>NC_059472.1:50654376-56024376 GCF_018139145.2 Gymnogyps californianus | reverse complement strand
CAGATTTCATCATTGTTGGTAGGCCATGTGGACATATGTGCAATTATCTATGGAAACTTCATTTCAGTCTCCGGAGCACTGTTATCTTTCACAAGCACCATTTTGCTGTAATTCCTAATAATGGCAACCAAATCCAGAAGAAAACATGACTGACTTTAATTGTTCACCCAGATCAGGCTATTAAAAAAAAAAAAAGATTTACAAAACTAATTATGGCTCAGCAATCTGAGGAAATGATTTAATTTCTAAAGCACACATCCTTGCACACTGGTAACGGTGTCTTTTATGTTACCTAGATTAATTTCACCCCATTCTATTTAGATATATACTAATTATGTCTAAATTTCAGCTATTAATAACTAACCAGCCACAAAAGTAATTGGTTGTATACTTCTGAACTCAGTCATCTTTCTTACTGATTCTGCTTGGCGCAGTTTGGGACTTCAAAATACTAAACAGTAAAAAAGTTATCTTAAATGTTAATAACATCATAGAGGTAAACAATAGTCAAAGTTTCTGTTAATATATGGTTTTCAGTGATAACCAGGAGTCAAACACAACTGCAACCAGTTGATCAGTTGACTGACTAAACTCTGGTCATCATGTTTCTGGCACCAGAAATGTGTTTTCTATGAATACAATTGAGGTGCGTATAATTCATTAGAAGCAGAGCCTCTAGAAGATGGGCTTTCTTTCCTCTCTATCATCTCCTCACATACACACACCTCTTTTTCACACATATATTTGCAAATTGCTTTTCTCTTTATAACTCGAAACTGCAAATTAAGTATCAGATTAAAACCTGGCAAAACTCCATGCAGCCTCCACTGGAGTCACTCTGAATTTTGGTTGCTCTGGCTGGATAAGGCTGTATGATTAAAGCATCATCTTTGGTCAGGGCTGCACAATACATTACCTCTGTTTTTCCTATCATCGAGAATCAGTTTATCCCTGCAGCTGTAGGTTTTGCTTTTAGGGAAATACAAAGATCACAAGGAAAGTTACAGCCAGACCAGTGCTGCACGTCAGAGCTCACAGGTGGGGTGATGACCCAGTTTATTTATTTATCTGTTAATAGCGTGGAAACAATCAATCACATCTGACATTTTCCTTATTCCGTCTTTGTAATCCAGCATTCTTCCCCGTGCTTCTTGTCTGCCTTTGGCTGCAAGTGCCCAACCATCAGTGGCACTAGCTGGCACCTCGCACCTCCCCAGCTGCCGGCAGCAGGACTGATGGCCGTGGGGAAGGGCCAGTCTGCCCGCGCCCCTCTCCCCTAGCTGGGAGCACCAGGGGCCAGCTCCTCCCGGGGGTCAGAGGGGGCTCCAGCCTGACACCCACTGCGTTTCAAGCAATATAAATAACAGTCACCGAGTTGCACTCGGGACAACGCACTCAGCATTTTGAAGCCTTTGAAGAAAAGGGAAGGGCTTCGATGGGTTTGGGGTCAGGGCCCCAATGTTTTTGCTCGGCATCACTGCACGGCTCAACGCATCTGCAGAGTTGGCGCGGTATTATAGCAGGACAAAACCACTGTTAACTTCTTATAACGGCATTACTTTATTGCTAGGGTTTGTCTATCAAAAAAAAGGATCACATTTGTAAGTTTTGTTTTTCGCAAGAGCTGAAACAAACAAGATTTTTTTTGTTAAACAAACACAAGCCTCATACAAAACAACAGAGCTGATGGGTGTTAATCTTGCCTACTAAATATGGATCCCATCTGGAAAGGTGAGAAAGCTCTAGATCTTCCCCGCTTCTCTGCCAGGGAACATGACTACTGAAAATCCCATTCCCTGGACAGCTTTTTTCCAAAGGAAAAGAATGGTCAGGAGAGATTTATCAGCCAGATCTAAGCATGCCAGAAGGGTAGGACTCCAACCTTCATGCATCTGTCCCTCTGAAACTTTGTGTACAGAAATATCAGCGATTTCTTGATCAGTTGAAACCAAGTAGAAACAGCAAGAGGGTGAGACACCCACATAGGCAAGTAGAGTTTCGACATATAAGGCAAACTAAGGAGAGGCCAGTTGCCGAAATTAAGAATAGTTCATCGTTAGTTAAATCACGAATGAAAAGAAAAGGGACAAAAAAAAAAAGGAGAATACGGTCTTTCTGCCATTTTGGAGGAACAAGAGGCTCAAATCCCAGGGGCTGAAAGCTGGGCTATGGCACGGCCTGACTGTATTTCACGTCCAGTATGTGGACGCTTTTCTAAAAGGTGTACATAGGGCAGACTGTATAGAAAGAAAAGAAGGAAGGACAGTGCAAAAATGTTCCGTCAGTCATGGTGCTAGTCACGGACTTTAAGAGATCATTAAGGATAAATGGGACTTAATGATTACTGATAGTGATTATTTACATGCAATAGCATCACAGCTCTGCATGGCACTTCAGAGGGAAGTTAATGGAAAAAAAGGCAGAAAGAAAAACCCCAGATCCCTCCCTACAGTCTGCAGTCTAATTTAGACAAATGTAGAATGTGGAGATAAAGAAATGAAACTTAAAGGAAAGAATTGAACTTAAATTCAGTATGCAATGTAAATGAGGTGATGAGAATGAAGAGCTGATCAAAAATTCCCAAATATGATATTTCTTTTCTGGCAAGAAGACACAAAGATAGATAGAGACCAACACCATCTCCTCTACCACCACCTCCGGCTCAAGGGAACTGCCAGGCAGAAGATGGGTAAGCGTTTTTGGGGTTGCAAGTCTGATGACAGGGCAGTACGACCAGCACCCAAGCATCTGGCTGAGTGCCAGCACTCCTACCTTGCGCTGGAGAACCACTTTCCTTTGTGTTTTGCCTGGTGCCTGGTATTTTCCAAGAAGCTCCGTTTTGCAATTCTGCTGAATAAAAACTTTTTTTCTTCAATACTGCTAGAGGCGGGTAAGCGCTACTATGAATTCTGCTTTTACACGACTTCAAGACAATCGATTTCACAGGTATTATTTACTCGGTGTGCCCTGTGGTGGGTGCGATGTTCCAGCTAATTTTCATGATGAGCTCTCAGTAAGTAAAAACACCAGTCTCGCCATATGCTATACATATCGTTAAGCATGCGGATGCACAGAATCTAAGTTTGTGGTTGCTCTTCACTCACAAAACATGTAATGGGTATCTGAACTTATTTTAGGTATTTAGGGTGGCTGTCCCTGAAGAGCAGTGTTTTGAACCTCCCGGGCTGTGTCTGTACCTACCCCTTTGGGCCATGCCCCAGGACCCAGCGGCTGTTTGACCAGGTCAGGCACTTGCTGTGGTGCACTCTGGTCTCAACCAGCACATACCTCTGAATGGATAACCAGGTTTGGAGACAGCTCTGGGTAACACCCTAGAGCTGGGAGATAGCTAGGACACGCATCTATAGGCTGGGCCATGTCAATATATAAGATTGTTTCTCAGTCTTTCCTGCTCTAAAGAATTACTGAAGAAAACTGCACGGCCACCTTGCACAGTGCTGTTGCGATGGTTTTCATTGCCCAAATCCTTTGCTTGCATGAGTTACAATGTGTGTCTACAGCGTAAGGGTTTTTTTTCCCTGGGTGGTTTCTGGGATCACTTCCCCATGTTGTGAGCGGTGCAGAGCTGACCCATGGTTACTTGGTTAATTTTGTGAAGTCCTTTTTAAGGCTTTCCAAGGCAAACTACAGCTGCTTTTAATGCCTGGATTTGGGCGGAGGAAGCAAGCACAAGGAATCCATTCCCTCTGCACTGCTCTGTATTTCCAGGAATGAGGAAAGGAAGGACAGTGCCGCCCACAAACCCTGGCGGACACAACTGTGCCTTCATGTAGCTTCATCTGTAATCTGCATGTGTGTGGGCATATATGTA
Organism: Gymnogyps californianus; assembly: GCF_018139145.2. Classification (NCBI taxonomy): domain Eukaryota; kingdom Metazoa; phylum Chordata; class Aves; order Accipitriformes; family Cathartidae; genus Gymnogyps; species Gymnogyps californianus. The sequence goes on along the minus strand of NC_059472.1, from coordinate 56,020,544 downwards.
TTTCATCCATGTATTTTACAGACTTGTAGAAAAATAATCTCTCTGACCTGACTGATGACTTTTAAATAATTCTCCGTAGCAGGCGCTGCAGGAAGAAAGCCCAGTGCCCCATTTCAAGGTCTGATTAAGTTGTGCTTGTATCGGCTCGGCGGGGATGCTCAGTCTGCTGAGTCCCGGTAAAGCAGGCTGCAGCCCCCGACCACCATGAGTCCCCGGTCTGCCCACTCAGCTGCCCGCCCTACCCACTCAAGTGCAACATACTGTAATGATTTATTATGGTTACTATTACAAATCAATGGATTTTAAGAGTCCATCAACTCATAGACAACCCGTAGGTCTCGGCTGCATACACTGAGCCTGCCGAGGGGGCAGCAGGGGAGGTGCAACCTTTCTCTAACGAAGGCACAATGTCACTCTTGGCTCCTTTCCCAGTGAGGTGAAACACTATCCCCATCTCTCTGGCTATAAACAGTAACCGTATGGGTGCTGGGAAAAGCTTTAACTCCTACAGTCAGCACAAAAAGCAGAGGAAACCAGGCAGACCGCTTTCCTGAGAAGGATCAGCCTACGGGATTTCAATAAAACTGGTGTCCAAAGGGAGACTGAGTGGATAGCTTAGGCTCTGTGTTGTATCTCAGCTTGGGGGAGCACAAGTTCACGCGCTGCCCCACCGACACCAGAGAGAGATCAAACCCTGGGCTGCGACACAAGAGCTCGCGAGGTGTCGTTGCAGTGTGCAAACTGCATTCCCTGCCAAGACACTTATTAGCACAAAATCTTTGGCACCGCATATAAATTTAGTTAGTCCCTAAGCTGTGATCCAATTACTTTGAGAGGCAAGGTGATTTTCTCTTCTTGTAGAAAACCTGCAGCCTGAATCTATGGATACAAGCACAATGAGCCCAAGAAGCTCCACGGTTTAGAGATCACACTTGTGTCCTAAATTGCTTCTACATTATCTCTGGGAAGTCTCAGTAGATTAAGGCCTAATTGCACTCTAGTTAATGTGCCTGATGGCCCTGTCAACACCCGTAAAAAGAAACTTTGAGTTTTATCATTTGATTTTGCTCAAAATTGCATGTTTGTGACAACCATACCTGGGTAAATGCCTTTTTTTCTTTGTGCATTTCTCTGCTGCCTCTTCTCTTCAGGGAACTCTGCAATAGAAGCAACGCTGAGTTATTGATAAGCTAAACATAAAGCCTTCAAGTTTGGCAGGGCTCACCACTATAAAACTAATTTAGGAGAAAGCAAGAATATTATCCTCAGCAGCTGGGGATTTAATTTTTTGTAATAATCACTAAAACCCAAAGATGATCAGGGCCTTGTCAGTGAATTTTTCAATGCACAAAATTTCCCACCAAAAAAAAAGGAATAAAATTAGTTAAAAGTTCACAGAGAGAAAAAACCCACCCTCTTTTCTTCTCTGGACCACCACAATTTTTGGCAAAACTTTCTTTTTGCATGGGGCAATGATTTATGTTTGATTAATCCAGGGCAGAAGTCCAAGAATGTTACTCACAGTGGATGTGAAACACATTGTGGAAACCTCAGAGGAAAGCAACCCCCCAAAAAAAGAGAAAGACATGCATGTTTAAGCTATGTGGTGCAACATTATTGGTTAATCCGTGCTAGCAAACATACCGAAGACCCCAGATAAAGACCAGGTAATTCTCCAGGTATTTCTGAATTTACTTTATAAATGAGATTTGATTGGCTTTGCAAATCTTTATATCCCTTTATAAGCAGGTTTGTTAAGACATGGAAATGATGTCATCACCACTGCTTGGTTTTCAGAAACCTCTCAGCACCCAAATGGAAAAGCACAGCTCTCCTGAGAAGTGGGAGGTGGAGCACCATCAGGACGTTACCAGTGTTTGCACTGACTTATGTCTCAGGACCAAGTTCAAACCAGTGCGAGCTGGGTCTATTTAGAAAAGGCATAAATTTGACTTTCGCAGGTTGAAGTATCAGGGGGGAACAATAGGCAAAAAAAGCGGGAAGCTAGAAACTGCGGAGTCATTTGAATTCAAAGCTGGCTGTATTGCTTTGTGCCCAGAGCCTGAAGGCTGATACTCCTCAGCAATCACCCTGACATTGTGGCCTCTTTTATTTACGACTTCTGCTTATACTTGCTCTGCGGGGGAGAATTTCCAGCTGAGGCGAAGCCCGGGCTGTCATGGGCTTGTCCACAGCGTGCCTGCCCTCTGGCTCATGCGATGGAGCAGCGTGCCCAGACCAGCACTGGCTCCCATGTCCAATGGGCTAAATCCCGGTCTCTGTAGCCCAGCATTGCAAACCATGAGCCCAGTGAAGAGGAAGGGAAAGGAGGGAGAGGCATCCTGTTAATTAGCTAAGTCCAGTCTCGTGCCCGGCCGTCAGCTGGCAGAAAACACGACCTGAGCTTGGGCACAGGCGCACACACCCCATTCAAATCCTAACCGAAAGCTTTCCATGGCTTTGTGGTTTCTGACTGTTAAGCTATGCAGCTACTGCAAATTATAATTATTGCACACTAAGACAAATCTCTCCTTCTGCTCTTTGTTATACACAGTTAAGTAGTTAAAACCCATTCATACACGGCACCATATGCCCAAGACATACTCCAGTTTGTTTTTACTAATCTGCTCTCTACTTTAATCCAGTGATTTCCTATAACTAATGAAGCTGAGTAAGAGAAATGTTTTTTTCTGGATACTGAAACAGTTTAATGAAAAAAGACTTCAAACACTAAAAACATCATATGAAAACCTGCTACACAAGCTTAGCCAGGATAAACAGTTACTGTTTTCTCTGTGTTTTTTAAATGTGGTGTTATTCTGGAAGCAGATATGTAACCGAAAGCAGCCACCAGTCAGCATGCCCTGGCGTGCAAGATGGGCCACTACGGTTGAAGAGATACAGGGCATAGCCCTGGCCCTCGCACTCACTGCTTTTCTGTATGACTTCAAGCAAGAGTAGCTTGAGCAAGAGGAGGTTGTCTGGTTACTGCATTTGATTTGTAAACCCTTGGAGTCACGGATGAGTCTACCAATTTCTGTAGAGGCCTCAATGCACGATTGTGGCAAACAGCTACCAGTCATGCTAGAAATGCAAAACCTTGTGTCAAATCCTAAAAACCTCTTGCTCTTACCTACAGGCAAAAGGTTACACTTAGACACATCCAACTGGAGAAGCTAGGGGATATAAACACATGGGCTACGGTGTGCAAGAGAAAGTAATAAAGCCTTTGCTCTGTTGTACAGGATAATACTTGGAAAATAAGGGGAAAGGAATTAAAATTTAGGTAGGAGACATGGATCACAGGCTGAGAAACAGGCAGGTAGTGATCTGACTTTGGAAGCTCTAAGCTCCACCCCTCACTGAAAAAATGGATTTCACAGATCCAGACTAACAAGTTTTTAACACATTGCCCTAGATGGGCCCTCGCTTTAAGCATTTTCACACTGTCCTGTTTGGATTTGTGTAAGAACAACGTTCTGATCAGTGCTCGGCTGGGAGATGCTTTGTATTTCCATAAGGCAGAGACTCAACCTTAGGCTGAGTCTGTCCTCGGTGTAAGAAAAAGAATGGGATATTTACCTCTGGGGGCTACCGGTGGATTACAGGGAGAAACCTCCCTCCCACGTGTCAGTGGAGGACTAGAAACACAGGCATGGCAACAAGGGACTGCCTGGCCAAAACCCCCTAAGCCCTACATGAGAGCAAGGAAAGATCTCCATTTCACCACTGTGGGACCAGGCTGCACGTGTGTACGAAACACCAACCAACATAGCTGACATTTCAGTAGGACTAAGGGCAGAGAGTGCTGCTGCAAAAAGAAGGTGGAACGCGCTATAAGCTTAAATGATTTTAAATGTAAAATAGTGCAATAAAGAAGCATTTCTCTTTGATGTACAGGAGATCGGCATCAGAAGCTGGTATGAATTAATGCTAGAAGGAACACTTCTATACTACTGTTTATACCCAAGAGATCAACCAGGATTGGCTGTCTACCAAAAAGTCTTTCAATGATGGTTAAACAAGATTTTATTAGTCCTTTGGTTAACATAGTCTCTTAGGAAAGAGGTTACTCATCGGACATTTTCTACCTTTACAGTTTCACTGCAGTTTGTCGCTGTACCTCTCGGCTACCAAGAAGAGCTAATATATGGGGGTAATAAATTGCTCAGTGTTTTAAAAGTTAAACTTCCCAAAAGATTATTTGATGTAGTGACTACAGTATTAACAGCAGGAAAAGACACAATTATTTTCACTTTCCCTAGGAGCCTAGCATGGACAGTAACAGATAATTTGTGCTTTTCAGTGAATTCCATTTTTAACAGGTCTGAGAAGAGTCCTGCAAACTGAGCAGTGAGAGCGAGACTACCCATGTGGGGAACAGCAAACAGGAGTCAATGCACTGGAATTAGAGGTTGAGCAAGACATGGAAATAAAGTTGGAGTTAAGAGCAATCATACATGTAAACACATGATATGCCCCAAGTTTTCATACTGAGGCAAGCGCTGAGTAGGATGAGAATAGAGCTGCGAACAGGCGGCAGTAGAGAAAGGCTTGGAAAGTAAGAAGAGAGAACCAAGAGTCCCTAAGAGCTGCCAGCCTGTCACTTTATTCACTGCTATTAAGAGGAGCAAGTCATTTTGGGTGCAGTCTGGCATATGCAGGCAAGCGTGGGCTTGCTATCATACGTGCATCAAACTGAACTTGCGAAATCAAGTAGTCAGCCATTGAAGTGCCAATGTCTGCAACTTAAAAACAGAGAGGCTGGCTTGGAAAGTCCGGCCCTGAAGGCAATTTCCATCGCTGTGATGTGTGAGGAATTATGCACGAGCATCACTGGGCCTTATGAGCCGTATAATGTTCCGTGTGCAATGATGGCTTGCTACCAATTGCTTTGAAATGGATAATCACAATTTTCATTTGCATTCATTAGAAAATACTGCCTGTGAGAGATCTGACAGTACTTTAAAAAAAAAATATGCACAAGTGACCAAATCCACTTGCTCTAAATACAGCAGTAGGTGAAGCAGACTGCTTTCAGATTATCGGTATCTGCAAGGCTAACAGCTTCAGAGTTGCACATTGGCATTTCATAATAACAGCTAACTTCTTGCTAGCTGTTGAGCCTCCTCATGTTCAAGAATGAACAAAACATCCAGAGTGACATAATCTCTGCCCCACAGTATGTGACTCATTGGGAGATCTTGCCAATGGACCAACTCTTTCACAGTGGTTACTCTCCAAGAAACACCAGTGATTTAAATGAAGGTAATTCTGCTTGGCATGAATGTGAATCGGAAGAAAACCAGATCCACTTGTAACAGATGGTCAGAAGGTGGATTTATCCCCAAGTGATGTAAACCAGCGTTTGTTAACTGCATTGCTAATCACTGCTCAGGAACGCCTCACTGCAAGTGTTTTCCGGGCACTGTGCAGGACCGCATGGGAAGATTGTGGCAGAGGATGAAAAAAGCAGGGGATCTCTGTGCTCCTTCTCTGGCAAACCCCCTCCATGCAGATCCAGTTCTGCTGGCCACTGCATGCATTTTCCACCTCAACTTTTTGCAGCTTTGGACTTGCCAGACCCTGACATTGAGGGGGTGCAAGATTCCCCTTCATCTCTCTGCTTCAGAGCTACCCCCGCTTGCCCAGTCTGGTAGATAAAAACAAACCCTTTGTGCAGAGCTTTGTCATTCTCAAACCACTAATGAATAAACTCTTTTAACAAGTGCACCACTGAAAGAACGTGACCCAGACCAGTTTCTTTACGATGGGAAAGGGATACGTACGCAGGTTCCAGCTATCACACTGCAGCTTTCTGAAGTCTCCTTCCCGGTACTGTTACCTGCCCATTTGGTGAAAAGGAAGCATTTCCCATTTCTGTAGCAACATCCCTTTTTTAAATGGTAGGACAGGGTGGCTTTCTTAAGGCCTAAAGTGTCTCTAAATTCCAAGTATCCAACTGAAGTTTTGCTTTGCTGCCATCCCATGCTTCTGTATTACAAAGGCTGAGCAGTGAAAGTACGGTGGCAGCTTTTTCCATGTGGACTCTCGTATGTATCTACAGGATGGTTAATGGAACTGGAAAATACAATGAAATTCCAATTGCTTTTCAATTGCTGTAGGCCCTTGAAAAAGATATCTCACCAAGCCCTGATAAAGCTGGGTTTGACGCAAGTGATCTATATCTGCATTCATTCTCATGTGTGTTTCATTTACTAGAAACCTCTAAATACTGTGATATTCATCATTCACATGACCTAGCAAAGCAAGCTATGTCTGAAATATCATAAGCATTACAGTTCAGGATAAAAGCCATCCCTTGAGTAAAAGAACACCAAAGCACACTAGCTTTCAGCACCAGCTTAGATTTCCCTAACACTGCATTACTCTATTGTGAATAGGGGCTTATGAATAGGGGCTTTGGAGGAGCTTCTTTCTTTTGCCTCTTACTACTAACACACGGCACCGGCTGTCTCTCACGGCTTCCTGGTGCCCTTCACGTGCAGACTGATACTGTTGTGATATTAGCTGGCTTGATGTTTACAAATAATTTGGTGTGACAGGTCTGGGAGCGTGCTGCGGGGAGGGAAGCAGCAGGGTTGCACCCGCTGTCTGAAGCCCTGGAAGGTGAGACAGCAGCTCTTGGGCAGATGGGAGACAGCTGGGCTGGCTCAGCGTTCAGCTCACAACACACCATTTCACTTAATATTTGGTCAGTGGAGGCTGACAAGGGGACCTGAAACCAATATAATAATTCTTATTAATATGATAATTACGTAATAATTATAGTAATAATTGGTAAAAAAATATAGCCCAGTGATGTAATAATTGTTATTAATGTAATAAATGAATTCCTGCAACAGACAGCTGAGATCCTAAACTCTAACAGGTGTGTATCACTGTCTTATGCAGTGCTTCTGCCCAAACACTTTTCTTAATAACCTCTTAAATTCACTAAGAAGTATTTTAAAAGTCCCTGTCTGTCCTATTTTGTTAAGACACAAAATATTCAAATTACATCACGTGTCACAATATATAAAGAAAATTATAACACACTGAGACCAGACTTTCCTTTTTTTTTTTTTTTGGGTCCTATTTCAGGTGAAGAAAACCAGAAAGAACCCAGGTCGGTCGCTGCAGACAGCGCTGCTCCTCCCCCTCCTGCTACACCAGTGCTGTGTTTGCACCGGGAGCAAACACGTCCCTCCAAGCCTTGTCACCCCTCCATTTGCACAGCTATTAAACGGGAGTTCCCCACGCTGTGCCCGTCCCTCAACCCCCACATCACAGGCACACTTGCTAACCCTCTGCTGTGGCACCACCTCGCTTCCAGCCCCTGCACCGGAGGACGAAACCACAGCCGCACATCCCTCGCAATCCTGCCAGGCGGGAGCGGCAGCAGCACCGACTGGCAGCAGGGGGTTGCTGCCAGGCCTCTACTTCTCCATCTCCCACCATGTTACGCCCGTAATGCCCATGGTAACGTGTGCTAGCTGGGACCGCCCGTCCTCCTCTCCCCGCCGGCACAGGAGGCAGGAGCAGCACCCCAAATTCCCCTACATCAGCTGAGCCGCAGTCACTGAGCACCAGCCCGCTCCTGGTCCCTGCAAACGGGCCATGAGCCACGTCAGCTTGCACCCCTTTCGGAAAGAGCTTGTTCAAGAGCTGGGCCTAATCTGAGCGGTATGTGCTGCGCTGACACCGCCTGAGCCCTGTAATTACCTCGTTAGTGTTATACCGTAGCAGACAGCGCGTGAAAAAAGCGCTGGGTGCTACATACACACAGAAACAGACCTCTCCTGAAATGGCTTGCCAACGGGAATAGTACTCGTCCTCGGCCACAAAACCCTACATAATGCTACATGCCTGGTGCCTGTAGCCCAGGCCAAGCTTCAGCATGCCGAGAGAGAAATAGCATCCCTCGCCGGGAAGGTGGGTGCCCAGCCCTGCGGCCAGTGGTGCAGGCTGGGGCTCTCTTCTCCGCTTCTTGGGACAAAATAGGGGTTGCAAAAATCCCGGAGAAGACGAAACAACTTGTATGACTTTTTTAAGCCTTTTTTTGCTCTCGTGACGGCACTTACTGCAGCAGCCTGGGCAAACTAGACAACTGCTAGAGAAAGCAAACCCTTGGAAACAGCCCCCGACATACCTGCTCTGCCATCCACCATCCACGTCGCACTGCTCGGCATCGCCCACATCGCCAAACGCTAAATGCAGACTGCCTGAAAACAGAGATGAACTGCCCTCCCCTCCTCTTCCCCCTGAAAAAATGCTTTACAACCCAAATCTTCTCTGAGGGACGGCAGCAAATGTACTGCTGCCATGTCACAGGCCTTTCAGTTGGGAGCTGCTGGCGAGCAGCCGGCTGGGGCTGGCTTTACAAAATTGGACTGCAGGCCAGGTAGTGCTCAGAGAGGGAATTAGGAGTTTACATTCCCGAAGGAAGACAATATGAGAGCATTTACTGCTGATCAATGCACACCCATCTTGGCATTTCCTGTAGCACAGGCGATCTATTACAGGTATAATTGGTTTTTTTCCCCCAGAAGAAGACTAAGAAGGCAGTATATGCATAGGGATAGATAGCCGCTCTCCAATTGCAGAGATAGAGCCCGCTCATTCTCTGCCACCAAGAGCATTTAGAAAGCAATGCTACATAGCTGGTGGTCCCAGTATCAGGGCAGCCTTCAGCATACTGGAGAAACAAACTGGAGAGTTTGACAGCTATGGGACAAAGCAGTTAGACATGATTTGGACAGTGCTGGTAAAGGAGAGGAGGGAAGCTGAGCAAAGCCCCAAGCTCGTACTAGGTCAGGAGGTTACTGCAGCAATTTATGGCACTGGGAGAGGGAGAAAACACACAGCTCTGCAATCTCTGTAGTGTTCAAGGTATAGGTGTAAAGAGCAAATGTCATAGTACCTAAAAAAAAAGAATATTTTTGGATGTCTTTTTGCAGAGAAAGATATTCAGAGCTGCACAACATCTGCGCTTTCCGCACTAATAGATCAACAGCCACAGGATTGTTTTTCACATTGAGGATGGAAAGAAGAATTTTCCTTGAGCAGACAACTATAAGTACAAGCATATTCAATCTCCCCTGGATTAGAACAACTTGCTGCTTCTATAAAGTATTAAATGAAATTCTAAAGAAGCAGCGAGATTAAAGGCCAACTGCAATGATCCCCAACGAACATGTCCCAGATAGTCTTTGTAATCCTCGGTTGCCCGTCTATTATTTCACAATTTTAAGGACACTGCACTCTGACAAAGGAGTTTATAAAAATAGAGGAAAAAGACAGCAAATTCACACTTTGGTAGCTGGTAACATTTTTGAACCTCAGATAGCTGCTACCTGTGACACACTTTCCTACATGTCATTCAACGCACAGAACCATTTACTGACGGGTGATGGGTCACTTCCAAGACATCCATATTCAGCAAGCCACAGGAGTCACAGTTCAAGCACAAATAAAGTTAGTTCTGTTACAATGAACAAGGCCATCAATTAGAGGAATGAAATTCAAGCCAGAGGATAGCACTTGCAATTAAGAAATGGTGAAGCCCTGGCCAGGGCAGGCACAGGTGACGAGAAGGGGATGGAGCTCCTGCAAACACACCAGCCTGCTGGAGAGCTGTAGCACACGATGCTCCAGGAGCAGCAGTGCGACATCCACCCACTCTCCCAACACATTCTGCAGGGCAAGAGTTACCCTCATGGGAGAAAAGTGCTAGGCTACCCACAAGCCAAATTGCAGCTGGAAATGGCCAGGAGGGAAAGAAACTGTTAGGAGACAGTATAATTGCAAAAGTCACATTTCCTTAGTAAAACCAGCCTATAAAGATGTGTCAGCAGCAACCCTGTAAATATCAAATGAAAAACTCTACATGATGGATATAACTTCACAAAGATGCGCTTGGAAAGGAGTATGACAAGCCCAAGCAGGAACATAGTGCTTTAAACACTAAAATTAAAAATGCACAGAAAAATTATAAAGGCACTACAGATGTTAACAGCAAAATATTCCAGTGTGAAGCATATTTCTGAGGAGACCCTGATCTGGGTGGGTATTTGGGTTACCCTTAACCATTTTGCCTGCTCCTGGGGCTAGGCCATGACTGCCTGGGATCACGTTCCCATTGCTTGTGGGAAGCTGGGGTGACTGTAAGTGTGCAAGGGCTGCGCTGTCCCGTGCTGCTGCTGCTTTGAAGCCTAAACAAGCTGCCTCGGCTCCTTGCTGGGATTCGTGGTCCCTGCCTCTGGATACGGAGGGATGCTCCGACCCCGAGGACCAAAGCACAAAATGAAAGGCATGTTGTGCATTACTGGATCTTACGTGGGGAAGGGAGATGAGGAGAGGGTCTTCATGCTCTCAGGCCTCTGAGAGCAGCTCCTAGGGAGACAGGTGAAAGCGTGGGGTGAGATAATGCTTCTTGGTCTGCTCTGTAGCTCCTGGGAAGGACAGACGGCTTTCCCATCCCTCGGTGCAGGAGCTGACCACCCTGAGCCTCCCCGTTGCAGTGCCTCAGTGCTTTGGGGTGCTGGTTTCTGGGGAGGCAACGGCGCTCAGCACCTGCCCAAAGGAGGAATTCACGGCTTCAACTTTGTTGGTATTCATCCCTCTCTAAACGCATCCTATTTGGGGCCTAACTGCTGTACACTGTTTGCATACAGATTTGCTATGAAGCACAATGTTTTATCTATTTTTCCAACACAGAATAGAAGAGAGAAAGAGGATGACCCATTTATATTCCCTTAAACCAGAAAAAGGATTAGTTTCCAGACCACTCAAGTAGCAATAACCCAAGGCAAAAATCTTTATTCAAGCAACATACTGATTTTAGGATACATGACTAAGGGACTTGGATCATCACTTCTTACTTTAAGTTGTTATATGAATGAAACATTACAAAAATGGATTAGGACATCTTTGCTCGGATACATGCTTTTTTTTCCTCACTGTATATTATTCCTGCATTTTTGTTTAGTCTAATTCATAACTTCCAACTTTCATCACTCCTCTTGACAATTTAGCCTATGCTTTAAGTATTCCTCATAGGGGAGGATCTCTCATCTCTGAGAACTTATCCCGCTGTCCTCCTCTCTGCCTCTCTTGCTAATACCTAAGCAAGCACAAGAAGCCTAAAATGGCAATATAGGTGCACATGTTTTTTTCAAATACAATCATTATGCCCAATAACACCGCACGTTTCCATTCCTCTGTGTGGGGTGAGCTGTAGGCACACACCCAGGGCTGGTTTTCAGGAGCTTCTTCTGCATAAGAAACCTTGTACCCTCCAAAAACTGGAGGACCTACCAGAGCAGCGCAGGAAGGTCACCGCAGCCACGACTGGCCCTGAGCCAAGGCAGCAAGCAGGACGGGACTGTGTCTGCACCACGTTAGGCTGCTTGGGAAACTTCTCTTCTACTGTTTCCTAACCTTTCGAGTGACTGAATTTGTAACCCTAGGCACGTTGTACACAGTATTTTTATTATGATAATTATTATGATAACAAATGAAGATTGACAGCACTTGGGTTTGATGGCTTTCTCTCAAAGGCTATAAAATTATGCCCTTTTCTTCGTACTTTTATATACCTGCTGTAAAATGTGCGTTTTGCTGAGAATATATACAGCTCATCAATGAAGTGGCAAAATCCCACTCCAGCTATCTGGATTGTGCTGCTGCACATTCAGTCCCAAATACAGAATGAAATACGAAAAAGGTGAGCAGCACTGTCGACTTTACAAGTCCCTGAAAGCTGATGCCAGTAGGTGTGTCCTCAGTTGTAACCATGCACCAAAACACATAAATTAAAGGGAAGAGCTTACTGATTCCATTTGCACAGCTTGTTGATGCTGGTGCCTAGTAAAAGAGGTGTCTGAAGATGATTCGAGAATCAGCTTCTGAAAAATCACTTTTAGACAGTACCTTCAAAGTCCTTCTAATATCTGGGCACTTCTCATGCCGAAGTACATCAGAGCAGGAACATCCTCATGTGCTTTGTATTTGATTTGCCTACTCCAAAGAACCTCTTCATATGTGGAAAGCTTTGCAAAGCACTCAGGAAGAGCAATGGCGTGCTACTGCTGGGGACTGCAGGCTGGGAAAATATTCAGGGGAAGTACCTTTTTATTATACTTCTTGACCAAAAAGAAAAGGAGGCATATTTTTTTACTATAAATCAGCATATGAAGTACAGGGATTTAACCATATACAAATGGCTAAATACCAGATACCACCATGGAATAAAATTCTGTGCCAAAATCACACCAATCTCCACTTTTTAATTTTTTTTCTTGCATTTTTTCAAAAAATCTCACATTTTCATTAACTTCAGTAAGGCTTGGACTAAGGCCTCAGGCATTGTAAGGCTCTCATTGTCTTCTCTAAAACAGAAGTTTGTAGGAGACTGGACAGCATACAGGGGTTGCTGCAGAGAGGCATCTAATGGTCACTAATCCACGACTACTGTTGTTCTGCTGTGATTAAAAGCAAGGCAGCAGGGATGCCTGATGAAAGGACATGATCAGGTCACGTCCTGAAGCCATACCGAGTCTGACAGGCGAGAATACAAATCTAGGATTATTTCACAAAGCCTGAAGAAACAGCAAGTGCAGGTTTGTTAGGGGACTTGATAAACCTTCACCTCTTTTCTCTGACTAGCAAAGCAAAAAAAAAAGGGGGGAAAGAAAAAGGAAAAAACTCAAACTATCTAGCTAAATATTCTTTCTCTACCATTGGTCAAGGCAAGGGTTCCTAAAAAGCTGTTACTCTCCTGGCAATAACAAAATGGAAATGTCTGAGCTACATCGGTGGATGAGCTTTTGACCTGAAACATGGCAACTAACAGCAGAATAGGCTTTATCCCAGCCTGGGTGCAGAAGATTAATGACTATGAATAATATGTATGCATCATGAATAATGACAGCCCAGTGGAGGGACTGCCAGAGACCCGCAATTTTTTTAGATCATTATTTCTCAGATGACAGAAACTATTACAATGAGGAAATACATGCACTTTTCATTTTTCTAATTAAAACACGAAAACTGTTTCTCTCTACCACTTAATTCATTGCTCACTCTTTCTTTCTGTGTCCTCAGCCACCTGGAAAAAGCAGCTCTTCACAGGTAAGCTGTTTCTTAGCTGAGGGCCCACCTGTCTCAAAGGGTGCTGCAGTGTCAGTGCTTAAAGTAAGGGCACGAATAGCTGCCTTAAGGATTCCCACAGCAAAAGAACCACATAATTTCAATTCCCAGTGGTCCTAAAGCATGTGCGCTGTGATCGCTAGCTGGGTGCACACTCTGCCCACTGACTGATAAAGAAGGGGAATAAAACCGCTTATGGGACTGATCTTCCAATGCGGCTGCTGATTAGCAGCAAAAATTTCATGTGATCACAGTTTTTGTGGAGGATCTTGATAAAATATGCATTTCCATTCTGTTCTTAGAAATCTCGGTGTGGGGTTTTTTTGCTTCTTTGAGAAGCCTGAAGTCCCCAGACCTTTTGGCAGCTATTTCCTAAGATCCTGGCAGTCTTGACACCGAAAACGTTGGGAGGTAGACAGCGAATAAAACCACAGGCAATTAGCAGCCGGTCTCAACCAAGACATCACTTCCAACCCTTGCTTTTCCTTTCCTCACTGCCCTACCTTGCCAGGCTCCCAGGAGCTCTGAAGGGAGCTATGAGGCAGGCTCTGGATAAACAGAAACAGAGAAGCATCCGCTTTTTCTCCCAATAAATCTCTAAAGCATGGCAAAGCCCAGGTCTCCCTCTCCAGACACTGATTCTCCCCCACCTTTTGCAGTGTTTTGCCTCTAAATGTAAAGCAGGAGGTGCAGTGCCCTTGTCCTTACAACTGAAGGAGCCTCACACGTGTATATTGAGGCTTTTTTTTTTGAGAGCCTCATGGTGTGCATTTGGCACAAGTTGCTACACACAGTGCATCACAGGAAGGTCAGACCCCACATATTGGGATGGGTGAGTGAGGAGTGAAAGCCCTCAGAGATGCACAGCATCTCTTTGAAAAAGACTCCCCCCAAAAAAAAGAAAAAGAAAAAAGCAGGAAAAAAATCAGGCAAAAGTTTGCAGTGGACACAAATAGTTTGGAAAATATTGACTGTTCAACGCTTGCATATCTGCAAATTCACTAAAGGGACATGAAGTTATAAAAACAAACAAAAAAAAGGAGCTCAGTGAAACTTAGAAACCTTCACCCCATGTGCTCATGTGCTCTCTCACACAGATGTGCACATACACACAAGCATGCACCTTTCCATATTATTTCTCCATCAGACAGCACCATCACAGCCAGGCACGCAGCGCTATCCCTCTCCCGTACACACACGTCCCCGTGCTACTTGGCTCACCAGTGTCAACGCTAGAAAAACTCTTCCTGACCACCCCAAATGCCCTGAACGACACCCAGTTTCCTAATCTGGCTTCGTTATTTTCTTTATTTTGCATATAACTGAAGTATGAATTTCTAATGCATTTTCATTTACATGGGAAAGTTGGAGAAATTTGTTTGTGCCACAGAAGGAGACAAAGAAACTTGAAGCAAAAGTAGATCTAGAGTTAAGCAAAATAAAACTCTAATTGAGATAATTATTTTTAATTACTTGGAACTGAAACTCATTTCGATGAGTCCTCTTCAGACTTTGCCTGTTCATTTCCCTGTCAACATAAAAATGGCAGGTTTTAGCCAAATAGTCTGCCCTTATAACAAAAACTAAAATGAAAATGTTTTGCAACCTTAAATTCTAAGAGGCATAAATTATCAATTTTAGTAGAAGGCATATACTTATCTGAAATCTCCTCCCCCTTTTCAGATAATAAAACTACTCACACTTTAGGAATAGCAAATGATTGATTCTGACTGGTGCTTAAAGAAGATACTTCTTTTTTTTTAACCTCGCTTTCTGCCACTGGGCTCTGTACAGCATTATGTACACTCTGTATCACTTGTTGCTATGATTCCAGCAGTGCCTTGCAGATACTGCAAGATGAACTAAGTAGGCTCTACGTTCCTTCCAAATGATTCAGCAGGGATTCTCTTGAAAAATAAAACTTTTTTAACACCATTCAGCACTACTGAGACATAAAATAAAAAACTTTCTACCCCCAAATAAGGCAAAAATAATATCAAAAAAATAATAAAAAAGCCCCACTCACAACCAAAATTCAATAACCATTTTTATTTCTGCAGAGCAAAGTGACTCTATAGTATTCGCAGCTATTCAGGCTCCAAAGTTGTGCTGCACGTACTGATGTGAGTGGTTCATTATTAGTCATGCAAGGCATCCCACTGACCTCACTTCAGTACGAACTGCAGAATCACAGCCCTATTATGGGCAGGCCCAATATTTATGCACACTTGTCAGATTTCACACGGCTCCTCTGAATGACATGCTCTCCTCTGGCCCTGCTTTTCTTCTCTTTAGGCACTTCTTTCTTTCCTCTGCCCTCTAACTTCTATGTGGCTTTTCATAATAAGTGTGAATTTAACCAGGGAGCCTCTTCGCAAACTCACATGTAAGACTGTACGGTTCTCACAAGGAACGCTAGACATATTCATTAAGACCCTGGGCTGAAATTCAGTCACACAATAAACTTGCAATGGAAGGAGTCTCGCTGGCCAACACTAAAGAGCTGAGCCCAGGCTAAGAGCTGAGGGAATGGAAGAGACTTTTAAAACTTTGCAATCACTGTCTGCAAATAGTCTGCTGAAAATACTCCAGGCTACCAGCTGATCGTAGTTCCACTAAACATTTTAAAAAGCAGCTTTGACAGGCTTTCCTCTGAATCAATAGCTCTTCCTCCTAAATTTTTATGGAAATAGTATTCTCCATAGAAGCCAGGGGACTCTGATTTTCCTAAGAATAAGGCTTTAATACCAAAAGTGTTGGAGATTGGAAGCAATGCCAGGTGTCCCTGCACGCTGCGTGGAGGGAGCGATGTCCCCACCGCTGCTGTTGCATTAACACATTCCCAGGGCAGAACAGCACTTCTGGATATATTTCACAGCAAGAAACTATGCAGGGTCTAATGCGGGAATAATCTGCAGAAGCAGTATTTTCCTTTTGGCTAGATTTTAACAATGAATGCAAATGCATATAGGCTTTTATAGTCTGAATGTTTCTATTCAAATCTTTTGATTCAAAAGCCTTTCTGAAAACAGAACCTAAAAACCAACCAGTCCTTTTCTGAACCACTATTCTGTGTACAACGGTGCAATAACATCACCTAAGGGGTTACAGTTTTTAACATCGTCGCTAGCTCTTACATTTTTACTTGGCTATTTCAGTCTTTTAAAAATGAAAACAGAATAACCTTAATGTAGAAAATTCTGCAGTTTTGAGGTGTTTCTTAGGATGCTAGCTTGGTAGTATACTGTCAGATGGCTGCTCCCAGATTAGAGATAGGCTGGTATTTTCTGCTCTTCTGGAAATTTTTTAATTTTGCAGTTTTGTTTCCTTATGATCCTACTGTTGCTTTCCTATCTGTCAGTGTTTCACCACAGAGAGATTAGCTGAAATTTCAGACTCCATTGAAGTCTCTTTGTCCTCTCCCACATGACGCGTTAGCTGCACATTGCAGTACCCCAAACAAAAAGGGATAACTGGCAACAAAGTGGCCAGCGCCCACACTGCTGATGCAAATTTCTCCAAACCATGAGTTTTAAACCTCATTGCTCTTGGATGTTTGTGCCTACGTGCCTGGATCTTTGCGCACAGTTGTAAAAAGTTGCTAAATGAAGAAAAGATATATTGGTTTTTCTCTTCTTCCCTACAATTGGATATTTATGATGGAAACAACCCCTAAAATATGTAGGCTTTCTAGCAGAGCCTGGAAGAGGCTGCACAGTCAGCAAAGTCCGAAAGTTCAGTTGCAAAGGTCAGGCAGACACATAGAAAAAGGAAGAAAAATGTCCTGAGACTACCCCCACTTCGAAGCAGAACAAGCAGATTATTCTGCAAGAGAGGTCACGATTTTGATTTCTCTACAGCTCTATTTCTACCCCACACAGACAGACAACTGAAGCAGCAGATGCAAGCAAGGATGTGGTAAAGAAGAATGCTGAGTTCTAGTTTAACACCACCAATTTTTGTATCACCTAATTTCTGGACTGCAGTTTGCTCACATATGTACCTCAGAGGATTGTTGCAAGGATTAAATCTTTGCAAGGAATAATCTTTAAATCTGGGTTTTGAAAAGATCTGCATATTATGTGTAGAATAACAGCTATAGTTAAGGTCACTTGATTACTCTCCAGGCAATAGAAATTAAAACATCAGCTGATAGCTATTGTGTAATTATCTTACATTGCATTTAGAAAAACTCTCTTTATTATTCTGGGATAAAATCTGTGCACAATTTGGCATAACTTAAAAAGCACACAGGTATTGCAAATAAATATACCTCAGATGATTTCACAGTTACACAAATAGCAGTCATAATTTATTCTTTGATTCTCTTTGATGTTCCCTGACACTGAAAACCCATATGTCATTTCACATTATGGCAGCTATCCTGGAAATGAGCCAAATTCAGCATCGGTGTTAATAGGTGCAACATGGCATAAGCCAGCCACAATACAGCTGCTGCCAACAGAGATGAAGTTGGTTCAAAGCTCTGTCAAACCAGGAACATGCCACTTTTACAGTCAGTGTGTGCAGTTCTGCTCTGCTGTGTAATTCTATGCTGCTATCTTCTTAAATGTGAAGCATTAAATCAAAGAGAAGAGAAAAAGTAAAAAATGCAGTATAGATAAGAAGTTCCCCACAAAACACAATGGCCAGGTTTATAGCTCTAAGGAGCTACTTCTTAGCTGTGATCCTAAAGTCAGAGCCATTCAGATCTCCCTGTTGTAAGCTCTGACAAAAGACAAGGACCTTCAAAAAGAGAAGTGTGTTGAGTTCAGCAGAAAAGGCTGCCGCTGATATGATGACTCATGCAGAGAAACAGGCATGCCATCAGGGGCAACAGGAGCATGTTCCCCCTGGCTACCCTGTGCATCCTTGGTGACCTTCATTTCTGGACATGAGACCCTAAAGACTGTTTCGGGCAGAGGAATTTTTTTCAAGTCACTTCTATTAGTTGCTACCAGTGGCTTCACAAGAGCTTGCAGGGCCTGAATCCCAGTGGGACAGGCTGCAAGGGTAAGGACACCCTCCCCAAAAGGGTCCTTCCCTTCATCTGGAAATGGATACGTAGGGAAGGTCTAGCTCAGGAAAGAAAAGGTCTGCGGTCTGGAAACCTACATTAGGGAAGACCCCAAGAAGAGATCAGTTGTAAGGTCAACCTAGTGACAAAAGCAACAGCAACCAGAGACTTGTGTAAGTGGCAAGAGCAGCATGACAGTGGTGAGAGCTATCTGGCAGTAAGAGACAATAAACACTTAAATCAGATTTATACTTGGAAGTAACACTCTGACCAACAATTAATGAGGCTACTCTGAAGTCCGCCCCAGCTGCTGCTGATCTAGTCCACAACTAAACTCACTCTTCCATGTCCGACCAGTTCTTCCAAGCCACTTCTGGAAAAGCAAGAGAGTGTGTTATTCAGTCACATCATTTGGTAGGGAAATGCTCAGTCCCTGCTCTCTGCAAACGTCTGTAATCTCCACATCACAAGAATAGCAAAACACTCTTCCCTCTTATCTGCAGACCAAAGTCTGACATCAGTCCCATGCTGGCCTGGGCCCTCGAAGCTGTTGCTGGATTCCCAGGGGTTTTCCACCCGAGAGATGATTGATTAATCCCCAACCATCTAACAGAAGGACGCCAGCACACTCTGTGCTCCCCTGAATACTGTGCAATCATAGGATTCAATTTAAAGTTCCTAAAGACCAGCAATTGGCTCCTCAGACACTGATCTACCAAACAGTAGGGTGCTCAGCTACAGAATAAAGGAAAAGCAGGAGAGGGCATTTCAGGAGTCTATTGCTAATGAGCGAACCATCTGTCTGTCTTCTTTGTGAAAATTGGCTATTTATTCTGACATTTCCTTTTCCCCAAACAGTTTTTCTGCTGATGACCTTATTATTTTAAAGTAATGTAATCTAATTTTAATGCTAGTACTTGACAGGGTTTTTTTTCAAAAAGCAATAAAGATAACTGTAGCTATCTTAGCAAATGGAAAAATAAAAATGTACTATGCCCATGAGATAGAAAAGGTGCAAGCTATCCAAGCTGTGAAGTCTCACCACAAACAAGCCTAGCTGGTGATAATTACACTCATTATTAAGAAAGAAAACCAGGGCCACAGCTGTGAAGTGAGTGACCAATACTTAATTCTTCATATGGGATCATTCTTCCATCACAAATGAAAAAAAGACGCTGAATACAAATTAGAAAAAACAAAGGAAAGTCTCACTGTCGGAAAAAGCTTATCATACGTACATAAACTGGGATGGACTCTCCCTGGTCTGCCTTACCCAATCTACGTCTCTTAAAGGAATGGGTCCATTTCAGGACAGCAGAATGTCCTTGAATGCCTGTAAATGCGAACACCATTTTAGCAGAAATGTAGGAAGAGGATACGGAGACTAATCAAGTTGTCCATCCATCTTCCAGTATCACATCTCTGCTGCAGACACCACCAGCTGCTTCAGAAAAATGGGTAAGAAGCCTGATAGTAAGTTAATAGGGCTAGTCTGCCCAGCCAGGAAGTCTCCTCCTTATTCTTACCAGCTATAGACTAGTTTCAGACCTCAAATATGAAGTTTTGTGGCCCTTTCAGGGCTTTCCCTCAGATTTCTTTTGCCTGTTTTCAAGCAGGGCCATTACAACCCTAAATCTGAGCAGCTAGGCAATGCCTATGCACTTCTAGCAAACAAGAATATTCTAGAATGTAAAAAAACAGAGTATACCAAATTGTAAAATGACGTCTGAGTACACGTGAGTGGTTATTTTTGGATCCACACTCCCTTTGATCTGTTGTCTCAAATCAGCAAGCATGGGCCAACTCAGACCTCAGAAGTGAAGTCAGGGAAGGCTGTTTCTTTGGATGGGAAGGTAGAACTTGATAGTATCTCTCCAACCACCTTCTGATATTCATTTTAATCTCAGCTGAGCCTGTATTTCTTTGTGCATGGTTTTATGCCAGGTAGTAAATGAAGAACGCTGCATTTGACTCATATTTGGACTTTGGTGAGGCAAGCATATACCCCCAAATGAACACTTTGCTAAGGAGCTTTGTCAGCAGCAGCATTTTCTGATGCTTAAACTGAAGTTCACTTTGCCAGACTTATGGAGTGAAAGGAGAGATTTATGGAGAAAGGACTGATGCATCCTGCTGCCATGAAGGTCTCACAAGAACGTATGGCTCATAACTACATGTGGCCCCTCTTTCTTCAGCCTGATGCCTTTCCCATCAGCCTTTGAGATATCTGTGACACGCAACGAAAAGAGCCATAACGACTTGAGCTAGTACTGACCTAACATCTCTGGGATGCAAACCAGCTGTCAGGGATCAACAGCAGCACTAAGTAACATAAAAATGTACAAATCAAGGTAGTACAACAGCTACATCTCTTTTAATAACCTATGTTTAATGAGCGCAGTCCCACATACCAGGAAGCTGGATCAGACCCCTGTATTAAGAGGAAGAAGCTGGTCACCCCTGGTTTGTATAGTGTGCTACCTAGTGCGCGAAACAGTGTGCTAAAGCACTGCATAAAGTCAACAAAATTTTTCTTTGATCAAGCAACAGAAGACACGCAAACAGGAACTGCTAAGAGCAACCAAACTGGCACAAGCTTCTCTTCTGATGGTGAGTAAAGCTTAAGTGACTCTTGCTTATCTGGTGGTTTATCTAAACCACCTTGAGTATGTCCACTTGTCTCTAAAGGCACTGTGGACAACTGCTCCAAGCAAAGCTGCTTAACTAAAAGGGGACTTCAAAAAACATGTTGTTAGCATTCATCTGTTCCTCATTACTCCAACTGAATACTAAGTCTGAATAGATCTGGAAAAATGTACTTCCTACACAGATATTTTTTTCTCATTATTGTCTCTCTAAGTACTGAAAACGCAGCTGAAGGCATGAACAGCTGTGATACTGGAAGCTACAAATATGCTACTTGTGCACTGGCGATGCTGGAATAACCAGAGCACGGTGCTACACTTTTTCCAAAAGGAGGAGTTCTGAGAGTGAACTGATAGAGCAGATTCTCATGCTCCTCTAAGAAAAGCGAGTGCTCTGGGGGCATGCGTTCATCAAATGACAGGACTTATATTTCTGGTTTTACAATCTAGTAGAAGAGGATAAAGGCCTAAAACCTCCACAATAACCCAGAGTATGTCTCAGCAGCTCTATTCTAAGTTGTTCCTTCTGGGAACATCAAACAATGTGACAATTTAATTTTTTTTTATTAAATGATGAGCCCAAGTGGTATTGATAGCAATGTGACCTGGGAGGAAGAAGGACTTAAGACAGCCTAGTTACCCACTGGCATCCACCACCAGAATGCTAATTTTATTTGGTCTGAGAGTGACTGACCCAGGAATACCAAGGCTATTGTTACAAAAAAACTACACGTCAAAAAATGGAAACAATTAAAGAACAAAAAATGAGGGTGTAAGGTTATCTGACTAAAGGCTTTACCACAATAAGCATAAAGACCTGGAGAGGATCAGAGAAACGACGATAGATGGAGGAACTCAAGTAACCTGATCAGTAAAGTCAGAGCACGACGAGTGATCCTTTTGGACTGCCATGCAAAATGTGGGGGTTACTGCCTAAAGGGGCATACGGCTTATTATGGGATGCAGTGGGAAGCAAATTTGGGGATGGAGTAAAACCTATCCAATTGGCAGTTTGTCACTTTAAGAAGATGAAATACCATATTTTGCAGATCCACCTGCTTAAAGTGGGCAGAAAAATAAGTTTTGGGAGAGAGATGGTGCCACTAGACAACCCTTACATTTATTTTCTTTTTCTACTTGGCATTGCTTATGTATCTCCATGCATGTGCCCACAAAGTCGTAAAGTGCACTATGGCTGTATGTTCTACATGGCCTACATCTGCATATTTTATTTATAGGGCTGAATAAGACAGCATAGATACTTTTACTTATCCATTACAGTCTTTACTAGCTGTATTCAATTTCACTTAAGCATCTTTTTTGACATTAATGGGCTGTAGTCAGGCTCACCTGTTCTGTGCTCACACTGAGCAAAAGACCTCATCATGTAAGTTTCCAGGAACGAAAATTCGCTCAAAGAAAAAGGATTGAGGCCACTATTGCATACGATGAATGGGAATCACATGCCTGTTTCCAAAACTGGAAATCCCATTCTGAAGTTTCTGACATTCTGGACAGGAACCCAACACAATCTCCTAAGATTACCTCGAATTATGAATGCCGGCTTACAGAAGGACTGTGAATCAAGAATTGTTCCAGTAGTGTCGTGGTTAGGCCCAGCCGGCAACAAAGCACCACGCAGCCACTCACTCACTCCTCCCCCCCGGTGGGATGGGGAGGAGAAAATACAACAAAAAGCTGGTGGGTGAGACAAGGACAGGGAGGGATCACTCACCAGTTATGGTCACAGGCGAAAAACGGACTCAACTTGGGGGAAAAAAAAAGGAAATCAATCTAATTTGTTACCAATCAAATCAGAGTAGGATGATGAGAAATAGAACCATATCTTAAAAACACACCTTCCCCCCACCCCTCCCTTCTTCCCAGGCTCAGACTTGCTCCCAAATTCTCTACCTCCTCCCCCGCAGTGGCGCAGGGGGGTGGTAATAGGGGTTGCGGTCAGTTCATCACACATTGTTTCTGCTGCTCCTTCCTCCTCAGCGGGAGGACTCCTCACACTCTTCCCCTGCTCCAGCATGGGGTCCCTCTCACAGGGGTCAGTCCTCCATGATTTTCTCCAACGCAAGTCCTTCCCACAGGCTGCAGTCCTCCACAAACTGCTCCAGCGTGGGCTCTACCACAGAGTCACGGCCTTCTCCGGGCCCCGCCACCTGCTCTGGCGTGGGGTCCTCCACGGGCTGCAGGGGAATCTCTGCTCCACCGTTAACCTCCATGGGCTGCAGGGGGACAGCCTGCCGTCTCACCACAGGCTGCAGGGGAATCTCTGCTCTGGCACACCTCCTCCCTCTCCTTCTTCACTGACCTCGGTGTCCGCATGGTTGTTTCTCTCACATCCCACTCCTCTCTTAGCTGTAGCTCTTCTTCTTCTTTTTCAGCAGTCTTTTCACCTTCTTAAATATGTTATCCCAGAGGCGCTACCACTGTTGCTGATGGGCTTGGCCTTGGCCAGCGGTGCGTTCGACTTGGAGCCAGGGAAGCTTCTAGCAGCTTCTCACAGGAGCCACCCCTGTAGCCCCTCGCCTGCTACACAAACCCAACACAGTGGGTTAAGAAGATATGCAACTTCAAAGGACTAATTGAATCCCTCTTCACGTAATTCACCAATATGGTCAGAACATGAGGAATCACAAGGACTTTACCCATTCTGGCCTGAATTTAAGCTTTCAATACAGAGCACCCAGTGTGAATGGAGATGTAACCTAAGGAGCTTTCTCTACTGCTGTGTACAGTGACTAAGCAATGGTGACTTACCCCTGATTGCTCTTCAGAGGCATCCCTGCTATCAAAAGGTGCCCTAAGACTGGCCATTAGCAGCTCATACACCCCTCAACAGCAACATGGCAAGAGTACACTTCACTGGCCATATGCAGAACCGCAGTTACAACTTCAGACCACCCTCATTTTTAAGCACAGTATCCACATAAAAAATACAAAGCATCAAGGATCAAGAGAAGCAGACTTAAAATAACAGAGTTGACGTACCAAGATACGATCACACCTTGGTAAACGCCTGTCTCAAGTAGCTGAGAGACGTCTGGAGGCAAGTGAGAGTCTACGCCAGTCAGGAGCATATAGTGGGTCTTTCCATCCAAGGGAGCGTGATGTCTTGTGGCACATAAGGAAGGGCAGCACCATGACCCTCCATGCTGTGTTACTCAGCTGGCCGAAGTAAAACACACCTTCTGCTTTCACAAACACTGTACATGCTTCTGACTTGGATTTGTTTGTTTCTGCTCTTTTGGGACAAGGGCCTCCTTGAGTTAGTTAGCCGTGAATTTTGGGAACAGCACAACACATTATCTAAACCGCAGCTGCCGATCTTAACGTATTTGATATATGCACAACTTTCTGGAAAACCGCTTGAACAACCCCTACTAGAACGTAAAAAGCAACTGAATCAAAGACAGAAACCAGTTTTTTTTTAGATCTCATTGCCACTGTGCAGGAGGTCAGCATGAAACTTCTTGGTTTACAGAGGTACTTTATCATCACTAAATTAAGAAAGAGAGTCTGTTAGGGAGAACAATGCTGCACCCATGTTACAGGAGAAAATTGGAAGAGAGAGATTGCAAACATTGCTCGCCTTTTCACAGTTGGCAATATATTCCCCTGACTCACGCATACGTAGGAGACCTGCCCACAGTCTGAGTCTATGCAGGAGCTTTGAGTAAGACTTTATTACAATCTCTTTCAGTGCGTACCCATAAACAAGTTTGTCTTCTCGGCATAAATCTTCTTTTACATTATATTTATGCTCCACTGCATGCCTCAGGAAAATGTTAGAGGGTTTATCATTGCTCAAATTTCAGATATACTACAGCCAATGGTTTAGAAAGTTATTAGTTAGCTGTTAAAACAGTTAATGTAAGCCTCACTTTTAAACTGTAGAGTCTTTACGATAGAGGATCTGTCTTCTGCCTTTTCTGTGACGTATTTGGGATATTTTGGGGCCACATAAAGTGGTAATAATACCCTTGCAATCAAGGTAGCAAAACCTAGCATTTTATAATGGTCTCTCTGATAGAAAAAGTGTTCCAGAAAAATTCGGGCATACCTATCTCTAACTGGAAGTTTTATTTATAATAAAAAAATATTTCTACCTTGCTAGATCTTGATTTCATCCCTTTCTACTTTTAAACAGGTTTTCACTTTAAATCATACTTTCACAGGAACAAATGGTTTCAAGTTGAAATCTCTTTATTCTTTGCTTTTACCTCTCCCTTACGAAAAAATACCATGGAAATAATGCAAATACTGGCCTCCTTGCCATAGGTCAGCAACAGAAAAATCTGAAAGCGTTAACTTTTTATATAATACTCCTTCTGTCTGCTACATACATTAACATTTACAATGGAAAATGTTGAAGACCTCCCACCTCCAGTTGTTCAAGAATTTCTTGTTTAGCATCCACTGCATACTGTAACAGATTTGCTGGAATACACATCTCTGCATCCTCAGATGAATATGCTGTGTGTTTGCAAAGGTCTAAGGGATGGGCATGCCAGAAAGCAAAGTTTGTTAACAGCTCCAGACAGTTCTCGCTGGAGTTTCTGTGTGCCTCTAATACACATCTCAGTATTGACCTAGAGAAGACCATGCGTAATTTCTCTGCACAGAGCTAGAACCTGTGCAGTGGGTCAAAAGAGCCTTGGGGTTGATATCAGTAATTCCGTGCTATTCCACGTCCTTGAATATTGGCTCAAAGGAATAGCCTCCAAGGAAGTTCAAACCTTCAGTTTTTCTGCCTTTTTCAACTTTTTGGTAAAGACCTCCTCATATCACCTTTACATCTACTACTTGAATTCCCGCTGAACACAAAGAACATGAGTCAGAAGTAGACATATGAAGCATACCAAATGCCTGAAGAAGAACAAAATCACATCTCACTGCTAACCTGATGAATAGGGTTCTTTGCAAGTCAGTGATTAACCCTCCCCCCCTTTGTCTGACTTGATTCAAAGGGAGGGGTGTGATAGGAAGCACATACTTCCTTCTCAGGTAGCCTTCAACTCCCAGATCCTCCATGCCATCGCCTACTCTATCACATGTGCAAGGACTTCTGAATCAATCCTACCCACAAACAGGGCCGTAAGACTCATTTCAAGACCGTCCTTGTTTCCAAGTTCCCAGCTAGTGTGGAAAAAAGTGGTTCCTGCCTGGGCTCAGGGCCATTTTGTTTCTGTGCAAACAGCAACGCTGCTCCATTTTCCTGTGTGACAGATGCAGGGTGAGGGAAGGAGCCCGGTGCTGCCATTGGGCAGTCCTCTCCTAATGGAGCAATCCTTCAGGGAGGGCAGCATTAGGAGAAGGACACGTTGGATGTCGCCTTTGCAGGGATGGGTGCATGGCTGCTTCCCAGGGCTGCCGCACGGTTCGGGTTTGGCTCCAGCTCCAGGAGTGGCTTTGAGCCACAGGGTGACTCCCTGTTCCCAGGGATTTACCATGCTGCAGCCCTGGCCCTGCCAGCACCAACCCACCAGGAGTGCGGTCTCACGCAGGCACCATCCCAGTGAGCCCGGGCGAGCGACTCCAGCACCCAGCAGGAGCAGGAGCGTGTGTCCACACACTGAGAGGTGGGCAAGTAGGTCACTCGCATCTCCTGCACGATAGCAGGATCATATAAGTGTACGTCCACAAATGAAACGACCATAAAGGGAGTCCACATTTCAAAGGCACAGCTTCTTTGACAATGCAGCACTCTTTAAAATTGTAGTAAAATACACATGAGTATTTAAATTAACCACACACATTAAAATGACAGGTGATCCAAGGGACCAAATGATGAAGTTACCTGTTTCTAGGGAGGGGAGAGGAGAAGAATAAGTCAGGCAAGCTGAGTTTGCTGTGAAGGTCTGCCTGGAGACCAGCAGTTTGTGGGAAGCAGTTAAGCACTGCTTTATTTATTGAACTCATACAAAAATCTTTTAATCTTACCTACCCATCAGTTCTAGCCTACAGAAGATATGGAAAACTACCACTGGTCCCTTCCCCAAGTGACTCAGGACACTATGCAATTCAGCATAATAATTAATAAAGATGTAATAAAATCCCCAAATCTTCTGGGTCGAATTTTCCAAGCAGTGCTGAGGTGGCATGGGATTAGTTCTTGTCCTCTTCTCACTTCCTCAGCAGTGCCATCAACCTGTACACCCAGCACTTGGTCTGTCTAATTCCTTCCTTCCACTTCCCACCTGTGTGAGAACAACTCCTATGCCTTGGTCATACTTACTACTCCTGTTTTTCCTGCATTAGATCTGATAAATGTAAAGAGGGGACCAACAGATTTTATATAACCCCTGTCCAAAGGATTTAAAAACTTGGAGGACACTTTTTAACACGTTTCAGTGATCAAGGAAAAGGACTACACATATCTTTGCATGGAGTTTGACCCCTCGCTAGATTCGGCTTCTCCAATCCTGGCACAAAAAGTGGTGCCCACCGGGCTATGCTGAGCTGTGCCGCACCGTGTCCATCCCTTCATGTCCTGGAGAAGGAGGCTGGCCTGAGCCTGGCACTAAGTGGCAGCTCTTCCCCTGCATGGACCCAGAGCCCAAATGCCCCCATGATGCTGCAGCCCACAAGACTCCACAAGTGACTGTAGATCTGTTATGCATCTGTTCCTCTCAGATACCTACCCACACAAATCCTGTTTACTCCAACTCTACTGGGAAGGTACAGAGCAGCACTAAATCCTATTTTACTACAGTCAGGATTAAGCTTATACATCCATGATGATAGTCTAAACCTTGCTAAAAAGCCTTGTTAAAGCATGCACGAGCTAAAAACTGGACTCTCAGACTTCCTAGAAATTCTGTAACATTATCTTTCCTTCATTTGCCATTGGGAGGAAATATTAAAAATAAAGACCTTGGTTCAGTTGAATTACTGACTAGATGTTCATCTAGCAGTTTTCATTTAAAAAAAAAAAATTCCATCAGTAAGCAGCAAGATGATACAGCCTACTTAAATTTAAATTATTTTGCCAGAGAAAAATTGCACAAGCAACTGCATTATTAGGATGCACTATTTTTAATTAAAGTTCCTGAGGAGAAGATAAGCATCAACTAAGAAAAGCCAGGCATGTCTGGAAGCTGTATTGAGAATAAAAAAAATGAGATGCCAAAACACATTACAGAAATGGACTTTTGACATTTGAGTGAGGATTTCTAATAGCTCAGATGAAGGAAGAATATGAAACTGGAGTTTCGATCTAGGGCCAATTCAGGTGTAATCCCTTCTGTTAGGGATTTGGGGCTGTGAAGCTTCTCAGCTTCAATGAGTATGTTTTGAGCAAGGTTATGCGTATCAGACTGAGAGACACCTGCACGTTCCCTTTGGGAAGCAAGCTGGGGATGATCACCGACGGTGCCTGAAAGAAGAAGCTTCTGCAGGAAATCCCTTCAAGCTAATGGGACCCCAGGTAAATCTCCAAATTTGATGTGCACTTAAATCCTAAATCCCGTGTTGCCTTCATTCCTAAAACTTGTGGTAATATTTGCACTCGTATGACAGGTCTGGTTGCTCACTTCATACAGATGCATGCTTAGTCTCCTTTGAGTCTCCCTAAATCCTTGCCCTTTGGTGATAATCATGTAGCAGTGAGTTTCACAGACTGGTGACTTGTTTACGCTGTCTACCCAACAAGTTATTCTGTAATAGCTTCTGCCTCCAGCAACCCTCTGTGCCAGTACAAAAGTCACTTTGTCTTGGACTGGGGGAGCAAAGTAAGCAGCAGCAGAAACACTTTTTCTGCAGTAAACACCAAGGAGAAATGATGGGGATTTAAAGATTGCTGTTAAAAGCTGTGATGTGGAGTGCTGTCAACGAAAGGATACCCAAACCAGGCAGAAACTCTTTAGCGACACACATATATTACAATTCTAATCTGAAAAACAAAATAAAATACAAAGCTGCTTTCAAAAATATCCCTGCACAAACTACTGTAGTTGCACTTAAAGGGTAAGAATTCATTGCATAGTAGTTGGGCCTCAAAGCCCAACAGCTATCCCTACTCAAGAGATCAGGAACAACAACAACAACAAAGTAGTATATGTTTTAAATAATCCTGTGCCTCACTTTTCCCCATCAGTAAGCCTGGGGTAAATCACACAGAGAACTCCATGATGTAATTTATTAACTTTTGTGAATTACAGTGAGGGTCTCCGACTGAATGATAGCCCCAAATACATTACTAAATGTCAGTAAACACTCTGAAATACCTTCTTTTCATTTTTGTAGAAAAGAGCTACTCATACTTTAAGTAGTTATATTGGCTAAAAATCTGTTTAAGATCACTAGAAATTCTTGCATACACAACAGCCGTGCACATTCCTGATTTTTTTCTCAATGACTTTTCTTTGTAGTAGCTCTACTAGTAATCAATAGTAGTTTAAATTTATTTTCAGCATGCTCTTTCTTCTTTATTAATTTATCTTTTCCTGCTACTGTTTAAATCCCTCTGGAACTCGGTGGAGACAGTCCTCAAGCTTGACAGCATTAGCAGAGGATCTACCTTGTGCCTGAAACAAGTCTCAAGCTGACATTAGATAGGGCTCCCTGGATGTGGCTGAGCAGCAGTTTGCATGTAGCTATTCCCTACCACACCCAAATATGCAAACAAGGCATCAAGCTCTGTTTATGCCATCACAAGGAATGCTGTAAACATCATGAGATCATCACAGGAAATTCACGTTGTAGAAAAACAGATGAATGCTTCCATGCAAATAAACTTCATACCAAAAAAAAGGGGGAAGGTGTCTTCCAACCTCTGCTGCACCGAAGAAGAAATGCCAACTGCAAATTAAAACCAGAGTGCTTGTATTTCATTAAGGTTAGGAAAGAAATTCTGTCTGCCCTCTGATAGCTGTGCCAGCCAAAAGTGAATTTATGGCATAATTGAAATTACATTCCTTTTCTGCTACTCACTTGCTTCTGCTGAGCATCATTATGCCGATGCAATTTATCATGTTTTATATCTAAAAGAGCTGTTTGGTTTCCACAATCCCACCCTTTGTACCATCACTCTAAAAATCTGGGCATTATAATTTTCTTCCCCCTCCTGGTTCCCTTTCATGAAAACTCTGCAGACAATTGTGAGACAAAATACAGAGGACGCACACAATCCCAGATAACTATTAAATCTTCTGAGAATGAAGACATACTTTCACCGTCACAGGTGAATTTTCACTTTGAGGTTTTGGCTCCAGTGTCCCTCATCTAGCAAATGCTCCAAACCCACCAAAGAGCAGAAGCAGGCAGCAGAAGAGAGGCAGCAGCCTGCAGCTGATATATCTATAAGTAGGTAAGCACCATGCAACTGCCCCAGGCGCCGCCGCATGGCAGATCGGGAGACTGTTCTACGAGAGGAACATTTGTACGTGTAGTTCCCCCTGATGCTCGGCAGAGAAAGGAAGGGAGACATATTCTCTTGCATTGCTCCTGGCAGACAAATGAATTAGCATCCGCTATTGAAGGCAGAAGCTAGTGGGTTGGCCGGTGCCCTCAGATGTGTCACTGTAAGAGGCTACCTCTGCTGATCATAGCAGAGAACAGTCAGTCCATGCCAAGGAATACAGTCTGTTCAGCAGAATGTTTTTTTACTATTGTTTATGAATAAACCTCATCCCATGCTGAGATTTCAGGAATGGTAATCAAAAAGCACACTAACATTTACTCTGAAGGTCTGCTTGATCAAACAGTGAGCCCCAGATGCTGCTTTACATACCATTTTCAGGAACAGAAATACCCTTTTAAAGCAGCATGCTCAGCCTCACCTAGTCCAGATTTCAGTTTGTTACCTGTTGCCGCAATGCTGAATTGACAGTCTGGAGCAGACAAAATGGTACCATGGATGGGGAAAGGGACTGTGTGGTTGCTGGATCTCACATCGTGTGGGTAGGAGTAGGCACTCCACCAGAAGACGCTAATGGGAGGTTTTTAAAGCCCACTATTTAGAGTATCCACAATCGCAAGATACTGAAACCTTGATATTTTATTTGGCTGTAATCAAATTACCTTATCAAACCTCACGCACTTGTTTGCTATTGAATGTCAAACCAAAATAATGGGTGCTTTGATGCATATGTATTAGTCTCAAGGATTCATTAGGTCTGTAATAACAATCAACGGTTTGAGACAGAAAAAAATCTTTTCGTTGGGCAGTCTGTCTCTGGAGATTGTCACTGTTACCTGGGAAGGCTTGACTTGCTCTCGCCGCATAGCCAGCTTCTCTTTAAAAACTGCAGACAGGCAGCAATCAGACCATTGACACCTCCAGGGATCCAATTGCCCTACCTCCAATCCCTTGTAAATATGTAAGTACTGTCATCAGTTTCTCCCATATTTCAAAATTCCCATGAACTGAATGCTAAAGTCCTAAAAAGCTTAACATGGACTGATTTTTATCTACTTGGGCAGTAATGTGATATTTCACTTTGCAGTTCTTCATCACATCACTCCCCAAGGCTGCCTTTGTAACGCACACTCAGTCATGAAAAAACCTAGGTCTGCAGTTAAAGAAAGAAAACAAAGTAAAAAGCCAAAGAGCTATTACACCATGAGCTTAAAAAAACAAGAACTGCAGGTAGCTATGATCATTCTGACATCTGCTCACTTCTGGTCAAATTCTCCATCTCCTACCAAAGAGGAAAATGTAAGTTGTCACTGCTATGCGTGCTATAGAGGCAGAGTCTGACTGCCTGGCTATAATAGCTAGGAGTGCTGTCAAAAAAGAATTCCTAAATGCACAGTCACTAATGATTTCATTATGGTAAATCTTTCATTTGAAAATAATAGTCGGTACTTTAATGGAGAAAATAGAAACTCAATAAATCCTTAATGATGCCTGGTCTCTTTTATGCTAGCAGTTTTGCATGGTAAAAACAATTCTTGCGAAGTCAACCTGCCAATCTGGTTTAAGGTTTTAAACCTTTATGAAGAATTTCAGAGGGAGAGTAGAAATATTACTGTTAATGGCTTTGTTTGAAATTACTTGATTACGGATAATCAGCTACGACCAGTTGCAACACAAGAAGCCTCTGAAAAGAAAATTAAAGCTAAATCAGAAGTATTCCAAGGCTTTCTGTTCCTCATCCCCCATCACAAGTCTCCAAGCGGTTACTGCCACATCTTCCTCACCCAGCAGTTCCCACTTCTGAGACAGGAGTAAAATGAGCCTTTGGTGGTGGGCGATTTATCTGAACTATTTCCTCTCCCGATTGCCCAAGCGGAAATCTCATATTCTCCCCCTTCTCCTCTCTGAGCTGCCAAGTAAAACTCAACTCCAGGACCTCAGAGCAAGAGCTAGAGAGATCAAGTGAGGAACCAAATCAACTGCAGACCAGGAAAGGGATGAAAAGACAGCTTCCATTTTAAAGACCAGATTGTAATATGATAAGAATGACAACCTTTGCATTCTAATTAGTGCTCCTGTCCCCTTCAATTATGTCGGCTGATGACCTGGAATAAAGGTGCCAGGATCCAATCAACACCCACATTTAAAACCAGTTAACAGACTGTCAGGTTCAGTTGTGAAAATGCCTTTATTAGTAACCAGTCTCAGTGAATCCTGGAAAGCACTGTCAGTCTTTATATGCTGAGAATTACATGCTGGTTGGTTGAGGAAACTGAAGATAATGTACGGAAAGGCCTTCTTTTTCCCTCTCTCTTGGTTTGCGTTCACTATGAGAAATCATGTAGTAATGTTACGGAGATCTTTCTGTTAATACCAGATTCTTTGAAGAAGTATTGTACTTCTTGTGGAGCATTACATTGTGGATGCTTGTGGAGTATCACTTATGGATACTTGTGGGGTATCACATCCACAGCCTTTCTGTTGCTCTTGCTTCTAAGGAAAGCATCCATGAAGACATGAAGCATGTGCGAAATGTCCATGCCAGCAATGTTCAACCCCACAAGACTCCTCTTCCTTCCCTTTGACTAGGAAAATTACTGCCAAATTTTCTCCTGATCATCTCGTAGCAAAGAAACAACAATGCTGAAGTTCTCCACAGTGCTTACTCATACCAACTCGGAAGGACAGCAGTTCATGCAATGTATCTGTTTCTTCCAACAACCCGACAGCACAAAACCATGTTCAATGAAAGGCAGCTGCAGGAGTGCCGATGCCTAATCTTCCTGTGCAGAACCGCAGAAACTCCTTCTATTTTCTACATTTTTTCCCACAAATACACAAATTGTTACATATGGCTACTCTTACAACAGTCGTGGCCAAGAGAAGCAAGGGATATCTCTGAATTTGTGCTACCTGAATTACTGTCTCCTCCATGGCTGTGTGGACTGATGGACTACCCACTCAAATAAAACTGAACAGATGCAAAACTTTACCCAAGAGTGAAATCAACACTGTAGGATCAAAAACACCCCGACTTTAATATTCACTGACATACTGTTTTTCATTTTGTTTGGTCTTTGCACTTATTACAGTCAGGACCAGAATGGAAGTGACAAATTATCCCAACAAGGGAACGTTGTCGCAGTATTTCCAGGGAAACAGAGAGCAGGCGGAACCAGAAATAGCACAGAAAAAACTTCCTGTTTAAAGATTTTTGTGCTTCCCTGAAGCCCTGACCTAGGGGAGCAAAAACTTCTGGCAGCAGCTGTAAAGTAACTTTTCAAACAGTGTAGCCCAGCTCCCAGCACTAGAGACTTCTGTCCCGAGGTGTGCCTGAAGTCCTGCCCATCACAGCTGCCCCTAACCTCAAGGGCTGGTTTGCATATACTGGAGAATTGTGGGTTCGACTTAGCATCCGCATCTGCAATATGTAGACGAAAAGCCTAAGGTGAAGAAGAGAGGGAAGGAACAAAAGATGCAAGAATCCCACCAAGGAGGGACCAGTAGAAGGGGAGAAAGGAAAGCTGATAACGTTTGGCCATCTGAGCAGATGGAGGACAGCAAAAGGGAGGACTGGTGTGCTGGGCATTTCAAAGATACATTCCAACTCTTTTTTTACTTTTTTCTTTTTTTTTTTTCTTTTAGTAAACTAACCTTAATTTCTTTTTCCTTTCCCTTGTGAAGGTAATCCAGAAACTGTAGTCACATAACCTGACAGCTGACCACAACAGTGGAGAACTTAAAAAACTATCCTGTAATTTTGATGCATAATGGTCAAGGTGCAACAGTAACCTCCTTCCCACAAGTGATTTCCACCATTTCACATCCTGATAAATAATGTAGGACCTACGTTTCAGTCCCTCCCCAGACTAATATGGGAACCTTCCCCTATAACTGCCCACAGTTCTTAATACCTGTGGCAATATGCACTACATCTTCTGGTCTGGGAATAATCAACAAATTAATAAAGTCATCATAAAAGACACATGAGCATGGCAAAGGAAAACCAGAAGGACTCCTTTAGAAAGGAGGACCCTGGGAACTACTGACCTGTCAGCCTCACCTCTGTGCCTGGCAAGATCATGGAACAGATCCTCCTAGAAGCTATGCTAAGGCACATGGAGGACAGGGAGGTGATTTGAGACAGCCAGCATGGCTTCACCAAGGGCAAGTCTTGCCTGACCAACCTAGTGGCCTTCTATGATGGAGTGACTACATCAGTGGACAAGAGAAGAGCTATGAATGTCATTTATCTGGACTTCTGTAAGGCCTTTGACATGGTCCCCCACAACATCCTTCTCTCTAAATTGGAGAGAGATGGATTTGATGGGTGGACTGTTTGGTGGATGAGGAATTGGTTGGATGGTCGCATCCAAAGAGTAGTGGTCAATGGCTTAATGTCCAGATGGAGATCAGTGATGAGTGGTGTCCCTCAAGGGTCCATATTGGGACCAGTACTGTTTAATATCTTCATCAATGACATAGACAATGGGATTGAGTGCATCCTCAGCAAGTTTGCAGATGACACCAAGCTGAGTGGTGTGGTTGACACACCTCAGGGATGGGATGCCGTCCAGAGGGACCTGGACAAGCTTGAGAAATGGGCCCATGTGAACCTCATGAGGTTCAACAAGGCCAAGTGCAAGGTCCTGCACCTGGGTCAGGGCAATCCCCAATATCAGTACAGACTTGGGGATGAGGGGATTGAGAGCAGCCCTGTGGAGAAGGACTTGGGGGTACTGGTGGATGAAAAGCTGGACATGAGCTGGCAATGTGTGCTCGTGGCCCAGAAAGCCAACTGTATCCTGGGCTGCATAAAAAGAAGCGTGGCCAGCAGGTCGAGGGAGGTGATTCTGCCCCTCTACTCCGCTCTGGTGAGACCCCACCTGGAGTACTGCGTCCAGCTCTGGAGTCCTCAGCACAGAAAAGACGTGGACCTGTTGGAGCAGGTCCAGAGGAGGACCACAAAAATAACCAGAGGGCTGGAGCACCTCTCCTATGAGGAAAGGCTGAGAGAGCTGGGGGTGTTCAGCATGGAGAAGAGAAGGCTCCGGGGAGACCTTATTGTGGCCTTTCAATACTTAAAGGGGGCTTATAAGAAAGATGGGGACAGACTTTTTAGTAGGGCCTATTGTGATAGGACAAGGGGTAATGGTTTTAAACTAAAAGAGGGTAGATTTAGATTGGACCTAAGAAAGAAATTTTTCACAATGAGGGTGGTGAAACACTGGAACAGGTTGCCCAGAGAGGTGGTAGCTGCCCCATCCCTGGAAACATTCAAGGTCAGGTTGGATGGCGCTCTAAGCAACCTGATCTAATTGAAGATGTCCCTGCTCATTGCAGGAGGGTTGGACTAGATGACCTTTAAAGGTCCCTTCCAACCCAAACTATTCTATGATTCTATGAAGGACCAGACTCTTGAAAACTGAAAGGGGAGGTGAACAAATAATCCTCAATTATTTTTGATAGAAAAATATATTATATATGATGAAAAACATTAAAGAGAAAAGCAACTTAAAGGCTTTAAGATTTAAATCTGCCATAGAACTGTTTATCATGTCATTTAATTACTTTATTCCCTCCTTTATCACTTCAAAATCTGCCATTTTGACACCACTGAACTCAGGGATGGGAATTTATCCTGAACTCTGCACACAGCGACGGTGAGGAGAGTTGCTTTCACCAATCTCCGCACAAGACCCAGTTTCTCTCGGCACAGCTGACTGCAGCAAAAGCACGCTGAAGAGATTGGACTGTAACTATTTTGGAGTGATCCCTGAGAAAGAGGCCTTAAATAGACCAATACGTACATCTGGCAATCTCAGATGGATCATTGTGCTCCTTCTGCCCATGTAGACACTATGTTGACGTCCCTAAATATCAACACAATTTACCCTCCCCAGCTCCAGCTACTATCACTAGAGCAAGACCTAAAATTCTCATATTCAGGTAAGAATATCTTGCAATGCTTATATTCATTTGGGCTCGAGCTTTCATCTTGCAACAAAATATACAGTAAAAAGAAAAGGAAACACAGAAATCAGAGGTAATGCACCCATTAGGGGCAGATAGCATCATTTTTCTAGATTGAATGAACCACTGTTACGGGTACTAAAAGAAACTTCAGGCTTTCTCACATCAAGGCACAAACCCAAACCCAAATCAAGCGAAGGCTTCACCATGCCTCCTCCCACAGAACAGAAACTGTTTCCTTCCCAGGCATTTCTCAGCAGGCTGAGCGTAGGAACGGGGTGAAAAATCATGCCAGCCTTGCAGCGAGCTCCTTGGCGATATAACTGCCGGCAAAACCCATGAGGATCTGTGGGGTGCGAGGATCACTCCTATGGGGATAAGAAAGGGGCTGAAGTACTGCACATGCCACTGCTTTGGCATGAATTGGGTTTGCGAAAAGAGCAAGATGGGTGAAAGTATCCTCATCTGTGGCACAAAGGAAACAGGTTATTTACAGAAAGCAGAAAAATGTGCTGATTAGAGGTTGCTTGAAGACTCCCAACTGCTCAATTCCACCTCTTTGCCACTTAAACCCTTTTCCTGACCTACTTGCACCGACCAACTCCATTTTTCCATTCCAGGGGAACGGAGAACTTCTTGATGGATCCAGGCGATGCATGACACACCACCAAGCTGGGCTGCCTGACAGCCAGCAAGGCTTTGGGTGGCAGAGCCAGTCTTACCAGCACAGTGCCAGGTGTAGGGAAGGGGGAAAGCCCAGTGCCGTAGCATGCGGCAATGCAAAACTTGCCAAGACGGTCAGGTCTTTCCCCCTGATTCATCCTCTGACAGCTTGAGTAGTGCAATGTTAATAATTCATAAGTTATCTGTGCAATAAGTTACGTTCTTCTTTTAAAAATAGAGCTAGAGAAGCAAGTGTAAATAATTAATTTGAGAAGAGAAATAATCAATTAACCCTTTCAAAGAAGGACAAAAATCAATAGCTCTGACTTTTTTTCACCTGCCTAAGCATTTCCAGACAGTGCCATCCCTGTGACTGCCAATACTCCGATGCAACACATATTCCTACATGCAGCATCGCCACAACAAAAACCACAGGCAATCTGGGAAATTTGGTGAGAAACTATGCATCTCACAAAGCTCCTCTTCTCACCCTGACAGACTGTCTCTTCCTCTTTTCCATCCCGCTACCCAGAGCTCCAGATGCTAGGATGAAATTACCAGCGTTGTGAGATGAAAACAGTTGGCGCCTGCTCACTGTGAGCCAGTCAAAGCACAGCAGGAAAGCTGCACCTCGCAGGAGCAGTGGCACCGAGTTTGCTGGCGATGCCAGCTTGCACCGAGCGCCAAATGAAGGGTGCTTTTTTACAGGTTTATATACGCTTTCTCCTTCAGCTGGAGCTCCCTGATATGCTCAAGGCCAGATTCTCCTAGGATGTGTGCTGGCTCCTCCGAGCCCTGGGAGGAAAGCGGGGAGGGCAGGGCATGAGACATCTCCGAAACCGCGATGCCCTGGCTACCCATCTCCACCCCAAATACCGTATGACACTTCCCACATAAACAGTTGACAGACAGTGGCTGATCTGAGTTTCACTGGAGAGCGGAAAGACGAGGGATATTCCTAATTAACTTCAGTGTACGCTCGGCTGTGGATATTCCAGCTTTAAAACCCAGCTTCTGCTCACAGAATAGCAGCATGCTGTGAAAATTTGCTTGCCCTGGAACAAAGTCTTGCTCACACCTTGGCAAGGAAAGCAAAGGGTACTGTCTTCATCGAGGACTTTTGCCCCAATTGAAATATGATTTAGAATATGGAGAGCATGCCCTAATTTTTCCTCCAGAACAGCACTTGAAGGATTTGCTACCAATTTTTTACAAGGGCTTGCTGAAGAAAACCGTTAATTATGCTGTGGATAGATTAAGGGAAGGAATGAAAAATAAGCCCATATTTTTCCCATGAAAGTTTTATATAGATGTCACAGAGGCTACAGTTTGTTTGCACTGTCACTGCTGAAGCCCATGTGACAGACAGCAGGATTATTTTTGGTAACTGGGTGGAGGATGGGGAGACCGATACACAATTTGAGCTTCGTGGAGGTTATCTCCATGTCAGTCTCTGTTACTGAAAGAGTAGCAGTCTTTTAGTTACTGAAAGACTTCTGCTATGTAGTAAGAAAAATACACAGCAAATGGGGCATAGAGGAATTTTAGTTACTATACAAAGAAGGTTTCCTTATAACTAACCGGTACCTGGACAATCATGCAGCTACGGTAGGTCATTGTTCCTGCTGTAAATGCCATCACTTAACCATAATTTCTCCATATGCAAAGGCCAGTTGAGGTCCACCAAAGTATTTGGGAGCGAGGCCATGAGGGGGTGAGTTAGAGGAAGCCCATGTCTGGGATGAGAGGCTCTGCTCAGGCTGAGTAACAGAAGAGCAGGGGGTTTTGCATGATATAAAACTCTGGATCTGATCAGCAGAGTCACTATTACTTTCTCTCAAAACCTCTCTCAAAACTAAACTTTCTCTCACTTCAAACTTTATAATAGGATTTGGAAGCAGTGTCAGATGGTTGCTGGCAAGTGTGGACAAATAGCAAATACCTAGAAAATAAAGACTAGCTGGAGCTTGGTGGCAATTTATTTGGTAAATCATAAATTCAGATGCAGATACTGTTTGGGGGGGCATTTATAAGCATAACAGACTGGCACATTTTGAAAATTTCAGGTTTGGTTTTTTTTTTAATCTATTTTTTAAATTTCTAAAAAGAAATATGGACAGTGCATTAGAAGATGTATAATATAATTCCTTGGAAAAAAAATAATTGTGTTACTGAGTTTGCTTCTTAACTGCTATACATTCTGAGTCGAGCCAGATCCATTCCCATGCCTTCCCTCCACCCAGTTTGTTGGTACCAACACTGAGCAGACCATTTCACTATCTGTACAGTTCCTGAAACGCCATAATGAGTATAAATCATTCACTGTGGTTTAGGTACCAATTCATTATTTATCACAGTGAAAAAAAGCTACTGGAGACAAAATGGTGCAGCGGTAAAACTTTCATGCAGTTAATGGTTTTAGTTATGATTATTGCACAAGACTTCATTACTTATAACTGTCACAAGCAGTAACTTTTAAGCAGGGTTACTGAGTCAACATGGTGATCTTGCTTAGCCCTTTTAATGTGATTTGAATCTATAGCTTACAAGTCTTCTCTTTGCCCTATTTCTCAGCAAATTCCCATCATTTAAACTCATTGATAACAAAGAACAGACATATATTACAAAAATCAAAGATTTTTCACAGTGTAGCCTTATTTCACCCCAGTGAGTAAATTTCATTTGAGAAATGACTGAAGAACATTATGTGCTACCTTAATAAACATGTATGAAGTCCTAGCTAATGAAAACATGGGCAATATTTTCTACAAACAAACAAGTGTGTTTTCACCAAGAATAATTTCTTCGCCATTTGTGTATTACTTCGCACCATATCTATGTATTTATATCAGAGAGAAAAGTGGGAAAAGAGATTTCAGATTGGAATAATCATGCTTTACACACATGCTGCATGTATTATGCCCTACTTAAAAGGTTCAAGGCAATGAAAATCAGACTGTCATGCTCAGCTCTAAGAAGTGGCCTCCAGATTTCATTTTGCTATATTATGTTTATAGAGCTAAATTCTTCTATCAGCAAAATGCTCTCTACTTCTAGTGATGTTAAACAGAGTAGTGCACATGCACTGTGGAGCAAAATTTGTCTCTAAATAATATGCCTGAAAGATATTTCATCTCATCTTGTATATTTCTATAATTTTTATGAGCATCTGAATGCAGCTTTTCACTCTGTTAAAAGGAACAGATATTTTAACAGAAAAATTACTTTGACTGTTAAAAGCAGCAGTTCTTGAACTGTGCCTCAAAAATCAGGAGCTGCAGGGGAGGAGGAGAGGGTAAGCTCAGGCATAATTGCATCCCCA
This sequence comes from Gymnogyps californianus, assembly GCF_018139145.2. Lineage (NCBI taxonomy): Eukaryota > Metazoa > Chordata > Aves > Accipitriformes > Cathartidae > Gymnogyps > Gymnogyps californianus. The sequence continues at coordinate 55,980,399 of NC_059472.1, read as the reverse complement.
TTAGCAAGTAAGCCTTGGATGAAAGAGCCTTGAGAGAAGCCACTGCCCTAAAAAGCCCACAGGTAACCTGGGAAATCCCATTTACAGTATGTACTGCTTTTCATCTCAGTCTGTGTCCCAGAGAGATGTGTTGGAGACATTACTAACGGCCAGTGGACTTGCACTTTTCTCCTCTCATGCGGAAATGAATGGAAACAGTATTTCTTGCCTTCCCATTTTGCCTCTGCCTTTCTCTATAAAAACACCAGCGAGCGTGAGCTGCAGTCATGGTCCTCCATCAACTGGAAGTGATTTCCCGAGTGAACATGCCCGGAGAACAGCACTCGTGCCTCTAACAGTCCCAGCAACCTGGAGGGCTCGAAGCACAAATGATTTCAACTGAAGTTAGGAGCTGGCCAAGAAAACCTCAGTGTCACAGGGGAGGTCGCTGCAACACCAGAGGTCCTTGCAAGACAGAAAGCAACACCTCCAGTTGCTTCCCCTCTGGTCCTTCTGCTTTCAGCGGCAAATAGAGACTGTCACCTGCTCGGTATGGCTGTCCCACAAGCAATAATGCCCCTTTCTTCCCAGTTACACAATTCTCATTCATTTCTTGCTAAACCGTTTCATAGCACTCACATCAAATCTTTTGGCAGCTGCTACCCCTGTCCCTAATCCTCCCCTCTCTTTGTCTGGTTCGGCAGGGCTACCCTTCCCCAGCAGCGTCAGCGCTGCCACAGCCGTGCCTCTTTCTCTTCCCTGGCTCATGATGCCAAACCCAGACAAAGAAAGCGAGAAAATACACATTTAGCAGCTGCGAATAAGTGACTGACTCCTTCTCACAGGGAACAGGAGCGGGTCCTGCGCCAGCTCAGCACATTTCTACAGTAAGTAGCAGAGGTGATTTATTCTTCCCCAGGTATGGAGTTTTTAGAGAGAGGATTACTCTGAGAGGTATTAGTTGCAGGGGAATTAATGATCACTGCATATAAAGGCACCTGACACTTGCCAAGCATGATTTCATAATTGTTTAAACTTACACTAAGGATAGATCATCTAGTTGTGAAATATCTTTGCTGAGAAAATATAAGGAAGACATTCCCTAAAGATGCCCTGGTGGCTCCAAGGAAATGATGTTTGGGATGGGTTAGGTGTTGAGTGGAGGATGTTCAAATCTCAAAGAAAATCCACTTGCTGTTGTCAAGCCTTTGCGAAAAGATCTAGCTTGTAGATGGTCAGGAGAGAATTAGTAAGGGTTTTGCATTGGTGCAAAGAAAGGAGACTTTGGAAAGAGTTTTCTTAATGCTTGCTGGTTGACCAAGTTAGATTCTTAATATACATCAGTATTTCTCATGAGCTGAATTAGGATATTAGGAAGGGGGAAATGACAGTTGCAGGGATGTTGCTGAGGTAATCTGTTAGTAATGGAGTCATTTTTTTCTCTCCTGGCAGCCTTGACTCTCCTTGACTCAAATGGCCATGTTAATAACCTAGACAACAAGAGAAAAAAAGCAAGCGAGCCTTGGCAGTGATATATATACTCATCAAATCTGTGAGGGTACACTGCCTTTGCTTTTAAAGTTATAAGGAAGAAGCAGCTTTGGTAAGTCACAGAAAATCCTAGCAAATTCCTAGAAGGGACAGTTCTTAGAGACATCCCAATTTTGCAAGGATATGCTACAAAGAAGTGTTCACAGCAGTAGGAAAACTCTGAAGCTCTGATGGAGAATGGCACAAAAAAGGCATCGGAGGGAGGCCCAAAACCAGTCGAAAAGTTCACAGTAAAAAAAAAAAAAGGCAAGAGTGGAAAAAGGGAAACCGAAAAAGTAAGTGAATGTAACCGTGGGAAAAAATTCAATGAACCACAGTGTTGCAGCAGTTAGAGAAGACTGAAGCAGAAAAACTTAGTACAGACAGTAAAGTTAAAAAATATTCAGAGAGAAAACATTATTACCCAGTGAAAGAAGTAACTTCAAAAGAATCAGTGGAAGTACTTCAGGCAAAAGTAGCAGAGTGAAGAACCTACACAGCAATAAACAAACAAAATCTGAAAAAAAATTAGGAAGCATTATGGGAAAGGAAAGCACCATATTATCTTTTGGCTAAGAGGACTGAAAAAAAAGAAGTAGAGTGGAATGATTAAGCAAAGTGAATGCCAGGGTGCTGATGAAGACATTCAGAGAAGAATGGTGTCTAACTGGAAGACATCAGAACTGGATAAAATCCAGAAGTATTGGTTAAAAAGCCTTACCAAGCCATATCTTAGCTCAAAACACATCTACAGGAAATGCTGCAAAAGGCTGTAGGGATGGAGCATGCTTATGGAAAAAGGAAAAAAAAAGGGAAAGAGGTGGCATTATCCTAAAAACCTGTAAGTGACTCACTGATGATCTGAGAGCTCCTTATTGAAACAATCAGTGAAAACCAGAATATTTTGATGATGGGGAGTACCTGGCAGATACCAGAACAAAACAAGAGTCTAGATGTGGTTTTGATAGATTATGCAAAAGCTTCTGAAAGCATGTCATGAAATGGGAATCCAGAAGCATCTGGGACTGGGGAGGGAAGTGCATTAGCTACAACACAGCGGTAGAAGAGCACTGTGAAGGACATGGCAGGTGACTTCTTGTCACCTTTCCTCTTTGCTGTAACTTTGCTTCTATTATTTGCAAGGCTGAGACACACTGAGAAATGTTATTTAGTGACAAAAGAAGAAAGCCTATCTCATATATACTTAATATAACAACTTGAAATTACATAGCCAGGAGGAGGCAAAAATTAATTTCCCACTTAAAACTGCAAGGCTTTTTTGAAGGAAATAAGAATTTTTTTTACACAGAGCAAGCCTGTATATATTTCACACCAGACAAATCGTGTTGAAAGTATCACAGGAGATCGAAACAGGTAGTGCGGTGAAAGAATACATAACAGCACTAAACATTGTAAATGTTAGGAATTTTTCAGAAGATTATGATAAAAAATAAAGGTGGCTTTAAAGAAAGAGTGCTTTCAGAGATGTGTACAATTCCTAAAGATATTTCAGCATGCAAATACATTAAAGGTAATCAACATATATGCCATCCACTGCAGTGAGAAACTGGACCCGAGAGAATTGTACAGCAGGACAAAGCAGAAGTTAGCACTGAATTAAGCAATAAATGTGAATGCAAATGTGAGAAAACCTTTTTGTTGATCAGAGGATGATAGAGGAAAAGGGCTAAGAACAGCCGAGGATATTACAGAAAATGAGCATATGGTGACAGTGAGCTATATCAGAGAGCGAATACTGTCTAACTGGGTCTCAGGCAATGCTCCAGGACTGGGTAGGAAAGACACTCCTTCTAAGTGTCAGCCTTTAGATACACAAGATGCATAGTCAGGGTGGATTGGGAAGAAGCTACATGGCCTTTGGGTCACTTTTCTCCTGATATATAAAGCACTATTTTTCCCACTGGCATGTCTATAATGCATTCCTTTAGAGCTTTGTATGCATTAAATGTTCCTAAAGAGGCATTGCTTCTGGTAGTTATTTGAACACATCTCGAGGCAAGAATTTTTTTTTTTAATTTATTTTTCAGCAATGTCAACAATGTTGCAAACAAATACTTATCTGGCATACATATCACTGTGTTTCTCCAACTTTGGGCTCATCTGTCCTTGTGTGACCTGCCGAGGACCCAAATCTCCATCTTCTCACCTACTGTAACCTTGTGAAATTCTGACTCCCAGAGAAACCACCACTCATAGTATGAAAAACCAGACTATCTCTACTACTACTACTACTGCTCCTACATCTTATGCCCTGCTGTGCCTCCAGATCAGCATGAACGCATCCCATCATTCTACCTGCCATCTCTCCCTTTCCCTAGCTCCCCTCCAGCCTTTGCCTCTTACGGGGCAAAGTCTGCTTCCAAAGTAAGGGTACATTCACTTCGACTTGCAACGCAGCAGAGAGACAGTTGAGTTAGTTGGGCTTCCCTGCCCTGCTAGGCTGCAGCAATCTAAGAAGCAGGGTAAATTCAGCCTGATTAGAGCTAGCTTGAGACTGCAGCACTGCTGGACCAGTTTCTTTCCCACTGCTCACCCACAATTTAGTTTCTCAAACTGCTTAATGCCAAAGACCATCAAGCAGTATCTAGCGGACCTATGTGTTAATCAGCTACAAGCAATACTTTTGGTACTGTGGATGACAAGGTATTTTTGTATGGAATATAGACTGCAGACCCTGTAACATGGTATCGTGTCCATTAAGCACAGCATTCACAAATAACATTGAGAAAGAAGAAGAATAGCTAAAACATCATGCAGACTTTATCTTTTGTGTCAGGCTCCTAAGTAATCTAAGCAACACTGATATTTACACCAGCTGATGATCTGTCCTGTTAGGTACAAAATGCTCCAAAACTCTTGCACTGGACTCCTCATAATCCAAACATGCAGAGAAATTAAATAAGGGTTGTCCTTATAAAATTGAGTCAGGCTTTGTGCCAGTTGACGCGCAAGCATTGTTTGAAAGATTAAAATAACACATAATTGCACCAGCTCTCTAAATCTGACCAGGGCTCAGAGGATAAATGCCTTACCTCATTATGTTTAAATGCTCTATCTCAATCTGGTTTAAAACAGAGCAGAGGCTGTGAGCTGCCAATCTGCTGTACTGTTAAGAGAACAGAAATACCGCTACAGACTGGGATGTGGGCTCCGGCAAAGAGCCACGCTCAGTATTTGGCTTTCCTTTACTGTCCCCTGCTCCTCAGCTCATTTGCTTCCAAGGATCATCACTTCACCCAGTAGGACTATGTGTCAGCTCCAATTGAAATGATCCCTTTTCTCAACAGACAGCTTTTCTGCACCTGAAGTGCAATGTTATTTATACATTACAGACCACATTCCTGCTGCCTAGCTCGTGCTGGTGGCTCCCACTGTCACCACTGAAGAGCACCAGCCAAAGTGGCGGCTTGCCTATCATCTGAAGTATCGTCTCAGAGATGAGGCACGCACACCTCATTTGATTGTCAAATAGGTGGACGTCCCAGTCTGCGTAAAGGAGAGTCAGAGCTAGCTGGAGTCAAGTCAAAGACAGTTTTGCTCCAGTAGGAAGAGAGGCTTTGAGGAGCCAGTTTAAAATGGGACAGAAGCCCTGTGAGAAGTCCCAGACAAAAGCCCCAGCATCACTCCTCTACCTCTCTATTGTTTCTAAATTACCAACACATTTGGGACATACAACAAAGGTGAGGAGGCCTTTTGGGCAATTGTACAAGCAATATCAGTAGGCATTTCACGTAAGAGTTAGTCTAAGATGCTTGCATGTCAAATTTCTCATCTAACCCAGCAACACCGCTCTGCATGGCTTTCCTGGTGATTGCTTACCTCTTTTAACTTGTCCAGCTCATTTTGCAGTGTCTGCTTGGATACTTCCACCTCGATAATTTGCTGCCGAAGGATTTCATTTTCATCTTCTGCTTTAACACGTTTCTCCTCCACGCTCTCCAACTCATGGTGCAGTCTGACAGAAACATCTTTGGCTACCTGGTCAGAAGAGCACAAATGCATGAAGAAGATGCATGAGGAGCAACAGCTACAGTATGTCTCCTACAGTAAGAAGCATACTACAACCCTAGACAGCCGAGGTATTTTTAATTCAATTATGACACTGTTGATGAAAGACTCCAAGCCTTCCAAGTACCAAAATGAATATTCATTTCTAATAAAGAAATCCAAGATGAAAATATATTAGATTACCCATCTCCAGCTCCCTCTCCACATTATGCTAAGGCAATGTCATGAACAGCAGGAGGAAACAAGCAGATACCAAACCCACACATCAAAGTCCCAGAATGTCACATCGATAAAACAAAAGATGAGGAATTGTGCTGTAAAGTTGACAGGTCATCGATCAAAGCCGCATCCATGCAGCAGTCTCATCCACCCAAATTTGCTGCTCTAGAAGCAAGCACAACTAGGCAAGAGTGATAGGAAAGCACAGAAATATATGCTACCTTAGGTTTTCTGAGTCCAGCCTAACAAGAATAAATATTTACTCCAAAAACATTTGGAAAGGTGATTCATCACGCAAAATGATGAATTACTGAATTACAACAAGTCAGCAAAACCAAAGCAAACAAACTAAAAAAACTCAATATCTCTTTCACTCGAATCTATGTACAAGATTTTTACTGAGTAATGTGTAATTTCTAGTATGATAAGGTCATCATTTGTTTTCTATCATAAAAGAGAAAATTAGGTCTGACATTTTGAAAAGTTTGATGACTTGATATGTCACTCTCATTTCCACTGCTGGGAACCAATCATTCCAGTTTCAGAAGGTTTTATGTTTTGAATTTTTAAGTGCAAAATGCTTAATAATTCTAGTGGTAAGCAGTCCCTCTCTACAGAAGACATTTTCAAAACAGCTACAAGATAGCAATATTAAGAAAGATGAGTAAAGCTAGATAAGCATTGTGCCTATACAAAGCTTAGCCTTGACGGAAACATTTCTGAAAAATATAAACACTGTTCCAGTATGAACATAATTTTTATAGGAATTTGTGTTTTTATAGGAATAGCACTTTGGTTCTCTATCTGCCTTGCTAAAATATTGTAACAGTCTGTTCCTGTTATGAGTAACTCATTAGGCACTAAGAAATGCAACTTTGACTAGTTTTTTTTTCAGTTATTTGGCATAAGCAAGAAGAGAAAAGGAAGGAAATGGCATGAATTGGGAAAAGCATATCAGGTTTTGTTTATACAGTTTTGCAAAGCTAAGGTTTTCAGTAAAACCAGTAAAACAAAACCCTTTAAATCTTTCAAATGCACAAATGTAACTTGACTGCATTTCTTTCATTTTGAATCTACTGCATTTCTTTCATTTTAAATCTAAGCACATGTTTTTTTACTCACTAACACATCTTTTTATGATGATAAGCTGCATATTTGTTCTCCACCGCAGAAGAAGGAAATTGGTCCTGACGTTTGGAGAACTACTGCCTGTTTCATGTGTCACCCTGCTTTCCATTGCAGGGAGCCAAATCCCGGTCTGCTCTCTTTCGCTGTGAATATGAATCTCTCACCCACCTTTAAATCTTGTTCCAGGCTCCTAATGAGCTCTCCATCCACATGGCCTGTTTGTGCAACTTTCAAGCTTTTCTGTTCCGCTTTCCTGAGACGATATTGCAGAATGCGGCAATTCTTGTTTGCCCGGTCTAGCTCTCGCCGGAGCTCCTGCAGCTGGTAAACATCTTCCTCTAAATAGCTGTCACGCATTTCTTCCATTTCAGCCCGAAGTTCATCCAGCTCATCCTGTGAGAAGTCAAAACAGTGCTCCATCATACCTCTAAATCTCACCCATGGGAGCAAAATAGGAAACATGCTCACTATGATGCTATATTAATGAAGTGATACAGATTGCAACATGCAGTTCCAGAAGTCATAGGAACAGAAGTTTTATCCCAACATTGACTAATTATGCTGAACTAAATTAATGAATACTTGTTAAATTTCTTACAATTGCTTTAATAATTAAAAACAGACCAGATGCTTATCTGTCTCCTAAAACTGGTAACACCTTCATTTTACCATCTCTAATGAAAATAAAAGTGCATAATACTTTGCCACCATCTGAACTGACTCCTTGCTTTATTTAGACTACAGTAAACCTACTTAACCAAGTACCTCAGCATCTCTGTGTGATGTGCCTTTTTAACAACCAGCAATTCCTAAAAATGAAATTGTCCCTTGATAACTTGAATGAATCTTTATGCTAAATACCAAACTGCTCCATATGAAAATGCTGTCCCATTTGAGCCTAGCACCATGCACATGCTTAATGACAGATGTGTTGGGTGCGGGAGAAAGTGAGTTTCTGTTGTGTGCACACACATTTCAATAACAGGACCACAGGGACAAAATAAATCTGTGCCCGTGGGAATAACCTGGTCATTCTTTTCTGGGCATCATGAACTGTCCCAATTCCACATTATACCATGAGCGGCACATGCTCTCTAAAGTCAGATTTAAAGATTTACAGCTGAACAGGATAAGCTCTATCATTCCCATTTGTTTAATCTGTGCATGACTGAAGCGCCAGAGCTAAAACTCTTATAAAGGTCTTCCAAGCACAGGGGTACAAGCCATTAAACTACTGCGTGAGAGGAAAACTATGACTCTGCTAACTTTAAACAAAGTTGGGAAAAAAAATTAAGAAAAAGAGCCAGGAGGAGAATATTTGAAATGAACTATTAATTTGTAAATTGTTTTCTTTAAAACTGCATTTGATATTATAAAGACCAAATTTTCTGTGGAAAACATAGTTTAAATAAGATTCAAGGAGAACTTGCACCGGGGCTCGCTGCACTGTCACCTCACTTCAGATCTGTAAATGACACTTGAAATACCGAGGATCGCTGGAGAATATTTCACACTTGTATCAGGTGGAGAAGACACTGCTATGGAGTTAGCTCCCTTGACAAAGCCCCCCCAAGACTGGACCATCCCTGTCCAGTCCCTCCATGAACATGTCTGCCTACATCCCCCTTGTAGTCCTCTCAACCATTCCCCCTTCCCATGGCCTAACTGGATGGATGGTCTTGTTTTTCCCTGTATTCATCTTGCTCCACTGGAGCTTTAGTAACAAATGAGGGACAGGTCTTGTCTCTGAGCACAGCCCTGACCAAAGGAAGACATGTTGAACTTCTTTAGCCTCGTTAGCATAGTTACATTAGATTTATAGTGTTATTCCTACCAAAATCCTATCCACTTATAAAAACTCCAGTATTTATACAGCTATGTTTTAACTTCAGTTACTTGAGCCAGCATAAGTCAAATTTTGGGTAAGCACAAGGCTTATTTCCAAAATGACCACTCTGGGCTCAGCAGCGAGGCTTTGCTCCACCAGTACAGCCCTCCCAGGGCTCTACACAGTACTCCCTAGATGCTCAGAAAGGACAGACAGGTTTTCTCACAAGCCCGCTATATCGCTATACATTCTCAATATACTCAGATTTCTGCTGTAGGGGCATCCTGTCCCACAATCTCCCTGGGACGGCTGCAGGAGTAGGATATTTGTGTGGATGGAGAAGCTCAAGGGTTACTCCCCAGTGAGCTGGATCACGCTCATGCCATACACTGTCGGAAAAGGAATAGTGTAAGCACAGTAACAGAAGTTACCCTTGCAGCAATGACATCCTCAGAAGTTGCAAATACATTAATTAGCCACAAAGAGCAAACTGCGAGGAAGCAAACGAGGTCTGCAGACCAAACCCAGCAGGATTCTTTCAAAACAATTTACGGTCCGGGCCCTATCTACTCCTCCTCAGGGTATAGCCAAATACTTGGGCCAGTTTACAGCCAACACACTGGTGAAGTTTTGACAAATGATTGATACTTTTAAAAAGAAAAACATAGCAATGTATGCTTGAGTGAATTGGGGAGGAGACCTGTTTTTAATGTACACACTTTTTCACTATGCTTCATATTTATAGACACTTTCAAGAGGTAAAGTAAAAGTTTATCCAGTAAAGATGGAGATGCAGAAGAAAATGTCAAGGTTTTAGAAACTGGTTAGGGAGTAGCAGTGGCTTTTGAACCTAAGAAAAGGAGTACACTTTTGTGTTACCAGTTTATTAACTAGGTATTTTGTCTAAGGTACTCATACCAAAAGTACAGCCTTTACCTGTCAGAGCTAATACAGTCCTCTGGGATGAACAGGACCAGAGTTATTGCTTCGGGCTGTCTGCAGACTCAGGAGTTGAATCTACCTCAACTAGATTTAAGTTCAATTAACTTTTTAATATCATCTTCAGAATGCTAATGTTAGATTAATAATTTGCTTGTAAATTGAGAATTTTGAAACACAAATCCACAACAAAGGAAAACATCTGTCATCACCAAATTAATGGGATCTGGTTTATAATCTGATGTTTATATTTAAGAACTAAGCAATGGCTTTCGTGTATTAAGTGGCCTGCAAAAAGCAATTATAATGTTATTGCTCATCTCTTAAACCTCGTTCTTATCTATATCAGGTTTTGGAATTCGTACATCTGGTCGGTTTCTAAAGACAAATAATCCACAATATTTGACTTCAAAGCATTTATTACAATCAAATTTAGAAAGTGAAACTCACATCACTTTAAACAACCCAATCCCTGAAACAGTCATCCCATTGAAACTGAATATACCCAGATCCTCTCAGTGGGCATGGAAGCTCTCCCAGCCTTAAGAGTCACTCTGTCTCTGTTGCAGACTTGAATCCAACGTCTTTCCTCCCACCAAAGAAGTTCCCCAAACAGCTGCAAGCATAGGCATGAGCTACATTTCAGGAGATAGGCCTGTCTTTTACCTCCAGGAAAACTGAAGTTTTCTCAATCCCCCTTACCAGTACAACTCTGACTTTGCAAATCTGTGATTTTTTTTGTTATGCTTGCCTCTGGTTTTGGTTATAAATACACAGTCTGCTTTTCTCTAGTGTAATTTTGCAGATAAACTAAAATTTAGGATACAATCAAGAAAGCTGTACTTTAAAACCTTGCACAGTTCTCCTCTCAGATTTTATTTTACTGAATTGAGCTTCTTTTCCACACTTAATTTTTTTTCTACTCCCAAAACTTTCATATAGAAATCAGACTGTATCCCGACCCCTTGTATTTAGGAATAGAGTATCCTTTGGACGAGTTTTAAAACATGGCAACATACATGCAAACACAATGAGGGCACAAACAATTTTGACCGTATAAGGAGCAGAAACCTCACCGTACGGGCTGCACGCAGCACCAGCCCGCTTTCTGCTGTATTACTGCAGTGCCTGGGGCGTGGACCTACGTAGTCTGTCCACCCCAGGGAGGAAAAACCCAAATGGGACAGCTTAAATCTTTGTGAGTAGCAAGATGAAGTCCTATTTTTATATATTAAAAATATATATACAGGAGTATGTCACCTCTGAAATGTCAAAATATAGGAAAACAATACGTGGTTCAGATTTTGTATGACAGCACACAATTATGGATGCTGGGATAATGTTTTCCTAGTTACAGTAAAGACAGAATCTCGCTCTCGATACAGGCCACAAAACCAGTGGCAAGGGTATCAATGCTTCCAGTTCATAACAGCTTATTCTCCTTGGTAGGTACTTGTGATTCTGCCGTAGACACTGAAACCTTGTGTTAGCATCTCCTAAGTCAGAGCTGTTACGATTACACCTACAAAACCAGGACAGCTTAAACTCCTCTTCTGAAGTGATGAATGCACACAAAACGGAGGAAGCTAAGTTAAAGACCCAGGGAAGTGGAAATGAAAACTGAAACTATGATGGTCCTACTTACTAAACCAGCAAACCTACTGCTTCGAAGCAAAACATGTCAATCATTAGTGAAATCAAAGGTAAATGCAGCAAAGACAGAACCTTAAAAATCCCAAACTCAGTAGTTCGCAAAAAAGATGCTTTGGCTGCGAGGCAGCTGGAAATACTAGACAAACCCAATCCCTGACTTCATTAAAATGTATTGTTCTTATTACTATTATTATTGTGAGTGAGAATTAAAGCTCTTTCTCTTAAGAGGTATTGAGCTTCATACCGTGGACTTTAATATTGTTAAACTGAAGAAAGAGATCAGAATAGGCACTTAAAAGTAATTAAAACAAACAAGTAAGAAAGCGGCCATCCCTCTTCGTGCATCTAAAAAATGGAGAGCCTGCTCCCTTCCTTAAACAGGGAGGACCTGCTCCAGCATCCCAAAGTGGCAATTGAAATTGGGAGGTTAAGCGCTGGCATAAGAAGCTTCACTTTGCTGTGCGTTCCTGTAGGGGATGAGAGCCTCCTCTTGATCCCTTTTAATTTAATGGTAATTACGTTACTACTTTCAGTAAGAACAGCACTAGGCAGAGAGTCCTGGAAGAAAGAATATCGTTTAGGAGAAAGCTACACTGCTTTTCTTTCCAGATGTCACCCTGGTCTTCAGAAAGAACAAACGGAAGTGTGGGAAAGAAAATAACTTTCTAACTGGCAGGTCTTTCCAAATTTGCAGTAGAAATCCAAGTTGCTCCTGCTCCTGAGTCTAACCGCTTATGTTTTCAGGTACTTGGCCCAAATGACTTCCTAAAGGCCAGCTATTTGAGGTGTAATAGGGATCACTCATCTGAGATTCACGGGGTGGCTGTATGAACACAGGGACACACTTAAATAGCTGCTCCATTTGCAGGATTCCCCTAGACTTCAGTGCAAAAGCAAGTGAATCGGGATTCACTCTTGCCATGTCAGTCTGCCAAGCGAAGGTGAACTGGCTGAAAGGGGAAAGCCTGTGTGCGGTTTATATCGCTGCGTAGCCCAAATACATACTGATGGTGTCATTTCACATCTGTACTGTGCAAATTGAAGACTTGCCTGTCAGGAGAGAAGCCATTATCTCATTAATACCTTTACTGATGTCATGCTTGTTTATTATTGATTTAATTCATAATGAAGTATAATTAAGGGTAAATTATAGGAATATGCCTTGTTTAGGATTCTTGGGAAAAAAAAAAAAGGAGAGAGAAAAAGAGTCAGGCCATGCAGCTATTATACTAAGTAACCCATACTCATATGAGTCATTCCCACTGAAGCGACCAGGAATACTTGTATAACTGATGGGCTGTGTCTACCTGCCCAGTCTGGTTGAGATCCGTAATGAGGTTTGAAAGTAAATTTTCCTATCATCCCCACCGACTGCGCACTCATTCAGCCCACAGAGCATGCAAGAACCGGATTCTTTCTGAAATAAAATAGAGACCTACGCTCCAAGGGTGCACCAAATGCGCTCCATTACTCTTGAGTCCTCTGGACAACTGTAAAACACATGCACGATGGGGATGTTTCGTTCAAGGGGCCAGACTAAATACAGTCCAAAGTAAGATCCCTAAACTGCATATAAAGACAGAGGTAGTGGCATCAGCTCCAGCTGCGTCTAGGTCAGCCTGCTGCTCTACCCTCACTGAGCTGAATTACTAGCTAATATAGAAAAAGCTCTTAACTCAGAGCGTGAATAGAGACTAAAAACTGGAACCCAGCCACGAGGCAAAAAAAAAAAAAAAAGGAATTTTGGAAATTACTATTAGGGAGAAATTACATGCAGAAAATAGCATAAAAGATGTATGGATACTGAATTCATTACTGTGCATTTAGAGTTATGTATATTAGCAAACTGAAAGTCTTCAGGCTCCAGTGAATTAGAACGCATCAGTGTCCAGAAGTTATGTACTAACTTGGAAACATCTGCAAACTATGAAGACAAAACCATACAAAACCAATAAACTGTACAGTATTTAAGAAAATGCAAATGAAGGATGAAATGAAATTATCTATGTAAAAAAAATCTAAGTTTTTATTAATTTAGCCAAAAGTCATATTTATAGATTATGCCAGCACTATTTTCTAAATAGGTTATTTAATATATGTTAAATCAAATGAGGGGAGAGTGAGGAAGGGAGGAGGGGTGGAAATTACAGTGGGTAGCTGCTATTGCGCTGGCGAATCCAGAACTTCTAGAAAGTCCTTGATAAACCTAAGATTCATGAACTGTGATTTTACGTAATCTCTGTTTTTGTATTTTAAATATCTCAAACTGTCTGTATGTAGGAGATGCTGCTGCTGCTAAGGAATAAACACATCCCCCATAACACTTTACAGCAGAACTGCAGTAGGGATACATATGCTCTAAAAGGCTTTGGTTGGGAAGAAAGCAACAAGCATTATTTTTGCCTCTTGCAAAATATCTTAATGAACCTGAAGTCCCTGGGCCCCTGATATTATTGTTTAGCTCTCAAACCGAACTACTTTACAAATCGTGCACCGATCCGACGTTATTTGAAGCTTGTGCACAAAACACGATGAGAACTGAAAAATCGTAGGACCATGAGCACCTGTTGACTTCAGGGCTGGTTTAAGTTTGCAGGATCCGAGAGCGAGAGCAGCGTCTGGCAGCTTTTCTGCTTCATTCAAGCATTAGCCCCAGTATTGTTTCAACACACTTCCTCAACTGGGGCGGTTGAAGCCGTTCGAGCAGTGATCTGGCTGGTGCAACATCGATATCATCTATTGAAGGGCCACCAAGGGAAACTATTGCCTGGTGCATCACGCAGCTAATCCCCTCCAGGCAGCGCAGGAGTTGACAGGGACACAGCTGGGGCTAACAAGGCACATGGCCTCGCTATTCTTCCCCAAAGTGACATCTCCCTCCGACAGCTGACCGTCCCTCCAGCCGAGCCCGGCCACGCAGGTTTTGTGCCCGGGGCAGGGTTATTGCCTCCGTTCTCTTCGGGACGGCAGTCACCAGGTGGGAAAAGCAGCATGTCAAGCAGAGATGGGGGACGAGCTTTGTTTTGCTAACCTCAGTAACCCTCACTAAACGGAAAAAATTGGTCCCATCGCTTCGCATCATTTTTGCTCTGCAAAACCTTTTGACATACACAACTCCCTGCAGGTTAATAAAAGAAACGGTGGTATTAGTCGTCATGAGTTCATCTCAAGCCTACGGACTCGAAGATCTACAGTTTCAAGGGAGCCGAGAAATACAATGTAACCTCATATGACACACATTGTGATTTTAAACAAAAATGAACGTCCTTTAGATGTATCAGAGTGGAATAAGGGCCTAGAGTAGCCCCTTATCCAAGTTATATCCAGCATATGTCACAGATAAAAATGAATATAGAAAAAATAAAGACAAAACAAGATAAACAAGATGATTATCTAATAAATCTAAGATAGTTTAGAATATATTTTTGCGCTAGTCCACACTGTAGCAGCATTTCTGGCATGTTGAACTTGTACCAACGTATGCACAAAGAGAAGGCCCAGTAAAGCAAAGCAGAGCAAGCACCAGTTTCGTTTTAAGGGCTGTATGAAGTGTTATGCCTCGTGCAGGAGGCTGCTTTCACATTGTGGCCAGGAAGGATGTAAAGTGAAAAGGGGCATGTGTCACGACTGAAATACCACTGCTGTTTCTGCTAGCACGTTTATTTAATTAAAACAGTCTGAATTAAACTTTGGCCAAGATAAAGCAAGAATATTTTTAACTGCTAAAATTTGGGCCCTCTTCCTTAGGATCCTTCATCCTTTAGAGGGCTCTACACCACAAAGAGCTTCTTTCAAAGTTTCCCAAGGACTTGCACAGTGCATGACACTTCTCCACATGCTGGACACTTTAAAGTAATCCTGAAAAACAACCACTTGTGTGGCCAGTATTTTGCTATTGCTAACAGGACTGGCTAGCAATAACTAAAACTTCACCTTCCACTAACACTTACCGATGACCTCCTGGCTCCACAGAGTCAGGCACCACGACATAATTTCTCTCTTACACATCAACAAGTGAGTGATAGCTTTTCAACGCTGCTGTAGTATTACAGTCTTCCCCCATAGGTAGCTGAAATAAGGTTATGCAAGAAATACATGAAACTGAAATCAGTGATGAAATTTCACAGAGGTGGTAGAAGAGAGACTTCCCAATGTAAACACTTCTCCTCAGCCACTTCACCTACAGGCTTAACATTACAGATAGCTGGCTGCTGCTGGAGCCAAAGTCTCATCTAGGGTAAAATCACAGTCCCTAGAAATATATAAGGTGGTAACTTGATATCAGGTTGAGATCTGGCTCACAGTATATGAAGTCTGAGACGTTTGCAGCACCAACAGTCTGCTCTGCAAAGGCTTCCATGGAGCATTCTGGGAGACTTTCTAGCACTTCTTGAGTAGAAATAAAAACACACGATTGTGTTTGGTTTGTTTTTTACTGGTAGCCCTTTAATCTCCACTAATCTTCAGCACTAAGTTTATGTATATGTGTATATATATATACACACACTGTGTTCTATAACCTATGTTCCAGACACGTGAAAGATACGTGTAAGACCTTCCTATGTGAAAGATAAATTTCCCTGAAACAGGCTTCAAAATTATGCGCACTTACTGTTGCGCTCCAGCTGCAGGGAGGGATAAGGAGGAGTGAAAACTACAAAATTCGGCATATGGCCACGCTCAGGAAATTAACAGTTTCTTCTGGGATTTATCTAATCATTTGTCTATTTACAGCTGACAGCTTCCCTGTTATCCCTTAGCCCCCTCCAGTTAAAGGAGAAACACAGCTCACTCCAATACCAACCAAGAGAACTGCATTGTAGAAACCGTGAGGAACAAACCCACAAGTAAACAATTCAGGCAATGCTGTGGTTTTAATTTGCAGAAGGTTTTTATAGGTTTCCCTAGGAAAGGAAAATGAAGTTTGGGAATTCTCCTGATAACTTTTGCGCCACTGGGCTGTTTCCAAGCATTTCAAGAGAGGAGCAGAACTGCTAAGACTTCATGCACCCGGGTGGCCAAGGAGAGCAGACAGACCATGTACTCATTCCCCTCAGAAGAGGCGATAGTGTGAGCTCGTGGTTTTCCAGGCACCAGGACATGCCAGGAAGTCCACTGAGAGACAGAGCTCCAAGAAACCAGTCTGTATTATCCTACTGGTCTCAGAAATACTTGTAGCCTGAAAAAGTCATAGTCCAAATCAAAGAAGGGTTGGGACACAATTGCTGTAGATGATGAAGACATCAAGGTGAAAGACCTGAAGACACTGTTGCACAGGGTGAGAAGTTTGAAATGATGTAGAATAAAATTCTTTTCCTAGGACTTGCCAATGTCAATTGGGTCCGTAAGGTGGGACACCCTAACAGTGGTCAGTCCTAGACAATTCAGACAAACGCTTTTTTTCAGTTTCCCATAGTTAAAAATTACTTTCAATATGAAACAGGAGGCTTAACACATTCTTCATAATGGGTTAAAGTTTAAGTACTATAATTGTGCAAATCCTCTAATGCAAAGAGATGCTCCTGGGCTTTTGGCCTCCATGACTTCTGATGGCAATGCCAGTTTACCTACTCTTAATGCAATTCCTATTATGAAGCCTGATTTCATTACATCTCCTCTTGTTTCTGGGCTGTCAAGTAGAAGAGAAGCTTCTGATAAAGGTTCTCTATGCTGCTTATCATTTTAGAGATGATAACATTTCCCTAACACACTCTGGAGTTTTCCATCCAATGAGTGCTATATAAGCTTTGCTATGCGCCAATAATTTTTATTGGTCTAGTTCTGTATTATCCTTTTCTAGATAAGCAGCAGTGCCCACAGTATTTCAGGTACATCCACTGATCTGCGTAACAGTGACAGATCTATAAAACATTATAATATTTTCTTTGTTATTCTCTGTCCAGTTCCCACTGAAATCTAACATAATATTTGCCTGCAGTTTCACATTGAGCAGAGATTTTCATTGCTCTTCCTCTCATGATGCTCCTGAGTTAACAGAATGCATTTAAAACCCAGAAAAGTGCATACTCAGCCCTTCTTCTCTCTGAGTGCTTCAAATTTTCAATATTGAGATTTATTTCCCATCCTCTGCCTTCATTTTTCACTCATTTCTCAGGGGCTAAGTCTACCATTAAGTTCTGTCTGGTCTTTGCTAGGCTTGACTTAAGATAAAAAAAACTTATTGTCATCTGAAAATTTTGCTGTATCATTGCTCGTTCCTTTTTCCACTTCATTAAGCAGCACCAGACCCAGCAAAGAACCTTGCAGCACCCCTGCTGTTAACCTTTTGCTATGCTGAACATTGTTTCTTGTCCCTTAGCCAAAATCCCTTAACAAGCCCAGTCTATACCTTTACCACCCTTCTCTCCCAAGGTTATACCCAACTCCAGTCCTTATCTGAGCAAAACTCCCATGGATTTCCATGGTCATTTTGTTGACAACAGGGTGTTTCCAAAATCAGGGAACAAAGATTGTTCTCACCAGCAGCAGAGTCAAATGGTACAGTAGCTGAGGTTACATGATTATCTCAGTTTATCTTATTTATAGATCTTTATGGATGTAGCCTCTTTGCTGTGCCAAAAGATCAGATTGTAAGTGCAAGTCCAACTAAAGGTTCCTGCAGGTCAACCCAGCTCAGAGCATGCCTGAATTTAGCTCTTCTGTTTCTCCGAGGATGAATGCACATACATGTACTTTTCGACCTGTACAAGGATGCAATGACACTTTTTACTGCTGCTCTTGTTATTCTATTAGTGCTTCACAACGAGCGGCTTCACTTTCCAGTGATAAGGTAACACAATAAACAGACAATATAATGCTGTCATCCTTTCCACATCAAACGAGGGAACCGGTCTCTTTGGCTGTTTTTAAAGGGTGATACTGAGGAAAACAGTTCCTGGAAAGCAAGCTCTCGCTAGCCGGTAGAGTGTTTGCCGTGTTTTAGAAAGAGTTGGGGTTTGCTGAGCTATCACCACGCCAACCAAACGTAACATTGCCACAGTACATGTTGCACCGGACTTAGGTTCATCCAGCCTCCACAAATCGGGCTTTTGCAGGGAGCCGTGATCACACGCCTAAGTCCCTTATCTGCCCTTAAGCCGTGCCACGGCCCCGCTTTGCAGGGGAGCGCCGAGGCGCCCGGCTGGCTCTCCCTGCGCCCGTTTCCCTCCCGCGGGTGAAACTGGGCGTTTGGTCCAGCGGGGGCGGGGGGTCCCACGGGAGGTGACTTCAGACTGCGCGAATCCACTCGCCACCCCCTGCGCGGACCCCGCAGTCCCGGGCAGGAGGGGGCTGCGCCGCTACCGCTGCCCCCCCCTGCGCGGACCCCGCAGTCCCGGGCAGGAGGGGGCTGCGCCGCTACCGCTGCCCCCCCCCCCCCCCTTCCCTTCCCCGGGCGGGGACCCGCCAAGGCCGGGCTCCGCGGGCGATGCTCACCTTGAGGTACTCGTTCTCCGAGCGTAGCTCCTCCACCTCCCGCTGCAGCTCCTCCGGGGCCGTCGCCGGCGGCTCCCCGCGGCTCGGGTCTCGCCCCCCGCCCGGGGGCGCGGGCAGCGGATCCCCGCGGGGGCCGGGGGGCGGCGGGGCTCCGCGCCCGGGGCCGGGGCAGGGGCCGGTGCGGGTGGGCTCGGCGGCGGGCTGTGCGGCGGGCGGCTCCCGCTCGCGGTCGCTGGAGCCGGTGCCGGACTCGGCGTCGCTGCTGGCGGCCGGGGCCAGGCGCTGCTCGTCGGAGAGCGGCTCGGAGGGGCAGTCGGAGAGGTCGGAGCTGCTGTCCGTGTGGCCGACGCGGGCCAGGGCCGCCGCCGCCGCCGCATGGCCGCTGCCCGCCGCGGCGCCCCGCTTCCCCTTCCTGCCCTTGCCGGGCGGCGGGGCCGCCTCGCCGCCGGGCTGCCGCCCCCCGCCCCGGCCGCCGGGGCCCGGCTCCGGACCGCGGGCCGCCCGCTTGGGGCAGGGGGCGGCCTTGGCGCCCGCCTTGCCGCCGGCGGCGGCGGCCTTGCCCCCCGGGGCGGCGGGGCGGCGGGAGAGGCGGCCCGGCGCCGCCAGGAGCCCCGCGGCCGGCGGGTGGGCGCCCGGGTGCGGCGACGGGGGCGCCCGGCCGGGGAGGCCGGGGGACTTGGGGGGGGCGGGCGGCGGCTTGGCGGCGGCGGCGCGGGCGTGGAGGTCCTTGAGGAAGGGTCTGGCGGGCGACGGGGCGCGGTGCAGCCTCTTCTTCTCGGCGTGCGGGTGGTGGTGGCCGGGCGAAGGCGGCGGCGGCGGCGGCCGCAGCGGGTCGCCGGGCCCCGGGCCGGGGCCGGGGCCGTTCAGCGCCTCCATGGCGCGGGCCGGGGGCGGCGGGGCGGCAGCGGCGGCCGCGGGGGCGCCCGGCGGCGGCAGGAGCGGCGGTCCCCGCGGGGCGCAGCAGCAGGACGGGCAGCCTCCTCCAGCCTCCCCGCTCGCTCTCTCATCACTTCTGCTTCTCCCAGCCACAGCCCTCACACTTTTCTTTCTCGATCCCCCTCTTCCTGCCCCCCCACCCCCACCTCCTCCTCCTCCTCCTCCTTCTCCTTCTCCTCCTCCTCGCCGCTCTCTCCCGAGCACTGATTTGTTTCAGTAAAACGAGCCCAAATCCCCCGGTGGCAGCCGTCTCCTCCTCCTCCTTCTCCTTCCCCTCCCGCTCCCCTCTCTCCCTGGCTCAGCTTGATGCAGCTCAAGTTGTGATGCAGCCCCCAAAAAAACCCCCTCCTTTTCCCCTCAATCTGAGGCAAAGGCGTGTTTCCCGGCTGTCTTCGCCTCCGCTTGCGAGCCCACCGGCGCGGCTAACCCCATGGCTGCCCGCTGCCCCCAGCCCCGGCTCCGGCCGCCGCCACCGCCGCCTCCGCCCGGCTCCTGAAATAGCCCCGCTGCTGCCGGGGCCGCTCCGGCGCGGCGCTGCCCGCCTGTGCGCAGGATCCGCCCCCTCTGTCAGCGAGCCAGGCTGCTCTCCCTGCAAACTACTTTCCTCGCACGCTTTATTATAAGGGCGCCTCTGCCAGCCGCTTCCTATCAGAAAGCCTCATTTGGGGAGAAATTTTAATTTCCCAGCCATAAGCTGTATAGCGTTGCCCGTGTTTTTTGTTTTAGTTTTTTTGGGTTTTTTGGCGGGTGGTTTTTTTTTGGGGGGGGGGGGGTGTTGTTTTTGGGCTTTTTTGTCTTTTTTTTTTCCCGAGCTAAGAGTTTATGAGAACCCTCTCTCCAGAGATTGGCAGCAACAAAACAACAGCCACCGCATTATCGCTTTGCTCAAGGCAGACACAGGTTCACCCAGAGGTGGGGCTGAGTATCGGAGGGAATCAGCAAGTTCCTGGCTGTGGCTAAACTACAAAAGGCACGGACCCATCCTTTTGGAGCGTGGGGATATGAAATTACAGCCCTTACATTTGCAAAGCACCCGGAGAGTAAATGAAAGGGAGGAGAGGCTCAAGCGTGGGAAAGAGGCACAGCCTGATGGGCAGAGCAGAGCAGCAGCAGACACGGTGTTTCGGACTCCTCCGCTCGGGCACAGCGGGACCTTGGACCAGCTGCGGTGGCTCCCTTATCTGTCAAACGAAGGTGGTAAATGCGTGCTTAGCTCATGAAGTCCTTGGGAGGCTCAAGTCATCCACGTCTGAACGGCAGCGACTGCAGCGCGCCCCGGGGAAGGGCAATCCCGGGGATTTGGGGGGGGGAGGCAGCACCCTGGGGCGCTCCAGGTCCCCCGCTCCGCACATCTGGGCGCACGGTATTTACCCCGAAGGGCAGAAACCCCAGGGACTGCTGGAGCCTGAGGGTGCCGGGCATCATCACTGCAGCAGCCAGGGTGGCCAAGGTAAGATCGGCCGCTGGCTCTGGCAGTCCCGGTCCGGGTCCGGTGCCAGACGGCGTTGCCCGGGCCGGCCTGCCTGGGGACGAGCTGGGACCGGGCTGGCATCCCGGGACTCCTTGTCCCGGTAAACGAGGGTACAACTGATTTAGCCTGCTGAATAGCAACACTGACGCTGCTGCAGGAGTACGCAACAGGTAGTCCTCACTTTGCAAAGGCTGCAGAGGTGGAAAAAAAAAAAAATCAAATCAGAGCAGTATTTACAGTTCTCCAGGATCTGGGAGCAGCTCCTCAGCACCGCCCCGGGCAGCCGGCGTGGGCAGCGCCAGCCGGGAGAGCGCGGTGATGGGCGGGCTGCCGGCGGGGCCGGGCTGGGGGCGGCTCCAGCACCCTGGAGAAAGCCGGGGGTCGGGGCGGGCAGCGGCGGGCGGCGGCCGGGGTCCCTCTCCGTCCCCGGCCGGTGGGACAGACCTCCTCGGCAGGGCGGTGCCGTCTTTCCGCGAGTGGGCAGGAGATGAAAGCCCTGCTCCAGGGCACCCACCGGGCGATTTGTTGCTGTTGTTGGGTGGGTTTTGGGGTTTTTTTTTTTTTTAATCTTTTGACAAATTCAGCTTCTGTTACTGCTCACAGTTTCCCCCCGTTGGCATCGCTGCCGGGCGGCTCGGTTCCCGCATCCAGATGTGCCTTTCAGGTCGAAGTTCCTTTTGTGGCAAAGATTGCCCTTGCTGCTGCCGGTCTGTACACCTGGTAGAGCTACTGGGAAGACTTCATTGGGCCAAGTCCTTTAAAAGTTATACAAAATACTCTGAGGAAAGGAAAACACAGCAAACCCACTCGCAGGTGTAAGCCCCCTCATTCTCCCTCCGTGTACAACATTAGTAATTTACTTGATTGGGTGAGATAAGCAGTCTATAGAAGCAATATGAAGTGGCTCAGGTAGACTTTGATCTAGAAGAATGACTTATGAAATATAAACTATTGTTACATTTTAATGACATAGCATTTGTGTCAGGCCATCACACATTATCAGTGTTTCCTACCAAGCTGTTGTGCTCTTAGTTGGGGTTTCTTTTGGCAATACACTGCTGGCCAGTTCAAGCAATCCTCCTTTTCAAGAATGCTAGAGAGTGAAAGAGATGGCAGTTGCTGTATTTCATCCTGTGAAATAGTAATTATTATCGAAATACTAAATATTATGGATGTTGCCCTAAATGAGAGACATCAGAAAGGTTGTTTTGCTCTACTATATTGCCACTCTCACTTGTTTTTGGTTATAACTTTCAAGAATAGACGGGAATTCCAACTTCACCTACTAGATTTGCAATGTGTTTTATGCCTGTGATGAAAGGGGAACTGCTCTGTGATAATTTATGAGTACCCTGTTTTGACTTTGCCCCATGAACAGAACGGTTCAATTCAAAAGGAAAATGAAAGGAAAAAGTATGGCTCAAGATAAGCCACTTTTCTACAAACAATAGCTGAGAGACAGTGCCAGGCTTCTTTGCACTGGAGGGGAAAAGAATTAGGGAGGTGAAAAAAGGAGCACATTCACAAAAGGCTGGGAATTGTCTGGGACAATTAATCTGAGATACTTGAGTGCCTGTCAGAGTCCAGTTTCCTGTAGTTACCTTGTAAATTTTACATTGCAAAAACACAAATAAATATATTTTTTGCTATTTTATGGTTTTTTTCCACTAAATGCTTTGTTTCAACTGCTAAATGCTTTATTTTTAAGACATCTTGTTATATCGCTGTGCATCACTGACCACAAGCTCCTAAAGGCA
Source organism: Gymnogyps californianus (assembly GCF_018139145.2). Classification (NCBI taxonomy): domain Eukaryota; kingdom Metazoa; phylum Chordata; class Aves; order Accipitriformes; family Cathartidae; genus Gymnogyps; species Gymnogyps californianus. The sequence continues at coordinate 55,957,496 of NC_059472.1, read as the reverse complement.
AAGAGGACCGAAACTCAGCCTGACTTCTGAGGAGGTACCCTTGATAAATAGAGCCTCAGAATAATTAAAGGCCCATGACATGCCAGGGTGACCTCAGATCAGAAAGGGGACTGGAGACCAGATACCTTTGTAAACATGTATCCTTGTATTCTGTGCATCTTCCTCTCATTGAAACATACAGTAAGGTTCGTTATCCCTTGCATTCAAAGGCAGCACCAGTTCCACTAGGCATCTTGATAAAGTGATTTATTTACATTGATGCTTAAGCAAAATAGCTGTGGAACTGAAAACATGCAGCAGCAAAACACGTTAGACTGAGATGAATGCTCAGTCACACCAAGATCCCTTTACGTTGTGCTGGCAGTATATAGCATTTAATAACAAAGAAATGCAGTCTCCGTAACCCTTGCTGGGCACGTGCCTGGCTGGGTGCAGATGGCAGATTTGTGTGGTATGAGGCCAGCTGTAGTATTTTGGCTGCGTTCCTCTGTCCTCTGCTGTGTATGCGATGCCATTTGGAGATCCCTACAAGAGTGGTGTAAGTAGGCACGGCGTGAATGAGAATAAGACCCTAATATGAAAGCTAAGTACATACCACAGAAATCTCCATTGGGCTAGGCAAATGCCCAGAAAGGATTACTGATATCATATTTCTTATTTATTTATATCAAACCATTTTTTCCTTTACTTAAAACTCGCTAATGGTTCTCATAGGAACACGCAGTCACAGACTATCACGCCCACCCTAATTCTCCTCTCCCTTTCTTTTTATTTGCTTGTAATGTCCAATTGTTTTCTCGTATCGTAAATTAGTCATACACTCCCTGGTGGTGGAACGGTTTCTTATATGCTTGTGTAGCTCTTAGCATAATAGGACGTCTGGGTGTTGGTTGAATAATACAATAATCAGACATAACACTTTTACAACAAATTTATTTTGGCAATGCTCATATCCTTTGTCTGCTTAATGCAGACATTTGATAACTGAGTTGTATTTGCACAAATAATTATGAAAAGTAAATGCTAAGCCTGACTACTTAGATTAGCTATCGCACATCTTACAAAGCATAAGGCACAGTTTTTGGCAGTGCAGGGCTGCCTAAATTCTTTTCTAGGGCTGAGGCAGGAGATAGAGTTTACAACTACTTAGAGAAGATGTGAAGAGGCTCAATCTAAATGTAAATTTGTCCCTGAGCTGGCCCAGCTTACAGTAGCCTAAGCCTAAGCTGTTATTTTCTCCTATTTCAAATCCCTATTTGAGATCTACTTCAATGACACCATAAGAGCAGCCAACTTATAATGGCTGGGCTCGGAGTTATAAGGGAGCACTGATGTTTACAGAGCTAAAAGAAAATAGTAAATGAAGACACAAATGCATCCATACAGGCCATATGTATGGATAAAACAGCATATATCTGGTTGGGTCTATCATTATTCCCCCTTTATGTGTTGCAGATCACGAGTTGTAACTTCTTTGTGCTCTGTGATTATACCATCCCAGAGGAATCCTAATCAGGGCCAGCAGGTGTTACAGTAACACGTTAACAACAGCAACAAGGCGTAGCTTCAACAGAAAAATGTGTGACATTTTCAAGTTCACAAATCCCATTTTTTTTGCGATCTCCCCCTCAACTGCTATCTCTCCTTGGGGGATTCAAAGCCCCAAAGACCTTTTTTAAAGCTTTATTCCTGGTCCCAGGAGTTATATCTAGATTGTGACTGCTTGCTCCTTATTTGTACAAAACCCAACTATTAAAGTCCGGTTTCAGTTCTTTACCGGAGCTTCTGTCCTACAGTAACAATATTACTGATTGCCATAATTCAATCAGGGAATGGAAATAATTGCATTACTCGCTCCTATAAAGGACTTTAGCAGCAGCAGCAGACCTTAGGGAGACTTTAGGCACCTTCATCCAGAACTGTGATCCCCCAAAGCCCATCACCCAACCCCACAGACTCCTAGCTCTGTTGGCCATCTTAATTTTGGCCATAAAGCTCCATGGACGACCAGAGCTCTTTCCTTGTGTCCATGCTGGAGCCAGCAATGGAGCGCCTGGGCATCATGCGGTCACCACTAATGCTTTCTGGTAGGGATTGGGGTCCACACAAAACACAGCGACAATCAGCTCTGATGAGAAAACAGCAACACCTCACCTCTTGCAGAGGGCCTGGTGACCATGTGGCAGGGTAGCAAGTGGGAGGTCTGGCTTCGAAGCCTTCCCCAGCCTGCAGGGATTAAAGACCAAACCCCCAAATACCAAAGGACTGATGGGGCTCGCTGACTGCTATCAGTCATTCCTGCCGGTGCTGAGCCTTCATGTGTGTGTGTAAAACCTCCTGGATCATGGTTGGGAAGCAAACATGGCTCTTGCACCCTTGCTAGGGAGAAAGCTTGGGCCTCCCTGTGCAAGCAGCAGGTGGTTCCCATGGGTGAAGCCCTCCTACCCTTCCCAAGCATGGAGCTACCCCCTCTCCTGGTTCCTCCAGCTCTGGGTTAGTCACCACTGCCTGGGCTGAAATCTGCAACCCTGTTACGGGTGGGCGTTCCCAAGTGTGCGTCTTTCAATGTCCAAGGAAACGCCAAAGAGCCAGAATGTAAAGTCCTACATGTTCAGCGTTACAAGGCAGGGTTTTTCCAGTCTGGTGTCTGCTTGAGAGTCACAAAAGCTCATGCTGAGGCCTGACTTGGTCTGTTACCCACTGTCCCATCTCTGCATAGTACAGCCAACTGTAATGTCCAATGGGAAAAAACCTCCAAAATTAATATATCATGCTATCATACCAAGGGGCATCTGTGATCCTCAAACACCAAGGAGCACGTATCATGCTATTAGAGTTATTGCCTATTTCAGAACTAAACAAGGCAAACATGCAGTTTCCAATATTAACGAATTTGTACTTTTCGTCCTCACAAACCACCTGCGACCTCAATAAACACCCACATGTACACTTTAAAATTTATCATCCGCTCCCCATTGTAGGCACAAGTACCTAGGATCTGGAATTGTCTGTAGCATAGCACTGCGTACTACTCATTTTCCAGCTCCCTAACTTTCAATGGATCATTTATTGCATTTCAACAAGTCTCTCTTTTAAAGTAGAATTGATACAGCTGTTTCTGTTTCTGGTTAACCCTTACACGCTACAGGTGTAGCTCAGCCCAGTTGACTATTACTGTTTGTTTTAGGGTTTTGGGGTTTTATGGGGGGGGGTAACTGTACTAAATCAAGACTTTCAAAGCCATAAAACATTTGATTGTTTTGAACCTCTGGATGTTTGGTGACATTCAAAAGGGAGAGACCAAATAAGTCGTGAATCATTGAGAATCAAAGGCTGGCTCTAATCAGAGGCAGCAAAAGAGGAACAGTGCATTTTGGGTCTTCCTTCATAGCCAGTAGGGAGCTGGCACAGAAAGGTAGCATTAATTTATCAGGCATTCAATGAGGAAAAAGAAAGACGGGTCTTATACTTGTTACTTCCTGAAGACAGATGCTTTTCACAGTTTCTGGGTGTTGAAACTGATACGCATTATGGTATATATTGTTTGTAAGATATAGTTTGATATTACCTCAACACCAGAAATATTTCACAGAATTATGAAACATATTTTAAAAGCTGAGGAGGCAGACTAATAAGATGACTGTTGGTTGGCAGTGTTTGGATATTCTGCAAGGAAAGTGTCACCTTACACTGAGCAAAACATCAGTCTTAGAATATTATAAATTATCCATTTCTAACAGTACAGTTGGCTGAAGAAAGCTGCAGAAAATATCATATTCTGCATACACACACATAACTCTGATAACTAACCAATATCCCAATATAGCAAACATTCAATAGGATTAACTTTCTAGATATATCTGTGCCAAATTTAGCAATTAAAGAGTCAGTACTTTTCCACAGTGCTTCATTCCCACTGTATTATTTCCTCCTACCCCTAGCACCTCTTCAACTATTTCTTTTCTGACCATGATTAAGGAGGCTGTTCCCAGCAGAAACTAAATCCCAAACTTCTTTTTCATTCCCACTTCAATTCCTCCTGAGATGCCGTGGGCAGACATGCTGTATTCTTTATTTTGTCTCTTTTCAGTAATGTCAATTAATCTACCTCCAATTGATCCTAAACCTTTAGGACCTCTGGCTTTAGTGCCAGGTCTCCTCAAAGCTGTAGCTGTTTTTGATTTAAGTCTGGTTTTTGAGACAGCTGCTCCCTAGTTTTTTTTCTGCCTCTGAAAATTCCGAACAATTGCTTCTTACAAATACTCTGTGATGGTTTAGGAGTTGCTTTGTCCTCGGTGCATCTGCTGTTCTGTTAGGGCTCAGGAAAGCTGATTACTGAATTCTGCTTCCCTGCCTGTGCTTCCACATGGAATTTCCTCTCCAACTCTCCCATCCATTCTGGGGCACGTCATTGCATCCCTGTGTGAAAGTCAAGCTCTCGATTATGCAGCACCTTTGAGGCAAGCCCATAGTTACCTCCTGCAGTTTAGACTCAGCCGAGAAGGCTCCACAATCAGTTGAGAAATCAATGATTTTTAAGGAACATGCAAACTCTTGCCCATCAGTGTTTAAGTACCAAAAAACAAAGGCCTGGAAGAAGCAGAAGCCAATGAGCAGGAATGTGTTATCCTGACACAAAGAGAAGTATAAGCAAGTAAGATTGATTTCCATACATCAGAGGGATGTTTGGAAGATGGACCATTGATTGCAGGGGAAGATGGAGGCACAATATAAGTACAATCTAAGCACGATATAAGTCACCAAAAATAGTATTAGTGGTATGTTCAGGGTTCCACGCTCTTTCAGTAAGTCAGTCATAGACTTTAATTTGTGAGTTTAAACAAATACTGTTAGCACCTCCTATTCAGAAGTCGAAGAATAAACTTTGCTTGCTTTCTTAACTTGTCTCGTAGTGTACTACAGTTTGTTTCTGATCAGTAACAGAACAGCTAGCCTTGTTTCCCTGCACCTGTAACAAATGGTTCAACAATAAAGATTTTCACTAAAACAGGGAGTTCACTAAAAATATTTTCAGATCAGCAAATGCCTGTAGCATATCCAAGAAGTGTCCTTAGCACTGAATTATTAGAATTCCAAAAAAGGCTCAAAAATTAGACACCTGTTATATCTTTACAACACTTTGGGACTCTTCTTTTTTGAGGCTAGTTTGAAGCAGTTCTTTATGTCATTTAGTACTGGAAATGCCTGCATTTTATAAGGAATAAGATACAATCTGATAACTAATTGATGTATTGCATTTCAGTTTGCAAGGTTGAGCTCAGAATTATGTTGAAGTGCCCTGCCAGGGCAGAAAAAACAGGGGGAGGAAGAAGAGTTTTCTAGTTATCTTATCTTGTAAGAAAGTTTGGAGTCTGTTCTCCAGCTTCTGAAGGAAGAAGTATCTTTTTGTTCAGTTTCTTGCCTGACAATGGAATTAAAGCTCTAATATTCTCTATTTAAAATTGTGAGGTGACAGCATGATGCTAGCACTGACCAGTCTTGAGATGTTAAATGTATTTGAATGCCTTACCTGTGCATAATTTGTCCAATATTCATATGAAGATCTTTTTACATTAAAGAAAAGATAAACCAAAACCTCAGTTTCTTGGATACGTATCTTGGTCTGGGAGTGATTACAAGTTCACACTGCTGTCTTTCTTACACTGACACTGCAACTTCCTAAATTAATTTATCCTAATCCTCCGTAAGAACAGGGATGCCATGGCATTAGACGTTTCAGGAGTGTTATTGCTGTGGCAGCAGTGAGAACCAGCCCCCTTCACAGTGGGGTGCAGCACTGCTGCGGGGTGCAGGCAACGCTGCCGGCGTCTGCAGGCAGAGACGCTCACCACAACCCTGGCCCCTCAGTCCTGAGCTGGGAGGGGACAGGACCGGGGTTCGGTTTTCCACCCTTTCTCCTATCCGCGCTGCCATGGGCTTGGCTGTCTGTCCCAAGGTTTTGTGTTACTCATCCCCAAGGAGGGACCGATGAGCTGGGTGGTTTGCTCATCTGTACCTAGCTGGGCCATATGGATGATCCGGGAGTGCGGGCTGGGGCGTGAGCTGGAGCCCTGCGTGCACTGGCTCTGCTGCTCGTGTCCGTGCAGAAAGTTAAATCCATTGACTATGGTGGCACAGCTTGTGACTGCTTGGGTAAGACTAGATTAAGCCCAGAGAAAAAAAAGAGGAGGAAGATCTCCCCTACCAAGAGGGGATGTCAGCACAGGGGTGAAATCACAAAACAGCTACCGCTCTGGGAGAGTGCAGAAGATGATTCAGCATTGGGTGTAGCGTGGATGTTAATTAAAAATAATAAAATGAAACCGTTGAGACTTTCATAGAACAACTAACGTTCTTCTAAATACCAAGAGTTTATGAAATGCACAACAAATAGCAGCTGCCGTTTATTTAAAATTTTCTGAAGAGTTTTGATAAAATCTGTCTTTGGAGGTTGTTGACAATTCATCTTGCAATGAGCTGAAAACTTACTGCAAGGTGGGAAGTACATAGGGACAACTGGCAAAAATGGAAAGCTGTTAATCGTTGAATTTGTCAAGGAATATCACAATGCAATTGGCATTTTCAATCTGTTTATTTGCAATTTAGAAGAGGAAGTGAATGTCCTCGTTCACCACATTTGCTGATAGCAAAATTTTATTCTGATGGCTGAAGACTGTGACAGACTCTAGGAGAACGTTAATGAAATGAGGTAATAGACAAGTTTGTGGTAAATTAAATTTAGACCCATGCAAGACTGGGGACTAGAGATGAGTGAATAATTCTTTCTAAAGCATATTCAGCATATTTAGCTTTTGTATATGTTTGCAAAATGCTAAAGATCCATTTATGGTTTTCCAGAATTCATTACTTGTTTCAGGTATTTCCAATGTAATTGTTATGAATAATTCTCAAGTCATAAATGGTTTATGTCAAGTTCTGGCCATTTCATCAGGTAGGACCTCAAAACACATGCCCTGACTCCTGGTTCCAGGTTGGTGGTATCTGAAAACAGCAGTGCAAACTGATTTCTGTGCTTTTAACCCCAGAACATCCTTCATTTATGCATTAATTAAATATGATAAAGAGAGATTTCTAAAAGTTTAGAATTAGCTAAATTAAGGGAGGTGAAAGAGAAATGTACGATAGAGTAGAAAATGTAATGGTAAGATACAGAACATGGATCAGCCTTTCTTCACCTGTTTTGTATGAGAGGGAACTCTACAGGATTTTAAAAATATAAGCTAAAACATGTACTCTGCATCAGAGCTTAGCAGCAATAAGGAAGACTAAGCTAACAAATATAAAATGAAGTTTAGAAAAATTACAGGACTAAATACAGAATGGAGGATAATCGATCCTAGTAAAAATGCTATTGTTGAAGGAAAACCATAGAAAGACTGTAGAGAAGATCAGAGAGTTTGTAGGACCTAAAATGATCGGTCCATTATCATGGGATCCTCTTTAGTGTTGTCATTTTATCAGGATGGTCAAGAAAGATTTCAATAGTTAGGAACATAACTTCAGTCTGCTTTGCAAAGGAACTACTCTGTGGGTTAAAAGTAAGAAACTATGTTGGTCAACAGCATTTAAAACCCCAGCTAATGGGCACTGTAACTGTGTGTGCAGAGAACAACTCGGAGATGAGAACTGGATCAACCTTTTGTCATTTTATGAAGATCTGTGCTGAGCCTGTTTTGGCACATACTACAGATAACTAGCATTGGATTATAAGTTATATTGCAGATCTAGATTTCTGTAAATCTACCATCACACAGCAACGTGGAGAATTGGGGGGAAAAGGGGAAAAAATCTGGACGAGGAGAAAAAGAGAAGCAAGCTTACAAATCAAATTACCTTCCAACAATTAATAAAATACCTCTAGGTCTAGGACACACTTCCCATTACATTATATTTGGAAAACTATCCCAGTGCAGCCTGACAACGACTTGTATCTCCCTCTCTTCCCATCCCTCACATGTCCTTTCCAAGTGGACGAAGAAGAGCCTGGCGACGAAGGGCAGGGAGGAGGAAGGGCCTGGCGGAGGCCCCATGAGACACCATGGCCGTGTACAATGCCTGCTGGCAGTCCCTCCCTCTGACAAATCCACCCCACACATCACAGGCCTTTGTCGCACAAGGATGTCCCTCTGCCTTCTGTGTTCACTGGTGCAGAAGCCATTCACCCCTCCAAGGGTAAGCAGCTTTGCTCTGAGGAGTGCCAGCGTAACGCAGCGGTTCACGAGGAGCACGGCAGTGCAGTTTCATTTTAACAACAGTGAGTTTATGTTTGTGCCACCTCTCATTTTTAATTCATGGATACATTAATTTTGTATCATTTGCATCATAAATAGAGCCTTTCCTGCAAAGGGAACACTAAGGACCCATTATTTTTATCTTTTTTTCCCCCTATTCTGCTTTGCTGTTAGTCATCTTCTCTACATCAATCAACGTTGCTTCTCCTGAAAAACAGGCATGTGGGATTTACTCAGGCAAAGCGCTGATATTAAAATCGGGGCACTTCCCTTTAGCAATAAACAGTGAACAATAATGTAAAGCATTATGGTATGGCAGCCATCACCTGAATGAAGAAGAATACACACTCAACTCATCCCTTTTGCTGCCTGTCAACAGTAATGGATTCGGATCTGGCAGTGCCTCTGCATGCTACACAACAGGTTGCATCCTCACGTCTTTTGGACTTTTGTATGAAAAATCTGCATTGCCACACTCCAGAGATGTGCATCGATTTTTATAACACTTTTGTTCTCTGATGAAGACCAAGAAAGATCTTTAACATCTATTAAATAGGCACTTGTCACTAATTATTTTTAAGCTTATCAAAATTTGTAACTTTAAAGCTCTCTTTAGTTGCTTTAATTTTGGATTCTGTACGCCATCCTTTTTCCATTCAAGAAAAGAGTTCACCATCTCAGGAGGCAAAGGCATGTACTATTTTAACAAACGCCCAAAAAGAGATGAAAAACGTATGAATGGATCCTGCAGTCTATGATGTGAACACCTATTGTGCTGATGTGACTGCATGAAAGAAATCAACACCCAGAATATAAAAGGCAGGTTCACTTTTGGCATTAAGCTTCTCTCCCTTTACTACGCTTTCCCTGAAGCATGCCCGTGCCTTTGTTTATCTCCATCTCCTGCCTTCTCTTCTCTTCTAACTCCTGCCCATTCAGAGTATCAAAATCACGTTTGCCCTTTGGGCCACATTACTCCTCGCTTCAAATCCTTCTTGCCTGCAGCGTAATTTTTAAGGTCTTATCCTCCCATCTTCGTGGGGTTACCCATGCTTCCTGCTTCTTTCCAAGCATAAAATATGATCAGGGGTAAGAAAGATGCCGTAGGCCCGCAGAGTTTGAAACCATTATGTTTAAGTCTGGCAGTGGGTCAAGGCAGAGATGCAGCTGCAAAGCTGCATTTTGGTATATATTTTATGCCTGATCTGTAGTAGAGGTGAGCTGTGTAAACTACCTGTTGAAACCTTTTTGTGATGGAAAATCACAGAGCCACAAAATACACCATCAAAAAGAGAACAGGGAAGGAGGGGGAAAAGGACAACTGCTGCTCAGTGAACTCATTACCTCACTGTGGGATGAAACAAAGTGACCAGGAAAACCTGGCCACGGGTGCTTGGCAGTGCTCTCCTACCTTACCTCCTCCAGAGCAAGTAACATCCATCCACCACGGGGACAGTGGTCACAGCCCTCCAAATAAAGTTGCATTTCATGGTGGATACAAAATATGGCTTCAATACCTTCTTTTGTGCCAAAAATGCCACATTTATGGTGCTTGCCCTCCAAGAATTTTCAAGAATATGTACTGATTAGCTTGATGCAAAATTAGTTAAAGACTAGGAATGATGGCATATGTATCCATGCTTGTATCATGCATGGGATACACTGGGAGAAATTAGGTTACAGTTCTGCTAAGTTATTAAATGCTGTTCTGGCTAATCACTGTGATTGTACAGACTACGGGCAGGACCAGGACAAGAGTGCAGGTAACTCTTCAGTGGTCACTGTGCGATCAGAGATAAGCCAGGTACTCGCTTCTCTACTTCCAAGCTAATTGCCTGCAACAGTGCTGCTCCCTGTGATCAGTCCAGAGTTCCCTTCAGTGACTTACACTTTTGGGGGAACCACTGCTACAACCATGAAGGCTCGGACTCAAGCCCTGCTCCTCTCACTTCATATAATATTGGTCTCACCATAACAGTCCTGCAACCTCAGAGATCATCTCTGAAGCTAGATGCCAGATTCACAGACTGTGTCTCAATTGCTTGGTAATGTTCTTCTGAATACGGGAAAAAAAGTCGTAGGAAAATATAAGCTGTAAACTCAGCACGACTAGATGGTATGCTTTATTTTGTATTCTTTGGTATCTTGGTGAATTTGCCCATAAATCTGTGTTGCTACTGCATGTTTTATCTAATAAATGATATTAAATAATGGTAGGTTTTTTTCCTGGGTTTTTGTTGTCTCAATTAGCATGCATATTTGAAATTTTACATTGTATTAAATGAAGAATATTATCCAAGCAAAACTATGAAGTATAAGGTTAAGAACTGAAATCTATATTGTTAACTCAAGGCTACCACACACTACAGAGCAAAGCCTTTTAAAGAATACTATACAATACATTACAGATCTAAGCTTTTCAAAGCAGGATATGCAGGATTAAGGCTACATTTAAATCCAAACATGATAAAAGGGAAAAACCAAATAGGCAAAACATGACTACTTTATAGTGGTGTTACGTAAGAACTTATATAGGGAAATAATTCATCCCCTGGTTCTATCTTGTAATGGTATCAGGAGGGAAAAAGATATTTTAAAACATTAATTCTTCTTTTTTTTTTTGTCCTTATCTAATCTGATACCATAAATACTAAAATACTTTAATCCAAACTGTATGGCTATTGCCATCACAGTGCAGAGCTCATTTTGTTTGTGAGCCTCGGTCCTGTATTTTCTGTTTCAGCACATTTCGATTTCTCTTCAGTACCAGCTCAGCTATGACATTTCGGGAGTTTGTGACCACTGAAATACTTAGCTTCGTGACGCTTTTCAAATAACCGCAGCATTATCTGTACTACATTCTATTTTCAAGTTTGTGACATATTCTCAGTACTGACTCAGTCTTGAAGTTAGTTGTGTTTTCAGGCAAAAATGCTAAGATTACACTATCCTTTGGGACTATGTATACTGCCTACATAACATGTATCTATTTTGTAAGCAGCTCAGGATAGGGACCATGTATTATATAAAGTGGAGTGTATAAGCAATGCCCTTATTTAGTAATAACCCATGTTCTCACTCCTTCTGACTGTAGTGCCTGGTGGCAGACTGGGATTTATTCAGGAGATGAGTGGTAGCACAATACCATCTACTAAAATACACTTGTTATTCCTGCCTTTCTCGTTCAAAGTTGAAGACAGCAAGCAGCCAGTGGCGTAAATTCCTTGGTAATCAATATGTGTAACAGGCTCCTAGATCCTCTCCGTGTCATTCCACCTTCCACCTCCCCAGGAAGAAATGCTGTGACGGAGACGGTAGCATTATCTGCAGGAGGGTACTGCTGCTCCCCTCCCCTTCCTCCCTCCCCCGGGGCTCCCAGAGAAATACGCTGCCTTTGAAACTCACGTGCCAGGGTATTATTCAAAGATTTATGGTTCCTGATTCTCGCTACAGTCCGCTGTTGTGGCTTTGTTTACTTGGCAGGGTGAGGGAGGGAGGAGGGAACTGGATTAGCCTCAAAACCCCACAACAAAAGGCAGAAAAGCTCTGCCTTAGGCATTTAATAATCTGCATTTCTAGAGAATTACTGAATATGCCAGAATTATCTCCAGAAAATTTGGCGTATTTTACAATAGTTATTCATAGCACTTAAGAAATACTTCACATCAAAACAGATTTGAAACCAATAGGAGTTTTGTTCTGATCTGGTAACCACTGTCACATACCATAAGAAAGGAGCAAAACAAAATGTTCTGTTTTTATCTACTTTACCTTCAGAAGCATAAATGTTACACAGAGAAAAAGAATCAGAACCACTGGGATGGGAGTATTGGGAAAAAGAAGGGGAAGCAATTCAGGTTTTTGGTCAAGTGAACAATTATCTTCCCATTTGTAAAGACCTTTACAGCTGAGAGAGGACTACAGTATTTCCCTGAACATAATGTGGGGAGAGGACTGGGGTATTGGTTTTGCTGATTTTTTTTTAAACAGAGGAAGAAAACTACCTAGTCTTTGCTCATGGTATTAGACAGATATGCAATGGCTCAAAACACTAATTTGCTTAATTGCATTAGTCCACTCCCCTCCTGTTATGGGAATTCAAGCTTCAATGGCAAATTCAACCTCCTAATGAGATTATGGTGACGTTCTCAATATGAGGCTGTAGGGTGGCAGTAAGGTGGGCAAAGGAGCCACGCGTTTCCTTGGTGACTGGCTGAGTGGTTGTCGTGGTTTAACCCCAGCCAGGAACTAAGCACCACGCAGCCGCTCCCTCACTCCCCGCCGCTCCCAGTGGGAAGGGGAGGAGAATCGGGAAAGAAGGTAATACTCGTGGGTTGAGATAAGAACAGTTTAATAACTAAAGTAAAATATAATACTAACAATAATAATAATGAAATATAATAATAGTAATGAAAAGGAATATAACAAAAAAAAGTCGGGGGGGGGGAAAAACTCAAGGAAAAAAAACCAGTGATGCACAATGCAATTGCTCACCACCCGCTGACTGATGCCCCAGCAGCGATCTGCCCCTCCTGGGCAACTCCCCCCACTTTATATACTGGGCATGATGTTCTATGGTATGGAATACCCCTTTGGCTAGTTCGGGTCAGCTGCCCTGGCTCTGCTCCCTCCCAGCTTCTTGCACACCTGCTTGCTGGCAGAGCATGGGAAACTGAAAAGTCCTTGGCTTAGGATAAGCGCTACTTAGCAACAACTAAAACATCAGTGTGTTATCAACATTATTCTCACACTAAATCCAAAACATGGCACTGTACCAGCTACTAAGAAGAAAATTAACTCTGTCCCAGCTGAAACCAGCACAGTGGTTAACCCTGGTAAGAAGAGGTGGAGGGAAGAATCAGTCTGAGTGACAGTACTTCATCCTTTAAACTTCAGTTCATGGCTGAGCAAAGCAGAAATAGTGCCAAGCAACAACCATGGGGAAATTACCCTTGTCTTAATCTCTGTCTCTTCCAGCTGATGTCAGTAGATGGGGACAAGACAAAGGACCTCAAGCTGTGGTAAAGATCATTAAAATAGAAGAATATAAAGCCATGGACATCACTGTGCCATCTATTAAATATTAATTTCAGTTGAATGCAGACATTTTTCTTTGTTATGCTGTTTGATACTATTATTACTATTATACCTTTAATCCATTTTGTATAGTTTTATTCCTTTTTTAGGCTCCTTTCTAATGAAGGTGCCTTTTAGTCAGCGCCACCGGCTAATCAGATTGCTTTCTCTTCATTACTCACATTGAGCTTTTAAAGCCTGAAGCCTAAGCTAACTGGAATATATGGTCACGATTTAAGTTCTGTGGAAGAGCTGAAACTATGCCAGAAACACAGCACATATAGCTATGTTTTTATTGCCATCATACCGAGAGCAGGTGAGATGCTTTTGAATTAGGGACTATTTAATCACAAACACGCCCAATTACTCTACAGGAGTAAACCACACGTGTTTATCATTCACAGATTTCAGTGGAAACAACTAATAGTCTTTTTTGCCATTTATCCAATGAATTGTGTTAAGACAAATGTAGGGCAACGTTAAAGAGATGATGTCTGTGAATGGAGAAAGACAAGAATTTGGGGGGGGTATATTATTTTTTGGGGGTATATTATTTTTTCCCAAGGCAAAGAGATTTCTGAGTCAGAGGACAACATTGCCCACATGCAATTAAGCAGTCTATAACCCACACACAAGGATCCCCTGAGCCCGGTTTAGTTCACAGCAGTGCAAATCTAGAGGATTTCTATCGCAGCCAGTAAAGTTAAGCTGTTGTCAAAAACACTCACAAAGGCAAAATTGTTCCCACTTTCACAAGACTGCGTGTGTGAGGAAAGACTGGAGGTACAGGCCCGTGGGTAAACCTGAACAAAGGGCTCCAAAGGCTATGTGAATCCAAAAGTGACAGAAAACTTACTCTGACCACCGAGCACCACCGGTGGGTGATTTGCCTCTCTGGCCTGTGGCGGCTGCCCGGGAGGGTGGCGGCAGGGAACAGCATCCTGGTGCAAGGGCGAGAAGAAAAGGAGAGACCATTACTATGTGAAACCAACAGCAGCAACTTCTAACTCCTCTACGCTCTAATTTAGTACAACTGAGAGTGTCATCAATCGCTGAAATCTTTTCACTATTTTTAAACCTTAGGGAGCAAATGGAAATCACATTTTAAAGACAGAAACTTAATTAGGGTTTTTGAGAGCTAGTCATTTGCCAAAAGAGAAGCGACAAGGCCAGTTCTACATTCCTTACCTCTTTTCTCCTCTGGGAACATTTCTGATGTCTGCTGCTGATCCACATGGTGTTTCCTTTATTGTGGATTTGGCTGCGATGGCTCCCGGCAGATCATTTTGATGTAGCTGGTCATCAGGGTTAAAATAGAAGAATCAATGGGTTTTTCAGGTTGTTTGTGTTTTTGTTTTCCTCAGCACTTTTAGGAAAGCCTGTAATTCTTATAATCACATCCTGACCTCAGTTCTCAAGATCTATTTTCGAAGATACCTACACTGTAATCAAAGTTGCCATTACGGCATGGCTAGGTACACCTGCAGCAGCTTTCATCTAGCTAGATTCAGATTAAAGGTTTCTGCAACCTTTGGGCTGCTGAAGCCAATGGCAGGGAGGCTGTCGCAGCAGTGGGGCCCTTACAGCCCCACAGGGAACGCCGGGCATCTGCTTGCAAGGGCTGTGGGCTTGGTGGCCCTTCTCATGACAGCTCCTGCCTACCTGGCTCTGCTGGAGTCACACCTTTGCCTCCTAGAAATACCTCATTACCTCCATCATGGTCGGATTATCTGTAGTTAGGTCTTCAAAACATGACCTTCTTCAGTCCTTCAGCCCAAATATTTATTAAGTGCATGGCCAGTTTTGCTCATGAAGCTCTTGCAGTTCATGTGGGCTGAGAGTTTAGCTCCAAACGCAGCAGCTACTGTTGTGGCTGCGACACACATCTGCGGCTCCTCTTCAGCTCCAGTTTTTTTTCTGAAAATTTTCCTTCTCGGCTTTCTTCAAGCTTCTTTGTTGTTTCTTGTTGGTCTAGAGCCCAAGAGAAGACGTTCTGGTGTACTTCTGAAAGTTCAGCAGGATCAGTAAGTTAGCAGCTTAAGCAGTTGAGAGGCTGGGAAGAAGGCAAGATATTCACAGCACCTTTTAAAGGTATTTGATACTTAATCAAATACAATCAAATATTTTGATGAACAAATTAGGAGCTTAATCTCTCTTGACTTTCCTAACAGTGAAAGAGATTACTCCTCCTGACTCCACTTGGTGGAGGAATCTAATTTAAGCATCCAGATTTAGATGAGTTAAGTATATGATGTGATGACTCCTTCCCACTCCTGTTCATTTTTCCACTGCTCACATGAGTAGGAAATTCAGATGTATGTTACTATTTTTTTTAGCCACGTGATTTGACCCCTTATTGCTAATGCGAAGAGATTAACCTTTTGAAATGTGAGGATGAAATTACACTCTCTTCAGGACTAGAGCCATGAGCTAATATAATCATGTAGAGCCTAGGAGAGAGCTATGGAGACACCACAACCTCAGATCTGAAATTTGTGTCTATAATGAGAAAACCAGAACCCTTATTAAAGGGTTATTTAAACAGGCTCAGGATCACAATCCCAACCAATTCTGCTTTGGCCAGGAATAGAGAATAGTTAGAGAGTAAGGATGCGAACCCAGATCTCCACCCACAGTTTCAGTGGGAGAAAAAATCATCTTCCAGCTGGGTTTTGCCATTGACTAATCCTGCAACATCAAGAATTTTGATTTTCATGGAGAGGCCTAGGAACTAAAATGAGCTATTAAAATGCAGCCCCAACACTGTTTGGAACTGAATTTTGGGTGTGTAACATACACTCATGACAGTCTTTGGCTGTACTATGTTTTGAACACAGCTGCAAGCACTCATGTAGTCATTCCTTTAGAAACATCCATCTTGGTTATGGAAATATAAGTATTATTAGAAAATAACTACTAGTCATTAAGAGACAGTACCCTCATCTGACCATTGCTAAGAGAAGAACCGTAGAATATAGGTGATATTATGTGGAAATTTTGAAAAAAGGGTGTGAAGGCAAAGAAAGGCCAAGATATACCTTTGTTGTGTTGCACTACCATAAAATATAAATAAATGGGATAAAATGCACTCATGATTCCAATTCAGAATTTGAGGAATTCCTTAATTATGCCTCTGCCAGAGGTGAATGGTCAAGGACACTGCCCTTCTGATTGTCAGCAACATTTTCAAACTATTTGACATATGCTTAGGTGCTTGTGTATCCACAGGGGAGGAATAAGAAGGTATAATGTAATGGCATTAAGTAGGTCTATCCAATGCAGAAAATACTTACCTACATTAATCCATCTCCCTTTTGGTTCTGCTGTCTTGTGCAGCACATGGGATGCCAAGTCAAATATTGCAATGCTAGTATAAGAGGTTTTGCTGCTGTTATTGGCACAGTTCCAACAAAAGCAGAGGGCTAGTTTCCTGTGCCACGACAAAAGTAGTCCTACATACATATTTTAGAAACAACCAAAGTACATACAGGCAGATTCTAGTTGAAAGATGCTTCCACTCATATGCTAACAATTTTGTTGGCAAGAGCTAGACTATGCTTCTAATATTATCAACATTTGTTTCAGTTTCTCTCTTCCATTTCCGCCTGTCTGCTTCTTTCTTCCTTCTTCATCCCTTCTAATTCTTCTGCTTGCGTTGCAATAGTGCTCTGGAGGCTCCTGTCAGTCCCGTCTTGTAGGTATGAAATGGGCACGAGACTTTCATGCTACAGCTCCTTGGATCCTGGCTTGAGGATCTGAGCCCTGCTTGCTTGCTGGGGCTGCCTCGGGAGCGCCGATGTGCAGCTTGTATGGTGCTCAGCTACCCCCCTTCTGACTGGCAAGAGGCTGCTTTGATAGTTCATCTGGGCACACCAGGAGCTCGGCGCAGCTCAGCTAGTGCTGACAAGGTAGGCATCACCCCCACTAATTCTGACAGGCTGACAATACAGGTTTAATACTAACAAGCACAATTTCCTCTTCCAGTACCTCATTAATATTTGCTTGATTAGTCTCATGTCTTCTTCCTTTGCTCCTCTACTTCCACTCTCTCATCTAAATTCAATCTACTTGTGATATACTGTCTCCGTTTTCTCTTTGTTTTCTCCTCAAACACCCCTCTAATTCTCTTGCCTAAAGCAACAGTGGCCAAGCGCACGGAGCAGTTAAAGCCCAGATAAGTGGTTACTGAGCTTCTGAGCCCTTGCTAACACAGCCTTGTATGGAGTTAAATAAGAAGGGGACACAACGGGTCATGTGCTCAGGAGAGAGGTCAAGGTGCTAGCCATGGCTGAGACATACTTTCTAACGAAGAGCTTTTAAGGCAGATCAGAGATGAGGCTGACCAGATGTGTTAAGGTTGCAGTGGGCCAGAGGAGGAAGGAAACAGGTCCAGCTCCCTGTGGTCAGCCTCCGCTGAAGCCCCTCACAGGAGACTGAGGGGATGTAAAGAAAGATGGAAAGCATAAGGCATTGTCATGGTTTAACCCCAGCTGGCAACTAAGCACCACGCAGCCGCTTCCCCCTCCCCCCTCCCAGTAGGGTGGGGAGGAGGGGAAAAAAAAAAGGTAAAACTCATGGGTTGAGATAAGAACAGTTTAATAACTAAAGTAAAATAAAATAAAATATACTACTAAATAATAATAATAATAATAATAATAATAATAATATAATGAAAAGGAATATGACAAAAAAAAGATAAATAAAACCCAAGAAAAGACAGCACAATTGCACAATGCAATTGCTCACCACCCACTGACTGATGCCCCAGCAGCGATCTGCCCCTCCCAGCCAACTCCCCCCACTTTATATACTGGGCATGATGCTCTATGGTATGGAATATCCCTTTGGCTAGTTCGGGTCAACTGTCCTGGCTCTGCTCCCTCCCAGCTTCTTGCACACCTGCTTGCTGGCAGAGCATGGGAAACTGAAAAGTCCTTAACTTAGGATAAGCGCTACTCAGCAACAACTAAAACATCAGTGTGTTATCAACATTATTCTCACACTAAATCCAAAACATGGCACTGTACCAGCTACTAAGAAGAAAATTAACTCTATCCCAGCTGAAACCAGGACAGGCACTGAATGCCCCAAGCGACACAGGGCAGATCTGACTCTCAGCTGAATTACTACTTGGCATGCGACATTTGTGATGTGAAGTTTGACTGTCCCACATCCCTACTCACATTTGCATTCTCCCTCCTATTTACTTTAGTTACTCTTATCTTTTGCCATATAGGAAAATGTGAACCTCAATGCTTTATTAAAAGGCATACTGCTTTCAGAAAGCCATTACAGCAGCATAACCTCCCCCTCTTTCTGTTCTCATGGCAGAACTGAGACAAGTTAGACTTTCTCTGGAACTGCTGACTTGCTAAAGTTTTTTCAAAAACCGAAACATACAAAAAAGCCCCATATTAATTCGATGGGAATTCAGCTTCTAGATGGTGGCTGATTAGAATTGGATGGCTGACTCAATTGATCAACCCTGATGCCTGTTGATCAAGCTGATAACTGATGTACTCCAGGGACTGCTTTCTGACCTCTCCAGAGATGGGCAGGCACCTGGAGGCAAATGTCTAATTTTCATTTGGACCCCTACATCAGACAAAACCCTCTTTTAAGCCTTATGTCTCTCAAACACTGATATTTACTTATGATGCTTACAGTTGTGCAACACATAGAAAAATTGATTTTATTGCAGAAAAACTGAAATTCTCTTTTTCTCACTGACCTAATTGCATGCTGTGTCCATTTACTGGGAAAAGAGAAGTTGAACTGGTCAGGATAGCTCTCTTCCATCCTCCTTTGGGTTCCATTATCAATGACATTTTCAATTTCAGCAGACACCTAAACTTTCTTTATGAGCTGCTAGCACAGACTAGCACAACTGCCACTGTTTAAATCTATCCTATCCAAATACATTTTACCCATCAGTATCTTATGACCCAGGAAGACATAAAACTCAATTTACTCATTAACCTTAGCTTCCTGAAACTGCAATTACTGCCCTGTGGACAGTCAGTAATTGAATTGAATAAGGGTAGCATGCAAATGCCAGCCGGTGCTAGCTACTGCTAAAAAGATAATCCCGCATGCTTACAAAAATTGCATGTGGCACACAGACAGCAGGTAGCAAAGCAGAGTATTAGAAAGGCAAATGCATAAAGTAGCATGTGCAGGGATTAAGGAGATGCAAAAGATCAGACTCACAGGAGCCCACTCAGTGGGAATAAACACAATATTACATTAGCTTAGGTTTACGGTTACAGTTAATAGCATGCAGTTATTACTTCTGCATTGAAAGGCGTTTTCTGAGTGGATGGTTTCACCGCAGAATCCGATCTTGTTTTTCTCCCTGCCTTTTGTAATTCAAGATGTTAGCTGGCATTTTATATAGCCTAGTATCGCTTGCCCCAACTGTAGCGAAAGAGATCAAGACATTACAAATAAGGACTGGAGTTAGCAGAATGAGATTCAGTTTGAAGTGCACTTGTCTTTCAACATTGTTACTTTCCATTTTTTTTGAGCCATGAGCGTACGCTTTTCCAGGCTTGTGGATAGAGCTTTTGCATTTTTGAGCTTGATCTAAGTGTAGATGACCCTGGTCTCTTACAGCTACATTTCATATCTCATCATGGCCCTTGCAAAAATATCTCACTGGTTGGCTGAGTGCATTTATTATGCAACCTCATATTCCTCTCACAGTCAACTTGTTTTGTTTAGTTTCCTGGTTCCAGTCCTAATTTCTTACTTTCTTCCTTTGCTACTGGAAGATGGTCCAGTAAGTAAAAAATGCCACTTAAGAGCTTTAATCATCGTGGTTCTGATCCCATACAAGGCACGCCTACGTTAGTATTTTAATTCAGATCAGGATCATCCCTTCTTACTGCACTTCGGTTCACGTCGCTGAATTGTGTTGGAGAAAATGAAGTGGATTTCTTCTAGAGGAGTCTAAACCAGAAGACGCTCTTCAGGAGCACAGGTAACAAATTCCAACTGCTATCGGCAGTCAGTGCCTGAGGCCAGACCAGAGCAAGCCCAAAGCAATGTCCATGCAGATTCCCAGCACCAATTCAGTTCAGTGGATCTGCTCATTTTGGATCACATTACTTGTTAAGATTGACATAGCATCCACAGCTTTCCTAAGTATACACAACTTTCTCCTGTTTTAATTCGGTGATGCCTTGCAAGAACCTACGGAGGATCTACAGCTACCTATAGAAAACAGTATGGTTTTTTGCTAATATTTTTGTTGTAAGTGATGTCTCTTTAATCTGATGTTTGACTTACACAGTAGTTGTCTGGTTCTCCTCTTTGGCTGAACTTGTCTCGGCCTGACTGGAAACCTTGGTTTAGCTTGCTTAGCTGTGACATTTTTTTTCTAGTGACCAGACAGCTACTACCCATTCTGTGTACTTTTGCTTATTTTAATCATGGGATGTAATAATTTTTACGGAGATAGCAGTGGCAGTTGGTTATTCTACATAGAAAGACGCATTAAGGACTCAAACATACAGTGGTCAGTGTAATTACATAGGAATAGAGGCAAGGCATGACAGCAAAGGCCTCCAAAGTGGGGACTGATGTGGATGTGATCTAGACAAATACAGGCCTGGGCTGATAAGAGGGGCTTGGGATAACACTAAGGATGCAAGTACTCACCCATGGTCAGTTAATGATATGCACAATTTGGAGCTGAGCAAAACCAGTGTTAGAAGTAAAAGAGAACAAAAAGCAGTATCCAACACATGTAAAATGCACTGTATATCGTAAACACGGATGTAATGTAGTTGCAGAGCAGTGAAGAAAGAACAAGGTGTATGAGAGTGTCAGCAAACATGAAAATAGCCCCAGGTGGGACCTAGAGTGATGAAGAAGTCACCAACATCATACTCCTCCTGGCAAAGAGGAGGAGGAAATCCATTCCTCAACATCACACTCCACCCAGTGTGTGTGCATGTGCTCGTGTGTGTTTCTCTGCAACAATTTAAACTGATTTTTTTTTTTTAAACAGTGAGAAGTATTCATTTAATCAGATAATTAGGACTGTGAAATTTAGTAACTTGACTAATCGTAGTAACTGTTTATTGCATTTTATTTAAGTCTACTAAAATTTCAGTTAGACCAACAATAAATTCTTGGCTTTGGATGTAAGGTATGTCCCCATTTTTGCCTGTAACAAGATTTTGAGAATAACAAACTGATTTCAGTTAAGATTTATTTTGTTGCCATTTTGAGTAATCGTTGTCTGGATGCACAGAGTTCACAAGAACATGCAAAGGCGAGTTATTTTGGTACAGATTTGTATCCAGAACACCACAAGTGGTGCAAGTTAAACATAACCAAGTTTAAACTTTTAAATGTGTCAACATGGAGATTTTCACTGCTTTTAAACTGCTTTCAGTATGCTCTTAAGCTGACAGAAATAGTGCAACCTGCCTGTGCTTTCCTTAGAGTGGTGACTATACATGTCTAGTGCAAAACCCACCCATCTTGTCAGTCCTCCCACGCACATTCCACCGAAGAGAATTCTCTAGGGGACATCAGACTGACATCGATACGGGGTAGTTGGTAGATACTGTAATCAAAGAGTAGAAGACATGTAGAAAAATGATACTGGGGATCTAAGAATATCTGTGATATCCAGCCATCATAGACCGCATGAAAAGGGAGATCCACTTGATCTAATTTACCTGGATTTATAAAAGCCATTCAACCACATCCCTCATCAAAGGCTCTTAGAGATACTAAGATGTCATGGGATAAAACAAAAAGTCCTCTTCTGGATAAATTACTGATTAAATGATAAAAAGCTATTGTGTAAACCTACGCTGAAACCACATTTTTGAATGCAGTGCTGGCCTTCTTGAAAAAAGATGGTAATAGAAAAAATGTACAGAGGAGGGCTGTAAGGATGTTTAAAGGTATGAAATGGCTCGATAACAGCAACAATTGAAGATATTAGGACCTGTCAAGCCTGCAAAGGATATGACTGATGCAAACATTTGATAAAGGATCTTAAAATTATGGGAAGCATAGAAAAGGTAAAAAGGAAACAATTGTTCAACTGTTTCTTCTGGTAAGAGAATGCTGGGGGATGAAATGAATTAGCAGGTGATAGGTTCAAAATAAAGGGAAGCACTTTTCCCATAGTGTATTGTTGTGCTGTAGAACTTACTACCACAGTATATTGAAGATATCAATAATCCACATGGGTCTAAAAAAATGCAAGCAATCAGACCAATTCTTGGAAGAAAAATCCATTGTGCTATTATGATTCATCAGCTCAGGGACAGCAGAAGTTTACCATCAAGATTTCCTACCCAGCAGGGGAAAAACTTTATTTTCCTTTAATCCTTGTCTATTATAGGATGGCAGTGGGAAAAAGCCTCTATTTTATGTTGCCTATAATCATGGGGGATTAAGTTAAAGGGGCCTGAGCAGCCCCTTCCACTTCTCTGTTTTTAAAACTCAAAACTGCATTGGAGCAAACAAAACCATGCCCTTACACAGAGGTCATCACTGGCTGCAGATGGATATTTTGGTCTCTTTCTCCCAGTGGTTATGAGAGCTCTTTGGATTTTGTCCCCCTCCTGACATGCCACTAGAAACCCCATTAGGGGCAGCTGCAGTATCCTCCAAGGAGAAGTGACTATAGTCAGAAACCTGTAGCATAAAGTAAGTAATTTCATAATTTGGCAGGTAACACATTTTGGTTGCCCTACTGCCTTCCTTCCTGCTTTTCATGCAAGCTTGAACAATTCCATAAAGCCTATGTTTACATAGCTACTGTGAATTTGCATCACTGTCCCTGAGAAAGAAAACTGACTGCTTTCTTCAGTACGAGCCAGCTTTTAGGGACCCATAATTTTATGCCAGCTAGGGAAGGTGTCTGTAGGATTGTGTGTACTAACACATTGAGATACACATGGTAGATTTTATAACCCTTAAACGCAACATGAGAGGGCTTTAGAGAACATTATAAGGAACTCTGGGCTAGAGGAAAATATAACAATTTTAATCTAAAAAAGCATCTTAATTCCCTCATAACAATCTTAGCCAACACCAAACAGGATTCCTCCTTTCTAAGAGACCAAAATCATCTTCAAGGAATAAAAACTTAAAATTATAAATAAAATAAGAACTAAATGTTTCATAACTATCTGTTAGGATCTACAGAAAGCTGGATTCTTTTGCAAGGGCTGGCACTTACCCAGACTGACATAAAATTTTGTTTTAATAGCCTTGACACTGTAATCCTCTGTGATAGAACAGCATCCTTGAAGAATAATATATAGAATTGGACCTCTGAAGTACTTAGAAATAAAATGAAAATTTGACCTTTACAATTTTAAGGAAAAACATCCTTCATCAGAGACAGTTTATGTATATTTTGGCCAGAGTTGGAAGGAAAAATAATTTCACTCAAGACCACCTAAATCAAGTAATAGTACAAAGAACAGATTTTAGGGGCAATTCTAAGGATAAAAAAAGATATTACGAGTCCTGATAGAAACACAATTAATAAATCACACAGGTTTTTTTATGTTTTGATTCATTTATTAGGAAATGAAGGCGGCCCATCTGGATACTTAATGATTTTTGAATAAGTCATCGAAGGGGTTCCTCAAGAAGTACAACTAAACAAATTGCATCTATCATACAGATGACTGGAAGCTAGCTAAAAATATCCCTTCTGTCCGAAAAGATACTTAAGCAAACACAACTTCGCATACAGAAAGAGAAGTGTCTATTTTTAATCCTTCAATACTTCCGTCCTCGTATCAACACAACACACTCGTGCATTTCTTCGGCTATATTTTCAGTGTCCACAGCTGTTCACCACCATCACACTCTAAGTTGCCGCTTTGGAAAAAGCAGGAGTTTTGACAAAAGAGACGTTTCCTCAGTAGGAAGCAGCGAGAAGCAACTGCTACTGCAGCAGGCCAGGCAGCAGGCTCCCTCACCGGCGGAGCTTCCCTGACCCCTAATGGACAACGTCCTCCAGTGCGCCTGCCCTTGCAGGAAAGCCAAGCCACCCCATAAAAACGCGCAGTGCTCCCAAACTTCTCGTTTCAGCCTAATATGAACTCGGGCACTTCGGCTTTTCATTATTTAGCGTGAACGTATTTATAGCTCACGCTCAAGATGACCGTACCTACTAGGCCGCCACCTTCGTATTCTGACCATTTGAAATGTTCTAAGCCAGAAGGAAGAGAAAGGTGAACAAACCCTACGTTTAATGCAGCCATTCTGACAACTAGTTAGGACAAAGCAAATTCAACTTTTTAAAAACTAGAGCCAGCTGGTTTTATGTCTTTCAACAAGCAATAAAAAATGTTAAGGACTAACATCTCAAATTGACCCATTTAAACTATTTGCAATCCGCACAATCAAGAGTCTGTGTAAACGACAGTAGTAATTTGAAAGACACAGTCCAAGTATTTCTGTCTTTTCTCCCCAAAGTGAGACTATACCTGCCATTAGCCGTTTTCATCACAGGGAAAGGATTCCATGCTTCAGCAAAACTACTACTGTTTCCACTGAATGAAAAACTGCCAACACAAGAAGGGAGAATGAATTCATGCTGGTTGGTGCAGTTTCTTTTTGTCTTTCACAAACTGCAGAGATGAACTCATGTGAATGAACTCCCAATACAAGAAAGCGACCAAGCTGGAAACGGGCTGCATTCCCCCTTCCCCTTCTAGAAAAGGTTTTTGTTCACGTTCTTTCTTTATTAACTTGGTTGCTCTGTTCCCCTTTTCCTACGTACCTTGCTTTCCTTCCCACCTCAGAGATGTACCTGCTATAAATCTTCCTATCTCAGTGAGATTTTGACAGACGGAAAGGTAAAGGCACGGAACAAAAGGATCACAGTGGTGATGCTAGCACTGACAGCTAGCAGAACAGCCCCATTTAGACAACTGATAGCACTAGTCTGTAAGACAACTATTGGCTTCCAAGGCTAACTGGATTAACTAGAAATCCTTGCCCAAATCAGAAAGACCTACCAAATTCCCAATCCTGCTTAAATCTAGCACTCTAAGTAATGATCAGTTTACGATATCACTTTCATAAATAATAATGATAAAAAGGCAAACCAATTAAGGCAAACCCTTTGCTGCCAGAAATTCCTGCCCCCTCAGTGCGGTGACATAAATACCAGATTAGATTAAATTAAATTAAATTAAATTAATCTCTGGTTGACAGAGTGCCTTGGGAAGCAGTCCTGAAGAGCAAAGGCGTCCAGGAAGGCTGGCGATTCTTCAAGAAGGAAACCTTAAAGGCACAGGAGCAGGCCATCCCCATGTGCCAAAAGATGAGCCGGTGGGGAAGAAGACTGGCCTGGCTGAACAGAGAGCTTTGGCTGGAACTCAGGAAAAGAAGGAGAGCTTATGACCTTTGGAAGAAGGGGCAGGCAACTCAGGAGGACTACAAGGATGTCGTGAGGTTATGCAGGGAGAAAATTAGAAGGGCCAAAACCCAACTAGAATTTAATCTGGCTACTGCCGTAAAAGACAATAAAAAATGTTTCTATAAATACATTAACAACAAAAGGAGGGCTAAGGAGAATCTGTCCTTTATTGGATGTGGGGGGAAACATAGTGACAAAGGATGAGGAAAAGACTGAGGTACTTAATCCCTTCTTTGCCTCAGCCTTAATAGTAAGACCAGTTGTCCTCCGGGTACCCAGCCCCCTGAGCTGGAAGACAGGGACAGGGAGCAGAACGAAGCCCCCATAATCCAAGGCAAAATAGTTAGCGACCTGCTACACCACGTAGACACACACAAGTCTATGGGGCCAGATGGGATCCTCCAAAGGGTACTGAGGGAGCTGGCAGAAGTGCTCACCAAGCCACTTGCCATCGTTTATCAGCAGTCCAGGCTAACCAGGGGAGGTCCCAGTTGACTGAAGGCTAGCAAATGTGACACCCATCTACAAGAAGGGCCAGAAGAAGGATCCAGGGAACTACAGGCCTGTCAGTCTGACCTTGGTTCCAGGGAAGGTTATGGAGCAGATCATCTTGAGTGCCATCACACGGCACGTACAGCACAACCAGGTGATCAGGCCCAGTCAGCATGGGTTTATGAAAGGCAGGTCCTGCTTGACTAACCTGATCTCCTTCTATGACACGGTGACCTGCTTAGTGGATGAGGGAAAGGCTGTGGATGTTGTCTACCTAGACTGTAGTAAAGCCTTTGACACCATTTCCCACAGCATTCTCCTGGAGAAACTGGCTGCTCATGGCTTGGACAGGTGTACTCTTTGCTGGGTAAAAAATTGGCTGGATGGCTGGGCCCAAAGAGTTGTGGTGAATGGAGTTAAATCCAGTTGGCAGCCGCTCACAAGTGGTGTTCCCCAGGGCTCAGTACTGGGGCCAGTTCTGTTTAATATCTTTATCAATGATCTAGACGAGGGGATTGAGTGCACCCTCACTAAGTTTGCAGACGACACCAAGTTGGGTGGGAGTGTTGATCTGCTTGAGGGTAGGAAGGCTCTACAGAGGGATCTGGACAGGCTGGATCGATGGGCTGAGGCCAACTGTATGAGGTTCAACAAGGCTCAGTGCCGGGTCCTGCACTTGGGTCACAACAACCCCATGCAGCACTACAGACTTGGGGAAGAGTGGCTGGAAAGAGGTCTGGCGGAAAAGGACCTGGGGGTGTTGGTCGACAGCCGGCTGAATATCAGCTGGCAGTGTGCCCAGGTGGCCAAGAAGGCCAACAGCATCCTGGCTTGTGTCAGAAATAGTGTGGCCAGCAGGACTAGGGAAGTGATTGTCCCCCTGTACTTGGCCCTGGTGAGGCTACACCTCGAATACTGTGTTCAGTTTTGGGCCCCTGTCGTGGTTTAATCCCAGCCAGCAACTCAGCACCACGCAGCTGCTTCCCCCCCCCTCCCAGGGGGGTAGGGAGGAGGAAAGGAAAAAAGTAAAACTCATGGCTTGAGATAAGAACAGTTTAATAACTGAAGTAAAAATGAAAATACGCTACCAACTAAGAATAATAATAATTGTAACGAAAAAGAATACAACAAAAAAAAAAGAAATAAGAAAAGACAAGTGATGCACAATGCAATTGCTCACCACCTGCTGACCAATGCCAGAGCCGCAATCCGCGCCTCCCGGCCAACTCCTCCCAGTTTATATACTGGGCATGACGTTCCATGGTATGGAATATCCCTTTGGCTAGTTCAGGTCAGCTGCCCCGGCTCTGCTCCCTCCCAGCTTCTTGCACACCTGCTTGCTGGCAGAGCATGAGAAACTGAAAAGTCCTTGGCTTAAGATAAGCGCTACTTAGCAACAACTAAAACATCAGAGTGTTATCAACATCATTCTCACACTAAATCCAGCTGGTACACAGCACTGTACCAGCTACTAAGAAGACAGTTAACTCCGTCCCAGCTGAAACCAGGACAGCCCCTCATGACAAGAAAGACATTGAGGTGCTGGAGTGTGTCCAAAGAAGGGCAGCGAAGGTCTCGAGTGTGCTGGAGTGTGTCCAAAGAAGGGCAGCGAAGCTGGTGAAGGGCCTAGAGCACAAGTCTTATGCAGAGTGGCTGAGGGAACTGGGGTTGTTTGGCCTGGAGAAAAGGAGACTCAGGGGAGACCTTACCGCTCTCTACAACTACCTGAAAGGAGGTTGTGGTGAGGTGGGTGTTGGTCTCTTCTCCCAAGTAACAAGTGATAGGACAAGAGGAAATGGCCTCAAGTTGTGCCAGGGGAGGTTTAGATTGGATATTAGGAAAAATTTTTTCACCGGAAGGGTTGTCAAGCATTGGAACAGGCTGCCCAGAGAAGTGGTTGAGTCACCATCCCTGGAGGTATTTAAAAGACGCATAGATGTGGTGCTTAGGGACATGGTTTAGTGGTGGACTTGGCAGTGTTAACAGCTGGACTCAATCTTAAAGGTCTTTTCCAACCTAAATGATGCTATGATTCTACAAATGAGGGAATGCTGAAATCTACAGCAAGGGCACAAATACGCAGCCCTAAATTTGCTTTAGCAAGTTACCGTATCCTGGCTTTTAACTTCCAGTCCTTTTTTCCACCTTCTTCTCACCCTCCTTCGTCAGAAGTACCAAATGTTGACATTAGTTGTGTATCTCTGCTCTGAGGGAGCAGAACATCTGGTGAAAGGAAGATGTGACTGTCACTATTCCTCTAGTGCACACAGCACAACAGTGCATAATTCAAGATGTCCTGGTAAGCCTGTGGTTTTCAGCTTTTTCCATATCATGACTCACTATTACACAAAAGAGAAATTTCCAGTCTTCCTACGTTCCTTCTGTTCACCTATGAAGAAATGATCTGTTAACTCAACCCACTGGTTGAATGTCCATTATAGGCAGATCTAAACTTTATGGACACAATCAAATATTGTATCAGTCTTTTGATAGATATGAACTTTGGTTTTGGTACAAGACGCAGCGGTAACTGGACATACCACTGAAATTGTGCAAAGCAGTGGCAAACCACCATTCAATGGCTACTATCTATCTACCATTATTTCATGAAAGTCAAGAAACCACCGCTACTTTGGAGCAGATGTTACTATCCTATTTCTGACACCCCTGTGATTTCTGCTTGCTGTGCCTGTTTATCAAAAGACACTCCTGTGTATCTTCTCCAGCATGAAGAAGCTTCCAGGGGCTAGAGGACCTCGGCAGCATCTGATGAGTTTAGTGGTAAAGCATGTTGGGCTCGGTATTAGAGGGAAACAATCTCCACGCACATCCTGAAGAGTGGGAATGGGCTACCCTTAACCAGGGCTCCTAAAGACCAGCGATTTGCTAACACAAGTTAGAACAGACTTAAAGCTGCAGCTAGTGCTCATCTTCCCTGTTTTTCATCCTGTGATCTCTCAATGGTTGTGCAGAGCATTCAAACAGTCCATCACTAGATATCAACAAGGGCTGGGCTGACTGCTGAACTTCCATATGAGGCAACGGAGCAGCAAGAACAAGTTTTTTTCCACCCATCTTTCCGTGCCACACTGCAAATGCCTGCTAGGTAGAGCAAGGACATAAATGAACTTTTTTTGACTCATATAAAAGTTGCAGAGATAAAATGAGGAGACAAAACCCTCTTCAGTCTCATAGTATAATGGATGCAAAGCAAACAGGTTTCCTAAACTTTTTATGATTTCCAATGAATAATCAAATACATTCAAGCACTCTTACATAAATATGTCTTTCTCAAATCCAATAATTTTTAATTTTTGGTACAAGAGACTGGGATCCCAATCTACCTATACACAAACAGCACAGAATTACAAAAAGAAAGTTTATCTAAGTCAAATGTCTTAATTTTTATTAAATTCAAAAACTGCAGGGAAAAAAAAATCACAAGTTTCTAAGTACAAATAAAAACAAATCAGCTAAAATAAAATGGTTGTCAAGTTAAAACTCATTTTCCATAATTTTCCCTTCCTTGCTATTGCCCACAGTACCATCAGAAATCCTACAAGTGCTTTAGAAATTGATTCTATCTTACCAATATGATAGTAAACAGTAAGTTTACTATGTAAAAAAAGCAAACCGTTTAGGCACAAGGTGGCAGAAGACATAAGCACAAATATCAACCATGCTTCCTTAATTTGTCAGTTGAAATCCAGGTGTGCTAAAGACCTGCATGGTATTGTATTCAATGTCAGAGCTTACTCAGTGAAATAAGGGCTCATTGTTTGTTTTTTGGGCGTTTTTTTGTTGTTGTTTGTTTGTGGGGTTTTTTGGTTTTGTTTTTTTTTTTTTTTTTAAATGTTAACAGTTTGTTGTGTCTTTTTTCATTCCAGAAAATAGAGACAAGCTGTTTAAGTCAGTGGTATACCTTACTGGTCAGTGCCAGTCTTCTGGCTAGAAGAGTGGCAAAAGTGACAAAATGGGTTCCAGCACCAGAGAATGAGAAGCAGAGAAGCTGTAGTGTGAAAAAGACTGGTTCATACTTGTGTTGCCAGTGTAATTAATAGTTTGGTGACCACCTGCTAAGATAGCATGACAAGCAGTCACATGCTATTTGAAGATATCAGCTGGGCTAGGTCATCAGCCACTCTCCCAACAGAGCGGTGACCAAGGTGAACAACTAACTGCTGCTCTTGTAACTACACCTAAAGGAACTGTCAAACTGAAAATTAAATCATAACAAAATTAAAACAAGTGTTGTTCCATATTCCAGATTCTACCTTTTACCCATCATTTGATACTTGCCATTCTAATAACAGGTGCAGTTCCACTGTCATTCATAAATACAAAATTTTATTTGCACTTCATTAGTTTAGAAAGACCACAATGTTTTTCAATACCACAACATTCAGGACACACCAAGTTATTCAAATATGTAACTACTGATTTACCACAGCTAAACTAAACAGTGCATTTTAATAAAAGATATACCAAAGATATAATTCACAAATTCATTATCAGACAAAAACCTAACACAGTATTTGCTTGATGGGAATAATTTCCACCATTAGGAAAGAAAATAATTTTACCTTAGGTTCCCTTCCCCCCAACCCTACAGATGTCCAGACAAATACACATATATATTCCTTAACACAGGAAAATGTATAATCTTTTTTTTTTTTTAAAGAATTTGTCTAGGACAGCAGCATTGCTTTTTATACTTTCTTTTAGAGCTTGAATATATCTCCATTCTTTTATTGAAACTTAATGATTCTTGCAACCAAGTTTATTCTTACGCAGAAAATTATATATGCTATTTCAGAGTGCAATCTTAGATCTGCACCAGATGTGATGTCTTGGTACACAAAGAAAGGGTGCAGCATTAAACAAAATAAATAAAAGACTGCCAAAAATTAAACGTAGCTTTTCAATAAATCCAGTCAGCAGAGGATGCTACAGCCAAAAATGTTTTCACTACATTAAAAGGAAACATAATGCTGATTATGGAAGCTTTGTACATAAAGTCCTCTGTTTTTAAAAAATTTGTCTTTAAAATAGTTAGCAAAGCACCATATACTTATCTTCATACCAGAAGAGCTTCTGCCTGCCTGTTTATAATAACAAAGAACTATTACAACATTTATGTCAAGAATAGGTATAGATTTAATTTCTCCTCCTCCTCGACTGGAAGTGTGGTAAACCCCCACCGACTGTACAGTATTTATAACACTGGGGCAATGAATGAAACATCATTGTGAGGGAGAGGGTAATAATTAAATGTTATAGCTGAATCCTACTCAGGATTGCATATTTGCATATTTACAAGTTAGTGTGTAGCTCTGACTCGAATAACAAAGTGCAACAAGAAACTGCCAAATGATTGTAGTGCAGAGTAGTACAGATACTTTCTTTACCCTCCCGCTCCTACTTTTCACTCTGTATGGAGTAACAAGTCAACAGCAACGGACATGTGGCCTTGGAGGAGGCAGTTCTGGTGGGATTTCTGGCTCTGGTTGCAGGGACAGGATACTGTTGGACAACTCATTTCTTATAACATCCAGTGGCATCTTAAAGAAAAGAAAAGTCACCTGTAAACAGTCATCTGCATAGAACTCAGCACAAGGAGCTCGTTTCAAGAGTTCACTGTCAGCCAAAGCCTCAATTTAAGGATCTTTTGGTTCTTATTAGTGAACTACATTCGAGTAAGTTGTGTTAAGAATTTCTTTCAGAAAAAAGTTGCAAGACGTTGTCAAAATAAAGCCACTTCCTAAACCAATTACAACAAATCACAACAGAACTGCCCACAAATGAACGCAGGCAAATGTACAGTCAGCTGCTGATATATAGTGAAGTTATAGGAAAGAGGAAGTATAGCAAATAGGAGCAGATGTTTACCAAATTCAACAGCAGTATTAACTGAAGTGTTCAGCAGAGTCTGTGAACTACATCATGCCCACTAGATATTAACCAAAAATTTCACCTGACTGTGTGCACTCGCCCTCTATGTCCTCCCAACAAGTACCTGCAGTCATTATTTACACATTGACCATTTATGTGCTCAGAGGAGCTACCACCTGAATATTTTACCTTTTTCAGAATGTCATCAACAAGTTTTAGAAATATTTCATCCACATTAAAATTATCCTTGGCACTTGCTTCACAGAACCGCATCCCAGTTATTTGCTGTGCAAACTGATGGAAGAGAAAATAAAATAACTACATGAAGATACGCACAAACAGCAAATATATACTCCTCACAAAACCTTTAAAAACCCCACAACTTTCCTCAAATCTGTGACTGAAGTCTAATTGAATTAATAATTCTGAATCTCCAAGGTACAGCAAATATTGCCACATATAGCTAATTTTCAATTAAATTGGTTTACTGGAAAAGTGTGCTGCATTTTTCCAGACTTAAATTTGAGAAATTCATGTATTCAGTTGATGTGGATTGCTGCAGATTGCCAAAAAGTAAGAACTTTTCAGAAGAGTTAATCTAAACCTTATTATTAAAATGCAGAAAAGGGAAGTACAGATGTAAGAACTAGCCTTGACTCTCTAACAGAAAATGCTTCACTTTCAAACGCATGATGGGTAGCTGAAGGAAAACGTTTGTGTATGTCCATACTGACAGTGTCCTGATCAAGATGGTGCTATGAGTGTCATGCTAAAACATACTCTCTTGTCAGGTTCCTTACCACTTTTGGAGTTGGAAAAGAACAAAAGAAACATGAAAACAAAGGTGACCTAAGTAATCAAGCAGGGTTGTTGCCTGTCCTAAAATATTACTGAAAAGCAAACGTCTGGAAGAAGGCTCACAAAGATGTCCTGAGTAAAGATATCTCCATTTGTGATTCAAATCTTCACTATATCCTCTTCCAGAGCCCAAAAAGGAGTATCCCCTGCACTACTGTGTAGTGTAAGCCAACTTGCAGTTTACTCTTTCTTTAGATCAAAGACATACTGCTCCAGCAGGAACGCATATAACTGCACATTCTATAAATACCATATGGATTTTGACAGAGCACCACCACTCTCAATATGCTCCTTAGGTCTAACAGTCTGAACAAGAGTAGCCATGGACCGTCAGCAGCAATGGCACAGCAGTTTTGCTTCTAACAGTAACTAAGAACTTGGTTAGACCTGTTCTTACCTTTTCTCCCTGCTGTCGAGTAATCTCTCGATCAACTTCACAGTCCAGTTTATTTCCAACTAATAGAAGCTCTGCATCTTCTGAAGCATACTGCAATTAAAACATTTTCAATTAACTAAACGTAGAAACATAAGATTTTGTAATGCAAACACAGTATCAAAAAAGGGCAATTCCTCTACTAAATAAGAAACCACACCTACACAGTTTATATGTAAACGTTCTTCCCAAACATTATTTCAAAAATTTTCAGCTTCAATTTTCAAATTCCATTTTTAAAACACAACTTGAGAACTAGCTGTTCTAGTTTATGTAAGAATGAACATAATGACCTTATTTCACAGACAGGAAATAAAACTTTCCCCCCCGCCCAGTGCACAGGTAAATGAGTAATGTTACAGATTTCCACTGACACTTCTAATTGGGACAATTCTAGTTCAAGGAAACAGGAATGGACAATCATTTTGCAACAAAAACACAATAATGTTAAATCCCAGCTAAAAGAATCTAGTGAAAATGAGTTGACATTAGTTTAATAATCCTATATCAACGCTGTTAAAAGTCTTACAGAGTATCTTTGAGGGAAAAAGAATTGCTTCTTAAAAAAAACATGTAAAAAGAAAATACTTAAGGCCTACCTTATCAATCATTTTCATCCATTTTGGTAAATCGTCAAATGTTTCCTTCTTGGTGATATCATACACCAAAATAATTCCCTTGGCACTTCTGTAATAAGCTGAGGTAATGCTGTTGAATCTCTCCTGACCTGCTGTGTCCCTAAGAAGCAGCAGCAAAGATTGGCACAAATATTTCACCAACTTGCAAAGTACAGAATAACTTTGTTTACATTTTAATAAAAACACCCCCACACTCATTAGACACTCTATATTGAACATTTCCTTCTATGTGTGTGAATTTCAGGCAAAAAAATGGAGCAGTACTTTCAATCATAAAAAGTTTTCATATCAGGACTACTTATCCCATACTAACTTCACCAAGAAAGGCCACCAAACAGTTCTACATGTGTCTGAGAACGAAGCTGTCCCATGAAAATGTACCAGCAGATGAAGCTGGTTTTGTGTTTTGTTGTTTTGTTTTTTTTTTTTTTTTTAAATAGCCCTGAAAAAATGAAAAAAGAAATGGATACATGCTTATCAAACACAGCCAGACACCCAACTATAAAATGAGCAATGCACTGATCATTATGATTTGAGCTTTCGGAGCCTTTTTGGATCAACCACAGCAATTCAGCCATGGTTCTAAAACTAATGCAGAAGCTACTGGCAGAAGTGAATGAAAAGAGTGAGCAACCACTATGTGGTACAGCTTTTGAAAGTAGATACCTGGCTTTCACGCTTACATCTACTAATATGAGGTGTTCAAATAATATTTCCGTTCTCACTTTCAGCACTGTAGGTATTTCAGACAGGGTGCATTTACACTGGAGGCTATATTCCAGCAATGACACCACGTCACCCGTACTAGCTATGGCTTATATTCCAAAGTAGATGAGACAGAAGGGTTATTTTTTACTGAACCATGAAAACCTGTGAACTGCTCTTAATCATATCATCAAGCCTGCTTATGGAAGATTTTTGGCAGTTATACTAAAAAAATAGCTGGTGCATACCCTAAGTCTTAAAATGTGACTGATATCACAACTGGGAAGTAAGTTATACAGTGCTCCAAAGTGATCAAGCATTTGCTGCTTGAGTTCAGCCCCCAGAGTCAATGGATAATTTTGAAATTTCACTGTTAGAGCAAGTCAAAAGATGGACCAAAATTAAGAGTAGAATGGGGAAAATGTGCACGTGTGTTCAGACTCAAAAGTTCAAAAGGAACTCTCTTCAACAGTCACATTTTAGACAAAAGGAGGAGGAGGAGGATGAATTTGGGAATGAGATCAACAATGGAGACCCGAAACACTCGTTACCAAAAAAAAAAAAAAGTCATGTTCACAAAATGCCACATTGATTGTCCTGAAGAATTAATTCTTCTAAAGTCTATGCACAACAAGCAGTAGAATAAACTACCACAAACCTATCTTGCTCTTCACAAAATCTTTAAGAATTTCAACTAAGCAGGTTTAAAAGTGAAGTACTTAACTTTCTCCTGAAATTGCCACAAGTGTACTTGATAGCAACAAATCTTTGCTAGTGGTTTCACAAAATAAAGCAGTGTCCACTAGAAAAAGATGTGAAACCTCTGCTTCGTAGCCTGTGGAAAAATATTGACTTCATTGACTTCAACACTTCACTGCAAGCCAATGGCATTGCACTATGGGGCAGAAGAGAACAAATTCCTATCGCATCCGTTTTGATTTTATTTTTATTCAAATCCCATTCTCTACTCAGAACTTCAGAATTACTTTCATACAAACCTTTGGGACCCTACAGAAGGTGAAAACAGGTAGCCTGTTTCAATAAGGTCAAGCTCTAGTAGTATTTCAGTCCAGTTTTAGATGGTTAATTTGTTGCTTTCTTATCACTAATGAGGCATTTTTATTACAGCAATACAAGTTCTGGCAGCTGAAATTACATATATAAGTATTACTCAGAACAAATAACTCTACTTTCTCTTCCATTACTTCTTTGCTATGGTCAGATTTATTTTTTGAAAGGTCCTTTGGATGTTCACTCCATGAAAAATTAAAAAATTCTAGTATGAACCGTTGATTTTCCACATATGGATAACATTGCTTTAGTACTTATAAACAGACTTCTCAGAATTATGACCTTGTAGGGCAGCTCCTGCCATCTGTTGCTAATCCAGCCTACTGATCAAGCATATTAAGGATGGGATCCCTTTAGTTCCATCATTCTGAGCAGATGTAACTAGATGGCAGGTGGAAGGGCATACCAGGTGGAAGAATGCATCAATTCTAGCTTTGGCCAGAATAATGGAAAAAGTTCCTTTTTTTTTTTCTGCTGGCCAGTCTTCCCCCTCTTCTCTGTGCCCCTACCAGAACACAAAACTAAAGGGGCTATTTCAGAGTCACCTAGCTGTGCCTTCAGATCAGTACTAAGGACCTTTAGCGACTCCATCACAGAGGGGCTACCAGGATACGAGATCACTCAGTTCATACATTAGAAAAACAGAGGGGAAATAAACACACTAATGTTCAACTACCCTCCCTGAAAACAGTTACCAACACACTGGATAAGCCTAGGGGTAGGCTAAGGAGCCAACTATGCAACATTACGCTCTGCCACTCCAGCTATCTCCAACTCCACATTTCCCCTAGCCTGCTGAGTGCTGTATCTCCAAGCCTACCTGGTACTATCAGCTTCTCCTCACCCCACAACACCCTCAGGCTCTTTAAAAGTTCATGGTATTCTCAGGCTGCTGCTCCTCTGGCTGCTGTACCCTCAGGTCCTGCACTCCCCTTTGTGTAGGCTGTTCACCCAAATATCACACAACTTGTAGTCTGGCTTGCTGGCTATTCAAGATACACCACATGCTGTGGCCAGTTTAAAACACCCATAGACAGCCTGGCTGCCTACTACATATGTTAAATGGCCAGATGGCCACTGACTGTCACCTGCCAGTCACGCTAATTACAGTGGATTATGGCTTTCTATGCCTTGCTTTAAGTCATTGACTTCCCCACACTTCACATAACCAATGCCTCTACTGCTGCAGCAAGGTTAAATGAAACCAGTCAACAGGTTTCTGATTGTAAGCACGAAATTCTAATCCTTGTTTGCTTTGAAAAGTAGAAGAAAATAAGCTGAATTCGTGGTCTCTAACATCACATTAACATTGTACTAGCCTTCAAATAGTAACGTGAAAATTGGAAAACTGTTTCTGCAATAAGTAAGTTTAGAATGCAACCCCAAGCTACCTAAATAAGCTGCAGTTTGAGAAGACTATCAAGTTGATCTTTCACATGGAAAATCTCATCTTCTACCAGGTGCTATCTTATTTTTCATGAAAATGTGTAGTAAATTCTTCCAATATTGAGGAAAAAATGATAACCCCTAATGCAGAGCTAATATTAAAAGCATATCCAACTTAAAATGCCTTCCTTTCATGTGCGGTGCTGGAGCAATTAAGTTTGTTATACTGTTTTCATCGATGTATTACACTCCTGCAGCTGGAATATTTTAGTAAGGATAGCTATTGAAGCACTAGTGGAAAGCTGGAAGAAGAGACGAGCGTTATTTAACTGGGCCAACAGTACGCAACTACATGAATTTCGTAAGTGATACTAAGTGCTGCTAGCTCTTTATTTGCTCTGGTCAGAATCAACATAATAGAATAAGTCAGTTCAATTTAATTCAAACTCCAGAAGTCCAAATAATAAATTACTACAACTTGATCAATGATTTGGCATCACTGAAAAAAAATACAACAGATTACTCCTTTTTTTAATGCTAAAAGCAGTTTTCTTTCATTGATTTTTTTCAAGAAATTGTTCTACTGGAAAAACACTGTTTTTTCTAAATTGTAATCAGAAACACACAGCGTATGACTCCTTGACCATCTATAATCTGCAATATTAAAATCCCACTGCTTGACTCTCTTTTTCTGCTTCCAAAACAGAAACTAGACATCACTCCAAAAATACAAACAAACATTACACCAAACAAAAGCAAATAAAAAAACCACACAAAGCCCATTTTCAAGTGTTGACTTGTCATATTCTCACTATTTCAGACTGCATAAAATACAATACAAATACAGTTGATCTTAATTAAAATAGGTTTGGATAATTTTTGTTTTACATAAATATTCTCTGTGTCTATCTAAAACAGTTGCTTGAAACAAACACATGGACAGACTCAAAACTGTCTTTGGCTCTGAAGTTAAATTAATTTTTTATGAGTGGTGGTGTGAAGTGGCAATAGAAAGGAAAATATTTTTAAACATAAATAAAATTTAATACTAATTTAACACTTTCATACGCTCTGTGCTTTTATGGAACCTACAGGCAATATTTTTTAAAATGTTTTAAAGTAATTTTAGAGGTTAATTCTACTTGTCAAGCTGAGCTTTCTCCTCCCATAAGACACAAATATATTTAAGATCTTTTATTATATGAAATCATTGATTTCAGAGGTACTGAACAGAAGGAACTACATTCTGTTATATTCCAGGACAGGTCATCTTTTCCTCAGACTACTGCTCATCCCAGAGATTTTCCAAGACAACAACTGTCCATTAGAAAATGCTGAGCTGGCAGAATGTGAATGTTTTATGAGAATGCACCAATTTAAACAACCTTCAGAAGCAAATCAAGACTGTTTTCTTGCCAGGTCACTGGCTTCCTTGGGCATTAAACCTGTAGAGATACCAGAGAGCCCCTCTGGCTCCCCAGCAGGAAACTGGGTGCAGTGGCAGGGCACCACAGCTTCCAGCAACCAGGTCCTTTCAGAGGGGAAGCCAGAAGTGACTGCTGCTTGTGTCAGCTGAGTGCCCAGATTACTCGGGTAAGAGGGCACAGTCAGACAGTCTACTGTCCTGCCGGGCAACTCCCGGCACACCTATGCTTCAAAGCATGAAAGTGGGGTTCCTCCTATTTGGTCTAGTTTTCAAGCTTTGAAAAAGCACTGATTCACAGATGCTCGGATTCACTTGGACACTTACGCTATCCAGTAGTTCTGGTTACTTTACCCCACAACCTGAGCTGCACGCATGCATTACTTCTCACAGAACACATGAGCTTGTTTCAGCCAAGAACTATAAAGCAGAAGCAGATTTACTGTATGTACTACTTCTGGCAGCCCAAGGGGTGCTACTCCAGGTGGCACAGAAAAGAGGGACACTACTCTGTGTCCTTAGTGCTGCTCTACCATTTCATAATCTAAGGAGCGGGAGGTTGTTTCCTGACTGAAAGTCAGGGAAATAGGGGAAGAGGTACTGTGAGGTAGCAGGGACCAGATAGGAACAGGTAAGCTAGAGGTGAGAGCAGACGCCTCTGTGATCCTTAGAGCATGGTATCCCGTTGGGAAAGGAATATGGGAGACAAGTCCAATTTGTATACTACTCTACTAACACTCTACTAACAGCGGCAGGTGTGAAAGCTGCTTTCAAAAGGACGTCTTGCACACCTAATTGCTTGATATATTCAACACAGCACTGCTGTTTTTTGATAAATTCAAGTGGTAGAGCTCTGTGGAGAACACTCTGCTGATAGAGTGGTCAGTGGACAGACAGGTCAAGTGACCATAAAAATACCAAAGTTAAACTTCTTTTTTCAAACTATTCTTGATTTTTGAAGTAGAATCATCAAATGGCTAAAAAAAACCCCAACAAAAAAACTGTGATGCTTTGAAACATAATCTTAGTCATTTTAAGAAAACAGATAAGCATAAACTTTAGAAATTATCTGTTCACCAAATAAAATAGTTTTTGTAGTAAAGTTACTGTAATCACTGTACATAAGACTACCAGGAAGTATGAGGCAACCTTAATTCTGTCTCTGTGTAGGTATGAAAGGAGACTGACTTAGGATCAGCCATGCAACTTAAGTCTGTATTTCTAAACTTCCAAGTGTTTGACTTGGCAAATTGCTTTCCTCTTTTAATCTAACAATGGAAAGTATAATATGGAGCTGAGGGAACTGGGGTGGCTTAGCCTGGAGTAAAGGAGACTGAGGGGAGACCTTATCGCTCTCTACAGCTACCTGAAAGGAGGTTGTAGCGAGGTGAGTGTTGGTCTCTTCTCCCAAGTAGCAAGTGATAGGATGAGAGGAAACGGCCTCAAGTTGTGCCAGGGGAGGGTTAGATTGGATATTAGGAAAATTTCTTCACTGAAAGGGTTATCAAGCATTGGAACAGGTTGCCCAGGGAAGTGGTGGAGTCACCATCCCTGGAGGTATTTAAGATGGGTAGACGTGGCACTTAGGGACATGGTTTAGTGGTGGACTTGGTAGTGTTGGGTTTACGGCTGGACTCAATCATCTGAAGGGTCTTTTCCAACCTAAATGATTCTATAATAAGAGTTTATAAATAGGCCCAACAACATACACAACGTAATTCAGGATAAATTAGCAAAAGGAGTGCTTATCTAATTGCTTTTCCAAAAAATTAAAAGTATGCCAAGACAGTTTTAAGGATTAAGTATAAGAACAGCATTTTAACAGCCACTGTTGGAGAGAAAGTGACACTTAGGAGCAGGATGTTGTGTTCACGGCTTTTATCATATTTTAAAATATTACCTCTTTACATTGTGTTTTCTCCACCATTTTAGCAGGGTTTCACACAGGAGTAATGGCCATATTTTAGCAACCTATCAATTTTTACTTTTAAAAGTTTCCTATATCCTACTAGCATATTCTCAATATGTGGAAAACAATGGTTTAAACATCTCTTTTCCAACAAAACACCTCTCCTATAAAGTATTCATTCAACATGAAGAAATTGTTTGATAAGCTTAGCACATTTCATAGCAAGAATTCATATCAGGCATACAGTAGCATCTCCATATCAGAATTTTTTGTTACCTCTGTCAGCTCCAGTAGACCCTGGCTAACAATTGCTGGCTCAACTGCCAGCCTTGTGGTCATAGGTTTCCAAACAGGGACAGATGATGGATGAAGACATGCCACTAACATTCAAGTGTTAGGTGACTGATGATACCAAAGATGAAGCAGCAGTTAACTCAGAGGGAAGCAAGACAGACACATGGTGTGACAAACAGAGTTGATGGTGACCTGCCAAGAGGAGTTAGTAAGCTGAATTCACTGTATCCATGTAGTTAAGAATGAGAAACCACCAGAATATCCCAAAAGTGTAACAATGAGTATATTTAAAGCTTTTCTTCCCCTCTATGGATTGTTAGCAGCTTTAACAGTTTAACTACAATGCCAATTACGCATCACGCACTGTTAATAAACCAAAGCAAAGCCTCTATGTAGTAGTATATAAGATTAATGTATAGAACATAGCTGGTTTATTCTCTCATAACAATGTTTATGTATTGTACTACTCTGCATAACAAAGGAGCTCTTAAGCTCAATAATTTCTAAACAATAAAAATTGTATTAATCATTAACATGGAGAATCATTATTAGGAAACATGTTACCTACTCCAGAAAGGAAAAGCTTAGCTCAGACTTTGAGCTTTCTGTAGTAGGACATCAGTACCAGTTAAGGTATAGAGTCTTATTTGTATGGGATCATTTTATTTCTCAGTGCTGTTTAGAGTGGATATAATTTACTTAGTCTTGAATGCCCTTCACTTTAAAGTTATTTAATATAGCATCAAAGAAACAGCATTGCCTATACCAAGTTTTAGAAAAACAGTTTAGAAAATACTTCACAGTTGTTTTATAATTGCTGTTACAATGAAGGTCAGTTTAAAACAGTCCAGAAAATAAAAAACCAAAGTGTACTTTCTCTAGTGTCTATTTAACACAGTCACCTTTTGTCGTTTGTAGAACTCCTATTCTATTTCTTGTGTAGGTGATATCATTCTTCTAGGAAAAGCGGCTTGAGACCTCTGTGATGCATTAACATTTCAGTAATTACATTCATGTCCTATTTCTAACTTTATCTCTCCTTCTCCTCCTTTACCCTCACAAAAATCTAACAGCTATTTGGTTTTGCTTAAGTCTTGTGGGAATGGAGGAGAGGAGGAATAGGGTAAGAGCTAAACCAGCTTATAACAGTTAATAGTATTAGACAAGCATATTAATTCATGCTAGAACATAAAAATTAAAACATACTGCTGGTTGCACGTTTGTTTTACTTACCAGATTTGTAATCTAATTTTCTTTCCTCTTAGCTCTACTGTTTTGATTTTAAAATCAACACCTATAAATAAAATACAGTAAACAGAAAAGGAGGAATAAGAAGCAAAAGTAATGAGGGTGTAATTATTATTTTTTTGATAGGTTTGTTTTTGGTTTTGTTTTTTTATATCAACTTGTAACAGTCTGAACAAGCAGAAGGGTTTGCGCCACTATGGGTCACCTCAGGAACAACATGGGGATTTGACAACCGCTATAGTCTGTGAGCCGTCCAATTTGGCAGCATCACAACATAAACCTTCCACTTTGTGCAACACTTCCAGCAGCAGGTAAACCCAACATAACAGTAAAACAACAGGCCCAGTATGTTTGTTTCTCCCCTATTCACCTTGGCTGTCAAGGACAAGCCTGCTCTACTTCCAACTGGCACAGATGCCCTGGAGGCATGGAGCGAAACCAATCCCTCCACATCAGTTTTGCTGTCTGTGAAGTGGGAACAATACACATCTGATTTCCAGGCTGGATGCTTCGCATCTGTAAAGCGCTTTAGTAGAAGTGCTGGAATTGTGGTTGGTTTATGAAGAAGTTTGTCAGCACTTAATTCCTGAAAATATTTATTAGCAAACTGCTTAGATTTAGAGAGGGTATTTGGCTTTTAAAATGTCTTTTATACCTGTATGGTACTTTTATCCATCATCTCAAAACTCCAGCCACATTTCGAATGCATGCTAAATATCAAAGATAGAACCATGAAGACCTTGTTATACAGAAAGATTTTACTTCTATAAAAAAAAATAATGCTGGCAATCAACACATAAGACATACTATGGTCAAACAATACCTAGACACAAAAAATTACCACCTCGACTACAAGAATATTTCAGGGTATAAATGTCCTAGAATATCATAGCATTTATAGATTGTGAACCTGTTCATTTTAGTATACATTTGTATGAGGATTTTTGCTTCAGTTCTTCCTTCTGAACACCATCCCTCCTAACAGTGCTAAATCAAAAAGGAGGAAATAAAAAGACAAGAGAACATGGTTCAGACTGGTACACTTAAACTCACACAGAAGTGTAGAAGCATAGTGTGTCGGAAACACTTTTGCTATTTCACATACAACTGTATACCAAGGATAGGGATGAAAGTGAAGAGGAAAAAAAGATTTTTATTTTCTCTAACAAAAACTACGTGTTTTCCTAACGTCTAACCTTGGTAAAAGCAGAGTGTCCCTGCTGATACTGTTAGAGTCAAGACTGGATTGTAACTTTGACAGAAAGGACTGAACTTGGCCCTTATGCAAAGCTTTTGCACAATTTAGGTAGGGGAAAAAAAAAAAAGTGCATTTTACATCCTGAAAACCAGTTACGCATTGTTGACTTGGCATTTATTTCAAAGTGCTTTTAAAGATAGTTATGTCTATAAAGTTGTTGGTATGAGACAATAAAATGGACTACGTTTTAAAAAACTAGAAACACTTTGCTAATTGAAATGTAAAGGTTATACTCAATTCTATTTTTAGTTTGCAAAGCAGGTTGCCACTGTTCAGCTAGACTAAATAAACGGAATGATCACTGACCTTCATTCTCCTAAACAAAAATCCCTT
This sequence comes from Gymnogyps californianus, assembly GCF_018139145.2. Classification (NCBI taxonomy): domain Eukaryota; kingdom Metazoa; phylum Chordata; class Aves; order Accipitriformes; family Cathartidae; genus Gymnogyps; species Gymnogyps californianus. The sequence continues at coordinate 55,913,813 of NC_059472.1, read as the reverse complement.
CAAACAGCTTGCAATTGCACATTACATAGTGATAAAAGTATTGGTTATCACCATGGCATTTGTCCTCCTTCTCCATGTCCTTAAAAGTGTCTAGCACACTTATTCACCAATTCTTGGACACCTATTCAGGACATATGACGCTTATATTTCACTTACCAAAATGTATCCCACTCAAACCCCAGTAGTGTTCTTGGGCAATACAGGAGCTAAAGTGTTAAACTGATTTGTACTATACAGTCTACAATTCTAATGGCAATTTTCAAGTATTCATATGCAAATTGAGAAAAATATTAGAATGATTAAAATTTCAGAGCATTTATTAATCCTAACTTTAAGAAATATTTTTCTACACTTTTGAAAAACCACCATCTGTGTTAGTGTAAAAGCAGAGGAAAGTGAAATGATCCAGCTATGCTCTACTATTCAAAATGTGGGAAATAAGAATTCTTGTAATTACTGCTTTTCTATTAACGAGATTTTTTTTTAAAGAAACACACATCCATTTGTACTGTTAAGAGCCTTTTCTCTATATAAATGCATTTAAACTATAAAATGCAATTGTCTTAATGGTCACAGCTTTGTCTACAACAAGACAGCAACTTTACTTTCTAAGGAGATAATCAGTATTAACTGAAATTGCTTCAAACCTCTCCCTTCCTCAGGCAAGTTTGAATATAATTGCCCACACGTCTCAACCCCAATTCCCAATCCTGCCATTATCTCATTGTATTGGGTTTGTGTGGCAAGGTTTTGGTAGCAGAGGGGGCTACAGGGGTGGCTTCTGTGAGAAGCTGCTAGAAGCTTCCCCTGTGTCCAATAAGGCCAACGCCAGCCGGCTCCAAGATCGACCCGCCGCTGGCCAAGGCCAAGTCCATCAGTGACGGTGGTAGCGCCTCTGTGATAACATATTTAAGAAGGGGAAAAAGTCACTGTGCAACAGCAATTGCAGCCAGAGAGAGGAGTGAGAAGATGTGAGAGAAACAACTCCGCAGACACCAAGGTCAGTGAAGAAGGAGGGGGAGGAGGTGCTCCAGGTGCCAGAGCAGAGATTCCCCTGCAGCCCATGGTGAAGACCATGGTGAGGCAGGCTGTCCTCCTGCAGCCCATGGAGGTTAACGGTGGAGCAGATATCCACCTGCAGCCCGTGGAGGACCCCACGCAGGAGCAGGTGGATGTGCCTGAAGGAGGCTGTGACCCCATAGGAAGCCCACGCTGGAGCAGGCTCCTGGCAGGACCTGTGGCCCCGTGGAGAGAGAGGAGCCCATGCTGGAGCAGGTTTGCTGGCAGGACTTGTGACTCCGTGGGGGACCCACGCTGGAGCAGTTTGTTCCTGAAGGACTGCACCCTGTGCAAAGGACCCATGCTGGAGCAGTTTGTGAAGAACTGTAGCCTGTGTGAAGAACTCACGTTGGAGAAGTTCATGGAGGACTGTCTCCTGTGAGAGGGACCCCACGCTGGAGCAGGGGAAGAGTGTGAGGAGTCCTCCCCCTGAGGAGGAAGGAGCAGCAGAGACAACGTGTGACGAACTGACCACAACCCCCATTCCCTTTCCCCCTGTGCCACTGTGGGGGGAGAAGGTAGAGAACTTGGGAGTAAAGTTAAGCCTGGGAAGAAAGGAGAGGTGGGGGAAGGTGTTTTTAAGATTTGGTTTTATTTCTCATTACCCTACTCTGATTTGACTGGTAATAAATTAATTTTTTTTTTTCCCCAAGTCGAGTCTGTTTTGCCCATGACGATAATTGGTGAGTGATGTCCCTGTCCTTATCTCAACCCACAAGCCTCTTGTTGTATTTTCTCACCCCTGTGCAGCTTAGGAAAGGGAGTGATAGAGCAGGTTTGGTGGGCACCTGGCATTCAGCCAGGGTCAACCCACCACACTCATACACAACATACTATATGATTTGCCATTCATCTGAGAACTCAGGTTAAAAAATAAAAATCTTGCTTTTCCCTCCCACAGAAAGACAAATAGAAAAAAGTATCTATTATGCTTATACAGATGGGTATACTTGTCTTAGCCTAACAACTATACTTGTAGAGGAGCTTGATCTGAGCACAGAGAGAATGCAGCTCTGCTGTGTAAAGAAAAAGTCCTGTTGTCACACAAAAAAAGAAGTCTAAACCATCTCTGATCCAAAATTGTGTATTAAAAGCCATCACAGGAATTTCATGTAAGTTTCATCAACTCCATAAACAAAAATATTTTTTATTTTTATAGAAGTGGTTTATACACTGCTGTCTTACACAAACCAAGGAACAAAAAGGTTCTGTTGTATTTTTTGAAAGGAAAAATAAATAATGAACTATGGAGAGAAAACCCCATTGTTCTAATAAAGTAAATTTTCAACTCGGGACTTCCTGGGACTAGTAGGCACAACACATAAATGAAATGAAGTAGAAAAAAGCCTACATATTAAAGAGATGGTTTCAAAATAAATAATAGGTCAACAGCATTCTTATTTCAAAGGTTGATCTTTCTATTAATCATCTTAAAGTCATACCATTTTGCTACTGTTAAATTTTGCAATGAACAACGCAAACCAGTAACGGGAAAAGCAGATTCTTCTACAGAACTGTTTGAATCATTTAACACTTAAGTGGGATAGCTTGCCAGAACTAAGCAAAGGTTGCTCAACTGCTTTTTATAATTAGTAATGCTCTGCAAGCATCAACACAATACCAAAAGCTTCATGTCTGCCAATACTGAAGGAAAAAATCTGGCAACTTTCCTTTTGTACATGAAGAAACAAATTCCTAAGCCTGTCAGGTTTCATTACCATGTTTCACCATAGACCTGCCAAAGGTAGTGCTTTGAGTTTACATACAAATTAGTAATTTAATTAAAACACCACAATAATTTGTTTTCCACTTCAATTTCAAATATCATCTTGAGTTAAGAAAAAGTTCAATGAAACAAATTATTTAGCTTGATTAATGTCAATGAAAATACCTAAATGAAAAGTTTTGCTATCCATACAATTACTCCAGCTGTTAAAAACAGGAGGAAAAACTGTTAATATTCTCTGAAAGTCACTCAGGAAACTAACACTTTCCACTATTACAGATAACAAAGACTTAATAGTCGCACATGACATTGAGAGTTAGACAACTGCACCTTTCCATTCACGTATGCTAAGCCAGTCTTCTATGTTCTTTATATTCGCAGCTGTAGAACAGAAGATTTGGACCAACTGCTGAAAACTCCCATTCTTCAGCAAAATAACTGCAAATAGTTCTTTTAAGCATCTCAATTCAGCACAGGATAGAGAAGGTATTAAGTCTGCTCTCAGAAAATGGTGGGTTTTTTTAAAGAAGTGCTTTGTAATACTACAGTATTGATGCCAGCAGTATTTGATAAATTTTTTAAAATCCTTGCTTCAACAAACACTTGATTTACAAACACTTAATTTACAGTTGCTCTAAGCGAGATATGTGTTTCTCAGTCTTGTTAAACCTAATTCTAAGACCTGTTAAGTACAGGCAAATTGTCAGAATTTTGTCAAGTTTCACACTGTTTGTAATGATACTGGTAGTCCTTGCACAGTTACTACTCCCTTAAGCCAGATCCCAAAACACAGCTAACACCCAAGTTTATTAAACCTGTGCATTTGTTCTGTGTTGAATCCCGCCAGAGGCTGCTCCAGTCTTGAAGCTATATAACTGCACAAACAGTGGTGTGCTTGAACGCATGCACTGACAGACAGGACTTGCTAGCCCTGGCATAACACTACTAGCACAGCTACACTAACACGTTCCCCACCATGCACCTCCACTTATGGCGGGTATCCCCTAAAAGGATGTCAACAACAGCTAACACAAGCCTCTTCAGCACCTTGTGTCCTTAATTATGCAAAGAGAACCGAGGGCACGGTTTTATATACAGTTCAATAAAACAGAGGAATCAATAATTACTGCTGACAATTGGATCAAATCTGAACAACACATCTTATAAAAAGAAAGGATTTTAAAAGGCTCTCTTTAGCTGCTACACCACCAGCAAACTATTGCTGGTTTGCATGCTACCTAGTTTGCATTTTAAATGCCTGCTGGCTAATTTATTGTCAAGGCATAACCAAAGGTACACATGCCGTGGAGCCAACAAGTGCATGTGCTTATGATCATACTGAACTGTGTCCTTTGCCAGGTCACAGTGACGTGAAGGGAACTAGAAGGCTTATCACAATCTCCCCTCCCATTAAAAGTCAGCCTCCTCTCCGTACATCAGGCTTGCATGGACCACAGGCAATCAATGCGTTCAGTTTTTCCAAAATTATTAAACTCACACCATGAGTAAATCCAGACCATCACCTCTCTTTATGAATACAAAGGTGTGTGTTTTGGATATCAGATTTTGACCCCCATTTTTCTTTGGAAAGGCCTTCTTCAGGAATCCAAACACACATCCCAGACACCTATAAGAACTAATGAAAAAGGCACAAAAATACAGCTCTCAGCCTCTGGTTTCAGATTCTGATTTTGTATCTGTTAAGCATTTCAAAGTATACCGATTCAGCTTGCCCTACCACTTAAAATTGCAAGTGAGCTGCTGTCCTCTCCCCACAGGCTAGATATATGTCAAATAAGGCATTAAGTACAGCAGCACTTACGTGGTGTAAGGTAAGACTATCAGTTAAGGATTTTCAAAATTTTATACAAAGCACATGTTTTTTGTTAATAGCACATGAACTTTAGATTAAAAATATGCTTCATGCAAATGAGAACATCTAACAACATGCACTCAACTGAAATCATGCTTTTTCCAGGGGAAATAAAGGGCTAGTAGAATAGAAAGTTTTTAAAAAGTATATTAAACACACAGCTAAGCAAACTGTCTGCACTCCTTTCAAAACTAAACAGCCTTAAAAGAAAGACAACAGACACTCAAAATAGAAGTGCACTAATGAAGTTCTAGATAAGGGCAAGTCAGTGAGGATGACGTATCTTGTCACTGAACCAAACCTGAGACTGTTCCAAACTTGAGAATGAAATCCAATAAAAATGAAGTCTAGCCCAGAACAGATTATAATATATTAATTTCTCGCCCCAAACAGAAACTAAAAGTTATCTACTAAAGCACAAACTGAAACACACACAACTGGGTCTAGCCTCCCTCTTTAAAGTGAAAAGAATTTGTTTAGAAATAAAACAAATAGTGAACAAACTTCTTACTATGCATTTTGCTTTACATTTTCAATATTTTTAATTTTTTTTTTTGCCTAGTGGCAGAAAAAGGAAGTGGAAACTGCTTTGCTTAATGCACACAGAGTGACCTTTTGGAGGCCAAGATTTCCTGATAACGAAGTTAAAGGAGGAACTGGGAAAACAGATGCAAATAGAGCACCAAAACCCCCTCCAACTAAAATCAATTCCAATAGATTAAATTTTCAGAGGCCTACTAGTGATTTGCATCAAAGCAATTAAATCAGTGAAAAATAATCAGACCACGTTTAAAGAAACACAATCAGTTTAAAAATTCAGAGGTTGTATACTCATTAACCATTAGAACAGATATAATTCAAAGACTACGACCGTTTAGTTAATTTGGCCATCTGACAGCATTATACAGACAAATTTTCTTACTTCTGCTACAACTGATGACTGAGGTCACATGCTTCTTGAGGTTAGGACCATCTTTGTTAGTCCTGGTCTGCAACTAAATACAATACAATACTTAGACCTATCCAGAAACTACTGAAGTCAATGAAAAGATGCTCAGTAGCTTTGATACTAATTTCTACCATCTTGCTTGGGGGTGGGGGGGGGGGGAAAGCAAGCAACAACAAAAGGTACATGGGGGGCAGAGGGGAAGGTTACAAAACCTGTTTCAAGAAAAAAAACAAAACCCAAAACATTGTATCTTATTTTAATTGAAGCTGTAGGACATGCAGTTGATTTTAGAACACACTAAAGCAGAAATACCTCTTTCAAACTGCATGTTATATATTTAAAAATTTTAAAAAGAGATTTGGAAGCATTAAGTGTTAGTCAAATACGAGCCAGTTTGCGGATTATTTTAGAGGCAGGTAAAGTACGTTGTCCATAAAGCTTCAGAGTGTAATTCTAGAATGATTAACATGCAGACACTTGAGACTGCTCGCCTAAAATAAAAATGTACCCGTATCTCAACTGGCAACTGTGCTACAGACCAGAATGAAACAGATACACCAACAACAGGAAAAAAAAGATTTAGTAATATACATGCAGTGACTAAATTTTGAAGGTGTAATTATAATGAGTTTTTAGGAAACTGTCAGTGATTTTTGAATGTCCAATATACAGCTTCTAAGATCTCAGATGCTTGGTACTTCCAAACTCAATGAGAATGGAGGAAGTTAACATTTCTTTACATTCTCATGGACAGTAAATTATAAAGCCTTTCACAAAATGTAGGCTTTTGACACTATTTATGGTACTAAGTTCAAACCATGCACCAAAATTTTGGTAAACACAAGGAGGTGGAAGGGAAACTTGGAAGGAATAAGACTCTCTGTGCCTTCTTGAACAAGACTTATTTTCAAAACTTCTGATTACAGAACAGGAAAACATACTGAGTCTACAACTACCAGACCTGAAAGGAAAACTGAATGCGAAGAAAAATTAAACTTATTTTATGAGCAGCACTATCCAGATTTTAAAAAGGCAGAATCCATTTCAAAATGAGACTGAATTTAGCATTTTGTTTTGGGTATCAAGTTTCCCACTCTGTGGGATATCAGAAGAAATATGTTGTAAAAGTGTTGCTATATGCTGTTAAACAGTTGCAATCTTAACAACTGGGAATATTAATCCTCTTTCTTGTTTAAGGACACCTAGTGAGGATAGTTTACAAAGACTTCAGGATTTTTGTCATGAAAGACACTCTAAAAAGTCTGCATCTTCCATTTTATGATTTAGCTAAAACCAATTATTCTGCATAGTGCATGCACTATTTTCATTAAATGAACATTTAAGCTCACAACTCCCAGAAAGAAAGAAGAAAGTCCATAATCGAGAATAACATGGCCCAACTTTCTTTTTTTTTTCTTTGCTACTGACACGCTCAGCTGTTCACAGTGGAGACTGAGTTTGACAGCTGCATTCCACTCTCCTTGCAAACTAAACTCCGCATTCGACACCATTCAAGTGGCCTCTTCATTTTGCCCATTGTTTTACGTGCGTATTCTCATATATGTACTGACGAGGGACTACAAGGTACTCTTGACAGTTCTGTAGTGTTGATATAACCCAGTAACTGAATATTTCTATCAGCTGAAGTTAACATCTAGTTTACAAATCAAGAAAAAGTCAATTTCAAATTTACTCTTCTTCACAACCTCTTGTTAATTAAAACCCCATACCTCCCCAAAACCCTATTCCTGAACCCTGATCATTTATATCATCTACCTACTACATTTTCCTGTTTTAGAATATAGGTTTTTTTCCCTTATGAGGATTCAAACGATTACACATAGAAAACAATTGCTGACTACACCAAATGCTGTAAAATACGCTTAGTTGACACATCCGAGGCAAACAATGACTTGCCAGGTGCTTTCCCTTGCTGTAGCCTCTAGTGTCAACCACAAGTGACAACACTGCTCCTAAAGGTAAAAGGCAGCTTCCAGGGAATGCAGGCTTCTGTTCCAAGTTGCATTTCCTAAACTTATGGTTACAGAACTGAAGACAAACAAGGCAGGTTCATACATGCTCCCTAATTATCTTAAGGTTTTGTGTAAGACAAAATTGTTTTCTGTGTGAGTTTCCAGCCTCCTGCTCTCCTCTATTTGTAGTTTGTCAAATAACTGCAGCACACCATTAATGAGATACTTATTTGTTTTGTTTACACTATTCTGCACTAGCCAAAAAGCCAATATATAAGAACAGATATGTCTTAACACGCTGGACATGCGAAGATATTAAGGGTCAATTCTCACAGAAATACTTACCACTCATCAGAACTTTCTTCCTTTTTTGTACAACAGCAAAAATTGCTCAGTCTGAGTATAGAGCTGATTTTGGGCATAAAGCAAGGACATCTTACTGCTACTTTGTCATGATGTGGTAAAGCAAGAGACATCTATTTCTACCCTTTCTTCCCTCTCCCCAACCCAAGTAAGTTTTCAGTGCCATCTTATGGAAGGGAAAAAAAAATCTTTAAAGAAAAATTGAAATGAATTATACTTGTCAGACAGAACCCACAGGCACATGTAAGTGTAGCAAAAAGATAAATGTTCTTCTAGTTGATGCAGGATGTTTTTCTGAAAATTTTACGTAGATTGTTCTTCATCTCAGATTACATCAAATTACTAAACTTGTTTTTAAAACATAATTTTTATTATGATTTACTGAAAAATTATTTTTCAAATGGTTAGTAAGCCACATACCATGTTTACAGTGCTTGTGAGAATAAATACTGACTAGGTAACTAAAAAACTGAGGAGCGACTTAAAGGGCAGTTCTGAAAAATGACCAACTGATACTTTTAAAATGAATAGGCTGATACTTTTAAATGAATATGATTATGTTATATGACAAGCTCATGGGAATGAAACTTAACATTTATGTTGTTAGTCCACATTTTTTAAGAATAAAGAGAATGAAGAAAGGGTTTGAATTGTGACAGAAACCCCAAACGTATGTATACATATATAAAAATGTATATATTTATATACCATATATATGTGTATATAAATTAAAGCCAGAACCTGCCTTACTTAAGATTGCTCTGATAAAAGACAAACCTAAAGTTTTCACCATTATTATCGTTTATTTGATGGACGTTAGGCATTTTGCATGGACATGGGTATTTTAAAAAGAACTGATAGGGAAAAGACTGCTTGGAAGAAAAAGCTGCGGAGCTCTGTAAATCTAATGAGTTCCCAACTTAAATACCACTTCACACTAATATCAAAGTAAGGTGAAACAAGGTCAAAGAGCATTTTTGTGAAGTCAAAGGAGTCTTACACTGCAGTGCATTTGCATATCACTGATCTGGATCCCACAGGCTACGATTAGTCCAAAACAGATCACAGGTCACAACATTCCCATCCTGATCCACAACAAACCTTCCCATTACAAACCTAGCTGATTAACTCTACCTAGGATTTTGCTTGTAAACCAGGACTGAAGGAAGCTTTAGTGTTTACTACAAGCGGTACTGTAGTTTCCTGTGAATAGCTGCTAAAAGGAGTCAGCAATGCATGAGGCACCCAAACTGCTCTGGTATTAAGGTCAAGGTCTCTTTCCTGGGATGGTTTCAGACCTGGTGGAAAAGAGCTGAAGGAGAAGACTAGGCCTCAGAAACTTTACATACTAAGCCAGCATGTAAAAGAAAAGTTGAGGAGCTCAATTTGATTTGAGGGAGCAGGACAGTCAGCCGCCTGAGAGGTGAGTCAGTGCAGGGCCTCAGGTTTGCGTGAGCAGGAACCTCAGGTTCAGAGATTAAAACCTGGAGAGAAGCGTAATGCCTGCGGCAAAATTAGATGGACAGGAAATACTGCTGAGCACAGGAATTTAGTAGATCTATCATGGAAGAAAAACAGCAGAGAGATTGGGAATGAGCTGAGATTTGGTGGATGCAGGTAGGACAGACAACCATGAGACTGAGCAGTAGTTGGACAGACGCTATGAAGAGAACAGAGGCCTCTGACTATTAAATAAAGGGACTCTGATGAAAAAGAGGGTGAGACAGCACCATTTTTAAAAATTTATATATTAATTATAACATCACCACTATGGAGATCTGAATTAAGATGTATTTCTTTCGGGATAAGAACTACTTGGGGCGGGGTAAGGAGGGGCTAAGAAGCTAAGGCAAGCACTCTTCCTTCGCCACCCATCTTTGAATCTTCTTACAAATGTGGTAATGAATATTTATCCACTACATTTGGAAAGATCATCCTTTTTCATGCTGAATTTGGCATACTTGTTTTTAATTGTCAAGAGTCTGAAAAACCTCCAAGCGATAGTTCTGGATTCTGCTCCTGTGTGAATAATGCAAGCATATGGGGGTCAGGTAACAAATCATAAATGGAGATCAAATTTTATTTTAAAAGTGTCTATTTATGTTTGTTGACAAAGCTAATATGATGCCAATATTACCCTCCCGCAAGCATTATTCCATTATAGAAAAGAAGTTACCTTAACTACTCTGGATTTAACACTGGCATGAAGAAAGTAATTTCACATCATTGCAGATACAGAGGAACATTTCTAAAAACAATTTCTTTGCCCAAACAAGTAATAAGTTATAACCTAATAGTAAGAACAAACATTCAGACCTAGCACATAAAATTGGAAACAGCAACATCTATTTCTCATCTGACAACCACATGCAAAAATCAGTAAATATTTGAGCATACTGAGTATTCTCAGTACTATGTAAATAGCAGATTAAGTAGACACAATATTCTGTGCAACTCATTTAATGCCCAAAATAAATACATCAAAAGAGTTCTAGATCAACAGCATATCGTGTGCCATTATGAATAATGTGCTGAAATCTGCCAAGCTATTTTTGAACACTTTCAAAGAACTTCAGTATTTGAAATGAGACTGAAGACATGTTGATGTGTTTTCATTATAGAATTTACTTTACCAATCTGGCATTGTAGTCTTCTTAAATTAGCATTAAAATACTGTATCTTTCTTAATTGAATCCATACCTCCCCTTTTCAGCAGAAACACTCTACTTTTCAATGACACAGCATTGTTATCCTAAACAGCACTTAGGGACAGGAGACAGCCAAAGTGTTTGGACATTTGCAATTCTTCCACTGTTGGAGAAGACCTCCAAGAAGCCTGTACAGTTTCATACAAAAGATTAAGGTTGTTCTGTTTGGCCTACACTTCCACAGGTTTAGTGTAAAATCACAGAAGTAAGGTTGAGACCATTAATATCACGGTAAGGGAGTAAATACGTATTCTAGCATTCCATTTAAAATACAGCTTCACTAATATAAGGTAGATACAGCAAATTTTAGTAATTTGTTTGGTTACATAGCCTTTTCAAATTTAATCTCAAAGTATATTCAGTTCACAAAACTTCCTCTGAAACTGGATCAGTCACAGGGTTTTCAACAATGTTTCAAAACACATTCTCCACTGGCAATTCTTGACAACCACTGCAGTAAGTGGTGACAAAGGAAGAGCTTTTTGATTTCAACTGTGCATCAAAGTCTGACCTCAGGTCATTTTGTCGTGTGGGTTATTTTCAATCTATATGAAATGTAAATAGCAGAGGTTACTTTTTCTTACTCTATAGTGCAAAAAAGCAGGGTGCAAGCTGACTGTGAAAAGCTCTTTCATTCAGCAGTAAAAGGATCTGGGGGAATCTTAACAGCTCTCAAGTTTAGTCAGAGGCCTTGAAAGAATGCCATTACTGTCAAGTCTTTCTGCATGTATTTTGGCACAAGTGGATTTCCCTATGCTGCTTTATGTTGGCATACTTTGTACATCAAACATTACGTAATCTTCTGTCTAGCAGCATACCACCATTTATTTCCTGTTTCTTTTCTAAGATAAGGAAGCTTCTCTGCTTCAGTCACTGTTTCAGTTATCTAGCAAACCAGTTTTGCTTACAAGGCACCAGACTGGAAGTCTGGACCGGGGTCTAGAGTACCTCCTCTCACTTCTCATGATTCACATCAGGAAACTAACCCTAGCTACAGAGAGCAGTCCAGACTTGAAGGAACCCTTAATGTAGGTCAATCCAAAGAAGATGCACACAAGTTCAAAACCATATATAGACCTGGAGAATTTATGAAGAATACATTCCACTATTAGTTCTACTTCCTCAGCTGTACCATATATCTAATTAAATCTGTCTGTCTACAGAAGCCATCAGCATTTCTTCATTACAACACGTCACTTGAAGATTAATGCCTCTGATATGCTAGCACTGTCTTTCTAACTTCTACGAGGTTAAGTTACCAACTTCAAAACAAAAATATATTGACAGTAACAATGCTAATCTGCACTACCACATTTGGATTTTTAGAGGACCTAGAAAAGAATGAAACAACTAATAAAACACACATTAAAACTAAAGTAAGAGTAACTGTATTATTTTGTCACACAAAGATAGTTTTGGATAGTAATAATTCAGCTTCTAAAAGGCAATACAATCACTTTCCATCAGATGCTATAAGTTTCCTCACATTCCAAGCTACAATTAAGTTAAGCACACATATTTTCCAATGACACAGACTTAACAACTGCCTTGCTGCAATACTCAAGAGTTCAACTCCAAGGATAGGACTCTAATAACAATGCAGACTAACTAGCTTGTTTTCCTCCCTTTACACATTTGTGTATTAAAAGACAGCAGGCATTAAATTACCTCCAAGACTCATACAGATGACCAAACCATGAATAAGACAGCATACTGCAGAACTAGGAGGTTGCTCTCCAGTTAGCTGTGAGGTGCAAAACATGCAGTGTGCTCAAGAGGTACTACTCTTCAAGAAATAAAACATTCACTTCCTCAGATCTAACATCATAGGGGGTTTCTTGATGACGGCGTAACAGCAATTTGGAGTTAATCAGGCTATGGTCAGGAAGAGTATTTGAAGTCCCATCGACTATGCTGAATGCACACTGTGCAACTTTTCAACTCCCGAAATACTTCTGTTTCCTTCACACAACATCTAAGACTTGAGTACAGTAACCCGTTTTACCAACCATCCCCGGCTTTTTTTTAAACTGTGTTTTTTGTTTGTCGTTAGTAAGGCTGAAACAGGATACCCAACACCACCTCAAAACTTGCAAAACTACCTAGGACCTCCACGATCTTTCCATCAAGAGCTGGGAAGTTTGGCACCAAGGGCTCCCTCGCCATAAACCCCGTGAGCTTCCCGCTGTGAAGTGGCACACGGTCGAGGAACCCACCCGGGGCGACGCAACCCCGCTCTGCCAGGCGGGAGGCTGGGCGGGAAGGGAACGGGGACCACCACGCACCCTGAAGGGGACTTGGGCTGGGAGGCCCCTGAGGGGAAAGCCTCGGGCCGGCATGTGGGGAGCGGGCCCACACTTGGGGAAAGGCGGGAGAGGGGCCAGGGAAGGCGGCCGCCACACCGAGCCCCGTCTTCCCATGGCCGGGCCCTGCGGCAGGGTGGGCCCCGCGAGCACCGGGGCGAGGACATCCCCCTCCCCCGGGACGGGGCGTGCGGGGCCCGGCAGGCTCCCTTACCCACGGTGGACTTGCAGGCCTCGCAGAAGGTGTCGTCCGTGAAGCGCTCCATGAGGCTGGTCTTGCCCACCCCCCGCGACCCGATGATGATCACCTGCAGCTTGAAGTCGGCCGGGCGCGGCGGCTGCTTCCTGCGGCGGGACTGCACCCCGGAGAGCGCCGGCGACCCCCCGCCGAGCCCGCCCCGAGGTCCAGCCCGCCGCCCCCCACCCTGCGCTGCGGCAGCCCCGAGCCCGGCTCCATCAGCGACGCATGCGGCGCCGCGCTGGCGCCGCGCTCCCTCCCCGCCCCCGGCCCCGCCGCGCCCCGCGCTCCCGCCCTCCCCGCCACCGGCACCGACGACTACGAGGCAGGGGGAGGAGGGGGCAGCGAGGACGAGACACGGCCGCCGCCCGGCCCTGCGCCCGGCCCGGCCCGAGGGGAACGGGAACACCAACAGGAACGGGAACTGCGCCGCCGCCGCCGCTGCCGCCGCCGCCGCCGGGAGCGGCGCGCCCAACCCCGCGCCCGGCCGCGCAGCGCCCTCTACAGCGCCGGAGCCGCGGCCCCGCGCCGCAGTGCCGGGGGCGGGGAACGGCCGCGCGCCCCGCCCAACGGCCGCCCGCCCCGCCCTTCCCCCGGGCTCGGGCCGGCTGAGGGTCCCCGCCGCCCTACCGGCGCTGCCTGCCCGGCCCCGGCCTGTGCGCACCCCGGAAGTGGGGTGGGGACGGCGGCCCCGCGCCTCAGGGCCTCGCGTTGCCTCAGCCCCTTCAGTGAGGTGATCCGTGGTGGACTCCGGCCTCGCGCGCCCGGAGCCCGCGCGGGCAGGCCTTGCTTCGAAGCGCAGTGGGAGCTGTCTGTGCCGGGGCGGTGGGGTCTCCCCTCCATTTACCTTCAAGTGGTCAAACAGACCACAGCCCCGGGTGGACCCCCCTGCGTACGGCAACACAGGCGGTTCTGGTGTCGGCGGGGGGTGGACTTCACTATCAAATCCAAACCTAATGCCTGTGCATCAGGATGACGTGCTTGCACCTGGGCACGGACCTTTCCATAACAACAGCCTGTGCTAGCTCAGTTGTTCAAATTCCAAGCAAAGGAAAAAAATGGCATCAGCGGAAGTAGTGTCATAAATCGCGTGAAGGAAAATGCTCGGGATGAGCACTGTTTACCGTAATTTTTGAGGAAATTTCTACCTCTCCAAGCACTGAGGACCTAGAGCTCACAGAATGCAGATTTTTCAGCAACGGTCAGTGGCAAACATGAGGGCCTGACTTCCAGAGGTAGGAGGGATTCACCATTTTCACTGAGATCTACAGGTAGATGCAGTGTTCCCCTGAACATCAGAAGTGAGGGCAGCCAAAGCTAGTGGATATTTGAGAAAATTTTGTCCCATTTTCTAGATTCTCACTACCATTTGTAAGCTAAGGAAATTCCACAAGGGAATATCAAATTGGGCTTTACACTTAGGAAACCATTACTGTACAGGAATGATTTTGTCAGTTAATTTTCTTGAAGAAACAAGAGAGTTTGACAGTCAGGCTATGTTGTCAAGAACCCCCCCCAAAAAAGAAGAGAACTAGAACTAGTTTAACTTTTTTCTTAATTGTGACTAATTTTCATCACCAAAAATATTGGCAGTTCTTCAAACAAGTAGAATGGTCTAAACCTTAAAAAAAAAAAAAAGCTTAACAAATCAATCCCAGCACTTCTTGTGTGTTACTCTCACCCCACGCTCTTCCTATTGATTATCTGTAATGCTATAATGAGGTATTTGAAGGGGCAATCCATCACTGAGAGTGAAATAATCTAGCAAGCAGAGCATCATAACAAGATAACCTTTTTATTGTGAGTTGTTTTTTTCGCACTTAGGTCCTTCCTCTAGAATTATAATGTTCTCCAAAGTCAGGCACTTGCTGTGACCCATCTGTAACTGATAGATCCTCAGGATTGCTCAGCTCTTCCTAAATCGTGCAGACCACTAGGTATGGTGTAGTCTGTTTCCTCACATGCATTATCAGTCACTAGAGTAGCCCCAGTTCCACATACTATTTTATGTGCTACCAGCTCATATTCAAACAAGGTAAGTCAAATGAATCTAGGTTGACCGCTCTATTTCTGTACCTGCACATAGATACTCAGCAACATCAATATTCATTTTCAGACTCTCGTTAAATGAACTGAACTGTGAATACCAGGCTTCAGTTGCGTAGCCTTGAGTGGTTTGCATCTTTTGTGCAGCAGGAGAGCTTTTTCCTGATTAGTCAACAGCTGCAGAGAACCCACATACATGAAGTGAATTCCTTTGTGCCTCCAGGCTGTCACGTGTATTCTAGCTTGTTTGTATTCCTCTCTGGCTATTTGGTGGGGCCGTCTCAGCAAGCATGCATAGATTTTTCAGATTGGCTAGTTTGTGGCATCCAAACTTTTCCTTCAGCATCTATTTTCAGCTTTCCCACGCTGACATGCATAGCCAACTACAGACTATCATAGAATCATAGAATCACAGAATATCTCGAGTTGGAAGGGACCCATAAGGATCATCAAATCCAACTCCCTGCTCCTCGCAGGACTACCTAAAACTAAACCATATGACTAAGAGTGTTGTCCAGACGCTCCTTGAACTCTGACTGGCTTGGTGCCGTGACCACTTCCCTGGGCAGCCTGTTCCAGTGACCGACCACCCTCTCAGTGAAGAACCTTTTCCTAATCTCCAATCTGAACTTCCCCTGACGCAGCTTCATTCCATTTCCTTGTGTCCTATCACCGGTCACCAGAGAGAGGAGATCAGCAGCTCCCCTTCCGCTGCCCTCCTTGAGGAAGTTGTAGACTGTGGTGAGGCCACCCCTCAGCCTTCTCTTCTCCAAGCTGAACAAACCAAGTGACCTCAGCTGCTCCTCAGAAGTCTTCCCCTCGAGGCCTTTCACCATCCTGGTTGCCCTCCTCTGGACACACTCTAATAGTTTGATGTCCTTCTTATATTGAGGCGTCCAAAACTGCACACAGTACTCGAGGTGGGGCCGCACCAGTGCAGTGTAGAGTGGGACAATCACCTCCCTGGACCAGCAAGCTATGCTGTGCTTGATGCACCCCAGGACACGGTTGGCCCTTTTGACTGCCAGGGCACACTGTTGACTCATATTCAACTTGCCATCAACCCAAACCAATAGACTCAAAGACTTGCCGTCACCCCAAACCAGTCAGTAGAGCAAAAGGTCCTTGTTTGTCAAGATCAAACTACAAATCTCAGGCACAGTAAGAAGCATCTGGACAACCTGCAGTACTGCAGAAATGAGTTTGTCATACCCTCAACTCTTTTACTCCAAACAGAACAAGTATTTTTATTGCAGCTTTTTTTTTTTCCCAATAACTGGGCTTGGATTTTATTAGAAAACAGACAACACTCTCAGTAGCTGCTGATGGACAGTTTTTCAAATAGAGTTTCAAAATGGTCTTGTGAATTTTGCTGCTTTATATCGAACAACATCATTCATTGCTTGGAATGTAATTCCTTTTCCAAGGAATTGGATATGCCACAGTATTAGTTTGTTGGTGTTACTTGCCATCTCTGAGTGACATGATTATCATTTTAATCTCTCTGGCTGTGAGAGTTGGGAGGGACTGATGCCTTCATCTAGATTTCTTCCTTTCCTACCCACACCAGAAAGTGATTATTAGGGGAAGAGTCATTATCAAAAACATGGAAAATGGGTTCTTTGGCTGAGCTGGAAAGAGATGATATTTAGGAACTGGAGATGACATTTAGGAACTGTAAAGTATGATCTATGGCATAAACAAATTATTCTGAATTAAGATTAAATATAATTTTAATTAGTTGCATTCATCTCAGATGAGTTTGTTTAACTTTTTTTTAAATTTAAAAAATGTATTTGATTTCAGGGATAGAAGGGGCTGGGATCTGAGCTGCACAGTTATAACACAGATCGATTTAACTGAGGGCATGACTTTTTAAAACCAAAATACTGTTACCATTCATAATGCGAATATTCTTTTACTGTTATACAGAGATTTATATTGGTATGGTTCATACACTTTCCCTAAATGGGAACCTGTATGTATGATGTACTAAGTGTATGTGCATCAGTAGAATCCTACCTACACGAGAAGGATGTACTGATAGTACTACATAAAAAAGTTTTGGTGAAGCTGTACAACTTTTACGGATACCCTGGCCTACACTTCAACTCATTTATGTACACAAATAAAACATCAACATGGAAAAAAAAAACCAATCAAAAATAGCTCAAAAAGCAGAGAAAGAGATGGGATTTTGATTTCCTCATAATTGTTTGGTGAAAAATAATCAATATGCTAGTAGGTAGTATAATCTGAGTTGCAATGTTTTCATTACAAATTAAATTGGTATTGGCCAGCAGAAAAAAGCTTGGGGCAAAGCTCACAGGATCGGTACAGCAGCGTGGTTGAAATAGAACAAGAGTTTCTGACCTATTAAAAAGCAAAGAAACAAAAGCAAAACAAAAAAAGCGCCCCCAAACCTCTAGTTTTCTTAATAAGCAGATGTATGGAAAAAAGGGGTGTTTTGATACATTTTCAAGCTGTGTTCTTAGGGCAAATCGTAGTTAATGTTCCCATCCCTCCTCCACATCCCAGACACTCTTAGTGCAGCTAGTGCCTGGGTTTACATTTAGAAATGTGAAAGGAGACTTGCTTCAATGTGATGAGCTGTTTGGAGATGTCACTTAGAGTCTGTACAGTTAATTTCCACTGTACAGCCTTTAGTATAAGTCCCCTGTATGTTGTCTGTCATGCCCTAGGCGTAAACTCTTTATTTTCATGCAGTTTCTTTTGCCTTCCGCTATGTCTTGTACTCTTCTAGGTTTGATCCAGGTTGAATTTATTTCAAGATAAATATTTGAAAGAAAATACATGAAGTATTATTTTGGAGAGAGGGGGGAGAGCAGGGTTGATTGACTAGATCAGCCTCAATGGCTGTCAAACCTAGTCTAAGCTTAAAGGATATTGATGGAATATTGACAGAGAGGTCATCGTTCCAGTGGAAGGAACTCTTGCTACTCAATTGAGTACAGGAGTGTAGTTAATTTAAATGTCTCTGATCAATCTTTCTCACAGTCTGTTCTGCGATACTTATACCATAACTTCTGAACTATGTTACTATTATAATTAATTTCTCTTTTCGGTACACATCTAAAGGGATATCATTATGCCCCTATTACAGATGGGAAGCTGAGGCCCTGATATTTTTTGGCTGTGTACTGTTTTAGACTGATTTGAAAAATTTTAGATGGTTATTTTATGTGTTAAGTCTTGAGGATTTCCTTCATAAACTGGTTGGAATTTGCTGGTTTGGAAAGGGTGGCAAAATAATTTGGCACAACAACAATAACAATGGCAGTCAAAATGAATGCAAGATAGGGACTGCAAGCTTACCTGCGCATGCTGCCAGAGTAGTCTAAAAGCAGGATTTCAAGGCTTGTGCAATAGTACATTGGAAAAGTTATAGCACCTCAGAAGAGTAATCCAAGAAATAGTAGTCTTGAGCTACTCTGCAAGAAATGCCAAGCACAGGGGTATAGCTAACATCTCTCTTCCCCACAGAGTTCAAAATTTTATACAGCTTCTTCAAGGTGCATAGCACAATGCAGATTCTCCCTCCCAGATTAATATCCTAAGACAATCTCTTCTCGAATATAAATGAACTCAGTGGCTTCTGTTAGCTTCATTGCTCCTTTTTCTACTTGTGCTGGTTTTGGCTGGGATAGAGTTAATTTTCTTCATAGTAGCTAGTATGGGGCTGTGTTTTGGATTTGTGCTGGAAACAGTGTTGATAACACAGGGATGTTTTAGTTACTGCTGAGCAGTGCTCACACAGAGTCAAGGCCTTTTCTGCTTCTCACCCCACCCCACCAGCGAGGAGGCTGGGGGTGCACAAGAAGTTGGGAGTGGACACAGCTGGGACAGCTGACCCCAACTGACCAAAAGGATATTCCATACCATATGATGTCATGCTCAGCATATAAAGCTGGGGGAAGAAGAAGGAAGGGGGAACGTTCGGAGTGATGGTGTTTGTCTTCCCAAGTAAACATTACATGTGATGGAGCCCTGCTTTCCTGGAGATGGCTGAACACCTGCCTGCCGATGGGAAGTAGTGAATGAATTCCTTGTTTTGCTTTGCTTGTGTGTGCAGCTTTTGCTTTAGCTATTGAACTGTCTTTATCTCAACCCACGAGTTTTCTCACTTTTACCCTTCTGATTCTCTCCCCCATCCCACCGGGGTGGAATGCGTGAGCAGCTGTGTGGTGCTTAGTTGCCATCTGGGGTTAAACCATGACACTATAAATTTGTGAAAAGATATCAACACTCAGGATCTATATGCAACTTTTTTCTTTGGTGGAAATAAACAATTATGTTTTTTCACCTGTTTTCAGAAACTTCATCAACTCTGAATATTTTTCCCTCTTTTTTCAGAGTGGCCAACTGTGATTCCCATGTGAATTTTAGATATACTTTCTAAACTGTTTTTATTCCGAGCAATAAACCCCCTTTTTAATATGTTTGTTCCTTTCCAGACTTGAATATTTTATTTACTGTGTGAGTGACCTGAAAGAATCTTTTTCCTAGGCCATCAGAACCCATTCTGGGATTTGAAAGGATAGCAGTTTTGAGTGATATCACACTCTGTTTTAGTTCCTTAATATCTTTTTCCCCCTGAAAATTCAATATCAGCATTATTGCATCCATATTGTTCTCATTTTTGACAAATTCCATACACGCATGGGATATTTATCATCCAGTATCAACATGTCAGATTGTGTGTGATTAAATCAAAGAAGAAAACAAACAAAAATTAGAAAAAGTCCTACTGTAAACAGCTCTGCAGATTCTTTATTGTACTATTGATTTTAAGCAGGTCTCCTCTTTGATTTCAGTGGGGAGTTTGGTTAAAAATCAATAGTATGAGATGGCCTCCTGATTGTACCTTGAAATTTGTACAAAGACAATGAAAGGATTTTATGTGAGGGAGGGACTTTTTACTAGTACCATTAGTGTGAGACTTAATGGGCTGTATTCTGATCACTGTCACTTCTGAATAAGTTTTCTTTTGACACATCATGCAGATCATGCACATAGAGAACAGGCTGTACGCATGTAATCCATACCTTTCTTCATGCAGGAGTGAACAGCTTTCCACATCTTCCTGGGAATCAGGATTGATTTCTACATATGCAGAGACCCTTGGGAGAACTGGAAGAAAATAAGCAGGAGAAACAGGCACTCACTTAGCCCTCATTTTTTAACAAATTTGGAAATGCAGAACACCTAATACCCTTTAGAATTTGCCGTGGATTTGTGTGGTCTGCCACAGGAACTCTGGTCTGTTCTGTGAAGGCAAGCAGCTCCCCATCCCCAATGAAAGGGTCTCTTAGAATTGTATTTTGCTGAATCCCTTGGTTCACAGAAAATTATTATCACAAAGGAGCAACATCTTTCTCATCATTGACTTCAGTGGAATGGCTTCATAGCTACACAGTGGCTTCAGATTTGGCAGTAGTTCTGTAGTTGTGCTTTACATTCAGCTTTCCTGTTCTGTATTTGTTTTAAATGTAGCAGGACATTCATTGTAAAAGAAGATTGCAGTTTTGAAAGCTTCAGTACATGTATAGGAAATATGAAACTCACTCCATCCATCCATCCATCCATCCATCCATCCATCCATCCAGGTAAAGCTGGCTTACTCCAGATGAACTGTGGGATGTGGTGAGGGAGAACAGAGAAGCCCAGCCATGGGCAGTAAGTGGCTTGGATGGCTGCTGCAGCTTCTGGGTACCAGTGTCTGAAAAAATTGCCACTCTTCTCTTGGTCCACCCATGTCATGGCCTTTCATGATACCCAAAAATGGAAACAGAGACTGTGTTCATTGACTTCTATGGAATCAAACTGGTGCATACTTTTTTTTTTTTTGATTGAATTTTGCAATAAAGTTCAGAAAAACACTAGAAAATGTACAGAGTGGTTTTGCTGGTGCAAGCATATTTACCTAGTCCTGTTTCTAGCAATGCTTCCAGTAGTCTTAGATATAATATATTTGCTATTGAAGTGAGAAACTCAGTAGAGAGCAAAAAATAAATCCTGCAGATAAGTGGATCTACAAACAAATTCTTAGAATAAAATTAAAGATCCAATAATCTCTGACTACTGATCTCTATCTACTGATATGATAAAACATGAAACATACCTTCAAAGCATGCAATCTTATGGAGCTCAGGTTTTTATAATAAGCTTAACTGACCAAGTTTCCTCCTTACTTTTAGTTCTATGCTTTTCCTAGCAATTCCAGAGAGCTATTTGTTGGATAGCTTCCAAATTTTTGATTCATTTAAACAGAAATAAACTGAGGTTTGATAATCAATATTGCTAATTATTATGATTAACTTGGAGGCCTTGAATTTAAAATTGAAGGGTTACAATTAGATGAAGGCATTAAAGTACTTTACTCACTATAAAGAATAGCAGAATTTTTGTAAAATGTAGAGTCTTTATATGAGTTGGCTCCATTGTAACCAATGGCTTTTAAAAACTCAAGAGTTTGTTTCCTTCCTTGTATTTGTCTGTGAAATACTAAAAGGTTAAATTCCCTCCAGATGAAGGTCTAGATCTCAGAGCAAGTCAGAAATTGAATGTTTTCTCTCCCGTGCAAACACACGTACACACACATGCTTGCACATGCCACACACATACACATATGAAAACTAATACTTGCTTTTAGTTCATGAAATGTTTATTTCAAGAACTTGGAGCTGTTAAGAACTTGAACTGTTTATGCATTTCAAGACCACTAGGTGCTGCCTATTCACTGCAGCAAACCTTACAGTCTCTTATAATGAGTGAGAAGAAGTATGTGAATTATTCATAGTATCAAACTGAATTTGAGGTCTTTTGCTTCCCAAAGTAATCTGAACAACTGAGAATAAAGCTAAAAATATGGTAAAAGGCTTATGTTTTGTAATTAGGAGAAGCATTTCCTCGGCCACTTAGTTTTGAGCCCTCAATTACTGACATGGTGAATAAAAGGTATCAAGAAAATCCTGCAAAAAGCCTTTCCAATGTTTTAAGAAAGGAAAACACAAAAAGCCCTCTCGTATTCTGGTCTGACTGGCATGGGAGGGATTTACTGTCAGGCGATTACTGAAAATTGAAAAATGTAATTAAGGTTCACTTAAAAGTTTCTAATCTCACTTTAGCTCTGATGCTCATTATCATCTTAAATGTGACATCTATTGTTTTTTAAATAACACGTGAAGAGCTGGGTTCTTGCAGTTAACACTCAATCCTTCCTGATATATTTCATTACCTGCTAATTCTGTACACGCAACTGCAGGAACAGAAGAATAGACAGGAATAGAAGAATAAAGTTTTCCTGCATGGTTATAATAGAAAGAAATAATATAAATCTCTAACTTTAAACAAACCTATCCATGATAGTTGAAAATATGCTTAAGAGTGAAATGCCAACAGCAATCACAACGTGTGAGTCGCCTATCCGCAGACAAACAGAAGCTCATGGCTGCATGAAGTGGCTTGGAAACCTTTGCTGTGCTTAACAAACCTGTATTCCTATCCTCCAGAAGATGGACTGGTTTGAAAATAAATATGGGACAAGAAATAGAAGTAAAGGGCATGGATAGTGTGTCTATATTAGCATATTATGATAAATGAAACATTGAAATAAAATGTGCAGTATGCAGAAAGCAGGGTTATTGCTGCTACGTGTGTTTGATACCACTGTTCTCTTTTCTAATGAAAAAGAGATGACATTTCATTCTTCCTTTGACTCAAATAGACCATTTTTTTCAGTAAGAAGAATAACAGAGATGTGAAACTAATGTTGAAAGGCAGACCGAGCATTATCAAAAGTTTTTGCAAAGATTTAGATAAAAAATTGGAAGAGAACAATTGTTCTCTCCATGTCAGTAAAATGACCCTAAGAATGAAGCTGTACCCACATTGTTTTCAAGGTCTGGAAAAAAATAATAATGCTCGAGCAAACAATAAAATATATTAAATTAGTAGCCTAGGTGAAGAGGTTAATCACTTCTGTAAAATATCTGTCTATTATTACCTCATGTAAAGATTGTCTTAAGGGAATATGTAGTCAGGTGACAGAATGCCCGAGAGAGCAGGCTAATGGTAACAGCATGGGTAAGATTCTGAAGCAAAGTTTAGAAACCATAAATTCCTGCATGTTCAGCTTTCGGTTTCCCCTCTCTTTAGTTGCAAGGTGCAAATTATATATCCCAGAATGACATTATGATCCAGAAAATGTAATGTCAGTCAAAACACACTGGATGTTATATTTATCAGCAGGAAATCCCAAATCCATTTAAGCTAAAGGGAGGGGTTTTTTTTTCACCTCTAATTTCAGCATAGTGAGGCCTCATCCATCAGTGCTTTGGCTGTTCTTTCACATTAAGCACTGGCTAGGAAGTGCAGGCTGCTCCCAGTTGTGTAGAACAGACACGACATTCCCATCCATTTTTTTCCCAAACCCTTGTTTTTCACAGCCACTGCCAGGTTTGGGGCCATACAGTCACAGTGTTCTCTGCTGCAGATGTTCCCTCCTTTTGCAGAACAAGAGACTTGGCATCAACTATTCATACTGGCAGCATTGTGTGACGTTTATACAAATGTGGTCAAAAGAAAAATGGTATGTACTGGAGGTGGGAAAAGTTAAGCTCATCTGGTCCATGTCACTGCTTTATTGCAGTGCACATTTTGTTTCCCAGCAGTAAAAATGAGTGTGATTTGGAGAAGACTCTAATTGTTTGCATCATTCCCTTCTCCAGGAGATCTGCCAGAAAAACAGCTTTAAATCATGTCTGGGGTACTGAAGAGATACTAGTGGCAGAGCCTGCCCCAAAAAACAGTGACCAACTGTGTGGTGTCAAAGCTTTAAATTCCAAATTCCTGAAAACGCATCAGCTATGTAACAGTGTTATTTTCAGTTACACATGGCAAGCTTGACCAAAGGACCTGCTTAGTGAATGTCACTGTTCAGAGATTAGTGTGTAAATGCCAGGCTTGTGTCTGATCACACAGTTGCCCAAGTTACAAGATGTAGACCTTTATCTGTAGTGAAGCTGGCTTCTTTATGACAGTGATGACAGGATCACCGTAACAAACATCTCATTTTCTGGATAGAACAGAACATTTACTCTACCTAAGGAAGGTAGAAAGGAGAATATATGGTAGCATCTTCTAAAATTAAATACATTTATATCAATAATTCATATGCTGTTAAAGTTCTTCTTGAAATGATATTAAATAACACTAATTTTCAAATTCCAGTGAGGATTTCCAGCATTGTTCTAGAGAAAGTGAAGGAAACTCAGGGATCTACTTATTTGCTTAAATCCCATACAAACTAACAAAACAGTTAATTTTGTTAAAAATAAAATTATAAACTTAAACTGTCAATCAACATCTTTTCGTGGAAGGTAGATCTTTCTTTCTAAACAAACTGGTCATGTTTATTTTATAGTGAACTGTGGATCTGATGGAACACGGCAGTTGTATTGATACAGTAGTGTTGAATTTCTCCAGTGGGTTTGATATAATACTGCACATTCTGAATAAAAGATGATTCATGTGGGACAACCAGTGTGTACAGCATATAGATCTAAAATGGGATTACTGAGAGGCCTTGAAATACAACTGATACCAGACTGACAGAGCTGGGTGTCTCCAGCAGGTTCCAAAGGGGTCATTAAAGTACTTCAATGCTCTTTTTAAAATCAGTTGTGTAGATGATGATACAGAATCTTCACCTGGATGGTTTAAAGATGACATAAAGATTGACCAGAAATTACATAATGAATACAAGTTGTTTTACAGAGAGGACTTAGTCACCTGATTAGATACAATTACCCAGTCCAAAGAACTGTGATTCAGAAGAGCCACATCTATAACTAGGAGTTTTTACAGGGCACAGCAAAATCTGAGCCAGTGCTGAGTACTCTTCTTCAGGGCTACTTTGTCTTGGCATGTGGTTTTGGCTATCCTGTCCTTCGTATTCAGATTAACTCTTTAGGGGCCACCTCAGGTATGTCTGTATTGCGTTGGCTTGCTTAGTCTGTCTTGGTAGATGAGGGACTCAAAGAAGAGTTGAAAATTCACTATAGGTGATCATCTAAAAATCAAACATTAATGCTAGGTTTTAGGCAGAAGGAGCAAAGGGAAACAGCAAAGTGACTTTGCCAGTACATATATCAATAGTAACAGCATTACTAGAATACTGTCTTCATTTTTTGTAGCTACGCTTCTAGAATGATGTGGAGATATGGTTGAAGGGTACAGAGCAATGTTGTGATGAATCTGTGGCTATCTTTGCTTGGATTATCGGCTTCTAACTTTTAGGGAGTTTGAAAGAAAGCAGAATGCCTTTTTACCAGTGGCCCATGTTCATAACTTCACTAGAGTAGACTGTTCATTACTTGGTTAGAAAAAGTCTGAGCTAAAAGTATTCTGCATTGTTCTGAGAATCACATCTGTCTGCTCTCCATTTCGTGTCCCAAAGCAGAGTTTCTCTTCAGAGTTCATCCCACTGTTACTCCTCTTTCTTGTGCTTTCCCTTCCCCATTTAATTCTTAAATGGTCCTTATCTTGTGACCTTCTTTGTATGAAAGCCTATTGCCCACCTAGAACAAATATTAGATGAGATGAACAAAGGAGATTAACTAAATAAGTCCTGCAGAGGCAATTGCATAATACTGTGCTTTTTAAAATTTAAACCTGAATTTTTTAGGAAAGATGTTAATGATTGTGTACTATTCTAAAGACCCTCTATAATTACCTTTTCATTTTCACTGACTTCACTGATAGCAGAGGGTGGACCAGTAATGATCTTTGGCTACACAGTGCTTTTTTCCTTTCAATGAAAGGACAATAGATAATTATAGCTTATTAATGGACAAGAGAACAGTTATATACATACAAGAAAAATGTTAGGGTCTTATTCAAAGCTGCAGAGGGAAAACTTTCAATGCATAGAGACATTCTGTTTTATGGAAAGACTTGTTTTTTTGTTTTTCCTCTAAACACTGGTTCTTCAGAGGCTCAGTAACATTTTGCACACTGCATTATTTTGTTATTTAGCATTGTGTGAGGATTTGCATCTTATGGAAGGGGAAATCTACCAAAATTCAAAGCAATTTCTGAATTGTTTTATTGACTCTAGTTCTGGTGTATCTATCTTTTTCAGTTAACTACAGATTTGAAAACAGGAATTTTAAGTGCTATGTAAAACATGCCTGTCACTGGAAAACTCTTGCAATCTGCAAGCATCCCAAATGACATTTCAGTATGTGCTTTTGCTATTTTTAAAGATAATTTTTTTATATAACTCCAGTAACAACAGGTATTAATTGAATTTAAATGATTTCCAGAATATTTAATGAGTCTTGTGGCTGCAAAAAACTATATATATTGCATTAATAAAGCTAGGCCACCTGCTTCCTGCCTTGATCAATACATCAGTTGTTAGGGAAGGGATAACTCTGTGCTGTAAATTGTAGCTATTTGTTTGGACTCCAAACCCTTTCAATTCTTTTTTTTTAAAAAGCAAAGAGAAATATGTCCTCTTCCCCAGTCCCTAACAAATATTGCTATGACTCGGAAGTGCAATTTGAGATTAGGTTATTTCCATTTCAAAAGGAGCTTTGAGAAGAGCGGATACATGGAAGATGCAAAACCACCAGAGTCTTTGTGGACCACAATTTCTGAACTGTAATAGATTTTTTTATATTATTTATTGTTAATAAGATGCACCACAAGATGGCTCTCTAACAACAAAAATAGTCAAAAAATCCAGAGCTCATTCTAAACATAGTTGTTGAGCTCTGACTGGGAGCAAGTTCACTGGCACAGACCTGTGCGCGGTGCTGTTGGAGCTGAGGAGAAACAGTTTAACCACCTTGACAATACCAAATGAATCACATTGTTGTTTTTTTTTTTCTGGTGTTATTTGCTTACAGGAAGCAACTAGGATATAATAGCACTCGCTTAAAGGTTCAACAGTAAATAACCACGTCCACCTATGACAAGTTAACAGTGTATTTGTTATGTGGATGCCGAGTGCAATAGCGCAAGAACTCCATGGCATTTTTAGCTGAAGAATAATTTCAAAATAATTTACGTCCAATTTTGAGTGAAAAAAGTGAAGCGTTTGTTCTTATTTTGTACTACTTTGTTCTCTACTGTCCTTTTGAAGGGAAGACAAGCATGTTCCAAACTTCCATTTATTTACAAAAATTATGTACATAGCTATTACTTGACCAATGTACAGGTTTGCTTGTTGGAAACAAAGATTTGCATGTGTGTAAAAGTGTGGGGAGAGAACATGCATGTGGAAAATACATTACCCAACAAAAGTATCAACCGCAACTTGTGTGCAGTATTAGTCTTAAACAGGGACAGTCAGAAGTGACTACTAGGAAAGGCCATCTCCCAAGAAGTATGCACTGACTTTGCGAGAGATGAAGCACCAAACTTTTGTATTTTTGTCCTTCATCTCGTAGGTTATTGTCAAAAAACAGAGCTTCCTTGCCTGTAGCAAAGGCTAAAACAAACTTCAGTTGTTTTAAAGGCCATGTCTGTTTTTTAGGAGACATTGGGTAGGTCTACACAGTCCCAGCACAGGACAATTCATGCCCTGGACACCCAAAAGGCAAAGAGACTAGTCTAACTTGACTAGTCTAGTCCACTTGGACTCCCCTTGGAGCTTAAGTGCAAATTTAACAGTGCAGTGGAAGAAACAGGGTCAGCATCTAAGACTGAGTCCCCCATTCTTGGTGAGCAGACCAGGACACATGGAACTGAGAGGAGAAAGTCAGAAACTGTCCTCATCTGTTAGTCATGGCTGCTAGCTGCACTTCAGTAATTGTCTGCATGAGCACTTCTGTTCCGTGTGAGGACAAAAATCAAACAGATTAGTTTAAATTCACCTGTTTGAATTTTCCCCTAGATGGAGCAGAAGAGCCCTTGTAGTCAGTTAGCAGCTCTCAGCTAAGAGTTATACACTATCCAATTCACAGCAAGGCAAAATAACAGATTAGTTTCAACTATCTTCAGCAGCTTGTTAAGATAACATGTCCTGAAATGAAGTGCTCCCATAGTCAGGCAGAGCAGAGATGTGATGCTAGAATCTCTTTCTCCTTCCCTCTCAGCTGCTAGCTGCTGCCTCAGACCCAGTACCTGACTGTGGAAAGGCTTAGGGAGTACTAATAAATCAAAGGCAGGCGCAGATTTAATGTGTTAGTGGGTTTGCTGTGACTGAACTTGGGATAGAGAGCTTAGCCACAACCCATTGTTATTATGGTTCTGATAGAGACCACTTCACAGAGGCTTGTGGTGCTAGTAATGAAATATAAGAGGATTACTGTTTTGGACAGAGATTTATATCTAGTCTTCCCAGCTCTAATAAGAAATGGTCTTAAGCTGCATAAAATGGGATCTAGACTTTCCTAAAGTTTAGTGGTGTTCTGAACAGGGACTTTGTTCAGGGGAAGTATTTATAAACTTACAGATCCTGAAGTGTCTACTCTCTGAGACTCCCTGGCCCTCTGTACAGCTCCCTGTGGAGCAGTCCAGCAAAAGTACTGTGATAAAAGTTCTGCCTTGCAGTTCCTCAGCCCTAACCCTGTCCAGGTTTCTCATAAAGGGCTCTTGTTGCTGAGCTGGCCTATTTTGTTACTGCCCTTCAGGTAAATCATCTTTCACAGGGGTGAGCTAAGGTTACAGACAATGCTAGCAGAGTTCTCCTAATTTGTTATAATGTGACTATTGTTTGATTGCCCATGTGAAATCATGGGATAGACTCTGTCTGTTGCCTGACGCCAAGTGAGATGATGTATTAGACACTGAAATGGCTGGATTAAACTGGGAGTCACAGCTGATTCCTTCCTTAGTACTCTTATAACGCCCTGATCACTCTCTTCATTGGAAGGGTAACCTCCAGTTACAATCTGTTGCAAAACTTAATCTGATGAAAATGGCCTATTTTAGGTGGTACTGGAACAAAAAAGGATCCCTAGATCTGCAGGACGGACCAGGCAGATTATATCCATTATTACAGAATCACTGAATGGTTGAGGTTAGAAGGGACCATCTGGTCCAACCCCACTGCTCAAGCAGGGCCACCTAGAGCAGGTTGCCCAGGACCACGTCCAGTCAGGCTTTGAATAGCTCCACAGATGGAGACTCCACAACCTCTCTGGGCAACCTGCTCCAGTGTTTGACCACCCTCACAGTAAAAAAGTGGTTTTCTTGTATTCAGATGGAATTTCATGTGTTTTAATTCGTGTCCTTTGCCTCTTGTCCTGTCACTGGGCACCACTGACAGGAATCTGGCTCTGTCTTCTTCACTCCTTCCCATAAGTTATTTATATAAATTGATAAGATCCCCCTGAGCCTTCTCTTCTCCAGGCTGAGCAGTCCCAGCTCTCTCAGCCTTTCCTCATAGGAGAGATGCTGCAGTCCCTTCATCATCTTAATGGCCCTTAGCTGGACTTGCTCCAGTAAGTCCATATCTGTCTTGTACTGGGAGCCCAGAAGTGGACTCAGCAATACAGGTGTGGCCTCACCAGTGCTGAATACATAGGAGGGATCACCTTACCTGCTGGCAACACTCCTCCTAATGCAGCCCAGGATACTGTTGGCCTTTTTTGCCACAGGGGTGCATTGCTGGCTCATGGTCAGTTTGTTATCCACCAGGAACCCAAGGTCTTTCTTGTCAAAGCTGCTTTCCAGCCAGTTGCCCCAGTGTGTGCTGGTGCCTGGGATTATCCCTCCCCATATGTGGGACTCTGCATTTCCCCTTGTTGAACTTTATGAGATTCCTCTCTGCCCAGTTCTCCTGTCAAAGTCCCTCAACAGTGGCATAACCATCTGGTGCATCAGCCACTCCTCCCTGTTTTGTATTATCTGTGAACTTGCTGAGGGTGCACTCTGTCCCATCATCAAGGTCATTAATGAAGATGTTGAACAGTATTGGCCCTGGTAGTGAGCCCTGTGACTTGGGCCACTAGTGACTTGCCTCCACCTGGACTTTGGGCCACAGATCGCAACCCTCTGGCCCTGGTCATTCAGCTAGCTTTTAATGCACCTCACTGTCCATTTTTCTAACCTGTATTTTGTCAGCTTGTCTATGATGATGTTACAGGAGCTGATGTCAAAGGCTTTACTAAAGTCAAGGTAAATAGTGTCCACTGCTCTCCCCTTGTCCACCAAGCTAGTCATATCATTGTAGAAAGCTATCAGGTTGGTCAAGCATGTTCTCCCCTTTGTAAATCCTTGCTGACTACTCCCCATCACCTTCTTGTCCTTCATGTATTTGGAAATGCTTTCAGGAAGATTTTCTCCATTGCCTTCCCAGAGACTGAGGTGAGGCTGACTGGCCTGTAGTTCCCTGGATCTTTGCTCTTTCCTTCTTGAAGATAGGAGTGATATTTGCTCTGTTCCACTCTTCAGGAACCTCTCCCAGTTGCTATGACCATTCAAAGATAATCAAGAATGTTCTTGCAATATCAGCCAGCTCTCTCATCACTCGTGAGTGCAGCCTATCAGGCCCCATGCAGTCATGTACGTCCAGTTTGTTTAAGTGCTCCCGAAACTGTTCCTCCTCCACCAGGGTAAGTCTTCCTTGTCCCAGACTTTCCCTCTGGTTTCAGTTGTCTGGGATTCCTGAAGAACAGTTTTCCTGATAAAGACTGAGGCATCAGGTACCTCAGCCTTCTCTGTATCATTTGTCACCAGTTCCCTTGCTGCATTCAGCAGTGGGCCCACGTTTTCCATGGTGTTCCTTTTGCTGTTTATGGACTTGTAGAATCCTTTCTTCTTGTCCTTCACATCCCTTGCCAGACTCAACTCCAAGTCAGCCTTGGCTTTTCTAACCCTATCTCTGCACGATCAGACAGACTATACTTCTCCTGGGATGCCTGCCTCTGCTTCCACCCTTTGTACACTTATCTGTCATAGCCATGTACCTGCTGAAAATACTTCAGCAAACATGGAGAAGAGCAATAAGATTCTTCATTCTCCACCAGCCCTTTGCAATACAGACTGTGCTGAATTTGTCAGCTTCTCCTTTCATTTGTACCTATAGACTTAGCGTGGTTTTCACACCTAGCCACTGTCAGCAGCTTCTGCCCCAGAGGATGCAGCATCACTGGTGCATCCGTGGGAAACATTGGGGAATGGGGCTCTATTCCTACTTACCTGGCTCAGAACTGAACTAGGTGGCACAGTGATGAAAACGCTGCCGGTCCAGCCATGCCAGCCCTCCCAGCAGTGCCAGGAAGAGTGCTGTCAGAGTGTGAATAAAAACAAGAAATCGGTGTCTCTGGTGGGGATAAGACAAAAGAAAATGTACACTCACTTCTGCAGAAAACCCAACGGAGCACTTTGCAGCCAGCTGGGTCTTGTACCCAATGTGCAGCACAGGTTGCACAAGGGCTTCCAGGCCCCAGTGTCGCTGCAGTGGGAACATGAGGAAGCACAGTGACTGCAGCAGCATCTTGTGATCTGCAGCAGACATGTTGCACTGGGCAGTACCTTTGAGGTGTTACAGCCATCTCCCATGTTTATCTTTGGTAAATCCTAGCATGGACTTTTTCATCTACTGCTATATATTTACAAGAACAATGGATTTTTTAATATATAAGGGATAAGGATAAAGAACATGATAAATGTGTCACATATGTTGTTCCATTTATTTCTGTTTAACAATTTGTTATTGAAACCTAAATTGACAAAAATGGCTTGGCCAGTTGGAACACGCAATCTGCTGTATTGCTCTTTGGCAAGTGATGTTTTGGGATGCACAGGACAAATTATCATTACAGTTGGCGTGTCATGGAGACAACTGGAAAAAGATACAACACAGTAGAAATCTCATGATCTTGTTCTAGGTTAAAATTCACAAATCTTTGCAGATTTAAATGGAGGAAAAATGTCTTTTACAAATTGTTTTATGATTAAACTATAGAATATTAATAATAAAAGCAATAGCAGTGCCTTGTAAATAGAAGTGTAACAGTATACTCTCTGCATGCTCAAAAGTTAGCAATTTGAGTGAATTCAGTATAAATGAAAATAAAACAATAAATTTCATCTGTGGTGTTCAAATGTATCATTGCTATATTGTGAAATTTACAGTGTGTGACTCAAGTAATGATACTTGAAAGTCTTAAGTGCTAAAGCACAAAACAGTGGCTCGTTGTCGTGGTTTAACCCCAGTCAGCAACTCAGCACCACACAACCGTTTCCCCCTCCCCCTCCCAGTGGGGTGAGGAGGAGGAAAGGAAAGAAAAAAAAAAGTAAAACTCGTGGGTTGAGATAAGAACAGTTTAATAACTAAAGTAAAATATAATACTAACAATAGTAATAATGAAATATAATAATAATAATAGTAATGAAAAGGAATACAACAAAAAAAAGGAAGGGGGGGGAAGAAAAAAAAACCAGTGATGCACAATGCAGTTGCTCATCACCCGCTGACCAATGCCCAGTTAGTTCCCGAGCCGCAATCCACGCCTCCCGGCCAGCTCCCCCCTGTTTATATACTGGGCATGACGTTCCATGGTATGGAATACCCCTTTGGCTAGTTCAGGTCAGCTGCCCCGGCTCTGCTCCCTCCCAGCTTCTTGCACACCTGCTTGCTGGCAGAGCATGGGAAACTGAAAAGTCCTTGACTTAAGATAAGCGCTACTTAGCAACAACGAAAACATCAGAGTGTTATCAACATCATTCTCACACTAAATCCAAAACACAGCACTGTACCAGCTACTAAAAAGAAAGTTAACTCTGTCCCAGCCGAAACCAGGACACTCGTACAGAACACAGAAATTGCATCAACATGGACTCAACAAGTAAAGCCCCAATTAGGGAACAACAGGAAGGAAAATTATGGAGATGCCCTCATTGCTTTCAGAGACAATGTGGGGATGGGAGGGGCAGATACCTGTCTGAGAAAAATACTCACTTGTTAAAAAAAAACCAAACTCTATTGACTTAGCAGTGAATAATATTCTCAGGGTATTAAAGCACCAGCCAATGTATTCCATCTTGTGAGATCTGTATCATTAATCTATACATGCCCCCAGTGCAATACTAGGTTATGTAGGTGCATGTGGTTTATCACAGTGTATAATATTTTCTTAGATCTGGCAGTCTCTGGGAAGATGTCACACCGCTAATCAGCATTAGAAGAGGCAACATTTTTCCCCCCGCTCCATGTGGGGAGTTTATGTTCCTAGACAGCTGACAGGGCACCAGAGACCTTTGTTTTCTCATTATTAAAGCTGAGGATTGCCACCAGCACATGCCCAATTTTAACTGAAAGGTGTAATTCAAAGCTAATGTTGATGAAGATATTCGCTCAAGGGATACACTGAATGGACAATTTGACTTCCCAGGACCTGTATTGGAACCGATGGCGCCTGTACGTCCTCCCACGATCAAGTCTGATCAGACATCAGGGCTGTTAATTTTCAGTTGGGAGTTGAAATACTGAAGGTCAGGCTGCTGACACACAGTCGAGCCATCAAACCACACGTTCCAAGAAGATGCACGTCAGCATCAGGCTGCTCTCGAGAGAGTAGCACTGGAGTGGGCAGTGCCCTCCTGGTTTTCTCTTGCACTCATCCAGCTAGGAGAAATAAAAGATTAGCCCTGACTGAGACTGCCAATATCACTTTGAAGAATATATATCAAAAGCCAAGAGACTGTAGCACCAAATCCCAAAGTGCATGTCCCGAGAAAGAACAAATGTTTTCCACTGTACACCATAAATTCCTCATCGGTGAAAGAGCTGCAGGTGTAAGAGCCGAGGTTCAAAATTCCCAGGCTTTATCCTGCTTTGCCACACAATATTTTGTGTGTTGAATACAATTGTTTTCCTACCAGTAGATATAAGGACAGGCATATGTAGTATTTTAGACCTACCTTGAATGTCTTAAAGCTGTTCCTGACACCTGCTTCTGGGTATGTCAGGAAGAGCATCTTGCCTGGTTCTCTGTTGTTGTGCCAAGATTTTCAGATGTTCTTTTAAAATCAGCGCTCTATCAAAATATATTCAGTACAATTAGTGTCTTTAGGTGTTTTCTAGTGAGGATGTAGCTATTAGCAGAGGCAGCAATAAATAGGTTAAAAAACAAGAAAAATCTCTTCATCTAGCAACAATATCTTTCAGGCTTGTATGCTACCACATACACTCATAGCAGGTCTTCCAGGGTCAGTCCTCTAAGCGTGGGGGTACATGAGTTCCTTCGTACAGATAAATAATCTGCAGCAGAACTGATCCCCTGGAAGAAGTTACTCACATGCCTTAGTGCGTACGGGGCTCGGCAGTTCTGTATTTGCATCGTGCAGTTACAAGTGCCAAGTTGAATGGTATTTAAGTGGTTAAATTTTTGCATGAAAGAGATACCATAGCACTGTTGTAGATGTCTGTGCATTGGTTCAAGGCAGTGTTTTCTACAAAATTCCGTACTAAATTACAATAATAATACTTTATTTACTTAATGTCAAACTATCATCAATCCCATGCAAATTGTTAGCTTTGCAACAAAACACCATGTAATTGTCACTACAATCTTAAGCCTCAGCAGTCTTGATTTTCAAAATGCTAGTTCATCAATAAACCATTGTAAAGGCTTTAAGCTCCAACAGGAATGCCGTAAGGAAGCTCTTTTCATCTGTGATGTCAATAAGCTGAGATGAGACAAGTAACTAGATTCATCCAAGTGGCAAGTGGATATATATATTTTAATCGTAATGAATAAATGACATCCCTATTAATGATTTATCTCCTTTCAACTTAAACAAACAGTTCTAGTGATAATGACTAGATTTTTTTTTGCATTAGGAAAGTAAACTGACACATACCTAACATAGTCAAATAGAGCCTCGTTCGATATTCATAAATGCTAGCTTTGTATATGGAACCCGAGTTGGTGATTGCAACCAGAACTATTCATTTCCTTTTTTAAAAGTAGATACCTGGGAATGCCATTTAGTCATTACTCAGAATTACTTGTTATCTTTGATGAACTTAGTCTGTGCTTTCATCTGGTACCAGACTGCATGCTAATGCCAATCAAGAGTGTAAATATGCAAAGAAAAAAATATTTGGGATGTGAATTTTAAATACGCTTGGTGTCATTTTCATACTGTTCCCATTGAATCAGAGACTGCAGTGGCAGCGCCTTCTTCGAAAACGCTACCATTGGGGCAAGAGGGGATATCACTGTGCTTAGACAAATCCATCTCTATTCTTGTGACAAGAAATGCACTGCAAATGGGCATTTTTCCTATCCCTCAGTCCATTCCATTTGTTCCTATTCTTATACCAATTTCAAGCCACTCACCCGTATCCTGCCCATTAGAGCTGGTTAGTACGTGCTGTTCATTTATCATACGGGAAATAGGCTGCTTCACCGGTCAGATATTTTACAGGAAGATATCCGTTTCAGCGAGGCTTTTTCTGAAGGCTTGAAAAACAAGAGAGAAGAGCCCCGTGTCCCAGGGCAGCCGCGCCATCGCCAGGAGTTGCAGGCGCCGGCGTCAGATACTGAACACTGGCGCTTCGGCACAGCTCCGTTTTGTGCAAACAGTGGAAACGGGTAGTTTTTGTCCTTGTACAGAGTAAAAAACACAGCGGCAACAATAAATGTCACAACCTGAAGAGCTGCCACAAAACAGAAATGTCATCCTCCGGTCAACTTTTGGAGACATTTAGTTTGGAGGTCTAACTCAGCATCTAAGACAAAAAAAAAAGATGATGTAGCTGTTTTTCTGCAATTGGCTTCTGTTTTTTTCCACATCCTTATAGTTAAAATATCTATTTTAAGCTTTCCTGTAGCGTCTGTCATCATCCCCTTTAGGTACTGCAGAGGAAATTTTGAAACACAAATACTCAATAATAATAATAAAAACAACAATAACAATAAATATGAATGTCAGGGAGGCAATTACTCCTATTTTTGCCTTTGAAAAGTTCTCCCACTGAATCATTAAACATCCCCAGTGTTCTCTAACCTCAGTACATTTATCTGTAGGGAGATTAATGCTCTTTTGAAGTTATGGGTCATTTTTCAAAATGTTGGTTTCCTCCTGTTTCCTGTTCATTTTTCTCAAGATGCCTCTACTCCATGGCGATGCTGGTTAGTACATTAGCTCTTCACCTCTGAAGAGCTGGATGAAAGATTTTAGCCTTTCACACTTGTCCCTTATATTTACTCAGTCATAAACCACAGCACAGCTACCAGAAAAGCAGGAGGAAATGTAGAGCAGAGCTGAAGCAGGAGGCACAGTGCAAGCTTGGAGAGGGGTAATGTTAGTACAGCTGCAAGGGAAACAGTTTTTAATGCCAGCAGACCTGGTTAAACCTGAGTTAGGCTGTCAGCACTGAGGTCAATGCATTGTATCCGCTACACCGAGGTGAAATCAGAACTTAACCCCCCTTTTTCTGCTGGTTGCAGGTTCGGTGTCTCCCTCTAGCAAGACTGTAAGACCTGTCTCCCCATCTTTGGAGACCAGACAGTAACCTTGAAGGATAGCTATTTGCATAAAATGTGTTGCAAATACTGGATTTCTGAACACAGGCTTCTGTTAAACATATTTCTTCTATTTCAATAAAAGCACATTAAAAAAAAGATGGTTATTTGGAATTGTCATGCATTACAGTGAATACAAATACACTCTTATAAATGAATAAAATGCTAAAGCTTCTTATGTTAGGATCTGTCACTCAGTCTCAGTGGAACTTTATCCTCTTCGTAAAGGCTTAAATTTTCTACTGAAATAAATACAAATCAGCACCTCATTCTAAGTCATTGAAATGGTAGTTTGCTTTGTTTTTCTTGATGAAAATCAGATGGGATCCAGTTGGCAAGCTTGCAGTAAATGCCTTAGTGGTCAGACTAATCACCTTTAATCATTTCAAGCCCTGAGCCATTCCGACATAAAAAGGGAAAATCCAGGCATTGCTGTCTGCACCTTCCTGCGAAAAACTCTGTCTTTGGGCGCAAAGCCCAGTGAAGGTCATGGTCTGGGAAAGAGGGGCCAGAGGGAATAATAAAATAAGTTCAGCCTAGCCTGGAAATGTTCTTTGTCCCTGTGGGGACCCTCACAAGGCTCGGAAGGATGCTTCTGTTGCCCTTCAGACATGCTTTAACCTAACTGGGGAGGTGCAGGGGAAGCGGACAGATAAACGACAGACAGTGCCTCCTGTCATGGTGTGTGATGGGCTGTGCAATTAAGCAAAGCGGTGCTATTCAGGAGCTTCAGAAAGCAAGTTTTGAGAAGTTGGCTGGCAGGAAGAAGCGAGTGTGGTGTTTGTGATGGCTCCCTCCCAGGAAGAGGGCTCTCAATCTCTTTCCCAATGGGGATCTTTTACAGAAAGTCGTAGCAAACATCAGGCCAGGCATCAGCCAGTTCTGTGGTCTCGCTGTCCTCAGATTTCAGAAATAGTGTGTATAGGCCATTTTGTTATTTACACGGAAAATCACAGCTTCCTAGCAGAGACTGGGGAGGTTAAATGAGATTTGTTAACATCTCTGGAATTCCTGCTGGGCTGAGGTCCATGGTCTGCATGCAAGTGTTGATAGTGTCTCTGTATGACAAGGAGACAGTGTATAGAAATCAAAATGGTTGTTCAGCGTGAATGTGATTTGCGACCACAGACTCTGCAGTACATATGAACCATCTCTGATCTTGTCATAATAAGATGTAGAGGAAAATTACCTTTGGGGAAAAAAAATGTTAACAGAGCTTTTCAAGTGAAGTTTCTACCCTTTTGCCCAGCTTCTTTCAGTTATTATAAGAGTTGAGAAATACATGTATTTGCTTCTCCCCCTCCCTCCCTCTTTCAGCTCTGCCTTCTCCCTGCTCCTCAAGCTCTGCCAGGCTCTAGCTGCTGTGCCTGAGGTGCTCTTGGAGCTGACTGATTCCCAACAACATCTAGGAGAAAACGTCTGGACTGGGACCAGAAAACAGCAAATGGAAAGGAGGGGATAAGGTATGTGTTACAGACAATTTGTTTTCAACCTTTTCTGTCCCCCCTGGCATCATGCAATCAGTTCTTGATCATCCACATTAACAGAGACTTAAGATGGCTTGTGTAAAGCAAAAATGTAGCTAATGCAAACCATATGGCAATTAGACTATCGGAACATTCAGTGCAAAATATAATGGGGAAAGGAAACAAGGCCAGTAAAACTCCTGAGACTGGAGCATGGCGGTCCGCAAGCCAACACTGATTTGAGCTGGTAAGTCCACACTGCCCTGTGGCACCTGCTTCCAGACATGTGCAAGATCAGGAAGAGCTGTAAGAATATCTCTCTAAGAGTGGGTTACTTATCTACACCTCAAACAGTCTGCTGAAAAATAATCCGAAGGTAGTGACTCCAAAGAAGATGTAGGACCTCCTTTCTTCCTGCATTTCAAGAGCAACAGTGATCACAATCCCCTGAAGTCTGTCCTGTCCTAAGACTGAGTTCAGTAAAGAGCCCTTAATAGTCATGTCCTCCTTCTCTAGCTGGTGGATTAACGTGGTACCAAGTTGTTCTAGTCCTCTTATTGACAAAACTAAAGAAAACTTCAGAGAGTCCCTCAGTTTTCTCATCCCTTACTCAGCAGAGTTCAGAGCAAGATCCAAGCCCTAGGCTTATTTTTTTCCCCACAAGCAAAGGTTGTGATCAATTCCTCTTCTTTAATGCCAATGTAAAATGCAACCCTCACCCTTCAACAATTGCATTTCAAACCTGCCACTTGAATAACTGGGCTTGAAAATTATTAATCCCACTGTGGCTTCTCTGTGGGCTCCCAGAAGAAAAGAAACCTTTGTCCATGCTCAGCAACCATCCACTGCAGGTTAAGTTGCCCAGTGGTCAGCACTGAGGGACAGTACATGCCACCACAACAGGTGAACACCAGTTAAAGCTTGAACGTGAAACATCCCAGCTGCTTAATGCCCTGGCTGAGAAATGGAGGGCTTAGGATCAGAAAAGGTTCCTGTCTGATGAACTGAAAATGACAGCCTGTGAGCAGTTTATTGTTTAGTTGCACCATCAGGCTTTATAGTGCTTTACTCACCTAGAAGATAAAGCTAAAGAAGTCCCTTGACCAATGTGTATAAAAAAATCGAATTTGTTCGCAAGTTTACCATGTTTATCCTGTCCTGATTCACTCCAGTTCTCAGTGGAAAGAAACAAGAAATAATTCCTCTGAAAACTGTTTCTCTTAAAAACTGCTGTCTGCTGATAGTTTGATTGAGATACAAAAAGGCTTTGCTGTTTGGGAACGTTGAGTGTTACCCTATGGGATTAAAAGCAAAGGCTCTGTAGTGCATTGTGAAATAGATGCTGGGATTTCAGGAGATGGCGAAAACATTCAGGGGGACTTAGATATAAAACTGTCGGGAGGGAAAGCAGTAATCAGGATTCTTGCAATGATAGGACTGAAACCGCCAGATTCCCCGTGTGCTATAGGATGTTACTTGCCTTGAAATCTAGTCTACTGATTCCCACCATCATGCAGTAAAATGACTGGAACCTCTTCCTATCTGCCACAGCTGTCAGAGTGTGCCTTCTGGTGAGTCTAATATCAGTCTGTCGTTCAGTAATGGAATACTAAGGGGAAAAGAACTCCATACATGTCTGGGAGATAGAAAACCCCCAGAAAAAAAACCTGTGCAGGTTTACAAAGAACAAATCGTACCACCCAAGCTGGATTATTTTTAGATAGTTTTACTAAATTAATGGATGATGGGAATGAAATCGATTAAGCAGTTCTGAGCTTTCAGTAAGGTATTTGATATGGTGTGTCACAAAATCTAGTGTGAAAAATGAGTAGCCATCTGAGCTGCAAAGAAACTGTTGTGAGAGCTGTGGATTGAATCAAGGACTTAAGGGGAGGGAAAGAAAGTTCAAAAAATAAATGACAATGACAAACCAGAAGGAGGTATTTGCTCTGGGCACTCCAAACTCCGGTGTTCATTTCACTGGTATTTCATGCCCTATTAGGGAGCTGTTATGAGAGGTGGAGGTGACAGTAAATTAGGAGATTCAACTGAGTTAGTTAGAAATATGAGCAGGAATTAGTAGGAAGATGAATTTCCCCTCAGCCTCAGATTCATGCAGCAACAACACTCCCTTCCCCCGGACACCCCGTAAAAACCCAAACCAAACCTAATACACTGGGAGAAGGGGAAGGAAACACAGCAGGACTGGAACGTGTGCCTGGAAGGAGTGGCACGGCGAGGTCGGCACGGACCTCAGTGGAGAGAATGAGAGGAGACCTCTTGACAGGCTGTCTGCCGGTTCAACCCATCTTATTGTCCAACTAGGGACCCTCTGGGCTGTGGGTTTTGGTTCTCTCTCACAGCTTGCTTTGTCTGACAGCCGTGCTCTGCTTGGAAGGCTGAGAAGCCAGCAGAGACCTGTAGAGATGGGAATTGAAGAGAAGAAAAATTAGCAATCTGACTCACATAGCACAGAAAAAGGGTATTTTAAGGAGTATGCAGGAATGTTTCATATCATGTCACAGGAAGGTTCTCTCTGCAGAGGGCTGATGAAACTAGGCTTCAAATACAGCTTTGCTGTACTGATTTTTACTCCCATTTCTGTGTCTCTTCAATAATAAATAACATCTTCTTCCCACCTCTCAGGTAATCTGCACCTTTTGAAAAGATTGTGTCTTGAAAATAAGCAGACAGGCAACCCACATCCTCAGATCAGGCAGGTGGGGTGGCAGTGCCCTGCTCTGCTCGGTGCCAGGGGAAGGGAGCGAGGAACAGTTTCTATGCCACACCGCATAAAAGGTCGCTTTGCTTTGCCCTCTCCTATATTCACAGCTGCTGAATTAAAGATATCTCATGGCTGTGCACATGACATCTGTACTACCAGCTTCCAAGGAATTACTAAATAATGGGGTAGGTATGATCTTTTTTTTCTTTGTGTCCTACACCTGGAAAAATGAGAGGTGACACAACCAAGCTAAAGGACCAGCGTGGGTCTGTGGCATAGCCCAGGACAGACCCCTGAGCCCTTGATGCCTTACAACCGAGTGCCAACATCAGTTTTTTCTAACTTCTTATAAACACTTAATTCCCTCCCTCCCCCATAATATTAACATTTACTCCCAAATGTGGTTGGCTGAAACCACTTGTAGACCTGGAAAGTGCCTTTTATTCCTTTATACGTTTTGTAGTAATTTCTATTCTGAAGGTCTTGGACCTTCTGTGACTCTTTTTTTCAGGTGTTTTTAGATTTTTGAGCAAGTGTAGTAGCAACCGTGAGTGATAGTAAAACCTTGCCCCACAGAGAGACTAATTTTCTTCTGTTACAGAGATTAATGTTATTCTTTTTGGATACAAAAGAAATCTCCTGGCTGATGAACTTTGCTATGACACTGGGCGGGAATGGCTCCAGACTGTTATTCTCTCTCTTTCTCCAGAATCGCTTTGCTCAGCAGCTATTTGTAGGATACTGAATAAGCCAAGGAGCCGTGCCAGTTCCTGCTGAGAATCAGTGATCAGCTCTTGTGCTGGGGGAAAAGGCGGTAGGAGCTGAGCCCTTCTGAGGGAAAGCTGCCTTGTTAAAGACCTGTCAGCAGCTGCCAAAACCAACAAGGCGAACAGCCCTCGTGGGCAGCCGTGAACCCGTGGGGTTGGGAGGTCTCTGCTGGTGGCACAGTCCACTGAGTGAAAACACCGGGGTTTGAAGGAGCCACTGGTCCTTTCTGATTAACAGTCTCCTACAAAACACCTTTTCATCTAATTTGCCTCTTTTGGCTTTCAAATAAGCAAGTAATGTCACACCTGCTAAGCAGCTAAAATTATGCAGCATCATAAATTAAACTTTTTAATTTGCCAAAATTCCTGGCTTATACCGTTTATCATTCAGAGCCATCCTTCAGAGAGGCAGAAGTGTTTCCTGCACGGCTGCGTACGAGAGGGGAATCTTTTCCCCTTGCCCCGCAGCGCAGGATGAGGCACGGATGACAGGGGGCAGTGGGTGCCAGCACCAGAAGCTCTCCAGAAGGATGCATCATTAGTGAAGTCATCAACCCCAGGACACTTGTGTGGCAGTGCTGTGTTTTGCACCACGTACCCACCACAGCTGCTTTAGGCTGAGTGAGTGGCAAGGTCCTGCTGCTTGGCTCCCCACGGCACGAACCGAAGCCCTCTGCGGCGCAGGCGCCTTCGGGCAGTGGGGCGGCACTGAAGAGCCAGCTGCTTTGCTGCTGTCAGATACTCTGAGAAGTTCTTACAAATGGGAGCACGATGCTCACGTTAGTGATGCTGTTCCAACTGAGTAGGTTGGCATCGACTACAAACACTCTGCCATACAGTGAGGGAAAGTGTCCTTATGAACTTGGGTAGTTTTGACCTCCCTCTTCCTCTCCCTCAACTCAAGGCTCAAAGCTACTTAACCCATGAGAGAGGGAATCAGAGAAAAGGCTATTTCTGTAAATGCATTTCACTGATGAAAGCTGGGCTTTGAAGATTGATGTCTCTTGAAAACGCTTTAATACAGTGAATACCTGTTGGAAAAATATTGATGAGACTGGGTTTTACATACAAGAGCAAGGTGGTACTGCTGCTTAGCACAAGCTTCCTGGAAGCGAAATCAGAAGTGTGAGCTTGTCCCAGGTCTGGTAATCGCAGACAAAATGGGGTGCCTGCAATGTCTTTTCCTGTGAAAATTTTCAATGGGTTTTCCCCCACTGCCTTTCCTGCCAAATGCTGAACCCTTCTCATGGTTTGGAGAGTGGTGATGGTGGTGGTGGGTTCTCCTTCCAAACGAGAAATAAAAACTTGCTCATGGACTAGAATAGTTTGGGGTGGGCGATGTGGAGTGGAAACACTGTAGTGAAAAAAATAATTTCCTTTTGAAGAAATATTTGCAGTCACAACAATTTGGTTTTTGAACAAATCTATGAAGAGTTGTCTAGGCAGCAAGTAATACAAATGAGTTAAACTACTCATTGGTAGTTGCCCTTTACCATAAGCAAAAAATCCATATCAAAACAGATATAGATATATGTGGATGTGCTTAGGGTAAAAGAACTGCATTTAAAGAACTTAACCCAAAAATGGTAGCACCACACAGTCTAGCGTAAACAAGAAGATGAAGGCGATTTGTGGTACCTTGCAGAGAGAGAGTTTAATTTGGATGCTACCCCTTCTTTCTGTAAAACATCCGCATAGCTGCTGGGAAAATAAGTTGGGAAGGAGCCAAGAGGAACAGCAGTGAATGGCATGAACCCCACAAAGGGAAAACAAAGTCCACCCACTGCATGCAGCGCAGCTCTACTTTCCCTCTTTGCTGTCTGCTTTCCTCGGGCCAGAAGCACAGCCTGGGGTCAGCGGGCAGAAGTTGGGTTTTGTGTGCTGGCCTGGCTGCTGGGAGCCTCCTCCCATTAATTACTAACAGCCTTCAGAGGATCTGCAGCTTTCTTTGACCTTTTTGCTGCCCGTTTTATAGCACCGCTGTTCCAGCAGAGGACTATGCCAGGGCCGCGACCCCGGGGCTCGGAGGAGATGCCTGCGGAGCAGCACGCCATGTCCTGTGCATGCTGCATCTGAGCCTGTGGTGCAGTGCTGGCTGATGCAAGGTCTGTCCTGTAATAAACTAACTCACAGACAGATCTGTCTGGAAAAATATCCTAAAAAGGCTACGGTTCCTAATACTCCAGGCGCAAACTTCAGCAAGGCTGAAGGTTTTTGCCAGTTGCTGTTTGCACCGGCTTGCCTCTGTGTGTCCTTCTGGACAGCCTTCTCCCAGCGGGATCCTGGGCTTGTCAGGGGGAGAGCAAAGGAGCCATGAAGGCTCAGAGATGCACGCACTTACTCGATGCACTGAAACTGCTCTTCGATCTCAAGCAATCATCAGGACAATTCATGGCGTTTTTTTCTTGTTGTGGTCTCTTCTGAGGGAAGACAATCTCTTAGTCAAGTTAAAGATGCACATTGCCCATGTGATACTGATAAAGGATCTTCTACACTATATCCCTGCTGTTAGGGATATAAAAATCCTTTGTTTATAATTAAGACTACATTATTGCTGTTCACACCTAAATTAAAGTGTGGAGACCAAGTCTGGAGTAGTTACACGCCTCTCGTCCCAAAGGACTTAGCCATATTTATTCAGCGTAGGGATGGAC
Organism: Gymnogyps californianus; assembly: GCF_018139145.2. NCBI lineage: Eukaryota > Metazoa > Chordata > Aves > Accipitriformes > Cathartidae > Gymnogyps > Gymnogyps californianus. The sequence goes on along the minus strand of NC_059472.1, from coordinate 55,869,448 downwards.
GCGGGAGGGTCAAGGTCTGTAAGCATATTCGTGCCTTGGATGTGCTGGCACCGCCGAGCCCTTCTCAGTCAGTAATGCGAATGCACCGCATGGGTAGCAGAACGTAGCTTGCTTCAGCTTACTGCTGGGCCTGGAGAAGCAATGCAACTAATTCCAAGTCCAGTGGTGGAACAAGCTCACCCCCATGGGTCGGTACTGTTAAACGTCTTCTGGAAGCCAAATCAAGTAAGTTGGATGCACATACCTCATCACCATGTGAAGTGTATTTAGAGCTTCACACCTGTGAGTTATAACAAAAAATATGCTAACATATACAGCAATAAGGTGTGATTTGTGATGTTAATGACTTTCTCATCTATACATTTACTGACAAAATATATTGCATAATTTATGAAATTGCTTTAGCGCTCAGCGCACAAACGGTGCCTCCTGATTGGCTCAGTTCAGTGCCATATGTTGTATAGAAAATGTATTTATACTCAACGAAGATATAAATTGTAAGGAAGCCTTGGGTACAATGATAAAACTATAAACACATTTTCTGCCTGTTGAACACAGAATTTATATTTGTAATCTTATCTTGGTTGTGTTGCAACAGTCAGCTTGGCTTCTGTTTTCGCCCCTAAAGACTTTCTTCAAAAATTCCCTTACTAGATCTGGTTTTTGAAGCTCTACAACCAGACAATTAAGTAAGTACAAAGAGCACAATAATTACTTCACACAGCCAGTATCGTGTCATGTGTGGTAATGTCTTTCTTCCTTTTAGTTTATTTGATCTAGTGATATGCTACACCGATAGACTGGCTTCCAAGTCCACATTCAGCTGTTACCATCGGTTTTAAGAAAACATTGCTGTTAAAAAAATAGGTAAATGTGCAAAAGCTTGAAAACTGGAAAGAGTTGAAGTGATCCAGGAATTTTTCATTCTCATTAACTGATAAGAGCATTTCAAATTTCAACTCTCCTGCTATAATTGTATGTATTTATATATATAACTCCATTTCCCCAATTGTTCGTTATATTGTCATATAGCAAGTTACTTTAATCTGACCAGCATGTTTGTCCTTCCTGAGAGGATTTAGGTGTAAAATATGCAAGAGAGGAGAGGTGATGGTGGCCCTTGTTACCTGTACAGCATCTACATCATCCTGTGGGGGCAGACGGACCGCTTCGAGGATGACTCACCCCGTGGCCGTCTCTGTCTTCATGGGAAAACAGTCTTGGGGTAGGCAGGGTCCTCGGTCAGGTGGCCACGATTTAATGACTGAGTCAGAGCCTTGGCACGTGTGTTTCATTTGAAATGCAGCTTTCTGACAATCCTGGTAGACATTGGCCAAGTTGGCCAAGTCTTTTTTCTTTTTTTCTTTTTTTTTCCCTCTTTCCAGAGAGAAATGAAGATCCATTTAACTGCTGCCAGCTTCGTTAGCTGATTGATGGGCTTGCTGACCTGGCCGAGCACTGCTCTGAAGGTTAGGTTTCCTGAAAGCAGAAGGAAAATCCCCCCATGACCACTCTGGCACTTGTAGAACAAGCAGTTTGTCTGACTGGCTGCTGAATGTATTAATATTTGAAGTTAATTTGTCTGCTTGAATAATCTGGTGCCAAATCATGTAGCCATTTATCAGTTGTAATGTGAAGACGCCGCTCTTGCCCAACTGCCTCTAGAAGGTAACCACCATAACCTCGGTGCATTTGACACAGCTGATTGTGGAAAATTACATTGCAATATTGTTCTGACTGCTTGGTTACAAAAAGTATTTAGTAGCTTTATGTGCAAGGTTGGACTAAATTATATCTCCGTAGTCCAGATGAACTGTAACAAATGAATTTGCAGTTATACCAGCAGTACCAGTTAGGGGAGGGTGTCTAATTCTTCCTAAGAGTCTCAGCTAAATGGAAACCTCATGCTACAAGTAGATGTGTTGAAAGAGAGCGTTCTCAGCAGAGGTTTTGGGAGGGGAGAGAGTGCTCTATTTAAAAACACAGAAGGTAAACACCACCCAAGCCAATAAAACTCTGCCCACCTTCAGCAGACGACGCTCTGCCCCAGGCTGCGTGGCTGACAGATGTGGTGGGATGGCAGACGGGAGAGCAACGCTGTCAGCATGAATGAGAGCCTTCGCTGGAGAACACGCGTTCGGCAAAGCCGCCTGTCAAAACAGACGCAGGATGGCCACAGACTGATCCTTGAAGTGCAGTCAGAGATTCAGAATGTGGGTCAGAGTGATTTGGCAAGAGGGGATGTTGGCAGCAGGGAGGGAGGAAGGAAGGGAGGAGTGCCAACAGAAGGAGAGGGATGCTCGATTTGACCAGCAGGCTTTGTCATCTGATAGAAAGACAGTACAGTTTAATGTATCAAAAGCTTTTATTGAAATCCGTTACAACGGCACTCACTTACTGACCCTTTTGGCTGTCAGACTGAGGCGTAGCTCCACGCTAGGCAGCCTAAAGGAGGCAGAAGGCAGACTGATAGCAGTTCATTCATTTATTGTCACTGAAAGAGAGACAGATTTGTGCATGTGCTATCTTCTTGCTAGATCTTGATAGAGATTGGTACAGGCAGGCTAGAAGTACCAGGATGTGAAGAGTATCTAGTTTGAGGGATGGCTTGTATTTTGCTCATATCCTACCATAAGAAAGCCAACGTATCCACAAACTGAATATCATGAAGCAAAAGAGTTGCAAGCCATTGGCAGATGGGTTTTTAGCAGTGCTGTCTCTGTGGATTTGCTCAAAAGCTGGTTGTTTTCAGATGGAGACTGTAATCATTCCAAAATACAAGGCTGCAGTCCACCAGCGTGGTTGAACCTGTGCTGATCCCCTGTAACGGCAAAGCTACATTTTGTTTTATGTGGTGTGTAATATTGATTAAATTCCTGTACATGGCCAACAAAGGTCACTCTCCTTACACCTGGCTGCGCGAGAGTTTCACAGGCGTTCCCACCGAACTGCGCAGACTGGAGAACACAGAGACAAGCAGATAATGAAGTCTTCAAGGACCAACAACAAAGTTCATCCCACTTCTCATGTGGCAAGGCAGTAACTATGTTTCACTCCCAAGAGTTTTCACCCCCAAAAGGCTTTATATTATAGGCTGATTGTTATATACCGGTTAAATCAGAATTTCAAGGGGACACAACAGCAGGCTAGTTCTGTATGCATTCAGCTCAACTTCTAAAGGTTACAAATACAGAGAGTAATGAGACTGGATACATCCCAGTGTCTCTCCAGAGGCTGTAATTACTAACCCAATGTGTAATATGAGTATTAAGTACATGATCCAGCACAGTGCTCTGCCTTCTGAGCTATCTGAAGTTAATAGTTTCTGGGGGAGCAACTCATCAGGGTCAAATGCCACCTCCTTGTTCAGTGTCTACAGTCGTGCGTTATAGACAATGCTTGAAGTGGACTGAATACTGTATGGATACAGAGAAGGCCAAGTATCTGCCCCAAATTTTCTGCCACACACAATTCAATTCCATGTTTTTATCACTTTAAGTGAGTGGGTCAATATGCCCCTGTCTATTTAGGTTCATTTTAAAAATGTGCTTTTAATAACATACATCATGTGCTTAATTTTAAGCACCTAAGCAATCCTATTCATTTTATGACAAGTAAGCTCATATTAAAAACTTTTTGTTGAAGCATATAATTGACTGACGGCTGTAGACCTTAGTCCTACAAACACTTCTATGCCATCTGGGGTGGGCTCACCCCAGCCAGCAGCTAAGTCTCCACACAGCCACTTGCACAATCCCTCCACCCCTGGTGGGGCTGGGGAGAGAATAGGAAGAGCAAAAGCATGGAAACTCATGGGTCGAGATAAAGATAGTTTAATAAGTGAAGGAAAGAGGAAGAAGAGAGGGGGAAAAAACCCAAACAATTGATGCAAAGGCATTCACCCACCACCTCCCACAAGCAGACCAATGCCCAGCCAGTCTCCTAGAAATTGCTTCCTCCCCTCTGCCCCCGTTTTGTTGCTGAGTGTGATGTTGTATGGTAGGGAATATCTCTTCTCTGGTCAGGTGAGCTCAGCTGTCCCAGCTGTGTCCCCTCCCAACTTCTTGACCACCCCCAGCCTGCTTGCTGGGACAGAAGCAGAGTGAGAAACAGAGGCGGCCTTGATGCTGTGCAAACACTGATGAGCAATGGCTAAAATGTTGGTGTGCTATCAACACTGTTTTAGTCACAAATCCAAAACACAGCACCATATGGGCTGCTACGAAGAAAATTAACTTCTTCTCAGCCAGACCCAATACAGCATCATGATATAACATGTACAAGGACTGATGAGCTCAGATGCAAAATGTGTGTGAGTATATCCAATTTATTTTTTTGTGCAAGTGGGACTAGACAAGAGGATATTAATGTAAATGTTTATAGGACTGGGAGTTCTGATTGCATTTACTCAGGCCTGGCAGCAGTATTAATGTATGTCTAGCATGAATGAGACTTATGCTTTAATTGTGGCCCCTGAGCACATCTTCACAAAAAACCCAATTACTAGAAATATCATGACTGTAGAGATACAATTAAAAGTCTTCTAGCTGCTACTGAAAATGTATCAGTAGAAGAGTTTCAGGAGTAAAAATACCATTGCTTGGAAAGACTGTCAGTGAACATGAGATATTAATTTCCCCCGACACATTCTCTTAGACAAGCTACAGCAAGCATCACTCTCTTCATTGTCAAAGCCCACCTTTTCTGTGCTTTTGTGCATCGAGTACTATCAACAATATTAAATAAAATCGTGGCAGGGTGTTTATAGACCCCAACCTCTTCCAGCCTCACATCTCCTTTCCACTTATCTCAAGTCATATTACCCAGAAAGAGCATCACGTGCTGCGGTGACAGGACCGGGAGGGAAGCGGGATGGAGGCTGATGGGGCAGGTTATACATGATCCCGGGGTGAGAGTGTCCTGGTTTCGGCTAGGACAGAGTTAATTTTCTTCCTAGTAGCTGGTGTAGTGCTGTGGTTTGGATTTAGTAGGAAAAGAATGTTGATAACACACTGATGTTTTTAGTTGTTGCTAAGTAGTGTTTATACTAAGTCAAGGATTTTTCAGCTTCTCATGCCCAGTCAGCAAGAAGGCTGGAGGGGCACAAGAAGCTGGGAGGGGACACCACCAGGACAGCTGACCCAAACTGGCCAAAGAGCTATTCCATACCATATGACATCATGCCCAGTATATAAACTGGGGGAGTTAACTGGGAGGGGGGATCGCGGCTCGGGAACTAACTGGGCATCGGTCAACGAGTGGTGAGCAATTGCATTGTGCACCACTTGCTTTGTACAGTTTAATTCTTTTAGTATTGCTATTGTCATATTATTATTATTATCATTATCATTGTTTTTCATTCCTTTCTGTCCTATTAAACTGTCTTTATCTCAACTCATGAGTTTTTTTTTCCTGATTCTCTCCCCCATCCCAGGGGTGGGGGGCAGTGAGCGAGTGGCTGCGTGGTGCTTAGCTGCCGGCTGGGGTTAAACCACGACAGAGAGGCAGGACCGTGGCACCAGAGGGCAATGCATCTTCCAGGAGGGCCCTTGGAGGCTCCGATGGAAGATACAGACCTGAAAGCAGTGTAGCACTGCAGCTCTCCTGCTCTGCCTAGCCAGGCTGGGCCAGGGAGATGTGACAGCCTTGCCCTGAGAGTGGGTGAGGAGCTGGAGAGACGGACTGGAGGAGGTGGGGGTGGCAGGGGTTGGCTTTCAGGCCCAGAGCAGGAGATAGGCAAGTCTGGGGAAATAACTAGTGCAGGAGCTGCCTTTTCAGCCTTCCGCAGAAAAGTCTGCTTGGAAACACCCAGCAGGGGTGAGGAAGGCATTTTGCGGTTGCTGTTTATTGCAGTTTGCGAAGGGTTGACAAGGCTTTGGAAAGGTTCCTTCATTAAAGTGAGCTAGGATGCTGAAGGTGAGCGCCGGCAGCTGAGCAGGGGCACGCAGAGCAAGCTGCCTCGTGCCATGTACGGAAAAGCTCCCACAGGCAGAGCATGTGAATGGCTGAGGCAATGCAAATATGCACCCATCAGCTTGTAATTTCACCATATAGACAAGGTCTAGGCTATGAAAAACAAACACATGAGCTCCAATAGAAACAGCGTTATTTTTCACATGGTCTGTTGCGTTTTACTGGTACTCTGCCCCAAAAATGACAGTGGTCATTGGCTTCCTTAACAAGCATCAAACAACAGAACTAAGCTGTACATTTTTCTTCTATTCCTTTTAATAAAGCCGAGTGTCTGGCATCAGATATGGGCTGCACGAGATTTTGTAGTCCAAGGCTCCAAGTTGATAAAACAAGTGTAAAACCAACAATAAATGTAAAAGGATATGACGAATCATTCTGTTACAGTGATCTGCCTACGTACCCTGCTGTTTCTGAAGGCAAATGCACAACTGCTTGGAGAAGTTACTCTGGGAGGGAGAGCAACCAAATTACCTTTGAATCAGAAAAGTAATGCGGCTGTAAAACCTCACGTAAACTTTCAAATCACTTACTTCCCTTTAGTCATCCTTGATTTGTGGGGGGAGACACAAAACAACCACATGGGAAAGGAGACTCAGCAGCTGATCCTGCTGTGAATGTTTTGGAGTGAGTAATGCCAAGGGGCTTTAGGTTTGCTACTCCCATTACAGCCTCTCCAGGCCTCCCTGAAGGAAGCTGCCTGGAATAGCTGCTGCTGGAAGTGTCAATTTATCTTCATTGCCACACCTCAAAGAAGAAAAATCTATTTGTGTCTTTCCTACGTGTTATTAAAGGGCCAGTGTTGACTGAGAAGGAGCATATACAGTAAGAAGTTAGACCTGGGGGAACACCCACATACAGTGAAACGAGAAGCGAACATTTCAGAGAGATTAAATATGAGCCCTAACCAACTGAAGGAGAAATCCAAAATGAAGGTGGTCTTGATGCTGCATAGCGCCTTCAGATCAAGTCTTTGTGGCACAGAGACCCTTGTGAGCCACACCGCCTACAGCTGGGTAGGAAGTTTTTTCTATGCTTTATTTTTTTAATCTTACTATACGTAGTCCTTAAGCTTTGGGTTATTTGTGAAGCTACCCTGCCAGTGACAGATTCATTTTGCTGATAAAGAAGCCCAGGAAGCTGTTGGGAGCATTGTTGTTAAAAAGATAAAGATTACCTGCATGCGATCACCTTTCTCACCATCCCCATTGCTGCTCTTTCAGAATAGCTTAGCAAAAATCATCTACCTCAAGTCCCAGAGAGATGATGAGTTGGGCAATACATATGGCTAACCATTTAAAGTATCTCTTTATTCATTTATGTACCTCTTACATACTGGGGATTGAAGAAAACATGCCTTCCTCTGTTCCTCTCAAACTAGGACTGATGTCTCCATAAGTTCTGCAGCTGTACTGGGCTTGTAATTGTGTAACTTTCTTCTGAAAAGGGAAGTTGGGTTTATGGACACTTAAAATGGTTGTCACTGCTGTTTTTTTTCTGTTGTCTCCTCTAAAACGCTGCCCTCCAGGCAACTTTGGTAAGCTCCATCCTGCTTCTTGGATACCTGCCCCCCACGTTCATCTCTTCTTTCTGCTCCTTTCTGATTCCTTAGGCTTCCTCTATTCCTAACTCCTGAAGTGCTCATCTGTTTTTTCTTCTTGCCAAAATATTGTTTTACCTAAGCCTGGATTTCTCTATCATTTGTACTGATTGATAGCTGTAGTATGAGAGGGAGGACACAAAGCTGCTTGCTGCGCTTTCTTTGGCTGGCTCCAGTTTTAAGGCATTGTAGTTCACAGAATGCCTTTTGGGACAACATCACACAGACTCTGTAACATGGGTTTGACTATGCCTGTGTCAGAAGAAGAAGAACAACAAAATAGTAGTATCAGTAAAACAGTAAGAAACACTGCAGAACTCTCTCCTCTCTCCTCCTCGCCTCCTTCCCCTGAGACCTACCTGTGCAATGTATGTCTGCAAGAGCACAGCAGCTGAAATAACGTCTGGCAGACACCGGCAGTCTCTGTCCTTGGGAGAGATTGCCATGATTCTTGCTGCATTTCAATAAATCTCATTCACATTTGGGATCACATTGCCTGCGTTACCTTCTCTCCTAGGGTTCCTTCAGCACACTTACCCGTCTTACTTATACTTCTTGAAAGCATCAGGAAATACTGGACACATACATGCATATTTCAATAAACAGATCATGGAACCCAACTTTTTAGTGTCCCACAATTATTACAAAGAAGCACGCTCGGCTGGCACACCTGGTCTGTCAAGCTGGTTGTGAGGAATATGATGTTAGAGGTTTGGATTTTCTTTCCTAACACTAGGGTTCCCAAATGAATCAGAGCATATTCTGCAACAGGCTGAAGTGCTACAGGGTTTATCTAAGGACCATCATTCTTCTCAGGGCTGGGGTTGTTTTTTCCAAAGTTCTTCAGTACCTCTGTGCAATTTATAGCAATGGCCGGTACCTGCCAGCTACATTTTAAAGCCATTTTAAAAGAGATGCTTTCCAGCTGCAGAGGAAGCCCATCCTCGTGTCTTCAGATCCAAATTTTGCAGTGGGTTTGAACTGGCAGTTGACAAGCTGTAAGTCATTCTGTCCAAGCTGGATCTCTTAGATTTAGAGCTTCTCAAAACATTTTGACTGATACATTTATATAGATACTGCCCCCATTCCAGATGGCTAGCACATTAAAAGGATCTTTTTAAGAGCTGAAATACTGTGCGGTCTGCCGCTTCCTTGCATTGGGTTTCCCATACAGCTTTGGAAGGCTTCCGTATTGAGCAGTTGCTCTGTCTGCAACGTCTCCTTGACGCTTCTGGGTGAGAGAAAGATCTGCAGTTCCAGCGGACGGTGCAGCAAGCCATTGCTGGCTCATTCCCCTTTCTTGCTGCTTCGTTGCTGCGCTTCCTGCATCCACGAACACGAGGCAAGTCCCAGCCCGTTCAGACACCGGTGAGTGCCTGGGAGAAAGGGGAACCATCCAAACGCCATGGAAGTGCAGTACAGCCATTCTCAGGACAGGCAAGAGCTTTTAACAGTGTAAACCTGTCCGCTGGCAGTACTGGCAACAGCCCTAGTAACAGAGCAGTTTTACTCACTTTCTAACCCCCCCAGTCATTCTTGTACTGGTATCTTTAACGCGAGGAATTACTTCCCCCTCGCAGCAGCCATTCTTCCCAAGAACAAAAGCACCATCGCCCCTTTCGTAGCAGCAGACCCAGAGCGAATGGCAGGGCGTGCTCAGGGCTGCAGAGGAATGCTGTGACAAGACCGCGTGCTGCAAGCCCAACATCATCTCTTCTTCATACAGCAAGGCAATTTTCAGGTTCTGCCTTTGTGCATGTGCATCTTTAAACATACAATTCACCTCTTTTTATATATTGGCATGGCACATCTTGCTATTGGCTGGATCAGCGCTGGAGCACACAATAAACATGCTCTGGAGGTAGCTCAGTATTTACAAGAATTAATCTGAAAAGAGGCTTAGTTGAAGGCACTCAGATGCCAAGAGATATTAAATTAAACGAGATTTTATCATGTATGTAATTATTTATTGAGCTGAGAATCCATACAAGGTAAACAAATGTTTACACTATCATACAGTAAGCATTTCCAGGGCTTAATAAAAATGATTGTCACTCACTGTGCTTCACAAAAAAATTCATTTTAATGAATAAATAATTTGATGAAATCAAAAAATATTTACAATATAAACAAATGAAAAAGCTTTGGATATATTAATCTGAGCATCCTGTATTTTGCATTTTCTAACTGTATTTCTATCAAGATTCTCTCTCTGAAATGGTACAAAGTGGATAGAAATTACAACTCAACAAAGTTAACATGATTTGGTACATGTCTTTCCATTAGTTCAGATAAGCTACATATGATTAATTTATTATGCACGTGTTAGAATACAAATATAACTAAAATCATATATTATCAAAATGCCAGACAGCATTCCCCACAGAACAGAAATGTACACTAGGCTGTGACAATAACTGAGAATCACAGGCAACGAAATATAACAGAAAAGTACAAATTCCTTCATAAGAATATAATTGTGCTCTCTTATTTACCAGAGGACTACGCTGCTTCACCACATCAATGGCTATGTATGAATACAGTGTTCAACAACTGCCATGTGGTTTGGTGTATGTTCATATGGGTGTCAAGCAGCAGCATTATAGTGGAAAATGGGCAGTGCAAGCAGTTTTATAAACATCTTTTCGGGCTCTTAAAAAGAGCCAATTATACAAAGCAGTATAAGCATAACACTGAGAAGTCTTCATCTCATTTACACAGATATCATGAAGCGACTTGCTTTGTTTGTCATGGTGAAAGGAGGAACTTTGTGCTGTTTATGCAATCAGCCAGAATTCAAGTATTCCAAAGCCACTTCATAGCAGAATTTGTATTGATCCTGAAAAATTGAAAGAAAACCACAAAGTCAGTTATTGAAGGAACTTAATCTAGGGGATCAATATTTCTCTTCTGTTAAAATTATTTACTATCAGCTGTTGTCAATGGGAACCAGTTTGCAAATCCAATTTATATTCAGATAAGAAAATCTTTATATTAACCGGACAATAGACACTACACACAGTAACTTATGGTACTGCTCATATTAGATGCATATTTAGCTGCTCTAATACACTTGTATGAGAAAAATTGACTACACCTAAGTAAATTGGCTTACAACCCTTCTGTCATCTGTCAAAATGCTCATGTAGCACTTTACCAGAACTGGAGTTATTGAAATTCCTCCCTGGAAATGTTTATCTTAAAATAGACCCAGTGTCTAATACTTCCCAGATTGTAACTTTTATTTTAATGTCATTCATACACTTGCTACATTTCAGGGCAAGAGCTGCTTACTGTTCATCCTCTACGTGCAGCCCAAACCCATGCCGAAACACTGTCCTCTCCCAGTACAACAGGCCTGTGAGATCAGGCCTGAGCTAAATTAATTGGATTCATTCCAATTAATTTTTAGCAATTACTGGTGATGCGTAAGTTAGGCTCTTAACAGCTCTTCTGTTACCCAGGCTAAGTTTTCAGGTGCCAACCCTGTGCTTCCAACACAGACCTGCCGGTTTTATTTGCAACTGCTTGGAAACGGGGCCGATCCAGGGAAATCCCATTCCTGTGGCATGCAAACCCAGTCTGCATCCTTCAGAGAGGAAGGGTCGCGACTTCGCCCCCTTCACATCTTCAGCGGTACAGAGAGGCCAATGCTTTTGACTGACCCTCGCCCACTCTGCAACTTTAAATGATGCAGTCACTGACGGCTTCACAGTCTTGTGTGTGCACACATATCCCCCTTCTGTTTTCATTCTTGCTACTCGCAGCATTTAGCAATACTACGAACATTTAAATGAAACAAAAAAGCTGAAAGTAATAGTAGGTGCGGGTTCCCTGAATCCAAGGGCTCTGGCTTCTAAAAATGCAGTTTGGAAATACCTGCCAGTTTTGTGACTATTTCTGCCACTGAAATGCCTCTTTCTCTTATGCACTTTAATCAATTAATAGAAGATAACTAAGCATGTACTACCATATAGGAACAACAACAGGCTTAACTAGCTGACAGCGCTCAGCCTTCACCTTCCCAACATCACAAGCAGGAAGATTACAATTACACTTCAGATATATTCTCCTTTTCATTGAAGTAAACATTTTAAAGGATTAACTCTCTTGGCCTTGATTTTGGGTCACATTTTAGCTGAGAAGAGAGTCCACCTTAACATGTAAGAGACCAAATAATATTACAACAATCAAAAAGCCATTAACAAGCACGGACAATTTCTAAGTTCTTTTGTTGAGAGCTGTCACTTCAAAAGAAAACAAATCTTAGGTGCACATATCACCTAAGTTATGAATGAGTTGTATGTGAGGTTTTAAGATCCTGCAGGGTTCCATAAACTGCTTGTGTCTTCTTCAGAACGAGAAAAGAATAAGAAAGAAGAAAGGAAAGAAAGGAGTATTATGTAAATTATTCCTTTTCTGCTTTTACTGCATATATGTTTCTAAATAAATGAAAATTATTCTATAACTACATAACAGATCAAAACAAGACATCAGCCACTCATCCATTTCCATTTTTCCATGCTCATTTTATGCTGATTTACTGATCCAGCAGAATAACTGTCATTTTTAGTCAACCGAATACCTGTCTTAAAGATCAGACATATATTATTTCCCACTGTGTTCACTCATGTGTGTCCTTTGTACATTTTTATTATTCACTTGATGGTGGATATTAAAAGACCCTTTACGTTAGCTAGCTTCAGAGAGGTATATTTATATTTTTTTTTCTAGGACTTACCTATTGGTAGGTCCAATAAAACGTATCACAAAATGCTTTGGGCATTCTGTAATAGACATTTTGTAATACCACGTGTTACCTTTGTATGATGGCTGAAGAATTTAATAGATTTCCATATTGTGTGGATGTGGCATTCAGATTTTTACACTTGCAGGAAAACCAAAGGTTTCAATGAAATTAAGAGATGAATCTCTAAGTATGGACCGTAAAGATTGCCCTTCCTCTAGTCAGAAAGTGCATAACAGGTATTGATAAAGCAGTCTTGAAACTATTTTTGTGAAATACTGTTATAATTCTGAGCATTTCATCTTTTACCAGAGAATTTTACAAAGGTAGATGAATATTACTGTTCTCATTTTTCAGATATGGAAACTGAGGCAAAGACACATTAATATAAGAAAGGTCATAAAGGATAAAGTCAGGAACAGGATCAGGAAAAGAACTCAAGGGTCCCAAATCCCTTTTACAATGAAACAATCTGCATGGCAATTGAAACCTTGCTAATTCAAATATTTGTTTCTACGAAGCAGCAGACCAAGACTGAAGAGGTATGGTTCTAACTCTGCTTTGTCAGTGAATTATGTGATAATGGGAAAAATCCTGATCATCCCCTGCCTTCGTTCCTCTGTCTGTAAAATAAGGAAAACAATACTGATCTCCTTCACAAGTGCTTTGAAATCTCCTAACGAAAAGGCCTTACAAGGCCTCTCAATGCCATCCAGACATTCTCAATACCATCCTCAATTTACTAAAAGCTATTTTTATATTCTAAAATAATACATATAGCTTCTGATTAAAAAAATTCTCTGCTGAAAAATGGAGACAGCTGCCTGACAAATCTATACCTGGAGAACTGTCACAAATGGGAATTTATAGAGAGCATTTTCTTCAACTGTACATCTTCACACTAGTAATTTTCTTTTTATTTCTATAAAATAAATGAATAAGAGATCAGTGAGTTCTGTGGGCTTAAGCTCTGGGAGAATGCAGAACAGCAGGTCTGCCAAGTCTCTATCCAAAATATACTATATGAATGAAGAAGTAGGACATTTTTCTTAATATCTAGGAAATAAAAATGTATGGTTCTCAGCATGATGATTCTCCTCCTGAGAATATAAACTAGAGGAAGAGGAGCCAACTAAGCTGCTCCCTCCCACCACCGTGAAAGCTTGATAGTTTCTCACTGATACAAGATTCACAGTTCCACGTTGCTGGCTCATGGCCCTGTGGTGCTGCTTGTAAACTCCCTCCTTGCTTTGCACAGCTGGCAACATCTGGCTTTTTTCCATGAGCCTGGCCAGAGCAGGGCCTAGGGCAGGGTCTGGGACTTCGCAGGCAAGCTAGATGAGAGCGCTGCGATGGAGGATGTGGTGGGAGCCGTTCTTCTATGGGACAGATGAGGCCCAGTGATACATGTGGTGGGGAAGTGGATAACCCTACCCATCTACACGTGAACCTGAAAGCCTCACTCTTCCCAATTCCTGCTTTCTGCCCATTCTCCAGTGTGTTTCACACCAGATCTCAGTAGCTCATCTGAGAGAGGGGCATCTCCTAAAATTACCAGAGCTGGACCAGCTCTGCGAGATGCCTCCTGCCTCACCCTGGGCACTCTGTAGAAAAGATGTTGAAATATGACCCAAACTTTTTTAACCAGAGCTTGCAAAAGTAGCTCAGATTGGTTTAGCATCCCTGAAGCTGCCCAGATGCTGCTTCCTCCTGCGTGTGATGCTAAATCGAATACAGCGGCCTCTTAAGCAGCCACCTCTACAGCAGGATGTTGTAAAACAGTGTCTTTTATAGCCCAGGCTTCAGAACAGGGTATCACGCTACACCCATCTCCAAGTACAGAACTACACACTGGAGTGTAAGAACCTGCTGGTTTAAGCTGTTCTGCAGCTCTTCTGGCATAGCAGCTGGCACTTCAGCAATTCTCCATTTAAAAAAAAAGCTCATAAAACACTCTCTAGGAAAATAATTGCACATGGCCCCTTGTTTCTGAACTTCTTTAATCTTTCTGTGAGATAGAGCAACCATAATTAAACGCAATATTCTGGATGTCAAACTGAAATTCATGGCTTTGATAAATATTAGGCGATTAAGCTATTTATAAAATATATAATTTGAAAATCTGGCATTTCATTTTACATAACTATTATTTCTACCATGCAAAGGCTGCTCTCCACTTGGCTCAGCCTGCTAGAAAAGAAAATTAATAAGGATGTTCGGCTGAAAGTTTAAAACTCTTAAAAAATTCAAATGAACAGAGACAAAGTCTCCTTGGGAAGAAAGCAGTGTAAAAATACTCTTACAAGTGAAGTGACTTCATTATCCCCTTTGAAAATGACTTGCTTGCTTTGTGAACAACTCCCACTGCAAATCCTGGAAATCTTACTGAGTCTTCTGAGAAAAAGGAACATTTTCTATTTAGTGGTGCAGTTAAAAAGCTCGTACCAGAAGGTCCACCATGTTAGGCTTATTATTCCTCAGTGTCTTCACAGCATGGAATACGTCAACAGCCCTCTGATGTCGAAGCATTTCACAAACAATACTGATTGCACAAAACGTCCCACTGCGGCCACCTCCATTCCTATAATAAAAGTGATAAAATGGCTCAGTTACAATTGACTCTATGTTACAAGTGCATACAGCACCAGCGATGGCTACAGAAGGCATGAGTTCCAGTAGGGAGAAACCCCAGAACATTCCTGTCCCCGAAGGCTGCTGAACTCTAGGCAGAACATGATTTTTAATTGGAATTAATGGGCTGAAAGATCCCAAAGAAAGCTATGATTCAGAATTCAGCAGGCTGAAAGCCTGGAAGGAATTGAATGGCTGAGTTTTGCACCACCCTTCAGTGAACACTTGCGACAGCACAAAGAGGACTGCTAAAATAAGGACAAGATACTTCTAGATTCAGTTCAACACCTCTTTGCACTGTAAATGCACAAGGTTGCAATGAGCATCAGGCCTGGAAATGTTATAGAGAAAGTGGATCTTTGAGTTCTTTTATTCCAAATCGTGGTGCTTTCCTCCTGGACCCAAAGGCGTTTCGGAGGAACAGCAAAAGCGCCAAAAGTCTCATTTGTAGGAGCCCTTCTGGTGGCTCCACCTTTAGCATGGCACTAGGTGGTGGTGCGATATTCCCCTGGCTGATGTGCTCACCCCCTGGCAGCAGGCAGAGGGGCCGGCTGCCTGGCAATGACTACTTCTAAAAGTGTATGTATTCCCCCTCCACCCACAGTAGCAGAGGATGAGAACCCTAAATGACTTGCTAACAAAGAAGCCAGGCAGAAATGTTCATATGCATGTTCAAATACAGTATTTAATAATACTTTATCCCCGGTTATTTTTAATCTTTAAGAGAATCTCTTTCTTTCTGGAAACCCTATTATTTCTACAGCTATTCTAATCAGAATCTTTAGGCTGTGCTTCACCGAAAATAATAAACCTTAATAATTACCAGAGTGCAGACTAGTTAGGTAGCAGGTCTTTCAAACCAGCTTCGCAAATGGTTGATTTTCAAAGGAAGATACAATGTCGCACATCTGTCACATCCAGGCAGTACGAAAAGAATGCTCTCTGCTGCCAAAACATTGCCTGATATTGTGGGACTCTTTGAGAATTTTAATTAAAATAAAGTCATTTAAAAGGATTATATTAGAGCTTTTTCTTTCTTTACTGCCTGGCAGTGACGCATGTGTGATGTTGTACAACTATTTAATATCATCAGCCACCTCAGAGATAACAGTAATTTGCACTTCAAAAGGGTCTTTTCAGCTAAAGATCTCAAAACATTAATTAATCACACTGCACAATGCTCCTTTGATGAAAGTATTATTATCCCCATTCTACAGATGGGGAAACTGAAGAGCAATGACTTGTTCAAGGTCAGTGATAGTGGGAATTATTAATACACTCTTAGATTTTCCTCCATGGTTCTAACATTGGGTCCCAACTTTTGAAAGTGCGTTAGCATGTGCTTTTCCCGTTAGCATGTCCCTTCTCCATCATGGCAGCATCTTTAAACAGATGTTTAGAGGAAGAGGGGTACAACTTCAAGCACTGAAGACTCGGTCTCAAAAGATCGGCTACTGCTGAGGGCAAACAGCATGTACAAGTATTAAGCCATATCAAAAGAAGGATGGTGGCAGAGTGGATGAGAGCCTGC
Source organism: Gymnogyps californianus (assembly GCF_018139145.2). Lineage (NCBI taxonomy): Eukaryota > Metazoa > Chordata > Aves > Accipitriformes > Cathartidae > Gymnogyps > Gymnogyps californianus. The sequence continues at coordinate 55,852,969 of NC_059472.1, read as the reverse complement.
ACCAGTGGAGCACAAAGGTCACAGGAGGACAAAAAGATATACCATTATTAGAGAAAGGTAAGGCAATTACAGGATCATCGTAACTGGTCTATCACACCATTTTTACTTCTGCGCTTTATGTCTGGAAGAGGAATCACGCCTCCAATACCACTTATTTCTACAGTCCTTATCTGTAGAAATAAAAGGTACGTTGTTCTGAAGGTACAATTTTGATTTACTGTGAATAAATATGCACCTTTTCCGTTTGCAAAAGTCACTGGACATCTTTATATAAAATACAGTTAACTTGTACCCATCATCTTTTCCCAGGGGACACAGGGACACCCGTCTACCAAGGGACAGAGAGGGAAACTCATGAATCTACACCAAAAATCACACAATTCCTCTTGTATTCAAAGCTTTTAAATGAGCAGTTGTATTATTTATCCAGTTCCAGACTAGATAGATACTCTTCACAAATCTTTTAAAACCTGGCACAAATTCTGTAACAGTATTTCCTTACTTTCTCTCTTCTGTTTCCAGTACTTACAAGCAATGTACAACTGTGCGTCCCTCTCCCCTGTTATATTCTTCCTGCCACTTCTCCACTTGGCGGATGAGCTTCAAGAAGGAGCGTTTAGAAACTGGAGTGTCTCTGTACATGGGCCATCCCAGGAACTGGAACTGCTGCACCATCCGATAGCCGTCTTGGGGCTGTAGAGATTCAGACAACAAGCAGGAAAAATAACAGCATTTTATTTGGTACATAATTTAGATATTTGCGTCAGTGAGGAATGTTGTTCAAGCAGATCACCGCTGACAAACTACCAATGTAATTTCAACTGCCCTTGAGGAGTTATGACTTTTAATTTCCAACAGAGTTATTAGAACAAGAGGTTTTAAAGAGAGTGCTATACAAATAGACTAGAATAGAGCAATGGTATAGCTGCAGGATCAAGCAAATAATTAATTAATATCATAGCAGGAACTTGGTAGCAAAGAGGGAGCTGCAACACAACTTCAATTATATACCTTTTTTTTAATATGTTCCAGCATTTTGAAGAATGTTTGCGTGCTTCTGTATTTTTTTACAAGAAAGGTCAAAACCTCTCAAGATATTTTGAAGCAGGAAACATTTAAAAAACCAAACGAAACCCTCAGATGTTTCTGGCTTATAAAAAATCTAACTACATTTTATTTTATTGTGTGCTACTGCAGCAGTCAGAACCTCTCTGGTGAAACGTTACTGAACAGTTGCTTTGTGGTGATTTAAAATAAAAAAGGAGCATAGAACAAGTGTTAGTGGCAGAAAATTACAGTCCTTTGAAAAAGGCATAATAAACACACACATGAAAACTGTTTTTGTAGTCTAGGATTTGCCGCTTTCACTTCTGTGCAAAGTGAGGGCATTTTAGTGCCACTTTTAAAATGAGCAACACACAGAAATGTTGCCATTACAATTTTTTTCTCTAGAGTAAGAGGTAATAGAGAGGATGTAAGATTAACAAGATAAGGGAATAAACCAAAGTGGATGCAGCATTAGATTATGTTCTTCAATGGGTTTTGTCTGCTTTATGTCAAAATTTGGAATCTACTAATTTCCTGGCCAGTTTCTTTCAGCTGACGGCCCCTCTTCCCAAAGCACATCAGCCAGACCGAGCGTCTGCTAAAGCTCACATTAACGCTGCTGGAGACTGTGTTTTTATGTTGCCACATTTACTGTGAATGCAAGGCCTTCATAGTATTAAAGAAATATCCTGAAGCTTACAGTCTGATTCCCTGTTCGGATAGTAGCATGTTTTTGGGTGTGCTTTTGGAGCCTTTCACTGTCCTGAGAGCTATTGGATCTCAGGGCAGTTCCCAACTTTTTTCAGCAGGGAGTGCTGCTTATTCCTAGCTATGGTTCTCCAGTGATCGACACCAGTCCGTTGCAAAGGCTCCCTCCATCTGGATGGGAAGAGATGCCTGGTCTGTGGTGGAATCTTTTTTCCACTCAGCTTGAAAGACATGCCTCATTTAGTCTTCTGTCAACTTTATGGGAGCATAAAAGCTGGATATGAGAACGTACTTGTCCCTCTGAAGTGCTTACATATATTATGAAGTGTGATTAGTGGGACAGGATCTTCACTAAAAGCCTGAGACTGGTATTGAAAAACATGCCTAGTATTGGTGCACAGCTTTCTTTGCATGACACAGGATACAAATATGCAAGATGGCTAATTTCAAACTGTTGAAAACAGCACTGATTTCGGCATTTCTTGGCTACCACACAATCTGAATACTGCATTTATTTCATTTGCATTTAACACACTTGAGATACGCATTAAAATATTTTTTACTTTAATTACACATAGAAGGCTTTTTTCTCATTGATTATGGTGTGACTCAGTATTGCACCATTGCTTTCAAGTAAATAAGCTGAAAAATGAGAATGGTTTTATGTGAGTTTAACTTTCATTTTCTGTAATTTGAGTGGAGTCAACTCATCTACTGAGACAGAATTGTTTTGCAAATAACATCCTTACCCTGGCTGCATTATAAATTCGGAATATCCGGCTGATTATGTCTTCTTCTAAATCAGCTGATACAAACTCCACCTGAATAGGACCATGTCGGTGTACTCCATTTTCTGGCCAGTACTGAGGACACAGCTATAGAAGACCACAAACACAAAAGAACACAGTTAATCACTTTGAATTTCATGCTGCCTCAATATACTTTTCTGGATTTTTCTTTGTGCTACATTTATTACTGAAATTCTCACATAACATCTTTATAAAATACACAGTGCACCATCTTCCACCAGTTTCGAGCACTCTGCTTTTACTTGTGCGGAACAGGTTTAAACAAATGCGTTTTCACTTAACCGAACACGCTATTGCTTGCTGCTGTACTCGCCATTCTCTGGTATTTGGAGTAACACATTTCTGACACTCAATGTCAATTCTGCAAAACATTATGACAAGACAGGCGGATGCTGTCAAGTATTACCGTATCGCAGAGACAGCGTGAAGCCTAAAGACCAAAGGCCTGGTATCTCCAATTGTCCTGAAAAGTCGGTAATAATTCAAGCTACATCAGCATGTGTGCTTTATACTATGAAGGGTGCCTCGATTCTCAAACCTCAGGACTTAACTTTCACATCTGTTTCACCCGTGACTGATGATATCGGCTAATACCAGCATTGCTTTAAATTTTCAGCAACAACTGCTCAATTTCATCTTATGAATGCCACCTGAAAATAGTAATTATGGTTTCTTTAGTGCTCAGAAAACATTACTTCTAGGTATCTAAAGATCAGAAAGTAATATTACCATTATCTTGCACAGTTTTAGTGTCTAATAATATCACGATGGCTTAATCCAGGAACCAATTATCATCTGTGTTAATACTTTAAAGATTAAATCAACACTTTGCAAGGAGGTTTTTGAAGCTAGACTCTGCTTGTCCTTTTTTTTCCATAAAAACCCTAATGATTTTTTTCCAGGGATATTTAGAGCAGTTCAAGCATGCAGCTTTTGCAAGCATTCACCAAAATTAAGTATGAACTTATGAAATTTTGTTTGCTTGCAGAAGCATTGATGTCATATTTGGAACTTTATTTCATTCAGTAAAACAGCTGTGGTCTTCATTCTGCTGCATTGCTGTTGGTGATCCAGAGCTGAGCTGACAAATCACATTTACTCCAGATGTTGTTTTGCATTTCTTACAACACTTAGTCCTCAACAAAGCCGTTTAGAGATGACTACATTTTGGGAAAACATAATCATTTACTACATCAATTAAAAAGAGAACAGGGTCTGATTTGCAGGAGTTCACTTTAACAAGTTAAAACCAGAAATTTCGATAAGGAAAATATATTTTCATTTATTTTAAACCCCCCCCCCCCCCGCCATGATTCAGTCTGCTAAGCAGATTACTTTCCAAATATTGTCTAAATCTCACACAAATTTTTATTATGAAATACGCTAGTGCACAGGATAGCAAAATACAATGCATACAACTAATGCAAATGCCAGTGCTCAGATCATTTAACGTGCACAATTTAGTACACATCTTTCAAATACATAGGAATACTGTTCTAACAGGTCTTTGAAAAATGCTTAAATGATAATAAGCAGAGCTGTTTGCTGGAGCTGTTTTAGGAAGCCGAGATTTTCACGTTCTAAAGAAACCAAAAGCATTTAGGTCTGCGCATTTTGCATGCCTGTGATGCTAGCGACTCTCTTTAAGTCAGAGTCACTGTGAAGGGTTGAATTTCATTTCCCAAAAGAGCATAACAATCCATATAAATAGTAATATCTAAACAGAACTGTAAACACTCTATATATACATAAATAATAATGATAACAGTAATTATTAATAAATCTGAATGTAATGAGTGTTTTTAATAAGCTCTGCCCTCTCTCCACTTCTGTTTGCTCTGAGGGTTTTGAGATTTATTCCTAATGAGAAGATTGTTACTCACATTAGAGGGAAAAGGTTTAACATACTGCAGAGGCAGGTGCATTAACTCCATATCCCAATAGCTTTTAAAAGCTTGTGAGGCTAATAAATGCTTGAAATAGCCATGCACTATTGTAAATTCAAAACACAGCCCACAAATTAAAAAAACTCTGTTCAGCAGTCCCTAACAGTCTGACTCCCTTGAGTCTTTCCTTATTCACTCAGAAAATAATCTTAGACTCATGAATAAAAGTTTTGTCTCTCATTTCTATTTTTCTCCCTGTAGACAGTTAAGGGCTTGGAATCAGAAATTCAGTCTTTAAAATAGTGTGTGGAATTCCTACACATTCCTTTGAAACACAAAACGGAAGATTAGTATGTTTTAAAAACAAATTCTTCTTGTTAAAAAGAAGTAAGAAGAAACATTTTTCTAACCGTGCAATACTCAACAAAGCTAAAAAGATTCTTGATCATATCAAGAATAAAAATGACATGCAGTCTGCTATAAAAAATAACAATTGCTCTTAATCAATAATTACCAAATATTTACATATTAAGAATCCAGATGACCACCACATTATTCCAGCAGACGGCTGGTGCAGTTTGTTGGAACCAAGGAAATTATATCTGTGTAAGAACCTGGAATTGTGCAGTTGTGAGTCAGGCTCTAGGATGCTTAGTGATTAATGCTAGTGATTAAATTGCCAAACCAGTAGGTACGGTTTTCCAATTTTCTAAAGAACATGTACAGCATGCACAACTCTTTTGTAAGGTAATTACATTCCCCCATACGTTTTGTTGCCCTGTTTTCTCTTCCGAAGGATGCTTAGTCTCCAATCTTGTTTAGTTCCTATCTCCTTGCTAACAAGGTCATTTTGTGCCAAACATAACACAGATTTTCACACTGGGAACACCTATCCCCTGGTAAGCAGACCAAGGTCATTGACCTGTTTCAGGCAGGCTAATGAATAGCTCTTGGCTTCTGTTTATGACTTTTGGCTATTATTAGTATGTTTCAGGCTTGAGTCAGAATTCCACAACCATCATTTTTGGTTTTTAGCAGCTCTTCCCAAAGCATGTTCTCTTATCAGAATAAATTACGGGCGCATGCACTGATGTGTGTGTGCATTAACATTTTGGTGGAGAAGCTGCTGATGGTCTGATTTATTCCTCTTTCCCTATGTGTATCCGCAAGCTACAAATCAATTTTTTAGTGTGTTAGTATTTAATGTTGTTTTATAAAACTAATTACGTCCGAAAGCTGTTCTGAAATGCTGAGGCACTAGCACTCCTCTTTTGAATGGAGCAGTTTTCTGGACTTACTTGTGCAGGATCCACGTCGTTCAGCATAACTATTGAAGTGCAGTGATAATCTAGGACCAGTCTCCAGAAATCTTTGACAGTATTTGGTAAGGGATGCTGCGTAACTATAAAAGCTGATGGTTGCTTGTAGCTCTGCAAAGAAATAACAAGATGGTGAGAAGAACAGTAAGAGATAAAAATCCATTTAGCAGAATGCCAGTCACAGCCCCAAAACTTTGGGAATGAAAGCATTATTTCTATTTTCTATATAATTAATACATTGTTTTCAGCTCTTTCCTGAGTTCTTATATGCTTCAAAGTTAATAAACTGTATTTGAGCAGAATAAAACTTCTGCAGATGTTATATTTCTGAAATGTATTTTATGCCATGGGCATAGAGTAAAATCATCAGAGGTTTTTGCCTCCAATGCATCAAATTTTGAGCAACAGTTTTGTTTTGTTTTGTTTTGAGCTGTTAATGGACAGATTAATCTTGGCTGTCTGCACTTAGGTTTTAATTTGAATGATGCCCGTGAAAGGAAGTATCTGTTATTTTTCAGAAATATTGTTGAAATTCTGGTCTATCTGACAGCAGCAAGGATACCCAGGGGATAAATTTCAGTGCTCTTTGTCTTTTTTAGCACCAGAGTATGTTGTTGACTGAGCTGTTTGGTGGGACTGTTCCATTGTGGATCTCATACTAGCATTTTCACTTACGTCCTCCTGAGTGTTGAAGGCCAGCATGGCCATACTGGGGCAATTGTTGGGAGGGGTTATACCGTTGCCTTCACTAAGGAGGGCAGGGAAGCCTCTACAGGCCTTGAACTGAAGTATCTGTACCATGACAGAGATACAATCTGATCAGCTATTTGCATCTTTCTTTCAGAGACAGCCACTGAAGAGACCACAGAAAATGAATCCAATGTGTTTTGGGGTACAGATGAAGACACACAAGACTTCAGTTCTTTGTTTTGGTTTTCAGTAAACTGCAACTAGCAGGCATCGATGCTGCTGGTACATCAGTCAGCTGCCTTCTGTCCTACTGGCCCTGTCTTGCTGGAAGTTGCATGCAGATGAGAGATGCTTGAAGGGCCTTCCCTTACTCCCTCACTTAGAAGCCCCAGCAGTTTTTTAGGGAAAACCATTCTCAAACTCATTCAGATACTGAATAATGAAAATTCTGCTTGCTACCCCTTTTGCTTGAAGTGAGCTCTAAAGGCTTACATGAGGTGACCTGACTGCATCTCAACTGATGCAAGTGGAGAGGGTGAAATTCACCATCTTGCCTGCCGGAGACTGAGTGTTTAGGGAGAGGGACAAACGTGTGCTCTTGTCCATCAGTGCAGGGATATTGCAGGAGCCTGACTAGGGCGCCTTTTGCCCAGACGCACTTTTGGATCCAGCTCATTGTTTCAACAGTGAAGAAGGGAAGCATTTTCAAAGCAAATACTGAGGCACTGCTCTTTCTGAGCAGTACTTAATTTGCAGAACAAACCAGTACTGAACTCTCCAGGAAAGAAGACAATGTAATGGCAAGGTTGTAAATTGCAGATCAAGGAAGCTCCGCTCTAATATGAAATGTCATTGACCTACTGTGAGAACCTAGAGAAGTCACTTAAACTTTTGTTCTCAGTTTCTCTACATAGATAAACATAAAGATAATACACTTATCTGTTCACAGGAGTGTTTTGAACTTAGGCTTATTTTAGGAAAATGCTTTGAGAACTTGGAAGGAAAGAAATGCAAAAACTGCTATAAACTGTTATTACTCTAGCTTCACTTTTCAAAAAGGCCATTTACAATGTGTTCATTCTTTACTAACCTCTGTTTTCTTGTTGTTTATGTGTTTGACAACCGTAATTACTATAGCTCTAAATTGTCAAAGATAGGCTATAAATATCCACAGACTGTAAAGGCAGTTTAAGTGTCTTTTTACTGATATTCTATTAGCAGGATTAGAATTACCATAGATGCATTAGGAAAAAAAAAATCCACACACACATGAAGAGGAACCATTCATTCAAACAGAAATAAATGGAAAGACTGAAGTAATGGCTTGTGTACTATCTTGTGCTGACAGACAATTATTTTTTTTGATAATTACTGTTTAAATTAGAAACAAAGGGAACTGAAATATTGCTGCAAACCTTATTATCCTATTTAACTGCCTTGGTGTCTTAACAGGTAACTTTTTTTCCTAGGCCAGATGGTTAAAAATTCAAGCACTAGGGAAAAATCCAGACACATTTAATTTATCAAAACTCCCTGACTTGCTCTCTGGGCATGGTTTTGGAACCTTGGCTGTGACATAACATATGTGGGATCCTAAATGTACTTGGGAGTTTAAAGATTTTGTGCCATGTTTTTGGAAAACAAGCTAGAAGGATTTCAATCTTCTTATGCTGACTCCACTTCCTGGCATTGCTCAGTTTGGAGGGCTGCTTATTCCCTTTTTATTATTAATGATGTAGTGGAGACTTACATCCATCAGTGCAGCATTAATGTAGTTACTGCTCTCCCCATCTATCGTTATGAGGAAAGGCAGGCATCTGTCTGGAGGCAGAACATCCATACAGCGATTCTTTTCATGATTTCGTGGTAAAAGTGCTATGCTGCAGTCTTCTACACGCAGTGTTGGAGTCACCATATTTAAAGTCTTTCAAAAAGAGTAAACAATACAACAGAAAAATTAACACAGCAGTGAAAGCATCCCATACTATTTAAGAATAGATCAGCTCAGCTTTCAGTTTCAGTGGGAATCAATATGCAGAGAAATGAAAACATATCACAGTCAGCAGGGTTTGGAAGCAAAAAATCCTGGGAGCATACAGATCTGAAAAATAACCTCAAAGACAGCTGCAGAGTAACCTGCCTTCTGGAGAAAAGACAGTGGAAGGAATCGACATACTTCCCTTGAGTAAAAAGAGTTTACTACTACCCAATTGCATTCTTTTATGATTTAGCATAATTCAATAGCCATTAGTGACATGTTATTTTCCCTTTTTTGCAGTCTTCTCCTCTGAGGCCTGTCCAAAACTCACATGGCTATAAGCAAGCACTTAAGCAGAAGTCTTTAGTATAGCTGAACTGTATAGCTTCTAGGTAATGCTAGCCACAACTTACCCTAAATTCCTCTTTGATCTGACTGGAGTTAGTTTGAGGATCCAGTTTATTCATTTCATAGTAAACAGACCTAACTTGAGAAGCTGGAATAGATGTGTCCCCACAAAGACAAGCTTCCAGGATAGCATCATGGATGAATACATACTGTTCCTGGTAAAGCAATTAAAATAATTACTGACATAGAGAGCATACGCTATTAGTATTTTGGTAAATAAAAAATAACAACTAATATGGCTGCCACTAATTCTCTCTGACTTTACCAGCACTGAAGCAAGACCAGAAGGAACAACAGCAGTTCATAAAACTTTATCCCACTCATTTAGAAATTAATATAGAAGGATTGACTCAAACTAGTCACAAATACAAACAGAAGTGCAGTAACACTCCATAATAAAACACAGAATGTTTCTGGTTTCCTTATTCCTCTGCACAGTTCTGTAGGTGCTATCGTGTAACTGAGCCTCAACAAGATGTACTCCAGAATGAATCCTTTCCGGAGAGGAAACACTCATGATTTTCCTTTTTTTTAAAAACCATTGTGAACCTTAAGTGCAGCATAACTGTGCACTTGTTTGGGCAGCAGTTCTTCAGGTTTGTGTGTGGATTATTTTCTGCATATGATTGAATAAACTACCTTCTGAATGGTGTCAACCACAAAGGGGCTCTATTTTTATGGGCTGGAAGAATATTTTTTCTTGCAAAGCATAAGGCAGTATTCCAGTAGATTAACAATACCTCAGTCTGCACCATGTTAACTCTCCGAGATCGAAGCTCTCTCACACAATTGTATATGTCTACAACACCTTCTCTTTCTGCCATATCCAGCATGATGTCAATAACAATGAAGCATCCAGTTCTGCCAGCACCAGCACTAAAGTAAAAGAAGAGCACAGTTATGTTCAACAGTGTATTGGAAAATGTAAAGTGTAAGGGTTCATCTCGCAGGTACTTGATCAGTGGGATGATTACTGAAATTCAGCCATGCATTCAGGCACTTGCAGGTTTTCAGACTCAGTTTTGCCATTCTTGTTTATATTTTAGGTATTAAGATATTGTGGGTAGCTCCAGTGGCTTCAGCAGCCTGTGTGGGGATTACACAGTACAGGAGAAGCAAAAGTAGGTCCTGAGTTTAGTGGACAACACAACGGAGGGATTTCTGTTCTACCTACCTGCAGTGAACAACCAGAGGGCCAGCGTTTGGTGGGCTCTTGGATTTGACCTGCCGTACAAATCCCAGCAGGCCTGTCGCGTGGTACGGTACACCGTGGTCTGGCCAGCCAGTGAAGTGAAACTGCCGAATTTCTCGAATCTCATGAGCACCTCTCTGTTGAAAAGACAAGGGTTGAAAAAGAAAAACAAGCTGCAATGTGAAAGAAATTGGACGAGAGACATCGTAAGAATGTAACTTCAAAAGCCTGAGCCTTGCTGAAAAGCATCCACCCCCTACCAATACAATCTGTACAGACTGTTGGAGAGCTTTCTCATAGCAGGACAGCAAGTTCAAAGGTTACATATCAACTGGTTTCAAAGCCTTACAACAAAGTTGAGTAATTTAGCACTAGATTGGTTAGAAACTTTCAGCAACAAGATAGACGCTCATCTCTATATTTAAGCACAAGGTTGCTTTGAAAACTGTGGCCGTAAGATGCGTGCCATGATCACAGAACAGGTTAGCAGTAAGGCCATGAACACATAGCACAGATGACTTTTTTTTCCCCACTGCTCTCCACAGGAGTTTTGCTGCTGACTTCAGGGAACTACAGCTTCAGCATAATTTTCCTTATCATTTGTCTCCTTCATTGGTCTGAAAGAAACAGCTGAATAGTAAGAAACCTTTTTGCACCTCCAATCATAGAGGCTGTGTTTGTAGCCCTCCACATGCTCACCCTTCAAGTGATTTGCCACAGTCTACAAGGACACGGATATGGCGAGACAGGTATGAATGAGAAGCCGATCGTGTAAGTAATTTCCCATGTGACTTTCTGGAGCAGTCTGGATATTAGAGGTGTGTATGCTAAGTTTGATTTTCTTAGTGCTTGTATTTCCCCTTCCCCCTCTAAAAATGCAGCTGCCAGTATTTTACTCTCATTAGAAATCCACAGACCAGAGGCCATCATACATATTTCATAAGCAAACAGCAAAATTATGACATATCATGTCTAGGCTGGACTAAATGTCAGTGATATTAATAACTGGTGGTTTACAGTTTTTCTTCTTAAAGATGTATTTCCTGTCTTGAGCTGGTTTGCATATAAAAGGTCTAATTCTCTTTGCATAATGAAGTAATATAAACTTCCTAATTTATTGCTAGTATGCAAGCTAAAAGAGTCTGAGATTTTCAATGGTTGAAAAATTTTGGCCATGCCAGTGCTACATGACCGGAGTGGGCTTGGTGTATCTTGGGAGTCCTGATGCTCTGACAGCTCAGGCTGGGGTTTGTGGAGACTGGGCATCGGCTCAGAGGCGTGACTACCCACACTCATCTCCCTCGGAAACTGCGACACAAAAAGGCAGGCAAGGGAGAAGATGAAGAGCATAAGCGGCACTGGTGTAGACTGAGGAGATCACACCCTTGCAACCGAAATGACCTTATATCCTAAAAACCGATTTTAAAACTTATTGAAACCCAGGAACAGACAAAGTAATTTGCATTTTAAGACAGTCTAGCAAACACATTCAAATACAATTCGGTCTCTGTACTCTGGGGATTTTAGAGTGTGTTAGTTAACACATCTTTTTGCTACTGTAAGCAAGGCCTCCAACTCCGTAAATAGCTGCGTGTAGGTGGGGTATCCATGTCCCAAACACTTTTATATTGCTCGTAACAACTGCCCACAATCCCCCAAGAAACAAAGACCCTATACAAAAAAGCAATGCCATGACTATACAGAGGACTGAAACGAGTACCCCACATGAATTCTTCATGCTGTACGCAGCCTTGATTTTCAAGCAATTTACAAAAAGTAAACTGCTCCTCCAAAATAATGTGCCCAGCTGTTGCGCAGATCAGGATATGTCCTGTGTATCTTGTGTATTAGTTTTGAAAATGCTATCTGTCACGCTGACTGCATTTTTGTCTATCGTTGGCAACACTCAGCTACTTAGAAAAGGTTTTGCATATAGGGTACTTTTATAATGAGTTTGCTTATTATACCTACAAAAGAATGATTTTCATGTCTGTAGCTTCCCTGCTGGTTTCTAAACCCAAAATAGCAACACAACTGCATGAATCATAAAAGCATATGCTCAGCTTGGAAAGACTGTATTTTTTACATTTTCTTTCAGCTGAAACAAACAGAAAATGGTGTACATTGCTAACAAACCCTAGGATGTTAAAAAACGCTACAGATACTTATGGTGCTGCTGTAAGTTACTATCGGAGTAGTTCATCTGAGTTAACTGTTGTGCTGTAAAGGAACTGCTCCAAAGGAACTGCTTGTGCACACAATGTAAAGTGTATCTAGGAAGCGGTCTTCAGAATCAGAGTGCAATTTTGGGTTCAATTTTCTTAGCATTATCCCCCTACTCCTCAATAATTACCAAATAGCCATTTAAAAAAATAAAAATAAGTGATCAATTTATCTCCAAACAAATCAACTTCTGAATTGTATTTTAGGAGCAGGTATGAGATGTTCATCCACAAATAGAAAAGATGGTCAGAAGGGACCTCTGGAGATCTCCAGTCCAACCTCCCACTCAAGAGTGGGTCTATGGCCAACACTACATCTGTCTAGCTGAGCCCTGATGACCTCCAAGAGTGGAGATTCCACAACTTTTTTCTAGGTAACCTGCTCCAGCACTGCACTACCTTCCTCCTGAAGGAGTTTTTCCAGTGCAAGCCTTCCATGCTGCAACTTCTTGGCCATTACCCCTTGTTTTGCCATTCACTACCATTGAGAAGAATAAGGAGAATTTGGTTTCCCTGATTTTCTAAACATCTTTGAAGTAGTTGCAGGCTGCAATTAGATCTTCCTTACCCTCCTCCTCATCTCTACCACACCGAACAAGGCCAGTTCTCTTAACCTCCCCTTGCAGCTCCTATGTCCTACATCCTTAATCATCTTGGATATCAGATGTTGTCCCAGGATGTCACAGCCTGTACTGACACATGGGGTTAGTCCACCTAAGGCGCAGAACTTCGCATTTTTCCTTGCTGAATTACTAAAGTTTCTGTTGGCCAAATCTTCCAAGTCCTTTGGAACTGAGGCTCCAACGTTCAGCATTTCAACACTATCCTTTGCTTAGTATTGTCTGCAGATTTGGTTAGGGTGCACTCTGGCTCATCATGCAGCTTGTCTTAGAGAGGCTGAAAAGTATCAGTAGATTCTGATCAGTAGATCAGAAACATAAACTTGAGAGAATTATGGTGGAAGAGATGTACAGACTTGACCTTCCAGTACCATTGGAAGAGTTAAAAAGTATGGAAAATAGGGTAAAAACAAATGTACTTTACTCAAACTATACTGACACTGCTTTTAGAGGCTTACTGAAAAACTACCAACTATTAAAAAGCAGTGTCTAAATGAAATCTTTTCAGATGGAGATTTTTTTTAAGAAATAAAATGTTTAGTGCCTTTTATCTCTCTCTGTTCTAATGCACTTATTCAAGACAGTTTGGTTATGTTCAACTGTAAAATCCTCTAGGTCTTTTTTTCCAGTCCCAGTTAAGAAGTGAAAAGCTAACATCAAAGCATGGGCTTAAAATTTGCAGAATAGAAATCAACCAGTGCTTCATCTACTTCAAAGTGTAGCCACCGTTTCTCATCTGTTTATTAAAAATATCTAAATGCAAGGAAACAACAGGCTTGAGTGAATTCGATGTACAATATGTATAGTGGTAAACATGATACAATATTTCAGTTCATTCAAACCGCATAATTCTATTATCATTACCCTCAGGTTGCTGTATTGATGCATATTTAAGTGTTAGATTGAAGAATAAAACAGGAAAAAACCTAATTCCTTTGTTACTGTGGATGTATGTACAGAGGCCCTGTTGGGTCGTCTTTTTGGCAGTTTCATCTACCTGGGTGCAGGATTCTTTGATGCTAAAGATTATGTTCTTCAAAACCGTAATTGAATACTATTTCATCATTAGAGAGAACCAGTATATCACAGGTACTGCAACTAAATCAAAAGGAGTTTTCTAAGCTAATTAGTTGCAAATCTACTCATGGTGTTACTGAGAGAACGTTACCTCAGTGCACCATTAGGAATATCAAGTCTTCCAAAGAGGCCCTTTCCTTGTTGTTCTGCAACTCAAATCAGTCTTGATACATACAATTAAAACACTTTCTGTCCTTTAATGAATTCTGAATAAAACCCCTGAATTGACACAAAATGCATGACACACTTCAGCACTGACTGACCCTGCTTGTTCTCACTTTCAGTAAGTAACTTATTTGTTAATTGTACATTGTCCGTATATTGTAAGCTGTTTGGGAGAGCTACAAGATCTAGTAAGCATCAAACAAATTCAGGGCATTATTCTAACAAACAGTAATACAACACGCTGATTGGAACTCCCCATACAAAGACGGATTCCACATGAAAAGTGAAATTGCCTTGAGAAGAAAATTAGTTTGTTACAACTATGTCTCTGCAGACCAGGAACACACCGGCCCAACAGATAACAGTATTCTCCACCATGAACTTCTGAATAATGGTGCATGCAGCCTCTGGTACAGACAGAAAATGATTGTGGGGAACGTAAGATGGGAAAACAGCATGTGTTTTTCAATTGATTGCTGGGAGGGAGGCTTCGATTTCTCCTAGGCAAGGAACATCACTTTTTCTAACTCAGGCAGGGGCCAACAGTGATGGAGAGCACAGAAAAGTTGCTGCATTTAAAGGAAAACACAGCTTACCATAAGAGGGCGGTAGTTGTTTACCCAAAAAATAGCTACAAAACCAGGATGTCAGTCAAAAGATTTAACTTTCCCATGTTGAATCTATATATAAGTTACTTAAGCAGATAGCATTGTATTTAAGAAAACCGAATTTGGAAACTTACCTTTTCTACTGCAAATGTTCGAATCACATATTCAGCCAGGAGCTCTGTTTCTATTAGGGTAACTTTAATGTCTTTATATATCTCTGTGTCATCTGGCCAGTATTTGCAGCATTTGACCTTTAAAAAATACAAAAGAAATTAAGGTTCATTTATTTTAGAAGGTTCATACTGAATCCATTCTGTATTCTGTGCAATGATTTCTGTTTTAAAATGCAATCACGCGCAAAACAGTCACATTTTCTGCACGTGGAAATGATTAATGTTTAAGGGACATTGCATCTTCTTTTTTTAAGACAGCTTTCAGAGTTGCAGGTGAGATTTGTGTTGTCGTTAGTGAAGTAAGGCAAATTTGTAGGGAGCACAAGGGATATTTATACCCTGCACAACTCAGTTACAGTAACTGTTCATTTCCTGTGCTTTCCAACACAGGGTGTGCCCAGAGGGACAACCACCACCAGAAGGTTTCTCCTCCAACCTCTAGCTGGTGATTTGTCTCAAAAATACCTCCCTACCTCCTAAAAGGAAAATGTATTTTCCAGACAGGAAGGATCTTCTCTACTGTTAGAAAAGTATCTCTTTTCTCAGATTAACTTTCCAAAGGAACTGATGAGACGTCAAATGGCAAAACTCAACACTTGAAGTCAAGAGATGAGTTTTATGCCTGGGCTTTAACACCAATTCACTAGATGACCCCAAACACTACGGGTGGGATTCATCTCACTTAGCTCAACCTAAGCTGAGTAGGACAAATGCCTTCTAGAGGTGCCTTTATTTTTGTTAACTATGAAAAGAGTCCAGACGACTGCCGTCGCCTAGGTGTTTGGCTTCTTGATGGCTAAGGTTAGGTAAGATGAATTCCCCTTTCCCCCACACTGATATCAGTAGGCTTCTGGAGCTGTGCGTTCTTGACAAATTCATCCTGGGATATGGAGACGGAAAGAAGGTGGGTTTTGTGAACTGTATTTCAGATTTTCTGAGCCCTGGTGTGGTCTAGATGGGACAGACTTCACAGTATTTAATGTATTCAAATGTGCACTATTATACTGCTATTTTTTTAAAGTGGGTGGTTGGGGGGACTGTATATGATAATGTAAATAGCTGACAGACTTAAGAATTTTCTCCTTCTCCCCATTTGTGTGCACAAGGCGGTGGGTGGGGAAGCTAACACATTACTTACTTATATATCTCTCTTTTATTCTGCTCTATCACGGTAATAGCTATGCTATCACCACTGCATCTGGCCGTTGTCCAGTAGTGCAGTACGTGCTAGGAGTAGCATCTGTTATACATCTGCTGCATGGAATAGTTTCTCTCTTTCTCTCACCGAAGGGAATATTTAAAATGGATCTTTTAATACATGTAAAACTACTGGTTTACTTAAATATACACTTAAATGGGTTGGGTAAAAAACCCAAACACTTCAAATATTCAATGGAAAACTGATAGAAAAATAAAAAAAAAAATTCACAACTGGTAGAGTATTTCTCAAACCCATTTTCATGCCAAAATATTTGGATTACTATCATGTCTAGTCTTGAGCAAAAGGTAAAACTGATGAATGTGTGTATAAGCATACAGTGAAAACTGTAATGCATGATTCAAATGATTTATTTATACAAACTCCAGGTTCAGTATATAAAGGATTACGCAGAGAGTCAAACCTTGTCCTGTCACGCAGAAGAAGATACTTTCCTCAGAATTTGTTTCAAGTGATATAGCCGATAATCACATACAACCCCTCTTTACTGTCTGGACAGAAGAGAGGTCTTGCCACATCAAAGCAGTAACATGGGCTGAT
The DNA here is from genome assembly GCF_018139145.2 of Gymnogyps californianus. Classification (NCBI taxonomy): domain Eukaryota; kingdom Metazoa; phylum Chordata; class Aves; order Accipitriformes; family Cathartidae; genus Gymnogyps; species Gymnogyps californianus. The sequence goes on along the minus strand of NC_059472.1, from coordinate 55,836,308 downwards.
AAAATAAAAAGTTTGTCCGGGTAGGGTCAGGAGTTCTGACCCTTTTCCTGACTTTTTAGCACTCCTTTTCAAATTTAAATCTGAATAGAACTGAGTTGAAGGGCTGGAAAAACACAGCCCCACATCAGAATCCTCTTCAGAGAAAAAGAGTAGCGTGGTCATAAGCCCTGGCTCCCAGCCACAAAATGATACAAGCACCCTAACAGCTTATTCCTGCTTACACAGCTGACGGAAAGCTCCTAGAGCAGAGCTGAAGTTCAGGTAGCTATAAGCAGGTTTTTATTTATTTCTCTATGCTTGTCGTCAGACGTAGTAACCACGTTAGTATTGGCCAAGAAAAATTCTTTATATTCTTCACATTTCATCTGGTATTAAGCATGGTTTCAGGACAACTGGCAAACACCAGGTTATACAGTTCCCTTCCATAGCGAGAGGCTTGGAGCTGGGACACTGAACAGCCCTTGCAGTGCTCAGCACTCCTGTACCAGGGGCAAGGGTAGCAAGACTGCTCCCCCCACCATGCTCACCAGCCAGCAACATGACAGGGTGTCAGTGTGGATCAGAAGGTTTCCATCAGCCAAGGCCCAAGCTGAGGGCCAGTCCCAGGGTGCCTAAATGGCGGGATCTCTGGCAAACGCGTATTCATCTCTAAAGTGTATCTATCAGCTGTAAGGAATGAACCACCATTTCAAAAGCATTAAACGTTGCTGCAAGCAGTTTAGTAGTTGCTGCTGCTATCTATTGTTGTATCTACTTGATATTCATTCAGATCTTATCTTGTTTGGATGTATTTCCAAAAATCCTCTGATAGAAGCTAAGTGAAAAACATTGAATGCTCATTGTTTTGTCTGTGTTGTTAAAATAATCCGGAAAATTCACATTGTTCAAATCCCTTAGGCCAGCAAACTGACCCTTGTATAGTCATTGCCGGGAACTCTCTGAAATAGGGTTTTCCTACCTATGGCTAAGATGATTTTTTGACTCTCCATGCAGAATAAGGCAATTCGCGCTGCCTCCGGACTGGAGCAGCCCACTGACAACCCCATCTCTGGAGCCGATTCCCTTTTCCTGCCTGTTCGCTTATCCTTTCCACAGGTGGAACCTGAACCACACGAAGACAGCCAACGCACATAGACAAGGAGCAGCTGCAGCGGTGATCCTAGTCACAGCACTACTGATCAGCATGTCTCTTTGTTGCTAACTTTAGCCTTGTTTCTTTCTGATGGGCGCCTGCCATCCTCAAAACAGCTCTAGTTTAGTAAAATAAACAATCGGGAAAAAAACCCCAACCCTGGCTGAATTAAATTGCTCAGCCTTGAAGGAAAACATGCCTGTTTCTAACTTGGTAAGTCTAGACAGTCTGGATTATGACTAAGAACTAGGGACATGCAGAAAGACCAATTTAGAAAAGCACAGTCCCCATCTTCTTATGCCTCAACTGTTGGATTTGCTTCCACTCTTTTTTTAAACCTTATTTAAGATGATCCAGTGGAATAATTAGGGAAGCATTGGGGGATGTTGCACAGAAGTTATAGCCTTCCGTGCCTTATGCAGCTTGGGCCCGCCAGGGATTTTACTCTGCTGCACAGGGGATTTTGGGCACGGAGCAGATTGGAGCTGAGCAGAAGGATCCATGACAACACAATTTCCTGAAAACTCTCCCAAGTGGAATAGGGGCTGTAACAGCTGTGGGAACGGTGCCAGAGCTGCAGTCAGAGCCACAGACCAACACTAAATGATTCACTCACTGGGGGGGGAGAGGGGGGGAGAATGAACTTTTTTTTTTTTTTTTTTTTAATTCAGGCTTTTTTCCTACTTTTGGCTCTTGTTCTGCAATGCTGCTGCACATGCTGAGCTCTAGACATGGCAACTCTGTGGACTCCTACTGAGCCAAAAGTTAAGTAAATGCTTAAAGACCAGTCTCCCATCTCCTCCAGGACCTCTCAAATAAATGCAAAGGTGTCTTAAAGACAGAAATAGATTAAATAGTGTCAATCAAAATCACACTTATAAATGTTTATTGGATCAGGGCCTTTATTTGTACAAGGAAAGACAATTGCAACAAAATAGAATATGGTTTTACTCATCAAATATGAGAAACACTGCTGGTAACATATGTTTGCTCATTTTTTCTTTTTAGCACAGCTTTAGCTACTGTAACTTGATGAATCTCTTTCCCTTTTTATAAACATTTGGTACATATTTTACAAAAAACCCTACTAACAGAAGGTTTAGCTAAATAATTGATACACGAATCCAGAACTGAATATTAAATGCATTAGATTTTTTTTCACACAGTTGCTACCATAACAGTAAATATCATCCACAAAGTAGAAAACATAATTTTGAAATCTCATCTGAGCAGGAGTATAATTGAGAGTTTGTTCAGATATACCCCACATTTATATCCTAACAACGTGCCAAAAAATACAGATGTTCACCACAAGATGAGATAAAAGGGTGATTGCCAGACACATAATGAAAATGCTCTGGTTTAATCTATTCATCCCAAGGTACACTGTCCAATTGTTCCAAACATGTTTATTTTACTAATAATTTTAGAAATTTGGAGATGATTATCTACTTCCACCCCCTAGCTCCATCCCCCAGCAAAATAGTCTAATGTGAGAAACTAAAAACTAAAAATGAAGGTGGAAAGTTGTTGCTACTTCTAAATGTAACAAACAATGTAGGCAGTGGATAGCTAATGAACACAAATTGTGACTTCCGAAGCTGTATATTTAGCCATTTGGCAATGTGACACATCTAGCTAAAGGCAGTATGAAAGCCAGGACAGTAATTCATTTACTTAGAGGTTTGGAATAGGAGGAATATTACAGAATTAATATGTGAGCTGGCTGTGAAATATACTTTGTAGTTCGTACAGAACAGTTTAAGTAACACTGATTATTCAAAGTTTCCAATTTCCTTTGATTCTGAAATATTCTTAGCAAAAAGGTGATATAACTGGCTATGCACTGCACGGATTGTCATTAGTGAAGAGCAGTATGATATATTCTAATTTAAAATTAATCCTGAACTAAGTAATGATGATAATTCAGACATAAATTTTGAAGTGAAACCTCTAGGATATAAAATGAAATAGCCAATCAAGCTCACTGGTGAAAATTTTTAACAGATTTTACAGATGTAGCTAGGATAACATCATATACTTTTATTTGGCTGACTTGAAGTAAAAGGACATCCAATAATTGAAGGTATTTTTATTTAAATACTTTTCAAACAAAAAATGTATTGTGATTTAAGAACATTTTATAAGTTATAAAACAACCCTTGACAGAAGATAAAACCCAGTCTTTCTTTTTTTCATTTTCTTTGTTTGCTTTTGATCAAGTCAGTTAACTGATTTATACCTCATTTTACAGTTTTCTAAAAGAGGTATGGAAAAGTATTGAGAAATACAACATTTAAGATACTGTTTGGCACCATCAGATGAATGGGTCTGTATAAAGGCAGCCAGAAGTTCACAGCTCCCAGAGGGGGAGAGATGTCTCCATGAATTTTACTAGCTCAGTCTAACTTCTTCCAGTGACGACTCAGAGCTGATATAATTCTCCACCTTCTGCTGCCCTGTGTTGCCCTAGCAGCGCAATCCTAGGTTGCCTGGTGGATGCACTCTCATTCAACTTCTGCCCAGAATAGCTGGCTTTCTGGACGTGCCCAGTAGCAGCCATACACTAATGCTTTCCACCTGAGGGAATGAGTGCGATCCCTTTGTGCTTAAGAATCAGGTATACTGTTAGCATGCCATCAACCTGGTAGCTTGGGTTAGATGAAATTAAGCTGACAGGTCAAACCCATGGTGTGGCCTTCCTTTGGCCATAGAAAAGAATTAGTCTAGAAGAATTGCTTTAGGGTAAAGGTAACCCAAGGTAAAGCTGTTGTAGTGTTCCTGCCTTCATTGCTGATACCAATAGAAGAATATGGATTGCCTCTATTTCATTGCTTATGTTTAGGCAATTTTGTCTCCCACTGGTCATTAAAAAAGGCTGTAAATTAGTGCACCTTAGTACAGCCCTGGAGGAAAAAAGGCTGAGCACAGAACACATGAGAAGGGTGGCCCCATGCCAAGATGAAGGATGGTTACAGGATTAGCTGGAGCTCCTCAAAGCTTGTCTTAATCCCTTACACAACTGTGAAATCATGGGCACATTGCTCAGATCCTGTGCTCTGAAGACCCGATGTGCCTGCATCGAGCAGAACAGCCTGTGCTCTGAATCATGCTTCCGTTCCAAGAGCAAAATCATGCCATTAGTTGAGCTACAGAGTACCACCAACTTAGCAGATTGCCTTCTGGCTCTAAAACCTGATCATCTGATGTTAGGTTAGAAAGCTCGGCATGTTACTCTACTGGATACAGTAAAACTGTGTCTGTGCCTCCAGGATAATTCTTCCTTCACAGAGAGACTCAGAGATTAATTTCACGAGACTGCTGAGGTGAGGAGACTTGCAGTGATGAAGCCATTTCACTAGCCCCGACATTTCAAAGAAGAACTTGAAGCCTTCTTTGCAAACTGCACTTACACTTGCATCCTACACCTTGGCAGCACTTCAGTAGCTAGCCCAACAAGGAGGTCAATGCATTTGTGTATCCTTAAACCTCTTTTATTTATTTCTCAAAGTGAATTATCTCAATTGGATTAGTGACCATTAAGGTATTAATCTCTGTTGATTAACATTCTTTGAAACATAGCTTCTACTGGAAACGAGAATGCATCAAAACACTGCGAGCTGAAACTGTGTCTGCTTTGAGTGACATGGGACAGTGCTGAATGCTTGTACGTTGGATGTCCTGTTTGATGATGCTAACATTGCTAATCTGGGGACACCTTTATTAAATGATTGCGAAGAGTCCTTCCTTCTCTTTCCTGAAGAGCAACAGCCTTTTTTTTTCCGTAAGGGCTCCTCCCCTGCTACGCATAATGGAGTTATGCCAACTTGTTATTTCTGATTAGAAGTCTATAAAGCTGAAATCTGTTTTGACGACTAGAAGGGTTCACTGACTTGAAAGATTAACAATAGTTTTAAATTATGATTGTTTTCTTTTTTCTCATTAATACTCTGTAAAAGTATAAACTCTACTCTATCCAACAAGAGATACTGGAACTACAGTGAAACCAAAAATAAAACAACAGAATATATAATAACATATATGTACCATAAGCACAGGTCCCAGGTTTTCTGGGTAAACATGATTAAGAAAAAAATTTTCTCTAGATGGGGAAGGACACTATTTATAGGTTTTAAAAGCTGAGACTAGAATTACCTGGAGGTAGGGAAGGGTTTCATACAGCAACCTTTCTCCCTCTCATTTATAAAAAGTGGTTTCTTTCTTTCAGTGGAAAAGTTAAAATGAAATCTTAGTCACCAGTATGCTTACAAACTCTTTGGCACACCTCCTAAGAGGCACTAATGCCAGTATCCTGAACTAATTCCAATGTAGGTAATTTGGCTTATTACATTTAAAGGCAGTTTCAATTAGATAGAGTGTTCTTCCATTTATACTAAATACAAATGTGCTGTTTGTAAGATGTGTTAAAGAGTCACTGTGTTTCACCTCTGCAATATCTCTCTAATGGGTGATCTGAATCTTAAATACAGTTTGAATTTGCCTTTGTTTATTAGAGAGTTCTTCCTCATGGAAGATTCTCAAAACTTGTAAAATGCGTAAGTGCAAGCTTCATAATAGCTTTGTGTCAAAAAATTCCTTTTTTATTCTAAGAATAGGTGGCAAGTCCATTGGAAATTTTGCACAGTTTTTATGCTGCTGGAATTTCCTATAAAGTTTTTGTTTAGTTCTTGCAAAATGTTTTCAGTAAGAAGTCTTTGGACAGGGCTTTATTTGGCAGTTTTTCTTGGATGTCTAATGTCTGTCTATAACAGAAATGGATCATCAGGTGGATTTGAAGATCAGGTTCGACATAAAGACTTCTGGGTTTTGTTTGTTAAGGAAACATATTTGTATCTGGTTTAGAAATGTCTCTTGAATGCTGACCAAGGCTGCACATCCTGAGCACCCAAGGCCCAAGCACATGCACATGTGACTGCTTAGGGCTGGGCCCATACAGTCTTCCCTGAGAAGAACAACTCTTCTGACAGATTTTATCTTACAACAGGGAATGCTTTTTAGCCAGCCAGCATCAAGGAGATGATACTCCCTCTCTGTCAGAAGACCATTGTATGGGTCTCCCCACTGTCATGTGGACCCCAATACTCTCTTAAGCATGAGAAGTCGGAGCCATCAACATTTTTGTAGCAAGGCAGATGAGAGTGCTATGTACGTAACATGTCAACCGCAGGTCCAGTAAAACAAGTAAAGGAAAAGCTAAGCCACCACTGTGTTCTTTCTTTTTCCCTATGCAGATACAGCCCTGCTGGCTCCTGGAAGGTAAAAGTCACCCAGGAGGAGTGTGAGATGGCTATCAGGAAAGCACAACACTCCTGAGAGAGAAGATGGCAGTGAGAGGCTGTTTCGGTAGCACTAAGGCGTGCGTGCAGGCATAGGGGCTGTTTACCAGTCTATAGCTGACCTTCATTCCCCTGTTTGTGTCACATCCATTCTGTTGTAGGCTACCTTGCCCCCTTTCAAAAAAAGAGTCTTTTGTGTGCTTATTAACACTATTAGCACTGGCTGTTTTCTAATTCTGGATAATAATTGAGAAACTCTAATTACTGTAATTACTATGCTCCTGGGGTGAGGTTTTATTTTTTATCATTATTTCTAGTGATTTTTTTTGTAAATACTTTGTTATATTAAAAGCATGATAGATAATCATGAGTCCTTGCAGCGCATTTATGTGTCAACCACCTCCACTGAATTTCATCAGTGCATTTCACCATTTATTAATCAGTTATTACTAAATTTCCTCTGCCTCAAGCAAAAACAAGGAGTGGGAAAGAAAGTGACTAGACAAAACGATGTGACGTGCCAAGTTTGATTCTGCCAACCAAGTATTAGTACCAGCCCAACAAGAGCAAAGATGGAGGTGACAGCTAGATGGCACAATTGAATATATTCTAAATCTTCCCAACATAACTCTTTAAGGAGGAAAGAAATGTTTCATTGCGTGCAAACATTGAAACACTTCAAGAAGCAACCTGAGACTTTGGCCAGTACATAAAGACCTTGATCCAGTTCCCATTGCTTTCCACAGAAAGATCCAGCTCTGTCTTTTGGAGTCTGTACTCCAGAGCAGTCTCTTGGAGTAAGCAAGATGTTCTCTTGTGTCTATTTTCTGTCACCCCTACACTGGTGGGATAAAAATTTTTGTTTCTTCTAGAATAATCCACCAGATTATGCTAAGTCTCTCAGGAAAAGATGTTATCTGAAATTACACTACTATCTCCAGTTGCTCTACCACTTACAAACATGAGCATAGAGGCCTCTTGCATTAATATAATCCAAAATACATTATTTTGAAAAAGCTTGTGGTCACACTGACATATTTTTATAAGTCTTGGTTTTGCTTTTTACCTGTTAGCATGTGGTTTGGAAAATTCTGATTCTTGCACTAAAATGTAGGTATATAATACCATTAATTACTTGTCATTCCCTTTTTGTGAACTTCATTGCGAGTGGTAAGTTGTTGACCCCACCATAAAGAAGACAGAGACCTTTTTTCAAGGCTGCTTCAAGGGCTGCTGATTTGTTTATTTTTTTTGTAAAAGCTCTTATGTCAACCTAGGCCAATCTTAACTAAAAACCACTTCATCATTTGTTATTGAAGAACTGTTCACGCAACTCAGCAATGATTTTTCTAAATGACTGTGAGACCTCATTTAGATTTTTAATAAACAGTCACATTCTAATGAGGTCTTCATAAAACTGACTAAATATGTTTAGAAATCATTAGCTTAAATTACCAGTACAAAAGTCTCCTTAGGGAGCCCTGCAGATTTTGTGATAAGACTTCTGGCAGATGGATTAGTATAACAGCACAAGTGACTTCTGAATTTCCACACAAGCAGTGTAAATGTGAGTGACTGGGTAACAGGCTACTAGATAAAGCGCTAAATGTCCCTCAGGTGGGTTCATTAAAGAGAGAAAACAATCAAAACACATTTCTGTGCCATTTAAATACCAGGTGCACAGCAGTCTGCAGGTGCCAGAAACACTGACAAGGGTCCCTTGCTGGAACACACAAGAGCTTAAAGGGATGCATGGTTTTGACAAGTGTGCCTCAGATAATGACAGATATTGGCAGATGTACCCAGACCCTGCTGGAGGGTAATGTGGGGACTCAGTCATTTGCAGCAGGTGCTTGCATTAGGGACAGCCTCATGGTGATTCCTCCATCCGCAATTAAAACAGTCCTGATGCATAATGCTCCAGGGCAAGAAGCAAGTTCCTAGCACTGATTTAATGACTATCCAGCCAGTCCTGGTAAACAAATACACATACGCCCCCTCAATGATTAATTCATGAAGGACGTACACTGTGTGGCAAACATGTTAAACAGATATTCCCCTTTCCTGAAAATATAAAGGAATTTTCCTCCTCAGCTTACAATGGGTCAAGAGGGTTAAAAAATAAAAATAATAAACCCCTATAAATCTTATACCAGCAATAGCAACTGAAATAGAAAACCTCAAGGTTGGGAAGGTTACAAGGTTTGCCCTGGAGGAATGCCACCAAAAGGTCCATTAAAATCATTACTAATCAAGGTGGCACAGAGCTTGTGTTAGGGGTTGCAGGACAGATGGTGTGTTTGTAATATGCCTCCTTGTTGCTGATGGTTCCAGCTCTGGGAGAGGGACAGAAACACCAACGGAGGAATGACTGCATTGTTCTGTGGCTCATACGATCTCATTTCCATTAAAAGCTCATTTCAATTTCTGCGCTCTGATCTCACCTATGTTGGCCTCCAGAGAAAGTGAGAACAAAGTCATTTCTACCACTGCCAGAAACAACAAAGCCGCGGATCTGTATCCCACTAGGACACTTGCACCCTGAAGAAATCTCCATGGTGGCACAAACTGTTGCACGCTGCTAAGGGAATGTGCTGCGTACCTAAACGTTGTGAGTTGAGGCTGCCAACACTGGCACCAGGACTGGCGTCTCCCTGGCTGATACCTGACAGTTCACTCTAATTGACGCTTTCAAATACTGACTTTAGGATAACAGTATGTGGTTTCACGCAGTATGCTATTTTTGTTCTAAGGATTGTTTATCCATACCCTGAAAACATCCCTTTTTAAGTTGTGTGCTTGGGTACTTATGAATGTGTATAAAGCTTTAACGAAGAGGTTTGCTGGAGAGCTTCCTATTCTTACAAATCCATCCATTTTAAATTGACATGTGACCATCCAACTATTTCTACCTTCTTCTTCCCTTAAGGGATTGAATTTTTAAAGCGGCCTCCATGATCCTTTTTTGTCTCTGCAATTAGTCATACATGTGTTCCTGCAGCAGGTGTTAATTGCAGTCACAAATCCCATCTTTTTTATATCTAAAAATAATACTGGCACCTGATCTGTTGGCAGGCTTGGGCGCACAGATATCTAAACGTTTGGATTTATATTAACAATTGACAAAGGACATAAGGAAGAATAAATTGAGATTGTAAAACTGGACTTGCTAAAAAGGAGACAAGATCCGACACTTTGACTCACACCACATAAACAGTGCTCTCTAACCTCATGCAAATAACACAGGGCAGAGGGGTATCAGCCACTCCACCAGCATGAAATTAAAAACATCTCTTAAAACCATGTGGCTCACTTGAAGATATGTGCACTTGACTTCTTATTTCAACACTTTGATTTACAATAATTGCAGTATTTGCAATAAAAGCAGTGGTTTTTTTTCATTCCAAAAGCTATATGCCCAGTTCCCAAGCAAATTTTCTTGAAAAAAACATCCCAGATGAGAACTAAGACACCAGTGCGTAGACAAAGCAGTAAATTAAAAGACTCAGTTATTGACAGTTGTGAGAAACAAAGAAAGTGGTTCCATTCAATACTTGTTAAAAACGAAATTAGCCATAATGACTTGAGTAGGAGGCCTACTTTAGAAGTTATCAAGCAAAGAAAGAAAAGTACACAGTATCAACCAGGTAACTCAAGCTTTCCTTTACTGCTCGACTCCTGAAGAAGATCTCCTGGTCAACAAGTGCAAATGAGTAAAGCTAATTTTTTCTTTTTTAGTCCAGAAGGCTTACAGGAAGGAAAACCCAAACAAACCAGGTTGATTTAGACTAATATACTATAAAGAAGGTGCAATTTCATAGTTTAAGTACTTTTCTCAGAAATCTGTTTCAGAATTACTCCCCCTCAGCCTCCCTTAAAAAAAAAGATGACTCCATACCTTGCTCTGTAACCAATTCCCTGGTTTCCCTTAATAGAAATGGTATGTCTGAGATATATACAAAGATACGAAGCTTTCCCTCTTTGGCAGTCTTTGCAGGCTGTGCTATACAGAATGCAGCTTTATCAGTTACTTTTTCATTGTGCTAATGTTATCAAAGCCAAGCATCCAAGGCATGTTTAAAAATAATTGATAATGAACCTCTTAGCACAGGCAGTCATAAATATTTTATGTGCTACACTCAGTATATAAGCATCTTGTTGGTCTGCTATTTAATTTCCAAAAGCAAACACCTTGGAAGTCTTTCATCTTTTTAAGTACAAAAATCACTTACCCTTCCCACTTCTACAAGATTAGTAACCATGATTATGCTGGCTGTGTTTTCATGCCATACCATTCTCCAAAAGTCATATATTGTCTCCTGCATTGGTCCTGAAACAATAAATCAAAGGAAAGGTTACTATCTGAAAGTCTCATGATTGAAAGCTTGTCTCTGGGGAACTTTGAGAAGCCGTAACTATACACATATATTCATATCACTATCATCATATTTTTCATTTAGGGTCAATTTCTTTTCTGTCATCCCACCTATCTGCATTTAAGTATTTTTCCCCTGAAATAGTGCTCTGGAAGAAAGTTAGTTCTCCAGCATTTAGGTATTTATCTCCGTAATACCCAGAAGTGGAATTATAAAAAATGGATAACATTACTCTTTCTCTTAACAATTGGATGATAACCTAGGGAAGGTGTATTTGGAATGAAATGAGCCTCAATGGACTATGTGGCCTTTCCTGGTTTCTAATATTTTTCTTAGTATACACTATCCATCAAATTACCCCAGCTCCTAAATTGTACTTCCTGAAGTGAGACAGAAGTTATAGTTTTTTGCTGCAGTATTTCACTTTGCAAAACAGTGGGGAAAGCGGTAAAGAACCCTGGCGTGCCACGGCAGCCATGTCCTCTGCAGTGCTTTCCCCAACAACCTGTGTGCTTTTGTAGATGAACACCTAGGGCTTCCTCTAGCGTTGTGCTAAAGCTGGGTACCAGCCCACAGGAAATGTTACAGAAATATAAAATGTTGAGAACAACCACATCACTTCGCGTATGCCTGGTCCTGTCTGTTTCCAGCCTAGATGTCTTACCCATGACGTTCGGTGTACCACCCCAATTTTAAACCACTGCTTTAAAATCACTGAGCCAATAAGAATAAACAAATTTAAAATACTATCAGGTACTATAAACTTAACATCCATACTGAATCCATTACTGAACCGCCACACTGCAGTAAGCAATTAGTGGCTTATTTAGAGGAATGCCTTTAATCAGCTAATAGGAGAACAAATGGATAATGTATTGGCCTAAATATTCCTCTAGCGGAGAAACCAACACTCTTTACAAAACCATATATTGACAGATTTGGGTAGTCTGGCACCCATGTTTTGGTACTTTGAGCTCCCTTTGAAAATAAAATTTTCACTCTGAAAGTCAAGTACTTAGTGAAAAATATAGTAATATATTATTACTATATTATCATGGCGGGGGGGTTGGACTAGATGATCTTTGAAGGTCCCTTCCAACTCAAACCATTCTGTGATGCTATGACTTTGTGATTCTATGATATTATAGGCAAGTCAAAACCAAGTCACTAGGCAAATAACATCACAGTTGCGACGTAACTTACTTAGAACTCAAGTTTAAGAAAAAGCATGATAATAGTCTAAAACTTTTGCATTTTTAAAAATTATTTTTATTTTCAGCAATTTCAAAGGATAATTTTATCATCCATAATTTGCATAGACCATTTAAAGAAGTTACGTATTCTCCCCCTTACTTTCTCTGCTTTTAAAAATGCTGCATATATAGCTAGTTTCACAGGTTTCCCTATAGTCACTGAACTTGTCTTTTACTTGCTTTCGTAGTTCATATAACAGGAGAAAAAGCCATTTAAAACAACAGGAAGCTATGCCTGTTAGAACACAAGAAATGTCAGAAGGTCTCAGTAGAAATAACAGCAGAATCTAAAACTACAGTTTCTGAAATTACCAAATTCAAGCTGATGTTGTGGCTGCAGAACTGGACACCTTTTTTTCCTTTTAATTTACAGCACAGAACAGTTGATACTTTTGTGAGATTTCATTCTGAAGTATGACAAGAGTTAAATCACTCTCCACCATATGGAAATTTACAATAAGTATTTTACTTCTACATAAGCGTCCTGGATATGTAATACAGACATGGTCCAAGTGCAATTTTCGATGTCACAGTAAGATAATTAATATACATTATAGTGAAGGTTTAGCTTGCTTGTGTTTTAGTAATGTAGGATTCAATATAGCTTTTTGGGCAATTAAAGTCACAACAGCATTAGAAAGGTTTTGGGCCAACCTCTCCTACTGGTAAAAGGAAGGAGACTATTTTACTCACTCACATCACTGTAGGAAAATATTATCTCTGTATAGCTCCTTCCTTCCTCTCAAATCTTAAACAAATATTCAGCAAAATTACTATTGCTATCATCTTTGAAGGAGTGTAGCTAAAAATAGGATTAGGGAAAGGCAGTTTTCCACAGAGTAGGGTCCTGGAAACAGTCTGCAAGTTCATGACACATTATTAAGATTTTTTAAGCTTGATCAAGGACAAAAAATAACAACTCTATTGCTTCAAGAATCCTGATTCACAACCTGGTTTAATGGAGAAAATCTAAATGGCTCCACTGCATTCTGTCACCACAGGATTATGTGATGTTTCAAGATTGTTCATCTGAATATGTCTTCGGTAAAGCTGCAGGAAAGGTGAGAAAAGATCCTCTGTCTACACAGCCCTCTTCTTTTCCCCTTGCAAGAAGCTAGAATCTTTGAGAAACTGAGGGGCAATGTAGCAAGTTTCTTTATGTATTATTTCAGTTTTCTTTCCTACAGATTCACTTGAGATACAAGATGGTTGGGCCCTACTTTGTAACAGTCATTTCTTTTTGACAGCTCTGGGATAACCTGCAACAATTTATTCCTGATTTTTTTTTCTACAGACAGTATAATTTGTCTCGTGACTTAAAGATTCCTACATTTCAGATCCTGAAATCACAAATTACAACTGGGGAGAGATCCTAAACATTAATTTCTTCCTAAAGATTTTGAATTTGTCATTCTTTATAAAGGAAAAAAAAAAATAATAAATTATGAGAAAAAGAAATCTTTAGAAAAAGTAATAGCATTTTTCAGGCCAGAGAAAGAGCTGAGCTCTGACAAGTCTTTCAAGCTTAATTCCAAATGTTCTCGTAGAAGAAATGTCCTATTCTGCAGTGCTGAGTATGCTTTTCTCAATCTTACTATCCAAATGATAAGACAATCATAATTAAAAGTGGTTGACAGGACTTCCTGCTCTCCTCAAGTATTCTCAAGTATTTTCTTGCTTTTCCTCTCCAATTCTTACACGTAGCCTCCAAACTTCTTTCACGTTCAGGATACTGAAAGGAAAAAAACCACCCGAAAACCTACCTTAAAGTCTCAGAAAGTAATTCTTTTCTACCCCATTTCTCTCTTCTTCTTGACATTTTTCAAATTATTTTCTGACATATGAATAAATTATTACTTGTCTTCAGCCAGAATTGAAAAGCATTAGAGGCTAGGTAGGGCTGGAGGATTTATTGTCATGAAGAACTGAACAATTTGATTCCAGAGACTTGTGGTAGGGAGAGAAAGAGCCTATAATTGTTCCAAGCATCAACTGAACAGATGTGTGCACAATAGGCAGGAAGGTTACTCTCAGCAGTTGCCCCCTTGCAGGAGGAGAAGGTCTGAAGACAAGGTACTGTGCTGCCTAACAGTAAGCCTGCGGCCTACCCCATTAGCTACACAATATAGTAGTTGGTATCAAAGATTTCTGCTGTGAAAAAAAGAAATCAACAACATACTGCAACCAGAAGATGAAAAGCAAAGGAAAATAAGAAAAAGAAATCAACCCTCCAAACCCCAAGCTAATTAAATGCATTATTGAAAAAACTCAACAGAAATGATCGGTTGTATATATCACAACCATTAGTTGTATTACCAGTAGTTGTTAGTTGCTGCTCTGGGAATGCAAACATATTAGGAAATGGAAAATCACACAGCTTTTAAGAATGGTTTAAACTCTTAAGGAGCTGCTTCTGTACACAGAGCTTTCTAGAGCCTCTACTTCTGTTTGTTATTGTGAGACCCAGTTCTAACAACTGGTATTACTACTGGGGTATGTGATCAATTCGAACGTGATAAACTAGCCCAGAATACAGGAAAAAGTGTTCAGATGTAGGAAAGAAAGCAAACACACAAAGAAATAAGTAAAACCTGAATCCTGAAATGTCCCCAGCACTTACTCAGACGGGACTTGTAAATCTATGGGTCATTTTTCAATTTCTAAAAAAGCAAGCAGCTTAAACAAGGAACAAATAGCTTCTAAAACCTTCTAGCGTAGAATGTCAAATCCACAAGCTAATGTTTGGTCCACCTGAGACCAAATTCAATGATAGATACTAAAGCTAGAAATGTGCAGAAAATGAACAGATACCTTTAAGCTCCAAAGGCTCCCCAGGGACAGTGCCTGGGCAGTGGTAGCCGTTAGCATCTGTCGATAGAGGCAGCGGACTGACAAGATGCAAGACTTATATCTGCAGCAGTTAAATTCCATCTTGAAAAGAGTGCAATAAACCTCCTTTCAGTGAGTAGACACGTCCACCCCGTGTGAGGAGGTGGTTATAAAACAGTCCCCTCACCTAATGGTTACTGCAGTTTCTAGTAGCAATGATAACTGTCTTCACTTTTTACTGAAGCAAAACTTGCTGCTTGCTATTGTGACTGCCTACAACTTGACCACTCAAGGACAACTAGCTAATATGCCTACATGGAGGGAGCTGCATTTTAGCCCTCATTCTTTACTATGTATGATCCCTTCAAAATGAACTTGAGATACAGTAAATGTTTTCTTATTAACAGATATGGCTGCATGGCAAAAAAAGCCAAAAGACAATGATTCCCTTTGCAACTACACTGTCAAAAAACCCCGAACCCATTATGTAGCAGAAATTGTTCAAAATACACATGAAAACGTAAAACCACAGATTTAAAAAAAAAAAAAATACTGGGAGAACAGATTACAAACTAACAGATTAAAAAGTTCAAGAAATCTCCTTTTCCTAATGAACCTCTTAAATGGGACAGACTAGCTGTCAGTAGGATAACTAACAGAGAATTTCACAGGAGGAAGCAAAATTACAGGGTTACTAATGCTCTGCCAGTTCAGTGATCTGATAATCCTTAAGTGCATGTTATTTGCTCTTTTAACCATGCTAGAATTCGGAGGTAAGAACAAAACGCCCTTTCAGAAAAAGTTATGTAAAAAACTGCAGTTAAATGTTACTTTAAACTAGAAATATCACTGACTGCAGGCAAAGGAACATCTCCCTTAACTGAAATACATTTTTTCCCTACTCAATAAGGCAACGCGCCCAGGAGTTTATCAACAGGAATTTGCAGGTGCATCATTATGTGATCAGGTTTTCATGAGTGTTCAGTTCTGTCAGCCCCCCAGTTACCTCACAGGAAGCTCATCAGTGGTCAGCAGCTCTGCAAACCTGGACAGCTCTTTGCGTGACTAGGTGTAAACTAAGGCGTGTAAGATTAGGTTCCACTTTTTCGTAAAGTAAAATAAAATAAAATGTCTTGATCTGTCTATCTAAAATAGTCAGCATACTATAAAGAGAAGTGACAGATCCCAGTTGTGCTGATTTAGTCAACTAGCAAGATAAACTGCTAGTTCAGTATTTTTTTGTAATTGCATTGCCACTGCCACACAGCAGTACAGCTGTATGCTGGCTCATCTCCACCCTCCCCAAATGAGCTGGTTTCTGAATGGAAGATACTTTGAAGATCTGATCAGTTGCTGAAGTCTTTATCATGTGCTTGTTGAATAGGTACGGTAGCATGCATTTAACTTTCGCTCACCCTTCCAGGAGTTCTTAAGGGTTTAGTGCCTCCACAGAGGCCAGCGAAGTCCAGAACAAAGCTCTGCTATAATTATTATTTGTCGGTTCTGCATATCCCAGCCCCAGACATTTTGTGTACTAAAGAATCTCAACGAAATTAAACAAAACTCCCGTAATGAGCTAAAAAACCCACATTCTCGCTTTTATCACTTTATTTCATTGACTTACAGTGTTGACTGTGATGGCATTTGAAATGTACTTTCTAATTTTAGCCTTACAAATATTAATTATTATGTAATCTTCAGCAGGGCTATATTGTAATTATACAGCTATGCTGGCTTTCCTGGTAAAGCTTTCTTGGAAATCTCTCTTGCCTTGGAAAAATACAAATAAACAAAGCTGTGGATGAACTTCCAGTGAGGGTGGTTCCCTGTAAGTATGTTAAGCCAGTAGGCAGCCCAAGCAAGGAAGCCTGAGGCTATGGCTACTCTTATGTGAGGTACGGAAAAAACCTCCCCCTCAGTTTTAAACCTTATTTTAACTGATTCCTCCACGGTAGTAGATTCAGAGATGGCACGGAGAGGAGCCACTCATTTGCAGAGGCAGTAATTAACTCATAGTCAGGTAAGAAAGAACACCATTTTGTAAGTAAGAATTCTACCAGAACTTAATTTACAAACAAATAAAAAATGCTTGGTTTCTCCTAACACTAATTTTAACCCAGGCTTCAGAATATACCGTGCATATCAAATAGATGCAGAATCTATATTTGAGTTGTAGCCAGTGTACCATTTCATTTTTTGGCCTTTTGAAACGATACCACCTTACAATGCAAAAAAAAAGAAAACAGTGCAGCAACACTATTCCACAGGAAGTCACCTCAGCTACACTCAAGTGGGTTAATCAGGACTGAGCTATGAATTTAAAATGTGTTTTTCATTATTTCCTCACCTTAGATGGATTGTCAATAAGAAACAGATCTGACTGAATCTTGTTAGCTTGACATTTCAGAAAAACACTACTTATAAAGCAAGCTGAAATGCTTTATTGGGACAAATTCTGCCCAGTGCAGCTACTGGCAACATAGAGGCTTTCTACTGTATCCTTTGCTCAGGAAAAACACAGCCTTGCCTTCATTATCAGGCAAGGAACAGCACAGTGAATAGTAATTGTCTGATTTTCAAGCACAAACTAAATCCTACCTGCTTCGAGCTAGCCAGTCAGCAAGCCCTGCTGCCTGCACATTACTATATGTGAAAATTGGCTTTCACAAAATGAAATTTTCAAAGTGCTTTCAAGTCCCATTAGCTTTCAACGAGGCTTAGATTACTAAGTGACTGAGGTGCACGTAGAAATTTTATCTAGAGCTCCCATGAGACTGACCAGTGCTTTGGCTGGCTTTCTATACCACCTCCTCCTATATTTAGAGGAGTCAGCACTAGACCTTTCACAGGATGAAGGAAAGGAGGAGATTGACCTATAAATTCTCCATCTCTTTCCAAATGTAAAAAGAACATAAAAACATTTGGCCTGTAACATGCCGTTTACAATGTACAGTAGTGAGGAGCCACACTCCTATTGTTTTACGAAATATACGTGTCTCACAGCTAGCTGAAATAAAAAAACCCCTCCATTCTAAATTCCCAATTTAATATAGAGATGCTTAAAAATATATATCCTTTGAGTAATAACAAAACTGATTATTCCAGATAATTTTTCCTTTAAAATTGCTCATTTCACAAAACTAGATAATCAGTTTGAAAATACATATTTTATAAGTGTGTGTATATACACATACACATCAACTATTAGCTAGAGCTGGATCATTTCTCTTGCTGGCATTTCCTGTGACCCTATTCTGCAGTGATTCTGTGGGTAGTCAGAAAGTTTTATGGGGATGTGGTATTTATTCTCTGGAATATCATATGGCATTTTCTTTTCTTTATTGATACAGATCTCACTAGGCTGGAACAGTGCACATCTCTGCCTTATTTTGTTTGCATTATGGTACCATCTAGAAATCCCAGTCCAGGACTGGAGCTCCACTGGAGCGGGAACTGCATTACATATTAAATGCCCATGAATACACAAAAGGTGTTCATGCTCCTCACAGTCACAATCCACACATACCTTGAGAGACAACAGGAAGCAAGGTAGGGTTCGAACAAACTGAACAGGCTTGGTATAATATACAGCAGTCACAATATGCCAGCTCCCTAGCCATTTCTGAATAATCTTACCTGCCCCTGCTCTACATTAATATTTCCACCATGTTCAGAAACAAGTCACTGCTGCACTTAAATACATTTTTAAGTCTGAGACCAGACTTTATTTGTGCACTCTCGGCAGGTGCTATTTAAGGCATTTTTATAACACTACAGCTAATGCTACCAGCTAACTTTCCATCTAAGAAAGTGTTACACACTTATTGATTGACATTTCTCCACAGCTAAATTTCCAATACTAGCTCAGTTTGTTCTGTATCAACAAAATAAGATGAAAATGTCATATGATTTCCTAAAGAATAAATAGCACATTCCCATAACACCTTTTGTCTACTCACAGAAGACTGGGAACAGAGGAACTTGCAGCAACAGAAATGGTCCAGATTTATCCAGTTAGCCTGAGATTAGGCAAAGCTGAATGCAATAAAAGCTGTGTACATAGTACTACTGGCCACGTATGTACCATTACGCCATTCAAGAAAGCTGCTTTTTCTGATCTTAACTGCAGGAAATTAAAAAACTCAACAAAACAATGTAGTTGTAGTTTAATGCAGTTCATCCAGTACAATTGAAGAACTCTTTCTTTCATATCATTTGCTACACAGCAGGGATGTTAAATGGTCTGTTCCTCTCATTAACATTTTCTCAGACTGGATAAATCCAGTATCTTCCAGATTTTGCATTACATGTAGCACTCCCAGGGGTTAGGGATCCCCTAGTGAGGGTTATGTGGGACACCTGAATAAGGCCAGAGTCTTCAATGTTTACCTCGCACCGCTTTTAAGAGAGCACTGCTAGGCAATGGCTTGCAGGGAGCGTGTTTCAGTTTTTTCTGCTATGAAACAGGAATACTTTGAATAACTATAATTGTAACTAGAGGCCTTGATGTATTTTCCAGCAGAGTGTACTGGCTACAGAGAAACAGAGTTGGTCTCACTCGCACATGGACTCTTTTTCCCCCTATGCCCTACAGACATTTAATTGTTTAGTTACAGTCAAGAATGTCGGGAGAACGATAGGTGACTCATCTGGAAAACTGAGATACAGGTCCAAACTGATTCAGATCAAATAGCAACATGAGGTATTGGCTCTCCATCTGAGGTCACAGCTCTGACTGCAGGCTTATTCCAGGAGCCTTGAGCCCACAGTTTAACCTGAACCGTCCTTGTGAAAGCAGTCCAACAGAAAGTTTCAGTTTAGCTGAATCAATGTTTTCCAGTAAGAAAGCTGTTTTAGTTTCTAATTTGTGCATTCTTCTCAATAAGGGTAATTTGCATCATGGAAATACGAATACCTATTAATCACTCATTCTGAGTGGCCCATCTGAGCTTGGGAAGACTAACAAATACGGAATTTATTTTGTAAAAAACATGCTGCCTGTAACATTTCCAACTCAAAAATCTTAGGTAATTGACTTGTTGGACTGGGTTCTTCAAATCAACTTGTAATGCAGAATCAATTTTGATGATGGATGAGAAGTTTAAGATCATTTTATCCCCTTCAGTAGAAAGTTCCTTAGGGAATGGACAAAAGAACCTAATTAGTCTTTCCCATTTCTACTTTCTATTTTCATGTTGAGTCAATCACAAGCATCAGGATGTAATAAAATCATCACTATTCTCTAGCTCAAAGATATGAGTTCATTTTGGCTACTTATTTCTTTTATTTTTCCCCAAGGACCGTATTGTGAAGGAATGTTGCTCATGCTAGTGAGTAAGATATTCAGATGCTGTATTTTTTAAACTTGTTCTGGGAGTTTACGTGCATTAACACGAACACTTTACCCAGATGAACAAACAAGATAATTTAGTCTACATTAAAGCGTAAGTGAAAATGCTAGAAAAACCAAATTTGTCATAATTTATTATCCTGATAGGTATCTCAGAAGTGAGATGTATCACTCACAATATATTTTTCTATTTAAGGCTGGAGAACTTTGGTACATTCATTTCTTCCTCAGTCATAGAAATAGTCAGAATCAAACAAATATTAGTCAGATCAAGATACATGTGAAGGTCATTAACAAATAAATGTATATTGGATATTTTTCCTTTTAACTTCAAGCTAATATGGTAAAAATTAAATCTGCATGACAACAAATTCTCTCAGCACTATTATTTATTGTTATTTTTGGGAGCACATTGGTTATTTTCATCACTTCAAGTAGGAAAGGGCAACGTTAACCTTTTAATTCTATTTTTTATTATATTTTATGAGACTGCAGTATTTGATATACACTGTAAATAAGGAAAGCCATTCTAATATGCTGAGTGTATTTGTGCTTAGTACAGACACAGTAACATGAGCATGCTTGCAACAGAATGAGATTTAGCAGCAGCAGAGGGAATCTCCACAAAGTCTACATCTGAATATGCAACTGCACGGAAGAATACAGATGGATAGGGAAAGAAATTAATCCAATAAGCCTGTATCTTTTTTTTTCAAAGGCAGTGCTTCAAAATCACCCAGACTGTCATGTGCATTGGTGGCCATATCAATATAGAGATTTCAGTTGCCACCAAAGGATATAGAACAGAGGAAAGATGACAGGTTTCAAAGATTCGGATATGGTGACAAGACAAAAAAAAGCTGCCTTATTTGTTTCTTGATACATTTGTTTCTGAAATACATTCTGTTTGTAAATTTGCTACACTTTTTTTCAGCAAATGAGAAGACGAAAAGCCTTCTTACACCTGCTGCCAAGCTTCCTCCAGGCTGCTGAAGACGGACTGGAAAATAAACTTCACAGAAAAAAAGATGCCTTGACTACGTGATTTTCCTGACAAACTGCATTTCTCTGCTCTTTCTTCTGTTTAGCATTAGGCTCACTGATTGACAGTCATGTTAACAGTACTCTGTCAAGAGTGCCAGGTACCTTCCCCATCAAGTCCAATTTATGGCTGATTCCTTATCGAGGATGGAAAACCTATCATCGAACATCCGCTTTCCATAATTCACATCCCCTAAAAATACAGACATGTGAGGTACATTTGTAAGGCTGATGTTGTATACATCTTCCTTGGACAAAAAACGGACTCTAGTGCATAATCTAGGTCATTAGGAGCCTGAGCAGCAAAGACACTAGTACATGGCCACCTCCATAATGTTCTTTTCTGAAAGTGTGTTTGGTTCACAAGGACAGTTTGCTCAGCTCTTGAGATCATAACTTCCTTGTTTGCAGGACATACTTTGTAGTCACATTTTTTAAAAGAGGACAAATATATTACTTTTCACACAATCTTCTATTTTCTACAATACAACCTTAAACGTTTCCTTTTGCCTGATTCACCTCTGTCTACTTAATTACTGTAGTCTCTCATTTCTCTTACTTCTTAATTCTGATATGCAAAAGTCTGTTGTAGCTATTCTAGACTGACTTCACAACAGAGAAATCAAACCAATATCTTGTCTTTGAGACAGAGATCTATATATGCTCTGAAGACCTTTATGTCTGATTTCCTGCTGCTCAGTCTTTGCAGGGGAGAGGATAGAAGGATTGCTTTTTCTTCCTCTGTGGCTTTGACAATGGACTACAGAAAAACTATCAGTTTCTCCAACCGTTGTTTCACAAGCCACATTAACAAGCAAGTGAAAGAATAGCCTGCATGGGATGTGGGAATTTATATTAGCAAATCAATATTAAATAATTATTCAGTATCATTTCTAGAGCTTGTTTGTACTTTCAAAGAATTTCTGAAGGTTTATAAAAGGCAGGCATGTATTTTATGCAAAATGTAGCCACACATCTGTGAAGAAGAATGTAAGTGGCTCTCCCTAGTGATGGATCTATCAGCAGTTTTCCAACAATGCTCCTGTTTCACTTGGTCTACACACAAAGATTCAGAGAAATGACACACTGCAACAGAGCCTAAGCCAACTTTGTATCTATTAGAAAACTATGCTAGCTCTGCATTTACAGCTTTCTACACTGAATGGAGAGCAACAGGGGCATCTCATTCCCTGTACAGACAAAACTACCACGCAGCTGATTAAGACAAAGACAGAAAAATATAGGAATCATGAAAATGGTGAAAGATAACTGTTCTAACACAGTTATCACTAAAATCTCTTATTATAAACAAAGAGTCAGAGAGAAGCTCTGGTATTCTCACGTACCATAATGTGGCAACTGTTAAAAAGTGTTGACTTTGATAGTTACCAGTTTTTACTACACAGTCTCTTCTTGGCCTCAACACTAGTAAAACTACCGACTTTTAAAAGATGTTCAAGTGTTGTAATTGTTATCATCAGCCTTCAGTGGGAAATGGTAGTAAGAGAGCTCTGGTGAATTTGCCATATGTCTTCACAATATAACCTGGAGATACCACTTCCATATGTAAAGGGTCTATTACTTCTGTATGCATTTGGGTGTGGGAAAAGAAGTAACTTCTTTGCCATTTGTCACCACTATTGCAAAACAGGTGAAGGACATGTTTCAGAAAGCCTTGCCTATTCAATGTAGTGCTTAAGAATGGGTTTATCTCCTTCACTGAAGACAGATGGCTTCAACCACCTTTTTAACGTTTTGATGATTAAGAAGTAAAGAACAGCATCAAACACAGTTGAAGCCTCAAGATTAACACAGGCGTATAGAATTCAATCACTTCCTATATATGTATCAGGAAATCAGCCTGACTACCCTACATCCTGCAATAATGACAGCATATATAAAGCTGAAAAATTGTGTAGAACTATCCTGCTTTTTTTGTTTTTCAGTTCTCCCTGAAGTAATTTCAAATGTTAATTTTCATGTGGAGGCCAAAACCATGGCAGCAAAAGTTTCTTTGTAAAGAGAAGTGTGGAGCTTACACACTGCTGTAGTTCTGACAATTTTTTGCAACACAAAAACAAAAAACATGCCAAGAAAGTTATGAGTATTATTATTCAAAGCAGTATTTCTGCTTCAGATGTCTGAAAGGGAACTTTCAGTTTGAAAGAAAATGTATTTTTGTTTCTGAAAACCCTTATTAAAATGTTCACACAACATATACAGTTGTGTGTGGAAGAAAGACACGTATTTTGCAGAAAAGAGAAGGAATATGAAAGGGGTTATTACAGTGGCAAGTTTATGCTGCTGTAGTGAAGACTGTAAACATTTCCATTGTAAATATTTATTTTCAGAAGTTTATAACTCATACCGAAAAAACTCCTCCTGACTGAAACTCGACTTGATGTCTGTCTCCATAATCAGCAATACACAAAGTGAAGCAGTTTAGCATCTGCTTTACAATTGGGTACAGACAAAAAAGAGGTTGAAAGGCTACACTGGGCTATTATATCTAAAGCTGCTTTATTTTCAAGAGTAACTTTTTACAGTCATTAAGATATGCTCTGAAGTACTTCCACAAAACATCTTAGATCTGGTTTCTCTGCGTGCTGCAGCAAGCAGAGACCATCTGAACCGTGAGGAGTATTCAAAAGGCTGAGATGCACAAATGAATGTACTTCATATATAAAGACATGCAGCTTGCATTTGAGTATCTGCTGTTTCACACATGACTGATCTGCTTGAAAACCAGCCCTGGTGGAAATGGCAATGAGCAATGCTGTAGAACTATATTAACATTCGTTTGTCACTCATAATTTACAGTTGCTGGTGCAGTGGTGGAGGAAGCATTACAAAACCTTTGATGGAGACTTGCTAAAAGAAGCTAAGTCATAGCTCAGTTAACTACATGAACTTCAGGGGACACACAACAAGTAAATACAAAACAAGTTAATTTTTCCTGCTTAGTAATCAGGGTGACACACGCAAGATCAACAACAGTCATCCAATAGTAAGAACATCCAGCAGTGTGTGTGAGAATAAGTACTGTACAGATATTCAACCTAATGCTCTCACTAAAGGACCTGGTTAAAATTCATTGATTACCTAACTCTTGGAAAAAAGAACCCTAGCTGCCAGTAAATTGAACAAATCATACAAGAGCTTGATATTCTACTATAAAAAAAATTTAAGGAATTATATCCATGGGAACAAGGGATATATAAAACAAAATAGTGAGTTTTAAATTGCACCAGCTTGCTGGTTCTGCATGACCCAATACGCCGGCTTGTGACGAGGGATTCTTTTTAATCATGGTGGCTCAGGTGCGGTTCCCATCTGTTGATGCCAATTACAGCAGATCACCAAAAGTCTTTATTAGCTGTAAATTCAGTCTACCACTCACATTATACTTATCACATAAAGGAAAATTGATGTTAATTTTATAATTGAAATTGCACACTCTGAATGTATTACTCTTAAAATGGAAGTAAAACCTTTTTTGATTAGTTGAGAAAGCCTCCATTAGGTAAGTCTTTTAAAAAATGTTTTAAAAAATGTTTCTCCCCCTAATTCAAATTAGCAGCAGAATGCTATGAATGCCAAGGTGGAAAGATACCACTCTGTATGTCAAACTCTGGTTAGTAACACTTTAATAAACAGGTGATTATGCAACTCCCAGCTCTGTTAAAAGCAGATTGGTAGTCTATTACAAACTGATTAAATTTGCCACTTCTTCATTTCAAACAATTATATTTGCTCATTAACACTTGATATGTTGAATGCAGCTTAAGAAGAACATGGGAAAATTAAATATCAATCATTCTAACTCCTCAGAGATTTAAAACTGACTCACGTAATGATATTTTCCTTCAAAGAACAATAGGCATATGCACCTGTGAAAGCTGCGGTGGAGGAGAAAAGGGAGAATGGGAAAAGTTATTTAAAGACTGATGTAAAGTAGACATCAAGGGAATTAAACATGCAGCTTAACTGTTGTGCTGCATTGATGTGTTTATACATACCTATATGAAAGTGTGTTCTAAAACAGAGCATGAACATCGTTGGCTATACTGCAAGCGGTGGCTCACGACAGGCTTACTAGTAAGGAAGACATACAGAGGCATAGTCTGTTTGACATGTGAAACAAATGTCTTTCCTTTCATAGTTAATATAGAGCCTTAAGGGAGTTTTAGCGATTATTCCCCATTACCTTATCACCTTTGCAAAAGACAGAGACTGCATCTTACTAGAAGCGTTACTATTGCACAAAGGCTTTGTCAGGAAGCTGGGACACTGGAGAATAACAGTAACTAGCCTTTACACAGCTGCATCTATCAGGACATTGCAGAGAACTATAAAAAGCAGATGAGTATTTTTAACCCTCTTCTGCAGATGGGAAAGCTGAGACAGAGGAAGGAAAAGAAACTTTCTCATTTTTCTTCATCAGGCCAGGGAGAGAGCCAGAGAGAATACACAAACTCTTGAGATCAGTGCTCTTCATTCCTCCAAAAGGGAGATACAAATCTGCTTCCTAACTGGCCTTAAAAAATAAGATGTTAAAGATGTAATCCACCAAAAAACTCCCAGCCAGATTATTTTGAATTTGCTGTAAACTGTATGCCCATTTTTAAATGAATTCTGTATTCTTCAGAGAGTCAGTTTCTCACTCATTGCAGCGTGGGAGGGGTTAGGCATCCCTGTGTGCGCTTAGCTGCACCGACACAGAAGGAATTGATGGGACCTGCCCCAAAGAATGACAGCTGAAACAGTCATATATCCTTTACATCTTGGAAGAAGACTTGTTTCTACTCCTCTTGTTCTCCTTCTTGACTAGGTACTTCTTGACACCATATCAGGAAAAAACTGTGGCAAAGAAACTGTTGGGACTTGCTGGTGGATCTGGTACATAGACTTTCAGTACATTATTCATACATTATTACATACTTGGCTTTAATAGCTGAAAGTACAAAAACCTCAAGCTTGGTATTTGCTATTCAAGTATTATGATGAGTGATAAAGCCGCATTTAAATTTGCTTCAGATAGGGATCTCATATGTCTATCAGAAAGCTGTCAGGGAGATCTTCTGGTGAATCTCCTGATAAAAACAACTGTATTACAAACTGCAAGTAAAATGCCAACTGTGTATCTTTTTATTTTAGGATTCAATTAAAGGTGAAGAACAACAGCATCATTAGCTAACGGTTAAATGGAACAATCCATTTCTTCATAGAAGAGGAGGGTGTAAAAGCCCAAAGGGAATTAAGCAAATGCTGCATTTTTGTCCTAGTTTTCCTGTCTGGCTCATCTGCAGAAAGACTGTGGACTGAGGAATGTGGTGGGTGGGTAGCAGAAGTGAAAGAAGCAGCACATTTAAATGGCTCATATTCTAAGATCACAAATTCTAATTCTGGTCTAAAAGTCTAATATTGACAGTAGTGTGGCAGTTATAAAAATAAGATCTGCGTCCTGCCCCACTGTCATCTGACACAAAGTAGTACCTCATCTGGGACTGTCGAGAGCTGAAGTACAGAACGGCAGAGATATGAAGCCTCCCACTGGTAGAAGTGGCGACTGGAGGCTGCAGACTCTGGGTTACTTAGGGGAAAACTGAAATCACAGTAAGAGCTCTTACTTGACATGGCCAACATTTTCTCTGCTGTGATAAAAAGTTGTTAAAAAGTATGTATGACCTCTAAATCCAACACATGGTAAGATCATTCTGAGTATATTATACTCAGTACTCCAGCTGGCTCTCTTAAAAGGTTGGGCATGTGTTGAAATAACATATGTGGGTGCAGCTCAACTTCTTCAGATCCACAGGCAAATGCAGGAAGCTCTGTCAATGAATATGTATTACAGAGAAGATTCCCTCCAAGCAGTGGAGGAGCAATCAAATTTTTACATGTATGCTATCCGAGCATAGGCAGGAGATTGGCATATCGTTCAATATTACGATTAAGCAGTCACAGAAGACTCATCTTTCCCACCTGTTCCAGCTCTGAACTTGACCAAAAAATAAATAAGAACTGCATCAGAACGGGCAAATTATGTCTTTGAAGACAAGTACAAATTGAAAATTAATTTGCGTGTTGACAAAGGAATAGGTTCTTGTTCACAAGCAAGCTTTTAAACGATGGCCTGTAAAATTGCCTCTCTAGATCCCTTTGAAGAATCCCCCTGCAAGCGTAATATGTCTTTGGGTCCTCTACTAAAACTTGCTAATTGAAATGTTTTGTATTTTAAGGACCTGAAGCCTAGTTATCATTGAACAATTAAGAGAACATACATTTTCATGACACTGTTGTCTCTCTGAAAAGTTGACTGAATATTTCTACTATGACTTATTTATTTTTTCATGAGTAACAACGTGTTCAATAACTTCTGCCGAAAAGGATGTATTTTGCTTTTCTACTCAAAACCTGTTTGAACACAAAGGTAAAGGACTGCATACTTGACATACTTGAAAATTAGATAATAATTCAGTTTGCTCGCTTCTACCTAAGTGATTGAGCCTACTCTGTCCTGGATATTGACTGTGGCAAGGATACGTATTAGAGAGTATAAACTGTAATCCAAGTACCAAAACCTTTTACCCTCACATAACCAAAAAGAAAGGGTGATAAACTTACCTTGTGTAGCAATGTAGTGATTTGGTCTATGATAACCCTAAAATAAATTGGAAAAAAAAAAAATAAGCAATATGCACCTCAGCTATGTTGCTATGAGTGAAACTTCATTTAGAGTAGAATTCCGTAAAAATC
The DNA here is from genome assembly GCF_018139145.2 of Gymnogyps californianus. Taxonomy (NCBI): domain Eukaryota; kingdom Metazoa; phylum Chordata; class Aves; order Accipitriformes; family Cathartidae; genus Gymnogyps; species Gymnogyps californianus. The sequence continues at coordinate 55,808,271 of NC_059472.1, read as the reverse complement.
ACAACAATACAGATAATGTATTAGATGCAAAAGTTCTTTCCAGTGGGAGAAGGGCAAGGGAGAAGGGGAACAAGAAGCAAATGTGTTTTCTGCAAGATACTTAAGTTGCAGCCTTGTACATTAGGGGACAGAAGTAATATGTTCTTTCAGTCCCTTGTTGGCTCTGCTGAAAATGAACAGCATGAAATCCTCTCTAGCACTTACAGCTAATGGCATCAGATGCTCATGGAGGCTGAGATATACCTCCAAGCTATTGCTATGGAGTGCAAAGCCTATCCCTTTTTTAACAGCTAAGGAATGCTAGATTTGCATTCAGACTGGGGAAGGGTGGGGGGATGTTCACTCTGTCCACTGTGATTTGTTTATGTTTTATTCCTGAACGGTAAAAAGGAGGGTAAATTCTTTGACTAAATGGTTTGGTATGAATACACTTGTTCACATCTAAATAGGAAGAACATAAAACAATTCTACGTTTCTCTGATGACAAGAGCAACTTAATCACAAACTGGCTGTGCAATAAATACTAATGCTCTATGGATTCTTTGCAACACTGAATAGATTGCCAATAGGGAACAATACCATTTTTATAGTATTTGAGTTTCTGATGTGATGGGAGTGTCACCAAAGGTTTAGATCATGCACTAGTATGTTGATAAATTCAGTTATACCAGTGTTAATCTTTTAATAATGGTTATGATACATTGTCAGTCATCAACAGAAAGAACTTAAAGCTGTAGCTTGCATGCCATTGCAATTTCTTTGTAAAAGAGCAAGGGACATTGTAGTGATGCAAGGTAGGAAAGACTCAAAACAACTAAAGATAGCTTGGATATTACAGAAGGAGTAACATGAATTACAGAATTGATTCCTTTACATGCCATTGAAGCAAAATTTGGAAGTCTATGAACTGAGAAGTGTTCAGATAGCTACAGAGTTGATTTTTTTCTGCTGTGTGTTATTTAATATCCCTAGTGGCTGGGATCAAACAATTCTGTTTCCCAGTGAAAAAACACATGGGAAAAAGTACAGCATAACCATTGCCCCTCTCTCTTTTATCCAAGAAAATGTCATAGTGTCTGTGATGGTGGCATTTCCTTATTAACATGTTTATTCTGACAACATGACAACTGTTCTAATAACCGCATACAAGAGTAAAACTGCAGCTGCTTCTGTAGTAGAAAAACAAGCATTTCTAATGGAAACCTGACTAGCAAGATTATAAACAAAAAATGCTGTGTTTTTTGGTAGAGTTGTCTTTGGAAGATGTCTGCAGTCCTCCACGCTTTGCAATGAAGCCATCTGCTGAGGATGAGGGAGAGAATTTTTTGGTTCTCACCCATTTTTTCTTTTAGAGCCACATTCTCTCCATCTTCTTGTACTTCCATAAGCAAAAAAGGTTGCTATGCAGCTATCTTATCAGCATTTTAAATGAGACTGTATGGTCCAAATCCTCATTCCTCACATCTTTTAATATTTCAGAGTCAGATGAAAATCTGACACAAGAACATACTAGTAGCCTAAAATGAGAACAATCCTGAATGTTGGAGAAAGCATGAAAGTGAATTCAAATCTAGGTTCCCAACGTGAACTCCCTCTTTCCTTTCATGACAGATTACTCCCTTCAGAGTTTAGTGAGATGTCTAACTACATATATTTCCATATGTGCCTTTACCTCTTCGTGACTGTGCTATTCTTTCAAACAGCAAGGGACTGAGCAGAAATCTGAGCTTAACTTAATGGTTCTTGAACATGCTAATAAACATCAACAGAAGGAGGTATCTTCAGAAACTTACAACTTCAGACTTCAGATTGTTAAAACTGAAGTACCTAATTTCTTGTATAGCTCTAGTTCCTCCATACTCTGAGAAAAACATCTGTTACATTTGTGTTTCATACTGGTGATTAAATTTGAACTGCAAACTGTGACACCATTTTTCAAAGATGCCACTGCTGAACAAGAAATTTTTAGCAGACACAGTTTCCTATGAAGCAACACTTGTTTTACTTAGCCTAACAACTAGCACTCCATGTAAACAATAAAATTATTATCTTTGCTATCCATAGATTTCTGGCTTTAGATAGTATTGACTTTCTAATGATTTTCAATTCTACTTTCGAGTTAATTCTTTCAACCAAAAACACCTTGTCTCTTAAAGAATTTATTCTAATGTAAAACATTAAGTTAACATGATGCAGAATGAACAAAGAAGCCACCTTCAATAATTAAACAGCCTACATATTTAATGAAATGTCTTGCTTGCATTAGAAGTACTGGTTAACAGCTGCAGAATATACTTTGAAGGCGACTTAAAAGTGCAGAGATGACAAGAGATTGCAAATCTCTGCATTAGGCATTACAGAGTTTTGTCACATTAATATGCAAACAGCTTTCTTTTAAATGTGGAATGATGCCAAGCTGTTGACAGAAAGTGAAAATAACATTTTGTTAGCCCATATAAGCACCAGCAGGCAAAGTAGCCATACAGTGTTGCTGGCAAGGTTTCAGTCTAGTGGCAGTTGGAGGAAATGACTCCTTTCATTTGCTTATTGACAAAACCTTTGAGGCTTTTTCCTTTAGTGTACACCTAGCTTCCAAAGATAGTACTGTCCAACAATGTTTAGCAGCTGCTATTAGCTGTGATATCTATTATAAACTATGAATAATGTGAGACTAACAAGAGCTCCCTCTTTGACTGAACACAACATTGTTTGTTGACTACATCAGTATACGCACATCAATATAATTTCCATTGATGTAATCGGAACTCGTTTCTCCTTCAATGGGCTGCAATCTCACTCGAGAATGATCATCTGAAACGGGAACAATGGAGAGGAAAAAAAAGTCATTAAAGGCACATTCAATAACGAAGCCGTCATCAAAATATTACTTTAAAGTCAAACTAAACCCTCAGCATTTGCAAGTTCATGCTTGTTTTGTTGTCCATGAAAACACTGTATCTACATTTAATCCTCATTTCAGTCATTCAAGGCTTTCCAAATCCCCTCTGATTTTCAGTCTAAATGTCTTAAATATTTCTAATGTGAAATCCATTGCAATTATGTTTTTTGCCTTGACACCCCCCCCTTTTGTCAATAAAATAGATAACATTAAGTTGTCAAAGGTTTAGTCATTTGGAAATGCTTCTGCCAGTACTCAAAATAAGCTGAGGTCATTCTACAAGACATACTGCCACCTCACAGTTTCTGAAGGAAACTCATTATGTTTTCAGTAAGGGAGAAAGCAAAATAAAGTAATGACAAAACCCAAGCAGTCAGATAATGGCTTTGTCACTGAATTTTGCTCCACTGTGGCCATCTATATGATCCAGAAATGTGCAAACACTTGCAACTCTATTTTCCAAATTCCAATCCAAAACACCACGGCATGAATTCATTTCTTGTCAGCTGCCTCATTTGATATGATACCACAGCAGTGATTAAGAAGTGCTGGAGGCTAGATCCCCCTCTAAAAAAGAACCTCTGTATGCTGGCAGGGCTTTTTCTTCTTTGAGACTTCATATGCTCCTCTTGATTCGCTTGGTTCAAAAACAACCAAACACATTGGCTTTTCCAGAATGCTGCACAAGTTGTTGATAGAACAATTTGAAGGTATGATCTCAAGGATGGAGAGATGGTAAATAGCCACTTTATTGCTGCTTTGTTTACAAGTTACTCTTGCTAATTAGATACCTGTGTATTATTATTTTTGAATGCTGCTTGCTAGCTGAGCTAATATTACTTGCAGCTGATGACAGACCTTCACGACTGTTATTATTTTGTTGTAAATGTAAATAAGCATTAGAGCACCTGAAACTTGCCACTCATGTTCTGAATAGCTATTTTTTTCAGCTTTAAAAATCCTAAAAGATAACAAATGAATGAAAGAACATGAAGTGGCTTAAAAACCCAACTTCATCATAAGTATCATAATATTGGCCCACATTATGGGGGAGGAAGGAGAGAGTAAGTGGTTCTTAAAATAACATTGTTTCAGAATTAGAAGTCAAGAGATTTTCAAATGGCTGAGTAGGAAAGGAAGAGGCAAATTCTTTATTTCATCCTCTTTTACGCTCCAAGTCTCAGGGACCAGAGATCTCAGAGCCTCATTTGCTTCCCTGGGATTCCCTTGGGAGAGAGAAAGGGCACAGTTTTAAACCAAATATAGTAAATCAGAATGAATTAAAATTCCAGCTCTAGGTTCCACACTACTCTTAGTTTGCTATTTTCTTGTGATTATTTCACCCAACAGTCTTCAAGAATGAGTTTTCCCAAACATATTGGAATATTCAAATCAATTATGTTCATCAGGTCAGCCTTTTCAGCCTCTTTATTCACTTTTCCAAGACTAAAAATTTATAGACATGTGACTCTCCATTACATAACCCATGCTGGTCTGACCCTACCAAGCTACGCTTATCCAAGTGCTGTGCTATTCTCTGCTTAATTAAGCTATTTATTAGTTTCTTCAGAACAGAGGTTCGGCTCACAGGCCCTTAATTCCAAAAATCCATCTTACTAAAGAAAGGTACTACATTAGGAACTTTCTAAGCTCCAGACATGGCTGCTGCTTTTACAGTTTTGGGACCTGATCCAATTTCTGCTGAAGTCAGCAGACTCCAGAAGTCAAGCTTGCTTGGACTCATGGTATGTCTTCATCCACATTTTCATGATTTCCTGTATCATTGCCTTAAAAGCATTCTCACCAGGGCAACTCAGGCTAGTAAAGATCTCCACTTTTATATTTCTTGAATTACCTAGGGCAGGATTCAGTTGTCTAAGCACAAGCATCTCATGCCACTTTATAAACCCCGGGATATACTGCGTAGCCTTCAGCTGCCACTACGGAGTAACACTAGTGTCTTGTGTACTGTGTCACATTTGTTGGTCCTGCACAGATGTCCTAGGTCACCTGAAATGGCACTACATGTCTATGTTTAGGCAACTGAATCCCGTCTTTGATGACTTGCATACCAATGAGTTCCATATTGGGCAAAACAAGCTTAAATTTCCCACTAAGGAACATCTTAAAAATAGAACTTCCTGTTATCTCTTTTAGACTGATTTATACAATTGAATAATATGCAGTGGTATCTTTTCTTTACCTTTCCTGTTATTTTGTTATTTTCTTTATTTACTCCATTCTTTCCTTGCAATAATTCTTGTTTCGGATTGGGCTCAACTAAATAAGTTACTTCACACCTATATCTTCATATTGTCTTTTTGCCCTTTTTTCTTCTCACGTGCATCCTTTCTAGTACTGCATTCTCAGCTAAGTTTCTGGAGGTAATGGACTGTTCAATACCCATTTATTTGCAGTGGAGCTGGAGTGACTCCCTTTTTTTATTGTTTTGAAAACTCTAGTTAACTCCTTACTGCATGGCAACACTTCTTAATTTGAAAAAATTCTTTAGTCAACAAAAAAAAATGTTACTGTGTCTATGTCTATGCTTATGTCAAGTAGATTTAAACCTAAGAGGTACACAAGCCATGTATTCTTCCAACATGTATGTTGATTCTTAAATAGCCTCTAGGTTAACTGTCTAGATTTTTAGGGTATTTTTTTCCTTTATACTTCAGCTGCTCTTGACAATTTTTGTAGCTTTTAAATACTCTCTTTTCCAGCTCATTGTTATTTTGATACCCTTCTATAAGGAGATCGAACTTAACTTTGCACTGATCACTTAAGCCTTCAAAATTAGTTATGTCAGAATCCATTTGTTTTTGTAGAAAATGGTAATAGATAATGAATATAAGCATTTTATTCTCGCTCCCCTCACGTTACCTACAGCATGTATATGCCAGCCTGCAGACTGTGATCTCTAACAAGCCCCTTGAGTAGCTAGTTGATTAGCATGCCTAGCCAATGACCCTTTCCAGGGACGTGCCTTGCTGATTCTTTGCAAATCAAGCCTTTTATAAATATCTCACCTAAAATCTTTAGCTGCTTTTAAAAGCTGTGATCAATATTCTCTTCTCATTTAGTCAATATTGAGTTAGGTAAAAATAAATACAAAACCCCTCCCATTCCGAAATTACCTCAAGATCTCTCCTGAGGAAAAACCAATAGATTTTACCAAAATCCATGCATAACCCCACACAATTACGGCAGAAGCAGAATTTTTCTTAGGTAAAAAAAGATTCATTTAGCAAATTCATGCTGGTTTTAGTTCCTAATGAGAATATACAAAGCTTTTTGTGTTCAGTAAAGAAGGAACATGTTTTCTGTGGGTGACTGGACTGTGATCATGATTCAGCTTGTTGATACAGTGGCTCACAAGTTGTAGCCACTTCCATACAGTGGGTAGGGCATGCTTGTAGCCAATTAAACACACATCACTTGGGTAATGTAAAGCATATTAACATTTTGACAAGCTGCTGCTTGGTGCTATTGCTTTAGTTCCCTCAGAGAACAATAATGACTACAAGCAATAATGTAACAGTAGTATATTGGAGAAAATCTAAACAAAGAGGATAAATGGTTGGAAAAAAATTACATTAAACGCTTTACAGAAAAAAATATACATGTCGTATAATCATGTACCCATAGTGGCATCTGAACCACTGTATTTTTAAGTCTTTAAACATAGCATAAAAGGGCAATTTAGTAAAATGCTTTTCAGCTAAAGCAAATACTTTATACAGCTATCTGGGACAAATTCTCAAAAGCGGACCGCCAAAATTGTACTCTCAGACTCTGAGACGAGCGATCATTTAACCAGCAGAAAAACACATAAAATAATTAAACAGTTAACTACTCCATTTGCATACATGTATTTAACAGACAACAAACTGTGGGCAGTTTCAGCCTCTCTTTTACGTTACTGCCTTTAACTCTAATGGATTTTAATTTTAACTTGTGTTATCTGTGTTTTCACAGCCACATAAATAGGAAGTGTTATTGATAGCTGCATCCAACTCTTTCCCTTCGCTAAATACTGAGGACATTAAAAGTAAATTGAGATCTAAATGATCTGAGTTATATTTGCCCTCTCAGAAAGCCTTCAGTATCACTTGTAATTGCCATTGATTTGTGTATCTAGTATCTTTTACTTGTTCTCCCTTGGCTACTCATCACTTCATTACTTCAGACATACAGCACTAGTAGTCTTCTGTTTTCTTCAACCAAAGGGTGTCAAAGTGTAAGGTAACGCCTAACATGACATTAAAGAGGGGACTGATAACACTAAACCTGACTAAAAGAGAAGATCTATTGTCATAGACTTGGACTGGAAATAACATTTCACAAAGGAAGGACAAACATAAAACTTTTTGGTATTCTTATCTATGCCTTCAGTATTTTTACTTAAATGATAATAGTCATCTAATGTATTGCTACATCCTCACAAAATAACTAGTTTGTTACACATTAAAGATTGCTTGGAGAGAAACAAGCAAAATCACATCTAGCTAAGTTATCTTCTTTTGCATATGCTCCGGCCCATCATGATATTCACATTTCCCTACAAGATTTCATTTCCTTTTTCAGTAAGTAGCACAGTATACATCCAAAATACACAGCAATACTATCACGTCCATTCAAAATGATGTGGCAGATAGCATCTCTTGCTTAACTTGCCTCTGCCCCCACAAGCATTTCCTGTGGGTTCTCCTTCTCCTTCTGCAGCAAGTTACAGAGCTGTTTTCTCTTTGTAGACTGTCTCAGTCCAGCTGGGAAGGGCCTATTCATACCACCTACTGTAGTTTAATAAGGTAGGAGTTGGTCTATCTAGACTCATTATGCAAGCACTGCAGAGAGGACCTCCTGAGGTGGTGATTCAGAAGCGTTCAAATGGGCTTTATTTCTGAATCATTTCTCTAGAAGAGCTGTCCTTCCCTCTGTCAAGTCCACATGGTTCACTGATGAGGAAACCTAGGTATATCTGTGCCTGGACAAGCACCTAGACTAGGTGCTGAAGTTAGGCAGTGTAAATACGCACTACATACTCCTTCCATAGGTCTTCCAAATGTTCAGACAACCAGCACTGTTTATTCTTCTATGCTGTCCCATGTACGTAGGGTGATACATGATTTCTAAACTCCAGCAGTATCATTAAATGCTCCCTCCTTAAAGGCCGTCGTTCATTTTCATGCTTACAAAACTTCTGACATGCTATGACTGCTGCTTATTTCTCTGCTTATACCTGCTTCATGATTATCTGGCTGGCTGGTGGAAACACATATGCTTCATATCTTATGCTTAGATTTTGAAGGAACAATCAGGGAATGGATCATCTCCTGCATACACACTAGTAACCTACCCTTTAAGTGCAACAACACCAGTGTGTAAATAATAATAGAATTTTACCGAACTTGATATTTTTTCTGCCCCCATGTTCTGCCACAACGTTTTGTAACCTCATAATGCCAGATTTAGGGGTCATTCACCAAAGCATGCTATCATCTCCTCAAGTTATTTGATTATTAGTATATCTAAACTTTATCAAGCTTGGCATTTTTAAGTAAAACATAAGATTCTGGTTTTTTTTCCTTAGAGTCTGTCTAGCATTAAGAGGGTAAGTCAGGATAGCTGTCACTGCTATTAAGGAATACTTAAGCAGCAGTATTGTCCACTCCTACAATATCCAGAATCCAGCATCAAGGTACCAATGCAGTCATGGGTACTCTTTCACTAAGCTGCCAGGAGCAGTCTGGGAGCTGTTAGAGCTGAGTACTGGTTAAAGGTGTCATTCTCCATTAGCCAAACATTGATCACAGGATGGAAGGTATACAGCAGGCTAGTTGAGAAAATGCATTAAATCTGACAGTTTTCTCAAAAAAAGTAACATCTTCCCTCACTTTTATCTTCTTAATTAGAGAAGAGGAATATAAGCCTGATGTGAGCATGAGTCTGGTGGTCATTCTTATCCAGTTCTGAAGGGAAGTTAATACAGTGCACAATTACATTGTCAACACTTACATGCAATGATATTCCCATATCTATTTTTCATTCTGTTCTCATCTTTCTTAGCTGAATCCCACGGTGCAGACTGTCCTTCAAAGAAACTCTAAAAAAGGAAAGAAAGTGACATTAAGAAAAGCGTGCAGCAACAGTTACCTTACGGATAAACCAAGGAGAAAGGCAAACAGTACTTGTGGGTATTGTTGTTGAAGTGTCATTTAACTGATTCTTTTATTGAGCAAAAATATGAGTCTCCTGTTTAAATGGTATTTATGCATAGCTCCAGGTGTTATCTAAAATTTGACATGAGATTATCTGTGTAATAGCAAGAAGAATTATTTGCACGTGAAGTGCTATTAAACTTTTCCAAAGTTGCATGCTTGCAACACTAAGAGTCCTTCATTTGTGCTATCCAGATTCTCCACATAGTTCTCATACACACACATGAAGCTGAAGAGCTTCATCATCAATGTTGGAGTTACTCCAGTGTTTGAGTGCAGAATCACACACTGTACTAACACGTTTTATTTTTGACATTTCCACAAGTTTCAGTTACTTCTTGGCAGATGACCTCACGGATCTAAACGTATATAGGCATTTAAAAAAACTTGGATTCAACTAGCATGTATGTGTCTTTTTTTTTAAACACAATTTATGATACCACCAAGTTGATTATTTTGTCAGAGAATAAAAATAATGTGATTTTGTGAAAGATATAATCTAATATTCACCCAACCTCTGTGCTGTAGTTAATAAATTTAATGTAAATAAGAAAGTTGAAGGTGCTAAAAATGTATTTTTACATTAATAAAACATACAAGCTGCCAAAAGGGCAGCAAGCAAGTTGTTATGTCCTATCTGTCCTGTGCATTCTGTGGTCTAAAAGAGCATTTGCACAATTTCTTAATTTACATACTGTATCTGTAAGTCATATAATGTAGATGCATTTTATCATTTCGTATTGAAATATTAATCTTGTGTTAAAAATATTTAGTTGCCAAACAAACCAGTGGAATTCTATCAGGATGATGGCTGGTCTTAACTCACGTTTTGGTCTTTTTACTAGAATGATCGGTAAATTAAATCTTTTGATTCAAGAGGGACATGAAGGTACATGATATAATTTTCTGGTAACAGAAGCCAAAAATGGCTAAGTCCCAAACTAAACAGGGAAAACCTCGCAGGTTTGTACCTCTTGCAAGACCTCAACACATTCTGAGTGGTTTAAAATAGATAATGCCCATTAAATGGACTACCATTAGTGTCCTTTGCCCTCATACTTGAAATGCATTGTTGTTCAAATCCCAATGATTTCCATTAGTAAAGAACATAAAAGTCAAAATAAACCCTTGATCTCTTGATGAAGTCAATGGAACACAGGGGCATTCAGTGTCTAAAATGAGTTTTCTTTTAGTAAGTTCACTAGCATGCTGGTTTCCAACTTATGATATGGAAACTCCTGAGAATACATGGATTATTTCTAAAAAGTTTGTAAATAATAACTTAAGAAAAACAGAAGCCTTGTCAAAAGGCTTCAATTTGTTTGTCCTTCATCGCTCTACACTTCCTTAGAAAATTTTTAAAGGTTTGCAAATTGAAATGATTAAAACCCACTAATATAGATAAGTTTCTCCTTAATCATGGCGTACCATCATCGGGTACAGCTCTGAGAAATGCAGATTGCTGCCAGGATAGAGAAGTGGAACCCTGTAAATCCCAAGACGATTTACAGCTTTGTGGCTGTTTGCCAAAAAGGCGCCAATCATTATCTGATTATATAGCTGCCAACGGCATCTAAAGCAAGCAAGCCCTCCCACTCCAGAGCACTCTCAACTCAGGCTGGATGGAAAATACTTTTGTAATAAGCCAGGCTGAACTGCATAAGGAATTGCTCTCCATGGGCAAAGACCTATGTCTCAATTTCTTGCAAAGTTCACACTTACTCTCAGACAACACTGGATGATGAACAATTAAACATAGTTAAAGGCAAAATAGAGATGGAAATGTTCAGCAACAAAGCTCCAAAGGCAGAACAAACTAATCATTCTAAAACTTGACCTGGTATCTTCCTCAGGATTTTGCGTTTCAGGCAGCTAGACGGACTACAGAGAATTCCAGTTTTCTTACAGTCCTTCTGCTAGAGACTAGTTCACAGAATTGATCCATAAGACATTACCCAGCAAGTGGTTTTGGGTTTAATTCACTAAGCATTACATGTGCTGCTACAGAGAAAGAGTCCTGCTGATACAGCTTCCAAGCCTACACCTTGAAATATGGAGGACCCAAATATACTCCTAGGGACTTCTCGCTTCTCCCTGTCCCACTAATGAACTTTTACAAAATTGCTTTAAACCGATCGATTAAAGGAAATCTCTGGAGACAACTGGGAAAGATTTGCACGGTATTGAATTCAGGGAAGATATACAATAGGTAATGTACTGGTTTGGGCAGCTCGTCTGCTTCTCATCTGCTAATGTACAGGTTCAGTTTCTCCCACATGTTTGGAACTTCTGAAAACAATGATAAGCTTAATGAGCCTTACAGATAAAATATCTCCTAATAATATATCTGCAACATAGATAATTCTATTCTTTAGAATACATATATATCAAACCTCACACAATAACGAAAACCAGGAGACAGATTTACGTTTCCAGCTACTGCATATTGACTTCACTTTCTTTATTAAAAATGTATTATAGAAAAAGAACTCCAGATACATATTTTTCTTTGGGTTTTTATCAATAAATTAGTGAATGAAATAAAACCTATCACATAGGGAAAATAGATGTAATTTATGCAGATCCATTTTTCTTTTTAATTCATTTTGGGTTACACACAGGTATTTCAGTGAGAATTGTACAGAAAAGATAATTTGAAGGAAGAGGTATTACAGTGCAAAAACATAAAAAGAAACAGTGATTGTAAAAGACAGCTGGAGTGTCATTTCCTAAATTCCCCATGTGCTGCCATTACACAAACCGCAACAGAACGATAATCCACAATGAATTATAAGGAGAAATCCCGTTTGTCCCACAAGTGAAGAACAGAGTAGATACCTCATAACAGATGATCTGTCAAGATCTTTCCTTACTTGTGAGAAATATATGTTTCATTACAGAAATTTTTTTAATGTCTTTCCTGACATATCACTCTCCAGGGAAACTGCTGCACAGCAGCCCACACATTATCTTAGCGGCTATTCATTCTAATTCATCCTTAAAAGTTTCTTAAAAATGTGGACTATTAGGAAGAAATATGCCCCCAAACAGCTTCATTCCACCAAATGTCTGGCAAGGGCAATGGAGAACCGAAAATGAGTGTAGGACGTTTCTCAAATCATTTAAAATAAGTATTTCTTTAACTCCAGTCACACAAAACCCTGGCTAGCCAGCCTCCGTGATCTACTTGAAAAATGAAACACTTTTCAAGCCAGCTGTTGTTACAGCAGACATTTCAGTATGCAATGTCAACTGTCATTCTGTTATTAGAAAATATTTCAATGATCAGGATAAAACAGTTTCTGAAAAAAACTGAATTATACAGAACTGCTGTATATGCAACATGAGAACTGGTCAGTGATGCAGCAGCAGGATCATCTTAGGACGAATGTGAAGCTTTTGCTTGCTTTAACTCAATGCTGCAGTGGTTTCCATTAAAAATTAAATATTTGCCAAGGGCTAATTCACTGTGACCCTCAGACTAGAAAATAACTGCAATATCTCAAATGAGAAGGGAGATAATCATTGCAAATACAGATTTTTTAAATTATTCCCTTTCCTCATTTAAAATTCAGAAGACCAGAAAATATTGGAGGTGACCTATATAGAAGTACAGTTTGAAGAGGCTGGAATGTGGAGAATGGGGTGAGATCTTCAGTATACAATTTGTAGCTCTGTTGATCATAATTTTTGGCAACACACTTTCCATCCTAGATTTTCATGCTTCCAATTAAGGATAGTAAAAATAATGCATCTTCGTAAGCACTTTAAGATCTACAAATGTAAAGTGCTGAATGGAATTACTGTTTTTATTATTAATCCAAAGCCAAGCAGCAACTTTTTAAAAAAATGCTTCATGGTTGCTAGGTGACAACACTGTAGTCTCCTACGATGTCATTTACAAAATGCAAGCTCTTACAAGCAAAGAAATGAGAAGTTAAGGAGTTCATAAATCTTGCTCTGCCTACTTAACAGGCAAGAATATTATTCACAGGTACAAAGAAATGCATATTTCACTGTGTAACAATCTTAAGTTTGATCTGTGGATTTGTTTTTAAATGTATGACTCTCTATGATGCCTGATTTTCCCGACTGACCCCAAGTTTCTCCACTGATAACATCCATTTTTCCATTGCCATTTCTAGATAACCAGATTAAGATGTACTTCAGAAAAATGAGTAATTTGACCTGTTCAGTTATAAATGCCTCTGGATTTGTTTTTAAGCTACATGCAGAGAGTTACACACACTGTCTACTTTAGGCCAGACCAGACAACTAATGGTGGTCCTAATGGAGGTCCTTGTCTAAACTCAATTAGCTATAGAAGAAACTTACATTTCTACCATAGGTCCTTTGAGTTGTAGCTAAATTAGATGCCTAAAATGCCCTGAATTGGATAGTGAAGATACATTGCTAGTTTTACCTAAATATATCACCCTTTACTACTGCTGTGTCCACTTTATATGTGGAGATTACAGATGGAAAAAAATGCATCCATTAAACTCTGAATTAAGATCCTAGTGTAGCATTAGACTCTTCTTTGTATTTACAAACCCTTGTAAATACACATTTTATTTTAAGCAAGTCCATAAATGTTTGGAGGACAAGGACCTTCAGGCTCATTTAATGAACAGTGCAAGATTTATGACTACAGTTCATTGGTTTTTCAGTATTCAGAATCTGCAAAATATCTGGCATGTGACAATGTTCTTGTTACTTAACAACATTAACCATTTTTTTAAACAGAAAATTGAAATAATCACATTCAGTTTGTTGATAACTCGAGTATTCAGATTGTTAAGGAATTAAGAAGGAAGTCATTGACAGTTAAGTTAAAGAAATTTGCAGAGAGGTCCAAGCTATGAAACAACATTTTTAATCTTCTAGTCACTTTGAGGAAAGATTTTATAATTGAAAATGCATCACCTGCAAGTAACAGATCACCCCAAGTGTTTGTGAGAAGTGGTAAATGATTTCACTGATGGCAACCCACTGTATGCAAGCAGCTCTTCATACTTCAATCATTGCTTTGGTCACTGAAAGCATTTGTGGATGAGAGCCTGACACTAGAGAATATATGCACCATCAGCTTTTTCTTCTCCGTCAGCTTCAATCACTGAGAATTATGTCCAGTCATTAAATAATGGAATTTAAAAAAACATTTTACTACGCCTGCCCTTGAAAACTGTCTGTTGCAAGAGCCAATGTGAAAATCTATCTCATCAATGTAAACTGCCTTTAGCAGTTATAAAGCACTTACCAGTGTGTTACTGTAACCTAGGTCTGAATATGGAAGAAAAAAAAACAATAAAGACTTGCAAATAGAATATATTGTTGTTATTGCCACAACTCCCTTGTTCTGTTTGGAATTTTCTGGAAAAATTAGGCTGATAGTTTACATAAGGTTTTCTGAGTGTGAGATAAAAGGTGCAGATCAGTCTTAAAGCTGATACACAGTTACAGTCCAACATACAGCAGCTCTCTAATATTGTTCCTGATGCTCCTTTATGTGGTTGTGCCTCCTTGAACTGATGTAAAAAAAAGGGAAACATCCATTCATAAAGGTTTGCATAGCCAGAGGTAGGAAACAGACTCTTTTCCTTCTCAGGTGCATTTAGGTTAGTCTACATTATACACAAGAACAAGAATAGGAAAGCAAAAGTCATTCTGGTCTTTTGAGGCACTAAACAACATAGTCACTGCCTACATTAAATGTTGAAATGGAAGGGGAACCATTACCTCCTCCACTGACTAACTACAGAATGACTTGCCATTCAGATTTCAAAAAAAGGAGTAAAACCACGTGGTAAGACAAAATCTGGCACTAATTCTGCCATCGTATTGGTGTACTCATTTTTCAGCGGCAAGATGCTTTCAATTATTGTATTTTCTAATACATTTGTATTTTTAAAGTCACAGGCTTTGGGACTCCCTGGACAGCTGGCCAGTCTAGTCAAGCTATAGCTGCATAATGAAAACATATTAAAATGATTGAACTGCTTTGGTGTGGTATCTTTAATGACATAGATACTTGTAGCAGTTAGCATGAGTTAGCTCTAGTTGACAATAGCGTTAGCAAATGCACATGAAATCTAGTTAACACTATAGGATAAGAGAGTAGCTCTGTTATAAGAATAGAGAAGTAACTTAAGTGAAAGTGACTTGTCAGTCACTGTGGAAGTTGTAAAGGTGTTGCACACCTTCAGGAACAGCAGACCGTGAGGGCCAGCCATGGTGAAAGCTAGTTTTTAGGTGCCAAGTGCATTTGAACAAGATAATCAAGAATTCGGTATTCTTTTCTACCCAGTCCTATATCTGACAGTGTCCTGGGTTGCTCGGGGAGAGGATCCAGAGGACAAGGGAGGAGGCCCCCTGAGAGACACTGTAGGAGAACACGTGGCATGGCTGGAACCACCATGCAGACCCACCCGACTTCTCTCCTGGACCGTGTCCTCTCTCCTGCGGAACAGGGAAGTCATGCAATTTGAAAATTGCATCTATCTGTGATTGAAATATTTTGGTAGCTGAGTACATTTAGTCTCCAATGACCAACTGTCATTTGGTCTTAAACCACGACAATACTGCAAAGAGAGTGTCATGGAGTACTTCTATAATAACTAACAAAGAATTACTTTCTATATATTTTTTAAACCAACCTATTTATGAGATCTGTTGATGTCATTTCTTATCTTGGTATCTAACACTGCCAGACCTGAAGTTCACTTGTAAGATTCAACAGCAGGAATAGAAATCTTTATAGATTCTGCAGAGTTGTCTAAAAATTTGATAGACAACCTAGTTTCTATAGGCTCTCAGAGCCATTTCCATTTTACCTACTTAAGTTTTAAAACCTCCATTACTTTCATTCCTTTAAAATTCTTTAAGACTTCTGTATAAGGAAAGATTTTAGAAATATGGTGAAATGTGAATTAGTAAGAGGACTGCACTAGAACATACAATTAAAATTCTAATTTAGAAACTTATTCCCTCGCATACTAGATAGCAATAACTTAACCTCATCAATCTTCCTGATTTATCTCCAGTAGAAAAATATAGTATGTTGATGGGATTTTATGAACCTTTTTTTATAGAAAGGACCCTCTGGGTACAATATGCACACTTGCACTGTAACTAATGTGCAGGATATATTATTCTTAACTTGTGTGTAAAAAAAATTAAAGTTGGTCTCAAGCAGTGCTTATTTCCTCTCATGAAAATAGATTTCCTGCTTTTGGAGGATTTAACAAATAGTTTTCATGTACAGCATGTGGGATTTTCATATCTCCCTATTCCTCCCCCACTTTTTTTTTTTAACACAATATGTAATTAGAAGTTTTGTTCACAACTATCATACCTTGTACATTTTCAAGAAGACAGTGAACTTGAGCAACACTCATGACTGTAATGTCTGTAAACATAAAGTGAATGAACACAGGCTACACTCAATACCAACTACTTCTGTGCTTTGATAGGAAACCTCTTCTGGGGACATACAGAAAGACATTGATCACCACATACACACTATCCATCCTTTTGTGAACAAAATTATCCACTTCATTATTCAGTAACTCTGCTATCTCCTTGCTTCCTCCCTACGTTGTTCCAAAGGATGTAATTACATGTGTTAATTGCACACTACACGAGTAAAAGATGGTGCAGAGTTATTTATTTCTTAATGAGAATTCCTACTTACTAAGACACAGGTATTTACACAAAAGGGGCAGGACTCAAGGTTACATTCAGTGCACTGAATGTGTGGATGAGGGTTTTAAGATAAATTCTAAGTTAACTTTTTTATACCATCTTCGGAAGGGTAACATGTAAACACCTCAAATGACTTGGACGGAAGGAAATATTCAGCCTGATCACTATGACATGGTTTGAATGAGGCCAAAAAGGAGAGGTACCTTAAGATACTAAGTGAAGGCAGAGACACCAACTCTGAGCTAATGCAGGTATCCAAGGTACCATTACAACCATCTAACTATGACTTAATTCAGGGAAGTTAACAACACTATTATTATTATTATTATTATTATTATTATTATTATTATTGATGACGACGATGATGATGATGATGATAATGTGCCTCTTTTGCCCCCATCTTTGAAAACTTACCCCACTTTCCTGTATTAGAGGATAAGGTATCCAAAGTAGCTATTGGCTGCCAAATTATCAGTGTAATCACTCCTTTTTCCAATGTCACAGTGGTAACTTCTGGTGCTCTTTTGTTGCAGTTGTTTTACAAGTAGCCACAATGACAGACCCCTAGAACTTCCAGACTGAGCAAGCCGCAATATTGCTGCTAATGGTGCCACAGGCTTTGATTTTTTGCATCACAGATCTGCACTATTTGCTAAGACTCCTTGAGACTTCCCGTTGAGTAAGCTTTGCAGAAGAAAGGAAATGACACCCTGTTTTACCTAGCAGCGATTTCCTCCAACTCCTCTTTCCTCCTTGGCTGCAACTCTGCTTCTCATTTCCTCTCCCTCTGTTTAGAGTTACTTACATTTACATAAGGATGTCTGTATGCCTGTGCATCGCTACTCTATTAGAATTAGGAAAACTGTGGGTTTGTCTCTTCTTGGTTTTTGCTTCCAATTTTTAATCAAGAAACTCTTTTTCAGGTGCCTTTCTGCCAAGCAAAAGATTCCTTCCACAATACTACTTAGAACTCAGAAGTACATCACTCCTAGATTTTCTCTGTTGAACTCGGAATGTTAGCAGGCAGATGGATTCTACAAAGTGTTTTGAGGTACCGTAGAGCTTTGAGAATATTATTTGGGATCTTTCTGTGCACTTTAAATTTTAATTCAAAAAACTAATAGAAGATTTAAGTATTTATTCTGAGTCTAGCCCATTTTTCCTCCTAAAGACTAGCACTATGATATCTGATTTACTTTACAAATCATAAAAGCTTGCCCCAGGGAATGCTTTCAAATAGCTAATGAAATGTTATTAAAGCAGAGCATAAAGATACAATGTGCTATGAAAAAAGTAGGCAAGAACTACAGATTTTTTTCTTCCTATGGTAAAGAGAAGAGTTTACAATTGGTTTAAAATATAACAGAAAAGAAAAAAAAGAAAAAAGAATAAAGAAAAAAGAAATTAAAATGAAAATGAAAAATACAGAGGGGGAGAAGAAGAAAAGATATAAAAATTTTTTTAGTCATCAGAAGAAAAACAATAGTGTGCATTTAACTGAAGTTGTAAGCTTTGTGTTGTAGTCATTGTAATTTTCTGTTCACTCATGTTTTACGTAGTGATTGATGAGAGCTACTCCACTATTTGCCTAAATATGCTATGTAATGCACAAAACAAGGCTTAAGGATTCCAAGAAACTCTTTCTGAAGTAACTGGGAAATACTTCCCATGGCAAAATACTTACTTTCCGTGACTTGATTGACACTGTAGGCCAGGACACTACTCTTTGAGCAACTACATTATTTGAAGAGGTACTATTTATTTAATATCTGTACACTTCCGTCATCTGCTTGCTGAAGATTATTTCTAATGAAAGGTGATCAACATTGAACTGGTGGACTCTTGCACTGATAAGAAAAGTGACTTCTGACACATCTCTAGCTAATCCAGTAATATTTTTGCCTGATTTTATCTGAATAAATCATTGTAATTGAGACAGTGCACTGAGCTCAGAATTCACAAGAACTGCCTGACTTTAAATTATCAGCTGACCCAAGCATAGAAAACCTGGTAACATCTTCAAATCCCCTGTAAAGACAATCTGTTTCTGATTTAGAACCACACAATTTGGAAAAATCTTGAACATAATAAAATTCCCTGAAGCAACAGAAAACAGCATGTGGAGAAACAAAACAAAAGCAAACAAATGTTGAATTTGAAAAGTGAACAAAACCCCTCCTTATCTTCATCCAAGTCGTAAGGTACACACAGCTGATCTAACCTTTCAGAAGTGATAAAGCACCCCTCAGATTTTGCTCACTAAGTAAGCCTCAAGGGTTTTCATGAGTGTATCTAGGCCGCTCTAGTTAATATCATTTGGATAGAAGATAAGAAAGAAACAAAGCTCACATAATAAGATTTTAATTCTGCTACAGGGTGACACTGACATCATATTAAACTACAAGATAAAAGCCAGAGTACACTGGTGTGCACAGATGAACACAAATATTTTGGACACTGTTGTTTTTTCCCAGTGGATAAGAGTACTTTTCAAGGGAAGTAAGAGTAGTAGGGTAGGCTAAAATAGACAAGGGTCTACTTGCAGTGCCCTTTCAAAAAAAGGACAGCACTTCATTGTGCTGGTTCATTACATTTTTTGATCTTCACAGGAAACTTTGGTGCCTCGATGTCTGCTTTGCTTGTTTGCAAATACACTATTTGCTAGCATATATAAGGACAATTATTCATTCCTCTAGGCTTGACTTTTAGCCCAGCATTTTCCCTGTTCTAAAGAAAAAGATCTCCTTCTGTCTAAAGCTACGTGTCTACTTCCCACTTTTCCTGGCTGGCATCCAGTCCCTGCGCCTATCGTTTGCTACACTGTTCTGCTTGGGGGAGAGCAGTAATGGGTCACAGTAGAGCCACTGAGTGCTTCCATATCGATGGGAGCTCCCGCTACTTCACTATTCAAAACTCCTGGCTCTGACTTTTTAAAGTTGTTTCCTTCTCCCAGACATCCCTCTGCAGGCTCTCACTCTATAATTGCTTCCTGCCAATCATCTTCCCTTTGGACAACTACACACTTACTGGAAAGGAGTGGGTGGG
Organism: Gymnogyps californianus; assembly: GCF_018139145.2. Classification (NCBI taxonomy): domain Eukaryota; kingdom Metazoa; phylum Chordata; class Aves; order Accipitriformes; family Cathartidae; genus Gymnogyps; species Gymnogyps californianus. The sequence continues at coordinate 55,788,402 of NC_059472.1, read as the reverse complement.
TAAAAACTTTGAAAAAAAATGGTGTTGGTCCTAGACGATTCCACACCTCTCTGAGAAACTATTGAAAGAATAATACAGAGTATTTAAGAGCATATAATCAGCATAAACATAGTAGCGGTAGTAATGGGATTGACAATGATGACAAGTGTTGCTGTCAATTGTTAACCTAATCATTTTTAGCATGCTCACTGTATACTGACAGACAGCAGCACTTCAATACAGCCCCAAGACTACTTGTTAGAACAAAGAGTGTCTGGTAAGGTGCACTAATGAATAGCAACAGCTCACCAAACTGAATTGTCCTATTTTAATGTTTGAAATGTATATACAGCACTTTCTAATTCCAAGAGAGGTATGCCTGCAGCATTTTATCAACCAGGCTTAAAACCAGACAGTTTATTCAAATATATAATACATGGGATCACAGGCTACTCAAATGACCCAGACTCAGCTAACGGATAAAGTGAAGTGGAAGTACCCTGGGTTAACAATGGGGGAGGGGCAAAAGGGGTTGCTGTCCCTAAACACTGTCACTCAAGGACCACTTCTGCATCATTAATCTAACATCAGATATGTGGTGCTAGTATTTTGTCAACAGAAAAGTACAAACATAGCATACACAAGTGACAGTTTCATTATGGCATGTGTCCACAGGAGCTTATCAATGGACATTTGGATTGTCCAACTCTATTTCCATGTAATCAGCTAGTATATTCCTGATGCCTGAGAAAGAAACTTCCAAAGATCTTGGAGAAGCCTTCTAAACTTGTGTTGACCTTGTGCAATACAATGGAGATCTCTGAATGTCCCAGGGCAAATGTCTCTTCTTCCTTCTTATTTATCACTCACACAGCATACATTCAGAGAATACACTCTGCAAGTGAAGTAAGCGTTGGACTAACTAACAGGAAAAAATCAGTCTCCAGCAATAATGATGGAGATGGCAATTTGAGTGCCATCAGTTACTTACTGGGCAGATGTGCAACAAGGATGTATCTTCTACTCTAGTTTGGTAGTGTTTTATGCTTGCTATGTACAAGGAACAATAATGAACCAAATGTAATATTCACAGAAAACAGACTCTGGCAAAAAAAGGGAAGGAAAGTGCCATTGTTTGACAGGACAGTCTTTTTTCTAAAGGACAATATGGTGAGGACATGAAGGTGAGTTGTTTATGGAGTAAGGGAGTTAACTGAAAAGTTACAAAGTCCATGTAACACAAATGGATTATGAAATAAGAAACTTAACAAACAAACAACGGGTTAGTCACAGAGAAAAAATAGTGTAAAATATTGTTTACATTCACAGCTTTAAGAACAGAAAAGGAGTAATCATAGTTCTGCACTTAGATAACACCCATGACATTATTCTGTGGATTTTTTCCTGATGTGCAGGACCCTTGCAAACATGTCACCTAGCTACTCTTTTGTTCAGATTCTGATCTTACTGAGTATCAAAACAATTCTTCAGTAATGAAGATTGAGGTTTAATGACTTGAAGTATAATTTTGTTTTTTGCAATCTGCTTCTTCATTTTCTCTTTTGCATAAACTGAGCAAAATACAGCAATTTATCAGCTCTCCATGGACATTTCAAGATTTATATACATTGCAGCTCTACATTTTTATTCTACATTTCCTTTCATTAGAACCCTGCACTCAAGCTAGATTAATTGAGGCAAGCTGACATTTTAAAAGCTCTGTTGAATAGCAGCAGATGCCTTTATTCTCTGCATCCCTCCATAAAACAAAACTTCTTAAAATTTGAGTCTCTATATAAATATTTCCCTTACAAGACAATACAAAGATTCCAGGCATCTGTCTCTCATTAAGCCAATTACTAGTTGTTTAAAATAATCTAATAAAGTCCGTATTTATCAGATTTCTTATTAAAAGTATTATTAGACTTCATGCACCAAATTCTGCCAAGGGAACCAGATAAAATGATGAAGAGTGAGCTAGATGGACAAGAGTGACTTGGCACTGAAGTGTTCCAGTCCTGACATTTGGTGGAAGCTCCAACTTTGAGACAAACACCCATTTAAACAACAGAGGAAGACCTACTGCTATGAGATCCAGAGACATCAGCTCAGTAGGGACTAGACTTCCAGCTGGAGTACTACGGAGGACATATACTAGGGAGTATACGGCTGGAATGTTAGGGAGGTCAATACTGGGTTGAATCCTGTTTAACATCTTCATTAATGACCTGGATGATGGGGTAGAGTGCACCCTCACCAGTCATAGAATCATTTAGGTTGGAAAAGACCCTTAAGATCATCAAGTCCAACCATTAACCTAGTCCACCACTAAATCACGTCCCTAAGTGCCACGTCTACGCATCTTTTAAATACCTCCAGGGATGGTGACTCCACCACTTCCCTGGGCAGCCTGTTCCAATGCTTGACAGCCCTTTCAGTGAAGAAATTTTTCCTAATATCCAATCTAAACCTCCCGTGGTGCAACTTGAGGCCATGTCCTCTTGTCCTGTCACTTGTTACTTGGGAGAAGAGACCAACACCCATCTCGCTACAGCCTCCTTTCAGGTAGTTGTAGAGAGCAATAAGATCTCCCCTCAGCCTCCTTTTCTCCAGACTAAACAACGCCAGTTCCCTCAGCTGAAGAGAAAGAAATGTCTCAATTTCTTTTAATGCTGGATACAGGAGTCATTTGAATGCAGACTGTGGTACTGAAATTTTACCTGACAGCTCAAGGAGTAGGCCACCTTCCTGATACTAGTGATTTGCTGGACATGAGACATAGTATGCTTTAAAATTAGGTTTCAGCCCAAATTGCATCAAAACTAGAAATGTTCTGGAATTACCTAACATAAGCTACATGAAAAGATCTGTCTTTCAAAACAAAATAGGCTCCTGGGACACTGGGATGGCAAAAATAGTCAAGTTAGTAAAAGATAGTAAGATACTAAAAGACAGTAAAACCGATTCAGGCTCAGTGAACCCTAAACTCTGGTTTTCTCCCACACTTACAGTATCCCACTGCTAACAACATTTAACGTCCCAGGAGAAACGTTTTATTAGCTCTAAGCTGCCTGGATTTAGTGCAAACCTGTCAATGTAACACAGTGGTCCCATGTCCCACTCTGGCTCCCTACCTAGCCCTAAATCAACCTCTGTAAGCTGAATCTTAATTCCATAAGAATATATTTAAAAGTATATCAGAGACAATACCCCCAAAAAGTATGGTTTGCTTTTTTCATATTAGGTAGCTGAATTTGGAAGTTATCATTCTCAGTACCTTCACTGTAGTCATAATAGCTGGCATCTAAACTTGCCATATCAGTGAAAATACAAATACTTGATATGATACCAGATTAAACTTGAATTTTAGCATAAACCAAGATAACTTTTCTGTTTTTCATTAGAAGATGCCAAAACTTTTCCAGGTGTGGGCAGAACTGTATGGTGAACACAGTACTTCATTGCTTTATGCGCATGCATTTTCAGCTTTTTAAAATGTGGTGTGTATTAGTGGCATTAAAAATAGTACTTTCTGTAGTGTATTTTTTTCCTTTTTCTCCATGGAAATAGAGGGGAAAGCAACCTTTTTTGCTTTTTTATATTATTGCACTACTAAGCTTGAGCACTCCAACACACTGCTCCTCCATGCTAAAACAGTCACATGGGTAGCACCATTCAAATCTTTCACGACACCAAAAAAATCATGTTACTATTAAACTTCTAGATCAGTCAGTCAGGTTTCCAGGGACTCTGGCACTTGCTATTCTGCAAAACTGGGGAAATAGGACACATAAACAGGTGACCTTTTCCTCCCTCAATCCCAGGGACACAGAATCATTACCCTAGAATAATTCCTTCCCACAGCTGTTTCCACACCCTGGCCCCCCCAGTCAGCACATCTTCTCCACTGTTTTTCTGGGGGAAAAAGAAGAGTGCTGCTAGCGGAAAGGAATAAAGCAGGAATGTAGTCCACCTCCTGCTCCTCACTTTTCCTGGTGTTAGGGAGGAGGACCCCCACCCACTGTCCTGCCTGCTGTGCTCAGGAGAAGGAGGTGGCAATGGCAGAACCTGGGTGAGAGGTGCAGGGTAGGTCTGGGCTGGACCAAGTAGGGAAACACAAAAATTGTAGCATACCTTACACATTGTTCAGCATCACCTCCGCTGAAGGCAGAATCACTGTTCCACACTATCTCCGGGCTTTCAAATACTCCTGCAATAGCTACGGGACTATGAATGTTTTCACCTTACCCTCCTGTGGCAGTTGGCAGGTGAGTAGTGGGGTCCCCACATCTAGGAGGGGAGGTAGTGAAAGGTAAAGCTTTATCTGTGGCGAAGGTTCCTGGTATCAGAGGGAGCACTTCTGGGGAATGAGTGTAAATATTGAGTAAGCACAAGCAGACCTCTGTGTCAGTGTGTAGCTAGACAAAAGTTTAGTAGTTTCACTCGCTTCTTGGCCCTTGGAAGAGGGCTATTTTAAAAAGATCCAATGTGATCCCTTATAAGATATTTAAGGCAATTCCACTGTAGCATACTTGAGCTAAAAGAAAACATACTCCTAGTTATGTCAACAGGAAAGACATTTGCTTCCCAACTAGGCTGTCCTTCTACTTCAGCAATGTTTAAAAATCGATTGATGGCAGAATCATAGTGTATTGAAAAAATGTCACCAAAAAATGATAAACACATAGTCTCAGTAACAAGAAATAAAAAGCAATCCACAAAACAGTTAAACTTTATAGAAGCCCTAAATGCTGCAGATAGCATGGCCTTCTTTAGCTTTCTTTGTGTGCCAGAGATACATGTGCTTAGTAAATATCAGTAAAATAAACACAAATGCTGTGCAAAGAACTGACAAATGGAAGGAAAATATGTCAATCTCTAACCAGATCTACAATTAAACACATAAAAAGCATGAGCAATTTATGTGATTTTCCTTGGATTCAAACGTTTTTGTATGTTCTAGCTACTGTCGGTTCTATAGACTTGATTCACAATGTAACCATCAAAACGTAAAATTCAAGCTGGTGATGTTGTAAAAGAAGAAACAATTAAAAAGTCAGTGGTAAAACTGGAATGTGTATAAAACTACTAGGAAAGCAGCAAGACACCACATGTGCTTAGATCTGAAATGTTTTCCCCACTGCAAAACCAGAGCAAATGCTTTGGTGTGGTTTGGAAGCTCAACCTGTTTAATTTCAAAATTCAGATAACTGTCCCCCTTTTGCTCTCCAAAAGGGAAGAAGTGGTTCACTGCCCACACTAGGAGTTTAATTCCACTACCTCTATGTACTGTAAGTAACATGACTCTCTCGAAAGGGCCTAATTAATGTAAACAAGGTTCTCTGCAGAATAAAGCACTGCTCAGAATAAAGGCTCAAGGATTAGGCTTTGGCATAGCAACTACATGCATTTTAAATAAAAACATTTTACAACTGAATTTCTTTTTTTTTGCTTTCCCTTTGCAGCATTATCATTCTGCGTTTCACAGTCCAACAGCAAGACAGTGGACCAGGAGAACAGTTACTAAAGTAAAAGAACTAGAAAACACCGAGGATGCTAGCTAACTTAAAGAGCTCTTTGTGTTCTTTATAAACTGACGTGATGTTAGTTCTATAAAATTGACTACCAGCATGTAAAAAAAAAAAAAAATTACCATTTCACATCACATTGTTTGCTTTGTATATACAGAAGCATTGATTTATTTTCTTCTTCTTTGTGTGTGTTAACAGCCATACTGGGTCAAACCAGACGTCCATACAACCCATTATTTTTTCTACAACAGTACTAGTAGCAGATGTTTACAAAAAAGTATGAAGAATAGAGCAAATAGAGAGTGAATCTTTCCCCAGCACACCCTCTTAGCTTCTAGCAAACAGTGGCTTTCCTAAGCAATCTCTTCCTCAGCCAGAGACTGCACACAGCCATTGTGTTTAATAATGAATTTGTCTAGCCCATTTTTGAACCCATTTATAATTTTGGTTTCACAGCATCTTGAGGCAATGAGCTCCACGATGTAATTATGTGCTGTGTGAAAAATATTTCTTTTTGTTCACTTTAAACCTGCTGCTTAATAGCTTTGTTGGGTGCTCCCGATTCCCTATATTATAAGGAATAACGAATAATTGTTGTTAGCATTGCAGAAGTAACACTGATCTCTGGCACAGCTCAGAATATCCTAAGGGGGTATTACAGCAGTCAGGAATGAGTGACATTTCACTGTCCTGGAAACAAGGTAGAGACTTGGTACTGGAGCTGATAAAGTGGCTCTGTGCCACTTTAAGGATTTCCTTACTCATAGAATCTTTACATAGTTTATTATGCCAACCTTACAGAAGCTGTGTACAGCAGTGTTACACAGAGCATAAAAGCTCGAGTTGAAGTATGAATGGGTGAATGAGCAAAACTACAAACTGAAAATGCAGAGTTTTCCTGTAGTTATTTGTCCAACTTGACCACAGACACCAATGACAAATAGAAACAGGCACAGATAAAAATCAAGGCTAAGTGAACAAAAGCTCAGCTGATATCACAGCCTAATGCAGAGGACAATGTTCTGAAATACTCTTCAAGCAAACAATACACTAAAGCGTTCTGGCAATGAATAATGGTTGACAGCACTTGGAAGAGCAATACTGGTATCACAAAAGACTGAAGAACTGTTGTATGCAGTCTTTCTCAAGATTAAAAAGCATATGTCTCAACTTGACAGTCATGCTTAAATTCAGAGGATCTTGGAAGGACATGAAAATCTAAAAAGAGCTTTGCACTACAAGCTTTTCCCCATCTATTTAAGTCACCTCATTTCTTTCCTAACTATTCATGTGGGGTTGGAGGTGGCTGCTTTTACTGTTCTTTCCTGAGTAGACAGGATCTGACCTACCTTTTTAACATTTGTTATGTCATACTGGAATTTCGTTGCTTTGTCATCATTCTGGTAAGGAAAAGCATGGAGATTGCTCATGTGTAGGTATTTACTGTAAACAATCTGAATGGTAATATTTTCTCACATCAAAACTCTAAGCTCTGTGATACAGCCAAGTATTTAAGCATCAAAGGCAAAGTATTCCTGTTGCTTTCTCCCATACTAATCACACACTAAAACTTTATGCTTACTTCAGGAACCAATACTGCACTGCATGGAAGCTTCCCCATCCCAGAGCAAACACTAGGAGGCATTCTATTCAGAAGGGAATCCTGCTGCTGTTTGGGTAGGACAGAGACAAAAATCTGCAGTTTCGCTAAAAAGAGCTTATACGCCCTTTACTGCAGGCTACCTTTGTTAGCAGAAGGCAGCCACAGCTATGTCTGCTTCTGAACAGTCCCAGCCTGCGCATCAAGGAAGGTCCTCACTTCTTTTGTCTCCCTTTGGTGTGTGGTGTAAGAGTGGAGATAGCCTGTCTCTTAGAGACTCAGACATCTCTCTTGTAGATACAAGAGCTTCTTTTCTGTTATATATTAAGAGCAGTTATTATTGCACAGGCAAGCACCTTAAAGCTAGATGGGTAATAACTGAGCTCAGCTGATAGATGCATTTTAACCTTACATAAACACATGCTATCTATTTTTTCCACAGACCAAAGCAGAGCATTGTCAGTCATGAATCTTTTTAAGATCTTAAGGGGAAGAAACTGCACTGTTTTCATGGACAGATATTCAAGCTTCGTCACCATTACGTGAACATGTCTCAACCATTATGTGTCTGATGCCCCTGGTGTTGCTTCCATTTAAGTGAATGGTAAAATGTAAAACAGGAAAGAATGTATATTAAAAGCAACTTTAAAACAGCCCCTTACATCCCTTTAAAACCAACTGGACTTAAACACATGCTTAAGGTCTTCCCTGCCTTGGACTCCAAATCATGCTGTAAACCTAAACCTTTCAGCTCTTGTGTGTGGGTTTGTGGCGAGTGACTCCGGTCTGCTGTTTCTGTCTTGTGAAGAAGTGTCAATATTAGGAATTTTCATCAGTCCTGAACTGAGCTGCAAACCCAGTAACTCCAATAACTTTATATGGTTGACGCCGCCATCATGTCATTTCTGAAATACTGACTCTCACTGACAGTATTTCTCAAGTCCCCGAAGCCAGCCTGCTTTTCCTTCTGCCCACCTCCTGGGCTGCTCTGTTTCCACGGGTACTCCAGTCTTCCCTCAGCTTTGGCCTGGGGGCCAATTTTATCCCTTAGCTGCCCTGCTCATCTTTGTCTCTGCCTAACCAAGATGCCTGCATTTTCTCATGGCTGTTTGGCAGGCTATGTCCTCTTCACCTCTCAGATGACTTGCTGAGGACCCAGGGCGACCTAACTGCTAATTAATAGGATGGATACAGAGCCAAGCAGCTGGAGAACAGCAGTAGCCCCACAACAGTGTAGGCAGTGGCATCACCGAGATCCCACGTGATGGGTAACTGGGGGAGCAGCTATCACACTGAGACAGCGGCGATGGCAGGAAACCAGCAGGAGCGAAAGGAGGCTTGCCAACCCCCTTGTCTGCCCAACTACGGCTCATCAGATTTTCAGTGGACTTAACATTTCCCACAGAATCTTTTGGGCCCATCAAATCAGTGTGTTGTAACAAAAAAATCATTCCCGCTAGAAAATGCTGATCATCTGTTCCATTGACAGGACAATTACTAAAGCACTACAGGAAATGTGTAACAAGTCTTGTATTCCAGTTAGAAAACGTCTTAAAAGACACAGTGAGCCACAGGCCACATAAGAATACAAATTTTCATTTCCTGAAAAATTTATAATGGCTATTTTAACTTATTTAAAACAAATGCATTATAGAAAACAATGCATATTTTAGGTATGCTGTGGATAAACTGCTGCTAAATGAAAACGTCTAATAGCTAAATTATGCTAATTTGATTTGAAAAGTGTTCCACTCACTTTCAAACAGCCAATAATAATGCCCTGGTCACGAAACCAGCAATGGACTAAAATGTCTAATTATTTGTAGTGAACAAATACAATCCATAGAAAACATAATTATAATTAATAAAGAATAGATTATAATTGCATTTAACATCATTTGCATAATTTAAAATGGAGTAACTACATGACTGATTTTTTATGTCTTTTTAAAGGGCACTAATAAAATATGAAGGAGGTAAGGAGGCTTATATAAGTAGGAAGTAATGAATAATATCTTGAACATTAAAGCACAATATATTATTCTGTGCACATAAATTGGACCACTTCATTTTTGCAGGTGCAATGGGAAAAGTATGGTACATCAGCAGTTTTCAAAAGTAAATAATATGTTAACTGAAGAAGAGATTACGGATTCTGATCAAATATTCAATGTCTTATTTGAATAATTAATAAGTCAGTCTGGTACAAATATGCCGCATATAGCCTGCAATGTTTCAGAAACTTCTTTCTTTCAAATCATACTTGTCACTAGCATTTAGAAAGTTTAACCTATCACCTTATCACTGTGAGCATTAAAGCCATTCTTGCGGATTTCCCTCTGGATACTCATGTTATGAGTGAAATTAAGTTCAGTGGCCTCATTTAGTTTCCTACCGTGGTGTTCAATAGCCCATAATGATGCACAGATTGGCTAAATCTGAAACTAAACCCTAATTTCAAAAGGTACAGAGAGAGCACAGATTTGATACTAGCAAAAGCACAGTAGCAAGATCACTCAGCAAAAATGACTTGCCTAACTGACAACCAGAGTAAAATATATTCTGAGAACTCTGCTTGGTACAGTTTGACTGTTTCTCAACCTGTGTCTGCCAAAGGGGAGGAAGACAAGACAGGCTGGAGAATAATGGTGCAACAGATTTCACATGCTAAAATAGTGGAGTGATGTGTGAGTGTTGGTTATTAAAAGAATAAGCATACACCTCTGTGTACATCCAAACATGAGGAAGCAGTAAGATGGAAAAGGTTAATTCTTCCCATTAAATTATATAACCCCTGTGTTAATTACTTGGACTTATCAGATGTGGATACTGGATTTCCAAAGATCTGCTTGGTGCCAAGTTGACAATAATTAGTGAAACTTGGAAGCTATTTCTTTTATTGCTCCAATTTGACATTGCACATGCCCACAAATCTTTTCAGAATAAATTGAGAAAGATTTTGCAATGCCTTCAGAGAATAAAACATCCTAATGATGGAGTCATAGGTCAGGAAAAAGGGGAACAAAATTAAAACAAGTTTTGAAAGACTGCTGTGGCAGCTGGACCCAAGACGGGAAAAACCCCACAACTTTCTAAAGCAGATCGAAACTTTATTGCCATGGGATAACGAAGAACAAGAGGCACATCCACAAAACTGCATGCAACAGCTAAAATGATTCCATTTTAAATGCTTAAGTAGACTCACTCATTAAGGATCAGGAATAACATCAGAGGTGCTTATCATGCTTTACATTACTTTTTGATTTTCAGTCCAGCTATGCTGAAATATGAAATGAATGTCTGATAAATATCTAAACATGGAAAAGACTTCCAGGGCATCTTCAGGACCATGAGAATTGACAGGTTACAGCACATTTTTTATTGCTGATAGATTTTGTATTCATTCATGTGTTTGCCACCACATACACCAGGACTACCACACTCAGTAGAGGCAAAGAACGATTAAAATAGCTGCCAGAGCTCCTACATAAGAACAACCAGCATTCAGTTTATCTGTCCAATTGATCAGCTTAAGCATCTATATCTCATGACTTCTGAGTCGACCAACACTTTTCTGAGTGGATCAATACCACTAGTCTGTGTTTTAACTGCTTAGAGGCATACAATGGTCATGAAAGATGCACTTAAAAGCTACCAGGCTTTCCTTAGGACACAGTCTAAACTTCACATACAAGACTGAGTCTGGTAGATTCACACGGAGAAAAACATTGGGCTGAATTAGGCATCCTTGTTCTTGTTAGGCACCCTTGCTGCCTGAGATCATATACAGTTCAGACTGTTCAGGCTACTAAGAAGAAGAAAACAGGAGGTTCACACCCAACTAAATCACAGGCTGATCAGTACCAAAAATAGCTGTGTCACAGCATGAGCAAACAGCTGCCTACACCCCACTGAGAGTAATCCTAAGGATATTGGAAGCGTTCTAGCCTATACACCTCTGCAATTTTATTATTCAAACAGATAAAACCCCAAAGCCTTTCTAATGAAGCCATGACCTGCCTAAATCCATAATTTGTGGTAAGAATAAATTCTAATTAAACCTGCTTAAACAAAAACAAATTAGAAAGCTGTTTCTGCATATACATGCACTTTAAATTGGAGGAGAGGGCATTTAGGAAGAGTGGGAGAAGGAAACTGAGATTTAGAAAGTCGTGGGACACCTTGATCACTGGGCAGTTAGCCACGCTGCAGCATAGGGCAGTGTCATGGGAATGATATTAAGCACTGTGACAGCACTTCTCATTCATTGGAAATCTGTTAAGAACAGAAGTTCACAGCTATTAAGGATAGGTTCAGAATTGCATAAAACTGGCTGACACACCAACAGACATTCAGCAAACTAAGTGTCTCTCCTCTGAACCGAAGAAACCCCAAACAAACTCCTGTTAACTGCCATCCAGCTAAAACTGTTGACAACTGATTCTTGCTGATCAACAACTGGAAGTCACCCATTCTGCTACGAGACTTATTAAAGAATTAAAGGAATATTGTATGCACTGGGAAGTTGCATACTAGTGACATAGGCTATTTACTAGTGAATGTAGTTTCTGGTTTGGGATGACTTTATTTCAACAATTTGGTATTGATCTGGAGTACCTTAGGATTACCAAACCAAAACATGCTTCGTGGACATGGCAGCTGCTCATTTTTACTATTGCTTTTGACCTCCCTAGATATGATCTCCCCAGTGCCGAGGCTTCCAGTGTCCAAGAGTCTGTGATAAACCCAGGCAGGAACAAGTTACCTGGGATTCATGGAAGGCTGCTGCAGATCCCACAGCAATCTGAAGAAACTGAGTTTTTCTGAACACAGTCCTTTGATAAAAGAGAAATACCTGTCTCACATAAAGGACCTTTATATCACCATTAGTTGTGGTTATCCTTTATTGTGCATGGGAGAGAACACTTACATAATAATATATGCCTATAATCAGACCACAGCAACTTTCCAGTATTTAAGATTCAACTGGGCATTCAGGTGATTGTTCTGAGCCTCATCTAAACAGATAAAACTTCACAAAAAATAATAGCAACAATCTCTACAGATGAGTATTTCCAACAATTTTCCACACCGTTTTCACAGGACAAATTCCCACTATTTTACTTCTGTTTCTATTTCTGTTATGTTTACAATCTCTAATGAGTTTTCTCATTATTACAAAAATAGAAAGAGAGACAAACAGTTACCTGCTCTCAGTTCTGGAGGACGCAGATGTTGTCCTTCGTGTATTCACACTGTGGACTAATGCCCCCATTCCCACCCAATGTTCCAGAGTCTTTCTGCTTTCTTTGTAATTTGTGTCTTGTGGGATAGAAAATAACCTGCACTGATTGTGGTATTGACTGTCTCAGCTGGTGCTGCAGAATATCAAATAAAATCAGAGAAAAAGGCATGATAAAAATGTACAGGTTGGAGGTGAGACAGGCCAGTTGCAGTCACAAGGAACACATGCAGAAAAAGCAGTGCCAGCTGGGTCCTGCCAGTAGCTATATCAACATAACATCAACAAAATACTTATTTTTCCTACTATTTTCAAGATTTCAGAACAGGGCCCCAGAAGCACAGGGCTTAAAAGTGTCATGTGGCAGCAAATTTGTCTTCCAGCTGGAACCAAAGAGAAAGAAAAGCTGCGACTGGAGGACTGGGTTGCAGTGACAGGATTCTAGTCTGTTACACCTTTGCATGACAGCAGAAAATCGAAACTATGTCAGACTTCTGTCCTAGGTCAGACATGTATCTAACAGTGGTCTGGAGAAAACAAAACCTTAAGTGGGCACCTATGGGGTAAACTTCCTCCATGAAAAATTTCCTGCTTGCCTGCAATACTTTCTGCCCCCCAAAACAAGGATCTGTATTTCTGCTGGTTTTACAGAGGTTTTTTCCTATTTTGTTTCTTAAAACCATTTTCTATTCACCCCAGATATTTCACTGGCCAGTAGGACACTGCATGAAAAACTTTGTTTTTATTGACTATCAGCACATCTACCTGCATATCCACTGAAGTTCCATTTCAATGAATATATTGCTATGAAGATAGGATTTCTTTCATACCCGCAATTATTCTCAACACTCACCTCCAAATCCTCTTCAAATTATCCATTTTTTTATGATCACCTTTGACCACAATCCCCCAAGGTGTAACTGAACAGTGACCATGACCAGATAACCTATTTCAAAATACTTCTACCAATTTATAATAGGTGCTAATAAGTGCTAAACTGAAATGAATTGTTTAACATATATTAGATAATATATTTCATGTTCCTGACCTTGATAGGCCCTCTGAGCCTGTATCCTCATAGGTATCCATCTATTTAACTGTGGTGATTTAGAGACTATTACAGTTACATTGCTGCAACCCCTCAGAGTGGAGACCATACAGCATAAAAGGGGCATAATCAGTACAGTTTATCTTGACAGTATATAACTTCACTGTATTAGGAATAGTATTGGTTTAACGATATTAGTATAAAATAATTTCCTGACTGAAACAGTTAACTGCCACAAAACCTTCAGAAAGGATGTATTCGACAGGAGGGGAGGAGAGGGAAGAAGAGACAGTGAGGAGAAAGGCCTTAAAGTTAAAGCTACATGGAAGAACATTTTTTTAAACTCTGTTATTGACACAGTCCTGTTAGTGACAGTAAGTGAGGCTGATCTGAGCAGGATACTCTTTGCAAATCCTGGCTTTTCAAAGGAACCTCTGGTTTTGAGATAATGGAAGCTCAGAACTCCCTGTCATGGAACTTAATGTGAAATTGATTTTGCAAGGCTTTATCTACACAAAGTTGCACTGGTTTAATTAAAGGTGTGTTTTTAAATCAATTCTGTTAAACCAGTCCAAGCTCCTGTGTGGACACTCTGAAATCGATTTGAAACTGTCTTATGTCAACTAACCTTAATTTGGAAAGGAACCAATTTACACTGAACAGGCACTGATTTTTGCTGACCAAAAACCAGGGTTAAAAATAAATCTTATTTAAAATCATAAGATTTTGATTAATTTCTCTGTTTCTGCCCTAGCTCCGCCAAGCTATGCTGGCCTCCAGTAGCCTAGTCCATCTGTTTAGGAAGGAGATGAACTCACTTCTTTGCATCTATGTGTTTATGGCCTTTTGACTGATACATGTCCCTGCGAAAGGACACAGGGTAAAGCACTGTGAAACTATGGAGTCTAAAACAAAAAGGTGGCAGGTCTAAGGAGAAAGAAGTGATGAATTGTAGGGACCACTTTCACCCTCCTTTTCTGTTTATTTTGTTTCTGTAATGCAGAAAGGAGATAAGCAATGAGCCTCCTTCATGATCAGTAAAAGCTCTCTCATGCTATAGTACTGGGGAACAGCTTAAATAACCCATAATTAGTGCAGGGGTGCGTGTGAAATCAGGCCAATGTTATCCTGTCAGTCCCATGTCGCTGGAACCAAGCCAAAATCTCTCCTTTCTTAAGGGTCAGGCAAGGGATAGAAAGGATTTTAAAGATCTACTGCAGACTAGCTGTGTGGAAATTTCCCCGAGTTTAAGGATTTCTGTGCAATCCCTTCCAATCATTCACACTCCACTAGGCCGCAAATGAAGGTCTGCATTTGAGTCCACAGCTTCCAGAAATGTACCCACGTTATTTCCACACCTGAGAAACACATGGGAAAATGGGCAGTGAACTTGTTACCGATGCGATGCTAAGGACACATCTGTATTTGCTCTTGTTCTACAGGCACAGCTAGACACGAAATCAGAAGCTGCACCGCTACATACAAGAGCCAGGGCCTGATCCTGCTCTAGGGAATGGGAGCCTTCGCACATGCCATCACAGAACAGGGCCAGGCTGTGGGATGTTTCCCTGCTGATATTCAACCAAAGCCTTTTCAGTGATGAGAGCCAAAGTATCTCAGCTCCTCCCAGAAGGAGAACAAAAGGGCGCAATCCTGCAAAGTGTGGTGTTCCCTTAAGCCCCTGTATATTTGGAGCTAAAGATACTCAGTATCTTCAGTGGGTAATCCTAATGCAGAGTTGTGCAGCGAGTGACTAAGTACCAGCCTGCCGCTGCTTAAAGATGATTTTTCAACCTTCATCCTTTGTGTCAGTTATGTTACTCCAAAAACTTGTGCATGAAGCCAATAGGACTTAAAACTACATAGATGTGCTTAGATTGCGAACTATAGCCCTAATTATTGAGAATAGTGGCTCTAATTATTAAGTTTTATTTTAAAGCACTTAAAACTATGCACGACAGTAAGTGCTCTGTATCCTTGCACTCCTCTGAAGTGCTGCTGATGGGTAATGCGCTACTTTACTTTCTGTTTGGTTCAACAGATTTATTTTCAGAGTGAATCCTGTGTGAATTTCTCCTGAATCAAACTCTCCCTGGTGAGACTATATAATCCTGCTGTCTTGTTAGAGCAAAAATCATCCGTGAGACTTCATTCAAAACAAATCCCCTGCCAAACTATTTCTTCCTTTTCATTTGGACAGTTATCCTTCTGATAATTTATAAGTAAAAAATTGTTTCGTTGTCTAGTTCAACCTTGTAGAGAGGACAGTATCAGTCTAACAGCAGCGTAAACAAAGAGATTCACAATCTTAGCAGTGCTAGAATATATTGGGCAGTTTTTCATTGCATATGGAGGAAAACCAGCAATACTGCAGTAGTTCAACGGACAAAAAAACCCGCGAAAATATGGCTAGTTATGGTTCATTCTGATTATAAACATTTTCCATATATAAAGACGACTTTTTCGGACGCAGCTGCAGTATTTTAAGTCCTCCTTCCCTGCCACTATTAATAAACTGTACCCCAATGTATTGCATCTGCTGGCATTAGTCATGACTACACCTACTGTCTGTAATGAGATGCCATTCATCAGCTTGGTAAGCTCAAAATTAAGTGATTTTCCTGGAAACTGTTTCTCAGCAGCACCATTTGATCCGCTGTAGTTAAAAAGCCATGTCATTGGTTGTATTATAAATTCCATTTTACAGTCTCCTTTTTTTTTTAATAAATTAATTGTAGCTTTCCTCTAGGCTTAATGCTGGTATAAAAGGTTTTGGCTGATGAGCAAATCTTTTCCAAAGACAAGAATTTTCAATTCTATCATTTTTAAATACCAGTGGCATAAAAAAACTCACAGGAACAAACTCGTTTAAGACAGCTACACAAATGAAAGTTGACAAGTGATTAGCTCCTTCTGGGAATGAATTGTTTTCTACATTTTAGGGGAAAAAATGTCATCAGTGACTTTGGAAGTGGCCTGAAGCATGGGCTTTGGAAGTCTGATACTACAAATACCAGTTTAAACAATTACATATTTAAGCAGTTGTTATAACATGGAGTTGGCATGACAAAGTACAAACTTCAAAAAGACACCATCTCTTGTAAAACGCAAGCAGTATGCACACTTGTAAAAACTCAGCAATGTACTACCAATTGTATTAGTCATCCTGAAGGACCTGCAACAGTGAATACACTAGTTCCTACCTTTAAAACTTAAGCATGGTATATGGAGCCTCTAGGGCAGTGCACACTTGTGCATGCCCAAAAGAGAAATTATTGCTTGCCCTACAGGGTAGAAGTAATTTAAATGACTCTTGCTGGTTGTCCTCCTCCCTTCTCTTTCTATTAGCTGAAAGAATGAGAGGGGATCTTTTTTTTCCTGGCTTCTACTTTGAGAAGACAGAGTTAAAATTGAATCTGTATCATTCTGCTTCTTACTGGCTATGTCAGAGTCACATCACAGCAAGACCCATTTACACCTCTTCCTCTGATTTCTCACATTCTAGTTTCCAAGGAAAGGAAATTTAGGACTGCGTACTCGGTTGGAGATGCAGTGCAATTTGTACAGGTTCCTCAACTGGACAAATGGACGGGCCAGGTTCCTCAAGTGGACAAATGAACACTACCACATACAGAGGCAGATACAGGCTCTATCAGGTGTAGCCTGCTTCTGGAAACGGGGGGGATGGGCTGCTGGTGATCATTATTTGCTTCCTAGACCACACGGCAGGGAACTTTTTTTTTTTTTAAATCTAATCACATCATCTTGGATCATAGTCCATATAATGTATTAAAAGTTAACAGAGTATTTCAGAGGTGACAGCTTCAAGTCTGCCTACAGATCAGACCCCACAAGTTCTTATGCAGTGTATCTTCCTGCCTGATCAATCAAAACTATCTCAAGAATTCTCATACACTCCTATGAGAATTTTGACAATTTGTAGTCCAACCCTGCAGATCAATCTTATGTATTTTTCCTCTGTGAAGTAATATATTTATGCTACTTGGTTTTTGGGTTCAAATCCACTGAATTTTAATCTTGTGGGAAGCTACTCGCTGTAGACATCTTATCAACCCATATTAAAGTGTTCCTGTATGTGAGAATCATTCACAAGAATAAACTCCTTAAAATCTGAGCTAAAGGGCAGAGAAAAGTGGACAAAGGATATTTTTACACCCTAACAATTAAAATACTGGACCTAAGCAGATTTTAAAGGGTCTCAAATCCTGCCTCACATTAGACAAGGAACCCACGTTGATAAGTCTCTGTTCATTCAAATATATGATTTGGATGAGGAGTGGTATGTTCTTGAGACTCTTCAGCAAAACTAAGTTTTTGAAGTCAGGCATAATACTACCCTTAATTTTGGGCCTGAGAGCAAGTTCTGCTTGTTTTTCACGTTTTTCACTTTCTTCACTTAGCAGACTGGCTCATCTTACAAGGACGACAGGATCTGCAGTGCAATGTGCTGTGTTCCTATAGTATTTGCCAGGATGTAGCTGTCATGACATTTAAAACTAAGATGATGACAGAGAGGAACAGGTCACTCTAGCATGAAATGAAGAACCAGAAGTTGAATTTTAAAAAAAGGAAAAAAGAGAGACTATAAGTTCATATGAAAAATAATGAGGACTAGAGATAGCCTCCAGCTAGTGGGAAACAGTTCAGGCACCACAGAATAAATTTTATAGCCCTACGGGCCTCTCTGAACATTTGCACACGTCCTCTCCATGATGAATACTATTATTCCAAGAAATACTGCTTGTAGAACTTGATTTCTAAGCTAATGTCGTGTTACAGGCTAACTCTGATTAGACAATCTGTGATGTAGAACTTTGGAAAAAAGCTATATTCTTCAGTAGTAAAAGAAAAATATGGCAAGTTCTGGGAGAACGCTAGTGGACCTGTTTTTTTGAATATACAGCTTTATGCAATTAGAATTAGGCAGAGATTTCCAAGAAAGGTTTTTATGTCTCACTCCTCATCCTGGCTGGTTACATTCAGAAAATTTGCTCACTGTAAAGATGATCTTTTCCATTTGATATCTTCCCTCACACAGCAGCTGGCTTACTTGGTTGAGTAATTATTTTTCGTGTTCTGTGGTACAGGTAGCAGACAGATAAAGCCAACAGTGCGGAAGACATAATAATCAGATCATTAGACCTGACACTTACTTCATACTCCTCTTTGAATCCATAGCCTTCCGCACACTTCATTTGGGTGATGTGCTGCAGCAAGTCAGCTACACGGATGGCTGGATGAAGCTGTCCGGTCTGGTAGGGCACATCCACTGGATCTCGCTTCTTGTAGGTATGGGATTGGACCAGGCTGCTTGTGTCACTGACCATCGTATGGGTTTCATCTAGAAAAAGAGTATCTCATGATGTACTGGCTCATTTTCACTTATGAATAGAAATACAAATTACACAGATTTCTAGAGAAATGGCAGAAATCTGACACCATCAGTATTGCTTCTGTCTGTGAAGGCTACACCAGAAGAACAGTAAATCCATGGAGCAGTTTACACAGGGAAATTGCAAGACTGATTGGAATGAGGCAAAGTCCATGGTTCTACAATGGAAGCATTGCAGAGCAGTCCGAACTCTAATATTGTTTTAAATATCACTAGCTGATTACAAACAGGCTTTAAATTAGGCATTTGGTTCTAAACTGCATTGAAGTTTCATTCTGAAACTTCAACAAGTCCCATGGAATGAAATTGGACTTGTATTCTTCTTAGATTACTGAAGTGCTATATTTTACACTGCAAATTTAGAGCAAATGTTTGGAGTGAGCAAAATAAAAAGATGCACAAAATGGCTTATGGTTTCATCAAGCTAGGACTGCAATGGAAATGTAGATCTGATACAACATTTGGAGACAAACTACAAGAGGACAAATGCAAAGGATCATCTGATCAGGAAAAATGTCTTGACTGGCTGCTGAACATGCTTTAGGACCATGGTATATCATGAGCCATCACATTAGGCATGGAATGTTATATGTCAACTGACATGCAAGCCAACAAACAGGAGAACCCAGTGGGCTGGTTAAAATTTTTATGAGACACATACTCTCCCAACCCTCCACATCTCTTCCATGGGGCAAATGGGCAACTTACCATTGATTGGCACTTTTAAGAAGATACATATCAGGAGAAAAAAAGAGGAGGAGAAAAAGGAAACAGGGCATAAGCAACAGTACTACATTAATAATTACAGGTAATTTTATGTTTGTAATTTAGTCTTTACAGAGTGATTTCCTAAATGAGTCAGATTCCGATCTCAGTTTCACCGTATAAATTAAATGTACTGAAACCAAGGTATCTTACTGTGAGTCAACTCACACAGATGAAACTGAGATCAAAACTTATCAGTAAATAGACAGATGTGAAAGTGCACTCTACCTAAGGAAGCAATATGACTTTCTTCCTGTTTAGATGGAATTTTAAAAATTTGTTCAGACTTGACAAGAGAAAAAAACCAACCAAATTCTAAAGTCCAGTTATCATCATAAATATTTTTTCTGCTTACCCAAATAATACTTTTACGTATCTCAAAGAGGTTTTGATTTTTAACTGAAATTGTAAATGTGGTGCTTTGATTTATTCAAACTACTCCTCACTGGCTGCACACTAAACATCGCAAGGGGTTTATAAAATACTATATTTATTAAAAAAATATTAATTTGTTAAATATGTTGTATGAAAGGGAAGCATTAAAATAATATTTCCACATTCATAAGTTAGATATATTATAGCAGAAAGTTCCACAAATACTCTGGATGAAAAGGTCCCAGATTCTCATGTACATACCAAAAATACTACCACACCTCATAAAAGGTGAGATTCTGGTCTTGGTTATACCACTGAAAATTGATGTTAAAGCCACAAAGCTCAATGAATCATATTTCAAGGATGATTGTAGGTTCTCTCAATTCACACTGATACTAAGACACATGAAATCTGGTCCTCAGTAAGCATACAGTCAATATGAACTGTGCATTTAAACCTAAACCAAAAATAACAGAGAAAAATTTATGGGTATGTTGCTAACCTGATCTAATGCAGAGGAAAGGGATTAATCTTTTAGTCATAAAATTTGACAACTTTTGTCTAATGTGTGATAAAATTGTACTGCAAAGCACCTTGGGATGCATGGCATGAAGCGTGGTATACAAGTGTAGGTACAGTATGTTGCTGTTGAAATGGCACCTGAAAACTACAAGGTGGCTAAGACACAAAAGACAAAAAAAGTGTAGGAAGTTGATCATGATTTTTTGGGTGGCTTATTTCAATTTTAGAAACAGGTTAGAAAACTTGGGTTTTTTTTTCAAACTACAGAATTCCTTGTAACACAGACTGTTAGTAGCTAAGATGAAGGTAAAGTTATCAGATAGCAGGGTCTTGTGCTGTGAAAGCAGCAGTTTAATCTTTATGAATCTTTCCTGTGAGCTCCTTTGTTTTAGACTAATTTTCCTCTCTCCATTTCTTTATCTCTTATAGCTGCACTAATACTATTTTTCTCTCTTTGGGAGTGATCTTTTAAGTTGTTTTAAATAAAGTGCTTTCAATCCTTGGTTTATATGGTACATTAGGAGCCATGTATATTACAGTTTTTTGCTTTGCCTTTGAGCACTGTAGCATGAGCTTTTCAGGCGTAACAGTCCACTGTTTTTTAAAGGGTGAGCTCCTCCAGATGCAGTGTTCATATGCAACCGGAAGTTTGTCCAGCTTAAATACTCCTACAGCTGCAGTTGTTCTACTCTCCACTTACTCACTGCCATAGAGCTGTACAGCACTTATTAAATAGTGTATTTATTTACTAGGTATATGAACTCACGGCATGGAAGGTGTCTGGAAACCCAGCCCAATATCTTTTCAGGGCTGAGACTCTTTTCTTTCTCCGATTTCAGAAATATGCACATCGCTGATACTAGACAAACATGACCTACACTCATGCTCAGCAACTATAAATTTAGCCACTGTTATGTAAAGTGTTTTTTTAAATCTCAGGCTTTCACTTAGGTTATTAGGCTAAGCATGAAAGTCTTCCCTCAAATGTAAGAAAATTTCCTCATATCTGAAACTGAGAAGTCAGACTGCTGCCTTTTGCATTATTTAAAAAGTTCACCACTAATTATCAGTCTTTTTTTTTTTTTTTCAATTGGCTAAGAAGTTCCTAATTTGCATGAATAGTCCAAAGATCTTGCTGTACATAAATTCGGAAATGGTAAGTGTGTTGTGGCCTTTCTAGCAGATTTTGAAAACTAAACTCAACCATTCACCAGACCTGTACCCTTCCCAGGAGGTCACACTGAAAAGTTCATTTCGTTCTAACTACAGGCTTGAACCTGCAGTGTAACACAACTTCTTTGGACATTGGAAGACAGCAACAGCAGGTATTAGTTGCAAT
Source organism: Gymnogyps californianus (assembly GCF_018139145.2). Classification (NCBI taxonomy): domain Eukaryota; kingdom Metazoa; phylum Chordata; class Aves; order Accipitriformes; family Cathartidae; genus Gymnogyps; species Gymnogyps californianus. The sequence continues at coordinate 55,766,588 of NC_059472.1, read as the reverse complement.
TAAAACCCAGCATATTTTGTTAATAGCTATATTCCTCTACCAACTCAAGCATAATTAATTTGATTTACCTCAGATAAAACACTATTCCTATACAGACAGTCATAAACATATTTTGGGAGAGAGACCTGGTCTGAATGGGACACCACACATAAAAAGGTATTAAATTTTTAACAGGTAAGGTTACAAAAATATTCATTTTCCACAGTGAAATAATTGGAAGATTTTCTGAGATGAGTAAGCACAGGTTGCTGTAGTAGACCATAAAATATATATCTAACTAATTTAGGATTTTACAGACTTACTAAAAGCAAAGAATTTTTTTTTCCCAGTGTGTGTTTGTCTGATAGCTGAATTACTTGCTTAGAGACTATTTCTTGTGGGGAAAAAAAGCTAACAAATAATTTTACTATCATTATTATATAGCAAAGGATCACAAAAAAAATCAGAGAAACCATTAACTAAAACTTAATAATCCAGATAGGAAATCTCAAAGTTTTTCTCCTGATAATAGTACTTTTCTCCTTGCCCACCCACAAGGTCAGAAAGAACATCTACTGGATGAAGTGTTGAATGAATGCTAAAGCACGCAAAAAAATCTAACATCTCAGGCAGTTAAAAGGCACTGTAAATTTCATTTGCATGCAGATTATTACATTGTTACAGTCACTACCATTACCACCTTCCAGATTTACATAATGTATAAAACTGCACAAGTTCCTTCTCCAAGTTATCACACTGAAATGTACTGCACTAAATATTCTTTCACAATAACAAATTTTCAAGATCACCTTCCTAAACTTCTACTTCTTATATGCTTCACTCTACTTTTACTTAAGCCTGTTTAACTTACAGTTTAAGGGTAGGCATGAGTTAAGGGGTCTTATATTTTTTACAGTGATTTGAAGAAAAAGGAAGAGAAAGAAAAACACTTGTAAAAATATCAATCATTGTAAAAAGAGTAAATACACTTAACATTGGAGTTTGAGTTCTTGCTACTGTGCACTGTTGAATTTTGACTTATTATTTAGAAAAAATCTCCCTGTTTAGTTTAAAGTTAGTATGGGAAGGAGGTGTAAACAAGTACAAGCCACAAAGCGGTTAGAGTTACTTAAGCACTGAAAATGCAATAGCGCCTCATGCTTATTGTTTTACCACTGTGCAGAAACCTCTCTCTTTTTGACATTGGACAATAGCAGGTTTTCCTAAATTCCTAGTGGAAATGCTTTACACTTTAACTGTCTGTTTTTAACTGTATGTTTTTAACCTACAGTTCTACTGTTTTATTTTGTTCCTGTGACATCTGATGCATAATAAACTATGTACTCTAAGCATCATGTTATCATTTTGCTGTTCAAAATCCCATCTCTCCTCTGAAACTTCACTTTGACAAGCATGTCAGAAACTGAGGTATTGTGAGAAGAAATGATAGCTGGTGGATGGCCAAAACTGTATTTTGCCTGATTTTCTGTATCGTGAATAGTCTAATTAGGAAAAAATGTTATTTTTAAGAAGTGACATCTTCAGTTCTGAGATAAAATGGAAAAAAAATGAGAGAAACTATTTCAATTGCTGAGATAATCAAATTCCTTTGTGTCACTCCAAATACATGCATAAACATTTCCTCACAAATCCACTTGTTAAAATTATTTCTCTCTTTTCTCCCCTGACTTGCACTATGACAGTAGTAATCAAGCCTGATAACTGTCCTTAGCATTCTCAGTGTAGCCAAGCCTACCACCCCTCCCTTTCGCATAAAACTCCAGCTTTTTGCATACTATTGTCTGTACCCCGAGAACTGCGACTTTCTAAATTACTTCAGCAATAAACTTTGATAAAGGGAAATGTTCTCACCTAAAATTGCAGTTGGCACAAATGGATCTGTCATACATCATAAGCAGGTCAATGCAGAAAAGGTAAAAAGAGAGAGAACAGTAAATGATTGATAAATGTTCCCGAGTTTTCTTTCAGAAAGCTACTGTAAGCAACCAGTATGTTGCTTATATATGTGTTAAATTTCTATAGCAGGAAGTATAACAACATAATTATATATGCTTTTATTATGAAAAGGTCTATATAGAGTGGAAACTAAGAAAAAAATCAGTTACCTGGGTAATAAGAATTAGGCACTGTTGTGCTCAATGTGTTAGTTTTCATTGTAAATGAAGATGGTGAAGATACAGCTGCAAAGAGAAACAAAGCTGGTTAGAGACAGCGAAGTGATATGTGGCTATTTAAGCTGAGTGATACAGCATATGTGATTGACTTGGTTTAGAGTCCGTCCTGTTGTGTTTGTTGCACTGGAATCAGGACCTAGGGAAAACGAGGTGTGTCTTGTGAATAAAATAGCTCATTGAATTAGATCAATTCTCTAAAAAGAAATGTCATCAGAGAAAGCATTTTGATCCATGATGACAAATATACTTCTTAAATTACAAGATTAGACTGAATACTCATGCTTGAATAAAGACATCACAACGACAACAGCTGTTTTTGACAGAAGCTTTGATCATTAGTAAGTTTACTTAATAATACTGTAAATACTGTATGCAAATATTCTACTATAGTTCATTTTTTCCTCTCCTCTTTTTTGATTTGTTCAGACAGGTGGATAATGTGAACACAGATACTATTATGCCCTGAATATTACTCTTTGTTTAACAGTGGTTTTCAGGGAGTGATACATAGACCAATGCTCGCACTGGTATTTAATCATTTAACCAGTTGTAAAATCTATGGGAAAGCCCAATGCAACAAATTAAGTTCAGTTAGTTCCCTGGTAAACAAAGATCATGTGAATTACCGTTGTAAGCACAGATACATTCAACAGGTGGGAGTTAATTGCAACATTTTACAGGATTTTCAGCCAAAGAGTCATTAAAGGTTTTTAAGCAAAGCTCATTGCAAATTCAGCCTTAGTTGCTTGTCTACACAGCTCAAATTCAGTCGGATCAGTGAATGTAAGCACATTCTGGATACGTATAAACAGACTAACAGGAATTTCTGAAACAAAAGTAGAACTGAGAAAGACAGGATGTGCTGGATGAGGAGTGAGATTACTCCTGCTGGCTTTCATCCATCTTTTTTTTGGTTGATCTTCTAGGGCATACAGTTGCCAGCCCTTGTTAATATGGAAATATCTGAAAACTGGCTTAAATAATGCTGGCAGTTATCCTATAAATGAATATGTCCGAGACCACTTTCCTTTGATTATGTCTCCTGAATCACTGGATGGAAAGAACAGAGTGGTATTCCTTTTGGGTATGGATGCAGAGATTAGTTGAGGTCAGGGCTGCTGCAGCTAATAAAACTGACTAGATACAGAATGCAGCCAGGATAATAAACTTTCATAGGAAGTAGGAATGTTCTAAATCTCTTGAGTACAAGGCCTTACACAAAGATTATTCCTAAAGACTGTCAGACTGCTTCTTCTGGTGACCACATTTCTTATGGAAAGTCTAATTAGAGGTTCTAGCCCTTAAGCGGTATAAAATACTTGCTATGCCAATAATTTCAAATTGGTTTAAGGTGGTTTACGTAAAGAGGATTTAGTCCCAGGAATTCATTGCAGCTTCTCTGGTGGTTGTGACCATTCAGTAACACCATTGGAAAACTACATCATGATGACGGAAGATGAAGTCAAACCTCTTGACCTCTTCACAGAAGTAAGCAATCTCATTAACTGCAATGGTATATTCTCACCAGAAAGGCAAGCCAGATTTTAAAAGATCTATTTCAAAGCAATTTCAAAAGTAACACAAACACAAATTAACATTGCAAATCCTGAGCCTAATGCTGCTGAGAGAAGTCTCACTGTATAAACCTCACAGAATTTTTGTACAATTGAGCTCGTCAAAGGTAAGTTCTGAAGCATATTATTAAAGAGTGGGAGTTGGGCCTCGCATACTGTTAGTACTTGAAACAAAATTCAATCTTTGACAAATTCTGAAGATGTTCAAAAACACTGGTACACAAGAAAAACTGCAGTTCCTTAAGAACTACAAAAAACAAGAAAGATTTTTGAACATCTTTTTTCATTCTTTTAAACAATTACAAAAACCTGGTCTTTGCTTAGTGCTAACCCCCAGACAGGAGTGAGTCCTTGACTAAAATTCTATTACAGGAAATTTTATATCCCTTATTTTATTTATTTTCAGGGTAGATCCAAGAAGACCCAGGATATTAGAGAATCTCTTATGAAATTGCAGAACAGATAATTCCACTGAGTTCTTCCTTTGCACAAGCAACAGAAAGAGCATCATCTAGAATTGGAAATAATAAGACAATCAGATCACCATTATTAAGTTATGGCATTCAAAAATAAATTTCGCCTACAAAAAAAGAAGTGAGCAGAGGAAGTATCTGAAGGACTTGGGACAGCATGAGGGATATAAAATTTTTAACAGAGATTGGAGAAGGGTAAAACTACAGCTGTTTCAGTAATGTCTTTGCTCTTTGCAGAAGAAAAGGATGGACAGAGGAAAGCTCAATTATCCTTATTATTTTTAAAGAAGTCTATTCTTTATGTCTGACTGTCTTGCTTATTCGAATACACACTATAATGTGCTGCACAGTGGGAAACTCTGGGTCCCATGGATTTTCCATGACTGAGTAATGAGGAATATTTTAAAAACCATTTGCACCTTTCTTCCACCTTCCAAAAAAAAAAAAGAAAAGAAAAGAAAAGAAAAAACTTACATCTCCCATTTAGATTGTGCGTGTCCATGAAAGAGAAAGCTTCGTCACAGTTGGTGCCTTGCTCAGTGTAGCTTTTATCCATTGAATTCACCATCACTGTCATTTCCTGCCGTGTACTACTCAATGTCTCTTTCCGCTTTTTAGCCAATTTTCTTAAGAAATGAATATTGAGAAAAAAAAAAGAAAAAAAACCAACACTCAGTGAGCAGACAGAGTCTCCACGTTGTTTAGATCAGTATTGTAGTTTGTAACCACATTATTAAGTAACATATTTACAATTATTCCTGCATTTCTGGAAACTTAAATTGATTTCACACTCACATATTTCAACGGCATCTGATAATCAAGGGACAGTTGCCAATGCCCTGACTTATGGTGAACAGCACCTTAATCCTTGGGGACCACCACTGAAATAAAGGCGACTACTTGGATACAAAGGTGATGTGAGCTACTGTACCAGAGGCTACATCTGTTTAAATACATAAATAAAAATGATAGGAGAGAAGATTTCACTGGAACTGACAAGTCAGTAACAATTTTCACTTCACGTGTAGAACTGTCTGGAGCTGTTTCATTGAGACACCATATAATAACAGCTAACTGGTTTAAGTCATACTGTATAGTATATGTTTGATCTCAACAAGTTCTGCACAACCAAGTGACATTTTAAATGGACTTGCATTTCTAAAGACTGTTTTCTGTCACTGTTGATTTCAGGAGAATTAGTCACAAGAGTTAGTTGCTTCTCAGCAGGAGTGGTCTGTCAGAGACAAGATCTTGATTCTGATACAATAATAGTGATTCATTAAGCTATAGAACTGCTTTGGATGCATATACCTCTTTCCAGATCTGTCTGTTTCTGTCTAAAGTAAAATCTCACTCTGTCTCCCCCACAGTTATGCTTAGCTACCATCACAAAATAACATGTCCAAAACTCTCAATTTTTCCTTCAAGCTCTGTGAGACATCTGTGATCCTGATGATGGTGGATCCCATGCCCGTTTGGCTTGCTTCCCCAGCCTGCGACTCTGTCTTAGACCAAGCCTTTCTCCAAGTCCTTGCCTACAGACTTCATTTAAATTTTCCAGATTCCTTCTGTATAGTATCTTCAGGGTATGGGTTTTACACAGAAATAAATGCTCCACAGACTTTGATCTTCTCATATCTGTTCGTTCAATGACTTTTCCTCTGTGGAAAACATAATGAGCCAGCTCATATCCATCTGCCAGAAAGATGTTTTAGATACCTTCAACCAGAACTTACATGAGCTTATTACCTCATCTATGTTTCCTTCCACTTCTAGAGGCCTACTGCATCAAGCATAACCAACTTGTGCTAACTCTCAAAGCCTTGCTCTTTGTTAACTCTCATTCAGTATGAAAAAATCATTCCCACCACAGACAAAAATTTTATACCACCCTCCACCAGATTTTCAAACAAGCACGTTTGTCTCCCCTCACGTTGCATGGGAGGAGCTTTCTGTAAACCTCCCTACCAATAGCTCACTATTCTGCTTCAAATCACTGCCTGCAGACACACTTTGCAAAGTACTGATATTACTGCTCACTATGCTGATCAGCTTGAGCCACCATGAACACAGCCTAGATTGCGACTAATGCTGAGGAGAGCGCTTATGGTCAGTTGGATGGCAGCCACTTGTGGGACTCTGTACTACACTAAGCATTTAGATGTGCAAAAAATCTCATCCATAAACGCTCATTATTATGGATTTAAAAATTCACTAATGATAATATCACAGTCCATCTAAGAAAGAGTGTAAGATAAACAGTAACAAGTCAGATCCTTCCTGTAGATGAAGTTTAACTCCTGATTTTGTAATTCGGAGTATCATTGGTGGACAGCAAAAATAACTCATAAACAAAGCTTTTGTTTCTAAATTTTGATTTAATTTTAATTTAAGCAGATTAAATGGAGGAACTTAACAAGTCCCTTTCTGATCAACACTAACGTACTTTGTAGACTTGATAACAAAACTGGTTCTTTATTACTTCACAGTGTATAAATGCAAAAGGACCATTAGATAATCTAGTCTGAACTCTTTTATATCACAGACAGTAAAATTTTACTCAAGTACCATAAGTAAAACAAAACTCTTATATCTTTGCATCCTTCAGTCTCCCCCCTCCTTCATATCTAATTGTAATGAATGAGTAATATATTATCTAAAGTAGAATCTGAGATGTATCTCCTAATGCATGAACAACTTAATGGAAGTCCTTTATAAGGACAGGCTTATCGAAGTGATAATATGAAATGGATATATTTTTTCCTCTTTCCACCCTTAGCTCAGATGGTAACACACTAAGTCATGCATGGCTCCTCTTCTGATCCTCTTTAGCCTTAAGGTGAAAGTACGCACAGCTACTCCCACCACCTGCCAACCACTGGCCAATTCACAGCTTAGCTGGGTTGTGAAACCAGAACCTGAACAGTGACAACGACAGCATCCACAGTGTGGTCACTGAAACTTCATCCGTAACGCACATATCGTCCTTATTTTATTTCATGGCTGTGCAGACCATAGGAAAGTACTTCAGGACAATTCAGCACTAGAGCAATGCTTCAGGAAAGCATGCAGAAGCAGCTTTTCTTCACGAGACTTCCCTCTCTTCAGGCTGGAATCAGCAGCTTCTCTTTAACCACTCGTCAATCCAATTAGCTATCTAGGCACTGCATACTCACTAAAGCCAGGAAACTGCAGTATGTAGTGGCCTTCCCTTGCCCATCAGTGGACCTGTAGGTACTATCTTTATTCACAAAACCTTTAATCACTGTCAATCTCACAAGCTCAGCACTTTCTCCAAGAACTCTTGCATGTGAACAGTGTACTGGTGAACAGGTAACAACTCTTCCTTAACAGTTTTTTAAAGAAAAGTTACCAGGAGAATTGCCCTGGGCAACATTATAGTGATACTGATCCATATCTGAAAATCCACAATGTGGTAAAATATGTGATACCAGCCACTCAGTGGGATTACAAAAACCCCGATGCTCTGTAGGGTGAACATCTCAAGCATCCGCTGTTACAGCAAATGTCCTTTATTTTACAGTAAAAATCGTATCTTTCCCAACGAAAGCCAGAGTTCTTGCTTATTACACCAACAACATGAAGCTCAAATTTTATAAAAAGTCAGCTAATTTTCTTAAAGAAATGACACTAACATTTTCTCATTTCCTTCATTTTTGGTTTTGGTCCCATAATCAAGCTATAGCAGACTGTTTTTATGACAGTAACAACTGTACAGTACTTCTCAATCTGAATCTAATTCTGGAAATAGGTCTTGTGGGAAAAGTTAAAATCTGAAACAACTGTTACAGGAAGAGAGCGATACCAGCCAGACTTTTGTACTGTGAACAAAAACACCCACTGGACTTCGTCAAGTAAACTTTAGCTGAAGATAACATTTTTTACATCTGCAGTTTTCAGATATTGCTGGAAGTGTTGCAGTGCTGCAGTCTCTGCAACTCATCCATTCCTTGGATCTCTTGATCCCTGGGAGGCTCTAGCTATACAAGATTTAAGAAACTCGTAAACCCATGGTACTTCACATCACCACCACCACCACCACTCATGCTCTTAGATTTGAAGTAAATTTGTGGGGAAAAAAAGACTTAAATATTTTATCATCTTCACTCACGGAAAAGACACTTCATAGCTACTCTCTGATGTTTTCTCCTTCTTAAAGGAAAAGAGATCTACAACCAAAGGAAAAAATAAAACAGATGGAAGCTCCCATGATGATTACCTAGGATGAAATTCTTTATGTAGGGAAAGCAAAAATGATCACCTTATCACACAAATAGTGTTACCATCACTATATGAGGAAAGAGAATATACTATACCAGTCTCAGAAAAGAGGAGCCTGATATTCAGAACAATCTCAAGACTAGCTAGGAACTGTTGGTATTTTAAGGCACAAGAAATTGCGAGAAGTGAGCTGTGTAATGGTAAAAATAATGTAAAATGCAGAGCAGACAAACATACAGACTCCCCCCCCAAAACTGTGTGGGATTTTGGGTATCATTTACTCTGTTCTGTTACAAATATTAATAAAATCAGCCTAGGAAAATAATAAGCTAAAGGCTTCATCACAATCTGTCCCCATTTTATCTGCCACCATGAAACTCTTAAATGCTGCATCTTCTCCTGTACAGTCCCTTCTAGTTGAAAGGATCACCTTGTAAAACTTCTGCAAGCCTGACTCAATACCTTTCTCAAAATCCTCCTTCTCTGTGATTTCTCCCTCAAACCCTCCAACAAACCAATGCCAATAACTGTTAAGTTGCTGCTCCATCATCAGCCTCTATTTGGTTCATTTTCCATCTACTTACCTGTATCCATTTTCTCTGTCCTGTCTTGACTTAAATAACAAGCTCTTTGGGACCCAGCTTCCCTTTTCCCTTCGTGTTTACAAAGCACTAGGCACAAAGCACGAGGCAGAATGGGACACTACCATAGTTAGAGGAATGTAACAACAGTAAAAATAAAAAAAAAATCAATGGTGACTGGGGCTGATAATCAGAATCAACTCAGGCTCTAAAAGAAATGTGCCTTCCATTTTAATTAAGGAACAGTGAGAAAAGCATATTTATTTGAATCAAGCAAAAGCACTCACTTCCTTCTTCCCAGTTCCCAACTGAGTGGTACTCCACTTTTTCTATCAGTATGCCTCCTTTCTTCCAAGCAAAGAAAGGAGAAACAAGATGCTGCTACTTTCCACAGCTCCAGCAACACACTACCATCACCAAGATATCAATAAACACAGTGAGATGAAATTTGTAATAGTGTTGCTAAAGGAATTGGGCCAAATTTTTTCCTTTAATTAATTCAATGAACTATTGCACTTATTGTAACTTAAGATAAAATAGCTTCTTCTTATATACATATTGTTTCAAACTTTACATCTCTGTTTGTGGACAGGTCACATAAATGGTTCTGATAAGAAAGGATTGGGGGCTTTACTGTAACCCACTGTTGTGGTGCACTTGTAGTTACAAAAGCTTTTAACAGCCTGCTCACCAAACCCCTGAAAGAATCTAAACTATAATCAGAAAGATCCTTTAGTAAAATAATACCTGATTAAAAAGATAGAATACAAAGGGTAGGACTAAATGGTCATTTTTCATAACAGAGGTACATTACTAGTGGATATCCTACAAAAGTGCATGTTGGGATTTGTACTATTCACCATGTACACACCAATCTAGAAAAGGGGTGAACAATATTGTTGTCCACAATGTTTCTGGACAACAAACAATTTTTAATTGGTAGTAAAAATTAGAAATAGGGTTAAAAAGTTACAAATTTATCTCATGAGGTAGAGTGACTGGATATTCACTTAAGAAAAAATTCATTGTTGACAGATACAAAGTCATGCATATGGGAAAAAAAAATCCTAACTATATACACACAATATTGGGTCTAAATGACTTCATAAACAATAGAAGAAAGAAATCTGGTAGTCACCGATTCTCTGAAGACAAAAGTTCAGTGCTGTGTATAGTGAAAAAGGCAAAAAGAAGTCAGAAATGATTAAGTAAGGAACAGAGAACAAAATGCAAAATGTCACTAAGCAACTGTATAAATCTATAGAGCTCCCACATTTTGAACACTGCATGCAGTTCTGCCACATGCCTATCCAAAAAAGATTTTCTCAGACTAGAGAACATACACAGAGAGGTGATGGGAAGATCAAAGGAACAGATCCTACCAGAAGAGCGGTAGTCCTTATATAGATAAGGAGTCCCAGTTTAAAAAAGAGACAGTTGAACTGGGAATACGATAAAAGTATATAAAAAAGAAAAGCACAGAGAAAAGTAAGAAATTAAGAAAGAATTACTATTTCTCAACAATGTATGAATCGGAACCAGACGGTATACAGAAATTTTTAAAAATAAAAAAGTAAATACTTTCACACAAATCAGATAATTATTATATGCATTACCTTATCTTCGCTCTGTTCCTGTATTCATCTAAAGGTTTGTCACTGGCCACTGTCACAGACATGATGTTAAGTCTGGTGGACTTTTAATCCAAAATTTGTTGCAATTTTTTACTATATTAACAATCCCTGCATAGATTATGCAAGAAACAGGATGTAAACACCTTATTTGCTTTTCTAACACTTCGAATTACCCACCTTTTTGCATTGTTTAGGCTACTTAGGATATACCAGGCAGGATTAATTAACTCAGAAATTAATCACTTTGCCCACCTATTTTGGCTGTCTACGATACGCTAAAAGAAGGCTCATAATTATTTTGGGGAAAATGCTTGAATCTGAAATCATTTAATGAGCATCACTGATTCAGCGACACTCAGTCTGAAGATGTAATTTAATAAAACCTCTCCACAAGAAGCATATAAGAAAGTCTGCAAATGTAACTGACTTAATCCCTGTTTATTGTGTTCTTATACATTTTTCATACTTATGTTGTAATTATTTTTTCTTTAACAACAAAACAGTCCTTGTCAATAACTGTGATTGTTCTCCTGTCTTCAGCAATGGGTCCTCCAAGGCAGACACAAAAACACCCATCACACATCATTGTGAGAATTACATGTGTACGATGGAGTTCAGGTTTAGTCTACCACCTCTGGTTTGCAATAGTACACATTTGGTAACATTGGGTATTATTCTAATCTGCATTAGAAAACTCAAAATACTACTTTCTATTTTTTAGGATATCCTTTTAGGGCATATGTTGAATCTCCAATGCCTCATCTGTATTCTTGGCATTGTTAAAAAGTCCGCATACAAAACAAGTTTTAGGAACCTGAATATCTAATCCATTTCAGCCAAAATGGTAAATTTCTTCAGGTGTTATTAAATAACTATCATTATAAGTAATTAATACTTTTATTCTGCTTTATAGTTCTTATTGAAACAGCAACACTGCACGGAACCCTTTCTATCTCCCTTGAATGGACTGAGACACAAATATGAAGCAATTGAAATCAAGTGAGGAAGTGAAATAGAAATAGTATGGCGTTAGCGATAGTGAAGTTCTGCTCACAGCAAACTTCTGTCATTCAATTTCACATTTATATGCTTTATATTGAAATGTAATATGCTCAAGAATGCAATTTCACAGTGACATTAAACTGTGTACTGTCAACACTCTATCAGACAGGAAATAAAGTTAGGAGAAATATTTTTAAAGGCACTATGTTTTGCAGCAAGGACTAGTGAACACTTAATAAAATGCTTTACAAGTTGTCCCTACTTCAGGAACTAGCATTTCTAGAGAACAACCACAGGGAAAGTAATTGTCAAGAGAATTAAAAAAGAAAAAGGTAGGCAGGATCCCACTGAATTGTGTTGTTCCTTGCTTAGGATCTCTTAGTATGCAAATCTGTATTAGATTATAAAATTATTCTTTGTCCTTAGAAGTCCAACATATATTTTGTATTGACATCACAACAAAGTAAAGCTACCACAGTATGGAAGACTGATGTAGAGATTATGAATATTTGACTATAACCAAGGGTGCACAAGCCCTTTTACCTGACTTTACAAAGGTGTGGTTTATTATAATTTCCTTTTAGGTGCCTTCTCTTTGTTTTAATTATCAACTTCCTGCTTCAGAGCAAGTGCTAACATTATTAATTTCATTTTTAACGTGCTCTTGCATTGTCTGATAAAGACAAAAGAATGAACTTTAGAAAAATGCTGTGATGCTGCTCGAATTTTGAAAACAGTGTTCCTGATACCATAGGATTTCATTTTACCCCCTTTCATTCACTGTGGCTTTCATTTTTGCCACAGAGACTTTAGAAGCACTTTCAGTAACACCAAAACTAGTACTGGGAGATCAAGAAGGCATCCCAATACTAGCAGGACTGGCTAGAAAGGGAGAAGGAGAAAGGAATACGAGTAAAAGGGTAGAGGGGAGGATTCATTTAACTTACAGAGTTACAAGAATTGAGTGCAAAATTAGTACAAACTTTTTAAATGAAGCTGGAGGTTAACGAAAATGGTTTTGACTTATACCCAGCATAAACAATAATAGTTTCGATTTTCTGTATTTTTTACCTGCCTTTTTACTCATCGCATAGTAGAACTTTAATGGTCTTGTCGCACTTTGTTGCTACTAGTAGATTGGTTCATCAGCATCACATGAGATCAAAGCAAAAAGGAAACTTATTTGGCTACATCCTGTTTTCAAAATATTAGCGGTAGCTCACGGGTAAAGTATGGCATGACTTAAGAACCAGTGGATCAGAAAAGAGAGAAAGAAGATATGGAGGGGAATGGGAAATGAGAAGGAAAAGACAATGGAAAAGTAAGGTACAGTTGCAGTCACAGACACACAGCTCACCTACTCTTGCTACTAAGTGTTCTTTCTTGAATTCAGGCATTCAGCACATGCTTTGAGATTTGCTTATAGTGACATCATTAAAAACTCTGCTTATTTGTTTCTTAGCTTCTGCTTTGTATGAACTCCTGCATCAGGTTATCTGAGTTTCTGCAAGTGAGGGTTATAGCATCAAACCCAAGAACACCTCAGGTCAAAGGAGGCATCGCACTGACAGATTTTCTTCGCTGATGCAGTGGCTGAGGGGGAACCCTGGTGACTGACCGACAGTGCGAAAAAACTGGAGCGATGTGGTGCGCCAGATTAATGTAACAACATTTATTTGAAATGGGTTGACTCTTGTCTTAGCTCACAGAGAAAGTTAATTTTGTGGTTACAGTTTAGTTCTTGTTTGTCCACCTGAGAAGACCTCGATGCATTTTAGTATGATTGACAGGCTCTTCAGGGAAGGCTCTAGGCTATGGCAGTTAAAAGGAATTTGAGAAGCTTTGGCAGAACTATATGTCTGCAAAGCTCCTGGCTGCACTGTTTCTGGCTCAAGACAGTCACTGGTCTTGGTCTTCAGAAAAATGCACCCACACACTTTAAAAAAAAAAATCCAACACCCTCTTGCCCCCCAACAGGAGAATAAAACAGTAATGAGATGTGAGCAGCAATATTCTTCAAAATCTACCATTATCTAATTTTGACCATGACCTTGATTATTATAAGTAATGAATCAGGCAATAAAATGTCCCATTCTACTCAACTGAACTAAGGAAGGAAAAATGACCACAAATTCTCTGAATTTGTTTCAAATTTCAACAATTTTGCAATATGAATTTAAATTTGTGTTTTGATTCTTACAATCCCCAAATTAGGAAAATACTGAATACAATGTTTAATTGACATATAGGTCCTCCTGAATGGTAAGGGTGTTTAAGAAAAATACACAGAATATATGTAAGGCAAATGCTTATGAATCTGTTCAGTTCACTAAAGACTTAGCTGACTAATTTACTTATGTGGTTAGAGCAGCCATGTAGAACTACTTGCAGGATGAGGATCAGGGTGCCACTTAGAATATGGGAGAGGCCAAAGTACGACAAATCCTTTACGAGCACAGGGAGGAACCCAGTAGTCCAGCTGGAACACCTGAACGCCAAAAATCATGGTGTGACAACAAACTGCTATGTGCTTGTCCTCTCTTCCCAGGAAGAAAAGAGGACAGCCGGGCAGCTGAGAGGTCTGTTATGGTGAGGAATGCAGGGACCCGGAGCAGCTGGGAGCAGCTAAATCAGGGTAGGGAGATGAGGGGTGAAATGACTGCATTATACCGAAAAATATCACTATAGCCTTTGACATAAGAGCAGACCAGCACCCAGGTCTCTCAGCTGACGGCCCTGCTCACTAAACCAGTAAGTCATATTCTCTGATCCAGTCAATCTTGAATTACTCTCTTTAAAGCAGTGTATTTTTAAAGGTTTTGGAGAGTTCTTCCTATTAAAAAACATGTATAACCAACCAGGGGATTAGGACCCTCTGATAGGAAAGGAAATGGACTTTTAAATATTACCTGATGGAGCAGGGAGTTGAACCTGGATCTCTCTTGACAAATCCTGACTGAGGAGAGACTGAGAGAGCTGTGCTTGTTCAGCCTGGAGAAGAGAAGGCTTACAGGGGATCTTACTACAGTTTTTAACTACCTAATGGGAGAGTATAGAGGAGACAGAGCTAGACTCTACACACATGGTGAAAGGACAAGATACACTAGACACAAGTTGCAACTCAGGAAATTCCTATTAGATCTTAGTAAAATTTTGTCACCATCGGGGCAGTCAAACAGTGGAGCAGGTGCTCAGAGAGGTGGGTTCTCCATCTTTGGAGATACTCAAAACCCTGCTGGACAACGTCCTGAGCAACTCCATTTAGTTTAAGTCTGCTTTGAGCAGGAGGTTAGAAAAGATGACCTCTAAAGGTCCCTTCTGATCCAAATTATTCAGGATTCCCATTAAATGTTCTGATAATAGCGCTTTTTTCATAAAAGGAAGCCATAGGGATTTAAAGGATTACAGATTTGAACACAATCCTCAACTGTGCCCCTTCTTTGGAATGGTCCTACACATGAGATGTACAGTCAGAACCAATACAGGATAATACTAGCAAAATTACATACAGTCAAATAATTAAATATGATGATATAGATTCTTTTTAGTTATTTGTCTCATATTTTTATCATTTTTTTCTGCTGCATGTACTAAACCACCTTTCTAACTTAAGGAGCAAGGCTTGTGTAAATATTTTTATCAATAAAGCTTTTTCATTAGAGAGCTAGTTATATTCATATTGAACTGCATAATAAGAATGTGATAATTTTCCATGAAAAAAGGCAAATTATATTTTGATTTTCTAATACGGTATTAATAATATACATGTTCTCATTTTAATGAAGATGAAATGTTCCATTTTCCATTGTGTTTGATTTGTATTAATTTCTGCTACATTAATTGTACATAAATGTAAAATGACATTACTTTACATGCTTTCTATTACACTATTTCAACTTTATTGAAATGAAGTATTTGAAGTTTCTGAAGAGATCCTTTTCTGAAATGTATGGTCACAGGAAAATTCCACACCTGACCTTTCCTTTTGCCTGAGGATACTTTTTTCCCCACAAAAAGAAATTTCATTTTCTTAGCTAACTCTATTAAGAACAGTAAATGAAAATTTACACAGAACCTGGACTTTCTCTTTTGTTAGCAGATATGCCATTTTACTTATCTATCATTAACAAGAATACCTAGGTTCTTTTGTATGCAAATGAAGATACATACCTAATTTTGTTTTAAGAGATAAAACTTAAAAGAAACAATTTAGATGAATGACAGATGTGTATGTCATATTGGGCTCACAAAGAGATATTTCCTTCATAGTATTGTGTAGATGGGTATTAAAGACTGCACATGGTACAAGAATACCGTATTTATAACATATTGTTTAAAAAATATATTTTGCATTTGACATTGCAAGTCTTCCCCTTTGTCTCAACAGCTTTTATTTTTCTTCTTTTCCCTCACCATATTATCATATGATCTGAATAAAGAACTAAACAGACAACACTGGGGCCTACTCAGAAGGAGGTAGCTGTGTGATGTGTAGTGCCACACAACATGAACATGAAAGCTTTTCACAGAAATACATTCACAACAGATTTTGAAATTCTCTTCCTGAAACTAATTATCATTTTAGAAAAGGCTGGCTAATGATGAAAGAAAACACCTTCTTATCCCATAGCTGTCAGTTTTAAGTAGAGGCTCAAACTCCCAGGGGTGGTGTGCACGGTAGGTGCCCAGAATCCCTTTGCTTTCACAAACCAAGACAAGAGGCAGTGTTAAACTGATGCAAATTTGTTCTGGGATGATTTTCCCCACGCCAAATTTCCACCACATTTTCAGAAGTGTTCTCAGCGTGACGAATTACAGAGCTATATGGCAGATGTATCTATTATGTGGTAGTTTCATCATCCTCTCTGCCCCCTAGCCTCTCTGAGATTTGCTATGATATTCTAAACTCCTTAAGTATGGCCAGGCAAATGTCTTTCTTTAAAAGTATATCTGCCACATAAGCGGTTCCTTCCACAAACAGAAAAACCCTAGCCCCACCGGGCATCACTACCTGAGGCTGACCTGGGTATGGGACAGGTATTTTCCACATGAAATAAATTGTTACTTTCACTATGTGGTTAGAAAGTTTGTCTTGCAAGTCCCAGCGGA
Source organism: Gymnogyps californianus (assembly GCF_018139145.2). Lineage (NCBI taxonomy): Eukaryota > Metazoa > Chordata > Aves > Accipitriformes > Cathartidae > Gymnogyps > Gymnogyps californianus. The sequence goes on along the minus strand of NC_059472.1, from coordinate 55,749,799 downwards.
GGAAGCAGATTCCCAAATTTCTACGGAGTCTAAAAAATTAGTTCTAGGCTTGCATAGGCTCAAGTTAATAGAACGCAATAGTAACTGTGACAGTTTTAAATATAGGAAATATTTTTCCCTCAAGCTCTTTAGGTCTCTGCATAGATCTCTCTCTCACTAGACAGAAACTAAGGCATTTGGCTTCATCAGTATAAGGACATAAAATACAGTCAAAATAAATTGTTTAAAGTTCTCCAAAACATTCCTTAAAGGAATTATCTTTAGCATATTTGCTATTTAAATATATGTAAATATATTGTATGTATTGTATATCTTATATACATGCATGTATATATGTAAATATATAACTAAATATATGTAGTGGTGTAGTGCAGAACCAAAAGCAAAGGTTTTGATAGGCTTAATGTAATACGACTCATTCATTGGCTTGCTGTTCCCCAGTAACAGAATACAAAATAGCCAAAGGCTTTTTGCTGATGAAAATTTCCATTGTATTAGTACAGATGTTCTGGTAGAGAGATAAGCACCCTGACCTAGCTCCTACCTAAGTCCTGCAGTGGGAGGTACTTCTTCAATTCCTAGGTATATTGCCTTCTATGCAAGACAGCGTTCCTTGCTCACGCTGACTTTCGAACCACAGCCCTATACTTCCTCGCTTGAATAGATAATTTTTGCCTCTTTGTATCCCAATACAGGCAGCAGCCTGTACAACATAATTGCTAGTGCTGGTACTGAGCATTCACAAACTCGCACATGATTTTTTCTGTACTACCTACACTCCATCATGTGCCTTTCACTTTTTCAAGCAATTCCCTCCTTCAAGACTTTTGTAATATTCAATACACCTCAGCAGTTCAAAATATCCAACTGCACAGGGTTTTAATCAGCCTTTTAGAGGAGTCTATCTTCCTTCTCTTCCACAAGAAGAAATCTGCTCTACAAAAGTCACTGACTAAAAACTCAGAATAGGCAATACTCAGTCATGTAAGAAAGAAACTCATTTTTTCCTAAGCGGCTGCTGAAATTGGGCCATCCCCTTAAGGTGGGTAGAATAACTAGCAGGATGCATGAAGATATACCCAGAGCATAGTGTTCTTGGTAGTGCACTAATTTAATAGCGCTCTGTGCTCACTGGGGGAAGGAAGGCACTAAGCAGTGGTTCTTTCGCAGCATGTAGCTCGTAAACCATTCAAGTGCTCTCCCAAGCCATGGGTATATCATGTAATTGGCAGTGGAAGTGCGGTGGCAGATGGACTGCTGGTAATCCAAAGCCGTGACTACAGGAGGAAGCGGTCCAGCTGAGACCTTGTGAGGCTGATACTAATTGGTCAGTCTAAGATGCAGCTGCACCCTCAATCCAATCTTATCCCACACAGGGGAATGGGGCTTCTGGGAGAAACTGTCATCTGTCCCCTTTATAAACAGCTAATGAAGTTGTCCAGCCCCTACTTCTCTCTTAGCAGGTATGTGTGTTGGGGTCTTATGTCCTATATTCAATGGCTCATAATGAAGATGTTAATATGAGGCTTGTATGGCAAGGAAGGTTGATTAATCCACTTCAGGGGCTCTTTATACCACTGTGGAAAGGGCAGCTGATAGAGCCGCATACCATGGTGGCTTTAGGTGAGAACATTTCAAATATATATATTTAGATCCCTTCATTTCTAATTCTGGCAAACTTGAACCTATTAACACCAAAGGCTTTCTTAATTAAAAGATGTAAGAAAGGTGTCAAGGAAAGCTGCTCTAAATCTTTCTAATGAAGTTTCATCTGAAAAAAATCAGTGCTATAGCCACAATAACTTTAACATTTGAAACTGATGTTAATTAATGATTGCATATAATATGGGGTTTTCACTCAGAGCTTTGCCACCCACAAGCAGTATGATAATTCAAAGACTGAGGAATCAAAATTTTTGCATGGAACCACGCCACCTTTAAGTCTACACCTCTGTCACAGAAACACAAAGAGAAAATGAATGCCTTGTACTTTTTCTCAAATCTAATTCTAAACTCTGTGAAAATACACTTTTAAAGAGAGGAAGACATCTTTTATCCTCAGAAAAGGAAAAATCTGAAACTTCTGAACCGAGCTTGCATGGTAAAATTCCTTTTGAGCAAACAGAGTAAAAGCTATAAATAATGTCATAGTCCTTCCCCTGATGAAATCATCCATTACAAGAATACTATATGTATTAACATGAGTTGCTAGGCACTGTGCTATTCTTCAGAAGGCAACAACCCCAAACAACTAAAATACTACTACATCATTAAAAATATTAGTCAGTTGGAATTTGAAATTTTAACAGTAATGATAGCTGCTGTTCTTACAATACACAGCTCAGTACTTCAAATATATTGGAATATTACAGTTTACAGTAGTGATGTAATACAGTAAGTATACTGAGTTTTACAGAGATACACAGACCTGTCTGAAGTGTTGCACGGAGGTGGCAATGAAGCCAAAACAGAACTAGCAGGCTTTTGAGTTGAAAATAACAAACTATTCCTTTGTACTCCTCTAATAATAACAAACAACGATGAAGTTTCTAAGATATAATGTGGTAGTGCCAAAATTAACTCTCCAACTCATTATTTACAGAGAAAGGATGTAAACTGTGACAGCTGCAAGGAAAACTGCTCTTTATTAAAAAACAAACAAACAACAGAATTTGATAACAAAGAAAGCAGTACCTCTGTAGTAAAACTTAAAAGAGTTCCATAAAAATTATTCTGCACCCCTGAAGAATTTAATGGTTAATAATATCCTTTCTGTGAGTTTATTGAATAGCTAGCACAGAATTCTCTGTTAAAGCTCTACATGATTTGGGAGATGGTACTTGAGAGGGAGTGTCTTAATGCCTGTAACAAACTGCAGGTTAGGTCAGGAGACAGGTCTGGGTAGGAGTCCCATTAACAGAAATTAGAGGGAGAGGTTAGCAGGATACTAACTTGCAAGACATCACTACCAGTCAGTAACATTTGGGGAATATGTGGATATTTTATCCTCTTATAGAAACTGCTGAGGTTTTTTTCTGCACTTAAAAAAAAATGCAGTGAGTAGGAATGCTTCTAAAACAGTACAGTATTTACTGTGGAATAGGTTCTTTTAATGTTTTGGCACAAGTGTTGGTATATTTTCTACTGAATTAGGGTAAGTAATCCATAATATATTCATTATAGCTATTTAACTATACAAAAGCACCTGAAAATATCTATGGTGTTGTGATTGTTTTCTAAAGCTAAAGAAATATGAATGCACAACTACAAATATATCACACTCATAAACTAGAACATGGCAATTTCTCTTTAACATACTGTTTGATTCAAATTATAACAATTTTAAGATCAGATGTCAAACAAATGTTTTGACTAGATTGACATTTCCTAGCCTATCTACACAACTTGTTAAAAAGATGTATCTTTCAAAGGAAATTACAAGACTCCTTACAGTTGACTTCAGTGGAGAGTTAAGTGAATGAGGACTTCAGAACGGTGCATTCCACTTCTGCCCTTGGAGAAAGGAGTGCTGCCTCTTTCAAGGAGCTAACGGGCTTCCCTTTGCTAACTTTTACTTGTATGGGACCAAATGTAAAAACAGGATCTCTAGTACGTCCATTAAACTTAGACACTTAGTAAACTTAGTAATGGAATCCTCTTAATGAAAAGATGACCTAGGTGCTGCACCACGGGTACTTACAAGAGCTTTATATTGAACCGCAAGTCACTGCATGGAATGACACTACCCTCCATCGGGGAGTAATTTTTAACAGTCACTAGTAAACTTTAAGCTTACAAACACTGGATAAAAAATAGTATTGTGCTAGTTTCTTCAACAGCAAGGAAATAAGCAACTTGAAAACAGACAAGTGGACATCTGTGCAATTCATTAGGGACACATGTTCACTATTTAAATAGTGTCTTCCTTCAAAACACTGTAACACTACAAATAACTGTAACTAAATAAGAGTGGGCAATGACATTGTAATAATATTTTCACATCATAGGTGAATTACAGGTGAGGAGACTCTAGTTGAATTTAGATGAGAAGTTATGGTAACAAGAAGCTACATAAACAAGAGTTTTCCCAAAATCCAGACTCAGAAATGCAGGCTGAAGGAGATATGTGGACAGCTGGTTCGGACAGTTGGACATAAGTTTGGGTAGAATTTCCTCTACTGTGATGGCTGATTTCAGAAATTAGGTAAAGTTTCTCAATTACTGCCATTGGCAGTAAAACTGAAAAAAATGGCTTACTCTGCCAGAAGCAGACAGAAATGTTTGCATAATTTGGAATATCTTTTTTTACATACCAAAATAGCATATGGATAGGAATGTATTAATATTGTGGCCTGCATCTGATAAGGACATCTCATCTCCCCTCTGCAGTCCCAGCCCGAGTTTGTCTCTGTGACTTCCATTTTTTTTCACTACAGTGATCTACAAAGTTCGTGTTCCTACACAATATAAGACCCTTATGCTCTTTTTCCACTTTATTAATATTGCTCCATTCACCTGAGGAGTTTTATGGAGTTTATATTTCATGGAGTTTTACTAGTTAAAACTTACATCACTCTCGGTGAAATATGTGTGGTAAGGGGACAGACAGAAACCACTCATCAGTAAAATGCATCTTGGAAGGAAGTTAGCAGTAGGCTGACAGCAGTGTTACTCCTTACACAGAAGATGGAGAAGACTATTGCATTCGGCTGACAGATGAAAGGATTTCAGTAGGATGAATGTTATGTCCTAAATGGAGGGTTGGTCCAGAAAATGGAAGCTTTGCATTTTCAAACAACTTTATTCATGAGCAGTACAACTAATGGATTTGAGCTTTCTACAGATTCATGTCCTGTGTTCCGTAAGTACTGTGTTCCCAGCCCTCCTTTGGGTCCCCAGCACCTGCTCCCCAACATTTCCCAGCTACCTCTCCTATCTGTGTAACTAAGTAGCACTAGTTGCTAAACAGCAATAAGGCTAAAAATAGGATGAAATTTTAAGTGTCTCCAAGTATCTGCAACTTCCCCTTTTAAGATGATCCAACAGATGGGCAGAGCGGCCCTCAGCACTGCATCGCAACAATGATTCAAAACAAACTTGTGGCTTTCAACTTAGATAAAAATTTAAAGAGAAGATTAAATATAACTTAAGCTCGATTCAGGATTATATGTAAAAGTGCTGAACTTCAAGCAATCACATAGTAACAAGGCTTATGGCAGTTATGGACCACTCTCACTGACAGACTCGGAGCTAATCCCATCTTGCTGTATTTATTATTTTATCCCCTCTGTCCAATGCCCCTCTCTTAACTTATCTTGCCCACTTTTTATGTCTTGTGTTTTGGATTTCAGGTTCAGCAGTGGCGAGACCTTCACTGATTAGGTGTTTGAACACCTAATGTGAAAGTGTGATGTGGAATAGCTTGAGTGAGGTCTTTAGATATTTTTTTACTAGAAATTTTAAATTAAATAACAACGGGCAAAAATATCACAATAGAATATGAGGTAAGCTCACTGCCCTCTGGAGGTCCTCATCTCTCTCCAACGTCTTGAAATGGAAGCCAGGGATAGTAATATCTTGTATTATATATATTTACTTAGGATTTAACTTAGATGGAAATCTGACCCTAATGACTTTACTAGGACATAATCTGGTACACAAAATCAAACATGTTTTAAGTTTTCCTAGTCAGGGGCACACTAATGCATCAGCTCTGTTAAAAGTAGTGTGGGGCTAAAAGTAGTTTGGGGCACAGCGAGATAGGCAGACATATTAATTATATTTTTATTTCGGCACTGGTCACAACACTTTTCCTTTAACTGCCAAATAAATCGCCATGACCGGCTTAGGTGCACATGCCATACTAGTGCTTCCCTGCTACTAAACCAGGTCCTAAGAAACAGGCAGAGAAACTCCTGGTAATTGTATTCAAAGAACTATTTTGCATTCATAACCACATCTGAAATATTTTGATCTGTGTCTTGGAAATAATGCATTTTATTACTTGCAGGTACTGCCAGCACCACACAAGTCGAGTCATTAAAAAGCAGGAGGTAAAAATAAAAAAAAGAAACTGCTCAGTTTCTTCTTCACTGCGTGCCATCATCACACTGTCTTTCTACTGGTTTCAGAAAGAAAAAGAAGGGGTGTAATGGTTAATCTATTGTTTATTCAAAACCACCAACAGAAGTTAATAGACAGTTATAAACTAATTGAGTGCGTCTGTAGTGCTATCTCCTCATTCATCTCGCTTATTCAATTTAGCTCTGTTAGTGTTCCATATGGTACAGTGCCCCTGCTGCTAGGAACAGTCATTCATTGCAAAAAACCCCCTGTAACAACAGGAAGCTAATAGTTTAACTGTTCCTCTAAATTTGTTTGACAAAACTGACATTTAGTACGCCACGTCACGTTGTCAGTAATCTGCAATTTACCCTTAGGCAGGCAGTGGATGCTCATTTTATTTACCTCTCATAGTTAAAAGCGTAATTAATATTCCACTCCGAAACGAAGATTAGAGATTTGACAAACATTGCAATTTAAATTCTCCATTATAGCAAACATTAAAATCAAACATCTTTCACACACTCCATTGCATAAAGGACACGTGTAGCTGTAATTTAACTTCTTAGTTTTTAATACCACAAACTAATTTCTGCTGTCAGTTTAATGAGGTGGAAAACACAAATCTTGTTGCTCTCTGTGTGCACAGGCTGGGACAGTTAGACTGCAGAGAGCCTGAATCAGTTTGCTTCACAATGTTTCAGTCAAAATGCCCAGATTATTGTGAGTCTAAAAAATAAAAAGTCTAAAAAAAGAAAAGTCTTAAAGACTTTGTTTAACAAAAGGCTTCAATAAACAAAAACTTCAGGAACAAAAGTACTGTAACACCACAGCAGTTTTCTGAATGGCTGTAGCATTGCTGAAACACTCCAATAATTGCAGTCCAGGCTGTAACTTTGTGGCAGTGCTACCCGTAGCACAAAGCCCAGCTAAATTCTCCAAAGATTGTGTAAGGAGGGCATGTTCGCCTTCTCAGTGTTTGACCTCCTTCATCCTGCTTTACACCCAGTCGAGGTTAGGCAGCCATTCAAATCATTTAATCCTGGGCTTAAAGCAGAAGCAGTTTGCAGCAATTCCTGACCTGGGTCAGCCCTTAGGCTGAAGGCAGGGGCTTGGCTGGCGTTGTCTCTGCCACTTTCCCAGTCCCTTTGAGGCCAGGCTGGCATACTCCTCTTCCTCATGCTCCTTCGACTTTCGCTCCACGCCCACAGATTTTACACGTATAGCAAATGCAAAAACAATTGCAGTGCTTTCTACTTACAGTAGTTATGCTCTGTGTAAAAGTCCCATAGCAGGCTGCTCGGTGGCGTCTGCGTTACAACTGATTTATTGTGCCAGATTCCGTGACAACAGGGCATATTATCAAACTGGCAAAGTAGGGGGAGCTCTCAGAGAAATAAATGACTGCGGTTTTAACTCATGCTAATTTCAATTTGAATTCTAGCTCCATAAATTCTGTGTGACTGATTAAAATTATTAACATGTAGAACACCTTTAGGCAACCATGCTGGCTCATTAAACATGGAAGCCTAGAATTATCTCCACTGTACAAATGTGTGTGTGAATGTGTGTGTTTCAGAGACATACATCAGGAACTTTTAATTTTTTTTTGAGGAGATTTTCTTCACAGAAGCACTGATAATGAAAAAAAAAAAAAAGACAGCATAAACTCAACAAAGAGGCTGCTGTTACTCTCTTCTCAATCCACACTATGTAGTAACCCACTGACTCCTGACTCCTTCACAAGACTTCATTAGTCACTGCCAACTTCAATCTGCTTCAGTTATTTTGCATTCAGCTCCCAAAGGAAAAGCACTCTCCCCACTGATCACAGGCTAAACTAAAGATAAACTGGCTCATTTTATAACACATCAAGCTAACATGTCCTGAATTACACTAGCATCACAAACCAGGAAAGGAATCTCTGAATATATCTAACTCTGTCACAAGACTAAATGAGAGATGCACATTTCTAAAACTGGGTCTCCAAAGCAGGAATTCAAGTTTTAGATGCAGGGGGGTTAGTATAAGCACATTATTTCTCTCCTAAATGTCAGGGATATTTTATCTTTCATAATGAATGTCTGCATATAAAAGGATCTTATTATCTTATAATACTACTAAATAGTAGTAGTATACTTTGAGTGCTGTTGATGTACAATCTGAGATTCTGTGAACAAATGATTTGAATGTCCCTGTTAAGAGCAAATATTTGAAAAGGTTATAGCAATTGAATGAAAGTTATTCAGATTTTTATTTAATTCAAAATGAGATGCAGGTTATGAAAATGTATAAATCAGGAGATAAGCAGCAGAGCCACAAAGGTCAGAATCACAGCTGTTGATAAAGGGAACCTCATTAATCATAACGTAAGAATTGCCATACTGGATTAGACCTGAGCCCAACTGGTCTTATATCCTGTTTCTGTGAAGTTCTGGATGTTTTATGGAAAGTATAAGAGATACCATAAAATGCAGATGTGGGAAAAAATGTTTCCAATCCCCTAATGGCAAGAGATTGCTCTAAATTTTGAAATATCAAGTTTTACATGCTTTCCAAAATGCTTTTTAGCAGTATTTACACGTGAATTTTAACAATTTTACCTCTGCATATTCTTCAAATCCAGAGATATCCAGTTCACCTTTGAAACTTACTATAATCTTAGCCCAAGCAGCACCTGATGACAATCAGTTTCATAGTCTACTTATGCATTATATTAAAGTTTTCCCTTCTATTTTAAATGCAAGTTAATTTAAAAACCTGTTCCCTTTATTGCTTCTATTAGCTAACTTATGGAGAATAAAAATTCCTGGTACGATCTACAATTTATTAATTTGTTTACTTTTACTGTGCCTATTTTCATCTTTTTCCTTAAATGGTCAATGCCCAATCTTTCAGTTCCTGCTCGTGTACCTTTTTCTGTGCCTGAGTCTGAAATTTCTCTCCCCCTTCAATATTCTTTTTCGGATGAAGACTGACCTATAAGAGCAGTTTAGAGTTGTACAACCCTAATGCACATTTGCCCCTTCTAGGTCGAATTCTTTCACTACTTTAGCTTGAATTCTTCCACTTTGTTATGAGATTGATTGCAGTGCAGACTCTTGAGAAGCTGGCTGAAAGCCTTTTGTGTTTCTGACCTGGTCTAACAACAATGACTGGATTTTGTAAGAGCAAATTAAGAGAGAAACCTGCACGACAGGAGAATATATTTATTTCCAAATTTTAAGTAGCAATGCTTGACTCGACACTGTTAACTTTTCCTCTTCCAGGTAAATGGAAAGCCAAGATGGCCTTCAAGGAAAATCGAAGGGGCACAAGCACACGTTGGCAGCCCTCACATGTAATTAGTGTGGTCCATTGCCTCAAGAAGGAGGAGGGAATTCTTCCCTGGGGAGGTCTAGAATGACATAAAATCCATTCCATCCTCAGGGCACCAAATTTTCCATATACAGGGGAAAATGGGAAAGCCAGACCTTCATTTGAAAAGCTGGGATAAATAAACATACAGGGAATGCTCACCGTTTTCTTACTTGTGTCAAAAGTAAAGTCCATAAGTGTCAGGGGCTTGTAAAAATCTTTTTTGCATCTGTGGCGGACATGGAGATCACAAGGTTTTCTGTAAACTAGTCAGAGCTGCTTTTGTCTGTTTGCCATCTGAATCTGCCCCCAGGGTCAATCTAGCAGACTTCAAATATGAAGACTACCCATGTCCTCATTAGGCTCTTTGGGAATTCTGTTGCGAGGTTCGCTCTGTGTATCACAAAAATCACCTGCAATTATTTTGCCTGGGCTTTGCATGGCCCTCCCTCTCCATAAACCTCCTCCCTCTGATCATGCTACAACAAGCTAGAGAAACCAACACAGGCTGTTTTGCTCACTCAGGACTTTTATGTAGCTTCACAGGAAGAAGAGGAGAAAAAACACACTGGATGCACTTACCAGTTGTTTTTTCCCCTTGCCCTACTTTTAAGAGAGAAATTAAATATACAACAATTGCTGTGGCAACGGAACAGCAATAATTAAATCCTTGGCATTTTCATGCTCTTCTAAGTGACACGCTCTAATCGAGAGACCTTTAGCTTCTGTGAGAATGGTCTTCAGAAGAGACAAAGGCAACTGTGAATAAAACATCCAGTTTGAAGGTTTGAAATGCTCCTATCTTTGAATGATATCAAAGGTTTGTTTCGACATTTACACTCTAAATGCTGAGATGAAATTTATGAATAACAGTCTGGTGGATTCTAATTAACACAATTTTTTTTTTTTTTGCCTAATTTAAACAGCAACAACAAAAGCATGTCTTATTTCCTGAGGCATTCAAGAAGTTCTTGACTCTACCTGTGCCACTCTTTCGAGGTACAATCAACAGAAATCACAGGAGTTCAAGAAATTACAAAATTCTTACTTATAGTGTCTTTTTAGCCTAGTCTGTGGGAATCTACTATCAAAACATTCAGCTTACTTTCTGACTGTGAGCCATTGCAAATGTTTTGCTAAAACTGACAAAACTAACTTAGATTTCTTATCTTTTGCCATAAAGCTTCTCAAAGAAATGCAATTTTCTCAACAAGGAAAATGTCACCTAATATAAACTCCACTTAGGAAACTGAAGTTCATTATACTAAAATGAAACTGTATCATATTATACAGAGTATGCCAACATTATGTCCACAGATGACTAGGTAGGCAATTAAAAATGAAAGCTAACTGAATAAACAGAGGCATTCATTTTTGGCAGTCTAGATCACAGCTAAAAATGTCTTTTTTCTGATGTGTCAAATTATTTTCATAAGTATGTATAATATACATCAGTGTACATGCATCTTTCTCCACTACCAGGTGACGGTACAGGGCAATATAATATAACAAGACTTTCTGTATTTCTGTTATATATCCTCTTAACCAACCTTTTCCAACTACAAACTCACATCATATGTAAATAGACAGTTAACTGACTTTACCATTATATATTTAATTTGATGATGCTTAGGGCTTCTTTTTAAAATCTTTCCCAGTGAACTAATTCATTCCATAAACTTAAATGTGCTCTAGGACATTACTGTATTGTAAATTGTTTTTTCCTTCGCAAAAGTCTATTAAAAAATTGTGAATCTGCTCTGCCATTGACATGTGGGGATAATGAGTGAAAATCTTGCATTGGTAACTAATTATAGGAGTGGGAGCTATGTGTGTAAATGCTCGACACATCTCAGGAGTCTGTACCTCAAATCCTTTATGAGAAAATTTACTTCTATAATAGCTATAGTTTATTGAACTGTCCTTACAATACTGAATTATTCATTCAGTCCACTTATCAATTCTTCTAGAATTTTTAGGAATTTAACAAAACTCTCCACACACTCTCTCATATTCCTGAGGATTCATAATCCTCAGATGATTTACAAATCTAAAGTCTTGGTCTGAAATGCACAGAAAGCCCTGAAGGGAGTGCTTATATTCCAGCAAGACTAATTTAGACATTTATCATTGCAACAGATAAGTCACAAGTACTTATTTATTGTTCAGAAATGTTGGAAGTCCTGTGATTTAATTGGTTGTATCTCAAAAGAATGGCAGAATCAGAGCCATGGTATTATTTTAACACTTTCAGAGCCGATTTGTGTCAGTACAGATGTAAACAAAAAATTCCTCTTGATTTGTTGTGAATGTGCAGTTGTACTGTACATCTGTTCACTGCTTTATCCTGAGAAGGGTGTGGATTGAAGCTGTGCTGATTGGATTGGACATAGATTTGGTGACACAGATGAAGTTTTTCAGCAGAGGCCTCTTCTAGTGCAAACACATTTTTCTTTTATCTCTAGGTGTTTCTAAAGTTCCTGGGATTTTGTAGTTTTCTAAGGTGCCTGGTAGCTAGTTGAAAGCTGGAAAATGTGCAAAAAAAGCTCTTGCCAGTAAAGGCCTATTCATGTACGCTGTGTTTAGGTTGTGCATGCACTGTGTGAATGTTTGTATGTCCATGATGGGTGAATCATTAGGCAGATAAAACTAATTCAAAAGCATAGAACTGCTTTGTTGAAAAATTTAATTTTGTCTGTTTCAGATAGTACCAAAATGTATTTCCTTGACAAATGAGTATGACTGCGATGGTTTGGTATATAAGGCTCTTACCACATTTCAGTCTTTCATGGATGCTGTATCTCAGTTCTCTGAATGCTACAACACTCTCAGCATTTGAGAACACTCATTGTATTTTGCTCTTTTAGCTAGAATGCTTATCTAATTGACAAGCAAATTCAATAAACTGGCCAATATTTGGGTCCATAACAGCAGAGAAACCACTCCATAAAAGCAGCAGTAAAGTTACAAGCAGCGCAGGTACAAGCAACCTCAAAAATTAGATATCTTTTGAAGTTTTCATATAATCTTTTTGAATACTGTGGCTATCTCCATTACTAGACCTGAGCATTACAGATCACAAAGAACTGAGGGAATTCAAAGGAATAAAAGTAACTTAGGATGCAACAATGTTGAAAAGAATAAATCAGCATACATGGAATAATAGGTTGAAGATGATGTATAGATACGGAACTTCCAATCCAACCACTGCTTTGAATCAGGTGCAAATGCAGCTTTAGACAAGTTTTAAGTGAACTACAGAAGACTGACCTTTCTTACCAGAACACCTTCCATTCGGCACACTTCACTGATGCAGATACTAGGCTGAAAGCCATCTCCTTTCATCTCTGAATCTTCCTCTCCTTCCTTTCTCCCCTCCTCCCCTCCAGCCCGCACCCCCAGAGAACTGTTACTGACATCAAGGTATGCTTGTCCCTTTTTTTCACCATTTTGTAGTCTGTAAGCAGCCATTGTGCTTTCAAAACTAATCTTCTTTCTATTTATATATCAATAAAAAAAGCCTAGACTGCAGCATTTCACTAAACAACTTCAGGGATTTGAAAAAGAAAACAAGCCTATTTCACTTCAAAATGTCAAGATTCAATTCACCCTACCATGCTATTCAGCACACACAAAGAAGGGATAAAATATATCCCAAAGTGTAGTGAGTGACTACCAATCAAAAAATGTCACATTTAGGTAGACAGTTATTGATAAACCTCTGGGAAGAACAGGAAGAAGTGGGTACTAACGACAACAATTATACACATACACATCCCGAGAGGGGGAGAAAAAATGTGATAATTAAGACTGTAATCTGTGTATCTAGAATAAGTATTAACTGACACTAAAGCAACAGAAATGAGTTCACTGTTGTCTCTGTTAGGCATCCACAACACAGTGATAGCATTTGTCTGTGTTCTGCTCCTACAAAAATAGCAATGGCAGTTTAAATAAGTAGAGAGACTGTTTGAAGATTTTTGAAGGTGTCGTCCCCCCCCCCCCCCCCCCCCCCCCCCCCCCGCTTTTCTTCTATCTTGGAAGAGTGCCTCTATTCTACAGAGATGATTGCAAAATAATCTGAGGAGGATACTTCTAACTTCAATACCAGCCACTAGAATTCCTCTGTGTCTTTTTTCTGCAATTTTCATGACAGTATGTTTACTAAGAACAAATTCATAGACCTAAGCCAAGAAAGAATAAATCACTCCTAGATATATAATGGAGGTTGGGCTTGAAAGCACAATTTTTAACAGTCTAAAAGGAACTAAACATGGAAGGACTGCCTTTCAGCCATTAAAGGTATGTTTGACTTAATTTGGAATATTTAATTAGCTGCTTATTTATCACATCAACAATGCTAGCAGAAACCTCCGCTGCTTTAATGCAAAGACATTTTGATTGCACGACATGTTTTCAGTACATATACTGTACCACTCAGGCATCTATTCTATTCTTGCTTGCATTGTGTTGTAATGACTTCAGGCAGTTCAAAGGATTAATCTAAATACTGCACAGCACACATAGAGATGCACGATTATTTTCTGCTGTCAAAATATCTACCTTTTACTTAGCTGTAGATTAGCACAAGATTGTATGTACAGCCAGGAGAAACAGAAGAGACTATCTGGAGGAAGACTGCATGTCAGTTAGATTAACAAAGATGGAATCAGTGCAACTTGCTTCAATGAACCAGTTATGCCTTATTCTCCTCATCACTGTGAAATCTTCTTGTCCAAGTAAAGACCCAGGGCTGCATGAACAGTGATTATAGCCCCCGAGAACCCAGCGATCAAAGGACAACGCTGCCAACCAGCATACCATGCCACCTCTTGGTCTCCTAGCTAGCAATTAATATGTGTTGCTAAAAGGCATTGATTATAAGATCATGTACTTTCTACTATTAAACTCCACCATCCCCTCTCCAGTGCTGTTGTCCTCAAGGTCCCCAGCTCACCCTCATTTCCCAGTCCTCCAATATATTTATAATGCTTGCTAACTCATCAGTAAACTTCATTAGCACATTTTTTCGTGACCTGATGACTCATGGCAAATCAGAAAAGATCAGTCTTTAGACCGACACTTAAGAAGCTCCTATGTCAAAAAGGACGCTTTGCCACTGATACAACCAACCATTGCCATCTCTCCTTTGATCACTTTAAGTGTCCTACAATTTCTGTGATAATTGCCATCTTGCCTAGTTTAACTAATACACATCCAAACGGCACTGCACCTGTTGTCTTACTGAATTCCAGACAGACTGACCAACTACATTCCTGCTGTGTAGAAGATCATTTATATTATTACACAAAAATAGCCTATTAATTTGGCATGACCTACCTTGGTAAATCTATTCTCATATGATCCTTTTTACATTTAATCTCATTTCCAAATTATTTTCTTCAAAAAATGTTCTAAAGCCTTGAATAAAAGAAAGATTATCTGAGACAATAGTTGCCCATGTAGTTTTTTTCTTGACGATGGGCACTACATTCAATATTCTCCACTCATAGAGAACCACTCTGACTCAATAGCTCTATTAAAGATTTTTGCTAGTGGACCTGTCATTTCATCTGACAGTTCTTTCGGAATTTGAGAAGGTGTATCATTTGCTTCCTCCAGCTTGGGTGCATCGTGAGTTTTGAGTTTTGCTTCCACCTTACAGGGGTAATTTCCATTTCTATACCTTTATTCATGTCAGTCATTCTCCCTGACAGGCATCTATCCCTATGTTAACCATGAGCATATTAGTTCAACAAACCCCTTTCAGCGTGGAGACCAGGAAGAAACAGCATAAGAAGGGTAAATCATGAACAGAGAACAGATATTATGTCGAATGGCTCAAATGATTATACTCACACCTCTGATGATCTGCTTGGTGAGTTATGTAATAACTGAACCTTATGGTAATAACCTTAACTCAGAGCTAAAGGAAATTATTTTTGAAGAATACTGATCATGTTGATTTTGTGGTTTCAATCATCCCTTGGTCTGAGTACTGCTAAGAAGCAAAGAAAATATATTTCCACTGGTGCTCTGATGTAAAATATCACATTATCTTGTTCCAGAGAGGGACAGAAAGCCTGACTTGTCCCAGAACATGCAGAAAGATTTTGGCAGAGCCAGAAATTTTAACACAGCCTTGGGACCCAATTTGAAAATAATCCTTCCTTCCTATTCTAAGTCCTATAATTTGGTACAAAGTTACACACTTACTTCTAGTATCAAGAATTTCTGGTAAAAGCTGAGAGCACATTAAATGGAAATGACAGAGGAGGTAAAAGACTTGGGTGTACTATTTATTGCAATATTATTAGAAGCCATCAATATGATGCAGCCTTAAATAAGGAAATCCAATTCTAGGCCGTAACAGGACAGACATTTACAGAGACAGAGAAGTATTAATGCCAGGGTACAGGGCACTGGCAAGACCTCATCTGGACTCCTCCAGATTGTCAAAAAAAATTAACTCAAATTGGATCAGATACAAAGAAGGGCTTCTGGGTTATCTAGAATGAAGACCTTATTTAACAGAGGAGTTTTCAAAAAGCACAAATGAGGACATGAGTTCCACACAGGACGCAGACAGATATGCAGATGGACACATGAAGACCACCTATAGCTAGGAAGAACTATATGTCTGCCTTTGACAACTAATAGCTTGGAGATAAAAAGAACCACATAAATTAGAGGCCAATGCTGGCACAAGAAAAATTGTCTATAACCTATATGTGCTGGAAGTAGTCAAATATGGACCAAAGTAGTCAATGTATGGACCAATCTTCAAAACAGAGGAAGCTTTAAAGTAAGTATAAATTTATGAAGGCAATTTTATGACATTATTACTGAGAAAGTGATTAGATTTGATGAGCCTTCTAGTCTGAGGATCCGACATTCTCAGAAATTCATGTGCTGTGACAATCAAAAGAGCAGGGGCAAAATTGTCATGCATGACATTGTGCACCTGGTTTTGTATTGATTTATGCAACTTGGCAAAGTAATATATCCATATTGAGACGGAAGGTGCAATTTTCTGTACACAAAATTTTTGTGACTGGATAAATTGTATGTTTATCTGTTGGAACTGGAATGGGGACCAGTATTTGGCTATTAAGCAACCATGCAAATCTGGTGTATTTTAACTAAGTTTTTACACTCTTACAAGTTATTTTTTTGACAGATCAGTCAGAAGAAAACCACCCAAGATGGGCCAAGCCTTGCTACTACGTAACTAATAAAAAGACAGTCAATAAAAGTACAAAGAAGGTAGAATACAGATAACATGCTAAACCTTTAGCTTGTGTCTTAGATTTCACTCATTGTCAACAAATTTTACAGCTGAATTAAATTAAAACTAGAAACTAAGTGAAGAGTGTTTGGGTTAAACGGAGCTGCCCCTCTTGATTACGTGGAGTATCTTTATGAAGCAAGGGCAGATGCTACCTACAGTTCTACCCTGTTACTTGCCTTGTCTGATTTATTCCAAATGGAAGACTTGTACTAAGAACTTAGTGAGTACAACCCTCTGTGACAGATTTCAGCAGAAACATGGCTGATTTGTAGACAGACATGCAGTGCTAAAGACAGCAGAAGACATAAACAAGGCATGAGTTGAGCAATGCTGATCACATGTACGGTTTGAATTCAGTTCAGTTTGCTGCATAAGGACGTACTTTAATGTGGTAAATCACCGGGCATGTTATGTACCCTTGCATCTCATAAATGGCTTGCCTGAAAGGTCAGGACAAGAGTCTCTATTCTTAGAATAGAGCATATTGTATCACATGAGAATATGATCTAATGTATTATTAATTTTTTTAAAAAATCTTTCCCCCTTATTAAGTGCATAAGGCTGAGAATTGCAGATTTACAATCATCCCTGACTTTTAGTGAGAGTTATACACCTTCAGCTCTCTTGCAATGTTGCTGCCTGAGACAGTGAGTGAAGGGAGTTTGGTGATTTAGTAATATTGAAAAACGGAAACCCAAAACTGAATCCAGCTGTAAAGGAACAGAATGAAGCTCAAAAATGTGCTTACTAAAGCTGAATCTTCAGTGTTTGGTTCTACTTTCAGAGTGTTGTGCCTGTATTGAAGAGCTGAAGTGCATTTTGGATGTATACAGAGATGTGATTTAGGCCTTTCATGACTAAGCTGGCTTTTTTTCCCAGGAATCAAGGAGAAAGTTCTCTTCTTACTCCTCAGGAGTAGACCGGGAGGATATTAGAAACAGAAGAGACTTGTATTTCCATTGCCTTTGCAGTGGACAAAGAGAATCACAGCTAATGCTGCTCATAAAGGCTTTACCTCTAAGATATCTCACTTAGAACAGTTGGATCAATACATTCTTGGCTGTACTTTTCTGCTTTAGCAGTGGAAAACAGACATAAAATTGACTTAACTGGGTAGTTAAGTCCAGTTAATGGATGACTTGAATCTCCAAAGTATCCCAAAGCAGTTGGAGTGTACTAGTGAATCTGGCCTTTGCAGTTTTATTTTGCCTTTAATAGCAACATTCCAATGAGGTTCTCCTATGTTTAAAGTATATTCATTTTTAACCTCAAGTCTGTCTTCAAGTATTTTGGGGAAAATTTACGATGTTGAATTGGATTTTGAGATTTTCAAAAAATAAAAACCCTCATATAAAATGAAATTTCTCCTATGAAGCCTTTTTTTCCCAGTAAAGTTACACAGTCCATATTTTAAATAGTTAAGATGTACACAAGGTATCTTATTTTTTCAATTTATTATTTTTATTTTTTCACCCCTTTACACCAACTGCAGTACCAAGCAGCTATTTTTTCTGGATTCTGCAATTTAATGTTGAACAAAATATTAAGTGCTGGATTATGAAGTCTGGGGGCTCAGATATAAAATGGAAAATGGGTTCTCATATGTGTAATTAAAGAGATGGTCAAAAATATCCCTTAATAGATGATTTATTTAAAAAGTTACTTATGTATTTTATTTTAAATACTGCAGTTTTTAAAGGTCAGTGCACGTTCGTCTTTAATAATTTTACAGCAACTGGGGGCAAACTGCAGAGGCATGTCAAGATGCAGGAAATCTGCAGCACAGTCTGGATGACGGACCCTGAAAACATCTTGTGAGATGTCTGCCTACATACGGTATTGCCATGCAAGGGTCATTTGCAAATGAAAAGCATGAAAATGCTGATGCTACTCAAAACTGTATTAGCAGAATCACAAGACAGCATGTGGCCCAATTAATCTTATGAACTCGGCATTAACATATTACTAGCTCACAATGTAGATTACACACTTATGAGCATATCAACATCCAAGGCAGAATAAAATATGCCCTGGAGCACCTTTGAGTGTAATTTTCTTCTACAAATAAAAACAAAGGTTTCAGAGCAATGGCCAGTAGCACCTTCAGGCTCAACAAGAAATATTGTGGTTGTATTATCAGTTGCCACAAATGGCTGCTTCAAAATTCCATCTCCAGTTTCAGATTAAGTCTATCATTACAAAGTTTAAAAAAGGGAATGTATATACAAGGATTTATTTTCTGTACAATCCCCTCTCAAGACACATGGAATTCAACACTTATCATGTACATGTGTTGCTATTTTAACATGCAGCAAGTCAGTAGGCAAGAGTGGAACACCTTGAATTTAGTTCTCTGTGCTGGTAGTATGTAGTTAAACACTGAAGGAAAGCATGCCAATATATACATGTACTACTTAAATGGTCATTAGGCTCTAAAATAAACAAACAATAAAACCATCTTGCCTGCTATAGTTGAATTGTGTGATTTCTAATGTTGCCTATGGGATTGGTACTGCCTAATATTACTTTCCGACTTTACTGTGGGTGTACCTGAAATACTGAGAAGATGGGTAACAGTATCAAATCAAAGGCTGATCAGGAACAAAATCTGAGTCTGGGATCTTAGATCATGCTTGATATAATCTTGATACAATGTTCTCAATACATCTCAATACATAGATACAATAGATCTTTCTTGCTCCACTAATTCTGGTAAAATGATTTTTACTATTTTCTGATTCAAAGAGACAGCCTCTGTGCACAACATATCTGCTTTGGGAGTGGGTCACTGAAAAGTCAGCGTTCTGCCTGGCTTTGAGCACAGACCCACTCGACCAGTTTCCAGGCCCACAGCTACAAAAGGCCCCAAGATCTACCCAACGATATTCAGTAGGTCTGACAATGAACATGCCAAACACACTGTTTGCTTTGCATGCACACACTAACTGTGATGCAGTGGACTTACTGCATTGGGAACAATCACGCTCAGCATTTCCAGAAACATTTAGGCAGCCCAACTAGCCATGAGATAAATTTGCCAGTGTCAGAGTGTCTGACACAACGTAGAGCTGCAAAGTTTTGTCTTGTCCTTACTCTAGTTTAACGCTAGATGCCCATACAGTATCTATCAGGCACTTCTATCTAGAGCTGATACCAACTACAGATAAAACAGGAGACTTGGAAACAGTTTTTGGGTCCCGGCTCCTTGTGCATACCTTGAAACTATACTGAATTGCATCAGTCTAATTCCTTTTACCCTTCATGACTTGGTTTTTATGGAAAGGAAACATGGAATCATCTGAGTCCGGGGCCCCATAGTGCATGCTCCTTCAAATCAGCTTGCATATTGCCAGTGTGGTTTATTCTGGAGGAGAGCACTGACTCAGGATACAGCCAGCCCAAAAGTGTGGGGATGCAAAGATGTTCTTTCCAGCACACTTTCACAAGAGCTTCCTTGAACACATATAGAGGGCTTGCTGCATAACTGCAACACAACTGATTTATTTCATTTAGTGAAAAAGCTTCATGTAACTCAGCTGTAAACCGATGATACAGCTCACCATCTAATAAACTAAACAGAAAAAGTAAAGGTTGAAGCTACTGTTTACGAGGGATAAGCTTCAAAAAATTCAGCTATCTGAAAAGCATTTCAAATATTTGGAAGGTCATTCAGAATGACAAAAAGTTGGTGATGTTATTTCCCCTTTCTTTATTTCTTAGGATGTTCTGCTTACAAAATACGTATCACAGCTGCTCCTACCTTTTGTCTTCATGATTTACTGTGCCAGATTCTAAATGCCTTTGATTGCTCTATCAAAGGCATTTCCAAGTACACAGGACATTTAGCTAGAACAGATCCAGTGACTTCAATATGATGGTATGATGGGGGGATGGGTGTTGTCAGACTAGATGCCCTCACAAGGTCCCTTCCAACCTAAATTATTCTGTAAGTTTGTGTCTGCTTACCTACTGATACTTCTGATGTCCAGAACAGCCCAAATTCATCAAAGAAATGGCTACAACTAAACGAAGAATTATAAAAAGGCTTATCAGGAGTTTCACTGCTCCTCTCTAGAGGTTTGGATATGTGGCAGGAATTTGTACATAGCTGGTACTTCAGTCCTGGGGGAGAAAAATACTTAGAAAAAAATTCCACTTGCCTTTCTATTAACTACAAATAATCTACTAAGAAAGTCTCTCTTGTTCTGACTCTGCTCAAGCCAAATATTTTTAATGTAGTCAAAAACAAGTAAGAATTCTACTAAGGAATTTTTTTTTTCCTTCAAAAATGGGAGCTTTGTCTACTAGGGCTGATAATGCACTCAAATACACGCAATACAAAGACACAAATTGGGCAGAAAGAAATAAATAGACTCTTCCTTTTAGCACCTATGTCAAAATGAAATGTGGACTTGAAAAGAAGTAACAGCATGACTAGCCTGGAATCCTTTGTTGCTCAAATATTATAAATGAGATAAAGCAATTTGATTATGGTCGCATCCTGCACTGCATCACTGCAAGTACATGCCGTTAACACAGTAGAGTGTAGGAAGAGCCCTATTTCCACAAAATAAACATTTTAAATAAAGTACCGAAAGGTTCTGCCATGGACTGGAGTTCCACATTGACTCTCACCAGGTGGAAGAGGCAGGTAGGTATCAGCTGCAGCAGTCCTTCTTCTTGCCTATGCTATTTTCAGACTGAGTAGGCAAGAAACAACTCCTCTGCTACAATCACAGCAAACAAACAAGGCCTAATAAATAACCAATGCTACTTTAGACAAGTCAAGGAGTTTCTGTTCATAAAGCAGTTTGTGTATATTTTTTCCATCATATTATGCCCTTGTAGTTCATAACAGAACAGACGGAAAGCATCCTACTCTTTGCTTTGTTACCTCCTAATAGGACAGGTGTTGACTGTGGTATTACATAAGTTTATGAAACATTGTAAATTGATTTATTTTGGAATTCTCTTCTTTTTGTTATACATCTGCTGACATTCGACCCCACAATAAAATACTGTATTAAAAATTCAGTTTCCACTTGGCTGACATAAAAATACAAACATATTTGATGTGAAAATACCATTTACACAACTGGTCTTCAAACAATTAACTGTTTTCCAAGCAACAGAAAAAATAATCTCTGTGAAAACACACTGCAGCCTTACCATATCACCAAGTATTGTGAATGTCTGCAAAGTAAAGTGAGGTGTTTAGCAAACAAAAAGGATAAGGAATGAAGACTAAGTATAGCTGGAAGATGAGATACAGCCACCTGACTTCAGAAATAGCCTTTTAACTGCCACCTGTATAATGAGAGTAAATATCAGGTGAACATGAATTCACTGACAGTTATTGAGAGAAAAATAGTTGGTGTCAAAACAAACCAGTACTACAAAATTGCCACGGTAGGCTGCTTTTCTTAATAACTTGCTCTAGCTGGATTCAGCTTTTCTGCAATTTAACGTGCTTCTTCAGAAAGACGGTCTGTTTCTTTGCTGGAAGTAACCTACTGAAGAGCTGGCTGAATGTGAGGTTCGTTTGCAGTTCTGATTTGTTTATCTTAGATCTGTTTGGCATAATTGCATATGTGAGAGTAATCATTAGATGCCTGAAATAGTGCTGCATCTATTTGAATGCAGCAAAAAGGAAGAACCTTCATAAATAATAGTGAGTTACAGTATTGACAGTCAAGAATTCTCTGTCCCTGGAGTCAACGCTTTTATATTTGGATGAAGATTGAGCATCGACTCTAAGAACTACAGCATGTGCAAGCCACACAGACATTAAATGAACAGCTGAAGGCTGAGGGACACATTTGGCTCAAACATTTTTTTATGCGAATAGCAGACTGAGATACAGAACGCTGCTTCTAGCTTCGCCTCTGATGTTCTTTGTGAAACGTCATTCTTCTTAAAATCCTCAATAGAATTTGTTCCAGAAGTGCAGCCTTTTATACTGCTACAACAACTTAACTTCTGGAAGCTGCTTCATCTATCACACTTTTAACCTTATTATCATGTGTAACTAAATAAGAAAATATGCATTTTCTGAAAATGAACATCATCTTCAACTGCAGGATCACTGAAAGGCCTAAACTACAGTCCTCTCTGCTTTCCTTATGGCTGTGCTGTTATTTACTTGGGAACTACCCATCCTTCTTGCTCCTCATTAAGTCATTTGCCACCTGAAAATGTCACAAGAATATGATTTTGTACCGTTATTGTTCCACGTCAACATGAAAATGCCGTTTCCTTTAGCATTCTGCATGCTGCCCAGAAATAAAAAAAGATTTAGAGGCCTGGTTCAGTATAGAGTATCAGTATTCACATGCACATTTCTGGCAGAATTTGCTGCAAAATTATGGGTTGGTTTAATGCTATGGAATAGAAAAATGGCAGCTGCTGCTGCTACAATAAAGGGTAGCAAAAATTCCAGCTGTGGATATGCAATCCCTCTTTCAGTGTAAAAACAAGTGATATTTCCTATGACTAAATGCAATGTGCATCTTTGGCTCTAATCTCGTGTTTTCAGCTACTTAAACTTTCTTCAGGATTGAAAAAAAATAGATGCTCAATGCACCACTCCCACAAACAAAAGTATCCATGGAATAATTAATGAAAGCTGTGTAATTTCTTTTTTCTATTTGTGAATCAACCCATAATTTCAATCTCTTCTGATTCCTGTATAAACATTTATTTTTAGCTTCAGAGATGAAAAGCTGACAGGCTTGGTAAAGAGACATTCAAAAGAAATAAGGCACAGGAAAATTTTAATAGCTATTAGATATAAGTGTAAAAATGCCATCTGTATATAAACTCCAAGATGCATATAGGAAGAAAAACACGCAGCTGACGTTTAAATGTCTATATTTCACTGATAAATTAGCTACTGTAGGAAATTTTCCAGTACTAGTAATAAAAGATATGACACTGTCTTGTAGTGGAGCTGACTAGATGGTGAAGGAAACATAACACTGTCCTGTTCCCTTAGATTTGCAAAGACAGAATGTAATAACAGAATGTCTTGTTGCATTATGTTACAGACTAAAACACCGAGAGCTGCAACTTCAAATCTGGGCCATCCTGAAGCTTTTGTGGACCTCTGCCACCTGTTTCTCCAAAGCTTTTAATGTCATATGGAAAAAGAGGATCTTACAGTATCACAGCAAGCCACAACAGGTGACAGGTCTCAAGTTCCCGCTGTACCCATCTCCACTTCAGCAATACTAGAAGGGTGACTGCCTGGCACAATGTTGTGACAAGGTGTGTGGGTATTGGGTCAAAGAGGAGAAGGATCCCAGTTACTTTTCCTCCCACAGCATACCTTTGCTGCTGTTTATCACCAAGAATAACAGTCCATGTGGTACTAGCTAATTATTTCTCTGGTCAAATGGATACTTGTGGGTGTTGTGCTGTGAGGGAAATTTGTCAGCATCTGAGGCACTGTCAGCTGAGGATTTTCAATGCTTTTCCTTCTACTGAAAGTACCACCTCAGTCTCACAGATATTTTCTTTCTCTGGTTTGCCTCCTGGGACATTTATTTTCCTTAGCTGTTCCCTTTTGGGGCACATTTGTTCCTTGATAAAGCATACAGCTGTCTCCCAGCTCATGGCTAAACTGAGGAACCCAGGAAGGCTCATTAGCCCCAGCAGCCAGGTGCATGCCCTGACTTCATCCTGACTCCCAGGTGAAACCGAGAATGATCATCCCAAGCCCAGGGGTTTTGGCTTCCTGGCAGATCCAAGTTAACCAACATACTCAAGAAACTAGCACGTATGGTAGCATCCACCTGTCTTGCAATGGAGTTCCTGCAGGAGGGACGCAGTGGCTGAGGATGCACTGGACTTCCAGGAAGGTATCAGGATGTCAGCGGGATGACATGGCCCATTGGCTGTTATCAGTTCACAGCCATTTGTCTCATGTCTTACTATCTGGTGTCTATGAGTTGCTTCTGTTGTCTCCTGCAGTAAAGCTGGTAAGCTGTAAATGCCTTACGTCTTGAGACTTGAAACAAGCAGATTTAAACCCCCTGAAGCACCCCCGCAGAGGCTTCCAAATTTTCTTCTCAAAAAGTTGTGTTGAGTTACAAGACAGCAATGTGAGGAGCTGAATGACTTGCTTTTTAAAGATTGTCCATGCAGACATTGCCTGACCTAAAAGGACTATGAACAAAGGGAGGGGGAAAGCTTGTTTGAAGATGAGGTCATAGCAGGCCACGTGCTCTTCTGCAGTAAAATTTTATAGCTTGTCACATCGTCTTAAACCCACAAAAAGCCCATTTCAGAATGGGAGAGTGAACATAACCCACACTGCATTACTTCTACAATAATCTGCAATAATGATGTTATTAGAGAAAGTCACAGGACTGAATTAACACCCTTAATTTTGAAAGCTAGTGTACATGGATTATCATCAAAATGTTGGCAAAATGTTAGTAAGACTTCACCCAAAAGAGTCTCAAATTCTCTTCTTCAAAGCTTGATAAAAAGCCACAGCTCAAAATCAACAAATGGAAAAGACTCAAAGGAGGCACTTATTTACTAGTTCTTGGGACAAAAAACTGAGGTTTATTGTACACTGCACATGTACATGCACACCTACAGAGCTTCGGATTACAGCTTGCATAGAGGAACAGAGGTATGAAATACCTGACATTAGTACTCTGGCACTTCATTTCCTTCACTTCAGATACATCCTCAAATGATATAAAAATAGACTGGCATTACTTTCTGACGTGACTAAGGATCTTTAGTTTTGATCTACATACAACTGCATTAATAATAGATTAAGGGTTGCTATCAAAGCATGATCACATGCTCCAGAAGGAAGAAACTACAAAGTACAGCTGTCAAATCATTCTCACCAGCTAAAGCAAGGGCAAACTAACTGTATCTGAACTTCTAGGACATTTGCTGGTCTATTCAACCTCTCTTTAACATTTCATTCCTGAGCAACGACTTGCATGCACATGACACAAACTAGTATTCTCCTTCTTACAGACCTCAGACAGACAAGGAAAGAAAATATTTTTTCTTCAAAGGTGACAGTATCATTGTAGGACATAATGCAATAAAACAACAGCCTGCAGAGAGTAGGAGGAACCATGGCATTAACATTTTGTTAGCTGATACTGAAGAAGTAGCATGTGACATAGGTTTATTTACTACCTCAATCCAGTTTCTCAAGGATTACTCGATATTGAGTGGATGATGCCACTTCAAAATGCATAAACTCTGAGTAACCATTTAACTATTTCTTGTTTCCTTGTAACTGTACCACCCTCTTAAATATGCAACCTAGTCTGTTTCGCCTCTAAATGTTTTAAAAACAGCTGCTTTGGTTTACTGTCTGCTAAGCATCTGACAGCAAAACAAGCAACAAAAAAAGACACCCCACCCCTGTCTTTCCTCAGAAAGGCAAAGCCATTCTGCCACAGCCCACAGTAACATCTGCAAAGCGGACATTTCTCAACACCAAATAGAAACCAAGCACACAGAAGTTACTAAAACGACAACAAATGGCTAATATGCATGGAGATCCCTTTTGTCACAAACAGACAAGATCTGCATGAACATTTACAAAGAAGATCCCAACAGGAAAATCCTAGATCACAGGTACTGCGGAGGCTAATGAGATATGGGGAAGATGAAGACAGGCCAATTTAGCTTTGAACTTTTGGTGACTAATCAGCAATCATGAACCAGGACAGTGACCTTTCCTGCTGTGTTTTCATTCCTGGTTAGTCACTCCAATATATATGCATTTCTTGGCTCTCAGATAATGAAAGACGGAGCAGTTTTTAATTTGCAGCAAATTCACAAGTACCAAAATAACATCAAGTGACTTTTTATAGGGTTTTACAACTTTTTGAACCACTGCACGTCCTTACCCATATTAAAAGACTTTGAGAAAGAGAACCGATTTGACTATAAAAGTCTAAATTCTCCATGATTAGTCAAATGCAAGAGATACATTATGAAAATCCTACACTATAAATTTAGCCTAGATTTTCATTAGACTCTGGCAGGACACAGCAGGAAAAACTGGGCCCCCAAGAATGTCCACAAAAGGAAAATAAACCGAACATTAAAAAGGGAGAATCATGTGACCAAAACGTTAATCTGTTGTCAATATTTTTAACCCACCAGGCAATACTGTAGGGATTGCAAACACCTACAAGAGATTAAGTGATGCAGAAAACAGCACTGCTTAGATGAATCTGTTTACAACAAAATATGAGAACAGTGACAAATTCGATAGGATATTAATGGGACGAGCACTAGGACTGCAGTAGGCATTTCTTGTGTTACTAAAAAGCAGTGCAAATTAAAAGGAAAGGGAAAATAAGTTTTAATGTTTGGATCCTGTATTAAGGATGTGCATTCCTCTGTAAATAATCAGAATGGCAGTTATATGCAGAGTCCATAGCTGAAAGTGAAAGATGTGATTAACCAAGAGTAGCATATCTTGGAGTGCTCATAGTGGACAGTAACCTTTTATTTATCATTGAGGTTAATTTCCCTTTCTGAGGGTCACTAACTTGATCTTATTTGGTTGACTTACTGTTGATCTTCTTTAATCATAGCAAAAAAATTTTGTAAGTAATGCCTGTCTGAATGCAGCTAATTTAATCATATGACCTTTTCCATCTTATTTTCACCCTATGGCTATCTGGCTTCTTCTAATCAGACAGCAAATGATTAGACTCTAAGTGGTATAGTACACTCAGTTATTTTATTTATGCATTTCTGAAAATCATTAGATGCTAAATTATTGTATTATTCTGTTTTACTGTTCTCATACCTTTATCCAAGGAGCCTACTACTGCAGTATCTGGGCTTTAAATAATGATTTTTTTTTTTTTGTCAGAAGAGTAATCCACATGCACAAGAGTTCAAGCAGTAAAGCTTGGATGCTGATTACTCCTACTGTGGGAAAGGAGGCAGCTCTGCAGCCACTGAAGTGTCAAAGCAGCTAGTGTCAGAGAAAACACTTTACACCTCCCCTGGTGCTTTTGCAAGGGCTACTCATAAGAGAACATGTGTTTCTGCAAGTACATGTGGCTAATCCTGCCTTAGCTGGTGATGTCTCCATCACTGATTTTCAGGTACCAATATTCCAACAATGTATATTTTCAGGCAGTGCTGGCTTTCTCTTTAGAAACACAAAGACTGAATTTTCTCAAATCCAAGCGATGATAAAGGAAGCATGAAGTACTCTGCCTCTCTGATTATCAGACCTCCGATAGCCCTGATACCACTGCTTTGCAGCTGTTAATAGCAATCAAAATTTAATTTATGTGGAGAATATGACACCCAAAGGTTTAAGAACTTTCATCAGCAAGTTGGTGGCAGAAGCCAGACCTCTTGATTCCCATGCTCTTTCCATAACCTATTTGGAAGCTTATTTAAAAAGCAATTGCTATTATTAGATTTTTATGCCAGGAAGAAGCCTACAGGAAAGAAGTGAACACCAGGATTTCTGAAAGGACGACTTCAAAGAACTGCAAAGTTATAGTCCCTTCTCGTGTGAAAGGTTTTGCAGAAGTATTAAAATTACAAAACCTCTGGAAATTGTGGGGAAATTGTAGCTCTACAAAGACAGACTTCCACTGGACAGACAAGTTTTTTATCTGCCGCCACAGCTCCATCGCTCATCAGTTAATTTCTCTTATATTGCATGGCAGCAGTCATGGCAATATTTAGAAGTAATCAAAACCTGCTTTAATCAGCTATTTTTGGGATCTGAGAGAGGGCAATAATGTTCGTGGTGACTTTATTGCCTTGCCAGAACTCTCTCTCTCTTTGTTTTTAATAGCAAAATGTAGAACTGGGCCACAGATAATTTTCAGAAGTCAGTATGCAGGACAAAAAAGACCCTTATGAAATCAAATCTACATTCTACACATGTATGCCTTGCAGCATTACATATTTATATGAAACACAGTAAAACAGCTAATTCATTACACAAGACTGTGATTTATTAGTCCTTTGTTGTGCTGTGAGAAAATCTGGAATCTCTCGAATTTTAGTCTCATGTAGTTAGGTTTTGCAGCATCCTAGCAATTCTGTCCAGTTGAAAGTAGCATCTGACCCCATGCAGAACACATTCCTCTATTCGTCAGGCAGAGAAAAGATGGATCCCTATTCTTTAACCTTTAATTAGTACTTAGCTACATTATGCATGCTGAGGGCAAGATTAGCCATAAATGCTTCCAGGGGCACTGTACACTTACTAGTAACCTCTGCACGTAGAAAGTATGTATTTCACCCAGAACCAGCAAGTGGAAAAATATGTAGCAGAGAGGGTTGGACAGCATATAATTAAACTTGTTTTGCATATTAGGTGAGCGACTAAAGTAGAAACCATTACTCTCTGTCTGCAAAGCAACTCCCAAGGTTGTTGCAGGCAGAACCACAGAGTATATGTCTTGCAATACCAGGTATACACTGCATATGACCAGTGAAAAATAGGCTTTTTGTTCTGGCAGGGCTGAGACATGCAAATACAGGACCAGATTCTGCAAGGTGCTGAAGTCAATGGGAATTCAGGGCATTCAGCACTTAAATGAATTCACACAGCAGGATACCAGAATGGTCCTTGTTTTAGATATTTTAGGCAATCAAATTTAAGTGGTTATGCTGAGTTTGTTTTACTCATTTCATGTTGGCTTTATTGTTCCAAGATTTTAAAGCAGTGAAGCTTTCCACTGTCTAGTCAAATTACCAGATGTAAATATGACATTTTCTTTAAGGATATGATTTTAGGGAGCGTGCTGATTTCATTACATTATACGGTGGGGGAAAAATATATTTATAATCTTAAAAATCTCATCTAATACAAAGCAATCATACACCAAACAACTAAAGCAATATGTTCTACTGAATCTTTCTGTGGTTTTTTCATGGGTATGTCAGCACTTTGTAAATCTGAATACATCATCATGGACTCACACTCACTAGCTTAAGCTATGAACATTTTTTGTGAACAATACTTTCTACTTTTAGAATCCATGTCATTGAAAAGTCAACTAATAACGATGCTTAGAAATTAATTTATTTCAGGTATGCTATAACAACTATAATCAGCTATAAATCCTTTTGCCCTATTTGCATTTACCGAATTTGCCTTAATTATACTGCTGCCTAATTATGAAGCTTAGTCTAGAGGGGAACTCGCAAGAAGCAATGATGCAGAAAGCAGAGGACAGTTTATTCCACTTCATGGATTTACAACTTTCTACTACTGCAAACCATTTGGAACAGACTCTATTTGTGAGGTCATTAACATGTAAACAGTGTCACACTGAAGACGCATGGCAATGACCTACCATGCTAATGAAAAGTGATATTGAGTTTACTAATTCAGATAAGGGTACACAGATTGCCTTTTCTCTAACGTGCAAAGGCCTGTCACAGAAATAAATGCATGGTCCTTGTTGCAATTAATTTGATTCTTGTTCTTTTAAAGCTTTACTTGTAGATTTAATTAAAGCTTTCATGCAGCACACACTTTCAGGAAGTATCTATGTTTAATGGCTTTTTCTCCTAAATTAAAGAAACGAGTGAAGGTTATGATTCAAAGAACAACAGGTAATCATAAAATGAAAAGCTATTCTTAATACAGTAAGCATTACTTTGTTTTGACATAAGTAAATACACAGTACTGTGGGTGCTGAAGTACACTTCTCATAATTAATGTTATATTGCAGCTTCCATGGTGACATCATTTTCAATCGCTTAAGATAAATTTTTTCTTTTTTGAATGTAAAATATTGCATGCTAAGTTTCAACCTGGAGGTGAATATTTTTAAAGCCTTAGCAAAATCAGTTTTTAGATAAGAAAAAATGAGCAAATAAAAACAGCTCGCTGTTTTCCCATGAAAATAAAGAAAAAAATCCCCAATGCAAAAAATTCTCATGTAGACATATAAATCAGTCTTTCCTTAATTTTACCGTGTTAAACGTTCCCACAGAGTAAGTCTATCTAAGCAATAGCCATTTAGTAAATATAAAGAATAAAAAGAATTACAAAAAAGGTTGCACAATAACAGAAGGATATTCTGATGTTCTCAGATTTGCCTCTCCTTCCCTTCTACAGGTTCTGAGGAGAGAGATGGTAGGATGTTGAGCAAGAACAAATGAATAGGCAGCCTGCATTAAGTCTCAGGAGACGAAGCAGAGCATGGAGAACGAAAATAAGGCAATTTCAAGGAAATTTTTTTTAGGACAGAAGAGACAATATAGTATCTGGGGGGGGAAGGAAAAGGGGCTAAAGGAAAGGAGGAGTAAGTAAAAGGAGGAGCAGAGGAAGAAGAGAAACAGATGAAAAATGAAATGGTCAGTAGAATAAGAAGGCAGGCTTAAGAGCTGGGCACACACATTAGTGTTGAAAGAGAAAAAGAAGCTGGAAGGAAGACAACAAGAGTAGGATCTAAGGAGCAAGATAGACAAAACCCTTTGTGGACAGAGAACTGGACAAGACAATTCCATGAACGCACAGTACTCCTGCCTCAAAATAGGTTTATGGTGCTTTGGGTTCCAACTAAAGGCAGCTGAAACTGCAGTAACCTATTCAGCAAAAAAATAAACCTATTCATGCTGGGAACCTGTATTAGGACTCAAAATGCAACCAATGTACCTTGTTCTCCTTTTCATTTCATTTATTTTTCTTAAGCATATAGTAGGTAATCCCTATGGTTTACTAACATCCTTATGTGTTTCTCTTTTCTTAGTTTAAAATATCTTCTATCATCTTAGTCTGGATTGAAATGCAGACATGACTCTTACCTATTTGGTAAGCAGAAAGTAAAGTTCTACTGCCAGTAACAGCTGGATGTTACAGCTAAGGATCAGGGCCTTATTCTATGACGTATCATAAACATGACAATCTTACCTTAAAAATCTCAGTAAATACAAAGCATTCACTATTTCATCTGCTTTTGAAAATACACTGTAAGCCATGAACCTAGTCCCTTTGAAGCGACCCTTCCATGGACAATTGCCAAATAGGACCATAAACTGCACAATATATTTCATTATACCTAAAGCATAATCCAATACACATCTTTAAGCAAACTAAAATTTAGCCTACCTAAACCATTACTTGCTGCAGCCAATATGCATGCATTATTATACCCAATATGAACATGTTGCCCAAATCCATACTTGAAGACCTGCTTTTGGCTACTGACGTCACCACGCAGGAGGAAAGCACACTATCACTTTGCAAAGGGAGATGCAGAGTGGCATAATTGCTCTAAACCAGCTGATCCTCTCATTCCTGTATAACTGTGAAATGCACAGGTTAGTGAATGCTTTGCTTCGTCTTTCCTTCAGACAAGCCAGAGATGCCTCTGGTATCTCTAACTTGTGTGTTCATGATCAGAGGAATCAGGGAATAAGAAAGAAGGAGAGAAGCTAACTCCCTCTGCAGGTGAATTGAGTATAATTTAGATACTCCTAGACATTTGGTTCAATGTCTCACCGAGGGATCTCAGATCCAACGCAGAAGTGGTCCTGAGCTTCAGCTGCCAAAAAGAAGAATAAATGTGCTTCTTTATGTTCACCAGCTCAGTACTCACAGGATCACGTAGTTCATGGCAGAAGCCCTACAAAACTCTGCTCTGCTCCAACTACTACCTCTTTTTATTTGGATCACTGCTGCTGTCTGGTTGGCACAGGAACTAACTAACAAAATTATGCAAGACTTTTCTGACAGACCTACAGATTTCTCTCTGCAGCATACACTAAAAGCGACAGTCTAATAATAATAATAGCAGTAATAATAAAATCTGTCTTGCACACTTGAAAATGAAATAGAGCCATGATTCTAATATCTATGATAAGTCTTGTAAAAGATTTTCTTTTGCAACAGGGTGTCTGGGACTGATCAAATGCCAGCCTTTGCTGGATTTGTAAGCACACAGCACAGTCCGTTCCTCTGTTTCCTTGCTTGATTAGTTTTTGTGAGGCTCAGTTTCACAGCTGATGCAATCTTCCTAGCTACATTTTGCATATGGGCTATTGCCCTGAAATTAGGAAGGATCCTGATCAGATAGAATCCTTGCACAGACTCTCACAAATGGAGGCAGAGGGCCAGAGTGACCAGGAGTGGCAGAAGTAAGCAACTGAGGTATGGCTCCTTATCCTCTCATGCCAGAGTCAGGTAACTCATTGCAGGAAAACAATGACCAAGAAAAATGACAGAAAGAAAATTCGGAAATGAATGATGATTTTGCTCAGCTAGATGCTACGGAAAGCACATGGCCGCTGTTCTTCCCTCCAGGGATCTGGCAGTCTAGACTTTAAGGGAGCTCAAGCAATACTGTAGATAAGAAAGGAAATGAAAAGGAGAAGAAGGAAAAGGAGCCAAGATTAGAACATTTTCATTGTGAAATTAAGAGTGAACACTGACAGATGCTACCTTGAGGTAGATTATCATTAACCTGGCCATAACCCCTGCAGATAGGCTCAACAAAGGTATTACAGCCGAAGCATCTCCCATGGGATTCAGGGGTCAGAGAAAAGATTACAGATAAGAAGCTCAAACAAAAATATAATCAGTCAATAGAAGCTATTGCAATACTACTGACTACAACACCTCAGTGCCCTGACATCACTCAACAAACACGAACATCTTGTTACAGTTGTTCTTATCTGTATCACAGAAGTGATTAAGCCTGTAGTTTACTGGAGCAAAGAAATCTTAGGCTAGATTCACCACATGATTTCACCCATTTCTCTTTAAGCATTTTTCTGCTACTTGTCCTCCTTGTGTCCAGGAGAGATACAATGCAACATTCACCTTATTCCTTGTAGTCCCACCTTTTGCAGACATCTGTCAATCAGATAATATTTCATTAAGCCATTTTGAAAACTAACAGTTCAATCTTTTAGAAAAAATACAGGCCTTTAGCAACATAAATTATGAGGTGAGTTTTGGTCTTAATATGCAGTATAGCTTCCTTACTGTTAACACATTTACAGTCACACAAAGTTTAATGGCAGTTTTGGGGTTTAGAGAAAGTAAGTTTCCAATGCCATTACCCCTCTTGTACGGTAAATACTAATACTAAAATAAGGAAAAACTCTCCTTTCTATTTGGATATTTAAAATGAAAGAATCTGAAGTCATTTTTGAGCTATCTATGTATACAGAAATGCAATTTCAGTGTAAAAAATGCACGAATAGCACCTTTTTCCTGAGGGAGAAGTCTTAAACAAAGTGAATGAAAACGATTCACCTTACACCCTCTTTGAAAGTCTAATTCAACAGTGACGGTAGATAATGGCAAAATCTCAGTGCCTAGAATGACTGCTGTTGACAGTAAGCATGACTGATTTGGGAACCAAATTTTTTAGGAAGCTACAAACAACGTCAACAGGCCAATTGAGGAATTAATTCAATCCACAGTTTTATAGAGAATACAGTCCACCCTGGTAAACTGGTAACATTAACTGAACAAGATGGGACAGCAATACAAATGCTCAAATACAAAGGTAACTTCTTTAATACACATACCTGTCCCTATCCTCTCTTCCCCTCCCAAATGTATGTATTATGTCTCAGTGCTACATATAATAAAGATAGGCTTTCAGGCTTATCCTACACGAGTATATGGAATCCACAACTTCTAAAAGCAATCTCAGTATTCAATTCAAATCCCTGTATATTAGTTTAGAAAAGCAAGGCAAAGCTTTTATTAACGTGGAAAGAACCAAGACGTCTCTAGACTGCATAAGCATTTATTTTTCCTACAGTTACATTGGTTCCCACACTAAATGTCTGGTACCGTCACAAAACAAGCAGTGTAAACTGAAACTGCCCCTTTAAGGACAGAAAAATCTCCAAACCCCAGCTCATCTGCAAATTTACTGCTTGACACTGAGGGAGTAAGGACAGTAACTGAGCGTGATTGTGTGACCAGCATAGCAATCAATCACTTCTGATACTTCACCTCACTCTCTCTGTAGTACCCATTCATT
Source organism: Gymnogyps californianus (assembly GCF_018139145.2). Taxonomy (NCBI): domain Eukaryota; kingdom Metazoa; phylum Chordata; class Aves; order Accipitriformes; family Cathartidae; genus Gymnogyps; species Gymnogyps californianus. Next base: position 55,715,098 of record NC_059472.1, on the reverse strand, counting down.
TTGAAAAACCCAAACTCGCAGCACATTACAGATTATGGTTTCTCACTCAACACATCTGGGCTATGTGGTTTTGAAAAGTCTGGGTAACTTCAGAAATGACTATGAGTTTCCTGTGTGCAGGTATTGGAAAAGTAACTTGGAGTGAATATCTAAACATGCCCAGAAAAGATGAACTAAAGCAGAGCTATCTATCCCTCCACATGAATGATCTGATCTCTGTTGCACCTCAAGAAAGCTATTTCATATAGTCAGATCACTGCCCTGGGGGGCTCACATGCTTTAGAAAGAGCTAATAAAATAAAAAAAAAAAAAAAAAGGATTTACTCACTGGTGGTCTGAGTGTTAAGGATTATTTACAATTTTTTCTACAGAGAAATGGGAATGTAAGCCTTGGCTATAAAGCAATACAATCAGATCCAAAAGAATCAGAAGATACAAGGAACCAATATAAGAAATAATGACTTCACATAGATCTTTAAAAATGATGTGGTGTATTTTAATTAAAAATAAAATTCTAATTCTGAGATTGCTTAGTATCTCCGCATGAAAGCTAGATATCGTACTTCTCTACTCAAAGCATATGGCACATAGCCCACAAATGTATTTTTCAGCGATGGTGATTTAGTAAAACACCCTCCTTGCTATTTTGGGCACTGTATATTATCCAAAGATTTCAATATGTTGGCATTCTAGACTTTGCCAGATGCAACAAAACTCCTGGGACATCCCCAAATCATTTAACTCTAGCTTACAAGACAATTACAGAAATCCACGTTTATTTTGAGTTACATGATTCTATGATACAAGTCTATGTAACCATGCATATTTAAAGACTCAGAAGAGATCACAGGCGTAGTCTAACGGGTCAAATACATCAAACAGTTCAAACACATTCATGTTTTTCTGTTCAGTGCTCTCCTCCATCTGCAAGACGCAAACTGATGAACTTATTCTAGTTCCAGGGGCAGCTGCAGTTGAGAATACAGGACTGTTTCTAACCTCTCTCACTATTTTCAAATTACTACAGAAGTTTTAAACGTGATGACTGCATGTTTCCTGGAATTATCCAGAAATCACTGTTAAGAGTTTTGACACCATTTTTTGGAAATTTTGTGACTCTGATTATTCAGGTCATTTTGCAAATCTGCTAACCTTGTGCTTTCTGCCATAAGTACTAGGTCAATCGCAATGGGATTGGGGAAATGAGCGACAAATTAAGTCTCTGTACAGAGCTCCAGAAGCCAGCACTGAAAATCTGCTAGGGAAGCAAGAGACACAGAGAGAACTAAACTGAGAACAGACTCTCAGGCTCCTGAGCTCAAGTCAGATACACAAGAAAAGTGTACTTCAACTGGGCCCCAAACTATCAAATTCTCATGAAAAGGAGGGTATGTTTTTGTTCACATTTACATGAAAAAGCTCAATGTTTGTAGGATTAATTTTCTTGTAGGAGGAATTTTGTCCTCTTTGAGTCATATACAAAGTACCAGGCAATAGGACCTCTAGTCCTATACAGTCCATTTTAGTAATGTTTCAACATTGTATTAGGCTTCTGGATTGAGATTTCCATACAGAGGATGTATCTGTGATGCACTTCTGTCCTAAGTCACCTAACTAGATGATTAGTGGTGGGACAGACAATATCAAATTTCATACTATTAAGATCTCAACATGATTACTATTTTATAAGAATACGGGGCAATAGTTGTCTTCTATTTCCCTACTTCACCTTTCACAAGCTGAAATGACTTGTGAAAAGGCACAAAAATAGAATAACATTATGCTCCTAACTGCTGTGCAGCACCGTTGTTGCATAAGTACTTAATTTCAATAATATAACATACCATTTTGATATCAAGTTCAAACTGAGGGACAACATCAAAAGCTGCACAACTTTGTATTTTAATTGGGTGTACATCCTACTCATAGCAATGTAACGAAGCCTTTTCTTGAAAGCAACTTATAACAGCTATCATCCAACTATCTGTCCCAGAATTTGGCATAAATTGAACTCCCCAAACTCTCTACCAGGCACCAGTGTCTCAAGTAAACTCAGATGGTCCAAGCAATCATTTTGTTTGTCTGATACTTGAATTTGCATGAATCTAGCTATGTTAGCTCCTGACTAATGACTAATGATCTCCAAGGGCAGAATCTTTATCAAAATGAAAATCTCAGATATAAATGTTAATGGCTGTCGGTCAGCACAGTGGCACTCGTTGTCACCTGAACAACAGGCTTGCCTAGTTCATTTAACCATAATTACACAATAAACTACTAATGTACTTTTCCTTATCTGGCCAATGTCGCAGGGGTTTTGCCCATCAGAAAACGTGTCAGGAGAAAGCAGTCATGCCAGCACCGGCTGCCATGCTGAGAACACCAGTCATTACAAGTGTCACTAACGACACCGCCTCCGTTCTTCTTTTTTCCCACCTGGAATCGACTGCAAAGTCAAAAGACCTGCTGCAGAGTTAATGAGCACTATTAAATTTGCTCTAATCTTGAGAACAAAAGAACTCATACAGGACTAACTATGGCCAGACAAAAAAAAATCTGCTGCCTGACTGAGGTGAAAGGTAAAAAATGCACCAGTTCTCAGGAAAGCAAGAGTGGGAGGAAAGGCGCTGGCAGAGGCACTTATGCCCATTAAAAAGAAGTACAATTCTCAATAGCAGTACTCAACTTCTTTTCTGTAACATCTCTTGACTGGCTAACTAGTAAACACAAGATAAAATGGAAATAATTCTCTGCCAAATATGCACAGCTGTAGGTCCACCTCTGATGATTCATCAGCAGCTCTAGGCATCTGCCAATTTTTTCTTTTTTAATTTTAATTTAGGATGGATCTAGAAGTGGCAGAGACTGCAGTCTACTAGGGAAAAGGAGCCCACAGCACATAAGGAAAGCAGCACACAAGACAATAGTAACTATTTCAGTGCATAGATGCTTGCTTGGATATTACAGCTTGCATTTACAATGACTAATCAGTAAATTTGAATATGATACTCAGTATAGAAGTGGTAAATTAGCAATGGCAGAGTACTTCAAATTATGTTTCTCAAAATATAGAACATTTTATAATCCATACCAACTTCCTCAGCTAAAAATAAAACTGTAACGAATTCTGCATTCATCTAAGATTTCCACCAATTTCAGTGAAATTGCGTGGTGCATAAACAAGTGGAGAATTTGGTCCCAAATATGTCCTCCTATTGGGGGCCAGTCTTGTCTGCTCTTTTCAGGGCTCTTACTTTCCTTCTTTTACCAGACAGGGAGCAACAATACAAGGTCAAGATCACACAATTTCTTTTCGAAGAGTTAATGTACCCAAACTACAAACTTACTGAATTTGTATCACACTAACAAAAAGGCAGATCTTTTCTTGAAGCCGCTGTGCGAATATTCCAAATAATCAAGAGAAGCCCTATTCCATCCACTATAAACAGTCTCTATGATTGCAAAACTGGGGACAAAACCTGTTCGTAAACAGAAACATTTCAATTCCCGTATTTTCCATTGTCAGTGGAAAAAGAGAAAAAAAAAAAAATCCAATTTCTTTGAATAATGAAACAGTGTTTCATTTAATGTTTCATTTGTTTCTATTTTGTTTTTTGACTTAGCCTTGAGACATGAATCGTATTAAAATATTAATTTAAATAGATTTACTTATTATGGCAACAACATACTATATGACTTACTATATTATAGTCTTTTGACATTTTAAACCCAACATTTTAATGGTCCCAAACTGAATTTTTTTTGAAGGCCTATTTCATGGAAAATATGAATATAGGTCTTTTCATCTGGGGAACAGAGACAAATTTTGAAATACTGTATCTGTGGAAGAGATAATTTTTTCTGACCTTCACATTAATACAATCCTTTAAAGAACAGTTTAAACAAAATGCACTATATGTAAAGTGTCAAATAATGTAATATGAAATCTGAATTACCAAGTAAATGAGCAGTTTCAATATATTCAGAAGTCTTAAGGAATTTCAACTAAGAGGTTTAAATTTTAGTTGCTTTAATTCGTTTGAAGCATGGTTCTGCTTACCAAGTTTTCAAGCTAGAAAACATTTACTCTTTTTTCCATAAATTCTATAAATGAATGTTTTACGCTTTTTCAAAATCTTAATTGAAAAAATATTTTAAAAGTTTGAAGAGCAACTAAAAAGGAACATGAGAAACTTAATATTGTTTTTAAACAAAAACATTACTGAAATGTGTTCCTTTCAAGAGCATGCTACTACCATATACATCTGAAGACTAGTACTACAGTCTGTCTCATGCAAGTAACACCCCATCTTCCATAACTATATAAAAATATTTCCTAGTTTTCCATGACTTTTAAACCTGAGCTTGAAAGAAGACAGATTTCTACTGGACAGCTGATTTTTGCTGCTGGCTAACAAGATTAAACAAGCTTAAATGCATCTCATTTTACGACTAAGCAAGACCCCTAGTATTTTGCTAATCCAAAAACTATCATGTACTCTTTGTACCTGGAAAGCGAGAAAAGGTGAATAGCCTCAGAAAGGGATTTGCTAAATTCACAGAAGAACCCTTCTCATTCATCACCTGCTGACAGCAGGGAACGAAACAAAGGCTTTGGGTAAATAGAGCATCATATAATGGTATTACTAAGGACTGTATCAAAATGAAAAGTTATTACTTACTGAAAGTTATGCTTCATCTTGCCCTCATTTTTTAGTGCTCTCTCCTTTGAAATTCACTCCAGTAATGGTAACTCATGACGTTTATGCATGATCATTATTCATGAAAAAGTAGTAATATGTACACAGCAACAAATGGAAATGCTTGTACATGTCTAACCAATGCTATATTTTCAACAGAACAAATGAGAAAGAAACCACTAAATGAATTCTAAAAATAGTTACGTAGGCATGAAAATTTCTCATAGACATGGTAGTGATATTTATACCTACTACTTTTCAATTAAGAAAATTTGTTACATAACGATATTCAAAGGACTCTAATGCACAGTATGAGACATAAGAAACTGCCATAAAGCTAAATATTTCATTACATTATTGACCATGTTGTTTTTACCTTGGTAAAACTTTTACAAAGTTTGTTTTTATAAAGGAACTTTCAATATTAGCATTCACTACTTATGCATGGAACAACATGGCAGAAAGTGTGTCTCTGATGACAAAGGATTTACTTACAGGTAATAAGTGTAGGAGTGATAGCTTCTTCTGCCATGATGGTGGAAGGATTAGGCAGTGGTGGAAAAGATGAAATGGAAGGAAAGAAAAGCCAAATATTAATGTATGAAAAATCAAGATGAAACTGAGACCAGAACTGGTGACACAAATGAAAGGTAGCAAGAATGCATATCTGGGCATATCACGCAACGTGTCTGCAACAGACAGATGACATATCCATTCTCCATAAAACTTTAAGCAATACAATATATAATGCATTTCAAACTGTTAAATCAAACCACCTTAAAGTACACCTACTAAGTAATGTTAGATATTTAATGTGTATTTATCTCTGCATATACTACACACGCAAACACTCCCAATTAAAGGGATAAAACACCTCCGATTACACCTCAACTGCATTAGGAATAAGGATATAGGACTTCTAACATGGTGTTAGAAGTTTAACAACGCAGAATTTCAAAACATGTATTAAGTAGCTTCTCTTCTTGTCATAGTACTGTAGAATCTCTGGATATCCCTTTCTTTACTTAAAGAAATCAGTTCTGCCACTGACAGGACTGGAACTTGTTTCCAGAGGGGAAAAATCAATGGCCACACCTTTTTTAATATCTCAGTTTTTTTAATAACCATTTAAATTCTGAAGAAAAAATTACTTCTTGCCACACAACTAAAAAGGCTATCCTTGCTGGCTAAAATTATTTTGGTGGTATTACCCCATGTGGCAGAGGAAAAAATAAGAACTGATCCTGTATCCCTGTTATTTCTGCCCATGTGAATGTCACAAAGAACAAGCTGGAGACCTAGCACCACCATCTTGAGAAATATGGACCCAGTCAGTTTTTCCTGCATTACCTCTTGCACAGCCAGATCCTCCACCCAGACATGCTCTGCATGAGCACAAAGTACAGAAGCCCTCCAGCTATACTCTTCTGCTTTACATCTCTCCCTCCCTCGGTTATGAGCCCACTACAAGCAGGACTGCAACTCTCCAAAAGGGGCAAGTTCCAATCTAAATGAATTCCATGTATTGACTGCAATTAAAAAGAGGCTGGAGATCATAAAACATCTCTGAGCATAATGTCAAGTAGCATTCACATGTTGGTAAGATAAAAGACTGAAAGGAACCATGTAGGCATTTGTAATTTTTACAGCACATGCACACAGTCCTTTGACTGCAGAGGAAACATGTAAACAGGCCTTGCAAAGGACTATAACTAACGTTAACTTGCCTCTAGCTACATGCTTCAGGCATCTCTTTGAAAACTAGGCTTTCATCAAATTTTCTCTCTCATCTTCTTTGTGTGAAGATGCCGTTAGAAATATTTCCCAGTTTTTATTCCCATTTTTCTGATGCAAACAGTATTGTTCAAACACAAGAGGCTAGATACTGAATATTTAATCACGTGGCACACCTGCAAAAATGCACACCTGTTAAAGTTGAGTTTTAAAAGATAGCTAAGAATAGAGTAAGAGGAAAGCTGCGAAACAGTTATATGCTTCTTCCACCAGCACATACCCCATTGCCTTCAGTAAGGAGCACAGGATCAGGTCCTATCAAAGCAGATCAACTTACCTGCTCTATTAGCAAGGGGTTGTTTTCTGGTTCAGTCATAATTATATCTCCCTCTGCCCTTCTTTTCAGAATTACTCATTTTCTCACTTTCATTTAGAATCTCATGACACTGCCACCCTGTTCCTTGCCATATGTTGCCATGACAGAAATTTAATGTAATTAGTACAAATGTTCTCATACTTCTAAAAGATGTATAATAATTTGAGAAACAACAATAAATACAATTAATCAGTGAAGCGCTGCTGGTGCTTACATGCAGAATTCTGCCAAATATGTTATAGAGATAAATTATTTCTTATGAAAAAAATGCTGAAAATCCAGGAGCTTGAATTTGTGTAAATGTCCCATTAAAAATTTGTGTAAGATGAGAAAAATTAAAAGTCTCAAGCTCCAGTTACTTTTATATTGTTACAGTTGTGAGATTTTCCATATGAAAGTCCTTGAAAAAGAGCACTGTGGTTTTTGACTCTCAAGAATACCAGACACTGAAAAAACCAGGTAAAAAGAATAAATTAAAAACCTACAGAAACAGAAAGTTTCAGACTTGCAAGTCCTCAGGCCACATGCAAAAGCATCATTCATAATTGAAAAGATTTAGCTTTTTTAAGAAATATGGACAAGTTCAATTTTATTTCCTACATAATGTATACAAACTTTCTCTCTCTCTATGTATGAGAAGTCTTTTTCTGTTAAAGAGAGTGACCCAAAGATTTTGGCCAACCTTGGCCAAATTTTCTTCTGTGCATGACTCTTTAGTCACTTCCCACTAGAGAGGTTATTTTACGTCAATAAACTGTTTATGTGTATAGTGATAATATAAAGCATTTTTATATCCTTCAGGACTAAAGACATAAATAAATTTCATAAATATCACTTGTAGAATAAGGCCTCACTATAAAATTTATCAAAACCAATGCAGCTGGCCGCAGGAGAATTGTCCCACTAGAAGGGAAAACTTCTGGAACTGTGTAATTACCACAGTGATTTCTTTCATTGTCTCTCTTTTGCAGCTGGCCTAGAGGGAAAAACAAGGTTCAGGGGTAGCACTGGGAGAAGACTGGAGTTTTCCTTCAGCCCTATTATCTCCAATTTCTATCCTAACTGCTTGAAATTGTTGGCAAAGGTGTATAACTGAACAGCCTGATTTGCTATCAGGGAATGGGACCAATGCATTCCCAGCCCAGCTCCACCAAGTGCAAAAGCCTTCCTTATCCACTGCCAAGAACCAGCGTCTCTGAGTTAAACAGATGCCACAATTACATATGTTAGAAACTACTGGAAGGCTCAGGCATAGACAGCCGAAAACAGAAACTAAAGATAGGCAAAAGAAAATAACCTTTTTATGGAGAAATGCAATGATCAGAAAAACCCCATTCTACAACTGAAGCAGAAGCCAATGTAATTAAATTTTAATAACTGTTTCCTTACTGCACTCCCACTGCAGCAGCAAGATGGTAACCCCGAAAGAAACAGCTGTCCCAAAGACATAGATACTTTTAAGCAAACTTTGGACCAATAAATCTAATTTCTCAACTTCTGCATATTTTTTAAACTTAGCTGAAATAGAATATAAAAGAAAAAAAAAAGGAAAGAGAAAAGAATAAAGCAGTAAGGTTCTGATTTTTGCAAGTCTTGATTTAATTGCTATTGCTTTTCCAAAGGTTGTGGGAACAGTTCTCTCATTTTCACGGCTCTACTTTAAGTTGAGCAAAGGGTAAACTTACTTGCTGCATTTTTTATTTTTTATTTTTTTGTTTTTTATAAAGTCCTATGCAGGTATATCAAAGACTGCAGAGATCAAGGGCCTTGCCTAAGACTTAATATTCAGGATCAGATTCAAAATCCACTTTATTGTGGAGCAATATTGTGGAAACACAGGTATTGGTTTCCACTGACGTTGTGTTAACTCTGACATGAGAGATTCACAGCACAGCTGAGAAGAGGAAACCCTACTGGCATTATTCTGACTTCACAGAGAAGAATCATCTCATTGATATGACCATATTGGTATTAGGAATAGCTTGCAGGTTCCTAGTCTACATTACATGACATCTTTATGCAGGAATGTGGTTGAATGGACAAATAAAAGATAGAACAGAACAGATAAAGAACTCTAAACAACCAAGTGGGGAGAAAACCAGGAAAGCACTAACAGTCTTCCCCTGACCCAGGTGACAAGCATACAAATCTGCTTTACTTTAGTCAGACTGAGTGTCCACACAGAAAATGTTTTAGTGTCCATGATGTTCCTACCCTCACTAGTGACTCCATACCATAGACTGAATAGTTAGGCCACTTAATCTCTCTGTGACCCAGTTTAAAATATAACTACTTCAGAAGACCACTATATAGTGAAATTAATAATGATACCTAATGACTATTGATATTTGCAGAACTTCTCTACCTCCTGCTTTGATAGTGACCATATCCAAAGCATGCCTGTGCTGCACTGAAAACTCTGCTTTGAATGTTGGTCTTGTCTACTTGGCTACTGCATTAAAAGTCAAAGAAGTTGATCTGTGAAAATCTGTGGTGCCTGGCACCAACCAAGCAAAGAATGGTTGCTGGATGAAATGAGGTGGCTATTAAAGGAATATGTTGGACAAAGTCATGGTTATCACATACAGTAAAACAGCTTTCCAAATCTCTTGACAACGGAAAGAAATGGTTTGAAATTAAGTTAATTAAGCACTGTGAAGCCCCAGAGACAGACTAAATTTAATCTACTGACGAGATCTGGAGATCAAGTCTACAAGGACCCATGTCTGTGAAAGAATGAGTAACAGACAGTATATATTTGGGATATGTCTTGGGATAGCGGAGTGTGAATGGGATATTGCTGTAGCCAACTCTAAGCAAGACAAGTTTCAGAGCACGTAGACTCAGTGCGATGAAATCTAGCATTGTAACCCAGAGAGTCTGCACATAATAGTGCAGAGAGGAAAGTGGTTCTCAGGGGAAAGGTGCCACTGAATTACAAGGTGCTATTTTATTTTTCACTCAGATCTTTACTCCACTAAAACTCCTGATAAAGTAAATGAAATAAAATGATCAAGTGCAGTAGTCAAATGACATGCTAGCTTGATAAGATTGTTTCACAAAGTAGCACCTAAAGTATCATAAAACTGAAAAAACACTACAGTTATACTAAGCTTGCAGAATGATTTATACATTTTCTTCAAATGCATAATGTATACACAGTAACTGAATCAAGGTGAAACCATAGGGGCTCTCAGCAGCATAGTGAATTAATGCACCAATAACAATCTACTGAATAATCGGTTCATCTTTTGCTTAAGTCATGGGTGTAATTGTATTGAAGACCTTCTATGCTACAGCATCTGCTTTAGAGGTCTGGGACACAATATACCTTGCTCCTGAAACTCTCATTAAAGCCTAGTCACATCCTGTTACACAGACGAACCATTCTTACTTTTTAATACTCACTTCAACTCATTTCACAGTTTGTTTCGTTAAACGCTGCAGCATCATTCTGGGATATGTTTAAGTTACTGGTATCATTCTTTCTGTACTACACAATGAAATCATACGTATTTGGTAACAGTTCCTGGACTTGTACTTTCAATAGTTTCATCTCTGTCACAAGCAGATTTATTCCAAACCCCAAAGAAGCTCACATAATGCACTTTTCTTCTAACAACAGAATTACTATGAATAATAATTACTGTGCTGTGGCAGACAGAAGGAATCAAGTATCCTTCTGCATTAACATGCAAACACTTAGGAATCGAGCCTTCCTGCCTCTAACAATTAGACTATCAAAGAGCTTTTCCCTAGAGAATGAAGCAAGAGCTGGTATAGCATTCATTTAGCCAGAGACCCTGACACCTTATTTACTTTGAAATTATTTGGATCATTTTGCAATGCTCTCCCTTCAAGATTAAGAACTTGTCTACCTTGGGTGAATATATTCTACCTTTGGAGCAAACGCTTAAGGAGAGGCTCAGAACTGGAAGACAGAGAGTGATGAATGTCAGCCAGGAATTGTGTAAAGAAGGATTGGCCAGACAATGCGAGAAGCCTTCCTCCCTGCATGCCAAGTGCTGTGTCTGGCCCTAGGGAGGAGTTTGGGAGTTCAACTGCTAAAACTGAAGGTATGAATGATGCAAGAAATCAGAAGTGGGAAGAAAAAAGTACTGCAAAGTCAGAACAGATTTTAACTCTGCTACACTGTACTTTATTGAGAAGATTTGGTTACTGGGTCAACTTCATTGCCCCAGCCAGACTTACCCTGGGGCTTAAGTCTCAATCTCTTCTGTATGGCAGCTTTTGACTGCTTTACCTGCCTCTTGTCGTGACCTAGCCCTCAGCCCTGGCCACAGCTCACCTTTCTCTGCGCAGAGCCCTTCTAACTCATGGCCCTGCTTCTGTCTTCAAGGAGAGTGAAAAGCAGTTACTTCTGTTGCCTGCCCTGAGGCACTGTCAGGCAGCTGCCTCCTTAGCTGTGCACCTCCACTGTTCATGTTCTGGAAGAATTTCAGGCAGCTCAGGGGTTTGGACTATCTCAGACCTGCCAAACTAGTTAACATACAATTAAATCACATAGTGTTGGGATGAGCAAAATCAGGCCAAGATTGCTCTCAAAGGAAGAAAAGGGGGTAAATACAGGGTGAATGGCAAGGAGGTGAGGGGTTATGGGACAATAAGAAGACTATGGCAGACGTGGAAGGAGAATTCATGACTCAGCCCCTTTACACAGCTCTCACACATTCCCAACCCCACCTCTACTGCTGTAAAGCTCACATTGCTCCGGATACAATCTAAAACCTTAATTAAATTTGCTACTGAATTTTTCCCAATCTAGACTTAGCTTCTATCATCACACGGATTTTTTTTCTTATCCATGCCACCTCCCTAGCTATGAGATATTTTTCCCTTTATTATTTTTCCTTTTACAGTGTTGAGAAAGGCAACCAGGTTTAAAAGCCTTACACTTCTAATGTTGTAGCAGTTTTCAAATGATATTCAAAGCAAAACAATCTCAATGTGTGTGCACGTTGAACCAGCATTTGGAAACATTCAGCACCATTGTAACATTTTCATTTGTTTTCAGGGAATGAAGTTTATGCAGAACAACATAGACCCCATTCTTAGCACAAATTACCTTAGGTCTAGTTTCTGTTTGACTGAGGATTTCTTTTACATTCAAGAATGAAACTACATCTAACTCTCAGCTGATCTGTTGAATAGAGTGGAGACTCACACTTTCAGGATAGAGACACTGTTCTATTATTAGAGTCCATCATGCAGTACTAATGCATAAAGTGCTGGAATCATTAACCTCGAGTTGTTTTTCTTCTATAACAAAGCCACAAATATTAATTCATAGAAAATGCTGTGTGATGAAATAGATACTGTGGTTTTATGAAAACCCAACAAAGCTTTGGGGGTGGGAGGGAGCAGTGCTTCCTAAACTCTGTGGCAAAGGGCACGAAGGTGGCTGGATACTTCTGCCAATATCAAACTGAGAACTGCTGTAGGAGATGCTGTGATATGAATATGTACATAGAAAACATCTACTAATTGCTCACCTTTTCTTCATTACCAGCACAACCCCCAGAAATATAATGACGAACAGCAAGATGCCTGCAATGACTCCAGCAATTTTAACAGTATGGTCGGTCTGCTTCTCAGGCTCTGGGTCCGGTTTTCGAGTGGCAGCACCTATGGAATCAGTAAAAGGAAAAGAGGAGAGAGAAAAAGAATGAGGATGTCATTCTTCCGATGTTTGTACATGTAACCTACCAATGTCATTGGTCTTATCCAGGGCCAACAGATATCAATGCTTGATCTTTTAAAAAAAATCCTACTTTCATATGCATTGACAGGAATATAATTCTTCATATTGTTCAATGACATTTTGCAAGACCACAACACAGGTGGGATACCACTGCCAGCCCTGACCCTTTTATAAAAGCCTCTTCACAGATTCACAAATTTCTATATTTTCATTATCTGTGCTGGCTCCCTTTTCTTTCTGCCATTTAGAAACTTGCTAACAACACAATAACTATCCTAAGCCTTTATCCAAATTTGATTTGCTGGAACATTTTCCTCAATTATTTTTCATAAATGAAGCTGTAATTCCATAACATATTAGCTTAAACACCTGGAAAAGTGAGATAAGCTCATTTACCATGCATTTTACCCGCAATTGTTTTTTACACAATAGACTTCTTTTTTTTTGCCTTTGGAAATCTAAATCTAGGTCACATCTGGTAGGCAAAAAGACTCCTTCTAAGCAATTTATTCACAAAGTGGGAAGCAGCTGATGATCACACCACTGGCACCCACATTTAATATCTGTTTAAATGAGATAACCAGTGCCTTACAGCAGCTACTGTCTTAGCTCTTCCAGCTTCTCCATTTAAAAAAAATAACATCGTTTGTACTGTTTACTGTATAATGTGATGGAACGTCAAATCCATGTCTGATGAAATATCCATTTCCTCTACTAAATGAGTTCAGGATGAAAAATGTTAAGGAAGCAACATTCAATTCACTAAACTGATTTTATTTTTTTTATGGACTTCCATTTTTTTTTTTAATCAAAACGTGACAGCATTCATCATTTGAGGCACCATGCCACAAAGTGGACACAGGGATTTATGGATCACTTTCCTGCTATGGCTTTTTTGGGAAGGGAGAAGGAAGAGTAAAGCCTAAGTGAAGTGTAGTATTTTAAGATTACATTCTTATCTCACTGTCTGAGTTTCACAGAGGATTTTGAAAGCACCAATTATATTTTACTTGTTTCTTCACTTCCTTTTTTTGGAAAGAAAGCAATTAGTGATCAATTTACATGCAGAGATATTTTCTGAAAAGTACAATGAAAACATTTCCCATGTTTATTCTCAGTTGTAACCAGGATATTCTAAGATGGTGAGTACTTCTGAGTGCCCACAGTTACACTTCTGGCCTACATCTTCAAAACTTCTTCCCAGGAGGAATGCCATGAAAACCTGGCAATTCGTATTGCTGCCAGAAAAGGTGATAACCTTTAATCAAAATATATCTATAGCTAACTGCAGGAACCAGGTTCTTTGGAAAATTCTGGCCATGGTACTTTGTGTGAGTGCTAAGTCAGAGAAGATGATCTGCTGCTTGTCTCTGTGCCCAGTTCTATCAGAATATTAGTTCGATAGCAATACACTGTATTGCTAACACACAACACAACTCCGAATTAGTAAAATTCTTACTTCGTATGAGTAAAGGTAACAGAATCTGGCTCCGTATTTTCTTCAATGCAGACGCATAAAATTCTGTTATAAACAGTTCTATTTTTATTTTCCTTGTGTCATATATAAATCATTTTGTTAAACTCTATATTGCTGTAATCTGCACGGCACTCAATAGTGTAGCAAATATTTAGAAGACATCTAGAGTATCTTTGTGCAAAAGGCAGCTGATGAGTTGAACGTGGCAAACAGGAAGCAGTGAATCAAGTATGATGCAAATGGTAAGACATGATAAGGACTTTACAGTCCTCTCTTAAATCTAAACCCCAAGCCAGGAAGAATGCAAACTCAACAACAAGCAGTATCTTTTTAGATGCAATTTCTAAGACCGGTTCCTTCCAAAGTCTATTCTTCATTATCTCCTTCAGGCTACCTCACCCTACTGGAATACTCATTGGCAATGCCTTCCTAAAAACAAATTCTGCCTTATGGTTTCATTCCTTTCGTTAAGGCTTCCAGTGCTACTTTTGGGTTCATGAATGCTAAACATTAAAAGTAAGTGAAGGCAGCCTTGCTACATTTTCACATAGAACTCTCAACTATCCAGTGTGTTTTATCTCAGTGTCATGTCTCTCTCTGACAGCACAGGGTCCTCACTTCAGTGGAACTAGCTAGATATACACTATGCAGAGGAGATAGTATCAAAATCGTATTCAGAGTACACACATTTTCTGCATATCATGGAGTGCAACTTTCATGAAATGCCTTCAATGACACAAAGCATTACCCTCTCGGGAGTCATGGCCAAGCTGGGGAATCCACTACTATTGCAAATTCTCCAAAGAAAGCCTACATGAGAAGAGATGCAGAGCCTAACATCAGGACACTGAATTGCACCATCTATTGATTATCCAATTGAGGGATCATCTCAAATTGTCTAAGGAAAGTGCATGTAATGCCACCCCGAGTTAAAAATAGAATAAAGCTTCCCACCATGATGGACTCAGCCTGACTCATAATAGAGATTGTCTTAAACTGGAAACATGATGTTTCACATGCCTTTTAAAAACTATCATTAATTACTATAAAAAAACAAATCTTGGCATTATCTCAATTCTCCTTTAGTTCCATTCAGCATCTCGTTCATTCCCTGCCAGAATATTGCTCCTTTCTTGGTGTCAGTGCGTTCCAAAATCCACTTGGGTAAATGAACCAAATTTGCCACCTTCCACCTTTCTTGAGCATCCCTTGAGTCTTTTAGTATTAGAAATTCTGGATCAACTTTCTTCATTTTATTTAATACTCTTTATTCCTTTAACATACCTCAGTTTTTCTACAATAGGATTTTTAAAAATTGTTGTGTTCTATCCCGTTGTTTATCCCCCTTAGCATTCTGTTTGGTTTTATTTTGACATCAGATGGACACTGAACAGGTCACTGGTGCGTTGTTTACAGTGAAACCTGCATCCCTGTCTTCAGTGCAGTGTTCAATTTTGAATCTTTTACGAGTTTAAAAGCCATTCAAATTTACCTCTGCTGAACACTACATAGCATTTATCAAGACTGAAATTTGAGTTGCTACTACTTCTTTATTCAGTTTGCTTTTGTCCTGCTGAAATTCTTCACAGTCCTGTGTGAATTCTGCTAACCCACATCACCTAGCATCACACTCAAGAGCTGCTGCCTCAACGCTGACTCTTCCACGTATTTAAAAGACATACTGTACAGCATATAATATTAAACCCTTAAGTGCATTAGCTACGATAAAAGCTGGCAGTTTACTTCTCTGTGGTTTCTGTCTGACAGGTAGATTTTGATCCAGAGTAATATTTGTCTCTGCCCTCATAATTTCTTCTTAACTGACTTTTAACCTATAGCCACACAGGCAATTGCACTGGCACCATGGAGAGAAAGGTGAACGGTGTGTCAGGGGATCGAAGCAGCTAGGGGCAGTAGTTCTGAAATTAATTTTGCCACTTGATAAACTGCAATGTCAATTTGTGCTTTTAGTTTTGTTTGTATGTTTTCAAGACAGATTTAGAAAATTACTATTGCAAGTCTAAAAAAATGATGCCGTGGTTTTTCTTTTACTCTGCTGTACTGACACATACTAAAAAAGTTGAGTGAAATGTAATTTTTCTTTACAGAGATAGTGTTAACTATACACTACTGTATCATGATATTATAGTCCTGGTGTTCTATTCTATTTATTATTGTTGTTTCAACCAGTTTGTCCGACATAGTAATTTTTAATTTCCTTGATCACCCTAGAGCCTTTAAAAATATGTAGCTACAAGACTAGTGGAGTTCTATATCTCCAGTAAAATATCTGTTTTTAATGACAGACTACATATTGTTGCCAACAGCTGAGCTAAGCCCACTGCATTTTCCTCACAACACTGGATCTAATGACTTATTTGGGGTTTTTTTGTTTGTTTTACTTCTAAGCTCTTGGTTCTACCCTTGCACACAGAAGCCTGACTTTAAACCTTGCACAATAACCTCACTGCTGTTTTCCTGCTGAGACTGTCTGGGCTCATGGAGTTAGAACAATCAAGGCCAAACTGACACATATACTGTGGTCCACCTCTAGAAAGGCAATAGGTCAGTAAAGAGCAGTGAGTGCAGGACAGCTCGAGGGAGCTGCTTAGAAAATGAAAGGACAAGGAAATGTTTCCTGCCAGTTTAAAAAGGATTACAGTGCTGACTTTGGAAAGTCCTTACTTGATGAGAACAAACTAGAGTGCTTCCTGCCAGAAGTGAAAAACAGAGATACACTTACAGATAAACCCCAAGGTGCCACAAAACCCAGCAAAGTATTTCCACAGGCTTCCTGCATTGAATAAAGTGGAGGACAGCAACATTGTTTGGTTCCATACCCTTAGTTATTTACTCTTCTAATTAATCTCAGCAATTCCAATTTCCCTTTTACTTATTTATTGCCCATTCTTTGTGGCTTTCCCTACAGTAGCATTTAAAATGTGAAATATCTTTTTTTCCTTCACTTAGAAAAAATGGCATTCAGCTGGCTTGATTTATGACTTTCCCTCATGGGTTCCATTTTGTTCAGTACTTTGCAAGACCCAGTCATAATATTTTTAAGTACTACCCATGAAACACCTAAAGATTTTATTTCACTTATTTTTGACTCTCAGACCTATTCCATTAACTTTTTCTTAATATTGGAATCTCCTTTTCTAAAGTTTAGTGATTACTCAGCCACTTCTTGGCATCTCACCTCCTCTTCTGATTGAGAACTGAATTATATTCTAGTCGCTAATATTTTGTGTCTGCCATACTGTGAATTCTTAAATTACTTCATGCAGTGAAATTTCTATTGCTGTACGACGAGTTAGAAGACTGGGTAAAAAAATTCCTCTCTGAAGAACTTCTAGTTCTTATCAGAGATATACAGGTCTGGTATTAGTATTATAGGAATAATTTGTCGTTTTTGGAAAATGGTTCTGCCACTTCCTTGGGTGGAAAATTTCCCTTTCCTTTCTCACTCAGAAAGAACAAGTGCCATGTTATTGATCGACCCCCAAACTTCATAAACAATAATCTCCTGTAGGTAGTTTATGGATAGAAAAGTTTGAGCAGAACTATTCCTCATTAAAATGGAAGCTAAGACTATTTGCTGAATGAACTAGCCAAGCAAAGTATCATTCTTTTAACTTACATGCAAGCATTATCTTGTTTTTCAAAACCAATGAAAATATTCTTCAGTAAAAGAAACAGACCTCTACCAAATTGAACAAAAACTCTCTCTCCTTCTCTCTTTGTAAATGAACAAAGTTTGGACTTGCTTTTCAATGTTTATAAGTCCCTTCCAAAAAAAAGTAGTTAGAAATGACTGACCATTGTATAGAAAAGAATGACCAATAAAATAACCCTGGCTCAACAGTCTAGGAGCTGCTAGTTATACTTGCAAAGAAAGGAATAAGATTAAAGCTGTTAGTACTGAAAACTAGCTATAGGTTGTTTTGTCTAAAGCAATCTTTAAAAAATCCAGACATTTCTTCTCCTATTTGAGTCAACAAATAACCCCTTCCTTTAATTAACTAGACTGGTCTCATTTTATTTCTCCCGCTCAAGGCTGACCATAGTTGCTGCCTTTTTTACTTCCTTTCTGCAGCTTTAAGCTCTCAAAAGGTACCTGCTTGATAAGTTACTTGCAAGCCTTTCCAACTGTATTTCTTTCACAGGTGTTCCAGTGACTGATGTAATGGCTAACTTTACAAGGCTTTAAAGTAATAATACAGTTAGTCCAGATCATCCTAGTTTCAAGTCAAACTTGAGACTAACTCGTTGTGTTAGTAACTAGCCCATGATTTTTTTTATGCAGGCAGTGCGATTCAACTATCACATCTCAGCACCTACTTTTAACTTATTTCAGAGTCAGGAAAATGAAACATTATACCCCTGTGTGACAGTTGCACTGTGATTAGGTGGCAGAAATCATGCAAAATGGTACAAGGCAGAAGGGAGGCAGAGAGGTGTGGTGCTTCCTTGGAACACCCATCACTAGGATCCTATTGTCCCTGCCACAAAGTAAGAAACTGAAAAGATCAGAGAACTTGACTTTCAAGACTCTGCTCACACTCTCCAAGGACAACACAAATTACAAAGGCTACTATCATTATTACTCTCTATTATTTGCATGATAGTAGGATCTAGAAGCTCTAAATCAGATTGGGAGCCCCACTGTGCTAAGAACAGTGCAAGCACACAGCTAAGCAATCTTTGCCACTAAAAGTATACTGTCTAGTTGAGCTAGGCTGTAGTAGGCAGGTGTAGCAGGTGGGAGGGGGAGGCAAATACCCCTAAGAAAATGCATTTACAATACCCAAATAAATGAACACTTCTGTCCTTCCTGCTCTTTTAGCTAGCTGGTATCACTCAGCATTTCCAGTTAGTAACACAGTAGAAACAGATCTTCAAGAGTGATTTGAGGGACAGAGTAATGTTTTTATGGATGACATTGGTTAGGGTGTTCCAAGGAAGGAAGTAACATAAAGGTTCATAAACATAAAGGTAGGAAAAGCAGAGGTGCCAAAAGTAAAGGGCTGGGATAAAATGCAGCATGACAAAACAAGGAAGTACACAAATACGTCTGTGCTACTGGTATGAAAAGAGGTGCTCCACAGAGGCAGGTCCTTCTTATAAATGTCAAATGATCAACAGGAATTCCAATCCTGTATCACAGACTGCAAAATACACTTGAATGGGGCAGTAGTGCAAAATATCTAGTTTCCTCCAGAAGTTTCCTCAGCATTTCTACCTCCTTCTCCCCCATGACTGCAGAAAACTACCCTCATTTTTAAGTCTGTAGCAGCATTACTGGTGTTATGAAAAGACAAACCAGTCCAACATGCTTTTTATTTGAGTTTCAAGTTCATTCCAGATGCCAGGATTTGTGACTGTCTTGGAGAAGACCCAAAACACATACAGATTTGTAGATGAAATGAATTACCACCCTGGCTAGTCTGTTTACACTGTAAGTGACTGGCATTCAGTCCTCATCTGCTAGCCAGCATGTATTCTGCTAACAAAGTCTTTCTTTTATTACTCCTGGTAGAACTCCAGCTAAGGGAGAAAGTTCTCCCTCCCCTTCCTCATTGTTAGCTTTCAAATCAATGTTCCTAGTTCTCCTTCGAAACTGCACTGCTTTTTTGTCCATATGGTAGAAGTTACGAGGTGGTGTTGGGCAGCGTATAATTTGTGACAGAAGGTGGTTTTGATCGATATTTTTTTCAGTTTTCTCTCTACTCCATGCCTTGAATATATTAGTTTTGTAAATGCCTCAGAGTAAGGTCTGCTTTACTTCTCTCCTTACAGTATTTTTCCCTTTCTGTTCCTGGCTTCTTTTGGAAATGCTCATGTATAAATTGCTTTTTCCACGGGGCAGGGATTATGTTTTCTTTCTGTTTTGCTGAGCACGGGAGCCATTCAAGTGTTGAAATCGATGTATCCTGATTTTCCCTCCTACAACGTGCTAGCGCTCACTAAATCTATTTTTGAATGTCTGGGAAAGAGGGCAAACAGTACTTATATTTTAGCAGGAGAGTATCTTCTCTGTAATTTATGATCATCGGTACAATACATATTGCTGTGTACAGATCTTCCTTTCCTAAAAAAGATTTCTGTACTTCCATAAGAAAACCATGCTGATTTGGTACATTGTTTATTTGGTGTTTTTTAAATGCAGGAAAAACCAGCCTTGTTAAAAGATCTATGCTAAGAAGGGACTATCAAAATAAGGCTCCACTGTGTAACAATAATTATGAATTATTAATTTTGTTTGTGATATTCTTTACGAAAATGTAAATATAAGCGACAAAGAACTTCATGAAAAGAAATGCAAAGAACTACTTCACTGATGAATATGACTCATTTAACTGACTATGAAATGAACTGTATCTCTCACTGGTGGATGATTCATGTTGGTGCATGTGAGCAAAAAGACTTTTTTTGTTAAACATCTGTGTTTCTGGTTGTCAGGAATAATAACATTTTTTACAAAACATGCCTAAAACAAATAAAGTTCCCAGTTTGACACGTATCTTTTGGTCTCATCACAATCTATTTTTTAACAGGATTTTAATCCAGGCTCCTTAGAGTGGATTTTTCTGGAGACTGTGTTTTTTAAAAAAAGGACTCACAAGAAAACAAGCAAGCAAGCCTTGATAAACAGCTCATTTGCTCCTTTGCAACAAACCCACCAACCTTTCCCCTAGCTCTTTTTTTCCCTTTTCTCTTAATCAAGGAAATTTAAATAATTAAAATTCATAAAAATTCTCCTCTCCAGTAGGCACCCAAGCAGTTGGAAGCCCTCACTCGTACTGGAAGAAAGAAAGTGTAAGTCCTTGCACTTTAATAGTACTGAGATCATTAAGGGATGTTTAAAGCATACTCAACAGCTACACCACAACCAGAAATTAATAACAAGTCTAGAATATACAGACACAGTGTATCTCCTTCTTGGAAATAAACAATTTCCTAAGGAAAAAACATAAAGTGTTTTGGAAGCTTAAGCTTTCAAATGGCCCTAAAGGGTACCCCCACACACTTTAGTCTATTTTACGAAGAAAAAAGTCTGGTTACATATTTATAAGTACTCACTCTGTGTGGCCAAAGAAGCAGCCACAATGGTGCACATCACAGACCTCTATGTCAACAAAGGGAAAGGTCATGGCAGCACATTTGAAAGAGAGACCCTGCCACCGAAATAAAAGATAAAATCCTCCTGACTACTATGGAAAGAAGAAACTGGGCTTCTTTACCAAACTGCTCTCTGACTACCCAAACACAACAAAGGTCAATATGACTTCATGAGATGCAAATTTCTGATCAAGAAGGTTGACTGAGGAGCAATGAGAACATACTTGCATCAAATTAGCTGTATACATGTAGGTCTCATACTGAATAAGGATGAGCAGGTCTGAGAAAGAGGCACCAACAAGGGCTGGAACTGCTGGTGTCTCAGTACTTTGAAATGTAGGGCTGGTTACCAGCTGATGCTGTGTGAAAGAGGTCCCACTCGCAGCCACTGGAAGTGCAACAGCATCTTATAAATCTGACTGCTGTGAACAAGAAGTCCTATAGGTATAATGTACAACAAGGGGAGCTTTTAGCCCTAAAACATTTGATTTTATGGTTGTTTACATAACCTCAAGCCAACAGTACTCAGGGTAGAAGAGTGACTCTCTCCAATTAGCTCTAAGGAAATGAAAGCAGTCAGTCCATACTGATCCTGTCCATACATAATGCATTTTCTAAGCAAGTCAGCACGACTTTCTAGCCACTCCTATAGAATTAGCTGATAATTTATCACCACCCACACCAAGGACATTTGAGTTTCACCTATTGCCGAAGGAGACCTCTGGTTGACTCTCATGCTTTCAACACCAGATCTACTCCTGAAACTATATTGAAAAGTGTCAAGAAATATCAGACATCCCTGAAAGTTTACTTCAACTATCTTCTACAAACAGGAAAGGTGTGCATTTGAAGCCTGAAGAGGACTCTGCCCTCTTTAGAGGAGGTAAAGTGTGGTTTTGCTAGTACTCAGTTGGCCCCCACCAGACAGTGAAGATGTGAAGTCAGATCAGAGTAATGTTTCTGCAGCTGAGTTACTCAGGGTGAAACTCAGCTACAGAACTAGATGTTCTTGGCATGGACAAACACAACTGTTTCATATTCCATCCATGAATGATGCAAGGGATCACATCCAGCATGGAAACTGAGTAACCTGAAGCTACGGGTAGGAAGTAGTGGAGTGAGGTACTGTCTTCTGATCTTGCTGCCACTGAGGACTTAACCACAGGAACACTAATGAACAGTTCCAAATGGAAAGTCAGTGAAGACCTGGTTACTTTGCCATTAGGAGGAATGGATGGGGGCAGAAGGACAATGTAGTATAGGAATCCCAGTGGTAGGTCTGCACATCTATGCATTTTTTGGCCTATGCTGCCACTGGCTTACAGACGAGGCTGACGTTCCTGGTGATTTCCACTACCAGCCTCCCTCCACATTGTATCCCTTATGAAAGGTTCTTCAGAAATCCTTCAAAAACAATCACACGCTCAGAATTTACTTATTATTACTCACTACCTACCTATTTTCTTGGAGGAAAGCATAACATAGGTCATTCTACTCAAAGATAAATGGAATTATACATGCAATGATGCACATAGAAAGGTAAAAACAAATTTGTGATAAATTTATAAAAAGCAGGAAAAAAGACATAAAACTTTTTTTTTAAAGCATTTCCAGAGTCAACACTGTTTTGGGGCAGGAAGGTTGGCTAGAGGAACTGGAAAGGAGAATCAGCACAAGAAAGGAAAAATAATTCCACAGAATTCTAAATCTGTCTTTGTGCCAATACAGTGTAGCAATTTTTTTGTTCACATTTCAGAAGCGTTTACAGTATTGCCAATAAAAAACCTGTCCAAACTGAAGCAATGTTAGATGAACCAGGATTCTAGTACAGGGACAAGAATAGACTAGGCCTCCTCTGAATGGTTACCACTGATTTACATTTCATTTTTCATATATTTCCTGTAGGGTTCAGAGGTTACAGAAAAATCTCCATCTGTCCTATTTGATTAAGAATGCCTTAAATAGCCATTTTTCTCATCAGTTCTTTTCATATCACTTTTAATTATTGACATATTTACTCATAACCAGAAGCTGTCTAATTCAATGACAGCATACTGAAAAGCGCAAAATATAACCGTTTTGCTTCAGAAAGGTTTCATGAATACTTTGTTTACTTCTGATCAATGACAATTTACCATTTTTCCTGTTTCCCTTTGTGTTTCCAACGTGAACTCAAAAGATGAACAGTACCTGAAACTACTGTATTTCCCCCTCTTGTCAGCTTGAAACCATGTGAGACAGCAACTTCCACTCACTTTTACACAAAACTGTGACTCAACTTTCATTTGCATGGGAGTTTTCTATTTACACAAAAACTTCTTAGTGGTCAGCAATAACAGAAATCAGATGAAGAGAAGGAAATGAAAGTTCAAAGTTTTGGAAAAATAAAGACTTGAAAATGCACACATACACTTGAATGCCTTTCCCAGAGCTCTAAAATCATTGACTCTTGCAGTCAAACTCCCATTACTGCAGAAAAGGACATTTTCAATATCACGTTTTGAGAAGCAGGTGTTAAAAACCCATCAATAACGACAGTCATGTCTTGCATAGCATTGAGTTATTACTCCACGCAGACAAATGCAGCTTATATATTTATTAAGATATAAATGATTTCAAGGAATCTAAACTAAGTGAATTGCTGAAACATTATTTTGCCCATGGTAGCATGTTCTGCGTCTTTTGATTAAAGTCGACAGTATTACTCTCCTCTTTGCTGTACTACCCTATTTAACCGTAACACATTTTAATGTTCACCTATACATTAACACAGAGGTAATCCATGTAATATTGCATTATAACTTTGTTAAACTCTCCAGTGATACAAACATCAGATTTGCAGTTCCTAAGAACTACAGGTTATTTTACCCGTAAGTGGTCCCACATTTTCTTTCAAATTAAAATTCTAATTGCTTAGCATTTTATGAATACAGTCAATAACTACAGATGGGAAACACTGAAATTCACAGGTTTTTTTAGTTACTAATTATATCTCTGAGTTTCTCTCTCTTCCCTTGTCTCTCCTTAATTTTTCATTGTGGTACATGCAAAACATGTTCTGCTTTGAATGTAAAAATCAGAGGCATATTTTTTTTATGCAGAAATGAAATAACACACTATATGACATACAACCATGCTCTAAAAATTACCTACTGGTATTTTTGCTTTGTTTTATATTTCCTGCTTCTCTGTAGATTGCTGATGTTGAAATATCTTGGATTAGATGGGATACTGACCAGTACTACACAGATGGCAGAGATTCCTTCAGTTTATTAAGAGTTTATCCTGGTCAGTTTATTCATTTTGTTATTTTCATGATTGGGTTTTACGTATCCATTCTCTGTAATGAGATTAAGGAAAGTGCCCTCCCCCCCCCAATTAAACCTCAAACAGCCTCACAGATATCCTCATACTAAGATTACACATTACTGAGCAGACTATTTTTCAAGCTAGGATGAACCGAACAGACTCTTCTTTAGTGGCTTAAGTTAAATTTTGTTTCACTTTCTTCGTGAAAGAGATATTTGACACTGACACTTGGAATCATATTCTTCTCTCAGCTATGGACTAGAACACTCAAATTTCCAAACCAGTTGTGTACTTGGGGGATGTAATACAGCTCCTGCAATGACTGACTATTGACTCTGGCAACCAACTTTTTAACTCCTCTGAATAAAAGACATACCTAATTAGGCTATTTGTCCTTCCTAAAGGGTTGGGAAAGATTGACACTTTCTTCTAGGTCATGGGATCTTCTCCAACTGTTCCTGTCCCAGGTCTGTAACACCACTGGCTCTGGCGATACAGTGCCAGGGTAGCTGATGAACCCATACCTCCTTGGCCAACTGTAAGCACCAATGGCTGGAGGAGAACTGCTGGTACGATCCTCTGCAGTTTATCCTCCCCACTCTCCTATTTATGCTGGAGTTGCAAAGGTCCCACTGTTGCCAACCCAACCTGTTCAGAGTAAGAGGAGCTGAATGGGAGGAGGTCCTGAACCCCTGATCAGAGCCTCTGGCTTTTCTTGACTTGAACACATTCAAAACTAAGGCTGCTAATCCATTTTTAGAAAACCTTGTAGGAATTCTTATTATTGTAAAAAATGAACTGGAGTACGTAATATTGCTAATAGAATCACATTGGTAAGTGACTTCTAATCAGCTCAGGTTCTCTATTGTCTACAGCTGGAAAGGGCTTGTATTTGTATTATGGGTTATTTCAGCATTTCTGAATTGCTATCAGCATTATTTTTAGGCCCTCTTTGTCTAATTGTTTAACTTCAGCTCTTCTTCAGGTGCTCTGTGGAAAATGTACTTATGTTTAAAATCCTAGATGCTTTGGCTGTCTTAAAAACAGAAAACCTGACATTTGACTCTGTAATGTACTAGGAAAAAAAAAAGGAGAAAAGGGAACAGTAGCTCCCATAGCACTCCTGTATCCTCTTAACATTTTCTTGTAACTATACTGTTTTATAGATGAAACTATCACTGCAAAACTGACAAATATAACACATAAAAGAACAAAAATGGGCAATAAATCACAAGTGACACTCCAGCCCATTGAAATGCATACAGCCGGTGCTGCAGAAAGTAGGAAGATTTCCTCTTGCTTTGCATTCTGCCCAGCTGAGCAAGAGGCCAGAATCCTTGAACAATCAGTACAACAATAGCTGGGGCCATCATGTAAAAACAGGCTTAGAATTTCACTTTGGAGAGTCACATTCTTTCTCACTCTGCTTTCCTTGTCACTTGGCCTTGCAACAGCATCGTAATACGGCTTGACATTACACCGCATAGGTGCTCGCTCTCCCCTGGATAACTATCCACAGCTCCCACTGATGTAAATGCTGTTCAGAAGTATCAAGAGAAGAATAAACTCCTAAAATGGTGTATTCAATGTGCAGACAGACATAACTGCACATAGCTTTGTTACTACAGACAGCACTGTAGTCTCAACTAGGAAATTATGGGTTCTCCATTACCCAAAATAGCACTTCAAGTTTCAACATGTCAGAATACATCTAAATCAATGTTACATGGTTCAGGATGGAGAAAAATGAATGCGAATGTCTGTCCAGCCCGTGTTGCTATACCTCATATGCATTGTAAAGGACAACAAACTAGACAAATAGGAAAACACTCCTTCTCAAATTCATGCTGTTGGTTTTTGTGTTAATAAACAAACTGTGTTTTCAGTAATGCAGTACAAATCTGGAGTAAATCCCTTGACATAAAAAAAAAATTCAATGAGGTTGCAATTTAATCAGTCAATGATTTCAGCTGATTTTTTTCACTTTTACAGTGGAATGGCTGAGAACAGAATCTGACCCAGACTATACCAATAAATTTTGCTATGTATTGAATACACATCTGAAGAAATGTGTATATTTTATTATGCTGCTAACTTCATAAGGGAGAAGAAACCAATTGGGATTATTTTATGACTGCTTTTAACATGGTTATAAAATATGCTGCTCATCTAGACGTTAAGGTACGCTGGGTAAAATCACTTAAGCTTTAAGATTGCCACTATCTTTTTAAAAAAATTCTTCTCAATTCTTAAGTATCAGTTATTCTACAAAACTTCTGACATATCTTGTTGTATCTGTTTTGTACCAAGAATTTCATCTATGAACAGTGTACAATACAGAACTCTCCCTTCCAGCTGCATGTGTAATTAACAACGGGTAGTAAAAAGGGCGTTCTATGGAAATCAGTCTTAATAATATACAGTAAAGTAGTGGCTGCTCCACTAAATCACAAATGGAAATACTTTAATTTAAATATAAGTAGCTCAGACATATTTCAACAATTAAGAAAATGCCTGAAAGAATGAACACCCTAATCATAATTCCAAGCATGCTATTTTATCAGAATGCAGACAGAACAAAATAGATGAGGGCCAAGTGAATACCAAATATGGCCAATTTAAAGCTATTACATGAAGTGTCTCTTACAAAATAGTGAAGCAAACTGCAAATGCTTTCAGGCTTTCTCAAAACCATGGATTTGTTATTCAACTTAAAGTCAAGATCATACAGCCACTTATGTATGCGATAAGTTTTTTGTTAACCTTCTACATGATTTCAACCATACTGTTAAACTGTATTTGTTTATGAAAACATGGAGACGGTATCATGAGGACTATTACGCTTCATGTACACATAGTCTTTTCTCCTGGCTGACAGATGTTAGATAGTTAGATATTCTCCCTATCTCTTGGAGGATAGGGTCAATTGAGTGGATTTCAAGTTAGGTACTTTTTGTAAGGTTAACACTGAAAGCTAAACACTATCCCCCAAATTTGAATTCCTTAGTTACTAAGTTATCAAATCAGTGATAACAATGTATTCACTAACAACACTAATTTACCTATTTCAGCTTGTCAGAATCAAAATCACACAGTTGCCTTTACAGCATGTTATATTATACTATAACTTAAGGACAACTACATTGTAGGTATTTAAGTGCAACTGCAGGGAAAAGTTCCCTGTGCTACAGGCTGCAAAGGAGTACTGAAGCAAGGAGTGGCTGTCAAGATATTTAGGGCAAATAGCAGGTAATCCTACAAATGGAAGTCATCTTATTTTTATATGAAAAGGAAGGAGAAAGGAAGGAGAAAGGAAGGACAAAGAAGAACTAATAATGCATTGTTTATAAACTGCACCAGTAAGGACCAGGATGAGTTGATGACGAGGGTGGAGGAAATGAGTGCAAGTAGAGCTGGTTTGAAAGCCGAGCTGTATTATCATGATCTTTCTGAAGATGAAGACCTTTCAAAATTGGTAACAATATTCAGGAATGCAGCCAAGATTTTAAGTTTTCATTATGCAAGAAGCATCAATTTCCCACCTGAAAAAAAGAAAATCCCAACCCTGACCTCCCCACTGCCGGTTATGCATCTCCTCAAATGCTAAAAGACAAAAGTAATTTCTTGATCTCAAATGTAATTACTTTGGTGCTGAGCAAAGAAGTGAGGAAAAGGCACTGAATAGAAAATGCTAAGTAACATAATTTAACAGTTACAGCTGTAGGGCTTGTGGTAACTACAGCTAGCAACAGTCCTATAATTTCCACATAAAGAAGTCCTTTTATGTGTAGATCCTTTCCACAGTCTGGGAGTTTGCAGGAGAAAAGTGTGGGGAGAATGTGCATCATTCCTTGCTTCCCCATGTCCAGTCCAGCTCCTGTAAATCTCCTTTAAGAAAATCTTTGCGTTCCTCATGGATACTGCAGATACCATGATTGTTGTACTGCCCTGAAGTTGAAAAGCCTGCCTAACAGACCCCTACACAGTATGTCTCTAGAAAAACATGAATTCCTGTTGCTGTGATGGGACCAACCACGTGGGCTGGGTGAGGTTTTTTCACTCCCTGTTGCAGTTGTGGCAACTGAGAAGGAGGAAGATGCTTCTTTCCTTTTGATCACACAGTCTTTCAAGCATGAGAAAGGGTTGCAAAAATGATGAGGGGATTTCAGAGGCTTTTTAATACATTTCACCGATAGCCATAAATGCTGCTTGCAGGTATCATTTGATACTTTCTTTTTCACCATAAAAATTAGTTCCTGGTAGAACAGATTTTTTTTAAAAAAAAAAAAGGAAATAAAAGTCACAGATTGGACAGACAACTACAGAGTGCCAATGCTATGAGCCACCAGTGACAAAGCAACCAAATAAATACTTTGCTGGCTATCCTATGCTAGCTATATCTCTGTTCTCTCATTGTTAACTACTATAGCCAACTCCCTCTTGTGAAACAGACATATCACCAGTGTTTCCTGTAGCTACCCAGTTTTGCATTAAAACAAGTAAAAAACAAAATAAGAGAAGAAAAACATTTAACTCTCCATATTGAAAAATATATAACCTTATTTGAATCCTGTGATGAAGAAATCAAAGCTTGTTGACATTCAAGGATATGGAAGAGGTGTTCTTTGTCTCGTCAAAGCTTTATTTGTATTCTCAAGTAAAAAATAATTGAGCTATAAAAATGTATGTGGACAGTGCTTCTGACAAGCAGCACTAACAAGAACAAGCTAGTACTTCCTGGCATCATCTAAATATGTTATTCGGGTTAGTTCATATGTTATTACATAATACAAATATACTTGAAACAATTCTGTCTTGATTGACATGGCAACTTGGGCATTATGGATCACTCAGCTTTGTTATTATAACACATACCCCAGAATTAAAAGCTGTAGCAGACATGTCACTAATCCTCTTATCTTAAGCTGAATCGTTTAACCGTCTCTTATTGACTACAGCAGTATCCAGATGCTAAGCATCTGAACTCCTCCTCGTCCCTTAGACACCCCGGTAGCAACATTTACACGCTTCCCAAGTAACTATGCCAGTATTCTTGAAAAGGCAATGATTTTATCATATGCTAAATGCTGATGGACTAGGTCTAACTTCCCCTGTTACGTATTCCATCAAACTCACCTTAGATTCTAGAGTTTTCAATGCTCTTTGCTTCTGTTTGAAAATAAAAAGGTTTCCAAATCCCTTAAAAGCTTTATGCATGTGTTTATTTTCTGACAAAATGAATCATTTCCCCAAGTTCATAGAGATTTTCTGGTACATTCTGAACTGGCCTTCAAGCCACACACAGCCTGATAATTGTCTCACTTGCATACCAAGTTTACTTTGACAATTAGATTTAAAAACCTTACAGTCTTGTTCATTCTTGTATGTCCCATGCTAGGCTATTTTGTTTTAATCCTAGAACTCATGTATGACATAATTAAAAAGGAATCAATTTTATGTATTTAATTTTCTGCATATCGAAATGTTGCCAGAAAATATGATCTTCCCAACATTCTGCAGTAAAAAAAAAAATCCATTAATACAAGATCTTTGTCCTAATTTACACATGCAACTCTTGAGCCTAAATTATTTAGAAATTCTAGTGTCTTGATCTAATAACACAGAAAAAAATAAACAGGTATACAGATATATATCTATATTCAAACTGTCATTTAATTTATGGATGGAGCAAGACTAGATCTCTTTATAACATCAGGCTTGAAGGAACATTCCACAGATCACACACACAATGGGCACATGCAGCGGAGTTGTATGTACAGGGATGTGTGTGTAAGTTTTGGTGCCAAGCACACAATTTCATTTAATGGAGCTGAAGAAAAATTTATAAACAAAAAGA
Organism: Gymnogyps californianus; assembly: GCF_018139145.2. Lineage (NCBI taxonomy): Eukaryota > Metazoa > Chordata > Aves > Accipitriformes > Cathartidae > Gymnogyps > Gymnogyps californianus. Next base: position 55,684,801 of record NC_059472.1, on the reverse strand, counting down.
AACTTTTAACATGGAAAACTATTTATGAGCAGAGAAGGAAGAAACCATTAGGGAAAAGGAGCCAAAGAAAATGAGACAAAATCGGCGTGATGACTTGTCTATACTTGAACATCTGACCTGTTAGTTGGTCGTCGCCTGCAGCAGGGGCGATGCGAATGTATGGTGTTGTAAGCTGAGTCACGATTATCGCAGCTAAGGCAAAGGAAGATTTCCAGGTCAGCATGCATGAGGGAAAAAAAAGCCAGACTGAAGCTAGACCAGCAAGAAGAATCTTGGTCAATAGTTTATTGTCTGAACTTCTTACAAATAAAAACCAAAAAACTCCCACAAGTTCCTTTTCATCTTCAGTTGTTAGTTTGGTTATTCTGCAAATTAACAAGCTTTCGTATGTGACTTTCATTCAGGAAGAGGACTCAAAGCACATTATTTACATATAATGCATTTGAGGAAACTGGAGACTCTCTGGCTCTGCTAGTCACAGCACTGGGCTTTCTAAGTGAAAGTTAACTGCTTATTCAGATTACTCTAGTATTAACTTCTCCAGGTAATTTGAACTAGTTTCACTTTTTGTTTTCCTATTTCATAATAGCACATTTTTCCTATAATTCTTTTTTAAGATAATTTTCATGTAAAATATTTTTGAGCTAGCTAAGATTCATTTTTCTTGTACCCACGTGAGTTTTTCTTCTGAAAATGCACACGCTACACTTAACTCATACTTAACTTTCAGCATACAGAGAATGACCACTGAGAGTGGCACGCTTCTAGTTAGGTATGTATGCAACTGTTTGAGGTCCGAGTTTCAACGAGGTTCATGTTTTGCCACTAAGACAAGAAAAAGCTGAAAAAACTGAATTGTTTGTGTGCCTGAAGTATTCAGACTTTTCTGTCAGAGCTATAACAACCACTGACTGGTATAGATAACTATTACCATGGCTCACATTAATAAAATCTCGTATTTCTTTCTTTGCCAGCAGTTCTACGATTGTCTCTAAATGGTTAAGCACACTATGACACATATATATTAAGGAATATAAAAAAAATTAAAAGGTCAGATCCAACATGATGCAGCTGGAGAATGATGCAAAGAAAAAATATTGGAAAATTAAGGACAAAATTATATGAAAGATCACTCATTTACATAGAACAGCCTGGGTGCTATTAGAAACGTGGCAACGAGTGAGGAAAATAGATCATCTACCATCTGCAGACAATTAAACTCAAAACTGCTGCTGCATAATATTTTGAAATATCCCTCTGCAACACTGAAATGCAGTGTTGATAGTAGCTGCTAGAGCACTGTTGCTATTGGATTTAAAATATTGTAATATCCATTTCTCTCTCATAATTAATGAAAGCCTTCCAATATTGCAAAATTAGAACAATGATGTCCCCCTCTTCAGAACTGGATTCCTAAGAGATAACCAAGATGTTTCTATCCAGACAGTGCTGTAAGTCATATCAGGAAATATAGTCTTAATATAAATCACAAAACACCACAAAGTTGATAGTAATAAACTTGGAGGAGTTTTGGAATGTTTTCAATTTTGTCTGCTGAGATTTTACAGTCATTTAGCTTGAAGAAAGAGTAGGTATATGAAAGCCATATTTCAAGCAAAATACGACAACCTTTATTACCACTGGTACAAAAAACTCTTCCTGATTTTTGTTTGTTTGTTTGTTTAATTATCTTGTCAAAAATAATGGGAGTGGAAACCCTGCAGTCTCCACATTTGTATATACACCAAATAGTCACAGAGGTCCTAGAAGCCCTTCTCTACGGAAAGCTAAGATCAGAAGACTTGCATCACAAGAACATGCTGTCTGATCCTTCTCCTAGCATGTCAGTGGCAAAGGTTCCCTTTGACTTCAGCAGAAGCAGGAGGAGAATTTTCAGCTCTCCAAATCCCAATATTCTGATCCTAAATTACACTTACAATCATTGCAGTCAGGATTTTTATATGATCTCTAAAAGAACACATTTAACAGAGGTTTCATCTGTAAAAACGGAATGGTCATAAAACAAGAGCATTTTTTAAAATGTTACAAATTGAAGTTGTTTAAAATATACTTGATGGAATGAGAAAGTATTATCCAGCTACTGACCCTACACATGCATTTTACCCAGCAGGTTAGGCTGTACTTTTCTAGAGTTAGGCTGTACTTTTCTAGAGTTAGGCTGTACTTTTCTAACAAGACGACTGTCAATATGATAATAGGCTATCTGGTGCACTTTGGCTTTGATCCAGCAACACAGTTTAGTCTGTGCCAGCTGAGCACATGCTTGACAGTAAGCACTGTTGACATCAACTGGAGCGAAAAGTGAAGTACCTACTCAAGGATTCTGCTGGATCTGGGGCAAGAACGCTCTGTATCTTTATATTACACTTACTCATTTATTTTTCTTTTAACAAAAAATACAAAAGCATACAGTGGGCCATGGAATGAACACTGCAAAACTCAGTGATAAATCAGAATCTCAATGAACTTAAGGAGGTCTCAAGGGCACCAACAACTTTTAGATTATCTGGAGTTGGGATAATTAAAGGAAATACAGCTAGCAAATGATATAGCTATGCTCATGTCAGGTTCCGAACTCCCATTATTGGTCCTGAAGGCAGACTTCAAACAGGCTAAACACACACCCTTAATACCGACAACGAGGTGGCTTGGCCAAGCTCAGCTGGCTCAGTGGAGCAGCCTGGAGGTTGCCTTGGGTGACCTGGATCCCAGGAAGGGCTGCCGATGCGCTTGGTGCAATCCTCAAACTCCGCAGGAATGGAATTGCAGAAGCTTTCAAGAAACAAGCGGACAGCTGGCTGCACTGTCATGTTTGTTTTACAGGGTATACTTTATGGCATAGGCCTTTATCCAGTAAAATACTTACATATCTACTTTAAGACAGAATAGTTGCAATGTAGTCAGTGAGATTATTCTTTGTCCGCAAAATTAGGTACATAACTGACTTGATTAGGGCCTAAAAGCATACGGTTTCCCACATACGTATTAAATTCTAGAGTACATCTACTAACTCCAATGGCCTACACAAGGCTATAGGTATTTTCAGGATCAGATCTTCATTTAAAAGAAGATTGTACAAGTTTTATACATGAATGGCCTAAAGCACTTCCTTTTAGCTTTAAAAACCACCAAACTTGAACTTTTAAAGATAACAGAAGCCCAGAATACAAACATTTCAGAAATGTTATTAATATACGAAAACTAGATGTTGTACTGGAGAGTGTTCACAACCTTATTTGTAAGAAGCACTGTAATAAATAGATGGACACAATGAGTACATGATAGAGTTAAGCAGCTTACTGTCTAGTAGCTATACTGTAGTCAGAAAACTCAGTGGAAAATGGTGCGTGTCTGTAAGAGATCAGGCACAGCAGTCAGAGCAGCCTTTGTTTCCTGGGGTACAGGCAATATGAATGTTGTACTAAGCTGTTTGGGGGTGTGTGGACAGAAGGGGAGGGGAACAGGAGAGGACAATTCTCTGTCTTGCCCCACTGCAGGTGTGGTGACTTCTGACCTACAGACATTAAGCATTTTTGCTATTTTTTCTAGTCCATATGTGGGAAGTCCAAAGAGGACACAGAAGTCTGCTTTTTCTCAAATATCTCTGTTAGATCTAAAGGGAAAAAATCTGTACAGACAGGTATGATTAATATCATATTAAAATATGTCATGGTCTCTTTTATTTTTAAAAATTAATATAGTTTAAAAATATAATACAGACATTCAGTTTATAGGCATGGAAACAAGTGCTTTACAGAAGCCCCCCAAGAAAGTTTTACACCAGGGACTATAAATGCCATCGAGGACACCTCTTATTTCAAAGTCCTCACAACAACCCCTCACATTATTTTACAGGCTTCACAAAGGTATTACAAAGAATTCTGAAACATGCTTTCAAAACAGAAATGTATGGAGATTTGTTTAAAATCAAAGCTGCATTTCTCACATCTCCATTTCCAAATGGGTTAGCTCAAAGTAGCTTGTTGCTATGGGAGCTATTCCAATCCATAAAGTTACCCTTGCTTCTCAAATGAGAGAGTAAGATTTTTCAGTCAGTCAAGTAATTGAAATAGTTGAACATCCATTAGTGATTAGGAATACAAATCTTCAAATAATTTAAAATCCATTCCTCTAATCACCTATTATGATTTCTGAGGTAATGTAGTCCACCCCTAGTATCACTGAAGCTACCGGAAAACAACACAGGATTCCACTTGAATCTGGAATTAATCTCTCATCTACATTTCATTGGTTTTTAGTTTAGATACTTGAAGGTTTTCTATGGTTTAGTAAGCAGTCAGTTAGTAAATTAGAATTAAAACTACTTCCTTTGGTTTGGAAAAAAACCCCCAGGAACCAGTGCAAAGAGCTATAAAAAATGTATTTGTCACATTAGGGCGGATTCAACCTTTCAACAGAGGCAACTGTATGCTAACATTTCTGTTACTTTTAAGTAATGAGATTCTCATCCATCCCATTTAGATTTAGTGGTGGTGGTGGAATTGTGAAGTCTACATGTAAAGGAAATCATGGTGGAATCAGTTACGTTAGCGATAGTCACTATGAGACATCCGTGATCTCCCGCAAGGAACAGTGGTACAGGGATGAAGTAGTTTTTCATTCATACTCTTACCAGGTGCCCAAACCACGAGGTAGTATTACCCGTTCCTACTCACAGCAGTACTTTCTTTCCTTCTCCTCTATTACAATCTCTAAATAATCATACTATGCCATCACTTCTTTTTCAGGCTTTGAACTTGCCACCAGCTAGAGGTACTAAAAAGGTGAGACTACAAAGATAATCACAGACAGATCCTAGCCTCCAAAGTTAAACATATCAGCAGTATGTTTATCTTTCCCTGTTTGGGGATCAAACCTATAGCTAGCACTGTCTCAATTATACAAACTTGTCTCACAAATGGTAGTATCATGTGCTGACAGTCCAATAAATATAGCTGATCCATACCGTGAAAATGAAGAACATGATTTCTCCACTTCTCTTTTATAAAGCAATTAAGATAAGATAATTGCTTACAAGTAAGGGGTAATTTTCACTACGGATGTATAAGCAGCTAGTATGCACTCTGCAATTGGCAATTTTACAACTCTACTATATATAGAAAAGTCTAAAATATTTATTGTGAGATCATATAAAAACCCACAGAATATATTTAAAAAACCCTGTGTTCAAGTAGACAACTAAAAATGAGTAATACTTTTATTATTAAAAACAAACAAACAAACAAACTTCCTAAATCTCAGCTAGAGACGCAAATGAATAATTTAAAATTCTGTAATAGGTTTAGTGATGCCTTTTAGCAATATAAACACTTCTGGAATTTTGCAAAGACCATGTGAAGGAAAGGTCAGCAAGCTGAAATACAGAATACATGACATAATATGAACATACCTTTTGTGGCTACCCTGACGCAGTCAATTTTTGTTTCCTGTGTCAAATAAAGAGGAAAAAGGTCACATCTTGTGTTTCTAAGCAAAGAAAGTCATCCATGATTCTATTCTTAAAAGTACTGATAAAATGTCAGAGAAGTGTTCATTTAATGTGCCTCATTACATATTTAACTGCTTATTAAGCAACTCTAATGTACTTTCACAATACGGACAAACACTGCTTGGGTATGGTACATAAACATTTCACTTAAGATTCCTCTAAAAGTAGAAAATATGTGAAAGATATTCACAAGAGCACAGGCAAGTGTTCAGCTTTTTTACTTTGGCAACATAATGACCTTGGGAGATTTTTCTTTTTCTTACAGATAGTATAGTTCGAGGCATCATGCTAGACAATTTTAGAAAGAAAAAATAATCAATGGTGTTTCACATTTCTGCACTGTCAGTGCACTGTGAAAGAGGGACCATTATGGTATCTGGCAGAAAACATTTCCAGGCTGTCAGCACAGACAGCCAAAGCTTATCAAGAATTGAAGGGCTCTGGGTAGGTCGGTCCAGGAAATGAAAAACAATTCCAGGAAGAATTAGTCCGATGAAACATGATCTGCGAAGACCTTTTTACACACTTTTCATTTCAGTTCCATCTACTTATGTTTCTTTTACTGTTTGCAGAAAGGGGGAAAAAAAGTAGTTTCTAATTCAGTCAGGACAACCAAATGAGAAAATGGGAGTTCAAGATGTTACAAACTAAGGTAATGGGACTGGACAGGCCAAGACAGATGTGCTAAAATCCACAATCAAGTTTGGCTTAAACTTAACAAAAGAAATCGCAACACTCTCCTCTTCAAAGCAAGAAAACAAAAACAAAAAAAAGAAAGAAAAAAAGCCAGTCAAACACACTCATTGGACAGCTTTTAGATAATAAGACAGAATGGTAACGCACTACTTTCCCTACTCACTATTGACAAAATGTGCTGTCTTCCCTTCCTCTTTCCTGTAACCTTTAATCATTAAGCAATATTGTGTTAGGAAAACTGTTATTTTTTTAAATTCAGTGTGTTAAATTTCACGGTTACTTCATCTTCTCATTAGCAACTAAACTGGGCATCTTGCTAGTTGGTGCCAATCATCTATTTACACACAAATACTGTATAAAACCACACCTGTCATAAGACTTACCCCATTGGCTCTGCTAGCAGCTTGAAAATAGATGCTGTAGCTCTTATGAGGAAGAAGAGGAGTGTTCCAGAAACCACTGTAGGTTTTGTTATCACCAATAGTAAAAGGCTGAGCAGCTTGTAAACCATTGGCTGGAAACTCTGCAGCAAAGTAGTACTGGGAATTCAAAAGCGAGGCATTCTGGAAATGAATGGGCACTGGGTAGCACTTCAGGATTTCAGTTGTCTTTTTGGTCCTTCGTGGGCGTTCTTCTTCAACAACTATTTGATAGACACTAACAGTGTAGAAAGGAAAGAACAAAACAAACACACGCATTATTTTAAGACTCGGGCAGTCAACTCATTCTGATATCATAATAGCATACCAGTATTTATGGAAAAAAAGAACTGTTAAAAGCAAAGGACACAGGAAGAAAATGTCATTTTGATATTCAGGTGTACGAATTTGTGGAATAGATTCATGCTTTCAAACAAATTAATTTTGTTTTGGAAAAACAAAATTAGCCATACACACCACAGCTTTTCATATAGCAAATGCACAGAACACTGTCTTGTTCGAACTCTTGTACAGAAAAAGCTTGCTTGGTTAGTGCTAAAATGTAGAATTATTTTGTTCACAGAAGTAAGTATAAAGCTATAGATTCCATTCTCTAACCTGTTTGTCTTGTCTAAATGAAATGAAATGAGTAGTAAGATAAAAATGAAGAAATAAGTTACAAAGAGAGGGGGAATAGTATTTGCTTAACTGTTGACATTATAACTATTTATAAAAGCACACAGAGTAAATTACAGTCTTTTAAAATTTTGGTGGCATATTGACTGTTACTGAGCAAGAATAAAACACTTTTTGATGGAAGTTATTCTCACTCAGCAAAGCACTTTTACACATCTTAGAGATAACCATATTTTTAAGTGTTTCTGCCTTCTGCAAAGCAATTCAGTTTGCACTTGCATTCTTTGCTGTACTGGGACCTACAAGGAACAGTCCATCCCTCTCCACTGTAAAGGTGCTATGGACATTCAAGCAGGAACAAAGAAATTGTGATTTCTGCTGTATATGCAAACAGTGTAATCATTATACCCTTGCAGTTGCTGTAAAAGCCTGAGTCAGTGCTTTCAAATTTGTGAAGTGGGAAGGCCATGTCTCTAAAGAGGACTGGCTTGCAAGTTTATTGCTTCACTGGGAACCAGTGATTCTTAATCATTATTTGACTCCTGGAATCTTGAATCCCAGTAAGCAAGTCAGTATAGGTAACTGATGTTAAAGCAGCAATGTGTCCACATGTTCGCACATCATCTACATCTAATAACAATTTATGATCTTTCAAGTTAATAATTCATAAAAAGCAGCAATCTCTGGGTAGGGTATGTTTCTTAAAGATGAAATATCCACACAGACTTCTGACATGTTGTTCCCACTCTGTCATTTGTAGGTAGATGATTATGTTTACAGAAGACTCTGCCCAAAGTACAGGGACACTTGGGCTGGGCCTCTGCAGGTCTCAGTCTGGACCCAACAGGGCTTATTGGCTTAGTCATATCACTGCATGGCTATGGCTATTCCCCTTCTGAAGGCAAATCTGGTTTAGAAATAAAAGAGATGACTTTGTGCAGTCACCAAGCCAGCTCACAGCCAGTGACCTCCTGCACCTGCTGGGGCTCTGCTAGACTCAAGCTGCTTTGAGCGCTGGCATAGAGCTCTCCAGCTCTTGCACTCTCTGGAGCCTTACCAACTCAGTGCATGACCAGACTAACATACTGCTTCTACACTCAAGCTGCCTTTGCACGTTTAGATAATGCTGTGTGCTTGAATAATGCCCCACCAGTGAAACTTTTCAAGGTCAGGTTGGATGGGGCTTTGAGCAACCTGATCTAGTGAAAGATGTCCCTGCCCATGGCAGGGGGGGTGGACTAGATGATCTTTAAAGGTCCCTTCCAACCCAAACCATTCTATGACTTCATGATTCTATGACAGCACAATGCTAGGTCTGCAGAGCCTTCATAGCTGAATATGACCCAAGAGGCAGAAGAACGCCAGTTCTCTTGGCCATCTTACTGGTTTTTTACCAGACCTACTGATCATGTGCAACAGACCCCGTTCACTATGTTTTTAAGACCTAGCATCTTCAGTAGGAGATGCTGCACTTCCTATGCTCACAAAAAATGCCCAGAAAGTTAACACTGAGAATGCTTAATACCTCTTCTTCTGCCTGACTTAGACTTTCACCACAATGGAGATTTAGTTTAATGTTAAGACACTTAAATTTAAGTGTCTTCATGAAGATGTCTATACATCTGTAAACTCCCATTATAGTCATTGGAGAGCTACTCAGTACAGGCAACAGATCTTAAAGACCTGACCAGCAAGCAGGTGTCTTCCTTTGGGTCAACTTAATTGCTTTCTACTCAGCTCACATGTAGACATCTACAAGTGGACATCTAAATTTAGATGTTTTAATCTGATGCTGAACCCCACGCAGAAATCTAACCATGTGTAAGTTTGGTACAGCCAGGGACACAAACAAATGTCTTGAGGGTCCACTTAAAGGCCACTGTCTGTACATTTTGCAGCTCTGTGCAACAAAGTCTACACATCCAGCAGAAAGATTTTCATTAGTTGATTAATTCCACGCTGAGTAGTAAATGAAGGTCAATACATGGCAACCTTTCTTTGATCCTATGAGAATTGATCTGTAAAAACAAGCCATGAAATATCTACATTACAATCTTGTTTCTTCTCTTCCAAATCAATGTTTGACATGATTTTAGCAGTTAATTTTCTAGAACAAAACACAGTTGCATAGAACTGGGATTCCAAGCTACTTTGAAGAGAGTGTGCTGCCTCCTCTAACTACTAGTTTACAGTGAATCTACAGTAAATACCATTTGCGAATTTAAATGGCCTACTGGAAAAAAAGTAGGTGGTGATGTAAACATCTATTCTTGCAAGGTAGTGAAGCTGGATACACTTGCCTAATACTGCAGCAAAGATAATCCCTCAGTTTCACTAAAGCATGATGGATAGCAAACTAAGTTATTTGGCTGTCGCCTTCAAGAGAATATTGTTACCTTTTTTATTGCAGCAGGACTGAATATAAGAGGGACCTCAGACTGGACAAGGTAATATGACCTGTTTCAGTACTGGCTGAAATGAGGATTCTTTTCATTTTTCACCCATGATTAAAGCTAAAGTTTGTAGATATTCTAGAAACAAATCTGTCATTACAATGCTCCTTTTCCTCTGGCAAATTCATGTTAGTTATACTACATGCACTACTCCTTGTATATTACATTTTAAATGCCTGCCATCTATTCATCTTCAGATACATTAAAGAAAGAACTAAGTTGACTGGAGCAATTTCAAACTCAAAATCTCTTTTCATCCTTACTCCACAAGACAAATTAGATTTGCAAGCATCTATACCTCAAATCTATTTGCTCTTTAATAATTCAAGCACTGAAAGGTCAAGCAGCTCTTTTCTGTTCCCCTTTATCAAAGTCCAAGTGCTAATGAAAAATAACTAAATCCTATCTGCTGCCCAATTTCCACACACTGCTATTTCTCTGATGTAAATTAACACATTATAAGCACCTGGGTCAACGGAAACCTGACAGAACTTTGAGTGATACGTTTTACATTTGTACAAATGAGATCATCTTGCTAATGAATTTTACAAAATTACCCCAATTACAATTATAATCCAAAAGCTTCCTCTAACTCTTACCATTAAAATTGCTTTCTTTAATATGTAACAGATGAATTGCCTACTCTGAAAAGGGTTCAAGCTTAGTGAATTGAGCTAGCACTGCACCAGGACTCTATTATTCCTCTTACGTATTAGTCAGATTTCCTGCTTGTTTGAAGTTGCATTATTCCTGTTTCACACCTCTACATTTCAGAGAGTAAAGTCTTCCTACCAGTAATCCAAAAAATAAAATCTACACTACAGTGAAAGGTGCCCAAAGCATATCAGCTATTAGTAGAACTTAGACTGATCTTTCTGAAGGAAAGAAATGTAATTTAAGTTTAATTCACATTACGCAGTTCTACTATAGAATTCCAATGCCTTGGAAATTGAACACAAAATCTACTTTTATATAGACTGAAACTTACTGTTGCATCAAGAAAGGAACACGTGGGAATTATTTTTAAATTAGGATTCAAACACTTAAAATTTGGGGATTAAAAAAGGTGTCTGGGAAAAGAAAAAATTGATGTAATTTTTAAGCTACTTTTTATTTTAACAATTCCAAAACAGTTCCAAATTTAAATGATTATGCAGAGATACAGATCCGAACATAATAAGGACTGTAATTTTGGTTAGAAATTAGACATACCAGGCTTCTCAGATATTTACTGAAATTGGGTTGCTTAAATTAAAATGGTCTGTCAATGCCTGCTAAATATACCGATTTTTTTCAGAGTTGAAAAAAAGACATGAAAAAAGAAAGAAAACATGTTATCACAGTAATCAAAGATGCTAAGAATATTTAGACAAATGAATCAAACAATTCAAAAGAAGACTTAAGTGTATATCTGTTCTTAAGTACATGAAATGATGGGTTTAGTAACCTACTGAATTAGGCAGTAAATAAAATTTTAATCAAAGTCTCATTCGAAGTGACAAAATAATTTTCCAAGAAGGGCCTATTCGATACAAGCATGGACTGCAGGATTCTTAACACAGAAGTCCTTAACATGTACAATATAGGTATTTATCAATTGAAACTTATGAATTTATAATTACACTTCCACCAAAAGTAATTCCAAATCGAAAACAAAGGGAAAACAAGCTTGATTACTTCATTATTGAAACATCAGTTCTATTTTTTCTCTCTTAAACAGTCTTGATGCTTCACCTAACTGAAGCCATAAAGAATTTTTAAAAATTTATTTTACAGAAGAAAGATGGCCTAAGGACCTGAATCTAGACTAGGATTATCTGAATTTATTTACTAGTCTTAATACAACTGTTGTGTGTGATCCTAGGCAAGTTAAATAAGTATTTTGTGCCTCAGTTCTCCAGCTGTAACATGAGAACGGGAAAGTTCTTTATTCCCTCTGGCCTGCTTCAACTGTTCAAAACTAAAACCTCTTCAAGACCTTCTTTTTTATTATTCTTGAAAAAATAGGGGTTTTCTTCCTAGGAAATGTATAAAGCCTGCAAAGCTGTTAAGCTCCACTAACAGTGCCCTGATCAGCTGTGTAAACTGTTGGGCTACCTCTGCAGACTGTTATGCTGACACTGTAGAGCCTAATTTGAAGTTTTCTGCTCATTGTAGTAAGTTTTTTCTTAGTCTCATGCTTTATTATAACATATCTGTTATTTTTTTAGATCTATTTCTGTATCTTGACTTGCATGCTTCCTTTGTTTTAATGCTAACAGATTCAAACAATAGAATAACCTTTAATCTACATATTGACCATTATTTCAGTTACTTATTCCCATAGCCCTACTTCATCTATATGCTAGAATCACTTTACTGCATTCTTCTACTAAAATACCAAAGTTCCAATAGATGGCAAAACCAAGAAACCCCAAAATCACCTTATTATCTCAGTTCTATGTTCATGAAGAACTTGATTGCTCAAACCATAACCGTCTATAGGGTCCCCACAATTTCACCAGTACTTGTGTAGCCACTGGAAGTTCTTCTATCGTACTGCCATTTAAGTCATAAGCACTTTTTAAAAATATCAGTTGTTTCATTCATGTTTTGCATCCAAAGCTTCATAGATCTTTGCTCATCCTATGTTAGGTAACAAGTTTATTGTTTAACACTGCTTCTTTAAAAAAAGACAATCTTTGGACAATTTTTTGATATAATCTGCAACATAACTTCCTCTTCATCTCTGTCATCAGCTGTCTTTGACATGTTCATGACATATCCATATAGATTAACATTGGCAATTTTGATCTGTTTCTTCCTGCCCTTATATTGCACTAGATCCTTGTAATTCATCCTATAACTTAAAATTTTACAGTACTAGAAATTATATGTAAACCATACCTTGAAATGGAAGAGGGAAATTACTCTTTAAAGGATAGGAATTACTAATTTGCAGTTAGCAGGCAAACAGAAGAAGGCTACAAGAAATTGCCACTAACTCTCCTCCTACTGAGCAAGAGTCTACATTTATTATAGGTGGCATTGAACAAAGGTGATAATGACAATCCCTAATTTATCAGGTGTCTCACCATCATAGCTACATAGGCTTTGCCAGTGGGTCAGAAGTTCTAGCAACACACAATATATACTCAACAAAATATACTCCATGTGCAGTCACTTTCAGTACAGATGTGAAGCCAGAGAACCAGTTGAACAGCAGTCCTGCCCCTCTGACCACTGTAGAATTTTGCACGTTTTGTCGAAGGGGGAAGCAGACACTGTTCAACTGTGTTTTGTCTGCATATCAAACAGAGACCATTGCTATAGTCAAGGTCAGCATTTATAGGCTGAAAGAACTGGGTGCAGTAATAATTGTTCACAGGGAGGGTACGGTCTCAGGACAAGGGCAGTCTGAAAGAACATAAAATGGGTAGTTTATTTGAGAGGCATGACTTTTCTTGTCCAAGCATTAAAAATGAAGCAATCTGTATGAGTTTGGAATTTTTTTCTTTTTTTTTTTTTTTCCCTGAGAGTGATTTGGCATTGTTACAGGTGGGATAGGGATTAGAGCAACGACTCCATAAACTTGGAGTTTATGGAGTGGAAGTAAGACCAGGGAGTTTTTGATTAGCAAAAAGACAAATAAGTATGCCTACTAATGATGGAGAAGCCTGTTTAAGGTAGCCCCCTCTATTTCAATAACATTTTATTTGGGAGATCAGAGATTTTCTGGTCTTTAAGTAAAATACAGCCTTGCCTGCTATAGCTTCTAAAATGATAAAAAATGAAGAAGCTTAAGAAAACCCCCTTGCATGAACATAAGGTTCAGATACAAAAATATAAAACTTACAGTAAAGAAAAACAAACAGACCAAACAAAACCTCCAAATTAAGGCTGCTGTACCAATGCCAACAATGATGCAAGTGTTGTTAAAGTAATTGTCGTGGTTTAACCCCAGCCAGCAACTAAGTACCACACAGCCACTCGCTCACTCCTCCCCGCTCCCAGTGGGATGGGGAGGAGAATCGGAAAAAAAAAAAGTAAAACTCGTGAGTTAAGAATGGCTTAATAACTAAAATAAAATATGATAACAATAATAATAAAATATAATAACAATAATAATAATAATAATAATGATAAGGAATATAACAAACAAAAAGAGATATAAAACCCAAGAAAAGACAAGTGATGCACAATGCAATTGCTCACCACCTGCTGACTGATGCCTGAGCAGCGATCCACCCCTCCTGGCCAACTCCCCCCAACTTTATATACTGGGCATGATGTTCTATGGTATGGAATATCCCTTTGGCTAGTTCAGGTCAGCTCTCCTGGCTACGCTCCCTCCCAGCTTCTTGTACACCTGCTTGCTGGCAGAGCATGGGAAACTGAACAATCTTTACCTTAGCGTAAGCACTACTTAGCAACAACTAAAACATCAGCATGTTATCAACCTATTCTCACACTAAACCCAAAACACAGCACTGTACCAGCTACTAGGAAGAAAAATAACTCTATCCCAGCCAAAACCAGGACAGTAATATACTAAGATCTAACTTATAAAGGGGAAAAAAGGTGAACTAGACAATGTTGCAAATAATATTAGCAACACAGAAGCAATCAAAATTCTTGCAACTGTTCACATTTAAGTGCTTGACATATCACTGTTAAAGGTGTATTGCCTTTTCTTTTTGCAAGTGAAGGAAGTCTTAAATCCCTATAACTTTTTGTTTGCATCTTTACTCAAAGTCAGGAGGTTTTATGCAAACAGAAGTTCCACAATCTTTGGCAGGTTTCTACGTCTGTGGGACAGCTGGTGCTTCCAATGTGTAGCAAAGGGACTAAGAAAAGAAAATACTTTGTGCTAGTATCTTGTTGAAACTTGAATGGAATGATTCTACTTCCACACCTGGCTTTATTTACTGGCTTTGCAAGTCAAGAGATAGGTTTGGTTAGATTCTCCAAGGCAGGGTCTGTCTTTGTTCTCAGGAAACACTATTACTGGCACCTGAAATTTCCAGCTCATGGGAAAAGTCAAATTGGAGAAAGCCACAAATCTTTCAGAATCAGACCTGGAGTGAACACAAGAGGGACTAATATTATACAGCACCTCCATTGTCATGCAAGGAGCCCTATTTCTCAGATCAATCAAAGCAGAAATACCTAAACAGCTGTAAAGGAGGAGATAAGGCAGCTTAGGTTCAGCCCCTAGAGATACTGCCAAATGTAAACTCTCAGGTGTCGTAATAAGCTTTATCTTCACAGACCCAAGCCCATTGGGGAATGGTATCTGGTTTTTAATGTAAAACTCCTAAGCTGCTTTGTGACTGCCCAACTCTTTTGTATGGACAGTCTCAAAGACTTAAAAGTCAGTATTTACAAAGGGGATTTTCTGGGAAAAATACATCCAAGTAAACCTCTCCTTAGCATTCCTATGGATTTATACAGGAAATCCCGACAGTTCTCATATGGGGAGCATTAGGTCACTGGAAGTTAAAGATATTTTGCTTGTTTCCTCCAAGGACAGTCACTAGGGGAGGATATGACAATGCATTCAATTCCCTTGAGAAGGAAAACACTTGCTACATAATATCTTAATTGCAGAAGAGTCAGATGGGCTCTGAAAGTGGTAGAGCAACGGCCACCATAAGTTCATCATGGATTTAAATGTTTTTTCCAAACACAGAAGAACTGATAAATTTCTCTTTTGCAAGTTTGGACTCTCTAGGATTTAAGGGAGACATCAGAGCCTGGGCTCCAAAAATTCTTATTAGAAAATCTGCAAGAAAGGAAAACGAGACAATGATGCACGCTCCTTCCACCTTCCAGTGGCCAGATGGGTGCCACCTAGTCCTGATGACACAGTGTATTTAATTTTTTGCCTTATTTCCTAGTATATGGATTCACTGTTTTAGAGAATCTAAGCACACATCAGGGGCTGAGAATGTCCAGTAGATCTTCAGCCTTGCAATCGCAGGCAAGCGTGTACCATTCACAAAATGTTTGTGAAATGTTTCTGCCTTTAGATTCAGTTATCATAAATGATGACTCAAAATATAACTTTGTTTTGTTAGTAAATAGAGAGAGAAGGAGAGAAAAAAACCTTTTAAGGATTTCAGTTTGTAATACTTTTGTTTTAGAAGGATAATACAAGATTGCCAACATGTAAGTGGTAGTAGACAATTTGTATTCCGTTCTACAACATATAGCTTGCTGATGGACTGCAGTTTTAACTTTGTCCAGTCCATCCTTTGCAAAAATCAATAAATTCAATACATATGCTAACCTATTCTTATTCAAAGCAAGTATTAGTTTACTACTGAAACAGCATATTGATACAGCATATCTTGATAAGAACCATTTGATCAACACATAGATAAGTGGTGGTTAGACATAATGCCAACAATAATTGTGGCACAAGAGACTGCTCTGCTGTTAACTGAGATTCGCTGACTGGCAAGGGAATCAAAACTGTTCTCTTAACCCTCCCAACCCCCCAAATCCTTGATAAGTATTGAAGAAATTATTTTTTTTTTTTTCTCCCTGGGTATACAGCCCCATGGTTAATTATTTCTAATTATTTAAATACTGGTGCCCAACTAGGACTTGGGAGTAATACTACCATACTGGTGTACAAGTGTAAGAGACTGTCAGAATTACGACAAACAGGATGACAAGGATGCAACTACGTCTCCACAACTGTTACATACGTTTCTACACCTGAAATTCCTTAATCCTGAAATAGTTTCCCCACCCCCACTCTCCAAGGGACTGACTACTACTCTATACTGATATGATCAATTTGATGAGGGACAATGTATTAGCAATTTTGCATACTTAGAAACAACCACATAATTCTACCCTTTTTTTTCCCTATAAAGATAAGTATATATGTCCCTTTGCATTTTGAAGGTGAAGTTTTTCATTATTATTTCTTCTGCTGAAAAAAAAAAAGTTCTAAAATATTGCAGGCCACAAAAAACCCTATGATCAGAAACATACTTTTTCTGAACCACTTACAAGCTCTCTGTGGCTTGTGCTCTCCATACTTAATATTGATTCATGTATTTGGCTGCTTTTTCTTCAAACTCACAAATGTCAAGAAAATATATAGATTTTGTACATATTCTATAGTCCTGCACAGAATAAAGTGAGTGTAAAATGAAAAGAAAATTAAACTTACTTATAATGGTACTGTTTCACACTGACTTCAAAGTCATTTTCTACAGGTGTAAGAAATACAAGGCAAGAGAGCATTTGGCTCTATATTCATAAATTCTCTCAGCTATTAACTGTGTATTTGCTGGACAGGCAAAAGACACCTTTGATTACAGATCTCCCCTAATCCCCTAACCTGTATCAACGAGATCTAGCTACTAAATACAGACTGCAAGTGACAAGCTAAGGAGGGCACCAGAGATTTGGCAGTGTATTTATTTTTTTTGTAAGAAAACAAATGTTTAGAATGAAAAGACTGTAAGGACACATTTAAATAGTTTCAGTTTGCAGATAAGTAACTGTGCATGCGAAAAGAGAAAGAAAAACTGAGCAAACAAAACCAGAAAGAGATTGAAACATTTAAGAATACAAAAGACTACACAGGGTAGGAATGTAGAGAAGGAGAGAAGACGAAAATAAAAGGAAAATAAAAGAACAGATAACATACTGAAAACAGGTTGAGATGTACCATCACCTTTGATAAACAAGAAGTGAAAGAAAAAGTAGTAGGAGGAAAGATAAAATAAAAATGAAGTCTAATACAGATATTCTTTAAACAAAGCATTTTGTAACAACTTACAGTCAGCTACTTTTTATAAATAAAATACAATGTTTGTAAAAGGTGTTTGATTTCATAATATAGTTATGAAATATATTGTATATATATGATTTTATGAATTTACTGTATTTCATTATATAGTTATGAAATCATATCATATACTTTTATAAGATGGGGGGAGGATTTTTTATCCAAGAATGACTGCTACAAGACCTCTTTACACTCACCATGATCTACTGAGTATTTTTTGAACTGCTCTACCAACTGATACTTGGCTTCTTCCATAAATAACTCTGGTATACATAAGCTGATAGTCTTTCTAATAGGTATGTCACCATTATATTTTTGGCAAACGTAAACTTCTCTGCTGATATCTCTTTCATGTATATGAGACAACAACATCCCATTTACATTGATCCGGTACTGGGTTCTTTAAATGCCGTTTGAAACAGAAGATGCTTCAAAGCTTCTAAATGCTTCTAAATAGAGTAAGATGCTACAAGTTTTACAGCGAGAAGTTCAGAATGTGTACACAAGAACACACTGTAATCCCATCTATATTCCACACGTCGTCTGTGATACCCAGCTCCCACCCTCAATATGCTCAGCTCCTTTTAGTATCTCCCAAATATTGACTGGAAAAGAGGCAACACATGCTGTGGCTGCTTCTGGGCTACATATGGGCTTGCCAGTATGTGAACTGTAGCTCTCTACTGACGGACCAAATAAGATGAACTACCCAGTTCATACCGTAACACAGCCTATCCTTCAGCATAGATGCTAATCTGGGTCTTTCCGCTGTACCCAGAGATTCCGAAATGTGGGATAAACTTACTATTTATGCAACATTTAAATTAGTTCATATGTGCTTGAAAATTTCCAAGCGGTCCAATATTAATGAGGGAGGGAAGGAAGGAACACACAGACAGGTGAACAGTATGATACATAAGCCTTGTTTTCTTAGGAAATCAGGATAAAATCAGGTGTAAACTTTAACTTAGTTATGTTCCAGAAAGCTTAATTCTTATCTTGCATATGTTATATAGCACGCACAAGCCAAGGAGTACTTCCTTTCTTCATTTTACCAGTGAACAAGTTTTATTCCTTCTCAGTGTAAGGGCTCAGTCCCTCTAGACACCAGATACTATTGATCTCACTCCACAAGGCTTTATGCTCTTAATTTAAAGCCCAAGAAGCAGTATCACTAACTTAAATGATGCTGGTCTAAACTGAACTAACCTAAGGCTTCAGATTCTCCAGGGCTTTGAGACTGACTTCACTACAGAGCAGTATAAAATAGGGATGGCTTCTACTTCCTTTGTAGTCTGCTCACAACATGGCTTTAAAATGAATGAAAACCAGGGATGGATTGTGAGGATAATAATTCCACAAAATATTCCACAAAGCCACTATTCTGCGATCTTCTGGGGGGCATCATGGAAGAGGTGAGTGAAAAAAAAACATAATTCTCTCCAGACAGTTAGCTGTACATACAGCTGATTACGACACTCCTCACCATTGCCAAGCTGTTCACAACCATACATAGATATCTTTTCCTCTTTTCCTTTAGAGAGGAAAATGCTATTTCCATTTATTTTAATTTTAGAGATAGGAATGGAGAGAGCACGATACATTGATTTGCAGAAAGCTACACATATCGTGCTTACCCAAACCAGAAATAAAAACATGCCCTCAGCTGCATCAAGCCCCAGTGCTGTATCTTCTAGGCCATCCTTCCTATGACAGTAAGACTACGGTTTTCAGTAACCAGAAACACACTGTAGTTCCTCTCCTGGCCATCTGAAGAGGCTTAGCTCCTCTTCATCTCTACAACAGAGCTCTCCCTTGGGGAAGATGGGCCTACTCATTATCTGGGCGACTTTCTTGTGTACAAACAAATAAAAACAATTTAAAAAAAATGTTGCAGGGATACGTTTCAAGAGGCTATTTCTGCTGATATCAAAGAATTAACAAACCATTTCAAGTACAGAGCTTCTCCTACACTATTCTGCTGGTGACCTCTGTCTTAATTTGAGCATTTTTTTCCAGCAATCACCTGTTCAAAGCAGGGGGGAATGAGGGAAGGAGGAAGAGGGTGAGAGGGAGGTGGGGCACGAGAGGGACACAGAGGAAAAGAGGGAGAGACAGAGAGGGAGAGGCAGAGGGGGAGGGAGATTTCTGTAAAATCCTGTCGAGAACAGGAATGCCAGTTAGTCCCAAATTATGTGGGAGGCTTTTATAATGAAAACCACTGATCACCGAAGTTTTCTAGGTTTAGGAAACATTTCTCTCCAATCTTATTTACAGTTATTTATATGATAAGACTGCCTCCGTCTTTCAAAATTTGTATTAAAAACACCTTCTTCCCATCAGAATAGTTTAGAGTAACAAAAAACCGCTCAGTATGCACTGCAGTGAAAGGAAGGCATTTTGGTTTATTTCAGTTTAAAGAACAAATAGCATAGCAACTTAAATGCTCAGATTTTTACATCTGTCATGCTGTGGAGGTGTTCGTGCTTAGCAAAGCTCAGAGAACAGTGTGTAACTCTTAGTACAAAAAGCATATGACCTAAACCATTCTTGCTCATAAAATGTAATAATGAAAACAGACAATAGCTGGTCTTGCACAGACAATTTTTGTTAGATGCCACATGTTTGATATAATAATACAGCGTTGAATATTTCATTCTTGTAACTTTAATTTCTCTTTGTCCTGGTTTGATCAAGATAAGATCAGTCCTAAATTGCTTTGGAATATTAGCTGGGTACTATGAATGTATTTTGTATTCTCTCAACCATAACTCATTACACGGAACTTGCTTGGCATCAATAAGTCACTATCGCTTTTGTGTGTGTATGCGTGTGTGGGAGCGTGTGTGTGGCTCAATATCCTGCTGCTAGGCTATTTAGTGATAAAATCTGATATAATAAAATATTAATTACAGCTGAAAGGTTGGGTGAGAAATATGAACTCAATTACAGTCCCATATTGTGAACAAAGGGCAGGGTGAAAAAATTCTTTAGTTATAGAGGTTTGGGATAATAAAAGAACAACTAGAACATTAGACTCAAGCTGAGTGCTCCCTAAAAGGCCACCTGTTATTAATCTTCACATCAGGCATAGAATTTCAAGTAAATTAGGTCAAGATGAAAGATTTTTGCTGCTGATTTTTTTGACTTAACTAATTTAAAGATTTCTTTATCTGAGCATTTTTTCTTTGATGTCATTGCAATTTAGTAATTAGAAATTTGTAACAAGCACAAGGACACAGCAATTATAACTAAAGGTTAGATATCATACACGGTATGCAAAATGATCACCTTATATGGTATAAAAATAGATAAGAACTAGCAGTTGATTCTAAAAGTCTTTGTTTCAGTCAGACTGGCAGTTTCTCAGTGCCAAACTGTAGCAGATGTGGTCCTACCATCTTAGAAAGCCAAGGTTTGTTAAAAAAATACCAGCAGTGGAATATAAATTATTTTAAGACTTCTTAATAAATACATTTCTGTTCATCTGTTCCATTTACCTGAGTGTGGAGTCAGATGAATTACCAAAGACTTAATAGAATGTGACCAGATTGTAAACAAGCACAATGGTGAGCCAAAGTTAGTCCATATCAAATAATATGACCTTGAAATCCTATGCATAGTAGTGAATCATAAGAACTGAGCAATCTTATTTATTATTGCAGGCTAAAATGTGCCATTATATCATAAAATAAGATTTTCATTGTCTGAAGAACTGTGTTTTCTATTAACAGTGTTTTCTATTTCAACAAATTTTGCTGAAACTATGGCAATATATTTTGGTACCAAGCCAGAAAACATACTTTCAATAAATTTACATTTATGATACTTGGAACAATCCAAAGACCATTTCAAAGCTTCTTAATCAGGTTTATGTTCTTTGCTTAATTTCTTTTTAAAAAGAACACAGAAAAATGGTTAAGTTCATAAATACTAGATAAAAATATCTTGGTAGAGCAAGTGAGGTGCTTTTAGAAGCCAATATTACACCATTTAACTCACCAGTTTACAGGCTGCCAAGGCCAATTTATAAAACAACTGGAAAGCATGGAAAAAGGAGTAAAGTCTTGTCACAGATTAAAAGAAATTAAAGAAAGCAAAACTGTCTAAAATAATTTAGTCTAAAAAAGAACGAAGTTAGAGGGGATCTGAAGGAAATATTCAAAACTGAAAGCCATGGCAGAGCTGACTGATCCTCTTTTTTCAATCTGCCGCAGAGAAAGAAAATATTGATGCATAATGGTACTGATGGTACAGATCAACGAGGAAGAAACAAAAGGAAATTCCAGGAGTCTGAACACATGCAAACCAATATGCAACAACCTGTGAGATCACACAGCCCATCTTTTCAGAATCAGTAGTAGCATTTCTGAAAGTGTATGATTGACTGATATTCAAAGAAAGCTCACTACTGCTTGCAAATTGTAGGTCTGCTTCTGACTAGAATGGAAAGATTCATTACAACGCGCTTTCAGCCCCAGCAAAGTCATTGGTGGTACCTGAACCATCAGATTCCACCTGGTTCCTTCCTGCTACGTAAGCCAGGGTGCAAAGAAGAATCAAACTAGTTATTTTTCTTATTCCAGAATATGACACAATGCTGTCACTTAGTCTTCACAAATTAGGTAGAGAATAGATCTAGCAAGGTCTAAATGACCAGTTCACTTGGATTCCCAAGAAAACAGGAAGGCAGACTCCCATCTAACAGGGACATTACTAATTCTTTAAATCTACATGGGATGAATGTATTATGTCATTTCCACTAAATAACTTCGAGATTCAAGTATTTTTTAAGAAATACTATACTATGTTGCTGTTATTCTACAATGTTCAGAGTTGCTGGATATAATATGATAAAATACTGTACTGGAATTAAAAGTAACGGAGTAACAGAAAAAGAGGCAGTCTTCGTGCAAGAGCCTGCCTGAGTCATTTCTACTTTCAAAGAAATCCAGGGCCACTTGCAAACCACAGGTTTCCTCCTCAATAGCCCTGAAGAAGATCAGTAGCTACACAAAGATAAAGTATAAGAATAATGAAAAAAATGCTTTGAAAAATAATGCGATGTTCTTAAAGAATAGGAAGATTTCCTCAGATCTAAATCCATACATAAATGATAAGATACACTATTGCTCATTCTCCTGTATTCAACTTCCGATTTATGTTTATTATATAAGATGCTGCATCCTAGAGCAGTGGCTTTCATTCTGTTATCTGCAAATTCCTAGGGATGTAGAGTTTGCAAAAGGTAAGAAAAACAAACATACAGCTTATAGATTTAAAATCGCAACATAAGTATCTGCACATACACTGCAATATCTTCAGGGGTTTATAAATGAAAAAAAAAAACCACTTCTACTTAGAAAAACTGATTACAAGTAAGCAATATTCTACTTCAATATTTTCTAGTAAACCATAAACTCCTGCAATGCTGTGACTATGCCCTGGAGAGTGTCCATGAGATGTGGACACTCTGCAAATGTAACAACGTTCATGGGTGTATGGTAAGTTGCACAGCTCTTATTTATGAATGCAAAATAATATGCACATGCAAATTGATCAAGGAGCCTGGATATTACACAGAAATGAAGAAGTAGTATTTAGAGCAGGAGATCAGCTTATGGATTAATGACACAATGTTAACACTAAAAGAATGAGATCTTTCTATATTCTACAAAGATGTGCACTGGAAACTCACTACTGAATTGGCTGGGAAATTAAGCAAATAGATGTATTAAAATAGTGGTTTATAAATAGAGGGAGAATGCTTATTTTCTCCCTTTTTCAAGGATGCTCTGAAACCTGCTGGTTTGTGTACAGCACAGAAAGAAAAATATTTGCTGAGGCAGCTGAATGAATACACAAGCCAATTTCAACAGGTTTTTTGATTCAAAGCTTCAAAACTGTTTACTGCTCATTAAAGCACTCACAGAGGATATGAAGTTTTTAATCTCTTCTGCCAGGGGATACAACATTGAGCACGGAGAGACTAGCTCAAACAGATCCGCTGCAGTGGTTTAAGATGTTGTCTCATTTGTCCATTTTCTCCTTCTGCCAGACGCTATGCTTTCATGGGAGACTTGGTGGAAAGCAGCATGTCCCTGTGCTTCAGTTGCAACTGAAAAGCCTAGCCTTATCACTTAAGCAACCCAAGGCACAGACACATTTTCTCCTGCCGACTGTGCTGTGGGAGAGCAGGACCACAGCAAAAATAACCACAACAAAATTCTCGTCTCTCAATGCTATCGTCTCTTTCCACAACTTAAACACAGTGGGTCCTGGTCCAGCAATTTGGAAACTGAGATTACTGTCTGTGTTCATTTTCATCCTTTCTTCTCTACAAAAAGGCTCTGCAGGGCACTCTAATCAGCAGTGCAGAATGATGCAGGCAGAAACAGAAAAACAGTCAGTTTTTGTGGCACTGTCCCCAGTTTCTCAGGACTTCTGTGGATAAATACAAGGCTGACCTTCTATTCTGTCAGTGAAGGTATAACTCTTCCTCCTCCCCGCACTGGGAACGACTCTGGTAGGATTAGGTGGCATAGAAACCTTGGCAGCATGACACTGTACAGCTCTTCCCACAGGAAATCTGGCCATAGATAAAAGATTCTGCACAGTTCAGGCTTAGCACAACTGTTAAATACAGATGAGATTTTGGCCTTGTGCTTCTACTACCCTATGAGACTAATCTTGAAAACAGCTTCAACTCTAGATGTGAGAACCTGGTTAATTCATTCGCCTTCGTCTGATTTCCCCATGGTAATTTTTCCCTAAATTCAACATTTTTATAATGCCTTAGACATCTATTCTACTGCTTTCTGAGACTGTTTTAGGCTGAGGCATTTATACTGCTCCTGACTAAAGAGTTGCTGCTTTCAGTTGTAGAGCCCAGTAAGTGACTCTAATGTTTCTTTATGTCATTTAATGTAATCCAGTTGAGCAGATTAGCTTTTACTTAGCAGTGCTTTAGAGTCATGATGCTGGTTGTAAATGCCAGTGATTTCCTTTCCTACTTAAATGAACAGTGTAACAGAAAGAAAGTTTTCATGTTAATGTTCAGTAAAATGAATACTCTTTCAGCATCCAGTATGGGAAATGACAGTGTTTCACTCGGAGCACATCTATAGCTTTTCTTCCTCTTTCCATGTAGCATTCCTCTTTATTCTTTCGTCTCCTTTAATACTACTTAATATCAAATAAAAGCATTCACTTGTTTGCTTGCAATGCATGATCAAAATGCTTTAGTACACACAGAATGGGTCAATCAAATATTATTTATACTGAGAGTTAGGAATTCCCCCAAATTACTTTGTCCTGGAAACCACAGTCCTCCTGCCATACATTTATGTATTAGTAACACAATCTTTTTCAATGCAGCCATTTAATGTTTGCTAGTGAATAAAGGGCTTGTATAAACTTGCTCAAAAAACACAATACCAGAAGAAAAAATCCTAAGGTCAATGGCAGTATGAAAATGCACCATTGTCAAAGAATCTATGGAAAAGGCAATTAAAATGGTACAGATTACTTCTGTGTTGTAACCTAAACTATGAGAAAAACCCCGCTGACTTTTGGCTCCCTGATGAAGACGACCCTAGTCTGTGCGAGCATCTTGACAAAAGCTTGTGCTTTTTTGGGGGTTGTCATGTACAGAAAACTAAAAAGGGACTTTTGGCACCACAGTGCTGTGTGACTGACTCTCACACAATACCACATCTCATAATCGTTTCTGTAAATTTATCTAGCACCACCAACACCTGCATTTATATCTGGACCTGTTTCAGAGCTTCAATTCACCACTGGGTAGAGACTTTATATTTGAGCTGTTTATTTACATGCTCTCTGAACTGAAATTTTTCTATTCCCTCTCTGAAGTTTATTCCTCTGATGTATTTTTAGAAAACAACCATGTCTTCTCTTGGCTTTAACTGGCTAGCTGAAACAAGTCTAGTTCTCTCGGTCCCTCCACATGTAACACAGGTTTGCCAATTCCCTGATCATTTATGCCATGACACTCTGCTGCTGTGGTGATAGTAAATTAGTATTTCTTGGTAGGTCAGAACAAGGCACAGGAGTTCACATGAGGTCCTGCCAGTGTCTTGTACAATGACATTTATAGCTTGTCACCTTTGCTGGAAACCCCACCTGCTGTGTATGGTCTATTTGCCATGTTTTGATGATTCACAGTCATACCACAAGCCATCAATACACACTTTCTTGTCCTCTGTTATTTCCAAAAATGAGCCTCTATCTTACAACATGCATCCTTGTTACTAGCTCATAAAATGCAAACTTTGCATCTCATCCTATTTGTAGGAGGTTAATCCTGAAGGCTATTCAATATTTTCTGTGCAGCATTCCAATCCATTGCTGCAGGCAGGATCTACTTTTACTGCCAAATGGATTATAATGTATTGTGTTTATATTTGATATTGATAAACAAAACATGCAGAATGTTACTGGGTCACCTCTCAGTTGATAATTCAGTACTTCACAATACAGCACAATGAACATGTACTTACATCATGGCCACTGGTTTAGAGCTCTTGTGAGCCACTTAAAAATACATACTTAATTTAAATACTTATGAAAGAAAAGCAACTGAATCTCAAGAACCACAAAAAGAAAAAGTATATGACATGGCTAAAGTACAGAAAGATTGATGTGCAATATTGCCAAGGCTTCAGTACTAACAGGGCCCAAGCAGCTATGGCTTCCAATACGACCTGCAAGACTGACTTGAGTGCTTATTTAGTCAAATGGGTGAACTATCACTAAAAGTGACTCCATACTTTTCCCTTGGGACATCTCACTTTGGCATCCAGCACTTGAGAGCAAAAATACTGATGAGATTCAAACCCCCACGAAAACAAAAGAACTGTAGTGAGATGATAAACCACAGTGGAAAATCTGATTTCACATTGACATTAAGGATATGGGAAGCGCACATGCCTAATACACAATAAGATCAACAGTGAAAGCTCCCAGAGACAGCAATGGGTTATACGTGCCTGACAATCCCTAACCACAATTTTACAGGAATTCAGAATGGGTCACTCAGCACTGTGGCTACAAACTAACATACAGCTACTGTGATACACATTGTCAAAAAATTACTTTCAAATGTCTCCAGAAAGTACATCTCCACATAATCCTGTTCAACAGTCACTCAGGGAAATGTAGCTGACTCATGTATTCCTCCTTCAATCCTTCCAGAGCACACAGTAAAATGAAAACAAATCTCTGGCATACTTCAGTAAACACAGGGCAACAGCATCTCTTTCTTACATTTTCAAGGGGTGCTCTGGTTGTTCTGCGTTTGAACTCAGGTAAGTATAAACTGAGTACAATTTTAAAAATCATGCAGTGCAGTAATTTCCAGCGATGTTCCTAACACTTTCATTATGGTCCCTAAATTAAACACCTCTCTTTCTCAAGGCAAGTGCCCAGAAATACACTTGAGCCCCCTACACACTCAGTGGGAGGGAGAAACACGTCTCTTTACAACTCCAGAGGGCTACTCTGAGATGAAGGTGGGATTGTACCTCTCATACTGTCTCTATGGGGTGATCAATGTGCCCATAATTGAGGAACTACCTAAACTCAGCCAGAAGTAGATGCTTACATTGAAGACCTGAAAGGCGCTTTATTTGGGGCGTTACTGCATAGGTCTACATCTGCTTAGGATACAAACGTCTGAGCTGTCTCATGAGAGATGTGACAGTCATGCCAGCTTTTTCCACAATAACCTAATGACTTGAGCATGTTCTCAGAAACTAGAGGCCAGGATTCAATACAGTTTTCAACCTGAGAGGTTTCCACCATACTGCTCCCACCCCCCAGCCATCTGAACAGCGTTACTGTGGTCTCCTGCCGAGGTTGGCCTAGCATGCAGACAGAAACAGAAGAAGAATCAGAGAACCAGAAGAGTATTCATGAAGGAATCTGTCTAATCAAATGGAGACTCTCCTTATTCTGTCCATTATTTCTGTTTTTATTCAATAAACACCTAAAATATAACACATTAAAAGTCCCGTGAGAAAGGAACAAGGACTTCAGGTCTCTTGCTTGCCTAGGAGGAGGTTTAGGAACTTTGTGCTCCCAGTTAAAGGTTTCTACTGGCTTACTGAGAACATAGTGATACTTGAGAACAGGCTGGTGGCTCAGACTTGCTAACACCGAGCTGCCTAAAATCCATCTAAGCTATATGCATAACAGGAGATTGAATAGAGAAATGCAACACTGTCCTCCCTGTTAAATGGTTTGAAAAGTCCCAGCAGGGCTTTGGCACCAGCCAGCTACCACTCTCCCCAAAACTTCTAGACATAAATCAGGGCCCATTCCCAATCTGTAGGTGGTCATTGTGCCTGGGAGCTCTGCAGTATGAACACAGACTGTTTTTAGCCAGTTGGCTTCAGTACCAGAGAATGGTACAAGGCATATAAAATTCACTAGTATATATACACGCCTAAAGTCTGAACTCAAGTAGGCTAAGCTGAGCGCTGAGTAGCCATTCCTTGGACAGGGATCATGGAAAAATGACACTGTTCTGTTCCTTGCATACTCAGAGACCGAGCTGTTCATTTTAGGAAGTAGATTTAAGAAAAACATGTTTTATCAATTCTGACTGAAGTTGGCAGTCCAGAGCCAGCAAAACAGGGTATGAGTTCCAAGAGTTTATGATTCACCAGTTGAATTGCTGCTGGACCTCAGCCTTCAGCGGGAGATTGGAAAAAACCAGTAGTCCAAAGGATGTTAGCAGAGAACTAGCCTAGCTGAACTGGACTATCACGCTGTCAGAATGAGAGATAAGCAATACAGAGAAGACTATCATTAGGAATTATGCAAAGATATGGTCTCCACAGCATCCTAAGGAAGGTTAACCTAAGGAAGGTTAAAAAAAAAAAAAAAGCAGAGCCTCACAACAGTGCAGCAAATTTTTCAGTTGTTAATTATAACCAAAACCCACAAGAAAGTATTGGTGAGTTATGAAACTGAAAAATAATCTCTTCAGACATATGGAATAATCTGTTCTCTCTTTTATTCTGGATTTGCTCTAGCTTGCTTTATTTATCATAGATTAATTTTTATTAATCACATTGCTAAATGACAGATAGCATTATGTCCTGGGTTCTCAGTGACACAAATTACTACTTAAAGAAATCAAGCATCAATGCTCCTTTTACCCACAGACTATGTGAGAAGTCACAGTAAAAGAACCATGCAAATTTCTGAACAAGCCAGCAGGACATGTGAAGCTGTGTCATGCATACCCAGGCAACACATACCATAAATTCTAACCCAATTCACAGTAAAAATCCAAGGACAAGTTCTACTGCATAACAAAAAAGAATTACAGCATTTTTACAGCATAGGCAATTATTGTACTGTTCCCTCAATGAAACTGGAATTGACCCTTCTGCTGTAAATAATTACACTTGTTGCTATAAAGAAGTGACAATTATGGGCATTAATAAAACCCCATCCCTTCTATATCACAGACATCCTCAAACAAGTTTACTGGCTGCCTCTACTGGCTGCCTTAGAGGTTGTAAAACTATGATTTGGAAATACAGTTTGCAGGCAAGAGCTGACCCTACAGCATACAATTCAAGTCTTTAAGTTTACAGGCCCTTAAACAATAGAAAGGATGCTTGTGGCAAGCAAATGAAAGAATGGACAGTAAGTTCCCTTCGTGCTCTTTAGACCTTGTAGTCCCACAGTATTTCAAAAGGCTGTATTTTGAACATGACATTTCAGAATACTAGTGAGATAGTAATGCTACTTGAACACGTACAGTAACATTATTTCAACATAACCATTTCTTTATCATAAATCCACCAAATATCTAGACTGTTTTTATCAGTGAGCTCTTGAAAGGCCAAAGTTCACTCTTCATTTTATTGGGAAGCTTTCCAAATCTCTCTCAGTTAATGTACAGTTTTGATATTTCTCTCAGCTGTGTCTACATGAGATTTTCTTTTTTCTCATTACTGCATTACCATGTAATGTCACTGGGAATAGAAGGAAATTACAATAACATGCTAGCATTACATAACGTGCTAGGTAGGAATTGTGAGAGGACAGAGCTAAAAATACAGATATTGCAATACTTTTATTTGCATGTGCTGTTGCCATGTTTTTGCCCACACAGAACACTAACACGTCTCTTACTGTGCAAATCAGCATTCTCCCATTTCAAAACTCATTTGTTCACTTATCCTGAATTTATAATCATCTTCATGATGTCTGCCTCCATAATTCATGCATGGGAATTAATGCTGCACTCCTACCATGCAACATAGAAACTCAGACTGAGATACCAGTACCTATTCTTCTCTGAGAAGTGGATTGCAACTTCGAGGCCCTGCCCTGTGGCTGCCATGCACTCAAAACAGCAGTGCGAGTGCCCTGTGGCCTCTTCAAGGTTTTGGAAAATATCCTGAAACTTTGGTATTCAGAGTGCCTGAAGCCCTGCTGCTTTTTGAGTTCCAATGATATCTGCCACAGGTTTCCAAACAGCCTGGCTAGCCTGTTAACTTTTGTTTGGATTTCTTGACTGCCAGTGAAACAATTTAATCTGCTGATCTGCCGACCAGGTGAGTGTTTTTGTGAAGACGGTAAGTTTCAAGAATAAGGATAGGTAGTGGCTGCTCTGGAAGGCTGTCTGTCAGATTGGAGGGTCCTGCAAAAGCTCTCTCAGGCTTCAGATGATCCCATTTCTTTATATGGAAGTGTCTGAACAGTACTGCATGGCCTAATTGATGTGGCACAAGGAGTGCAAACTCCTGCTGCCAGCCTATGAGAAAGTGAGTAAACACAGTGACAAAGCAGAGGGGATGGCCATACACATAGAAGGCTGATCCTCATGGCACCAGTCATGCTGAAGGAAAGAGATGAGGCCCTAAGACACATCCTCCTGCCTTGCAATGTGTGTGGCAGGGATGGGAAGGCAATTGTGACCTTTACTTCATGTGCAGCACACGGTTGTTCCAGTGGGGAACTGTTGCGTTACACACGAGTCTTTGCATTTCAAAGGTTACCACCTCAGTTTAATTTACTCCTTCCTACTGCTAGTCAGTGGGTAGGAATTAGGTGTCCTCTGTCATTCATTTAAGAATCATTATACTATGAGTGTTGTTGAAACGGCTAAGCCATATACAGAATGAAGTACCCCCTGGACTTTGGCTGACAAAGGTTTCTTTACACCGTGCATCTTCCTTTGAATCATGCTGTTCCTATCCCAGGGACCATGTGCAGATGGCCTTAATTCCACCTGTGACAATGAACTCAGTATTTACAGGGTGCCTTTAAAGGTCTGGATTAGACCAATAAGAAATGTAAATCTCTGTGGAATTTAGACAATCTGAACACATCATGAAGTGTTTACCTGATGAAGTAGTAGAAAGGAGTGCTTATCACTTTAGATAACATGTAGTTTGAAATCTCTATGGTAGTTTTCAGCTGCACTTCAAAATACTTAATACCTTAATATGGCCTTTTGGGCTGAAATATTGTCCTGGTTTCTGCTGGGATAGAGTTAATTTTCTTCTTAGTAGCTGGTACAGTGCTGTGTTTTGGATTTAGTGTGAGAATTATGTTGATAACACGCTGATGTTTTAGTTGTTGCTAAGTAGCACTTATCTTAAGCCAAGGACTTTTCAGTTTCCCATGCTCTGCCAGCAAGCAGGTGTGCAAGAAGCTGGGAGGGAGCAGAGCCGGGGCAGCTGACCCGAACTAGCCAAAGGGGTATTCCATACCATGGAACGTCATGCCCAGTATCTAAACGGGGCGGAGTTGGCCAGGAGTGGCAGATCGCTGCTCAGGCATTGGTCAGCAGGTGGGGAGCAACTGCATTGTGCATCACTTGTCTTTTCTTGGGTTTTATTTCTCTTTTTTTTTGTTATTTTCCTTTTCATTACAATTATTATTATATTATTATTAGTTAGTAGTATATTTTATTTTGCTTTAGTTATTAAACTGTTCTTATCTAAACCCTTATCTAATCTGCTGCTCCCAGAGTGCTTGTATCGCCAGGTGGTTCCGGTGTTACCTGGGCCAAAATGTTTGGGATGTTTACTGTTAAGGCTTTTTAAGTATGTGGCACAGAATAGCAGGAGGATGGTGGTATGGTGACAGCATTTTGCTGATTATGTAAGCAAGATAAAAGAAGTGGAAACACTCAACCTTTATCACGGCAAGACTGAATGGAAATCTATGTGACAAAGAAAACCTGCTTCTCCCCACTGAAGCTAAAAGCTTGCAGGAAAACTTTTCCAGAGAAGGTCACAAGAACCTTTTATAACAGAATGCAGCAAACAATCTAAAGCTCTTTCTAACATAGATGAATATATAAATAACACTAAATACATGCAGTCACTGAGCATTATATTTTTCATTTCTGTGTATGAGCCAGATCTTTGCAATAAATTAGCATTCCTTAGCTGAAGTATATGGAACCGACCAATCTATGTACCTGCAGACAATTTGGCCCCAGGGTCTTTCAAACTTCAGGCTAACTTGCTCTGAAGAAGTAAAAGGTACAAATGATACTGCCTTGGAAGAGTGAGTCCCTCAATAGATGTTGAAGAGCCCTCATAGAAAAAATACTTGCATTTGTAAGCTTTTTATGCAAATTCTTTAAAACTTTACTGACTCTTACATACACATATCTTTGACAAAAAGAGAACATCCACAGTAAGACATATATTACACAATTTCCACAGAGCCATCATCTTAAATTAAAAAAAAAAAAGCCTTGCAAATTACAATAATTCTAAAAATCAAAATAGCTTAGCCAGCTGTTAAAGAAAGGCATACATTCATCATTACTGAATGCATTACTGCTTTAAACATATATAATTCCAAAATAATCTCCTTGAAATAAACACAGCAACAGCCATAAAACATGCTGGACCTGAAATTGAAGACAAAGCAAGCAGTACTTGTTGTATTGAAACTCTGACAAAATACATTTTAATCATGTCCAGTCTTACGAATTCTAAAACAACCTGGAATGCCATTTGGCCTTCATGATTAATGTGTACTTTATCATTGTAAACAGAGCTTCCTGAACATTTCTATAAAGCCTGCTTTTTGAATCAACATTTAAATAATCAGCACTGCCCCTTCTCTCCTTTTATGTTGTGGTGGTTGTGTGCAGATTCTAAATAAGGTATAAGATATCAGGACTTTTCATATTTAAGTAGAGAAAAAGAATTTAATCACAGAAAACAGCTGGAATTCTGAATGACCTCAGGTATTAGCTTTGTTGACTTGAATGGTAGAATTTGTGCTCTCCTTACCCATCTCAGGAATTAAAGAATTTTATGTGACATGGCTGATGTGTTGATCAATAAACCAACAACAATCATTTACACTGCAAGTTTAGTGCAGTTTCAAAAATCTGCATTAACCAAGCTGGTAGTTGTAGCAGAATCAATCGACAAGGCATCTTGCTTAGTGATGTGCATAAATGAAGTATGACTAAACTGTCAACACCCAATGAATACAGATTAAGATGATAAAATCCATATGCAGAACATGTTCTGCAAGCTATGCAATGACAGTGTGCTTAAGAGTGTAATGCACAATAAAAATGTTAAAAGTATTAAGAAATTCTTACTTTAATTTTCATTCTCTGCTTCACTCAGTATTTTCACTATGTTTGCAGTCAGCATTCATTTTATTTTAAGACCTGTTGCAAAGGACCTCAGTAAATTTGCTGCTGTGTGTTCATCTGTCAGTTCCATAGCTTCATGTTACTTTAAATCTCTCCTCTTATTTTCCTAACCATTCATCCCCTTATTTGGCACACTTTAATCTCCTAACTAGCTCCTTTCTATTGTCAGTGAAGTTTCTCATGTGTCACTACTGCTATAGGAGTCAATCATCTTTAGTTCATGATGCAGATAAAAGGAATGAAACTGTCTTTTTATGAATGGTCTAATACGTTTGTGTTTAAACAGCAATGGCTCCAACCGGTATTATTTTAATCCAGATGCTTGAATTCAGAAGGACTACACTATACCTGTGTGAGATAAAGTAAGACAAACATCAAATCATTCTGCTTCTAATCTAATCTGCTAAATCAAACAGTTTCATTAAATCTGCTTTAATTGCTTTCTGTTTTTTTCTCAGCTGGTTCAGACTTCCCCAAAGTGTTACACTGTCTTTTTAAAAAGTTGTCTGAATGACCAACAGGATGGCATTTCCTAAATGCAGACCTACATACATATAATACAGAATGCAACAATGAATAAGTTGCAAAGTAAAAAACCTGATTATATGAAACATTGAATATTCTGAAGAAATCCAAAGAACACGTATTTTCATTCATGCATATACAAGTATACCAGATCTGTATTTCCCAGACAAACAGAAATTACCAAAAACTTAGCATCATGATGAAAATAATTGATAGTCATTCACTATAGGTGGAAACTCTTCTTACAGTAACAAAATAATTAACCATTTTTGATGATATATGATTAGCCAAAAAGAAAAACATCCTAAACCTCTGAAAAATCTGTATTTCTCTCATCTGTATTTTCATTTATTCAGAGTATTGAGCTCATTACTGGTTCTCATTCAAAATAATCTAACCATTCCTCTGTTTTCTTCACTGAAAAGCAGGCATCTTTTATTCTAATCAATGAAGAACTTACACAGTAGTGTGTATCTGGCAGTGAAATAAACCTCTGCAAACTGGAAATTCATTAACGGGTACTATATAACACTAAAGAATCTGAGCTACTGGTTTTCCAGGTTGACTTTTTTTTTTATTTCTGCTATCGTGGTCAATTGAATGTAAATAGTTTATGAATGTTACAGTACATATTGTTTAAATTGGCTAACTTACTAAGAGTTGATTATCTTAAATCTGTGAAGTAAACAGGAAGACTGAATATTAAAGACAGTAGCTCAGCATAAAAAATGTGATATGCCCTTGAACTTATAACACTGCAGTAAGCAATTACCTTAAAGAAGCCACCCACACAACAGAACTATGGCTTTGTTCCTTATCTTCAAAGAACAAGCCACTTGCATCTGGATCAAATCCTCTAAACAATACACGAACACTCAACATCAAAGCACTTTCATTTTCTTCAGGTATTTAATTTAATTAGAGCTAATACAGACATGATTTTAGACACTGATTGCTGTGTAGAAAATCCCCAGAAAACATGTTCAAGAAATTAATCAATTGGATTTTAATTTTATAAAGATTTTTCCCGCAGTACCTGACAGGAGCGCCTCTGCTCTGTGCAGGTTTCAGCAAGACTGTCACAGTGCTGTCAGTTTGATTCAAAGGTGTTTCAAGTTCATATGGTGGCATAGAGGGTGCTAGAATAAGAAAAGAAAAGAGGCAAAAATAAGGATTATTCCTGTATTTCTTCTTTCAAGAGCTGTATCTTTATTTGAATAGGTAATTTTAAAGACATCTTCAAATATAAAGACCATATTGTAGGTCTAATATGCTTTCTTTTACAACACAAGTGTGAGACAACTGTTAAATAACTTCAGGGAAAAAACAAACAAACAAACAAAGAAATCCCATCTCACTGCCAATTTCAAGACAGGAAACAGATACTAGTAGGAGTAAGTTTGCAGAAAGTATTGAGAATCCATGACTTGGAAATGAAAAGTTATCTCAAGAACAGTATCTGCAAATGTGAATGCTGACGTGACTATAGTTTTTGAAACTGAGCCCAGCTTTCTCAGTATGTCAGTGGTATTAGGATGCACTCTCAGGATTTGTCATTCCTGGAATTTTAACTAGTGCTGTAACTGTCCTGGGTCTATTGTCCACCACAGACATAATTTACAATAATGAAGCAGGATTATCACCACTGGAGCTTATCTTAGTGTGAAGCCACACTCAATAGCACTTTTGCAAACTGTGTCTTCATTAAGGAATTACAGTTGTGATTAAAACAAATGATGCCTCAGTTATTGTCTTTTACTGTCGCTACTTTTTTCAGTGCTATCATGTAGTCGCATTTTTATCATTATATTGAATGGAAGGCTGCTCGGTTAATTGGTTGTTTAACAGTCTGTTGTATCCTTATTGTCCAGTTGTTAATGATGATACACAATTAACAGATTTAAAGGCTACAGAAGCAAGAAGTGCTCATTGCAACGATCTTTTCTGACCACAAGAATAATGCAGGGCAGTGAACTTCCCTAAACTAATTCCTGTTTGAAAAAGAAAATACATTTGGTGGGGGAGAAGATCTTTTCTTTTGCAGGTTCTTCCAATGGCTAATTACACTTCATGTTGAATGTGGAGACCTACTTGGCATCTCATCTTGTTTAGCTTCATCTTCCAGCCACTGAATATTTTGTGTACCATACTGATGAAGTTATTCAGAGTGTATTATGCTCCACATACAGATAATATCAACCTCTACGCTCCTCTAGCAAATTAAATAGCTCCAACAATGTGAGTCTTTCTTTCAAGTGTATTTTCCAATCCTTTTCACCTTCCCAGTAGTAGCTGCATCTACTTGAAAGGTACATGAACTTCTCTCTTTTATCCATATTGCCCTATCTATCCAAGTAAGGATTGCATTAACACTTTTGTCCACAACTCTTCACTGCTGTGAAAACATTAACAACATCTTCATCGCTTTTCATTGATATTCACCAGTTTTGAAATGCTTCACAAATAAAAAAATTAATCTTCAAAAACCTTGGAAGCTGAGAGTGTTTTATTCTGTTTACAGTCCTGGATATAAGGCACAAACATTTAGTCTAATCATTTTAAGTAATTTGGGTACCCACTTTGAGAAGCCTAAAGGCATAATATTACACAGAACTTTAAAGATTCAGACACAATTTTCACATATTTCAGTCTTGCAGTTTTGAATATCCAGAACTTGTTCACATAATGCCCCATTCTCAAGTTGACCATCCTGAAAATAAGGGAAGCACAGAGTAACTGAATCTCCAAAAAGCTGTTTGAACGTTTTTGGAACACTGTAAGTGTCATTTCTTGCCCTTAGTCTCCTGCCCACATCTTAACAAGTCTTGTAATCTTCCTAACTTATGACTCCTAGGTCCCTACTTGCACTCTTTACTAAACTTAGTTTCCCTCCACCAAAATTGTCTTCCCATCCAGGATATGAGTTGTGGTTCTCCCAGTCCCACCTTTTAGTCCTGGCTACTTTTCTTCTTCTGCACAGATACTTGGACATTATCTATTCTTACGCTTTTCTCCTCTCTAGGTTAGGACTCTTCCTCCTCCACACAGCCCACATCTAAAGAATGAGCTTATCAATAAACAGAGAAAACAGGAGATACTCTTCCTGTTCACAGTTTTTGCAACTGCACACCCTGGTCTTCAGCAGCAGAAAGCTCAGATGCACTAAAAGGTAAGGTCCTTAGAGACTCTCTATCTGTGTTGGGCCACACTGAGTTGATGAACACACAGGCAAGGACTCTCTATTTAGTATGGCATCTACGGTGACATTCGCTGCTCAATTCTGTCAAGGTTCCACCATTTGTGTGCAAACTGCCACATTTACGAATTGCCCAAATCTGGACAGATTTTCAGAGTGATGGCTCAGAGTAATGTCTCTCTTCTTGCTAAATATTTAAATGCCTGTTTGAAAGCACTTCAGTAATGTATCAGTCACCAGAATTTTTCATGATGTCAGCCATGTTCCTGAAATGGATGAAATTCTTCTTAATATGAAAGGCAGCATATAAAATTTCAGCCTGCACAGCTGACTTTTCACAAAGCTATATGCAACAGAAAACAGTCTTCTAATAGAGTGCCCATCAATTTTGATAGCATGCACTGCTACAAGCTCTGCTTTTGGTAATACATATTTACATACAGATCACTTCATCCATCAGTGCCAATCACACAACTGTAGAATATAACATGGCAACTATTTACAGTACAGAATAGTACTACTCAAACACTTAAGACAGGAAATTAAGAGTATTTTATTCAGATGAGAATGCAGTCTAGAGTTAGACAAAGTAAAATGCAATGACTCAGTTCAGAAATTGGTCAGAATTCACTGTTGCCACCTCAATTCTAAAAAATAGTGAAACTTTCATGTATAAATGTTCAGCAGTTTTGTTTCACATCTCTCCAAAATGAAGAGCACTGGCCACCTCAAGAGCCTCAAAGCCTTACAGTGAGACAATGAGATCACAGGCCAACAGCACTGCAAAGAGGGTACCATATTCAACAGCTAAAATTTCAGTTGTAATTTTTCAATGATACTAAGAAATGTATGCATTCCACTTCTATTTTAAATTCATCAGGAGATTGGCTTTAACTACCCATGGACAAGTCATAAACATTCCCTGTTAGTACAGTAACTAACACAACGTAACGAGAGATTGGGGTGCAGACAAGGTAGCTTGCAGAACCTCACCACATGGTAGCTTGGAGGTTAGCCTCATTCCCAAGCATGCCTGCAATGTCTGTTCACACTAATGAGTTTTAGTTGGTGACATATCAAATTTAGCAAAGAACAACAATTTAAGATCCAGCACTATTCCCAAGTGTCCAGATTCTCATCCACTCTCAATAGTCTCCCTCCTTCCTCATTCTAACAAGGGCTGATTCTGCCATCCTAACTCATATCAAGTCTTGCTGTGTCAGAAATTGATTTCTGACAGAGAAAGTTTCTGCTCAGTATAGGAAAAGGGATGGAAAATGAACCCCATCTTTAGTGATCAGTGTTAATTATGTTTAGACTTTCTATAAACAATAATTTTCTAACTTGAAAATTAAGAACTTTTTTTTTCCTCTACCAACATCTGTATTGACAATAATTTCCACCTTGCATTAACTGCCCTTTCCTATAAGAACAAAAAAGAAATTGCTCTATTTCTGATTAACACTTGTTACTTTTTTTCATTCCAGTGAGGACAGAAAATGAGTGATCAGGAAAAGTACACAGAATGACAGTAAAAGAGAAAGAAGATTTTGCACCCAAGTGCTTTCCTTTATCCTTTCTGAAAAGCAGTTGACCACAAATAGATAAGGCAATTTTCTATAAACACTATCAAGGGGCCACAGTTCAACTGTCAGTTTAATTCCCAAGATGAGCGTAGAGAGGTGAAGAGCAAAGGGATTTCAACTATAACTTCGCAAAACATTTTGTCATCAATTATATAAGCATTTTAGAGGATGTAATAGTATTGCATCCCATCAGCTAGAGAAATGAAGTGTTCCTCTGCCTCTGCGAGGACTTTAAAATATTGTTCATGGATCCGCAGAAGTGACAGAGTCATGCTGCTGTTACCTGAAAACCACTAGTCCTGATGTTCTTGTCTAATACAGTTTCATATCGACTTCAGTCCACACGCCTGCTAGGAACATATGCAGGCTGGCAGTTAGCTACACTTTCTAAGTGAGCGCCAGACATATAGTATTTCTGCTCTACTCTCAATTGTTTATGGCTCATTAAAGAGATTTTCCAGCACCGTTATGGTATTAATTTAGAATCATGTCAAGGCTGACTAAGCTCTGAATGAAACCCTCATCCTCATGTCCAAAAAACCCTATGCTAAATGTTGCAACAGCAGCTGGCACTGACTGCAGTCACATAATTCATAGGGTTTCTTGGGTGATAAGTTACAGTTGTGAACAGGAATTTCAAAGTACTAGCTAATATTTAAGCACTTGGAAGTTTTTCAGATATGTTAATATATGTCACTTTGACATCTTCAGGGATGAACACGTATTTTACTTTTTCAATTTGCTGCTTGTTAAATCCTAAAGAAGAAGTAAACAACAAAAGAATTACCCATGTCATTATCAGAAGCAAACAATAATATTCTTTAATCAAATACCTGATATTTTAGTGGTGAACTGATTTGTGATTGGAGGTCCAAAGCCTTTAGCTGTGCTGGCTCTGATAGTAAAAGAGTAGGTAGTGCCAGGATACAGTCCAAAAAAGAGATAGTGCGTTTCATTTCCTAGCTTTGAGACTCGTCCACTTTGATTGGATAAATCTATTTCTGGATCAAAGGAACTGACTGCTTTGTAGGTGATCTGCAAAAGAATAA
Source organism: Gymnogyps californianus (assembly GCF_018139145.2). Classification (NCBI taxonomy): domain Eukaryota; kingdom Metazoa; phylum Chordata; class Aves; order Accipitriformes; family Cathartidae; genus Gymnogyps; species Gymnogyps californianus. Next base: position 55,645,237 of record NC_059472.1, on the reverse strand, counting down.
GAAAGTTATAAACTGCCTTGAGCAGATGGACAGAGATTGCATCTTTATCCAGTAAACCCTTCTGATGTATGCACTGTCAGACATTTTATGATAAGCTATCTTACTCTCTTATACTCTTCAAATCCAAAATCCCACGAAGAGACACAGCAACTCAGCCATAACTGGTATGAGTTATTACTTTTATAGATACAGAGACTTAGAGGCAGCTAGATTACAACTCTAAAGGATGGGTTCAGGCTTACATTAATTCCTTCAAGATGTTGGCTTTAACTTTGTCATTTTTTTAATTCCTCTTACTGTTGGTTTTGATCAGCAACAATAACAAAACCAAAACAACCAGGCAAAAACAGATAAGTGAATAAAAGAAGGTGTACCCCCCAGTTCCAGCTGACTTCACTATAATTACACCTTGGTCTGAGTCAGATTATCCATAAAAGATGATAAGGGCAGCTTAAGGCAAATTTTTCAGAAAATGGGTAAAGCTTGTATTTTAGTCTGAAGCTTAGCTATTGTAATTGCTAATTTGGAATTTTTCAGGTTATTATATTGTACCTAGGTCAGATTCTCATTTGGAGGAAAGGAGAGATAAAATGTTAAGTAATACATGCAAAGTGTATATTGTATCCTCAGTTCCTTCTTTGATTCAAACAGTATTTTTAGTTTTCATTAGAAATGTTAATATAAGTTCACAGTAAAACTTGATCCAGATTTCTTCTATTAATTACTAATTTCCATGCACTGTAATGAGAATTTAAAAATAAGAAATCCATTGAAAAATTAAAAAGTAAAAATGATTCACCCCTCCTTTTTACTTTTAAAGTTTCATTTGTATGCAAATAATTCCAACAGTCTTATTATATAAAGCGATAATTGACATTCTTTTTGCTATATTTATTCCATATCATTATAATTAAGAAGACACATAAAACAATACATAGAAACATCTAAGTGTCGGCATTACACACCTTAAACATTTGAAATTTCCTAAAACCTCTGACTTAATGAAAATTGATGTTTATATGACCCATCTAATATAACATCAATAAAGTGCTGAAAATTAGTAATAAAAACTTTGATACATCTAGATAAACCTCAACATTAGTTCGGTAGATATAGGCAGATTCTTTATAACTCCTCATCCATAAATTGAACTGAAGGTACCTTAAAAACCGCTCAACTAATCCTCCTAATTATAACAGAAGACAGAAGATGATTACACTACCAAATATCTGAACTTTTATCAGTAAAGAAATTAAGGTTACATATTGCCCAAAAGAATCTCCCTTTCTGATGGTAAGTGTTGTTATGTCTGCTTGTGGGAGAGTGGGTCATAACTTTTTTGGAGATTTTAAAAAACAGGTTAGACAACTACATCGCAACTATGTTTTATAAACAGCTGATCCTGTTTTGCTGCAGATAGGTGAACGAAATGACCTCTTGCAGCTCCCTTCAACTCTGTTTTCTATATTTGTATGATTCTTCACTGGATTTTCCAAAATCTCACCTAAGTTTTATTCAAAACAATACCAGGCTATCGGAGACTCTGCAGTCTATGTTAGATTCTTACAATTTTTTTGCAGTGTTTAGTTATTAGATAGCTAAGTGGTTGATGCTCTGTAATGAAATAAATTCTTCCATGGATCATGCAGAACCCATGAAAAAAAGAAGTGTTTTGCCTGGTTAAAATGAACTTGCACTGTTTCTGTATTTCACTCCTACTTGTAAGACTGTTCCTACTTTTTTTTTTTTTAAACTAATTCCTAATTCTAAACTAATTTCTAACTAATGTCCACCATTGCTAATGCCAGTTCAGCTCTGCAGTGACGAAAAAAGAAAGGGCATGAGGGTCATTTTCTCACTGGATGTTGACTATTTTTATCAAATTTAGACAAAACCTTGCCCAAAGGACTAATCCCTTTATTCCTACAACTGTGGACCTGTACCGGTGATAGAGGAGCAAAACGGTATAATTTGTCATTATGTCATTTCTTCATCTAAAGGCTTTTTTGTTTAAATATTGGTAAAATAATTGGATTTGCACTTAATTTCACAATAGCAATGAATACTTTAATACTTGATACGTCAACGCACAGTTTTTCCCACCGCATATATTAAAAGATTGTCTCCTTCAGGCACTAAAGACAAATGCCTGGCCCCAGAAAACAGATGAAGTTATGAGATTTTTAACAACATAGAAAGTTCTATACTCAGAGTAAAGAAGTGCTAGACACAGAGGTGAGATTGAGCTTTCTCTCTGGGAGCAGGGATGCAGACTCAGGACTGCACATTAAGTTCATCTATCTGCTGCGATCAAGACACTGGGACCTCCTGCTGAAAGAAGGTGTCTGCTGCTGTACTCTTAAGGCTGCCCCTATAAAAAACAGCTACAAGCTGAAGAGCTTGCCCTGGAAAGAGCAACCTCGCTCCTAGGTCTGACTCAGGCTTACATACTTGCAGTTTTGCCTCACCCAAGCTGTCTGTCTTCGACTCTAGACTAAAGTACCCGGCACCCTTATACTTGCTTTCCTCCTGGCACTACAATTCTTTCACCCCTGACTGTGTACAGCCCAGTGGCGGGTGACAAGTGAATGGAAGGAGCATTCACCCCTTGCTGCAGCTCGGCACCTGAGTCACTCCCCTGCAGGCAGATAATCATGAAATGGGGAATCCCTCAGGCTGAAATGTCCCCTACCTAGGCCTCCCCCTTACTCGGTTAGTGCTCATCTGCTAGGACATTCTCTGAAAGGTGAATGCCAAGAGCATCATAGTTTTCATGAACATACCAAATATGGCAAAAGTTTGTGTAAGAGCAGCTTTAGTGGCTATGCTTTTTCGATCACAATTGTTGATGTATACACAGCCAAGGCTTAGATGCCTTTTTGTCTAAGCTTTGTCTTGCAACAAGGCGTAGGCAGGAGCTAGACACCTCACTTCTCAAGCTTGGGTGATCTGGAGCTGTGCTGGATGCATTACCTTGACAGCACAACGATCAGCCAGAGAGGTGCCTACTGAGACATCACGGATAGTCTAAATGAACCTATAAAACACAGGTACCTAAACTTCATCTAACTTGTCTGAATCTTATCCTGTGAGCTACTTCAGTTAGCTAAAATATACCTGAAGTATGCTTTTGTATTTCACCTGAACCGTACATTTAAAATAGGTAAAATGTCCCTGTGATTCACTGTGGATATTTGTTGGCCTCCAGGTAGTTTACCAGTCATATTTATAAAAATTTTGTGATATATTTTAGGCTTATAAGCAAACGTCAGGGCAGAAAATGTATTGACAAACAAGCTTTCATCAGCTAGGTGTTTGTTCATATTCAGCCACCTGACTGGACTGAGGTGGCATCTTTAAAACAAGGGACAGTTTGGTTGCATCAGTCTGTTGGTATCTTTTACTTTAAAAATAATTAAATCAAGTTTCTGATTTAACTGATTGCCTTGCTCCCTCCATCTCTGCTTTGAGGTGTATTAAATAAACAGTATAAGGAGATACCAGTATTTTCTTTTCCTTTCAATATTCTCTTCACTGGTTCTTTTGATGTTCAGAGACTTGCACAGTCCTGACTACCTTAGAAAGTCTGGCCAAGCTGTTCTTTTCCATCTTTGAATATACCTGCACAACTCCCATTACAGCTGATGGAGTTATGTATGTATATACATTTAAGAACGAACTGCATGTATACAGTGCATATACTCCTCAGCAATGTAATTAGACATGCATGTGTGTTTGTAAGATGATACACCACTGTGTTTTTCACATGTACTTAAAGCCTAACATCAACAAAAACATTAACACGTTAACTAAAACACTCTGATCCCTGAAGACAGGCAACTGTTGAACTAGCTGGAAAGTAGTTAGCTTTATAAAAAATCAATTCATAGTTTTTCCATAACATTTTATCCTCTACGATAAAATAGTTTTCAAAACAGTATCAATAGGTTACCATTCAATTTAACTTTTCTTTTACACTGTATCTCATTTAGGTGGGTTTTTTTAAACAAACCATTTCAATACCAATTTTGTAGTAAGGTCAGGTAAGAAGCTTAACAGTGATTACTGTCTGACAGCTTAATCTGTGCAGTCTTTTGTCAATTTTTCTAAAAGGTATTCAGGCAGAGGTTCCACATGAGGAAAAGCAGCGATTTTTAGACATCTAACAACATACAATTTTGTTGAATTTGCATTTAAAAATGCTAGATTTTTTTTTAATTATGCCTGCTTGTTTCTATTACAATAGGTTTCCTGTAATGAGTGATGTTGACTGTCACCACTGTTATGTCTCCTATTTTTTTAAAAATTCACTAAGATCTGTCTTCAATCTTTTAAATATTTGATCCACATTATGAGACAGAATGCTGTATCACATGGTTCTAAAAACAGCAGTTTTCTTAAAGCTGATAACCCAGGGACTTTTTGGGTCCTGCATAATTCACTCCTACATTATATATTTGATTTTATTACTTTGTAAGTACTACTATCTTCAAAAAGAAGATTCATTTTACATAAACTGGAAAAAAAATTTTTACTTTTCTTACTAATTTTGCACTTTTGAAAACAAAAACTATACATAAAAATTAAAACATGGCAAAATGCTAGGTACCTCATACAAAGTAATCACACCATACGTTTGCGCTGGCTCTCTCCATTGAAGAAAAATCTTCTCTTCAAAGGTACTCCCTTGAATGGACTCAAGTGGTACAGCACTTGGGACTAACGGATAAAAAAAGGAAAAAATGCTGTTTTGAGAAAAATTTCAGAAGGAGACACTCTGCTTAATATTTGCACTGTTGAGGCATAAAAACTGTCCCACTATTATCTCCCCAAGACTGAAGCAAAGGCCAGGATAGCTCAGGAGGAGAATGATTTATTTAACAAGATAGTGCCATTAAGGAAAAATATGTGTCAGCTTCAGCGTAAGAAGGAATTAGTGAGCTTCGTGCTTCTCCCGTAAAAAACTATTGATGAAACAAAAGGAAAAAGCAGCTTTTTATAAGGAATTAGGCGATATCTCAAATACAAATTTTTGTAAATAAAATCTACTTGTGATACCTACTTATCAATAGTGTTACTGTCCCATAGTAAAAAACATATTAAATATTCATATATGAAAATGGACAAGCACTGAAGTAACAAGGTATAGTTTCAACAGACTGAACTAGAATGGTTAGCTTGGAAAGACGAACCACATGTTGCATAGAACAGCGATGCTCACTGACATGAGGCCTGAAGACCTACAACAGGGTGAACATAAGGAATTTATGAAGCATCCAGACTGAAAATCTGATATTATTCATTTTTCTTAAAGTCTCTTAATTTATGAGAATGACCTCTGAAGAGTCAGGGATGTCAGAAGGTTCTGATAAAAGGTATGTCAACTGCTCTCAGGTATCTAATTCTGTTTCCTGTTTGTTCTGCAACAATTACCTTATCCTCAAGCCAACCTCAACACAGTTTTCAGAGAAGATGTGTTAACAGCACACGGACATGTATGTGCGATTTTATTTTTGTAACAACACTTGCAATGGAATGTGAAAAGAAACTCCAGAAAAATGCACACAGGGCTGTTGTGAGGTAACAGGCATTGACGGGTTAGCACTTTTCCGCAAACTGTGTAAGAAGATACACTTAACATTTTCCACATGCTAGAGAAAGAAGGCGGAAACTACTTGCTGCAGTGGTTGAAATAACTTCTCAGACCCCTTACTGAGATTTACCCGAATGGTTAAAGAATAGGAAGATCTGCAAGCAAGACATCTGGTGACTCCACCCCTTTGCTAGGTCTGGTAGAGCGCTATCTTCCTCCTACTGCTCCATGCTGTTGGTCTGGAAGTTTATGCAGTTTGAGACTTCATAATCACCTCTCCATAGCTCTCCAGAGAGTCCCTTGCTCTACCAAGGGGAAACTCCAAGGACACAGGTGATGGTTTCTGCACTGGCTTACCGGTCCTGTATGGACCAGTAAGATTACACCTTTAGGGCAACTTTAAGTCTGGGCACTAAACCTTGCTTCCAAGTAGGAGAAAACTGGCAAAACTCATTTGAAATCATGAGGTTAATGACTTCTGTGTAAAGGGAGAGGAATTAAATATAGTGTAAATAAGTGGGAAGTATAGCAAAACACTGTGGTAACCCTCTAAAATTATCTGAAGGCCATGAACTCCAAGCAGTTATGCCATGAAGGAGGTCAAACACTGGCAGAGGTTACCTATTTTGGAGATACTCAAAACTCAACTGTACAAGACCTTGAGCAACCTGCTCTCACTTGATCTGCTCTGAGCAAAAGGTTGGACTAAATGAGCTCTGGAGGTCCCTTGTAACCTACATGATTGTGTGATTTGAAAAGTTATGATGATTATTTGGGTCAGTATACTCTGTTGTGTTACATCCAGATTTATGTACCTTACTGCAAGTGTATGGTATACTAAAAAGTTATAATTTTTGTCCAAGGTATTCTCTCAACCACTGATGCTGGTTTTTAATAGGTCTTGGAATAATATAAAGTTCCAGAGGGCCAGGAATAAGAAAAAATTATGCAAAATTTTAGAGAAAATACATAAATGGCCCAGATAACAATAAGGTCTTTAGCTTTGTCATCCTACAATTGAACCGAATCAAAATTAGAGGATGACAGCAAAATTAATTCTAACTAAACAATTTTTTTGTTAGCTATGCTTTGCCAAATCTGTTGCATTAGCAACTATACATTCCTAAATTGTTTAATTTATTCCCTCATATATTTTGATTAGAAATTAGTACCACACAAAACCAATACAGCCTATATTAAATGACTTAATAGGTTTAAATGACAGACTTCAAGTATTTATTATAAGAGGAACTCATCATTGCTGAAGTTTTTTCTAGATATCTTTCCAACATGTTTGCAGTAAATCTATCATTGATCTGGAAGAAAATACAAACCCATACCTGTTCAGATTGCAGACGATAAAAATGGGAGGAGGACAGATCTGTTATATAAAGCAATGCCAGTCATTTGATAAGGTTTCTTTGAACAGTATGCATTTTAAAATGGCTGAAAGCAAGGTCAAAAAAACTAAGGCACCCTTGTAGAGGGCCCTAAAGGGCTATACCTCAGCACAGAATGTTCTGGAAAGGTGAAACTGGTTCCTAGTGCATGACCAATTCAACGAGGAAGTCCCATTTTGGCATCATAGCTAACAGAGCTCCAGTAAACTCTCTGCATGTATAATCACAATAATATTACAGAGGACTTAGGAGGATGGTATAACCTTTTCATGCAATATTATTAGAGCATTACAGAGACACAGTAGCCAATTCTGCTGTCCATGTTTCAAAAAAGACACTCACAAATTACATTATTGCTCAAAATAAAAAAATGAGATCTGAAAACCCCACCTTAGCTGAAAATTACTAAAAGGAAGGGAATATCCATATATTTCAAAGTCTGTATATGGAATATATTGTCTGAATAAGCAACTAACAGCACCCAGTGGTTGGCAAGCCAAAGCTAGAAAAATCGAAACCGCAAATCAAGGACAAATATTTAATGTTGAGCATATCACTCAATAGAAAAGCTTACATGAGGATACTGTGGACAATCACCTGAAATTTCTTCAAACTGATACTGGAACTTTTAAGAGGCAGAACATAGTTCAAGCATAAGTTATGAGTTTAATGAAGAAATGATTCAATGATGTATGATGTTAGAGGTCACGTGAAAGATCATTATAACACTTTTAATGGACCCTTTAGTGCCTTAAAATTGGTGAAGTTGGTGGAAAATCTGTTACAGATTTTAGTGAAAGTAGAACATGCACTTATATGGAAAAGTGTATTGACTATCAGGTAGTATGCACGTACAGTGTATATGTATATGTAAATACAAAAACTCACCATCTTCATCAGTTTGTACTACAAGTTCTTGGCTTTCTTTTCGTCCTTCAGGATTCATTAGTACTAATTTGATGCTGACATTTGTGTATGGTGATAGATTAGTAATTGTGTGCTGGGGATGTGAACTTTCTGTATCCCAGCTTACTTCTTCTCTCACTTGCTCTTGTCCTCCAGCCTGGTAACGGTAATGGACTGTGAGGTTGTATCGATGGCAACGTGTGACGTTATATCCAAATGGTTCCCAGCAAATAGTGATTTGTCTAGATTTGATCTCCACAACCTCTAGTTTGCGTGGCCCACGCATTGGATCTGCAAAATTACCAACATAATTCTGGTATGATTATTTATTCATATTATAATAGTAAGTAATACGAGTAATAAGAAGTTATACAGTTCTATAAATATGACATGTAAGCAGAAACAGAAATCAATTGCTTCATCTCTCATAGTGCAAATGACAATAAAAGTACAGGTCTCTCAAAAATCAGGAAAAAAACCAGTGATAAAAGGAGAGAGAAGTGTCTTTGATGAAAAATGAAGAGCAAACAAAATACCAGGAAGTTCTTATGCTTAAACTCAAAGTGCACGATACAGTTTAAATGATGCTTACTTTTTTAGCTATCTGTTGCTTGCCAAAAACAAGTATGTCCAATTTTTTTTACAAATTAATTTGTGTTAACACTTTTAGAGCAACAACCTTGACAAAACAAATATCTAAAAAGAAAAGGCAATTTCAGGGAAAACTTGCAAATACATGGTGATTTTCTCCCAGGACTGTTTATACAAAGAAAAAGTGTTAGGTGGTTCTTCAGCTATTTCTTATTCATTTGTTTTTAAGTTAGACTGAATGCAATTACTCAATCTCTATTTGGCCAGGACATTAAGTTAATATTCCAATTCCTTTAAAATAGTCCATAGGGTTCTTTTCCCGTAAACATTAGTTGTTAATAGCTGCTTTTTTTTTTTTTTTACCACATCTAAAAGAAACAGTGCAAATACCTCAGTTTGTAGTAGTGGTTTAGCAAAGAATCAAAAGAAACAGACAGGAGGCACATCAGTCGATAGCCTACTGCATCTGTGCCTTCCTAGAGATCTCCCAGTTGACTGATAACCAGCCATAAATCACATCTAACAAAATCATACCCAAGAACTTATGGCTATCTATATACAAGAACCAAAGACTGTGGCTGAAGCTAAACTTTCTTCAGTCCTACTGGTCCCAGCAATTGAGACAGAAAAGTGAACCCAAATTTCCACCATATTACAGCAAAACCACTGAGCTGACACACACCTCACATTTTCAAAACACTGTCATTAATACAGCTATTATACATATTTAGCAATAATGGGGTTTTTTCATATTGGAGCCCTCAACAAGATTAAAGACAATGTCTGGTTTTATCCACTGCTTCACTAGTTAAATGCTTAGAAGACTTTTAATGAGCTAGAAGCCTCTTATACATAAACAAATTAATATGCATCTTCCCTCTTTTATGTTTATTAATCAACATGTCTTCACTAGGAATGTTCTAAACAATTTACAGAGGATTTCATCTTTTTACTTTTTAATAAAATCCCTGCATGCTTGAAATATTTGTTCAAAGATGTTATTCATCTTAACTCCTTGAAGAAAAGGTGTTAAGAAATTGCTTGTTCTCTCTAACATCTACAAAGCAGGGTATTTTTTTCTCCTTTCAAATCCTCCAGCTTTTTTTTTTTTTTTAATTAATTGCCACTACCCAACAGTGTTCAATCACCAATATAGAATATTTGCCAATTGGTGACAAAATGGCAAAGCAAAACAAATTCAATAACAGATCTAATCCTGGTCTCCTTTTTAGTGACTAGACTGACCGGTAAAAATGTTCTCACCAAGGATAAATCATGACAGAGCCATTTACCTACTTCCACGCTCAGATACGCCAGCTAAGAATCTTGGTGTTTGGGGTGTTTGGGATATTTTCTATTGCTACAACAATTAAGATTAATGAGAAGCAAACCTCAAAGACTGGCAAGTCCTATGAGCATCGTGTCTTCCTTAAGCATTTACTTCTGCATAATTCAGACATAAATTTCATGAAAAAGGAGTTTTCCTTTTTTTTGGTTTCATATCAGCTTCTAAGCATTTCTTCATTTAGGTGAGACTATGAATAGCAAAGGACATTTAATGGGTATTGTGTAACTGTAATGCTATCTGAATGGGCTAAATAGGACTAGAAAATCAACAAAATTGAGGTGACCCTGACATACAACATTAAGCAGTTGAACAGAGCTCCTAGCTGCAAGAATATGGAACAGCCTGCTTAGTTCCATAGTAGGCACATCAGAAAATTCACAGGGGAGCTGAGAAATCATTTTATTAGAGACATAAAACTAATTCGTAGCATTTTAAAACTGCAATTGAGTGGCTGTACAAAAACCTGGATCAAAACCTATTCAAGATTTCTGCCCAGGAGGAAGATTTTCTTATGTCACGTTACCTTAATAAAAAGTGCAAGTTAGCCCTCTAGTTAAATCTTGAAGTCATTGCTATGAGAATGACAGATACATTTTCACTTCTAACCAAACAGACAAGGGAAAAAAGAGATTAGATTGTAAAAGATGGAGACAATACAGCTTTTGTTGATATTCACAGGATAAAGCTCATCAGACAAGGCAAATACCCTGGTTGCTTTGGTTCCTGACTTGATTCTGTAATCTATAGTATCAGATAGCTACGCAGCTCATACCTGTTTTTCTTACCATTCATTCAGAGACTATGCAACTGATAGGGCCCTAATGACCCCTTCGTGGGGTAAGTGTAGTGTGTCAACCAGTCAATGTGTCAACCAGTCAATGACAGCTCTTAGTGGAAAGAAAGGGAGAGGTAGGATATAAAAAACCCCTGGGGGACAGCAGAGAGAGACATACAAGAAAAATAAAGTAAGATCTTTTATGATGCACCAGGTGGGATAACCGCTGGTTTATGGGGGATGTCCACTGAGAAAGTGAGGCTGAATATTCCAAAGAGGTTTGTCCATGAAAGAGCCTCTGAAGATACAGGCCTGCACTCCAAAGAATTTACCCACTTTGTGCCCTCAATCTCACTTTTAAATTCTCAAAATGGACATGGTTAGTGGAATAGATGATGCTTTATTGTTTCTTTCATCAAATAAACCTAATTCCTGAAGTACCACTACTTTATTTGCTTTATTTTATTTTTCTTTCCAATACCACACTTCTTTCACTTATCAGACATGACTTTATTACAGACCTGAGGATATCAGTTCTCATCTGCTCTATATAGTTGAATTCTCAGTCATAACAGATCTATATGCTTCAAGTACATCATGACAATTTTTGGTTAAGTTCAGTTAATTCATACAGTAAGCAGGAAAGAGATGAAGGGAAACATATCTACTTTTAACCAGAAAAAACCCCTAAGGTAACAATGGAATTTTTGGATTAAAAAACCATGTGGCTCAAAACAGCCACGAAAAATAGCAGTTATTGCAACAAAAGATAGAAAAAGAAGTTTCCATTTGATCAAGTTAGCACTGAGCTTCTCTGGAGGTATCGTTGTATACCCCAGAGGAAATATTTAATGTGATATGGTTCTGAGAGCACAGCACGTCGCTTCCAATACACTGGAAAGTATATGCTTTTCATCATGAAGGATGCAGGATACTCGGGGAAAGAAAACTGTTAAGCAACACAAAAAGAATGACAACTAATGACTATGGTTTAAAAAGGAAAGCTGAATTAATTACCACAGCATGATGACTTCATTTAGTTGATTTTATTTTCTACAGGATCTTTTTATCACTTTCCCACGGTAAGTTCCCAGTTTTAAGTGAAAAAGTAAGCATTCTATAGAGATGCTGTTGTGCTCATGAGACTTGCACTAACTATTCAGGTAATACTTGAAGGTTGTCATCCTAGCAATGGTCTGCTGTTGTTACCTTGCATCAGGTAAGGTAAGTGACAGCTACATAGAGAAGTGTCACTTCACAGTGCTAATCACAATTGAAAACACATTTTTTAGAGTAGAAGATGAATAAGGAGATTAATATGCCATACCAATTATATTATATGCAACATATACACTTCATACTGCAACAGCTATTTGCTGAACCTTTGTTTTTTCCTTACTTGGTAAAGGCCCACCTGCAGACAGGTTATAGAGTCAGACCTCTCCACTTTGCGGTTCTCTAGATGAACTGAGCCTCTGTTGTTCATCAGTATTCCAGATATTTTCTTATGCCTCCCTGGTACAAATCATGAGGCGAATGTGGAAAATAAGGCTTACCAATTCATAAGAGAAGAGGTTTTCCTCCCAAAGGAGCGCACTGCCTGTCATGCCTGAAGCTTTGCCAGGTCGTTCTTACTAATTCCCCTGCTGGCGCCTGCAGCATTTTTCATACTGCTCTCCTTCTGCCAGCTTCAGCAGGGTATCAAGCAGTGAAGTCTGACAGTTGCAGCTCTGACCTGAGGGACCAGCAAGCCCGGTCCTAGCCCCTGGCACTTTAGCATCCCATTTAGTCGGTGATCTTGGCTCCTTCTCTGCTCCGCTCTGTTTTCCTGAGAATATGGAGCAGAGACTGACAGACAGGATCAATTTCCATTGCAGCTGCAATTCACAGCTCATTTCTCTGGAACTTCACACTTTACCTCTTACCACAAGTACAGTGCTTTTTCAGAAACTCAATTTCAGAATCACAGAGACATTTAGGTGTATTTTTAGCATTCTGTCATTGATCATCAAAACTTGGGTTTTGAATGAAAACTCAGACTGTAAGTTTTGTCTTTTCAGCACAGACTGCACAGACCGCACAGACCTACTGAAATAAGAGATGAAGAAAGGAACAGCATGGTGATTTTCTGCCACACCATGATACTCCAGTAGCTGCAGACAACTGGTATGTGTTAGATACTATACGAAAGACATCTGAACAATAGGATGAAGAATTTACTTCTAGTCTAGGAAAACTATTAATGTAGTTTAGCTCTATAACAAGTCTTGTGATTTAAATTCCAGATCGGACTCTGTTGTCCTTCCACAGGAAGTAAAGGATGAACAGAACAAGAAAATATACAAATTTAAGATGAAAACTGAATCATTTGAGATTTAAGGTATTATCCACTACAGCTCTTTTAAACACAGAAGTTAATTGATGATAATTAAGTGTACAAACTTTGTCACAGATTGCCTAAGCTGTCTTGTTCCAATCACTTAACATCTTTTCACATCAATTCACTCTGAGGAAGGTGGGAGTCATAGTACTCTAGCATCACTACCAGACGGTATCGCATATAATTTCATGAACGCCTGCAAGGAACTTGCATACTACAGTGATGGAGACCATAAGCACATACACACTTTAGAATTGACTCCACATGCTAAATCAGGGCTACATCTGATTCAGCAGACAATTTAAGACACGGGCTTTGTTTCAAACAAGGCTACTTGTGTTTTAAGTCAAACACATGCTCTAAGAGTTCACCAGCGCTGGTAAAAGTTATCAGGTTGTCTGCACTTTACTGAATCAGAAGTACCTTCCAGGGAAGAACAAAACAGCTAAGGAGGTGACATGGAAAGTTCACCTCTCCCTGCAGAAAAACTAAAACATTAAACACTTAAAAAATTCTTAACAATGGAGATCACAACTCTTACTTTATACATATCTATGCACACCATACTTCATCCATGTTTCTCCTCAGTAAAACCCCACCCTGCAGCAGTTATAAACCCAGACTTCTCTCCTCACTCTGCAGTTCTCCAGATAAACAGATATTCTGCTGCTCCTCAGTAGTATAGATATTATGTTATGCCTCAGAGGCACAGATCATGAGGTAATGAAATATCATTTCATCTATAGGGGAACAGACTATATGCCTCGTGAGCCAGCTGCTATCAAAGTAACAATGTTTGGTTTGTTTTTAGAAAACAAATCTCAAGATTTGTATACATTTATAGTCAACACCAGACAAGAAAGTAGGTAAAATATTTTACTTGTTTGGCTTGTCCTTATTTGATTTGATTTGATATCCAATCTATACATGATGGCAAACAATTTGAGGTTGTTTGCAAACTTGGTCAGACAGTTTTGTAAAAGATCACATTCAAGTGTGATGGAGTGATTTTTATACTATAATTATTCTTTGTCTGAGTTCTTCAACAACAGATTGGAGTTCAAAAAGAGCTATTCTCTGCTCAAAATACCACATGATTTATCAGACCTGGTAACAGATCCGGGTTTTTTGAATTCCAGTTTACCAAAAACTGCAGAGTGCAGTGAGGAAAGAAACAATGGGCAAGATTTTGGGTGATGTAATTTCACAGCTTTTTAACACATTTTTATTTCGGTCAATAGAAACACACTGGTTTTACACAGCTGCATCTCAAATCCAAGGAGCAGTCAAATTTGTTAATATAAAGAACTGCTTTGTTCTACAGGAACAGGAAGAAAAGGGGCGCTTTACCCTCATGATTTTTCATACTATTATTTGAGTTATAAAAGAAAGGAATCAAATGAAGAGAAGGCAAACAAAGGGACAAATGACTCATGAGCAAAATCAAAATCCTAATATGATGTTGCTGATGTCATTGTTCTGCTGAGTCCAATCATTTTAAAGTGACACCAAAGACTAAGCTACCAGTGTGCACAAAGCTGTCGAAGATCCAGAAACAACCCTTGCAGTAAAGAGAGGCACATTAGAGGTTGGTCATCTTACTTATCAAAGAACACAGTGTGTTGTGGCAGCAAGCAAAAATCTTAAAAGCAGCAAAGAGCAATTGTAAATTTGTAAAAAACTTGAAACACTGATTTCATCTGGGATGCCTCTACTTCCCGTCATGGAGCAGCCATGAAAATTGATAGCAATAGTTATTAAGATTATTCGGGTAAAAGTAAATGACCGCAGAAGATACCCAGCATCTCCTGGAAAGATTTCAAGTTATGGTATTTAAAATTCTGTTGTTACTTGCTGTTACTTCCTAATAGCATTTCCAAAAGAACATGTCCCTCCTTCGGCAAAAATAGATGCCTCCCACAGAAAAGCAGCACTTCTATCAGTCTTCTAAATGTACTCCCTGACACTTTTAAAAAATGTTGGGATGCAAGCCCTGCAGAGCTTCAGCGCTAATGAGAGAAAGAACTATGAGACAGCAAAACTGAAATGATAGTCACCTGCAGTCCAAAAGAGGAAGGAATAATCAGTTTTTTATATATATATATATAAAAAATATGCTGAAAACTAGACTATGCCTGTTTTTCTTTGAGCAAATTCTGGAAAAAATGGCTTCTTTATAATTATATTATTTTTAAAAAAAAATTCTTTTTTTTAATTATATTCTTTTAATTATATTCATTTGTCTTCCACAGTCAAAATGCCAGTGAAGAAAGATGAACACAAGGGTGTATGTACCCTAAAGTTATCAGGATGCTAACTTTGAGCAGTAGCCTGTGGGCATCCCTTCTGCACCCTTCCAAGTTATTGCAGACTTCAGAGCACTGAGATGCAGGATTCTCACTTAGGGCATGTGCTCATACTCAGCCTCTTTTTCCTGCCAGAGATGCCAGCAGTCTACTGGGCAAAAGAGAAAAGCCAGCATCTCCCAAACTATCCTGCAGTCAGTAAGATAACAGCTAACACCATTCTTCTTCAGTGTGGAACCAGATGCAAGATCGTGCTTCCACTGATTTTGTTTTATCATATACTTCAGAAGTATTGTGCACTTAAACATTATGTATCTGTATGAGGTACGACAATAGCATTTCTCCTAGTTTATAGACAAAGAAACTGAAGCTCTAAAGAAATGAATTATTTGCTGGGGGTTATAAAGCATCAGCAAAAGCCATGGAATCCTAACTCTCAGTCTCATTTCTAACCCATTAGAAAATAGCACTCAACAGGTTTTTCTGTACTTTGTGGCCACAACTGGTTAGTTCCAAAATGTGGGAGCTCAGAAAACAATAAAATATGTAATCACAGCTCACAGCAGTAAAATGAGCAGGCCAAGTTCTTAAAATGAGCCAGCTTGACTCCTCACTCACTTCTCCTCAAATTCAGATGTAAGATATACTAGAGGTCTACTTTTTCCAGGAAGGGTCATAAGTACTAGTATCAGCTTATCACTAGGAGAATTATTTTTGTGATATTCCTAGCTGAAACACAAGCTAAAAATATAGGAATTCTTGGGAGAGAACCATGATATTTAGCTAATTATAGAAGATTCATTGAAAACACATTCTAATAAGCATCCACAGCATCAGCTCACTGCTTACAAAAAATAAGCGTAGCTGTTGCTTGAAACCAGATGAAGCATTGGATTTAAGCTTTTAGTAATGTATTATTACAAGCACTGGATACAGAAACATGAATGAGTGATATAATCCTGCATGAGACAGTTTCCTTAACTTTTTCACCTCTTATCTCCAATTCATGGCTACACATATCCCATGAGGCCTATGTCTTCAGGCTGACTTTCACAGTTGCAAAATATATTGGTCTAATCATCAATAACATCCTTTTAAAGTTAGTAGTATTTTTTAAGTGTTAGTTTCTATACAATGTTTTCGTTCATGAGAGACCTGATACAAACTTTTAACTTTCTAGTAAAATTTAAATCTGAACGAACGCAAATTGAATCTAATATTTCTTTATGTTGTCATTTTATAGGTATACTCTGAATGGTGAGTCATTTAAATTCTAATACATTTAAATAAGGAATGAAAGAAAAACATAATTCAATATATTTTTGTCAAATTACCTACATTACATGATTACTCCTCCACAATCAAAATCAGATTTTAAGTATGAATGATACAAACAAGATTACGTTCCGAATCTGCAACAGAGATTTTAGTTGCTCGTTTAAAATGACATACCTAGCTATTCAGTAATCACTTTATAATAACCCCTTTCATTTCTAAATCTACTTAGCCATCAGCCACTAGTGAGGAAAACGCTGGCAGTGGTTTTTACAACTACACATTAGTTTTACATTTCATGACAAGCTAATTCTAGAGAGTTTGAAAGACAGACAAGCATGTGTTCTTAAGGTTTTCTTTCTTTTGCATGAAGGAAGCACATATCTCACTGAGAAATGAAAAATAAAGAGTGCAGACATATACTTTTCACTTCACACATATGCAGTGACAATTTATCCCAACTTCACCCCAGGAACCTCCGTGACTATATAAATCAACAAGAAATAAAAGGTTGTGACAAATACCTCTCAGAAGAATTACTATGGTAAGATGGCAAATAAAGTGCTAATTTCTGGTAGATGCTAACCTTTGGTAGATCTACCTTTGGTAGATACTTGGATCAGAGTGATCTTTGAGGAAAATTAAAGTCAAATGACCTGTGTTGCATATATTGTCCCTCTCTATTGAATCTACCACAGGCATTTAATCCTTTTTCTAAGTTGATCACATGGCTGGTTTACAGTGTCATTATTGTCCCTTTCTATCACATGTCCATTGTATGTTAACAAAGCAGATGTCATTATCTCCTGATCTGACACAGACACGCATTTAACCAGACACGTACCTCCACACCTGTGGCATCCTTCAGAAGTTGGCACAGGTAGCAGACTACTAGACCAATTTATACAGCGTGCAGCCCAGATGCTGCTCATATTTGAGAAGCCGCAGGCAACACAAAGGAAGCTGAAGGTCTGAGGAATTGCTCTTGTGGCCACCTGACATACCTCCTTCACACAGTTACCACACAACAGTACAGTCTTCACTGAACATGAAACCATCTGGTAACACAAGATCAATACAGAAGCTTTCAGATATACTAAGAGATGGTGCAGGTGGCTGGCTCATAATTAAGTATATTCATGAGAACAACAGATATAATTTGACCATGCGCCATGAACAGGGGAAACGGCATTAACGTAACATACACTATTCTACTCAGCGGTCAAAAAATGGGAAGCCAGGAGAACAGTATAAACATTTAGAAGTTCTGGTGTGAGGGAAAAATCTTTTTTCTAGGCCATTTTCCTGGAAATGGCTGGAATACATCTATGACATTTTAGTATGGCAAACTGTTCTCTTTACACACTAATACAGTACATGTATTTTTGTACAGTAAGTGCCCCAATCACCTTCTAATTGTGACTAATATTAATGGCAAAGCATGCACTGTTTGCTCTGATGTGTGACACATTAGCATGTTTGAACTCATTAAGTTTTATGCTACAGCTGCTTGAGTTGCCCCTGAAGTCAACTGGAGAAAAGATAAACCATTGTGTAAATTAGTGAAGGTTTCAGCTGCTCAATACCTGCCATGAAAGTAGAAGCCCAGAGACTGTTTATTATGTTGCACAAAAGAATAAATGGGCAATGCTGTTTCATAGATCAGTCAGAATAAGATGTAGCAGTGTGTTCTGGTTATCACTGTGGCCTATTGCTACTGACAAATCACATTAATTCAGAGCTGTTATGTACAGTGGTGTTAGCTAAATTGGGGATTGAAAACAGGCCTTTATTGAACCTAGGTGACAGGACAACATGGTCATATAAATCTGCGTAAAAGAGAAAATGCCACTAATCAATGCTACTCGTCTAAAAAGAATATTTACCATTCTTTCTAATCTGACATGTGCAATCAACCTTAACCAAATGATGTAGAGTGAGATCGGTTTTGACAAATAACTCTCAAATGCATAAACCTGATAAATGAATCAGATTCTCTGTAACAACTGGCAAAAGAAACTTTGAACTTACATACATGTCAAAACGGAACAGAATATTCTGTCTTCCTACTACACTATTATGTGCTAACTACTATTAAATGCAAGTACAATATTAAATGAGAGGTAAGTACTGTAAAGTTGAGAAGATCATCTGTTTAATTTGTGACAAGACCCTACGTAATTCCCAGTCAGACTGGATAGTCTTGTAACTTTCCTCAGGTTAGGCCCATCCTCAGGACTTTTCCAGGACCTTCACACAAGCCTGAGGAGTTACTAGCTACTGAGTAAACAAAGGTGCTTTTTCACCCACCAATCTAAACTACCTTCTTTGTCTTTGTATACTGTCAGTAACTAACAAATTGGGCGTAAATATCAGTTGCAACATTAAACTCTTGATTCCTTTCTCAAGCTAGCACAAATGAGAACAGTACTTTATTCAGACTTTCTTAAAAGAAGCAAAATACACATTTCTCCTATGCTATCCAGTTACTTATCAAGTTTTGGTTGTTTTAATTTAGAATGATATAAGAACTGAAATAAATTATATAGGTAAAGTAGTTTTTGTTTTTCTGTGTATCGGGCCACCTTGTATGAAAGGAATTTCTTGCTGATTATCTTTCCCATTCAATAACTATACGTAATGTCTTTATACATTAAAGTACTTGCAAAGTACCTACATTAAGAGTATACACTGTTGACTTTATTGGTTGAATATATTCAGCCTTTTTCTTCCTACTATATCACAATATCTAGAAAATTTCTTGAAGAACTCCCCCAGATTGCTCCCTCTCTGGCAGATTTCTTTGAATTTTCCTCTGACAGCTGAAGAAGTTATTTGCCAACAGCATCCTCTGCTATACCATTCCCTGTAAAAAGCAAACATAGGAAAATATGCTTGCTGATGAAGGGAATTTATACTGTTATACTGTACTATGAAATACAGAGGAAACAAGCCCATCCTTGCTTCTGACACATTTGTAACAAGGAAAGAAACTTCCAATGGAGGAGGAAGGAGAAGAGCTGGGAAAAATGGGCATAGTGGATAGTAAACTGCTTCAAAGTTAATAGTCTTTTTCCTCATAAGATTTAACAGAGTCCTAAGATTCCCACAAAAATGCATATACCTGAGACTTTGATGTCTGCCTCAGATACAGAAATGTATGATACTATTGACAAAAAGAGTAGACAAAGGAATACAAGCACAGAATAAAGAAGAAAATATGAAAACAAACATGCTTTTGTGTAATGTGTACCACAGGTTAGTTAAGCCTGTGTTGTTTATTTCCTTTCTCTAGTCATAAAGATTAATCATTTATCAGGACTACATTTCCCTACGTTGCCTGCAGCATCCCCTGCTTTAATCACTACAGGTCACTTTGCATTTGGTTATGTCCTTTTGCTTCCTTCCCCTCTTCTAAATTTGGTCCTGTCAAATGGATTAGAGAATGTGTGCATTTATGCCAGAACCGTAACTGACATGGAAGAACACAAAGCAGCCATCAAATATTCAGGAAAGTGGAGGTTATAGGAGGCTGCGAAAGCACCTGCGATCCTGAGTGAAGGAGAGGGGCCAGGACCAGATTACAGTTTCACTGGTCAAAGACAGGCAGTTGATTTACTGTTGAGACATAAGCCAGCTCCGCAGGTCACTCAGGAGCCCTGGATCACAGTTTTACCACACAGCTCAAGGAAAACACAGAAGAGGTGACTGGTAAAAGTCCACCAGAAATAAGCTGGTGTGACAAATTACAGAACTGCATATGACAGCAATTACATAAATCTGAAAACTGTCTAATTCTATCACCAGTGACCCAGGATTCAAAGTCCATTAAGCATTGTTTTTTCCAATTGAACTGAACTAATGGAAAATAATTGCTACTCTGAAAAAGGTCATACACAAAGTAATAAAAAAGCAAGTGCTATACAGTCACTATTTATATGTTACTCTAATTTGAATTTATAAATTGCTGACATCTGTTATAAATCATGCAGTTTTCTTCCAAGCACAGAAGTTTCTCATTGCAGGCTTTCCCCTGCCTCTATCATGATTATAGAAGTAAAAAATTCAGGATAATAAGTTACATAGAGTTTGTGGAGTGCTCAGGTTTTCATCTTTAAGGGTGCTTTTCCTAATGAAACTGGGAAGAGAGTAAAAAGGAAGCAAAAAACCCCCCAAAACCAAAGACATAAAAAGCAACAAGAGCCTATAACAGCTCAAAATCAGCAGCTGCCAGAGCTTTCAGTCATAGAATAGCCACAGAGGTGTCCTTATTTAAAAATGAAAATAAAGTTTTAAAATAGTTTAATTTTAGAAAATGGGAAATATTCAGAAACAGATAAACTGCACATTTTAAGTATCAAAATTTGCATTTGCATGATAGGAAATATAAGCTCTTATTCGTAACTCAGAATTGAACCAAACGAGAAGGTGACAGTAGAAGAGCTGCTGTTTTTGCATTTGCAGAGTGGTTTAGGGATCGTCTGTTATAATCTCGAATTATGATGATGCTTATGTCAGTAATCTACATGCACATAAAAATGGTTTGCTGGATTTAGTATATATACACACACACAAAATCTAGAAATATTCATATAATGTATAACCAACTTAAGCTAGAAGTTTCTTGACAACTGAGCATCTGCTTTGTGCTTATGTAAGCCTGCCAGTAGCACAACTGCATTTTAAACTATGTTATTTTTGTAGGAACAAATAATTTCATTGACTTGTAAATAAGATTGTGATATTCAGAACTCCATTTCCAATAGTTAATCTGAAAAAACAGAACGTAGCCATTAATAAGATATTATAAACATTAATTGCTCTTGTTGTACTAGATGGTGCAAACACTCCTGTGAGGTCTTCCTGACTGGATCTCAAAGGTCAACCGTAGAGACAAACTGGAAAAAAACCCCGACAGAAAGACAATACGACAGAGACTTGAAGTCAACAAAACCTCATTTGCTCTCTTGCCCCATCCAACCCATCAGCTAAAGTCTGTGTGGATCAGTATTATTCACACAGGTGACAGGACTTAGTGGAAAGATCCCTGTCCCGGGGAATTTGAAACCTCGGCTCAATTTCTGGCTCAGGCGCTTGTCACTGGAAGATCGTAAAAATCCTGCTCAACACCTCAGATTTGAGTAACTAAATCCTGTGTTTGTAAAGCACTTTGATATTTATGGCTCAAAGGTGCTACGTCGGAAGAAGATATTATTACT
The DNA here is from genome assembly GCF_018139145.2 of Gymnogyps californianus. NCBI lineage: Eukaryota > Metazoa > Chordata > Aves > Accipitriformes > Cathartidae > Gymnogyps > Gymnogyps californianus. Next base: position 55,623,444 of record NC_059472.1, on the reverse strand, counting down.
TTTTCAGTACGCTCTGAAAGTTGAAAGAAAAGCAACATGAAAGTCAGAGTGTCTCTAGCTATTCCACTGCTGAGGACACTCACCAATTCACACAACCGTGTTGAAGCTAAATGTATGTGATAGTCTGCTTCACTAAAACATGACTTCAGAAACATCGACAAACTGGTGTCAGGGAAGACAAGTGCTTAATTCAAGACAAACAGGTGAGTTAGGATGGTGTGTTGGGTGCAGCTGCCCAGGCGCTGGCAGGTGGCCTGCAGGGCGGCCTCTGTGAGGAGAGGCCGGGGCTGCCCTGTGCCGGACACAGCCGGCTCCAACAAACTCACCACAGGGCATGGCTGTGAGCAGGGGGAATTTTGTTGTTTCAATTTGTCTTTGTTTCTCACTACCCAAATCTATTTCAACTGGCAATAAATTAAATTAATTTTCCCCAAGTTGAGTCTGTTTTGCCTGTGACAGTAATTGGTAAGCTATCTCCCTCTCTTTACCTTGACCCATGAGCTTTTCCATCTTATTTTGTCCCCCTGTCCTGTTGAGGAGGGGGAGTGAGAGAGCAACTGAGTAGGCATCTGGCAGCCAGAGCCAGCCGAGGTCAACCCACCACAGATGGGTTTGGTATTTTGAATATTTAGGTCGGATCCAGGTACAAGTGAGCATTCCCTGAATGAAGAATATAGTATCAAGACCTCAGTAAATAGCAGACTAAAATAGACAAGAAATTTTGCACTACACAACTTTTTTTGTTTAATTTTTGATGAATTCACAGTGTATTAAGTATTGGAGCAGAAAGCAATAGTTTTAAATTGTATCAGCACTAGCAGCATGTAACCATGGTAATTAAAACAATATTATTTTTAAAAATTACAAAAGATTACTCAAGACATAAAAAGGAAGTATCGAAGAAAGAACATCTTTCTTCTGATAACTACATTTCTGTAAGTCTGCAAAATTATTAAAGACACAGACATTTTTTACTCCTGCTAAATAGTTAGTTAGATATGCTACAGAATAATGATTTCAATTAAGAAGTAAATTAAACAGGGAATTTGCATGGACAGAACTTTCAAGAAGCCTTAAAGCACATTACTGTTAGACCTCTGAGAGAATAGTTTGACCAAGATTTTCCTACTCCTTATTTATATGGAGATTTCACTACCTTAATGCATATTTACAAGTATTCTAACACAGGAGCAGTTCCCAACTGCCAAAAAAACCAACACCAAAAGCATAAAAACCCAGGCCTTTTAAGAGTTAAAGCAGAAGGTGCTCACATGACAGCTCAGAAGCATTTAAATCCACTTCAGCCCTTTCACTGATGTGCTGGTTTTGGCTAGGATAGAGTTAATTTTCTTCATAGTAGCTAGTATGGGAATATGTTTTGGATTTGTGCTGGAAACAGTGTTGATAATTCAGGGATGTTTTTGTTATTGCTGAGCAGTGCTTACACAGAGTCAAGGCCTTTTCTGCTCCTCACTTTGCCCCACCAGTGAGTAGGCTGGGGGTGCACAAGAAGTTGGGAGGGGACACAGCTGGGACAGCTGACCCCAACTGACCAAAGGGATATTCCATACCATATGACATCATGCTCAGCATATAAAGCTGGGGGAAGAAGAAGGAAAGGGGGGACGTTCGGAGTGATGGCGTTTTGTCTTCCCAAGTAACGGTTACGCGTGATGGATCCCTGCTTTCCTGGAGATGGCTGAACACCTGCCTGCCAATGGGAAGCAGTGAATGAATTCCTTGTTTTGCTTGGCTTGTGTGTGTTTAATTTACGAGCTAAAATTAGAGAAGAAAAATCCTTCTACAAGCCCAAGAGTAGTTGTCTTTGAATTCATGAGTGAATTCAGCCACTGCATAGCCATACATGTGGCTGTCATAGCAAATCTGTAGCCCAGCACACTGAGGAAAGATTTGCAAGTTCAGAAGACATGCATCCTTTGCCCTCTCCAGCATGCTGCAGCACAGCAATTCCCCACAGAGTCCTATGGTGCACAGGATCCCTGTAGTGGCTTTCTGCCTACAGCAATGGGACCTTAAAAGCTCCCAGCTACACCTGAAGCCCATTAGTGAAAGCAGGCTAGGAAAGGCAAGTTTTGCCTTAATAGAACATGAATGTGGGTGAAATATTACTGTAGGTGAAAGAGGTAAGACAGACAAGTCTCACGCGCTCTCAAGTTTCCCATCAAATATGAAATTGTCACCAAAAGTCAAAATATGACACTGTTACTAACACCAGGAGATTGGGGCATATAAGGTTAACCTCCTATCATATTCAGGGAACTTCTCATCCTTCCCTCTTAGGGTTGTGTTTGAACATGCAAATGCCCCAGAAGAGATGGTCACCACAGGACTATCCTGTACCCCCAGGGCATGTGCCCAATATCATGATTGACATGAAGTCCTATGCTTTGGAGGCATCCCAAGAATTTCCATCCTTGCCGTCTTGTTTCCTGAGTGACAGGTGTAGTAAAAGCTGCTGGCTCACACAAGCAGGAAAACACACTTTTGGTTTTCTTCATTTCTCTCCATTGCCCTTGGCAAAATGCAGCAAGAAGTGGAGAGCGGAACAAAGGCTCCAGCTATTGTCAGCTGCCTCCAGGAAGCATGGGGGACCCACCACAGACAGACATGTAATCGGATAATGAGGGAGCTCAAGGATGCTGGAAACCTTTGGTTATTCCTACGGCCATGCAGAGATCCTTAGTGAAAGCTTCAAGTTAACCAGACTGTCTGATAAAAAGCAGAAGGGCCAAATGTCTCATCAGAAAGCCTCTTCTCAGTACTAGTTGATAGTTTAATTTAGCAGATTCAGGGCATATGAAAAAACAGCTGAATAAAGACAAAGGCTGTTTATTTAAATTAGGCTTTGGCTCAGAATGTCACCTGTCACTAGAGGGAAGCACTGTATGTCAATGCTAAAGGTGAAAGACCAAAACAGGTAGTGTTTATGTGTGCTGTGCAATGCCACGTTACATATTTGTAAGAGGGCTTTACAAAGACAAACAAAAAGCTTAAAAAGCTGAACCTATTATTGTGGAGTTTCTGCCTTCTAGCAAAGGGAAGTCTAAAGTATGGTTATGGCATCTATTTTTACAAGTTTATGCCAAATCACCTATCCAAATTTTCCTTAGGTAAATTTGCAGTAACAAGTTTAAAAACACATAGAAGAAGTTAGTTACAAATGCCAGAACAAACCCTAGGAGGCTTCTGGCAGCTTCACAGGCATTAATCATGATCCATATATAAAAGTATTCCCCATGAATTCACATAAAATAAGGCAGTAATTCCATCTACGGCTTGCAATGACATGAACAAATGACTCAAGATTCAACCCTGTTGTTTACGATGTTGCTAGAATCTCTTGATAAAAGTAGTCCCTAATGTTTATACCTATAGACACATTATTCTTTACAGTATGTTCAGCAGACCATAGGATTACCTACATGACTGTATGTTGTTGAAACAATTTTACTCTCAGTACAACGAAAAAGCTATTTAAAACTACAATAAATAAACCCATTTGCTTCAGCAGAATTTGCAACTCATTTCAAATTTTAAAAATAGAAATAGTTATCCTGATCTTAATGTAGAGCTATCTCTTAAGTCAAGAGGGAAACATATGGATAACAAAATGAATATAGCAATACTACGGAGACAAAAGAAATAGGTGCATGAAGGCTGTCCTATATATACATGAAAATACTTTATTCTTGCCTAAGGCACTGTCTGTAATGTCCTGGAAGAAAATTCCTAATAGCTGGTTTGAGCTTTCTCCATTTCCTTTAATGAAGAATGAAGAAGAGCATCTGAAACATTCTGAAGGCAAGCTACCAAAAACACTAATACAGAGTTCCCTGTATAACACCCGGTAATAATTATAAAGATCACTGTACCTACAAAAATGCCATTACGAAAACATAATCAACAGTCAGAAAAATGCCAGACAGTATCACAGACATCACTGAAAATCCTGAGTTCCTTTATTTAGTTACAATTAATTAATATTTAGTTAAAATTAAAGAATTTTATTGTTTCTCAATAAAGCTACAGAAGTGCACAAACAATGCTGGTTATCAATCTGACTGCTCTTGTGGTTATCTTGTGTCTGCCTTTAGTATTACATTTAGAGGTAGGTATAGCTGTTTATCTTACCAAGAGAGAAATTTAGCAGTGATCTGCAGGTATTGCACTCCCATGTAAATATATTTTTATATGCATTTAAGTTTGGCAGTCCATATGGCAACACTAATGATTGCTGTTTCAATTTAAAATACATCTACATATCCAAAATTTAGGTAAGGCAATGTCAGTACATTAATTTTTATCTTGAACTCTATTGTTAAGTAATATTAAAAAAGCTGTATTTAAAAATCTAGTATCATTGGCTACTTTCTTGAAAACAGACAAAATAGCTCATAAATAGCTTGCTCTTTAGTTGAAATAGAACTGGATCATTATAGAAGTTATGGAAAGAAAGTAAAAAAAAATCGCACACTGCATAAAGATGCAAACTGAAGAAGAGCAAAGAGGGAGTACTATCAGGACTTAGATTAGCACAGCAAAACTCTCTTTTTATTAAAGGCACTATTTCACAAAATACAGTATTCGGGTTCTTGCCTCCCATCAAGTTTATGGCTGTGATCTCCTTCTCATATGAGATGTTTATTGATAAGCACGTGTGGTGAAAAAAACTGGGCTATTCATGTGACAGCTCATCTGCAGAACTGTCCTAAGCCATTGCAGACTGCAGATCACAGCCAGCTTGGTGGTCCAGGCACGACTGCTCAGAGTAGCTGCAATGGCAGGAAGAGATGTTCCCAAACGCTGGGGAGGAAAGGGCGGCTTATGCTACATTGAGCACTTAGAGGTGAGCATCCTTGCTCTTGAGTAGAATTTAAATAGTAGCAAAGACAAGGCCTAAATTTAAGGAATGGAAGCTGCCAGCTAGATTCCAGAGGAGAAAAAAAGAAATGTTTTCTTTACAGAAGGACCATTAAAAAGGAGAAGAAAAAGGAAAGAAAAAAACTCTTTAATTACCAACTTTACTTAGCAATTACTCCAATCGGAGAAGCAGATGGATAGCACAATCCATACACTTGGTATGCTGTGAATAGTCATTGCTTTTCACTTTCAGTTTGTTTCTCTAAATAAAGTATTTTTTCAGTAATGTTGTGGAAATAGAAAACTTAACTTTCATAATATAATATCTGAGCTTGAAGAAGAGCAGAAGTCCTTCGTATAAATCAAACATTTATGGCTTGAGGTGCATGGCAAAATAAAGCTGGTAATTCTTAAGGTTTCCTTTCGTTTTGCAACTGACTACTTTCTAAAATGTGTTTGTTTCACTTGCATCCAAAATAAAAACAACTTTATCAGGTGGCAAATGGCTCACCTTGTGACCACAGGCTAACATCTCAATCTTGTATTATAGTAAAACATTGCCTATAGTAAAACACACTCTGTCATTTTTGTTCAGGCAACCTGATACCTAATGTACACGTCCAGCGGCAGAATTCGGCCATGTGAGTGCAAAAGAAATAAATCTATCCTTTCGACAAAAGACAAATTACAATGTTACAAAGCTAAGTCAAGCATATTGCCTAGGGTATCTGCAAACTGCTTGCAAACTGTTCACCTACTAGTTGTAAAGTAAGAAGACAAAGGACTAGAGGCCCTTGTATCTACAGTAGTACAGCAGAACTGAGGCCCTTGAATCTTCAAAAAAACAGTACATTTGAAATATTTTTCAATTCATTTCTCTTTTTTGTTAAGTGCATATTTTCACTTAATGGTTTTCCCTTACTCTACGTGATGGTTCTTTAATCTTTCATACCAATTTCTAGCATGATTAAACATAGTCAGCATCCACTTTCATTAAATATTTGATGATTACTTAGCTCTCACAAGCTGAAAAGTTTCTATGATTTTTATTGTAGGTTTTGGATGTTTTATAAAATCCTAAAAGTAGATCAAGAAGCGTTTATGCCTTAAAACTTAGCTAGGTATACACTGTGATACAGAACAGCTAGTCTGCATCATACCCGAGAAATGCTTTCATTCAAAATAACGCATGAGCATTTAATATGTGGTGACCAAAGACTTGAGCATACAGCTTTGTTTTTATCCATTCATTTCAATGTCTTCAGGAGTAATACAACTTGTCTATGCTATTATGCATCAGTGGTTTATTTTATTAACAAAAGTTATGAAGGTGTTGCCTATCAAATGAAAGTATTTACTATCACGCCTATCTCCAGGAATAGTGAGAAGCCTCCATGAATCTACCTTCCCTTTATTTAAGAAATAATATTGGCAGGTGATTTAGTCTGTTAGCTCAATCTGGAGACATCTCTGCCTGGGAAAACATTCTCTCCAGTCCTCACAAGCTTTGTTGTCTTTGCTTCTTTGGCAACATAGCCCTGCAAGTTTGTGAGTCCTAGCAAATGGATTCGTAGCAGGTTTGGTGCTACTGATATTCCTGTCTTGTATATGCTCCCATGTAATGTTTTGATAAGTTCTTCAGGAAACCACTGTAACCTTAGGGTTTGGAATGGGTGCAGCACACACCTCAAAAGTCCCTATGAAGACTAGACTGTTGCGATTGTCAAGCAATGAGGCTGTCCTACCAGACTGATGACAAATTTAGTCTTGCAATCTGTCATGACATTTTCCTAGAGCAATTCAATTTCTGTGAACAAGCCAGTTTTGCTTGGTAATTTTCCTGCAAGGTAGAAGGCTGGCAACTTCCTTCACCAAAGAGCAGCACATTTGTTCAGCTCTTAATATCTACTCTGAGATGAAATATCAGATCCACATTTATCCACTGGGCAAAAGATTTAATCTACGTGAATCATATGGCTTCCACATGTGATAAAAGGCAAGACATTAAGTTTACAGATCACCCTACTGGAAAATGAAACAGCAATGAACAAAGAATGTTGAAGCCTGAGATTTCATGATGAATGTCAAGGTTCTCCAGGGAGTCTAAGACCCTAATTGGAATATTGAAAGGACATTATCACCGCTTGAAGCTAATGCCATAAAGCCACAATAATTGAATGCAGTATTCATTCCCTATGTGCAATCTTTGCTTTGCAGGCATACAGATATATCAGGAAAATACCATTTCTGGAATACACTGATTTCTCCTTCTAGAAGGCATGGAAATATGAGTATATTCCCTCTTTTCAGTTCATTGTAAAGTTTCCCTCAGCACTCCACTGACTAGCTAATGATACCTAGAAATATAGGGTGAGAATTGCTTAAAAGCCTCATGGCTTTGTTTTCAGATGTCTAAGGTACTACTATGGAATAAGGTGAACTGGGTGCCTAACTGGAGGTCTGTACCAAAGACATGGCATCTTTAGCAAAAGCTCCTCATTTATTAGCAGTTTTGATGAGGAAAGCAGGCAATAGTTTCAGGTTCATTTAAATGACAGGCATATCATAACTCCTGGTCCCATGCCAGTTCTTTTTCTCAGGTGACATGTGGAGTCTCAGGGAGAGAGCAGCTCTGCACATATTTCGTGTCTTGCTTTGCCTTTGCATGAAGAATTGTGCTAAAATATCCAGACTTTGTGGTGTAGTCACTATAAAGGTATAATTAGAATTAAAGGTCAAGTATGTCTGCTGCAAAGCACTGCAAGTATACAGACGTGTCAGTTGTAAGCTGGGAGCATGTGACTCACATCATCTAACTGTTCACAGAGAAACAGCATGGTACCACACTGTTGATATTTCCCACAATTTGTAGATCAGAATTGTAGCAGCTGCTGATGCATTTGGTGATACTGGGAGCTCGTAGTGATGGAGTGGCTAGGGTACCGCCTGTTATTACAAGAGGAGAGGGGAAGTGAGACTTGTCAAGTGATGGAAAGATAGCTCCAAAGATGAGCAAGTCCCAGTGTCACTTGAGCAGCTGATCTAAAATGACCAGTTACCTGGTGACAGACCTAAACTCTCCGCACTACTAGAGCTGCGAAGCCCCACAGAGTTTGGAGAGAGCCTTTTCCAAAATGATGCCATTACTTCCATATTAGCATAACTATAAACAGTATTTTTCATCAGCCAGTGTGCTTTCAGCACATTATCTAAAGTGTTTCCGAAGCTTAGGAAGTATCACTAATAGCAACGACATGTTCTATTCAGCCTCTTCCTTTCTGTTAAAATGCCTCCTGGTAGATAGGCAAAATTGAACTAGTATAGGAAAAGACTGCAGCATCAGAGTTTTCCGATACACTGGAGAAAAGCTTCCTATTTCTTAATTTAACACAGCACTCATTTTTATCTTTGATTATAAATCACATTTTTAGAACTTCTATTTTTTCGTTAGTGCTTATGGATCTGATGAAGAAAGGTGTTTACATTTATCCTCCCTATGTTCTCTTTCTCTGTCCCTCAATGTTTTTTTAATCTTATAATATCTGCTTAGAGTTTGCATGACCACATAGCTCTGGTTCTCTTCCGAGTAGGAACTGTTAGGAACGCTGAAGCACACTGCACTGCTTTCCTCGTGCCGTAATAAGACAAAATCAGCTCTCAGAACATAATACAGAACAGACTGACTGAGGTAGAGAGCATATATTTTGTATTATGAATTGCAGCTTGAAAGAAAAGAGAAGGGATGTGAGATAAAAACAAGAATAGATGAACATATTATTGAAGGACTCGAGCTCACAAGCGAGAACCAGTGTTTCTACTTATTCATTAGTTCCTCACATACCGTATTGGACAGAATTACTGCAATGCTTGCTGACACAACCCACTGGCCTCCAGACATCATGACGGTAATGTCCCTGTCAAACGTGACACCTGTTTTTCATTTCCAGGCATTGATTCTTCACCTTACAGCCCATGTATTTCATAAGAATAAACTGTTATCATTACCAGCAAAATATTGATTAGACTTAAATCCCTACCTGTAAATTTACAGCCTTTATTTCCAGTAGCTTTCAGTTATCTTCAAGCAGATGAAGATGAAAGAGTCTCATTAACATGTGTCAAGCAAAATGTTAGCTAGTCTCTCATGTATTTATTAAAGTTTAACGAAAACAATGAATAAATAATTACTTCTATATAATTGGAGAGAGAAAAAAAGAACAAGCACCTGTTTAGGGTCAGACAACAGAAACTCAGAATTACAAGCCACAGACCTTATAGCTAAGTAATAACATGGGCAGAAGTCTACAAGGAAAGAGCGTAAGTCTTCTAGTTGCAGAGCAAGAAAGAGGTCAAAGCTCCCCCACATCAACCCCCTCTAAGTCCCTGTACATTCACCCTATTACCAAGGCCAGTTCTCTCTGTCCCTGTGGTATTATCAAAACCCAAACTGACTTCAGTCCCTGGGTTTCTGAAAGCCTCCATGACCGAGTTATCCTGGATAAATGAAGTCCTCTCTGGCCTCCACATCTCTCGTATTCCACCTGAAATAGCAGAACCACCTTCTGCCATTTGTCGCTTTACCCTGATATATGCTGTTTTCAGTTTGCCATGCATTGTTTTACTACATTTAACCTCCTCATCACGGGGAGATATTAATTTTTCCTACGTATTTCCACAGTCAAGATCCTCCTAATTCCCTCTTCATTCACTAAGCTTGTACTAATTATTTTCTTCGCCTCGATTCCTCACCCTTGGCCCTTGACTGTTCTTTGTGTGAATCAATGTTCTCTCTCCTCTGAGTCTTTTTTGCCACCATTTTCATGTTCTGCCCCCAGCTCTTTTTCCTGTTATTCTTCAGGGTCATAATGCTAGTTAGCTACTGTAGAAACACTTCACAACACTCTCTTGTAAAAGGTATTGCAACAATCATTGTGCTTTATCTTTTCAGCAGGTGCCTTATTTTATATGCGCAAGTTGAAAACTTGGACCTGTAACCTTATGATCATTGAAGAGCAGGGTCAGAATTAGCTTTTTAAAATGCAGAGTGCTTTGCCAAAGCAGCCTATGAATAAAAGCTCTTCTGAGTCTTAGACAAACATGAGGACACTTTCCACCATACAGTGCACCTCTGAGACGAACAAGACCTCTGGGAGATCAAGGGTATTCTTGTTTTCTCACTACCCTTAAAAAAAAAAAATCATTTTTTGCTCCTTCAGTTACAGATCATCACCATCAGCCCATTGTATATCCGAAGAACAAATGGGGCATTTTCAGAAGGAGCAAAAAGTAAACTGTGTTTCTAGAAATTACACTATTCTGATTTAGTTGACTCAAAATGCATTTCAGTGACTAAACTAAGGATCAGAAATTTGACTTCTTCACACAAAGCTCTGTTTTTGTTAATTATAGCTGAACAAAGAAATGCACGTGAATGTACATATCAGTTGTGTGAACCTTGTCAGTTGCAAACATGGACAAGTGGACTTACAAGTGAAAACTTATAATGACTTGTGAGGTTATTTTCGTGAAACATATATTCCAGAAGAATCCGAAGTCTCAGTGCCTCAATGCCAACATTACAAGGGCTCCATTTACCTACAGGAATACATTTCTATTAATGTAATCCCAGAAACCTCTTTCTCTGTCTCCTCCTACAACATGTAATTCCTCTATTTCTTCTCGATTATTCCTTAAGTAAAGAAGTTATTTTACTTACTCAAAAGAAAAAAAACCACCATTTTTATACTGAAAATATGAATCTAAAATAAATTTATGCAATTTATTTAACTTTAACAAACGTGTTGTTTTCAGCTGCACTGATAATGCTACAGCTAGGAATGAAAATCCTATATATTCACACTGCACTTTTCATATCGTAAATAGAATAACCCACCTCTCATTCATTAACTACATATTATGACTCACAAATGTGAAAGAGACAAAATAACTATAAGAAAAAGTGCTAAATTTTGGCTATTCATTTTTGTCTAGCTCTACAATATCCTGGAGCTCTTTTATATGGACAGACTCAAAATTCTCTGGAAATCAACCGATAATAGTTAGATGAGACTTTGTGCTGAAACAGCAAACAGCACAAAATTCAGGAACTATACAAGTTCCTAAGGAACATTTTTCAAATTATATGCAATTCATTTATACTGCTAATGTTGATACTCATTTCAGCAAGAGAAAAATGCACAGTGTTCATTGTGACTGATAGAGTTGTGCCTAAAACCAGAGAGGCAGGTCATTGCTCATTCAATTTACAGTGCATAATACAAATTTTGCAACATGTAAAAACATTATGCTCTGTTCTATTCTGCTGTGCTTGTAAAGTAGCTTACGGTTGGTCAGACGGACATTTTTCTTTTGAATAATGCAGAGAACCAACACTCTAACACAGAAGGGGGTGGGAAAGGATGCAGTGGGGGACTTTCAGAAAAACTGTACTTGGACTGTGCATATTAAACAAGTCCCAAGAGTCCACAGAGTAACACAGATACCTAAGCAACGAGGTCCAATCTGCTATAAACTTTTCTATACAGAGACTGGAGGGGTTTATGCATTTCTTTCTTTTATAACCTATGAAATTCTCATAGGCCTCTAAATCTTGAAAAGGAGATTTCATCTTCTTTGGAGCAAAGATGATGATGGTTAAGGAGTTATCCAAGTCGCTGCCTGCACCTTAATTTTGTCCATCAGAAAATGTGAGAAACTAAAATGGAAAATTCTCTGTACTTTCAAACCTTGTGTACAAGGAAGCATATGACAAAGTTGGTCAAATCACTAAGTACAGATGCCTGGCCACAAAGACAGAATCAGTGGGGTGCAGCAGAACTGTGTAACTGGCACAGAAACTATGGTAAGAAGAATACCAAAGAGAAAACTGGTTTGCTATTGAACAAAAAGGAAAAGTATTCAGTATGGACATCAAGGCAACTGAAGTATGTAATGCCCTTTTTATATTAGTCTCCACTAAAAAAAATCAACTATAACCTACTGGTTATCAAAAATGTAAATTCAAGGGAGAAAGATCTTAGCCTACAGTAGGGAAGACACAGGTATGCTGAACGGTACTCAGATAAGTTAGATATTTTCAAACCTCTAGGCCTGTTGCTCATCCTGTTTACTTGAAAATTAACTGGTATCTTCAATACATTAGCATTTATTCTGGGAAAATTGTGTGTAAGATCTCAAACAGGCAAAAATAATGCTGTTTGGTTTTTTCAAAGGCTATTTCTAAAACCCTGAAGGAAGATACATAAAGAGTTACAGGCCAACAGAACAACTAACCAGACTACGTGCAAGACACAGAACTTCTCCTCACCCTGTCAAATTAGTAGAAGACAACAAAGACTTGCTAAGAACACATCAGATAGAAAATTACAAATGTTTTCTTTCTATGACAAGGCAACAGACCCTGAGTTTGTAAACAAAGCAGTAGATACCTATGTCTTGACTTTACTAAGGCTTTTGATACCATTTTAGATAACTTTTCCATAACCCAAAGAAGCTAAGGAGGATTAGCCTAAATGAAGATACTACATTGTGGACTCAAAGAAAGAACCCATTTGAAAACTACACTGAAAATTTAGCAATCTGGTACCCTGCCAGAGTGAAATGTAGCTGAAAGGCATCTGTCTATGATCTGATGCTATTCAAAATTTTCACTGATGGTGTGCGCAACAGCGAAGTTGAGAAGATTTTGGCCACCAAATCTGGAAAAAAAAAACAGAAACAACCCCACCCCACCACCAACCATCAGGACACTGTTATAAGTTAAAATTGCAAGATGCTACAATGAGGCAGGAACAACGAATTCCACAAACTTTAGACAGGGAACAACTGCTTTAGCTGCGTTTCTGTAGAAGATGGTCTCGGAGTTAGTATGAAGTTTGCACCGTTAGGGTTAAAGAGCATTGTTCAACAGTTTAAAGTCTAACTGATGGCTGGTTAGAAGTGGTACTCCTCAGGGGATGACACAGGAGTTGACATTGTTGAGTATATTCACTGAAGATCTGAAGAAAGGGATGGAATGTAGCCCCAAGCTTAGAGATGACAAAATTAGGGGAGCACGTGCTATGTGGGAAGGCATGACTACCAATCAGAGGGATCTCAACCAGCTGAACCTGGAGGAATTGCCCAACCTCATAAAGTTCAAAAAAGAGACATGAAAAGTCTTGCACTGAGGATGGAACAATCCCACGTGTCAGGACCGGCTGGGGACCAATAGGCTAGGCAGCAGCTCTTCAAACCTAGAGATCCTGCTGAATGGTGTCCTGGTTTCGGCTGGGACAGAGTTAACTTTCTTTTTAGTAGCTGGTACAGTGCTGTGTTTTGGATTTAGTGTGAGAATGATGTTGATAACACTCTGATGTTTTAGTTGTTGCTAAGTAGCACTTATCTTAAGCCAAGGACTTTTCAGTTTCCCATGCTCTGCCAGCAAGCAGGTGTGCAAGAAGCTGGGAGGGAGCAGAGCCGGGGCAGCTGACCTGAACTAGCCAAAGGGGTATTCCATACCATGGAACGTCATGCCCAGTATATAAACAGGGGGGAGCTGGCCAGGAGGCGCGGATCGCGGCTCGGAAACTAACTGGGTATCGGTCAGCGGGTGGTGAGCAACTGCATTGTGCATCACTGGTTTTTTTTTCCTTCCCCCCCCCCTTCCTTTTTTTTGTTGTATTCCTTTTCATTACTATTATTATTATATTTCATTATTACTATTGTTAGTATTATATTTTACTTTAGTTATTAAACTGTTCTTATCTCAACCCACGAGTTTTACTTTTTTTCCTTTGCTTTCCTCCTCCTCACCCCACTGGGAGGGGGAGGGGGAAACGGCTGCGTGGTGCTGGGTTGCTGACTGGGGTTAAACCACGACAATGGCCAGCCAAACATGAGACAGGAAATGTGCCCTTGCTAATTACATACAGGACTGCATCAGCAAGCCCACAGCAAGGTGGGCTTCCTTCACACAGGTGAAGGACAGTGATTATTCCTCTCTATAAGGCACTAGTGAGGCTGTATGTATGTGCACATGTTTTGGTTCCTCAGTACAGGAGATTTGACAACAAACTGGAATGGCTCAAAGGGTGAATAAAGTGGCTCGAATGCATCAAATAATGAGGAGAAGCTGAGGGAACTGGGCATGCTCAGTCAAAGAGACATTTCTTAACTGCTGTATTCCAGTACATGAAGCAGAATTGCAGATAACAAAGTGTCAGACTCTTGGACGTGCAAAATAAAAGGATAAGAGACAACTCTCATCTTGGAAATTCCAACTTGCTATGAAGGAAAAGATTCTTCACAGTGGTCAAACACTGCAACAGGCTGCCCAGAGAGGCTGTGGAATCTCCATCTTTGGAAATATTCGAAACGTGACTGAAAAAGCTCTGAGCAAGCTGACCCAGCCTTTTAAGGACTGCTTGGAGATGGAGATTGGACTGGATGACCTCCCCAGACAAAACCCTGTGATGATTCTTTGATTTTATGATTTAGCAATATCACATGTGAAAAAAGCAACACTGCTGGGACTACTTAGGACTCAACCAGAATGCCACGTTCAGGAAAGGAATAACCTTTTCTCTGTGTCTACAGCTGAAAAATAACAGGTTTGTACTGCAGCAAAGAAGACTGAGCTTAGAGATTAGGAAAACTTCTAACAGCATGAACTTCTGGAATAGGTGGAATGAAGAAATTACAAAATTTAATTCCTTCAAGACCTTTCAGAAAGCTAGACAAAAAGATGTCACAAACAACAGAAATATAACTGACATGCTATATAGCATATTTTGGGACAGGGAAGGAACAGGCGGCCTCTAGAGAGTCTTTCCATTCTAGTACCCTGTGAAAAGCAAACCATGGTGACACACAGAAATGGAAAAAAATACTAAACAATTTATTTAGGTTTTTTTTTGTCGTAGCTTTTATTAAGAAATATTAAAATATTAGTATTGCCCATTATTTTGAAAGATGCCTCTCAGTTACTAATGTGGTTTGCTTTGGGCGAGCCCCTAGGAAACTCGATTCAACATTATTTCCTTGAAGAAAGTTTCTTAGTAGAAAACAGGAGAAATTAAAAAAAGAAGACAGATAGCTGCTTTCTTTCTAAGTAGAATTTTGCAATTAATTGTTCCCTCCCATGCTTACCTTTTGAAATGCAGTGCTATGTATGGACTAAGTATCTAGAGCTTCCAAAAATCTACATAAAGGAAAATGTAGCTTGCCCACTGGCAATACTTGACATCAGCATTAGAAAGAAAATGTTATGGACTCCTTCAAGACTGCAGTATGTGATGAATAGAGAAAACTGAGAGCTCCAGGCTGACAGGTGGAATGCAGCAGTCTCTTGTATATTTTGTGACTGTTGCTTCAGAATTCTACTTGTAGTACTGTGCTCCAGAAATCAAGTTTTAATTTTAGCTTTAAAAAAACCCCCAAAACCAAAAAAACCCAAACCATCTTGCATTTGAAGTTCTGAAAACAATCACAATGATGACAATAGCCCATATACTACACATTCTTCTTTAATCTGCCAGTAATTTAGAACCATAGCTTCAGGAGACTTAAAATCCAACTCTGATGTCAATAAATCCTTAATTCTAAAACCTGTCTACACATCAACATCATTAACTCCTTGCTCTTGATGACTGGTTATTCCCTCTTCTTCCCAAGGTGAGGTTGGTGGCCACTCTGATATCAAAATTTTGGATATATAATATTTCTGGGGGCTTGTGTGTGTGTACAGGAGAATGCACACGGAAGTGCATGAACTTGAGTGATCATTTACAAATTAGCACTTCTCTCTGCTAAAAGGACGTAGTTCACCTAGATATTAAATGGCATCCTAGATTCCTCAAGTTGGTATTTTCTTCGTCTTCTGAAGAAGCTTAAATGTAATGATGTCATGCCAATAAAAGTTTCATTTCTTTTGATAAGTAGGCCAAAGTAGCAGATGTCTAGTTTAGCCTAGAGGAAAAGATGTTTAATGGTGTGTGACAAATAAGAAGAAATAAAAAAACAAGCAGCATTTTTTCAACACTAACTACTTTTAAAATGTTGCTTTACTCTATTATTTAAGTTGTACATCCCTACTTATATTGCTTTAGAATGACAGTAATAATTTCTCATTCAAGACTGGGTATTAAAAATCACCACAGCAATCTTTAATATACTTAACAGTTAGCTCTCAATTTTATTAGTCTTGACCCACTACTTATCTCTTGAATGGCTATCTACCAAAAGTAAAGGAGGATAATGGAGATAAATACAAGGAATCAATTGTATCATTCCTTTCAAGCCCTCCACACATGTACACTGCCAAATCCAGTCAACTCACTTGACTGGTTTAAAATGCAATATTGGTTTCCCAGAGAGGATAATGGACTAGTGCACAAACAGAAATTTAAAAAAAAAAAAAAAAAAAAAAGGCAACAAGGCAACCTAAGTGATAGAAATCTTTCAGGGGGAAAAAAAAATCATCTTTGAAAGGGAACAGATGCTTTAGATACTATATGAATATAGTTTTCAACAGCAGCCTACTAGCAAAACCATGACACTTTAAATATACTAAAAATAATAACATGTTATAGCATTAAATGATCAACAAAGCAGACAATACTCTCCCAGTAGTGCCTAATCTAACACCAATAATAATAATCACTTATATTACCAGTGGGCCTAGAATATATAATTATTCAATATTCCATTGACCTAGGAGCTAAATACGTACAAAATTAAATGACAGCACCTGTCCCCTGTTTACAATCTCAGTAAAATGGAAGATAAAATCAGAGACCACAGAACAGATTCAGATACAGGGATGGAAGAGAACAAGTGAAAAATCAGATAATATTAGTTACATACACAACATGTACTCTATGCCAGGGAGGAAAAATTCCTACAGTCTATATTTAAAAACTCTGAAGAAATATATCTCTACATATCTCTGACAAATCTCTTGGATAACTGTATCTTATCTGGAACTCACTTCTTTTCACATAGTGGATAAAGGATATTATGGATTTAGATATGGATATTCTGATCATCTTGTTTTTCATTCTGGATAGTCCATTAAAAATACTTAGTATTATACAGAATACAGTTAAAAAAATATTTCTTACATATTATCGGTTTTGGAATAAAAAGTCCCTAGTGTGGCAGACTGGATTCTTTAATTCAGTCTGATCCAAAAAATTCTCTACAGTACTTATGCAGGGCTCTTGCATATGCTGTGATCTCAGAACAACACAAGAGAATAGGACAATAGCACAGGCCTGGAAGGGACAACCCTCAGCACCAAATCCTGTCCTCCACAGTCCGTGTGTAGGCTACATTCCTACCTTTCCTTTTTCATGGGGTATAACATTTAACAAACCTAAATGTGTTTCTCGTATTTTTCACCAAAAGTCATGGACACAGAAACAAAAATTGTCTTTCACTGCCCAACTGCATGTTTTTATATTTCACAAAAATTACATTTCACAAAAATTCATACTCTGAACTCCAAAAGTCCCTTTGGAGAGCAAGGTGGAAAAGGTGACATCTTAATTTAGGATGCTCCAGAAGAAGCTTTAAGAAATAAGTTTACTCTCTTTTTACTGTTAAGAATGAAATAAGGAAAGTAGTAGCAGGATTTGTGAATAACCCTACATTATTTTGTCTAGTATGTGTTGCAAATGTTGTGTAAGGCATTTTCAAAGCAGTGATTGGGGTCAGTGTAGAAAGAACTGTACACATTGTTATTACATACGCATTTTATGCCCTTTCATACTGTGATTTAGTCTGCAGTGGTTGCTCTAAATAACATGTGTAATTGTAGATTTATTGAAAGGAGACAATTTCAGCAGTTCAGTGAGCTTATCAGAATGAGTTTTGCAGACGAAACTGCACAACATTCTTAGAAATGAAATGTGAAGGACAGAGATGAGCAAAGCCCTTTTCTTCAAGGCTCTGGCTGGCTACCAGAGCATGCAAGTGGATATTTGTAATTGACAGTTTTTCTCTGGATTCATAGCAATACATTACTGGGATGCAACATAAATGCTGAACAGTCACAGGGAATGGTGCATATTTTCCACAGTAGAAGGTTTTTTTGACAAGATCTACAGACTTGCCTGACTGTAGACTTACACTCCTCATACATAAAACGAGTTCCCCACTCAGAACCTACAAGCAAGGAACAGGTTCCCTTCTGTCAAGCTCTCGCCTTCATTATTGTCTACTTTGATATCAACTTTTCACATTTCACTTAGCAGTAAACAACTTAGGCATAATGTACCCGTAAGAGGCAATTATCCTCACAGTTCTAATTGCTATGTAATACTTCTGCACTTTAGAGTAACAGAATACAAATGTTTGCCTTCTGCAGAAGCAGTATGAGGATGAAGATGCTACTGCACTAATCTATCAAGATTTCACCCACGCAAGTAAATAGCAAAATCTGAAAATACAAATGCATGAACAACAAAGTCATCCACGCAATTTATTTGAGCATGACTCAATGAAGTGCTTTTGGGTGCAGTTTAGTTGCCTAAACACAGCTGCCTACCGCTACCTGAAATGTTCTAGCATATCTGACTGATCTATACAAGGATTTCAGATAAGACGGACTCTGTGGGAGACCCTCTGCCCTTCTGGACTGGCAGAGACACCAGGAGGGACGCTACAAGGAATGTCCAAAGATACTCACTAGTTGCTTGTGTTTAGGGACCTCAACTGAGCCTTACAGCTTAAGGTAAACAAAGTGAACACGATTAGTTAGTACTTTTTAAATAAAGTTTTATCACACGCAGGGCCCAGACTATCAGAATCATGCATGAAAAGAAGTAAAAGCAACAAGAAAAATAATCAATTAATTGTATGTTTGACTGCTCCGGACTGCTATTTCTACTACAAACCAATATATTCTCTTTTCTTCTCTAATATTACAGGTATAATGGGAACAAAAAATAAAAACCAGGAAATTATACCAACTGCACATACCAATCTAACACATTGTCATTTGAATAACATTAGTTTTACTTAAGCAAATATATCTGTGGTCTAGCTTGACTAAGTGGACTGAAGGGAGTAGAAAAAAATGAAGCAAGAGAATCAGGGAAGGAACTCAGATGAAACAAGAGAATCCAGGTTTATTCCTTGGTTCATGATTTCCTTCCATATCCACCACTGCTTTATTTCTTTCTTCCATTCTTCATGAAATCATGAAGGTAAACTAACAAAACTAACTACACAACGATGGAAAAGAATTCCTTTAAGTGCTAGTTTTGTTTCAGCAAAGTACAATGTTATATGTCTGTCTAGAAAAAAATTCAAGGTGTGAAATGAATGCACATGAATGGAGGCACACACTAACAAAAGTTAGCTTTCTATTTCAAAAGTGGCAGTGAATTAAGACAAGTCAAAGACTTAGAAGTAAACAAATTATGCAGCTCTTTCTCAGTTTTCTGTGCAATTTTACACCGATGTCATCAATATTAAGCTTTGTAAGCAAAGAAGAATTTTGATTCCAATCACAATATGCAATTTCACACTGCTAGAGGAAATGCATTAGGGAACATACATACTGCCCTTTGCAGGTTATTAATGTGCTTGCCTGCTTGAAAAGTAGTGCTAGAATGAATTATCAAAACATTCCTTGCTGCTCTAGCTGTGATTTTTTTTCATCATCATCCCTTTAGCCATTTCCAACAGCATTTAAAAAGAACCAATCACCTCTTAATTTTGCTTCTTGGAAGCTGATGTTGATAAGATATGAGGCCATAGGACAAAAGTCTGCTCTCAACTTTCCATGGTGGAGCTTAGAAATGCTGCTCTAGTTGATCATGCAGGACTCTGAAATGTTCCTCTTTTGGCCCCATGTGTCTGGGTAACACAAGCTGAGATTCAAGCTCCACAAACTGAATCTGAGAGCACCATCTGCTTTCAGAGCCATATACCCTCATGTAGGTAAAACTAATGTCTACATTCAAGTTTTTCACGCTTTTGTGCAACATAAAGCCATGGATAGGTGCATTAGCAGTTTTGTACAGTGGAACAAGCAGAGAAGGTTTTCCTTGTTTGTCTTGCAGATAACACCCATTTCCAAAGAAAGGAGTGAAGCTACAAAAAGAACCAGAAGCTATTTCTGTTACTATTACTCCATGGAAAAGACAGCCACCTACTTTGGAAAAGAAAATCATG
Source organism: Gymnogyps californianus (assembly GCF_018139145.2). NCBI lineage: Eukaryota > Metazoa > Chordata > Aves > Accipitriformes > Cathartidae > Gymnogyps > Gymnogyps californianus. Next base: position 55,603,380 of record NC_059472.1, on the reverse strand, counting down.
TGCTTTCTTAAACACTTCATAAAAGGATAGTTAAAAAAATGTTTGTTTCTTACCACATTCACAGTGCCATATGAAGAGGATTTTCTTTTTCTTTACAGATCTATTCTAAAAACAATATATACAGACAAAAAGAAGAGGAATTTTTTTCCCCTCAAAAATTTTATTTTAAGCTTAACAATGAAACATTTCACCACCTTTCTTCCTCACCCATTAATTTTCCCATAGTGTGTCAGCAGCTGTTTATTGATTTTTTTGACATCTATTTTGCATTGTACAGGACTTCACTGTCAACCTCCTACTGTACACATCTGATAGTCTGCAATTTCCATGGTATGTAGGAGGATGATCTGATATTGCTAGTTAACATGGCAGCAATATTAGCACCTCGCTAAGTTGACGAAGACTTTTTATGTAATGTTCCTCTGCTAATTTACCACATATTCAAATCATAACAGGCTGAAAAATATTCACCTACATTTTACAGTTCATCTCCATACCAAAATACTTGCTGATCCTCTGAGGGGGCCTGTCAGGGCATATGCCATCTACAAATTTTGCAATCTGCATAACCAGGCATGGATGGTAGATAATTTTGCAAAAATATTCCAGAATAGTACTGAAATTCTGTCTCTTTTCTGAACATTACAAAGATGTCTGACAGCATTAAAAATTAAAATGCTTTATTTTCTTACAAAATTTGCATCATACTTGAGTTAGTATTATAAAGGTTCATCCAAGTAAGGATTTTAAGTTTGTTAATATGCCCCAGAGTCACAACATGCCCCTATTAGTTCAGAAGCTATAAAAATTAAAATGCTTTTGGGCATTATCTGATTTTGCCCTTCAACATAACTACTGTCGTTTGTGTATGCAGGACATAATGATTACAGAAATCAGTTTTATTTTCATTTTGTACCTTTCTTGATTTCTTAATCCAGTACCTCCAGACTGGAGGTAAATCTGACTACATGATGGAAGAGGTACTGAACAGACACACAGTTAAATAGTACATGTCTGGTTCTATGGTACGTCACCAAGTCTGGCAATCCAAAAGCTTCTGCTCAGACCTCTAGAGCAGAAGCTATAATCCCGATACATCATACTTCATGCCAGCATTAGAGCCTACTGCTCAGGAAAGAGCATTGCCAAAGCTCTTTTTTAACCAAAGAAGCTATTTTTGAGAATGGAAAATGTGTGAATACGGCTCTTCCTTAGGACAACAAGCTTTTAAAGCTTTAAACATCCCTAGGGACTTGTTCCTTTTTTGCAGGAGTAAATTCAAACTGATGAGTAGGATTTCACAGCGCACATGAAACCATGTAAAACCCTAGATTTTGTTCCACTACTTTATAACAGGTTTAAAGGAATTATAATTCAGGTTAGATGGGCCATATTCAAGTGTCCACAGACATAACATTCCACCAAACCACCTCAGACTAAGGTTGTGGAAACTACCCCGGGTTAGATTTTCTTCTCACCATGGCTGGCTGAGAAGGCAAGAAGCATGCCCACCAGCAACTGAAAAAGACCGGAGCAGTTATACTTGTGCCTGCTGAGAACAAAAAATCCTCATAATAAATGGAGGACTGGCAAGACGCAAATCTTCACCAGTTGAGATAAAGCACTCCAGCCCTTTGTTCAAATTTGCTTGAGAATGGCTTATTTAGCCTAAACCAGTTCCTAGTTACCTTTAACATTACCTGAAAATGAAGAGAGTGCACACAGATTTTACTCAGGCTACATCAGGCTCATATACAAAACTGGACCAAGAGCATCTTCTAAGACACTTAGGTTAAACGTTATGCCAGGCCAACAAAGCTGCACAGTATCTAGACACTGTCCGATTAGCATTTGGCCAACTTGTAGCTCATGCCTCAAAAACCAGTCTAAGGCCAGAACTCCAATTAAACCAGTACAGCCTTACAGGCATATCATAAGCTGAAGTGCCAGTCAAGTTTGCATGGCTGTGAGCAACCAAAATGAAGATACAATCAATTATCTATTGTTCAGAGTAGTGGTAAGATGAGATAACCGAGACAGAACAAAAACTCTCTAGGTGATACAAAACATTTGTATAAATTAGGCCACTGTAAAGTTGAAATGGGAACGTGCAATATGGGTGTAACAGAGAAAAGACAGACTGTGCAGAAGGCTCAGGAGGCAAGGCCAATTCAGCCTGAGGGCTCCAATGTACAACCTCATGCAAACACAGCCAGGCGGCTTTCAGACCCCAGCTAGCTCACTGGCAGCCAGCTCAGGTCTCCGCATTGGTGGCACAACGTACTGTGAAGTTGGACAATCTACCAACGGATAACCGTGGGCTGAGTATGGCTCAGTTTCCTAGCAATGTACTTTGTGATGGCAGATCACTAAAATTGGAATTGCTGTTGCTAGAAAAATACTAGCTGAGAAATAAGCAACCCAAGCCAGTAAATGCAAAATAAATATTTAGTATTGTGGGCTTCACCTGGAATTTATTCCTAGCCCACATGTCACATAGCATCATACATTTCCTTCAATGTATATAATATAGCTACTAATTTTATGTGATATAGCTGTAATATATAGCTAAAAGTATAATATTAGGTAATAATATAGCTAATATATAATATTATAGCAAATACTGTATTTTATATAATACAGCTACTACTTTAGAACCCATATAATTACTGCTTAGGGATAACACTACCTTTAGAAACTTGTTTCCTTCCTTAGCCTTTGCAGCGAGTTACTGGTTAATGGGACACGTATGGGATTTGATTTTGAAGGGTAGAGAGGAAAAAAAACAAACAAAAAAAGAAAGATAAGAAATCATCACATAACATTTTCTCCACCTGAATTTCTGAAGTTGTACTACATCTGTAAAGAGTGTACGAACTCAAGAGGGTTCTGCTTGCATAAAAGAATCTGAACCCTTCCAGCACAGTCTTGATGTTTATTGAAAAACCAGAATAGAATAGAATACTGCATCTCTAATTAGAAAAGTTCTTTTAGACTGTAAATGATTTGTCTAGAAAGAACAAATTAACATGGTAAGAACTGGCGCATACAAGCATAAACGAAGCTTTACCTGTGTTATTTGGGAACATATGTATTTTAGAAAGAGCTGGCTATACAAGTTTGTAGGACAACTGTATTCCAAGAACTTGAATCTTCAAAAGTTATTGTCTAAAGTCTCAGGGTACTGTGCAAGCACTGAGCATTTTCAGGATCCATTCCTTCTACTACAGAAACATAACTCAGCTGGTAAACTTTACAAAGCACAAACACAGTAAAAGTCTATTTGCCAAACTCTCACCTGTTTTTCACAGGTAGTATCTCTTTTGCCTTGACTAAATTTTTTACAGTTTTTCCCTTCCTTAAAATCATTCACAGTTATCTGATATTCCTTACTGATACCTAGAAACAAGATATACATTATATTTCATCTTTGAAAACATCTCTTTCTACTGGCACTAAAATAAAACTCATTTAAAACTGTAAATAAATAAAGCACACCAATAACAATGACATTTCCTTAGTCTATGCACAGTGTAACCTCTGTTCTGGTATGGACCAAATTGCATGAAGAATAACCAAAAAACTTTACAGTGCGAGTATATCTGGATGCTTCTTCCTAATCAAGCTTTACCATATGGAACATATTTTTTGTGTGCTGAACAATGATTATCAATTATGATCAGCAATTATGGCATACACTGTTCATCTGAAGTTCAGAAAACGCTTACAACATTCAGATGAGGAAACTTTTTATGTTGAGCTATTTTAGGTACAATAAATTTACTATTATAAATGCTTTACAGTAAATAGAGTAAATACGGCCTAACGTTTGTATCACTATTACCGCAAATCTCTAATCTTACCACAGTGTCTCAAAACTGAGGCCCTCAGATGAAAAGCCCTGGTCTCTTGTTTCATGCTTCTGCGGGCAATGCTGGGTTTCCCATTACTGGGTGTGAGTCGTCAGCAGACCCATCTGAGCTTTGAGACCTCCTACGCTTCACCTGAGGTTCTACGATGAGAGTGCAATACAGCACTGCGACGTAGCTTTTCCAAAAAACACACCGTGTTTTCTAACCTTAGTAACAGAAACAAGGCGAAGAGGAGTTTTAGCCCAGCTCACAGCCTACAGGCATTCCTCTCTTAGGAACACTTATACAGACCTAATTTGGGTTAACAGAAATCTTATCTATCCCCTCTACTCCTAGAACAATATAATTTGATTTTCTCTGTCTCCCATTATTCTTCAGTCAACATATGCCTTTAACCCACGCTGTTCTGAACCAAGCATTCAGAGACAGTCAAATGAAAAAGCCTAAGGAGTCTTGCGTTGTACTAAGAAGCTACAAGCGTGGAGATGTATCAGTATTGCTTCCTTTTTATGCAGAATTTAGCCCAGGTCTGAACCATCTGCTAGAAAACACACCCTAAGCAACTGAGTAACAATCATGTGGATTTACAAAATTTGTAATTTTGTCACTATCCGATTTAGTCTAGATCACACCGTTTACCATAAACCCTTCTATAAATCACCAGGATTGCTGTTTCTCAGCTGAGATTTCTGGGGCTCCATCAATTACAGCTATGTGATCCTCAGCAGGTAACTGAGTAGACCTCTAGTCTTATATGCATTATACAGAGTGCTGTACATAGTAATGGCACAGCTGTACAGCTGTTAAAATTTTTATGGAGGTCTGCAAATCAAAGACATTGAGGGGGGGAAAAAAAAAAAATCACTCAACTATGCTTTACCCAAACAGATGAGTGAATCATTGAACTTTTCGCTTTTTTCACGTTACTTCATCATTCTAAAGCTATCTGATTTACCAACACAATGAAAGTACAAATTAAGAGCTCTAACCTCCACCTTGTCTCAAAGACTAATTTTGAAATTAAAGATTGCATAAGGTTACTAGCCATTGCTGGGGGAAATATCAATTAAAAACAAAGCACTAGTGAAATTACCCCTCTGCAAGCAACTTTACATAAGAGATCGTTGTTACCACTATCTGCACCCAAGACCAGGCAGTTTTGATACCCACTAAAGATCATGTCCTGAGTCTTCTCACATTCACAGTGATGCTCATTACTCTGGTATCAGCAAATCTCCTGCAGAGGAGGCAAGGCCCCAAGATCTGGACTTTTTGTCTGCAGTGTAGTAGAGCCAGTTCAGCACTAACCCAGTATAGCCATGAAAAGGCCAGGAAAGGACCACACAATATGAATTTTTCAGATACCTAATGGTTAAAAGGAAATCATTAACTGGTAACAGAATCAAGCACAATAAAATAAAAGCATGAAAAATACATAAAGAATAAGATCCACAACCACATCAGAGATTGATTTTACATGAGTTATTATGGTGAAAGTCACATGGTGTAATTAGTTTCTACATCATTAGTGCTATGTGTTTTGGAACAACACTTAACTACAGGTATCATTAAAGTTAAGGATTTGCTTCTTTTATGAGGAGAGAAACATTTGCAGCTCTACCAACCACAGACTAGCCATCAGGGAAAACATACTAACATCTGAATTTAATCATATGTTCCTTCCATCGCAATGAATGGACTTCAGAAAAGTTTAGTACCAATGCAGTAGTATCAGTCCAAGATGTGGAAAATATCCTTGTGGTTAAAATATACTTGGATGAAATATTTCAGATGTTTTTGTAGTTGGAACTGCTGTTTTCATATGCCAAGCTTCCCCTAGATTAAAGTAAGTTCATAAAGAAAATGAAAACACTTTTTCCATCTACTTTTCTCTGCCCATTTTTTTATTTGCTGCTTGTACGCATGTAAAAGAAAGTTGATTTTGCAACGTGAAATATTATGACTTGCAGACTTTTAAAAGGATCATTACATACTTCCTCTTATTTTCCTTTTGCTATTAACACTTTTCCAAGCAATAGCTATATTCTGTATAACCGTATCTTGACAGCAGATCTCTACACAAGTCACCATTTATGATATAATCCATGACATTTAAGATTTGCAACTGCTGTTCCTACCTGATGGTGATCTTGTTACTTATTATAGCACAATCTGGTTCTATAAAAAGTGGCTGAATAAATTTGCTAACTTTTTCCAAGAAAGGATAAGGTATCACTTCTGTATTTTCAAAAGATCTTTCAATCCATGACGTAAGAGAAATTTCACTATATATCTGCATGGTAATAAGATTTATATAGGCTGCAAATCTCTTTTCATACCCTTTTAAAATACAAATTTCATGATTCTTTCTTAGAAGACTAGGCACCAAAAATAGCTTTCTCTGAATATCTGAGTTCTCTCAAAATTTGACTTTCAAAAGCAAAGCATTAAGACTGAATGAAACTGATCTGTGAAAAAGGAAAAGGCCTGCAAATATCTTGGCTTGTGTCTATCTAATGAAAAAATCTATGGCTAAATCTGCTTGGACATTTGGTTATCCACATGATAGTCTTCAGCTCTACATTTCTAGAGAAACCATGGAACTGGTGAAAAAATTATGGGAAAGCATATGTACTGGGGCCGGAATCCAGCCCTTTGGGAAGCCAATACTCCTTATGTTTTTCTGCAAAAATACTAGTTGAAACTAGTCCAGGAACTATTCCCTAAAAGACTTCTCATTACTAGGGACTCTCCTCGCCGATTTAACACTCTCATATTCCAAGACACTGAGGCTGTGCCTTCTTCTGGCTAATGTCCAAATTCCTAAGCTTACTCCTCTTCTGAATGTGCTCTGAATTCCAAAATGACGCTGTCTGCCAGTGGACCCTCCTTGTAGGTAGGGTCACACACGGTTGTGGTCAACTAGAATATTATTAACTGGATCCCTGCTACTCCTTTGCATCCAGGAATGGTTCCATGCTGAAGTTAGCACTGTTTGAGCAGGTGCAATATCTCTGTGGGGAAAAAAATTGTTAACTGTGAATAATCCAAAACATGATGCATCTCTGGAAATCTGTGCAGAAATACAGCTTTCATTTTTCTAAATCTAATTTCTGAAACAGCAGCTCTGTCTCTTTTGGTGTTTATCTGAATCCCTGGAGGAGTCAATGCTTTACTGAAGATGAGATTGCTTTTGTCTAGATTTATTGCAAATCAATGTGTGCTGAGTTCACAATTCACCCTGGTTATATTCTAAATGACTTTGCTCTTGGATGATGGCTTGATGAAAGTGTCATCCAACTAAAGAAAAAAGTTCACCACCACGAGTTTCAAAAACGCTTTACAAATTCTTGGGATCATAGAGAAGCCAAATGGCACATATGTATCAACGATAGATGTCCTTCCAATGCTGAAACTATAGGTTAAAAAAAAAAAAATCCTCCCTGGTTTGAAAAAAACATCGAAGAAAATCTCAAGAGTTTCTTGGATCAAATTCAACTCTGAAGTAGCTCTTTATTTTACAAGGAAGATTAACCAGATGATGCAGGACATTCATATTTCTTTTTCTTTGACAGTATTCCCTTTGGGGTTCCTCTGATCTGTTTCACAGGGCAATTCTGCTTGAAGCACCTGAGGAGGGCCTATGCCAAATATAATTCCTCCACAGGACAGAAAAGACCTTCTTCTCCCTTATTTGTTGGCATTCCCTTTGGAGACTTCAGCAGACTTTGGCCAAGGACGATGGATCACAACCAAAAGAGTCACTTAGCCAAAGCTTCAGAGAAGTTTCCAGCCCCAAAAGCGAAACTAAGGAGAAATGGAAATGCTCATAGCACGATATATAAAATCCCAGCTCGACTGTCAGGTGTCTAAGGCTGAGAACATTTTTGTGGTCATTGCTATGGCCAAACCTCTTCTGTCGTGTGACAATTCACATCACTTTCTGAAAACATTACAAAAGAAGTTTCATCATTTTACAAACAAAGCGTTACAATGTCTTATTTTAAATAATGCCTCAAGAGCCTGTATTTTTAAAGAATTCTTTTGAACATTTCTAGTACTTTGAAATTTTTTATATCCCATATGTATTAGCCTAGATTTTTTTGTTAAATCATTACCTATCCAAAGCTGGGGAAAAAAAAGAAATAAAGATCCTGTCCCTTAGATCATCATCCCTTAGTTGCTTTATTTCTAGCATTTCCATTTCTGGTGGACAGGATACTAAGACTAAAGCAAACATACAGTCTGCATCTTAAAACAAGATATATTTTAATATTTTCACTCCATTCAGTCTTACCACACCAAACAGAGTAAAATAGAATAGCATAAAATTTACCACATTCTCTCAGGTGTGCATATTTACTTCAGTGGGACTTAAGTGTAATGTGATCCTAAACACCATGCTATAGAGGGAGGGGTTGTCTAAACCAGGAGCAAAATATGCAGCAGAGGAAGGAGAGAAAAAAAGTAAAGATTCTAGACAAAATAAACAGTCAGAGAAGAAACAAAGCCAAGAAGGAGGCAGCACACCATGACATTCTAAGAATAATTTGATAAACATTTGCAACATGTTTTAAAAAATTCAAGCATCTCAGATGTGAACCTACTGAACTTAGTATGTATTTCGGTAGGGAAGGGGGAGGTCTGGCATGCCTATGTTTCTTCTTCCATTGTGTCACCCTTTTTCAGTCCCCTACAGTCTTGTTCAAGTGCCTTCTCCTGTCTCTCCCATCAGGTTTGGAGGGTGTGTGGCAAAAATCAGACACTTGTTCTTCCAGCTGCCACTTATATATAAAGGAAGTCTTGTTTTGAGCTATCAAAACATCGTGAGAACATAAAAAGTAAGTCATCTCAGTAGCTGTACTGTAATTTCTAGTCTATTTTGGCTAGCAGGAGTATGTACCTGCAATGCATTTTCACCATTCAGTTGTACTGTGTCCAAAAACCCTGAACTCAAAACATACGCTGGTGGTTTTTTAAAAAAAATATGTGGACATACAGGTAAACTATTGGCATAGTGTAATCTCGGAACTGATTTAGCTACAGCAATGTATTACATATATTTTTAGGAATATGATTTAGTCTTTTTCACTAAATTTGACCAAAAAGACCATCCAAACAACCTCTCCTCTCTGTTAAGAACTGTTAAAAATACAAAGCAAACACATGCAATCTTTCTGACAAAATGATAGAACTATTTTTCCTTTCTTCTAGAACATGAAATTGTGCCGGCAACACTACTGTTGTCAGCTTATTCTTAAGCAGCACAATCCCCTGGCATCTCTCACAGTATTTCAAGTCAGTTGCAAAAATCCATAGTAACTAACTTCAGAATTTGGTCTTTTTTTCTGGTATGGAAATTTCCTTGTTTATATTAGATGTTTGGACAACTTCTAACTCCACTGACATAATAAATAGTATCATCCTTGAAACAGCCATTGAGAGCAAGCAGAGTCAAAGTGTTACACTTTAACCTTGGCAATGGCCCATCTAAAAATGAATGGACACAGTCTGGAAGATGGAGGAGACATTTGTTTTCTCTATTCAGAGTAAGAACTCATTCTGCTCAGATTCAGAAAGTCAAAGCACCATCTCACGTTGTAACACAGAACTTAATCAACAATGCTGTAAAAGTGAGGCTTTAAGCAAGGTGTTCCTGACCTTATTTTAGGAAAATAACTGATTTTAGTCCTTCATCAATGGATATTAGGACTGACACTATCGCTGTGCCAATAGCCCGGGCAGGTCTTCACATATTTTATAGGAGCAGCAAATCTTACCTTCATCCTAGACTGTTTTATCTTTATCCCCGAAGAGACTTGTGGGTATTTACAAAGATGCAGGAGGTTAGTCTCCCTAGAAGGATTTTATCATCAGTGGAAAGATGATAAAATTTAAAAGATGTATTTAAAATATGAATTAAAAAAAGATTTAAAAGATGAATAGGAACACTTTGTTTGGATCCTGCTCTGAATCAGCCTCTTGCAAAGCCTGTCTTTCCATGTTGACTACAGAAGTTACCGAAGATACACACCGAGCAGCACAAGCACGGTTCCTGATAGCATATGTAAAAGCTGGAGGTAATTCTCACTCAGTAACCCATACTTCTGCCGAATCTTAGAAAATAAGTTTATGGGAGTAACATTTATTGTTTCCATAGGCACTAAGCTGTCTAAGGAACCACAGTATTTCCTCAAATTACTCACAGCAATTCTGGGGCAAAGTCAGCAGAAAGTTTATTATGAAAATATTGACAAAACCTTTCCAAGTTTGATCACAGAAGGCAAAATTAGTCTAGTCTTACTGGCCTATATTTACTTTCCCCAAAATAAAATTACTTGAAATAACAGCATGATGGCAATACAATTATACAGCATAATCAGACTACTTATTAGTACCTTGAAAACAAACATTTCTTTGCTTCTCTGATTACTCCTGATAAATACCATAGACTTGTCTCGGAACTTCTTTTTCAGCAATAGATCATTAGTAGTTAAAATTTCTAATAGATCATTAGTAGTTAAAATTTCTAATGTTACCTGAATTATTGCTTTATCAACTGTGCTTTTCAGGATTATGCCTACATAACCTATTTTGTAATATGTCTTATACAAGAAATGCTACCCAAAACTGGTGTCAAACATGATGAATAAAATGGGAAAGTTAATGAGAAGGAGGAAAGAGGTTTTCTCCATGGATATAAGCAAAAGAAAATGCCAGAAAACAGCAAAAAATACATGTCCAGGTTGGACTGGATTAATGAGCTTCAGCCAAAGCAAAAGTTTAACTTTTGCCAAAGCAAATGACTCAAGGGTCTCCTGATCCTCATCTAGAGAGCTTCTATCTGAAATGAGCTTACTCCTTCCCCTCTTCCCTCCTTAATACAAGACTGATTCCACATTCACTTCTGCTCTCCCAACCACCTGAAAAAGCTGTTCTGCTTTTCACCCTTTTTGTTTCTCTGTATGAAGAGTTACGATACGGCTGTAAAGAGTGTCAGCTTTTGCAAGCCTTAAACTCTGAGCAGGTAAAGGCTTGCTGACCCATGACATCTTCTGTATCTTCCTGCAGGTTGTCTCATTCTAGAGCAATCTTGAGTTGCAGCACATTTCAGCTTCTGTTTTTCACTGGAAAAAGTGATGCCAGTCATAATCTCAACATCTAATACCACTGCAACACTGTTGAAACCTTTTTCCCTCTCCCAAACAGCAAAAATTGTAATTTTTGCAATCCACGGAAACTTAAAACTGAAAATAGGCAAAACCTTTTTTTTTTCTACATCATGTGCCCTGTGCTTTTACTATAGCATGACAAAATTCTGATTTGAATTCATGGTCAATTTTTTACTATCCAAGACAAATGACATCACTGTAAGTTTCTCTAAAAAGAGTATCTGGGTAGCATATGTTCTTTAACATTTCATACTGAATAAAATCAAAGATATTCACTACTACTTTAAATGATATTCAATGTATTTTATTTTAGCCAGGCATCAGACACTGCATGTTAAAGTAAAGCAACTAAATATCTTCTGAATTAACTTGGTAACCTTAAATTTGGTGTTTTGCATGAGAAACAGCACAAGCAAGTATAGGCTTACAGATACCAGTGCACATAGTTGTCACATACATTTCGTTATCAGTCTCCTACCAACTGTGTAACTTTGCCGAATATTAACAACTTAGACTGAAATGACCACTCTTCCTCTTTCATCATGCTGGAAAATTTTAGCAAACATAGTTCAGCTTTTTCTGAGAATGAGTTTAAAATTAGTTTATCCAATGTTACGTGTCTTTCCATCATCATTTAATAGATTCACCATTCCTTTAGGGCTAAAAATAATCTTGTGCAAAAAATACAGAAGAAAAAAGAAATTGGTTACCTGTGCTCATAAAAATAAACCTAGATTTATGAGTTGTAAATCTGAGAAATAATTAAGTCACCATTTATGTACGATCTAAGAACTTCATAAAGATTTGCTCCAATCAGTTGCTCAGCTGTACTAGATGCGCTCATTTTTGATCAAGATACTAAGCTATCCCCTATGAAGAAATAATTAAATGTTTATGCGGATCTGTGATGTACTCATGTTCACAGAATTCTCTGAGGGCTACCTTTTTCATCTTCATGCATCTTTAAGACACTGCAAAGGCAGAATACTGTGTTGCCCTGCCATTTCAGCATTTCAACTTGTCAAATCAACTGATACTAGATTACAATTGTTACAGAAGACATCTAGGGCCATGCCACTTAAAACTTCTCAATAACAGAAGACAGTTCAAACCTTTTCATTTTAAGGAAAAAACTCTAGTCTGATCCACTGGAGAACTGTGCATCTATAAAGCTCCAAATGCAGAATAAAACCTTAAGATGTTATCTAACTGCAAACCGTATAGTTTTAACAATCAATGCATAAATCAGTTTGCAGAGATTAAAGCCTGTTGTCTGAACAAAAAGAAAGAGGCATACAAACTGGCCTCAGCAACTTGTAGTAACATCCAGGAAGCAGCTACTGCAGAGCATGAAAACGAATGCAGAACAGTACTTTTCTGACAGATTTTAACACTGACTGCTTCCATAAGCAATGGTCTATAAGTCAAAAGACTAACAGTAAAGTGGTAGTACACACAGAAGTAAATGATCACTTTGAATTTTAGTAGACAGTCTCTGAAAATTATCATTATGAAAATAACCTATTTTCAAGTCAGTTGTTTTAGGAACTATAATGTAGTTATACATTATATATAGATATCTAATATATATATACACACAGTATATAATGTACAATATTGTACATTAACTGCTTAGCAGAGATTGTGTCACTGTAACAGAATAAAATAGATACATGTCAAACTATTCTGTGATATTAATAGAGCAGAAACAGATTCATTGTTTTAACAGATTCATACGTAAGACAAAAGATATTTTTACTTAGTCAAGAGTCCAACTTTTCTGTGTACGTAAGAATCATATTTTGAGATCAATGGCATATACTTTGTTTAAATAATGAACAGATAGTATAGTAAGAGGAATCAGTGTACAGAGTCGAGTTGAGTCTAATTAACAGTGATAACAAAAGCACACAAAATACTTCTGTAAATACAGAGCTCAAATGAGTGTATGGAAGAAGCCTCACCCATCTGTTAGTTAAATGAGAGTGATTCTGAGCTTTGCAGTTGCCTTTGAAAATCTGGTGCCAAAACTTTTTAAAATACTAATCTTTGCTGGAGCTCCCTTTGAAAGATTATGTAGAAATGAACAGGGTAGCCTCATAATGTTTTTATTAGTTTTCTTTGAGACCCCAGTATTGGAAAGCAAAGGGTCCATCTCAGTCAATAATTGGAAAGTTTGAAAATCAGAATATGTTATCACTTCTTGTACTAGAAACAACTCTGTTCAAGATTAAACAGAACCTTGATAAGATAGCCTTAGAAAGATCCTACTTCTTCATGAACAGTCTTAGATATAAACTGAGCCAAAGTTAATGTAAATAAAGAGAAAAACAGACTGAGAGGCCCTATCTGCATATTACTCTGAATTACTGCAAGACTTGATTCAAACACCAGAATTTTTCATCTCCTTTTACACTAAGTGAAAAAAATAACGAAAGAATTTTTAGTTTCTTTTTAAAACAACTAACAATGCAATGCTATTTGTCAGTGAAAGGTTTTTTGACAAAAGAAATGCTTTCATTGATTATCCTGAATTATAAATTATAGCTCTCTAATTCTTCCTCTTATAAATGAATACTCTTCACAATCTAGCCTTACATGTCAGACAAAAAAGATGAAACTTTTATAATGGAAATTTAATTATAGTACAATTTTTGCCAGTTGTCATTCCAAAGTCACCTATAATTATGCTCAGGTCATTAAAAGTTATTTTTTTTTCATTTACTTGACCAAACATGCCAGTTACACATTGGTTCATCCTCTCAAATTCAATGCTGTACAACAGTAATTAAGTAAATTACTGAATATTTTTGGGGGTGTTTTTTTTTTAAGCTAATTGCAAACAAAACATCTGTAGAAACAGTCAAAACAAAGAGCAACTGACAGACAGTTTGATTTTTGTTTCCAAAGAACATAAATTTTTAGAAATGAAAAGGCACTTCTGCATGTCAAGAGTAAACACTTATTATTACCTTTTTGCTTTACATGCGTTTTCCCATACGTATAATACTAAAAGATAACAGTCCACTATAAATATCATTTTCTACTGCAAAATTTCTGGACCAAAACATCTTCAGAGAGCTTTTTTGAAAGTTCTGAATCATGAATTAATGGATAAAACTGAACTCTCCCTTTCCCAAAAGAAAACCCTCTTTTTTGCTTACCAGGAACTGGATCAAGCTTAACAGAACGAATAAGCATGAACTAAACACACAGATAGTTTTTAATATATTTAACATAATAAAAAGGGTGCTGAAAGGATGGTATATATTGAAAGACAGCTAAATGCAGACATTAGAACAATAACTTTGAAAACACAATTGTTAAAAGTATTTTAGATGGTTGGTCATATTTCTCATTGTAAAAAAGATCTTCCTATGGATGAAAGAACATGAGTACTGAAATGCAAGAGCCTTAAATGATTAACTTCATTGGCAGTCTTATTTTAATCTCAGTTTTTCTCTTTTAATACAGTACTTCATGATAATGCTATGCACAGCATTTCCAAATTTTATTTCTTATTTCCTATTAGATATTTAAGTAAGTATTTGCTTGCTTAATGACTTCACAGTCAAATGCTTTATTTTCTTTGGGCCAGAATCCATCTAGCCATGTAGGCACAGAGTAGCAAAAAAGAATATAGAGCAGCTTTCCTCCCTCAAGTGTTTGTTGCCTATAAGAGTCTTGAAGAATCTCAGTTCCACAGGGATGCCCCTCCCTGCCTAACCAACACACTCAGCAGTAATTAGACGGATTACCAAACAAAACTATTATTTTAATTCTATAGAAATGGAGGTCTAGTGCTCTTTGAACTGTCCTAACTTTATTTTTCTGTAACTGTAAACAGAAATGTGATGCACACTTGCTGACCAGAAGAAATCCTTGGACTGTAGGACAGCATTACCTACTTACAGCACTGCAGTAACCTAGCACCCTGAAGAGAAAGAGAGAATTTTTTTTCCTCCAAAGTCAGGATATTTCTTCATCAGGATCTGACCTGATTTCAGGTCTCAAACTAGACACCTAGCCTATAGTCTAGGCTATAAAGCTGTAATTGTACTTTATGGCAAAAAGTAGTACCAGAAAAGCCAGAACTCACAGCATCAGCTCTTCTTCCTGGGAACCTTCAGGAGGTTGGACTGGATTCTGCGTACAATTCTACATTTGTAAAACAAACAGCTTTGCAAAGCCAAAATGCCTTCCAAGCACTGAAAAAAAATGGAAGTACCTGAGTGGTGTCATTGTTCGTTTTCCTTTGAAGTGAGGCAGAATTAATGTGCCATTCATTCTGCAAACCTTTGATTTTACTTTTTTGTAAGCATTTAAAAAAAAACCAAAACCCAAAACTAAAAGGTTCAAAACTTAAGTATCTCAGTATTTCTACATAATTCCTGGATGTTTCATGCTTCACAGATGTTCCAATAGAACTGTGAAGTTATGTGTTTTTACAACTGGCCAAAGCTGCTGGGCAAGACAGCACACGGTCTAACAGTCTCAAACAAAAGAGTGAGCCTTAAAAGAATAAAACAGAGGAGCATGCCTGTCTGTTCATCCATTTCCATCTCTCAATATCCTTTAAAACCATTGGCAAATTTCATCCAAATAACTTGTTTCAAATTTAAATGAATTCGACACAGTCCTGCCAGAATTTAAGTCCAGAAAATGAGAGAGAGACAAACTAGTGCCCTCATTCTGGAGGCTCAGGGCAGACAAGCAGAAGTCTAACATCAAATACTCCACTTGACAGCAGATTCCTCGTTAATTGGGTGCTGCCTCGTGCCTTGCAGGTCTGTCATACAGAAAATGGGATTACCATCATAAGGTAGCAATATTTAGTAGACAAATCTTTCAGAAATTAGGCTTCCGTTGTCTATGGGACATCCTGTTTTCCCGGCTCCTAAAACAGATGGCTCAGAAGTTCACTCAACCTTTTTTTTTTAATTACAAAACCTGTTCTTTAGAGCATAAATCCCCTTTGGTCATAGAGGTGATACATTCATACATACATATGAAGGAAAAAGAGAACTGGATCGATGGGGAGATATGAGTGTGTGTGTATGTATATACACGCATACACACTCTCAGGCACACATAATTAGTTACTCTTTTAGACGTAAATTGAAGAAGTAAATATACTTTGTCCGCTTCAAACGTCTAAAAGATTTTGTTTTGGTTTTGGATAAGACCTTCTCCATTGACTAAGAGGAAAAGCCATCCTTTCCGGTCTCATTTGCTAATGTTTTTGCCAAAGGATCAGCATTATTAATAATGAAGTTTGCATATAACTGGAAGGCAGTATGGCATAACCGGATGTGAAAACTGGAATAACTGATGTGAAAATTGCCCTCAGAAGAGGGGAGAAAGTCCTCAGCAGAAAGTTGTTAATGATAAATTCAAGGCACCTGTGGAACTTCACAGGGAAGGTATCTACACCCAAAGCATTCCCTTTTCTGTATTTCTAATTGCTTTTAATAACAGAGTACCAATGCAGTAAATCTGCAGTAATAGTACTTCTGAAAAGAGAGATCCAAAGCATCCATGGAACGGTTCATGTTCAATTTGTTCAGAACAGAATAATACTATGGAACGCCCTATCAATATTTTTCACAAGTATACCTAATTTACCACTTCTATTAAAGGTGCCCACATACCAGTCTTTTCTTTATAACCAGCACACTCCCAACTTGCTGGGTTTTTTTCACTCCATACCAAGAAATTCTTCCTGAATCAAAGTTGGGTAAAATAATTTTTTAAGTGTGTGTTTTTTGAGCTTAACCTTATAATTAATAAAAGACTGCAACAAATCTGGAGATGGAGATATGTCATAGGAGAAATCATATTATCGACTTTTTCTCAAGGGTCATTATGTTTTCTTCACATTCCTTCTACCTGGCAGATGTGAAATTAATAATTTTGCCCCTCAGGTTTGCTATAAAATGGTGAAGGTTCATTTGTCTCAAAGAGCAGGTTAATTTCTTCCTCTGCAAATGTTTTGAAATGGGAATCTAATAAAGTGAAGAACTAAGTCTCCATTTATATGACTGCTTTTCACATGACCAAAGACAGTCCTACCTGGCAGTTCTTTTTACAAACATTCGGTTTCCACCCCTATACTAATCCAGCTATAATTGTCAGGAAAGAATCCTAAATGCTTCTCCTCATTGTAATGACGAGCTCCTCAAAACAAACCGATCTGACAGTCAGGTTTCATCCTCCCTGTCCTTATCATCACTAGAATGTGGCTATGTTCCTTATACACTCCAGCACATGTGTCAGAGAGAGGGGCCAACAGACCCAGATCTTTGCAGTTTTCCTATCCTCTTCCTGCCCTCCCCTTCAGGTGGTGGGGAGGGAAAAAGTTCTGTGAGAAACAATGAGACCTCTGGATGCTGTAACTGAACCAAAAATATGTATTAAGGCACTGATGAAGGCACACAAGAGTGCAGGGATTAGTAATTTCTACATAACACCAGCTTGCTTGGTTGCTGATGTTAGGAAAAGTGTTTGTCTACACAGGCTGAAGAGTCACTGAATGGAGAACCAACTTGTGATTTCCCCTGTGAAGGAAAGACACACTTGGGATGAAAGGGCAGATACCCTGATAACATTTTATTTTCTATAAGAAAATGTTTATTTTTCCCTATCATTAGCAACCACAAATCTGAAGAAGCATCCAGAATGATGTGGTGGAACTCAAACTTTTGTCTATGATAAAGAGTCTTTCCATCACGCTGTAACCTCACTGTTCATACAGCCTTGGGGAAGGACAGGAATATGGTGGAGAGATCATGATACATCCCTGTTTGTGAAAGCAGAGTCCAGGAGAATTTAATAGACACCATGATGACAGCTCCTCTTCCCACAGTTTGACAGAAACTCAGAATCACAGAATGGTTGAGGTAGGAAGGGTCTGGTCCATCTGGACCAACCACCCCCTACCCCATCCTTGTTCAAGCAGGGCCAACTAGAGCAGGCTGCTCAGTACCACGTCCAGACAGCTTTTGAGTATCTCCACTGCTCTCCCCTCACCTACCAAACCATTTCATCGCAGAAGGCTATCACATTCATAAAGCATGACTTCCCCTTTGTGAATCCATGCTGACTACTCCCAATCATGTTTTTGTCCTTTGTGTGTCTGGAAATGGTTTCCAAGATTGATTGTTCCATCACCTTCCCAGGTATTATGGTGAGGCTGACCGGCCTGTAGTTCCCTGAGTCTTCCTTCTTGCTCTTCTTGAAGATAGGAGTGGCATTTGTTGCAGCTGCATTTGCTGCTGTTTACGGCATTTTTTTGCTTTCATGGACTTAAAGGACTCCCAGAGGGGAATTTTAGACTGTGAGACGAAGAGGAGGAGAACTGGATTGAAAGAGATATTTTATGGTAGGAATTTTGATTATTTTGTTTTTTCTTGACCCAAGATCTCCAATAACACAAGGGAAGGCTGTTCTCTAAGACAGCATCAGAGAAATCAGCTCAGTAAGGAACAACCTGGGTGCTGGTTTCCAGGCAAGTGGCTGCCAAGGAAGAACTTTTATATAGTAGCCAGAGCTGGACATAACTTATGTTTTCAGTAGCGCCCTTTCCAAGAAGATGCATTTCTTTTGTTTCCTAATCAGAGGCAAGTGGCAACTGACACAGGGACATGGACATACATCCCACTAGGCAATATTTTCTTGGAATTCTATTAAAATCTATCAGCTTACCTTCTGCACATCCAAATCTGTGATTCACCTGCTACACTGCAGAAAATCCAATACTAGCTTTTACCCTTATGAGAAAGTGGATCTTATATGGGAATGATTTATATATCAGAAAGGCATTAGGAGAAAGGGAGATACAGTAGATATTCTTCATTTCAAATCTCTATTAAAACTGTAACTTACTTTCACAATAAAACCATACATGAAATGTAAGTTCACTGTGGACTTCCTGTTCTGATAAATCAATGCAACTTCCTACCAAAGTTTATTACAGCTTCAGGTTTGGAATGGTGACTTTAGAAATACCATTGAACTTTTCCATGGAAAATAAAATGGTGCAATATCTGCAGCCCTCCTCCTCAGGGTTCACGTGTCTGTGATCTGAGGTCTAGCTCTGATACAACACAGCTGCACAACCTTGGTTCAAACTTCTGAGAAAATTGCGAAGTTCTGAGAAAAAGCTGTAGAGAAGAACCTGCAGTACGGCTTCAAGTTGACATTTTCTTATGATCACAAAACTAAGCGATGTTAAGACTTCATCCTATGCCTGGAAAAAACTGAACCTGTTCACTGGCAGTCCCCCAAGGTATAGCAACAAGAAGGAAGAACTTAATTCCCAGTGACACAAAGATCCTTCCTCTTTTCTTGAGACAAAAAGGTCAAAAGATCCAAAGAAGCCTGCAAGGACAGAGAAAGGCAGTCACCATTTCAACCTAGAGAAGTTCTTAGGAAGGAACTCATCTTTCCTAATAGTGATATAGAATGGGGAAAGGCACAGAAATAAGCAGTAAGTGCCACCGAGATGCAAGACAGGCTGGGGCATGAACACTGACAAAGGGAGAGACTAACTAGAGAATTAATGATAAAAGAAGATGGGAAGGTGGAAAATAGGGAAGAACAACTGCAAAGATGATTGAGTATTCAGAATGTCATACACTAGGGGCAGCAGACTGTCCATCTTGCAGGACCTGGCAAGTGCTCCATGTCATGGGGCAGGAGGAAAGTGGTGGCATGGAGTGCTATCTGGCACACCTGAGCACATTGACTTTGCGTGCAGGATTCAAGACAGTTGCTAGCCTGTACCACCTGCCTAAAGATACTTCTGTCTTTTGCAACCTGATGCAGTTAGAGAGTGTATGACAGTAAAATACCGTATAATTTGTAGGGACTATCTAAAACGGGTAGATGGGGAAGATGAAGAATTTTATACTTTGGCTTTGAATCAGGCTACAATTTTCTACAAAGTGAACCTATGTTGCCTATGTGAATACTGTATTTCCATACAGTTTTTCAAATGGCTATAGACCTTATATGCTTGTAAGTTATGTACCCCTTTTAGCAATGAAAAGGAGAAAACAGGGAATTTAGTTAACGTTCCGAAGTGAAAATAGGGTAGTTGCTCTGGTCCACATCTGATCATTTTCAGGATCTGGTAACAGGAGATGAGGTCTTAATTGATCAGAGGGAAGAGGACACTCATTCCATCAGTGAGCATTTTGGCACATGTAGATTTCCACAATGCCAGTGGATGCCAGCGGGCAGCAAAGAACTAGCGAAGTAATTTTGACACCTTGGAAAATTACCCAGCTGAAGCCAAAGCAGTGAGCAAAATTAATAAAATGAAAAACAATAATCTTTAAGAGTGGGGACTTAAAAGAGTTCCTCTGCTCTGTTCTTCCAGATTGTAACAAGCCTTCTAGGAGTATCAGACAGTTTACAACTAACCTGCAGCAGTGATTCAAGAGCTCAGTTGTACTGGGAATAACAGCTTTCCTCCTGACAAGCTCAGGTCATGGGGTAGAAGAGACAGCAAAATGAACTATGTTAATTAAAACATTCCTGTTACTTCCTTGTATGAGGAATGTGTGAATTCTCTGCCTGGAAAATTATTGGTTAAATTGACAGTGATTGTTTTTGTAAATACTCCAGGGCAATAATTGTGTCTTAGCACTGAAGTAGAGTTCTGACCGTTAAAAAACCCCACAATTCGTCAGAAGTTTCTTTCATGGCAGTCTTTTTATTTATTTTTTATTTTCTTAAATTCCAACAGAGTTTTCTGGTTCAGGAAAGGAAAAGATGCTAATATTCTAAGATTATTCCAAATGTCACAGTGAAAAAAGAAACATGATGAGATAAAGGCAACGATTGTCCCTAGAAGGCCCTAAAAATCCCCTCTCTTAGCAGGAGCGAGGATTTTATTTTACTTTTTCTTCCTAAGGTAGCTGGCTTTAAGCTGTATCTGTTCACCAGCAGATTCAAGGAAAAACATTATTTAGAAATAAATTTTCTAATAGAGGCCATAGCAAAATAAGATTGCAGGAACTCATTCAGTTCTGGATTTTTGAGGAGACTGTTTTAACTGGGGTACTGTCTCACCATCAGAGTGCTGGGACACATACTGGATCAAGATTCGTATTGTGCAATGCATGCCAAAGACAAAACGTGTTGCAAAGCAGTGAAATAAATAATTCTACCCACAGAAATATTGATATGGATAAGAGGAAACTATAAAACATAGTCTACCTTATTAATCCTTCAACATTCCTACTTAGGTTTTATAACAGACAGTTCTACTGGTTTTGGGTCAGATTTAGAGAAGATTTGATTCTGGACTTTTTCAAGCAGCAGAGGATTCCCAGTCTACTTCAGTAAGGGATAACAGGGGTTTTTTTATAACTACTGATTCTCAGATCCTCAAATTTACTATATCCCATATGGCAGAGCCACTGTTGGTTCTGTACTTACATACAAGGCGATTTCTCTGGTTCAAATACTCGTGCAGCTATTTAGCTGCTAGCAATAGCTGGGTGGTTGAGGTCTCTATGGCAGTGGTTGGCATTGTGAGCTTCACACCGAGCTAACAGTCTTATTCCTCGGATAACGGTGTCTGAAGTGTGAAGCATTCTGATATCTTTCCCCTAAATAACTCTAATTGTGGGTGACTACTCTGGAATTCTTATTTTACAACTATACCAGAGTGAAAATGTACATCAGAGTAATTTGTGATATACTGTATAATGGAAATGTTCTGTCATGTATCTCCTGATAAATTTTCTTCCCATCTCCCCCCACTCCCCTTTTATTTTAAATGGCAGCACTCTTCTAGGTTCATAACACCGTATGAGACAGCTGTGGGAAGAGGGAGCTTTGAGCACAGCAGCTGGTGATTCAAATTCCAGACAACCTGGGGAGGCCTCGATTTCAGACCTTGAAACAAGAAAAAACCTTTTTCTAAGTCTGACTCAAATGTGGTTCACAATTAAACTCCTCTTTTTCAAACCTGAACTCCACATTCTAGGTTAAATCTAATCCAGACCTGGACATAATTCCTTGGCTTTCCTGAACATTACACTGAAAGACCACTTACATTTATATTACATTTCATCAAAAGGAAGCAAAGCACTTTAGAAAGTATGTAACTGCTCCACTGAGGGTGATGCAACCAAGTCCGGAGAGATTTTTTCTTTGCATTCTAATTATAGATGCTTTTATTTACTAAAGTTACAGATAAGACTTGTCTATTACAAGCCTCTGAAATCTCATTTTGCTAAAATGAAAACATATTTCAAATGCTTTGGAGCACTATTAAGATTATTGAATGTCTAGCATACTGCTTCAAGTCTCCAAGTGGTTCACTAGACCCCTAGGGAACAGGCAAGCAGCATACAATTATCACAGTAATTAAAAAGGTGCAATGACTCTTCTCTTAAAGACTCCTGTTTTATTAATTCTATGGTATGCTTTGGAGATTGGCATTATTTTACTCCTACCCAGCTTAATTATACCGTCATTAGTTTATCAGCATCTCTTTTTAAGCCCTTGGGCCAGTTATTAGCATGTCACTTGCTAACAGTTAACCAATAACCACTACACCTTCAAAGCAGGATCTTCTGCTATAAAAAAGCCAATTTGTAGAGACAGATTTAATATCATCATTCAATTTACATTTTTCAGTCAGCCATCACTTTCTGCTTTTAATTTAAGAGGGTTACTGTCTAGCTTAATGAAAACACAAATAATGCTGATGTATTACAAGACGTTACCAGGTAATAAAATACTTCCAGTACATAGTGATTTATGAGACTGAATGCATGTTTTAATACTCAACAGTATGTATCACTGAAAAGACCAGAAAGCGTATGATGTTCTTAAATATAACTAAAATTCCGGATTTCCCTCTCTACTGGCTCTGGCTGGGATGGAGTTAATTTCCTTCATAGCAGCCTGAATTGTGCTGTGTTTTGGATTTGTGACTAAACCAAGGTTGATAACACACCAGTGTTTTGAACGTTGCTGAGCAGCACTTGCACAGCCTCAAGGCTTTCTCTTTTTCCCACTCTGCCCCTGCAGCGAGTAGACTGGAGGTGGACAGGAGGCTAGGAAGGGACACAGCGGGGACAGACTCCACCTGACAAAGGGATATTCCGTACTATATGATGTCACGGTCAGCAATCAAAGCTCAAGGAAAGGAGGAGGAAGGGGGGATGTCGGGGATGTTCATTGTTACGGTGTTTGTCTTCTCAACTAACCATTATGTGTGCTGAGGTCCTGCTTCCCAGGAAGTGGCTAAACATCTGCCTGCCAATGGGAAATAGTGAATAAATTTCTTATTTCGCTTTGCTTGTGAGCGCAGCTTTTGCTTCACCTATTAAACTGTCTTCATCTCAATCCATGAGTCTTCTTGCCTTCCTTCTATCTTCTCCCTATCCCGTGGCAGAAGTGACTGAGCGAGCGGCTGTGTGGGTGCTTGGCTGCTGGCTGGCGTCAACCCACCACACTCTCGAACCCTTTAGTACAGACAGGCTCACTTACACAGCACCCAATGTTACATTATCTGAGCATATAAGCAGATGATCAAACTATGAGAAAAACTGTTTTAATTTTAAAATAACTGAAGTACTTGTGTATTAAATACACACTTACCTTGTCTAGACAGATAATTTTACATTATTATAAAAGGCATAGTGACCCAGAAACCCTCCTGAAGGGAACCCTAATTAATTCTTATGCCTCACTTTTGACTAAGCTGAAGTTATCTTAGTCTAGTAAAGAAAATCTTACAAATACTAAATACTTAACTATTATTATAACTTCATTGTACTGCTTTTTGGTATTTTTCATTAAATGCTTCTTTCCAACAATGAGAGGAAGAAAAAACCACAAAAAGAGTATCAAAGAGTTAGTACTTGTATAAGCTTGCATCTTCAAAACGTAACACTGGGATTCTGACAGCAACTGTATTTCATTCTATGTTTGACAGCACACCAATCAATTCAACTGAAATGCCATTTAGCCGCTGACAAGTAGCCAGGTGACTTTACAAAAAGTGACCTAACTTTCATATGCAATGGAAATACATCATTATCTCTGCTGAAGTATGTAATTTTTCCTGTTAAAAAGACAAATAACACCAAGCCATTCTTTAAAAGATTAGGATCAATAAGCTAATACCATTTGCTTAGTCCCATGTCCTCTAGGTACACTTCTGCATATCTTCCACCAACTTTACAGCAGCGGAAAGAAGATTCAAAATATTGGGGAAAATACTAATGACGAAAAAAACTCCAGTATACTCTATTATTTTCTGAGCAGCTGAATCCCAAATTAATATCACTGCCACTCTTCCTGAAAATTACTGTACAATTGCTTTTGTATAATAGTTCTACTTTGTATCTTTTTACAGTCAGAGGTCAGCACTATTAATTATAACATCCAAAACAGGAGCCAAGACTGCTACACAGCACCACAAATCACACTATCTCATTTAATGAAAAGACATGCTATCAGTCACTCAAGAAAGCAGTCCTTTGCTAAACCTCATCTGCTAATTGAGACTTCACAGTGCATACTTTTGCTGTTACACAGGTTCTCTTTCCACTTTATCTACAAGTTTGATACACCTGACATTGAAAAAAGGAAAAAAGAAACTTTATACAAAACAACCAAATTTTTTATCAAGCTTGGGATACTAGCCAAAAGAAAACAAAAAGAAAACAAAAAAGGATGAACTAACCTGAAACCCAAACATACGCTGGCAAGAGAAAGGTGCAATGAAATGGAGAGAGCTCAGCGCATACCTGATAGTAAAAATTGTTTATTTTTACTGTCACTCTACACTGACCACTTTAAGGCATGCAGAGGCATGATTTCATCTACAATCTACAGTGGCACTGAAGGTTGGTTTCAAGGTCATCGTAGCTGGCAAATGCTAATAGCTTATACTTAAAAACATTCAGTCTTAATTCCTACAGCCTGCTGGTTTAGGATAGACAGCAAAAACTGCTAGTGAAATAACTTACGTTTTCAACCCTAGAAAGATGCTTACAACTTTCCAATCACTTTTCAGTACTCACCAGCACATTTTGTTCTTGTTTTGAGAGCTGGGCCAGGAGATCCGGTTCCTCCTTCACCTGGTCTTGTAAGTAATACACTGATTTCATATTCTGTGTCAGGATCCAGGTGCCCAATCTTATAGCTTGTGGAGTCCACAGGTTGTATGTCATACCAGCTTCCACTTGAAGTTCGATACTCAACTTCCCTTTGAATAATGGGTCCATCCCCATTGATGGAATTGGCATTCAACTGTATCCACAGGTAAGTTGCACCGACTGAGGACAGCTGAGGTGGAGCAATGGGAACCGGTGGCTCTGAAGCACAATAAGTTACAAAAAGCAGCAATGATTATACTGGCATTTTTTCTGCTTCTAAAATATTCACATAAGCAATGGGTTTTCTACTATATTAGAGCTGAAGATTGCATAAAATATGGATATGAAGAACTCATCACTACAGATTAACTTATTTCTAATAAACCACAATATACAAACTCTTTTGCTTATGCACTTGGAGATTTTACATGAAGCTTTTGTTTTATACCATATAACTTCAAACCAGGGGCAACTGGAATTCTATTCACTAGACATTACATGGCAACTTTTAACTTCCAATTTAAAAAGAAAAATTATCTCAGTTTTTTTTACCAAAATACAGTTCTTACTGGATGTAAATATAAATCCTACTCAAAACTAACATTTTTAAGCTAAAATTGATATTGTAGTCTATCCTTAGACATAGCCAGAATAGTGATTTCTGCATGAAAACAAAATGAATTTTTTATTCGTTATTTCTCATGGACTGTACTACTCAGCCTTTATATTTTCAGACTTCTGTGTAAGCAGAATAAATATAGTATTTTTTCAAGTCCTATATCCTGGTTAAACAGAAAGAGCTTCTAAATGAGAGCTGAGGGAATACTTGAGTCTTTACTACGAGTCTGACTATTTCATGTCATGGCTTATTTTCACTAACTACCACACAGAAGCAGTATTCTGTCTCACACAGCAAGCATGTGTGTGATCTCCTGATAGTCTGCATTCTAAAGATTTTAAAAGTGAGCAAAATTTTAACACTACTTTTATTTATTATGTGATGGACATCTCATTTTAAATTAAACTGCAGAAATTATTTGCAGACATCATCTCTTTTTAAAGGTAAATAACAAATTCATTTTTTTTCTATTGATTAACCAGGAAATTACTCTGCTATTTCATGCATCACATTTGCACAAAATTCACCTTCCCATTGGTTAAATATATTCAAGTAGAGTGAAACTAGGCCGCTGTAATAAGGCACTGTTTGATCCAATATTCTTAACATATCTATCAGCAAACACTGCCACCTTCTTAAGGCTACACAGAATACGTAATGAACATAGAACATCTGTCTTCCCTAAGCTGTAAATTCAGATTTATCCTCTTCTGCTAACCATTTCCCAATGTGTTGAGATATAGGTAGTCAAATAGAAGAGAAGTTAAATTTATATATTTCATCACTTTCTCAAGGACTTCAAAGCCAGAGTTAAAGCAAAGAACATAAAAGAATGGAGCACAAGGGAGAAAGGAACTCTGGAAATAAGTATTAATATTTCCTGAGAAATAGTAGAATTGCTATTCTAACAAACATGTAATTATCTTACTTTATGCTACCTTTTTTCCACTTACAGAAAGAGTACTCAACTCACAGAGCACTAAGTACATTGAAGATAGCTACGCCTCAGATAGTGTTTCTGATTAGCACTGTACACTTGTACGTGAGCTTCAATCTGTGCAATCTGTTAGTAACTGCTGAAATACGACATCACAAAACAGCAAACATAGGCATCAGCATTATGTATTTTCATCTTAACAAAACTAATTGACTACTATCATGAAGAACATGATACAGTGGGCAACAACCCAGAATGTCTCCAAAGATGTCTACTAATTATTACTGATTGGAATAGACATAAAAACAGCTTAATATATTGTGGTAGATTCCAGTACATAAATAAAAGAATATTGTTTACATTTTCAAATCACTAGGGAAAACACTGTTACATGTCAGTAGCAATATATGGCAAACTGATGTCATCTTTCGGTTAGACATATACTGCAGTTTTATTGAAATTATTGTTCCTGAAGTATATAAAACTATGGCTTCACACAGCGATAGCATGTCTGGAAACAGTTCTGACTTGACTCAAAATGATTTAGCATCAATTTAAATCATTAGGCTGTTTTGTGAACCAAGACATGAAATGGAACTTTTATAGAGCATCCTAAGGCATTTACTTAGCCATGCTGAAAGAACAGTTAATTACTTTCAAGTTTCAAATGCTACTAAAGGCTGTTGAAGTGCCATTCAAAATGCGAACTCAGGAGTTAGGTCACTAAGGTTAGTGGTTACACCAATTCATTCCAAGTATTACAAGTACTTGAAATAGACAGTATTTTATTGTCTTTTTATCCCTCAGGGCATATTTTTCATTCCTTTGTGACCACAGTGCAAAAGGTTAATGCAAGCTGCGTTATTTCAGCAAAGCCTGCATATACTGCAGTTTAATACTAGTAACGTACTTGAATACTAAAAGTAGTCTTCTTACCAGAGATCAAGGTTACTTCAAATGAACCTTTCATTACAAATATGATGCTCATTATTAAGTGACTGGTTAAAAACATGAGACCCAGAGTTAAGCAGACACTTTAATACAAACAGTGTACTACCAAATATAATGAGCCGATTTAATGACTAAAGTATGAAAGTTGTTCTTCTGACTTACTCATTTATTCCTTCTTTAGGCAGAATGCTTTAATTTTTTTAGGATACCAAGGAGTCTGAATCACTTAATAAAGTAAGTACCAGACTGCAGCACCACTGCCTTTCACTAAAAGCAGTTTTACTGGTGGCCACTGGGGTAGCCTCAAATAAATACCATACAAATTATTTTCCGATTGATACCTTCATGAAGATGGTACAATAGACCTGTGATTTTACAGCTGTGTACATTCAAGGACGAACTTTCAACTGATTGCAGAAACAAGTTTGTAGCAGTGGCTATTTAGTACGATGGTTTAGCTTAAAGAGGAGTTCTTCCTTGTAGATCTCTCTTGAAACAAGTAAACAAAGCTATTCAGTACTGTGAAACTCTTCAAAGATAGGTTTTTAAAATAGAACATTAACTCAAAAAAAGAAGGTAAGTTTATCCATAATTTCAAATTTAATGCTTTTTAGACTTAGGACAGATAGCTGACCTCTTCTTGAATTCTGTGACAAATGGCGACGGGCATAATCCCTTATGGAAAGAAAATAGTGGCCACCTTACAAAGCCAGATGTCTGCAGACAACAGAAAGCTTTAGGCAGATGCTCTAATGTCACCCTACGTAAATGGATCATTTACAGTAAATATGAGAAAAAGACAAAGTCTTTATGATAAGAAGCAGCCCTTCTCTTATGCAGAGGATAAAAACAAATCTAGCTGTACATGCATATAAACTATTTATTCTTATGCGCTTCTATATTAATTGGAAACATACTTGAAATGGCAACTCCTTTATTTACACTGCTTTGTACTTTAAATTATACAGGTTACCCAAACATTTTCTACAAGATCCTAACATCTTTATGTTCTTTATGCAGTTCTTTTAAAATTCTAATAGGGAGGGGAAAGGCATCACACAGAGATGCCAGTGGAGATAATGTAAATCTCTGAGATTTGAGTTTTAGAACACAAAAAATAGACATTTCTTCTCTGTGGCTCAGAATAGGTAACTTGAAAAATGAAAAAAATCTACTTCAATAGTAGCAATAACATTTTTCAATTTTTCTTTTGAGGTGAGAGAGTGGGAGAATGGAGCCATGCTACTTTTGTGGGGGAAAAGGAAAGAAACCTTTATCCTGCAAGCTAATTTTTTTTAATTAAATAGTAACTGTTAGAAAGACAATGCCACGATATTCCCACATGATAATGTTCAGCACATCAAGAGTAGGTGAAGTGATAAAAATAAGGTATCAATCATCTCTGATGCTACGTCCACATCAATAACACCTTAATTATTATAAAACTAACCAAATCATTATACTTTTATAGTCTTTAAATCAACTAAACAGCTTTATTTTAAGAATATTTTCTTCCATTTTCCTCTCTATTTTGTTTCGTTATACATATATTATTGTGCTCCTCTTTTGAGCATGCAAATGATTCCACCCCTTCGGAAACAAAGGAAAGCAGTGCCATTTTGCAGTATTTAATTGCAGATGAAGGGCAACAAATACCCCCACTGATAACAAAAGACACGGCAATGATTTTGAAACACCACAGTTCTTCGTGCAATATTTTTTTCAAAAAAGTCTTTGAAGAATTCCTGCCAAAGCATTTAATTATTTAATTAAACAATACCGCTAAACAGTATGATGCATAACATGTGAGCTAATTTTACACTATTCCTTTACTGAGACTGTTCAGGATGAAAACTTGACCTGACCCAGTATCCTAATGTTCTTAAAATTACTTGTAAATTCATCATTTAAGAAAACGTCATTTTTATATTTTATACCTATTTTGAAACTTTACAGAAAAACAAGTGTCCTTGTACTATACACTGATAAGCCTATGCAGGTACAATCTAATTAGCTGGACATTAGTAGATATCCTGCTAAACCCTGTAGTAGTAGTAGTACTATTACCATCCATCCCTAACTAGGCACAAACTGTTCCCTTCCCCAAACATGATCCCTCACAAACCCAATCGCTCTGACTTGCCCACTCCTGACTCGCCAACTTTCTTTTAAGACAGCGGCACCTCAGCCTGCACTGCTCTCGCTCCACCCTCATCTGCTCATCTAAGTGGTCTAAATCCATCTACCCTTCCCATTCTCAGTCTTGCTCAGTTTTCGTTTTCTCCCCACATTCCAAACACCACTAAACTCCCACTCCAGGTTTGATTTTTTTTTTTTACCCCAGGCTGTATCTACAAGCTCTGTGCCTGCTCCTCTCCCTGCCTTCCAGTCTGCTGCTGTTCTTCTAACCATGCTTCTCCCTAGCATCTGCTTTTCCTCTCCCCTCCTGCACTACACAGTTCCCCTTTCCAGACAGTTCCCTTTTCCACTGGCCTCAGCCCTGGTCCTCATCCCCTACATACATATGTATGTATATACACATGGATATTTTTGCATATGCATGTATGTATATGTTTATCTTCCACCCTTTGTCATCTTTCTCCCTAGTTTTTCGTGCTTATGTAGTCCCAATTTTCACCTACCTCCCCTCTCATGTCAAAACATCTCCCAGTTTGCCATACTTTCAGTCCCAACACTAACAACCTCACCCAAGTATGCAGCTTCTTGCTCTTGCATCCCTCGCTATCCACATCATGCATCTCACCATTTTACCCTCACAGTACAAGGGCTCAGCGAGGTGGAGGGCTGTGTACTAAAAGCACAGGAATGGTAAGCTCATAGCTTTTGATTCCTGTGCCTGGATCCAGCCTGTCCTAGAGGAGCTCAGGTCAGTGCTTGCATTTAAATTCCGTTCACTGTATCCAGAATTTGGAGGGGAATTTGAGAGCTTAACTCAGAGAAGTCTCCATTGTACATATCAGAACAAGGGTCTTGGTGGGTTTTATTTAGTAGCTTGTAAATTGACTATACTTGAAAACAGATTTTCACAGCAACAGAAAAACAGTATTCTTGACATAACTATTACCCTCCTGAAAAAAAGTTCCTGCTTCAAAGCCCAGAGTCTTCAGCACTTTCCTATGGCAAGTTTGCTAAGATGGCTGAACTCTCTCAACTGTTTTGGCTGCAGGTTTTCTCAAAACCTTCAGGCTGAGGCACACACACTGGAAAATATCAGCCTGAAGTCAGTTTGCCAAAATATGACCATCCGAAAGCAGGACTTCATGACAGCAATTGTCAAGCAACCATAAAAATAAGTCCTAATACCGGTACTGTTTGTAAAAAAGGGGTACAGACAGACTGATGGATCCAGCATGAAAGGTTAGTTGGCAGAGAGAGAAAACAGGCATTAAGTACCCATGTGTATTTGAAGTATGAGAACAACTGATACCACAGATAAGCAATTGTTAGTATTTTCTTACTGTGTCTTGATCTCGAAATGGTTTTGCCCTCCAGAATAAATTCTTTGCTCTAGAGGTCCAGAAGAGGTTTGGTTCTGTTCCCGGTGTTAGATCTTCCATTTGGAAAGATGCAGACATTTAAGCTGCCAGCATTACAGACAACTACCTTTCTATGCCCTTGCTTAAAAACCTAACAAAACTCCTTTTAACCAATTTGACACCTAGGTTTACCTTGTTTGAACTCAATAAGCAGTCTGAACTCTGTAATAATCTGATGTCTGCTCAGACAGGCTCATTCTGTTCTCCTAAATCTAATCTGTGTTGGATCTGCCCACTATTAGAAAAATTCAACCTCGGGACTGTATGTAGAAGCCTAATTTACTTCACCAAATACATTTAATCAATTCCACCCTACTATTTTCCTTTTGCTCAATATTTGATTACTTTTATGTCACCTATTAGATACGAACTGCTGTTTTTTACAATAAGTGGGTGATCTGACAAGGCCAATTTCATGTCTCCCATTAGATAAAGTGACATTTCAGTCCAATTCTCTGACAAACTTAGATGAGGATACTGTGTAGTTTGAGCACACACAATGACAAGGCACTTGTCTTTTCAGCCTTTCCTATCAGAACAAACACTCGGGTAAATTGAAAACCTCCCCTTCAGGATTTATTTAAATAGAGCAATCAATACTTTATTTCACCATCCTCTAAAAGGCATATAAGATAACACAAACAAGTTTTCAAAAAAAAACCCTTTTTTTCCTTCTTGAGGACAGACTAATTGTTCACTGACATGCTTTTTGCTCATTAACTTGACAATATTCATGTTTACAGTTCTTTAATAAGATAACATGGGATTAACTGACAGCTCTTTAATTGCCTTTTTTTTCCCTCCATACAGATTAAACCTTGCTACAACCATATCTGCTCAGGTAAAAAAAGAAGAAAAAAAAGAACACTTGGCAGTTTCTTACATATCTCTCATCTTCAAGATTACATTCCTATTCCTTTGTGATTTCAGGTTTGGTTTGCAGCACCTGATACTGGTGGCCCTTCCGCTGATTTCAAAAGTTCTGGTACCTGGTCTCCAGTGCCACACAACATCATGCCATAGCAGCACTAGAAATCTTAAAGAGGTTAAAGAGAAAGTAACTGGAATCTACTTAGAATAAGTTCCTATTCAGTGAAACTATGTCTACAATGAAGGAGAATGAACGTTGTACGGACTTGTAACCCACTCTACTGTGCAAACGTCTCTACTTCAAAGATACTTTGAAAAAATCCCTACGCCAGTGCAGGATTTACCTATTTGCAACGTGAGTTACAAGTTCAGTAACCAGAATGAAACAGAGCACAATAAATGTGAAAAACTGATTCTCTTTTGCTTACAAATGCTAGGTTTGACTCTCCTGTCATCCCAGCAATGTAATTCCAGGGAAATTCCTCTTAAGTCAGCTTAGTTACACCAGCATAAATGAGAAGAGAATTAGATTCATTGTTTGCAACAAAGAGTGGGGAGTAATTACACCACTGTTTCTACACATACTATTATTAAGTCATCAGTAATTCCCAAGTATACTAAGCATTACATGCAATATGGGTAAATGTACATTTTTCACGATTTATTGATGGTAATGGATTAAAAAAAGATATAGCTGCACGGAAATCAATCCATTATCTTTGAAGTCTGCTAATTAACATTGCAGAAAGCTGCTGAAAAAAATAGGAAATACAATTTCTTAATTATATGCCATTAATAAGAAAGCATATTTACTAATTAGCTCCTAATGCTGCTATTTCAGTATAGCCATCTAAGGTTTTACAGCACAATGTTTAAAATGGGTCTTTTTAGGTCAGAAGGAATGACCTGCAGGTGGTCTCATAAAAGCTCCAATACAGGCAACGGGGATTACCATAATTACTTTGCCACTCTACAAGTAGTTAATGGGATTACACCCTAAGGCTATCCACTTGTTCACAGTGCCCAGTGCAAATTTTCTGAAAGAATCTGGGTAAGCACAAATGCTTTAATGATACGCTTCATAATTTCATCTACTGCACTGCAAAAAGGAGCACTAATAAATTAAAACATCCTAAATCAAAGAAATTGAAAAAAAAATCTAACTTCTTCGGCTTCCTATACCTCCTGTCACTGATACAGTAAGTCTTCCATCTGCCTCCTCCAGGCAGTCTCCGTTCTTCCTCATTTTCACTGACGTTAAGTCTGAAAGATGCTTCATCATTCCTACTGGGGCTCCATACTTTCTTTCTTTGCTAACTTCCATCCACTTCCATACATTGGGGCTTCACACTTTCTTTCTTTGCCGACTTCTATACATTTCCATTTTTGGCCACCCCTTTTATTTCCTTTTCGTGCTTGGACTGAAATAACCTCATTTTTTCCACCATGCCTTATAATTATATTCTCATCTCACCCGCTCTATTTGTTTCTTTCTTCATCTGTCCATTCAAACAGCTCATCTAAGTTTTCATACTACAATTTGTTTTGTCTTGTTATCTTCATACACTGGTTATTTGCAACCTCCTTCTCCTTGTCTCGTCCTGCTTCTCTGCATTTTCTCTAAAACACATCCACTAAAACCATGTCCTTGCTTTTGGAAAATGGTTTCTTCTTCATTATGGCTCTCTTGCATCTTCTACTGGTGACCTATTATTCCCCAGTCTAACCCATAGCCCAAGTTTCTTCCTCTCCAATCAACCCCTGCTCGTCTCACAAACACTGTTCTAACCATATCACCTCTCTATTATTCCACTCCTCATTTTCTTCTTAAATATCCCTCTCAATTTTTATTTAATTCAAAAAACCCTCATCTACAGCTTAACTGCTAATGTTCCTACATCTCTTCTCAATGTAAACTTTATTGTCCTTCTCACTTTGTCTCATCCTTTTTTTCCCCAAAACTTTTGCTTTTTTAACGTCTTGGCCTGTTTATTTATGCCACTGTGCCTCCTGTCCTTCAAACCCTTCCTTTACTGCTAGCTTCTCGTACACATGCTTTCTATATTGACTTCAAAAACAAGATCCATGGTACATTTTCAGATGTAACAGTTATCCTACACCTTGCTTACTGTCCTACATACAAGTTGCCTTTAGGAAAAGGATCACATCTTTAAAAAGTCCCGACAAATCCCATATAGGTTTATAAATACACAACATAATTAAAGAGTTAGGAGAAAGAAAAGAGCAAATCCCAGATCAACTAATAACAAAGCCCCTTATCCAGTCTGCTGTCTGCAACTAGAACTGTGCAAGCTCTTATATTGCAATAGGTACTGATTCTTTAATTAGATGACTAAGTCATAAGAAATGTTAATTTGTATCTTAACCCAAAAGATAAAACCTAGAGCAGAATTTGGAAAGCAGAGTGACAAGAAGGTACTACACAAAAATTAATTTCTTGCTCTGTTACTTCTTAGCCTATAAATTTCTTTCATTCCATTAGAACTGTTATAATGATATCATCTGTGATAATCCAAATGCTATCCCCAAAAGAAAAAAAGTCCTATCCAGTGAAGGATACTGTTTCTAAAATCGGAAGATGAACAATAGATGCAAGTGTGTCCTTCCTAATCCCAGAGGAAAATCCCACACCTGTGGTGGATTTAGTTTGAGGGCACTCGTTCACTCCTTGCCAACTTGGATCAAATTGTTTTCAGAAAGAAGAGAAAAAGAGCCTTTACCCCTTCATCTCACTTCTTGTTTGTTAGGCACAGAATGGACCACAAAGGGAAGGCACATAGCACAATAATGTGGCTCCACAGCTTAGATGCTACAGAATCTGTTTTTGTCTCTGATAGAACAAAAATAAAATTGTGTTCCTCCAAAATACTAGTATAAAGGTAAGAAGCAATCAAAATGCAATTTAAATATAATAAATACTAAAAAATTGTTTTAGCGCCATTTTCTATAATAAGGATAGGCAGATCTGTATGCATTCTATTTACATTTAAGCGTTTCCTGCTGTTTTTAAAAACATCCGTCCATATGTTGGAATATGTGTATTTTATGTGTTCATTTTAATGTAAATCTTTCATATTTTGCAGTAAATATATTTTTAGAATGCAATCTCCACAAAGGAGGTAAATAGCCAGTATTATGATCATACCTTAAAAAAAATCTTGTAAAGACATATAGTTCTAAACAGTGCCTTTTGGGGAAATATTTAAAACAACAATCAACAAGTAACTAGTTAATTAGACCCGGCTTCTTCTGTCATTACCTTGTTACAGCTGGATAGACTCTTAAGATTTATGTAAACAGAGTCTATTTATTGAACCTCTTACCAACTTTAACAGGCTATGGGTGACATCCTTACTGGATTAGCAATTGCAGGTCCTTATTCCATACGTTGAGAATGCAAATACTGATTTTTATTGTGAAATACCTTTGACTATCAGTTCTGCATAGTTTGATACACCAACTCCTCCTTCTGTCCGAATCATGCAGCGATAGTTGCCAGCGTCCCGCTTCGTGGCATTTACCACACTAAAAAGAGCTACAAATCGGCGAAAGTTGAACACTTTTATGTCCTTCAAAGGTGCATCCCTTACATAAATACCCTAGGTGAAGAAACAAAAATAAAGAATACTGTTAGTCATATTAAAAAAAAATACTGACAACCAATTTTATTTCTCTCAAGTTCTCCAAAAGGGGAGGCAAGATAAAAGCAGAAGTCTGTATGTTACTTTTACGGATGTTTATGCTGTGTGAGACTTTACTGCCTTCCCATGTGAGTTAAACCATTCATCATCAGTGAGCGACCACTCATCTGGAACAGCTGCTTTCAACTCTTTATAGATTAACTAATAGGCCGATTTAAGAGCAATGTAACATTTACTTGCTTGGCTTGCTTTACACAAATATTTAAAGTTATTTCTTTTAAAGAAACATGAAACCCAGCATACTCAGTCTCCGCTTTCTCTTCCCCTCTGCATCTGCTACTTCGCATATGCATCTTGCACAGCTTGCACGGAAATGTCAGTGGATGGTTCTTATATAGCAGCACCTACACATGGGGTTATCAGTGACTCAGGTGGAAGAGACTAGGCACAGATTTACCAGGCGAATGACCAACAAGGCTGAACCTGTCTCCATCTCTAACTTCCTCAGCATGATACTGGGAACTGGGCAGTTTCTACTTCAGTGCAGTGTCTCACCCTCAATTCAACATATTGCACGCACGGCACAAGAAAATGTAACAGCCGAGGAGCACAAGGCCCAGCATAAGTCCCATGCTACTGGCCTGCTCCCTCATGTGATCCAGTGCACGGCTAGAGGAATGAAAAAGGGAGGGTAGCAGACAGAAGAGGGCAGAGATGACATCTTGCCATGTCCTCTGACACAAAGATGAGGGCAGGGAGACATGGCTCTCAGATCCCCATCAGAACTCATGCTCCACCTGCCCATGAAACAGGATACATGCACTATGAACACTCAGAAACACTCAGAAAATGTATAATCGTCGAATTACTAGAGCTGGCTGAAAAAAACCATATACAAAATCTAGTGACAACATTTACTCAAACAAGCAAACAAGAAAGACGCATTTTTCACAGAAGCATATGTATTTCAACAAACTGAAGGCTACAGCCATTATCAAAACATCAAGAGAAACTGGAGAACCCCAACAAGCACCTCCCAAGAGACACTCTGTCCAGGAAGGCGTATGCACAGTCTGATGCTATGTAATGATACCGGTTATTTTTAGTAGGTTTTTCTGACTTCAGGAGCTTCAAGCAGGGCAAGGGTCTTGCACAGACGAGCTTCTATAAACCATCAACACAGCTGGTGATGTCTGTTTTTCTGCCCTAGAGTTTGTAGTTTGTCCACCAGAATTTAAGACCTATATAGGAAACACTGACCTCATTTTGTTATGGCCTTTACTTGCCACTATATTGAAAGTACCCTTAAAATACCAGTTATAACCAGAGAGTTTCAAATACCAGCCACATAAACTTAAACTCCTCCATAAATCACAAAACCAAGTCAAAGTTAATCATGCCATTAATGCCAAAGCAGCAGCATAATTAACAGTAAATACTGATTCTCAAGCACAATAAGGTAAAGTTATTTCCTCTTCAAAAATAAACATGAGTGATGCACAGTTTATTTAAAAGAAAAAAATGCTTAGTAAGCTGCCCAAAGAAGAACGTACTATCATGCCTTAAAAATTACTTAGTCTTAAATTATTACTGGAGAATTACTTCAGATAATTGCCAGCTCCTTAAAATTCCTAGAATTCTGAGCTGCTGATAAACCGGTTTCTCTGACTTGGCATGGCAGTAACCAAAAACAAAACTTGGAAAGAAACATTTCAAACTACTGTTTCAAAACTACTATTTTTACTGGTTTTGCCACTGTAATATCCTTCTAGCAAGAATGGCTGCAGATAGCAGGAAGCAAGCAGAGTGGGTTAATTATGATTTTGGAGAATGAATATTTCTTAAAAGCAACATTATGTTTTACCTAAGACAATAACTGATTAATCCTAGTTAACTAACTGATGAAACCAGTCACAAACCACATGGTTTTAAAGTACGTTTCTGCAGCTTTCAGACTGTTTAAGGACTCTGTGCATAGCCAAGTTAAGTGCTTACATTACATCCACCAGCGCTAGTTTTTTCCTTTTTTCTAGTCACAGCATCAGGAAGCTTTATACAGGCTATTTTATCCTGCCAATAAATAGGGTAAATTATTCTCTAGGGAACAACATAACGCCACACACTGATTAATTCTAGTACCTAAACTAGCTCAGCTCATTTAGAGTGTGAACAAGCCCCTCTGCACTCCAGCCTGCACGGTACACACACCCTTCCATGTGGGGTACCTGC
The DNA here is from genome assembly GCF_018139145.2 of Gymnogyps californianus. Taxonomy (NCBI): domain Eukaryota; kingdom Metazoa; phylum Chordata; class Aves; order Accipitriformes; family Cathartidae; genus Gymnogyps; species Gymnogyps californianus. Next base: position 55,565,382 of record NC_059472.1, on the reverse strand, counting down.
GTCCAGAATTTACCAGGACTCTCATGAGTTAAAACACAACTGAAGAACCGTGTAAATATTTTAGGAATTATTTCTTGCTGTTCCCACCCAACAAAGGCTACAGGAGGTTGTTAAAGGGAGAAAGAGATGAAGGGAAAGGACAAGGCAATGCCATGAGGCAGTACAATTTCTGCCTTAATCTGCAGCCCGTGAAGAGAGGAGACCATGGAAAGGTATGCACACTCCCTGCTGGCCCCACACAGAGGACTGTCTCCTACCATGCTGACCCCCTCAGACCTCCCAGTGGCCACCAGAAATCCTGAACAACACAGCCTGGGTTGTCATATAAACTGTCAGCAGTCCGTGAAGGGAACTGCTCAAACACCCGGCCCCACAGGACATATTTCCCATCTTTTTTGTGCGTATGTAGAATGAAAATTGGAACTGATCAATGCATTGCAGCATTTGTAATAAATTATTATTTCACTGGGGCCTCATAATCTTTTTCACCTTCTGCTGATTCTCAAACACACTAATCTCGCCTGATTTCAAATGTTTTAACTGCTGTTCTACAACAGGAAACCTTAATTTGATCAAATAATTGACTTATATGGCCATGTAACACATGCTATCCATTCACATGTCAATAATTTTGAGTGAAAAAGAGAGAAGCCAAAGCACATTTCAGAGGCACACATCATTTTGCTCAAATGAACAAGCTCCATGAGCCTTAAATGTAACTCAGCTGGGCTCTACAGAGGATTTGAGCATTTTTGCCCCCCACCAAAATCCAGATGTGAAACAGGTTATTAATGGTGGCTTCAAAATTCATGAAGGAGCTCCAGAATAAAAAGCCTTTATTATTATAACACACCTGTAAAATATATGTGAGATTATTATTATTATTAATAAAGATTATCTTGACTGTCTTCTCTTAAACATTACAAACTCACAGAGGCAAAGTGTAGAGTGTCTAATTATATGTTAGAACTCAAATAGTCCCACAGAAATCACTGGCATGACATTTCCTACCAGAAAGGAGACATCTCCTACCAAAAAAGAAAAAAACCACAGATTTTTTTCTTCAGTCTCCTTGGGAAAAATATTTTCAAGGAAAACATAGTGTCTGGAACAGACAAAGACTAAGAAACATAATTGCTTTACTTTCCACAAGAAAAAATACAGCTCAAGAGAGCAAGTCTTCCTTCTCTTCTGGGACAACAGCAAATGAGTAGGAGAGCTGCCTAATTGATTTAAGCCTGAGCATAAAGGAATGGTAATGAAGGTAATGAATTCAAGTATAAGAAAAGTTCAATCCACAGGCATTGGAGAAGAGAGTTAAAAAGGCTGCACAGTAAAAAAAAAAACCCACAAAAAAAAAAAACCACAACAAAAAAAACCCCCAACCCTACACCACACCTACAACCTCTTCCAAACTCTTATTTCAGCAATGGACAAATGGCAAAAGACTATTTTTAGTCTGAAAAAATGCTATTGATAATTTGGTATATGAATACAGAATGGCTTCTGTTTTAGCTGTACCCACACAGCCACCTTTGCTCCCTTTATTTGTGATTCACATTTTGTTCTCTCTGACTTACTACACAGTGTAATGCTGCAATTCAGTGTAATGCTGTAATTCAGGAAGCTGCACAGGTATGACAGTGGTCACTTTTATGGGTTAGTTAACTACCTGAAATTTAGAGGAGAATGTCAGTAATTCTCTTCCATACTTAACAGGCTCCTTTAAGCACACTGTATAATAAATGACAAGCTCCCAGTGCTGTCAATAGCTATTTCATTTAGAACAGCTAGAAATAACTTACTTGTATCAAATGAACATTAGTTTATTGAACATATTAGTACATCCCGCTACAATTTTTTTACAAAGAATTTTTAGTAGCATTCACAAAAATAAGTTTTTAACACTCACTGATGCAACATTCTGAAGTCCCACAAATAAAAGAGATCACTCGTGATCTATTGCTTTACTAATTGTAGGCATTAAAACTTTAATCTCAGTTTTTTTAAGATAGATTCTGAAATTTACTGATAGGTCTTGCAAACTCCTACTTTTTATGTGGAAGCCTGAGTCTTCACAAACATATCATATCTTATTGAAAATTAAACAAAATATGACAAGTCTGTAATTTACTAATCCCATTCCAGAAATGAGTATAAAATTCATTATCTACATTGCAACACTATGGTACTCTATATTAAAACCCACTAAAACAGGGTTTTGGAGCAAATTTGTAGTATCCTTCTGTTTTCTGGGTGGGGTATTTGTTTGTTTGTTTTAAATACAATTCAAAGATAAATATGGTTCTTTTGATTTTTTTACTTTAGCCCTGCTTTGCCATGTGAAAGACTGAGGCTTTACTACAGATTAAGCCTGATAGCTTTTCCTGCCTCTGGGACTCGGAGAAGTGTGTGAACAGGGCACTTCATACTTTGGAAAGAGGAAACTGCCATAATCATTTAATGCTAGACCTGCTTGGACTACAAAGGCCACGTCCCCAGGGCAGAGCTACCTAACCTTCTTAGAGCAGAAGAATTTTGACCACAAAACAAAGACTGCAAGATGTTGAGATCCAAAAATGAAAATAACAGATTCCATTGGCTGCTGAGCAACCTGTACGTTTTCAAATGCTCAGAGAAAGCTTTTAAAAGAAATAAATACACATATTTAAAAATACTATTTAAGCCAACTAATGAAAATATATAACTGGTAGGTCACTTGTAAGAATAAATTTTCTATTAAACAACATGTTATTTAATATATAGGGATATAAAAAAAATAATCTTAATTTAACCTCAGGATATACACAGCTTGAAAATCCATATTCCTAGTACCAGCATATTAAATGCATACAGAGACAGCTTAAAGCACTTTAAAATCCACATTATTTTTCCATTTTAGGCAAGCTAGAATGAAAAGAAATAGGTTGATGGTTATTTAAATTAGACTTACAGTCTCTCTTAGGCAATGAACTAACTCTAAGTCTTCTAAATGAACAGCAATTTAGCAGCAACAAGATATATATTAAACCTTTCAGAAACACTTTTAACAAAAATGCAGCAGTAATTCAAAAGGATTGAAGTTCTGGGATGTTATATCCAGCACTACCACTGCATTAATCACTCTCAAGGCATGTTTCAACAATTTTGCCAGAAGAGACTTAAAAGGAAACATCGGTCAGTCACCCTCTGTCCATACAGGTAGATTAAGCAGCTTTTCATACATTTAATAAAAGAAAGGGTTTGCATTATCCCACTTTCAAATATGCACATTTATAAAATTGTGATTAGAGTCATACCAGTGGGATCTCAAATAACATCAGCAGTGCCAGAAGTAATTTTGTTTAAAATATGTATAAAATCTAAATCAAATAGTAATTAATACCTCAACAAAATTGCTTCACAGAGTTCGTATCATTCCAATAATTAAGACAGTTGGCTCTACCTCTGAATTTCTAGAATTGCTTTCATAACCAAGACAACTGTTTGTCAGTCTAGATTAGAACCACCACAGATCCTGTGATTATCCTGTATTTATTCCATCTGTGTAAGTTAACAAGTGTATTTCATTCAGGTAATGAGGCCATGCTGGAAAAAGATTATTATTGTCCTATTTGGAATTCTTCTGCTATGAGCCAAAATTGCACTCTGCATGTGTAACTAATGGGCATTCAAGCAAAACGTTATTATTTTACCTTTCAAGAAAGATTTCAGCTTTCAATATTTTTGATAACTGAGCCTTTTCTTCAAATCACATAGCTCTCCATAAATCTGTGTTTATTATGACTAAACCTAAAAGCTGGCTGGAGCTGCCAGGTATTACTGTAAAATGTTACTAAAGTTACACATCGAGTAGTCACATTATCAAATATTAAGCAATGACATCTATTTGAAGATACAATTAAACATACAAAAAGTAAACAAAGACATTATTGTATTTCCTGGAGTCATTAAACTCAGTGTAATTTTCCCAAAGCAGTTACTCTGTACTTACATACTGAAATTGTTTTGTATCATTCTGACAGGAGCAAATCTGTTATTACTACATAGAGATTTTAAAAGGGAAAAAAAAAAAACCAAACCCTTCTCAATCTATTTTTTATTTTTACATTAAATTCCAGAGCAATTAATAAGAGTTAATATTCTCTAGCAATTTGTCAGTGCTCACAAATATGTAAAAATTCCAAATCTTCTTTCCATTCATCTTTAATAGCACACAATAGAATACAAAATGACTTGTAGGGAACTACATCCTCAGAAACATCTGGAGAAAACAGAGCACTGGGAAATCTCTCTCTAACAGAGAGGTTTATACTTTGGATAGAAATTATGGCAATGATCCATGTATCTGCTAAGCATTTTGCTGAACTCGTAGCCCTACTTATAAAGTCATTTAATCTAATACTGTATCTTAATTCTTGGAATTATGCAACGCTAAGTACTTTTCATCATCCTTTTATTTGTATTAAAAATTCCAAGAGTTAGGATGAAGACCTCGCCAAAAAATGAAGAGAACATACATAGGATTTTAAATACTCTGGCTTGGCATTCTACAGACGCCAGGCTTATGGAGGGGCTGAGAAGGAGCAGAGTGATAAGGAGAAAATGAGAAAGTAAAGATCATTAGCATAATTTTCATACACACAATGCAAAGTATACTAATGCAGGCATTTGTATGCCTTTTCTATCCAAGTACATAACAGGACAGTTAAAAAACAGTGCACTCATGTCCCACATTCTCTTCACTGGAAAAGTGTTATCTTGACGGGAAGAAAAGAAGCACAGGATGAAGAAAGTCCAACATGCAATTTCTGGGGACAACCTCAAGTGTATTTCAAAGTTTTAAACAACCAGAATAGCAGGCAAAACCAAAGCAATACTGAGTCCTACAAAGCAGGTAAGGAAGAAGTAGCCAAAAAAGAAGCACACACATATTTGATGACGAGAAACCATGCCCTGTTAAGGGCAAGGCAGCGGCCTCCTGAAAAAGATTCTTCCAAATGGGAGGAATGAATGGCGAGAAAAGGCATGCCTATGGTTAAAGAAAGCTACAGCAAGCCCCTCAACAGTGACAGTGCAATTTGTGAATAAAGACAACCATAGCAGTAATAATCAGTAATAAGTAAGGTATACATTGGTTCATGTAACAGGGAAGCTAATGTAGAGGGGTTTGGCTGGAAGTCTTTCGGTCTTAATTACCGAGTCAGTCAAGCAGTTTAACAGCTCTCACCCCCAACACACACCTCCCCCAGTGCTCTGTTTCCTTTCTATCATCTTCCCTTTGGGTTTAATTTAATTTAATCTTTACTTTGGTTCTCCTTGCGTCAGAACAGCTTCAACAGCCCTTGGTCTTAAAAAAGAAGCCTCCATTCAACTCCAATTTGAACATGATACCTCCCAGCAGTAAGTTTGTACATTTTAACTACAGTATTCATTGTAAAGGTCACTGTTTCTTTCTCCCAAAGGTCCAAGAGCATAGCATAGAAAGCTTATTGAATTTACTTCATCAATTGCCTAACTTGTATGTGTCCCTAACTGATTCTACTGCTGCTGAACTGTGCTTCATATCAAGGCAGTCTTCAGGGTCCAGAAACCTAACACGCTCTTGAAAAGCAAGTTGAATTTAACCAGCCCCCTGTGGCACAGGTCAACTGTTCCATTATCTCTGGCTTGCTAATCACTATGTACTATATTATTTAACACTCCAGAATAACTGGAAGATTAACACATCACACTGAGTTTCTTGAAAAGAGAACACAACTTGGGTTGCTTCATTTTCAAATTCAGACAAGAATATCAAAAAGGTTAGACTGATAAAGGTAATCCCAGAACAACTTTTCTTATGGGTCACTTCATCAAATGAGAATATACATGGGGATGGACAGGGATGGAGGAGAGGGATAGATTTATGTGCATCTCCTCTAACTTGCATATGTCCTTAAATGTCTGCAGGTAAGCAAATTTTCTGCAAATCAAGGTATGTAGTCAATTCATTGATATCTGGTAGTTTTTGAATACTTGAGAGACAGTTGTAAAACAGGGAAAAAAGGAAGAAGAAAGAACAACTACCTGTTACCAGAAGCTTTTTGTCCAGAGTCCAAGTTTCATATCATCCTTGTTAAATAAAAATAATAATTGCTCTCTTAAGTGGCACTTCTGACACTCTTTATAGATATAAGGTACAACAGGGCATTTTCAGCAAATGAGGAGGATGAAAATCTACTCATTTTTCAGGTTACTCATAAACAAACTTTGCCAAGCTGTCTCTAGCTGTTTTAAGGTTTTGCACTGTTGTCCATAACCAAGGTCCAAGTGGATTTCTTAGAGTTTCCAGTGTACCTCTAAAAGCAAAACTTCTACAGTTCATGAATTTTTCAGATTTACTTTTTCCCCAAAATCTCTTTTGGTCACAGGAGATTACCAAAGAGACAGAGGATTAAGAGTTGTATTTTTGTGAGAAAAAGGCTTTTTTCAAGACAAAAATTTTAATACTTATATTAAAAGTTTTCAGACTCCATATTCCCTTCATAAGCAGGAACAGTTGGTATACTAGTTGAAAACAAAATGCGTATTTCAGTGTCACAAGCACACTCTTGGCAGAGCAGCATCCACCTCTGCTAGACAGGTGCTGAAGGAAGGCCTTTGGAGAACACCACCCATTATCACTCCTTGCAACCTGACGGATGACCGGCATGACAGAAATAAGCTCCTTTCTCCCCTCTATCTACAGTACTTTTTTTCCACTGTATGAAGGGTTGCTTAGTTTTCTTAAATTAAAATCATCGAATTTGCACACATCCACTAAAGTTTTTAGTTTCTTTTTTGGTATCACTACCAATGTGGTCTGCGGTGCTCATTGATCTGAAGAGTTTCTGATTTAAAGGTTTTGACTAATGTCATAATGTAAAATTTCACAGCTGCTTCTGTCAGATATTTTCACCAGAAATCAACTATTTTGGATAACATTTTAAGCTTCCACATCACTTAGGAATGGTGGAACTGGTTCATGAGGATAGGAGCGAAGTTTATTCTTCCATTTACCCTTATCTGCATTTTTTTAGTATTAATAACAAAACATGCTGACATTTCTTCATGGTTACCGACATTTGGCTCTTGCGCTGGGCAGGGCAGTCTGGGTGGATTGGGAGGCTTACCCCATAGAGCAGCTTTGCTGGCCAGGCTTCTGCAATATTTCTGAGTGGGAGAATATAAGGCTCATTTTTGTCTCCATTATTACAGTGGCACCATCTCATACAAGTAGTGTAAGGCTAGACTATAGATTCAGAGTAGCTATCGCACCGTCAGGCATTTTAGTTTTTTAGCTGTGCATTTCATTGGTCATAGTATCTCTGTGAACCCCAGCTGTGCTTCCCTTGCAAGAGCCAGCCTGAGCAGCACACTGCTGTGGAGGAAAGATTTCATTGTGCTTGGATGCAGAAACAGGAGGACGGCAGGTTGGCAACCCATTTCCAACACTTCTGAGAGTGTGTCAGTTCCCTGATTTTGAGAATTTAGTCCTAAAGCAATCTCAGCACTCGAAGAGTCATACCAGTGATAAGAGTACACAGCACCTGATGCGCCACTCAGCCTTGCTGACACTAACCTATAAAGGAAAAGATGGTGTCCAAGGAGGAAAGTCACCTTTACTGTACATTCCTACGACACTCCAAACACATTTTGTAAATTCAGCTGCACATAGTTTACTAATAAAAACACTAGGCTGGATGATTTCTGCTGGTCAGCTCCGAAGCACCACTGAAGTCAAAACACCTCACAGATTCATTGATTTCAAGATGTCTTTCTGTTTCTTGCATATGTTCACTGGGTTTTATCATTAACAGTCCACAATTAATTAACTTATCCTAGTCTCTGGTATCACTAATAACTGAAGATTCTGTAAGAGAAATCTTAGCATCAGAGAAAGATTAATCAAATCTGTATACATACAAGAATAAAACCAGTAAGCCCAGGTAAAAAAGCCTGGCTGGTGTTATCCCTGATGGGAGATTGCATCCCAACAGACAGGAGAGAGAAAAGGATTGCTCTAAGTGTGCTGAAGCCTTCAACCCTGTTGCCCAGAGGGAAGAGATGTAACTGTTCACAACAAAGCTTGTCATATAAGCAATGCATTCGTCTTCCTCAAAGGATGAGCATCTAACCTAACAACTGTTTTGCAAGAGGAACTGGTTTGGAAGTTTAGGTATACATATTCAAAAATGTATTTGACTTTTCGTACAATGTAAATATATACTGTCTTAAGGTATAAAGCTTGTAGTATATGCATTCGTTCACAGCTAGAGCAGAACAACTAAAACAAACATAGATACTTTGTTCCAAAAATTTGGTGTAGGATCTCTAATACATGTGAACATACTTTAAAATTTTATAAGTTTGAATTGATGTTTAGAAAGCTGAGATTTGTTACATTTCTTTCTTATGCCTCTCTTTAGGGAAAGAGAATATGTAAATTAAACTAAATCCTTCTATCACATTTTATCAAAGTTCTTAAAATGCAGAAAATCAGAAAAACTGAAATTTGTCTCCTAAAAAATTATTGTGACAGAGTTTGTGCAAATTAAACCTCAGGCAGAATTAAAATAAACACAAACCCAACTATCTAACACAATATTGTACGCAGATGTTTATAAAATTGTGCTGTAAAAATTATGTAAGTGACGAGGAAGAGGGATATACAGATAACAATGCATTGTTCCACAGATGCTTCAAAGTACCTATTCTTTGCATTTTCTTTACTTCACACTTGCAAATCATATGAAAAGGAGCTTCTTTTTGCCACTTCCAATACTACTGGCATTTTATACACAGTACTAGACTGCAGCCTCTGCATTAATAGATGATTTTGTATTTCTGACACTCTCCTAGCAATATACTACTCCTCCCACATAAATTGCTGGAATTTGAGGGTGATCAGAGCTTTAATAGGTCAGTGTTTATTGAAAGCCAAAGCGCCATCCCAACTGCTTTGCTGGGTTTCCTCTGTGTGCCCTTATTGCTGAGAATTCCCTTTCTCTTCCTTTATAATCAACAGAAGTAAAGTAAGAAATAAGAAGCGTAAACTGACAGAAATAGAAATTAACAGAAAAGACAGACCAAGAAGTTAAAATGGGAAAGAGGAATCTAATCAACTACTGAAAAAGTGTGTGTACATAGGCACACATCTCACCTCGGCCAAGAAAATCCATTTTCCTCATCAGTAAAGTTGCTAAATGCTACAGATGAGAATAGCGATTTTTAAATATTATCACAGAATCACAGAATAACTGTGGTTGGAAGGGATTTCTGGTGATCTTGTAGTCCTAGCCCCCTGCTCAAAGCAGGGTCAACTGCAGCAAGTTGCTCATGACTGCATCCAGCTGCATTTTTAATATCTCCAAGGATGGAGACTCCCTGGCCTCTCCAAGCGACCTGTTCCAGTGTCTGAACACAATAAAGTTTTTTTTTTCTTATGTTTAAGTGGCATGTCCTGTATTTCAGCTTGTGCCCATTGCCTCTTGTCCTGGCACTAGATTCCACTGAGAAGAGTCTGGCTCTGTCATCTCTACTCCTTTCAAGATCTCCCCTGATCCTTCCCTTCTCCAGACTAAAGAGTCCCAGCTCTGTCCTTGTATGTCAGATCCTCTAGTCCCTTAATCCTCCTCCAGCATGTCCGTATCTTTCTCGTACTGGGGAGCCCAGAACTGGACACAGCACTCCAGATCTGTCTCCCCAGTGCCAAGGAGAGGGTAAGTATCACCTCCCTTGACCTGCTGGCAACACTCCTCCTAATGCAGCCCAGGAGGCTGTTAGTCTTCATTGCTGTAAGGGCACATGGCTAGCTTATGGTCAACTTGTCCACCACGATCACCAGGTTCTTCGCAAAGCTACGTTCAAGCCTGTCAGGCCCCAGTGTGTAGTGGTGCATGGGATTATTCCTTCCCTGGGGCAGGACTTTGCACTTCCCTTTAATGAATTTGATGAGATTCCTCTCTGCCCATTTCTCCAGCCTGTCAGGGTCGCTCTGAATGGCAGCCCAACCCTCTGGTGCATCAGCCACTCCGCCCAACTTCGTATTGTCTGTGAACTTGCAGAGGGTGCACACTATCATCATCCAGGTCAGTAATAAAGAGTCTAACTAGTACTTGTCCCAGTAGTGATTCCTAGGGTATGCAACTAGTGACTTGTCTCTATAATGCATTATTATGCATTATAAAGTATAATCAGTATACACAGTGAATGCTATACATAATTGCTAACATGTGCACAAGTTTTTCTATTTTTTTATTAGTTTTCTATTTCTAATTTCTATTAATACTATATTCTAGTATTTCTATTTCTATAAACACGGTTTTGTTTTGTTCTTCCTTTCTTTTTTAGCCTAAGGTAAGGAAATTGGTAAGAATGGTCAGGCCATCCGTACATGTGTTACTTTTTCATTTCTCCTCAAATAACTTAAAGCCTCCCAACAAAATCCAGGCAAATTTGAAGGAGTATTTCAGTTCTTACCACAACTGTAAGAATAAACAGCACAGTTCTGGGAGCTTACCCAAAGCATTAGCTAAAGTATATTACAGGCATCACACAATTCATGTTTAAGGCAGATCATGAAGGAAGTTTTCAACGAAGATCACAGCTCCTTAGACATTGTGTAACACAAACATGACACACATCACAAGCCTCCTATATTCTGCTGTTCACAGAACTTTTTCTGTCATATAGTAAGATTACTATGCAAGTCATGAAAAGTAACTAAAACTGGTTAATGACAATTAATGGAAAATATACAATATTGACTGCAAGAAAGGCACTAAATATATACTGGAGTGGAGAGAGGGACACAAAAAAATTAACATACCAAAAGCTGGAAATAATATTAAATGGTTACCAGAATTTTTTAAAAAGTTTAACTTTCATCTATTCAGTAATAGATAGTGCCCCTTCCTACAGGGCACTAATTATCCTTCTAACAATAAAATCACCTCAGGTTATATACAAAAAAACCACATCAGGACACACTTGCATCAGGATGCCAGTAGTCTTGGCAAAATCTTTAGCTGACTGATGTCATTAAAGCTCTTCTCAAGTCAAAGGACTCAAGACAATTTGCTATGCACAGTCTCGGAAGACTGAGCTATTTATGAGCAGGAAGAATAATGATCTCCTGCACTCCCATAGTACACAAAAGCACCTACTGATCAAACCCAAACTATTTTTTTTTTAATATTAAAAAGAACGTCTTCTTTAGGCCTATCTCATTGTACAGTTTACATTAATAGTTCCACCTGTTTGTGTTACTAAGTTGTGACATATGTATATGATTTAATTTTAACAGGTAAAATACCGTTTCATTATCTTAGTACTCAAAAATGGCTAAAACATTTTTTCCTCAAGTGCTTCCAGACTTAGCAATGAAAATGGTAATTATGTGAAAGCCTCACAGAGTTTACAGCATAACAAAAAATTCTTTTGAAGCTCTAGGACTTCAGTTCACCTTCTGGGATACTTTATGTGATTTACATAAACAAGCACATGCACACACACACAAGCTATTTTGTATATCCTATAAATATATTTTATTTTCATAATTTGCCAGGAGTCATTGCACTGGTTCTACATTCTCACAAGGATATTTTTGATACCTCTCATTTGTGTGTGTGTGTGTGAATTCCTAAGGAAAACAATTTGCTTTCCAGAACTCCCTCTGACACAGGATTATATCTCTTCCTTTGAATAAATAATAAATAATGCATACAGGTTTTGCAGTTTTGTATGTAGAGGAATAAAATCTTTCATATCCTTCATACCTTCAGCAAAAGATTACTGAAGATACAAAAAAAGATACACTAAATAAGGTGAAAGACAGCTTTCAGGGAAAACAAGAAGAAAAGTCAAATCCCTTATTAACAGGTAATAAACTGTTTACATAGGGTAGAGAAGACTAGCCATTAGAGTGATACTGTTCTTAGTTTCTTGGCTGCAAATGAAGTAGCATGCGTTCATGCATGAACCATAGGTATGAAAGATTTCACCCTCTCTCCTTCTATCAGAGAATACCCATTAGTCTCTCGCTACTGGTAAGTCTGATGATGCCACTTACTACAGCTGTCAGACATACCCTGAGAGCCTATTGTTATTTGCTTACCTTCAACAAATTTTTACTCTTAGGTCTGTATTTCTACAACAAAAATTATGTGTCCAAGAATTACATTTTTAAATAATTATTTGAATTTCAACCACATTTTAGAATGAGGCTAGGAAAAATATATTACTTCAGTGAAGCGATGACCTCTCTTTCTCATCAATTGTAGCCTTCCACTGTTTGAGGAACCTCTCTCAAGAAAGGCTACCCACACTGAGTCAAGTACAAGTCTCTGAAAAATGCAACTGCCACATGTTTAGTGACACTACAACAAATCTTCAGAAATTAGTATCAAAAGATTGGGTTTGATATTAAAATGGAATTTCATGATACCTGGGTATCATCTGAAGAGCAATTTCCCTGAAGTCACACTCTAGATCATTTTAAGAACAAGTAGCACATACAGGGAACTGAATGAACCAGCTGCAAATTAGAAGCAGCAGCAGATGGGGGTGGGAAAAGGAAGAGATGGAGCTAGGTCTGAGAAGCTAAGGAACAAACAAGCCAATTGCAGAATCTATGTGATTCCATGATTTAACAGATGTGCCTCTGTCACAGAGACCTAATGTCATGTCACTTAAACTTTTCCCAGGACTCTTCTAACCGTATACTGATATTCTAGATGCCTAATTTTGGTCGTTGAGGTCAATTCCCCGAAGTACTGGCCACTCGCTATTGTAACTAACATCAGTAGACACTGAGCATGGAAAGTGCTCAGTGCCTTACATGCAGAGAATCAGGTCCAGATGTCTCAGAGACTGTTTCCAAAAGGGATACATTTTGCTTTTGTTTCTCAGTGTCTATGTTCCTCAACTATAAAATGAAGATCAAATCAATCCATCCCACAGAAACAACTTAATATTGTGAAGATTAGTAGAAAAGACTCCATTAGAAAATGAATAAACCTGTTTTCAGAATTGATTTGTATAGTATTTAGTAAGCAAAGTAAAGCCCTAAATATACTTGTGTGAAGGAACCCACATATTAAGGAGCTATTCATCAACTGAATATGTCCACTATACTGAATGAGATGGTGATCCTGCAGAAAAAATGAAGATATTAGTATGTAGCTTAAAAAAGGTAGGCTCAAGAGGTTCAAACTTTTAAGGCTGCAGAGGCACAACTTTTCCCAAGTACTTGGAAACATTTATTTTAATATTTAAGCAGTTTTCACTTGATAACAATTTTAATTTTAGTTACTATTAAATATAATATTTTATATATGTAAATATTCAATACATGAAGTTCAAACTTCATACACTTGCAGAGAAGAAAATCTATGTATGTGTATACCTTGGGCTCGCAGTGGAAGAAATTTACCTGTCTTTAAGTAAATCTTTATTTTTCTAAACTTCATTCTAATTTGCAAGCTACAGTTTAGATTCCTGGCTCAAAGATGTTGGTGGAAAGCAAAATGTTTGCTTTTTCAATGTTCTAGGCTGCATCAAAAGAAGGTTACTTCCAAAAAAGAATTCTACTCTCTTTCTCCTATAATACAGATTTGTGTTTCTTGTGCCAATTTACTAAATACTAATACGAGCACAAGCTTTTCAGAAGACATTGTCTCATCTGCTTTCACTTGACTAGTAACTGTTCTGTGTTCCACATGTTAATTTGTTTCCAAATTCTAACTTTGGCTCCCACCTACAAATGTGTGTGGTTTTTTTTTTCTGAAGTGTATTTCCATTCCTTGGGATTCCCAGCTCCTTTAGTGCCTAGTGCTTTATCTTATTGTTGGTGTCAACTTCTGGAGCTTGTAGTTTCAAAGAGGAATTTGTTTAATTAAAAAAAAAATTACAGCAATTTCTACAGCCCTTACAGTGGGAGCACAGGAAATAGCACAGGAATGGCATTTTTGCTCAATCATTCAATGCAACAGAAAGAGTAATCCCATACTGACAATAACCTGTGTTGTCCACAGACATGATAAAGAAAATGTACGCAGATGGGACACAACTGTAAATTATAAGTATTCCTTCATTAGTGTCATCAGATTTATTTTTAAGGTATGTTTATGTCTAGAACATAAGCTAATGGGGACGTGAATTCATAAACATACAATCTAGCCAATGACCTTATTAATTGGACGCTAGTTACAACAACAAAAACAAACTTGTATGATGCTGTGTTGTGTTCCTGAGTCCTTTCGTTTGACTTTAACTTGAAATTATATCACTGAAAATACCCACAATTTGTTGTCAAACTATCCGACAAACTTGCAATCATAGCTCATGCACTAGAGTGCATGGCTGCCTAGCAGGATCAGAAGAAATGTTTTTTTTGCAAAGCACTGCACTATGGAATAGGTAAACAGCTTTCTGCCTTCCCTTTCCCAAAGGAATAAATACTGATCACAGCATCATGACACAAATCTCATGGCTCAGTGGTCTAATTTGGGCAGCTAACCTATGAATTGTGGTTCCCCCATCACTCTTTCAGTTGCAAAAACTTCCATAATACTCCATAAATTAATAGACTTCATATTCCATGGGGAATGACAGTGGGATAGGCTCGAAAATAAAAGGAAAAAAAAAAAAGGAGAGAAATTAAATATGATCTATGGATTTCACTTAGGACCGCTTCAAGGCCTGGGCATTATTAAACTAAGAACTTCTATGCTGTTTCCAACAACTACTCAGCAAAGACAAGGAGACTAAAATAACCAACCAAGTTACAATTATTCATTTGTTTTAAGGAACATATATCCCTCACAGTCTAACAGACTGTAAAAAGTAAAATATTTGTTCATCAGAAAAATGTGTACTACTAAACTTGAAGTCTTCTGCTGCATACAAGCTGAGAGGTACTATACAAGAGACAGAAGTACAGGAGTAAAATCCTGCCACTACTGGAAACAGTCAGAAATGTCACTGAATTCAGTGGATTTGTGATTTCAGCCTGGCAATTTACCTGTAACTTCAGACTAACAATGTGAATCTGAAAAAAAAAGACAGGTACTGGAAATCATTTGGGAGCAAATTATCTCACGATATTTTGGAATTGCCAAATCCAAACAGACTAGGCCTCCTGATATGACTTACATGGCAGAAATGCTGAGAAGCCCCTGATAAAATCACACAACTGTATTTATTTATTTATTTGCTATCAGAGAGCTTGCATGACCCATTTGTAGTACCACTAAAACCTGAATCCCTAGCATAAATGTCTCCAGAGAATGGTGCTCATTTTATTCTGGCTCTAGCGTACATAAGAATGTCTTCTATTAAGGTGTTTTGTAGTTGAATATTGTTTCTACTCTTACTGGGGACAAAACGATCTTCAACGTCCATTTAACCAGTCACATGACATAGAAGATACCATGTTTTCTGGCTATTACAGATAGCTGCATTGTACTTATGGTCCTGTGGCAGTGTCATGAGATGTTATAAGCAGGTGTATACAAAATTCCTCAATATCAGACCATGAAACCAGATGGTCTTCGTTGATTGATGGAGAACTGCAAGGTCTGGGGATCTGTTACGCTATAGTGACCTAGTACACCAAAATACAGCTAATCCTGTTGGGAACTGTATCTCATAGCCTTGATTTGCAGCATCCCACCCATGGAGCTGTCTGATCAGTCTTACTGTAAGTCACAGCAGACATCTGTGGAAACTGGCAAACAAGTACAAAAATAAATCCAAGCTATCCAGGAGATCCTGTCAACTTTTAAAATGTTCTTACACAAAGGCACACCTGGAATTTGCACAACCTTGGACTGATTACCAGAGGGACCTGTAGCTGCATGGGCAGGATAAATAAACAGTGGCCCTGCAGGAAGATAAAATTCCTCAAAAAGTCAATCTGTCACTACTTTCTTATCCTTCATATAGAGAAAATCATATATTAACAAGGAATCACTTAACTAAGCTCAGCAAAGATATTCTGGAATCGCTACTGCTGTTAAGAAGAATGATTTTATATTACACAAAATCTAGAAGGATATTTAATTTATAAAATAACGAAATTACATTCCAGCTTTGCAAAGAATTTATGTGTCCCCTAAATTCCATGCAAAAAAGTGAAAGCTGAAATTACACTGTCCTGAAATCTATGGAAAAACTAAACAGAACAGGATTTCCCTATATTGAATTCTACCTTCAATTTTACAAAAGAGCATTATGCAAAAGTTCAAAGGTTCTAGAAAGGTTATCATTGATGAAATAGCAACCCATTATTTTCCCATACGTGCTAAACTCCGTTCATGACTGGAAAAATCATTCTTTCAAAAAATCTCAGTGGCTTAGGAAAGACAGGAGTTTAATTCTACCACTTCAACACTGTAATACTGGCTTTAAAGGGCTGGAGTATAAGAGAAATATCAGCCTTATATTAGCAAAGAGGTTGAAAATACCCATGCAAACCCAAACAAAAACAAAGGAGATTTCCATTGCCTTCTACTGTATTTGATCAGACTCTTTCTGGATAGACATAACAGTTCATCATTCATATACAGATAAATATGAGTCTTTGTTTTTCAAGTGGTTTTACTTATTTGTTTGTGCGCTAGTTTTCTTATAACTACTCAGCTGTTCAACCTGTCACAATTAAATGAATCATTTCCAAAATGCTTGATGAAATTTTGCACCAATTGCAATGTGAAAGGAAAACTATAGTAAAAGCCTGAAATTGTTTAAACAACAAAAACCAGAGAATTTCATCTCTAAGTCCCACCTGTTAGTATTGCTTCAGTTTCTCCTATCCCTCCTCCTCCAAATACCGCCGTTTCATCTGTCTGATCTCCTTAGGCATTGTTTTAGGCATCCTTATTTCATTCTCACAGACAATGTCCCAGTTCTAGCATGTTGTTTTTCACGTATGGAAAGCACAGGGATCTGGAGGTTGGTATATCCCTAATACTAATTCCAAATACAGACTATTGTTTGCTGTAGAGAACAGACAATTCTGGAATGATGGCAGCAAGACAGGAGTTAAATTTGCACCCGCATTACTAAAAGAGATCAAGTAAGGTGCATGTTTTTGATACAAGGCTACACAAATGGATAAGGGGAGACTGTCTTTACTGAAAGACAAGTTGGAGACAGTCTTTAAATCAAGATCTGACACCTATCTAGAAGCTACATTACTGAATAAGTAAAAAACTATGGACTCAACGAATATAGGTAAAATTCTTTGGCTCTATAACACAGAAGGTCAGATTTGACTGTCATACTGGTCTTCTCCAGACTTAAAAAGTAGGAATGCAATTTTAGCTGAAAATACTAAACAGCAATAGAGGTAAGCCAAGAAAATTATTATGCGTAATGTTGCAGTTAGCCAGCATAGACATTATGAGAAAGTCATGTTCTCATGTAGGCATCCCATAAGGCATCCCATTGAAACAAGGGAGGAAAATTTTCTACAACAGAACACCTACTATGCAGCAGTTCAAAGGTGCTATAAAATCTAATATTGATGAAATGGACAGCCCTATCATTTTTCATGTTTTACATTCCTTTCATTACTCCCCTCCCCCCAGATGTCAGTGCATTAGGAAAGAAATAAATTACCTGTAACCAGAGTCTGTCACCTGAGTCTGTTCCACCATTGGCAGTGCATTGAAAAGTAGCAAATTGTCCTGCATTGACTTCCACACTCTGAAGACGCAAGAAATGGGGAGTTTTTGCTGTTGGAAGAAGACAAAGTATTGAAGTTATGCAACATGGAAGTATTGGCTATGAGTAATACACCAAGCAAACGAAATAGCCCTGCTTTACAAGGTTCAAATCACTGACTACACATTAGATTTTAAGTTGGTTTACTTCCGTACCTGGGAAAGAGCAGAAGAGAAGGGTGCTATTTAATTGTTCCTGCTGTGTAAATTATCTTAGCTCAGCATCCCTCTTGCAATAACACTCTATTAATAAAGATCATATTGGAAACTAATTATGTTTTGAACAAAAACCTATTAGATACTTACACTACCAACTAGACAAAACAGTAAGAAGTTGAGTGATGTTGTCAGGGAAACAGGTTTTTCTTTTTAAACAGGTACAGTGCTTATAGAGGAGATGCTTTAGAAATGTAGCACACCAAACAGCTAAAGATAATGCTTCTCGCCAACTACAGCTGTATTCTTTAAATACAATTCTTTTCAACAACACTGCAGGAAAAAAAACCCTCAATGCTTTCTCCACACCAATACTTAGTTTTCATTTAGAAAGAGAAAACACTCCCAGTAAAACTTAAAGCAATACAGCTACAATAAAGCAATACAGCTACAAATAACCTAATGGATGAAATAGATATTCAAACAAGAACTATGTCCACTGAAGGAGGAAAGACAGTTTTACTGGAAAGAGTCAACCACATGACACAGAACAACATAGAAATTTGATACAGAAATTTATCCTCGAAAAGGCAGTATTCCCCAATCATTCAAATCCTACTGCAGGCAAGGGGACTTTTTGCACTGTCTGCACTAGCAGATAAGCCAGGCTCTGAACATTGCTTTCAGACATGGAAATGTTAGGCCTAGCATAAACTGGCAAACTAAACATACATTTTCTAGCAGAGCATCACAACCATTTAAAGTGTTGATGACGTTTTCTTAAAAGACATTATCACTGGGAGAAATTGGAGTTTTAAGGAATTTATAAATAACCAGCTACCAGAATTCAAGAAAAAGTTGCTTAATATCCAGTGCAAGGCAGTATAAGAAGGAGGAGATGGAATAAAATATCCCAAATTAATATCTTATCTATGGAAGGAAATCTTTTCATGACAACTGTCCTTATGACAAATTTATTAGACACATTGCTTTTTTTTTTTTTCTTAAACACTTCCCATTTAGGACAGACAGACTTTAGGCCAAAGCCATCCTCTTCTTTGCCTATCAAACTATTAATGTCTGACTATCCAGTAAAGTTCTTCAGTAAGTTCCCCATTTCTCAGTGACTTTTTTTTTTTACATCTGCTTTCACCCCACTCATCTTTTTTCTCAGTGGTCTTAAACTCTAGAAAACTAGCCTGTCGTGGTTTAACCCCAGCCGGCAGCCAAGCACCACGCAGCCGCTTGCTCACTCCCCCCCGCCCCCGGGATGGGGGAGAGAATCAGGAAAAAAAACCTCGTGAGTTGAGATAAAGACAGTTTAATAGGACAGAAAGGAAGGAAAAACAATGATAATGATAATAATAATATGACAATAGTAATACTAAAAGAATTAAACTGTACAAAGCAAGTGGTGCACAATGCAATTGCTCACCACTCGTTGACCGATGCCCAGGCAGTTCCCGAGCTGCAATCCACCCCTCCCAGCCAACTCCCCCAGTTTATATACTGGGCATGATGTCATACGGTATGGAATAGCTCTTTGGCCAGTTTGGGTCAGCTGCCCTGGCTGCGTCCCCTCCCAGCTTCTTGTGCCCCTCCAGCCTTCTTGCTGGCTGGGCACGAGAAGCTGAAAAATCCTTGACTTAGTATAAACACTACTTAGCAACAACTGAAAACATCAGTGTGTTATCAACCTTATTTTCCTACTAAATCCAGAACACTGCACTATACCAGCTACTAGGAAGAAAATTAACTCTGTCCTAGCTGAAACCAGGACAAGCCTTTCTGAATTACCAGGTGTGACCTAAGTGGAGAGGGGCATTAGGTTTTAAAAACAAACACACACACACACATACACACACACACGAAAAACCCCACCCACCCCAATGCATCCCTTTCAGTTCTACGTGCTTACAACTTGCCTTCTGCTTGGTCTTTGTCTGTACTACCCAGACAATGCCTAGCAAGTATTTTTCCATTTCAATTTTTGTTTAAAGAGCTAATCATTCCAAAAGTATTTTTTCTGGCAATATACAGAAAGAATAGCATTATGAGTCTTGTAAAGTTTTAGACACACAGTATTTCTAGTCCAATTTTCACAGTTTCTCAATTTTCTTGTAGACAACGTAACTGGTTTGATGTCTTAATTTCTAACATTTTAATT
The DNA here is from genome assembly GCF_018139145.2 of Gymnogyps californianus. Taxonomy (NCBI): domain Eukaryota; kingdom Metazoa; phylum Chordata; class Aves; order Accipitriformes; family Cathartidae; genus Gymnogyps; species Gymnogyps californianus. Next base: position 55,545,309 of record NC_059472.1, on the reverse strand, counting down.
ACTTCATCAAAGAACTTTTCATTAAAGCTTTTGCATTTCAGCACTGTCACGTTAGAACTTCACGCGCTATGGGGTACAACTCAGTCTCCACATTAACAAGAGCTACTTGCAGGTTTTGAGAATTGATTGGTACAAATGCACAGATCAAACCTCTCAAAATCTGTAGAAGAAAAATTATTAAGCTGATAAAATTCTGCTTTAGACTTATCCTACCTGGACCAAAGATGTAAATTCAAAATGCAGAAGCACAAATACTGTCTAACAGCATGAGAGCCTGCTGTGTTTATTAGAACTAAGTGATTCAGAAATAACAGCTGCTGATTCTGCATAACTGTCTCTGTATTTGAAGAAATACCTGTGTCTTCTTGCCACTAACACTAAAACCATTTTTATGAGGTGCTCTGGTACTAATCGATAAACCACTTTTTATTTTAAATTGCAGCTCTTACTTACAAGCCACAAAGAATGCATACAAGCACAACATGGTATGAGAGGATGGTGAACAATTACACAGAAGTTGGTGCCTTTTTCCCCACTCAGTCATTTGGTCAATAAGATTACAACCTACAATTCCATTTTTGATCTTAATACACCTTATTTAACAAATAGCAAGTATGTGAAATAATAATTTATTCAAGTAGTCTGTTCAATTACATCTGGATTACTGTATTAAAGCTTTAATTTACAAGGGTTTGTTTTGACATCAGTTTTAAAAGAACTTAGGATAGTTAAGTATTACATATCCTTAATAATGGGATAAGGAAACATATCCAAAACATAAGGAAGTAAAACAGTGCAGAAATTGAGCCATGAACCTCGGGAAGTACCCTAAGTAACCTTGCTTAGCAAAGCCTCAGCCCTCAGCCAGCTGAGTTTTCTTCCTTCTAAGCCTTGGAAAAAATGTTCCTATATATTCAGCTCTTGTGTTGTTCATCTGCTCTCACTAATGTCTCAGCCTGTGGCTGCACTGAATTTTTGATGCAGACAGAAAACTGGTCAACAAATCTTTATGACTTTTGCTCTGAAGGAGTCGTTAGATGGCCCAGTTATGGTCTGCGGCTCATGCCAAGTGCTGTACACAAGGTGCATATAAGAGACGTCTTTAAAGCCAATAAGGTGCAGTGCTCAAATGCTAGCAACACTTTGTACATACTCAGCCTTTATTTATAGCAGCGACATTGTTTTCCGACATTTTCCTTATCTTTTGCTCCACATTTATTGAAGCATAGTGGGGGCTGGCTTTAAAATAGCGGATAGGTACTTACTACATGGATGTCCTAAAACTTTCACTTCATCAATAGCCACATATCCTGGGTGACCCGAAGTGACCACTTCAAAAACAACCTGAGAAGCAAAAAGAGAATTTCAGTTAGCAGCTTTGTAACACAGGGAATATAAAAATATTGTTATGGAAAAATAAACTCTTTTAACATGTTGAGAACACCTTGAAAACAAAACACCATCAAAAAACCTTAAAATGTGTTGTTCTTATCATTAAAATTAACCAGAACATAAATCACATTTTTTCATGTTTATATTATTTTTGGAGATTTGCAAGTGTGTTCATACACAGTCACAATGAGAAATAACCAAATTCCCCCAATATTTGGTCTGCCAAAGTAGTTACCTAATAATCATCTTAATACTTAAGATTCATATTTTATTTTCAATTCTGTGTCTTGCAGAGTAAACTCCTACCTTTATTTAAAAAATTACAGTTCTGCAGTATACAGAGATTTGCACAGTATCAGACACAAGCATATCTATTTTCATGAATGTATTTTCCATGCTCTTAATCTTCCACCAAATGTAGTGAATTAAGTAAAGCAGATCCATTTGCCACGGTTTGTTTAATGGCTATAAATAGGTCACAAAATAAATGGACCGTTCTTGTCGTTTGAATTAAGTACACTCAAAAGTAAACCTCTCCAAACTTTGGCAGCCTTAGCTTTGAACATCCCAAGAATGTTTATGTGGAATAGAAGAAAATACGCCAGTAACGTTAGCAGGTACATTTCCAAACCAATGCTCAAGAAGTTCATGCTCAAATCCAAGTTGTGATTTTTTTTTCTTAATACTTCCCTTTTGCTTGGAAAGTTAACTCTAATTGCCTCTTGTAACTAGTCTCAGGAAGTACACTGAGGAAGACAAAGTTTAGAAACTATTTTTCACATGTATGCTGTACTTGACCTTGGAACAGGTGCAGAAGGACACTATGTACTATATCCTTTACTGCAATTATTTCAGCAGAAAGAGAATGATATAGAATGCAAACATGTCAGAAGGATAACATACAGCCCCGTAATACTATATCACAGTTTCCTGGTGCTGAATAAACACTGGCAGAGTACTGATTCTGATTTTAAAACAAACCTTGAGGTGAGCAAATTCTTCACTATCTCTTGCCCCTGCCTTCTCACATCTTTCTCATTGCTCTATCTGTGGACACCAATCCTGTTCTTCTCTCCCAGATATTATCTTCCTAAACTCTGTCCATTTCTCTCTCCCAATCTCACTGGAGCAAAATTGCCATAAATATGGCTTTAACTCCACATGGCTGACAAGGAAAAAACTACTTTTCATTCTAGTTCTGCCTCCTGTCTACACAAAAATTTCAACCTAGAGTGCCAATGTTGCCCCTAGGTGAATCAGGCAGCAACAAGAAAACACAAGACGGCAATGAGGAAAGTCCGAAAGCCACCAAACAAATTTTGCAGACACAAGTTCTGCAAGAAAAGGATTGCTCAGTCACAAGCCCCAGCCTGTGGCCTTCTAAATGACCAATGGCACTCTGATGGCACTTAAAGTTAATATTGCTGATGCACAGCAACAGAGTGAACAGGGTATGGATTTGGCTCCCAGCATTCAGTAGAGCATCCAGAGCAAGACCATTCAAAATGTCAAATCATCTCTTTCCTACAAAGCAGAAAATCTCCTGGCAGAACCGGTCTTAGGAACTATCTTGGGAAGCAGAAGTTCTTAAAGAAGAAAAAAGCAGAAGCTCTTAAAGAATAACTTGCATTCAAAGACCTGAAAGAACTTTTCTAACCATGATCATCCTTACTCTCATCTTAACAGCCTTGAAATGGAAATACAGAGATATAGGCGATGTGCACAAAGTAACTCTAAGTTTTGACAGCAGTGCAAGATCCAGAATGCAGCTCCTGTTTTCACTCCCTGAACTCTGAAAAAAGAACAAGCATTTCTCTCTATTAACAAATGTGTCAAACAGTTGCATGTTCTCAGTTTGTGTTACCCTCTCTGAAAAAAAATGGTTATGATGGTGCCCTTGGAAGAAGGAGGAGACTGCTCCATTTCCTGAAGAGCTACGAAGCCTATTCAAAATGGAGAGGATCTGAAAGAGTGCAGGGCATGAGAACCATGGCATAGCCCCAGGAACCTGCAGTTAATACAGGGATGTTACAACACGGCGGTGAAGAACAGGGAGTGGACAGCCAGGTCTCAGAGATGGTGCAAAAGTTTCCTGGGGAAATATGCTGCCACTAAGAAAGTCATTGAGTTAACAACCTAAGTGTGGAGGCAAAGACCTGCCTGTGAAAACACAGAGGGCTGGGGACAGTTACTGATTTCTCTCCTGTATTTCCCTACTGGCTTTGAGTTTTCTCTGTTAACAAGAAAGAAAACAGTTAACTTTCTAGTTGTTATTGAAATATAACTTATTTAAAAACCAAAACCTCCCTCTCTTTTGGAGCACTCAGTATAAGAAGATGATCTGTGCACAGCCATCTGAAAGGTCTGCCTGATCCATGATCCCATCACTGCAGAGCAGAGGAGGTTTTTTCAGGTTCTTCACTTTTAGATAGGCTAAATTCTAGAAAACCCCGGGAGGAACTGGCACATGCACACCTCTGAAGCAGCCAGCTAAACCAGTCAGACGTTTTCTGCTAAAAATATTGCTGCCAGATAATGGCGATTTAACTATTTTTAAAAAATGTTGCATAAAAGTGCCTTTTCCAAAGAATTACCTGACTTCCAGCAAAACCAAATACCTGAGCTCTAGAAAAGAAAACATACGCAATACCTGAGTAGAAGACCTCAAAGTAATTTCTATAGTTCGTAACAGAGGAGCTTGGCTACAAGTTCTCCGAGAGGTTGTAAGTACTTCATTATTACAATATACTCACAGGCAAAAAAATCTTGTAGATTGTAAACACAAACCCGTTCCTTCAGTTCACAGGCAGAAACTACAACCTTGAAACAACTGAATCGGACCTGCTTATGACAATAGAGAAAGACTTAATGAGTGATCTAAAATATCCTGTCATATCTCTAGACAACTTACCAAAAATGTCATTACCACAAATAAGCCAGGCAATGTATCAAGAAACTGCCAGCTGGACATACTATTAAATTACAATTATTGTCATTAAAGAGGGCATGTTCCAAAGAAAAGTAATAAAAATTGAAATATTGTCAGTTTAATCATGCTTCCATTAAAAGCAATAGCCAAGCTGATATCAGCTTTAATGATTGTAAGTTTTGGTCTCTTCTGACATAAAATATGCAATTTTTAGTAAATAGAAAGAGACACTACAGTCAGTAGTGACATACCATCATCAAAGAGACATCGCTGATGTGCCTTTTACTTCAGATATACAAGAACATGACACCTATTCCAAGTACAATAATGTAATTTCCGTTCTGTTCACAGGCTGTGAAATACTATCAACTGCTGTATCCAAATCCAGTATTTTTTTTAATTTAAATTAATAAATTAAGATTATGGACTAAAATACCTGCTTAACTAAGCATTTTCCCTTTTTACACTAAAAAAAGAACTTGATCCTACGCATGACATGTTTCTGAAAGTCCTGGTAAGTGTGCTGCACACTGTAAGACGGTGCGCAGGAATGGACCTAGAAATGCTTCTGGTAGCTCATTTATTCATTGAAAAGCTTATATTAAGGATATCAGGACTATTCACAAATCTGGATCAGTTTTGCTAGTAATTTCACTAGAAATCAAACCTAGAAACTTATTTCACATCCAGTTTTTTCCATCATTTCACATTTGAAAAGTTGCTTGTCTTGTAAAAGTTAACATTTTTACTCCCACCTCCAAACATTGCCTTTCCTCATGGCTGACGCAACACCTGCAGGCAATATAAAAGACCCCAGTCAAAACACAGATAACACTCCAGCAACGTCAGACAGGGCAGCCCTTGGATTTTTTGCCTATTATTCCGCCACCTTATCAGTCCGGAAACAACTGGTTAAAACACTGAATTCATTTGCTCTGGAAAAACTCTGCCAAAGGTTGGCCTGAGAGCTGTTTTACACCATTCTCCCCCTCGCAGGCCTGCCAAACAGGAACCAGGGAAGCAGCTTAGCACTGCACTGTCCCTGATCCTCCCTGCTTCAGTGAAGAGCAAAATTAGCTTTTCATTCCTGCCACTTCCCCTTGCTACGTATGAACAAAGAAAGGGGGACTGCTCACCAACAGAAATGCTTACTGCTGAAAATGTGCAGCTCAAGATAACTTGTGTGTTCCAAAGAACAATAGAAATAAACAGGTTTTGTTACCACACAACCTCACTCTGTAAATTCCTGCCTTTGTTGTTGCAAAATTACAACCCTTTTAGTCAAAAGGTGGATTGTACCTAATATAAACACTCTCTAGTTCACACAACTTAAAAATAGCACTTTGCAAAAACAAGAAAGAGAAAGGAGTATTAGGAAAGCTACTTGATGTCAGGCTGCAATCCTGCTCCCCTGCACCCCCAGTAAGTGGGCAGTGATGTACCACATGCTGCCTGCAGCACGCACTGCGCTCTCCTCTCTGCCTGCCATGCTTTATCGCACAGACTGCCTTTCTTTGACTATATTTTACAAGGCGGTGGGAACAGTTTCTCTCCAGAAAATTGACATTGTCTTGTACCCCTGTGGGTTGAGATCTTCTCCCCCTTTTGACTCCTGCTTTACCACTGGGGCACGATCACAGCGATGGCTGCCTTGTCAAAGCCACATGAAGGGAGGTTCCTGACCTGGTCCCTCCCTGGCCCCGCAGAAACCCGTCACAGCTTATTGACTTGGGCTGCCTAAAACGTGGTCAGGCCTCCTTGGCTGGGAATTCGCTTTATGCTATTTCCCTCCCCACCTCTCACTCCTACACAACTACCATTCAGCACTCACACGTGTACTCAAGCACATTAAACAACATCTTGGTGGTTGCTGCCAACCTGAGACTCCAAAGAAACCTCTTATGGGTGAGCAACACTGAAAACTGAGCTCCTGACATTAAGGCTTATTAAATCTCATTCTTCTCTTTTTGTTTTTAAACCAGTTGTTGTCTTACATTTCTCTACTGAAGGCCCAGAAGCTTTCTTGGTTTAGGAACAAGGGACGGGAGAAAATAACAGAGCCTTGTCTATATGACAAAAAGCGCATGCCTGCTTACTCTTGGCCATTTTTAGACTGCTGGGGTTTTTAAATTTAGGTATGTGGTTTGCCCTAGCGCATCTTTCTCAAAATAACTATTCCCAAATCACCCAACTCAATGAAGAGCAGCTATTTAAGATGCCTGACACAGGGTTGTGATTCAAAATGCAATATGCATTTCAAAGTTTCTTTTGAGTTCAAAGCGCAGTTCAGGAACTGTATGTGTGCAGTTGAATGCAACACACAGAACACACGAGCATGTGAGCCTGACCTTTACTGCACAAGAAGCTTAATTCTCTGTCCTAGCTGATGACTTAAGTACATTGCATGAGCCAAACTCCAAGCAAAGCATGGAGTTATGAAACAAATTAAAGTTTAAGTCCAGATTTGAAAAGGTAGGTTGGATCTACTGCTTCTTATTCCCTAAACTCCTAATTTACAGGGGAAAGTGTCAGAATGGTAAAGGGTAAATCTCATCTCAGTGTGAAGTGATACTATGTAACTCCTTTGTGTCCTTACTAAAAAAGATCAGGAATTACTGCCAGGCTCTTATCCCACTTTCTCATTCCAGCTTCATAGGAATTTATGTTTTAAGAAGGTGCAGTGGCATAGAAAGTAGCATTACTCCACTGGAAGCTGTTTTTAATTCTTTCAATTCCGTTTCTGGATTTTAAAACTGCAGTGTTTGTTGTTTTATTTAATCAAGATTTGTTTCAGCTCACTGCTGCCATGCCTGACTCCCAGCAAAGTACAAAGCAAATAATTCAAAACATAAAAACTGATAGGGGGACAGTGTGTAACTTGCAACTGTGCTGTGCCAAATTGCTTGCTTGCAGGGTTTGGAGCAGGGAACACAAGCCACTCACCAGACTCAACACAGTAGTGGCATTATGCGTATTGTAAAGTTCTAAAACTGCAATGCTTCAAAAACATAAAATATATTGAAAATACTATTAATTGGTCTGAGAATCATTAACTAACCTAGGGAAAAAGAAAAAAAAAAATTACTCCCCCACCCCAAACACATAAAATGAGAAAACAACCCTGAAATCAACAGATTTCCTCCTGCTAAAATATCCAAATGAGGGGAAAAATCAAAACATTAAAGAAAATAAAAACAACCTCCAAAAAACCCTCCCACCCTCTCCTCACTAGAGGAGCAGCCTTTTCAGGACTTACTCATATCTCAAAGCATCAATTTTAGAGCCTTTCAACCTATTGAGACTGCTCCCCAAGAATCTAAAAACAAGCTCACCACTACCCATAGAAATCTACATAGCATTTAATCCTCTTTTTCTGTGTACATCCTAATTCTATTCAAGTAAGGAGGAGGGTGAAGGTCTAGGTAATTATGCGAAGCCTTGTTTTGTTTGCAGGCTGTCTCTAATGGCATGATGAACTCCTTGATGCTCTTGCTTAAGATGCACCAAGTAGACAATAGCTCAGTAAAGCAAACAATTTCTCCTGTGACCAACGATAAAAAGAGGAAGCCAATGCTACCTCAGGGGAGCACTCCTAAAGAGATTTTATAGTACAGAAATAAGGCTAGCTCCTGTAGAAATATCCCAGCTACTTCGAAACAAATAGCTCAGAGACCAGGAGGCACAGCAGAAAAGAACAAGCTGTGCTGATTATCTTTGACCCTCAGAAGGTGTTTGGCAGCTTGAACCTATGTCACTGCAACTATACTGTAATCAGTAACTGGACTGCAACATAGACATACCCTAAAGTCAAAGGCAGATGTTAAGCAGTAGCACTTAGAAGACCATTAATTATGGAATTAAATACATCCTTAATCACCAGAATACTTGACAATTTAGGTTTAAATAAGCAGTAATTGAACTACAATTAGTGTTGTTACATGTAGGTTATCATTCTGATTTATATACGTAGTACAGCTTTCATATGGGGTGAAATCTACACAAATAATTACCTAGTGAAAAGAAAAGTGTACACTAAAAGAAATTAATTACTTTGTTCAGAGACTGTACTTCTAAAGAGTCAATTATAAATGGAAACCCAACATGAAAGGTATTAACAAGCTTGGATAACTGGTGCTACAATAATAAAATACTGTTAATTATTAAATCTTTTGAATGCTTTGCATATATGAGTTAATAATACGTGGTTTAAACAACTAAATCTTTAGAAGTTGGATTAAAATTCACTCCACAGTACACAATCTAATTTCTAGTCAGCTACCATTAGTGGGAGTTATTTTGCCTATGCTTTTCATGAATCAACAGCAAAACAGACCAACACCACTGTGTTTTTAAGTATCCTGAATTGTATAAATATTGTAACTCTAAAATGTTATCATATATAATTTGTCTTCAGAGTTCTGTAGTGCATTTTGGTTTCATTTGCAGCTAGACACCTTGTAGGTGCCCTACTAATGGAACAGAATTATGACGCATTCACAAACATGGAGATGCCTACATGGATATGTGATTTAAAACACAACAAAGAAAATCACATGATTACATTGCTTTGTCCCTTCACCTACTAATGCCCAGTCTTTTCCTGAAAATTACTCATCAGGAAACTACCAACCTTCATATATGAAAAGTTAAAAAGGGCCCTATCATTCCTTAAAAATCTTCTTAGCAGACTTTTCTTAATTTTGTTCAATAAGGTCAGACAGCCTCAGAAAATCCCTGGGAGGAAGTCTTGTACCTTTGGGAGGTTATGTGAGAAACACATGGATTTGTGCCAAAAGAGGTCGGAGTTTTTGAATCAAATTAATAGCAGCTTAGGAAACAGACCTGGTGCTAGACACCTGTCAGATGGGTCCTCTGCCTTCTCCCACCATACATGCAGTCATCTGAGCTCTCACCTGACTTGGACACACATTCTCACAAGATCCATATACACCCTGTCTTCTCTTCCTGCCCTTCTCCCAGCTGCTTGCAGCTAACTTCCTGCCTCCCCCCAAAACACACTCTGTGAAGAACTATGAAAACAGATGAAAAGAGTTCAGAAACAATGAGAAATTGCAAGTGTCACTGGGTGAGTGAGGAAATTGCATCACAGATTTCTGAGAAGATGGAGGCAACCAAAACGGAGACAATTGACCATAAGCTGTCAAAATGGAGACAGAGCTTTCTCAAGAATAAATTAGTTTATCTACAGTGAAATCAGTGAAGTTACACTATTTTACACTGATTCCTTGGACCACCACAGATATTGCTATAGCATAAGACATTTTGGCACATCAGCTAAATTGCAATACCTAACCAGGTATTATTTCAGACTATATGCAGCAAATGCAAAGGAAATGACTTACTATACTCTTCAATGAAAGAAAGATTATGTAAAAATTTCTATATTTCCAGAGGCAAAGGGAGCACATGGAATCCATTACAGACAGACTCAGGTGTCTATTATATACCAGCTGATGCACAGTAATCTGCTAAACTGCAGTACCGCATCCAAGCATATAAAGGTTCACCTACAAATAAGGGTGAACAATCCAGATGGCAGGTCTCGAGGAGGAAGCAGACTAGAAAGGTTATCTTTCTATTTCTATGGCCAAATATCCATATTACTCAGACATCAGTTAAATGTATCATATTGTTAGAAATCTGACACAGATTATTACTAATATCAATAACTTTTAAAACTGTCAGAGCTTGCCTGTATGTTTATTAACATGTTAATTTAGCTTAAATTTACTAGTCAGAGTCAAGGCTTCTTCTATTAAAATGCCCCTGTCCATATTAGCATTTTGGTTCACAGCTAGAGTGAGGCTTTGAAGCACAATCCTCATCTTTACTGACTGCTGGTTCACAGAGCAGTTCTGTTGCATAAAAACCAGACTCCTTTCAGAAGACAGGAAACTGGAAGCTACTCTACTAATTCACTCCAAACCCAGATGGGGACATTACGGTCCAGACTTAGGCATGAGCGACACAGTCACACATTCACCCAGTGTCTGCAGAATGTGCACGCACCACACAGCGCTCCTGAACCACCCAGCATGCTCACAAAACCTTCCAGTAGATCCCATGTTACAAACCACCCAGAGTTATACCCAATGTCAGCCACGAAATTGTCTGTGGGATGCTCTACTCTTCTCCCACCATCCACTGAGGCTAACAACACAGACTGGTCCTCATTATTTCAGTCAAGACAGAAAGGCTCTTTGGCATCACTGGAGGGCATTCTCAACACTGGCATCAAATCAGTAACATGAGGTCCACAGTCTTGCAGTAAGGTCATAGAATCATGGAATATCTCGAGTTGGAAGGGACCCATAAGGATCATCGAGTCCAACTCCCTGCTCCTCGCAGGACTACCTCAAACAAAACCATATGAGTAAGAGCATTGTCCAAACACTCCTTGAACTCTGAGAGGCAACAAAATACACATTGCCCTTTCACCTTGAGAGATGTAAAGGTATGGCTAAACCAAGCTTAGACTGTGTGATCAGGATACAGCCTCATGCTCCAGAGAGGCAGGTAGTACTCAGCTTCTTCCACAATGCTGAGGTGAACCTCAACTCTGTTAATGTGCCTGCCCTTCTGGAAAAGGTGCCAGTATTCCTTCATCGAGCCCACGGCCAATTATAGGAGATCCACATCATGAGTCCTTCCAGTGAAGTTTGCTGAGATGTCCATAAACTTACCCTGAATCCTCTCCAGGAAGCCCTGATGACGCAGTTGTAGCAACTCCTAGTCACCTTGGGCAGAGCACTGGATGCAAATGTGGACCCTGACAATACCCCCTACACAACCTAGGAACACACTATCAGAAGCAACACGAAATGAATGAGTCTGCTCTTTTGGGTCTGCAAGTATTGCACCCAATGCCAGGTATCCCATGTTCCAAGGACAAGATGGTCCTGGCACTCCAGACTCATCTTTTGGACCAGGACTTTCTGTCAATTGTGGGTGAAACAATCACAGAGGGAAAGACTCCAGAAAGTTCTTCAGCTTGTTTTTTTCCTTAGAGGAAAAAGAGTTCAAAAGGAACAGCTTCAGTTCACTTGAGACATCCCCACAGATCAGCTGCTGCGCCACAGAAAGAAGTCCACTATAACCCCCCAGAGTACCTTGCAGTGGACACTGCCAAACTCATAATGAGAATATGATGGGGCACCAAACACCTGGTGACCCTAAACAGCACATGCAGGAACAGAAACAAGGCTCTGCCACATGTGACACTGGTAGTAGGGGCATTGATGTAGGAATTAAGATGTTGTCACCCCCTGGAACGACACTGTGGAATGACAACATTGTACTTCGTAGGGAGGTGTGCAGTCAAAGAACCCCCATCTTTGGGATGGCTTTTCTTCAGAAAGCTTCAAACCATAAGTGTGGTGACAATGTTCAGCACAGGGGACCAAATAAAATCCAAACCAAACTTTCCAAACTGCAAGTGAAGATGAGAGGAGCCTCAATAACATCTGTGATCTACTGATCTGCTCTTATTACACCAAATCACTTGCTTGTGGAGACGTAGACTATACTTTCACGGGACGAAGGAGAAAAACTGTTGAACTACTACACAATAGTAAATAACTGTATAATCTGTAAATTTTCCTACAGAAAAGTGTAATTTTGAAGTGTCAAGTGAAATTCTCCTGAAATCTTTAGGATGTAATCAGAAACCCATTCCTACAATAGCTACTGTTATATTTATGTTCACTACTGGAAAGAACAAATGGATATTGCATTCAAACTGAAGATTCAAACTGAGGATTCAAGGGATTCTGCTGGTTCTAAAGCAACAAGTATTGCTGATCTAGATCAAACTTGAAGACTCTACTACAATAAAATCTATTGGCATTCAATTCCAGCATCCCTAATGAACTGAAAGAATGAGTGAATTTATTACACAGAAACAGAGGTAATTGACTGAAATCAATGGCAAAATTTCTAAATTGTTTCAATATAATTACTTCATCCACATTTAAAGCATGTGTGTGTGTATACATTTCATACACTTCTATAAATATATGTAAACATATAAACACAGCCATATATATGTAAAGACAAACATTTAGCATCATCTACAAAAATATAATTAAGATAAAGATCAACAAAACATACTGAAAGATATTTTGATGTAAAGTCAAAATGATGTTTAAGAACCAGGTGACTATTATGAGAAAGAAAATTTCATAAAAAGTAAAACATACCTGATAAAAATTGGGCCAGAAAGTGCTAATTGCCAGTTCTGCTCTGCTCCAAGTAGCAGTGATAGATGTGTTCCAAATCGGGTTACCAATAGGACCATCATTAACTTTCACATATATATTCAAAGTGCCAGGGCTAGATCCACTCTTGCTTGAAACATAATAGTGGAAATCGATACAATGCGTATCATTTTCTTTCAGATGGGGCAGCAGGAGGTGAGCTTTCTGTCCCGCAAATCTCCCAGATGTATTCACCAACATGAAAGAACCTGCAAAACAAAGTCACTAGTTCAAGTTCTTCTTTATTTTCCTCTCCCTAACATCGTGATCTGTAATTAAACCGTCATTCAAAAAAATAATCATTTTGCTTTGCTTCTACTAACATAACAGTAATTTGTATTCGGTAGGTATTTAATCTCAAATTACTTTTGACAATCTCAAGATTCTTTTCTAAAGCTAGTAAATATTAGAATCCTTATTTTACAGTTGGAGAAAGAAAGAGACAAACAAAAAAACCACTGAAGTGATCTGCAGTGCGCTCAATGTACAGATGTTAGAAGAGAATCAATTGTAGGTCCCAACTATCCAAGCATTTCTATATGCAGAGTCTGTATTGGGTTTGCATGGCAAGGTTCTTGGTAGCAGGGGGACTACAGGGGTGGCTTCTGTGAGAAGCTATCAGAAGCTTCCCTGTGCCCGACAGAACCAATGCCAGCTGGCTCCAAGATGGACCTGCTGCTGGCCAAGGCCAAGTTCATCAGCGACAGTGGTAGTTCCTCTGTGATAATGTATTTAAGAAGGGGAAAAAAACTGCTGTGGAACAGCAGCAGGAGAGAGGAGTGAGAATACGTGAGAGGAACAGCTCTGCAGACACCAAGGTCAGTGAAGAAGGAGAAGCAGGAGGTGCTCCAGGCGCCAGAGCAGAGATTCCCCTGCAGCCTGTGGTGAAGACCATGGTGAGGCAGACTGTCCCCCTGCAGCCCATGGAGGTCCACGGTGGAGCAGATATCCACCTGCAGCCCGTGGAGGACCCCATGCAGGAGCAGGTGGAGGCCTGAAGGAGGCTGTGACCCCATGGGAAGCCTGCGCTGGAGCAGGGTCCTGGCAGGGCCTGTGGACCTGTGGAGAGAGAGGAGCCCATGCTGGAGCAGGTTTGCTGGCAGGACTTGTGACCCCGTGGGGGACCCACGCTGGAACAGTCTGTTCCTGAAGGACTGCACCCTGTGAATGGGACCCACGCTGGAGCAGTTCATGAAGAACTGCAGCCCATGGGAAGGACTCACGTTGGAGAAGTTCATGGAGGACTGTCTCCCGTGGGAGGGACCCCACGCTGGAGCAGGGGAAGAGTGTGAGGAGTCCTCCCCCTGAGGAGGAAGGAGCAGCAGAGACAGCGTGTGATGAACTGAACGAAACCCCCATTCCCCATCCCCCTGTGCTGCTCGGGAGGAGGCGGCAGGGGTGGGGGGGAAAGTGTTTTAAGATTTAGTTTTTATTTCTCATTACCCTACTCTGATTTGATTGGTAATAAATTAAATTAATCTCCCAGAGTCAAGTCTGTTTTGCCCATGACAGTAATTGGTGAGTGATCTCTCCCTGTCCTTATCTCAACCCACGTGCTTTTCATCGTATTTTCTCCCCTATCCAGTTGAGAAGGAGGAGTGATAGAGCAGCTTTGTGGGCACCTGGCACCCAGCCAAGGTCAACGCATCACAAGAGTCACAATGAAATTGAGGAGAACTATATGTGCTCAGATGGTGGGATGCCGTACATGAACTAGGTAGAGTCTAAAATGTTCTCAATTCCTTAGCCTTATTCTAGCTAATCACCAGGTACGTCCTTGACTAGTTAAGTGTGACAATTGTCTCCTGGCCTCAAGAGCTACAAAAAGAAGGAACAAACGAAAATACCCAGCAAACTGGTAAGCCTTACAGGGGAAAAAAAAGGCGGGAGTGTGTGGGGGTTTGTGTGTGAGTTTTACACCCTGGTCCCAACTTAAACAACAAGCAACAAGAAATGTAAAGCTATAGTTCAAATAAAGTTATGTTCAAACAACCCTCACATGAACAGATAGTCAATTTATGCTCTATTTTTCAGTGCCTATTAATGTGTTTCACTGAAGTGTACCTTCGAAATAATCATGTTACAGAACAGATGTGCAACTAAAGAATTTGAATGACTATATAGACATTACATTAGAAAAATACAACATGATTTTCAAGACATTCATATTTCTGGGTTGAACAAATCCAAAGGAAATAATTCCATCAATACATATACTATGATATCATAGAAGGAAATAAAATTCAACACAATGTCTACTTTGGAAAGAAAACATATCAATAAAATACATGAGGTAATTTAAACCCTGTGTTTTTCATAAAAGTCAAGAAATGGATATGTTATGGATGCATGCTATAAATGCATAGCTAAGTGCTCTTATAAAAATAAAAGCACACATATTTCTCAAAACAGTTATTAGAAAACAATTTTTTTAAAATTTTTTTTTTTTACTTTGATGGGTGATGATACCTTGGAATTCCAATGAGATGCAACCTCCTAAGTCAATTCTTGAAATGGAATGTAAGTGTTTAGAGAATCTTGGTCCAGACTGCACCTTTATCTTAAATAGGTTTAACTATTCAATAACACGGCTTTGCAGTTACTTTAAATTATTTATCAAGCATAACTTCTCATTAATTTTCATTCTAGATAAAATAACTGAGTTTGTAAAGTTGACAAAAATGGAAATTAATTGTGATACAAAGGAATCTGAATATTTTACTTCCTAAAAGGCATTACTCTGTACTAAATTTACAGAGACTGTTAGTTACTATAACATATTGGGACAAATCCTTATTCATTAGTAACGTAAGCAGAAGTCACTGAATGTGTTTTCCATACTCCCCTAGAGAAAACTTTTAATTCAGCAGAAGGCAAGAAGGCAAGATTCACGTGCTTTTCCATGCAAGGACTGGTTTCTACAAGTTTCTGACTACACTATACTCAACTCTATAGTACGCACACCTGCAACATTCTATTTCTTGCTGTGTTTCAGTAATCTAAAATGTAAGAAGGCCATAATCAGGAGAAAAAAGGACACCCACCCACCCCACCCCCCCCATTCTAGATGGAGCAGCCAAGAGGTGGTAACCTTGCTCCTAACCTATTGGCACAAGCACAGGAAGGAATACTCTTTATTACTGCTCTTCACATGTGCTCACCCTGTTTCAGCCTGTCACAACAGTACACCATTTTCATACAGAATGCCCTATGTGTTTTTGACTTGTAATACAAACATCTTCAAATACTCCAATGCAGAAAGAATCAAATTTACTTCCACAAAGACATAGTAAGGAGAAGACTCCTGTCTTTATCTTATACAGAGGAGACTAACCACGTTAGTAGTCTTTGGTCTTTCTAATACTTTCTTTAGTATGAATGGCTCCTAAGTTGTTCGTGGTCTTGGGTTTATCAAAGTATAAAATTCCCCTGTGTTGGAAATTTTTGATCCTGTTGCTCAGTGATTAACTAGGATGCTGAAGGGTGAAGAATGAATAGACACACAGCTAGAAGAAGAGTTAGTCCTGCTATATTACTTATAACACATTTCCCCATCTTTGTAACACAATAAAGGGTTAAAAATAAAACTCACAAAAATATATTTGGCTACAAAAAGGAAGCAAATAAATTTTGAATTTAGCCACTTGGATCTTTGCTTAAAACAGGCAAGAAAGAAACCAATATTCCTTCCATCACTTAGTACATGCCCTGCCGTTCGTTTATTTAAATTTAAAATGTAAACCTCTTAAAATAGTTATAATTTGCTAAGTTATCAAAACAACACTTAAAGCACTCATGAGTTCACTAAAAATTAACTGGCGAGTTTTTTCAGATCTTACCACCGAGAATGCCATAGAGAAATGTCCATCTTTTCTTAGCCACTTCAAAACTTCAAACCAGTATCTTCCTGATAACCCAACCAACTTTATATTCAGTGCTGCTAAGAATCCTACAGTCCTTGACAGAATTACATTTTTAAGAACTATTTAACTTATAGCATCCTGATTAATGTAGTATGCATTGCACAACTGAACCATGTGAAAAATTATCAGTGGCTTAAGAAAAGGAATATAGTCAGCCTATTTTGAAAATCTAACTCCTTTGTTGAAAGTGAAAAAGTACAAAAGAATGTCACTGTAAACAGAATAAATCCTACTTTCCTTTTTGTAAGAAAAGGGAATCTTTAAAGAGAACTAAATTAAGCAGCAGTATGTCATTCAGATGTGCTGTTTTAGTTTTTCTGCTAGAAAGTATCTGGTAAGCTCTCCATAGTTCATGAGGCAAGGATTAGGATGTAAATGCATCCTTTTAATTGTCTGACTAAACTATTGTCTGAATCTCAGGAAATAAGACACCTAGCAGTGCCATGACAGGTAAACTACATCACGTATGTCTTTTTTGACAATGTGATTTCCCACTTGTGAAGGTCTCACCAATTAACACTTTCGGAAGCTGAAGTTTCTTCTGTTCCAGCGCACCCAGAGCAGCACCTTCACTCATACAACTTCTAACAGAGTTGAAAACCAGGAGGACCTTCAGCCATCTAGTGTGACCTTCTAAACCCAGAGTTGATTAAGTAACATGTAATAGTTTGTTGTATCAAACATAGTAACTTCTGTTCTAGCCTAAACATATCCTCTAGACAGCATTTAAGGAAAACTTTCCTGAAGCAAGTAGGCATCTACACGATGGACCCAGGAACACCCGACTATAAGAGCCTGGTTTCAGAAGAGAACAGACTTCTTGCATGAGGCATGGACCATGACTTGTGTATGTGAGAATGAAATCCCGAAGTGTCTGTACATTAAGCTATCTAAAATCAGCCCGTTTAATGCAGAGCCATTTCAAGCTAGCCAATGAAGAAAAACTGAATATAGATACGTCTGCAACATCACTCATCTTTGAAATTATGTGCTTTGATGGAGGTACAAGAACGTGCTCTGTCTGCCTAGAATAGCTAGCACTGCTTTTTTGAAGATAAATGCTTAGTTCTGTTCTTTCAGTGGGCCAGATGAACATGAAACGTGCACACAAGAAGTCTCAGGTACACACAACCACCAGCACATGGGCAAATTTAAAGTTCAGATGTAAGCCATTGACGTTCTGGGGGTTTGACTAAGGTTGAGCAAAAAGAAAACGTGGATAATAAATGTTATGGAAGCCCCCAGTCGGTGCCTTAACCCTTTATTAGCCCTTGTCTTTGAAAGGCTGCCACCTCATGAAGGAATTCAATATTTCGTTTGACAGTTTTTCCAGGCATGTCAATTCTGATAAAGATCAACTCAGCTTCTACACCTAGTTTTAACTATGGATCTCCCCACAAGAAAAAAAAACCTAATAAGTATTAAAACGAAAAGGCATAATCATTAGACAGAAATCATTACATATATTTTACTTAAAGCCATACAGTGTGCAAAACGAAAAGAAAAAAGTGAATTGAATTCATTAAAATCTTTCTTACTTTTTTTTTTAAATCTAGTCAACTTATCTTCAGTGTTAAGTCATGTACAAATTTTCTCTTTCAACTTTTACTATTGTCATCTGTTAAACGGATTGCTGAATAAAAATATGCCAGATGGTTACATAAATCTAAAGCATGTGGATAAACTCAATACAGAAATAAACAATTTTGACCAAAAAAAAAAGGGGGGGGGGGGGGGGGGGAAAGGGGTTCTGAGCCATGAAAAAGGGAAAAAAAAAAAAACCAAAACAAAAAACCCACGGCATACTTTCTTACAGTGAATCAGTTCTCCAGAATAGTTTGTCACATATTTGGGCACATGAGAAATACATACAAAAAATAACTGCAACTATTCACTGTTATATCTGCTAGGAAACAGTTATCTGCCAGGAAACAAGGATTCAATAAGAAACACGTAAAATCATAATCTATTCAGTACTCATTCATAAGAAGAGATAGCAAGTGCACATATTACTATAAACGTATTCCTTTTAAAATGACTAATTTCCCTAGATGTACTTTCATGTTTAAACACATGGATGATAATTGTTTCCTCAGTGAAAAAGTTTAAATGGGATTTACTTGGGTTCAGTGCTTAGGTCTATGTTTAGGCACTACATGCAATTTAGTAGTTTGAAAGTACACACTGAAATCAAACTGAGAATAAAATCTAAGGTAGCTGATGGTGCTCAGCACCCATTAAATTCAGGCTTCTTTAATCCACAAACTTGCTAAATCATCCATATTTCATCATTTTACCCAGAGGGTTTAAATCAACAAACTGGTGAATTTGCTACAGTTGCTGTTGTTGTTTACAAATCCTCACTGCAAAATGTTTCAGCAGCAATTCAGCAAATATTTGGTTCATTAAAATATTAATTCTAAGAAGACGCAATACTTGAAAAAGAAAATATAGACTAGAGTTGCTCCAGAGTAAATGGGCAATTGAACATCCCAGTAATTCTCATTAGCATCAATGGAAATTTTCTGTGAAGTAATGTCCTGGTTTCGGCTAGGACAGAGTTAATTTTCTTCCTAGTAGCTGGTATAGTACTGTGGTTTGGATTTAGTAGGAAAAGAATGTTGATAACACACTGATGTCTTTAGTTGTTGCTAAGTAGTGTTTATACTAAGTCAAGGATTTTTCAGCTTCTCATGCCCAGCCAGCAAGAAGGCTGGAGGGGCACAAGAAGTTGAGAGGGGACACAGCCAGGACAGCTGACCCAAACTGGCCAAAGAGCTATTCCATACCATATGACATCATGCCCAGTATATAAACTGGGGGGAGTTAACTGGGAGGGGGGATCGCGGCTCGGGAACTAACTGGGCATCGGTCAACGAGTGGTGAGCAATTGCATTGTGCACCACTTGCTTTGTACAGTTTAATTCTTTTAGTATTGCTATTGTCATATTATTATTATTATCATTATCATTGTTTTTCATTCCTTTCTGTCCTATTAAACTGTCTTTATCTCAACTCACGAGTTTTTTTTTCCTGATTCTCTCCCCCATCCCAGGGGTGGGGGGGCAGTGAGCGAGCGGCTGCGTGGTGCTTAGTTGCCGGCTGGGGTTAAACCACGACAAGTAAGCATAAAGGAAAATGAAATTTTGTAGACAAAAAGATGCCTAAAAGATAGAGTGACACAAGAACTGCAAAAAAAAAAAAGTATTTGTTTAAAAAAAAAAAAAATCTGACAACTGGAAAAGCAATGTACTGTCCTACAAAAATGATGGAAATGGCACAAGAGAGATTTTCCAGTCACTTCTGCAAGTTTTCACCATGTCACATCACCTTGTTAAGAGACACTTTTTATACCTGGAATGTCAAATGCAATGCAATTGAATGCAGTATCATTTTTCATGCATGAAGAAAATGTGACTAGTGAGCAAAGAAAGTTACTTTGTTGATTTTTCACCAGTCTTATACACGGTTGAGGACAAATGATCAGTTTTCCTTCCAGACTGTGACAACAGACATGCCCTATACAGGTTATAATTGCAATCCTGTTGCAATTTCATTGATACAATAATAAATATAAGTAAAAAAGTACTAGTGTTTAACTTATTTAGGCATCACTGTTGGTTGATTTTGACTCTCAGTATTTGAAAAATGTGCTAAATGAAGGAAAGCAGAAAGTCTGATTTTAAGAACAGATATTCTGTGTATTATCTGATCAACAAAACTCCCTTCAGGTGCAGAAACATCTCTCTGTAGGGCTGAAAGGTATCAAAAATGCTGTGATTAGGTAGATACAAAGGGCTACTTTTTATTAACAAAACAGTATACCCTAAATGCCAGCCAACTCTACTGCCATCACTCACAATGGGCAGCTGCCTTTTGCCCATAAAATACCACTGACTGTGACTACTGTGAGTGCCCAAGACTGAGTATGTGACTGTCCAAGATACTGGAACTGCTCTGTATATGCAGGTGAATTGCAAGGCTCAAGCATAATGGGTCCCACTTTCACACAAGGCAAAGTCAATATATATTTTCTTTTACTTATTATATTTTAAAAATATGTGTACAGACCATCTTGAAAGTACTGCAGAAAGCAGAAGACCTGAATTTAATAACAGCCAGCCTTGGACTTTAATTCCCAAAGCTAGTAAACAGAAGAGTTTTTGTCTTCAGTATTTTTTCCTGCTATTTACTAATTTTACAGATAAAGGAAAATACGTTTTCAAGTAACATTTGAAAATCATGGAGCTGCTGTAATTTGAGAAACCTCTCAAAGCATGACTAGCACTACCTAAAGAAGCCAGAACTTCTGCTCAGATGCACCACTTCCAGATACCATGCACATAAACACCAGTGCCACTTGCACCCCTGAACTGGCATAATGAGGTGTGCCAAAAGACACCAGGTTTGCGAGTCTTCCCTTCAGTGCCTCAACTAACATCCATCAGGTCTGTTCATTAACTTACAAACCATTATTGTCTCAGGTGAATTTTAAGCCTTCTTTTGAGCAATATTTACTCATATTAAATTTCATGTGATAATTTTAATCATTGTTTATTACCCATCCTAAAAAAAAAAATCATTAATCATTTCAACTTTCAAGTTATCTTCCAAATTTTCAACTACTAAAACTCTTGAAAAAATCCATTAAACGTTTCCATCATAAATCCTGTATATTGCTTGAAAAGATCAATCCACTTCTACCCATAATGCCATCTTCGTTTTAGCGGACAACTAATAAGCCTAATAAGCCTTATAATTCTTTCACCAAATTCAATTCTTCAAATTCTTCCTCATCTCATATGCATAGACACATCTTCCATTATTTTGTTAGAACTTGTTTTGATCAAACACAAACATGAAATCACATATTTCTGAATCATGTATTTCTGCAGTCCCTTTTCCAATAGCCAGTAATATCTAAAAGAACTGCTTTCTGATAAATGCTGTTTTTTTCAATTCTTTTCAGTATTTAATGAATTTCAGTATTTAATGAATTTGAATATTCATCCTATAATCTTTATTCTGTTTCCTTCATGACTATTCTATGTTTTCAAACGCTGTATTGACATTTTGAAGGCCGTTTCTTATATAACTAATATTACCTCTTTGCAAAAAGCAAGCAATGTATAGAAAGTCCATACACACAAAGTTCACAAGCTATTAGAGAAAACAACTGCATGTGGACAAATTCCGAGAGATTTGTCTGAAGTTTCAGATTCAACTTCTGAACCAACCATTGCATGTTAGAAAAAACAGAAAGCAAAGTAAGAAATGGCAAATTATCCATATGTTGGAGTATACAATATGTTATTTAACGAAAATAAAAATATCCTCTGGTGCAGCGCTAACTTGAAAATGAAAATATGAAGGTTATAGGTGAAGAAAAGGAAATTAAGTGAGGGAGGATGGGATGGAAAGTGTTGGGGAAAATGTATCAAGCGAAGATTCATGACTCCAGGACAGGCAGACCCAGACCCAGGGAGACTTTTAAAACACAAAGCCATCCAGCAGCATCTCCCCAGGACTGGAAAACGCAAATTCAGGTTGAGTATTCTAGAGCAGGGAGCAGGTAGATATTTGAAACAACTAATTTCAATTAATTGAAATTAGAGGACAATGTGGATCTTTCCAAAGTCTCCTTCACATAAAGTAATATGAAAAAGAATTTGACTCATTTCTACCCTCAAGCTTGACAAGAGACAGCCTTTAACAGAAGGGATTCAGCATTTCCAAGATGAAGGTGTAAAGCGTTCCCCTGTATGAGGCTGTCACAGTGGACATCCCCAATCCATTTTCAAGTCAGTACAGCTCCAGAATAAAAGCAAAGATCATTCTTTAAATAGATACATCCAAACTGGGGGAAACTATATATTGCAAAGTATTTCCTCCATTTTCCACTGCTGATAAAGGACCAGAGACAGTTTATGCAAAAAAAAAAAAAAAGAAAAGCCAACAGTATTGTCCTACAGCTGGATGGCTGGTATGCAGAAGATGGTAAGTCTCTGTATCGTGAACCATATATGCACTTAAAGAAAGAATACTGAAGAGAATATACTCATCTGAATTAAAAATACCATGCAGAGTATTAATGGAAGGGAACACTAAACCTCACGGGTTTGAATGTTACCTGCAGTTAAAGATCCTAAATATGACATATCACAAGCTTCTCTGGCTTCAGTGTTGTGGGTGTAGAATATTGTCAATTTGGAACAACGATAAGTTAATGTTGGGTTTACATAAAACCTTCTGAAGGGCAGGAAAAAGGGATCACATTTGAACTGCAGTTCCACTCATGAAGGCAAGTGGAAAGATTTTTTTTTTTTTAAACAGGAAACCTGACTTGCCTGAATATAAGGCAAATGCAATTACAAGGTAACTTTCCCTCTGTTTGATATGGGGGGCCGGGTGCGGCGTGGGCAACCAGGTGTCCAAGGAGCTGTGCTACTCCTCTTGCCCCTGGAGGGCCACCCTAGATGCAGCCCAGCCCCAAGGCAGTAAAGCAGTACCACCACAGGCAGGAGGTTTCCTTACCAGCTCTAGTCACTCAGAAAATCCACGGGCAGCTAACTAGCCAAGGGGTACAACTGCTTGGAAGGGTTTTTCGTTTGTTTGTTTTTAAAGGAACTGTGCTCCTTTTGGGCTTCAAAGAGACAAGTTTGGTGCAGGACAACATTCTTGTTTGTTTTAATTTCTGTAAGATCCCTCATCCCATGTTTGGCCTCACACGATATGCTCTGGAAGCTCCACCAGTAGCTTCTACAGCCAGCGAGAACTGTGCTACAAACTGTTAAAACAGTAAACTGATTTATAAAATGCAGTCAGAATAGACAGCTTCCCACAAAAAGTACGCAGTTTTCTTCAAATTCTCTCAAGTGTCCTCATGGTGCAGTCAGCTGGATTTCTTTAAAGCTGGCCTAATACCTTTTACCAGCTATAACATTTTTTAACTTTTATGCTATGACTGGATCTCAAACATGCCAGAGCTTTGAGACAGACCTGTCTGCACCTTTTCTTTAAAGTGAACACACCAAAAAATACCAAAAGGGCTTTGAAGCAATGATGTTTTATTAGAACATAAACTTGAACAAACTCTCTTCTGTCTGAAAACCCAGATTCTTTCAGGCGAAAGAGAGAAAATACAGTCATTTGAAAACAAATACATTTTCTGCCCAACTGTGTCTTTGCAACAAGGGCCCTTTTCCTCCAGACTTGCTTTTCATACTAGCAACTTTCAATAACCTCTATGGTTTCAACAAACTTTACTTGTTCTCCTCTGGGTCAACAGAAAAATCTCCCCTCTTTTCATCATCTCTGGCCTGGTTTTGCATCTCTTCCCCATTATTCTAAGAAAACTCCCCAAGTGCAAGCTCCCCAGTCAGCACATATATTACTGCCTGCCCTGTTCTTCCCTGGAAAAGCTTCTCCCATGGCCAGGTGCTCTCAAAGAAGAAATCCTCTCCTCCCCTTCAAAGAACTGCCCCGACCAAAAAGCATGCAGTTACCAACCATGGACTCATCACAGCATATAATGTGCATACAAAAAATTATTTTAAAAGACACCTCGAACCACTATCTCATTTGTCACACACAGAATGACAATATGTGCATGAAGAATTTTTTACATGTTCCTTCTGTTTTCAAGGAAATAAGATGAAGTTTCCAACCTCACAAACAGAACAGAACTTGTTTAGCACAAAGGCTCTTTCCCTGCCTCTGAGGGCTACACTCACAGATGCTTCCTTGCCTTGTCTGTTCCTAATAGGGCACAGCTCCACCAGTTGATTCTTTAGCCTGTGTGCCTGCAGTATGATTGGAAGAGGTCTGCTAGACACAACTGCTAGATCTATCCTAAACAAAATAAGGAAAGTCAAAATACAGGATTCAGTAAATAAAGGATTAAAGGACAGGAATAGAAACAGTAACAATCAACATGGTAACAGACAGGTCTTGCTAAAAAAAAGCCTGGTTTTACAGTTGGAGGGGATTGCAAGTATTGCTGAAAAAGATAGCAGCTAAAGATATAAAAGACTTCCATGAAGTGCTTAACGTAGTAAACAAACTGATTAGAGCAGCATAACAGAACACATCAAATGTACTAAAAGCTGAATAACTGAAGCAACTGTTAATAAAGAAATCCCAGTATACAAGGGATGAGGTTCTGCTAGTGGGATTCTCTTTAGATCACTGTTAAACTAGATGCTATTTAACTTCTTTAACAAGGACATCACAACAGATGTAAAATTGTTTCTGGGAAAAATTGTAATGATACAAACACTAGCAAAACAACACAAAGTGTCTGACTAGCCAAACCTAGGCTACTCTCAGGACCCAGGGTGAGTCCTCCTCTCCCAGCCTGACAGACACAAGGCTGCTGCAGTTCCATGTCCCCAGATCCAGCTAGCGGTGAGGCTTCCCAACACAGACAGACAGACAGACATATACACAGAGAGAGATGGCCTCACAGATCAAATACAGACAGAAAAACAGTGCCTTTACCGGCACCCCTATAAACACACAGAGCACTCACACAAACAGCATGGGCAGCCCCACCCGGTTCCTCCGCTCCAGCTAATGGGAATTTCAGTCTGCTAGAGGAACCCACACCCTCCTCCTCCCCAGGTGCTGGCCCCCAGACCCAAGAGCCCCTAACTTTCATGGTCCCACACCAGCTGCTGGCACTCAAATCTCTTCTACTACTCTCTGGTTAGCCCGGTTTGAAGTTCATGAGCATTCACACACACATTGAAGATAAGAGCACACCCACACACAAGATGGTAAGAAATAGGATTTAATAAGAACACAGGATACACTGTGGTGATCACGCATCAGGCAGAGTCACACCAGCATACTGAGGAGCGCTCAGCTATTTACAATTGATGAGCTTCTTTTATCCCTTTATCCCTCTATTTTTCCCATGCTTGCTCCTTCCCAGTCCAACTTTACTCCTGCCTTTGTCCCCACATTAACAGTCGCACATGCAGTGAGGGCAGCAAGCAAAATTACAAGCCATGTTTTCCAATGAGTCGCTTACCTATCAACTTGTATTTTATTATAACTTGGCATTCAAAGCATGAGACAGTTGTTTTGTCACTGAAGATAAGTATCTGTAAAACTAACCAGCACATCCCAACAATTAATGCTGTAGCCCATGAAGTCTCCCTTCTTTTCTAAGCACATTCTCTTTGCTGCACCACCAATACCATTAGTCTTTATTTTTGTACACCATTCAACCATGCAATTCAGCATTTAAGAAAAAATACTCAGGAGATAAGCAGAAATCAGCTTTAATATGTTTCAGGGGAGCTCCTGGGGTAAACCAGTTATTCTTCAGGTGAAAGCTTTGGGGAAGTAAATATAATGGGAGGTGGGGGGAACAACAACATGGGCTGATCCTGCATGTTATCCTTATTGAAAAGGGCCATCTCCAAGAACAGGGTTAAGTGCTACTGGTGCTCTTCTCCCTTCCCAACGACAGGCTGAAAGGTTTGTTGAACACAGAGGTTAATATAAAAAGCTTCTCAGGGCCCAACAACAGTGAGCTTTACAACTTTTATAGAAATTCAATTTTGTTTCAGCTTTAGGTTGCTAGGTTAATGTTTGACTAATGATCATACCTACGTATACTCTTCCAAATTCTAGATCACCCTAGCAATAAGTTACTTTTCATTTAAAAGCAGACTGTCATTGTACTTTCTGCATACAGTATTCTCTGGAAAGTGTGCCTACACCTGGCCAGTTACCAATTTCCTAACTACCGATCGTCATCATAATACTATCAGGTGTGTAAACTACTACTAAGGTGTTGCACAGATTAGTATCTGCAGTAACACAGCACATGCAAATGACATCCATCTTTTGAATTCCACTCAAATGTACGATAGTTTGTCATAGACCTGTAAGATGGAAAAAAAAACCCCACTACTATATTGCCTATGGCACTAAATCCCACAACAATACAGAGCCTTCTGAAATCTTGTTTGACATATCAGTAATTTTAGAAGCATATTAGCCTCAAGGGCCATTCTGTTACTTGAGTAATTTACTCCTGGTTTCATGAGCGTGAATAAAGATAACTCACAAGAAATCTACCTTATCTATCAAAGAGTAGAGTAGAATAAAAACAAAACAAAACAACTCCACAGATCTACCGTAGACTACAATGCAGTGTTTAACCTACTCTTTTGAATCAAAAGCAACCAATTTTTTCTCATCTGTTTAATATGTTCACCTGAAACCTCCCTTAGTATGGACCGTATATACCCTCAATTCTTTTACTTCCACGTAAAAAATCCTGCTCAGAAATTAGAAGCTCACCAGTATAAGTACGATCAGAGATGCTTCCCTAAAAGATACTTTTTGTTTGTTTGTTTGTTTTTCTGAACTGAATCACTCATTGAAACTACAAAACACAAGTAGCGGGCTTTTTCCCCAGTTAAACTAGAAATTATTTTAGATTAGCATTTACAGCATTTTTCCTCCATAGAAACACTTCAGAGACCTTAGGTAAGACTTGCTGAGTAAAATTTTAAGCACATCAGGGCCTGTGTTTAGCCGATGAACAACAGGATGGCTCCAGGACCTTTACTCTTGAGCCCATATCCCCACAGGACAGCACTATGTTATATCACCATAAAGGCACTCACATGCCCCATGGCAACTACATAACAGTTTAAGCCTGAATGGATAAGCTACTGCACTTTCCACAGGCTAAGTTATACATTTTGGATATCTACCTTTTATTGTCTCATAGCAATCAGTCTGCACAGCCAACCTGTATTATAACAATATGAAAGCTTTAAAACTGATATAATAGCATACGCAATTGGGGCTGTTACTTCAAACTTTAAAACAAAACAAAACAAAAAAATCCCACTACCACGAAATCAAAATCTGCTTTTAAAATGGAATTTAACTCTGGTCTACATCAAGATTTATATATGTGTGTGTATACATCGGCTTGAAATATTGCATTAGTTGGACTTACTCTGTACAGGAATTAGAGACCCATTACATCTCCATTCCTTGATTTCCTTCTCTCTTTCTTTTAATGCACTTACGCCTTTGCCACAGAAGCAGCTGACAGCATTTTCTACAAATTGGTATATAAAGCCATATTTCACTGAGGTTTTTTCTTCTCAGGGATCCTGTTACACTTAGCAATGATAGAGAGAAGAGTGACGTATCTTATGAGTTCAGATTTCTTTTTTCCTCTCTGATTTCCAAATTCTAAAGCAAGTAAAAAATACAGAGGTATCTGTTATCTGTATCCAAGGTCTAAGTTATATGATAGGGTTACATGAAAGGGTTTCCGTACATGACAAATGAAAAAAAAATAATTTAAGGCATAAGGATTGTATTTGCTTAAAGAACATATTTAACTATTAATTCCACAAATTTGAAATCTCACAGCTAAAATAAAACTCTTTTTGCAAAAAACTCCTTCTTGGCATTCCAGGAAGAAAAAAGACTTACTCTCGGCTATTTTATTCTAGACATGTTAACCACTACAGTAAAATCTATCTTTAAAGGCTCTTATCTAGAAGAGATTACATCATAGACTACATCACAAATAATGAATACTATGCAGGTTGCTGTCGTGGTTTAACCCCAGCCGGCAACTAAGCACCACGCAGCCGCTCGCTCACTCCCCCCCCACCCCTGGGATGGGGGAGAGAATCAGGGAAAAAAACCTCGTGAGTTGAGATAAAGACAGTTTAATAGGACAGAAAGGAAGGAAAAACAATGATAATGATAATAATAATATGACAATAGTAATACTAAAAGAATTAAACTGTACAAAGCAAGTGGTGCACAATGCAATTGCTCACCACTCGTTGATCGATGCCCAGGCAGTTCCCAAGCCGCGATCCGCCCCTCCCAGCCAGCTCCCCGCAGTTTATATACTGGGCATGATGTCATATGGTATGGAATAGCTCTTTGGCCAGTTTGGGTCAGCTGTCCTGGCTGTGCCCCCTCCCAGCTTCTTGTGCCCCTCCAGCCTTCTTGCTGGCTGGGCATGAGAAGCTGAAAAATCCTTGACTTAGGATAAACACTACTTAGCAACAACTGAAAACATCAGTGTGTTATCAACATTATTTTCCTACTAAATCCAAACCACAGCACTATACCAGCTACTAGGAAGAAAATTAACTCTGTCCTAGCTGAAACCAGGACAGTTGCCAATTTATCTGTGTTTACTCACACAATAATTTGCTTCACTGTGGCAACAGGCAGACTTTCCAAGCCATCTGCACACTGACAAAGTGGGAATTTTGCTTCTCATTCTTTCAGACTTTTTCCAAGCCCCAGAAGGAACTGGTTTTAAGTCTTGTAATACTATGGCTGTTTGCTATGTCCTACTTAGTCTCAACTTGTATCCACCTTAAATATAGCAGAAAACATCCCTAAATCATTTAACTAGTGTACATAATGAAGTTAACATACCTACCCCATGGAACCATATACCATCTTTTTTCCTGTGCAGTCCCATGGAGGATACGGTTTGATATAGATATTTTCAAGTTCTAGTCTGCTAGAGATGCATTAAAGATATTAATTCGGGCCTGATTCATCACTGAAATAAGCCCTCCAGTTTCCATGACTCACAATCCCAGGAACGAGATTGTCACTCAAGAGAACAACAGGATCGGGTTTTTTTCCAAGAAGGAAAGCATAAGACTCTAATTAACACAAGGGCTTAACGAACTGCTTAAGTACCATTCAGGAAAGCACTTAGATGATACTTACTTAATTTGGCTTCAATAGGATTAAAAATTGAAAAGGTACATGCATAACATTTCTGCATGACGCCTTCTGGAGTTCTGAGTTCCTGCTATTGCAAGAACCTGACATTTCACAGCTTATTTAAAAATTATTAATTGAAATACCATTGTATTCACGCATACAGTTCTCAAAAATACCTAAGTGATACAGAAATCCTAGAGTTGATTTCGTGCAAGCTAATTTGTCAACAAAGTACAGTAGCTAAAGACAGCAATTTAGCAGCTGCAAGCTGTAAAATTATATTGGCACATATATATACTGTGCATATTAGCAGAGCATGTGAACTAACCCTTGCCCCGAGAAGGAAGTGCTAATTAATTCAGCAAAACTCAGACTCCTAAGTCCTGAAATTACTTTTTCCAACAATATTTAGGCATTTCTCAGCAGACTTGTAATTCCCAAATTACCTAGAGCAAATGAACTATGCAGAGCCATATTCAGCACCATTCAGTATGGTATTTTCCGTTAACTTTTACATTAAGGGTGGCTAGAGGTCCATAAGAAAAGTTAAGACTTGGTAGCAGTGCTCAAGCTAAAGAAGTTTGGACAACGCTGACTTAAACTCTTGAAAATTTTTTTCAAGCCTAGAATTTAATCCAGATGTTAAATATTAAGGCATGTGATTCTGAAGGGGGAAGAGGGATAAATAAGTGTTTTCACTGCTGTGAAAGGGGAATGTGTATTTACACGTATTTAAAATATGCTGCAGGATAAAGCAGAATCAAACAGAAATCAAACTAAAAGATAACAAATGTTCTGCACTTTTCTTCTTCATTGACTTTGTCTTACCTTTAAAGCTTCTAGGCTGAAACTGGGACAGGATAGCAGAATCCCCTGGATTTCATCATATATTAGTCAAACAAAAACTAGGGAACTACAATGACATTTTTTTGAATCACCTCACCCTCTTCTGCAATAATTTTAGCCTGGTATCCTCATGACCCATTCTGCTTCTCCGTGCTCCCCATGGAGATGTGTGTCTCCCCACTGACACTTTCGGGGATGTCTCCCGAGCGAGCCCCAGGCCGCCATTTGCAGCCACTGCTCTGTCCTTTCCCCTCTGTGGCTGCCCCCTCCCAAGCTGGGCCTGACTGTCGGGAGGACAGAGGAGGCTCCCGCAGGGGCCGTATCCTCCAACAGAAAGGGTGAGCAGCCAGGAGTCCAAGGCAGGTTCAAACAACTCCTGCCAAAGGGAGGGAGTGAGCACAGGGTCCTCCTGCGGGAGGACGGATCCTGACCCTCAGGCCTGCAGGGAAGGAAGTGGGATGCCAGCCAAGCCCTTCCATTGCGCCCACAGGGACCTCAGCCTACAGCTCAGACCAGGAAAGACGGCGACATTACACGTGGCACGTTTACTGCCAGCCCGTTACTCATCCTTCCCCACTCCTAGGATGTTACACATGCTTCGCTAATTCTTTAAAAAAAAAATAAAAATAAAATAAAATCCACATTTCAACTGTTTCTTTCAAGTAATGGTCGTTGTGATGCTGCTGAGCGGCATGAAGCGTCCCTTACCAACCCACCACCACAGCAACCCATCCCCGTTGCAATGCTCTCTGCAGCAGGGAGGTGAAGGCTGACCACAGCAATGATAGCTACAGCCAGGTTTTACTACAAATATGCTTTAATGCTTCTGCCTGTCACTCATCATTAATGTGTTTTACATCAACAGCTTCTTATTTCTGCCCCCCAACATTAAGAGCAAATTGCTATGTACAAGCAGGCACCCTTAAGCTGAGCCTTGTATCTAGGTAACCATGAAAACAAGCAGTGTAGGCAATAGTTTTGGTGTAGGTATGTCAAACCACTCACAAAGTAATGGTTCTGTATTTTTAACATTTAATGAAAATATCCATTTCCAAACTGACTTATATTTATTGTGTCTGACTGTATGTCCTGGTTTCAGCTAGGACAGAGTTAATTTTCTTCCTAGTAGCTGGTATAGTGCTGTGGTTTGGATTTAGTAGGAAAATAATGTTGATAACACACTGATGTTTTCAGTTGTTGCTAAGTAGTGTTTATCCTAAGTCAAGGATTTTTCAGCTTCTCATGCCCAGCCAGCAAGAAGGCTGGAGGGGCACAAGAAGCTGGGAGGGGGCACAGCCAGGACAGCTGACCCAAACTGGCCAAAGAGCTATTCCATACCATATGACATCATGCCCAGTATATAAACTGCGGGGAGCTGGCTGGGAGGGGCGGATCGCGGCTTGGGAACTGCCTGGGCATCGGTCAACGAGTGGTGAGCAATTGCATTGTGCACCACTTGCTTTGTACAGTTTAATTCTTTTAGTATTACTATTGTCATATTATTATTATCATTATCATTGTTTTTCCTTCCTTTCTGTCCTATTAAACTGTCTTTATCTCAACTCACGAGGTTTTTTTTCCTGATTCTCTCCCCCATCCCAGGGGTGGGGGGGGAGTGAGCGAGTGGCTGTGTGGTGCTTAGTTGCCGGCTGGGGTTAAACCACGACACTGTAGTTTAGTTCAAGTTCGACTAAGATATGATTTAAAGTCTCAAGTCCATTAAACTTCCTTTCCTTGTCTGCAAACATGAACCATTTTAATGTATCTTCTGAAATACTACAGACCTTTTTTGTTGTTATTCTCAAAGCCTGTTTCACATAACCAAATAAGCTATACTTCACCAGCATTTTATGAGACAAAAATCTTCAGAAATATTATAAAACATTATCATAATGAACCAGATTACATTACAATATTAAAGGAAAATTAAAATTCCTACAGTGAATAATTGCTAGACTCAATTATCCTTTACAATATAACAAATATTTTGTGTTTCATTCAGACTACAACTTGGTGTCAAAAGCAGGAATGCAAAACATAGTGACATAAATTCATTTTTAGGCAAGCAACTTGGCTTTACTTGAGACACTGTAGCATTTGTTTTCTCTCATCTCACTTGTTGCCTTCTTATTTTGCCTAATATAATTATTTTACCTAACATCATTTTGGTTTGATTTACCAGAACCAAATTTGCCACACCACAGTTCCTTTTCCTGGAATTTCTGCTGTGATCTTTTGAAGCCTGGCTACTTTACTTTTGAGAATATTTTCAAGTGTTTTAGTGGTGAAGTTTCAAATAAACAAAACGTGTACCAAATTTTAAAGACTTATCTGCAATCAGCCCGGGAATAATTTGCCAAGGAAATCATATCAGTGGCAGAACATACTCAAACTAAAAACTTCACTTATAGCCCAGATATTTTTTTAATCGGCTACTATCACAAGCAATACCTACAACTCTAGTACTTAGCCAAGATAAAAATACTATAGCCCCCATCTTCCAGTGTACTTTGTGTGTGTTAGACAGTACTTTGTATATAGGAACATCCAGACTCCAAGCTATATATTAAAACCAAAACAGAGATGGAACTGGAAAAAAAAAAAAAAAAGAAAAAAATTGGTGGTAGATATGGTACCATAAATACACTTTTTAAAGTTACTTTGGAAGTTGATTTGTTTTGAAATAGATGCCCGCTCTTCCAGCTTCCTTAAGAGTCCTAAGTCCCTTCTTCAGAAAAGCCAGAAAATAAACTATAAACAAAACCACCCCTCAGAAAACACTGACTCTCTGAAGCACAGTGAAAAGCCCAGATCCTCAGGCAAACTGGATTGTTTGCTAAATTTGTTGAATTAATCTGAACACTGCTCACTCGCTCACTCTCTCTGTTACACTTGTCATATTTTTCCAAGTCATCTGTCTTCTATTCCTTCTTATCACCTGCTGAACACAAGAGGAAAGTTGAGAATATTCTACTGAAAAAGCAAATGCACCCTCAGCAGATGTCAGCAATCTTTTTCACGTTGCACAATTACAGATTTACAAGTTCAGAGATTAAGATTTAAGAACACATTGAAAGCATTTGAAATAAAATTATTGTAAACATATTTCTTGAAGTGTAGGGATATTTTAAATAAATATTCTGAAATGCCTGCTGAGACACAGAAGTTGCTATGTGAAGCACAACAGCTATGTATTGAATGCCATTTATGCACAGAATGAATTATTTGTAATGCCAAAGAAGCTGTGCACCACTGTTTGCATTTTGTTTAAAGTTTGCACTAACTTTTGTAACTAAAAAAATCTGTTGAAAATTAATCCTCTTTTTAGTCTCTTATGTAGGTCTCTAGAGATAGAGAGGAGTTTTTTAATCATTTGAAATGTACTTATTTTTAAAAGAAAGAAAACTTTTCAGTTAGGCAGCAACGTCACCCATTTCATAACACTCAGACTTGATTTTTTGTGCAGACTGTAGCTCGACAGACTTCACTGTATGATGAACAATTAACAGATAAATGCATCTAGGCTATTCCTACTCTTTGCTCATCATTTTGATAAGGCTTGTCATGATATAGGAGGTAAAACTCACTAAGCTTTAACAGAATGTAAGTTAATTTCCTGAAAGAATAATGTAAGGGAGATTTTTATTAAATCCTAATTACTTCTACTTCATTATCACTTCAGTAGGTGGATTGGCTGATATCATTATTGTAATGGAGTGAGAATGAACCAGACCAGTCTTACATATATACTGCTTCCTGTCATCTTTTTATAATAGACTGTCACCTTTTCTTGTATTTCAGTAATAAAATTCACAGAGGTCATATCGGGAAAGTGAAAAAGCAATGACTGAAAAGTGTCAATGGTAGACAAGCTCTTACTGCCTTTTTTTTTAAAAACGTCATCCAAAACTTCCTCTAGTTGTAGGGGCTGGCAATATTGCTAATGTGAAATAATTTAACTTTCAACCTGGTTTGGCAGATGAGAAGAATGCGTTATGAATCTCCTTGTTTTGCCGAAAGTCAGGGGCAAAAATTCTGGAACAGATTCTGACAATGGCTGCTTCAGGAGTGACCTACGGCTTTGCAAGTCTAGCTCAAGCAAGCAGACAGGAATAATCTTGAACTTCTGTTTTCTCTAGAATCTTCGTTTTTCCTCAGCCAAATATTTTAAAATAAAACAAGATCAGCACTCTGTTTCACAGATTTAAAAATCTTTACACTTGATTAGAAAAATTGCTGTCTTGATACCCTGAGTAAACTTTTCATCAACAGTAGTCCATAACTACTGTTTTCCAATCCTTCAGAATAAAAAGCAAAGGAGGAAACAAAGGCCTAGGAAAAGAATAAAATCCTATAAAACCTAATTCCTTTAAGAACTAGAGTCTGTAAAAACTATCTATTTTTGTGAAAAGCTAGGATTCCTAAGAAAGGATTTTTTTTTCAGTGTAGCTAGTTCACTATATTGTTATTATTAACAAGTATTGACGTTTATTTCACACATACAAAAACTAGTTTAATATTCTCACAGTTTATATGCCTAATTCTTTCTTTAAATTTCTGGAGTTTCTTGTCCTGCCAAACTCTACCTAACTTCTTTGCTCCATCAGGGATGCCAACCTCATCAATCTCTTTGGTGTCTTCCTGACCATCTCCCTGTGTACCTTCCCTCTGACTCAATATTCAACAACCCACCCCCTTTCTTTCTTCAGCTAAATCAGTTTGAAAGGGCACTCAATATATTATCAGGCTAAAGAAATCAATTTCTGAATTTTGCTGTTTCCTCTGCCTTGAATCCCAGTTTCTTAAGTTCTGTTAATGGGGGCCATAGCTATCATACGTAGGTGGATCGTATACATAAGCATTTATACGGTCTGGTTTGTCCCGACCTCATGAGTACCAGGAAGACTGCTACAAGGTAGATGGAGCCTTTGAACTTAATTAGAAGTAAGTGAAACTATGCAAATAGCAACATATACCTGATCTAAACACACAATCAGGGTCTTAAAGCTATAGAAAGCATTCACATCCTTACATCCATCAGTTATCTATCTACCGATTATGTGTGCTAAACAACACATGAAAAGCATTCTTTAGATGAACTAATTTTAATCCTGCATTAAACAACAAAAATAGTATTTCATACCTTTAAAATCTCAAATGATTTTCTAACAGATGGAAAAACAGTGCTTGAGCCAAAATACCAGCACTTCAGTTATTCTCTGTAGCATTCTTTTTATTTCATGGCAGCTAAAAAGATCTCTTTTTTTCTTTTCTTTTTAAAGAGTAATCAGTCCATTAAAAAAAAGGAAAGAAAAAAATCTGAAAACACTGAAGATTTTCTGAGACGCTAGTAAAAACGTTGCTTAAAGGTTCTCAAATGCCCAAGAAAATCACTACCAGGAAATTACTTTTTAATCAAGCATGAGGAGGAAAGCAGAAAGTATTTTATTCCCTACAACAATATAGCACATGCTTAAACAGTTAGAAAACATTGTTTGCACTTCAAGAGAGACCATATTCCCAGAAATAACTAAAA
Source organism: Gymnogyps californianus (assembly GCF_018139145.2). Lineage (NCBI taxonomy): Eukaryota > Metazoa > Chordata > Aves > Accipitriformes > Cathartidae > Gymnogyps > Gymnogyps californianus. Next base: position 55,509,660 of record NC_059472.1, on the reverse strand, counting down.
TTCTGTAATATTCAGCTTATATCCACAGGGAGATTGAAACTCATTTTTTCCCGTAGCTTACCTTTCCTTACAAATTTCTAGCATAAAACATGTAATCACTCTGCTGTTATTTATGATTTTGTATCGGTCTCAGTGTCGTGGTTTAACCCCAGCCAGCAGCTAAGCATCACGCAGCCGCTCTCTCACTCCCCAACCCCCTCCCCCATTTCCAGTGGGTTGGGGAGGAGAATCAGGAAAGAAGGTAAAACTTGGGGGTTGAGATAAGAATGGTTTAATAACTAAAGTAAAATATAAAACTAACAATAATAATAATGAAATATAATAATAATAATAGTAATAAAAAGGAATATTTAAAAAAAAAAAAAAAAAGAAGCGGGGGGAAAAAAAGGAAAAAAAACCCCAGCGATGCACAATGCAATTGCTCACCACCTGCTGACTGATGCCCGAGCAGCGGTCCGCTCCTCCTGGCCAACTCCCCCCTGTTTATATACTGGGCATGATGTTCTATGGTATGGAATATCCCTTTGGCTAGTTTGCGTCAGTTGCCCCAGCTCTGCTCCCTCCCAGCTTCTTGCACACCTGCTTGCTGGCAGAGCATGGGAAACTGAAAAGTCCTTAACTTAAGATAAGCGCTACTTAGCAACAACTAAAACATCAGTGTGTTATCAACATTATTCTCACACTAAATCCAAAACACAGCACTGTACCAGCTACTAAGACGAAAATTAACTCTAGCCCAGCCAAAACCAGGACACTCAGCTAGGACAGCAATTATAGACTAGCTATTTTTCCTTTTACACTACTCAACTTCGGTTAGTAAGGTTACTAAGACCTAGAGAGAAACCTGCAATCCTCAGTCCTCCCCCATCTTTCTTTTTATTTTTTTTAATTGTCTGAGGATAAGGAGGAATGGATACTTAGTACTGTAATTACTTGACAATGGCTCCGATACTTAAGTAGCACAGATAAGTAGTATTTTAGGGTTGGATGTGTCACGAAAGCTAAGCTAATATGATAATAGGGTAATATAAACATTCACTATTTTTAAAAAATAGTTGGCATTTTAATAGAAAATCCAGTGGAAATAATTCTGCTGAACAGTCTACTAAAAGCTCTATAATTTATATGTTTTTCCTTATCCTTCTCCTTTGTTCTTCCATAGATCTTCACACAAACATTTTGCAGCTTTTAGCCTCAAAATGGTCAAACTGATCCTAGGTAAGAAGAAATTCCCAAGTCTTGCAAATCATCATACCAGAGATGCTGACAAGCATGACTAGTGCCCGTGTACACCTGCACAGTGACTTCGTCTCTAAAATCAAAGACTTGGAAATGGACACTTAGAAATTTCAACTGCCAAAGAACATCTCTAGCCCTTCAAAAGCCATCTGCACCACAAATCTGCATCGCCTGATAATACTTAGAAATTTAAAAAAATACATTTAGTACTGTTGGCAAGTAATATCAGAATAGTAACATTTATAGATGACTGCAAAGTAAAATGAATCTGGAGAGAAACCCTCAGATTTGGAGCACTTGACACAATGCTCTGTCTCTGGGTAAAGGCTGAAGAGGTGTAGCTCAGGCATCTGAAACATAATTCCCTAAAGAATAAGAAGGACTTCTGCCAGCCTTGCACTAATATAAAGAGAAACTTCACCTGAGTCAACTGTGAGCTGGAGCTCACTGCAGTGAGAAAGATACACAACATTCAAAGCCACATCAACATCTGTCATCTTATGCAGGGATACCTGCATTGCTTCTAGTGCATTTCTTTAGAGTAATTACTCAGTGCTGAGTGCAAACATCCATTATAAAAAGTTTGTATTTTACCCATGCTTCTTTCATTAAGGTTGGGGGGGGGGGGGTTATTTCAATGACAGTTTGAATTAAAGGTGAATTGCAGACTTTGAGTCAGCATCGGTGTTTTAGAGTGGAAAGCAATATAGGTGTCCTGTCAGGAATCATGAACTAGTCTAAGTACCTCTCAGCTTTATTTTACACTCCGCCACTGACTCATTATCTCAAGTGAGTCACTTAACCTCCGTAGGTCAATTAGATTGCCTGTAAATTATGCAGGATACCACACGGCCTCATGGTTGTTATGAGGTGTTACTCATTTCTGGAAAAACATTTGACATTCTTGGATAAATAAGAGTGTAAATTTTATTACTGCCAGCTAACAAGAAATTAGCTTATAAGAGGGTCACGCTATGTGCCATTTGCAGTTATTTTGCATGATAAATGATTCTCCCAAATAGTCATCAGTGGTGAATGTCACTTTTCTCAATCCCTGCCCTGTTTTTCATATTTACAAGCTTCTGCACTAGGTATGAAAGAAGACAGGCATGAAACAAAGACAACTGTCAGTTCACACAAAACTGAAACAAAAATGGGGACATGGCATCCACAAAAATGAGTTATATAGTCCATTTTGTTCCGGAAAGTAAAACAAATAGTAACTTTTTAGTCATGATTACTACGTCCTTGATTAATTTTCTTGTTTCTTGAAAAGCAGAACCTCCCTACGTAATACTGAGTCCAAATACTTAGTTTACAGCATACTATTATTTATTTGACAGGTATGTTAAAACCAAGCCTGTTGAAGCTGTTTATATATGTTTTACAATTTTATTATTACTACCTGAAGCCAGAAGCAGAAAGACTGTTTACTATACAGTAACAAGCAATATTTGGCATTAGCAGGCATAAGAGATATGGAGGTCACCAGCTTGTGGTGAGGGAATACACTTTTATTGGTTGACTCACAGGAAACATCTTGTTACTAACACCTTCTGGGCTTCCCCCCCCTCCCCCCCACCTTGTTTTAATTAAAACAGGAATAAACTGTTTTCCAGTTTTGCTAAACAAACAGAAAAAAAGATCATGCTGACAGAAGGAAGAAAAGGTCTCTTCTCAGGAGACACTTCTTAAATGCATAACCTTCAATAACCTTTAGTTTCTCTAGGTATAACACGAAACTTTGTTACAGTCAAACGCAATTGTTTTTTGAAATGGGCAAAGAATTGTTTCAACTAATATTGATACACCATCTGTTAAGCAACGTATCAGGTAGAAACGCAGAAGCTAGGCTAGGAAGCATTTCAAGGCCTAGCTCTGTAGCCAAAATTGCTCTTTAAGCCACTACAGACCACTACTGCTACTGAAAGTGGTCCACACATTTCTACTGTGCCTTCCTATTTCTGTCCTATGAGGCTGCACAGCAAACCAAATCAAGGACCCAACTAATTTTCTGTTCTCTCTGTCATTTTTTTTTGACTGCTGGGGATGTGGGAGAAGGCTGTGTCAGGTGCCCAAGGGCACTACCCGGCCATGCTGTCCCACCCCCCACCCTGCCCCTGGAGCCCCGTTTCAGCTCGGCCCTGGGCTGTCAGTCCCTGCCCCGGCAATGCCGGAGCAGTGTCCTTCTCCAGCCCTGTCTCTGGCCCCTTCTCCTTCGGCTCCTGCCTGGGCCCCTAGTTGGACCCTGGACCTGGGGCTTTCCTCGGATTCCACTAGCAGGACATTACTCCTGTTACTGGCTGAGCTGGCTGCATTTAGTTGCTGTGGGACTGCGCCCCATCTGTGAGGGCACAGCCGGTGCCGGCGTCACCCTTTGCTCCCAAACCCCCTTTCCCTAAGAAGCAGCCAGCCCTTGCTGCTCACTAATGGGAGAAGGAAGGTGTTGGTCAAGTTAATATAAGCATGTGTGAAACTACTGCCTAAAAACTAGGCTTCGTCTCAGCTCATCCACAGGAAATAATAATGTATGTACATCCTCTCCAGTTGTACAAACCTCAGTAAGAAATTAAATCCTAAGCAGCACTGACATTTAAAATATCACATTTGTTACGTGAGATAGCACTTACCAAAACAAAGAGCTATTGTTTCAGGTCTTTTGCAAAAGCAGTTACAGCAAAGTTAAACACTTCCATCGCATTTTAAATGTTTGCAGTATAACAGCTAGAGAGCCACTTCTTCATGAATTTAAGTGAGAAAACTGATGCAAGAAATCTGTCCCTACCCTGACAACCGCTGATCCCTTATCTATCTTAAGCAAAACCATTATGGCCCTCCTAGATCTGATGCTAATGACAGACCAAGAAAACTGACAGGGATGAACAGATACAGTCTACCTCCAAAACAGAAAATAGCAGCCGTGTGGCCCTTCAGGTTTCTTTCTAAGGATGATCTTGTAGTACAGGAAAACAGGAGCTGAAGCATAGCATGATCTTGAAAGGCTTCTAAAAGCAGGAGCTATTCCACTCCATTTCAAAGTGCTGAAGAAAGGTGTTTCAGGATTAGAAAGGTGGATTCATTTGACAGAACCCAGGAAGGCCTCATTTCAACTTTAAATTGCTTTAGTAAAAAAGAAACTGCTGGAAAATACCAAAAAGAACAGCTCTGGGAATTTTAATATGCATTAGACTTGAATGAAGGTTAGCATACAGTCTTCCAACATCTTATTGGACGTTTTATTTTTGAAACGTCTCTTGCCCTCCAAATTCTGTTTCAGCAGCTATCAATTCTACTGACCACAAAGCATGATTTATTTACTTGCCCCACTCAAACCACAATATAATCTTCATCTGCTTATCTAGCACAGATTCTCCTAACTCCCATGACAAGATAAAAAGGGACAACATTTATTAATTGGATGGTATCTTCAACTAGACGTCAAGGCTGACTGCTGATGGACAGAGTGCTCAGTGAAACAGAAAATGAAAGAGTTTGCCTGACACCAACAAAACCAACCCAGTACCTACCACAAGACCATAAAATGAGTATGTACTTTTTCTAGTCCTTTTTTTTTTCCAAGCACCCCTTTCCAGATGTATCTCTAGTATTTGTACTTTCCCCCAGCCAATCTAACTCTATGTTTGTGCTGAAAGTGTCTTGCTTCTGATGTAATTTCTTACACTTAAAGAAAGGTTTAAGAAAAAGCTGATTTAGTCATTTAAAAGTTTCCTGCATCCTTAAACAACCAAGTGTTGTTTTACAATATGATGTAGCTAATTAAGAAGGCTTAAACTCCAAGAGGAACCTACCTTTGAGCACTAAGTCTGAGCAACATTTCAGCTCCTCTCCCTATTAAGCAAAATAAAGAGGGGAACCGCAGGAACCTCAACTGTGGCAATACTAGGTTGGATCTGATGTCAGCCTATTCCAGCAGCCAGCATCTTGCCCGTGGTAAAAGGAAGTCCTTTGGAGATAAGGGCTATGAACCCTGTAGTAGGCTGGCCTGAGACAATCCGGACTCCATGTTAGTCTTTTCCTGACCTCTAGTAGTAAAAAAGTTTTAGAGAGGCAGAGAAGTTAACGCTCCCAGTTTAGTGACAAAGCCTACTACAACACTATGCAACCATATGGTACACACAGCTTTATTGCCTTGAATTTTTTCCTTCAGTAATTTGTGTGGTAACATTTAATATCTGTTATATATTTAGCACATCAATACTTAAATATTATGCTACTTCATTATACAATTGTTTGTATGAAAGTAGTTCATTTATTGTTTCAAAGACTGGAATGGTTTTGGTTTACTGGGGTTTGGGTTTTTTTTTAAAGAAACCTAATATTCCACTCTCATTGACCAGAAGTAATACATATATTTGGAAAGTGCTGCTGTCTGAGTGCACAGAATATTAAGAAATGTAATGTGTTCCTTGTAAAGAAACAAAAAACAAAAAATCCTTCTCCCAAAGAAACCTGAATAAAATTAAGAAGTACATTCCCATCTGAGTCTCAACATAAAAATATTTCAGGGATCCTTACAAACCATTTGGAACTGAAAAGTAAAACTACACTTACGTTTCCTCAATGTAACAGAGTTACAAATATAATCCTCCAAATTAAGGTAAAATAACTATACAGAATAGGCTACTCTTTCTTTGTTGTTACTGAAAAAGGATGTGAAGGCAGAGGGAAGAGTAGTAAGAGAGCAGAAGAGGAAAGAGGAAAACACAAAAGTTATTTTACCATGTTCTCTTCAGAAAAGTTTATCATTACTTTGAATTACAAGCAACTTATACTCACAAAATACAGTCCATCACAACTTTAGTTGTGAGCATTTGCATATATCTAGCCTAGCATAAGAAAATGAGGTCCAGGTGAAGTCAGTGGCAGTGATGGACAGGATAACTGTAATTCAGCTTCAGCCCCTAGTCAGATACAATGTGTTACTAAAAATCAACATGTTCAAGTTCTAAGTATGCTGTCCTCACAACTTCCTTCAGGAACTTTTGTCTTATTATAATAAAACATTTCTCTTCCAAAAAAGATACTTTAAAATTTACTTAGAAATTTCATTTCTAACAATGAGATTTGGCTCTTTTAAACCTCCATGAGAATATTTGAGGCAAAATGCTTTTTGATACCGTAACACAGAATGTACTGAATAAAGAAAAACAGTAATTATACTTTTAATTACTGTTCTATAATTAACACATCTTGTATAACAAACTTCAGAATTGTAGACAAAGAATATCAGATGAGGGCAAAACTTGGTGTCATCTGCTGCTATTCGCACTTAATTAGCAACCTCAAAATTGCAGAAAAATGGTACCAGTTTCTAAAAACATGCTTTTTCACAATTTAACCTTGACATGGGAAGAAGCATGTGTTATGAAGCTTTGTATTAAGTATTGAAGAATGCCTTGAAAAAAAGCAGACTGTAACATCATTTATCTTGAATGTAAGTAATGCATCTGTATGTGTGGAAGCCAAGTGAAACTGAATCTCTTCATGTGTTCATTTCAAAGTAAAGGCAACTACCTTGCTCAGAATATCCTGTGGCTCAGCAGATGTATTGAAAATCATCAACGTGGTTATATCCAATTGCTAGTCAGGCCTTCTAGAGTTGGAATACATGCAGCCATAAATATTAATGCGTGTGCTTTTTTAGACCTATCTTCAAATGTTCCATCAAATTTTCTTTAAATGAGGAAAAACATAAAGGAACACATTTTAATAGGCAAAGCAAAGCTCAGGCAACTATTAAGTAACAAAAGATATCCCAGAATCCTTTAGGGAATTTGACAGTTGGTGCTTCCCTAGACTCTGCATCATTGATATGCTAAAGTGCAGTACACCAACAAAGCTTTAGTTAGGAAATGAGTCCATGAAAAATAATAATGCTTAGAAAAAGCGTCTCGAGTTAGAGGTGGCAAAGAGAGAAATCTGGCACATAATAACATGACAGCTGATGCAAAATGTAAAGTCTGTGGCCAGCGGCTTCAGCAGAATTTAGAGAGGCGCTATGAAGACCTCCTGACCACAGAAATCTCATGCACATACTGAGCTTAAAGCAGAAGGAAGAGAGAATGAAATTCTTGCAAATAAATATATTCTCCCAAGAAGTATTATGGCACATGAACTGTACAGAATAGGAACAAGAACAGAATCTTGAAGTAACAAAGCCCCAGAACCTCAAAGTAACAAAAATGAATAGACGTTTTGGCAATTAAGTTTTGCTTTCATTACAAAGATCTGTCATTGAACAAATGTAGCCCCCAAAAATAGGACTCCTATTAGGCTTTAGCCTTACAATAGTATTGAAAGGCTCTTAAATGGCAAAATAAAGGAAATGCACAGCTTCATCATATAAGCAGCCCACCTATTAGCACACAAAATAGTGGCCTCAGGTTACATAATTTCAAACACTTTTCTTCTCAATATGAATAAAATTCACCAGTGAAAGAAACTAGACAACCTGAGATTATGCCGGAGGATTTTCTATATATCCTTACGCAGGATAGGCTCTATTTGCAAAACACAAAAGATAAATAGCAGCACTCTAGTTGTTGAAGCATCATTGCAATATCAATTTTTATTTCCATATTACAGGTGGAGAACTAGGTTTTCCAAAAGAGTATTTTCATTTGAACAACAGTGATATGGGTAAATAAAAGATCTCAGAGGACCTCTTTCTTGGAACTTCAAAGGCAAATTCATTAATGGAAAACAAGAACCACAAAACTTTTTATTTATGTCTGGATAATTTCACATGTGCATTGCTAAATATCTTTCAGTACATCATAACAATTACAGATTTCAGATTTCAAAAATAATCCACTTTGGAAAAGATTTTTTATGACCCATTTGCTGTTGAGTCAAAACATCACTGCTGTTTAGTGAAAATGATCTCTACCAGCTATAAAGGGGAATAACTTGATAGAAAAGGATGCATCTAATCTGAGCCTTAATACTACAGAGAATGTCAAATAAGAGTTGGAGGCATTTCCAACACCTGCAGCTTGAAGAGGAGGAGGTAAAGAGAACGATGAAACTAAAGGGGAAGCTGGACAAGGTTGATTGACATAGATGTGTAACACCAGAGAAAAACTGTCATCCTGCTGGTACTGTGCAGCTGTGAAGACTACGCCTAATATAAATTCATTTTATACATACAGAAATCCTAATGATTGACTTTACTGGTGAATACACACCATATCCAAGGTGTGTATTCCAAGGGCTTCTGTCTTTCTTTTTTTTAAGTGACCTTTGCTTCTTTATAGACTTGCACAGGAGGTAAAATGACCTGTTTTAGTACTTTATGTTAACTTGAAAGTACAACTGGATGTAGACACACTACAACAATTAGCATGGGTAATTTAAATTCAACAGGACTATAATATGCCCTTGCAAAATACAGCTTTTCATTGCTGTAACTAAAATAATAATAAACTTCTTACTAATTATATAATAGTTGTTACTGCTACACTAAAAAGCAGGAAAAAAAAAAAATCTGCCGTGCACTCAGTAAAGCTGCTTACGTTTTGCAAACCATGTAAGTAAAACGCTTGAATTGACATTTCTCCACACAACTTTCTGCCTTCACAACTGTGCCTCACACTAAAATTAAACGAGGCAAGAAAAACATCACAGCACACACAACACCTAAATATCACTGCTGAAAGATACCACATCTCTTTACACATGGTACATCAATTTATTCCACTGCAAAATTTCAGGGTCACAGGCTGCCTTAAATTTCACATAGCGCACTGTGCATTCATGAAGAGAACTTGGTGCTGCCGCTGACCAAGTCTACTCTAGAACATGATGATTTGTTGTTTCAGACACGTAATCATTGCTAGTGCTGCTACACGATGAGCTTCCAGAACTCAGGTAGCACCTTCATGTCATCCTGCACGCTGCTTTGTGGATTAATCAGTTCCCATAGGCACTAGCTCAAGAGCAGGTGCACAATATCCCACTGATCTCCTCAGAACAGGACCCTCATCAACCCAGCCTGGACCTTTCAAAGGCATTTCATTTGATGTGTGGCTGCTTAATAAGGAAACCTCATAAGGAAATGCCAAGGAAAGCAGCAAGTTTTACATCCCTTTCTTCAGGTACCCTGCTAGCTTCTAGAAAAGCACGTCCCCATTTGGGATACAGAAGAGTCCAGAATCCTCCTCTGAAAGCCTGTCCTCTTTCAGTTCCTTCTTGGGATACCACTTTTAAGAGATCGTGACACCACCCTTTTAAGTAGCAGTACAGTGGTGGGATCCCTTTCCTAAGATGTGAAAACGATAGGGTCAGTGCTGTCTGCCACTCAAACAGTAATTAGCGTTGATTCCTGTTAACTGAAAACCACTAAAATACTGTAGAGGTAGAAGACTGGAACCAGGGACCTGCTTCTCTCCACCTGCTGTTTTACTTCCAGAGCCTTCTCAAGTGCCTGACAAATCTTGATTCCTGTTCTACAGATTCCTTTCTCATGTTGATTTCTCTTCTACAATAGCCCACATGCAAAAGGAGGGCTAATGACCAACTTAGGTTCCCACCTTGGGGATAAGTGCATTTCCTTGCAACTGCAAGATGTGAATTTAAAAAAGCTTCAGAAAGGAGCATCTCCAACTCCTTTGAGCAGTGGTCTGATCACACAGGTCTTGTGTAAAAGAAACAGCCTCTTTAGCAAATTCCCAGTTCCCCTCCTTTCTTTCTTTTGTGGCTCTCAACACATGAGAAGTAAGAGAATACATTAAGGATCATCCCATTGTCACTACCTGTTTGACACATTTCTTGTGCAATTGCAGGAGACAGACATTCTGGGAAGAACATCATCTGACTCTTGAGTTCAGGCTGGTGCCACAATGCTCAGCTGCATACGTACCAGGCACTTCGAGAACTCCCCTTCATTACAGTGTGACTTATACAGTGCTTAGGTGGTTCCAGGAATAGGTGACACTGTTCCACTCTGTAATTCTATCGAGGAGTTTCCACCATCGTTCTTTTGAACTTGTGCACCTTAATTTCACTCTTATCCTATTGTGGGTTTCTACGTGCCTTTTTGAGTCTAGGTCTCACTCTCACCTTTGTCTGATCTGAAAGTGTTTGGGGCGTTGGGAAGAGCTGAATGCCACAACAGCAACTAATGAACTGTGAAGTATATCCTGCCCAGTCACGCTCCAGCAGAAACCAGAATGACACAAGAATTGACTGTGACACCTAGAAGAGGTAAAGACTGTAAGAGTATTGGGAAATCAGGAACTCAAATTTGGCAGAAGGACAATCCTCCCCTCTCAGGTAAGGGGAAAAATGAAATAGTAAAATTTTAAGTAACAATACAATCATATTTGAACTTAATGCAAAATCATAGTATATGAAGTTACTGGTGAGAAAAGTGCATCTGTAGCTTCCACGTTGTCATATGAATATGTATGTATTGAAAAGTGCTTTTCAAATCTGTATCATGTGAGAAGCACAGAACTGTGATCAATTGCTTGCATGCAATTATCACCAATATTTGATGTTATTAGCTGCTGCAACATTATGACTTGGATAATTACCTGCACCTGTTTTCTCATAATTAAATGGCTGTGTACATCATTACATTTTCAATGAGGTCCAGACAGTATTTTTTTCCTTTGTGCTACTGAAATGCAGTTGATTAGAAATGTTGTGACTTCTAGATGAAGAATGCATTATTTCAGCTGGTGAGGGAAATAACTATATTGCTTTAACACTGAGAACAAAAGTACTGAGCTCTTTAATTCAGCTCATGGAATTAATGAAAGCCTTTTAATTGCTTCTTCTCTGACTCTGAGTTCTGCAAACATATACAAGGGAATTAAGACTGTGTCTGTTATGTTGGGAAATCTGATTGCTTCAAATACAAGAGGACTTAAATACAATACAAAATAGAATCCATACAATGTGCTTGTGTACTAACCTAACTCTGCAGCCACATTTGCCACCTGACATACTGCCACATGACTGTCCTAACTTGGGAGCAGAAGTCCAAAAAGTGTAGACATCTGGAGACACCTGAAGCCGCATTGCAAGCAGAAGTTCTAGGTGGCTATACAGAGTCTCCTAAATGTGCTGCTTTTGGTTGAACCAATTACTTTCATTGAAAAAATGTTGTTTCTGCCCACACACTAAGTGAAGAAACTTCACACTCTGCAAAATTTTAGACATTTTCCAGTACACTTCTACTGTGTATCAGATTTTAAAATATCACATAGAGTATTTCCTACAAGGCTTGGTTAAGGTTAATGAAGTAATTTAAACTACAAAATTCTCTGCTAAAAGGAGGAAGACAAAGGGAGATGCTAAAAATACATTGTTCTTAAACTGTGATCAAAATATTGTTTTGGTCGGAATACGGGCCTGGTTTTGACACTGATGAGCTTTCTGTATCACTGTCTTGTACTTCAGAGTCATTTCACATTCAACCCAAAGAACAAGTACTCCGTGAATGACAGGTTTGCCAAATAGCTTTCTGATGCAGCATTTAATGACCTCTGCCTGAAATCACTCAAATCAATGACTTTTTGGCCGCTCTTACTATAGTCACAGCTGGAGCTGCTAACAACATACTATCAGTCATCAATGCCTGCCAACAAATTAAGTGCTGTAAGAAGGGATGAAAAAATCTCCCATAAATCTGAGACAAGAATTCCCTCTTTAATTTCAGCAAAAAGCCTTAAAATAATATGCCAAGAAAATGATTCCCTGAGGAATCATAACGTTTGCGCTCCTAAAGAGGAGTGATGGAGTCCATCTCCAGCTCACTGGCATTTTAACTGTGACTATGACTATGATCTTGTCACATAGAAGAACTGTCTTAAAAGATAAACTTCTAACTCAGGAAATAACTGACTTAGCCCCTGAAATGGAGGCAGTCACGTTCCACACTTTAAAGCCTGTAAGATGCAAGGAAAGGTTTTGATCCACTCTTTATTAGTTTCTAAAGGGCAGGATGGATGAGAAGAAATCTAATGGGATAAGCATGAGACTGAAAGAAAAGCCCTGAAGACTGCAAGAAATTAAGAGGCTTTTTTTTCCAGTAGATTAATTACTAAACAAGAAAAAGCTTATTTAGGAATACTCTGATTATTCCCCTTCCTCCTGATCTTGCAATGCAGTGAGTGCAGCTCCTAGAGGAACATCTTCAGACTCACTGTTTATTCACAGTCCTCACAGGCTTTTTCGTGGTTACAGCTTTTCTTGAAGTGGCTAAGTATTTTCATTCTCCAATAGAAGAAAATAGCCAGGCAAACAAGCACAGAAACTGTATTGCTACTTAATACAAGTCTGCTGAAACTGGAGCAGAAACTGCAGTGGTTTCAGTAAGATACCCATGGCAGGGAAGGTACAGTAACAGCCTTCAGCACGGAGTGAGTACCTAGGGAACCCTATGCTAAAGCACATGCTACTTCATTTATATTACTATGGGGTCCCAAACTACCTAGATTAAAGCTTCCTGAGGTACATTTACATGTAATATCCCCAGGAAAGAAAATTTACATTGTGTGGTCTTTTCTGAACCAAGAGCCTCTACCAGAAGTAACTGAATTTTTCTTTTCCAGACCAGTATTCCAGCTGAAAAGTGCCAGTTCACCAGAAGGTAATGCAAAGGTAGGTGTCCTAAGTCCTGGATAAAATACTTTAATCATTATTTACTGGCTTTACAACATGAAGCACTTTCCCTCCCTCCTGTTGGGATTCTCCTACCTCACTTTCCCTCTCTCCTGTTGGGATACTCCTACCTCATCCAAAGGAACTCCTCATGAAGACTCCAGGGAGGGAAAACAAACACACAAACAAAAGCCCAGTTATTCAGTGTACTTCTACTTTTAACTTAGCAGAGAAATCTGAAACAAGATTCTGATGCACTTAACCAGCAGGACAGTGTGTGGCACTATGGGTGGAAGACGGGAGGGAGACTGTGTTTCCAATGTGTAACAGTAAAACTTTGTAATCCTAAACATTTTTGTTGTCAAGAAATCCATTTCAAACCCAGCTCCAGTGTCTAGCTTATTACATTAGCTGCTTCTCAGCATATATTATGGCAGGTGTTATATATAACCTCAGCAGGAACGTGTAATCACAGCAAGGTAAACGAGTTAGGCTAGAGGGCTTGCTTAGCACTGTGTGGCACTACATGGTGTTACACAGAAATACCCTCAGCAGTCAACTTTATCTTCCAGGTTGCTTTGAGAATACTCTGATTTAATGAGAAGTGAATTCCCAGATCTTTCATATAGCCTCTATCTGACTTCTACGGAAGAGGAGAGTTCCTCAAACATTAAAAAAGTCATAATTTATCATATCATCATTTTCCAGTCAAACATCTTTAACAAATCTTTATCAACTACTGGTGGATTCTAACGTCGTGTCTCCCACTCACTTCCACGAGCTGCAGCACATTCTGCCATTTTGCACTCAAACATCAGAGGGCTGCTGGAATGCATAAGAAAACAGGACAATTGTTATCCTCCTCCTGGTAAGTTACAGTTACAAATACTAAAGAAAGCTCATTGCTTCAAATGAAAATTTGAAAGTCAGTCATCTACGTTGGGCATTACCTCATGAACCACACTGTTTATATTCAAAATACTTTGTTCTACAAAACAAGAAAAAAGTGTAAAATAAAAGTCATATGTAGAGAACATCTACCACAAAAGATTAAATAAATCATTAGCATATTAACCCCACCATTTTGTCTCAAAGCTGTTAGGTGTGTAGGCAAAATACATTCAAATAACTTGTCTAGTTGGCCTATTAAGCAAGCTAGGAACATTGCCCGTCAGTGATTCAGAATCAGAGATTCTGATGCTGATTAATCTTTTATTTACCTTTGCAAGAATACTGGACGCTCAATATTTGTAATAAACCCAGTATTTGTGCCAGGTGCTGAAATCTGTAAGTCAGGTCTGAAGTTACAAAAATGACCGTAAGATTCCCGTAAGTTATCACAGGCAATACCTCAGACGTAGCTGGTGGCATTATTTTGGTTGTTGAACGAATCTGTGAAGGGCACTACTCACTAAGTCTTTAGGTATGTTTTTAAAGTAGCTAACCGCTTTAGTGCTTACACTGTAGCCATGGCAGCACAAAGCTAGCTGGGTACATACTCAGGTGGTTTGCTCGGGCTGACCTCCATGTTGCTCCATATTAGCAGCAACTGATATTAGCTTACGCAGTTAATTGGAAACTGGCTTGAATGTGTCAACATAAACTGGAGCTGCTTGCAAGAGAGGCATGTCCTTAATGCCTGCAGCTATTACCTGGATGTGCAATAAAATGCTAAACATGCTAGTGTTCCAGGTCTAGAAAATTCTATGAAAAAAATGTGACAAACACAGTGAACAAGATGCAACTTCCACATCTTGATGGTACTTTACGTGATCTCTGGATAGCATTCAAATGAATTAAAAAATGCAGCTATTTAAAAGAATCTGGGAGAAACAGCATTGAATAAGAAACATATTTAATTCTCTTCTATATGAATGTAAACAGAAGAAAAGCATCCCTGCTAACACAGAACACAAACACAATGCAGTGCTAAAATATACTTAATGATAAAATACCCGTCACAATGGAAAGTCAAAGTACTATAATTTTACATGGTAAGACACTGCAGTTGGCTTTAATATAGACTTGCCAACTGATCACTTTATCTGTCTTTTTAAAATGGCTCACAACTCTTCTACACACAATTAAGCAACAATGTACATTTTTCACACAACTACTTCACATTCTATAATATTAAATAGTCTTTTAAATCAGTATCTTGGTTTATGGAATATCTGCTAGCTAGGCATGTCTGCTAACTAGGTATCAAAAGGCTATTTTAAACAATAATTAATATAAGGATTATATGCATTTTCTGCAGACACTGCACAGACATTGCTAAACATTAAGCAACACTAGATATTCAAGATACAAATAACCATAGTCAGCCATTCAAAAAATTACATATAGCCATGAAAATCATATATTATCACCTCAAACAGAACAAACAGAATCCTTATCCTGGCTTTAACCAGCACTATATTAAACACAGAAGTCCTCATTGCTGAAAATATCCTTTCAATGCACTGAATGGCAGCCTGTGAAGATTTGATTTATAATTGATTTTGAACTAGTCTAAAATGAACGAAAGGCTGATGCCAGTGACTCATTGCAAATGCACTGACATCCCTTCAGTGATATCAAACAAACCGCTGCATTGAAGAAAAATGATGCTACTGTCCTTTAGAAATCAACTGGAACTGTGAAACACTGCAGAAAGATTTTACACAACTGAACACAGTGTTTTGTAACAAAATACAGACATGAACAGAAATGATATCCAGCAAATGACAAATAGAGCAGACTCCTGAAACTACTTGCATTTCTTACAGTAATCTGTAAAATTCTAATTGCATCACTGTCAGTGACAAGACTCACTATAGCAGTATATAAACTAACACAATGTACTCAAATATCTCAAAAATTCTGTTTTGTAGTTCGCATGCTTCTCTGTTTTGTTTGTTTGGTTGGTTTGTTTACTCATCTGAGTTTTCTCAAATCTTACCCTACTCATTCCTCAGACTACTCCTGATCTTACCTAACTCACTGTTTCAGTGCTCTGACCCTGCATTCTCTTCTCTTTACTGCCGTCTGTATGCCAGTTGTTCTCAATCGGTAAACTGGCATCCATACACACACGTGTATGTACGTAAATATATTTACATACGTATTAATTCTTCAGCTTGTACCCTCCCACACTTTTAATCCAACCAACACCTCTGTTGCTCTCGGTTCTTCTGTTCTTCCCTTCTAGGATACACTGCCAGGTGTCAGACAGATGGCTTCGCTACTGCAGTCTCACACACTCAGCCTGCATTCCTTCCTATAAACATCTCAGAACAGGCAATAGTTTTGAGTTTTAATGTAAAGTACCAGAGCACTCTGTGGGAACACCACAACGCCAAAATGCTGACAGGCCATGATGAGTTGGATGGGACATGAGCATAAATGGGACTATGGAGTGAGAGTAGAGCAGGCATAGGCCAGAGAAAGAAATCAAGATCTGTGAGATCAACCAAAAATCAGATTAGAAATGCAGGGGAAAGCTCCAGAAGACTGTTTATTTGCATTATCACAGGACCTTGAAGCACTAAACAAGAACTGCTCAGTAAACACAAAATAAGAAATGGAATAAACAAATGAGGTAAGGAAACAGTACTGATCAGAACAGTGTGAAGGGATTTAGGCACATCATCTTTTTTTTTAAACAGACACAATGACAAAAGAAAGTTTAAAAAAAAAAAATGAGAAGGTCACATATGTGTTTAGAGGGAGCACCTTCCACTAGTGAGGCAACATGAAGGAAAGCATAAAGATCTCTCCCTGAAAATTTACCAACTAGATGATGAAGACTGCTATCATGGTGTAGCAGAAAGCAAAACTGGTGTAACGACACTTATGCTAATATGAGATAACTAAGGAGGCAACAGACAAAGAATCGAGATAAGTAGTTCATATTTGACGCAGTAGAGAAGGGGGAAACCTTCTGTACTGAAACAAAAAGAAGTCAAAGCAGCTGGTTTGGAAAAGGATCTTTGCAACTACATTCCAAATGCAAAGAAATGGTTCGTAGATACCTGTGGGGCATAAATCTGCAAGAATTTGGCATAAATTATTATGTTCTACATTTGCTATTTTCTAAAAGAAAGATAAAACTGAAGATGCCGTCAATGTGACATAAGCAAGATCAGAAGTGCTACTTCAGTGGTGCTACTGTCCACACTGATCAAAAATGTCATTAAGAAAAAAAAAATCTCATCCAAGTGATAAATTGGATTGGGAATGTCTTTACTGGTGAGTTGACCTTGGCTGGCTGCCAGACATCCACCCAGCTGCTCTCTCACTCCCCCTTCTCAACAGGCGAGGGGGAGAAAACGAGATGAAAAATCTCGTGGGTCGAGATAAAGACAGGGACATCACTCACCAATTGCTGTCATGGGCAAACCAGACTCAACTTGGAGAAAATTAATTTGATTTATTGCTGATTAAAAATAAGAGTAGGATAGTAAGAAACAAAGACAAAACTAAAACCACCTTCCCCCCATCCCACCCTTTCTTCCCAGGTTCAACTTCACTCCTTCGTTCCCAACTCTTCTACCTCCTCCCCCCCCCGAGCGGCACAGGGGGATGGCGAATAGGGGTTGTGGTCAGTCCATAACACTTCATCTCTGTGCTCCTTCCTCCTCACACTTTTCCCCTGCCCCAGTGTGGGGTCCCTCCCACGGGAGACAGTCCTTCATGAACTGCTCCAACGTGGGTCCTTCCCACGGGCTGCAGTTCTTCGGGAACTGCTGCAGCATGAGTCCTTTCCACAGGGTACAGTCCTTCAGGAACGTACTGCTCCAGTGTGGGTACCCCATGGGCCGCAGGTCCTGCCAGAAAACCTGCTCCTGCATGGCCTCCTTTCCACGGGCTGCAGTTCCTGCCAGGAGCCTGCTCCAGTGTGGGCTCACCACGGGCTGCAGCTTCCTTCAGGGCACGTCTACCTGCTGCAGTATGGGTTCCTCCACGGGCTGCAGCGTGGTTATCTGCCCTGGCATAGTACTTCATGGACTGCAGGGGACAACCTGCTTCACCATGGTCTTCTCCATGGGCTGCAAGGGAATCTCTGCTCCAGTCCTTCTCTCACATTTTTCTTGCTTCTATCTCTCACAGCTGCTGCCCAGCATTTTTTACCCTTTCTTAAACATGCTATCCCAGAGGTGCCACCAGCATCACTAAGGGGCTCAGCTGTGCCCTGTGGTGGGTCCATTGCAGCCGGTTGGAACTGGATGCGTCCAACATGGGGCAGCCCCTGGTTTCTTCTCACAGAGGCTGCTCCTGCAGCTCCCCTGCCTTGCTGCCAACACCTTGCCAACAGAATAATCTACTGTTTGGCCATATTTTTCTGAAGACATCTTTATTGCACTACAGCTAGAGGGTTTACAGTTAGCTATAATTGTAAATGTGTATTGTATAAACACGTTAATATCAAACTGCTCTAACTGTTGTATAGGACAATGCAAGACAGCATTAATAATGACTAAGTGTTTCTATAATTATAGTTTTGAACACTATTATAAACATACATTCTTGGAACAGAAAGACAGAGGCTGAGAAGAGGGAAGAGCCACTCTTCCTACAGCATTTACTCCATCTGACTCACAAGACACTTGAAACAGAAAAGCAGTGTATTAACCACTCTCATTTAATCCATACAAATATATACAGAAATATATACATGTCATTGCTTTTTGGGTCTGTTTTACACAATTTCAGATTAGTACTGACTCATTAAAGGTCATGCTTATATTTATCAAGAAAATTAGAGTGCTAGCACCCTACTTACTTTAGTAGCAATAACTTCATATTTCTCTACTACAGTAACAATTCAACAAGGATTAAAGTCCACTATAAGAAACACTTTTGGAAACTTTTTATTATCATCTCTGATACTACTTACCAATTTTCATCTAAAACTAGATCTCACAAAGAACTATTAATGTTCACTAACATGTAAATATGTAGTGTGTGCATTAATGCATGCACACATATGCATGAATGTTAAATGACATTTCTTTTGTCCCACTGAAATAACATATCGAGCCAAAATATTTATCTATCTGAAGTACGGCTATGCTCTCAACAGTCTCATGTGGACTAAAATAAATCAAATGCCATAACTACTGTGCTTCCCCCTGACTGCCACCAAATTATAAAAAATATTATATATTGACATCAACTCACTCACTGGAGCATATTGCCTGAAATTAGGAATGTTATGTGCATTAATTTTTTCTACTGACAAGGGACTACTGAACTGGGAGTTCTTGTTTCAGGCTAGTATTACAACATTGTTGCATAAACCATTTTGCTTTCAAGCCAAGAATTCTCCACAAACCATTAATCTAACATGTTCTATTCATTATCATCTGAAGTTATTTTTTCTAAAACATGTAGCTCAGAAACTGCTGACAAACTCCTTGAAATCATTTTTTAAGTGTATCACATAACTCTCTGGCTAAGGCTAACTGAAAACTAATTAAAATCATTAAGATGATGATTTGAACAAGAACAAGAAAAAATTGTCTAGATGAAATTATGAGGAAAAATTAGATACCACTTGACTGAATCGTGCCCTTAGACACACTGCTTCTCATTTGCAAAAAATGAGCATTTCTTTCCCTCTCAAAGGGGTTTTTGACCTTTTAAGGCACCAATATCCACGACTCTCCTCAGACTAACTCGTTCATCTTCTGACCCAAGACTCCCAAAGCATATTTCACTTCCTTTATGGGCAGAAATAAAACTCCCTAAACTCTAAATATAATTTATTACCAAATTTAATACCTTTTTACTTGATCATCAGAACATTATTTTAGTCTTCTGATAAAAAGGCAGGAAGACAAATAAAAAACAAGTTGTATGACATCTGATAAATAAAGTTACATATATATTTCCCTCCATAAAAATACCAGTCCCTAGTCTGGACTCTTGCCCCTGGGAAAACAAAACAAACCAAAAAAATCTTCAAGCCTATGGTCATCACAGAAAAGAACATAGATTCGAACCTCTTCTATCTGCCAAGAAGACTGAACAACGTATACCAACAATCGCTTTCACAAAATCCAAGTGGGGAGAGTAATGAATGAAATTTGGAATACAAAGAGAATTTCCAGTGGTGTGATTGCGAAAAAGGAATGTATAGCTTGTACTGCAAGCCAAGATGACTGATAAACTATGTGTGTTAGCTCCAACTTGAGAAACAGTATTAAGCACTAATGAAACAGTCCAGAAAATTTTTAGCAGTGTGTGCCAAGACCACTGGACAGGAGCCAGTTTAAAATGGAATTTGCAAGAGCTTCCTTTATCTGGGATGATGAAATCAATCTAGCATGATGATCCAAGTGCCAGGACTCAGGCAAATTGCACATTCATCTTGAAGGTGGGAGTCCTACCTTCACCAGAGGAAACAACAGGCTTGAAGGAAAAGGCACTTCAGTTCAACCATCAATCTCAGATATGATGTTGTCCACAACACATGACAACATTCATAAATCTATAGTGAAGACCACTGAGAGCATTTTTACAAGTAAATGATATCTAGGGCTGATTAGTGCATATTGTACATTAGTGCATATTGTACATTAGTGCATTTATTAGTCCACTAGTGATGAGTGCCTATGTTCAGGTTTTGTTTATACAGTCACTTCTGAAGATTCACACTGTTTATCTCCTAATTTCCTCATCCAAAAATAAGGGAGGAACATTTTCTTGAGAAGGACAACTATTAAAGAGACTTTACACAAATGCTAAGTACGTTACGGGTGCTTTAAAGAACTAATCGAAATGGATGTGAAACATCAGGACATTCATCTGCAATGCTCTGAAGTGTTCTGGATACATTTATACTAAACTATGAGGCTAATGCAGAAGAAGTTCCATGATACTACAACCAGTGATTTTATGAAGTGGTCTTTTTCTTTTGGCTACTTTTAGGTGACAGTAGTCACAGGAGGCCCAGTCTTTAACAGCCAAAGAAGATGCTGAGCTGGGCTGCAGGCAATCATCCCCCCAGAGATGGACACCAGTACATGGGGGGAACTCTTAACACGCCTAGATAAAAACATGAAAAAATAATAACTGATAAATTTTAGGCTAGTGAATAGTTTAAAACCAATGGTCAGATTTTACATATTTGTGTGGCTGAAGTGGTAAAGGAATACAGCAGAATGCAAGGGTTGTTGCTATGGAATTAGGTCCAACTGCATGCAGTACACAAAGTACATTAAATAATAGTATCACAACTGTCTTTTAAACACAACAAGCGTAATATCATTGAGGTCCTTTGTTTTGGGATACCTCTCCTCTCGTTTTTCTCTCACCTCTTTTTCACTCTCCATTTATTTTCAGAACAGATTTTGATTAATATCTCTTTCAATGAAAATGCCTAAGGCCATCTGTGTTTTATCTCTTACTATTCTCTCTTCCTCTGAGTCTTCCTGAGTAGTCCTGTCTGCCTGTTTCTAGTACTACTTCATTTTCATGCCATCATTCTGTTTTATTTCTGCTTTCCCTGATGACACCAAGTTTCTATTTCAACTTTCTAACCTTTATGTTCCCCACACAACGAAAGAAAATCTTTGCTTTGCAAAAAATATCCCTCACAAAAATCACTGGGAAGATCTGAGTATTGCAATTAACAAACAGATTTAGACAAAGCAGCATTCTAACAATAGGACTGTCACGAAATGCTGAATAAACACATAAGCTAATGTCAAAAAGAAACAAAGCAAAATAAAAGACCAACCAGATGGCATCCCTTGACCTGAGGAGGGCTTTATCGGTGTGTTCACCTGATCCCAGTTAAGATCATCATCGTCTGACTGACTATAGCCACAGGAACTGAGAGGCTCATCAAAAGTACAGCATCCTGTAAAACAAACATAAAGATAAAAATTAAACAAGGCATGCAGATAACAGATTATGAATCTCTAATCCTAACATGATTCAATGCAGGCTGTGTAATTTTTAAATGTCTTTTAATACAAATTATTATACATTTATTAATCATCACTTTCTGAGAGGGCATAAAACCTTCTTGTCATGAAAACAAAATCCCAAGGGTAAAAGAGGAGATTTAGAACTGCAGACAAATTTTGTCCTATGACACAATCATCAGGTATCAAAAACAAACCAGCAAAATAAAAAGCAGTAAAACTCAGAGCATCGAAAGACTGAATGATTAGCATTCTTCAGGAAAAACAAACTATTCCATGCCTGAGAACCTACATTTTAGAAGAAAACTCTAAATGTGGGAACATCAGCTCCCATTCCTGTATCCGGGTTTCCAAGTAAGGGAAGGCCTAGATGCTCCCAGGTGTGCTGCGCTGCGAACAGGTACCAGCCTGGGTGTTTGTGGGGTCAGCGGCTCTCATACAACACAACACATCTATCTCAAAAAGCCAATCTATGCACAGCCTCAAACTCTCTGAAAGAAAACAGTATTATTTCCTCTCTTTTTGCCATTCTCTTCTAAGTAATTTAGAAAAGAATAACATGTTATAAAAGCTCACACTATCCCAAGCTGGGGCAGGAAAAAAAATCTAATGTCACGAATTTAGAAGAATGGAATCTAACATTATCCACAAGAAAACAGAAAAGCTTTGCTTTTTCCCTTTGGTACAGAGGAAACTTTTCCAGCTTTTTTACATCGTTCTCTTCTAACAGGAGACTAACACAGGGTTACAAAATTCTGTTTTCTTTGATGTTTGATGCTTCACTCCAGTGAAGAATGACATCTTTCCTATTCAGGAAAACAAATGTAACCCTAGTCACGGATATTTCAGTCCATATTAAAGTAAACTCTGCAGCTGTTCAAACAAAACTAAACTTTAGGGCTATTTATCATCTTTGCTATCTGTCCATAGGCACAGCAGGCTTAGCCTTGCCAAGCTGTATTAAAATAGGAAACAGACAAAATCTAGCTTTAAAAAAGACTTTAAAAATCTAAATTTTCCTAGAACGTTATAAACGGCATTACAGAATACGTTATCAAAAAGTAGACGACAAAAATTTCATTATACCTGACAAGCTTCATGTAACTCAAGTCCAGCCTTCCTAATCGCTAGTCACAGTGTATATTTGAGATTCATGACAAGCACTTTGCAAGCATATAATCTTCAAGAGAAATTATTTTTATATGCAATCACCAAATAATTTCATTTTTTATTCTCTTACAGTGCCATTGGTCTTTATAGACATACCATGTTTGCCCTGCCCTTGGATACAGGTCATCGTATACTGTTCTCTGTTCTAAAGTAACTTTCTATAGGAAGTCTTCATTAGCTTTAGGTTTATCTAGAGGGAAATTGGCACCTCTGGACACTGCATCTTTCTGTACAATTTTGAGTGCACAAGATTCAATTAGATAATCCCATAGGAACAGAAAACCCATTAAAGAACACGCAACTCCAAACTCTAATATTTCACTTCAATGATAACAACAGATACAAATTATCTCTCTCCTAAACAAATTCAG
The DNA here is from genome assembly GCF_018139145.2 of Gymnogyps californianus. NCBI lineage: Eukaryota > Metazoa > Chordata > Aves > Accipitriformes > Cathartidae > Gymnogyps > Gymnogyps californianus. The sequence goes on along the minus strand of NC_059472.1, from coordinate 55,486,331 downwards.
AAATATAAGAGATTTGTATAAAGTATATCAAATAACTTCTGCAACATTTCCAGCGGGAAGGCTTAGAAAATTAGGCAGCCATTTACACATTTATTCTAGTGCTTGCATAAGTATTACTTCAAACTTCTTAAGATATGCCACAAGCTAAATTTCAGACACAAAAGCAAAACATCAACTTTCACAGACCTATTTGTGCTTTTTTATAAAAAATAAAAAAACCCCAAACCACAGGTGAAGCAAAACGTAGTTTCCTTGCAAAGGTACTGCAAATGACACTAGGACATAAATTTAAATATCAAGTTATGCAGTGCACAATGTAGTCAAGCTTGGCAAGAAGTATACACCCAAATAAAACCTGGCATAAATCAGGGTTTACAATTCAAACACAGGGCTAATGAATGTACGGAATAGCTCCCATACCTCATTACATCATATATATCTCTAGTGATAAGAAGACATAGAGAAGTTTAAGGTGTTTTCTTGCTCAAACCCAGAAGCACAGCCAAGCGCTGTAAAATGTCCAATACTGGAAAAAAGGGAAGAGTTTGTGATTCCAGATGGTTAGTAAAGGCTTCTCCCCTTCTCACTAGTTAGCAAGATGTCAAAAACGTGGATAAATAGAATGACAGTTCTACTTGTCTAGACCATTTGTCTGTCAACACAGGACTGTTTCTCACTGCTTGCTTTTCTTCATTTCTCTTGAAAGTCTATAGCTAAATCACTCTGTCAGGATTTTTTTTTTTTTTGCTTTTATCTTTGCCATCTACATCCTTCAAAACTTTGTGACTTTACTATCTTATAACTTCCTCAAAATAGGTATCTAATCTTCACATCTGCTATAGGAAGAGTTTAAAAGGAACTTTTGAACTCCTCCTTCCATTCCTAAGTCACTTCCACCCACAACTAATAACCAAACTGTAGCAAGTATTACAAGTAATCAAACTGTACAGCCACCTACCCAGAGAATTGACCAGCATACATAAGATCTCTAACAGTACAGATGCCAAGCCATGTTTCTTTCTACAGCCAGCCACTAAGGATAAGATGAATTCTAATGAAGGCTTTGCACAGCCATGACTTTTTGGAAAGTCTTTTGTAGATTAAAATAACATACATGGCATATATAGGTGTTGGAAGTATAGGCAAGTTTATAGACTGAACTAAGAATAACACAGAACATCTTACTGAAGCTAAAAAAAAAAAAAAAAGCCTAGCCAAATTAGCCAAGTAATAATTACTGTAAATCAAGTCATCGACAGTCCTAATGGCTTATGCCTGCTCCCCAAAGTTCTGACCCTCACATCTGACCGTATTACAAATAAGATGAAGTTCTTTAGAAATGGGTCATGACATTTGACAAAATCCTACATTTGCATCACTCAAGCCCTCCTGCCTTCTTCTGCAGTGCTCCACCTATTTTCTAGTCACGATGCTCTTACCGTACAAGGTTTCCACTTCATAATAAGTTATCCACATATGGTATCAACAAGTGCTGGTAAAAATCTGAAAAATTGTCAGTGGTCTTTAATGTCTTTCACCATTGCACTGTTTTGAAACATGAGCCACTGCCAAGATAGGTACGCTTAAGAAATTCTGCCCATTTTTGCTATTAGAATTTATAATAACAATCAAAATACAAATTGTCTGCTATACAGTTTAGTCAAGCAAAGCAATTTCACTGCCTGTTATACTGGCATTACAGTTTGGACAGCTGAACTGTACTTTAAAGGATGAATTCTGTGCTGACTGAAATATTTATAAGTAAAACAGGAGATACATATCCCATTAAGATTCTTCGGCTTATGCTGCATTTTATAGATATTTTTAGATTCCTAAGAGGAATTGAATTGACAAATGCACAAGATGCAACACATTCTATTACAGCCTACGGTTCTTTCAACTGCAGTTATCCATTTAACCATCATAAATCCAGTTCAGTGTAACTATGCCATTGTCCAAATGTAGTCCTTTTTGCACGTTTCTATTTTTATTTGGTTAAATTACTTCAGATCTTGAAAAATTTATGAGCTTAAATGAGGAATGTAATTTAAGATGAAAGCAACCAATTAAAGTAACTCAGATAAAGAATACACTATATTTTTCCTAATGTGTATAAAGCTTTATTCAAAGTATTCTGCGTGTTAGAGACTATAACTACAACATCTGTTATGAAGTATTCTCAAAGAATACCTTATCAAAACCTAGGATAATAGAAGACAAAAATCAGTCAAGTGACAAAAACTAACATAGAAAAAAGTTCAAGTTGCACTGGACACGGCTTTGCTATGTTGGTCTTACATACTGCAAGGATCTCAGATCAATATGTACTTTCTATCAAATATTTGCTGCCAAATGTACAAGTGCTAAAACTTGTAATGCTTATGAGTATCAATGCTAGCATTGGCAGGGAACATATGTGCATACTAGAAATTATACAAGGGCCCTGCTTTGGGATAAAATACATTTTTTCTTTACAGCAAAACCCTATGGTTTCTGGTCTGCCATAGCACCATGAATCTATTGCAGAACAGATGAACCCAGAAGATGAGTTTACTGATTCCCACATTTTATTCGTATTCTTCTTTATCTCATTTAAAAAGTATTCTAAATTGTGTTGTCTCTATATTTTCAGTTTCATACTGGAAATGTGTTTATGTTAATTAGCTCTAAGTACAATGTACCTATTCTTTGAAACAGAAATAAAGGTTTTGATATCTGATCTGAAAGCTGGGTGTCTAGACCACATGTCATATCAGTGGGCTTTGATAATGCAGTGAAAGATTAATCTCCTGTTAGGCAATGGATCTTTTCTGTCTGTCTATAAAACAGGAGCCTCTGACCAAACCAAGAATATACCATTCCTCAGCCAGCTGCATTCCCTCCTGTCCTCATGAACATCCCTGCATCCAACAGCAATGGACCAAGCACATCACCTGGACAACATACCAAGGCAAATGAAAAGTGAAATAACTGAAAACTGTGACAAATCGCAATTGTTAAGCTTGACTAGACTGTGAATGAGTCAGCTTTCATCCCCAAGGGTTACTGCTCAGGGCGATGAGGCAGCATGGTAATGCTTGTGCTTTTTTTTTTTTTACATTTTTGAAGTTTTAGATTTCAGGGCAATCATCCTATCTAGACACTCTCACAACAATTAGAAAATGATCTGAGAAACACAGCATTAGGAAAACGGGATGCTAAGCACCTAAGCTGACAAACTATCAAACCAGACAATAAAGAACTACTCCTTTGGGGGCAGGTAAGAAGTCATAAAGTGGAAAATAAAAAGTCATTCTCAATTATAAACTGGCTAACAGAGAAAGCAAAAGTGGGTGTCAATGGACAATTTTTAATGTAAAAAAATTAAAATGCTGTCTCTAAACCTGTATGACAGGTCTGGTCTGCTGCATAACTTTTATTAAAGACAGGGTGATGACAAAATTGTCTAATACAAACTTGTTCACCTCTGAAATCAATAAATGGTCAAGCCAATAAAGCTTCAAGTAAACTAATGACAGCTACATAAATGGATGGTTTAAAGAACATATTAGAAACTGGACATAATGGCCTGCCTGGATGCTGCTTTGTGTGTAGATTCTCAGCAAAAAAAGGCTCTACCTGCCCTTTCAAAGGTGTTACAGCATTACACATTAAAAGGACTTTCCAAACATGATAGCTTAGAGATAGCTAGCAGAAGAAATTCTTCTCTGTGTGCCTCCAAAGTGCACGCAGAGCTGCCATGTATCTGCAGTGATATGCACACAGCAAAAATTCTTATCCAGGCTTTGCAAGTGAGCTTTCAACAGTGGGTAGTCTGTTTTAAAATTGAACATTTATTTTCTCTCAAAATATACCAAGTTTTTGATTTATACTAGAGGCAAGTGTTCAGAGCTGTAAAATAATACTGTAATCTAGATTACTGGTCAGGCAGTCTGAAAAACCATGTGCTGCATAAAGTCGATCTAATTTAAAAGAGTATGTGTATTTTGTCAAGTCTGCATATGCACGGGGGTGAGGGAGAAGAGCAAGAAGAAACAGATTTTACAATTACAGAACTTCTCTGATTGCGGCTGTGCTCAGAAAGGGTTTTGAAAAAGGTAGAGGATGGAAGAATTATCTAGAAAAATCTCATGAGCCAGAGCGAAGATGATGAGGTAAGAGGATGTGTTTTGCAACTAAGAAAGGCCAGATATTACTTCTGGCTGTAAGGGAAAATAACAGATGGAAAATGATACAAAATTGTGCTAAGATATGTGGAAAAGGTGGTATGAGAATGCTAGAGAGTTCCGAATTCACAGACCCAATTCCAGCAGTATCACAGGTGATGACAGTCTACAGAAAAAACTCGTTTCAGATAAACATTTAAAGCTGTTATTTATGAGACTTCAAAAGCTCACTGCATGTTCATAAAACATTTACAATTGTTCTCTCTGTTCTCCCTCCACTTACCTGACAGAAACTGAATCAACACAAATGTCTCCAAAAACGTGTGAGTTTTGGTGACACAGGACACCGTAGCAAAGTTGCATTTTATGGATGACCTATCTGTCAGTTCTAAATTCCCCTGGAAACCTGCCCACATTTAGGCAAATAAAATGTTTTCTAAAAAATTACATTTGCCTGATAGATCCTGAGAATAATTCAAAATTTGGGTTCCTGGACTCTAGTGAAAAGCCCTGGAAAAAAGGAACAGTTTCCTCTCAAGATGTGCATTTAAACTCCTTTTAGATAGCAAGACATAGGAACAGACACCACTGAACAACGATAAAAGACAAGACATTGAATAAGGGTTCCTAAAATAAATATCACCCATCTCGTGTGAGCCAATAATATCCATACTTTTGTGTCATTTTTCTATCAGTGAATATTTATGAGACCCGTGGGAAAACGGGTGCACATTAACATTCTGTGAGCAAACTTATTTCTGGCATTTTTTTAATGCCAGGGTGTTTGATTTTGCAATATTAGTGGTAGCTTTTCTTAAGGTATGGCATGGATTATATGGGCAAGTGCACATGTATGCTTACATACACAAAGTATATCCCTGCTGCAGTTGTCATTAGTTAGAACACATCTACCAAAAGAAATATTCAAGCGTTCAATCCAATAAAGTACACGACTACACAGAAATGTATTTCGGAAACCCTGTTTTGAAAGGTATTATTGAAACAAGCGTATTTGCAAAAGTCGTTTGGATTTTATGCTTTAGCAATAGGGAAGGATATCATGCTGGGTGTTAAAACTACTAGCTGGTCTTCCAGTCCAACACAAGTTAATACTAAAAGAGACGTTCCTTGTACAAATAGCTGCTATGGATAAATTTTAGTGGTTGGGGAGTGGTTTGGTGGTTTGTGTGTTTTTTTGTTTTGGGGTTTTTTTTAGTTTTCATTTCTTTTTGTATAATACCATTGTACCTTTTTAATTATTAATTTAATGCTTAAATCGAGATCCAGATCAGGGAATTCACTTTATAAATATTGTTATGATAACTTTTTTGAAAGAAAGCCTTATATGAAAAAATCTCCATATGATAAGTACTTTGGAATGACTTTTCAAGAAAAACTAGAAGTCCAATTTGTAAAATATATTTAACCTACAGATGTATATAGCTTATTAAAAAGATCCCATTGGGCATACCAGTTGCAAAAGGGAGACGGGTGATGTACATGTGTTTTGGAGCCGACTCAACCTGCTGAAATGCTGGACTGTGGTCAAAACCACTACAAAAATGAATAAATAAAAGGCAGATTTCCCATATGTTTTGTATCTTGTTTATAACAAATACGTGACAAAACCGTGCTTCAAACGGCAGAAGTCTCTCGTATAAACCGCCTGAAATATTTCGACATAAAGCTTTGACCTACAAATAACTAACAAAAAGGAACCTTCTTTTTCACATACTTAAAATAGAATTAAAAATTCAAAAGATATTCTGGCAGTGGAATAAGCCTCCTGAGAAAAACAAAAACACAACTGAACAGTTCTTTCATATAGTTTATATCATAGAATTCACTTAATTTATTTTATAGCTACCACCCAGGAGTGCACAAAACCCCTTTATTAAATGTGTAAAAGCATTCAACCATTGTGGTAGGCAAAGAAAGCAGATGCTACAGAAGAGAGATGTGGGAGAGGTATTTTTTTTTTCCCCATTTACTTGAAATGGAGACTAATAAGGACATACTGGGAGCGTGGGAAACAGATGTACATATTGCAGTAATATATACAGAAGGTAACAATTAAGTATACTTTCTTTTGACAAGTTAACATGCAGTACCTCTTAAAGGACTTGAAATGACACCTCTTTTGAAAAACTACAGTAAAACACATGACAATGTTTTCTGTACTCTTTCCTAGGGAAGAAAAGACAGAGGGTAATTTTCAGTCTAGCTCACAGACCATACATTAGCCAGTTGTGACTTTGAAGCAGCAGTCTGCAGCACTTCACCCTTCTGTCAGCTGAGGGACAAAATACATACCATAGGTATCTCTTTTCCACTCAGCATCAATTTGTGATTTCTTGTGTTGGTAACAGAAGCTGCTCCTATTAATTTAATTATTATGTAGAATGCCTCTATCCTTTCCTTACTTGGATTTTATTGCAATTTTACCTTCACTTCTCCTTTCAGTTCACTGAGGAGAGCTATCACCAAAACATGCCCAAGCATGTGCAGCTGGAATTAAAACATCTAAACATAGTAAGAAATTACTCATTTGATTTCTTTCTCTTCCTGGTTTCATTTGCTCCTATAGAGCTACCAAGGCCTAGAGGCAAAATCCTAAATTGTTTCCTTAGGTAAAGCGCTGCCCTGACAAAGGGCAAGCTCAAGAATCACTCACCATTAATCTCTCAATATAGTATTTATGAGGGATGTAAGCAGTTGCACTGATCTGTTGAAGATAGGCGAATTTCAACAAAAGGAAAGAAGACAGCTGTCTGCTTTCAGTAGTTTCATATTAATTCCACTTTTTTAATTGATTATCCTAAATACTGCTTATTCGTTTTCACCTCACCTGAGTACCCCAGCATCTTTGTATATCACTAAAATACAGCACAGTAGAGCTGCCCCAGAAAGATTTGTCCAGGGGAGGGGAGAGGAGAGCAGGTGAAAGCATTCGGGAAACAATACAAAATTGTACAAGTGGGAAATAATACAAAACTGCACAGATGATATTCAAGAAAGAAATGTGTATACTGGAAAATTTGAGATGAAATAAAATGCAATTCAGAAGGAAGGAAAAAACAGGGTGGGGATATTCAGTCTTTTTTCCCCCCCCAGTTGGGAGGAAGGGATTGAAATGCATGCCTTGCAGCCAAAATCCATCTTAATAAAGGGTCTGCTCACCTCGACACTTTATTTAAAACACAGTGTAACCTAAGAAACATACAATCATCAAGACTGTGATTACCAGACCACACCAGACCATTTCTCTAACATCCGTTCAGGAAACACTGTATTAGATTTTCAGTTTGTCATGAGGACAAACCTTTTCATGCTACATCCATCCTAGGGCTCCGGGGAAATACAGCCTAATAAAAGACAGTCAAACCACCTTTTCCACAACCAGCACTGCCAGCCGTTCAACTCACAAAGCCATTAAGTTCCTGATCCCAGTGTAATCTGATTTTCACTAGGGTACTTTTTAATAACTTTGAAAAATAGCACTTTTTTCTTAAAATTACTAAAATCCAGCATCTTCATTCTTGGTTAGAAATTGTGCTATTCCATTATCCCCCCAAAGTTTTTGCCCACGTTGTAATGGATGTGCATGAATGAACTGATGTGAATGAAGGCAAGAATAAGCAACACAGTAAGCAGCCGCTGTTCTTTTGTCTATGGTTGTGCCAAGAGTCATACAAGTTTTCACAAAACAAATCAGCTTTCAGCTGCATTTCATGCTATGAGACAATGAGAAAAAGACTATGTTGCTTCAACACGTTTATCAAATAAATTTACAATTCAGATTGAGCTAAAGAACACTTGCTCTGACTGAACAAACCAAAGTGTTACTTCATAGGTCAAAGTCCCTTTGTTCATTCCTTGCCTTACAGCATTAGCTAAATGGACAGACATTGACAAACAACTCTCATGCTGTCATAGAATAATCAAAACCTGTGATATTTTAAATTACTTTAACTACTGTATAACTACTATAACTGTATCTGTTAACAGCACAGATTGTATCAGAATAAGAAGCAAGTAAGAAGCTAAATTCTGATTTTAAAGCTCAGTATCGTTATGTTTTTCTAAGGTCAATAAATACAACAGTGCAAAATAGTTCAAAGTCTTGGAATAGGTAAAAGTCAGCTCTAAGACAATGGGTGCACAGCAAACTTTAAGAGACCACAGCTGGACTGCTAGTACAATGTAGAATATCCTTAAAGCGAGCCCCAAGAGTGATTTCTTCCCCAGCTTCCACAACTTTTAGGGACAGTTAATACTGCCTCTGAAGTTATCAGATAGCAGAACCAAAGACAACCTGTTCTATCAAATCCAATTTTAATAGCTGAGAGATCAACTATCATTTCATCCATCTATCAGGACATTCTGAGCTGAGTAAGCTTTTTGAGTTTGCCTTTTTTTTTTTTTTTTTGCTATTGTCAAAAAACTACTATAATATCCTATTTATCTATATATAAAGGGATTTCATTGAGAAACCTGGCAGCATTCTTCTCATCTGCCAGTTGAGCTTTTAAAACGTATCTTCACCTTTAAACTCTTCAAGCTAAAAAACACAAGCGTACTTGAAGCTCAATCATTCTCCCTGGTGCTGCTCATTTTTAATGAGCCTCTTGTCTTTATGTCTCCCAGAAGACAGACTCCACAAAGCAATCTCAGGTGATGTGAAACCAATGCTTGATGCTTCTCCAAACCCCTGTCTTTTTGAGCCTGAAATCTTCCTGCTAAACCCATACGGGACTGATGGGCCATTTCAGTCAAACCCAATTTCACTTATTTATCACAAGCCCCTGCTTAGAAACTCTACTGTGGATTGCTTGTACACACAATCTGTTTCCAGCTTTGAACTTTAAAAAGGATTTAAGCAGTCAATCTCAATATCATTATAAATCCAACGTGCATTACTTGCCTATTGATTGTGAGAAAATAAAAGTTTGAAGCTTGATTTCAGGGCTAATCTTTCCATTTGCTTGATGAGTTCTGCAGTTGTTACAGAACACTTAGTGCATCCTGTTAGATAACAGCACATTAAGCTTGGATGAGAAATCCAGACTATTTACAACACACTTCTAGCTTTAAGAACAAAGGCAGCGTTAGCTTTGCTAGTCACAGAGGCTTTTCAGCTATACCACAATTGAAAAAAAAAAAAAAAAAACCACCGAACAAAACACTAAACATTTCTGTATAAAGGATTCCACAACCTTAAAGTATTTTCATAAAACTAATAATGTTAAGATGGATTTTATATTTCTTCTGCCCAATATATCAAAAGTCTAGATATGCACAGAATATATCCAAGTTTATATTCTACTTCATCAATGGATAAAGCAAATGAAAAAATAGACAGGACACATTGATATCCATTCCATTTGTTATTAGACCATCTTACAAACAGTATTTTTCCCTATAAATGTTAAGCGAAATAGTTTATCATCTAATTAAACAAGCTGTTTATGTTCTGAATTTTAATGTGTGTACTGAGACATTTGAGAACAAATGCTATAAAAGAATTTTACACATAGAAAGAATTCAAAGATATTGAAGCCCATGCAGCCCCTTCCCTGCCTGCTAATCAAAGAATTCCCACACCCCCCTTTTTTTTTTCTTTTTTGAATCTACAGGTTTTCTGCTGTACTTTTCCTCATTTAATCTGAGGGCCTTCCTTCAGGTGAGAAAGGCTGTTACTTGTTTTGTTTTGTTTTTTAAAGTTACTGGGTATGCATTTTCCCAGGCAGTGACTATGAACTGCTACAGATGCATCCCAAACCATTCAGTTCGATGGTACAGCTCTAACTACTCGATCAATAATTCAGGAAAATATTCATCTCGATTTAGTTACTGCTGTCAGTACAACCCTTTTCTGCCTGGATGAAGAGAGAGCAGGACCTCCATCTGGAGGTTTTACCTGTGCTGCTCAATGAATTAACCTGTAGGAGGTGCCACAGTGATGAAGCAGTCAAAAACCTCCAGCAGGTAACTTCATCACACAGGTAATTAGTTCACTACATCAATAACACCTCCAGTCATTAGCAGCACCAAGGCTGAATCCCAGGTCTGCTTGTTAAATTCAGTCAGCACAACAGGCTTTCACTGTGCTACAGGTATAAATAACTTTCTATTTTTAAATGTAGTTAGCTATGACTTCCCCCCCCCCCTTTTTAGTCATTATCTCTTGCAATAGATTATACTTTATTTCATTCATCACATCTATAACCTCCTCCCAGCAGGAGAAGAAATAATTAATTTTAGAAACCTCTGACATTTTCACAAGGTCTGGTCAACTATAAGAGACACCCATATCTGAGAGTATTAAAAACACTACTGCTGCAACATTGACATGTCCAAGCTCGTATGACTCAAAGAGCGAACTCTTGAATCTTCCGGAGATTCATAGCGGAACAGGGCGCTACTGCTACACTACCCGGATAAAATAATTACTTCCAATTCTTGCTTATTAGGATTAAGCGGATTAAGTCAGCAGTAAACTCACTTAAATGTTGTACCACAACAAAATGACAAATCAAGGCCACACAGAGCTTCACGCTTTCTAACCTTGTAGAAACCATTTCAGGTCTGCGTGCGAGTGACTGTAGTGCCTAAGTACTAGCAAATCCAAGGACTGTCAGGTTGATTCAAATTATTTTTGCTTTCTACTAACTCCTGCTCCATGCCTGATGAAAGGGATGTTTTGTCCAGGCCATAACACTGGGAGAAGCATCTCTGATCCTTTGTGAAAAAGGTCTGATATTCCTGGGACCTCAGTACGTTACTAAATTGGGAAGGTCTTGCCCTCTGTTGCCAAAGTTCACTTCAGGATAGGATAATCTAATAAAAGCTAAATGTATGCACATGTCTCCAAACAGTATAGATTAGAACAGTATCACTGATTTATGACAGATTAGACTAGCTCACAGTTTTTGGCTTGATTACTTGAATGTACCCACTTTTTATTATAGAATTTTAGTAATATCATATAACCTGTTATATACAGTGTATACAGACATATTTTTACATGTATTTTGAAGTATCTTTCTTAGTTTACCTTTAATTACTTACAGAGAAAACAATAAACAGTTGAGCTTTTGGGGCAATTTTCTTCTTATGTAAATGCATCTTACTTAAATGTTTAAAAATCTTAATAAAAGTTATGTTTGGCCTCTATTTTTGAGGTAGCCGATAGGTCTAAAGAATTCAATGGGTGCTAAGAATTGTGTGTCAAGGGTCAATGCAGTCCAAACACAGGGATATTTCCAGTGGATGCGAGACATTCATACATTTCATCTGTCAACACCCAGTCTAATCCAACGTACAGCACAGACCTCAGGACTTAAAGTAATTAATTCCCTCCTGAACCAGAGCATATCTTTTAGTGACATATGAAATCACAGATTTTAAACATTTTAAATGATAGAGATGTCAGAGTTACTGAGCTAACTGCATTCTCTTCTTTAATAATCTGTTTGAGCACCATTTCAGCTCTTAGCTCTCAACTCTGTTCACGGGTGGAATTCAGTACTTCTCCTACTGTCACGTCAAATCATGGACTGCAGTCCCCCATCCTACTCTCAGCCAGCCTGACCTATTCACATCTTGCAGTTCCTCTGCTCCCTTTGGAGTCAAGGGTGATAGCCTACAACTAAACAGCTTGGAAAAGCAAAGTATTATTTAAGTTAAAAACATACTAGAAGAAGAGTTTAACACAGTAAGTCAGTGTGTTTTGCATGGGTTTTTTCCATAATGTTTAACATTTTTAGGACTCGGAGGTATAGTCATTAAAAACAAACAAACCAACCAACCAACCCACCCCCCCCCCCCCCCCCCAAAACCCACCACAAAACCAAAACTTCCTTCACAAAATGCCTCTCTCTCTCCCTCCCCTTCCCTCTCTATTGGTGCTGTACAGATCCTGAGGATTAGTTGAATCTTTCTCACTTCAGCAAACATTCCTAACTGTTTACAGCCCTTTGAAGTACTGCTCTCATGAACTAGCAAACAGTCCTCTTTTCAACTTCAGGTGTGGAAGCATGACACTTCCCCTACAATTGTCTCCTGGTATTAATTTGAAGATTATGCATCTATAGCTACTGGGTCCTCTCCTTGTTTGTCTTTCTCTCTGACAGAGGCATTTGGACAGAATAATCCAGTTACCACCACAACATCATCTCACACATGTCACTTAAGTGTATTTGTAAAATTACTTCTCAGCATTTTTAGATTCTTGAATCAGAGAGTCACAGAAGGGTTGAGGTTGGAAGGAACCTCTGAAGGTCCTCTTGTGTCCCCCACCCAAAACATGGACAACCTAAGAGCAGTGGTCTCCCAAGTGCGGTGCGTGCAAGACAATCCATTGGAGTGTGGGAAGAAAATATTAGAACTTCTACTGTTTCTTTTTAATCATAAAAATAAGAAATTAAGCTCTACTAATATTTAATATACAGCTGGACACTGGCACCCTCAGTTGGTCCGTATGTCAGGTGGTCACGTCTTCCTTTCATGGAGGGGGTGACAGTGACACCTTCACTTGATCATTTGCTTTAAACAAATTGCAATGTATTGCAGTCCAAGTGTCCCTGGTTAAGTGGATTTATCAATATTATCTAGTTTTAGCTGAAGTAAAGTAAACCTCACAAAATGGACCAGTGGCTTAAAAAAATTCCTGCAAAGAAACCAAAGCCTGAAGATGATACTAGTAATGCAAGCACAAGCGAACAACAAGAAAATGGCAGAGCTGACATTTCTCCTTAGTAAGAGCTCTTTGTCAGCCACATTACGAGGTAACAACAGTGACAACCAAATCACATCTCACAAGAACTCGGCCAAAAAGATTTTAAATTATCAATATTGAAATAAACTGAACTTAGAGGTAGACCTTCAAATCACTGCATCATAAAGTGTTAAACCAAGATTTTAAAAAATAATGATGCACAGTCAATCACAGAGCTGTCCGTAAAAAAATGTATTATTAATAGCAATATTTTAACTAGGAGAACAAAAAGGGGTTTTTTACCATTACTAAAATAAAATTCAAAAACATTGTTTATTTCATCTTTGTATCATCCTTTTTAAACTTCTTTTTTTTTGTGCATAACTGTACTAATTATATTTGTATAGTAGTATGTGTATATAAATTATAAATAAATATACACATATTGGGAATGCACGCTCAAAAATTTTTTACTGATAGGGGTGCATGATTAAAAGAGTCTGGAGACCACTGACCTAGAGCAGGCTGCTCAGGACCATCTCCAGATGGCTTTTTACTAACCCCAAGGATAAAGGTTACCTGGTCCAACGCCCCTGCTGAAGCAGGGTCACCCAGACAACGCCCAAATAGTTTCTGAGTATCTCTAAGGTTGGAGGCTCCACAACCTCCCTGGGCAACCTGCGCCAGTGCTCGGTCACCCTCACAGTGAAAAAGTGTTTCCTGATGTTCAGAGGGAACCTCCTGTGTTTCAGGTTGTGCCCATTGCCTCCGGCCCTGTCACTGGGCACCACTGGAAAGAGCCTGGCTCTGTCCTCTTTGCACTCTCCCTTCAGGTATTTATACACATTGCTAAGATCCCCCTGAGCCTTCGCTTCTCCTGGCTGAGCAGTCCTAACTCTCCCAGCCTTTCCTCATAGGAGAGATGCTCCGGTCCCTTCACCGTCTTTGTGGCCCATCACTGGACTCTCTCTAGTATGTCCATCTCTCTCTTGTACTGGGGAGCCCAGAACTGGACATAGCACTCCAGCTGTGGCCTCACCAGTGCTGAGCAGAGGAGAAGGATTACCTCCTTCAACCTGCTGGCAACACTTCTAATGCAGCCCAGGATATCATTGGCCTTCTTTGCAGCAAGGGCACATTGCTGGCTCATGGTCAACCTGGTGTCCACCAGGACCCCCAGGTCCTTTTCTGCAAAGCTGCTCTCCAGCTGGGCGGCCCCCAGCCTGTACTGGTGCCTGGGGTTGTTCCTCCCCACGTGCAGGACTTTACACTTCCCCTTGTTGAACGACCCTGTAGTGTATCAGCCACCCCTCCTAGTTTTGTGTCATCTGCAACCTTGCTGAGGGTGAACTCTGCCCCGTCATCCAGATCATTAATCAAGATGTTGAATAGGACTGGACCTAGTATAGACCCCTCAGGTACACCACCAGTCACTGGCCTCCAACTGGACTTTGTGCAACTGATCACCACCCTCTGGGCCTGGCTTGCTGTTCAGTTTTCTGCCCACCCCACCGTCTGCTCATCCAGCCCGTACTTCATCAGCTTCTCTCTGAGGATCTTATGGGAGACAGTGTCAAAAGCCTTACTGTAGTCAAGGTAGACAATATCCAGTGGTCTCCCCTCATCTACCAAGCCAGTCATTTCATCATAGCAGGTTATTAAGCTGGTCAAGAAGGTTATCAAGCTGGTCACTTCCCCTTGGTGAATTCATGCTGACTGCTCCTGATGACCTTCTTGTCCTTCATATGCCTGGAAATGGTTTCCAGAATTAGTTGCTCCACCACCTTCCCAGGGATTAACGTGAGGCTGACCTGCCTGTAGTTTCCTGGGTCCTCTTACCCTTTTGGAAGACAGGAGTGACATTTGCTTTCCTCCAGTTCTCAGGCACCTCTCCCAATCGCCATGATCTTTCAAAGGTTATGAAAAATGGCCTTGCAATGACATCAGCCAGCTCCCTCTCAGCACTCATAGGTACATCCCATCAGGACCACAGGTACCAAAGGAACGTCCGCTTCAACCCTTAAGTTTTTCCAAAAATGAATTCACCTAATTCTCAGCCTAAATTTGTTTAGTCATTCAGGCTTCTTTTACTAGTGCCCTGCTACTCTGTGGGTCGCCTCAATTATTAAACAGCAGTTCTCTACAGCATGCTTGCAAACCCAGATCAAACATCGTAAATTTGATTTATTGAATAGATTCTAGTGGCAGATTTAAGGAATTTCAAAAGGTGCGCTTCCAAACACTTAATGGTTCAATATAGTTCTTCTTCTGAGCTCCCTTGAGTTTGTTGTCCTTCACGAGTTGTGATGCTGCATGAGCTAGATCAAGTATTGCAATGACATTATAATAATTCCAAGTATTCCTCCTGTTTCAGATACTTCTGATCAGACATCAAAAAGCATGGCTTCCAAGTCTTTTTCAATCACTGTTTCCTTGATAGTGTTTCTTTAGGCTGGAGGCATGTCTTCATTTCTGTGTCAAAACATACAGTGCTGTCTTGCACTCCAGCTTTCAAGATCACTTAGCTCTCCTCTGATCACTACTTACCATAGCACTAGCCCTGTTGTCATCTGCATGCTTTTATCAGTAATGACTCTGTATTTCTTCCTCATCACTAATAAAAAGGTTAAACACTGTCAGATCTAAAATTAATCCTCAGAGGACCTTCACATACTCCACATTGATTACTGACTACAATTATGTTATTGAGACCTATTAGCCATTTTTTTAAAAACACACTTGATGTATGCTGATGAATCTGTATCATTCCAATTTCTAAATCGACATGTCACATGGCACCAAATAAAACATTTTACAAATATTAAACGTCACATGTCTTTGAAAAGTCAAACTTGTTCTCTCAAAACATCACATTCTCTTGAGAAAAGATTTATTTCCCATAACTTTGTGTTGATTGAACGTAATTAACGAAGAATTACAGATATGTAACATAGATGACTCCCAGGCAGCCATTCTATTACTCTGCACTGGATTAATGTCTGCTCGACAGACTTATGATTAATTGGTCATCCCATTCACCCTTTTAATACTTTGTCTTACCAGTTTTAAACAATTCCTAACTTTTTTAATGCACATCCATTTCTCCTTCCCCTTTCCCCCACTTCCTCTCCATTTTTATAACCTATTTTACTTTTCCTCCCTTCTTAACAAGGATAAACCAAACAGTTCTATTATTGCAATGACTAACATTCTGCATATAAATTTGACTATCTCTTCCTCTACTACTTCCAAATCCACATGAATTCTGGAAGCAGAAGTAAGCACCTATGAATTGTTAGAAAGAAATGTCTTATTCTCATGATAAACAAGCACACCAATATAGTTACGCGGTTTTATGATGCTAGTAAGTAAATTGCCAACAGTAGTAGTAAGGACACTACCGGGCAATTCCTAACCTAAAAAGGAGTTCTGAATTGTGAAGCAGGGAAATTCTTTACCAGGTCTATCCTCCCTAAGGAAGAAAAAAAAAAAAAAAAAGACTTAAATATAAAAACAATAATACAGATATTTTTATATAGAACCTACCAGTCCAAAATGTTTCATGAAAATAACATACAGAGCCATACACTCAGAGTAGTGATGTAAAACAATTACCTATAACAGAAAACATTAGTGGATTGAGACTTTTAGGAACACACACACACACACGCCTTTTCACACACTTTGTTTTATTCACAAGGGAAAAAAAAATTGCGATATAACTCACCTGTGGCATAAAACGATTAGCAGTGTTCTGGGAAATAGGGTATTTTATTTAGAAAGGCATTGATTTGCAAACAATGGGACTACAGAAACAGCTCAACAAAAGTAAATAAAGGACTAAAACATTCATGCAGACAGGAAATTCTGTGCATGAGAACTTTCTGGAGAAAAATTTATAATAAGCTTTTGTTCTTTAAAATTGAGACTAGTAGTTGCAAGATGAATGGCCAGTTTCACTGTGTTTAATAGTTTCTATTCCTTAGGTTATTTTATTGATGTAAAATTTAAACAGTAGTTGACAAAATGCACCTCTGTTTCTCCACAGTTGTGAGAGTACTACAAAATCATGGATCTCCTTTCTGCAGAAAATTGCTTCATTTACAAGACAAGTGTCCCACATTTTATTTTCCTGTGTTCTTAGGCAGTTTTTATTTCCTCTTTTTTCTCCCTCTAACCTCAGGTAAGCCTGAGAGCAACCAAGAATTAAACTAAAGCAACCACAATGACATAATATTTGTATTTCTTATTTTTCTTACTGTTGTTTAGCATATTTACCTTCCAATTTTTTAGGAAAGTATTTTAGTCTAGCTTCAAATTCATGCATACCGGAGACTTATTTAAGGTAAGTGTAATACTAATACTGAAGTAATTTTCCTGCTTCACTGATTTTCAGCAGTAGATCTGTTCTTCAGTCCCAAAGGACTAGTGGCATTCACCCACACCCCACCCCACCCCCTGCACCTTTTTTTGGTTGTTTTTTGTTTTCCCAAGATAAGCATATTAAAACAGAAGAAATGGCCTACTTACAGTCTGTCCTTTTAACTAACCATACTTCAGAGCCAGGTAGATACAGGACATGAGGATAATGGGGATGTTGCACATTCACTCAGCTGCCCTCTGATCACATTCTTCCTCACTAAGGAAAGGCACTAGAGCCTCCTTATGTGCTTGCTTGCTGTTGACGTTATGGCTTATATATGGCAATGCCCCAACTCTGGCATTTTCTTTGCGGGGAACTAATCCCTGTGTTACAATATCCTCAGCACTATGTGGAGCCATTTGACATTCACCAAACCTGACAAGAAAGAAATCTTGAGGTCTTTTTGGTACAGCAAACAATAGCCCCTGTAAAGGCCCACCCTAAACGGACAACCAAAAAATGAAGCAATGAAGATGGCTTCCCTATTTTAAAAAGGGCACACCACTATCATGCCAAGTTACTCGTGAAGAGAGTCTCAAGGTAATGTCTCAAATTAACACTGCTGCAGCAGTTCTCACAGATGGTAAACCAACAACAGCTTCTGTACGGTAAATCCTTTACTAAAAACTGTAAATCCTTGCCTTTAAGGCCCATCTCTCTAATCATCTTTGTTCATCTTTCACTACATTGCCAAAAGCCCCTAATTAGTATCATCTTAGGCTGCCTTTCACTGCTCCTCATCCTAATCAGTTGACTAATTACTTGCACATAATCTCAGTGTCAGGTTAGAAGATGTTTTTTGAACGAAGATAAGCATGTGGAAGAAGTCCTTTGACTAGGGGGCATGGAAGATAGCCTGTAGACAGCTACAAGAAGACTTCAAGTAGCGGGTAGGTAAAGCTAACTAGCCTTGCTTAAGGGAAGGAAAGGGGGAAGAAAGATGCAGTCACAGCAACAGCAAACTTACAAACGTGATAATCCACAAAAGCCGACAGCAGGAACCTTTTAGTGAAGAAGGCAAGTCAAGGGAAAGGCTGCAGTATGAACACTCATTCTAGCACAACAGCAGGGAATGCAACTTTGGATTTCAAATGGGCTATACAAAGGAACACCAGCAGATACTGCAATAACTGATGGAGGAGGAGAGAAAGGCATACACAAGTTTTCTGCAAAGGCAAGAAAAAAACACATCTGATTTTAGGAATATATGAAAATATTTGGAAATGGTATGCATGTATGAGAGAAAAGAAAACACCAGAGATGTACCCCAAAAACAGTAACAAGATTAATCAATCAAGGAGCGTGGGCAAGAGTAGAAAGAATGGTGTAGAGAACAACATTTAAGAGGAGTTAACTGCCCCCCAACTCAGACAGCACTGATGTGACTTCCTCAGCATAATGATGATGCATTAAAGAGTAAAGGAGATAATCCAGGAAAGATGAAAAGGACTGGATTAGGAATGGAATCCTTTTCAGACTCTTGTGCAAAGAACAGACCTCATGACAGAAAATAAAAGAAGGAACAATTAGATGCAAAAAAGTTAAAGAACAATTTTAAAACCAGTGCTTTAAAACTATTAAGTTTATATCATATTATTACACTTAAGGAGAGATGAAGTACAATACAAGCTTTTAAAAAAATGTTCTGGTGACTTAATAAAAATCCCACCAGCTGGAAATATCTTAAGGATTTCTCTGGATATTTTGAAAGCAGCACAGAACTTGTAAAGAATGCAGAAGAGCATTTCACAGATACGTATTTATGCTGTTGCTAATTCAGTAGTTACTTACCAACAGAGTAAGCACTGCAAAGATCCTAAACTGACACCAAGGCAAATCTATGGGGATAACTTTTTACTATTAAGATGAAACAAAATTACGTTAATTTGAGTTTATGTAGTTTATGTTAGTATATCAAGGAACACCGGAAGTTCAATATCCACAAGTTGTGGTTCTGTCCTCGCCCTTTTATTATTCTGTTTTTCCTTAACTAAAATGCCTTGTGGAGATACTTCTATTTTGTGCCTAAGTGCAAGAGGAACCACAGTACTACATTCAAAATTATGAACTCATTTGAAAACATACCTGCAACATTTCAGAAACAACATCTGTGCTCAGCACAGCTTCCCAGCAGAATTCCCAGTGGGGCTTGATGTTTTGCCCAACAGTTTGCTCCATCTAGCACTTCTAGGGGCTAAGCTTCTTCAATCCAAGCCATACAGTGCAGAGTAATGCTGCTGAATCACACCCATGCAGTTATACTGACCAGCAGCCAAGGATGTGGATTTACAGTACAGCCAGAATCTCCAAGCTGATACTCTGGGTCCAATGGCAGCCGTATTCCAACAGTTTAAAGAAGAAAGCCTGACAGCCCTTAAATTTGTCATATTTCGGATCCTGTGAAGATGGGCAGAGGATGAAGATTTAACTCTGCAGTTGGCAACAGTGCTGCAACACATCAATCCATAAACTGCAGACTTAGGCTGTGTCCAACAGCTAGTGCAGCCCATCCCGTGGGGTCACTACTAGCACTGCTGTTACTGTATCCTCTCAATAATTTCTACCGATCTTTGCTAGTCTCCTTCACAGTGACATGGTCCAGAAGCAAATACTCGCTCTAAATCATCATGTGCCAAGGCCTGGAATTCAGCATTAGCACACCATAATTTCTTTTCCTTGAAAGTCTCTTGTGGAGTATCAGAACTCAGAAAAAATGTGTTAGCTTTTTCTCACCTAACAGAACACATATGAATCTGATTAAACAGCTAGTTGTCACATATGTAGAAAAGTACAAAGAAACTACTTGGTTAACTGGATTCTCCTCTTTATTTAGCTTGTTTCTTATTAATCGGGAGAAAGTTTAGTTTGGCTCAACTCTCATAGAAGCAACAGACAATAGTTTATTCATCTCAACAAGGCAAGAAAGAAACTGAGGCACCTGCCGAACCTGAGGGTTAAAGAGTCTCAGGACTGCAATAGGACTTACCTCCCCCTGACTTTGGACACAACTGCCTAAATTAGAAAATCAGTTCCCTTAAGGCCCTGGCCCCCCACCATCTAATCCAGGGAACAAGCAGGTACCTCTAAAGGACAATTCAGATTTATAGTAGTATTGCTTCTAATTTAGGTTTGGTTGCTGCTATTTATGTGCTAGACACATATAATGCTTTAACTATGCAAGTTTGTTTTTAAAACAGCTTTGAAAAATCTCTCGTTCAAATTAAATGTTTTGTAACAAATGTCAAAACTGTAAATCACTGAACAGTAGCAGTAAGCTGATAGAGAAGATGCAACTTGCTCAATACAATTCTTCAAATCTGTTAAGCCAAAAGTTGTTTAATACAATTTAACTCACCCTGGAGTGCAGTTAAATAATTGTGATGGATGGCAGCCTGTCTTAGTCTTTTCCATTTGTTAAATTATGATAGATGAATTATGCACATTACTGAATTTCAATGCATTCTTTCTGTTCACCAACCCTGTTTCATGAAAAACATCCAGTCAATAAATAGTCTAAATCCATCTCCATCAGAACTGTACAATGTTCTACAATTATGATAAAGAAGCTGAAGGCCAAAAATGTTTCAGAATAAGTCCCTTGCCATTAAGAGCAACAATAAATGTATGCGTGTAATGTAATAACACTTGCTACTATCTCTCTTTTAAGTAAAGTAACGGAACCTGTATCTGGTAAAAATGTTTGTTATTAGCGCTTTATGAGAACTTTGGGAGAGGGAAGACTATAATGAATCAAACCCCCAAAAAGACATAGGCTTTTTTTTTTTTTTGAGCAATTAGCTAACATGGTATCAGTCACATATTGAAAATTATGTAAAAACAATACTTTCATAAAAAGAAAACCAAGAAATATATTGCTAAATATAATATAATATTTTCTAAGAAAACTTCACTTGAGCAGCCATTTGGTAATTATCTGCTCTTTGACAACACCTGCACAGAGACTCCTAGGATATACAGTTTGTCATTTTAGCATATTCCACAAAATCCCAGAGCACTAAGCTTCAAAAAAGAAAATCCGTACTATCTACTTTTTCAAAGGGTTTTTATCTCGCAATAATTGTTGCATGTGACTGCATCTGACTTCTAGCCATTTCAGTATCCATGCTCAACCGGTGTGGCATTTCAGGAGAATGTCTGTTTACTTTGAATTATGTCCTTCAACTGGATTGTTCTTCATTTAACCACAGATGTACAGTGTCTTAAGTTCCTCAAACTGGAGGAAATTATGAAGTGAAAATGGCTGATACAGAGGTTTTCTTTAGAAAAAGACAGTGTATGTCTCCATGTGTAACTCTGTATGTATTCATAAACTACCACAACTCAAAATGTCTGACAGATGTACTGGAAGATTAACAGAAACCGCTTCTGATTTCAGATGTGCTGATGTGCACCAGGAGAAAGTCTGTGAAACCTATGGAGGTACATCAAGGAAAGACAAGTCTACAAGAAAATCTAGTCAGGCTTTAAATGTGTCCCTCAAGACTTATGAAAAAGGAAACAAAACCAAGAAAACAAAAGGATTTGATTTGACAAAGTGCCACACATTTCAAAGATTACAGGGTATTTACTTGAACTGTTAGTGAGGTATAATTTAATACAGCTGAAGAACAGCATTATGTATACGATTCACACTACTAGACTGAGGTACTTTCCAGAGTAGGTTTTCGTCAAACATAGATGGAAGAAGGACTCAACCTAGAACGGCTAGTTTAAAGAATAAGGAAAAAAAAAAAGCTAGACTACTAACTTCACTAGCAAGTTTCTCCATCTTTGATGAAAAGACTTATGAAAAGTTTATGAAAGTACAGACATGAGGCAGTAGCTCTGTCAAAGCTCAGCGATCCAGTCTGACTGACAGGTATACAGCTTCACAAACGCATCCTGACAGTTACACACACTGTAGCACAAGGAATCTTATTTTAAGTAAAGTTTGCAAAAACTAAAATGTGACATTTACAAGATTTCTGAGCAAAAAACCTCAGGGACAAATTCAATCTGTATTACCTTCATTTCATCCTAGCTTTCCTTAAATATATTGTCCCAGCTTGTTCTTCTGATGTCTCCTATCCTGGTATGGACCTAATGCCTAGGAACTGCCTTGTCACTTTGAGTCTGCCAGGAGCTTTCAAAAAGCATTTTTATCTTAAATATGAAGTGTTTCCCTCCTGGTGAAATGGCATTACATCTTGCAGAATTCTTCATTCATCCCCAGTGATACCACCTACTGTGGAAGGTTAGATCTGAATCATCTTTCTTAAAGGAAGCTTGACAGTTCATTTCAGAGCTTCCTTTTTATCTCAAATTTTTAAGCAGAAAGTAGTGTACATTCAGAAATTTCAAGCAGCTGTGCACCACTGCAACTGCCACAGAACTAAAAAAACATTTCTCAGAATTAGTCTGTCATAGTTTAAAGCATCAAAATTGTTAAGCAATTCTCAAGTGACATTGTAATTACAGAGTGCAGCCACAGTGATGCTATACTTAAGGTTGAAAGAGCTATTCCTATCTAAAACACCATTTTCAGTTCCTTCCAACTTTCTCAGCACCCTCCCTTTAAGGCATACCTGACACAGGGCAGATAGAAGCACACTTTTTTGACACGGGCCTCCTTCACAATTCCAATTTTTATTGACTAAACAAGCTCCTGTTCCTTAGGGAGGTTAATATTCAAACACCAGACAGAAGAAATTGCTATACATAAACATTACAGAAAAAGAATTAAGTAAAATCACACATTCTTGTTCTACTGGGTCCTACCTGGATGACAAAAGCTATGCACGTAGTTGAAAACAGGTTATGATAGCAGTGTGGACACTATGAAATGGTAAAAAAACTTAATTAGGTGTAGTACAATTTGGAGAAGATTTTAACATGAAAATTAGTTGTTATTTGTTGTCCCTATTTAGCTGTCCCCTAATCCCGGACTGACTAAACTCAATGAATGACAAAATTTCAAGTCTGCATTCCCTAGAGCTAAGGCTATGATGAGCCCAAACAGACTGTATGAAATGCTTGCATTTGACTCCTTGCAGCAGTCTGATTATTTTTGAAAGCTCAGCTGAACGATCAGGTATGAGCTGAGCCCTGCCACTCTCTCCACAAGTCTAACTTGTGTCAGATGCTGTCAGCCCTACTGAGATCCAAAAGCGAGACTTTTTTTTTTTTAACTGCAGACTCCTGAGATGCTATTTGTAACAGAGACCATGCCTTGCATACACCCCAGGGAAGGAACACCACACAACACAGCAGTGGACACCTTTCAAGAAGCAGTAGAAAAGGCTTGCCCTGTCCCTGTTTTTAAATCAACAGATTAGATCTCAGTTTACTGGCCAACATAAACCCTACATTCTCTTGACAGAAGACACGCTCCAATGCTCTTGTTAAAATGTACTGCTGTGCAGAAAAGGATGCAAGACTCACCAGTCCAAAGACGAGGAGACAGAAGGATGGCTCATGACACTACAATCTCACAATAACAGAACTTAATCTGAAGGTGAAAAACTTTAAGCTACTACACAGTAAGAGACAAGAGAAAAAAACATAACCAGAAAAAGAGGAAGCAGACAATTGGATTAAAGAGCAAGTTCTGCACTGTCAGAAAGATGCATATGCCAGAAGACCCACTGAAAAGCTTTTGGGGATTCAGTTGTCTTCAGTGTTTCCCTGTTGGTTAGACTTAAGCAGGCTTGGCAAGGTGAGCTAGCGAAGCTGCCTGCCTACTCTGCCAACCATCCTGGAATGCCTGGCTCTCTCCTTGTCCCACAGAGAATGCCTCAATTATATTAGGAAGACCCCGCACACCCAACAAGAGTCCAACATTTCACTGCAATACCCAAAAAGCTCCGTGGTACAACACCCAAGCTCTTTTAAGTATTTTTACTGGATTTGCACCTAACACTTCTCACTTCAGGGCCTGAAAATCAGAAAGATTGTGGCTCATTGATAAATTGTGTTCACTGCTTGTTCTGTCTGGTTTCAGCAGATTTGTGGTAACAGTCAAGACAAAGACTAAACAGCATTTATCTGCCCCTTTTTGCACCAGCCTACAGCAGAGGAATACAGAGAGCAACAGTTTTCTCCTCTTCTTTCTCCTGACCTTTTCATCACTGCTTATTATTCGACAATTTCTCACTGTCTGTAGCTTCTTCTGGGCTTTCTCAGATATTTATTAATTTACAGTTTCCCAGTGCAGGAAATTGTCAGTTTTTACATGAAGGATAGCTTTTTTCCCCCCACTAGCAGTCATCTTCAGCAATTACCAGTCAATAAGCAAATGATGTCTATTTAGGCATATTAAAAGTCTTCCCAGAATATGCAGTAACTGTTTCCTTACCAAGACTGCCTTTTTAGTTGTCAAGGTTGATTGAAGAACAGAGGGACAGAAAAATCATCCACCATTCTTTCCATCCTACCGCATCTACATTGTATTTAATCCAACAGACACAGCAATTTCTCATACAACACATGTGCAAGATCATGAACACGTAGATTTTATTATCCAGCTTCCACATTTCACCACACTTAGTTACTGAGATCAGTCCTTGGATTGCACGTTACAAGTGAATGTGCTGAATTTTCATTGAGATAAAAACAGTAAATTCTCTTGGATTTATTTATTTATGTATTTGGAGAGTGGACGCTATTTCTTCCTTGTCCCTAACCAACACAGACAGCAACTATCCTTAATTCCTGTAGCTGAGGCCCCTAAATGTCAAGGAATTAGCCTATTTATTCTGAAGAGCAGGAGAAGGTGAAACAGAAAGAGGTCTTGTAAAAATAAATAAATAAATAATTGAAAGGGAAATCCTTTGATAACTCTGGTATGCTGGAAGTGAGAGCCAATGATCTTAATAGGCAAGTTCATTTCAAGACTGCTAAATAACAGAACTCTTGCTAGAGCTCAGACACCAATACTTAGAAAACAATACTGCATTTAAAAATAAAAATAAAGGTAAGTCCTCAGATCCTTTCTTTCTTAGAAGGAAAATTAAAAATGCAAAGGGAGAGCAAAAGAGCCAAGCATGAAAACTGATTATTCAGCAATTCTTAAAACAATAGTTAAAACATTTTCTCAGAAATTGAGAGAGAAATATGGGAATTTGTGAAACCTACCGCATAGACTGAAGACGGATAAAATCATTATTATTATTAGAATGAATAAAGATTTTTTTATTAATTTTGTTCCTTTCCAACTTCCAATCGTATAGTTCTAGATAAGTTTATTTTAAGTAGCTCTGAAATACAGCTCTTGAAAGAAGAGGATATGGGTGGAATAAAACCAGCAAGTACCTTTTCCATCTGTAATGACCAATCACTGAAATGCACCAACATCAACTAACCACTCCATTATTTTAAACTTGAACTAAAACTAAAATTCACATACTATCAATAATAAAGTGTATTATGTGAATTTAATTCCTCCTTTGTATGTACAGCCAACGTGACATTTTTCCTTCCTCCCAAAAGCAGGAGACGTAAGAATTAATTTCATCCTATTGTGAATAATCCAGGTCTATTTCAATACTTACTACATTTCACTGCAATAATTTATAGGCTGAACATTTGCAGTGACAAATACTAGGCCAGAATTTTTCAGTAAAATGATGGGAAGAGCACTGTAAATAACTAACATAAAATGTTTTCACCAAATAAATTGCTCTCTTAAAAATGTAATCCCCAGTAAATTCTTCAAAAGAAGCCTGATTATAATTGGCAGTCCTTCAGAACAGGTTAATTTAATATAAAGAAACCGGAGGCCAATTTGTTTCACAAATACTGCTAGTTGTGTTTCACATAAATCGTGGTCATAAAATATGTATCAAATTTAGCCTAGAAAGCTATACCTTCTCTTAGTTCCGCTACTTTTTTCTCCACAAAATCATGTAGAAATACCTACGATGTAGATACGTATAGAACTTTTATACATGTTCCTGAGAGAGGCGGTTAAAAAGTCAGAATCAATCTTTCCAAAGATGAATATCTGCAAGGTGAGAAGCAGAGATGCTCCTCCATGCCTTCTGCCTGCTGTCAATGGATGACAGCAAGAACAATCCAGGAAGAGGCATTTACAGTCCTTCTGTATACAGACATTTCCCTAGTAATTTTAGTCACTAGAGAGAACTACAAAATGTATAGGTTTCCATACAACAATAATCAATGATCTGATGTTTTAAAAAATGCTGGACTTTACCCACACCAAGACTCTTCTGAGACAACTTACACAAAGCCTACACTCTTTCTGTTTTTAAAGCATAAAACAAATACAGGAATTTGCAGCTTATTCAGTGACAACAATTGGACATTACTGCTAACTTCAATCTAATTAATAAAAACATAATCTACACATATTTAAAAATAACTACAACTGCTGGAATAGCTTAAAGATTTGTCTTGAATAAAGATCAGACTACTGACATAAATGTTAATTTTTTTAAATGGAACCTTTTTTATAGCAATCAAGCTTTTAAGGAAATTAGTCAAACATTAGAAAATTAATTTTGTATCAACCACTAATGAAGTCTGGAAATAACATGACCAGACTTTCAGCCTTCAAAACTAAAAATGCAACACTCACTTTATACATCTTTTTCATTGTAACAATGCCATTTATTCCTCCTGTCTTGGCAATTTGCAAAAGGTCAGCTTGTTACACACTAAGGAAAGAATTCTTAGATCATAAATTAATAAAGCGAGTTACATGACATTCCTTATCAACCTTAAAGTTATTCCCACTAAGAGGTTTTGCAGAAAAACATTAAATTGCAAGGTATTTATAACTACATCTCCAAACTGTAAATGCTTAGCCTTTCATACGTATTCTGAGAAGCAGGAGGAAAATAACTTGTTACATCCAAAAGGCAAAGCAGTGACAGAAAGGAATTGTTTTAAAAAAATTCTTAGTGCTCCCTGTGCACTACAGAACATCAGAAATCCATTCTTTGATGATGCTGTAATGAAAGAAAGTTGCTCTGGTAATATATACAAAGCCCCAGATAAAAGCTTACAGGATTAAAGGATTACATGAAGGTTATTAAAGGGGCTGGGGAGGGAAGGAGGGAGGAGGATGCACGCTCTTTTAAATAATGATCATCATTGTGTTTGGAAATGTGATAAGTTTGTTTTTAGGTTGCGTTTTAGCTTTTGTAATAAATGCTCTACTTGCTTTCTTTTGAGCAAAACCAAACCAGTAATATGTAAGGAAATAAGTGCTTAACTTGATCTTCAAATCCACAAGAAAGATTTGTTTGCAACATAAATCTGTTGCACTGGCACAGCTTCATTAAATAGAGGTTTCAGTTCTGAACTGGCACATTATATATTGCATTTTTATCCATAAGACTGTCAAGCACCATATTTTCAGTATTTCTTCCTATGGAAAAACAGATCTAAATGAAAAACTGACATACTAGTGTAATGAATTACACTGTTTATTACTTCTAAAATAAATAAGTGACTACTGTTAATTTACGCATGTCATCCATATACATTATGCATGAGTTTCAAAAACTTAACAGTTGACCAAAATTAAATCCACTGTGGCCTCTTATTTTCACTTACTATTGAAAGAAAATGCAACTCATCATTTGAGTAACCGTCTTTTAAAAAACTGAAGTTTTCTCATACATTTCAAATCATCAGGTTTCAGCTCACCCCCAAAAGAAAATTCCAAAATTAAAAATATATAACTGCCTCCCAAGAGGGAAATCCTCAGTATGATTTGGAGCTACTATGATTATTTACAAACACTGGTTGCACCGTACCCACTGTGGTTTTATTGACTTTCACTGTAGTTAAACTGACTTTATTAAATATAAAATACTAACCTCAGACATGTAAGGTATTAGACTAATGGGCTATTACTTTCTTCTAATGCAGCTATACATTTTGCAATTAAAGCTTCCTTGAGAATTGTCTGATTTCTAAAACTGTCAAAAATGAGGAAAAAAATAAAAATCAAACATTGTTTGATTCTAAACAAAATACTGATGTTCCCAGTGTACTGGGTATAGTTGGTATACGAAGAAATGAGTAAAGTAATTAGAACACCACTCTAGCTCTTTTCATATATAATGAAATACATGACATCTCCTTGGGGACTCATTTGTTCTTAATAATTAAGCATGAATTGAAACTCTTGCTGAGGGCAGATCTGTAAACAAGTATTTACCATAGCTATCTATGAAAACAGGACAGTCTGTCTATTCTGCAACCAGCAACTACTAGCAACTTTTAAGGCAACACATGGGTTTAAATTCAAACATTTGGTCTGTACTCAGTAAATGTATTTCATTTTACACATACCAAATTATCCTATTAATACGTTATGCAGTTCATTGAAAAATAAATTAAGAGAATTTTATCACTTTCCAAAAGCAGGTTATTTTGCAAGTTCACATGAGCAAACATTTTACAGTAAAGTATTTCTTCTACACCTCGTAATATATAACGTTGTACCTACCAAAACTGGTACGGGAACACTTTGTGACTGGCTTTTTTTGCAAAGTTTCACCACAATCCATGTAAAATTTATTCACAAATTATGTAATAACTGAAAAGATCCAGAAATCAAGAACATAGGTATGTCTTTGATGTCCTAGTTCAGAGGCATTTAACATCAACACTTTGAGTCTTTTTGCCAATCACTGAGTCATCTAACAGACAATAAGGGGAAGAAAGACCAGAAAGTGAATATGCATGACAACAACGAGATGTATAAGAAAGCCAGATAAAATAAAAGCTTTACAATTAATACTGAGAGAACATGGGAACATTATTTAAAACATCAATTTTATCCCTCCAATACTCTTAACTTTTAACCTATTATCCTAATACACCTGCTAGAAAGAGATAGTACTAAGTAACCATGGATGGGTACAGAGGATTTACGGCGATAATCGTATTAACATTACTGGGCACTACTAGTGTAAATCATCACCAGAAAAAAAACAATATAAGACTCCCAACACAGATTCAACACACACATACTTTTGCTTGCATTTATAACACATGAATCCATTGTTAAAGCCTTGGGTTGCATAGAAGTTGTACAAAATCCCATCCATTACTGCAACCCTCATGTAGAAAATGTTAAAAAGGTTGTAGGAAATTTCCAAGTGACTGAGAACATGATTTCCACCTCAGTATTTCCTATGTACCTTACATTCATCAAAATAAGTGATAGGCTTTATGGTCATTAAAATTATCAAATACTCATAGGTTGTTGGCCCCCATTCTGCTGGTAGGGACAGACTATGAAGAGACACAGGCTGGAGTGTATAGACAAGTCATGCCTTTTCCAAACCATTCTGTCAAGCTTCTGGCAGGAGAAGAACCAGTAGCAAGATCCTCAGCAGTCCAAAACTGTCTTCTACAGTAAACATTAAAGGAGCCTAAGAGTGGCCTGATAAAATGGCACAAAATCCAACCGCTCATTCTGCAACCATACGCTGCCTTGGACCTTTCCTCTGCTGAAGAATCCCAAGGATTTTGCCAGAATCTCCTACAGATAGGCAGTACTCATTACCTTGGAAAGCTCTGAGATGCAGCTTCTTTGAGTAGCTTACTCAAACACATCACCACAGTAGGCGCATTCATAAATTATCTTTGTTGTGTTTTATACCTTTCACTTGCAGTACTCGCCCAACTTGCTCCAGTTATAAAGCTTCATACATATGGCTAACGCTCCTTTGTATGTGCTAACAATCCTGGCAGGTTTCCCTTCAATAAACCACTCCAGATGTTAGTCTCGGTAATTATGTCTGACATCTCTCAGCTTTGATAATGAAATACTGCTGATACAATTCCTTGTTTGTATTTCTATGGATCATCTTCAGACATAAAAACTACAGAGTTAAAACAGCCAAATCGACGGGCACAGAATGAAAATCTGCTAAAATGAATATAGAGCAATCACATGATTAGCATAAACAGGATAAATATGGAAATACAGGATTCTATGAGAAAACTATCAGTTATACAGTATATTTCGCTCTTCTGCTTAATAAAGATGCCCTTTCAAATACTATATATACATATGTATGACTACATGAAAGACAAAATTACCAGCGTTATCAGTATCATGTAACACTGCATAAGAGATAACCTCTCTCTTGCTTCAAAGAATCAAAACTCAACTTTACACAATAGGCCCATTGCCAACAAGGTGCGAGAAGAAAGATGCACAATGGAATTTCTAACCTGAGAAGTCAGGATTCAATACTTACTTTACCTACGATATTATCACATCAACTAAACTGAGTATTAAAAGTGCTTAGGCAAAAAATGTGGTTAAATAATTTGCATCCAACAAGCCTGAATTTTTCAGATGTGATCTTAGAGAACACAGATTCTGGAAGGTATATTATAAGACATGTACAGTTTCTACATTGACAAATAAGCCCGCTCAAGAAGTCGTCATCGGCTCATACTGCTCTCTTGGGGTTTTTAAATTATCACGTTAAATGTCAACACTAACAATAAAGTGATGAAATCAGTACACAACTACTGCTGATGCCTGAAATTTCAAATATTAGTAGTGCTGTCAATGTTGTATGGGGCACACAGAAAGGAATTTAAGCAGGAGCTGATTCTGTATTAAAATAAACATTTCTTATGGTCTTAAGCTGTAATAGGTGTCATGCCAATATTTGTGCCAACTTTATTTTATTTCAGATAAATACTCTTGACAAGTTCTTAGTGATAATAGCTTTCCTACATATTACACAAAAATATTAGATATATTACACAAACATATTAATTATTAATTATTATGACTGCCTAGCAACATTAAACCCTATCACTAAGAAGCAACATTTAGGACCTACCCATCAGCACAAACCAGTTTTCATTTTTAAAAAAAGTAAGAATAATGTAAAAGTCACTTTAACTACTGACTTCTGAAGGACTGAAATTAAGCCAAAGTCACTTAGATCAGTAGGAACTTAAGTGACTGCTAATTTGAAGTCTTCTTAATTGAAAATCAGGAAGCTACTCACATTTACTGTAATATGCAATGCCACCATTTTCATCGCATAAAACAAAAGCTTCAGCACATGCAGCAATGAAAGAACCTCCCCACAGGCTACATGAAGTACGTGAAATGGGCTGTTTCCCAAATAGTATTATGACTGTTCATATTGTTATTCTGCAACTTCATACCATAACTGAAAGTCATTTGTAAAAACACACAAT
The DNA here is from genome assembly GCF_018139145.2 of Gymnogyps californianus. Lineage (NCBI taxonomy): Eukaryota > Metazoa > Chordata > Aves > Accipitriformes > Cathartidae > Gymnogyps > Gymnogyps californianus. Next base: position 55,454,812 of record NC_059472.1, on the reverse strand, counting down.
TGCAATAATGATGTCCCATCACTGAACATTTTATTTATATAAGCATGAGCAAATGTTTTGAACAGAAATATGTGGACACACATACAGCGGCCCATCCCCATGGCAAAAAACCCAGAGACTCTTACAAAAGCACATACAGCACACTGGATGTGCTTTTGTAAACTCAAGGTCATCCAAAACAGTTAATGGTTTTGAATTTCTCTAAGTATTTTTAGGCATTTAAGTCAGCAAAATGTTGTCTAACTACAACACTCAGTTAATGATCAAACAAGAAAACCAGTACTAACTGGCCACCCATGGCAAAATCTTATGACTACAGTTTACTAATGAAGCGATAATTATGTTTTGTAAGAAATAAGGAAGTATACGTTTCAAAGGGATTCACGTATTACAAAAATCGCTTTAATATCTCAGAAGAATGCACTAGGGCTTGCCCCATCAAATGAGAGAAGAAAGGTGAAAAGGAGTCAGAGGATCATTATCTGCAATTCTGAACATCTCAGTTTGCTCATCACATGAGCTCTGTTAATGTGAACCACGGCATTTAAGTGAAAGGAGTGAATCGGTGCCAATGCTGTCATTCATAACAAGGTGTATGAAATGTCCTGACGATAAGGTGATTTTATTTAACCTATACTGTGCTAATAACTTGGCAGGTTATTGTTTTCCTGATAGGATGAAAGAATACAAAAGAAAAGGACTAAGAAAAGCTCAAGAGACTTGGAAGGGAGTGGTTTCAGCAAAATATGAACAGTGTATTTTGGAAGGGGAGACATTAGGAGAAATGTATCAAATGCTTCTAATGATTCAGAAAGTTCAAGTAGGTAGGTGTTACAGACACTGTAGATTTTAAGACACCACTGCTACATCTGACTCTAAACAGAGAATCGTCACGCTCAGAAATAAAAAAATAATGCCACACATTTAAGCCAAAATTTTAATTGTGCAGATTCATTAAACTCTCTGTGTTTCCTTCTAGAAAAGTCTGGCTGAAGCCTAGAACCAGTCAGTAGGAAAGAGCTGATACTGGGGATTACAGTCTGCATGAGTATGTCTGAACTTACAAAGGGAGTCAGCTCCTTACAGACAGGACAAAAAGTCCAGCACAGCACTGCTAAGGACTTTGCTAAGTCTCAGGTGAATGATTCCATGGCCTAGGTCAAAGCTGACATGTTGGTAAATGAAATTCAAAGGCAAACTTTTTCCCTTTGTCCATGCTAATCCTCACAACCCATCTTCAAGGTATACCATGGAGAGGGACAAATTGAATCTGTCAGAAGAATCAGTGCAAAGTGACACATCGGAGGCACAGACAGAGCTTTGTCTTCCTATAGCCTAGGCCATCAACTTGTATTTTGAAATATTCACACCACGCAAAATAAAAATGTTAAATCTTACATGTTGACTATATGAAAAGGAGAGAACAGCCAGGGGAAGGCTGGCTGGAAAACCGTAACGACTACTCTTTGTGGAAAACAATAAACTATGTGTTAGGAATATTTGATTATGCAGAGTGGATAAAACCAATTTAAATAGCTGTACAGTATTATTTTCTGTGTCTTCTCTGAGAGGAGAACCACCTCCAGCTGAAGAACTACCTCTTGATCTCTCTGTTCTTCAAGTAAAGCCTTCCACATTACTAACACAGTATATAAACATGCTTACTTAGGATCTAAAAAGCAGCATTATTTTGACAGGACTGCCTACATAACAATATGCTTGTGCTAGAATACTTTGCTTAATTGAGATCTAAAGGCTTAAGTAATGAGAGAAAAAAAACATGAACCTCGCCGTAATCTCTGAAGGTAAATTGACCGAGTGCCATGTGAGACACCAATTTCTACAGCCAAGAGTTTCTGTTAAAAAGCTTTTGATCTGCGATTCCTTTCAAAATTCCTTAACAGTAGACCTTAAACATCTCAGTTGAAGAGGACTCTCCAGAGAGAAGCCAATACTCACCACTCTGAAATCTATCAGAAAGGAACAGGTAGCTTATGCCATGCCTAGAAATATTTCCCAAACAAGGTTTTTCACAGGATCAAGACATTATGAATTCAGAGACAGGCTAGTTTTGTTTGTTCTCATACAATATTCAACAATCCTATGCTTTCACCTGTTCCACTATAAAAATATTCTGAATTTTCTAAAACACAGACCACACCAATCTTCCATTACTGGGTATAATCATCGTAACTATTTCAGTACGAGCCTCGAGTAAGCTGCTGTTAAAAGTTTATAAAATAAATACTAATGAATTCTTCTAAAGCATTATTACTGCCTTTTACCTTTTGAACCATGTAGGAAGGTGTGCACAAAACAAAGCTGCAGCTTTCTCCCTCCTGGCCTATGTGGCACTGAACCAGTCAGTCATTCTTTAAAAAGGCAGATTCCTATTTGTGGTACTTAATGTCAAGGCTAAGCTAGCTGCATCCAGACAATAATAAGTATTTTTATTACTTGGTTTCTGAGATAAGAGGATTCTGTCATTAAAGCGTTCTCTTATGCAGTGCTTATTCCTGCTCTAGTATACTGGTTGAGACTGGGAAAGCTTGGAATTGATCACTTCCATTTGTTCTAATAAACTGCCCTACTTAACTCCTAAGACCGTATTGTCTTCATTCTCCAAGAGGTTTCGATGATGATGATTAAATGATGTCATTTTTAGATAATTTCTAACTCTTATTTTAAAATGCAGCGTTAATTTATGATGCATTTTCTAGCAAACTGTGGTACACAGATACCCTATGTAAACTATGAAGAGGTAAAAGCCTTGTTTCTGTTCTCAATAGAATAAATAGTACTTTGGACAAAGTTCCTGTAGTCTCAGTGCAATGTGATGCAAAGAATTATTAGGAGACTTGATGAAAGTGTCTTTCTTTTTGCATGTGAAAATATCTTGACAACTGCATTGCTTGAGTATTGTTATGTGTTTACATCATCATATGGTTCCAGTAGGTTTTGTGTATGTTTTCCAAATAAAATTTTTATTTTATCTTTACCCTGGCAGTGCTGTACCCATGCAAGCTGAACACTGCTACTCTGTACTTGTACTATGTTTTAAGGCACAACTATGGTTTACTGCAGGGAGCCTTGCGTTATTTCCCCCCACAATAAGCGTGCAGAACACAATCAAACCCAACCTCAGACACATACAGAGGAACGGGTACACAGCAGCACCACGCCACTAAGACTGCATCTTCAAGTAAGGACAAAGGTGCACGCCTTCTGTAACAAAGCAGTCTCCTGCAGCACTGATTCACAGCACAAGTCAAAGTTGAATACAAAGATCCAGACATGAACAACTGAAAAAACTCCTGAATCTTCCCAAATCTCAGGCTGGAAGCCTACAACAGAAGTAAAGAGTTGAGCTGGGGCAGAGGAAAGGTCTTATAACCTCATATTCTCCCCCAGAGTTTTCAGTGTTACTACATCACCAACAGGTTGGAAATCACCATTTTCCCCCTACTATCTCCAGCTATTCACACTAGACTGTGCCCAGTTCTGGGCTCCCCAGTACAAGAGAGAGATGGACATACTGGAAAGAGTCCAGTGATGGGCCACAAAGACGGTGAAGGGACCGGAGCATCTCTCCTATGAGGAAAGGCTGGGAGAGTTAGGACTGCTCAGCCAGGAGAAGCGAAGGCTCAGGGGGATCTTAGCAATGTGTATAAATACCTGAAGGGAGAGTGCAAAGAGGACAGAGCCAGGCTCTTTCCAGTGGTGCCCAGTGACAGGGCCGGAGGCAATGGGCACAACCTGAAACACAGGAGGTTCCCTCTGAACATCACGAAACACTTTTTCACTGTGAGGGTGACCGAGCACTGGCGCAGGTTGCCCAGGGAGGCTGTGGAGTCTCCCTCTTTGGAGATACTCAAAAGCCATCTGGACATGGTCCTCGGCAACTGGCTCTGGGGGGCCCTGCTTGAGCAGGGAGGTTGGACCAGATGACCTCCAGAGGTCCCTTCCAACCTCAGCCATTCTGGGATTTTGTGAATTATGTAGAGGCAGAATATAGGCCAACAATAGTGTCTGACCCAGGATTTGTGGGTAACACCTAAATGACGAGAACAGTTATTTTGAAATGTCCATTATAGACCTGACCAATTCTTTCACATCTTGACTACTAAGAGATGCATACAGTATTTTATATTACCCCAATCAGATGCAATTAAATTATCATAGGACGAAATTCATCTTTTCAAGACAGCTGTGAATCCCTGCATGACTTACCATCTTTAACTTCTAGCATATTTTGAGGCATCACATCAATTTTTAGAAACTCACTGAGGTTCATATATGACTAAAGCACCTGATGAAACAAGACTGAAAACAATTGATAAGTACTTGTACCTTACAGAATATTTACTGTATGTTTCTGTGGGAACATGGTTAAAGTCATGAAAATCATAATATTTTTTGGATTTTTAATAATATGGTATCTCTTATGCTGAGTTTCAACAGCAAATAAGATTTATTTATTTTCCCATTAAACAGATTTCCTTTCTATTTGAGTATCTCATAATATGAAATAGAAACTTTAAGTCTGACCATTGTAATTAATTTTATATTACACAGCATTACCATTTATATTCTAAAGTCAAACAGCTAGCCAGTATCATCCCAAACATAACCCATCTAACTTATTTCCTGCATGTTCACAAGAATATTAGTTTAAGAATCTATTTACCAGAAAATGTGGTTTTCTGTAGACATAAAAAATACACTTTCTTTTGCACTAGTTATTCGTCATAAAGCAAATAATGCAACCTGTTTTGCAAGCTGTTACTCTCCTACTTGAATTATATTATATCTTTTAGCTTTCTGTAGCTGTCATTAACTTTGGCGTCTTCTTTATCTTCAATCTGAAGTTAATTCTCTGGCCAGCATCTTGCGTGCTGGTTTGAGGGATTAAATACAAGGGTTTATGAAGAAAAGGAGCTTTTCATACAATGCTATTACACCATGATAGCTTTCACAGAAATTGTTGACTCTTGAAAAACGCATGTTAAACATACATGTTGTTCATTTAAAAAGAAATATTATCATATTGCAAAATAATAAAAAAGGATTATTTTAAAGCATTCGTTAAACATATATGCAATCCTATTATAAGAAGCAGACAGTAACATACCCATATTCTCAGCACAGCACACAAACATTGGAAATGCTGTTTGTTGTTTATATACATTGTATAATTATTCTAAGAAATATTCAAAATAATACCTAAATTTTTACTTCTAAAGAAAATACTCTTAAGAAAATGGTAAATCTAGAGAAGCATTCTAGTGTTGCAGAGTTACAAATCTGTGTTCCTGTTGTACCAGCCTTTCATTTTATCTCACTTTAGCTGCTGATGAAGTAAGGCATTCATCTACAGACCAATTTGGAAATTTAGGACAGTAATTAAATGGTTTATGCTAACCATAATATAATGTGTCTGTGTTAATGTCTAGGATCTGTCTAACCAACAGATGCAATAACAGAGGAGAAATGTTGTGTATTTGTGGACCACATTTCCTTTCACACATGCTTCAAAACAGAAACTCACAGATAATTCTTTAGTGATAAAAATACATACATACTTTGATTTAAAAAATGAGCAACTTTAGCTGACCCTGCTGATCTATCTGAGCACCGGTAGAGTATCTCAAGCTCTTCAATTACAAACAACTGGGAAAATCTTAGAAATTTAAAGTACACATGAGATGCTAGCCACTTAACCTGGACCAGATCATCAGTTGGAAATAATGTCAATATCACTCTCATTTCCCTTCCCAACATGTTTTCTACCCCACAAAGTGGAGAATGGTGTAGGAAGCTGCAAGAGACAGCTTTGCTAACAATTTAGCTACCAAAAAGTCTCCACAGTTGAGAGAATTTTCCATAGCATTAAGCAAGAGCCTAAACAACATCTATCAATACCTAGTACTATGCATTTAAAGCCCCAAATTCTGCATCACAATAAATAAAGCCACCAAAGGAACACTTCAGTCAATGTGTCAGCAAGCCTATCTCTGTGGAAAGAACATGTTGCAACATGATTTTGTTTCACCAAAAATCACATTGTATGCAAAAAAGAATGTACCTATCTCAGTATCTTCTACAAGAAATAATCACTCAGATGTGTTCTCTTGCCTGAAGTGCTCTGAAATGCTAAAATAAAGACTATTTCTAACTTCAGTTAATTTGCACTGGATTATAGCTGAGTGACTTAAGTAAAAAAAAAGTTATTAATATTACATCTGTTACAGATGGAATAAGCATGGATAAGCATAATCTTTTCATTGTTTTATGGAACCACAATCCACCAGCAAGTGTACAAATCCACATGATATCCATGAGTGCTGGACTTAAATTTGGGTCTCAGAGAGAGGTGAAAGATGTGCAAAAACTTAAGTATACAAAGAATCCTTAGTTGACTAAACATATAAGCTAGCTTCTGCAACTCTTTTGCAGGGATAAAGCATGTCTTTATTTCAGCATAATCAACATAATTGCTCACTTGTTCCTGATTTTCCAAATAGTACAGACAATAAACACACAAATGTGTGCGACTGGGGACTCAGGAACCTGCAGCTCAGTGTGGCACACTGCAATACGCTTCCTGCACGCCCTCCAGGAAAACCAGAGATGAAAGTTTTGCTGGGGTAGCTCTGCAGGTAGAAGCTCTGATATACACTTACATACCCATTCAGCAAGGGAAATGAACTGTTAGCAAAATCATTTTCGTTCCAGTGTAACTGCACATACACTGGACTTCAGCACTTAAGCACTGCAGAATAAGCAGCCTACATAATGTATACAGTTATTCATACTTTGAAATATGCAAATACCCATATCTCACTTTTCTAGATGACACTGTTACCCTTGAAAACATTTTGAGTTTAGCCCTTTAGACCTTGGCTTCAGATTTAAAAAACTAATAGTACAAGCACTTCTCCTGAAAGAGCTCTACAGAACTGATACACTAAGGATTATGAAAGATGCCAGATAATCAGACAGAATGAATAGTAGATGGCCTTACAGCCAGACATCTGAAGTATCAGTACTTTCCTGTTAAGTACAAAATATCTCTCTCCTTCCTCTAATTGTTCACCACTGACCATGACAGTAACTTTCCAAACGGCTCTTCAGCTCACCTTCCATTTTTAAATATGCTGAATACGCAAGCACAAAATTGCTGTTATGCCCATCCGCAAGAGACTTTATTTGGTAGAGTACTTTTCACCTACTTAGCATGCATAGGCCAAAGGGGAAGATGGTAAGCGGTCCCTCATTGTTACATTCCTTGTTTTCCCTAAATACTTCAGGCAATTAATTCTGAACGTTTCTTTAAAATTTAATTTACATAAAATGCACCTTTCTCGCTGCTGACTGGTTATATATTAGACCAGTCTTTACATCATGTATTCAAGAAATGATGGACAGCATACAATCAATGTGGCTCACAATGAATCTAGCTGCCACTCTGGAAAGTTTATGAAGACTGGTACTAATGACCAAGGCACAGAACTGAATAAGCAACATATTGCCACATAACCTACAAAGGTTAGCAAAGTAACACATCCTGGCAATATTCACCAATTATTAGTCACTGGAAGTTGGGGAACAGCCTTCCCTTCCATCTCTAAATGCAATAACTAGCATGACCCCCGAACATGTGGACAATCCCCTCCACCATCCAGGAAAGAGGGCTTTAATACTTCAGCATCTGCTCTTCAACAGGCAGCCTGCTGAAAGCCAAGGAAAGGCCTTCAACTAATGGAACTCTATGGAAGCGAAAATAAATGGCTCTTCCTTTTTAAATGGAATTGTTTAGTCAAGACCCCACGTATATTGTTATTTATTGTGGGTGGCTGGGGGGTGTTAATGGAAGAGAAAAAGGCAAATTAGATATGAGGTTCAAAGTGAAATCTAACAACATGTACTCGGTCACTTCCATTAATCAAGCAGCATTCAGACAGCACTGAACAATACACTGTCTGAACACTGGCTCAGCCCATATATGAAATCCAAAACTGATTTATTTAATTATGATTTTAAGGCATGAAGCCTTGAAACTAGGCATAAAGCAATTGAAACTTACAGTACAGGTATAAAAATGGACAGTAAACAAACTCTTTACAGAAAACACCAGTACAGGAGTCTACAGGATACTCTATAGTGTTACACAAATAGCAGATGAACTATTATCTAATTAAGCTTGTCTTGCAAGCATATCCAAAGAAGCTCTGAACATCTGCTTCTCACATCAAAGAGCTGAAAAAACAGTAAAATTTAAATTGACTATATACCAAATTTTGTCTTCATAATGCTGACTACCTACTGACAAATACACCACTCTTCAAAAATTTCTGTCATCATTCCTCTTGGTTGACTACTAACTTCATCTGCACAACTGAAATAAGCCATGGTAGTTAATAGTACTACAGAGACCTGTAAAAGCCCCTCAGTGGCTTGAAATAGTAATTGAAAAATAATTTCATTGTCCCAGATCCTAAAGAAACTCAACGCATTCTGAAGAACTCTAAACTTGAAGCGCCTTGCCCAGTAAGTTTTTGGACACCATCAAATCCATATTGTAGTCTTCAAATCATAAGAAATGCTTGTCCTTAGAAATTACCTATTTGGACAGGAATATTTTCTCCCCCCCCCCCCCGCAACTGGGTCACAAACCATTTGTGGTTGAAGCTAAGCCTGACATTTAGCTCCCAAAGACAGTGGTTTAGACAGAATTAAAAAACAACAGCCAAAAAAACCAGCCAACATCAAGGAACATAATGTAGCAAGTTGGAGTTTTTTAAAAATGGACAAAAGAATTGAATCCAGTTCAGAACTTCCAGCCCAATAATATGAATACAGAACCCCACAGGAAGTATCCTGCTCTCTGCAGAGGCTATCCAGTGGTTGGAAGCCTTTCCCTAAATAGCAATCTGAACTCAGTTGAAAGAGTAAGACGAATCAACTTTAATGCACAGCTTTACATTCCCAAAATTAAAAGTCTACTAAAATATTAAATAGATTAAAATAATCTTGTGAGCATAGAAGTTTTAATTAAAATCTTAGTGGAAAAATGAAACAGCAGTAAAATGTAAACATGACACAGCAGGCCAGCTAAGCCTGCTCTTAACACTGGTAAGAAATATGCAAGAGAAGTGCATTTCATACAACAGAAAACCTAAGGTACCTGTAACTCAAGGACAATGAACCAGTTCACACAACACAGAAGCAACGAAGACTGGGAACTGACTAAATCACATGCCTTCTCAGAGTCAACACAACAGGTTTGATTCAATACCTATCTAAAATAATAACTGTGAGCTGAAGGAAGCAGGTGAAAATATGGTGGAAATTATCTTCACGCTCACCACTGAGAACATACTAACACTAAACAACCCACTGTCGCACTTCCAGGGGGTACGTTAGTAGTTCCTAGGCTTGTGCTGGGCACCTATGCCAAAATGACTGACCCAGCCCAGAGCGTGCTCAGTACTCTGAGACAACAGCGAAACTGAAGCTTGCACAGGATGCTGCGGTTACTTAACAAGCAGAGCTTCACACCATAAAATTCAGACTGTCAGGTAGTCATTACATTTTCAGCCGGAATTCAGACTATTACTGTTTTATAAAAACCCTCAAATGGTCCAGTTACCTTATAGGTCACCTGCCCTCCTCATCCCAGGTTCCTCTGAGATAACAGATGCATTTGAGTAAGAATTCCCCTCTCCTCAGAGGAGTGAGAATTCATATGACAAACTTTACTGTAAAAGGCTGTTAATATTGGTACTTTTTCCTCCATTTCCATTCCTCATTAGAGCTTTCTTCTTGCAGCTTTACAGATTGGATGTAAGATCTGATTCCTTCTCCTCCACCTCACCTCAGCTTTACTCTGTGGGCTGAAATCCTTGAATTTATCGTATTCACTGAAAGACATTCATTCAGTAAAACTAAGGAAAAAAAATCCTTTATTACATATTTTTTGTGTTCATTCTTTTATTCACAGAAGTCTAGAGCATTGAGTAAATACCCTGAGAAAAACATACAAGAACGTATTTGCAATCAAAATCATTTGGCTCCAAAACAAACTCACCTAGTTTCTCCCTGAAACTGAATTTTCAGTTAGTTCTGTTTGAACAGAACAAACCCAGCAATTTGTTAGATAAAGGAAAAGTGGGTCAATCTAAATCTCAGTTGTTCATGAAGCGGAGGATGGCTCAGTGCTGTGTGTCAGGATCATAATCGGTTTCAAGTTTGTCAACTGTAGTTTCTCTGACAAGGGCTGGTAACGAGTCAACTTTCATTCTTCTACCCCAAGGCTGAGAAAAGAAAAAAATTCCTGAAAGAACATTTAACTGACCTCATAGCGCTAACTCAGTCCACTTTAAAGTGATAAATGACCAGCTCTACGGGGCTCCACTTAGAAACACTTTAAATAGCACAGCTGACCACTAACACTAAAAGGTTCTGCAGTTTTGACCTACACTTTCCCTGTATAGATGCAGGGAAAGGGAGTGGGAAGGATTTTGTCCTGAGGGCAAGGAAGAGATGCTGATTGAAATTTAAAATGATACTTCCACTTAAGACATTAGAGAATATACTTTTTTATGTTACTGAGAGCAATAAATATACTTACTGCATGTTTAACCTTGACTACTGAAGTTTTTCTCAAATGACCCAAGACACAAATATGGTAATACATAGGCTATAATTTTTGTCTTGGTATATAACTGCTCAAAGGTTTCCAATTTAATTAAAATTGCTGTTAATTTATTGTCAGTTCCAATTGACTCTACTCTATAAGTCTGTAGCATTGATTATTTTAAGAAGTTTGGCGGGGTTTGGGGTTTTTTTGGGGGTGGGTTTTTTTGTTGTTTTGCGAGGTTTTTTTTAAACAACAATTTATTCACAGCATTATCATCAACAGTAGATGTGTAACTAAGTCATCAATGTAGCTTATACCCTTGTAAGGATGTGCTCCTCTTATTTGAGTAAAACGATTGTTTCCTGCTGATATCAGAGTCCACTGAGATTATATGTATTTTCAGAAGGTTAAAAAGTATCTTTAAGAATATTTATTTTACAAATCACAGTTACACAGCAGTATGGCATGCCAGCTATTATTTTATACAAACTCTGAATTTCCTGTTGGAAGTCTTGAAAATAAAGGACAAGTTATCCCTAAGAAAATAATTTCGTAAGGTTGCTATATTTATTAAAAATCTTCCAAAGTCATCTCTTATCATTCCTATTCCCACAACAGCATATAGTTATCCACCTATGCATACAGAAAATTGGGCTATGACTACATAAAATACAATCAGATGTGAATAAGATACATATTAAGGAGAGTTATTGATATTCGATGCATTTATTTCACAGATACACACTATGTGATCCTTCAGAAGACAATGAAGCTTCTTCCCCCCAACGAATAAAATGTAACATGCATCCATCCACTTAAAAAAAAAAAAAAAAAAACAAAGCAAACAAACACACACCACACAAAAACTAGAAACTAGCTTTCACTCAAAAAAAAAAAAATATATATTCCTACAAACATGAGAAAAGTAATCAGGAAGTTATGGTGGTAAGTTACTCTACCAATGTTCTGCTGGACTCAAAGTGTCGAAGTGAATAATTGATCAACTGTGACACCGCAATAGCTGGGACTATGTAGCAAAAGAGAGAGAAAGATCCCTAAGGACCAAAGTGCACATCTCTGTAATGGGAGCAGCTGTAATAAATCTGAGCTGACAAGTATTCAGAGACTGAAGCAATGTTCCATCAAATATTTTTAAAGTCAGTTCCACACAAGTCAACCCAGCTTCGCCTGGAGATTTATCAGACATTTAGCTGGTGCACATGTGATCACTTGTTAAAGTGAAGAGGAAAGTAAAAGAAGTGGACAAATGAGAGATACCGGACCAAGGCACAATAAGATTTTAATGCCTAAGGATGAACTTTCACATTTCGTTCAAGTTTAGAAACATCTAAAAAAAACTGTTCTCATACCTTGCATTTTTAAAATATCTTTTGTTTTCCCCTAAAGGTTTTTATTTAAGGAAAAGAATTGAGAAACTATTTTCTTTCTTTTCCTAAACTTAGCAATTTTTTTCAATGAAAGTTCTTGAATGAATTTTTTTTTTTTTTTTTAAAGATGCACATTTAAGTTGTTATTCATGACCTAATAGTTGCACATTTTTAACTTTTGAAGTTTTACAGAAAGGTTTGTAAAATTCTGCTGGGAAACCTGACCAATTCAGACAGAAGTAAGACATTAGATTAAAATAGACTTTAGAAAACAGTACTAGAAAAATAAGATGTCATTCATTCAAGGAAAATCAGTTTACTAATATCCTTCACAGTATCAGCTTCAGCAAAAGAATAAGAACAGTCATGGAGTCCCTGTTAAGAACCACCATCCTCAACTGCAGACCAAGCCTGTTTAAGTATTTTGGAGAATTCCCAATATTATCGAAAGGGACAACTCGACAAATCCTGACGTCAGCAAAAACTCCAACATTTGGCAACAAAAATAGATATATCAAGTACCTGACTATATGCCAGGCAGATTCTGTATCCCGCTTCCATCTACACCCACATGAGAAATGTGAACTGAAAAGCTCTCAAATGCTGTAACTCAACGCAGTTCAAAACACAGACACCGTTAACAAAATTCTGCAGAGATCAAGCCTTCCCCAAAATTTAGAAATACGGAAAATAATAAAGGAGGGAGTGGAAGGAAGAGATGGGGCAGGGAGTAGAGCGATAAGGAGAGGAAGAAAAAAAATCAGCTAAAGGTCATGAAATAAGACGAGAAGGCAGAATCCTGTACCATTTCACAAAGACTGCTCAGGGATAGTGGAGCTGAGCAGAGTATTAGACGTTCTCTGATGTGAGCCCTGGATCCACACTCCTGTGCATATCTCTGGTAATACCACACAGTGCAAGCATGACACCGTTCATAGTGTTAATGGTAATTTTTTATTTTGGTTTCACACAAGTGAAATGTAAAGATGCTGTGGGAAGTCCTCAGGGGTATTCCAGACTGGAACAGGCTATTTGCTCCCCAGAGCTTCACGTTCACAGAATTTAGTGGATCTGAGTCAATTGATTTACAGATCCAGGAGTTTGAAGATATTTCTACAGAAAGCCTTTGAATCTCACTGCCAGCAGGAAATTCTGTGACTCTTCCATTTATTTACATTCACATTTTCATATCCAAGTTTGATGACAGCCATCTACTGACAATTAGGTTTATGGAGTGAACAGAGATGGATAAACTGTCACACAAACTGACATCCACAGTTCTACTCATTCGATGACGGAAGCTGGCACCAGCTTGTCTGTATGAATGAGAGAAGACAGCACAGGGTGGAGATGTATCGTAAGGGGCTGTTGAGGTCCCTGAATGCAAACACAAGCAGTTTATAATTGATGAAGTAAAGATGTAAGAGCCAGATGGATTTCTATCACGCAGTCTTTTTTGATCCTCATTTATGTTCTCTTCTGTTGAAGTATGCGGGAGTTGCTGGTTTCAGTGATGCAGTGCTACCCTACCTAATACTCACCGTGGCAGAAATGCACCATTACATCTGGCAGCCCTCCTACTGCAACTGCCTTGAAGAGCTAAGCACAGCCTCTCCCCAGGAAAGGGGATGCTATGCTGCCTCTGCTAAACTGAGATTGTCTCAGTCAACAAAGAAACGAGGACTACAGCAAGGTGACCCATTCCATTTTGAAATATCAAGCTGGCTTTTTCCTTTTGAAGCTTTTGACTCTTTAAAATTTAACTTTAAAATTACTGAATTGTTTCAGAATATTGAAATTCACAGGTAAGCATTTTTATGGACCAACACATAACAACTACAAACTGATCAACGAAACATACTTATCATAAGACTTAAGCACAAAACCACATTTTCCCAAGACCATTATATATCCTTATTAATTTGGTATTTTTGTTACTGAGACTCTCCACAGTTACTGAATTATTTACTAGTCTCTGTAGATACTAACATGTAATGAATGATGTTTTTTCTTCAAAAGTTACTAATACAGAATTACATGATAATCGTATTTTAATTCAAGCTATGGAGGGGTCAGGGACAGATCAAGAAAAAGCAAAGAGCATCCGTTTATTTCTGCTTTACTGGAGTCCAATAATGACAGTGATGACAGCATTGATGGTGACACCATGTACCTGCAGCACCGTTTCTGAAGAGGATAATGGCTTGAGCTGTAAAAATACCAATATAACCACTCACTGTTTTTCAGCTCTCAGAAAGTCATTATTTATTTTAAGTTAGTCATTTATGCTCTTTCTATAATAAAGAGGAGACAGCCACTCTATAAGGTAATTCATCCCATACTAAGAAAGGTAGCCATGAAAAGCGAGATGTGAGACCCTGCAAGAGTTCTCTTGCCACTAACAACTGGAGAAGCCTAAACAACTAGGTTACACAAGATGACTTTAACATATGAAGTCCGAAGAAATAAATCGGTCCCCTGTTCACTAGACTGAGCAGGGGGGCTTGATTTTATGTTAACTGAAGAACTTACTTTTCATTATCTGCTCTATCTACAAATAGAAGACAATGCTTCAAAAGAAGCAAAAAGCAGACAATTAAATTGATTTAAAAATTAGCTCTAGCTCTTTGTCATACTTGAAAAAAATACAATGACAACTCAAGGCTCTTGTCATTCACAGGAATGCTATAAAAACCATAGAATAGAGTGGCCAAAATTAATTAAAAAAACCCCGATATATATATCTATCTCACCTTCCTGTTTTTCTGTAGTGCTTTTCACAACAGCTGAGAGGCAATATGGACATTGTCTAAACCGGCTATTGCAAAACACATAAAGAGCTCTAATATATTTTGCACTTGTTCTGGAGAGATTTGAGGATTGACTCCTTATCTTAAACACCAAACATGATTAATTTTATTCAATGGGACTACTCACATTAGCAAAAACATTTGTATATATGGCTGTTTCCAGAATGAGACCTAAAGCAATTTTGTTCTCCTTGACATTCTGTTTCATGCAGAAGCCTTTTATTTTCCATATACAACACTCATATTTTATACATTGCAGCTTGGAGAGCCCCACTTTCATCAACCTCGGCACCTTTTTGAAATCCTCTGATGCATTACAGCTCATGTCAGAATATGGCAAGTCTGTATTCTGCACTTGAAATAAAGGAGGAAGTTGTTTCAAAACACAACATAGAAGAGTGAAATAAAAATATATAATTTGGTGAAGAAATATTAACACATATGATTCATGCATCTTTCATGGGTTTTAGGTCACAAAGAAAATGCATGCAAAGTATATGTACATTGTGTGAGCTGGACTCAGATAATTTAGGATTAAAGACTGAATAAAAATAAGTAAAATAATTATCTGAATAAGCAAACATTAATAGGAAATAATTTTCTTCATTTTCACTTCTCTGAATAATTATACCTGTGGGCTATTATGAATAAGTTATGAGATGGCATGCAGTTTACATGTAGCCCTGAAAGTCTGTGCATTTATAACACGATCATTCCAAATAATTCTGGGGCAAACCATGCCTGGTAAGTGACTTCTGCACAAACAGTCTTTCAGCCTTAGGATACTTTAAGCTTCTGTTAACAGAGGAAGGCACTCCATTTTAAAAGAAGAAAAAAAAAAAAAGTAGTATTTTTAGTTTATTTAAATCTCTCTCCCGCAAGTAGCATTCAATAATTCATTAAAATCTTGTAACTCCAAACTTCCTTTAAGCTTTGCGAAATATTGACTAACTACTTTATATATTGATCTTTACAGTGATTAAATTTTTAAAGCACTTGAGACTAAATTCTGGTAAAGGCAATATCCTCTTTTTCCCAGCAGCATACAAATTATATTGCGCAGCCTAAACCGAGACCACTCTGAGTACCCTTCATTAGTTTTAAAAGTACAATATTGTTTCAAAAACTAAAACCTGACTCATAATTCCAATGTTCCATTTTCTGACCAAATGGAATATATGGGGACCATTTAAAACAATTACATACCATTTCTCTATTGAAAGTCCTGTTTGCCAAGAAATAGTTTATTGTACACGCACTAAAAAAAAAAAACCAACCAAGAATATGCAAAAAACCCCTCTTTTTTTCTTTTTTGGTCTACAGTGAATTTGAGTCTTGACCGAAGATGAAAAAGCCACTTGCAAGAGTACAATAGGACTACACATTCTTTTCTCTCAAGATCATTGTGCAGATTTGTAAACACGCAGTACTTTGTCTTTCAGCATAAGTAAACTATACTTAATGACTAGAGGAGTACTGTACAGAGAGATAAACTAGAACAAAAGACATTCTGCAAAATACAATTCAGTCTTTATGCGTAAATTATCCATTCACAATACTGGCGCCTTTTAATAAATTTTGGCCTTTAAAATAAAATTTCTTTAGCTTAGTTTGTTTCTAACACATTTACTGTCCTTATAGTACATTTTACTCTTTCCTCTTCAAGATACAATGGAAATAATAACCACCAACAGAAGCTGTATTTTCAAAGCCTGTAAGTTTATTTATAAATTCTTTTCTGCTTAAACTATGTATCTCAAAAATATGACTATTGTGCTCCTGTGCACTTAAGTTCACAGACTGGAGTTTGTATTTTCATCCATATTTCACTTGTACATCCGAACCTATCTTCACAGTACACTACAATGTTCCCTAGAAATTTAAAAAAAAAAAAAAAAAAAAAAAGGCAAGAAACATGTTCCTGACAACCATCCAAAGCACTGACATAGCTCCATCTTCCACCCACTACATTTTGCTAATTGTATCTCAACAGCTCAGCTCTCTTAAGACAGAGAAGTAAGCAGATGACACTGTCAGTATGCCAGGGGAAAGAGTAAGTTAAGTAAGCAAGGGAACCCCAGGAGGGAGGAGAATCGAGAGCTGCTAAATTTTGTAGCAACTACCGAAACCCAGTTCAATTGTACGTAAAGATTACATGTGCTTCAGACCTGCACTGAAGCCATTGTATGCCAAGACCTACCATGTCTATTCCTTCTGCGCAGAAAAAGGGTGGTTTGGATACAAAATATGATGTCAGAGTAAAAGATGTAAGAAGAAAAGAAAAAACTGCCTGGTCAAAATAACAAAAAATGACTAAAAGTTCTCCCCTTAAAATAACTTCCCTTGTCCTAACATCCATCTCCTCCTACCATATACTTTTACTTCTCTCCAACAAAAACATGGCCTTTTGAGGCTGGATTATTGTATCTCTGTGTGGTGGGCTGACCCTGGCTGGATGCCAGGTGCCCACCAAAGCCACTCTATCACTCCCCCTCCTCAACTGGACAGGGGAGAAAAAAATATAATGAAAGGCTCGTGGGTCGAGATAAGGACAGGGAGAGATCACTCACCAATTACTGTCACAGGCAAAAGAGACTTGACTTGGGGAAAAATTAATTTAATTTATTACTAGTCAAATCAGAGTCGGATAATGAGAAATAAAACTAAATCTTAAAAACACCTTCCCCCCACCCCTCACTTCTTCCCGAGCTTAACTTTACTCCTGAATTTTCTAACTCCTCCCCCCAGCAGCACAGGGGGATGGGGAATGGGGGTTGCGGTCAGTTCATCACACCTTGTTTCTGCAGCTCCTTCCTCCTCAGGGGGAGGACTCCTCACACTCTTCCCCTGCTCCAGCGTCGGTCCCTTCCATGGGGTGCAGTCCTTCAGGAACAGACTGCTCCAGCATGGGTCTCCCATGGGGTCACAAGTCCTGCCAGCAAACCTGCTCCAGCGTGGGCTCCTCTCTCTCCACAGGTCCACAGGTCCTGCCAGGACCCTGCTCCAGCGCAGGCTTCCCATGGGGTCACAGCCTCCTTCAGGCCTCCACCTGCTCCTGCGTGGGGTCCTCCATGGGCTGCAGGTGGATATCTGCTCCACCGTGGACCTCCATGGGCTGCAGGGGGACAGCCTGCCTCACCATGGTCTTCACCACGGGCTGCAGGGGAATCTCTGCTCTGGCGCCTGGAGCACCTCCTGCTCCTCCTTCTTCACTGACCTTGGTGTCTGCAGAGTTGTTCCTCTCACATATGCTCACTCCTCTCTCCGGCTGCAATTGCTACTCCCCTGTAACTTCTTTTCCCTTTCTTAAATACGTTATCACAGAGGCACTACCACTGTTGCTGATTGGCTCAGCCTTGGCCAGCCGTGGGTCCATCTTGGAGCCCACTGGCATTGCTTTAAATTACTGAACATGTACTAAAAATACTGATTTTTATAAACAAAGTCGGTACTGGACCGATGACAAAACTTAGTAACTGTTACCCCTGCCAGGAATGGGCATGAGGAATACCTGCCCTACTTGGAAGCTGTTGATGTATTTGAAAAGTACATCAACTTCCTTCATGAAAAAGTAAAGGTCACTGGCCAGAGAACACAATTCCAGATGTCCTTTCTTGACTTTACTGTTTGCCATTTTGCTGCAAGAGTGATTACTCATATAAAATTCTCCTTCCATAAACATATGTTACATCATATCCAAGCATATGCTTAAGTTGCTTATAATGTTAAAGTACACTAGCTAGTTTCATAATCAAAGCTCTAGTATCCTCTTCATCATAAATGAAACAAACGTTTTAAGATTCTTAATTTAGAGACCCATTCGGGGAAGGAAAGAGGAGAAGCAACACAGCTAAACAGCACTTACTTGTGATATAAATGAGGAAAAATGAGTTAATTTTGAATGGGGGGAGAAGCAGCAAAAACAGACATTCTACTTTAATTCTGAATCAGCAATGCAAGCATCCACATTTCACACTAACCCACCCTTCCCTGGTATCTATTGCCAAGGGCACACCACAAGAAAACTTCATCAAGATTAGTAATACACATAAAATAACTAGAACAAATTTCTATGGACAAGATATCCCTGCATATCACTTTTAATGCATGAGAAAGAGAGAGAAAGAGATGCTGTTCCGTGTAATGATTCCCTTGACGGTATACCTTAGCCGATTTCATACCTTTCTAGCAGAAAGGCCATGTCAAGACGAGAGATGACAAGACCAAAAACCACCATGTTCACCCATATCCTAGCAAATGCCAGTACAAAAAGAGCATTAAACGCAGAGATGATTCAGAAGAGTTTGGCTTAACTTTATGTGAATACCAATTCTGTTATATAGTCAAAAAATAAAAAAAAGCAACGCACTGTGTTCCTCTGGTATCACCTTGTGATTGCAATTGAAATAGGAAATATAACATATGATGCCAAACATTTTCTGTTTTATAAAGACACAGATGGCACCAAACAGTGTGTAATTTCTTACAGAAATATTGATTTTTCATCTTTACTAAGTGGCCATTCAAGAAATTAGTTAATCTTAAAACAACCTACATTGCTTGAAAATTAGTTAGCAAGCATACTCTAACAGAGCAGCCTTTTAACTTGACACAGGTTGGAAAACTGAAAATGCCTCAGCAGAAGAGCAGCAGACCTAGGAAGTGGCCTGGATATCACATGCCCGATGCTGATCATCCATCATTTCTATGCAATTTCTATAAAAACAAAGCACTGTGGCATTCTGGTCTGTCCCAGAATCAGCTGACCTCTTTCCCAACAAGCAAATGGGCAATTTTCATCCACTTCTTAGGCAAGACTGGTCTCTATTACCTACACCAACCCACACTTCCTCACTCTTAGCTGCAAGGAGACACTAGGGGAAGAGAGAAGCCAAGTTCTTACTCCGTGCTCGTGAGTTATTTTTGAAAGAGGAAACTGAGACACTGGATTCCACCCATCCAATGGGAAAAGTGTCTGACACCTCACCAACGTTCAAGTGCAGCAACCAAAGAAACCATTTTAACTAGGAACAGAGTGCGAATTTCATTCAGTTGGCTATTCCACATGAAGAACTCCACCAAACTGGATTTTCATTTAATATTACCCTGTTCTCTGAGAAAAGTATTGGCCAGTCTTCAACTACCTATGTCAGAAATCATATGGGAGCAGATAGATTTCAGAAAGCAGAGAGGTCCACCGAATACTGAAGATCCAGTTAAGTGCCAGTAACCAGTCGAGCACACTCAGGAAAGACAACAGTCAGCCCCTGAAATGAGACACAAAGGGGCAAGCAAACTCCAACACGTTTTTGGATCTGAAGTGCTCTAAGCATGGTAATACCAAATGAAAAGAAGATGGAAGCTGCTTTAATAATTGCATGTAACCCTTGTCCTCCAAATAGGGAACCATTTATGAAGGCAGTTACAGAGTAAATCAATTTAGCTAACTTTTGATAACTGAAGACTTCACAGAAGTTTTATTTACATGGGGTACTGAGATTCATGTGCCTACAGAAAAATACGATACTTGAAACTTTATCGGAGTATAAAGTACCACCAATTTTTGCTACCTCCTTAAGAATTCAGAATTCTCTTTTTTACATAGACTGGTTTTGCTTTCTTGTCCAGATATTATTCATCTAATGAAGAGAGCAATTTTTGTAAATCTCTGTATTCTGGAAGTTAAACATATGTGCATCATATATAGAGAAGCATGCATGTCTGATTGGAGCACCTATGATTAATCAAATATAGTATCTTGCCCTCATTTTCACATACATTTTAGGATAAACCTGCTGCAAAGCAAAGGAAAAACACCTAGTAGACAAAAAAAACCCACAACTTTTAATTGATGTTTGTAATGAAGTAAAGAAGAAATGCCTAAGGAGGGATATATTTTAAACCAAAAGACAGTCAACACAGAGAAGGTCTGACACATTTACAGCATGCAGTATTTTACTACATAAATACTAAGAACTAAAGCAAATAATTTACCAGAAGAAATCCAGATTTTCCATATGGGAACCTGGTGCTATATCATCACATAAGAAGTCTAAATCCTGTCATGTACTCCTCCTCAGAGTACAAACGTCTGGAATAATACAACCTGAAATAAGTAATTATTTTAATGCAATCAGAAATATTATCTGCAAAACTCTTGCTAGGCACCCTGTACTTTAAATGCTTTATTAAAAAGGATAGCTGGCTTATCTCTAGAGATCAGTCTTTCAAATTAATATCTTTTATGTTCTAAATAATGTATTGTAGCTAAGTAGCAGAGAAATTGGAAAATTTATGAGTAACATTAGAGATGGTTATAAAAAATTAACCTTTCCATGTTTTTTCTTGAAGGAATCCGACATACTATTCTTTTTAAACTCACAGTAAAGCATCTGCAAATACTCATTATATTCCTTTTTACATTTTCAACTAACAGCTTTTCTGCATTAATACTAAACATGCAATAGCAGTATCCTTTTGGGAACATATATGATTTTACATGCAGTTTCTATCCATAAAATAAAGTTGGAGAACCAAATCAGTCACAGTGGTCAGCAGAGCTTCGTAACCCAGTGTAATGAATTTCTCAATGTAATAATAGACATTATGAGAATTTTCATATTTTCAAGAACAGTGGATTAGAGATAAATGAAAGATGCACACGCCTGCAGTATCTATATAATGCCCAAACTTTTTTCTGTCTTCATAAACTGTCCCATAGCAGCTCAATGCATAAGAGGATTAAACAGCATAAACTGTATATAGACACCTGAAAATGAAGACCTAGCCAGAGTGATGTATTTTGTCACATAACAACTTACCCCCCCAAAAAAAAGTTTTGACCTTAATTGTGTTGTATACAAAGGAAGAACTATCTCTTGCAGGAAAAAAAAAAAAAAAAAAAAAAAAAAAGGAGCTTAATTTATTATCGTATTATTTCTTGAGACATGCCTATGTTATAGTCAGGAGGCTACAATGATAGAAGGCAAGAGACACACATTTTTGTCCTGCTACTAAGGACCAAAGCCATTATAGCTCTTCATGATCCTTGAGTAAATGAACATATATTGCTAAATTCTTCAGCAATCAAAATCCACAGCTGATGAGCTTTCACTTCCCATTATTTTCAACCATATAAAACAATAAAAAAACCCACACACTCACTTTACAGCTGAGCAGGCTACAGTTCATCTGGTCTTCAGCCTGCAGGTGGACACCTTCAGCTTAAATAATCCTGTAGAACTTGATTTAAATTTCTCTAAACTGCATAAAGTGCATTACCATAGCTCAACAAACTGTTCTACGCCACGCACTGGAGCATCTGAAGGGAGAAGCAGCAGAACACTGGAAGTCTCATTTTCATTTAAGTCACCTTTACTAGTGCCATTTGTATCTTCTTTTCAGTGAGTTAGAGTAGATAAAGATTATTTCCTATTCCAAAAGACTACCTTCCTTCCCTTTCCAGATTAAGACTTCAATGACAAACCCGCGCTCACAGCATGGGATAGAACACTTGACCATAGATTTCTGATGAGTTCAGTATTTCCTTCTTAATGGAAATCATCCTCAGAAATACAAATGAAAATGTAAACCTCAGTCCAAGTGTAAGCTGAATATGTATAAATGGACAGTGATTTGAATTACCCAAGATCTCTAGTATCTTCTTCCCAGTTAAGAGTCTCCCCAAGTAACAACAGATTTCAAGATGAAGTCTCTGCACAGTATCAGTGCTGTTAATCAAAAATCTACACTAATGTATACCAGTATCATCAACTAGAATTATATCTATTGTAATCCAGCCTTATTTCAGAGCACGAGAAGTATCAGCAATGAGTTACTGAAGATACTTGCAAGAGAAGAGACTCCTCCACCATCTTCACAGAAAAGGTCTGGAAGAAACAGAGGAGGCAGCTGGATGTCAACAATACAGCAATGGAAAGGCATGTTTGCTTACTGGTCTCAAAGATGAACACTAGGATTTTGGGTGAATACATCAATTAGGAACTCATCTCCTGCAGTGATTCACATAGTTGCTGTGGTTCTTCCGAGAACTTCCTTACATTGCTATAAAGAACATCAAGTCATGCATCGCCTTGGCCCCTATCAGAGACCAGAACTGAGATTATCACCAAGGCACTTCTCTTTCTCCACTTACTAACCAAGTTGGCCAGCTCCTCGTCATCTCTCAGTCGTAGAATATGCAAAAAAATATATGGAAATTCTGCCCTAAAGACTCTCCTCTGCAATGTGAGCTTGTATCTTCTCAGATCTCTCAGGAAGCATGCAGAACACTGATTTGGAAAATACATGCACACTCGCATATTTGGCCTATAAAGGAATCTGTTTCACACTACACTTTCCGACTTCTGTATTAAGATCCCACCTGACCAAAACACAGTAATAAGATATAATAAACATGAGAGTCTGGAAGATTATATGCAAAGCATATTTTGATAGTGGTATTGTGATTGTAGTAAACTCAGAAAAGAATTACAGAGCAATAAATTGAATACCTGCACATTCTTGGGTATTGATGCTTCATTAAAAACAAATAAACAAAAAAACCAACCAAACAAACAAAACCAAAAAACCAACAAAAAAACACCCCACTTTATCCTGAATGATAGTTGCATAAGGTCAATGTCAATTAAATCTTAAGTGTTCCTTTCATGGTTCAGTTGGTGAGGCTTTCTATATAATTTTGCTAGAATATACAGCATATAAAATGAGTAATGGAGCTTGTATTTGTATTCTGTCATTCTCTATTAGTGTTGTGTACAGAAAACAAGACCCAAACAGTTAGTGATGAGTGAGGTGAAGAAGGGAAATGAAAATGTCAAATGCAGGAAGAAACTGTTAAATGGCACCAAGTGCCTGGGTGAGGTGTTTGTCTACCCATGTGCTGCTTGTCTTTCTCAATCTATCATCAGAAAGGACAAGGAACCTCAGGAGGGATGAATGTCCTAAGTCAGAAGGATGGAGTGGTCTACAACCTTGACTGCCTCAGGCAAAAGCATGCTTGCCCTAAACTGTCAGTTTATGGTCTTCACTGCAATCTGCCTCCTGTCAACGTAAAATTCAGAAATTGAAATCCAATGTGACTTGTAGCCTTCAAAAATAAAGACTATACATTTTTTTTTCTCCCAAATGATAGAACAATGATTACAGGCATTTTGGGGGGGGGGGAATCACAGCATGGGAGGGGACACACACTCCAGTACACCAGCTTGCCCAGTTTTTCACTCAGACTGATGCTGAGAGGTAAGAGACTGACTGGAAGCGGTTGGCCCAGATGACCATCTGACCATGAAAGAGAAATATGGGCTAGAATTTGAAAGGAAGTCCTAATGGAAATGTAAAACAGAGAGAAGCAGCACTGCCATTACTGTCAGTAAGAAAGGACTGGAATAACAGAAGGAAGTAGACCAAAATAGATAAAAATGAGAAGAGAGAGACACAGAAACATGCTTAAGTTTCTACATGTCAGTTCATCTCTCCTGTTTCATAATAAGCAAGGAGATGATAAACAGGAGGCAAGCTAACAGGTTGTATACTCACTATTGCTCTCAGAGATGAGCAACACAACAATTTTGATTGAAAGACCACAGGCCACCTACTTCTACAAATGATACCATCATGAACATGTTAGGTACATCCCAGTTTATCCTAGTTCTGCTTTGCCTTTTTCTTTTTAAAGTATTTTTATTTTTACATGTGATGCTGTGTGTTTGAATGCATGACAAACAGAAGAGGTCTATATGACAGTTCAATTCAGAATGGCCATTTCCCTTTTACAGCATGAAAGCTCACCGAGAGGTTTATATCCTATTTCATCACAAAACAGTGATTTAGATTTTATTTTGTTAAATCTTTCTTATACCTGTGGATTTCAAAAAGTTATTTTTACATTTGCTAAGAATATTTTACAAATGAAGGCACATTATTAAATATTCTGGAATGCTTACAATAGTACCACAAACCATGGACGTCATCCCTCAGTCATCCACAGACACAAAGCCAAAGCACAGATCTGACAGTATTTTACCAAAAGACACTAAAATTCACAACCGTTTAATGAAGTCTAGACCACACTGCGGTCTTGCACTGGAAGCTTTCATTACAGAGAGTTCTCATTAATTTACTGTGTAGCCAATTAAATCAACTGCATTTTGTTTAAGATCTCCAATAAAGACTTTCACTTACAGTCAGTTTACAACTTAAAAAAATCACTTTATGTAACTTCTATAGTCATAAAAATGAACACGCTAGCTCTGGTGATTCATACCCAATTTGCCAGATGCTTTAACCAGGAATCCAGACAACCTGCACCCAGTGCAGTTACTGTGTTCAGGGCAACTGCATCAGAATCAACAAGATTTTTCTGCATAACTTCCAGAACCTTAAGTGGTTGCTGGCATAGGTTACACCTTGGCAAAGGTGCATGCTTTAAATCCGATACAGTCCTCAGAAGTTGACTGCATATTTCTGATGAGGTTCTGTGCCAAGCCAGGCCACGTTTCCACCTTCTCCCCTACATGGTAAGCACTGCTTCCAACCTAATATCCATATATAAACAGGAAATAAAACGGTTGGTGGAAGACTGTCACACAGCATGAATATCTGTTCTGGATTCCTCTAATGGTGTTGTTTGGTACAAGCATGAAAAAACAGTAAAGCTTAGTTTGTCAACATATGTATTGCTGCAAGAATTTTAAACCTATTCATAGGTATCAAGAGATGTAAAAACTGCTTAAATGGAGAGTAATTCAAAGAAAGGGCTATTTACACACTGGTTTTGGTTTTGCACTGTTACCCCTATTATTTGATCCCATCAGGAGAAAGCAGCTGAAGATGCAGACTCTGCAAATTCTATTATTTTTTGTTGGTTTT
The DNA here is from genome assembly GCF_018139145.2 of Gymnogyps californianus. NCBI lineage: Eukaryota > Metazoa > Chordata > Aves > Accipitriformes > Cathartidae > Gymnogyps > Gymnogyps californianus. The sequence goes on along the minus strand of NC_059472.1, from coordinate 55,429,082 downwards.
GCTTTTAAATGCAATATTGTCTGAATATCTCAAATTGTAGCCTTTTCCACTTACAGACGCACAAATACATATATATACAGTGTGTGTATGTATATGTATGTGTGTTTATCTATATCTATCTCCGTCCTCACCAATCAATAATTTGGTGTGATATCAAGTAATAGCATCATGACACCTTCTCCCCCTTCCATTCCCCCCAAAAAAGTTAAAAATGAACTTATCCACCTTACACCCCCACTCCTTGGAAAACAAGCCCTAGCAGAAGAGCAGCCAGTTTACTGAAGACCCTCCACCCCCCTTCTCTCCCTGCTGACTCCCAGCTTGCTCTCCTTTACCGTTCCAAGCTCCCCAGGCTCTGACCCTTCACAGACTGGTTTTTTTGCCTCTCAGCAGCCCCTCTACCTCTCACTGCCTCTTTCTAGCTCCTCCCAGGACTCTGCTTTTGCACAAGCACATACGGCAAAATATACTCTGTAAGGCCCACTGATAACATTCAGTGGGGGAGGGCAGGGGAAGAGTCTTCCGAAGACAGAATTATTTTTAAGGAATTCCCCAACAGTGTCTCAGTATTCACTTTCACAAAACAAGAGTAAATGCAGTAACACAGCTAGTATTGCCATTCTCCCTCCACCAGCACAATATTCTCTGTGGGGAAGATGGGAGAGAAACAGGGCAGGGAGGCATGGAGGGAGAAAAAGAAATAAGCAGCCTTGATGACTTATGACACAAAATTTCTCTCCTAGCAGGACTAATCTCCATTTACTCTACTAAGATGGAGCTTCTTTATGGAACACTTCATATACGGCAGGAGATTATTGATTCACCATCCATCAGAGACAAATTTTATTTTTTTTTAAGCCTGATAGCTTTATAGATAGAGTTCTACTGGATACATGTAATAAGACTGTTTCTTATTTAGTGGATTATTCCCAGGTGCAGAAATAGCATCCCAAATTTAAAAGTAATTCAGCTTCACCCTCATCCCACCATAACTATATATCTGTCTTAACAGTATGATCATCATTGACCACATCCAAGTTGCCTCAGGTCAGATGAATTTGCAATGATCTTAAGATACTAAAATAATTTAATTTGAAGGAAAGAGAAAGCCCCAGAAGATACAAGTAAACGGCAAATTGCTCAGTTGTTCCTTCTAACTGCAACAATCATGGAAAGAGTGGCTCACTCTCAAGACAGCCAGAGTTTTCTAAATGAAAACGGATTCTCACCCCTGCCCCCGGATGCCAATCAGTGAAGCCAAGAAAGGCTCCCAAATAGCCGAAAGAGGAAATGCAGCTTTTTTATTCAGCCCAGTGGAAAACAATCCTGATAGCTTTTCCAGTATATGCAGATTCTGATCATAAAAATATTCTGCTGGGATTTTTACTGATTTTTTTTTTTTAAATAAATTATTATTAGTCAGCTATTCTCCAAGACTGGATAGTCTCTCCAAAGCCTTAGCTAAGGGTTCCTATTAGGAAAACTATAGCCAGCCAGTGCATAAGGGGATGCATTAACAGTCACAAAACTGAAAATACAACTGTACCAATTTTAAATTTGAATACGCTATGGTGTTGCTTTTACCCCAGCTGCTCTGATAAGTTGCTTAAGGTTCTAGTTAATAAAAGGTCACTCTGTAGCAATTTTTTTCTTTATTTTTTAATGTCAGAGAAATCCCCAGGGCTGTTGCAAAGAGTTCTGCAAATACCATAACATGGAATGGAAAAGAACAGCTTTCGGGCTGGGGGTGGGCATCTGTGAGAACCCAAACCTTCTCGGTCCGCAAGGTGACAGTGAAGATGAGTCCACCGCACAGAGTTATGCAGACAGATAAAGCTACTGAGGGCTACAATCGTCTCTTCTCAGTGCCCTCCTAGAAAATCTGCAGAATGAACATCACCTTTCCACAAATTTCTACCTGCTTGTAGCGTATACTAATCATCTAGTGTTTCACCGAGTCCGAAGATGAGAGATGAGAGACTTGGAGACGACAAGGACTGAATGCACACACGATTCAACCAGAATCATTCAAAAACAGTCACTTGGAAGACAAGCGGTTCAGCACAATAAACGAATAATTTCCAGACAGAAAAGTCTCACTGAATAAAACAACTAGGGTGCTATATGAAAACACTGCACATCAGTAAGAATTCTTAGCATACCTAGGTCCTGCTGACTCAACATAACCTTGAGGATTGTTATTTATTTCCTGAAAGTACAGCTCTTCTTTACAATATAACCTAAGTATAAAATGCTTCAGCACAGTATTTGCTTAGACAAGTTTGCTTCTCTAAGAATTAATGAGCCCAGAAAAATAATTATCTTTAAACAAAAAGATAGTTTAGGTTTGATTTCCTTTACTTATTTCCTATTTTATGGCTATGCAAGTCAGAACATGAGGAAAACTGGCAACAGAAAAGAGAGTTCCAATTTCTAGTATTTAAAAAATGGACTAAATATGAACCAGAAGAAAATGGCATGTAATTTAAGGGAAAAAAGCAGAACAAGAGTTTTACTTAAACATCTTACCCAGTTAATTTGGAGATTTTTGCTCTTCTCTGAGATGGCAGAAGGAATGAGTTATAAAATCCTGAGCTTTGAAGTTTTGTTCATTTGATATTTTACATTTCAGCAAGTATTTTTTCATTATTCACTGATCTACTTATATTATAAGGCACAGCTATAAACTCAGACTTAACTAGCTCATGCAGCGCCTCAATAGCAGGATGCCATTTGGCTACTTAAGAAATGCAGAGATACTCTCCATCAGCCAACAAAAACAAAGTCAAAGCGCCAGGGTTAGAATGAGATTGTAGCAACTCAAATTAAGGGTGCGATCGCTATCAACTTCAGCTATAATAAGCATTTTTATTATATTTTATTCTACTTTTAAAATCAATTTTCTTGAAACAAAAACAGTAATTAGATATTAAGTATATAAATGGCAAAATAAGAAATTTGGAAAAAGTTTAAAAAAAAAGTTTCCATCTATTTTTCATGCTTTTTTTACTCTTCCAAGCTGCCTCAGTATACAGAACAGTAAATTAGCTTTCCTTGCCCAGAAAGTCTGACTTTCTTATTCTTTCTTAATCTGACTCTTCTCTCATCTACCTGTGGACAGGAAGATGCTGCTAAACACTGTAATTACCTCCTGTAGAAATTACAGAAGAAAATTACAGAAGGAAATTACAACAGGCAAAAAAGAATTAGAAGGTAAAGTCAGCAAGTTTAAAGATTAAAATCAGTATTTTTTGCAGAATGAAGAATACCAAACTACTAAACTTTCATCTTTATACATAATATTGGTAACAGGAGGTGGTCATTCAAAAATATGGAACCCATGAAACCAGGCACCTGAGCTAGCACATTTCTAATCCAGTCCATCTTACACTGACTGTATTTCTTCCTATGTCTTCCCACTGAAATCCACACACAACATAAAGAAGTTGTGAAGACACGAAACATTTCAGACCAAAATTAGAAAGGCAATGTAGGAACTATATCCAAGTCAGCTTTGTGCTTCATATAGTCATGGCCAAAATACAATACTCATTTTTCCTTAAAATGTGAACACTGAAACAACCATCCATGCCTGTCTCTTCTCCATATTAGACAGCTGATGCTGAAACACAGCGCACAATAAGAAACCACTTTAAACTCTGTGCAGAACTCTGCAGCTCATGCACCAGAAAATGTAGCTACATTGGCTACCAATGGCACTAACATAATCCCAAAGTAGACCGGCCCTTATTTATCTGAAAGCTCTCCTTTCTTCAAGAAGGACTTAAGTCACACTACTGCAGCTGCAATAAATATGATGCTACAGCTAGAGCTCCAGGTACGTAGCGGATGAACAATTAACGTGGTATTTTCTGACTTTCTAGGCATACTGCAAGTCGCTATATGGCCAGAAGCACAGAAGACCTGAAACATTTTCATGATAAAATTACATTTGAGCATTTGTTATCACTGGTAAGAAGCTCACACAAATGGTCAATTTTTACACCATGGGCATATAATTAAAAACTACTAAATATATGTTTGCTGAATGGCATGTAGAGCTGTCTCATCTCAGATGGCCAACTGCTTTCATTCATTTACCTTAAGGTGTTTTGGGTTTTTTTAAGATGTTAAAGTTTTTAATGACCATGTTTATCCCAACAGGATTCTGATTTGAAATATCTTTAGGTCTACCTATAAAAAGTAACACCTGTCTGTCATTAACCATTTTTGCAGAAGTAGTGCCATTATATCCAGTCTAACTATTCAGAAGTGCAGATGACTACCACATCGATGTCAATGAACTCAACAGACAATGGAATCTAAAAGTAAAAGGTTTGTTCAAGCAGTTGTTGCTAATTTCCAATTAGGAATACAGGGTACATAAGAAGCCAATGCACTGAAATAAACACAAACAAAATTCCACCTGGCTTTGCAGGGTAGTTATGCCTTCACATCAGCTGATAAATTTCAAGATAAGAAAGAAAAGCAAAGAGGTTCATTTCTCTCCCACCCACCTCCATGCTGCGTCCAAGCAGGGATCTGTTTGGCCCTAGGAAGGACCAGGATAGGATTGTCCTCAAGTCCCCGTAACCCTTCCAGTAACGGGAGATCAGGCAAGAGTACATTTTGACAACTGGATTTATATATAGGTCGTGGCTGACCTGGAGGCTGTGTTATTTTGGCAGCAGAATATGGAGGAAGCCGTCAGCTCCTCACTTTCTGTGGAGCGGAGCCATCAGCACGACCTGTGCCATGAGCTGTGCAGCCACCCTGCAGCAGGAGGGCTCAGGAGAAAATTTTCCATGTCGGGGCAGACCCCACGTCAGCTGCGGCTCCCTCAGAGTCCTCTTCCTGACACAAGAGGCACAGGAAGATGGGCTGCAAGTGGTAATTTTCATTTGATGCAACTTAGGCAGGTCTATTGAGTATCTTACAGGTGAGGTCAGAGGGAGTTTGAAAGCCAGTCAACTGACCTAAAAAGTAAAAGGGACGAAAGAGGCTAGTGGACCTGGAGGCAAAGCCAGTGACTGACCTGCAATGAGAAGTAGTCTGATAGACTTTGAGCTTTAGGAAGACTAGGCAGAAACTATCTGGCCACAGTGGACAGAAAACCTCTCCTAACTCTGTGCAGCACAACCCTTACATGGGACTTTGGTATTTCTTGATAACGGACCTAATACTGTCAATACAGGTGAACTAGAGCTCATTTATGCCTGGTTGTGATTATATTGTAGACAATTTGCTATCTGCCATTCAGTCCTATGTGATCTCTCTCTACCTTTCCTATCTCCGCATACAAGCCAAATAGGATTGCAAGGTTGATCACTTTAGCCATTACTGCACTTACAGTGTTCTTGTGAAAGTACCATTCAATCAAAAGGAGAAAGCACCTATAAATCCTCTTTTATCTCTATAATATAAGGGCACAATAATTTGCAAGTTCAATATACTGCATAAGTTACAAATTAAATCAACTGTTAGCATTTTGAAGAGTTCTCATTTTTAAAAGCTAGTGCTTCAGCACAGAAATGAAATAGCTCCTTCTAAAAGCTTATAAGGAATATAAAAACTCCTCTGGTTTAGTACAACTGCTGTGTTTTATAAGGACCAGACATTTCAAATGCATTTTGCATTAATAATAATAATAATAATCTAGATGCATTTAACTATGGAAAAACAAAACTGAGCTCCTTTCAGTATGAATTTGAGATCAGACGTGTTACGGCTACATTTAAAATAACTGCCCATGATGTTTCTTGCTTATGTACACATGTAAAGCTGTTCAGAATTAAGTCCTACAGGGATTTTCCAACATGAATGCTGGCAAGTATTCTGAAAGTTCAGAGACTGTTGATATATACGGATAACTTGTAAAGTTACTTTATAAAGTTGGGTTTATTTTAACTTGGTAAAACAAATATTTAGGGAATACAGTGTATTAATTGGTTCATACAACAGGGAAATATAAACACAATCAAAAATACACAGCTATCATTATTCTGTAAGCTGCAATACTTGTTTACCAACTTAAAGGTACAAGACAGCAAAGCTGTCATTTGATTTTAGAGTATCAACCACACGCCATGTATCTGCTGTAGTTTACAGTTCTACCACCATTGCTGTTAATGACACACTGCAGCCTGATGCATCAGAGGCTAATCCTGAGGTTTAAACAAATGATGCCCTATTATCTCTTGGTCTTAGAATGTGCCGCATCAGAAATCTGATGGATTAATGAAACACTGCTACTGCTAATTGCTGACACAGGAGTATTTAGGGCACTGAGGCAATCACAGGAATAAAAATAATAATAAAAAAAAAAAGAAAGAAAAAGAGAGAGAGGCTTCCTCGTTTTCCTCTGCAGTACCTTAATCAGTCATGCAATGTCCTATTGTGAAAGATCACTAAACATATGCTTTATCGCTTGGTCCCATACAAAGCAAGTCTTTTCCATATCAAATGTTCTTTGGTTTAGCAGCTGTACAACTAACAACCAAAGATACTAAACACTGACACAAAGCAAAAAGACGAATAAAGAAATGCTTTTACATTGACTTCCTGTAAAACTGTGCATAATGCAGGAAGAGGCTAATGAAAATGAGAAAACTCTTAAACTATATAAAGCTGGGAGCCTGATCCCAAGGAAAAAGTGCTGAAGCGTTTGCCAAGAGTGCACTGATCAGCCCTACCTTTACTGACATAAAAATCTAAGTTTGGTATTAAACAGAAAGGCAGGTAGACAATTTCACCCAGCAGAAATCACAGCTTATTTTGCCAAACAGCATTGGTTCAATGTCAGGACCTGTAAAGGAGGTGGAGGTGTTTTGTTTTGTTCTCAGTGAATGACCAGAAAAAGTCCCTAAATACACAGACACTACAATTGCTGATGATCAGCGTACTGAGCTCTTCCACACTCTCACCAATTTATCCAGTAACAACGTAAGAGTTTAGTAAGTTCTGTAAATTTGGATCAAGCTTGCTCTCAAGTCCCTTTAAAAAGCTCCCCACCCAAAAAAAAGAGAAAAGAAATGAAACGTGATGGAAATATGCAGATTACAGAGAAGTATACAACAGATTTTCTTTATATTTAATGAAACAATACCAGTCATTTTCTGTGATCCACCAAACACCGATAAGCATGTTCACTTGCGATATCACAACTGATAGAAACAAAAACACAAAACCAAAACCAAACAAAAACAAACCCACACAGGTGAACAGAAAAGATGGCCTACCACTCTTGGACAAAGGCAAAGCACTAAACTAAATGGCTATTCAATGACAACAAGACAACATGCTTAAAAAACTTCCCTTCCCTTGCCTGTACAATGAGAAGACAGGACCTCGTCATGGGAGGACGAGGCAACACACAGACAAAATTTAAAGAGAGCTGACAACATTTATTTTGACCAGAAAAAAATTTTAACATTTATGTGTCTTGCTTCTAAGTTAAAGACAAATAGTCACCAATTAATGAAATATACATATCGACCAAATCCTCACGATTTTGTGCAATGACCTGAACATACAAACATCCACTCCTAAATTTCAATTAATGAAAAGCTAACGTAACAGTGGTTTTCCAGTACCATACGCAGTTTAGGATTTCCAAAATTCAGAAACCTCTCAAACTGCCAATATCTGCAAGTTAATGATGAAGCAGCAGTGAGAGGCAGCATTTCCAAAGAAAGCAAGAGCACATGCAGCCTGTTACTGCAGGCTGCACCGCACCAGCCCAGCCTCCAACGGCCAGGGTGCAGAACTGACCTGGATTTTTAACTTCACTGCAAAACCTGTTCCACATATTCTAAGTGGAGTAACCACAGATACCACAGCATTTAACGCCTGGGCCTTTACTGTGGTTTGCTATAGAAACTCTAGTGGCTTTTCATGACCAAAAGTGGTTGAAATTAGTCCCCATCACCAGTAGATTATTGCCCATAAAACTCATTCCCATGAACATAAGAACTTGAATTTAGCAATAGACGTCCTGAGAGAGCATTTCTATTTTATCTCAAAGAGCGTCTAATGGTATTAAACAAAAATCCGAGTGCTAAAACTCTAGAAAAAGTGATATTAAAGGGGTCTGTCACCTCCTACTGATATTACACAGTAAATGGTAGATGTTGCTGCTTCTTGCCAGTGTTTTGAAGAACTTTGACTGGAACAGGCAGAAAAAGTTTTTGCTAACTGGTCCACAGACTGAAAACAAGAAAGTGAATAATGCAAAAACAGAAGTATGTTGAAATTCTGATTTATTTCTCATATCATACACATCTCTACTAAAATATCATTCACATGCTCTTACACTTTATTTTCCCATATTTTTTGTTGTTCATCAAAGATGAAACTCCATGTGTCTTAGAAATCACTAGGAAATACCATTAAAATTGTCTATTGAAAGTTCAGATGTTATCTGAAGATTAAAAAAAAGGATTAAGATGCTTTGCTCTAGGAAAAGAAAAAGCCCAAGTACAAAGATTTGCTGTACTGCAACATTTTTGAATACGCACTATAACAGGCTGAAAAAAAAAATTTGAAAGCCTGAAGTTATACTAGTATGCTTGTAATGATAGCTAAGTTTCATATAATTAAATATATTGTATTGCTTTTTTTATAACTAGATATTTATGAAAATTTTAACACTTAGAAATGACTAATGCAGTAGAGGCAACCTCCAAATATCAAGATTCCCAGCCATATTACAGTGTGTAGTCTTTTGCCAGAGGTGGATAACATTTGAGTCACACAACTTCTGGCTGTCACTTCCAAACACAAGCAAGTTAGGAAGTGAAAAAGGACTGTTGGAAAACAGAAGATTATTGAAGGTAAGATTGGACAATACTGAACTAGTACATTGAATTTACACCAAAAAATGGGTTTGAATTTACACCAAAAAATGGTTCTGAACTTAGAAGTGATCATAATTTTTTTTTTAATCACCTGAAATTACTCCCCTGGTGTTCTGGTACTAACACAGTACCAAGAAAACAGCCAAGAGACTTCAGCATACGCTGCAGCTCTGACTGACATGTGTCATAGGAATTGCTGCACTTTAGCAGCCTGTCTATCCCAGTAGCAGAAATTAGGATGATCACATGTATTTTGTTAAGTGCAAGTGAAATGTGTTTTTCTTCAGAGCATCAGCTAATTCAGTACTCCTTCCAAATACGTATTGCTCTTTTTGGTTTCCAGTTACCCTTGGCTGTGGCTATGTCAACCATGGTACAGGTATCTCACACCAAGCCTTTGCTTTAGTGACTACTCCGCAGTCTTCCTGTGGTGGAGGTATGAGAGCCAGCAGCTGCTGGAGCATCCAAATGAGGTTGTTACTATACACGCATGCAGCGCGGAACTGGAGAAAGACAATCAACTTAGAGGAGTCACTAAGCAACTCGGAAACATCAACCACCACACTCAGTATGTGACTCCAGCAGATCACCTACGAGCCAGCAGCCAGAACCGTTCCCAGGTTTAACAAAGCACAATGTGTCTGGGCAGTCTATAGAATGGAAAACAGAGAGACTGGAAATTGTAGTTGTACAAGCTATGGAAGTGGTTTCATCGTATTATGATGTTCTTTACCAGATCTGTGACATTTAGGATTCTGAAGTAATGGGATTTTCATCTTTGTACCACAATGATGTTTTGACAGATGCATAATTTCAATAACTGAAGAGCTAGGAACAGAAAGCTATTGAAGATATTTTAGATATATCAATTTTTTAAAAGATAACAATAGATAACCTCATCACATGTAGCGTTAAAAAAATTGCAGAAACTTTAGCAACTTTCTAATTCACTTTCTAGTCTATGTCCAAATGTTACCAATTACCTAAATAAATGCCTACAATGAACTGGGACTTTTTTTCCCAGACTACATTTCAACTGATTTTAGTAGCAATTATTTTCTATGCCTGTTGCTGTGGGAATAGTGGCATAAACAATTAGAACACTGAATGACTGAGTAGGTAGAAGTTGATAGATGAGAATAAAACTTATGATCATATAAAAATCTTCAGGACAAAAAAGAAAAAAAGAAAAGAGAAAAACCTAGAAAAGTTACACTGTGCAATGTCAGTTAAACTATAAAAAAAAGCCTTAAATCAGAAATCTCGTAATTTATAATACTTAAATAAGACGACGTATTTTACGGCTTCAAAAGCTCATCCCGTCTCTTTTTTTTATTCAACAGACAAATTAGTAGAACACTCATAATGTATCATCGCATTTTGGCTAATCTTTCCATCTAATAAAGCAGTAACAGTAATTTTAACTGAAATTATCATCCAAAAATGGCAAATTTGTCATTTTGCAAGATCAGATTTTCAAGGTTTTTTCCAAGACTAATATTATCCATTATTTGCTATAATCCTCTTTCAGGCTTTTTCAGATCACACCATGATGAAAATACTTTTTCTACTGGGAAACATTTACTAGTCGAAATCAACTGTGAACCACCAAAAAGATATTATTACTTCTTATTTTACTACTGTTCTGACAGAGCAACCGCATCACCTACTAATATTTAATTACTTGTGGTATTATATCTACTCCTGACTAGAATGGTTATATTTTTATTTTAAAAGTTTGTGGGTGGAATGTAACCAACCCACTATTATTCAGCAAAAGTGAACCACAAAATACGTAGATGAAACTTTTTCCCTCCCCCAGGCCAGTGAAAGTTACTTAATTATTTAAAAATTCAATTTTTGAGGACATATACACAGAGTGAATCTTCAGAGACAATAGTAACGTCTCCTCTGCTTAATTTAGTTCTTTAAATTAGTATTGCAGTCCTAATGTTTTCATTATTTGGACTTTAATCTGCCAATTACTTTGTTGATGTAGGTTTATTAATGGATGGGCTTAGTGCCCCCAATTAGTGCCTTTAATTATTGGTTCCTTGCTGGATTTTTCCTTCCTTTTGTAGTTGGTAGGCAGCCTTCAATTGTATTTTTTTAGTTTCTTCTTCTGCTTTTCTTAAAGATAGTGCATTTGCTTCTGTAACAACTACGAAAGTATATTCATAACAGCAGTGAGCATTAAACGACACTTTCACAACTGGCACTCTTACCAAGGTCATTACATTTAATATTGTTCTTTGTTCCCTTGTTCTTTGTCATCTTTGTGGCTGATGCTCTCACGGCCAGAACCTCATTCACGTTTTATTTTCACTTGCCTCCTCTCCATGTTATAATGCAGCTCTTGTAAAAGTCATGATGTTATACTGGCCACAAAGTGACACATCTGTTTACTCATATTGTCTCTGATTTTTTCTATACAGCAGCTGATTTCCAAGGGTTCAGTGAGTTATTTGTTAGGGGGAGAGGGGTGGAGGCGTGGGGATTGGTAGCACCGAAATTAATTTTGAGTCAGCTACTTAGGAAAACACTTTTCTTTTTGTATTATACTCTGGCAGGGCTTTTCAGCAGGGGATGCCTAACTCTGAAATTGGTTGATTCTGCAGAACTGCACAACACTGACCTTCATGAAAAGATGCAAAATGTTCCAGTTCTCGCAGGATTTTTCAAGGAGAGGATGGCTATTAAGGAACAAGCAGATCAGGAAGGCCTGTAGCTTTCCTGAAGACAGCTGTTCCTAATATAATATTTTTGTTTCTTACACTAAGTTGATAGTACATTTCAACTGCTGGTCAGGTGAATATTTTGGGACACTATTTTATTTCAGCTGTCTTAAGTTGTCTTTCTTCTTTGTAAGAATCTGACTTCAGAGCCTCTTGTATTTTTGAGCATTTTTTCAGTTCAGGGATGAACTAAAACACAAGCAAGCTAGAAATTCCTACAACATAATTCAACTTCCACACAGAACCTCCATTAGCTGCCATTCAGTCCACAAGCAAAAATGATGAGCCAGCATCTTGGTGGCAAGCTGCATCAGAGCGAAGGTCTTAGATGGTACTGTCCCTGTCAACGTGCAGTTCAACTCTTCCACTTTATGTCACTGTTGTGGTTTAACTGCAGGCGGCAACTAAGCACCATGCAGCCACTCACTCGCTCAATCCCCCCACCCAGTGGGACAGGCGAGAGAATAGGAAAAAAAACCAAAACCAAAAAACCCAAAAACCTTGTGGGTTGAGATAAAGACAGTTTAATAGGACAGAAAGGAAGGAAAATAATGATAATCATAATCATAATAAAATGACAATAATAATACTAAAAGAATTAGAATAGACAAAACAAGTGATGCACAATGCAATTGCTCACCACTCGCCGACTGATGCCCAGTCAGTTCTCAAGCAGCAAACCATCCCTCCCAGTTAACTCCCCCCAGTTTATATACTGGGCATGACGTGATATGGTATGGAATATTCCTTTGGCCAGTTTGGGTCAGCTGTCCTGGCTGTGTCCCCTCCCAACTTCTTGCTGGCTGGGCATGAGAAGCTGAAAGACCCTTGACTTAGCATAAACACTACTTAGCAACAACTAAAAACATTAGTGTGTTATCAACATTATTTTCCTACTAAATCCAAAACACAGCACTATACCAGCTACTAGGAAGAAAATTAACTCTGTCCCAGTTGAAACCAGGACAGTCAGTCACAACAGAAAGTGAACAATCTAATAGCCACATCATTTATCTAATATTTAAGTTTAACCATGTTGAAAGTACTATCACTACTTTTTCATGAAACCTTGTTTTACATTCTTAATTTTTAAGCAGTATCTGAGTTGCTGAGGTTTTCTTTTACCAAATGTTTTACTGTGTTTCAGTCTCATAGGTATCAATTGAGACTTGTACGAAAACTTCGTCTTAGATACTGCCCAAATAATCTAGCTTCAGAGCAACAACTGACTTCTGAAAATAAGTCTAGCTGACCTTTACCTCTCTTGTCTAACACAGAATTAGTTCCGTTCATACAAAAAAAAAAGTACAGACCTCAGCATTTCTAGTTTTCTTATTCAGGGTGGGGAGGGAAGCAACCTCACTAAAAGTAGCGCTCTTAAAAAGAAATGCAACTTGACAGGAATGTAAGCAGCCTCCATATTTCTTCTTCTTCTATCCTCTATCAATTTTGTTTGTTTGTTTGTTTTAACTACCATGGAAATATGTAATCCATGCTTTGTCATGCAGATCTCCTATTTGTGTTTAGGCCAAGACTAAAAAAGCAGTGGCAGACCAAGTAGCTAATCATATTCTTCAACTTACAACCTCAGGCAAATGACCTTAAACACTGCAAAACATAATCTTTATCAAGTCCAAATAAAAGTAATAATTAATTCAATAATGTTAACATACAGAAGCTTAAGAACTGTCCTCAGGACACAGCAGAATGTTAAATACACTAAAAACAGCTCTGAAAGAAAATACAGCAATGAAGAGCCAAAATATCCTTCTCGAAAGCCCTCTCCACTGCATGCCACTTGAAAGCAAATTTTAACTTGCGTATCTGATTCTTATCAAAGTTAAAGGAAGCAAATGAGCACCTTGGCTTCTTCCATAATGGAACAACCCAAGATTTCCTGCCACAAATTATCACAGCTTATCCCAACTTCCACAAAGCTGTATCTTCATGTTTCCCTCAACACCCCTGATGCTCCCTCCTGCCTCCCATTAGCTGCAACAGAGAATCCCGCAGTGATGGTTCCAGGTGTGCAAGTGGCCGGCCAGGCTACAGCTGAGCTTCTGCAGCAGCCATTTCCCCTGACACACACTAACTTGAATCTCTCTCCTTTACTCAGTCACGAACTTTCACACAACTAACAGGAACTAATTACCTATGAGGTTTTTTTCAGCTGTTAAATGCGGAGAAGCAAGTTCCAACGTTGCAACGAGGGACTGACAGAGCAACAAGCAGAGCAGTCACATAAACCTCACCACTTAGGACAGTAAGCTGCAGATACAATGCATCTGGCAAAGCTGAAGCTTTCATTTCTGGCTCAAGGTTTACATAAAAAGAGTTTACAGCCAAGATAATCCATCCTTAATTATGCCTGAGATTTCCTGACCTTTCTGTTCAAACAGCACACTTGGTGACAGTAGGGTACAAGATTAATACTGATATAACTGTAAGGAAAACTGGCTTGTAATCACACAGGTATAATCCCATGCACTTTCATTTGCTTCCAATGCATTTCCCTGGTCAAATTCCAGAGGAAGTTAGTTAAAATTACCCAGCTGTATTACTAAGCACCAAGCATGGCCCAATGAACCTGATGAAGTTACTGACTGCTTTTGATCATTTACTAGGGCTGAGGCACTCAAAACCAGAAAATTATGTCAAGTTACACAGTTCATTAAATGAAGATGTAACTAAGCTTCAGTTTTACAGACTTGCTTTAGCCTCTATATATGAGGAGCACTAGGAAAAGCATCCAAGGCTGCAGATATGTTACCTGTGTCATAAGACAGAGGAGGGATTCTTCTCATACAATGCAAAAATATATATTTTTTTTTAGAAAAGGAGGATGTTAATCAATGACTAACATCCCACAGGCAGCTCTACTAAGACCATATAATTTAGACTTTCTGAGAGAGATGACTTAAGCAATTTCTGAATCATGCATAGTTATTTCAGGAAATAACTATGCAAGAATTGAAATCCTGGAATACCAGCAAATTTCAGAAAATAAAGCTGTAGTCAGAAGACAAAGCTGCAATGACACTTAAAAAAAAAAAAAAAAAAAAGACAAGAACAAGAAACCTCTCAATCTCTCCCTGGATCCTGGAACAATCCCCAGTGAGAGAACAGCTGCTACTAAGTTCAATTATATCGAACTACCATAAATTAGCACCAGTTTATGGAGAATACCTTGAAAAACTAACGTGTATGCTTAAAAGCAAATTTATCAAAATATAACAGTTTTGATGCATTTTTTTCATGAGGACTTTACTGTGTCAAGAAAATCAGAATACTAAAAAAAAAATTTTAATGACATTTGTTAAATTAACTAAAACCTAGCCAAAGACACATCTCAAATAGTAACTACTTAGAAAAAAAAAAAATCCACTAACTAGGTGTGCAGTGGGAGCTCTTAACAAAAATGTTGAATAGAACAGTGTTAACAACCTTTTAGAAAGCTGCACCATCCCCAAATTCAGTTTGAAGATGACAGAAAGACTGACAAAGAAACATTAAGTAATAAAGTGTTACACAGCAACCTCAGTAACATTCAGTAAGTCAGAGACTAGTAAATAATCATTTTGACAAACACATACAAAAACTTGTATTTAGAAGCAAAGGATGAGTGTGGACAACGAGGGCCTCCATGCCAGGAAGGAAGGACTGAAAGAAAAAAAAAATAAAAATAAAAGTATTTAAAAATAAACAAACCAACTGTCGTGGTTTAACCCCAGCCAGCAACTAAGCACCACACAGCCGCTCCCTCACTCCCCCTCACTCCCAGTGGGATGGGGAGGAGAATCGGGGAAAAAAGGTAAAACTCTTGGGCTGAGATAAGAACAGTTTAATAACTAAAGTAAAATAAAATATAATACTAACAATAATAATAAAAATATAATAATAACAGTAATGAAAAGGAATATAACAAAAAAAAGAAGGGGGGGGGAAAAAGGAAAAAAATCAGCGATGCACAATGCAATTGCTCACCACCTGCTGACCGATGCCCCAGCAGCGATCTGCCCTGCCCGGCCAACTCCCCCGCGTTTATATACTGAGCATGATGTTCTATGGTATGGAATACCCCTTTGGCTAGTTCAGGTCAGCTGCCCCGGCTCTGCTCCCTCCCAGCTTCTTGCACACCTGCTTGCTGGCAGAGCATGGGAAATTGAACAATCCTTAACTTAGGATAGGTGCTACTTAGCAACAACTAAAACATCAGTGTGTTATCAACATTATTCTCACACTAAATCCAAAGCATGGCACTGTACCAGCTACTAAGAAGAAAATTAACTCTGTCCCAGCCGAAACCAGGACACCAACCCAAAAAAACAGACAATCAACCAAATGTGGGTACTTCATAGAACAGTGGGACCAAAGAAACACCTATGAACAGCAGGTGGGAGTTAACTACCTGGGCATTAAATGCTGGGGTTCAAGGAGGACTTAATTGTGGAAACTGCTACAGTCTAGTGTACAGAGGCAGACAGATCAACCCACACACGCCCACCCCCAGTCCCTTCTGGTAATATAATCTACAAATTGTGTAAAAATTTCCATAACCCAAAAACCAGATTAGCTTCCTTTGAAAGGAAAGAGAAACAAAAGAAGGAAACTGGCCTTTAACAGGCAGTTAATAATCTCTCAGCCTTTCATTCTTCTTGTTCAAAAATACTTTTCAGTTTCAATTTACTGTTAAGCCCAAAACAGAGGTAAAGTCCTTGCCTAGTAAAATCAACTTTTCACAACAGCAAATTATGTTGATTTTCTAAATAAAAAAGATCTCCACAGCAAAGGATACAGACTACTAAAGCAGAATTTCTGTATAAAATTTCAGTAAAGCTCTGATACAAGATGCAGAGGTCAAATGTGTGGATACTATTAAAGCAACAAAATATAGAAAAAATGAAAAGCTATAAGAAGCGGTAACCCTGGAGGTTATATATATTCAACTGGCAGAAATGTAATTGGTATCCTCTGGATTTTTTTCATGAGCTCTAGCAGCTTCCAACATTGCATATGCCACTGTGTTGTACGGAAACCAAACACTAAGTATGTGTTATCATACATACACACACAAATTTCTGCTTCACCAAAACATAGTTATATACATATTTATCTAATCACCAGACGTTTCAAAGGCAAAGAGGTATGGAAATTCACTATTTCTGTAGTGAAGGAGTAATGGCTGTTAAGAGTATGGGTATGAGGAAGAAACACCCACTTCCAAGTTTCTGAGCATTGTTAATATCCATAACATGACTTCAACAGTACCAACATAGACCTTTTAAAAATATTGGGGGGGGGCAATTCCTAATTTTAAGCTATGAGCTTACTTGAGTAATATTAAAATGCTGGGCACCAAATGAGCCAGGTAACACTGATGTGTAGAAACCACAGATAAAAGACATTCCTGAAACATTCTTATCTTATACTCTTTAAACAAAATAACTGATAAATGTATGCAAAGTATTAACAGAAACAATAGAGCAACACCAGGAAGGCTGGGTTCTCCCAAAGGTGAACATTTATTCCTCAAATCCAGTGCTAATAAGACTATAAAATTGACAACAGCAACAAAGAGAGACCTATGAGCTCGTCTAGCTGGGTTGCCTCTTAGCATGTGTGACCCCGAGCTCAAAATTTCCTGTTACATACTCATAATGCAGGAGGCCCAGAGGACTTCTTCGTGAGAGAGCCGTTAAGAGCAGGTTTACTGTAAAAAAAGCTCCATGACACTGACTCAGCCTGCCCTAGACTATCTCAAGACTGGTAAACAAAGATTTCACCCTAACTGGTGATTACCAGGAGACACAAGAACTCTATTATTGTATTTTAGAGAAACAGAGGGAGTCATCGAGCCCAGTATTTGCAAGAGCATGCATACTAACCTGCATATGCTAGCAATTTACATTTCCAGAGTAAAGAGCAATTCATTTGTTTTAATTCATTTAATACTCATTCTTTTGTAAATTAGTTAATACTGTAGAGTATCCATCTATCCGATTTCTCTAAACAGCTATTATATTTGAATTAACCGAGTTCCTTTCAGCACCATTAGTTGCCATTATTTCTTTGTGGAAGACTTCAACCCCCACTGCAATGACCTCTGTACGTACAGCTGGAATTTCACCACAGGATTTCAGATTCCCCCTCCCCCTCTTTTACAAGTACACTGTGGAGAGGCAGATACCAAACATCAGAGGTTTGTAACGATCAGATCACTATAAACTGCCCAATCTAATATGAGGACACGGAGTGTTGTTCTTGTAAGATTAAGATTTCAGAAGTCTGCGTTTCTTTAAGAAAATAAATTCTCTACCGTGCATGTACTCTCACAGCAGCTAAAACATTATCTTTTTGCCAACGTCTTCTTAACATTAATCCAGTTATTTCATCAGTGCCAACAATCTGATTGTTTATACCTCTGCAAGTCCATGTGACTGAATTGCTGAAATTGTGTCTTGCCTATGAGCTTACAGGAGAAGATCAACCACCTGAGAAACTACTCTACTTTCCAGTTGACTCCAAGATTCACCAAACCTCTAATCCACAAGGAATTAATCCCAAACACTTTGCAGTGATACTAGCAAACAGTTACAAAACGCCTTACTGCACTGGTTCCCAAAAGGTTCAAGCAGAACAAACTTGTCCCATTTCATATTCTTGATTTCAGAAGTCTTGTGCCTCACTTCACAGCTGAGGAAAAAGAGTGCTTGACCTGGAAAACGGCCTTGCCTTTCTTTTAAATGGGAAGAGAAGCTTGTAAAAGTTGGCTATGCCTGAAAACATGAGCAGAATTGTTAAGTATGCTGTTTCTCAGGTAACAGGTGACCAGTCTTTAGGTTCCCAAGAACATTTCAGAGTTTAGCTAAGGAAGTCCCTGAAGAGATACTCGTTTTTAAAAGGCAAGTAAATGCAACAATATCTCATGACGAGGTCTGCTGACCTGAACAAAAGTGCCCTTGCTTCCACAACGAGAGGCCACTAAATGGATTGTTAATCGAAGGAAGCCTTGACCAAACAAGAAAAAAAAAGGGGGGGGGCCAGGAAAGTGACTAAAAGCTACCAATGGGTCATAAGTTTTTCAAAGACTATGGGAGATGGACGTCATTTTCCCATTCTCCCATGGAAACTGTGAATTCATCCACCATTTTGACAGAACCCTTACAGCACAGAGCACACATCCAGCTGGACATCTGAGACATTATGTGAAAGCCTTTTGAGGAAGGCTTTTGGCTTTTCTTTGGGGTGCCCCTTGTTAATATGGCTCTTTCTTAGGAATAAGCAACATGTTTTCAACTGCTACACATTCTCTGCTTTGGCTTCAGCCTCCTTGGAGGCAAGTTCTGCTCAAGATAGCAGCATCCTCTTATCCTGGCAGTAGACTTCAAGATACTTTCCATTTGTCATTAAATTCCACAGACAAATTTTTGCAGAAGACAGCAAGACAAGACCAGATCAGAGTGGATGTTCTTTTTCCCTGCAAGGGAACCTAATCAGAGTGGTTCTGGCTCCACTGCAGACTAAAAGCAATGTATTAGGTGAGAGAGTATGTATCAACTATCTGAAGGGACCAATGGCAAATACAGGGTACTGGCTTTCATGATGTCATCACTAGTAGTCGAAAGAGTGGAGCTTTTTTGTCAGACAGGAACTTTAGCTTCTGAAGTCTCAGGATACTAACCTTTGGGGGGATGGGGAAGAGGGAATCTAACCTAAAGGAAATAACAGCCTAAAGGATTAAAAACATGAAGCCAAGGTCAAAAACCTTCTACTGCTGATATTACAATCAAAATATTCACCAATAAAATACAATATCACTTCTTTTGGCTAGATAAATTAGCAGACATCAGCATACAACAGACTTTCGGCAGAAGAAAACAAAGAATCATTACAAGAATTGCAAGCATTAATGAAGGTCTGGAAAATCTGCCATTTGATAAGAGACCTATGAAGTCCAAATAATTATTTATTTCAGAAAGGTTTAAGAGGTGACTTGCTCATAGTCTAAAGAATTTAAAGAAGAATGAGATTTCTGATAACAGGCAACTTCTTCATCTAGCAAAAAAAAATGCATAATGAGATACAACAGAGTAGAACCTCGAAGTTTAGACAAATTCAAATTAGAAATAGGCATTCATTTAAATTCTCTAAGTGACAGTAATTTATCACTGAAGCCACTTACCTCAGGATTTGGCTTGTTATCCACCAGATAGACTCTCTGTATCAATACCTTTCCAGATACAGGTCCAAAAAAGTGCAAAATGTAATGGGAAAGCCTATGTAGGCAACAGAGAAGATTAAAATCTACAAATCTATAAATTAATCTGTTCGTTCTTGGACCTTCTTACAGATGAGTCACAGTAGAGACTTGATAGCCTTCAGAGGAAAAATTAGAGAAGCTGAAATTTAAGAGTTCAGTACCAACACAGCAATTAGCATGGGCAGAAATTAGATGAACTGTGTAGGCAAGAACCTTTTCAAAGCACTGAAAATTATCCCAAGTTTGTGGGTATTCAACCAGAATAGTTTCTTACATTACATTTAGATCCCTGTAGTAAAGCTTCTAAATACTCATTAGCAGGTTTAATAAGAAATTTAAAGGGGGGGGGGAAGTATTGGGGGGAAAGGTTTTGTACTTTTTAAAATTGGAATCATAAATAATGTTGTCCCACTTTGCAGAAAACAAAGGAAATCCTAGGACATGTAAACTTAACATTCTTCCAGTGCTAGTAGCATTTCTGCTGCCTCCTCCTTTCAAAGGAAGGATCCACTCCATATACTAAGTAAATCTTAAACAAAAACAAAAAACTCAAACAAAAAAACCCAAGGTCAAAACAAAACTGAAAATCTGATTTATAGGCAAGATTGGGGATGAATCCACAATCATAGATTGTCTATACATATTTCCTAAATGTTTTAGTAAAGATCTTATTAAATACTATTTGTTCATCAAAAATCATCATACAGTAAAGGAATTTAACAGCAAACATCTCCAAATGCTAACAAATCTCAACTTTTTCATATTAAGAACTATGAAATAATAATTGTAAGCCATCCCCACAAAGATAAGATATTCCTTTTTATGAAGAACATCTTTGAATCTTAAATACTTCTGTACAAACTGCAGTCAATCCCAACAGATTTTTTTTTTTTTTTTTTTTTTTTTTTTGAATCATCAGTAGATGTTCCCTGGGGCAAAGCTCGCACAAAAACTACAGAATGTCTCCCGGTACTAAACCTTCTGTGAATCAAGCTTTTAGATACTTGCAACTCTCTGGCATCAAGACGTTCATACAACTCTGAATTATTTATTCACCAATCTTCGTGCAACTTCCCAAACACCAATGGAGACCAAGACGATTTCAGCTATTTGATGTTACATCTTCTCAAGTGGCTAAAGAGGCTATAAAGCACCCCATTGCTTAAGCCTGCCATCTCAGTTCCATTAGCAGTAAAGACCTCTCTATTCAAACTGCTAAGTAAATCCTCCGAGAGCCCGGGGACTGTTTCATGCTTGAAAGCAACTGTTAAGAATTTGACAACAACCAAACTGTTCCTATTTAATCCTTCTCCCAAGGTAAAAAGAATTATAGGTAAACATATGCCTTCATTATTTGCTTTGCTGCATTTCAATACTCAATCCCACACAAAATTGCCAGCCAAGGATTTAATGCAATCTCTTCTGTATTTCAGAGCTATTGCCTTTACAGAATGGCAAAAGCTTAATAAGGGCTATAGAGTTGGTTAGCAAACAACTCTATTTTCTATAACACACGCCAGAGATTTTGCAAGGGTAACTTTAATAATGCAAGGAGTTTTGGAATTTTTTTTTCAAGTTAGGATTTTCAGGTAAGCCAAAATAGTTAATCCATTCAATCTGCCAGTAAGTATTTTTCTCTTTAATTAAAAGAAACAAAATTGATCTATTACAGAGTATAACAACTCTAGTTTTACTACATATACAGATTTACATAAGCTTTCTTTTGGGTTAGTAATATGTATGTTAATCAAACACTAGAATATTGAGGAAAGCTTCTTAGATACACTCTGGAATGCACTAAAATGAAAATTTCAAGCCATCGGTCAGGTTAATTCAGAAATGAAAGAACTTAAAAGTTTTTCAAAGAGCCCAACACTTTGTTACTCTCTTAGTGATGCACAGTGCTCTCGCCCACGCAGTCAGAGCATTCACAGTCTAATCCCTTTTCTTTATGAAAAATGTGAACCAATACAAATACAGAATAATGACTGAATGAAAATAAACACACAGTTATGTTCTGTTGCAACAGTCACCAATTGACAAAAGGAGCATGGACATCACAAAGCAGCAACTGCTACAAACAGCTGCCGTAGTCCTGGTTGCAGCATCATCGCAGCCGTGAGAGTTTCAAAACGAAATGGTGCTGTGTGATGGGAGGGCCCTGCAGAGCAGAACAGCTGAGCTGAGCCCCTGTCCACACTGGTCTCGACTTCAGAGTAGCTGCAATGCAGCCTCAAGGACTGGACACCCATTAGCATCAGAGAGTGATGCAACTCCTGCGTTGCATCTCCTACTTTAGTTTCATCCAAAAAGAACCCAAATTTGCAAACTCCAGGACGGTTTGGCAATGTGAACTGAGGTGCACAAACCCAGTCAATTCCAAAGTTCATTTCAGAGGTACATTACTGATTCAAACTAAAACACGAATGTAAATGCTTCCTAAGAATGTAAGCGAGGCAAGGATAGAAAGGAGAGAAAAATAAATGCATTAACCCAATTAATATTCTTTTTTAACTGAAAAAAATAAAAAAAACACACCAAAGAAAACCCCCAAAAAGCAGATAACCTTTCAAGCACACAAGCCTTTATTCAGACTGCATTTTTATGCAGTGCTGGAGACAAAACCAGGGCTAATATTAAATTTAGGAGTTTATTTAAGCAGACTAAAGAAATTCCCAATTTAAAATGAAGGCTGTGGGCAACTCATTAGGCATTAGAAACCAAAAGCTAAATCCAGATCTCATTAAATTTCATGGATTTGAACTGAATATACAGTACAGCAAAAGTACCATTTACATACAGCACAAAAAATATGTCCAAAACAATCTATATAGTTAGTGACATTCATACCATGTCAGAGGACTTGTTTGACAATTATCCCTGTTTCACCAAGAAGCAAAAAGAGGAAGAAACATATTGTGGTTTATCTAATTGACATGGGACAACTAATCCCTGGGAAAGTTAAACCCCCCAAAAATGAGAACCTTGAACCCTAATGCTTATAATGGAATTGAAAAACAAAATTCCCAAACCATTTATCATACTATGCATCATTTATCATACCCCACTTTTTAGTGGGTTTCCCACACACACCTGAGCGAGCAAAGCCTGTCATTCATTTTAATAATACCTCCTACAAGTAAACAAGCAGGTCATGAAAAGAAACATGAGACTTGAAGACATTCAGACAGTCATTGCAGGGCTAATTATATTACTTAATGCTAAAGAAAGCCTTCTTCCTAGCTTAATTTAAGAAGCAAGAAAAAGCTACCAGTAGCTTTGAAAGCTGCAGCTTTCCCCACCGTTCAATCAGGCTTTCTTCTTTTTTCTGCACATTCACACATTAAAACTTCTTGTTCTTTTCATAAACATTTAAATAATAAATTCCCTTTTCTGTTCTGTACTGCTTAAGGAAATGGGCACAGTACAGCCTTTATATTACTTCTAAGCTTTTTCGCCATGTCAAGTCTCTACAGATGTCTTGGTTGTGCTTAACGCAGTACTAAAGCACTGCTGAACACATTATGACTGGAGCAGCAGATTAAAAGGTAGTACCTTAATAGTCATTACTTTTTCTTTTACGTCAACTCTTTAGAAACTTCTAAAACCAATTTGGCATTAAAAACATCATCTTTTTCCTTTCTAACTCATGACATCTGTTTTAACCTATGCTTCCTCTACAATGGCATTTGAGTACAGTAGTGCACTAAATTGCTGCCTTTTGAAGGGAACAAAATATAAGTAGTAACACGTCGTCCCATCCATGTGCATAAAGAAGCTCAAATGAGGACTTATGTGAACTGATGCTTAAGTAAGTATTTTGAGACTTCTTCAATATATTTAATGTATTTCAAGTTTCTTGTTATTCTTCCTGAGAAATGCTGCTCTGCTGAGGAGCTTGCTTGTTAGCAAAGCTCTGTTCTTATGGAAAAGAGTGGTAAACTAAGGGCAACAATAAATAGAATAAATGTGTACAGCAAAATCTTTCATTCAAATGGAGATGGAAAAGGAAGGTCATGGTGGAGAATGAACAATCTTCCTTAGATGTATTTGCAAGGTTTTGTACATACTCAAAGTTCCATACTGTATCATCTGTATTTAGCAACAATCATTAAAAACATTTCACAGTATAATAAAATATTTCACACACACAGAGTAGTCAAGTTCAGAGTAAGAAAACAAACAAAAAGTATCCTTGTAAACAAGTGTAAACAACCAGTCACTTAACAGCGTCATTCTTGACATACTTGAAATTTTAGTAAGGTTACTGCTAGACAGAGATTTCCACTACATTATAAAAAGGAGATAAAGCTAACCAAATCTTGTATGGATGGGGTTTTTTCCAGAAATTGTTCTAATAAAGCTGCTGTGATCAATGTTTTGTTCTCTACATTTTCAACCTTGTCCCTTATCTTCAGCTTCTAGGCTTCTCCTGGGCCAAAAGCATCTACTGCTCTGTTTACACAGTTGCCGGCCATGATACCTGTTTGGTTCTGAAGTACTGTCCTGCTACTCACAATGAATGATAACAGCTTGCTTGCTTTATATCTGCTTCCATGCTCCATTTTTTCTATGTTGTAGTACAGTATTCCTAAACAATAATCAACTGTTCCCTTACACTACGGACAACATTGGGGGACAAGAAACTTGAGAGCTAGATGCACACGTCACATATATCCCTCCTAAAAAATTCAAGACTGTATGAGGCACAACTCATTTATATTCAAGCCCCTACATCTGTACATTTCTTTCTATAATTATGATATTGTATAGTCCACAAACAGCCTAAGCACTAAATGATACACTGTAGCTGTTGCTAAGGCAGCAGCAGATTTACATGGGTGAAATCTAGTCAGTGTACCACCCTTGTAAATTATCAATAATTAAGCTGCTTCTCCATTAAGGCTGCCACAACTAAAAAAAAAGAAAATCTTTTATTTGTTATGAAAACTTCACATAAAATAAAATAAAGGTCCATACGGTAAAGACAGCAAATATTTTTCGGCTTTTAGAACATTTATGACAATCGTTTTTTGAAAGCACAGCAGCGACTTGCGGGCTATGTGCCCAGTCATACAAACTACTTCAGGAAAGAAAAACACAAACCCAAAACCAGTTACGCCAAAACTGTTTCATAACCAGTTTCATTGTGAACCATCATGCTTTATTTAGGTTAACTGCATTGTAGGTATTCCCATCTTTGGGTAGTTTCAATAAACTCCTATCTCTGTCCCTTTTTAAGTCAATACAAGTACTCACAACAGCAAGAATTTTAAAGACTTTTCTGCAGAAAAAGAAATGTGCAGAGGAGGTAGCTGTTTGTTCACTTTTTTCCTAGTTTAAACACTTTCAGACAAAGAGTAAAAATAACAAAGAGATTTTATTCTGAAGTAGATCAGGGATAAAACCTTTCTAAAACACATTATTATTCTAGCGTAGAGATCTCTACATATAAGCCAATTATAATTAAGACCAACTGCAAGAAGTTTAACTATACTTTTCGAGAACTTACTTCCAAAGAAGTGGCTGTTTTTGTCTGTACACAGTTTTTGGAAAATGAAAAACATATTCTCAGCAAGTTGTGTACCAGAAAGTGAGCACAACGAACTATGTACTCTAACACAGAGTAACAAAGCCACAGCAAATTATTAATATCAGCCCAACTGATTTTATTAGAACTTCCTGTCATTATGTTAATAAAGAATTAGTGGTAAATTAGTAAGTCACAGTAGTTGCATTACAAGGCAGTGATACTGAACATGATAGTTTAAATGAGACTGGTAAAACTATACTTAAGCAGAAGATTATTTGCACAAGGAGCTTCATAACTGATAAGTGTTTTTTAATTAAAACAAAAATTAAGCTAAGTTTTTCTGCTATCTCCTCAGATCACCCCAATCTACACATAGCAGATAAGCGTTCTAATCTATACTGTGTAGTATATGCTGAAAGGTTTTTTAAATTCTACGAATTTCAAATAAAAGTTGCTTTGAGAAAGTTTACATTGCATAACCTTCCCCTAAACAGAACGTGCTTGATGAATGGGAAAAAATGTAAAAGATAAAACTATTATAGATGCCTGCCTTTGATTTTGGAGATAGATATAAGTATGTGTGTGTGTATACACATATGTGCGTGTACACACACACACACACACAGACACACTCACTCTTATTTGACTTGTTTCCTACCCATTTTTAAGCAGAGTTATCCAGAACTGTCTGGAAACATATATTCTATAAAGTTCGATAGAACATAATAGGGATATCAACTAGAAAAGAGTATACTAAGCATACTGGAAAAGTATACTAAGTTCTTCCACAGTATCTTCCAAATTCAATAAATAATTCTTATAGTAAATCATCCAACAGAATTAGACGGCAGGGATAGAGTTTCCTTTCAAACTCTACAGGCCGTTGCCACATGGAAGACTAGAAGTCCAGTCCTCTTTTTCTACAATATGGCAGCCACCTGCCAACTGCAACTTCTTTTGCTGTGGAATACATTAAGTTGAAATACTGGAAAACACAAAGTAATAAAGAAGCTTAAAGAAGTACATACTACTGCTGAACTCGAGATCAAGGCTGCTTGAGAAAGGAACACTTAAAATTGCTCTGCTGTTAACTTCTTGGTTGTCTCATCACATCCTCAAACTGCCCTTCAAGTCCCACCTGTGCCTACAGGGTATATCATAATCTGCTTCCATCCTCACCAACCACTTCCCAACTCCGGTTAAAGCAAAGCTTCGCATGTGTACAAACGTTAATAGTCTATGCTACGTGTTGGCAATCAGTCCCTTACTCACTACCAATTATGATCCAAACTAAAGATGGTTCTGGATCATCACAGCCTGTCACTCACACTGTAAATGCCATGCTACAAGTGTTATTTCGAGGCTATTAGCCATAACTACACCAGATCATGTGGCCTCCTAAGAAGACTTTCAAGAGCATAGAGTAACCTAAAGCTAAGCCTGCAAGCACAATCAAAGGTGGAGATGGAACCTCTCCTCCAAAAGCCTACCACTATGGATACTCCAGAGGGTCTCCTCATGCAGTTCGTGAGATAACTGCATCACAAGAAGATGGAAGGGTTTTGCTGCATTGATGACTGCTGCTAACCTTAAAGATGAAGCATTGCCAATCTCTGTAACTGAGCTAACATGATCCTCCATCTTCCAAGGAACAGCTAGGTCTCAAGAAAGTCCTAAATGATCCTGTAATCAATGCCTTATGCATTTTTAACATAAAAAGCATAACAGCCATCTGATAAAAAAGTATGGTAGCCTACCTCTCTTTATCAAATAAAACACCTAAGGAAATAGGAAAACAGAACAGGCAAAATGTAATCAAAACTGTTTTGAAAGAGAGTTTTGGGACATTAGGTATACCCACCAAATAACCAAAACACATCAGACCTAGAATTTTGCATGTTATAACCAGTGTAATAGGTCAACATTGCGACTTTCATAATACTGTGGGATACACATCTTTCTGTAGTTCCTCCGTTACAGTACTGTCAAGCTATGCCAATTACCAAAAAGAAAGCTGAAGTAAGCCTTTTATGTTGCCTTAAATTCATGTATGTAAAATGTTACATTAGAAATGAAGCGTTACATCCATGGAGAGTTATTCAGCTCAAATACCTGAACTTTTGGAAAGGCAATATTCACAAAAACTGAAATCTTTCCTTTTGTCCATTTAATCTTTGCATTAGGTAAGGAGAAGGGAAAGTTCTATAGAAGGGCCATATCTGATTACATAAACAGGCATTGTACCAGAATGCTTGCAGAAGACAAGAAAATCTCGTTTCACAATTACTGACAGCCTTCAAGAGCTTCTGAGGCATAGCTGTTATGACATATTCAGAAGAAAAAAGAAAAAAAAAGGTGCTGCATTAATCAATAAGGCAGAAGATCAACATCCCCTCCATAAAATGAGGAAACATATCTTCCTTTGTAATGTGCTCCGAGATCTGCTGATGAAAGACAGCTATATAGATGATGAGCGTGGAGGGAATAAGCAAGTGAAACTATTTTACTGTTGTTATCTGAGATCTTTTCAGCTTGGCACACCTGCTTAATATTTTTAACCTTAAAATCATGTGATGGATTTATATTTCTTACCTAAGATGTATTTTTATGTATGTACCATTTCAACAATATTTAAAGAAATAAAAATACCTCTGGCTTTAAATGAGAACATTCTTTCTTTTAATGTATTTATTAAAAAGTTAAAATATTTTAAAATTAACCCTGATAACCTTATTATTAGAGTGAATTAAGAGCTCACAATGAACACACTGACAACAAATAGCAACATACAATGTTTTGCTTATTCCAGGGTTGTACTACTATTATGTTACAAACATTTTCCGCATGCACGTAGAATTCTGTCTTAACTAGAGCAATATGACTAAAACATCTGAAAACTGGAAAAGCACCAAGACATCACCATTGTCCTCTTAGATTATTGTCAACATTTAAGTAGTATTCAGAAAGCAGCAGTTCAGTTGCAAATATTAGCGAAGTCAAGATAACTAAAAGCTGTTTCTCTAGGCATTAGAAATCGGTATTTGCAGTGACGCCTAAGGGGATTCTGCTTCACCCACATCACCCTGACAGAGAATCTGGTTTTCCCACTGCATCCAGCATACCTTTAAAAGGAACAGAATAAAGAAATATTTCAATTATACAAAAAAAGTATGCTTCCTTTACCAGCAATGAAGCATATAACAAGCACTATGCCCACAAAGCAGCAACTACATGAGATGAAATAATAGATCTAATTAACATAAATTTTGAAAGTGTCTGAGAATGCCAAAAAAAGGGGGGGGGGGGGAAATGTTATAGAGCCTATTAAAATATACACAATCAAAGCCATATGGATTGGTATTAAGCTAGTATTAGGGGACAAAAAGTCTGGGCTCTACATACAATTCAGACAAAAACTTCAAAGGGAGGTAGACGATGTGGCAGAGTTAATATTCTTGCTTTGAGATCTTCTGAAAAAGTAAACGAAGGACATTGCCTAGCTTCTATTTTACTCATTAGTTCACTCTTCAGAAATGTATTGGTGCGAAGTAAGAATAAATCAGTGTAAGAGTGCCTATTACAGCCCTTAGCAGCAGCACTTGAATTCACTTGAACTCAAGAGATGAGAACTGGACTGTATAATACCACAAAGAGGGGAAAAGAATCACTGAAGGTTAAACATTAAAAAAAATAGAAAAAATTAAACAGTCATAATAACTGTCATATTTATGCATGCTCATCTAACTTTGAACAGCTGTGGCAACGTAATTTGCACCAACAGCAACAAATTCTTGTCTCTGTGTGTACGTCTTTTACACTGTCTCTTGATTTTTTATTGTTGTTTCTTCAAATTAGTAAGATGCCAGCATCAGGAACAGCTACAGCAAGCCACCTAGTAACAGATGCAGAGGAGTGGGGGGAAATCTAGTATAATAATCATCATCTTTTGACTAACTTAAAGATTCCTTTCAATCTATTGCAGAAGACAATAAGAGTGAAAAGGAGTATAATAAACACACAGTGTAATGAAATCAGAACTTTAAATCCATTTAAAATATGACAGAAGATACAGCAAAAAAATCCCAAGAAAAGGAATTTACAGTGTAAAGCACCATAAAGATTACGTAGGTACTTTTCATAGTGCAGTATGAATATCTGCAAGATAGGCCGTTTGCACTGCTTTGCAAGCACTGGTGGTTCATGCCACTATTTCACACGCAGAGCCTTTCAAGAACCTCCTCTTGGCAGCTAGTACAGAATTGCCAGTGCAATGTAAGTTCACACCTTAACCTGGTGTGCAGTAAATTTATTCGTAGACAAATCCTAAAAGCAAGATAATTTACTATGTTTTTCAAATAGTTATCCACATTGCCAGTGTGTATTCAAAAGGGAATTAGTGCCATCTGAATTCACACACTGTAACTCCTGAGCAGTCCTCTCCTGATGCACATAGGTGCAGTGTTACTTGTTCTTCATTCAGCAGCAATTCTTGATCTATGCCCCAGAGATCAGAGATCACAATCTAATGGTTCCTCTTAGCCTTAAACTACATTACATTATGCATTTGCAGCAAAATCAATGAGCCACTGGAATTCCACTATGTACTTAATAAATATGTAAAGTCAAAAGATAATTTAGTCATAATATATAGGGCATTTTGTGCAAAAGCAGAATTCTATTTAAAATAATTCATTCCATATAAATGTACCCATAAAAGGCTATATGCAACACCAACTCATATTAAAAGCACCAGTTCAATCATACATTCCCCTAGAGCTGCAAAGAAATGAAAGACCAATTAAACAAGTTATATTGTACAATCACCCAGATAAGATCCAAAGTCATGCTTCAATCACTAAACTTACATACACCATGGAAATATTTTTCACTGATGAAGTGACAGTATACAAGACTAAAGCATTTTCCCACATTTGCCTGAAGAACTCAGACACCTAAAGTAAATGTATAGATCTTTCACAGCTGTAGCAATTCAGTTTAATAATGTAGATACATATTTCATTAAAATAGGTATGAGAATATATTAGCTTAAGTTCAATAGTATATCTTACATATATATATATATCATGTCTCCTATAATGACAGTGACAAGCCACATAATCCTATATGCAGATCTACCAGACTATTTCAAAACATCAGTTATTTGCTTTTTACATTCAACCTGCTTGAGAAGTGGATTGAGCATCAATGATTACATTTTTTAAGCTCACTGTGTGGGGTTTGTTTGTTCATTTGTTTTTTGTTTGCTTTGTTTTTTAAGTTATAATCACTATTGTTTCCGGAGGATGTCAGAAGAAAAAGAAGAGCAACACATTAGCCTCAAACTTTGCCCCAGTGCGGTTTTACCTGTATTGACAGGCCGGGTAACACCAACTAAGTGAGTAAACAAATCTATTTTAATTTCATGCTCAATTAAAAACACAGTGGGTTGCCCAGACTCAGAAGGATGCGGAAAATTAAAAAAAAAAAAAAAAAAAGTTTCCTAATTTTAAAGAATTTTTAAGTGCAAACTATCTGTGTAAACTATTATGTAACCCCATTGCAAAGAAAGAAACAACACAATACCTACTTACGGCTGATATGCATACAAGAACTTGAAAAATTAACTTGACATCCATTACAGAAGCAAATCTACCTGCTAGAGTGAAAAATGCATGCATCATCAGGTGCCCCCCCCAAAAAAGCTCTTCAGACATCATGTCATTTGTTTACTTGCAACATACTGTAACTTGTTTTTATTAAATAAACTGAAAAAAATTGAGTTTGTTGCTGGCTTTCATTTCATTTTTCCCTTTCCTACTGTCCTGGTTTCGGCTGGGACAGAGTTAACTTTCTTTTTAGTAGCTGGTACAGTGCTGTGTTTTGGATTTAGTGTGAGAATGATGTTGATAACACTCTGATGTTTTAGCTGTTGCTAAGTAGCGCTTATCTTAAGCCAAGGACTTTTCAGTTTCCCATGCTCTGCCAGCAAGCAGGTGGGCAAGGAGCTGGGAGGGAGCAGAGCCGGGGCAGCTGACCTGGACTGGCCAAGGAGGTATTCCATACCATGGAACGTCATGCCCAGTATATAAACAGGGGGGAGCTGGCCGGGAGGGGCGGATCGCGGTTCAGGAACTAACTGAGCATCGGTCAGCGGGTGGTGAGCAATTGCATTGTGCATCACTGGTTTTTTTCCTTCCCCCTTCCTTTTTTTGTTGTATTCCTTTTCATTACTATTATTATTATTTTTCATTATTACTATTGTTAGTATTATATTTTACTTTAGTTATTAAACTGTTCTTATCTCAACCCACGAGTTTTACTTTTTTTTCCTTTGCTTTCCTCCTCCTCACCCCACTGGGAGGGGGAGGGGGAAGCGGCTGCGTGGTGCTGAGTTGCTGGCTGGGGTTAAACCACGACACCTACGCATAATAAATGAGATAAATACTTCTGTATGTTCCACATTTCCCCACACATTTGTTTGTCCTTTCCCTTCTCTGGCTCTGTTCTCAACAATTTCTTGCTCTTCTGCTTTGCAGGATTTTCCACCCCATGTCTTCTATTCCCTTTCTTTTCCCAATTCTGTTTATATCCTCTCTCTCTCCACAATTCCCTAGGTCTCCTTTCTGAATTATCCCTGCAATCTCTCCCTTACACAACTAGGAAGGGAGAGATTCTCTTACAAAACTTCTGTTTTCACAACTAGGACTATAAGTTTTACTACATTCTTAAGAACTAATGCTAATATGAAAAACTAAGAATATAGGCCCTAGATAATGATGCGCTGGAAAGCAAATGTGTAGGTTCTGACTACAAAGGGAAAGGAAAGGGGAAGTCACTGGAATTCTAAGAAAAAGAATAGAGAAACACGAAAAAAGACCTTATTTTCATTGCCCTGTTCCTACAACCCTCTGCCACTTGTGAGAGACGTGTGCTGCAAGTGTGGAGACTTGCATGCTTGCAGCCTGCCTGCCACAGCCTACCAGTATTTTTTTATTCTTCTCCACAGTAAACTACTGCAGTGCTTGCTTCTGCATTTGTAGTTTGAGAGCAAAACTGACCTCATAATTGACAGCTGTACTGGTGCCCACAATGTCACACTGAATCAGCATCCATATATGAAAGTGTGCCTGTAAGCTGAGCATTACTGCAGCAGTTAGCATGCAGTTCATGGTTTCAAGCTTTCCTTTCCAACTATGCCATCTAGAAACACTCCTTTACTCCTGTTAGCTTAAATTGTGAAGATGCTGACTTAGCACAAGGCTAGGATTGTATTCTGCTCATCAGAATCAGGTGGGTTTCCAACCATGCAATGAAACATCAAAGTTGAATTTCTCAATTGTGTAACTTCTGCTTGCTGGTTTCATCAATGTCCCTCCTGTATTACCTTCGCACAATCCCGCTGCTACCATTTCTCTCTGCAAATGAGGCACATCTTCCTTGTGAAATTTTGATTAGACATCCTGACAGCAGTGAGACCAGGATTACAATCCTGTTACTCCGTTACAGCATTTAACTTTCAGTAGTTTCGCCATGTTTCAAATACAGTGCCTCTGATGTAGCACAACATTATTTCAGACAAATTCATTTAAAATACTCTAATATAAGGTAATTATAGCCAAAAATATGTGGAACTGTTGTTGGCAACGCTCGGAAATTCATGCGCCTCTGCCGATAACAGCCTTCATCAACAGCCGAGGTTTCGCCAGCCCAAAGCTCCCTTCCCTCCCAAGCACCAAAACCCTGAGGCTGTTACCACACACACAACCCACTGCACCAACACTTCTGTGAAGACGCTGGGGTCGTCAACTACTGACATGAAACCAAAGGAATAGTAAAATGGAAATGCAGACCACCATACATTGCCTACTCTATTTCTCTGATGCAGGGATAAATTTCACTCTTACAACAAGTAACAGTCTGTGGCATAAAAAAGCCACTGTAAAATTAGCCAGAATTTGAAGCTTCAACTTGTAGCAGCATTAGCTGCTGTTCAAAATGCCCTCCTCCCAACAGAAAGTAATAGTCCACCAAACAGCCACAATTACTACTAGAGCGAGGAGGATGGTAAAAAGTATGTTAATGCTGAAAAAAGAAAGGCTAAAAGTAGTGTGTTGAGTTCTGGTAGTGTCAAATAATGAGACTGCAAATGAAAAAAGAGGATCTACATTTAAGAGGTTTCTCTTTATTTCCCTGCTGGCCTAAGTCAAATATGCTAGCTCTAGGAAATGTTCACAGATACCTTTTATGTACACCAACTCTAATATTCACAATTCTATTGATCTGCAACTGTAAAGTGGGTTTTTTTAAAACTACTTATTTTTGTCTTGCTTTGAACTGACAGTTCTTAAAATTGGAACTTATGTGCCCATACACATGTACACACAGATTCAAATAATAATAGCAGCTACATGACTAATTGCAAAGCGTGCTACTTAGTCTTCTGCATTTTATCCCGATAAGACAAAAATCAGCACACTGTTAGCTAAACCAGTAGTAACTAAATAAAAAGAACAAAGAACCCCTTTGCAATGTTTTAAAGAACTTAAAAAAAACCCCAAACCCAAAAATGACCACTATGCATTTTAAACAGCATAAGAATTGCATCTGGAATCTAGATTCTCAGGTGTTGATTCTACAGAGCCTGTTGAGATTCCCAAAACACAGAAAGACAGAAGATACAAATTTATTTTAGTCATTCGTGAAATCTCAGCAATAATACACCAACTCCTAATTAGAAGTCTGACATGGTAATTAATTTAAACACAGAATAACCCATAACCTTTTCACTGTTCAGTGATTACTAGCAAGATGTTTTTACTGTGACTATAAACTCTAGAATTCTCTGAAAACATGAACTTTAATCCCCTGGAAATGACCAGCACGTGTCACCTCATTACTTAGCACATTTCTGGCAAGAACAAAATTTATTGCTAAAAGGATAAATAAGGAAAGAGGACAGCAATGGAGACTTATGTTACATAAGTCTCAAATGAACCAATACACCTGTGAATACCAGCATGCCTGCGATCCAAAGCATGTCTAGTCAGGCCCATTTCTCAGAGTCTTTCTTAATTTGGTCTCCAAACAAAAAGAAAGGTTCAAGTTTCTACAACACTTGGAATGAATAGAACCCAATTGAAATGAAAGTCGACAATAGTTAAATGAATTACGAAAAAAAAGTATAGGAAAAAAATTTTTGGACACAGCATAACCACTTCTAATTCCCCTGCAACAGGAAAACATGCTTGTGCTTGTTGTTCCTTACTACAAACTTCTCTAGAGGCATCACTTCTCCTTCCTTCCACTGTTTCAAAACTCCCCACGAAGTCTTAAAGTTAAGACTAACACCACTTCTTTCTCTGCCACTGTTATCTGGGACAAAATTCAGTTAAAAATCTGTAGTTCTAATCCTTCAACTACTAATTTCCCTCTGCAGGGATTTTTTTAACATATTTTTCTCATTTTAGTGGTTCTGCAATTTGTTTTCTGTTTAGTATCAGTGTGTATTTTCTCTTTGCTGAAGTTTTTAATTGAAAAAAGCATCTTTATTAGGGAGAGCTCCAATATTCTCTGTTATTAGACGAGAATGCTGGTACCATACAATGAAAATTCCTCCTATGAAAGTAGTTAAGTGTATGCCTTTAAGCTATGTGAATTTGAAAACCAAATTAAAATGTCTTCTGGAATGACTATCTCTTACTTGATATAGGTCATCATTTTATTATTTGAAAAATAACACAATCAGTAGCAGTCACTGGTACAACCGTATTCATTCTGAACAAAACTAGACAGAAAGCAACAGGAGTTTACATTACTGGCACCCTTAAAAGTATTTGTCAACACTACAAAAAGGTATTTAGAAAGACCTTCCTGACAGATGCATTTCAAACATGGTGCATTCAGAAGATTAAAAAATTCTTTAGCTTTTACCTTTTATGTTTTAATATACTCTGGAATATCTTCTCTCCATAAACTTTTTCTCTTGTATAAAAATACTGCACTAACATCCTGAAAAATTTTTAAAGCTCATATTTTACAAGTTCATATAACACAGAGAGGTTGTGGAACCTCCCTCCATCCTTAAAGATACTCAAAACTCAACTGGACAAGGCCCTGAGCAACATGATCGAGCTTTGAAGTTAGCTCTCCGTGCTGAGCAGGGGGTTAGGCTGGACAATCTACAGAAGCTTCTTCCTACTTTAATTGTTCTGGGACTCTAATCCCTTCCAAAAGCAACTGAAAAAAACCTGCAGCACATAAATGCAAAGCATTACAACCGATCTCTTAACAAAATCTGCTGCTTTTACCTACATGGGGTATTGAGCAGGAAGGCATTTCTCCAACTCCACATCTACATTTCATACTCTCTTAAAAGCTGGTGGAACAGCAATATTCATTCTTTGAGGTGCAGAAAATTAATAAGTGTAGACCAAAGTGGTATTACTGCTCCTCCTCTTGGTTTCTAGTCCTGCTTCTTGAAGGCAAAGTCTGTCAAGAAGTATCCAGGGAAAAGCTGATAGCAAGAACCTCATAGTTGAACCTGATTTAGCAGGTAGTGGCATTTCCTGGCTCCATCTTCTACCTCCATCTGGTGAGGCTGCCTTTCAAGATTACCGGAAGACAGCCAAATCAAGCACCAACACAACAAAGAGTGAAAGCCACAGTCGCCAAAAGTCAATCATGAGTAAATCTCTCTCTTTTTAGGTATAAATGCTAATTCCTCTGGCATCAGATTCTACCTGTCACTGTTCAAAAGCAGGTGCCATGTGAAGTAGCCATCTACTCAATGTAGTGCTCGTCATAATGAGAACATTTCTCATTTATAATTTTTGCCTATTAACTTCTGGTAACATACTATTCATATATAACCAATTCGGCATAAACATCAAAGTTCTAGATGTATGCATTTTTGTTTGATCTAGTACACTTTTTTTTTTTTTAAGGATTCTTCAGCACCTTTAATAAGTGATTTATAGAATGGGCTGCTATACAGCTATGGCTAGGAGCTGCTGTACACCACTTCTGAACAGCATCCAGTCCTTTATGCAGAATGCAGACAAAAACAAATTTAACTCACACTTACTGTGTGGTAGACAGACACTAGAAACAAAAGTTTAAGTTTAGAACTTTTAAAAAATACAAATAAAAAAATAAAATCAGACATTCTTCACCAGTGATGCTTTTACTTTTTGCATTTAGTCAGCAAAACAAAACCAATTCTTCCTATTACTTTTTGACTTCATAAGCAAATATTTATTTCCCAACCCCACGGGATTTTCCATGCAAACACTACAAGAAAATATTTTAATACATAAACTATGTTCATGAAGATATTTTTCAGTTTGCTAACTTTCTTTTAATTATGAAACCGCTTAAGGTTATCACTGTTTTATTTTGAAGAACAGAGTCTACTACTTAGACCTAAGTTCTTAACTGTGTCGTTTTAAATGTTTGTACTACCCAAGTGTGTAAAAATACAATGGAGTTACACAGGTTTTAGCATACAAGGTCAAACCACCACATTCTCAAGTGCTGCACGCTGCCTCTGGCAGAAACCATTAACTAGAATTTCAGAAAATAAAATACCCATAATGCATCTAACTAGTTTTGTAGAGTTTTTCTGTGCACTTTAGAAAAACAGTCCTGCCATCAACAAGTCTAAACTACTGCAGGTAATACAGTTAGGCATTATTAAAAGTTCTTAGTCTTTAACAAGAGAACTCTTAATCAATAAAAATGTCAAAGCCAAATCGGTTTTGCTTCTTTCTTCTACTTGATGATACCAACTCGGAAATTCCCTATGCTACAAATTACCACATCTAATCCTTTTCCTATACAGTAGAGTCCCTCTTCCTTTACAGCAAGGGTCAAGGTGAAATGCTTGTGATGTAGAGCTGAAGCCTTGCGGTTGCCTATTTACCAAGCCCTCCAGTCAAGAAAACTGGTGCATATGAATCAAATACAAGCAGTGCTTATGCATTAATGACTGACATGTGGCAGAGACACAGACACACAGATGCAGCTTGACATTAATGGAGAGATTTGCCTGTGGTCATGCACGTGGGGGGGGGGGGGGAATAGACCCACCTGCCTCATGTTTTAACCTGAGTATGAAATCAAATGTCAGACAAGATTAATTAGATGCCTAGAGTTTTATTCCTTTCTGTTGATAGAAAAAGCACATTTCCATAATGTGAGGAAGCATTTATGTGGATAGCAAATCAGGTTGACATTGAAGGAAGGTTTACTTTATTGTGAATGCTAGCTGTGTGGTGCTTGTCAGTGCAATTACTTTCTACTCAAGTGGTTTGCTTTTTAACATTTTATTATCTTAACAATAAAAACCCTGGAAGCAATAATTATTTATTATGCTAATTCTTTAGCTTTTTCATTATGAATTTCTGCCAGACCATTAAAACTTGCTGTTTTCCAGAATAAACCAGATTTATTAATATTCAACCAATTAAGAAAAAAGAGAAGGCAAAAAACAATCTCTATACTGGTAATTAGTTACTAACCAGTCAATTTGTACACTTATCAGCTTCCCCATAAGTTCTATTTTCATTTATTCAATACCCAACATTTCTAACATCATTCTGATTGAAAACAACTTCAAAACACTAAGTCCACTGCAGCATTTTTTTATAAATAATGATTTAAGCAGTCTGAGAGGCAGCAGGGCTTTAGACCACTCTGAAAATGCACTATACTCAAGGACTGCATTTTAATTATGGAAACCTTTTAGAACATCCCTGCTTTATTAACCGTAAGTGAAAGACTATAAACAAGGCTTCAGTATGCACCACTTCTTCTCAGTCCTGCCTAAAGCCCTCAAGGGGAAACAGCTTCAATGTGCTTTCATTTCTCCCCCCAAGCATTCTCATCTCTGAATGCCTCTTCTCACCAGCTTTAAAATTCATTTAACGTAACAACCACACAGTTATGCTTTTTTCTTCCCCCCCCTTTTTTTAAATATACAAGTGTTCCCTCCTTTAGGAATAAACACCAAGGCCACAGCTCTCAAACTCCCACAGCATAAATGCAATATTGGAGACCATAAGCAAGTCTAAGCAGAAAAGCACTGCAACTAAACGTACCTTGAAAAGCTCTTAGTTTGCAATGCTTTTATAAAGCTTCATGTCCATGCACAAACTGTCCCTACATTTCACACAGTGACAGTGGTAGTAATCCCTGGAAAACTTCTAGAACAAATTCCCCAGCTCAAAGCTCAGTTCTCTCTGAGCCAGTACAGCACTAGCTTCTTCTATGGCAAAAATGCAATGCTTCAAGGTTTGTCAGAGCAGCCCTCCCAGCTTCAACGAACAATACCAACTCCCATGCTACCACGCACAAGAGCAGAGCCAGGTTTCTCCATCGCTCTCTGCTTCTGAAAGAGCTTTCTCCTGTACCTCCCACTGGGAGATTCTGCCTGTGGCAACAGAAAGTTCCCTATTAATATGTAATGTATACCATAATTAGCACCGTAAAGCACGTAGTTATCTCACAACTGTCCTCCCATCCCCTCCCTCAATCACAAAACTTTATTTACAGGGAAAAAATGAAGGGGGGGGGGGGGGGGAACAACCCCACACAACTTATTCAGAGCCCCAACTATTCATTCCTGGCTTGAATCATTGGTATGCCATCACCCACTGGATGGGCGCAACTTAACAGGGGACAGATAATTTGCTCTTTAAGCACCTGTAAGTCTCCCTCTTCCCACATATCTACAATCCAAACCAGACAACTGTGCTGCTTCCATCACTGAAGGAACACCTGTAGAAAGGAGGCAGGTATCAAAAGAGGGAAGGAAGGAACATAAAGTAAACGCCTGCTATAGAGCAGTAGTAGGAAGAAGTAAGCTTTGCTGCAGTGGATGCTCTGTAAAAAGACAGAATAGGTTGTGGAAGGAGCAACTTTTGCCCAAAAAAGATCTCCAAACTTAAGTCCAGGCTCTACAGTACCAAGGTGGGACCATCCTGAAGAAGGTGAACAACATGAACCAGTTGTAAACTAGGGTGTAATCCAGATGGGCACATGATTACTGACTTCAGGACAAATTTTGTTAAAACTATGACTCCTTGTTATGGAAGTGCCCTACCTCCCATGTACTCTCCCAACATCATCAGCCGCTTGTGTTGAGGGTTCAAAGGGCATATTTACTAAAACTCATATTCTGAAATTTTATTTCTATCCATCCCAGTTCATTAAGTAACGTCATCACACGGAGCACAGATGTAGAAATATACAGAGACCCTTATGACCACCAAACCCCCCAGCTACTCCATAACTGTAGCTCTCATGGCCCCCTGCTATTTACTGGAACCAGCTTCCCTCCCAGCCTCAAGAAGTTGAAAAACAGCAGCAAAAACTTCAGTGGAGGTAGTTTTTCGCACCTAGTTATCAGATTATTATCAGATCAGGCACCATGTCTGAAACGCTTTGAAGAGCACCAAAGAGAATATAAAAATTCAAAACGCTGCCATTCAAAGACACGAGATCCATATTCCATTCTCCATATCCAGGAATAGCATAACAATACGTGCAAGCATAGAAGTTCTCCAAAATCAATTAACAGGTCATTTAATTATTTGTTTAAATCAGTAGTTGCAGTTGAAAAGGAAGCTGTTATACACAGTGCTACCACCCCTGAAACACAGAAAGCATGACTCAACGTTCTGTTTTCTGTTGTACTACCTCCAGTAAAAGACACTTGTACTTAATAGTGCTGTGAAATAACGCTGACCC
The DNA here is from genome assembly GCF_018139145.2 of Gymnogyps californianus. NCBI lineage: Eukaryota > Metazoa > Chordata > Aves > Accipitriformes > Cathartidae > Gymnogyps > Gymnogyps californianus. The sequence goes on along the minus strand of NC_059472.1, from coordinate 55,388,951 downwards.
TGCTAATTTGCTCTTCCCATTTTCTATGGGAACCTGGCCTCTTGTACAAAAAGAACACAAAGAAAACAATCATAGGAATGCTACCAATGTTCAGTTACCACTTCTCATTCCTAACGGAAAAAACAAAACCAAACAAACGCCACAAATAAATAAAACCAATCAAGGCCAGACTAAGAAAATTACCAAAACTATTTAACAAAAATCAGAGTAGAAAGACACATTTCATAAAGTACTTTTTAAGCACAGAGTTTAGAGATGGAGGAAAAGACAGCAAGTGGGCAGTGATGTGGATATAGTGGGTCTTGGCAGCCTAGTCTGTCCTTTCCTGCTAATACACACCTAAGTCAATCAGAAACAGCATCTGCCTGGTCAACCTACAAACCAGCGTCAACACAAGGGAACAGCAAGATAACCAGTTTCCTGGATAACATCCACCAGTGCTTTACCTGACAGAAAGCAAGGCCGGGAGTGTGGGGGGGGGGTGTGAAATCCTTTCTTACAAGGGACTAGAGCTCTCAGGATGGGCACACAGTAATTCACTTGCCTTTTTAAATACATACACAGCATAAATACATAAATCACACACATACTTCAGTCACTCCCAGGACATCAGGTTAGGCCTGTAAGGTTTGTAACATTAGTTCAGCCTTTCTAACAAAGTATGTGCCTCAATGACCTGCATTATTCTCTTCTACAGAAGAAGTAGCCTGATTTGCTACAATCATTACGTTCCTAGCCATGCCTCTGACAAAGTATGCAAAAAGCTCTGAAGTTCTCTCATTCCTGGATCCCAAAATTATTTCACCTGCAAATCTAAGCCAGTGCAAGTTGCATTTGTTACCAAAAGGTAGATAAGGTAAATTGTGAGCTTCAGCATAATTGGCCCCCTTCAACAGAAATTTAGAATGTAGTACTCTTAAGCTTTGGTCTCAAGATATACTGCATTTGAATAAGTAAATGCTAGAATTTTTTTGTAAAACGTACAACAACCCTCTCAAAAACTATTCACCTACCAAAATACTTTAAGAAGCGTGATAATCAATTTGGGAGCTACACAGAAACCCCTAACAAATACAGGCTTCTACAGACACACCTGAAGACAATTAGCTCTTGGCAATGACTTTTGGCTGCTCCACTTGCAGTAACATAATAAATACACACTGTGTAGGTTGAGAGAACCAATGCACATGGAACAGAACGACGCAGAAGCCTCTGAATTTTCTCTTTCAGGACAGACGTCGAATTTTTTATTAAGATACTCTACAAACTATATTACTAAATGTGATGCAGAAACAGAAAAAGCTCTTTAAAAATATAAGATGATGTGACACAAGCTATATATCCTATTAAATTAAGTTATTGTCCATGCATTTCAAATGGCATTAATTTACAACAGTAAAAAGCAAAAGCCATTAAGTACATACAGGGCCCTGGATAGCTTCAGGTGTAAAATAAGAGTAGTTTCTCACAACAGCTTAGAGTGCTGTTCTGTATAGAGTGAAACTTGATGCCATTGCAATTGTACCTCGTGTATACACAGGAAAATATATGGAGTAGCTGTGAATATTTTCTCTTAAAGAAAATGAATTACCATGGGTGCAATATTCCTGTATCAAAGGCGCAATAGTTCACAGCCATCTTCCACATCAACATAAAAATTTATTGCAAGTGATGACAAAATCCATTAATTCCCACTTTGTTTTTTTATTACTGATCCACCGCTGGAATCAATCAGCTCCATCTCCAACTGGGCTGCGTTAGCAGGCTGACTCCAGTGCAAAGTCAGAGTGGGGAGCATGAACCACCTCTGAAAATAGTCTCAGTTGACCCAGCTAGATTTGCACAGAAAAAGATGAGGAGTGCTCATGAAATGTAGCAGCACAGCTGAGCGATACAGGAAGTATCCTCTGTCTCTAGGTGGGTAGGGAACATGTTTGGAAATAAAAATCCTACAACTCAAGTGATCTGTTGAAGTTAAGTGTTCATCTACCTGAACTCTTACAGGAACATACCTCTACCAAACTCATTATCTTGTTATATAACTGCAGCCATTTTAAAGCTTTTGCACGATTTCAACAATTCCCACATAGCTGAACCTCCACACAGTGTGCGTACACAAGATCAGAGTAACCATTTTATACTCCCAATCATGGCCTCACCTCAGCTAAACACAGAATCTTACTGCTTTCAGATAACAGAGACCCTGCTTGGAAATCTTCAACTACTCTCAAGGTCACCCTGCTTTTCAAACTTACCATTCTGTCGCTACTGTAGAAGGCAGCAAAAGAAATCAGTTGCAGTCTCAGAGCTATGCAGCTTTGAAGAAAAGATGCCAGTAAAACTTGTTCCTGTCATTAAAGAGAGGAGACAGAACCCAACCAGTATTCAGCTTCCCAAAGCTCTGTGATCTAATTCTACACAAAAGGCTTAATAAGGTTTAGACTCATAATACAATTAGTAATTTAGCTCACAAATTAGACTATCTATTAACACTCCAGCAGAGACATCCAGCCATATGAGGATTAAGAAGGAATCTTCTGCTCTTAATATGGAGTGAGAACTTGAATGCTTTAACAGACCACTTCAGCTTCCACACAGGAGAACATATATTGCATTGTACAGAATGATGTGAGCATGACCACATCCTGCTCATATATTGAACTTTCATCAATAGGAACCACATTAATAATTTACACAGTAAGTACAGAGTGGGAACTTCTGAGCTCATCTTAAAGCACAATTTTAACTGGTAAAAATATGTACTGATAGCACAGAATACACTGCATATGCATTTATATGCATTAGAAGCGCACATAAAAACAAGGGCCAAAATTAACATGTCAGCATGGACAAAACACAGGTTAACCCAAGGTATGGATATTATACAACATTTAACTGCAGGATTTGAATAAAGAAGCAACCATTTTCTAAATCTTTGCATAATACAACATTTATTCTATATCTATTAAGAAAGGAAGCAGACAAGATTCTGCATCATCTTCTCTCCATAAATAAAAGATTTAGAAAAGAGCTGATACCTCCAGCATACTACTTAATGGCACTTTGTCCACACAGAAAAAAATATTGCAGATGAATTTTCAAAGGCAGGCTGAGTAGGCAAAAAAACACTCTACTTATTACCAAGGAACTAAAATTTCAATTGCTGTGTCCAAATTTCCAGAAAACTATACACGTAACTACATTTCTACAAAATGCTGATATTGGTGTGTTCATGCTGACTTGTGTTAACACCTGATTTACTTGCAATTATTGTGTCAACAGGAGCTTTTTGTAATTACTTTAGGTTTTGAGCTTGTGTTTGCATAAATAGTGCCAGTATTACTAATTCTTTTTAGCTTGAAACACAAACAAACAAAAAATCTTCATCAGTTTACTTCACACTCTAGTAAAAACCATTCACACCCAAATAATATTATGAATAACGTCCATCTGGTCTGAAATCTAGATCTGGCCACAATATCTCATTCTCCACCAGCACTGCCTCCTGTTGCTGTCAAGTGTTCAGTGTGACTGCACTCAGTGCAAAGACAGACTTAAACTTCACTCACTTACAGTACTTACTCGTAAGCACATGCTTTGCTGGCATGTGTGTTAGCATGTGCATGGGACCATTTTGATCTTATTCGTCTCGGGGGGGGAGGGGGGAACCAACCCTAACTTGTTATGAATAATACTCAGACAGGAATTGTATTCCCAAGCTTCTGTCATAGCCCCAGAGCCTCGGGGGGGGGGGGGGGGGGGGGGGGGGAGGATTTCTCAAAATATGCACGTAGATCTCCAAACTGTAAGGGCAACAGAGTGGCCCATGGCACCACAGGATATCCTAATCAGAGCTACTATCCTCCAGTCTCAGCTCTCTTCTCAGCTCAGTCACAGCTGCCCAAAGGATAGAGGTGGCAGAGGAAGGCACAAATGATTTGTGATTTGTGGAACATGGTGATGAGGAGCAGACATGAACAGAGAAAAGGAGGTGGAGAGAGCACAGGAGGTGGCAGGTAAGCAATATATTCTTAAAGGTGGCCTGGTGGTTAACAGCTTTGTTAAATATGGATGTTATTTGCTGTGGAATAGATGGTACTGAAGTGCAATTTTAGATGGAACTGAGAGCAGGTAAGAACCCTCCCTCTTCCTCTGCACAAAATTCCAGAGTACACAGCTCTGGCAGATTACTATAATTGGCCAATTCTTTCTTTTATTGCTAGACCACTGTGTAGAGTCAAAGCACTGAAATAATGTGAATGGGGCTGCTGGTGAATGTCACGTATTTGCTCAATGCCAGTTTCAAGCATACAGATCTGATTTTTTTTGCAGTTCTGCTCCCAAAGGTCCAGAAATACACATCATCTAATTCTGGCTTACAAGCCAGAATTAATTTTTCACTGCTGCAAATCTAACATGGCACTCTGCAGTTTGTGAAGACTTTAACAGAGTGAGTTCTGGAAAAGTGCGATTTCTTACTCACAGTGAAGTGAGTGGTTCCCAAACCGTGGTTTGCAAAACTCCTGTGATCCACCCACTATGAGCATTGATTTGAAGCAAACAAGCCTGTCAGATTCTATGTCACTGAGGCAGATTTACTGTGGACCAATTCAGGAAGCCACAAGTTTATATTCATTTTGAAATTGAGATCTTCAAAACTACAGACAGTTTTCATTAAAGTCTTTGAGTTTGGGCTACACATCAGAAACTGACTCCGTTTTTGCAATGAATGGAACAGAACTGACAGGCAAGCAGGAACTTTCAAAATACAAGCTTCCATGTTGCAGCCTAAACTACAACCCATCACATGTAACCAAAACCTCCAAAGCAGTTCCTGACTGATGCCAGAATGAGTCCACAGCTGCTTTCTAATTCCATTTGTCACTGAGTCACAAGAGTTATCTTCCAAAATAAGAATTTAGACTTCCAAAGACTGTATCTGTTTCTCTGTAGGAATCGGAGAAAGAATTTCAAAAGCAGCAGACAATGCACGCACGATTTACATTCCCTAATTCCCCTTGCAGTGACCTTGGCAATACAGCTAGACCAAGCCCAGACAGTCTTCATCTGAACTTCTCAGTCTGAACATATGCAATACCTAAGGCTTCACCCCTACTCCCAACTCAAAATTACTATCTGCACTTCAAGACTCCAAAGTCCACTATATGACAAAGGAAGGTACAGGTGAATAAGGCTGAAGTGCACATTCAGCAATGGATCTGCCAGTGAATCAACCCACAAGCACAGCAGTATGTTTGTCTATGGTTGAAAACAGCAGTAGCTGAGGAATATTATTCTTAAGGGGTTATTTCTACGTCATTTCCCTGCATGGGTAGTCTTATGCTAGATACTGGGCTACAACTTGAAGAACATTTTAAGGCTTTTCATGTTCACGCCTTTTTGTGGTCATGTGAAGTTTTTAATGTGGGTAACATTTAACTCCCCAGTATTCAGGATGCAAAGAAGTAACAGATTCTAGTGGACAAACTGACTTTCTATTAAGCAATATTACATGTAAAGATCCAGCTCTGAAGGTTCTGCGAGACTTGTTTAAAAACCCCAATCCACATCTGCTGTTGCTGCATGGCTGTTGCAGAAGCCAGTTTTTTATTCGTCAAGAGTGTATTTCAACTTGTCTTGGGCTCTGGGCCCTATACAATTTCAATGCATATTTGCTCTAAAAGACATGTGCTTGTCTCAAACGCTCTTAAATAAACAAAACAGTCAAACCCCAGTGTTTTCCAAATCCCCAAATGAAAATGCTAGGCTAATTCACATAAATCCCTTACTAGCCTAGATTTATGCAGGCAATTCTAACAACAATTCTTAAAGTAAAAATAAATAAAACACACCTCATGAACTTTATATGTGGTCTTCAATCCATGTGCTTTGCTGTCACTATAATCAGAAGGTAGTAATGTTAGGCAATATACAGGCTTCCATTTTGCATGTTCAACCTCTAAGGTTTTAAACAAATATTAACTTTAATTGTGTTTTGGTTTTGTTGGTTTTCCGTGACACTCACAGACCTAACCCCATAAGGTTGCTTTCATATATAGAAAGTTGCTTGCAAAGGTTTTCTCCTGAGCTAGGACTGAATCAAGATGACATCTCTCAGACACAGTAAAGAGGGCATCAACTGCACAGTGCCTTAAAATTATTACTGGGGCAACAATTTATCTTACATAACTGAGAAATTACTTCCATAATAGCTGTCTCTGCAGAAGTTAAAAAGAAAAACAGCTTAAGTGATGTGTTATGTAAAGCGCTTGTATTAAAGTGTTGAATGCAGTGCTTTGTAAAATAGTCTTCATCTACTCTGCAGAATTCAGAAAAGGTAACATTAAAGGAAAAAAGGCTATAGCAATTCTCAGTCATTAACATAAGAACTACCCCACCGAGTACTATGGTTCCTGGAAATGTCCACAACTGTCTCTATCTCCTAAACATGTGACAGTATTTAAGCACATTAAGCACATTGTTGAGTTTCTAGGGAAAACTGAAGTACAGGTGGTGACAGGTGACTGCCGTAGATTTTCTCTAAATACGTTGGAGGGTTCTCAACTGTCACCTTCCTCTTTTTTTTTTTCTTTTTTTTAAATGGAAATTTAGCAGATTTCTCAACCATGAAAAAAAAATCCTATTGGTCAAAACTAAACAAAAATCCACAAAAAGAACAGAAAAGCCTGGCTATGAAGATCCTCACCCATGACACAGTCAAATGCCAGAGCACAGACTTAAATCCGGGTCTCCCACACCTATGTAGGAGTTCTGATCACTAAGCAAATGACTATTACAACAGGAGTTAAAATAAATATCTATCTTTTCATGCTGTGCTCCAGTGGTATGATTCATGTTAGGCTATGTCATCCCAATGTGGAACCAGAAAAATCTCCAGGCTCAGGAAGTTCCACTGAGAGAAAATCATTTCCTTGTTAAGATTATATGACACATCTTAAAACAGTTAAGTAAAAGAAATCTTACACTATCAAAATAGTAATAATGTCCAAAAATTGTAATCATCAGAACACTGTCGATCCTGAATTATATTGGTTGATAGAAACATCACAGTAATTACAATAGATTATATATAGTCCTATACAGATATGCAAACAGTGTCAAACTTTGAAACAAATATATTTCCTCGCAAGTTTCTACCAAGCCTGTGAGAACACTCTGAACAGGCTGTCGAGTTGTTTGGAAACATTGGACTTCTCACAGTGATTTTATTTACTAGAAGGATGGAAGAGGGAATAGGTAATAATGATTTTTTTCTTTTCAAATGAAACAAATATACAAGTCACATAAGGAGAGATACCTCCTATACCACACAACTACAGAGAAAACAGTTATGTCTGATCTGGGGCCTAACACAGTTCATTGAGACAGCAATTGACTTGCATGTTTGTTTTCAACTGTTAGCTGAACTGTTTGTTAAAACAGGAAAAAGCCATGAATGTGAAAATAGCAGAAGTGAGACAAACGGGAGTTTCTATGCAGGTAGAAGACAATGTGAATCCCTTTAGGAAATCTCAGCTTCTGCTTGAGATATAACCTGGTAATAATTCTTTTTTCAAAACTGGAGATCCTTTTTCTCTACATACCCTCAGAAACTATGTAGACTTGCTAACCAAAACTTTAAGATGTGCATGTAGATGACCATTTTTTGGTCCTAAGTTACTGTATCAGTGATAGTAGAATTACTAAGCATCAGCTCCCAAAATAAGGAATTGTTTGACCTTAGAGGGAGAAGAGGAAAAAAAAATACAACCCCCCTGCAACCACCTCTGCTGCGAGTACACCATGAAAAATGCAAGAGTTTGCTAAAGGGTAATAATTCATCAACTTTTTAAGACACAGACACACAATCTAGTGCATAGATTACAAGCATATACACAAGTATAGAAGTGCACGTCATGGATGGAAATTATTTACTCAGTCTAGTCTATATTCATCAGAAAAACAAATATGAAAAGCCCCTCTATTTGTTTACCTGTAAGAACAACTCCATTATAAAAGCCTCAAGACATTACTGCTCCACTACCCATCCACCTGGAAGTGCACAGAAACTCCTGTAATATCGTCCTCAATCTTATGTTAGAATATCATCAGCACAACTAAACAGTTCTTTCATCTATTCAGCCTACCTTTATGCACTACAGAATTAAAACAAAGGGCTGCAGACAAAAGTATTCTATCCAGTATATCACTTTCAAAAATAATCTAAAAAATATTTGATTTTAGAGTTAAGGATAAAAGAAGTGATACGATTCAAGGTAATAAAGCACGATCTTTCTGAAGACTTCCCCAAAATAACTGTGCTGTAAACCTCAAAAAAAACCCCAACAACCAAACCCAAACAAAAAAAAACCCCAACCCCCCAAAAAACCTACTCTAATACAGTCATGAGATGCTCTATTTCATTCTCCTAGAAGATGAAGAGCTAAAGTGATGAAAGAGGTAATTAGCTGTTAGTTATTCCAGAGCAAAAACACATTTCTTGTGATTAAAAAAACAGTGCTGTAAAAGATATTTATAATAGCTTAACATTGAAGAAGATTAAAAAAAAGAAGGGGGGGGGGGGGAAGCCAATCTACCCCTCAAAAAACCCTACTGTAACCAAAACTTACTGCTCTCTAAATCAGGGCAGATTACACCGGGGGGGGGGGGGAGGGGGGAATGACACAAACCACTCATAAGCAAAATGTTAGTTTTACACCATTCCACAGAAAAAAATTAAAGATTCATTAACATCATTACACTTAATCATATGTGTAAAGATAATCAACTGTTGCTATGTAAAGCTGTCAGAAGACATATTCAAGCCTTGAATATATTATTAAAGACAAATGTGTTCAAAACTAAGATGACAAAAATAAGAAAATGTGAATAATTGTAAATCCATTTATGTCTTCCAGATGTACTTTAGCTGCCTTTAGGAGTTCAGCTTTTTTTCTAGAACATCTTCTCTTCCAGTAAGGTTCATCTCTTACACTTCCAGAAAATGTTATGCCTTCCTTCCCACCTTTCCCCCCCACCCACCCTAACTCTAACCTGTTTTCAGAACTCCTTCCTGCTAATACTGCTGTGGTTTTGTCTGAACAGATGTGGTCATTACTTTGTTTCCTACCACTGCTCCTTATGTGGCAAAGGGTCACTGTGGACTCAGACACTTCTGGCCGAGACACTTCTTTCCTATTCCCTGCAGCTACTGAGCATGAGTATGTGTTAGAGGCATAAATATACCTTTATTTTTACTGTTATTACTCTCAGAAATCTGGGCATAAAAATGTCTTTCCTTAATTTTTAAAGCATATGTGGGGACTTACCCTCTGTACCTCCTTGTAACATTAATAGAAGTCACATAGCTTAAAACCTAACACAACACAGTATTCCAAAATCAGTACAGAATTCCACTGACAGCAATGTAATTTCTGAAAATAATTATTTTGAATGGAACAGAAAGCTTCTTAATAGGTTGTGAGAAGACATATACTCACACCACACTTTTCACACAACAGCTTTTCTTTAAGACAAGCATCAATCAAGATTGTTAAGATATAACCTTATCAGATCTCTATAGCAATAACCCTTGCATTTAAACCACTAGGAGAGTACTGACAATTTCTTTGTAATTTCATGCATTTTATTATATGAGAGCATTCATTCATCCTTCTGTTGAATACTAACACTGGTACTGAAAGCAGCTTTTTTACAAATAATCAAAAGTTCATTTGTATTATAATGAAACTGGTGCAAACAAGCCACCAATGGATTAAAATTCTCTAGGTCACAAAAATCCATCACATATTTTCACACCTCCCCAGCTCCAAATACACCCCCATTCTCATAAAGCCCAGTTTACAGCCCTTCCTCTTTCTATGCTTAGAAAAGTGGATTTAGAGATGCAGCTACACCTAGTGATCAGCAGCAGATCACAGCAGGCAAAACTCATGAAGACACTACAAAAATCACAAAGAAGTATGTGAACATAGTGGGGTGAATAAAGTGATACAGTAAAATTTATTGCTAGACTGCTTCCCCCCCCCCCCCCCCCGAATATATGACCATATGGTCCAAATTGGTTTTGGTTTCTTGAAATCCTTTTTAAGACATTGATAACATTACACATTAAATCAGAAATACGGATCTGGAAGTTATCAGCAAAATCAAATGAAATAGAGAGGACTCTCTCAATTTTTCCTGAAGAAATTGAGCAGATAATTCAGGTGTATTCACACATCAACAAACAATTTATTCCTGGGAAAATTTTCAGAACTAGTTCTTTACACAAGAGTCGCAAATGTGAGCTGAAAGGTTCATAAATGCATGTCATTTTCTGGGGAAACATCTTTAAAACTTAGTGATGTAGCTACCTCAACTAAGTGTTTGACAGTGATACTAACAAGCTTTAAACAGAAGAGATATCCCTCTCAAATGGCATTTCCTTTAGCATAAAGTTGCAACGTGTGAAATGCAGGATCAGTTCACAGATCCTGACCCCACAACATCACTGGACTTTGTTCTATCAAGTCTACACCTATTATCTTCCTCTAGCTGAATCTAACGATTGTGAACTGAACTGATTGTCTCAGCAGTAAGGTGTAAAACTGACCTGGCCACTGGCAACTAGACTGTTTGACACATTCGCTGACCATCTCAGTGTACGAGTGAGTGCACATGAAAAATAAATGAACTCCGCATTTCTTCAGGTCAGACTTAAATGACATTAGCGAGATGGAGTTCAGAAGCTTACTCGCTCTAACATGTTTCGTGATTTGCCTGAGGATTTGGTCTCTCTGGCTGTCAATCTAGCAACTTCTGTGAGCACTAAATATATTATTTTTTCATAAATTTTATGCTGCTATATTGTTTCAGGACACTGTGATTTGTTTTCCTCATGGATTCTGATGACTGCTAAATCGTGAGACCAAATAAACATCACAGGAATTTTTTCCCCAGTGTTATTACATCCTTGTCATATTTTGTAGGATTTATTTTTATTTTCTGATGAGGTTTCATTATTAACTTTTGCCACCAGAACAAGACCAGAATAGCTAAATAAAATAAATTTTAAAAAAACAACCCACATACCTACCACAGTTTCTTTCTGGGCAAACTGTGCCACTTCCAAAGCCCAGACTCTCATTTTTACCTGAAGCATCCTAAAGTACATCTCACCTTACAGGGGAACACAAACTTTATTTCATCTGTTTCTAACTGTCAAAAGTTAAAAAAAGAAAGAAAGAAAAAAAAAGACATATTTAGAAGCCAGTTCTTCAACATGCTTCCATTAATTTGCTGGACTATTTTAAATATGGATACTCTCAGGTGTAAAACACAAATCAAGTCATTCACCTATTCACCTAACAGCTGTAATAGCAGCAGCAAAAATCTCTGACAGCAGGAAGTTTTGTTTGAGAATGTTCCCCCACAGCTCTCACTGTTTAGCGAGGCCAGGTCCACGCTATGAACTTTAACTGGAATAGTTTTGTTGATGAGCTGACAACTGTGTCAACCACTAATAAAGCTGCATTTTCACTAGCATATGTTATTTGCCTTAGGAAGTGCAGGAATACAGACTTGATGGATGGGTGGAAAGGAAGGAAAGCAGGTGGAATAAGCAACGCAAGCAAAAGCAGAATTTGTTGAAGTGAGATATAACCACAGTTGGAGCTCTTTGCTGCTAAAGTGATCAAAATAGCTATTAAAGACTTCCAAACAGAGATCCTGAATATTCTGAGAAATCTCTTTAAACACAGTTAATTATACCAGAAACTTTTTATTTTCTATACATCGCTCCGATTGCCAGGAGCTTCATTTCAGCTGGGATGGGACCTATGAAGATTTAACCTATATTCTTTCTTTTCATCTTCCCTCTCTGCAGTCACCAGACATCAACATCATCACGTACGTTTCAACTTCAGTGTGTCAAACTTCTTCCTTACATCTGGTTTTGGAAAATGCGATTCTTGTTTTTAGAGTGCCTACACCCAAAAATTAAATAGATGAATATAAGGTACAACATCTATTCAGATTGCAAGGTTTTGTATCTTTAATCCATGAAATAGCTTAAGGACTACTGTTCTCTATGTAAAACCTTTACTAGTCACTAGCAAAAGTAATTTTCAATTTTTGTACAGCACTTTTCCTCCTGTTCTTCTCCTCATAATTGCCACTAGTCCTGGTGCAAAGTTCATTATGAATGGTCTCCTACAAGCACTTTTAGTCAGTCCGTCCATCCATCCGTATCTCTCTCTCAATGCAATAGGACTCATCCCTTCTCAGAGAAAAACTAAAACTTTTAAAACCAGTACCATAAAAAGAGTATGTTAATATACAACCTTGTTGCTTTCCATAGCAAAAGAGAATATAACAGCCTAATAATAGCCCTCCCTCAGTCAGATTCAGGTTATAAGCAAGATGTACCAATTTCAGAATTCAGGCTGTGTTCAAATTTACATCTATCTGAACACGATGCCTTCATAAAAACACAATTTCTGAGTTCTATTACACATCTCCTTGCCTTCAATTTCAGTTCCCCATTTTGGTATTTGTCAGAACTCATCTCATCCAGACCCTTCATTTTATGTAAGGCCTAATATTTAGGCTTACAATGTCCCTTCCAACTTTCCACATCTCTATGTTTGACCTAAATCCCTTACAGGAGTGAATTGCTTTCCCTAGCCTGAATAATCTACCAAGGAGATGGAAGAAGGAACACAGCGGAGTCAGGTAGCATTTCATAGGACAGGAACACCTCGTTTCAGGAACTTTTGTAATGTTAACATTCAGTGTTTGCATGGGCCCACTTAATAACATTTATGTTAAAATTATAAACAAAACCCAGCCAAATCGGGTGTGCTACAGAAAGAAACTTAAAAAAAAAAAACCAAACAAAAAACCCCAAACCAAACCTAAACCAAAAACTACTCTTGCAGAAAGATCCCAGCTACTTTAAAAAATACTTAAGCAGCATTGTCCATTTAAGCCAATATCTCTTAAATTCAAATTCTTGAAACCATTTGCTTCTTGAACTGATGAATCCAGAATTTTAAATTCTTTAGTTAAGGACTCAGAGAAAATCTCATTGTTATTAACTGTTAAGCTGCTTTCAAAAGATTACTTGAAAGCTTCCAGGCCTTAAAAAGCCAAGATCTGATCTTTCAGTAAGATTATTTTCTAAATAAGAAACTCAAATAAAACAATAGCTGATGGTAATGTTAGAATCAATCTCCGTAATACAAATCAGTCATTTTAGAAAAGGGTAAATATAAAAATGGAATTATAAATGCCAAAGATTACTAACTCAACCACTGCTATTCTTTGCTTAGAACATGTGTGGAGTTGGTTTTGTTTCTTTTTTCTTTGTTTGTTTTTAAACTTTTTATAGGTTAGTCATGCAACTCCCGTCTGCAACAAGGGACAGCTATTACAAAAGGTAACTACCCAACTCTAGGACAGATTTTTCTGTAATTTAATTTCTATGACACTGATGCATCCAGCTTTTAACAAAAGCAACAGCAATTTTTTCCCCCAAGCAAAAATGACTCCCAGGCATGCACTTCAAATGGTAAAGTACAAAAATGGAAATTTCATCAATTTGGTTCTGAGTGCCAAGGATCAATATTAAAAAAAAAAACTGTACATGCATCTTCACAAATAATCTTTACATTCAATATTTAACATCCATGTACATATGCAGGGAGAGAGCAGGCCAGATTCTGCATCCCATTACATGCTTTGCAATCTCACTGAAGTGTGTAAATTGCAGCCTCTGTTATTCTGTACTTGGGAAGGGTTGGAATTACACCTTTGGAATAACAGCATGCACAGGGCATCTCTGAATTGTGTTTTATATCACAGTTCTTTCCACAGTGTGCGGCAATGGAAATGAATACAACAGATACAAATTTAACGCTAATGTGGGATTGTTCTTCAGCAACATGAACGGCACTTAAATGCCGACCCTAATATAGTATCAGCATATCGCACGCACAAGTCATTTAAATATCCAGGAGAAGAAGAGTTGCCGCAGCTTAATTTTAAACAAGAAGTAAGACAGTTCACGCAGGTCAGCAACGAGTTATGGATTTATCTTAATAAAGCAAGAGCTCTCACTGAAGTCTGGACACTAGACTTCCAATATTAATGAGTTATAGAGCTAATATACATGAGTTCAGTTCCGTAATTCACTACAAAGCATAGCTTCATCCTAACATGACTGTTTGGAAAAGATTTCATCATTGTTATATATCACCTCGGTACAAAACATTTTTCTGCTCAGGGATCTTGTGTCTCATCTGCAGTAAAAACGCTGGGGAGAAATTGGGGAAATGCAGCTGCGTATACAAAAGGTCCCTGGAACTGAACATACAGCCAGAATTTTTTAATTTTTAAAAAAGTTTAAAAACAGACCACCAATTCCTAGCCATAAAACTTGGTTTAGCTACAGTGCTGCATAGAAGCTACCTGTAATGTACCAAATATAAACTATTCTGCAGCCTGAGCAACAAGGAAAGTCAAAAGTATTGCTTCCCACCAGATCAAAGCACACTTCGCATGAACCGAAGACCAGATGTCTTCAATTTAACGTGCTTTTCAGTTGCACTCACTTCATGTTAGGAACAAAACAAAACAAAAATCTGAAGTTACTCTTTGCAGTGAAGCACGCACAACTATTTCACAATCCAAATTTCTGTCTAAAATTATGGGTTTCTTCAACATATAAATAGGACAGGGGTGCAGGCAGAGGACTCGCGACCAAGATAACCATCTGCAGGTCTAGGACTTCAGAGAACAGAAAAACGCTGTTGATGGAGCACTTCGCCGGGCTCTTCGCTGGATGTGAATCCTGACACCCCGCAGACGCAGGCAGCTTCTGCCCTGCCCTCCGAGGTGACGATTTGGGGGGCTGCAGAAAACGAGGGGCCAGGGCTTTACCTCCGGCTCTACCGGCGTTTCACAGCCGCACCTACGGGCAGCGCGAAAGGCAGGGAGCTCCGGGGGCGAGCGAGGAGGAACCGGCGGGGCGAGGCAGACAGGCAGGCAGGGCGGCGGGGCACCCGCCGGCCCCTCGGGGGAGCACCGCAAGTTTTCCTTGCCTCCGTCGCCAGCTCCGCCGCCGGGCGGAGCGGCGGAGGCGAGGGCGGCGGGGGCCCGGCGGGGGGCTCACCTCACCCCTCCGCCTCCTGTGCCGGGGCAGCGGGAAACTTTCGGGAAGTCGGCGGCGGAGAAATGCCGGAGCGAGCCCGAGTCCCGCCCGTCCCTCCAGCCCTGCCCTCGGGCTGCCCGAGCCCCACCAGACTCTCGCCCTTCCCCTCAGCCCCCTTGTCGTCAGGTCACAGGGGCGCAAACCTAACGGCATCCCGGCGCCTCCCTCTCCGCCTGCTTCGGACACTTCCCCCCCTACCCACCCCATGTACGCAGCGGCTCCGAAGTGTCAGCCCCGCCAGGGGGAAGGGGAGGAAAAAAAAAAAAAGTAGAAAACAAAAAAAACCCACCAAACCAAAACCCAACCGACTCCGAAATCGCAGCGCTTACCCCCTTGCCCCTCCACCGCCTCCGCCCGCGGGAGGGCTGCCTGGCCCCGGGGCAAGCGAGGCGGCTCCTTACCTGTGAACGTCTGCGCTCCCGCCGCCAGCAAAAGTCCGGCCAAAGTAACCAGGCAAGTTCCAACTTTCCCCATATTTCCACCCCTTCCTGCTCCGGATCCAGCAAAGTGCCAAAGTGTTTGCCAAAGTAGGAGGCGCCCCTCTCGCCCCCCTCCAGTCAGTGGGGCAGGCGGGGAGGGGGGAGCCGGACTCCCCCACTTGGTGCCCCGCGGGCTGTTTTCCCCTCCTCGCCCTCTCCTCGCTTTTCAGGGCAGGGAAAGAGGGGTACGAAGTGGCCGGGGGCTGCTTGCCTGGCTGTCCGCCTGCCTTCCTCCGGCCGCGCCGCTGCCCTCGCCCCAGGGGCCGCGCGTACGCCACACGCCTTCCGCGCCGCTCGCCTCCCCCGGTGCCCGGGGGGGCACCCTCAATCCCGGAGCCTCCTCGCCCGGCGCCGCCGTTACTCCTGGTTTAGCTCGGCTCCCTGACTGACTCGCGGTCCCCCCCGGCAGGCAGGCAAGGCTAAAGGGAGCGCGGAAAGTCACGCCCAGCCGCCGGCGCCGCCGCTCTCCCCCGCTAGAGGGCGAGGCGGCGCGGGCTCGCAGCGGCGGGGCGCCGCTGACAGGGTTTCGGTTACGGCCGTCGCCTGCGGAGGCGAAGCGCTCGACTCTCCTTCCCGCCGCCCGCTTCCCCCGCCCCGCTGCCCCGAGAGTGGCTTTGTTTGCAGAGGAGGTGGCTCTGTGCCTGGCAGGACGATGTCGAAAGTTCCCGGACAGCGGGGGAGAGAAGGAGGAACAGAATAAAAAAAAAAAACACGAAGAAAAATCTCAACCAAGCGTCTCGGTAACTTTGCCGCGGGCCGGCCCGGACGAGAGCCGCAGGCGCTGAAGTTGGGGCCGCCGTGGCTACCTGTCCCGCCGGGACGGGGCCCTAAGGGAACGGCTCCCGCCGCCCCGAGCACCCCGGCCCTAGGGCAGCGGCCTTGCTCGCCCCGCGCCCCCGCCCCACCGGTCTGGCGCTGCTCCGAGGCACCGGGACAGGGAAGGATAAATACAAGAGAGTGGGAAAGCGCTGGCTCGTCTTAATCGTTTTGTTTTGTTTTTTACAGGCAATCTGGAGTCTGTCGGAAGAACTAGTTCGAGGGCACTACTCAGTCTTCCGCGAAAACCGCAAGAGTAAGAGCCCTGCCCTCACAGCGAAAGGCTGATACTAAAAGGAAATTAAGATGTAAATGGGTTTCTCTGGGCTGGCGACGAGCGGCACTGTGTTGTAAATAAATTGCTTCTCATTTGTGTGCTGCTAATAAAACTTAAGCGCCTTGCCCAGCCCTCAGTTACAGCCACCCTTCGCCCCTCCGGAGCGTTTCGGGGCAGCTGGAAATGGCGGGAGGTGGGAAGGGACCTCTGGAGATCACCCGGTCCGTCCCCCCGGCTCAGAGCAGGGTCGCAGCTTTTACTCCTGTGGGTGAAGAATGACGTCATGGATTGGCAGGGTTAGATAGTGAATGATGGAAGTAAAAGCACGTTAAAATGGCAGTTATCTTTCATTATTTGCAGTTCTGCGATTTCTGGCATTTATCTGTACATCACATGTGAAATACAGCTGCTTGACAATCTTTTTCACTTTGGGGCTTTGGCTCCTGGTGTCCAAGACACTGCAAGGATGTGTTTGTTGGTTTTAAACCAGTTCTTTCTAAATTGGACTTCTAGAGGTGGAAATATTTTTGTTGGCTGTCACTTTCAATGAAAGCTTTATTTCAAGTGCAAGTGTGCCCAAATTTAATGCCTGTTTATTCCCTGTGGGTTGCAAATAAAACGGTAAAACCAAGAATCTAGATAATGCTGCAATTAAGGGTTTGAGCTGGCAAACACAAATATAAGAGCTCAGGTTCTAGGTTGTCATTTTACTCCAGCACAGGTCCTCTGTTTTCTATGCTACTCTTACTATATAGTCGGCTTCACTCTCGTTTCAATTGAAGTCTTAACTCTACCCATCCCCCACATGGTAGTGCAAGTTACAACATATTAATAATTTGTCCATATTTTGTATTATTTCTACATATAATACATCATCTTCAAACTTAGGCGCACAGCTGTATCATTTCCAGTGATCACCCAACCATGCTGTTGTCAGGACACTGCTATATTATGTTTTTGCTAAGGCATTTGTTACGTGATGCGATCTTCACGAAGAGACATGAACTTTTAGATGTGTGGGGGTAAGGGCGCTACCTCAAAAGTTAACGCAAGGGGGCAGAATAGTATTAATTGTTGTGTTCCCTGACGTCAGACTTTTTCTTTTGAATTGTGAGCATTCTCTTCGTTTATTATTTGCCTGGAACTTCCCAGTCTTCTCCCCGAAGAAAGTTACCTTAATTCCTCAAAGCCTTGGTAACCTAGGGGTATGTTGCAATAAAAATTCTATTTTTTTATTTTACAATTTTTTCCTGGTTGCATAATTTATGTAAATTTTATGTTCTTTAAATGCTGCAGTTATAGCTTCTAAAAATTAGAAACTATAGCTAGTCTTGAAAGTGCTGCCTTTGTAACTACAAAACTGTTAAAAAAACCTCAAGAAGTCTCATAAGTAATTTAACTTACAGTAAATTTAACTTTTAAATGTGTCTCCTAGTAGATCTGTCACTAAAAATCCAGAAATGAACAGTTAAACCAATGATGACTTCTTTCTAGGTTCACGGTGTCCAGACACACATAAAATTGTATCTCTGATCAGCTAATGTCAATCCTAACAGAGTGTGGTAAAATATTGTGTTCAGACATACAACAGTAACTCTCTACCCTGTCTTTGTTACAGGGAATTGAAAACTCCATGCCCATATCCACAGCTATCTAGTGTTAGCTTAGTGAAGATGAGATAGAAAGTCAGCGAGTTCTGTGGCTTACAGAAGAGCACGTAAGAGTGTTTGGTCACAGTTATAGTAGGACTAAGGCTAAAGTGCTTGACCTTCAAAGACATAACCATTCTGCTTTAATTACAGTAAATCTAAGAAATGGTTAAGCTCTGGGGAATAGCTAAACCAAGAAGAACAATAGAAAACACAGGTCGTGCAAGGCTGATCAGGAATTGCTAGCTGTGTCTCGCTGCATTTTAGTACTGGAGCGTGTATGAAAACAGTCCAGAAACACTACAAAAAAGAACTGGAGCATCAACAAAACACTAGACAAAAACCACAGGTTCACTAGTGGTTTGATTCCAAGAATGCCTTCAAGAGAGTTCATTAAGGGCTAAGCTGTGGCTGGAAAGGGGATTGGAAGCATATGCAAAAAAAAAAAAAAAAAAGTACTTTGCTGATTGTTTCTTACTGACAAACAGATACTTTGCATTTGTTCTTGAACTGGATCACCTCAAACAAATACCTGATTACAGTTCCCTACATACACACACTTCAGCTTAGGAACACAGAAGATCACAAATATCACAAATATAATGACTCCTGCTGAAAGGAGTCAAAGAATGAGACAGACGTGGAAAAGGGGGAAAAAATAATCTGGAAGTTGTCATAACTATTTTCTAGATTTTAATGTACATCAATAGGAAATGCACACAACCAGCCTTCATTGCAAAGTTTTTGTTTTGCTTTTAAATACAGAATTTGTATATATCCCACTGGGGGAAAACTAAACAACCTGATGATAAATTATGACTAATTACACTGTTTATTACACAACCTTGACTGGCCTAGCTGCCCTCTCCCTGCTAATCATTCTTTTGCAGATCCATTTCCAATATTCCAGATCTCTGAGCTACTTCTGACAAATGATTTTTGAAAATTCCAAACTGATAGAGAACTGTATGACTGGTTAGAGAGGTCTGAGGTCCAAATACTTATCATAGTGTGGAAACAGAAGTACTTGACCAATGTCAAGGAAAAGTTCTTAGGATAGTCATACATATATGCTTAACAATTACATATATATTGTGTTTATCTATTTAGCTGTTACCTTTCCTTTAAGGTGCTAATGATATTCGCAATGCTATTCATTCTATATTACTGGCACAAGAACGAGTAAACATATCTCAAATTCTGTAAGACATCAAGGTCATCCTGCATAATCCGTAGCATGAAGTCACCCTTCTTATAATGATACAAAGCAGGAACACACTCTTGCTCATGTTACAGCACAAATAGAAAAGCAAAGACTCGTATTCAAATATTGGAGGAAGGCCCAAACATTCTGCCTTTTTTTGACCTGTGACAATGCTGATGAAGTGGCCAAGAATGTGGGCTACACTGCTGTCACCTGATCTTTTGGATCAGTAGCAGATAACATCACTCTCACAGCTCAAAGCTGCTATTTGCACTATAAAGTAGTCAGACGAGAATGATTTTCACTAGCCCACTCCATCTTCTTCTAAAGCTCAGACAGACAAGCTTCATGAATCTTTCAGTGACACTACTGTTTAAATATGATGAAAAAGTAATTTTCTTCACAGGACAGGGGCATGTTTTCTTAGTTAAGTACAGCTAATAAGCCAAAATAAGATGTGCTTGTTAGAAGGCAGACAGACAATGATTCCAGTTCTCTGTTTTTATCAAAGCTACTTCTCTGCTACAGTGAAATTCTACAGCCAATCCTTGGTCAGGAGGACCACTCCAGAAAAATCACGTCATCTCTCTAGGTCTAGGGACAATATGCCAAACCTAAAAGTTTTTTTTCCGTTTGTTACTCCTTCTTAAATATAGAGCAACATCTCCTTTTAGGTAGCGTTATCTTCTCACCCAGATTTTTACTGATACTCTTCACCTTTTCACTGCAAATTTTTTGTCAAAAGCTTCAAAAAGAAAACAAGTGTGCTTATCTATGTGCCAGGATTTATTGATTGCATTATACTCATTATATTCTATTTCATAATGTTTAATATATCTGTATCCATAGATGCTGCAAAAGTTTCATTTGTTACTGAAGAGCTATTTCAGTGATAAATGTAGTGTTCTGAATAAATCTGCTAGTGTTTATTCAAAAAGTCATGTGTGCCCCCCCTCCTTTTTTTTTTTGAGGGGTAGGGTGAGGACATGGTAGTGTCCTTAAAAGATCACATCCACCCCATACCTTGTCTTTCCCTGCCTCCAAGGAATGAGAGAACTCCTTGCAATCTAAGGTCAATCTAAACCAGCTGCAAAAGTTGCTGCATACAAGATGTTCCATCTTCAGTAGAGGTTCATCATCTTTCCTGCTTATTGCTGCTGGGGCTTGCTGGCACTGGAATTGATCCCTGATCATTCATTTGGCACTGAGATGTGCTAATCACAACTGTGCCTGCTCCCTGTTGGATATTGTCATGTGTAATATGACTGCCTGCTTTTTTTTTTTTTTTTTTTGGTGCTAATGATTTGTGCAAGCAACGATAACGATTCATTTTGTACCAAAGACACCTTGCCTTATTCACTTGATCAGTCTGAAGTTTGGTGGTAATAAAAAATTAAGTCCTCTTTGTTTCCAACTGTTAAAAAACAACATTGTTTATGATAGCTGAGGAAATTCTACATGGCCACTCCTGGCCTTGATATTAAACCATAGCTGGGACTTGAGAGAGAAAACACATCCAGATCTTTGAAAAAAAGTGTTTAAAAGACTAGAGAAAAGCAATCTTTAATCAGAAATTGTTGAAATAGAAGTGAGAAAAAGGTCTGAAGTATCCAAGGAAAACAGTGAGGGACCTTTAGGATCTGAATAGTCAGGAGGGGAGCAAAGAGCAACAGATGGCACTGTACAGAGATGTTACTGCTAGTTCAAGCCCAAGAACAAACAGCTGCATTGTGGAAGAGTATCTATTTCATAATCTCACACTTTGCTATAATAAAGTGGGTAAGACAGAGTGTAGCCTAGGCAGGTAGAATCTTGTAAACTCATAAAAAATTTAACTCCATATACAATGCTGTCTCTTCTGCTGGAAGCAAAGTTTTTGATTCCATGATCAACATAGTCTCCTACCCACATGCGTGATCTGTACGGACGAGGAAGAACATGTACCTCATACCAGGTTGTGTTTGATGCATTTTGATGTCTGCAAGCCAAATCCTGTCTTGTCTTCTGATCGTCAGCATTTTATTCAAAATCTATTGTGTTTAACAATCTACAAAGACTTAAAACCATGGTGGCTTTTAACTCTACTCTTAGAAATATTTTATCGCTGTATAGTATATATGTGGGAAGCAGGCCTCTTCAAACTTGGAACTTTCTGTCAGGGAACAGAAAAGGTCAGCTGCTCCCTAAGGGATGGGGAGCCAGGAGCTGAGTGCAGTAACACCTCCCGGCAGGAGAGGGGCCAGGGGTCTGATCCACCAGCCCCAGCAAGGTAAGTAGGGTAGGCCGGGAGAGCATGGCCAGATTTAACCAAGGCTCCAGATCATCAGGCAAGTTCACGGTGATGAGGTAGGTCTAAGATGAAGCTAGGAAGACAATCTACAGGTCAGGATTAGGATCATGTTTGGTGATCGCCACAGTGATAAGACAGGTCCAAGATCAAGCCCAGAAGTCAACCCACAGGTTGGGGCCTGGGTCAACAGGGTCTGTGACCAGACACATGGAGACCAGGGTTCCTACAGCATAGCTCCAGCAGAGACTGAAGGACCCAGGGTGAGCTATGGGGCTCCTGGGACGACTGGGCAGAGGGTGTGGGTGGAGGCCCCCGGTGAGGCTGATTAGGGCCATTAAGGCTTATTACTGCACTTGGAACCATCTCGCTTTTCACCTTTGCATCTTCAAATATATTACATGGCTTTTCATATTTTTTCTAGCTTCCCATACCTTGTAAAGAAAAGTGTCTCCACTTCTTTTACTACTTGTTCTTAGCTTCTCCCAAAATGTGTATGTCCTTAGCTGTGTCTCTGTCAACATTATCAGGAGGTATGTACAGGAGACAAGAGCAAAATAGTTCAAATATCTAATACTGTTAAACAAACACCTATTATGCCAACTGACAGTGTATAACCTTCAGATTTGTGTATGGCTGAATAGGATTGGTCAGGAGCAGAAAGAAACAGAAACACAGGATTGATCAAATGCAAATACTTGAAAATATTCATATATTCAGTCTTCAAAGTCTGTACAAATACAGACTGTAATATCATCTTTGTCACTCGTTGCTTTGATCTTGTCATTCATCTGGGTTAACATCCTTTTCTATTACAAATTTAGGCTTAATTTCATTGTCTTCAAAGTTCTGTACTGTTCTACCTCTCTCTAGTCGTTTGAACTTCAAGTTGCTATTCTTTCTATTCAGTGCTTCTATAATCATCTGTGTCAAGGAGTGAGACCAGAAGAATCAAAATCTAGGAGATAAGCACTGTGAAGTAAGCTAACTTCTCAGTCTTCCAAGACAGAGTAATTGTTCCAAAATAAATTAACATTTATTACGTAATAGAAGGAACACACACTGAGCTATACCAGCAGAGCTATAGCATGATATTTTTTATGCTAAAAATATTCTAGTCCATCCCTCTCCATAGATAAACCCTTTTCCAGAGTGGGTTTCTCTGCAGGCTCCCATCAGATGGAACATTCCCTTTAGTAGTAATCCATAGAAATACTTGACAAAAGTTTGATTTTCAGACGTCTTCATATAAGGCAGAGGACTGAAGCAGGCAACTGGAATAGTAATGTCTGATGCCATGAGTGCTAACATTGACTGATCACATCTGCAAGAGACCTACAGATGGTGTCTCCAGTTAGGAGAACATATTTCTGACATCTTCAGTTCGTTCCACCAAAAATGCACAGAAGCAAAAGCCAACTGAAAAGCCATATTCAATATAAGGATAGTTTTCTTTCTGCCTGTAGGCTTCTCTTGAGTTTGTTCACTCACATATATTTTTCTTATTTTTCTTCAATAGCTTTGAATTAGCATCATATAATAGTAGCTGTGCCTTGGCATAAGATTAAGTTTTTCCAAAAGTTCATTTACAGCTAATTAGGAGTTTGTGAAACAGAAGAAGAGAAATATGCAGCCTCTTTGTTTCTCTTCGTGGGTCTTAAAAACAGGCATTGATGGATGGAATAGAGTTCCTTCTGCCTCCTCGTTACTAACTCTTATTTAGCAATGTAGCATTCATGTTGTCAACAGCACCTCTAGACAACTTCCTACTATTACTTTGATGCAATTGTCCTATGAGATGCATGAGATGTTATTAAATTGGATCCTATTGGAACATGAAGTTAAGATTTTTTTCCTGCAGTTGTAGTTGAAGGGAAGGAAGCATACTTTATATCTTGTACTTGTCTTTCAACAAAAGAATTGATTTTTTTTCCCGTGAAGTCTACTTTAACAACAATTTATACTGTTGCAAAACACTGCAATACCATCTCATCAGAGGCACTTCTGAGCAGGCAGACACAGCAGTCAGTGATGCAGAATCCGTCAAAGAGGCAGCATATGAGCATAGATGTAAGTACAACCTCTCGCACCACCACCTGTGCTGACTGCAGGTTTTTACCTTAATATGTTAAAAAGTTGTTGATAAGTAAATTATATGTTATAATGATGACAACTCTCAATTACACAGTTTGTGTTAGTAATTTGTAGAATTTATTTCATATTTGTATATTTGGAAGTATTTGAATATTTTTTGGAAAAATGGTAATAGTGGGTCAGGGGAGGTATTACAAAGTTGAAACGTTCACATGTAAAATCTACTTCTCTTATTTAGTATTTTTTCTGATTCTTTATTTTTTTAATATTTCTGCTTTTTTAGGAAGGGGAGGAATATATTTCGATATGATTGAATTCTTGTTGGCGTTCGCTTGTGCAGAATGATGAAGAGGCGTGAAAGTTAAATGTGCTCCATACCATCATTTTTTCCTCTTGATTGCTTTCATACCAACAGCAGATGTCCAGTGAAGGGACACAAATATTTCCCTTTAGCAAGTCATTCCACTGAAAATAATGGGAGCTCATTTAAATAGTGTGGCCCTGAGGAGACAAAGTGGGGAGCAAGCACAGGAGAGAATAAGAGCAGAAACGTACTCAATCAAAGAATGACTTTATTTGCATGCAGTGAAATTTTTTAGCAAGTTACACATAATACAATTAGTAGGAATTCAACTACCCATTGATTTGTCAAAGGCATCGGGAATGATAACTTGAAATTTGTTGTGGCCATGAATGCTATTGATTCTCCTTCTCCGTGCACTATTGTGCTAAAAAATCAATTATTTAATAATTGATTTTGTACTGTTAAATTATTTTATTAAGCCTAAATTAAGAATTATGATGGATACAAATGTATGTGCTAAAACATAATGCTGAAATGGATTCCTCTCACAAGTTTAAATAACCATTCCGATGAGACAAGAATGATTACCAAAATAAAAGCTTGATAAATAAAAGTCAGGAAGGCTTTGCAGATGTGGTGAATCGTTACATATTACTTTGCTTTTCAAAATGAGTGCTGATCCTGCTGTTGCTTATTGTGCAGAACTTCGATTAAAGTTAATGGGAATTCTATGCACAGGAAAGCTGCAGTGTGGTAGATTTGGGGTTTTTTTACCCTCACACCAGCATTAATGGGAATTACAAGTGTGTTTTGGGGCAACACGACTACCCATATAAAAAAAAAATGTAGCCACATTCGAAGGGCTACATGGTAGTATTAGTTACAGCCCTCAAAAAGATGAATCTCTGTGGCAAATGAGGCAATGATGTTTTCTCCCTTCTCCTATGCAGTGATCAGATGCGAGCATTGCTGAGGGAAGTTTTTTCATGTTGAGGAACTGACCAGTCATTGTCTGAAGCTATAAACTAAGGGTATGTTGTTTCCAGAGAGACAGATGCTAAATCAGAGGCAGTAAGTTTTCATCACAAATCCTTATTTTATTACAGTACAAACAAAGAAAATATATTAAAAGAATACTACTAAAAATCAAGCACCAGCAAGTTATAAAACACCTAGATTAAAACCCTTCTATAACTTCAGGGCTGTACCTCTGCCAAATTCAAAGGTTGAGGTGCAAACAATGAATTGACAGAGCTCTTCAGAATATAATTGAATGAATTATGTACAATAACCTTTGTGGTCACAAGCATTGCAGATATGAGTTAAAAGTTTCCTAGATTAGAATTTCTCCCTTCTGAGCACCAAACACGTTGGAATAATCCATATCATAGCTGGAAGTAACTGTTTCTGTCTACCTCTTGTCTAAAATCTCTGAAATGCCTCAAAACCAGGGAAACACAGCCTCTGGAACAGAGTAACTGGGCAAAACTCAAATGGACAAATCAAAATATTTTTGCTTTTTCATGATGACACTAGTAGAAGAACAAGCCTGTGCCTGATTCACCAGTAGTAGTGTTCCTATTTGGTCAAGTCCTGTTCCCGGTGAAATCAGTAGTAACAGCATGGCTCCCTCAGCAATTATGCTGCATTTCAGGATACTAAGCACCGTCCTAACCTTGTGACAGCTCCCCATTGTCCATACTGATTTTGCTATGCAGCTGTGCAGAGATGAGGCAAAGATGGAGGTGAAAGGCCAGGCTGAGGCCTGTTTGGTCTCTTCATACAGAGGAGAACACACAGGGCTCCTGAACCCCATGAGTTCACCATTATGACTTATGGGAGCTACCACATTTTGGTGACTAAGAAGCTACTTGAAGCAGATGACCAGCATGCTCTGGCTGAACAATGTCAAGATGAGAATAAGGAGCAACAGGCTGCCCACTTATGCACACAAAAAGGCAGGGCTCTGTCCTAAGCCCAGTCCCCAAACAGTGGACATCCACCAATGGATGACGGTGGCAATATTCATTCAAAGCATCTTTGTGTCATAGTTCACTGTCAGAAGGCCATGGTTTTTGTTGATGCCTTCCTTAGAGCACCTTTATTTTAGTCTCTCTGTCTCTGTTGTATCTTTCTGCATTCCCTCTTTAGATTGTCTTTCCTACCCTGCGAAAGCAGTAGACCAACCTGTCTGTTGCCACAATTCCAGGAAATATGCCAATTAATGCTGTAGGTCCCTGACTGCTCTCCTGAAAAATTGTTCTCCTGTCTCCCATTTTGAAAAACATTCATTAGTCCTGGATTTTTATTCCCATAAAGCTTGAACAGAGGAAGAAACCCTCCCTACTGACTAGTATCTGTTATCTCCCATCTAGAGAAAAAGCATTTTCTAACACATCACTTGGAGAAAGTCACAGTGTGTGGCTTTTCATGTGTGCCTTTTACTTACCGTAGAGCTTCTTTTAGGAGAGATGTTTATCCTTTGATCCCTTTTGAGTGTCTCCCAGGATATATGTCCCTAGGACAGTATCTCCTAGCATGAATGACACCAGTCTTCATCCTCTGGGCACTTTACAACTCCATCTCATCCAATTGGTTCCCAGTGGTGCTCACTCTGAACTTGCTGTAGATGTGAAGGAAATCCCTGCAAAAATGCGAAGCAAACACTGGGCACAAATCTGGAAATGCCTGCATCATGGCAGATGCTGCAGCATGCCTGGAAGACCTGTATGAGGTGACCCTGTATGGCAAGAGGGTGCTTGAGAACAAGAAGCCATAAATGTTCCATCCTGACTGACAGAAATGCATCGTATCCAAAAAAGAATCCACTAGGCTTTCTTATATAGGCATAGCTTTGTATTTTTGCACACTAGCTCGAAAATACAAGGAAATAGCACTGAGGCTTTGCACTGGCCTCCCCCTTGGTAGAAAGAGAATTGAGGAGAAGGGATAGACAAGAGGACAGCAGTGGAGACTGCCTTGGACCACTGGTCCACAGATAAGGGTGGCTGGAAGCATCCTGGGCTTGAAAGCAAGAGCTCACAAGGCAGACTCACAAGGCAAATGTCTGGTGACCCCAGACTCCATTATTCTATTGCTACTTTGAGCAGAAAACTTATTTGTAAAAAGTGATTTCCAGCAATGGCCAGGGTCAAAGTGAAGGAGTGTGGATGCTAGCTAGTGTGATGGTTCAGGTCAGGACTGTTGGTCTCCCCTGTCATCAGCTTCTGTACCTTCTTATCTCTGTTTTCTCTTGTCTTGCTTTAGCCTCAGAGTTGTGCAGCTGAACCTCTGAAGATACCATGCTATGGTCTGCTCTGGCTGTTTTGGAATTAGGAGTCCCAGAAAGAAATTCACTGGGTCTTGTTTTCCATCCTTCAGCAACATCCATGAGAGTTTGGAGAAGAGATTCACCAAAAGAGTTCTCTTACTCATTTGTATCTGATGGAAAGCAAGGTATGGCTAAAGGCATGCCCCTAACTAGTCTGACAAAGAGTAGGTCCTCTGCCTGGCAAGACTGAGGCTGCTGGTGGCTCTGCATAATGATACAAGAACAGGCTGTGTAAACCTTGACCTAAGGATGATGTCTGCAGAGACTCAGATCAATGCAGAGTGGGAAGTGTTCCTGCAGCAGAGTGGATTTGTGGTACCATGGATTGTGCTCCCTGTTAGCTGGGATGATCTGGAAGCTTTTTGCATTATTCTCTCACCAGTTTGGGGAATAAAAGTCTGAAAGTGGTTGTGAAGTTATTCAGCATGAGTGGTCTGTACAGTCCATTTGGCCTTAAGGCTGTCTCTGAAGATGCTCTTACAAGAGAGCACAGTGGTAGCTGTTAAAGATACAAAAAGGAAATAGCTGGTTTTATTCTTGACTTTTCCTAGGCCCAGTTTTGAACTTTGTGTGTTTGGTTCTGTTAACAGTCACTAAGTGCACTGGTAAAATAATAAATTTGATTTAAAATGAAATCTGACAGGAATTGGGAGGGGTTGAAATCGTAAAGATGATTGACTTCTGAAATTAATCTAACTTCCATAGGCATGTCAATATTTTTGTTAATATTAAAAATAGTGGTTGCACAAGAAGATAATGTAAACAATGTTACAGTTTTGTAATGCTCATAATGCCTGGCACATGATTAAGTTAGAAAGCTGTCACTCTGCACATTGCAAAAAAGAAAGAACGAACCAAGAATTACATATAATTCCTCCTGTCATAATTTAACAGTATTTTTGCCCACTTAAGGTTACTTTCTCCAAAACCAATGCTTAAATCTTCAGTCACCCTAAGTTATGACCTTTATAAATACCATTTTGACATAAATGTGCTGCAGCTTCTTTAATCTGTTGCAGCTCACATGGCCACAAGACTTTCTTCACTAATAGCAGAACACCAGCTTTATTAGCTATATCTGTCTTAGATAAATGTAAGTGAAAATGTCCCTCACATTCACTGAACATTTTAGGTTTTACTGAGAAGCAAACATTTCTGGGCTGCTTGTGATGCCCTTGAGAACAATTTTTCTCATTTTTCTTAATTCTTCTCCGTGATTCAGTTTCTATGAAGAGACTCCAGGAAAAATAGAAAAGGCGGGGAAGGAAAGGAGGGGAAGGATAGCAAAGAAACAAAGAAAGGAAAGGTGCAGTTAAGAGACAAACCAGCATGTAACAGAAGCACTAATGAAGTGGGAAGGCATGAAGGGGGAGAGGAATCAGAGACCCAGAATAAAGGGACCCAGAAAATGATGAAACAATTGTGACTGACACAGAAAAGTGGAACTTACCAGTAGCTAACATGAAAAGGATATTTGGAATAAGAATGGTCCACTTATATTTCATGGTCCTTTCTGTCCAGCCCATTTGAAAAAAATTACTGGAGGAGAGCACTCTGCCAGACACAAATGAAAGACACAGAAAGTCCTGATTATGCGTAT
This sequence comes from Gymnogyps californianus, assembly GCF_018139145.2. NCBI lineage: Eukaryota > Metazoa > Chordata > Aves > Accipitriformes > Cathartidae > Gymnogyps > Gymnogyps californianus. Next base: position 55,359,696 of record NC_059472.1, on the reverse strand, counting down.
ATATATGTTATGTGATTGCTGATCTCAGTTGATGACATTTATCTTTATGAATTCACTGAGTTCTTTAGGTGGGAGAAATCAGAAAACATATCAGCGGCATTCTCCTGGCTCTGCTCAGAGTGAAACGAAATGTCAGTGTTATCGTAAAGATGAGCTTTCATGTGTAATATATGTGTAGTGTTGGTTTTATGATGAATTACAGTCTATAAAATGCAAACTATTTCAAAGACTTTAAGAAATTAATGTTATGGATATTACTCATACACCAATAAAAGAGTTTGCAGAAGACAGATCCAATACTAAAAGAGAAGTTTTCGTGCATGGAATGTTAGAATGTTTTAGAATGCTGCAAATTGTGGGAAAAGGGTGTTTTTTTCAGATGTTGCAATGAAGTGAATTGTAACTTTATCAAATTAAGAGGTCTGCTTTGTACTATACACTGAGCGGATTCTCCAAGTTTACGTTATGTTATCCTCAGTATCTGGCTTCCTTGAAAAAGACATTTAATACTTCTCTGGGAAAAAAGAAATAAGTGCCAAGAACCAGTGCCAGTTCTGACTAATAACTTTAGTTGACACAGGACTCCTGGTTCACCCTGAAGGACCAGTTCTGGACAGATTTAAGTGGGAGAATGATGGATTGGCGTGAGTGGTGATGTTTTCATCATCGTTGAACAGAGAGAGGTCAGAGTGGGATTCAGCTGTGCAGAAGAGAGGAGGACATCGTTGCACAAGGAGAGCTCAGGAAGGAAAGAAGAGACTGATCAGCCTCAGTTGCTGACAAAAAAAAAAAAAAGCATAGTTAGAGAAGAGATCAGTTTAGATTAGGAGAAAGTGTGCCAAAGCACCTGTAGATGTCAAGAGTCTTGCAAGTTAAACTCAAAGGCATTTCTTTCCTGAACTTGGATTCCAGGTTTTTCTGGCACATGGAGGCTGAAGAGTGTAAACTTGATCTGCAAACCAGTCTGTCACCGTGCATGACCGGAGGGCTTGGGAATGTGCAGATGCTGCAGTAAGGAAGGCTGGGGGACTATCACTTTTTTTTTTTAAAAAAAGGATGCTAGACTGCTAGACAAGAAATCTTAAGTTCAAGAGTGTTAGTTTCAAACTAGAAACTCGAGAAACTATGAGAGGAAAAAGCAGAGGCACTTTGCCTGAAAGCATGTGAAAGTAAGCAAATTACTCTATTTGCACCAGTTTAATGGATAATGAGGTTAATTTGTAACTGGATGACTTATCCCATATTCCTGTGTACCTTGCTGCTGTGTATGTGCTTATGTACAGCTACAGAAAACAAGCATATTTATATGGGAATAATTAAAACAGTTACATGTATACATGACCTGCACAGACATTCTTGGCAAAATCATTTGCTCCGGAGATTATATTCCTGCTGGTAGAATGCAGATCTGATTTCATTTAGACAAACATTTCACTGCTTTTTAATAACAAATGAGAGACAACACTATACATTAAGTATATGGCTAAGATGTCACACATGCTGAGAGAAAATCGTTGTCAAAGCAAATGAGGATTTGGATGATACAATGATAAGAATAATGTAATTAAATTCATTTTCATACCACTGATTTTATCACCCCATTTTCCACACTGTTCCTTCTAGCCATATGCTTTGTTTCCATCCAAATCTGCTCATTAAGGAACAGTGACTAACATTTGTTACAGACAATACTGAAGCTCAGGTCCTGGGATTGTTGGAATAAGGTTTAATTCATCTGAAGAAGTAGGAACATAGTAAGAAAGAAGACAGGGAGAAGCTGATATAAAATGGAAAAGCCCATGAACACAGCTGGGTAAAGAACTGGGGGGCTGAGGAGACAGATGATCAAAAGGATTTGGAAAAAAATTAAAGTAAGGGAAAATGAAAAAGACACAAACAAGGATGAAAGGGAAAGAAGGAAAAAGGATAAGAAGGGGGAGAATGAAAAGGAGCCTGTTAATGGTAGCTGGAGATAAAAGGGGAGAGGGAGGATAAGGCGTAAAATGAGACAGAATTTAATTATGCATACTTTTCTTTAAATGGCCATCTAGCCTCCAGCCCCGTGGGCCAAGTGTCTGTTTCAGTTCGATTGGTGGAACAAGCGTGTTGTGTATCACAGCTAAAATATTTAGCAACAGTGGTATACTGAAAAGAGTGCACAGTTTTCAGAGAGGGGCTAGGCAGGATGCGACGTTGGGGATTGGGCTGCTAAAGGAGCAGGAACTCCAGTAGCACGACTCATCCATGGGATGGGGCTGGCGGGATTTCACATGCACTCCTCTGCCAGCGTGAAAATGGCACTTGTGAAACCGAGGGCTCTCTTATTCTTTCCAGAGAGTGGAGACATGCGTTGGACTATTTTGCTTATCAGGGCCCACAGGGCCAAGGTAGTTGGACCATTTGAATATTTCCTAAAGCTTTGGGTACTTGTTTGATTATAGCACTCTGCCAAACTGTCTTGACTGCTGCAGCCCTTCCTCCCATGTCTCTGCCTCCGACTGCACCCTTCGCTCTCTGCTGTGCTTTTGGCAGCATGGTTCCTTCCCCTCCCTCCAAATTAGGCATTAAGAGGGGAACCAAGGAGTCATTCTCCAGTCAGAACCAGGCTGGTTTTCGTAACACTTAGTTGTTATTGTGCAGCATATTTACATAATCAAAGGAGCAGGGCAAGAGTTAGGGTTAAGCCTTTTGCTGTTTGGCATTTTTAGGATTGGAGTCTTGGTGTTATATTTGACCTATCAACATACAAAGGGTTTTCTAATGGCTATGTTTATAAAAACTTACATTCCAAATTTGGGAAGTCCTAAAGATCACAGATGAAGCCTTCAGCCTCATCCTTAGATGAAGAGATCTGTCTTTATCCTCTTGGTGTGGTATGCTGGCACTTGAAAGGAGCTTCATACCTTCCTGTAGGAATAGCTGGTCAGGGAGGGAACCACTGCCACGCTAAGAGAGGACTGACCTCTCCAACTGAGGCCTTTTCTGGGAACAAACCTCAAAAGAGCCTCTGTGAGATGCACCTTCTTTTTGTCCCAAATATTCTCAGGTCAGAGACTAAAAATAGTTTATTTTCTCCTGTTCTGCTCTCTCAGAGACAAAACACCATTGTCAGAAATGTTAAAAGGATTGCTCTAGAGTCATGATGACTCACAGCATTGAACCACTCTTTGTGATAAGGATAATAAGATTTTACATTTTGAGGCCTGTTTTCCAGTTCAATCAACATCAACAGTCTTTGGATCTATTTTTCTTTTAATATCTCTGGTACTGTTACAGTACTTTTTTTTTTTTTTTGATAGTATGGGGGGCAGATCTTGCTGCCTAGTGCTATCATGTAAATAACATGCATAGGAATGTGCAATACGTTCCGTCTCTCCAGGTGTGTATAATTTATAATAGGACTAAGCCTGCTAAACAGTGAGGTCATGGCATGCCCTGGCCTCTTGGTCCCTCAGCAGCAAACCAGGGTGCGATGTAACACCATTTCTGCCTGTACAAGCTTTCCTTATTTTGAAAGGAAAAGTGCACAGAAGCTAGTGGATGATTATGGCCGGGACTCACATGACAGTACAGGATGATGCACATGCTCATGAGACCAGCAGTTTAGACATAACCAGAAAGACCAATTTCCATCTTTTTCTCCAAAAGGCCACTTTGTGTAAGGCTATATTAATTTTCTTTAAGGCTATAGCTTTAAGGCTATATTAACTTTGCTTTTTCATTAGCTTTTTCCCCCCCTTGCCCTGTCATCTCATTTTTCTCTCTCCTTTCTTCACTTCTTGTAGCTGTGATTCTGTCTTCTCTAAGAAAAGGTTTCTAATAACATCCCACTATTTCCTAAATGAGCTCAACTCCGTTTGGCTTAGAACCCAAGTGCCAGCAGGCCACTGCTGACATTTTTAACACTATTTCAGATTCATCTCCTCTGAACCTCTTCTGAACACACTTGCAAGGTGGGAGTAAAAGGTCACCTAAGGCCTGATGCTAATGGGATATTCACATTCTGTTAGTACACAGTGTGTACGTTACTACCCATTATGCAGCAAGTTGGTCATGGTTTGGAACTAAGAGAAAACCACAGCAAAAAGACGAAAGCCACCTATTGTCCTAAACATCAAGAGATCTATAATACTGGTTTTTTTCTACACTTTTGTGCAGGTGTTGTCATTTACCCAAGTCTATATACCTAGTATTCTCTTACATAGGTATATAATTATAGCGTTTGACTTGGCACGCACCTCTTCTGATGTATATTTTAGAAAAATAAGTATATCATTGCAGGTGGGGGAAAATCCAGTTTAACTACCGAAGAGCCAGGTTGAGTTCTTTCAGCTATTGGAAAAATAATTAGGAGCTGAATTTGTTCTTCTTCTTTTCCTGCTACCGAGAGGAAAACTAATAGAAGAATGATCATAGAAAATATAATATGCCAGTTAGATGGCTGCATTTAAGAAAGTCTGCATGTAAAGCACTTTTATGGACATTACAGCTATTACGCCAATCAGTGCTCTGTTTCACTTTCTTTTAAAATAACATGAAGAAAAGACAAACAAAGAGGACACAGAATGTTAACTTGCTCTCAAAGCCAAGTCCAATCTTTGGATTTAAACACAACCTCTCAAGGGACTTCAAAGAAAGCTTTACACAGTCATCTAGAGAAACAACTAAATTAAGCCACAAAAAGGGATTCCTCACATCTGGAATTCCTGTATTTATCAGTATTTCATCTTTAGACATTTTGTGGAGCAAGGATTGGAACCAGAATTTGCTTTAGGGTAAAAGAATACCCTAACAACTAGCCTATCAAATGATCCTTTTCTTTTTTCTTTCTGTTTTTTTGGTTTGGTTTGGGTTGGGTTTTGGTTTTTTGGGTTGTTTGGGGTTTTTTTCCTAATGAATATTTCAGTATTCCAGGCAAAACGAAAGAATTTTACCAGAGGGGTTTAGCGAGTTTGCTTTTATTCTAGAAAATATTGAAAGTAGACATTTCAACAATTTATTAATTTTCCACAAAAAACAATGTCTGTTCCATAAACAGACTATTTTAAGTAAAAACTGTTTTGGTGTTTGATTCTTTCCAACAGCTTCCTTACTTGTAAAATCAGCATGGCTACAGTGTTGTACACGCATTGTTCTTCTTCAATAAGCAGAGTAGAAAATTATTCTTTCTACTTCAGTCATTAAAATAATGTTCAAAATGACTCACACATTTCAAATTCAGATTTCTGGGGGTTTATATTTGTTTTGTAGGAAGTGGAAAGCAAGCCTTAATAGACCTACAGAATGTGACAAAAGAGTTCAGACCTGTCACTGAATCATATTTTATGGTGAGAGAAAATGGTAAAAATGTTATATGGTAAAGAAATAAATCCCTATTGTGGAAAGAAAATGTAGGGTGTCTTGTCCCCAAAATCTACAGCTGGCACTTACTCTAATTCCAAAGACATATACAGAGGCAAGCACTTCCAGTGATCTGTGTTGCCACCAGTCTGTGGTAAGCAAACATGAAGGAGGAAATCGTGTGCTATTCAGAGCCTGTGAGAGCTTGCCTGGAAGTTGATCTCACTAATGTGTTTCACAGGAGAATTAAGTCAACATCTGCATTCCCAGATACGGTAAAATAATTAAAAAGCTGTTTGGTTTTATTCTGCTGCTTTTAAAACCATGCCGTGTCTTGAATGGAATAAAATATTGGAGAAATATTTTTTTATCTAAGCTATTTTTAGTGTACAAGATGGAGATGTTACATCTTTCTTTGTTCTCCTCCTAACATCTTAGGGTTACTGTGGCTGCTTCAGGCAGCTGCTAGCTTAGCTGACTTCTGCCCCAGCCATCATGGAAGGAGTGCAAGCAAGGCTTCTGTCAGTCAAGAAGGCATGTGCAAAGGTTAGTCTGGGCCTCTGTGTATTAAGTAATAACAGGGAAATTGTTTCCCTTCAAATTATTAAGACTAATTCTGCACTCACTGTGACCCAATTTTCTCAAAAATGATGGGATTGGTGCAGGGGAGGAGAAAAAATGTAAAGCTATGTCTATTCAGAAGTTACTCTGAACATTAGAAGATGTTTTGCATTCCCAAGTTCTGCAAATTCTCTTTGCAATATCAATAAAAAAGGCAACCTTTGATATACTTTTTCAATAGAATACTATTTGTAGTTAGATAAAAAAATGCTTCTGGTGAGTTATGAATGCCAGCTATCTGCTCAATACGTGGACCATTTTGGCAGCTGGATGTGAATTAACTGGACTGCTTCATGTGTCTTTGCTGACTCAGTTCTGAAGCATGCCAAATTTCAGTAACAGGTAGCCAAATAATTAATCTGATTTTTCCATTCTTTTCATAATTAGGAAAAAATCCTCCTCTCTATGTAGTGGCAATCTGCTTAAAAAATGGAAACGATGAAGTTAGATAGAAGTTATTTAGTCATAACTGAAAAGTAACAATAAACAAAGTAATTGCACAGAGCAATTGCTTTGCAAAATTGATGTAACTGTACACATTTAAAATTGTACACAACTTTTATATAGTAAATCATTTAGCAAGTTGTTTCATTTACTGCATCCAGCTTCCTACCCAAGTCTCTCCTTGTTCCCAGATAAGCTTTCAAGAATAATAAATACCCCCTTAAGGGGATATGCTTTAAAGCAAATAACCACTGCCAAATAATTTATCACATGTAACCACTGGTCTCCATCCTTAATTACTAGAATTTCATTCTACTGCTCATTTAACAGAAGTTAAGCCTAATGCCTATTGTCTGTATATTCTTTTTTTCAAGAGCTTCTTTTCATCATGTATTCAGAGGTTGAACCAGACTGTCCCTTTTTTTGTGAAGAAAAGCATTTCTGTGGGACTTTGCCTATGGGACCCTGTGGCAGAGAGAATCCTATTTAATTCTCGGCATGAGACATATAAAAGAAGTCCTTGTTTGATTCAGGTTCAATAAACAGTAGTTGGTACTTATTTGCATAGGGTAAGCTCTGTGCTTAACTTCTGGATAGTTCAAGCTTTGCCTGCTGTTCAATATTTATTGCACTATATCTTATTTATTTCTTTAATTTATTTAATGCAGCAATATTTGGATGCTGTTTTTCTGGGAACTGAAACAGAATGAATAGTCTGACTCCTTGTGGTTTCACTGAACTTTTTTCACGGTCATAACAATTTACTAGGGCATGACTGCCTGTAAGAACCAAGTTACCAAGTATTTATTCCACTTTTTAAATGGTTTGGCTCTAAAAAAGAGAGAGGAAAAAACTCATGCATTTTCACTATGTTAATGGGAATCTAGTTTATTTCACGAATACTGAATAAGCAAAAGATGATTTTCTGCTCTCATCAAACAGATACAATTCCTCTGACATAGTGGACTTGTGTAAGCAAATGTCTTCCAGGTTTTGGTGTGTATTAGGAAGGAAGTTCTAAATAGAACTGGTAATTTTAAACTGTATTATAAGTCAACTTTGATTACACAGAACTGTGAGGTCTGCTCCTTTACTTGCAGTTTGTTCTCTTAAAGTCAAATCCTCCTCTGGAGTCATGGAATAGAAGATGAACAGGCGTGATCCTGACTATTTTCATTGCACTGATGGATTTAGCTAGTGTTAACAGCTCTTTAACCAACATGTGATGCTGAGAGCTGGACTCTACAGTGATCTGAGCACTACACATGGCTTAAGTTGTATATGGTTCCCAGGACAGATCTAGATAGGATCTGTAGTATCTTGGGAAGACTGACTGTCAGCTCATCTAGGTGAGAAAAGGAAACAACAACATCTCCTCTGCTTCTGCCTAGGCTACTTGGGTCTTGCCTTCATGTAACTGACACAGCACCAGTATTCAATGAGACAGTGATTGACCTCAGCCACTGCCCACCAGTACATGGCTACAGAACAAGAAGAACCGCAGCATCAAAAGGTGCCTGTAACGCTCGAGGCCTCTTGGGGCTACTCCTGTTCTGCTACCTCTGATCCCTTGTTCAGTGATCTAAATGTGCGATCTAACTTGCAGAATTAAACTTGTGTTCTGTTTGGGGTTGCAAAAGGCCTACTGACTACCTGTGAGTCATTACATGCAGACCTAGGCTCCCCAGCTGCCTGGGGAGTATACCTGTGCAGGTGTATTGCACCTATTTAACAGTCTATATGTACAAATTTTCACAAGTGCAAGGACTAAACTGCCAAGATTCCAGTATTTTCATCTTTTAAAAGGACTAGACAGAAAACTTCTCTAGAGGTGGCAATGTAGCCCTCATTCTCAGTGGCTTGCACAGGGAATAGTAAGACTTGAAATGTTACCCAGTCTCTATGGTGGAGCTGTAGAGAAGTGCACTTCTCAATTTCTCCCCTGAAGCAGCAAGATCTATAATCAGATAATGAAATCTTTTGGTGAATCAAAACTAGTGTATTTCATTCAAAGTATATTATAAGATAAAGCTATTTGAAAACTGGTTACACCATAATGAGGATGCTTTATGTTCAAAGCAGAGAGAGCAGGGCTGCATTTCAATCAGCACTGAAGTTAGGTTAATGGATTGTTTCTCCGAATGTAGATATTTCAAAAAATAAAGTAGTAGTTTTGTTACTTTTTTAAGGAAAACCATCTTGGCAATACATTTTCTTTTCATATAAATATAGAAAAAGGCAGTAGATGTGCAAAGGAATATATTAGAATTGAAGCAGTAACATGTTTTAGTACCTACGGATATATGAATTAATTTTCTTTTCATTTGTTTGTTTCTCTTACTATACCTTTCCTTAAGTAGCTTGAGGATATATCTGAAGCGGTTATTCCATATTTCCTCATCTATTCTCACCAACAAATTCTATAGCAAATATAGGTTTCTGCAGCTATAATGGTTAAATAAATTCACTGGCTGTGCTCACAAAGAATTGAAATAAGTCCAGTATCTGTCTTTTCTTTATCACAATTTACATATTGCAGATATTAATTTCAGAAAAGAAATCATTAAAATATATTCCCAAGTAAAAAATTAAAAATACATAAGAAATTGGATTAAAGTGGCTAAAATATTTCACAGAATTGCAAGAAAAATATGAATTGTGTCTTGTTTTGTTTTCTTAGACTGTAGGGAAGACATTATCCACAAAATCATAGGAAATAGAGCCAATATAACCTAGATTTATTCCTAACAGAAGACTATGTTAGGAAATTACAAGATAATCAAATCTCCCCTATAAACAAATAGGAACATTCTAGGCACATTTTTCTAAAGAACCAAGGGGCAATATTGACAGTGTAAGGTTTTACTGGGAAAATGAAAGCAAACCTCTAGAGGACTAGAAGAATTCAATGCTAACTGCTGTGAACAGTGAAAGGTTTCCTTAGAGAGAACACACCAGTGAAAAATTATGATTAGCTCTTTCCAAATGTAAGTTTCAAAAATAAATGCAGAAGGCAAAAGGAAGTAGTATGGTAGTACAAGATTTCTTGAATGACTTATTGTCCAATTTTAAAACACTGACAGAAATTAGTAGAGAATTCATATTCAGTATTGCCTACCTCTGTTGTTTATTGCTTATTTTTATAGCTACTTCCTCTACTTCCTTAAGTAGAGGAATTTATACCCTTTACCATTTATAGATTTAGGTTTTCCCATTCCCATTATTCATTCTTTAGAGACTCTGAAAATCCAGCAGGCATTGTGGGCAGTCTCAGCATTGTATCAGGCACAACTGCATGAAGTGTTATTTGAAGTAGGACCTGGAGCTTGTGGACAGAGCTTGTTTGTGTCCTGTCTGCAAAATAAATATATTTATACCATACAGGTGGCTAACATAGGCATCGCAACTGTTGTCCATTGATTGCAGAGGGAGTCAGCATCTGGCAACCTTGACTATTTATTAGGCAGCTGGAAGTGCATATTGCTCTGTTGAACTCCGGTGCCCACAGTAAAGCTGTAGGAAAAATATGGCTTCTCCCAGTGTGCCAGGACTGCAGTTCAGATATCTGCTTCTGATGGTGGAGTCCGTACTCAGAATCTGCAGCAGAGGAGAGAGTATTTACAGTCGATGACCCCGCTATTAATTGATCCAAGCACAAGTTTGCTGACCTTCAGGCATACACAGATCTTGTCCACTTACTCTGACTTTTACCATGTAGTGACTGTGGGATTCCTGGAGGCAAGATTTTGAGAAAAATTCCTTTCAGTTGATGTTTATTGACATTTGCTGTGAAACACCACACAAACAGGGTTTGATAGACACATTTTTATAGACCTTGAATTAAAACAAAATACAACACTTACTTACTTAAAAATGCAGTATTATGCTTGTTATCCTATCCTAGTAAGCAGAGTTATATATATCAAATATGCACATTCAGGTTTTTGGTTGTGGGCCCAGTGTGCTATCCAGAATCCTGCCATATTAACTGGTATTCAACCATACGTGCAGACAGTGTGCTAATTGAGAGCTAATTAAATGAGTTGTTCTCTATTCACTTATTATTAAAACTTTTAGTGAGACATATCATGCTCTGTCTGAAGTCCATGGGAGCTGTGTGGAAGAAGTCTGTGGAACTGTGCAGAACAGTATTTAATCTAAAAAAAATCTCTAAAACATTTGCTAATGTAATACCAATGGTATGTAAGTTAATCTAAATGTTTGCATTACAAGATGTAAAATGCAACATTTACTTTCAGCACATCTTTAAATTGTTTTTCTTGCAACTGAATTTTTTGTACCAATGTCAGGTAAACAAGCAAAATATTCCCTTTCCTTCGTGATTTTTTATTTACTTTAGAGGAGTACAATGATCGCTAACCATCAACTGCATGTTTATATAAATAAGTAGTTTAATAAGGTGATTATATTTTTAAGTGCTTTCCTTCCTTCCCTCCTTCCTTCCCTCCTTCCTTCCCTCCTTCCTTCCTTCCTTCCTTCCTTCCTTCCTTCCTTCCTTCCTTCCTTCCTTCCTTCCTCCCTCCCTCCCTCCCTCCCTCCCTCCCTCCCTCCTACCTTCCCTCCCTCCCTCCCTCCCTCTCTGTGGGGATCAAGACCTGTTGCCATTATGAGCTATTCTATAAAGGTATTATCTTTCAATGTCCTCTTCAAGGTATCCAGTAATAAGTTGTAAGTTTAGCAGATTTTTAAAATGATTTTTTATTATTTTTTTTAAGCCTTCACCAGCAAAATTTCATATTACCACCATTTTTATGGCACAGAGTTATATGTAAATGTCTAAAAACTGAGTGACGTGATTTAACGGAGGAGGAAAGAAAAAAAAGGTTAATACTATACAAGGTGATACTATATAAGGCATATATGTATGACACACCCTCATCACATATTAAAAGATGAGACTTTTCAAGAGAAGCCAAATTTCTACCAACCAAAAGAAAGGTTAAGTGATGACTATCCCAAATAACAAAACTGTATTTGATTTATAAATGCTGATACTTTCATTACTTCCCTACTCAAATCAATCAAAGCAAAATAAGTCAATGATTAAATTTGCAAGATCATAAAATCATAGAGTGGTTTGGGTTGGAAGGGACCTTAAAGATCATCTAGCTCCAACCTCCCTGCCATGGGCAGGTACACCTTCCACTAGACCAGGTTGCTCAAAGCCCCATCCAGCCTGGCCTTGAACACTTCCAGGGATGGGGCGTCCACAACCTCTCTGGGCAACCTGTTCCAGTGCCTCACCACCCTCACAGTAAAGAATTTCTTCCTTACATCTAATCTAAATCTACCCTCTTTCAGTTTAAAACCATTACCCCTTGTCCTATCCCTACACTCCCTGATAAAGAGTCCCTCCCCATCTTTCCTGTAGGCCCCCTTTAAGTACTGGAAGGCCGCTATAAGGTCTCTCTGGGGCCTTCTCTTCTCCAGGCTGAACAACCTCAACTCTCTCAGCCTGTCTTCGTAGGCGAGGTGCTCCAGCCCCCTGATCACCTTTGTGGCCCTCCTCTGGACTCGCTCCAACAGGTCCATGTCCTTCTTATGTTGGGGGCCCCAGAGCTGAACACAGTACTCCAGGTGGGGTCTCACGAGAGTGGAGTAGAGGGGGAGAATCACTTCCCTCGACCTGCTGGTCTCACTTCTTTTGATGCAGCCCAGGATATTGTTGGCTTTCTGGGCTGCGAGTGCACATTGCCAGGTCACATTGAGCTTCTCGTCAACCAACACCCCCAAGTCCTTCTCTGCAGGGCTGCTCTCAATCTACTCATCGCCCATCCTGTATTTGTGCTTGGGATTGCCCCGGCCCATGTGCAGGACCTTGCACTTGGCCTTGTTGAACTTCATGAGGTTCTCACGGGCCCACCTCTCAAGCCTGTCAAGGTCCCTCTGGATGGCATCCCTTCCCTCCAGCGTGTTGACCGCACCACACAGCTTAGTGTCATCGGCGAACTTGCTGAGGGTGCACTCAATCCCACTGTCCATGTCGCCGACAAAGATGTTAAACAGCGCCAGTCCCAGTACCGACCCCTGAGGAACGCCACTCGTCACTGGTCTCCACTCGGACATTGAGCCGTTGACCGCAACTCTTTGAGTGCGACCATCCAGCCAAGTCCTTATCCACCGAGTGGTCCATCCGTCAAATCCATGTCTCTCCAATTTAGAGACAAGGATGTCGTGCGGGACAGTGCCGAATGCTTTGCACAACTCCAGGTAGATGACATCCATTGCCCTTCTCTTATCCACCAATGCTGTAATCCCGTCGTAGAAGGCCACCAAATTTGTCAGGCACAATTTGCCCTTAGTGAAGCCATGCTGGCTGTCACCAATCACCTCCTTATTTTCCATGTGCCCTAGCATAGTTTCCAGGAGGATCTGCTCAATGATCTTGCCAGGCAGAGAAGTGAGACTGACTGGCCTGTAGTTCCTTGGGTCTTCCTTTTTTCCCTTTTTAAAAATGGGGGTTGTGTTTTGTCGTGGGTTGACCCTGGCTGGATGCCAGGTGCCCACCAAAGCTGCCCTATCACTCTGCATCCTCTACTGGACAGGGGAGAGAAAATATAACAAAAGGCTTGTGGGTTAAGATGAGGACAGTTTAATAAAGCAAAAGCAAAGGTTGCGTGCAAAAGCAAAGAAAAACAAAAGATTTTATTCTTTAGTTCCCATCAGCAGCTGATGTCCGGCCACTTCCCGGGAAGCAGGGCTTCAGTACACGTAGCGGTTGCTCCGGAAGACAAACATAAATAACAAAAGACCCCCCTTCCTCCTCCTTCTGCTAGCTTTTATTGCTGAGCAGACATCATACGGTATGGAATATCCCTTTGGTCAGTTTGGGTCAGCTGTCCTGGCTATGTCCCCTCCCAAGATCTTGCCCACCCCCAGCCTACTGGTGAGGGGGGGCAATGTTGGAGAGACAGCCTTGATGCTGAGCGAGCACTGCTCAGCGGTAGCCAAAACACTGGTGTGTTATCAACACCCTTCTAGCTACCAATATAGAGCACAGCACTATGAGGGCTGCTATGGGGAAAATTAACTCCGTCTCAGCCAGACCCCTTTTCCAGTCAGTGGGAACTTCTCCGGACTGCCACAACTTCTCAAATATGATGGATAGTGGCTTAGCCACTTCATCTGCCAGTTCCCTCAGGACCCACAGATGCATCTCATCAGGTCCCATGGACTTGTGCACTTTCAGGTTCCTTAGATGGTCTTGAACATGATTTTCTCCTACAGTGGGTGGTTCTTCATTCTCCCAGTCTCTGCCTTTGCCTTCTGCAACTTGGGCGGTGTGGCTGGAGCACTTGCCAGTGAAGACTGAGGCAAAAAAGTCATTGAGTACCTCAGCCTTCTCCATATCCCAGGTACCGAGGTCTCCTCTTTCATTCCAGAGGGGGCCCACATTTTCCCTAGTCTTCCTTTTATCACCGACATACCTATAGAAGCTTTTCTTGTTGCCCTTGATGTCCCTGGCCAGATTTAATTCTATCAGGGCTTTGGCTTTCCTAACCTGATCCCTGGCTGCTTGGACAATTTCTCTGTATTCCTCCCAGGCTACCTGTCTATGGCTCCCTCTGTAGGCTTCCTTTTTGTGTTTGAGTTTGTCCAGGAGCTCCTTGTTCATCCACGCAGGCCTCCTGGCATTTTTGCCTGACTTCCTCTTTGTTGGGATGCATCGCTCCTGAGCTTGGAGGAGGTGATCCTTGAACATTAACCAGCTTTCTTGGGCCCCTCTTCCCTCCAGGGCTGTATCCCATGGTACTCTACCAAGCAGATCCCTGAAGAGGCCAAAGTCTGCTCTCCTGAAGTCCAGGGTAGCAAGCTTGCTGCGCGCCCTCCTCGCTGCCCTAAGGATCTTGAACTCCACCATTTCATGGTCACTGCAGCCAAGGCTGCCCTTGAGCTTCACATTCCCCACCAGCCCCTCCTTGTTGGTGAGAACAAGGTCCAGCGTAGCACCTCTCCTCGTTGGCTCCTCTGTCACTTAGAGAAGGAAGTTGTCATCAACACATCCCAGGAACCTCCTGGATTGCTTATGCCCTGCTGTGTGTCCCTCCAACAGATATCGGGGTGGCTGAAGTCCCCCATGAGGACCAGGGCTTGTGATGATAGTTTGCTCAGCACATTTTTAATATACTACATTTAATAATCACATAATGCCTTTTAAAGCATGTTAAAAATTCCTGATTTTGGTACGTCAGCACTAGTAAAATATCATAACTCATAGAAACCTTTTCTACATTTGTTTCTTCTGAATTTATAGAAACTGTGTCCATTTCAAGCTTTTATCTGTCAAAAAATCTCTAAAATTTTCAAGTTTAATTTTATTTGTTGGATATATGCTATACTTTTCATATCACTTTAAGCATCTTAATTTTCCTACTAATCAGCATTGAATGGTCTAAAGAGGCATTCAGACCATCTACTTCATGCAGTACAGAGCATGTTGAGTAGAGCAGTCAAGCCTCTATATATTAGAGATGTCACCAGACAGTGATTCAGGTCACCTGCAGCTAAAAATATACAGTGTGAATCTCTTGCTGGAGGTCTTAAAAATATTCAAACTTAAGTTGTAAATTAGTTTTCTTCCAAAGGGCCTTTTCCATCACCAGCATTCGGTTCACAGTTCAGAAGGGAATTGCCTCTACACCCTCAAGCAAAGGTAACAGCACTGAAAAGCGACAGAACACATATGGATGGCTAAAGCCAATCCTCTTGGCTGTTGCAGCTGCTGTTGTATACATGTATGCCTGGAAATACTTGCTGTGCTATCAAACATGAAGCCTTTGTCTCAATCACATTACCAAATCGAATGTCATTTGAATGATGTGAGTATTAGTTCAAATGCCTCATTTCTATTCAAATGCATAATTTTACACATTAAGATGCTTTGTATCTCTTTCTGTTGTGTTTCTGGTTTGGCCATGCTTGCAAGATAATCCTAAAACAGATAAGATGTAATTTCATATACTCTATAAATTGATTATGAGATCAGATTCCAACCTAAAGCTATTGGCAAAAATCTAATGAACCTCCATGAGAAGACATCAGTTTTTAAATATTATGTAAGCTAGTATTAAAAGGCATTGATCTCAGTAGAGATCCCTCTTGGACCTTGCTCTTCTGAAAATGCTAAGGCTTTTGTAATCTCATCCATTTGCTTTCCACCTCCCTGATGTTCCTTACCTATTTTATTTTATTTTACTTTATTACCTGTCCTATATTTGAAAAGATCATGACACAATAATCCATCATGTCTAAAGTTGACTACAGGTTTGTGAAAATCCAAATATGTTAAATCTGCTGGCTCTGTCTATACCAACAGTTATTTCATTAAGTACTATGATTTGTCTGAGACGATTTACCTTTCACAAATCCACGATGACTCATGCTTATTAAATTGTTCTCTTCCGACTGAACGAATATTTAAGATAACCAAAAATAGCATCTCAAAAGTTCTGCTACTATTGGCTCAGGCTTTGACACACTTAAACAGACTGCAAAGTATCTTCCTTTACTAATTTCCAGTTGGGATTTCTTTTTCAGAGTAAGTTATTATTAAGCCTGCATAAAGGTGGCAGAATCTTTCTCATGGATGTTTTTCTTAAGATTTAGTATGGTGTTAATCACTACAACTTCTGAAAATGATCCATTTCTGGTCTAGGTTACTTTTCTTTCTTTTCAGCTGGTGAGACATTTTTAAGTGCTTATTCATGATATTTTAAAGGTCTAGCTATCTAAGATGTATTATTTTTCGTTCACAAAGACAGGGCATTAGAGATACTTTTCTACTTATCTATGAAGGGGAGAGAGAAGCTTTAAAGCACTGGGAAGACTAGCTGTAATAAACTATTTGAAACACTTTGAAGAGTATTTATTTTACCATCTCCCTTGATAAGTACAAAATGTACCTGTTTTTAAAACTACATTTATTTTACCATGACTATCCTAACCAGTCTTCTTTTTTTAAAGCTGCTGTTTCTTTGTCTTTTTTTTTTTTATTTATTTTGCTTGTCACACACTTTTTATATTCCTTTCATATGCTGTCCAAGTTAGGGAAAGGTTAGTAATGCTCGTGAAATCAGTGCAAGACTTTTATCACAGTTGTTGTTTAGGCCTTTTTATACAGCGTTTGCTTCTTCCCCTGCTATACTCAGTAAGTTAAGGACTCTTATTTAGTGCAGCCAAGTTTTATGTAAGCCGTACAAGAATAAGAAGGCAGTGCTGGAGTGGAAAGTGAGCCAGCATATGCTAGTCTCCAAGCCAATGAAAATTAATGGTTTATAAAGGAAAGAACTAATGTTGGAAGAATGAATCAGAGGATCAAGGGAACAAAAACAAAGAGCAGGAAGGTGAGGTGACCACAGTACGAATGAAATCTTAATGATATGAATTAATTTTTGTTTGTCCTAACATGCTGCGCTGTTCTAATGATGAATTTGCCAAAAATCTGGAATTGTCTCCAAGACTCCGGGAAGCATCTCTAATTTGTGCACTGAAACATAAAAGAGCCTGTCGCTGGCACATGTAGAGACCAGAGACTTCCACTTGCAGTGAGTTTCTCATATTTATGAATATATCTTCTAAAAACCAAAATTTGCTTCATTAATTTCCTTGTCAACGTCACTCAGTAGTTCATTGAATTTGACTGGGAAACCCAACAGCAACTCCTGCTTCCTCCTCCACCAACATTCTCAGGACATTTTTATTTATGCAACTCATTACTATAGAAACAATCTTTCTAAGGTATTTCAGTTTCAGAGCAATGCTATATTAAAGCCATTCTGCTTATAGAACATTTTGTTTCTTATTGAAAATGTCTCAGGTGAAATACTCCATGACAATAAATGTTTTCAAGAAACCATTTCCCCAAACACAGTTGAAATGAGCATTTACTGCTATGGTGGTATTATCACGGTTTCCACAATAACACCAATGAAGGTCATGTAAACTTTCATATTACCCATTTCATGTTTCATCTAGTTCTATACATATGTGTGTGTAAATTTGATATATTGTAGAAATAGAGGCCTGGGAAGATTCATGTAATATAATTGCTTTCACGGAGTGATCAAGTACCATGTTAAACAAAGGTGGAGGCTTTACCTCAGAGTTCCCACGGAGCCTAGCTGTTAGGAAAGCTCCTTTTCTCAGAATTAGAAATTGAGTTTCCACTATGATTTTATCCATGGTTAAGTTTCTTTCTCTTAGGCAAGTTCAGTCCTTTAGTTTAAGAAATTCTCTTTCTCCCTGGTATGTATCCTTGTAATGAAATTATAGACAGCAACAAGATCCACACAGTCTTCATTTGGCTAAGCTGTGCATGGCACACCTTCTATACTTTCTTCATAAGAAGAGATCTGCTTCCACAGTGCATTTTCAAATATTTTGGGGTTCCTTGTTCCTCTTAATCCTCTTCTCTCTTATTTCACATTGATACCTCTATATTCCTGCCTGTCTCCCCCCTTCAACTCATCTCTACATCCCCCACCTCTTCACTCTTCTGTCTCACCACTGCTTTCGAAAGCTATCTATCTGCACATTCACTTTCTTCCTTACCTGCCATCACAATGTTAGGCTTCAAGCTGCAGCTGGCAGCCTGTTCCTCAGCTTAATTAAAGGCCACCCTTGAACTTCACAGGAAATATCTGTATTTGGGACCTCAGGACTCTAGCTGCGCTTGGAACAGTGAGAGAAATTTTTGATACAATTCAGTGCGTTAATACCGCTGATGCTAAGACTTCCAAAGTGTCTGCCAGAATCCATACAAAATAACCCCCCAGAAAAACAGAAAGAATATTTTCTTCATGAAATAGAACAAGTTCAAGGTAAAATGTGTGGAACGGAAAAAAAACTAATCCAATGCATATGTTTCACTATGTGAAACTAAGTCTTAAAGAATAACCAGTAATTGCTGTGATTCTGTTTTCATGAGCTAAACTTAGTTTTGCACCAGTGGCTCACAAACGCCTATGCCAAGTAAGATGTTCTGAGAATTAAGGAGGAAGGAAAGAAGTCTGTGGTTTGGGAGGAGAAGCAAATCCATTCTCTCTCAAAGGCATCTGAGAAATAAAAGATTCACCATCTTCTGTTTAAAATCGCTCTCCAGCTGGATCGGTTTTAAGTGTCACACATTCCAAATCTGTGTCATATATTTGGACAGAAGTGCTTTAATGTCATGAGTCCTCCTGAATCATCTCTTTCAGTAATACATCCAGGACTGTCTTGCCCAGCAGGCTGAGAGCAGCCCAGCCTGGGTTTGGGTTGCCCCAGTAGACACACGCACTCACACTGCACTGATGAGAACTGTACAGCAAGGAGAAATTCTGCCGGGAACATAAATGGCAGAGGAAAATCCTGTCCGGCACTTAGCATCACAAACGGCAAATTAAGAGATGCTGACGGATATAGTATCTGTGAGCCAAAGAGAGGAAATTGTAGTAATCACCCACTGTGTTTGAGTAGTACTTTGTACTGTGAAAGAGCTTAGCATGAATATGGTATATAACTCCATTGCAGCAGGCCTGTCATTTGGAAAGTGGGGGGAAAAGAGTTTATCCTCTCCTCCACCCCATCCCTCATTTGAGTTTCTCCTTGTAAAGTCATGCCAATAGCAAACAAAAGCTCACAGTGCAATAAGCATGAAGATAATCAGCTTTCAATGCCCCCACTCCCACTGGATTTTAAATAGCAGGTTCCCCTGAGCATAACACAGTTTTATCAGAGTGCTTGGTTAAAATGGAGGCTCTGCTGTTGATGTTCCAAAGCAAACACTGCTCTACAGGTATATACATCATCTACAAGATTCAGATGTTCCACTGGGCATGTCAGTCCTTGCAAAGAGGGGTCTTCCACGAGTGTGGGAAAACTCAGGACAGCCCTGCATACCCTTGTGGGGACTGATTACATGCTTGCAAGTGGAAGCTGTGTGGAGTGGTGTTCGTTGAAGTACAAGCAGCTGCCGCTATCCTGTGCTCCCGGCACAGAACTAGAGATGATAACCCAGGAAGTCTGCCTCCACAGATGCAAAGTTTCATTTGCTTTCATCTTTCATGTAGATTTTATAAAATAAGAGGTATTAAAAGAAAAAGGCAACAATTGGAAGCTCCAGAAATAGTTTATATAAAAAAAACTATTTCCTATTATGGGAGCAAAGCTTGTGCTAGATTTCAATTGCCAAAGAGTATACGAGCTGCCTGTGAAAGGTCCAACATTTTCATCTGGAAAAACTTTTAGATTTTATTCCTTTATTTGGCTTGAAACAGAGATTTTTTGCTTTTGTTAAATCTTTAACTGAGGTCTGAGCCACAGGAAAAGTAAAAGGCAACATGCTGGCTAGAGGCCATCATTTTACATTTTAGAAGAAGGATTTGGAGTGAAAACAGATGAAAGCTATGGGGGCCCTGGTCAGATGGCAGTCAAAAGATCTGCAGGAGCCAGAAGGAACAGAGTCCAACATATTTGAATCCTGGCTCAGAAGAAATCAATGATCAGCTGAAATTGGGGATGATGCAAGGAAAAATAAAAAACCCAACATTCCTTGAGGTATTGCTTCAGCACTTTGTATAGTGAATAATGGAAAAATACCATCAAGAGGAGATTTTCATAATTCTGGCATCAAGAAATTCTGTGAAGTGTTCGCATTAACCACTGTCACTCCAATGATATTTCTAAAAAGAACAGAAGTTTCAGAAGCACAGAAAGCAAAGGATGGCCCAGAACAAACAAGAAGACCTGGAAAACCAGAATAGAGCAGACTAAAGAGCTGTATAGAAATCTAGCCCGTGCTCAGCACCAAATGGGAATTAGAGAAGTAATCAGGGAGGAAGCAGACTGATGTACACTGGATGAGGTAACCCATCAGGGCAGAGGAAGAATTAAGTTTGGAGGGCCATAACATGGAGGGCCATGTTAGAGAAGATGTTAGCAGACATCATTGTTTTTGTGAAAGGTAATGAGTCAATTAACATACAGCGATTCCAAACTTGCTGCCTCTGAAGCTTCCGATGCCCTTGTTTAGAACAGTCGTGGAGGTCACATATTGCAAAGGAACCTCTTAGCTTTGCTGTACAATCTTAAAGAAGTGCAGCCAATGCAGGAAACACTTGCAAGGAACAGGGAACTGCTGGAGGTGTATCTATCTGGAGATAAGTAAAACCCCAGCTAACAGCTTTTCTGTTCTCAAATTGTGAAGAAAAACAGTTCCGAGCATTTTTATTAGAATGGCTTAAGTGAAAAAAATAGCTCACAAGCAATGTTTTACTTCTTTTAAAACTAAAAACTAAAGCGATCATGGAACACACTGAACACTGCACTCAGGTGGTTCTCAGGTGAATCAGCTGATATTCCTGTTTGGAAAATCCTTCACTCATAATGGTACCAAAACATAGCTTTATATGTTAACTATACCACTATTATAGGTATTTATATTGCTGTTGTTACTAGCTGTGCCATTTCAGTCAAATCCTGTTTCCTTTGTCATCCACATATGGTCAGTGGAAGCAGGATATCCTCTTCATGCTCTGGGGCACAGTTTTGCTTTCCTTGCTCAGTATTGTTTTCAGTGGCAGTTTGTATAGCCATGAAAAGTGGAACTGAGCCCCTACATCACTTCTGTGCTCCTCAAAAACACCGTGCAATGGATATGACCCAAGAAAATTATCACTAACTTCAGCTTTTACTGCAGTGCTGCAGACTCACTTTAAGCTACTGGGAAAAAAAACCCAAACACCCAACTAACAACAAAAAAGATAGGTGGACTTTCTGTCACCTAACTATAACAACATACAAAATTAATTTTGGGGTGTTGTAAACAAGCCAGCTGAGCTTATATAGTCACTGAGGTGGTGGTGAGAGAGAGAAAAAGGTGTCCATCCTTCACATATCTCAGGACAGGCTGAGTTACCCTCAGAAATACCTCCCTCTGCTGACTATACACGAAGACTCAGTTCTTCAGGTGTTTCAGTTATCCTTGTTCTGCAGAACTTAGGTACCAAGAAGAGGTACACACTAGAGATTTATCTTCATCACCTAGTTTGTACCATTAAACAAAATGGTACAAATGCTCCTCCCCAATCCTTCGTGCTGCTATTGACATTGAATGCATCTTACACCTGATTTATTTTATAAATGCTGAATCTCCAGCTATGATATAAAGATCTTACATAAATTTACTGGGGGGACAAGGAGCAGGAGGGGGAGAAGGCTGAAGGAAGTTAGATCTGAACATTCATTGTTTCAGAAATTCATCACTGACTATTTAAAAGAAATCATTTAAACAGTTTTCCACATGTGCTATTGTTAAAGCCTCTGCATGTCACACAGGAAGACGTCTTGCGCTGCTGCACCGGGCCCTTCAAAGGAAATGGAGTGGTTCAGCCAGTCACTTTTTTTCAGTTTCCATCATTGTGTCAAGGTTAAAGTTTATTTTCCTTAAGGATACTAACTGTAAACAAGCACCCACTAACAATGATAGTCTCAAAAAATTGTGGTTTGTCTTTTAACAGAAGTTAAAACATCTGTTAGTCTTTAAGATTGGAGTTATAATGCACACTTCAGTCTAGCAGCACTTAGCATTGAATTTAAAGGACATTTCCTTCATTGGAAAGTTTCCCTACAAGGAGAAGAAACATAAATGAAGTCTCTCTAGAGACATTTTGCTTTTAATTGGTACTCAATCCCCCACCCCCTCCCAACAAATGCTCCCCCCACCTTATTACATGGCTCCATTTATGTGGACTTTCTCCCTAAAGAGGAACAAAATAATCTTTATTTGTAGAAAGAGAGTTTGCTAGCAGAAATAAATTACAAAATGCGTATTCACAAATATGTAACCATTGGCTAAAATTTTTGGAAGTACAAAAATGAATATTGACTACAGCTTGTTTAGCAATCAATTTTTTTACTCCATGCTGACCTGTAACAACAAAGGAGCTTAACATATTTATAACACTCGTACATTTTACAATTAGAAACAAAAGTATCTGTATTATTGTAGTGCATCTGTATTTAATAGTTACAGAATGGTGAATAAATGTTACTCTTTTTTTCTTTCAGTAGCATTTTCCTTGGAAAATGGAAACTGCTTTACAAACCTAAAACTAATACAGAGAATTTCTCTCTCCCTCCTTCTCCGCCATCATGAGTAGAATCCTCTTTGGAAAAACCCTTTCAGGAATATTACATTCTAAAGATCACTGATTGTTAAACTGTATTACATTCTTTTTTTTGTCATCTTCCTGTACTGAACACTGTGAAGACACAAATTGTTATTGCTAGCATTATTGCACCATCTCATGTTGTTGCCAGTGGCTCATAAATTCCGTATATCATCATATCCTTTTCCTATGACTTTACATTAGCACTGTAAAAGTCCAGAATACAGATTACTATTTTGGACTTCATTTTCTCCTTTTTTGGATTATTTTTCCTGAGTAATTACTTCCAGTA
Source organism: Gymnogyps californianus (assembly GCF_018139145.2). NCBI lineage: Eukaryota > Metazoa > Chordata > Aves > Accipitriformes > Cathartidae > Gymnogyps > Gymnogyps californianus. Next base: position 55,336,830 of record NC_059472.1, on the reverse strand, counting down.
CATGAAATTTGTCAGGTGAACAACTTCTTACCAAACAGCATGTAATCATTACAGATATGGCCCAACCCATCTTGGGTTGCCCTGGTACGAAGAGGTGCAGCACCTTTTTGCCACACTTGCATTCAAGAATCTTTTCCTAAGCCATCTCTGCTAGTCTCAGCTGTTGCAAGGGAAAACCTTGGGGTCGTAAACAAGAATTTGACATTGGTCTGGGTCTGCAGAGAGCACTCAAGAAAAGATCAGGAGCCAAAGACAGTATTCTAAATAATTCTCACTGTTAACCATTTCAGAGCTGATGAAAAAAACAGCAGGCATGAACATAATGCGAACGTCTGCCCGACGGCTGAGAGCTTTACCTCGCAGCTTGGGAACTCAGATGGACAGGGCTTGGAGTGCCACCTTCTTTTCCCTCCTGACCCAGGTTAAATATTGACGGGACTGAGCTTAAGGCTGTTTGTTATTTGTGAGCCAAGGTCATTATTAACGCAACAGCTCGTAGGGTCCAAAATGTGCTAAGCACTTTAAAGAGATGTAGGGCAAGCCAGGCCTCAATCCCACAAAGCTGATATGTCAGTGTCAATTTTAGACACAGTGACCAAACCTGTCACTCCTCCCTCTCCCTTATTGCCTCCTGTACCCCTTTCCCTGGGATGCATTGCCTCTCTGGTCACTTGGAAAATCAGAACATGCATTTAGCTTTAGGAAACTAAAATTTGCCTCAGCATCCAAGTTTTTAAAACACCCAAACCCAGGTATTTTTGCAAAAAGAATGGGGATTAATAGCAGACTGTGGGATCGGTCACCTCTGGTTGCATGGTGAGTAGAAAACCCCTTCAGCCACATCAAGGACTAAACAGATATCTGGAATCAGCTTTCCCTAGATCTAGCAATGGCCTCTTCGGGTAAAGGCTCCTGCACATTGTAGCTAAGGGGGTGGGGAAGTGGCAGCCTCCATCACTTATAAAACCGTCATTAAATTGTCTTTTTTGAAAGAAGAAATATTGCAATAATACAAATATTATTTTTAAAAGCAGCTTGATATAGACTAGTTTCAACTTGTCTGTGAGACACTGGAAAAATCATAGCATTTTCAGAAAACAGGTTTTTCCTTCTCACATGTTGTGTCTCTTTTAGTTAATTCAGTGGAAATGACAGTTCAAGGTGAACTGGCAAAAAGTTATTTAGTCTAGATCAAAGGTTAAATTTTCAGCTCCCCTCTCTAATCATAAATAAAGTTTTGAGAACATGTTTTGGAAATGGTATTTTGTGAAATGAATTTCAAGGTGGCCTTTTAGGGTAGTCAGTATTACAAGAGCCAACGTCACACACATTGTGTAGGAGAGGGAAAGAAAGAGCTCATGTATAAGGGATTTAAGCAAGCTTATCAAAACTGCTCTTGTTGAGTTGCATTTTTCTCCAGCTGAATTCCTGCTCAGTAGCAGTTTACCAGTTGGGTCCTCCTCAAATTAAATCTACAGTTTTCTCTGCAAGGGAAGGGAAAAAATAATAAATCAAAACTAATGAGGTATTCTTTATACTATTGACATCTTCATTTTTTCTTCCTGCATCACTGTTAGATTTGAAAGGGGAAAACAAGGAGTGATACTGAATGTGAAAAATGAAAACTGCCCACCCGGTGAAAAGAAGGGAAGTAGGAAATCAGGAGGGTGAGTTAGCAATTCCTTAAGCATATGCAATATCTATAATTTTCAAACTTGACAATTGCACTGAGACACAGAGGGAAAGTGAACTGATTGGGAGAGTGTTTGCTCTTTCACAAACAGACTTGCAAGAGAAGTACATCAGTCATTTTGTCCAGGCTGTATGTAACACATGCACATCTCAACACAGGCGCAGAATGGCAGTCACAGGAGGGAGGAGAGTTCTCACCTCGTTTTCCTCCCCTGTGCTCTCTGCCTTCCCTGCATGGAGAAAATTGACACAGCCCTTCCTTTCTCCAAGAGGAGCTGTTAGCTCAAAATCCAGTCAATTAAAACACTTTCCTTTTCCTTCTCTAGGTGCATCCACAAACACCTGTGCTAATTTTTTTCAGATTTAAAAATCGTATTATCCTATTTCTTTTTTAATTCCTTCTTTTGTTGCTATGTGATGCTCTTCTCTCTCTCCTTCCCCAACTCCTCCCTTAGCTCCCTCCCCCCAGGATAACAGAGTGGCTAGACTGAGCAAACATTGAAACAGACAATGTACAGATTGCTTTCAAATGCACAAAAAAACAAACCAGGAGAGAAGAGATAAAAATTGATAGGTTTCTTTTCCCCCTCTTTAATCGTAGGTGTTATTATAACAATATAGGTAAAATATTTTCCAATGGAGGTGTGATTTTTAAATTGATAATGTCTGTAACTTCAGACAGTGGTTGAGAAGTTGGAACTCATCAGCTTCTGTGTGCTGGAGCACTGGCACATTGGGCAGAATGAAGAGTGCACGGGTGCTACGCTGAGCTGTGCTCACCCATATCATTGCACATGATTAAGATCACACGTAGCCTTCTTGCAGTTCTGTAGGAAGATATATCTAGAGTTTGACTGTCACTAGACTGTACTGAATTTAGTGGGCCTTTTTGTTGCACTCATCTCACCTCCTGATTTTTCTTGTCTGGCTGCTTCTGATTGTTATCCAGAGAGCCATTCCAATGTCTAAGAAATTAATTGATGCTATAGTCTTGCTAGGGTTTGTTTTCAGCTGCTACGCTTAACTGATAATTTGTCTGAAGGCAGTTCTTCAGATAGATACAGAAATTTGAATAAGATGAACAGCGAAATCAGAACATTTTCTCACAAGTAAACATTTGTAGTGAACAGACAGACATTGAATATGATGTGTAGCATTCCACACGGTTACCAAATTTGTCTTTAATGCAGGCATGTATATCTAAGAGTCTTGTCCTTACTTCAGAAATGCTGCATACTCACAGCTCTGCCTTCAGTGGGGGCTGCAGGACACCGATTTGCCACAAACGGCCAACTTGCAGGAGGATAACTTACATTCAATCCATCTCTTCTACAAGACCAGGTATGTAAATATATTTCCTCGTGACCAGAAAGCTTCCGTTATCTCCTGTTTTAGGATATTTGAATGTTGTCCCTGTGCACCTATCTCAACAATTAGCTTACACTCTGTAAGAGCCATCATTTGTTTTGCCTGAGATGTATCTCTGTGTGCAGTAGAGGACATTGGTATACATAAGACATAAGAACTGAAACATCAACCTGTATTTTTGATGAGGCAGAGCAGAAGGTTTGGATTTGGGTCTAAGTCCAAGAACAAATAGAATTTATAAGTACTTTGGGTGAAAGAAAACTCTTTTCCTTGCACTTTCAGATATTATCTTTCAGGACTTAAAGGATAACTGTCTGGAGCCATCAAAAATTCCTCCATTATATGACAGACTAGAACTAGAAGCAGAACCTCTGTTGCCAGACTGACTCGGCTGGCTTCCCCAAACAAGAACAATACGTATCTTTATAGCCTCTCTCACTTTATATTTGGTGGATCCTGTAACTGGGTTGTTAAGACCATGTGTCTTGCCTCGATATCTTGCAGACTTTCCAGGAGACTCAGACAATCAGCGCAAAAATACACTCTGACCTAGGACCCCCCTGACTTTCACCTTCAGGAGAATACCTGACCGAGGTTTAAAAAGCAAGCATTCCTTTGTATTAATTCATTATAAGTTGTGGGCAGAAGCATGTATTCTTCTGGTAGCCATTATGGATCTCAGCACCTTTTACGAGGATAAGACATTATATATTACAGCATAGAGAGAAAGGACAGTGTAGAAGCTAGTGACAAGAGCCGGCCCTTCCATCAGAGAAAAACTGATTATCAGTCAACTTTTTATTTGTCTGTGTAATGCTCAAGACACCAATTAACTACCTGTCTTTCCCCTATTAGTAATATCTACACTGTGCTATGCAGGAAAAGTGTCTTAGTCAAAATTAACAAGGCACAAGGCAGTAGTTGGATAGCAATTAGCAGACAGTGTCATTGCCATGTCTTGCTAATAAGATGAAACGATAGAGAAGGAAATGTGTTCTGTGTGTCTAATGGATGCTGTAGATCAAATAACATCTCAGAGGTTTCTGAAGTAGCGTAAACAGAACGACTCCCTGTTGTGATAAGTCATCTTGGATCAATGGTGGAACTGGAATAATCGCTGGCATGTAACTGATGTGGAGAAGGGAAAAATACAAGATACTGAATTTTATGTTATCAGATGAACGGCTTCATTTGAGCCTGCGAGAGTGTTTGACCAACTCTGTACTAGGTAGGAGACAGACACGAGCAGGGCTGGTTTGTTTTTGCAGACAGATGTCTATGGTTCCACCCTTTCTCCCTCTTGTTGCCCAACCTCAGCCCAAGATCAACATGATTCAAAAGCAGGTTTCACCTATCTGACATCCACATGTGCTCCTTTAGGGGACAGAGGCTTAGATAAATGGTCTGGGTTTTGAGGTCATCTCTGTAACAGGATTAAAAATATTAACTGGCTCATAAATTTGTTTTACCAGGGTAGCGTTGCCTGACTGAGCCTGTATCATTTTTATTGCTAGCTACAGTTATGTTTATTGACAGACAAGGATTATAAAATGATGACACAAAGCAGTAGTTATTCTGGGTTCCAGCAGGAACAATAAATTCTCTGCCTCCAGTTCTGGAAATGTTTCAAGGCTTTTTCTTCATGAATAGTTACTCTATAAAGCCACAGTGTTTTTTTGACTAACATTACTCATTTAGTTTACCTGTGTTGCTCCAATCAGTAGAACAGAGATGCAGAAAAAGTGGTATAATACTATAAAATTTACAAAGCCCTAAATAGACAGAGCTGAAATTATTTTTTTTCTTTAAACCTTAGTTGCCAACATCAAGAGCAGAGTTTCGTCTGTCTAGGGATATTTGTAAACACAAAAAACCAAACCACCAAAAAGACAAACAAGAAAACTTGATAAACATGAGGAGCTTCAGTTGGAGAAAAAGAAATAAAGAACATCTGCACTTCTAAATACACAGCAAAATGACACAAAATCAAACGTGCATCAGAAGTCTGTCAAACCCCAAGTTTTCAAATGTTAGTTGTGTGCTTTAATGACACTAAGAAGTTGTAGGACATTTGCTGCCCAGGGCAACAAATGATACAGAGGTGGCCTATTTCACTTTCAGCCTATTTCAGATGTCAAGTTTTTCAAGCCTCTATCATTTATCTTATCTTCCTTTTACCCTTTTAATATTTGTTTACATCTTTCCCATAGTCTGAAGCTGGAAACTGCACTCTGAGTTATCACTGGTCTCAAGAATAGCTAGTTTTATACAGAAACACAAAAGGGTTGAGGTTAGAAAGGACCTCTGGAGGTCATCTTGTCCAACTCCCCCCACTCAAGCAGGGTCACCTAGAGCCACCTAGAGCCTCTTGCCCTTCACAAATGAAAATTAATATATCTGAGAATAAGAATCTTCTTTTTTAACATAGTGTGACACTGTTGCCACTGTGTCCCCCTAACTTCTAACTCCTTTTCTGCCTTACACTGCTTCCTAACTGTTTTTTCCCCATTTCATGTATACAAAGCACTTCTATAGCAATTGCATGTGCCTTTATCAAATTTCCACCAGTTGATTTTGGAACGCCTTTCCAGTTTCTGGAACTCCTTCCAAATTTAAAAGCAACCTCATCATTTCATCATCCAGATCATTGATCAGCAAAGGATTGAATAGAACTGGGCTCAGAAACACCCCATTTTAAATGTCCTCCCAGTTTGACAACAAAGTGTTGATGATAGTTTCTTTTTTATTTTGTTTTCTCAACCAGCTGTGAGCCTTCTCTGCAGTGATTTAATCATATGCCTTAATTTGCTTACGAGAATGCTATGTAGGAGACTCAAGAGCCTTACTGAAGTCAAGATATATCACATCTACTGCTTCCCCCTTATTCACTTATCCTGTCAAAAAAAGAAATTAGATTGGTTTGATACAATTTGTCCTTGACAAATTCGCGTTCGCTAGACTATTATTACCCTCGAGGTGCTTATAAATTGATTGATTGATCCTCCACCATACAGCTTCAGTTCAAGGAAAATCACTTCACCAGCATCTACCCTGATGTGCAGCTAATTGGGCTGTGATTTCAAATCTACTTCTGCTGGTTTGGTATTGTCTTCCCAAAAAGGCCTCCTAACTATCTTGACCACGTGTTCTCTTCAGTCCCAAAGCTAACCGGGTTATATGAGCTTTATCTGCTGTACTCAAGAGCACCAGATCTATGAACACTCTCCATGCTCATAAAAAGACCATGCACCCTCTAACTGACCTCTTTCTACTGTACTATCAAACATAAAATCACTACCTGTTGATGAGAGTGACTGACCAGTTCTGGGGTGCATGCTGCTAGGGTGCATGCTGCTAGGGTGCATGAGCAATAATTTTTTGTCATTTATGCAGAAAGATTCCAGCTGAAGAGCAGAACTCAGTAGATGGAATTATTGGTAAGCAATATTTGTAATTTATGTAAATGAAGCTGCCCAGAACTGTCTCATCTCCTTTTTTCCTACAAAGGGAGCAGAGAGTTTCAGTTTTCTAAGTCATTTGACCCTGAGACTTACATTTGGAATTCCATGCTAATAGACACTACATAATTATTATTTTAATTACAAAAGCTGCAAAAATATTCTACTGAGTCTATTAATTCAAATGATGTAACTGCCACATTAGTCCTACAGCGGTTTCAGCACAGAGTTATACTGAGCACAGCTGGCTTTTTGCTCAAAACAAGCTCAATATTTTGGCATGGCGTCCTCACAATGCAGAATTAGGTTACTGAAAGGGTGCTTGAACCCAAGCTGACCACAAGTAAATACGCCACTATTAAATACCGCAAATTTGACTTTCACACTTATGACTTACGAGTAAAGGATTTTATTAAAAATGTTGACATGCATAGAGACCTAATTTTATAGTTCTTACTTGGGCAAAACTCCTGCTGCAACTAAGGAAGGATAGTCCAAGCTCAGTCTCAGGTGACATAGCTTCAGTCACAATCCGGTCCTCATTCTTGTTTGGTCTTGGTCCTCTGTTAGGCTCTGCCATTGCAAAACTTATGCACAGAAATTCACTGGGACCGCTCCCACCAGTAACTAAGATTTTTAGGATCAGAGTACCTCAGTTTCCTATTTGTGAAACAGAAATAAATGTTACTTTCCTACATAAATGTTTGAAGAGCTGAGACACATTTTTAGGGGCTGGATAAGTACCAAAATAATAGACGATTTGTTTCAAAGATAATGCAAAACACTGAACAGGTCATTATAGAATAATTTGATTTGAAGAAACATTACCACAGAGCAAAATGAATAGATTAATGGTATAATTTTGCTATTTCTTTTCTTTCTCTGTTTGCAAACGTATAACAGATAACATTTGCAGAATGAAAACATTTTTTTGTATTCCATCATCTACCAGTGCAAATGTATCCATTTGCTTCATTTTATAAGCAGTTAAATTACTCTAACTCCTTATATACTTCTGTGAAAAAAGATGTCTACCTTAAGATTTACATGCCCTTTCTTCCACTCATCACTAAAGGCATGTTTGTGTTTTGCAAAGGGATACAGCATGATGCCTGAGGTAGGTTTCATCCCAGCTTGTATGTCCACACATTGCTATACAGAGCCCTGCTACTAACCTAAAGTGGAAGCAATAGAAGTTCTAAAACACAGCACTGTACCTGCACCAGTAAAGCCTCGCCTATCAGCAACTGGCCTGGGACCTGGGCTGTGACAGGGCTGGGCTGCTTCCTGTTCTTCTTTTCCATGCAGACCTACGCCGAGAACAATCCCATCACTGCTTTTATGTTCCTGCCAGAGGTCTTTCAGCAAGAGATGGAAGCTAAGATTATACAACAGGAAAACAAGCAGATCCTCAAATATTCCATAAAAATTTAAGATCTTTATAAAAACAGGGAAATAAGTTCAAAGATGCATTTCAAGTTAATTACCTATTAATTTGAATATAAGACTTGGACCGTATCTTAGTTCTATGCCATAGTTTTATCTACCTAAGAAACAGCAACATGAGATTTCTTCGTGGCTCTGTAAGTGCAGCTGGCTAAGAACATTGTTCCCAGGGCTGTGTGTGCCCCTCCTGATGCTGCCAAGGTTACTTGTGAATAAGAATCACGTTTGCTTCTGCTACATCAGAAAACAATTAATCTTCATTGTTTACCAACCAGGAGTAATCAAAAGCAGTAGGGAAATAAACTGTATTTTCAGGTACCTATGAAGATATTACAAAAACAAAGGCAAAAATGCAAACTAAAGCTGAGGAAAGCTCCTAGACTGCCTGTTACAGGAAAATGAAGATTTAGGTATTTTACAAACAGATCCTTTTTTTCACATTTCAGTGAAGACATATTTGATGGTATAAACTCCACATGTATGGCAAAGTGATCCAGAATACCTTATCTGCTCTGGAAACAGTTAAGGTCGGAGCAGATATACAAGAGCTACTTTATTTGTTTAGGTTTGATTTGCAAAGGTGATTTTAGGAATACCAATGGGGAAATTTGGCTCCTTTTTACTAGAGTGGAGGAGAAAAATATTGCTACAAGTAACCAGGAATGCACTTGTAAGGTACTGACACGCTGCTCACCACTGCAATTACAGGGATAGATAATTATCTAGGTTTGAACAGAGTGCAGAAATTAAAAGAGTTGAACTGCTGGCTCTATATTAAACTCAGGGCTAGAAGCAATAAAGGATTTATAAGTCCACAAATTAGGTACTGCTCTGCCCAAAACAGAAAACACCCAGTTCACTGAGCAGAAACTAAAATCCAGCTGGTCCAGAAAACTTTGAGCAGGTACCTGCTTTCAGCTAGTTAGCAAGAAAGACTAAAGATCAGGCTGTGCCAAACCATCCAAGGGAACGAAGGCCCCTCCATGTGGTAGGGACCCAGAGCCTGGTACCTCAGGTGAGGAACTGCGTTGTCTTCCTGAGAAGACACAAGATGTTCCCACCACGCACTTTTTCTGCAATAGCATGTGCTCAAGAATCGGGCTCAGAGGCCTGCCAAGCCTGGGAGAAGAGGAGAGGGAGAGGAGAGGGAGAGGAGAGGAGAGGGAGAGCAGCATTTCAAAAGAAAGCAAGAGCACTTCTGATTTCTGTGTGGCCCAGTCCAGCCCCAGAGATGTACTGGTCTGTCAGAGGAATTAGACTGTCCCCTGATTAGCTTTTGGACCTCAGTGGAAAATGAGTAAGAGCTGGGCCAAACTTTCTGGCCAAAAAAGCCCAGCAAGTTTAGATACTGCTGGCTAGATTCTAAGTGGGTTTAAAAAAATAAAAAATAAAAAGTCAGTTTCAGATTTATATACCTAAACGCTGCAAATGCAACTGTAGGTTCTGGAGAACTTTTTTGGGTTCAGCATGACACGCTTCGCACTGTACTTCCAGACTACAAGCCCCTACACTACAGCAGTCCACTACAGTCCCCTGCGCTGCAACCCACGTGAGGCTTCTTCTGTGTGTGGCACAGGTTTGCCACAGGGACTCTGTATCACTTTAACTCAGGCATAACTTCCTTTAGCAGAGAACATTCAGCTACAGACTGGATTTCCAAAAAAAAAAATAAAAATCACAGACTTGGAAAGGTAAATCTTCTATCAATTTTAAGCTGTAAGCTCACCATAGCAGAATATCATTTGGAAAAAAACCCCAAACATGCTGACAGTCAAATAAAAAATGATTCCGTTTGTAGTAAATACCAGCAGGGCAACAGACTGTCTTTCTTAGATTAAAATCCTAGGCTAGTGTTATGCACATTGTTAAAACTTCTTTCTACATGTAATTTTTCTACAGGCTTTATCCTGGAGTATCTAAGCCTTGTACAGCTGCTCCCCCACTAGTCTATGATTATCTGAGAAGCCAGCTGAAAGCTTGGTTTTAGGCTTCTCCTTTTTCATGTAGTATTGCTTTACTGTAGTTATTTGATGAAACGCTGTGTGTGACAAAGAGATGTGTTTCAGAACATAAACAGAAATACCCTTGTAAAAGTATTTAAAGCCTCAGGCCTGTTATTAAACTGCTCACCAATGGTTGTGGTCTCCGTTGATGTTGCTCCCATGGGTGCCAGAATGGCGCAGAGCTCCCTGGGGACGATGCGGGATTTGAATTGGGGGACAAAGCCACAAAAAATACGAGAGAACACACTGGTAGTTGGAGTGGTTCTTTCAGATGAGTTAGAGAGTGGGTAGGTGAAGAGAAGGGCAGCAGAGAGCTGTGCAGCAGCAGTCCTTTTCAAAATGGTAGACTGCGCAGGGATGCAGTGGTCCTCTACTGAGGCACCCTAGGCTGAGACATGGGGATAGTATGTTATCATACGCTAATAGATATCCAATATGCTAATCATAACCTAGTAGATCTGTCCAGCAGAGTCAAGCAGGAGCCAGTATCTCCCTGTGTCTAAGGGAGCTAACACAGTGAAAAGCTAAGAAAAAGGGCAAAACTACTAGAAGCTTTAGAAATAATTAGGTCTGTAGATGAAACCAGTGCAAGGTCCTGTTCTGCTGCCAAAGCATAACTCTACCAGGAAGCTTTGTGCTGTTTACCTTACATACTGTACAGCAAAATTTCTTCTAGGTGACCACTTAAGGAGATGAAAAAAAAATTTTTTAGGAAAGGTCTTCAAATAAAGTGAAGCATAACTACTCAACAGGCTGGGAATGCTTTGGGACAGTCTGTTAGGACAGATGGCTGCTTAACAAGAATGGTCTCTTGACCAGGTTTCTCTGTCTGCATTCCAGGTGCCTGCACATAAGGAAGCAGATCACATGCGCTGTTTCAAATGTGTATCGATTTGCCAGTGGGGAGAGAGAGAAAACTCCGTCTTTGATAAAGAATTTGATTTGATGATCATTTACAGACCACACCACACGAAGTCTTGACACTGTTTCTTCACCCTAATTACTTTGTGAGCCATCTGGTGCACCTGCTGTTGCAGTGAGGCAGGAATAACAGTTTTACACCCTCCCTCCCTTTTCTTTTCCTTTTTCTCACACTGAGATGGATCTTTTAAGTGAACATCCACCTGACGTGGCCAGACAGTGCAGATGTAGACGCAGGTGCAAACTCGGTCAACCATGCCTCCAGATGGCTCTTACTTATTAAGACAGCCAAAATAATAACCCCAGACAAAGGGCCTCCAAGAAAAAACCCAAGACCATCCTGCAGGAAAACACTAGGTTCAGAGATGGAGTTTATGAGGATCCCAAAGAGGTAATCAGCTTTGCATCTGTGGTGAAAACAGGACTGGTCAAGCTCCCTTGAAATTTGGATGAAATGACAGATTGATAATTGAGCAATTGGGAAAAATGGTTAAAATGCAATAGTCTCTCCTAAAGGCTGATCACATAAGCATAAGTGCCAGTAGCTAGATGCCAAGATGAAAGCCATGGCTTCCTTTTCTCCTGCTGAGTAATATGCTCTGCAACTGAGAAAGCCAAGAGACAAAAGCAATAGGACATTTTATAGTCTAGTTTCTTTTAAACATCAGAGGAATCACACTTCCAATGGCTGAACTCCAAAAAACAAACAAGCAAGCAAAACGAAGCAATTGTGCCCTCCCTCAACCTCTGCCTTTAGTGTCTTTAATTACTGGCCCACAAAGTGTGAAAGTTCAAAGAAATGAGTTTCAGGCTTGGGAAGCTGCCTCACTAAACAAGTTCATTGGGGCAGAAGAAGCTCACAGGAGTCCAGAGGCCACCTCTGCTTCCACAATTGAATGAGCATCTCCTTGTTAACCTGAATGCTCTATAGGGGAAAGGCATCAGAAGGAAAAACATCTTTTTCAGCCAGCTATTCCAACTTACCTTCTTCAGGACTGTCACAGATCCATTGGGGCTTTTCTGGCCTCAAGGGACAGCATAAAAAAGTGCCCTCCTCTCCAGTGATCATCCCAGCAGCCATGCTGCCTAAATGAGTGCTTTGCTGAGCAGAATTAATTGCTGCTTTCCACCTGTATTTTCTTGAGAGAGGATTTGTGGCAGAGTGCCCGGCAGACGCTGTGCTACTCGGTACAGTGGGTCCAAAAAATCAGCATGCAAAAGTGATGGGAGGTGCGAATCCACAGGCAGGACTTCCTTGGCCCTGCCATTCTGATAGTGACACACAAACGCCTTTGGGCTTGGCCGAGGAGCAGAGTCAGCCCTGCTCCAGGCCCTCTGCAAAGTGAGAAGGAGACGGAGGGTGGGGAAACTTCACAGTAGCAAATCTTAGTGAGAGGTGGGGTTGCAATACACGCAAGTCATGCCAAGCTCCGCAGTTTTAGTCCACAATGACTATGAAAATGGCCTAGGCGTATGTCTCCTCTGACAGGTGTTCTCTGAATTCTCCTGCCTAGAGGGGTCCTTAAAGCCTGAGGTCTCAGTGCCATCAGCCCAAAGACTTCCATCACCATGAAGGCAATGAGATCCCAACACTGTTTCATAATTCCTGACATACCCGAGAATAAAATCAATTCCAGATCTCTCATGTGTCTGACCAACATCCTTTGTCCAGCTTGCTTTCTTGCTCCGTGGCTTACTCGCATTCTTCTGGAGCAGAAAAAGGTACTGTTTTGACTTTCTGAAGGCTATTTCCTGCCTTTCCTTTCTCCCCTCCCCTCCCCTCCCCTCCCCTCTCCTCTCCTCTCCTCTCCTCTCCTCTCCTCTCCTCTCCTCTCCTCTCCTCTCCTCTCCTCTCCTCTCCTCTCCTCTCCTCTCCTCTCCTGGCGGTCAGTGGGGTCAAGCCCACGCACAAAGCAATCACAAGCAAAGAGAAAGGCAAGAACAGGCTGGGGGAGTTGTGCCTTGACCCTTTGTATGAAGGTGTCTGTCACTGCCATAAATACCACTTTGCTGACACAGTTGAGAAACCCTGAAAATTATTTTTATTTCTCGAGCTTAGAACTAAGAGTTTTATCCTTGGACCAGTACCTCCTGCACAAACGCACAACAGTGAGACATCTCCCTACCACAAGAGCTTTAAATGTTGTGTATTAGGCAGCAGATGGAGATGGGGAGCGTAAGGAGGCAGTAAGACCTTCCCCACCAGCCTGATAGATGCTGTTCTTAGCACAGCAAAACCTAACTGTTGCCAAGTTTTTGTATGTATGTTGAAAAAGGAGAGTTTTACTGAGGTTTTGAAAGAGGATAATGCAAACAAGAAAAGAACCATATTCTGGATTATCATGCTTTTTCAAAAATTCTTTTTAACACAACAGACAGGGACAGCAAAGCTACTTAAGTCCTGTATTCTGTTGTGTTGTGAGAACAAACCTTTCCCCAGACACCCTGTTTTATTTATTGCCCATTCAGTTTGCTAGCCATATGTAAAGCTAAACCTTTGCTAGTCTTCCTGGAAACTAAGCCAGCCAAACCACTGAAGAGATATATTTAGGACGGAGGAGTTGTACGGGACAGCTGGAGCATATCTCTTATACTTCTTTACTGTGGCACTATTTAGCCTTGTCACTGGGCCCAGGGTGAAATAGCTAGTACTCGTATTTTAATGAATGACAGCCAAGCAAACTCAAGCGATGAAGTTGTGATCAGCTCTTCCACAGTAAACCAAGAATTTGGCTAAACCTGTGTGTGATTTGGCCTATAAATATATTGTCCTATTAATGACCTCACCCAAAGGCAGCCTTAAAACTGGAACAACTTGTTTTTCTGAAATCAGGGCTTTCAGTGAGTGCTTTGATTTGGATGTAAAATCCAAGGACAATGCCTATGTTTTTTTGATGCTAGAGATTCACTGGGCAATTTCTGAATTCACTGAGGGGCAGTTATCACCAATACTGGGATTTGCATGACAAGACTGTGCTATGTAGGATGGATTTGTGTTAGAATGTTGTCTCTTTTCTGGGCTCACCGTGATCTACAGTACATGTATATTGGTTCGCATCCTGCATTCTGAGCGGCCTGCATTGGCAGAAACACAGATTTTATATCACTTATTAGTGATATAAATCAAGCATCCAGCATTTCATTGATGGTTAATCTGAGGCTCATAAGCAGAAAAGGGAAAATCAGGATCCTCCTTTCAGGACAATGGGATTCTTGCAGCGACTTGTCTCCAGCTCCACCTTTTTTCTTCCCTTTTTTGCAGCTTAATTTCCATTTGGAAAAGCAAAGTGACAGGGCTAAGGGAGAGCCTTTGCAATACACTGCAGTATGCAAGAAGCAGAAGACCTTACAGCCTGGCTAAAGCAACCCAACTCCATAAGAGGGCAGTGTAAGAAATGAGCACTGAAAATTATTCAGAAGTTATTTTCAGTAGCATTGAAGTTACGGTTTCCATAGAGGCGAGATTCCCAGTGGTTTCAGGTAGCTGTGGGGACAAGCTCTCTGCTGAGCAAGGTTTCAGGGATTGCACTGAAGTCGAAAGGATTACCGCATACAGGAATTTGTCCTTTGGCTCTCCACTCACACTCGATTTTCTGTCTAAACCCATGATTTAATTTGGGTGAATCCTGATTTATACCTCTATGAATAAAAGGGAGCTGAGGCCATCAGTAGTATAAATAAAGTCTTAGCTCAGAGGCAGTCTTGCCTGTGTAAGAACTGCAGGATCAGGCTGTATAGTACTGGTAGCTCTTTGGCATTTGATGAGCAAGTTACCTTTATTTATAACATGGTACAGCATGAGGTGTCGTTGTGACTGACTTACAACAGCTGCAAGGTCAGAAGTTTGATACACTGAGGGAAAAGTGCCCTGGCAATGTATATCTGGAGATTGTGTTGAATCAGGGATATGTAAAAGGTTAAATAGGGTAAGTCTAGAAGCTTTGGGCTTTTTTATATCTCAGACTAGCTTTTTAGAAACATCCTTGGAGGATACTAAAGAGCGCCTTCTATAACAGAATGCTGAATTCACCCTTTTTGCCATGTTCTGTGACCTTTTCACCACCTCCTTACTTGTGCTTTGTAAACCAAGAACCACTAAAACAACCCTGTCATCAAATCCACGGCATCTATTCCTTCATTGATTCCTGAGAGGTGATAACAAGCTCAGCTAGGAACACATTTTAATAATTATATAGCTATAATTATCATTTTGGCTTTGCTAGGATTTTTGAAAGATAAACTGTGCAATCTATTTATAAGCTTGATAAGCAGGAGGACCTAGTGCCCTTTCCTTCTAGTAAATCCATGGGAAGTCTCATAGGCAGAGTGAAATCATCTAAAAGAGCATCAAATAAAACAACGAGGCTTCCAATTAAGCATAACCTTGCAGTAGGTGGGTGCAATAAATACCTCACCAGTGAAGGGAAAGAAAGCATTGTATTTTACACAGAAATACAGACGTTTCAGTAAATACTTAGAAAGTGGCGATCTTCCATGAGTAGTCCCATCCACACTAACGCTTATCCCAGGACAAATGGTGAGGGCGAAAAGCTATTCCAGGAATACCTTTGGTGTGTACCAAGAGGATACATTTTGAAGGAGAGCTCCATTTTACACAGCTGGTTTGTTACATGATACGTATCTGCTCATTTGCAAAATTGGATTTTGTAAGCAAAAACAAATGGAGAAAAATAGCAGGAAAGACAATGAAAAATGGAAACACAATTTCAAGGATGTCAGAGCAGGGGCTTTGGGTAAGGTGTGAAAGCAGTCCCAAAGACAAGGCTTATGGGGTCCTGATAACTGTTTCCTAGCAACAAGAATACTATTAAGGGGGATGCTGAAGTCCAGTTTATCCAATGCTCTGAAGGACAAGTAAGTAACATCAAATTCCTCATTTTATACAGGGCTACTCAGTCACGTTCTGTAACAGTCTTTACAAGAAGAGTTTCTACAGAAATCAGTCTTGCATATGTACCTATATATATCTGTATATATATATGTTGATCCTTTTCCAGCAGAACAGGGAAACAATGTTATTTATTGGGATACCTGCTTTGGGTTATTTAATTAGATACAAGACTGCGAATCAGTTAAATACAATTATGTGAGAATAAACTGCAAGACCTTCTGCTTTTATTTCTGGGATATTTAGACTGCTAAGCTCACAAAAAATCTATTATGGTATTTACAACTGACTATCATAAAAGTTAGTTCATAGCACAGGTTTAATATAGTTGGATAATTATTTTTAGCTTAGTTGTGAAACTGCTTTCATTAAACAACTGCTATGTTATCCCATTTTATCATATTTCTCCTAGTAATGCTAACCTAGACTAAAACTGTAGTTCTCTGTTAGAAGGTTTTTCATGTTAAAGAGAGATCAGTATATAGCTACAAAAACTATAGATTGAACACTGTAGTCCATGTTGTATTAGAAATTCGTTTTAAAGGTCTGAACAAACTTTCCACAGAATAACCATCAAAAGGAGAGGCTAACACCATGTAAACTTTTGGGAAGGAATTTGATAACTTGGTTAAAAACATTACATAATTCAGTAAAACTCCTTAGAGTCACAGCTCAACAGCAATATTTATGTATACATTGAAATGACTAAAACCAAGGCCAAAACGGAATGAAAATGTTGGAAAGCATGGAGAAAATAGTTCAAGAGCCAAGCACTGAAAAAGGTTAGTTGCTGCACGTCATCATGCTTATGTCAGCGCAGTCTTACTCTACTAAGCTTCAAATGTAGATAATTAATGATCACCATAGCCCGGGTAGCCTCCCAAGCCAACCCTCAGAGGACTGCCATCTGATTTCCATGGCAGATGACCTTTGAAATTGATTCTTCACATTTGGGGGGGAGGGACAAAATAAAATAGGATTTGGTAACTTTTTACTCGATTCTTTTGCTGCGCGGGCTGAGGTTCTAGTTAGTACCCAATACTTGTGTTTTTTCCAGCACTGTTTCGGGGATCTGATTCTCTTCTTCAGCATTTCGCAGATCCCTAGATCCAAACAACAAATTCTAAGCTCCTTTCTTTCCACAGCCCAAAATAAACACGATGCAAATAGGCTCTAAGACCCACAGCCATCCTCTGGGAAATTTTCGGTGTAACCCTAGGTGGAGAACTGGTTTGCCATCTCTCATTTCCCATTTGGAGCATGATGTTTCATTAGCCAACAGATGTAGAAGACTTGACAGCAGCACTGTTAGGCTAGAACTGGCAAATTTTCAGGGTTCTCTCATTAAAGCAAGACAACAAGCATTTTTGCTGCTTTCCCTCCATTTCCCTCAATGCGAATTATTAGCTGAGTCTGCCCCCCTTTTAACACAGGGGTCTCCAGAGGGGCTGGAAGACCCATGCGTCCCTATCCCATCCCATTTGACAGGAGACCTCAGGAGCAGCCTGCAGAAATGCCTGTGGGCAGGCTCTCCAAGTGGGCCTGCTGGGGTAAGAAGCTGCCTAATGGCATACTAAGCAGCCGAGCAGCTGCTTGAGCCATCAATCCAGGTGACTCATGTCGAAAGTACCTGCATTTTCACAAGCTATGGAGATCAGTCATGTCACTTTTTGGGTTTTTTGTCAGGAATGGAATGAGACAAAGCTGGCAGCCATAGTGGAAACATCATTTTCCACGTAATTTGGCAGGCTGAAAATCCTGCAACCATCTTTGCTTCTGAAAATGTCTCCATGCTCTCTCTGTATGCCTCTCTGTGGAAGTCTGACTAGGAGCCAGTTTACATCACTTAAAGGATGGGACAGGCACCCTTACGTAAAGCAAGGCAGCACACAGCTGCTTTCAGACTATGTCATTTCTGGAAGTGAAAGTGTAGTTTTAAGAAATTAATTGTTTTATCTTTTATCCTTCTTGAAGAAGTTCCAGTTTTTGCCTGAAATAAATAGATTATTTCTTTTAAAGGAAAGTTGAGGTACCATTAAGATACGTACACAGAAACAAACATTCAAGCAGTGAAATCACTTTGCTACTTTGAACCCATCTGCAAAATACATTTCTGTACTACCTCTATAACCTTCCCACAATAAAAAAAAACCCTGCCCAAACACACCTCTATGTAGAGCTTTAGGCACTTTAAGTTTTTAGTGAAATTCTTGGGACACTTACATGTAGGCTCTACCATCACCCACAATTAAAGGCAAGCCAATATCTTTCTGTAGTGAAATAGATTTGATACTTGTTATAGAGCCTGCAGCTCCTATTGCTGTTTCTCACCACTTTCAGTGTCAGAAACAAGGGCCTGTGCTACCCTTTTATCTTTACACCTGAGCACTTGCTCACAAAATTGTAGTGTTAACGTAAAATAAACCAAAGGAAGGAAACAGCTGCTGGAGCCCTGAAGAAATAAACTGCATGAAGCGCACACAGGGGTTCACGCTTTCACTGTTCTAGTTAGGAACTGGGGGAGGTTGTTATGATCTGCTCCTCCTTGTGGCCTGATGTTTGAAAAATGACAATGCTTTCTACCACCATTAGCTGGCTGTGCTCCTTTTTTGTGGTAGGAGAGGGAACCAATACTTGGGGGATCTAAAGGTGTCAGGCTTAAGTCCCTGCTGAGTTGGATTCCTCACAAAAGCGCAGCAAGGAAATGCCAAATGAAGGGTTTTCTGTGTGTGACGTTTTTACCGGTTGTTATGGAATAGTTTATAAAACATCAAATGATAAATAATCTTTCATTTCCTCTGTTAGCTGCCTAATCCTTGTCTACCTCCTTAAAATGTGAACTACAAAATCTTGGCAGATCTAGCTTGCTTTTACACATTCTTGCCCGAGATCATAGATGGGGATCCTTATACATTTGATATGAACATACAATTTAGCTGTCTAAATTTGATCACATTAAGTCTTGCCTGCCTGGTTCTGAAACTGAATGCCAGAATTTGTTAATTGTGGTGCCATTAGCGCTTAAACATCTTAAGACACTAAACAGTCGCACATACATTTTGGCACTGTGTCTTACTGCTCCTCCTGGATAAGAAGCAAACACTGAAGAAGGCTTCAAATGGATTAGAGACCATGGAGCCTGTTCTTTGGTGTGTGGTTGTCATTAAGAGGTTATTTAGGGGCTCTCTTATGAGGGTATCTTGGATTAAGGTTTTATGGAGATAGACCAAGGATTTCTTGGTGGGTACTTAGTAGTTACATAGGTACCATATGTTGCTGTTTTTGAAGTTTCCCTGTGTTCAATAATATTACTTTTTTTGGCTTTTCCTTAACATTATTTGCAGTTAGGTCAGAGGTCCACAATCCTAAACCCTGATCTGAAGGCACTGCAAATACAATAGTGTCTGAATCCCACCCTTTTCAGTAAGCCTGTATGAAGTAATAATTACTGGGTGAACTTAAACCATAAACAGGCGTGGATGGCAGGAGACAGATCTGATATAACATCAAAAGAAGCAAATCATAGAATACCACTTGCCAGAAAGTACCTGAAAAGATATTAGGGACTTCATGAAACTCATGGTGAAATTCTATTTAGTCAAATCAGCATGGGATCACGTGAAAGAAGTCAGAAGAGGAAAACCTCACCACTCCTCAGGCTGGAATGAAAACAATATTCAACCTAACAATAAGCATTTCTACCACAACACCTATCAAAAATCAATTGCTTAATGATGGTCGGATAGGAACACTTGATATTTGCCTATCCGCCTACAATGAAACAGATAAACACGTGTGCATGCCCACAAATGCAGACACATATTTCATGTGCATTTGACTACATCCCTCTTTGATTGCTAGTTTTCATTTATCAAACATAACCTGAGCTTGTAACTACTTTACAATTATGACCCTTAGGTGTTCGACACAGTTCTAACAGTAAGGGCTTGATTTCCCCATGTTAAGTTACATATATGTTACTTAATGTGGTGACAGAGTTTTGCCTGCAGGAGTGTTTTTGAACAATAAAAATGCTCGTTCTGTCGAAAAATGCCTTGATTAGAATAGGCAGAAGCTTGATTTTCACCTGCTTGCCTCTTCAGTCTGGGTAGAGCAAGTGTGAAACACTCCGTAATTGAGCAAGTGGTTACATCTGCTCTCAGAGTCCCAAATGAAATTATTAAAAAGAATTAAAGAATGAATTAACCAATGAGGACTGGAAATAGGGCAGAGTATTTTGCTTCCATGGAGGCTTGGGTTTTTTGGTGCTGCTGCTTAGATCAGTTAATGCTCTTCTGTTATTGGTCATGATCCCTGTTCATGAGTCCTTTTCAGACACAAACATTTCATTATTTTATTTTGGAAGCTCTACTGATTTTTGATAAGCAAATATCATTACAGATGCTGTTATTGGCAGATCATGGCAGATCTTCCTATGGAGTTCTTTCAGAAAGTATCACTCTATTGCCAGTATTAGACTGCGTCAGCTTTGCTGCTGCAAATTTTAAATTAAATTTTAAAAAGCGCAGGAAGATAATGATTTCCAATAAATACTGTGAAATTCACTTCCTGTGGTAGTAAAAGACACACAAGTTACAACACACTAAAATTTATACATTTGCTGCAATTCACCTTTAAGGAACGCAAGAGGAAAGTTAGTGATTTTGAATAGATGATGTGTTTTATTTTATCGTTTGGAAGCATGCCCATTATTCAGGATCACAGAACTCATGAATTGATGATCTGAAGGGAGGCTCTTTTACTATTGCATCTCCTGCGTTGCCTCTATAAATACCTTTTTTATTATTATTCTGCAGTTTTTAGATTTGTTTTATGGTAGTGGTTATTAATGTTCTACCTCTGGCTGTTAAGAGAATTCATAGCTCTGTTTGTTAGAAGTCTGACATGTCTGGGAGATTTGCTTGTGTATGTAGTTTTCTTGCAGTAAACCAATCTGCTGGACAGGGAGGGGAATATTCTGCCTTTCATAGCAGGTATATTTCTGATTACAGTTAGTGGGAATATGTGGCTTCAAACAAAACCAGCAGCCCCAAAAGTTTAAATTACTGCAAGTGCAGAGTGTGTAAGCTTTTTGTATATGATTGCATAGCCTAGACAAAGAATAAGGAAATAGCTACTGCTATTTATTCCTACTGGAGAGTAGGACTGGGCATGAAAATCTCATGCTCCCAATTAACTTCTCTGGGAATTTAGAGGATTGTCCAGCCATAGGACAAACAGTGTCTTCAGCTCACTTGAAACTGCTACTTCAGGAGATCAATGTTACTAACAGCATTGACCTTTTTTTGTTTTTAAAACCTCCATAGCTTCTCTTTCTCTCCTGAAAATGCTATCATGACTATATTGAGGTTCCCCTCTCCCTGCCCTCGGGATATTTCAGAGCCAGGAAGATACTAAAATCTTAGAAGATGTTATTTTGTATTTTACTTGCATCTTTGGGGTGTAGTGAAATGACAAAACACAATAATGAAAAAGAGTCAGCAAAACTATGGCAACGAAGACTTTAATTTCTCCAGCAAGATGTACTAACTTGGAGTCTGCAACCTACTGCAAATCATCTCTAACACACCAAATGATTCACAGACATTTAGTGAGTAATTGGATAGCTGCTGGTGCAGCAGCTCGACAGTGAGGTCGGTCAGGAGCTGGTTTATCCATGAAGGCTCCAGCAAAAAAAAAAAAGCATGCTTTTTTTTTTTTTTTTTAAAGAATAATCACCCAGGAGGTTAGATAGCTCCTCCCCTCCAGGTGTGACTTTCAGAACAGACTGAGTTTCTGAGTTTGTTTAAGGTTATTTCCTCTCCAAGAAATACTCACTGGAGAAAAGGCAGAGGGAGAAAATGTACGCATTGCTTCTTACAGCATGTTTTGTCATTCTAGTGGTGATGAGGATACCTCGGGGAGCTTTGCACCTGGCAGCTATGTTTATAACACACCTTTCAAAGAGAAAGAAAGACCATCTTTAAGAGCCCTAACATCACATTTAAGATCCTCTCCACACGGGGCTTGTTTTGCTTGCCTTCCAGCCCTTTCTCCTCCGCAAGGAAGGAATATCTCTTTTGACAGAAAGCCCCTCAGACAAGCAGCCATGAGAAGGCTGGTTCTTGTCGAAAAAGCTGACAGTATGGTCTGTACTCTGGCTCTCATGGGAGCTTTGCTATTGACTTTAGCTGGGCCAGGATTTCACCCGTCGCTTGTGTCAAGTTTGGCAAGGATTACTGGCATGAAACTGATCCTGAGGGAAGAAATCAGACTGCTTTTCTACACAAATGCCCAAATGTCCAATGTGTACAAAGAAAACTGGAAGGATCATAAAAAAGACTAATCCGTTAGACGTGCTTAGCAGGCTTGATGATGCTCCTACCGAGGCTATGGGAGCTGACTCGAGGAGCAAGCACGGTATGCCAACACGAGCACTTCACCTCTGTCCCTTGTCAGGTTTCCTTTACAGCCGTCACAGGGCAGCTATTTCTTCACTGTACAGCTCCAAATGAAAGAAGCTAGAGTGGCCCAGGAGAGATTTAAGCTGGTCACTGCAAATTAATTCATGCAAGTGTCTCTGGTGTGAGGATGTGCTACTTCTTAAGCAGCAAGAGAAGGGGAAATGAAATGAAGAGGTTGTATGGCTGCTCTCAGGAGAACGGCAGGCTAACAAGAGCAGATTGATGTTAATTTGGCTGAGAAAAGAAGCCTCTCCTCTTTTAGCGCTTGAGGATTTGAGATTCCAGCAACAGGTTGGTGAGGTAGGCAGGGGGAAGGAGTGGGAGGGAGATGACTCTTTCTTAAGAGATTGCAGAAGTGTGGAAGTAGGTTATGGCAGATTAGGGAACAGGAAGAAAAATACATATGCGAAAGGGAAACACCAAAAAAGGGGAGAGCACAAATCTGGAAGAACAGCCAGCTCTTTGCTGCTTCAAAAGCATCTCCGTTGGGAGAGCAGGGCAGGAAATTGCTGCTCTGCTCCACAAAATTAAAAAAAAAACAACAGAAGAACTACTCCCACTCTGTAGCAGGACAGATCCCATATCCTGTCTTTTGACAGGGTAACATTAATGTGGAAGCACAGTATGGCTTTGGAGCAGTGTTTATTCTTATCAGATAAGACTAGAGCATGGCAGGAGCAAGCTACAATTTTGTCTTTATGTCAGCCCAAGAAAACAGGTCCTGTAGCCATAATCCCATGTACAATTTGAGCAGTTAGCACTGCCAATGATAAAAGCAGTTCCCTGTCATGTGCTCCCAACTTCCCCTATCTAGTTCAGTGCAAAACCCCTAAATAGCCCTGCCAATATAGGCTTCAAAGTGTAACAAGTGTAAATGAGTGACTGGGGGAAGGGACAGAAGGTTAAACCACTCTTTCAAAGTCTTAGAGTGTGTGTGAAACTATGGCTCAAGACAGACCTTTTGTAAAGATAAGAGAATATCCACCTAAGAGGTACTTCTTTCTGGACAGCCAGAAATTTCTGATTAAAATCTGCATTTAAGAGATGCTAAACATAACCTTGAAGAGGAGTACTGCTTCATATCTGATAGCATGACATAGCGTGTGGATTTTTTAATACAATATATCACGTATATGACAATAATAATAAAAAAAGCATAGGTGATTTTGAGTTCTGCATCCTAGAGTTATTGTTATTCTGGTTTGTACTGTCAAGATAAAGCAGAAACAAATGGTTACCCAAGTGCTGAGTATCCTTGAGACAACTAAAGAAAAATTTTCTGAAGATGGAGAGAAGGATAGATTGGCATGAGGTAAAAGAGACACCTGCTTCAGTTCTTTTTGCTGATCCAAAGCTTCTGTTGATTCAAGGGATAAAAGAAGTCCCCTGATGGGATGTGCCAAGAGACACTTTTAATCTCTTTTTGCTGGTGAGCAAGAGATTCTACTGCCAATGCTTGCAGTATGAACTTCATCCAGTGTTTATTGTGTGAAGAGACAAGATGGAGGGGTAGCCTTCCCTGCACCCCTCAGACTTAAATAGATACTAGACCCTAAGATGCACACCCTTTAATCTTTTAGGGAAAGGATAGAGAAGAGATATGGGTCCAAATCTATAGGTTCAAATTAATGCCTACATCTTTGGATCTCCGAAGACCCTTATTTTTATTTTTAATGTGTCTGATCTCCTGAAGAATGACTGGTTTATTGCAAATTTAACTCAGTGTGGTGAAAAAGCAGCTTTCAAAAAGATAGCTGATGAAACACTCAATGAAGCAGAGGCCTGGGACAGCTTCATCCTAAATTCAGGCCAGAATGAGGTCCAAACACACCATTTGGAAATTTTCATATCACCTGCCTGGTTACGTAAGGGAGATTAATGGCTTCTTATGGCTCTCTTATGTGGAGGACAGTAGTTGAATTTTCTTCAGTTTCCAAAGAGGTTAACTTGCATGTTGATCTGAACAGTTAAATGAAGTGCTGTCTGGTAGGAAGCGAAATTCATGCCGAAACTAGGTAGCTGTTATGCATTCTAATTTACTTTCCTTGATTACAGCAGGAATCAAACAACAAGAACTACAAAAAAAAGGCACAGAGCAGTGAGCAAAGAATCTCTTTGAACTAGCACCCAACTCAAAAGCTCACCAGGCTTTCTCTCTGAAGCTGTTCTACCTGTCCTTCTATACCTGATGGTTTTCTCTTTGTTAGTCTGTTGTTTGCTTCCTCCCTTTTCTCAGCGTCTCTGTCATTGCAGCAGTTTCTCCTGCAGATAGAGAAAATTTCCAGCAGAACAAGAAGGGGTGAGGCAGCTCTGCTCCTGGGTGCCTGTGCTCCATGTGTGGGGTGTGGAGGTGAAGCTGCTATGATATCAACTCCCCCATATGTAAGAGAAATCAGAGCGACTCACTTGTTTTCTGGCAACTATATTGAAGTGGGGAACTGTGATTAGACATTCCCCATTCCCCCAGCTGCGGGTTTCAAAGAAGTTTAACCAAGTGTATAATTACACAGCTATTACACCTTTACCACTCGGGGCTCAAAATGCCGACAATTCCAGAGTGCAACCACTGGCAAAGCCTTACTGCATTTGACTTTGTCAAACCGCTTGCGTTTTCTGTAGGGCGCACTTAACCCCTTTGCATCTGGGAGACTGCCCCAAACACTCTATCCTAGGCAGAAGAAAACAAAACAGAAAAAAAAAAGCAGCGACAAGAAAAAAAACAAATACTTCAAGCATTGTTGAGTAGCTTTACCATTAGAGATGCGCTCTTGATTGGTCAACTTAGTCACCTATTGTGAAAGCAGCCTACTGAGAGATTTGGACATATAATTTCCTCAAAATTTTTTCCTATATAAGATTTGGCCCATCCGTTGTTGTATCAGACTCTAATGTAGACTTCTCCATGTTGTCACCTTAGAAGTGGGCCCTCAAAGTTGATGAAAAATTAAGCTCACTAAAATTTCTCTTATCTCAGTATGCTCCATATACTCCTGTTTGCAAGGTACTGTTAGACCAGGGCTCTTGCAGTAATTTGGATTTGAACATCCTGGTTTTTGAGCTAATTTTCTACATCGTGCCTACATTACACCCAGTAGAATTTTCTTTCATCTTTGATAAAGGCTTTGCAGCCCCAAAATGTCCACGAGTTTTACAATCATCTTATAATTTATAACTTAATGTCCCTTGTTCCTCATTTAACTGCTCTCTTGAAGTATCATGTCTCAGCTTATATCCTTCCAACTTTGGATGAGTGAACAACACTGAACATCAGAGAGAGGCAAAAACTGTAATGCTTTTATGAATATTCATCTGTATTTTGAAAGGAACTCTGCATTTCCTTGGTTTTAATTTTCACGCCATAAATTTTCTGACAAGTAATATCTGTACAGAAATATTTGCCGAAACAGCATCTACTGTTATAATAGCATCAAGTAGTACTAGAATGTTAAAATTCAAATGAATAATTGATATTCACACCAAAAAAATGAATCAAAGAATTATCCAATTGAGGCAAGAAGACGTGCCATATGACCTCTGTGTTAAATTGGATCAGACTGAATTTCTTTTTTGAAAACCTGCAATAAGCTGCCTGTGAATGGGCCTAAACTTAAGTTTCACTCACTGTAAATCATTCTGAATGACAAACAAACTTGCAAAAACATGTTTATAGACAATTTTCAAATGGAAAAAGAGGCAAATGCATTAAAAAAAGTATTTACCCTGAAATATTCTCCCAGCTGAGCTCTTAGATAAGTTACTGTCAGGCAATCCAGAATGGTGTTTTCCCTTTGCATTCTCTCTCTCTTAAATGATGCCAATTGGAGGAGCAAAAGATTGTGCGTTGACCCTGGCATGTCAATTTTCTGCTTATCCGTGCAGAAGACTACCTTGGAGTCAATGGGCTCTCCTTATTTAAAGTACTCTTTCACTCCCTGGCCAAAGTGTGCCCATATAGGGAGTTAAATTATCCACAAGTATTCTTGCTTCACCCACTGACCTATATTGCTATGACCATTACCCAAGGTGATGCCTTGTTGGTATTTCTGCTCTAGTAAATGAGCCTTCCCATGGCTAAAATACCCTTTATCAAAACATTACAAGGAAGCAGCAATACGTACTAGAGTGGTCACCAGTAAGAAAAAACAGTCTTTTTCTATGGAAGGTGATTTTACAAAATATTCCCAGTCAGTGGGACAAAAGGATGATCCCCAGATGGGCCAGCACTGCTTCGTTCCTCTCCTGGGAGAGAAGGGGAAAGGCCAGTATAAAAGAGGGGCAAAGGAAAGGTCCCGTACGACATGATGCTCCTGGGGTTTGTCTGGCTGGTTTCTTCAGTCAGAGGAACAGAAGAGAAAGCAGAGGAAGCCTTGCAGGTGTTTGAGCAGCTTGGTCATGCAGGTTGGGCCGTTAATATACACTTACAGACACTAACAAGGTAGTGTTGTGGTTTAACCCCAACCAGCAACTAAGCACCACACAGCCACTTGCTCACTCCTCCCACCCAGTGGGATGGGGGAGAGAATCAGAAAAAAAAACCCCTCATGGGTTGAGATAAAGACAGTTTAATAGGACAGAAAGGAAGGAAAATAGTTATAATGATAATCATAATAAAATGACAATAATAATACTAAAAGAATTAGAACATACAAAGCAAGTGATGCACAATGCAATTGCTCACCACTCACCGACTGATGCCCAGTCAGTTCCCGAGCTGCAATCCGCCCCTCCCAGCCAACTCCCCGCAGTTTATATACTGGGCATGATGTCATATGGTATGGAATATTCCTTTGGCCAGTTTGGGTCAGCTGTCCTGGCTGTGTCCCCTCTCAACTTCTTGTGCCCCTCCAGCCTTCTTGCTGGCTGGGCATGAGAAGCTGAAAAATCCTTGACTTAGGATAAACACTACTTAGCAACAACTGAAAACATCAGTGTGTTATCAACATTATTTTCCTACTAAATCCAAAACACAGCACTATACCAGCTACTAGGAAGGAAATTAACTCTGTCCTAGCCAAAACCAGGACAGGTAGGCTCATGAGAGGATGCAATAATTGAAAGGGGGGTGCACTGCTGGAGGTCCTGGGGAGTGCCCATCCATCTGCCAGCTGCAATGGGAGGGCTGGAGCAGAGCCAGCTCATGCTTGGTCACCTGGGGGCATGCATAATCCGGAAGAGTCCTTCTGGAGAAAAGGAGGCAATGGGAGCAGCACTGCAGACCTCTTGGCGAGACCAGGGAAGGGATGCCAGGCTGCTCTGGGCAATCAGGCAAGCCATGTGCTTCCCCTGGTCGGCAGTGCTGCCAAAGCGGGTGTAGCGGACGGGAAGCATAGTGAGGGCAGCAGGAAAGCTGCATCTGAAAGAGGTCAAAATGCCAGCAGGCATGGGAAGAGGTGAGATGATTCACAGGGGAAGATACTACATGTGCAAGGAACTGTTCAGAGTAAGGGGAAATGCATCCATCTGACAACAAGGGGTTTAAAGCCCTATTTGGATCATGTTTTTTAAAAAAAGCCAACCAAACAAAAATCCCATGTTGTGGGACAGGAATAATACTTTGGGGGACTGTGGTACCCCACCTAGCATGGCTGGATGCAGCGCAAGCCAAGAGCCATCCTGCAGTAGGAGACAGGCTGGCTGATAGGCCTTGAGCTCCGAGGAAGGAGGGTGAAACCTGGGACTGTTGGATCAGCTTTCCTATGTTTTTTCCCAACATGAGCCCTAAGTCAGTTAAGGAATCTTGGTATCCTTTGGCTCACCCCATATCCTTTTAGGAGCTGTGTGCCATGCACAAGTGTAGGAATCCTGTTATATTCATGGGCTTTTGTTACATTATCCACACCTTACATGCTATAGTAGCCTTCTGTTGAAATTCAGATCCAGTGCTCACGTCTCCCTTGCCTTTGTGTCTACCCATGAGCTGTATGATATAAAAATTGTTCATGAATCAGTGTCATAACACTTACAAAAATCTGTCTTTGATGTCACTTCTCTTGCTTTTTCTGTCTCCTAATACTTGAGCTGAGAGGACAAATAGCAATACAAACCAAGCCAGCAACAAAATCCTACACTGAAAACATGTAGTACCCTGTTATTTGAAGAGAGACCTTTCAAACAACAAGTCTTTGCTTGCTGCATCTTTACCTGTGTAGAATTGTGAACACCCCCGTTATTCCCAAACGAGATAATCCAAGAGACCAGTGGCAGTTCGCTGCAGCTTTTTGACACAATCCACTTGCAAGTATTCAATGTAGAAAGATGTTATTGGGCAGAGTATTCTGGGAATTATTTCATCTTCCTACACAAAGGCAAAGCCATTTATCAGCTCAGATCCATTCATTATGCTTTTCTATAAGACAATACCTTTCTACCTAGATATTGCCTTCCAAAACCCTGGACTTACTGCATGAAACAATAAACACTGGAGCTATCACTGAAAAGCATCTTTCCTGGCTTTGCCAGCAAAGCTTTTCTTCTGGGGAAATGTGTGCAGACAGGATGCTCCTCCTTTTCCTTCCCAGTGACCTCCAGGCCAGCAGCTGTCTGAGGACAAGGGGCCTCCCTGGGCATTGTGATGGCTGTTCAGCTGGGCTTTATAGGCCATGATTAGTCCATCTAAGGGCAAGTAGGATATTTCATAGGCTTTTGCCATCCATGCAAATTCTGGATTATTTCCTCCCTTTGCACAAATATTATTGCAGTTAAAAAAACAAACTACCCAGAAAAACAAAACTCCTTCTTGCTAATTTGTTTACTCATTAACTTTCATGTAATACAGGAACTGACAATGCGGTCCCTGAGCTAGGTCTTCCAGTATCAGCACATCAGTATTCAGGACTCCAGCTGCTGCTGTTTGCAAATCTGTGTAGATGAATGCAGTCCAAAACGTACAAGTTGGACCTAAACATTAAACTTTATTTACTGTAGAATTAAAGGTAAGTCTTCAACAAACAAAAAATGAAAAATGTGGATCTGCAAATATGAGCAAATATAAACCTCTGATTTTAATACGCTGGGAAAAAGGATTTTCGTACAGTTTCTATCATCTCTGACATTCCCCTGTTTTACATACATTTCCTCTCCACAGATGTGTCTGGACTTTAAAAAGTAGATTTTTGGAGGCTAGGTCTTAAGTTGCAGCATGAACAGTTGCTCACTTGAGTCATGATCTATTAAAGTTGTGGCCAGAATTCAACAGTGTTGATGCAGAAGTTTAAGCAACTAAAGCAACGACTCTTCCCCCTGCCTGGCAAAGCACCTTAGCACATGCTAGACTTCGTGCATATGGGTACACACACCAGTGCCCAAAACGGTGCTTATGATCCTGCTGTGAAGAATGGTCTGCAATGGCTTGTGACATGAAGGCCTTCAATAAAGCATTAATTTTTCGGACTTGCTGAGTATACCTCTGTTAGATTTATATTACTGTTTTTTTATACGTAGTAAGCTTTCTTCACTTTGGGTGTATTTGGCTATATAGGTTGATTTTGAATGCTTTTCTAATTGAACCCAGTGTAATATACTGGTGCACAAATGACCATCAGTGGTATTTTTCTGTGGTACTAAATCACTCCCTTGATCTGGATAGAGGAATTTTGAAAAGACATGTTGAGTACTAGCATTAATAATATCTCAACACCTGGAGGATTTGGAGGCCAGCCCAGGGTAAGAGTGGGACCTCTAGGCACTTGAACTTCACACTGATGGAACTTGAGGAGCATCTTGACAGTGATGGAAATGAACCCTAGACTGAAAACTGAAGTGGAGAGGAGCAGTTAAATTAATGCAATGGCTATCCAAAGTACAGAGCATCGCTGGAGCCAACTGCGTCACAACTCAGATTGCTTGTGAAGGGAACGCCAGCCTCTGAAGGGGAAACCACCAGCGGTGCCACTTCTATTCTGGCAAACAGATGCTTGGGGAAGAAACATGCATATGTGGAAACATGCATCCATGGAAACACTCTGAGTTTGAAAACTGAACTGTCTTGCCAAAACTGAACTGTCTTCCCAAAATGCACTTCATAGGTGCTGTCTGAAGCATGCAGAAGTTCATGTGCAAGGAACCAACAAAAGCATAGATAAACTGGTAAATGGAGTCCCAGGAGGACCTGTACACACACACAGTTTCATATTAAGCAGGGGAAAAGAAAGAGTAAATATTGATTGTCAAGGTAGGGTTTTGATGATAATAAGAGTCTTTCTGTGGGTAGCCACTGCATTGCTTGAGCACAGGAAATGAAATCAGTCTGATCCCTGATTGACAGGAAGCCTGGATCTGACCTGACCAGCCTGTTAGATGCCTGTAATGCTCTCTAGACATCAACCTACCAAGCTGGTTCTGCCCTAGATACCACACTGCAGCTGCCAGTCTGCTCCTCTGGACACGGGGTGCACCTGGATCATTGCCTTTTGGTGCTCCACTAATGAATTCATAGAATCAGAGAATCAGAGAATCAGAGAATCAGAGAATGGTTTGCGTTGGAAAGGACCTTAAAGATCATCTAGTTTCAACCCCCCTGCCATGGGCAGGGACACCTTCCACTAGATCAGGTTGCTCAAAGCCCCATCCAACCTGGCCTTGAACATTTCTAGGGAGGGGGCATCCACAGCCTCTCTGGGCAACCTGTTCCAGTGCCTCACCACCCTCACAGTAAAGAACTTCTTCCTTACATCCAATATAAATCTACCCTTTATAATTCCTTCTTGCCCTGGATAGAAGTAAACAGTTTAGTTGCCCAAGAGCAATTCACAAGCGTAACGACGTTTGTTAGTGTGTGTCAGTCATTAACTGGGGTTTGCACGTTTTGCCTGGTGTCCACAGTCAAAGCACACGTGCACACACACAAATCGAGGTGAGTCCGTTTGAGCTTTCTTCTTACAGTGACTAAAGAGAGCAAAGGAAGTAACTTCTCCTCAGATCACCCCAATTTCCTGGCCGTATGCAACCTTTTGAGGGTGCCAGATCTATCAGTGGGCATGTGGGGGTCCCTTTTTCTACTGCTTCTCAGAGGAGTGACTCTGGTCTGAATGTTTCTCTGCAGAGATGATGCATCTCATCTGTCTTTGTTCCTTTGTGGCACAAACATAGAGAAAGGGTAGAGGATATTGGCCAGGCATGTGTCCAACTTATTTGTGAAGGTAATAAAATTGAGAAACAGTCAGAGTATCCAGTAAACTACTAATTAAGTATGGCTACAAATAACCTTGTATGACCTACAGGCTCAGCCTGGGTTGTTATGAAATTTTAGCATCCAGTCAGGAAGAGTGGATGGATGCCTGGCTTTCTATAGATAGTAACTGCTACTTTGGGTACCTTTGGCTATAGTCTGGCCTGATGTTATGAAACAGATTTTACAGATTCGGATGTATTTTGCATTTGCTTGGGTCAAGTCTGAATTTAATCTGCAACAACAACAACAAAAAAAAGAAGCAGAAGCAGGACGATTATTTAGGAAACTGAAAATGCCAAGGGAGCTCTTGGACGCTATGCTTCTCTTCCCCATCTTACTGCATGCAAATAACAGCTTTCCTTACAATTTCTGACAGAAAGTATTTGGAGCACTCATTTTGACTTCCTGATTTGAGTGTGTGCTTGACTCTGTGCAAGTGGCTACAGTTACCAAAAGTGCTGAAACATAATGCTGTGCCTCAACATGAATATTCAAGTTCTTTCAGGAGGACACCGCTAAGATCATTACAATTGCTAATTATAAAAGTGGTAGCCAAAACTCCCGCTTCCTTCTATTATTTTTACATCCTGCAGATGTCCTGATTTAGCCAGTTAATCATCAGATTCTCTTGGGAATCATCTGGTCGTTCAGTTTTGTGTTTCTTTTTTTTTAAAAGAAATTGCTTTGAATTTTTAGTGTGGTGTTTCTCATTTTCTCAAATGCTATGTTTCATTTCTTAAATATTGTATGTGATGTTGCATTTCTTAAATACTGTGCTTAGCAAGTGTGCGTGCACTTAAAAGGTCCCCGAGCCACATTTTAGTTCCTGGGAAAACAGCAGATATCCCTTCAGTCAAAGCAGACATTTCATTTTGCCTTTGATCATTGTACCACCTGCTCACTCTCAGCCACAGCAGGTCCTTCAATAGCTCTGTCATGCGGCTTCTGTAAGTTTTGTTTACATCAGAAAATATTGCTCCTGCGCGGCAGCACTTCTGAGAACTGTACAAAAGACTGGGGTGTGCTTGTGGGCTGGTGTGATGCCCTTCTCTGCAACAGCACCTCGTGAAATGATGTTTGGGGGAACGGTAAGCAGAGTGAATGGTTGGCCAGAGTCCACTGGCTGTTCCAGCACTTTTGTGCTACCTGTCAGCTGTAGATATCTGAATGCCTCCTCATCTTTTCACATGCTCTAATTTTCCCACAGCTAATGAGATAGCATGGGACTGCCACACCATAATCTGTGAGGAAAAGGATATGAAGGGAGGAAAGGTCACCCATTAGGAAACCATAACCCCGAGGCCTAGAAACACATAACTGTTGTGTTCCACCTACTGTCACAAGAGGCTATATTTGTAAAGCATTTATGCTGTATTATGTTTGTAATGCACTGATGGTGTGGTATTCACTGCATGGCATAATCTGACACTGTGAAAACTCATATCCTTTGAAAAGGCCACTAATGGAGAATGAGAACAGAGATAATTACGAGAGTTGGCAGAGCTAAACCATCAGATCACAATAGCAAATTTGGCCACCGAATTGATTAGCAGCATGAGAGACTCTTCTATACCAGAACAAGTTCTATTTTTTCCTCCTCCTTTCTTTCCAATAAGCCAACAGAGCTCAGCTCCATGGTTGCAACACAGTCCACAGATTATTCTCTGTGCCTAACAACTCATCTCTTTTGTGTTTTTTTTTTTCTGTAAACAGTGCGAAGGTTGTGTGTTTATTCCTTGTGTGTGGGTTAATGTATCTGAAGATAAATTCTCTCTTTCCCCCTGCACATGCACAAACCTCTGTGCTGCATTACCACCAAGGATTCAAGTCCCAAACTGCGTGTGTAGGAGTGCAAAGCACAAATCTTGTCATGTTCATGTTATTTGCTGATTTTTCAGTCAAGCCTAAAACTACTGGCAGGTCACCTTCCTGAAGCACTGGAGCTCACTGCTCAGAAGCCGGCCCCAGGGACACACTCCAGGCTCTTCAGAAGTGATAGCCAAAGCCATGGGAAGAGAGGATGCATGAAAATGGAAGAGGAATGTGAAAAGCGAGATAGGTGGGTAAAGTGGGTGATAAAAGGGATAGTAGGGGGGAGGGAAACAGGAGAAAGAAGTAGCTCTAATGAACCTTGAAAAAAAAATCTCACACAAAGAGAGTTTTAGGGAATGAAGATGTCAAATTTTTTATTTATTCTCTTTTCTGTGGATGAACCCAGAGAAAAAAATGTATCTATATTGAATGGATGGCATTACTCTGGAATTCACATTATCCAGCTGTTAGGACTTTGTTTCCTCCTTGCACCCCTATGTCTGTGCGATTTATGATGCCATTTTAGAGAGCAGATACTGAAGCCCCAAAGGAGCTGGGGTTTCCCCTCGCTGCCATCTTGTACTGCATCTCGTCATCTGCATTGGTGTGAAATGCTGCCTGTGGGATTCAACAGCAGGCAACATCTGCTTTGTGCTGGAGTAGATACCTGCACAAAGAAGCAGAAGTCAGTGCCCTCAGTATCCTGCCCAAGGCCATCCAGCACGCCCATGGTGCAGACTTCTCCTAATCTCCCAAGCCCCACTTATGTGTCTGAACCTCAGGAGCAACCCCCCTCTCCTAGAGCCATGTGGTGCCTGAAGTTGCCATGTGAGCAGATGGTCTGCAGGACCTGAGTGAGCTGCTGTGCAAAGTCCCCCCATGGGGAGTCAAAGCAAGTCTTTCCATCCACAGCTGCTTTTATTTACGAGTGCTGAGGGTTGAAAACATATGAATGGGCAAAAAATGGGCATTTATGATGCCACGTGAGCTGCAGGCCGCTGGTCAGTATATCAACAGGTATCTGAGCTGCCCGTAGTTTTCCTGCTAGGCGCAAGAGGCTTGGCAGCCATCCAGCATCCATCCTCTCCTGCTGAACTGCGTCCTCCCACATTGACCATCCTACACATCTGTCTTAACCTTGCCTTTGTGCAGCACTTCACATCTGTGCTGTGTATAATCAAATCCTTAGATAGCTTTCTTAATCATGGTTGAATTCATCAGCCCAGATTCTTCTCTTGGTTACTTGAGGCAAATCTAAATGTTCTCCCAGGTATAGCTGAGGGGAACACTTTGTTGATGATGTTTTTGAACCTCTTCCTTTGATATAAACACTGGCTTTGGAACAATTCTTCCCTGCTTTGTGAACTTATTTTTCCCCATTTGGAAATACTGAATTAACTGGACAACTTGGCGGCACATTAAAGCTTGTTTGAAACCACACACAAAAGATTTTGTGCAGCTCAAATGCCAGAGAAATGTGTTCACATGTGATTGAACATAATAGTCCAAGATTAGAAAATCTAGCAAGAAACAGGGAGGATTAAGAGCATGCTCTTGTGAAAACCTTCATAACTTTGGATGGAAGTCAACACAATGAGGTACCCAGATGAGACTAGTTTGCTCAATCATATCACTCTACCACAAAATAAGTAGTGTGAAAAGGAAGATTTTACTCACTCATTTCACTTCCACTGTTATCCTGCATCTAGGCATGAATATAAATTTTTAAAGCCTTGCAGTATTAAAGCTATATATTTGTGTCAGCAAATTGTACATAATCTGTTTTGTAAATATTAGGAGCTCTAAACCCTTGGGCCAAATTCTGTGATGAGATGCACACATACAACTCTGATAGTCTGCAGTTGAAGTTATGCATGAAACAACAGAAAGCATAATTTGACTGAGCCAAATCCATTCCTTTTAGTAGCATAAAACATTGGAAAAATAAGTTGGGTTAAATTCTGATCTCAGATGCATTATTATAATTGAGATAATAACGCAGTCAGCTAAGTTACTGTCATTTAAAAATATGCTAGCAAAAAAGAGCAGAATTATAGCTGTTTGTTGAGGAGTCTCAGAAAGATTCTCCTTGATGATATCCTGGGTCTTCAAAGAAAACATTAAAACCTATGTTAAAAAAATAAAATTCCTACCTATGTCAAGAGTTTTGTGCCTTTTGACAGAATAGAACTGCAAAGCAGTAAGTCATCAAACAGATCTTGTAAACTATTTTTTCCTGTTCACCAGAAGGATGAATCTGTGAGATCAGCTACATTTGTGTGTGACTCAGTGTTGTTACACCTCACTAGTGAGATTAATAAATGAGATTAGAATTTTCACCCACTGTAGCCTGAATAAACTAGAATGGTATATTCCTCATCTGAAAACTTCGTACGTTTCAGTGCTGGCCTCCATCACTCTGTAATGGAGCTTGCTGTTCTAGTGACGCATCTCTATTCTCATTAAATTAAAAACCCCATGTTTCTCTATGATTTTAGAACCATCCCATACTTTTGTAATTCTCTAATTTTCTGGAAAGGTACCAGTTCCAGAAAAAGAATTAAAGAGCTCAAAATGAAATTTATCAAACAAGCCACGTTGCATACTTCTCCTCTGCTCTACAGTGTAACAGAGCCTTCTAGTTCCCATTTTTTGAGCAATAAAATCAACTATGTAGTTCTGTCTTAGGATGGCCCTGAACTGAACAATTTGGTCTTTGGTACAGATTTTAAGGTGCAATTATTTAGATTTTTTAAATTTTCATTTTCAAGGAGAAAGATTTCCTTCTTTATATTGTCTCATTTTGTTGTTTGCAAAACTAGCATGTGGATCTAGAACTGGATTTTAAAAACTGTGGTCAGGAGCTGTCTAATCTAGGGCTGGGGAATGGGTTCATCTCCTTTTATCTCTGTGATTTATAGTGTTTTGTTGCAAGGACAATAAAGTGTTATTACAATTCAATGTGTGTTACTACTCTCTGAGGAAAGGGCAACCTATTAGGAAAAAGGCACAAAACCCAATGTAATTTGAAAATAACACAGCATAACTGATATTTCTTTAGAACAGGCTTATATGGAAGGGAACCAGAGGTTAATTGTGCAAAATAATATTACTGCACATCCAAATGCCATTTCTAAATGTTATAGTACATTAAAGTATACTGCAGTGAATTAATAGTCCTAACAGTGATGATAAGCATGAGTGGACTTAAGGAGGTATCCTGCAGCTGCTTTCTGTCAAATATAAGTAATATTAAGGAAACAAGTGTACGATTGCTTTTGATCAGAGTTAATGAGACATTAACAGTGAATAAAATGACTTTAACCCAAAACTTCCCTATTATATTTTAGCAAAATATTGCTGAACACTTTTTCTCTAGTGACAGAGATGGAATGACCTTGTAGAGGAATTTGGCAAGCCTATATAACGTATGGGTTGCTTCCTCATTTAAGGTGTCACTAGTAAGCCTACCTCATGCCGTGCAAATTTCCATCCAGCCTTGCTTGGTGCAACCTAATGGTCTTTCCACACTTTGACATCACTGTCAATGGCAGATATTGGTGTAGCATTCCCAGGACGTCTGGACCAGTATTCAGCAAAAGTCAAGTCAGTGCAACCGAGGCTGAACAAATAATTCTTGCCAATGGCCATGTTGAACTAGCGGCTTTCACCTGCTGAGGTGCTATGAGAAACAGCATAGGAAATGGTGACTGAGTGTCTGTCGTGAGAGCCCTGGAGCTTTCATCGTCACCTGGCTCGTAGTGGTAGAGATCATCTTTAAAGGAAGTTACTCAGTGCTGTGGAAGGGTTGGACTTCTGTGAGAATTTTTCTAAGGTAACCAGAGGACCCAGATGTCTTTTATCTATTTCTTTTCAGAAAGTGTGGGGCACGTGCTCTGCTTTTGAAAAGTCTCCCCTGGAAAGGCTCCAGGAATGTATTGGAAATTCTATCGCTCCATGGCCCCTCCATGGCCCCAACGCTGCTGGGCAGATCTGAGGGAAGGACAGAGGCAAAGGGCTCTTAATGGATTGTGTAGTGTTTCATGATACGTGAGGTTGTATTTATAAACCAGATCTGCAGAAACCCAGATTAGAGGAGTGCCAGAGAAGGCAACAATGTTCCAGGTATCTGCACTGCTCAGTATCTGTAAGAGAGAGATGCAATTTGCTCTGCTGCTTGGTGCAGTTCAGAGCTATGTGCTCCTAAATGTGGGTGAAGATTCCAGAGATACTGAAGGGAAGAGGCACAGAACTATCTACTGCAGAAATAACATGTTCTGCCAAAAGAAAAACTTCTCTGAAGATTGGCATGCAAGTTACCATTGAATGATTGCAGGGAGAAACTTAAATTTCTCTGAGTTTCACTTTCATCTATCCTAAGGAAGGTTCTCTCAAGTAATGAGGCATAACAATTTCCTTTGACTTTCATGTATGTACTGATCTATTATTGCCTTAAGCAAAAAGGTACAGCATAAATAACTGCATTACAATGCAATGCACACTCTAGAGCGTTGTAATCGTAGACATAATTGTAACAGCAGGTCTATGTTGTCCAGCTAAATAGAGATCTGTAATTCAGACCATGCAGAATGGAGTGTGGTTTGTACCTCTCAGTATCATAAATCTAAGGTGGGAATTTTACTCTTACTGTTACATTGCAACTTTCTTCACTGTGCGGTATTGCCATCAACTGCAAAGATAAGCTCCTACATCAATTCAGTGCTAATAGGACTCCTTGGCTATCATCACCCAAGTGTCTCTGGCCAATTAAAGTTTTTAACTTAGTCAATCCAGCATAAATATTCTTTAATACCAATTAACACAATCCATTCATCATTATGATAGTTTTACAATTGTGCCAGCTTTTGCAGACCTTGGAATACATACAGTAAGGAAAAAAACCCACAGCCTGAATGAAACATCCTCTTGTTATTGAAATAACGTCCTGATATTTTTACATGTAATGTGATATCAGAGAATGAATGAATGCTCCAGGATAGATGTTCAATTAAATCTCTTGTTTTCATTCCTGAAAACTTCCGCCATATATTTTAGATTGTTCTGCTGTACTATATTATTAGGAGCAAAATATATTATTAAGGTTATTTAAAGAAAGTATCTCTTCCCTTCAAGCAAGTGGTACTGGGAGGGTTTGGGGGTATTTCTTCAGCCCCAGTTATATTACTTCCCCCAAACAAGATTGTAATTACAGTGTAAAGGAGAAAAAACAAATTTACAGTTTGATGACAGTGAAGGCAATAATCCTAACAAATAGAGGACAGAGCCTAATAAAAAACAGTTATGATTTTTGCCTTGTCCCTGACTATGTAATTTCCTTGTTCTATCTGTGGGAGGACACACATTGCTTGAGCTACTCCTGAGGCTCTCCAAAGTCATCTTTCACTCTTACATTTCGGCGGCAAGCACTTACAGCAAACTTTCATTCCATCTAACAGCCGCGTATTACCTAAGAAACCTCAGCTGCAGGATTGTTCAGTGTGATTCTTGGAACATAAAAATGATTGTTTTTCATTGAAATGTTCTGGTCCAATTTGACCCACGGAGACCAGCAAATAGCGAGTGCCTGAAATAAAGCATTTTCAGATGACAGGAGAAAAGGACTGGGAATTAGGAGACTGAGGGTATTAGTTCTTGCTCTGCCACTGGCTGCCTAGATGACCTTGGCCGAACTGCTTTCTTTCTCACGTTTCCCTGCCCCTGTTCGCTCTACTTCAATTGCAAGCTTTCCGTATTTGTTTGCACAGACAGTAGCACAGTGCAATTCCATTTAAGAGAGGACACATTTACAAAACCAGGCAGGCTTTCTCTCTCTCATTAACTTCGGCAGTCTCATGTTGTCATGGGGTTTGTTGGGTCTTTTTTAAGGGTGAGGATTCGGAACATCAGCTGCTGAAACCGTATCTTTTTGTTTTGGGAGAAAGTAATTTTCTGGGTTTTGAGCCCACTCCCTCCTTCCTGCTGAAGGGTGCTCACACGAGATGCGTGTGGACAGGGATGCTCGTAGCCCCTGTGCAGGCAGCTGGGAAGGGCTGCTGGCAGCAGCTGGTGCCTACTCCTCCCTGAGCTGTCTCCCTGTCCTGGACCCACTTCACCACGACCAAGAGGGGAGTTCCTTCACCTGGCTTCAGGAAAACACTGCTTACTTGGCTCAGACATAATTCAAACATGAATTTGGTAGAAAAATTACAAGGAAAGTAGAAAACAGCAAAGATGCGAAGGCCCCCTCACACCTAGATTACGCTGGTATTTGTATCCAGACAGATTTTTAGACTGCTGCAGTCATTACCACGTTTTGAGGACTCGGGTAATTTTCCTCCATCACCAGATTGATTGAGACAGGGTGAATTGTTCTGCCTTTCCCAGGAACTGGGAACCTGGCTGGGTCACTAGAAAGGGTGAGTTCAGACTGGCCCATTTCAGCAGGCGACAGAAAGCCACTTCAGACACTTATCTGATGAGGAATCTGACACCTTGCTTGATAAAGCTAAATCAGATGAGAGTGCAGCGGAAAGCAGAGCTCCTACTGTGTCACTGGAAGGAAACAATCTCCTTTTCCTAGGCCTTTAGTCCTTGAATTATAGGAGAGCCCCAACGTTAGGCTGGGGAGTAGCCGTGGAAAGGAGCAAGGGAGGAGATCTCCACAGGGCAGGGAGATGGTGGGGAGTGGAGTGGCAGGGAAGGAGGAAACAGCTTTCCAGAAGGTGAAAACAATTAGGGAAGAGACTGTGACCTATCCTGCACAAGTTATTAGCAGTTGTTCCCAGATGATTTTTATTAATAAAATTGTGGCCTAATTATGCCACCTCTCTTGAATTTTGTTTTACTTTCTAGGCTTCTGGGACAAGAAGCAAAATATATTCAGGAGAAATGAGAAGATGGTCCTGGAGACAAAAATCCCTGACATTTTTAAAGATATATTAACCAATATACTAGCAGCTTGGATCATGGGAAAGCAGACAAAACAGCAAAAACAAGGAGATGGAGACTAGAAAAAGAGAAGAAATGGAGCAAAAGGAAGAGCAGAGCAATGTGGAAGACATGGAGGACACAGTGCAGCTTCTTAACTTGTACGGGAAAAACATTATTGTCAAATACTGTGCATGACATGTACGAACAATGAATACTTGCTAAATCCTGTACAGAAGCGTGAAGGGTATAGAAATGTCTGCCAATATATCCCCTCCTAAAAAGATCCATCCATCCGGGGCAAAATTATGCAGGCAGCCTCACAAAAGGATGCTCTGTGGAGGCCGGTTGTCTCCCCTCCTGTCCTCTGGTGTTATTAGAAGAAGAAGACCTGGAAAAAAAGTGGCTTTTTTGTTCTCAGTAATGCAGTACACAGGCCTTAATTTATAAAGACTCATTCCGAATAGTCCTACTATAACTTCAATGGACTCGCCAAAGTTGAGAAAGTTCAAAAGCATTGCAGGCTGAAGTTGTCCTCTTGTTTTTTCATTTTATTTATTTTTAGTTTGCACCTTGCTTTTAAAAAGCCTTGTGTTACTATGGTTATAACTGTGATGGTCAAAGGACACGGGCAAGCTAAAATTTGCAGGTCTTTACTAGAAAAACTAATACAGTGGGAAAAAGGAGATAATCTTCCTGGTGTACAAGCCCTTCCTGTCTACTTTTTCGAACTCTACTGGTTGGTCTAATAAAAGATGGTACTCCCACCCACAAACCTTATCTCACCTGCAGAAAGATTGTAATTCATTTACCTCTCTAAAGGCCTCATAATACTATTTTTTTTAATGCTGGAACAATCCTGAACAATGTGCCTGTGCATTTGATAGTCTAGATATGAAGCACTAAAGGCAATTTGTGACATAACTCATTCAGGCTTTTGGTTGGTTTTTTTTTGTCCCAAATGCATAGCTTAACTCACATAAGCAGAAAGTACATTTACAGAAGCCATTGCAGTTTTAATAGTTGAAGAAGCATTAGCAATTTAGGAAAAGGTAGTAGATAAAAAGACTGGAGATTTTAGAAAATGCTAATCCTTTTCCTTACTGAAACACACTTGCCTTGCCCGAGGCATCATTCCTACGGAAAAAAAAGAAAAAGAAAAAACAAGCTGCATTAAGATTTAACTGCAGGGTTGAATTTAATTTTGTTTTATCACATTTGTACACAGGAAATGTATATGAGTGACTACTCCTCCCTGCAAAAGGTATCATCAGAGCCTTGTCTGACATGTTTGTAATTGCTTATGCAAAGACTGGGGAATGTGATGGGGAATGCAACGTCCCAGCTGTGGTAAACTGTGTTAAAATCCAGTATAAAATAAACTATAGCTAGTTAAAGTATTTGAGCAGACCAGCTTAAAGCACATTCATTGCTGCTTGTGCAAGAACAGCTCCTCTGTGAACACAAAAGAGGCATTTTGCTCAGCTGTAGTACGTAGTTACAAATTATTTACATTTTGGGTGGAATCACATCTTGTTTTGTTTTTTTGAGACTATTAAGCATGTTTTTGATACTGGATAAGTAGTGAAAACCAACAATATTAAGGACATAACAGTACATCCTAGGTACCTATCGCTGCAGTAGACAAGCACTTTGGCAGATATGGATAACGGAGACAGAGACTTTACAGATTCAGCTGTCATTTTGTTGTATCAGCTTCCCTTCTAAACCTGTCTGGAAGAGAAAGGGAATAAACTGCTGTTTGACATGCATGCAAGAAAATTTGTTCTGCTGCCTATGTGCATGTAAGATTGAAGGATTTCTTTTGGGTTTATTATTAGCATAATCAGAAACA
Organism: Gymnogyps californianus; assembly: GCF_018139145.2. NCBI lineage: Eukaryota > Metazoa > Chordata > Aves > Accipitriformes > Cathartidae > Gymnogyps > Gymnogyps californianus. Next base: position 55,294,806 of record NC_059472.1, on the reverse strand, counting down.
TTGCACTCCATCATTTTGTGATAGTAATCCTTGTTGTTGTTATAGGGACAGCAGGATAAATCCTTTGTTCACTTACATTGGGATAAAGCTGAAATAATCATGTTCACAACAGATTTACTCTGGAGTTTACATCGGGGTAAATGAAATGAGAAAACATTGCAAACTTGTATGTATTACAGACAGTAATGGGTACCAAGTGTAGAAAATGCAGTGTTACCACTTGAACTCAGTTTTACCTTTCACAGCATTATTGGGCTGCTTTTTTGCTCATGTTAGTTGCTCAGAAGGCTAACATCTAGTAGAAAAAACAAAGTGAATTTTATATAATCAGTGTCTTTAAGTCCTTGGATTTCCAGATTTCATGCTTCATCCAATGTGATTTCTTATGAGATCCAAAATTCACCACCTTTTAAATTGATAATATTATAGCTGAAGCTAAAGTTAAATAGAACTCCTAGGAATGGATTAGCATTTTCTTCTGGCAAAGAGGTAAAATTATATTAACAAATTTTGCCAAGGACTCTGCTACATGTACTTAGGGAGCAGGCAGTCTGAGAAGCAGTCAGTACCTCCAGAGAAGTGGTTCGTCGTCAGCTGGGTGGTTCTAAATGTACCAGCTTGTTTAAATAGCAAATGATTTTAAATATGAAAGGAGGCTTCTTCCAAGAATTGTTATATTGAGCATCACAAAATTGCTGTGGTTTTTTTTTTTCCCAGAGAGCTAACCTCCATCTGTTTCTGAAAGAGTTTAGCATTCATAAAGTAACAAATTATATTTCAGAGCATAGCTCTTTATCACTCACCAGTTAATGGGGCTAAGAAAAGATTTCAGAAGATTCTTCCGACTGCAGTGCAGGCTCAGAGGAAACAAAAGGAGCCGCCTGGAGATGTTGTGAAGGCATAATTATTTGGTTACAACTTAACCTCTTGCAATCAGAAAGCAACAAAAGGACACATGGCATTTAGGTCAGTACAGAAAACGCTGGCATTAGGCTGGTCATATTTCAACGGAGTTCTGAAGTCTGAAATGCTATTAGGCAAGCAACAGACTGGAAGGAATATAAAGAGAGAAAGCACTGAAAAATCCAAGAGACCAATAGCAAAGGACAATATATTTTAGAGAATACACAGTTTTCAGCTCCCGCCTCTTGAAGCTGGAGAGTACAAGGAAGCAGCGATCATTTGGTACATCGCCGACCAAGATATTTCAGGGACTCGGGATTCTTCTCTGTGTGTGTCTGAAAGCATTGGAGAATTTAACTTTGTATTAACCACCCAACTCCAGTTTCTGCCTCTTGTTGGTGGTTGTTGCAATGATGTTGATGGTTGGTTACTGTGTATTTGTGGCATATGGGGGGCAATGGGCCACCTTCCCCATTACCTGATTGTCTCTGAGCAAACCACTGCTTAGCAAAACTCTTCTCTGTCTTGCTAGGGGTTGTTAGCAAATGCATTCCTGGTGCTTTTCAACTCTAGATGGTTAGTAATGGAACAATTTGGCCTCAGCCCTGAGATGCCTTTTTGATGACAGTTTTGACAAAACCAATGCATTTCCACAAGAAGTCTCTACAAGGTGGTCTGAGTCAATAAATATTTTGTTGGAAATCTGCTGACCAGAGCTACCTAAAAAATAGAAATATCTCTATGTAGATGCCTTTCCAGTCTTACCTTTCCCCTGTCCTTCCATGTATGCATTGCAACACACTCTCTAAGTATGTGTCAGATGTTATTTTCCTTTGGTTCCTTGTCTCAGTGAAGGCATTTGAAGGAAGATCACCCAGTGGATAAATATTCAGTGCATCTTTCTTATCCAGCCGTTCAGTGGATGGTCCTATGTGTTGGTTGGTCTCAACCTTGACTACTCCATAGAATTATTACTTTCTGAACAGGTTAACTTGTTTTAAAAATTATTTTAATTAGGGCAAAGAAGTATATTTTTCGTTTAATCTCTTTGTCAATGGCTGAGCTCAGTAACAGAAATATTTGCTCCCTCCCACCCCCAAAATCAAGCTTCAAGCATAAAAAGCCATGAAAAGATCAAAAAGTTAAAAGCAACTGCAAACTTGGATCTGATAACAGACAATTTTCAGTGTAGCTGTCACTGCTGGTAATATGTTAATCCTTTTGTAAAGACTCCCACACCTCTCCATAATGTACATAAATGAATACCACATATAGTAGATAATCACAAACGTTGTAATCATGACAGTTTTATTAGTGCTAATGATACTATTTTATATACGCACAAAACATATGGCAAGCAAGTTAATACTTGCAAATTGGCTGAATCTCTCTCGTTTGACAATGCTATACTTGCCCTGAATTTCCAGAAGGATTTATTGCAGTTTTGGTCTCCCACCTTCAGGGCAACCACTTAGAAGTGCCCTGGAGGGGCTCCGTGTTTAGCAGCAGATCAGCATTTCTAAGGGCAGCTCCTCCAAGGTAACTCACTTAGCAGAAGTCAATGCATAACGCATATACAGCACTGCCAACAGCATAAGAACAGCTGTGGTACCGTTCAGCGGAAACGGGGAGAAAGGATGCATTTAAGGAGACACAATACATTTCTCCGGTTGACTTGGCATAACCTGATGCGATTTTCCTTTCAATTTGCTGCAGTCCCACATGTAAGTCAAATGGAGCAGTAACACATGTATCTGCAGCAGCTGTAACAGTAAACTTGCTTGGACATTGCTGGTTTGTTGGGGGGGTTGTTTGGTGGTTTGGGGTATTTTTTTTTAATGTGCAACTTTTACTGTGACTTCAGGATAGTGACATAATTTATTTCATTTTTAATAGGGTATATTTTGACCTGATTATATGTTGCCCTTACGGTTTGACTGATGTGTGTTTACTAGAACAGCAGTAATGTTTTCCCATTCTTAGTAAACTGAGGGCAAATTGGAAAAGAAGGTAGGATTTTGGAGGTTATAAAAACTTGTTGCTGCATGCCATCTTTTTACTGCTAGCATTCCTGATGCCCCTCAGCCCTCTGGCTGCACTACCCACACTCAGTTTGAAGGTACAATGGGAAGTCTCATCTTTCAGTCTAAAATAGCATCAGTCTTTTCCATTGCGAAAGTGATCTGGAAGACTAAAACCATTACAAAAATCAGTTCACTAGGGTTAAGTGAGTGTCACTCAGCTTTTAAATACCACATTGTGAAATTCCCATAAACGAGGGGAGGGGAGGAGGGGGAAGTTTGTTCTTTCAATGTTGCAAAAGCCATGTTCCTGTTCTAGGAACGAGCAGTCCACTGGGAAGAGGCAGCTGCTGAGGAGCTCCGAGATGGCCATAGTCAGCAACCAGCACTCAAGAGCTGTTGCTGGAAATCCTTGCCTAGAAATCTTGCTTTACCAAGTTGGCAAGGATCTCAAACCTGCTCCTGGAAACAAACAAAAATCCCCTTAAATCATTTATATGCACAGACTGGAAAAAAAAAGGGGAAATAAAGCCTTGCATGCTGTCCTGGCACACTCAGTACAATTAGAGCACAAAGCATGCAGCCTGTGCTGAGCAATTCTGTTGGTCTTTTGGGTAGCTGCAGAAATGGCTGAAAGCATCCTCCTCCTCCTCAGTGATCTCCCTCTTAAGTGTTCAGCAAACAAGAGTTTGCGTTGTTGCTAATGGTATATGATTTCTCATACCTTTTAACTCTCCCACAGTGAGAATGGGGACCTCTAGAGTTGTTCAGAGCAGTAAGAGTTTCTGAAATGTGGGTGATGATAAAGATGCTGAAGTCTGCAGATGTAAATGGTTTTGAATGAGGGAAACACTGAAAACAAGAACAGTATCAGCTGAGGATACTTTTAGAGTTCTGCAATTCTTATCCTTTGTGAGGAAGAAGAAAGCAGAAAGTTTATTTTATGCAAAATCAGAAGAAAGCTTTAGGCTTTTGATTTTAAAAAAGTAAACCTTATTATTATTATATAGTTAAAAGCTGAAAATAATAGCTTGCAAGAAGCTTCTTTTTCTTTCAAAACAACAAAAACCTGAAAAAACCCAACTAAACTTAAAATCCCTCTGTATCCAAAACCGAAAGGTTTGAATAGAGGAGTAAGACTAAATGGAAAGCAGTTTTGCACTAAACAGAGAAAATATATGAGAGCATATACGAGGGCAATTGCAAGAAACAAAAAATGCAGGGTGGGGAGAGAGAACGAGAGAGAAGTGTGAGCACACATGCACATGTATGGGTGCATGCATGTGTGTGCTTGCACAATGAATTAGGAATACATAAAAAATGCAATATACAATTGACCCTACTACTGCGATCTTGATAGATAAGGCATTTGGACAGAAATTATCAGATGTTATGGGAAAATGTTTCCCTGGAAATATTTTCGCTGCCCCTACTGAATGCCTTTCCCTCCACAAATACCTCATGTTCCATTTTAGTAAGAAGGGAACTTTTTTGCTTATTTTCTTGGAAAGCACTGAACAGTATTTAGGCAAGTGCTGTTTTAAGGCTTAGAGCTTAAAGAAAATAATAACTACCTCATCCAGAGGCATTAGCACTGCTACTGTTACTACTGTGTTTCTGCTAAACAGATGTTTTGGTCCAATGTGATGCAGAAGTAAGTTTGTTTTTTATAAATCATAAAGATGGCGGAAACAGTTCCATGGATTTCCTGCTAGAACTGTAGAGATAAAACAACAACAACCACCACCACCACCAAACCAAAGAAGAAAGAGCCCAAAGAAATTCAGATTTTGCTGCATTGTGCTGGCATGTGAGAAAGTCTAACTGAAGTAAACTGGCAGTACTGGGGTTGACACCATTTAACATGCCCTGAATGACGTCCATCACTGTCCTGATTGATGAACACCACCAGCAAGCTCATGCCTAGAGCTAAATTAGGGTGAGGCATCAGTGCACTGAAGAGCACTCACAGGAGGCTCCACAAGCAGGAGAAATGGGCTGACAGGAGTCTCTTGAAGTTCAAAGGCAAATGCAAAGTCCTTCCCCCAAGATGGGGTAATCCTATGCTGTGGCGCAGGCTAGGGACTGGCGGAAAGGCAGCTCTGCAGAAAAGGACTTGAGGCCCTGGTGAACAACAAATTGCACAGGAGTCAGCAATGTACCCTTGCAGCAATGGAGGTGGACCTCTTGTTGGGCTGCTTTAGCACAGGCATAGCCAGCGAGCTGGGAAACATGATCATTCCCCTCTACATGGTACTGGAGAGGCTGCACATGAAATACCGTACTCAGTCCAGGGCCACCCAGTCCAAGAGAGACATGGACAAGCTGGACCAAGTTCAGCTGAGGGCCATCAAGGTGGTTGGCAGCTGGAGGACACGACACATGAGGAAAGGGAGCTGGTGTTGCTTTGTTTGCAGAAGAGAAAGTCAAGGGGAGAGCTAACTACCTTCCGCTGCCTGAGGAGGAGTTATAGAGAAGGGAAACTAAACCCTTCTCAGAGGCACAAAGTGAAATACAATAACAAGTTGCATCTAGGGAAATTTGGACTGGATATAAAAAAAGTTTTTCTTTACAGCAAAAGTGTTTAAGTCCTGGAGCCAAGAAAGTTTGTAGGAACTCCACCACTAGGGATTTTAAAGCTTGACAGGTAAAGACCCTGAGCAACCCTGATCTGACTTTGAAATCACTTCTGCTTTGTAGCAGGAGGTTGGACGAGCTGACCTCCAAAAGTCCCTTCTGATATAACCTTTCTATGATACTACGCTGCTTTGAAATGATTTATTCGTATGGGAAATTTAACTGTCCAGGATGAAAGAAAAGCAAAAGTTTACAAAATCCTATAAAACTGAGCAGAACTAATTAGAATTAGAAAACTGTTTCTATATCACTGCCCTAAACTCCTGATTCATATCCGTATAGCTAATTTAGCTAATGCAAGCACTCCAAAGACTAGTAGATATTGATCGAGATCCAGAAAGGAAGTTTAATGCAACAGTATGGAATGGGTCAGTCCAGGCACCGGGAGGCAGGGGACATCTATGTTTTCTGCCCTGTCAGTCTCTGGAGATTGATTAAACGCTGTGTCTGAGTGCAGGTTTGCATCATGACAGTTTGGCTTGGGGCATGGAAAATTTGAGCCCTAATTCCATCTTACTCTTTGAAATACAGTGAGGAGCTGCCTGTAGGCTCTCAGTGGAATAAGCACGTGGATCTGGGATCTGAGAAGAGAGCCGCCTATGCCAGGAGATAGAGCAGAGTTTTGTGAGCAGAGCTGTGCCTTAGGTCTGCAGTCCTTGAGACAGGAGAAGTGGATAGAGAGCACTCATATTCCTCTCTTCTCACAGGGTTTACAGCCTGCCACCATCTGAAAGTGGCTATGGACAGTCTTTCTTTCAGAAGGAGCTAGGCAAGGCAGAGGACACATATCTTATTGTCTCTTTATACGTTAGCATAGAGGTTAGTGAGCTCTTTGTGGAAGCAGATGTTTTCTCAAAAGCAATACCCTCCCTCCCACGCCCAGGCTTGAAGAGTGTCTCATGTCTTAGGACATGCCCTAATTGTCAGTCTACAGCTTTGTGAGGGAAGGAGGAAGGGAAGGGGAGGCATTCCTAACTCTGCTGTGACAGCTCTTCAACTGCTGAGAAAACAATTTTTTTTTTTTTTTTTGAAAGGGAGGGGGAGGGAGGAAGTTTGGTTTGGTCACATCTCAGAGGCTTATGTTCTGCGATTAGTCATACACACTTCTAATAAAGGCTGGCTCTGTGGTCCTTACCAGTTTTTGACTGGGTAATTACTTCCTTGAAGACATATATGCAAACCAGAGAGCATTAGAGATGTGTTTTACCTTTAAGAAGCATGTTCACAGAAACCAGCACCCCCAAGCTCAAGTATACAGGGAGCAGTATGCAGATCCAGCAACCCCATCTTTGCATGATCCCATGGCACCTTCACCTTCTACATTTACATGAGGGGCAAGAGGAGGAGGTCATTCATTTCACGGGTACAGCCAAATTTTTTCTTCAGGGGTGCTTCTTCAGGTGTATTCCCCAGTGCAGGGCACAAGGGAAACTGCAGCACTGGTTGAACATGTGAGTAGTGACTGTGCTACAGAAGAAGGGTGGGAGTAATAGCTCCTGATGTTCCCTAGTAAATATGTGCTTGAGTGTTTTTGCTGGTAAACCAGTTCAGTGTTGTGTGGTTGTCCTCTATTTTGGCAGTGGCAGCATAAACCAGAGCTACTTCATTCTCATGAAATGGGAGGTTTAGCTGTGGAAGTCTCTAGATAACTAGCTCCAGTGTGTTTTAGTTTTTTTATGTTGACTAAATTATACTCTGATCCACTTTATCTACTAGACAGCATATTTACTTATGTAGCAAACTGAACAGAGAAATATTGTCTCTGTTACCAGACACTTGATCTACTAATGCTCTGTGACCTCAGTAATAAATTATTTCAGGTTTGTCATGCCAAATATATGCTTGCTCTGACTACACAAATAATACTGTGTAAACTGATTTGCCCCTTTGAGATGGCCTTGTGCAACATTACCAAATATTTTGCATGCTTGTTAGAAATTCAGAAATATTTATTGATTCAAGAAAACCCAGAATTCAAACTGATAACAATGAACTTACCTGCAATGGGTGTTTTTTCCAAAAGAAGATGGTCCAAGATGGTTGCTTAAGAGAGGGGAGTCTTAAATTTGCATTTTCATGAAAGTATGTCCTTACTTCCAGACTTCTATCAAATCTGCTTATGTTCTTCAAAACATGATGTACCACATCTTTTCCTTCACAGAGGTGAAGCCCTGAGCCTATCAAATGAGGCAGAATGTGAGTGAAGATAAGCAAGGATATATTTTTAAAACCCACCTCACCAATAGGCTTCAAGCTCTAACTTGTCCCAGTTACTCTGACAGCTTCAATCAACCTGGAAGTTCATTATTTCTTTTCAATTTATAAAAGCTGCATTCACATTATAAAGCAGAAGATAATCCTTGTGAGTTAAGATAAATCCATAGACAGTGCTCACTAGTTCTAATTCTAATTAGAATCTGCACATTTATTATGGAAAATGTAAGTTGTATGATTTAATCTTTCATATTGCCAACACTGACCGTATTATTTCTGTATTATAAGTTTGCCTTTCACATATATGGCAATATAAAAAGGATTATTAACTTATATCCTGTATTACAAACACTGATCCATACGGTGAAGAAATTACATTACAGCAGTTAAATATATAGGGGCATAGAGCTCTTCCCACCACAGTCAACAGCAATTTAGCCATTAACTTAAATGAAAGCAAGATTAGGTCTGTATTCTAAAAGAGGTAAAATGCATTTTTATAGCTACAGTTAATGACGATGTCAAAGTAAAAATAATGAGTCAAATCATTCATTGTGTACCACTGCCACTACTATCTAAAAAAACCCACCCAAACCCAAAAATTCTTATTGCTAATGGCATTTATTTCATCAATCAGAACATTTACAACATCTGGAGAAGGTAATAACCGCTTCAGCTTGGATCTAAACTTCAGCTTGGATTTAAGTCCAAATAGCAATTAGCAGGGGCTCACCTTCATCAGATCTCAGAGACATCAAAACTCTGCAAGCTGCTGGGACTTGTGCCTACCAGCTCCCCACGTGTGAGGAGCTTGACGCGGTGTACACGGGCTCTGAAAGTACCAGTTGGCATTAGCCAGAGCGGCCTGTCTACACAACCTAGAGTACTCACTACTTCTCCTTAAAAAGAGATTATGCTGCTCCCTTTCCATTCATATACTTAAGGCTGAGAGCTCTCACCTTGAAAATTAGAAACCAAGGTTCAATTCTCTCCTCTGCTGTGACCCTGATAAAGGAGTGATTGGCCTTGCTCATGAACTAGCTCATAACTAATCTGGGGTGGAAGGTCCCTTCCCCCTTGCTGTTGAAGCAATACCATCACACACAAGAAGAAATGAGAAGATGAGAAGTGAGCACAAAAGAGCCCACCTGTACATGCAGAAGCACCTACATGGTCACCTAGAAGTGAGGTGAAGGAACCTACATAAGAGGTTTCTTGCTAATGGCTCTCACGGGTGCGTGAAACTTGTTCAAGATGAAATGTCTTCACCAACAAGTGCTAAGGCTTTCCAGCTTTGTTTCTCCTTAGCTATTCCGTGCAATCAGCTTAAATTGAGCATGTAGCAGGATTCTCTGTGAGATGAAAAATTAGAGTTTGATTTTCACAGGCTAAGGCAGAGAAATGAACTTGTGTTTCTCATAGCCAGTACTCTGACTTCTGCATGGTGTTATACTTTCTGACCACATCAGGGCTTTTGACAATTTGAATATGGATTTCTGACTCCATCTCTATGTGAAATAAACCTCTGCAACTTCTTTCTTCAATTATTTGTAAAACCAGGGACTAAAATTTGATAGCTTTGTAGAAGGGTAGCTGTAGGTCTAAAACAAAGGCTGGGAACTACTAGGAAACATAAACAAGACTTGGTAGAATTGGGAGTTAAATGCTGGCTTCCAGCTCTGCGCAGATTCCCAGAGGCTGTTAGGCATTTTGTATTTTTGCAGAACATTGCCTGTCTTTGCAGTGCAGGAGATGAGGCAGTCTATTCAGCCAATATGAAGAAAATGTGGCAAAAGCCAGTATACCTAAGAGGAATGAAAATATCAATGTTTTCTGCCCCAAGGAAAAGCTTGAGATTAAATAAGAACCAAACCGACCTTTTCCTGTCTTTGAAATCAAACATTAGTGAGAGGTTTTTTGATGCTTGAAAATACCTCTTTTATTCCTTTCTTCTGGACATTGCTGAAGAAATGAGTGGGTGGTGATGTATTCAAAGCATGTCTTGTCATGTCTAATTGGCTATATAAAGAAATCAAATGGCCTCCTTCTTCAAAAATATATTGCACATTAATAAGAAATTATTATTTTATTGATAGAGCTGACTATTGGCTAGGAGAAAAAAAAATTGTTCTTGAAGCCAATCAAGACCCAGGTTTTCCAAAATGTTACAGAGAACAATTGTCAGTCAGCTGTCTAAAGCATCCCTCAATCAATTGATTTAATAGGAACAATATCATTATAATAAAATATTGTCAAAGAATATGTCTCATGGTTTGAAAAAACATGCCTGTGTCTTTATTTTATGACTGTCCATGATTTGTCTTGAGCTTTTTTAATCTCACAAATGGAGACCATTCTCTTATGATAAAGTTCTAGCTAATTGACATTATCTCTTAATTATTTTTGTAACATATTCATTGCAGAATTTGTTCAAGTAAGAAGTTATTGTTTAATTTCCATGATGGATGTGCTCATTTCATGAGTATTAGATTAGTGGAGAGTATACAATTTGTATTAACATGCATATGTCATTAAAGAATACATTGTTTTCCAGCTGTCTTCAAACAAAAGCCAGCCTATGAGACACTGATTTGCTTTTGCAACATCTACTCACGTGGATAGTTCCAGTTAATATTCATGTAAGGATTACATAATTCAATCTACAGTCTTTGCATTTATTTTGCTTTGTTTTGCCTGATTTTGCTTTCGTGTTCATTCTCCTAGAAAATACACACACACAATTTTTTTCTTGAGATTGCTTTCATAGTAAGATTAATTTTGATGCTAAATGCAGCCAGAAACAAACCAAAAGGGCAACACTTCTTGCCTAAAGAGGATGGAGATTTCTGTGCTGTAAGGAACAATGCTGCACTTCTAGGAAAACTGATGGGAGGACCTAACCATAGGTCTTTCATTCTCTAAATCCCTTAATGTCAATTAACTCCTATAACAAACAAAAGGACCGAACATTTACAGAGTGACAAAAGGGCACCACAGACTTTTAGGATTTCACGCCAAATTAGTAGTTCCTATACTTTCCATTGTCCTAGCAGCCAGGAAGCCCCTGCACCCACAGTCAGGGGCGTTCCTAATTCAGCCAGGCCATTGCTCCCATGTGCATCTCCAAGGATTACATTTTATCATTCTTGCCTTAAGGCTCATTTAGACTTACAGTTCTGGAAGACATGTGGGCTTCAGATGGACACAAAAATCTGTCTATCTTAGATTGCTGGGGCTCAAATATGCTTCTAGCTCAAAGCTACAAGGCAAAAGTGATGAGGAAGGTAGTACTTTCAGTAATCCTTGTGCCCTCAGATCTAGACTGGGATATGCTGAATTTCACTGCACCACCCTGAAAGAAATTCAGGGCACAAAGGGACTCTGCAAAAGGATGATGGACAACAAGGTTTGTCTTAAAATGGCAGCAGTACATGATTATGGTTTTCCTTGACAACAGAAGGTGGGAAGAACTCCTGACTTCCACGGTGCAGACATAACTTTAGTTACCAAAACAGGATTTAATGCCTAATTTCAAAACTGTGACTATGAACTCGGCACTCAACAGTCACTTAATCCTGGGGGCACCTTTACCAAGTACGTCCTTTTTGACCCAAAGTGCTGGGAAGCTGGGGTCCAAAGAAGAGCAATGCCTCAACTACCCAAGGGGACCCTAACTTCCAGGATCTCAAGTCAGGCTTGCTTTGATATTGTATCTTCCATGAAAATCACTTTTCTTTCTCTACTGTTCCACTACTTCCACAGGAAGAGGTAAAAATAGGTATGAACAATCTCAGCCTGGGGGGAAGGTTTCCTACTTCTCGGACAAATACGAAGTACGTGCCAGCACCCACACCTCATGTTCCTCCCATGTTCCAGAGAAAAACAATGATCCATGTCCAGCTCAAGCAAAGAAGAACTGTGGGTCGCTACCCTCAGACAAGAGTCCTACCTGTCAGATCCAGGGGCACAGCAGATCTTACCTGCAACTTTGGTTCAGGCAACAGGACCTGAGCTGGGGGGTGTGATCCAGACACCCCTCTGTGCCCTATTGACTGCACTAGGCAGCTCCCATTCCCCTTGTGGGACATTCACCTCCCTGATTTGAAACACCAAACTCTTATTTTTGCAGGAATAGTGCCAAACGGTGGGGTTCGGTTTCCACACAGGTGGCCAGACACCTCAGGGTTACACATTTTGGCACCAAGCCTATACTTTTTAACAGGGCAGAGTCCTGTTTGGGTAAGCATTTGCCAGGATAGACATAAAGCGGTTGCAGTTCCTCAGTTATTTTTTTTAATGACTAAATCTCTGATAAGTTTCCAGTTGCCTTGATGCTTGTTGATTTTAGTGGAAGCTTTCAGCAGCTTTCAAGATAGGACTGCATGAAAAAGCCGGCTCATGCATATGCAGCTACTGGTAAATAAACAAGTATCTCGCTAATTAAAACACATCTAGGAAAGTCTAAACTAATTTAACATCTAAATGACTGATGATAAACGGGTAAGGGAAACCCAGAAATATTAGCCTTTTAAAAAATTGTTCGGCATAAGAATTGTAAAATGAATGGAAATAAACATCAAGGCATCTAGCATGAAAAAACAAATGAAAAAAATCGCTGAGACAAAGTTATGGAAAGAGATAAAAGTCCGTGTGCGCTGCAAGTGAAAAGGCATGGCAGAAACGTGCTCAGCTTCCCCAACATGCTATTAACATCTGAGAAAAACACTACTGAAATGTTACAAACTAATTAAATTGGGCATACAAGGGAATCAATGGGAATAAATTATTATGCAAATGCAAGGTTTTCCCTACATAAAGCAACTGCTAGGAGTCGGTGCGGTGGTAAGCCAGGAGTGGGGTGGATGCAGGGCTGCCCCGGAGGCAGTGCTCGCACCGGGGGACCCTGGCGCTGCAGTATCGCGCTCAGGTGTGGATGGACCTGATCACAGAAAATGGGGTAAAATCCCACAGAAGGAGGGAAGGTAGGAAGGAAAAATGTACCTGGGACTTCCTACAAAGGGAAAAAGAGGCTGATGCAGGACTGCTAAAGCAACAGTGCCATCTGCCGCGTACTCCCCTATGGAAGCAAGCTGATTTTAGCTGTCTCCTGCTCTGCTGCAGCCATGGCAGCAAATCTGAGAGCCCCCAGTAGCAGCACTGAGCTGAAGAGGGCAGAATGAAACCCAGCCTTTCCTCCGGCCCAGCCTTTGTACCCAAATGTGTATGCAGGCCTTCTGAAAAAACATTTCTGGACTGTCCTTGTTAGAGACATTGCCCATTAAAAAAAAGAAGGTTTTCTCTCTCTTGACATAGCAGGACCCTGTGCTTAGACACTTGTGAAGGATCAGTCTACTATAAAGCAGTCCGTCAGCAAGACATACATCGTGAATGTGTAAGCAACCAAACAGCTGCTGTCCAATCTCTTTTCTATGATGTATTTCTGTCACCTAGTAAAAGGGCTTTCTGTTACTCGTGCAAATCTGGTGTCGGTTTCAATCCATATTTTCATGCACAGTCCTTTTCACAGTGTTCATTACATCTCTGAATGCCTTTATACATTATAATATCTGAAGCAATTATAACAGAAAAGTCTAATCAATATTATGAATTTTTATAATGCCTTTCATCATAGATCTCAAAACTCATTTCTAAAAATTGAACCTGACAGAACTCATAAAATACAGGTGTAGCCACTCTGTGCACAATTCTGGTGGATTTAAGTCTGTAATCCACACATCCATGTTTATGCATCTAATATTTTTAGCCTTTACTTAAACACCCTTACTTTTTTAAAGAGTTCCCCAAAAACATGTCCAGGACAGAGCAGGAATAGAGTTTCGATAAAGTGATTCCCTTTCCTATGACCTCCTTCTGGATGCTTGACTTACTCCTTAAGGACATTTTGCAGGATGAATAGTCTAACATCGTTAGCCCAGGTGGTGGTGTATTTAATAGGTCCCAATAAAAAAATTCCCCATACTAGGACATCCCTCTTCAAAAATGTTTGTAGGCAAAAGGCTATTCTTGACATAAGCCAGCATCTACTCATTTTCCTCATTAGACCATTGCTCAGGCACCTATTCTTTTTGCACGTGCTACAGAATCCCTGCGATTTGTCTGCTGTGGGTGTTAAACTTCGGTTTTCTGTTAATTTGCGGACTTCCAAGCTGTCCTCTATGTCCTCTGCTGCTGTTCCTAGACTCATTAACGACGTGTGGAGGCGAGGCTTTTAGAACTAGACAGTATGGGATTCTGGGGCAACAGATGCTCTGCGGTAGCTCAGAGAAGCTTCATATTGCAGACCTGATCTTTGCAATCAAGGGTCTAAATTTGAATTTCAGAAAGGGATAAAACTTGTGATGAAGTGTCTACTATGAAGAGAGATGAATTCCAAGAGCTGAAGTCAGCTCCTGCATGGGTTCAAAATATGAATCCCAGTCTCTGCTGGTAACGAATGAGCGCACACTCCATCACTAAAGTACCTGAATCACACATAGGCTGCATCAAGGATGCATTTCTTGTGACTTTCTGTCTCTTTTTTGGCTTCTTGGAATTTTATATGATTACTTTAGATTGGAATAGCTATAAGATCTGGAGGCTTCACATTAATTATTAACCTCAGTATCTGACTCCTATATTTTAAGATCTACAGCTCTGAAAGAGGAGACACTGCTGGCAGTAGCTACCTTGGGAGGGTTGAAATTTATTATAAGTCAAACTAATCTATACTGTCTCCTGCTCAGGAAATTGAATTCTGGGAGTTTGTGAGAGTCAACTCAGAGTTGACTGAGACTCCTAATTCACATAGATGAGGGACATTTGCATTGAGATAAGAAAAATCTGTTGATCTGATTCTCATTACAAATCAGATTTAGTCATTCTGGAATTCAATCTACCATATTTAAGTTAGTTAGTGGGACCTTCAAAAATGGATAGTATAGACTTTGTTCTTTAAAAATAGATTCAACAAGATTATCTGTTAAAAACAAGAGATACTCATTTTGTGCATATTTTGCCAACAGATACTTATAATCAAAGAGTGGTAACAAGTTCCCGTTATTTGGTTATGGGCCTCTGCTGGCTGAGGTCCCACAGTGGCAATTTTTGAGAGAGTTCTTTGTACTCATGCGCTTAATCAAAAACAAGACTCAGCTCTGTATTTTCCTCCACAAAGTCAATGGACTAAACTCATCAAAGTCATAGGGTTAAATTTAGCTCAATGTGTCTTTGTTAAAATGTTTATAATGCAAATGGTGGCTATTCACAAAAGAAGTAACAGGGAGTCTGTAGACGGATTTGTTTCTTTGTCACCTCACTGAGCAGCTGGAAGATATCTCCAGAAAGAAATATAATATATGACTTCTTGTGAGTGTGAAAAAAACTCCACCCTCCTATTGTGTAAGCTCTTGGCCGCCCATTTCCAAGAAGATGATGGGCATCTTTGTGCCATGCTTATTAGCTAAAGTTAAGAACATTATCAAAAGCTCATAGATGCAAGTTATGCTAGCTAGCGCAATAAAAACTAAATAAATAAAGTGATGGATGTTCCTTCTGAAGTCAGAAGATGCAGCACTGGCTCTGCCTTACACCTGCTGAGGGAAAGTAGCTGAACTTCAGCGAGGCCTCCCCCTGGGACCTGCCTCAGGGAAGTGAGGAATGGCTGTAACCCCTGCCAGCGAGGACCGGGTCCAGTCTCCGGCACCTTTGTCACAGCAAACGCCTGCAGGGATCCAGTTTGCCTAGAAACAGCTTTCTGCTGCCAGCAGCCCCCTTCTTGGGATGAAGGCATCTGACACTGACGTTAAGTGAATGAAGCCTTGCGAAGCAACTGGATCCCAGTGCCACAGGCGTGCTCTGTGTTAGAAGCAGACAGTGGGGGAACTCAGACGAGGGTTGGGGGGGATGTATTAAGCTGTTAGCAGTATCTCCATGCTCTGGCTAAACCTGTGTGGGCGCTGCTCCAGCTACTCCAGCTGCTGCTGTGTTTTGTCAGCAACGAGTTAAATTCTTAGCACAGACAAGGCTGAAGAGGTGAACATTTCTTGATTTCCAGCTTTGCAAACACCTTTGACCAGCATCTCGAAGTATGACAGCCTGAGAGCATATTAATGAGCAGCTGCTTCCCAACGGGAACTGTTCCATCAGCATTTGTTCTCCCTGTGTTGTTTCCTGCCGCTATCCTGAGTGGTGACACAGAGGTGCATGAGCAGCTCAAAGATGACTGCAGAAGCGTAGGTATCTAAAACAGCCAGGAGGGCCTGGGATACAGAAGCAAATATCCTAACCTTGGAATGACAGCTCTCTTTCATCTGGAGATGGGGTTATGAATATAGCATTTGCTTTTCTACCATCAAATAAAAATGATAACATAATGGACCGGCAATTCTGCTGTTATTCTGCGGCTACGAAAGCACATAAACTGAAAGGCCAGGGGGATGATTCTTTTGCAGTTAGCCTTAATTCCTCTGCAGACACAGAAGTATAATGGGAAGCCAGAAATGGACCTCTGCAATGCCCTATTTAACCTATGGGAATCTTTCACTGGAAGAAGGGGTGGGCACACTGTGTCAGATATCATATACATTGCTAATGATATATTAGACAGGAGATAATAAGCCTTTCAAGGATTCCTAAATGTATTACTTGTTAATTTAGGAGGTACCCAGGGTGCAACTTATGAGGTGGTACTAATTTAGAAGGTATCATGAGTGACTCTGCTTGCTGGAGGGCTGAAATGTAAATCCCATTGTTCAACAGGGAAAACGAAAATGCTCCTTCCATTAAGTCTGTGATCTGTCCTTCACTTGCCATGGGGAATAGCATAATTTAGAAAGCTGCCTTCTAGGATGTTGAACAATCATGACTCATCAGTGAGATCTCTAGATTAAAAATGTGAACATTTTTACATTACTAGAGGGATTATTATATCTTGCTTAATATTTCATATATTTGACATCAAACTACCAAGTAACGAGTATAATGTGTTAAAATGCCACTCTAGTCATATTACTTGCCTGCTTTTATGTAATAAGACTCTAACTGCATTTGTTCAGTGATACTGTACAGTGGTTTGATTTATGTTTTGTAGTGTCAGGCTGAGAAGGGACTTTAAAACTGATTGTCATAGTCAGTTCAGATCTATCTCTGAGGTTCTATGGATCCTGAAACAGGCGATTCTCCTCAGAGGCAGAAGAGTTTTTGTATCCTTGCCTTAAATGCAAAACTGATGCAGCACCACCTTCCATGGAGCTGCATGTACCTTCAGGCACCCAGCAGTAAGCAACAACGTTACTTTCACCCCTGATTGATTCCTTCCAGAACTAGTGGATAAATTATACTATTATGCTGTTACTGTATCTTATACCATAACTCCTTGTGTATACCAGGTCCAGCCCTCTTCACTTCTGCATGCCCACAGTTCCCACTGTACTCAATGGGAGGTGAGGCTTGTAGGACCAGTTCCCTTGGTCCTGCCTTGCTGGGGTGAATACCCCATGCAAGGAGAGCCCCTCCCAAAACTATCACCTGACAGTCATAGCAGGGCAGCGCTGGGCTTCACACCACACATGCATATCAGCTAGGTCAGTCCAAACCAGGCAAGCAAATTTGTGCTTCTTTACTGGGTCCTGTTGTCTTCTCTTTCTTCATCCCACCTTTTTTCCTCCTGCCCTGAATTTGAAGTGAGGACCTCTCTGTGAACAGCGTAATTGTTACCGCTCTCCGTAATTGTGGCTACACATGGTTGCTCCAGCCTGAGACTGCAGCTTCCCTTTTAAAGGATTGACACCAAAGAGTAGTAGTGTATTAAACACAGGTGAAAGGGAGTGAGGTGGGCATATTTTTACAGCAGAAACAGAGAACCAGACATAAATCTCACCGTCTACAGCACATGGCAAAATCTGGGGCTAGGCAAGAGAATCTATTCCTGCTTTTATATGTTTCTAAATCATTCTGTAGCAATATGACAAGCCGGGGGACCGAAATTCCTCACTTCCAAAATACAGGTAACAGAGGCAGTGAATTTATGCAGAGCTTCACTGGGAACAGGAGGGGACGCCTGGAGAATAAGTCAGGCGAGGACAAGACTTCTTGTTTCTTCACAGTTGTGCATAGACTCTCTCCTATGTCTTTAACATTTGCAATAGCCCTTCAGCAGCTGGTTAACATAAATGTCTATCTGGAATCATACTGGAGACTGAGGATTTATGAGCTACAGGGGCACAGAAAAATGCCACTAAGTGCAAAGTATATTCTGCTCTTCAGGCTAGTTACTGCTTCCTGAGGCTTGTTCGCCATTTTTCACTTATTCTATTTATTGTTTTTCTGTTTTTCTTTTTTCATCTTCTTTTTTTTTTTGTTATCCCCCTGTGTGGTTGATGAAGACGGGTCTCTGCTAATGATTAACTTGTTTTGGAGGGCAAATTCAGAAAAGGAGGGTTGAACTGTCATCAGTCAAGCAGTCAACTTTAATTAAAAATGTTGAAACTCGTTAGTAAGAAACAAAGAGGCAAAACAAAAAAAGGAAGGAGAGTGGGTAGCAACAGAAAAGAGAACATAATAAAACAAAGAGGAAGGACAAATGAAAAGAAAAAGGCAACAGAATTAATGGGAAAATGCAGATAGCTAGTATAGAAGAAACTGTACATCAGCTGTCCTGGCTTCTTACTAAAGTGACTACATGTCTAGCAGTAGCCTTTAAAGTGGCAATTCTTTCCCCCTTGCCCCTCTTATATTTATTATTTATCTGATATTTTAAAATATACTGTTGCTAGTATGAACTGCGGCAAGGCAAACGCGGGGCATTTCTGCTGTGTGTTTGTTGTTGAATATGCACACAAGCCTAGGTCCTGCTCAGAATAACCAACTGCTGGTTTGGGGAGTACAAGAGAGAGGGGGAACTGTTGCAGAAATCCCAGTTTGGTGACTCATCACCCTGGCAACACTGGCAAGGGAAAACTTATCTTTATCCAAATCTAGACTATGCTAGTGTAATATTGATGTAAAAGTTAAAATGACTTACTGAGAAGAGCTATTATCTTCACGGATAAGTCTTGAAATGTCACTGCTTTGCAACATATTAGCCTAGCGAAAGAACATTAAATAGCCTCTCTAATGGACACCTGATGCACCAGAGAGAATTCTGAGTCCCTGGTGAATTTCCACATCCTCCCCTAAGGCTAGTCCTTATGAGTATTTGGACATGCTGGATGAATTTTCTCACCCATGCACTCTAATATCTGCATGCCAGTCCAAGGAAGGTGAAACATCTTAACTGCTGTAAATTCATAACTTTGAGCCAAACGAGAAATAAATCGAATCTATCCCTGATATGGGCTTTGTGAAAGTGAAAACTCACCAAGTCTAACTAAAAGCATTCATTTGCTTTCTGTTCTGCAAGCCCTGGGGGATCATTTAGACCAGAGCAACCTCTGGTCCTCCAAGCAGGACTAGAAAATGTAGTACCTGAAGTCTGTGAGACATTGGCTTTATGTTTTCACACAGTGTAAGAAGAGGCTATTAAGACTCATAGTAAAGGCTGTTATATTAACTTATCCAAATAAAATATGGAGATTGAAGGGGAGGGTTAAAACATATACATCAGCTTTTGATAAACAACCAACTACTAAAGTTCTTCTGAGGTTAAACTAAATTTTGAACTAGCTTTGTTTCACCCCCGGTCTCTAGGAGTAGCCCAGACAATTGGGTGTGAAAATTCTCTAAACTTTTCCATTTGAGCCTCTACAAACATCCGGGCCAAACTGAACTCCAAAAGTATTCAGTTTGGTGTCAGATCTATACATTTTCCTAGACAGATCAGGCTGTGTGGAATTTAACTTCTTTTCTTCTTTGATGAGCTAAAGAACGCATTTCAAATAGTTCACTGCAAGAGGCACTAACTTTTTAGTGACTAACAGAAAATGAATGTATCTGCTTGTATGATTATTGATGAATAAAAAAAAGACCAAATCCGAATTCTTCCCTATTTTAAATCCCCACATTGCTTAATAAAACTCCCAATGAACTTTGTGATATCTAACACTAAAAAACACCCAGAAAAACTAACGTACAAGAAATTAAAAAGCAATGTAATTTACCACCATGTGTTGTAAGTCCTGCTTTGATGCTAAATTATCAGCATTTTATTTCCAGTGGAATATGCTACTTTTCAGTCAGCTCACACGTATTCTTAGAATCATAGAAGCATAGAATGATTTGAAACCAGGACATTTGGGTTGGAAAGGACCTTAAAGATCACCTAGTTCCAACCCCGCTGCCATGGGCAGGGGCATCTTTCACTAGATCAGGTTGCTCAAAGCCCCATCCAACTTGGCCTTGAACACTTCCAGGGATGGGGCGTCCACAGCCTATCTGGGCAACCTGTTCCAGTGCCTCATCACTCTCACAGTAAAGAATTTCTTCCTTACATCTAATCTAAATCTACCCTCTCTCAGTTTAAAACCATTACCCCTCGTCCTATCCCTACACTCGCTGATAAAGAGTCCCTCCCCATCTTTCCTGTAGGCCCCCTTTAAGTACTGGAAGGCCGCTGTAAGGTCTCTCTGGGGCCTTCTCTTCTCCAGGCTAAACAACCTCAACTCTCTCAGCCTGTCTTCGTAGGCGAGGTGCTCCAGCCCCCTGATCACCTTTGTGGCCTTCCTCTGGACCCAATCGAGCAGGTCCATGCCTGTCTTACGCTGGGGGCCCCAGAGCAGAACGCAGTACTCCAGGTGGGGTCTCACGAGAGTGGAGTAGAGGGGGAGAATCACTTCCCTCGACCTGCTGGTCTCACTTCTTTTGATGCAGCCCAGGATATTGTTGGCTTTCTGGGCTGCAAGCGCACATTGCTGGGTCATGTTGAGCTTCTCGTCAACCAACACCCCAAGTCCTTCTCAGGACTGCTTTCATTGCACTCATCGCCCATCCTGTATTTGTGCTTGGGAGTGCCCCGGCCCATGTGCAGGACCTTGCACTTGGCCTCGTTGAACTTCATGAGGTTCGCACGGGCCCACCTCTCAAGCCTGGCAAGGTTGTCCCCCTGGATAGCATCCCTTCCCTCCAGCATGTCGACTGCACCACACAGCTTAGTGTCATCAGCAAACTTGCTGAGGGTGCACTCAATCCCACTGTCCATGTCGCCGACAAAGATGTTAAACAGCGCCAGTCCCAGTACCGACCCCTGAGGAACGCCACTCGTCACTGGTCTCCACTCCGACACTGAGTCATTGACTGCAACTCTTTGAGTGCGACCATCCAGCCAATTCCTTATCCACTGAGCAGTCCATCCGTCAAATCCATGTCTCTCCAATTTAGAGACAAGGATGTCGTGCGGGACAGTGCCAAATGCTTTGCACAAGTCCAGGTAGATGACGTCCGTTGCTCTTCCCTTATCCACCAACACTGTAACCCCATCGTAGAAGGCCACCAAATTTGTCAGGCACAATTTGCCCTTAGTGAAGCCATGCTGGCTGTCACCAATCACCTCCTTATTTTCCATGTGCCCCAGCATAGTTTCCAGGAGGATGCGCTCCATGATCTTGCCAGGCAGAGAAGTGAGACTGACTGGCCTGTAGTTCCCCGGGTCTTCCTTTTTTCCCTTTTTAAAAATGGGGGTTATGTTTCCCCTTTTCCAGTCAGTGCGAACTTCTCCGGACTGCTGCGACTTCTCAAATATGATGGGTAGTGGCTTAGCCACTTCATCTGCCAGTTCCCTCAGGACCCACGGATGCATCTCATCAGGTCCCATGGACTTGTGCACCTTCAGGTTCCTTAGATGGTCTTGAACCTGATCTTCTCCTACAGTGGGCGGTTCTTCATTCTCCCAGTCGCTGCCTTTGCCTTCTGGGACCTGGGCAGTGTGGCTGGAGCACTTGCCAGTGAAGACTGAGGCAAAAAAGTCATTGAGTACCTCAGCCTTCTCCATGTCCTGGGTAACCAGGTCTCCCCTTTCCTTCCGGAGAGGGCCCACATTTTCCCTAGTCTTCCTTTTATCACCAACGTACCTATAGAAGCTTTTCTTGCTGCCCTTGATGTCCCTGGCCAGATTTAATTCTATCAGGGCTTTGGCTTTCCTAACCTGATCCCTGGCTGCTTGGACAATTTCTCTGTATTCCTCCCAGGCTACCTGTCTATGGCTCCCTCTGTAGGCTTCCTTTTTGTGTTTGAGTTTGTCCAGAAGCTCCTTGTTCATCCACGCAGGCCTCCTGGCATTTTTGCCTGACTTCCTCTTTGTTGGGATGCATTGCTTCTGAGCTTGATACGAGTATTCCTCAGAAACTACATTGCAAAGCGTTGTAAAAACCTCCCAAATACCTCCAAACATATGCACACACAAATGGACACACACACACATGCTCAGAGGGATTTTTTTTTAATGACTTGAATTCAAGGTTAGTATCTTTGTAACTTCATTTGTATGTGGACAGAACACACAAACACCACATTACAATCTATTCTTTACAGTGTTGTTTTCCAACTGGAAAGAGAAGGTAAGTGTGCTGAAAGATATACAGGACCCTTGTGCACAGAAATGGCTATGGAAAGGCATTATCTTAACGAAGTCATACTCGATTGAATGAATTTCCCAAAGTGAAGGTTTTATTCTTCTGGATTCTTCAGCTCTCCCATCAGTGCCATTCACAGGGCACTATATTACTCTATGCCAGAGAGACTTGTCTGCTTACACAGGCAAACAATCTAGGAACCACTAATAGCCTCTGTTGTCCCCTATAGGGAAAATATGTATACATGCATGGACCAATACAAAACTCCATATATACATACAGAGACTTCCATTACATTTTTGAAAACAAAAAGGACAAAGAACAAGCAAGGAAAGTATAATGAAAATAACTTTGTTTTCTAGATGGAAGTGATTTTTTACTGTAACACTTTGCTGTTACTCACTTGGTAATTTCTTTTAGCTGATTTTGGGATGCTGTTTCTAAAAACTACAGAGGCTTCTTTTAAATGTGTCCTGCTTACCCCTGTTTTGAGGTGATCATTTTAATAGCTAGGGAGAAAGAATTTCCTGCCATTGAAAGCGTTTGGCACAGGGCGTTGTAGGTGTGTTGGTGTTTCTCTGATGTATCTTCCAACCCTTCTCAGCAAGTCTGAATGTTATACTATATTGAGAGATAGTACTTCGTGTCCTGTGCACACATGCTGCAGAGGCAAGGGCGGGCAAAGGAAGGTAATTGTACTCTACAGCTTCACTGACCTTGCTTCACATGCCTAAATTAGGCTGCAGATGTCCTGGGGCTCTCTCTGGCCAGCAGGGAGAGACCCCAGGACAACATAGGGCACTTCAGCAACACTCCTTTCCCAGTGCCTCCTGGGACTAATGTGTCCATCTCTCTCTATCAACCATGGAAACAGTGTCCGGAGACTAACCACTGTCTGAAACCTCTAAGGCAGGTGCATAAAGTTGGTGTTCTGAGCATGACACCTGTTTTGGGTAGGTTACCCGTCTCATGACCAGTGGCTGTGGAGCCTGCCAGCCTCCCCCGTCCTGCCAACCTTGTGTGGTGGGTGAGAGATCGGACCCTCGGTACATTTTCACGCCCACCCACACCTGGCAACATTGGCTTTGCAGGAGGGGAAAAGCAATTTGTTGCTTTTGTGAGTACGCCCATGACGCAAATGCTGGAGATCAGGAAGAAAATGGAGAAACATATATTTCCCTCACAAAGTTGTATCAAAAAAGAAAAGAGAAATTATCTTTTTTTAAATGTCTGGAAAGTGGAAATTAAATACAGGCTATCCATCAATGAATTTATGGTATCTGAAACTCCTCTGAGCCCTAGGAAAACATAAAGCTCTGCCCTTTGGTCTTCTTTTCAGTCTGCCTGGGTAAGCTCACTTTATGAGGCAGCATAATTTGCAGTGACCTTTTCTGAAGCTGTTGCTACACTTCCTGCTTCACTGGAAACCACCTTTTTAGCCATGCATGATGTGATTCCACATACATTGGAGTATAAATTTCAGGCTTTGTCACTAAACCCTGCAAAGTAATCCGGTGCTGTAGGCGGCCATACTGGTGCAGGATGCTGTCGGTACCGTTGAGCTGCAGAAGACAGTGCTAAGGGATGGTTTTTGAAGGCTGGTTGGCGCTTGTTGCACCACAGATGAATGCATGGAATCAATGGGGGCGCAGGATGAAAGAAGAATTTAAAACTAATAATGTCAGCAGTCTGCTTTTCTCTGGATTGCTAGGAGGGAGAAAAAATATTTCTTATGTAATTCTCACTTTTAAAAAATCTTTAGATGAATTTGATTTCCTCTTGGGATATTCAGGGTGTTCAGATAAGCTAATACATTTCTAACGAGATCTGTTTCAGTGTCTCTTTTTTCATCTTTTATAATTATTATTCTTCCTCTTACTTGTACAGAGGAAGGATTATGCAATTTTATAAAAGGATTTTCAGACTTACTCCACATGTGAGTATTAAAGTGTACCTCTGTCCCAATATACCTAAAGCCTCATACCCATTTAAACATCTACTGAGTTTTTAAATCTTGTTTTTGTCATATATGAAATGGTAAATGTGTATATTCTTATATAAATGCAGGCTCTTCTACAGTCAGTGGAAGTTTTCCTTTGGCTGTAACTGTTTCAGGATTTCAGCTCCCACATGTGTGGACTGCAGAAGCACATGTGACATAATAATATGCATATTTTCTTAAGATTTTAGAAATTATTAGATAAAAAAATATAAAATTTTTTTATATAATTATTTTAATACATATTAATTATACTTAATAGGACTGTGCAAGGCAGTCTGAAACACTCTTTGAATCACTGAAGAACTGCTGTCTGAAGGTTGTGCAGCAAATTTACCCTTGGAATTTGGTGAAACCATACTGAGCAGATGATTAATTAATTTTCTTTGCTTTCTTTCTTTACCTCTCTTTATTTACCTTTATTTATCTCTCATGTGGTGAAGACCTTTGAGGCTTCTTTTTTTCTTTGGTTAAGGAAATAAGCTGAAGTATCAACGATTTTTCTCCTTGTGGAAATTATATGCTGTGATATGTTTTTTCAAGTAATGTGCTGGCATTTCAAGTAAAGAATGTGTTCAAATCTCTCCAGGATCAATGCAATACTTTTTAGATGCATCCTCCTTCACATAAATGATGACTGTAAAGTTCTTAAAAATATTAACTGAAACATAAAGTTTCCTGAAGCTGCAGCGTAGTAATAGGAAATTAATTAATTTATATCCTAAAAAGCTTAAACTACAGAATGCGTATTCTTATGGTAAATATGACTAGAAACTGTTCTTGAGTTTGACAAAAAAAGAGGAATTTTGATGAAAATGAGGAAAAGTACAGAGAAAATATCGGCAAGTTGGAAAAAAAAATGTTGACATTTTTCAACCAAAATAATAATCATAAAACCTTTAATCTGAATTTCAAGAGCTTTCAGCTGGAATCTGAAAAATTCTGTTTTGAAATGCCACCCCAGTGCATCTTGGAAATTGGTCTTTGTAGGGTCTTGCTACTTTGCTCATGTAACGGGCTGGTGTTCCTGGCCAGATTACATGCCCATGGGTGCCCCACGGGGCTGCTGGGACATTGCAATGGATTTTGGGAAGTCACCAGTCACAAGCAGCGTGAGGAAGCTTGCCCACGTGGCAGGTTTGGCCAGTAGCCCTGGAGCGGTAAGTACAACACATTTCAGCTTTAACTTCCAGTGAGGTGTTACAGCAACACTTCAGATTAAAATGTTTTCCTTTCAGTCCAAGGTTGAAGTCGCTAACTTTGGTTAGACCAAGAGCCTGAAACCTTCCAGTTTTCAAAGGCTTTGCTTGTTGACTAGACTTTAAACTTTTCACAGAAAGAAGCTTTCTTTTCAATTTAAAATAAAAGTAGACGGAATCTGTTCACCTCACCAAATGTACCACCAGTGTATTTGATGATAGCTGGGGAACAAATTGTATAGCCTTGTTGTATATTACATTTATCCCAGCCGTTTGACCCCTGACTATGTTCTTTCTACTTTGTTCTCGTGCTTTGCCCTTTGTTTTGTCCACATCAAGAATTTTTCTAAGCTCTTTGAGAGCTTCTCTGAGCAATAGCCATAGAAAAGTCACCCTACCAAGAGAGTATCCCACGAGTGGATCCCACTTTTTCCATTCCTTTGAAGAACACCACCACCAATAACAACAAAAATAATAGATGCATCAAAAGTTATGCTGCTGTGAGGCTTAGGATGAGAAAACTTCAGTGAGTACTGGAAACAAGTGTAACATTCCGCATATAGTTCTCTGAAAGATTATAAGTCAAAATCATATCATTTAATATACACATAGAAGTGGTACTGTCGTCATATATTATGAGATATGACTACAGTCCCTGCGGCGTTTCAGCTCCTTTTTTCCCTGTCGTCTGTACAGCTAATCTCAGATGACAATGCTGAGATCCACCAATTCTTTGCTAATGCCCGGCTCAAAACTAGGGCCAGCGTGTGACATCATGATTTCTATCTCCCTCCTGTGCCTCTTGCTCGCTTTCTCTGTCTTGCTCCCTCTCAGATGCAAATACATATATCTTTATTTGCCTCTCATGCATATTTCTATACATTAACAGTGATACATAGTCTTTTCTTTTTACAGGAAGAATTCAGAACACTACCTTTCATTATGTGAAATCATTTTCTGTATCTCTGAGAAAGCTATTTATAAGGGTCTTGATTGAGGAATGAAAGAAAGACTAAAGCAGTTCAGTAGAAATGATCTTCTTAATGGTAAAATCTGAATTATACATTAAAGTACCATTTATTCAATGAATTTTATTATTCTGTTTAAAAAGGCAGAGACTTTTATGTGTTTCGTATGCTTACAAAGGTTTATTAGCTCGAGTAAAAGGTTATTATTATTCAATTGAATAATTGAATTTTAAATTATTGGTATTGCACTTCATATTATAACTGCTTTTCCAGATGCATTTGATTATGTCAAATTTGCCTTTTAATCCCCTGTCTGGAGACCATTTTCTTGAATCATGCACTGTTTCTCGCCCTCCGTAGCGGCATCCTAATGGACGCACACAGTCCAGTCTCACATCTTCCATGTAAATTACTGTGCATATCACATCGAAGGCTATCTGGTGTCATATAATCCTGGATACTGACATGTGGAAAATCTTTTCAGGTGATTAATGCCATAGGCATCTAATTTTCCTGCAAAGCACTATTGCGAGACTGCAGTGTTTATGTGAATGCCAGACTTAGGGATATGAAATGGACATTTAGAAAAGTTAATAATCTGTGCCTAATCCCCTCCAAGAATTATCTGTTAGTATTTCTATAAATAATTGCAGCTTTATTTCTTGTCGTTAATTGAATCACATATTAATTTATTAGATGTATTGTTCATTAAAAAACTTGGAACTTTGCTATAAATCTCATTGCATGGGTGAAATAAATACATGTAAAGCTACACATAAAATATCTTTGCATTTGAAACATATATTAAGTAAAAAAAAATCACAAAATAACGGTGCTTTGGTGTTTGTTTACTTGCTTTGGTTTTTTGTTTGCTTAATGCTCGAGCAAATGTGCCCTTCAAAAAAGGTTTCTCATTTGCTAGAAACATAAGATTTGTCCTTGACTGCATGCTTGGAAACTGCAATTCCTGGGTGTAACACTGAAACTTTTGATTACGATAACAAACGATACACAAAACAATCCAACATAATAAAGTATCAGGGTAGGCAGCCCCAGAGTGGAATATTCTGTGAGCACCGATTCTTCATTGCTATGTTCAATACTGCACTGATAACATTAGCATGGCCAAAAGTGCTGCATTTGCTTGCATGGACCTATGAATTACATAATTGTCTGCTGTTATCAGGCTGCTTCTTCCTCTGCTGAAGAGTTTTTCCCTCAGCTAGGAGTTGTCCATTAACTTTACTAGAAGCAGGATCAGCCTTCCACAGCCTTCCATAATTTCAAGCAAATTATGTTTTAGAAAGTAATCATTGATTCCTGAGATTTGACATAGGGTAGGAAGCACTTTAAAAGTGGCTTTGAATACTCTTAATTAGCTCAAGAATTACAGGCTCATTCCTCTTTTACTCTGCCATTACAAGCATTTATCTCAACTGATTTCAACAGAGTTGCTTCTGTTTTACGCTGGTGTGAGGGAACAAAAAACCCAGGTTGCATAAATTGTTAACAGCTCTTTCATACTGCCTCTTTATTACCAGATAAAACTTTCATGAAGGACATTCACAGAAGATCAATATGAGAAACCACATAAGACCTGACTTTTATGCTACTGGCTGATACTGAAAGTCACAGAAATAAGTATTTGGTTTTGAAGCTCTTACTTAAGCCGATGATTGGTTTGATGTTGCTTTTCCTGAAAGAAATATTTCACCTTTAGGAGACGTACTGCCTCCTGAGTAAAGTTACTCCACGATTCTGATTGCAGGGATGTGGGAAAGGGAACAGAGTGCAGTTGTTCATCTAGTAACAAGCAACTTCATGTGACAGCCTTCGTTTGAGGGAATAAGGACCCACATCCGTTTCTCTGCTTCACGTGGATGCTGCTCCCGGCTGATGTGACGCACCGCTGTTGGCATCCTAGGAGGCTCCGTGGGAAAGGCTGTGTGTCTCAGGAGGGGAACTAGGGGCTTTGGGGAAGTTTGGGGTCTTCTTCCAAAGAACTGGGAAATGGCCTAATCGACGGCGATCTTCACCTGTAATTTATAGAGGCCAGTGCACAGCTGTGGGGTAAACAACAAATGGTATTGAACTGACCAGTAATATACTGTCTGTGAGCTAATATAGCTCAGGATATATTCACTGCTGAAAGTAAATTAAACATTTTCTTTAAGATTCATTTAGATAGCAGTGTTTGTTTATGTAGTGGTTTATCTGTGTATGAAGAAGTGAGCAGGAGTTAAAGTGCAACTGCAATCACATACAGTAAATCCAATTTACATTAACATTCCTCCAACCTAATAGCTGGCAAATACACGTTTCTGCACTTCTAGCAGTCTGCCTTAATTTTTTTTCTGTCAAATGAAGAGCAAACATTTTATCACAAGTTTGTTGGGTTTTTTTTTCCTAAAAAAACCCAAAGCACACCAACACTGAAGGTTACAGAGGTGGCTATTTTTAGAAAGCTTACTCCTCACACACTTAATCAAGACCATCATACTTTACTTGCTTTCCTCCAACCATTATTAAAGCCATCCACAGTCTTCAAAATCCGAGCGTTATGAAGCGGAAGTGCTTGTGCAGGAAAGTGCTCCAATACAACTGAGTCTTGATGACAGGCTTAATCCCAAGCTCAGTGGAAACTCAGTTGTGCTCCTTTTTCTCCCTGAGGTAGTTGAAGAGGACATCCAGCCCCCCCTCGACGACCTCGGGCAGGGGCCGGGACAAGGGGTTGTGGGCGATGTGGAGGCCTTTGTCCATCGGGTTCCACGCGATGCGTGGCAGCCGGCGCAGCAGGTAGAGGTCATCCGGGAGAGTCTGTATGGCATTGTAATCAACATTTAGTAACTCCAGAGCAGTGATGAAGCAGAGAGACCGTGGCAGGGTGCGTATGTTGTTATTCTCTACGATAAAGATTTGCAGATTGACCAGATACTGGACACTCTCTGCGATGTTTTCAAGCTTGTTGCACCCTAGGTGCAAAAAGTCTAAGCTCCTTAGTGTGAAAATGCAGAGGGGAATTTGCACAAAGCGGTTGTTACTGAGGTTCAGTTTCCTCAAACTCGTCAGGTCGGTGAAGCTCAAAGGCAGTTGCGAGATGCGGTTATGCGAGAGGCTCAAAACCTCCAGCTTCCTGCACAAGCTGAGCTCTGCTGGCACTTCTGTCAGGCAATTCATATTGACGAACAAGACCTTCAGGTTCCTCAGCAGCCCAATCTCTTTAGGCAGACACTTGAGGCAGTTGCCACCCAAGTTCAGCACTACCAACCTGTCCAGTTTCCCCAGCGAAGGAGGAATCACCACCAGCTGGTTGCGTGAAAGGTTCAGTTTCTGCACCTCGGGCAGTCCCCACAAGAAGTCAGGTGTGCTGGTCATCCCTTTCATTATGAGGCTCAAGCTGACATAACGCAATCCCCGTTTCAGCAGCGACTTGGGCTCTTTCCCCAAGAGAAGAGCATCTTCCCATGCAGGCAACTTTGGACCTTTCCTCAGAAAAAACATGCTCCTTTGCCCCTTGTTCTTTGAGTGCTCAGTTCCCATAACACCCTGGATCCCTCCTGAGAGATGAAGCGAGGTTTTCTTCCCTTGCAAGTGCTACACCAACATGCAAATGCCAACAGAGGATGACAGCTTGCAGGAGGCGGGAAAGTCAAAGCAAGGAGACAAGGAGGAGCCTGTGAAGTGCATCTCAGTCCACCAGGGCAGTTTCCATAGCTGCTGAGGGGAAGTTTCACTTTTGGGGGCTTATGTTGGTCTTGGTGCACAGTCTGTAATGAAATACTTGCTCCTGACTTGTGAGCAAACCTGTTCAATTCAAACTGAATGCCACAAGGCAGCTGTCACTGTCATTTGGCCTGGGCTTTATTGGACAGATATGTATCTTCACTGCAAAAAGGTCACAAGGATGCTGTATATAACTTCACCATGTCAGCTTTCTTGGCTATCTGGTACATACCATGGCTGCAGGACAATTAACAAGAGTGACTTCAAAAAACAAACAAGCAAGCTATAGAAGAAAACAAGCAAAGAAGCCATCATTTCGATTCAGGTTTAAAGGACATTTTCACAATCATTTTTATTTTGATGTTTCTGATTTCACTGAAATAGCTACCAGTCCATCACAAAACTTTGCACGCTGCAAAAAAGCTGGTAAAGACTTTTCATGTGAGTCCTTTTTTTCTGTTTAGTTAAAAAAAAAAAAGAAAAAGATAATGCTCATAAAAAGTGTTAGCTTTTATATCCCCTGTGTGGTGAGGATAGGCCTCTTTCTTTTCAGAAAGGGTACCACCTTCACTGCAGCAGTGACATTTTCCAGTGGTATCTGCGCCCACTTGGATGATTGCTTGCTACCCACGTCGCCAAGTGTGAGCAGTCATACCGTGCAGTTCTGCCCAAATTACTCTGTCCTAAATGTCCTGTGCTACTTTCACATCTATCAGCGAGATTTTTGGGGTCTGGTTCTTTTGTGCTGCAGAAAGTGTAGCCACTTGACGTCCCTTTCCTCGTGAACTTTCCTGTCTTTCTGGGCTATTCTGGGGTACAGGGGGACTAGCAGTCAAATAGCTCGAACTATAAATGACACTTAACTCCGGGATAGGGGGACTGATGGGAGAGGAAGGAAACAGTGAGGTATAATAATACCCGACAACAGCTGAAGCTAGCTCTGCTGATGAACGGAAACTGTATTGCTACAGGAATATGCAGTAAGTTTAAATTCAAAGGGACCCTAAAAAGGATATGCAAAAACTTCAGGCACCATTTAAACTAGGTGAAAATTGCAGCAAATAGTACAAGACTTCTAGAGCTTTTCCTCTCCACTGGATCTGTGGTGATGGAGATGCTTTGCTGCTGCCTGAGAGATTTGGTGATGGGTGTACCCTCCCCACTATCTCATTTCAGAGAGCCTCACCTTAAAACCCTGTGTTAGCTCAGATGCTAAAGGACTATGCATGAAGCTGCAACTGGGAGTCAGGACACTCCAGCAACCTCTTTGGAGTCAGTCCTTGCAGTCCCTTCTTACTGCCAAGCACTGCTCAGTCTCTTTTCAGTTTTGGGTCCCTCATAGAGCTGCACCTGCTTGGGAGGAGAGGGGAGAGAGGGGGCATCCCTGCGGCTGTGTCTCTCGAGCAGGGTCCTACAACAGGAGAGGAGCCAGGACCACAGCGAGAAGCGCGAGATGGTGGCAAGCTGAGCGAGCCACGCAATTAAAACGTGCGCGTTAACAGGGCTGCATGGCATAGTAACAACTGGTCCTGAGGCTGAAATATTGCATTCTCTGGAGTGCCTGGACGAGCCTGAAAAGGGCTGAGGCCAGTTGTAGCTGTTTGGTTAGAGCAGGTTGGCAGCCTGACTGAGAGTCACAGATCCCTCCCTCGCAAGCACTTTCCGCCAATATTTGTCAGTTTACAAACAAACATCATATTAAATCCCATTGCAGCCATAAGCTCTGACTCAATGTTCTTGTTAAACATCATCCAAACGCGCTGCCCAGAGTGGCAGAGGTAACCCTGCCACTGTAGGCAGAGGAGCTCCTCAGTGGGGGAGAGGAAACCCAACGGCAGGCCAAGCTCGGGCCAGATTTGACCTTGCACGACAGGGGAACCTAAGGCTAAAATGTGGCCCTTCAGCCCAAGCAGGTGGAGAAGCAAAACCAAGAGCCTCTCACGAGTCCTGACTCTGGGTTGTCTGCCCAGCTGCTGTTAAAAATGCACCTATTATCAGACAGCCTAAATGGATTTGAACAAGGCATTCCCTTCTGCTGCGGCAAACACCAAGGGAAGAAAAAAGCCTTTTAGAGAGCATTTACAAAGTTAGGCATTTCCCTCCTTTTAATCACACTGCTGGAACGAGGAACCTTCTGCAGCTCTGCCCAGCGGCCAGTGTCCCCCCCCATGGCTGGGCTCACACATGCGCCCACCTCCCCACGGTCGCTTCAGAGCTCTTCCTTCAGGAGGTCACTTTTAGTAACAAACGAAAACAAAACACCAAGGAAGCACAGTCTCCCTGTAGCCGCAGTCTCCCCCCTGGCTGGCCAGATATTTTTGGATGAGAACGTCGTCCCCATCTCCAAAACGCATTAGAGTTCACTGCCTGGGGACTTGGCAGGGCCCGGTCTGGCCTCTCACCACAGAAATCCCCATTTCCTAACAGCGTGACTCAGCCAAAGTGCTCTGTAACCTTCCCTGGTTTTGCATCATGCCGCCGATTTGAAACGAAGCCTGTGATATATCCCAGTGCAGTCTGGGTCGGGCTGTTGTTGGAAAGCTTCACCCGGGGCTCTCTATCAAACAAAAATGCTTGCTCTGCTTCAGTCTCGCAGCATCTCCTGCTATTGCACTGCTGTATCTCCACTACCTGTCAGGCAGCAGCAGCAGCAGCAGCAGCAAAGGGGATTTAAAAAAGAAATTCCACATCTGCAGCTTCCATTGTCCAGTTCCCTTCCTGCCTCCATGAGTACCGTAACTGCTGCGCGGAATAAAAAAATAACCATTTCCTTTTCTTTGTTCTCCAACAGAAAAACAGGCTATTGAGCACGCTTGCAGTTGTGGAGACGGGAAACTCTGAGGTAACCAAATTGAATTCCTTTCTTGAAATCGGGGATAATAAAACCACAGTGGCCTCATCTGGACATCTCGGGAACTAAATTTCTGAACAAAAATAGTCCCTTATCTGTTGGTGTCCTGG
The DNA here is from genome assembly GCF_018139145.2 of Gymnogyps californianus. Lineage (NCBI taxonomy): Eukaryota > Metazoa > Chordata > Aves > Accipitriformes > Cathartidae > Gymnogyps > Gymnogyps californianus. Next base: position 55,261,680 of record NC_059472.1, on the reverse strand, counting down.
ACTGGTTTTGTTCAACCACTTTTCAGTTCCCTTTTCTCTGAGTTGCCTGCTGCCCTGCCCTGCCCCATGCTGTGCTGTGAGGATGGATCGATTCCTTTGGGCCGCTCTTAGGTAGCCGGGCCAGTGAAACACTGACCTGTGTCGACACAGCCTGGCAGAAAGCAGAAATGAATTTCATGCATGCAAGTTTGGCCGGGGGGGGGGGCGGGAAATTGGTCGGATTTACATGATAGAGTGTAGTTGATAATTGCTTTGTGGATTAAACAAAAATGTTAGGGTGCGGGGGAAAAAAATGACCCAAAGCTTGCTGAAGAACTTCATAGTCTAACTAATATAATGAGAGAAACTGCACTATTAGCAATGATAAAAAACTGGTAAGCTGACAAAAATGACAAGCTATATTTTCTGATGTTCTTTGACAATGCAAATGATTAGATTTTTTTTGAAGGGAGCAGGATTGTCAGCTCTGAAAAAAACTGTGAGATGAGTTCACAAAGACCTGGAATTTTAAATTCTATTATCTGTGGGCTCTTTTATTTGCCTGCAGGTTTGGAGTCTCTAGAATACATTTGGGAAACATTTTCAAGCTTTTCTTTGCAGCCGAGCGGGGGAGCTGGACAATTGCATTATTTTTAAATAAAAGTTGAGATCATCACATTATTACTTTTCCATAGGATTTGAGCTTTTAATGAAATATCTGATAGCATCAGACTTTTAATGAAACCATAGCCATCTTGACACACTGAATTTAAATTTTGTTTTCCTGCAAAACCAAATTCTGTCATTGTCTTTTAAATTGGTGAGCATACAATAGACACCTATAGTTTCATCAGCATATACCTATAGGTTCATAATTGATTTTGAAGCAAATTTCGTGTTCTCTGTGGAGTCAAAATCTTACATAGTTCCTCTGGCTCAGCTTTATTAAAAAATGTATTAATATAATAAGGAATAGTTTAAATCCTTAAGCACAGCCTTTTCTAAAATGCTGGGAAGTTCAACCCATACACTTTCGGAAGAAATTTTCATTTTCATTCATTATCTAGGTGTTATAATAAACACCTGGCTAAATGAGGATGCAGAAACTACCTAACCCTTCCTGTAACAGGAAGGATGCTTTGGCTAAAAAGGGTTAACTAGTTTCAAGTTCAGCAGAAAGCAACAGTCATGCCGGAGAAACATTCACTACAAATTCAACTGCAGCTACTGAACCATCTTCTCTTGTGCTGTTCCTTTCCTCTGAAGTACATAAAGGGTTTTAAAAGTGTCAGTGCCATGCAGACTGCCGAAGATATCCTCTGGTCTTAGTGCTAAGGAAGCAGATTTCGTAGGTTTTTAACTACTTTGTAGTGGTTTGTTGATCTTGCAGCTATTCTGAAATACTAAGTCAAATTTCAAAGGTAATTTGAAATTTATGAGATGTGACACAAGACAGGAACAATTCTTAAGGCAATTTCAGATTTCCTGTTAATTTGTTTTTAATTATGGTGCTGTTAACAGCCTTTAATGCCTGTGTGTCCCTGGAGCTTTCCTGGAATGTTTTATTAAGGTCCCATGTGGAGCTGGTGGATTGCCTGACCAATGAAGAATTGGACCTGGAGGCGAATGACTGCCTGTGCAGGGGCTCATTTAACAAGAGCTTTGGCAAAGTTTTTCTGCAGACCTCTTGACAGAAGACAAGCTCAAACTATCCATAGTATGGAACAAAAAGAGAAAGATTTGGTTTTGTGTGTGTATGTAGACTAGAAATGACAGGCTCGATTCCTCCCGGTAGTCAGCAGCCAGCAGCGACTCTCATGTTACATGGAATTACAGGAAGTTTTATTTCTTTTCTGCAAACTTGCAGTAGTATTTTGAAATTCCAGAAAATGCATAAATGACTGGTTGGTCAGCTCCTACTTCTGCCACAATTTCCCTGTGTGTATACAAGCCAAATAGCTGGTCTGTCTGGTTATATTAAACAGAGGCAACCCACGATCCTGCACTGCGGTATCACCCATGTCCTCTGGGGCACCAGTTCATCCCGTGCCCACGATAGTTCTCCTGGGCACCACCAGAAACCGCTTGCCTTAGGTGCTTGCCCACTCCTCTGCAGGGAAAGGAGAGTTTAGCACATGGACATGCCCTCGGGCACACCACCGTCCTGCAGGAGTACACTGAGGGCCCTGTCCTGCTTTATTTAGTCATCTGCGCACGGCCTCTGTGTCTCAGCCTTCTCCTCCTCTCATGGCCAGTGTGGTGACAGATTTGACACCATTTATAAACGTATTTGAAGTCATTACATGGAGGATATCATTGCAGTACAGAAAGCATTCGCTGTTCTATTATTCATCACTACATTTATGAACAGTCGCATCTACATTCATAAACACCCAATAAAATTGCCTGTTAGCAATATGGATGTTTGCTAAATGCTACGCGGGGTCTGTGGCTTTCCGAATCAAATTGAAAAAAAAGTTGGAACAGATTCTCCAAACTGGATGAAGTAGCTTTTAGTATAACTGCTGCCACATCACCTCTGCCATAGGTACTCTTTTTCACAGAGCTCTTGAAGGTCATTTTGTTACATTTTAAATGCATCATAAGAAAGAAAACAGCAATTCTTGGAAAGTAGAAGAGAAAGCCTGAATTCTCGTTGCCTAAATCTAATCTGATCTAAAAAGAGATGGGTTTTGGCCTGTCTCACAGAAGGAGTCAGATCATCTAAGTGTCCATCACATGCCTACTTGATTGGCCTTCATGCAGAATGCATCGATAGTTTTCTTTCTTTCTGCCTTTCTTTTGGACTACAACTCCTCCCAGACTTATTTCAGTGCCAGAAGCAGATTCAGTTCAGCTGCCTGTGGTGTACAACCCCCAGCTCTCTGAAGCATCCTGTGACCAGGGGCTACATGTCACTCTGGGATGAGGGAATAACCCCACCTCTCCTAAAGCTGTTGCTCAAATTGGCAGGGTTTTCTTAAACATCCGTGGGTGCAGAGAGTCCAAAAATAAGCATGACTCTATGGTCTGCTGGCAGAACTCCCAGTCCCTCCTCCAAAGACTGTTTAAGTATTTTACATTTAATGGGTCACTGTAGTTACCTACTTTTCTGAAATCTGACAATCCATGCTCTGTTCTGGAAACAAAAGGCAGAGATGACCCTGAAGGTCTCGAGCAGAGAGAAACATTTCCGTGGGATCCTAAGTGTTGTACTTGTAGTTTAGAGACAGGTGCGATTTAAGCCAGACCATTAATTCAGCATTATCTAGTAAAAGTCGTACAGACTCTCCCTGCTCAATCTGCCAATATACTGATTTTGATAGACTGTTTTTAAAATAAGTAGTTCTTTCCAGACATTGTTAATGTCAATGTGTCTGTGTCCTGGCTCCATGGGGTTCTGCATGCCACAGTAAAGACCAGGCGACTGAACGTTACGTATTGCAAAGTTCATTGCTGCTGTGCCAATACCCTTTTTTTTTTATTCTAATCTTTTAAGGGTGTTTGAAAATGCTGTTGTATCATAAAGTCTTAAGGGACAAAGCCAAAGGGAAGTTGCAAACTTATTTTAGAAACAAAATCAAACTAAATGATCCACTTTTTCATGCCTGATTTTGTGTTTAAAATAAATGTATGCTTCTCCAATAGAAAGCACAAGGCCTTTTTATGTTAGTCCTCATGAAATTTGGCAAATCAGTGCTGCAAATCAATGTGACCCAGCGTGAAGGGGTTTAGGTATTTCCATCCAGAGTCCATTACGATAATGATTGCAAAAAAGAACTTAGGAAATAATTCAATCAAAGCTGCTGTGGAGCCTTAATCCTAGATCCATGACTCTTACACAAATTTTACTGATATAAGAAGAAACTGCATTTACCTTCATATGCCTGATAAAGGATAAAACAGAATCTAATTAGAACTCCCTAAAACACATACCAGTGTCTCAGTTTGGGATTTATCAGAGACGTTATCAAACGAAAGGGCAGACATCCCTCTAGACATTTGAAGACTCAATGCTGACAATTAATAGCTTGACTTTTAAATTTCCAGGCTCTAACTTAAGGAAACATATAGGATGCTTAGCTTCAAAGGGCTTGAATGAACAAATAAAACTTCTCAAGCAATCAGTAAAGCAATGCATCTAGGTATTACTAGTATGACAGCGATATTTGAAATCCTGTGAAATAATATGGGTCACTGTATGGTCAAACAAAGGCTGGTGAGATCTGAGTCAAGTTGCAGTTAAGGGGAGCTAAGGGCATCGCACAGAGCACAGCCTGGAGGCAGAAGATATAGCCCAGTAGGTGAAAAAAGCACCTGAAAAGCAACTTGCATAAAAAAATTACCTTAAAAGTAATAAAATAGAGCAAATCAAAGGGAAAATAAGATCTTCGAGCTCAAGTACAGGCAAAAGAAAAAAGAAAGGAGAAGAAAGGCCCACCCATAATTGTCATCTCTCTTATTTTACAACCTCTAATGAGCAACTTCCCAATAGAGAGAATCAAACATGAATCTATTCTGTACCTGAACATCACAAGAGATTAATTGTGGTGTACAACTGCGGGGTTTCAGCACTTATTGGACTGTGGGAAGACAGGATATTGTAGTTAATGATTCCACCTGAGGCGGAATGACGGCACATTCGGCAGCCGTGGAAGTAAGCGGAAGGTGAGCACTGATGCTCTGATGTGTGGCCAGGTCAGCTAACAGCAAGGCAAGCTTTTTCAAAAAGGCGGAAAATGATGTGTGGCTCGAAAGGAACGCAAATGGCAATACCAAAATTTAAGAATGAAATTAAAACGGGAGGTTGGATTGGGGTGACCAGGGCAAGGGGTTGGAGTATTTTATTTTTAACCTTATCTTTCTGGACCTGGGAAGATGACAAGCAATATTTGCAGAGGATTTGAAACAACAGTGCCAGCCTGAACATTTGTCATGAAAATTTACTACACACAGAGCTCAACAAACTGATGAAAGGCATTCTATGATATGGTTGCCTGTGAGATCTGGAGACTAGACCTGGCGACCCATATTGTATTTTCCCATGCTGTGGTCTCCAATCTGACCTCCTCTCCTGCTGTCTTCAACTCCCCTACACGTGCTAAATTCAGGAGCCTCTGTTCACAGGCCACTGCGTTCACATTTATCTTTGGTGCTGATCTACACGTTTTCTGCCTCACTGCATTTCACTTTTAGTTTATTGGATTTGAACAAATGTAGGCAATCAGAGGAAAATGCAATTATAACAGAGTTGCAGCCAGTTGTTTTCCAAGTGATAAGAAATCTTATCTGTAGCCAGGGCTGGATGCAGACATAACCTGGGCTGGTGGGCTCAGAGCACCGTGCTGGCAGATGCTAGCAGAGGGTTACAGTCTGTTTCCCTCCCTCATCCATGGAAATAGATTCAAGTTTTCCAAGGCTAATGAACTTTGCTAAGCCATTTCATGAGTCAGGCCTGAACGTACAATGCGTTACAAATGTCTTAATTGAGTCAGTCTGGCCATCCAAAAATGAATATACACGCACAATCTTTGTGAGGTATATTTAACTAGCAGCCTGGAAACCACTGGCGCTCTATGGGTTTAGACAGGTAACATTTCAGGAATATAGATTTTGGCAGCTTCACTTTAAAAGCCACTGGTGGAATGGAGCAGCAAGAAAAATATTTCTTAATATGCCGTTTTTACCTACCCCTCAAATAATGTCATGATACTGGAGTAATATTGGGTAATATATGGTGACAAAGGAATGGTGGTATTCCCCCCACTGATAAGGCAGAACGAACATTAGTCTGCAGCCACCTGTTTTTGAACTTCTCTAACTGCACTTTTTCACTGTCTCACTCTGGAGCAAACTATGTGCAATACAAGTGGAAAAGAGCTAAGTGCTCTTCCTTGGGTGGAAACCGATAAGGAAATACCGAACATTGTCTGCTACCTGACATAAATACTAATCTAAAAATACACCACCTTCCCCGCAAACCTTCACTTTACATCATAAATGAAGCATAAGCAGACCCTAGAAAGATTGAAGCAGAATGTCTACTGAATTTATGATTAATAAGCATGTCAAGTTTTATAACAGCATCCTTATGTGGACACAGCTAATGGCTTTAACATTGCTTCCAGAATCAAAATTGAATGGTTGAGCAGACTTAGCCTCAGGAAGGCCCACGGTGATAAGGGAACCATCAGAGAAAATAGATGTACGCATTTTTCAACCTGTCAAGTGAAAAAAATCACAGATGATGATAAGTCAAGGATATGCCCTCTCATATATGAGTTGTACGAACGTTTGTGCTGAACAAGGCTGCCTCCTAAACAAGAAGGAAAAGGTGAATGTTAGCAACAGAAAGCTGCACGATTATCCCGTAAATTACACTCACCCAAGAGCATTAATTACTCCGAATCAGCATTTTAACAGGGAGGGAGATGTTTTGTGCTGCTCAAAGCTGTTGTAAATTGCTAACCCTGTGAGAAGCGCAGGAAGAAAGAAGCACACAGGTAGGTGTGGCAAAAAGGGGGCCACAAATTTGGATAGAGCAACACATAGACTTAAGAATTTTGTAGATTTTTTGAGAGGATTTCACATGCCAGTGTTATCAAAGGCTCCAGAAAACATCTCAGGCCCCAGAGACTGAGCCAGGCTGTAGGTGCTGAGGATTAGGAAACTGTAAACTGGAGGACAGCCTAAGGACCTGCCAATCTGATGTAAGTTTGCCTTTCTCCGAGGCACCTGCTGCTATCTTGCTGCTGAAGATAGGACTGAAGGGACTATGCACCAGCCAGGTCTCATACAGAAAGACCCAGATGCCAAATGTATTTTTTGCTGTTTCTAATTAGCAAAATGATGTGTATGAGTATGGACATGGGTAAAATGGAAAGCACTGGACATGGCGTGTTGTCTTTTAATATTGATAATCGCTGATGTTCTCCTGGATCAGTCTTCTGGGAAGGACAATAATCGACTAGTTAGAGATGTTATTTGTGTCAGCCCAAACTCTCCCCAGTAAATCTCGTCAACAAATCTTAGCTATTACTATAATGTTACATGCTCTATTAGTTTTCAAATAAATGCTCTGAATAGAAAAAAATGCTGTAAAGGTAGAAGTCATAAATTAAGGGGAATTCTCCATTAGCAGCGGTACACAACCATAACATGTCCTTGCAGAAGTGGTAGCTGGATAACTTATTGAACTATCCAGGCAATCACTGAAAAGCATTGGAAGAGGGACTGTCATTTGAGTTGCAGCATATAACATCTGCTGCAAAAATGATGACTAATTTTGTAAGAGATTCTGTTGCTATGTAATAAGCACAGCTCTGCACCACTGATTTGTGAGAGTATCAGCTGTGATAGACTAACAGTCTCTCTCTCATTTCACAGCCCAGCAAACTTTTTCCCCACTTTGCTCTTATTAGGAAAGCCTCGCCGATTCCCTCTGTGTTTTTGCCACAGGACCGACCAGCGGCATCCAACAGCGCTACAGAGGCACTAGTTTTTTCCTAACTAGCTTCTGAAGGGCGGTTGTACTCTCTGATGCAAGCAGGTCTGTATTTCTTCCACTGCTATATGTACCGCTTGTAGGAAGTATTAATTTTTACTATTACAGCTTTTTAAAAAAAAAGGAAATAGAATTAGGCAAGACACTGCAGCAATAATCCCCAGCCTCCTCCTGACGTGCTCCATGGTGAGTCCTTCTCAAGCCCATGACCATAATTTCCACTGCACAGCTCAGCTGAGGCGTAAGCTTTGGCAGCACTGCATTTGCGATGGTAGAGCTCCAGTTCCTGCTCTGTGCTGACTTGAGGGCAAGGGTGGCCCCTGATGAAGACTTAATTCCTGAGGCATTTAGGCAATTTGGGGGCTTCTAATACAAGTGCAGACAGAGGAGCTTTGTTTCAGACATGAAGAATACGTGTGATACAGTGATATAGTGAAAAAAAGTTTTTTAAAAAAATAAACATAGTGCTAAGTATTACTATGACCTCTGGTTATATCTCTTTGTAGGTGGCCACTATTTTCATAAGGTATAGAGCTACACTGTATATTTCCAGCACCATTATGAAAATTGTTATGTTCTAGAATTAAATAACATTTTTATGCAATCCATTGCATTTAGATAATTTGAGAACACCTGTGGCTGTGTGAAGGTATTCTGTATTCTGGGGCATTAACAAGACAAAAATATTTTCTAAACAATGGGCCAAATTCAGAAGCAATATGTCAGTCAACGCTGTTTATTTTGGAAGTCGCACCTGTTAATTCTCAGCTGGAATGTGACCCTCTGGCTTTGCATCTTAAACATTCACACATATCTCCAAGTCAAAAATGGGGGAGCTTTCTTACAGACTCTTACAAACACATCATTGCATCCCTTCCATACTTCTGACATGAGAAAGAGCTCTGTCTACTGATTAATAGAAAACTATACCTGAACAGCTAATTTCCTTTTATTTAAACTCTCTGTTGACATTTTAGCAGCAAATAACTGTACAACATCCATTGAATTTGTTCAGTTGTTGTGGCAGTTAAGACAGAAATGTGTGAGTCTCTACCTCTTCATTGAATACAGATTTGCACACACTGCTGAAGTTATTAAATGTACATGATGTAATTTATTAACTGGAAGCCCATTAGTTCCTGACAAAAGCTAGGAAAATGAGTCACAGTATAAATATTTAAAGTATTAATTCAAAGACTTTTAAGGAACATGCAGATGACACTGGAGTATAGGAATGAAGCTTTGTGTAAGGCTTGCTGTTGCAAGATCTGTTTGTGAGATTTCTCCTCTCTAAATCACTGGGCATCCTAGTAGAGCATAAAGGAGCCATTGAAACACTTCATCAATTATATAAGAATAGGTACTTAAATATACCAAAACATATGTACAGTTCAGTAGTTGTGATTTTATTAATTGCCTCAAATGATGATGTGATTAAAATATGCCAATGATGTATGTTTTCAGGAAATACTCAATTTCTGCTTGCATTCAGATTAGAAAAAATAAGACTTGAAGCCAGTTATAATGCTGTGGCATGTTGTCAGAATATTTTTTATTCAGAGAGATGTTGAAACTGGGATCTTGAACATCACTAAGTGGCTTATGGCATTGCCCACCGCTGGCTCTGACTGTGTTCCTTGCTCTTCCAGCTGGACTGGGACTGCCTAAGAAGCATGGCCACACACCTTTTTTTGAAAAGCTAAAAAGCCACGGCATGTGCTTACTTTGCTGTTTGCAAAACAGGTAATGCCATTTGGAAACATACTCAGAAATAAAAAGTTCATCTCTCTGCAAATGAAAGGTGTTGAGCGGGTGTGCTCTGGCCAGAGAGAGGCATTCAGCTCCACAAGCAGCATCTGGCCTGCCTTTAAATCATGTCCCAATTACAGCTGCCTCTTCTTCCTCTGCCTCTGGAGGTGAAGAAGGCAAAGCCTGGGCAGAGAGAGAGCAGACAGCACAGACATGATCTGCCCGGTGGCACAGACCTGGTTGGGAACCTGGTAGCTGTCAGCAGAGCCACTGGGTACTTCTTATGACCTGGAGCCTTTATTTCGGAGGCGTTACTCGTGGTTTAGCTGTGCAAACCAGGAGTTTTTACATGCCTGTATCCATGATACACTGGTGGATCCCACTTTGGTTTTAACCTGGGTGCATTTCTGCATCTCCAGCATTTCTGCAAGAGGAGTTTAGTTGGTGTATGGCTACTACTACCCTGTATGCTAACCCTCTCATCAAGTCACTGGCCATTTTCTACCTCTGCCTTGTGAAATCTTGTCCATAAAATGGAAATTTGGGACGTTGGCTCTTCAGAGAGCAGAAGGAATCATGATAGCAGAAATATAAGTGCTCCAAACCCACTTCCTCACAGTGCCTCAGTCCTGATACAGAAAGATCACTTTTAGAGATAAAAGGATAATTCAGTCATCATTTAGTTTCTCTTCCTCTGAGACTCCCAGCCAGGAATGATTTATTGAAAATTGTCATGATAGCTGCTGTGTTTCAGACATTCTTGGAAAGGCTCTTTCATAATGCGTAGCCAATTCGCATGGGCATGAAAATGAACTTTATTTTAAAGACAGGTGTTTTAAAATATGTATTAGAGGAAAAAAAAGACATTTGAATTTAAACTGAACAGCTATTAGCTTCCCTCAACAGTCTTTTTTAGTAACAATTGCCTATTAATTATTTACTGCCAGCAAAAGATTTGATCTCAAGCAAAATTCTTTGGCTTTTGTTGGCTTCACTGCAGTCACCACTGCAAAGTCTGGCACGTGGGAATTCCAAATTCCAGGCTCAGTTATTCACTTTTTTTTTCTGTGGTAAAGTTCAAACTGACTTTAATGAAAGATTTGCTTCAGGAAGGGATGTGGAATTTATTATTTTGTCAGTATTACACAATATTACACAAAATATATAAAAGTAAAACCCGTTACCTTGGCAAAGCAATTATACCCATGAACTTTCAAGGCGTCCTACTTGTCAAATGCAAATAAGCTAGTTCAATATGGTGCCTGGAGGAACTCAATATCAGAAATTTTGAGGGAATAAAAGGCTCCACAAAAGTTGTTTTTCTTTGTTTTTCAAAGAGATGAGGCTAATGTGGCATTTAGATGAAGCAAAAGATAGATATTATTTCCTTAAATGTAGTGAAATGCTGTAGCTGAGAAGTACTCATTGTACTCACATTCATTTTTAACCTTGCATATGAGCTCCTGCACCCACCCGCACCCCTCTCCCACCCACGCCTCTGCAACCCTCTCTGGACTCTGCTTCTTACAGAAATGCCGTCAGGGGAACAGTGTGTAAAATAAGCCTGATGATACTGTCAATCTTCAGGCACTATATGCATGATGAGGACTTTCATGCAGCCAATAAGTTAGATAAGGCAGGTGAAAAATAAAAGCATGAAACTCATGCTTTATGAACTAAGCTAATGCTAAACTGTTCAGGAGCAGGAAAACTCCCTTACAGACAGCCTGTCTCATCATTTTTTCCATCAGAGTGACTGTTTTGTCTGCCTGAAGCATCCAGAGCTGGCCAGCCTCCCGCCGGGTACCGTCAGCACCAAGCCCCAGTCTGTAGCGGCCAGCAGCAGGGTCTATGTAAAACTGAACCTGGGTTTTCTGATTTGCTTTGTAAAAGGTGTGAAAAATGCAAAAAGTTACCAGTAAAGAGGAAGCTGGTGGGCTCTGCTTCGATTTCATTAGCACGTTAAAGTGGCTTTAGTAGGAAAGGAGTTAATGGTTTTGACTTGCAGTTTTACAGTGCCATCCAGTGGCTGTTTTGAATGACTGCAGAACAAAATCGGGAAAACTTGGAGCTTACTGAAGAGTTCACTATGTAGCAAGATTTTCAGATTTGAATGAAACAGGACATAGGTCTTAAAAGTGAAATTACATTAAATTGATTACCTGTAGTTTATATCTGTTGTTTTTAATAATTAACTTTTTATTACAAGTATTTACTCTTTAATATAAGTACTTCTCTACTTTTAAAACAAAAGTATTATTTGTGTTAGTATTTAAAATTTGATTAAAAACCCTATTAAATATCCTGTAAGAACACAATCCACCAAGGCACAGCCTTGTCACTAATAGAAGTGTCTGAAAATTGAACCAGTGCTAAAAAAAAATCTCATTAGGAAATTCTTAACCTACATGTTAGTGATCTGGTTTGGGATATAAAGTTTACTTTTTTTTCCTGTAGGGTCTTGTGTTTGTGTCTTCTTTGTCATGCCAATTAATTGAATCTTATATGTTGTTTGTGTCATCAGCTTACAGAGTTTATAGAGTACTTTGGAAATGTTATAAAGTATTCACCAAAAATCACTGTGTAAACTCTATGTGCTGACTTGTTTTTTTTATAATTGGCTTGTCTTCAGTCACTCTTTGACAGAGCAACTTTCAATCTTCTGTATTTCCTGATATTTTATCAAAAATCCTACAGCAATAATAGCTATTTTTCCTGTTCCTTGATAGCATTTATAAAAGAGTCTTCAAAAAAAAAAAAAAAGTTTGCTTGGTTGTATTGTGCATGCAATACCAGTCAGGGTATTTTTCCCCCTACTTTTACAAATGAGAAAAACTAAAAAAACAGGGAAACCAATGGCTTCATGGGCAGCTCAAGATGAGATACAAACGTGATCTTCAGGCTGATGGTGCCTCTTACCAGAGAGGTGCGCATTCCTGGGAGTACCTGCGGCGGGGTCACCTCGGGCTGCACGATAGTGGAAGGGAAAGGGGAACAAGAAGAGAGTTTTTGCAGATGGGGAAGAATTTTAATTGCTGCTTGCAGGATGGCACCTCTGCCTGCTCCCTGCAGACCACCAGAAATGTGCAGGAAGGAATCTGGGAATGGTAAATACAGCACTGCAGTGTCGCTGCAGATAACCATTGACTAAAGCTTGATAATGTTTTCATTTGTTTAAACACAGGCATTTCTTGATTGAAGTCAAAGACGAGCTAGAGAGCTCACCTCCTAAGCTCTCCCCTCATCAAACTGATTGGCTTTGTGCCTCATTCTCCAAAACAAACCTCTAATTAGCAATGGAGTTTACACAGAAACACTACCTTAGTAAATACAGCCTGACGATCCATCCATCATGCGTATAATATTTACGTAGACACAGTTGTCTCTTCTTGCTATGCAACTCAGATTCTAAACATTTTCAGTATCATCTCATGAATTTTTAATTATAATTCTTTTTAAAGTGGAGCTGATACCTCGCTGGATATTAAAAAATGTTAGACTGCTTCTTCACTGATGAGCATTTGTTTACACAGCACAAATGAGACAGCAAATGCTACTGTAAATGCTCAGTAGCATTTAACACTGACTTTGCACTGTAGATAGCTATGTAAGTAGAAAGGGAATCAGAAAATAAGTTCTAGTCAGTGCAGTTTAACTTGACAGTAATTAAAATAAGATTGCCCCATAAATTTTGCCCTTTTGCCCATATTTATTTATTTATGAATTAATAGGGCATCTGATTTCCCCTATTTTCCAAGTCAGGCTATTCTTTCAACACAACTTAAAGACTGATTCCATAACTACCTGTAGTTAGTTCAATGTAAGTGTATTTAATTCAAAAATCATACACTTCAGATAATGCAGAGTTCATGTTAAAGTGTAAGCGTTAACTCTGCTTCCATTCTATATATTAATGGCAATGTTTGAGTAGCAGAGGATCTCTCTAAATAGCATTAGAAAGGTGAAGCACAGAGATTTCCAGACTACGTTGTCATTTTTTTATCCACTTGTGAAAATTCAGTTGAAATACATGTAAGGGTACCCATCAGGTAGTAGGAAGGCACATTCACCTGCTTTTATAGACAGGAAGAGTTAGTGCTGGTTTTGAAACGATGCTCCCTGAACCTCACATTAGGACACTCCTACTGTTCCTCAAATTAGGAACCTGACACAGTTTTTTGGATTATTATTTTTTAAATGGCTTCTGGTTTCAGTCTTAGGCAGGGCTAATTTCTTGAAAATTGGAAGTGATAAATTATTCAGTTTGCTAATAATGGCTTCCCAGATAGGTGTAAGGCACTTTCTTGCAATAGCAGGAATGGCAGTTATTAAAAAATAGCTCGCATTATGCGCATATTTCCTCCCACATTAATAAAGTTAAATTGCCTCTTGAATTAGATTCTATGGCAAATTTCTATAACAGAAGCTTAAAGCTGACATCAAATTCATGTTTAAGTGTATAAATAAATGACTTCATTTTAAAAGCTACAGAAGACAACTGGAGATGTTCATTGTTCCACAAGTTGGACTAAAGTCACATATATAAGCTCTTGGCTTTTATCTTCTGCTTACTCGAAGTTTTGTTTCTTGCATTATCTCTAGTTATTCTGCAAAAAAAGGTGATGAAACCTTGCTAATCTCACATCAAGAAGCCTTCTTTTAACACAGATTTTGCGTAGGCATGTATATGTCTCTGGGCAGCAAAATCTCGGCACTTGCTGTTAAAAGCTCAACCACCAGAACACCACTGATGTCCCATGGATCTCTTCCCAACTGCATACCCGACTACACTTGAGAAGAAATGCAAATTCACTGAAGAAAAGATCAGAGGGTATGATTAACTGATTAACTCCTACTTAATATTTTCTGCAAAATAAAAAGGAAGCAAAAATTAGTCACAAACTTTAATCCGTTCTCACAAATTAATTGTGGTTTAAAAGTATGAGCTAAATTATTTTATAAATTCTCTATCCATTCAGAACTATGTGAGATGTTAGGAGCACTAATTAAATGCCATTCAGCTTGCACATCTCTGTGGGGGCCAAGTTATATTCTCTCCCCTTCCTAATACAAATTTGGAAGTGGTGAGTTTGGATCGTTCAGGTCCCACAAGTCCTTCCCACAAGTCCAAGATCAGTTTGGAGATGAGCAGCAAGATTTTTCTTGCTGTTAACACTTGTTCTTCATGTTATAGATGTCTGTCATGAACTTAACTGTGGCTGTTCCTTTGCCTGCATGGGTTACTGGAGCCTTCAAGCTCTTGCAAATAGTTTAATCAAAATGTAAGGAAAAGCCCCATGCCCAGACTGGGAACAGCATTACGCAAGGGATGTTGCTGATCATCAGCAGTGACGGTATCGTATTCCCTATTGCCTATGAGTTCCATTTTTTCAACAAAAGAAAAATTAATTTGAATTCACTGTGATTTTGGGGGAGGAATATATTTGCCATAATACAGTATACCATCCAACCATTCCTGTTGGACAATAATCACAATTTCCAGCCTGTGAGCTGTTCACAGAAAACATGCTGACTCTTGCCTTCGACACCATTGATGCCAATGAGTAAGTTCTAGTAGGAAAACAGCAGAAACCAATCAACAGAAAAACATCACCACTTATTTTGCTATGTGGAACCAGTGCACCTCTATTAACCTATTTCCAAACCATGCCACCCTTTGCAGGCATGGCTTCCCGCTACCCAGTATCTCTTGCTACCTGCATCTCCTGCTTTGGTAGCCATGAAGAGACAAGATTTACAAGAAGTAGCTTCATAGTCAGGTGCCTAGGCATGATCCAGGCATGTGATATATTTACCACAATATAATGAAATAGTTCCATATTTAATTTCAAAACAGGGGGTCTGGGGCAACTATGCTGCTTGTATTGGATCTATACAATGCTGCATGAAAGCAGAGTTCCCAGGATGAAGAGATCTAAGAATTACTCACTATCTATAGTCCTCTTCTTATTAGTATCTTATTAATAAAGCACTTTTATTACACTATTTGGTGTTGTGCCTTTCTTATTGAGATCGGGGAAGGACCTTGCACATTCCCCATGCAAGAACAGCCAGTGATGGCGCTTCCGTGCTCTCCTAACTCCTGCCGCATCTCCTCCTTGGCAGGGCTTTCGGCCTCTTGGCTGCAGCCCCGGTGCCTTGTTCCCAGCAGCCTGGCAGGAGGTGGCTGGACCTGCTGCCTTTAGCACCTGGGCTAGATTATGGCTGGTAATAGGAGGGGGTGACTGGGTGTTCACAGCCCCTTGAAAGCCTGGAGGGAAGGGTACCACTGAACCTAGGTGCTGTTAGTGTGAGGGACGTGGAGGTGTGTGAAGGTGGGGGCATGTACCAGGCATGAGTGATAGCCCGAGCATTAAAAACCCTCTGTGTTATGGGGCTTACTGTTCTGGAGCAGAGTAGGAATTTACACAGTTTCACATTTTCTTTCTTCCGCTCCCCTTTTTTTGCATCCAGACTGTCCTGGAGCGCCTGCTTCTCTCCAAAGCCAGCCCTCCTCTCTGGTGAGCACTTAAGTCCGGGCAACTCCTGAGGTCAGTGAAGCTTCTACCATGAAGTGGGCAAGCCTTTGAGGGACCTTGTGCCCAGGGGCAGCTCGCACGGTGCCTTTTCTGGCCAGGCGGGAGGCATTCAATCCACTCGTGCCTTTTCCACTGGCCCGTGACAGCTCCGTGCAGGCTCCTGGAGCAGCTGTTTCCCAGGTTCCTCCAAAACAGCAGATTTTCTTTAATCCTCATGGAAGCCTTTGTCATCTCAGAGCCAAATTATCATAACATATCTTTCAAGTTACAGCTTGAAATCACTTTCAGGAACAGAAAGGACACTTTTGCTGCCAAAGCAGAGTGTCAGGCTACCAGCCGAGGAACACCAGGAGGGACCTGGGAGATGCCCTGACCTACACCTCTTTCCTTGGGTTGCACTTCCAGCCCGTCAAGCTGCAGAGGTGGTGTCTCGGTTGAGAGGAAGTTGTGGGCAGGGTATGCTGTGAAGGGCCTTTTGCTTTGAATTTACTACTCTCTTTGGTCTGTCACAGCTCAGATTTATTAACCTCTGGACCTACTTCTCTGAGGGAGGGAGAAAAGCACTTGAAGGGTTCTGGGGAAAAACTCAAGAGTTATCGAAACCAGCTTTTAATAGCAGCTGAATGTTTATTAGAGGCAGACAGGCAGTTTACAGTATTGTTTTTTTCCTCTGATTACAAGTGATAATTATTTCCAGAATGCTTTTTCAGAACACTTGGGTGGTGCTTATGAGATAATGAGGCAGAGAGGCAGAATGGATAACAAGTGTGTGCAAAAAAGCCCAAGAAAAACCAGCTAAAAAATAGAGACCCTTTGTTGTACAGTACAGCTATTGATAAAAACCTTATTTAGCCATTAAATGTAGCTCTGGGTGGGATTATCGACTGGTTATATCAGTGTACCTCCTTCTGGAAACTATTCCAAATTCCCTACCCCAATTCCCACAGATATGACGTCAATGGTGTTCACACTGTAGAAATGCCCCGATATGCGGTGAGGAGAAAGGATCATTGAGAGTGGGATGGGTGGTAAGGTGGGATGGGCAAGTTATTAAATGCTATGGATGAGGAAAAGCACGACACAGCTGACAGCTATGAGTGCCCCCGCTGCCCTCCAGGGTCAGGAGGTGACTTCATGCTCCTGAGGGGCCTGAAGGGAACCTGCCATTAACACAATAGCTCTGCCTTAAGCACAGCAACAAAGACAAAAGCTGAAAAAACATATTTGGTGTTCACTTGGAGTTTACTTAGGTGCAGGATAGCAGAGCGGTTCCATTCAGACTCTGTGTATTTGGGCTTTCTCCAGTTTGAATTCTCCCAAACCTCTGTTTTTGCCAAAGGCAATGTTTTTATCCATAGGTTGTTATCCACAGATGGCTAGATTAACATGCTCACTTTGTGCTACATCATCCTAAATATTAGGATTTTCCATTCCTTTGCAACTGAAAAACTTAGTCCTTAAGGCAATTCTAATTCACGAAAATTGGTGAGAGAGAAAACAAGATTTTAAGAAGTTCCCTATAACCACACCTCTGAGTATTTTCTGGGTATTTACAGATAACTTTTTTCTTGTCTTAGATAGCAAACTTTTTTTTTTGTTTTATTTTGTAGTAAATTTTAATTAGCAAAACCAATAAGTGTGAGGCATTCAGAAATTACCCTTCCTAAAGTTTGTGCCATCTCTTTCTTTCAAGTGAAGTTGGAGCCGTAGCAACTTAATTGTTTTACAATATAAAAGTCTCCTGTGCTATTTTAATTTGCAGTGCTACTATCTATGTTAAGCATATATGATATTGTAGCGCTCAGAGTTTCAGTTTATGCAGATGGTTTTCGGGGACTGTATAAACATGCATTAAAGTGCAGTGCCCTAAAATGCTTTCATTCTTGTGCACGTTTCTTGACTCATTCAAGATCTACCTGTAACATGGCATTCCATTTTCTCATTGGATTAGTTCGTCAAAGACTAAGAAATTTCTAATCTTCAACTTACAATACCCGATGCACTTGCTCGGTGTAAATGTGCACTGGAGTTACACTTGCTTAAGAAGCTGAGATTCTCATCTAACGTCATAATCATTCAAAGCTCATTAGAAATGTAGGTTAGGAAAGAATTATATTAATAGTGCCATGTCTTGAACCGGCGATCATTCTGATTGCCTGGTACTTTGTAATACCAGCAATGAACTGTGGAAAAGGAAAGATAGAAAACACAGTAATCCTCTTCTCCAAGAAGGGACGTACTCAAATGAAACGTGAGAAGAGTCAGTTTTCTTAGGGAATGACTATAATGGACACTGAACAATGGTGATGTAGTCCTGCAGACTAATTCAATGTATATATTTCAGTTATAAGTTGTATAGAGATGTTTAGTTAAACTATAATAATCGAGTCAGATGATAAAGTCCAGAGCTGGATCTCAATATACATTCTCTAGCTCTTGTGGAATATTCTGATGAGGATAAATGGATGTACTAACAAACTGGCACTTACCGTTGCATGGATGTAAGATAGTACTCTTCAGCTTGCTGTAATTTCAAGAAATGGTTAAACTGATTATAAAGCTGTAAACTGGCAGGATTTTATGTTGCACAGATGCTCCCTCTTTCCCTTTCCTTTGTACTTGGCTCCCAACGGGTACTTGCGATCCTGCCCAGAGGATTCCTTAACCTGACCTCAATGATATTAGAACAAATGACACTTTGGCTCTTGAAATTTGTTGACTTTTCTCTCCACAGATGTTTTGCTTTCCTCCTCCTTGCCTGTCCTGAAATTTAAGAAGTTCCTGATGTGAGCAAAGGACGGATCTGTTGGAAGGGACAGATGTGGAATGTTATTTATTTGCAGGCTTGAAGGCCTTTGATAAGGTTTTATGGCAGAAATTTTTCATTTTTTATCTCCTTGACCCATAGATTTTTCCTGTTTGTCTATGTTTTGAATATAAACACTGCTATGCCTTCTCAAGTATAACTCATAACTCTGAGTTATATGATAAGAAATAGCTTTATTTTATATAAAATATGTAAATTACTATTCTTTTCCTGAATTTCTTTACCCCAATCAATAAAAACAACCAGCCAGCCAAGCTGATGTCTGAACTCCATGAGCAGCTGCCCCCATTTTGAAGAATGCACTTGCAGTCTAACTCCGCTTATGCAACTCATACACATTATTGTACTTTGAAATACGGTTTTAAATGCAATACCATACAGAGCACCACATTTTCCTAAAAAACAAGCAGCATGCATCGTCAGCGGGGATTCGCATTTGAGAGACAGCATCTTTTGACTAAAATTCCCCCACCTCAACGAACTTATTTTGGGCATACAGTTCTTTTCCCAGGAAAATGTCATTCCTTGCTGCAACTTACCTGAAATATTCGTTAAGGAGTACTGTAGATACGAGCTCTGCGACCTGACAAACCTTAGAATAGGAAAGCCTAACGCGAATGAACTTTCCTGAAGTACTAACAAAAAGTCTCTATCTTGAGGAATTTCTACAACCAGTTTGTTGTGTTTTATGCTAGTTTCAAGAAGTAGCTGATCATTAAAAAGTTGCAAAGACTTCCTAGGGGACAAAAGTAGTCAACTTCTTAGTTTAGCAACTGAGGAGAGAACTCGTTTCGTTTACAAACATGGCTGATCTGCTGTGTTTATGTGGAGCGGAGGCTCGAAAAATACCAGCAAGGGCATGAAGTTTCAAAGTTGGGGATGACAAATTTACAAGGAACGGCTCAGCAGCTGAATGTTTTTTTTAAACACGTGAAAATATCTGCCAGATAGGAGAGCCGTATGTTGAAGCAGCTTAGCAATGCTTTCTCCCCCTCACGCACTTTCACCTTGTTATTTCGCATACTCACCTCTCCCTTCTCCCTCTCCTTGCAAAAAGTCCCTGTTCATTCATTACAGCTTTCCAGAACTTTTTAGGCGCCGGACTCGGGCTCGTCGCACCCCGGGCACCGCCCGCAACGGGGCTGCAAGTGCTTCGGGGACGGTTTTGCGGGGACGGACACGAGTGGCGCGGGCTCCGTGAGCGTGTAAGCGTGTGTGTGCGTGAGGGCGCGTGTGTGAGCGTGTGCGCGTGTGTGTGCGCGAGCCCCCGGCGGTGCGGGCGCGGGGCGGGGCGGGCCGGGGGCGGCGGGGGAGCGATATAAGGCGGGCGCGCTCGGCGGGGCGGGCAGCGTCCTTCCCGGCGGCGGCAGCAGCGGCAGCGATGGGCAGCGGCGGGCGGCGGCTGCTGGCGCTGCTGACGGCGGCTTCGCTGCTCTGGGTGCCGGGGCAGGGCCAGCCCCGAGGTGAGCGCAGCGGGGGGCGGCCGCGGGGGGTGCGTGGCTCTCGGGGTGCGGGGGTGCGCACTGCTCGCAGTGCGGTGCAATGCAATGCCCGTAGAGTTTGTTTCCAGCCGCCGACCGCGTCCCGGGGCAGGCTTTCGCCCCCGTGGGGCTGGGGGAGCCTTGGCGGCGTGCCCTCAGCCCCCGCCGGGCAGAGCTGGTGCGGGGGCCGTGCTGTGCTGCGAGGGGAGCCCCGCGGGGGCAGGCGGGCTGGGGTCCGGCAGTGCTGCCCGCCTCGCTGCCACGCTCTTCTCTGCCCCCCACCCCCCCTTATTCCTCCTCTCCCCGCATCTCCGCGCTTTGCAGCCGCCCTCCCCCCCCCTTTCCTGGAACCCTTTCTTCTCCCTCGGCGGCGGGGGCCACTCCGCCCGGCCGCCTCCGGGGCCGCCCACTCCCTTTGTGGGAGCCGAGAGACGCTGTGGAGCGGCAGAAACCCGGGGGAGGGGGCGGCCCCGGCGGCACGGCCGCTGCCCCCGCTCCCTGGGGCAGGGGGGGAGGGCTGGCGGGCGGCCCGGGCCCCCACCGCCGCCCGCCCCGTCGCGGCGGAGCCCCCAGTGCAGCCCCTGCCCCGGCGGGATCCGGAGCCGG
Source organism: Gymnogyps californianus (assembly GCF_018139145.2). Taxonomy (NCBI): domain Eukaryota; kingdom Metazoa; phylum Chordata; class Aves; order Accipitriformes; family Cathartidae; genus Gymnogyps; species Gymnogyps californianus. The sequence goes on along the minus strand of NC_059472.1, from coordinate 55,240,995 downwards.
GCAGGGGCCGCAGCCCCGGCGATCCCGCTCTGGGGAAGGGAGAGGAGCAGGCAGACCCGAAGGATGCCTCACGCTGTCGCTAATGTAAACCAGATGAAGCTCTGTTATACGGGGCGAGAGGGGATCCAAACCACTTTCCAGGCATGAGACAGAGGTAGCATGAGGATGTAATGGAGATAATTTACGAAAGTTTTCTTCTCTTTTTTTGCACGTGGTGCTGGCTGGTGCATTGCAGCCGGGATACCGGAGTTCTTGCTTTGCGAATAACTTCATCACACGCATCCTCTTTGTTCAAAGTGCAGTAACTTGTGTTTTCCCAGTGAGCCTGAAGTTAGTGAGCAACGGCAGTTCACTCTCTGTTACTGAGTCAACAGTAGGTGACTCTGCGGCGTGGTGGATTATGAGGAGAAGCACTGATAGACACCAGATGCTCTCACCTTTGGCTTGATTCAGCTCCTGGTGGTGTCAACAGCAGAATTTCTGCTGATCCCTACTCCCTGCACCTTAGTCCTCAGCCGCATTAGGTCTCTGTTAAAAACCAAAAACTGAGAACGGAAAATGGTTGGAAGGCATATGTTGTGCAGATGCATGACTTTGGTCTTTACGGTGAAGTGTGGTGTTCAAGATGGATATAGTGTGGGAGATTAGCATCTGGATGTTTACACGCTGCAGTGAAAGCGAGTGTGTTTATTAATATCATTATGCGTACAAAACTTCATCCTCCAGGTAAGGAGGACAAAATCAAGCCCAAGTAAACTGCTGGCTCCATATATTTCAGCTTGTAAATAAATATACTTCACCTTGGTTATGAAAATTCAGTGTTAGAAACAAATGAAAAGCCAGACAAAATGATGCAAAATTTACTTTTCACAATTTTTTTTGTAAGGTACCATCTTATGCACACCAAATAACCTTAATTCACTATTAACTCCTATTTGAATATGTATTTTAGCACACAGTTTAAAAAGGTAGGAATTTTCCTAAAGCTGCTCAAATATAGGTGACAAGAGTCCGTACCTTTTTTCCCAGATGATTTTTGCAATGATCACGCTGCAGTAATCTGCTACAGCTTTTGCAAGTAGTTTAGTGCTGATATTCCAGCTTTTATATGGCAACTCACATTGTTAGAGGCATCATGATAAAATGCATATTTTTATGTCGGTGATCGAAGATACCAGTATATTTGATTGCTCCTAAGCCACCCCTCCTGAGGCTATTTAAATTCATAATTACATTTTTCTAGTTGAAAGATCAGGTCAGGAGACCATTCTTCCCATTAGATTAAGTTGATAGAATTTTTTTTTCTCAGCATGAGAGCGCAGATCATCTGAGGAAGCAGTGAGTATCAAACCCCCCTGGTGGATAACTGCCTTACAAAAACCAGAATTCAAGATAACTGATCCTAAAACAATGTGAGGAATGCAATGGAGATTAGAATAGCCATGTTGCTTTTGCAGAAAGTAAACAACCGAAGCTCAAACTTGTAAGCATTGGATGTAAAAACACAGTTTGTGGTGAGGCTAGAAAGATTTCTTGGAGCCGTTGCAAGAGCATTGGAGAAGTTTGGGGGGAAAGTATCTTGGCATGCCCATGGAGAGTACCTTGGTAGAACTCTCAGCATTTCTTGTTTTTCTGTTCGTTCCTGCTTTTGTCCTGTCAGCAGATGAGGAAACTGGAGCGTACGATGGTTGTAAGGGTCTGACAAAGTGCTGAAGTCCAATATTAGAAAGAGCAACACAGGATAGTAAAGTCACTGCACTGAACAACTTTGAAGGTTAATGATTGGTTCTTTCAGCCTAAAGATTAATATCTACATGCCTATAAAATTTAGTTGGTATTTTAATTGCAGGTGTTTTGTTAAAGTGTCCCCATCATGTTGAAAAGTGGGGTTTGTATTTTCAGTTGAGTCTTTTGTATCCAATAATGGAGTAACTCTTCATGAAGCACATATCACTAGTGTCTGGATCCACATGAGAGTTGTTTTACAACCTCAGAAGCAAATAGCCGTTTTGGAGGCTTATGTAGCAGCTTTGCTCTGCTGGAATGCATTCTTAATTATACTGGCAGTAAGAGTGATACAGGTCTACAAAGTAGAAAGGGAAATCAGTTAATGGTTTTGCACAGTATTGCCTATATTTCATAAATCTGATTCTGCCACTGTCAGGTGATTTTTCTATAATTAAAAAATAATCCTACTGTAAATTTGCAGTAATAGTAACTTTAAAGGCAATAGTTGTAGACTTTTTTTAAGTGCTGATGCTCTGGCAGTTGAATGGCCCCAGGAAGGTGCCTGGGGTGCTCTGTCTGTGCAGAGCTGAACACAGGTATTTCTCATGCTTATCATCATTTGAGTTTCAAACCTACCTTGCTTCAAGAATCTAGTTTAGTAAGTGTGCTTAAGCTATGACTAATACACAAATTGTGACATTATGGTCAGCAACCACATTTTTTGCTGAAACATAAGTGATATGGTTTGCTTATAAATCAGATTGTTAAAGCACTTGCCTAGGAAGTGGGAGATTAAGGTTAATCTTCTTAGTTTGAGATGGTTTGAACCCACATCTCCAATTTCTGAGTAGAGTGCCTTATTACCAAGTTGCTGTGACAGGTAATGCAGGGGAGGGAGAGGCATGTACAAAATCTCTCCAAACCTCTGTTTGAAACTGAGCTACTGTGCAGCCAAGAATGCAAGTTTAATGGGTGCAGAAGGAGAATGGGCAAGAGAAAAAGCTGATGCTGCAGTTGGATCATTAAGGCACTCAAAGATGGAAGGAGAATCAAATTGCAGGCCTTCCTCTTTTGTATTTACTTCTGTGGACGCCTGATTGCTGCTTGCAAAATTCAGGAGGAAAACTTTTTTTATTGTACCTGTGTCTGCTGTTTTTTTTCACTGGGTCACTCAAGCCTGGCACCACTCGGCGGGATGACTGTGCATCCCACTTAGCGGAGAAAGACTTTTTGGTGCCTAATTCAGGAAGGTGAGTTCTACCTCAGAGGTGATGTGCTTTAATTGTAGGTGTGACAACATTTGGCAGGAAGATAAATCGGTCTTTCTGGTTTGTTTAGACCTGGCCTTTAGTCTACAAGCCTGGATAGGTAGATCTTATACTCTTAGTTGCCCTGCTACAGCCTCATGCATTCAGAGGTGTTTTGTGCATTGATACAGTTTCCTGTGACACTTTTGAAACTGAGAGCCAGACTTCCAGAATGTACTTGGATGACCACTAAACTTTGAAGAATGTCTTCTTACGCTTTCAAGATGAGCTGGATGTTGCATTCCCAAATGCTTTCTGTATGAGATGAAAAAAATATGTCATAGGTACTTTGCCATACTGCATCATAGGCTGGTATATGCTAATGGCTTCAATAGAGCTTGTTTCCATCAGTCTTAAATACCAGATTTTTCCATGAAATCTGCAACAAAGAGTTAAGTGATATGGGAAATGGGAAGGTTTCTATCCCCTGCAAAGTTTGTCTTTATTTTTAAATATTTTCCTTTAACGTTTCTGCTATGCTTCCACTGGTATGAATATTCTTTCCTGATAAGAGAACACTAAAAGAAACCTAAAGTCCCTTGAGATCTGTGGAAAACTTAGAGGCAGTGCTGTTTGCAACTTGCAGTGTGAGGCAAGAGACTGATGAGCTAAAAATACGATAGGAATCTGAGGCAGAATCACTTAACATTGTGGTAAGCTGAAAAATTTAATTTTTGGCAGAATTGGGCAGAATGGTATACTTGGCTTAAGATGTCACTTTTTCCTGGGGTTGGAAACCTTAGTTACAGTGAACCTATATACCCCTTGTGTCCTCATGCGGGTTAAGTAGCAGGGCCACAAGATACTTATTAACTGTCCATGCTCCATTTAACTTGTTAGATTATGTGATAAGTCTCATGTCCACACACACACACAAAGGAGCACAGAGGAACAAGGTGGGGCAACCCCAATAATGAACCCAGAGAAACGAGCCCCTGCCAGGGTTGGCCCATGACAGCCATCACTGAGTTATGGGAGCAGCTCTCCAGAGCTTACAGGGTGAGGGTTGGTGGTGGCTGTCTACAGGGGTATGGGACTCATTATGGAATGCAGGGGAAGAACATTTTGGGATTGCACAAGACTTATTTTGGGATGAGTAGAGGAAAGGCCAAAGACAGGGAGAGGAGGCAGGGGCAATCAAGGTGGTCTAGGAAAGAACAAGTGTAGGGGGGGAGAGGAGTAAGATGGAGGTAAAGGAGGCCAGATGGCTGTAAACAGGTTGCAGGTCGGTATGCTTGTGTCTCTATGCCCCATACCTCAACAGTATGTGTCCTGTAATGATGTACCTCATGTCATGTCCTTTTATTAAACTCCTGTTTAATAAATAAACTATTCTCCTGGGTGAGAGGGACTTTGTGCTGTGTGCATGGAGATATAAGTGCTAGTCAATGGAGAGGGGACCACAAGTCACAGGGGCCTGCATGTCTTGGGTGCCCGTGGCTGGAGAGACCGGAGCGTGTGCGTGTCATGTGGGTCTGTGTGTCAGTGTGTGATCGCCAGCAAACATCAAGCCAGACCAGCCAGCCAGCAGGATGAGTGGCTTGGGAGCTAGGTATCAAATCAGCCATAATTTTGGGATGGATACTGGAGAGACCAGAGGGTCTGCAAGTTGGCTACTGGGGGGAGCAGGAGATCCAAGGCAACTACTGGGTAGACCGTGGGGTCTAGGAGCCAGCCAAGAGACCCGTCTGCATGCGTGTGTGTCTGTGTCAGGCCACTGGTGACAAGAAGATCTGGGGCCAGCTATGAGGCAGGCTGAGCATCTTGGCCAGTAACTGGAGGGATCCATAGTGGGTGTATGTTGGGGGTGGTGGTGTGTGTGCAAGGCAGTCTGTGGGCCAGCGGCTGGAGCGGGGCTGTGGGCCTCAGGGGCTCACATGCCCAGGTGCCAGCAACAGGGGAGACCTGGGATCCAGGGGAGGGTAGTTACTGGATAGACTGAGTGTCCAAGTACAGCTACTGAAGGAATCCGCATTGCATATATATCTGTATATGAATACATATTTTCTACTTAAGGTCTTTCATCCTGATCAGCTGGAGCAGGGAACAGGATGAGACCCTTGGTGGTGGTTGCATTTGTGTGTTTCTATCTTTGTTGATCTATGTGGCTGGCCATATGTATATGCATACATGTGTTGCATTATGTGTGTGGCTGTTGGGAATACATGCTCAGCTTTACTACTGAGTGGACCTGGGAACACGGAGCTGCAGCAGCTGCCTCTCTGTTGGCCTGCAGGATTTGGCACACCCCAGCAAAACTCTGTAGAAGAGCAGATATAATTCTGGAGCTCTGGGATTTTTTCCCTGACACAGTTTGGCTGTTGAGACCTTAGTGTAATGGACTTTGTTCTATATAGTACTCTACAAAAGTCAATTTTAGATGACCTGTCTATGAAGTCAGCTCAAACAGAGGCCACATTGCATGTCCCCAGGAATGCTGACCTTGTGGGTACCATTGCGTTAAAATGATAAGGTTCCCTAAATTCATAATAAACAACACAAGCTTATTTTGAAACCTTTATTAAATAGAAATGGGACTTGATCATATTAAAAGGAATTTGTAGTGTAAAAAGAGTAATGTAAAAGGTAATGGATCTCAGCTAGGTGCAAATTTTGCTGATTGAGGTCTGACTTGAGGATGGGAGAGAAGAAGAAAGAACCATGAGAAATTTCAGTTTTTCTGGTGGTCTGCAAAGAACATCCTGGACATTCTGTGGGGAAAACGTTGTGCTTGGCCTTGATTAGAAAGTCCTAAATTTAAAATCTGCTTTGTGTTTTTCCCTCACTTCTTTTAAAAGAAAGTCAGCACCAACAAGCCACAGACTTTCCTCTTTTCTCAGAGTACAAAGGTATGTGACAGAGAAAAATCCCATGAAAGCATTCTAAGTAGACTGAAGATTAAGATAAAAAATACCATTTGTCTGTCATAAATATTTTCTCCATTCCCTGAGGGCTTAGAAAATGCATCTCTGGAAATTCAGGACTATCAGTGTGTGTTGATCAGTTGTTGGTATTTACAGCAGTCTCACACAGGATCTTCAGGTGGGGTTTGCTGCCTTCTCCTATGTCTATTTTTTCTGTCCTCCAGGCATCCCTTCCTGACCAAACAGAGGAATGGTGTGTTGGAGAAGTTTTGCAAGATGAGATGGGTTAGGTCAGCTTGCAGGAATTGTGATTTGTTAGTTGGCATAAACCTTAGGCGCACATCAATCAAACTTCCCATTTATGTATGTTTTTAGGTACTTCAGTAATATCTCAGAGGCTGTATACAGTGCCTCTGGGCACTAGGATACGGGTACAGCTCTCTGGCTTTGAGGTTTGAGGCGAGTGCTTCATTTGCTTGTGGGTTAGAGCAAAAAAAGGTTAGGTATATCTGTGTTCATTCTTTTTTAGTTACTTCTGCTATTTAAGGACTTTATTTTAATGATTTCTCAATCATTCCCTGTTTTTTAGAGGGGGAAAAAACTGCTTTTGCCCTGAGATGTAATTATTTTGTACACATTTTTGGGTATTAAAAGCTGTATACATCACAATGTTACAGGAAAACTAGAAGATTTATTTTGTAGTTACAGTAGATATAAGTAACACTAAAAATTAGAAAGCATAGAAGTGCAAGACTATAAAAATGCTATCAAAAGTCTAAGCCTTCAATATCCTTGTTATGAAGATATGTAGATGCACATAATTTAGACTTCCCCTCCTGATGTGAAACAGCAGTTACGATTCCCAAGAAGTTTTCCCTTGTGTTCCTGGCAGAGCAAAACAGACTTATAGGATGTTTTGGTTTTATGCAAAAACCTTTTTTTTTTTTAAAGTCTCCCTGGAAAATCACTACTGCTCTAATGGCCATGTGAGCTCAGAGGGCTATTGGAAGGGAGGGGGGGGATGCATGGCAGGCGGTCTCACCCACTGCCCTTTCCACAAGTGGTCCAAGCTTGCAGGCTGTGTAAAGCAGCAGCTAATGTGGGTTGATGGACTGAGTTGGTTTGTCTTGTCTTTTCTGGACTTTTCCTACCAGGCAAGGCCATGAAGATCTCACTGCTGCTTTGTGTAGGCAGAGTAGATTTCAGCCTTTAGCAATTTCTTCTGTTTTATCATCTTTAACTTGTTAGCTTTTGATGATTTTTTTTTTTAACTCTCATTTAATACAGTAACGACTCCGTCAGAGATATTCCCTAACCAATTCTTTTAAAGTTTCAGATTTGAAAGTTGTTTTGAAAGCACAATGTAATTCCTTTCTGTGAGCTCATTTATTGTGCTGTGAGATCCAGCCCCGCTCTTGATTCCCGCATGAGAATAAAGGTTAAAAAGCTGTTTAAGAAATGGTCTTCCTGAAGTGGAAACTTTATTTTCCCCTTGGCTCTCCTGCATTTTTACTGCTGTTTTGCTCCAAAATGACCTTGAAGATAGGCCCATGTCCACTGCCTTCTTTATCATATTTGTATAAGCTTTTATTTGCTGAAAGGCTGAGAGGACAGTGCAGAACCTGTATAGGTAATTCGAAACAACTTCTACAGTCTTGATTTGATTATTGTATTTTTTTTTTCTTGTGGACCTGATGAAGCAAGAAGTTTTTAATAGCAAAATCCTGGCTCTTTACAAATCAGTGGCACAAGTCACGCTGACTATAATAAACCTTGGAATTTAACCAATGAGCATAAATGCAAACTGGAGCTAGCACTGATGCTCGCTTAGATTAGTTAGTATGGATAGTTTTTATTCAGTTTTCTGAAAGCATAACTGGCGTTTTGCCTTCTGTCACAAAACTCATCTGATCAAAGAATTGTGTAAAGAAATGTTTGTGTTTGGGAAGGAGAGGAAAAAAACCCAGTAGCGACTGGCACTTCCAGTGCAGTTCGATTGTGGCCGAACGCCGCCCTTTCCAGGGAGGACAGGAGCAGGGGTCCGAGTTGTCCCTCGTTTTGTTTTACACGGGTGCCGGCAGAATGAGCTTTGCAGCCACGGCACGAGGTGGTGGGCAAGCTGGGTGCCCGGGAGGATGGCAGGCTGGGGAGCCTGGCTGCGCCTGGTGCTCCTCCGCCACTCCCGACCCAGGGCAGAGCTGCTGCCAGGCTGGATGGGGCCTGGCCAGTCCTCGCTGACTTCTCGGGCTTATTCCAGATCCATCCAGGAGTATCTAGACAGTGAGTGAATCGATGAGAGTCTAGCACCAGCGGTAGGCCTGTGCTTGAAAAACCAATTAATTGAATTACGCCTTCCCCGTTGCTGGCTGTTGCTTTACAGAAGTGAGAAAACCAGCTCCTGAAGGCGCTTCGCTACTAATAAGACTGCGGAAGAGAGTCCACTGGTTTTTCTTGTCTAGTTTTCCCTTACAAACATTTCTCATTCAAATGCATGAGTAGCTAATGTGTGTTTTGTTATTCTCCATGCCACACCATTCATATATTTTACTTGCCTTTACAGTGCTGCCTTTTGTGCATATCTTGCACTGTTGTAAGAGGAGAGGGCAAGAAAGGCTTGTAACTGTGTGCTAATGCCTCTGATGATTGGGTTGTTTCGACTTTATTGGCTGAGAAGGGCTAGATAACAGAAGTTTGAAGTGAAGATTCTTTGAATTGTCGGGATCTGTGGAAACCCTGGTTTAAATTAGGATTGTGAAATATATGCTGTTGAAATTTCTAGGATTCCTTTTATTTGCTTTAGTTTGTAGAGTCTCTAAAATGTGTACTCAATGACTTCTACTAGAAAACACCCTTTAAAATATGCTGAAGAGATAAAAATTTTGATGGGAAAATGAAGGATCAAATGAACTCCACTGTCTTCGGGAGAGTTGCTGTGAATTTACATTTATCTACAGACAATTGTTCATTTATTCCTTCAGTAGTTGCTAACTAATGCGTTGGTTCAGTAAGGCTCTTTTTTAATTGCCAAATAGTCCAATTTGCTTTTGTGGGGTAATACATCTCATTTACAGGATTAAGAAATACATTTTTACAAATAGAAGGCAAATCTGCCATGTATCTGGAACTCCATAATTTGTGAATAAAACTGGGTATATTTAACACTTATTTTTGTATATTAACAATAAATCTCACTAAAAGTTGATCAGAATTTTAGAAACCATAAATTTTTTTTTGCTAATGCAAAACTGTGAGCTTGTTACTGAAATGGACTTTAGAAGTAAATGTGAATTTTAAGCTAAAACTTACAGGAATAAGTCCTTCCAAGCCCTATCCCAATTTCTCTTCCTTGAAGTAGGTTTACAGTGTGTCTGCCAACATCCTCCATAGCAAGTTTATCATTGCTAAAGGCGTGCAGCACATGCAAATACTAGAGTCAAATGGGTCACCACTCTTTACTTGAGAGTGGTCACACAAGGGACAGCTTAGCTTCTTGCATATTTGATAATATTATAATGGGCCCGTTTCTAATTGAAGACATGATTCTGCAAAGTATGGTGCAGGTTTTCTGTGAGGTGGAGGAGGCTGCTCTTTGCAAGCGATGAGAGAGGGAGATATGTGGCTGGGCAGGGAACTTCAAGATGAATTGCGTGATGACTAAAGGAGAATAGATCTTTCCATAGTTATGAGTGATAGTATACGATCTGAAGGCACCAATGAAGCAGTCGGTACAAATCATGACCGCTGGTGGACAGCAGTATTCAATGTGTATCTTGGCATGGGTCAGAGGATGCCACGCTGATGTTTAGCTCCAGTGATATGTCAGGTTGCCCAGAAACTTTTGTTTCTGTGGGTACTTGGTGTAAGGATCTGCTATTGCTGTGCTGTCACGGCTAATAGTGGTAACGGACAAAGCCAAACCATCTGGTAGGCTGAAAATCCTGCTGTAGTGATAGGAAAAGAGGGTGAGAAGGGGCTTCTCAGTAGTTCTGTGGCAGGGAAGAGGTCAGGATGTTCGCCCCAAAGAAGAAAAACCCTTCTGTATACCACGTTGTACCGACCAATGATACAATCTCTCTCTAAAACTTGAGCAGCCCTCCTCGTCTTTTCTGTTCTTAAGGACAATGAGAAATAAGCTGCCCACTCTGCAGCTCTACCTATATGATCACCGCATTTCCCACGGTAATCAGCAAAAACGTTTGGGTTGTGTCAGGGTAGGATCCAAAATGTGCCTTGCAGTTTTTTTAGTGTCGCTGTAGCATTGCTGTATTTTAAATTAAATTACTTGAACTCTCAGTCCTGGTCTTCAGGCTGTTAGAATTCTCTTTAAAAATTGCACTGTGGGCTGAAATGCATCATTCCTGTTTTCAGGCCAAAGGCAAAATACTTTTGGACACTTGATTAAAATTCTATGCGGCTGGCTGAGTTACTGAGCATTGATGGCAATACAGAAGAGAACTTTTTTAGAAGTTTGCAATATTGGTGGTTTTTTTCCCCTCTTTACTTTTGTGTCCTTAAAATTATGCTTTTTCAGGAATTTATTCTGTGTGACACAAATGCCTTTGATTTTCATGAATGCATTTACTGTAAAATAGTAAAATGAGGGTTTGAAATTGGTGAGGGTTTGAAACATAGAAAATGTGCAACAGGTGACTTGCTATTAATATTTTTAAAATAGTTGCAATATGTGCCCTGTACATTTGTTAACCTGTGTGCTTGGAGACCAGCAGATATAAGTAAACAAAGCATGGTGATGTGCAATTTTACTTTGTTGTCTAGAGTAAAATGCCTAGAAAAAAAGTAGCAGGTTGTATTTTACTTTTTGCAAAGAGCGGAAAGCCACCTCTATAGCACGTTGAACAGTTGGTTATACCTGAAAAAACCCTACAGAGGTTATTTCCCAATTAACCGTTTAAATCAGATTGCAAAATCTTGTCAGTAGAGATAAGGGAATGATCAAATTTTGCATGTCTTCAGTGTTACACAGTTGCAAATCCTTTCAGCTCCATTCAAGCTGGAGGAAATGCGCTCCCTTCTCTACCCAGGAAGACCTGGCAGTGATACAACTGCAAACATTTTTCTTCTGTGTCTGAAAAAACTACATCGTCATAAAACAGGAGAGCTGGTAGTTCTGAGGTGCCCAAAACTCTTCAACTTGAAATAGCTTTTGTTCATTAATGGAAAAATTCCACTTATTTTAACTAGAAATTTGACTTCATCTAAGGCAGCTGCAATTTGTAATATTAAGATAGTGCATTCATATTAGGAAAGTGAAAAAAATTCATTTTTTGAAATTAGGAAAGTGAAGTAAATTTTGCTTTTATATATGGCTGATAAATAACAAGCTTAAATGAACTAAGTGAAAAATACATTTCAGGGTTCCTTTGTAGTGCAGCTACTTGCTGTAAGACTTCATTTATGATCACAGGGAGATGCCAGCTACCTCATGGGGTCTTTCTTTATGTTTACACTGGAAAAGAAGTAGTAACATTTTGTTTGATTGTGATACTAAGTCACAGTACAGAAGTGACAGGGACCACTAAACCTTTAAAATTCTTCTCAAGCTCAGGTCTCTTAGACTTTGCAAGTAATAAATATAAATTTAGAATCAGGAGAGAGCTAATAGATACTTTGGTCATAACTTCCTATTTATTATAATAAATGATTCAGTGTGAAGCCTAAAGCTGCATATTTATGCATGCAAATTTAATTAAGATTAAACCCAGACAGGATTTTCATTTACAAGGAAGACTGTTGCCTCAGGTTGAAAACTGGTGATAGGAAAGAAGTGCAGGGTGAGCTGTTATCTGTTGAGGTAGTCATAGTAAAAGGTGGGGCAGGGGAAAAAGGCTACTTTAGATACAACATCAGTAAGAACAAAAATGTTCTGTCTTGTTGATACTGGGACATGTCATAAGTGCCAAATGACTGAGGTCCTAGTCTTTGACATGCCAATCACACTGCCAGTACTACTGTCATATTGATCTAAGCTAATATTGTGTCTTAGGCTGCACACAAGCAAAACTGACAAGACACTGAAGTATTTCATGGCTGTGGCTTGTATTTACTTCAGGTTTGAGTGAAAATCGTTCCCAAGATTAAGGTGACTTCAGGAAAAAAAGCTAGTGTAATGCTAAAAGAAAGAACAACCCCCAAACCAACAAACACAATGATGTAGACTCCTCAACATGTGGAAAAAGCTTTGGGTGAACAAGAAAGAACTAATTTCATGGTCTGGCAGGTTTGTTGTTCCTTGGCAGCCTGCCCATCTGTCAACTTTTGGCTCTTTTGCTCTGGTGTAAATGCTGTGACAATTTCTAGGCAGATTCTTGAACAGGCCAACACCGTACAAAAAAATCAATACTTGCAAGACATGACTTGACGGAAGAAATATTGATTATACTTTGAAAATGCATGATATATAGAGAGAGTACTCAGAAATTATCCACCTTTTATATCAAGCATGAAAGCTAGTTTTCTTCTTTTCTTCCTACTGCCCCTTAGTTTGTTCTGATTCAAAGAAAGCAGCAAGTTACTGCCAATATTAAAGGTATTAGAAATTGCTGTGATAAAACTTTTTGATCTTTTTTTTTTAATACCCAAGAACTCAAACTTAATTTTTTTTGCCTTAGATCCCTGAAATTTGTGAAGGACCAAGCCATAATACTAGAAGCCACATTCAGGGCTGTAATGTAAGCTATTAAACTTATTGTAGTTACGTATGTTTTCTATTCTCTCAAAACCTTCAGCTGAAGGCTGTCAAGGGTGATGTGCACTCCTTTGGGAGACAAGGTCGCTCATTTGTAGGAATCTCTGGATGGGACTGAAAAGCAGTTGCTCAAACTCCTTCAGTGTTAAGAATTTGCACGCTGACCCACGTCTTTGCATCCTTATCCTCTCTACTTCCAGTTTGGGTACATGTGTTGTGACATAGTCTGTATATGATCTACATCTATGTTTGCAAGCTCTGAGCATGAGAGGGACTCAGAAGGTGGGGCATTGTAAAGTTTGCACTAGCTAACTTGTTAACACTTAGCTTCATAATCTAAAGGATATTGTTTTAGGGTTAGTATTCAGTCTAAACTAGTATCTAACCCATCCGTGGTGTTAAAAACCTCTTTGTGTAAGAAAATGTTAGTTACTGTGTAACTAACAGAGGTGACAAGCTTCAGTTTCTTGTGCAGATGTATTAGTATTGCTTGGCCTTCCTTTTCTAAACATTTAATCTGGAAGTCTGGGTTTTCTTTGTATAACAAAAAGACATTTTTCAGTGAGTTTGATAATTCCCTAATTTTAACACTCTATCCTTCCAATACTGCATATCAGGAAATTTAGCATCTTGCAATTAAGAATTAATTGGGATGTAATGCTTTCCTACCTCCTTTACCTTAATTTTCCATTGCCTTTTAGATTAGCATGCTGCTTCTTACACTTTGAAATCTAAAATTTTGTCAGGGTTCAGGTTTTCTGCCCTTGTTTTGGAAAAAAACATTTTGCCTTGTTCAAATTCTCTGCTACGTTCTGGCCATCAACCTGGCTGTATGCTGGTGTTTGAGAATTTTAAGGAAGACATGCAAGTTATGCCAGACTCTTGCTCTTTAACCTTCACAAATTATATGGAGGAAACTAGTGGGGGGAGAATAGTACAGCTGGTGTTCATTCTTGAGTGAGCAAACTTTTGCCTTCTGTGTTTGCAGACTGAATTTGACAGAATGCATCTTTATTAATTTGCAGTGTTATACTTCTTTCCCATACATTTCTGAGCACTGGATGCTAATTAGCACATCATCTAGCCCAAGGCAGACCACAGTAGGTAAATGCCTGTTGCTGCAGTACCCTGTCTCCATTAAGGCTCTCATTAATGCTGAATGCCCATAAGCAGCAGCAGAAAATGTTTGGCAGAGAAGCCCTCTGCCATTTGGACAGAGGAAGAGGCAAGGTTTGGTCTTCTGTAGCTTGTTTGTGCTCTAACAGCCTGCAGGGTTCAAGCAGAATGTTTTTGGTCACATTAACCACTGTAATGGATTTTATGTTGTTCTTTCTTCGGGTGCTCCAGTTGGATTGTTTAAGTGTGATTTGCAAAAGCTTGACAGAATCAGAGCTGTAAAATAATCAGCAGATTGTTCTGAAAGCAAGTGTTTATGAGCGTTCAGCAAATGGCTGTAAAGTAATCTGTTTTACAGATAACCTGAGTTCATCCCAGGGCCTGATGTGGAGTATACTGCTCTTTCGTGACTGACCAGGCTGCAGTACAACAGAAAAGGGTCTCTTATTTAACCTTAGCGTGCAATGCAAACCGAACTGTAGTTCCTTGAAAAGAAAGGAAAACTTATTCTCGGGTGTGTTAACAAAACTGTCAAGAATTTAAGAAATTATTCTACTCCAGTTGGTGCTGATGAGGTCTGAGGAGCTGCACTGTTGGAGAGATGCAAATTACCAAGAATTCAGCAGGATAAGAGGTTTAGAAAATTGACTGTGGAAAGATTGAAAGGGTTGTTTACTTAGTCTGGAAGAGAAAAGGGTGTATGATAACAGCCTTTCAGGTAATCAAAAGCTGTAATCAAGATCATGAAAGATCATGAATGCAGTAAAGAGGACTAAAAATTTGTAACTTTTAAAATGATAAAGCACCAGAGTAGACTTGTCAGGGATGTTGAAGAATATCCCTCATTGGAAGCTCTTGAGAACAGACAAACTTAGTATATTCTTATATTGAAAACTGATTGAATTAAATAAACATAATCTTCCCCAGCTAGTATTTCCATGATTGACACATTAGTCAGCTTTGCTCTGCAGTATGAGAAGAAATAGAGAACAGGTTTTAGGAGAAGACAGTGGTCTGTCATGGTGGTGAGGTTTCATTTTAATCTGAAATAGTTTAATCTAAACATTGCAAATTAAAGTTTGCAGAGGTTCTGCTAATAAAACCATACCCCTTAGTTAGCTCCTGTAAACTTTGTGTTGTGCTAGCAGAAATTCTCCTCTCTGTAGGGCTACAGAAAAATGAGTGATCAGTTTTCAAAATAATTTCTAACTAGTGGCTTGCTACCTAAGCCTATTGTGTAAGTTGTAGTGAAGATTTCAGCTTTTCAAATGGGTTGATGCTGCAGCTAATGCATATTTTTAGGCAATGTCTCCACAAAATGGATTATAAAGCAGGTTGAGTGTTATACGCCAGATTTCTTGCTGACTCTAAGAACAGGGAATTAGTGCCTTAATTCCTGCAGTTAAGAGTTAGTGATTTTGGCCCATTTATTTTAGGGAAATCAGCCTGGATTTTCATTGTGATTACAGGATAGGATCCTGATGAAAGTGTATAGAAAAGGTTAAGCTAGGGACATTCGCTGGTAAAATATAATGAGGGTAAATCTATTGAGCAGGCGAGGAATCTGAGTCCAAGCCTGATAGTTCCAGGGCTTTTATTTAGTAAACTCATTTAGTCCAAAACTTGAGTAAGACAGAACAACTAAAACCAAATCTATGCTATTGAAAACCGTCTGAGAATGTTATAAAGAATGTGACCTCAATTTCTGCAGTGTAATACTATTACATATTTTATACATTCTAATACTCTGTGACATTTTATTACATTTTGTCCTTAGCCCTTTGTGTTTTCCTGAGGTGCACCAAACTATTCTGAACAACTGTCACTGTGTCCTCGGTAAATATTTTCAGTAAATGGAGAATCTATTGCTTGTAAGCAAACTTCAACATTGCCTGCTTGTTATGAACCACTGATTGCCTTAACATTTTTAAAAACACTAACTTGCAAATGAGATTAGACCCCTTCAAGTATTTCTGTGTTCTGAGAAATGACACAATAAAAAGCTCATTGTTACTGCACACATCAGCTCTTTATGTTTTTTAAGTCACATCTACTTTGTTCACTTGCGAATTACTGCTTTATTACACTCAGCACAAAAAAGCCAAAATACTTGGGGAAAAATCAGGCTGTTGCTTTGCTGAATGCCTCAGTAGAGTTGCTCACTGAAGTCTAGTTGGGAGTCTTCATTGTATACACTGATGAACAATCCAGAAAACATTATGTCACCTTCTGGACTCAGTTCTTGGCTTGCTTCAGATAATCTTTTGTCTTCTCTTCCCATCAGTTTTTGTCTTCTGATTTCTTAAAAAAACCCAACAGACACTTCCCTAATTTATTTAGCTTTCAGGGGATATCAGACAGAGATTAGTGAATCTGGATTCAGAGGGAAGTTGTCTTAAATGTGGCCTTCCTGTAAGAAGTTTTGCCATCCTCACTGTGTAGATCAGGATACCAAAAAGTGTTATCATCTTTATTGTGCTTATTGAACATATTTGCTGACATAGTGAAGCCTATGTAAAGCAGAACTTTCATATGTATCCTTCTGTTTGTACAACTGTGTTTGTAAAAGAAATGAATTTAATCAGCTATGCCTCTGCTAGGAAGATTGTTATTCTGGGGACTGTCTCCCTTTCTCCATATGCCATCTGTAAAAAGTGAAGAGGTACAGTTTCACCCTGTCTGTCAGTCACATTGGGAGAATCCATACAGTCAAACATGGTCAAAACCACAGACAATGTGTGGGTTTTGCCAAAACACACAAATCCACTTTCCTTCCACCTGAAACAGAACTGTGATGAAATACTATTAATTTCCTGAGTGAAAAAATCATTAATTGGGAATGGAATTGGGGTTTCATTCAGATCTAGCTGTGCAGAATGCAGCCAAGGGTCTTAAACTGAGAATACTTTTTAAAGGTAAGGAAGGGAATGAATATGTCTGAAAAGCCTTTGATAAATGGCATACAACTGCACGTGGTTTCCATATTTCCATTAGTGATGTGTATGTGCTGTGGTCTGAGCATGGAGAGTAAGTCTAATGTCTTTGGAGTGCACTGATGCTTCTGTACACAGATAGGCTATCTGAGCTAGACAAAATGTTCAACAAGTCCAGGATATGTCAGATCCACTCTGCAAATACTATGGAATTGATCTGCTCATGTGCAGTAAATCAGGTGTATCTAGAATGTATCAACAGATGTGCATTGGTCACAGCTGGAGTTGCCAGAACCCTGGAAATGTCTGAAATCCTTGAAATTCTTCTTGGTGAAAACTTCAAGGGTGCTTGGTAGTCTATACCTATAACAAAATCAAAACTTATAAAACCACAAAGAATTAAATTGAGTTTCCAGGGAAGATGATGGTAATTATATTTGCAACAAGGAGCTTGTGAGGACTTCTGTAGACCCTGATTTTGGGTAGAATAATTCCCAAAGAAGTGTAGGCCATATGATCAGCCATAAACTTTACAATAGAGGGACAGCTCTCCTGGTTGTGGTCATCTTTTACTTATGCAATGATGCGTCTCAATCCATGATGACTTTGTGTGAATTGTCAGCACTTTGAGTCTGCCCCCGTAAGCTGCATGCTCCAACTATCCCCCTTCATTCTGAAGTATTAGAGTCGATAGGCATATTGAAGCACATAAAATACAAGTTGACTGCTTCATCTACCTAAAAGCTCTTTGCCTGTCTTCCTTTTCCCTGGCATACGGCATGCTTACCTCCTGTTCATCATTCAAATACATTACAACTGGCTTCATTATGAACAAGCCTTTTCCCTGAGTTACGGTGAAACATTAATGCTACATCCTTCACCACAAGGTCTGCCTGCTGAGCTATACATACAACAAATCCATCTAACCTTTGAATTCTTCCTTCTTGTCATTTCTTTAAGAATTGAACATTTTAGAGTGTGAATTTGACAAATTCTTCTATATCCACATTGCAGACCACCTTATTAGGGATTTGATTCCCTCTGCTTTCTCTCAGCTTGGGGCGTTTTCCCCCTGTAGGAAAGCTCTGAATGACATAATTCTGACAGTACCCGTTCAGGTTTTCAGTTTTCCTGTAGTGAGTTTTAGTCATGCATCTGGCTAAAACGAAGTCCTTACAAATGAGAGCAACTTGCTTGAACATCTAATGAAAACATTGTGCTTCACTTTTGTGCTGAGCTATAGTGAACCAATTGTTATTCTTTCTTAAGGTCAAATCAGTATCTATACACTATTCATTTTCTGATATTGGGCAGTGTGAATCTCTGGTTGGGGGCAAATGGGCAGCTGAGTAGCTGGAAAAATCAAGTTAAAGAGTTTACCTTACCATGAAAAGAGCTGGCCAGCAGTTACAAGTAAATGAGTTTAATTTAAAAATTCTTCCAGCTCTTCTCAGGACCACCATAGTCTCTTGCAAAATGCTGAACAGTAATTCCCAAACAGAGATGGGCTCGATGGTGGAAAGGTGAAGTAGCAAGTACTTACGTGCAAAGTTGGCTGCAAGATATTTTAGCAAGTAGAATATAGTCAGCCAAACTAGATTAACGAGCTGAGAATTCTACTACTGAACTCTGTACAGATCCATATGGAGATCTCTCAAGGCTCGTTCAAAGCTATGATTGTCTAATATGATAATGGAGCCTGACAGCTCAGCAGTGAAACAGTGAGGATTTTGTACATAGCACTTGCCTTCCTTTCTAGTGGGAATAAGTATGATCAATCCAATTCAATCAATCATTTGTGCTGGACTTTAGATAGCAAACCGTAAAAGTTACATCAATGTCTTTAAGAACGCAAATATCATTTGCTAAAAGTTCAGTGTAATGATACGTGATATCTTCTGCCAGAGTTTTATGTCTGTTATGGCCACTTGGGTTTTATAGCAGGATATGATGACAGTCACCTATTTATCTGTAAATGGCTCATTTAAGTGATGATTCTGTGGTTGCTCATCTTTATCATACCTACCTCTTCCTAAGAGAAATAAAAATATATTTTACCAGATGGTTTTATTCTTCTCTTTGGGTTTTTTCCAGTCTTTTTTTGTTTGTCAGAGGAGCATCTAAGAGCTCTTGAACTCACAATTCTGAGTACCCAGCTTTTCTTATGAAAAGATTTTTCTTAAGAACATGCTGAACGACTAAAGAAGAACAATGTTCTGTAAAGATGCAACTCATTAAATTTGCCTCTTTTCTTCCATTTTTTCTATCGCAGATACTTATTGTTTCTTAATAAATCAGCTCCTACACTAATCTCAGTCTCCACTGAAATCCGTGGCTGGACCTCTGCAGATTGCCTTAAAATTTGATTGTGTTAAAGAGAATCAGAGGTGAACGTAATCAGCTAGGATTTGAAGAGATGCAGTACCTTGCAGGATGAAGCTAACAACCTCGTGCTTTTATTTGGATCCTGGGGCAAAACTCCAGTGCAACTCAGCTGGATTGAAATGTTCTTTCTTCTTATCTCTGTGGGACCCAGAAAACTCATCATGAGACCTTAATGTTACCATACCATTATTAATTTCGTTATCAATCAGTGAATTCGTTAGAAGTCAGTGAGATGCTTGATGATGAGCACACAAAAGGGCTGAGTCCAGGGTGAATGCTATGGTGACTTGAGCTTGGGGTTTTGGAATGAATCTTGGCCAGCACAGCACTTGCCATCAGCACTTTTTCTTCAGAGCTTCACTATTCCTTTGGCACAAGTCCGTTGACTGAAGGTTATTGTAGGCAAATTATGTCACTGTAACAAATGACCCTGGAAAGAACTGGCAGGGCTGCTGTGTAACGTGAGTGAAGGTAATGAATGACCTGGGAAGTAATGGATAGCTCTTGAAGACTGGCTGATAGACGCCTATGTGAACAGTAATGAATACTGAATACAGAAGATTTTATATCATTGGAAAGTAATGTAAAAGAGGGTACCCTCTTCCACCACTGAGCTTTCTTGTCCAGTAGGAAAATGGAGGGCAGCATTTCTGCTTTGTCTTCAACTTTAGGTCTGGAGCATTACTGCACCCATACGGCATGAGGTGAGAGAAGACTGTACAGACAGCATGTTATTGGCAGAAGAGCCTCACCAAAGTGGTCAATAGGATGTCTTCAGCATCCTCGTCTGCATCAGATTTAGTTATAATGAGAACAAGGCATCTGACCTAGTCTGGATATAACTTAAATTAAGTCAGGATTCAAAAAAATAAAAAGCTCCATCTCCCTCCTGTTAAGTTTCGAGTATAGCACAATTGAAAACACACTGTTTGTTATTCATACTGTGGTGCAGAGGGTTAGGATTTAGCCACATTTTCAATAGCTGAAGTCAAGGTTTAAATAGCACTAAAACTTTTCTCAAGGCTTTCCAAGGTAATGCAATTACTGCGCAGACACAGACACTTTAAATTAAAGGAATATTTAATGTTGCCTTGTTGAGACAGACAGCTAAGAAAAGCAAACTATTAATATTACAATCTTTTTTTGTTGTATGTTGTAGATTAATGAAGTAAAAGAATTCATATAGTTTTACTAGTGAAAGAGGCATATATTTTCACAAATACAACTGGATTTTTTTTTCCAGGATTCCTTATAACAGAAGAAAAATGTGTTTTTAATACCTCACTATTGCAACAGTAGCAATTCTTTTGGCACTGCTAATACACCATACCAAGGCTCTAGCTTTGATTTCAGCCCATTGTATTTAATCTCTAAAGAAAGGACTCTTTTTTTTTTTTCCAAAATCGTTTTTCTTTTTCAGAGTTGCTTCTGACTGGAAATGGAGTATCTCTGTTATACCATAATCATGCAAGAAATAAAAGTGTTTTAGCTCAGGAGGGAAGGTTGGAAAATGATAACAACATTCCTGAGAAGCTATGCTTAACTTCTTTCTGTTACATGCAGTATTCTTTAAATTTTACCAGTAGCCTTCAAGCCAAAGTCAAACTTTACTCCTTTTAGAAAATACTAAGGATTCCCAGTTCGGTACCAGTAATCTTGAAATGCTTAGTCTGTTGTTTCATTATTCCACTACACGAGAGCAACACCATTTGAAAGTACGGTAAAGTGCTTGTGTAAAGGTTAATAAGTGTCAAGCAAAATATCCCTTAGACTTTACACAGACTGCAGAAAGCCCAGAGCAAAGGTCTAAAGTGCAGTCCTTAAAACTTGCGAGCCTGGAGCATGTTGTTCAGGGTGGTGGCATCGCTGCTGCGGAGAGCTCCTGTTAAACGCCATTTTCCACACCAGCCGAGTGCGTGCTGTACAGTTCCTCCTCTCTTCTGGCAATGGGCCAGTTGTCCCTCCTGGTTTTGATGAATTCACAATGTGAAGAGAAGGTTTAGTAATTGGAAGAGTTAGTTTACTAACAACAGAGTTATTGCTGTCAGGGCGCCATGAGGGCCAGGGGCTCCTTGAGGGCCATGAGGGCTCCCTGCAGGGTCTGTCAGGGCACGACCTGGCAGCCAGGCCCTGTCCCACCACCCCAGCCAGGAGCAGGGCAGCTGGGGCAGCCCCAGTCCTGAGCATCAGGCACCTCACTGGGCACAGGCCGGGGTCGGGCTGGGATGTGGGCCCGTGGGTGGGCCAAGCTTTGTGAGCCTCATGGCGGGGCAGGGCAGGGCTGTGGGGAGCTGGAGACTGGCCCTGCTGCGATGTTGCTTGGGCAGGGGCTGACGGCCCTGGGTGGGCTGAAATGAGGCCATGGGCAGGGTGGGGGGAGCCCGGGGGGGCTGAAACAGGGTCTTGGGCTGTGGGCCGGATCAGGGGAGCCCTAGGCAGTGGGCAGGGACAGACAGGGCTGCGGTGCCCTGGGGCTACGAAGATTGATGTGCTGGTGTCAGTGTGATATGATAATCTTTTCACAAAATAAATTGTTTTCACTGTATTTTTCTGTTTCTCTGACTCTAAGCTAGAAGCTTGTCATGAAACCCTGTATGTTTAGAGACCTGTCTCATACCCATGTCTGTATTTTGCTTGCCTTATGATGTGGCTGATAATTGTTATTGCTTTCAAGGCCTGTTCCCCGCCATTTTGAACCTGGCCAGCAACGCTCACATCTCCACCAACGCCACCTGCGGGGAGAAGGGACCGGAGATGTTCTGCAAACTGGTGGAGCATGTCCCGGGACGGCCCCTGCGCAATGCCCAGTGCCGTGTCTGCGACCACCACAGTGCCAATCCCAAAGGCAAGTTTCATGTGGGTTGGTTGGTTTGTTTGTTTCATGCGTTTGCGTCATTCTTTTTGACGCCTGCCATGAATACAAGGTGTATTGGGGTCAAATACCTCGTACTTTTAGTCTCTCTACTGCACGAGTGACACTACCTTTGAGCAAAGGGCTGACAGAAAACGTGAGCACCTTAAATCACCGTTAAGCAATGACAGCCTTTTTGTCTGGGGGCAGATTTCAGCTTTTATTTCTTTATGACAGGAAGAAATTGTGCTCAGTGTGAAATAAATGTGCTGGGTCAGAGAAAATGCAGTGAGATGTATCTTCAAGAGATGTTTAATTTTTTGCTTTAAAACAGAGCAACACCCAATTTCCAGTGCAATCGATGGTACCAATAACTGGTGGCAAAGTCCCAGCATTCAGAATGGGAGGCAATACCACTGGGTCACCATCACCTTGGATTTAAGGCAGGTGAGTAACATTTAGGTGAGCATCGTTTATTGTATGTAGGATATAAGCCAATGCAATTGATTGCATTAGTTCTGTGTTTAGATGGTAGGATATTTAGCAGTTAACCATTTAGTAGTACATAGTTAAACATGGATAGTTAAAGCTAATATGAACTGATTTTAAACAGATGTGTTTTTCAATTATTGTTCTAGAGCATCTTGGAGATTTCATTCCTATCAGACTGGAGTGGAAGTGACTATGTTTGTAAGCATATAGGTCACAAGTTGTTGTAATTCATGGCACAGTAACAATTGTATATGTGTGGATGAGAGTGTTTACACAGATGTTCCTTCTGTCTTGGTAACCTTCCTCTGCCTGACCCTGCTGTCTTTTCTCCAGCAGTCCTCTGATATTGTTTTCCTCCACCTTTGATTTCATGCAAGTTACTTGAAGTCTGGGTTATCAAAGACTTATTTTCAAGCAGCAAACAGTGTTATCAGGGTATTGCCATTAGTGCAGATTTTATATGTGAGGATGCATCTGTTTCTGTTTATTAACTGTAACTATCAGCCTGTCACCTGATCATTGTACAGTTTGATAGTGAAACAGCAAATGATTTGGAGTAAGACATGGTAGAAACATTTAACGTTTACTGTAAGAAAACAGAGCACAATATACTTCCAAATATGAACTCTTTTGATCCATAGGTATTGTAACTCAGATACTGAGTTTCAGAGCAGAAGAGAAAGGTAAGTGACTGGAGGATTATTGTATTCACATCAATTATCTCACAGTAGATCTCAAATTAAACTCTTCTGATTAAATTTCTCAGTATTTTTGCATATTGACATTAAATATGTAAACCTGTTAATGCAACGTAATAGAATCAGAGAATGGTTTGGGTTGGAAAGGACCTTAAAGATCATCTAGGTCCAACCCCCCTGCCATGGGCAGGGACACCTTCCACTAGATCAGGTTGCTCAAAGCCCCATCCAACTTGGCCTTGAACACTTCCAGGGATGGGGCATCCACAACCTCTCCGGGCAACCTGTTCCAGTGTTTCACCACTCTCGCAGTAAAGAATTTCTTCCTAATATCCAATCTAAATCTACCCTCTTTCAGTTTAAAACCATTACCCCTCGTCCTATCCCTACACTCGCTGATAAAGAGTCCCTCCCCATCTTTCCTGTAGGCCCCCTTTAAGTACTGGAAGGCCGCTATAAGGTCTCCCTGGGGCCTTCCCTTCTCCAGGCTGAACAACCTCAACTCTCTCAGCCTGTCTTCGTAGGCGAGGTGCTCCAGCCCCCTGATCATCTTTGTGGCCCTCCTCTGGACTCGCTCCAACAGGTCCACGTCTTTCATATTTAGTTTTCATCCACTAATACCCTCAAGTCCTTCTCTGCAGGGCTGCTCTCAATCCACTCATCGCCCATCCTGTATTTGTGCTTGGGAGTGCCCCGACCCATGTGCAGGACCTTGCACTTGGCATCGTTGAACTTCATGAGGTTCGCACGGGCCCACCTCTCAAGCCTGGCAAGGTCGTCCCTCTGGATAGCATCCCTTCCCTCCAGCATGTCGACTGCACCACACAGCTTAGTGTCATCAGCAAACTTGCTGAGGGTGCACTTAATCCCACTGTCCATGTCGCCAACAAAGATGTTAAACAGTGCCGGTCCCAGTACCGACCCCTGAGGAACGCCACTCGTCACTGGTCTCCACTCTGACATTGAGCCGTTGACCGCAACTTTTTGAGTGCGACCATCCAGCCAAGTCCTTGTCCACCGAGTGGTCCATCCGTCAAATCCATGTCTCTCCAATTTAGAGACAAGGATGTCGTGCAGGACAGTGTCAAATGCTTTGCACAATTCCAGGTAGGTGACGTCCGTTGCTCTTCTCTTCTCCACCAACACTGCAACCCCATCATAGAAGGCCACCAAATTTGTCAGGCACGATTTGCCCTTAGTGAAGCCATGCTGGCTGTCACCAATCACCTCCTTATTTTCCATGTGCCCCAGCATAGTTTCCAGGAGGAGGCGCCCCATGATCTTGCCAGGCAGAGAAGTGAGACTGACTGGCCTGTAGTTCCCCGGGTCTTCCTTTTTTCCCTTTTTAAAAATGGGGGTTATGTTTCCCCTTTTCCAGTCAGCGGGAACTTCCCCAGACTGCCACGACTTCTCAAATATGATGGATAGTGGCTTAGCCACTTCATCTGCCAGTTCCCTCAGGACCCACGGATGCATCTCATCAGGTCCCATGGACTTGTGCACCTTCAGGTTCCTTAGATGGTCTTGAACCCGATCTTCTCCTACAGTGGGCGGTTCTTCATTCTCCCAGTCGCTGCCTTTGCCTTCTGGGACCTGGGCGGTGTGGCTGGAGCACTTGCCGGTGAAGACTGAGGCAAAAAAGTCATTGAGTACCTCAGCCTTCTCCATGTCCTGGGTAACCAGGTCTCCCCTTTCCTTCCGGAGAGGGCCCACATTTTCCCTAGTCTTCCTTTTATCACTGACGTACCTATAGAAGCTTTTCTTGTTGCCCTTGATGTCTCTGGTCAGATTAAAGTGTAAAATGTCAGAAAGTTCGATTGCAGGATCTCCAGAACCCTGGAAAAACAGACTTTCCTCAGTTGAGGGATATTCTTCAGGGCTAGAAAGCAAAACACGCATAAAATGGGGCAAAGTTAGTGTTGCTGAAAGAAAAGTTGTTTTGCCGTTTTCTGTGCTTCTCTTCTGACTGATTCTGATCACCATCTTGTTGGAAGGAGCACTGGGAAGAAATGTTCTATATTATATCTTCTATGAACTTTTGCTGTCAGTTGTTCTGAAGAGTTTGGGATTATATCTGTAAAACAGTGGTTTCTGACCTGGGGAGGCTGGAACTGTCTGTGCAGAAGTTGGTTCCTCTGTTTTGGCACTTTACGGCAAAGCTTGGAGGGATTCATCATTCTTAGGCAGGAGGCTGCTAAACTGTACAGAACATTTGCTAATTTAGTAGTTTGTCTGTTAGATGTTGAAGAATCAGAACTCTACTACCCTGCTCCAAGAAAAGACAAAACTATTTCTGAAGAAAATGTATTTTTCTTTGCTTTTTCTTGTTGTTTTGCTTTGAACAGATCTATGCGTTGGCCTATCAAAGCTGTTTGAAAATCATAGCTCAACAATCCATTATTAATATGGAGATGCTTCCAAACTCTGGAAGAAGCTTTGTTACTAACTAAGAAATGCATACTTGAGGTGTACAGTTGGTAACAAGCTTTTGCAAGATCTCTAGACCCTGCTTGAAAGTTATTTTAAAGATTAAAACAGAAGGTTTAACTTTGATGTTTTAAAATGAAGCATAGGTTAAACAAGTGCCTAGTTTGCTCTTTAATTAGAAAGCAGAACTGTTAGGAAAATAATCACAGGGTATCTTTTGTCAGTGACAGAAGGTTTGGATAGGACTTTCTTGTTGTTTGAAGAGTTGGCTTTGTGTTTGGTTTGTAAATGGACAAACAGGAAGGAAAAACGAGGGAGGAGGGAATGCCTTAGTTTTTATTCTCCTAGAACTTTTTCGTTTTGGAAACAGACCAGTTGAGCTGCCCTCTAAATCTTCTATTCTCTAGCCTTAGTGCTGTTGATGTTTCATCAAATACATATCTTTCCTCTCCTGACCCACGCTCAGTTTCACTAATTCGATTTGAAAAGTTTCCCCCAAGGGGCCTTTCTTCTGTGTTTTCCTTAGAGTTTGAGAGAGAGAAGGCATCTAGGGCTATGCAAACTGAATGTAAATTACTGCTCTGTGAGAAAGGATTTGGTTAATAGAGATTGCTTGAAGTCAATGAGTTATTAGGGCTGACTTGGTGTGCTTACTTTAAGCGAGTCAGCACAAGTAAAGAAAACACAAAAGAAAAGCATATGAAAGACCCTAGTGATTTTAGTAACTGTATACTTCATAAATTTGCTTGAGAATGAGTTAAAATACTCTTCTAGAACCTTTAAAAGTGTTCCTGAAAGTCAGTACCTGTAACTGTATGTGTTGCAGTGTATCTTTAGCATTGGTACCTTTTTTTACATTTCAAGCTTTGTGCATTAAAACTGTCAAGTAGCATATTAAAGTAAATATGTTCTTTAACTTTCCTTGCCAGAATATAGAATATATTCACACCCTTTTGTGAGGTGGATAATGACCATCTGGTCATTATTTATGTTTTTTGAGTAATTGCCAGAAGTTCTAACAGTAAGGGGAATGGATTGTTTCTTGGGATTGTTACCAATGTACAGTTTAAAGATACAATCCAGCAGTTGGGTTGGTGAGTGCTGGAACATAGACTTGGCTGGCAAATATGGGGAAGATTCTCTTAGCTGGTGAAAACAGGCTCCACTCCAGTTTACCCTAGGTGAAGTTCTGGCTACAGTCTGTGTCCTGTATTTGGCTATATTCATCTCTTGGCTCAAAGTTGAACGGAGCAGAGGATATTCTTTCAGCTAATGTTCTACCTTGCACTTAGTTTATTTAGTCTAAAAACAGCTGGACTGAAGAGCAGTTTCATGGAATCTCGTTAAGAAAAGAGGGCTGGCTAATAAAATTGGTATCGAAATTGCTGTTCTTTCTCCTTTGCAGAGTCTGTGCTATTTATAACGAATGCTAAGCATTTTGTAAGGGTAGCCAGTGGGTACGTCACGATTTTTTAGCTCACATGGATCATACCAACTAGGTACATGTATTCTGGTGTGCCTTTCAGTCTTTCCAGGACCCAGATGTATGATAGTCTTTCCTTCCCTGCCCCGCTTCCATTAAATGTATGGCAAAGATCCAGAACTGGGGAAACAGTAGTTTAGCAATGAGGTGTAGTATTGATGTACACGATACCAAGATTTGATTTATGACCTTGTGCTTCCTACACTGGCAATTCTACAGAAACAAAATGCGCAGCAGCAGTTTTAGATAACACCAGCATTTCTGCCTGAGTTTGACTCCTCCGGACAGCTACTTTGTGAAATTATAATGAGTTAAAATAAACGCTGACTATTATAAATGTCAGCAGTGTGCTTCGGCCATGTTTCTCTGTCACACCATTAAAAGAAGAATACTTTCCTCAGTTTTATTATCATGCTTCAGACTTTTAAAGGTATTTAAGGGTACTTTGTACTAGGCATAGCAGAAAGGCACAAGTTTGTATATCACAAAGTTCTTGAATTGTAAAGCAAGACCAGTTGTTCTTGGAAGACCCATAGTATCAAGCTGAGAAAACATCTCCACGTCTGAGTAAGTCATAGCTCATGAATATTTCATGAGTACTGGATTACCACTCAGAGGCTGATGTAAGAGTAATTTGTATTTTCTGCTATTAGAAAGTAAAAAAGAATGTAAATATTATAATATGATTTGTACGGAGCTTTTATCTTGAAATCAATTGGCAAGAAGAGATTTCTGTAAGGACAAATCCTTTGCTGATGTAAAAAGGTATTATTCTGTTGACTTCACTGGACCAATGCTAATTTATTGTACGTGGCAAGCTTCCTTAAAAGCCTTTTGTGGCTTTGTAAAACTGGTGATGCAAGATTCAGGGTGCTCATCTGTACATTCTTACAATACACTTCTTGAGTAAAATGAATTTTTCTTCTATTCCAAAACAATGGTTGCACATAAAGAATCAAAATCTTAAAGAAGAGATAGTTTAGGAGACTAGAAATTCTACTGGATTTAGTTTATTTTGCACTTTTAACATCATGGATTCCTCAGAGCAAAATGTCACAAGCAATTGCTAGGCCTCACAGTCTCTAATAAGAGCCTGAAGCCATCTTTACCGCTTAAAAAGACATGTCTGTGAACAACGTAGGCTGATACTCAGAATATCCCTTCATGTAGTCTTCTACTCTTTGAGAGTTTGCACAGATTAATCTTAGACTTTTTGGACAGTAAAAGGAAATCTGAGAAAAAGAGGCTTTTCTGGTAACCAGGTTTATATGTGTTCACAGCACTGAACAGAATGGATTTTGCAGTTTCACTTAAAATGCAGAGTAATTTTAGTTGTAACAAACATTTTCACTACAGGGCTTGTCATGCTATTTTGGAAAACGTACTTAGCTGTTTTTTAGATTCCCTTTCTGCACTTATCCTGAAGGAAAGATTTAGCTGAATTTATAAAACTAGGAGGAACCAGTCTGCCAAGAGCCTTGCATTCCTCCAGGCTTGTTCTTTTTGTAGTCTTCTGCATTATATGGTTTATGTTATGCCACTGTGATTTCAGTAAGATATGCAATAGGAGACTGAAAGTGATCCTGAGGTCCTAAAATCATATCCTCCTTTCAGGTCTTTTCAAGGTCAGGTAGAGTTTGGATTTGAATTGGGGTGTAGATTTGAAATAGCAGTTGGTACCTCTGTTTTTAATAGGTTAAACATTTCTGAACTTTAGAAAAAAAAAATGTGTTGGGACTCATCTTTCCCTTTAACTTTTCATTTTTGGAGCCTGGGGCTCAAATACTCATAGATATGAAAAGACAGAATCTTCCCTTATTGTTGTCTCTGTTTGTGTAAGTTGAAAAGTATAACTGCGAGTCTTTATCCAAAAAGACTACCAGAAAAACTGTGCTTGCCAGGGCATGTGTCTGTGTGAGTTGTAGAGCGCTGACCATGCCCTTGGAAATGGGGACTTTTGGCTAGCATCTGCTGCGTGGCCACTGCTGGCTGAGTTTAAAGTCTTGAGCAAAAAAATATGCAAAATTTCCTGATGAATGGGGAGAAGGGTTCATTTATAAATCTGTTTCAAGAATAATGCACTTGATGTTGCTGGATCTGCATTCAGGGAAACAAGGTCGTTAGAAAGGCTAAATAAAGCAGAAGTGGCTTGTTATGTTGGTATAGCTGCTATGAAGAAGAGGTTCTTCAGTACAAGTTTATTTGGCTGGTCTTTACAGTAGGGATTGAAGTGCCCGTAAAATGACACTTTTAATCTATGGCTGCTTGGGAATTGCTAACTTGCTTCGGCTTGCCCTTTTTACCCTTGTAGCTCAATAAGGAAATGAGTTCTGGGGAAGCTATACAGTCAAATTAAAGTGTACAAATCATTAGCTCTTGCCACACCGCTCAAGTTTATCACGTGGCTGGTTGGTGGACACTGAATGGGTGTAGGAAGTGGTCAGAAACTGCCTTCGGTGATGTTGAAACCTGAAGAACTTATAAAAGTAAAAATCTGTAAAGAGGTGCTCTAAGGATGTTGGAAAATCAGCTTGCATTACATGGATGCATTACATCCATTTTGGGTTGCAGAGGTTGTGGGATATGAGGTCTGTGAAACCCCTTCCTGCTGACATTCCTTAAAACATCTTCATCTGCCAACACTGGAAACACCTTCATATCTTCCTCCAGCTTCATTCCCTTGCTTGGAAACATAATCCCTGAGAATATAACTCCTACTGATAGATTGTCTTGTGACTTCTTGACTGCAGGAGCATTTATACAAAATCCTTTCACTTCTATATTTAACCTATATTATTTTGGGGACTGACAAATTTTCCTGGTGTTGCTGATATTCATTATCCTCTAAATTTACCTGTGAAGTATTTTTGGGTACCTATGGGCTGTGTGTGTAAATGGAAGAGAGCTGACAGGATCCGGGGGAAAAGAAGGCAATGGTTTTCTATACTGTGCATACTTAAATGTTTATAGAACCCTTTGCTGATTTTTTGAATGCCTCTTTTGGGTTCATAGTGTCATAGTTGGTGAACTGTAGGCATGCAGGAAAAATTAATCTCTAGATGTCTTGAGTACCAAACATGGCTGCTGTTTTTCTGGAAAAATGTTGACTTGAAAAGATTTAATTTATTGAATTGTGCATTGAATATGTGCACAGTTGCTGTGAAATTTTTATCTTTAACTGGCTTTTCCCTTCACTCGCCTCTCACCGAGAAACTTGGTATTTAAAATAAATTTAACTTGCATACTCTTGTGAATATCTTTTGTTCTGCAGCAGTGGCTGCAGTTAGTTTGTGATGAAGGATAGCTCATTGTTACTAGTTGGAACTGGATTTAAAACTAGCTACATCAGCTGCAGACTATAATGGGTCTTGAAAAATCTCAATGTAATCAGAAGTAGATCATTTGTTGTTCAGCTGACTGTAATAAGCAGGGAGGTAGTTTAGTTGATGACAGCAAGCAGAGAGGAAAAATAAATAAATAAAAGATATATAAGAGTTTTTAAGGAAAATTTTCTACCATGACATTGAAAAAAATTGGGGTTCCAGTCTTGCATCTTTTATACATTTGAGAGAGATGATTGACTTCAAAGGAACTTGGAGGTGCATAGCAGTTCCTAAGCTCAGTCAATAAAACTTCCCTAGTTTTAGTAGTTTTCTGCAGTTCTCCTCTGTGATGGAGAAAATACCCATATAAGTGACTCTTGTTACATACAAGTGTCTTCAGGTTACGGGTACCGAAATTATGATACCCCAGATTCTGCTTGTGTGTAACCCAGTGCGAAACAGGTATATAACTCAACTACCACCAACTGAATCAATGAAATCCAGGTTATATGTAGGGAATACAGTTGCTTGACTTGGAGTCTGCCTGAATTCTGTTCTTTTCCCCTTAAAAGCATGTATTTTAGCATTTTTTTCAGTTGGAGCTTGTTGGCACAATGCAAATTTTATTTAACAGGGGCTTTTCTCTTCATGGAAGCTGGATTATAATTCTTGGTATTCACTTAACTTTGATCAAATTTTAAGATTGTGCTGAACAACAGAAGATTCACAGACCTCAGAGAAATTTTATTTCTAATTCTGTAAGGCTGTGACTAAACAGTGAGCTGGCTTTTCTTTTTGGTTACTTCTTGCATTGCTGAAATGTCATATAAGTCAGTAGATCAAATCCTCAATTTGTGTAAATTTTCATATTTATTGAAATAACTGGAAATGTTCTGTTTGTATGTGCTTGATGTCTCAAAGGATAAAACTGGAGTGCCTGAAAAGATAATCAGACTAAGTGAATATCATGTTTTAAGTTACGTCTGATTTTAATCAAAACTGAGATAATTTGACTTTTTTTTAAGGTATTAAATCTAGTAAGTCATTTAAAGATAAGTATCACCAATTTTTTTCCTTCTCATGTCTGCAACATCTCCTAAGCAAAGCTCTGTTCACTTAAGGAATGTTTTGTTTCAAAAGTAGTTTCCTGAATTGCACACACAATGCAGTTACTATTTATCTCTGTGTGTTTATTTCCCCATTTGAGAAAATCAAAATCTGCTTTCGTGTGGCAAGTGCTATTCTTGCTCTGGCTTTAATCTGTATTGCAAAAAAAAAAACCTAAAAAAAAAAAAATTTAAAATTTAAAATGTCTGAAAGAACTGATTGTGGCCAAATTGGAGCTCAACATAGTATTAATACTGCACATGCAGACAGGAATTATGATGATTATACCAGCTGACCAGGCAGTCTGCTCAAGTGAGAATACATACCTCTGAGATGGTTGAATAATATGGCATTTTTCTTTCATCTAAATGTGGCTTGATACTATACTGCATGTAAAACATTAAACTCCTATATAGAAGTCTTATCAATTTGCAAAGACAGCCTTTTTAAGTGAGGTGATGTAGTACGTATTAGGCAAGGAAGATAGTAGCTTTGCAATAAGTGTACTTCAGTGTTAGTGTCTAATGCTGTAGCTAGTTGGGGGCTAGTGCAGATTATCTAGCTGCCATGACAAGGTCATTTAAAAGGTGATATAAACTTAATTACTGCCCTGCCTACTCACAGAAGTGCTGAACAGTGGTGTTGTGTGGATGGGGATTTCACTTTGGACCCAGGATTGTTAAAAAAATAGTCAAGATACCTGTATAGCTTAGAGAGTACACATCTTAAAATAGCTACTATTCTTAAATAAGGTGTATTGGGTTTGCATGGCAAGGTTTTGGTAGCGAGGGGCCTACAGGGGTGGCTTCTGTGAGAAGCTGCTAGAAGCTTCCCCTATGTCCGATAGAGCCAATGCCAGCTGGCTCCAAGACGGACCTGCTGCTGGCCAAGGCCAAGTTCATCAGCGACAGTGGTAGTTCCTCTGTGATAATGTATTTAAGAAGTGGGGAAAAGTTGCTGCACAACAGCAACAGCAGCCAGAGAGAGGAGTGAGAACATGTGAGAGAAACCACTCTGTAGACACCAAGGTCAGTGAAGAAGGAGGGGGAGGAGGTGCTCCAGGCGCCAGAGCAGAGATTCCCCTGCAGCCCATGGTGAAGACCATGGTGAGGCAGGCTGTCCCCCTGCAGCCCATGGAGGTCCACGGTAGAGCAGATATCCACCTGCAGCCCGTGGAGG
Organism: Gymnogyps californianus; assembly: GCF_018139145.2. Taxonomy (NCBI): domain Eukaryota; kingdom Metazoa; phylum Chordata; class Aves; order Accipitriformes; family Cathartidae; genus Gymnogyps; species Gymnogyps californianus. Next base: position 55,208,396 of record NC_059472.1, on the reverse strand, counting down.
ACCCCATGCCGGAGCAGGTGGATGCCCAAAGAAGGCTGTGACCCTGTGGGAAGCCTGCGCTGGAGCAGGGTCCTGGCAGGACCTGCGGACCTGTGGCCCCGTGGAGAGAGGAGCCCACGCTGGAGCAGATTTGCTGGCAGGACTTGTGACCCCATGGGGGACCCACGCTGGAGCAGTCTGTTCCTGAAGGACTGCACCCCATGGAAGGGACCCACGCTGGAGCAGTTCATGAAGAACTGCAGCCCATGGGAAGGACTCATGTTGGAGAAGTTCATGGAGGACTGTCTCCCGTGGGAGGGACCCCACGCTGGAGCAGGGGAAGAGTGTGAGGAGTCCTCCCCCTGAGGAGGAAGGAGCAGCAGAAACATGTGATGAACTGACCCAAACCCCCATTCCCTGTCCCCCTGTGCCGCTTGGGGGGAGGAGGTAGAGAATTTGGGAGTAAAGTTAAGCCCGGGAAGAAGGGAGGGGTGGGGGGGAAGGTGTTTTTAAGATTTGGTTTTATTTCTCATTACCCTACTCTGATTTGACTGGTAATAAATTAATTTTTTTCCCCAAGTCGAGTCTGTTTTACCCATGATGGTAATTGGTGAGTGATCTCTCCCTGTCCTTATCTCGACCCACAAGCCTTTCATTTTATTTTCTCTCCCCTGTCCAGTTGAGGAGGGGGAGTGATAGAGCAGCTTTGGTGGGCACCTGGCATCTAGCCAGGGTCAACCCACCACATAAGGTTATCATGCTTATATTTGTCACATTCATCTTATTCACCTCTGTGTGTTTTCAGCAGTGTCTGTAAATAGTCTGCTTAAATAACTTTAACACAGAATGAAAATGGTATGCACAGAGATTTTTAATACAGGGTGTAAAAAGCTTATCAGAAATGCTATTACTGAGAGGATTAAACTCCCAGCTAAAATGTGAAACAGAGTTGTTTGGGCTGCAGCTGTTTTGAAAAAAAACCAACCCACTTCTTTGAAGCCCTCAGTGGTTCGAAAAGCTAAATAGCACATTTCCCATAGAAAGAATGTTATACCCAAGTAATCCTGAAATGTACAGTGTAGATACAGATTTCAGCTATTACATTAACACAGAATGATACACTGAATATATTTAGTCTTTTTTTAGTCACATAAATGTTTCGTTGTAATGTTCAGAGTTTTGACAAAAAATGATACATATTTCTGTAAAAGATTAGACTGGCCTTTTGTCAAAAGTTTGTGCAAAAATTTTATCCAGAGTCACTGTACCAAATTTTACCCTCTCCCCAGGCAAACAATATACTGCTTTTAAAATTTGAATTTAGTGCCCAGTTGGCTTATAGTGGTCTTTTACAGCATAATGAAGTGTTAAAATTTTTTCTTGCTTTTTTTTAGGTCTTTCAAGTTGCATATGTCATCATCAAAGCTGCTAATGCTCCACGACCTGGAAACTGGATTTTGGAACGCTCCATAGATGGCACAGAGTTCAGACCATGGCAGTACTATGCAATTAGTGATACCGAATGTTTAACTCGTTATAATATTACGCCAAGAATTGGGCCGCCAACTTACAAAAGAGATGATGAAGTGATCTGCACCTCCTATTATTCCAGACTAGTTCCCCTGGAACATGGAGAGGTATGTTTGGTTTTCCACTTGCCGTTTGTAAGAACATGGACTGATAGCAATTTGAAAGCTTTTAGATTACAGTTACAGAGTTCATCGCCCCCAGTACTACCAGATGATCTGTTATTCTTCTTTAATGATGCTATCTTTACATCATGTACCAGTATAGCAAACTTTTAAATATTGGGATGAAACATGTCTTTGGCTCTACGTATTCCCGTTACTAAACTCTTTGTTCTCTCTCTCCACGTAATTTGATGGTAGCTATTAGCTGTGAATTGTTAGTTGCTTTATCCTGAAAGACTGTAACAGAGGCTGTATGTTTTGCCAGGTTTTTCATTTAATAAAGAAAACCTCTGTGTTAGGAACACCTGGTTGTGTGAGATAAAACTGCAAACACTGTTGAAGTGCTCGGCACAGCTGGAACTCCTAAACAAGCCTTGGCATTGTTTCAGGGATGTAGCATAATTAAAAGAGCTACGAGTTGTGCAGCCTCACTGTTGATTGGTCTTTCTTTTAACAAACTCTATTCATGGCACTTGTGTAATTTATTACATAGAGGCAGCCACATAATGAAATGATACATTAAAACCAGCGGTTATTCTATTGTGAATGCTATAGTGTAAGAGCGTGATAAAAAATGCAGCATTGTCCCATGGAGAAGGCTAGTAACTCTTAGCATAATAGAAGCCAATATGTTTTTATTTCCTGGTTAAAAAAAGACTGGAGTGTATGCAGCTAAGAGCTGAAGAGTGTCAGACTTTCACATAAACTTAAAACTATGTTTCAGCAGGAAAAAAACAATATAATTCAGTAACATCAAGTCCCATTCACTTTAATCAAATGTTTATTGCAGTGATGTAAGCATATGCCCCACAGATCAGATGGAACAGACAAAGAAACTTAACCTGTCTCTCCACACAATTAACCAGAAAACCCTTAGGTTGACTCTGTACAAAGAGTGCCTCTTGTAATGTATGTCTGATAGGCCATACAACTCTAAACCCAGGAGTGCCAGAGATTCAGTTTAGTGACTTTTTTTCTCATTTATTTTTCCTGATATACACAGAATTAATTGGGTGACACTATCCAGAACATTGTTTTTTTTCTAAGTGCAGTAACATAAAAACATAAGAACATAAAAAATGACAGAATTAAATTGCTGTGTATATCATAGAATCATTTAGGTTGGAAAATACCTTTAAGATCATTGAGTCCAACCGTAAACCTAACACTGCCAAGTCTACCACTAAACCATGTCCCTAAGTGCCACATCTACATGTCTTTTAAATACCTCCAAGGATAGTGACTCAACCACTTCCCTGGGCAGCCTGTTCCAATGCTTGATAACCCTTTCAGTGAAGAAATTTTTCCTAATATCCAATCTAAACCTCCCCTGGTGCAACTTGAGGCCATTTCCTCTTGTCCTGTCACTTGCTACTTGGGAGAAGAGACCAACACCCACCTCGCTACAACCTCCTTTCAGGTAGTTGTAGAGAGTGATAAGGTCTCCCCTCAGCCTCCTTTTCTCCAGGCTAAACAACCCCAGTTACCTCAGCCGCTCCTCATAAGACTTGTGCTCTAGAGCCGTCACCAGCATCATTGCCCTTCTTTGGACACACTCCAGCACCTCAATGTCTTTCTTATAGTGAGGGGCCCAAAACTGAACACAGTATTCAAGGTGCGGCCTCACCAGGGCTGAGTACAGGGGGACGATCACTTCCCTAGTCCTGCTGGCCACACTATTTCTGATACAAGCCAGGATGCTGTTGACCTTCTTGGCCACCTGGGCACACTGCCAGCTGATATTCAGCCAGCTGTCGACCAACACCCCCAGGTCCTTCTCTGCCAGGCAGCTTTCCAGCCGCTCTTCCCCAAGCCTGTAGTGCTGCATGGGGTTGTTGTGACCCAAGTGCAGGACCCGGCACTGAGCCTTGTTGAACCTCATACAGTTGGCCTCAGCCCATTGATCCAGCCTCTCCAGATCCCTCTATAGAGCCTTCCTACCCTCAAGCAGATCAACATTCCCACATAAAAGCTGTCATTCACAAAGGACAGGCTGCTCCTTCATAACTGGAATGGCAGACAGACGGGAATATTCTCTGCACAGAGTATCTCACAACCTCTATTAGTGAATCTTGGCACCCTTTTGAAAATACATGTATTTAGTGCTTTCTAATTGGTTCTGGCCAACCTATTGAACTTAAGTATGGGGCTATAGGAAGTCCTGCAGACCAACTGATCTCTACAAGCACCTGGCTTGTATCCAGCGTTTGCTAGCATCCCAATGTTCTGCAGTCAGCTTGTAGTGCTCTGATGTGAAAGAACCGGTAAGGTAAAAAGATCACATGTCTAAATGTGGATGTCACTTAATAATAACATTTTTTGCCAAATCAGATATTATGCTAGTTTGGCTGCTAGATTTTTCACAGATTTGAAGAGGTATAGCTACTGTACTATAAGCTGTGTGGTTTACCTGATTTATACTGCTTGAAGATCTGCTTCTTCCAGAAATTTATGTAATGAAGTCAGGGCTCATGATGAATTCCAAGGCTTAAACTGATGTTATTTGGAAAAGGTCTTGAATTATGGAGGACAAGTAAGCCAAAAATATATAATACAAATATATCAGTGTATATAAGCCATATATAAGCAATATATTAGCCAAATATAGCAGTGCACATGGAGAATCATTCTTTTTCTTCCTTAGTGTCTTAGTCTCTGTCCCTACTGTTTCTTTCTTTTCCTGCTAGGAAAGATTCCTCTGTTGTCTCTATAGAAATTATAACGTATTATTACAGAATTTCTACTGGGCAAGCCAGTAGATAACTTTAGAGATAAAATGTGAATAATGTTTCACATTTCATCACTTGAAGGCACTATTCATGAGTAGAGAGAGTATATATTACCAGACAATTGGAGATTTAGGCAGGAAAGACTATGTAAAATGAAATGGCATGTGTCACACAGGAGGTAAGGCCAGCTGGTTGTAACAGGCCTTTTTGGATCTTTAAATCTCTGGAGTCTAAGGGATAAAAAGGAAACACAACATGCTAGAACTCCAAATGCCATGTTTGGGTCCTCCTCTCTTTGTTGTGAAAATCGAAGGATTGCACTGAGCCCAGCAGATTATACATCTGTAGTTAAGGGTAAATAAGAGTAGGATGTGGTGCTCCGTGCTAAAGTTGGGTTCGTCTACAGTGAGTATATATGTTTTTGTTTTTTTCAGTGGAAGTAGTGCAGTGATATTTGAATATTTGGCCAACAATTCTTGTAATTCCCAGCAGAAAACATGACTTTTGAATGAATATATTGCAACCAGTTTGCCTAGAGAGATGGGGTGGGCATGTTCAGTCTTCAGTTGCGTTAAACATGGGTACAAGGAGGAATAATCTGTTTTGCATGTCTGTGACAGGATGGAAGAAGTGATCTGAAATTGCAACAAGGAAAACATGGTTTAGAGATTAGGAGCATTTCTAACAATAAAGCCAGAAAGAGCCGGAATAGATTGCCTTGGAGGATTGTAGAGTCACCACCAACAGTGGTCTTCAAGAACAGATTGGTTGAACAAAAGGCTAGTAAATCCTGCTTTGGGGTAGGAAATAGACTAGAAGAACTCTCTGTGTTTCTATGAGAGCTGAATATTGTATAAGGTGGTGTTAATATGCAGGATCGGACCTGGAAAAGGTTTTGGGTTTCATAACTGTTATTCTGCAGTTGGAAAATGGATGATGGGTAGTTTCTGAATGGGCTATCAGAAAAGTGAAATTCTTCAAACACAGTGTATTAGAATATTTAGAAGGGATGGTGATAACCCATAAATGGCAAAATCATAATGTTGGGAGTGTGAACTCCATTACCAGTCTCGGTTTGTATGTCTTTGAAATAACACAGTTACTGTCTAGGAAGCCCCTAGCTCCACTACAGAATTAAAATTTTTAAAAAATAATAATAAAAAAATCTTTAATATTTAGAAGTATTTTCAGAGGAACAATTTGACAGTACTGGACAAAGTTGAAACTATAAATTGACCCCTTATTTGTTGTGGACACCAGGTGAACTGTTTTAACATTTGTTTGTGGCCTGTAGGGTCTCATTTTTCAGTTTCTTCTGTAAAATGGAGCAGGAACTGCATGGTCATATGAGACTAAATCCTTGTGTGTTCCTAAGTTGCTTTGGAAAGAAGGAAGGGGCTCTTGGCAGAATAAGTTGTGCAGCTCGATACCAAAAGCCATCTTAGTGGGGCCAATTGGGATTGTGCGAGAAAGATGGAGACCAGATGAGTTGGTTTGTGGTGGCAGCCCCTTGCTTTCAAATGTCATCTGTGTTGTGGCTTCCCACTGCGCTCTCATATCCCTGAGTACTCCTTGCTGATTGCACAGCCCTGTCCCAGCAAGGCATAGGATTAATGACCCCAGATTGAGCATGTGTGCCATATTATGTTTTGCAGTAAGGTCTTTACAAATTGTAGAGGAGAAATTTGTAAGGACAAAACTGTGCTTAAGGCCAGAGTTACATGTTCCATCTCAATAAGGGAGAGAAAGGAAGACTGTGGGGACTAAGGACTAGCTTGTGGTACTGTTTTTCTTTTTATGCTATCTCCACAAAAGTCCAGGAGACTTGAGACTATAATGAGCTGAGAGTGGTGATTTCAGAACTGCGTGAGTCAGGAAGCAGGAATTCTACCTGCAGGTAGAGGATGGGGAAGAAAAATGAATTCCAGGTAGTTTAACATCTCACCATCCTGAGTGGTTGGAAAACAGGCTTAAGTTCTATGTTTTTAATTCTCACACTAAGATGTTTGTTGTTGCAAATGAATCACAATTATCTTTATGATTAAGCCAGTCCCTCTTTCTAGATTCACACGTCACTGATCAACGGTAGGCCTAGCGCTGATGATCCTTCACAAAAGCTTTTGGAATTTACTTCTGCACGATACATTCGCCTACGACTGCAGCGTATTAGAACTCTTAACGCTGACCTCATGACTCTCAGCCATAATGATCCTAAAGAACTAGACCCCATTGTTACCAGAAGGGTAAGCTGATTGTTCATAAATGGTATTCAGTATGACTCGATAGAAAGCCTTTTCTGATCTATTCGTGGAGGAGGCAGTACTTGATCCTTGCATTCACAGAGTTGTTTTGATGACAGGTAGTTAAATAATTCTTGCCTTCCCTTTGACGTTATTAACAACAATACCTTGTCAGAAACAACTTTGAAAAAATGCTTTTTACAGATTGTTTTTTATTTGTTTGCTTTTTGTTTTATTTGTTTGTGTAAATTATTTATGCTAGGAACAGTGTTTATAATGCTTTATCATCAAAATAAAAAATATGGTTTGGCTGATGGAAATGTCACTTGAGGTTGCTCTTGATGCAACTGCAGTACCTTTTCTGGTGTATCAAGGATTTCAGGACCCAATGCTCTGGTTCATAAAAATAATTATTTGAAAACCTAGCCATTGTGAATTTTGATGTCTGATGAGAGTTTTCTTAATTTTTTTAAGGCTGTTGTAACCAAATGTTTTAAAGCTCAGGAATTAATAATAATGTAAAACACTCAGATAGAATTCTGAGAGTGTTAACTGATCTTTACATATTTGATATTGAAACTGGGGAAACTGAGGCACCAAGCACTTAGGCTGACTTCTTCAAGCTCTCACAGAAATTCAGTATTGGAGCCCCTAATAACACTACCTACCGTGACTAACTGCTCTGCGGTATTTCTGCTTTGTATTTTGCCATTTTGACCCTCTTCTTAATTTGCCTGACACCCATACGTTAGGACATCAGTGGCTTCAAGTTTTTCTATGAAGCTAGACTTTCTGATGAGGACAGAAGAATATGAGAAGTGTTTCCTCTTCCCCTTCCTTTGTAGCTCTCTGCCTTGAAGAACATCTGCAGGCAACTCCTCCTTGTGCAGCAACAGGACTCTTGCAATTTGTGGCTTCTCTGATACAGGCAATCCTTGTGCATTGACACTGCTTCTGTGAGGTCTGGCTGGATAGCTGGGTACAGAAGGGAGAAAGGAACTTGGATTTGGTCAGGGTTTGGTGGCTGCTTTCAAGGCAGCCCCACTCTTACCTCGGTCATGGAGGTGCCCATTCAGCTGCAGCATTTCTAAAGTGTAAAATCTGGATGTTCTGCTTATTCTGTCTGCCCTGTATGGGAATTGCTAGCACGGAGACTGCAAGTGCAGAGTATTGGACAGCTGCTCCAGCTGTGCCTTGCTGGCCATAGGCAAATGGTTAATGCACAGCCTGAGCAGGTGAGATGTTCCTGTGGAGCAGGCTAGTTGACATTTATGTCTGTTGATAGTATTGTAATATCAAGAAATACACCCCAAAAAGAAAGGCTCGACATGGAAGCATACAAACATACATCTGGGAAATAAGGGTGTTGAGGACAAGCATTCCCATTGCTTTTGTAACACACGCAGTTGTGCAAACCAGGGCTTAGTACTAGCCCACCTAGCACTACTTAGTGCAGTTTTGCATGAAAAGCTACGCATCTTCATCTTCACAAGATGTGGGTTTTTATTGGGCAGGGTTCCCAAATCCTGATGTCTCACATTGTGTCTTACTGTGCAACCAACTACAACCGAGGTAATCACTTCCAGCTTTCTGGATTGTGTTTTTATTGTTTTTGAAGACTTCACATCCAGTTGTTGACACCAATTGCTTTTAGTTTCTTGTATGTAGCCTTGTAAAAGGGCTGATGCAGAACTTTTTGAAGTGTTCAACAGCACCTTTATTTCTGTATTCTATTTATTTATTTATTTCTGTCTGTAGCATTTTATTAGCATTGGTCTCTTGTTCAACTTCAGGCAGCTGCTGTGGGCCATACACTGTGAGTTTTAAGGAAGAAAGACAAAGGAGATGAAGCAGAGAATGCAGTGAGAAATACAGCTCTGCTTTTGTCCTCCTACTTTTCTCAGTCTGGGCCTCCTTCTCTGTAGTTAAGGACTTACTGTTCATGATAAGTCCCTGAATGTTTTTTGTAATTCAAGTCCATAACATTAAAAAAAATACTAAAATACTAAACATAATAAAAATTTTAAAAACATAAAAAATTAAGCATGAAATCAGAGAGGCTAGTTTGCTCCAGCTCCAAGATCCTTCAAAGAAATAACAGTCCAGGAGTCAGCATGTCTGACCACCCAGGGCCACCTCCTTTTCCTGAACCAGATGACTGTAGGGTTGTTAGGTCTGAGAGTCTTGAACTCTTTCCTTAGAAGTATCCTCAGAAAGTGTTTCTCTTTCATTCGCCTGTAGTACATACTTCCCAGGATACAAACAGGCCAATCATGTTGATACTGCAGCTGTAACTGAACCCAGATGGCCGTTTCCTGCCTCTTCCTTGCCTTGCAAATTAAATCCTTTCCTTATGTATGTTGCTTTTGCTCCCCACCTGGCAATATTAATGGATTGTGCTCTGCTGTATCACCAATTTTTAAGCTAAGAATTTGGACAGAATAATACACTGCCTACACACTAGTAGCAAAGACCTGGTCTGGAAGCGAGTGCACAAACCGGTTCTAAGGGAGGGCAGAGTTCCCATTTTAAGAAAGCATACTCTTACTCCCCAGACTGAAATTAAAATACAGCAATTTGTTATGCTTCATGGCTTCTTAGAGGGTGAAAAAAGGATTTTTTTACAAGTGAATTTTGGCCGAGGTCACATTTGGTGGTCTTTCCTAAAGCTGAGGAATTGTGCGTACTTGTTTAAAGTCAGTTATTGTTTTGTACCAGTGAGGAAAAACATGGAAGAAGGGAAGGTTTCCCCAGGTGGCAAAAATTCAAAGCTTCTTATATTTTCAAGTATTTCTTTTATTTTTCAAGTCACAGAGTAGTCGAATGCTGGTATTTTATTTTCCAGAGTAGGGGGGAAGATGTAAATAAATGTAAATGTCTTTTATTCATCCCTTTTTCAACTTTGTTTTTTGTAGTACTACTATTCAATAAAGGACATCTCTGTTGGTGGCATGTGTATTTGTTATGGCCATGCTCGAAGCTGCCCTCTGGATGAAATCACAAAGGTATTCTTTAACCTCATTAATTTATTTTCACAAAACAACTTTTCTAATTTAAAAAAAAAAAAAAGGACTTTGCCTAAGGAGAATGAGAAAGAGGAGGCCAAAAGAGATCTTACGATACGGTGCACACAGATTATTTGCTATAATTTTCTTCCTTTTCTGTGCAAGCATATCTGGGTCTCTCGTAATGTAACTTTCTTGAAGTAAACTATTTTTCTTTGGCATTAAATTTCAACAATTCAAGGGGCACAACAAGAAACAGTCTCTCTTGCAACACAGGAGATTTGTCCCTCCTGTTCTAGAAAAGCTGTTCACCAATAGTTGCTATGGCATGGTTGAGCAGTCTAATGCTAATTGTGGGGTATTCGTGGGTCTTGACATTTTTTGGAGTAAGTCTGACATTAGGCAGACTTTTGGCAGCATTGATTAAATTATCCATTAAAAAATATTTCAAGAAAGCAAATTTTTTATTCTTAGAAATTGCAGTGCCAGTGTGAACACAACACGTGTGGAGAGAGCTGTAACAAGTGCTGTCCGGGCTACCACCAGAAACCGTGGAGACCAGGAACCATTTCTGCTGGGAACAAATGTGAGAGTAAGTATGCACAGGGGTTTAGATAGTTTCATAAAGGCTTATTATTTTCTTGTTTGAGGTTGCTTTTCATCTAGATCTATACTAATTCCCAAGAAAAATCCACAAACTATTAACTGTCTTCATGGGATTGTTTAAAGGTAGAAGACCTACTTCTAATCATAACTGTTAAGATAGTTTTAAATATTCTATCCAATATGACTCCCTGGCTAGTGGAGTTGTCATGTAGTAAAGCTTTCAGAGTCTCTTTTTCAAAGAGACTTGGGGATTTATTATACTCCTATAAAAACTAGCAGATTTGCATCAATCATTTTGTTAGCTACTTGGAATGCAGATTTCTTACATTGATCATAAATTTTGTCTGATAAACAAGTTTGTTCTGATAACAAATGTTTTGAAAGAAACTCCTTACTGGCCAATTACATTTCAGATTATCTGATAGATTGACTTAAGCTGTGCCAGTATGGCTGAATGTGTTGCTAGGGCTAATTAGTGCTTTTTCTCTCTTCACATCGCTCATGCATAGCACAAGCTGCAGACAATTAAGAACCTATTAGATAAAATTTACAGTTGCGAATAGAAGAGTAGTCTTTTTAGTTGAAGTCTTTACACAAGTCTTAAAGTCACTCTTTGCAAAGTAGGTGTTTATGACTGTTCGGACCGAAGTATCCTCTAACCTAAATCAAATTTATACTTGTGTACTGGTATTGTTGACTTCTCAGACTTTTGTCTATAATACAAATAAGAAAAGAACTAGGCAGATTCTCTTCTGTAATGCAGAGGACAGAAAATGGAAGAACAGTTATTGCTAATAGCACACATCACTGTCGACGTCAGTCCTGACAGGATTGTCTTAGTGGGATCTACAGAATACCGTTAAAAACGGTGCTATTAAAGTGGTGACAGTGGTTTTGAAATGTGCTTACTTGCTAAGAAATACATTGTATCAAGGCTGCTGAGGCATATAGCATGGTTAAAGGGAAAAAAGCACACTTTTGAAATGAATTTATATGCTCTTCTACTTACATTTTCCACTTTGAAAAATGTCAGTGTTGTAGGAACTGTTACACAATGTAAATAAAAAGAATTGATTTCTTTTCCATTCCTTCTCAGAGTGCAACTGTCATAACAAAGCAGAAGATTGTTATTACAATCAGAGTATTGCAGATCAGAAAAGGAGCATGGATATTCATGGCCAGTATATAGGAGGTGGTGTGTGCTTAAACTGTACTCAACATACTACTGGGATCAACTGTGAAATATGTGCTGATGGATATTTTAGACCACACAAAGTAAGATTTGGAAAATAAAATTTTAATGTTTTGGTGAATTACAACATGATACGATGATGTGTATTTCAGCTGATTGTAATTAATATATATATATTTTTATCAGTTGTGCAGAATAGCTAAGAACTATAGAGTTGTTTTGTTTTAATAGATGACATACCACCAAAATTTTCAGAGAAAAACAAAACGCTTGTCCAGTACCAAAATTATGTACCATCCTATATCAGCCCATTTCAACCAGTGTTAAAAAGGACCATTACATGATTTTAAGATCAGATTCTTTGCCTCATGAGATGTTGCAACAAATATTCTTCTTCTTGACATGATTATTGTAGAACATGTGCTCTCTGAGCCTGTGTACTTTCCAGTTTATTGACAAGTGTCACTCTTTGGGAAAATGACCTAAACTCTGCAAAAGACATTTGTTAAGGTGTGACTAAGAGTTAAACATATGAACTTCCTGCAATGTTAGAGGTCTCTGTATAATGAGACATACTGAAGGAAATTTCTACTCCACAAGGTCTTGCTTTGGCAGGTTCATGCATATTTTGGAAAACCTATGCTTTAGAAATCCAGCATAAATTGGTGCAGAGAGCAAGGGTGAGTCTGTAGGAGTATGGTTAGACAGCAGGTACAGCTCATCCAAAGAAGTAAACTGGAGTTGGAGATTGTCTGATTCACTTGCTGTAAGAAGCATTGAAGAAAAGTCTTCAATAACTCGTAGCCAATAAATGTGTATCTAGAGGTCATTACTGATTTGCTTTACATCTGAAGCACCTCAAAGGAAAATTTTCCCTGAAAGAAAATAAAATCCTTGCCGTAAGAATTGCATTGCCTTATATTTCAAAGATGTATAGATCATGAAGTCAGAATGAATCTTCATGAATAGATGATCTATCCTCCCATTGAACACAGAGCCAAGGATTTCTTTCATTTCCTTCCTCTTTGAACCAGAGTATCTTTGCAGAAAGCATCCATTCTTGTCTTAAACATTTCCATAATCTTTGGCAAACCATCACAGTGGTTAATTGCTGTTACATTAAAAAAATGTCTATTTATGCTGAGTGTGTTGGGCTTCAGCTTCCAGCCATTAGCAGTTACTATACCTTCGTCTGTGCTATTGAAGACCAAATTTTGTTCCCACATTTAAGTTTTTTCTAGGTTGCAATCCCCTGATCTTCTGTTTGCTAGAATTAAACTAGTCCCTTGATCTATTGCTGCATATTAGCTTTTCCAGTCTTCATTTGTATTAGTTCTGGTCATCTCAGACAAGAAACAGATGCAATTTTACTTTTCCCAGTTAATAATTTGAGAATTTGACAGAGAACATTTGTTTTGTAGATTTCTCCCTATGAGGATCACCCCTGCTATCCCTGTGGCTGCGACCCGTTCGGCGCTCTGAGTTCTGACTGTGTTAAAGATGAGCACCATTCTGACTCACAGCGTGGTAAGGGGGTGGGAAGTGCCTTTTCTCTAAACTTCAAACCTGGCTGTATTTCTGGACATTGAAGTTTGAGGGAACACTATCTACTTGTGAATGGCTGCCAGTTAGGTACCACTTCAAAACAATGGTAAATATTTAGGAAGGAGAGGTGAAGCATAACATACTTTTAGGATTTTAATGTATGTCAGGTCCCTGAATGTGTTCTTATGTGGGGATGGCAGGCTCTGACTATGTAAAATAATGTGAAGGATTGAGATCTAACACTGTTGTTTATGAATGCTGTTACAGCTGTCACAAAATCCATTTTGCTCTAGTTTCTGTGCAACTGGTACTCTAAACATGAAAAATAGATGGTGAGACTGACACTATGCCAAGTATCTTTGTGGAATATAACATGGAGTGTAATAAAAAATTACTTGCACCCTCTGAGACATCTTGAATCCAGCCTACTGCCTGCTCTTATTTATTTGTTTCTCTGTTTTTGCTTTTCAAGGGACTTGGCCAGGTCAGTGTCAATGCAGAGAAGGTTACACAGGAGAAAAATGTGATCGTTGTGCATTTGGGTATCGGGGCTATCCAAACTGCCTGCGTTGTAACTGCAGCCTGACTGGTAGCATTAATGAAGATCCATGCACAGAACCTTGTCTTTGCAAAGTGAGTATTTAACTGTCATTTTTGTTTAAAATCAAATCTGTGGATTGATTTGTAAACTCCTTTTTAATAAGGGCAATTACTTCATTAACTGGAGAGATCACTTCTTTTATAGGAAGTAACCTGGTGTAACTGTATACCTGACAACCTAGAACTTAAAATTACTAACTATTCTCTGTATTGAAAAATATGATCATTTATGTTGAATAGTTCTGTATGTTACTGATACACCATTTTCTATAATAATGGGCCAGACTGACATTAAAATCAAATAATAACTGCTTATGTGAGTGTGAGGGAGAATCACAGAGAGAATGACAGTATGCCTAGCTGGGTTTGGTTTTAGGGATGAGCTGATATTTCTCTTTAAGGCACTGATTTCTTGTAAAGAAAGGATGTGTTTATAACATCTGCTTTGTGTGAAGAAACAGCATGCATTTGGAAAGAACTATTGGAAGAATTACATTAGATGTATGTATGAAATATGATTTAATTATTTGATTGTAGAATGTAAACCATAAAAAATGTTTCAAAAGAGAGCAGTTTTGCAGCCTTCTTTTATTTTTTGGTAAATATCCAAACCCCTTGAAATATCTTCCAGCTGTAGATTCTGCTGAACTTTATTACAAAGCTGTGTGTCAATATTTAAAGAAGTTACACTTAAATTTTCTGAACCAAACGTTAGCTAGTAGTTTATGTATTTGTTGCCAAGTATGACAGTGAACAGGAGCCAAAAAAAACGTGGTTTGTTTGACAATTTTTCTGAAACTTCTTAGTGCTTTTGCGTAATTTATCTGATCCAAGATATCAAACATATAAACAAGCAGAGTCTGGAAGAAAGAAATAGCTCCAATGGCCAATTTAAATACAAAAAAGGAGATACAACCATTTTGCCTGATTTTGAGCTAGAGTAACGCTATATCAGCCGATGCAGCTAACTGGTGAAAATTTTGGTATAAACTGAATGAGAAACTGTCCCCTCATGCTGTTGTGTGCATGAGCCTGGCATACAAAATTTTTAGGCCAGATCACTGAGAGTGTCACCAGCCAGCAGTCCACCTATAGAGGTCAAAGGAAGGAGGGAGAAAAGTTGTGTGCTCCAAATACCAAATGAAGGAGACAGGATTTCTAAGCCTATGCAGTTTCTGTGAACACAGTACTGCAAGCTATTCCTTTTTATACTCTGAATTTCATAATAGTTGATCTTTTGTGATCAACAGATTTTTATTTTTCATTAAGAAATAAATAATAATTTCTGTCTAATAATGTTACAGAGGCAGAGTTAAATGCGTGATCCAAGTGCATCCTGAAGACTGAAAAATAAAAGAGCTGAAAAGAGCATACAAATACTACTTCTGTAAAAATCCAAGATTTTAAAATCTCATTATCTCAGGAGACTCTTTGCCTGAGATTTTTCACAAGTTTGGATATTAACAAATAGAAAGCAGTCATCCTCAGCCTTTGAATCAGAGCTGGGGATCATAAATTTTTCATGTGGTTTGCAAGAACAGTTTGTACTTTGCTTACAAAAGCACATAACCTACCTGTTTAGAGAGGTCTTATGTAAACTTGACATGCCAAACACTGGTCCAGAAGAAGAGACAGTTGGTCGTGTTGCCACCAAAGGTCTCAGATTTCTCTCTGGTGAGTTTGAAATTTGCTCCATGGGACCAAATCTGATGTAAGTCTGGAATCTGGAGTGATTCTTTTGGCTGAAGTAAAGTTACCCTGGTAACTGCTTCTGAAAGCAGAATTTGGTCCACAAGCTTTGTATTTCAAATTGCAATGCAGAGCTCATACAGGCCTCCTCAAAACAGCAAGACAGGTATGCTTCACTGTATGCCCTGCAGTCCTAGTGTCCTAACCATAAGTATCAGGGAACTTTGTGGGGTGCTCTGTAAACTTCTCTTTACCTTTGTAGTGCAGTTTTCCCATAGTGGAAACCAAAGGTTGAGATGGGGGAGTGATGTGCGTCCAGGTCTTGTCCTGATATAAAGCTAGGACATGATCAGAATCTTGTCCCTGGCAGCAGGAAATGTTCTGTACCTTACTGTGTAGAAATACCCACGGAGATCTACTATTTACACAGCTTCGTGGGCATTTACTGAATATTTTCTCTACTGGTTTGCTTGTCAGCAGCAATTGTCTAAACTTTTTTAATGAATAACTACATATTGTCTGTACAAATTTTGCAAGAAAAAAATTGGTTGCACTGCTTTGGATTTTCCCCCCCCCCCTTGTTAATACTATGTTGAGAGCGGTATGTAGCAGTATGCTCTGAACTACGTAATTTGCATGGTAAGGAGGCAGCAGGCCAGTGAAAGGAGCTAAAGGAGTAGAGCACCTCTACTTCTGGAGTAGGAGCTTCTGGACCTTAGCCAGAGCATATTAGGAGGAAGAGCTGCCAGCTAGCATAAGTGTACGTGGTGTTCCTCCAGGAGAAGGTGGCAGCAGTGGTGGGGATCACGGTATAAGTATTAATAGATGGTTGAGGAACTGTTGTCTTGAAGCTGGCTGTGGTAGCTCCAGGAGCCTGGCCTTAAAGGTGAGCTATGCTGTATGTAGACCATCTGGATTCAGTAAACATGGGAGCTTTTCTCCAGAGCAATCTACAAATTCAAGCTATGAGAGAAGCAGACTGGCAAGCTGGCAGAAGCTTTTCAAACCCTGCCTGTGTGCTGAAATTTCACTGCAATAGAGCCCTTGCCAAGGCATGTTTAGATTTTGAAGAACTGGCAAATGCTGATGAATTTTTCCAATCAGTTTTAGTTTTAAGCTCTGAGTCTTATTCAATAATCCTGCTGTGCTGAAATCTGTTTTCTTTTATAACCTTCTGAATGCTGTTATGCCTAAATCCCATCTAATCCACTGTATTTGTTACCATAATAATGCTGATGCGAAACAAATGTTATATGCCATTGACAGGAAAACGTAGAAGGTGAAAACTGTGATCTCTGTAAACCAGGATTCTACAATTTGCAAGAAAGAAATCCTCAGGGCTGCACAGAGTGTTTCTGCTTTGGGGTTTCTGATGTCTGTGACAGCCTAACATGGCCCATCAGTCAGGTATTTATGTTATGTCCATGACCTTATATTCTTTCCTCAGGCAGCTGCAAAATGTACTGTATTTCTCTTTGACATGTGCCCAAGTTAACTCCAAATTCTGGCATGTGTCTCCTTACAGAGGAATGGATTTTCAGTGTCATTCGGCAGCTCTGAGGTAGTCAGTGTGACCTCCCAGCGCAGGCTTTGGTCCCACTGGCTTGCAGTAATACCAGATGCATTGGGTAGTGAAGGCTGCGATAATGTACTGGAAAAATGCATTTTTTCTGACCTTGTGCTCTTAAAGTTTCTTTGCATATTGAAGAGATAAACCCAAACCTGTTTCCTTGCTCTCATACCTATTGGGCAAGGCTAGAGTGACCTCTGGCAATATTGCCAATACTCTTTCTTAGAAAACAGAGTGATTATAAATATCACTGTCTTTTGAATAGACATTTCTTGAGTTAGCGGGCTTTGGGGACACTATTTTTCCACCAAATTCCTTCCGTATCTTTGCAGAGCTAGACACACTTTAGTCCCCTGTTTTGTGTGTGTCGTGGTTTAGGCCCAGCTGGCAACTAAGCACCACACAGCTGCGGGCTCACTCCCCCTCTGGTGGGATGGGGGAGAGAATCAGAAGAGTAAAAGTGAGACAACTTGTGGGTTGAGATAAAGACAGTTCAATAGCTAAAGCAAAAGCCGCACACACAAGCAAAGCAAAACAAGGAATTCATTCACTGCTTCCCATTGGCAGGCAGGTGTTCAGCCATCTCCAGGAAAGCAGGGATCCATCACATGTCACGGTTACTTGGGAAGACAAACGCTGTAACTCCAAACATCCCCCCCTTCCTCCTCCTTCCCCCAGCTTTATATGCTGAGCATGACATCATATAGTATGGAATATCCCTTTGGTCAGTTGGGGTCAGCTGTCCCGGCTGTGTCCCCTCCCAACTTCTTGTGCCCCCCAGCTTACTGGGGTGGGGTGGGGTGAGAAGCAGAAAAGGCCTTGACTCTGTGTAAGCACTGCTCAGCAATAATAAAAAACATCCCTGAATTATCAACACTGTTTCCAGCACAAATCCAAAACATATTCCCATACTAGCTACTATGAAGAAAATTAACTCTACCCCAGCCAAAACCAGCACAGTGTGCCAATAAAAAGAGAGGAAAACACATCAAATTGACTGAAATTCTAAGGTGCTTGTATAGAACTCTTTCAGTGAGAAGAACAAAGTTCTCTCATCTTGCTCCCTCTTCTGGGACTGTGGATTTAACTTTCCTGCAGCTCAGCCCTGTCTATAAATGGGGACAATAGACCTCAAAGCCCTTGAAATTCTGTAATTCTATCTCAGGGAATTATATAGGTATAATGATAATTTTATTGGGAGGATGAAAATCACACTTATATTTTTGTTCTCGTCTAATGGAGAGGTAGAGACAATCCTAGTCTGAAGTGGCATATTTGCATGTATTAGATGTCAGACTGGGCTAATGAAAGTGTTACAGATCCATCAGTTTGAATGAATATCTAGGGAGGGGTTAAGTTTAGTGACTGCTTTCTCAGTGACACAAAGCCTGACTCCATTAATATTACTGTTCTTTCTTGCAGATATCAGACATGACTGGATGGCTTGTTACTGATCTGTATAATGCAAGGAGTGTGCAACCTCAGCGAAGCCAATTTGATGGACCCCGTCAAATAAGTATTAACAACACTGAGGCTGTGAAAGTACTGAAACATACTTATTACTGGTCAGCACCTGAGACATATCTAGGAAATAAAGTAAGTTCTCAGCTAGAGTCAAAACTCCTTCATAGTTTCTCTATTTTAATCATAACATATTGCTCTAAATATATAGTTTCTGTAATTAAAAATTACACATAAACCCCAATATTACCAGGCTTCTCAATCTATCTCTGCTGTTCAAATCATAGTGTTCCTGGCCAGACATTCCCAGTACCCTCTTCTTGCTCTTTGAGCTCATTCATCTCCCCACTTCCTTCTTTGCCTATCCTTGACACAGTAATGATCTCTCTTTTTTTGTCTTGACTGTTACTAACTTATATGCTCACATTCCCCATAGTCTTGGCTCCTATCCCAAAGCTTACACCCTTCACACCTTGTCCAATACAGTAGATAGGACCATTAAATTCCTCTTAGCTTGGCCATCTCCCATTTTGCATTTATTACTTTCCAACGAGCTAGTCTTTAATTTTTGCCCTGGTTACTACCTAAAGCTCTGGATGTCCCATTTTTTGCAGCAGAATCACAGAATAGTTGGGGTTGGAAGGGACCTCTGGAGGTCATCTTGCCCAACCTCCCTGCTCAAGCAGGGTCACCTAGAGCAGGTTGCCCAGCACCATGTCCAGAGAGCTTCTTCTGAACGTCTCCAAGGATGGAGACTCCACAACCTCCCTGGGCAACCTGTGCTAGTGCTCGGTCACCCACACAATAAAAAAGTGTTTCCTGATGTTCAGAGGAAACCTCCTGTGTTTCAGTTTGTGCCCATTGCCTCTGGTCCTGTCACTGGGCACCACTGAAAAGAGCCTAGCTCCATCCTCTTTGCACCCTCCCTTCAGGTGTTTGTATACATTGATGAGAGATCTCTGAGCCTTCTCTAGGCTGGACAGTCCTGGTACTCTCAGTCTTTCCTCATATGAAAGATGCTGCAGGCTCTTAATCATCTTAGTGGCCCTTTGCTGGGCTCTTTCCAGGATGTCCATCTCTCTCTTGTACTGGGGAGCCCAGAACTGGACTCAGAACTCCAGCTGTGGCCTCACCACTGCTGAGTAGAGGGAACCTTGCAACCTCATCTTTAATTATTTTCAGTCCAGTCTCTTCGCCCATGCAGCCGTGTTTCTTAGCATGGTGACACAGTAAATGAAAACAAGTCTCAGAATTGTAACGTTAAGGAGTAGTTTTGTACAGGGCCACACTCACTCAAATTCCAATCTCTTATTCATTTAATATAGGTCTAACTGTTGGTACTACTCTAACGTACTTTGAAGTAGTCAGCGGCAGTGGAATATGGAATGTGAATAACTCCAATATGCTGTGCCCCTTGGCTAGGATGCAAGTGTAAACCTCTCCTGTTTGTTGAAAGTCCTGTAGGTGTTTCACTGAATGAGGGCATTTATCTGAATCATCTGTAGAGCCTTCAGCTAGCTTTCCCCATCTGCATGGCAACAAGCCAGCACCTGTCCCTGTGCTGATACATACAGCATGTTAAATTTTCCCTAGAAAGTGATATTTGTAAGCCATGTACTCCTATAATTTGGACATTGTACTGTCCCCATGCCACTTCTTTGTGTTGGTTGGAGGTTATCGTGTTGTTAAGACTTTGCTTTTTGTTATTTCAGCTCACAGCTTTTGGCGGAAACTTGAAGTATACGGTATCTTATGACATTCCAATGGAGAGTGTGGACAGTGATATAGTATCTAGTGTGGATGTCATCATTCAGGTGGATTTTTTTTCAGTTTGTTACTATTCAGACATTATTAGGAATCTATGAAAGGGTTAAAAAAGGAAAATAATATTTCTATAGTAGTAGTTTTGTCAATTTTAAGTCCTTTCTTAAAAGTTACTACCAAGATTTTGTTACTACTCATTTCTTTGATTTTCTGATCCATTTGTCTGAAATTGTAGGTATACAATACTAGTTTCAAATGATAAATACCTAAGTTTTAACCTGTGTGTAAACAGGTGAGGTGTTCATTACCAAGTGTACAAAGCTCTGTTTACAAAAGAAACTATAATAAGCTGGAAGGATTTATATTTATGAAACAGATGAGTGTTGTTGCTGATTGCTTACTTTTCTAGATTTATGTTGCAGTTAAAAAGTAAGGCTCTATATTGAATCCAGGCACCTCCAAAAAAGCATTATTTTGTAATACATACTTAGCAATAGCACAAAGGAAAAAAGAGATTCTGTTTTGTAGAGGAGTTTGATTTTTGAAATTTAATTTAATTCTTTTTTCCAAAGAAAATCAAGTATTTCTGAAGTCTCTGAACCAAAAGAGAATAGGATTGTAGTCTTCCTGAAGCCATGGAAAATGCAGACCTTTTACTTTTTTTCTAATGCAAGAAATCTGGTTTGATTGTCTCTCTTCTGTGTTATCTGGATGTATATCTGACATTAAATGTAATTGCTTAATAAAATTTGCATGCAAATATAGAAAATGTTTTCTCTGTCTTTCAATTTCAGGGTAATGGGCAGATTTTGAGTACAAGAGCAGCGGGCTTGTCACTACAGCCATATGAGGAGTACTCTAATGCAGTGAGATTTGTATCGGAGAATTTCATAGACTTCAATACAAAAAAAGCTATAGACCGGGAAAAATTGATGACTGTTCTGGTAAATGTTACCCATCTTCTGATCAGGGCCAACTACAACATTGCCAAAAAAGCTGTGTACAGGTGAGGGAGAGAAAAATATTCAAATTAATCTGTATACTTCTATTATTTTTGTGCGTATGAAACACTATTCATAGTGGCAGTATTCCTAAAGTTTTACATTAATAACTTCTAGAAAAAAACTTTTTTTATTGAATTTTCTCAAGACCAGTCTTGTCCCCAAAATACATTCATGTGGAATGTGTGGAAAAGGGCATTTGGTTATTTTAAAGATATCTGATAGCAGAAACATTGTTTTCTGCTTTAAAGGAATACTGCATAGAAGCCTTATTACAATGGCTGCTTTGTTAGAGGGAAAAACCTCCAAAACTCTCAACAGTATGCTTCTTTTGGTATGTGGCAAGTTAATCCATCACTGACTATTGAAAACCTGCCAGTAAAGATGTTGGCTGTAATTTCTTTTAATGTCTTTGTAGATGTTACTGACGCTCATCTCTAAGGGAGTGCTTAACAGGAAAACTGGGCTGGAACAGATTAACTGGTTGTTCCATGGTCTCAAGTCAGCATTAGCAGTATCTGCATCAGACCTTACAGATCTCTGTTTTACCTGTTCTCCAAAATATACAGGAATAAAGTCTTATCGCTCTCAAGGGTATCAGCTCCAGTGCTTCATCATTTATTTACTTAATTCCCTTAACCTCACCAATAGCCTTTCTTCCTCATTCCCTAATTTTGTAGCATTTCATGTCAATAACATTGGACTTGATACCAAATTTGCTTTGTGCCCTTCTGTGCCCTTGAGAAGTGGTGATATTTATGTCCATTTAGGGATAGTGTGTTCATCTTTCTGGAATGTTTGTAAAGATTTATTTAAATCATTTTACCTGTGGCTGAGAAGATTGTCTCTGCTGCAAAATGCCATTGTTTTCAGTAAGAGGTTTCGCTTTGTTCTGTTGTGTGCAGCACTAATGAACTGGTGCTGTTTCTCACTACTTACCCACCTGCAATATGTGTCTATTTTAGACATGGTGCAGTAAAGCTATCTTACTTCAGGACAGTAATAGAAGGCTGCCCCACTGATCTACCTCTAATACCATGACAGAGGGGGAAGGTTTTGTTTAAACCTCTCCACAGGAGAAGAGACAATGGTAGTAACAATAATGATAACAGGAGGAGGGCACATCTACTCCCAGAATTCCAAATGCGGTGATAAGACTATGATCATAGTCTTTTTACAGCAGAGATTTGTGCCTGTTCCTCAGCTGTCACTGCCACGGAGCAGCACTCAGCAGTGTTACTCCCCTAGAAGCAAACTATCCTGTTCAAAATAAAGTTTGGGGAAACAAATGATGTGATGTTTTCATGCTTGATCCTAGGCTGGACTCTGTGACCCTGGATACTGCAAGTGCAAATGTTATAGATCTTTCTTCAGCACCAGATGTGGAATTCTGTGAATGTCCTCAAGGTTACACAGGAATATCATGTGAGGTAACCTCTTACAGCATTTTATGTATGCAAAATTATCTCCTATCTGAAAGGATCTAGGTTTTAAAGGCAGGCTGCCTTTAATTATACTGCCATAAAAGTATATGTTCTGTGGTGAAATGCTGTCTACTATACTGTACACAATGCTGTAGATATTTTCTTCCAGATACACTAAATGGGATTTTAAACTTACTTCTTGAATTCTATTTGGTGGCACTAAAAGGTGATGATACACTTTAGAATATTAGTGTTGCAGAAGGAGCAGCTGTAAAAGCTCTGTGAAGCTGTTTTGAGCTTACCTTACTCATTAATAGCACTTTTCCTGGATCTGAATCATGTACAGCTTATTTCTGTTTTATGCCATTAGGTTTACGGAGGCAATAAGGAATCTTAGCAGGGAGGAATGCTAGCCTTTGGAAGATCCCACAAGGGTCATATGTATCGTGCAGGACGGTGTCTTATATATCTGTGAATAGAAGATTAGGGAGGCAGAGCACCATCTGCAGAATAGCAGGAATTATTTTGACAAATAATTTCAGTGTGAAGCCTTGTGCCATAGCATCATTAATGATTCTGCAGAGGAGGTAGAACATCTGTTTTTTATTGTCCCATAATAAAGAACTTCACATATTCAACTGCACAGTATTTAACTTATGTGCCTCCAGGGGACAAAGGGCTGAATCACAGTTTTATGGAGTTAATTCTTATCCCCTTTATCCAGTGCAAGTGAAAAACAACCAAAAGAAAAGAGCTGCAGTGACATCAATAGAGTTGAAAGAGCATTCAGTTACCACAATGTGAATGAGTCAGATGGTGGGTGGTCGGAAGTGGGCTCTTTGAAAATGTTTTGATGTGTACTTTTAACACATATAATGCTACTGCTTTTTTCCCCTCGTTTCTTTTCAGTCCTGTCTCCCTGGGTACTACCGTGTGGATGGAATACTCTTTGGAGGTATTTGTCAACCCTGCAAATGCAATGGGCATGCAACTGAGTGTGATATTCATGGTGTTTGCTTTGTAAGTCATCCTTCAAAGTGTTTGTGTTTTAAGCATCTATTTAGGAATTAGGAGAGCATTTTGGCTGTGGGAGACAAGTTTACAGTGTATGTAAATTTCAAGCTATGGGTACCAAGTGTTTATTTTTCTTGCTTTTCATTGTTTACTTCAGAATATGTTCAGGGGGCTCCATTAGTAATCAAAACTAAAATAAAAATGTCACCATATACTGGCTGATAAAAATCTTAACTTTGCTTGCTGCAGGTGACAATAAAACTTTTCCTGAAAGGAACAAAATTAAGCAGTGTTTTGGGTGAATATCTGTTTTCAGATATATGTGCATCTTCCATGACTGACATCAGTGGAAATTACACATTACCTTCTGAAGAGAGAATTTAGCTCTCAGATCTCTTTGGAAATTTAAAGGTCACACAAATAAAATGGCTAAACACCAGTGAGAAATACATAAGAAATTGTTACTGCAAACGTGTGCAATATGCAAAATATGTTTAAGTTTGTGTGTAAGTAATGTGGCTGGTTTCGTGGTGTAAAGTATATTCTAAAATGTAGGAAAGAAACAATCAGGATTTGTTGTTACAACTCAGAAAAAAACCCACTTATTTTCAAAGTTCTACTCTGTTCTTCATGGCTGTCTCCTTGAATGTTATACTGCATGCAGACTCCTGCAGTTATCCCTCGGGGGCTAAAAAACCATCAAGAGTAAATACGAAAAGATTTTTTCCATGTCTTACAGGCTTGTCAACACGACACCACAGGACCTTTCTGTGATCAGTGCTTGCCTGGCTTCTATGGAAGTCCATCCCAAGGAACTTCTGAGGACTGCCAGCCCTGTGCATGTCCTCTGAGTTCTGCTGCAAACAAGTACGCTGCTTATGTGAGATTTTCTTTTGCATCTTCAGCAAAATCAGAAAGTGAGGTAAAGAAAAAATGTAATGAAATCTGAAGGAGAGAGAGAAGGACTTTCTTCCTGCCCCTTCATCTGAGTGTATCTCATAGAAACATTGTTTTTCCAGGTAGACAAATGTATAGACTAAGCTAAGACAGGCTGAGTGAACCGGTGCAATTTGTACGTGAAGGTTGAAAGTAATACTTAGATCTATCCTTGAACTTGGCAGCAAAATCACTGTTATCTTTCATGTTGTTTCAGAAAACAACAGAAGGACAGAAGTGTTGCATGTGAAAAAGAGGAGCTCGGTACAGAAATTGGACAGATTTGCTAGAAAGAGGGCCAGGTTTTTAGGAAGTTTTAAAATCTTCCTTTCCTTTAAAAGAAAAAAACCTCAAGAAGAGTTTTTGAAAATGATAACTTTGTTTTGACATATTGTAATGTTTGAAGCATTGATGTTAATCTAGAAAAATTTGCAATTACATGGTTATATAGATAGGTGCATGGACTTGAAGGGTGGATATTGAAAGTTTGTAGAAGTCTTGTGATTCTGTGTATTGATACTGACTGCCATAAACATTGTTGATAGTTTCAGTCCTACTTGCCAGCTGAGTGAAGGAGGTGGAATTGTCTGTGACAAATGTCTTCCAGGCTATACTGGTTCTCAGTGTGAAAGGTATGTACACTAGCTTTGGGTAATATATCTGTATCATTGTCATCACTAACTGTTCATCATCCTACTTACCTTGAGTTGTTCATACCACATGTACAGAACATTTGTAATAAAATTTTCCTTCCCATTTTGTCTTTGCTTATAATACAGAGACACTTTAGATAAAAATTCAATAGAAAATACTCCCTTGTGTGGGGAGAGTGTTTGACATGACCGCATTCTAGGTGATAAAGTTTTTAATCTCTGGTGCAGGTGTGCTAATGGTTACTATGGAAATCCACTCATGCCTGGACAATCGTGTGCTCCTTGTGAATGTAATGGCAATGTAAACCCTCAAGAAGATGGTCACTGTGATACCTTCACAGGACAATGCCTGAAATGTCTGGGGAACACAGCAGGTCGCCACTGTGAAAAGTGTGCTGATGGGTATTATGGGGATGCAGTGATTGAGAAAAGCTGTCGTGGTAAGCTATTATTATTACTGTCAAAATTTAAAGAACACAAAAATGCGGTGTACATGTAGTAGAATGGATGGGGAGATATGCACCTTTGCTGAAAGGGTTAACCTTCAAGTTGTGAGCTGGCAAGTGCAGGTTGAAAACTATGGGGTTGGCTTAGCCTGACCAAGGAATGTATTATGCTAGGGTCTGACACTTCATATTCCTGAAACTTATCAGTTTGCTTAACACTGTCCCTCCAGTGACCTGCTGTAGACATTTCCTACTTTTGAATGTTACATATAGGGTTGGCAGAAACAAACTTCTCAAATTTATCTATTCACAGAGGTGGGTTTTTTTTATCTTTTAGCCCAAATGTGTAGTACAGGTATTACTGTAGTATATTAACATCTATGGGATATAAACAGGTGAAACACACATTATATACCAAATTGGAATTCTGTATAATAATGGATGATATAGATAGACATTAATAATTTTTTTTTAAATTTGGTTTCTTTTTGTCTAAACATAAGCCTGTGCGTGCCATGTGAATGGTTCCCTTTCGAGTACTTGTCATCATGAGACAGGCTTCTGTCACTGCAAATCAAATGTTATTGGAGAAAGATGTGATAAGTGCTTGGTAAGCAAATATTTACCTGTTCCTAACACCTACATTTTCTTGTATCTTGGCCTTCCTGTTTATCTATAGATATTGATTAGAGCAGATACAGAAAATAGCAGGAAATGTATTCAGGGGAGAGGGGACCTGTTGGAGTGGAGACCAAAGGTTTGTCTGCACAGGCTTTTGCGGTTGCAGATTGCTCTGCCTGTGCTCTTTGCAGATGTGAAGCTATGTAGTTGACTCAGCACCTTTCTGAATAGGGCTGTTCAGGCTAGTGCTGTGCTCACTGACAGTGTGCAGTCATGTTGGCTTACCGAAAAAACAAACCGAACACTGCTAACAGACCTGAAGGGATCTTAGCGCTATGCTTCTGCAAAACGAAGTCTGGGTGGGAATATCTGAAGAATGTGGTTGGTGATAATAAATACATCATGGCTGAATGCCAAAAGGGGATTCAGCTAAAAGACAGGCCTGTTATAAGAACAAGTAGATATTCACTGGTGATACAAAACAGCAGTTTCCAGCCTTTGCTAAGTGTAGAACTGCCTCAGAGACCAGAGCAGGAAATCTGTGCCCAGTTACTGCCCTTGTGCCAGCCCAGCTGAATGCCTTTCAATCCACATGTACCATAGGTCACTGACCTGCTCTGTTCTGGTCTTTCATTCACATTCACAGAAATCTGTGCCTGATCAGCACAGCCCACCCTCACCTCATGGAAGTCTTTACATTAAAATAACCTCAGACTTTAAACCATAAAGTCTCACTGATGAGATTAGAGGATCACGAGAGCATTTCAGTGTTCACTTTTTCACTCAAATGCATACTTGTATATAGCTGGGAACAGTGAAGAGATAAGGCCAGGGAGTCCTCCTACAGCAGTCACACAGTGCTGACCAATATTCATGCAGATCAGACAGCAGGGAAAGTAAACAAGAGAAAATAAGTGTGTACATTGTATTGTTTTTAAAAATTTATGAAATATAGCTCAGATGTATTTACTTCCTGTCCAACAGAATGGTTATTATGGCCTGCTTACTGGGCTTGGCTGCATTCCCTGCAACTGCAGTCAATTTGGCTCAGTCTCCGAGGACTGCAATCATCAGGGGCAGTGTCAGTGTGTACCAGGAGTGGCTGGAGAAAAGTGTGATCGCTGTGCTCATGGCTTTCATGCATTCCAGGATGGTGGCTGCACACGTAAGCTCTAATCCATGATCCTTTCAGGGTTTGTCTGGAATTTCTTTCAGCAATATATTTTATGTTAAACTCTGGCAAAGGTCAGTTGTTTTGATGACTATACAGGAAAAATCTGTAGAATGGTCTCCTAATACTTTGACTAAGCTAGGGAACAAAACATTTCTTTGATTGCTTATTGTGTGGTTCCTTGTAAAAGGTGGTGACTATGAAATAACAACTCGTAAAGGTTGTATGAGAGAAATATTACATCCTTAATAGCTCCTTTGTCTCTTTTTACAAAACCCTTCAGTCCTTCAGAGAGAATAGAAACTTCTTTTTTTCTACAGTTGTAAAAGTTGAGTTACTACTCTTACGGATTTTTACCTTGTTTTTTCATTTAATTCTTAAAAATATATTTTATACTTTGATAAGATGTCATTGACTCTGTTTTCCCAGCATCATGTGGGTGCGTACAATTTTTAGTCATGATACAGAGGAAAATGTTAATCCAAACAGAGAACATGCCATTAAAAAACCTAATATATCATGTTAATAAGATGCCCTTTTCAACACAGTATAACTGAAGGAATGCCTACCTTTTCTCCAACCTGACAGAAACATTTTTTTCTTGCCTCAAATAGTATAGTAATATGAAATCTGCAGTGAGATTATGTGATAGGATTACGTTTTGGAACATATATACTGTGTCTTCACTAAGAATCAAAGATCCCTTAGGTACTTTTAACCATTTCAGTCTCAAATTTTGTAAACGTTATTAAAACAATTAATAAAACCACTTTTCTGAACTTCTGCTTTTTAGCAAGAATAGTATTGCATTTCTTAAATAGACAAGTGCTTCCTGCAGCAGTTAGTTATTATAAAAATAATTATCCATCCTTATTATTCACTAAGCAATTCTTGAAGAGTACTAATTCCTGAGATTAATCCTTTCACCTGCTTGAGAACATTATCATATCTCCTGATGAGTTTTGTATCCTCTATAATAGAATTTTTTTCCTACAAATTTACTCTTCTTCACAATAATTTTGTTCGGCTTTGTTGATTCCCCTGTGGAAATGCAGCACTGCTTTTTAAACCACCAAACAGGCTATGTCAAGAAGCAGTAATGGGCTTTCAGTAAAAAGATGAAATGTCACAGTGGTCATAATTTCTTTCACACTGATTAGGGATGGCAAGGAGTTCCTAGTGGAAGGGATAAACTGTACTGCATAATTAAGAAAAGAAAGACCATTGGCAGTCTTGGAGTTTCTTCTCTGTAGCTAAAGCAAGGGTAAGGTTAATCATTCGGTCCTATTTCTCTTTCAGCCTGTGACTGTGCTCATACTCAGAACAACTGTAACGCTGATTCTGGCCAATGCATTTGTCCTCCTCACACTCGGGGACCAAAATGTGAACTCTGTGAAGAAAATCACTGGGGACTCTCTCCTAAACTTGGCTGCAAGGTATGGTAGGCTAGCTGAAAAGCCATGGCTGTTAAAAGCAAATTGCCTTATACTAATGTCAGAATTGGACTCTTGTTTTGAGAACATCAATCTTTATTCTCTGTCTCAAAGTGTTAGTGCAACATGCTCACATTTAAAAAAAAAAAAATCGAACTGTAAAGTGTTTATTGAGGAACCTTCTAAGAAAGCTGTCTTTGAAAATACTGATCAGAGTGCCTATTCTGGATAGGTGCATAGTTTATATTAAAATTTTGAAGTGTGCATTCTAACTTTTAATTGCTTAAATAGTGATACTAAAACAGATTTATAGCAACAATTGGCAACAAGGAACATAGTTTCTGTGCTAATCAAGGAGTAATGATATTATGGTTTTAAGAACAATGAAATCTAGCTTATCTTGAAAGTCACTGCATGCTTTTTTTCTGAGTATTTAAAATTAAAGTGGTATAATGTAGTTAATGTTTCATGAATGGAAAAATGGTAAATCCCATAATCTCAGCTTAATATTTATGATTAAGCAGTAAAATGCCAACTCTGTACAGATCCAAGGAGTAGCAACCAGTTACACAATTAGGTTCATGCCGTAAATTCCTGACAGATATGGCATTGGGCTAATGCTTATTTTATAAATGTTGAGATTTTAAAAAGCCTCAGAATTACATGAATGTAATGGGTAATTTCAATGGAGAAACCACAAATATAATCAACTTGACAAGGTCTGTCATTATATGCAGTAAGTACTTGACAAGTACAAGTATCAGCCAAATTGTTTTCTTTTTTCTCTCTTTTAATTTTTTAGAGTAAGGATGATAAGATAGTCCTATAATATCTCTTCAGAGTTTACCATCTTAGCGATTTATAGCAACTTACTTGGCAGCCGGTCTTTAAACCACTGCTTTGTCAGCTACCAGCTACTGTCATTCTTACCTAATGTTCTGCAAATACAATGTGCTGGTCCCTGTGCATTTCCCTTGAAGTGTTCCTTTCACAGGGTGATTCCACAGCACTTGCCAATGATCAGATTTAATTAAATATGTAACTGCTTACTTTTGCTAAGTTGTTTAGCATTCCTTTTGGTTACAGCATCACAGTAATTAACATGAATTACTCTAAGGTATTTTAGTTACTTTCTTGATGCAACAAACAATACTGTGGTCTGCAGCTAACAGTCCCAACAGAGGCTCCCCTGTGCTGAATAGTCAGCTGTGGCAGGTTGAGATCTGGTGCAATGTCTACTGGCAAACCCTGGAAAGGCTTTTGCATACTCACTACATGGATGAAATGAGGGAGATGCTATGAGAAACCCAGCTCGTCTGGTTTTGCAACATAGACTGCATTAGTGGGATACTTCATCTGGCTCTGTTTCTTGCAGTTTTCTTGGTATTCAGCATCCATTTCTGGGTGCAGTGATGGAGCAGAGCTGTAGTCATGTTTTGCTTACAACCCCTTTGAAGTGTGCTGCAGCACAGTTAATCGTACCTTAGAGTCCTTATTTATCTTTATCACATATAGATAGAGATTGAAGTGCATGTAAATTATTTCTGTTATTATGATTCTTAAAATAGGGTTTGACATGCAGAGCTGTAGATGTTTAATGGTATCTGGGAGCCAAAGTTGTCAACTTGTTTGGTCATAAAGTGTGTTAGACTAGGCAGTGTAGTACCTAGTGCTTGCTGCTAGAGTAAAAACTGCTTAATACAAAGAGCACTAATGGCGAGCAGCAAACATGTGAAGAATGCTAAAGGATACATAGTGATGCTAATAGATTTTGTGGGTCTTTGTGTAGAGTGCTTTACAAGGTAAGGCTTTTCATCTCAGAGAGATGATGAGGAAAGAAGACTCAGGAAAAACGCTCACAGTCAGGTGATGATAGATGGAATGTACTTTTTGCCTGCATTGTTAGAAATAACCACAGAGCAAAATTGGACTTGTTAGCTTACTTTACTAAACCCTAACCCTAAATTAAGACTGAAGATTAGATCCAGTCTGCTTCAAAAAAGAATGACAAATTAAGTATGTCCACTTCGCATATTTGTAATAACAGGTTCATGTTACTGATTGCGTGATGAAGGATGGGCTCTGCCAGGGAACAGTGTTCCTTTGGTACTGAGCTGCAGTGCATGCTGAGCTTCCCACTTTTGGATGCAATGAGATTCTTCATTCCTCATCATATAGTAAATGACGCTTGAGCAAGATGTAGACCCTATTAATGCTTCTTGAAATCTTAAAAGAATGTCAGTATTAAGATTTTTCTTTCTATCATATTTATAAAATTATTGTACTTACTGATTTCTTTAACATTTATATAACATTATTTTAATTAACTTGCTGCACTCAATACATAGTATTTTAAATAAAGTCTTTTGGTTTTTTTTTTTTTTTCTAGAACAGGTTCCTTCAACTCCTTTGATTCCCAACCCAGATTTGGGAATCAACAAAGCTTCTTTCTTTTTGCCATCCACTGTTTACTGGAAATGCAGTTCTTTGTTCAAATACAAACCAAACAACCCCGTTTCTATGTGGAAGTTCTTCTCTTTTATTATTGTATAGTAATTGTTGACAAACATTGAGTTTTAAGGGCCAATCTAAATTTACTGTGCTGTTTCTGTTGTTACAAAATTGTTTTTAAAGATCTGCTATTTATGAACATTTCTTTTCATCCAAGGCTTGCAACTGTAGCAACACTGGTTCAACCAATCTCCAGTGTGATGTATTGACGGGTCAATGCCAGTGTAAAGTTGAATTTGGAGGACAAGACTGTTCCAGGTGTGCATTAGGCTACAGGGACTACCCGGACTGTGTTGCCTGTGACTGTGATTTGAGTGGAACCAAAGAGGAGATGTGTGATGACACTGAAGGACTTTGTGGTTGTGAAGAAGAAACTGGCATCTGTACCTGCAAGGTACTGAAGTATTCAGATCCTTTTGGGACACCATTGAGGTTTTCTGGACATTTATTACATAAAGTCGTGGAAGGTGTAGGGCTGAAAGGACTTCAAAAGGCAGTCTGCATCCCTTCTTTGAGACATTTTCAAGTACACCTAAATCACCCCTAAAGGATTTTCTATGCCCGCGCTAAACAGGTCTTACTATTAGTCAGCGGGGTTAAAAACTGCGAGATGATGTTCCCCGCTTTGGACTGACACAACACAGCTGTAGGCAGAAGAGATAGCAATGTTACCAACATGGTGTTGTTATTTCTGTTCTCAGAAATTCCCTTGATAATACTAGACAGTTTGTCTCTCGTTTTGTTTTGTTTTACGTAACCAGGTAATTTTATTTCCAGTTTGTGGTCATAAAATTATTGTGGCACAGTATTGTAGCTCTCTTTTAGACAGAATTCATGTAATTTGATGTGGATGTGTGTTAAGAAGTCAGGATCAAGACCCCTTGTATGCCTAATCACAAAAGGTCATTTCTAGCTGACTAATGCTGAATCCTTGCTAAGTTTGCGAAACAGCCACCGTACATCTGATAGAAAAATGACTGGTGTCTTTCTAGTCTTGTACAGGATTTGGCATATTTCACGACTATGGTCTCACTGCAGTCCTAAATACAAACAGATTGCATTTGCTCAATGTAGGATCCATGTGGTTATTCTGCATTAAGTGAATTTCTGTAACCACGTCATTCTTGTAGTACATTCAGAGTCCTCTTTTTCATGGATTAGTATTGTAAGGTAGAAATGAATGAGGATGCATTTGTCTTGCTTTTCCTTTTGCTCCTGGATTTCTGTCTGCCTCCTTTTGAACAGGACAAAACAATGGCCATGAGTTTGGGGACAAAATTTTTTTAAATCTTGTTAAATATATGAGAATGGTGCTAGTGACTTTAGTGTCACTATATTTCTCTGTACAATGTAAATGCTTTCTGATACCAAGAACAATGCCGTATGAACCATTTTTAATGGTACAATTTTAATGTGTTTTATTTATCTCACTTGCTTTTTTCTACAGTTGCATTTTGCCTTGCAAATAGTTCTAATAATAATAGTTCATAATTCATATGCATTATTTCTTAGTTGCTATTTCAAAGGGGTTTTTTTCTCAGTACACATAGAACATTGGAGAAGAACCAGCTGTAATACATAACAGTATTCTGATGCAATGAGCAATACAGACAAAATGTTTCTACTTCAAGCCAGGGAAAACTATTCCTTCATAGAGTCTAGGAATACTTTGCTGCAAGAGTTGCACTTCCAAGTGCAGGTCACGTTAATTGATATAATCTTGAAGTTTCTGAGCAGACAATCTCTGATAAAAAGGTTGTTTTTTGCTTAACTTAAAAGCATAAATTCCCTACATGCTGTTTTGGCAATGAATTATTTCATTCTCTCTGTAGAGATAGCCAGACAGCACTTCTACAGCTTCTTCCATCCTAGATGTGAAAGCATTTTAAAAAACTAATTAAATGTTAGAAAACTCCAGTGAAAAAGCTATTATATTCTTATCCTCATTATACAAATGGAAAAAATGAAATACAGAGAAGTTTTTTCTGCTCATACACACATGGTTTTATTAGGTTTGGGAACAGCACATTGATTCAGATGATATAGCCTGCTCTTTTGAAAATCCAAATGATAATGATAGGAAGAAACCAATAAATACAAAATGGAGAATCTCAACATTTTTTTAAACGTTGTTATGTTGCAAGTTCAAATTTGTTTCCTATGCTTACAGCCAAAGGCAATGCTTAAGAATAACTCATGTATATTGCTAATAGTGAAGTCTGAATTGACGTTCTTGTATATAAAAAAGGAAACATTAAATCCAGAGATTTAGTAGTATAGATTTTTCTGAAAAGGTGGGAATCTGTTCTTGAAAGACTGAGTGATAGAAAAGAACTTACTTCAAGGCAACAAATGTATGCCTTCATAGGTCTCTCTCGAATCTTCTGGTTAAAGGTGCCAGTGGGCACTGACTGTAGTTTTGGGTGTTTCTTCAAGTTGGACTTACCAGTTGGGAATTGAGTGCAAAACCAGACACTTGGGAATAGGTCCCCTGATTCATATTCATAGTGAGCAGTTTCTTTGGCTTTGAGAGCCCATTTTCCAGATTGCGGGGGGGGGGAGAGATTTTTCTGTCTTGAATGGAAATGTATAGCTGTTAATTTTTGCTAGAAATTCAAATACATGAAAAAATAATGTACTGCATAGTAAAACAGAATAGATACAATAATTGACTTCCTGTTATGTAGTTTACATAGCAACTAGTTTTTCTTCCAAAAAGAACCATCTTTCATTCAGCTAGCAAAGTAACAAGAGTATGCTGTTATGTTTCTTTTATTTCCTCCAGGAAAATGTATTTGGTCTACAATGCAGTGAGTGTAAACCTGGAACATTTGCTCTGTCTGCTAACAATGCACTAGGTTGTACTCTGTGCTTCTGTTTTGGGATGTCCACATTTTGTTCAGAACTAGAAGATCATGTGAGAATTCCTGTAAGTAAAGTGACATGAATATACAGACACAGTTTGGTGTTATCCAACCTTTCCACACTGGTGTGTCTAAGGTTGCATACGTTTCATGAATCAGGCTGAATGTAATTGGCTAGCTTATGGAGGCAGTGGCATATGGCAGAACAAAAAAGAAAGCAAATGGTAAGTGGTCATAGTCTTATTTCTGAAACCTTGTGTTTCACTCTTTGCTTTTTAAAAAAATAAATGTCAAACATGTTTCCCAATTTTTTGGTTTGGGCATTTGTTACTCTAAGATGGACTATTGACTATCTCAAAGCAGCTAAAACTGTTAACAGTATATTACACTGAGATAGCATATTATTGTTGAATGGATCTTTTGCTCTCTGTGTTGCAGATAACCTTAACTCCAGATCAGTCCATTCTGCATGTCGTAGCTCAAAGTAACCTGACTGGAACAGTGGAAGGTGTATTTTCGCAATTTCCCGATGTTTTACTGGATGCTGCCATAGTCAGAAGATACTTAAATACAGAAACATTTTACTGGAGGTTACCAAAGCAGTTTCAGGGAGACCAAGTAAGATCATTAAATAATCAGAATACTTTGTAGATGATTTCTTTATTGTCTAATAGTCACTCCTTTATTGTATAATAGTCACTTTATCTTGATAACATTTTTCTGCATTAGTTCTATTCTTGTAGGTCATAATATTATAAATATTCAGTGACTGAACTTATTTATAGCAAGCACAAACAATATGTTTACATTACTCTTTCCTAATGAGATTTTTCTTGACCCTGTAAATTGGTAACACCCATATTTAATTACCATGTTACTCTTCAGAGATCGTATAGGGGGAAAGAGTAATGTATTCAATTTTACTTTAGATACCTGAAAGAGTTTTCAACCTTGATGCTAGATTCAGTATATAGATCATGGAATCTCTATTGCTTAGGAATTAAATGAAAATTGAGTGCACACCTTGAAAGGGCCTAAAAGAAGAAACTGAGCCTGCTTTTTTAGAAATATGCATTTAACCTTGGTGCAAAAACTGCTGAGTTTAAGTCAATTTTCATGTTTTATTGCCAATTCTTCAAAGAACTGGCAGTTTTCAAGTCTTCCGATGACGTTAAAATATTTTCAGCTAGTAGCTCTAGCCTTGGAATAAATAAAAGTAATATTTTTTAATCCAAACAGCTCATGGCCTATGGAGGGAAGCTGACATATACTGTTGCTTTTTATGCTTTGGATGGCTTTGGAACCTCAAATTTTGAGCCACAGATTCTAATGAAAGGAGGTCACACCAGCAAGTTGGTCATCTATGTAGACATCCCTTCTCCAGAAAATGGAGTAAGAACTGACAAAGAGGTAGAAATGAAGGAGGTAAGCCAAAACATTGGTGTGGAAATATTTCCTTTCTTCTATGAGCTTTTACAGAAAAGCTCTATATATTTAATAAAATACTTTGAAAAATGCATATCTGATTTCAAATAGGCTGAGTAAATAGAGCACTTGGATTAAAATGCATCTATTTTAGGGAAAAAATGGCTGGGAATATCATGCTATAGCAGCAATTAACATTTTGACATTGTTTCCTCTTTTGGAAGTGCTGAAGGTGTTGCTGTGGCAAGCTTTTCAAACACGAAGTCAGATTTCAGTGATAAATGACAGGCAGCCAGGTATTGTCACTCTCAGACAGTCTCATAATTTTGTAGCCTGTATGTTACACTTGCAGCCCAGGAGCATCATATGGGACGTGAATCTTAGCCTAGCAGGAGCAGTAAGTTGCAGTAGTGCCCACTGGACAATTTCAGAGGAGATAATGATTACCTCCTTTGGTCTCTGGGACTCTCTGCTGATTGGGGCTGAGGTGAGGTCTAGTCTCTCTTCTTGACAGGAGGCTAGACACAGTTACAGCAGCTGTTTCTAACTGCACGTAACATGAGTGCTGTGAAGTCCTTGTCTTTTGGCTGTCTGGGTTCTCCAGATCTAGCCAGAAAAAGCTGTGCCATGCAGGCCTGGACTGCTTTCTTGTAGAAACTGGTCATGGAAGTTGAGTGGAGGGAAGGAGAGGAGAAATGATATAAACCCATGTCTTGTTCTAACACGGAGCAGCATTTTGGATTTTCTGGGACCTAGAGTTTAGACATAGTCACTGTGACTGCATTTCTGAAAGAACACGTAAGAAGGAACAGAGCATTACCTTGAAGTGAGCTTGAACGCTCATGGTTTTAATAGTATGTGTTATGTTTCCTTAGGATTCTTGGAAGTATTTTAACTCTGTGTCTGACGAGCCTGTCTTGCGTTCTGACTTCATGTCTGTGCTAAGCAATGTTGAATACATTCTTATCAAGGCAGCTTATGGCCAAGGATTACAGCAAAGCAGGTAAAGCAATCTCTGATTGCATTTACTTATTATATTCCATTTACTGTAATTTAACCTAGAAATAGTCCTAACTGAGCTATACAGTAAAGATTTAACTCAAATTGGAGAAATTTCCAATTTCCTATTTATTACTTTTGTTCTTCCTCTGATAAGAAAACATTTATGACCTTTAATGGCAGCAGAATCCCTCTTCAATTCTTTCTGTGAAACACTAAATGTCTCTGCTGCTTACTTTGATAAAAAAGCCCATAAAGAAGCACAGAGCCTTACAGGCTGATGCAGTGTTCTGCAGGATGGGTGATATAGTTAGATGTTTTCTAAATTGTTTCTTTGCCATCTTATTTTTATAGGTATTGAAATTTTTGTTTGTTTTTTTCAATTGAAACACATAGTCCCCTGAGCTCTTGGATTTGTACCAGTCTAGCTCTCGCCTGTAGCTTTATGCACTCTGGGCAGTGGTAGTAAAATATTCCCACCTCAGAATGGTAGCCTTTTACTGCCATTTAGAACAGAACTAGGTTACTAATGAGAGGGAGGAGATGGGATATAGTCATTGCATCTGTCAGTTCAGAAACTAACAAGGCAAGCAGATATGTTTCCAATGAAAATCCAATATCTGTACATGTTCACAGCTGTGAAGAAGTGTGGTTCCACCTCCAGAGTTGGGATTATTTTTGATTCACATGCCCTCAACTATCTTTTTGTTAGCTCTGTCCAAAAATCTGTGGGACAAAACAAATGTATTTCTGTCTAGCGTTTCTGAGGCAGAAATACATACTCTTACATGGTGGGTTTGTCAAGTTCTGCAGACCAATGGGAGTCAACCTATATTACTTTGAAGTACTTCTGATTTGTTTGTTGTAGGTCCTGAAATCCCATAAATAAGTAAAGAATCTTCAGATTTTATTCAGCTATTTGCATGGGGAAAAAGGAATCATAGGAGATTATGTGTGGTAGCTCTGACCTTGAAGCATAAAAATGTTTGGATCTCAGTTTTGGTGCTAGGACTTCTCTAGATGTTCATGCTCTCTTCTGCGTATATCTTGTAGAATTGCAAATATCTCAATGGAAATTGCAGTGAAGTTTGAAGAAATGCATCTAGGCAGAGCTAGAGCTCATCTTGTAGAGCAATGTAGATGTCCTGCTGGTTATGCTGGATTGTCCTGTCAGGTACAGAATCCTTGAATCCTTTTTGTGTGTCTAATAGTGAGATAATAAAAAAAGTTACTTAAACAGCTTTTAAAATTGTTTGTAACTGTTGATAGCCATGATCATATGTTTTTTTTATTTTACTCCCCTTACAAATAGAGCTGTGCTCCAGGATACTACAGGGGAAAGC
Organism: Gymnogyps californianus; assembly: GCF_018139145.2. Lineage (NCBI taxonomy): Eukaryota > Metazoa > Chordata > Aves > Accipitriformes > Cathartidae > Gymnogyps > Gymnogyps californianus. Next base: position 55,170,484 of record NC_059472.1, on the reverse strand, counting down.
ATACAGAACTCAGTGTAAAAGAGCCTCACACTCTGGTAGCACCTTGTGTGCCATGTCAGTGCAACAACCACAGTGAAACCTGTGATCCTGAAACTGGAAAGTGCTTGGTATGTACAATTTATACATTTTTCTATTGGTTTCACCTGAGCATACAATGGCAGTAACCTATAGAAGGAGTTTCTGGGAGAAGTATATGGCTGTACTATTTGGATAAAATATAATTTCGCCCCCAACTCTGAAAAATGGAAAATGTGAGTAGTATTTCCCTTAGAGTCCATTCAGTAAAATTATCAAGCTTTTGGGGAACTAACATCTTCAATATCATTAATTATTTTAGTTTTAATTTTACTTTAAAAATAACTTGTGTATCAGTTCAGTTTATCTATTTTTCTGTGAGACTTTTTGGGCTTCTGTCCTTGGTCTGGCCAAGGTCTGCTTAGTCACACAAAAAAGAAGTAAAGGAAGCAGTAAGCCATACCACACCACAGACTAGGTTAGAGTCAAATTCTTTGTGTCTCAGGAAGAGAATCCTCTGGGCAGCTTTAAGTGAGGCTTTTTTAACTCCCAGAGACTAAAGTAGTGCAAGGATATGCCTCAGCTCATTTGATTTCCTCACTTCTGTCATTTTATCCCAAAGATTGCAAAGAGGGGCCACATCTGACTAACACATTGCCTCTCTTGTGGGCTGACAGCCCTGTGGACAGCAAATTCTCAGCTAACCAAATAAGGCACATGAAGTCTGTTTCCTGGTATGGCTCAATATTCTTTCCTAAAGGTTTTTCAGTTGCTTTGTTTTTCCAATGGTGAGTTGATTAGTTCAAAGTCAACTTCTGCTGAATTCATTCAAGAGTCAGTTTTTGAAGTGAGTTTCCTTAGTCCTTTAGGCTTTTGTAAACCATTCTTTCGCTTTCAGATTTGTCTTAAAGTATGTATCTCGTGAGTAAGAACTATGGTTCTCATTTCTTCAAGGCCAAAACACATAGGTCTTTCACACTAGTGAGTACTAGTCATTCTGCCTCTCAGCTTCTTGTTGCAGCGGTGGCAAGTCACCTATGTGTTGAGGTTACTACTTAGACATTTCCAGCTGAGTAGTGTAGGCAAAAGAGATGGTTTTCACCTCTGACTTCTGCTCCCATACTATAGGATTCTGCATTGCTACTGCTTGCTGTCTTGAAATGAATCAAAAAAAGGAAAAAAGGGAAAAAAAAAAAGGAGAAACTGAATTTTATTCACTTAGGGTACTAGTCAGTTAAATTATAATACCGATTTAGTGTTTTAATATTAATAGGACTGGCTGTTGATCAATACTGTTGACAAATTAAAGGTAGTGTCTGTGAATCCTAACTGTGGAAGGTCCTTCGCTTATAGCATTCAAATGCATTTGCTGAAACTTTGAAACTTATAGTTTTCATCCAGGTATCCTGTTTAATTTTTCCATCAGTTGCTGCTTTTTTTTTTTTTTTTGAGGATTTTTTGGTTTATACTGTGATTTCCTGGCCTGAACTGGATTAATAGAAGCAGAAATATATAAACGTTAATGGAGATTCAGAACAGAAATTAGGTCAGCCTGCCTGAGGGGGCATTTGCATAAGAGAAAATATGCTGGTGTTCTGCTTATTTTTGCATAAAAGGTTCTTCCACTCAAGAATGCTGACCAATGGGTAGGGACATTTAGAGATTATTATTGGAAACTGTATACATTTATTGATTGGGGGGAAGATAAAGTTCCTCTTGTTGTTTGTTGTTGTTTTAAACTGTCTGAATTCCTTTTTGTGTATCAGAACTGCAGAGATAACACAGTTGGTGATTACTGCAGTGCTTGTGCCCCGGGCTACTATGGGAAAGTAATTGGATCTGTCAACGACTGCTCTCTTTGTGCTTGTCCCAGAGCCAACCCTGTTAGGTAACCAGAACTTATTAAATCCAGTGTACATTTTAGCATTCCAGATTTCTTGTGCTGTATGTTCCACCTCCTACTTCCCCCACACTATGACAACAGGAATTAATTATCATTACATGTCCTTAATTTTTAGACATTTGAAAGCTACCTGTTTTAGTAAATGGAGCTTACGTTCTGAGTTGTTCACAGCTAGTGGTAACTCTGTGAGGTTTTAAAATAAGAAGATTAACTGATAGATAAGTCAATTTTTTCTCTAAGAGTAGATCAGCCACATAGAATGTTTTATAGGTAATGGAGTAAGTTGCTCTGACACGTTTTAGTTTCAAATGTGGGTCTCTTCATTCATTCGAAAAACAATGCTTTTGTATTTACAAAGATTCAGGCCACCTCCAGTCAATGCAGGAACTTTTCATGAGATCAATCCTAGGGGAAGAACAAGTACTCTTTTGTTTGAAATTTATACATCTGTTTGTTTGGTAGAGGAACAGTTAACTTCATATTTTGAAAATCAAAATGCTGTGCAGGCTGTTTTTTCTCCAGAAGCTTGAAAAGCATATTTGTTGTTTGCTTTTGGATAATTGAATCAGAATAAGAGTCTAGCAACTCTGATTTTCTCATGCAAGTCTCAGTTAGATATATACTATAGCCATATCGTGCAGCATCCATTCTTCATTGTCTTATCTTTTTTAAAAGGAAGGCCATAAGGTGCTTTAGCATGTTATACAGTAATGGAGTCACATTGGGAAAGCAAACTTTTTAAGAAACAAATAATGTAAAGTACAAATTCTAGAGTACTGCATCAGATTGAGCAGAGGATGCTGTTGCTTACAATATTTAACCTGTGGCTGAAGGTGTTTCTTTGTATGGTCTTCCATTTATGTGCTAGCAGGTATTTGTTTATCCTTCCTCCAGTTTTAGTCCCACTTGTGTCCTGAAAGGTGTTCAGGATTACCACTGTGATGCTTGTCTCCCAGGATATGAAGGACAGTACTGTGAAAGGTGAGTTACACATGATGTACCCATTTATCCCCGACTCCCAAGGACAGTTTGATTAATATGAGCCATGTTTATACTCGGAATAGATTATTCAGTATTCATAAATAAGTATATGAATGAGTGCTGAAGGACTTGGAGTGATTTGTTAGTTACTGTTAAGAAGCCATTATTTAAAAGCCTATCAGTCATTCTTGAAGATAAATATAACATCTAATTTCATGATGAATATCCCCTGATATTCAGTGTCCCATTTCTCCCTGTGTAGGTGCTCCCTTGGCTATTATGGTGACCCTCAGCTTCCTGGTGGCAGCTGCCATCCATGTCAGTGCAATCCAAGCGGCTCTGTTCATGTTAACTGTGATCATGCAACTGGCCAGTGCCTCTGTAAGCAAGGTGTGACAGGACAGCTCTGTGAGGAGTGTGAACCGAGACATCTTCTCGTGGAAGACGAGTGTGTTTGTAGGTGGTTTTTAAATGGTTTACTTTCCCAATGGGTTTGGTCTATTCCAGTGATATTTATGTGCACATGATTATTCCTTGAATGTTTTTATGATGTCAGGCCCTATTCTTTCTGTGAAAGGAAAGAAATCTTAACAACTTAATATCTCTGTAAAACAGGGGGCGTTGGACTAGATAATCTCCAGAGGTCCCTTCCAACCTCAACCATTCTGTGAACACAGAGGAAACTACAGTAGAGATCATAATATCAGACAGGCAGTTAATCCTTAAAATGGCTTATTGGGTGTTACAGACAAGTTTAAGGAAAGATAATTTTAATACTTTTTTGCTGTCTGTAGCATACCTTTATTTATTTGAAAATGTTGAATTTCTATGTCATTAACCCTTTGGATGTGAGGTTGCTGTAATAATACTATTGGAGTTATCCCAGGTATGTAGGTATTCTCCACCAATAATTAGTCATATTCCACCAATAATTAGTCATGTAATTCCTTGTGAGGGGGCAGATAGCAGAAAGACACAGCAAATACAGTAATCTGCTTTTATAATGAATTGGGATTTAGGACTCAGATTTTGCTTTGTATAAGTAAAAAAAAAACCAACCAAGGAATAAATGGAATTACACCACTATAGGCCTGAATTTCCTGTCTTCCTAACCTGTTTGAGTGATTGTCAGTGGCATCACCCTGGATTTATAGCAGTATAGCTAAATAGACTCAATGAGCTTATAATACAGCAACCAGCTCAATAGCCAGCAGGATCAATAAGGCTTGAAAGTGTGCTAACCTAAGGAGAGTATGTTTGGAATAGGTCCACTCTTAGGGCAGGAAGGGGAGGGCAATACTACAAATCTGTATACTTGTGATTATTATACTTAATCACTCTTAACTCAAAAAGTGAAGGCACATAGTGTGTAAATCAAAATAAATTTCTGAATTTGGTGGCTTCTTTTTAATGCTAATATTGCTTCCTCCTCTTAAAATGGTTTATTTAGCTTGTGATGACAACTGCACAGGAGTTTTGTTAAGCAGTTTGGATAATCTCAACAAGGCCATACTTTCAATGAACCTCACTGGTGTTGCCCGTGTGCCCTATGGGATATTGTCAGAGTTGGAGAATGCAACAAAACATCTCAAGGTAAAATGAATGCGCAAATAGTAGAAATAGTTAGTCACACGTTTAAAGCAAAACTTGCAGCCACTCACACGTCCCAGTAATTTAACAGAAGCCCTCCTGAAGTTCATGACTTCAGTGTGTGTATGTGTGATACCAGATTAAGACCATTATGCTTGGTATAGAAATACACCTTAAGTTATTTAGCTGCCTGTATCACTTTCTTTGCATTTGTTGTACTAGCATTTAAATAAATGGATGAATGAGTTTTTCAGTCAGCACTGTGATTATTGTATGTGCTTCACCTGGATTATGTGCATCCCTAAGACTGGCCCAGACCTACTGAAAGCAAGGGGAATAATTTTCAGCAGTGAAATAGAAACATCAGGCCAGGTCTCTTCCCTTTTTGTTCCCTTAGCTAAAGAGCCGCCAAGGCATATGTCTTGAGGCTGTTCCCCTAGAGTCCCCTAGTACTCCCCTAGAGTCCCCCCGTAGAGTGGTAGGCTACTTCTCCATTAGCCAGGGTGCCTGGGATGCAGCAGTAAACAGAATCCTCCCTATTTCGTAACCACTAAAATACGCACATTTATTGATAAAAGTCTGCTCAGCAGTAAGTCAAGCAAGACAAGCTCTAAGACAGAAACAAAGCTATCTTCTTTGTATTCCACCATATCACAACAAAATCAAAATAATATGAGCCTTCTTGTGCTGCTGAATTTGGCAAATTAAGAGTTTGAATTAAAATTTCTTCTGTTTAAGAAGTAAGGCAGACTGAATTCCAATCAATGTACTTCAAAATGTTAATAATTACAATATCTGAAGGCAAATGTAATTAAATTGCATGTTTATACTTCAGCAGAGATACTCTTATCCTTTAGTTTTAGTTGCTAACCTTAGTTATAAAGCTTCAGTTATGCTTCCGTTCCTTTATGTCATAAGGCATAAACACATTGAATTATTGTAATACTTTAAGGATACAATTGGCTTGCTTTCTGTAATTGTTTTGTGTTTGTATAGGAGTATCATCTTCTGGGACTATAAACATTATTCAATATGTAGCTTTTATTTAGCACTTTAATTCTAAAACAAAGTCAAATGTTATGTAAAAATAAAAGCAGTTTGTTTCTCGTTTAATACATACTTTTTTTTATATTAAAATCAAATCAAAGTCAACTGTCACTCTTGGAAGTGGGATGCTAAAAGTGATATAAAACCTCTTGTGGCTATGATGTCATTTCTGTTTATGTGAGGCCACAATGTTCTTTAAACAAGTTAATCTTGAGGGTAAGTTGGTAGTCTCATAATTTTTCTCTCTCTGGAAGCAAGTATTCCCCTCTTTCTGGCTAATCAAAGTTTACCTTCCCTTTTGCCTTATACCAAAGTAACTGTAGCTGGAAGCCAGAAAATCCCCAAGTTTATTTATGTGAATTACAGATGTTCCCTGAAGGGCTGTCCCCTGCACTGTATAGTGTCTTTGCCTCATGCTGGTCGCTCAGGAACTCGAGTATTTCCTCTTTTCTATGCATTAGGTGTGGGTCTTTCAATAATGAGAAAGTTATCAAATCAGATCATCTACTCCTCATTGCTTCTGCATCTCCAGTCCGTCTGAGGACTTCAGTAGTTCTATTTTTCTAGTTAAAGCCTCCTACTTTACTCCTCCTAACATTCCTAGGCGTACTTGCTCTCCCATTCTGGGTTTTTGAACTGGGCTTTTAAAGAAACCTTGCTGTGCTTTATCCCAGGAGGCTCAAGAGCTTCAGCTACTGTTTCTCTTTCACTTGTTCTTTTCCTCATGCTGAGGAAAAGACTTTGAAATTTCTATTTGACACAAGGCTGTTGGATAATCCTGTGTATTACTACTTTAAAAAGTTGGGCAAAATGATACTTATTATGGTATTTACAATGTTGGCTCTGAAACATCTGAAATGTAAAAATAACCTTTCCCAGACTTGCTCTCTTTGTAAGGGATGCCTTAAGTTTCTTTGCATCTTTAGAGAAGTGGTATTCTGTTGCAGGCCTTGACTGTATCAAATATAATACACTTGGGTACAATGGCCTGTTTATTGCCATATAGAGCAGTTTTGAGGTGGCCTTGAAACCAAATACAGCCTATTATTCTCTCTTATTGGTGAGAGGATCCTCAGGGCTGGTTTTATTACCTTATCGTGTCTGGATTGCCAAAATCCTGAACTCCTGGGTGCCATGGACTGGGTTTTGACTTAGAAACATAGAGCTCTCCAGGGTCATCCTCACAGATATACCCTAGATGCAGCTGTTTTGACAAGACCAGCTGCCAAAACAGTAGCAGCTGTGGGACTGGATGGAAACATTAATTTGATGGGCCTTGGAACTTCTCAAAGTAGCTTATTTGGGCAGCTCAGACTGTGGTGAAATTGAGAATCACGAAAGCAGAAATTATGCTTTCTTTTTATTACTTGATTGAAAGTACGACATGACTGGATCCTTGTTTCCTTATTTAAAGAAATGACACACTTTGTTGCATGAACTGTATGTCTGTAATTACTTATGTCATCTTATGTGCTTTGCAAATCAGTCATTTAAAACATATAAATAATCTAAATAGTATGCATAGTTATTTTCTTCCCAGAACTTTTCTGGACACACAACAAAGTCTTTAAATTAGTGTGCTGTTTCTTCTTGTTTCTTGTAGGGGTCTATAGTTCCTAGAGAAGTTCCAACTTACTCATTAGCTACAGCAAAAGAAAGTCTCCTGAGTTTATCAGGAGGAATTGATCAGCTGCATGAAGAGGTAGGTGCTGGCTTCTTTGTTCTTAGCCTTTCTGGAGAAATCCTTTGAGATTTCATAGCATGGTACATAAATGCCAGAGAGCTGTTTAGAAATTATTTTAAATCCATAGAGTTCAATGAAAAAAATCAGTCCATTCTGTAGTCTTTCTGAGGAGGGGAGTTAATTGGTCTGTGGAATTCTTCTGCAAACTACAGTGTTTTGTGATATTGTACAGGAGATTTACATGGTTTCTGTTAAAGTTTGGAAGCTTTTTGTACTGTGATCATTTAAGGCCCTAAAACTGGAGAAAGGGAGGTACTTTCTTCTCACTGGTTTTAACATGTGGAGCTTATTCAAAATTATGTCATAGCTGAATATTCACCAAAAAGTCTTTGATACTTATAGTATTGTGTTTAAAATTATCTCAGCAGAAATAAATCTGTTGACAATCCACATGAAAAGTAGACAACATTTGTATTCTTTATTCAATTTTAACACAAAAATTGTAGGTAGAAAATTGACAATAGTACTTCAGCCATTAGATCTAATTTGCTGACCATATGTACGTATAATTTTCTGACCATGTAGACATAATCTAACTAGGTGCTTGCACTAACAGTGTTGTTATTGCTAATAGTGATGTATCAAGAAGAGTGATTTTTCTTAAGATACATTAGTGGTAGCTAAAAAAATATGTAATTTTGGCTTTGTTAAAGAAATAGCTTTGGTAATTATGATCTTATTGATTATGAAAATAATTGATAACACGATTCTTCACTGATATCAGAGGCTGGAACTTTCAATATAATTAAGGCATCTGCAAGCATAGAAGCATCAGAGATTTATGAATCAGCTAGGTCTACCTTATCAAAAAAACATTGTTTCCTCTCACAAAGTATTCTCAATATTGGGAAAGAAAGTGTAAAAAAACATAGACAAATGTCATGAATATGTCGTGAATTAATCAGTGTTTTAGGAGAACTATCCAAGTTTATCTCTGATTTTATTCTAGTCATCTAGATTTTTGAAAAAAGCTTGGCAGCTTAACACAATGACTCAGAAAACCAGGAATAAAAGTCAAGAACTGGCTGGATTTATTGACACAGTACATACAACCATCAAAGGTATCCTGCTTTTAAGATATTTCCACTTCTTTACAGAATTTAGAAGGGTATTTCCTTCGCAACTCTTAAAGAACTGTTTACATGGAAAGTGCTGCAGTTTGCGCACGGGGTTCACATATATTCTGTTTTTAATGGTATGACTAAATTGTTTACTCTCCTACTTAGTACTTGCTGAAGTTGCTATGTCACTAAATGAAACACTGGGCCTGGATCTGCCGCTGTCAAATGCTACATCTCAGAGTCTGCAGGATGATATTTCTGCCCTTTTGGATGCATTGCGCAAGAAAGATTTTGTTCAACAGCACCATAATGGTACCAGTGTCCTAAAGTAAGCCTGTTCTACTGAAAACTTTATTTTGCATATGTCTATACTGTGCAATACTGCTTTTTGGAGAGATATCTGGAGAAACATTGTGCCATAATAAGAGGCAGTGTGATGGATAACTAGCCCAGGTGGAGCTATATGAACCTTGAATTTGGAGTTACGTGATTTGAAGATATTTGGGCATCCCATGTGACACTAATATAGTCAAAGCCTGTTCATTTGGATGTGATACAAAATTCCCTTGCAATAAGTGAAAAGACTCATTGGTTTCAGTTTGTTTCAGATCTGGCCCTAATACATATCTCCTTGTTGCTTTTGGCTAGGAGATGTCATGTAACTGTCTTGGTCAATTGCAAGCCCAGGACATGTCAGGTTGCCTGAAGGAGGTGGCGATTTATTGTCACTGAAATATGTATCACATAGATTTGCAAATGAAACCTAGGTATTTGTTTCAGCATTCTGAGCCACTGTTCAGGATTGTATTCCGTTGTTTTGATTAGTCCCCAGTTAAAGGCTATTTTAAAATGGCTTTTGTATTCATTATTAGCGCTTATTGCCAGACTTGGCAATATAAAACATTGACTGTTCCAACAGTCAGCAAAATTTTTGTTTCAGCTTCAGAAATACTAAGTATTGCCCTAGCCCACCAAAAGCTGTAAGAATGTTAACATTGGCTTCAAGGGACCATGATTTAGACCAGAGTGGAATATTTCTGAAAACTTGACTTTTCTTTAGTAAGTGCTTTGAATTAGGCAGGATAGAATGTTTGTGTTGGTAGCATGTCTGATGTTGTTCAACAGACTCCTGTGCTTGTCCTTGTGCTGAATATTAAATTGTATAGAAGCTAAATGGACATGAAAATGGACTAGAAATGCACCATTTATTCTTATATTTATTAGGAACTTCAAATAGCTTTTTTTTTGCGCTTACAAAAATACCTCAAAATGTCCTGTTGCATAGTAACAGAATGTTCTGACTCTCAACATCAGCTTTTAAGCTGTTATACAAGGCATTTGTAAATTAACTTTTTCAATTATAGGCTCTGTTGAAATTTCTGAAAGTTCCCTGATAAGTGTCCTTTGACAGATTGAAGAAGAGAGTTAATAAGATTTATAAGATTGTTTGCTCTGCAGAATTTATCATGCAATGCAGCTGTAAATTCAAACCTGATTTAAATAAGCAGCTTGCCAGTCCATTTTTCAGGGAGCAGAAGTTACCACATGGCTCACAGTGGACTGAGCTTGTGATGACATACTGTTAAGCAACATTCTTAACTAAGGTCTCTGCACATTTGCCACATAAGGCAAAGTTCCCAAACAATTTAGAATATAACCTTTTTACTCTACACTAAAATAGAAGCCATTACTGTCTTGTACAATACTTTCATTCTTGTAACTTTTTTAAGGCTATGGCTTCTGAGTGTAAGGACTCTGAATTAGTAGTTTTAGGAAATACATGCAAATGCACATCTGCTATTCAATAAGAAAGATGGAATGTGTTTTGCTGTGTATAATTGTGAAATGAACTAGGTTTCTTTTGCTTTGGCTAAAGTTCTATATGATTTGAAATCAGATTAAAAGGGACAAACATTTGTAAAAGTATCATTATAGGAGTTGCAGTGTGCAGCTTATGTGCTGAAATGAAGAGAAACAAAGGAATAGACTTTCAGGATCATTTTCAGTTCAATTCCTTCAATACTGGAAAGTGTTCAAATGGAGATGCAAATATTCCCAAATAGAACAGCTGAAGCAATTAACAACTGACAAATTTGAGGGCATTTGATATTTCCCAGATAATGTCTGTTACTGATTAAAAAAGATAAGTGCAGAGATTGCTCATTTCAATGTTCATTTTAATGAGGCTATTTATTTTTATTTGATATTTAAACGTTTCAGGACTCTTGGGTGTATGTCTTTCAGTTCTGGTTACTTGTTTCTTTCCAGTGTCAATACTCATAATTGATGTTTTGATCCTACATTCAAAGTATGAATCACTACAATTAAGATATAGAGCAGTCCCAGAGGAATGTTTCACAGAGATTTTGAAGTGGGGGATGTCCCAAATTAAGTCTGAGGAAATGTGATTTATGCTAACCCTTTTCCCTCTAGTCACCACATACAAAGTTTATGAACTGTATTACTGCCCTCTCGACCAGGCAGTCATCTTTTTGTGTGGTAAGATGAGTAACTAAGCTACCATGTGTATATATGTTATTATAGAAAAAAATTGCAGACTTTTGTAAGAAGATGCATTTAAATTAATTTCACATGACCCCATTTTCTCCTTAAGAAATCCGTGCCTAAGTTTCTCCTTTGCCATTTATTTATTTTCTGATTCCTCTCTTTGTCAGAGCTGCAGAAAATTTGTTGATCCAATTTCAGAAAGAGTATCTTAAACCCCAGCAGGAGCTTGCTGAACTAAAAAAGGATGCAAGCCAGCTCTTATCAAAGCACAACAGCAGACTGCAAGATGCTCAGGACCTGGTGAATGAGGCACTCTCTAACATCAATGAGACCAATCGCTTGTTTCCTCTTATCTCTAGCAACCTGGCAGAGTTAAATGTAAGATTGGACAATCAGTGTTGTTGCACAAGAAATATCAAATATTAAATTGTGTTTAAAAGCTACTTTTTAGACTTTAATGAAATTGTATGTGTTTAAACATGTTAATATATGTGATACCTTAAAAACTCAAAGGAAACCAGACCCCTGTTGAAAACCAAAAATTAATTATGTGTTATGTGAACTCATCTGCACCAGCTGAATTTACAGACTACTATAAAACACTTGATTTATGCTATAGGACAAAAAGCTAAATATAAAGGAAGGTGAAGAAGTCTCGACCATGCTCATTAAAGAAGGGAAGGTCCTAGTGAACGCTGCTGCTGCTCTTGCCCAAGATGTAAAGAACTCTACATCTGTAAGTTCTTAAGTTTTAACATCCTCTTTGACACTGTATCAGGTGTATTTTGCTATTGAAAAAAAAGAGGAAACCATTTTGTTGTGCAGAACCTGGAGGTCCACCAGGATGGGTTAGTCCTATGGAGCACCAAACTGCGACACCACGTGGATGAGCTGGTGATGCAGATGTCTGTGAGAGGAGTGCTTGACCTGGTATACAAAGCCGAGGACCATGCCACCCAGTTCCAAAGACTTGCAGATGCACTAGAGAGGTGATAAACTCAAGACATATGAAATCGGGAGAGGTTTACAGTAGTGTCAGATTTAATTTAAATAGTTAGTAGCTTAATCCATTAAGGGAATTCCCTGCCCATGCAGGGGAGTTGGACTAGATGATCTTTAAAGATCCTTTCCAACCCAAACCATTCTATGATTCTATAATCAATTTTTATTCCCCATTTCATTTCAAGTGCTTTTTAGTTCTAACGCAGTGTACCTTTATTAAATGATATGGAGAAGGTTGATTAGTCTCGCATTTCATGTGGCTGATTTACACAGTAACGAGTGAATTATTAAATGCCCAGGGAGTATATCATGGTATGGCTTGAAAAGCTTCTGGTCTGTGTATGAATACTTCTTGACAATATATCTCTAAATCTCATCAAGAAGCTATTCCTACTATGCCTCCATTATTGTTGCTTTCAAAGCATCTTGCAGAAATGAGTGGGTTGCAATCTCAAATCCACTCAAATGCAGTCTCAGAATTTGAAAGTTGGGAAATCATGCCAGTTAATTCAATGGAAATTAATCTTCTATCCCAGGAATCCTTCTAGGATTCTTGCTCTTTTGTCTTTTAAACTCAGCAGATAAGTGTTAAAAGTTAAATCATATCAGATTGGAAAATTATATGTATTTTAAGTTTGAGAGCAGAAAATTTTGCTCTGAGTAACACTGAGCAACTCAGATAAATTCAATAAAGCAAAATTTAATACAGAATAGCTTCCAGATGCTTATGATTTCCTCCTAGATTCTGTATTTCTCTACTTTGCTTTTGAGCTCCAGCTAGGAACCTGTTTCTGTTCTGTTGTGTTTAGGCGATGTGATTTGTTTGCTCAAGTGACTAAGTGGCTTTATAAATTGAAAAACTGACCATAAACAAAAAAAGAACAAAATAAAAAAAAAAAGATGAAAAGGAACAAAACAGAACAACAAGGAACAAAATAGAAAAAAATAGATTAAAACCTTCTTTGAACTGATTTTTTCAGTTCAAAATAATGAACTTAAAGCCCCTTATACAACATAGGGCAAGGTGTGCTCATTTTTTCAGAGTGCATCATGTATTCTAGAAAGATGTAGATGTTGTAACTGAAGGCATGGAACTTAGTGCTTGATTAAGATACTCTCATGAAAACAAAATTCCTTGTTAATTCTCTATTCAGTGGCCTCTCTAAAGTAAGAAATGTGACTCTGAACACAACCGCTGCTGTCTACACCCACTCCAGCGTTAAAAGCGTGATTGAAAGAACAGAGAGTTTGGCAGATGATGCATCTAGAGTTGTGAATGGCCCCTTGGATTTAGTGAGTATCAATATTAGTATTTTAATTAATGTCTTTCCCTTTCTCATTTTGGAATATTTGCTCTAATTGTTTTTGCGCTTGCTGCAATTTGAGTCGTCTTGATGGAGACGTGTATGGCAGCCTGTCCTACCAACTAGTATATACTGTATCCTGAATCTCTACTGCAAAGCAGTAATAGTACCAGATTTCGTGTTCTGTTTACCTTGCTTTTCTCTCTGCCACAGTACCATTTTACCATTTTTGTTAGTTTGGTTTTTTTAATGTTTAATGCATGGTTATCTGGACTGAACTTGATTCTATCAGTGTTTATATCAGTCATCTGACATGCATTCCTGTAGAACTTAAGTTCCCAAACCTCTGGTGCTCCCTTCCACCTTTGGAATTATTCAACCATCTCCTTATTTGACCTGTCCCTCTTCCATTTCTATCTGAGTATTCCCAACCACAACTATTTTGCTTAGTTGAGGACATTTCATAACCAAATGTATATTTGTGTCTCATCTGCCATCCCTCCGCCTTGCAAGATTATCAGGTTGTTACTGAAACAGTAGATTAAAAAGACCTGACCAGTTACCAGTCTGACCTTAGTACTTTCATGTTATTCTATTTCCCCCCTTTTATCTCTTACTGCTTTTCCTGATTGTAAACCCAAGGAAGGAATGGGCTATGTTTTACAAGTGTCATGCACATTATGCCTGGAGAAACAAATATGTGACAATGCATTTACATGATAGTGATCAACATAGTTGGCATTGTTTTGTGAGCTTGTATGTTATTTTATAGCACTCTTGTCTTATTAAAGCTTTGTACAGCATGAATCCTTCAAGGTACTTTTCCAGATTTTCCAGTTGGAGAAATGGATGAAAAGAACACTTTAAAGACTGGGATTTTGAGATACCTCACTTTAAAGTGCTCACTGCTGGGAATTTTGACTTAGGCCTGGAACTAGAATTACTGATGTTGCAAAAGGCAACACTGAATCAGTAGCAATGTTCAAACATGAATTTGGTAGGTTTTGTTTCACAGTTGTCTTTTTTTTTATTAACTCACAAAGAGATTCAATGTCACATTCTTGGACAAATGATTGCAACTTGTAGTTTTTTTTAATTGATGCTTAATTAGATAATAAATAGAATATCTCATAAATAAAGAGAATGTTCAGTAACTTGAAGTAGACATCTGTAGATACTTAAATGTTTTCAGTTGAATTTCTGTTTTTCATATGTGGCCACCGATGTCTGTGTTTTTCAGCCAGAGGAGTCTCTCAGTCTTCTTGGAAAAGAAACTCTACTGCTTAGCTCCAAATTTCAGAATGAAGCTAAAAACCTGAAGAAAAAAAGTGATGGTCAGTTCTTTACAGTTCACGTTTCTGCTTCTATTTCTTTTCCTATGTCCTGTTTTGTGGTTGGGGGTTTTTAATGTGGTTTTTTGTGTGGTTTTGGTTTTGATTTTTTTTTTAATAAGCATAAACTAAGGTAAAATACTGCATATATGACTATATATGACTATTTACATATTTTCATACGATTAAGATTGATGTATTATGGAGTCATGTAATATTTTACTTTTTTGTGTAAGATTATAATTTTTCTCTGTAAACATTTAAAAAATTGGCCTTCACAATACCTAATTTACCTCCAAGCAATGCTTTCTTTAAATGGCTGTTTTTTCCAAATTTTATGAATTAAATCACTAGAGATTGTGCAGTAGACAAAGAACAAACATAATTCTTGAAGAAATCCATTCATGCAATTTTATCTAATAAATCATGGATTACACAAGTATGTAGGATGATATATTTAAATCATAATCATTTTTACTTGTTCCTTCTACACAGCTGAAATACAGTAACAAGCTGAACTTTTTTTGTCTGTACAAAGTGCCTTTTGGCTCAGAGTCCCTCTATAAATTCCAAAATCCTTTTGTTTTTTTATTACTCCAAAGATATCAGCAAGGCATTGAAGTCTGCACCATGTAAATTCAAAAGCATTTTGAACACAGACTTTGTGTAGGAGCAGAGGCTGGCCCTAAGGGAAATTTTGGACAAAATTGGACAAAAGTGAATGTTTCACAGAGATAAACTGTAACTGTAAAATGGTGTTTGCTTTTAAATCAATGACTTTACAAATATTTATAAATTTTATGTAATTCAGGTGGACAGAATACATACCTTTTTTGTTCCTTCTGTTCTACATATTTTTAGTTCCAGTGAGAGGATTCTGCAAACAGATCACAAATAAATAAAAAAACCCCACTTGTTTGTCTCCTGTCAGATATCACAAAAAGTGAAGAACATCATAAAAATTATAAGGGTTCACAATCATGGAATCATTTTAATTTATAGGCTTTTCCTGACTATGTTTCTACCAATTCAGTCTGATGGAATTGGCCAAAAAGGATAACTTTGAATGGAACAGTGCCCACAGGAGCTTATCTGTGCATACTGCATTCATTTTGCATTCCTGTTTGTAAAATGCTCTTTCTGTTGAAAAAAAACAAAAAAAGTTCCATTGATTAAATAAGTGAATGCTTGTTATCCCTATACATAGAGTTTGTGTGGGTTGTATGGTATTTGTTTATACATAGAAAAATCACAGTTATTTCTTCCAACAGGCCTTTTATTTGGATTGAACGGGTTGAACAAAAAGGTAGAAAAGATTCAGGAAAGTACTAATAAAATTGTCAACCAGCTTAATGATTCCCTGTTGACACTAAGAGCATTGCCTAATGGTAAGTGAAATTTATATTGACATTCTCCTTATTACAGAACTGTCTAGTACAATTGTAATAAAATCCTGCTCATTGTCCAATTGCAGAGAGCTAGCAATAAAGTATACTGGAGACTCATTTAGCCTCCTCCCTTACAAGGAATATTTTCCATTTTTTTAGTAAACCCATGAAACATAACTGGGTTATCCTATAAGGTCTGTAGTCTGATTCCGGTTTCACACTGCTGTAAATCAGGAGGGGCTCTGAAAGCAATATAATTACACTGATATGAGAAGAGAGTGAAGTCCTAGAATATTTAATCCCACATGGAGAGAAACTTACATAGGGAACTGTGAGGTTTTGCTTTCTTTTGATAGCTTATTTCAAAATTGTTTATACTGCACTGTGAATCTTATCATCTGCATCTAAATGTTTTCTTGTTGTAAATGCTGACTTCATTTAACAGATTTAAAACGTTCTTTCTGTGCTTTTCGAAAACAAAATAATTCCCTTTTTAAAAAAAAGTCATTGTTTTGGATAAAGGCAAGACCTAGAGTTCATAGAAACTAATAGAGAAAATGTCTTTGAAGTTGTGAATAAGAGGGTCTGAAATACTTTGCCAACCTTAATAATGTTTTTTTTTTAAGGTAGAAAAATACTCATAAAGACCTCCTGCCTGGGTTGTTGGGTTGTACTGTATGTCCAGATTAGAATGCTAAGTCCAAAGCTTTAAAATACCTATTTTACAACTCAGGCTCTTAACTCACACTAAAGGGTGATATTAGTGATAAAGTTACACTGGATATTAATTGCAGGATGCTATCTAACAGGAAGTTACACACTGAAAATTAAGGCATTATTAAAATCGTAGGACTGTCCCCCTTAACTCACAGGTTAACATTGTTTGATTTCAGTTTTGTTGTTACATTTCTTCAGGTTTTCTCTCTCTCGCCTTTTTTTTTTTTTTTTTTTTTTTTTAAATCTGGACAGAGATTCATGTATACCCTTCTGTATAGGGTACTGGTGGTGAAGAAGGATCCCTGCAGACGTAATCAGGCCACTGTGCATCTTCCCACTATTCTGGGCACAGGGGGTGTAAGGGGCAGGCTGAGACTGGGAGCAGTGCACTCACTGTATAAGTAATCATAGCCCAAAGCAAAGGGTGTAATAGACCTTCTGCCTTACCAGCTTTCTGTAGGATTCAAAACATAAGTCTCAGACTAGTGACTCTGGGTGCCAGCAGTCATTCAGCGAACTTAAACACTGTGAGCCTGACGTATTCATAAATTCTTCCTGTTGGGATAGGAAGAATCAAGTTCCCCATCACTGCATTCTGTGTCTATATTGTATTCAGAGCTGGTCGTGAAAAATAAAACATTTTTCCTAGAATTCAAAACTTGGATTAATCAAGTCTTTTGATCAAAAGACTTGAAAATCTAAAATGACAAGCCTTAATTAAAATTGCTGCAAATTCTATTATTTATATATGTGTGTAATAGATTTTTTTATTATTATATACCTGTGTGTGTGTGTGTATGAATAAACGTAACTACATCTATAGCTATATCCATATCTGTATCACCAGCTTGGGAACATTTACCATGTTTTTTGTTCAGGGCCATAGCCATGGCCATTTTCCAACTTAATAACTGGGCAAGAGGAGTTGCACCAGCCTCCTGGCACTCCAGTTTCACAGAAGGTAAACTTCCCACTCTGTAACCATGGGGCGTTCAACAGTTAAGCAAAGTTAGATCACAGTAGGTCTTGGTTTGGAGCTCCCCTCACAGACTGATGAATACAAACAAACAAAAATATAGCTCTTACTATGAAAGGAACATAACTGACAGCATTTCTAGTGTTTTTACTATGTTTGTAACTGTGTTGTTATGAAGCCAGGCATTTAATACTCCCAAGTATGTACAAAAGCTGTTAATTTTTTTTTAACCTGGGAACTATGTTTCAGATACAAGGAAATACATGCTTGAGGTGAAAGAGCTGGCTGTGTCTGCAAACACCAGTGCTGTGGTGGGTTTAAGCCACTTTGGGGATTTCAGTCAAAAGCTGCTGAATACTTCTTCTACGTTGTCCCGAGTTAATGACACATTGAGGAAAACTAGTGAACTTATAACTGATTCATCAAAAGCTGGTAAGTTTGCTGCTTCATTGCTCTTTAGAAATGTCACTGCTTGCAGAAGCAGCACTAATATTCAATTTTAATAGGCATTAAATATGAGTCTTCTGGACTGAAAGTTTCTTTCTAATTCAATAAAAATGTGCTAACTTTTTAAAAGACCTGTAGAGGAGTCACATGGGATACCCTGAAGTATGCATATTCCTTACTGATGTTTAAAATTGCTGAAAACAAAATGATCAGAAACAGGCCACCTTGGCTAAGTTAGCAATGAACAGTACATTTCTCTTTCAACCTGCCTCAACATTTCATTTATGTTTTGGCAGCAATCACAGCTGAAAAACAAGTTAAAGAAGTTGAAGCACAAGCAAGCCTTCTATTGGATAGGCTGAAACCTTTGAAAATGCTAGAGGAGAACCTGAACAGAAACTTGTCTGAAATTAAAGAGCTCATCAGCCAGGCCCGCAAACAGGCAGCATCTGTAAGTTCCATCATCCCTGGCTTCACTTTCACTATTAGCAGGAAAGTTCTTTGAGATAAAGAGCCTAAAATTTATTGTCAAAGTACCTGGTTGTTCCAGGGTCTCACTGAAGTCCAAGAGCACTGACTGATGCTAAAAGGCAGGGCTGTTGGTACATTTTATAGTTTTAGCTTCATGTTTCTTATTGCATTTGTGAGTTTGCCAGAACAGCAAGGCAGTAGTTTATTTACTATTTCCTTTTGTTTCCTATAAAAAAAAAATACAATATGTCAGAAAGCAATCACAGAGATATTTTGGTGAGAAAGAGACAAGTGAGGGGATGGTGCTGCCATTCTTTTTAGGACAAGATATTAATTTCTAAGCTTATTTTAGAGATTGGTGTGGGGGTGCCTCCATATAACATCAAGTATCATTACAATTTTTTAACAAGAGTGTTGATTCTATCAATAAATTTGCCATCTATGCCCTGCCATGTCCATATGTTCTTTGCAAGAAGCTGCCATGCATCCAGAATAGTTTAAGACAAATAATATACTTGTTCTTAAATCTCTGCTCCCCACTTAAAGACAACAAAAGTGAATCAACTGTACTATGGACCTCATTAAACTGTGAGGGGAATATGACAATGACTTTGCACTCAGTAATTTTTGGTATGCCTTTGGCTTTAGTATGGGTATGTTACTGTAAGGTTTAGGGAGGTTTTGTTTTAAAAAATAAAAGGCTTTCAGTTCTTTCTGCAAATCTCCTTAATCATATGGTTGTTACTTCTCTGTCACAGTCTACTGAAGCTTAATGAATCCACTGCAGAAAAGAGGGAGTATTATTTTCTGAAGTGTCATAAACCACAGAGGTTCCTGGCAGGGTGAAAGGAAGTATTAGCAAAATGCCCTTTTCCAATTTTGAGAGTTTGTTCTAGTTTTTTGTAAACTTTTACTAGAGGAGAGAAACTTTATATATCTGTGTCCATACACATATGCACACGTGTGCTTTATGTATTTAGTTGTTACAGACATATTCAATGAAGTTGATGAAGTTAAGTCTTTTCTGTTGTGAAAATGGGTTTTCTGTCATTACACTACCAAGCTCCTTGGAGTTTGGCTGCATTTAGCTTGAATCGATGTCCTATCGGTATACTAGACAGTGTTCAAAGGAGTTAGTGGTATGACAACAGGAATATGAATTTCTCTACTTAATCTTAAAAAAGTTTAACTTGTAATATATTCACAAATGCATTTTTTGAATAATCACGTAAACTGTGTTGTAAAACTTTGAGATAACCAGACTTATTACAGACTGTCTGCCGGTCGTGGTTTAACCCCAGCTGGCAACTAAGCACCACGCAGCCGCTCTCTCACACCTCTCCCCCCGCAGTGGGATTTGGGAGAGAATCAGGAAAAAAAACCAAAACCCAAAAACCTCGTGGGCGGACATAAAGACAGTTTAATAGGACAGAAAGGAATGGAAAATAATGATAATAATATGACAATAGTAATACTAAAAGAATTAGACTATACCAAGCAAGTGATGCACAATGCAATTGCTCACCACTTGCCGACCGATGCCCAGTTAGTTCCTGAGCTGCAATCCGCCCCTCCCAGCCAACTCCCCTAGTTTATATATATATACTGGGCATGATGTCATATGGTATGGAATAGCTCTTTGGCCAGTTTGGGTCAGCTGTCCTGGCTGTGTCCCCTCCCAGCTTCTTGTGCCCCTCCAGCCTTCTTGCTGGCTGGGCATGAGAAGCTGAAAAATCCTTGACTTAGTATAAACACTACTTAGCAACAACTGAAAACATCAGTGTGTTATCAACATTATTTTCCTACTAAATCCAAAACACAGCACTATACCAGCTACTAGGAAGGAAATTAACTCTATCCTAGCCGAAACCAGGGTACTGCCTTTTAAATTTAAAAAAAAAA
This sequence comes from Gymnogyps californianus, assembly GCF_018139145.2. NCBI lineage: Eukaryota > Metazoa > Chordata > Aves > Accipitriformes > Cathartidae > Gymnogyps > Gymnogyps californianus. Next base: position 55,150,097 of record NC_059472.1, on the reverse strand, counting down.
AATTATCTCAACATAAACTAGAAATTATGTTTCCTTTTTTTTTAAAACGTTTTCAATTTCTGCATCTTTATTTTCTTATATTATTACAGTGGCTTTTACTGCTATATGGGCTTCTGACCCAAGTTTTCTGTCACTTTCTGAGGTATTTGAATAGTTTAATTTACTGGCTTCAAATCTCCTAATTGAATGAGTGAATTATGACAGATTTCATTCTTTTCTATTTGTGAATCTCTTTGTCAGGTGATACCTAGGAGATTGCTAGGTAACAATACTTAGATTGCATGAAAGTATCTCAGCAAATGGCTTGCATTTGTTGGTCAGAAGCTAAGTACATATTCCAGAAATATGCGCTGTGTACACTGAGACTTGTTTAGATTCCATTTCCTCCTTTCCCCCCAGATTAAAGTTGCAGTATCAGCAGACAGAGATTGCATTCGTGCCTACCAACCCCAAATTTCATCTACAAATTACAACACCTTAACACTCAATGTGAAAACTGCTGAACCAGATAACCTACTTTTCTACCTTGGTAGCAATGGAAAGGTAAGTTTCTGGCATACATGTACTGAAGGTGATGGTAGTCAAATGTTTTAAATAATCATATATGTTTTTTCCTACTTGACTGATTTTGCTAAAAGTCAGCTCCCGTAATATGGGATGTAGGGACATGAGTCTGGAAAGACTTCCTCAATGTTACCTGTTAAATACACAGACCAGAAACTACACGTTCGATGCCATGTATTAGAATAAACCCTACTGTTTTTCAGACAGACTTCCTTGCGGTAGAGATGCGACGTGGTAAGGTAGCTCTTCTTTGGGATTTGGGCTCTGGATCAACAAGAGTGGAATACCCTGATTTTCAAATTGACAACAACAAATGGCACAGAATACATGCAACCAGGTAATTAAAAGGAGAATGGCATAAATGTTGGATAGGAAAATTGCTTATTATTATTTTTTTAGTGAGATGGCTGTCTTGTAGAAATGTCCAGCTACTTAGTGAGTGAACTTGGCATAAACAACACAAACCATCTTCTGAGTTTTCCAGTGACAAGATTTTTATTGTCCTTAAAAAGAGAAGCCAATAGCATGTGTTGATTAAGCCTGGTGATTTCTAAAACTATGAATATTTGTACTTGGCAGGTTTGGAAAAACAGGTACACTCAACGTAGAGGAAATGAACTCCAATCAGAAGCTTTCATCTAAATCTGCAGCCTCTCCAGGGACAGCCAGCATACTGGATGTTAACAGATCAACCCTAATGTTTATTGGAGGACTTGGAGGGCAAATCAAGGTTAAATTCCAAGATCAGCATTCTGTAAAATGTTTTTGTCATGTTTGAGATCTACTTTTGACTTAGAAATAATTGCATGAATTGGTTACTTCATCAAGAAATGCCAGGTACTCTGAACATAAAGCAAATATGCTATAAGGATGTTCTAGTATCCTGAAGTTAATTTTCCCTGGAAATTTTTGCATAAAGTGTTAACCAGGACAGGCTGTGTGTGCATGCATGATACATAGACATTACACAATGAATTTGTTTTTTGTTTCCTTCTTCCATGGCTTCTTTTAGTTTGCCATTGTTATTCATGCCATGAGGCATGTAAGTAGGTGAAGGACATAGTTATTTTACTTTTTAACTTGCTGCAATACTAATCTATTATGATTTAAATGAGAATTATTAACATTTATGCTAAAACATGTTGTTCATTTATTATGATTTATATCTAACAAAGTTAGAGTTCAAGGAAAACAATCAAACAAAAATTTGGCTGCATAATTTTCAGAGTACTTAACATTAATTGTATTCATGAAGTATTTCTTGTCTTACAGAAATCACCTGCTGTTAAGGTGACCCATTTTAAAGGGTGCATAGGAGAGGCATCCCTGAATGGCAAATCTATCGGTCTTTGGAACTACATGGAAAGAGAGGGCAAGTGCAATGGCTGTTTTGGAAGGTATTTTGTCTCACTCTCTTTTTTTGTAACAGATTTAGAGTAATTTACATCTGTAGTATATATTCCTGTGCTAGCTAAAATTAATGAACTCAGACAAACTGCAGTGTTTCACTGATCATTAACTTACAGTTCTGAACACACTAATCTGAATGTGCCAGTGGTGTCAAATAATTTCATTGTATGGAATTTTATCACTTACTAATCACTTTTTCAAAGGAGTTCTATTGCTGTGGTCTGTTTTGTGCATTGAAAGTAGGGACTGCCAGTGAACCAAACTATTTTGCAGTGTTTGCTTTCCAGTAATTTCCAGCAAGACAAATTTATTCTTTCCTAGGATAAGAAACAGTGTAAAGTACTCTTATTAAAAAAATCCATAGCAAAACTGTAGCTACTGAGCTTGCTACCATTCTTGTAATCATTGTGAAAGGGGATTGCAAACTGTACTACTTTTATGTTTAAGGAATTGAAAAGAAATATTCTTGACCATATTCCCTTTTGCAGAATGTTTCATGTAGAAACAGCAGAGGGTGCTGCTTGATTGTATAAGATATTTTTTACAGGTATTATATTGCAGGGAAAGGGGCTAATAGAACATTTATTGTAAGTGCAATTATAAAAAGCATTTTGATAAATGGATGACATGTTTTAAGTAAGAGGGTGTATGTTGTAACAGTTTTTTTTCCCCTTAAGAAATCATTGGGGTTTTTTCATACATCAGAGAAGAACATTTTTTATCTTGTATACATCCTTCCCCATGGCTAAATCATGTATTGTGAGATTCTATAATGGAAGTGGCCTTTGGCTAGAATCCTTCAATTATTCATAACATCAAGATTAAAGTCTCTTTCCACAATTTCTAGTAATACTGCCTGGGGGCTGCACCAACTGACCTAATTTTTCTTATATTTTATACAAAAATGACTGGAAAACCACAAATCTTCTGTTAACATTTTTAACTATGTTTTCTACTTCCATAGCCCACAGGATGAGGACACTTCTTTCCATTTTGATGGCAGTGGATACTCAGTTGTGGAGAAGGCACTCCGCTCAACAGTGACTCAGATAATAATATTTTTCAGTACCTTTTCACCTAATGGGCTGCTTCTGTATCTTGCTTCAAATGGCACTGTAAGAAAATGGATCAGATTCTTAAGCTGTCAAAAACGATGTTTAGATCACTTGATGGTTTCTTGCTTTCTTCTTTGTTATTTTTCAGCTTGAGTATATTAAAACAAGTTATTATCTTTGTATAGATTATCACCTGTGATTGACATCATAAGCCAAAGGAGTAAAGACAGGAACCCTAGAGATAACTCTTTAGAGCAAATATTCACATATACTAAGGGAAAAATTAAGCAGTGAAAAAAATTCTCCATAGTTTGTTTTAGTTCTAGACTAAAATTAATGATTATTTAACTAAAGGCAAGAAAAAGACAGTAGGGACAACAAACTAGTTTTGTTCAATTGGAGGAACCTTTGCAGAATGTAAAATCTTTTGGAACTGAGCTTGCAGAAGGACAATATAATATTGAATAGGCATATTGAATTAAATGCATAAGATGGGAATTCAGTAAACTGAAATAAATTAAATAAAACTCTCTGCAACAGCAATGTAACCTAGACCCATCTCCAGACCTTCATTGTCATGTCATGCAGTTTACTGTATACTTAGCTGGTGGTTTTCTTTTCCTGAAGGAGGACAAAGCTTTGTTTAGATACAGATTGTTTCAGAGTCACTGCATTATTCATTTGCTTTGTTATGTACTCACTGCCTGAATACATTGCAGAATGATATCTGACTTAAGTTTTACAGTGCAGAGGGGGCACTTTTAATACAATTCAGAAAGTCTTTTTTACTGTGTGAAGAAGCTCTTTGCTTCTTGCAGAAAGAACATTGTAGTCTTTGATTGTTATGCTAACAGTCAAATCAAATTACTTTCAACTTCATCCAAAAAAAAAGCGAATGTGACGTTTATTATTTAAACCTTCCTCTGCTGAGTAATGAAGACTGATGATGCATTTAAGTAAGAACAACAAAAAAACAAAAAGACATGTAGGACTGAGGTACATGTAACTTAATTGTCCTAAACATAGCAAAGATAACTGTCTTGGGCCTAACAAATAGTCTAGGTACAAGAGTTACCAAACCTTTTTCACACAGTAGCCCAAACCTGCCAAGGATGCATCCTTTTGGAAGATTTTATTTCCAGGAATTTAATCTGTTGTTTGTTTGCTTTTGGGTTTTTTTTTTCCATCCCAGAGAGATTTCTTATCCCTTGAGCTTGTTGATGGCAAAGTGAGACTGACTGTTGATCTAGGTTCAGGACCTCTTGCTCTTACAACAGAAAATCGTTACAACAATGGAACATGGTATAAAATTTCATTCAGTCGGAACAAGAAACAAGGTAGGCTACAGACTGAAAAAACCAGGTGTCTGCACATTTACAAATACAAATATCTAAGATAGCCACAGGGAACATCACTGCAACGAAATTTGGTCACTTCCAATGTAGTTTCTTTCGCAGCCACACCTATGTTACTTTGCTTATAGAAGGACAGCAATGTAAATCTTGTACTTGGTTTGGCACATCTTATAAAGAGCAGGTAGTGCAGAAGCTGCCAGACAAAAAACATATCAATAGTCTTTAAAGGGTGAAAGATCTTTATCCAAGTCTGTGTATCAGGGATCACGTTTTCTGTTCTATGTTTTAATAGTACCTAGTACAACAGTATTTTGGGGCCTATGTTTGGGAAGTAATGCATTACAAATAATACATGTTAATAGCTATACCATATTCTCATATATATATTTTCCTGTAGACTTCCCCAGATGTGGTTTTGGCAGAGAAGAATGAATGACATTAACAGAATAGCTGGAAGTACAATAAATTACTCATTCTAAAAATAAGAAGATTGTCCATACATGTTTGAGTCAATGAATACATTTTCCTTTATTAGGGACAAGATCGCCAAAATGGAAGAATGTGTATTCGTGTCCTTCTCCAGATCTGTACTCTCTTTTCTTTGCAGGAATTTTGGCAGTCATGGATGCATATAACCTTAATTATAAAGAAACCAAGCAAGGAGAATCTCCTGGGGTTGCCTCAGACCTGAACCGCTCAGATAAGGACCCAATCTTCATTGGTGGGCTGCCAAGATCGAGGACTGTGAGGTAAAGTGTCCTCTCGCTTTTCCCCCTTTGCTAAGACTCTTCTAAGTAGAGGGAAAGACTTTAACAAACTCTGCTATCTCCACTGAAATTAGTGAAAATCAGTGAAGTCTGAAGTCTTGTTTATGGCCATGTATACCACAGAATTATCTGTCCTTTGCCTTCAAACTCTAATGTGGTGCTTTTCACTGGTAGGTCTGACGCTGCAGTTCAGATCAAAGACAAGCTTCTGTTTTTCCCCTCCATGGGTGATTTCCATGACAGCAGCTGCCCCAGTAGCCACCTGCTCTTTGTGTCAGACTGCGGCAAGTATTCAGCACTGCTGCCTGGAACGATGCTCATTTGATCTCTACCTTTGTGAGCCTTGTGTTTTCCAGCTGGCATTTGTGGGCAAAACTGTGCTTCAGGATAAAAGTTCTACTTCAGAAAGGAATTCTTGTAATTCAGTTTTGAAACTTGGAACAGAGGAGAAACAGTTGTGAACAGATCAACAAGAAATATTACAAATATATATTTTATAGCATGTCTCTAGTTTATACTTTTTGTATTGCACATCCCTGCTGAACTTGTAAAGTCACATTTCTTCCAGTGGCTTCACTTCAAAAGGATAAACATGGCAAAAGAAAATCTAATTAAACTGTCTGCATGCTCTTGACAATAAGGTAAATTCCAGGACAATATTGGTCTCTGCCCAGTTATTGCAGGGTTGCAAACTTGTTAATCTTAGCTGGCATAGCAACCTGTAAGGGACTATGGCAGGACAGCTTTAGATTTCTCTGACTTAAACCTGGAACCAAATTAGGCATCCTCTGCACTTAAGAAACAAAAAAGCATTGCTAGGTAGTAGAGAACTACAGTTACCCTCTCACACAAAAGCCATTACATTTCAGCTGAAGATTCACCTTAAAGTTTTGGAAGATGATCTGGCCTGGCAACACAGCACTGCACACTTGTATGTTTCCCTTTAGGGACAGTGTTATCTGACTTTTTTTAAGATCAGAATTAATATCTGCTAAGAGTAAAACCCAAATTATCCCTGTTTTCACTTACACTGGGCTGACTGCATTCTTTAAAACGGATCTCTCTCTTTCTTATTGAAAAGAACTTAATCTTTTCTCCCAGGAGATTCCAAATACTACTGCTTGGGGAAAAAAAAAGCCTTGTTTTGTGTTTCAGGAAAAGTCTTAATAGTAGAATGTATGTGGGATGCATCAAGAATCTGGAAATATCCCGTTCAACCTTTGACTTGCTTAGAAATTCATATGGAGTGAGAAAAGGCTGTGTATTGGAGGTAGGAGACTTTTAGGTTTTGTGACCTGATCTTTATTGTTATTGAACAATGAATAGTGAAGTTTATAGTGATTAATATAGTGAGTTGAAATGGATTTATCTTGAAAAATTCTGAGATAATCTAGTCTATACTTGAATTTTTTTTTTTTTTTCTTACTGGGTGCTATGTGAGGACAAAGTCAGTAATTATTTCTCTTTCTCATAAAATAGCCTATTCGTAGTGTGAACATCTTGAACAATGGATATATTGAGTTGGTACCTAAGTCCTTAAGCCCAGAATCAGAACTGATGGCCACTTTTGCTACAAAGAACAGCAGTGGCATCATCCTTGCTGGACTCAGCAAGGGACTGGAAAAGCGACGACGTAGACAAGCACATTTGGCAAGTACTGCAAAGATTTTTTTTGTTTTGTTTTTGCCATTTTTATTTTGTAATATCAAGTCAGGTTTTTATGACTAACTTGCGAAGAATGAGAAAGAAAAATTTATTTGGCTTAGAAAGGCCCAAATACAGAGGCTGGGTGGGGAACAAAGGATATTCATTGTAGCAGAGGAGAGGTGAAGGATCAGTTAGCAGAGACCTATTACGATTACTAGAACCCAGAATGCTTTTGCAACAAGGAGGGAAACTGCACATGAAATGCACACAGAGTATTACTTTCCACTTCTGTTAGTCAGAAGTAGTTATTGAGGGATTTGAGATGAACAGCTATCTCATATCTGGTGGACTGTTTTGGAGCTCCTGGAATCCAAGGACAAAGTCTTAGTAGGAATACCTGCCCCTTCTTATTTCCTTCCTCTAAGGCAAGGAGTGAGGGGGTGGTGGTACAAAAAAACTCCTGCATTTTAACCTGAATTTTTATCATGACCAGAGAAATTTCCAGCTTTCATCTTTTCTGTTAGAGGGCTTTGCACTCTGAGAGGTACCAATACATGCCTACTAATCTTTGAGTTTCATTTAAAAGTTTGTTTACAACAAAGTTGGAGGTAAATTTTTCCAAAGTATGTTCTATTTAAACACTGAATGAGTGACAGGAAATTGAGCTATAGTTAAAAATTAATCTTCTGATTAAATCCACAGCCCTTCTTTTCCATCATGCTGATTGATGGTCATCTTGCAGTGCATGTTAATGCTGGAGATAGAGCAAGTACTAGGAAAGTAGTTCTTCAGTCCGCTAATGGAACATACAGTGATGGACAAGAACACTCTGTCATCCTAATCCGGAATAAGAGGTACATGTGACTGCACACAGTACTACCTGTTTAATTATTGTATGCTGTTGTCAGTTCACTGCGCTCTCTGAGGAACTGCCTTTGCTTGCTCATTAGGTGGAATAATCAGGGCTGTGTTTTTCTGCTGTTAATGGAGGTGTTCTGATTTACATGGTAATTGTATACAGCATACAGCCACTGATGAAGTTGTAGTTAAAAGCTCTCAAAATCTCTAGGCAGCTTGGGCCACTTGAGTAAAGTATACTAAATAGTATTAGAAAAAAATACAGGTATCAAAATAATTTGGAAAGATACCTATCAAAATAATTTGGAAAGATATTTGACAAAACTCTACATGTTAAAAATTATCTAAAGAAGAAGGTCTTCTTGTTTTAAACATTGAAAGGATTATCAAAGTGATGGAATCTTTATTTCTTAGAACAGGACAGTTTTGAGGCTGAAAGGAATGCTTTTCATTTGAAAATGAATGTCTAAGGCCCTTGTTGAATGTTTTCCTTACTTTATCTTTTTCAGGATCATAACTGTACAAGTGGATGAAAGTAACCCTGCAGAACTGAGGCTTGGTTCATCAGCAGAAATGAGCCCTATGAATATTTCCAACTTTTATGCTGGTGGCATTCCAGCCGGAGAGGGCATCTTAGGGCTAAAAATGGCTGGCTCCTTTCATGGCTGTATCAGCAACCTTATTTTTAACAAGGAGTAAGTCAGAGGGGTAACTGCCCTGTTGTGGAAAACTGTGTATACTAATTATTAATTGTAGTTTGTAATCTCTTGCATCACATTGTCCATTTGCTTGGTTTTTAACATAAGACAAGCATGATACTGATGATCTGGGTCTTATAACAGGCAGAAAGTGGATATTACCAGCTGCATTTCCAAATAGCATTGAAAATGTCTTTAATGTGTATAGAGATGCTGCACAAAGTGCAACTTTCTCTACTATAGTTTCATCTGCATTCACAGACAGAATGTTTTTCCAAGAATATTGTCTATTAATATTGTTCTATGGACAGATTATTTGCCGCTTCTCAATCTTTTTGTCCCCCCGTGCCACTTCTTTCCCTTTCTCCTGTTACTAGTGAAAGAGCCTGTAAAATACTCTCCTCGTGCTTGGGAAATGTAGGGATTTGGGATTTTGCCTCTTAAAATGTATTTTTTTTTTTTTTTAAAACACAGGCTTTTGTATTTCACCACTTCCATGAAGTATGAACATGTGGATATGGCCGGCTGCTTTTTGTCAGAGAAGCCTAAATCAGCCGTACAGCCAGAAGACATTGAGATTCAACCTGAACTTCAGGCTTTACCAGCTCCCCTGAGGCCTCTTACAGATACAAAAAAAGTATGTATTACAGCAAAGCTGTATTGCTTCTTCTAGGAAAGTGTTCAACAGCAAGATGCATTTTAGCTTTGTGGAGAATTTTCAAAGTATGGACTGTGTATATTTGCTTCTTCTATGGTATGGAATGGTTCAATGAATGTGGATTTGAAATTATTATTTCTTATAGAAAAACTATGATATAAACCTTTGTAGCAGCCTGTCGGCCTTTTGGAAGGGAAATGCAGTTAGATTTATCATTGTTCAGACAGCAACACTAAAAAAGAAAAGAAAGTGGAGTGGTAATACCCCAGCAGAAGGACTTGACAGTAATTATTATCTCTCATGTGTTCCTGCCAAAGTGGCTCTGTGCTGAGATTTGCATTAGCTGTGCAATTCAGCATTTGCATTTTCCTGGTCACACACATGCAGTCTCTGCTCTGTGTCAAAGAGGAGGCACAAACCATTCCAGAGACACACAGTGTCTGACTGCAGCTTCCATGGCACCTGTTTCCTCTCACACAGTCCCTGTTCCCAAGAGAGAAGGCAGCATTACTTCTCTCCTTCTGCAGCTGCACATCTTTATAATGAAGTGTTTCCAAAGCATCCTGAAATCATTTTTCTATGGCAACAGAAAGCATGATTTTATACATTTCGTACAACTGTGGCTATAAAAAGAAATAAGCTGTCCTTCTTAGAGTTAAAGTATAGCTTTGGCTCATACTCTGTTACTCAGCTCTCCATCCCCCAAATCATAACAAAAATGTGTGTCCTCACTAAATGGGAAAATATTTCTACCAAGTCCCTAAGATTTTCGCACTGAAATTGTACTGTCTTCCAGCATTTGTTATCAAAAGGGCTATCAACTAAGACATATGGTGAAGGAATACTTCTCAAACTACAAACATTTCTAAGTAGAAAAGACCAGTACTATCCATGAGACATAGCTTAATCATTAGAACTAGTTCTTTTTGAGCCTAAAGATAGCTCAGAATGATTGGGAGTTTAGCTAATTGATGTTGCTGTATACTTTGTGGTTATCACGTGGCTCAGTTTTGCTCCTTACAAATTTCTGCACAGGCACATTGCCATTCAGCATTTGCTGGTCAGCACCTGATACTATTCTTCTTAATAAAGTCCTTTCATTAACAGGTAGTTTGTGCAAAAGATGAGCTACCTGATCATGTTCAAGGTGCCCATCAGTTTGGACTTGCCAAAGGCAGCCACCTGACACTGCTCTTCAATCAGTCTACTGTCAGGAAGAAGTGAGTATATCCTGAATCACACATGCGCACAGTGTGTTATCTTGTATTGAGTACAAGAAGTGCAATGATGGTTTTCATGAATGATCACTGTATTACCAGCTTTGAACATGGCCTTCGCTTCAAGTTTCTGTGGGTTCCTCACGGAAGAAGGTATCACGACCACCACAATGTAATTAATATGTCTTTCCCAGGTTTGTGGTCATGAGTTTAACTCATGGTCAGAGTTCTGCATTTTTTTCCCCTCAGGCTTAAGAGCCCCACTGTACCTTCTGTAAGTATTTTGATTTCTGTTTTTCACATACAGAGCTCAGCTGGTCCCTGCGCCTTTGATTTATGAGGTAACATCTCGCCCTCTCCTCTGGCTTTTCTGCAATTGTACCTTCCATGTCTGCTTCACTCCCCAGGTCACTGAAGGAGCTAAGACTACTGAGAAGAATCATTCTGTTGAGACTTAATGTATGATAGCCTCTCTGCCACTCTTGTTTGTTTGAGAGGCTCCCAACAAGGTCCCCAAAACACAGCCTGCAAGCCACTTGTGTATGCTTCTTTCAACTCAGGAAGCCTCTGCAGGCATTGAGAAAAGAGCCTCTTTTCCTTCTAGCCCTTCTGTTGTAACTATCGAACATAAGGACATTGGAGAGGATTGATGCTACGTAGTCTGAACCTAGTGTCTCCATAATAAATGGCTCAATTGGCTCCTCTACCTTTTAAGCCTCCCTTCTGTTCTCAGTCTGCCCATTATATCCCAGCAAGCCTGGCTAATAGTAATGGATGCCATCACATTATCCTGGAATTGGTTCCTTTGTTGGGGCAATAGGCAAGCCTGCAGCCGCAAACAGCTGAGCCTGTCCCTCTTAAACCCCAGCTCACTCTGTGACAAGCACTTTTTCTGTCTCTGACAGGTACAGCACTGATTTCTATTATGAAATATAATATAGGTCATGCTTTCTTAGAATCAATGCAAATTCTTCTTTTCTGGCCTTTGTAATAATAAATTTCCTTTCATAATAATAAATTGGTTGAGGCTGTTCTCTGCCTCCAGAAAAGCTTTTTATCAATGCAGAAGAAATGTCTTTCAGTAACACTGAATTTTTATTGTCTAGACTTTCCATTCAGCTGAATCTCAGAACCTTTGCCTCCAGTGGCCTGATTTACTACGTGGCTCACCAGAACCAGGTTGATTATGCAGCACTACAGCTTCATGGGGGACAGCTCTATTTCTCATTTGATCTAGGCAAAGGAAAAGCAGTAGCTTTTCACCCTGCTGTTATCAGTGATGGAAAATGGCATACGGTAGGTAGTCACCAATCTTATACTCCATTTTCTCTTCCCTGGAGTTACTGGGATGGTTTTTCCCTGCCTTTCGTGTATGCTTTCTCTGTTGCAAAGGCAAACAGGTTTTAACCCCATCATGAAACCATTCAGATAACTTGTGTTTGAGTATAATTATTTCCTTTTTAAATTCTCATTAATTGTGCAACAATTCCAGCATCCAACTACTGTCAAATATCTCAGATTATTTAGAAATAAAAGTTCACCAACTATGTAATAATGGTCATCTTCACCAGGGAAGAACCCAACAGAGAGGTCTAGAAACGCCGACTTTTTCCACAGAGAGCTTTCCATGCACTATGTCACCAAAGACCTGCAACTGAGTGTGAGACAGGGTGAAAGAGATTTGTGGGGGCACAGTTTCTCCTTTCTCCCACTTATCGCTTAATACTTGAGCGTGTCATAGAAGCTAGTGCTAACAGGGAAGCACTCTCCTTTACTTGGTTGATGCAACATGAGAAAGGTAGACATTTGGAATGAATGCAGGCTGGAGGGGGAGGGCTTGGCATAAAGAGAGTCTGAGGAGAAATTGTGGCTACAGCTTTCAGGTGTCATGTAGCATTCAGGGCCTTCTGTACAAAGACTCTGTGTCAGCCTCTGTTGGCCCAGTTCCTCTGAGCAACCCACCTGCTGCTGGCTCTGGCTTTCTTCATGAAAAATGACTGTGATGTCTGCATGAGTTTTAAAAGCAACTCTGACCACATTACTTTTCCTTAAGGCAGGTGAAGATGACAATATTTATCCTGCTAAGCTTCCGTTCCCTTGTCCATATGTGAAGCCTTAACTCCAGGAAGTGGCTTCTGTGGGACAAAGTGATTGATGACACAAAGCTTCCTCCTCTCCTAGGTGCCTTGGGAAGCAGCAGAGTGTTATTTTTGCTTTTCATATATAATCAGCAGAAGAAAAAACAGCAAAAAATAACGCAAAGAAAGCAAATGTGAACTTCTGTCAGAGAGAGATATCACAGTTAAGCTCTGCTGCCTACCCTGAAAGGAAGAACACTCCAGGATTTACAGCTACGTGCTTAAAATTAAATATACTCAAGCAAAACTCATACTCACACTGTCCACTTTTTAAGAGATGAACAGATTCCATATGAGAGCTGACCTACCTTTACTACCCAGGACATTAAAAATATGAGCTTGAACCTTTTTTCAGAGATTAAGGCTGAGTCACACCACTTCACAGCTGGGGGTGATTATTGCAGTAGCTTTACAATCAATTTAAGCTAATATGCATTGCTGCCGAAAGAAGCACTTCTTTCCATTCTCTACCATCTGCTCATATCACCCTGCTGTACCACTTTATCCCCGTACCAACCCAAATGTTTGTGAAACCTCATCTTGAACCTGGTCAGGATTCTGAGTGGGGCTAAAAGTAACCAGGGAAGAATAAATGGCTAGCCGACTTCAAATAAAGTCCCTCATCTGCATGTGAGTAATTGCTTTTGTGCAAGTAAGGCATAGGGACGTGAATGAACAAGAAGGACAGAACTGGAAAGCTTTTTGGTCGTAGCGAATTCAGCACTGCCCATCACAAAATGGCAGCATAGGAGTGTGCACTTCAGAGAGCTAAGGTGGCTCAGCTGGTGGGCAGCACAGTAATTGCAGAAGACCAGCACAGTACTCCCCTCTTCAAACTCAGTGATGTACTCATATCCTAAGGCAATAAGCTAGTAGTTTTAAATAATGATTGTTAAGACACTGAAAAACTTATGCAGGACAACCTGCAATCATTGTGAGGCCTTGGGGAGGTAAGGAAGCAGTTAGCTGCTCACTTGCATTCTGAAATGGCCTCAGCCTCACAATGAATTTCAAGAGGATGCCTCGGTACAGTACGTCAAAGCAATCTAACCACAAAAAAATTGTCTTGCTTACTTCTGTGGCAAATGGAGACTGGGTAGCTGATTCAGCTTATTGATTCATGTTTGCATGCTCTCATTTTTTCCAGATAAAGACAGAATTCGTTAAAAGAAAAGGTATAATCATTGTGGACGGACAGGAATTGGTAGCAGTCAGTGCTCTGGGAGATGGTAGCACTCTGGATGTGGAGGGGAAGCTCTACGTGGGAGGACTGCCCTTAGACTATGTGCCGAAGAATCTTGGGAATGTAAGAAGGTTTAGGGTGGTGGGGCATCTCTAACGTTTTGCAGTACTAGAATGAGGATACTGCATCAAACCCATCTAATTCAGTATCCTGTCTCTGACAGGGGCAAAAAAGAAGTACTTAGGGAAAGAAACAACAAAGAAAGTAATGACCCTTTACCAGATAAATCTTTCCAGCTTTCTATGGCTTAGCGACTCTAGCTAGAGCTTGTATCCTTGTGTTTTAGTAATAACCCTTAATAGATTTTTTTTCTTCTATCAATCTCTCTGTTAAAAATGGATAAAGAATATAAATTCCTGTGTTTCATAGTATAAGATAAAAATATGACCTAGAATCTCAGACATTTTGGTACCTAAGTCCTATTGCATTCAAATAGGTGCCTTAAATATCTCTGAAAGGCTGGGTTTATCTGTCTCAGATTAAAAGATACTTTTTACACATGCTTTTAGAGGGTGTTTTTGTCACCTTCCTCCTTGTGCAGCCCATTATCTCAGGGAGGATTCCAGTGATAATAACAATGTTTCTCAATTCTTCACCCATGCTTTTTAATTGGATAATAGGGCTAACAAATATTTTAATACTTTGAATCTGCAATTGCTGAAAATAATAATAGTGAGAAATTCTAATGAATCTTTTTGCAGGATAGAACTCTGGTGATTTATACTTGCAAAATGTTGTACAAAGTCTTGATTTACTTGTTAATTTGCTGAAGCGTATTTGGAATGTCTTTAACTGTTGCTCATGTTCAAGCAAATACAATTCTATATGTTATAGAGAGCATATACTGTGTTTCTAAACTATTTATTTTGACTCTAAGACATTACGTACATTTGTAACCTTATATAAGTATATGTAATAATAGAAATGTAATCATGTAAATATTTTAGATCCTGCTATGTTTTGTTTAGAGAATTTTTTATTTACAATAACATGAGGTGAATCACTAAAAGACCATTGCAGCAGTTTGTATTACACATTAACTCTTATATTTCAATATGCTTAGGTGACTCACAGTATTCCTGCCTGCATTGGTAGCATGACAATTAATAGCAAACAACTGGACAACGAGAGCCCTGTCTCTATCTTTGCTGTGAATAAATGCTATGTAACAGTGCAGGAAGGTACTTTCTTTGATGGAAGTGGCTTTGCTGCTCTTGGTAAGTGTCATTAAATGAAAGCAGTACCTTACTGAATTAATGTTAATGAAAATGTACTCTTTTTAGGTCTTGCTGGAACTGTGTGTAATTAATTGACTCCTAACACAAAGAGTGCATGCCCTGCATATGTATTTCTAACTGAGTCCCTTTACTCTGTGCATCTAAAAGTAGCCATTTCTGCAAAGGGCTGTCTTCCACAAATGAAAGAGCTAATGATTCTAGCACTGGGAAAGAAATGAACTAGCTCTTTCTTCAGCTAAGAATATCCATGTTCATCATGTTAAGTTAAGGTCAGTTAAAGGGTATGGAGACAAAAGATGTAGGGTACTTGTGAAGTAATGTGAAAGATTACATTAATATGTGCTCTTTACCGTTTCTTACAAATAAGATAGAAAGTATTAAATCTAAATTAATGAAAGAAAACTTATTTGGGAATTTATCTTTTCCAGTATAAAATGTGAATTATGACTTTGGAAAACTTACTTTTCAGAGGTTCCACAAGGTCCTGTCCTGGCAGAGTAATTAACAAGCTTTTTAAGTCTTTTAATGACAAAATATGTATTCTACTTTGTACTGTGGGTTACAAGTCTTCTATTAGAAGCTTATAACTTCTTTTCAGTCAGAGAAGGTTACAAAGTCCGATCTGATGTGAACATCACACTGGAGTTTCGTACGACAGCGGTGCATGGCGTTCTCCTTGGGGTCAGCAGTGCTAAGGTTGATGCCATTGGACTGGAGATTGTAAATGGCAAGGTAGGCAGCCCTGTGCTGGCACACTCATTTCACGAGGCTTGCTTAAAACTAGGAGGCTAGAACTGTTAAGTAGCACTAAATAGACACCAGTGAAATGGGATGGAGGAAAATGTCCAAACCAAATGCTCGCTAGTGTGGGACAGACTTTCAGTCTCAAGGTTTCTCATCATCATCATATGATAAAATCTGAGATTAGCAGAAGTCACTGGAACTTTTTGCCTTTTTAATTAGTGTAATTTATGTTAGTCTGCAGCCACTGTGACATCCTGTACTGCATACCTTGTATGTGAGACCAAATATATACCTTTCTTGTGGCTTAATACTTTTTCTACCATAAAGGTACACTTCTCCGTGATAAACGTATTATTGCATGTACAAAGCACCCTGTTTTGTCATCTCTTCTTCAATATTCATGAGGAATTAACTCACTCTCTACTTCTACTGGCCATTATGCTCCATAAACCTTTTAACAATCAATACATAGTTCTCCACTCATCTCCTGCATAAAAAATGTATACTTGATTGCTCTTAAGTATTTCCTTTTCTCAGAAATAGCTCATTTTTTATTCAACGCTTCCTAGCTAGAGACAGTGTTAAATATCACTGTTTCTGTGGGACATACTTTCTCAGTTAATGTTTACATATTAATCCTCACCACAGAGTTGAGGAAATGTCTACTGCTTTGAAAAATAAATACATGAAATAAATCAATACATGTATGGGCAATGACAAGTGCTTTCAGTCCATTCTCTTTCTCTTCAGTTAGATACAGTGGATCTTCTTTCAGATCTGAAGCCTGAGCTTCTGTTAGAAAATTACTTGATTTGTATTTGTAAAAAACATTGACATCCCAAGTGAAGTATACCAAGCTAATCCAACGGACCATTGCATGGATAGATCGAAGTCTTTTAGATTTTACAGATACTTCAATAAGGACACTCTCTATCTATCAAAGTAAACATTAGCTTTGCATAACTACCAAATATTTATTAAAACGGAAATCTCTGCAGCAGCATGATTGTACTTTTATCTAGGCAAATTAGTTCATGTATTCTTTATATCTTTATTGGCCTCTGGCTGTTTATACAGGTTTTATTCCATGTCAACAATGGAGCTGGCAGAATAACAGCAACATATGAACCAAGAGGCACAAATAGTTTGTGTGATGGAAAATGGCACAAGCTTCAAGCAAACAAAAGCAAACATCGCATTTCACTGATAATTGATGGGAATTTGGTTCAAACTGATAATCCCTACATCCAGTCAACCTCTGCAGATACGAACAATCCCATTTATGTTGGAGGCTATCCTGGTAGGTACAATAATATTTCCCTTCCCTCCTCTCCCTCCTGCTCTCACTCTCTCTCATAAGAATGACTCTTAACACATGCTGTCTCTCTCTTTCCCTCGCTCACTCTCTACCTGATTCATGAAGTTCATGATTGAGTTATAAGTCATTGTTACCATTTTCCACATTGTCGCTGAGATCACAGGATATTAATATTTGTGTATACTGTCCTTGTGGAGGATTGCATTTAGCTGTTGAGTGTGTTGGCAAGATCAACTGAACTCATCGCTTTCCCACACAAACCTGCTCCTTAGTTTCTGAGAAGGATTTCCTCCACAAGGTTTGTCTTTCACAGTCTCTCTCAGCCTTCACAATGTCCCTGCCTGTGTACGTTGAGGTGTGGTTCTCTTGCAGTCAAATTGATATTAAGGCTTTGCTTCACATTCCTCTAAGTAAGGTTTCTATAGTGCTCTTCTCTGCTTTATTTTTGCTAATGTTTCATGTCAGGGGCTGTGCAGGCAGAAGTCAGGCTGCTGCAGACGAACATATATTTCCCTTGTTCTGTGCAAATTCCCTTCTGAAGTAATTATCTGTCAGTCATACTACGATGGTAATATAAAAAGATAGAAACACAAAAAATATATAATTGAATTACTTTTCAATTAAGTTGTGCAACTCATTAGTTGATAATTTGAGCCAAGACAATGTATTCATTAAGAAGATTGAATTTCAAACATCATGAGTTTGGCCTTTTTGCAGGCATACTTTTTAATGAACACATCAATACTGACAGTGAGTAGGCTTCGTATGGTTTTGAGTATTTTATGCTTTTAAACATAGCATAAAATGCCCATATCCATTTGTCTCTGAAACACCTGTACAGTTTATCAGTTCAGATATTTCCATTTGTGTGAAAACAGAGTGATGAGGTCTGAAGGGCAAACTCAGCTTTTAAATATTTGGAAAGCTTTAGGGATAATAGCTTGAAATGTTACAGAGTCTTCTGTTGGACAAGGTTTTGGTGCTTTATGAAAAATTAATTAATGCTAATTAACCAGATCTTGATTAATATTTGGTCTTCCTCGAATACCAAAGTGGCCTTATCAGCATCTTGTGAACCTTTTTTTTTTTAAATAGGGTAATGTGATACACTAATTGTTCTTTCAGTGTTCCATCTGTAAAGAATAGGCTTCATAAAGAAGAGAGAAATTCTCTAGTTTAGTTGAGTACTGCAGAAGCGGAATGAATTGTTTCACAGGTTGTGTGGAAAAAAGAGTTGGACTCTCTACCAACCTCATGTTTTGGTTTGCCAATGGAGTCCCTGACTGTGTGCAGCTCAGTTGTTGCTTCGTATTCTGTTAGTTTCCGTTTTAGCTTGGAAGACACCTATGTAAAGCGGCTTTCCTCTCTCTTTTCCCCTCTCTTACCTCCCATTGTTCCCTGGGACAAATTATTTCTGCAAACTCTGCACAAGTTATCCCAGTGCATGGCTCATGCTTGAAGGCAGCAGTAACTGTCCATGATGGGATGTCCCAGATCATCCAAATATGAATGGAACTTGGTGCTCCTCAGGTGGTGTTTTTAGATCTCGTTTGGGAAGGAGGGGAAGCAGTTGAATAATAACCTGGATCTTTGTATTGTTTCAGTTCACTGGAAATAGATTCTACATATTTCACATTTGTTTTTCAGCTGACGTGAAGCAAAACTGCCTCACGAGCAAGAGCTCATTCCATGGCTGTTTGAGGAACCTCGTGTTGACGAAGGGCCAACAGGCAGAATTATTTGACTTCAGCAGAGCTTTTGACCTGCGTGGAGTCTTTCCTCATTCCTGCCCTGGGGCTGAACACTGAACTGCAGCAAAGCATGTCTGGACTGAGAGGGGTTGTTTTTTGTTGATCTGTTATTTTTCATTCTCATTTCATAATGAAAAGAATTGGTGAGAGCCTGCATCTCTTTGATTTTCTGGTTGTTTTCCAACTCAGGTCATTTATTTTTTTTAGTCAGAAGCTCTATGCCTGCATTTTAACTAAATGGTTTTAAACAACAAATACCTCTACTACAATGTTAATGGCATTAATTGGGTATTTTTCTTTTGGGAATTTTTATTAATCAGTGTTTACAGTATGTTTTCTTTTGATTACTTGACAGTATTTCATTTTATTGTGTGTTGGTCATTTTATAAAAAGGTAATAATTTTGGACCACATAATAAAACTACAATAAACTGTGCATTATTTCATGTAGTTCAGTTGTCCATACATTTCAGTTAGAAGAAAAAGAGCCAAAAGGCTAAGGAGTGAAACGTACAAGTGAATACCAGCAGAGGGAGCAGGAGACTAAAGGCATAATTTTGAAGGTCTCAGATTCAGAGTCTAATGAATAGAATTTTCTTATTTATACTTTATATGGTAGCTCCAATCCCTTTTCCTTCCGCCTTAATATCCAGTGCTTCTGACCCCCGTTATAGCCACATTGTCTAGGAAGATTATGTTCCTGTTTATGCTTTCATGTAATCAGCTGCAGGACAAACAGCAACTCCACAGGACAGAGACACATATGAAATGTCGTGTTGGTGAAGAAACGATTTGGGTCTGATGTGGGAACAACTATGTATTTTGGCAACAAGAACTGATGCATCTTTCTTGGGAAAACAGTATTTCTTACAGGACACAGGGAAGCACCTTTGGCACTCTGCGATTCCTGATTCACAGGCCAGTCAGCAGTTCTGTCTTTACCTTTTCCTACTGCGCCTGTCTCTGTTTCTAAAATGAGTCTTCCAGTAGTTGCACTTGGGCTGGGTTTGGGGGACATGCACTTGATCTGACTCAAGTAAGGACATCCATTCATCAACTGGCCGGATCACTGAGCAGTGACAAACATGTCTCATACTTGAAGATGCGTCTATAATAAACAGTTCTTTACAAGTCACTTCCATCTCCTTTTTTCCTCTTTGAACTAGCAGTATTCTTGTTTGCTCCTTACAATTTTGTTTGGCTTTTACTTTGCATTTTTACAATTCGTTCTAAAGTCAGTTTTGCTCTTAAAAAAAATACTGGCTCAAATGAAACCCCAAAGCAGTTTGTCATTGATTTCAATGAGGCAGGGTTCCAAGCAGTATCATTTTGTACCTTGCACTGAGGTAGTCCAAGAGCAAAGAACTGCTCCACTTGAGCAAGGATGGCAGAATGTGGTCCTTAGTGTAGCTAGCTGTTCAGGTGCTATAACAACAGAGTTGCTTTTAAGACAGATTCACCACTGCTTTTTGCAATTTCTGTCACCTGCTTCTATCTGAAAACCACATGTTTAGATTTGAAGAGCTTTCTTTGTTGGTATTGTTTTTATTTTTGACATGGATACAATACAATGGACACATTCTGCTGTACAAATACACTTACGTATGGGCTTACTTCAACAAAACACATAACATAATGAGGATCGTAAGGGAAACGTACATACAAACATTTTGCTTTGATTAGTGGCATTGTATTATTTTCAGAGAAGACATAGATTAATGGAAAGCCATTGAAAAATAAAAACTGAAACACAGTACGTTTGTATTTGTTGTCTATTAACCCCAAGATCTGATCTCATAAGGTTCACGTTACAAGCAGTAAAAGAGGCAAGATGATTTGGATAAAATTTCATCCATATCCTGAAATATGTCTTTTAATATATATTTTTTGGTAATTTTTAAATCTTGCCCCTTAGAAGGAGAAACAGCTTATGAATGTAAAAGACTAGTGGAGAGGTGAAATTAATAATAGAAAGTTTTGGAATAGTAAACCTCTAAGCCAAAATATTTTTCCTGGAAAATGCAGAGTGAGGTAGTTATAATATTATACATAGACACAGACACATTTGCACACACACACACATTCTAATGACATTAGCTGCATAAACAGGTTAGAGTATTCCAGTCTGTTTCCAATACCTACTTCTTGCAATACACTCTCTCTCTCTCTCTCTGTGTTGATATGCAAAATGCTGTCTTTGTAGAACCATGGAGTACACAAATGCTTGAGGCCTCTTTGGAGTTTGCTCAATAAGTTTCTCCCTGCTTGCTACCACTTTCTTATTAATAGCTTTCCACGTATACTTCTTTTTGTTAGGTGACGATCCTGTCATAACTTGATTTTGACTTCAACTGCTGTTAGGAGGAACAAAATTCCCAGTGCCTCCACCAGCATTTTGAAATATAAGGCCTAAAGTTGAGACCTCATATTCAAAAATGTCATAGAGATTGTTCAGTTTGTCTGCTGCATATTAAATCAAGTTAGTGTACCTCAGCAACACAAAACAACTTAATGTGTAACAGTATTAACCACAGTACACATGGGTCACTAGGTCCATTTGTATCAAAAAAGAATTTTGCCATTCTGTTTCAGAGACAGCACGTATTTGGCCATGCTGTAGTAGTCTGGGCACTGTACGTAGACTCTAGTTCATCTGCTAATATGCATGTCTTATAAAGTTATAGGCAATTTTAGTATAAAACAAGTGTTCACAGGATGGATTTCATTACATCAGATTTGGCTTTCTTAAGTTGCGAAGTGGTAAACAGTGAAAGTCTTCCAAAAACCCCTCGTATCCTGTACGGAATACAGTGAGATCTATTTCAGAAATAATTTTGATGAAGTCTTCATTTCAGGGTCCAGAACATGCTGAGCGAGTTACTGTGTGAACACACGGGTGCTCTGTACTTTCCTTTGCACGGTTGTTGAGAACACAGATTGAAGTGAGTGGGCAAGACGGAGGAGGTCAATGTATTTGTCTGAAAGTACTGTAGAAGGTTATATCTCATTTGCTATGACATTTCAGGTTCTTTAGTTGATCTTTAGGCTTTCTGTATAGTCATAAAAGCTCTTTCGTTGGCTATAAATACAATGATGCTTAGCATTTATATGATGCTCTGCGTATTCAAAGCACTTTCCACATAAAATCCCTTTGCTGAGTTTGTCCTTCCTAGATGGATGTTTATAACTCCTGCTCTTCTCAGGGAATTGTTTGGCTGCATCTGAGAGCAGAATTTAACTCAACTAATTCTCATGTTACCTTTATAAGGAAAGTACTAGTCCTGTTTTACAGCTAAAAGAAAAGGGCAGCATAGTAGAAATAGTTGTCCACTGCCACAGAGGGAACTAAAGGGAATCGGGAACAAAGCACTTGACAAAATGCTTATGCTTAGTCCTATGAACAAACCACAGATCTACTCTCTCTCATATATTTAAAATAAATAGTCAAAATAAGCAGTGTATTTTATAATACAACTGTCCCAGTCTTTTGCTGGCTGCAACTATGCATCCATTAGTGTTAAGAAGAAGAAAAAAAAAAGTTAAAAATGTCACTGTTTTAAAGAAAATGAAAGGGTAATGTTGCTAAATTTTATAATTTTTTAATCTCAAGAAGGTAAGAAAGACAGACGGGATCTGCCCTGTGTAGACATTATTGTTGCTGGTAAAATTACTGATTCGATGTTGATTTCTTTCACTGAATGCTAACAATGAAAGTTTACTGGAGAACACGATTAACTCTGAACCAGAAGTAGGGTTTCTAGAATGTGCAAATCTTCACCGCACAGCTTCAGCAGAGCATCACAAGTTACAGGCTGGCTTTCTCTGCAGGACAGCGTACTTTATGTTGACCTGGAGGACGTGGTTCAGAATACTTTTACATTGCAACCTGGTAAACAGAGCACTAGCTTCTGCCTCATCTGTGTGTCCAGATCAGGAACAAAACCTGCTGCTCAGACTGTGGGTGAATTCATTGTGCGATATCGTCATCCAATGACTGAGACATTGCAGTGCAGTTGAAGGCATTAGTTCCCATTTTTTGCATAAGACAAAGATGAAAAAAATATTTGCGGTTTTCCAGAGACTTGTGATTCCCCTACTCAGCAAACATGCTTTAGTTCTATAAAGTATAGCCCAAAACAAGAGGATTAGCTGAAGAATGGTACTCACCCTTGTGACTGGCTACAAACTAGACATACTGTCTTACATTTGCTATGCTGCATTCCCAGTGCAGTTGCAGCCCGCTGTTCTCTTGTCAGCCTATGTGTTTTCACAGACTGCATTCCATCTGTAAAAGGAGCTGCAATTTGCTATGTATTTGTAAAACCCCCAGCACAACTGGGCCTAGTTTGGCTATGGTTTTAAGGCCCTAATGTGTAAATATTAAATAAGAGTATTAAATCTCTCTGCTCATTGGAAGCTCTTTTTCTTCTCCATGCTGTATTATACAAGATCCGGACAAAGATCCCTCTTCTCAATGCAGCTGAATAGTATAAAAGTTGCTTACATATTAAAGCTAAAATAAACAAAAGAAAAGAATTAGGTTACAAATTAAGAAACTATAATGTTTAACAAAAAAGTTGATGGCTGTAAGTGGCACCATTAACTCATATCTCATATTATGGCATTATACAGACTTAAGTCTGAGAGTATCAAGTAAAAGATTGAGCCAGGGGCATATGCCCCTTCTCACCTAGCATTTGTCTCCCAAAGCTTGCGTGTGTGATAGGGGAAGGAAGGAGAAAATGGTTTGTGGCGCTACAATTGCACACAGTAACGTGATCCAGACAGACAATTTTGGAAGACTGGTAGTAATATATACAGTGGTACGTACATAAAGCAGTATAGCTGTCTGTACAGTAGTTCTTCCTCCTGCCTCCCTCCCTTCCCCAGCATCAGATACTCAGGAGGAGTGACTGAGAGACATAAATATTGCAGTAATGCACACTGTACAGGTTTACTTTCAGCAGAAAGGTTTGATTTTGTCACACAGCTATGTCTTGGCACTGCTGCAGGTCAAGGTCCTCTCTTCCACGCTTGACAGATACCTTCTTTTCTCGAATGTCTCTGTGATGCTTTTGTGTTATGCTGTGGTCGGTAGTGTTTCATGCATCCGCGGGTGCCGCTGGATTCTTTCCAAAAATTCATGTTCTAACACCAGGTCAGGAAACAAGCGACTCCGTATGCGACAGGTTGTTTTCTGTGCACCGTACCTTGGTCCGTCCTCCTTAACTCCTGGGCCAACTGGCACAAGTGTAACCCATATGAAAGCATAACTGATGTGGTATTTTCAGATGGTCCAGAAGCTGGAGTGATAATGCTTATACCAAAAGTAGTATGTGGTGAACATCAGTTGGGCAGTACAGTAGGAAGGAATGATGTCCTGTAGCTACCATTTTGTTTTGTCTCTGCCAAGAGCTTTTTAAAATGACAGGCATCACTGTTGTCCATTTGGCGTTTGTCCAGTACACCGCAGCCTTCTGCTTCAGCTTGCTTTTGGTTTTATCACCCATTCTGCATGAGGATTTGCACGGTAAACATCTAACATGTATGCATCTGGATCCAAACAGTGCTGACCTGAAAAGGAAATCGACAGCCATGAATCATAGGATGTTTTGAGCACATCAGTAAATGGGACACAGCTATGTTAAAATGTCCTTGAATGTACCTCCGACTTGCACATAGCGAGCCTAGTTTAGTGTGTCCAGCTAATGTCTTGCCTGGATACAGAGACGGGCTTTGGTAAATTTGCCAGTGATTTTACTCAGTGAGAGTCACGAATTCACTTTCACTTCCGGGCGGGATGCCCTGCATTACACTGAGTTATGGACAAGGCATTTAGTCAAATGATGAACAAATATTACGGTTTCTTTAGAAGCATTAACAACACTGTTACTGTGAGTGCCACAGTATGTTTTTTTTATTTCTTTGGATTTACTGGGCTGGGATTAGAACTCTGTGACTTTGTTTCTACACTGTTTTTAAATGCTGAAAAAGTAGTTCTGTAAACCATGTGTTCCCATCCAGCTAGGATCTTGCAAAGAAATATAGGGACTATATCAAGGTTTTTGGCAGTTGCTGTTTTGCTGGTTAAAAAAAAAAAAAAAAAAAAAAATTCCTCTGAAGTCTGGCCATTTGAGGGTTTCGTTAAGTGGTGACTGGGAATAGGAGTTGGGTGGTTGGGGAGTCCCTGCTGCCTTTGCCACAGAAAGAGGCATTTGGTGCCTCTTAATGGAGTAATAAGGCAATAAATTCTTGAGTTAAGTTGATTTGTTGGACTATATTGCATTTACACTGGGTGATGAAGCCATTTAACTGGTGAGGTTATATTGCTGTGACACAAAGGATTATGGTAAAACTTTTGTACAGTTACTTACAAGGTCACTGTGGTCCTAATGATTTTGTTCAAGTGAAAGCAATATAAATGAATTAATGCGTAATCAGTGGACTAAGGTACCCTGAAAGATCTAAGACTATAAAAATAATTTTAAATGAAGATGTGAATTAAATGTCCAAATTTTTGAAAGAGCGTGGTGGGAATACTTGGGATTGTTTCACAAGGCCTTTAGGATCTTCTCCTGTTTTAGAATCAGTTGGTCATCCTGTTTAGCCAGGCAAAATAAATGAGTAATCAAATTTAGCTTTGTATATCTTCAGTAATAAAGACTTTGCTTCTTGACTGCTGCTGAAGCAAGTCTGTGATGTTTTGTAATAACTTTATAGAAACTGTTTAGAGCTGAATCTAGAAGAATTAAGGAATAATCTAATCAGTTGCCAAAAGACTCCAACAGAGCATCCAGAATTTTAGTATAAATAGAGAAAGGAGAGAGTCAGGACTGTGCAATATCAAATTAAAATCTGGTTTTTGACCTTTAGGCCAGGAACTTGTGTGGCAACCCACTGTTGTTGTTACAAAAATGTCGCTGCATGAAACATGGAAAAAGACAAAATTCCTACTGTAACGAATTTACAATTTGAATAAAGCATATGGATTAGTACGAGTATAGTACACCCATACATGCAGGGGCTGAATTCTCAATTCTGTGGTTTTATCTGGGGGAGGTTAACACTTAAATACAGTGAGGAAGAAACAGGTCTTGGGAAAAGACTTGACAGCAAGGTGGAATGTGCTCGCGAGAGGAAGACTGAGGATCTCTTAACCATGGAAAAATGCTCAATTATGAGAGCGAGAGAGGTAAGCGAAAGGTCAGATGAATTTGGCAAGACTGTAAGGAGTCCTGCTGAGATCCAGCCATTGTGGTCACCGTCTCCTGCGGGGTGCCCCTCCAGTCACACTGGAGTCGGAAGGAATCATTACATTGATTTTAACATCTTTTGGGTCAGGCTCCTTTCCTGCAGATGGACTGGAGAGTAGGAGAGACCCAGCTGTGTGAAAACAGCACTGCCCTGAGGTGTTTTAGGAGGCTAAGGACATTCAGAATTGAATTTTCAAAAATGAGACCTACCTATATTTCCTCCAATTTCATGTAAACTTTGGATCTGGCCTCTCATGTTCTGTGATGATCCGCGGCTAGGAAGGAAAAAAACCTTCAGTTTGTCTTTCTGTTGTAACCACTGCCTTATCAACCGCTATCTATATTAAGCTAAAAATTGATATTTTTGCCCCTGCGAACTTGCTTGTCAAAAGCAAGGACTTCTACTAAATGGAGCACTGCAGAATACTGAATCTGCTACAGAGGTAGATTACTGTGTCACAGTTAACTAAACCTTCTATTATATTATTATCTTTATTATTATTATTTATTTAAAGAACAGAATTATGTGGTAACATGGCAAGACTGCAGAAAAGACTTTCAGATACAATTTACCATTTCCCATAACTGTTAATAATTATTACCTTGCAGATATAAAAACATTAACGTTTTGTGGGCAGATGTAAGACAATCCCTCTGGGTTCTCCATGTGGCAAGTCTATAAAATGTTTGTTTTTAGCAGTGACATAACAGAGGGCAGATTGATTCTGTATAGGAGCCAATTATTAAGTAAAATATAAAGAATAAAATCAGTGGTTAAAATTTCTTTGACCAACGTAACCATAAGTTAGCAATTTTAGATTAGAAGAAGAGTTCTTGTAGCACAATGAGTCTTTGAAAAGGGAACAATCTATTCATTAATGGTTCTCACATTATTGTTCAGGAAAAACAAAATGTTCTGATTTACCCACCTGTTTTCGCAGTGGAATCGAGCCAGGATGTCTTTGGCTTTTGTTTGGCTGTTGAGTTGAATTGCCATAGAGACTTTTGAATGCAGTGGAGCATAAACTCTTATCACCCCCTCAGGTATGTCAGACTGCAGGTATGGGGGAAAAGTGACAGCTCCCTAAAACCGATATTGAGTAGAGTAAGTCTAAGGCAAATATTGCTCTAGCTCCATTCAGAAGCAGTACTGCAACTCTTTTGAGGTTCCTTGCAAAAATCACTGTCCTAGATTCACTTCATTACTCAAAAAACACATTTACAGTCATACAAATGCAGATTCGTAGATACAGTATAATGAGATACAACACAAAGACACAAACTCCTTGGTAAGTATCACGTAAATGCACGCAGAATAAAGTAAAGCCCTTGAATTTTAACTGCTTGCAGTAATACTGAGTCAAGTTGTTATCTGAGATTTTTGAAGTTATTTCTGTTAACATTGGTCAGTGAACCAACTGCTTATTTAAGAATACATAAAAATGATTAGGAATATCTGCTCTTCCTTTTAAAGATGAAATTCTGAGGCATGAAGATCCAGTTCTCTGTTTCTGCTTCCTATAGCTTCAACTAGATCGAAGCGTATGTACAGTAAAATATCAAAGTACCATATGGTTTCTGTTAATTTGGAATTTGACCTTGTGTAGGGTTCAAATGATCATCTATGAAGTTTATGCACTCTTCCATGATTAATGGCAGATAAATCAATTAGCAAGGTTTGCATTCCAGTTCTAATCCAGTTAATACCGTGCCGAGCAGAGTACAATAGTCTCTCCAGTGTCTGTCCCCGTGTAATTTAGAACATCTGAGACCTGGGAATTGCGTTAAGTGCTCTCAAAATTCAACTCAGTTATCCAAACAGAGTTTGCCTCCAATTTACCCTTCATATTTCAGCTACCTGCCATGGCTAGTCTTGTTTTTATTAGATGCAAAGCCAATTACTACGATCAATGAACTTGTCTTCCCGAAGGTGCAATGACTGCAGTAATTGACTCTCCTCAGAAGCTCTCACTGTGTTCGTTCCAGGGTGAATACAGCTTTGCAACCCAGTAGTCTACACCACCGTTTTAAACAAACATCTCTGTCTCCATCTGCAGCACAAATGTGTGTCCTACCCACAATATATTTCAGTCAGTGCTGGCAAAGGAATTCTCCAAAAAGCTGAATTAGAATGGATTCATAATTCATACATATAATTTCTCTTTCTATTTTTTCCCAGACATTCCCTTCTGCATTTTCTCTGTTGTCTGTATTAGGCGGCTTATTCTCTATTTCTCATAATCTCTTAATATCACTCCTTCCTATTTTGTCTTTTCTTTTGTTCTTCAAGAGTATTCTTCAATAACTATAGAGTCCTTAACTAGTCCCTTGATCAATCCTCTTACAATTCACCAATCTATCTCCATTCTTTTAAACCTCCATGGAAGGAGTCTCTAAAGACTTTCTCTCCAGGTTGTTAAAGGTAGTTACTACATGGAAATACTACATATAAGCTGCTGTAGAGACTGTATAAGTTGTCCGTGTGTACACAACATGCTTTGTTGCCCAAATTATATGTTACACCTAATACACAAGTTAATTTTAGGTGTCTGTTGAGGTAGCATACCTCCAGTAAGTTCCTAAATTCCATATCTAGGCAATGGAGAAAAGTTTGTGGCTTTAAGATGTCCAAAGGAAGATTTTTGTATCAGACTTTCCTAAGTCTGAATTGCACCTGGAGCTCTGGAAATCCTCAAAAGTATCCACCTCTCTCCTCTGACTATATGGGGAATAACAACACAAACTACTTCATTAGGCACTTAGAATTTAGACCCAGTTTTGGTGTCTATGTTAGGCAAACTGGATTTTCTCTCTGCTTAGGAAGTTAGTGCAAAGCTGTAAAACTAAAGCTTGCAAGGAGAATATCAAGTGGCCTGGACCAGGGCATGGGTAAGTGCAATTAATCCTAATACGGACCATCCTACTACTCAACTACAGATCCATGCATTTGTTGAATATCTACAGATCATTGCTGTCAAGGACAGTCCACATATGACCATTTTCTTATAAAACAGGTACAAAACCAGCATGTGTTGGTAACAGATTGTAGCTTGGGCTGCTAGAAATCATTCTGCCTTCCTCACCTTTTCTCAACCAATCCCCAAAAGTTTGTCTTATCAGGATGTGGGACTGGGAAGCACATCTTTCAAATCAGATTATTTTGTATGGCAAAATTTCCTCCCTGCCCCCAGAAGCTTTTATGAGATAAGAAAGGAGGGAGGCTGGTTAAAGCTGCCCTTGAAAATTATATGTTTTTATCACACCTCTGGTCTTTCAGGTCTCTCCCGTTCCATGGTCTTTCTCCTCAGAAGTTTTCTCACTCCTTTGTCAAACATCAGCTGCCTCTTGCTGTTGTTCATTGCTGCCTCATTCATTTTTCTCACTTGGGAAATGAGGAAGGATGGGACCTAAAGGGAGGAAACCAGAGCTGAGAATATTCCGTAATATATTCCCCCATAAAATTGGTGTTGGGGCTTTAGAAAGTGGCTTTACCAAATTTTAGGCAGCAGAAGCTCTATTTATTCCCAGAAGATACATGCGATTAGTAGCTCCTTCTAACAACCCACAGTTAGTCCTTTGGTGAAACTGTAGATCATCTTTCATACCATATGAAACTTCAGTGATGTTTGCAGTTGTAGGAACTTTATTAGGAGGTAGTCTTTGCAATCCCCCATCATACCCTTTCTCTGTTATGAGGAAACGAGCTGAGACTGTCGTCATCTTCATGCCAACCTTCGGAAGTCCAGCAAGTAGTAAACTTGGCCCATATTATTATGGGCTAGACTTTAAACAGTCATTTAATCTCATTCAAGTTTAGATATCTCACCCAGGCATCTAGATTAAATCATCCTCCTATGCATTCTTCTGTATAAACAATGGTGTTGGATAGGTACCTCCAGAGGGCAATTCATGCTAAAATGAATGTCTTAGATAGGTGTCAGCCAGCAACTAAGCACCACTCAGCTGCTTCCCCCTCCCCTCTCCTAGTGGGGTGGGGGGGAAGTAAAACTCGTGGGTTAAGATAAGAACAGTTTAATAACTAAAGTAAAATAAAATACACTACTAACTAAGAATAATAATAATATTATAATAATAATTGTAATGAAAAGGAATATTACAAAAAAAAAAAGGAAATAACACCCAAGAAAAGACAAGTGATGCACAATGCAATTGCTCACCACCCGCTGACCGGTGCCCGAGTCGCGATCCACACCTCCCAGCCAACTCCCCCCTGTTTATATACTGGGCATGACGTTCCATGGTATGGAATATCCTTTGGCTAGTTCAGGTCAGCTGCGCTGGCTCTGCTCCCTCCCAGCTTCTTGCACACCTGCTTGCTGGCAGAGCATGGGAAACTGAAAAATCCTTAACTTAGGATAAGCGCTACTTAGCAACAACTAAAACATCAGCATGTTATCAACATTATTCTCACACTAAATCCAAAACACAGCACTATACCAGCTACTAGGAAGAAAATTAACTCTATCCCAGCTAAAACCAGGACAATAGGTGAGGTAAATCTCCATCCAGAGCTATCTGTCACCCTATCTCATTCTAGATATAGAAGACTCCAGCCAGTTTCCAAAGAACAGCTAACTGTTTCTTCTAGGAAGGTCAGTTTGCTCTACAGAGCTGCTGCATATAGCAAAATACTCTGTACTGGAGCCATAAAGAGGGAACCAGCGTTACTCACTGTCCACAGGATGTCCTGGTACCGAATTAAAAGCCGCACAATATGTGCTGTGGTGGCGGCTGCTTGCATTTCTTGTTGGTTTGCACGTTTCCCTTTGTAGATGAAGAGGTTTGGTGCAACAATCATAGACACATTCCACAAATTCATTTTATTTTTCCCTTCATTAGCAACCACCTTCTTCAGGAACTGAAGAAAGGCCTGGAAAAATAACACTTGTTATGTTGAGTTTCCCAAAATATTTTACTTCTTAAATGCAGTGTTTTCAAATGAACAACATGTCTGGCTCAAAAGCTGCTATATTTGCACTTGGAGGTGAAATTTAGGGTTTTTTGCGTTTTAATTTGGATTACTCTGCTATTTGCTGGCACAACCACTTGTGTCAATCACAGAGGAATAGTTAATGTTATCAAAATATACATTAATAAATTACCTATCACTTAGAACATAATCCCAAATCTATAAGTCAAGTACAGTGTCTGTACTAAGGCTGTAGTAGATCCTGTAGTAGAGGAAAGATATACAGGTGTTGCAATGGAATAGTTAATTTCTTCATAGATTTCAAGGTGTCCATTTTGATGTATCTGGCCAAGGCTTTTTATATCACAATCACCAGAGTGATCAGCCTCTCTTCAAATGTGCACTAGTCTCATATGTGGTATAATCTGAGGAATTCCTGCCAGCAACCCCCAAACTTTTGTTCTAGTATAATGAAAGCAAGAAGAGCTCAGTGGTTGTTCGTTGACGTCACTTCTGCACATACATGGCAGAGTCAAAGAAAACTCATTTCCCTTTTGGGCAGTTTATTCAGAATTTTGCTTGAGTGACTGAATAGGATGGATTGCAGCTGTGGTTAGAGTTGGGGTCTGCCAATGAGTCCTTTTGCAACACCATACCATTAAAACCACTGTCTTTGTACCCTGACATTGCAATTAAAACATTTTTACAAACCCAGGAATTACAAAACAGAAAGTGCATTGGAGAAATTTCTAAAATCTCATTATAGATAGCAAGTAGAGATGCATTCAGTTTTGCCATCACTTCTATTTTTATATAAAAGCCTAGTAATAATTAAGACTACTCATCTAGTATGTGTTTTACATATACAGCTCTATATCGATATGGACTTTGGTAGAAGAAATAACCCTCATTCTTCACAGAGCACTAGTAGACCTCCAAATGCTTTAAAGAGGGTTGTTATTCTTGTCCTTTGTTATTGTACAAATAAATACAGGTAAAGAAGGCACCTGGACTCATAAAGCTATATCTAAACTGACCAGCGGGAGACTTTTAGAGGTGTGGGACCTGCAGGGTCCTGATAAGCAGGGGACCTGATGAAATGTCTGGGGGCTCCCAGGCAGCTTGTTCACCCAGGTTTCCTTTATGTGGAAGCATGTCCAAAGATGCAACCAGTGTCTCTTAGGGTCAGGACATAGCTGCAGCCAGATCTGGGAGCTCCCAAGAACCCAAAATGCTTGTAGCCACCGTGTCTGTATCAGGAAGTAGTACCTGGGTGTGGGCATGGGTTTGTAAGGCAAACCAGCTGAGGCTGAGGTCCAGACATCCATGCTACATATCTACATTTCAGGGGTTTTTGCTTTGGACTACCTCCTCCAGTCTGGTCCAGTGCCCTGGAAGCCCTTCAGCACTGGGAGTGCACTAGGCAAGCTCCTGGGGGCAGCTTCTCATTTAACTTCATCCTGGAGAATTCCAGTTATACAGAAAACCCAGGAACTGTACCTTCTTTTTCCAAACTGTGTGAGGAACATGTCTCTTTGAAATGGATGGTCCAGAATAAATGATGCCTGGGAGCCATTTGCTGACACCAGCAGTTGGATACCTCCAGCAACTATTTCTTAATTGCTTGTAAAAGAAATGGCAGCCAGGGAAATGGAACATCTTTCCAAGGAAAGGATAAAAACCACAGATGAATACTTTCATGGTGCAGTGTCTGATCACTGACTGTTAGGAAAAAAACAGGTCTCTCATTTAAAAATCAAAAGCACCACAGATGGCAGGTGATAGCAAACGAAGAACTTTTACCTTGGCTGTGTCTCTGTTGGCTTCAGGCAGCAGCATGATCAACAGATGCAAAGCTTGTAGCTGTAACTTGATCTTGGAGATTTCTAAGAATATGAATAATTAATATTTTTGGAATCCCAGTTACAATTGCTTTGTTCTAAAAACCTTGTTGGTCAGCAGTTCTAGAAACACAGTAACCACTGCCTAGTTGAGACTAGCGTGTTTAGGTGTTGATTAACCATAACCTTTTTCCCAAATATAAAATCAACTTAATAAGTGGGGTTTTCCTCATCATCTTGGGTCTTTGTCAGAGGGGGAGACAAGGCTCTCTAAAATTCTGTCTAAATAGCAAGGAGCCAATATTTTTCAGAACTCGCCAGTTTCTCTTTGATAGCATGGTCAGAATGTGTTGTGAATATGGATCAGGTATTTTCCCCCTTTCAAACTGAAATGGATATTTGTTTTCAGAAAATCTTTGGACTAATGTTATGTAATTTGCTGAATGCTTGTGCCATTGGAGTGGAGATTGATTGCTTAGAACTTAAAAAGTATTTGTCCTGAATCTAGCACCGTAGATGAATGTAGAACCCCTTGTCAGTTACAAAATACCATCATGTTTCAGCAATTGGTATATATTGATACTGTGCAACGCTCACTAGAAGAGCTGGGGTGGAGAAGGTGGGAAGAATAACTCTGTCATTTACTTCCACTCAGGGTGGATGAGTGAGGTTTGAAGAAAAAAAGAGTGCAAGTTGTGGACAGTGTATCTGTTGTAGGGAATAAAGTTACTTTATTCTGTGCAGACACCTCCTGTTCAGTCTTCTCCAAACTGCTAAGCGATCGTAACTGCATGCGGTCTGGGACTCACAAGGAGCACACTCAGGTATGTCAAGGTTACAGGAAGAGGTCACCTCCTCGTGCCCTTTAAACTACCTCATGGAGACCCTGAAAACTTGGCTGCAACCTTATGTAAAACTCCTAAGTTTTCTGTGCCAATTTGTGTAATAAATTCACCATCCTGATAGTTTCACTCTGTCCTAGCTAAAGGGAATTTACAATGAAGTCAATAGGTATGGCAGGGTACTACTGCATTCTTCCTGGAAGAGAAATGTACAAAATGTACTGAGAATGAGAGGGTGTATGTACACTGAAAACAAAACCCGACAGCCTGAAGCTTTCTGTGATCACACATACCTTTGTACGAACATTCTGACCTCAGCATAAACCTTAAGAGAAATAAAATAGATCCAACAGAGTATCAGCTAAAGGGCAGTGACTTGAGTTTACCTTGCAGAAATCTTCATTTGTGAAATCTATAATTTGTGTGAATCAGAGACTGTATATGAAAGTCATTTCTCAGCCATCGTTTGCTCACAAATTTCAAATCTTAAACAGTTGTGTCATTCACACAACGAGCCTATGCTATTAGCTAAATGCAGAGACTTTTTTCCATTTGAAAAAGAAAGCTTGCAGAAAATTTAGATGTTTAGGCGATGCACTGGGCCTTTTTTTCTCTCTACTTCAGAGAGAGAAAAAATTACATGTTTTTTTCTCTCTACTTCAGAGAGAGAGAAAAAATGTAATGTCTACTGTTGCATTTTATCTAGATCAGTCCATACTAACTCCATCTCCACATACTTTCCACTAGCGTGATGAAAGCAGGCAAATACTCTACTGTGAAGAGTGGGCTTGGGAGTTCTCTTATAAACATTTTCAGCAGTCCTGCTGCGTCATTATTTCGTACTTGGTCCCAGTCAAAAGTGTCTTCATAAAATTTTGCCTCAAGTTCTTGATGGAGATTCTGAAAGATAAAAAGGAACATCTGACCTTTAATCATTGCTTCTGACCCGGCAGTTTGAGATCACTTCAGAAATCCCATTACAAACGACAGGCAGGTTTACACCACAGTTGAATTAAAGTAGCCCTAAACCATTAGCGGTCTAGGTACAGCCACGCGGAGTTCAGAGCAGATTAACAAATGAGGTTCCTGGCAATATTTTGCAAACCAGGCTAAATTGGTTTGCTATAGCTAGATTTCTGCCAGTGATCCATCTGAACCATTTTGAAGCAAGACAATTTTGTGCAGTGTCTTAGAACTAGAAACAGAAAATTCAGTTAAACAGGATTTTTAGCACAGCTGCTCTTTTTGTTTAAAACACTCTCCAGAGGTTTTGACCCTTATATCACAAAGGAATGGCATTTCTTCCTCACTGCCAGTGAACTTGCTAGATAGCCTGTTAGCATCCGAGTCCACGGGTCTTGAGCAAATGGCTTTAACTTCAGGTCTTCCTGTCTTTAGAAGGATGTTTTCTTTTAGGATAGCTATAATTAGATTTGATCACTTCGTAGAAAAATAAAGGCATCAAACCTGTCAGAAAACCTCCACTTAATACATGCCAAAAAAAACCCTCAAAAAACACAAGAGAGATCTAAGACAGAATTGATTATACCATTTTGGGTGCCCATTTAATCCTCTTGTTCTCCAGTGTCAGCATCTTGCTCTATAACAGAGGTCTGTTTAGTTCTGGAGGGTAACCAATCAATGTTTCACACACGTGTGTGAATGGGAAATATTCACTAAGGTTCCTAGCAGGAAGAGAATTTGGTTTCAAACCCAGATCACTGTTTGGAAAATGCAAGCTTCTCAAAAATTTTTTGGGTTAATAAGATTGAAGGATGCTATTGTAATATAAGGATATCCATAAATAATGCAGCTTTCATGATTATTACTGGCCAAACACTGTCTTATCCATAGGAAGTTTGTTGCTGCTTTTTGTGAGACCATTTAACACACAATATATCTGTAGCTAATATTCAGGTTTCAGATCATGTTTTTTGTCAAACGTACTTTAATATTATGCAAAAAAGTTCAGTCTATTCAGACAGAAAAGCTTTTAAAAATGAATTCTGTTTACCGAGTCTAACATGAATGGAAGGAAATTACATGTCAAATATGGTCACATATAATGAAGTGGAATGGTTGGCACAAAAGGAAATAGAAAGTCATTCAGGATTTGGTATATAATGTTACAATCTCATTTTTACTAGCACATTTTACTGGTTGTAATCTGGGCTATCTCAGCTTCCTCTGTATTCACATCCTTTGCACATAATCCATACAAACACCTGGATTAAATTCTCTCCTGGTAACTGACTGGGAAATGTGGAACAGAAATCCTCACCTCATCAAAAGCACAAGAGGACAGAAAAACTACTCCACATTTTTCTGCTGAGAACTGGGAAAAAACCGTAGAAATAGAAAGCAAGATTTCTGAAACATAAACATTTAATATATATATCCACACAGGCAAACTTATATATATATTTTATACACTCACCGCCCCCCCATATACGTACATATATATTCACCTAAGTACTTTTAAAATACATTTTTGCAACTTTTTTTTTTAAATGTGACTGATCCTACAGTAGACTATGATACATTTTTGGCTCATTGGAGCTT
Organism: Gymnogyps californianus; assembly: GCF_018139145.2. Taxonomy (NCBI): domain Eukaryota; kingdom Metazoa; phylum Chordata; class Aves; order Accipitriformes; family Cathartidae; genus Gymnogyps; species Gymnogyps californianus. Next base: position 55,114,009 of record NC_059472.1, on the reverse strand, counting down.
TTGTTACAAACCAGATTACAGAGGAAAACTTGTATTTATTTCTTCTATTCTTTGTTTTATAGAAGAGTAACCTTTAATCACTTCCATATGCCTTTTCTTTCTCCAAACAAGACTAAAATAAAATTGGAATGCCCTCAAATCCTAATGTCATAATAACGTATGAAGGCTTTGAAGGATGAAATCTGGATCTGCTTTGAAAAAATCTCTCTCTTCTGGTTGGCTTGTTGGACAGACTTAAATGAAGCCAAAACTCAAATAAATTCAAACTTCCATATGGGCAGTTTAACTTACCACCCAGTATAGGAGACTTACATAAAAAGTCATATCTCATAGCAGCTCCCTGGATATAGGTTGTGAATAAGAAGTGAACAAGACACAGTACAGTATATGCAAAGAATATGAAAGTAATTTAATTAATTAGAGCACAGCCCTGCTGTGTAATATTTCCCCAGAGAGGCTGGAAAAAACTAAGAATCTGTGAAATAATACTTGAAGTATTTGTATGAAAAAATGAGGAAGCTGAAAAGTACAAGCCAAATTAGGAGCTCCCTTCTGCAGGATGCGGCACTTTGCAAGGTGCTGAGTGCTTTTATCAATCCACAGAGTCAAAGGGGGCTGGGATGCTACTGCCTATCTTCGGTGCGTTTCACGTAATGCCGCTTTTTCTTGTACAGTCATTTTTGATGATCCCCAGCCCGTCAACATTTAGCAATCCCCCACATTTGTGTGGCTGCCACAATGCTGAGACTTCCTGCCTCAGAAAGCAAGACTAGCTTTCTTGAGGATGAGAAAGTGGGAGTGGAATGCACTGTAAGATGTTGCTTAAACCAGACAAAAAGAAACCTAGAAAAAAACAAAAGTCTGGGAAAGAGGTAGACACTACTAAGCCCAGAAAAAAATTGTTTTCCTAATTTCCCTCTGCCAAAGGCTTCCAGCTCCTGGAATCATGTTAGTCTGGAGAAACAATTGGAAGCATTACTACACCACAATGTTAGGTTATTGGGTACCAACTATTCTGTGTTCATAGCCCGCAAATAGCCCGTGAAAATGCAGTACTTGAGGCTGCCAAACAGTGAACACAGGCCAAATTTCTCTCACTTGGAACATGAAATTGTAAGATCACAGAAGACAAATGAGAAATAAAATGACACGAAGGTTAAAAAGACATAGAATAAGATCTTTATCTGAAGTTCACTCAGTTTATCAACTGGATTTCTGAAATAAATCAACTCTGGATTTCTGAAATAAATTAAAACAGAGATAAGATCACAGCAATTTTGGAAGACGGAGATAAACTGAAAGGATCCCTCAATGTTTAGTGGAGAAAAACTGCATTCAATGTCAAGTCTGTGCTTTATATAGAACATTAACAAATGCAAAGCAATAGACCACGTTCTGTGATTTATTGGTTCCCAGGAACCAATCTGACCTTTCACTGGTAGGAATAGAAATGCTGAGCTACACACATCAGTATTTATGTGTGGCGTGAATTTGTGTGTGCTGTATTATTTTACTTAGAGTCTGTGGTCCAGGAGACAGAAAACTGGCACGAGCGTGTACCTTGACTCTGGAGGCAGATCCAGGCACTCGTAGAATTCCTTCGGTTTCTAAACCTGTTTCCTCAAGCTTGAGCAGCAACTGAAAAAAACCCAACAAAACCCAGGAAAATACTCAGAAGCACTTAAAAATACTATCAACTTTTTTTCAATCTAGGTATCCTTGAAAATAATTTGAGAAAGATACATTTCTATGTAATTTGCTAATGAAAACAAGCCAGCTAATGTAAATAAACCTTCCTAATTTGTTCTCCATATTCCTGACCCTGAAATACGGAGTATGCAGAGTACGGAAAACTGATAATGCAATAGGCCCCTCTGTCCTTGATTTGAGACTTGGAACTGCTATGGAACAATTAACGCATAAACGTATTAATAAAAGGGCAGATACGCTGGGTAAAACACAATGGTGTTTTGAGGGAAAATTAACCTCTGAGAAATGTTTAAGTCTTTCCCTGAGGAGCACAATGGAAAGGTCTATAGATAACATACGTTTCTGGGAACTGAGAACTCAGATTAGAAAATGATCCCAGGATATTTTATTTTGAAATTTCTGTGAATAGAGGAATAGGCTTTCCACTCTAATGCTTTATAAAAAAATAAATATGTTTTGATTTAACATAATTTAGAAGGAGGAAAAAAAAAAAAAAATTTCCTAGCATTTATTCACACAGCTCTGTATTTTCACCACCAGCTCTGCTTCCTGCCCTAGCTGTTGGATCTTTCTAATTTCCCATGGTATCTTGACAGAGGAGCTGTGGAGCTGATTGCAAAATCATGTAAATATTCAAGTCATGTCACTCTTTCCCCTGACACTCCACACCACTTCTCCTTTTGTCAGTATTTACAGGGAAATTTGTTGTAGTTTTGAGTCCATGTAAACCGGTGTAATTGCACGTGTGCTTGTGTCTGTGTACCTGTCTCCAAGACATCCGCTGGATGTCATTGTACTGTCAAATGACTTCTATAAATTACATTGTCTTGTCATACAAACCTCAATGAGAAGATACCACTTCCATTCTGGAAATTAGAGCTGAGTAATACCTATGGTTTGAATTCATGTGAAATTAAAACTCCTGAGACAACTCATCTCTGCCACTTCTGCACATACACATAATTTTGCATGGCGTTCTAATGTAATGACAAAGGGAAACAGAAAGACAGACATTTGTTTCCCGAAGTTTCCTGTACGGTATCATATAATTACAAAAGTCAAAAGAGGTCCCCACCACAGATAAAACACACAAAGCAGCAAATTTTGTCTCCTTGTCACAAGGCTTTCAAAACACAACGTACAGACAACCTGTAGACACCTTCAAGTCTGTAAAGCCTGCATCTTCTTTTATCTGATGACTCTTTTGAGTGTCAATGCAAATGATGGAAAAGCAAATCTTAGTGGTCGAGTAGGCTGAGTTATACTCACTTTTTGGAAGATGAGGGGAACTTTTATTCCAGGAACCTTCTTTTGATCGTTCTCCAGCAGTATGGTGAGAGGGACTCCAAACAGACCATTTTCTTAAAAATAACAACAACAAATGTGAAAAAGAGGAGAAACAGCCTCGTACGTGCCTTCTTCGCAACGCTGAGCGGTGCCCAGGTGGCCGCCATGGGGATGCCCCAGCACGGTACCTCGTCCCCGCACCCTCTCTGCGCGGTTCCTCTTCAGCTCCACCCCCAGTGCGTCGTAGAAGGCCGTTAGCTCAATCAGGGAGAGGTAGCGGATCTTCTTCATGTCTTCAGGAGAGAGGTCTCCAACCTCTGTCAGTCCAAACCGGCTTTTCCGAACAATGAATTTCTACAGTAGAGATGGGTCACATTTTTATTTGCACAAAAATTACAGGAAGTGACTTTTTGTTTTGAAAGGGATGCCCGTATGTGATAGGAAGTCATATTAGGGTAGATGGATAACACCAAAGAGCTGAACTACAACCCTATATATTGGCCTGGTATGTTGACATAACTTGCATCTATCTGAAACATAAAATTGAGCTTCCTGCCCATCGTGTTCCCTTGCAGTTTGACTGGTAAGCGGTGCTGGAGCAGAGATATTAACCTCAGTGCCTGTACTCCAGCTGGGGCAAATGAGCTATGCGCTACTTACTTACTTAAACTTTTGCCCAGTTTCAGCAGGATGTAACATTTTACTCTGCTTCTGCCTCCCCCAGAGCGTCTTTGGATGCTGTTGAAGTAGCTGACACATTTCATCGTGGATATGATTGTCTATCAATCGTGTGTGTGTGTGTAATGAATCCGTGCCTGCTTTGCATATTACTATTTATTTATGAGGTCTTATAGGAGAGTTCAAACTAAAGATCTGAGGAAAAGCCCAGAAGCAAAATCACTTAGTCTTGATGCCAACCTGCCAATTTACTGGTACTTTTTATTACTCAAGAAGCATTTAGGTTTATAAACAGGACTCCCAGCAGCTAAGAAATGATTTATTCAAGTAGGCTTGAACTAAATGAGACTTAGTAATTTGAGGGCATGTGAAGATGTCTACATATTTTAGAAACTGCAGTGTCATGGACCAGAGCCAGGAATGTTGCATCATGACAGAAGAATTTGTACAAATGTCAAAAAGAACAAATACCCATCAGTTTTTTAGCTAATTGTTAGACATAATAACAAAGTTCTAGTAAAAAACATGCTTTTCAAAGAACTGTGGATCTTTGGTATTGTATGGGGTTTTTTAATTTAATTGTAATTTAAACCAGTAATTGTTAGTCAGAGGTATAACTAAATAGCATTACAAATCATCTCCTCCCTTTAGGGGACTGAGTGGAAACCCAGCCTCTAATAATGTTTTGCTTCTGGAGATTTCAGCCCAGTCCTCCCTTTTTTAAACAAATTTAGACTCAACAGGTTTAACCCATCTTTAGATGAAGCCAGTCAAACAGATTAAGAAAAAAGCAAACAAAGAAAGAATTAAACTACACCAGATTTCAAAAGTAAGAGAGGACAAAGGACATCTAGATCACGTAGGTTATGACTTCCTAAATCACATTGCACGTGGTCTTTCAATAGGGATTAATCATAACTGGGGGAGAAAGAGTGCAGGGGATGGAATAACTAATTTACATGCTATCATCTGGGGCATTTTAGGCCGGAATCTTCCCTCCCCAGAATGCAGCAATTCCGCTGTTACTCTTATGCTGAGACTTAATAATGTAACAAAAGCTACATGGAGGATAGTCTTCTGAAGACACATAAAATACTAAAGAATATCTATGCATTTTGGTTCCAGTGATGCAAAAAGTCCAAAAGCAGTCAAAGCACAATAAATCATCTTGAAAATAAGAAAAAAATCACACAGTATACATATATTTTCTGAGGGGAAAGAGAAAAAGTATGTTTGCCAAGAAAAAATGACAAACACTCCAAAACCAATTACAAAGGGTAACTACAATGATTTTCCATGGTGGCTGGTTGACTCCTAGAGTCACTATGATGTGGTGCAGTGTTAACACAAGGTTTGGGGCTGGGCCTCTTTCTTCTGCCTTGTGTCACAATTTTTCAGTGATTTTTCTTACAAACAGTGGAGTCACAATACACAGCATTGAAGGAGGCTGTGCTATCCCGAAATTAGATTACTAGCGTTTTGGCTAACGATCATGTCCGATATTGTGTGACATGTTGTTTCTATGTGGAACTATACAGTGTACTAAGAAGGGCCTGAAATGCTTACTGACTCTTAGTTCTGTAATATCTTCAACTAAGTCACATTCATCATGGTCCCGCATTGGGGAAATTGTATATAACCCTGTGCAGACAGTGATGTTGAGTTGGCTCTTCCAGGAGGTGCAGGGGACATGCTATTTGATGATATATAATCTCCCTCTGTGCAGCTCAGTATATGCCATCCATGAAGTTGGTTATATTAATGTGTCAGACCTGCCCTGGAGAAAGTATGGTGTTGTGTAGACTTCAGTCTGGCCCTGTTGGCCCACCTTGAGGAAGAAAGGACAGTCCTTCAGAGTGTAGGTGACTGGTCACTCTATGTAACAGAGAAAGAGGTGATTTTTTTGCTGGGGCCCATTAAAGCCTGAGCCATTATGGGAAAAAACAAATACCATCAGTGGCAGCATATGAAGTAAGAGAAATGTCAATGTCAACAGCTACAATTGTTGAATGTATTCAGAAACTTTCTGTCTGTGATGACCTGGTGTATTTCTCCTGTACTCTTCCAAGCACACAAAATTATGTCCTGCATGCAGAATAGTTCATCTCCAGCACAATACTGGCCTTTTCTAATACTAATCAATTATGCGTCCACAGGTCCAGGATATTCAATGCGGCATCTTCTCTTCCCTGTTTGTCACCTGCTCTATCAACTGGAAATTGTCCGAGCTGTTGCAGAGAACAATTTGCACGCGCGTGTGTGTGTGTGTGTTGTAGTGAAGGCTGGGGTCCTAGGTTTGCTATTACAAGGAGCAAGGATGAACATTTGCTATTACAAGGAGCAGGATTTTGGTTTGCCAAAATCATGATGAATGCAGAGATATCCTTACTCTCCACAGGACACCAAGTTATCCCCACCACAAAAAACCCCCGACACACTAAAGCACAGGGATTTCACACCAGTTGTAATCTACTTGGTGTCTTATCCCTCCTTTCAACACGGAAGCTTACTTCTGCATCTCAGGTTCTTCTTCCTTGGTGGTGCCTGAGATGGACAAATGGATAATTCTCAGAGAATTCAATGTCTGTGTGGATAGTAACAATTTCGGATTAGTTCAGGACCTCAGGACATCATAACATTCAGGAAATGCTTCCAAATAACTTACAGCTATTATTTCATACATTTCACTAAAAAGTTGTTATAGCTGAAGCACAAACCTAATGCTCCAGTTTTCAGTAATGGAAGTTGTGAGGGCTGATGTAAATAGAAAACTGACTTCCTTGACTTCAAGAAATAATTCCAGATAATGACACAGCTGCTCAGTGTATGTCTGCTTGGATGATGTGATATGGTAAACTTTCCTTTAACCATTCATGTAGTATCTCCTATAGCGTAATTGCACTGAATATTGATTGGAGACAATCAGTACTGCTGCAGGACTAAGGCTTGCTTTCCTCCCTTCATCTGTGAAGCAATTTTAAATCTGTGTGTTAACAAAGGCAGATAATCTGTGGGGGAATAAAGTAGGAAAGCAAACCAGTAATGAAAATGATTGCTAGTTTTAGTGCCAGTAACCGGTCATTATTTCTATGTGAAAAACGTGTGGATGATGCAATATTTGTGGACTGAGTTACACATATTCATCTGTGATGGGTACAAGTAAAAACCAGGCCTGGATATCCAGGTTAGCTTTGGTGCCTCTCTGGGAATCAGTCACAAGTGGTAGGTGGGCACGGCGGGCGGTCTCTATAAAGCACACACAGCAAAGGACAGCTAATGTGTCTTAAAACACTCCAGTGTGCTGGGGATATAAAGCAGGAAATTACTGCGTTAAAGAAAACAATTGAGGAAATATGTGGAGAACAAACTTACAGGCAAAGCAGAGTCTTCCTTTTTGAACCTCTGGTTTTTTGGCCATTCTTGGGTTTTTGGAAGGACCGTAATGGATTCTGAGAAAGAGACCTCATAGGAGAGCTCTTCTGTTACGGATGGGCTGCCTTTATCTAGTCCGCAGTCTAGACAGCTATTAGCTGAAAATAAGGGAAATTATATATGAATGCTGAATGTATGCTTGCATTTAGTACAGAGACATTAAAAAATTGAACCAAGATGACAAAAATCTTGAGAAAGTAATAAAGGAAGTGCTTCAAAGAGGAATTTCAGTGTAAACCATAGCGTGTTCCTGTTTTGTCTGGAGGAAATAACCCCTTAGAAATAAAATCCCTATTTTCATTTTAGATTATTTAACTTGTTGCTTTTCGTGAGAAAGATAGTCAAGCTGGAACTTCCTGTTTATCAGGAATTATCGAGTTTTTGTACTGCATCCTTGTCTACCCAGGCCAGCAAACTGTGGTGGCACTCGTCTAATGAACAGTTAAAACCAAAAGTTCCTGACAGAAAAATGCTGTTGACACAGTTTCTCAGGTCACTGTTGACTTATTTACAATCATAAGACATTGTGCATATATTTAATATGCTCACACACACATATTTCTCACAATTGCTAGTTTAGGTGTATAGCACCAAAACAGGACGCAATGTACAGTCTTCCAATTTGAAAAACACTACATCTACTGGAATTTCTGGTAGATATTGCGAAATGACTTATTGCTCTACTTTAAAATTTAGTTGCCTCCTGAAATTAGTGGATGCCAGAAGAAAATTTTTGAAATCAGTACAATCAAGTACAGAAATACCCTATTGTCATGGAGTCCAAAGTGTGATAACACGCATGAGTTCCAGTGTTGCCAACTTTCATGACTGATCTCTCGCATCTCAGGACAATTTTTAGGCTTCCCTTAAGGTCCAGCTCCTAGACTCAAGCAATTGGAACAGAATCATCATTTCCATTGGAAGTGAAGGAAAATTTCAGCCCCCAGGACTGCAGAGAAGGGTTTACTAACATGACGCAAGTGCATTCAAAAGCCATGGAAATCAGAAAGTGAATTCAAAAGCATTACATGTTTTATAAACCTGTGCATGCCCCATGATTTTTTAATGATTGCATTTACAGATACAGGGACTTAAACATTTTTTGCAACACCCTTTGTTTTGCAAGTCTGGTATGAAAAAGCTAAGTGTGTTATTAAGTGGCTTCTGGCTTCTGAACTGTGGCCTTAGATGTTACCTAATGGCCAAGCCATTTAAGATGTTTTTCATCTCTCTTACCACCCTTGGACTTGAGACCACAGACTGTCCATGATACCCCTGGCCATTTGGTTCCCCATCTGCTCTAGTACAACTGCTTGCAGAGCAGAGGTATCAGCAGAGCAGCTTTTGCAAACAAGGAAAATGTCTGTGGCACTATATCCAGAGGTAAACATCTAAGGGACTAGTTTAGAAAGTCGGGTATTAATATCCCTTTAGTTAAGCCCTGAACAATGGTGATGGAAAGAGCTTTCAAAATGAAAGATGGACATTCCCATGGAAGGCTGCTGACAGTTATCCAGACACTGAGTAGAGCAGAGCTGTCATTTTCATTAGCACTGCCAGTCACTGTCAGGGCAAAGTGTTTAAGGGATGTCCAAAATAACACCATTAGTAGATCAGAATAATAGGGCAGAACCAGAAAAATGACAAATTTCTAATACTACAGTTTCTGCAGTACTGGAGAAGAAATGTGAAGGAAATACGTATCTTTCTTGTCATGATTTGCAACAAGAAAATACACTGCTGACATATTTTGGACAAATTCTGCACCATATTGTTTAGAGGTTATTTTTACATTCCCAGCCATGGAACGATCAGTTCTTTTTAGACACTGGTCCCTCAAGGGCAGCAGTCTGTGTCTGTACAACACCGGTCTTAAATGGGAGACTTTGGTTCCTGCATGACAATAAGCTGACAACGATTTTAAGGAAATATATGCAGCACGGCCCCAACATGAAAAAGGGGACTAACCTCTGAACCACAAAAGGATCTTTCTGTCTATCATTTTCCTAGGAGGAAGTGAACACTGGTTACATGTTGGCATACTCACAGCTAACTGATTTCCAAACTGGTTTCTGCCCAGGAAGCTGGATACCATTAGAAGGAACTGGTGACACTGGAACTGTCTCAAATGTGGGCTGATAGGCAAGGAAAAATGATCAGACTGCAGTGAAGGTAAACGTCTATGGACAGAAACTGCTACAGTTCAAGCAACAGCGTATCATTCTCAGCTTACAATCTTTTGCCAAGTTTAAACATCCTGCTGTGATTCGCCAGAGTACATTTTTCATAGCCAAGCCTGAGAATTAATCTTCCCCAGGTTGCACAGATTTGGATCATGTTGAGGTCAGTAATATTGCAGCTTGCTCTAGCTAATGAGTCCTGTCCTATATAATGACTGAAATTAGCTAAGTAAATTGCTGTACGTAATTGTACTAAGCGAAAGGTCCTTGTCAAATTGTAATCCATCCTGCTTTTAATCATTTTGGCCACAAATCTTTTTGAGGACTCTCTGACACGTGTTGAATAACCACTGCTCCCAAGCACCTGTCAGAAATCAGGCTGTTCACCGCCTTTTGGGATTTGGGCACCAGCAAATTATTAATGGATGGATGTCGTCCTATAGGTTATATACTAACACTTTATCAGTGAACTGCAAGAACAGTTTTAGGGAAAAAAGACCTTTTCTATAGTAAAATTCATTTCTTTCTGCTCCAGAAATCATTCTGCACTGTGTGAAAATGGGGGAAGTGTGTGTGGCACAGCAGAGAGGGGGCTCAGAAGCCCAGGGGGTGACTTTCAAGCACTGTCACCTCTTCTTGGCAGTGGAGTTTTGCCCTTGTTCTCAGCAGTTTTGGGACTCATAAAGACAAATCTGAGTATTTGCATGTACACGGGGCAGTAGCAACTCATCTGCATGTTCTTGGGTAAAAAAAAAAGGTCAGGAATTCAAAAAATACTCTGAAGGGTACTCAGTGAAAATGACTACAATGTCCCAAACCAGCCTTGTATTTTTTCTGCTGTCCTTTGCCTCCTGGTGGGAGCCCTTGGAACCCCCCCTTTCTCAAACCTGCTGCCTCCCCCCCCCCCCCCCGAGCCTGATGGAGCAGCCCCAGCTTTCCAGCTGAAGCTGCAGCTGAGGGCCCCGATGAGCCCACAATAGCCGCTCTTTAAATTGCTCTTTAAATTGCTAAATCGGCTGTTTATCAACAAGCAGCAATGCCTCAGGGCAGAAATTTTGTCTTCCCCATTTGTAGCCAATGCACAGGAACAGCATTCAGGCTGCTAAAAAATGTCGGATATTTAAAAGACAGGCAGTTCTTCCAATTGGAAGCCTGAAATAATGTTGCAGTTGTTTTATTCAATCTTATCCTCTGAGCTATTTGGGTAACAAAGTCAAATGTAACATGAATAAAATCTCTCCTGAGAGAGTCCATTGAATGTCCCGCAAACTTGATAGCAAACAGGATTTGAGTCACATGGACTTCCTTTGCCAGAAGACTGTAAGGACCATTGATTTTTTTAAAAGGAGAACTGTAGGATGCTTTTATGATAAAATCCCATAACATTTACACAAAAGGCTTGAGGACATAAAAAAGCGTTATAAATTTCAGGTGGGAGTATGGAAGTGGAGGGGATGGTTAAACTTGCCTCAGCAATTTGGGAAAATTAAACATAAAAGTAGTTATTCTGCTGCTTAAGATCCAGATGGAGAGATTAATGGTAAACATTAGCAACTGGCCCATCTACTTTGACTGCTCAAAATGTCTGACCCTCTGAACAGTATTCAGAATAGATTTACAGTGAGTCAAGTGTATTAAGGAAAAATTCCTTCCAGCCTTGTTACACAGGTGAAATCAACAGTGAAGCAGCTGCAGTAACCAGGTTTGGCTAAGCACGGTGGAGCTTGGCGGAGCCGAACTGACAGCTCAACTCTGCTTTGCACCCAGCAGTGCTTGCAACAGCCTATGGGCTGCTCTGCCTTGCGGCAATTGAATAAGGTGAACCGTGTACAATATCAGAGATAGCTAAAAATGTCGTATTCTTGGTCTCATTTCCCAGCCTCCACAGTAAGAGTGTATAAAGAAGCCAAATCTATGTCTCTTTTGTGAAAATCTCTTCCAAACAGGACCAACCCCCCACCAAGCTTTTTTTAATCTTAGGATAATACGATAAAAAGAAAGGGAAGACTGGGAATAAAACCTTTTTAATGCATGAATTTTAAAGATACAGATTATTTCTTTAGTGAAAAAGAAGATTAAAAAACTTTGGAAGCTCATGTCTTAACAAATGTGAGAGGCCAAGAGTCAAATTGTGTCCTTAACTAAATCGGGACAGCTTTATTCATTTGGCTGGGGCTCGGCGAAGGCAAGACTTCTCTTTCTTATCCTGATTTCTGACTGAAAGTGATTCATTAGACAGTTCTCATTATCCAATATTAAAAATGAGCCCAGTGTTTACTGGCGCAATGTATACAGGAATTTCCAATGGGAAGAGGAAACCAGAAGAGCAAGGAAAAGATGGAGATGAGGTAGATAGTTCTTTAGTAGCTACCCTCATTGTAGAAGATGTAAAAACAAATCACTGGAGCACCAAAGCGACCAAATTCTATTGTCAGCCCTGCAGCTAAGGGAAATAAAGGCAAAGGAGAGTAGCCTTATAGCTCTGGTCGGGATACAAGTTGTCCGTGCTTTGGATATATCCATAATTCCGAGCACTGTCATCGCAAATGCCTTTTCATGCAAATAGCTCTGGGTTAGTTAGTGATTCTTCTTTAATTAGGACATGATTTTCTCATGCATTCCTCGAGTAAAACGCTCCTAAAACTCTTGAGGAGTTTTAGCTGATCACAACTTACAGGGTTGGGCTGTTAATGAACATGATGCTTCATTTCCTCCCTCCAATAACAAAGTCAATGTTTTCCTCCCCATTTGTATTCTGCTGTTGATTTTTCTAGACTTTGAGCACTAGCAGAGCCGATAGCTTCTGATGGAAGCAGTGGGGTACCAGCAGTAAGGAAAATCAGGCCACTGTGATTAATAAACCGTCCAATTTATATCTCGGTAGCGTGGCTGTCAGTCAAGCCGACTGCATGTAGGCCTGTCTGAAGCGGAGCAGAGCCACCTCAGCTGGGGCAGGCTGCTCCGCCAAGGCATCACTCTCGGAGGTACCGCAGGTGCTGCGTTTTGCCCCCAGGGATCATGGCACCTTTCCGGGGTGGGCAATAGAAAAAAAAACCAAACCAAACACCACCAAACAAAAAAAGGAAATATGGCTTCGTTTCCTTTCATTTCAGTCCACTTGGGCTGTTGAGGGAACACTCCTGCCCTGAGGGGATGGATCTCAAGGCAGGATGAGGGAAAAAGCACCCTTTGCTCTGTGTTGGCCCACACAGAGGCTGGCCACCAGGCAGTAATAGCGAAATGTCTAGCAGACAGGTTTTTTCAGAACAGAGAGAAGAAACTAGGGCAAATCTCTCTCTTCCCTTCCTCCCCTCCCCCCGGATGACAACTATTTATGCCTCTTCAGTGGTCCCTAAATCTCATCTCAGGTGACCCTAGTGAGCTAATCACCTTTTCTCTCATCATTAGCCACTGAAGAGAGTAATCCATCCTGTGACCCATCCCTCTAGGCTCCTGCAGTGCTTAGGTTGTTGGGAAGAAGGTGTAAATCCATCCTTCTAATGGGGAGGATTATAGAGTTACGTGAAACAATTAGAGCTGTTTTGCTATTTGCAACACGTTTACTTCTTCCCTTCCCAACTAAAAAGCAGGATGGGAAGGCAAAACGCCTGCAAGTCATTTCAAGCAGCGTTTTTAGCAGCCTTTCTTCAGCAGCTGTGCTGAACAGATTTGCCCCTCCCTGTCCCCTGTTGCTCTTCTTTTTTGGCTGTGTTGTTTTTAATGTGGATCACTTTCCCAAACTGATTCATCACAAAGATTCACTGACAGCTGTAGTGCCATGCCCAAAGAGGCAGCAGAGCGTGAGGGACTGCCTCAGCTGATACCCCCTTACAAAGGACTGCTCGGGAAACCCTCAGGTCAGGGCACAAGCCTCCCTGCAGTGTGTTTATCCCTGAGGAGCTGATAATTAGGACAAAGTTTCTAAATCCCATAATATAATACGCAGCAGAGATAGGAGCAATGGTCAATGGGAATGCCAAAAGGGTGTTGGGAACCTTGTAGGCTTTTGGAAATACAATCTGTTTCACAGTCCATTGGAGGGAGGTGATGGTGTGCTCTGCAGCTATACTTGTGTTATCTGTGTTTAACATTTAGGTAAGCACCCTGCAGAACTGCCTATTTTTGTGGGAAGAAGAATTAGAAGTCTTAATTACTTGTTTGGTCTTATCTTTCAGACTTTCACAATGCAGAACTAGTAAGTGAGCTGAATTTCAGAGGAGGTAAAACAGTGATTTGAAGGGCAATGGCTCTGAAGCTCCTGATTCCTTTAGCAAGTGAGAAACAGAGGTGAAAAATAAGCAATCAATAAGATCAATAATGTGCCCATTTGAGAGAACGGGTACAACATTTATTTGGCTGATTGAAGTTTTAAATTTTAAAAAGTTTTAATTTTTAAAAATTTTAAACATGTTAAGATTTACAGATACTTCAATCAGGAGAAGTGTGCTAATCTAATAAGAAGTGCCATCAGCTTTTTAATGTTCATGCAAACATGCCCGATGATTTCTCATGCAAGAAAGTCTGCCCACAGGAAACTACTGGATGCTTCTGGATATATTTGTGGGATATGTGCAAGAGGTTCAAAAGAGCCCAGATACTTAAATTGGAGACAAATAAGTTAACTCCCCAACCATTATATCTTTGTAATTTTAATGTAACTATGCAGCTACAATTTTGTTTCCCCTTTTTTTTTTTTTTAAATTCATCCAGGATGCCAAGCATTGAGGAGAAGGTAGGACAAATAGAAAAGGACAAAGTAATTTCATAATGAAAAAGAGTTTCTTGGAGTTTTGTAATAGCAAGAACTTTAATATTAATTTAAAAGGTGAGCTTGTGAGCTTATTGACGACTCCCATTTAAGATATCATGAGTGACATATGTAAAGTCATGCGTGTTGCTTTGAGCATTGGACTAAACTCACACAGTTGACTGCATTCACCAAAATAAAAACGTGTAGGGATAGGAATTGGTGCTTTTAGAGCTATCCTCAGGGAAAAGTGGATGAAACCACCAGAGGTAATGCTCATTTCTGAAGCCAGGAAGCAAATGAACAGTTAATAGATTTTCGTTTGCTACGTAAGTGAAATGTAACTGCCAGTGTACCCGTTGCAATCCTGCCGGCAGGTGTTTAATTGCTTATGCATATTTGAACCCGAGTTGCTTCATTAGAGAAGTTTTACTTCACCGCTGAGACTGCTGAGTAAATAGCAAGTGTCCCCAGAAGCCAGCAAAAGTTTGAATAGCTGCCAAGAGTAACTCACCAATTTCCAAAAAATAAAGGAGTAAATGTTAGTCTTGATAGGAGATTGCAGGAAGAAGGCTGGCAACAGATACAACATTATTTTATAGGTTAGTTGCAAAACTGTGCACCATCTATTTTATTTGGTTTCTTCCTTCCCTCTCAAAATACAGTAAATACAGCATTAAAAGTCTAGACTTAGTGTCAGGAACTGTTACTGGCTGTCTGTACATTGTCAGCAGAAAAGGGTTCCTGTCTGGTGGAAGCTTTGATGAGCTACTTGCAAAATGCATAAAAATTAAGCTCAAAAGCATTCACTAGGATGCATTAGCTACTTACAGAAGAGTCATTGGTGCCAAAGATGTCTCGCACATCCCGGACTGTGTGCTTGTTCTTCTTCCTCAGGGTCTGAGTGTAGGTGTTGTACCTCTTCTGTACGGCGGCAGCTTGAGTTCGGGTCAGAGTGGACAGCAAGGCTTGGCCGTCCTCCTCTTCAGCTCCCGAGATCAATGTGGATAAACCTACGTCTTGCAGCCATTCTGCCTCCAGCTCCCCTTCTGTGGAGGAAGAGAGAGTGTTACCGGGCCTGGCAAGGGAGGGAGAGGGGGCTGAAGGAAAGGAAGTGGCATGGTGGACTGCTGCCTTAGCCTTTACCTCGAGAAGACTCCACTTCCAATCTTTCTGAGGCCAGAAGTGTAAGTTAAGTTAATTTAGTTTTGTCAACATACTGTCAACTTTCAGTTTGGCAAAGTCTGCACGGGAGAGGCTTAGGGGAAGAACAGAAGAGGCATTTTTAACCCGTGCATCAACATACTCTTGTGAAGAAGGCAGTAGAGTAACTAGCCTGACACAGCAAGGTCGGTAAAAACTAACCCCTCATTCAAGAGCATACATCCCCTCGGTTACCATTTATACCACGTTGTACGGAATGAAGCCATTTGGCAGGTGGAAATTAAATTGGTATTCCAATTAAAATAAGCAAAAATACTGAAGTGGTGTATACAATAGGATAATGTATTTGCATACTAAGGTTGAGATTTGAAATGCCAGAGAGTCACCTGGTAATCAGACACCTAGTGAAGACGCCACACTGAGAGAAGCATGATGTCCACCTAGTCCAATAGCCTGTTTTGAACAAGATGATTAAGAGCCAGAGCTGCTCACTAAGGAGCAAGGGTCAGGTAGGGGTAGGTATCGAAGAGGTCAGGTAGGAGTGGAAGCTGCAGAAATAGCTATCCTTGCATGCTAGGTATCCTCCTGATTTCTGATAATTAAAGACTGGCTAGCACTCTACACCCCAGCATTTCTTGATGTCTTGATTAGTGACTAATATCTTCTTGAATCCTGTTCAATACCTGTTTCTCTACTGGTTCAACACCGCAACTGGTTCCATAGTGAGATTATGCACTGTATGAAAAAGCATTTTCTTTCCTGGGTCTATCAGACATGGGGGAAGCTTCTGGCATCTTCTCACAGAGCCACACCTGCAGCCCCCCCTTACCAAAACCTTGCCATGCAAAGCCAATACAGGGTTTCAGCTTGCTACCTGTTACATTAAATGAATATCCCCTGACACTGTAGGACAGGGAGAAGCTCCTGATCTACCTTCTCTAAATCATTTAGTAATTCTAAATTTTGCTGTCATTGCTTTTTTATTTGTCTGCTTTTTAAAGTAAACAGTCACAGCCTTTTAAAATCTCTCTTAACATGGGAGATTTTGAGGTCCTTCATTTTAGTTCCGTGAACAATCCTAGCTCAGCAATATGCTGCTTGAGACAAGACAATAATTGCATTCCAGCTTTGACTGAAGAAGAGGTATTACAAATAAACATGTCAAACAGGAAATGGATTAATTTGCAGCATGTTCTATAAAACAACTAGTCAATGCACTTACTGTTCTTCTCCCAGCACTGGTCTTAATGGCAGGTTGGTATTTCCACTCTCCCTTTATTGCCTCTTCTTGACATCGGAATGCAGGCAGATTGATAGATACCAGTTTGCTGCACTTTGGCAGTTAGATATACACAAAAAAGAAAAGTACAGGAGAAGTGAAAGCATCCACAGATAGGATGACAGGCTGTTCCTTTCCCTTCTTTATAAGCTTTGAACCAATAGTTCTTCTGCCATCCTCACTTGTCTTTCTAACAAGGTCTCTTTTAATTTCCGTGTGCCACTGTTCTAGCCACATCCATTCATGTTTCAGTTTCTTAATTATATTCATTTTGGCTTTTGTCCTGACATATTCTTTCCAAGAATTTAGTTTGTAATCAAACTTGGCTTTCATGATGCTATGAAAAATAGTAAAGCAGACATGAAATTCTGCCTGCTTGCCAGCCACCCCTGTGACTTGTTTTCTCTGGCTTTTGCCCTTTTCCTGTTCCAACCACTCACAAACAATAGACTAAGAAATAACGACAACAACCAGAGGAGTAAAACTATTAAAGAGAAGGAATTTCTGCATTAAAAAAACCTCAAAATTTTATGACACATAGGTTTAAATAAGGGCTAAAATTAAAACATGTTGTTTTACAAAACATTATTTTTATAGTGGTAGCTACTTATACAACAGGGTCTTGATACTGTGTTTGATTCTGCTCCACCAGAAGACAAACAGATAATCGAGAGGGTTCCCTCTGGTTGGTAATTCTCTTTTTCTCATAGAGATTGCCAGGAAAGAGACGTGCCTTTCTTTGAATTTCAGATATAACCTCAAGTAACTCACAGCATCTCAGCCTTGTAACACTAAGTTTTAAAGCAGTTCTGCACATCACTGCCATCTTAAATACCCCATGACTTCCTCTTCCCCTACATTTTCATCCCTTGTATCACTTGTTATGATCTTCTGTTCTTTCTTGACCGGAGTTACTAACATCAACAGAGTAAGTGTGCTGATGTCTTCCCCTTGCACATGTGGTCTGGCAAAAAACAACATTGTGGTTTCGACAATATCAGTGGTGCCTGGCTGCTATCACCCTTTGGCTTCCTTCTTAAGGATTCTGCATCTCTTCCTCTCAAAGACATCTCAAAAGGGTGACGAATATTTGTTTTTATTTTGCCCTGAGGACTTCCACATTGATTTTCAGTGTTTTGATCCTCAGCAAGGAGTATTATCCTATTAGGAGCTTAATAGAACTCACTATTATTTCCAAGATTTACAATCCCAAACTGAATATATTCCTGAAGTTAATAACTAGGACAAGCACTGCCTGGTGTGTGTGGGTGTATGCAATATATATGTGTTTAAAACAACAGTATGAAGGTAAATGAAGTGTGGAGATGTATTGCATTTTACCTTGCAGTCTCATTTTTAATTCAGGACAGAGGGGAAAAAAATCAATGCAATGTTATGAGGTGTAATCAGACAAACAGTAACATGGGACTGCAGCAGAGTTTGCACTGTTGTGAAGATTTAGCTCAGCAGTGAGGAAACTGATGGAAGAGTTTCTGAGAACATGGAAAATGGGCTCCTGTATTGCCTTGTCCTACTTACTTACCCAGCCTGGTAACTCACAGGTATGTGACATTCCTCTGACCATGCAGACAAGTCAGGGACATCCAGTTTATGCTGACAATTGCATGAAGGAGACACTGAGACGTTCACAATCTCTTTCTGGGGTCTCCAAGCTAGAGAGCATGATTAGACAGGAATTTTCCCAATAAGGTCAAACTGATTGAGGTAGATTGCTTTCTGCCTTCCCACAACAATAACCATAAAGTTTCAATGTTACATCTCAATCTATTTTTATTTGAGACTACAGGCCAGCACAAAGAAGTGCAGTTTGGATTTAAGCTGCCAGACCATAACCCTCATAGTGGACTGAGACTTCTGGTGAACGGAGGTCTTCTCCTTTTGCTTCCAGGAGAGCGCTACTGGGAACTAGTGAGTGGGAGGTGTTCCCCATGGAAACGGTACATGGTTGGAGCTAGATACCTCTGTGTAGGATACTTATCATGACTGACTACGTATTTGGTTGCTTAACAAAGTAGTACTTTTCCCCCCTTTTCCCCCTTTTTCCTGGTAGCGGAACTAATGACATCCCATTGCACGTCAAGGTAAGAAAAATACATCGTCACTCGTGTTAATAATTGTATGGAAAGAACACACCATTGTTTCAAAATCTATCCCTAGATCAGTAGTTACCAGACTAGTGGCCATGATCCACAAAAGGGTTGCAGCAGTTATCCGTGGGTCATGACCTCAAAAGAAATTCGGTTTCATCCTATAGTAACACCTGGTATTTTGTGTTGCACAATATAATGAATTTGTAAGTGGGGTCATAACTGGAAAAAATGAGAACTGCTGTTCTAGATGTTATCAAATCATCTAACACAAAGCTGCATTGCAACAAGCTAGTGCAGATTATTACATGTTTTTCCAAATACGTTACAAAAAAGGAGAGGGGAAAATGTTAAGGTGACAGAAGGAGGTCGTAATACCTTCAGCTTAATTTGTATAAGTGATGAATAAATTTTGACAACTGGGGAGTCTGAATGATGTAGGCATCCATATATTCAGACTTATGTCTAATGTCTCCTTGAATTATATCCAAATTGGGCAACCTCAGAGAAACAGGCAGTTATAAAATTTCTGATAGAACCAAATGATATCTAACTAAAAACTGCTTCAACACTTTCATAACTTCTGCATTATATCCTACCAAAAGCCAGAAAACTGAAAATTCCGGTATACTAAATTAACTTTTCAGTCCTTGATATGTTTGTTTTAGTTTATTTAATGCTGGAGATGAAGTTTTCATTTAGTGCCTCTTTTTTCTGAATTACACCGTATCTGTCCTGAAGCACGAATAAAATCAATGCAAAAAACTTACTTCAGAAGTCAATTACCAGCCCCAGTGCATAAACCAGACTGAATTGTTGTTTCTTTCCAGTGACATCTTGTACATTGACCGTGATGTTCAGAAGTGGAGCTACAATGATCTTAGACCCAATCTAGTACTTTTGCTCATACTTGGTGACACGAGGAGGGAGATCAGGGCATGACCAAAGAGACAAGGCAAAACCAAAGTGTGAGGAAGAAATGGTGTTTTTGTGCTCACCGTCAGCAGGTTTGAACTCCAAAAGCGTTGCTTCTTCAGATCCATCTTCACTGCTCTCCTTGATGCTCTCCACTTCGCACCAGAAGTCCTCCATGGAGGTGCTGTCCATGGAGGCCTGCGAGTTGGAGCGACTGAATGCAGGAGAAGGTGCTGACTCGTTGGAAAGCATCCTGTTAATTCTTCGACAACGAGGGAGAGACTTTCTGAAAAGAGATAGCGATGAAAATAAAAATATCTTTCTATCATGCTGACTTGTACCATGCAGACAGAGCATGCAACTAGGGCTTCACCTGTGACTCTACCAGGGAGCAGGGAACAAGATGTTGGAGGCAAAGTGCACAGTTCTGGGGGTCTTCATGATCTCTGTTGCTCCTAACAGTTATGGCTGGAAATTTATTTTGCATCTAATAATTTATGATGTATTTAATGTCCTTTAGTGTTTTATACCCTAGTGAGGCACTCAGGAGATGCAATTTCTATTTCTAACACTGATATCCATCTAATGAGACACTGGAAAAGTATTTTAACTTCTTTGTGCCTCAGTTCCTCTTTCTGCCCCTTCCTGTTTTGCTTACTGGCTGAAATGCTTCAGTGCAAACTTCTTTGAGGAAAAATATTCAGACTTGGGAACCCTGAAATATTTTACAAACTCATCTTGGCTCCAGAAAAGAATTAAAAACTTGAAATATTTTAATTCAGAAGAATAATTACCTTTTATTTGAAAATCCTTTTGAAAATAATTCATTTTTTCTTAAATTAAATTAAAAGAAATCTTAACAAAATTTGTCTTTGAAATGAAATAGTATGTTTTAGGCCAAACAGAAGGTTTTGATCACAGGTTCAAAAAAAGTTATGATTCACTAAAAATCAAATTTCAAGTTACGATTCAATACAGTGATTGAATCAAAACAAAGTTTGTTCCTTGTTCCTTTGTTCTTGTCTTTTCCCACTGTAAATTCTTGCAGCTGAAGACAGTTATACAAGTTCATTCAAAATCTTATAAAACACCCACCATGAAAGTCGTCTGACTTTGCTCTTTTGCATTATTATGGGTGCAATACTGTAAGCAGCTTTTGTAAGTGTAATTACAGTAGTTACAGTAAACAGTAATAATAACCACAACAATATTTGTACAAAGGAGTCAGGAGGTAACGTAATTATGTCAGAGAGCTAGACTACAGGAATTAATGGAAAATTCTGTCATAAGGTCTTCTGGCCTTCACTTATCTGAATTAATTCAAATGCAGTTTCCCTTTCTCTTCCTTTTCTTTATGGCATCATCCTGCCAACAGGCCTTTGTTTAAAACCACAGGCATCACTTTTACTCCACTAAAAAAAAAAAGTACTTCCTTTTCAGTATTTCTCTCCTTGTCAAAGTTTTTGTAATGGATGTATAAACAATATATTATTTAATAAGGCCAACTGGACATGTTTCTCCCCCTTTGCACTGCTGCCTCTGCTGCATCCTCCCTTATCTGTGAAGGGCTGGCTGCTTCCTCGAGGCTCCTGGAGCCTCCTCATTTCTTCTGGGTGGTCCCAGGCAATTCCTTCTGGGTTAGGTCTGAGCCCCAGTTTGGGGAGCTGTGGTGGAAACAATGAAGCATGACAAATCCAGTTGTGGACATTATCAATGCTTTAAAAAGGCAAAGCTCAGGCCTTTTTGCCTCTTTTTGAACACAAGGAGGTGTAATATGGATGATTCAGCTGCCAAACTGGCCCATGTGCTCTTGGTCAGCTGCTGGGAAGCAAAGCTTTCTGGTGGGTGACAGTATTTCAGCAGAAAAAAATGTACTATGGTGCTGTGGAGACACACGTCCTCCAGGAAGAGAAGCGCTATCTTCAGTGTTTCTATCCTTTTTTTCCTCATAAAGAGCAAATGCTTGTTTGCTTTTAAACATAGCACTGAAACTGTTATTGTTTTAATTAGAACAAGGCACAATCACCAAATCTGAGAAGAATTTGTGACACAAGTGTGGTTAAAGCTATTTGAGTGCTTTCCATGTAGCTCTCCCTCTGGGGAGACGAGAGTGTTTCAGTCGGCTTTTGTTCACAAAGCCTCAGATGACTGGGGTACCTGACAAATCATAATTACTGGAATTATGTATCTGGATGTGTCGGCCTCTGTTGTTTTATGCATTCACCTATCTCTCTTCCCTGCATCAGCATCAGCAAGGAAAAAAAAAAAGCAAGTCTCACAGGAGTTAAATATCATGAGTTAATACTGTACCAAACATCCCCGAGCAGAGCTTTTAACCAGCAGAAGCAGAACCCCTGAGAAGCAACCAGAAAACCTCATCTCTTCAGCTGGGAGCTGGTGGGGACGGGTGAAACAGCTCCCGCCGGCCAATGGCTTACTGCTGTGAAAAGCTGCGCTCTTTTGTGTAAAAGGTGATGGTAAACACACAAGGAAAAAGGCAAAACTTCTTGGCACTCTAACGGCATTTGGGGCCTCTTTTCACTGGGCACTGTACAAGCAGAGAGAGACGCCAAGGCCTGGTGTCAGGCATGCACTGAGTGCCCGTCCTCCGGCCGCAGCCTGTCCCTCGCCAGCCTCCTCTTTAGCCCGGGGCTCTGCCTGAGACCCCCACTGCTGCTGCCCACTGAGCAATTAATATCCTCACTTAGTATAAACCTTTGTGAAAAATAAGTCCCTACATCTGCTATATAGCAGAGCCCAGAGCTCCCACACCAGCAATTGTAGGAAGGAATGCTCTCGCCGGTCTGGAATCAAACACATGCTGGGACGAGAAGAGGGCTTTTTCCCTGATAACGTCACTGGCTCCCATCATTTAGTCATGGTCAGGGAATTTAAACATTTCCTGCCCTCCCAGTGTGAATCTTGACCATGACCCTTGTGCTCTTCACGCACCACAGCAGACTGATCCTTGGGCTTTGACTCCATCAGCACTTCAGCTAGCTCAAACCAAGGCTTTTTATTTCACCATATTAGGAAGAAAGAGGCTTGGCGGGTTGTTTCTTTTCTCCCCACAGTGAGTATGCTATTTTGTAATATTGCCATACCAAAAATCTAAATGCAAAACAGACCACGTAGCATGGCAACAACTGCTGTGACAACCAGCTTTACCAAATACGTCTAAGGTTCCTGGGTAATTAATGTGCATTTACAACAATATTAAAAGTATGGAGCTTATTTGGAAAATCAGCTGAACAAAGTCTCCTGAGAACCTCATATATGAGGCTTGTTATCTCAGCCTGGATTAAATCAAGCTGTGTAAAATTCCTGTAACAAGAAAGGTTAGGCAGAGGTGCTTTATCCTTATTGGTAAACAGCTGAAGCTTGCTTCCAGGTGGTCTGGTACAAACCTTCTGCAATTATTCTGACTCTGCCTATTAAAAGCTCACATGCTTGAAAAGACCTCCAGCTGCTGTTTTGACCCATATACCTGTAGCTTTTGTCCTGGAGGAAGTGGTCTTGCTTTTATGTGATAATGGCAGTTGTCTCCATTTCCTCCAGCCGAAGCTGCTTAAAACAGTTTCAGGAAAAAAAAAAAAAAATCCTACTGAGGAAGCAAAGTATATTCTTCACCGCTTTTAATTCATTCTTGAAGGACACTGAATGAGCACTGACTCAGCAAGCTGCCTGCCTGTCTCAGAAATAACTCAACAAGCCAAGGTTGCCTGCCACCTGGGAACTCTCCTAGCAGAAAACGTGTGTTCCCGATATGTTTTTCACCCTCAAGACTTTCTGGCTTGTTTGCTCTTTTTCTCAGTGTCTATAGAGAAGTTTACAAGAATAAAATGTTTTCACTGAGCCTAATCTGATGTTCTTACAGAAAATTTGAAAACCAGTCTTGTTAGGTAAAGTGGTAATCACGAAACTCATGCTCAATTTCATTTGCTCCCTCACACACATGGGCAGTGGTGAGCTAGTCTGAAAGGCTGAGTAAATGAAACACAGGAGGGATCTCAGATCCTGGCTTCCTAGATGGAAAATGCTGGGAAAGAAGGACGAACCTAAAGCACCAAGGAAAAATTACAGTGACTCCACTGAACGAGCTGAAATTCTTTTCAGGGTGGAATTAAAAAAAAAAAAAAGCCACACAAACCCAAACCCAAACCCTTGAAACATGAAAGAAAAAGAAAGAAAGGAAAAGTATACTACAATGGCCAATGTTATCAAAGAACGCCTCTATTACTGGATATTGGTCACAGAAGAAAGGGTTAAAGAGTACCAGTAAGGAGAAATATGATGATATCATGTAGAAACCTTTCTGTGGAAAGATTTTTGCAAAGAAGCAGGGTATTTCCATGGGGCACAAGGAGGCTGATTCAACTGTGTTTGACTCTGGCTTTGCCCTGGTGTATGTTTATAATGCTGATGAGATGCAATAGCAAACCAGGCCTACTAATCCTGTATTTTATGTTCTGTATATCATGCAGAAGTGTGCAGTTCAGGGTCTGACAGCACACATTGATTTCAGGATAGCCAGGCCAAATCCAATAAGCAATTCTTATCCTATCCCCAGAGCGAAGGTTTGTCAAACCACATGAAGAGCTGGTTCAGTGACACCTAATGATTGCTCACAGGCTGACTAATGATAAAGCCAGGCTTGTGTTTTCAGTTTAAGTAAGTAATGGGTGGTAAAGAATCCATAAAACAAACAGGAGCAATAAAGCCATCTTGTAGTTAAAACCAACATTTAATCCTTGTTTACACAGAGAGACAGGACATCTTACTCTTGTGGGTCATTATGCTTCGTTTCATTCAGAGGGTCCCGAACCTGCTTCAGCACAGTCAGTCACATTTATAGGAATGGGGAAGATGAAGGAAGCAAATTCTCCTGGTCATTTTAGGACTAAGATCCACCTTTTCATATTGCATCATTCTATCAGTATAACCACTTAATCCAGTGAAGTCAGTAGTGCCTGAAAAACACAACAGTGGCAGAGTACAAGGTTGTTTCCTGTACCCAGATCTTTCTATCCTTCAGTTTATCGTAACAGTTCACCAACTTCTGACAAAAAATAATTACCCTTACTCTTCTCAGCTCTTCCCAAATGTAAAAAAGGGGATGGTAGCTTGCATTGATAGGGAAAAAAGAAATTATTCCTCTTTATTAAGGACTATATTTTTCTCTGTTCTGAAATGTTAGGAATCAGTCATGTGCCAATATTTCTCTTTTTTTTTTTTGTAAAATGTGTACAAATTCCAGGCAAAGGAAGAGTCCAGCAATTGGAAATAGTATTTTTGTGCACAGTTCATGGCACAGTTCACTCTTGCCCCAAATCTCTCATCTTCTGGTTCCTTCCTGGCGACCCTGTTCCAGCACTGTTTGTTGTCTGCTTGTTTCCTCCTCTCCATGCTTGGTGGCTTCTGCTCACAGAGAGGGGTATATCTCAGACAATACCCCCCAACACCATCTGCACACTTCTGTTTCTGATTAACTTGCTGATGTTAGGCAAGTTGTAGGCAGTGGATCCTAAAGTTTCCCTGTTCTTTCTCTAACATCTAGCATAGCAAATATTTAACCTATCATGCTCATTGCTTTCACGGAGGTGTCACCCAGCCTCCCTTGTAACAGAGTATTTGAGTGAGAAGCAGAATAGGATTTTATGTCATTAATAATTTTCTCATCCTGTTGCCTAGCAAAACTCCAAAATCACATGAATCTCATTGCTCTTTGTTATAAAGCTGGGTTTGAAAATAAGCTGAGTTATCACCTTACTGTTTTGGCTAGACTTGAAAACACAGGAATTCAGTACTTTGCATGTCTTTGTATTCTGCAAAACATTATACAAAATATGCTTCTGTCAACTATTAATTTTACTTCTAAAGATGCTTTTCTGCCTCCACAAACATTTTTTGGACCAAAAGGATTTGTTTAATGAGTCTTAAGATTTAAAGACTTAAAAGAGAAAAGACTTAAAAGATTTAAAGGAATTAAAAGAGTTTCATTTATATATTTATAACTCATCTGCAATTTATCAAGGTACTAACAGGAGTTAGGAGATTCAGCTGTAGAGTTTGAATGCCAGTGTTACCTGCCAGCATTTAAAAATGCATTTCACCTTGGGTTCTTCAGCTCTCTCATGCAACTTTTTCATAAGTGGTATGGAAGTCCCCGGTCTGTAACAAGGGCCACATTGTGACCGCTCTGTGGCTGAGCATGGAGATTGCAGAATAATCTCCCTCTGTTTGTGCATTTCAATGTGAGGACTCTCACAATCAGACCCTTTGAGCTAGGGGAGTGCAGGGAGTATACTCTCTAGGTATTGCCTGCTGGCAACGGTGACCTTTGGGGACATGACCCAGACCTCTCCTCCACACTGGCAATCACATCACTTCAGTGCTGGCCTGATGCGACAGAGACAGTGCACTACATGGCTTCAATGCGTCTGTCAAAATCTGAAAGGGACTCTATTTTGTCTTCATTCTCCTAACAAGGCTATTCCTAAAGGGCAGCAGGGATTCCCAAATGATTAACACTAACAAGAGTATGTTCTGTTAACCTTTTTTTTTCAAGTGAATTGGAAAAGAATTCTTTTCATATACATTAAGAGGAAGCAGGATAAGCTAGTTTTGAATGCTGAAGACTTAAGGACATGAGCAGATCATGGCAGAGTACTTTAGATGTAATTTTCAATGGGTACGGGCAAGATAAGAAGCATCTGGACATGGCCTTCAGGAGGAAAAAGCTGGTTGTGAGCAGCCAGTTTAAACATCTTAAACATTTCCAACACATTTTTATTATTAGAGGTGACACATTCTTTTGTTGTGTTGGTGCTTGCTTAAGTCCAGTTGCTTTTATATGAACAAATCCACGTATCTAGGGCAGACCAAAGTTTTCCAGGAAGAAACATAGGCACGTGGGCCATGTACTGCAGGCTTAGGAAGTCCCATGCTTCCAGGAAATGTTTGATCTATTGTGCGTGTACAGTACAAATGATTTGTGTCTGAGCATTGAACACACTGTATGTGACAGTTCATTGTACATATGCCTCAGAGCTGATGAAGGCCTCCAGGAGCGTTGGGCTCACTGTGCATGCACCGTACAATTTATCCACTCATGTTGAGTAGATGCCTCCAAAAATTCCAGCTGTCTGGCACTCACCCAGAGAGATTGCTAGGTAGCTGAGCACCCCAAAATCCAAGGCAAACCCTTCAAATTCCACCTGGACTGAATTTGAAATCAAGATGTATGGCAGCCGTGGATTTACTACTGTAACGTTACCAGTTCTTGGCATGAGTTACTCAGTTAAGCCACACAGCAGGCATGAGGCAAACATGTTTCTTTCTGCAGCTTGGTGCAAGAAGCTACCTAGTGTCTTACCCAAAGTAGCAAGCAAAGATGAAGCAGAGTCACGTGAATGAAAAGGAGAGGAGGAAGCACAAATGCATTAGATTCTGTCTGAACTCTGGTACTGCACGAAGTTTAGTGTCGTTCACTGTATTCACTTGCTCCCTCCTCAGAGAGCTATCTGTGATAGTAAGGAAGCTCTCACAAAAGGCGATGGAAAAGCTGTATTTCTCTTTTGCTTCCTACTGCTCTGGCAGTGTCACTTCTAAGGTGAGCAACAGCCCTGTAAGCACTCCTCAGGGACAGCATCGTCTCCAGCCAACTGGAGTACACCAGGCCACTATGCATGCATGTGTGTGCAACTACAAATACCAAGGAGGTTAGGAGGAGGAGGGTAAAGTGCAGACTAATCTAGAATCTTCTCTCACAATAAAATTGATTGATAAGCCTTTGCCAGCAACTCACACCTAGCCAGACTCATTATTTATAACACAACAGGATACAGTTAAAACTGCAGGAAATGCACAGGTTCGAGAGCTCCGATGCGGCTTAAATCATTCAACAAGCAAAGAAGCAAACCAAGTAAAATGCACAGGGGATGTAAACTGGACAATGTTAAAAGATTTTTGGCTCTAGAAGCACAAACTAGATTTTCTAAAGAAAAAGAAATATTAAAATACTCATCAGGCATGATGAAACACTGAAACATAAGGAGTCAAACTTTCTACAGCTTTCAATACAGCTTCTAACGTTGCCTGCATTTACGTGGCAATTGTGTAAGAATATATACTTATTTTTATTTCAGATCATTCTAAAGGAGCTATCCTTTCAACCAGCATGATCATTATAATTAAGGAACTCACAACATTTGTAGGAATTTCTCTCTTTGAAGCACTTCAAAAGACAAATTCAGCCATTTTGGTTGAATTAAAGTAACAACATAAAGAACTGGACCATATTATCTAGTGGAAGGCATCTAATGCAACTACATACATTGCAAGTGTAGGCTTTTTAAGCTCTTGACATAATCAATGAAGGGAGGCAGATACTTCTAGAGAGTGAATATGTAAACTAAACAGGAGCTCGAAGTCATGCAATATGTCTTTGAAGTTTTCTTTGGGGTTAGTTTTAAGTGAAGTCCAGTTGTTACTTTCTCCCTTCCTATAATTAATGCACCCTTTTAAGTAAAGGTCACCACTCCACCCATTACATTTTTTTGAAAGGCTTCAGGACCTAAGCAAACAAGCAGGACTTATTTTCATGAGTTATTGGGTTTTTCTTTAAATGTGTTTTAATATATACGGAAGGCAATTGTTAAGCTACAAAATATGAATATGTAAACTCTCTAATGTATTCATTTACTTGTTAGTCATGAATCGTATTTGTTATCCTGCAATTCATGAGAAAACGTTTTGAACTTTGTGCTTAATAGTATTCACAGGACTGGACTGAAGTAATGTAAAGCAACATATTGAACTTTTAAAGCTAAGCAACACACAACTTTTAAAGCTATTTTATTGAAAAAATTGCTTATGTGGTGAAGATACTCTTAAATCTTTCGACAGAGTGGGGAGCAACTTCACATTGTCACTATAAAAATCCTGGATCAGATTCTCAGATAGTAATAAACTGTTACAACCCCACTGGCTTAATTTATCCCTTATGTTTAAATTCAGAACATCCTTCTTTGTGGTACTGCTAATGTTGAAGTTATTACAAATCACAAAAATTTCATGAGGAAATGTACTTCTCGCCATTTAGATTTTTCTCGGCAGCTCTGGGTTGGCTGTCAGGCAATTCTGAACTCTCAGCTTGTATTTTCCATGATGTATTGTACTTTGTGGCATACTGAATCAGTCAGAAGGAATGAAAAATTCACTGGAAAATGCTGTAGCCAAATAAAAATCAAGATGTGCGCACAATTCTATTTTTTGCCACTCAAGCACATTGGTAAAGATTGTATGAGTTACTTTGGAAAGAGTCCCAAATTTGCTGAATAGACCATTCTTTTGTTAATGACACTGCTTAATAAAGCAATGTAGATAAAGAATGTGCAAAGAATAAAGCAATGTGGACGAATCTTGGAGAATATCTCAAAGAACTATATTCCTATTATTACCTGAAGAAAAATGGTTACGCATCAGCTGGAAACTGATGGAAAGTACATCAACACGGAAACTCTTGTCAGCATCCTGAACAGTCTGCGACTTTATTCTGGATGACTTGAGGCAACATGAGGCCTCATCTCTACCTCTATCTCCCTTTCCATCCCTCCATCTGGAGCCATCCCATTTTCCAGAAAGCAAGTGCTGCTGGGCTGGGTGAGAGCCTCATGTAGAGGCGGAGCAAGCAGGGAAGCTGATAAGGGCTCTCTGTGCAGAGAGGAGATGATACCAGTGCGGCACAGGGGGACATAACACACAGGGTAAGGGATGAGGATTGCAGCTGATGGCTGTGTTCCCACATGTTTCTCCAACAACATTTGACCGTCATATTTCCTTATCAGAAGTTACACACCAGCCCCTCTCTCCATCCAGTTCTAAATATTTATAAAAAGCTCAGAGTCAAAGCAACCAGGGCACTTTAAAATCTAAAAAAATAAATTACTAAAAAACCCCAAACAGCTAGGCAATATTAACAGAAGTAAATCCTCTTGGCTCTGCTGAACCAATGGAAGTTTTGCTAATGTGGTGCACATTTCACCTTCAAGCTTTAAAAAGTAAGCTATATTAGAATACGTTTTTGACCTACATTTTTGAGGGAAACAATGAACAACTAACTTCTTGCTAATTCACTCATTTTCTTTTTGGTCAAAATTTTAGGATGTTTCACTCACTTTAAAATTAAATACTGGTATATTATTTGGTAACCTCTCCCATTCAGGACATCAATGACTATACAAGCATAACTGTGTAAGCATAAAGCTGAATTTAAAGCAAAAGCTAGTAGAAGACTCCTATTGGAGATTGGTCCAGAGAACTTTCATTTATAATGTAGGTACAGAAATGTGTTGGCAAGAACCTCTTGAGCTGCCAGATGAGTCTCATGGCATTACCTGTACTACGAAAGGTCATGGTGAGATGATGGGAGATGTAACCATAAGAAAGGACAGAGCAGAGCTGAAGATGAAGAGTGGAAGCTAAGATTTGGTGGACACAAACAGAACAGACAGGGAACACCAAGCAGAAGATCACAGGTCTCCAAAGAGCAGACATTCCCATTTTCATAGGAAACAATGGACCATAAAATCAAATTTAGTTTATTGTATTCTCAGGTCTTCAACAGAGGAATGAAGAGGGAAAGGAAAAAAAAAACAATGCATTTTCTTATACTTTGGCTATACAATTCCAATCAATGGAGTAAAAAGGTTTTCTGTGATCTTAAAGTGATTTCTAGGGTTATGCTAAAGAGATAGAGGGAACATCTTCATGGGAACTGCCAAGGCAACACCCTAAATTTCAAGTGGTATTTTTCTAATTTGTGTTCAAATGTTTGTACTATGTGCCTGTGAAAAACATGACCTTTCTATGTAAGGAGCCAAATGAATCAGTGATGCTTCCAAACCACTTGGACTCCAGTGGCAGCTGGAAATGTTTGACTAAGTTACACTTCTTTACAATGCCTTAAAAAAGGCAAATAACAGAATAAGAAAAATCACCTCTTAAATGGGAATACTAGTACATGATGCACAGCAGCTTTCCAGTTTCCTTCAACTACCTTTTTTTCTCCTGCTTATATTATTTTAGAAGTTTATCTCAAATATTTCATCCATGAGCACTCTGAGGGAAGCTGCAGCATGCCAGGTATTTCAAAGCTAGCTTTTCAAATATACCGCAGCTCCTGAAGCTCTTAGAGCTACAGAGACCACTAATATTTACAAAACATGATGCCTTTGTCTGCAGTTCCTCAGTGATGTGAGTAATTCTGAAGCCTGCAAGCAGCCCTGCTGAAGCCAGCCAAATGACTCTTGTGCATAGGGTTTGGAAGTTTAAATGTCTTAATATTGATGCTGGGGGAGTAAGATGTAGCTCTTGGAAATCTCTGAGGAAAATGAGCTCTTGTTGGAAGGAAGTCTTCAAGACTTAGAAGACATAGAGAGACAATATTATCTTAGCTTCAAGCATCTTAACATAGGTACAAAATGCCCATTCATGTTCTCCTGGGAAGTAGAAACCTTAGATGGCCCAGAACCACGCTAGAAAGTTCTACAGCACCTTTTGTAGACATTGTGTATTACAGGAAGGGATTACTCTTGGCTATTTTGATATTTACTGGTTTGTTCTGGCTTGTTCTAAAGTCTTCGCGGTTTGTACCAGGTCACGTTGGGAGAATGGAAAGAGGACTTTGGAGAATTGCCTCTTTAAGCTGTGTTGAGTTCTCCTCAGTCACAGCTGGGAGTCTGAATCCAGATATCAAATCGTCATGCGGTGGATAATAGCAGCAGAACCGAGAATTTGGTAACTACTAAAAGACCCAACCACTCACTGTAGCATTTAATTAACTATATGGGCAAGAGCTAATTCATCATAACAGGACCACAGAGACACCAAATAAGAATTATGGAGGGAGGTAAAGTGACATGTCTAAAATCACACAGATATTTTGCCACAGAAGAGAGTTAAAAATACAAGACCTAGTTCGTGACTTAAAGCTGTGGTACACCGTGACTAATAGAACTGCTAATCTTCTGTAAGTCCTACAGAGCTTGGCCAAAGTTTCTAACTGAGCTTAGTCAACCCTGTACATATTCTTGGCTGGATAGCCTCTAAAAAGTAATTAATATTGCTATACAAACATAGTAAATCATGTTTGAAAGCTCACATGCTCATGTCAGATGAGTAAGATTAAGCTGTTGTGCCCTCTGTCATCGTGAGTACATGCTCCTCTTCCCACTCCTGCCTAGATAAGAGCCATGATCCATGGTAGGAGGTGAAGCTTCACCGGGCATTCATCCATCTTTTAATGATCGTGATAGATCTTTCACTGTGCAGGCACTTTATGAATGTTGTGAAGCTGTAATGCTATCCTTCCCATGAGGACACCGAATTACTTATCCATGCTTTTGATATAATGCATCTTGGCTGAACTGTTGCAGCTCTCTTGCTCTGGAAGATTTCCAGTCAAGGGCTATATTTACATCAGTTACAATTGATTCAAAATGCTTCCACAGGATCTTGAACAGGCTAACACATCTTCATGAGTTTAATCCAAAACAGAGATGATATATGGCTTTCCAGTAAAACAGGGGAATAATCATGCTTGTACCTCTAGTTCTTTGATTTGAGTCGGTATCCCTGGTTGGTATTCAGCCACTGCTTGGAGCAGTATCTTTTCTGGACTTCCAGGCGACTACAGATTATGCTTCCAAAAGGGACTAGGGTGGGCAGTCACTTAACTCCCATTTTCAGAAAAGACTGAAGGATGCAGAAGCACAAACCCTATGGACTTACAGAGAGTAAGCACTCCTGCACACAAAGTCAATTTTGACTTAGGCTTTTAAGTCACAGAAGCACTTTTGAAAATTTGCCTTCAACTTAATTGTATACCATTGCACTCTTTGTTCTTGGACTTCTTCTTTTTCTGTGAGCATTAAGCTTGCCCAGTTTTCTGGGATTTTGACCACCTAAATTCAAGCCTTATCTTTTAAATTTGGCTTTGATTAACACAGCTGTTATTTATTCTTTTGCTTGGCAGGAGTTTCTGCAAGACTGCCATAAACTCAGCCTGTTTTTATTGTATTGTACCGTTAATCTCCTTTTCCTTTATGACATACATACACAATATCCTAAGGGGAAGATTACTATACATATATATAGATTCATACTCACATATAAATATATGTGTGAATACACAGCAAAGATGGGAACAAAGGGATGGAATATTTTAGTAATGTCCTGAAAGCTTTTGTGAAAAAGTCTAGATAACACATAAAATGGAATGTTTTGTACAGCACGAACCAGGGGATCAACATTAATTGGTTGCTTAGTGGAAGTGTAATTCAAGATAAAAATGGAACAGATTTTATTCAAAGCAGTTGGAATCATTTGGGTGGGAGAAAGATCTGTAAAATTAAGAGTCTGCTATATAATTATGATCACTTATGCACAGCTCACCACCTAAGGTTTTCCAAAATAATGCATTTGAAGAGACTTTCTAACAAGAAGTAATTCAAAAAGTTGAAGAAAATACAATGTTGCTTAGAGTTGCTAGGTTAATTTTCGTCAGAATTTGGTCATTATCTTAAACCAGCATCAACAGTGGAGAATTTCTAGCTATCTAGAAACATCTACATTTCCATATCTCACAGAGACTTTCTGAATAAGGAATCACTTTGCAATTGCACTGCAAAGCCCTGCCTGAAAAAGCCCTAACACCCAAGAGTGAGCCGCCTTTTCATTGCATGGGCAGGATCACCTTCACTGAGAACAAACAGGAGCAAACCCGGTGATGGGAGGTTGCTCAGAATTCTTCCATTCATATGAAAAAAGAGTCACAAAATCACAAAAAGCAGTTTGGACAATCATTTATGCCAGTAAGCCCTATCTCCCATCCTGAGAGAACACTGCTGGGACTTGTAATGACACTGTATTTGCTGAAGAAACTCTATTAGTGCTAGCAGTATAACTGTCCAGTAGAAATTTCACAATAATCCTGCTGATCTGATTCTCTTTTCTAAAAAATCAATCAAGAGTCTAGGTAGCAAAAGTTGAATCTCCAGGGATATTAGCTGCCTGGATTTCCTTTCAGAGAGACTTCGTGTTTGACAAGGGAAAAAGAAAGTACTTGCTCTTTCATCCTGATCAAAGTCAATTAAAATCTATTACGTACTCATCATACTGGACCATGATCATCATATTGTGCTGCTCTGCAGCATCTGATGCCATTTCAGACTTCCGTCTGATCCCCGGTATAGACCTCGTGCTGCCTCTACAGAGGGAATAACAAGGGAAAAAATCCTTGAAAAGTTTTCCCCAAGGCAAGGAGTATTATTTCTGCTGATGGTCATGACCCTGGCTCACGATATTTTGCTGCAGGGGGACTTTGAACCGGAAAGGTTGCGCTGGACATTTCAGTGTGTGCAAACTGCCATGGAGCAAGAACTGCTAAAAGAAACTCCTCGTACACTCCTGATGTTTGCTCTGGAGGTGCAGAACTGTGGGCGTCACGCCAGCCAGCCAGCGGGAGAGAAATCCCCTGGAATCCCTCCATGAGGGATGAGAAAGCCTGTCTGTGAATGCTGGTTTGATAGTCTATTGTTTGCATTTATTTAAACTACATAAACAAGCTTCCAGTTTCCTCAAAACAATGCGGACAAGTCCTAGTTTCCAGCTCCCTTGAATTTTTCCAGTTTTCATGACTAGGTAAACAGTTTTAGCTGCTTTTCACCACCAGTCCCCTGATGCCCTGGATTTTTACCTGGTTACCAGACATAAGCACTTTCAAACTGAAAGTAGCCGTTAGAAAGAGCCTGCGCTACCTGCAAATCCCTGCCTGCCAAGTGTACAGAACCGAGCCAGATTTGAGCACAATTTGAAAAATGTGGATTAGGATAATGCATTTGTGAATGTAGAAGCACTTTAGCTCATTTAGCCATGTAATCTGTATGAATGCATCACTTAAATTGTCAGACCTGGCTTTCCTCCCCATGGAATGATATAAGTCATAAGTTTCTTCTTTCCTTACAGCTAGGTTTGTATAAAGCTCTGCTTGTGCAAATTAGAGTCTGGTCATGACACTGAGCTGAAATACACATCATTATCATAAACATCTATATGACACCAGAAGGCAAAAGTTGAAAAAGGCAAATTTCTGACCCCAAATTAAGTGAAAGCGAAAATGGAAAAAACTGTGATTAATCCAATTTGAGGTAAAGATTCTGCTGCCTCTGGAACATTATTCCAGTGGAACACATTTTTAAACAGAATAAATGGTGAGAAAAAATTGTATTAAGAGCATAATTTTCCAGAAGCGCACCTTGTTAGTAAAACCTTAAACGGGTTCATGTTAATAGATTCTTGAGGCGCATTTTCACACAGCTTAAGTCAATGCAAAGCATGCATATGCCCATCCTGCAGTTGCTTTCGCTTGCACTGTGTCCAGTTGTTTTTCTAGAGTGGATATATTTTTTTTTTTTTGTTCCCCCCCCTTTCCTGCCTGGTAAAGCTGGAAAATTCCACTAGTGATAACTCTGACAGCTTGCTCCCCCTCCTGTTGCTCCTCGTCTAAGAAAACAAGAGGGAGGGAACAGGGTCTGGAAGGCTGAGAAGTTATTGATTTAGTAAATTCTGCAAGTCTTACCTCGGAGCAGAATAAAGCCTTGGTGTTATCCTTAAAGGAGCAGAGCAGAGTCCTTCTGAAACCCAACTTCTTCATGCTCCTAGTGGCAGTGAGTCCCTCCTCAGCCTATGATCACCAAGTTGCATATGCTGGGAGCTATCTGACAGCCTGTGATAGGATATTCTGCCTCTAGTCATACAAGGGCTGCGGGAACAAAGAGCGGTGGAGCTTCTGGCTCTTGTGGGAAACAGGCTGACACTGCTCCATCACTATTTAAAAAGTAGATGCCTTCAGGATAAATCCTCTTAGTGTGTTTTCCTGTTTGTGTCAGAACTTAAACCTTTCATCCATTTCCTAAGAGGAGAAATAAAAAAGTAATCAGCACTAAGCTGCGCTGTAATTCAGGAGAGTCCCTGTGGGGTGGCTCAGAAAAAGACAGAGCCAATTTTTGTGTTTTCTGCTTAAGGGGTATGAGACACTACCATTAGCATAACGCAAAAAATCATAAATGACCAGATGCAAATCAATGAGGAGCTCTCTCTGCATGGAGATGGCTGCTCCACCCAGAGCAGAAGCGTAGTGCACAATGCCAGCAAGGAAGGAGAAGTAAGCCAGAGTACAGCTGTTAAGAAATCAAATATTTATGGGGAAGCCTTTCTTGATTTTCCTACAGTGGGATGATCAGTGGGAGGCCTAGATGAATGCTGAAAAAAGCATGCACCAGGTTTCATATGAACAGTGGCCCAGAATTGGGTTTTGGCCACAAAATAGATAAATAAAGTCTTGAAATTCAGGGATGATTCTGAGCTGCAGCTGGGGGATGAGGATGAGGAAACACACTGTGCAAAAAGTTCCCTACCACAGGCTGTTAATGCCGTCAAAGGAGCCCTAAGAAATAACTCTTAAGCATGGAAAGCACATGAGGTGGTCAAACTTTACTCCCTCCACCAAACCTTTGTTTATCCATTGAAACGCTTAAACTGGTCTGTCAAATTTACAGCATTCCTGTCATCATTCCTCCAGCCTGAAATACAGGAGGAAAAGCTGACTTTCTGCTTATAAGCTTTTTGATATCCTTCACTTCCTCCAAAGACATGGCTAAAGCCCTTCAGCAGAATAAAGGGAAAAGAAAGCCTGTTATTTAATCAGAGAAAGAAAAAAAAAAGGCTGAAACAAAGAAAAGAGAAGGGAAAGGACTTCCTGAATCAGACACAGGTTTCCTAAGGGGATAAAAAAGAGCAAAACCAGAAGTGGTTTGGTTTTACAGTTCATCTTGAAGTTAAATTTGCTTTATGTTTTAAAGTGAACTTAATGTCACCCTTCTATTTCTTCTGCTGAACTTTTAGGATTACATAAATCCTTGAAAATTTTGAAAACTTCTGGTCATTTACCACTGTCTGTAGGTCTGTTTAGGGACTGGTAGGTCATGCTTTAAAGGATAAACTGCAGGGAAGAGTGTGGCTCAGGAATTTGGTAGTGGACTGTGGGGCTGTTCATGCTACAAATCCGGCTGATGGTGGTGGTGACCAGAGACTGCTTGGCAGCTACTGCTGCTTTGCCTGAAACAATATAGTGATGCTAGTCCATATCATCCCAACTAAATACCTCTACCTTGTTACCTCTTACAGGCATTCAGAGGCAACCTCTAGGCTGAATAGTCATGAGACTGCCCTCCCTGCTTCCTTCAAGGATGTCCTCTCCCTCTTTTTAGGGAAGTGATACACTGCTGCCACTATTACTGTCCTTGAGCTGATGCTGTATGAAGAAATTAAAAAGTCATTTTTTACCTAATTCTAGGCTTTGTCTGAACAGTCAGATAAATATAGTTTTAGGATTGCCTTTTCCCAAAGTTGCTGTGTGATACAATTTAAACAAGCCTCCGTAACAGTGACTTATGTTTTAGGTGAATTAAGGTGAGATTTGGTTGCATTTGGTAAATATGAAGGTGGGTTCCCATTTGTAACCCAAGTCCCTTGCAGCTCACTGCCTGTGCGGTACAGAAAAATGCTGTCAGGGAGGGAGGAGAGGAAGCGGAGGTCTGCTCACTTGCAGCAGGTCACAGTGAGTGTATCTTCTCTCTGGCTGCTGTCGGCAATTAAAACACTCCCCGTGTTTCAATAAGCGCTGGATCCTCTCGTCTAACATTGGATGTTGAACCGGGACGTGTGAGTTAGGACCCTGCTTGCCACGGGCACCTGATTACAGCCAGCAGAAAAAAAGTCACCTCCAAAGAGCAATTCAGCTCACCTATGGATGAGATGTCTCTCTTGCTGTCCATAAAGGGAGACGACAGTGAGGGACTCACCAAAGAGCTATTAAGTGCTGGAAGTGGATAAGTGCTCACTGGGCATTAGGTACACTTAAAATTAAGGGAACTGTGACCCTCGCCCTGCAGTGTCCTTGCACGTAACATATTTTACCTCCAAAATACAGTATTTTCTTCAACTACATTTTAAACAAACCTTTAGGTTAAAAGTCTTGCCATAAAACTATGTAAATACGTTTAAACATCATTTTTTGCCCCCACTCTTTCTGGACCAGCACAATGGTGAGCCCTAATCACAGCTGTCCTACGAAAAATAAACAGTGGTGAACTCATATACACAGGTGTCCCACTAAAGCCAGTGGGGATTTGCATGACACAGAGATCCACCTGCACTGGTATCTTTTAATACTTGAGTATTCTGTTTCATGGTTTGTACAAAAGTAGCTCTGAACCAATTCCATATATGGGACATAATGATGAAATATTTCAGCAGATATACTGAGTGTCATACAACTGATAAATACTGACACGTGGTTTCATGCTAATCTTTTTCTAAAGTTAAATGCTGAGACATAAAATAGGCCTGCTGTTGACTCCATTTTATGACTGCAGAAATACATAGATTTTCCTTACAATGAGACAAATGTTTAAGCTTTTTGCTGCCTCTGGATGTAAGAGCCACTCATAAACAATTAGCTATCTAAATAACTGATTTTTCAGGGCTTTGGCCAAACAAGTAATTGAACAAAATATTCAGTTAAAGTTAATTTGAAACAAAGCCATTTTCTTTTCCTGTAGAAATTCAGAAGAACAATAAACAGTTTGATCTCAGAGATTCATTTTACTTTTCTGTTGAAAGTTAAATCCACATAAATTAGAAACAAAACAGTTCATTTCAAAGATGTCGCAACGAAATGTTTCAGCTTTTTCTGATTTTTGCTTATTTTTTTTCTTGGCTCAAAAAAATGCTCTGTAGATCATT
Source organism: Gymnogyps californianus (assembly GCF_018139145.2). Taxonomy (NCBI): domain Eukaryota; kingdom Metazoa; phylum Chordata; class Aves; order Accipitriformes; family Cathartidae; genus Gymnogyps; species Gymnogyps californianus. The sequence continues at coordinate 55,075,642 of NC_059472.1, read as the reverse complement.
CTGATCAACCCAAAACATTTTTTTTTCCCCTGAAAAATAAATATTCTTTGTTTTGGTCCCACTTCTAAATACAGTCTCCTGTTTTAACAGGTCACTGCTGCTGAGGAATAGCTTTAAGGACTTGTCTAACTGATGTCATATGGCAAGCATGAAAATAAAACTACAAGGAAGGAACTGGAAGAATTATCATTGGATTAATTATTCCACAGAAATTAAACTGGCATGATCATAATCATGTGGTGGTTTCTTCTGAAACATGACTGCTATTTCCAGGGACTCTAGATATTGATCTATTCCAGCTGTTAGTGAGCAAAAATCAGAGGCTCTTCTCCAAGCTGGATTTTACATTAACACTGGGATATATTAAGCACACATGCTCCAAATCTGGCTTGTTTTTCATGGTACAAAAATGGCAATATCCTAGAACTTAATAAGTGATGTATTTGAAAGCAACTATGTAGATAGGAAGAAGATAGCCATTCATGGCCATGCAGTCCAGACTTGACATCAGCTCCTCAGATGCCATGAAAGATTAAACCTTCTCTTAGGAGATCTCTGAAGATCTGCTGCTTCTCTCTGGGCTTTGGCAATGGATCTGTGAAATTTCCTGCCTACATTCATGATCGATTAAGATTTAATTGTGGTCTTAGCTCTGCCTAGGAGACCTTTAATTTACAGAATAGGGATTTTTCAAAAGAAACTACTTAACCTCAAGACCACTTAGACATAAAACCAGTCAGGCAAGAGAAGAGGGTTTATGGAGCATGACAAAAGGAGGATTGCAACATGTGCAGCGCCAACGTACAAAAACTGTGGAACAGAGAAATCCTCGCAGTGCCTGTAGGAAGGATTTTGTTTTGCAACGCCCCTGTGCCTCACAGGAGGCCCATGGCCGGCCGCTGAGCTGAGTTTCACAAATACGCTGAGGTAGCATTCTTTATCTGCAGTAACGCTCGGTGTCAGCTGCGAAGGTCACCTTAACAAATGAACTTGCCTGGTGGAAAAAAACCTCCTCCACTAGTAAATTAGCAGGAAGGGACTGAGCTTGTTTTCCAGTGCCCATTGTGATAGCCGCAAACCAAGGCCATATGTACACTGGAAACAGTATGTGGAGCCATGTGATGGGGGAGCCGTTTTTTGTGCTGAATTTACAAACACAGAGGTTTTTCTCAGGTGGCTTTTTGATCTTTGGAGAAACACTATTTCTCACCTTAATTTTCAGTCATCTGGTGACTTTTGACATTATTCTCCTATTAGGTCCCTCCAACAAAACCCTGTCTTCTTGCATTAAACTATATCATAGAGAAGCTCTTAGTTATCCTAATCCCAAGGATTTATAGTACAATCCCCTAGGGAAGCCACTTTCTGTCCCTTAGAGCCATCATTTCTTTCAAAGCTAAACTAAGAAGGCCAAGAATAAAAAGATGACAGTCAGGTGGAAGAGTCACTAAGTGAGGAGGACATGAATAACAAACCCTGTCAGTCACCTGGCAAGAAGATGAAGAAAATAATTACTTGCTAGTATCTCTGAATTTCAATGGATTTTCACTTGGGAAGAAGGACCTGAGCTGATAGTCTGTTACGCTACCATTTCCTACATTCGCCAGGACCAGTTTCTGGCTTTTGCTCCGCTGCAGCAACAGCCTGACCATGCTCACACCCTGAACCAGGTGTGGCCCTGAAGAGGCTTTTCTAGGTACAGTTTGAATCACTCTTCAAGAGCAGTGAAATTCTGACCCTTAAAAGTAATCTTTTTCACTGACCCTTCCCCATTTTGCTTTTTCTCATCCCAAACCATCTTTCCAAACTGGTCTTTCTGCTACTTCTTCTCCCTGATGTTGCTTCATGTCTTTGATGCACAGGGAAATGTTAGGGGTAGGATTCCTGCAGTCAAAAATGATTGCCTGCCTCTCTTCTCCAAAACAAGAATATTCATAACATATAATGTGGGCTGAGGGTTCAAAGATTATTATAAAGAGTATAGAAAACCCAGAAAGCATGACATCAAGGGCTGAAGGATTACTGCAGCTTGAGCAAAAACAGAGGAACTTTGTCTAAACCCAAACAAAGCCAAGCAATGGGTAAAAGTGCTGGCTTACTGATTGCCAAATGTAAGACATTTATCCCCCTCATCCCTTAGATGTTAACCAAGCACTGCTAAACTAACTACAGCTAAACCACTGTAATGTATCAGAGATATTTTTATATTAACAGATGTTCTTCACTAATGTGACTTTAAAAGTAACTGTAACTGCCAAATTCATATTTGGCCAGTAACCTTTATTTTAAGAACTGGGGTGAGTTTCTGCTGAGTTTCTAATGGTCTATCGACCAATTCACTTCTCCTTAAAGGTGAGGATTTAATTTGAACAAAATATCTTACTAGTTTCACCCATTAGGTAATGCTAATTTAATCAGCAATATTACTTGAGGGGGACTGTAAATCATAAAATGTGTTCCAGTAAAAGGACTTAAAAAAAATCCCTAACTAAATAGGCATTACATCTGAAAATTCTGTTGGACACAAATAGACAAAGGAAAAAAAAGTTTTTACTTTCTATACATAATTATGGCTCTGAATATGCTGAATCAATTACAAATGTCCAATCTCCAAAGTTCATTCCTTTAAACAGAAACATACATAAGTCAAAGACATATCTAATTACCATGTATAACATAAATATTATGTTAGTCTAAAATTTTGTTAATTATTTGACATGAAAGCAGAACTGGGCTTGGCAGTCAGACGGAATTCGAGATGCCTGTCTTGTACAAAGCAGCAAAAAAGAGGGTAGGAGAAAAGAAACTTTTATTAGCAAATTTAAAAGAAGGAATCCATGTTAACCACTCCACTGTGAACCATCACAGACATTTCAACATAAAAAATAAAATATGAGAAATTTGAGAATTTTAGCATGAGATAAAAAAGAAAAAAAAAGCAGCAGCCCCCCTCAAAAGTAAATGCAACACTATTGTTTACCATTGCCACCAATGGCATTAAGAGAGTGACAGTAGCTGAGGCCACAGGGCTCCCTTGCCTGGCTTCAATCCAGAGACCTAGAGCCCACCATGTTCAGCACCTGGCACATCCAGTGCAGCCAAAATCATGTCCATGCCACCTGAGGAACCAAGCCCATCGCTAGCACTGCTGAAAGTGGTGTTTTCCCCTTACTTGTGCAGGTCTGAATGGCTGCAGTGGGTGCAAGGTAGTGGAGACTCAGGCCCCCAAAGGCACTTTAATCTGCTTGGGAAGTGGGCATACTCCTTTTCAAATGCAAATGCCTTCACGAGCCTGAACGAGGTTCCTGCTTGCTTTCAGGATCAAGGCTTTTATCAAGGTTTAGAAATCTCTGGCTTCAACAGCACTGTCCAAACAAGATATACCCAGGCCCACGGTTTTCATGAACAGTGATATACAGAAGAGCACTTCTTCAGGGTCAGCCATTGCCTGCAGTTTCCAGATTTTCTTTCTCAGTCCCTCTCACACATGCACAAATCCAGCTGGGAGGCCCGAGGACAACAACCGTGTGACAATGTCACAGGTTTCATCTAGTCCTGCGAGGTGATTATCTCACAGTTATTTCCTTTTGCAACACTCTCTTGCATCAAAGCGCTTCAGCTCCCTGTTGTTCGTGTAATAACTGGTACTGACCCCAGCGCCAGTGGTTTCACCGGCAGGGCTTTTTTGGCATTGGCAAGACAGAAGAAGAATGCTGATTATGACTAATACAAAGTGCTGGATCAGAGAGAGGGAAAATTCAAGATATTTGATAAGGGATGGTGTTTCGAAAAGGCTTTCCTGGCAACACTGTCAAAACTGCAGTAACAGGCTCCTTTGCCAGCTGTCGCAACTGCAGGCAGTGCTCTTTGGATGCTCTGATGGCTAAGTGTTTCACATGGCCCCGGTTCTTGTTTTTCTGCAGATTCATATGAGCTGAGAGGGCAACTTATGTCTTTTACAGGACATACGTTATTAACTTACTCAGTGGTGGGTTATGGCAGATGGGAAAAAGCACGCATTTTAAAGGGGAGGCAGTGAAATCTGACAATGTCACTCACACAGGACATACAAGCGCCATCTGATGAAGATGCCCCTCACCCCCTGCCTCACCAGCATCCGTTTCGGAGGTTTGGGTGCAAGAGACCTCCCAGGAAACCCCATGGGGCCATGTCTTGGTAGGGCTGCAGTGCTGTGTCTAGTATTCTGGCCCAATTCCAGCGTACATCAAGGCCTGTTTATAGTACTCGTGAAATTTCAGTCTGCTGCTTACACCACCTCTGCTCATTGCATTTGTTTCTGTGTGCTGTGAAAATGTTGTTGTTATTTTATTATTATTATTATTATTATTGTTATTGTTATTGTTATTATGCACTGGAGGTGTGAGTCAGAAGCAAAAGCCTCCTGGGTGCTGTGCTTTCAGCTACGCTGAAAAATGCTATTTACCATCAAGAGCCTGCAGCCCACCTCTGCCCATGCGGAGCACTGTGCTCCCTGGCCATGTCCTGATTGCAGTTCAGGCAGAAAATGTTGTTTTATACCCCTAAAATTGCCACATTTCAGAAATGAAATTGCTTCTTTCTCACTACATAAACTCAGAAAGTTAGGGATATAGGAAAAGCATAACAATAACAACAAAAAGTCAGAGTCTTTCCCGTATTCAATTACACGGCAATTTTAAAGCTGCCGTCTTGGGTCCTACAAGGCATAGCGCTCTGGTCTAGTGAAGAATTATTTCTAGCCTCATAGGGTATGGACGTATGTGCGGACATACAAGGCCTTAATCTAATCAGTGATCCAGGACTATACTTTGTCTTTTTCAGGCCCTAGGCCAATTTTGTAACAGAGGAAAAGAGGTAAATATTTCCTTTATTTTTGTTTTTCTTTCTGGCAGGCTGCTTAGAGACTATAACAGCTATTTGAAGATGGCCGGAGGTTTGCAATGCCAGTAAAATTTTGTTGTGGGGGAAGTGGAGAGTGAGCAGGGGGCAGGTGAGGGGTGGTGTTCCTGGGGAGTGTGGTTTTCCACATGGCTAAAATGCTGGGTGTCTGCACTTCAGTACCACAGCTGATGCACTGCAGGTGAGTAACACATGCATACATGTACGGATGCACACATGGGTGCGGAGCACGGGAGAGACCATACCACAGTGAATGTGTACACCTCAAGGATTTTTAAAGCATTGAGTAACGATCAGCTGATAGAGGAATTTTACAGCCTGACCCTGAAACGAAAACCTTGAGCAGATTTGCCATGACAGCAAAAATGTTATCTGCTTGCTTCGTCATCCCTTTCTCATTACAGTCTTCAGACTGTTTACAACTCTGGGTATAAAATTTGAAAATTTGCTTAGGAATTGTAATTTACAGCAGCTCTTCACAAAGATTCACTGTTCTTGGAAAGAGATGGAAGTTAAGTGCATGGAAGGTGCACATCGTGGTGACAGCCGTGTTTAGAGTTATCGACTTGAAGTGTTTCATGCAGTGTATGCTGTCAGGCACACCACGAGTCCTGGTTTTCTAGGGATTTCTTTGATTTGATTTAACAGCCCATTGCCCCTTTGGAATATATGCTGACAATGCCTGAGAATTTATTACACACTCTCCCTTCTGCTCTGTAGCTGAAGTTTTTCTTTTTCACAGGCTGAGCAGAAGGAGTTTTGAGTAACTCCAGGTAGGACCTCAGTTTAGGCTAAAATTTTGTCCCCTGGAGTTTCCTCAGAGGCCAGTGGTCTATACTGGAGTTTCCACAGTGGGCAACCAGTGGCCTAACGCTGCTTGGCACTGACTATTCAGAATAAAAAGGAAAAAATATGGGAGTTGGAGTGGGGAAGGAAAAATCTCAGTCAGAAGTGCCAGGGCTCAGAGCTGGAAAGAGTTTTTTTCTACAAACCAGAAAAATTAAGCAAGGGCTGATTCCTTTGAGGTGCTCAGCACGTTGGCTACAATCCAGTAAAGCACTTAACATTCAGCGTGCTCTGGAGAGTGCTGTAGGGAACAGCCTGAGCACTAAGTACCCGGCAGGATCAAGCTCCAAATAGGGACCAGACATAAACCAGATGACATTGTGTTAGCTTTGCCATATTAATAAGCTCTCTGGTTTGCATTTTAATCTCTCTCTCTCTTATTTTCCCCTTTCTTGCTTTGCCTTTTCTATAAAACAACCCATATGTGCACTTGGAGAGGAGGGCAATGTACAGAAATTGCCCCTTATCACCTTTTCAGAAGCATGGAGTCAAAGCAAGAGCTGGGAAAACTGCTGCTTGTTTTTAACTTAAACTTAAATCAGTAGTGCTTAGACAAGGATCATCAGGAGCTTGGAGCTGCTGAAGGAAGAAAAACGCTGACTCTGTCCTCTAATGAGCTTCCCAAACATGTGTGGTGAGTGTGCCATTGCGTTTGAGAGCATTGGCACCTGCATCAGAGGTTATTCCAATGCCTTGGGATTTTTTGGGGATTGGGATGGGGACAGGTAGGATGGCTTAGCAGGGACAATGGGAGACAGCTCTCTGCCTGTTCCTAAACCAGGTTCAAACTGAACTGAAGCGAGACTGCTGCTATGTAGTGCTCAACACTCATGCATCCACTGAGGTCACCTGCCAGGAGGCAGAGGGAAGAAAATAAAACCCTAGTTGCTGCTTTGCTTTTTTAAACAAGCTCCTGGTTTTCCACTTCTTCCTTTCCAGCACAGTTACAACTATCTCCAGAACTTCCTTAGACCTGTGATTTGTGCAGATGCCAGCTTTTACATGGATGTTTTTGAAACCGGGCGCTGCCCGACTGGAAGCCATCCTAGCTGGAGCTGCTTTCCTGCAGGGAGGGCATGGTGAGCAGCCGAGGTGGGACACATGTCTCTGCCTTTGTGCTGCTGGCACTGCTGACTCTCAAGACAGAGCAGTTCAGGCTCAAGTCCAAGCCTCAGAGCCTGAATTAGGGCAAGCCAGCTGGCTGCCAGGCAGGTTAGGGGTATTTCTCCTGCGCAGGCTGCAGCCATCACTTGTGCTGGAGCTGTGCGTGCATATGGGTTGTGCAATGAGACTTAAGAGGAAATTTCTGTGATCATTTTGGCATTCAAGGAACTGGAAAAGGAGCTGACAGAAGTGCCAGGCCTTTGCTTTCATGACTGCATTAATCTTCTCCTGGCCTTGGAGAGAAATTTTAGATGAACTTAGCACATGTTCTCAAAGAGTTTTCTTTCTCCAAGTTATTTGTGCTGTGGATCCTGCACTGATGAATGATAATGCCAGTGAAATGGCCAACATAAATCAAACTTCGCTCAATAATAATTTTAGTGAGGATGCCTGATGCTATCTTGTTATTTAAGAAGTTGACAGTTGACTACCATGGCGCAGAAATTTTGAGAGACATGCATTAAAAAAATGTTTTTTTCCTATCTTAGAAGGTGGTGGTGGGGACAGGAGGAAGCACCAATGCCCCTTTTTTCATATCTATGTATCACTCAAGAAAATTTCTTTCTTAGGTGTGGTTATGGAGTTCTTTTGGTCCAGGGGAAAGAGTTCCAGATGCACATCATTTTAAGAACTAAGACAAATAATGTTATTGCTACTGCTGGAAAAGTTCCTGGTTGGCAACTGAGCTATATTAACTATCATATGAAAGTTTAGTCCATGGCAAAAGTGGCATAATTCAGAGTTATTCTGCCATGAAAGTGGTAAAAGCCTAGTTAACTTCCTTTTTATTTGCCCGGTGCTAAGAGCAGGTCCCTGGACAGTTACAAAAGCTCACAGTGTAAGTGGCGGCTTGTTAAGTCATCACAACTTGCTTGTGTTTCTGAGTCCTAATAGACTAGGAGGGAATGAAAGTAGTTTGGAGATAGCTGACTACCAGACAGCACCTGTGGCCTTGGTGGGAATTTGACAATAACTTTTGATCAAACAAGGAACGAACTGAAACTAAGCCATTTTGTATTTGTAAGCTGCCTATTCCTCTAAAGTTTCCTCTAGAAAATGCTCACATAGATGCAGTTGTCACAGCTCCAGGAGGTACACGAGTCTGTGGGCAGCTATTTTGTTTGTTTTTCCTACACTTTCTGTCCATACGTTGGCCATAGGCAGAGCTTCAGTTCTGAAAACTGACAGGGAAATTTTTCTGGCCTTGCTGTAACACTTTGGGGCAATAATCTGAGCTGGGAGATGGGTCAGGAGGATCCCAGAGCTCCCTCTGGCACATCCCACAGTCAAGCTTAGAAATTGCCTGAGTCTGTCCTTCATGAGCAACTGGACAACACAATTAATTCCCTCAGGTGTCCATCTGTGACAAAAGTACAATTCAACAATTTTATATAGAATATTTCTATATGAAACAGAATATGAATAATAATGTGTGAATCAGGCCCAGCAAACACTGCAGGAAACACAGGGCAAGTGTCACTAAGAATAAGTTTATGATGAAGTTTGTGTCCAATGAAAATTAGACAACTACAGCAACTCAAAGGAGCCACAGAGTTGCTCTTGTTATTTATCTTGTCATTAGGGTTAAAACCAGCCCATCCATCAAAAGGTGTTCAAAGTGCTTAGAAATAGAGCAAATCAGAAAACTTTCTATGGTACAGACAGTAGAAGTGTATAAGTCAAGAATTTCCACTCAAGATATTATCTGGTTGGTTTCTTCATGCAAAATAAACTAATTTCATTTTTGTTAGGCAAACATTGGATAGTAGCATGAGGTCACAGCTAACCAAGAAGCTACTCTCTTATCATAATTTCCAGGGAAGCAGGATTTTCCTATTTACATATTGTATAGGATAATAGTCAGAACTCAAATACAATGTAATAAGTAATTTGACCTTAGGCATTTCAAGGGTTGCATCAAAGAAATGTACAGACTTGACCTTTCAAAAAAGTTCTCCCATCATATCTGGTATGAACATATATTTTCTTACGCTTTCTTTGTTGAAATGCCTAGTGACATCAGTGTGTTTCAGTTACTTGTTTAGACTTCTGAGTAACTACTTTGATTTTAACAATCAGTATTTAATATTCTAGTCACAAACTTTCTTTTCCACATAATGCAGTTATAGAACTTTTCAACAGCTTTGATTTCAACAAGTGCGTGATTAAATCAGTAATTTAAATAAAGCACCGCATCAAAACTAAATGTTGAAGTTGAGATTCATTTAAAATAAGCTTCAGCTAAAGAATTTTGCATGATCTTTCATCGACTTTCATCATGGTTTTGGTCTTTCCTTCACTTCACTACTTAGTACTGGAAGAGTGTATCTACTCAGCAAGATCTCTTCCAATGCTGTCAAACATGTCTCATTTTCAAAGACTGACTAGCCAAGTTTTGTTTGAAGACAAGACAAATGCAAAAAAAACCCCTCATCTGCGTAGCAAAAGCATTCACATGAAAGCATGGTTGTCATAAAAGCAGATTTTAGATGTTTTCTTTTTTACTTCTGTACTTCCTATTTCCTTAACTAAATGCCACTTTATTCTTAAATTCTGAGTTTTCTCTCAAGTTCCTTTAGATTCTTTTAATGATTGGAAGATGCCTTGGTTAGGTTTCTGATTGGTTGTTGTATTATTTTATTTTATCTTTATATAAGCTACACATTCTGAAAAGACAGATAGGATGACATAAATCTCCACCAATCTTCTTGTCTTAGGCACCTAAAAATTGTATTTATATTCATTTAAATTGATGTATATGATCAAAATCAATTCAATGATTCATCCCTAGAAGGCACAACATCAGCTGCAAAGACCAAAATACTTTTCCCATTCTCAAAATCTATAGGACTTATTGCAAAACCACAAAAGAACGATTCATCAAAAGTCAAAAGTAGTATCAAAAGCATAGAGAATATCGTGAGTAGAGGAAAAAATCCCACAGCTTGATACTTACAGAATTTCTTAAAATCTAGCCACTTCTTTCCAGCTGCCGGCCAGAGGATAGCTGTGCATGAGGCAGAGACACAAACAGTACATCCTTTGTTACCTGTCCATACGGCTATTTCAAGTCTGCTAAAGAGCAAACTTCTGAGCAGTTACATAATGACAAAATAACACGAAGGAAAAACACATACATGATTTTGCATCAGCTTTTTTGCTTTCTGCACAGCAATTCCCATGAAGATTGCAACGTAGAATTTTTTTTGCTGTCAGTATTGCTCACTTTGAGTTTTTATAGCTGCTTGGAGATCTGCACCATTGTATTTGATTTCAGCTAATCAAGCATACAAATGAACAGGAATGCAGACACACAGCACTGTAAAAAACACAGAAGGAAGTTTTTTCAAACAAAATCCCTCTATTAGGCAGTGGTTCCAGTGATGCAATCAGAATAGGAAGGAAAGTCTGTGTTGCTTCATTGTTTTGTTTGGATTTTGGGGTCCGGTGCTAACTTGTGATAATATTTCCATTTGTAAGTGTATTTCTCTGAGGGCAATCCAAAAAAGTGACTATGATGAATTTAATAGGAAAAATATCCCATTGAACTTGCTAAGTTTTTCCATCATGAGTGACCATTACAGAATTGCCCCACTCAATTATCTTTCCTGTGTAGTTCAGTAGCTTTTGGCTAAGTTTATTGTTTTTTATCAAAGTCCAATAAATGCACGAAGTGGATTCAATAGAAATGTAATTACAGAGAAATTCAATAACTGATTCACCCCTGTGCAGAATTTAAGAGTTTTTAAATAAAATGCAGTGAACAGCATAAATGACCAAAAAAAAGCACTGCAACGTATATCAAAGCTATAGAGTTGGTTGCAGAAACATCTAGATCTTTAGAGACAAGCCCAAAGCCTACTCCTCCCAAGAGGAGTTTTGGATCTGACCTTAAATGTTGTGAGATGTCAATTATATTTGTAATCCAAAGATTCAACTCTATAACCTCCACAGTTCAACAGTTAAAACAAACATGTCCCCTCTACAGACATGACTTATCTGATCGGCCCATCACACTGTGTAATTCTAAACAGGATTTTCCAGGTGGCATGTACAGAGCACTCTATCGTCTCTCTGGCTTTAGGTAGCATGGTTTAAATGTGAGAAAGACCAATGGTGGCAGAAATGTTAGCTTAAGGAAACAGGATTTTTCCTTACGTCTCCCAAACATAAAACGCACAGCAGCAGTTTTGCAAAGTGAGCAAATCCTTTTCATCAAATGTAAAATTGACATTGAAGATTAAGAAGTTTTCTCCCCTTCTGTAAGAATATGTCACTCCTCTCACCAAACGTAAGTATGTGTTGTTCATTGTTTATCCCTGAGACCTACTCGTCACTTTCAAGTGATCTTCAGAAGATGCTAAATTCGGTCTGCTGTAACCACATTATAGGGCATTACTCATTTTATAGGTTGTCACAAATGATGGAAAAGTGGTATTAAGTTAAGTTTTTAACTAAATATAAATCACAGAAAAGCACAGAAAAATAAATACTGAGCTTATTATCTTCAGCTATACCAGTTGCCTAAGTATATTGATGACAGTGAGTGTTTTAAGACTCTGTGAAGATGGCCAAGGCCATAAATACACATTTTCTATAAAGATATCAGAAAAACTCTTCCTACTATCTATTATTTTCCTGGCTGTTTCTGGTACCTGATGCAAAACTGCTTTACTTAATTTCAAAGATGAATCCAATACTAAGTTTAAATTTATTCGAAGTCTTGAAAGATTGCCTATCAAATGTTATTGCTACTGCTATGTCCAGTGAATTCATGGGATGTGGCTATCTGCGGGCTTTAGTGTAGCCCCACAGATGCATATCATTTCAGTGTCTGGTTCATTTCTACTGTTGCACAGCCTGAGGTCCCCTTTGGTTTGGAAGAAATATAAAATCTATCCCAGTGATGGAAACTCATCACCAATAGTCTCAAAGGAGGTAACTTAATCTAGCCATCCACTCCACTGATATAATCAGGAATGCACTTTGTCAGCCTTTGAGGGTTTAACTACAGCTGGCTGGGTTCAAGGCAGTCTCAGAAACCAATCTGTTCTTAGTAATACCATCTCCTTCACAGAATTACAGACATACTTTCAGCAGATATACCCAGCTAACTGCTGAATGATGTTTTTCCACCCACTTATGCAGTGGTCAATGTCTTTTTCAGCATAACTGAAGCCCTGAATCAATGCCATGGAATGGTTCAGAAACCAAAGGCTGAAGTGACAGCTCAAGAATAAAGGTTATGAACCTTACTTACAGTGTTTGAATGTGGCTCAATTCAGCCTCTAAAACATCATCATATTCCTGATCCAGCTGATGAGATTTAATTAGAAAAGAGATTCTAATGGATATTCAGATGCTGACTGGCCTATCTATTGTTTAAGAAATAAAAGATATTATTTGAGGCTCTATTCTCTGGGAAATCAGAACTCTACTCTTCACATGGATTAGCTAAATTAGGGGAAAAAAATCTAACCTAATAAAAATTTAAAATCTTCTTTAAATTTATTCATCAGGACTAGTTCTTGGTCTCTGCTGTACCCTTGACTCTTCTGCTGGAGTCTGCAGGGATTCAGGTGATGAATACCTTCATAGTATTGTTGATAAGCTTTTCTAATTGAATATCACAAGCACTGGTCCTTTTTCATGTGCTTTGCTCTGGTAGGAATCTGATTTGCAGAAATGAATGAGATATTCTTTTATGGTTCAAGTAAGTTGGATAAAGCTTTCCCTCCAGCCTGCAAAATCTTTGAGAAAAATGCAGTATAACCTATTTACCTTATGCACCTAGACCTGAAAATACCCAGCCTAACCTATTAATCAGCAGAGTGGCCTGTTCAGAAGAAAACATGCCCTTTTTCTTTCTTATCGGTTCTGAAGCATTAGTCTAAACACTTTGAATTCCAGCCTTCAAGTTTCCACCTACAGCCATGTCAACGGGCTGGGGACAGGCTCCCCGGGGCCAGAAGCCCGATAGCTGCCGTAGTGTGGCACTGCGCCTGCTTATTGGCTTGGGCAAAATGCTGTGCTAACATCACTGTACAGCTCCTGGACACAGGCAAAGGGAGGTTGGTTTTGTTTGCAGCCACCCCATAAAAAAGTATTCTGAATTCCTGTGTTGTAATCGTTACGTGGTAATCATGAAATTCACTAAAGCCATAGATTTATTACCTTGCTGTTAAACCTTAAGGTGTCAGACTGAACTTTTAAAAATTTTTTTCATTGCTTTATTTGGTTCCTTTTTGCCTGTAATACATATTTTCAGTAGGTGTCAGAATACAGGCATCACAACTGGGCCTGAAATACCGATAGTACATAAATTTCAGTGTCTTGTGTCTGAGAGCAAAAAAAAGGACTGTGAATTAAATAAAAAAGCAATACACCTCCTTCTTGCTTCAGTAAGTCTCCATGTAAGTCGGAGAAGGTTAACTCTGAAAATTACAATTTGCTGTATCTTTTAGAACTCTTGATAGTACTAACAGTGTTAATTATAGACATCTTCATTACCCACATGAATATCATACCCCATGTTTGAATCTGGAAAGAGAAAATGAGTGAAACTCATTTAAAACTACAGTGACTCATTGTTGCATGGCACATAACATAATTAACTGCAGATTTACTTGTGTTCAGTGTAGACTGAGGCAAGCTGGTTTGGTTTGCATGGTCTTACTGCATTGTTGAGTGTGGCACAGTTAACTTCAGGCCTGAGTTAGCTAAATCCTATTAAAAAAATTCAGTAGTTAAAAAAAGCCATAAGAGATGGAGTCCATTAAGGATGAAATGCATCTTGACCACACAAAACAGCTGCAGAGTCAACGTCCCTCCCAAAAATCTGTGGTGTGCTTCCTAAATACAGAACATGGAAGTCCTGTATGTTGAAGAAGGCTTTTCAAAAATTGACATAGTAGGTTCTTTGTTTGTTTATTTTTAATTGCCACTCTTTGTCAGAGGCAACAGATGGCTTGAAGAAATACGCTTGAAGAAGATTCCAGTTAATATTTGACTTGTGGTATAAGTAATTCTAATGTTTGCCATATACTCTGTGAATTGCCAGTGACACATGGGTAGCCTTAAGCTTCATGCTCCATCTATGGACTTGGACATATTGTACACACACACATGTAAATAAGAATAAATGAATACTTGCAAAACCCTCACATTTCCAGTAATGTTATCCTTGAATTCTCATGGTTTAATTGCTTTTGCTAATTGAAAGAGAGAAGGAGGGAAGAAAGCAAGCAAGCAAGGCAGAATCAAAGGATTGCAGCAGATCACTGGGGATTATGGGGAAATGCATCCTCTGAGTGAAAGATGTAAGAAGGACCTTACACAAGGCGGACATAATTGTTTCAGCAGGACACTAAAGACTCCCACATATTTAAAAGACCCCTCTGCTGTGCTTGGCCAGCTGTCCTTTCTTCCTTCTGCCCACCCTCGCTCCAAAAGTGAGCACTTTCAATGTGAAATCCTGCTGCAGCCTGAGTACAAAGGCTTCCCTTGTCTCTGTTCATCAGGATAAGCTTGCTGTTTCCTTTCACTTCCTTGCACATGCATGATATGGGCACCATCTGGCCCAGAAATGGCCAAGGACAGCCAAGCCTGCAAAACATCTTCAGAGAATGCCCTAGGCTCCCCTCCTCCATGTTCCACCTGTAACTACAGCAAAGATTCATCTCTGATACATCCAGACAAATATTTAGAACTCAAGTTTTCAAAATATTTGAATAACGGAGGGAAGTATTGCAAAAGGAAGACAGGCCTAGTCACTATTATGTTTTAATTACCTAAGACTTCATACTGATGTCTTATTCTGCAAGAATCCTGTTAAATAGGAAGTCAGCCTGAGCTGAGACAAGAGATGGCATAATCAGATCATGCCCTGTAAGCAAAGTTATTGACAAAAAGATCTGAATTCTGATGGCTTGATCCCATTTCCACTGAATTCAGAGGTAAAACCATTACTACATCTAAGTATCCATTAACTCAGTCCATATGTATAAACAAGGCTCATATCCCACTTGATGTTCCACTGCAGGATTTATTATTGACTAGAATATGAAAAGGACAGAGCATTTCATGTTAGATTGAATGCTACAACTATCCAGTTCTTGTTCTCATAGTAATGTTAACCTTAAAAAGTATCTGACATTCTCACTTTTAGATTCCCTCTTGACCACTAGGTATGATCATCACTGGGCCAGAAAATAAGCTTGGATGATATTTTGTTCTGAGGTTTTATTAGCCAGAGAAAGAGAAACTGTTGTGAAGGAGGCATCACCATACCTAGAGTTTGCATAGAGTAACCCAGAGTCTGAGTAACTGCAGACTTTCTGATATCTGCAGGGGCATAGTTAGCAAGGAACATACTACTCACCGAGTCAAATTCAGGCCTTGTATACACTTGTTATTCCCTGCCCAAATCTGTCCATTGGGAAGCAAGTATTTTTCTGATTAGCTTTAGTAAAATATGAGGACTTACAGCTCTAGAGCTTCTTCCATCTCTGCAAGCAAAATGTGAGAATGACCTCATGTCTAACGTCCTGAGGTTTCACCCACAGATGTTTAAAACACAATTCCCCAGCTTGCCTCATGCTTTACTCGTCTTTCAGCTGGTAAATGATGTCAACCCAGCTGGACTTCTACATCCTATATAGGTTTTCAGTAGATACTCCCCTCTGTCTCTCTGCCCTGGTAGGGCTCTTCTACCCTCCACAAAAAGACTTATGGTCATTATTTTGCTCTTTATATGCTTAGAGCAACTTCTGCACAAAGAGATGTTATAGAAGGCTTGTATAGTCGTCAGGTGGAAATTCAATAATGGCAACACTTAGTAGCAGAGATTTATCTCTCTCCTTTGTTCAGCCTTCTTCTGTCTAAACATCCAGCATAGGTCCATCCTGAACTGGATGATTTTGCACATCTGAAAATCCCGCAGGCTTACAGTAACTGAGTATTAGACATAGCATCCTAAATAAGAAAACATAACCGTCTTCAAACGAACAAGCTGATGCTAGGCTCCCTGCTCCAGTGTTTGTTCCACTCTCCTCAGAGACTCTGGCAGTGTCTGGAAAGTTAATAGATACAGGCAGGGGAAAAGAATTACAGAGACGAGGGATCCGTCACAGAGCATCAGTCTTTCTCTTGCATTAATTACAAGGGATGCCAACTCAAGCACTTCTGCTGACCTCTGCGAAAATAGTCCTTCAGGGTAATAGGGGGTCTTTTTCAAAAAACCTGTCTTTTAAACCATTCCAGCTTTTGACTTCAAAATCACCGCTTAAATGCCATTCCAAAACCCATTGCCACATGTGTCTGGTGCGACTTGGGGGTCAGTTGTAAATGGCCCCACCACACAACATTCTTTGGGAGACATTTCTTTTCTAACCCCAACTCCTTTTATTTGCACAAAAGGAGGAGAATCAGGTCATATACCTGTGAAGGTGGTCCTTCTCCTGTCCTCCTTTGCTCCTCAATTCCTCCCACCCCCTTGCAATCTCTTTTTGTCTCCCTCTTCTGAGTCCCTGGCACGTACAACAGGACTTGGAAGACTGCGATGGGGACTGTTCCTACCAGAAGAGAAAGAAGGAGGCAGGCAAAGGGGCCAAAATGCTAGATAGGATGCCTGGCTTCAGTCACCAGCTTGAGACGTGACTCTGGACACTCTTCTCCCAGTTTCCTTCCTGTGCTCTTTTAATACACCCACCACGGTGGTACCTGAAGGCTGCACAGAGCATGGTCCCACCCTGATGGCGGACGTGCTGCCTGCTAGCCTTACTTTGCTGTGCTGCCTGGCCAGCTGGAGGAAAGCACTGCAGTGGGCCAAGTAGCTGCTAGTACTGTGGTTAACCAAAGTCCAGGATGTTAACTTGACTGTTTGCTATGGATACTCCGCACTATTTCAGGATGTGATTCTATATTTGTACAGTGCTAGCCAGATGCTTTTCAGATACTGTTCTAGCTAGGGCTTTTACTAGTATTCCATAGTTGTGTCTTGCAGTTCCCACCACTGCACATTTTCCACACATTTACACCGAATTATTTTGATCTCCTGTACAAAAATAACACTTCATGGTTCTTGAATCCTGGTGGATTGTTATGCCAGTGCTGTCAGCCTGCCAGATACAATCTGAAGGTGTCTGTGTAGGGCACACAGGGCTCTCAGGTCCTACTTTTTTTTTTGCCGGCAGCTCCAGCCCTTGTGTAATCAGAGATAAGTGACTTAGTTAAAAATGAATGGGGCAGCTGGCTAAATGCTCAACCAAACGAAATGATCAAAGGGATGGTGCCAGATGTTTTCCATCAGCTCTACATATGGAGGTACCAGGGAGAGCAGCAGGAGCACCAAACTAAAAAGAAACCAGAGAAGCCAACTCTAGTTTCAACCATAACATGAGGAACTGGCTATAAATACTACATTCCTCAGTGAGGCTCCCAGAGGACATTCTGTAGGTATTTCTAAAACCTACAGGAAAAGCGTGTCTACTATTGTCTGACTTATTTATACGCATCCTCCCGGTAAATGTTTTATTAAGAATTATCATTCTTAGCATCTATAAAAAATATGTTTTAAAAATCATACTTTAGAAAACTGCTAGAAATTATAAAAAGTTTTTTCCACGAAATGAATTTTGTGCCCAACCTGTGCCAATACAGTCTTTTCCTAGACTGCTGTTTTGTGGGGTTCTCTCTTACCACTCTTAGTGCGTTTTAAAATTTTAATTTCATAGGTTTTGAGTCCAAGTTACTGCAAGAGGCCCAAGTCATTTCAAGATCTACTGTGGAAAAGGAGCCAGCTTTTTATTTTTGTCTTCTGGGGAAGTTTATGGTAGAGTGAGATAAACATCCAAAATAGTTAAGGTTGTTTATCCTGCATCACTTAGAAGACGTTCTTGACATCACTTGTATACAACTGAGCAGGGGAGCTGCTCAATCAGTGCAGACAGAAATTAAACCCAGATCACCCAGCCTCAGGGCATACAGACCTTACTTCAGTGTGATAAAATCTGCTTCTGTTGGGATAAAAACAAGCCACATTTTGGTGCATAAGGGCTCCTCTTCCAGTTTGATTTCAGTCATTATTTCAGGACACTTTATCTTGCCATGACATATCTCTGTAGCATCTTGGGGCTCGCAAGAGGGGAAGAATATTGCAAAAGGATCTGGCGCTATGCTTGTCCCGTGTAATAACTTTACTGTTAGCCTCAAATCTGCAAGTCTTAGATCTGGAGAGCAGGCATCCTGGAAGCTACCAGAAGGTAATTCAAGGCAACATAGAAACTTCAGAAATTTTTCCTGTTCTTTTTTGACTCTATAGTTTAGTGATGCCTGCCTGAAAGTCACCCCCTGACAGTAGGAGGAGGGAGACATACTGAACATGAAGAGATTGAAAAGGCATTTCCCTGAAACAACTGGAAGTGCCAGACTTGCCCTTGGCTAGGAGAGAAGCTAAGAAGAGGTCTTGGCTGCATTGTTCAGTAGTGATGAAATCCACTTTGTCCTTTACCTAAGTAGCATGGTCCTAGGTTTGGTAGTATATATGCTGCTCTTTGCAGGAGTATTGACTATAAAGATGTTTATTCCATGTATAAACAGCTTGATGTGCCCTTTAAAAGCTGCTTTAAACCCATTCTGCAGGAACAAAGCCTGTGAATGTGCTTTTTCTTTCCTCTGATTCTTATCTCATGCACATGTAAGCATAAGCCAGTCATTGCAGTGGAAGTATCTGTGATTTGCAGTGCAGGGTGAGTTCTTTGCTGGTAGATATGCTAGTAATAAACAGGCTGAGGAACTCACTAACTCTTATACTTGAGTCTAGGAAAGCTTGAGCATGACTCACTTAGGAATGCTTTGTACTCCCCTAATTGCATAATTACCTTAGAGAGCTCACTGGTCATTTGGCATAGAGGTCATGCCTGTTTCCTCTGAGCACAGGAATAACTCTTCCTAGCTTCTCCTAGCAGGATAAAAAGGAGATGTGAGGAAGACGTATGGCCATGGTCCCACTTTTCCTTTATGTAATCCAGGAGCAGTATTTGTGCACAACTACAAAGTCCTTCATTCTCTGAAGTGAGGATGGAAAAATTGACCATTACTTAACATAAATCAGCACTTTCACCTTTGCACTGAAACAGTGTCTGTATTGAAAGGGATAGTGTGATATTCTGGGGTGTTTGGTACTGGTACTTGCGACATCTGAGTTCTAATAAATGGGATTTAAAAAAAAGTGAGGGGGATGCCACAAGCACAGGAACCTTCCCCACTATACCCATATGCCATAGAGTTAGTCTAACTGCCAAGCAAAGAAAACAGAGATCTCTCCAACACCTTGTTCTCAAAAGCAGTAAGTAAAAAAAGATATGAATAATATAACTGCTATCAACAATTGCAGTCATGCAAAGCAGATGACAAGCGAAGTGAAGGGACCTGAATGCCCCATGAGAAAAATGGAAAATGAACTTGCTAGTTGCATTAACGGAATTAAAGGAAGATTTCGTTGGAGAATTCTCCTGGAACTCTAGCAAACTCAACAGTGCAGTTTTCAGGGCTCACCCTATGTGTGGAACTGGCAAAGTAAGTAAGTCTGCAAGATGGAACAAAAAGAGAAAGATAGAAATGAATTATATAGATAGCTGAGGAGGAGATATTTAAGTATAGCTATCTTTAGTCTCCTTGATGCTCTCTTGTTCTGGAGAATGGCTGGAATTTTTGGTCCCTCTTAACCTTTTTATTGATATGATTGAACAGTGAATTTGGAAGCTAGAATTCTCCTTTGTAGGTTGGTGACGGCATCACTATGTGGTCAAACTTTCGTCCTGCTCTCCCCTTCATTACACCTATGAATTTACCATCCTTCCTTGCACACTGATGCGTCTTCCATTCAAAGCAGCTAAAGCACATCTTCCCCTGTCCCCCTTACAGCCCACCAGCTAATATCCCCTAACATATAATGGGGTATATACACTCTCCTCCCACTGAGCTTATGAATGAAAATACTTGTGGCTGCTATACTTCCTGCTGATGCTAATGCTGCCGGTGTATGTTGTAGACATGCGCACAAGATGCCTGCCTGATTGGCCCTTCAAGAGTCGTAGATTGATGTGAATCCAAGTGGTCTGATGCATCTAAGTTACTTTATTAGTGTAAACTTTGGTGTCCATGGGCTTCTCAGCTGTGTACTTGGATTGACAAGAGTGTTTAAGATCACATTTGTTTTGAGGTTCAGGATGGCTACTTAAATCTTTCCTTCTTTTTTATCAGCATCTTTTTAAATAGTGGGAAGCAGAGCAGTTTAATGCCGACTGAGGCTGCATTAGCTTCCCCTTTCTGTGAGAAACTTCTGCTTAGAAAGTTCCCAAAGTGAAAGTGTTTGCAAGAGAAAACATAGCTGGGAGACACAGCCAAGCCTGGCTCTGGTGAGTGGAGCTGTTCTGATATAAAGGGAGCATCACTCCAAAGCAAGAGAAAAGTTAAGGGGAGAGGAAAGAAGAAGAAAGATCTTGATTCCTAAGCTAAGAGAGAACTGGTCAGGAGTTTATCAAATTGAGGGCTAATATCCAAGATTGATTCTGTTCTTACAGATATATATCTGAAGTATGGACTTCATTAGAACTACACCTAACTAAACCCAACCGAACTCAGAGGAAAGTCAGACTCTGGGTCCCAACTGCTTTTGTTATCAAACAAAAAATAGACAACACCTCTGTTCGTTGCATGCTTTTTCGAATCGTTCTCGTGGAGAGTCAAGGAGTTAGCATGCCGTAGTGCGGGTGGCTGCCCTAGGGATCAAGGAACACCAGACAGAGTCTATAGTAAAGCTTCTTGCATTAGGATGGCGGCAGAGGAAACTATACAGAAAATGCAGTCCAGGAAAGAGTTCTTAGAAGATGAAGTAGGGATTAAGCCAGAGCCTATTTTACCATTTGCTAAAACGCTCAGTGCATTTGCCTTCATGGATTCTGCATTCCAGAGGACTGCATGCTGGGTTAATAAAATCCCTCTCTTGAACAGGCTTTGGAAACTCAGACGGTCACTGACTGCCCATATGGCAGAATTTGGCTATTGCTATTAGACAGCTGCAGGAAGTTGAGGACAAGAAAGGCGAGACAGCACCAAAATCTTACGGACACACAGACATATAGAGAGACACATGGCTTTGCCTCATGGCAGGAGCTTCCAAAATATTTCTTCATCAAAATGCCAGGATCCTCTTTTCTTTTTTTCTTTCAGGAACTGCAATTTACACTTCTGCTTTTCTTAGGTGATACGTATGTGATTTAAACCCTCATATACCCTGAGCTTAACTTTCAAGAGCATTTTAAAACAATTAGCACACCTACAAGAAAAATAGCAAAACACCACATTTCCGTTGCTCACAGACTCAAAGGGAAATTGAGTTTAGCATTCTTCCTTGGGGAAGAAATGACATGCTCCCCAGTAACCCAATGCCAAACCACTGCTCTGTGTTTTGAGTAGCAAATGCCATTCTTACTGCGTCTAAAAGCCCAGACTGTGTTTCTTTTCTTAACATGAAATTGTGTATTTTGGTACTGCTCTCAAACAACAGTTTAACAGAACAAAGGAGTTATCTTTATGAGACAGCCAGGGAAATACACAAAGAACAGGAAGATGCAGCTAACCTAAATAATGACATTGAAAACAAAATAGCTATCGGGCTATAAATAAACAATATGAAGTAGATATCATTATTTTTATTAAAAGAAGACACAGACTTAATTCCTGGGGATAATGGCATCTACTGTTTCCTCAGACTTTAGTTCTCATTTTTTCAGTCAAGCCACAGTATAACATTTCCTACTTTCTTCAACTTTTTACAGTATGAACTTTCATACCACTTCTTTTGGAGAAAATTGCAAAACCCAGACACGTACATTTAGGAGAAAGGTCAGATTTTCTAAAACAATAAAATTGCCCAAACTGCTTTTTTTGAACTGTGCAAATACATGCATTCTTACAGAGCAGGGAAGTAAACATACACACGACTGCATTAATTAAGACAATGCTTAGTTTCCTGCAACCCAAAGGAATTTTCTTATTTAGACTAAGTCTTTAACGATGCAATCTCCCATTGTGTGTATGTGGGTGTGCAAAGCAGCAACTGCAATTTCAGAAAAAGGCAAGGGCTGGTCCTGACCTGGTGGGTGAATGGGGAAGGAATTAAATAATCCTCTAAACCAAAGCCAGAATCAACTTTCTGAGCGCCAGACTCAGTCACTCCAGTCTTCTCACTTTCCGTAATACAGTCCTAAACGACCTGAGCAGAAGCCTGATTCACGTGCTTTTTTTCCTGGGGATTGTCTTGTTGAGTATCTTGGGCAGGAAACTGGCCTGATCTGTTGACTTACAAGATTTAAAATAAGCACTCATGTTTCCCCCTCCCAATCCTGACCAGCAGCACTGGGCTGAATCACTTCCCCGGCGGAGGCAAGAAATGTGCGAGAGCAAAGTGCTCGTGAAGTGGCTGAGCAACTGGGAAGTGCTCTCGGGCTGACACACAGGCAGCAAATCCCACGACGGACACCAACAAAATGTCAGGGCATGGCACCGGTCCCCACCCCTCAGGCTTTACCTGCTGGTGGGCGAATGGCCGGGGGGGATGTCCTGCACAAAGCTCTGCTCCATGCCCGGGATCCTGGCCGGGCTGTGGGGATGATAGGCTGTCAGGACCACGCTGCCCGAGTCCTTCATCTCCATGCTCATAGGCACATGTCGGCCCTGCTGCTGGTGACAAAGGCGACCGGGGGGTGCTGACGGGCCCCGACAGGAGGGCGAGCCGTCCTGTCACGAGCGCGAGCGTGAGCGCATGGCTCCGTAGCAGCCTCTTGCCACCGTTTGCTGTCAGGAGAGCTGTGTTAACTGAGACACGGCTCCTCTCCCTGTCATGAAAGCTGAATTAGCATATATTCAAAAACACCGCCCACAAAACAACCCACGGGGAAGTTACTACGTTCCTTGGAAACTAGAAACCTGAGATAATCCTGCATGGCACCAAGCGACCGCCAGGAAAGCTTCTTGTTTGCTTTCTTTTTGTTTCCTTTTAAGAGCCAATTTCTTAATACTCCTCCTGCTCCTGAAATAGGCTCGACTAAGTGAAATTATTTGCCAGTTAAGCAGCAGGACGAGTGGAGAGTGCTACTCAAACACAAAATGTGGTTTGGCAAAGCAGGGAGTGACATTTAAGCTGCTTACACGAGAGATTCAGAAACCAAGTGGGCTCTGCTCTGTTGAAATTATCGAGGAGCAAGAACCTTGATTTCCCACATGTCGGACTATTTCTGTGGCAGGGAACTGCACTTGCTTTCTCCTGAAAAGAGGTTAAGCTTTCATTTTGCCTGATATAGCTGTGTACATAATTAGAAGGGCACTGGGAAATGAGTGAATTATTTTTACAATAGTGTACATTCATCTGGAGCAATCCCATAAATAAACACACCCCGAGACACTTGATATTATTTCATGCTTGCGCTTGATCTTTGTACGCTAATTAAATGTTTTTCATTCAAAAGGAAACCAGCAAGCAAAAATATTGGGATCCAATTCTGGAGTAACACCCAGAGAAAACTCTGTAGACAAAATGAGAAAACTCACACATGCCTTTATTTTCCTCTCCCACTTTTTCAGTGTCTGTTTTTTTTTTTTTTTAAAGAAATGCTTCTGATAAATGCCTATTCCTAAAAACTAATGTCCTGCCTATGAAATCATGGGAAGGATGTCCCTAATTTTACTCTACGAGCCACAGCTCTCTGAGCAGCTTGTGAGCAAGTAGGTGAAACACCAGCCTCTGTGCACCTCTGTCACAGCTGCGGGCGGCATCCCCAGCACAGGTACTGTGCAAAACGCCTGTCAGGCTCCTCTTTTCCATCCCCCTTGAGTGAAGGCACTCTCCCTGGCGCTGCTCTAGGGCTGCCTAAATTACACTGTCGGTCTCTCCAGCTGGTGAAGCAGCTCAGGTTTTGAAGGGCACAGAAACGATTAATCTCATCTCCACCTTCCCCCTGAGCTCCGTATCCTGCCTGGAGGGGCAGGACAGTTTCAGTCAAATATGTTGCAGCAACTCATGTAGCCAGTGCCCAAGTTAATTTTAAATTAGCCAGCATAGGACGCTGATAACAGTACACTTGGCAGCACTTCTTGCCAGACTCACCCAGGAAGCATAAATATTTCAACATGTAGAGCCTCTAGGTTTGCTTTTGCTATGCTGTTAACATGTCCTGGATTAAATATTTTAAAGCCAGGTTGCCCAAGATAAAATCATGGTTGCTTCCATGGCAGCATGGAGGCCCTCTGGGAGCCACCATGTAGCCATGTACATACGTTAGAAATGAAGGAGAAGGCTCTAAGCTAACTCTGGAAGCATTGCCTACTGGCCACCGCATCAGAACTATATCCCACAGTGCCACCAGTGAGGACCAGGGTGAATGCAATAACCAGTGAAGACCTTATTGTGCTCTGTGATTACTGGGGTATTCAGGAGAGGAACAGGGTCTGAAAAATTAGAATGGATACCATCATGGATCTCATATCCCAACTCTGTGGAGCACTGACTGAATGCCAGGTTGATGGAATGACCAGGGATGCTGCTGCCAATGTCATTTTTTTCCCTTCCTACTCTGGCTTTACATTTTCTTCCTGGACCAGAAAGTGGGTACCCCACTTCTCGGATGGAGGGGAGTAAATTATAAACTTAAATTTATATTTGGCACAAATGCAAATAGATATTTTGAAAATTAATCAGCCAAAATACATATATCAAACCGAGAGCTAAAAATTTATAAAATAAATTATAAAATATCTGCTGACACCCTTTAAAGGCATTCTTCACAATTTACTTCAAGAAACTAAATACCTGAAGAAACACACATAGTGGAAGGCGCCAAACATCATCAGAAACAGAGTAGGCGTCCTTTAGGAGATTAGGGAGTGGAGAAAGCATTAGCTGCAACTCCAAGTAAGTCTTTGTTCTCCCCTTCCTAGCATCATAGTACTAGGCTTTCTCCAGTACCACCAGACAACAAAATGATGGTTATGCGCTTTAAGCTACGTGTAGATAAAGCCCACAGTAGAAATACCATATATTTTTAGTATTATTTTTATTTCCTCTCTTCCCATAATAAAAAACCTCAAACAGCAATATGACTTAGAAAAGAATACAGTTACCCTCTCAATAGTAAAATGCATATAAAGAAAAGAGGCCCACACTTATTAAATGGGATTTTCTCTCTTAGAAAAATAAACATGGAAGATTTTAGGTGGAGATTTATAAAGTGTTGCTGCATAAACTGGAGGCTTGTATAGAAATGGCAGACTGTTTGGCACAAGTACAAATAGATATTTTGAAAATTAATCAGCCAAAATACATATATCAAACTGAGAGCTAAAAATGTTTATATGCGTAATGGCTCTTGGGGTTAGACATCTGCATATTATTGAAAACTAAAAATGATGCTAAATCAACTAGAGATACACATCAGCCATTAAACAAAGTTTTAATTGGACTAGTGATACAGCCATAAGAAAAGTGTACAAGGCAATGTGGGCCTGAGTCCTCCTTCAGTGCTGTCTGTGCAATTCTGTTAGTTAAAGGAGAATTTATTCTCCTGGTTTCTAAAGAAGCAAGTAGGAAAATATTTTAATCCAACATGCTTGTGTTTCTACAGGATCCTCTTCAATACTAGATCAGGGAGTACTCAGGACTATGACAGTTCTAATTGTTTTTTCAGGTAGTTGATAGCTCCATAGACCTTTCAAATACTCTGGAAATGCCATTCTGGTAAGAAATAATATTGTGAGGATGCTTTTGGTGGCAACCAGTAAAGTGAAGGTACAGCAAGAGAAGAGTCTGTGGGGAGTCTGTAGCCAGTGAACTTGTGAGCAGCTCCTTCGAGTTTGGAAGGCAAGGACCTTGTGCTTTCAAATTTTACGTTGTGCTTATGCCAAGGGTGCTTTGCACTTTCACAGGTTTGGCAAAAGAACTATTTATATATGGATCAGTGGGTCCAGACTTTGAAAACCAGGAGTGAAAAACCTTTATTAACCTATTGTTTCAGAAAAGTAAGTTAGTGGCTACACAGTTGTATGATCAAGCCTTCAGCTCTTCTGTTGAAGAGTATCTGTGACAGCCATATCACAAGAAGCATAAACACACAGAAAGTCACTAGTTAAAGCTTACTGAGATGAAAAAGAAATTGTCATTGTTAATAATATTTATATATTTACATAATATTAATTACTAATCATTGTGACAGTAACACGATGGGCAACATTTTTGTAGCAAATTTAATGTCTGTTGCTTGGAAAGGAACTAATAATGTTTTCACATAGATTTTAAACAGCCTTTTCTGGTTATGCCCAAGGGGGGCTGTCACTGAGAGGAATGGGATTTGTCAGCTAGGGGTTCTTGTCCCGAGATGGCGGGGGCATGCACTGTTATATCATGAGAGTAGATCCACAGAGCCCTGAGAAGTGCAAAATTCCCCTTTGAACTACAAATCACACAAAAATCTCTGGGTATTGAATTTCATTGCTCGCTTCCAGCTTAAATTAGCCAGGACAAAGTTGGACAGAATTCGCAAAACTTTGAAGTTAATTTTGGACCAGTTTAATGAGAACTTGGGTTAGATTAAGCTTTAAAAGGAAGCTGTGTAAAACACAGCATTTTTCACTTATTAAATCAAAGGAAATAGAGTGGAGCAATACACAGAAAAATGTCATCCTAGCACTGCATCTAAATTTCCTCATCCCTCTTGCAATAAATTTTCTATCTATTGGTGTGAAAGAAACCAAAACCAGAACCACTGTATTTCTCCATTCTTTGGGGGAAAAAAAGGGTATCTATCTCTTACGTGTGTCTAATTTGTCATTTGGATGGAAAGATGCTTGAGGGGTGGGGGGCAGAAAGACTCACGATGCCAAAGAGTTGGTGTGGGCAAAAAGCACCTGGACACTCTGAAAACAAGGAGTGCCACAACATCGCATAAAAGTCAAGGACAGTGGTGTGTGAGTCTCCTACTGCTCAGTAACAATATGTCTCATGAAAAAAAGTGTCTGAGAAGGGGCTGACTCTTGTGTCAGGAAAATTTTCACTGTGACTTGAGGCCTATTTCCTTTAAAAGAATTTTATGCATCACAAAGGATGGTTTCTAATGCTTGATTTAGCCTCTGTGCTTTCTATTCCTGTGATGCCGGAAGGATTACAGTCTTTTTTTTCCACTATAAAGGTGAGGTGTTTGTGTGGCTCAGTGTGGGCAGCTGGGAATGTGAGCGAATGGGTGAGATTCATCGGTAGCATGAAAACACACCCACTGCTTTTAGAACATTGAAAAATTCATAAGCCAAAAATTAAACAAAATTAGAGGAAAGTCTTTGTTATTCTGCTTTCTTTGTCTTTTCAAACTGAGATTAAAAACAACATTGAGAAAACTGTTGCTTGTTCTTTACAAACAGGTTAAGTAACAAGGCTATTTAGGGAAAGAGAATAGAAATCAGGTATCGTGACAATTGGTGGTTTTTCCAAGGTTTTTAATTACAGTATGAAACAAAACATTCATCTTTGTTAAATATAACCTCACAGTTCAGTCCCAGGCCCAATTTAAATATACATCACACTTTGGCGAACTTTAACATGGTCATTTTTTTATTGAGTGATTTACTATGGATCCTTTTATCTTAAAAAAGACACAAAAGCATAGAAAAAAATCTTTAGGCAACTTTGTGTAGCTGCTTGCTTAGCAATGACCCTCATTTATTTTCTAGGAGTTCAAAAGTTGGTTCTCCTTAGCCCAGATTAGACTACCCATATATATTTCCCATGTTAATTACGTACAGAAAAGGAAACTTCCTTAATCTGTCTGCCACAATAGGGCTTTCTGGAGGTTTACTTTAAGAAAAAGCTCATATCCTTTCATTCATCCATTAGGTTCATGCTCCTTCATGACATGTTGATCTAACCACTTCAGCTGGGACAGCTGACATCCACAGCTGAATGCTGTGGTCTGTTTTTTTGTTCTGAGGCAGTAAGTTAAAATTACATGAAGGAGTGGTAATGTGGTTAAGTTAGGAAAAGTAACATTGGGAGAGGCTGGTTGCTGCTCTGAAATGTTTCTGTAAGCACAAGCTGAAAAGGGGAATTCGTCTCTGCAGCATGGAGGGTGAAAAATGGTCAGGGATAGACAGCAATGAGCATTTTCAATACATGTGTATCCATCCTGATGCCTCTGAAAGAGCAGAATTGGGTTAGGTATTTGCATTTGGTACAGGGAAAATGAGTCCTCAAATTAAAATTATATATATGTTTATAAATATTTATATATTCCACATCATACAATTAGGGTTATAAAGAAAAAAAATGTAGAAAGATAGTTTCTTGTATAAAAAGCCAACCAGACAGAGCTTTATAAAGCTATCCTTCTAAAAACTACTGTTTTCCAGGGGGCGGTCAAATGCTTTAGCAGCTGTATGTATATATATATACACATATATACATATTTGCTTAGGATATGTGTATATACACACATAACCCCCTGTCCACCTTTAGCCACAGTTTTAAGATTTAAGAAAGGTATTCCTTTTTTCAAATGCTATGAACAGCAAAATGCAGTTTTCTGAAGGTGGTAATCATTTATTCATCTACCTTTGCCATTACAGCGTCACTTTGGTAGGATATCTAAGGCAGCATTATTAAGAAAAAGATTGTAACCCCTTTCTTGTTATAATCATAAGTGATTGCACGTTCAGCATTTTTGTAACATTTTTAACCTGTAAACCACTCCATTTCTAGGGAAGGCTTTATGTAAGGTACAGTCAGTATTTCCCTGTAACTATGCCAATGATTTCTTTCATCGTGCCATTTCATAACCAAATCTGTTTCCCAGGGAGCAGCAGTAGACCACAGCTCTGCTGGTGTATTGGAAAGTTGTACTGAGTGAGTGAGACAGTCACCAGAGCACTGCTCTCGTAATTGAACCAGACTTTGAGCTGTGTTCTTAGGGATACGTGTAAAAATTGGTGAAGCAAGGTAGAGAGGTGTTAGCACGAACCGTTGATGTTTCTCAAGCACATAACTGGAGACATGTTAATGACAGCTATCTTGTATTGATTGCATTCTACTTCTTTTAAAATCGAGTGGTGGTTTTAAAATTAAAGAGTGCACTGTTAACTGGATTTCCCACATCTGCACCCAAGAGGAGAAATCTCAAACTCTCCTTCCCATCTAGAGAAGAGCAGTGTATTTCAACAAAGCATAGCTTACATCTTCATCCTGCTTTGGCATTCTGTGGCTTGATGACTTGAATTCCTGAAGTTACTAAATTTACTTTTGCCTTTCCTATGCGAAAACGAAGAAACTATTCTTCTTATCTGCTGATTTCTTCATAGTACTACCATATCACCACTAAAGTAGTAATTGAGGTCATTGGAGGAGTCTTATTCTTGTGTTAGTCATGCAAACATGATATCTCAGAACTTTCCTGAAATATCTGTGTGCATAACGAAGAGAGGTGAGGATAAAAATAAGCTTTGTGATCTTTGCATGATAAGATGCGGAATGATGCAGGTGTTCAAGTAGTGGGTCTGGGCTATATACAGTGGATCTATCCACCTACTCTGCATAGTACCAGCTTCTGGAAATGCTGTGAGCATGTTGCCATCACCGTACAGCCAAGCATACTCAAGCTGACCAGAGAACCTCATGCAACACTCATTTCTCAATTTTGAATAAACTGAAATGTTGCCATGGTCATGAATGGGAGTCTGTGAACTTCTGCATTCTGAGTTTTGATCACTCCTTTTAAAAATCTAAGTTATTGCAGAATGAAGTGAATTCTACTCAAAAGTGATTTTCCTATTTTGATAGAGACATTTTTATGTTAGTAACTTCAAATTTAGATCTGCCACAAAAGTAAATGATGTTTATTGACTTACACCAGCTCTAAAGATTTTCAGTAAGAGGAGGCACAAATAAACTTAATTAAAATCTCTCTAAGTTAGTTTAATGCTATGATTTGTATGACAAGTTTGTTATAAATTTAAATCCTAATTCTAAGGCCTCTATAGTTTATGAAAAGTAAGAAGAGAATGCTTTCAAATTAAAAATAAAAGAGTTTGAATATACCTAAACAATTTAATACGCAGCAGAAAAGCACTGGAAGGTACAATTATTAATGGCCATTTGCATTTCGAAATCTTATTATCAAAGGTATGCACTTACTTTATAGCATTGCTAAGTTAAACATACCTGTGGGATAGGCATATTTCATTAATCTCTGTACGAACACACTGTGTTTTAGGAACAGAGACATTGAACTGACATTTCCAGGAAAATGCAGGATGCCTGTGACATAACCACAGAGGGAACCTAAGCTGCCTGACTCACACCCTGTGCCCTAATCACATGTGAGGTTGCAGCTTAATTAATCAGCAGTTTGGAAAGTACTTTTGTAAAGGAACGGGTGAAAAAGATAATACATTTAATCAGCCATAGAAAAAGAACCACAACAGGAGATATGGAGAACATACCATGTGAGCCACAGAAATGACACATCTTCCCTGCAAGTGGCTTGTTAGCAATTTATTCTCTGCAGAAGGTAAGTGCTAATTTTGGTGGGATGTCTAGGGAGACTAGAGGGCATTCCACCTAATGATTATTAAATCATACAGATTAGTCCTAAGCGGAAACACATAAATGAACATAACTTTGCTAAGCACATTAGCAGACATGTTTCTAGGCTGCTTTTATGGCACAGTATTGAACACCATGAACTTAAATATGTTTTAGAAGCACTAAAAATAAATTTTGCCACTGCTCCAAGTGGGTGGTTGCATCACCGTGGTGAGCTAAATGAGCAGTGATAATCAGAGGGTGACAGAAGGGAATTTTGCAATATAAAGCATCCGGGAATTACTGGCTTGGGAGATTGCAAAGAACATTTCCAATTTTTTGCTTAACAAGGTCAAGCGTGAGCCTTTCCCTCTGTGACGCTGGCATTAGGAATTTTGTTTCATAGTTGGAAGATATATCAAAGTTTGAGGACATGGAGATTTAGCATTAAATTTTGTAATTATACATTGTTCATAGAAAAATAAGGATTCCCAGGGTTATTGTGCCAATTTTGTTAGTGTAAATTGCTAGCCTTCTCAACACAACAGAAAAAAATTGCAGTTATCCCAAAGGCATTTCTGTTAGAGGAAAAAAATAGCATGTAGTTATTATTGATTTGTTTCATTTGGGTTTTGTTTTTATTCACATGTAATTTATCGGTGGCCTCAACGGGCTACAATCCATGGTATGCAACCCTATTAAAACAAAACAAAGTCCCAGCAGGGATGAAATGGATCCATTTTCTCCAGATTAATTTAATAGATGAATGTTTCACACAATGAGGAAGCCAAGACTGCAGATGACTTGCTTTTGGTTTGGAACTTCAGGGAACAGATGGGAAAGCGGCAGCATTAATGTACCTTAATGGATCCACAGGACCGCATTTATTATTTGGCTTCAGTTCAGATTTTTTTTTTTTTTTTTTTCCAGTGACTGTGCCTTGCTGAATCACCTCAAAGTCTTTTTGGGAACTTTTTCCTTCATTTCTCTACTGTACTTTTTCCCCACTTTTGATCCTACCTTTGTTGTCATGCTTGATTATAGGTTTCAGTCTCAAAAAAGCATGGGCAGTCTCTAGCTGTTTTTGCAAAGCGACTATCATACAGGAAGATGCTTGAAGGACTGAAGGGAATAGGCAGGAATGTGCCCTCTCAGCCTCTGCTCCAGGGACTGTGGGTACTGGGGAGTACGAGGAGAAGGACCTACAGAGAGCGGCTCAGCTCACGTGCTCTTCCTAACTAGCATCTCCTATTGCCACTGTTGGAGACAGAGGACTGGGCTAGATGGACCACAGAACTGACCTTCTAGGGCATTTCTTGTGGTGTTCTGTTCTCAGAATGAATTTTTATTAATTACTGTAGAATAGGACAGGCACAAATCTGGACAGAATACTGGTTATCCATACAGGATAAGGTTTTATTTCCAGTACAATTCTGGTCTCCCAAAGAGGTACAGACAGCAAACACAGATACTGATTATCATCATTTAAGTACTTTTATTTGGGGGCATTGTGATATAAGAAACCAAGAAAAAACAGCAGTATATTGTTTATCAAAAAACTGTTTAGGTCCAGTTCATGATGGTGATTTTGTGCAGTTATAACAAAACTAAGGTGTGGGTGTCAGCCAAAGAAATGAAGTTCCAAAGATTTATTTTTTTTTAACTCTATTTTTGGAAACTTGAATTTATCCTCCAGTACTTTTGGAACTGGAGGATAAACTCAGGAGACCCTGGAGATGAGATGCAGCTTAGAAATAAAAAAGAAAACTTATGGTGGTGGTTCTGCTTATTTTTGCTTTTACCATACTTGTCTGACCCAAGCAGGTTCCTGTTATTAAGCAGAAAGGTGTCATGAGCTTACCTATAAGTGGAGGCAAAGCACATTCGCATATTCATCTTTGAACTTTAGTCCACCAACGATCAGTGACGACACCCCGTGGAAGACTTCGAATTCAGTTTGTGGCTCTGCTTGCCATTTTGTTCAGGAAAGTATTGGATAAAAGTGTATCTTGTCTGTGAAAGCAGCTTGCCTTCTAAATTTATGAAATCTTAGTTTTGCTTCTAGCTTTACCAAAAGACAGCATGAGTTCAGTCCCCCAGAGGAATCTACCTTGGCCCATCAAATGTGCTTTTGTAGCACTACCGACCTGCAATGCTCCTGTGCAGAGGGCTCTTGTCCGCTATCAGTCCACATGGCGCACGGTAAAGCTTGGCTTACTTTTAAACACAGCATCAAAAATCTCTGGACTGCTACTAATAGTGCTGCCTCTTTGCATATGTCTTCTGCATGTTATGTGCAGCATATTTTTCTTTTATTTCTTGCAAACAGCAATTTCATTATATGTCTCCGGTTGTTCTGCTCTCTGACATTTCAATCTCTCTTACCTTCTACTGAACTGGAAAACAGTACCATTAAGTGAAACTTGAAAAGAAAGAGAGAAACTAGCAAACTCATAATTTATTAAGTGTAGTTCAGCATGACTTAAATAAGGACAAAGAAGCACGTGAAAAAAAAAGATTAGTTACTGGTAAATTGGGAGTGTTGTCCTCCTCAAAGTCTCATCATTTGATGAATGAGATGCTGCAGGTCTGTTACTACACTGAAAACACATTTCTTGTGTAATCATGCTAAGCATGCATGTCTCAGCAAAGATATAATGACAAAGATATGTGGATAAATCTGAATTACAGTAAGCATAGGATTTTATTTAGTCATCCAAGTTTTTACTCAGCAACCAAACTGGCATGTCAAACCTGGCATTTGCTTGCATAAAATAGATAACAGAAACTCTGAGTTAGCCCCATTTTCCTGGGAAATTACTGGTATTGCAACAAAAAAATAAAAAGGCTTTCACATGCAAAATGCAATGCCATGCATTTTCCTGGGTGATCCATTGTACCTAGTGCCCAAAGTGTGCCTCACTCTTTCTCAAAACAAGAGCTATAAATAGGCAGGCACTTCATGCCATTTTAATGCTGAGTATTACACATTCCAGCAACTTCAGTTTTCAGCTGGTTATTTTTATTTTCCTTTGTTGTGACTGAGCAAGCGAGCCCCGCTTACTGAAATGCCACCCACTCCTTGAAAGAAAAATCTAGGAATAAACTCAAAGATCAGGAAAGGGCTTTGCCTAGAAATACTCCTGAAACAAGGAAGAGAGAATGCAAAAAAATAATTGAGAAGGCTGATCTGAATGCAGGGAGTATTTTGTTTGCAAACAGCAATGAACTTTTGTCTGAAAAACCCTCCCTTTTCTGGTGTTATTTTAAATCCCAGTCCCTAACGAGGAACACCATTAGACTCAGGAGGGATGAAGGAAATTTTTTATGGCAAGTCAGAAAGCTGTCTGAAAAATGTTACTTATTTTTTTTTAAATATGACCCCCCATTGTTTCCATACCCTGGGATCTGGCACTCAGAGAGCCAGCAATTTCCTCTGAACACTTTTAGAAAACACCAGGAATGATGTGAAACATTAATGTCCCTTACAAATAGTTTCATTTTGTGGGGGAACTACTACAGCATGAAGACATGATTATAACGCATCACAGGGACTTCCTCACCCTATTATCTTTAGCAATACAGCCCTCAAACTTGCAATCACCATCCTGCTAGCAAAAAATTCCTAAATCGGCATTTGTGTCAGCAACAGTTTCCTGGATGCCCTTTGTGTTAACAGATCTTGGTGTAATGCCAAGTCTTTAGTTTTCAACTGACTGCTGAAATCTGTGCTGGACCTGCACTCTGGTGTCAACCTGGGCCTTGTGTTGCTCATGCAGGCAGCCTGGAGTCTGGCTGATTAGGAATCCCACATCCCTTGGTGGCAGGGAATGGCAAGACTCTTCCAGGGACGACCATGGGCAGAGCCATCTGCTTAATCTTAGGCACTGCATTAAGGGCAGATGTAATAGAAACAGAAAGTCAGAAGAGCTGCATCATGCTGGGGCTGTTCGTTGTGAATGCAACCGTGAAACCGTATGTTTTGGAAAACCCAGGGTGTACACAATGTTTTTCTGGTAGATTTACCAGCTGGTTTGCCCAACCTGGTCTGTAAGAGTACTCCAAAGGATAAACACTCAGCAAATCTGACCTTAAGCTAACAATAAGTTGAATAGCTTTACTGTCCCTCTTCTGAGGATTTAAAAGTTTAATAATGAATTATGCAAAACTCCTGTTCCTGGGAAACATTGTCTATGTGGGATCATAACTATTCTGTATACTGGCAGACTGTGATCCTTGTGGTCTCTTATTGATGTCACTGCAGTTTTATTCTGGGCTAAACTTCTCCGACCAAAATAAAATTACTCATTTATGCCACTGCAAACAAAGTTAGTACAAAAGGTTGATCAAAGCAGCTGCTCCATCTTCTAATGGCTGGGCTAGGACAGGCACTGGGAGCTGCGACTCCATGATTCCGCACTGCTCAGGAGGAGGCCCATTTGCACAAAGCTTCAATACCCTAAACTTCTGCTACAGTTTTGGTCCTTCACTAGAACACCCTCCTAGAGTCTTGGCCCTCCTCCATCTCTTCGATAATTCTTCCAGCCCCGTAGACAAGGTTGTAGATTTGTTATGTTGTTTTAGTTCTTAATTTTCTCTCCATGGTGAATTTTGTTCAGGGAGATTCTCTTCAGGCAAATAGGAAAAGGCCAGTTTAGTGACCCCCAAAGAACATCAAAGTGTTTGCAATTGGTAGTGAGTATACAGCAAACACTGCAGGCCACTGGACATCTGGACTTAAACACAGGAAAAGGCTTGAACATGACTGCATTTCCTGTGCTGCAACCCGCACTCTAGTAATGGGTGTCTATGGGCGCCAACTTTTCCTTCACACGCTGATGAAAATGGGTATTTGTGCTTGCAGCAGCTAGAAGGGCAACCATCCAAATGTGGTCTGCTGTGTAACACATACAGGGCTTTCTCTGCACTGACAGCAACTCTTGGTGCTGCAGATCCTTTGATACTTTGCCCTTTACTAAGTAATCTAACTCCTACTCCCACTATGTGCCTGACAACTGTATCCTCATTTGGATTGTAGAATTATTGCAGCCTGTCTGCTGAAAATCAGTTAAAACAAGTTAAAGAAAATAATAATTTTAAAAATTTCTTTGTGCTTCTAAATAGTTACCAAGATTTTCTTGCTTTGCAATTACTGCGCCAGCCAAGAGAGATTGTCTCCACTCAATAAAATGCCTTTCTGTCAGAGAAGTCTATTCACCTGACTTTGCTTCGTTTGCAGAGAGGATCAAAGAGATTTCTTACTGCAAATGGTGACTTCACTGGCATGAATGAGGAACTGTGTGTTATTGCTTTTGTGTCAGATACTACTAACTTACTTTTTAGGAAAGGGATGGAGCAGTAACTGTTATCATATTTATGGGAAAAAACCCACAAGAGCAAAGTATGCCCTTTCACCTGGAGTATATGATTAGAAGACAGAGAAAGCAGCTTAAGAACTGTTCAGTACAAGGACAGGAAGAGCCTGTCCAACTCAAGATGCCCAGTCTTTTCTTTGCGCCCTTGTTTATCTGCAACTAACTTCCCTTTTTTCACTCTGCTCCTCTAACTCATTCTGAACTTGTCTTTAATTTCCAGCACTTTTTGCATTAGCACTATGTAAAATCTTGGCATGAAGCAGTTGTGATGGAAACATTTCCCAGTTTCTTCTAAGTTTTGAACTTGGGGGAAGCTCTAATCTGTTTGCCTGTAGTTTTAAAGGGCAGTGCAGACTGTAAGCACACAGCTTTAGTCTGCTAGCTGCCTGTGCATTGCAACTTAGCTGAGTTTTAAAATTCTTGTGCCAAATTAGATTAGCCTGAAAGCTGATCTAATAAACTTTTAAATAACCACAGTTGCTTGTGGCCATACTTTTCAACCAGCATGGCATGGAGCTGTCCCATCAGTGTTCCTTTTCCCTTTTAATCACTGTCAGGACAAGGGATTATTGTAAGAAATCCATAATTTTCCCTACCCCATCAGATTTCAATCAACTTGGAAAATCCTGTCTCATTTCATGAGGAAGGTAAATTTGTGATAGTTGTGAGGGACAAAATGGATATAGTCCATCAGAAATTGTGGCCCTTGATTTTTAAAAGTCCCATTCAAATTACTCATACCTCAATGTTTTTAGAATGTTTAAAGCATACACTTCAAATTAACCTGCCATAAGCAGTAAATTCTTTCCTTTTAATAACAGCTACACTTCATTGTCTTTTGTTCTTTACTTTAGGAGACAGTTTTTATCCTACACTAGCTCTTAGCCTTTGTTCTATACTTTTATCCAGTAATCTTTGATGTGGAGCAATGTTAACTATCTTCTGAAAACCTAATTAAATTAGAATTCTCCTTATCTATCACAGCAGTAATATCTTCAAAGAATTCCAGCAAGTTAGTTAAGGTTGAATTCCTTTGCTTCAATTTAGTCCAAGTGTCTTGAAATGTTATCCCCCTAACAGAGAGCTCTTTAAAAGAGCTTTCAATGAATTCTTGAAACAGTATTCAAAAATCATTGGATCACCATCTCATCCTACCTCTCCTCTGTAACCTTTTTGATGATTGACCTTAAATTGTCTATCCTTGTTGTTTTATACAAGGATCCCACCATAGGTTAGTGAACTTCATATCAAAATTAAAAAAAAATAAAACATGTATGTTCAAAGGTTCTCTTTCTCCTGTTAGCCACTAATGCTCATGGACATCACTGATTAAATGAAATTCTACTAACCAATTACTTTATCTACCTAACAGAATAGATTCTTTCCTCTTTGACTTTGAAGACTGATTCCTAGTTGAGAGCAGTTTGCTTTGTATTTCCTCTACAAGGGATGGAAACATAACAAAGATTTAATAATTCTATTATTTTTAATCGCATAGTGACCTCCTAATTTTCTCTTTTCAAAATTCCAGTCAATATGCAAATTTAATATATAGATGGAACAAGAGCATTTGGATTCATATAAGGTCTTCGTATTGAGAGCTATCCTATCACTTATGGTGAATTAATTTTTGCTTTAATTTAATTTTAAAAATAATTTCTAGGTTTTGTTTTTTTTTTTTTCCCCATAACATTCTGGAAGTCCCAGCTTGCCAACTCTTTTTCACTTGCATAACCATAAGCATACCCTAAGTTTACACTGTCCTGGAATAATTTCCTTTCTCTTAGTAATTTCATGTGTGCTTGCGCAGAACCTACCCAACACCTGGCTCTCCTGAGCTAAAGGGCCGGCTGGGCTGACTCCATTTGTGCCACTGCCTGGCGCCTCCCAGCACATAGTGACCTTTCAGTTCCTTTTCTATAGCTTCTGCGTTTACAGTAAGGCTCTGTGCCTCCACTAGCAATGAGTTAACCAGACACTTTTGCAGCCCTGCAAAGCACGGCTAACAGGCAGAGTTTACACAGCGGTGTCCAAGGAGGAGGAACCCCTCATCAGTGTCCCCGTTGGAGGGCTTGCAACAGCCCTGTTCTCTCCTCTGCCGTGCCAGGGCACAGGTCAGCTGGGCTTGTAGTGGCCTCCGCGCCCGATGGCTGCCGTGGCATGGGTGGTGTAACCGTTTCTGTTTAAGCATCCCACAGGAACTTTAATTCTGCTCTTGTTTAATTTAATGGTACTCTCTAGTCATTTGCATGAACTAAACAAAAGTTATGAAAAAATCAGGGGT
Organism: Gymnogyps californianus; assembly: GCF_018139145.2. Lineage (NCBI taxonomy): Eukaryota > Metazoa > Chordata > Aves > Accipitriformes > Cathartidae > Gymnogyps > Gymnogyps californianus. The sequence goes on along the minus strand of NC_059472.1, from coordinate 55,037,457 downwards.
ATCTTGAACCGAAAACCCACTTTTGAGGCTAATGTCTGTTTTGTTTAAGTAGGATATCCTTTTTGGCAGGTTTACAAGCATGTGTCAGACAAATGTTTTACAACAAAAACATTTTGCTACAATCATGGGCTGATAGAATGACTGATTATCATTTAAGAGACCCTTTGTTCTGACTCCTCAGAGGTCTCCTCATGTGCTTACAGTCTGAGTTTCATTTCTCTCTGAAATTGAATTCATATGTGCTGGAGAAAAAAATCCATCCCCTCATTCTTCTACTATGAGGTCTTTTTCTTTCCCCTCATGACTGATTTTCATAGTCCTGTAACTGATTTTCATAGTCTGAAATTATAATTTTATGACTACAGTGAATGTAGCTCACAGAGTGCAGAAGAAGTGAAGCTCGGCTCCAGGAAGCAAGGAATTGCCTGGACTACCCATGGAGTGCTGTATGGAGACATCTGTGTCAACTTTGAAAGAGGTGCCCTGGACACAGAAAACAACCCAGCTGCTGCTTCACAGAGGGGACTCCCCACTCTCATCCCTCCTAATACAGACCTCAGGCACAGAGATTAATTAATAGCAGCCCGCTGCGGTAGTGAAATACTATACTTGTAAGAGTTGCCTGCAGTCACAAGCTGCAGCAGAGCCAGGAGCTGAACCCAGCCTGGAGTTCCAGTCTGGTGCCTTTTACCACTTCCTTCTCTCACATGACTATTTACATTACTGACCTTTGGAAAAAAACCCAGATATTTATATATGCTTATATTTGCACACAGGGTTCTTGCTCTTGAAACATCTTTAAAACCTCTGCAGTCCAAAGGTCTCTGTAAACCCTGGTGTGTCCAAGGGAAAGCACATATTGAAAATCAAAATTTGAATTCTTCTAATATTTGAATAGAGATATAACCAGCCTGGTAAATCCTGTTTTGCCACGTTATTTCCCTTTGGCACGGAATAAAGGAATCTAGGGATAGCTGCTGGGTGGCTTCTAGGAAAAGTAAGAGTAGCAAAGTGTTAAGGTGGCAACAGTAGCTTTGCTCTTACAGAGATTTCAGGAGCATGGTCTCGATTGCTCTCTATTGCAGACCTCAAGCTAACCAGCCTTGAGAGGAGAGCACTTCCAAAGCTTGACAGTGGTCTCAGCTGCCTCAAACAATTTCAGTTAACCATATTATGAGCAAGCTGTCTAATTACTTTATGGAAGTAAAAACACTATTACTTGGCTGTCCCCTTCATGCAAATTTGTGAAATGTTGAGTTTATTGACTTTATTGGCTTAAAACTAAAATTTTTAATTCACTCTACTGACTTAATGCCCCCCTTCGGATATCACAGTGTGTAAAATGGTTCAGCTAGACTCTGCCATCAGGATAAGTGCCTGGTCCTCTGCAGAGGGCATGCTGTCCCTCTTTGCTGAGCAACTACTACCTGTTTTAGTCTAGGTCTGCTGAATCCAGTCCTAGATCACCAGCCACCACCACCAAATAAAGGATTTTGGCTTGGAGAGGGCACCATGGAGGCAAAGAACAAATGCAGCATAGCAGTCCCTCAGTTTCTAGACAACCTTGGGATCATTAGAAGCCACTGTAATTTAGGGGAGTCCTTATGTCCTCCTGGAAAGTGAAACTGCTGTGAAAGCAGAAGAGCAACATATAAATGCTCAAATTAAAAGTACGGATAAACAAGAATAAGAAAGACTTACCTCTTTGGGTTTTCAGAGCTAATACATCTAGAAATATTGTTTCATGACATCAATAGGATGTGTTGCCCTTTTACAGTGTCATCTAGCATAAATTAAAAAGAAAAAAATCGACTAAATCTGAAATTAAGGAAGGGTTTCAGTTGCCTGCCTCCAAAAAGCTTTCTCAGGGATTCCGTATATGGCTATGTTATCAGTTCACATGCAACATGAACTGATAGAGGAATATATGTAAAATGCAAATACTGTACCTTAAGGCTCCTACATTCTAATGAAGGGTATGGTAGTCTGGAAAGAAAAAAAGATCTTTCTTGTATTGTACAGAAGCCCGAATGCACAGATGATCTCTGTGTTCGTACACACACAGCAAATCAAAACACAGCTGTAAGGTCTAATTTTAGGGGCCACTAACCTTGATCATGCTCTTTTAATAAACTTCCTATTTGGGAATTCAAAGATTCAAGGAGGGCATAGCCTTGAGGGTTTTAACCAGTCCTTGAAACTAGTATTCACAACGTGTCATCTGATTTTAGAAACAGTATTATCAGACTGCACTGGTAAATAGTGGCTTGACCATGAGGTCTTTCTCTGGTGTAGGTACAAAATTAGGATGTCCTGGAAGCTGAAACGTCACCTTAAGTATAAACAACACAGAGGATTCCACAAGGATGTTTCAGCTGAAAGAAATGTGCTGGGAGTCTAATATCACATTCCTGTGTCAATCATAACACAGATAAAAAGCAGAAGTAAAAATCCTCCATCCTTCAAATCTCCCGCCAAGCTACCTCTCTTAACAGTTCATCCCTCTGAAGAGGAACTTTGTTAGGGTTTTCTGGTAAATAAATGAGGAATTACTGAAAAAGTCCTGAAATGGACCTTGTGCTTGAATCTTCTTTCTTTTCCTTCAGCGTTCCCAGTTGTCTCTCACCAAATTAAAGCTTTTATACATTTTGGACCAGCTGCTGCTTTTACAAAACTGCAGAATTTGCTACTTTCAAATGTACTATTTATTTGAAACCTTATGCGACAGCTGACTCACAGTAAGCAGACAAAAAGTGTAATTAAACAGTAACTCTTCATGTAATTCTATTCAGTTAGAGAAACCGGTGATATGTAAAAGGAATGAAATAAACCAAGTGTATGCATCTATTAAAAAATAAAGCGTAAGGGAGGTCTTAGTCCTGTCCTGCAGTGACACAGTGGCTCCATGGCAGCATTTGAACGATGCCCTGCACAACCAATCTGACAATGCTAGAAGGACAATCCCAATGTACGGTATTTCTGCAGTAGGGACTAAGCTGAGCCCAGGATGAGTTAAACCTTAACCCATCATATACAGTATTCTCGGTTGCTGTTAAGAATCTGTCGCCTGAGCATCATCTGCAGTTTTTAGGTTTGCTTGTGATGGCATAGATGAATAATATTCCAGGATGGCGTTAAAGGAAAGTTCCACAGCAAAATCCACTCCTTATCATTTTTCTACCTTATGACCACAAGTCTGTACAGTTGCACATAACTGCTCAGTTGTATTTCAAAATCAGAATAGTTCCCTACATTCCTGGTTAGCACATTCAGAGGTTAAACATAAACCAGAAACCAACACTGACTATCATTAAGCATTCCTGCGCCAAATACCTTGCTGAAGCAAAATGATAAAAGCTCAGCACGTCATTCTTGGTAGGTATGACTTATTTTTTTTGTACAACTGACTTTTTTTTTTATGCTTCTATTAATATTCTTGTTTTACTATGGTCTTACAATTACTTTTATTCATCTATATAATTCCATTTTGTTAAGTCTTGTGAGCTATTATTTCTAATTCAGTCCTGTGTCAAGTACCAAAAAAAGGCTGCAGGAATTCACAGCTCATTATTATATATTGTAATGAACTGCTGTGGAGCTAATGTGATATCACGTGAGTTGGCAAAATGCTGTGTCAAATCTAACTCTAAAAGGCAACTGCAGAAAATGGGCACCTATTTACTCACATATTTTTCCCATTTAACCAGAATGTGCACAGGGTCTCTGTGATGGACTATAGTTCGGTTTCTGCTTTCTACTGAGGTTTATATCTATTAGCACAGACAGTTCCCATCCAACTGTCAAACACCCTTCCACTGATTGCTTTCTTCAATATGTAGGGTTGTTTTTTCCTTGCTACTCTCTTCCAGGGGCTCCAGGCACTCCAGAAAAGGGTGGAAAGGAATGAGCAGTTCACAGGCCCTGGTCCGTGCAGCTACAGGTCATGGAGCTGAACTGGCTTTCAGTCAGTGCATCACCCATACAATATTTTAAACCCTGTCATTATCAAAAAACATTAATTCCTGATGGTGCAAATTCATGAGGTTTTCTGAACTTAGTTGAAACTGGCATCTGAGATAAAGCCACAAAACTAAAAAATATTGACTAAAGCCTATGGGAATAGTATAGACACGTATGGAATGACATACCATCAATCTTATATGTTATACCTTGCTGTTTCTGGTCTTCTCCATACTCTGATGCGTTCAAGTAGATTACAGGCTTGACAACGAGGAGGATTATCTGTCTCTGGAACATTAACAGATTTGATTACGCCTCTCCAGTACTCAGAAGTGACATACATTACTAGGATCTTTCCCAACTCCATTCCTTCTCTTCCGAAATTTGATAAAAATGCAAATAGTTCCAGTACATAAATTACTTGACAGTGCAATCCATTCATTTTCTCTCCTTTGATAAGTACAGTATTACCATAGATTCATAACACAATGAGTTTTGCTTATGTGAATAAAACCCACCACCTTATCCGTCCATTTTGAGTCCAGCAAGGATTGGCAGATAAAACTTCCAAGAAAGGCTGCCAGACACAGGCAGAACAAGTCATGGGAAAAGGTGGAATTCCTCTGGTTTTGTCTTCAAGGGGAAGAACTGAGAGAGTTGGGATTGCCATTGTGTTTCCCAACACTTGAACAAATTTTCCTTACCTTCTTTATAAGGGCCACTTAATATAGCAAGAGGGGAAACATTAAAAAAACGCATGAAAGTGTGTAATAAATAAAGTTATGGAATCCTCCTGAATATTGAAATAGCTTTAAAAATTTTGACTAGAAACCCTCAGATCTGATTGTCTGCAACAGCGGATCACTGAGATCCTATTTAAAAACAAAAATATTGTGATAAAAATGTGACTTGCTTAGCTTATTCTGGACTAGGTCAAAGAGGTTGCAAAGGTATGAAAGACTGGCAAACAAAAGGGTTTACACAGATATAGTTTCTTTAACACACTGATTTCACCTCTGATTTTCAAGCTCCTTATGAAAATAGCCAGCCAAAATAAAATTAAACTGTGCCCAGATAGTTCCTTTATAAGCAAGAACAAATGAATCTTGGCATAACAGGGATTTTTCATCTCACCTTCATGATAAAAGTAATTCTGGTTAAAGAACTTAGTTTAAGCATTAAACAGCAAAGATAATCTCTCCTCTCCTCCCCAAGAGCTCTTTCTCTTTCTCCTACTCTTCCAGCCACAGACACTCTCTTTATCTCCCCAGAAGATCAAACAATATTATCAAAATTAGAAAAATTTCTTCCTCAAGGGTTTTGTGTGGTTCTTCTCCCTGATGATGTTTTCAAACACCCCAAATAAAAGCAGAATTTCCTTGCCACAGAGAAATCCCCCAAAACACCACTGGAAAAAGCTAAAACTGAGATAAAAACTCCCTTTTAAGGGTTTTTTTTTTATTGCTAAACCCTCCACTGTAAGTCAACCGAAATAGTTCACTCTGCTTCTAAAAGATATGTCAGCATCAGTTATTTCTTTCATTGACTATTTTTCCCTTAGAAGAGGGAAAATTCTTGTATACTTAGTTCTTTCTCACATGTGTTTTGCTGTGATTGTCTAAAGCTCCCATCAATCTTATCAGACTTAGTGGTAGAATTTGGGTAGTTTAGAGCTTTGTTCTTGGAGAAATAATCCCAAAACAATACTTTGTAATCTGGAGTTCTTATTTTATGCACCCCTACATAACTGAAGAATTTTTGAGACTAGTAGCGCTAATTTTGGAAGGTTTTCTGACTACCTTTAAAGAGCAAAATGAAGGGAAAAACATTTGGCCATGGACCATAGCTCTAGAAAACAGTTATCTTTTGAAATAAGGTCAATATTCTCTGTCTATACATCCTGATTTACATTAGCTTTTTGGTTTGTTCAGGAATGTTTTCTGTCTTTGTCTGCTTATTCATAGCTTGCTGCAGTACGAAAAATTAGTCTCAGCCTTTGAACAATACAAATCACTGTTTATGGACTGTTAGGCATAGAGATAATTTTCTCTCATTTATTATTCTTCCTAATTAAATCAATATTCTGAACAACAATAATGAAGAAAGATGTTTTGACCTTAAAGATACATACATTTACTTAACTATTTAAATCCTGTTCTCATTTAGGTGATACAGAATAACTCAGTTGATGTATCATGCAGTGTGATGCATCAACTGCATGGGGCATGAAAAAAATGCTGAAGAATTTGATCAAGAAAAAGCATACTGACTTAGAAAGTAGTTGAGTTTCAAATGCAACTAGTGGGACATAAGAGGAGTAGCAGATGTAGCTCTAATACTGATTTTGTCCAAGAGGAGCAGCTATTAGGCAGTCAGTAGACACTATCTTCTTCCTGTGAAGCAGATGTGGATTTTCTGCAAAACACCTGTCTGGCTACTGCTGGCTGTGGGCCGAAATACCTGTGACAAATATAAGCATCTGTTTATGAACAACTGCTAATCCTCTGTCAAATAGGATACGAGATGTGATTGCAAGAAATTCATCTTGTAGCAGAAAATTCCAATGTTACAAGATAGCTTATTGAGCACAGAGTATGTTCTTAAACTTTTCTTATCCCTCCTCAGAAAAAAAATAGAAATAGATTCTTGCTAAAAAGTTCTAATTATAATTCTTCAAATAAAAGTTGATGTTTATTACATTTTTTGTGATGATATTCATGACCCCTTTATTTAATCTTTTTTTCTACTTCTAAATGACCTTATTAGGACCATGTAATTTAAGCTACTTAAGTCTAGTTCTAATTTGATCTAGTTCAGCTCACAAGAGCAGAAATCCATCTGTTCACCTACTTTACATGTGAAACCATTACATAACCTAGTTTTGCATGAAATATTAAGCTTACTATACTTTTCAACATCCCTGGGCTGAAAAGAAACCTGAGCTTGTAATAAAATATGGAAATAGTTGGTCTGAACATAATGACTACTGAACAGCAGTCTGATATGCTGCGTTTTGTAGAGGACAGAAGTATACATGTAAGGTGTAAGGACATCATGGAAGCATAATGTTTTCCATTTGTAATACTAACAAATGGTCAATTTATGCTATCCTGCTGCTTATAACAACGTGAGCAGATGGGACTCAACGTAGGAGAGATCAGTCAAACAACTTTGTCAAACTGAACAACAGTTGTGATATGAATAACCTACAAAATGAGACAAATTAAAAATAGTGACTATGATGAAAATATAAATTAATGTAACAATATTACTTTTCTGTAATAAGTGATCTGCTATTTAACAGGATCCATATTTTTGACTTAGCTTACCCATCCTATAAAAGAATTAGTAATGACAAGCCTTTGCAGCCTTTATTCTTTCCTACTGTAATTAATCGTATTTTGTAATCTTCAGACCATTCTGAAAGAATTAAGAGTCAGGTTGCTCTGAGACCAGAAGTGATTTCTTACATTGCTAACTTGCATGAAATTGTCTTTGTTGGTTTTAAGAATAGTTTTCTGAATGGATCTTCAGCAAGTATAGTTTTTTACCAGACTTTGGGGAATGAAGTACCAGAATGACAACCTTTTCCAAACGTGATGAAAGGACCAGAAAGCCATAGCAAAAACAAATTTGCTAGATGAGAAGCCCTTGTCACTGAGAGGGAAAAATTCAAATGCAAAGCATGTCAATTCTTTAACCCGTATTGCTATTTTAAGTATTGGCATCTCTGGAGTGGAGAAGGTCATTTTAGAAAAGGAATAGCAGCTGCTAATTTGAGAGCCAGAAAGACAACCAAAGGTATTTATGGTAGTTGTAATAGTATGAAGTATGACCTCCACAAAATTTCAAGAATCTGCAGAGGAGCACTCCAGAATGGACTACTCTAATTATTAACAAAGTTTCAATTACAACCCACACCACATGCCAACAGTTGTCAGTGGCTACCATATCAAAGATACTTAGTGAGCCTACAAGGATGTAGTGTAAGCCTGGTTCTCTGTATCCCAGTTGCCAGAACTTATTTATTGTTAATATTCCTATGATACCGTTATAAGTATTGGAAACATAAAAAAAGTTTTTTTGCCAAACATGGACAAGGATAGATCTACTTGATCAGATCAGAAATGTAGTGAACTGTGCAGGAAGACAGAGGAAAGTATAGTGTTTTGGTGAACTTAATGAGTGAATTTTGAACTCCAGGTTAAATTCATGATTTTAACCTGGACTTGCTTCTCTGACATGTACTGTCTCCTAAATGCCTCTACATCCATATGTAGAAATTGCTTCCGAAAAAATAGTTTGCCTTGTTCCCAGGTTGGATATAATAATCAGATATCACATTTTAATTTGTGGTTACTGAAATGACAATATCTTGAAAATCGGATAGCCCTGTCCTACACAAACCAGAGTAGCCAGTTCTTCTGTAGGGGCTACTAAAGCCGCCAAACATTGAACAAAGAAACCAAGAGGTAAAGCATGAATTTAAATAAGGATTCATAAGAGTTAAACCTCATGCAGACATGGAAAACTTTGGACAGGAGGAGAGTGGAAGCAAATGGGCCCGCTTTCACAGCAGGAGAAGTCCAGTTTAACTGTTGGCTGATATCAGTCAAGACAACACGAGTCTCATTCCTGAATACAGTTGCTGTACCCTCAAAGATTCCCTTGAGGAAGGGCGAGTTACCTTTTACTTTCAGGATGCCTGTTGTTTTTTTAAATTATCTGTATGCATTTGGATTCTGTTTTTATCTAAAAGAAAGTGCTACAGTTAGAGATTTGTGAATAGCATGTGTGTAAAGCAGAAAGACTCAGAACTGCGCAAGGATCGTGAGAAGGATGTGTACAGGGTCTCTCTGAGAAATCTGTGCTGAACTCACTGTAAGGTGGTTGTAACTCAAAGGCCTGATTGTTAGAGGACATGGTAGGCAAGGGTCCACACTTGAAGAACATGAAGGCCCACAAAAAGGAAATACCTCATGCTCGTTGGCTTAAGCTGAAGTGGAGATTTTCAGTGGGTGAATTTTGATGAGAAATCAATCCTGGTCCCAATTTAGTGTTAGTTCATTACGTTAAATGGGCGACATAATGTCTGCCTACATTCACCTGTGTTCCATTCACAAATACTTTGCACTTCTATAGGTTTTTCTAATGCTGCTGTCTTTTTCTAACAAGAACAAATGACCTCACTATAACCTGTAAAGTAAGCATTTTATCCCTATTTTATGGGAATCTGATGCACTGGCTGATTAGATGACTGACCTGGTATTACACCCAATAGAGCTGTGGCAGAACTGAAAGCAGAACATTGATCTTTTCCTATGGCTTATTAACCTGTGACTTTTTATGGCAAAAAGTCAAGCTATTTAGCTTGCTTCCCCATCGGTTCATGTCCTTTGCACCTGTACCTCAGCCTCAGAAATCTGCCTACCGATCCTCTCAATGCCTTCAGATCCATTCTCCTGTGTCTTTTCTGAGGATTCTCAGAATTTCTCAGCAATTCTAGCTGCCCTCTTTTCTCCATTGGTGGTCTGTGAGGGACGTGCCATAGCTTGGCCAGCAGCTTATGTGCCAATTGGCTCATCAGCAGGCAAAACGCAAGAGATGACTAATTAACTTAGGCTTTTGCTCAGAAAGCCACTAACTGGGTTTCTCTTCTCTAGTCAGGTGACAGTTTTCATGAAACTTGTATGAATTCAACTATCTTTAAGATTTTCATTCTTCGATCACACCTGTTTAAACTGGCTAATTAGGTCAAATTGATTGGAAGGGGGTTGACATAAAAGATGTGATTGCAATACACCTTGCCTCCAAAGAAATCAGTTAAAACCAAACCTAATCTAAATGAAATATAAACTCCATACATTGAGGAATAAATTACTCTACACTGAAAAAGTAGAAATAAACTTTTGAGAGATTATTCCTAAAACAACCTAATACTGAGTTTCTTTCACTTTCCTTTGAAACTTCTGGTAATTATGAATATCTGAGGCAAGAAGTCAGACTTCAAAAGTCAAGGCACAAACCCTTTGTTCTTATTTTTTCCAGTCAGAGGAGAAACTACGGTGAGGAATAGATTCCATACGGCGATTGATCTATGAAGCTGAGCTAGATCGTTCAGTCTTTCACCTCTAATTGTTTGATAGATCCATTACACATCAGGATTTTTCCTAGCCCATTTTTGACTAAGAAAAAGGCCCCTGCTTGACAAACGGTCCTTCTGTTCCTGTTCTGTCTGAGCCTCCTGATCCCCCTTTGTTTCCCTGTTTGGCATTAGCCTCCTGTTTGGCTGAGGTGCAGGTGGGTAGTGTTATTACACCAGCAGTGCTTGGCTTGTGTAGCTACATTTCTGTCAGTATTTATCATAACAAACACTTTTTCCCTTTCAGTGGATTCCTAATTAGAGTCTGAAAGCTGGCTCAAGGCTGTCTTAATATATCAAGGGCCCAATTCTTCTTTCATTATATAAAAGTAAGTCCAGGGCAGTTAATAGAATCGGTATAGATTTATGCCAGTGAGATCAAAGTCTAATCCAAGTTTCTGCTAGGGAATACATTTTCAACTGTTTGGGGGAAATAAATAACTTGATGTATTTGTTGTATTAGTAGCTTGATGAGAAAATGGCAGTTTCCTTGATGAAGATGATTTTCCCTCTGCTTTATTCTCACAGAGGATGTCTGGTTCTGATGAACACCTGCGAGTGAGAAGGCTGCAGGCAGCATTACTGGATGTAGGGTCCAGGTTAGCTGTCTGTAGCTAGCACGGGTTAAACACCACTGAAGAGCTACAGCAAGGAAAAACAGTGAGGACAGGCTCACTCCGTGGCTGGTGACAGGATTGTCCAGAGGCACAAGGTATTTTAGGGCCTCTGTTGCCCCTTGTGCAGATAATGTCAAGTACAGAAGATTGATAAGGACATTTCTTGCAGGAATGTAATGTCTCCTATCTCAGAAACAGAGAGCTAACCTGAAGATCTATTCACACTTGAGCAAGCACGCTGGAGTGAGTGCGCTGGCACTCAGGGGATTGCTTTAGGAGAAGATAATAATGTAGGTGGGGGATATTTTTTTCACTAGGAGACACTTCATATTTACAGATGCACTGTGAATGAATCCACTGAGGGTTGGAGATATTCACATAATCTACTATAAACACACAGCACAAATGAAGAGCCTGGTCCTTTTGTTCTTAACAGGAGACACAGGCTTGTCCAGCACTATCATGCTCATTCTTAAAGCAATCTGAGGTGGTTTTCTTTAACTGAATTGATTCAGAACAATCATAGGTGATTTTGATTATCTTCAGTAAAAAATGAAGAAGTCATACTGTCTTTATCATGCAAACAATCATAGGAACTTTGCCTGGTAAAGTCTCATGGGAAATAAATTCTGAATATGACATTTCTTCTTCCTTAGATCAGTGTGAGTGGAGCTATTAATTCCCAAGACGTTGCTATTTTTCTGTTGCTTAGTTTGATGCTTCAATTTTAATTCCCAATTTAGTTTGCATGTACCAGTTTATTTTAGTTACAGGACATCTGAAGTTAATAGTAGTTTTGTCACTGAATTCAACGTGCAAACATGAAATTAGAGCAGTAGAGCAAGAAGCAGATGTCCAAAAGTTTGCTGCCAAACCAAGGCTTAACTACGTTAAGTCCAATATAAATGCTTAGCGCTCTGATTTTCTTTGATCCCGAGTCTGCCTTCTGACCAAAAGGATCAGATTTAGACCAACACTGTGTTTATTCTGACTTTTGATAGCTAGAAAGATCATAACAGAGGAATCAGTTGTTGATAAAGGATGAGAAGGTAGGAAGACAACCAATGCGTTTACAGACTTGGTCGATGTTTTCTTTGAGGAACCTAGGAAATAGGCTGTTGCTTCACACATGGTAGGTATTTTTATTCCCAGGACCTCAGAACTAATTAGTGTGTGTGTAATTCTGGTTTGTACCTCACTTTACCACCTTAGGGCAATTCTTTATGGCTGCTGTAAAAAAACATGCTGTTGTGGAATCTTACAGCTGTATCTGTATCAATTAAATTTGAATATGGCATTAGCAACCCCAGGCACAGGAAAAACACAGAATGGTGAGATTTCCGAACCATTAGAGTGTTTTTCAGAAGTACTGTATCCTGATTAAGGGATTCATACCCTAGTTTACAGGAATCAATTGATCCCAGAGTATAATATGCTGAACAGCACATTCCTGAAAGGAATTTGCTGATGTATTAACAAATGGCGATCCCAAGCTGCCCTGCTTTAAACTCGATCAAGCACTTGATATCCTAGCCACATTTAAAAGGGAGGCTGAGTCCTGAGAAGAAAATGAGTGTAATCGTTCTTGGAACAGCAGTGGCATCTTTACGAAAGAAGCCAGCTGATGTGGCAGAGTGTTTTTAAGACTTTTCTTGGAGACAGATGTTCAATTGAAAAAGCTCTGATTTTTCTGCAAACGTGCAGGAGGAGGCACAGGCACTTTGGGAAGTAGATTTGCTCACAAAATCACTTCTGTTTGATGTTATCCCTTCACACATGGATAACAAACAGGATAATCAAGCAAATGATCACGGCTGTTAAAAAACAACTGTGTCAGGAAGAAAAGCATGTGCTAGGAATTTCCCACAGAGATGTTTTGAATAATACAGTTACATTGCTGTCCATCATGTAGATGCCTTTTCTCTTTTGCCAAAATTCTATAGACAATATAAAGCTATTTCACATAAAATCTACATGTAAAGAATACTTTAGTTCTTTAGATTATTTATAGATAGTTATATAAAATTCAGCAGCTTTCCATCACAGAAGTGGTAACAGAAAGATAGTTTTAATAAGATTTTACAGAAAGCTACAAGCTTTCTATAAAAAAGGTAGAGGTAGTTACCTAACAGACAAAGTGTCAGTCTGATATTTGAGATTCAAATGTATAGCTGTGCATTAATTTTAAACTGCTAGGATGACAAATTTCCAGAAATCACAACTTCAGGATGGATTTCCAGCAGCTATGTGCCCATATGACTCAGCTGACTGCCCAGCTTCTTTGAGAAACTGGTGTTGATTGCAGAATTTTTCAGCTAAGGTTCTTCCTCCCTTAAGTGTCATTGCAGGATCATGAAAGAGAGCTTCTCTTTTCCTTTCCTGTTTTTCTGTATTTACACTTTCAGTCATTTTGGAAATTAGATGTCAGTGTTCCTCTCCCCGAATTAGAAAAGGGACTTTGGCATGTAGATTTTGAAATGCATTGAAAAACTGGTGAAGTATCAACTGATTTCCTCAAAACATGAACAAAAACAAAGCTTCACAAGTTCCAGAAAGTGATAGCCGTATGAAAAGCACTGATATTCTCATGGTAATAAAATTTTGCAAGATATGTCTGGTGTCTGGCAATAAATTGATTGTGGTCCATAATAAATTCCAACTAATCTGTTGTCTCAGTGTTTCTAGTAGGTTTGTACCCTGGAGTTAGATTTTCTTATTGTTCAGAATTTGTTGAACTTTAAGGCATGTTAAACTTTAAGTCTTATTTGAACTTTAAGGCCATTTCCTTTCTTAGGACTCTACCTAAGGGTGTGGGGGAAAAGATATTCCTGATTTTCATAGGTGAAATCTTTATCTTTGGTTAATTAGTTTAATCAAACTGGTTTGGTACTTTTAAAGTCATTGCATTCATTTAGATAATTACAGTGCACATACCATCATAATTTAATATCAGGTAAATATTTCACCTCTTCAGTGAAGAAATGGCTGATCCTCTTTTAGTAGAACAATGTTGGCTAGATTTCAAAATGCTTTTTCATGATCTGTGATGGAGCTAGATCCAGCTAAATGGAGCTAAACGGAGCTAAAGAAGGAAAATTCTACAGTTGATAGTATTCAGTTTTCTGCTACAGAACTATAAGGAATACATTTCTTAAGACTAAAATGGTTGTAGATTGTGGCTATTTCTGGTCACCCAACACATTCAGTTCGTGTTTCCTTGCAGCCATTTGGTACATGGAATTTGGTTTAAATTTTATCTAAAATGTAAGCACATCTGGGAGTGTCTCTGAGGTCCTATGTAGGGATGCACATCCTTGAGATCCTGCCTGAATGTTTGGATGGCAGCGTTTGGGTGAGACGTGAACCTACCACTTTCCATCCTAGGTTGAACAGGAGCTGGCACACATACAAGGTCCATATGGTCATGGAAGCAGGATTGCATATTCGCTGTGGAGCATACCTACTTGTGCAGTATAAACACAATTTCTGGGACTTCAGTCCTTGAAACAAGTACATCTTCCAGTGTAGGACCACTCATACTTAGAATTGGGCTTTTTAAAAGCTAAATTGATTAAAAATACAGATAAAAATCACATAAGAACATAAATAAATGTGTGATATTTATAGCATTAAACAATAAATCAGCTGGGATAGCTACCTTCTTTGAAGCAAAAGAATATGCTGTGAGAGAAACCACACAAACAGAAGTGCAGACACTTTGGTAAATATTGGAGCTGCAGCTGCACAGACATCCAGACCAGTGCTGAACATGGGCGTATATTAAAAATATGATCTGGCTCAGATAAGAGTAGAGGTAATGATGGCCTGAAACGTATTATATATAATGTTTGTAATGAAACACAACATCACTAATGGTACTAGGTAATTGTGAACTTTTCCAATAAAGGACATGTTTACAACAGATTGAAAAATGGCAATCTTTTTGCCAAAAGTGTTCCACTTTTTCTCCTTTTAGAAAGGAGAAAAGATTAAGCTGGGTTTGTTTACAGAGTGTGATTACACTCAGCTGAGTGCTGTTAAAAAGAAGCTTGTTTAACCTTAACTCAAGCCCATGGAATCAGCAGAAATAAGAAACCATCGTTTGAAAACACGGAATCTATGAAATGTTACCTGAGTTCTCCAGGTAAGACATATTAGCATGTATGCTATCTTATTTTAGCGCTCTACAACAATGTAGCTGCTTTAAGTTAGTTGTCTGTGTTGCCTATTGCTCCAAGTCGATGACAAGAGAGAGGTATATCCAAAGGGGCAATTTTTCCCAGCTGAAAAAAAGATTTCTGAATTGTCAAAATTTCCATTAGGTAGGTCTGGAAATGAGCCACAGGATCACCCTGCATTTGTTCAGAAGGGCAAAAGATAAAATTTTCCTGACATTAAGCCTTACAACCAATGCTGAAGGAACAGTGCAGTGATAATTCAGATCTGTTGAGTGTCACGCAAAATGAAGTAAACATTAATTGCAGAACCATACGATTTAAAGTGGATACAAAAGTACAATGTAATATTATTCTAAGGAAATTATGTTTTATTTTAACTATGGAAACAATAGAGAAGTTTAAAGCAAAATTTGTTTCATGTTCCAGAGGTAAAAGCAGTAAGATTATGTGTAACTATTCAAATATATATTTTTAAGTAGTATCACTTTCTAAACAGGAGATGCAGTTGCATTCCTGCTTTTAAGCCGTTAACCTTCTGTTCTAGTAAGACAGTTATAACTGAGTGGTGTAAATGCCAAAGAACCATGTTCAGTATGCAGAGACCGTATTCTACGTATCCTGATATTTTCTAAATCCTAAAATGTAATTTATTCCAGCGATCCTTCTCCAACAAAAATTTAATTTCCTCCAATCAGCAGAGTAAAGGCTAATTGTGATAAAAGCAGAAAGCAAAGACCTTTATGAATAAGATAGAAGAGCCCACATCTTGAGTTAGTTGCTGATTGTATTTGCAAAGACAAAACGAGGCTGAGTGATGCACACAGACTTTAATAAAATTTTATAGTTTAAACATTATCTCAGAAGATTTCCTGTGATAGTACATAACTCCCAGAAAGAGAATTCTCTTCAGTAAATGTAAGTACAATGTAGGATTTGCATTTAGAAAGACAGGCTTCACGTTCTAGTTTGTTTCATATATTATTCAAATATTCTGTGTTTAAACCAAGTTCATTTGGTATTATTATTAGACCTAAAATATATTAAAAAGCAATCATGCAGATCTTGAAGTGCTACCAGACAATGAAGTTACAACAAAAATGTACAATATGGGTTAGGAACCATAAAGACAGACTGAAGGATTGAGGCAGATTTTCAGCAAGCAAGAGAAAAGCAAGAAGTTAAAAATCAGTCTAACAAATCAGTCTACCATACTCTTATCTATTAGAGACATATTTTGAGCAATGAGAGCTTAAGTGGAGATAAAAGTACAAGCAATAGGTGATATATCTGAGAAATCTCAGGCAACTGCTGATGGAAGCAGAAAACATAGAGCTGCAGTTCTGCAAGGCACAGATAAGGCAATCAGAGAATACAGTCCCTGCCAGGAAAATCACTGCAGGCATCAGCACTGCCATGGCCCTTAGGTACAGAATTATTCAAGAGACCAAAATCACCAGCATTGCCAAGTCTGTTTAAGCATGGTGGAAACTAAATTCTCATCAGTTCACTTAGTGTGATAGTGTATGTGTTGGTGCATCTTTAATCAGACAAGTGAATGTAGGTAAACACCTATAAAATTAACTATATTTGGTACAAATAAACTATGTGTTTCCAGAAATCTGAGCTTAGACTCAACTGACTGATCCAATTTTAGCGTTTGGACGGTTCATAAAGGTGACAAAGCACCACTACTGACAAATCTGGTTACTAAGTGCCTACCTTCTGATTCCCAAGGACTTATTGAACATGACATGTTCTACATGCAAAAATATTTTGCCATGTCTGATATAGCACAGACAGACTTCAGAAAGCATGGTACAACTTATTAACTGTCTATATATGTATTACATTCACCAGACAGATTTCCTAGCAGCACACAAAATAGTTCCTATGTTCCAATAATAATAATTCCAAAAATAATAATAGTAGTAGTAACAGATCTAAAAGGAACTTTGATCACCTAGTTCATCCCTTTGCTGAAGTATTTCACCTAAGACTTTTCTCATATAGAAGAGAGTGAAAGGGTAGCTCCCTATGTCTTGTAGAGAATAGTCTCTTTTATAGATCCTGGTTTGGCATTTCCCACCCCTGTTTTTCTTTCAAGAGTGTAACACTGCTAATTTGGGTTCAATTTATGTTCCACGCTAGCCACATGGCCTTTTTTCCTTGGATTCCTTTCTGTGTCTCTATTTGTGTAACTAAGCATTCCTACTGCAATGTGATTTCCTTATTGAAAGTAATAGTAAGAACATCTTGAAGTCAAATTTTGTCTTCTAGCTTGCTTGAAACCCCTTACAGGCTTAATTTGAAAAATATCTTTCTCTACTGTCCAGACCATTAATTTAAATATGTAATAGTGCCAAATCCATGACAAATTATGGATACCTTTTTGGTTGCTATGGTATTTATCCTAATTTGTACACAATTATCCTTTTTGAACATTAATCATAAGCTCTCAAAAAAGAAAGCTTGTTCACAGAAAGACCTGATACAGTTTGAGCACCTTCAGAATAAACCTCTTGCATTATGTCAATAAATCCTCATCCATCTGTGGATAAAACTGGACCGTGTAAGAGCTCATGAAAATTAAAAGGGAGACACCCAGAGGACGAAAACGAGGAGTGAAACCTGCGGAACTGTTAAACAAAAACAAATGCATTCCAAGTACTGGTAAAGATTCTAGGTGGGTTTTTAGTGGTGTTTTTTGTTTAGGGTTTGGTTTTTTTTTTTAATGTGCACTAGCCCTGTCCTATTTTATAGTAGCATAGTTCATAATTTTTTATATAATTTTCTTTTTTTTAGGTAAAAGCCTCAATGCTAACATTTGTGTTGATGAGCTTAGCTGATGCAAGAAAGCTTAGAAGTACAAAGACAATACTGAGTGCAGCAATAGCGTGCTGAATTGTATGAATAAGGACTAAAAAAATAAAATTTGGAAGAATTCCTGATGAATGCATATGCCAATTTCTTCATCAAGGAGTCATTTGCTCTTTGAGCAGACTACCCCATAAATTCCCCACTCCAGAGTTCAGAAAGGTAGAATAAGAAACATCTAATCCAAGTTAGAGACAGAATATAAGATAGAATACTAGTATAACGTGGAGTGACAAATACAATATTTTTGTGTATAATCTGATCAAAAATTAAATGAAAAATTGATTTATAAAGCTGCTGAAACTTATGCTCCTTCTGGCTTTGCAGGAAAATGTGTCTTTTAGCTTCTAGTTAATGTGTTCTTTTTAGTAATTGTTGCTGATACACATCTGCAACACAAATCAAAATATTTTAATATAATTTCACTTGCCAGATAGATGGGATCCCTGTTACTTTCTTCATTTATGTGTAAGTAAATAATGGCAATAAAAAGCTTTATTTGCCATAAGTGCAAAAGTTTCCAGAATAAGCTTCTTCATGTAACTATATACAGGTGCGTACTGTTTTGTGCAATTACAGACTTAAGAATACAGTGAAAGAAAACAAGTTGCATTTAGTGTTCACACTTAGAGGAATCCAATCTGCTGTTTACTTATCCTAGGAAAAAATCTAACACATACTATATAATGTAAATAAGAAAAAGTCAGTTGCTATTGTTACGTGATATTCAGTTCTTTGAATACAGGATTTATTTATGACAGCAACATTATTATTCTCAATATAACACTAATAATTCAGATAATACTAAAAATTGAGAAAATAACTTTAACATCTGTTCAGATACAATTCCTGCCTGATTGCAGAGAGCAACAGCATCAACACTCAGTTGAAACTGAGACATTTGGATTTTTAATTGTGATTAGTATCTGGCGAATGCTACACATATACGAAACCTCCAGCCATATTTCTCCATAGAAAGTAGATTTCTCCTTATGGGAGTGGATTCCACTGAGTACTACATTGATTTGCCAACAGTCAGAAGCCAAAGTATGATTCATTCTAAGTCCTACCAAAGTGGACATGCAAAATACAGAACATATCCAAAAGACAGTGCTCTTACAGGAAGACTTATGCCATATCTCCATCTGTGGTTATGCAGTCACTACTGAAGATACTAGATGGCTGAATGGCCATAAATTAACGGGTTTACACAAGCATATATATATTGGGTATTAAAGTAAGAAAAAAACAGCCATATATAATATTCAGGAATATCCCTGGTAAAAACGAATCACTTCTTTGCAAAAAAGAAACAAACCAGCGACCACCTGTCCTCCCGCTATGGAATTGCTGGAAACATCTAGAACACATGAGAGTAAATTAACATGATTCAATAGATGTTTCAGAGTGATTTGCCATGAAATACAAAATGCAATTTTAAAAATCATAAATATTAAACTTTTATTCATACTCTTCCGAAGTGTAACAGCTAATGCATCTTCATGGAGAACTCGGGGATGCATTAACTATGATAATCCTCTCACTGGTATACCAACAACTTGGCATACCAATGATCAGATTTTCTTAGGTGGAACCTACAAGATCTTACAAAGAAGTAATTACTGCTCTGTCAATTATTAGAGGCCAAGAACAGATCTTTTGAAAAATAAATGCATTTTCCTAAGATGTCCCTACTCATTAATTGGAATAAAATACTTTTGAAATTTTTCATTCTACTATTTTTTATAGCTTACAAGCATAGATATGTCCATTATTGACCTTTTCTGGCTATTTTCAAGGATTGTATCAATAACTATTTAAGGAACTTACACTTTTTCTGGCTCATACCTCTCAGGCTGGGTTTTATTTTCAACGTAATGACATACTTCAAGCCTCAAATTTCCAAATCTCTCTAAAACTCAAATATAACAGGTCAGAAGGTGCACTAGATCTGGAGCATGGATGAGCTAATCACTTTTCCTTGCGTTACACCCTAAAACCCATGGAAGGGAAAAGAGGTTGCTGACAGTATACCCTGAAGTTTGGCACGGCTGCTCTGGATGTGACGGGATGCTGTCCTGTGGATACTGAATTGACATGCCATGCAGACATGAGAGGAAGTGTGGGCCAAAAACTTGGGGCCAACAAAATTTCGAAGTTCTCTTGTGAAGCGCTATTGTGCTCAAAGGAGTAGTTACGGACATAGTTATGCCTGTATGAAGTCACAATGGCTGTTGAACAACTGAATTATCTCCTGGTCTCATATATGAGAGTGGAGGGAGTCAAGTCGTGGTGCTCCTTGTTGGGGAAACAACCAGACAACTGTGCTTTATTAGGCAAGGTTTTACAGTTGACAAAACTGAAAGACAAGCACAAAATTCACAAACGCAGTAATGACTGAGTAATTATTTATATACTCAGTATTTGTCTCACCAGGCTGATCCTACTTAATCCATTGTCCAGCTCTTCCAGTGTTATTCTATGTTTAGAATAAAGCACAGACTCATTTAAGAAAAATAAGAATGACATAAGTATAGTAAGTAGCAGTAACCCAAGAAGGATAGACTTTTTTTCCTCAATGAAAAGTGGTAAGTCATCTGTAAAATCTAAATTCTTCCTCAAGGAAAAAAAACATTAAAGATCCCAAAGTTGATAATTACCTAATGAGCTATGAAGTGTTATCAAATTAGATAAGTCAATATTGTTCTTCAATATAGGAAGGAAAAACTGCTTAAAAAGAAAAAAAAAAAGATTTAGAAATGCTCCGTTGTCTAAACCTTTGGAGCTAGAAACAATATTTATTGTTATAATGTTTAATGTAATATTTACTGTAAAGTTTCTAGAATCAAAGATTCTCCTTCAAATATTCTAAAGAAAGATTTGGAGGAAGACTGATTTTGGAATCTATAAATAAACTATTTCTAGGTATAGTAGTCAACTGCTGTCTTGGTTGATATAAGTGAACCTTGACTTCAGAGGTCTACAAAAGAGATTAACTAAAGCAAGCCTATTAAAGGGTCTACTGAAGATTTTAGGTGTCTGCAAATATAAGTTCTTTCAGATGAACAATATTAAAATATGTAAATCTGTCTGTCTAGCTATCTTCAACAGACTTATCTGCAGACGAATCATTGTAGCTTGTACAACTGAGCATCCCTCTTTATACTTGCTCATGTCCCTCTGCACTGAACCTGTCACTGTTCTTCACGTTAGTTTTCTGTAAAGTCCGATGCAGATATGACAATGTTCTAAAACTTGATGCTGCAAGTTTGTGCTATGGCTGCTGTTTAACAGTTTCTACTTAATGAGGCAAATAAGCCAACTTTTCTGTTTTCCTTAGACAAAGTCACTGAAGTTGCCTGCAGCACCAGTTCCTTATGTAAATCCACTGATAGCTGCTTTGGAGAAGAACAATAATAGGACAAAACTAAGTCTGCTTACATCCTTATGCAAACACAGTAGTGGATCATACAAATGCAATCTTGGAGAATCATTCATAAGCGTCTTTTCCTTGTTTTCAGCACAACTTATTGAATCTCATTACTGTAATCGATCTTCTAATGATCAAAAATGATGATCCAGTTCACTTTACCCTCTAAACAAATTAGTCCCTTTAATTAAAAAACCTGATGGTTGGCATCCACAATTCTAATTTATTTGGTGGTTTTAATCTGAAACCTTTTGGTAGTTCCTCACACTTACTGATTTTGCATTTTATGGTTCTACTATTCAGGCTGGAGTTTTCACTTGTGATTAGTTTCACACCATTCATCAGGCATACAGTGAAGAAGTTTTGAATTTTTATTATATTGAGATGGTTTTGGATTCCCTTTGGAATCCCCATTGTTATTTTATAAAGATTCTTAATGCTTAAGAAACGCTACAGGAAATTTCAGTTAAATGAAGCTATGCTGGTGAAGGATAACAGGACAAAATAAAGCTGCTTTAGCAGCTTGTGTTTTATGAGAAACAGAGGTAAGGGAGAAACCACCCACGTGTTCCAGGGTGACAGAGGCAGTAAGAGAGTATGCTCCCTTTGAGCTTTTGAGTGCTATGATAATCAACAGAGCTAAATAGAATGCAGAATTCCCTGGGCTTTTGGCAATGTGAGCCTTCAGAAGGACAAAAAATTATCACCAAAAAAAGATCTTAAAATCTTGGTTTTAAAAAAAATATCCTGCCTGCTTTCTCTAGCAGCACTAAATTGTCCCTGCAGTTGGCTGTGTAATCTGTCTGATCTCCCTTTTTCAGGATTAGATAAGGGAAATGAGGTTACTGTATCATTGATCAAAAACACTGTATTAATGGCCTCCTTTTGGATTAGGCCAAAGAGAATCTCTACATTTGGTATGCTAAAGTTGAGAAAGCCTACAGTGTTTGTGAAGCCCGGGGCCAGTATGCTGGGTACGAATGTGTGAAACAGTCTCAGCAGTAACATGCTGACTACTGCAAATAACAGATGGTAACATTCAGTGTGAACTGGTAAGGTTAGTCAGCCCAGCACAGCAGCCAAAATCTTTGCCAAGATCCTCTCTCTCTCTCTGAATGTGCACCTACCCACTGAGAAAAAGGCTCACTCTTTCACACATTATTGCTCAAAATTCTGAATTTATGAGATTCCCTAATGCAAAACCTTCACTCTTTCTTGCTTTCCCTCCCAGGGAGCTACTCCATTCATTACCCAGACTCAATCTAGTCCCACTGCAGACTGAGCAGGCAACTAATTTGTTTGCCAAAACAAATGTTTGCCCAGTCCAGCACAGGCCTTCTCTAAACTGTGGCATTGAGCTATTGTAAGGCATGCGCAGAGTTTATTTGGGTAAAAAACCAAACATTTTGGAGAGTGGAAAGATGATATTTTATAAAAAATAAAATTCCTTGCACTTACAGTCCTTTAAAAAGAATGCTAGTGTTTAGCAGTTGACAATACCAGTTGATGTAAAAAGAGCATTTTAATAGTAAGCGTCATGGTATTATTAAGCTTTTGGGCCAGGGATCAACGAATCTTCACAGGACTCTGTCCGCCTCAATATCCTACTACTTCTTAGGGAGAAATCTAGTAAAAAGGCTGCAGAAACCCTGTGTAAAATTCTCCTCTTTCTTGCTTCCCTACAATCTGGGGACACTACCCTCCAGCCTGGCTCCCTACCTGATGTACCTGTCAGGTCCTGGGGTCTGATGCCCCTTTACAGCAGCTCTGTTCTGCTGCAGATATTTGCTGCTCCTTTTTATTGCTGGAACTTGCTCCAGCTAACACCTATGAAGAGGAAAGGGGCTTGGGCAGCAAAATATAGCCAGCTCCAGCCCTGGCCAAGGCACAGAGAGATACAAGACTGTTCAGAATAAAGCAACGGGATCCGGGCCTGAAATGTTGTTCAAAATCATGGTTAGAGAATTGCAAGAAGACTGTTTCTGAAAAGAGAGCTTTAAAGAAGCCAGAAAAAAACCTTTTTATTAATCAGCCAAACAGATCCTAATTATGAATTCTTTCAAGCTTTTTCCTCTTGGCCAGTCTAGTTCAGCTGGAGGGCTGCTGCAGACTGGAGGCAGCATAGCTATAGCAGCTCATTCCAGCTGAATGCTTCAGGAAAGCAGAAATGCAGAATAGTTATTCTGTATTCTTAAAGCTGAGGTAATTAAACTGTAAGGTGGAATTGCAACAGCTCAAGTCAGATTTCCTGGATAAAAACAACAAAAACCCCAAAAGCTGGCACCTAGAGTTGCTTTTTCTCTATAAATTAGTTTTAAAAATGTCAGATAAACATAAAGATTGGCTATTTACATGAAGGAACAATGAATGTCAGTAAGTAAGTAATAAGTGTATAATGGCAGATTGATCAAAGAGAAGGAATAGATTGGTACAATTTTAGGGTAATAGCATAAACTTTCTGTGTTAAAATAATGCACTGCCAGTTTTCCCCTGCAAATTCCACCTGACAGGAAACCACTGAGTATGTAGAAGTAGGGAAAAAGTATGTGTCACCTATGCAACCCACATACAGTCAGGACACCTCAATAAAATAACCTAACTTTTAATTGAGAAAAATGTAGGGAAAATGGTGAAGGATTACTTACCTCTAAAAATTGGGAAGGCTCTCACCACAGCCCCAGCTGTGAGACTGAAGTATCTCAGCACAAGTTAAGCCAGGATAGCTCTGCTTATGCTGGCCAGGACAGGGAGATAACTATCAGTAGAGAAGGGAAAGGGAGAGAGAAAGCGATGTCAGTCCAAAGCTGGCCTGGTAGTCTTCAGAGTGGAGTTGTTTCTCATAATGGTTCAAAAGTAGACTGGCCCTGAAGCTATACCAGTTTAGCCAGGGCTGGAGCAG
Organism: Gymnogyps californianus; assembly: GCF_018139145.2. NCBI lineage: Eukaryota > Metazoa > Chordata > Aves > Accipitriformes > Cathartidae > Gymnogyps > Gymnogyps californianus. The sequence continues at coordinate 55,013,357 of NC_059472.1, read as the reverse complement.
TTTGTGGATTGGGAAGGTAATCAGCTCTCTGTTTTTTCCATTCTCCTTTTCTTCTTGCATTAAGGATATCACAGAATCACAGAATGGCTGAGGTTGGAAGGGACCTCTGGAGGTGATCTGGTCCAACCCCCTGCTCAAGCAGGATCACCTAAGGCCAGCTGCCCAGGACCACATCCAGACGGCTTTTGAGTATCTCCAAGGATGGAGACTCCACAAACTCTGGGAACCTGTGCTAGTGCTTGATCACCCTCACAGCACAGAAGTGTTTCCTGATGTTCAGAGGGAGCCTCTTGTGTTTCAGGTTGTGCCCATTGCCTCTGGTCCTGGCACTGGGCACCACTGAAAAGAGCCTGGTTCCCTCATCTTTGCACCCTCCTTTCAGGTATTCGTACACATTGATGAGATCTCCCTGAGCCTTCTCTTCTCCAGGTTGAACAGCCCTAACTCTCTCAGCCTTTCCTCACATGTGAGGTGCTTGAGACCCTTAATCATCTTCGTGGCCCTTTGCTGGACTCTCTCCATGTGTGTCTCGTACTGAGGAGCCCAGAACTGGACACAGCACTCTAAGTAAGGAACTCACCTGTGCTGAGCAGAGGGGAAAGATCACCTCCCTCGACCTCCTGGCAACACTCCTCCTAATGCAGCCCAGGATACCATTGGTCTTTTTTGCAGCAAGGGCACATCGCTGGCTCATGTTCAACCCGGCGTCCACCAGGACCCCCAGGTCCTTTTCTGCCGAGATGCTGTCCAGCAGGGTGGCCCCCAGCCTGTACTGGTGCATGGGGTTGTTCCTCCCCAGGTGCAGGACTTTACACTTCCCCTTGTTGAACTTCATGGGGTTATATTCTGGGACAGAAAAGAATCTGACCTCTTATTTTTCCTCCTACTGGAAACTTTACTTTTCTAAGAGCTTTGAAAAAAGATCTTCCATTAAAATAGACAAATATGTAAAAACATATAATATATTTTATGAGGGGAAAGATAATTTTTTTCTAATTCTGAGATGCCAAAAACGTATTCCGATGTATTTTGCGTATGTTTATTTTCTTCTAGTGTGGGTTTTTTTGGATAAAAACAAATGAGAATTGTAGTTTTGCTATGTATGAATACTGATCAACAAATTGGTAAATATTCGCCTTACTGAAGCCACACTAGCTTTTCCCAGGCAGGCCATATTTCTCAAGGTATCCACTAATTCTACACTTGGTTTGCACTTGTACTAATTTCCCCAGTAAAGAAGTCAGACTTAGAGGTTTCTTGATCTGGCTGGAGCTTTTAAAAAATGTCTGATGCCACATTTGCTACACTCCAGTCCTCAGGTGCCAGGGGAGTCTTAAGCCAGAAGTTAGATAGTGCTGTTGTTAATTTAGCTGTTTCATCCCTGAGATCTCTTAGAGTTCTTGGGGGCACACGATCCAGGCCTGGTGATGTTTTTAGTGTTCATTTTGTCGGTTTGTTCCACGGCCCCTCCTCCATCACTTTGGTTTCAGACAGGCCCTTTGCTGAGCCCACTCCAAGAAGGAGGTTACAGAGGGGGAATTTCTTTTATTTCTACAGTGAATGTCAAGGCAAAGAATTTGTGTAGCATTATATCCTGAACATCAGCTGTCCCTACTAAAAGGGTGTGGATTTCTTCTCTTAATGTGTTTGAGGGATTTAGTATTAGTATAGATTTTATTTGCTAGTTATTAGCTTCAAATTCTAGTTTAGTCTGCCTTATTTTTCTTTTCATTTGATATGCCTGAGTTTCTGTCATTCCCTTTGTTATAGTAATTTGAATATGCATGATTTCAGCAATTTGAAAGATGTTTTCCTGTTTCTAGCAAACTCCTTTCCTTGTCATTCTGTCTTGTTTTCATACTTATTTAAGCCTTTCTTATTGCAATGCAATATGCACATCACCTGTAAGAATTTAATTTTCTTAGCTCCTCCTTTCAGCCTCCCTTTTCACAGCTCCCTCATTTTTATATAGTTCTGTTTCTTCCTGACTTCTTGAAATAGTGCATGAACTGGAAGGATTGTTTTGCATGTGGAATTTTTTCTTTGTTAGTAGAAAAGTGTATGAGGCCACAAATTATTTGTGTTCCCATAGCACCAATTCCTGTATGCTAAAAACAACACGTTTCAACAGAAATAGACTGGACGACTTCTCGAGTGGTAGTTGTATCAGTCGTGATGGAGAATGATGGTCCAGATGTGATCTCCAGCTCAGGAAGTTGTTACCTAATTGCTGGAAACTGAGATGGTGTACCAGGGGAAATATTACCCTTTATGCATTCTCCATCTCATATATACCTCCCTAAGCATACCAATCACAGTCCAAGACAGGATATTGAGGCAAATGACTTTTTTGATATAACTCCATATGCTTGTTTTTATAAAAAGTAAATCTGTTAAGAAGGAAATGCTTCATGGAGTGAGTTAGACTTCCCCAGAACTTTACTTCACAGGAAAACAGCAGAAAAAGTTCTGATGTTATTCAATTATTCATTCTAAACCTACTTTAAATTTTAAAGTACCTATTAATTAAAAAAAAACAAACAAAAATGAAGTGAAACAATTTTGTTGCAACATAAAGTTTCTCCTGATCCAAAAGTATTTTTCTTCCAGTATCTTCCTTTCAGAAATGTGTCACAATGGTCAACGTTGATCCTTTCAGAGCATCACAGACCTTGCAATCTTGAAAAACTTTCACAAATCAAAACATTCCAAGCCTTGAAGATACAGTCAGTCTCAAGAATGCACAAAATATGAAGTCATTCCTGGCATATGAGAAAAGATTTGGTTATATTGAAATGAAATGCTACTGCCTTTGGTGTTGTCTTGCAGTTTCTATTATAAAAAACATTAGGGCAAAAACAGATGAAGAATTGCAAATTTAAAAGTAAGCTACAATCAGAATGTAACTCGAAATGCTTTTGTCCTCTATTACGTGCTTCCCAGTCACACTCTACTAAGCTTCATCACAGTTTGATTTCACCTTTGTATCCACCTGACAGATGGTTCTTCCCTTGAAGGAGCCTGGTTACCTCACCCAGCTTTCATCCTGTTAGCAATGGACATAGGCTTTTTTTTCTTTCTTTGGAAAGGAATTCAATTATAAATGTGAACTGACCTTGAAGCTATTAGATGGGGATCAGTGTGGAGGAACACACACAGTTTGTTGTGATTGCAGGCTGTTTCTGATGGTCTGCCCATACAACCTCCTCCACCAGTCATTCCTGTGAATTTGGGATGGCCTGTTTATTTGACCTATTGTGGAATGTAAAAATTCTGAATTACATAGTAAATTTTAACTATTAACTATGATATGTTTATCAATGCATTCCTAACTGCTTCAGAAGACATGTCTTGTTCTCCTTGTTGTTTTATTAACCACAAAGTTATGCTGACTTTAATAAATATAAGTAAATAATATAATTTAAATAAATAATTTTATATTTTACAAGATTCATATGTATATCCTAATTACACACATATTAAATCCTATGAAGAGAAGCAGAAATTTGATCATTCTTAAAAAGCATTACCTGACTTCAAACAGAGTAGCATAACTGAGATAAAAACCGTGTTTAAATTAAAATACAATGCTGTGAAATGAAAGTTTGAAACCAAATCAATTTTATTATGACCAGTGAACACTTAAGTTGCAGGAAAGGCTCAGTACTTTTACTGAAAGAGCTCTCATCATAAACTACTGGGAAACAAATAAATATTCATATTAATGCTTGGCCTGTATTGGGGGACTTGAGCATATCCCTGGTAGGAAACTTACTGTGTAGATTTCGTTTGTATGGGACTTTCCCTGCAAGAGAAAGGATAACATTGGTAATTTTATAACCAGCCCTGTGGCAATAACTTCAGTGCAGATATCCGAAGCGACAAACATATTTCAGAATCAACAGTAGTTGCTGAGTTAGTTTTCCTTCTGGGGTCCAGCCTTACTTAAAAGGAAGGCTTTTTTCAAATAAATCAATTTACTTTGGTAAAAATTCTCAGAAGTACTGGATTTTTCCCTCACTTTTTGTCAGGATGTGATGCCTGCCTTTGTATCTTCCCACATTTTCTGTGAAGCCTTGAGCCAGCTCTGCCGGTTTGGCTATAAAGCTGTTACCCAGCTGTCAGCTTGTACAGTGATATTTTTGATAGCTCTGATATCTCATGCTAAGTCTGCTTAGGCCTCCAGGAAATATGTGTTCTGCCTTGGATGTGCTCAAGCACATGGCAGAGTCGTTAGAGTAGTCACTCCATACTAGCTATCATCATATCTCTTAAATTGATAGTTTCCCTTGCAGTCACAAGAGAAGAAAGTGCAGTGTTTAAAGCACCACCTCTGTTTATTGACTCCTAAGTCTTGCACCTTGCCTAGTTCTTAACCCTTCTTTCTTTTTCCTTTTTCTCCACTGTTTCTGCTGGGCCCATCTCCTTCCTCTGCCTTTGCTCAAGCATGCACATTGCTGCACAGAAGGCCACGCTGTTACCTCCATAGCATAGCCCCAAAGAAACAAAGGTTCTTCTTGTTGTCTCCCTTTTTTTTTTGTACTTAAAATTAGTGCTCCCAAGATTTTGCCTCTCGTGGCAAGGAATGAATCATAGGTTTTAAAAACAAAAGACTCATATTCTCACATAACTGTGGTAACAAAGGCTTTAAGAAAAGATAAAAAAAGAAATAGTAAAATACTCATATTAAACACAGCTGCAATATGGCAATAGCATTTTTCTTGCTGAAAGGAAAAAAAAATCTTTTTGGAAGAAAATATAAAAAACATTGTTAAAATTGGACCTTTCCTATAAAGAAAAATCTGTTACATTATAATGGCCATTTCTTATTAGGGGAATCTTTGTTTAAAAATGTTGTTTACCTCTAGTTTCTTATTTCTTCTTCTACACAAGGGCAAGTTTTTTAATGTCCCTAAAATACAATAATTTCTAAATGTAATAATTATAACATGTACATGATCCCTCAAAAGACACTGACAGAACATGCTGCTTATTTAGGTATACACAGGTTCAATTTCATACCAAATATCAGATGCAGAATCTGATTCAGCCAACTCATTAAGCACATACTTTGCTTGAAGCCAGGGATAACTCCATTGACCTTAACAATCCTGTTAGCAGGTTTACCTTGATTTTAAACCCACAAATGTCTCATTAAAATAAATCACACTGACTATATAGACTTTTAACTCACAGCCCAGGTAGATATACATGATTAATCTTTGCTGGGTCAAGACCACAGTATTCACTGTCTGAAAACTTTATCACTTATGCGTGATAAGGTATACAATTAAGTATAATTATAGGTTCTCATATCTGGACCAATTTAAAAAAAAAATAATTCCCACTTTGGAAAAGTTTTGAAATTATCTATTTAGCTTGTACAAATACTATGTTTTTTTTTTCTCATCCTGCACCCAGCACAAAATCTTCCCTTCATCAGACATTGACCTGGATTCTTCCCCTCTCCTATTTCCCTTCTTAGAGATTAATAGATCTTTTATAGTTGCAACAGCTAACAATTTAAAAATTGGAAGAAAAATACTTTAATGATTTTAGAGAAAGTGTACATTTATGTTTCAGAACTTCCAGAACATATATTTCATACCTTGCAGTGTGAGTGTATTCACAGCTTTGAAATCTACAACCTTTTAATGACTCTTGCTAGTCACTTATTGCAGTCATAAATTTTGTAACATCAGATAAAACATTTCTAGGTGGGTTCTCAAAGAGGAACTCAATAGTTTAATGTGCTATGCTGCTTATATAAAGCACTGTGCTAACAAACTGTCAGAATTTCCTAATTAAATGTGGTACAGGTTGTATAACACAGTGGTTAGTAAATCTATGTTACTGACTCAGGAGCAAGGCACACTAAATTATACATGATGATCACCGGAAATTAAAACAGAATCCATGCAAGTTTAACAGTCAAAAACCAGATGATTATATGTAGGCTTAATTCCGCTTTTAAACCCAGAGATTGTTTAAATACCCTTTTTAAAAATATGAAAATGCAGGTAAGAAAGTGTAGTATTGTTTTTAGCAGAATATATGCTTTTTAATCTAACACTTCCCAGGTGAGCTTAGTCATTAAAAAACCTCATAAAACTCCAGTTGCAGGAACTCTGAATGAAATGCAGTCCACAACTCAGGAGGCTGCAGTCAAGAGGGAGCCATCAGCTGCTCTATATGACAGGCAGGTGCCACTGATTGTTACCCAGCTATTTATTCCTCTACTAAGGAGCTCCTTTAACATAGAAGCAACCAGGTAGAAAACTTCTGAGTATTAGAGCTGCAAGACAGATGGTTATTTGGCCTAGAAGCGTCCAAATAATTAACAGCAGAGGTGGGAATTCTTAGTAGTTATTGATACTTTGTGGACAATTGTCATTAATAACTGATAAAACTTCAATGGGTTATCTGTTCATTTACAGTATCAAAAGAACGCACATCTTAAATGGCATTCAAAACCAATCATTTTAGAAAGACTGTATAACAAAGCAAAAGGCTATTACATTTTAACAATGCAACATATAATTTAACCCAGTGTAACTGAAAGTTAATCAGGTTTTCTGCTGGATAGGAGAAGTATGCTCTACAGGAGGCCATACTAATGTAAATGGTTATCTTAATTTTGTAGTCAATGTGCATTAAAATAATGAAATAGAGTGTGAATTTTAAAGTAGACATATCTGGACAATGGTATGCGTAACACAATTCTAGTCATAAAAGCCTAGGTTACATGGCTCCCATAACAAGACTGTTTCAAGGACCTTTTTTTCTGCAGAGATTAGAGGTGTTTATAGTGACAGGGAAAGAAGCAAAGCAGGAGGTTGTTCTTCTGATGGATGAATTACTAATATTCTTTTCCTTATCCAAGGATGTTCAATAGCCAACAAAGAAATCAAGTGATTAACTTAAGCTGTCTTTACTTATTCTGTTGTTACATTTCACTCAGGCTTGCACTACAACAATCCTGTGGTACGCCAAAACACTGAAGACACAGTAATGGGTTGTGTATGTATATGAGTTTATACGCATTTATCTGTATGCTCAGGTGTGTTGAATGACATTTAACTGCCTTGCTCTACCTGAAGAGAAATATTTGAAAAGTAAGTGTTTACTGAATAAGCTTAAATGCAGAATAACCTCTACTCACAGATGGATAAACATTAGATTTACATAGTATGAATGGAACCTAATGGCAAGTATTAACTGAATTTTTTTTAACTTGATCTATTAACCAAAATAATTGTTTATGTAACTAAGTATTTAAAATGTTCTAGGATGACTCCCAAAGCTCTGGTGAGCTTTGGATCAGGTCTTCAAAAAATCCAACATGTGAAATGACATTGACCCGTCCATTCATGGCATTTTTTATGCTACACTATTGGAAAAAGCGTGTTCAGAAAAAAAGCTATGGACAGTTTATAGTGCAAGATTCTTTCAATAACCTTTGAATTATTTATCTATCTTTAAAAATCCAAGATGCTTATAATTAAATATTAAAGATTAAGGTGCAATATTTTAGACTACAAGGAAATGGTAAAGACACATTAGTAGCTGAGATATCATCTGGTCACTGTCACTAAATGTCCGTTCTTATCTGAACAACTTACGTGTGCAGTTGACAGTAGCTTTTTCTCCTACAAAAACACTTTAATTTCTTAAGGAGCACCTCTGAACTATTGTATCATTACTTTTTAAGTGTCTACATAAGGTTAAACTTGCTGTTATTGAACCTTTGAGTAGAAGCTATTCTTTCAGACAGGATAAGCTTTAAAAAAACAGCTACCGTTATTAGTATGCCGACAGCGTTTGTACTGTTTCTTGTACAGGCTAATCTGCAATTTTTAAACATCAGCACAGAAAAGGTGAGAATATATGACAGCTGTCCTTCACAAAGGGACAGATTTGTTTTCCACAGATAAAATGTATAACTATAATTAATGAAGGAATGTAGAGTAAGGAATAATTAAGAATTAATTTTATGAAAAAATAGTGAACAGTAATTCATGGCATATTAAACATATCCATAATTATATATTTCAGTTTAATGTGATATGTCATAGGAAAGAACATTAGTTATAACACAGTTATTGGCCATGTACTGTGAAAAACTAATATTCTGAGAGACCAGGAAAATGATTGTTGTTAATCTATTTGTAAAAGCACATGTGAACTGTCCCCAAATTTCTTTTCACACAAGTATTCTCTATATTCTTTTGAGAAAAATGACTGTGAGACTAAATGCTGTGTGTTTTGCCTGTGCTATGCCAGTAGTAGATGATAACTCCCACTTTTATTAGTTGAAGGTACACAGAAAGATAAATGAATATGCTGTTTTTATGCTGTACCAATCAGGATGACACAAATCTGCTTGTGCTTGGATCAATCTCACTGTTACGTTTGTTCAACTAATTGCTTTTAAGTAACATTACTTGAGTGCTCATCTCCTGCTGAGTGAAGTGACCTCATGAGTCTTGAGGAGTTTATTATGCAGACAGTTAATGAATAAACAAGCAGAGGAGCTCCTTGAGACAGGACTTCTGCTGGACCCCAGGTGTTTCAAAGGAGGTTGAACGCACCTTCTCAATGCAGACTCTGCCTTCAAAATCTTGAGAGTGCTGCTGCCTGGAAGCTGAAAGGAGGCAGACCTTACTATGCATGCCTTGCCTTTCTACTTTTCCCCAACTGTACCCTCTAGATGGCTCTTTGCTTTCGTTCAGCTCAGTATTTCTTCAGTTTTTATGTATTTGCTTAGTCATGTGAAAGTGGGTAAGACTTTTTCACACACATAACAAGGGTGCAAGACTTCTGGAACCAAGAGGATGGCTACACAACAGGAATTGACCTCAAATAAGTTTTCACCAGGCAGTTGTGCCAGGGCTTTCTGTGCAGAATGACTTAGACCCTGTGTGAGTGTCACCAAGCATGCACATTTCTATCCAGGCAGCTTAGGATAGGTCCCCTTCCTCTGAGAAAGTGGAAAGAAGAAAACATTGGATGCTACCAGATGAAAGAAATTTCTTGATCAGGCTATCACCAGAAAGCCTTGGAGGGTCTTGAATTTTTTTTTCTACGAAAGATCCATGAGGCAAATGGATGACTTGTTTCTCGTGGAAGGAAATCCTGGATAAGGTGTAGCTGGAACAACACAAAAGATCCAGCTGGTTTTGTAGTCTAGTGTTTTGGAGGTGACAACTGCTGAAGATGTCACATTGAAACCACTTGTTAATGTAGTAACACAGCTTAAAATAGTCTCCACAGTCACAGTAAACTCCAGAAGTCCTTTGGCTCAATCTTCTAACTGGAAATTGTTGGCAAATAGCATTAAGCAATGATAAGATGATGAAGGGGTAATACTGAGGCAGTCTTGATAAATCATGTGACTTGATTGCATCAGTCTCTCATTCACCGAAGTAAAAGGATAACCTTTCCTTGTATTAACTGACAGTTGGTTCATTTCTGAAATGAAAAGCTTGAAAAATAATTGCAGAATAGTCCCATAAAGAATTTCATAGCTTCTGTCAGAAGCAGAAATTTTACCCTGTGTTCAGGGTAAAACACTGTTACACTGTAAAGACCTCTGCAATAACAGAATGTGAAATGAAAGCTGAAACTAGCATTTATAAGCTATAAAACTTACACTGTTTGTATTATATGAATTGCCTTGTAATTGCATGAAAATATTGTATATTAATTTGCTAGGAAATACTAGGACAATCTTCTACATGTCCTTTTACTTGATAATATTTCTATCAAACTTATTTACTCATTACCATAATATGCTCTGTCTTGCAATTAATCATTTTAATTATATGCAGGTACACGGTCATTTCATGTAAAATAGTTTTAACAGCAAGCAGTTCTTTAGCTCAGAAGTGTTTCAATCTCTGCATTTAACAGCAAGCTTTTCTATGAAGCATAAAGATGCTCTTAGGGAAAATGGTCTATATGTAAGGTTTAATTTCTTTCCAGCACAGTCCTGTAACATCCCGACTCTCGTTTCCAAGGCCCAGACACAACATGAGACAGTCCTGCTCTCTCTCAGGGTGAAACTGCAGATTTCCTTCCTGGTTTAACTTCGGAAGTTACACACAGCAACCTTGGCCTCCTGAGTGCTGCTGAACCCACCATACCTAATTTGTAATTTAAGCAATGTTTTACAAGTTTTAATTTTATATTGAAAAACTAAGATCTCTATTTTTAATAAAAAAGACATACTCCAAGCAGAAGAACATTTAAGTCACGGCATTCAGAGACTTGCATTGTGGCATATTTATTCCAGCAAGTGTAATCTTTAGCAGTAGTGGTTTTTGTTTTAGATTCAACAAAGATTTTGCAGGGACGATTACCCAGATTTCAGACTGGGAGTGAGGAAAGCAGCACAGTTCTGGGGCGGCTTCAACAAGAGACCTAACCAGAGCTGCATCCTGACACTTTAAAAAAAGATTTGCCTTTTGTTTTTCCAGCTTCCCTGAGCTTCAGAAGGTAAGATATAGAGACACTTCCTTCTGCCAGGGAGTTCTTGCAGCGGTGTCTTAAAATCAGGATATTCCTGTGTTCTCCATGGGCTGCAGAAATAATTCTGAATGCCTCATTACCTTCCAGGAGAATATACTAATAGGAGCTATGATGTCCTCTATTATCAGAGCTCAAACAAAATCTATGTCTGCTGCCAAAAATTATGGCTTGCTTGTGGCAAATCCTCTGTGCTCCTCATTCTTCCACCACCTGTAAATCATGGGTACATAGGCCCTGTAAATATGAGCTATGCTAAACAATAGTGTTGCAGGGGTACTTTGGGTCCCAGAGAGGCAGTGGCTCAGGTTTATTCTCATATGTGAGCAGCTGGCTGACCCGGCTCTTTTACTAGTGAATCGGTTCAAACATTGGCCAAATAAGGTCTGACCTCTCGTCTTCCCTCTCCCCTCCGCCTTGGCTGATGTGGCAGGTGCTCCCTCCTCACATGAATCACCTGTGGCCGTAGGACCAGCGAGCTCAGCCCTGTCTCTGCCCTTGTAATAAGCTCTTCTAATATTGGCACGGCTTGCACTGGCAACAGTGTGGGTTTTGCCAGGATAGCTTGCGGGGACTTCCCTGAATGAAGTAAGCTGAGTGAGAATTTAAGATTTTGCTGGTCTAACTGGTGAACGCAAACCAGTAGGCTGAAGTAATATACCAGTAAAATGTTTTACGCGTAGACATGACCAATGTGAACCTTGCAGAAATAAGCAGAAGAGTACCAAAAGAAGAGGCTATGGGTATAATTGTTTGTCATTAATGCTGTAAGATAAAACCCAGGCCAGGTCTAAACCCTACTCTTCCTCTCCTTTCTACAATCAATCCTTTTCTTGCTGCCTGCCCAGTTAACGGCTCACACATTTAATGGCCTCGGACATAACACTAATGCTTTCCCCACCTGCCTTCCTGCTAGCCCATTTTGCCCACACTTGCATCCACAGCCCCTCAGTAGTGCAGCTGCTATGATCGTTGTCTGTGTCCAAAGCCTCCAGCGCTCATCGGAGTCAAGGAGGGAGACAGAAAAGGGTGAGAAACTCTCTGAATCCTGTTAAAGATGAGTTAGGGTTGAATTTGTGTTGAGCAATGTGAGCATTACAAAATAGCTCTGTGGTTAGCCATTTTATCTTAGATTAATAGGACTTTGTGTTGCAAAATATCCTGCAGAGATCTTTCAGTGCTCTTTGCATGTGTGCATGGACTTATGGTCTCAGAGAAGCACGTTAACAGACACTTATACTCACATGTAAGTACCTATATTTGGAAAACTTATGACCTTTAATTTGGTACTTCTTTTGCTTCTTACTTTTACTAAGGATCTTTCATGATGTTACAGTTAATTGAACACAGGATTAATTCGTTCACCACTTTATTAACAAAAGAAATCATGAGAAAGTAGGCTGGCATTCTCAGTGAGCAACAATGAATTTCCTGATTTAACTTGCCATGCACTATTTTATGACACAGCTGATTGACATTCTTCTGGTTAATGTTTACTTAAATACTAGCTTTCTATCAGAGACTAAACAATGTATAATCCCTACAGAAACCTGAGCTGCTTATATTAAAGTCAGATGTAATGTAAAATGGAGAGTTTCTGTTATTCTTGGCTCAGTGATATGCAATTATAGTAATTTCCACCAGCATACTCAGTGCCTGTGCTTTTGTGACAAAACAGAAGAGGCTTTTGCTTGACTGTTTCTCTTCTATTAGTGACAGGATGACTTAACCGCGTTAATACAGGCTAGAGACTTTCTGTCTCAGAGATGACTCCGCCTGCACTTGAGAGATAGAGGAAATGTATGGAGGGGTTTTATAAGCAAAAAGTGCTTTATTATGCACCGAGGCACATAGGTATGTGAACACAGAGGTTGTTATTCCTCCCAAGTGGCCAACATCTTCCTCACTTTAATGGCTAGCTCCAAGAAAGAGGTTGCTAAAACCCTGCTAATAGCTGCAGGTTCAGCTAAGTTTAGCTGTTTCTTAATAGAGGCTCAGAAAGCACTGGCAGGAGCAACGCACAGAACAGTAGGGAGCCAGCATACTCTGTTGTCCCCTAGTTACTTAGAAATTCCTGTGAATGTCAAGTATGGGTGAAGGAGACAAAAAGGCTTTCACCAGAAACTCCAAAACTCTAGTAAGAACAACAATGATTTGAAAAGTAAATAATGAAGCTAATAACTAATTATAAAAATAGTTTAAGTAACTTCTCAGTTTCAAGTACATGACTAGATCTGCTGAAATAATGCTGTAGACTGAAAGCTAAGGGATTTTTTTTTTTTTTTTAATATTTCTATTCTTTACTATCAGCTTGGCAAGGAGAAAGAGTGAGATATAAAGAAAAAAACCTTGCTTTGCATGCTGGTGGAGAGGATTTTGGATTCCTTCTACTCACGCTACAAATGTGTGAAGTAGGAGACAGAATACCATGTTCACAGGAAAAAAACAGGTCTTGCAATTTATATTCCCACTTAGCATAGAAAGTGAGAACAAACAAAATTAGAACAGAATTAAGCTGTTTTTATTTACCTAAAAAGAAACAATATGAGAAACAGGAGATGTGTAATTTCTTTGCCAGACATGAGGTTCTTACTACGCTTGCCGGAGCTTCCTAAGTAGTAATATTGTTTCTATTGTCACAGGCATCATTAAACAGAGAACCTACAATTTGCCTGGAATACACATTTCCTGAGTCATAATCATCATTAATTTGAATTATAACTATTCATATCTCAGAGCCTTCATTCATTATAACTGTTAATATTTTCTAGCACCTACTAATGATTTGCAACATAAATATTGTAGAAAGATGTTGTTCTTTCCTCTAAACAATCGACAACCAAAATTGATTATTGGAATATACATAAGGCTGGAATTCACATTTACTAAGAAACTGGCATCTATTTCGGCAGACAATAATTAGTTTATGACACATAATCAAGTAGTTTACAACATTAATATACCACCCAGATGAGGGTGTAGTAAGTTCTGTACTCCCCAAAGCAGCTGGTCACCCTTGCCAAGATAGAAAATACAAGGTTCGAGATGGACTGTTTGCTATGTCTGAACATTCACCTCCCTTGGGGACTTGCAATATTTTCAAGTTCATGAAAATTATGTGACGGACAATAGATTGACAAACTGGCAAGTGTTACTGGTTTTTGCAAATGACCGAACCCTTGCTTTAAGTAGGGTAATTACGTAGACAGTAGTGAAACATTAACCGCATTACCAATGTACAATTTGTAGGTAATACGACTACTATTTAATTGCTTTGTGAATTTTTAAGAGTAGTGTCATTGCTGCAGACTGTATCTTGCTATTGTCACTGTGTGGAGTTGAGTGTAACCACACTGCAACTTTATGTCAAAAATAGCTGTTATTATATTTCCCATCTCTAAGCACTGCCTTCTCAGAAAGTCTCCTTTTCACAGTGGATGTTTCTGATCATGACTCATCAGTTGGCTAAATAAAATCTAAAGAGATAAAAGAAAAAATACTTTTATACAATTTAATGTCTATGAGAACCCACTAATTCTGCATATTTCTGCAAAGTTTGCGTAAGACCTCTGTTATTAGGTTGATTCAGCTCAGAGGGATGCGATATTTTGCTTTTATGACTCTGTATAATCCTTTGCCCTGCAGTTGAAGATGCATTGTCCCCTGACTCACAACAAGTGATGAATTACGAGGTAGCGCTGCCAATTTTCCAATACACACAAGATGAGAGATATAAACAATCGTTTCGTCATACCAGCAACATGCACTAAGCTGGGCTCAACAAAACCAAAGTAAAACCTGCATAATAACAAAACTAATTTTTCTTACAGACTGTGATTCAATATCTCCTTTGTGTCCCATATTTGAAATTTTGGGTATAAAAAATGCAGAATTCATTTCTATAAGCCACCAACCAACCAGGGCCAAGTCTGGATAGCATTAATCTATACATATGCACATGTATGTACCTGTACACATGAACATACACATATGCATAAGTTGTCAGTATTATTAATACTCCACATAGGATGATAACTCATAGCCATAAATTCTTAAGCTCTCATGTACCTTCTCACAGTGATTTGTTTTTTTAATTGTAGGTTTAAAATTCAACAGCTCCGTACCTTAAATCAGGAAGATCTTTTCTTTCTTTTGCCCTGTATTCAACTTCTGCTAAAAATTCTAAGAAACCTTAGAAATATTTCCCTTTTCCTCAGAGCCTTATTTCTGTATTATATTTCAAATGTTGCTATAACAAAACTATCACATAGCCATATTTTTTGTGTGTCTTAGGGCTTTGCTTTAATTACTGTGATAGTCAGAGGCTTCAGGACTGCTTTGCAAACCTTCTGTCTTCATCACAGTTTCCTTCAACACCTGCAAATCTTCATGGTTTGAACCAAAGATTTAAATTACCCTGTAAACTGAGACATGCAGAAAAAAAGGACACCTTGTAGATCAGTAGGGGAAGAGCTACAGATACACACAAATGTAGCTATATGCGAAAATGCAGAAATGCTGATGCCTGCACACACAAACCTTGGAAAAATTCCACCCCATTTATGAGTCTTCCTCTCTCTGCCTTCACTACATGTTTTTTGGAGTAGCAAATGTCACCCTTTTTCACTGTGTTTGACCCTGAAGTATCTCTGTGAGTATCTATGAAAGGGTGTAACCCTCCTTCATTATTACTCATCGGCATCACAATGTTATCCAGGGCTTCTTTTCCCAGCTTAACAGAGCTGAAATCTCCATGAACAACAGGGTTTCTCATGAGGAGAAGAAGAGGAGAAAACTGACTCACAAGTCAAAGTGAAGGTGAGCTTTGAAAGTGAGCTAAAAAACAAGACTGAAACTAGTAAGCAGATCTGAAGAACAAGCCACACCATTGCAGACTAGTAGGAAGCAAAGAGTTTTGGCTATGATGCTTTGGTTGGTCTGAAAAGAAGACTGCAGAATAAGGAACTTAAAGAACAGGTTACAGCAGGTGTGAGAAGAGATTAACCATGTAGGAGAAAGTGGTGACAACAAGGGGAGACTGATGGGATTTAGTGAAAAGGGCATTTTAGAGGAGGTGAAGAGAGAAGAGTTGGAAAAAATCCACAAAATCAGGCAATGTAGTAACAAAGAAACAATAATAGTGTAAGGGTATAAAGAAAAGAAGGGAAAAGAGGTAAGTATTTAAGCCATCTTTCCATTTTAATCAGGCCATGATGATAAAATCTACCAAAACCTTTGCAAAATACAACATTGATTCAAATTGGGGACTTGGAAGTAATGTATTCCCTTCACACTTACAACATAAGCAACATCACACAGAGGGGAAGATAGGTAGGAAATTTCGGAACAGACTACCCAGGCAAAAAGCAACATGAAAGCCATATGTTTTCTGAAGCATGAAGCAGAGATGTGGATGAGCAGTAGGAAATTCATACTCCAGTGCACAGAGGGGGATCTTACAGAAGAGATCTTTTTGTAGCTCACTGTGCATGTGGTTGTAAAATGTTGCATGCAAAAATGAGAAGGAGGAGACAAGACATTGTATGTGCCAGTGACTTATTGAGTAAACACTGATAGGAAGTTGGGATTTGAACATGTTTGCCTTCTGTACATGCAAATTGCAATAGCACCAGCAGATGTCTGGGTCAGCTCTTTAAGTGACTCTCATTATCAGGTTAATTTTTGTGAAGCAACAATTTTTGGCTAGGATGTTCTTGTTAAGGTGAAAAAAGAGAGCAGAATAAGGGGCTGGAAGAAGCCAGCTGAGAGGTGAAAAGAATACTGCCAGGAGATTTGTGTTTCAGAAGGCTTCCCCTTCAAGCAAAGCTGTTTTACCTAAATCTTGTTTGCAAGCTGTCTGCAGGCTCATACTGAGATCTAGAAGCTGTTATTCATGCCAGAGAGGCGATGTACGAAAACCACCACTGTTCTGAAATTCTGAACGTGCAAGATAACAAATGATAACAAAGCATTAGGAGTTGATACTATCACTGTACCCTGTAATATCCAGTAAAGTTGGCTGCACATGTACTGATAAGGTAAGCAGGAGCAAAGTATGTGTGCAAGCATTGTCCCACAGTCATCTGTACGTATAGACTGCCAATGCCAAGTTGCTCTCTTCCAAATACATCCTGGACATAGTTTATGGGTAGCCTGGGCCGGGGACTATTCTGAACAAGCAGTCTGGATGAGGCCGTGAGATCTGTGCGGAGGGTGCTGGTTCACTGTTGTCCTCCATAACCCTTTGGGGCCGAGGGCTGCCTTTGCTGCTCCAGCCGTGGGAGAAGGGACAGACAGAGAGTGGAAACATCCCTCTCCTGAATCTGTTTAAACAAGTATGATTTATTTACTCTTGGAAATGAAGTTTTCTCATAGAATAGAGCTGCAAACAACTACTTCCCTAAACTGAAACCTCTGAGCTGTGTAGTGGTTATGTTTAGATTCTTGCAAAATTACTAAATTCACAACATTAATTCTAATATCTGAGTGGATGCATAAGTTTATTCTTTATAGAGGTAAACCAAAATGGATATGATGATTGATACATTTCAATATTTTACATGTTCATGATGAATACACTTCCTAGTCAACATAAAAGATGCTAATAACTGCATCAGTGAAGCTAAAGTAGGAGGCAGTATTGTGCATAATTTTCTAGACATTCTCAATTTTTACCTAGAAAAATTTTTTAAGTTTTGCATTTAACTCTAACACTCATTAAAAAAAAAAAAGTTATTTCAGTAAATGGTATCTGTAAAGTCTTCCAAGTAAAAATGATCAAGGTAACAATACTCTTTGAGATTCATGTACATTCACTTTTCTCATCTCAGGTAAGTAGCCAGAGAAAAAAGCCTTTGTTTATAGTCAGCAGTGACATTTGAACTAATTATAACTACCTTTATGTACTTTTTTTGCCCAAACTTTCACAGCTCCAAGGGAATTTTGCCTAAGAAGAAAAAGAACATATTTCTCAGAAGCTGAGCTCTGTAACTACTTCCACCCATGAAGTCAACATAACACTACCAACAAACAATGTCGTAATCAGCCAGGATCCTCCCTCAATTCTCTGCAAAAACACTATCATGTTTATTTACACGTTCAGGCAGTTTTGGTGCATGTCTTGTTTTATTGGCAGTTCTGAAAAGGGCACATTCTTTAGTGATGACACACTCTTGGATTCCGCCCCAAAAGTGCATCAGACTGCACAGGATGTGTTGTTATCTGCTCTGTAACACATAGACAGTAAATTAACTTCTATCAGCCAGACGATAGACAGCTAAATTGAACATTTTCATATAGTTTTCTTTAATTGGCTGTGTTTCTTGATACCTATCTTTTCCGATATTGCTCCCATATCAGATGTGAGAAGATTAAGTCTGACAGAACAATGGGGGAAATTATTATAGATAGCAAAGATACAACACTCCATCAGTGGCCGGCACTTTTCAAACTAATGCCCTGTAATGTATATTACACACATTCGCAAGCCCTCATTTCATGGTTCTACAAGTGTATTTTATCCTGTGCAAAAAAAAGAGATTCACAGCTTTCTCAAATGTGCCAGCAATTGCTCTGAGTCCTTGAGGAGTCTAAAACAATTGTATTTTGAAGTGTAATATTTTTACGAATGCACAGAAAATTTGAAAGCACATTTAGGGGGGCTGTGGATGCATTTTTAGAAGGATTTTATGACTTTTCAATTCAGTACAATTGGATTCCTTATAAAAAATGATTTTCAATATGTACCTGAAGCTGAAAATCCTAAATGCACAGAGTATAATTTGGGAAAATTATCCTTTCAATCAAAATTAATAAGTAAGGAAATCCAATAGTCAGAAAAGTGTCAAATTCAGTCATTCACTGAAGACTAAATGGTATTTTCACTGCATGTCTCCCAGCTATTAGCTTACTGAAAAAAATCATACGCTCCAGTAATATGCACTAGACATTTATATAGATGTCTGTCTAAGAATTTATAAATTTCACTGGAAGTTTCTTATTACTACTATAATTCAGGATGTAGCTATGTCACCTGTCATGAAAAGTACAATGCTGGAGTAGAATCCTATGACATGAATACATGTTAATATATAAACATCTCTGTCCTGCTCTTTCAGAACATATCTGTGTTATGTTTTATAGCAATACTGATACATGCTGTCTAAACAGCTGAAAGATAAAAAAAAAAAAAAACTGCGACTTGTTACAGCATCAGAAATGTGATCTGCTGCAAAATCCAAGTAAGCTGAGATGTTATGGCAATTAATTAGACTAAGGAGGCCTGTTATTGTTACTAGCAATTATTTCTGGGTGAAAAGGAGTTTCTTGAATTACCGTGTATGAAGGCGATTTACTGTTTGGTTTACAAAGGCACTTTACCTGGAGGATAAGCAGCAATAGTTTGTGGTAGAACATAACTGTATCATGAACAAGTTTGTACCTTATGTAATATATTTTTAGGTTGTCTGAGATATGCCTAGGAATCACATGGAGTTTTGGAGGGCCCAGTCCTTGTACCAATGTGAGTGGGTAGGAAAGCATTGCAGAGTCTAAGGCAAGGACTCCATAGACCAGAAAATTGCATTTTTACAAAATGAATATTTAAGACAGCTTTATACAAGGTCATTTAACGTGGCGTATTTTAGATCAAATGTATACAGACTTTCTATCTCCATGTTGTAATCTGCATCTCTTATTAAAATACTTGCTTTCTTATTTCTGCACCCTCTTGTCTTATTTTATGTCCATGACAACATAAAATGGTAACTTTCATCAAATTATCTTTGCCTATGGTTTCTGGTATTTGTGTCCTACATGGCCAAGTATATATATGCCTGCTTGATAGGTGTCTTGACTTCCCCCCCCCCCCCACTGACATTTGAAAAACCTCCAATTTGCTTTCCTATTGGTTACATCTTGCATCAGAGTTTTTGTGAAAAAAGAAAAGTTCCCTTGCCCTGTATGTCCCCTAAATTATGAATTATTCAACCACTATACTTAAAAACATTATCTGTGTTTTTAGTTCACAGCACATTAAATGCTGCAGTGACATCAGTCAATTGACTTTATCGTGCCGTCCTCAGAACCGTAAATGAACCAGATTTCAGCTGCACAGACCTGCAACCTTGAGTATACTGTTTCTGTACAGTAACACCAAAGAAGACCATTATAAAGTAAATTTTTGTGGAAAATAATCAACAATCAGATAGAGTAACAATTTGATAAAAAATTGTAAGAGAGATTTGTAGTTTGATGTAAAAATCCCTTAAGCCTGTGTACTGATCGTCATTAGCCTTGACAAGTTCATTGGGCTACATTAGATAACCTCATTAGCCAAGCACAGTTTACCTCAAGTCACAGATGCTTTTTGGAAGGTTAAAACTGATAATCACTTTTTGGTTGTAAGATTGATGTTGAGAATAAAGGTATGTGATTTCCCTTAGGTCAAAAGCTGAGGGTTTCTTGTATGCTTGATAATGTTTTTGCTTTGTTCTTCTGGAAGCAAAAAGCTAAAGGTTGGCAAGGAACATGGGAATTTAAAATTAATAATGCCTCTTCTCAAAATATTTCTGTTGATTTTGTAGCCATGTACTTGATAGCTCATAAAAACAATAATAATTTCAGTGCCAAAGTACAAAGAAAGAAAAACAGCCCAAGGTAATGGTTTTCCAAAGCTACAGATACTATAGATGCTGAAATACATGGGGAAAAAAAAGGATTGTTGTTGGCATGTGAGGGCACATGGAGGGCAATGATTAATCCCAGGAAGAAAGGGGTAGATGTCAGACATTCACCACCATGCAGCACAAGTGAACAACATTTAGAAAAGCAAGATGCTTATGTTGCCCCAGGTTAGCTCATCTTTTAAGCAAATATGGTAAGTATGACCAAATCAGCATTTACCTTCAAAAGGTCTTCAGTGATGGATGGCACAATTTTTCTTTACATCATTCCTTTTCACACTTCTTAGGACATGCTGATTTTCTGAAATGAAAGAAAGATCATTTGAATACAATCTCTCATATACAGATTGCACAATGGGAAGGGAAAAGAATCTTATTCATGCAGTTATCTTTGTGATTTCTTTTTGCGGTCCTTGGTACATATTCATTAAATAGACTTAATTGGCTTTACTTCTTCTGCTGAATTATGAAGGCATCCTCACAGATTCACCGCAAGTGTCTCCACGTGATATTGCTTCCTGCAACTGTGCATTAAATCTCAAGTATCTTGGGGTAGAAGCTGGAGTCACATCTGTGTCATGATAAATGTCCACAAGTTTATGGGTGCTTCGTACACCAGTCTGGAAGGGAACTTCATTTTCATACTGAGATGAAGAGTTGTTTGCACAAGAAGGTTGGTTCCCAGTGTTCTAAAGGCTGTTAACAAGCATTTATGTGCAAGAGACATAAGAGTGGCTGCTGCTTTTTTATTCCTGTGCAATGAATGTTTCATCACTGTATATTACAAAAGGTGAAATGTTTACTAGTCCTGTTTGGTGTTGGTACAATAAACAGTTTTAAGTTATGGGAGGACCCATAACCCAAGTTTTAATTCTAATGCTCTGTGTGTTTAGCTGGGGAATACCCAGTTCTGGACAAATATAAGACAAACTGAGTCCTTGCCTATGGCTAAGTGGTGTCAGGGAACACCGTTGGTAATCTGTGCCAGTGAACAGTTACAGTGGTCCCTGGCACAGGGACCAGTGCCAGCAATTCACAGCACAGCTAGGGGGTTAGTGTGGGCCAGGGCACCATCTCCAAAACGCAGTCTGGATGGTGCCAGCCACTTCTGAAATGTAAAAGAGTTTAAAATACGTATGGACTGCTCTGTGCCAGCCACACTGTGCTAGGAAGCATACTGTGCATGTTAAATTTACCAGTATAACCTGTGCTTTTCTGTTTGCTGTTGCTTGCAGAGGAAAACAAGGGACTGCAGAGACAGGGAGCGTGCCACCATCACCTGTGCCTGGGCCAGCTGCGGCAGTCTGGCATCGACCTTTGCAGCACCATCGCCTGCCAAGGCTAAGGTGGGGATGGCCTTGGTCAGGAATGGCCTTGGTGCTGTGGGCCATGACAGCAGATGGGGCATGAAGACATCCTGAACATGCTTGTCACCACAGCAGGGACAGAGGCAATTGAGCTACACTTCGCACATCCCAGCAACACAGACATCTGGAGCTGATCCAGGCACCATTCTGGGCCTTACCCTTGACATCTCTTCCTTTTAATTTTTCCCTTTGGCTATAAAATTAACCACTGACTTTTGCAGGGATTTGTGGTTCAAGCTGCTAGACACTGAAGCAAGTTTCATATGAGCATGTCTGAGCTTTAGCAGTGTACGGCAGTAATATCTTTTTCAGAGAAAGAACCATAGAATCATGGAATCTTTTAGGTTGGAAAAGACCTTTAAGATCATCAAGTCCAACTGTTACCCTAACACTGCCAAGTCTACCACTAAACCATGTCCCTAAGCACCACATCTATGCGTCTTTTAAATATCTCCAGGATGGTGACTCAACCACTTCCCTGGGCAGCCTCTTCCAATGCTTGACAATCCTTTTGGTGACGAAATTTTTCCTAATATCCAATCCAAACCTCCCCATGCGCAACTTGATGCCATTTCCTCTTGTCCTGTCACTTGTTACTTGGGAGAAGAGACCAACACCCATCTCGCCACAACCTCCTTTCAGGTAGTTGTAGAGAGTGATAAGGTCTCCCCTCAGCCTCCTTTTCTCCAGGCCAAACAACCCCAGTTCCCTCAGCTGCTCCTCATAAGACTTGTGCTCTAGACCCTTCACCAGCATCATTGCCCTTCTTTGGACATGCTCCAGCACCTCAATGTCTTTGTTATAGTGAGGGGCCCAAAACTGAACACAGTATTTGAGGTGCGGCCTCACCAGGCTAAGTACAGGGGGACGATCACTTCCCTGGTCCTGCTGGCCACACTATTTCTGATACAAGCCAGGATGCTATTGACCTTCTTGGCCACCTGGGCACACTGCTGGCTCACATTCAGCTGGCTGTCGACCAACACCCCCAGGTCCTTTTCCGCCAGACCGCTTTCCAGCCGCTCTTCCCCAAGCCTGTAGGATTGCATGGGGTTGTTGTGACCCAAGTGCAGGACCCGGCACTGAGCCTTGTTGAACCTCATACAGTTGGCCTCAGCCCATTGATCCAGCCTCTCCAGATCCCTCTGTAGAGCTTTCCTTCCCTCCAGCAGATCAACACTCCCACCCAACTTGGTGTCATCTGCAAACTTACTGAGGGTGCACTCAATCCCCTCATCTAGATCATTGATAAAGATGTTAAACAGAACTGGCCCCAATACTGAGCCCTAGGGAACACTACTTGTGACTGGGCACCAACTGGATTTAAATCCATTCCCTACCACTCTTTGGGCTTGGCCATCCAGCCAGTTTTTTACCCAGTGAAACGTATGCCCGTCCAAGCCATGAGCACAAGAGAATAGTCTCCTCAACCTTCACTTCATATTAGCTTGCACTTCCCCCCACCATCTTTCAGAGACCTCTCAGCTGGATGACTTTGGCCTTTTACAATCACCAACCCATCCTATAATTTACAGTGACTGTACTTCAGATTTCACAGTGTTATGCCAGAGGCTTATGAATCAGCCTCATAATTTCACCTACAACTCTGATTCCTTTTGTAGCATTGCTGTATATCTCCTGCAGTTCACCCAGTTTCCATATAAAATAGCCAACAGTGTGGAAACTGTTTTGAGGATGTCTTCAAGGACTAGCCTTCAAAACGGTTGTTCTTATAAAAGTAAACCTCAGCAGCAGGACGTATAAATTTGTGACAGGGATTAACTACAATACAGAACCTAAAAAAGCCTCTCATAATCATTTGAAGTAACTACAGCAGGGCTATGATATTTGCTATATGAACACATGACTCGACAAACTCCCCTGATGAAAGGCTGAGAGCACTTGGAGAAGATACTTAAAATTTCTGCTGAGCTGATTAGACCTGGTTTTGTAAATAGATTAAGTGATACAGGCTGCAGGACACCAGAGGAATGACTTGGCTGAAATATTGCTAAATGCCTTCTAAAAGGCATATGGTTGAGATAATCTCTCTGGTTGGGAACAAACAATTCACAGTAAATAAAATCACTTTCTAAACAGTTGTGATTCATTGCTAGCAGGCAAACTGTCAAAATTGCATCTCTTTGAGCACTTTTTTTTTTTCCACACAGGGCTTAACACTCCTGTAGTTAAAGAACAGAGCATTTAAGGGAGTGCTTTTTTTGCCACATATTCCATGTTTCTTGCATCAGGCAGGGATTGAGCTTCACACATGATCCTGCAAATAACACACATCTGGAAATCCAGAAATAAATGCATATGTCATGTAACACTTGCTGATTACTGAAAGACTTCACCGTAGAGCTATAAGGAGTCACACCAAGACCTCACAAAATCCGACTGCTCTTCCTTCCATGTCTCTCCCACCTCATTTGCACACTTTGGCAAGTTTTGGCACCTGGAGTCATCCGGCCTCAGTGTTATATCCGTCCAACCTATCCACTCATCCCATGTGCTTGTAATCCGTAGTAAATTTAGCTTTCATTATTGGCAGAATTTATGAGCTGGTATTATTCTATCTTTGTAGTAGAGACTAGGTGGATACTTGTGTGGCAACATTCTATGAATAGTTTTCTGAGGAAATAAAACCCTAAAAGTCACCCTAGCCATTTTGGAAGATGAGATTAAAATTCGTTGGAAACAATCCCATAAAACTACTGGAACTAATATTATTTTTAGGGTGTAGTTTTGTAAAGACCTTTGAGCAGTGCACTACCAAGCTGTGCATAGCCTATGTCCATTTTCAAACTTGGTTTAGGCACTAAAGGTGAACGCCTGTATTGGGTTTGCACGGCAATGTTTTGGTAGCAGGGGGCTACAGGGGTGGCTTCTGTGAGAAGCTGCTAGAAGCTTCCCTTATGTCCGACAGAGCTAATGCCAGCCGGCTCCACGACGGACCTGCCGCTAGCCAAGACCGAGCCCATCAGCGACGGTGGTAGCACCTCTGGGATAACATAGTTAAGAAGGGGAAAAAGTTACTGCACAGCAGCAATTGCAGATGGAGAGAGGAGTGAGAAGATGTGAGAGAAACAACCCTGCAGACACCAAGGTCAGGGAAGAAGGAGGGGGAGGAGGTGCTCCAGGCACCGGAGCAGAGATTCCCCTGCAGCCCATGGTGAAGACCATGGTGAGGCAGGCTGTCCCCCTGCAGCCCATGGAGGTCCACGGTGGAGCAGATATCCACCTGCAGCCCGTGGAGGACCCCATGCAGGAGCAGGTGGATGTGCCCGAAAGAGGCTGTGACCCCATGGGAAGCCCACGCTGGAGCAGGGTCCTGGCAGGACCTGTGGCCCCGTGGAGAGAGAGGAGCCCATGCTGGAGCAGGTTTGCTGGCAGGACTTGTGACCCCGTGGGGGACCCACGCTGGAGCAGGCTGTTCCTGAAGGACTGTCCCCAGTGGAAGGGACCCATGCTGGAGCAGTTCGTGAAGAACTGCAGCCCATGGGAAGGACTCACATTGGAGAAGTCCGTGGAGGACCATCTCCCATGGGAGGCACCCCACACCGGAGCAGGGGAAGAGTGTGAGGAGTCCCCCCCACGAGGAGGAAGGAGTGGCAGAGACAACGTGTGATGAACTGAACGAAACCCCCATTCCCTGTCCCCCTGTGCTGCTGTAGGGGAGGAGGTAGAGAAAATTGGGAGTAAAGTTAAGCCTGGGAAGAAGGGAGGGGTGGGGGAAAGGTGTTTTAAGATTTAGTTTTTATTTCTCATTACCCTGCTCTGATTTGATTGATAATAAATTACACTAATTTCCCCAAGTCAAGTCTGTTTTGCCCGTGACGGTAATTGGTGAGTGATCTCTCCCTGTCCTTATCTCGACCCACGAGATTTTGTTATATTTTTCTCTCCCCTGTCCAGCTGAGGAAGGGGAGTGATAGAGTGGCTTTGGTGGGCACCCCGGGTCAATCCACCACAAAGCCACAAAAGAAATCTGATGGTGCAGTGGTAACTTGGGGCCTTCAGCAGGGAGATGAGGGATGAAGTCCTTGCAAAGAGAAAAGTGACCTGAAACCAAATCTTTCCTATTACAGGAAGGCATTATTATTTCCTTACAGTTCACAGGATACAGGTGTTTATCTGCTCTGCCTTCGGCCTCCTACACCCTGATTTTCCTTTAGGACCAAATCTGGTAAGTGTGGTCTGAGAAAGACAAACCGTTTTGGGCCCTCCAGGTCTTTTTTTGAAATCTAATGTAGTCTAAATATGAGATAGCTACCTTGCCCCTCAGCATTACCAAAGTTTTAAGACATTCTTGGATTGTCAAGAAGCAATCTGGGAAGTGTGCAGGGAAGAATATGGATGGCAGTTTGAGAGCATGGGGAACTCTGGCAGGACTTTGTGGGATACGGAGTTAGAGGTGCTGACTAGGCATGTTTGTTCTTTCGTGGACCTAGTCCTTAGTCTCATTGAATGCCAGAGGAACTCAGTCTTCTTCATGACCAAGTCATGACTAAAAAAGAGTCTGGCTCATCTAAATCGCTTTGATCTTGTAATATTAGGTGAACTCAGAGTGTTTTCACATTTGCTCTCAGAAGGTGTTCAGGCAGAGCCTGGTCACAGAACAGATGAATCGTTTCCTCTGATAGCTGAAAAGGAGGGGTTTCGGGGAGAGGAACAGGCCAGAAGCTCTTGAACTTACGGTGGGAGGTGGAAGAGAAGATTTCCTTAGCAGGAGGTACCTGCAGGCTCTGCCTCCCAGCTCTTATCCAGTCTCATTCCCCAAGGCTGCAGCAGCTCGCACAGACCTTATTGCGTTTCCTTTCCCCACAGCCTCCCCCTCCCCTGCCAGCTCTGAGTGGAGCAGAAAACAAGCAAATTCCTCTGCCCTGCCCACAGCTCCCCTTCCTTCTCCTGCGATGTGCAGTGTTGCTGCGCGTCAGCAACATTTTCCCTGGCCGACCATTCAGACCTAGCCCTGTCTGGTGTCCTCAGGGCTGTTGATACAGCACATCCCAGTGCACAGGAAAGGACAAAAGAAGGCATAGAGGCTTGAGAGGGCAGAGTCACAGTAACCATGGGTGGTAGATTGAGTTGTGCCATGTGCACATGTGTGTGGACACTTGGCATGCTCATGCCTTCAGCACTGAAGGTCCAAATAGCATCCTGAACATGAGTGCTGTCCTGATAGGCTGCCTGCCTGGTCCTTGCTGTCCCAGTCCCAAGTAAAGGAAAAAAACCTCAAGGTGGTTGTGCAGGGCACAGCAGGGATCTGAAATTCAGAGGATGTGGGTAATATTTGTGTCCAGTCAGTCACGTAGGCACCATCACCTTGTAGGAAGGTCTGTCTTCACAAGGATGTCCTCCCAGGGTAGCTGCCACCCCCAGAAGAAAAAGGTTACCATTCCCTTTCTCATTACCCCCCGCCAAGGTGTGTTTGGTTGGCAAAGTACCAAATATGAAGCCAGGAACAGTGCAGGCAGCACACAGTGTGGTTTCACTCCTTAAACAGTAGACACAGAATGAGCAAGAACAGAAATAATTTCTTGCTTCATGTCAGAGCTCATACAGGAGGCAGCAGTAGGAGCTGATATATGCTCCCAGCATGTCAATGGGAAAGACAGAAAAGACTGGGATTAAATCCCCAGTTCTGGCTCCTTCTCTAGAGTGAGAGGAGTCTCCTCCAGCCCATGAAAAGTAATCCTCAGTGACTGAGGCAGATGCTGGTTGTGAAAATCTGAGGTTCACTAAGACAGCCAGAGCAGCAGCTCTTGGAATTATTGATGCCGAAACAACACACCTCCAACCTCCTGCAGCCGCTGACATAGTTCACCGCATGCTGTGCTGGATTTTGGTATAGACCCTAACAATCCCAGAGGTTCCCCAGGCTCTGCAAGGAGGCAGCAGCGACTGAATAGCATCAGAATGAAAATTTTCTCTGACATCCATCTTTAAAAATGTATCCACCTCAGCAATGACACTGTTTGACAATGCATACCAATGATACACTATGATATAGATAGAAAAGAAGATAACGTTGTAGGATGGATAGTGTACACTTAAAGGAAAATGAAGAACAATGATTACAAGTGCTTTTAATATTAAAGCTGTCACTGAGATGAGGTTTAATTGTGGTAAAGCTGAAGGCTGTTTCTAAGTTTGGATGCTGAATCAATGCCATCTAGTGGTGACAGGGTTGGGTTTTTCTTTCTTTTTTCTTTTTTGTTTTTGGCTTTATGGTCATGAAGTTCACAGCCAGTTTAACATCATCAAAGTTCCACCTAATAAGTAGAAAAAAGTCTTGATGTCTTTCATACACTTGTGAAAATTGTGTAAATATTCCTCCAAGCTGAGCAACTAAGAGCCATTGATATGTAACAATCAAGATATGCACAAATTCAGAAATACTTAGATTTCCATTAGTTCAAATAACTGTATCCATCACAGACTAAGACTCTTTTCTATTGAAGGCAGCATTGCATCACATCTTATCCAACACTCCCAATTTTAAAAGAACATCTTTGCTTCACTATGGTCTAAGGAGATAGGAACATCAGACTGACCAGCACTAACAACCTTATTTCAATTTGTCTAACAAAAGGTATTTCCTCTGACGATAGGCCTTACAATGAGCTTCATTTTCTTAGCTTTTAATTATGAGCATCAAGTTCCCAGGTGTTTGTCATCACACCTGGCCCCTCACCAATAAATTCTTCTATGTCAACAAGAGCTGACAAGAACAGGAGTTAACAAGCAGGATTCATTTTAAAGCTTTGCAGGAAAACAAAGAAGTTCTGAGCCCCCTGCAGTCGTATATATGAAAAATGAGCTACTTTGGTGGTCTGTTGTTTGCTTGCAGAGTACTGGCAGAAGTAAAATGTCAGAAACAAATGTATTCTTACCTCATTACCCCTACAGGCTGACTGTGGTAGTGAGTGTAAATTAGAAGACATACACAGTTGTGAGCGTTGTACTTTATACTCATAAGGTGGGAGTGCTGAAAGTGCATCCTACGTATCAACTGATCATTTCCTTAAATATATTCCCTGCTCCAGGATTTATAGTAGAGTAGATACATTCATAAATGTTTGGTATTCTCTTCAGTGCTATGCAGCTCTCGGATAAGCTGTAGCTTTAATTTGTTCCTAGTATCAGTGCTGATCTACAGCTCACCTGGCAACAGGGACAGAGGAGATGAGGCTTGTACTAAAATGTGAAATGGTGGTGTGCCGAGTACCAAATTCCATAAAGACTGAGTGAGACACAACTAAAGGTGACAAAAGCAAAGGCTCTGTAGGCAGGAGCTTAAAACAGCCCTGGAAAAATTGCAGTGAGAGGATTCTTTGCTTTGTGTTTATTATATTGGTTTTTTGTTACATTGTCCTCTTTTTATGTTTACCCTTACTCTTTTTCTTTTTCCCTTATGGGTTCCATAGGGCTCTTCAAATTTGTCATTTTACAGAGAGGCAAATCCAGCCTTATCTTGTAAACAGTACTGGTAAAGGAAATGGGGCTTTGAAAACTTGATTGCTGCCGCGAACTTTTTCCCCCTTGTGAAAAAGCCCTCTGGGACTTTATTAAAAAAATCCAGTCACACTGGAGCTACAGGTCCTTACACCTGCAAAGGTCTAATACATTTTTACAAACATAAGTGAATGAACCCGAAATCTAAGAAAATTTGTAAAAGCAAAGTATCTTTACCTATGTAGTACATGAAAAATCTGTACATGTACCTGAACATCTGCAACAGATGCATATATAGACAGTACTTGAAAGAATTAAGAACCACTGTGGTCTGCCCTTGCAAACAGGAGAAGATCAGCAATAAATGAAGGAAAACACTGTCAGTGACACATTGCTTTAATTTATTGCTATCAGAGGGAACACATTGCTAACTAGAATTGCTGTTACCTTTCAGCGAAGTCCATTTTTCAATGTAATTTGATACTTGAACTGTATGAACAGTACAAACCCTCAGAAATGATAAAAAATGCCTACACCAGTGGGCCTGTAACATCTTCTTTGCATATCTTCTCAGTTGCATCGGCTGGGGCTTCAAAAGCTTATAAGCTAGTATCATTATCAAGCACTTTGCTTTTCCTGGGCATAAAGTCATAGATTTCCTGGCTGAAGCGGATGCTTGAAAATTACTTCAGAGGAGGTTTTGAGCTTTGGGAGTGAGTCCCTTGAAGTGCGTTTCTAAGAATGTGGTATGAACACGGTAGCTGGCGGCAGTGTGAACGGACTGTAGTTCTTGGTACTCATCCTTTCCTGTATAATCCTTCCAGTATTTTTTTAAATAATTTACAATAACAGCTTCTGCTTTTAAAATCTTCAGAGCATAAGAAATTAAAATTTTTTTTTTTTCATCTCTTTAAAGCTACATAGGGATTATGCTTGAAGTTTAGACTGGGCTCAGTGTCGAACTTGCCAGATGTTTGGTTTAAACCCAAGAGGCCGCCTGATGAAAAGCTATGGGTAAGCCAGGTAGCATGGGTTTGGCCATCCTCTGCCACCCCCTCTGCCTCGCAGTGACTTCCAGCGCCCAACACGGGGCAGACAAGATGAGCCCTGACTTTACCTGCAGCAAGTATCACATATCACAGATGAGGCCTAATGGTCAAGACAATAAAAAACACTCACTGGTGGAAATTCTTATCTTGTTACCAGAAGACACTAGTCTTGTCACTGTCACATTTGCACTCCCACTAAGCCACTGGATTTGAAATTCTGTCTTGGCCTGTGCCCAGCTCCCACCACATTAAATCCTGACATTAAACTGAAATGGTAGAGTCTGACTATCCAGCTGTAAATTAGACAACACTGTTTGGTTTCGGCAGCTGTAGAACCCACTGTCGTGAAGCCGAGCTTGGTCAGGTCTGGGAGGCAGCTCTGACATTATCGGTCACACAACACACAAGTCAGGGCTTTGTGAAGCTATTCTGTACATCTTCGTTTTCATAGATGGGGGCGACATAAGAGTTAAGTCAGCTCAAAAATGAATAAAAAAGAAAAAAAATAAATCTCGTCCTTGCCAAGGTCTCATGCGATAACAGGCAGCTGAAAGGTTTTGGGCTTTGAAAAAAATTCCCCTCTCTCCTTCCTCCCAAAGCCTTGCGCTGACATTGTTCACAATCTCAGCAGAGAAGCGAGGGGTGCTGCAAGAATCACCCTTGCCGTTGGTGACGGTTATTATGATCTAATTGGTTAAATAGCACTGGCCTCTTTTGAATATGTTTGAAGATACTTTTAATTATAAAATCCAATGAAATATCCTTCATGCTTTATTAAGAAGCAAGAACTAGTAGTCACTATTATGAAGAATTTTTTACTGATGAAAGAAAATGAATGTCAAATAAAAGGATAATGAAATGACACTTACTCTTTTCCTCCTGTGAGTGAATATGGTATTAAAGTTTCACTTCTGCAGAGCTTCTGAGCACTCCTGGTACATCTTTGCACTGCGGAGAGCTCATGGCAATCCTCAAAGAGTTACATCATAAGGATATTATAGGGCTGCATATGTGCCCTACTTATACACAGGGTACCCAGAGGCATTTTCTTGTTCCTCTTCTAATTTCCTTGTGCTTAATAGTAGATGGTTTATGGAAAGTCCTAAGAAAAACACCTAATTCCTGCATCTTTGGGTGATTGAACACCTTTGAGAATCTGAATGGAGGACAAATTTGTTCAAATGCATTCTTGTTGTATCAGTTAGTATCAATTGCATTGACTAGTGCTGTGATGCCATCTTTCTACTAAAGAATCCACTTTTGCGGGTGGAACAAAACTCAGTCAATCACCTGAACACAATATTGCCCTTCTGTTTTCAGTCACTGCTCCAACACCTGCCTTTTCTTACCAGATGTTTTGTAAGAAAAGTCTGTTTTCCTCCAAAATGCCATGTAACTTTAGCAACTGGTGGCCAATCGGGCGTTAGTTACCAAGACAGAATATTTTTAAACCACACATTCATGTGGCAGCTTAATGAACAGTGTTTTACAGGCAAAGCATAAGCATTATATATGTGCAATGGTGTTCCATTCTTCTCTCTCTCAAGTATTAATTTTCATGTGGAAGACAACTTATCAAGTGCAATGTAGCAAAAGGCACTAAGAAAAGATAGCGCTAAATATGAGATTACAAAACATCCCACCTTTTGGGGAATGGCTCCCTCAGTAGTGGAATCCCCTTTCCTTTAAAATCCATTCGCATTTTTACATTGAGCATCCACATGATTCCACGATTCAAAAGCTGACTAGAGACTGTCAGGTGGCTCTAGGACAGAAGTGTTGAACTGATGTAATATGCTTCTGACACTAGGTGAGGTAAGTCAAATCTCTTTTACTGCCTGATAAATGATTTTTCTTTTGGCAGAAGTGCAGCACATATCACATTTCTGATTAGACTACACAAAGAGACTGCAGTACATGCTCCTCAGAATAATAGCTGTGCATGAATATGTGTATGTATAGAGGACACTGATAATGTAAATAGGGCTTCTTTCTTTCTTGCTTGCTTGCTTGCTTTCTCTCTCTCTCTCTTTCTCTCTTTTTTCTTTCCTTCTTTCTTTCTATTTCATCTGTAACAAAAGTCTCAGTTATTTTTACAGCAACTTGTCTTCAAATAAATATTCTGCTATACAATATATTTGCTCCAGTTTCTTAGACAAAGCAGCTTTTGACCTATGCTTCATATGAAATACAAATATGTTTGTATTTCTTTCTGACTTCAGGAAAGATATTTTCAAAAGCTGCTCATCAGCCAGCTCTCAGTTTTCTTGAAAAGAAATCCTGCATGCTTTGGTGAGGAATAACAGCCATATCCCCTCAATGACTTTCAAAGGGAATTTAGAGCCATGGGATCAGAATAGTCACTTATTGTGGACAGGACTTGTTTAGTATGCATGGGTATCTTCCAGAAATGAAATTGCATTTCATGAATTGCATTCCTACAGCAACCCTCCTTCCCCCACATCAGACGCTCCCTCTTCTCTCTGCATAACCACCGAGAAAGGGGGGAATAAATAATACTGTAAGCCAGCCACAGCCGTTCATTGCTAGGCCTAATCATCAGCAATTGTGTCACAAAGTAAAACCTGGAGCTCAGTAACTCTGGGATTATGCATTTAAAGTGAGCTTTAAAATGGAGATCGCAAAAGTGTGTCAGAGCTCTCCCAATGCCCCTCTCTCTCGCCAGATTTCCAGATTTCCTCTGTGTTCAAGGACTTCAGATAAGGAACCATTTAATACCAGCTTTACCCCTAGTTTCTTCCTCTATGAAGAAAACTGCAACAATTTGCCATGCGGGCTATAAATACACTTTTGTCCCTGCAACCAAGCAAGATCTGATTTCTGTTTCTGTCACTACTGCATTACACAAGCAGGCAGGTTTGTGGTTTTATGGGTTTTTTTCTTTGAGCTAGGCATATTTAAATTTTATTGAATAATGAAATTAGAAAATAAATTCCAACTACATTAAAAGGATATATTGTTTTGTATCTTAAGTGATATGAAGAAGAAATAGGAAAGCTTGTCTAGATTATAAAGGTGAGCAAAAATTCTTAGAAAATGCTGCTAATAAACACATCTGACAATTTAGCCACTTCACTGAATCCTGCGATGACAAAAGGCAGTCTCACAACTGTCAGAAAAATGCATATATTTTCATTTCCTACACACATCTTCAAAGTGGCAATAGATATAGCATATTTTTCAGTGAAGATGGATAAAATCACAACAGCACGCTAGCTGGTATGCCGTAACCACTAAAATTGTAACTATGCTCCAGA
The DNA here is from genome assembly GCF_018139145.2 of Gymnogyps californianus. Taxonomy (NCBI): domain Eukaryota; kingdom Metazoa; phylum Chordata; class Aves; order Accipitriformes; family Cathartidae; genus Gymnogyps; species Gymnogyps californianus. The sequence goes on along the minus strand of NC_059472.1, from coordinate 54,979,992 downwards.
GTTACTCTTACAAATAGAATCTAAATGGTACCACACTCACGGGGAAGGAACACGAGTTAGAGCCCAGAGTCAATGCACTAATTGGTGAGATCACTGCAGCAAATCAGAGCAAGAAACAAAGAAAACAGGAAAATGTTACTTGATAGGAATAGAGATTTTAAGAGTAGCCTGAAAGCTTTTCTACATTGGACAGAGTCAAAAGCAGCAGGAAGAAGAAATAGCAGCCAAAACACAGGAAGTATTGAGCAAGATGTTTTGAACTGCCACAACAAAAATGCATTTTGTCTGCTAACAGTGTTTACTTAGATATTCACACATTGAATGTTCAATTAAAGTAATAAGATCAAAGCAGACAGAAAGTAGTGCAGGAAATGTCAAATGTTGTTGTACGAATTCTTTTTGCTCCCTCAGACCCCTGGCCACCCAGCTCAATAGCCTGACTTCAGAGGTGGTCAGCTACTGATGCTTCAAGGGAAGGCTAATAAACAAAACAGAAGCAAAACAGAAGTGATGCCGTGGGAAAAACATCCTCTTTAGCTTTGTCAAGACACTGAATGAAACTCTGGAACTTGAGGTTTATTTATAATATTTTTTTTGACATAGACCTACCAGTGTCAGGAGCATGTTAGGAGCTCCAAAGGAGATGGATGAACATGGGAACTCGGAATCTCACATTTCAAGCCCAGATAGACCATGATTATTATTTGTCTAAGCTCTCACCTGACACGTTTCTCCACACAGAGGTTGGAGAATGTGTGTCCCTTCCACATGTGTCCCTCCCACGCCCAAATAAAGAACACACTGAAGATCTTTCTGAAAACTGTGCTGTTTCATGCTAAGGATTCTCAGTGATGGCTTGTTCACCACTGTCCATGGTTAAACTGGATGAATATTAATCCAGATTAGTTTCCATAGCTTCTAGTTGCAGCAGCTGGACCTTCTCATCAGCTCATCAGACACTTAAGACGACCTCATATTTGTTCCTGTACCTAAACACAATGGTCAAGTTTCTTGTGGTCTTCCTCTTGGGCACCTGAATTAACCAAGGTCCTTACGCACCTATTAGAAGTGTTGTTTTCCAACTCCTGCATCTTTCAGTGTATTTTGAAACTTCTCCAGTTTTCATAGTCATCTTGAAGCACAGTCAACTGCTGCAAACTGAGGCTCGGACCCTTCCTTACTTTTATGTCATCATCCCTATTTAGACAGCTAAAGATTCCCTTCATTATAGAGACAGAATCAAGTAATTACATTTCTTAAGAGAAATTATGAGGTAATTACCTAGCACTTCTCAGAGTCACTGCTTTCTATGACATCATTTCCCATCCCACAAGCATTCAAAGTTCCAGTTTTAAAATATCCCACTTAAAGGGTGAAACTGTACTAAATAAGTGATTTCCTATTTGTTTAGTTTTACTGGTAACTGAAGACATTTTTAGATATCTAAGTTCATGTATGGGGAAAAATCTTAGTTCTAATGGAAGTGGTTGAGTTTATTTTGGAGTTCATACTAAGCAAAATCGATTTTCAGATCTTTTTTAATCAGCAAAAAAAGGTTGTTGGAAGAGGACACCTATAAACAACTAAATGATTTGATTTTATACTGTCATCACTGCATAGTTGCTTTTCTCGAGTTACATTCTATTCATTTGGGGGATTATATGGCTTGAGAAGAAATTTCTCTCCCTGATTATCTAATCTTATTCTAAAGTCTGCACTGTTTTAGACTGAGAATCATAGAGAGCTTGATGAAATAACTGCCCTCATTTCTAAAGCTGTCTTAATAAAATGTGGCAAATTTAAAAAATACAATTAATTTACATTTGCTTCTAAGTGATGATGATTACTCCATAGCTTAACAAGAGGGCATAGGCACCCATTCCCTGTTACAGATTCAATTCCAGACTTAATTTTTAGTTCACAGGATTGAAGACTATATCTTTACAGCTGTAGATCATTATACATAGATATTGAGTTCAGTTTAGTAAGTGTCCTGTTTACTGCAGCAATTATAATAGTTAGGACTTTATTAATACACACAGTAAAAGCAGTAGCAAACAATATGATGTCTTTGACACAGACAAGCTTTTATCATATTGTGTATGATGGACAATTTCTCAGCTTCTTCATCTTTTCCACATTTGACAGTTAATTTAAAGTACCTCAATTTTATATAGCACCTGCACAGTTATTTAGTAACTAACAGTGACCATTCTTTGAAAATAGACACCAAATCTAAGGTCGATTTGAGGTAATTTATTCTAACACACTTGGCCTGAAGATATACATGAGAAGATGTTATGCTGGTTAAATGTTTCTAAGTAGATAGAATACATTTTACTGAAGAGCCTAGAATAAAATCAGATTTGTGACTTCATGCCATTTACACAAGATAAACTTGATGTAGACTGCAAATATTTAATTATCCTAATTTTATTTAGTCTCTCTAGTTTAACAGATTACTTCCTCTTCATCATTCCAGCTAAACTTTGAATGCTAAATAGCCAATCAGATTAGCAGCAGCTACAACCATAAGCAAAGCTGAATTTTGATTATTCAGAATGTTAAGAAAATACGGACAAGAGGAGTCTACTGTAAGAAGATGTGAACCTTTACTTCCTGAGAAATATGCTCTAATCATCAGAGTTGATTCACTAGACCATGACTACAACATGACCATAGTCAGAGCAAAATTATAGCCTGTTGTTTAGGTCAGTCACTTGGGAAAGAGAAAGGGAAAACTTGGATTTCAGTCACTTCTGCAATTAACCCTTCATTTAAATACTTTAATGTAACATCAGATCCTTCCTGCTGCTGGAAGCTTCTTCCATGTTCTTTTTGAAGCCTACTTCTTTAGTGGGAAAATCCTTGGGGATATTTTTTATTCCCAATTTTTTTTATTTTTTTCCCATCAAAGCAGCTTTTTTCCTCCTACTAGTTATATTATACTTTGCAATGAACTTTGGTTGACTGCTATTTGCCTTTCTGAACATGGATAAGCAGGATTTCATACTAGTGGTCTCAGTGATGTTCATTAGGAGTCAGGACATGAAAAGCAGCTGGGAAGGAAAAGGGCATACACTGGAAAATAATTTTAACAATTCTGAAAACTTAGAAAATTTAGCCTCTTTGTGTGTGGACTGTGTAAGAGGTGACAGCGATGTACGATGAAAAAATCAGACGAGGAAAGAAAAACATAGCCATGAAAAGCAATGAGAATTATGAAGGCATGCATCAGTTAACTAACTGATTATGCATTTGAATAATATACTGTCGTGAATATTGCTCTTCCAGGAAACTGTGCAATTTTGAAAATAGCATTAAAAGGTTTTCTGTACTTAGAGCTTTCTGATGAAATTACTGTGGGCCAAAAATGTATCCAATTACTAAACTACATCTGAATGTGCACAGCATGGGATGTAGCATCAAGAACAACTGAGGTCAGAAATGCAAGACAATATAATATGTGTGAAAACTCTTACTGTTACTAGCTTTCAAATGTGTTACATTTTATTGTTACGACTATTGTTACTAAATATCATAATAAAATAGATTTATTTAACTCAATCCTTTTGTATAGATTATTTTGCATAAATTATTAAAACTATAATCCATTTGAGTAATATCTACATCAGAGATGTACAGAATTAAGAATATATTTCACCTTCAGCAACTATTTCTGGAGCATCATACCAATAAGCATAATAAATAAAGCTCTAATATGCTGAAATAGGAGTAGATTTTCAAACTAGGAAAGACCTGTTACAGAAAGATATGGTTCACCCATTTTCCATTTTACATGAATTCTTCTAACTGGATCTATATGAGTTATAATCTCTTACTTTAAAGAATTCCCATTTTTAGAGGTTTTATGTAATGAAAAATATTTAAATAGCTCTGCACACAGAGTGCAATATATTTAATTAATTTCCCTCGCAAAAATGTTGAATAAAATTTTCTGACTTCTTAATTTTTTAGTTTTCATGAAAGTCGGCAGAAGCACTAATTATGAATGAGGTCTATGAAGGAGTGTTCTTCAAAATGTTTAAAAAAGGGAAACAGGGAAACTTCCCACCCATTTTTAAAAAGGGTAAAAAGGAGGACTCTGGGAACTACTGAGCTGTCAGCCTCACCTCTGTGCCTGGTAAGGTCATGGAACAGATCCTCCTGGAAGTTATATTGAAACATGGAAGACAGGGAGATGATCAGAGACAGTTAAAGTGGCTTCACCATGGGCAAATCGTGCCTGACTAATCTAGTGGCCTTCTATGGTGGAGTGACTGCATCAGCGGTCAAGGGAAGAACTACAGATGTTATCTATCTGGACACCTGTAAGGCCTTTGATAAGGTTCCCCACAGCATTCTTGCTGCTAAGTTGGAGGGAAATGTGTTTGATGAATGGATTGTTAGATGGATAAGGAACTGGTTGGATGGTCATGTCCAAAAAGTTACAGTCAATGGCTCAATGTCCAAGTGGAAACCAGTAATAAGTGCTGTCCCTCAAGGGTCTGTACTGGGACAAATATTATTTAGTATCTTCACCAATGACATGGACAGTGAGATTGTGTACACCTTCAGCAAGTTTGCAGATGACACCAAGCTGAGTGGTGCAGTTGATACGCTAGAGGGAAGGGATGCCATTCAGAGGGACGATGACAGGCTTGAGGAGTGGGTCCATGCGAACCTCATGAAGTTCAGCAAGGCCAAGTGCAAGGTCCTGCACATGGGTCGGGGCAATCCACAGTATCAATACAGATTGCAGGATGAATTGATAGAGAGCAGCCCTGCAGAGAAGGACGTGGGAATACTGGTGGATGAAAAACTGGACATGAGCTGGCAGTGTGCACTTGCAGCCCAAAAAGCCAACTGTATCCTGGGCTGCATAAAAAGAAGCGTGGCCAACAGGTCAAGGGAGGTGATTCTCCCCTCCACTCCACTCTTGAGAGACCCCACCTGGTGTACTGCATCCAGCTCTGGGGCCTCCAGTACAAGAAAGACATGGACCTGTTAGCGTGGGTCCAGAGGAGGGCCATGAAAATGGTCAGAGGGCTGAAACACCTCTCCTGTGAAGAAAGGCTAAGAGAGTTGAGCTTGTTCAGCCTGGAGAAGGCAAGGCTCTGGGAAGACCTATTGTGGCCTTTCAATATACAAAGGGTGCTTATAAGAAAGATGGAGAAATGCTTTTTACCAGGGCCTGTAGTGACATGACAAGGGACAATGATTTTAAACTGAAAGAGCATGGATTTAGACTGGACATAAGGAAGACATTTTTTACAATGTGGGCGGTGAGACACTGGAACAGATTGCCCAGAGAAGTTGTGGATGCCCCATCCCTGGAAGTGTTCAAGGCCAGGTTGGATGGGGCTTTGAACAACTTGATCTAGTTGAAGACGTCCCTGCCCATGGCAGGGGGGTTGGACTTGATGTTCTTTAAAGGTTCCTTCTAATCCAAACTATTCTATGATTCTGTGATTCTAAAAGAAATATAGACTTAGCAAAAATAAAAAAACAAACCAGAAAACAACCTCCCCTCCATTAACCACCAATAATTTTTCTACCTTCAGCTCTAACATGAAGACGAAACTTAAACTGCTCAACACCATGATGTCAATTGTCCAAAGAAGACATTTCATGAGTAGATCAGACTTGTATGCTATTGCCCATTCCAGATCCCCAAAGCCTTTGATTTGTAAAATTTGATTTCTAAACTAGAGGTTGGTCAGCCTCATTCACTTTGATTTCTGGGAAAATCATGGACAGTGTCCCCTTGGAACATGCTTCTGGACATGCAAAGGAGAAGAAGGTGATGGGGAGGAGCCTTCATGGCTCTACCAAGGGTGGGTGCCGCCTGAGCAGCCTGGCTGCCCTTCATGATACAATGACTGTCTGGATAGATGAGGGGTGGGCAGCAGATATAATTTCCTGTGAATTTAGCAGAGCTTTTGACACTTTCTCCTGCTATGTTCTTGTATACAAGTTAGGCTGTTACAGTCTGGATGGAGGGCCACCAGGACGTTTGTGGCTGGAGCACTTGTCCTGTAGGGTGAGGTTGAGGGACTGGGGCTGGTTGAGCCTGGAGACAAGACTTTGGGGGCACCTAACAGCAGCCCCTGCTATGCATGGGGTTACCAGAAAACAAAAACAAGCTCGTCACAGTGGCACATGTTGGGAGGATGAGAGACAACAGGCATAAATGGAAACAAGAGGGATTCAGATGGGTTTTAAGGAAGGTTTCCAGCCTGAGGACAGTCAGACAGGGGCACAGGTTGCCCAGGGAGGCTGTGCAGTCTCTGTCCTTGGAGGTTTTCAGGACCCGACTGGACAAAGCCCTGAACAACCTGGTTGGATCTCACAGCTGACCCTGCTTGGAGCAGGAGGTTGAAACAGAGACATCCCAAGATCCCTTCCCACCAGTATTATTGTGACATTAAAATTGATATATAGCTGTCTAAAATACCCACTGTAACTACAAAAATTTCATTTTGGGAAATCCTGTTCTTGTTCCCTCAGGCCTATGAAGAAAAGACGGTACTTGCAAAGGGTCCTGTTGCTTACCAAGACTGGTATAATATCTGCAGCTTGATCTCTGGAGAAGTGATTGTAGACAGCTTTGATATAAATACAGTAATCAGAATTCATTCATCTGACAGTGTAACATAGCATTTCATTTTACAGAACAAAAAAAAGAAAATATTTCCAAAGGAAGCAGAAATCTTTTACTTCTCCAGAAAATGAACACAGGCTGGCACTCACAATCACAGCTTTAAATTAAGTGGAGCAGTTTTACAGATAAAGGGGTGCTAGTGTCACAGTGAAATTTCTGAAAGTTTTTTATTTGGAACTCAGTAAAAAAAGGTAGAATAAACCTGGAGAAAAGTAGACTGATTTTCAAGCATATACTTAAGTGTTTGCCTGGCTCTTTCCATGATCTCTCAACCATAGGTGGACATGACAAGTGCTGTGTGTGCTGCTGGGTACTGCACACGTGGGGCAGGCACGCATTTAGCTGAAGTACTCTCAGACTAGTTGGCATATGTGAAAACACGAGAGTAAATGGGAAAAGTGTACGTGGATTCAGTGTGTAAGCCTTGGAAAAATGCGCTAATCCGTATGCAATGGGCTTGCATTAAATCATTGAGAGTCAGACTGATGTCTGTCTCCTCAGATAAAACTTTGTGAATGCTGCGCTGTGGCAAGAAGTGTACGCTGGTGGCAATACTACCGTGGCATTATAAAATATGGCCCAGTGCTGACGCTTCCAGCACTAAGTGACTGTCTCTGGAAAAAGCACGGGCCACACAGTTCTCTGTTGTTCTCTTTCTTTTCAAGCCTTTAAGTGGCACTAATTGTTTTTGGCCAAGAAAGAATAGTTAGGAGCTTTTAGCTCAATGAACCGATCTTGGTGGGGAACTGCATTTTGGAAAAATATTGAGTCTGTAGTGTTTTCACCAGTTGCTGACCTGCAAAGTAGGCAAATGGGCTAACAGATTGAACTCTGAAGGTATCATGGGGTGATAATCACAAGGCTACCAAACTGGTCATACAGCATTACTGGTACTTTGCTGCCAAAAAGCCCAGTAATCCCAAGTATCCATGTTTGGTGCCAGATATATTAACAAGCTGTAGCTGTGCTAGTTTTGTTTTTATATAGCATACAGGAAAAGTGTCATGAATAACAGCTAAGCCATCTTCCAAGAGTAACATTAATACTTTAAGCTTCTGTTAACGTAGATACACTGAACAAAATGGGATGTTAAATACCCCATGAAAGATGGCTGCTTCACAAAAATCTGTTCTGCATTCACAGTCCCCTCTGACGATATAAAACTGAAATGTGAGTGTATATGTAGAACTGTAGCCACTTGAACATTGTTTATCATTGTTCCAGAACCGTAAAAGGGACCTTAGGGTAAACATGAAGGAGATGGCCGACAAGCTGTACAGCACAGCTAATTTTGATTCGAACGAGGTTCTGAAATACGAATTCATGTAGTTGAGAGCAGTTCTACATACACTATTCTTTAACAAAATTAGCCCTGCTATATCATTTTGGGCATATGCATCTGTAAATACATATTCATTTTTTAATAAACTAACGGAAAATATAGTATTATGAGCAACTGATGGATTTTATCCATATTAAAAACTAGCCAAAGCTATAACAATAAACATAAGGAAAGCATATTAGTAGCTTTAACATTTTCTTGTTTTCACTTAATGAAAGTCCCCGAGGAAATTACTCTCCATTTTTTAAACAGCAGTCACATAAGAAGTGAATCCTGAATCGATTGAAGTCCATGACAAAACTCTGATTTACTTCAAAAGGATCAGGATTTCACCGTTGCTTATATTGTGGGATTGTTGAAAGGTTTCCAAAAGATACTGAGAAGAAGGCCTAAGGGTTATGAAATGTGATTGTAGACATCCTTCTGCAACAAAGGCTGAAGGATTACATAGCGTATTCAGAAGTGTGTTCCAAGAACCTCACATTTATTCATGAGTCTAAACAGTCAATAAGCCAGTATTAATGCAAGTGATTATTACAAACGCATGTTGTTTTCTTATCTAGAAGAAACTGAATTCTAATCAGAAATATATTTTGATAGTTAATGGCATTTTAGAGCATATATTCATCAGCAGATTTATATGTTGACTATCACAGCATAGCATTTAGTCTTTCCCTCTTTTATCAAGCATGTTATTCTTTGCAATTAATGGCAAGAAATTCTAACAAAAGACAAAAACTAAATGGCCTCATAGGAGAGCATACCAAATTATTCAGGGTTTAAATATCTTAATTGTCAAACTGTAACCTCAGACTCCTCACTCCTCCTGTAGACATGAGAAGAATAATCGGCCAGCAAGGAGAGAAGCACTCTTTGTCAGCTGTTTCTACCAAATTAATAAATGAACCCTGACTAAAAGGCCAGTGAAACTCTGTTTGAACATGTGTAATTCAGTGGATGCTGAGGAGTGATTTAAAACTTGATTAATTTAGATTAAAAAGGTTTTTCAAAAATTGCTGAAAATCTCTAACAACATGTCTTTGTATTTTCAGAGATTTACTGGAGAGAATATTAGGCTGTATTATTGAGCTATTAGCGAGCTGCATAAAGAGAAGCATAGAAAATAGTAAAGGCAGTGCCATTACAGAAATCTTTGGCATATTTTCAAGATGAATAAACTATACAGAATTTTGGTCACTGCATCAAAAACAACCCTGAAAGAAACAGAAGCAGCCCAGCAGCTCTGACAGAAAAATTACAGCTCCAGAGATTCTTCACATAAAAAGATGAGATAAACACCAGCACCATCTCAGTTTGAAATAGCATGCATATGAGATGACGTGATAGATAGATACCTAGGAAAATGCATGTTACTTCGACTGTTATTCAGATGTCCTGGAAATACAGAAACATGAAAGTCCATGATGAAATAGAAGGAAGGCAGGAAGGCAAGCTCTCATTAATGAAATGTATAAATGTGAGGAAGAAGTAGATGGAAAGGTTAGGAAAGAGAATAATTCTTAACGTTCCTAATGATTTAAACAATAACCATAGCAAGGGCAAAAGGTGTTCTTCTCCTGAGTCCTTTTTTGAATAAGGTGACCTCTCAACAAGCCTTGGTGTAATGCTTGGATAGCTCTGAGCCACCCTCTACCCATCCTTATAGCTCCTGCTCAGTTCTGTGTCCCAAATTCAGCCCCTTGATCTCAGTGGTGGCTTGTTTGACCAGGGACACAGTGTCAGCCGGCAGCTCCTCTTGACAGCAGACTGTGTCACTAGTGGATCCGATGTCAGTCACCACTCTTGGGACCAGCAAAGCTGAAATCATAACAGGTGCTTGGAGGGTGAGAACAGATAATGCAGCTGAACTCCCAGCTTCACAGCTCTCCAGTTCTAGATAATGAGTGAGAATAGTTTCAGACTGCTATAGCTCACCTCCAGCTACCTATCACCTACCAGGACAATTTCGGCAGCCAAGAACAGATACAGCATAAGGGCCTTCGACTTCACTTTTTCCACCTCAGCCTTGCTATCTGATATGTCACCCACTGATTCCATTTACACACGGGAAGTCCTCTAATATCAAGTTCAGCTGCCTCTCTGACTGCTCCACTGGACAAGCAGCAGGCTCCAATCCTATACACTGACATAGATTTTCCTGTATCTATTGTACTACCTCTAGGGAAATCTTTTGTTCTACTTTTCATCTTCCTTTTTGCCAACATTAGTTAGCATTTCTTGTTGTATCTTGTCTTCAATTTGGTCCACAGCCTGAGTGATAATAAGCATTTGCAGTATACCTGCATCCCACTGACTTCCATTAAAGTATAGTGAGTTCTATGAAACTCTTGGGATCTGACCAGTAGACTGTTCCTCTTTCCAACAGCAACATTTTTAATGCATACGGAACTTTTATAGAGCTATCAGCAGAAAATATATAGTATAAACAACTGCACTGTGCAGGCCCAACACCCAAGTCAGCCTAGCAGCCACTATGTGCCGAAATCTTGCACACAGGGGATTCTGAGCCTGTGTGGTATTTTTAAAATAAAACAACTAGGAAAGTTTTTAGTTTTAAACAACAAAAAAATTTATGAGGGTAATTGCATTGAAATAAGTTACATGAAAGTTGATTTTTTTTGTTGTTGTTGTTTCAGGCTGTTAGTATCTATCACTAAACTGCATACCTGTTCTCCATTGCATGACAAAAACAATCCTCTGTTCTGTTAGTCAAGGTAAACATAAGTATGCACGTCCGGTGATTCTGAACTTGTTTTTGGATAGACCTTTGGATAGACCAAGGACTTCACAGGTACAAACAATGATTTTTGCTTAGTGCTAAATCAGTTCAGATGGTTGCAAAGAAGACGGGCAGCGTGTGTCTTGTGTGGGGACTTTTTTTTCTCTTGTTTTCTTTATTGTTTTTTCAAACTCAGACCTACTTCAGACTGAAATTATGTGAATGCTTTTGGAAATAGAGGAACCTAAAGCAACCTTTCCTTAACCAATTAACTTTGACTTGTGGTGTTCAAATTGTAATTTTTCAGGAGACAAATTTATTTATTTTTATATTACTGCAGAAATATTCATACATATTTGTATTCCTATTTAGAAAAAATACATTGGGAGAAAATGAGAGGTGACTGATTTGTATCTTGATACAAACGCTAGATGTAGATGGCTTTGATCTTTGAAAGACAAAAAAGACTAATCTAAAGATATCAAGAGCTTTTGCAACCATCTGGCTTGCCTCTCCCTTGGTATGTATACAGGTGGTTTATATTAGTCAGCTCTTGATGAAACCTCATGCAAGAGTATTGGTGAGGCAAAAAAGACTCTGTGTGAGCACATCTTGTAGGCTGGAGAATTACAGAGGAGAAAGTAAAGGAGAAAGCAGCACCAGACAAGTAGTTGAGAGGCCATGAGTTGTATGGGTTTTGCTGTCTTGGAAGGCTTTTAAAAGTAGCCACATTCAGACCGTGTGAGGATGCCAGCTTGTTTCACTTCATGCTAGGTGGGGAGAGGAGGCAGAAGGGGAGGGAGGGTACCACAAGCTGGCACTTCTTCTCGGGTGTCCTTTTCTTATAAAACACACACATTATATTATGACTTCCAGATCATGGTGCTAGAGCCTAGCTCATCCTGTTTTCTGCTGTGGATAGCACTCACCTCTTATTTTCCCTAGTGCAAGGAAGTATTCCAATATATATTCCAGTGTTTGTATATATGTGTGTGTATGTACATACATAAAAGACTTATACGTATACACATATATTATATTCTTTTAAAATCCTTTTTAAGGAGTGTGGCAATCACTTCTATCTCTTGTAATTGCTTTTGTTACCCAGCGATTGACTACATGTCCGCGTGTGTGAGTGTGTGTGCACACAGAGGCAGGGAATGTGGGAGACTGCAAGTATGAGAGCAAGACAAAAGAGCAGAGTGACATTCTAACAACACCCATGTTTGATGTGTGCTACATTTGAGCACTGGTATCATATTTTTTTTAAAATATTGCCTGCTTCACTACTTGCTGCACTTACTTCAGCATAAACTGCTGCATTTTTCCAACTTATTAACTGAAGAAGAAAATCAATAAAATAAATTCCAGCCCAAGGGAAGACTTTTCTCTGTGTACATTAATAGTGTAGCTAATACCTAATACATAAACTGAATAGAATAGTAACATTTTCTGTCCTTTTTATCTTAATGATAAAATTATCACTTGCATGAGACAAATGGAATATCTCTTTTTTGACTTTTGAGTTACCATGGAATCTCAAAAATACCCAAGCAAACAGTTTAGTTTTTCTGGGAGACAATAAGATCTCTTTCACAAGCAGATGCATGGGTTATGTCTTCTGTTCCCACAGCCACAATTTACCCTTTTCTTACATATGGCTATTTCATACTCAAAGTACACAGCCCTGACACAGGCAGGCTTTTATTCATGGCATTCGTATTGCAGAAATGAATCGGAGGCTGTCCTAGATGTTCAGACACATGCAATCTTTCAAGGATTAAGCTCCAGAATTGTGTGTTTGCTTTATTCCCAGCATATTTCTGAAGTAAAAAGTGAGAGAAAATTTCAAAAAAGATCATATAGAAATATTACGACTAGTAGAAATATTTTACTGGTGTTTTCCTGTCAAGCTAAAAAGTTCAAAGGGAAATAATTACAAATTTTTGTGCTGGGTGAAGAGCATACATCAAATGCCAAATGTGGGAATGATAACTTATCTCATGCTTAGCATCAGACTCAAGTGTAATTCTTTTTACTGTGGTGGAATATGCAACGCTTTGCTTTTCTGAATACTTTGATGATATTTGAAAATGTCAAATGGATCCTAGCCTTTGAAGTAAAGAGATTCTCATCTATAACACCGTTAGTCAGCAAAGCTCATTGTTAGGCAAAATCATGCAAAATGACACTGAGATTAAGTTTTGTTTACAATGGAAACATCAAAGCAAGTAGCTAAAAGTCCCATGTCTGAAAGCATACTATTAGCTGTTTTTCTTTAAAAAAATATTAAGTTTCAGTTTCAGCTGATGGACATTTTGCTGCACATTTTCACCTCTTCTTTGTGAGAGATTTTATGACATGAAGAAATGTAAGTGTAAGAAGATAAGCAATAAGTTCAGAGGAAATACAAGAATAAGATGCCAAGAAAGAGCTGATGGTTACTTCCTCTTCAGGACAACTGCAGGGCCCTCCACATCACATCTTTACTTTGTTGCAACCAGGAAACAGCCGACTCAAAATATGTTTATACATTTGAATTTATAGTAGATATTTTCAAAAGTGAGCATAAACATTCTTTTCATTGAAAATAAGCAGGCTTCTATGATACCAGTTCAGTATTTGTGATGTTCACTGAACTTTACAATTCATGTTCTGATTAATTTTTTGAAGTATTTCCTCTTCATTGTTTTTCATTCAGGCACTTGGACAACTGCCGTAGGCTCATACATTCTGTGCATTGTTTTTGCATGGGTACCTGTGGTGAGAATTGTTTTGGAAACTGGGCTATGAGCCTATATACGTATAACTCAGGTCTGGATGGGCATTTACACTGCCAATACTTACCTAAGCATAGATTCACCTGGCACTGCAAATTACATTCAGTCATTATGGTGGAAAGTTTCTTAAAGCTCTTACTCTGTTCTCAGTTGAGGGACTGTTGTAGTAATTAGTCACAACAAGCTTTGCTTTTTGTAATATGGAAGTGATCATTTTGAAAACAAATACTGATGGAAAGAACTACAGAAAAAACAAGCATGCATGTGTTTGTATGTTCATACTAATACGGCTATTCAGTTTAAAAGTGAGTAGTTAGGGTCCTTAAAGCGAAGCATCATCATACATGGTCTGACCATACATGTTCTCCTCAATTAAGTATGAATCCTGTTCCGATTAGTTTTCTTCAAACGAAAAAACAATTTTTTAACACACGCAGTGTGGTCAAGAAGACTTTTCTACTGAAAACTGGACTCTCCCAGTAGTGATTTTAGAAAAGACACACACTCGTAATATTGTATTTACAGGTAAGAGTTCTTCACAAAGAACCACCCTCCTCCAAGCTTTAAAATACAAAATATCAGTTCACTCAGCTTTAATGACTAAAAAAATAGTTTCCACAGTTAGGTGGCACTGTTTCCTTTTTCTTATTAAAGCTTTTAAGCCTTTGCAGTCACTGAGCTTCAGAAGCACCAAAACAGTAAAGCCTTTTCCGATTAAGGCTTCACTCTGAAAAGGAACTGGACAAACATCAGTCTGTCTCATGGGTCTGTAATTATTCCCTTCCCTTCTCTTTGAAGCTGACATGTGTTTCCTACAGTCTTTGTCTATCACCTTTTATAATGTGCTACAATTACTGTGGGTATTTTCTAGCTTGGAGAAATGCTTGAGGGTGAAATTTCCATCCTCTCCAGGTGCCCTGCACTTACTGCTGTGCCCTGCCTTCCCTTAGCCTGCAACACCATGAGAGCCCTATATTCAACTTGTATATTAGCCATGTTGAGGATCCTCAATAGCAAAAAAATGCCATTTCCAAAAGACCATGCATACAGTAAAATTATGCTGGTGAGGGGAGGAGGTGGCTCCACTTTAGCCATGGTTTTGGCAAGATCCATCCTTCTACAACTGTATTATATCCCTTGCAAACTGAACTGTCTTGAAGAGAAAGGAATTGAACATTGGGGGGGCTACCATACTGCAACCAGAAACAATAAAAATTCTTTCAGATCACCACTGAAAGAATTTTATCTGCAAACTTCAAATTTTTGCTCTGAAATGGCCAGTTCAGACATGATTAGGAACTAGGCTGTTACCTACGCCAAGAAGATAAATTGGACTGTCATTGAAACTGGATTATGAGAACCTCTGTGGATATAACAGGTCACAAAGAAGTGTTGATGAAAATATCAGAACCCATGGTACTTAACATAAGCTAAAGCTACAACATCAACAACTGCCTCATGTTATTTCACCAATATTTCAAACTTCCCATCGTATTCATTATTATTGTTTCAACTGACTTTATAAAATGTTTCATCATGCCAAAATCTGTTTTTGTTAAGACAGAGCCTGTTAGCCACCAATGAGCCTTTGGGACTGTACACAGAAGAAGTAAAAAGGCAGTCCATGTTGCTTTCTGTCAAGACAAAAATATGGTTGAAATACTTGATGAAGTGGACTGAGATGTGTTGGGAGATGTGTTGTCTTCCCTGAAGCACAATGGTCTTATCCCAGCATTCATAACCCAAGTTGAGGTGAGCAAGTGCTAAAGTTTGAACCTCTGGAGCTCTGCCCTGTATTTTCTCTATCACAGCCTGGTGCAATGTCTTATGTCAAGAAAAGCACTTAATAGTCAGCAGGATCCTCCTTTTTATTTTCTAGGCAGTCACAACAGTGACATCAGTTCAGGAGTGGTTCCTGGACTTCTCTAATTAATCTTGAACTTCAGTTTATGTGTTACCAAGAAGTCTCAGAAATGTGCTGAACTGAGCCTGTGGAAAACAACAACGCTTTGTAATTTCTGAATTGCTTTTTCGCAACATGATTCTAGTATGGTTGCCTGATATAAATCATCCATCTGAATATTTGCTTAGCCTTAGTAGTGGTCTTTCCCACTTGATACAATTTTACAATATTATATTTCAATAAAACTGCACTATTGAGTCATTGTGTCTTTCTGAAAAGCTACCTTTCTGGATATAGTTTATTCTGCTATATAATTTAATGTTATTTTTTAACTGTGAGCTAAATAAACTATGAAACTTGGCTTCACTGTGATATCTCAGTGTTCTTCTCACCCTTTCCTATCCAATCTTTTCCACAAAGCTTTCTTCTGTTCATTAATTGACAATAGTCTATGGTGTTACTAGAGACTTTATGAACTTGAGAAGTTATCAGCTATTAATATACCACAAGTTACTGAACATCATGAAGAATGTTTTGCTATTCTAATACCCCATCTGTGAAAGTAAACACCAGGGAATGCAAGAGACCTGCTAAGGTACACAGCTGTTACCACTATTTTTTATTTAATGCCTCTCTTCCTCTCTATAGACATTTAACTTAACTAGAGAGAATCTTTCACAGAATTTGACCAAATCTTCATAAGTGTTGAAGCTGTTGGCTACATTTTCTCTTACATAGTAGAGATTTACTGTGTAAAAAAAGCTAAAAACAAAATTAAAAACCACCAGACTGCTCACAGATCTGTAAGACATCCTTTTCTGAGGATGTCTGCAGACATTTCTGTTAGAAAACCTGGAAGAATGCAGAGATTTAGAGTAGAAGTTGGGAATTTCTCCTTACTCAAAGGCACCACCTGTTCAGGATTAGCAGGCAGTGGTCCCAAAATCTGTTTTCAAGTAATCTGCTGAACTCTGAGGGAGTAACAACAGCTCTGGGGCAGGGAATTGATGGATCTCAACTTGTTTGGTAAGATCCGCTGATCAAGCTTGCTCCTCTCCTCAACACAACTGTCTCTCTTTGCGTAACAAAACAAAGAAAGGAAGACTCCCTCTGTAAGTGAAATCTGTTGGACTTTGTCCTGTCTGCAGGAAAACGTGTAGGGAATTTATGTGCCTTGGGAAGGTCAAAAAAGGAAGTTCTCAGCTACAGTAATATTTCTTTGGAAATCCCTCAGTAATAACTTATAATTAAACAATAGAACATTTTTCTTCAGAAAGGACACCAAATTTTACTTATGATTAAGTCAATATAACAAAACCAAATTCTTCTCCTGAAATAGTCAGCTAAATACTCAGCTTCAAAATGTCAGGTAGGGAATACTACAGCATTTGAAATGGGTTTCTAGTCTCTCAACATCCAAACCTGGTATCTGCATTGAATATAGTATATATTAGTCAGTTTCTTCAATGCAGATGTCCTTCCCAACAACTGTTGGATAGCACCGCAAAAAGAAGTTATACCACATATTAAGATATATATATTATATTATCGCAGTTCCATTTTTATCTGTCCATGGATATTACTATATCTGCAATACAGCTGAGTTCTGTGTAATGTGTATAGCAGACATACAGGTCTGTTCTTTTCTTTTATTCACAGAGTTTCACTGGCTGACTGTACCTTAAGAAATTATTCCTTATGCCTGTATGAAACATCTGACACAGAGTAGTTGAAATATTAGGTAAAATGTGGCAATTTATTAAATAAATAAACCTTAGATCTATGGTAGATAGTTCTCAATACACTCTGAGGTCCTGTATAATTCCTGTTCTGTTTTTTTCTTGTCTGATTCTGTTGCTGTTTCTTGAGATCTGTATGCACATAAATTAATGTAATTCATCAATATGACAGCTGAATTTTAAATTTGGGGTTGTTATTTTTTCAACAGTTCAGCTGTTCACTTTAACGTCAACAGTGATGCAGGCTTTACATTATGTACTTTTTGACATCTTTAATTCCAGATTTATGTGGCATAGATGAAGAGGAATATATATATATTCCTCAGTGGAGCAGACATTTTTATTTTCTAGAGATCTCCCTCAAACAGCACTGCAAGCTCTTCTGAAGTCATGAGACCATCCACGTTTAACTTAATTTTCTACTGGGTCATCGAAGTGACACGGGAGTTACTCTAAGAGCTGGAAAGGCATGCCTCTGCTTCTGTTCCCTGCCAGCAGCCCTGCCTCAAGGCAGAGGTTCAAAATAGCTTTTATGACCTGAATCCCTCTGCTTCTGTATGTTTTTCTTCTAAGGGAGTATGTGAAAAGCATACTCACTCATTCTCTTTCACAGGCTGATAATACAGTTTTCTTTTTTTTGTCTTTAAATATGAGCTGTTGGACCTCTTATTATGCCTTTTTGTTTCCCCCTGAAAACAAAGAAAAAAAGATTATGAAAACCAGTGAGGAGAAAAGTCTTACTTAAACCACTGTTTTTTAGTATTTATGAGTGTGACAGAATTAACTGTAACCTTTCACAACATGCCATTTTCCTCTTTAACGTGTTAACCTCTTAGGAAAAAAGCAGATACCGATCCCAGACCTCTGGCTGAATCAAAGGGAAGCCCAGCTCTTTGCCTCCCTGAGAGCAAGATCTGGCCAACTGTCCTGAGGCTCTGAATTTGCTGCAGGACACAGACCATAACCATGCCACTGGATTGCAAACACCTTTTTCTTTTTGCAGTGGAAGCTGCTGAGCAAGCAACTGCATCAACTTTCTGTTTGTTTTGAGCAGCACCTTTCCTTCGTTTCCATTTCACTGAATCTACAGCAGAGGCACAGCACAGTGCTAAGAGTAAATTTAAAAGAGAAAACTTTCCACAAAACAACAGCTGTCAGGCTTACCATATGGAAAAAAAACCACCACCCCATAACAGAAAATGTATCCAAACTGGGTACAAACAACCTCATAATAAGGTAGCAACAATAAGAAAGCAGTCTGATAGTAGGCTAAAAAAAAAAATAGCTACAAAATTAATTATCAATATAAAGAATATTTTTATTTGAAAGTGCTGGATACTTTTAATTGTTTTGGAAGGAATCTTTATTTCAGCTGGCAAACTGATTCCTGATTTTAGAGTCCTCTACAAAAAAGGACCTTACAATGTTCAGACGAAAGGTCTTCAATTAATGACAATGACCATGCTCGGCATACCCTTACAAACTTCTCTATTAAATGTGCAGTGTCACTAGCTATAATTAAATACATGCAGATATTACAATAATAAGAGCTTGATTAACTCCATTCTATAGGAAGCTGCATATTAATTTCCATAGTGCTTAAAATTAGATGAATTCCATCTGAATTTTAACATTTTCCCTTGCCAAATGAAGATGCTAATCGCACTATTCAAATGTTTGAAGAGAGAATTGGGAAGCTTAGTGCAGACAAGAAATCTATAGTGTTACCATTTTAGCAATACTCATGTGCCCAACTTAACCAATCATGAATGAAGCCCTTTTACTTAAATATTTGGGAAATGTCTAGTACATATCAACAAACCAAGATTTTTTATATTCATCTGCAGAGAATTAAAAAGGAATGGATGCTTTCTAAATAGATTACCATGGTATTTATTCTTCCTGAGAGAGAATGTCAGCGCAATTTGGCTGAATATAATATTAGCTGAATTTTAGAAGATGTTTATCTAAACCCTACTTTACAGAAAACATACATGTTTTGATGTCATTATTGACTATTGGTTACTTTTTGGCACAAAAGACTTGTTCTACATCTGGATTTTGAATCATCCATATACCAAAAATTATTTGATCCAGCCAACTTATCTTATGATTACAACAATCAACACAATACTAGAATCAAGATCTCCTTTCTAAGAAAAAGATGCTAGTTTCCTATGCTATTCCTTTGGTTTCACTCAGTTCTTGTAGCTAAGATGTAAATC
Organism: Gymnogyps californianus; assembly: GCF_018139145.2. Classification (NCBI taxonomy): domain Eukaryota; kingdom Metazoa; phylum Chordata; class Aves; order Accipitriformes; family Cathartidae; genus Gymnogyps; species Gymnogyps californianus. Next base: position 54,960,599 of record NC_059472.1, on the reverse strand, counting down.
TTATATTCCATACAGCTTGTTTCTAATCCAGCTTTTGGGGATGGGTTGGGCTTGGGGATTTGTCCTGCTTAAAATTGAGTCTGCTAACTGTAAAGAGCTCCTGCTACTTTCAGGAACTTTTCAACTCTGGTATTGAGGGAAATATCCCAGCCAATTTCATTCCCAGCAGGTGTCATGGGGTTAAGCACTTCAGGGCAGTAAAGTGTTGTTTTATTTCTTCTGGAGTTACTAGTCCAATATATCGTGCTTTTAAGTAATGTCCAATGAGAAGCCTGGGATGATTCCTTAGCGTAACAACAAATAAACCAACAAATGTTAGAGGAAAAATACTGTGACAGCAGTAGAGAATCTATGGCTTGCTCTTAGTCAAGCTTCTCACCCAAGAACTACAGCTGGTTTTAATCGTACTATTCTAGACTTCAAAGACTTTTAGGGTGCCAGTTTCATTTACACCTTAGTCTCTTGCTAAGAGAGACGGCATGATGCATAAAGCATTATCTGAGAGGACATAGCAATGATTGCAACCCACTACAGAGCAAACCAATTCTTTTTCTATTCCTCCACTCCTCCTGGCTGATATTTCAGCTTATTGATTTCAGGATAACATCAAGTGTCAGCCATTCATTTAAAAATCACCGTGTCTGAACAAGAGCAATGCCACATAAGTGCTATAAAAATTACATAGGCTTTAGCTAAGTCTTAATCACTGAATTTCTAAACAGACTGATGATGACAGATATCATGCTGAAAAATGCCATAATTTATGACACACGGTATGTGTTCTGTGAAAGATTGTAAACCAGTACTTCTGCTTTTACTAGATATTTAGGATGCAGATTGCTATTTTGCATAATTATGGCTGCCACAAAAGATTAAACTTGTACTAAAAATATGTATCACTATCTAAACACAAAATGTGGGCTTTTTTTCATTGCTTTTTCTCCATTCTATCTCTGTTCAATCCATATCTTGTTCCCTTTTTGTTGTTCTGCCTCCATTCTCTTTCCCATTCATTATTTGCTTTGTTCTGTTTTCCTTTATGTCTTTATTATTTCCCCCTGCCCCTGTATTTCTAAATCATTACTTATTTAGGGGAAGAAAAGTTCTTTTTAGCCTTTTTTTCTGGTTTAGCATCATTCTCAATTCCCTTTGCTTGTCTCCTTTGTTTCTCGGTATTATTTGATTCTCCCCATTTCACCTCTCTGCAGTTTGAACTTCTTCCCTTTTCCAGAATTCCTGGTTTTCTGTTCTTCCTCCAACCACTTATTTTGCTGCTTCTTCTGTCCATTGGTTACATGTTCTTCTGCCTCCTTCCAATGAAATGTGTGGGTTTTTTTCAAAATAGTATGCCATTCTTCATTTTAAGCAAGGCTCAAATAACCTAGAATGTCTTCTATCAAATTGGGTGCACCTGCAAAAATCCATAAGCAAACCACAAGTATGTATCCAGTATTTTACTGGTCTGGTCAGTGAAAAGCAACAGTGGGCTGCAGATTTTGATGAAGAAAAGCTAAAGAAAGGATCACTGATAATGTTCAAGTAAAATGAGGCTTCAGTAAAAGCAGAAAAGCAAACTGTATCATGAGGAGCTGTTACAAATTTCTCTTCTTACCAAGGTAGGAGGACTTTGGATCCAGTCGTCACCTAAGCTTTCTTAAATTTCAAAGTATTTAGTATGTTTCCTTCAAGTTCCTATCTGATCAGCCCTTCCTCTATTGTCTCAACTTTTGCCCTTGAGCCTAAACAGGAAATCAGGTTGACCTTCCTAGGCCTTTAGTTCATATATTGTTTAAATGGATCTGATTATCATTTAACTGTCTTGATAAGGTATTTACAGTTTACTTACTATTTGTAAAGAGCATCGAGATGATCTGATTAAAGATAATTTAAATACAAACTATTACAGCTTCCAATAGAACCTGTGCCCTCAGGATTAACTAGTTCATCACTCACTTAATCATGTAGCCCTCAAAGTTACATGTTTTAGAAAAACTTATTTTTGCATTAGGTGTTGTATTTACATGACAGAAAATTACTTTGTTACTTGCCAACTTGTTATTAGAATGTCATATACCAGTTCTGAAGCATCAACTTCTTGTTAAGGAATTGTTAGAGGAAGAAACAGAGGCTTGCAAAAATTATACAGGTTTCAAGTCTTGTCTTGTGATTCTCTTACTTTATGCGCTATCTGCATGCTGAAGCACAGAAGGTACAGTGGCTTTTTTGCTATCTAGAAGAAATCTATAAATCAAGTAAAATTTTCAGTCTCTGGTTGGCAGTGGCAATCTGCTGTGACAGACTGCAATATGAACAGTCTGGTAGCTGAGCAAGAGAGTCACTACTAAGGTCTTGCATCTTGCACTGGCTTCTTACTAGCAGTTTAAAAAAATCTGTTAGGACAATCCCTGTTTTAAGACTAGAATATTAAAAATCTTGGCTATGAATGTTTAATGTTGCCTAATTAATTTAAATTGTACCAACTATTAGCTTGCTAAGGCGTTCAATGAGGACTGAGCTACCAAGGGCCTTATAAGTAGCAATTAAGACTGTGAAATGTGATCAAGAAAGTAGTGTGCTGGTGCCTCCATCTCCATGTTCACTGCAGCATTATTTGGAAATAAATTTGAAGCAACAGACACCAGTAGACCCTGTCGTGGTTTAACCCCAGCTGGCAGCTAAGCACCACGCAGCTGCTCGCTCACTGCCCCCCCACCCCTGGGATGGGGGAGAGAATCAGGAAAAAAAAACTCGTGAGCTGAGATAAAGACAGTTTAATAGGACAGAAAGGGATGAAAAACAATGATAATGATAATAATAATATGACAATAGCAATACTAAAAGAATTAAACTGTACAAAGCAAGTGGTGCACAATGCAATTGCTCACCACTCGTTGACTGATGCCCAGTCAGTTCCTGAGCCGCGATCCCCCCTCCCAGCCAGCTCCCCTAGTTTATATACTGGGCATGATGTCATATGGTATGGAATATCCCTTTGGCCAGTTTGGGTCAGCTGTCCTGGCTGTGTCCCCTCCCAGCTTCTTGTGCCCCTCCAGCCTTCTTGCTGGCTGGGCATGAGAAGCTGAAAAATCCTTGACTTAGTATAAACACTACTTAGCAACAACTAAAAACATCAGTGTGTTATCAACATTCTTTTCCTACTAAATCCAGAACACAGCACTATACCAGCTACTAGGAAGAAAATTAACTCTGTCCTAGCCGAAACCAGGACAACCCACATCATACAAGATGTGACATTTTGTTTTGATGGAAGGCCTTTTGACCTGCCTCATATTCCTGACCAGGGTAATGGCTCCAGTTGGCTGCTGTACATCCAGGCAGTCTTGGTAGTGGTGCTCTGTGGGATTTTTGGCACTTTTATGGTATAGTCATCTAGGTGCCCTGCTGGAGTCAGCAAAGGGAAGGTGGCCCAGCCAGCACACAGCAACCTCAACCCAAACTATGCACCACAGGGCAGGTGAATTGCCATCAAAAACTGCAGTGGTTTCCTACATAAGGTTGGTTGCCTTCTAAAAAATATACATAAAAGAATATACGAGAAGAAGCTTACCCCTAAAGCCAGTTTCTATTCACAAGGCTTCGGTTATTTAAGCAGTTGAAGGAAGCAAAGGGTGAGGACAAGGGAAATATTAGTATTCTGCTAACGTGGCAATGAGGTCTGGATAAAGCCCTGAATCTTAGATCCTCAAAATATTTTGCACATCTCATTCAGGTTCAGCAGCCTCACTTGCAGCTATTTGGTGTCTCTGTCCGTCCAGGGCTGCCTGTCTGCCTGATGGCGCGTGGCAACTGAAACACGGAAGAGATGGTAGCATTGAAACTCACAGCTCTTTCACCATCTTCACCTCTCAGATGGTTGGGATATAATGAAATAACTTTTGCAAAATACAAGTATCTGTTTCTGCAGTCTGTTATACCATCCATTCCAAGTTTGAGAAATCAAACATGGATGTTATCGTCTATGTAACATTGCTTTTGTGAGGGAAAATAAACATTTTAAGTTTCTAATAGGGAATTAAGAGTAAGAAGAATATAGTATTCGATTCCAAATCCTAAATGAGTGAGTCTATGACGTTGTCTGAGTTTAGTTCAAAACTCGATGAAAATTCAACTCCTAACTGATTTTTTCAGTCACCGGCAGTAACCACTGCATGCTTATGGAACTTCAGTTGCTCAAGAGCAGATGTTAGTATTTCAATACCTCTCTCTTCTTCATCAGTAATTAAAGGTAGTCTCATTATTAACTATTTACCAAGTATAATAAATTTATGGGCATAGTTTATATTTTGACCTGTTTTTTTAATAAGTTCTGTGTGGAAAAAAGCCAATCAAAAGAAAAATAATAAGTATATGCTTAGTATATCTTTACATGTTTTTTCATTTTGTTTGAAATGTTGCTTGACAAACATGGGTAATTTTAATGAAGTTTGCCAATTATATCAGCCCATAGGTGTTATCTAATTGTGGCTTTGAATTACTGTCATCTTCATTTTCTCCATTGTGCCATATTCTTTCAAATTTTAGAATATGTCTGAACTAACAGAAACCAAATTAGTGCAGAATACAAAGGGGTTCAGTCATGCCCAGGAAGTTCCTGTTGGATTCAGGGTGTGAGAGATTGACCATACATGTAAAAAGCCTAGAGCAATTTTGCCTCTCAAAACCTTGAAAAAGGTACAATTTAAGCAACTTCGTGTTCTTCTGCTAGTGTCTTTGAAGTAGTGCACCTTTTCCATTAGCACAACAGTGATAATTACAGTCCATATGATGTAGAAGAACTTTATGCCAAGGCAAATCCAATTCAGTGAACTTTGTTCAGAGATGACAATAAGGCTCCAAAAATACTTTCTCTGAAATGAAATTTTCTGTGTTAGACTAGGGACATCACTACATTCCTTCCTCCAAAATGTGTGTATGACTAATGCACTCTTTCTGGGTTAACTGTAGAGTTGTTTTTAGATTAAAAAAAAAAAAAATGTTGGCTTGCTATAATTATTTATTTTCTATGTACAAATCGATATAGAAGTACAAACTATTATTCCTTTTTAAAAAGTGTAGATCACCAACACTTGAGCTGATGTAGTATCTAGGGCGATATAAAATCACATCCTGAGAAGGTCACTGTTATAACATGCTTTTAACCTTTGTTGCATCAAGGTGGCATTTGCATCACTGACATCTTTTAGTACTCCCTTCAGCCTCATGCAGAAAGACAACTTCTAGATGGTTTAGCTGTCAAATAATTTTCATGAAAGCAGCACAATAACCAGAGAAATCATGGCACATGGGGCTAGAAAGGCTCCCAAGATGTCGTTCAGTCTGTGGAAGTTGGTCCAAGGCAGGGCCAGCTGCTCCTAAATCACATCACACAGATATCTGTCTGCTATCTTAACAGATATCTTTTTCTGGAAGCCTAAAATGATGGCTCTATATCAGGTGAGATATTAGGAATTTGTTTCTAGCCATAAGCGTAGTGCAGCAAGGACATAGCTGCCTGGAGAACCTGCCAGATGGGAGGTTTTTAACTGCAGGTGAGACAAACATTAGCCAAGAGTGATGGAGTCAGCGACAGCTGAGCCTGCCTTGGGGCAAAGAGGTGGATCGGATGAGCTTGTCGAAAGAGGAAACAGGAATTGTCTGACTTTGCGCAGTGTCCCCCATCAGCAGCTCTCAGCACTCTCAGTGTCGCGTACCATGTAGCATGCCTTTTTCCCAGCTGGCTGTGCATCATCCAGATCACTTGCGCTGCCTTTCTCCGTGCATTTTTACCAATGAAGTGATGTTGTCTTCAAGCCAGCATGTTGCTGCCTCTTGCTGTGATAGCTGAGACTTGGGGTAAACGTATGCTGTGTGACTTCTACTTTCGAAAACATAGCTAAGCTATCTCTAAATCAGGCTGTTTAGGCCCTGCTAGCAGATCCCAAATATGATTATGACTGCAGCTGCACTATGCTTTCCCTGATATGCAAGCCAGTAAGGTTAAACCTATTTGTGCTACTGAACACAAGCCAGCAGTGTGCTCCTGCAAGGAAATCCAAAAGCACATTGGGCTGCACTGGCAGGAGCATAAGCAGCAGTTTGAGGAAAGTGATTATTCCCTTTTGCCTGGCACTTTGGTGAGGCTATACATTCAGCATTGCATCCTGTTTTTGATCTTCCCTCCCCAGTGCAAGAGGAATATCCACAAACGAGAGACAGTCCAGCAGACACCCACCGGGATGTTTAGGGGCATGGAACATATCTCTTACAAAGAGAAGCTGAGGGAGCTGGGTTTGTTCATCCTGAAGAAAACAGGTTCAGAGAATATCTAATTACTGTCTTTGAATACCTAGAAAGGAGTTGTAGAGAAGGTGAAGCCAGGGTCTTCTTGGAGATGCACACTGGAAGAATGAGGCAATGGTCACAAGCTGCAGCAAAAGAAATCCCTACTAGACATAAGGAAAAAAAAAATCATGGAGTGGTCAAGCTCAACATGGTGAGGCAATGAAATTTGCTTTTTTTGAGATTTTCAAACCTTAACTGGAAAAGGTCCTGAGAAACTTGATGTTAGCCCTGCCTTCAGTACAAGGTTGGCCCAGACAACCTCCAGAGGTGCCTTCCAACCCAAATCTTTCTGTGATTCTGATTCAATCCTTTATCATGCACTGTATTTACTCCTCGACCTTCAGGGAAGAAATGTCTTATAGAATCATAGAACAGCCCAGGTTGAAAGGGACCTCAGAAGATCATCTGGTCCAGCCTTTCATGGGAAAGGGAGCCTAGATGAGACTATCTAGCACCCTGTCCAATGGCATCTTAAAACCTCCAGTGATGGGGACTCTACCACATCGCTGGGGAGGTTGTTCCAGAGACTGATTGTTCTCACTGCAAAAAAATTCTTACATCAAGATGAAACCTCTCTCAGTGCAACTTGCGCCTGTTGCTCATTGTCTTCTCCATGTGGCTCCTTGTGGAGAGAGAACCTCTGTCCTCTTTGTAGCCACCCTTTAAGTACTGGAATACTTTCAATACCGTGATGAGGTCCTCCCTCCCTTCTTCAGGAACAAAAGACCTAACTCCTTCAGTCTTTCCTCACGGGGCAGATTCTCCAGCCCTTTGATCATCTTTGCAGCCTTCCTTTGGACCCTCTCCAGTCTGTCTGTGTCTTTCTTGAATTGTGGGGACCAGAACTGGACACAGCACTCCAGGTGCGGCTTGACCAGTGCTGAGTGGAGAAGGAAGATCAATTCTCCGTCTCTGCTAGTAACATCCCTGTGGATGCAGCCCAGGATCTGATTTGCCTTTGGTGCTGCAGCGGTGCTCTGCTGACTCACGTTGAGCTTGCTGTCCACCTGGACCCCCAGGTCCCTTTCAGCAAGGCTGCTCCCCAGCCATGCAGATCCGAGCCTGTACTGGTTAAGTCGTCCCAGGTGCAGGACTTTGCCCTTGGTAAACGACCTCAGCAAAATAAAAAACTTTGTATCTTTTCTATATGAGAGCTGCTTTGGCTGAGTATGTGTGGGAGGAGAAAGCATGGGATGACTGTGTCTCCGTATTAGAGCATACAATAGGATCCAATAATTCCTGGGACTCCTGGAGTGTATTGCAGGATATGATTATTAATAATAATAACTCCTGTAACATTCTATTAGGATCACATTTGTCCTCCATAGCATAATAATAGCTCTGTTAGGCTAATTTTGAAAGGATTTGATCTGATCTGGGTATGAGCTAAGAAACTGTGGTTATGCCAAAGGAAATGAGAAATCACAGTCTTTTTAAGAAAACTGCACTAAGGAAATGATCTAGAGTTCAAACTACTGTTCACCTTATTTTCTGGAATTCATAGTCCTTTCTCTGTGACATATTTTATTAGGAAAAGGCAAATGGCTTTTTCCTTCCTGAGCAACTTATTGAATGAGTGTGGTACATATAACATTTAAAAGGAAATTATAAATGTGTTTATCATCAAACAGAAGCTGTATCACTCTTCACTGTTGTAATCATTATCCTTTGAAGTCTGAGGTCCCATAATTGTCCAATTAAAAAAAAAATCAGTTATGATCTACTTTTTTCTTTAATGCGGAAAGTTATGTCAATGACACTACTTTTAGCAGTTATGCTTCTCCTGTTCCAGAACATATATGTAGGTATCAAAGATGTTTTAAGCTTTTGTACTAAAGAGATTTCTCTGCTTCTGAGGGTGAAAAATAACTTAAAAGTTGGTTTTTTTTTTCAGAAAGAGATCAATCTGTACTACTATAGTACAGTCTAATTAGTACTGCAGCTAATGACATAGCAAAATTAAATGCATAGATTAGATTTTTACACACATACAAACACCAAGATTATCTATCACATTTAAAGTAATTAGTTAACTAGTGTGTTTACTGGGACCAGAGAAAGAATTTTTAACAAAAAATGACAATATAAAGGTTGAATTTATGGTTTTAATTTTTTAAAAATATATATATTTTATGGGCTAGACTGTGCACCTGTAACCCGATTTAAATGAAGAGCAGCATTTAGTCTTGCAGTTTTCAAATGGAAAGGGGCTTCTGTACTTCTGTTCTCCCTCCTTACTAATTCTAGGTCAACATAATGTACAAAGTACATGTCCTTTCACACTGGTTCTGTTGTGCTGGACACACCGTGCACCCATCTCACTGTCTGTGAAGCATCTGCCCTTGCTTGCTGAAAAGCTTCAGGTAAAGAGCCCATTTGGGGCATGACACTATTCAGTCTTCCTTCCCTCTACTGATGGTGTGTGAGTGAAGAGACAGTTTTGCCATATACCTACTTTATCTTTTATATACCTTCAACACTCAGGAAATGTTTCTAGAAACTGTCACATTATTTTATCAGCACTGCAACAAACAGATATTTCACAATTTTTCCTCATAAATGTATAAAATATCAGTGCAAAGGCTTTTAAACTGATAATCTTTGTAGTAGAATAAACAGCATATTTTTTTTATACACTTGTCTCCAGCAAAAGTTGTCCATTTTATCTGAGAGACTTTGGCATTCCCACAGTGAAAATCATTTATCTCCTCTGAAAATTGCTTTTGGTTTGTAGAAGAAGTTAAATGAAGCTGAAAAGGTTCAGTCACACTGAGAATTGGCAGAAATATTTTTCATTTGCTTAGATATGTTGGAATTTTCTGCACGTTTCTGACAGCACAGTAAAAAGACTACACATAAAAAGGCATATATACTATATTTGTAACCTTAGCTTAACACCTGAGACAGTAAACCCAAAATCTAATACATTTATCATTTGGTACCATTTCAATCTGCCATAAATTTCTTGTGATTGTTACTTCCCGCTGAAGTCTACAGGGACAGCTGGGAACCTGAAAGCCCCAAGAGGCAGTAGCTAAACCAATATGATGCAGTGCCAGCTCACAGGTTCCAGGTCTGGGCTGACATTTGGATTCTGCTAATATTACGCTACCAGGAAAATTAATAATGTTCCACTGGAGGAAATTATGTCCAATATTTCCAAGTGCCAAGTACTTGAGCAGGTACTTGGGTCACTCAGTGGTTTGAGGTTTGCGTCTGCTTCAGTGAAAAGGTGAAACACAAACACACACACATTTTGGCCTACGTAGAGTACAGAAGGATCTTTGCTAGTTTCTCAGTAGTGTTTGCAACTCTGACCTGGGTCTCAATAAGGAAATGGTCCATTTCCATGCTCTCTAAAATAATAAATACAGTCATTTCTAGTTGTTTGGCCTGGGGTGGGAGAAAAAAATGCAATGGCAAGAGGTAAATGATCGTTTTTCCCATACTGCAGACACAGTAGTTTATAAATTCAGATATATTACATGGATATGTACACATATGGAATTCCGTATGGAAGATTTCCTTTTAATGAGCATGTGTGTGTGCACTTCCACACATTTTATTGTGACACTTTCCAGCAAGTTATCTAAAGAAACATATATCTCTAAGCCTGTGAATAGTCCATCTTATTTCAGTAGTACAGTTTAAATGCAGGTAATCAGGTTAATGGCCACATCCTTCACAGTACTGGGCTTTTAGGATGCAACCTGGTACTGGCTGAACTCATTGAAGAAATGTTGACTGGTGCCAGTGGTTTTGAGTCAGATCCGCTCACTGTGTTTTGTGATTTTTGTCCAGTCTTTCTGGCAGAGGGCTGAACAACCAGCAGTAATTTGGAGGCGTAGCAAGCACCTATGACAACCTGCATCCTGATGACCTGTTTTCAGACTGCAGAAGTGTTGCAGCTGTACACCCTCAAAGAGGGTTTAATTTTGTCTTAGCAGGGTCAGCAGCGCAGCTATAGAAACAAAGTAGTCTTGTGGGGGAGGTGGATGCCTGTGAGCTAACATCACCCGTCATCCAGAGATGACATTGAGGGCAGATTCAGACTCAGATTAAATTAGACATGAGAAGGTGCATGAGTGCAGAGCAAGAGCTAAACTGATTAAATTTATACCCACCTCAGTAGCCCTCTCGCCCATCACCCTGTCCAGATACCAACTCGATGAGGCAGTTTGTAAAGAAATGTGATCTTCCTCTGTCCAGATAAAAATATACTTTGAAGATTATTTGGAGAAAATTGAAAGGAGCTCTTTCAGGGAGTCCTGAGCTTCATTAAAGTGGGATAGAATGGTGATAATGGATAGTTCAGGGAAAAGACTAATAAGTTACTCAGAGCTGCTATAATTGGGAAACAGCATCAGCTGTAAACTGATTACTCATGCGCAAAGTTAGTACAGTCATAAGAGATGTTGGTATCTCACATAATAATAAGACCTAAGTTTCTTAATGTAATCCACCAATATTTTTGATTGAATACTTTAGGCTGATACAATCTGACTTGTGTTTAATGAATAAATAACTCTTCGCCCATGCATTAGTGGAGAATGTGAACTATTTTCTTATTTCCATTTAGAAGAATGAGGTGAAATCTGATTCCAACCACGCTTTCTTCTTTTATTATGACAGAAAATATTAAAACTTCCTTGACCAAACTAGCTCTATTTTCCTCCCGATTTCATACCGAGCAGCCCAGATGACTTAATTCAAAAGGATGTGCCACTGATAACCTCCTGACTATCACATAACAAACTGTATGTAGAAACAGAAACAGGTCTTTAGTCTGGATGGTGAAGAGATTTAACTGAAGCTCCTTAAAAAGACAAACATGGACATCAGCTTCTGGAATGCCCCATTCCTATACATACAAAGAAAGATTAAGATGCTCATGAATACTTTTGAGTTACTGGTGCTTGAATTATTCAGAGGTGCTAGAGGAGGCTACTTGTTTGCCAGCTCTACTGAAAAGTTTTCCTGCTAATAAATACACCAGTGACACTTATGCTATTAAAATACACAATAGACATCATTAAATTGATCAATATGTAGAAAATATACTGTTTTCTTCCTGGAGCCCATCACTCTTTTTGCCAAATTCATATACATTTTTTATTATTTTACATTCAGTTTCAGATTTTAAAGTGAGTTCTGATGAAAAACAGAGGCAGTGCTGAGTCCACTACTTGCTGCATAAATCGCAGGACTTCTTTCCAAAGTCTTTTTTTGTTATAAAAGGCAAAAACACTGTTTAGTAGTTAGATGTGAAAGTTATAACCAAGTTGCAAGGCTTCCTCAAATTTCATGTTGCATATTCCAATGTTGAGTGTAACCATGATGAAAATGAACCCCTGAAAAATTATTATCTTCCCTGGACAGCTTAAATAAATATACCCTAAAAGCTACAAAAAAGTAACAAGTAGTCTTTATATTTACCTAAATACATCAATATTAGTGACTGAATATGAAAATTAAAAAGGTACATTTTCTTTTCCAGCAAGAAGGCTGTCAGAGCTAATTTATTTTTTTTTTTTTTTCCTAACTGTTAATACATGAGATCTTCATGGATATTCAGAAATCAAGTCAGGTTTGAAATTTGCCATCTCTACCATAAATTAAAATAGCTTCCTCCTAAAATCCTATCACTCTACACATCATTAACTTCAATGTCTTACAGTAGGTTGTAATTGAATTACTTTATGGCATCATTTCATCACGTTGTATTCACTCAAAAAAATGTTAAGACCTCTCTATTTCACCGTAATTTACCTATAGCATTTTAAGCTACTCCTTTGTTCTGTTCACCTCTGGCTTTGTGTTTGCAACCCACTCCCTACAGTTAGTGGGCTGTGCTCTGCAGGTCTTTTAACAGAGATGGAGAAGGATGGGCAGGTTGCAGACAGGCTTTTCTGGCCTGGGTACTCTCCTCTGCTCCAGCTGAAGTTGAAAACAGAGTTCTTGCAATGGCCATGCAAAATCTCAGCATTTCTTGCCACCATATTAAAGAAACATGTCTCCATATTGGGTGTCTTCTGCTGTGAATTTAGCCAGGCTGCATTCTCTAATTGCACTTGCTTGTGAAACAGGGCATAGCATAGCTGTCTTTGTTTTCAAACTTCTTTTCTGTGGTCATCTACAAATAACAAACCTATGATTGGTTTGGTTTCAGTCCTCTTTCTAAAGGGTATATATACTGGGTATATAAAGGCCTTAGAAGTTATTAACAGCAAGCTTTCAAACTCAGGGGTTTTACTCAGGTAATTGCATCTCACAGAGTAGTCTGTGCGCCATCTTCCCCTCAAAGATAAAGTCTAGACTTGCCATCCATTTCCCATATTCATTTTCTGTTATGATGAACTGGGGACAAAAGTTCAGACTGTATTTCACAGTACTCTATTCCTTTTTGCTTGTTTAAGATTCAAACCTTCTACTTGGGGTACTAGGGTGACTATTCTGGACAGTCTGCTCTAACATTTTTATCTTCAGAGGATTTTGAACTAAATGATCGTACTGTTACAGTCACATAGTCTGTAGGGATTGTCCCTCAGATACCAAAACAAAAAGTGCTCTACTTAGAGGCAGGGCAGGCATTGCTTTCTGCACCTGCATTGAAGTCAATGGGAAAACTTGATTTAAAGTATAGAAATACTCTACTCAATCAAATGAGCATTGTCCTTGTTTTCAGAGTGCCAGCACTCATTATTTTTTCCTCTTTCTTTATGTTTGGACTGAAAGGAGTTCCTAGCATCTTGGGAAAAAAAGATTGCAAGCATTATGCAGCTGCAATAAAAAGATTTCCTCATAAACTAACCTAGCTGAGGCATTTCCATTTCCATCTCAATCACAGAATGAAGAAGAAAAGTGAACTTGAAACTGAAAACATATTTTCCTGCAACTATCACTAACCGGTGAGATTGGTGATCCCTCTTGTTGCCCTTGTTTCCTTACTGTGCCTGAAGAGCTCTCCCAGTGCTCACACCACCTTGCTTTGTCAAGGAGCAACAGGTTGCCAGATATTTGTAGGTCTCTTGGCTATGAGTTGGAAAGACTGAGTTTCCTGATGGTGATTATTTGTGTGAAGACAGTGAAGACTCAGAGAAAGAGGTCCTGTATTGTGAGAAGGACAACCCTGTGGTGAGAGCCCAGGTTTAGGTTTATGACAATACAGTTCTGCCTCCCACTCAGCCTCATGATGTGTGCTACTTTGGCATATTACTTTCTGTGAGTGTCAAGTAAAATACTGTCTGCCTTGCAGGGTACCAGCTGATGTGTTTATGATCTTAAAACACTCTTTCTGTTATTTCTATCATTTTTTTTTTAAATGAAAAGGGACTAGGAACAGAAAGTGTTATTCTTCTCTCCAGTAATAGTATATTCTGCTTTATACAAGTAAAGGATATTACAGACTATCTGTATGATAGTATTGATTTAGGTTTCTACAACTAACTGTCTTAACAGCTAAATAGTGAGTCTTTCTGAGCAGGTATGTAAAACGGGGAGGACATAAGGAGTTTTTCCCCCTGTCCCACACATTGCACACGAGGTTTAGTCATAATCATAATATCCACACAGAAAGAAAAACAAGGGATTGCTTGTCACACATCCTCAGAAACACACCATCTGAAGGAATCTGAAGGTGCATCCTCAAAGGGTGCGCTCACATCAGTATTTCAGTTCAGATAAGGAATGTTTTTTGAAGTAAATCTCCCTGTTGTCTTCATTCACAGCACTTTAGGTTATGTTGTGGAGCAGTCTTGGAGGTCGAGGATCCCTCAGTGTGGAAAAAAAAGTATAACCTAAAAGCATGCATAACGCGTGCCAGTGGCCAAGGGGTTCAGTCCAAGGGGCCAGGCTTAGAGTCAATGTGAAGCAAAACCCCTGAGGTGAATATAACATGTATGATAATGCCTCAGCAAAAGTGGTTTTGCCCTCGAGATCAATTCTTATTAGGAGGTGCTACTGCTGTGTTTCTATGGGGCTAATCTAGACACAGACTCATTTGTGCAAGTGGTTGGAAGCAGTGGAAAGAACAAGATGCATCAGGTAGTTAGTAAGCATGTATTTCTGCATCATAAAACCCAACCAAAAGAGTAGAAAAACCTGTAACCCAGCACGCTGTGTGTGGAACATAGCATTTCTCCTTTAGTCATTAAGTCTATGAACATGTTTTCCAGCCAGGTCTCCACTTAAGTACAGGTTCTCAGAGCAATTTGGCAGTCTGGCATCCAAAACAATACAAATGCTTTCTGAGCTCCTCCACAGCAACGTCTTTGGGAACCCTGTCTCAAAGTGCACATTAGTACCTTCTTTGGTAGCAGTATGTCTTAAATGGTCTGATTGCCTAACGTGCAGCCAGGTCTACCAGAGACCTGAGGTCTCATGTCAAAATGTCAATAAAATAATATCAGTTGTATTACAGAAAAACTCGCCTTTACATCAATTTTTATAAACCCATCCCAGGACTAGGACCTGACTGTCACTTCACACTTCCCAGTAAATCGGGCATACTCTTTACTTGGTTCAAATCAATCTCCGCTCCGATTATTTCATATCATCAGAGAGAGGAAGTCATGGGGTAGGAGAGTGAGGATTCATTTGTATTAGTAGCTGTGCTTAAATTATCTGTAAAAATAACTCTCATCTGATCATTTTTATCACATTGCTTGCGTGATATAAAGTGTTTTGTGCAAAATTGGAAGTGACCTTTGCCTCTCAAATATTTTCACATGCCACTTCCTACATTAGTCCTCAGTCTGTGACACTAGTCAGTGCCACAGCCATCGCCTATACACGTCACTTGAATTGCTGACGTCGGTTGATTGATAGCTTTGAAAAGCTGGTTCTTACAGACCTGCAACGATGCTTTATCTTGCTCTTCATAGTGTCTCTTCACTTTCTGCTTGCTGCTGATTACTTTTTCCTTGGTTCTTTTTAGAGTATTCCAGCAAAATGACTTAGCTCTGTTGTGATAATCAGACTGGCACTTGGCAAAAACTTCATTTCACGGGCTCGTTATTTGGTGCTGACCATGGTCAGATCAAGGCAGGCTCCACTGTTGCCCTGCCGTGCTAGTCCACTGTTGCTTCAGCCGGGCGGGCTGTAGCCGTGCTGCTGGGAGACTGGATAAGAGGTGGGAAAGTCAAAATTGTGGTTTGTGTTGAACATATTAACATCTAAGGACAAAGGAAAGAGTGCATGCCAGATTTTTTTGCAAAGCTCTGCAAGATTGTAATTTTCTCTCTTTTTTCCTAATAGCTAATCCTATCTTTTTACTCTAGAGCAGGAACATTATCCTAAAGGTATGGTAAACTAGTTATCTTCTAATTTCTTTCTTTATACTTAGAGGCCTGAAGGTATGACCATGCAGTAGTTATTATATATTGTTTTGTAGTGTTATCAGTGAAACTGCTGTATCTTCTGCAGCACTGAGAGTCTTGTAGATTTGTTTCTTGTTTCCAATAAAGCCCTTTGGGAGTCCTAAATATTTCTAGCATGTCCTGAATAAGCTGCAAGGAGGAAGAGGGAGATAAAATATAAACAAAGAGTCTCATTTCAGTGTGGCAAGTTGCGAGCCATCATTAATTATTGAAAGCAAGGCAGGCATCAAGACATATATTTGTGACACATGGCCCAGGGTTGGCAATTATGTGCCACAGGCATAGATTTTAAATTGTTCACTTACAGAGAAGGGTTGGATTGATCAATTTTATTTAGACAGCATGAAATTAATCTTTTGTCATTATATTGAATTTATTCAGCCTTTGTCTCCCAATCTCAACAAGTAGGTTGTTATTGAATGTAAATAATGATTTAAGATAAATAAATGTACATGCACACAAAAATCAAAAGTAGTATCTTTGGACTGGGATCTTTCTCCTATTGTCTTTTTGGACTAACAACCGTATTTTGCATGGTTTGTTGGATCCATAATCACCGTTCCCAGGGAATTCTGTACATGGACACAAAAAGGGCATATGTTTAAGTATGACCAATTTTGGGGGGATTCTGACCACTACCACCAAAATATTAAAAGAAAGAGTTGGCAGTTACTATACATTTTAATTCCATATTGTGGGTTTTTTGGCCTGAAATCACATGTTGTTGCTCACTGTTTGTTCTCTGAAGCTGTACGTTGTCTTCTGCAATATGAACACCAAGTAGCATTATTAATGTATTTATTCTCTCCTGAACTTTAACAGATAGTTGTGGTATTTTCTTCAAGAGCTACATTGTTCACAAGGAATTTACTAAGAAATTTGTGTTCAGTAACAAGGGGTAACAGAAACTGAAGTGTTTATGATGAGGCCTGAGATAAAGTTGAAAGACAGTCATCCAGTCTCTTTATTCTTAACTGGATGTATTCTAGAACATTAGTTTATCCTTAAAACCAATGTACAACAGAACAAGGAAATGAAAATTGGCAAACTAAACTGTGAACTAAACAGTGAGTCTCTTGTGGGAGATTTGAGCCTGATTGGTAATCTTCTTCAGCCAAACTTTCTGATCATTCAGATGGGATACACATACTGAACAATAAAAACCAAAACCACCACTAACAACAACAAAAAAACCCCAACAAAACCCAAAAATGGGTTACTGCTTGCTAATTGGAATTACTATCCATTCAGTTCCTTGAATGAGACCTCTGGAAAAAAGATAAAATATGTTCCATAGGTAAAGACTGTCAAAGTGCTTATGGGCAAGGGGCATGAATTCCAACTGTGTAGTCAATCTTAATTTAGTGTTTCTGAACACTGGGGTTTAAAGATAAAGCTTGGTGTGTTGTAAGAATTACATCGCAGTAGGACTGTAGGAAAAAAAATAACTTTGCATGTGAAATCAGTAAAATCAAGCAAATACAGAAGTAATGAAACAATTTGTATGAATGTATGATGCTCATTCTTTTGTAGTTTACAAAACTAGCAAAAAAAATTACACTAATAATATGCAATGTTATTCAACTTAATTTTGTTTTCTTACTATGCAGTTCATTAATACATACACATATACATATTTTTTCCCCATTAGGAGCAAATTCTAAATACAGCAATAAATAAGAAACTCTGTTAGGTTTCCAAAGGATACATTATATTGTCTGTCTGCAGACAGGTTCTATAATCATAAAGTCTTTTTCCTGCTGTAAGTTTTCTTTCAACATCTGTCTTGATTTATTTGAGGCCTTAGTTCCTCTTTAATACAACCAAGGAGAGTAATGAGGTATTGTTTGGAGGGTCTCACCAGCATTGTTGCCTGGGCTGAATTTATCCTCTCTCTAGTATATGGGAAGAATTTGTCCATGAGACATCCTGAGAAAATCTTTACGTTTCAATGAAAGTCACTCAATATGAGATTAGTCTAAGCTATTGAAAGACAAAATGTAACTCTTTGCCTCCCAGCTTGGGACTCCTCTTATCTAACTTCAGCACTGTAAATATGAGATATCTAGACAGCCCATGGCGCGTCTAAACCCAATTCAGAGAAAAGACACCTTCAGAAGTAATTTGTCCAAACTTAGTTTCTGTACTGAAGTTTTAAGTTTTTAAGTTAAGTTAGTCACACCAGACTCCTTCAACAAACCTCACTTTTTGGTGCATGCAGTGAGGTGAAAAGAATCTCACACCACCTTCTGAAAGAGAATATGATAATGATGATAAAAATATTTTAGTAATATTAACATAATTAATGAAAAAATATGTAATGTTATGTGTTTCACAATTTCTTGTTCATGTTAATTCTTGTGAAAATGTGTTTGTTAACTAGTTTACATAGGTACATTTTAATCAAGTGTCATTTTGAAAGTGTTGCCTGAAAAACGAAGAACTGTGTTTAGCAGACATGCTCAAAAGCGCAAATGGGAATGTAAGTCCTATGCATCTTCAGTTACAGTCACACAATCTGGAGAAAAAAAAAATCTCTTTTTTTCTATTATCTTCTGTTTACTTTTCTTCTAATTTTTCTTTTTGACGACAATATGACTTAGTGATGAGCGTCTATACAAAATTACTTCATATATTGGTCTGATTCATCTATAATTTCTACTACATATTTATTGATTTTCATGAACAGATATACTGGAACAAATCCAAATTTCCTACCCAGTGCAATATCTGTACCATATTCGTTAATCACCAACTAGGCCAAATCCTGGCAAGCAAACTAAAGCTTGCAGCTCTTAACTCCATAAAGATTTAAGGTGTTGCAACTGCTTAGTAAAAATGAGGTTAGTTTTTAAGTAAGACTAGGTTTGTAAGTAGGTATGGTTGGAAATGTCAGGCAAGCCTTTAGGCACATAAAATCATCATCAGTTTGAAACATATATGTATCTGTAAGTTTATTAAATTTCCAGCTACACCAATCTGTCTAACAGAGGATATTATCTCTGCCTAGAAATATTCTCCTGTCTGTGCTTTTAGGCCATCATGGATATCTCTAGTTTTAAATTCCTTTTTCAGGGTTCATAAGTGATTCGTGTTAAACGCTGTCATAAAACTTACTACCAAGTATTTTGTTAGTACAGCAGAGTCGTCTTGTCCCCAGTGGGAATTTCACTGTTTTCATTGCTAGAAATCAGAACTGTGGATAACAGAACTTATAAATAAGTCGTTTCATGTTGAAAATCTTGGCATGATAAAAACAAGTTGAAAGGTAAGTAACTGAGTGTAAGAGTGACTTCTAAAAATTTCTCTTTAGCACTCCTTATATTTTCAAGGCATCTAATTTACATGTCTGTTAGCAAATTATATAGTATAGATGTGATCCCCACAATAAGTCAGGGTTCTGTTTTATTGCTTCATTATAGCTACTTCCGCATTTAAAGCAAAGTAGCATTTACAATTACCATGCAATCAGAATAGTACTAGCCTAGTTCAAAGACAGAAATTTAGATTATATTGGTACCAGGCAATAAAGTATAAGCTGTACGTGTTAAAGCAACCTTATTGTTTAGTCTTAACATAATCAAACTTCATATCATGACATATTGCAGGTTTATTATCCAGCTACCTAATCAAGTAAAATCAGTTGTCTTTCTTGTCAAGGACAATCATCCGTGTACCATATTTACCTATGCCAATTATTAACACTTCTACATTATTAAAACTCATTTTGTGATTTAAGGACTAATTCTTCTTCATTAACTTAATAAAACTTCTGAAACATTAATATTTAAACAACTGTCCTACTTATCTTTAGGCTTAACTCTTATCCATACAGATCTATTCAAGTTGGAGTTTTCTGCATCTTCTGCATCAGCAGAACCCTTGAGGCAAGGGAACTAAATCAGTTACGCTACACTGAAACCTGTCCTCACTTATGCCAGTAATCCTGACCTAGCCTTTGCGCACTTGCTTCTTTCTTTTCAAGAGAGAAAAAATCTTCAATAAAAATTATTATTTTACCTTCCACACTATGTGTTATTACAGGATATATTAGCTAATTGAAAAGCTCTGAAAGTTCAATGGGATCATTTAAAAAATGAAAGATATGACACCCTTATAATGAAGAGGAATATATAGTAAAATGACAGAACTCTGCCCTTTTGCTTGCTTTGTTTGAAGGTAAGATAAACATGCAAGACTATAGAGCAGTTTGCACTGTGTTTCTTGGGTTTTTTTTTAATATGCAGATTTCTCCAACATTACCTATATCAGTGGAGAATAGCAATTAATTAAAATTGCTATCATCAACAAAATCATATGTTCCCTCCTTGGAATGTGAAGTGGGACAAAAGTTACAAACGCTACAAATACGTACTGAAAGCTTTAGCAAGAATTTGATGATTAGCATCCAAGACAATTATAGGATGTTAACTGGTTCTAATTCACCCCAGAAGTATGCAGGTTTTTGCCAGATTAAAACAAGGACAGGGCTACCAGTGATGGAGATTTACTCAGGTTGATCAGCAAGCTTTTCAACTCCTTTGTTAAAGAGCAAAAATTGGCCCATGTGTCACAAAAGAAAACAGTATTTCCAGGAAATGAGGGTGCTGATCCATCAGGAAAATGCATCTGTTCCTCCTGTTCCTACAAAATCTTCACCAGGGCAGGGATCGTATGGGCTGTCAAGCTGAAATTTTCAAGTCCCGTCTAGAGCTGGAGATGTAGGGATGTTTAAGTCCCTTTACTCAGGGCAGGAAGTCTCCGCGGGGTGCCCACCTGCTGCTCTCCATGGCACACCATACGGAGTTTGCAAGGTCCCTTTGCCAGCAAGCGGGAAGTCAGCCTTGCCAGCAAGTCAAGTCTAACGATAAGCACACTTACATTTTTAGAGAAATGTTTGATAATTCATCTCCTTCATTATGGAGAATTGCAGCCTGATAACCGTAGTAATGGGAATGATGCGCTCACACTTGAGTGGTATCCACCATAGGATGAAAATACCTGCCAGCCCATTACAGGCACCCCCTTGAATGCTCTCGGGTCACAGGTGTTGAAGAAACCAACAGAACATTAGGATGAATAGGTACGGTGACAGAAAGTATTACTGACAATGTAATATTGCAGTTATTTAAAATATTCACTCTCAATCTGAATCCCTTTTTTCCACTGTGGTTGTCACAGATCAGTCTGAGAGAAGACAGCTCACATGAACTATGAAATGGCTTCTTCACATCAGGAAGGGACTATGTTTATTTCCAAAAAGTATATGAGAGACATATACAAATCAAAATACAGGTTAAAAGTTTGTCAAAAGCTTTTTTTTTTCCTCATTTACTCATTTCTAGTAGAGTAGAGGGAGTATCCAGCACTATGCAGGAGCTACGTATTGCTATGCTCAAAATCTTGGTTTATGGGCAAAGAGAAAGAACACCTTACATACATATGCGTGGAAATGATCAAGGAAACTTTTTATAATTATTCTTCACAAAGTTTTTTCATGTCTGAGATTTCTTGCCACAAGATTTCAGTAAGATGCAAAACCAAATAAAAAATGTATGTAGAAATTCCAAACCTTTATGTTTCCCTATATGAGAAAGTGAGAAATTTTGTTTAAGAATTTTGTTGAATTTAAGCCATTATATGGTGTTGGGAAAGATGTAGCTTTTGCAAAGTCAGCAGTAACTATAGAATTAAAAAGACTTCTGAACTCAGGACTTACTGGAGATGTCGTGATCCAAAACCTATTGGAATCAATGGAAAAACCTTTTGTTAATTTAGACAAATTTGGATTAATTACTCAAAATATTCTCATAAAATATTTCTTTGACTTATTTACATCTTAAAAGTGGCATTTGAGGATATTTTATTAAATTCTTTACAGTTAATATTTAAGCAAAAGATGCCTTTCTTGGAGTATTAGATTAGGTGCTAAACTGTCATATGCTTAAAAGTCTGGCAGCAATTGAATGGAAACCTAATACAATAGTTAAGCTATAGCAAACATGGTGAACTCGAGATATTTCTACCAAATTATCTCTACTGTAACAAGATGAACTGGACAGCCCCACAACCAGGCTGATCAAAAATAAAAATACACTTCAGCTTTCAGGGTCACTAGGGCAATATTGCTCAGTATAAAAAGTTGTGTAGAAAGATTTGCAAACAGTTTTTAGTTTTGTCCTCTGAGAGAGTTACATCTGTGCAAATTTTCACTGAATGATAAAAAAGCCATCTACTTAACCATTAACTTAGCTGATTTGAAATACTGATAAATGAATAGCAGACACATTTTGCATTATTATTTAATCTGACACTAAGGTACAATAATGGATTAAGTTCCATTTTGTATCTCTGCTGAAAAATCAGTGGAAAAAGTACCCCAAAAAGTCAGAGACATGAAATGTGTTTGTAAGCTTCTGATTTTCATACAGAAGGAAAAGAAAACAATGAATATGTGATTAGATAACTCTTATTGCAGAGAAATGAGCAAAAACTTAGTACTGGCAGCTGTCAGTGAATATCTTCTTGATTGCCCTGTTTGGAATGTAGCAATCTTCCCCAATGTAATATACTGTGAGTGGCTTTAAAAGAATGTATTAGCAGTCATTGCTAATTCCTTTTAAATCAGATGTGCATCACTATGTTGTTCTTTGGATAGGTTCCCTCCTCCGTTTTCTTTCCTTCCAACACATTTAATGCCTTACACCTGGGTCTAAGGCAGGTTTTGAGCTTCCCAAAACTTTTAACAAAAATTCCAGCTCTAACAGAGCAAGAAACTTTTTTTTAAAGCTATACAATGCTGACAGCAAAATGCCATTGTGTGTTTTTTTTATGGGTCATGGCAGAGTTCTATGCAAAGGTGTTATTTTTATATGGCACATATAAAGAAGACCTCCTTCAGGGTGATTTTCTTAAGATGTAAATATTTCAAGAATTTAAAGAGAGTTTTCATTTCCTCTACCCCCAAGTAAAACATAAACCAAATGTATGGTCTCACCTGCCGCATTGCTGCCTGCCTCTTGGCACTCAGCGTGGGGGAACACAGTGGAAAAGAGCACCTCATAAAGCACATACCTCCTTGTGCAACTTTGATTATCAGGTCATAAACTACCACGTTATTTTAAATATGATCTATAACACGATTCATTTTTCATTACAGGAAAGTTTCTTTCTCTTTTTTTCATAGTGGTCTGTGCTTTATGTTACGAAAAGCTCTCTCTCTCCTTCCCGCAGCCTTCTCCAGCAGGTCTCACTGTGCTGGGGGAATTCAGGTCGTGCTCAGGAATGCAACACACATTCATGTCTTCAGAAATGCCTTTATAGGGTAGGCAGCTACACCTCTTCCATTTCCAGTTTCTGCTCTATTGTAAGTAGAAGTGAGGATCTGTTGCCAAGGTTGAAACTCATTTTTCATGCAGTTTATTTTTCTACATAAATGTGAGTAATGTCGTTGATGAGGCAGACAAATTATTTTCCACTGATTATAGAGCAGATGTTACATAATCTGTGTGAACCATTGCAGCCTCTGTTTTCTTTCATCTTCTTCTTTACTGGATATTTGAATAAAGCGTGAAGCTGATGATATGCGCACGTTAAAGCAAACTGCATGGGTTGCTGCCGGGCAGCCTGCTCTCTGCAACACAAGCCGGGAACCACAAAGAGAACTGGTACATGAGTCAACCATAAGTAAAGGGAGGGAAAAAAAAAGATACTGAAGCAGCCCTACTGCACAACATGTCTAGAGCCAAAATGAGCACATAGGTACAATTGATCCTGGTTTGGGTTTGGACGGGGGACTGAATGACTTAGTGAGACCTCCTTTAAACTTATTTTCCTTGATACAATGGCAGACAGAGTTCTGTGCTGTGTTGAATTGTCCCAAGCAGTGAGGTTGGCCCTAGAGCAAGTAGGTCCCTGTATTGGGTTTGCGTGACAAGGTTTTGGTAGCGGGAGGGCTACAGGGGTGGCTTCTGTGAGAAGCTGCTAGAAGCTTCCCTGTGTCCAATAGAGCCAATGTCAGCCGGCTCCAAGATGGACCTGCCACTTGCCAAGGCTGAGCCCATCAGTGATGGTGGTAGCACCTCTGTCGTAACATAGTTAAGAAAGGGAAAAAACGTTACGGGGAGGTAGCAATAGCAGCTGGAGAGAAGAGTGAGAATATGTGAGAGAACAGCTCTGCAGACACCAAGGTCAGTGAAGAAGGAGGAGCAGGAGGTGCTCCAGGCGTCGGAGCAGAGATTCCCCTGCAGCCCGTGGTGAAGACCATGGTGAGGCAGGCTGTCCCCCTGCAGCCCATGGACGTCCACGGTGGAGCAGATATCCACCTGCAGCCCATGGAGGACCCCACGCCGCAGCAGGTGGATGCCCGAAGGAGTCTGTGACCCCATGGGAAGCCCGTGCTGGAGCAGGCTCCTGGCAGGACCTGTGGCCCCGTGGAGAGAGAGGAGCCCACGCTGGAGCAGGTTTGCTGGCAGGACTTGTGACCCTGTGAGGGACCCATGCTGGAGCAGTCTGTTCCTGAAGGACTGCACCCCGTGGAAGGGACCCACACTGGAGCAGTTCGTGAAGAACTGTAGCCTTGCGGGAAGGACTCACATTGGAGAAGTTCATGGAGGACGGTCTGCCGTGGGAGGGACCCCACGCTGGAGCAGGGGAAGAGTGTGAGGAGTCCTCCCCCTGAGGAGGAAGGAGCGGCAGAAACAACGTGTGATGAACTGACCAAAACCGCCATTCCCCGTCCCCCTGTGCCACTGTGGGGAGGAGGCAGAAAATTCAGGAGTAAAGTTAAGCCTGGGAAGAAGGGAGGGGTGGGGGGGAAGGTGTTTTTAAGATTTGGTTTTATTTCTCATTATCCTACTCTGATTTGACTAGTAATAAATTAAATTAATTTTTTCCCCAAGTTGAGTTTCTTTTGCCCATGACGGTAATTGCTGAGTGATCTCTCCTTGTCCTTATCTCGAGCCACGAAGCTTTCATTATATTTTCTCTCCCCTGTCCAGTTGAGAAGGGGGAGTGATAGAGCATCCAGCCATGGTCAACCCACCACGGTCCCACCTAATCCTTCCTTCGCATGTGTCCCACCTGCCACACA
Source organism: Gymnogyps californianus (assembly GCF_018139145.2). Lineage (NCBI taxonomy): Eukaryota > Metazoa > Chordata > Aves > Accipitriformes > Cathartidae > Gymnogyps > Gymnogyps californianus. Next base: position 54,935,789 of record NC_059472.1, on the reverse strand, counting down.
CAGCTCAGCTGTCCTGGGCTATTTCTGCATATATGCAATAGTGTGAATGGAATAACTTATCCTGGGCTATTTCTGTACATAGGCAATAGCTTTCCTGGCAGCTTCCTCCCCACTGAGGTGCAGAAAAGCTGGCACCTGGGAATATGCTGTGCCCCATAAACGTGGGGCCCTGTAAAGCAAGGCATGCTCTGGAAGAAGAGCATCTCCCTGGTAGCTGATACCAGAGTATCAGCCCTTCATTTCTGAGCCTCTTTCTGAGGGACACAGAGGAACCTGAATCTCTGCTCCCCTTCACGTGGGGAACATTCTTACCTCTGGCTCCGGACAAATGCAAAGGGTAAGGCTTCTGCCCTGGGAATAACACTTTTTTCTGTTTTATCTCTAGGGTTGCATGTGAAGGAGCACACAGGCATCTCAGCATACACTGTTGATTATGTATGCAAGAGGCGGTGATTAAGTAATGACATTTCTCCAGATTTTTTTTGTGTCTCTACCCTAAAAGCAACAACAAAAATTGACCAGAAAGAATTTCAGGACATTTTATAAACTGAGAGCAGCTATGTTTTGCAGTATGTAGCTTAGTGAATTCCCCAAGAATGCTGAGCTTAAATTGCTTCTGGCATCCCCTTTACATGTATTATTTGTAAGAGCTATCTAAATTGGTGGCATAGTATAGAGTCTTCTCAAAAACTCGGAACCTTATGGGTGTACTGTCTATATAATATTAGTTAGCATACTACAGCTCTGAAGGAAAAGGTGGGATGGTATCCTATACTCAATTTAGCTGACAAAAAATGAAAAGAGGTTGAGATTTTCAAAGTGTACAATATCTATAAAAGACTTTGGAGTGCAACTCCATTCCTAGCCCCTGGATGCAGATGCATTCTCAGTTCTGCACTTAGTTTTTTACACAGCTGTTCAGAAACAAAACATTAGAAACTGCATTGCTGTATTTTACAGCATAAATGGAAGAAAAAAGGAACTTGAAAAATGATGTGGTCATTTCTGGATGGCTTTAAAGTTCAAGCCATACATTTAATGTGTTTTTGCATCTCTAAATCTTGAGGGAAAGAAGCTGGTCTACAAAAGCAGATTTTGCTTTGTTAAACATCTCCCTGTAAAATTGTCTACAGAATGTTACTGTGCTGTTGTTAGACAGAACAATATGTCACAAGGCTTAGGAAATATTCTGATTTCAAACATTTCATCATGTTTATTTTCTCTATTATACCAATATTCAGAAAATGAAAAGAAACTGTGTATAGCGGTTTGTGATAAATCAGCAATATATTTTATCCATTGTTCTTCAATTTTCCACGTCAAAACCTCTTAACTTTGTTACATTCATATATTCTTGAAAACATTCAGTGAAGAGAAGAAACAGTTATATGTCACGAAGAAGCATCAATTTATCTTGTTATCCTATTATAGTGTTTTCATGTCTGTTTGTTAGCAATTGATTTTTAGCATTTCTCCTCCTAATTTGGTGACTGGTATACTGGTGAAAATACCTGAATACACTTTGCATTTCCCATGACAGAATGAATATCAGGTAATGTATGGTTTTTAAGGTGTAGCAACAGTTACTACAGGGTATTTGCTTTTCACCTGTACATGAAGTCCTAACTCCTTTGAAATCAATATGTCTTCTTCAATGAAGACAGAATTTTACTCTTTACATTACAGAATGTGGCAAATTTCTTGCTTTAATACCAGGGATCTTTATTGAACTTTCTTGGGCCCCAGAAGTCTGTTATGCATTATTATTTTAGTAGAGTAAACCATCTTGTGCCAAAAGACGGAGGAATGGCTTTAGAAGTTTCTTTTTACAGCTTTAAATATTTTAGCATGACCACAGGATAAGTAACAAATCTGCTGAAGGAGCCTAGCTGAACCTCAGAAAACTGATTCATGTGACACTGGTTTTGTGCCTCTCCTGCCCCTGAGATGGATACATAGCACGGGAGTTGTGTGGTCCCTCACCTCTACTAAATGAGGTGAAAATGCACGCTTTCTGTTACAGGCAAAAAGTTAAAGCCTTCCATATTTTTCTTCTACAAAGACCTGCCAGGGATGTTGCTGAAAAAGCAATGGCAAATGCATTTAAATTTCATAATTATATAACTTAAGATGTAGTTCTATTGAAAAATATTTAGTTATGTTAACAGTGGAATTTCAAAAACACAGTTATTACGTTTAACCCTAATAATAAAGCAGTTCCTCTCTTAACTGAAAAATGTAATTCTGCACTTTATCACTTCTTTTTCTTATTGTACTATCCCCAAAATTAAATAAATAAATAAAAACATATTGTTATTGCTGTCGTTGTGTTCCTCATACTTAGTAATTTTGCTTTCTGTTACCATATTATGGCACATCTTCCTCTAAAATAAAAAAAAAAAGAGAAAGAAGATGAGTAAATCTGGCTTGGCTGAATTCAAACAACTGCCGTTGGTTTTCAACCCATAATTCGTCTTGTTATGTAATCTGATGCTGTGATTAGCATCTGTATACATATTTTCTTATTTAAAATGTGTCTCTTGGTGCTGCATTCAAGCTGCAAACCTTCCTGTGGCTATAACCCAAGAAGGCAAGCCGTGTTACAGCCTGAAAGCAATACTTTTCAGGGCTTCCAGAACAAGGGCTGTTTCAGTGAATAGTGAGAAAGACTCATTCCTGGCCCATCACAAAGCAGTGCGGAGGCAGTTGTGGCTCTCATGGAAACTTTGCACCAGATTACAGGACAGAGGATGTTTTTTACTTATCCTGCAAGGCTGTTTGAAGGAAAGACATTTCTCTTGCTGAATAAACAGTAATTGCAGAGCTGAGCAGTGATATTCATTAGTCAGTGGGAAAGAAGAAAGCAAAAATAGTCACTGCCTGATGGATTGAGTCAAAATGCAGCTACCCCAGCTGAAAACCTGATGTAGTTGTGTAGGAGAGATGGTACTTTTTCTTGGACTATCCAACAACAATCAGAAAAAGAAAAAAATGTAATTTAAAAAAAAAGCTCCAAACTGGACATCTTTCTCTGTGAGAGGTTTATGAATGTAGGTTTTTCAGAGCTTTTTGTCCAGGGAACAGTGAATGCAAACTTTTTAAATTCAATTTAAAAAAAAATCTATGTGTCAGCTGCTCTGCTCTTTAAGTCAGAAAAAATATAGCACATACTGTTAACAATGTTCATGAAACAGTTTTTCTTCCTTTCTGTGGCACATGTCTCTGAATGCCTATATGAGTGTGAGGAACAAATCTAACACACATTTTGTTTCTTCCCATACCTTCAGGCAGGGCTGTTCCTCCAGGAGGCAGTGCAAGGTCTAGGGAAGGTAAAGAAAGGTGTAAGGGAGACTGTGAAGAGGACGGGCTATTTAGTTGAATAAATAATTGCATAAAGTAGGACACAGGATAAAAGACATGAGTCTATTTAAGCATAGTTTGTAAAACAGAACTAGTTTATGTCCCTAACTGAATTAATGATAATGTCCAGTGAATACCAAGGGAGCTAAACTGAGGCTACTGCTGTGGATGAGATAAAGGTGTGATTAAAAATCTGTTTTAAAGAAAAGAACAAGGGAAAGACTCATGTTCACTTCAGCAGGGCTTGGATCAGGCCCCAGCTAAGTTGTCACCAAGTCCATAGTATATATAGAATTCCCATATGTCTTCAGGTAGTTACACTGAAGGGAGTGGTTTTTTTTCAGATTATGAAACATGGAAAAAACTTTCTTATGTTTACAGAATAACTCTTTTAAGCATGCACATTGCACAGTTATGCAATGTTTTACCGTAACTACATATTCTACATATGCCTTAATACGGATTCAAGCACTTCAGACGAGTTCAACACAAACTGCTCACATAATGCAACATCGGATGGTATTTCAGCACTCAGTGAATCCCAAAGAATTGTGCTGGGCATTGCTTCAGTGGCAGACAGCTGGGAAAGGGTCAGATAGATCCCCTTAAAATATGTCTATAAGCTAAAAAACTGATTGTGGTGAACAGTCTTGGGGTGTGAAATATTCCATGACCAAAATTGTGGATGGTTTCTCCATCTGCATTTCAGGAAATGCAGTGCTTAGATAGCAAATATTAGCCTACATCTGCTTATGTATACTAAATGTACACTTTGGGACAGCAAGATATTACCAGTGAAGACTGTCCTTGGCAATAGACGTGGGTATTCCAGCATCTGAAATTTTTGCTGACTGGGATTTATTGTTCGGTGACATACGGAGCTTGGAGATGAGTCAGGAAATGCCACATGGCTTTTTGCTATAGCAAGGCCAGAAGAAGCAGACTGCAGTTCAGAAGAGGGGAGCTGGCAGAAAGGTTATGCAAAGAATTCTAGTAGATTGGGAGGAGACCTGGCCCAAGGTCAGAAGGTTTCTCATGAATATTCCTGTGCTTTTGGTTAATGCAGCAGAATTTTCTTTCTGTTGCCCTCTAGAATTACGCATTGTTCTTCAAAAGGAATCAGGTATTTTATGCAAGATGTTCAGAGACTCGGTTTTGCTACAGAATTTTTTAGTAAATGTGTTCTTTTTTTTCATAATGGTTCTGCTATGTTGCATCCCGAATCCACATTTTTCTGCACAGAGCATTACTTTCTTTAATTTTAGTCTTAAATGTATCTACTGAAGTGTTAAGCAGTCATATTTTGAATTGCCAACTAAAATGGTTACATTCTCCTTGGTATTTGTCTTTCTTGCTGTACTGCGTTTGCGTGGCAAGGTTTTGGTAGCAGGGGGCTACAGGGGTGGCTTCTGTGAGAAGCTGTTAGAAGCTTCCCCTGTGTCCAATAGAGTCTGTGCCAGCTGGCTCCAAGATGGACCCGCCACTGGCCAAGGCCGAGCTAATCAGTGAAGGTGGTAGCACCTCTGTCGTAACATAGTTAAGAAAGGGAAAAAGCGTTACGGGGCGGTAGCAATTGCAGCCAGAGAGAGGAGTGGGAATGTATGAGAGAAACAGCTCCGCAGACATCCAGGTCAGTGAAGAAGGAGGGGGAGGAGGTGCTCCAGGCACCAGAGCAGAGATTCCCCTGCAGCCCGTGGTGAAGACCATGGTGAGGCAGGCTGTCCCCCTGCAGCCCATGGACGTCCACGGTGGAGCAGATATCCACCTGCAGCCCGTGGAGGACCCCACACCGGAGCAGGCAGATGCCCGAAGGAGTCTGTGACCCTGTGGGAAGCCCGCGCTGGAGCAGGCTCCTGGCAGGACCTGTGGACTCGTGGGAAGGACTCATGTTGGAGAAGTTCGTGGAGGACTGTCTCCTGTGGGAGGGACCCCACGCTGGAGCAGGGGAAGAGTGTGAGGAGTCCTCCCCCTGAGGAGGAAGGAGCGGCACAGACAACGTGTGATGAACTGACCGCAACCCCCATTCCCTGTCCCCCTGCACCGCTGTGGGGGAGGAGGTAGAGAAAATCGGGAGTGAAGTTGAGCCTGGGAAGAAGGGAGGGGTGGGGGCAAAGATGTTTTAAGATTTAGTTTTCATTTCTCATTATCCTACTCTGATTTGATTGGTAATAAATTACACTAATTTCCCCAAGTCAAGTCTGTTTTGCCCGTGACGGTGATTGGTGAGTGATCTCCCTGTCCTTATCTCCACCCACGAGTCTTTCGTTGTATTTTCTCACCTATCCAGTTGAGGAGGGGGAGTGACAGTGGCTTTAGTGGGCATCTGGCATCCAGCCAGGGTCAACCCACCACACTTGCCCAAAACAAGTAACCAGGTTTTCTTTAAGGTTTTGCATGTATGAGGATAACTGTTTCAACTCAATTAGACTCTTGCCAGGTGAACTGTAGAAAGAACCCTCCCAAGTAATTGCAGTATATTCTTATCTTTGCAAAATGAGAGGTTTAGTCAGTGTGGTTGTTTGCCCTTTAGATCTCAGGTTGATAGTCTGCCAAAAAGCCCTGGCTACCTTCACTCCTCTCTCTTCACAGACTCTCAATGACACTTCCCACCTGAGTTCTGTTTGTCACTCGGAGCAAAGATGATAACTTAGTGAATGCTCAAATGTGAAATCAGTGTGTCAGATCTGGGTAATTTAGATGTGTCCAGAAAGCCTCAGGTTTAAAAAGTTCAATAAATTCTCGCTTTTCAATAGGTATGCTAAGCCCATCTTTTTTTTCAACTTTGTCATCTCACCACAGGAGAAGTATACCGTCACTTGTCTACGATAACTGTAATTAATGCCTCAGGTCCCAAGTCAGTCTTTGGAGGACTGCAACTGGATAATTCATTCTCTGCAGTGCACTAAGAAAATAATGTATCTACTTGTCCAAAATGACAGTACAGGTCCTGTATGCTGTCAGACATTTGTTTGTATGCACTCAAGTGAATTTTTAGGTTGATCTTTGTCTAAGCAATTTGTTAAGTGATTCTTCTTAGTTTTCCTAGTTGCTAATGGGTGCTCTACCCATTTTTTTTTCTTAAAACTTTTCCATCATCTTATAAATGACTTGATTGCTTTGCGGCTTCTGGAGGAAAGAAGTACAAAGTCACAACCAGAAGTCTTCTTTCTTTTTTTTAAACATTTTCTACAATCAAAATAATGTGTAAAAGTCTGCTACTGGCTAACATATTCCTTGAAATGTATAATGAAGATGTACAAAAGAAAAAGAGTTCATAAATGGGAGAGACCGTCCCTACAGAAATTACCACCTTTGAGATATCATTCTTACTTATTAGATATTCGAACAACAGTTATTATATAAATATATATATTGCTTCTTCACATCCACAATTAACAATGCAGCAAATAACTGTTGTAACCTTATTACTGTGTATAATACCAATGGTAAGCAATTAACAATACTTGTTGGATAATAATATTATCACTGGAAAAGGGATTCCAGACTTAATGACTATTTCAGCACTTCTGTATCAACAATCGCTGTAGTAAGGGCTTTATGTGAGACACTAGCAGATGGCATCATGAAATGCATCTCTTCTGCTGTTGGGTTTGTATAATGTCCTACTCATCTCTTTCCATTGGGTGCATAATGTGCTGTTCATCTATTTGATGTCTGGCTTCCTGTTTGACCCTTTCAAATCTGTCAGCAATACAGCAAAAATAATTGATACCTTAGGAGTGAAGAAAAAAAATAGGAGAAGTTAGAACTGCTGGAGAGAGGAGGGATCCTTAGAGAGCTGCTCTGAGAGGAACACTTGCAGGAGCACACCCTGTCAAACCATGCAGCACCAACTGCAAGACTTTTCAAAAGACGGTTAAGGAGTGAGCAGGATGCTGCAGTGTTTTAGTAACCTAATTGTACCTGTTCCCGAAACAGCTGATTAAGCCATATGCCCAGCAAAATGGTTATTGAATCATTAGTTCCACAGTAGTGCCAGATTTTGAAACAAAACAAAACAACTGCGCCAAAGAAACCCAAAGCAAACAAGAGTATTGGTGAGGAAGCAGGAAAAAAAGCAATGGATATTTGAGGAAAGTGAGACCTCCTTATTATTAACCCATAAAATTCATATCATAGTGGGCTAAGAAAAGACTGGCAGAATTAGAACAGATGAGTGTGCTGCGGTTACTACTCTCTTCAAATGTTTACTAAGTTGAAATAATTGGCATCTAAAATGACCAGATAACAATATTTGTAAAAATTAACTATACAAAACTACTGCAAGAATATCTAATAAAAGAGAGTATGGTTTATGAATGTAGGCATGTATGACACCTAATCTAAAGTTATGCAACCGGTATTATGCATTATTATGCATTATCATACATTACCTGTTGGAGGCATTGTTTAAATGTTTCGCCAGGAAATGTCATATTGGTTTTTGCTACCAAGTGAAATGCAGGGATGTAAGTCTGAGCTAAAAAAAGGGGAAAATAAAATGTGATGCATTGTGAGGCACATGGTCTCTGTCATTCTTAATAAAAAATATTCAGTGAAGCAACAACTGAGATGAAGAGAAATAGAACAAGTAGTGGGTGGCACAATACCTTACTTCGAGTGTTTAATTTAGGCACCTACATATGAGCTAGTCAGCTAAACACCTATTATGGTACAGAAGAGGCATAAGCACTTCTAGAGCAGCTTTCATGTCATCCTAATTTAGATCTGTGCATTCTAGTTGTTTATAGAGATAAGAAATGAATCCCACCCTTGATAGTTATCTTTTATGTATTTGCAGTATGTTATTTACTGTGTTTGGTTCAACAAGATTTATGTACCCACACAAACAAGTCAGAAATAATTCTACTCACTTCGATTTCAGTAACCATAAAGGCATTGATGCTAAGCTCAGTGTATGTGCTGGACAAAGGGACAACAGAGGGCAGAAGGTATATAAGTAGAAACGTATTTACAACAGAACAGGTCAAATGGTTGATCTGCATGGAATGGAAAGCAAGACATTTTCAAGGACAGCCAGCTATCCAGAGAAGAAGCAAAGCCATGAAGACTAAGAGAGAGAAATACAAGTTATGGAGAGCTAGGAACATAATTTAAAAATGACCTGCCAAATTTTAATCTTGAGCTTACTGGTTCAAAAATACCATCATTTTAATTGTACTGAGCAGTGAACTGTATAGGAATATAAAGTAGTTTTCCATCATTTGAGCCAAAAAAAAAGTAAGAATAAACTCAGTGATATTTATGTTTAAAATGATCTATTGCTGTGTCATCAAGCTTTATTTATTAAGTCCCTATTGTCCAGATGACGTTTCCAGTCAGTGCTATTTGTAATGTTTAACATATTACTCTGTAATTTTCTTCTTTGGTTAACCAAACAGCACATTCCAGAGTTATCATTATTACGTACATTATGCAGCTTACTTAGACCAGTACAAATAGCAGCAAATGTCACTTAATTTAGAACAGTTCTGCCGTAAAAGCAGTGTGAAAGTATTCTGAAAAATTACTACGTAAAATTAGAACTAGTTTATTCAACTGAGCAGACAACATGTGTATTCATACTTGTAACTTCATTAGTGCCAGAAATAAGTATTGTACTCCTTTCTTGGGTCTTGTGTGCATTTGTGAATCAATACAACTGTGGGAATGTAAGCTAGGTTCTATTCCGACTTTTATGTCATTAATAGAATAAATGACTTAATCGAACTTCAGCCATCTAATAGCTAGACATCCAGACTGTTCAATTCAAGACAATATTAGACATGCAGACTGTTTCAATAACCATCAAAAATCTCGGCTTTCTTATCCTAGCTGCTTCAAGTACCAGCCCTGAGATTAAAGAATGATCCTCTGGAGGTTTCCATTGCTATTAAAGCCAGGTTGGGCAACAAGCTTTGACTAACCTTTAAAGGGTTGAAATTAAGTGAGAGGAGTCTCTCTTAGATCATCATCCCATAAGCTGTTCCACAATGGTTTATCACTGTGCCTATTTCAAGCCATTGGGGAGATGGGCTATAGGTTGTGCCTTTAAAGGCTCAGAGTCCAAATTCTTCGCAAGACCAGTATGTAAGAACGTAATGGCAAAAAAAGAGCCAGTTTAACATGCTGGCATTTGAACTGATTGGGTAAATTTGGCATTAAAAAAAAAAAGCTCCAAGTTTTTGTTTAGAAGCTGCAAATCCACAATACATTTTTGTACAAACATTGTTTAGAGTAGAAGCTCAGAAGTTGTGCTTTGTGGACTAAAAAGATAAAGAAAAAATAAGCACAATGAAGTCTAAGCAAAACTCTTGCTTTTCCAATTTGAGCAGGCCAAAAGAGTTCTTAGCTTTGCAGCAGAGATGGAAGAGTCATATAACGAGACAGATATGTTTGTGTGTATATCAGCACTTGGCCATCTTCATTGAGGTATCCGTCACTGCTATTCCATATTGCAACTAATGTTCGTCTTCTAGAAACATGTCCTCCCAGAGATGGATGACACCTGGCTCCAGAGGCAAGTTGGAAATCTGACATCTTAAAGTTGAGAGATCATCACAGCGTGCCTGATGCCTATTATAGATATAGGGGAACAGCAGCCACATAGGCGACAAGCAGAATATTGTTGCCCCACCGAAGAATGTGGTGCTAATTACAGTAATTTCAAGGCGTAAATTTCTTTACTCAGGCTGAGTTAAAAAGTGTACTGCAAAGTAAATGATTTTATGCACAGCAATTGCCTCAAGATCAGGCATTTTGATGCTTAGTGAGAGTAAACACTGGATATAACCCCCATTGCTTGTCGGTAAGAACTGTGCTAGGGCAATAAATTTTTTTAAGACAATAAAGCTTAAGTTGTTTTTATGGTAGCTTATACTGCACATAGGACAATGTTTCTTTATTTCAGTTCTAAGGACCCTGTAGCTCAGTAAAAGCTTTCTGCACATTTAGTTGCAGGTTAATTTATATTTCAGAATGCAACTGTGGATTCATGAAATACTTAAATAATCTGCAGTGGAGCAAGAACAAGTTTTGCTCTCTCTGCTAGATGCCTTTGGAGAGCACTGCTGGTGCTCAAATAACACAATTATCCTCAGGGAGATTTCTTTGGGTAGGCAAAGAGCTCTTATGATGACACCTGAACACTTCTACCACCACTCCTCTCCTCCCAGTTCCCAATACCCACCCCCTCACCTTATCACCATTAACAGCATTATCATCATCTCTAACAGTCACCGAAATTAATATTTCAGGTAGGCTCTTGGCCTGCCATTTGCACATGGTTGGCTGGATGAGCACCAAGGCCACCAATGAAACACACATTTTTGAGGGCTTGAGTGCCTAAGAACCAAAGATTTGAGGCTTTCCACACATATTCAGTGGCTTGTCCTGTGGTAATGGTAACAAGTTGATTGTCCCTACCCTGCCCCCCATCCCCTGCGGCACCCTGAAGTCTGTTTCCAAAAGCCACAACATACAGACAATACCTTCCACTGGCTACTGCTTAGTATAAACTAGCAAATAGCACCCTGGAAAAATCACGTTTTTAACCTCACAGTCTTGTTCCCGAGGCTGATGACATGCTGTGCTGCTGTAAGGTTTTTGTTAGGACAATAAAGTAGCAACCATCAGCTCTTTTCAAAATAAGGCTTCTGACTGCCAGAGGGATTGCAGTAATTACACTTTCTGACGTAAATTCAAAAGTTGATGCCAGCGTTTGGGCTCAAGGTCCCTGCAGAAGTGGGTTTCACAACATGGCAGGGATCTGCTGACCCTGGAGAACTTGAAGGAATTGCTTTTCTCTACAGTTATCTGACACATTTATGAGTACAATTTTGCGTTTCTAATTCATTGCTTCACAGCAGTACCTTTTCAGGGTGAACATGGTGTTTGGAAAATTACCGCTACCTTTAAGTCATTGAGTTGGCTTCTGTGAACTGAAACTTGCCAAAATCAAAGACTGACCCAACTGGGAGAAGTGATGGTTTGCTAGTGGTTGGCATATGTACCTTAATTCTCCTACCTAGTCACCTAATCTTTTCCTCTTTCTATCCAAGGAGTGCTGTTGTTACCCATCATAACTACCAATATTTTTTTCTTATTTTCATTTGTCTTTTTAGTCATCTCTACAGCTTTCTTTATTTGTATTTTTGGCAGCAGACACTTCAGAGACTGGGTTGTTTAAAAAAGCCTGTTTTCTTCACAGTTGCTAGACTTCACTGTAACATGCCTCTGGCTCTTTGGTTTTTTATTTTTAAGTTATTTTTTATCACATTGTGTGAAACATGAGTTATTTCTAGCTCTTCCTGCCACATAAACGAAAGTTTAGGAAATGTGATTTTTTTCAGACAAGATATTGTTGTTCATTACAATAAGACCTAGCACCAACAAGTTTAGTTTTCTATTTTGGCTACAAATTCACATCAATTTCTCTTAACTACTACTTCTGAAGACTGGGACAGGGCTTGGTTGAGGACAACATATCTGATGTGGGAGTTGTCTGGGCTTAACGTCAGGCTGGTAGCGCAGGCAGTACAAGGGTGAGAGAGGCATCCACTCTGGCAAATAGCAATTCTCCAAGAAAGGATGAGCCAGCAAAGTTATCTCATTTCTGTTCCTCTTGAAGGGCACTAACACAGTATGACATAATGTGGCAGAGCTTTGCCAGTCCATCCATGTTGCAGGCCCTCTGTGTAAGCTATATTTGCTGTATAAGAGCAGTAAATAAGTGACATTAGCAGATGCCTGGGCGTCATCCCTCCTTCATGGATCTCCACATTCCCAGTCCCGTCATTTACACACAAGCCTTCCAGAGAACCCAGCTGAGATCTAATGCAGCCCAGTCTGTCTTTGCATAATGCATGGCCTTTATATACATGCACAAAAAACTACCTTCATGTTTCATGTTGACATTAGCTCTGGCCTTCATCGAAAATCTCCTAAGTAAATTAAATCTCAAACAAGCTGTCTCCTGAGACTGAGGGAACACTGTGGTCCTGCATACCAAGCACCACCAGGTTGTACAATCCTTTGTACTGTTAAGAAGCACAACATCTGCCTGTCTTACAGACCTCACCTCTCAGAGACCATGAGTTACGTTTCCTTTTGCCTCTAGCAGTTAGCCACAGTTTTTAGGCTGTCTTTTGAAGGCTGGCAGGGTAACCTCTCTCTCTATGCCTCTTTCAAATAATGACAGTAATTATGTGTGAAAGTGGTGCCTGCGGTCCCTTTCGTATTGGCAGAGTCAGCTGAAGTGCTCTCTAATATGAGTAACTCTCTTGTGCCTTCTTCCTTCACGAATTGTGTAAATTTGCCTTCTTAGGGCAGGGTCTAAGCTACAACAACAATACAGGACAATAACCTGCTGCACGACACTTCAGACTCGGGTCGCTCTGGCATTTCCTCTGGGTCATTAGGGGTCCTAGCTTGGAGCCTGCTGGCTGTTGTGAATCCCAATACACACCTAATAGCAAAGAGTTTAGTTGCCTTAATTAGTGTTACAAGTTCCATTCCTTGAATTGGCCATCTTAGTCTTAGGCATTATTTAGGCACAACTCTGAACTCTGTTTCCTAAAGCTGATCTTTGTTGTTACTTTGTTAATTACGAAGACCATCTGGAAATACCTTGTCTTTCAAAATACTTTTCCTCAAACAGGCAAGCCATCAAGAGTAAATCCCACCCAGGACTGCGCTTGTCCTTCTGACACCGCATGGGATTTAACAAATTTAGCTATATCTATAGTACAGCTGTTTAGATCTGAGCTTGTTTTGTAGATACCTTTTGTATTCAGCAGAGAAAAACAGGTGTTTCTGGGCAGTGATTCATCTCACTCTAAGTATAAAATAGGTCAGATGAATTACATTCTTGGATTGGGGTGAAATGAACCCAAATGAACTTCAGAGACTACTTCAAGGGCCTGATGCCAAATTTGGATGATGCAAATGTCACATAAGCTTCTGCTGAAGCATAAGTGAAAAGACATAGTCACTTCTTAATTCCTCTGAAGAGTGACTCACAAACTGTAATAAAGAAATAGGCAGGGAGCTGCCATCCAGTCAATAAGAACCACAAACCACAGGGAATTGGAGGGAGTGTAGGCTGTCTTTATTTGCAAACGACATATGCCTCAGACAGACGTACCTGAGAGAGGGCCTCCTGCTCCGCGATCGGTCGCTGCAGCTGGGGCAGAGGATGACAAGCGTAACAGCAGATTGGAGTAAGCAGCAGCATTGATGGCTAACAGCCTCAGCTGAGCCCTAGAGGTAAAGCTGCACCTTCCCACACTTACAACAGGGGACAAGGTATCTTTGCTGTGTAGAAGCTGCATATGTTCTCCTTAAAACAAAATTGCAAAGAGGGCATAGCAGCTTGTTCTTAAAAACATGATATATCCGTTTCCTCTCTGTAAACAGCTTTATTATGTAAAAGAGGAAAGGAGGAGTATTTCCTTTATCCCTGGGGGAAATGGTGTCCTACTTCTATCTAATGGCATCCTCAGAAATGCACGCAATAACAATAATCATTTTGAGGAAGAGATAGAGATTTTTCAGGGCTCTGCTTCGAATGTCCAAACTTCTGCATTTTAAAGGGCATGGTTATCAGAAAGTACTCAGCAGTCACCTTCATTAAATGAGTCCCTTCGCCTCAAATTGAGAAGTCAATCATTAGTCATTCTGAATATCTTGGGCCTGATTCTCCAGCAATTGCTTTTGTGCTGCTGCTTTTTTCTGGAACTGGAGGCACCGATAAGCACAGCAGAATTGCACCATGTCAAAGAGTATTAATGAGAAGAAGGTAACAAGAGATCTTCTGCTGTAAGTTAAGACGGTCCCCACCAACTGATTGTTTAAAAATCCAGGCTTAATCCATTACTGCTCTCTTTACAAAACAAAAATCACTATTTTTTGCCTCAGCAACTTATCCTAATAAGTTATTCTCCAGACTAGACCTTTTGTGAAAGTGCCTCCTTATGATCTTCACATGTAATATGTTTGCATCATCCTACACCCAGTGAGACAGTAATAGTAACTTTGGTTGACATTTGTGTTGTGTAAGATTTTGCTTACTTCACTGACATCTGTCTCTGCTTGGTTATGAAAGTTTGATTTTTAGCCTATATCTCCCTAATTATGCCTGTTTGTTCCAAAAGCTTATTTATATCTTTCCCCTGTTAATTTTCAGAACAACTTCTATGTGGATCAACCAGGTCCACTGCTAAAGGCCTGACCCTGCAAGTCTCAGCTCTCAGAGGATCTGAGACCCTTTGACACCTGCAAGTTACAATCTGATTTCTTTATTTATGTCTGTTGCAGACCCTGAGTAGCGAGGTCAGGCTGGGCCTGCTACACGAGTAAAACATCGTGAGCCCAGTGACCCCCTTGCCAGTGCAGGGGCTCGGTGGCCTGCCCAGGGGCTGCTGCAGCTCAGGGGCAGCTCAGGGGCTCGCTTGAGCTTTGCTAAAGGCAACGCCTCTATGGGCACATGATAAAACTGCTTGGGACCATGACTTAGAGCCCTCACTCTGAATGTCAGAATTGGCACCTGCCCCCCAAGGAGTCAGACGCTTGGTCTAACTTCTCTGCCATCCTTATTCAATTTCTTATTGAAAGGACGTGAGTTTTTTTAGAATCGATCATTGCTGGAAGGACATCTTCAAGCTCTTAGTTATGCAGCAATTATTCACACTATACACGCTTGTATGGAGCAAGTTTTTGCATTTCCTTTCAACAGTATTTTAGATGTGCCAGCTTACTTCATTTGCTAAAGTAGGAGCAGTTAGGAAAAAAAATAGGCTGTTTGCCCTTTGAATTAGACTGTCCATTTGTTGAACATTCCATATTATCACAATTACAATACATATGATATTAATCATAATTCATTTATGGTTGGTCTCCCTGGATAAATCATTTATTCAGATGACAAACTGTAAAGGTCTAAGCAGTGATTTCTAACACTCATTTGACTCTTAGTCCCAACTTGTCCCAACTCTACTTACAAATATGATCTGTTTTCTTTCATTAGTATGTCCACACATGGCATACTTAGGCATCCTTTGAAGAGCTATAAATTTAATTTTAAATATTCAAATATATGTCATATAACTTTTTGTTTCAGGATTTCCACTTGGCAAGAGATTAAGTTGCCAGAAGAAGGAAGACAAGCTTCATTTGGCCCATCTGTACTGTAGAACAATGAAATTTTATATTCAGCAGGTTGAACCATTTTAATGGGCAGAGCATGAAAAATAAAAAATGTTTCTTTATGGAGCTTGAGAGAGACTTTTTTTTCTTTTTCCAGAACTTGTGACGTAGAGTGGTTCAATTATAAACAAACTGCCAAAGTCGTGGTTTGATGCGTTGACTCAGGAATCTAGTGCTTTCAAAGGGAAGTTGGAAAGTGTATGTCTCTCATGTATACACTTCACCATCATTAACGTCTACCAGACGTACCTTAGTTTATATGCAGCATCATCAAGTCACCTTATCACCTTGCTCAAATAAATTCTGAAGCTCTATTAGATTTATCATTACACTCTGCTTTATTTCCCAGGAGTCTATATTAGCTGCAGTTTTACTTTCATTTTTCCCCCTGTGATAACAGCAGGGCTTGTTACGTGTTTTCCAATTGTTGCATTTTCCTTGATGAGTTTTATCTCTTTTTGATCAAATACTATTGCGACTAGAGAGCCATAATAGCTTGAACTATAAATACACAATAATATCACCTGAAATTTTCATGTTTGAGATTGAGTGATACAAAATTCTACTCTAGCTTTTTTTTTTTCCAATGGGAAATGTCACAAGAGAAGGTCTTTTTAAAAAAAATAATAATATTTGTGAGGATTTTTTGTTCAGTTACTGCTTTATTTTTATTTTATATGTTTGGTTTGTATTCTTTTATTTGAGAGAATAAGAACTTTTCGTGATGTTCCTGATCCAAAAGCCTCATGTTAATAGTTTCCAAAGAAGGAATTTTCCTGCCTGTTTGAATGTTTCTGCAGATTTTCAAACCAGAGCATTGTTTAAATTATGTTAGCCAAATGATCCCAGATAGACAGTGATACCCTAACAGATTACAAATATATACACTTAGAAAGTGAGACACACACAGCTGAAATGTTAAAAGATTTGCTTTTATTAAAACAAGTCTTTCATGAAGGATACTCTTTGAGAAGAGCGTATTTTTTTTACATGGATACCTCCAATGTCCTAAAAATCTTTGGATCAAAAGCCAGCCATGCTATCTTAATTTCATCAAAAAAACCCATATCAGCAGACCTTCAGAGACCTTTCAGGAGAGGATGGTCATTGAAGTAGGGTTAGGGAGGAGGAGAGAAATTATTCAAGTATGGTATTATCAAGAATACTATTGTTTTGTAAGGAATCCAGTCTCTTCACAACCTTAAGAATTTGCAGAGAGGTGAGTGTACTAATTACTAGAACTGTATGAATGCCTAGAAACAGAGTAGGTCAAAGAGTCTTCCTTGAATAAGCAACTGGACTGACTGTCGTGGTAAATTGCTTTACTGAAATGTCAATGAATTATTCAAAAAAAATTCCTTTTATGTCATCTCTTTGTGGCTCTTCTTCTTCTTTCCCCTGTGTCGTGGTTTAACCCCAGCCAGCAACCAAGCACCACACAGCCGCTCGCTCACTCCCCACCAGTGGGATGGGGCAGAGAATCGGAAGAGTAAAAGTGAGACAACTCGTGGGTTGAGACAAAGACAGTTCAAGAGGTAAAGCAAAAGCCGTGCACACGCAAGCAAAGCAAAACAAGGAATTCATTCACCGCTTCCCATCGGCAGGCAGGTGTTCAGCCATCTCCAGGGAAGCAGGGATCCATCACGTGTGGTGGATGGTTACTTGGGAAGACAAACACCATCACTGCGAATGCGTGTCCCCCCTTCCTTCTTCTTCCCCCAGCTTTACATGCTGAGCATGACGTCATATGGTATGGAATATCCCTTTGGTCAGTTGGGGTCAGCTGTCCCGGCTGTGTCCCCTCCCAACTTCTTGTGCACCCCCAGCCTACTCGCTGGTGGGGTGGGGTGAGAAGCAGAAAAGGCCTTGACTCTGTGTAAGCACTGCTCAGCAATAACGAAAACATCCCTGTATTATCAAGACTGTTTCCAACACAAATCCAAAACACAGCCCCATACTAGTTACTATAAAGAAAATTAACTCTATCCCAGCCAAAACCAGCACAGCCTGAGAATAAGCAAACACACAAGTTCCTGGAGATATTATTTAAACTGGAGCAGCTTCCAGGAAGCAAAGATTTTCTATGCTTTTTATTGATAAATACAAGAAAATATCACTGTCCAGAGAGCTGTTCATGGTCATGTTCACTCACTATAGTCAACACACAACAGAGGACAAGGGAATAAGCATTGAGATAATATAGCAATAAGGTGCTAAGAGCTGAAAAGCAGAATTGCAGCTATATGGGCCAGGGGTAGGCCTGATCTAGGGGCTGATCTAGGTCTGATCACGGGGCTCAGCTGTTAAAGGAGGATTAAGTGAAATAGCTATTTTATGAGAAATCTTGTTTCTGCACCATTTGAGAGAGCATGGATTAGGAGACATTTCAGTGAGTAGGAGATGCTACCCAGAATCTTGTGAACTCTCTCAGAGATATGATCAAAGGAGGACATGTTCTTCTCCACAGAGGAATTAAAAATAAATTTGAGTATCTCAGACCCCACAACTGAAGACTTGAAAGAAAAAACAAAGTGCAAATATTTTGCCTGAGCCAGACCTGGACTTTAATACTAAACACCATGGAGCTGTGGGGATTTGTATGTTCAGAAAATAAATGTTTAATTATCATCTGGGCAGCAGGTAGAGGAGAGGAAGGAAGACTGTAACTCATGAGAAAGGAGAATATAATTGGGGATTAAGGGAAAGAAAAAGATTGCACTCTTTACAGGTAGAGCTGCAAAACCATTAGTAGATTAAATGGAAATGGACTAGTCAAATCATATATTAAAATTACAATATTTTATTAATATAATAAATTACTTTTTTAAACATAAGTTTTGATTATTCCTTATTTGTATAGCAGGTATGGTATATGTGGTCTTCCGAGACTACCAAAAAGATATTGCTCTACCTGGGAATATAAAACTTCTCCCTTGACCTTTCAACCAGATCTCTGCCCAAAAATCCTTAAATGAAAATATTAAACAGATGTTTTCTTGCAAAAGAAACTCTGCTGGTAGCCTGAGTCAGGGCTCAAGATCTTACTAGGCAACAGATACATATAAAGAAAAGAGAGTTAAGACCATTTAGGAAACCGTGAAATTTAATAGACATTTTCTTAGAGACTCTTTTTGTCTTTGCCGTTTTTAAAAAGTCTATTCTTCGTGTATTAATATTCACATTCTTGTAAGAAAAGCTGGCTTTTAAGCACCAGAATTTGAATAAAAGGAGATTTACCTCATCCTTTCCTGATATATTCACGTTCTGTGGTTTTGGAAGAAAAGTAAATAAAAATCACATATGAAGTGTGGCTTTATTTCTACTTTTTCTTTTTTTTTTTTATGTCAGTGTTTATATGGTAATCTATTTGATCCATCAATAAAAACAATATCTAGATTATTTTACCACCCTGGAAATGCTATCTGTTGTGCTTTGTTTGCTGAATTATATAGGAATTATCAGAAATAGTTATTACTTCTGCTTTGCCCCTTATATATTAACGCTATATTTCAGTGTACTTCTTTGACAGACTCATTAAGACACAAGGACAGGCTGGAGAGCAGTGCATCTTCTCCTGCATTTTAATATTGTGAATACGTAGCAAATGCTTCACTGCCAGTTAGAACTGACAAAAAGGAAATGTTTCACAGTTTTAAAAACCTGGCTTCCTCTGACTGTGCCTTGGGTGACAAGGCTAAGGATAATATCTTGTCATAAATATAGAGCAATGATGAAATTATTCTTTTATTTCTTCACCGTTTCTTGTAAGGTTTCTCTGGTTTCAAAGTTAAAGTGAAGCATTTTAATACTTGAAGTATTTTGCCATTATGAACTTACCCATATAGGTCTTCTGAAGGCTTTGGAGAGCTTGGTTTTGTAAAGAAATTGTCAGCGTGGATTAATGGCACCACCTTTAGCTGCTATCTTGTTTTGATTTGAGCAGAGCTGTACTTTATAAGATAACTGTATTTCCTAAGACGTTTTTCAAACTTTTTTCCTCGAGTGAAACAACAATTTTCTGTCATTCTGCATTGCAAGGAATTCATTGTCTTCAACAAGCTTTATGTTTGTTCAAGCAGCACCCACACAATATCATTTCTGTGACAACATAGCACTTTCCAGCTCAATGTATTCATTCACAATATTTGTCTCCTACTTAAATATTGCACCTCCTATCACGAGGAAAATCGTACATCTTCTTTTACTTCTGATGAAGCAAACCAGGAAGTTTCCATTTAAGACTGAAAACCAAAACACAGTCCTGTATCCCTCAAAGCAGACACATATCTAATTCTGACATAAAATTTAAATTAAGTAATAAACCAGACATAAACATTAGCAAAACAGATAGGAATCATATTAGCCAGCTGAGCATTTCCCCAGTTACAACATAAGAACTGAAGGTCAAGGTGAGCTTAGTATTTACTGAATGTGCATAGAGTGTAATTGTTCAGTTTAAAAAAGAAATGTTGTGAAGACATCCATCTTGATGTGCAACCTTGGAGAATAGTTATATTTGTCACTTTCATGCACTCACACAAGAGTGGTATTTACATGACAGCAATAATCTCAGGAGAGCATCAATGAATCTTTGTGGAGACCTTGCTGTATTAGTGTTATAATGTGAGATATATGAATATGCATTGGCAACATTATTTCAATTGAAGGTTGTTGCAGCTTCTGCTACAGATGCATTAGAAGGTCAATTGTGAGATTTAGATTGGTGTAATGCTTTGAATTCAAGGCTACAGAGACCACTTGAGGTTTCCATTATGATACTTTGATGAGGTGATTAGTCTAGGAAAATTATTCCATTTCAAACCTGAACCATTAGAAGAATCATTATACATTATGGGACATTACACTATATTCTGGCACTGTGATTGTTTCAGTATTGTATTCACAGTAAAATAAAATGAATGGCAAATCAGAAACTCTAAGCATGACTTTTGAATAGCATTATAGGCAAAGACAGAAAACCAAATGACAGTACATTGCTTAGTACATCAGGAATCGGAAGAAATGTTAGACGGTTAAAAGAAAGAATCAGAAGAAGATAACATTGCAAGAGCTGACTAAAGAAATGGGTGGTCATGGAATGAAACAGAAAAAACATCATCATTAATAAGAATCAGAACTTAGAAGCATGAAATCACAGAACTGGCATCTCAAAAATCTTCTGATCCCAACTTCATGCCTGACAACAAGATCTGTGACCCTCCTAACAGATATTTGTCTTAGTGCTTCTTAAAGACATCTGTTAGCAGAGACTGCATAATCTCCCCAAACAATCAACTCCAGAGCTCCACTATTTTCATCAGTTTTGCTAGTATCTAAACTGAATCTTTTTGGCTGTTACTTAAGCTCATTGCTTCTTCTCTATGCACATCATGTACCCTCCATACAGTAAGCAGATTTTTTTGTATTTCAAAACTATTAATGTGTTCTCTGTGGTCTTTTCTCTATAAGGCTAAATAACTTCTATTCATCCTATCATTTTTCAAAGGTCATTATTTCTAGGCTTTGTTATTCTGATCTTTCTTGGTGTGCTCTGATTGATCAACTTCTTTCCTGACATATAGTACCCCAACCTGGACCTGTTCCTCCAGCTAAATCCTTGCTTGTGGTAAGGTTAACTTCATCTGTCTGAAAAAACAGGTACAAAATGAAGAAATGGTCATTTTTATGCACAGAAAAGAATGACTAGTTTAACTGTGGAAATACATTTTGACCAGAAATTTAGATTATTTAAAATACATTCCACGTGCACGTCAACATGGCTTTGAAATGGGCTTGGGGTTGGAGGTGGAACTAATATCTCTGATATTTTCAGATTTAAGCAAAATGCTCTCTTATTTGAGATTTTTTTCAGTCTGGAACCTTTTCAATTTTCATTGGTATGACTCTTCAAGAAAAAAGTGAAATTGCATATGAAATTGTACACACCTTACTATCTAACCATGTATCTGTTCCAGCCACTCTAAATGATACTGGACTGCCACAAGCCACAAGAAACAAGTGTTATATTTAGTATATCTCATCCCACTTTGTTTAATTTTGCATGCTTCGGAAAGGAAGTGATATGTTAGCTGACAAATTTACAGCTCGCAAATACATACTTGTTACAAAAGTCCAGGAAATATCTCTAAAATTTCAGTGGAAGCTATGTGAGTGAACAGTGCACAACACGTCAAAGCTGGCAATATGTGTTGGCAATGTTCATTTGAATTGCTCATATGCATCACCTCATTCAAAATTAATTGCAACCACACAGAGGAAAGACTTGATATCATTGTGGAGAGCTCAATAAAAAATGCTGTTTAATGTGCACCATACACTAAAAAAGTGAAGAAATTGCTAGAATACCTAAAGGATGAAATGGAATGGAAAATACTGAAAGTTTCACTGTCTTGATAAATACGGATATATGAACCATACAGATCTTGAATCTGCTCCCAGAAAATGGATGGATCAGAAGAAGGACAGAAAAGACGAGTATTAAGAACATCTATTAAAAGATGCCGAAAAGAGAACTTGCACTGGAGAGGAGATGCACAAAAGAATCCATGATAGAAATAATCAAGGCAATGAATTGTGCTGAGAGGGTAAATAAGAAAACTCTACTCACCCTTTCTTTATGTAAAAAGAAAAAAGTGCCAGTGAAAGAACAATTGAAAGCAAAGCCATACCTACCCAAGACAAATCCCTAATATTCCCTGGCTATGTCCAAAAGATGGGACAGAGCAACTTTTCCTAGCTCCCAGGAAAGGAGTGCGTAGCTCACACAGGTCCCGCCTAAAGAGTGCAAGAAGACTATAGATTTCCCCTTTGTCTCCCTATTTTCCAGAAGAAGAAAAGCCTGTATGCAAGTCAGAATCCGTCCATCTTGCCCAGGGGCCTCAGTGGCAGATCAGTTGGTGGTGAGCAGCTACCTTACTATCTGCCAGTAAGTAGCACTAGTCAGAGATACTGTGACCATATAATGTTGATATAAAAATAATAAAAGAATACGAAGTGAGGAAATAAACACATGTGGATAATGACAACATTCAGATTACTATTACTGTCAGGAAGGAGATAAACCTTACTAGCACGATTATGTGATTTTACTATGTATTACTATATTATTATTTTCTTGGCATATTCTATAGAGTATCTGTTCCAGACCACTATAAGAAATGGAGCTATGAGAAAAGGAATCATCTGTTTAATGTATTATGAAAAACTTAAACAAAGTCAGATTAATAAAATGGTAAGAATCACTGTTTTAAATGTCTAGGTAATACGAACTTCAGAGAGCTATTTTCCCCACCAATCTGTTGCTTAATTTTGTTTTTTACATTTTGATCACATTCATTTCATACCTGTCTAGTGACTAGTGTGGCAATGTTTGCTTAACAATCAGTGTTGCAGATGGTGCCGTGCCTGGAGGTGGAACCATGTATGGAAATTTCATTATAACTTAAGAAATGAAACTGTCGATTTAGATTACGCTATTATGAAAAAAATTAAGTTTCATGTGGTGTTAAAATGCTGGCATAGTGACAAAACCGTAAAAGCAAGGGAATGCTGTGATAAGGCTTTCAGAAACTGCTTTACTCTTCTCTCAGAAACTAGCAGCAGGCATGGCCCCGTGCACTCTCGGAGAAGGAGTTCATTTATCACTATGGATGCTGCATTTCCCAAAAAACCTAAACAGCAATTTGCTTTAACAGCTATCTTTCATTCGTTGTTGTCACTGCCTTGTGACACCTAAAAGAAATATAAGTTGAAATATTCAGTCTCTTGTATAACAGCACTGCAAATTTCTGCCTAACTGTGATGAGGAAATTTTCACCATGGTTAGTGCAGACAAATTCATTTTTCTCCTGGTGTGCTTACACTGGACAACTTTACAACTTCCTCCTCCACCTACTAATTTGCTACTTTTGAGGCATTTTAGGGATAATCATATTTTCTTAGGAAACGTCAAGATAATATTGTCATATCTAACCTTGCCATTAATCTGACACAGTTTTGCAATACCCTGTGATATTATGCAATACCCTGTAACGCATGACAAAGCATGTTGTGATGCACATCTCCCAGCCTGCAGTCTGACTTGCTGCTGTACATCTAGCTTCCCAGACCTCTCTCCAGGGGCCGGTGGAAGACCTCTGTCCTTCAGCACAGAAAGCAGATTTCCTCCAGCTAACACCAGCCAAATGAGCTTTCCCTGCACCCGGTGCTGCTCCTGTCTTTCACATGAAACGGCTGTGCAAAGAGGAATCGGCTCTGTTGATCTGCACATCCGCAGGCTGTGGAAAGCTCTAAACCCGCACAATATTTCTTGCTTGCTCCCACAAATAGCCACAACATTAGTGACAAAAGGTTCTGTGCTTGTCTGGAAGAGTTTAAAATAACAGGCCTAGTACTCTTAATTGACAT
Source organism: Gymnogyps californianus (assembly GCF_018139145.2). NCBI lineage: Eukaryota > Metazoa > Chordata > Aves > Accipitriformes > Cathartidae > Gymnogyps > Gymnogyps californianus. The sequence goes on along the minus strand of NC_059472.1, from coordinate 54,911,798 downwards.
ATATGCTTCAACAGGCTTATATAAAAGTTTCTTTTCTAAAAAGGAAGCTGTTTTATCTCCTGTGTTTTTGAACGTTACATAATGCCTCACATTGCTTGAAGTAGGTTTCATTAGTGAAACATGTAACGATCATCATATTTGCATTGGGAAGTTTCAACTCTGTCTTGCAAGTTGCCTAATACTTAAAATAAGCTTCTTGTTCATAGTTCTAGTACTTAGATTTAGTAATTAAGTTACATCCCAAAATGCACCACAGCAATAATTTAGGGTATTTCTGGCTTTAGGGGCCTGGGTGCTAATTGTAGAAACAAATTTATTCACAGTAAATTAAGACAAACAGGAAGGCCTTCAGCTGAAATACTGTGGAGAATGTTTGCTAAAGCTGAAATGGATTAAAAAGCTTCAGTGAGACTTTGTACTAGCAACCTAAATGAAACATGTCTCAGAATTTAAATATAAATAGATAATTCAGTTTTTAAAATACCTAGGGAATATTAACTGAGAGTCATGCATACTAAATCTTGAAGAAATGCTACTGCTTTAAATGTTTTAAGCTTTGCTAGCATAACTGGCAGAGTGTATTTCTACTTAATGGAGAACACAAAAGTCTGCTAAAATGCTTAAGTACATATTTTCATAACCCATGAGAGAGCATCTGCTTGTGCTTCTTTTTGCACAGGTGTGTCCTAGTTTCGGCTGGGATAGAGTTAATTTTCTTCTTAGTAGCTGGTACAGTGCTGTGTTTTGGATTTAGTGTGAGAATGATGTTGATAACACACTGATGTTTTAGTTGTTGCTAAGTAGTGCTTATCTTAAGCCAAGGACTTTTCAGTTTCCCATGCTCTGCCAGCAAGCAGGTGTGCAAGAAGCTGAGAGGGAGCAGAGCCAGGGCAGCTGACCCGAACTAGCCAAAGGGCTATTCCATACCATGGAACATCATGCCCAGTATATAAACGAGGGGGAGTTGGCCGGGAGGCGCAGATCGCTGCTCGGGCACCGGTCAGCGGGTGGTGAGCAATTGCATTGTGCATCACGGGTTTTTTTCTTTTTTTTCCTTTTTTTCCCTCTTCTTTTTTTTTTTTTTTTAAATTATATTCCTTTTCATTACTATTATTATTATTATTATTATATTTCATTATTATTATTGGTAGTATTATATTTTACTTTAGTTATTAAACTGTTCTTATCTCAACCCACGAGTTCTACGTTTTTTCCCGATCCTCCTCCCCATCCCACTGGGAGTGGGGGGAAGTGAGGGAGCGGCTGCGTGGTGCTTACCTCCTGGCTGGGGTTAAAACATGACAAGGTGCATCCCTAGATTTAACTTTGATCTTTTGGATGATCATTATATTTTGATTCACTGTTATACAGCTGTACTTAAAACATAGATACTGCTTGTAATAGAAAACTCTCCACTTAGATACTGCTGTGTTTATATAACGCTTTTCTGTAGCATCCAACTTCCATTGCAAAATCTGGAAAGTAGGTAATCACATAATAAGAAAAGTATTAATACCTGGTGTCTCACCCATAGATGAACAGCAGATGTAGAGATTTAAACATTCTGATAATAATCTGGTAACTATTGTTAGTATTGCATTAGTTCAGCAAATATTACTTTTCATTGGACCAAAAGCGTTTCTGAAGGTGGTGAGATCAGTCTCCTACTTTAGGTTTTATTTACCCTTTGGTAAGTACTTGTGATGATTTTAAAGTCGTGCCATATTTTTTTCCATAGTTATAGGACTACTTGGTGAATAGGCTACAAATCTGACATACACACTTGCATCATTTAACCACAAGAAGGACACAGGAATCTTCTTTTCCTTTCAGCCAAAGAATAGGGATCTTATCAGTCCATGGAGCAAAAAGGCTTTAGTCTCTTCTGGGTATACATCAAGCCAGCTTCATGATGCAGCCCAGCAGTGGGACACAGGCTGGTGAGGGGACTGCCCTGTGCACTGGGCAGTGCTGGGGGGCTTGCACCCCCCCGGCTGCACCATCTCCTCCCTTGGAAATGCAACGCAGTGCTGTGTGGTTTGAGTTCAGCTGAAGAAGAAAGAGAGGACCTGTCTCCCTTTGGACTTAACTTTTTTTTCTTCCATTTTCAACATCAATTTCTGTTCCTCAGACTAGTGAAACCGGACAAATAAACTAAAGGGGAAGACAAAAAGACTGCATGGCTGGGTCCTTGCACTAAATTCTAAGAACGGAGTATTTAATGCTTCTTTATGGACAGTTAAGGCCATTGATGTGTCCCTGAGGATAACTAGCTGCCTATGTGAAACATATTCTCTCTGCATTTGTTGACCTAATGATTCACATGCTAGTTTTAGTCAGATTCTTCAGAACATCCAGTTTCCTGATTCTGAAAAAAATCTCAACTTTGAACTCTGACTACCCCTTCTAGATCCATAGTTTCACTGCGAAATCTGCAATGTTTCTGCTCTAACAAAGCTTGCAGGAATAAAGCCCAAAGGATATGCTACCGCAGAAGACATGGCTCATTTTTAGGCAATGGAGTTTTGGCTATTTACAACACAACATGTCCCTAAGCTACTTCGTAATTTGAAAGGGTACTAAGGGTATGTATTGTAGAGTGGTATCTAAGTTACCATTTCTTACCCTCATGGCATGGCTGAGTTTTCATGGTTTCTAGAAGTAAGTCAGTGTGGTTGTTTTGACTTCAGTGCAACATTTAGAAGAACCAATCCACATTTTGTTCATTTTGAAATACTTTCTTTAACAAAATGAATGCAATTAAAAGGAGATTTATTAAATAACTGTCCAGTTTTCTCTGCTACAGAATGTGTTCACCTTTCAGAGTTTAATTTACTTACTTTACTTTCCAGAGATTTATTTTAAACCTTCCTGATTTGTTGAAATAGCAATTTGCACATTGTATAAGCTGTTTATAGATTTCAGCTGCTAGAAGGTTATTAGGGATATGAATCTATTTTGCCTTCAGGCATGTCTGTCAAAGACTGACCTGCAAATGCAAAAATAATTACATACCATTTCAGATTATGTTTTGATGGTAATTTTGATACCCAATACAACTGAAACAGGCTTTTTCTTTAGGGGAGAATAAAAACAGAGAAAAACCACTTTGTTCCAGTGGAAGGAGCAGAGTCATTTATACTTACTCTTAAAAAACTGTAATCAGGATTGGAAGTGCTCTCTGTGAAGAGCAAGGGATATCATATCTGAGAGACAGAATGGGTTTGATTTGTCATCTTCCCCTTTCAAAGCCTAACTAAGTGAAATATCTACAGCACTTCAGAAGAGGATTACTTCACCTAATCACTTGTCCCCCCAGATAGTTGAGCAGATGTGTGTTGTAACTACAGAGGGGTGAGAAACAAGCAGGCAGAAGGTAAACCCTGAGCTCTGGGTGGTAATACCTGTAGACAGCTTGTCTGCTCTTCTGTTCCCTTCCCGAAGAGCATCTCTGCCACGGCTGGATTTGAGGGAGCTCGTCAGCTCTGACAGCACAGGAGCAGCATCTCCCTCACGAGCAGTGAAGGTGAGCTGTGTTTTGCCCATTGTTTCCTATAGTAAGAACACTCATTCATTAAAAAATGTAGAGGGGGGGGAGAAAATGAAAGCAGTTTTTGTCATTAATTTTTGTTTTCGGTACCTGCTTTACCTGATTTCTTAAATCTGTCAGGTTTAGCAAAGGTAGGGCTGGTAAAGGAATAAAGAATAATTAGAATCCAGCTCTAAACCTGTAAGGAATGAGAGTTTCTTGCAAATGTTTTTCTTGGAGAGAAAAAGTGAACTGGATGGGTGAACTATAAAGTGGGTGAAAAACTGGCTGAACTGCTGAGTGTCATCCCAAGTGCAACCAGCGGCTGCTTACAAGCAGCATCCTCAGAGGTCACCACTGGTGCCCATCTCATTCATCGTCTTCATTAGAAATGTGGAAAGGAGATGGCACACACACTCAGCAAGGCTGTGGGCCCCATCAAGTTGGAGGGAGTGGCGGGTACACTGGGGTGCATGGACACCATTCAGAGGGCCCCCAACAAGCTGGAGAGATGGGCTGATGGAAACCTCTTGCAGCTCAACAAGACGAATGCGGAGCTCTGCACCCGTGGGGGAATAACCCATGCAGCCCCCGCGCGGGCTGGGGCCGGCTAGCTGGGAAGCAGCTGGGAAGGAGAGGACATGGGGGCCTGTCAGATACACAATAAGTAGGAGTCAGCAGCACATCCTGGTAGCAACAAAACCAAGCCCTCATCGGGACGGTGCTAACACACGTGTAGCCAGTTCAAATTAGATATGAGGAAAAATGTCCTCACAGCGAGAGTGGTTAATCCCAGGAGCAGGTTTCCCAGAGAAGCCATGGAACTTGCGTCCTTTGAGATATTCAAAACTCAGCCAGCCAAGACCATGGGCGACACAGGGTAACGTTGGAGCTAGACCTGCTTTGAGCAGGGCCTTGGATCTAAGGACTCTTACTACCTAAATTATTCTGTGTTTCTAATTCAAAGAAGAAAAGCGTAGACTACGCTTCACGGTTCCTAAAGGTAAAGCTTTATCCAGGCAGGGGACCTTGTTCACTGCTCTATCTCAGAGATCCGGAAAGGTTCTAACAATGAAGCAAATACTGAAAGAGGGGACAGGAGGATGATGGAAGAAGGGAATCAACTCCCTTTTGGAGACATCCATAAACAGCAATAGTCTCTTTGGATTATAAAAACTGCAGCCTGGAAAATTATTTTATCAACCAAACTGTTGGCATAAATTGACCTAAATTATATGAGTTTGGCATAATTTTATCTGTTTACATGAACTGAGCTGTACGATGAGCTATTTTTAACTGGTGATAATGAACTCCAACAGCTTACAGGACAGATGAGAAAGATGGGTCCAACTGTGCAGAGATAAGACTGGAAATCAGAAGTCTCCTCACAGATCTACTTCATGCTAAATATTTTTCATAAATGCTTTGAAACAGCTCAGATGGAAAATACTATACAAACATAAAATAATATTACTAATATTATCATGCTTTGTATAAATGCTCCTAACAATAAAAGGAGATGAGGAACACAACCCTGCTACCCCATAAAATTTATATTAAGCAGAATTACCTATGAACAGAATCTTTTAAGAGAGTCTCATTAAGGATCAGCTATCCTTCATGCTATACCAAATGATTAGTAACCACAGTGAAATAATCTTCCACCTGGCAGATAAATGTACAGGATGTCACAGACGGGTATATTAAATAACAGAAATGGAGAACAGACAAAGAAAGACATAACAAGAAGGATTTTAAAATAAAACATGGCTGTACGAGTAGGTTGTGGTTAACTACTGTTACCAGTTTCCAGAAACTGTTGAGTCCTTCCAGTACGAGTCAATCTATATATAGATATGATTTTCATTTTATTAAAAAGCATAATGCTCTTCTAGTCTCTTATGTTCTGAAGACCACAATGCTTTCTACCATAGTCTCTGGTGGCCGTGGAGTGCCTTTTGCTAGAGCATATAGATCTGTTTAGTCCTTCATTTTCAAGTTTACGAGACGTTGGGATAGAAAAGAACAGACAAATACGAAATGTGAAAAGCTGGTCTGTGATCATTACATATGTATTTTAGGATGTCACTGTTTTCTCTGGGACAAAGTTTTAAGACATTGTAAAGATGTACATTTCTGTATTTGAGCCGTTTCAGACTATTTTTCTGTGCTGCCTACCTAGCCTGTAAAACTTTCAGTCTGAATAACCATTTTCTGCAGAAATTCTAAATAAAGAGAAATTTTCATCTCATGCAAGCTCAAAACTAGTCAGGTGCTATCTATTTTATATCACTGCCTGAATTTCTTTGACAAGGATTAGAGATGCACAGAAACAAGGGGAAAAAGTGAAGTTACAAAGGTTAAGGTATCATTGCAATAATTCCTTGAATTTTAAGTAAGTAGCAGAAAAGAGGAAATAAATTGTATTATACAACTTTTCCAAACTGACAAATTACAGGAGTACAATCACTGAGCAGTCATACATTAGAACTGAGTGAAAAGGAATAAAGAATGAATAAATATGAAAGCAATTTCTAATTAAAGGTTTTTGTTGACTATGTTTGCATCCCTTTCTAATGTTTTTTTGGAAGAGTTTAAGCAAATCAAGATTTGTGTTGGCTAACATCCAAGATTTATTTAATCACAAAAAGACTTTTTTTGGTGATTAAACAAAATTCATTTGAGTGAAAGCCAATTACAGTTTATAAAGACTAGCTACAAGAAAGAAACAATGCTAGTCACTATGCTTAGGTATAAAATCACAGCCATAATAAGGAATTGTAGGTGACTAAATGATCCACAAGGTGAGAATTTTTTATTTTAAAAAATGTAAAAAACTAGGCAAATTCAAAACAAGTACTGTATGTTCTCAGAAAATTCACTAATTAGATGAGAAGAGTATACTCACTAAACATTTTTTTATAATTGTTTTAGTTCTTCCATATCATCATATCTTCTCTTAGATTAGAAATGAAATTAATTTATATGCAAAGTCATGTACTAGATCAACTTAAATGAGTGGCAAAGTTTTGTAGATTTTATTACCAATTCCATTTTTTTTCTTGCTATTTTTTGCCAGCTACATCCAAGTTACACATTAAGTTTTGCTTTTCCAGAGTATCCTTCTTTAAAAGTAAGAAGCTACTTGTCCTATTTCTGAAATTTATTTGTGTTGAGACCCAAAGCCCATTGATGCTAAGGAGAAAACTTCAGTGCGTTGTTCCAAACACCCAGTTTGAGATATATTTCATTATCTGCTAGACCAGATTATGTCTGGTACATGCCTGGATACAAAAAGGAACAGGAGGAGAGAAGGCTCCTGGCCTTTCCTGGGTCCCCTTTGCAGGATTTAGGTGCTTTTAAAATGAGCTCACTTTCTGAAGTCGCTGGATCTTTCTTGCTCCTGTCCCCGCAAAGGCCAGCAGCAGATGAGCCCCGAGCCCGGAGAGTGAATGGGGTTTGCTGCCAGCCCTGCTCTGCAGTGCCTAGGAAAACAAGGTGGTGAGAAAGGAGATTTTGCATCCTTTTACAAGACAGGGTTCATCCTCAGTGTTCATCAATGAATATTGGATACAGTCTAGTCTATGATTTGCCATGGCTTGCACCTGAATGATGTTCTTGATACTCATTTTGAGTCTGCTTATTTCTGTGAATGATTTTAGAAGACTCTTCTGATTTGTGCTGCTGAATTTGATCGACTAATGTTTAACTACAGAATTGCCATTGCTGGTTTTGGATAAAAACAATATACATTCTACTGCCTGGAGGAAGACATTTTCCTTTCCTATTTGATACCTGGCATTGTTCCTGCTGAAATTTATTTGCTGTGATTTCTTCAATAACCCATTTCTATGCCATGGGGGTTTTTTTGTCACTGTTTTGATTTGCTGCTCTCTCAGTTCTTCAAATCATGCTTACCAAGGTATGACAGAGTACAGTTTTAAAGCAGGGAAAGCAGTGGTGACCACACAAATCCTTTTAAATCCAATCTGCTGGGTAGCAGAGCATAGTAAATGTGATTGGTGGGAAATCTAGACATGCTTTTGATCTCTCTGTAGATAGAAATTCCTCTACAGGATTTGTATTGGCTTTGCATTTTCATTTCATGATTTTTAAAGTGATCGTATATTTTGGGTAAATTAAAAAGGAAAAGATTTAGTGGGTATGTGCAGATATTTCCTCCTCATATTAGTGTTTGTGCTTTGAAAAACTTCTGTAGAATATTTAGTTCTGATGTTAGCAAGGTAACAGAGCCAACGAGTTGAACTGTGTATGACTGATGGCCAGGTAGTTTATCCTCTGTAGTCAGTGTTTAGCACCCGTTTTTAATTTAGAACGATATTATATATTCCATTCAACTTGTACATAACATATTAAAAGATTAGGTGATAATCACGTAGCACATAGGATGGGAGGGATCTTGAAAGTGTTTTGTGTGTTTTATGTCCATTTGTGACAGTTCCTTGTAGACTATGAGCTCTCAAAAAGCAGGACTGCAAGCAGAGAAGTGGGCACTTGGAAGTGTGCTGCTTACTGCTGGCTGTATTCTTAACCATTTGATCTTTCCAGTGTGCTTTTATTCCCTTTCAGAATGCAAAATATTCTTTAGTTCCCTTGGCATAGCTGGAAAAAGAATTAAAGAGGTAATGAAAAGATGATGCCTACAGCGGGGACTAAGGCTATATATTGTCTCCTACTTAGGTATACACCAGAATCACATCCAGGATGGAAAATGCAAATATACACAAAAGAAGAAATTAGGCAAGCTTGTGAGTTAGGTGTGCTCAGGTGAGTGGCATAGGAGAAGAGCTTAACTGGAAGACAGAAACCTGAAGGTAAGTCTGACATACCCTGGAGCACGGTGTGCCAGCACAGGGTGACTGGGAGAGCAAAGCCTGCAGGGAAAGGGGGCAGAGGGAGCCAAACCTGGTTGTCTTCTTTATCCTGCCTCTTGGATGGGACTTTGCAGTGAACGGTCCTCAAAACCACACAGGGTTTTGGTTCAAAGGAAGCTAGTTCATTCACTTAGAAAGAAAAGCTGTACTGCTTACTTGCAGCTACGCAGTGTGGACAGCTAAGGACCTAGGAGCAAACTGTGGAGTTAAGTTACATGCTAGTATGTATGCTAGGTGTATCCATAGGCATCCACTTTGCTTTGGCTCTACAGTCTAACACACAATTTCCTGCAGTGCACAACAGCCCTGCTTCCACGACAGATGGGTAATTCTGGTATCGTGAAGTCTGCACATAAACTATGAAATAAAAGCTGATACAACAGCTGAAATGGCCTCTAAGGATTAAAATTGCAGCCTGTGAAGGATCTCATCATGGAGCAGGGAAGAGCCAATAATAATTTTTCACTCTGAAGCCTTGCCGTGACATCACCTGCAACAACTTTGCTCAGTTCAAGGCATCCCTATACCAGAAAGATATTAACATATTAGGAGTGTAGAAAAGAGCAACAGGAACTGTTATGAAGCTGGATAGATGGATTAAAAGAAACATTGTTGAGAGAAAGAAATTATAGGAGGCTACCTATGTTTGAAGGAGGTTAAAAAGGGAAGGGGTGGATCACCACTAGGAGCAGCATGTTGGATTGCTTTTAAATTGGGAGTTTCATGCTGAATGTTAAGAAAGAAATCCTTGGCCTTATTTCTCAGGGAGCCTGCAGCAGCTCTTCCACTCAGCTCCAGCCCATCCTTAGAACTGCACTAATGAACATTGCAGTAATGTTTTACATTTGTATCATAGCAAGAACCAAAAATGCTTCCACAACAGAAGACATATTGCTTTAAGACCTTTCCCACCCTAATTTCCATATAGCAAACAAACAGAAAAATACTAACACTAAGTGCTCACTGGACATAGTCAGCCAAATTATGCTCTCACAAGTACTAGGTCAGTGAATTCCATGCACACAGCCAAAAGCTGGTTTAACCCATAGTGTGAGACACAAGTAAAGCAATGGTAGTTGAACATTTATACCCCTTAATGAGGTTATATTTAATATGCCGTGAGCGTTTCTGGTCACCTTATTATAGTCAGGTTATTGTAGAAAGGAAGTGACAGCAGGGGCAATCAGTATTGTATAATGCAGAGACTTAAGCATTTCAATTTTTTTCTGAACATTTGTGAAAGTAGGACTGTGTTAAAAGGAAAAAGGAGAACTGGAGAGGCATTGAGGTACACAAAGCCTGCCACCTATTTAAATTCCAGTCAGAGATAAGAGCACAGGTTTGTCACTAATATAATGTGAAGAAAAGTTTAAAACAATGAATTAGCTATGATTTCTTTAAAGAGTAGTTAATAAATATGGCTGCGGTAAGTTTGAATTAGATTATTGATGATTGGCAATAGGATATTAAAAGCTACTCACATCAATGCTTTCCAAACAACTTTTTTCCACCCATAGTGCAATAGCATTTTGTTATGGGTTCAATGTGCCACTTTCATTGTGGTTCAATGTAAATTGAGGGAATTCTGAGCACTACAAGGGCTGAAATCTGGTTTAAATTGCAGTCCTTTGGAACTCACTTCCAACTACCAGAAAAAATTTAAATGTTTCTGATTTTGCTGCAGCCACCTCCCACTCTCACCTGCCCCCTTGGGCACAGAAGTCCAGAAACGCAGCAGATTTGTCACAGGCATCGGTCCTTTCCTTTGGCTGGGGGCAGAATAAACAGGCTGAAGCAGTAGCCTGGAATCTGCAGCCATACACTGCCTGTCTGCACCTGTGCTAAATCCTAGAGGAGATTTTAAACTTTTTGCTAATTACAGGACAGTTACGTAGAAGAAGTATAATTCTTTATTTTTTAAAAATCTAAATAGATTTGGTTTTAATATTAAATCACTCTCTCAGTTTGCTTTCAATGGTTAGCTTTACTGAGGACTATTCTGTTGTTCGTATGGATTGTTTCTCTTTATTCCAGCAAATCCAGATATTCTGATTCCCTTCAAGTTGCTATTGATTTCGGCGCAGAGAGGTTTCACCTCCACTATTTAAATGCATTGTGTTCTTTAAAAGTGCGACATCAACAGCTGCCCATTATTTGCTGCTCGTCCTGCAGGTCGGTGTATGGAGAGGATGGAAAACCTCTTGCTACCCTGCAGAGAGAGCGTATCACACCACCATTTGTGCCCTTGCAAATGCTGTGTTATGAAATTATTCCCTTCTTAAATTCAAAAGATTTAACAAATACTCAGATTAGGTGCTCAAGTTGTTACTGATTTTGGAAAATATTAAAGATTTTAGAGTCTTATTTTGAAAATTAAATTTGAGGGGTTTAAACCTTTAGTTTACCATGCCAATAATATGATTTGTGTTATGGTAACTATCTATTCATGCAGTAGGTATCTGTAAGTACAAAAACCAAATTTTTTTTTTCAAATGGATCAAACTGATCTTGTGACTGACACCAAGCACATTTTGTAACAGAAAAGTAATAGAAGTAAAAGTAACGGAAAGTAGATAAACACATACACAACTGCACTGTCAGTCATCCATAGCAAACTATTCACTTAGAAACTGAAAGTGCATAAAATATTTACCATTTAAAGAGAGGGAAAGAAAGAGAAGTGTGGCAGAGAGAGAAACATGAAAATCAACACTATGATTCACATAAATATACCTTCTGATACTGAGGTCACGAGGCTCAGACGTGGTCTAGAACAGCTGATTGCGAATTGGTTGGTTTGAAGATTTAACTGTCATCAAGGTGATTTGTTTCATGTAAGCTGAACATTTAGCCCAATTACAAAAAAGAAAGATCTAAAATATAAGAGCTATTATTCATACTCCAAGCTGAAAATGATGTAAGAGCTATGGCATACATAACTTTTTTTTCACATTGTCATCTTTACGTCTATATTTCCAGGGCTTTCAAAAATAGAACTGAAGTCATGGCAATTTTGTGTGAAACACTGGGATGAAAATGAATTATGTTCCCTGAGACAAGACACTTTTAAGAAATACATTTTATGATGACTATGTAAGATTCTACATATATTTCACAAGATGGTATCCCTACCACTAGGGCTAATGTTATTTCAAAATAATGAAAAGTTTATTTCTTATGGTAAAACATTCAACAGATATATTTTTAAAAATTACTTGTTTTTCTAATTGCTATGTTTACTCATTTGACTAATAATGCATAAAATCAGCCATCTCTTGGTTTACAAATATGTATATATTCCTCACTCAGATTAATCAGAAATAATTTTTTTCTTAAACATGAGAGGTTTGTCAGTATCTCATCTTAAAGATACTTCACATGAAATTGTATATTTTGTATATTGCACCAATTACATAGTTTTCAGAAAAAATTATAGATAAAAAGGCAGTACATATAGCTAATTGCTCTTCTGAGGCCAATTAAATACTTGAAAGTAGAGTAGCATGGGCTGAGACCAGGCAGCTGTCCCCAGTGAGCTGTGTTAAATTTTGGGGGATTGCAATGAAAAGGAAAAATGTCAAGGGAAAAAAAGATACAAGTAAACAAAAAGTTGATCTTCCAGCAAAGAAAATTATGAAACAATCATAGTTTTCAGTTATGCAAATTCCTGTCTAGCAGTTGCTTTTGTGCTCTGATTTTTGTGTTAATAAACATGAGCTTTTTTCAGCTAAAATAGATTTTCTCATTTGAAGAAGGTACTTGGATTAAATAGTTGAAAGCAAGGAAGATACTGGAGAATATTCAATTATGCTTTGATTCACAGATTAGTTATTCTTATTAGTCTGGAAAGGCTTCAGATTATTCATTCTATTTTGTTGTGCTATATATTGTCTACATTTGATTGCTAACACTTGATGAATGTTTTCTGTAATTAAAAATCCTGGTTGTTGTAAAGAACAATGAAATATGCATAATTTCCCTTTGTCTTATTTTTACCTAACTCAAAGCTGTTCATACTTTGTAATTTAGGAGAGGTAAAATGATCTATAAATGTATCAATGACAACCACCACTGAACTTTTGTTTTCATATTCCATCTAAACCCATAATCAATCTTTCCTTAGTTTCACCAGACACAATTGTCCTGACATAGCTTGATTCAGCGCTTAAGCATGTTGACAGCTCACCTGATACCATAATTGGACAAACTGATGTTGATAAGTCTAATTCTTCGACAAGATACTTAAGTCTGGAGAGTGAAGTCCGGGTTGGCCTCTAATCCAGAAGGGTGCTGGGATCTGTCTCTGCAGTCATCACACTGTATTTATACATTCACAGTCCCCCACGCTAAATTCATCTTTAGCAGACACTCAAAATCTGATGGCTAGAGATGATCGCTGCATACAGATGAACACTGGGTTTCACAGTAAGCTACTTTGTCAGCACTTGTGAAAGGGAAGCTGACGGCCCTGGTGCACAAGACCTGGAGGTTTGCCCCTGCCTGCCCTTGCACGCAGGGCTACAGAGCCACTCGGCCACACAGGAGCATCCCCAGCGCAGGGGTATCCAGTGGAGGGATAGAGCCGAGGACAGGCTGCGCCCAGTGCTACTGGAGCCTCACAACTTATATTCTCCTCCTCTTCCCCAACTTCCACCTCAGTTAGAGGTCTCCTGTAGCGAACTACTGGATGTGGTGAGAGCGATTTCTTTGGCCCCCGTCCCTAACACAGCTTCATAACAACCATCTTTCATCAGGGCTATAGATTGAAGCTTTTCTTTTTGATGTTGTTTTCCTCATACAGGGTCCATGCGTGAGGTACTGTTGGTATTCAGCTTTAGTTGGAAGTACTCAATACAAGCAAGAATGTTTTAAATTTGCAATAAAGATCCTGAAACATGTAATTGCTATTCTGGGGGGCAAAACTGCTTGTGTTCATAAGAGTATAAGAAGCAATCACAATAGTAATGGAAATTATTAATGAAAATCAAAATATATTAGAGACAAGAAGTGGACAGAATAGATAAGGTCTAAATTCGATGTGCCCAGTATCAAATCTCCAGCAGCGTCCTGAGAATAAACGTGAACATTTCAAGCTCCATATCCTGTATGTTTTCTAACTGCATTGGTGAATGTTAACCGGGCAGTAACTTGGGCTTATTTGCTACAGCATCACTGACATATGCATCCCCTCCAGGGGCAGCTCCTGGAGCGCAGGCAATGCAGGGTGCTCACCACACACAGCTCTTGGGTTTAGCCTCCTCAAGAGCAGACTGGACTGTTCCATGATATCAGGTACTTAGCCCTGCGTTCCTGTGACCCTAAGACAGTATCATGATTTTTCCTCGGGTTTTTTTCAGCTCCCATAATGCAAAATGCTGTGTGGTTTTATTGTAGAGTAGTATTTTCACAGTGTGAAATTCAAAATGTGCATTGCACGCTGTGGAAGTATGGCATGAAAGCATATGAGGGTGACTAAGGATTAAATGCTTGATGGGGTGGTGCTGGAGAACTAGGTACAGCAGAAGAAGAAGAACCCGATGCAGTTTTCATTAGATATTCACTAGAATCAATATTGCCTTTTGGGAAGGCTCCCATAATCCTTTAAATCACTCCAATAATCCTTTAAATCACACCATTTTATTTTTGGAGACAATTCCATAGGTTATGGTAGCGAAGAACCTGTGAGCTAATGAATACTAGCAACAGACAGGACTAGGACCTGGGAATGAACTGCAGAACTAATGGCAGCTTGGCTTTGTGGTGTCCAGACTAAAACTAGGACTAGCTAGAGCCAGCTTAGGACTTCTCATCGGTGTACAGCAAACTCAGTTTTGCCACTCTAGTTATGAGGGCAACATTTATTATTTTGGGTGTGGTTCACCACCCAAATATAGAAATCTGGAAGATGGCTATCTACAGCTGAATAGTTTCCTCTTCGTTGCCTGTGGGGAGAAGTAAGCACTTTGGGTGTGATTAACTTTGTTCTATAAATGAGGGAGAGAGTGAGGAAAAGCCAGCTGTTGAAAGGGGGCACTGCAGTGGCTGGACGCAGCAATCCCACCTTGGCATCCACAGGAGGAGCTGCAGGCTGGCAGGCAGGGCTGCTGCATCAGTTTTTACTACAGGAGTGTTTTCAGGTGGAAGAATGTGTGACTGCTTTAACTAGCATGAAGTTGTCTCTCACAGAATAAGCAATTGTTGAGAAAGGGACAAAGCAAGCAACCGGAAAAGTATACTCTTTTTCATTTAGAAAAGCATTATAATTACAGAAGCATGCAGAATGCAATAACATATTTTCTGTTTGCTACTCACTGCTTCAAAGCAATTTAAACAGCCAAAGGAAATGAGAGAACCAGGAAGATTTACGGTATGTGTTGATATTCTTGCTGCAGGCAAAGAGACATAGCTAATTGGCTTTAGACAGTTTTGAAGGGAATCCTTTTCTAGAAGCGTAGGCACACCACATTTTACTTTATTTCAAAGTGGTGTGCATACGGCACACAAAAAAGAGAAGGTAAGATTTCCAGCATAATTGCATATAATCTTAACTAAAAATGATAATGATCTTTCCTTTCCGTAATTGTCTTTCCACAAAGTTTCTTGGTAGAGGAAAGAAGTGGTAGATGAGAGTTACTGATGAGTGAGATGTACACTGAATGAGATGCTTTCTCCTTTTGGGTTTACTGACATCAGCTGAGCTTCCATTTTAAAATCTAAACAGTAGGAAACAACTGTTCCCTGATTGCTGTCATTCCACACTCCAATGGAGTAGTCCACTTGCAATATGGGAATATCAACTTAACAGGAAGCCCAAAACCTCCTAAACCAAGGGAAAATAATGTAAAGTAACTGCTTGGATTGATCAAATGTGGGAAAAATATTAAAATCAACCCATTCCTCATGTAAAATGTTTCACAAACGCCAGTATACGTATTCCTTTAATAATCTTATAGGGCCAAGCATATTTGATACTTTTTAAAAGGTTTAACATTCTTTGATATTCCTGTGGAGCAACCCTTGAGAAACTGAAAAGGCACATTACAAAAACCACACACAAGTTACAAAGAAGTCTGTGACAAAACCAAGTTTTGAATCCAGAATTCTCCCACACCTCATCTAAATCCTACTTTGTGACTGAGACCCCTTTTTTCTTCCTTACTAGTTAAGCTTTTAAGACTCTTGCAAACTGTCAAATGGAAAACACTGATATGGATGAATTACCTTTAAGTTAACCACACACACTTCAAACATCTGGCTTGGCCAAGTAGCCAGGGGTCCTTTAGTCCCCTTGAGGATCCCTTAAGGCGGCTGGACAATTCCTCCATGCAGGCAGAAGGCTGCATTTGAGCAGAGGTGTGCTCTTATCCCGAATGATGCATTTCCCTTCAACTGGATCTGAGTGTCTGCAGAGCCCTTCAGAGCTGCAGTGTGCTCACCTTTGTCTGGTCTGTGGTATCTCCCTTGCTTTTCCACAGACTTGCCTTGCTGTTGCAAAGTGCTTCATATGCTCATCACAACTGTAATGATTCCTTTTGATATCTCTTCCGCCAAGGCAGTGGGATGAGTTTTCCAGCATCGGTTTAGGAAGAGAAAAGCAGAGCCCCGAGGAATCCTGCAAAAAGTCTCCCCTGAAAAAACACACAAGCACTGTCATGGTCAGGAGACAGGCATGCATTTATGTATGAGTACATTTCCACCATCTTGCAGTGCAAAATCAACTGCAATTATTGTAAAGGTCAATAAGTTATCACAGCAAAGGACATAAGGTTACCCTGCCCCTCAACCTCATCACCTTACTAGAAGAAGTGATCATGGAAAATAATGTCAGCATCCTGCTTTCTCAACATGTTGGTGAGGACTGAACGCTAGTGCATTTTCTTCTTGTTTCTAGGTAAGCATCTATCCCGCATCTGCTCTTCCTCTCACATCCCACTTTGTGGTTTATTTTTGTTAGCCTACCTCAGACAGTTCTTCGCCAAGCACAGCTTTTGCAGCTCTGTGGAGCCACAATCTCATCTCTGTTTTCTTGTTCCAAATGGGGTAAATTCTGAAACACATCCATGGATCACCCTCTCCAACTTGCTTATTTGGTGTTCTCTCAGAAATCTTTCCTGTAGAGACAATAGAAGGGAAAGGATAGTCTTCTTCCAGATTTGACTGAAATCTTGCTCACAAAAACTAAGAAGGACCATTTAAAAACATAATTGTCTGCAAAACCTAGCAAATATTTTGCAAAAACTAAGTCACTGAAAATGCATTGTTCTTCAAAAAGTTGCAATAATACCAAGGACTTAATTTGATCACTAAAGCATAAAAATGAGGAAAGTGCAACACCGGAAGCATTTTCAAGAAAGGAGTTGCTCCCATTGCCAGCATTTCCTCTGGGCGCCTGAGCCAGGTGAAAGCCACCTCAGCTAGAGGCTCTTGAAGATGCCTTTGTTTCAACACTCTGCTAATGATGGATTTCACAGCTGGACAGTTTCTTTAGCAGATCTGCTGACACCTCAATTAGCAAATCCTAACCATCAATAACAGCATCTACCCATGGGATTTAAGCTTCTTAAACCAAGCTTCTGTCTTTTCTACAGCTTCCTGCATTTTACAGCTTCCAAGTCTCCAGACCATTGCTTCACCCTGCATTACACACAAGCATCAAAAGTTAGTTTTAGCTGAATCTAAAAAAGGAGCTGTGAATAGGGAAAGGATGTATTATCGTCTCAGCTGGATCAATTTTACAGTTCCCTCAGTGCTCCGTCACTTATAACAGTGCATGTTCAGTACTGAAGAGCCCAACGTGAGGTAAGTGCTAAATTTTTTAATGGGGTGGGGATGTTCAATCCAGCACTCCCCTGATACTGGAAAGGTGTTTGATCATGAACAATAGATTTATCGCTTAAGACAAAGTGACACCTCTTGACGCCTCTCATTTTGTTGGATTAAGCCCTCATTACATTGTAAATATTACTCTCCCCCAGAAGATGGGAGGAGGTGAGGTACTGAAAACTGAAGGTATGTCTTTACTGACATAGACAACCATCTGAAGATGTGCTGCTGCTGTTCACATGGCAGTCACATGTGAAAAGTATATCCTTTCATCAGAGGAATGTCTTCAAGCTGAGCACACAGCTCTTCTTTTGTCCCTCTGCACTTGTTCATAGAGCCACCAGCCTTGTTTTTAATTGGTCTTCAACAGAAGACTGAAAAGTGTTTTAGGTTAGAAACACACAGTGCGGTAGCTCATTGCAAATGGCAAAGTAGCCGACGAGCTAGTAGTGATGGTCATGAAATATGCATGTGGACAATGAGTGCTGAGTGGAAATGTAAGCTGTTAGGGTCCCGATTTAGGCTATTGTAAATCCATAAAGGTTTCTCCAGTGTTATCTGGACTTGTAATGTGGGATAGCAGGATAAAGCGTCTTTAATTCCTGCGAATGCAAATGACATCAGAGTGGAGTCCATTATTTCAGCATGAATATTTAGGCATTTGATTTTTCCCCCTCATGACTAAGCTTTACTGCTAACTAAGTAGAAAAGCTAAAAGGAAATTATTAAGTATATTTTCTGACTGTGTATAAAATACTTTTTATTTTAGATTTGACTATCTGATTAGTCCACTGCAGTGTTCAGGATACCACATCTAATCACACTTACATTCTCCCAGCACAATGAAAGGAGAAAGCAGTTTAAAAATGAAAGACATGGTCAGTACAGACTCTAAAGGAGGGGTTAAACTAAAATTTAAAGCAATATCAAGAAGCCCAGTAACGCTCAGAACTGCAAGATAACTGTGGAGTAGAAAGTCTTAAAATAGTTCTGACACTGATTTCACAAATAATTTTTGTATGGTGTTGAATCAGACCTAGACTAATATTTTTGATGTGTTGCTCTGTGTCTGTCAGTGGGCTCCCTCCCTTGCGTGACACCACCACTGCAAAGAATTTCCCTCCCTACCAGATCCCTCGATCCCTTGCAAGCAGACCTCCTCCTGGCCCCGTTTACTGCTGAAGGATTGCAAGTAAGTGACAGGGTGACTCTGGGCTCTCACCAAGTTTCAGATCAGCCTCCTCTTGTCATGGAATCACAGTGAACTTTTGATCTGGCTTTGCTATTTTAAAATTTCCCAGAGATCTCCTGCATCACTGATGCTGAATCATTATTTACAGCCAGCATTAGAAAACATTTACTTTGAATGTGCTGTTGATGCTTTAGTAAAATTCCTCTGTGTGGATAATTTCTGGTTGTAAGGATAGGCTTACTTAGCCTTGCTTAGAACTGCTAACAGTGGATATAATTCAGGCTTAATGAGTTGTGAACAACTTTGGGTATTTTTTAATCCTGTGGGAAGGCTGCTTGGCTATTGAACAGTTTGGCCATAGGAACTGCAAAAAAATCCAGAGTCCCGAAATGTTCATCCTGGGAGATGTGGAACTGACTGAAGGAAAATGCTTTCTTGAAATTGGCCTCCTTTATGGATCTGTCCTTTCTTTTCTGGCTCATAGACACAGTGATCGCAGTGAATGACCAGCATGACTGTGGAGGTGGGGAAGTTATAATAAGAATTTGGATCAGCTCAGATAGATCCAGCAGCAGTAACATCTAAATAATTCACAAGTTTGTACAGCCATATATTTTCCTTTCATCTTGGTGCTAATGTAATCAACATTAATTATAATGCTTTGTTGCAATAACACCACAATTGCAATTAACTCTCCTTTTTTGAGTTTGGGAAATCAGGAGGAATTTAGTATGTTGTTGAAGATCCCCTGTCAGTCTACATGCACCTCCATACAGTCTGACCTCACTCGTTCATTTTTGGGAGAGGATTACCGGCTAGTTCTTTTAATTCAGCACCCAACTGCCTAACATGAAATCATCCAAAGGGGTGAAAAAAAGTCATCATGATGTTAATTCTTCACCATCATTTCTCTGGGCTCTATCATACAATGATACCTGTGTGAACTGTGTGAGTAAATTACTATCTGTTCAGTCTAGAAAGAGCTGGCCGGTAGGAAGGAGCTAACTCACCACTATTTGGCAAAGCACTTTCAAGTACACCTTTCAGAAGGATGTTATTACTTCCATAAGTCAGTAGTAGTTTTGGTTCAGATTATGAAATCTTTGTCTCCAAAGTAATTTCTTCTTTTGAAGGTGACACGTCCTTAATTAACGTACTTATTTTAGTTCAATTAATATTTATAACATTTTGCCCAAGAATTTTTTCCTGTATTCAATTTAATGCTACTTGTTCTAACTCTGAAATCACTCTTTGCTTTAGTGACACAATGTTTGCTGTCTCAACTAAATGCTTTGGTTATGTTTGGTACCTTAGCAAAATAAGTACTTTCTATTCATTATCTAAATAAGTGATTGGAACATTTTGGTATTTTGCCGCTATTTGGTTATATGTGATGTCATACAGATAAACATATTTGGTGGACTTAACAGAAGTCAATATTTAATAAATGACTGCCCTATAGGAACTTCATCTAAACTGTGAAATTAATAATAAATGTTTTCAAATAGTTGCTTTCCAGCATATGGCCTCTTGAATCATTTATAAGTTGGGCCCCTTCAGTAAGTCTTTTCATATTTAATGCATTAAGTTGGAATATTTATTGTATTTCTGAAAAGAATAAAGAATAAGGTTCAAGAGAAAAATCACTCAGGGTTTGGATGAAAGGAAAACCAAACATTTTAGGTCATATATACAACTAATTAGGGATAGACTGTGCCTTTAGGTAGAACCTTAAATAAAACCCTATTCATCCCATCCTCAAGCAAAGGCTTAAGTTCTGCATTCACATCTGAAACATCACTTCTCCAGCACTCCCTCGTTATGCAGAGCAAACATTTGAAGAAGCCCTTAAAAAGTTGTGGTGGGCTCTTTTCCCTAGCACAGACAGCAAAAAATTAACCCTGCCTGCCTGCTGATGGTCTCCTCCCCTCCCCTCCCCTGGCCTCAAGAAGGATCTGAGGGCACACCTTCCAGCACATCTCTGGGCTCCTCTGGCGAGCCCTTCTGCCAGAACTGTGCAAGTGGGTTGCAAAAGGGTTATTTTATGCACCTCTTTATAAACTAGATTAAGGCTATGGGCAATCTGGCTCCTAATGATAAACATATATGAATTATTGCACTGGAAGAGCAGTGTTTTCTTGAATTGGTACCTGAAGGCAAACCTTCAAGGAGGTTTGGCATCTAGTCATGGCTGAGGTTACCTAGCAGAGAGTAGATATTTTGGCCATTTAGCACTCGTGTGGAGGTCCGTTGAGGAGACTGTTGCAGGTTCCTCCCTCACCCCTTCTCAGCCTGTCTGTGCCTCCCCGTGCTCCTGAAGGATGCTTGGCAAAGCCTACCTGGCCCTCTCCACGTGTGCAGCACAAATGCCTGGTTCGGTGCCTGACTGGGGACAAGCTTGGGCACCTGCGAGGCTGACGCCGAATTGTGCGTGGCCGTTGCAGTATGAGATGCTTGTAAAGATCAGCATTCAGGTTTGCAAAGCACTTCATGGGGACAGGGTGGCCATGAGAAGAGATGGAGGCTGTGCTCCATGTAACAGACTTGGATTAGATACACCGATAACAGTGTTGAACCCAGAGAAACTGTAAATGTTTTCAAGAGCTGAAAAGCACTGGCATATGTTGTCCACCTTTCTTGGGGCAGCAAGACAACTAGCAGCTTGCATTAATAATTATGAGTTATTTTATTTTCAAAAGCTAGAAAATGTATAAGCAGGCACTAAAACAAGATCAAGGCACCAAAACAAAAATTAAATGTTTTTTCATTTAAAGGAAAATTATGGATCACTTTTTTTTGCATCCTACTGGCAAATACATGCTGTAAAAGCCAGGAAGTGTTTGTAATACAGGTCTTCTGGATGACTTTGCACTATTAAATTTACATTTTTTGTTGTAAAGATTAATGTTGCTAATGTATACAAAATATTCTGCATCTATAACACATAGATTAGCATTTATTATTAGCAGCACTGTGCCTATTTATTTTGCTGCATTACACATTTGTCTGAAAAGTATGTTTGTGCTGTGGTTATCACTAACAAGATTATGATCTGTTCAAATGGCCTGATCTAGGCTGCACAAGCCAAATGAATAACATGAAGTACATCTTAATCTGATACCTTGCAGATTCAATAGGTCCCACTGTGATACCAGGCCCTGATATCATTTCAGCTTATATTAATACAAGGCAGCAGGACTTAGCTGTGGATGAACAAGCTCCCTGCCTCCTTGCCAATGAATCGTGCAGAAACTGTGGAAAAGCAGCAGCTCAGCTTTCCATCCTCAGTCCTGAACTTGAAATATTTCTTTAATACAGCGCAGAAGAGCCCAGGACCACAGGAGAGTAAAGCGTTACGGCTCTAAAGCAGAGCAGATGCTTCCCAGTGGGCCAGAAAAGGGTGTGTGGATGCTAACAGTGACTGAGATTTCAGATGTACACAGTATTTGGTATCATTAGCCTTGCAAAGCTCTATAGTCAGTGTACTGGCACATTCCTATAAGGCTAATCTTCCCATGCACAGAAGCACAAGTGCTGATTTAGACATTGCATATTCTGCCAAGCCTCGAGACAGCTGGAAGTCAAGTAAACCAAAGTGCAGCACCCTGGGGTCCTCTCGGCTGATCCAGACCTTTCTGTTTTCTGTGTATATACACAAAATGACACATGACGTACCAAACCTCCACTAGGCACAGTAGCTGAAATCTGTAAGAGGTTTAAAATGAATAATTTATTTCTCAGCAGCCTGACTAAAATACGGTGATCATTCAGTAAAGACCTAGAGGTATAGAATTCCTTACTTTGATTTGATAATTTCGTCATGATTAGTTAATAAATCACTGTATCCAAGTGTTAATAATATTTGTTTGCAACAGACGCTTTTCATTGGTTATGTGGCTCTCTTGCAATAATGTTGTAACTAAACAGTCTGGATGTATGTTATAAAAATAGATTGCAGACATCACACACAGATTCATTTGAACTTTTGCTTCAAATTTCAATAAAGTTTCCAAACCCTTAAGATCTTTACCACCTCTGACCAGCTGCAGTACTGATACTGTAGGTTTCCCTGCCTTTGTTGAAGTAAGCAATTATGCAGAACACATGGCTTTGAGGACAATCTATTTTTGGATTCCTAATCGGCGTATATTCATAGACAGGAGAATGAATACTGTTTTCACTTCTATTCTAAAGAAAGCAAATGATTTAAACTGATGGTTTGAGAAGAAAATGAATACAGGATTCCATGTTTTACTCTCTGTAACAGAATCTGATGTAATCTTTATGTGTCCTCAACAGTTCTTTTTAATAGGAAAAATATTTAGAGGAAAAAAAGGATTTCCCACCCTCAAAGTTCCCCCCACCCCCTAAAGTTTAAAATTCTCTCAAACAAGTGAAAATGTAGAAATCAGCTTTTCCCTCCTGGTCTTCAGACATTAGACCCCATGAAATGTTGTTTTTTGGGTTTTCTCTTATTGAGAACATTGGTAGGCCAGAGCAACAACAAAGGAAAACTGGAAATAATTTTTAGTCCTACTGCTTGGCCAGGGTCGGTCTAAATTGGCGCAAATGGCTCTGTAGTTTACCAGCAATGTTCTGAAGCAAACAGTTTCTTTGGTTGTTGCTTAATTAAATACTCACTTTACTTATCCTGCAAGGTGGCACCTGCTTTCTGGAGACTGTGTTAAACCAAGGTCCAAAGTTTCCACAGTTTTAGAGGGAGTATCCTTCCCCCATCCCTTCCGCCTTCTCCCTGCCCCCCCGATATATAAGCTCTCAAGCTCTAACCAGTACTCTAACACACACGTATACATTTTTTCCCGACAGAAAATGCAACTATTCTTCTCTTATTT
Organism: Gymnogyps californianus; assembly: GCF_018139145.2. NCBI lineage: Eukaryota > Metazoa > Chordata > Aves > Accipitriformes > Cathartidae > Gymnogyps > Gymnogyps californianus. Next base: position 54,888,506 of record NC_059472.1, on the reverse strand, counting down.
CAGTTGTTGGAGACTGGAGAGGCAAGAGTCATGCTGTTATCTTCTCTAAGGAGCATCATATAGATTTAAACACAATTATTTGTGAACAAGCACTAATTTCAAAATCCCTGTGTTCTCCCCCAGGCTCTAGGAAGAATATAGTCTAACAGCTGGAGATAACATTAGTAAAGTGCCGCAAAGCCTATTACATAGAAAGTGAGAAGTCAATACCATCTTCGTAGTCATATTCTGATATGAAGGAAACTATCTCGTGTGAAAACTCTTCTATTATTTGATTTTCCTCAGGGCTATGAGAAATGAACCATCAAGGATTTAGCCATGCTGGATTAAGATGTTTCTGCTCCTAAGCGCCAGCCCAACCTGACTGGCCCTATGCCAGGGAGTGCGGTTCTTTGGGAAAGAGGGAAACTGCAGTTTTCTAGGAGGGGAAAACTGTCTGTACCTCAGGTGCAGTCTGATAACCTGGTTGAAACCCATCCCATTGGCAGTTTAGGGCAGTATAGGGGCGGACAAAACAAATACTCTATTTTGATACTCCTCCAATGGCAGTAATAATTTCCAGGCAAAAGCAAAATTTCCCATATGCCATCTCTTGTCCGTCAGAGAGTGGAGAGGAAAAGGAAATGTGCTTCCAACAGGTTTTCTAAGTCACCACCACCCAGGTGTGAGTGCTCTGCAGGTTTACTCTGGGTTAATACTGCAAACTGCGTTTAGATGAGAGCTGGCATTTTAACCACCCCATCCTGCTTAACCAGACTGATGGTGGGTTTTTTCCACTTGGTGTAGCGAAGCCTGGCAGCAACTTGTTCATAAAAGAACTTTTTTTCCTTGTGTTGCCATCAAGCTGCAACATTACACAGTGTCCCGACGAGAGATGAAAATCCAGCAGCCGAGTAGAGAAAGTCTCCCACAAGAATCTATAGGGCTTTGGGGAATTTGCTTAAAGATGGAAATAATGAAGGCAGAGGTTAGAAAAAAAATTTAAAAAGAAAAGCAACGTTGCCATCTAAGAGCTTGAAAGAGGGGAAGAAGAAGGATATCAAGTCAGGAGTGAAGGTGACATTTGTTATTGTATACTAATAAAGTACAAAAAGATGCAGAGAAGATGAGGAGGAATAATTCAAAGAAAACAATCAGTAAGGAATTTACACTGAAACAAACAAACAAACAAACAAAAAGCATCTAGAGAAAGCTGGCAAGGCAAGTTGTTGATTTGCCATCCTGGGAGATACTAACCTATGTGAGATGGCTAAGAATAACTAACTCAATACAGGCAGATGCAAAGGGATGGAAATGACAACAAGTCCCTGCCAGCTCAGTCTGCAATGTCACTCCCATACATTCTCTCATTTTGGTTTCCTGGAGTGCAAGTTGCATTTTATCTCATAGACTACAATCAGATTATTTCCTATCACAAAGGCAACCCCATAGCACCTACCTTAGCTGTCATCTAGAATTTTTTTACTACAAGAAACTGTATTTTGGCTGTTTGCAGTTTGTTGGTAAGCCTCCCTTGACCCTGGGTTGTATCATGTGTGTTGAGACCACCAGCACTACAGTACACGTTGTTACATCTGAAAGTTAAGTAGATGTCTGCTAGGCACAACATGCTAATCTCACCTTAGTACTCCATTTGGAGTCCTGTGTCCAGCTCCAGGCTCCCCAGTATAAGGCAGACAAGAAGCTACTGCAAAGAGTCAGGCAAAGGGCCAGAAAAATTATTAAAGGACAGAAGCAACCCTCATACGCTGAGAGGCTGAAGGAACTGGGACTGTTCAACCCGGAGGCTGAGGAGAAGGCTCAGGGGGATCTTATCCATGTGTACCAATACCTGATGGGGGGAGTAAAGAAGATGGAGCCAGGCTCTTCTGAGTGGTGTTCAGTGTCAGGACAAGAGACAATGGGCACAAACTGAAATACAGGAAATTCCATTTAAACATAAGGTTTTTTTTTTTTTTTTTTACTGTGAGGATTGCCCAGAATAGCTGTGGAGTCTCCATTCTTGGAGGTATTCAAAACCCAGTTGGATATGGTCCTGAGCCATCTGCTCTAGCTGACCATGTTCTGAGCAGGGCAGTTGTACTAGATGATCACCAGAGGTGCCTTTCAACCTCAACTGTCCTGTGACTGGTATACTCTATAAATGCAAGAAAAAAAAATACCTGTCTTAAAATGATGACATATAATTAAAATGGTATATCATTTCACTATGCATACCTCCAGGATATATTGTCCACTGGCACAGTTTATCACAGCACTGTTATAACACTGGCTTGTTGCATATTACAGGGGCATTATGCTAATAACCCACATTGTAGAAATCTGTAGATTCTTCTGGTTTACTACTTCCTAATGTACAACAAATGTCAAGATACTTCATGAAAAGCAATAATTGTTGCTGGATTTTCCAACACTGATAATATTTTTTCATAGATATAAGCTTCAAAGCATAGTCACATTCAGGCTCTTTGACATGACAAATATTAACTGAAGTCCGAGTAAAAAAAGATCTTCTATTGGCACCTAAACCTGAGAAGTACTAAACTCTCTTCCCTTCACTTGAGGGTAAAATCCTTGAATGGGAGTTTTGCTATTCCATTCAGTAGGGCCAGAACATTGCAAGTAATCAGTTCTGACATATGCTTTTAAATTAACAGGCAAATGGTCCAAATCAGTCAATATAAAATACTGTGGCATGCTTTCATAGACTTCCCCAGCTTACAAAGAGCTAAGAAAAAATTAAACCTAATTTAGCTAAAACCTGCACTATTAAACCCCTAAAAATGCTCTAGGATTCTCTATAATTAAGATTCCAGCAGAGCCTCAACTGCAAGTGTATGCAATAGGCATGGAGATCCTAACCATCCTTTCCCCTTGCTCCCAGTTAGTACCAGCTGGTGACACTAATTACACATGAAATTTCTGAGACTGGCACAAACTGAAACCATGTCTCCCAGCACCCCTCCCTCCTCACCCAGAGGGTCGGAGCAAGTCTTGGGGGTTTCCTGGCAGACGACTAGTCGCAAGGAGAGCGTGGGAGCAGGTACAGTGGGAGCTTCGGCTCAAGAAGCCATCAATAGCCTGCCAACTCTTCAGCATGTTCTGCCGTCCTGTGGGCATTGCCAGAAATCAGTTGTTTAGCATACGGTGTGATAGAGTTTCCACTCAGCTGAGTCTCATCGATTTTTAAAGAGTTTGGATGACTTGTAAGAGCATTGCAGGCAGGCATCTGGCAGCTTAGGGCGGGGCTGGAGAGATGCAGGGCAAAAACATCATGGTGAGGTGGACAAGAGGAAAGCTTAAGCAAATGAGATTAAAATCCTTTTAAGTCTGGATGACTGGAACATCTAATTTATACTTAGCCACATTTTGGATTAAAAAAATCTATTTTCAGGTCACCTTTTACAGCTTTATTTCAGATCTCTTACCTGAAGAAAAGCGGAGGACAGAGTAATGTTGACACAACTGGAGGCACAAATGAATGCAGTGACTTTCTTCAGTGTGTACTGTAATGACACTTTAAATTCAGTTTCTTACAAGATGTACTCTTTGATTGTATCCATTCTGTTACGGACTTCCAAAATATGCAGGCTTTCTGGGAACACACTGAAGTATAATGATTATATATATATATTTTTTAATGAGCCAGCAATGTTAGAATATTGACATCACAGATGGCACAAATATTAATCCTGTTAAAAGTATTAAAAACTGTGAATTTTATCTTATTTTATTGTAGCTAATGACTATTCATTACAACGAAAAAAGCAGAAGTTTCTGGCATCATCTCATGTCAGCAGAGGAAACTTTCCGGTTGTTTCATGGAAGACAAATCCAGGTGGAAGTCTGGATTTAGAGTAGTGATGATCACTATCACAGGGGACAGAGCATATATGAAGTAAAGATACTATCCATCCTAGGTTTAGTAATACACATTATTAATCATGGGATATGGAAAAGAAAATATGTTAATCTGAAAATGTCACGAAGCGAGGAAAGACTGTAAAGAATTGAAAGAAAAATCTCACAAGAGAAGAACCTTATTCAGCACCATTTTAGCTGATTGGCACTGCTGCAGGTACCTCTGCTTAGAAACGCTGCAGAGCTATGGGGCAGTGCCCAGTAGAAGGGAGTGGGAATGCCCCAGAAGTTAGAAAGCCTGACTTATGAGGAAAAACTGAATAACCTGCAGTTGTTTATATGCAGAAGAAAAAAAAAAACCAACCAAAAACCCAAACAACAAAAACCAGTGATAATATTCATAGGCATACAAGTCTTCTGTGAAGAGATAACCTTACAGTACAGGAGAAGTAGTAATAGGGATAAACTGCAGAAAGGAAGATTCAGTTTAGATAATAGGAAAAAATTAAGTTAAAGTAGTTTACATCTCTGTTTCTAGGATAACAGAGATTTAAGGATTTTCATATTCTGGCTTTTAGATTTACAACAAATTCTGAGTTTTGACAAGTCATTGGGGCTTATAGCTCCCAAGATCTGAGGAAGCCCAAGACGTCACATTTATGGGAGCTGCAGATACCATAACTAGGGTAACAGAGGAGCTCCTACCGTCCCCTGGTGGGTCATAAAAAAAAGGTAAACCAACAGACAAATGACCAAACTCTTTTGTGTCTGAACTAAATGTGTGTCTGTATGGAAACAACATATCACATCCAGACATTGTAGCTAGATGTGTAGGGTAATAATGTTCTGTGTTTATGGCCATTACTAATTTATATACATATGCACGTGTGTGTGTACACCTGCAGAGGGGAGGGTGGAAATAAGCAGCAGATGTTTAAAGGCAAAATTGCACTATCTGTGACTGGTTTTAATACAAAAATAACTTCTCAATGTTGCTGAATTTCAATCAAAGCCCCAATACAAAGTACTTCCATACTAACAGATTTTTTCATGTAGAAATCTCTTTAGAAGTTGGAATTCCATACAATTTTTTTTGTTAATTTGTTTGGAGGAGAGGGTGAAGATTTTCAGATCTAATTATTTAATTGCAGACTTGCAGTTAGCCTATTAATGACAGCACATAATTAAGACAGTAGAGTATTGGTAAACAATGGCTTGATTTCAGTTGTAAACAAGGAAGGGTTATTTTTAGCAAAACTTCTCAATTGCTTGCAATGTTTTTATTGAATGTATGCAGTTTAAAAACTGTAATTTTAAAAATTACTTATGTTTTTGGTAAGTTACAATAAATATAAACAGTATTCCAGAATTAGCCATGCACCAGTCCTATGCACTGGGCTCGCTGAAGTAAATTCTTGTACAGTTTGGAAATAGTAGACTAGCGGGTCCAAAATATGAAGATAAATTTTCTGCAAAGCAACCCAGATAATTGAATGTAGAAGAGAAAAATACTTGTACTCGATCTGGAAAGCTGTGGAAGAGGTTAAAACCTTCTCAGCAAAAAGAATAGATCTTGGCCACAGTCCTCAGTCACCATTAGTAAGAGGTGAAGAGGAAACACTGCCCAAGGACTGAAGACAGCTTAGCTCAAGCGGATGCTTTCTGGTCCAGCACAGCACTGCCAAGAGACAGCGTGCCGGAGAGGAGTCTCATCCTGCCACTCACAGCAGACTCCTAAGTGCATCTCAGCAGGCTGGAGCTGGAGAGGGGCAAGCTCTGTTAGAGGTGCACAGAGCAACAGCGCAAACAGAGATTAAAGTTGTGGTTATCACATAGACGTGCCCACAAAAATTTGAGTGACGACGTCCGTGCTCCTTAAAGAGGTTGTCATCAGAAGGTTTTCCTTCGGACACAGGGAATACCTGCTGCTGCTCCCAGAGCTGCGGAGGAAGAAGCAGGATCCATGAGGGGTGATGAGGGTTTTGTGCTGGCTGGCGCAGTGCTCACGCTGAACCAAACAAGATGTGCGTTACCTAACGCTGCTGGGCAGCACTGCCGGAGAAATGGGTTTTTTCCCTGTTACCATGGCGATGGTCAGACCAGACCGCTAATGAGATGTCTGATGGGGCAGGCGATATAATACCATATGCGGCAGGCTGGATGTGGGACAATAATGCCATATATCAGGTGTCTGCTTACCAGAGCTCTTCTAGCTGACTTATGAAAAAGGTGGCAAAAGGATCCTCTAAACTGCGGTCTTTTACTTGGAGAACCATCTGTATTCAAAACTGGATATTTCTCACCCTTTGTGAGGTAATACCGGACACTAATGCCATCCATAGTATTATTATAGCCTCCTATCTACTATTTCAAATTTTATATTACTCCATTAATTATTAACTTCAAGTACAAATCACTATGATAGGAACATGCTGCACTTAGGTCTGAAAAGAAAACATTAAATCTTTCTTAAGGTGTAAGTTCTTTTACAGATCACATCATTTCAATGCTTTAGCTTCTGGCTGGAGCACTTCTAGCTTCCAGCACTTTTAATACGGTTTCCTGGAAAATCGGAGGAGATAAGCACATGTGTCTGCATGATCAAATCAGCTCATCTGTAGTGGAATAAACAGAGAGAAAGACTTATGTGCTTATTTCATTAGTATATGCTATTGGAAAGTAAGTGGTATAATACATATGAAAATATTTTGCATCTTACTATTTTGCTATAGGTCCAGATTTATTTTTTTTTCTTTTGAAAGAGAAGAGCATGGAATGAATCTTCTACTTTGAATTTTATACATAATCTGATATTCATCAGCCTTCCGAACACAAAATCCTGTGTGGGTGGACACAGAGGTATGAAGTTGGGATGTCAGGCAACACAGGGGGGCAGAGGTTTTGAAAGCAATAGACTTTCAGAGAGCTGAAGCAGAGAGAGGAATGAAAGCAGGAAAAAAATCACTATAATTTCTCCTGTTGCAGGTAATAGGCACTTAAGGACTTCAGTTTGAGAACTCTCCCTGCTGCAAGTAGCCTTATGCACATGATTATAGAATCAGGCCCACTACAGACTAAGGAATGCTTTGGCAATTGCAGCCGTATTTCTCAAAGAAAGCACCAACCACAGTCTGGTAATTCAGTAGTGAATCCAAGCAATTTTACACAGGCTGCTTATCATCCACATTTTAAATTTAGCGATGGCCTATTTTGAATTATTCAGTTTGGGTGATTACTTTGCAAAATGCTAAAGCATAATGCTTTGGTTCATTATTTACACCAAATTTGTCATTGGACTTACCCTAAGTATTATGCCCAGTTCCACTAGATAAATGTAAAACATCTGTGATAACAGTTACTCAACCAGCTACTCAAGCCATTGTTCTCTTGGAAAAAACAGGACAGAATGCATTACTGAAATCTAATTCTGCAGTAATAATAGGTTACCTCAACCACCTGCCTGTTATTAAGTCCATATCCTAAATCAATTATATAGCTCATTACACAATCACTGTTTGGGCCATCTAGTTAAATGCATCTAGATAAACACGCAGATAAAAAGGAGTACATCTAAACTAGAGATGTGTTATAGAATTTAAGAAAGGGTAAATTCAGAAAATAGTCTCTTCAGTAATGAAATATAAAACTATTCCTTTTTTCTCTTTTTTTTTTCCTCACTTTTAGAAACAAAGTCATGTATAACTCTTAAAGAAACACTATAAGAAAGGCATTACAGAAAGTAGCTTCTATAGTGAATGATTTTTAGACCTGGGTTTCTGGAATACAAGGACTAGATCACTGTCTCTGTTGAAAGGGTGCACTCCTGAGGAGAGATTCTACATGTGTTAGGTTAAAAAAAAAAAATAAAAAATTGGAGAAGCAGTTCTCCATGGGCCTTTTTTTTGTCCTACAAACCCTATGAAAAAAAACCTGTCCAATTACACTGAATTACGTGACGTTTTACACTGAATTATGTGACGTTATGTGCTTATTTACTGTGGCAACTGTTCACTAGGTATGAGAAGAAGAACAAACTTGGTTTCATAACTATCCCATTCCCCCTAGATGAATTTAAATAGGAATTTAAAATACTGGAGGCAGGCAAATCGCAGTTAATTTTCCAACAAAATACTCCAGGGATCATACTTCATTATTATTACTAGCTGTTACGTGCATTATAGTAGCATCTAGAAGCTTTACTTATGGATCTGGACCTCACCCATTGCTATATAAGTCAATTCTGCACCACGCTAATAATTAAAGCCAGGTGAGAAGTAGGAATATTTGTGTTGATTTCAACAAGTGCTGAATTCTGCATTCCTAACATCAATACTGTAGCTGTTTTGGTTCTGTTTAACAATGCTGCAGTTAAAAATAAACAACAGAAAATGTTAGCCTTTCTCCATTCTTAGTCTGGGGAATATACACTGACTGTTTTATGTTGTAGAAAATGTGTTTGCAAAGCTAAGAACCACCTCGCTGCATTTCACAGGGAATTTTTGTCAAGTTCTATAAATCAAACAATGCAAACAACAATTTGGTGCTCTGCATTCAGCAATTGTTTATGTTGTCTCTTAGCTTATGTCTGCCATGGTGAATTTTCAGTACAGCTTTTTTCTTCACCTCATTCATATCACAAAATTTCTTCCCAATCTTTTTCCCCCAAAGCATTTGTTAAATGTGTACATCAGAATTGTATGGGGAAATACTACTAATGCTCTGACTGTGGCAGTTTCCAAAAAAAGGATTATCTCCCTCCTCCTACACATTAGTCCCTTGCGTATTCATCCAGGAGCTGCATTCAACCCTTCTGGCACATCCTCTGTCAGGAACTGGGCTGGTTTCCCCCTTGGACTCTTAGATAATTTTCAAGTCATTCCTTACAAGTGTACCATCCCCACTTCTACAGGTACCTGCTACTCTTAGATGGAGATTTTCACATTTTGCTGTGTTTAAAACCTCCATTTTTGTTTGAACGGAGTCTGGCTTACCATGTAATACAGATCCTTCTATGTGATGGGTCTCACACTGCTCTTCCACAAGTCCTTGTACCATTTACAGTCACATTTTGGGCAATGTTTATCACTGAAACCTTCACTGATCAAAATGTTCAGTGTCAGGCTGGTCCTAATCCTCCCAGGACCACTATTTCAAGATGACTACCCATTGGCAATAGCTCTCAACTGGCCCCTTCATTATGCATTTAACATGAATTTTATTAATCCTCTAAAGTGCTAATGTTTTAATTGTAATACCAAATTTATAAAAGTTTATTATGTTGCTGCTATTAACCAATTTTCTAACCTCAAAGAATGGAAATAGGATTTACTCTTCACAAAATTTTGTTGAAGGACTTACGTCTGCTGTACCCTTACGTTTTGATTTTGTTGTCAGCCAATGCTTCTGCCAACCTCCAACCTTCTCCCTTTAATTTCACTTGGGTCAGCCAACCGTTCTTCAGGTCCTTGCTCTTTTCAAATTTAAGTAAATTATTCTGCTTCTGTTTGAGTTTCCGTGATATATTAAAAGACCAAAGATTATCTCAAACAGATTGGATTCAATTTATCAAAACTGGCTGATATTTAAGATATCTATCTCTGGCTAAATGTGACTCACATCTCTCCTGGGTACTAGAAAATTGGAAAGTGTATAGTCTTCCTCTGAAAACAAATCGCACAACTCTGTTATTTTGAAATAAAGAGCAGAAACATTTATTGAACCTATATGCTTTTTTCATAATTTATGAATAATTTTACCATTCTTCATTCCTAATATACCTTCAAAAACTATTATCCTTACTTCTCCTGACATGGATTTTTGTCTGTATTTACCTACACTTCTCTCTGTATTGCATTTAATAAATTCTGAACAATATTAGTCCCCCTCTGTTTCCACTTTTGAATTTTTAATAAACATTTTATTATTTTTAATGTTATCATTTGTAATTGTTATCATTGGACTATATCCAAACTTCTCTTCTTTCCTTGGGAAATGATAGCTTTCTGCCCTTCTACCAAAACTTTCCCCTCTACATTTCCCCTTCCATAGTTTGTTCCTATTTAAAATATTCCTTTGCTTATTAGTTAGCTAATACCTCAATTCAAATACATTTGCAATTCTGACTTTCTGAGGTAATCAATAACTCTCAAAGAAGTAAGTACATTGGTACAGAATTCCGCTCACCACCACTCTTCTGCTCTGTTCTTCTAATAAAAGTAATCGACAACGTTATTTTGACAAGATTTACAGATCTGCATGACTTCAGACTTTGTTGTTTTGTGTTTTTTCCCCTCATGTCAGTTTAAAAATAGGAATAAAATAACAATTAACAAGGGCTGCTTTAGACTGCCTGGAAAATTTACACAGTGATAACGTCTCAAGAGAACCACTCAAAGGACTGCAGAATAGGAATGATATTTTTCATTTTTTGAAGACTATAAGTGGTTGAACATACTTGCATTTTCATTATTCTGGCATGTGATCAATATCGAAAGAAGCACAAAAAAAATCTACTTCATGAAAATTATAGCCTGAACTTGGTTTAACCGTGTTTGCACTCTTATAACTGCGAACACTTGGGTCACGAACAACTTGACTCCTGAAAAATACTTTTTAAGGGAAATTTGTATTTCTTCAAAAACAATCATTATTTCTTCCAAATGTGTCCCCACAGAAGACACTCATGCTAGGTTAAGAGCTCCTGGCACAGAGTCCAAAAGAGAGATAAAACATCTTTTGATAACCAGAGATAACCAGCAAGACTCTGGCATGCAGGGCAAAACTAATGAGCACACCTGAGTCCCAAAGGTCCACAAAGATTTGTTACAATATATTCACATTTAAGAATTTACACAGGCATCCCAGATGTGCTTTACAGCTCAATGGAAGGAAAATGTGCACATGCATGCTGCTGACTGTGCTGAAAGGCATTAAGTGGGAAGAATATTATTCTGTATTGAACAGGTAATTTAACTCATCAGCAAGAAGCCTTGCTGCAGCTCCCAGCTGGAAGAACTGGTATGCAGACAATTGACTGAATGAGAGGGAAGCTACTTGGCTGCACTCTTCATAGCTGGGATTGAGCTTTGCACTTTGCACTGTAGCAAGTTGAGTGTGTAATCATTAGTTGAGGGGATGGTGTGCACCCCTAGCACGTGGAACAACAGGAAATGTCTTTGAGACATTTTAAGAAAATGTGTTGAATGGGGGATATGTCACCAGAAATGTGTTCTTCTAGATCCAAGAGATTATTAACCACATTAACGCAGTTCATTGAAGAAAAGCAGCTGCCTTCTTTACTAAGGTTGGTATATTTTACCCATTGTAATGTAAGATGGGTACAATTCTAAAACAGCTCCCACAGAAACATCTAGTCCTGAGCTTTAAAGGCAACATGAGCTTTAAAGGCAGCATTGCCCACCAACAGCAGTCCTTTACCTATCTGTGACTACAGAGAAACTTTGAATCCGACCTTACCCAGCAATATTAAAATAATACAATTTTCCTAGCAATTATAACATATATGAAACAGAAATGAGAAAGTTGGAAGTACTTTAAAAGTTTATCATCCTGTTGCCTGCCTTTGTCTTTTTTCTTCTTTGAAAGCTACACTCATCCTCCCTGTGAAAGAATCAAATTCTCTATCAATTTAATGGAGTTCTCCTCCTGATCATAAAACTTCAATCATCCAGTCACCGAACAAAACAAAACCGTGTCATTTAAGTGCCTGTTCATGAAGCTGTAATGCTACAGTCTAACCAACTACCAGTCCTAACAGCTAATGTACTTCATGAGTTATGGACTGAAAAATGACCATCCACAAGAGCTGCCAAATTATACTGAATAAGCCAATAATACGTGGTTCTTAATTTTTTTTTTCAGGGAAGACAGCAAAACTGTCCCTAACTGGGAGTTTTCTCTGCTCCTCAGAGGAGATTTTTCTGTGTTCGCGTGGTGAATAAAAGGCGCTCTTTTTCTCACTGACTACTTGCAGAGACATACATTTTTCATGAATTACAGAGCTGCCCCAAGATTTCCGAAAAGCGTGGGCAAAGCTGATTGGAAAGGGGAAAACTCTGGCTGACCGGGGATAGAGAATGGGGGAAAAACCAGAGGGGAAGGCAGTGGTGGAGACTTCAGTTAGCTTTTTCTTCTCCTCCCAACTCTCTGAGAGGACAGGAGGGCTGGAGCGGATCCTCCTGCCTTGGAGAGGGCCGCCCTCCTCAGGAGCCGTCATTACACCAAACACAACGGCTCCTTCCCATGCACCAAGAGTGGTGGCCAGTCTTGCTTCCCAGGGCTCTCACTTGGCAAAGGAGCTATGGTCCTTTCATTGCTTCCTCCCAGCTGCCTGTTGCTTTGGGCAACTTTCTACCTTATCTATCACTGAGGCAGACCCTGGTTATGAGTTTGTTATCCTGGAGGAAGGTATTCCCATCTTTCTGCCGTCCCACACTCGTGCATTTCATCGTTTGGATCTCCTTGAAGAAAACACATCCAGTTCTGGGTCAGTTATTGTGGTCTAATCCCAGCAGGAATTGGCAACTATTTTAATGCACCTAAAATCTATTCTAGTCTGAAACTACAAAACAACCCTCCTAACTACACCATCTAAAATGCAGCCTGTATGGTAACACTCACAAAAACACTGAAAACTGAGCCAGTGCCTGACAGATGGTTTCCTGGACCACGCACTCATTTTGTACCCAGTGCACCTGAGTTCATCCCTTAGTCTCTATTTTAGACTAGCTGCTTAGCATGGGACGCCCTCCTATAAACTCTGCCCAGAACCAATGGAGAGAATCAGGCCTACCCGGCGGACCATTTACCCCACTTTATAAGCATCTAAAATAACCACTCTTGAGAGGGACTTTAGGCCACCAGCTTGAACTATACACCTGATTTTTTTAGGCAGCAAAACAAGGCAAAATGACTTGTATTCTTAGTGCCTTTTTCGGCTTTTTTCTCCCATCCACAAAACAGAAGTAATCATGTGCCCACAGAAGAGTTTTATATGCTAACAGTTAATGACTGCGAAGCACTTCAGTGGAGAGGAACATGATAAAACTGATCAGAAACGATCATTCTAAGATGCCTAAGAATTAGAGTTCTCCAATTAAATTTCCAACAGGATTGCTACCTAATGATAAGGTTCCTTGATAGCATGGTTCTTGGCAGGGTGGAATTGAAGAATTAGTAAAAGAACAAAAACTTAAAAGGGTGATTATATTTCTATATGTCAGTGCACAATAGTAACCATGAATGACAAGGAAAGATTTTATAACAGAGAGTTTCCAGAAGCAAAAGTTCTCCCACAGGTGAAAATTAAGAACCCAACATCTTAATATTTGGCTCATTCTTTAGTTTTTATCTCTAAATCCCCTTGACTTTTTTTGATGAATGCTCGGTTCTTCTGCAGATCACATCTCTAGCTTGCTGGGAGACACTGTCTTAGTTTACAAGTTCTTTTGTCTAGGTAAAATATAAGACCAAAAGCAGGTGGAAGTGGCATCCAGATGCTTGCAATTAGTGACTTCTGGTCCAGAATCTGGACCAGAAGCTCTTCAATTACTGACTTAAATTAAATGCCAGTTGTAGTTAACAATAGCTAAGGCTCAGAGGGGACAGTGTTGGCCAAGGCTCTTCTTTGGTCATATTCCGTCTGCTGGCAGGACAGGAACATAGTGCTATAGATGATGATTTGTTAGGTTCATAGCAGGAAGCAAACTACCTTCAGAGTCTAGTTAAAAGTTTTTTGCAGTTATTTGGCACTGCTGTTTTTCTTAAAAGTAGGACTAATATACAAAGAATCAATATTAACAACATTTTAGGGCTTTGAAACATTATACATAGATACCATACTGTAGGACCAAAGAAACTCTCATTTTGTAATGAAAGTCATATAGAGAGAATGACATTTAGGTAAGTACCTGTTAGATTTGGCATTAATTATTCATATAAATAAGCTTAACTGTGGGATGGAGATTAAAATTTTGGCCCTTACTCCAAGATGTGTTGTTTGCAATTGTTCTTATAAGGACAAATGAACTTTCATTTCTTACAAGTAATTTGTCATGCATTAGATCATTGTTATTTTAAATGCTTGAAATCTGTTATTGATTGTTTGACAATTTTTATTTTTGAATATTATAAAAAATAAATTCCTTTTAACAGCCAAGGCTTCTGAGAAGTAGTATTCCATCTTGCTTTTTACTGTGGTTCTCTCATTTCCAGTGAGTAAGTAATTGAGTCTTCATTTTAATCTGAACATTGTGACAAATCTGCGTTTGCTATCCATTACAATATTACCAAAGAACACGTCAGAATTAAAAGAAAGACATACTATGTGGAAACTGGTATAAAATATGCTTTACGGTCTCTGTGCTCATTCATTCTTCAAGCTTGTCGTGTACATTACTGGTTATATTACAAACACATCTATAAGGGGTCATATTTCATTTCCATTTGGCATTCTAATAATCTGTTGGCATAGTACTATGAACAATCAGAGTGAAAGATAAAATGAATTTTCAGAAATCTTGAATATGCAGGATCTAGAAGACGTTTTAGATAATAAAAGCAACAATCTTATAAAAGGGATTGTGTTGGGTTTGTGTGGCGGGGTTTTGGTAGCCGGGGAGGGGCTACAGGGGTGGCTCCATTGAGAAGCTGCTAGAAGATTTCCCAGCTTCAACTCGGACCCGCTGCTGGCCAAGGCCAAGCCCATCAGCGACAGTGGTAGCGCCTAGCATGTTTAAGAAGGGGAAAAAGACTGCTGAGCAATCTGCAGTGGAGAGAGGAGTGGGATGTGAGAGAAACAACCATGCAGACACCGAGGTCAGTGAAGAAGGAGGAGGAGGAGGTGCTCCAGGCGCAGAGATTCCCCGCAGCCCGTGGTGAAGACCATGGTGAGGCAGGCTGTCCCCCTGCAGCCCATGGAGGTTAACGGTGGAGCAGATATCTACCTGCAGCCCGTGGAGGACCCCACACTGGAGCAGGTGGCTGGGCCTGGAGAAGGCCATGACTCTGTGGGAGAGCCCATGCTGGAGCAGTTCGTGAAGAACTGTAGCCCGTGGGAAGGACTCACATTGGAGAAGTTCATGGAGGACTGACCACTGTGGGAGGGACCCCACGCTGGAGCAGAGGAAGAGTGTGAGGAGTCCTCCCCTGAGGAGGAAGGAGCGGCAGAGACAACATGTGATGAACTGACCGCAACCCCCATTCCCTGTCCCCCTGCACCACTGCCGGGGAGGAGGTAGAGAACTCGGGAGCAAAGCTGAGCCTGGGATGAGGGAGGGGTGGGGGGAAGGTGTGTTTTTAAGATATGGTTTTATTTCTCATGATCCTACTCTGCTTTGAGTGGTAACAAATTAAATTGATTTCTTTTTCCCCGTGTCGAGTCTGTTTTGCCTGTGACCATAACTGGTGAGTGATCTCTCCCTGTCCTTGTCTCGACTCAGGAGCTTTTCGTTGTATTTTCTCCTCCCCATCCCACCAGGGGGGAGGAGAGAGTGAGCGGCCGCATGGTGCTTTGTTGCCAGCTGGGCCTAAACCACAACAGGGATTTGTCAACCTGGTCTGCAAGTAATATTCATATGATAAAATGCATTCATAGAGTATCACGTCCTGTTAGATTCTAGCTCTGGTAAGCAAATTCCTCAGAATTGTATTTGTACAGTGTGAACAGCCTCAAAACTTCATATGCTGTTTTCAAAGTTGTTCTTTAGTCCTTCTGAAAACTTTCAAATATCAGTAACCGTAAGGCTCATTGTGCTACTGGATAATGCTCCTGATTCATGGGCAGAGCTGGACAAAACTACTACACAGTAGGCAGATATTAAGTAAAATGTCTGTCTCAGTGTGTCAAGAGCTGATTAGCTGGATTGCATCCATCCTGCAGCTATGAAGAGAAGGGGAAAGAAGTCACCTTGCTTGCTCTCCTGGCCCTTGGCTCTGCAGTGCTGTCCATCTTCAACTGAAAGGATGCAGAGAGTGACCTGCAGGTTTTGTTCTCCAAGGCTGATGAGTTTTCCCCACTAAATTGTTGCAAGCTTGCACTGATCTCCAAAGCTTCTGCTCACCCATGGGCAGTTTCAGGCCTAACAGTGTCTTTTTGTCCCTTGTCCACCTTAGCTGTTTCCAGAGGGGTGCTCTGCAGCCCAATCTCATGTGCAGTTCCCATTTAGTTCATAGGGAAAAAAGTGCCTAACTCAGCACTGTGAACTATACTGACATCTGGCATCTAGATGCGCAATACAGGGGGCAGGTCTCTTTTTGGTTAAAGTCCCTAAGCTCAGTGGTTTAAGCTTCTGAAATATTAAACTTAGACTCCAAAGCACTTTTGGACTGACACACAGTGTTCCTAGCCATGTTAGAAACTTTTACTTTCCATATGTTTTATAAATTCTATATAGTCTTTTTATATAAAAGTGTCTTTTGGGCTGTTTCATACCACACAAGGTTCCCTAGTCAGATGTTCAAATTACATATTTACTGTTAGAGAATACTTTGATCCTTTTAGAGCACTTAATAAAGCTTTTTCTCTTTGTGTCTGTCTTCCAGTGCAGGAAAGTCCTACCGACTTCTTCCTCTGTGTACAAAATGCCGAGTCTCTGCTCATGTTGCAGAAGGCTCTGAGAAGATTTCTCTTATATTCAGTGACACATAAGGAAATATAATCTCACCATGCTTCACTCCTTGGTAACATGGAGAATATTCTAGTCAGCACAAAGCTCTTTGGCAAATACATCTGTCCACCCTGCTTGGCTGGAGACTTAAGGACATGAATAACCAAGCCCCTGTTCAGGTCAAACAAAGTGAGGGAGAGAAAGCGGTGTAGTGTTCGTGCTGCTGCCTGGCATCTCGACGAGCTTGCTATTCAGTGTGGCTTTGTGAGAACTTGGCAAGAGGCTTAAATCTCTCTCTGCCCTGCTTTTCTGTCCACTTCCATTACCAGGCTGTAAAAGGAGAGCCTACCTTTCAGTCATTTCCTGAGGGACAGTAGACTGGAAAGCACAAGGGGTGCAGGCACTGCAGTAACAGAGAGAGACCATCTATCTGCGGTCAAGAGGCAGAGCTTTGCTGAGAGGAAGGGGCTGCTGAATCAGCACCTTGAGGACCTGCTTAAGTCTCATTTGCTTACATGGTAAAGTGCTCTGCTGAATTATAGCCCACGGCAACCAGCTGCCAGCCCTTCACTTCCTGATTAAAAACAAAAAAACATTTCTGGAAGCTGTTCACGTGTTATGAGCAGCGCCATCCAAGGTCCCCCTCTTTTCCTGATGATTCCTCTGTGCCTACCCAACAAAACTCCATCCAGAGCAACAGGACTGCTTTAGTTTGAACAAACTGTATGGAAAGAACTGTATTTTCTAATTATGTGCCAATTTCTTTTCTCTTGCTTATCTCATCCAAGAAAATAGTGCAGCTCTTAGCAAATATCCTGAGGCAGTACAATTGCCTATTAAATAGGACTCCCTGTTGATTTCAATGCACTTTCAAAGTGCTTCAAAAGGTTGATGGCACAACATGGCCCAAAGGTGCTTTTTACTAATGTGTTGTCTGGCACACAGAGAGATAATAACAAAGGAAAATCTGGCTGCTTCTTGAACACGGCTATCAGCACTGGCATTGCTAGACAAAATAAAATAACCCTTTCTTAGTAAATTAAAATTTTTGTGTCCTGGAAATGCCGTTTATGACACAGAGTACAATTCCAACCAGATCTGAGAAAAGGAAGTATCTCCTATTCTTAAATAAATTGGAAAATCGATGCAAAACAGTCCAGGCAGTACCAACCAGCGAGAATGGAGTGAAATACCAGAATACTTAATACTCTCTCAGAGGCCATGTGATGTTTTCCAGTGCAATCCCCAGTGCAATCTCTCACATCAGATTGAGATGCCTGAATAGTTTCAGATGCAAACACACGGCAGCAAAGCCACAAGAGGAAGGGAGGGCTGGCGCTCAGTTTTCGGGGAGGAGACACTGCCTTCCTCAAGACTGCCTTTTCTCAAGGCAGAAATGGTATTTCAAGACAGAACCGTGGCCAGCTTGAGAAGATAAGAGTAAATCCTTTTATATCAGCAATCACACTGGCCAAGCACAATATTTGCTATCAGCTCTGGATTCAGAGAAATTTCATATAAACTAATCACCCATCGCTGAACACACTGAGAGGGAGAAAAAGAATTTAACAATTTATTGGTTTCATGGTTCTGACACTTTACTTCTTCCCTCATAGGTTTTTAAGTAAGTGAAGCACCCCTATTTAACTCTTCAGACACAGTTTAGGTGACCCCACTATGGAACAGAGTCTCGCTAATATCTATGAAAAATTATTATGCAAGTTTCAAAAGTTACTGCTGATTTTATGTGCCCATTATTTGGAGTATCCTATTTCATTTGAAAAGTGCTGCTTTTTACAAAGATGTCCCTACTCTTACACTTTAAAGGTCAAGGACATTCAGTTTGGCTGTTGCAATTAATGGCAAAAAGAATTGCTAATAAACATAGCTGCTGTTTAACTGAGAGAAGTAGCATCCTGTCTAAATGAGGTTTTCAGTATCATCCTGACGATTTTGAGCATATGGCTTTAATACATACACGTGGCAACCATGCAATCTGCAGATTTAGGAATCCCTATGTACTCATTAACTTAATAGACAATTATGCTGTATTAGGTACAATTAAAAAACACAACTTTCTAAGAAATCCCTAATTACACATCTACATGATAGACCCTGTTAAGTAAATACTGGGTTTCAGAAACTCTTTACATTTGTATATTTGTCTTCATACATTGCTAGAATTCTGATTTGCATTTGTACCATCATTCAATCAACTGAGCAACTTGTGCCATTTTTGTATAGGTTCATTTATCTTACAAATATTCATAGTAACCCTGAACTTCAACAAGATTCTATTTTTAGGGTTTTTTAAAACTTTGAATAAATTACTTCTGGTTTGGATATCTATATATTTTCAAAGATGAGTTTTAAACGTGTAACACCACTTTCTTAAAGTACTTAACAATTTTCTTGACTTCACACAAAATGGCACTTGTGAAAATGCTGAATAAATATTTTAAGGTAGTGTCTGTGGGCTTGAATCAAGTCCTCTTGTCTGAACCCTGTAGGCATCAGTGGGGAATATTTTTGGTATCTTATCTCCAATTTAAAATTTCATATTTGTGTTTAATAGGGTGCAAAATCTTGGGTTCTAATTCAGCCAAAGTTTAGACGGATGATAATCCTTCATCTAAACGTTATGTCTGTATCCTAAAAATGTATTTCTCATTTTGGAAGAGTGCCATGGGGAATCAACAAAATCTATTACCATTCATTCACTACCTTTGCTTGACTTCTTATTTTTAAAAAAGAAAGCTAGTGAAAAAGGATCCTAGTCTTTTGCTCCTTAAATTGTATCTGATTTTGTGTAGCATTTTAGTGCATGACACACAGCCTAAAGTTAAATATGGATAAAATGTTGTGTACAAACCTTGCTATCAGTTTACCAAGTCTCTGTGTAAGTCAAGCTGTGTAAGCAAATTCATCAGAGCAATGGCACAGGAAATCTGAGCAATAAGGGTGTTACATGCAATGTTATAAGTACTTGCTCTTACTATGTGACCAGAAATCCTGCATTATAATCAACTACAGGAAACAACTTCTTACTTGAGAAAATTTTGCAAGCAACAAAGGCATTGGCTAGACCTATATCTGCTAGACTCCTACTGTAAAGAAGGTAGAATAAGTTTGCCTTATTCTGAAGCACAACAAAATCCAGAACATCTCAAAATATTCTACAAAAGGAGCATCTGACTGCGTTTTTCATCTTAGCTTTACATTGAAAAAAAATCAATGTTTTCTTCTGGAACTGTCCGGAAGGGATATTTCTATGTTGACTGACCTTTTTTTCCAGATTTCTCTAAAAGGAAGTGGATAAAAACCAACACAAGGGCAGAATAATTACTGATTGGTAGAATTTCATACTCTTGCATACCTTTTCTGTCAAAGTTTTGTGTCTTTAAGTTTTCTGTAATCTCTGTAACTTGAATTGATTCTTTGGTCAGAATGACCTTTTCAGAACTGTTTTAGGCCTCTTTAGACCTAAAGCTACAGCTTAAGAGACAGCTGACAATGCTGTTTGACCCCCTCCTCTCTCTGTGCAAATACTTATGTATGAGAAAATCAAACCCATAAATTACACAAAGAAAATGTGCTGCACACTCTGTATCAATAATGTCTCTTCAAGCAGACCCAGACAGAGGGCTCCCAATATTTCTACTGCTCAGCAGAAGATGTCAATATTTAATGAGACAGGCAAAGCAAGAGGAAAGGTTTCTGATGGCAGGAAGCAAATGGATTATTCCTTATGCCACAAAGATTTACTTTGACTTGAGTGCATGTTCCACACTCTCCCTTACCGGATTTTTCAGGGTTGATATATTGTTTACCTAACCTGGACTGCCAATGACAATTTTTCCTTTAATGGATACATTTTTCTAGTTACTTTGCAAAGATAGATCAGTGTCATTATTATAATCAGCGATGAACTGCGGCCACATTTAGTGCTGCTATGCTGGTTGACGTATAAATAGATAATTACAATCACTGAGCTAAGAGTTTATGTCTCAGAAATGAAGTGTTACTGGTGGATAAGGCAAACACATGTTTTCAACTACATGCCACATTTACCCAAAATTATCAAGGTTTCTGCTGAGCAGAAATGCTTTTCATTTGAATTTTTCTGAGACAATTAGAGGAAAGTGATACCAGCATGCCTCTGAGAAGTTTTGTTTGTTTGTATTGATTAAAAATGGCATGCAACAAATTCAGCGTGTTACATCCGTATTTGATCAGTAACTGCAGAATTCATTCTTTCATTTTTGGATCCTGAATATATGTAAGTGGAGAAGCTTGAGGAAGCCTCCACTCGAATATGTTCATGCGTCTCTGAGACTCTATGTCACCAAGAACTGTGATCGCTTATGACACCAGCTGGTAACTGCTGTCTTTCTTAATACAATTTACTCTGGTTAAAAGAAAGAGGCATGCTTTGTTTGCTCTTTTTATTTTCATTTTCTATTGGAAAAAAGGAAGTGTATGAACACAGTGAATATTCAAATACCAAATCATTGTTCAAATGCTGTCCTGTTTTATAAATGTTCCTTGTAATAACCAGGTAACTCAATGGTTCAAATGGGGTTTGATGCTTCTCTTAGTCCTTTCAGCAGCACTCATTCAAACAAGTTGCTGCGTAAGGCTGCAGTGCCTCTAGGGAATCCTCAATAACAGAGTATGAAAATAATAATTTGCAATATGTATAGCATTTTTTTCATCAAAGATGGAATTTTTAAAAACACTTTACATTCTCTCGGTTGCCCCAGAGGAAGCCAGCTAAATATTTTCCATGGCATTTAGTGAAAGCAGGCTTGACAACCTAATCCCCAACTTTTGTTCACAAGTAAGCTTCCCCTATTTGATCACCCCTTACCTAAACTATCAGCATACTTATCCTCCTTTGATCTTTTCCTTTGATGGGACTGCTGAGTCTCCTCTCAGCAAAAAAATATGTTCTATGGTCCGTATAACCACCCATAGCACACTTTCCATGAACAAAAGGGCTCTTTGGTGCCCATAGCTGTAGTATTTCCCATGGCCTTTCCTGACAGCTGAAGATGCATATCTAGGATGCCTTTCATTCCCTTGAGGGACTGTGGGTATCTGGGGGAAATGAAAGCAGCATTTTGGCTAGTCTCAGGATAGTATTACAGGCAACTGAAGCTATAGGTGATATGGGACTCTACCTTTGAGATAAATGAATCACACCTCAGCCTCTGCTTCAGTTTTGGAAGCAGGCTTACTGCACTGCAGTAAAAAGTGTTTGTGAAAGATAAAGGAGAACAGAAAAATGGAATGGGACATGCAGAAGACAAAAAGGAGAGGCAGAAAAATTTAAAAGTCCGAGAACAAAGAAACAAATCTCAAGCATTATTGGGTAGAATTTGAAAGCAGTGCAATGAGAGTTACCAGCGAATTTCTATTAACACAATATTAAAGAGAAGTGGGACTTGGCATTTAAACTCCTATTTTCCCCATGTAAATATGAGGAATACTAAGAAAAGAAGCAACCAAAAGAAAAGAAAGAATGGCTAAAATCTAAAAAAATAGGAGCTACATAAAAATTAAGATTTGACATGCAGAGAGTCAAAATAAGTTTTGGGGATTAAAATAAAGTGAGGCCAGTTCAAAAGCTCTACTAGAATCTTCACTTAACTTGTGAAACAAAGGAGAACGTTGTCTTTTATGTCTGCCTATTATGTTCAGACAATAACATGATTATTTGCTAGAGGTCGTAACTATTAAAGTATATTGATAGAGGTTTGTTCTCAAGAGAAATAACATTTATGTCAGGAAGAGTGACAATCTCATTTTACCCACATCAATATTCTTAGCTTGGTGTAGTCTCCTTTCCCAACACAATACATTCTATTAAAATAATTTATGTTTGGTATCCTGTCTATTGAATTAAGAGTATTTTCAGCTGAGGCAAGGCAATTTTAGAACCATAGCTTTGCATTCTTGGAAATACTTCACAACTCAGCATGTTGCATATATAATCACTAATATAGAATACTTTTCATATAAAAATATTAAAGGAGGAGATAGTGTGTTCAAATAGTATAATTTGGCTTGTTTCTTTACCTAAATACTCTTTACTCATACAAAGAGACAGCGGAACATCTTGAAGAGTAGAAGCACTAATAATAATCAGGACCTTCATCTGCATGCCTCAGAGTACTTTACAAATGGCATGGTGTCACTTCCCCTCTTTTGCAACTGGAAAGCAAAGGGCATACACAAGGTCTTGCAGGTTGCCCATACACCATGGACAGAGCTGGCAACAAGGGCTGGTGACTATCCTCTTTCCATCACTGGCAGTCTAGAAGGCTGAGGCACAGAAAACCAAACTTATCTTTCAGGATCATTTATTTCTTTTGAAGTAGCATCAGCCTCTGTTCTTCCCAAGAGATGTGTTTCATTTTATCAAGCATAATACAAAACAAACCTACTCTAAGCAAGTAATTAGTATAAACATATTTCAGATGAACTGATAGTGTCAATAAACTCTGAAGACTTTGCTTACTTTGTTTTGATTCAAATAGAGCAAGATTCAAGTATTCACTGTTCTAAACTGTCTCTGAAAATATCTTTGTATCTGTTTTGACGGTTTCGTTCTCAAAGCTGAAATGTTCCCACCAGGATTTACACCCACGATTGCACTGAAAAGACAATACAAGGAAAGAATCAGACTCTGCTTCATGAAAATGAATAAACCTATTATATAGCAACCACTTAATAGTAAAATCAAGGTAATTTTTCTCAGGTGTTCTGGTTTTATAATTTTTGAACTGCTTGTTGAGAATTTTAAATGAATCTTGAAAGCATAGAGTTGAATTTTCTTGCTTTTACTCTCTAGTTTACCTGTGATGTTTTTACATGACAGCACAATCAAGTAAAAATTACTTCCAGTTATATTTCAAATATACAGTCTGATGAGTTGGAAACTAGAGATAGTCCTTATGTATAAGCTTGTTGACAATAAAGGTTTATAGGTTAATTTTTTCTTTTTTTTTTTAATTCATTCTGATTATGTATGTGTACATTTAGGCATTTTAAGATATTAAAAGGCACAGCTCAAATTTCTGAGAGATGTACAGTGTTTTTTAAGCTATAAGAATGATTAAGAATAACTGGTTGTTACATCTGATCTTTACTCAGTGGTGTTCACGTGCTCCCTACAGAGTGCAACCAAAATAAGAAACAGCTCCGGATGCACAAGAAATGCGAAAAGTTTCTCCTTTTCCTTTTGAGTCAATTATTCCAAAATCTGTGAGGCAATAAGAAAGCTATTTTTCACCTACGGCAGATGGAAATACATAAATCATACCTGGAAGATATCAACACCAACTGATTTCATTGAGACAAACTCTATAAATCAAAAAAACTTCATTCTGATTTCAGTTATCATCAGATGCAGTTGATCTGTTGAAAATCAGAAATCTGAAGTACTCAAAAGTGTATAAAATGCACCACAAACAATGATGGAGCTGATAAGATTTTCAGCAGTATTTCCAGATAACTAGGGCTTTTGGGAAAGTATCATCAGGACCTCCAAAAGTAATCAGATCGCCTTGTAAAACCGCTATCTTTCATTTTATCTATTGTTCCTTTTTTGCCTCTTAAGGGCCAGGTGTACTAGGGTATCTGACTTCTGAGAAAGTAGATCAAGTTAAGGCACATTTATCCAAAAAATGAATTTCTAGAGAGTTAGCTGAACAAGTAATTTCAACTCATAGTGAACTGAATATACATTTATGTTTCCTGTCTTAAAGATCCTATCCTTCTAAAAAAAATTCAGGTTTAGTTAAAATGAAAATCTTCTTCCCTGTAGCTGGCCTGATTTTTAATGTATCGCGTTAATACCAAACAAACAAACAAAAGAATAGAAATAAATGAAAAATATGAAAATATGAAATTTAACAAGAGCAAGTGCCAGATTCTGCACCTGGGATGGGGTCATCCTGGTTATACGTATAGATTGGGGGACGAGAGCCTGGAGAGCAGCCCCGCAGAAAGAGATTTGGGGATTTGGCTTGATGATAAGTTGAATATGAGTCAACAGTGTGCCCTGGCAGTCAAAAGGGCCAACCGTGTCCTGGGCTGCATCAAGCACAGCATAGCTAGCCGGTTGAGGGAGGTGATTGTCCCACTCTACACGGCACTGGTGTGGCCCCACCTTGAGTACTGTGTGCAGTTTTGGGTGCTTCAGTATAAGGAGGACATCAAACTATTAGAGTGTGTCCAGAGGAGGATGACAAAGATGATGAAAGGCCTCGAGCCCAAAACTTGCAAGGAGGGACAAAGGTCACTTGGTTTGTTCAGCTTGGAGAAGAGAAGGCTGAGGGGTGGCCTCATTGCAGTCTACAACTTCCTCAAGGGGGGCAGCGGAAGGGGAGGTGCTGATCTCCTCTCTCTGGTGACCGGTGATAGGACACAAGGAAATGGAATGAAGCTGCGTCAGGGGAAGTTCAGATTGGAGATTAGGAAAAGGTTCTTCACTGAGAGGGTGGTCGGTCACTGGAACAGGCTGCCCAGGGAAATGGTCATGGCACCAAGCCTGTCAGAGTTCAAGGAGTGTCTGGACGATGCTCTTAGTCATATGGTTTAGTTTTAAGTAGTCCTGCGAGGAGCAGGGAGTTGGACTTGATCCTTATGGGTCCCTTCCAACTCGAGATATTCTATGATTCTATGATTCTGTTGTTTAACCAGGTTGGTCTTTTCCCCCTAGAACTTGGAGCTTGAATTGCTACTAAATGAAGAGGCTTTCTCATACTTTTATGTGGGCTATGGTTCAACAACCACCAATCTGAGAAGCAACTAACATGCACACCAAAAGGTAATACTTGAGATAAATCCATACTCAGGATAAACCCTGAGGAGCAACAGCATGGCTATTTATGCCTTTTTAATACTTGTTGTAAATACCTTTCTGCTGTCTGAAAAAAAAACATTTTTAAGGCTGATACATCATTGCTGAAACTCAGTCTTCTTGCTTTATTTATGTTAATTGTCTGCTACTTCTCTTGTCTCTGCTCAAGTAAGGTCCAAGCAGAACTTACCCGGTACAGAACTAATATTTTCTGGGGTTTTTTTGACCTTTCAGAAAGACAAGAAATCTGAGCCCAAAGCAGAAAATGCGAGACAGTCCCCCTGCCCAGAGGACCATCGTTACTTCTTGTATCATGAATGTCATGAATGGTCCAGAGGCATTTGGCATATCTATGATTATTCCTTTGAGAAAAGAGAGGACCATGGTCTTGGCAGCAATGCAGCTACTCTTTGGACACTGGCCTGGCAACATGAGAAGAACATGTAGGCTCCATGTTCTCCTCATGTAGGCATGAGGAAAGACATAGGGTGTCCTCAGTGTTTTACAGCATAGGTGCCTAAGACTGGGCTCTTAACATAAGTTCATGGATAGGGTCTTTTCCCCCTCTTTGTTTTCATGAGTCTTTTCAACAGCAGATCTGGTCTGAAAAGTGTGGCAAATGGGCTTTGTTTCTTGCACAACATCTGTTGTTGTAAGATCAAGGTACAAATGCTTCCTCCATGCCTTCTGTTTTGTGTTTTGCTAGTTAGAAATTGCCCGCACACTTAGATCTTTACTAGGAATAGTCTAGCTTGGCATGCTGTGCTCAGATCTTGACAATACATCAAACACTACGCCAGTTGCAGAAAACCAGGGTTTCATTACAACTGCTTTAATAAAAGGAAGGAGACAGTATCAATTAAAGATGATACTCCTTGGTGCTTTCTTTGTTTTGCACATACTCCTGTTGCTGCAGGTTGTTAAGGCATTGACAGTTTAAGGCCCTTCCCATCGGTGAAATATCTGCTGATCTGGTCTTATCTATAGGCGCATCTCCAGCCTATCTCAAGACAGTAGCATGTCAACAAGCATAATTTCCTGATTTGCTCTTAAAGCATCAGGGCATGTGCAGCTCCACTACCACCTGAACAATAAGAAAGCAAGAAGCAAACAAATTCTTTTTTATCTAATTTTATGTATAGAATAATGTGGAGTTGGACTACAGGTTTTATGGTAGGCTAATTTTATATTGATATTGATATGTATCTTCAGATACACACCCAGGCATACCACAAATGTCAGGGAGGTTGTGGGATGGTAGATATGACTATCCCTTGGATATCAAAGGTCTAATAGGAAGGAAAGCACTTGAGAAAGCAGTATGAGAAGAAAGAGCATCTTCTGTGCTCTACACTCCCTGTGTGCCAGGACTGGGGTTCCCTGTCTGACACTTTCTGTACTGAGCTTAAGTCAATGCCATTTCTTCCTTTGCATTATAGTGCTCCCAAGATGATGGTGGCTTTGCCCTGATTTTTGATGGAATATCCTGGAAATAAACCCATGCAAGAGCTTCTGAACAGCCATAAATCTCAGCATTATGGCCTGAAATCCTGAAACATAAATATGTTTTTTTTCTTGTCATAAAAGCAATTGTTTTCCTCTACAAAGGTCAAAACATACTTGGATATAGTTGGGTTTTTTTAATCCTACCGTGTCTTTACAGTGAAGCTAAAAAGAGCAATGAAATTATGAAAAGAAGAGCCATGGTTTGTTATCTATTTTTTCAGCTTTCAAGATGACATGATTAACTATGTAATTAGTAGAGTCATTAATGAAGTTAGAAGAGATCACTCATAAGTGTTTAAAGCACTCTGATCCATTACTGTAGAAATCTTTGAAGGTTAATGCATGGGTCTCATTGTGAGGTACAGAGAGATATTCACAGGAGCATCAATTTTCACCCTGACTATCATTTACGGATTTAAGGTGCAGATTAGAAAGTTGAATTTTCAAGCCTTAATTAGCCAGAAGATATGCCACTGAGGCATATCCCTGAGGAGGGAATCAGTATGTAAACAATGTCAGCTGACAGCAAGATGGGGGCCGTAAGACATCCTACTTTTCTGCAATGAATACTTTCATGACATTTCAGTACGCATGCACAAGGTACTGGAATTCTTTCCTACAACAAAACTGCAGTTGGGACCAAAAAGACTCAATTCTTATCTTTCATAAACCAGAATACAAGCCTTAAACATTTTTCTTTCCTTCTGAAATCTTTGCAATTATGCTAACAATGCAATGTTTTGTTGCAAAATTTCAATTACAAGTAAAATCAATGCATTCTTACTATGCTCTGCTACCCCTATCCCATCCATTATTTGTTGTATTTTAGAAATTTGCACCCTGCCATGTCAGGACTGGGCTCAACTGATTGGTACTGAATAGTTCAGACAGTGAGCTCTGGGTTAGCTTTAGGTTCTTGACAGTGTTCCTGTTTGTGCAGTCACTTCTTTGTGCATCATTTGAGTTTAAAATGGA
This sequence comes from Gymnogyps californianus, assembly GCF_018139145.2. NCBI lineage: Eukaryota > Metazoa > Chordata > Aves > Accipitriformes > Cathartidae > Gymnogyps > Gymnogyps californianus. The sequence continues at coordinate 54,860,669 of NC_059472.1, read as the reverse complement.
AAGGTCACTCTTTGCTAGCAGTGGGAGAAAAGCAGTTAAGCATTTTCTGAGTAAACTATTGAATATCTTTAAATGCTATTCAATAGCTGTAAAATTATACTGCCTTCATGATCTGAGACTGAAAATTAGAAATGAATGTGTGGGCTGTGTGCTATAAGAGGGAGGGAAAGGACAGCTGGAGAAATTCCTCCTCATTCTGGTTTTGGGAGGAGGTACCACAGTTTCCACCACACAATTTGCAGCAGATTTTGCACCATATGATGATCTGATTTCCTATGGAAAGCAGCACAGCCTGAGTCTCTACCATGAGATTCCACCCAGTGATGCCTGTCCTGCATCTAATCTGCCATGGATGCTCAAACAATTAGCTGTGCTCGCCTTCATCCTTCCTGCCCTGGGAGACCGCACAGCTAAATCAGGGGAAGGGGACAGGCGAGCCAAATTTGCTTGTTTTTTCACCTATATAACCCTCAAAAACCTAGTACAAAGGCTTGAATTTTCAGCCTTTTAATTAGCCAGCATTCAAAGTGTAGTGGAGAAGCCATGATGGGCTACATAATTAAGTAAGTTGATGTTTGCAGAGAGACAAAAAAAAAAAAATTATGAGAGTTCCTGATACTCTTTGAGACCAGCAGCACAGTGGGAGGTTTTATGAACCAGAAAGTGCCCAGGCTTTTCTTCAGCTACAACTGATGACCTCATAAAATAAATTATTTACCCTGACAAATCTTGCCTCACCTATGCTCAGAATATGAATTCTTCACTGAGCTTCTTAAAGACACAAAGAATAATAAAGATCATATAACCTTTTAACAGCCTTTCATGAGAAAGGAAAACAACTCACAATAAAATAATGGTCTATCAGACGGTCAATATACTTTATGTCCTCAAGAACTGTGGCACAGTGAAGGCAAAACAAATACAGGACAAGGGACTATAGCTGGAAAAAGAAACAATACGAAGGTGTGAGACAATTCAATCCTGGACTTTATGTTATCACCCCCACCTCCTTACACATGCACAGCACAAGGCAGGGTGGTTGCTTGTTACAGACTCTTTTTTCATGTCTTATTGTGAACATCAGGAGTTAATTATGTTAACTTTGGGTCAGGCCACACACACTTTAGCAACAGAATCAAATGGAAGCTACACATCAATTCAGTGCATACTAGATCACATTTTATTCCTACTGGTGTCACCACTGTATTTGCAAGAATTCCTAAACAGTTCCAGTTATGATTCTTTTTCTGGTCTCTACTTTGAAAATATCTTTTTAATGATGATGTATAGACAATTATATGCCATTATGTATTTCCTCATGCAAAACAGTTTCAGCAGAGGTAGCTCAAGAAACAGTATGAGGTAAGCATTTGAGACAGTCCATGAGCAGAAGGCAGTCCTGAGCTGCCTTGCACAAAACATGGGAATGCAGATATTTAGATCCCCCCTTTCCAGAAGCAAACAATCTGATTCTAAATTCCTTAGAAGACCGATAAATCAAAATTCACTTTCAGCTCTTGTAGCTCAGTGTTTATTTTTTATTGAAAAAATAATACTGAATCTGAGCTGATTGTTACTCTGATAATAGTCTGTAAACCCAGACTCACTCTTTCCATGCATGGTACCATTAACTGAAAGCGGTGGGAACTACAGACACATATGCAAGAACAATTTTTAGTCTTCTCAGAGTGATCAAGCAGAAATCTCAAATGATAGTTGGACTAGAAAACAATGATATAAGATAAATGAACTCATAAGTCTATGTAATTTTGTTGTAGATAAATAACCATGGCTGTATAACATTTATCTGTGTCATACTTAAATTTATAAATGACATCTGGTAACAGATGCATGTACACACAGATATGTATGTATATCATATCTTCAAAACTGCAGGACATCTCCTCAAAGACAGAAAGCGTTTTCTGCTCTCACAGCATCATAAAGCTGCTCACTTACATCAAGTTATTCCTGACGCATTCAAAAACAGCACGACAGCAAAGTTACAATTGTCCCTCAAGTGTGAAGTACCATAGTAGTCACCCTCCTGGTGACCCCATGAATTAACCCAGAACCTCTTCACCCAGCTGGATAGGTCAGCATGCACCATTCAGAAGAGCTCGTCCCTGTGCTTCACGTGGGTGAGAGCAATGCTCCACAAGACAGTGGTGGTGCTGGTCTCATTGATTCCCTGGGGAACTGCAGCTTGTCAGCTACATCTATGCTAATGCACAGCTCCCTTTGCAGCTCCATATCAGACTGACCCTTAATTTCCGTTCCTACACCCATAATTTCTATGCAAAAGAAAGCCAGACAAAAATCAATGGGAGCTCAGAAAGAGATGGTGGTCAGCCTGTTGGTGGACTAAGACCCAACTGCCCTGCAGCCTCCACTAAAAAGTGGTTCTGGATGTTGCCAGTAACTGCCAGTCAACTAAGACCCATTTGAGCTCAACTGTCAGGGACTTTTCCCTGACATAGCCCTAAATCTAGGACTTTAAAGTGCTCCCTGCTAACAAGGCAGCAGCAATATCCATATCCTTCAGACTGCTGAGCCTGGTGAAGAGCTGATAACGACAGAGAATATCTCCCTACCTGAAGATCTGGGTAAAGGGGGGATTATGGGGTGTTTTAGGAGGACACTAAAATTAAAACCCAGACCCCAAGGTGACACAATTCTCTGGGTAACAGAACTGGTTGTGCTTCTTGTTTGAGAACAAGCTCTCTGAAATACACCCCAAATTCTTTATAAAGGCAAAGGCCTCATGGAGTTAAGCCTAGGAACAGTAACTGTTCCAGACATCTTAACAGAAGTTTATACATTAGACAAAGATCCTTCTCCCCACGTATTTCACTGTTTCTGTTTGCAATCGCATCCATTAATAAATCATCATCATTGAAGGGGAACATTCTTTCACTTTTCATCTACAGTCCCTTTTATCTACAGTTTTCCTACAGAAATGAGGATTGTGCAATTTTGCCACGGGCCTTTGTCTCTATCTCTTCCTTCTCAGCCCATAACTTTGAATTTGTTACTTAGTTTTCATCACATTTCTTGCCAAAGTGGGCCAAAGATGTTTGTTATACAGGGTATCCCATAAGTGACAGGAAGATACACTCTACCAGCACTCCCATCCTAGAAGCGCCTTGGCTCAACCCTAATTTGATGCCAGAGGCAGCACCCTTGCAGTGACCCCAAACAAGGAAAAAGATTCAGACATGGCTTATATCAATAAGATAATCAGACAATAAAGATCCACTGATAACCAGGCTACATTTTTTCTGCTGATTGCAGAAGTACTGGTTCATGAACATTCTAGTTTATACAAGCAGGGAAACAATCCTGAGGAAAACACAGGGGTTTGAGTGGACTTCTGGCTGAGATGACTCCTGATTGCAAAGGACAGATGAAACATGCACAATGTGAGAATTTTTTGCTACTGGTTAACAAAAGAAGTTATAAGCCAAAGCAAACCTTAAATAAATACAGCTTGGAACCTCTGATTGTCAAGTTTTATTATTGATGTGTTAACACTGTGGCTTTATTAACATTCCTAATTACATGCTCCATTTAGGTAAAATTAACTGTGAGCTTAGGTTGTGCTGAGAACAATGCTGACAGCCATGACAGCTCTCTGGGTGGTGGAGCACACAATCTCACCAAGCTAAGGTGGGTGGTAGCTCTCAGACCTAGAAGGGCACTAGAGAGGTAGGGTATGGAAACAGCCCTGGCATGGGATTGCCAGCGACACCTACAAACTATGGGCACATCTCTTCTCATGATACCTTGAGGGAATCAGGTCACTCTGAAGGATTTGAACATTCACGCTGAAGTTATCAGCTTGTGCAATAAGGGTGAAGAGAAATATGGACAGAAAATGACCCACAAAATACTGATGGATTTTTGTTCACCTAAGTAATTATCAGCTTATCTTGGTGCCTAAATTCCTAAAAAACCTGAACACTTTTATCCCTTCTTTGAGATCAACCGCTAGGCAGTGGTATAGCAATCTCTCACAAGTAGAATGTGCACCTATGTTTTAATTGGGGATCATGTCCCCATGCAATGTATTGGATAGATGGTAATTTTTTAATTCCTATAACCACTAGCAGATTATTTCCTGCCTTCTTTCCATACACACATTAGAAAACAAGAGCATCTGTAGCTGCAGCAATAGGAAAACTCTGCAGGAGCGTGACAGAGTTTTTTAGTCCAAGGGAAAAAAAAAAAGCATACAATTCTGCAAATATTCATGTATACAATAAAAATTAGCAAATGGAATTATGGTTCATTTTCAATAAAGGAAATATATTGCTCCAGATTTAGCTTCTGGCAATTTTTAAAAATTCCCATTATACTTATAAATAGCACATTGTAGTTTTCCACCAAGCATCTTGGATTGTCCTTTGCTTGAGATATACCATATAAAGGATTAACATTTTTAGTCACACAATGTTGTCATTTTTCTTCTGTAGCCTAGTTTGAATATACTTTATATTTTACTACAATTCTCTGTAATATTCAGTGTCTTCTTAGATCTTGGTGAAAAAAAAGGAAAACAAATTTATGGTTCTATTACCAGTAAATGTTTACCTTTCTCATAGCCAGCTAATAAATATAATCTGAACGGGATTTCTAAAAATTTTTTGATGGTAAAATATCATCTTTTTTGTCTCACTTTCTGTGTAGCCATCTCTGTAAATAATTTTCTCATTATTTCATCACATGTAAAAGCAAAAGTTTGAAAAAAATGTAAAAAATTACATGAAAATTTTTAAAAAATTGCCATAGAGTAGCAGCTGCATTGTGTAAAAAGAGTCTTTGTTTTGATAGACACCGTACCAACTCACATTAACCCAGGTTTCCAATAGATTCGAAAACATGAAGTTTAATTTTTACACTCTATACATTAAACTGGGGACTTGAAATATCCTTTCATTTTACACCTAAACAACCCTACTGGTCAGCAGAGGATCAGTGTTGTAAAACCTGCGTGAATGGACGGATACCAAAAAGGCCACTATTTTACATTTGGTGTGCACAGCACACTAACATCAGTTCTACAAGACACATGTCTGTTCTCCATTTTTACAGTATATAACATAAAAAGGGAACTGCAAAAATTCACTGAAAACATAATTTTACTGAAACAGTGGTCTAGCTAAATATTTGGCCAACTGCATCAATGTAAACTTTATCATATTTAAGATTTGAGTCTTTCAGATTTGGGTTCCTCTATAGCAGGGAACTATGGCAGCATATTCCTTCCTGAGGGCTAGATTTCATGCTCATGTCAATTAATAGGAATTAACTCATTAAAACTCATTAACTCAGTAGCTAACAGCTACTTCTGGTAACATTGTTGATAAATTATTGAGTAAATCATAGGAAGGACTTACCTAGTACGACTATAACATATTTCAATAAAACGCCTTAAGCTGTCTGTGTATGTGGGGAAAGGGAGCAGATATTCTAACTTTTCTAGCTATCTACATAGTGGACTACTGAAAAAAAAATTGAAAACAAAATTAAAAAAGGAGCGCCCCATGCACTAAAATAGCTCGGCATTAAATGTGGAGTTTCCAGTTTTGAGACAGATTTTCCTTGTGTATGAATTCTGTCCTACTAGTAATTAATGACAGTCAGTGAAAGGCTGAAGTCTGTTAGATGAGACAAAATATAAAATGAAGAATTCTTCATCAAGAGTATTTGTGTTATTTCTATAAAAATTGATTATATAAAATTTTACCATAGAAACCCATTTCTTTCAAAACATTTGTTTTGAACTCTGCTTTCAAAACATTTATCCTGTAATAGAAATTCTACATTGTAAAATATAACTTTATACTACAGTTAACATTTTTAAATTAAATAGTTGAGATTTCCCTTTAATAATACCTAAATGAGAAATGCTGTATTCTCAGGATCACTTTTGCTTTCAGAAAACTTAAAAGAAGTTTTTGCTCTTAAAAGAAGTTTTACAGATGAAGGAAGTAATTCTGTTCTTAATCTAAATATAACCCTCAGTATTTTGACACATCTTTGAAGAGTGTTCTAAACTTTTGCTTTAAATTTATCTTTCTGTATAATAACTTTGGATACATAATGACATACATGAAAAAAAAAGATTTTTCCTTGGGCAAATTCAATCTAGTCCTGCTCTGAGCCAGAGCCTGGACTACATGACCTCCACGGGTCCCTTCCCGATAATGCTTCCATGACTCTCTGAAACTTAAGAGCATTCTCTGTTATTTTTGCATCAATTGATCCTTGCAATGAATACAAGAAAAGACCAGTAAGTTTGACTAGAATAAGGCTTTTTCTTGTCAGTTCTGAGTGAAATCCTCTTTAAAACTTCAGGTAACAAACCTTAAAATGTATTTAATGGAAAGGAAGACGGTACATGGAGTAACTGGAAGAAAGAAAAAAAAAAAAGCTACTATCGTTCCAGTACCAGACCATAAAGGTCCAAATTCAGAAAAACATTTACTGAAGAAAAGCTAACGTACTTGGCTGGGGGTGAATGCAAAGCTCATTGCAAATGCAGTCAGTACCACATGCCAAAACACCCTATAAAAAATGCTATTAATGACTTAAAGTAGGACATCTGAGGTAGGGTAATACCAATAAATAATACAAGATGTATCTTTTCTTTGCGCCCTCTTACATGGCTTTCTAGAAAAACTGTGTGCAAATACCATTACTTATCCAGTTGCATTGCATGTGTGTACTAATGTCCACTGAGTCAGTCCTATGTAACAGAAGTGTGCTATATTTTAGTGGCTTTGTCAATCTGTTTTTTTTTTTTTTTTGGTAAATGCTAAGATTAACCTTTGCATAATTAAAGAAGGTGTTCTTACATGGAAAAACATTAAATGGAAAAACAACCCTAAACTCCCTGAAATAAATAACTGTATGAAGACTGGTGAGGTACGTCTATTTCCTATCTTCTTCCCAAACTAGTGGACTATCAACTTCCTTTTAGAAGTCCACGATTTTGGTGAAGGCTAGAAAAGTGAGCTCTGTTTACAGAAGATACCATCCCACAGTATCTGAGATGAGAACTAAGGAACAGCAGTTTCCCTGCGTGAACCAAGATGAACCCAGGAGGAGGACAAAAGAGCAATTAAGAATCTGGCATCTATCCATGACAGGGATTTAAGGTGAAAACTGAGGCCAACATTCACTTGTGTTACAATTCCCTAACCACACACTTGATAGAGTATAATTGTTCATCAGGAAAAAATACCTGGTTAGGAAGCTTTTAACTTTTCCCAAAACCACCGAGTCAGGTAAATGTGTAATTACTGGCTGATTAAAATGCCAAACTGTATTTGTGCATGGCCTACTAAAAAACTGGTTTTGCTTATGACTTTCTGTTGGTAGAAATGTATATGTTTTCTGACAGTTTTTTAACTTTGTCGACCTTTGCTAAAATCTGACTGTAAAAATTACCGTGAAAACCAATCTATTTTAATGAAATGTAGCATCTACTACTTCTTTAAAGTGTGCATTTGTTACAAATGTCACTTTAATGCAGCAAAAATTAGTACATTTCTACAGAATATTTTTGGAAAGGTTAAAATTTTATGTTTTAATTTTAATCCTCTTTCCTTGGGAAGCTATAAATTTTTTCCTTATAAGGTATTTCAGAAATGATTCACATGCAAGGTTGTGAAGAGAACTTTTGGATCAGATTTAATATTTACAGACCATAAGCATTCTCGATTGCCTTCAACCATGGAAATGTCTCTGATCCTGTGTAAAATATTGGTGGATTTAATGGAGCCTGAAATATTTTAATAAGCTCGAGCATATTTGTGGTGGGTTGACCCTGGCTGGATGCCAGGTGCCCACCAAAGCTGCTCTATCACTCCCCCTCCTCAGCTGGACAAGGGAGAGAAAATACAATGAAAGGCTTGTGGGTCGAGATAAGGACAGGGAGAGATCACTCACCAATTACTGTCACGGGCAAAACAGACTTGACGTGGGGAAAAGAGTTTGATTTATTAGAAGGGTAATGAGAAATAAAACCAAATCTTAAAACACTTTCCCCCAACCCCTCCCTTCTTCCTGGGCTTAACTTCACTCCCAATTTTCTCTACCTCCTCCCCGTCAGTGGTGCAGGGGGACAGGGAATGGGGGTTGCAGTCAGTTCATCAACACGTTATTTCTGCTGCTCCTTCCTCCTCAGGGGGAGGACTCCTCACACTCTTCCCTGGCTCCAGCGTGGGGTCCCTCCCACGGGAGACAGTCCTCCACGAACTTCTCCAATGTGAGTCCTTCCCACGGGCTACAGTTCTTCACAAACTGCTCCAGCGTGGGTCCCTTCCATGGGATGCAGTCCTTCAGGAACAGACTGCTCCAGCGTGGGTCCCCCACGGGGTCACAAGTCCTGCCAGCAAACCTGCTCCAGCGTGGGCTCCTCTCTCTCCATGGGTCCACAGGCCCTGCCAGGACCCTGCTCTAGCGCGGGCTTCCCATGGGGTCACAGCCTCCTTTGGGCATCCGCCTGCTCCGGCGTGGGGTCCTCCATGGGCTGCAGGTGGATATCTGCTCCACCATTAACCTCCATGGGCTGCAGGGGACAGCCTGCCTCACCATGGTCTTCACCATGGGCTGCAGGGGAATCTCTGCTCTGGCACCTGGAGCACCTCCTCCCCCTCCTTCTTCACTGACCTTGGTGTCTGCAGAGTTGTTTCTCTCACACATTCTCACTCCTGTCTCTCCAGCTGCAATTGCCGGGGTTTTTCCCCCCCCTTCTTAAAAATGTTATCCCAGAGGCGCTACCACTGTTGCTGATGGACTTGGCCTTGGCCAGCAGCGGTTCCATCTTGGAGCCGGCTGGCGTTGGCTCTGTTGGACACAAGGGAAGCTTCTAGCAGCTTCTCAAAGAAGCCACCCCTGTAGCTCCCCTGCTACCAAAACCTTGTCACACAAACCCAATACAATGTTTTTCTGTAACAACCTATATATAATTCCATGACCCGTTGCTCTCTCAAAAGTAGGATTCCTATTTCTTTCTGTTGAGGTTTATTAGATTTTAACCATTATTAAAAAAAAACAAAAACAAAACCAGAAATAATATAAACTGAAAATTTCTTTTAAAGATTGATAAACATTCCACTGTTTCCATAGTCACTTAACTCCCATACAATAAAACGGAATAAAAGCTTGCACACCTATGTATGCATGCATGTATGATCATTTGAAGAACACTGTGTGTATAACATGTGGATGCATGTATCTGTTCTATTTCACATAGATTTAGATTACATCTATGCCATATTATGCAGCATTACGTTATACCATTAAAGCATCTTCAAACGTGCATCTGGTAGCATAGCATCTTAACTATTAGCAGAAATAGAGCTCACCTAAGGACAGTTACTAACATCCTGTTTTGTGATGAATTTGTGTACGCATTTCCTGAAATGAGATAGTGCTTTTTAAAAGGGTGGATTAGGCTTCTTCTTAAACTCTGTTAAGTACACCTATAACAAACTAAGCAAAGCAAGCTAGTAAATGTTCCTTTCCTGTGTTGTTGATTACTAAATTTTTTGCGGCAGGATTTGTCTCTTAATATATTTTTTTACAGCTACTATGCTAGGTACTTATATTCTATGTGGTTTACCAAAGTAAATAATAATAAAAATCAATAGTAAGAGCAATAAAATCAATCTTCTAATTGTTTATACCTTTCTTCAAGGATTAAAATATTGCCATGCTTTTCAACCATATTGTAGATATTCGTCATCACATAATGACGCAATAACTTAAATGAACTGATGTGTGTTTCCAATAGCTAGATGATATTTGGTACTGTCAAGAAAAAGATGAAAAAAGCCTCTTTTTTTTCTTATTTTCCTGACTGTAACAAATCGAATAACCATAGTAAATGTGAATGTCAGTCAAAGATTATCAGGGCTTTCTCAGGATACATTTCTGAATTTTTTCTTCTTTTGATTCAAGTGAGATTCAACAGGAGAAATTTTGCAGTGGCTTCCAATGTGTGAAAAGCCATGTAAAATTGATTGCTAATTTTTTAGCTTTTGACATAAAAGATATTACATAGGTTACCAAGCTACACTGTTGCCCAATAATTAATCTCAAAAAGTCAATATTTTTGTAAAAAATTCACATCATACTCCAATTTTAAAATCAGTGGGGCTTATACAATGATAGAGATTGAATGATTCAACTGGTAAGCTTTCAGTGGACTTTCTTGCTGTGATTTTGGAACCCTCCATTTTGGTAAAAAAGTTAACGCTGATATGTGATTTGAAATCTTATGTCTAAGGCCTTCACTTAGAAACATAAAATGCACTTTATGGTAGTTACAGTAATTTTCCTCACGTAGCCTGTGCTGCCTGTGATGTTGGAGACCATGTTCCTTAGATATTAATTCATACTAACATCTGCTGGTTTTAGAAAATATTGCATGTCATGCAAAAAGCTAGAAAACCAGAACATACTCTGGACCAAACAGCAATCCCCATTCGGACAGTGACTTTCTCCTAAAAAAACAGTAAAACCCTGTCATGGTATTCTAGTCCAGCAAGTACAGTCTAGCAAGGATCCCTCTATAATCAATGAAGAGAGAAAGAGACACTTCCACACAGGAATTCATCCCATTCTGAAATAGATGTCTAAACCATATGGTATATTACCCCTTGGAGATGAATACTTCTCTCCGTTGACTACAAGAAGAACCTAGATAATGCGTTTAGTCAAGCCAGCTAACTTTTTAATGTGCAAAGTTAGACAAATTCCAACTAACTCTTCTAATAATATTTCTGGTGTATCATATTTTCTCTTATAAATAACTAAATGCTTAGACATCTCAAAAGGATATTTCAGCAAATTAATTCTCCGTCTTTATGCATCTTTAGCCTGACCATAAGCCAAACTCTAACACTGATTTTTGAGGTATTTCATCTTGCTCTGTAGTAATATTTATATTGATTTTCTGGTTTGATTAAAAAATAAATCTTCTCTTGCAAAGTTCTTGAGGTCCGTGCAATCTATTCTTCTCTAATTTCACACTGGTACTTTTAACCTATTATTGAGTTTTCCAATATCATGGAGCTTTGAGTCTAGAATAACTTTAAGCACTACAAATAAGATGGCAGCAGTGGTTCATTTTTCCTGAAAGAATAGGTATTATACTTTCCCTGGGAGCATGGCTTGTGGCTCATGAATCTGTTGAATAGAGATATTGAATCCTGAACAGTCACTTTCCTGTTTGAATTTTTCAGATACTATTATTTGAGAAAAAATGTTAGTCTTTTTATTTTCACCTTCAGAATAGAGAGTGAATAAGCTATTCCACTTTTTGCCTGATAAGTTTTTTGTTATTCTAAAGCATTAATATGGTGGGGCTGATGAGAATGATGAAAATGGAAAGAACTGGAATGACCATCTGTCCCGGTTTTGGCTGGGATAGAGTTAATTTTCTCCTTAGTAGCTGGTACAGTGCTGTGTTTTCGATTTAGTGTGAGAATAATGTTGATGATAACACACTGATGTTTTAGTTGTTGCTAAGTAGCGCTTATCTTAAGCCAAGGACTTTTCAGTTTCCCATGCTCTGCCAGCAAGCAGGTGTGCAAGAAGCTGGGAGGGAGCAGAGCCAGGACAGCTGACCCGAACTAGCCAAAGGGATATTCCATACCATAGAACGTCATGCCCAGTATATAAAGAGGGGGGGAGTTGGCCAGGAGGGGCGGATCGTTGCTGGGGCATCGGTCAGCAGGTGGTGAGCAATTGCATTGTGTATCACTGGGGTTTTTTCCTCCTTTTTTTTCCCTTCTTCTTTTTTTTGTTATATTCCTTTTCATTACTATTATTATTATTATATTTCATTATTATTATTGTTAGTATTGTAATTTACTTTAGTTATTAAACCGTTCTTATCTCAACCCACAAGTTCTACCTTCTTTCCCGATTCTCCTCCCAGTCCCACTGGGAGCGGGCGGGGGGGAGTGAGGGAGCAGCTGCGTGGTGCTTGGCTGCTGACTGGAGTTAAACCATGACACCATCTTATGGTGAAGACACTGGACCGGCACTCAGGAAGATGTAAGATGAATTGCCCATTCCCTATGGGTCCTTGTTGGGGTCCTTGGCAACCATTCATTTTCCCTGTGCTCAACTCCTCATTTCTGCAGTGATGGAAATAAAACTTCCTTGCTTCTCAAGAGAATTTGGAATAGTGGTTGACATTTTTGTCGTGGTCAAATATTTAAAAGTTATTGGCCACAAACATAAACACATATATACAGCAACTTACCTTGATTACCCTGTAATTACACCCACTACAATTTTAGCACAAACCATAGATTTCTTCCAAATTTTTATCACTAAAATGTACTGGTGACTCAAGCAGGGAAATAATTCACTTGAAAACAGCCATTTGCCAAACCAATAAATAACGACCAGAAAAAGGTTGTATAAGGTTTAGTCTAATCCTAAAAATACCTGAAGCTAAAAAATAAACAGGAAACAAAGGAAACTGAAACAGAGTGAATAATAAGAAATAAGTTAATGCCTGATGTTTCTTGAAAGCCTTTTTTTAGATCCACTGTGGTTTATATGCATAATGGCTTATTTGTGGATAAGCCATGAATTTTCAGCCAGTGAGCTCATTTTCAAATGATATAAAAAGATGTTACACTATGAAAGAGGGGACTGAAATCTCCATTACTCTACAATGACTGAGATACATGGCAGCCTTATTTGAGTTTTCCCTGTGTGATATGAACATGCTACACAAATATTTGTTATATGTCTTATTCTCCTTTATTTAATAGAAACACCTACATACATCTTAATAGTCTGTCTGCTTCTGCTTTTTATTCTTATTTGAATTCTTCTGCCCAGATAGTTATGTTGCAATAATTTTCACAACTAAGTGTGATTTCAAAAACAGATTAAAACCAAGACTACTTATACTTTCTAGGGAGTAAAGATATGAATACTAAAAGCTAAAAGTGACCGTATGAGTCATCCATCCAAGACCAGATCTTGTTTTTAACAGTAGTCAGTAAGCAATAGATAAGGAATCAGGACAATCATCACTTGGAAGATTTCATTGATATAAGAAGTGATAAACAAACCAATCTATTTATTTTTAAAATGAAATTTTCAAAATCAATGAATCTTGAAATTTATTGCATGCTTTCAGTGAGTCTTTAAATAGCAGCTGTTTTTGCTTTGGCTTGGAACTAGGAAGAGGCAACTAGAAGGAAACAAGCTGTCATTTTTAATATCCTGCGATGACAGGGGGAAGTTAACAAAATTTATGATTTGACCCATATTAATTGGCTAAGTCAGAGAGCTGCTAAGGACTCTAGGGAGAGTCTCCAAGTGACTGTAATTTTATACAGAAATCTCATAAGATATTTCAAGCGAACCTGAAGACAAAGCTAGCTGAACTAGCCATTAAATATAGTATTATGTAAAAGGGTTGTGAATCACACCTAATTTTAATCAAAATATTTCTCATACTTAAATATTGATAAAATATTTTGAATATCTTTCTCAATATGGATAGCTACATAAGTATGGCAGCTAAATTGCATGATGTTCTAAAAGAGTTAATAAAAAATATATTTATATATGTTAGGGCTGCCTTCTGGACCATAACCCAGATTTATTTTAAAATTTGTGGAAGTGAAGTCAAGATTGACTTTGGATCAGACTGTGCATCCTTTTCCTAATCACTTCCACAAAAAAGTCGTGTGGTTTTGTAATACAGTCTTGCATAATAATGCCTGTAAAGGTAGAAATATTGGACATCCTCGTAAGTGAGAAAACATGAACTGCAACGCAAGCAGGGATAAACGTTTATGTGGCTGAGAGGCAGAGGCACATGTCAGAGACAAGCTTTGGTGTCCTACAAATGCCAAATTTGATCTGCAAATTTTTTAAAGAAAGAATCTGGCATTTTTCTTTATCTGAAGGGACCCTCGACACCACTCTGACAAGTGGAGAGGAAGTTCTGTATCATGACAAGAGTTCAGCTACTGAATTGAATACAGGCAGCTTTACTTTCTTATATAACTTCAGCACACAAAGCAACATGCACTATCAGAATGGCAGGCAACAGTACAGATGATACACTATTTGTGTCAGATGCAAAGTATGATCTGAATTTTTAAATCATATTGAGAAAAGAACCGAGAAAGAAAACAGCAATAGAAAGAGAGAAAGAAAGAAAATACAGAAGAAAAAGCATGATGTAAAGGAAGGAGTGTCTTTGCTTCTATGCTGGGCGTGCTAAGGAAAAAGTTCTTTTGCTGCCCTTAGGAGATACTGGAAAAGATTGACTGCAACTGATTTAATTTCAGAATGAATCATCCCAGAACTGCTTTGTACACCATAATATTTCAGACTGCTCAGTCCAGTTCAACAGAAAAGGAAAACAAAGATTGCTCTTATTTTTCCTCAGATTTTGTACCCACTGACTGTGGCTTCTTTGGAGACTGTTCACAGGTTTAGACTGATCAGCGGTGAAATTGGCTTTGCTCAAATGCAAGCCAAAGAGAGCTGACCTGGCAGAAGATCTTTGCAGCCTCTGTTACTTACAGCAGACTTAAGAGGACATGGTTTCTTTAAGTTACGTTTTTCAGCTGCCTTTACTTTGCCTACTAAGATCCGCTACCTATACCTTACTTTTACTTTACTTTACATAAACAGTGTTTAGCTTGAGTATTGCAGTGCCTGTGAGTAACCAGTTTTTCCTCAGCAAATTAGGAAGAGAAATGGCTGGGAAATAATTTAGTCTTTAATCGCAATGCCAGGACACAAACACCTGGTAAAATTATCATGGTTCACAGGCACAGCACTGTTGAAGCCAAAGCAGAGGGTTACATCAGAGCAGGACAGTCCTGGACCAGCCTCTGGGGAACGAAACAGTTGTGGGATTTTTCCCCAGGATTTATGAAAAAAAGAAAAATTTCCTGTCTGGGTCAAATGGAAGAAGTGGGAGCTGTTCCTGACAGAGCTTCCCTTTGAAAATCACCCTTTGAAACAGCATTACGTGGCTATAAGTCTTCCTGCTACTGACATGGAAAGAGAAAGGGTGAAGCCTACCTGATGATGGCTGTTGAGTGATGCTGACATCCACAGTACAATCCTGTCTAGACTTTCCATCGGCTTTAAACTTTTTTCCTTCTGCATTAAACATTGCCTAAAGAGTGAGTATACTATTGTTAAACTGCATAGCATCATACAAAATGTATAAAGAGGGACTGGCTGTCTTAACTATCAGGGCTGCACCCAGTTGTAGCAATTTTTCTTTAGATTTGAAAACATCATCTCCAAAAAGCTCCAAGTTGCAAAGGATGCAAGGACAGCTCAGAGTAGGGAGTCCAAACCAGTTCTCTGCTCTGTTAATTCACTGGTTTAATGTAGAAAACAACTTAAATATTAGACACAGTCGTTATTACCCAAAGTCACCATGATCTGGGCCTAGAAATGTAAATAAGTGATCTTATTCAGGCCAGGATTTCTGCTGCTCTCCTCACTCTGGAACTTAGGAATAAGAGAACATTTTTGTTGGTGGTTAACCCAGGAGTCAGGACTTTCTATAGAGCTGTGCCCACAATGAGGAATTCAATGCGGGAAAGTAAGATTAGGACAAACCCTACCACCTCCTAAATAATATGATGAGTTTTCAACACCTTGTATCATAAGAAACAGCCCTCTCAGAGCTCATACAGCAGCACTAGAATGAGATGTTTTAGTTTTCTTTGTATTTATCTGTTTATCCCACCAAAACAATACAAAAAAACTCCAAAACCTAATTTTTACCTTTTGCTTGAAATTGCTTGCAGCACTATTATTTCCTACCCATGCACCTTAGCAAGCAATACTATATGAACCATATATTAAGGTTTCCCACCTCTTCTTGTACACACTAACTAGCATCATTTCATCTTCCTACATGCTTCAGGTCAGATCAGGACTATTTCCACCACAATCTTGTCCTCTCTTTCAATATGCTTCTCTGATGATAAAATCAGTAATGAGGAAAAATTGGCTCCCATTAAATAACTGGAAGTGTTTCCACATACTTCAGTAGGCTCAGGATGTCATCTTTAGTTTCTTGTTTCCATTGGTGGATGAAATCCTGATGAGAAAAAAAGCTGCACTTCTGTCATTAATGAAAAACTGCCTTAGTATGACTTAATATCCTCTTCCAGTACCTATTGTTAAAAAGGTGCGCATTATTCTCCTTAAAAATATTTCCCTCCTCTCCTCTTCCCCAGTTGACAAATTTCAGATGCTCTTAAATGTCGATGCAATGGCCTTGCTGCTTATCACGTGGAAATAACTTGTAATATGTAAGATCACTCTTTTTGAGACTGGAGGAAATGTTAGCCTATCACTGACTTGCTGTTCTAAAGAAGCTGCTAATTAAATAGCTTCTCACTGCCTTTTGCCTCTTCCATCCCATTCCCATTGCATAGTCATAACTGTGCTACTCTCAGTTAAATTCACTACTCAGTTTCACAAACAGTTTATTTTCAAAATTCTGTTGCCATAAATTAAGTAATAACAATACAGCTTTAGCATACAGAAACCACAGTCTTTGTTAGCGTTCTCATTTTCACACGTCTAGATTAATTTTGGAGTTGTGACATATAGTTGAAGATTAATTTATTTTACTCTGAAAACACTGCTATTCTTTTCTTCATTTGTATTATCAGGGAAAAGTTTTAGATCTCCCATGTATTTGGATAATCTACATGGTAGTTGTAGCTTGGTTTAGGAGTCTCTGCACTTGCCTGTTGTCCTGGTTTCAGCTGGGATAGAGTTAATTTTCTTCCTAGTAGCTGGTACAGTGCTGTGTTTTCGATTTAGTGTGAGAATAATGTTGATAACACTCTGATGTTTTAGTTGTTGCTAAGTAGCGCTTATCTTAAGCCAAGGACTTTTCAGTTTCCCATGCTCTGCCAGCAAGCAGGTGTGCAAGAAGCTGGGAGGGAGCAGAGCCGGGGCAGCTGACCTCAACTAGCCAAAGGGGTATTCCATACCATAGAACGTCATGCCCAGGATATAAAGAGGGGGGGAGTTGGCTGGGAGGTGTGGATTGTGGCTCTGGCATCGATCAGTGAGCAATTGCATTGTGCATCACTTGTCTTTTCTTATTTCTTTTTTTTTTGTTGTTGTATTCTTTTTCATTACAATTATTATTATTATTAGTTAGCAGTGTATTTTTATTTTTACTTTAGTTATTAAACTGTGCTTATCTCAACCCATGAGTTTTACTTTTTTTTCCTTTCCTTCTCCCCATCCCACTGGGAGAGAGGAGGGGGAAGCAGCTGCGTGGTGCTTAGTTGCTAGCTGGGGTTAAACCATGACATCAAGGAAGCATTTGGAAGATATTTTAGTTTGCTGATTCCTAATTTTCAGAATTCCAACTCCTACTTTAAAGCTTTATGTGGTTTTTTGCAGTTTTATTGCGTCCCCTCCATAAACTGGTAATCCTCACAAGGGTCTGAAATCAGGAAGTGAAGTCAATTCAGTATTCTGTTTCCCTAAAATGTGGAGATCCCTAAAAGTGAGATGGTTCTATAAGTGGCAATGATGGGTTTGCCTCTTTTCCACTAAAGGGGTCATAGTCCCAAAAGACAATTGTACAAACATTAACAGAAATAGCTTCATTTGTGAATAGTAGAGACAATGTTGTTAAACAAAATCCTAATCCTTTATCCCACCATCCTTTTTTATAAGAATCTTCTGCCCAGCTGCAGCAATATGCAGGCCTACTCCAGAAGATATCTTTAATTTACATCTTATCAATATAAAAAGCTGGTAAAAACTGAAATCTGAAAATAAGTTATCATCAAGATAACAACAACAAAAAAAGGTAATACGAAGACAAATGCCATAAGGACAGCTAAACTGTTTTAAAATCAGTACCTTACTAATTAATTTTAAACTTTTTTTTTTTATTTTAAAATGAAGCTGACTTTTTTTTTCTAGGAAAATTTCTGGAAGGAAGCAGCATCCTGTGGCTGCCCCACAGGACATATGTAGCCAGTGGGTGCTATACGTCCATTCCTGTGCTTGGTCCAACATAATCTGGGTCCTTTCCACCATGCATTACAGAGTATTTAGCCCAGGCTTGTTCTGCCAGCCCCGGAGGCTGACTCTGTCCCAGCACAGATGGCAGGCATCACCCTTGCTAAGTAATACATGAGACCTTGACTCTACAAAAATCAATCTACTTTCATTTTCATAAAGCATGAAAGGTAGATTGCCTCTGAGAGCAGCGGTTTTTTATTCCTAGGCTTTCAAACCAGCAGATGAAGAACATTGTCATCTGATACTTTAACAGCAAACACGACATGAACTGTCATCACAGGTAGTGCAGAGTTTTGTCGACAAATGTAGGAGTGATCACAATAAAAAAAGATTTAAAGCCTCCTTATTATTATAATCACTGTGCTCAACACAATAGCTTTTCACCTGTTCATTGTTATTTTTTGAGTCAGCCATTCTTTGCTATAAAACTTCCCAGCCTGAGCCTCCTCACAGCTCCCTAATCAAATCTTGCCAGCTGAGAGCAACTGGATGGCCTCCCCTCGGATCTCGTC
Source organism: Gymnogyps californianus (assembly GCF_018139145.2). Lineage (NCBI taxonomy): Eukaryota > Metazoa > Chordata > Aves > Accipitriformes > Cathartidae > Gymnogyps > Gymnogyps californianus. The sequence goes on along the minus strand of NC_059472.1, from coordinate 54,842,067 downwards.
AGTGTCATTTGCTGAATGGATGTATCATTTCCGATACACCACAAGACTGTCCCCTCTGCAGAAGAGCTGAGCTCACCGCCCCGAGAGCGTCCCTAGACCCTCCAAAGTGGCAGTGAGTTTTCTCTGGCAAGCCTAGGGTTAGTCTCAGCCTTCTGGTATTCCTCTGCAATGCTGCTGTTAATGCAAATTTTCTGTTCTGCCCACAAGAGCCTCTCGCCTCTTTCCACAATATTTTGGTGGGCCATTCCACCCCTTGCCGCCTTCATGCAGCAGATATAACAGGGCACCACTACCGGTCTGCACTGCCAATTCCCCGCAGCGCCCTTGGGCACACCCTCCTCCCGTCACTCAGGCTTTGAGGCTGCCCCTCACAATGGAAACACATGAGGGGGTGTTTATTCATTTCCAGACCTATTTTACAGCTTCCCTTTGATGAGCTGCCCACAAGCCAAAGTGCATGTTTAAAGTCTGCCACGCTGATCAGTCCTCTCTTGCTGTCCTTTTGTGTAAGCTTGCCAGTATCCAGATATAATCATTTACATTTTTAATCTTCTTTTAAGAAAGGATCATAAATAGTATTTTTTCTATAATCTTTGTTGATGATAATCTTACCTCTTCAGGTTCACCACTCAGGAAAGCTCCCATCTTGCTCTGCAACCCAACCACACTCTCAGCCCCTACTGCCTCATGTCCCTTGCATGCTTTCACTCACGCTCCTCCTCGGTTTCACAGCGTTTTCCATCTCTGTGTTACTCCTGCGTCTGATCTCACTCAGCTCTGTAGTCTACATACACAGTTATAAACTCAAAAAAAAAAAAAAGGAAAAAATAACAGAATTAATGAAAAATAGGAATACTAATGCATGAATTCCAGCACAAAACAGGATGAAATATTTGTAATCTTCCAAAGCAGCTCCACCATACCAGTGTAAGAACCTTTCAACATAAAATACATAATCTGTATAGAACACATATTCTCTATAGAAGACATAATCTTTACTGGCAGTTAATCTCAGATACGGATGTGCCATGCCCTACTATTATAGAGATTCACCAAGTGCTTCTCAGCTACACTGATTAACTTTGATCCCCTTCGGAACTTGGCAGTCGCATTAAGGGATGGAGGCTCTTCTTATTTCCTAAGTATATTGTGCCCAGACTTCTATAGTTTCTATACTTTCTGCTTTCTATATATGATAATATACATAAGTATAGTTTCTATACTTTCTGGTTTAAAAATCAAATTTTAAGGTTTATCTTCCAGACCAAAAGGAAGTATGAAAAATAAATCCAAAGTTCCTTAGGGCACATCACTGGAAACAACCTCTTAAAAAAAATTTACACTTCACACTCAGCATTTCTTCTTCCTCAGAGTCATTGTTACATTTCCTGATTTTACTGACAGACAGAAAGCCTGTTAGTGTTGTCAGCACTGCATAGTCAACAAAGCTAAGGAAGAGAGAAGAGAATTCTGCTCTTCATGCATTACCAACAAAAGCAACAGCTATAATTCAGGTACTGAATTTTTTATTTTAACTAAATCAAAGAAAAATGCCACACATTTAAGAAGCTGGAGAGAAATTCTAGCATTGGCAGAGGGAAATGTAAGAAAACTTGCACTGAAATTTATAATCTAGGTATGCTGCTTTCCTACCTTTTCTCTTTTAATGCCCATATATTTCAGAACCTTTTTATCAGAAAAGAAGGGCTGGCTCAGTAAGCTAAGTTTTTATATAAACTGAATTTAATCTTTAATGGCTGTAATATTATAATTATTTATATTTACTCTAATCTCTTCTTGAAAGAGGTGTCTTTGTGAGTAGAAATTCTATAAAGCTAAGAAAATAATCTAAAAAGATGTTGTAGAAGCCCATCCTCAGAAGCATTCAAGGTCAGGTTGGATGGGGCTCTGAGCAACCTGATCCAGTTGAAGATGTTCTGCTTATTGTGGGGGGTTGGACTAGATAACCTTTAAAAGTCCCTTCCAACCCAAACCATTCTATGATCTACCCCAAAACACCATTGAAGAGTTAAAAACACCTCTTGTTCTATAACAATACTCAAACTGTCCATCTGATATTCCATATCAGGCAAATAAATTTCTTCAGGTGAGAAATAAAATGCACCCTGTCATATCATCATGGAAAGGTTAGCTGACCACTAATCTGGGTTTGGCACTGAGTGGAGTTATGGAGCTGGATGAGTCTCTTCAGCAGTGTATGCTGGCGCTGCATGGGAGATGATACAAATCAGCCCAGACCAGGTGGTCTTCCACACCTCCTATGCACTGCAAAGGCGCATGGGTGCCATCATGCTGCACACCTTTCTCTTAGTTTTGCTTGCTGGAGACACACTAAGCCTCACTGTAGAAACTGATGTTCTCTAAACCTCCTTGCGTAGACGCCTTACTGTGCTCCCCTCTGGAGTGTGTTGCTTCCACTGTCCCTGCAGCCTGCCAGGGAGGCAAACCAACTGTAAATCTCTTCAGGAAAAAATAAGCAATAGCTTTTTTATGGTTTCATTTTCAGAGTCCTGTAGAACCATATTTTATATGAGTGTGCAGTCTGCTTCAAAGCCAACACATCAGCCTTCTTCATTCAAAACTGTCTAAGCTCTAGCAAAAGAGGAAAAAAAAACCCTGATTTTTTTTCATATACTTTACTGCGTAGTATCAGACATACCTATTCCAAAAACAGTCCTCTAGCAAAAGACAAAGAAACCAGTCCCTTGCTCATTGTGCTACAATTAATTCTCTAGGAATTCTAAAGACGATCTCCCTTCTTTCCAGTCTAAATAGTTCACTGTTTGCTTGCAAAATTAAAGAAAAATGGCAATTTTACGATGTCTCTTCTGACATTCAGTCACAGGTTAGTTCTAGTTGATATGCTTCATTTCGGGTCAAGACACGTTTTGCTTTCTGCTAGCCACTTCCAACTGTGCAACATATGGCTGAATTGTCACGTTTGTTTCACATCACAACATGGCAGCCTTGGGAATAATATGTTATTCCTTCAAAATAAAAAAGAAAGTATTGTTACTCATTTTACTTCCATACCAATTTGTGATTAATAAGGATATTTCGTAACAAAGAAATGTAAAAGCTAAAAACATTCAGCCACTTCACTTACCTTGATGATATCTTATTTCAGATATCCCACTTGGGGCTCGTCAGTCATCAGGAAGAGGGAGAGGTGACGTATTTTGATTTAAATCCTACAAGGAAGATTGGTCTTCCAGTGGTGCTCTAAATGTTTACTTTGTCATAAGTCTTCTGTCACGGTGGATAAATAGGAAGCTGTCACCTGCTTTTTTTTCCCCACATTCCAGTGACACTCATCAACTAGACGATCTTCCCTATTCCACTCAGATAGCATCTAGTACTGTGTTATAGGAACAAAAAGAGTTGTTCCACAGACAGGCACACATGCTTTGCATTTCCATTTCCATTTCCATTTCCATTTCCATTTCCATTTCCATTTCCATTTCCATTTCCATATCTTGCACTGAAGTATGTTTTTCAGAAGTTAAAATGATGTTTTGCATCCAAGATTACAAGAAAAGCAGCAAAATCACAACAGTTAATCTTCTAGACTGGATCACCAATAGTCCATTAGAAACAAAAAGAAGTCCAGCTGTAGTAGAATGTCTCTTATTTTCTAACAAAAAATACTAAAGTGCAATATTAAAAATTTAGTGGGAAAGTGTAAGAATGAACAGGGGAAAAAATAAACTTAGTTTTCAAACAGAAAGTGCAGTCCTATTAAAATAATTTCCTGGGTTTGGGCCAGTTTTGCCCAAATTTTAAACAAAATAAAGTTATTTTCTTGTTTTGTTCTGAAAATATCAAACATGTTTGGTTTTACATTAATTTTTTAAAATGTTTCAACTTTGATTTTACTACAGCAATATCTAATGTAAACTTTCCATTCAAGATATTAGGGGAGCAGAAAGAATCAGAAGGAGCATTTTGATGGTTCTGAATCAAAAATATTTTACATTTTCCTTCTTTTGGAAATACCAGTTTTGGGGATGAAAAAAATTTCCAGATATCCACTTTCCCAAAGGATACCTTTTCTTGGTTCTCAATTTCCAGCAAGATTTTCTTCAGTGCCTAAACCAAAGTCAAACTTTAAGTTGGAAACATAAATATATCTTTCACAAGGTTTTACAATTAAGCCAAAAGCATAATAACAAGGCTTACCTCCTACCCCTCCTCCCAAATAAAACCCCACCCCACAGTAACAAAGAAGTTTTATTTAGCAAAGAAACCACAATGTAACCTGATATATTTGCAGATCCAACAGATGGTTGTACGTCAGAAGACATGTTACTGCGTAATATGTGACCAATATAAGGAAGCAATTACAGGGTAAATAGACTCTTCCATCGTTGCTTAATAAGCCATGAATACATTTTGTTTTGGCAGAAAAACTTTGTCAGAAAACATCAATCAGTATATGCAAGAGAGGTAAAAATATAGTCATTAGCAGTGGCCTCATTGACACCCCCACTCATCTGCAGGCAGATTCTATTTTCAACAGTGTAAGTCAGGAATAACTCCAGAGGAATCGGTGGCAACACACCACGTGAGGAACTGTGGAGTTATTTTTTGGAGATCATATGTGATTCAATGTATCCATTGACTTTTGTGTTGTAATTTATTAGGACTGAAGGGACAGGAGAATAAAGTGGAGCTGCTGGGCACACAGGTCCGGTCTACACCATGTAATGGTGCCCAATGCATAGAGCTCAGAGATGCTGGCAACATGGCCTGCTTCAAAATCGGAAGCAATATAGCCTTGACACCGGTGTGAAGCAGGGCACAGCTTACTCCCTACCCGCTTGGATGCAACACTGGGCTAAGGCAGCAGCGATACTACTTCTGTCACCTGAGATCTCACTACACAGAGCAGCTTGAAGCTCTGTGGTGGTGTAGGCTCTGTGTGCTCTCTAGAGCGCTTCATAAGTATGCCCCTAGGCTCCTCAGGTTGGTGTAACCATGATTAAGAGCCAGAAAAATACAAATGGTGCACTGAAAGATAAACAACCACACATTGACCTGAAACAAGCAGCCGCTCAGGAAATGGACTGTGTGAAAATAGAGACTGGGATTCCTCCTGGTTTAGCTGCAAGTCAGGAACCAAAGGTGACACGTTTAAACTAATTGTCTCTTGTCTTGCAATAGCGAAATGGACAGAAATGTGCACTTTCAGTGTGACTTGCCTTAGACAAACATTTAGAATGGGTCTAAATGCGTAGTTTTTAAGATATTGCAGTTAGATTAAATGAATCCCACCCAGCCTGTCTAAAACAGCAGCAGTGGGGCCTTGGCATAAGAACTTTGGCAACTGCAGTGGGGGAAGAGAGACTCCCAAATACTGATGCGAAAGAAGCAGAGAACACTTGCCATATGTATATAAATACATATTTGCTTTTCTGTCCTGATATAAAGATGAAGATGCTATATTCTGCTTGGCTAACAAAAACCTGTGCTTTGGAACACTGCTGTGTGCCACTGCAAACTTTGCTGCATGCTCATAGCTGCAAAGGTATAAAGTTTTTATTAGGATTCAGGTTCTCTTGAACTTGCTGAAAGCTCCAGGGTGGGACACAATGCTGAGGTCAAGACAGGGGAAGCTGTTGACAAGGTTGTTTATGGGACACAAAGATCCAAGTAAAAAAAGGCCAGAGCTTTATATCCAGTAGTATGAAGATCTGATAAGATTATATAGATGTATAGTAGATCCATGAAAAAAAAAAGGTATTTGTTTCCAAAACAATGAAAATATTTAAAATCTTTCTAAATAGCCATTAGACATGATAATTTGCCTTAACTGAATCACCTGAAGTGATATGTATATAGAGCAGTACTACTACATAGTCTTCTGAAGTCTAGAGATTCTATGACAAGGTTTACTTAGCTAAACAAATAAATAAATATCAGAGTCAAGTTTGTACATTAAATTGCCTGAGATTTCAAGCATTAAAAAAACCCCATCCAAATATTGGGTGCCTGCACACCAGGAGAGCCAAACCTCTGTCACCAGAAGCAAAGCATCGACAGAATCACTTTATTTCTTTGTGTTTACCTGTCCTTGAAATGACTATTTTTCAGCACACTGCAGTGTGCCATGAAAACCCAAAGCAGCCTTCCCCTTTACTTGTATTGTTAAACACAGTTTGAAGTGTCTGCGTGGAAAAAAGCCCACTTGTTCAAATCACTTCTACACTACCATGTCCATGAAGATGAAAGAGAGAGAGAGGGAGACAAATCTCTAGAAATGTGATTTATCAGCATTGCATGGCCATTACAAAGAACAGTTTGTGCATATTATTTACAGTGGCCAAATATGTCATTCAGGATATCACCCCATACATATTCAGATAAAACAGTTGGACGTCAAAAGAGTTGTAAATCTTCAGCATACTAAAATGTCTCTCTCTTAAATGTGTTACCAGAGATTCCCTCCGGTTTCTTGCACAAAATGAATGTCTCCTGTTGGGATTCCCCCTGTTTTGGGCATCCTCATCAGATGCAGCGCATTGTACATGAGCAGGGAGGCAGTAAGCATGTAAGGGCTGGGGGGCCTGTCCACAAATGGAGATCGTCATGGTCCTTTGGGCCAGCCTGGAACTCCACCATGGTCAGGAGTACACCAGAGGAGCCATCTACAAGAACACACGTTTCTTGTCTTAAGTGTTAGGTACGGATGTTCAAGAACTAGTTTGTCCTGTTCTGCCCTGAGATTTGGTAATCTGTAGCAGCTGCCCACAGCTCCCTCATCTTTAGTTTTTCCTAGTCAGAGCTGTAGTGCACAAGAATCTGGGCCCGTAACTCTGAATTGCCTGTGGGTCTGAATCAGTAACTGCTTTCCCTCCAATTTTATCCTTATAGAATAAACTGTAATCACTATCTATAAACCCTAGTCAGAAAAAACGTATCACTCAAGTTCACTAACACCAACCTCACCATATTTCATCAGTTCCTGGACATCTCCAAAGCACCTTGATTACTATCTATGCTCTTGGCATCAGCAATAAAAACTGCTAAAAATGCAGCTGTACCTTACATGGCCCTCAGTACTTGGATCTATTAGACATCAGATGCTGTGGTTTGGTGATTGCTCCAATGTATCCTCTTTACTAGATACTTTAAAGCCTTTCTGACTCTCTCAACTAATCTGTCACCCATCCAATCTGTCATCAAAAATCGGAGCTTCTGTTCCTGCAATACAAGCTTTCCTTTTGTCTAAAATTCTCCATTCTTTACAAAACCAGAAGTCATCCCTCCTAAATACCAATGAACCAATTTTACCAACAGTACATGTCCAGTGTCTTTGCCTTCTGCCTTCATTCACTTCGGGGACAGATGTTCCCATGGATGTTTATCCCCTCTGGAATATTTCCTTGCTTTGCTTCCAACAAAAGCTTTATCCCCTCTAACAACTGTAAAAAAAAAAATCTCACGCAGCTTTTGATGATTATTGCTTTGTCATTTTGATGCTACTGCTGTTTTCTTCTGTGTGGGAAAAAGAACAACCCACCAGCCTCATTTTGTTTACAAGAACAGTTATTTCAAACAGCAAAACACTGTGAAAGCTACAAGACATACAGAAGGAGATTGCTTTTTATTCTTATAAGAATGTTTAAAACCAACATCTAACCATTTATGCCCTTTTTAATAGCTTGTTTTATAAACATATATTTTTGCTTAAACAGGATTTGGAAGCGTCCCTTAAAATATCCCATGGTTCCACCATTCCACTGCGACTGTTTTTCAAGGCTCATGAGTAGATTTTGCATGGATCTTAACCCCAAGGCAAAAAGGAAGACATTTAAAAAAATTTGGTTAGACACCCATACCATCAAATACGTGCATTTGCAATTATTTTAATTAGTCCTTCAAATAAAGGTTAGTGCAGTGCTTATTAATGTTAATACCATGCTATATATTCAGGCAAACGTATGTTCACTTATTTGAATGAGCGATCAGTCATAATTCTGCTTTCCCCTTTCTCTTGTGGCTTTAAAAAGGGCTATTAAAACCCGAAACATTATTAGTGTAATGTTATGATTGAGAAATTACACTTACTAGAGTAAAGAGACTCAAAGGATGGTTTCCAGAGCAACCGCAATTCAGCCAGCTTGCACTTTACGCGTCTCCTGAAGGGAAATTCTGCCTCCTGCTCACAGCTGGACTAAATCCTTACGGTTACCTCTGGCTGCAGAGCAACTCTGCAGCTGTTTCGTCCTTTTGCAGGCTGCAGCAGCCATGTGGCAGCTGCTTTCCCCCCACCAGGGATCCAGCCACCGGCTGCAAGTTGGGGAGAGCCCAGCTCAGACCCCTCTTAACAACCCTCCTCCCACCCTGGGACCTCTCTCAGGAGCTCTCTACAGCACAGTCCTCCCTGTGTCCTAGCCCGCGTATGCAGCTATACTAAGTCTCTTCTGTGACTCTTCCTTGGATAGTAAAGTTTTTCCCCAAGGGTTTAAATTAGCATCCTCCTCTGTAAGGATCCAAGCTGGCCCTGGTCCTGCTGGTCTGCTCCCGGAGAGTGCTCAGGAGCTAAAGGCTGAGCAGCTGCAGGGCCAGGGCCTCCAGACTGCATTAGAAATCATAAAGATGGAGGCCTGGACTCACACACATGAGAAATGCTGACCAAAATCTTATACCTATACAGAAGCAATACTGAATTCTCCAATTTAACATCCATAGGAGTAATAAAGGTTCCTATTCACACCAGTGAAGCCCTCATAAAACATATCTCGCCCCCAGATTCATATATGCAGCTCCTACTGAAATAAACAGTAAGTTTGTACACCCGTAGGCTGAATTTTGTCGTGTTTATATAAACACTGACTACCTGATGCTGAGAGTTTGAAATCAGTTAAACTACATTATTTTTAACTGCAAGCATTCTGTACCTTTGAAACTGTATATGGCAATTTAAAACTGCTTATTACATTGTCAAGTATAAAAACAATTAAATTTTAACATATTAATACAAGAACAAGAATGTTCTTCCAGTAGTGATTAATACCATTATAAAATAACCTTTAAAACAAGTTATAATTGTGGAAATCACACCATCCCTGTTAAACCTACTGACAAATGAGGCCCAGCTCTCCAAGAGTGGTGGCCAGGGTCCTGTCATCTCATGTTTCTCTAATACCCTCAAAGCCTGCTTTGGAGTGTCAGATTTTGAGCTGAATTTGGGAAGGCTCAAGACTGCTGATGAAAACAACGGGACTGCCTCTTTCCTAACTGGCTCAGTGGCAAAGCTCTTGATGTGGGTCTTTGGGAAAGACCTCTGACATTTTCCACAAACCAGTGCAACGGGCTTAAACAAAGCAATTAAAAATATAATCTGAAGCAATTAGAATTCCTTCCTAAGAATGTGACCACAGTGTTACAGGTAAAACAATAGACAGTTAATATTAAAAAAAAATAATAATAATTTGAGGGGAACCTAATTTCTCATTTTAATAAGACAAGAAGAATCTGTTAATAATAACTTTCTGAAGAAAACCTTTAGTTTTCAGAGTAAAATCTTCGGAAAAACAGTTTTAGAATATATAGCAGTTGAATATATTAAACAATCAGAAAAATATTACCCTAGCTGCTATATATTATTTACAGTTCTAAAACACTCATACAATCTCTGTTAAATTAATCTGACTTCATGAGCTTGACAGGATTAATACTGGTGTCATAAATCAGCAAATATTCTGAAAGTTGCTTCTTGAATCCCATAAAATTAAAAACATTGATGAAGAATCAACTTAGAGTAGACAGTGTAATGCCATCTCTACCCTATGTTCAACAGTCATCCAACCACCACTCCCTGTTTATAAAAGTGAAAAAAAGGGACCATGTGATAGCATGAAAAAACTTATCTGATTCAATGCCTTCTTCCTCATTGCTCCAAACTTTTGCTGATGTTTCATCATTTCCTCTCTTTTTTCATTTCACCAATAAGACTGCAGGCTCCTGGAGTGAAGAATGAGCTCTTTGTTCTCTGTGTAAACCTTCATGCTCAATGCTGCCTTTAAACATTAAATAACAATGCTCAGAGAAGAGAAGAAAAACAATGGCGGTCATGACAAATGTTTTGTTCCTGTCTTTGGGATCAAAATTTGCTTGAGAGTTTGATCTTGGAAGCAGGTGAGCCCTTTCGTTGTCTAGAGAATTCAAGAAAGTGTCTTTAGTCAGGATAGCTTACATCCATTGAATTCAGTTCAGCTACAGTTTATAATGCATGGTTAAAATTTAGCATAATTTTCTTCAAAGAGCAGGCCCATAGACTTGTTGGACTTCTCCACTGAGTCAAAGGAGAATGTTACCTCTTTCGTAGCATAAAGCCCCAACATCCCAGTCCTTTTGTGCTAAGAAATGGAAGGATGAAAAATTTACGTACATATATGGATATAATGAAAGATTAATATTTCTTTTGTGTGGTATTAGCCAACAGAATTATTCCTAATACTGATAAATTAATTCCATGTGCCTTATGCCAGAATTTGTGTAAATATTTGCAGACTGAAACCATTTTATTCCTTCAACTATTGAGCAAGATCCTCAAAGAGTATTCATCAATACAGCTTTGTAATTTCAATGGGAGTATGCTAATTTAAATCTAGCTTTTTGTATGTGTAATATGGTAATAGATAAAAAGCCCATAATCTCAAATGTTGTCCACAGTGGTCAGGAATATAGCCCTGGAAGACTGGAGATTACACCTTGATGTCATCCCAAAATGAGATCACATAGTTAGAGAGAAAGTATATTTCTAGTTTTCCTAGAATTCAATGGAATTTTTTTTCTGTGTGCCGTCAATGTCATTTAAATTACTCAAGCAATTTAGACTCAACATAGGTGGCAGCAATAAGTGTTAAATTCAGCAAACTAGCTTTATGCATACTTGCCGCTGTCCTGGAGCTTCTAAATATGGAACCATTTGGGGAAGGTTTATGAATACATGGTACCTATTTTGAGTTTCCTAATGTGGATTTGAGAATTTTCTTGAAGTGCCTTGAGAATTTAAGTGTGGTGACTGAACAAATTCTTACACTCTCATCCTGAAAACAGTATTACGCTTACAAAGAAATATTTGCTGCAGCAAAAGGTCTGCTGATTCACCGCTGTTTGTCCCATGGTGTTCATTTAGATTAGTGCTGCTACAGTGATTTAGTTCCACCTCAGAAGATAATGAGTCTAAATTTTATTTCTGTTAGTTGTGCAGGCATGTACTGCAGGATGAATATCTGGAAAGCAAAGGTGAGGGGACAGAAGAAGCTGTTCACTTGGTAAAAATAATTTTAAGGAAATGATGATTCTTTTTTCTTTTTCCACAAAAAAAAAAAAGACTTCTGGCAAGAAACATCGATATAACAAATTTGGGATAAGTTTCCCACTCTCTCCAAATGAGAAGAAGCTGAGATTTATTGGGTTTTTTTCAGCTGAGTGATCTGGATAGCATTCTGAAAGCTGGTTGTAACTGCAGCTCTGCTAAACATTGCCTCTACAGTCATAAAAAAGACACAGGTAAATATAACAGGACAGATGCACTTGAATGTTTTGCCTGATTAGAGTCTTAACTGACTTGTGCATTCAGGTTCAGCTTTCAAAGAAACCCTAAAAAAGAGGTATCAGTGAATACAAAACGACTTGTAGGAGAAAGGGAAAAGGACCCTGCAGTTCCCAGTGAGCTGCCCCTCTACGTGCCTCTCTCAAGCACGTGCATGTATGGTGCTCACAGCAATATCCCCCCGATCCATGACTGGTCTGCCTCAGTACTTCTTCAGTATGAACACACAATAAAGGAAAAGCAGAATGCCATTCACGCCATTAGTGCAACAACAGGATATGGTCAGCTCCTTGCAAAGAGACTCAGGCAGTAAATTCACTTTGGCAGTCAACTGAAACATAAAATGGCAGCAGATAAGACCTTTCTTTTCTTTTCAGGCATATATTTTCTTCCTTATTTTTGACACCATGTTATTTTTTCATCCTTCAAAACAGGTATAAGTGGCACACAGTGCCCTGTTCAGTCACCACAGCACTGAGGTGCTGTTCGCAACAGAAATTTCCAGTTCTCGTAACACAACCAAGTGGAGTGAGTGAACTCTGCTTCAACTTGTACTCACTGGATAGGAGCAGAAGTGCTATTGATTGGCAAGTTGGCATTAAAACCTTGACCGTATAAGCGGCTTAAATCATTTCACCTACAGATCTCTAAAGAAACTTCTTTCATATCCACCAGATACCTCATTAACTAAAGAGACTTGAGTCCCAGGGTGTATGCAAGACCTCATTCTGCCATAAAAAATTACCATTGACTTAGCTGGTACAAGATGAAGCCCTAAAAATTAAACTGACCTCAGAAGAGTGATTGCGTTTCCAAACTTCTTACCAAATCTGGAGTTTTAATACTACATGAGCTGTGCAGCATGACATTTTTGTTATCATTCTAACCAAAACACTCAAAGGGTGCAATTCTTCTGATCAAATATGTTTATCTATAGTGTAGACATCTACGTATGAATCAGTCATATAGCTTCCCCCTGGAGTCAAACGAAAGAAATACATACTTCTGAGATGTGATGCATCCCATCCTAATGTAGACATCAAAACCAGGCCAGGTGTTCATATTCAAACTATAAAGTAGCCTGTTCTTCTCCATTGACTCAGAAAGGAGTATGAGGGACTAGGTCACCCATGGCTTTCTCATCCATATATCCATACCCACAGCTAGTTGAGATTAATCTCACCAAAACCAGTGAAATTAGTCTGAAGCAGAACATAGAAAGGAAGAGGGTGAACAACCCCCACCCACCCCCCAAAAAAAAACCCAAACCAAGATGTAGGGGAGCATTAAGAGCTAGAGAAGAGGGGACATTGGATTAGCACTGTGCCAGCTGGCACCGTAGAACAGTAAACCTCCGAAGAGTCCTGCCAGTTAGGGTAATCTGGTTGCTTTCAGATTAAAACATGTGATGAGACAATCTGCTTTTAATATGCCAGAAGTTATGATCTAAGGAAAGTACTGTAGATATTCATACTATGATCTTGGCATTGTCCTAATTCTGTTCTCTAAAGCCACACTGTTCTGCAGGAGGCTCCCCCCTGTGCAATACTGGTTTACAGGTGGTGGCATTTGAAATGCAGTTCAGATTAACATTAGTCTTTCTGCATAAACATTTTGCTTCAAATATAAATATTTCACTGCAACACTGATTGATGCAGATGCAGTAGAAATGATCAGAGACATTCATGTGTTCTTTAAAGTTGAGTACTCCAAAGTAAGAAAACTAATTTATCAGTTTATTAAGCACTCCAAGGAACTACTCCACTGAGGCCGTAGCTGTCTGCCTTTGACCTGTGCTCATAAAGCTGACAAGCTGAGAGTGCCCCTTTCCTCCTTAGTTTCTCAACAGCGTGCATTTGGCAACTGTTATGTCTAACTGTTAAAATGAAATGGTTATGCTATTTCATATTTCTCATTTTCATCAAAAAGGATTAGTTTATAATCCTTACTACCATTTCATTGAACTAACAAAGCTGTTTTTCAAATGCAACAAAAAATCTAAAAAACCGTTATTCTTTATGAATACAAGACAGATTGATTTTCTCTTCCCAGTTTGTTTAAAACAAAAATAATTCTAGGCTTAACATTACAATTCACATAGAAGCTTTTGCCACTTCAGGATATTTTTACCATCCTATTACTTCCCTAAAGTATAATCTTGGGAAACTTTGAAGAGAGCAAGCAGAATGGCAACATGTCAATGTAGTGTATAGAAACTGTATATCCATAACAAGTTTGCCAGTGCAATGATAAACATGGTATGAATATGTTTGTACTTGAAAATGTTTTTCTAACATTGTTTAAAGACAAAAAGGTTTAAGACGAGTGCCTAAAACTACCTCCCTGAGAGCTTAGCCGTCTATAAACACATCAAAACAACATAATATTTGGCTCTATATTGTACGACATCCAAACTGTTTGTCTACCTTGCCTGGTCTCTCTGAGGACCCTTCGGTTGTGGGGTTGCTGAGGGTCAAAGAACAACAGGTGCCGATCGCTACCACAACAGTGCACCGGCGGCAATATCGCACCAACCAAGACTCCCTGATTCCCATCCATACGCTGATTCATCGACTGGAGAGCCAAGGAGTGATCAGCAGGATTCGCTCACCCTTTAATAGTCCCACATGGCCAGTGTGAAAGTCTAATGGAGAATGGAGACTAACAGTAGACTATCGTGGCCTGAATGAAGTCACGCCGCCTCTGAGTGCTGCTGTGCCAGACATGCTAGAACTTCAATATGAACTGGAGTCAAAGGCAGCCAAGTGGTACGCCACAACTGATATCGCTAATGCATTTTTCTCAATTCGTTTGGCGGCAGAGTGCTGGCCACAGTTTGCTTTCACTTGGAGGGGCATCCAGTACACCTGGAATCGACTGCCCCAGGGGTGGAAACACAGCCCCATCATTTGCCATGGACTGATCCAAAATGCACTGGAAAAAGATGAAGCTCCAGAACACCTGCAATACATTGATGACATCATCGTATGGGGCAACACAGCAGAAGAAGTTTTCAAGAAAGGGGAGAAAATAATCCAAATCCTTCTGAAAGCCGGTTTTGCCATAAAACAAAGTAAGGTGAAGGGACCCACACAGGAGATCCAGTTTTTAGGAATAAAATGGCAAGATGGATGTCGTCATATCCCAATGGATGTGATCAACAAAATAGCAGCTATGTCTCCACCAACTAGTAAACAGGAAACACAAGCTTTCTTAGGTGTTGTAGGTTTTTGGAGAATGCATATTCCAAATTATAGTCTGATTGTAAACCCTCTCTATCAAGTGACCCAGAAGAGGAACGATTTTAAATGGGGCCCTGAGCAACAACAAGCCTTTGAACAGATTAAATGGGAGATTGTTCACGCAGTAGCCCTTGGGCCAGTCCGGGCAGGACCAGATGTCAAAAATGTGCTCTACACTGCAGCCGGGGAGAATGGCCCTACCTGGAGTCTCTGGCAGAAAGCACCAGGGGAGACTTGAGGCTGACCCCTAGGGTTTTGGAGTCAGGGTATCGAGGATCTGAGGCCCACTATACTCCAACAGAAAAGGAGATATTAGCAGCATATGAAGGAGTTCGAGCTGCTTCAGAAGTGGTTGGTACTGAAACACAGCTCCTGTTGGCACCCCAACTGCCAGTGCTAGGCTGGATGTTCAAAGGGAAGGTCCTTCTACACATCATGCAACTGATGCTACATGGAGTAAGTGGGTTGCACTGATCACACAACGAAGTCGAATAGGAAATCCCAGTCGCCCAGGAATTCTAGAATTGATCACGGACTGGCCAGAAGGCAAAGATTTTGGAATATCACCAGAGGAGGAGGTGACGCATGCTGAAGAGGCCCCGCTGTATAATAAACTGTCAGAAAATGAGAGGCAATATGCTCTGTTCACTGATGGGTCCTGTCGCATTGTAGGAAAGCATCGAAGGTGGAAGGCGGCTGTATGTAGTCCTATACAACAAGTTGCAGAAACTGCAGAAGGAGAAGGTGAATCGAGTCAGTTTGCGGAGGTGAAAGCCATCCAGCTGGCTTTAGACATTGCTGAATGAGAAAAATGGCCAATATTTTATCTCTGTGCTCACTCATGGATGGTGGCGAATGCCCTGTGGGGGTGGTTGCAGCAATGGAAGCAGAGTAACTGGCAATGCAGAGGTAAACCCATCTGGGCTGCCACATGGTGGCAAGATATTGCATCCCGGCTAGAGAACCTGGTTGTGAAAGTACGTCACGTAGATGCCCACGTACCTAAGAGTCGGGCCACTGAAGAACATCAAAACCACCAACAGGTAGACAAGGCTGCTAGGATTGAAGTGGCTCAGGTGGATCTGGACTGGCAACATAAGGGTGAATTATTTATGGCTCAGTGGGCCCGTGACACCTCAGGCCATCAAGGAAGAGATGCAACATATAGATGGGCTCATGACCGAGGGGTGGACTTGACCATGGACACTATCGCACAGGTTATCCATGAATGTGAAATATGCGCTGCAATTAAGCAAGCCAAGCAGTTAAAGCCTCTTTGGTATGGAGGACGATGGCTGAAATATAAATATGGGGAGGCCTGGCAGATTGATTTTATCACACTCCCACAAACCCGCCAAGGCAAGCACTATGCGTTTACAATGGGGAAGCAACCACCGGATGGCTGGAAACATATCCCGTGCCCCATGCCACTGCCAGAACACTATCCTGGGCCTTGAGAAGCAAATCTTATGGCGACACAGTACCCCAGAAAGAATGAAGTCAGAAGACAATGGGACTCATTTCCGGAACAACCTCATAGACACCTGGGCCAAAGAGCACGGCATTGAGTGGGTATATCACATCCCCTATCATGCACCAGTCTCTGGGAAAATCGAGCGATACAATGGGTTGTTAAAGACTACATTGAGAGCAATGGGGGTGGGACCTTCAAACATTGGGATACACATTTAGCAAAGGCCACCTGGTTAGTCAACACTAGAGGATCTGCCAATCAGGCTGGCCTTGCCCAATCAGAACTTTTACATACTGTAGAAGGGGATAAATCCCTGTAGTGCACATAAAAAATATGCTAGGGAAGACAGTCTGGGTTACTCCTGCCTCAGGCAAATGCAAACCCATTTGTGGGATTGCTTTTTCTCAAGGACCTGGGTGCACTTGGTGGGTGATGCAGAAGGATGGGGAATTCCGATGTGTGCCTCAAGAGGATTTGATTTTAGGTGAGAACAGCCAGTGAATTAAATTGTATGATGTTGATTGCTATATAATCCTGCCATTGTATGTCATCATTACTATAGTTGTTATATGCTATATCAACAGTATTACAGTAAGAATCATCTAAATTAATGAAGAATGAACTTTGATAAAACCGAGCGAAGTGCAGTAGTGATGGAACCAGGACTGACTGCAGCATGCAACAATCCAACACTACACACCGTCCTCCTGCTGCGCCCAATGATGTCATCCGCCCGCTGCACCGCACCAAAGCCTCATCCTGCTCTGCCAACTGAGTGGACTTTGCACCATCCCTCCTGCCCAGACAGACTGTTATGACAGATGGAGTCCAAAGTCATGGACTGAATGAACTCAACGAACATTTTAAATGGACATTTTAAAGGCTTATAGATTAAGGGAATGATATCTGTGTGTATATGTATCAAAAGACAGGAAAAGTGGTGGTGATTAATTGAAAATGCATTGGAAAGTGTGGGACCTGGACATGAAGCAGATGGTATAGAATAAGGGGTGGATACTGTCCTGGTTTCGGCTAGGACAGAGTTAATTTCTTCCTAGTAGCTGGTATAGTGCAGTGTTCTGGATTTAGTAGGAAATAATCTTGATAACACACTGATGTTTTCAGTTGTTGCTAAGTAGTGTTTATACTAAGTCAAGGATTTTTCAGCTTCTCATGCCCAGCCAGCAAGAAGGCTGGAGGGGCACAAGAAGTTGGGAGGGGGCACAGCCAGGACAGCTGACCCAAACTGGCCAAAGAGCTATTCCATACCATATGACATCATGCCCAGTATATAAACTGTGGGAGTTGGCTGGGTGGGGGGTCATGAGTGAGTGGCTGCATGGTGCTTAGTTGCCAGCTGGGGTTAAACCACGACAGTTACACATACTGCTTTCACTGACTACAGAATCAGCAGTATTAAATAGACTGCCAAGGTCTCTTTTCTTATGATTTAATCAGATTTGACATTAAGGAAGACATTCTGTATTTATCATTTGTTTTAGTGTATATTAGGTTTTCATAGAGATGGTTTGAGCAGAAATGAAGCTGTGTCATCTCAACTTCCATCCAGTCATCATATCTCCAAAGTGGTTTTCTAAGCAGAACATGATATTGCTGTCTTCTGTAAGCATCTATAATTGTCCACTGGTTGAGGCATACAGAAATTCAGTTTGCCTCCTTGTAACAGGTCTTCCTACGCAGGGTGTTTTTCCCTTCTCGTGGAAATAGATGGAGTAATGAATACAGGACTGAAATACTGAGACAAAAAGCAGCACTGGGCATTTGCTCTGAATTCCAATTTTCCTGTTCAAACAATCTTTCTATAAATGTCTGTGACACCTTTCATTTTGTTTCCTGTCCTGCTCTGTGTTCTGTATCAAAAGGATCACATTATGTTATACAATATATAAAATGCCACTGCTAAAATGGAGTATTTTCCAGTAACTACTATAACAATAGCGTATTTCAGTGTCATTTGTCTCTATACACAATGAATAACTGAGAAGTGTGAGACAGCTTTTTGAAAAATACAGATATTTGTAGCAGTAGCCCGTGCAACAGGTAGTCTTTTCCATGTCTTCCGTAATTTTTCATTTATTTTTGCTCATGATATTCTCTGTAAAATAGTTACACAATAATAAGTCATGTGTTGATTTTACTGATCAATAAAAACCCCACCAAAACAGCTGTGAGGAATGCTTATCTCATGCAATATGTAGCAGACCAGTGAACAAACACCCAGTTCAGTATTTGGTGAAAGCAGAAGAGCAGGATGAGAGGTATGTGTCATCAGTATTTCTTTTAAAATGCCTATTACTCAGGTAAAGCTTGTAACACCAGATCCTGCTCATTACAGACATCCAGAGAAAGGATAGAGTAGTTCTAATTACGCTGTGAGTAGAGGAGGAGCAGGATGCATTTGCCAGTCCAGAGTGAGGCACTGGAAAATGTGGGTAGTTGCTAGGCTGCTGCTGCCTTGTGACACAGGCTCAGGAAATTGTGCTGATCAATCGCATGAGAAAACTTCTTATCTCAAACCTCTCCCACACAGAGTCCCATTTCAGTACCTGGGGCTTTGAAAAAGAAAAAAAAAAGTGCATAACAGCAAATGCTAGAGGAAGAATAGCCAATTAAATGCTAATATTCAGTTCTGGGTCATGGACTTGTTTTACGCAGTCTAGCAAGAATGGTTTGTAAAATTTCAAGTGCTGAAAACATACTTTCATTTTTTTAGGTAAAAACAGGTTTGTTAAATTAAATTCACGTTTTTGGGAAGATGAGGCTTGAGGTATTCTCAATCTTGGGATGGATTTTACTGCCCATGAAAAAGGCTGCAATGGACTCTATGTAGCTACAGTGTGAGCCATGCCAAATTCAGCTGAATTATTTATGTGAGCATTTTACGACTAAATACTGTCAGCCACTTGGGATGTCAGTATCAACGAACATAAAACATCTAACCGGAGACTCAACTGGATTAGCGGTTATATTAATACAAACCCCTGTCACTCCATCTATTGGATTCAGCAGTACCTGTGGATCTCTTCACCTGCTACGTAAAGGCACTTTGCCATCAAGTAATGGCAGTGGGCAGACTTAGTGGATCATCTGCTGCTAAGAAACCACTTCACAAGGGTACAATCACCCAAGCCAGAAAATGCAGCAGCAATTCAGGGGACAGTAGTGATCAATATGTCCTTCCAAGGCAGCAGATTCTTATCTAGGATTTCACTGGGAAAGGACTTTAATGAAGTTTATCACAAAGCAACTCTCCTTCAGCCAATTTTTCCAGACTTACAGGGACCAGGTGACCCTAAGCAATTCTAGATGACTACAGGTTTAGTAGTCACAGATATTCTCAAACACAACCCCCACAGATCTATGACACTTTTGTGTATTTTTGTGTTTATTTGTCATTCTTCAGACAGATATCCTTCTGTTTTCAACAGTGTTTTCAGACAGTGACAGTACTGCAAATAGTAATATAGTTTTCTAAAGAATGGAAAAGTCTCTTTTTTTACAATTCAGGTGACAGACTTTTCAGATACTCTGTGAACCACAAAAAGGGGCTCCTCATTTATACAGTACAGGTAGACCAGAGAGGGACAAGAAATCATTCCCTGCAATGTAAATGATGGAGTGTGCCACAGTGTGTCACAGAGTGATAAACAACGTCATTTGAAAATTCATCCCTGTAATTAAGTCAAGCAATTCTGAATATGAATTGACCTTTAAAAATCACCAGCTATTTATCCATATTTCAAAGAAAGGACTGAAATTATTGGCATTTATAAATTGGACACAATTTACATTTTGGCAGCAATAGCAGTATCAGCAGGATGGGGACTGCACTGTTAAATAGGTAAAACAAGCAAGTATCCTCATAAACCAAGCAAAAGGAGTAGGCCCATAAAAGAGAAGTTTTGATTATGAGATGCAGAGACTTAACACATGGCATGATTCTTCTCAGCCTTGTGCCCCTGTGGTTCCTGGCATGCACACTGAGGGTTTAAAGAGCTTTATCCATCTGCAGTATGAACAGGTCAGCCTGTTCTGAGGCAGCTGGAAATCACATGCCCTGAGAAATCTCGTATAATTTTCCCCAATTGCAACCAAAGCTAACACAAGACAGTTAGAGAATATACAAAATAATCCTCCCTTTCTAGGTTGTAGTCTAAGTGATGTGCAATACACGTATCAAACTAGAATATTGCCTAAAATAGTTGTCTCCAAAAGAGGTGAGTCTCAAAAACAAGAATCTTGAAAGCAGGAAGATTAAAGGGCACAGGGGCTGGTGGCCATGCCCAAGGCCCAGGCGCACACACCTACACACACACATCCATATTCTGCCTTTCTCATGGAAAATAGTCTTGACTTATTAAGTGGGAAGGAACTGTAGCTGGATGCATTATAACATTTTTTTTTCCCTTTGGAGGTATTGTAAAGATTCTAAAAGTATAAAGGCGAGACATGAAGACCACTCATAGCAATAAAAAGACAGCTAGAGAGTGGCTATGGTGCAAGTATACACCATGTATGGTCCATCAGTTAGATATTTATATGGCTGATCTGCAATGAAGACAGTACATGTATCATTGTTGCCATAGTTACAGTGGCCTTGTGGGGCACATATTGTATCACTCTTGTCTTGCACTTATTTACTAGAAAAAGAAGCAATTTCATCTATTATTTATATGATTCCTGTTTCTTTCGCCACTTCATCTCCACTCTGCACTACCATACAGTCACTTCACTTTCCCACAGTTCTTTGAACATGGCTTGTATGATTTCAGATTAGACAACCATGAAAATGGCACGAGATAATTTTCTACTGAAAAATATAAAGCCTCCCATGATCTTATGTTAATATGAATTCCAGACCGTGCTTTTTTTTGGATAAACATAAAATACAGTATTCTCAACATGATTTTCAATTATTTTCCAAGAGTGGAGGAAATAAAAGTGAACTCAGTGGCTAGATCACATGCTATAAAGTAAATAAACTAATTGTTTTATTTATTATTTTAGTCTTCAGTAGTTCAGCCTTCTCTTGATGCAAAGTTCATTAAATTCCTCAGGAATCATACTGATTTAATGCTGGTTTACTGACAATAACAAAGATGTACTTGTCCTGTAGTTGATGTCTTGGGAAGATAATACAGACAGAGGAAATAAAATGTTTATTTTAGTTATTTTTGGTTTTATAGCCTTAAAATATTTGTTAAATACAATATAGTTGCCCACAACATTGACTAAAACAATTGCCTAGAAAATAAAAGTAAAATAATTGATTACAAATAATCCTCCACGTATTTCAACACAGCATTGCAAACCGCCTGCCTTCTACAGAGAGAGCAAAGGAAAAGAAAAGTGACTGTGCTTTTTGGACTGTGCTGTGCTGAGACATGTGATGGAGAGAGAAGAAGCTCTGGGAAAGTGTGGTGTGCAGGCTCTGGGGGACACATTGCTCAGTTCAAAAGCTGGAAGCTTGAACAGTGCATGCCCACAGAGGGGCTCTAAAAATCTTCCCTTTCTTTTTTATTATAGTGGCAGGAGTATACAGTCAAGAATCATTGCAGCAGCTGAGAATGGCGTTTCTTACTCAGGCAGGTGGCAGTCCTCATGGTTTCACTGTGGCCTCTGTCTGGGCACACAGTTTTTTGGCAACGACTGCGTTATTGATTTATAAAATGATTTGTTGTGATCCTTCTTATATTAAGTAAAAGCATATTAAAAATTAAAAAACCAACAATAAACCAACAAAAAACCAATGGTATATGCACCTGAGAAACAGATTCCTGGTGGCTGGAAGAGTCTAGGCTCCAAAATACAGGGTATTACAAGAGACTCAATTTCTTTTTTGGGGGTACCAAACCGAATACGTTACTGTGCTCCCCAGAAGCAGCACTAAAACTGTGGGTGCCCGTGCCCTCGCCTCGGTGCAGTTCCAAGGGCCTGCGGAGGTGCACGCCTAGGCTGCACAGGCTATTTCCCCCCTACAAAATGAAAGTATGCTTATAATATGAATGGAAATACTTAGCCTTAATTCTGGCATGAACTGGTAGTAAGAGCAGTGAAGGTATGGCAGCACAACCTTTGGAATAGCACAGCAAAAACACCTTTTTCTTGCTATGTCCAAACACCCTTTTGAAAGTCACTCCCCTAAATTATCAGTTAAACCATTTCTCTCATCTTGCTGTAGCATCCCAAGAGCCTGAACTTCAGCTGAGCTACTTAATTACTGTCTGGTGACAGCCTAACCCAGTTTGGTTTTAATCCTTCTCTAAACATGGGACCTATCTCCTATGAAAATGTGTTCAAGAGTTTCCTCCAAACTAAACACACAACTCCATGGTGACTCTGCAACATAGAACAAGACTATTTGAATTTGACATCCACCTTCTTAAATCTAATGTCACATCCCAGGTTCAGGCTGAACAAGGAGTTCCCTTTCACAAGGGTGTCAGTGGTTACCTTTGCACCATATCGACCTGTCCTGTCAGATTTACTCAGAACATAATACAGGAGAGGAGCCATTACAGGCAGAGCAACATCGGCAGCCCAGGAGCAGGAGGCTGCCACCCAGGACAGTTGTCACCTTGCCTTGCACAGCCCTCTTCAAGCACGCTCTTAATCTAGGCTGCAAACACATATTGGTGTCACTTACTCATCTTGACACTAAGCTGGAAAGAGCTATGAGGGCTGCTAACCTCAGCAGCGTCTCATTTCATGTGTGAGTAATAAGTCCATATTCCCTAGAGGGAGATGAATGCTAATGGCTTGAAACTGAGAGGTGCTGAGCATTTAAAGCCTCTGCTGAAGTCATCTTCCAGTACAGAAGACACCCTAACAATTATGGATGCTCCTACTGCTCCTGGGATCAGGACATAAATAAGGCTCTGTATTTTTCTGTAGTTAATAAAGGAGCTCCAATGTCTTCTACATAGAGGAAAAGTAATAATATGGTGTCATTTAGATGAGTGCTTTGTACTGTTCAAATGTGCTTATCTGTTCTATTTAGCTGTTTTCAGTGAGGCAATATCAAAGGGTTATAAACAGTCCACCTAATACTGTGAACACACACTGTGAATTTCCACATATTTGTCAAGTCATATCAAAGTTCAGCTAAATGTAATCCTACGTCTTTTGCTGGTTCATGGCAATACTTGAATGTGCTGATTAAGAAATAAATGTGTTTCTCTGAGACAATAATGATTGATTCCTGAGTTCCAAGAGTGGCAGCCAAAGGGAGTTTTCTGCACAGTTTTTTCTTCCCCCCAATTAGCAAAACCTAAACTGCTCAAGCAAGACATTTCCAATTAATCTCCCATCCAAACAAAAAATATTTTGAAAAGGGTTCAACTTTTTCTATGAGATGTTTCACTTTTTAGTTCAAGACAATCCAGCACTTGACATTTTATATAACTCATATACAAGAGCTAAAAAAAAAAATTAAAAATTAACATTTGACATGGCATAGTCAACAATGCTGATCCTATTTTATTCTTGCGGAGGGAAGGTGTGAGAATGGACAAGCAGATTCCTGTCTTTTAGCCATCTAGGAAAAGAAAAAAGAAAAAGAAAGATAATAATTAGGACCAGGTTGAATTGTTTTCAGGATGGCTCAAAATCATTCAAGATTTTCCGCACATCTAACATGTTATTGGAAGTTTCAATATATAAAAACTGGAAGATCCTAATCTCTGGATTTGAGGCTATTGCATACATAGAGGAGTCCTATTCCCCATCTCTTCTGTTATTGCCTATTCTTTCAGGTATCACTCGAATGATATCAAGCTTTTTTTACTCCTGAGAAAGAAATAAATCTTTTTTTTCCAGCTGAATTTTCTCAGATTCATAGCTTCCAGTTTTACCAAGTGAACAGATGATACCAGCAATATTACAACGTTTTTAGCAGACAGAACTTCAGAGGAACAGAGTCAAGAAGGAAAAGACTAAAGGACCACTATTTGCATTCTTTTACTCTCTTTTCTCTCTCAGAACAGTCACAATCGGTAAGAGGTTTATGCTAGGCATATTCTCTGAGTTTGATTAAGTATTTGCTTGTCACCCATGAGCCTTCAACAGTGGGAAGCCCTCTCAGGCAGGAATTTCATTCAGTCCAAGGTGCCCATAACCTCTACTTTGCCCTAAGACCAGTGCAATCCCATGAATGGGCTGCCGAGATTTCTGCAGGGCTCTGGGATGTGTACATGGAAGAAGACCTTCACACCAGTCTCAACAAATGTTACACAGACCCATACAGCTAATGCTATTGGCGTACTCCTTTGTAAGGCTTGGGGACTTCATGCAGTGCCATGCCACCAGAAATCACAAGCTCTCATTGTTGGAAATCCTGGCATTATAAAGACATATCAGCATAAGCTAGAAGTAAACAATAACATTTTCCTTGATTTTCAGCGGTGTTAAGTGCTTGCAGCTCCTACTGACTTCAGTCAGATTTGTGGGTACTCAGCACTTCTGCAAATCAAGTCATTTAACTTGAAATTTTCTTGCTTTTTTCATTTTTTAAATATCCTTAATACTAGTGGCAGTTCTGTCTGAATATGATAGCACAACAGAAGTAGATTTTGCTTTTGGCCATATGACCTACTTCAGAGCTACTTTCACAGTCAATTATTCTTTTGGCTTCTCTATCATTTTACAGTGTTAAGACTTCTTTTTTAATTAAAACCTAATATTTTATTATCACAAAAGAAAAAAAAAATTCCTGGCCCAAAACTGCCAAGGAAGTGTGACTATATGAGTGAGATATCATGAATAAGAACTGAGCCAACATTTTTAAGACTTCAAGACACAAATTAGGCTTCTCCATGATTATTGAATCTGAAAAAGCAACCTTATTCTAAAACACCCAGTAGTGAGAAGCTTCCATAGAGGTCAGTAGGAGTTTCTAAACACTGAGTGGTTTTGAAATTGAAGTTATATATTGACATGCCTGAAATACTGATTTAGGCTCTTGGCATAGCTTCTCAGTTTGAAAAATCCTGTTATGATTTGTGAGAACTTGCAGGGGGCAGTTGAGAAATTGCTCACTGTTGCAACATAACTTGAGGAGAAATTAACTTTTTGGGGGAAGCAGGTTATCTCATCAGTTCCTGCTTTACAATCAAAAGTCAATATGATTGTAAAATGCCCTTTTAAAGTGATCATTAAATGTATAACTTTGTGGATTCAAAAGTTACAAAATATAACTCTCAGAAATAACTTCCATTTTTTTCTCGAGTGTTGTATTTTTGTTAATAAATTGAATAACTAGTATACAAATAAAAATTAAAATATTGCATGAGCCAGTGTGAGAGGGGCAGTACATAAGTTAGAAGGCCAGAAGACATCCATGCGATCACCCTGTCTGGCACCCTTTGCAGTCACATTTCTCAAAGTACGTCCTCTGCACATCCCCAGAAGCATCTGCTTGGCATGTGGTTCTTCATGTAGGGAAGGAGGCAGAAAGCTGAGGAATTTAAACCTTCCTGGTGAGAGCCCACTTCTCCACCAGTGGGCTCTTACCAGTTTCAGATACCTCCTCCTCCTCACACTTCCCTTTTGGTTTCCACGGGCTTGTCAGGGACCCACCCATGCCTGTCCCCAAAATATTTTCTAAACTCCAGCTTGAGAACTGCAGTTTGAGACACGCGGCAGATGTCAGACAACTTCCTAAATTCATCCCTGTTTCAACTAGGGCTTCCCTTTGAGGGAAAAAAAAAAAAAAACAACCAAAACCAAAAACACCCAAACCAAAGTGGAGGTAAAATAGCCAAGGGGTAGAGAATTTGCTACAGTGCTTTGTAAAACCCTTCTCATGGTTAACTGCCAGCAGAGTCAAGAACCTGCAGCTCATTTCCAGTGCTCCAGCTACTGGATCTAGTTATATTTGTGTTCTAGGCTCAGATGCACGTCTAAGTTTCACTCCTCCATGTCAATATTCATCAGCTTTGGTCAGGTGCCCCATTAACCTTCTCTTTGGCAACTTCTCAAGCATTTTACTATGTAGCACTTTTCTAGGCTTCTAATTACAGTCTCCTCTGCACCCACTCTGATCTGTTAACATGCTTCCTGACCTGGAGACACCAGACCTGAACTGGTAATGGTCATATCATATACCAGAGGTGGGTTCAGTCACACCTATACCAAACAGAGATGCAAAGTCATCCTCACATTTCTTACTCAATTTTCTCCTGGATCATGACAGGAGTACATTAATTCTTTTGGACAGTGACCTTGAGAGCTCAATAAGAACAACTTATAATCAGATGAATATCTGCCAAAACCTGCACTCTCTGTTCAAGGCTACTGTGTACAGAGTACATATGCTTCTTATTAAAGAGTTTTTTATTTGATGCAGGTCACAAATTCTGATCAGCTTCATAAGAGACTTTCTCTCTTATTTGGCAATATCTAATTGTATCCAGTGCCACCGTTCTGCATAAGACCCTGGCATATTTCTTTGAGGCTAATGTGACCCTTAAATTGCTAGGTAGTTTCACAGTTATTTCAGTCTCTTGTCTTGCATTGTACGGTACTGTTGTTACAGAGCCTATGTTGAAAATACCGTTGTAGTAGCAAGTTAACATTAATACCTTCTTCACACATTCTCTGACATTAATTCTCTACCTCGAGTCTCTCACAGGAGAAGCACCTGACAAGAAGAGAAGAAAATATTATAAATTAATGAAACAAAAGGAAAGGTACCAGATGGAAAAAAAAAAAGAGAATTTGATTTAGATGCCTCAGTTCATTTTGTAAGAAATGGAGAAATGCAGGCCCCTGAGACTGCCTGGGACGGCCAACTGCCTGAAAAACAAGTAGAGAGGTTAGTAGAAAATGCCAGAGAGGGGAGTATATTTAAAATTCGTTCTTTCTCTTAGACATACGCCTTTGTTGCTTATACATACACCTTAGATTCCTATACGCAAGTAGATTTGTAACTCGAAATCAATTCACTCGGACACCTCACCTGTGTATTTGGTACAAAGGAATGCCTCACGGTCCTTTTAGATATGACCAGAGCAGGGTTGCCCATTTTCTATATGTTGGTTAAAGCACTCAGCCAGGATGGGTCTTAGTCCCTTGACCATATGGGATTCACACCCACATTTTCTGCTTCCCAGACAGGCATTTCACCGCACGGCTCATGCTTTTAGTCAATAACTTTTTAATGTAAAGTGCATATACAGCCCCAGAAACAAAGACCTTTACTCAAGTCACTGCATCCTTGGCTGGATAGTCCAATCTGCGTGCCACAAGGTCAATGTTTCTCATTTCATCTGTGTCTGTACCCATGCCTTGTGGCTGCAGCAGGGCAGTGCAGGTTCAACAAGCAACCCAGGATATAAGGCTAATGTTAAGGATGTCTGAAAAAATGGGAGTCGTTCCTTTGATTCTCTTCCTACTGCCTGGGTGAGGGATGCTCTCTTTAGCCATGAGGCTGGGAATCGCCACCAAGGCTGTCATGGAAAAGGCATGAACACCGGTTTGGATCTGGTGCTGCACTAGCTGCTGCAGCCAGTGCCAAACACAATTCAAGCTTGCCTGCTAACCCAGGCCTCTTGGGACATCCAGTATGGGAACTCTACCTGGTCAAATATGGGAAGGAACAAGCACTTAGGAAAGGGTCCCTTAGCCAGCTTGGCAATCTTCGTTTCCCTTGTAAGGGGCGAAACAGCCACCCTTTTTCCTGTTTTAAAGTTGGAATAAGCTATTTTCCTGAAATACCTGTCAATCTGTGTTGACTAGAGTGACTAAAGTTAAATGAAATAAATGTCCTTAGACTATCACCTCAGCTGCAAGACAGGTGAACTTCAGGCACAGGAGCTTTCTGAGAAAAAGCTTAGCTTCTCAAGGAGCTAATTGGGTTAGGTAGAAGTCTTTTCATTCTCTCATATTAATTTAGATGTCTATGTTTTCCCCTTATGTTGTCCTGTTGATACCTAAGTGATTTTTATTCAGAGTTTGTCCAGATTCTCTAGGCAATGTAACAAAGACAAGACAATTTCTTTGTCCCTTGAAGCACTAAATTAAGCTAAAACAGCATGGCGAATTAATGTTCTTTTCTAGCAGAACATCAGCCTTAAGCACCTTCATTATTTTATCTCTGTATTGTACTATATAATAGTATCCTGTTTTCTGAGCTGAATTCTGTGGGGCTCAGTGTGTACTGTGTAAGTGAGCTTAAGGATGTACTTTGACAATTACTGATGTTACCCTCCATATGACCCAGCTGTTACATGACAGAGGATTAGTGTCCTCATAATTCCCATTTAAAAAGTTAAAATGGATTGAATGGAACAGGTGCTGCATTATTTGTGCTGATCTTTGTTCTGCCGTACCTCATTTTATCTTGTCCAAGCGATATTATTGAGGGCTGCCTAAAGAGAAATGCAATTCTAAAGGGAGAACTCGACTGATTTGTGGACATGTCTAGGGTAGTCCTTAGTTTTCATATTGAAAAAAAAATAACTTTCTTTCCACACTTTTTGTTCCTTGAACAAAATCTGAGAGGTGGAAAACTCTTACCTCCTGATTTAAATTACAAGAAAAGAAATAATAAGGATTAATTTTTTTTTCTCAGCAGCTGAGATGCTGATACCTGACTTTCGTAGAATGAAGTTTATCTCATTGTTATAAATTTACAATTTTTGAAACAACTGATTTGTATGAACTCCATGTATCAAATTAATGCCTAACTTTGATTGCCAGTCTCCACAATGAAAATTAATGAAGATATCTCTCATAGATTTCCCCTTAGACAAGCTGAATTTTTATCTGGGAATATTGCACAAGTAGCAAATATCTTAGTCAATTCCTCAAGAATATACCAATAATCTGAACTAATTTTAGCTTTAAGAAAACTTTGGTGACTATAAAATTAATATATAAACATAACACTATTTGTTTATTGTACTATTACCTGAACCTTGAGTTTGTCTCCAAGATTAAACAAGTTCAGTAACTGGGACTGTCAGTCCCCACCATTCTAGCAACATGCTGTGCTGGAGAGGAAGTAAGTGTATTATATATACATACAGAGTCAATTTTACTTGTTTCTTCAAAGGATATCTTCTGCCATCTCTGGATTTGGTAGTTGGGATTATAGTTTTTGCAGTTCAAAGGTTATCTTCTTTCTAAACTAGAATTCAGGTGGAACTCAAGATTTCTGGATGAGAGGTGTTGCCTTCAGCTCTATTTAGCATGTGATGGCAGTGATTCTCTTGATTTACCTGATAAAATCTGCAAGGAAGCAAACTCATCCGAGTCTTCAGAAGTCAGAACCATCTGTGATCATATCTGCCATTAAAGCAGCATCATCTTCCCTCTCCTCTGGGTTTTGCAAGACTTCCAGCAATTCTGAGCTGTTGCTCTATGCATGCTTTTTGTCCATCAAGAACTGACACATCTGGCTACTTAATCTGAAGTTAATATTGCCAGAGTGTTCCTCCTCTGAACTACAGGGATATTATTTTTCCCTTTTCCATTTGTTTCTCAGTAGATTTTCTCTCACTTCAGATCAAACTTCCTACTTACTTGGGACCACTTAGAGCTTTTGCTGTCAGTACCGAATAAGTACTGTGTTTTGATGCACGAAGTCCCAACTGTCTGTGGGTTCTTCTTTTACTCTGAGGAGAAAGTCTGCTGAAAGACATGAGTTCCTGTTGTTTCAAAATCCAAATTTGGCTAGTTCTTTTAGCCAGCAGGCAGGCAATACAAAACTACAAGCTCTGTCCACTTTCTCCTTCTTTGTTTGTATGATTGGGCCTTAGGAATTATGTTTTGAGATTTGGATGCCATTTAGAACGAAAAGCTTGTGGCAAATTCTACCTTTAAAAGGTCAGACACAAAGAAGGCAAAACATTTGATTGTTTTGCGCTTTTTTTGTTGTGTTTTATACACAAAATAAATCAATAAAGTATTAAACTCCATTGCGGGTTAAATAAAAGTATATTTATCTTAATGATTCATTTCCCTCACTCTGGGCAAAAGAAAGGGCAATGCCCCAAATCTCTTCAGCACATGAAAAAAAGATCAGGGTTTTCCTTATAACTAACAAGCAGTGAGTCATAAAAATACTAAACTATCATTTTCCTGCTGTGAATAGAAAAAGCAGAAACCGCAGCATTTGTGAACCTGTCAAAGGGTTAAACACCATAAAGATGGGTTAAATAAAAAATAGGCAGTACCCACGCAGCTAAAAAATTTGATGCAAAGCACATGAAAAATACTTGCATCTTGACTACCAGAGATCTTATATTTTTCCCCAGCTCTAATGTTTAATTTTCTTCTTTGCATCCACATTTTTTATTTTGGCTGATTTATTTTGTTTACTTGCTTTTAAAATGATCCTGCAGCATTTTTCTCAGCATTTATACAATATACTTGGAGAGAAGTAAATTAGAAATTATGAGAACGTGCCGTTTCCAAAAGAATAAAAGATGGAAAGTAAGCTATTTCTAATTAGCATATAATCAATTAACAAATGGAAGCAAGGGTGACACATCCTAGAGCAGCTAGTTAAAAAATGAATAGTCCAGGGCTAAAGACAGGACTGTCCTGTGCTTACAGAACTGACAGTGGCAAACCTACCAGAAATCAATACTACAAAAAATGGAAAGAGTGAATAACAGAGGAGTCAGAAAAAAAGATGCTTCTGAAGCAACCATTTTTGGGAATTATATAATACCACCATTTCACATCAGCACAACCTCACACTTCCCAAGGTAGAAACAGCAAGACAGAGGTACAATGAAACTCAGTTTATTTAGAAACCAAATCTTGCACAAAATCCTTCCATAAAAACTACTTAATCCCTGAAGAGTATTATTGCTCAGGTCATCATGTTGTAATTTTAGATATGTAGAAAAAACTGAAACCTTTAGCATAAATTTCAAAACCTTTTTGTTCTTCTTCATATACTCTCTTGGTATTATGTTTATTCATATAAAAGTATCTAAATTTTTGTTCACTTAATCATTCCTATGAAATACCAAAGGAAAAGGTATTTCTCTTCATGCCAAGGTTCAGGATGTTAATGATCTAAACATACATTTATTCCCCTAAACAGAAATATTCTGATGTCTCAACAGCGAGCATCCATAAACCTAGTAAAAGTTGCTCAGTAGCTTTGTAACTTTTTTATTTAGATGTCTAATAATAGACACTCACAATCATTATTTTTAGGCTCTAGGCCAAACTCATCAAGCTATTGAACTGTCTGTGCAGCACTGGATTTCTCTTTCCTCTGACTTGTAGGGAGGCCACCAATAAGCTACACCACAAAAAAAATTCTCACAATTCCTAGAAATTAATCAGGGAAAAAAAATTATTTCTAAATGCTTCTCTAATAACAGATTGTATTCTAGAATGTGTTATTGCCCCAGTTTACCAAAGGTCTATCTTTAAGAAGCAACATTTTGCCAAGAAAACATCAAAGAAACACAAAACTGCTTGGATTTCCAGATTTAGTTTTTAGTCTTAATGTTTGTTGCAAATTCTTCCTGGTTTTGATATGGGTAGTAAATCTCACTGGTACTACAGTGCACCACCACAATTCCTTTGCAGAAGTACATCTGATCCAGCACGTAGAAGAGAAATGGCAAAGAAATGAGGTGGGAACTCCTTGAGATCTTCTAGGTTGGAAAGCACAGATGGATCAGAGAGCCTCTGAGACAGAAGGAACTTCTGAAGGAGTCAACAGCCCTGGAAGTCTTTTAAGAAGAGAAATGGCCTCCACTGGGAAGTCAAACTGTCCCCTTCTGGGTCTTTAAGAAGGAGTAAAATGGGAAAGTGAAGGGGAAGGCATTACATATGCAACATTACTCTGGCAGAATGAAACACTTTGTACATAGTTTATTCTACAGAGATTCAGATGCGTATTTGCAAAATAAAGTCTTCGTAGCTGAATAAACACTGTACATTCAGATTCTCAGCATCACAGATGGCACTTCTCCGCTATTTCTATGGTTATACTACAACAGTAATCTTAACAGCATACAAAAGCATGATATTTGCATTAGTACGCATATGAAGAGCAAGACCAGTCTAACAGTGCAGAATACCTTTCATTAGAAGCTATGCAATGTGTTTCAAGGGATTTTTTCTTAAAGATGTTGACCTCTCACTAGGGTGAGCGAAAACCCAAAAGGCTGTTTGCAAACATTCACAGGCACATAAGGGACATCACGACCTCCAGCTGAGACTGAAGCAGTGGGGAGTGATCTCTGAGGTGTTTCAGTATCCAGAACAATTGAGCACTGTACTGGTGAATCACAGTTGGTAATCACTGCACAGCTAGTGTCCAGATGTATTCTTGCTTTTCCCCCATCCAGGTGAACGATGGAGAATATTCCTTCCCGTCTGCTATGCCCCAGGCATGCCCAGATATTGCCTGGAGCGTGCCAGTTGGTCCAGGCCAAAACTGTGCCAGAAGTGTGCTGGCAAACAGTGTGGGCAACCATATACACACCAGTGCCTGTATCCATGCCTCTGCCTAAAGTAGTATATTGGTGCAGACCCAGAGAAACTTGTCACCTTAGCTAAAGACAGCTTTTGGACCTAACTCCCTCTTCAAATATTGTATCGAGTATTTGAGCTTTGTCAGTGGCACGTTATGTTAAGCAAAAGAGAAGTACGTGACACATTATGCTGCCTTTGGTTTCCTGTGGCAATTTTAGAAAATCCTTCATCCTTAAATAAGGGAAATGGTGAGAAAATATGGGGTCCTGGAATTTTGATTTTAAGGGTAGATTCATTATCAGATACATTGAAGTGCTGGAAACAAACCTATCAAGCCCCAAGTGAAATAACCACAGGCTGAAAAACTTCCTATGATCTAAACACTATTTATCTCCTTGAATAAATACAATACAGAAGATGAAATATAAATCTTTAAATGGATTCTGAATATGTTATTTTTGTAATCATTTCTATGCTGTATGGAAACTACTTTGAAAGTAACTTCATAAGCTATAGTCTGTATTTCAAACAGATAGCACAAGAATTCACAAACACTCCCTTGAGCTTTCCGGCATGGAGTATAGTAATGATCAGATTGCTTAGACAAAAAAGAACTTTTTTTTTTCATCAGACTGTTTTCTTCACATGTAGGGGATGGGAAAACCCACCTTAAGGTCTCCAAGCAGCTACAGTTTTCCTGCAAATACTAATGCATCTTCAGTGCTTCAAAAGCCCGTGAGTAAGTAAGCTAACAAAGAGAAATACAGAAATCCTGTCTTCATTAGTTTGCAAGGAGATTTTAGCCAGCAAACTGTAAAACACAAAGTGGTTCCGTTATGTAAAATTATATGTTGTACTGTACACAACTCAGTCTACACAAGATTAATGTTTTTGCACAGCTGCTACCTTAAAAGAAAACCATCAAGTGTCAGGCAAAGTCAAGCAAATATTCTTCCCTAAATGTATATGTAGCAAGACACCTGAGATTTCCTTTTCTTCTTGACAAACTCCTGCCTCATTCACTATACAACTTGCCATTTTTTGAAAAGCTAAATTAGTCACTCTGGAAACTGCCCCTCCTGCAGAACCTATAGCTATGAGGATTTCGTAAGAGGGAATTGATAGCAAATACAAAAGTTTTGCTGTTGATACTAAATTATTCAACACAGTAAAAACAAAATCCAACTGAGAAGAATTATTAAAGGACGATAGGTTATTGGGTAGCTGAGCAATACGATGAGGATGTTATTTATTTACGATAAACATAAAGCATTGCACATGTGGAAAAGTAATTCTAACCATACATAACTGACTGTCTCTAGATTAGCTGCTGCCCCTCAGAGAAGAAACTTTAGACTAACTTTAACAGTTCAAAGTATCAGATCAGCACTAAACAATGAAAAAACCCTTATCAAATTTGGAAAAAACAGCAAAAGAAGAAAAGAGTGAAGAACAGAAAACATGAATATGACATTGTGAACTGGTGATGTACCTTCATCTTGAATGGTTTGTGTATTCCCCTCTCCCTATCCCATCTCAGGAAATGATATTACACAACCAGAAAAGTCAAGAGGAGAGTTACAAGGCAAGACAACTATGTGGAGAGAGATTACATAGAGTAGGATTCTTCAGCCTTGAAAAACATAACTGAAGTGGACTATGACAGATGTATAGGGTATCATGAGTAGCTTGGAGAATGCGAACAGAGAATGAGATTGTTTCTCATGATACAAAACTAAGAGCCATCACAAGAAATTAGCAGGTGGAAAGTTCAAAGCAAAGAAAAATCCATTCTTCAAACAGCATACTGTTCAAGTATAGCATTCTTTGCCATGGAAGATAGCAGAGGCCAAAAGTTTACAGGGGCTCAAAAAGCAGTTAAATAAATCAATCAACATGTATAGTCTGGGTCCAGAAATGTCTTTGGTCCAGAAATTTCTAAGCCACAGACCACTGGGAGAGTACACTCCTATCAGTGCCTGTGGATCCAGGATCTTACACTTCCCCAGGTATCAGTAGTTCAGTCTTGGAGGAACCAGATGGACCCACTGCAGCCATGCATATGTTCTTCTCTCTTGATAAAATCTTCATGTGTACTGAATGAGGTGTTTCAGTCATTTTAGACAACAGCTTTATCCCTATAGCCTGAGGCTATAGAATCATAGAATCAGAATGGTTTGGGTTGGAAGGAACCTTAAAGATCATCTAGTTCCAACCCCCTATCACACGGTCAGACACTGTGAAGACCTCTGCACAGTACAGCCCAAGATAAGGGCTGTGAGGGGTTGAGGACAGCCCAAGGATACTTGTGCTGACTGAATTATTTTTTTCCATAATGTTTTCAAACAAAATATTTCTTTCTTTTGTCTCATCCTTCAGGAAAGTAGAACTATTTTCATTAAAACAGTTTTCCAAGAAAATTCAGGCTTAGTTTGTGCAGAATTTCAAACTAAACATTTCCAATCATGGCAAAGCCATAAGCAGTGACATATGTTTTTAAAATAGGATATTGCATACAATTTGAAAACTCCTTAGTACTATCAGTCCTACCTTTCAGGTTAGGATGAACAAAGCTATATGGGATACTTTTTTAATAACAAAAATGATTTAATTTTGATTCTGATGATAGAAAGAATATTTGAAAATACCCATGAATCACAAAACTAGATTTTGAGATACCTTCAATTTCAAGTTGGTACGGCTGAGTCAGAGGAGTCCTTGTTTTGGAGAAGGCTGTAGCTACTTGCACTTCTGACCTCCTGGTAAGGAGACCAGTATTTTAGCCTAATTTTCTGCTGAAACTGAGTTTGAGCAAAATGCCAGGCTACAAATTAGAAGGAGCGATTCTTTGCAAATAGCAAACGCTATTATGGAGGTGGTAATCTCCAGCAGAATAGCCGAGCTGACAGCTGGGGATGATAATGTCTTAAACTACTGCAACAAGATTTGCTCATCTGTCAAAGACCTTAGAGAAACCAAATAGCTGGCTGACTGGGAATAAGTCACCCTTCACAGCACTTCAGCATTTAGTTTCACCAGCTGAGGCCCAAGCTGCAAGCTATTTCCACTGTATAATATTGTTCTCTGAAGCTATCAATTCTGAGTGTCATATAAACAGCGACAGTGTTAGCACAAGGATACGTACCGCAGCCTGGTTGAGGCTGGGTATGGCAACGGAGAAGGAAGGGGCTGGCATACATCGAAGCAATGGGAGGCGTTTGTTTCCCTCTGTTGCTCGGTTCTTGCAGCCAGGAGAGAGCTGCAGAGAGCAGGGAACGCTTTTGCTTGTTTGCAATGCTGGCAGTTAAGATGCTTTATGAAAAAACAAGGGGGGCTACAAGAAAAAGTGGGACTGCTAGTATATGCAGGAGGAACTGTTTTTTCTCCAGCATGCAATCTTGCTCAGTGAATTTAGGGTGTAGGAATATCAGCCCTACGTGATAACTCAGACAACCCGAACAGGACAAAAGTAGCTTTGGCTCTCCCACCTACCCTTTCCCACTCCAGCTATATTGTACTTGGTTAAAAGTAGTGTTCATTCAAATGTTCAGTTTCACTGCAGAATTTAACCCTGAAATACCCCTTATTCTATATTCTTTCCTATACCCTGTGCCTCCCTGGCTTCCAAACCATTCTTGGAGCTCTAGGTCCACAAAGGCCTGGAAAACTCCAGAAAAGGCTTTTGCACTCATCAAAGACATGACTGTAAATCAAAATCTGACAGTCTGTATTTTCAAAACACAATTACTTCATCTGATATTTTAGTTCCTGGTAATGTTAATATAAAAATTTCATTGTGAATAAAAAGCTAATAGCTTTGTATTTAAAAAAAAAAAAAGATATTTTAGTTCCTTTTATAAAAATTTCATCAGGAGTTTTTCTACATTCACATCTGCATAAAAAGGAGGAGAATTTACCTCATAACAACAGACTTACTTTTCCTCGATTGTAAATCTATGACAGAAGAACAGGTTAAAGAAAAGCTCTTTTAATCAGTAGCACAATAACATCCTGCAAAAGATTTTAATTGTAAGAATACATGTGGCCAACAGATTTTATGTACCGTCAGCTGTAATACCATGTGGTTTTGTCACATGCCCAAGCTCTGGGAACAAAAGCAAGTGACCAAATCTTATCTAGCAAATTATCTTTAGGCATTACAGTAACATTTTTATAAATATTACAGATGATCACGACTTGGGTTCATGAAGTTATCAGATTTCTTCTTCTGCTCTAGAATATACATCTTGACATTAATACTGTCAGAGCTGAATGACAAAGTTAGACCCTAGACCCTTAAATTCACACTCATGTATATGTATATGTATATGTATATGTATATGTATATGATATATGATATATGATACATGATACATGATATATGTATATTTTAATACCGTTTTTTATATAGTGAGACACTTGACTTCCAATACTCAGGATATTTATAAGTAGGCCCTGGAATTCCTTAAACTTATAATTTTGTTCCAAATTTAAGTATTCTAGATTCTAATTCCAAAAACTCTAACTAACATTCCATAGATTGTTTCATATTTTTGTGGTGTAACAGACATAGGAAGCCTGTGAAAGAAGAGACTGGCTCACTGAATATTCAACCAAGCAACAATCGAGCATATTGCTGAGAAGCAATGGTTTCTTTGTCTTTTACTTTTTTCTTTTTTTTTTTTTTTTAAGAAAAATAATGAGAAACAAGAATAAGTGTCAAAAGAATAATTTTTACAGATATCTGAAGCAGCAGCAATGAACTACCAGTCCTGGAGCTAATATATTCAGAGTTCTGAAACACATAAACTAAAATGGCTTATTTTTTATCCAAAATTTGAAGTATCTAATCAAACATTGTTGCTGCTCCAAAGTATTAACAGGTAGCAAATGTTTTTTTCTATATTTTCAAAATTCCTCTTACTCATTCAAGTGCATGAGACAAGAAATTTTTATACTTGTACCTGGCTGAAACAAGAATTAAAAACAATATAGCAGAATGCCTGTGTGAGATGATAGGCTGTAATTAACATTATTTTGAGAAGAAAGACTATGTCTCTCTCCTGTCTTCTCTGACACTTTGAACATCTCCCTATAGCTAAAGTATGTCCATATATATAAAAAAGACTCGGTTACCACACTTTCTTTTGACTTCCAAGGTGCTCCATGCTGCTAGGCAAAGTAGTCATGGGGTAACATACAGTCAGACAAAGACGTAAACATGTTACAACAATGGGCAAATGCATGTTAGTACCAATAAATATAAGTAATGTGAAGTGTGTGAGGGATGAGGGGGAGAGGAATTAAACATTCATACACTTTATAGGATTTTACATTAACATCAATGATCTTATACATCATTGCAGTCAATTAAATGGAGACCTCTGTTCACTATGCAATTCCAGATACAAAGCAAATACTATGCTAAGCATGCATAAGGAACAGAACAATCAATAGTATGAAGAATATAATAATTATTTTATATGCAACAAAACCGCAGCTTTTCTATTATTCCTGTCTGGAATAATGTGTAAAGTATGCATAATAAAGAAGCACATAAGATTCAGAGAAGAGTGATAAGAATAGCTGGGTGAGAAAAAGCTCTTGCAAAGAGTTTGAAAAGACTGAGACAGCTTTCAGAATATTTTTAAATCCAATAAGTCTTTGTTTCCTAATGCACGAGGAACAGGATATTCAAAATTTTAAAAAAAGAGAAAATAGTTTATCACCCAGCATGGGTGCAGCCAAACTGAGGAACTCATTACACACCAAGTCGTCTTGTCCTAGAAATGAAAAAGATTCAAAAAGCAATTGAGAATTTCGTGTGGGTACAAAGAGTTACTGTAATACCCTGCGAGAAGGAGGGCAGACTACTGTGTCAAGACCTAATCCTTTCTAATCATCTCCAACTCAGAAGAGGCCAGAATTAGGTTTAGCCTGTATGGGGTAAGCAATTCCACATCTATCTATAACAGGGCTTGCATGTCTCCCTGATCTAGTATGACCCCAAGTCAGAACGAATACAGTATTTCCTCTGTCATATCACACATAACAGGACCTAATAACATTTTTTTCAGGACTGTTTAAAAAATGTTTGAAACTTTTTACAGTTAAAAATGTTGGCCAAGAGGCAAAAAATATTTGCTAGTAGAATTTCTGTCTTGTAAAAGATTTTCTTCTAGGAAAAATATAAGATCTGTGCATTATAACAACAAGTACAAGGTGCTTTTCAATGCATCGATATTCTAAAAGAGACTTAAGAATAGTCAAGTACTCTTCAAAATGAAAAGAAAAAAAGTTTAAATTAAAAAAAAAAAGGGTTCTCTCTCTGAGTCTAAGCAGCAAGCTGCTAGACCGTCTGCTGGCACTCCTGCCCTAAGCACACATATGATCATAAAAAAGGATGTGTTGGCTGCCTACATTCATGTCTATGTTTTCAGATGGCACTCAGCCTGTTCACATATTGATTGGGAAGTTTGGTATAGGAATGGGTGCCAAGGTATTTTGAGTTTAGATGGGCAGCTTGCATAAATAACACTACTGATGCCATATCATTCACAGAAAGTCCTGTGAATGTGCCAAAAAATCGTAACAGCAGTTAGCATTATATTTTGTGGAAAGAATAGTCTGCTTTAGACAGGAAACAGAAGGCAAGATATATCACGCCGCATAGCAGTAATTACACGGGAAAGCTACTTTTTCATCACTGGATTCAGTCCCGGAGCTGAACATGCTTAGAGATGTGTAAGTTTCCATTAAATGGCAAATGTTTGCACTGGAAAGCTGATTCACCCCCTCCCAACAGCAGTACTATCTTCAGGCCCACAGCAGTATCTAGGGTCTCAGCAAGATTAAGGTGTTGGAGTCTCTCACAGCATTGCACAGCTAAAGCCAGCTACCCCGCAACCGTAGGGAAGTGTTTATCTCCTGCCTACTTGGATGTATTGCAGAGAGGAATTGGAGAGGAAATGAAGCCCAAGGAAACTGGCATTGTCCGCCTCCTCAGTCAACCAGTTGCATGCACTATGACATAACTGCATGTCTGTGAAAACTTCCCTTGCACTTGTGGTATGGTTTTGCAGAAACTGAATCAGGTAATCCTCCTTATTCTAGTACAGTTGTTCACAATCCTGTTAGGAAGGTTATTAAAAGAGTGCCATCAAAAGAAGGCGATTCCTATGGGACAGACTGTTGGAAAGGAGGTTTAGAAGCAGGAGGAACTGAGCCGCAGGATTTCACCCAGCTGGTTGAACAAGGAAGGCTGCTGAGTGGAGAGCATGCAGAAGAAGAAGGATGAACCACTTTAGTTCTTCTGACTAAACTGAACATCTACTAATATTTTAGCAGTTGGCTTTTCACAGGCTAGAATTAATATTTTTTTTTATTTTATTGAGGGGTGTATAGGAGAATAAAATATTTTTTTCTATAAAATTATGAAAGACAATCTATGAATTGCAGTAAGTTAACACACACTTGTGTATTATTTGCACTAGGCAATTACAGTACTCACATATTTATCTGTATCTATTATTTTTTTCTTTGATATTTCATATTCACTCTGATATTTTGGTTTCATTTTCTCTTTTGCCTCACCTTCTCTGGGATCAGATGAGCTGAGCTTGAAATTTCCTATCTTAGGCCGAGGCAGGAGAGAAACTAATTTAGGTCGTTAGTAACATCCAGCTTCTGTTCTGTTACTCTGGATATTAGCAGTTGCTATCCTCTCACTATAGTTGTGCTTACTTTTTCTTTGTCATCTTCTCTGCAGCACAAAATCTCCATGGACTCTCTTAGCTGGACAAGTGTTTATTCATGGCAGTGTTTAAAACAATGCTGGTTCTCACAGCTTGTCTTTGTGGTCAAGTCCTGTGCACCTGGTACTCATGAACAAGACTCGATATTAGACCTTGAAATCAATGAAAGACTCACTACTAACTTAGAAGGACTGGGATCACCCCAGTGGCTTGCACCAGTACTCCAAGAGGATGGCCAGCCTCCCTCCTGTGTTTAGTGGACTCAGGATCATGGTCTATCCAATCAGTGAAGACCAGTGGGAGCCATTTTGCAGAATTATCATAGACATTTTTGTATGCTGGAATTTGAAGTTGCCAAAAATCAGAGTTTTAGGACTAAACAAATACTGAAGTCCTCCAAATAGTGCCTTTTACTAATATTTTTTGTATTTAAGCTGACTTTTCTTATTATAATAACCACTTTGCTACAGCATGAAGAGTATAGTTATTAAATACAACTTTTGGACAAAGATGGATAAAAAGAAGGTTTTATTTTATTAGATGGAATTGTACTAACCTCTGGTTTTGTTCTTTTTTTCACTGCAGCATAGATAGCTAGTTATGCTTAATAAATCTATTTTTTATAAACTAAATGAGCCATGTTCAACCTTGTTTGAGGAAGAAGCATCTATTGATTTAGGAAAGAACAAAAACAACTTCTGGTCTTATGGCCTTCTAAGCAGTTAGACATAAGCAGTAGGACAGAGCTCAAGTCTTTTCTGGACTGATCCCAAAATGAATTAAAATGGCTTATCTACAAACACATAATTATGCTATTTATTTAGCTGCAGGTTACATTGTTCTATTTTTGGTGATGGGGATAGAGTCATTTTTCAGAAAGCATTGCAATTATCATGGTTGACAGCTGATTTGTCTGTCTCCAAATCTTGGTACTGACATGTGATGTCTGTCTTAGAGACATGCTTATTGTAGCATATGATTTATGTATCCTTACTTTGCATTTAATTGCTATGACACATCAGAATCAGAATCAGAAACCAAAACTTTAATCAGTCCTAACAATATTTGCAAAAAAAAAAGAAACCAAACATTTTTCTAACACTTGTGCGTGGGGAACTACACCGAATCTCCTAAGTGCAAACCAAATTAATATGAGTGCTGAATTTGCTAACTTACCATCAGAATTTTGCATAATAGTTAAAGTGTAAAATTCTCAGTGCTGTCAGCAATGAGCCTGCTGTTACTAGGAAGGCAGGAGGCACCTTAAAGCTACCTCTACTGCCAACAGCTGTATATCATTACTAGTGACAGAGTCCTTCAGTCCCGCAGGGATTTGTTGTCAGACTGAGTTGGGCTCAGAAGCTGGCATACTGTTACCGTGCTCCGTATCCAGCTGATTTGCCTTCTGGATAGCTAGGACTGTACGCAGTCATTCCAATCTTTTTTTTTCTTTTTTTTTTTTTTTTTGCATAAAATGGACCAAATTAGGCCTGATGTACCTGGGTGAACTCACAGGGAAACACTGCGTCTCAGCAAAGGAGGAGAGCACTTCTTCCTCAATGAAAGCCGAGTACGGCTCAGCTGTGTTTCTCTCTGTAAAACCCAGTTGTGGAAGCTAGAGTAAGGGAAGCAGCTGTGTGAGCTGCAAAG
This sequence comes from Gymnogyps californianus, assembly GCF_018139145.2. Classification (NCBI taxonomy): domain Eukaryota; kingdom Metazoa; phylum Chordata; class Aves; order Accipitriformes; family Cathartidae; genus Gymnogyps; species Gymnogyps californianus. The sequence continues at coordinate 54,799,890 of NC_059472.1, read as the reverse complement.
TAATTTGGGATGTGGTTATTAAAAAATAAACTGTTGATTTCTTCCCATAAATGAGAAGTCACTGATAATAGTAGCAACCTTCAGACACAAATGCATATAACGAAACACATCTTTAATTAGTACATAGGATTTGTGAAGGCTGGTTTGATGGCATGACAAATCTGCATGACATAGTTAGTGTTTCAGGTTTAAAGTGAATATATTGAATCTGCTTTTTCCCATGGAAGATATAGAAAGACTTGAGAAATTTGAAACTGAAAAAATTAGTTTCAACAACAGGATGGGTTGTTTAATAAAGCAGATTATAGATAGTTTAAGCACATTGGCTAATACTATGTGCGCTTGTCAAAACCAAAGTTGGTCAACTCAAATTAATCTCTTTCAGAGATATAAAAACAAGATTTGTGGATATAATATACTTGACTTCAGCAAGATATTTGATGAGATTCCACAAAACAGTTTTGAGAAGAAAGGAAAATACAAAATAGAATGTGGTCTTTAAGACAGATAACTAGTAAATGGAAACCACAAAAAAAAAAACCCACAAAACAAAACCCCAAAAAAATCCCTTCCTACAGAGAAGAAATATTTTCAAGTTGAGAACTTAGACTTCCCACTGAGAAGGATGTAAATTAAGATAAAGCTTGTCTCAAGTTTTGCAGTCTTTAAAATGAACCTAATATCAGTGGTTTAAAGCTGTGTAACATATTGATTTCTGAAGATCAATGCACTTGGCAGAAGGCTATGTTCTTTTTTCAGAGAGGACAAAACCAAGTGCACCAATCTGAAGAGTTTTTCGGGGAGGCTACGTGGTCTGTTAGATATAACAGAGCTCTGTGCCAACAAAGATCTACGATTTTTAATTCTAGATTTTTTGAAGCTAATCAGTGATTTGCCACTGAGTGCAGCAAAACCAGCATCTCTTCCAAATATCCTGTGACCTCTTGCATAAGCCATTTAAAATCCAAATATCTCACATAAATGGAAGAACCTCTGAAAAGGGTGGTATGAGTATTAACTAAAAAAGGATTAAAGCACAGATAACAATTAGAAGAAAAATTGCTCAATCCTTATTTGTGTTGATGAGCCTTAATCACATATAGCAGACCTATTGGAGTGCTTAAGAATTATTTCTGAGAACAAGGGCTCCCCTGCATAAAGACTGTGTGATCTAATCCTAGAATAGCCTCAGATCAGGAAAAGGAATTTATGAGCCTTCTGTTGCTGGATCTGTTCTGACTGCTCTAAAGACACAGGTAAAAGCAGGATCAGGACTGGGGCAGATTAAAATTAATTTCCTTCAGAACAATGGAAAGGACTTTTATACTTCCTGTGCTGTATTGAATCTTACAGCACATGGCTATTTTGTCTGTAAGGCTGCCCAAGAAAGAGATGTGATTTCTTTTCTTTTTATAATGGGAAACGTTTGGACTTAGCTATCTCTTTCTATTCAGGAAAAAAAGGACTATTTTAGTTCTAACTTTTTTTAATTGCCCTTGGGTAGGAATCAGACACAGAACATTGCCACCAAGAAGATGAAATATTCAGAAATGGAGGGAGCAGTGGCAGAGTTGCATTAGAGACTGTAATTCAGCCTTAACTATAACAGCTCAGTGTTAGAGTCTTTCCACAGCCATGGCTATAATTTGCCTTATTTTTAAATTTTTAATTTAATGTCCTTAAGTGTATACTGCACATTGATCTTTACTGTACTTAGTGATTATGATTGGCTATTTCACTTAAACATTCTTTGTGGAAATGAGATGTAGACAGTTTAATTGCAATTAAGAAAGATATAAGTAAAAAAACAGGGCTTTTAGGTTTTTTCAGTGATACAATGTTATTTCAGGTTATGGTGGGTTGACCCTGGCTGGATGCCAGGTGCCCACAAAAGCCACTCTATCGCTCCCCTCCTCAACTGGACAGGGGAGAAAATACGACGAAAAGCTTGTGGGTCAAGATAAGGACAGGGAGAGATCACTCACCAATTACTGTCACGGGCAAAACAGACTTGACTTGGGGAAAATTAATTTATTATCAATCAAATCAGAGTAGGATAATGAGAAATAAAACTAAATCTTTAAACACATTCCCCCTACCCCTCCCTTCTTCCTGGGCTTAACTTTACTCCCAAGTTCTCTACCTCCTCTCCTGCAGCAGCGCAGGGGGATGGGGAATGGGGGTTGCGGTCAGTTCATCACACGTTATTTCTGCTGCTCCTTCCTCCTCAGGGGGAGGACTCCTCACACTCTTCCCCTGCTCCAGCATGGGGTCCCTCCCACAGCAGACAGTCCTCCACGAACTTCTCCAACGTGAGGCCTTCCCACTGGCTACAGTTCTTCATGAACCGTGGGTCCTTTCCACGGGGTACAGTCCTTCTGGTCCAGCGTGGGTCCCCCACGGGGCCACAGGTCCTGCCAGGAGCCTGCTCCAGCACGGGCTTCCCACGAGGTCGCAGTGTCCTTCGGGCACATCCACCTGCTCTGGTGTGGGGTCCTCCATGGGCTGCAGGTGGATATCTGCTCCACCATGGACCTCCATGGGCTGCAGGGGTTCAGCCTGCCTCACCATGGTCTTCACCACGGGCTGCAGGGGAATCTCTGCTCCGGTGCCTGGAGCACCTCCTCCCCCTCCTTCTTCACTGACCTTGGTGTCTGCAGAGTTGTTTCTCTCACATCTTCTCACTCTGTTCTCCGGCTGCAATTGTTGTTGTGCAGCAACTTTTTCCCCTTCTTAACTATGTTCTCACAGAGGCACTACCACTGTCACTGATGGACTTGGCCTTGGCCAGCAGCAGGTCCATCTTGGAGCCGGCTGGCATTGGCTTTAATGGACATAGGGGAAGCTTCTAGCAGCTTCTCACAGAAACCACCCCTGTAGCCCCCCCTGCTACCCAAACCTTGCCACGTGAACCTAATACAGAGGTACAACAAGAAATTTCTAGAGCACAAAGTAAAAAAGAAAAGTTGCCAGCCACGCTGTGTTGGTTCCGAGGTCTGCATTGTACCAACTGGAAAGGGGACCTAAGTATCTAGATTTGAGCTGCATCAGGAAATTTAGCACTGTGCACATGTCTGATCCAAACTAGAATTAGGGTCAACATCAGACAACAGACCATTTTTCTTCTTTGCTGCACAAGAATAAAGATTACTGTAAATTACGGTCACATTTGCCTAAAATGAATTTGGTCTTTGGCTTTGCATTATTGAAGTTATGTAAAAACTTAAAAGGAATATATTCTTCTAAGAAAGAAAACCTTTAATGACTGATTTCTTATTTGTCCTTTTTTGATTATCTTCAAATTTCTCTGTTGTTTCTTTTCTAAAACTACAATTTATTGAGCAGAGGGCAGAATATAATATCAGGTACTGAATATAGTCTGGATTCACCAGCTAACGTTTTGTAGCACCCCTTAGCCATGTGAACGAGAACATATTCTGCGGGCAGATGGCCAACAGGGAAAGTTTCATGGCATGAAATACGGGCAGATGTTGCGTAACTTCATCCTGTAATTATCTGTCACTCCAACTCTGGTGCCACAAGAAAGAGGAAAGCAAGAAGGAAGCAGGAACAATAAGGAGAACAGATATGAGGTACAACATGCCGGACTTGAACCCACTTGGGCGTGACTTTTGGTTTCCTTATAGCAGGATGTTGAGTTAGACCAGAGCTCCAGTCACTCAACAAGGCTGGCTGGATTGAATTACCCATGCCTGTCCATCATACTCTGGCTGTCCAACAGTGAAGTGAAAAGTCCAGCCCAACAAAGTCTCAAGAAAAATATCCTCAAAGTTAAGATTTATATGTATGCACTCATTAAAATTGAAATAAAAATGATACTCGCAAAAATTCAGTTGCCTTTATTCTTGATCAGAAAACCCTACCTACTTACCAGGAAAATGATATGCAGCGACTACAGAAAGTCAATTTTATTTTAAAAAATCCCTCTATTAAAACCCCTGACTTTGTTCTTTCAGTTCACTTTCTGTCTCCAGAAAACACTGAATAGATATCTAAGCTTCAGCCTTTTCAGCAGGAGTAAAGCGTGGATATAAATAACAGACATTGACTTGGGGAATTATAATCATGAGAGGAATGGTCTCGAAAAAAGAAGCTGAATAATTTTGCATAAGAAAATTATTTTTCAACAGGAGATTTAAAATAATAGGAGATCTTCCATTGGCAGTACTTGATTGCTACTAAACATATAGTGTATCTGTCAAAAGGAAACAGACACGTGTTAATGAGTCCCTTTTGGTCTCAGCCTCCTGACAGTGATTTCTCTTTAAAAGGCTTTTCTTCTTTTGTTGACAGCCAGTGCATAGGTAAGACAATTTTGCATGTAATGTAAAATTCCATTTTACTTTCCTGATCCTCACTCCAGATAGCAAGCAATGGGGAAAATGTGGGATTTTAAAACAAAGTTGGAAGACAGGGGATGGGAAAGAGAAGGAAAAGGCAAGAAGGTGAGAAGTCAGGAAGGACTAAGAGGATGTGTATCATTTAGCCCTGCCCTCTGTATGCCAATTATGTGGCTAGGCAGGAGGCAAGTGGAGAAGTCAGGTGAAGGATCCATACACTACGATGGGAAGAATGCTCTTCTTCCCATCTTCTCTGTGGATGTGCTGTATTGCTCAGAAGGCAGCCTGGAAGTTAGGAAGGAGGAGATGGAAAATCCAGGGCAACTGAAACAAACGGCCAGAGAGTGATTGGGAACTAGAAAAACTGCATGTGTCATTTTCTGGGTAGGCCTGGCTACAGAATATAATCACGTTTAAAACTTTCATGCAAAAAATATATGATGATTAGGCATCTAAATTCTCTCACTGATGCAGGTGAGGGAAAAACAAAAAATTCAGATTCTTTGCTACGAGTTCTCAGATAATTACTACAGCACATTAGGGGGCAGATTTTCAAAGCTGTGCTAACAAATGTAGCCATGTGACCCCTCTTTAAAGTCAGTAAGAATTGCTCAGTTAAGTCTCAGTGCATTGCTGTGAAAATGCACCCACCTTCTCTTTGGAGTTGGAAAGTGATTTTGTATTCCTACTTTGAAAAGTTTTTTTTCTTTAGGAGAGTTTTCCCTTTCTGCTTTGTATTTCACAATTTATCCCCAAAACACTGTACTTGTTACAGAATTTTTTATATCTTAAACTGTGTTTGCAGTATCCTTTCAGAGGGCTGTTACTGAGATTACAGGATTTTTGCTCTCTCCAGTCATGGTCAAAAAGATTTTTGCCTCTATTTTTTTTCTGCTGCTACCTTACGGATATTAGTCATGCTTTGCTCCAAGGCAAATGTCTAAACTTATTCCTGAAATGACTATCCATACTGTTAGAATAATGCTGTTCATACATTTGAATTTAATTGAGTTTGAATTGTTACAGCTGTGTCAGCATTTTCATTACAAATCACGCAATAATTGAGCAGCTACCAAAAGAATACCTAAGATACCATCATATTATAAAGTGTACGATGACATAAAAATGGTATGAAATTAAAACGAGCTGTACCAACATAGGATTAATGAAATTTTATTCTCTGCTCTACTTTCCATCAAACTCATCTTGCAGCAAATAGGATGATGTATTTCTCCCAGATTTTCAAACCTATCATATAAATAAGTCTTACAGTGCTTTTTTGTATTGTCCCTGTACTTTCAAAACTCATGTTAGAAATGCACAGCAGTCATTTGCCTGGTTGTAGAGAAGATAATGTAAAATCATAATGCCCCAATTATTCCACTGACAATACCACTAATGAGGATATTTCCATAATATAAGATGCTGCAGAACTGACAAGTAACAAGTTAGTTGGGTACTATATAAATAGGGTGGAAAAATTATCAAACATTTGCCTGATTTTTTTAAGCTTCAATTTAAACTTAATGTAAGGATATTTCATCTTGCCATTTTAAGCCTCTAATTACAGTTACCATCCTTTGGCTTGGCATCTAAAACACAGCCTGATGAGACTTATTTTTATACAAGGAGACATCATACAAGGAAAGGTCATGCTCTACGTAATTCTGGCTTTGTTTTACTGCTTCAGCCTATCATAATATGAAATTTTATCAAAATCTAATCATAATTTTTTTTAACATATTTAAGATAATAATTAAGGCCAAATATCATGTTACCTAAATTAAAGGGAGAGAACATGAATCATTCCTTTCACTTCTGTCTCAGGAATCTAGGGCAACCACGATAAAAGTCACAAAGGCAAAACACACTGCTCTTTATATGAAGGAAGAAAACCACATTTTTCAATACAAGTTACTTTAAATATTACAAAACATTTGAAAATAATCCCTCAGCTGCTTCTTGCAAAGACAGAGATTAATGAGCATAGACTGGGAACTGCTCTCTCCTCTGCACGTTGAAGAAAAAATATTCTTTATAATCACAATTTCAAAAGTAACTGAGGCCCTAACTGGAACTGGCTTAATTGAGATGTAATGGAAACTAAGCATTTTAAAAGGCTATTCTGAAAATGTTTATTCCAGTTGCTCTGTATTTCCTAAGGTGTCTAACTTTCACAACAACTTTATGTAAGAGAAGGACTCTCCGACGACCAGCAATCTGTGACAAAAACATGTTCTCACTGCATTGTGATGCACTCTGGGGACACACCAGTGTCCACCAGTCTAGGCTGGTGTGCAAGACCACCTTAAGCCTTGCAGAGATACTAGCTTGGGTCCACACTGCTGACTCTGCTTCCTTGTATCTTATAAATACCCCCACGCAGAGCAAGATCCATTTTTAAAGGGATATTTAGGTATTTAGCGTGCCCAAAGATGTATTTAATATTGTTGAAGCATTTCTCAGCAGTACCATGGAGTTAGACACCTAGAGGTTTTTGCAAGTCTCCTTAAATAATAACCTGCATGTAGGACTTCTAATAATTGAAGCCTAAGTGACTTGCTCAAGTCACACTGGGGGAGAGATTTGGGATGTCTCATGGAGCTATGTAGTGCTGCTACTATGTCCAAAACAAGTCCACCAGACCGGCAGTGATGACACAGAACCCACAGGCGACCTGTGCTCTTCTGCATCAACAGCTGGAGGCCAGAACATCAGAACTGGCAACAGATGCCTGTATTTAGGCACCTGAATCACTGCCCCAAAGCCCATGGCAGGATAAATGATTGACCACACATCTCCTGAGTACCAAGTTCATTCTCAGTCATTGAAGCATCTTTCCTCATCATAGTTAGAAATCCTCAGGAATAGCTGAAGTATACTGGCTAGTACACAAATATGTTTTAAAGAAACCTGTAGAAGTATCACCATCTGAAGGGCGCTAGGTCTGCTTCAGGTCCCATATCAACATGGATTAGCCATTTGATCTCACAAGACCTAATTTGTCACTTTTTGTCTTGGAGAAAATTATTCATAAGTCTGAAAAGGATGGCAGAACATATTCCCTACTAAGGAATAAGCAGACTTGCTAGGATAGCTAAATGGATCCTGGTACTTTTATGCTTCATTATTTCCACTGAAAGGAACAGAGTATTTATTTGCTGAAAGCTTATCAAGTCCCTCAATTTCTGGTGAAGTTCAGTAATTCCAAGTACTCGTTTGTGCAGAGAATTATAAACTTTTACTGAACTCTCATCTTGTACTAAAGTAAGTAAAACATTTTAGTCTTCTAGCTATATTATGCATGAAAATGAAGGTGGAAATAACACTTAAGAATACACCAGCAGTGGGTAGCATGGATTTGATTACAGATTGAGCCTGTATCATCTTGCTTACCACTAAACTGAATCCTTACCTTGGTGTATCAATGATTAGCGTGAGCACAACAGCAGAGGAGAGATAAACGGAGACAAAGGTATATATAGATCAAATCCATATCATTCAAGTGTAAAAAGGTTAATCTTCAGCTATTCATTATTCCACTGAAAATTTTTTCCAGTAATCAAAACAGCTGTCTTGACTGTTGTGACAAATACATACCCAAAGCAGGCAGTTCAGACCTAGACTGCATACTGCTATATAAACTATTCAATAAATACTTATGAATAATAAATACAGTTACATAAACCTGGACCTGTTTTTATGTGATTTGTGAACAAAATGAGCTAGATCTATCACATCGCTTAACAAACTGTGATGTGAGGATGAGGTTTCTGATTTAGCAAGGCACTTAAGCATGTATATAAACTCTGCCACATTCTCAGGTCTGATTAATTTCTAAGTTAAGCACATGCTTAAATGATTGCACTATCAAAAGCAACACTACATTCCTCTTGAAATGTAAATTAAATGTGCTAACTTGCACAGGTTTTTAGTTACATTTTCTCATTCAGCTTGTTACTCTGGCTGAATTAAAATCTGGTGGCTTCAGTTCCTATGGAAATAACAAAAAGAGTGACTCAGTCCTTCACTACTAGAAGACACTTGACTTACCTTGAGGTAAACTAGCAAGCGTCAGCACAGACTATTCAGACAAAGATAATAGCATGGCTGTACAGCTCTGCACAACAGGAGCAGGAGAAAAATTGGTCTAATACTTCAGCTCATGAAAACATGCATATGCAAGAAATCAGTGGAGTTACAGTGATTTATATCAGCTAAGATTCTTCCTAGTATTCTCTACTGTACATCTTGACTCAAATACTAAGTTGTATACAAAGGAATATTTTGCAAGAGCAAAATAATTAGAGAAACTATTAATAACACAGGGGTTATTAAAATCGTTTAGTAACATTGGCTTGCTTTCTAGGCATGACTCAATGCACATATAAATCTCTGTTTGGATGCAGAATTAACAACATACAAAAATGATTATTCTTCTATCCATTTTAAATTGACATAATGGAGTTAATAATTGTAGTAATCACACATATAAATGCAGACAAAAACTCTTGTGCGTTTTTATACACAGGCTAGGGTCTGTACTCAAAGAAAAGAATGTGGAGAACATTCCTCAAACATTTAATTTGAAGACAGCACTTCTAAGCTATCAATAAAGCAGCCCTAAGTTTAAAATGGAAGTTTTATAAGTCTTTCACATCCCCGCTGAGGAATAATTAATTCATTAATTTTCTTGAAGCCTAGTATTCTGGCTTATATGAATTTCAGATCTGCAGATAGCAAACATTTGATTTTTATTTTTCTTGCTTGGAATTCCTCTATAAACCTTTGGAACCATTGCACGAGCATCCTGGTACTCTTAGGCACATTTGCATAACTGTTACACATAGCATGTACTTACTGTGCGTAATAATAAATTAATTTTCACGTGATAGATTTTCAGGGAGTTCTTCACTTTTACCAATGGTGGGTTCTATCCAGAGACTACATAACATATCCCTTTCCCTTCCTATGGGGTTTCAAGAACCTCTTAATGCTGAGTAAAAACTTACTTCATGATTACGTACCACCGATCCCTGGATGAGGTCCCATCACAGGGCACGGTTTCCTCGAAGTCTGTTCTCTCAGTAGGAACAGATGAAGTGATCACAGGGTAGGGCTCACTCAGATGATGTATCTGCTGTGCAATTTCTGTAAAAGGGCTGGATTGAGCAACTGAGGTAGTGAAATCTTCTGCAGCTAGTGAGAAGCTATTTAGATAATATCCTGCTTTTTGGAACAGCCACAGTCTTCTTACTAATTATACGAGGACAGGTTCCATACAAATGTACTGTGAGGCACCTACTGTCTTACACAGGTGAAATACTTCAGACTAAAATATAAACAATTCCATACATTATAATTTTCAGAGGCACTGATATAACATTACAATTCTCATCATCTGCACCAAGTGAGATAGATAGATACATATCTTGTTATACTGGTGCACCCAAAGATCCACAAACAGCAATTGACAACAGATGGAGTAGTGTCATTCTATTTCCATAATCTGAGGGCAGAACAAGTGACAATTAAGCAAAACAGGGTATGTGTACATACACAGATACAGCGAACGGTCATCTCAAGAAGCATAAAAAACTCCCCGTCAGTGAAAATAGTTAAAACTGTTACAACTTCATGAGCAATTTTCATGCAAGTAGCAACTTTTATTTTTTGTGGCCTCTTGCTTATATCAGATCATTTTAATATTTTGGAGAATCCAGCAAGATAAGATTTCCTGGGCTGAAAATTATTTATTAGAAAAACATCTATCATCTTTGGATGACAAGGTTAAAGTAAAGACAACAATATCCTTGCCACATTGTCCGTGGCAAACCATCACTAAGGAAAGGGATGTGTGCTTTAGCGGAAACTCTGCTTTGAGTGAAGAAGGCACCATGTAATTTCAAGCGAGACTTCAGATTTCTTTTTTTGTAACCAGTACTCCCATGGCATGTACTTCCTGAAATGATTTTTTTGCTCCCAGTGACGGCTCCTCGAGGAACTTCTGGTCTGTGCAGTGGGCCAGAACACTTGTGGGGGGAGTTCTTTGGTTTATTTTTGGTTTTTCTGGTAAGAAAACATCAGATTCATGGGATGCTAACATTTCATGCATTTGGGCAAGATTTTAGAGAATAGATGCAGTAGTGTCAAAAAATTATTAGTACTTAAGCAGTATAATGAAACTAGCAATTTTCTCATCACTGCCTTGAAACCATTAATTTTATCACTGTGATATTATATCTCTCTATAAATAACAATTAAAAAACTTTTAAAAGTTGATACATACTTTACATGTTATGAATTCATTTTCTGGAATGAAATGAACCTGTATCTGTTCCTTTTTCACCTAACCTAGAAGAGATAAATCTGATTTAATCTGAAATGAATCAATCAGCATGTGCCCACTATCATTTTATAACTGTCAATAAAGAGATGCTATAGCCACTTATAATTTCCATGGAAAAGCAATATATTATCATACCTTTATAATAAAAAATTGCTTTATTGTATGATTATTAACCTACTCATTGAAAAGAAAGTGTAAAACTTTGTGAAATATTAAAAGCCAAGAGACTTAAATTTGGTCCTGGAAAATAAAGTGACTGTACTGTGTCTTATGCAAGCGTTCATCACTTCATAACTGATGGTTACAGCAGAAAAAAAACAGGGAAGATTTATGGTGATATACTAAGTAATTTTACCTGTCAGGTACTGATCTCGAAGGATACCCTCTCATGAGAAAAATACATTGTGATGAGAACAACAGCTTGATTCTGCTCGCTTGGTCTCCCTGAACTGATCCAACTAAACCAGCAACTGAACAGTTGTGCTATACCCCAGCTAGGTTTTGGTTGACTTTTTTTGCTGCTAAATGGGTCTTTAAGGCTTATTAAAACTGAAGAGCTGTTTTAGGGGGGGTTGTTGTATTTTATATAAACAAGATTTTTGTTACAGGTTACCTTTTGACACCATCTATAATTCAAGACGATCATATATTATGATATTGCATCCTATATGGGCTTGGGAAAAATGTCAGCGTGTTCTCAATTAAAATGCTCGTACTGCTTCCTTGGTTCATGTCTTATTCTTTCTCTGCTTTTCAAAGGGGTGAGAGTATCCAAGATGAGTCCAGAAGTACGTGGAATTTGACCCAAATTTTCTTGTCCTACAAAACCATATACTTAATAGTGTGTGAAAGCTTTCCTCTTCTGTAAGCCCAATACCCAGGATAGCAGGGCTTTGCTTAGACCTGAAGTACTAGATGTGGCCCTTCAATTTGCCTTTAAATGTTTTCTCAGTGTTCAGATGGTCTCAGCTATGTCACAAGGCTGTCTGATTTCTGCCTCTTCACAAGATTACGATCACTGTCATTTACCAAAGGATATAATTCCTCCCTCTTTAAACCCAATGAGAATTTTGGCACATTGTCTGTCTATCACATTCTAGTATCATTATAATTGCTGGGATCCGAGCCAGGAAAAGATCTGGAATGCTATTTTAATGACAGTGGCATGCTGATATATTGTGGTACTAACCTCTAGCTATAACTATAGAAATACTAATTTTTCTTCAAAATCTCTCATACATATTTCTTTTCTACTCAACTTCTGCAAAAAAAAAATCTTCCTTTAAACGTGTTTCACAAAAACAAAGCTTTCATTGCCTAAAAAGCACGTGTTTTTTCTTAAATTATTGCTCTTTCTTTCTCTATCTGGCCAACTTCCTTGAATTTGACACTTGTTTGTCTTTCAAGAACTTTTGTTTTTTTCCTAAATGATCTGATTCTAGTAAAACAAAAAGAAGTGTTATTTCTTGACAGACTATTGCTCATCTGGTTCATTTATGTAAAGGAACAGTTTAGCAATCTTGTACATGGGCAAGTCTCCTTCTAAATGGCTTACCAAGTTATTATAAATCTCTGGTTTAGGACATTTATTATCCTTGAAAAAAAGGAATAAAAAATGTTCTATGTGATGCTGTAAATCAATCAGCTGAAAAGCTAGACCTGAATGCTCTAAATTAGTATGAATCTAAGTTTGTTATTTTCTTTTTACATCTGTCTACTGTACGTTCTTCATCCTCTTCCTTTATTTGTAGATTGAACTAATTCTCAGCAGACTCCCAATACTCCACCCAAATTTATTGAAAAAAGCTTCCCTAAGTATGTAAAACTTTGAAAGAATCTAATTAGATTAATAAACATCAGCAGAGCTGTTGAAATATGATAATGAACTTCAAGACCCAAAAGCCACCTCCATCATTCTATTCAAAATGTGAAATAAACACAACCATCTTCAAAATAGTTCTTCTGACAGCAGGTTTCACAGACTTACCACAAAACAACTAAAAGAGGTATAAGTGTGGACACTATGGCACATTGTAGGTACAAACCATCTTGTGCTACTCTGCCCACGCTCTGAGCTTGCTGGAGATGAGTCAGACTCCGTCTGAATGCCACACAGCTACAGCAGCATGGCCAGAGCAGCTGCAGGGAAGAAAGGTCACTGAGGCAGTCCTGCTCTATCTGGCTACGCTGTATTTTTCACACTAAAATCTGCGTGTATGGTAAATCAGTGGAAAGCTAATAAAGATCCTCCTTTTCCATGACCCCACCATTTCAGCAGGTCACAATTCTGGAAAAGAGGACTTCCGAGAGAAGCATTAGCCTGGGCCATTCTCTTCCTCCTCCACGTCTGGCTCCCGTAACACAGGAGTCAGTCCTGACATGCACCGCATCCTGTCCCATGTCTGTACATTTTCACAGCTTTCCTGTCCTTCTCCATCTTGCTGCAGATGCCTTCGCAGGTGTCTCTGCCTCCACAGGATTTCCAGGCTCACAGTACATGCAAGAAGCCTGGGTGCTGGGCAGCCCTGCACTGGGCTGGCTCCTTCTCCTCACCTACTACACTTACTAGCCCTAAGCAGGGCACGTGGATTCAAACAGGCTGGAAAGCAGAGAGGTGTCACTGTGCTCTGTCGTGGCACACAAAAATGTTGTGAGATTGTGATGAGCAGAGGAAGTTGCAGGAAGACAAAAGAGGAGTAGGAAAAGGTTTTACTTCCATTCCCATCACGCTGTCAAAAGATGGCAAGGGCAAAGGTAGCAAAAAGAGCTACACAGAGGAGGTGGTGCCGTATGCTGAGTCCTGTCTCAAGGATATGGAAAGGAGAATGTGAAGCCTTGTGCCTCTGGTCCCTAAAAGAAAAAGAAAATACTCTCTTAAAAACTCTAAATGTAATACAAAGTCAGAGAGACCAGGGAACTTTTTTGTACTCTTGCTTGGCCATATTCCTTAAGGAATCACAGTTGGGCTTGTACTTCCAGGAACAGTTTGAAACAGTGATAGCCAAGTACATAGACTGATGTCCTAGTAACCAAGTGAAAATAACTGCATCTACTGGCTCCCTGATCCTGCTATGTATTAAAATTCTTGTAGGTTTATGTACAATAACACCTCAGAGATACGAAGGAGATTTGTCTTGAAGTCTTTTGGAGAGGCCAATGTTTGGAAGAAGCTGAGTTTTTGTTAGATGCTCATCTTGAAACTTTTTTGCAAAGAAAATGCAGTGGTTCTTCCTTAAGGGTTTTGGTCTTTTTTTTTTTCAGTTATCTAAGGCATATATCTTTCTTTAAAGAACCAGTATGAAAATTGTTAAAGAGTGTGTTGCATATCTTCTTATTAAGATGTTAAGAGTCTTTACTCAGGGTTTTATAGCTTCAAATTTCTCTCCAGAAGGAGAACTCTAAATCACAGCAGTCAAAAACTGCAAAAATATGTAATGTTTGGAAAAAGACCGATACTGCAAAGTTCACCTCAAGTACAAATGGTCCTGGAGCACACCACTTAGTAAGAAATGCAGATGAATGTTTGAGATATAAAAAGAAGCCAGTCTGCCACATTTACTGACTTTGAGTAGCACCTTACCCTGCCAGCTGTCCCATTGAAAAAGAGACACAGAAAATTAACTACTAACTGAAACAAGCAAAAAGTTTTCATTCCCAAAATAGCTGTGATGAAGGAAGAGCGCACTGCGATGTGCTGATGTGCACAGTGTTCTGAGTCCTTCTTTAAGATTTCTCCTAGAATTTGTATTAAGTTCTAGTCTTTGCTTTGCTTTCACTTATATATTTGTTTGACATGTTTGAGGAAAATTTCACATCAGCATCATTGAAGTTCAGTGGAATTTAAAAAAACCCTGTTTTCTTTCATTGACTATGATTGTTCACCCAGGCTGATCCTTCTTGTTGTAGGAAAGATAGGAAACAGGCGTAACTTTTCAGTGTTGTACAGCTCCATGAGTAACAGCTCATTTCCTCGTGGCTTCACCAATGGCAAGGGGCAGAGACAAGGTTGGACGGTGCTAAGTCCCAACAGGCAGCAGCAAGGACAGGGATGAACTGTAACTGGACATCGTCATTTACTGTCATGATGAGATGTGACATCGAAATGAAGGAAAAGAGGCTTCCTGGTTGGTTGCAGAGCAGCCACGGCAGGAGTACGAACGAGATCATTGCTGGCCAATGCAAAAATCAAGGTGTGCACCCAGGATGGGTGCAGAGGGCTGTCAGCAGAGGGCTGTCAGATGTGCACACAAACACAGAGGGAGCACACAACAGCCCATGGAATTACACTGGGCTCCACTTGGACCTCCACATAGCACCTTTGCAACTGAAAATGGCACTTGAAGAAAACTGACTTTGAAATAAAGACCCATTATGAAAGCTACAATAATATCTGGTCTTACCTAACCCCACAAACAAAAACCTGGTAACATTAAAAAATTAAATCTCTAAGTGTCTCAAATTAAATGCAAATATGCTTTTAAAACTCTGAGTGTTTCCCAGGAATTTCTTCTGTTAACTGATATACTGGAATGTAACAGAACAGAAATATGTTTAATAAAATTGACAATTACGGAAAAGGTACATCTGAAATTACCTCTCTCTCTCTCTCTCTCTGCCTCACTATCCAGGAACAAGGAGACGTTCAACAAAATTGAAGGTGAATTATTGCAATATGTCTCCATCAGGAGGGTTTCACACTTTCAGTAACTATTTTATAGAGAAAACCTAAAGAGAATGGATAAAGAAAGAATTTTAGAGTTATTAAAAATGTATTTAAAACATATACAAGATAATGCTATCATTTTTTCCTTTGAAGAAAGAACTTTCAAAGGTGAACACAGCAATCTAAATGGAGTTTTTTAGCACTGTTTTTAATCCCTGGACTTTTATCTTTAAGAGCACTCTAACCTTGGTTAGTCCTGAGCGTTTCAGTACTGTCAGCTGCCTACAGTAGTCTCCTAATTCTGAGCAGAACGGCTACAGCACAGCTAGATGCACTTAGGACGTTTTGTACTGCCTCGCCAAGGTACCTCATGGCCTCCCTCAGCAAAGGAAGTATTATGAGTCTGAGTTGGTATTGATTTAAGTTCAGATCTACTGCAAGGTGCGCTCATCTTTCTGCTACACAGACTGGAAGATGAGCTGTCCCCAGTGGTCATGTTCAAGTGTCAGCTGAATTTGGCAATGTCCAGTCTTCCATCATTACTCCTGATATTGTTCAGCAAGTGTAATCTCTTCTATGACATTACGTGTGTATTAGGAGTTTTATGTAGACTACCAAAACAATTTCAAAAAGCAAAAGATCTCAGTCAAGATCAAGCTACACCTGACTTGGACCATCATGAAAGTGAAATGCTCTGAAGCAAAGATCCTGAACCAACCAGTCTGCATGTTTAACCCCTCTATTCAGCTACTATATATCCAATGTCTTTTTTTTCTAGCAGACTTCAGAACTATTTTATGCTGGTCCTCAATTTATTTTTAGTCTACATCAGTATTTGTATGGCAGTACTTGAACCAGACTCTTATTGTGCAGGGTACTGTGCACAGAAGAATGTCTTCAGAGGGTTTGTAATCAAGACAGAGACAACAGAATATAGGCAGATAATCTGGAAGGAGCATTTAGTACCCTGTCAGAGCACAGTAGGATTTCTCATATAAAAATATTTTAGGGTACTTATACCTCTTTCAGTGCCAGCTTTCTGAGAAATCACACTTTCAGAGTATACTTCTTTTAGTCTACATTGCTAATGCTAATGAAAACTGAATGATGATGAGATCAGCAACCAGTATATCCTCCTGCACTTTAGACTATGTTCTCACCCTCAGCAACAGTGCAAAGCTGCATCAAGAATACCCTATGCCCATGATGGTTATCTAGCAGATTTCTTAGAAATCATTCTTGCATTGTATAAATGTAACAGGCAAATATTAGCAAGAAGGTTGTGTAGCTCAAGGGCTGGCATCAAGGAGCTTGTCAGGAGGACATCAAATAGACAAGGAGAGTATTCATTATGTACAGTATATAAAAAAGGCATTTCACTAGACTTTAACAGAAGAGACACTTTTTTGTTTTTTTTTGCTTTGCTTGCTGAGATCTTACAAGACCTAATGCAAATATTTACAGTACCCGAAGTTCTTCAAAAATGACAGAACTAAATTTGCAGTATTAGCTTTCCTTATTTCCCTGGACAACCTTTTACTTTAGATACCCAATATCTGTAGATAATATTACAGATTCTTCAAGAAAAATACTTCTCTGGACAGCAATAGTACAACGTGGAGCTTCATTATTGCATTATAAAAAAAATCAAGAGTGGTTTGATTTCTAAAACAGAGGTATATTAAATAGATACAATTGTTTTTTCTCTGAATTAATTTAATTTTTTTTTTTTAGCTGAGGAAATAGATTACTGAATGCAATAGCTATTGTACAGTGTACCATAAAATTACTTACAATACCTGAATCATAGATAAAAAGATATCTACTAGTTATTTTTTTAATATTTAGTTCATTCAAACAGAAATCCTTGAAAATATCAGTTTACTTCTGCAGAAGGCTTCATTGAAAGACAAAATCTAGTATATAAAAAGATCACCCTTCTCAAAAATTCCCTCTTACTGTTTGCTTTCATCCAACAATCTTTGTATCCCCACATGCTTGTAGCAAGGCAGCAGGACTTTGCTGTACTTCAAGCAAGGATGCAAGGCTGGGCAGATGTTGACTTCCCTAACATTCACATTTCCAACTTGATGGAGTGCCTCCTGCTATGTTATTGATCAGAGGGAAGGTAAAGGAAGGCATTTTGGGAGGACCCTAAACATTAAATGGTGCTTATGGTGCACTTGCCTTGCAGCCACCTCTTGCAGCCACTTCCACATTTTATTACTACCCTTATTGTGATACGGTCTGACCGTATCTGAGCAGATGCAAATGATTCATCCTACAAAGATTTTGATTTTTGCTGCAAGGGCAAGCAATTTGTAGCCAGCTCAGTCTGTGAAAGGAGCTCAAGCTGTCACAGGGATGATAGACAATATTCATTCACAGGAGAGTTCTTTTCCATTCTGAAGGCTTACGTCTCTACAGAGTGCATGCAGCCACTGACACCAAACAGCTTGTGCACAGGAGAGAAAAGGCTACCTGTATCTTGCAAGTATTCATATAAGACTCCTTAGTTTCTCCCAACTGCTCCTATTCTTAAGCTTCTTTGGAAAGATAAGGCATGCATCTTCACACTAACGTGTAAGTTTGTTTGCAAATTCAGTAGTGAAAGGGATTAGGAAAAAATGAGGGGAAAAAGCAGAAGGATGTTCCATGAAAGAGGAAAACCTGTACAGAGGCAAGCTGTCATGGAGGAGACAATAGCTGGTGTAAGAAGAAATACTGAAGACAGCTGACAAGGCAGAGAATGTGACTAAATTGGGCAGTATTCAGCCACTCGGTCATCACTGCTGCAGGCATTTCAGAGGGAAATATGAGCATTAGAGACAATTCTTGCAGTGGAGACAGCTGCTCAAAGATTGCAATGTCTAGCAGCTTTGATAGCCTATGACTACAAGTTCCAGAACAGACTATTCAACCACCAATTTTATTGGAAATATTTCCTATTAACGCACAATTCCTTGTGCAGTGCCTTCTGATTCAGACACACAGACTATATAAGCCCCACTGATGAGTAAGATATGCTTCGTCGTCCAGCTACATTGAACACATGAGGTTCCTTTTGGAAAGAAATAAGCACATGGACTTTATTTAGGCCATCCTACTAAGCAATGTGATGGTGATACCAGGGGGTTTATAAACATTAATTTAAAATGTATCAATAGCAATCCGGAGCTTTTAAAATCATATCGGCCTTGGGTATCAAGCCCAACCTTAGAGTGCAAGATCATTATAGACTGAAAAAGGATGATGACTGGAAGTGGAGGATCAAGGAGAGAAATCGTACTGTTCAAAATTTTGACTA
This sequence comes from Gymnogyps californianus, assembly GCF_018139145.2. NCBI lineage: Eukaryota > Metazoa > Chordata > Aves > Accipitriformes > Cathartidae > Gymnogyps > Gymnogyps californianus. Next base: position 54,781,210 of record NC_059472.1, on the reverse strand, counting down.
CTACTTCAGTTTTACTAGACTCTGTGGGATGTTTCCTTTTTTAGAAGATTTGAAAGTATTGTATTTCTGCATTTAAGTTGAAAATAAAAATCTACAGAATTAGGAAACAGAAAAGTTGACACCTTTCATCTTGCTACAGCTTAATAACAACAGAAGTTGTTAGAAGGGAGGGCTGTGATGCATCTGCGGATGTACACAGATATAGCTGAAAATGTAACAGACGGTGCCTCTGCTGCAGCACAGCTAACAAGGCCCACAAGCCACATACATTTCCTAGGGGTTTCCTGAGGAATCCATACTAGTTGTTCATTTTATGTCCCTTCCAACACCAGTAGCCTGCATCATTGTAAAAACTGGCACCACAACAGCACAAACCTTTCTTCCAGGGAATGGAGGAATTTTTGTGCCAGAGATCAGGGCTGTAATATGCGTTGCTCTCAACAGCAGAGCTGTGAGACCAGAAACAAGACAGATGCCAATATTGGCACTGCTACCTTTATGGATTGTAGATGCCTTTACTTACTGTCAGGCTGAATGCCAAACTTGTTTCTAGTTCAGGCACTGTCACAGCTTTAGTTTCTATCAAGAATAAGCAGCTTTAAATGCGAAAACTAAGCAATCAGATTCAAGCTACCAACTGCCTGTGGTAAGTCTGGGAAGAGCTGATTCCATAGGGAGCATTGCTGATGATCCAAACCTTGCTTATCAGATAACTCCATACAATAAACCCTCAATATATCCTCCAAAAATGACTCTCACTTCCTTAGTGCTTCTTTATTTGGGAATAAGATCTCTCAATCCAAGCTACATCCTGCCTTGCCATGTTTATAATCCCCTCAGAGTTCATTTCTTCAAGGAAACCAAAAGGTTGTCCTGATCCCCGGTGGAAACGTATCCCTTGGTGGAATGAGGTCAACAATTTACCCTCAGCCTGTATCTGGAGGCACATCCATCCGCTGTTGCAAAAGAAAAAGGTATTTGACTTTCATTTGAGAGATGTCTACCAGATGATTCTACCAATTTCTTTCCAATACTTGTGAGGTTTTAACTTTTTAAGCATGGGACAGCCATGTTTTAAGGCTGTAAGTGCAGTCTCAGGGGTAGCTCAGATTTCAACCTTTACAAATCAATGAAAACAGAAGTCTGTTTTCAAAATGAGCTGGGTTTTTTTTCTGATTTCAAAGCCAAGTACAGGATAGTACAAGTTTTGGATAGTACAGGGGAAAGAATGTACTTGAAATGCCTTTCATTATTATTACTTAGTGTTTATAAAATAACAATAATATACAGGATCTTGTCTCCTTTTATTTTTAACCTCTAGATCTCACACTACAAGCAAATCAGGATCACAAGTCCCATTTCATAAGTTGAGGCACAAGTGGCGAGATGATGTAACCAAAATCATGGGCAAAGTAGTGAAAAATTCAAAACTGCATCCAGCACTCCAACATCCTAACCTGATGCCATACCTCTGAGCACCCTCTCTCCTAACATTACCCAACACAAATATTACAGTTTAAAAATACAACAACACAACAAAGTTTATCTCAAGACAAGGTTCATCACTTCTTGTTGACCCCCAGCTACAGTAAATATTAAAAGGCCCTCTGCAGTCAAATTTTTCATTTCTCAGATTTAAATGAGCTTGTCTGCCCCAGTGCAATTGGGAATACCTCAGAGACATGTTGACTTGTCTGACATTTACTTAAAGAGAAACTCTGAGCAAATACTTCCTTTTTTTCCACATGTTGGTGCTGCAAGTCTTTATTTGTAAGTGTTGACAGGATCAAACACCAGACATAAAGACTTGGTATAAACTTCTAACGACTGGCTTCAATAGAATGCCACAGCTGTATGTGAAGAGTTGCGTGTAGTATTCACCAGCTGTTGATGTTTTCATCCCTCACATCCCATTTACAGGAATCCAGCAAGTGATGTTCAAGAGCATACTTGCTGCAGTAGTAACACAGAGCCCTGCATTGCGCTGAGAAACCACTGACTTCACAGCATTTCACAAAGGTTATTTTACAGATGGGAAACTAAAGCACACAGAGAAAGTGATTTACCCAGGAGAATCCCGAAGATACAGAATAAGACATAATGCAATCCAGAGCTCTTGACTTCTGATTTAGATCACTAGTCATTAGGCCTGACTGCAAAACTCAATGTAAAAACATCAGTTTATTCACTATGAGATGTTAACACAAATACAGCTATTCTGGTTTAATGCTTTGAGGTTTTGAGACACTGTAGCACTGTCAATTTTGTTAGCTGCTCTGGTGATGGAAAATGCAAATCAAGTTGCTTCTTTCTGCTGAACAGAAAATAAGCAGATTTTTTTTTTTTTTTTATTTTGGCCTGTATGCCAACACAACAGCTTAATACAGATATCAGCAGTTCCAACAAAGTCAGAAATGGGATATAAGTTTCTCTTAAGTTCTCTGCTCACGTAGCTGAGAAAAAACATGTTTTGGAAACAAAGACTCATGATCATTTTGCACTGAAAGGAAAGTTTACACAAGCTGTGTCAACTGACTTCGGAAACCCAGAACACTGTTCTGTGTTATGGCGTATAAACAGAGCAATGCATGACAAGGCTCAGGGTGATCTGAAGACGTGGATGAAGTATACACAAGTCCAAAGGAGAAAACAAAAAGAATCAAAAGGGAACAAGGCTTCCAAGGCAATCCTTAAGTTGATGTTAAACAAGAGGCCTGTTTTGGGGAGTTTATGATACAGGCAAACTGTGCAAAATGGCTTGCTAGTTGCAAATTTCAGTGCACGCCACTTCTGATTCATTCACAGATGTCATATAACAGCCGTGTGTTGCCATATATATTGACCTAAGACTGTGTATTTAATCACATTTTCAAGAATTTAAAAAATTACTAACTACCTCAAATTTGTTCCTCAAAGAGATTCCTTCTTTCTATGCATGCCTGCTCTCTCCTCTCCGTACTGTTCATCCTCAAGAAAATTCTGGTTCCACCAAAACAGAAGCATTTGTGTTTTACATTAAAAAACCTATTTTTTCTTTCACTGAGATTGTATACTAGATTTTTTATCAGGCAGTTATCAACATACATTTTAGGCCAAAAACAGAAGGGGGAGGAGGAGGATTTTGGCCAGCCAGTCAGGGGCTAGTCAACTCCAGAAGCCAAGCACTGAACTAGATGAACATTTGTTGTGATCTAGTATGGCAATTCATATGGTCATCAGTTAAAAAGATATTGCGGTGCTGACAGACGTGCCTGAATACAGCAATTTTAATACCTTTTTATTTGTGCTGCTCTATTAGACAGAGTGCCTGGTGGAGCCTGCACATATTAGCATCCGAGTCTGCCAAATGCTTCTTCATTTAAACCCCCCAGTTACTGTCACTGATTAATGGGTTGTTTTTTCCAGGACCTGAGACTGCTCTTCCTTTATCTTCAAACACTGGCTGTTCACATGCTTTCTCAAAAGCCATTAGCAGTCTTCTACTTCTTTGCTCTATTCAATAGGGAACATTCACATTTGAATTGACTTCTCTTGCTGTGGGCAACATTCTGTGTATTCAATGGCCAGAAACTATCCAGGCAAAGATTACGATATTTTTCATATTGTATCTTTTTCATATTAAGGTATCCATGCACAGGAAGGTCACATTCAATTTTTGCTCTTTGCTTGTAAAATTTGGGAAAAGATTTTGTGTTTTTCTGGTTTGCAGTCATTTTTTTAAAAACTTTATTTCATTAGAGGTATTTATTTCTTCCTAGGTTCTGAATTTCAAAAGGTGAGTGGAATTTAGGAGTTAGTCGTAGTGAAAAAACAGCGCAAGATAATGTGGTTAGCACCTTGCATTCACGTCAGCTTAATAAGATAAAATAAATGTTGCCCAGTGACTACGAGACAAAAGGATGAAGATTATATTGCTGGCAGCCTAGCAGTGTGCCAGTAGGAAGGTTAATTAAGGGCAGAATTTATTGTGACTTGCTCCAAGAAAAATTATTCCCCCAATGAAGTCGGACAGGTCTAGAACATTTAATGTATGTCTGAGGAATTTTTTTTTCCTTATCCTTTTTTTAAGAAGATCACGCTCCCATAGTAGTTATTTTCTTTCTGGCAATCTTGGAATGACACTAAAACCCATAAAACCAACAAGGTAGCATGAAGATGCTTAGATATGCAATATATCCTAGCCTTGGCTTCTTAAATACAGCCAGCTTCTCAAGGGTAAAGGAATGAAATCTTTTGTTTAATGATTCACCAAGTATTTTTCCAAAACAGGAGGGAAAAGGGCTACAGTCTGTTTTCGGTTTTCATTGCAGGGCCCAGGCTCTAACATTGAGAAGAGCCAGTGAAGTGAAATTTTGCAGAGAAGACTGCTAACCAGAACATCAACCTGTCTCATTTGCTGTCCTGGGATTATTATTGCACTTCAAGTCGCTTATGCCTAGTAAGCTCAACGCATTCTTCCAGGTAATGTCTCAGTGTAATGTCGATTTCCTTCATTAAGAAAAGCTTTCTGATGAGTAAAGCCTTTGAAGTAGAATTCCAGTAAAAGAAACACTGATTTAGACAGTTATACTAATTTGCTTGCAATTACTTGAGGTGGTAGCATTACCTGTGTGCAATGGTAAATGTGTTCTTTGCTGCTCAACTGAGGCATTTCCAGCTTATCTAGTTCTTATGGGGGACATACCTGAAGCGGACTACATCATACTTAATATGTAAGAGCAATACAGCAAATGCACAAAGTTCCTGCAAACATCCCCCTTTGGACTTGCTTCTATACTCTGTCAAACCAGTTATACATGAGGGGTAGAGGGAATTATACTGAAGTTAGTGAAGTAACATTGGCATCAAGTCAGTGTAACAGAGAGGAGAATTAGGGTGCTTATCTCCGGCGAAGACTGCAGCATTATGCAGTTTCTTTTTCAGCCACTTTGCTGCTTCTGTGTATGTGAGATTAAACATGGGATTAACTGAGCTCCTGAAAAAATTAAAAGAACACATCTGCGGCTCTCACAGAGCACAATAATGCTAGAAAATGCTGAAAACACGCACTTTATCAGTTATATTGCCAAGATTAGCGCTGTAACATACCACCTCCCAAAGCTATGCAGTCCTCTGTGACTACAAAAGTTGCCAAGGTCTGTCCTTAGATATGCATGGTGTCTTCTGATACCGAAAAGCAGAACTGGTCCCTCCAGGGAGAGTATTGTTCGTTCTGCATAGAAGCATTCTGCTACGGGAGATAGATGAATCCTTCATGATAAATCCTAATTTAATGCATTTCAACACAGCTAATTTAGAGAATTATATTTTAGAAACTTGCATTGTATTGCTGTACCATCCCTTTTAGGAGTACGATACACGTGGGATAATTTCTTTCTCACTTCACCATGCATCTTGCTGTAGTAAGAAGGATTTGTCTGATATATACCATGCAGTGCTGTTTTTCTGGATTTTTTTTTTCTGTTTCCAGCCTAGTACAGTGTTCCTTTGTAAATTATACAAAATATGCAGCCGAGCTCATTACATTGTCGTGGTTTAACCCCAGCCAGCAACCAAGCACCACACAGCTGCTCACTCACTCCCCCCTGGTGGGATGGGGGAGAGAATTGGAAGGGTAAAAGTGAGAAAACTCGTGGGTTGAGATAAAGACAGTTCAACAGGTAAAGCAAAAGTCGCACATGCAAGCAAAGCAAAATAAGGAAATCATTCACTACTTCCCATCGGCAGGCAGGTGTTCAGCCATCTCCAGGGAAGCAGGGATCCATCACATGTCACGGTTACTTGGGAAAACAAACGCTGTAACTCCAAATGTCCCCCCTCCCTTCTTCTTCCCCCAGCTTTATATGCTGAGCATGATGCCATATGGTATGGAATATTCCTTTGGTCAGTTGGGGTCAGCTGTCCCGGCTGCTTCCCCTCCCAACTTCTTGTGCACCCCCAGCCTACTCGCTGGTGGGGTGGGGTGAGAAGCAGAAAAGGCCTTGACTCTGTAAGCACTGCTCAGCAGTAACGAAAACATCTCTGTGTTATCAACGCTGTTTTCAGTATAAATCCAAAACACAGCCCCATACTAGCTACTATGAAGAAAATTGACTCTATCCCAGCCAAAAGCAGCACATACAGGTACCCGTTGTCCTCCTAGATAGGCATAGAAATTTTACGGCCCATTTGCCAATGCTTTAAAAAAAAAAGGCAGTTGTCTTTTGTTTTTAGTTGAACTCAATTTTCTTGCCTTCTTCATTTTTTCCAGTATTTTGGTGGACTTAAACATCTAGTAACTGCTACAAGAAAAATAGAGGTTGGAAAATATGGAGACCATCCTGGCATACACATCCACAAGAGTGAAAAGTCTATATTTATATGCCCACACACTGTCATTCCTAAGCTGTTCTGTGAGCTGTTTAGCGATAGCTGAGATTCTGGGCCAGCAGCTTTTGTAATAATTTTTTTCACTCTTTCTATTGTTGTAAGTGAAAAAAAATGGCAGTCCTCCAGTGACCAAATTAAGAACAACTCAACTGCATTTTGTCCAAAGCTATTCCTACAAGTGGTATTATAAAATGTTCTAATTAAATGTAAGGCAGCATATTATATATTGTCTTTCTAATTTCAGAGAAGTGTTCACCATACAATTATTAACAAACTAAAATAAAATATTTTAAAAGCTTTTGCAGTCAAATCCATTTGTAGCTGCACTTTTATGAATAGTTCTTCATTTTCTTTAGTACTGCATGATGAAATTCAACCTTTCCATTTTTATTCCTGACAAAACGGACAAGAGGCAATAAGGTTATGCAACAGTGGCTTAAGGTGTCAGCAGTAAAAGATGATAAGCATATTACCTCCAACGTATCATGGCTGCCAGAAATGCAGGCCCCTTTATGCAAAGTCAGAGACCGACATCACGATGTCTCAGCTGATGGGGAACTTACTGTTTCCTCAGTGTCACAGGCATTTTCCTTCACCTTACCAGGAAGAACAAATACCATTTTTTTATCTGGTGTGTCTAGCAAATTGTTCCACTTTTTGCCAGCACAGAGGACTGACCTGTGTGTCAGCTTCAGGTGATGTTTCTGATGAAAACACAGGCTCCAACAAGAGAACTGATTGATACCAGCAGTGTTAACACCTGACATCTTGGAGCAGCTACTGCCAAGGTTTGGAGCTCTAGCTACTGAAAAATGGGATCTCCTTTTGCTATTCAAAGTTTTTCTTCTTTTCAGGGGTGATATTTATGATCAGCAAAAACCAGGAACTTGTAGGTTTGTGTTACAGTTTCTCCTTATTCCCCTAAAATACAGGCAGGACCAGGTCTCACCACACCCTATTATCTTCACAAGTATTAGAGACTATCATCAGAGATGTTCTCCAGCAGTAGAGGCCACTGACCCCAGCTGTTGTCAAAACACTCAAAGAGGCAGGAATTCATAGGGGAAAGAAAATTTAGACCCTACCAAAATTTCAGTGACATTTTTCCATCTTACCCCACAATAACAACCCTGCAGAAGTTGAACCTGGCTCCGTGATACGCAAACCACATTTATAAAAGTTTTAAGACTGCCTTCACAAGGAGAAATAAAGGCTTCATGACTGCAGGAATCCAAGGATCTGCATGCTAGGAGATATTTTTTGCAATAAATTATGACAAAGAATTCCTATGTTTGTGTTATTTCTGTCTTTCATCATGGAAATCTTTTGTTTCTGAAAGGATCGTACCTCATCAGTTTTGACACAGTCAGTCTATAAATGTGTACAATATAGAGGCATTTATTTATCACCTACTTGGTACTACTAGTCATCTGGCTTTACTGCTTTTCTTTTCAAATAAAAACACTCTGAACAACCACAGAAGCAGTGAATTGCCATTTGACTATAGACATTCTCTGTAGTCAGAGACTACAGTATTGAGACTGCATGCTTCATGAACACATCATATACGTTATATTTGGCCATGCTATACCTGCAGACTTCGTCATAAAAGCATTCACCTGAAGTTTTCAAGGCAATTTCTTCTAAATCAATCACCCTATATCCTGTTCATTGCACTGTGCAGGGAGATGATCTATTTACATGCTAAAAAGGTCAGTGTTGAACAAATCAGTGTCAAGGGTGCATTATCGTTGCATTCAAGTGAAGCATAAAACTGTATGAACACAAGAATTCTTTTTGCCTTTTTACCTTCATGTACGCATGCCTGAGACATCTATATGGAAACATAATGCAGTGTTTTAGCATAAGTCAGGTGATTGGCAAGCATATTCATATTATAAACCCTTCTGATTACTAACAGGCACAAAAAAAGCGGAGAGACATGCAAAGTATGGGTCAGACTCATCATCTAAAATGTGTAATTAATTCAAGGTGTGACATTTGCATATTAGCTGCTTCTTATTTTCAGACCCAGTTAACAGGATACAAGCCCTCATAACAGGCTTTGAATTACATTACTAGTTTATTTAATTTACTGTATTGAATCTAGTTGCAATAATGCAACTAGAATACAGACTGCTAAAAATATTTATAAGTTTGCACTCAAGTGTGATTATCCCAAAATATTAAGGACCAACTCCTCTGCTAGTGTAAATTGGCATAACTCCTTGAACTTGATGTGATTTTCCTCTGCTAATTAAAGTATAAATGCAGCCATGTTGTTTCCCTCAGCTGAAGTTATTAACTCTGCAAGGCTGATGTGCCTCCAACATATTTCTTCTGGTATATCGTGATCTGATCAGTCAGCTGTGGTAAAAGACACAAAGGTTGGGACTCAAAATGAAATCCAGACTGCTACTGCTACTTTCATGGAAATCATCCAGTTCTTTTTGTAACCTCTATCCCACAGCTTCTGTACATGTCACATCTCACAAAACATATGGACATCACTTAAAATTGTTTAAAAGATAATTGCTGGGGTTTTGCTATTTCCTCTCCATTTTCCTTCTCTGATTCTCTCATGGTCTCTCTCTCTCCTAATATTTTTTCCTACTCTCATTAATCCCAAATGTAATTACTACATTTATTATTTATTGCATCAAGTGTTTTGCCTGTTTCTATTCTAATTTCCTTTATTTTAAAATTCTGTTTCTTCACAGATTACAATAGTTGCCAGTTAATTTCAGACAGAGTCCTATATAGCATACTAGTACTGAAATTTAAAAAAATAACCTTCCATAGTTTTGGAGAAAATACCAAATAGCTAGCTATCTTTTGCTGAGAGAGACCACATGGCAGAGCTTGGAAAGGGCAGGACATTTCCAGGAAGAGGAATTGTCTGTGGAGGTGAAATACCCTCTCCAGCCCCATTTTCTTTTCCAGAATTTCCTTCCTGAGGGAACACAGCCACCACTTCATCCATCTGCCTCCCTGCCAGCCCTGACAGAGCCCTGCTCTTCCTCAGACCTTCCATTCATCTTCAAACAGTGTGGTAAACCACTTCTGTGTTTGTCTAGGACTCAGCCAAGGAAAGTAGATATATTATTATTCACCTTCAGTAGCAGCAGGGGGGAGAACTGCATAAATACAAAAATAAGCCGTATAAACAACGCCAAAATTATATTGGGCAAGTCAGCATTGCCTGAGGCTATAAAAAATATAACACAAAAAAGTCTTAGTTATAATGTTTTTAATTAAATTTTTCTTTCCTTGATAGGATTTTTGTTTTGCTGTCAAAAAAAATCACCCTGTGCCACTGCTCTGTGTGATGATTATCAAACACGTTAATAATAACACAGGCATAAACCCTTCCAGCCATTAGGTAATGTCAATAACTTTAAGACTTAATATGAAGGAGGAGGGCAGGAGCATTTCAAATGAGCCAGGAAAGACTGCCACTCAGTAATTTACTGATACATTTTTCACCTTCTCACACCGTTTCCATGTTCCTGTCACTTTTGCGACATCCAAATCAGATCTGCTTGCAGAATCAGGTCAATTCAAGGACAGGCTAAAGACCATGCCATGTTGTTTCATCAAGTGAAATGATTAAAGATACCTGTTAAAGATCCCAACATCCACAGCTGATGCTTTATGAAAGCGTAGAACCCATCATCACCAAAGGCCTGAGCCTGTATTGTGCCTCCTCCACTCGCACCAGTGGACACCTTCAGTTCTCATTCACTCAGCACTTCAAGTGTCAGGAGTAAAGCCCAACACTGTAGTAAACATTTTTTAATGTTATCTTTGGTTCTTTTAATTCTGTCCAGTAAATCTCTTATTTTCCTTTCCCAGGAATGACAACAGTATGCAAAAATTCACGCAGAAATACTGGTCTTGGGGGTTTTTGTTTGTAGAATATGTAGTTCTTCAGTTTTATATTACTTTGTAGCCTTTGTAAAAATAATGTCTCCAGGACCCAAAATATGTTTTTTTGATAGTAATCCATTACATGCTGCTGGGGTAATTTGAATTGGAATTGTTGTAGTTACATCATAGTTTTACTTCATTTTTCATTGAAAATAATGTATGCTGTGCAATGAAAGGCCAAGGTCCAAAGCTTGCTAGAGAACTTTTTCCACTAACCCTGATTTTCACCTCTTTGCACTTGCAATCCTCTGAATCTTACCCAGCCATAGAATGATATAGGTTCAAATGGACCTCTGGGTATCAACTGGTCCAGACAGTGCTCAAACCTGAGCCAATTTAGAGGACTCAGGGACTTGTTCATTACAGTCGAGAATACCTCCAAGGATAGAGATATTACAAGTCTCTGGGCAATCTGGTACAATGTCTGACCAATGTCATAGTGAAAAAATTATCCTAATACCTAATCAGAATTTCCCCTGTTGTGTGTTGTGTCCTTTGCCCCTCATCCTTCGTACCTCTATGTCCTGCTTTCGGCTGGGACAGAGTTAACTTTCTTTTTAGTAGCTGGTACAGTGCTGTGTTTTGGATTTAGTGTGAGAATGATGTTGATAACACACTGATGTTTTAGTTGTTGCTAAGTAGCGCTTATCTTAAGCCAAGGACTTTTCAGCTTCCTGTGCTCTGCCAGCAAGCAGGTGGGCAAGGAGCTGGGAGGGAGCAGAGCCGGGGCAGCTGACCTGAACTAGCCAAAGGGGTATTCCATACCATAGAACGTCATGCCCAGTATATAAACAGGGGGGAGCTGGCCGGGAGGCACGGATTGCGGTTCGGGAACTAACTGAGCATCGGTCAGCGGGTGGTGAGCAATTGCATTGTGCATCACTGGTTTTTTTTCTTCCCCCCCCCTTCTTTTGTTGCATTCCTTTTCATTACTATTATTAATATATTTCATTATTACTATTGTTAGTATTATATTTTACTTTAGTTATTAAACTGTTCTTATCTCAACCCACGAGTTTTACTTTTTTTTCCTTTGCTTTCCTCCTCCTCACCCCACTGGGAGGGGGAGGGGGAAGCGGCTGCGTGGTGCTTAGTTGCTGGCTGGGGTTAAACCACGACACTCTAAAAAGATGATAAATCACTTGGGACAGGTATATAAATATGCATTTTACTTACACAACGTATGTTTTTCATTTTCACATGCAATTAAAGTGTTTTAAATTAAATGAATTATGTGTTCTACCATTTGAAATCTTCCTTTAGTTTACTTTACATTCACAATGAAGGTTCAGAGTGGACTTATATAAAAGTTTCAGTGGTTTGAGAACTTCTATTATTTTCAGTGCTAGGCTTGTTCCAAAGCTCACTGGAGTAATTAAACCTGTATTTCCTTCACAATTCCTTCAGAACTAGCAAGTAAGGGAGTTTTTATGATATTACTGGCTCATATACTTCTCTATAAGGAAATTTTGAACAATGACTTTGAGAAAGCTCTCTAGTTTACATCCTCTTCATTTAGCACACTGGGAAGATTATGATTTTCAATGTCATCCATGGCTTTAATATACTGGTATTGACACTAAAGCAGACATTTAATGAGATGAAAACAAAAGTTCAATAAAATGTAAATTTTCAAATAAAATTTATTCTAAAGTTATGAGGTATAACAGTGTAAATTTCACCTTTTCCATGAAAGGGCAGCGATACATGCATACATTTACAGTAACTGGTGCTGAAATGGTAGTAGGTAAGTTGCGGAGACCCGTACTGACAAATGGCCTCCCAGATTCGACACTAGGGTGGGCTTCACAAGCCTGACTTGGGTAAAGTCGTTCCCTCTGCAGCGCATGTGAAGAGCTGGCCACCTTAGACTGGGTTTTGCACCATGAAGGATGAAAAGGGTGGAAGTGCTGAAACACATGGGTACTCTCCAGTAATATGGGAGAGGTAAATGGAGACCCCTCTGGGTGGGAAGGGCTGGGGACTGTACCTTCTCGTCCTTCAGTGAATGCTCTCATTACCTGGCTACAATGCAAAAGGTGGTGCAAAACAGCACGCCGCCATGGCCCCGAGGCACTGCTAGCCTTGCCTGTCCCTGCCCAGCCCTCCCCGGGGTACCCCCACCCTGCCCACAGCCCAGGACCCCATTTCAGCCCCCCAGGGCCATCAGCCCCTGCCCCAGCAACACCACATTGGGGTTGGTCTCCATGCCTGGCCATGGACCCCACCAAGCTGGGTCCACCTGCGGGCCCATGTCCTAACCCAGCCTCAGCCCATCCCTGTCCCCAGGGAAGTGGCCAATGGCCAGGGCTAGGGCTGCCCCGGTGCCTCCCAGCTGCCCTGCTCTGGGCTGGGGCGGTGGGACAGGCACTGGCTGCCAGGACCCACCCTGACAGACCCCACGGTAGCTGGACACACACATTTCAAAAGAAAGCAGTTGTCCAAGAGCACCTAATCCTAAAGGAGAGGGCTAATACCTGAATCCAAGTCTCTCAAAGGCACCCTTGAGGGTGAAAGCCTCACAAAGCAGTTCCCTAGCCACAGGATCTCTCGGCTCAGTTTGGTGCCTGCTGTGGATCCCAGCTCTTGGTACGGGAGGGGACGATGAGTGGTCCTGTGAACTCTTCTCCTGGAGCTGGGCACCTACCTTTAGGCTTTGCAACACCATCAGTCATACAGTCTTAAGACCTTTTCTTTTCCCTAATCTGCACCTCAGTACCAAAGCTATTTTTTGATCTATCTCTTATTGAGAAGTTACTTTGCTAAGGGAAATTTCAGAAGTCCAAAGGAGTCTACTTTATTCCTTCTTCTCATTGCAATAAAGACCAAAATTGAATGAGTAGGAGGCAATACCAAATGAGGGAAATGGATTTGATCACCCTTAGGCGATTGAACTACCACCCTTTTTTACACTAGGATCATCTGGGCATTGCAGGAAGCCAGTAATTTTTAACTGCAAAGTTAGTAATCACTAGAAAGAAACATAAGAATCTATTTCCAGCTGGGAGAGAAACTGAAGGTGAAGCAGGGAGGCCTGGAGGTGAAGGAAACAGAGAGGGGTTAGGAAAGGCTGTCTTTTGTATGCTGCTTTCTCCAGAAAATGATTGAACAGAATGCTGCTACTTACACAAAAGCAAGTATCTCCGCACAATTTAAGAGCCATTCAGTGAGATCTGCCAGAAGGAGAGAAGTTATACGGCATAAAGTAGAAGAATATTCACAGGCCCTTATGTACCTCTGCCCGTCATCTAAACTCCACAGCAGGATTTCAGGCTGATGCTGTTATTCAGACATAAAACTAAAAGTATTCTAATCTTATTTTATGCTGTTTCAGTGCCAGTATAGGTCTACACATTGTAATTGTATTATAATATAGCAAGCAATACGTTCCAATGTGGTTTTAGCTGAGAATGGGCATACCTGAAAAGAGATGTCTACACTGCAGTCACTTGAAATCGTGCAGACATAACCAAGTTGCCCTTAAACTAGCTCGTTTAGGTAGCCAGCTCACCTTAAAGTTTCTTAAGAGCATTAGCAGCATTGATTTTGCCATCCCAAGAAAAGCCCTGTGCGCAGGGCTCTTCAGACGTAACAAGGAGAGAGTAAAGGGGAAATGTTCTGTGCTCAGCGGTGAGATTGCCTCTTCTGCTGCTGACAGGAGGGTGAAAAATTGTGTACAAGGACTCATGTTTCTGGGATAATCACACAACCCTGAGTAACAGCCATCCCCCTACACATCTTCTTCTCTGAGCATGTACAAGCAATTCAGAAGTTGCAGGGCTGCTTCAGAAGGCTTCCTCAGACTGCTAAGGCACAGTAAAAGGGCCATGGCCCTCTTACTCGCTATGGCTGTGCTGTGCTTCGGTGCTGGAGGTGCCCCTCATGGAGAGCACAGTGCAGATTTTTGGCTGAGTTCTGTAGTGATTGTGCCAGTATATGTGGACTTTAGGAAGTACCAGATGCACCCAGTGGGGATAAAAGTCTGAGAGCCTAAGAGATCACTAACACCCTGCGTACTGCAGCAATTAAAATAACGTGTCAGTGGTTTAGTCTCTGTCAAAAGAGGCATAATTCTAACGAAATACAAAACTGCCTGTGATGCACATCTATCTCTCTACAGCAGGAATCCACAGGACTCTATGCAACCTGGTTAAAACTGCGAGGGATATTCTGAGAGGCCAAAATAAAACACTCAGCCAGCCAAGAATCTGCCTGGTAATTGGCTGGAAATGTCCAAAGGGGAATTCAGCACAGTGTCCCCATTGTAGTCAGTACGGGGTGTCTGAGCATACTAAGTAACTTAGAGGTTCAGCATGCTATGGCCTCTGTCTTTTTAATTCCCCACCTCTGCCAGTCTACTAAAATATTGGGTTTTCAGTCACCTCCCCATCCCATTAATCACAGTCATAAGTATTTTAAAGCAATTCTTGGTGTTTTCCTTAAAATGGAAAAGCCACACTGCTGTGAACTTTAGTGACCATGAATCACAACAGACTTCAAACTTGTAACATCAATTACAAGCACAGCTAATTGGAGCACAGTCAGGGCTGCCTGATCTGACAGACACTCCCACCATTAGTTTTACCATGGATCATGGTGATTTCAAATGACTCACTTTCACTGCTCTGAAGTGTCTTGGTTCTTGAATGTTATTAGGCCAGTGCCATGTGTTCCTACATTATCAGCTCATAGAAGAAGAGTCTGTACCTGAATGAACATTTAGTGCCTAAAAATCTGTCACAGACCTTTAGATAGGGAAAATCATCACACTCTGAGAACTGGGGAAAAGGAGATTGAACTCTTTCCCTGCCTTCTCTTGAACTTCTCCTTCTTGACCCTTCCATCATAGTTACTTTATTGCTCTATCACAATTTGGACCAAGCAACATAAACAGTAAAATCTGACCTTCGCAAGTTATTCTTGAATTCTTTGCCTGATCTGTGAAGGATCAATGAAGCTACCTGCTGGGATCTTGTCCTCGATGGCAAAGACATATTGTGATCCCTGCCTTTATCATGCAATGTGCAACATGTTGCAAATATTGAACTTACTTTCTGTAATTCAGTGTACAGAAGGTACACTTGAAATGATGCAAATACCACCACTGTTCCCAATGCAACTCATGTGCACTCATGCACCTTGTGATGATGTCCTTCCAGTGCACATTAGGCTTAAGCATTTGGGATAAATCAGATTGAAGTAAGTGTGGTTCTCTGCAAAAGCAAGTTGGGGAGGAGAAATATAAAACACATAAAACCACGTCAGTGAGGGAAGCAAGTGCCAATTTTGGCCTGAGCGTGTAATCTGCACGTACAGCAGGGTTTCTCCTTGATTCATATAAGCCTTTACAATGCCAAGTATGTGGATCATCTCAGTTATAACCTGAACATCATGGCTTGTCAAAGCCTAGGCCAAGGCTGGGATGTTATGCAGGTCATCACAAACTCCACCACTACCTTCAGCAAGTGAGGTGATACTCACTAGTCTGTCCTGCAACGAGCCTTTGGTGTGCTTACACTGACACTTGTTCGGATTGCCTACATCTGCCACAGGCAAGTCAGGTCTTCTGATACTGCCAAGCTGCAGAGGCACCAAGGAACACAGCACATATTTGGCAGGTGCAGGACTGGCAGGCAAACTGTTTCTCATTAGCATCTTCTCCTCCAGATATCTCTCCTGCAAAGGCACCAGGAACAGCATCATGTACTGCTCCTGGTCCTGTCCCCAAGATCCTTCCACACACTTTCCTTTTCCATGTTCGATTCCTCTCCCAGCTATCACTGGCTCATCCCATCTCTGCTAAAATGCTTTATCAACCCTATAATGAACTAATCATTTCTAAATCCTAAACATTAAACCAGCACTTGGCCCTAAACAAATTAACTTAAAAAGTTCAAATTTAATCCAACTTAAAGTGCCAACAACAGACAAACTTCTCTCACGAATTTCTGTCCCCTAACACTTACCTTGAGGAATATACCTTTTACTCCATTCAGAACTTCCCCCTCCTATGTAAGGTTTCTATAGACACCAGTGTAGGTCACCCAGGTATGACAAATGTGACAAGTTAGTGGGGTCTGAAGGTCCACAGTTGGCTGACAATAATTGGAAGGAAAATTAGGTGTCCAGAAGTGTATTTATATTCACCGATCAACTACATTCACATGCCTATAACAATCTGGTCAGGCAGGCCTTTTAGTACCCTTAATTTTCCCTGGACAAGGTTTTGATCCAGTGACTGCAATAGCCAAGACAAAACACAGTTGTTTTTAATGACAAATAGCCTGACCAAGCCTCTGCTTTAGCCATCTGTGCATATTTCACTTAATCCCACTTCCAGAATTAAACTACTTAGAGTCACTAGAACCCATAGAAGAGTGCACCAAAAAGCTATAGAACTCAAAACACATAGAAAGAGAGAGAACAGGAATCTGTAGCTTTTTGGCAAATGGTTAAAGAGTCTGAAAAATACTAAAGCTGAAACCTGTGGCAGAGAAAAATTCTTAGCTCTTCTTGGGCTCCAGGCCAAAACAATCACATATATGTAGTGTGAAAGTAATACAATTACCATTTAAAGTCCTATTCCCATCTTAATTCAAAACCACTTATGAGAAAATAAATTTTATCAGCAAAGGTGTAAAATCCATAATAGCCCACTTAGAAAATATAATAGTTATTAGAAGAAATGTTCACTATATATTTTGACTGATTAGTCCCTTGGTCCCCCTCACCTTTTGCAATTATGAAGATGTTAATGTGAAATTCACTCTTGAAGACTCTTGAGGACCTACAAAAGAGAGTTGTGTGAGTTGAAATGGTGGGGACAACGCTAACTTACTGCAAATACTGGTATAGAATAGTTCATTCAATGGTGAACTGAGATGAGCTGAAGGGAACTGTCTGGAAAGTCTTATTAAGTCCTACAACTACACCAACAAATAGCTAATACCATAATTTTTGAGGAACCAAAGAATTTCTTAAAAGATCTGTTCTACTAGCCAAGCCTGGAGAGATTTTTTAAATTCCAGTGTTCACCAAAACAGAGCTATATACCTGAATGTATATGGCTTACTTGCCTGTAAGCTTGACTACTTTTTCCGGCTACAACAGGTGGCCTTGTCTCTCTCTCCCCTAGAAGTCAATGATGTGGAGTGATACCATCAGATCATTACGGCTACAGCACTTCTCATCTTCAGCCAACTAAACAGTGTTTAAGTATTCTAATACAATGGGAATGCCCTATTGATTTAGGGTATGTTTACCCTGTAGAGAGCGGAGAGGTCCCTGAGGGCTCCTGCCCGCACTTACCCTGCCTCTGGGAGCTCCCAGGAGCGCTGTGCAGAAACCTCTGCTTCCCCAGGATCTCAAGAGCATAGAGCTGGGACTGTATGGCAGCACACTCAAGCTACTGTACCCAGCACAACCACAGCTGGTTCAGCCTCCTCACCGCCTTGGGAGGCACTGCACATAGAGATGTTTGGTAGCATGCACTAACTGCTTTGGGGTCTCAGCAGGACTCCACTGAGCAGGATAGATACCATTACTCTAAGCAAGGTCATCTGTTGTCTACATAGGTCGTTAGTATGTCCTATGACAGAACAGTAATCCACTTGTAGCTATATGCTAAAATGTGCTATCATTCCATTACAGGCCGGAGTATGTATTCACGAAAGGGTAAGAACAGACGTCCTTATAAACATAAATGAGTTTTACCCTTGATCTTCTAAAACCTGCTCCTCATGCATTCAAGTCTATACCCGTTCAGTAGCTTTACTCACAACCAAGTACATTGTATTTTCACAGTGATTTTCCTTTGCACAGCTGAAGAAAAGCTCACAGTCCATTTTCCATGCATAAAAAGAACATAGGTACAGTTTTTCCACTGATAATATAAACACTTTCCTCTTGTGAAGTCAGCCTTAGAGTATTTTGATAGGCAGATAAATAAGGACTTTTACTACAGTCTCTTATTCCCAGGTGGGTGGTATTTTCTGTAGTGCTATTACCACCTGTATAAATAGCAGCACTACTGCTGGTGTAATTTGGACTGCTGTGGATGTATACACTCAAAGCACAATTGGCTAGTTCTTGTTGTTCACCTATAAAATGATAACTGCAGTCACCTGGCATTTGGTAAATAGATTTAGCAACCTCAGTGCTTCAGAACATCTCCCTAATTTGCCACAAATAAAGAACACTGCATAAAACCTGGCATCCCATGTGAAGCATCCTGTAATTGCTAGCAGAAGGGGGAATACAGCATATTCAGATGCCAAGGTACTTCATCTGCAAATATCCACTAACAATTATTTTACGTAAGCTTTTAGGCTTGAACAAGAGCACTCCCACAGCACTGTGTTTCTCTGATGAAATTAGGGAGGAATATACCCTAGCAAATATACTGATCCAGAATAAAAATATATTTACAGTGCTTTAGCACTCTTTAGACTGTATATCCATTAGTAAAGTAAGAATTAGGTTTCATTTGGTTTGATGGGTGTCCTTTGTTACATAATTAATGGTCTATACTCTCATGTCAATATTTATGAGGAAAATCACTCCAGAATAACAAATGTTGTAGCCCATAAACATGAGCACTGAAGACTATAAAGGGAAACAGGTATTCTTACTTAGACGTATATTCTTAAAAGAAGTTGTGTGATGTTTCACGAAGGTCCACATAAACAAAGAGGTATGTCTTTATGCCTCTAAAGAAGTAACACTGCATCCCTAATAAACAGTGATGCAGTAGCATCACAGTAGTCTTTAGCTATATAATGTCATTAAGGAATGGAATTGTTGATTTTCTATTTTTCTCTCACATCTCTTTAAGAGTAGCAAAATCTTTCTGTCATAAAAGCATTAGGAGCAGCTAACTCATTAAAAGCAGCTAACTTTTAGTCCTACATTTAGAGTATCCAATCTTATAAAGTTATGGGATGTATTTACATTATATGTCAACTCTCAGCTTCCATTTCTCCCTCTTCTTTCAAGTTTATTGATCTGTCACTGCAGAATACGATAGTTTCTCATGACGCATTGCCTTCCCTGATGGCTCTTTTCTTCACCAACTACAGTCAAAGATTTGGGATGTAATTCCAGTGTGCTGTTGAAAAGGGTAATTTGCTTCTGAGATTCAAATACTATTTTTTACTTTGACTGAGCAAAATACATCAGTTTTTCAGTGTTATGGCCAGTCAATAAATTCCCCCAAAAGTGACATTTTAACTGATTGCACTCTTGTAGTCTTCATGTCACTGTGGATATTAATATTCAAAATTAAGAAGCTTGATTGCCATCTCTTCATCATACAAGTTTACTGAACTTATTAAAAATATATTAAAATTAATGTAATTTTTAAAGTGATTAAAGCAGTTTCACATAAGGAGAAAGACACTTGAAACATCAATTCTGCCTGTGTGTTTACATCTACCATGATTGAGAGTGTTTATAATTCAGCATTTTCATTATGTAAAAACAATTCATTTTCTCCTTTTTAGAAATGCAAGTCTTAAATTTACAGTATTTTCTTTTCAGTGTTAATTGCAAAGATAAATCTGGTGTAGATTTAGCAAAATACAATTTATCTAAGGGCAAATATGAACAGGAGTTTTTTCATTACCTTTAGTGGATTGAATTGCACCCTATGACCTTGGCAGGTAGAAGTAAAAAACAAAAAAAAAAAAGGCAAAACCTATTTTTTCTTCTTTTAGCTAGCCCTAGAAATGTGACATACCAACAGTATTACAATATTTTATGTACCTACTGTGACTCCTCTTTTTACAGTGTTTACAAATACTACAGTTGGAACACAAAATATTTCATCCAAGTAACAGGTTTAATTTGATGTTGTCCTTATGCAATCTGGACATAGAAATTAATAAACAGATATTCTAAGGCAGGGAATTCCTTTTTTTCCCCATTGTCTAGTTTCATTAGTCATTATCTCACATTGTTGTTTCCCAATGGAACTGATTTCTGAAGTAGTTACTTGGAGAAATATTTGCAATATTTCCAAGGAAACAAGTTTCCACAAGTGACATGATTTAGCTGTCCTGCTCTGGTCTAAATATCTGTTCTTTTTCGTAGGTAGCAAATCTTCTCTTTCTATGTGAAACAAGAAGTTTCTGTATCAATACCAAAATTCTTCAAATGGAATGATAAATGCATTATTGCATGCATCTCTATGTATGTGTATTTTAAAAGATTAAATTCTAGACATTTTTCCCTTCTGCATCTAAATGAATCTCCACAATTTCCTGCTTTGAAAAGCAAAGAGGTCAGAATGACCTGTTTCCCGAGGATTAGCTCTAGTTCATCTGTTACAAACACAGACACAGATTGCATTTTAACTTCTAAGTTTTTCTTCTCTGAATAAATACTTACATATGCAATTGTTTAACATGTGAGGCTAAGGCAGTGCTTGAATTCTGCACATACCATATGAACTGCCCATAGGGAAGGGCAATCTTCTTGGCTTAGAGACCCTTGGGAGCAAGGTCCCTCACGCACAGTGGATTTCTCCATTAACTTATGTACTTCTTCGTTAAAATTGTGTACTCCAATCAGATGAGCAGCCTTTGTTTCCCACAGTTTTAACCTGCTCACATTATATGATTTGTATAGCTGTTCCCACTTGACCCTGTTACTACACTGGACCTTCCCCAGCCTGAACAGTCTACCTCCAACTACACAACAGCCTTCACCAAGTCTAAAGTTTTCCAGGGAAACTCCTGAGGACTGATTTCACTGAATAGATGAAAGCAAACCATAGTATGTTGATCCTATGCTTAGAGATCCTTCCTTTTATTTCAGAGAGTGTTCAAAGCCCCTGATAAGGTTCAGCATGGCAGCTAAAGCATTCAGTAGCTATTGTTCCCTAATCATTGTGCACTGGGAATCAATGACATTCAGTTTTCATTATAGGCACTGGAGAACACATGGCAAATACCCAGCTAAGGAGTTTAGGCATCTCAGCCACGAGTCTACAACCACACCAGTAAACCGATCAAGCAAAGCCTGTGCACGTGAAGAATTAGCAATGTGAGTTACAGGATGGATCCAGCAGGAGATGCAGGTCAGAGACAAAGGTGTATAAAGACAAGAGTAGCAGAAGAGAGCCTGGCTGTGGGCATATATATACAGAGCGCGACATGCAGAGAGGCTGAAAACGCTGTGAAGCCTCTATCAAATCAAGTCAATTGCATACCATGTCTGAGCTCATATGCGAGGCAGGTCTTTATTAGCAGGATCTCATCCTAACTACAGTCATACTGTTCTTGGGAACGGCATCTTCTCATGGCACAATACTATGATGTCTGTTCTATACAAACTTGTGTATCACTGTGCTATGTGCCATTACACGTTGTTGTCATGCCATATGGCATGCAGCAAGGAGGAAGCCGATAATGGAATATTATATGAAAACCAAATTCAGACAAAGTGAGGAAAACTCCATTTTAAAAAGCCAGAATCACTTTCTTTAAAGTCACGGCAAGAATCAAAGAACACGTAGATGCAATAACCCCTGAGTGTATTTGGAGAAACCTCGCTTAAGCCAGTGTCAATGTCAAGCAAGAATTTCAGAAGTAAAGAGGTAATTAGAGAGGAGGGAATGAGACACAAGACATGAGAGTCTGGCATGCAGTAAAGTACGTGAGTTTTCCTTCAATATCACACCCTGGGGTGGTACTTGGGAAAATGTTTGTTGACATTTCATTTTGACTGCCTTTTATTTATATTCCACTTTGTATAGAATAAATTCTCTTAAAATGCCTAAATACACAAAGCTGCCAGCAACTATTTGTATGGACACAGGCATGAACTGGAACTATCCAGAAGAGAATTGGAAAAGTATTTATTATCCACAATCCCCTACAGCAAGATCTAGCTTAACTAAAACATATATTACTCAAGAAACCCAAGCTAATGCACATTTCTGTTTATAATCTAGTCCATCTTAATAATTCAATATGAACTAGCCCAATGTTATGTAAAATTTGTTTTAATTTGAAGCTCTTTTAGCCACAAAGTCAGCTCTTGCACACTGCTTTGAATTACCTGACCAGCTTCTAAAAAGTGATTGATGCATGTCTGTTCTTTGTAATATAGTTTTTGTAACACAGTATATCTTCTAAAAGGTTCTTTGCTATTTTTCTGCCAAGCCTATTGCTACATTTATAACTGAACACAGAAATGTATGGAAAATTGTCCTTGATTGTAAATCATTATGATCCACTTAATATAATCTCATAGCAGGTTAATGACAAAATATCCTCCCTGTTGACTTGAATATATGGTAAATGTAATATTTATTAATATTTATTAAAGGTATTTGATTCACCATACAGATGATGCACCAGGAAAAAGGAGAGAAATGCACTCAGTAGAAGTGAAATCTCCCCAGGAAGTATATTAATATCATTACCACATGTTACAAACTAAGAATGTTTTGTTAACAAATATTCAAGCTGATTCAAGGGTCACAGCAGGAGTAAGAGTGCCTTCTTTCACCTTGGAGTTTTTGAATTGTCACAGGCTGGACAAGGAAAATATGGTGGATGGAAGTGATTTAAATAGCTTCACAGTTTGCTTGCATAGAAAGCCTCACTAGTAGTACATGCTTAAACTCTGTGATAATGGAGTCAAGCACAGCATTTACTAAACCACTTTATCTAGGGATTTGGCCACCACCAGAAAATAAAGATATGTAAAGCAGCATTCAGAAGCACTCTATTAGATAATGAAGAAACCCAGACGCAAAAAAGGAGAAAGAAAAGCAGCTCAGAAGTATTTATTATTAGTGCTTTTAAAAGACCATAATAGAACTGAAAAAGGAGTTAAAAAAAAAAAAAGAAAAGTAGATGTGGACCCAATCTCTAGGCTGCAACAGGAAAGATGTTTGAGATCACCCAGCATTATATTCAGAAAAAACAACCCTAAAGGAGACTTCTCATCAAATCTGACAATCAAGGAAAAAAGGGAATAAAAAGGGTCTGAGCTGACAATTAGGTGTGGAAGGTAAAATATCAAAATATATTAAGAGGAGCATTCAGCTGAAGACTATAGTAATCTAAATACAGGTGTTAACTAAGTTAAGTGTCTAAGCTCCCATAGCCGGTGAAATGTATCCAGCTTTAAATCTGACATTTACAACTCAGCAGCTAAAAATGTCTCTGTAATTAGGTTGTGTATATTACTAGATTTGTATTGGGAGAACTCTGAAATTAGGTTTTCTACATTACAAGATTTGTATTGGGAGAACAGACACATAGGTGTATTACTCAAATCACCTACATTTAGGAAATGAATTCCAGCTGAAATCTTTCAGAAAGCATTTTGTAATGTACTATAAGGTAGATATGCACTGGGAATAGCTATGGCCTAGCACACAGGTCCAATGGGATGGTGAAACAAGACATGTTCAAACTGATCCAGCACTAAAAAACACCTTAAGTTAATTTATATACAAGAGCATCAGGCATACAAGACCTGAATATTTACATGTGTTTGTGTATACTTTTTGGGAAGCAGTCAAGGGATCGGTGCTGGGGCATCAGTCAGCGGGCAGTGAGCAATTGCATTGTGCACCACCTTTTTTTTTTTTTTTTTTTGAGATAAGAATAGTTTAATAACTAAAATAAAATAAAATACTAACAAAAATACTAATAAAACATAATAATAATAATGAAAAGCAATATTTAAAAAAGGAATAGTCCTGGTCATAGGATTCTCCACTCACTTTTTGTAAAAATGGATTTTCACTACTTCCCATCAGCAGGCAGGGATCCATCACGTGTAATAGTTACTTGAGAAGACAAATGCCATCACTCCAAACGTCCCCCCCTTCCTTCTTCTTCCCCCAGCTTTATATGCTGAGCATGATATTGTATGGTATGGAATATCCCTTTGGTCAGTTGGGGTCAGCTGTCCCAGCTGCTTCCCCTCCCAACTTCTTGTGCACCCCCAGCCTACTCGCTGGTGGGGTGGGGTGAGAAGCAGAAAAGGCCTTGACTCTGTGTGAGCACTGCTCAGCAATAACAAAAATATCTCTGGATTGTCAACACTGTTTCCAGCACAAATCCAAAACATAGCCCCATACTAGTTACTATGAAGAAAATTAACTCTATCCCAGCCAAAACCAGCACGGTTACCTATATTAACTAAGCCAAAATTTTGTACTTTTAAGAGATTCTGATGACCACGAGCCAAGAACAATTTAGGCCCACTAATATAAATGCTTGTGTTCCTTGATGAATGCTTTTAAGCTTTGATGCATCATTATGAAAAGTTACAGCAGAAGATCTACCAGAAAATGACTTCATATGTTTGTGAGAAAATCCTCAGCAGGTTGAGTAGTAAAAGCAGTATTCATAAATATGTTCTAAATGTTTTTATTAGCAAAACAGAGCAATGCTCAGATGTTTTTCCATCTGGACTGTGAGGAGTTTTCACTTACACACTGTAAAAGATAGGATAACTCAGTGCTTTAAAAATAATTCAAGTGAGATTTGTGTGTGCTTAGAAAAGCATGAAAGCTTTTATTTTATTTCATATGGCATAAATAAAGCACATATTCTCATGGTTTCTTAATTCCCCTCTTTCTTTGTTCCAGTTGTCATTTCTGCTACACACAAGAACTGTCCAACTTGGAAATGAGATGGAAAGTCTGACGCCTCCAGATACGAAACCATGTAGATGTTTTTCACTGAAGATTGAGACTCAGCCAGGAGTATTTACACACAACAGGCGTATTCAGATTACATTGAACAAACCAATAGCCATGGAAAGGCATATCTTCTTAGAATAATTTCTTTTAAATTTTCTATTATTTTAGTGTAAAATTTTGGAGATCAGAGGTAGCTCCCTGAGGACATCATAAGCTTGTCACTATAGATATAAACACAATTTTAGACTACTGCCTTCTCTCTCATTGCCCCCAAAAACTCCTTAACCCAATGCATCCAGTATAAGACAGAGCCAAAGGCTGCCTGTTGGAACTTTTAGCTTACAGCTATCTTTCTTACCCTGTTAAATTTCTCCCACCCCACCTCTTCATCCCTCCCCACAGCTTACCCCTTCAAGCTGCCCCTGGAGAGCAATCCAACTGGTACAGCTACAACCAATAGGTCTATGTGTAACAACACAAAGGAGATCAATATCTACCTCCACACCTAGTCCAAATGACTCTTACCTAGGAAAGCCCCTTCTGAAGCAGCTTCATATCACATGCTTACACCTCTGCTCCAGCAACATATCCCTCATACAGATCTCAACAGCTCAAGCATCCCCTATGCCCCTCTGCAACAGATACTCCCACCCCAAAGGAAGCTTCCCACGCCCACACAGTAGATCTTATTTGGGTTTAGCAAAAGTGCTTGAATACCAGCACCTGTCTGCTTTTTTTTTTTCTTTTTTTTTGCCTCGGAGTTCTGCTTGCTTCTCTCCTGAGTTTTTGAAGTGACCCATCTGTTTTATCACACAGAGGGATTTCTATCAGTTATCAGGAGGGACCACACCACACCACCATAAGCCTCCACTGCAAAGAACAGTAACCAAATACCTATCACAATGATCCAGCTAGGACTTCCTTTCACTTTAGAGAAGTTATGGGATCAGCAATGCCTGCTACTATCCACAGTCATAGCAGCAACTCTGTTAAAATGAGAAGTAGTAAGCTGTCATTTGGAAGCATTTCACCAGCATTTCAAAGAAGGCTAGGGACTGGGGTTTGTCAAAAGGCACCATCCAGCAGCTGGACTGAGTTTTCCTCGCAGGGTCTTAAGTCACCATCCCCAAGGTTACCAGCAGCTAGGTCTCTCCTCCTTCTAAAACAAGTCTACCACTCATTTTTGGTCCACGCTCCTCCACGCACCTGCTGGTGCTGAATGAGCACTCTTTGTTTAGAGATGCTTGAATTTTGCCTGTACACCTTCTTTCCCTAATGAACATGCCCAGCCTGTGGCACAGAGGGAAATCTCAGCCCGCTTCATCCAGAGAGATTTGGAGGGATTCTAGGTGGTCCCTCTGAGGAAGAGACAGCCTGTGTGTCAGCTCTCTGTGGTCAGCCTGTGCCTATGCCCTCACTCTGGAACACGTACATGAAAATATATGGAGTCTGATTAACATGCATTATTCACAATAAAGCAGTTTATTTTATATGCAAATATTTATTCTTGTTTTTCGGTCTTCTAATGGTGAAAAAAATACCCCAAGATTAAATCTGGTAGGTGTTTGGAAGGTGTGAGAGAGAGGAGACTACACCCCTTGAGCCAGGCAGGAGTACAGGTGATTTGTGCCTTACAGCTCTGCTTACCATGCCAGCATATCTTAAAATAGGGGAACGCATGGTCTTTCCTCATTAATGACAGAGTCCAAACCCAGGAATATCACAGAGCTGCTTGCTCTTTAGTCGAGCTGGAACAGCTTCCCACAGGGACTGAGGTGTGCTAATCCTCATGATGTTTTCTGTGCTAGCATGAAAACAATCTCACCAGCAGCCCCAATGACCTTTGACTTGCCCTGAAAGTATACTCAGTGGTTACTATAGCAATTGAGAACTGATGCAGACAAAGAGTTCATGATAAGTATCAGGTACTGGGGCACCATGCTAGTAGTTGGCAATTTGCTATTGCAAAGATGCATGCAGGTTGGGTGCCTTCACACTGTGGAAGCTGATATCCTGTGGGGCAAACAGGGTGGTGCTTGTGCTGGGAGGTGTATGCCAGAGCTTCAGGTGATGTATACTCTGCTAGTGTGGCTGACAGTGTTGTGCATTAGCTGCCCTGAGGATTTGTGAGGCCATTGACGAGGCCTCCCTTAGAATTATAACAATCCTGGGTCCTCTGCAGTGTATGAGTGTGTATCTCGACTCTGGGAATGGACATCCTGCCTCTAGTACCATTCCTACTTTCTGAACACACACACACACACACACACACACACACACACACAATGCTCTGGACATTGTGGATGCTCATCAGGGTAAATCAGCTGGACTACGCCTCACAGACCTTCACAACAAATGTATTTATTGGTGGATTTGACATGACAACTATCCACATGAGATTGCCATGGCCAGCTTCCAGGAACTGATGAATGCTTATTCTTGAGCTATTGTAGAGGCCTGGAAATGGTAGCTTGGCTAAAATAATTGCCTGTCAAAAATGAGTCACTTATAGAAGCACAGCATCAGCCACATGTTAGGAGGGAACAGCATTCATCAGAGTCCTGCTATCCACAGGGAGTGCCTGATTTGAGAGCAGTCAACACAGCTTCTTTAAGGTGCAAGAAGGGGGTCAACAAGTATGTAGGTGAAGGTGATCTAGTTGATACACCTGGATTTCCAAGAGGTTTCTTAAAAACTCTTTCATCAAAGACAAAGAAATTAAGCATGCATAGAAAATTAAACTGCATACAAAACTCAAAACAAAAGATAGGGGTAATGGTCATTTCTCAGTGCAGTCCCTTGTCACATTCTGCATGGGTTTGTGCTGGAACTTGTGTGTTTAAGATACTCAAATTTTATCACCTCGAGAAGAGGATGAGCAGGGAGATAACAAAATTTGCAGATGATACACAGCTATCCAAGGCACTAAGAACAAGATCTATCATGATTAATTTTTTTTTTACCTTAAGAGGCCAAGTGACTGGACAATAAATTGGTAGATGAAATTCAGTGTAGATAAATGTGAAGTGATGCACGTGGGGAAAATCAATCTTAGCTTCACACAAAAAATTACGAGCTCTGTACTGACCATTACCACTTGGAAGCAAGACCTTCATGTTATGATATATAGGTCCATAAAAAACATCAGGTTAGTGTTCTATAGCAGTCAAAAGAGCAAAACAAATGTTAGGAATTATCAGGAAGAGAACAGAGAACAAAACAGAAAACATCATGCTGCAGTATAAATCCATGTTTTGCCCATGCCTTGAATATTGTGTTCAGTTCTGCTCTCCTCATCTGCAAAAGAACATATAAGGTTCATAGAAGACCAATAAGGATAATCAAAAGCAGGAAGAGCTTCAATAAAAGGAATAACTGAGTTGGCTGGGACTCTTCATTCCGGAAAAGAGGCATCTTAGGGGCATATAGTAAAGGTCCACAAAATCTTTAGCAACATGAAGAAGGTAGGCAGGGACCAATTGCTTACTGCCTCTTCCAATACAATAACTAAGGACAAACAAGCAAGAGTTGGGTCAAAACCAGCAAAAGCAGATGGTTCTTCATGCAAGTGGGTAGTACGCATGTGGAACTCCTTGCTATTGTGGCTGTGAAAAAATGTACATGGCTTTAAAAAGAAACCAGGCAAGCACTGCATAGATAGATAGGCAAACACCAGACAAATCCTACGCAACACCACAACAAATTACAAAAATCTCAGAAAATAACCTGCAGTGATCCGAGCAGTCGCAGCTAGAAGAAAAAGTACCCTGTGCATGGTGTGAACAATATAGCCTCTCTTTTGTTCTTATGCTCTGCCCTTAGCTCTCATAGACAACCACCTGCAGCTGCCTTTCAATCCTTAAATGAATGGCCTATTGTTGATGATCCTGTGCTATAGAAGAGAAGAAAGTGGTACTAATGATGCATGCCCAGCACACACGCCTGAGGCTGCATCTGACACCATCCAGGGCACTGTGGTTCCTGAGCTGATCAGATGCTTAGCAGCAGCATGAGCTGTTGCATCTCTACTTTTTGGCCTTCTCTGAAAACAGTTTAATTTTCCAGTCCATCTTTTCTGCATATACAAGTGTATGTTTGACTGTTAGTTCATTAATAAGTTAGACAGCACCATTTAAAAGTCAACCTTTGCTCATACCAGTGCTGTGAGATAAGGTGGTTATTGCTTACTCTAAGCAAAAGGGAAGACTGAAGTCCTTCAGGAATGCCAATGCAGTAACACTTTTGTTTTCATGCAGTCACTATAATTTTTTCTAGACTGCTTCTTCTGCTCTTTCTTTTAAGCCCTTTGCTAGTGGATAGATCCTTACTGACATATGAATGAGGCATGAACTTCCTTCTATGATCTTCATGTTCTCTTGATTGTTTTGGACACTTCACCTCTGCTTTCTGTATGCTAGATTTAATTGGCATTGGACTAGAGTCAGAAAGGCAGAGGCTCAGCGTAGCAGATGGCAGCCCTGGACACATCTCTGCTAGAATTGGACAACATGTTGTACCCCCAACAAAACTTTTCTTAGTAAAGGTAAGATATATCTCTTCTCATTTTTAATGCATTAAATCTTGGCACTAAGCCCAGAGAAAGTTTGGGAGTTTGGGGTATCATCTATATCTATTATCACTCCAGGAGTGTAATAAAAGAACGTCTGAGGAGCAGCACAGCAGAGGCGTGATTCATCTTTAACCTGAAGAGTAATGATCTAGCACCTTTCCCTGCTCCAGCAAGCAGAATGAATATATGCGGAAAATCTTGGTTAAGAAGCTTCTAAAGATGATGCTAATTCACTTCTCTCTTTTTTGTGTGTGTGTTGAATAATATTACTTCCTTGCTAACCATTTTGGATAAACAGCAATGTTGGATCTAGAACTATATCCAGAGTATGAACTTTTTAAAGGACTCCAAGCATCAGATCCTCAACCACCACAGCTCACTTGGCTTCAATGGGAAAATTCAGATCTATCTAATACATCAAGCGATCTTAGTCCAGAAACTGTCCCATGCAGGTTCTGGTCTCCGATTACTGACAGGCTATGTAGGAGAAAAAATCCCAATGAGCAAACACATCATACATAATACCCCAGTATTGCCCATCTAGTCTGCAATAACCGTTCTCCCCACACCAAACAGTGGAGCAGATCCAGATCCACTTCTCAGCCACAAAACCCCAGTGTCCTGTGTTGAGGGCCTTGCATAAGGGGCTGACATAGTTCTGTGCAATATATGTGCAGCAGCTTGTGTATCAGCGTCCAGCTGACATACATTTAGTAGGATTCTTTAGACTTGGCAAGCTTTGCCTGGAGATTTTGGACCTTTTGTTTTCAGATTTAGCCCAGCAGATTTACCACCAAGAATGAGAAACAGTTTTTACCTCCCAGATTCCAGTTCAGCGGAAACCAGTATCTAAAAGAGTAGTTATTGCTTTACCAATGCCTAGTTGTTTATATCAGAAGTACTATTTTCTTCTCACCCCATTTCAACTGCTCTTTGGGTACATTTAATGCCTTAGAAAAGGTGCCAAAAGGGAGTCCTTTCTCTGCTTGAACAAAAATCACCGCTTTTAGCTTCTGTTTTATTTCTGTTTTGTCTGCATTTCAGAAGAAGGCCAGCACTTTAAACAGCAATTTGGAATCAGTGTTTCCTGCTGTATTTCTCTTTCAGGCAGTGCTGATGTATGTACATTTTGAAAGGACAATCCTCCTTTGTCTCTCAGGCTGAACATTAAACACTGCCAGAGCAGCAGAGCAGAGGGCCACTGGGAGGTGAGCAGAGGCTGCCAGCTAGGCAATCTGGAGAAAGTGTGATGAAATCCTCTTCTCAGCTACACTGCTTGTCTACTGACAACTAGAAAATACTTCCTTCATAGAAGTTGCTTGTGGTATTCAGTCATATATCATGTATGTCCTTCTGGAAAATAATGGCCAAACAACACAATATTAAAGAGCCTTTTTAAATTATAATGGTACTTCTCAGTGACTAAAAAATATTGCCCTCTTCTATTCTGAACTTCTTTACTATTCAGCACAAATGCTTGACCACAGCCCCATATTTTACCCGTATGTCATGTATTTCCTCTTTTGTCCCCTCTATTTATGTATACTGATATAACATATAAATACAGGAAAATAGACACATATATACTTAAAAACACAAATACAGTCTTGTAGAGAGCACAGTGTATTTTGTGACAGTATGTTTTGGAAAGAGGTTTTGAAGTTTTATGGATACGAAAGTCAATGCCAATAGTCTCCTACCAGATATACACAGTAAAGCCAAAGATGCAGCAACCCGATAACGGGGTCCCAGCTCAGTCTGCCTGGCTCCAGCGCAGATCCCCCTCCCCAATGCGAGCCTGGGTTCCTCACCTCTTGAATGACCAGATGGCAGGCCTTGATTTTCCTCGATTTCCACTGCATTAGTACTGATCCGTGCTTCAACCTCTCCCATTCTCAAAAGCAGCATTTCTCAGTGCTTTGCCCCTTCCCCCTCAAAGGGTTTATGGACATTATTGACACTGGAAGGACTCTGTTCCCTCTCCACCTCCTGCAGAGCTCTCACCTCCTTCCTTGTTGGTCTCAGTGGGGTAAAGACCTTCTCATACCCACGGCCAGCTGTTTCTCTGTCTAGAGTAGGCTTCTCCATGGATGCACATGCCCTGCCTGCTGCATGTTGAACAGATTCAGGCAAGGTCTTTGAGTGGGAGTCGGTGAATCTGAGGATGCTGCAGCTGCTGTTTGAAGCATCAGCTGGTAACTGTTTTCTCTCTGCAGGCATCAACCTCTGCTGTCAGCCTTGTTCCCCCTGATGACTAAGGATCCAATGCTGCATACATGTGGTACCAGAAGCTTTATGCACCAGCTGCTCTGGGGAGATAGGAGGCAGGGTGTGAGCAGTGTGGAGCATTTTCTTGCAGATGTAAAGCCCAGAGAGCCTACATAAGAGTTTAACACTGACTATTATTGCCTTTCTTGCGACTGTAGTCTGGCCTTTCAGATATCCTTTGAGGTAGGTATTAAACAAGAAAAGGTTTCACAGCATCTAATTTCAGGCATCTGATTCACTCTCCAGCCCTGCCTCCCCTCCTTCCTCTTTACTGAGCTCAGGCAAAGGAGAGCATCCAAGGCTGGGAGCCCACACCGCATGCAGCCGTACCCACGGCAACCCCAAGCGTGAAGTGTCTCTCAATCAGCATTTCCCAGACATTCACCCTCATCAGTCTCTGCTGCAAATAAGTACTATATTTGTTTAAACATGCGGAACCCAAACAATGCCTGAACAACCTGCCTCTGGGCCCCTGAATAAACTGCAGCCTGTAAAAGGCAGGTCCCCACAGTACCCCGCAGGCCCAAGGACGGTTCCTGCCTACAATGAGTTCTCTCTCTACCTCTGCGATAGAGAGGGCTGAGGATGACGTCTCTGGAGTTAGGCCTCCTTAAATATGTTTTCCCTGGCAGATTTCAGCTAGTGGCGGGTACTCTGCCAAGATCTGCCATGCAACTGGCAAAGGCTGTCAGGGCCCTGGGCGCATCATTCCCCCTCCTTGGGGTATGGCGCGTGGGCTCCAGGCCAGCCTGGGAATTGCTCAGCTTCAGCCTGTGCTCCAGGAGAGCTCCTATGAGGAGACAGAGAGGCCCTGGCAAGGGCTGACCCCGGCCTGGGGGAGCTGCTTTCATCTGAGGGCCTCCCACGAGGCCTGGCCTGAGCTACCCCCAGCCAGCATGGCCCTGCCCACAGCGGGCCCCAGCCCCAGCTCCTGGCTCGCGTCCCTGCCCGGCCTCGGCCCGTCCCCATCCCCAGGGAGGTGCCTGATGCCCGGGGCTGGGGCTGCCCCAGCGCCTGCCGGCTGCCCTGCTTCTGGCTAGGGCGGTGTGACGTGCACTGGCTGCCAGGCCCTGCCCTGACAGACCCCGTGGGGAGCCCCTGTAGCCCCCCAGGAGCTCTGACAGACATTATCCCCAACCAGGGAAGATTCTGGGTACGCCATTACGTTGCACACCTACATATGTGCCCCTGTGCACCTCCAAGAAAGGCGTAGCCCTCAGACCAAATGCCTGCAGCCCACATGTGGGCTGCGGCAGTTCGACCCCATGACAAAGAACAGGGGTAGGGGCATGGCGCAGAAGCCAAGGGGCTCCCAAGTGTGACAACCCCGGAGCAGAGGCGCGGTGGGTATGGCGTGTGTCACACGGGGGCAACCAACCAAGTGGCTGCAGCCTTTGCGTTTCCCAGTCAGGCTTTTTTCCCTTCTGTTTGCTGCTCTGGCTTGATTTATCATGTTTATAATGCAAACAGCAAGTACATTAAGATAGGGGCCTTGTTGTGCTGTGTCTTCTCTCAGAAGTGCAGTAAAGATTTTTCTTTTTTATCAAGGATTTTTCAATGATCAAGGATTTTGATGTTCAAGCAGACCCAAAAGAGAGCCCTGCCATTTTTTCACTAAGAATAAATAGGGAACCAACTAAGATTTTTGAAGAGCTGATGCAAAAAAAACCCCTGTGTCCGTTCACAGCTCCTGATCAGAAAAAGACAGGTTTTACCAACATATCTATTTGCTTTTCTCACTTAACACATACTATATGTCAAAAGAGCAGACTACTGACCCCAAAGTACAAATTTTAATACAAAGTACAATTAAATACAGCATGCACGCAGCCAAAATCCAAAAGGACAGAGCCCACAGGGTCTTCAGGTGACAAGCGTTGAGGCCTGAAACTGTGAGCTTCTCCTCAGACCTGAACACACTCTAAGTTCATAAGGGCAGAGAGGTGACATTGCGCTCACTCCATTTTCTTATGTCCAGGTTTAACACAATCTAATGATCATATGAAGCAACCACAATGGTTTATTATTACTTGCTGAAAGGCAAGAACAATTGGATTTGAATGATTATATAAACTGCTGCCAAATAGATTCCATGCAATCTATTCTATATATGCGTAATTATATACATACACACACGCTCACACACACACCTTAGTGGCATCAGGTAGTAATTAAGAAAGGAGATCAGATATCCTTGAATTAAAGGATCCTCAGGAATATGTTTTTTCTTAATACTTTTCAGGCTTATTTATTTTATGTTACTGACTCACTGATAACTATTGTTATAAAACAGAGCTCAGATTCTCTCCACACCAGGTTGGGCAACCAGTGGGCTGACTTAGCCACTCCTTTGGCATCCTTCATTTCTGTAGCTAAAATATAGATGTTGCCCAGCACTTCAGTTGGTTCTCAGCGGCAGCATAAATTAAGCACAAATATTTATTTGATTCCCCTTCTCTAAAGTTTCTTGAACGTCCACCTCTTCAGGATGGCCACATGCTGTTCAGAATTGATCCCTAAATCAGAAGCATCCTTCTTTCTCTCCTGCTCAAACACTTTTAATGTTAATTTTCAGCAAACTTTCTTCGCACATTTTGGTCTTGAAGGAGCTGTATTTTGCACAGTTCTGTTTTGCTTCCAGCTTCTACCAAATGATGCTATTATAAAACCCATTGCTTTTTTATTTCATTTAGACTGACTATCAAACGTTAGAAAGTAAGGGTAAAACACAGAACATCCTCTCAGAAAACAAATGCTGGTAAAGGAGAGGAACAGGAAGAAAGAGCCATATAGAGACTCACTCTTCCCAGGGGATGAGGCAGAGAAAATGGTCTTTCTCTTTCTCTTCATTTGGTGTAGTATTTTAGACTTCTCTGTGACAGAGCCATATAAAAACCTAAGTCTGCAGTGTCTCAGCACCAAGCAGCGTTTAACTCATTAAAAATCTTTCTCCCAAGTAGCTTATGACAAATAAAGGTAACAAACTATTTCTAATCCAAATGCTTTTGAACTCAACAAAACCATAGACTGGCACAAAACCAGGACAGGCTAGTCCTACATATACTACACTTTTGGCGCCTCAGCCACCTTTCTTGAAGAAATGTGTGCCTTAATGTTTCACTATACACACAGGAGCTCATTAAACATATTCTTCTAGGTCTCTTAAATAAAACTAAGGACTGTTGAAGAAAGAAGCACTTATATAGCTGGAGGCTTCATGTTACCTTACTCTGCCATCCCAGCCATACTTACTCATTCACTTCCCTAAGGCTTCCAAAATGACTTCTCTCTGATATTGTTGTACGCTGATTTCAACAAGATGTCTTTAAATACTTAAATAGTACTGGTTTCTACTACACAGAGCAAATGACTCTGGCTATAAGCTCTACCTCTAAGTTCCTAACACACTGACATCAGATAATACTTAATTCTCTTCTAGATACTGTTCTTGATGAAATAGTGCACTGTCCAATAAGGTCCAGGCTATAGCAACTCTAGCCAGTGATGCACCTCTACTTAAATGAAACTATTTATTGGTCATATTGCATTCCATTCCACATGCTCAGTCAAAAAAATGAAGAAAGAAATACTGAGGGTTTCCCAATGCACTGGCAGACAAGTTTTGAAGCTAGATTGTGCCCCTTTTTCTGTAGATAACTAAGGTGTAGAAAATATTGCAAAAAACCCTACTTTCTTACAGAGGAATTAAGCTGGATGGATAACCAGACACTCTCTCAAAATACATGCATTGGTGGATTTTATGTTTGTAGTGGAACTACAGTTTCTAAAGAACAGCTAGTATATGGCAATTCCCAGGGTCTGCTATTCTCCACACAATCCCCTGGTAATGTGAGCCTACCCATGACATAAAAGGATGTAACTACTGCAGCAGGGCTTTCGCCAGTGCGAAGCACAGTGAGTCTGTGCTCCCAAAGCACAATATTCCCTGACTCACTACTTACAAAAAGACATGAATAAAGATCCTTTGGTATGAAAGTTCAAAGTTCCCTGTGGTAGAATTAGCTTTTCATAATTTTGTAACTGTTGAAAAAAAGAGAAGCAAAGCTGTGGTTGAACAACTCAGGGAACAGACCTTAATTTCTAGTTGTTTCCTGTTGACTAGAAGATTTGTCTCCTGTGATCATTCGACATACCCTTAAGAAATAATAATACTTCCCACTGCTGTAGATCTTTCCATCTCAGGAGCTCAGAAGATCTTTTCAAACATGAATATGCTGCATATCACACAACCCCTGTGGTTCTGAGAAGTCTAGTATCCCTTAGCATGTAGGCATCAGGCAAACAATATGACTTCCTCAAGACTACACAATGAGCTTAGATAGACCTATGCCTCAGCCACAAGCTAATTTTTCTTCTATTCTCAAGTATCTTAAGGATTAATCCTGACAAGTCTGGGTAACAGTAATGGTTCAAACACTATGCTTTTATTAAAAAGATCTTTTAATAAAGAAAAAAGTGCCCATTTTTTAAGGCATCCAAAAGTAAATAATCACTTTTCATGTTCTTCCCCTGTCCTTTTCAGAAGCACAATAGAAAAATGAAAAAAAGGGAAGGAAGAGAAAAAGGGAGTTTACAACACACAATCATTAAAAAAAAGAAAAGCCAAAGAAGTCATACATTTTTCACCACAGCTTTTAAAGTATGTAATGAATGTTACATTGATATTTTTCATTGTTTAATAAGAATTTTTGGCCAGTATTTGACCAACTCATTTGCTCAACTCAAGGGCATTATCAATAGTACATGATTCTAATCCTGTGCCAGGTTTACATGTCTTTGCAGAATCAGACCCTTAGACATCAAACAAAGCTGAAAGGTTCATGATTATTAAGCTGATATTTAAAGCCTTTATTGCATGTTGCATTTATACTGGAAAGGTTACACTGATCGTATTTTCTGAACATCTCTGCAATTTTCCTTGTTTTTACAAAAAGCAAACATTTGAGGTTAGTGAAAAACACAACAGCTTGGGAATGGGGGAAGATAAAAATCAAAAGGTAAAGCTCTTGTTGCCGTGACACATTTTTAAGAGGTTTTCTCATACTCACATGATGGGAAGAATGCAGGATGCGCAGAAGCCAAAGAGGGAGAACTTCTTAGCGGGTATTTTGAGGACAGCTGAGAAATATTGTCCGAATAATTCTGGTGAAACTATTTGCATTCGAGACTCACAAAGAAAACAAACGAAAAAGGAGAGTAGTTTCTCAATTCTGTTTTATTCTTCTCTCAAAAGAGAGAATACCAAGACTGTGATTTTACCTATTTTGATTCACATGGTGTCTATCACTGAGGTAGCTGGACCCTGCAGAAGAACAACAAAATAAAGAGTGGAGAAAGAAACACACTTGCTGAAGAGGCAGATGAAAAGACTAAAACTTGTCTGTATCATTTATTTATTTAGAGCTATAAAAACTTCCAGAAGCACCTCTCTGCTCTGAATCCCATCTCATGAATTAAAATACCCAGTAATATGCAATATAGAAAGGACAGCTCATCACAATTCAGCACATAAATATTCAACAGTTAGCACAAGGAAAAATAAGCTGAAGGCTGTTCATCTCTCAACCCAGTCTTCCCTAAAAGCCTGGAGAAAAGACAAATTTTGAAGGTTAAAAAGACAGACTAAAAAAAATCTCCAGAAAATGGTGGTAACAGCACCAAAGCCAAGGATACCACATAGAGTGAAGCATTCAGAAGGCCTTGCTCAGCATGGCACTTATGCATACGCTTAGTGGTGAATGAGAGAATGATCATATGGAGTATTCAGAGTCATTCATCTGTCTAAGTGCCTAAGGTGTTGCTCCTGAATGCATGCTTGGTCACAGTGAAGAACTTGAATTTAAGGCATGCTGCTCTTGGTCAGCTCTCAGTGCAAGGGAGAAAGTAATCCCTAATGAGGATGAGACATAGATTTTTATCCTGTGTGTTCTACACGGTCTCTTTGATATGCCTGAAGAAGGTGCCTGAAAATTTAAATGCCAAGAATTTCCTACTCTGGAAGCAAGAATAATTACATTCCAATCCCAAGTCAGCATTGCTGAGAAAAAATAATTTCTAATTGTGTTGGTCCTTTCTGTAATCCGTTTCAGTGGTAATTCTGACTAACCAAAATGTGACTTATTCTAGTTTATCGACATAAATGTAACAGTCACCAGTTCTGATGACATCTGATGATGATTTTTCTCTACAAATGCTTGCTGTTAGTGGACAAACAGGAGAAATATGCATTGGAAGGCAGTACCAGGTCAGCTGGATATCTTATTGAGCAGCCTATCTCTGAGATCAGCTAATCTTAGATGCTTCTGAGGAAGAGCTATAACATTATTAATGTGAAATATATAGAAAAAAATATTCATTCCACAATATATTTCCCAGTTTGGCTTGAATTCCAGGCTGTGACAACTATGTTTCTATCCCAATGTAATTATAGCTGTTTCCATTCATTACCCATATCTATATCTCAACCTTTTGGAAATCCTGCTAAATAACAGGAAAAAATAATACCCAGTTCTCAGTTGCTCAGTATTATTAGTTTTGGCATTTTCCAGACAGTGTTATCACCTTTGGGTAGAGGTGAACACTGATCATGCTTCTCTTCATTGCTCTGAGCAGTTGTGGCCTGGCTGTCCCACCGAGCAAGAGGAAGATTTGGAGAGCAAACACAGCAGTCATCAGCATGGCTGATAATTTTTGCTTTTGCCCATATAGTTCTTGGTTTGAGTGCACAGTTAGTTGGCTTCTCACTCCACTGAAGTCCAAACAAGTATTTCATGTTGTTTTGCTAAACGTCATGAAAAGGCACAGGTTTCTTCTCCATAGTAGGTAATCCAAACAGATCAGGACAATAGCATGAAGGTACTTTGTACCTACTTTAACAAGATCGGTTACCTTCCACTGACTTTTTGATGAATATTGTCGAATCAGTGGAGAGGCACTCAATTTTAGAGTTAGCACAAGCTAGAAGAATACCATGCTCTGTGGCATCATGTCTGCCAAAGCTGCAGGAGGAGGTATTCTCTGCTGGTAAAGGAGGCAAAGTCTGAGCCATGTGAATGTTATCCTCATGGAGGGAAGGCACTGGTATTAATATTCCTTCATGGTTTATCCTTGAAAATAAGGATTAGCTTTATAGTAACATCAGAATTTACTGCATCCAGGGCTTAATGCAGAAGTTCCTGAAGGAGCGTAATAAAGCTGTGCTTACAAGGCCTGTACCACTGCTAAAAAATCACCTTCTCAAATTTTGTCTGCTCCTTGTAGCACTGCCCAAGCTTTAGTTTTTGAAAGATCATAGTGGCTTTTTACTAATACAAATTTACCTGTTCAGTTTCTGTTATAAGAAAACTCCAATAAAGTCTATACTACCCCTGGCTGGCATAATCCCAATGGTGAATTTGTCCCAGTCTCCTTAAGATTGTATTCCCTCCATTTAATTTCATTTGCACTCAGATATCTGTAGAAATTATTTCATCAATCCACTTTTATCTCTCCTGCTATTTAAGAAAATAAAGTAGGTCAACGGTCAGATAAATTTGAGCAAAAAATGAGAAATATGATCTTTTTCCACCGCCTTTCCTTTTCAGTCTCATTTTGGAACTGAATGTTACCAATCCTTGGAAGGATGCCAAAATTCAATATTGTGCTGATGGGAACATGAATAATGTATAAAGAGACACTTCAAACAGTGTATAAAATCTGAGGCACAAAATGTCTAACAAGGCTAAACCAAAGGCTATGTAAAAGCTACAGCAGAACCAATTGGTCAAGTACTCTTAAGGCTGTCCCATCCCATTCAACTACATATGTCAATAACTGACAGGTCAAGATTTCTTTGCTAGAAAATTGGTATGACCCCAGTAAATCAGAGGATGACATTAAAGATTGTGAATTTAGACACAAAAAAGCAGCCACT
Organism: Gymnogyps californianus; assembly: GCF_018139145.2. Taxonomy (NCBI): domain Eukaryota; kingdom Metazoa; phylum Chordata; class Aves; order Accipitriformes; family Cathartidae; genus Gymnogyps; species Gymnogyps californianus. The sequence goes on along the minus strand of NC_059472.1, from coordinate 54,741,472 downwards.
AATAAAGATCATACGTACAAGGATATTCCAAATTTTTTTTTCCTTCAAAAATAGATCCATGTTGTGTTGGGAGTCCCAAAACCAAGAGGATATAAAATGATGGGTAAAACTCCTGGGTAAAGCTAGTTATTTTCTCCAAAGCTTTTTTTTTGCCTTTTTTTTTTTTTTTAATATGTTGAGTACCAGATCTACGCTTAACACTGTAGAGAGAACAGAGGCCCTTCCTTCTCTCTAGCTCCTTACTCCCTTCTGCAGACAAACATGAATAAATGCTACACACCCAGAAATATGGATGAATGGATGTATATTTTATCTTTCAGTATTATATGTTTTAAATCTGTTCAGCCATGCACATATGAATGGGTAAGGGAGCATCTATGTTTAAAATTCAGGATCCAGTTTAGGGAAATAATAAAGATATCCCCAAAAATACTTCTTTCTTTTTTTCTTTAAGTAGAGGGTGGAAATGCTGCAAATACAAAAATTTATCTATCTTATTGATGTGCTTCAGGAAAAATTATAGACTATGTAGTTCGTGAAACGCCCTGGTGACATTCACCCTTTGCCCTTTGGACTAAATATGCCAGGATTAGAGCTTTTTGTCAGACTTCCTGAGACAAAAAGTTGTGCATTGCTCCCTGTAAATTAAAGCCCTGGTGTGGGACAAACACTCAGAGAGGAACATGGGGACTGTGAATGTGAACTTGAGCCTGCCTTCTCCGGAGCTCAGACTCACTTCCACAGGAATGAACAAGAACATGTAGAACAGGAGAGAGATTAAGAAAATGGGGGGGGAAGGGGGGACTCCAAAACCCCAGTAATGCACCTATTGTAAAGCACTAATGCTTGTCCCACACACACTCACTATGGATATACACACACACACATACATGCACTGATCAGCACAGGTGAGTGGATTTAAGGACTGGCCAAACTCATTGCTACATAGGCTAATAGCAACTTACAAGCCAGATAAAGGGAAAAAACAAGGAAAAATATGCTTGATTGGAATATCTGAAGCATGTTATTTCCTGGGGCTATCCTTGCTATGGCACAACATATTGCAGCATCTCTGTCTGAAGGCTATGCCCAAAGGCAGAGTGTAGCCTTATGAAAATAAATGCAAGTGATATTATAAATGTTGTAGCTCTTCACAAGATATCGCTCAGAGGAAACAGATAGAAGTAAAATTCAGCAATGTAAAAATGTGAGTTGCAGAACATTGATGGAAGATGTTCTGATGATGGAAGAAGGCAACAAATTAGGAACCTACATAGTAATAACTGTGAGCAAGATTGAACATCGTCAAATGATTGTATCATCATATTCACCGAGCTGTCATCGAGGGTCAGGAGCTGTTCCCTTTATAAACAGTGTCACTCACTATTTCACTATTCAGCTGTTTTCAGTCATTGTAAGCTGAAACTTGGCATTCACATAATCAGCTCAAATGCAAATCTGTCTCTAAAAATGACTTAAATGGGTTAGGCCAAATTTAGTACTGGAGCTGTAAAAATAATAATTTAGGTATGGTTACATATTGGCTGACAATAGTAATATCACTGCTAACCAAATGAAAATTCAGAAGTTTTAAAATACAGCAGCCAAAAAGTGCAGAAGACGCACAAAACCTTCCACATCGCAATGCATATTAATCAAAAAAAAAAAAAGAAAAAGAAGCACAAATTTGTTCCTGCCCCCATGTAGTAAAAATAAGTCTACCAATTACATCAGAATTGATATCAAACTCTGCCACTTTCCTCATGTAAAGCAATGGCCAAAACCCACAGGGTTGTGGCATAACTGAAGCTGTAAGGGACCTCTGGAGGACACCTGGCCCAGCCTCACGTGAAGCAGGGCCCACGTTAAGCACAGGCAAGGAGCTCCGCTCAAGAGAGTGTATTACTTACAAATTCAGGTATTATTCAATGTGACAAAACTGAGCCCAAAGCAAGAGAACAAGGGAAGACCAGCCTTTGAGTATTCTTGCTATTGACAATCAAGAGATCTGTTCAAACAAAATAGGCTCTAAACTCCCAGTGTTTCAGCATCTGGTTTTTACAGCAACTTAGTCTGCTGCTGGTTTCCAAAACATTCAAGCTTTGGGTCTGAGCCTTCTCTCATTTACACCAAGGTAAATTTATATTTGATACAGTGCAGCTGTGAGTGCAACTAAAGTATGTGAGAGCTGAATCAAAAACGCAGTTGTTTCCTTTTCCTTTCAGTTGAATCCCAGTTAAGTCCTTATTCTCTAAACTGCAGCTTTCCCCTATGTGCTTTTGAAAAGCATTTGTGCAGGATGACAAAACAAAGTTATTGTCAAGATTTCTTTTAAGATCCTCACCTCTTTTCCACCTTTGTTTTCAATTCCTTGCTGGCTGAAAATAACAAGCTCCTGAAAACATTTACCAAATTGGGAATAGCATTTGATTCAGATCTTCAAAGAGAGCTTAATGTTGGAACAATTATTTATAGTAAATCAAACTTCGCAAGTTTAAAGAACTGTTCTTTTAACTGCAAGTGCCCACTTCCATGGCTCTTTCTCACCACATTTTTAAGCATTTTGTAACACCATGGAGAGAAAAAATAGGGGGGGGGTGTTTCATTATTACAGTAAGTACTGAAAGCACAGAGTTCATGACTCACCTCACCCCACAGCCACTGGATTCCCAGTGCTCTTTACCATATGAAAGAAGAAAAAAAGAATGGCATCATTGTCAAAAAATATAAGTGGAAACAGCTAACATGTATGAGCAGACTCCACGCATCTTTGAATACGAAGATTTGTTTCTCCAGAGTTACTGAGCCTGTGACAAATGACCACCATGATTAATTGCTCATCTTCAGCCAAGCACAAAATTTGAGTCATAATTTGTCATAAAGGAATAGTCCCATAGAATACCTATTCAGCCGCGAAAAGACTAAGTTTGTCATCACTCGAGACAACAGCCAAACAGAATAACATAAATGGATTGAAAGGCAAATAGATTTCCAGACTGGCATATTGTCCCTTCACCAGTATCTCCCACATACATCAACTGGTGTCATACCTGATATATCGATAGCAGGGTCATTGTTGCCCACATGTTTATTATTTTCCACAAGCAAGATTTTGTCTTATTAAAATCCCAGTGTCAGTAAGAGTTGTTGGGATTTTAAAAGTCTTGCCTTGGGAGTTAACCTTTTATTCAAGCTCTGATCTTGAATGTTTATGCCATGCATTGTTTTTCAAAACTAAATGATATTTAGCTCTGTTGTGGGCTACCTAATTTTGACTCACCCATGCTTTCAAGAAATGGGTGCAGCAAATGTTTGCAATAATATCATGTATTAATTTCTCTGTTGTGTTTAGAGTGTGTCTATTCAAGCAAATAGCCACAGGAAGACAAAAGTTGGAAGGATAATTTCAGAGCTGGGGCAGTAATTACCTTTGAGTCACCTTCTGAAGATGAATGAGTTTTGCACAGTTCTGTTGATACAAACAAACCACAGAAAATATGTAAGGTAAATACCAAGCTCCTAATTGTAGATGGTCCAAATTCAATAACAAAATCTCACATTATTACAGCATCTGCAGGAGGGTTACTACGTTTGCTTAAAGGCTCTATATCACTTCTTAAGTTTTCCTTTCCTCATAACAAAAAGTCCTCTATTTAAATAAGCAAACAGACCCTTCTCTGACCCCAAGCTATTACATTGGAAAGCATGAAACAGATATTTGAAAGAAGGAAACTAGCACTTTGGCCTTACTTCCAGATCATTTTCCAGCTGGCATTAATCCTAAGGCTTTGCTGTAGGCTTGCATTCATTTTAGGGTCACATTCTCAATGTTTATTCAGACTGTGTCCCTTGGCTTTGGTCGATCATTTTCTGCTTCTCTGTGGCACCTTCTGTTTCTTCTGCTTGTTCCACACAAACAAATATGCACAAAAACACTGAACAATACCCAGAAAAATCCCCTTGATTTAAATGGTTATGGGTGCTTTTGTTTAAGTTGGAGGCTACAAACAACCGTTTTGGTTAATGGATTCAAAAGAAGCTTGACTCTTTCTTACGTTTATCAGCAATGTAGGGAGCAGTTACATTTTCTTCAATAGAGGCTGGCTAAACTGGTAAGTTCTTGCAGATACAAATTATGCTTTAAAAATATGTGAGCATCTGCCCAATGGAAGCTTTAGCTGCTTTCCAAACTGATAGCTTTAATCCATTTTTAAATCTCAGTCTTCCTCTTTGTCTAGTAGTAGACAACAGGCCTGTTGAGCATTTTGTAAACCCATGCTTTAAGGAAGCATTGGGGGTTGGACTAGATGATCTTTAAAGGCCCCTTCCAACCCAAACCATTCTATGATTCTTTGAAGCCAAACTATAATGACAAAATGTACAGTGTTATTAAATCTTGGTTAAACACTTAGAGAAAAGTATTGGAAAAAATATGGACATGCTCTCTGTTTTTCAAGACAGTGTTCTACTTCTCACGAAAGATTAATTGAAATACTCCCTTACTTCTAGTTTTAACTAGTTGGTTTACTAGACAAATCCCAGCTATGTCTTACAAAGTGGTGTAGAACACCTTTACAGCAGCTTTCTATTGACTTTGTATCTCTGTTTGTTAATAGGTTTTTGTAGTTTGTGTGGTTGAGAAATTGCTGCAAATTAGATTGCAAGCCCAGTCAGGTTTCTGCTTCATGTCTGCAGTTCTTTTCATGTCAACTACGTATGAAGTGTTGGACATTTGTCTCCAAGTGGGAGCTAACAGCAACAGCTCTAGAGAAGTGTGAGAGTGGAATTAGAAATTGCCAGTTCCATGATATCCTCATTATATCTATATATGAAATTCTTCATGGCTGATACTCTGAAATGAGTAGATTGGCTGCGGAAGAACAAGCTAGAAATTGGTCACTTGCCATGTCATGAACCGTCTGCAACTTCACTGACAACGCTTCAACAGAGCAGCGCTGCCCATGTTAACATGAGCTTTACCTCCACACTACAGTGGCAGAAGGTTTAGGATGACTGTATGTACCAGGATCATACGATACTGTGGGTCTCATAACAGCATGGATTACCCTGGGCTTTCTGCAGATGGATGTGGCCTGCCAGTGTCAAGGGCGGAAAGGCTTTATGCAGTCCACAGGGTTGTTTAGATGGGAGCCGTAAATTTCAGCTGAATCTTCTAGAAATTTGGCCTCAAAGTTTCCACTCTGTTGGGTGATTATAGCCCACAGAGAGGTTCATTTCATCTATTATTCATTAATACGGCAATAGTCCACTTAGAATAACTTCAGTTCAGTTTGTTTCATATTTAAATTTCGTTCATCCCAGATGTGAGTTTAGAGTGGTGTGTAGATTGACATACAACATTTTAAGCTGTCCTCTAGGTAAAATAAATAAATTACAAACGCAGGTGTTACAAGAAGTTAAACTAATAGCATACAGATTTTGAGATTCACTTCTCTGAAACACAAAGGCCACCTTCTGTTACGTCAATTTCATCATTCATTGAGACCAGGATTACTGAAGATTTACGCAGGTATGACTAGGAACAAAATCCATTCCCTGATTTTTCACATCAATTAGTGAAAAGTTGATAAAAGAAATTTCGTATCTATTCCACTGGTTCCCAGATCACCTTTCTGTAAATGCCAAGCATCCTATTTATTTTATTACTAACTATGAAATATCTGCACAAAGCTCTGGAGGATAGAAATCCATCCCAGTATCTTGTCACCACAGAGTTTAATACCCTCTGATGTGTTTTCCTTGCTCAGATAATATTTTTGCATCCCTTTTGTCTCAACACACAGGAAAGACATTTGTCTTTACTTCCACTGATAAAGAACCCAAATCAGCTTAATTTGCTTGCAACATAGCTATGTTTAATGAACTAGTATATTCCCATTTTCAGAATCCATCAGAAAGTCTATCCAAATCAGCCTTGCTCCATTATTCTATACTTCAATTAAATGGGGACTCCACCTAGACTTCAAATTAGAGTATTGGTCCCTTTCATGACCCTTCAGTTTCCTCAGACAATTCCTCTGCATGTTTGCCTTAGGCACTCACAGGCCTATGTGCGAGACGGGGTGAGTCTGGGTCCAGATCAGCTGCAGGAGCATTTTAAGGATGGGGGAGGGATAGTTATTCAGTGAATGCGATAAAGTCTCCAAAATCAAAACTATTAGGCAATAATTGGTTCAAATTTTTTTTTTTTATTTAACAAGTTTAGGTAAGCATGTCCTTTTGACAATTTCAAAATGATCTTTTATTGCAAAATTTAAGATAATATACTTAGTAAGATTTTTCCAACCATTAGTACTGAGAAACTCTTTAAAAACTGAAAATGGAAGAAAAACAGCCTCTCCACTATGTTATATTTGAAACAGAGAAGCATCAGCCACAGAGGGACCAGAAAGGGAGTCAGAGTTTTATCCCTATAACCAGAATGACGAAGAGCGTGGTTTCTTGATATACAGAGATAAAATACTTGTACTTGCTGCAAGCCAGCATGGCCCTCTGTGCTATGAGGTACCTCTAGGGAAGATGCAGTCATGGGACCCTCGGGAACCAGCCTGACTTTGGGAGACAGGTAATGGTGCTCAGATGGAGACCCTGTCACCATGAAGTCCCAAGTGATGAGTTCTCCTTTAAGCAAACTAACAGATTCTGTCTCTTTCAAGATGCATTTAACTAAAGTTGATGTTGTCTACCTTCGTGGTGGGAAAGGGCATACATAGAATCATGCAAATATCAAAATCTAAAGTTAAGAGAGTTAAGATTTAAGCTTAAGTTCAGCAGTCTTTGAGTTTAGATCCATTACATGAAGTTTAGTCACCCATAGTTCATGGTCAGCGTGTTATGCTGCCTTTCAGATGAGGAGAGTGTGGCTTGTCTCCTGCTTGATAAGTCCTGTAATACTCTCTTCAGCTGATCACACCTGATCTTTCGGGATTTTTTTTCCTTTTTACCTCCTCAGTTAGGCAGAATACTGTAAACATTTCAGAATCTCTGCAGGCATTTGAGTCCCTGATATGTTGCTTATGCCAATCAAGAAAGAATAACACTGCCTGCGCATTTATTGCTAAAATGAACCTTATGCACCTTCTTTTTGCAGTTTTATAGTGAGTAAACTAACTCTGGCAACTCAGCAGCATGTGCCTAATGATGGAATGAGGACTCTGAGTGGATGAATAACTGGGATAATGTGAGGAATGCCAGAACCAGAGTAGGTGTCCGTAGGCCACACCTAACATTTGGTATTACCCCTACCTCAGTTCAGAATAATCACTGCTTCAAATTTCTCTGTGAAACACTTCCAGGATCACAGCCTTGTGAATAAGGATATGCTTAGCGGTCTTACACACATGGTTACCTACAACCTCCTCCATAGCTTTCCCAACCTCAGGCATACTGCCTACTGAGCAACAGTAGATTAGGATAGCAGGGTTTCAGAGCGCAGTCAAAGCAATTTTCCCTGTTAGCGAAGCACCTCTTATTCTGGTATCTGTGCTGAAGTGCTGAGGCAAGCTCATCATACAACTTCAAGGACATGTCTTTTCACACCCAAATGTTCTGCAACCGCTTCTTGTTATTTAAGTTATGACTACAATGTGATCCTGCCACTCAGGAGTTATTTGCTGTTCTCAAAAATGTTGCTCAGTGAAATGCAACAACCTCTCATTCTTCTGAAGTGTTTATCCTATCCATTCATCTCCCTCAAAAATTTTTGTCTACACTTCAGCACACCCATCAGTTGAATTTCTAATCAGGAATAATTTAAATTTCTGAATACAGAGGGAAAAGATAGCCAATCTACAAGACAGATGCAGAATTCCCTCAAGGACCCATAAGTAAAAAGAAACGCGTGAAGACACTGAAGTGTGTACATAGCTAGATACTGTGATGGAGAAAGCGTTATGAGAAGCAGAATAGAAATCTGGGGAACCTGACCCTGAGATCTAGTACTTTGCTGAACTCTCATGATGCTATGCAAAAATGCTCCAGAGGGAGTCATGTAAATAGTACAGATAAGCAGAGGGAAAAGTCTGCAATGTGAAAATCTGCAACATCGAAATCTAGAGTTCAGAGTTCTGCTATAATCAATAAGAGGAAACAGGTAGTTGCAGAAAACCACTCCTCTCAAACTGCCACTCCTACAGAAGACCAGATCTGTCACGCTCTAGAAGTGATGTAGGCATGTTACAGCCTTCCAAAGTTAGGTGAGACAAATTCCACCCACTTGTGATGCAATATGTTATATTTGAGACAGGAACTGACACAGCCTTTTGTGGTGAGGACACCTAGGAACAGCAAAAGTAACCAAGAGTGTAAGTGCTCTGATTGTGGTTGAGTCCTCATCAGAAGCTGTGATAGAGACAGTTACTTGTTTAGCCATGGCCTGATTTATACCTGCAGGTATTACTTGGAAATATCTGTTTAATATTTTCTTAAGCTGTGATTGGTTACTCTAAAGTTAAATAAACAGTTCTTAATGCATCTGTGATCCTCATACTCCTGGCTATGCATGAGTAATAAGCATTCACCGAAAAAAGAATGCATAATAAATGGAGGAGTTGAGGCTTTTTAACCAGCGTACGTGACAAGCTTCATTTCACACCCAAAATATTCAAACCAGCAAAGAGAAAAAAGAGCATGAAAAGGCCCTTCCCATCCTTCTGTTCAATAGCCCAATCTACTCACAGTTAAATTTCAGGAAAAACAAAAATTATTCCAGGTTCTGTCTTTTTGAGTGCTTTAGGGCACAATTACCTTCTCTGCACCATTAATATCTATAAACAAAACTCAGCAAAGTAACTCTCTAAAAATAACTAAAGATATAAACACAGACTGAAAATCAGCTATGTTCTACATCACAAGATCAGGCATGCATTTTCCTCCTGCCTGGAATATCTGTGTTTTTCAGGAACACTCAAGCCTGTAGAGGCTCCCAAAGCTCTTACCTTGCTACATGGACAGTAGAGTTAGTGCCTGACATTTGGGGCCAAAGCCTGGTTGCTTTACTCACATACATAATCCCACAGCACCTGCAGGCCAAATTTTCCTTTCAGTGTCTCTGGTGAAACTCTATAGCAAGTTAATTGACTTTTGTTCAGATATATAGATTAACTAGGTCATAACCTACCCCAGTGGGAGCGTTGAAAAGATCAGAGCAAGCAACATCCTTATAGCCTGCACAATTAAAAGGCTCCCTTATTTTTTCTCTTTAAGGAAAGAGAGTTATTTGGTAATGAAAGCAAAAGGAACAGCAAGCACTGTGATGTTGCTCATTCTTTTTCATTTATTCTGTTTCACTCTTCCGTGGTAAAGTTTCCTATAATAAAGAAAAGAATATGGCTTTCTGCTGTGAATATTCCCCAGCTTTGGCAAAACCACTATGTTTCCTGTAGGTCCACTTCATTCTGTAAATTCAGCTTGCTTGTATCAATGCAGAAAAGCAATTTAGCAAGTCGTACTTTATTTGAATTATATAATTTGATACCTTTAAAGTTATGAAACTGATTGAGAACGATTAGTGTAATACCAGGCATTTGACTAACATAACTGAATGTTGCAACAGTAACATTCAAAATCAAAGCAGAGGTACAATATGTCTCATGAATATCAAAAGAATAGTGATCAAGTCCTCCATGTAAAGTGTTATGAATTATATTTAATAAACAATGGCCTACGATCTGAGTCCCTAAGTGTCATTTAACTACAGAGTTCAAGTTCTAGTTCTGAATAGGATGATTTTTTTATTTCTGTCTACTTTTAGGACTTAGCACCTTCTGATCACTATTAAATCACCATTCTACAACTTTAGGGCAAAGTTCACTGTTTTAACATTAAGTTATGAAAATATCCTTTGCTACCTTTGTCAATTAGAATAATTTAAAACATAACTTAAGTGTGACTGAAGAGAATATATATGAGCACACTGACCCTGGCACTTGGGTCCAGAGCACGGCAGAGCTCAAAGAACTCTACCATTCACTTTTGTGCTACCTTAAGCCTAGAAACGGTTTAGCTCCTGTCACAGGCAAGAAATCCACAGGCTGTTCACACCTATGCTGGTTAGTAACAGTACCTAGCACATTTAAGATGTCCCCTTGACTTTAACCCAATGTCCCTTCTCTAAAGAGAAGCTGTGGAAGAGCTGACAGAAAGAAGACAACTCTCTTCTTCTGCCAACCCAAGGGTTCCTCCATCAGAGTCTTAATATGTTTTCTGGGTTCCTTTATGTTCCCAAGATGTACTATTAAATCTTGGGCAAATTTGACCTTCAGTTTTGAGCAGATCTTGTATCACTCTGAAAGTGATAGCAACGAAGCATGGAGCTTTAAGGACCTTGACCATTCATCAGGGTTGTGACAAATTGTGTTAATAGTCCATAAAAACTATTTCTATTGGATGACTACTCTATGTTAGCCTGTTGTCTTTCCACAGCGATGATCAGATGTCCAGTGTAGAGTAAAAAACTGTGATTGCAGGTCACGGGGGAAGGGAAATAAAAAAAAAAAAACAGGTCAAAAATTTGGGTTAATCTCTCTTGACAGCATATAAAAAAGATACTGTAATAGTTTCCATTTATTAAATGCTAAGTTAATCCTTTAGTAATGTAGGGCAAAGACACCTATCAAACTGCACAAATATGTAAGTATGCAGAGAGTGCTGGTCTGAGAAAACCCTTCTCTTAAAAAGGAAGGATGCAATCATTGTTTTATTCTCCTGACTGATAGAGTGTGCTTTCATGTAGATTGCTGCAAATCATCTTATTATTAATTATAAGTGTGATTATGCTTGATTGCATTGTTCCAGTGTCTCACCAGACCAGTCAGGAATTTCCCCATCTAACGCAGGCATTGTGTATTTTGTATAATGAACAGACAGCCCTGCTCCCCAGCAGCCTGAGGGTATGCTGGGAAGCAGCAGGTGCACCCCCAAGAAACAGGGGGAAACACTGACATCATTAAAATTGTAGAATATCTGCTAACTAGTCAGGCTCTCTGTGACGGTGGGTCCTTGTGGCTGACTAACCCAGCTCATGGACTGGGTGGACTAACTCTGCTTCATGGACGTCCTATCCCCATGCAGAGGAGGCAAACTGCCCGCCACTCCTCCCTGACCACTTCTTGATTGAGCTGTTTTCATATCGCCAGAACTCTCTGATGTCGGGACTTGCAATGAGCAATGCAGATAAAAGGCATGAGCATCTCTCTCCTTGTTGAAAAACCTTTGCACAGAATTGCAAAAATGCTGGTATCAAGTTTATTTTTGAACGTCTACAATTTTAAATTACCAAGGCTAAAAATCTCCCTAGCACCTACTGCCCTAGAAGAAAAAAAAGACAGCGGGAGCCATATGTTATTGGTGCATTCTAATGTTCCCCTCCTACAACAAGTGCTTTGGCATGCAAGTAATGTACTTTTAATATCACTTACAATAAAAACATTTTCCAACCCTCTGTCCAATATACTTCGTCATTATTTCTCATAGACAAGTGCTGTCCCACTGACTCAAAATACTATTTCTAAGGCTTGAAGATAAAATAAGCTATTTTATGAACTTGTCTCACAAAATATACATTCACATCATTTGCTGTAGACCTTCAAATAGACAACAAAAATATTTAAACAATAAGAAGGTGCTAATCATGAAACAGTTGTACACAGATATCTCATTGCAGCTAGGGTCAAGTTGCTTTGGGATGGCCTCCATCTCAAAGAGCTTACATTGTAGAGCAATGAGGTAAGCGGAGGGGGAACGACATTAAAAAAAAATTTAATTGCAATGATTTGGGGGAAATGCTACACTGGTCTTACCTTCCAGGCAGATAGTTTGGGAAGTGTTCTTGATTAGCCTTTATGTGAGTTTGTGTCCACAAATAACAGACACAGTTTTTTGCAGTTATTTGCAGTTGTCTTGTATCAACAAATCAAAAGTGAAGGCAAATAACATGGCTGAATGGTTCCTACTTCTTTTTAAGCCAGCTGAGAAGTCATGCGCAGAACATTTAAAAGCAACTGAGCGACATCTGCCCCTGAGCACGGTTCATAACCTGAGGGTGCGACCATCACAGACTTCCTGCAATATGTCACAACTGACCCAGGAGCATTTCACATTCAGTCTCCTCTGGTTTCAAGCCTTTTGCAAGATGCCAATTAAAAATGTATGTGTTTATAAAGTGGTTAGTGTCATTAATGCCTTAAAATATAAATCTATTCACAGAGAATGTCAGTAAGTACTGAAGTGAGATAAGCTAGTAGTTCCTCTTTTTTTTTTTTTTTTTTTTTGTGAAAAAGCTTGCTCATCTTAAAGTATTGATTCCCTTTACCTTTCAGTCACCAGATTTCATGGCTGTGTATTTCCTTCACCCTGGCAAATGTTCCCAGCAATGTGTATCTCTGCTCTAATTAATTTTGAAAGAAGAGCAGACATGCAAATTGCCATTTGCTCTCAGTGGATTATCTAGACTCAGGCTTGCTACACAATGAAAAGAAAAGTTGCCTCTGATTCTACCACATATCAAATAAACCGGACGAATCTAATACACAATGTGGATTCTCTGTGTTTGGTGTAGGCCTGTCAGGATTTCAAACATATATTTTCTCAGTCTGGATGATTTCTCATAGTTCACTCACAGTGCTGCTCTTTTCCTCTGCATCAGTTATCAAATCATCATTAATCATACCAGAGTCTCCACCATTAATCATATCAGAATCTCCACTGCGATGGGAAACAAACAAAAAAAGTATATGGGGCTAAGATAAGACAAAACAAACACTTACTCTGAGACCAGTGGCCAGACTGGGAGTGATGGTCTTACAACTTTCCTAGCTATCGAATAAGATGAAGCTCTGAATTCCAGCAATAAAGACTCAGGAAACCTTGGATTGTAGCACAATATACTGTGAAGCGTATGTACAAAATGTACATCAGCTTTTATTTTTATTAATGTAATCAATTAGCTAATTAAAAATAGCTAAAGCTACAATTAAAACGGGCTTTCAGGCTAGAGCCACTGTTATGACTGGAAGCCATTCTGCTAGCAGGATATAGGTTAAGATGGCAATGACCCTTCGATACTTCTGTTACTCTGTGTCTGAGAAATTGTAAAGATAAATCACTGGGGAAAACCTGAAGCCTGTGCAAAATGTCTCTCTTACGCTTTTAATACTACTCTTCTAAGAATCCTTCATATTTATCCTTTTAATCTTGTGCTCAGACTGCAAGTATATCGAGTAAGGGCCTTCTCTCTGGTTTTGTTTTGTAGGGTCTCTACACTGGGAACCGCAGGTCCATGGCTGGAACCCATAGATGCTACGGTATTTCAGATAAGTACACCAAGTACTTTAGGTTGTCCTTTGAATTGTTTTTGGACCTTGGGCCTGCTGAGGGCTGAGATGTATTAACTTGGCTACACATCTCCTGGACTAGAGCTGACATACCCAGCCAGCCTGGGGTGGAACCTATTCAAGTAGATATACTAAAATTGATGGCATTGTTGTACTGAAGCATGTCCCAAGAAAGACCACATGAAGGTTACCATCTCATGCTCAAACAACCTAACAAAAGCAACTATATGCTTAAAAATTAGTGATTTTTATATAGATACACAGAGAGAGGAGAGGAGAGGAGAGGAGAGGAGAGGAGAGGAGAGGAGAGGAGAGGAGAGGAGAGGAGAGGAGGGAGAGGAGAGGAGAGGAGAGGAGAGGAGAGGAGAGGAGAGGAGAGGAGAGGAGAGGCGAGGCGAGGCGAGGCGAGGCGAGGCGAGGCGAGGCGAGGCGAGGCGAGGCGAGGAGAGGAGAGGAGAGGAGAGGAGAGGAGAGGAGAGGAGAGGAGAGGAAAAAAAAGGTAAAGGGAGAGGGAAAGGGAAAAGGAAAAGGACAGGGAAGGGGAAAAAGAAAAGTGGAAGGGAAAGGAGAAAGGAGAAAGGAAGGAGAAAGGAGAAAGGAGAAAGGAGAAAGGAGAAAGGAGAAAGGAGAAAGGAGAAAGGAGAAAGGAGAAAGGAGAAAAGAAAACCCAGGTCCAATAACTGTTTGCAATTCCTAATAATTATTTAGGTCCACCACAGTTTAATAATAAATGCATGGCATCGTGTAGAAAGTTATACAAATAAGGCAGGAGCTGAGCCTGCCAGCAGTGCTCAGTAGTCAATGCAAACACCGACAGTTACAAATTAACTCAGGCAACCAGTAAACCAGACCAATAGGAAAGCTGCCTTTTGCAACCATTCTACTTCTGGGAACACAAAAATCCATATCAACTAAAAATAAAATAAATGTTTCACTAAAGCTCCCAATGCATTTGTTAAACAAGAACAAGAATCTGTAGGATAGGTAGGGATATACAACTCGGCAAGGTAACTTGCTCTGAGGGATTCAGCCTGCCATTGTACAACGGGTCCTTACCATGTAGAGCAAATTAAGATTGCATTGCTAGCTACTGCGGAACACCACCTTCAGCAGCTTTTCATCCAAGAACATATTTCTTATTTTCCAGGATTTGGCCTCACCTACAACACATTTTGCTAAGAGTAATTTGAAAACTGTGAATGTGATGATAGCCTAATCACTCAAAACTTTAGCAATGAAAATACGGAAAGGCTGTTGTATAAAAAGATAGCTAAATAGAATGGTTTAGTTTGACAGAAATAGAAAATATGACTCAGATAGGGAAAAGAGCTCTTTGCCCTTTAAAAAAATCACTCTCATTCTTCCTCTTTCTCTAACACAGGAGCCTTTCAGGGAGAGTCTGGTGATGCTGCATTATTGATGTGATACAGGTCTCCAGTGGAAACAGATGTGATATGTTTGGTTTTCTCTGATAGTCTGGGCTGAACACAAAGCAAATTACTGAATGTCAGAAGACTCGGATTCATTGAGACCGTTCAAAGCACACTTTTAAAAGAAATTCTTAAATAATAAATCTTAAATTTCAAGCCTGTTGCATAACCAAAAGTTATATACGTACTAAAAGAAATGCGTCCCAAGGGATTTTGCTGAGACAGACTGCAAGTGACATTAAAATGCATATGTTCAGCTTTAGGATTTGTTTGTTCTCAAACCAGGCACTGATAGTTGGGGTGAAAGACACATAATAGCACAGTCTGGGTGAACACAGAATCGCAGAATTGTTGACGCTGGAATATATACAATTTAACTGAATATGTATAATCTCTGACAATTTTCCCAACCCGTGTTGGATCCTTTATTTTTAAAAACACAGTTTGACACCATAAACGTTCTCTTTACTGCTCCTTGGTTTCTGGCAGGCTGTTTTAGACACAGCATAGTCTTCCCACACAAGAGGTCAAGCAGAGGTAGAAGAGAGCTGGTTTGGCCCAGGCTAGGTCACACTCCAGCTTCAAGAGGAATCTAAGGCCACTGTACAAAAAGGCAGGTTTTGTCTATCCACCCCAGAAAACCACGCAATCTACGTTAGGAGCAAACCCAAGCCACAGGATGAGTTTTCTGTATTTACTGAGATACCTGCCTGAGATCTGCCTTTCCAGCTCACAGTAGACCTGTAACAAGACTCAACTAAAGCAATCAGCAGTAATCTCTCTCGTGAATAAGAGAAACAGTGTGATGGGACACGCTAGATTATGTCTCACTTAGGTGATAGCTTCAATTTAATCAGTTTTCACGAAGCAGCTCAGAAGGGAACATCGTTTCCCGGTCTCTGCTGAAAACGAGAGATCCTGGGCGACACCACTGACGAATCTCAGCTGCCACTTTCTTCTTTCATCCTCTTTTTTCATCTTTTCATCTGCTTCTTGGCTTTCTCCCTAGGCATTCCTGCTAACTTGGGGGGGGAAAAACCAAGGGTGGGGTGGCTGAGCCTGAGGCTGCTGAGACATCACTGGTGGAAAGGAGACCGAGGGTCTTCCCGCTTCCCATTACGGAGCTCCTAAATGGGAGACCTGGTGAACCCCGGGCAGGACTAAGGTGGTGAGAGGAGACGGGACCTCACGCGGTTCGGGAGAAGACAGCCCCGGGGGCGGGGGGGAGGGTCGACATCGGGGAGGAAGGGAGGAGAAGAGAAGCTGCACCTCGCCTGCGGGCAGTCACTTATCGGACGGGGCGGGGGAGAAAAGGTCAACGGGCACGGCGCGGCGGGGCACGGCGCGGCTCGGCACGCACAACATGGCGGGGCAAGGCGAGGCGAGGCCGGGCAGGGCGGTTGAGGACGGGGCGTGGCGGTTGAGGGCGGGGCCTCCGAGGGCGGGGCCGCCGGGGGGCGGGGCGGGGCGGCGGCGGGCGGGCGCAGGTGCGCAGGTGGCGGGGGCGGGGGAGGCGGCCGCGGCCATCCTGCCGCAATTTCCCTGTGTCACGGCTCCCGTCTCCTAGCAACGGCGCCGAGTCCGGCCGGCAGCCGCGGCAGCCGCGCACCGCCCGCAGCGGCGGCGGCGGCACAGGCAGCGGCTCCGCCGGCCCGGCGGGTCCGGCGGCGAGGGCGCTGCCGGCGGGCGGCCCCGCGGCGGGAAGGATGCGGCATGGCGAGGGGGCAGCGCTCCCGCCGAGCTCTCTGAGGCGGCCGGCGGCGGCGGCGGGGCCGAGGGGGCGCCCGGCGCTTGGCCCAGCCCCGCCGCCCGCCCGCCCGGGGCCGTGAGGGCGGCGGCGGCGGCGGCGGCGGCGGCGGGGCGGGCGCCGCGCGGGGATGCCCGCTCGGGCCGGAAAGTTTCTTCCCCGCGGCGGCTCGGCCGCTTCCCGCGCGGACTTCTCCCCGGTCCTCCTCGGTAAGTGACCGCGTTCCCCCGCCGCTGCCGTCTTCAGCGGCGGCTCCGTCCGCCGGCGACCCCCGACCGACGCCCCGAGGAGGAGCGGCCGGAGCTCGGGGCTGCCGTCCGGCGGGGCTCGGCGCCCTGCCCCGACGGCGGGGAGCTGCGGGGCCAGCCCGGCCGGCGCGGAGCCCCCGCCCTGCCCGCGGGGCACCCAGCGGAGGCAGCGGCAACCCCGGGCTCTGGTGCCGGAGCCTCTTTAAAACGGTGCGTGGCGGCCCCTTCCCCGGCAGCCGGAGCCCGGCGAGCCCCGTCTGTGCCGCCCGAGGGGTGGGAAGGGGTTAAACCGGGTCCTGTTAATACCGTTAAGGCTGTATTTGGTCTTTACCGAGCAAGGTCGGGGTAGTGCTTGAGGGCTCGCCTGAGGAGCCGGCGGCGGCGGGCTGGGGTGTGGATGGAGGTCGCGGTGGGTTCGTGCGAAACGTGGCTCCAGCCCCTGCGAGTCCCGGGTTGTTTTATGGCATTGCGGTCACTGGCAATGGCCGGCGCTCCGACGGTGCCCTCCTTCGCATGCCGAGCTCTGCTCTCTCCGTCGCCAAAACTCAGTGCCAGGCGATGCCGAACTGGGAAGGTTCCTCGGAGCCGATAGCCATCTGTTTTCGCCGTGGTAGAGGAGACGGGCTGCTGGCTAGTGGGCAGCAGAAAGAATGAGATCAACGAAACGGCAATTAAAGCAAAGCGTGCCCCGATAATTACACTTTTGCATCAACAAAAAAATGCTCTCTTTTGTTTTTTGCCTTTTAAATAAATAGTTCAGCGATAGGAAAGAGAAGACAAGTCTCTGCTCTTTGTTTTGAGCGTGCAGTACCTCGGAGAGTAATTTAACAATGTCCTCGCTGACAGCACCCTTCTTTTTCTGGGGAAAATACAGACGGAGCAAATGGGACACAAAATTACCGCATACGTGGCAAATCTGGGAATAGAACAGAAAAGAAATGAGATTTAAAAGCTGAACGGGGGAAGGAGAGCAAGATTCTTTTTTTTTAGGTGCTTACTTAATCGCCTTTCAGTGCAATTAATTGAACTTTGCGAATCGTGTTATATTCGGTGTTGTCATCTTTTGCTCCCTCAAGGAAAAAATAATCGGACACTCAGAAAGAGAAAGGGGGGAGGTGATCCTGCTCCCCGGTAGCATGAAGGAATATCTTCCAAAAAGAATCGCAACAGTGCAGGAATTGCTCCTACACACTGCATTTTGTAGCTAAGATCACTGTAACAGAGAGATGACTTCTGATGGTCCAGTAAAACAAAAGCCATAAATGCTCAATGTTTAGTCCCCTGCCAGTTTCCCCAGGTGACTCGCAAGGGTTTGTTCCTCCTTTAATAAGATTTGACATGCCATCTCTTACCTGCCAGCCACGATCTCCCCTTTCTGGGGGCGGGGAAGGAATTCGCCGCCGTTACATAACGGTTACCTGGAGCATTGCACATGTTCCCAAACCAGGGATGCCTCTGGACCGCAGGCAGGAGATGAATTTCTGTAATATTGCAGATCGAGTGCAAATGGCTAGGAGGAAACTTTCACAGGGCACCGCTTTCCAGTGTTCAAATGTTTCCCTTGTGCATTTCACAGTAATTCCTTTCCCGCTCATTTAAGAAAGGCAAGTAATATGTTTAACCCTCCCCCCAGTAATGTGTAAGTAATGTAATGAAGCAAATGTTATCTATAGATCAAATATACTGCCTTCCTGCTTTTATTTCCCCCATCCCCTCAAATCCTGCATGACATCACTAACCGCAGTCAGCGTGCAGTGTAACCCCAGACCCTGTTAGGGAGTGGGGCTCAGCATCCTCTGAGCTCCGGTGCTTTGCAAGCTCCTTCTGAGACCAGCAAGATCATTTTTTTGTTTATACCAGCAAATACCACTCCCTCAGTCCTTTACCTGGAGTGTAAAGAAATTAATTAGCTGTTTGGCAAGAGTGTAGTGGGGCACATGGCTGCTTCGATGCTGTCAGTCTGCCTGTCTCTTTCTCACACGCAGGAGCTGTGTGGGCAAGGGAGATCGGCCTGTTGGTGTCAACCCCCGTCCCAGTTGTTGAGGGTTTTAATTAGCAGGAGTTTGAACGAGGAGCAGCAAACAGAGACACCTCTTGTGCTGCACGTCTGACCCTGGTCCTCATCCTCTTCTCTTCTCTTCTCCCTTTCACTACAGGAGCTGGAGTGGCCGTAGGGGGCAGTGCTCTGGATAGCCAGCCATGATCGCCACTGGAGGCCTCCTGAGGATCTCAGCTAGGAAACAGGACCCCTTGCGACCCCAAAGCCAAGTCCCCAGACGCAAACGCAAGGCCAAAAAGAAGCGCAAGAACGACGTGGTGGTGGTGAAAGGCAAGCTCAAGCTGTGCTCCCTCTCGGGGCTCATTGCCCTCTGTGGCATCCTGGTACTGCTGGTGGGAATCGCCTTGGCTGTGGTGGGCTACTGGCCGAAGCCCAGCCAGGTATACAGAGAAGGCAGCTTCAGCGGGGGCCGGCACCTGGCACCGCAGGGTGGCACCCCCAAGAACCGCTCCCGGAGCCAGGAAGGGGCACAAGCAGGGATCCATCCAGAGTCACCCCCCAGAGCCAACACCTCCACCACTGCTGCCACCCGGGGGTCCCCACAGTCCCCCCCACCTTCCTCGTCCTCACAGGCCTCGGTGGGTTTCCTTTTCCGTCTTTTCTCGAGCTACTTGCACTCAGACAAGCTGAAGGTGCTGGGCCCCCTCATCATGGGTATCGGCATCTTCCTCTTCATCTGCGCCAATGCGGTATTGCACGAGAACCGCGACAAGAAGACCAAGATCATCAACCTGCGTGACCTCTACTCCACCGTCATCGATGCCCACAGTCTGCGGGCCAAGGACGGAGGCACCCCGGCCTCAGCCCCTCTCAACGGCTTTGTCAACTACGTGCAGTCCCGGGGCCTGGAGCTAAAGCCTGGCGGTGAAGGCCTGGGTGCTGCGGCCGTTCTGGCCAAGAGCTCCTGGCCACCAGGACTGGGTGTCTCCCTTTCCCCGCCAGACCTGGCGTCCTCGCCGCGGCGTTCCTCCTTCTGCACCCCACCGCAGCCACCCAGCCTGGCCGAGGCTGTGTACAGCATCTACCGGGAGCGTGCTGCCCTTGCTGGCCGCGCTGTCGCCAGCCCACCCTGCAGCCCGCCGGAGAGCTGGGGACGGCGCAGCACGGCCAGCTCCATCGTCGGCTCTTCGTTGAGCGCTTTCGCCCTCCTGCCCTTGGCGCCGAGCGGCGGAGGGGGAGGCTGGCGGAGGCCCCCTGGTGAGCGGGGAGCCCGGGAGATCCCACGGGGGGAGTTTGAACTGAGCCTGACCGACCTCAGCAGCAGCTACATCGAGGGAGGCTGTGGGACGAGGAGGCACAAGCTGGTTCTCAGGCGGCAGAGCACCAGCTGCTTGCCCGATGCCAGGTGTCCCGTTTTCCCTGAGCCACCTCGGTCCCCGGCTGTCAGCAGAGGCCCAGACTCCAGCCTCTTGGTAAAGGCATCTTCTAGCTACTCCAAATCTCTGGATCTGGGGGGGTCGCCCCCCTCAGCCCCTCCTGCCATCGCCAGGATGGACTCTCAGAGCTCCCAGTCTGAGCCTTCCAGCAGCAATAAGGGCTACAGCCACCTGGAGGAGGCAGGCACCTCCTTGGAGTCAGTTGCCAACACCCCAGCCAGTAAAATCCAGGACTGTGAGGAGGAACCTGTTGAGAAGACGGACCCCCTCAAGGCTACCAGCAGAGAACAAACAGGGGAGCAATCCCAGCAAACTCAAAGACAGTACACAAATAAAGAGAAACTCTTTATGATTTCTAGGTCGCATGCTGCATTAGGGCTGGAGGACGGGGAACTGGAGAGTACTGGCATCTAAACAAAACAGAGAAGGCACGAGGACACCTTGCAACCCTCCACACCTTCCCCCCTTCTCCATCTCCTTGTGGACTTAGGAAACCGATCAATATCCAAAGAGCTGCAGTATGTTACCCTTGAAAATTGAATTCCATAAATCCTGTAGATGACTTCAGGAAGAAAAAGAATATCCTTTCTGTCCGATTGTGATTGTATGTTCCATGCAAGCCAAATTGTATTAAATATCCACAGTCCAGCAAGTTCTTTGGATCAGATTAATACAATTTCGGACAGTATAACTGTGCACTTTACTGTTTTGATTTCCAAGTGCCCCTTCTTCTTCTCTGATTTCTTTCTTGCTGATTTGCCACTAACTGCTTGAAAACCGCAGGCACCTTTTTAAGCTCAAGAGCAACGTGGTCTTCAGATCAAGAAAGCCGAGCTCTCTCTTTGTTTTGGTTCAATCACTAAAAAGTTTGCAAGGCCTTAAGGATGACGTACCTTGACAAAGAATGAGTTTGTTTAAATTCTGGAAAAAAATGACAATTTAGAAGAGACTGGAGCGGAACAGAGCTCTGATGATTTAGTTAAAACCATTGCATTCCTGAATCCAAAATACCTACTACTACGTGATACTTTATTAAGTATTATTACACATGTATTGACTAATAGCATTAAAAGATTTTTCTTTTTAATAAAACATTTACAAACAAAACTGCCACACAAAAAAGTCCTTTATTTTGGTAAGTAATTACAGATATCAGAAACTTTTTGGTTTTATACTGTGAAAGATTATAGAGATGCTGTGAGGCCAAAGGTTTGCTTATGCTTTTAAGTGGGTAATTAATAATTTAGGAGTAATTTCAAAATAAATATTGGTTCGATCTCTGAGAAACCACACTTTAATTCAATCAGCAGATTCTGTCTCCATTTGTAACCGTGCTCTGTGACAGCTGAAGAAATGTGAGATTTTGACATGCTAAGGAAAAAAAATTTTTAAAGGTTTGACCTTCTATTAAAATCAGATTTTTCGTAACACATTAATCTCAAACTGCAGCATATTCTTTCTGGATTTTTCACTTCCCTTATAACTGTTGCATTAAGGCTTTCTGCTGTTACGGTTCCTATTCGTGAATGCAAGTGCATAAGCTTAATTTTAAAGCATAATGATAGCCCTGTCAATCTCATAGCAGTTGGCTCTATTGAAGTCAGCGGAGGTTTCTCACTGACTTCGGCGTGGTGAGGATTTCTTCCTGCGTGAGAAAAGCATCAGGTTTCCTGAAGGCTGGAGAATGCCTTGTCTGTAGGCAGATTTTTTCTAAATTGATGAGCTGTTTCATTTTTGTAGCTGCAGCACGGCAGGCACTCTTTTATTTTCCCAAAACAGCTTTATGTGCTCATAAGATTTTGTCAATACTTCAGATTTTAAATATGAATGTGGCATTTCACTACTACGGGAAGAGAAATCGACATTAAACAAATACAGTGTGTAGGCAGGCAAGAGTCTGTCTGTTGCAATTGAAATTTTTCTTATGGTTTCATTTTTTAAAATGCTTAGTTACATATTTACCTACTTACAATACATTGCAAAATGGAATATAACTATCACTAAATGCAATTGCATTTAGTAATCCAGCAAAATCCTTTATTAAATAAGGCTAATTTAAAAGAAAAGAAGAAAAAAAAAAAGAACAATTTGCCATGTCAGAGTCTTGAAACTGGAGAAGCAGAAAGTGCCTGTTCTCTCGAGCAACAGAGACATCCAGGTGGCAATATCTTTCTTCCTCTCAGTGGCAACCAGTGCATTGGCGATATGAACATCAGTGTGGCATTTTTTGCTATCAGACTGCTAGCACACAGCTGGCAAAAATATGTTGTAAAACTGCCTGGACTGGTGTGGGCTGGATTAGGCGCCATGTGAAGTGGCGAGCGGGTGGCTCAGCTGGCGCTGGCGTTTGCACGGGTCTTTCCTTTCAGTTCCCCATGGCCGATGGCCCTGCGCTTCTGCTCCTTCTCCTGTGACTTCCAGCAAGATTTATGAGATGTATCTGAGCAGTGTTACCTGGTGCTGACGGAGATGCTAGATATTGACGCAGCTGAAGACACCCTGTTCGTTATTTTCCACACGAAAACCCTTCATTGAGGTGCAAGGGAAGAGGCGAGTCATGGGTGCTACTTATTGGGGCGTGGGGTCCTCATGAAGATGTGGCAGGGGGTTGTTTTATTCTGAGAGGGGAAAACAAATGCCTTTTTTTAATATTCTTAGTAAATATTTCTTTAGTCATCCGAATCTACAGTGTGCTCTGAAAAAAAACCACTTTAAAAAAGCCTCTGGGTACTCCTTAGATTGATTTAAAACAAAGCAGCCCAGTAATTCTTCAGATGATTAATTTACTGCAAAGCTTTCTGAATAACAAAATTACAACAGAGTTTGGGTTTAATAAGTAAAATTATATCTTGTTCCTGTGTTGCCAAAAAAGGTGTGAAACATGAACTTTCATCAGTCAAGCTGGATTTTTTTTAACAGCAGCTAGAAGTGATTTGTAACATATAGATTAATAAGCAGAGAAAGCTGCCTCTCTCTGTTCGCAGGTTATCAAAAAATCTCTCTTTTTTTTTGCAAATTTAGTAATTAAAACTATTTGTTGAGCAACATGCAGTGGTGGAGTTGGAGTCAGAAACTTTTGTTTAAAATTCAAGATGGGCAAGTCAGTTTAACATGCCGATGCTGGAAAACGGCTGAGAAATTCAACCCCTGTGCACCAGCCGTGACTGCTGTTAGTAGCATCAGCCTTGGCGAGAAACGCAGCGGCTGGTAAGGAGCTGAGCCTCTCCTGGTGATACCAGCAGGTAACGGGAGTGCTGGGCTTTGTGCGTTGACCTGTTCTTGAGTCTCTCCCAGCTGGCCCCGACCGCTTCTCGGGACTGCCAGTCTGCCTCTTGGCCATCATTTGCGCATTCTGTCGCATGCTTATGCATTTTTCTGCAATCTAGTTTCTTCCTTTCAACCTTCGTCTCCAGTGTCCTGCCACCAAGTGCTTCCCCCAACAGTCCTTGTCAAGAGCTGAGAAGCTGCCTCTACTTACCAGTATCCGCCTGCCTGCGTGTTGCGGAAAGAGATGTGCTCCCACACAAAATGTTTATTAAAGAAGGAATCGTTAGTCCCCCTGTTTAAAAAGTGATATCCCTGAGGATATGTTAAGCTGGAATACCTAGGCATAGATTTGTGCTATGGAAAAATCAGATTTTGGTCCGGAAATATGTGTTTTGATTTGGTTTGGTTTTTAGCATAGAAGAAGTGCTAGGATATTATATAAAATTTCCAGAGGAAAAGTTAATTTCTGCCTGAACCCTCAGAATACTCCCGTCACTAGGTAGAAGGCTGCATCTGTTCCTTATCAGTATAGGTGCTGCTTGGACCAGTCTGAGGACATAGGCAAATGCCCTAATTGTACTTCAGTCATGCTGCTGTTTATTACAAAAATCTCAGGACTCTCGAGAAGCTGCTAACGTTGTAGTGTAACCCAGTTCTGGCTCAGTTTTCACTGGCTAGCAAAGTATTTAAAATCCTTGCGGTAACCTGGCTCACTTGGCTGAACTGATTTACCAAACTCCCCAACTGTTGACATATCAGCTGATCTACTACAAAAGACTATAGCCCAGATTTATTACCCTGTATTGTTTAGACACATTTTTAACAGCTTTTTCAAGGACTGATGCCATCTAACAGTGAGTAATAGTGCACGTACAAACATCGAATTAGGTAACTGTTAACATAGTTGTAAGTCTGCAGTCTGAGACAGAGTATGGATTTCCGTGACAGCCAAAACAGTGTACACAAAAGTAGCAAGATGACTTCAATTAAACAATAATTTTTATTAAAAGTAATGGAGATGGCACAGTGATAAAGCTTATTGGATTTCAGTAGGAGGAATAGCCTTTGATAACACTTAACAGTTTTTCTTTCTAAACAAGAATATGTTCATATGGATGCAATAAAACAGGACTGTATTTATAGTGAGAAATGAGAGTTACGAATAATTTAAGTAGATCACCAATTAATGCTTTGCCTCATTGACATATTTCAGTCCCTCAAATTTCTCTCTGCATGTGAAAAGAGGGAAAGAGAGGAGGAGAAAGAAAAGAAAGCAACAACCAACCTCTGGCCATAACCTACCCAGAAATCAGGCCTTGCTACACAAAACCCACACAAATATGAGTGCTCAGTGGTAGCTGACAATTAAAATCTTAATAGTCAATAAAAGTATAGATTTTTTTTTGGCCTTTTTTTCTTCTAGAGCAAATACATCAAACTTTCCTCAGAAAAAAATGCTTTCTCTATCACCTCTCCAAGACTGTCAATAGCAATAATGCAATGCTTTATCCAGGCTGCTTAATTACTATTTTTCATTTTGGTCTCACAAACAGTGAACAAGATGCGCAGCAGGTGCAGGCACAATCTGAGAGGATGAATAGGGTCTCACAGCCACAGGAAAAAATCTTCCATGGAAGAGTATACTGTCACCTATTTTATTTCAGAAGCCAGGCTTTCTATTTACCACTTCTAAAACCTCCAAAGCAGAAACGTCTAAGCAAGTGCACTAGAAAACATCTTCTACCATTTAGCTTTCACTGTAAGCGTGGAGACAGAGGGAGACTCTGGAGGCCCAACAGAGGCAGGCATGATCAGGTGAAATGGCATCAAAGTTTGGATGGGGGAACTAGGCTACTAGAAAGGATCTGACTGGATCACAGGATAATTCAGGAACTGGAGGAGCATGGCCTCTGCTTATCCACTGGTTAGTCTTTTATCTACATTTTAATTAGATAGAGGCAGTGGAGCCACAGTACTACTTTTAAAGTTTTCTCTCCATTTTTCTTTTTAAAATACATTGCAATGAGACAGAAAGGTTGTTTGGTGAAAGTATCAAAAGAGATGCAAACTAAAGTGTCAAAATCACTATTAAAACCTGAGTCTGTGAGCTTTCCTTTGCCCTCGTCTGCACAAAGGAGTTTCAGTCTAAGATTTTCAGTATTTTTTTTTCTTCTTTTCTTTCTGCTTTCTCCCCATGACAAGTTTGGTTCTGGTGAGGACACGTAACTGATACACTCTCAGACTGGAAGGTAGAAATGGGGAGAGATTGTTTGGCTTTAGAGAAGCAGCCCTTTCCATGCTAAGCTTCACGGCTAAAGTAAAAAATGGCAAGTAAAAAATTATAATCAAGTGATTAATATATTATTTTCATAAAGGTTTAAATGAACTCCAACTTTGAAGAAAACATAACCCACAAGGCCAGGGTATAGTTATTGCCAAACAATTGGAAAAACCATCACAATATTTACTGAAATATCTAAATATATTGAGACTAATCATGGTTTTGTTTTGTTTTTTTTATTTTCTGTGAACTGCAAAAGATAAGACATTGCAATACCCACTGTCACATAAGTTAAGATGGTGCAATACTATCACATAACCTAGGATTGCTCTTTGTTCATCACCACTCGTAAGATTTGGCACGCTGCTGACGCATCGTCCCTGACCTGTCTGGGAGCAGGCTGAGGCCATGCCATACAGCTCCCATTTTGTTGCCATAAACTAAATCAGCCACTTGTTAAGGAGCTGGACTTCATAACATGACCATCAGTTCTGGTAAGAGTTGGAGCTGGTAATGACTTTGCAAACGGAGGTGGCTCGGTACAGGGTGCAATGCAGCTCCCTTCACACCTTGGAGCAGCACGGAAGCCTGTGGTAGGGTCTCACAAAAAACTACCTGCAAAGACCTGGCAAACTAGCGTTTCTGAGGTCTGCCACACAAGAGTCACCAGAGGCAGCTCCATCAGGATAAATCCCTAATGAGCTAATATGATACTTCTGCAACACCATAAAATAGCCTTCCTCCCTCATTCCTGAAGCGTACTTTAGGTCTCTCTGAGGGGTGTAGCACGTTTTTACTTCACTGACTTTACAATCAAAATTCATTTTAAAAAAACGCAGTCTGGTCTCAGAGCCTAATAGAATCTATTATTTAAAATGCTTATAGAGTCCCTATTAAAATAGCATCAGATGACCTCACAGTCCTTAATGTATTTCTCTCTAACATGCCTTGGGTACAGAGCATGACTTTCTTCTTCTGTAAAAAAAAGGCACAGAGATACAGCCACAGACAAAGTGTGCAAAGACCAGATTAATTTTTTAAAAGAGAGAAGGATATACACACCAGTATGCAGTGATGACAGCACACAAATATCTGCCTTTAAGTGATGTTTCCAAACCATGCAAGTAGCCTACTGTGAAACAGAGCCTTGAACGCTTGTCCTCCAACAGGAGATCCATCCCCCATCTTTAACAGAGCGTCTTTCTGCACGCAAGACACTGAAGTGCTAATCTATGTTACTATCTTCCAGACTCATCGCACACAATATTACAGGAAATAACTTAGCAAAAGCGTAAGACTTTCCAAAGACCTCCCTGTAGAACATTTAAGGACACAAGCAATATTAGGCAGCTGATGCCATTCCGTTTCAAAAAAAGAACTTAAAATGAGAACAGGTAAAGTCTGACACTGCTTATTAGTTTACTGTGGTAACACAGTATAAGGTGATGATAGTAGCAGCTCTTTGGGTTTTGGAAACTTAAATCTGTCTGCTGGCACTGCTAACTTAATTAACACTACAGGCTGCCTTGGTGCTTGCAAATGCCAACAGGACAGTTCTTGTCCTTGTGTCTGTCTTTGCAACGTGTGCAGTGTCTGGAGCAGCAGCACTGAAACAAGGACGGGTGCTAAGGCTGCCTCTCTCACCATCTGATCAGACACTAATACAAGCAAGCTGTGGAAGTTGTTTCTTTTAGACCCTTAAGCTAGGGTTTTGGTGCATTGTCACTTTAATGAAGCAGTTGCGCTTTTTAAGGAAGTGTTTGGGACTAACATGCACGAAAGGTGAAGAAGCCTTCCTAGCAATGTTCTTTGCAACAGTCTACTGCCTCTCCTCCGGCATACAGGGTGGAAAACTTGAATAAAAGCTGTAGCACAGTTCTGGGATCAATGAGCTCCCGGTGCTGCAGCAGTGCTATGCCTCGGTAGCCCTCTGGCTGGTCCATGCTTGTCACTGACAATCTGGGAGGAGAGGAAAAGCGGCACATGATGAGCTATGGAAGGTCAGCAGCTTCTAGCCATCACCAGTTTGTGCCAGCTGCCAGCATGGCACCTAACAAGCCCCAGGAGTTACCCAAAGAGCAAAGGAAGCCAACAAGATTGCAGGTTGCGTCATCACTGGTGTCACCAAGAAGGCACTATTGAAGATGGCAAGCAAAGGAAAGCAACAAATCACTGAAGTTTCTGTTGTGCTTGTCCTTGCAGTTTTAGGTTGTCAAATGTGGACAAAGAGGAACCACAAAATATTGCAGTTGCAGCGGCAGCGGTTAGTAGCACTCAGCTGTTCCCATTTATAGCTGGCAGTGACTTCACTGTAACTCATCACAGCCTCCGTAAGAGCTCTGTGCAGATCTGCTAGCATCATCCTAGCCAAATAGAGGCAGGGAAATAAAAGGCTTTCTTTCCCTTGAACGGGAGAACCTAGTGCAATGGCTAAAATAAGCCACCACCTCGCTCCCCCGCTCCCTTCCCACGTATCTGTCCTCTCCCTGAGAAGCTGGACCACCCCAGGGCACCAGGGCTGCAGCGAGCATTTCCTCCTGGCTTGGCACACGCGTCTGTCCTGTGTAGCCGCCTCCACCTGATGAATCCAGGGGAGCCGAGGGGCCTGAAGTCAAAGGAAGCTGACACATTCAAAGGAATTACATTTTTAAAGCAATATTAAGATAATGTTTACTACATCTTTCATTTCACCGGCAAATTGGCCCAGTCCTCTGCTCAAATAAACATTTTATGCTGCCTAATGATTCACCAGCAGGTTGAATTAATTCTCATATAGGCAACAGATTTCTTGACAGCAATGTTTTCCGGCAAGCCCTATTAGGTATGTATCCAAAATGTTCTGTAGAATATCTTGTTTTAGTTTACAGTTGTAGATAAATCTTGCTGGCAATTTAGGCAAATATGCTTTAGGTAACTCTGCTGCCATAAAAAGGATAGAACTATGTTTTTCAGCAAAACTGATAAAGAAAGTGAACACAAGTATTGTGTTTAATCCCAGCCTAGAGAAATGGTTGGGTGGGAGACAAGAATTGGATTTGGATCAACAATAGTTCCTTTACTCAGACTTGCCATTTTACAATTCAGTCTCTTGCTAGAAATGGAATTTTCACCCCACTGGTGTTCAGAAATTCCCAGATACTTTAGTAGATTCGAGATGTCAGAATGTTAGGAAATTAAGGCATAAGTTATTCAAATTATTTTAAAATGACTTGTGGATTCCTCTGAGCAGTTGGAATGCTTATAAGCTGCAGGGAAAATAAAGATTACCCCTAAATATCTTTTGGTTTCGCCAGCAGGAGCTTCAAGTGGCCTGGGTGACATCGATAAGTAATATATCCTTTTCAAACACATGCTGATAAATGTTCCATACTACGAATCTGGATTGCCTAACATTTTTTGCTTTCTTTCCTACCACATGAGATGATAGATTATTTGTGTTACACATAGTAAATGGGAGCAATATCCAGTATGCAACCTTCTCTTAAAAAGTCTGTGTTTGATGAACATAGGGAGTATTTACTCTTCATGACTCTGAAATAGTGATTAATGCACTAGTTTTACCATCTTAAAATATAGAAGCGTTAGCAGGTCTTGTTCTATCAAGAAGAGTCCTGAGAATTTCTCTGTTTCTCCTCTGTCAAGGGCTACAACTTAATCAGCTTTTGTTTAAATGAATAATTCTGTTACAGTACAGAGTGTAAGCAATTACGTTATATGTACTCGAATCTGCATACTGCAGCAACACAACATATATAAATCATCATGTTTATGCACAACTAAAATACATTACTTCTACATAGCCCAAAGAACTGAGCCAAATGCTGAAAATCGAAATTCTGGTGCAACACATGGAGGAACATATGCACTCAGGGTAAAACAGGTGTCCTAGATGGAGAAGGTAATGAGGAAATAGCTGATCTCATCACAGCAGTGATTTAAAGGCATAAGCATGGTAATCAGAGCTGTTTGAAATGGGAAGTTAGACAGAACCTGCCACAAGTTACCAAAAAAAAAGAAAAAAAAGAAGACAAAACCCAAGCAGTAACTGAAGGCAATGCCAAGGAGCCCACCCGCAGCCCATGAAAGCAGTGGCACCTCAAAAGGAGAGAGGAGCTCTCCCCACCAGCGCCATGTCATACGTCAGGCACGTGGGAAAGGGCACAAGTTAAAGCAGGAGCGATTCCCATGGTGGGGAGATCCTTAGTGCTAAGTTGCTGCTTTCGGGCCCTGTGCCACTGTGGCTGGTGTGTCCTTGTGTCCTGAGTGGACGTTGCCCCTCCAGAGACTGGTGGAGCATTTCCTACAACTGCAGGCTGCAGCACAGAGACTGTCCTTCCGTGAGGAGCTGCGATAGTGGCGGCGGCAGCAGCCTCAGCGTCGCTCAGCTCACCCTGCAGAGGAGCCCAGCACCCTCAGGAACGGGAACGTGACAGAACTATTTCCTCCCCTCCACCATTTCCTCCTTCTCCACCCCTGTTACACACACCACATTAGTACCGGCCATTACGTTTACATGTCCAAGGTTGGAGCCAGCCTGAGACAGTACAGCCCATGACACCAAATCCTGCATTTTGCTGCTGCTTCTCTGTGTCATCTGCATAAACGGAAGACGACAGGGAGAACTTGTGCCCTTTCTGTCTGATCTTACACCTTCCTTTGTAGATGCTGGTTGTTTAAGTGCTGCTCTGCGAGGCCCTGATGCATGCTTACTGGTACACTTGCTGCAATCCCATTTTGTGCTGGCTCTGCTTTCCATTTGCAGTAAGTCAGCAGTACACTTGCTCAGTTATATCTGAGTAGGATTACAGCAGCTCAGAGACTTCGTGATGGCTCAGTACCCCTATTGCAACAGGGCCTCTGCAAACCAGTGCAAAATGGGCTTACGAGCAGCAGACTAACAGCTGCCAAAGTGAGCTAGCCCAGAGCCTTTACCAGCTCGAAGGGGTGATGCTGGGCATCCTGCCCTGCAGCAACAGGCTGAGTCACGAAAGCATCCTAGGGGTAAAGAGAAGATGGTGCAGCAAGCACTGTCCTTGCTGCAGGGTGTTCACTACCCAGAAAAAGGCAGCAAAGGGTTCCAGCTGGGAAAGGTAGTCAGATGCAGAAGCATCATGGAAGAGGTAGAAGTGTGGGACCCCATGCCAAACTAGATCAATGGGGTGGAGGGAGAATAAAACAGGAGT
Source organism: Gymnogyps californianus (assembly GCF_018139145.2). Lineage (NCBI taxonomy): Eukaryota > Metazoa > Chordata > Aves > Accipitriformes > Cathartidae > Gymnogyps > Gymnogyps californianus. The sequence goes on along the minus strand of NC_059472.1, from coordinate 54,710,529 downwards.
AGCATGGAAAATAAACAGCAACAGGAAAAGGCAGTGTTAAAGGAAGGTCTAGTGGTGGGGTAATGAAGCAACATCACAGATTCTACGAAGACGTGCTCTCGACAATGGGAAAAGAAAACATACTTTCAGTTTTTGAGAGGCAGATTTAACTACGTAAGTGTATCTCCTGGGTGTAAAGGAGCTAGGGAGAGCTGATTTTAAGCACCACCTTCACATGCACTACCACCTGCTTTCTATGCACAAAAATTTTGGTCAGTTAAGCAATGGCTCTCACTTCCTGCTCTTAAAAAACAGCATGGTGTCACTGCAAGTCCTGCAGCCAACAAGATGGGGGTGGGTGTGGTGTGTAGGACAAGCCAAGAGATAAGGTGTGCAGGCATACTGAGGACTAGATGCTTGGCTTTTGCCCTCAGTGAATAAGACGACATGGACAGGGGAGGAAAAAAATAAAACAAAACAAACACTGCCATGAGTGTGTCCAGCTCTTATCAGATGAATGGTTTTCCTCAAAGCTTAAGCTCCTGGAATTATGAATAGGTTTACATCACTTCTTACACATTTTAAGGTCTTCTTGTGCCAGCAAAAGAAGGCTTAAAAAAAAACCCATGAGTGACAAAGACTCAGTATGGAAGGGAAGTTAAAATGCCCTGAAACATATCTTAAAAACATCTTTTTTTTTAAGCCAAGCTCAAGATTTGATTGGGTTTTGACCAACAATGTTATCAACCCTGAAAAAGAAATAAATTTATTGATAAATCCCATCTACTTTGTAAAGGGTTTCATAACAGTACCTAAAGGCTTTCAGTTATTCAGGCTGAAATTTTATCATTTGCCTTCAAATAATAATTTCCAGTCACTTTATGTGTAGAATTAGTAGTCATTTCAAGTATCAACCTCAGAGGCTGTTTGGGGGGTTTCAGTAAAGCCAGTCAAGAGCAAAAAGATCTCTTCCACCAAGTTAAACCTGAGAGAAGAAAACCCTGTTGCCGGCAGAGCTGCGGAGTCTCCTGGAGCCACCTCATCCTCCCTCTTGGCCGGCCAAGGTCCCCGCTCAGGCTGCGTTTCCCGCAGGTCAGCAAATGTAAGGAGGTAGCACCCCCTGGGATAAGACTCAAGAATCAAGTCCATAGACTTTATATAGGTAAAAGAACTAATTATTCTGGAAGCAGCATGCTCAGATCAAGATACTGTATTTAGATGCAAAGTATTAAAAAAGATCTGCTTTTTTTTAAGTGTAAAAGAATCTCTGCATTTATCAGTTAAATTTATTTCACCAAACAGAATTCCAGCCAATTATCAATAACAGCCTTTATCATGCAGAAAGTTGGGGTTTTGGTTTGGTCTCAACAGCATCAGCTAAGCCCTTGGTGTCACTGATAGCACTGCCTTAGCTGGAGTCTGAGCAGGATTTAACCTCAAATCAACTTAAGTCTGAAGAATACTTATGAACCAACCAGCATTTAAAGCTTAGCCCTCTATCTGAAGAGAATTTGTCACAGAAACCTCAACAGGTCTTTGACTCCAGTTCACTACTCACAAGTAGAGTTGAGCAGCTTCTTTGGCTAAAAAAGAGACAAGTCAAACTTCCCATAAACTTTAGATGTGTATTAGAAACCCAGTGTAATCACATCTCCCTGACCCATTTACTTGGTAAACGTATTGCTATTTTATGCTTATTCAACATTATTTTATTCTTATTCAACAGCATAAAAGTTGAACCGGGCACCTACCAGCAAATGATAAATGCTGGATTTCTGGCAAAGAGGTATATAAACTACTTTCGCATACAGGTGATTGTCTCTCTTCTTTACATTAGGAAACTGAAGGCTGAAAGGCTAGCAAACAGCCAGACAGCAATTTGCTGGGGTTTTCATTTTGAAGACAGAATTACTTAAGTGGTATGTCCAGTTTAAAAACAAGATTTTTTTTTTTTCCCCACCTCTGATCCAAGTGCTGAAATTTAAGATGAGAAACCTTAAGTTACCACATCTTGAAACTTGTAAAAAAAATAATTTTAAATAACATTTCTGAAAGCAGTTGTCAGAATGTTTTCAGCGGATTTGAAAAGAAGTTTTCTAATTATAAGATTGAAAGTCAATCTCCAGAATGGAAAAGAAAAAGCCCTGGGTGGACATTCAATACCTAAAATATCCTATTTTTTAGAAAGTACTTAATTTCTCTCCTGTGAGTGTGAAAAGTATGCTCTGACCTAAATATATAGGCTTTTTAGAGTCTCTTTATGAGACTTGCTCCATGTTTCTGCTGCACAGGTCAGTGACCAAAACCCATGGTAGGAAGCCAGCTTCAGAGGTCTTAAGCCTACATGGTGCCTGGATTTAAGCCCATCTGGGAGTGGTTTTGAGAAGGAAACTGTACAACACAATTACATGAAGTTGCTTAGGATTTACGGGCCCCCAGACGCGTCCTTCTGGCTCCAACTCTGAATAGCCACTACCACAAAGAGAATATTTACCAGAGTTTAAATATTCCCAAAGAGATGGCTTTTTGAATGAGGGTACTTGTCAAACAGTGTCTTTCAGTCCTGCATCTGCTTTTAGTTTCGTGACAATATGAGAAAGAAATAGATTTCCTAACAGAGAAAAATCCATAGTTTTGGTCTGATCCACCCCATCAACACTCCAGAGTGCCATACGCAAGCCCTGCTCTCGGCTAAGCAACTGCAGCCCTTCAGCTGGGGGGTCAGGGTGACAATGCAAGAGTGTGGGACTGCACAAGAAACTGCTTTAAGGCCAAGTAGGGGATTTGTCTCATGGGAATTTTTTTTTCTTTTTTTTTTTTTTTAATCAGAGGTTATGAGGAACAAGAACAAGTTTTGGTAAATGTTTTGAATGGAGGGATTATTCCCTTCTACCTGCACCTAGAGAAACAGTATAGAGCTTTTATCATATGGTATACTACCAAGGCAGAAGCCATAGCTAATAACAGCAGAATACACACATGGAAATGAAATGCCCCAAGAAGGTCAAATTGCTACTCACCCCTAAAACTGCCTGCTCCTAGTTGAAGGATCAAGCATTTAAGAAGCCTGCAGCCAGGTGATCATAGGGCTCGAACCTGAAGCTACCACCTTTCTGGTGGCTCTGCTGTGCCAACAGAAAAGGCTGGCATCTTCCTGACATGAAGCACAGGTAAACGAGGAGGTGTATCTGCTGTCTCCTGCATATGTAGAAAGTACAGGACTATGGGAAGGGAAAGGCAGCTGCACTAACCAATATAGTCTTTATTTATTTTAACGTAACCCACAGATGTAGGACTCTTGCTCAGTTGCATCTAATCCCCCAAAGATATAACATCCAGAAGGAAGAACTGCCCCAGCTGTTCAGATGGCAAAGGCCCATCTGATGTTTAGTGCCTAACAGCAACCAGTAACAGAGGATTCAGAATAAGGTATTTACAGAACACTCCTTCCTTTGGCTTTTGCATCCTGTTTATTAGAATAGCTAGTTTAACAAACATCCAATTAAAACCAGCCAAGAAGCAGGGAGATACTGTTGTCAAAGCCTCCTCTCAACTTACTTGGAAAACAATCATCATTACAGTGCAGTTCAGCATTTAGTTCTTTCCAAAAGAGAAAAAAAAAAATCACAGCCAGTGGGTAATATTTAATGCAAGTTCTCTCCCACCCCAATGTTGTACCATTGCTTCAATAACTCAAGTTACATTAAACTAAACTCAATTAGAAGAAGTTAGCAGATTACATTTATCTTCTACATAAACTACTAGTGCTTATGAAGCAAATTCCTCAAAGGGGAAAAAAATAGGCAAGTTAGAGACCACAAAGGGAAAAAAAAAATCATAGAAAAAGAATAGTAAATGCAAGGATCGTAAAGAATGAATCAAACTCACTTCTGGACCTAGATTTCACAGTGTAATTTCCCTATAGTAGTCAAAGAAGGACAATTAATCTGCTTCAGCAGTATGAAGTTATTTTCATTTCAGAAACTGTCTCCCACCTGCCCTACTCAAATCAGAAGTGTCTAATCATCAAATATATTTCATTTAATTTGAATAAAAAACACCAGGGAACAAAAACATGGATCCCCATTGCTAAATCAGAGCACCAACAAAGTTCAAGGCTTATTTTATATTCTCCATCATAAGGCTGAAAATACACTGTTACAATTTGAACAGCATTATAGAAGCTTATTTTGACTTGGTTATCATTAGAGACTGAAGAGCTGAACACTGTATTTGGTAGATATTTGGTTTTAAGCACTATTCTAAATTGTCAGGATTAATCACAATGATACAACTTAAGTATTTATTTTAACTTAATGTACCAAAACAAGTGTACTATACTCTCAAGATAAGTGAAATTAATTACCCTACAATCATCACAATAATCCTAAAACAGAATTAAACTTAAATTGGAACCTGTACACATTAAAAACCCAAATGTTTATGAGCGCAGGTTCACTACACATTTGCTACACTCCAGTGCCATCTGTCTATAAAAAGATAATTAACATTTTCAATAAGACGACATACAGCTTGTTGTAAAGTGTACTTGGTCCTAGGCCATTGAATCCACTTAAATTCCTAGGATAAATGACACTGCTGATCCTTTTCTGAATTAAGAAATCATTAAGAAACACTGTTTCCTCAGTGTACATTTAAAGCAAACTTTTCTGGAAAACAAATTCATCCAGAATGTGCTGATACAGAGATGCTCTATGGAAGTCTCACTCTTAATACTCTGCCAGATTAACCTTGAAGTCTTCCTCTAGCATTGAGCTATTTAGCTGCATTTTGAAGACCCCAGAGAAGCTGGGAATAACTACTCTCAAATTTGCATTTAGAAGACCATTTGGGGACAGCCTTTTGAAAGTCCACAACCTTCAGTGGAGCGACACAAAAATAAATGCTCTGCCAAGCACTGCAGCACAAGGGACCTGACACGGACCCCGGTGCCGAGTACAAAGCAGGCTCATTAAATGCAGAGCCTTCCCTTTCCTCCTGCACAGTGGCCGTCTGGTGGGTTTTGTTTTCCGCCCTCCCTGTGAAAAGGGCACAAATACAGGTTGGTTGGGGTTTGTTTTTTTTTTTTTTTAAGTCTGGTAACAAGCTGAACAGGTTTAAAACAGCCTGATGTTAATTTAGCAGAATGCATCCTAGCCTCTCTGCCCAAAGGTGTATTCCCACACACCATGTAGGGAAGCAAACCACCATATGCTTAATGCTACTACTTTTGGGGGGGAAAAAGCTACCTGATGACATGCTTTTTTGAAATGCACACATTTTTTTCAAGGAAAGATGGAGCTTCTAAAAAACTAAATATCGCTTTTCAAGGAGCAATTAGAGCAGAAAAGGGAAGTAAGACATTTTCCAAGCGCCCGATTGCTTTCCTCCGCCTTTTTTGCCCCTTTTATAGATGCCTAAGCCTGCTGCGAGTGTTGGAAGACCTGGAGGCAGCCGGTTCCCTTTCCAGTCGCAGCTGTTTTTCCAGTAGTGCCATCTACTGGTTTCACTCTGCCGTGAGGCTCCGCGGAGAAAATCCTTTCCCCATCCCGCAGGTAGGGCAGGCTTGGCTGGGAGGCACAGCTCCTCTCCCTGGCTTCAGCGAGCAGCGTGCGAAGCAAGGAAACTTCAGCCCCAGCGATGGTTCAAAAGCTGTAGTCTCTTCTTACCAGAAATAAACACGGTTCTGGTTTATCCTGTTCTTTACTAACTCATGCATACATGTGAGACTACAACATAACATTGGTTTAGAAAAAGGCTGGTGTGCCTCGTTTTCCTCCTCAAGGCATTTTACAAAAACATTCATTATGGATTCTTCTTCCTCTCTTCTCTTTCTCTAAAGAAAATTATTTAGTGTTATACCTCATTTTATTCCAAAAATACTACTTCCATAAGTCAGGAAAAATAATTTTCTCATTAAGTAGCTACTAGTCAAAGGAAAGCACATATTTCACAGAACTGTGTTGACAACTAAAATCATCTACCATTTACAGACATGCAGTGAATGATTGTGTTGCAATCATGGTTTGGAGTCTTAAGTCAGAGCAGCTGTAGGCATTAGGCAAGAAGTGTCTTTAGGCAGTACTCAGAGAGGAGAAGGCAGGAAGGCAAAGGAAGGAGCAAAGTCAGGGCTGCAGGCCCAGAGCAGGGGGGGAAGCAGGGTAGGAAGAAATGCAACGAAGGTAGAAGTGTACATTTGGGCACCAGAGGCATCTGGCAACAACTTTGGTATCAATGCATGACTTCTGAAGGGCCTGATCCTGTAAACCAGAGCTCATTTGTCTTTATACTACACATGCTCACACGCACCTGTAGTGTAGGTTCTTGTTTAGACCTAGGCATTTCACCATTACAATATTCAGTGATGTTTCCCTCATAGATTTTGTTCTACTTTGCTTTGTCAGTCTCCTAAAAAGACTGTTCTCTGCCAAAAATGAATTCACCATCCCCAGCCCCCATCTCAGCACCACTGTGGTTGCCTGCCTTCACCATCACCAAGCACGGGTTCAGTTCACCAAGGACTGCAACAGCTTTATCCTGAACTTGTTGGCTGATCAGGTGCATATTCCCTTGCTTCAGTTTTCTGCAAGCTACCATCTGTTATCTTTGCTTTTTCTTGTTCCTTTTCTACGCTTTTCAATACATCTGAACATGCTGGCAACAGACCAAGTACTGACTTTGAGCAGATCTCTCCAGCTGCAAGAAAAGTCCCATCTGTAGCTTCAGGCTGTCCCTTCACCTCATTGATTTCTTTTTCTTTACTTGCAATTGAAGCCTCAGCAATATTTTCAGATGGTTTATCATCAGCTACCACTAAACACGAGGCAAGCTTACAGCTTGCAGCAGTTGCTCCTATTTCAGCCTTTGCAGCACTATTTGGAAGGTCTTCACTGGTTGTTTCTCCCACATCTTCTGTCTGCATTTCTTGCTCTTTACTCTCTTTCGTACTGCTGGAGCCCACATTAATTGAACACTCGCAATAATAGTAACCAGATTCCTTGCTTCTTCTTACGCATAGCGCAGAGATCAATTTGACTGAAGACCTCTGTGCCAAAGTAACTGTCTTCATATTCTTTATACAGATCCGAACAAATTTTTCTGAAGCCCTAAATATTGAGAGCAATGTGACATTATATGTATATTATATATATACACACACAAAAATACATGCACTTTAGAAAGGTAGAAGATGTATCAAGTATTATCTTAGCAAAACTTAGCAAAGAAAATACCCCCCTCCCCCCGTTAGGATAGTAATATCAACTTTATTTGGTAGTATTTAAGTTGATACTGAGAAAAATCAACCATTACTAATGAAAGTTACAGCAAGTTTGGCTTTTGCTGAACCCTCCACCTACCATACCCTCCGCAAGCAAAAACATACCATAATTTTAGATATTTCAGGCAAGTTCACAGTCACCACATCCATTGGGAAGCTATTCCCTAGTCTCCTGAATTGCCTTTAGGAGAGATTTCTTTATTTCCACCTAAAGTTTACTTTGCTCAGTTTCATCCCATTGCTACCATTACAGACTGAAAAATTAATCCTTCTCCTTGGTGTACACATTCCACAACAGTAATTAAATTGTGTGCTGGAGACAGGTTAGAAATAGAACTCATGCACCTTCTTCCCTGTGAGCAAAGAAGTATTCAAAAGAAATTTAACTCAGTGACTTATTGTGAAAGCAAGCTCATTTCAGCAAGCCAGAAAAGAAAAAGGAAACCACAGCAGCTCTTCAATTGCTACCAAGCACTGGTCGTATTCCAATGGCCACATGCTACAGCAGTCATGGCATAAATGGAAGTGTTTGCTCCTATAGATGTGTTTTCAGATGTTGACGTGCTCTTTTCAGACTAAGAAAAAGTAACTTCCACTGCCATAATCAAGGCACATGTTCAGAAACTATTGTAATTTAGGACTGTCAAGATTTAAAATCAGTCTTCCTGAGTAATTTCTTTGCAGTTCTCCCCGCAACAAGTTTGGGTGCAGCAGCGCTGGCTCCCCTGTATGGGTGTCACCAGGAATGGGCGAGCAATCCAACAATTCCACAGTCCCCGCAGCTTTAACTTGGTCAGCAACAGGCTGCCAATTTAAATAAGGGGCTCCCACAAAGCATTTAGCTTATAACAAACCACATATGCCAGAGGCACACATGGAGATGAAGTGAAGGACAGATGAATCATTAAGCAACAGGGAATAGTCTCCGCCTTCCCTTAACCTAATGAGCAAGCGAGCTAACAAGGCTCCAAGGAGCCCCTTGTAGCACATTGCCTCAAAGAAGTCTCAATCAGTTTGTTCAGCCCTGCTCTCAAATGCACAGGAGTGCACAATTAAAAACAAACAAAAAAAGTCTCTTTACAAGCTTTCTTCCTTGTAATAACAGCCTTTTTAGCAGGCAGACATGCATTGTTCATGGCGTGGGGATTGCGGGAGGATGGCCAGAACAGCCAGTGTCACCTGGACAAAAATAGATCTAAATAGCTTCACAACCAAACACATCAAACTATTAGGTACTGCTGCCCCTGATGACCAAAACACTTCAAAGTTTAATTAAACAAACTGCACATCTTTTCCTGTGCCCCAGATATATCCATGTGTCAGTCAGAGCCAGGCTGTTCAGTAGCCAAGAGCTACACATCGCCTTAATGCCACCAGCTTCAAGTTCGGCTGAAATGCAGAGGTACAACTGTGCACGGGCTGTTTTCTGGGTAATTCAGCAGGATGATGGAAACTTGAGTAAGGTCATGTCATTGAAGATAACTTATCAAGTAGCCAGAAGAGAGCCGGATTAGGGCTGCCCTTTCATTAAAAAACTCCGAATATTTTAATACAAGTATGTGACTCTGCAAGATTGCTGCTCTCTCACCACCCTGGGTAGAACACAGCTATTTGCAGACCTGCATGAAGTGAATCTACTTAAAGCAGCATAAAAAGCAAGAACAAACATTTTCCACTGTAGTGTGGAGGCACTTGATCCACAGCTTCACTCCGGCATAGGCAAGCACAGGCAGCGCCCAGCACTGGAGGCTAACAACCCGCACTGACAAAAGCACTTAGTCTGCGTGCTGGAGAAGGCTCTTGCTACAGACAGATACTGAAGTGGATTCTCTTAAGAGGTGAACTGTTCCCTTTTGGCTCATTGGAAAAAGAGAAGTCAGAAAACCTGAAGAACCCATATTTTATATTTACGCCAGGGGCACGCTACACATTTTGAACCCAATCAAACAGGACATACTGCTCCTTTGGTAGCTATTCAAGCTAAATAGCACACAAACCAAGCTCTCCCCAACCTCTTGGGATCTTTAGACACAGAACTAAAGTCAAAGATGCACAATTTCTTGAGATTAAAGTTTGCTGTTGTAGTAGTTGTTTTAAAGAGAACCAGCTCCTCCTTCCCCACAAATAAGAACAAGGTCTGCAGCTACTCCACCAGTATCATCACATACCTGTCTTGTTAACAAAGTATTCTTGAGATGTAAAATATAAACAGTGAGTGTTAGTAATTATTTCTCAAGCTTTATATAAGAAGCACTTAAGTTGCCTGAAGTACTTAAACTGCATCCTTACTACAAGGAAACATTTATGGTATAAAGAAAGTAATTACAGCCAGTAGATGGCATCATAATAACTGAAGTAATATTTTGTCTTATTCATACTTTGGCATCTTCTAGTGTTTAGGAAAGTTGATTTCTCTCCTGCAGTCTTTAGGAATGAGATACCATACAAGTAGTCGGGTTTTGTCCTTTCTTTTCCCATTACATTTTAATTTTGAAAGAGATGCAGTAAGTTGTCAGCATTTTCAGTTGACATGTCAGATCTCAAAACACATACACATTAATCTTCCAGTTTGATCTTTGAGGTTAAATCCTATGTCTAGGGTTGAGCCTTACTAACCTCAGGGAGATTTGTACATACAGTAATAACTTAACATACAGCCCTGCTCCACTTTGGTTTCACAGCCTTGATGTGTAGAATAGTATTTCAGGAGCAACAGCTTTAAGGAGCAAACAAATTTGGACAGGAATGAGCAACGCCAGGTAGACAAGGGAAGAGCAGTGAATATTGTCTACCTGGACTTCAGGAAGGCTTTTGACGCTGTTTTCCCATAAGATCCTCATAGAAAAGCTGATGAAGTATGGGCTGGATGAACACAGTGAGGTGAACTGAAAACTGGCTGAACAGCCAGGGCCAGAGGGTAGTGATTGGTGGCACAAAGTCTAGTCGGAGGCTGCTAACTAGAGGTGTACCCCAGGAGTCAATACCAGGTCCAGTACTGTTCAGCATCTTCATTAATTGTCTGGATAATGGGGCAGAGTGCACCCTCAGCAACTTCGCTGATGACAAAACTGGGAGGAGTGGCTAATTCACCAGAGGGTCACTCTCCTATCCAGAGGGGCCTCAACAGGCTGGAGAAATGGGCTGACAGGAACCTCATGAAGTTCAACAAGGGGAAGTGCAAAGTCCTGCCATTGGTGATGAATAACTCCATGCACCGCTACAGGCTGAGGGCTGACTGTAAAGCAGCTTTGCAGAAAAGGCCCTGGAGGTCCTGGTGGACACCAAGTTGACCATGAGCCAGCAATGTGCCCTTGCAGCAAAGGCGGCCAGTGGTATCCTGGGCTGCATTAGGAGGAGTGTTGCCAGCAGGTCAAGGGAGGTGATCCTTCCCCTCTGCTCAGCACTGGTTGGACTCATCTGGAGCACTGCGTCCAGTTCTGGGCTCCCTGCTTACTTGATATTCAAAGATTCAAAGCTCTATACACTTACGTATTTATAAGCAAGGAGATTGCATACATGAATCATACTATGCAGGAATATATGCCATATTTAGTGCTAGAGATCAGAGAAGGAGGAGAACATGCAAAAAAATTGCAATTTATTTTTTTACTTTAAACTTGATAGTAAAAGCAAGTGTGAAAATACTCTGGACAAAAGTCAACAGTAATTCCTGCATGTCTATTGTATATTTTCTTTTGCATTAGACATTGCTGATGCCTGTACTCATGAAATCCCCCATAGGCAGTATAAAAGAAAAAGCCTCCAGCACAGAACTATCAGTACTATCCAACTTTGATTGTACCATGTATACAGAAGGCAAATATCAAGTCAATATGAAGTACTTGAAGTGCACGAATACAAGGTCATTTTCTTCAGCTATTATAACATTTTCTGTTTTCTTTGTGCATGCTCCTTTAGTGTTTCAGGTTTGCAATATATTGACCTCATAAATACAAGTACTATTCCTGGAAACAAGCAGGACAATATTCCACTGGGAAATGAGCAATCTAATCAGAGTTGTTTTTTACTTTAATTGTATGTGATAAAATCCCATACAATGCTGCAGTAAAGGTTAGAAAAGCACATCACACATTTCTAGCATAAATCAAGGCACCAGCCTGGCTTCCAACATGACATTAATCTTGTTCTCAGATAAATATTGCTCAGAAGCCATCCTGCCCTATGGAAACAGCTTGACATTGTGTTTTCATGCAGATTTGACTGGCCACAGCAGAAGGAACACACTCTGTACTCTACAATAGAGCCATGCACAATATAAGCAAGAGACCTCATCTCTTCCAATTGGATATGAGCAAACAAAACTGTGTTGGCCAGCCTATATACAAGCTTGTTAAAAGAAATTATATTTTTCTCTAGTTGCAATGATTATTGCTTAGGTATATAGTCCCCAAGAATTTCATTAGAAGGAAAGTAATCACTAGAACAGATCCCAGTAAAAAAACATTTTAAACCTGGTTACTTACCCTTCTTTTCAACCTTGGTGCTTTGGAGAGCTTTAGGAAAGTAAGATGTGGTTTGAAATCCTTGCTCCCTGAAATATCGAGATTCATTTCAATAAAGCATTCTTCCACAGCTTCTGGTAAAAAGATAAAATGAGAAAAAAACAAAACAGTTGGGAAGTAGGGAAAAATATTTACAGGAAGATTAGACAAAAAGCCACTATGCCTTTCTTGAGCAAGACACACAGTTAAAACACACAGCAGATAACTAGTTGTCATATCATCATAGGCAACACAGACAAATGAAAAATAAGCAAAAACAAAGTTGTGCCGGATGCGCAGCCATATGTTGCAAACCTTAAACTAGATCCAAACTTTTATGTTTGCAATGCAATTCCTTCTGAATTCACAGACCTCTTATTACAATGGTGAGTTCAGGAAAGCACATGCCCATGGCAGCCCTGCCAGCAACAAGATGCAGCCACCAGTGGCCACAGCTGGGGAGTGTGATGGGACAGATTCTCCCCAATTATTGCAAAAAGCAATGCGAAAAGCAAAGTGCTTCCAGCAAAAAGTGGCAAGATTCCCAAAACTAGTGCAACTCCGCAGCACTTGGAGCAATTCAGAAGGAAAAGTCACACAAACTTAGTACTCTTTCTGCAGATTATGTCATACAAAGTGTTTATGGTGGTGTCAATTCAAAGACTTTGGCCACATAACTATAAAGCAATAAGGTTTTATTCTGCATTGAAAGAAGTGTCTGTGAGCAACTCCAGAATTTATATTCAAGGTCTTTCAGCTAAGGATTGTAATGACAAGTCAAGCCAAGTTGATCTATCCTTGGTTTTCATGAACTTTCAATTAGGGGATGCAGTCTCACAAGAATAACAAGGTAAAGCTTGCGTGAGGCAGACCCCTGCAAGTCTGGCAAATGCAGAAGATGAAGTGTTGTTCAACTGTTGTGCTTAAACAGTAAAGAATAAGTCCAAAATAACACTGAAAGCCTTGGCTAGGGCTGGAGTATTTATTTAGGACCTCTCTCCAGCAATTTTTCTTATTGCCAGAGGTCTTTATACCTTGGCTGTATGAAGGGGATAAAGTGAAAAATCAACATATGCCCTGGAAAACTGCAATATTTATGTGGCTTTTCCTGCCAGACTCCCCCACCTTGCCACCTATCTTTGTTACTCCTTAATTGCTTAGGCACTGGGAGAAGCAGGTTCAATGTTGAAATTTGTGTTAAAAATAGCATATCACATATTTGATGAGTGCATTGCTTGAAATCACCCTACTTCCATTTTATGTTCCATCTATCAGGAAGTTTAACTACATGCATGTTTACTAGTTTGTCGTATGCGTTTGTATCACGGCCAAGTCTCTGGCTTGGAGTTTAGCTAATTAATACATTAAAATGTTTCATCTCAGAGTGTTTGTGAGGGAACAGCAGCTGGGGCTGTCTGGTCACTCTGCCAAGGCAACTACTTTATGTTTTCCAGCTGGAAAATACATAAAGAATAGGACCCAGTTGCCCGAACAAGCATCGAATGGCCTTTTAGATGCCCCACAGGATGCCCACCTGGCCTCCAGCTGCCACTGTAGAAGGGTACAGTCTGGCTGTAGGTCCAGCATGGACATTGCAGATACTTTAGGGCATCTAAAAATGGTACTAGGTGATTATGGTTAGGTATCAAATAACCCCTAAAGTGCCTCTGGTACTTTGTCAAATAAAACACATTAACATGAAGAGTTTCTGCATGTTATTAAGTCTTGTTCCCACACCAGTAGGTCAAAGCACAGCAAGCCCTGAAGAATACAGGCAGCAGCAAAGTATCTAAGCTCCTTCTAGGAAGAAGCCCTTCCCCACATATCTGGGCAAATAACATCCTCTAGATGCACAAAAAGAAGCAAGCTAGACCTTAACGTAACAAAAACCTGAAAGTAGCATCTCCTTATGTTCACCACCCAGCACCAGTTCTACCAAACAGCAGAAAGGAGTTATCACTGCAAGGTGAAGGTCCTACTGCCATGAGCAGAGTTTCATTAGAAAGGCTGATGATGGAAGAAAGATCAAGCCTACGAATCACCTTCAAGAAGTCGGCTTAGGAACAAGGTTTGTAGCTGATGTCCTGCCCATGTCAGGATGGCACTCAATTTTCCAGACACTATCTTCCTTAGCTCACTTGATAAATATCCTAAGAAAATTCCAAGACATCTTAAGCAGTACCTCTTTTTCAAAGTAGACAAGGTCACTAGCAGCAAGACAAGGCCCATAATGCTCAGTATTTACCAATTAACTGCAGTTAATTTATCAAGAGACAGGGTAACTCTCCACTTTGAAACTAAAGTCCATGACATAGGAATGAAAGCAAATGAAGAGCCAGCCACCTATTTTTGTATTTGATAATGCCAGGAACACTTCAGAGGTTCAAAAACTTCATTAGAGCAGGCTGAACTGTTAAACTGTTGTTGACAAATCATCAATAAGGGCGTGACAAGGCAGAGGGAGCTGGCAGGAGTAGCTTGACCTTTGCCAGTCAAATCATTCGCCCATCATGCTGCTTGAAAAGGCAGCATTTGAAAATCTACACCTATCCCATGAGCAACCAAAAATATTGACTAAAAGAAAAAAATCCCTATTCATTGTATAATGATTAATTCAGTTGTTATGCTGAGGGGGAGGAGAAAAAACAGAAAACCATTTCTTCAGAGATGTCATTAAAAGGATAGATTTTGATACATATTTGCATAATCCCCAGACTCATTAAGTTCTAGAAATGGTCAGAAGTTATACAGAAAGGAGAACAACACTGGAAGTTACATCTCTCTGGATAGCAAAGCCATTGGTGACAGAGTTAACAGCTTGAAAACTGGCAGCTTGTCTCAGTCAAGGAAGTATTTCAGGCAATCAGTGAACAATCATATTACATTAAAAACCACACAAGTACTGAGAGAATATTCCTGGGGCTTGCAATGAAAATTCTTATCCTCCATCTCATTAAGAAAGGGGTTCAGATCAGAAGCTAGACACCAGGTTCCCAGAATCCTGAAGATGCACGTTATCCAGGCAGAGAAGGATCTGCCACCCGCTATTGTAATGGCTTTTAGAGTTAATGCAGCTCCAATATCATTAAAAGAGAAAAAGAAAAGAGAGCATCATAGCACACATTCTGCAGAACCAAAATTAAACATTTCTGCTGGTGCTAAAATAGCACAATAAAGGTTGATCTTGTATGCTATGATTCATTGGGAATAAAATTCTCAGTTAAGCAAAACAATGAGTAGATGGAAAAACAGCAGTAGTCAGACAAGAGAAAGGAGGTATTCACTTCTGCATCTTTCAGAAGTGAATGAGGAGAGAGCTGGGGAGTGGGGGGGGCATCAAAACAGTCAAGCCATCCCGTCTTTCAATAGCATTGAAGTATATGTTGTGGACAGACACATACCAAATATGATCTTAAAGGAAATTGCATCACATGCCTTCTACTTTGTCACCTTCCAGTCAAGATTATTTTGTGTTAAACTTAAAGACTTTAGAAGAAACAATTTGGGCATGGAGAAGTTTGTTGAGGCTCTAATCCTAATAAGTAGGGACAACATCAGAGTACTTTCAACAAAAGCACAGCTGTTTTGAGTCAGAACTATCTTTGCCATGGATGAAACAATAAGAGAAATGAAGGCCAGGGTCAAGCAAAAGGTAACAGATAGTGAAGTCGTTAATTTTATTTAGCTGAGGCAAAGAAGCTGTTCATCTTAAGAGGCGTCTTCTGTCTAGTTGCAACACTGAGTACTTAAGAGGGAAAATAAACAGGAGGAGAAGAGAGCAGAACTATCATATCAAAGCTAAGAACTGGAGGAGGTAGGAAGCAGCTTCAACAAAAAGAAAACGTACTATTCTGAAAAGTTATATCCTTTGAAGACTACATAGTGTCTTTGTACTGCATGCCTTTTCGAGAAGCATTAGTTGAACTATGCTTCCTTTTTGCTTAGTATGAAAATAGCAAGGAAAAATGTATATTGATTATTTCTGCTCTGTTGGAAGCAGAAGCCCAGGACACAGATTAGGTTCTGCACTGCAGGCTAAAGCAGCTCCTAAAAACAGAACAGGGTGGGAGGGAAGAGGAGAGTATCAAGCCCTTCTGAAATTGTATTCAGATGCAGGTAAGCAGGTCAAAGATCTAGAACATCTTCATGAACCCATCAGTGCTTTGGGAAGTTAGAGCAAAGGACACAAGCTACTCATACTTCTGTTCCATCTTCTACAGTGGAAGCAAAAGACTGATTTGCTGGTGCTACACACATACATGCAGACAAACACTGCTATTTGTCACCTGTCCCAGAGGTACTCATGATTTCACACATGCTCCAATTTAAAGGAATTGCTTGTAAACTCAACTGAAGCCAACATTTAAAAGGTTTCCAGTTCACAGGAATGAACAGAGCCCCAGTTTTGAGATGTCACTTTGAAGACCCTATGTACACCACAGGCCTGCAAGGTCCTGACTGCAGGGCAGGCTAGGATAGCCTTGCTGTGTGAACTTGACATGTCAAATGTCTGTGCATCTCACCTGTCCCAAATTAGTACAGAGAACTTATTTTAGCTCTCATGCTCTGCAGGATCCCAGTTGCCAGCTTCATATTTAACAATTTAGAAAGAGGAGACAAGAGGAAAGGCAGCACATCATGGCCATGCACAGCAGCTCAGGCCAGTGCTTACAAGAGTTGACAGAGTCTACAAACTTGTTTAACCACAAGTGGTAAAGAGTCAGGATAGGTACTCACCTGCAATTCTGCTCAGCATTTTCTGGTCTTCCTCTGACATTTTCACATATATCACCTGATTGTTAAACTGTCCAATCCCATGAAACGTCATATTAAGGTCTTTACCCTGCAAGATGGCTTCCACTTTAGTCTTGCTTTGCTTCAGTGCCAGAACAGCCCTTAAAAAAATAATTAAAATAGACATGTATTCTGAAAGAAGGTTATTTGATTATTACATATGGAAATATTGTTGTATTTTTAATACCAGACAATATGCCTGATTTTGACCACTCTGCAGCACTATGCAAGGTGTAACAAGCACACTATATTTCAGTGCTAATGCTTTTGTAACAGAAGATGCACAGGCATTTTAAATACATTATACCTTTCAACAACTTCAACCTGAGCTTATATATTAGAAGTGAGTTTTGCTAGCAAAGTGAATGTTCAAGTCATTAACATACCAGAAACAGCTATGTGAATATATGCTGCTAAAGAGTCAAAAAGGATAAAACTGAACTTATATTTGTGTCATGTAGTTTAAAACTTTATCGTTGCCATTTTCAACTGGTTCACTAGTTTTATTCTTAAACCAAAATAAATTCATTCTCCCACCTGAAGCACCTTCAGCATTTGTCTCCATTATATTCTCCTATTCCAGGACAGCTAACAAAATATCAAATTGATGCTTATGTTGGGAGCTCTGTGTCCCATTTCAACAAAGTTTAGATGTGCACCTTGCTGTGCACAGAAATATCTCCAAAAAAAGTGAGTTACCCAAAGACATTAATACTTCAAATTCAACCATTTTTCTTAAAGACACAGAAAAAGTATAACTAATAGGTTTCTAAATGTAGACACCAAGTCTTTCAGCCACTTAATACCCACTGAAGTTTTACAGGTCCCCCTCTTTACCCTGGTGTCTCAGGAAGGGGGATCCTGTCAGTCTTCAAACCAAGTTTGAGCAGAAACCTTCTACTAATGCTTCATACTTCTAACAAAATACTGCATAAGTAAGCACTGCAGGACACCAGCCCATGGGTTGCTGTGGCTCCTGTAGCCACATTTACTTTATCATCACACATAGAACAAGTTTTGGCTACATTAATTTCATTGTTTAAAAAACTTAGAATTGTGTAACATTATCCAAATAGAAATCAGGCACTACAACCCTCATAGCACAAACTAATCCCCTTCGGAAAGCATGTTTCATGCATGCAAAGGCCACTTCAGCCAACAACAGTCAACATTATGAGCAATCCTCACTACTACATCAGAGTTATTTCAGCTATAACAACATAGGAGCTGCTTCTTTCTGAGACTCCTGGGGACTCTGCAGATGAAGATTTGGTGAGGACAGGACTGAAGGTGGTAAGGGAATGAATTCTTTGCAGAGGATCTTGCTTCTTCCACCTTAATAACAAGCAGGGCTAATCCAGCCCTTCATTTAAGTCCGTAATGTCTAAGCTACTATTAAATGCTGCTAGAACAACTTCTGCCATGAGATGTGAAGATGCCTCCCTCCCTCTGTGAGGGGCTGGGCTGGCTGTTGCAGCAGTGCTGTTAGGCCAAGTATTTCTCACTTCTCAAGCTAACACCTTAAGGCAGTCTTCCATCTGACAGCACAGAGCAGTAGCCACTGAACTACAGCCTTGTTTAGTAGAGCTCTGTAGGTAGCCAGAAGATAAAGGATGAAAAGCATTTGGCAAGGAAGATCTGCTTTCCATTAGGTATGCCCATTATTTTTATATTACAGGCACACATCCACTCCTAAGTTCATTAACACTACTTAGCTCCGCTCACCTCTCTAACCGATTGATTCCCATTTTGATTTCTGCTCCCCACTAGCTTCCTATCCTCTTGGATGACAGCCTGCCCAGTCAGCAGCACTGGCACAGGTTTTTATTACTGAATTACTGTACATGGTGTCTTCTGCATGCAGGCTCCTTAGCCCATATAATGGTCCTCCTATCTTTTTTCCCTCAGGCCCTCCAAAAAAGCCTCTGGAATGTGCAATAAAGCAGGTAACTTTAAAATAAGGCACATACAAACCTGTCATATGCATCTTAATCCTGTTTAATTGTTGTTGCATGTATGGGCAGAAAGGGTTGTTTTTTTTTCTACTCATATTGGTTCTTTTGACATCTTTCCAGCTAGGCATTCTGCTTTAAGCCCAAGCAGATCCTGTGTCACACTCGTATGGGGTTGAGGCCTTACTGTTTTTCATTCCCTTGCTGATGTGCACCAAGGCCCCTGGAGAAAGGGCTGCCCTCACCAGGTTCCCACCTCTACCACACAATGCCTTCCCAGACACCTCAGGTGTCCCAGACACCCTCCCTGCCTCCTCATGCCACGAAGTCTCAAGTTTCCCAGTGTGGTACAGTAGGATAAAGCTTACAGAAAAAACCTGCAGCATATTGGCTCTATTCACTGGACCCTTCTAGCAGCTCTAGCCTTCCTGACCACAGGGTAGCTTTCCTTAGACATCTTGCAATTTCCCCATCTTAATTCACAGGGCCCCAGTGACAGCCCACAGCTTGAATTAGACAAGAGAGCAGCTTGGAAAGAAACTAGGCAGATTTTTTTTGTTTTCTTTTTAATGTAACATGTCCTATCAGCTAACGTTTTCCAGCTGATACAAGCACAGCTGATCTGAAAAGCTGTAGTTTCTCAAAAGGCAGCAGCTCAGGGAACTTTACATCCATTGAATTAATTTATGGTAGTAATACAGTAACACAGTAGTAATACTATTTGCAGTCACGCTGCTTTTTCCTCTTCACCCCATGGCAGATACACAAAATTTCAACCTCTGAAGCATCACATCTAGCTTTTGTAAAGATCTTTCCTCACAGGTATTGAGAACAAGCCAGAAACTGATCAAAAAAGTCTAAGAGGAATTGTGTGTAGGCTCTACTGAAATGTAGGTATTCATAACAGCAGTAAGGCTACCACATTTACAGAAAAATTAGCTGCACTTGAATCTTGCAGGATTCTTACTTTTTTACTTCTTCTTCTGTTCCCAGGTGAGCTACTATTATAGTAAGGTGCATAGTTTGAACAGGAAGAAGAGCTCTCAACAGGTCAGGTTCTTTAGTGAATATGAGCTCCTGGACATCTTCAATTCTGTCCAAAATCTGCAATGCAGTAAACAGGCAACAGGGAAATAAATTTTCATTTTACAGTGCCCAGATATTACTGGAAGAATTCAGAATGCTGAAGCCTTTTACACTCAAAAACACAACTCAAGTTTAAGCCAGGAATCCACAAAAAATCCCCCAGATCTATCATATAACAACTTTCAGTTTCAATTTCAAAGCTAATTTTTCAGGAATTGATTGGTCTGTTTTCCTTTTTAAAGCCTACAGGCTAAACTCATAGCTCATGTGAGCCAGCACCCCTAGATCTTAAAGTAGGTCTGAATCTGACCCTAAACATGTTAACATAAAGCTCACAGCACTGTGTAAATATTAATGGGATCTTCATGCAGTTGTCAGTTGTTAATAGACTGTGGAAATTGAGTAGCATTTCCATAATTAATCTTATGCCATTTTCTGATTACAAGTTTGATCACAGATTAAACTGATGTCTCTTCCCAAAAGGAAACTGTAACAGCAAACAAAGTAGATCAACTGGGTAAACATGCTGTTCTGAGTTGGTATTTTCTAGAACTGCATGGCCAGTTTCTGGCTCTTCTGGGTCTATCTGTGCCTTTACAGAACAACTCCAAAGAAAGATTTCTCAAAATGATCTGTTAAGGTTTATAAGCCAGTCATGGGAACAAGGTAGGAGGGAGAAAAATTCAGTCACACAGGGACTAGGCACCTGGTGGAAGCCTTTGTTACAGCCAAGTCGTTTATAGATTTTCAGATTATTTCACTGAGCAAATTCTGGCCTACATGCCTAGGTGCTCACATATGTTAGAGCTCCACTTTATTCTTACATAGGTTGAAACAGCTGGGTCAATATGCTTTTGTTTTGCAATCTTTCTACATAAAGCCTTGTCAGTCATTGTGCAGTCCAGTAAATAGTCCTACAAGCTGCACAGCAGAAGAGATTAGTATAATGAGTTTCTGATAAATGTCAGGATAAAGCCACACACAATTAAGAGAATCCATTTGAAGATACAAACAGCAAACTCCTTGAATTCAGACTCTTACAGTACATTTGTCACTATGAAAAACACATCACTGAAATGACTCTTACATTAAGGTAATTCCTACTGCAACTGAGGCAAATTTATTATGGCCTGCTATTCACAGCACATTTGCTTAGATCATGAAAACATGGAGCAGGAATCAAGCCATCAAGTTGTCTGACCACACAAACTAAAATCTTTGCTTTAACAGACTAAGTTAAGTATTGACAGCAATTCCACAAAACAGCCTTGTTTTCTTCTCCCTTGCCCAATCTTTCTAAGAATACTCTTGAAATAAGAAAGAAGATCCTTTTGCCTCCTCAACTGGAGTCTCAGGCAGCTGGGAAGACAAGTTTGAGTGCAATTCCTTCATGCAGATATCTAACTATTGCAGAGCAATTTTCTTACCCTTTGTCAGCTTCACAATTGTGTCTTCAGAACTTTCTGCTTCTTCTCCCATGGGAACAGTCTACCTTATCGCTACCCCTCTTTTTTTTTTTGGTGGATCAGTCTGTAGCACTTTTCTATAAATGCTATGTTTTTGATGGGATGGCTGGTTTTTTGGGTGAGGGACAGGAAGGAAGCACTTGTAGTATTGAAAGCCTGAGACCACAACATTCCTAGATCCACCCCAGCCCAAGCCCATTGCTGGAGGCTGGTGTCCAGCCTCCTGGAACCCCACTAGACACAAAGGGAAAAGGGCTGCTGCACCCACCAGGACTGCAATGGGGTTTTTCCTTTGTCCTGTTGAAAGGGAGGAAAACAGAGACAGCCCTAGGCTCCATCATCTGGAGACCTCTCAAAAATATAATTAAGGAAAATAAATTCTACCCAAAAAACTAACAGCTTCCTTAAAACCCTTCTGTAACAGACTACAAGGCCTACAGTGTAACAGGCAACCATGTTGTATGTTCAGTGAGGTCAGGAACCTCTGCTTTAGAGGTAAAGCATCTGAAATTGTTGACAAAATACAATATATGTGCATGTATATGTGTATATATGTATACACCCACATATTTATTTACTCACCTTTCATATATACACATACCAGGCCTACAGTTCTGTACCCTTTAGTGTTTCTTTCATAGAGCCTCACCCAGGGCTGTCTCAGGTCACTGCCACCCTTAAAGGTAGCACTTAAGAGGATCATGAACTGGGAATATCTTGGGCAGAGCATCCAGCCAGGGACATCAGAGCTGCCAGATTACCAGAGCTGGTGAGAGCAGGGAAATCTGGAAGAGCAGAATTGAGAGAGAAGAAAAGGAGAAAGAGGGGAAGGACATTCATAGAGCTGTATAGGATGTGGTCACAGGCCATACATTAGGACACTCAAATCTCATTAAAATAGCAGAATAAGTTAGGCATTCATGTCCCTTCAAGCTGTTCCATGATCTCATTCCTCAGATGGCAGGAAACTTTCTAGTTTCCAGCCTAGATTTATTCTTTGCCCACTTCATACCCATTTGTTCCTCTGCCAACATTGTCTTCCAGCTTACACAGTTATTTTCCCTTCCTGGCATTTATCTTCCTGATGTGCTCTGCACTTTTGTTCACCTCTCAAAAGCCAGTCATATGTAGGAATCACTGAAAGTTATATGAGGCCATCCTCCAGATAACCTTCAGTGATTATTCCACTCAAGACAAAGCCAGAGCAAATAATTGCCTACCAAGAGGAAGGCACCTTTGACGTCTCCCTCTAACACATACATAAGAGTTTCTACACTTAACTAAGGTAAAAACAAAAACTCAAAAGCCTGCCAAAGCAAGCTACTGTACCACAGCTTCTTGTCGCACTGGAAAAAAGGGGGGAAAAAAAGGTGTACAACAGATACAGCCATCCTACTTAATTATTGCCTTTCAGCAGCATACAGTCATGCCAGATACTGCATGGAAACGCAAGCTAGAAAAAAAAAGAATCAAGTTATATATTGCAACAAACAATATCCATTTGGTTCATTGCAAAAAGCACCATAAACTAATAGCAGAAGCTGGTAGCCGAGGGTTATATTTTCACTATGTTCATACAAGTTAATATTCAGTTTGTCTTTTACATTTGCTTTGTAAGAAAAGATCCCAAGATGCATATATATTATTAATAATTCATACAATTTATATGCTGTTTCTCAGTTCTTCCCATGCTAGCTGGGACACAGCAGTTACTGATTCAAATTAAGACTTTCCCCCTGCCTGCCTCTGTCAGATGGAATAGTCTGTTTCTTGTCTTTGCACCCCAAAGCTTTTCTTTCTCTTCTCTGCATAATACATTTGAGTGCAGTCACCTGCTGCCCCTACCTCACAGTCAACAGCATGAGGCATGTCCCACCTCACGATGCTACTGTTAAGCAACAAGAGCAGAGTCTCAGCCAAAAGGGGTGCAGCGGGTGCTGGTACAAAGTGAGGGCTCCTCATACCCTGAGCAGCTGCTAACAAAACATTGCCATCAGCAAGTCACAGTTGGCTATGGGAGGCTAAAGGGTAAAAAAACCTGTTCATAAAGGTACTGACAGCACTGCTTTGGGAATGAGACACTCTGTATCCTTCTTTCAGAAAGTTTTGTGTGGGCTTCAAAATTCGGACCAGCAGAGTGGGAATAAGTAGTTCAAGGTGAGACAGTATCTTCCCTCTTACTTTACAAATACAGAGAGACAGAGTTATGCAGAAGTTAGGGGCTTCAAACCAATCATACATAACTAGTTAAAGAACAAAGTGTGAAATCTGTCTCTCCAGTTTTTGTATCAATTTTGGAATTTACTTCCATGGATCATAAGACAGTGCCTGTAGTATCCAAGCCCTGCAAGGCTGTCTTGACATATTTCAGAAAAGTTCACTGCGGTAACTGGAATGCTTTAGGTTCCTCACAAAGCCTCAAGAAGAAAATATTTCTATTTGGATTTCTGCTGTTTGCTGTGTTTTGGTTTAACAGTATGGAGGTGAAAGAATCTGTTGCTTTTTCAACACTGCTGCAAACACGGGAATCAGAGTACAGCATACCTGGATGAAGTATGAGCATGCAGACTCCAGACATGGCTTCTTGGAATTAACTGTCTACCTAAGATGTCAGGGTAAGTTTGTTGGGTAAAAGATGGAGAAGAGAGAATAGGTCAGTTCTATAGAAACTTCTGTAGCAGAGAAGGAAATTCTCATCCTCCATTGTGAGCTTCAGTGGGGAAGGAGATGAACAAACAAATCAAAACTATTGCACTAAATGTGGCTGTAAGACAACATAGGATGGGCCAATGCAAGATGGTGAAAGCCACTGCTTTCATTTGGAAAAAGATTACAGAATAGAAGAAATTATTGAGGAGAGACACATCTACTCAGACCTTATAGAAAGGGCAATGGCAATCCTCAAAGCATTTTTTTCTTCCTACCAGTAGCTAAAACATTGGTGTGTTATCAACACTTTTCTAGCTACAAATACAAAGCACAGCATCTATGAGGGCTGCCATAGGGAAGTTAACTCCATCCCAGCCAGACCCAATAGACTACTTCAGGTAGGAGAGAAGAATTTGATCACTCTTGGCTTCTTAACAAGCTTTGAAACCAAGGTAACTAATTTATGCTAAGCTTCTTATTTAAGGTTTTTATTGTTTTGATAGAACAGCTACTTCAAAATACCTGATCATCTGTTATTGGAATAGCGACAAAATAATTTGGAGTCTCTTGTGGACGTTTCTTAGATACTTCTTGCCCCAGGTCTTCCTTCTGGTCTTCCACCATCCCCTTAGGCCCTTCTTGAACATCACCTTGCTCCTGCCTCACCTCTGTAGCTCTTCGACTTTCCTTTTGTGGGGGCAGGTCTGCTTTTAGCTGTTCCTGCTCTTGGCTCTGGTCCTGCAGCTGCTCCTCTGTCACTATCTCATCCAGGTCTGCTTCATCTCCAACCTGCATCTCCTGTAGCTCCACCACTTGCGCTCTTTCCTCTTCTTGGCTCTGGTCCTGCTGGGGTTTTGTCACCTCTCCTTCATCCTGCTTTTGGCTCGGAGCCCACTGCGGCACCAGCTCCACCGCAGCCAGTTCTCTCTCACCTTCAGTTCTTGCCATCGGCTCTCCCTGATTTTGTTTTGGGGTCAGCTGCTCTCCATTCCCTAACACTTCCTCACCTTGGTCCTGGAGGCAGGTTACCTCTTCTGGGTCACGGCCCAACTGCAGCTGCACGGTGACCTTGATGCCAGCCATACCTTGTACCCGCTCCTGCGGCTGTACCTGTACGGTTACTTGCGGGAGAGCTGGCCCTTGGCCCCGCTGCTGTAACTGCACCTGCACGGTCACTGACGGGGCCTCCCATCTTGGGCTTGGCTTCTGAGGCCACACCTGCACGGTCACCTCTGGGGACTCCCATCCCTGGCTCAGCTTCTGAGGCCGCACCTGCACGGTCACCTCCGGGGACTCCCACCTCTCGTCCGTTTGTTGTGGTCCCATGTTTGGGGCTATGCCTCCTCGTGCTGTCTGCCTCTGCAGCTGCACGCGGACATTGTCCCCTGCCCGGGGCTGCTGACCAGGGGGCAGCTGCTGCGCCGCTGAGAGATGTTCTCCTCCTTGCCCCAGCTGTACTGGTGAGCCGAGTTGCTGAGCTCCCTCTGGACTTTCATCCACCTGAACCTGCTCGTGGACCATCTCTTGATGCCTACTCCTGCACAGCTCCTGTTTTACCACCTTCATCCTATGACAGCAAAGCTTTCTTCTCCCAAGTCGAGGATTCTCCAAGATCCTCCTCCTCTTTCTTTGGGGCTTGAAGTCATTTTTTAAAGGAACTGGAAAACAAAGAAAAAAGCCCAACAGCTATCTGACACTATCTAACAGATATGACCTGCCTTAACTTCAAGTCCTTCCAAGTCATGGCAACACTGAGTTTTTCCCCTGAAGCTATAAAAAAGTAGGCAGATATATTTTTCATAAATCTGCTCTCCAAGACAACCAAGATGTTTGTTCAAAATCTGCAGGAAAACTAGATCCCTCCCCACCCCTACAAAACCATATCCATGAAAAAGTAAAAATTAAATAGACAAAGCCTAAAAAATTCATACACAACCTAAATAGTTTAATCTCAGGCAATCTAAGCCACAGGTAGTACAGTTCTCTCCCTATATGAAAAAACCCCCAACTTATTTTTGCAGCGGGCTAAAGATGAGAAGCTTAAGAAACTTACCCTGAATTCATATGAATACTATTACACTTTCTTTCAAGAATACAGATGTGGGGGTGGTGTTCCATAGAAAGGGCTAGTTTTAAAAAGGAGATTTTTATGCTTGCATATATTTCATATGCAATTTCACCAACCAGATATCTCCATTTCTTGTATTCAATTACCCTTTAAGAATTTTGTTGACTGTATGTCAAATCCAATGCCTTAAAAAGAGACTAATGAGGATTTTTTTTAAAATGCAAGAGACCAAATGCTTATGGAAATAGACAGATCCTACCTCCGGAGATGAAGCACTGTGGTCATAAACTAATCATAAAATCAGCTATTACCCATGATATTTGTGCCTGGGCTCCAGCAGAAGATTTTGTCCTTCTGAAAGAGTGTTTAATCAGGGATATGCCGAGTCCCTGATCAGCTAGTAGATGTTCCTTAATGAAAGGCAGAATCTAACATAGTACTTCATCCTGAAACAGCATGGAACTTACTTTCAAATATCTCTCTGACATCAGCTTTGACAAAAGGAAGCTCTGCCATTGCTGTCATGTCTTCACTGTCCAAGTGTGGAACTGGAAGGAAAAAAACAATGTTGAAGTCTCCCAGAGAGTCCCTTCCAACTGTGTAACTGCTGTAGAACACATGCATGCATTTTTAAAGTACTTGTAATGGTATAGCAGCTGCTGAGACACTATTACATTCCTCTGCCTTCCTCACAGTCAAGCTACTTGAGACAGAAAACCCCTTTTTCTCTTTCAGAAGTCGTCATATAAGTTAAGCCTCAAGGCTGTGCAAAACCTTAGTAAGTACATATTGTGATAGTTCAGTCAGATTCAAAGAATGCAGCATCTAAATCCTCTGTAAACAAGTATTTAGATGCATGTAGATCAATCAGAAATAATGTTTAATGCACTTAGAGTGACAGCAGGATTCATGCCACTGCAACTTCATAAGCCCCACTGAAGTCTTTGTCTTATTAGCAACATGCAGCTGAAGCGTAACACAACAGAGGTTTAAACAAACCCTTTCTTGCACTCAGCCTAAGTTGCTCTGAGAAAAATTGTTAAAGCATATAACAGCTTGTTAAAACAGGTAACAAGCTGCCATGGTGGTGGACATTTGTTTTTGTTTGTTGTTGGTTTTTTTCCTGAGCTAACACTTACAAGCATGTCATCTCTCTTGCATTTGTGCCTGTACAGTAGCCTTCAGTGGGGATTTTGCAGACTGTCACCAATGTAGCAAAGACAGAAACGTGACAGCTCAGGCTGAGTATAGGAGTGCATAGAAAGAAGCTTCAGGGTCCTTTACAAGGTAATGGACAATTTTTATGGTTTTCAATACATAGCATCAAAGTAGTCTTGTAAATATTACAGAGTTCTTTCCCTACACTATTTTGCTCTTAAGCCTGTATTGCTTCATATGCGCACACCTACTGTAAAATTTGCTGTTGACTTCCCCACCACCTAAAAAGAATTAGAGCTGCAACTGTTACCCAGCCATCCCTACACTATTTGCAAGTCCACAGAGTCCTTACAGCCATTGTGTGGCTGTCATCAAGTTGAGAATTAAGGGCTTAGGATTTTTCTGCCTTTACTTAGTACAACCTGAACTCCTCAGAGGTTGGTGAAGTGGTAGCATCTTGGTCCTTCAAACACTTCAGCACCTGTGTAAAATAAAAAGTGGCTGGAGATCCTGAGTGCTAGCAGCATCCCAGAGGGCTCCAAGCTTCTCCCAAACTCCCCCTCCCACTGTTACTCTGAGCCCTGCCAACCCATTGAGCCCAGGTGACAACACCAAATACTTGTCCACCTGCAACAAGCTCCAATGCAAGGCAGGCAGCCAAGAGCCAAGTGCTGAAGACTGCAGTCTATACAAATAAGAAAGGTTCCTTCCCCTGTAGCACTTAAAGTGCCCTGAAATATGCTTTTAGGAGCTCCTGAGAAAAGCTGGAAGACTACCCACCTGCATCCAAAACATTTAAACTATGAGGACAGCTCTTTCTTCAAATAAGTTGTTTATTCCATTTTCAGCCTTTTGACAGAGCTTGTGCAGACACCTGCATCCCAACCAGCAACTCTGAAACAGTAAATGCACGAGCTCCAAAGGCAAGCTCCCCCCACCCTCAGTCCCATGCCAAAGTCTGGAAACGGCTACTAACTGTGCCTAACTAGCATCACCCTTGATCAAGAGGGTCCAGAAACATCCAGAAGGAAAGTTGACCTGTCCCATGCAGATGTAGGCAGCATTTAGCCAAAGACCTCAGTCTATCCTCTGCTGCTTCTCGCCTCCTCAGTCTTACAGGAATCAAATACTCAATGAGGATGACAATACATAATTAAACTCTGCTGCTCTAAGCTTTCATTCTTCTAGTGTGAAACAATTCCCCTTTGCCCAACAGACTGAATTGCCAGTGTTAAACTACCATGCCATACAGAAACCCTGGAAGCCAGGCAATGTTTGCTTCTACCCAGAAACAGTTTTTTTGCACTCCAGGGAAGTGCCATGGGAAACTGCTGACTGGGTAACACTGTCTCAGTACCTCTGAAGGATGATGTTGAAATCTGCTACAGCCGCCCTACTTCGTGCAAAACAGTCTCCATGAGCAGAAAATAAGCCATGACAGCTTTTACACAGTTCTGCTTCATCAGGTAGGTCAGAAACTCCTTAGCTGTGTGACAGTGACATGCAAGTTTGCTGGTACTGGTCTGGGAAACCCAAAATAAAAGTTTATTTATGGGCCTTGCTTTCTGCCCCAAGTCCTCTCCCTTGCTACTCAGTCACAGGAGAGCAGGATGCAGATGCAGCTCAGCAGCTGAGGGGCAGAGTTTGCATCCCAAGTCCAGAGAGGCTGCTTAGACTGCTGGGGATAAAGGGAAGATTTGCCAAGGTCCTGGTCAAGCATAGGCACCTGCCCACTGTAATAATTCACCTCTTGTGTTTTACCCAAGATCTGAATGGCTGCCTGGGGCCTCAGTACTCCCCCATTCCTCTTCCCAATAAAGCTATCAGTTTACTGAAATAATCTGATGTATGTGAGGCAAAAGGCATTTGG
The DNA here is from genome assembly GCF_018139145.2 of Gymnogyps californianus. Classification (NCBI taxonomy): domain Eukaryota; kingdom Metazoa; phylum Chordata; class Aves; order Accipitriformes; family Cathartidae; genus Gymnogyps; species Gymnogyps californianus. The sequence continues at coordinate 54,681,726 of NC_059472.1, read as the reverse complement.
AACAAGCAGACCTGGGTGCAGCAGAAGTCTTTCTCTAAACAATATTGCCCTCTGGCAACCTATGCCTAAAACATCCAACTCGTCCAGCCATGCCAGAAGACTGTAGTTATACAAGATACTTTCCTCAATCTTATGATATATTTGTGTAGTCATCAGGCCTTTTTTCCGCCCACAAATAACTGCCTGCTTTGCAGAGTGGACATCTCAGACAGATACCTGTATAATTTTCTTGTTAAGGTGCGTTTTCAATATTCAGCTCCCCCACTATTAAGTAGGGGAAGAGGAAGCAGCAGGTCAAGGAAGCTGCCATAAATACTCTTAGAAACAATATTTCTGTATGAAGTTGCATCGTCTTCTAAGTCATCGCAGTATGCCACAAAATCTGTTCATTTTATTCCCTATCAATTAAATCTAAATTAAGTTAGATCAGGAGAAAGCACAGAATTTATTGGGCCTGAGTTTCTCCTCCTTACCAGTTTATTGCACCTTCATAAGTGTGAAATTTTGTTGCCGTTGACAAGAAATGGTAGCGGGAAGAACTGAGGAACCAAGTTTAAATACAGTAAAACAAGACATCTGTACAACATGACTTTAGCTAAAGAACTTGTTTTACTGAGGCATATTTTATCCTGTCTCATCTTACCTTTTGCTAGATGTTTAATACAGGGGGAGGAGGAAGGGAATACAGAGCCACAGTTAAATAACACAAAATAAGAGATTGAGTGATCAAAACCATCAATGTTCCCAGGTCTGTACATACAGGTTTCTTCACAGTCTAAACCCAAGCCATTCAGAGTGAAGAAAATTCATCTGTGTGTAGCATTATCTGTTAATCAAGAAGCAATGAGATTCAAGAGGTTCTTGACATTTTCAGTTTTTAGCTCTATTTTCCCAGTATAAAAGTGGCAAAATGAGGCAACTCACACCTCTCAAAACTGATACTGTATTTGATGTCTATTTTTGTCTGACTAGTAGCCCAAGTAACAAATGAGTAGGGCATTCCAAGCTGCTATTTAACAGAAGGCCACTAATTCCTTACCAACACTGTAAATTCACAGGGTTTGTTCGCCTGCAGAGGTGAGGCCAAGGAAAAGGGGTGGAGAGTGAAAATAAGAGAAATGGGAGCTATGAACTGAACAATATTTATGTTTGGTGGAAAGACATTAGAGGCAGATACACCCACCCTTCATAGAGGCAACATGTACTTTACAAAGATACTTTTTCCTTAGTGGCTCATTACGATTCAACACATTGTCAGACCACACTGAATGAATTGCTCCCAGAGTACAGATGAAAGATAAGAAAGGCTTGACTTGTATTTAATGATCCACCATTAACATATCTGTATGTGGGTAGAGTTTCAGCATTTAGCATGCAGTATGCATATAATAGTGACTATGGTGTCTTACAAAGACCACCACTATCTGGTGGAGAAGGAAAGCCAACACCGTTCCTCTGAAGTGGAATGCAGTTATTAGCTTTTAAACGACGGTGTGTAGCTTGCTTTATTAGCCATTGTTTAAAACACTATAATTAGAAAAAATGTTAGATATGCAAGATAAACCGTCCTCCCTCGAATAATACATGCTCCCCTGTGAGTTATAGTGATTATACACTGTGTTAAAGAGGTTTTTGTAGAAATTTCTTTATACTGACTAAAATCATACAACAGCGATTGTGCCACATTCCCATTGCAGCAAAAACTGATACACCCATAAAACGTGTCCCAGTCATTGCTTTTCTTTATGAAGACCTCTGAGCAGCCATTAAACAGCAATTATCTTTGATGCTGTTCTGATCTTTTAGGTATAACAGAGGCAGATATTCTGTACCTTCTCAGCTGGTTTAAATTGTAATCCCTGCTGCCCCCTGCCCTGAGTGAAGGAAAATTCAGTTAAGGTGTAATTCATTTAGCCATGTTAGTCTGCATTTCAAAGCACATCTTTATAATCCCCAGAATGAAAAAAGAGCGTTACCCAAGATAAACTTAAGATAATTTGCATAAGATAATCAGTTAGCACATATTTCAGATTACTTTGATTTTTGGTAGGCATATCATTTATGCAAGCAAACATCATTCTTTAAAAAGGTAAGATTCAATCACTTCTGATACATGAAAAACTAAAACACCAGGACTGAAGTAATAATTTAAAAGGATGAGGTTACACATAATCAGCTGCTCACCAGCATGCCTTGCAGGGATGTCCTGACCTCATTACTCCTTCACAAAGGCAGCACCTAGGCCCTCACTAAACAGACAGGTGGGAAGGCTAAATCCAAGACTGATTTGAAGAACCCCCATTCTAGGAAGCAAGGTTTCCTCCTCACTCAGGCAGAAGCTTCAAGTCTGGCCCTCCACACCTGGACACCCTCAGCTGCCACCAGCTCAGCCAGACCTGGCACTCCCATCACCTTTTGGCACCAGAACTTCTGAAGCACCCATGAACCAAGCCAGTCCTACGCAGGTTGGATGCCTCTTCCCCAAGTGCTTTCGTATTTCAAAGCACTTTGTGTGCAAAGGCAGGGCTTAACACTGTCAGCTTTACACCAAAGCCCACATAGAGACAGCAGAGTCCAGATACTGCCCCCTTACTCTATCACAGACAATTTCTTGTTGCACTTCTACAGATTCCATTATCTCAGCAATATTTCACAAGTCAGAATACTTTAAGTGTCTGCTTTCCAGCTATCAATTAAGGAGATAATCTTTAATCAGAAATACCGTGCATTACATCACCTCAGCCTCTACTTATGATGGTCTCCAGTAATATCCAGCCACAGTGATTGTCTGCAATCCTCAATAAACTGCAATTTCCTCAGTAAACTAATGGCTCTTCTTAAGTATCTCATATCCACTTGAAAAAGCAAATATAGATTATTTGCTCCTTTAAAAAAAAATTATTCTCCAGGTACACAAGAATATCTGGAAGTCTCCATCTTAAGTGACTTGAGTGCCCAACCTTGGAGAGAGTGAATATCATATCTGAACAGCTAAGCCTTTACTACAAGCTTTAATTTATGCATATTTCCAAACCCTGCATGAGCATCCAAACCACTTACTGTCAGGTCCTTAGTTCACGCCTGCCTGAAGCCTTGCTAATCAGCCAATTACACAAACACTATTCAGCAAGAAGTGTGAAAGGACTCAGGCTAACACATTCTTTAGGCTAGAAGCGTACATGGCAGAACACAGTACAGCCAGGGCATCTGTCAGCCGTGCAGCAAGTGCTCCAGGAGAACATCTGACCACCACGCAGCATCCAGCCCCCTTCAGCCACAGCAGCCTGGGATGCAAGCTGGGCTGGAGGCAGGCACGGAGCTGCTGAAGGTCAGCATGTTCCTTTCCAGAGGAGCATACCTGAGGAACCAGAGAAAGCATCTCTCGAGCCCATAAAAAAAGCACCTCATCTTATTTCTTTTTACTTGCATGGGGACCGGAGATTATTTTAGGAAACAAAACTGCACCTATTTTACAAGTATCCTTAAAAAAAAAATCTGTTCTTTAAATAAAGAATAAGAAATTATTTTAATCTTGAACTCATTTGCTAGACTTCTAATTGCCCAAAAGACATAGTAAGAGTCACTGGTTTTGACACCATCCATTATATATATTAAGTTCTGTTTTGCACCTATTGTATAACCAGAAACAAATATTAGCTGGAAATGTATTTCAGTTATGCAGAATTCAAGTTATGTGAGAAAATTACACTTTTGGTATTTAAACAAGAGTTTTCAGTCAGTAGCTTAAATATTTCTTTGCAAAACAACTCCTATTAACTATCTTTTGCTTCTTTATTGAAGCATTTGAAACAGCATTTTCCATTCTTCAGTTGGAGCAATGTAACAATACATAGCTGACTTGAAACCTGAATATTTTTCAATAATGTTTAAGAATCTGTATTACACATACCTCCTTGGGAATTTTTTAGGCATGTTTAATAAAAATGATCTTGTGTATTGGTGTATGTAAACAGAATGAATCATTGAGTCACAACTGGGATGACTTTTCTGCCGTGTAAACAAACGTTTCTGCAGAGTCACGCTCCTGTTGCGGTTCACCCTGCACTGAGGGACTGCAGACCTATTCAGATATGAAAGGTAATGCTTTTTTTTCCCCAGCCTCCCTACCTGTGTGCTCAAAGGAGAGCTCAGCAAAATCAGTGTGTATGTATGGTCCAAGAAAATGCTTCTATTTCAATAAGTAGCTCACATTATGCATGCCTTCTGGTAGAGGAACACAGATCCTTCTTTCAAAGATGATATAAAAGCATCTGAGCAGGGGGATGGAAACTGACGCAAGAGGCAGCCAGTGGAAAGACATATGGAGGCAGAGAAATAAGAAAGATATCAGCAGTTGGCAAATCTCCTCTTACATTTCACATTCATATGCTCACCACATTTAGACACAAAGACTGTATCTAACACTCCAGCACCAGAAGAGAGGTTTTTTTTCCATTCTTCAAAGAATCACATGCTATTATAGACATAGCCCTGTACAGCACAATAATCCGGCATTGCTAATCTGCATTTTGCATTAAAGCAAGAAATAGTGACAACGCACTGGACTGTAGTGAAATCACACAATACATTATTATACCATTGTGCAAGCATGAACTGTCAACTACCTTTCAATTTATACATTGCTTTTGTGTCCTGGGAACATATAGCAGGGGGAATTGAACAGAGCAAAAAGTGTTTGTGATTCTTGACTGTTATCAAGAAAGTAATTTTCTTCTCAAATTGAAGAATAGTTATTGGGTGGAAAGAAAACAAAGTTATCCCTGAAAGCTCCTTTCTCTATTCACTCTAGCAAGATGATGCCCATTAAGTTTTCTAAGTTTCCCCTGTGCTTTTTTTCTGTTTTGGTTTGGGGTTGGTTTTTTTTTTTGTTGGGTTTGGGGGTTTTTTTGGGGGTGGGGGGTGTTCTTTGGGACGTATTTCCACCTGTATTATTGCAATATGACCAATGGAGAGAGGCAAGAACTACTGCTCCTATGCCACAGAGTTAATGCTTCTCTCAAACTCTCCTTGTGGTGCTTGTGCCCTTTTGTCCGGGGGACAAAAAGAAGCCATTTCCTTCAGTGACAACAAAAGAGCTAAGAGCAACCTACTCCCAGTTACCACCATGAAAGCTGTTATTTAGACTGCAAGTCTAAAAAAACTAAAACCTCTGTATTGATTTTTTTCCTGGTTTCTCTGTTAGCAGGATGTGTTGGGAGGGAATGATCCCTCAGTGTATACAAGGAAGCAACGACCCACAGCATCTGCACCAGCTTTCTTGGGATGAGTTAGGAAAGGAGCTTGTGGCAGAACATGGGGGAAGGTTACCTCTGACTGCCTTCTGGCAAGCTGCCACAAGGAAATTCAAGTTTGCTGCACAAATTTAGTCTGGTACTACACAACATTTTACTCAACCACACAATATACCCAGAGTTACACGTTATAGGATGACACAGCTAAATTACAGGCATGATTTTGGACAAAGCTCAGTTCTGTATTTAGTTATCCAATTTATTGACCTTCACAAGCAGCACATCACATTAGATGCAGAGCTTTCCTCCTTTCCTTTCCCCAACTTTTTTTTTTTAATAAGCATCACATTGGGACATCCCAGGTGACATATCTTTGACAATGAATTCCCAAATGTGACAGCTAAAAACTGACCTCTCACTGCAGCCTATTAACCCTATTACCTAAACTCATGTGTAATTAGCAACCATAATGTGTTGAGAGCCTTCTGCTTGCTACAGTTATGGACACAGACACAACTTCTTAAGCATCCATTAGCTTGCCAACACTTGAGTAAAACAGGAACAAATTAACTGCTTTGATATATTTTGTGATTGTTGTTGAGTCTTCAAAGAAAAGACAACCCTGAAAGATAAGATAACTTTTCCATGAATGAAATCTTAATTTGCTAGGATCCTCTGGGGGAGGAATAACAGCTCTGGGTATATATTATGCAAACAATTCTTACATGCTGTGGCTTGTGCAGCATGTCAGAATTATTGTAGGTACTTACTACCCTCATATTCAAACAAAATTAACATGGCACAAACATCTTGGAGATATTTTAATTTTCTATGGCCAAAGTTCTCTTGTGCACTTGAAGGCAGGTCAGATACCCACAGAAGAGGAGGCTTTTTTGTGGGTCAGCCATCTCTACCTCAAATGTGACGCTACATGTATGCATTCCAACACACAAGAGGATGGCAGGAGCAGAAAAGGAAATTTACAGCTCTTGCTAGATGAGATACCCTAGGGAACAAAGAAATGGGAACTTTTGAAATGGCAAGCTTGTTTCTGTAGAAGTTCTAACAAGGCTATTACTCAGAAGCGTCCACAGGAAAAGAAAATATTATCTAATGCTACAAGATAAGCAATTGTTATATATTTGTAGAATACACATTCAGCACATGTATAGACTCATGTTTTCTTTAGAAACTGCTTTGAGTTTTGCTCAGTCACTGAAAAGAGAAACAATACTATATCCTTAATTAACTGCTCAAATGAACTATAAAAAAGTTATTTACAGGAGTTATTTTGTCTTTATTATGGATTTTTAGGAAGCAGTAATTCACTTTTCTATATGAAGAAGAAGGCACAAGAGAGACTACATAAAGCTATAAATACTATTAATTGCAGAGTAAGGCACAATATCATTTAGAGTTATGGAAACTGTCCCATCTCCTTTATTCCTTTTGCTTCTGACAATCAAGTTTAAGAGAAAGAGTAATTGAACCTTTCCATCAAAATCCTGGTGTGGATTAAATCCTTGCCAAGAATGAACTAGCATTGATTACTTGTAAGTACTAGCAGTTTTAGAGCCACTTTAGAGGCATGGAATAATCCCAGAACCTCAGAAGTTGGGCCTTGAATGAACAAGCAGCTGCACCACCAGCATGAAGGAGACAAAAGCATATGATCAGTAGCTTCAGAAGCAATTCAAATAGATCAAGAAGAGACATCAACTGTAGTTGATCTATTTAAATTCATGAGTTCATATTTGGAAACATGGAAGAGAGCTGCAGGAATATAAATCTCTTTGAATTAAGTCTTACAGAAAATTTATCTTTTGATAAGTCTGTTCAACATCTCAAGACAGTCTGACACCATTATGTGCTACATCAGTATGAGGAATAAAGAACACCACAAAACTAACTATTAATAAAGCAGCCCTGAAAAAAATGCTCTGGGTTGGGAGACAGCTGTTTTTCAGAATTAAAAATGTGACAACAAGAGTCTTAAGTTGCAGCTTGTATATATATATACACACACTGTGTGTATGTATATGTATACACATATATTTACATAACCTAAACATGCATTTTACTTATACAGACTGTTGATATGTGTCAACATTAGCGTATAAATCAGCTCACTCATTCCTTAATTGTAGAAGCCCTTTACACTGCATATCCATATGTTCCTCTCAGCAATAAAAGGATCTCAAAAGAAAGGAAAGACTATGTAACAGAGACCAGCAAGCACTTATCCCTGCTAGCAGTCTGCAGAGAACCAATCCACTCTGTAGATCAGAGCAAGCAACTTAAAGAAGCATGTCCCCCCTCCCAATATCACCCCTTTGGCTTCCCAGATTAAGACGTGTCCCAAGGCCATGCTCTTATTAAAGCAGTTACAAAGCCTAAGGAAAGTCACAGCAGACTTACTGCATAGCCAAGTGGAAGAGAGGCAAATTGGACCGAAGACAGTTATTCCATAGGTGAAAAGGAACAGCAGCCACAGGCAGGCTCTCGGGGCAGCAAGAGAGAGCAGGCAGCCAGAGGTCAGTGAGGGACAAGGGCAAAGGGATGTCCTCATTACATCTTACTCAAGCAGCACTCCCCAGTCCCTCAGCAATGCTGTAAAGCCACAAGACATCTCCCCACAGGTGATTAAATGCTCTCAGCTACAGGCTACCCTCCCTCAGGCATGCTACCAAGTACTCTCGGGGCAAGGTAGACCTGCATTACCAGTACTCATCTGCACTTCTTGGACGAACAAAACAGGAGATTTACACTTCAAAGCTACTGACTTGACATTGTTCCAGTAAATACCAAGTTCATCTTGAACTTGTTATCAAAATCACATGCCAAACCTAAAGGACAACCTTAAGGCTGAGATAAACTTTACTGTCTTGTTTTTTTGAAAAGTGTCATGACAGCAAATGCTAAAGCATAAACAAAAATAACACACACAAGTTACAAATAAGTGGGACACTTTTGTCATTAACTATTCCCAGTGGCAGTAGCTTATTAGGCCTATAGTCAGTTGGTAACAACCTTAGATTTAGGTTATTATTCAAGCTGCATGTCTTTGAAGGCCTATTAAAGGCAACAACAGGATAGCCCAGCATACTAAATAGCTATATCTTAGAGGGTCAGGTTTCTACAAACATACATTAACCAGTAACTTGGTGTTCGAGGCCAATTTTCTCCAAGGACAGACATTAGTTAAATTAAAAAAAAAAAATCAAATAAAAGGAAAAAGAAAATTATTTTTATGATCATCTCCCCCCCTCCCTTTAAGGAAGGGGATAGAGATTCAATTCAAATAGATTTGGGTTCTGCTCCTCTTGAGTTCTCTAATCACTTTAGCATCACAAGTAGACACAGCCAAAAATATTGAGAAGAGAGATTTAAAATAGGAAAGATATAAACAATTCATAATCTAGATTCATAGCAGACTGCTACCTCCTGCTATATAAGCCAGTACTAATGGACAGCACTACAATACATTTTATACCTCAAGGAACACATTTCAAAGGGAGATTCCCTTAGAAGTAAAAGCAGGGTCATAAGGTACAATACAGAACCATAATAAAAAGCCACAATACAAACATGCTGAGCAATTAGGTTTTCTGCACATAATAGTTGCATTTTACCCTCACTAATATCAAATTAGCTCAGACCACACCATTGTCTGTCTCCTCTCTCCCAACCCACAAAGTCCTATTACCCTTAGCCATTTTTCAAGCACATTAGCAGGAGCCCCAACTTGCCATTTCTCTGTGCACAGCACATTTACATAACCAACTACAGCTCTTTAAAGAACAAGGCTATAGCCAGGAAAACAGTTATGAAGTAAAATTTAACTAGCTACTTATTTACCCACCTGCTAATAGCAATACTAACAACTTACATAGGAATCCTTTAAATCAAACACTTTGGTCAGCAACACCTACTAGGCTACACATACTTAAAACTTTTGACTAAAACTTACACTACCTATAGGCAGAACTGAGTTCCTGGGATGAGGTTTTATACCAAATCCAATTCACATGACTGAGCCTTTCTCATGAATGTGACCCACCTGCACCTGTGGTGAATAAAGTGGTCATTCAGGAGAAAAAAAATGAAGTTGAGCTACTACAAGTTACTGCTTATCTGATAGACTGGGAAGGCAGCAGGACAAACATTGATACAGCTGAAACACCAAATATTTCCTCAAAAGATTTACTGCTTCAGCCTGTTTTCTTACGCAGAACACCTGAGGCTCCTGGACACTCTCAGGTAAGTGTTAATGAATAAATGCCTAGGGCTGGTTGTGACCTACTTGTATAAAAGCTTGTCCTTCACCATGCTCTCTTTTGTTTCTTGTGCCTTGTGTGTGCTTTAGAAATTTGCTGAGAAGATATTCTTGATGGCATTTAGAGATTCAAGTCAAGCTAAGAAGGTGTGTGATACAGCTTCGTGGAGAAAGTTGGTTCTTTAGTATGTTGTTTCTAAAGGGAGGGAGTTAATTGATTTGAGTTAAGGCTTTTCCAGCATTTTGAAATTAGTAAATTGACTAGTATTAAATACGTGCCCCTAAGCAAGTAATATGATTAGGCAGAACAATGAGTGTTTAAGTAATGATTCTTATAAGAGTAGACTGACCTTTGAGAAGGCAAGGAAGCTAAGGCAGTAAATAATGGTGTTGCACAACTTGCTGGTACTACCAAATGTTGTTTTCTCTAATCATGCTTCAAAGGAAGAATGCAGATTATGTTGCAGGAACTACCAAGTCTTGTACTATAATCCCTGTTGATAACTCTCTCCCCAGTATATTAGGGCCTCCATATCTTTTTAATAATAGAAAAATAGATTGTGTTGCATTAGGTCACAATAAGTAATGCCTTCTTTATACAGTGCTGACAAGTATTTTATGAAAAACATTTCATTCAAGCTTTGTTACAGGTCAAATGAAAGATGGATTGACCAGTAAAACAGGAAGATCCTGAAATCTTTTTACATAATACATCCAGAAACCAAGGCTATTTTCTTTTCCTAAGTAAATACAGTTATTGAAGGAATTACTCTGTAGTAGTGGGCTCAGCTGATTTATGGAGGCCAGAGCTGGGTTGTTTTCTCTTTACCCTGACTCCTTAGCCATCTTTCCCTCTGCTTGCAATATTGATGCAAAGGATGCCTCTCATGGAGGAGTCTGCACCGCCATCCCTTAGCACCCTACTCCTTGCCAGAGACAAGGGGTAATGAAACTGCATGAAACCATCAAAAGCAACTGGATGACCCATGTAGTGTTCAGCACAGGGACTGGTGATCTAAACCCCACATGAAGTAAATGTTGTGGGAGAAGATCCTCATGGGAGGAAATGCAGGACCCTCATTGCTGGACCTGAGATGAAGCTAGCTGTGCTACTGCCATTTGGACTGTGGTTGGCATGACCTTATCCCTACCACTGATCTGGGCCAAATGGGGTGTCCTCCCATGGTTCCCTGCTGGGGCCGTGGGTGGGACCTTGATCTCCCTGGGGCCATACATGGGCTGTAGCTGTAATGGCTCATTGTGCAAGTGAGATGCATCTGTGTGGTGGGCTGTGAGTGCTATCAGCAGTCATTCAAGTAGATGTTTTGTTTAGTATTATTGCTTTGTGAAGTTTGGTTATTATTGTTTTATTAATTTTGTAGATAAAATGAGTTTTTGAACCAAGCAAGTGTTCATCTGTGTCCCTAGTGCAGTTACAGCCCTGCTAATAGGTCTCCTGTTGGAGCACACTAATGAAATTTGGTGCCTGCTGTGTGGGCAGAAGGCACTCATGGTTTCAAGAGGTGTGAAGGGACAGCCTGGTGGGCAGTGAGAGGCTGTCCTGTGACAAGTTTCTGTCTCAGAAATAGTCTACAATTTTCAAATGCTCCCAAGAAAGGAAAAACGTCTTTTAAAGGCTTGTATTAATTTTTATTTTTCTTTTTTTCTTTTTTGTTTGTCCTATGACTCAAACATATTCCTGAATTTGGACTAGATCTGCAATAAAATATTTTTATGGTTATCTAAATGGGTTGCTCCAGAATTTAATCACTCACTGAAGACTCATCCTTTCCCTCTTGTGAATGCTGTCACTTGAACAGCTGACTCAATTACATTTTCAGAAAGGTAGTTTTAAAAAAAGTAAGCAATGGTGTTGGAATAAAGTGCTTCTACTCCTCTGTGTTTTAGGTTTGAATTAACCATGTAAGGTGTCCTCCAGAAGCCTATAATGATTAGCTGTTTTGTAGTGCTGTCTTTTGAAAATATTACCAGAGTGATCCTTGCCTGGAGAGTGTTTTCAGAGGAATCTCTTGCTTTTGTGTAGAAATTGCATGCCCTTTACAGATTTGATACCTTTCTCTACCGTTTACAGATGCTGTGGTGAACATTTAATCTCAGGGATGTTAACCTTTCTAAACTTTGAAGTGTAAAAATCTTCTATTTACAGGCTAGTCTCTCCTTAAAGGAAATCTGTAGGTTTTTGCACAATGGGTGCCTGAGCTGCCACTTTTCTGTCCAAATCAGCCCCTGATGGGCCCTGGCTAGGAGGAGGGCAGTGCTTTTGCTTAGGTGAGCCCCAGCTACTCATCTTGTTCCTCACGTGGGGCATGCAGAAACAACTAATGGCAGATGGCCAGTTAGCTGTGACTCACCAGTCTCTCTTTTTGCTACGTGTCAGAGATAGGTTTGATTGCTTCTCTGCTAGCAGACACAGGGCAGGATATGGTTGGTGATCTATGCTTAGGGATTTCTGTGTGTAGAGAATGCATGTTTGGGCATGAGCTTGGACTTAGACCTGCACCAGATGGACAACAAGAACTAGCCTTTGCAAGGGGCCTTATGGAGACATGGTGGAGGAATGGTGATGTTGATGCTGAATCTCCTACGTATTTTCCCACTAAGTGCTTGTGCAGCATGTGTAAAAGTGCAATCAATTTAGATGTCTCCTACCTGTAGCTGGTCTTGATTTAAGCAGCTGTGCAAGGAATGAAAGAATCTTTTATATTTTCTAGCTTGTGGAAGTGGCAAGGGCCTACATAATAAAATACACTGGGGATATATACAATGCTAATGTAATTGCCAAGAAAGAGTTAGGAAAAAATTTTTTCTAGCTCTCATTCCTTCACTCAAAAGCATATTCGTTTCTTAATTACAGTCTTGTGAGATTATCCTTTAACAAACAGCTGGTTTGAAACTGCCAGCCAGCAGTACCTGGTATCTTTTCCTTTCTGCTGTGAGTCCATGCTCACAGTACTCTTAATAGCATATTCTCTTGGAGCATATTTCTCTGCTTTGGCTAACTAGAGGGACACCTTCATGGCCCTGTGTGCAGACTGGCCAGCCGCCTCCTGCCCCAATGGAGAACAGCGAATGTGTGAGGCTAAAGAGACAAACAGGTGTAATATCTAGGAACTACTATATAAATTTTTTTTTCTTAAAAGACCCTTGAAGTCTGACATCCAGGTATGAATAGCCAAAAATCACATAGGAGCCCTAACAGTTAATTTTTCTTTAACGGTCTGTCTCTAGGGATACCATTCTCTGATTTTCTCCAGTTCCTGAAGAATAATTTGGCTGCCTGTGCAAGCTCGATTTGAGTGTGATTCCACAGCTGCAGAAGCCCATTGATAAGTGGTGGTGAGCAAATCACGGCATTTTTTTCAGGGCTCAGCTGTTTAAAATATACTGAATGCAAAATCACTGGTAAGTTACAATGTGTTTAAATTACTCTAATTAAAGCTTCTGTACTATGGCACAGTTCACGATATTTCATTGCAAATTATAGCTCATGTACCTACCATGGCAAGCAGGCGTTATCCCTTATCTCTTTATTCAAAAACTAGAAAGAATGGGAAGAAACAAACTTTTCAAGCTAAATTGCAGACTAACTAGCTGAAGTCTTTTGACAAATTTTTTAGCACCTCTACAATGAGACAAACAGTTAAATTATGGGTCTGAAGAGCTTCATCTCATGGTGGGAGAAAGAGAAATCCCTCCTTAGGAAGGCTTTCGTCTGTTTCTATTTTTAACAGGTTGGCTATACCGTACAAAAGGGTGCACTTAATACTGCTCATCAAGCTGTGTACCATACTGTGCAGATTGCAAGTCTTCCTGCTGCAGACAGTAGCAAGTCAAACTCATTAATGGCAAGTAGACGTTCAACTAGTGGGGATGGATGTTTGGGAAGGGTTGGTTTGGGGATTTTGTGTCAAGATGAAGACCAGCAGGGAGAATCTTAGAAAATGTTTTCCTGGCGTCACTGAAGATAGACGTTATGGAGTTTCTGGAGTGTCATTTTTCATGTTTCTTGCTAAAGCTTGAATTGCTTTTCCTGCCTCAGACTGGCCAAAGACAGGCCTGTGTGACATAATGATTCATTGTAAAGAAACTTCCAAGCAAGTGTCAACAGTGTTTTCCATCCAGCCAGGTTCCAGTCACCCAAACTGGGTGTGGACTTGCCCATTGCTGCTGGAACTGTTGCCCACGAATCTGCACAGTTTAACTGTACATTTAGACTAACTATTTAGATTAACTAGTGGTCTCAGAAGGTTTGGGAACCCTGTACGTGACAAACAGCACCCTGAACTGCTTGGTGTGCAGGGCATAGAGGTGACATAGCCATGTTGGTACAGCACTGCACCCATGTTGACATGGGCTTACTAGCTTAGAGTTTGATGAACACATACTGGGCCTGATCTGGCTTGGGATGGGCATGTAGAAGCTTGTACCTCTACATTTGCCTGCTCCGAGATAGCCTCTTGTGAAGAATTTTAGCTTCAAATCTACACTCGGGGTTTATGGAGTAACTTTCCTTTTGTATATTGACATTGAAGTGACGACAGAGGGAGGAAAAAAGGGAACACAAACATACACAGCATGGGGAAGGAGGTGCTGGGAGCCCATGAGCAGCCCCAGAGCTATGGTGTCATTGCAGGGATGGATTGGTTTGTATGGCTGGAGCACTATAACAGATGACTGTAAGCTCTTTAGGAAGGACAGCCTGGGCGGACAAGGGGGAGATGTTGCACACGACGCAGAAGAATTCATCAAATGCACAGAGGACTGCTATGAAATAGGTAACAGGTTTGTCCAGAGCTTATGGGTAGGGGACAGAGGGGACATTGTGGTGGATGTCTGCTACAGATCATGATCAAGAACAGCAATTGAGCAAAGCTGAGTATCTGGAAGAAACCTCATGACCACAGGGATACTGTCCTGAAAGGCAGAGGAACTCAGAAGACCTGGTTGATCTTCCTAGGCGGCCTTCTCAAAGGGTAAGAAAGGACTGTTTCAGTGCTCGAGAAAATGAACACGTGTCAGGATGCCAGCTGGGCTGACTGTGTAACTCCCAAGTGAGCTCAAGCACAAAGAAAAAAGGTGGAGGCAGGGACAGGCTACCCAGAGGCAATGCACAATTACCATCCAGAGTTATTCCAGGGAGAAAGTTTGGAAAGCCAAGCGCAGCTGCATTTGACACTGGATAGATGTGAAGGGCAAGAAGACTTCTATAGGTACTCTGGCAGTAAAAGCAATACCAAGGAATATGTTGGCTTACTGCTGCCTAGGAGTAGGCAACCTAGTGGCAAAGGACATTGAAGAGGCTTTGATTCTCAAGGCCTTCTTTGTGTCAGTCTTCATTGGCAAGGTTTGATCTCAGACCTCCCAGTCTCTGTTCTTAGTAGCAGCATTTAGAAAAGTGAGGTGGAGGATGCCAAAGTACATATCCCTTCCATGACAGAGGAGAATTGAATTCAGGGATGGAGCTGAAGGAGCTGGCCAATTCATGCAAAACTGCTCTTGGTGTTCAGGAGAGGTTTCCCATGACTGGAAAAAAGAGGAATCTTATGCCCACTTTAAAAAAAGTAATGAAGGGACAACTATAGCCTGGTCAGCTTCACATCAGTAAGTAGGAACATTATGGAGCAAGTCCTCACAGAAGCCCTTTCCAGGTACATGAAGGACATAAAATCTTTGGGAACAGCTAGTACAGATTTACCATAAGCAAATGGAGACTGACCAACCTGATTGCATTGTGCAAGAAAAATGACAGGCTATTCCTGTCATCTTGACAGGATCTTCCATAGTAAACTTGTAGGCAAACTGGTGAAATACAGACTGTGAGGATTTACTGCAAGGTGGATAAACTGGCTGAGTTTTTGGACTAACACAGTAGTGGTCAGTAGTTGGAAGTCCTGGCAGCCATACAGAAGTAGTATTCCTCAGGGGTCCTACTGTTTAATGTCTTTATTGGTCATCTGGATGAGGGGATGGAGTACGCTCTTAGCAAACTGGTGAGTGATATGAAATTTGGGGGGAAGCAGCTGAAAGACTGAAGGGCAGGACTATTAAGCTGAGGACACCTTCAGCAAGCTGAAGCAGTGGGCTGACAGCAACCTCATGATGCTCAACAAAGACAACCATGCAGTCCTGCATCTGGGATGGGATAACCCCACACATGCTTTGGGGCTGACTGGCTGTGGAGCAGATCTGCAGGATGGGACCTGGGAATCCTGACAGGCAAGTTTAACATGAGTCAGCAACATACTTTTATGGCAATGGGAACCATCCGCATACATGTATTACAGGACAGAGAAGAGGCAAAGTGCTTCTTCCTTTCCTCTTGGCACTTGTGAGACCACATCTGGAGAGCTATGTCCAGTTTGGGGCTCCCCAGTACAAGAAATACATGGACATGCTGGAGCATGTCACAAAGACATCTAGGGGCTAGAGCACAAGACACAGGAGAGAAGGAACTGGCTTGTTCAGCCTTAAAAAGCAAAGGGCAAAGGAGATTAAATTGCTGTCTACACCTATGGGGGTGATTACAGAGGGGATGAGGATAGACTTAGCAGTACATAATGACAGGGCAAGAGGCCGTGCTGCAGCCCAGGTAAATCCCAGTGGTTAAGCTCTGGAATAAGCTGCCCAGAGGGGCTGAGCAGCCTCCATCCTTGGAAAATGTCAAACCTCCACTGACCAAACCCAGACTGTTTCTTGATATCTGCTTTAAATCTTTGCTGAACACCAGGGCTGATTATTTCTCGTCAGAGTCCTAAAGAGCATGCAGAACGTTTGCTGACTATCATCTTTACAGCAAAACTTTTACATGCTTGGATATTCTCTTCTCTCTCGTCCTTCTCAGCTAGGTCTAGTTCCTTCATCCTTTCCACTTCAGGTGTTTTAAACTGATTCTCCCTGGGTTTTTTTTTTTTCCTCCTTGTAATTCTGTCTGCACCTTGTGGTATCCAGAACTGGACATTGGGCCCTGGCTGCTGACCCTAGACACCACATGAGGTGAAAAAAAAAACCAAACTTGCTTCCTATGTCTTAGGTATGATGCTCAGGTTACAACATACAAAAATTCAGTTTGCTTTTGTTGAAATAGCATCAAAACATCGGCATGTATGCAGTTCATGATCAACTATACGAGCTAGTTCAGCTTCTGCAGTAGTGCTATTCAGCTGCATGGTTCCTGCCATGTGTTTGTTTTTCATTTCCTATCTCGCTCCTCTGCAGTTTCATGCACTGAAATTCATTTTACAGATTTCAGTCAGTACCCCCGGTTTTCAAAGGTGCAGAGTTTGTGATGCTCTTTTCAGAGTGCACCAAGTTGGCATTTGTTGCTACTCTGAGATGGAATTTATTAACAGAAATGTTGGATTGTGGCATTACCCACTACCCCAAATTATTAGCTAACATCAAGTTTAGCTGCAATGACAGACTTCTTCAGCACTGAGGGCAGATAACCAAGACAAAAAGACCCCACCATTTCATGACACTTTCAACTTATTCTTCCTGGGTATTGAAGTCAAGCTTTCTGGTTTGTTCCTCAAATTTCTTTTTCAGATATACTTTCTGAACTTTGCCTGTTCTCAGACCTTCTCTGTCCTCAATGAATATTCAAAGAGAATTGTTCCAAGAGTATTTTGGCTTATTTCCCTAGATTCTTTCCTGGAATTTCAGCCAACCTGACAAAATATCTTTAATTCTTTATGGATATTAAATATTTTCTTCCAGATTCTGGTCTGTATCTTAGTCCTCTGTTTAAAATTGCATTAAATGTCTGGTCACAAATAACTCTGATTGCAGATGAGATACAGATCTAAAGTATACACTCACTTAAATCAATGCTGAAAAAAATCCCAACATCAATAGACACTGGTTTTGCTGATAATTGGCCTTTATGTAAACACTTAAAACTGACTTGGTTCGCTTGGATCCTTCTCCTTGCCTTTTCTCTATACAGCCTATATTAAGTATGTAAATGCATTTCTTTTTACTGGCTTTTGCTTCTTCCATTTTGTCTCAGAAATATCCTTCACTTCACATTGGTCAATGCTTAATCTTCACATTGATATTCAATTCAAACTGGACACTTCCTCACTATTTCGATACAGCCATTTACTAAACCCTTCTCCAGAAAGTAATCTGACATAATGGATGTTTCACAAGCTCCATGTAGGCTGACATTACTGAAGCTGTGCTTTATCTTGTTAAGGTAGAAACTATGCACTTGTTTTCAGAACAAAAGTGTGCTTTTAGTATTGATGGGAATTTTTCAGGACAGGGATTTGGTCTACATATTCATAACTGAGCCAGTTCTGTAAAAACAGTAAGAAAAAATCCATGGATGTCATGGACTGAAGTTACATAATTTTTTTATTAAATGTTCTGATTTGATAGTAAATATACAAAGGCTACAAACAGGTATTGTTTAGGAATGTATTACTTAAATGCAAATATTCAGAGGCTAGTATTCACATACACTTCTCTCTATCCACTGAACAGGTGCAGCATAATAGCTAAGGACAAGAAACTGATAGAAGGGAAGCAGCCTGTCCTTCATGGCCAGCTTAACGTGAAGCAGAAGGAAACGGAGAAATAATCTTCATAGTTCCTATTGATCTCCCTTTATATTGTTGCAAGCTAGAAAGCCAAGCTATTTATTGACTGAACTTTGGGTAGCCACCTCTGATTAGCTCAGCTTTCACGAGCAAATCTTACAGTTCAGTGAAAATGCTGCATGCTGTCAGAAAGTGTAGGAAGATGTGAGGTTACAAAACAGATGTCATTTTTCTTCTTTACCAAATAAATTCAAAAATATTCCAGGTTAACCTTATCACAGTTGATGACAAAACAGAAGGTGTTGACATGCTTCTGAACTTACACTTCTCTCATTTTTATTGACAAATGAGCTAAGATATTTGTCAAAGATTGACAAATACAAACTCACAAGAATGGAAATATTCAAACTATAATAATTTATCTGGATGAAGTCCTGCTTGCCTACTGAAGTTCTCAGACCAAATGTAATGATGCTCCTACATTCATGTTTCATTTGGCAAATACACTTGCAGAGTAATGTCACTTAAGTTCCAGCCTGGCATCCTCTGGTCTCAGAGGTTTCTCCCTGGGAAACTCTGGATTTACAAGACATGCAAGTTTGGATTCTGCATTGGCAAATTAAATGGGGCTGAGGGACCTGCTCCTGGGGGCTGTCCCATGCCATCTTAGGCACAGTCTCTAGGTTCACACAGGGAGGGCGATGCAGCCCTTGATGTCTCACACTCCAGAACTTCTCAGCAGTCTATAACAAACTCGGGAATAAAAACCTGCAAATAAGGCTATGCTGCCAAGAAAAGTCTAGGGTCAAGTATGTCTCCTAGACCCATTCCATGGAAGGAAACTTGTTATTGTCCTAACAGCTTTGGTTAGAAACTGGGCTGTGCTCCACACTCAGTGAAAAGAGATCTCCAACACCCCTTTGTTGATGTATTCAGAGGAGGTGGATATTTTCTTCAGACTCCAGGTCTAGAGATAGGTGTAAGAATGAACATTTGAGCAAGACCCATTAACTAGGTACCTGGTGACTTGAATATCACTATTCATACTCTCATTTTCAACCTTCTTTCTAGTAGAGGAAGGTTTAAAAATATTAGAGCTCAGTTCTACAGGAAGAAGAATAGAAGAAAGTGGAACTTACAAAGAAGTGGAGTAAAGCAGGAAAAAATGAAATTAAGACTAAAGTTAAAAACATTATCAGCAGACAGGGATCAAGTCTTCTTTTAAAATCTCATAATCAGACACTCAAAATCTCACATACCCAACTTTAACTTTTAACTCCAGGATCTTTTCTGCCCAGCTAATGGGCAGCTAATGGCAGCTAATCTACCCTAATGCTATTCAGGCTGCTTTTCCTCACAGCTGATCTGAACTACCTAGCTGTCACTGCTGCCTTTCAGTGAGAAAGAAACACCATCGAGTTTGAAATCTAACCTTAATAACCATTTATATTTATCTAATCAGACAAAAATTTAGGGCCTAGGGATTTTCCTCCTCCAGTCAATGCAGAGCGCCCAGTTCCCTCCCCTGGGATGATCAGCCATGGAGGGATCGAACAAGGCAGAGTCACAACTTTTTTCGTGCTCCCTTTGGAGCCCCAATGAAAGTGCACAATTTCCAATGCAAGCCCTCTCTTCTGAAAGAAATTATTTCCAATTTATATCGCATCAGTTGCGGTGCTACAAAGTTGGTGGACTTTTGCTGGCATTTTCCTAAGCTTCTTAAATTCATCATGTCTTAAATCCAGTAGACAAATATTCACAGGATTTTCGGTTTAAAACTGGTCCTTTTGGGGTGCTTTTTATGAGCAAACTTATAAAAGTGCTGCCTGGAATGAAATGCAAAGTAACAGCATCTTGGATTAACAAACATCCATTTTAAAAATAGCTGCTTTTAATTACTGAGCTCTAAATCAGAAAGTCAGTGCAACATCAAGGGGCTGCTTTTCTCTATTGAATGTGAATAATATTTAAAAGTGAGATGTCTTCTAACCCTTTAATTTACACCTTCTAGGGATGGTTCTGACTCACGGTTTTAATTTCTCCCTATTTTTTCCTCCATGGGTTGCAAAACATGTTTCAAAGCCTAGAATAAGTGTAGAGACCTGATCCAAAATTCCTTGGCAGATCTCCCTCCTATTGTGAGGAATATTGGCTGCCAAGAGTCTGAGACTGAACTCTGTAAGGACAGAGTTTTTCCAACACTGCCTGGTCACTTCAAATATCTCTTGAAAATCTGGTCTTTGTATATCAGGTGGCTGAAGCTTTCCTGTTTGTATTGTCCCACAGCAGCATTCCTTTATCCTTAACTTAGACATTTCAGAAAATGAGAGAAATGCTCAGCTTCTATGTGGCTCTTGTACCCAAAACATAGAAGCTCCACGTGTCCCAAACTCACATAGAAGAAAGGGTCTGCATTAAATATTACCACCATCGAGCTCTGGTATTCCTCCCAAAAATGTAGGGGAAGGCTATTATAATTATGTAAAATCAGTTAAGGAAAAGGCACTTTTTACAAGACTCATAGTCTCAGTGTTGCTGCCACAGAGCTTTCTGAGATGAATGAGATTAGTTTCATTCACAACTGAGACAAGTTTCATTCAGTTATTTGTTACATCCTACTGAAGACTTGTAACTTCCAGTAGGTGAGGTTTTTTCCTAACTAATGGAAAAAACATTTCTCGACTATGATTTTATCTAAAGCCAATTGACTCCAGAGGTGCAAAAGGCAAGCGGTGTGGTGGATGATCACTAACCTTTTGACAGTACATGGTTTGGTATGGGGGAACGTTTATTAAACAAACAATGTTAACTAGACCTAAGACTGACTTTGAAGTTTGATCTCTAGCAGGAAGACCTATCTAATGATTAAACCATGGAATTAGGCTCTTAGGACCATAACTAATAAAAGCCTTGGGTGCTTATAACTGGTATGCTGCAATTCTTCATTCTAGACACATGCTGACCACAATGAAATCCAAGGACTGAGGGAGATGATTTAAAGCCATTCGCTGAGCAAAAAGCTGCTTCCAGCCAGCCCAAAGAAAGGATTAGTACAGGAGCAAAGGCTGGACTCTGACTTCTTTAGAGGCTAGGTACCTGAGGGAGGCATATGAGGTGACTCACAGCAGGGCAAGATTCATTGAACCAGAAGGGGAGGTCTTAAGGAAGCTGACTCCACTTTTCTCAGCTGTGGTATGCAGCTGAGAGCAGGCAAGTTCTGATTTTGGAGGGCTGTTTTCCCCTGGGCAATCACAGAAGAGTGGGAATGACCCTGAGTTCAGAGACCGGGACGTGGGGATCCCCACCCCACCAGGGCTGTGATTTAGAAAGTGGGGTGCTGCCTGGGGAGGGCAGGCTCTGTTGGGAGGAGAAGGGAAAAGGAGGCTCATCGCTCACCCCTTTGCACAGCAGATTGAGTTGGCTGAATGGATGGGAGCACATATTGCTGGCTCTTTTTCTCTCCCCGACCTGTAACACAAGTCTGGAAGCCCTAGAGAAGCTGTCTTCCTGCAGTGGCGTGGTAGGACTCCCAAAAATGCTTAGTGCTTGCCTAGCCCAAGAGAAAGGAAGCACTGTTAGAGTGTAGTGTTTAATGTGTTCTAATGAATCTTTAAAATCTTTTTCTGTAGCCAAATATACAGCATTTAACATGAGCTAAAATGGTTACAGTAAAGCCAAGAAGGGACCTTTAGAGTTTTAACAGAACCAGCTTAAGAACATGCAAATTTGATGAGATGTTTTTTACAATGG
Source organism: Gymnogyps californianus (assembly GCF_018139145.2). Taxonomy (NCBI): domain Eukaryota; kingdom Metazoa; phylum Chordata; class Aves; order Accipitriformes; family Cathartidae; genus Gymnogyps; species Gymnogyps californianus. The sequence goes on along the minus strand of NC_059472.1, from coordinate 54,659,884 downwards.
ATTTCAAAATAGCTGTCAGAATACCCTTACCATTCGCAGGATGGTGTTGCATAATGATTTTGGTGCCACCGCCAAATTTTAGACACTGAGGCCTAGATATTTGAAGACATTTAGATACTCGCTCCTATGAATGCAGTGAAGGCTTGGGATGAGATTCAGCTGCCTAAGCACAGATGGCCAGAGCCTTTTCAGGTGCCCAATGGTTCCCAAATCATCTGTGCAGGGCAGGTAGGCATGACGTGGTACCTGCAGGAATCCTGTACTCTGCTGGAGAGGCAGCTGAGGAGGACAGCCTACGGGCAATACGATGGCTTTGGGCATTCATGGCGAGGCACCTGAACCCCTTTCTAGGTTTTTGGGGGCAGTGTTTGCTGCAGGTGCAGAGATGCCCACGCTGGCTCTATCTGAATGTTGCACTGAGTAGCCTGCCTCTGCCCTCGCTGGGGACTTCCGTACCACACTGCGTTTTGCAGGGGAAGACGGTCACAGTGGGGAGGATCCGTGTCCAAATCCACAACTTTCCAAGGGAGGAATATTTTTATTCTGATCTGTGAAACCTAAGTGAAAATTTGAGTCCTAAAGATTATATTTTCTTATGTGTTGATAAAGCACCACAAAGATTTTCAGTGCTTTATTAAAGTTTTTTTTTATATGGATGATTGCATATATCCCAGCCAAAATCTTCTCCATCCTACATAGGTATTTATCTCAGCTAGCAGATTTTGTTTGCTCAGATCCAAATTAGAAAGTATTTAAAGCAGATAGCACATCTCTAAAAATATACTGAATTTACAATGAAGCTTTAACATTCTCTTGCTAAATTTCACACATCTCATTTGATTTCTGAAGAGAAAAGGTAAACAGAAATTTCCTTCACTAGTTCTCATGAACTGCTTGCAACAGTAAAAGAGGAATATTTCTCATATTACTACCATGTATTTTAAGTAGAGAACAAATGGCCATTCCCTTTACAGGCAAGGAAGTCAAATTCCTGACTGCAGTTTGTGCCATTCTTTTTCTCTTTATTGGTAATGTAAGCTCCTATGAGAATTGAATGGCTGCTGTTCAGACCCAGCTGAATACAACAGGGGAGGAAGGGACCAAATTACTTCTGTCTGTCTTAACAGGACATTTTAATAAAATTTACTTTACATGGCCCTGAATCTTGCCAGGTTAAATTATCACTTTAGCCATGTTCACATTCTTGTTAATGTATTTTAACTGCAGTGCAAAAGGTTAGGGTAATGGGAAGCGCTGAAAGCAGAATGGTTACCGTGAAACCCAATTGCTGCCTGTATTTAGATAACTTTCCTTCCAAGTGACAGTCCATTAAATCTCTAAATTGTTTTATTTGCTACTTAAGAAAGTCTTTGCTTAGTCTTTGGGTGTCAGGAACTAATGAAAGAAGCCTTAGAAGAAAATTTGCAGATTCTGAAAAAGTAGAACTAATATGACCTGCAGAGCTTGTACAACATTATAATTTTTGACTTTGTAGAAAAGTGAGGCAGTGCATCATAAAAGGTATGTTTTACAGAGATTATAAATGTTTATTTCTCCCTTAATTTTAAAAAAATAATAGTTTCAAAATTCAGGTTTAGCGAAATGTCCTAGTCATTACTTTAAAAAAATCAATCTCTACATTGAATATATTTGGTATCTTAGTACAATTCCATTATTTTTTGCTACTGAACAACAGAATATAAAAAGTTTTTCAGTTTTAGTATCATACAGGTCTACCTTGATTCGTATCACAGAATCCAATATAAATAATGTTTTGAAATACTCAGTTATCCAAAACTTAAAAGGACTTCTGTAAATCAGTTTATATGATAGCTCCTCTTCCCCACCCCTGTTCCTCTTTGCTTGATATGGCCTCGGAGCTGCTAGCTCTTCACCTCTTCTGCATCTCATGCTTCTTCCAGCTACAGTGGCTTACTGCAAATACTCTTAACCTAATTGGAAAGGTAACAGGAATTACCGCAACCATCTGATATGCATCTCCTGAGTTACGTGCTCATAACCCAATGTTATCAACACTCATCAGCTGAAGAGTTAAAACTGTCATTATGCTTTTATGTTTGAGTACATTGTGCTCTCATATTTGTGTATATTCTTCCGTGTATTTTCAGTGCTGTCCCACTTGGGAAGAAATATCATTTTGTCTAGTGTTTAGGAAGCTACTTCTATGGAGCATTAAAGTTTTGTGAGAGAGCCCAAGATGTCCAAGTGCGTTGGGGTTTTGACATTTCACACATGGGTCTGGCTTTCAGAAAGTGCGAAGAATATACTCTTGGGAAAAAATGGAGCCCTGAGCCATCCACAACAGGTTTAAACTAATGAAAGAGGAAAAGACGACTGTGTGGTCTAATGTCTGTGCTTGGGAGTATGAAAGATTTCAAATAAGGAAAACACAGCATGCCAATATATCAGAAAATATGCGCAGCAAGTTTTAAAAAGAATTCTTAATTAGTTGCAGAAAGAGACAGTATACAAAATACCTGTCAAAGGCTGCAGAAGAAACCTTCAGTTATGATGTTAAAAAAATAAAATAGAAACTTGCTTTTTATGACAGTGGGAAAGTTTTAGCTTTGTTTACAGTTCCAGAAACATCTCATATCAAATTTATAGGATAGTTTTAGTTATAGCAATTCTTTTTAAAAGAGCCTGGCCCTAAAAATGTAACAAGTCAGTAAAGTAGTTGTTAGAAAATACTATTTTCCTCATATTCAACACAGCATTCAGTTAGATGCATGCACTATACATAGGGCTCCATTTTTCTCCTAGGATGTGTGGTGTTTCCTACCATCCGTCAAGACAGATCTTGTGGATGGTGTATACTGGCTTGACTAAACATTAGCAAGGAAGCTTATTTCAGGTAACATATAGCATTATGAAATATATATTTTACTTGATCTTCTGTCATGACACTTGAAGCTATGGATGTTAATGAAGCACCATAAATCAACAGAGTAGCTAGATGTAAAAAAATGGGCTCTTGCCTTTTTTTGTGCCTTTTTTTTCTTTTTTTTACAATATGAGTCAATTAAAGCTATGCTGACTGAAAGACACAAATTTCCCTGTTTGTAGGCCCAAGCTGAATGCTGATCTGGAGTATGGTTCTTACAACTGATACCTCAGTAGTCACTGGCTGCATTTTAATATAAAATTTAAGCAGCATGTAAAAATTTGCACAGGACCAAAAAACAAGACCAGTCTAGAAACTTTGGGTATGACTTCTGGAGGTCTTCTGGTCCAACCTCCCTGCTCAAGCAGGGCCACCTAGACCTGTCTGCTCAGCACCACGGCTTTTGAATATCTCCAAGGCTGGAGACTCCGCAACCTCCCTGAGTAACCTGTGCCAGTGCTTGGTCACCCTCACAGTGAAAAGGTGTTTCCTGATGTTCAGAGGGAACCTCCTGTGTTTCAGGTTGTGCCCATTGCCTCTGGCCCTGTCACTGGGCACCACTGAAAAAAGCCTGGCTCCATCCTCTCTGCACCCTCCTTTCAGGTATTTATAGGCATTGATAAGATCCCCCTGAGCCGTCTCTTCTCTAGGTTGAACAGTCCCAGATCTCTCAGCCTTTCCTGACAGGAGAGATGCTCCAGTCCCTTCATCATCTTCATGGCCCTTTGCTGGACTCTGTCCAGTATGACTATGTCTCTTGTACTGGGGAGCCCAGAACTGGAGCCAGCACTCCAGCTGTGGCCTCACCAGTGCTGATCACTTTGGCACAGACTCCATAGCAGAAACCTTTGACAGGCAGCTACCCCGGGGCAATCTTTCCTCTTATCATAAAGATCGTTTGCTGCTGTCAATTTGAGGATTAGTAATGCCCAAATACTCAGCCCAAAAGGTGGGAGGAAAAAACAAAGGGGCTGCAGGTTTCAGCATTGACAGGACTGTTCTGTCAAGAACAAAATCCTTGTTTCCTTAGTTGTACTTAGAAGGTTTTTTAATCTAGATTGAAGTTATTATTCTGGTCAGTCTGACCAGTCTGATGTTCAAGAGACTTTCCAACACGTTTTTACAAGTTGGATTCTCTATAGGCTCACAGTAGAGCAGTCTGAACTGCTGATTTTTTTTCCTTTTAAGTACCAGGCAACAGCTAGCTAACGCTGTGTGCCATTATTTTCCTAATCTATATAGCCTATATAATCTGTATGAGTTCCTTAATTGCTGTGTGAATGTGGTGGGTTGACCCTGGCTGGATGCCAGGTGCCCACCAAAGCTGCTCTATCACTCACCTCCTCAGCTGGACAGGGGAGAGAAAATATGATGAAAGGCTTGTGGGTCGAGATAAGGACAGGGAGATCACTCACCAATTACCGTCACGGGCAAAACAGACTCAACTTGTGAAAAAAATTAATTTATTACCAGTCAAATCGGAGTAGGGTAAGGAGAAATAAAACCAAATCTTAAAAACACCTTCCCCCCCACCCCTCCCTTCTTCCCGGGCTTAACTTCATTCCTGATTTTCTCTACCTCCTCCCTCCCAGCAGCACAGGGGGACAGGGAATGGAGGTTGCGGTCATTTCATCACACATTATTTCTGCTGCTCCTTCCTCCGCAGGGGGAGGACTCCTCACACTCTTCCTCTGCTCCAGCATGGGGTCCCTCCCACGGGAGACAGTCCTCCATGAACTTCTCCAATGCAAGTCCTTCCCATGGGCTACAGTTCTTCACGAACTGCTCCAGCATGGGTCCTCCACGGGGTCACAAGTCCTGCCAGCAAACCTGCTCCAGCGTGGGCTCCTCTCTCTCCACAGGTCCTGCCAGGAGCCTGCTCCAGCGTGGGCTTCCCACAGGGTCACAGCCTCCTTCGGGCATCCACCTGCTGTGGCGTGGCGTCCTCCACGGGCTGCAGGTGGATATCTGCTCCACCATGGACCTCCATGGGCTGCAGGGGGACAGCCTGCCTCACCATGGTCTTCCCCACGGGCTGCAGGGGAATGTCTGCTCCGGCGCCTGGAGCACCTCCTCCCCCTCCTTCTTCACGGACCTTGGTGTCTGCAGAGCTGTTTCTCTCACATATTCTCACTCCGCTCTCCAGCTGCAATTGCTGCTGTGCAGTAACTTTTTCCCCTTCTTAAATATGTTATCCCAGAGGCGCTACCACTGTTGCTGATGGGCTCAGCCTTGGCCAGCAGCAGGTCCGTCTTGGAGCCAGCTGGCATTGGCTCTGTTGAACATAGGGGAAGCTTCTAGCAGCTTCTCACAGAAGCCACCCCTGTAGCCCCTCTGCTACCAAAACATTGCCACACAAACCCAATACAGTGAAGAAATTTCATGAACTATGAAACTCAAGAGCCTGCAGACATAGTCAAATCCACTTCCACAGAGCAAAGCAGTGTTACTTAAACACATGTTCAAATACGTTACTGAAATTGGAAACCGCATTTGTGGCATGTCGTCCCTGAGTTATCCCCTCACCAGGAAAATACAGGGTGGAATCATCAGTAGAGACAAGTTGCTATCAGCAGGATCATGATGCCCCACACTTCTGCAATATTTTTATTGTTTCAGAGTTCGGAGCATCCTGGTCCAGAGCAGTGCCCCACAGATTCACAGTCTCCCATGGGAGGAAGTCCCAGCCCACTGCTCTGGTTTGGCACAAGAATGGCCACTGCGAGGTTGCATTGGGTGCACGTCCTGTTCTCCTGAGAGGACACAGCCTTTGGGGAACCATCTCATGGGGCCCACAGCTGCTGAACGCAGGAGGCTGCTGTGCACCCAGCCCCCCCAGCCCCGCTCCACCATCCGGCTTGTTCGGCTGGGGATGCTGCTCACCACGATACGGTGTTTTATCAGCTTCTGCAGTTGGGCCCGTAGAGATGCTCAGGTGTGTTGAGACTCTTTATTCCCCCCTAAGCACAGTATGGAAAATTCGTTCTGGAAATTATATGGCAAAATGAAGTGACCAAATTGCTGCCTACACTTTCCTTTTATGCAGCACCAGACTGGAGGCTACAACGCTTGCTACCACCCCAGTGAGCAGCCAGCCCTGTGAGGTACTCCACTTGCTGCTTTCTCACACCATGAGAAGTGAAGTGGGCAATGCAAATGCAGTACAGCTGGGAAAAGAATTTTGTGCTGAGACGAAATAATTCTTTCAGAATTTTCTTTTTTTTTTTTAATAGTAATTTTTTTTTTTTCCCCTAAGAAAAGGTAACCAAACAATATAATGCTACTATTCGCAACCCAAGTAGCATGGAGCATTTCCTGCATGAAAGCTGTGCCACAGTCTCTAGGCGTACCTTGGAATAAAAAAAAAAATCTAATATCAGCCCAGTAAATATAACTGTATTTATCTTAACAATAACCTCTTCTTTGTGACACACCATTTTCCTTTCCCTCCTTGCAACTTCAAGAAAGAGCTTTGGAAAACGTGTTTTTGAAATAATACCTCTGTGTGTGGAGCTTATTAAATTAGTCTGTTCCTTTCAGTATAAAAAAAAATAGATTAAAACTCAAGTCATTTCATGGTCTGAAAAGAGTGTCAATAAAAGTGAAATAATGTTTGTACAGTTTAGTAAGGCAGGTTAACCTTTCGAAGAACACAGCAAATGCTTTGTGGAAAAATAAATTACATTCACGTGTCCTTTTGGCTTCGCAGAGGTAGTTTTGTAATATATCATGAAAGAGCTGCAAATACATGTATTGAATGGCAAGTATGCTGATCGTTGCCCTGTGGCAGGTTTAAGAAAGACGACAGTCAGAGTACACAGCAGAACTGTCTGAGAGATCGGTTGCTGTGTGAGTTTTGACATCTGTTTTGGAAGAATTTTGTCTGTCTCTAAAGCAGTGTGATCCTCAGTGTACAGTCGCTTTGGAAGTGTTAGCTAGTCCACGTTGTGCTGAGCACACTGATGCTTTGAAGTGTCAAAAGCTGCTCAAGATATTTTAGCAATATATAAGCCCATTTCCTTTGACGGGAGATTCAAGACAAGGCTGTGGGAGAGTGAAATTTCTTCTGGAAGGTTACACTCAATGCTATATTAAGTGGCGGAAAATCTTCCAGTCACTCTAGCCTTTGAAAATGATGATCTAAAGTCTGAGTCAATGTCCTCGTATTCTTCCCCTGACTGGGTGGCTGAGGCTCTGGAAGTGTCTCCATTGAAACAAACTGACTGTGGCTGTAGGAAAGGAAAGTTCTGGGCTTGAAAGAGCCCAGAAGTGTGTCTATCCAAAATGGGGAAGGCAGGGGAACGTGGTACAGCGTGGAGAACTCCGCACATTTTAATCATTTTCCTGCACACATTTGTTCTGTTCCCTGTAATAGCTTATTGTAATCTAAAAAAATTAGTTCATTATGAACGTATTTTTTTCCATTCTGTTAATTTGAGAGACTTTTACAATTAGAATTCTTAAACCAAACTCATTTAATGTTCAAAAAGACAGAATTGCTGCTAATTAAAGATAACAGTAAATCAAACACATAAAACAATGACATGCTGTACTGAATATGATTACAACAGCCAATGTATTGAATACTGTGAGATATATCCTCTGTTGCTGATGGGAAAATATGCTGTGCCTTCTCTGATATTGCAATTTCCCCCCCCTGCTCAGGTAGCATTTATCCATTTTTTAAAATACTATCGTCGTGCAGATTAGTTGCGGGCAACAAGGCTTTTCATAGTTTGGCTCTAATTCCCCATTATGATACAGCACTTTGTCTTAGGCATTGCATTGCAAGCAACAGCGAAGATTTACTTTCTACCAGTAAATGATGCACAGGCACCAGAGCCAATCCTTCTATTGACACTGTCTATTTAAACAGCTATGGATGGTCCATCAACCCTCTGTGCTAACAGAGAACAGCATACAGCTCTCATCATTATTTTTCTTCCCAGTTTTCTTCTTCCTCCAATTTTGTTTCCCTTACTGAAGATTATAGCAGGCCACAATGGAGCAGAGCTGGTTAATAAGCAAGGCATAAAACAAATTAATTATTTAAGTTTGGAAACACGCTAATTCAATCAATTTGAGAGGAATTTTTAGGTACTGAATTAACTGATTAACATCCAAACTTGTGCATGCCTCTGAAAAGTGAGTTCAGTAGTATTCGGCTCCCTGTCTTGATGCTGGGTAGAGACACGTATTATCTTGGCATCAAATTAGATGCCAATTTAAATCTGCTAGCTGAATTCAAGCTCCCCTTCAAGAAAATCTCAGGATATATGAATAGATGCTCAATAAGACAAAGCCTCAAAGTCTGTGGTTATAACAGTGATGACGCTGATAGTGACTGAACCGAACTTAGGGAATACACCATTAACCTCAAAGCTCGAGCTTAAGCTCACTTTACTCCATGTAAATTAAATGAGAATCTGGAGAGTCGTATAAGTAGTCAGGAGGGTCTAATTTTGTCTCAAGAGTAACCCTCATTTATGAGGTTGTGGATATACACTTGAACCAGCATAACATGAATAGTCACACTGAAGCGTGAATTTTTGGCGAGTCAGTGACCTTCATATTTCAGACCATTGCTACTAGCACAGAAATAAAATAATGGAACAAGGATACAGCTCCTCTCTTGGAGGAGTTAGAAATCTTTTAGGATACTTTGGCTGCTGGCAGATGCTAGCTAAGCTAGAATGATAAACATAGTCTTCAAGTGGTTCTCTTTGTAGGTACTGTTTATCTGCCCAGCTTGCTGTAGCTAAACCAATGCAAAAGCCAAAGCTGTGCTAAAGACATAGAAGTGCTCCTGTGCAAGGAATACATCCGTTCCCTTTTAAGAAACAAAGCTACCTTTATTCTCACTTATAATGGACTCAGGCCTTGTTCCGAAAGTATAGGAGCATGAAAAAGGAGTGTAACTTTCTCTTGCCAGTTTTGCTCACTTTCAGGGCTCCTTGAGCTGTCAGAAGGGGACAGAAACCTATTGTTCGTGAGAATCAGGCCCACTATATTTAATAGCACAGAGTAATATTAGAAATCTGTTCAAGAATGAATAAATCAGGGAAAAAAAAGCTAAGCATTAATTAGATTTGGAATATATCACACATCTCCCAGATCTAGGACCTTATAATTAAAAATGAGTTTACAGATTTCAGTTTTCCCTGTGTGAAAGAGTCATCTGCTCTATTTTTATCTCCAATTGTTCTTGGCAATCCATGCCAATCTGGGAATGCTCTGGATTTTGGTCCAAAGCCCTCCAGTAAATGACCTCATTAAAAGTATAGCAGTATAGCATAAATTGGCAGAAAATGGTTGCAGCTTCCAAAAGGCTAAATCTCCCAATATACCCAAATACTGTGGCAACTGGGGCCAAATGTAGGTATAGGTGGAGCGTCTCTGCTACTTACGCACACAGAAGTGTTATGATTTAAGCCCTGTTTGTTTCTAGATTTATTCTGGTTTATGCTGTCACTTGATTGCAACAAAGGTCCTGCTAGGGCTGCTTTTCCAAAATGAAAGTTTAAAATCCATGAGAATAAGTTGGGGCAGCTCTTTATTTTGTAGTCATAGCCTTATTTTTGTAGCTTCTTTTAATCATCATGATATTTGTTTCACGGATTCAGATACATGCGCAGCACCATTTGTACGAGAGGTCCCAGGTCACTTCTGTTTACAGAAAACAACAAAAAAACCAGTGATGACTTCATTCACATTTCTCAGCATGTGTGACTCAGAACTAGAAACATTGCTATAAATAACATGGGAAAATGTAGATTGTTACTAAAAGCTAAGGGCTAATTTTTCCTTAGAAAAGGATCACTAGTGTACCTGTACCCCTGGTCTTCTGTTGCTCAGAGCACCAACATATTACATCTTCAGTGTAAACTGCTTGGAAATCATGATGTTGGGACAGCATTTAAAAGTTAAGATTTCTTCTTGCATTTTATATCAAGTCAAACAAGAGCAGGACAGATTGTTTTATTTTACTTCTATGACCTAGTACACCTTCCAATATTTTTATTGGTTTAAAGGAAAGGATTTTTTTTTAAAGGAACACAATGAAAGCTTCTTTTGGAAAATGTATGTTTACATCTTTAAACAGAAATACCTACAGTTCTGATCATGTGAAGGCATTAAAGGAGTATTTTCCTTTTTTTTCCTGGAGTATTTATTATGTGATCTTGACAGTCCTTTTGGCATAATCTCCTTCAGCATTTCCCATTACAGCCAATTATTTTATTATGTCAGAGTAATACCCTGGAGTCCCTTTGAAACAGAGGTTTCCCTGGGCTCAGGGACTGTTCTTGCTGCAAGGAGCTGATGATTTCATTAAGCAAGATGGAGTAAGGGCTCAGTCCTGAAAACTCAACGCAGGCTTGCTGTCGCGTGCCATGGCAACCCCGAGGAAAGCACCAGGGAGCCCAGCCGCTCAAGCAGGGGTGCCTTGCTGCCTGCCAGGGAGCACATGGCTTCCTCCATACTCCACCTTGGTGCTCCAAGCTGCAGGCTGAAGGGGATGAAGACGCCAGCTCATGTGCACGTGGCTGCCTGCTTGCTCCAGCACCTCGCATGGAAGGGACAGCCCGGAGGCTTCCATGCTTGTTACCCAACATCCAGTACATGTTTTTGGGCAGCGCTGGGCTTGGCATGCAGAAGTGCTGATCCTCTGGTTGCAAGGTGTGGTTGGTTGACTTTGGCTGGCTGCCGGCCGCCCATGAAGCTGCTCTCTCCCTCCCCCTCCTCAGCAGGGCAGGGAGGAATGGATTAGTGCAAGGTGTGATGAATCCAGTGCAGCAGCAGGTTTTCTCCTCAGTTGTATTTCTTTCATTTTCCCCTCAGACCTACCAGTCACTCCCCTCACTTGATTAAAATTAAATCAGTTAAAAAGTGATCTTAATGTTAGTTCAGCTGAAAACTGAGCTGTTGCCTCAGAGTGCTTCAGTGAAGTTCATTCACAGTCATTTCTCTTTCTTCATTTTGTTTTTTTAATGGGACTGTCCCGTAATGCACCCACCTTTCCTCCACACAGAGCAGTAATCCTTCTTCACTCAAGGCAAGAACTATCCCCATGGGTCTTCTTTCTCCACGTGAGATCCCACACAGCACGGACATGCTTTGAAAAGGGGAGTTTAAGTGCCAGCGCTCTTTCACAATGCCTGTTGCTGATCAGGAATGAAGATGAGATCCTTATAGGTGCCAGACAGAAAGAGACAGCATATACATTTGGTGTTTCTAAAATGAGAGAATATGAGTGCACCGCTTTTAGGCTATCTGTCCTCTGATCACCTGTACGTCTTCCTACCCCTCGTCCTTTATCTCCCCCATTTTCCTAGTCCACAAGACAGTTGAATAAGCGGGGAGCTTTTGAGGCAGTACAGGAAGGGAAGGAAGAGAGAAGACTTGGACTGTGGTGGTATTGGTGTTACCCCTTCAGCATCTGACTGCCAAAAATAATGGCCCACAGAGCACACCTCCCTCCCTTAAGATTTGTTGGGGAAAAAAACAGTCTCTCCACCTTGCTGAAGGAGAGCGTACCTTCATCTTCAGCATTGACGTGCAGACTTCCAGATCCTGAGGAGGGAGCCTTGGCTTAGAGATTCATGGCAGAGTGTGAACATGCCAGGTGGAGGAGAAGAAAGGCTGGGGTCAGGGCAAGGGAGGTGTATGCTGTCCCTCTCCAAGCACACAGACAGTTTTTAGGAAAAACCGTTGGAAGTGTATTGACTTTTTCATGGAGTGTCCCAGGGGAGGTAGAGCCACAGCTGCTGTGCCGGGTGAGTGCCTGTCTGGATTGCATTTGCTCCGCCACCTGTTGCAAATGGGGAATTATATTGTCTATTGTAGAACTAATGACAGACTTTAATAGCAAGCAAATAAGCAAGGGCATGGCTGCGGCTCTGCTGGCTCTATCTTGACCAACTGCAGCTCCATGAAGAGAATGCCCAGGGGAGAAGAAAGGACCTAAGCCCTGGTAAGAGACTCTTCAGCAAAACGGAAGAGAAAATTCGCTCTTTACCCATACAGATAAAGAATAAGTAAGTAAATAAATAAATAAAGGCTCTACTTTCATTCTTTTCTGCTAGCAAAGAGGTAGATCTGAACTCCAGTTTTCGTTCAGAGGATTGCAGTTTATTTCTAGACACTGAAATTTATACAGAAACCAACAGGTTTTCCTGTCTAAATAAAGTATGGGAGAAAAAGCTGTAGGGCATACGGTAGCCTTAGAAATCTTATATGCATGTTCCAGTGAAGATCAGAGAAAAACAGCTACTAATGCCTAACACGTCGCTGAATAAACCACTCTATTACCATGATAGCCACACTGGTACCTTGAAAGAAATCGTGCTTGTGTGAATGTGGCATGATGAATGACAAAAATAACCTTGGATCTTCAAAGAGCTGGAGAAAGAACTAATCAATCATGTTCTGTTTCCTTCTTTTTAAACAACAATTGTTGCTGATAACAGGTAAGTAAATAGAATTTATTCTCCCAGTGGAGGAAAGCTGAATTAGTTGCCTGATGATAAGCTTCCATACTGTGAGCAAATTGACTGTTTGCAGATACTTCAAGCTTGAGGGTATGTGTATGGTGAGAGGTATCCTTTCTGATGAAACAGTGCATTTGGTTTTAAAGGCTGCCCAGCTGATGATGCTCACCCAGCAGGGATTCACAGGCTGCATTTTGATGCCTCCCTCCCTTACAGACCTGGCTTGGCAGCACCAGTGCTTTCCATTCGGCCAGGCATTCCCTGCCCGGGAACGCAGCGTAAGGCTTCACAAATGTGGGAGTCAAACCCTTCTGAGCAAATCTAATGCTGTAGACACTGGAAAAAACCTTCTGCAAGCTCCCATATGTGGAGTGAATCTGTTTGGCCCAGGGAAATGGGGCTTGGGTGCTTACACTCGGGTGACAGATTGACTGAGTAACTGTGAGTGAGTATGAGTGCAAGTGTGAGTGCGAGCGTGGGCTGGGGGATTCTGTCTCTCGGCTCACATACTTGCCACTGGCCAGATTTGACAGCACGTCTCAAGTTATGCATTATTCAGGTCCCGAAAGTTTCATGAAAACAAACAGTAATATAGGTCAAAAGACCATCTTAGTGCTTCCTCCAAGGGGAAGGCTGCTATATAAGTTCACCCTTACTATGTATATAAGCCAGATAGATACAACAAATAATGCCCGATTTGCACAGTAAAAAAATAAAGCAGAGATGAGGCAGTTTGCAAATTCAGAAATCCCTGTAGGAACTGTCACTATAAGAATTTTATGAATGATTAGTTACTCGTCAAGTCATTCCTCCCTTCTGCTTCTCCTCAGATAGTTCCCCTGTTAACCTACTATGGCTCAATAAATACATTTAATTACTGTGGAGCAAAATAAAATGCCTGCTACAGAAATGTGCTTTACAAGAGCGGCAAAAATTGTGAAGACTCATTGCCCTGTGTGTGGAATCAGGCAAAGGTCTTGTGGATGAAATATTACATGATCACTTAATTAAAGACTGCCTCACAGTGAGCACACGCATGGGGAGTGTACTAAGTCCCTGCTAATTCTGGATGCTTTTCTTAAATTCTGAGTGCTTTGTTCTTCAGCCTTTTCTTCTCTCTCTTTTTTTTTTTTTTTTAAATAAAAAGGCTTATTTGGAGTTGTTCTGGAGGGCTTAACGATTTCTTCAAAAACCAGGCATGGATCATTTGAACTTTAGCAGCAGTATTGTTTATCCCCACAAGCACAGCATAAATCTTTGCTTCTTGATCATTTTTGCTACTGGAGCAGTCGGGGGTTGTGCTAGACTGTAAGCCAGCCGTTTGGAAATGAGGGAAGGTGAGATTCACACATTGTTATTGGATTTCTTAAATATTGACTGACAGCAGAAGGGTGGAGATGCTCCTGGGATCAGCCTGGCTTCTTGGAGGGCAGAAGACCCCAGTGGCTACAGACCACCTGTCTCCATGCTCTCTCTTTTCATTTCCCTTTGCTCTTACCCATATTATTTGGTCTTTTATCTCCATCCATCTCCTCCACGCATCCCTGCATCCCACCGTTTATCCCATATGCACTTATTCTGCCTTTCCAGTCCTACTCTAGCCCTCTTTTCCCATGAACAGGTCCTCCCTCAGCAATGCCACCTCCTCAGACACACCTCCTTTCAGGCTCCTTCCCACCTTCAATTCCAGGTAGGAGCTCCTGCTCCTTCAGCTGGCGGGAGCCCCCACAGCAGGGTGATGGGCTCCCTCCTTCCAAGGCTTGCACTTGCACACAGCCACGCTTGGCTGTGGAGTAATCTGGCCACAGGCAGCACTTTAGAAGACAAGCTGCCTTCCCCAAACCCCTGACAAGGACGTCCAAACTGAAATAATTCATTTATCATGTGGGCCAAAGGAACAGTTAATGGTGAGGCCAGTCCCCTGCCCAAAGGAGAAAAAGAAGAGCATGATCGTAGTATTTTTAAAATGGTCAGGACAGTAGTTTCTTTCCTCATCCCATCCACCAAAGCTGTTCTGTTGCAAAAACACTGTGGGGGGGAAAGTCAGCTGGCAGAAGATGTTTTTTCACATGGATTGCTTCCCCGCAGTTACTGTAAAAGGCAGCAAAACTGGCCATCAGATGGAGACCGTCAGTCTGTGTCACGGTGGGTGCTGCTCTCCATTCTGCCTGGCGTAGCAAACCTCGTACGGCAAGGGGACAAATGTCTTGGAGAGGTAATAACGGCAAGTGTTTACTTTGCTCCTCCTGCAACCTTTTTGCAAAGAAAATGTTTTCTACTCAAACATCCAGTGTACCTTCTAAGACATTTAGATAACCTTCCTTCCCTCGAAACCTATGGTAGGTGTTGTGGCCATATTTGCAGACCAGTATTTGCCAAGGTAATGAGTTGTGGGGCTATCTCACTAGAAGAGCTCTGAGCTTGGCTGAAAGCAAGCCTTTTGTGATTCCCATCCTCACAGAGCCACATAATGGTAGAGAACTGTGATCCAGAAGCTAAGCTTTCATTAAAGCCAAAATAAAACTCATATATAAATAGAATATGAACCAGGTCATTCTTGCCAATCAGAGTTTGCAGACAGTCTGAAATAATAGCTCTGAGCAATATATAAACTGTTCCCATTCTTCTCAATGTGGTGCTAACTAGGAAATCTAATTATCACAATTTAAATGTCAGCATCATTAAATATTTTGCTACTGAATACTCTAACAGAAACATCCACCTAATGTGCTCTTATTACATTCTGAAACCACCTCCCACATTTTTCACTGTGTGCCAGATGCACCACCTGTCCTCTGCCCAGTCACCAAAACCTCCAGATTCCTCCCCAAAATTCCTAGGCTACAAGGTAATCTGGCATCGTCAGTCCGACAGCCTGGGACACATCTTGAAAAGGAACAGTTTCGGAGAAGATAAATAAAATTTAGTGCTGAAATGAAGAGCACAAGGAATACTTTGCAGGCAGTAACGCTCATTTAATTCAATACAATACTGATTTTAATATTCATTTTTATATTCAGTTTGATACAATAAGATGTTCATGATTGCATTTATCTGGATCTGCCATGGCATTTCAGACAGTTTCATTCCAGTTTGTTGAAGAGCTGGTAAGAAAGATGTTAGCTAGAAAGGTAATGCAACACATAAAGGTAAATATTTGTCGGAAAAATAGTAGACAGTCGCTGCCAGTTCCTCAGTATAAGCACTTTTCACTGATCGTCGCATACGCTGTGCCAGAGGCCATATTCCACCTTGAGCAAATGGCTGTTAAAAACTGGCAAATAAAGTCTTGATTTATTTCACCATCCACCCCAAATTTTTTTTTCAGTTGAAGCTAAGAAGCTTTGCTTGAAACACGTGAATCAATTGGTTGTTTCAAATAAAAATTGAACTTTCAGACTTACTCGTGATCAGTGGCAATAATAAACTACATCCTTTCAGTTACTGATATACAAATTGAAAATTGCATTGGATAATCTCCCAGAAGGCAATCTGACATGGAGGACTGTAGTAAGCAAAGACTCGCCACATCTTTTTATCCTTGATGACAGTTGTTGTCCATAGGCTAAAGCAAAGCTATGAAGAAAGCCTGAAGAATAAGAAGTTGCGTTACTATGATTAAGCAACTGAAGTAAAGGCAAGCTTGAGAGCACGAGAGATGGGCAGCTAGAGAACAGACTAACAAGCAGGAGGCCTGAGGTCCATCAAAAGACTAGCAGAAGTTAACAGATGACTGGAAATGCCACCAGAATTGTTGGGGGTAGGAGGATAGGAAGAGTAGGAATATATTGTAAAGATACATGGCATGAACAGAGCTCGTGGAGATGGTAATGACCTAGAGTGTGTGTGGTCGATATGTGGACAAAAATAATGATCACAAAATACACACTCTATGCATGAAAAAATGGAGAGAGTAAGCATAAGAGACAGGTTTATGTAAAAGTGCCATAGCATGGCTCTGAGCTGCTGAATAGTTGGATTCCCCTGCAAACCCTGTGGTCGGTAGTGCACAACGCTGGGTTTTCTGTCTGCTGCAGTGCCCGAAGGGTGGCCCATGCACGGCAGCTCCTGTGCCAAAGCAAGTCTTGCAGCTGGCGCAGGCTGAGCTCCCAAACAGCTCCTGAACATGCCTGTGGCCAGTGGGTGAATGGTTCTCGCCATGCCACTAGCGGACCTCAGTCCCAGGCACCTCTGATGCTAAATATAATGTTGGTCAATAGGAGAGGCAGACTTAGAAAGAGCAGCCAAGGCTATTTGAGGAAGGGCACGGACACCTAACTTAGGATGCTGGCAGAGGAAGGTGCCCAAATTAAGAACTGCAACCCAAAGAATCTGCAAACAGGACGCCCATCCCCATGGGGCCACCAGCAGCCACTGTGGGGAGCACGCACTGCAAGCCATCACTTCTCTGAGTGCTTGTAATGTCCATAAAATAACAAAATATTTTATAGAATTTATCTTTAAAAATCATGGGTTTAAGGTAAGACTAGGAGCTAGAGTTACGGTCCTGAAGAGAAACACTATATCTGAATTCCTGACGGCGAAACACATTTAATGTGAATGTCACCGGCTATGCTACAGAGATGGGGGCAGTCAACGACACTTTCAGACTGCTTCTCCAGTGTCTCTTGCATCAGTAGTTGTATAAACATCTGCCCCAGGACCTACACAGATGGTGCAAACTGAACAACCAGGTCTCCGAACTATAGCTTTCTTTCCAGATGTTCAGCTGAGACCCATGTTATGAAAGATGTCTCCCTGATGATGTCATCTTGGACAGGATGAGAGAGCTTTTTATGTCAAGGCAGGAGTACTTACCACAGTCTGTTTGTCCTTTAGACAATATCACTGCTGTCAAAATCAAATTGAATGCTTTGTGGTTTCAAATCAGGAAACACAAGTTTCTTCTCAGAATCATCTCTAGGTGAGATTAAAATTCAAATTGCAGTTCACTTTAAAATGGAGGCCACTACAGTCTGTGTAGCTATGTCAAAATTTTCCAGCTTGCCAACTTGCTTGAAATAGGGAAAGCATAGTTTGGATGAGTACCCACTGTGCGCTCGAAATAGATCCTAGTTGTGCTTTTGGAAATAACTAATCAATGAGCACTTTAATACAGAGACTTTATTTCCCATCAGTGTCATCCCTCCATATAACTGGCGTACTGCACTTCAAAAATTCTCTCGTTGGGTACTCCACAGAGGCCCTTTATTCACTCAGGCTTATCAGCTCAATACGTCCTTTTCTGATCTTAGTGTCTCTTAACCAAAAAGTATAGCATGGGCTACTGGTTGTTTTGGACTACTTCCAAGGGCTAATTGATAGCTCTTTGGATGCAGCTTTGCCATCGCTTTTGGAATGATAAACCAGTGAAAAAAAAAGGATTGATAGCCAGGCCACAGAGACCAAAGGCCCTGAAGTCTGCCGGCTCGGTGAGGAACCATATAAGAACAATTCAGATGGGAACAGCATTGGGTTTCTAATGGTATTTTGTTCTTGCTCTGTCTTCTCATCTCTTTCCAGTCTGTTAGTGCTCAGAGCGGAGACCGTGTGTGGTCTTACCGCAGCCATCCAGAAGGAGAGAATTAGTGGTCTGCTCCACGACATGATTAAAGAAAACAGGCTTGTAAAATACACACAAATGTACTGGGATATGAACATTGTCTCTGGGAATGAAAATGAACCTCAAATTTTAAAGTAGGATTTAAAAATCTACCCATCCATAGAGGAAAAAATTAGAAAATACAACCAGATATTCTGTAGAGGGTCAGATCTGTTTTGCATCAGTCTCTTAGGGCTCTCCAGGGAAGAAAAGTCTCCGGAGGTGAGGAGAATCTTAGCTCCCGAAGCAAGTCTGCGGCAGGGTCTGGAGCTGATCTGTGAGTCTCACAGGATGGTGCTGGCTGGGAGCACAGTACTTCCAAGTAAGCAATACTTTATTGTGTGCCATGCTGCAAATACTTTTGCTGTTCTGATCTTACCAGACTGTGAACTATTCTCTATTTTACTCCTGGGGGATCTCACAAAGGAGAATTATAAACAAACAAACAAAACCCTTCTCCTTGTTCCTGTGTCCTTTGACTCTTCATTGAAGTTCTCCTCCTGTGAAGGGGAGGCCTGAACTGGAGCTGAATGGGTAAGCTGAGCTGAATAAATACACTTTGATGAGCTGGGATCTCAGAAGTCCTCAGCAGTAGAAAGTGCATTGCTATAGATCCACCGAAGCATTTGAAAACTACGTCCAAGACTTTCAATACTGGTCATATTTGACCTATAATAAAAGTAATTTATCTGGCATTATCTCTTCCAGAAAGAAAACAAGCTAATGGCTTATTATTTGATAAGTGATTTCAATGGAAACATTTTTCATTCTTGAATAATATTTTCATCCATAAAAAGAGTATCAAATCAATGGTAAAGGTCTTAGCTAAAGTGAAAAAAGGATTTGGAGACTCTTTGAAAAGTCCTTCGCTTAGCTCAAATAGTTTGCATAAGCAATATGATGATGTTTCCACTTTGAAAACTATTTTCTTTGAAAATATGAGAAATCTTTAACCAAGAAAGTATCTGTTACCTGGTATAGCTTTTGCTCTAATACAGTATTTCTACCTGCAAATGGTCTATTAATCAAAACACAGAATGAATGTGCTTTTTCTTCCACCTATGTATGTTATTGTAATTTTACTTTGTTCAGCAACTTAAAAAGGGATTTCTTTTTTTGCCCAGTTTTCTTTCTTTCCAAGTGAATAAACATATGTCTAAAATATATAATACAAAATGCATACTTTAAAAAAATTGCTTACTTGTAGAAATTAGACGAATTAGGATGGTTACTGCATCATTTATTTTGCAAGGAGCAAAAAACGCTGGCCAGAAAGTAGCTGAGTCGTATTTACCTCTCTTAGGTGCCAGCCTGGAAGCTGAAGCCACTCAGAGATAATTGTAGGCAGCTCTAGAGTTATCCCCAGGCCAAGAGGGCTTGCAGTGCAAAGGGGCCATTTGCAAAAGTTCCATTGATTGAGGCAGACTTTAGTAAATGGAAAGGCAAATAATGACTGGAAAGATGAGGGATTTCAACGGCTGTTTGTCAGACTTTGAAGCAAGTTTGATTCTCGAAAACCTCGTGTTTGTGTTTATCAGCAGTACAAAAGTTCACTGGTGGAAATTTTTATGGAAACATCATTCTTAAATAAATATTGCGAAATATTCATAGAAAGCCATTTTGAAGAAATAAACAGTAGCATTTGTAACAGCTGAGGAACAGAAACCTATCAAGTACCTCATAGTATTTGCCTAAACTGCTAGTAAAGAGAATTCAGATGCATTTTCTTCATTTTATTAATTCATTTTTATTTCATAACAAATGCTATTTTATTATCATTTTTACAAGGTGGAATTGATCTAGACTAGTGAGGATGGCCCTATTTCTATTTCTATTTCTATTCAGAAAAAAAATATTAAGAACCAACCACAGGAGTCATCACTATCCTGGTAAAAGTTACTCAGATGCACTGTTTGCTTATTAACCAGAGAAGACAGAGTTTTCCATTTTGCTGGAAGCACACACAGTGTTTGGAAACATTCCTTAACTCTCTGTGTCCAAAATGCTGATGTGGGAACCTAGAAACATTCCCTCCTATTACACCCATGTGGGACATGGTCTGAAGTCTGAAGTCTGCAGGATGCATTTGGTTGTGCCAAGCAGTTCTCGCAACTCTTAAATCCTAAAGGGTTATTGTCCAAAGCAAACTGGAGATGTCCAAACCCACGTCTCACAGCCTGGAGGTTTTAGAGTTTTCCACAGGATTAATTATTTATTGGGACCTTGCTTGGGCCTGGGGTACAGTGAGGGAAATTGCATTTGAGTGACAGCATGATATTCACCTGTCTCAAGTCTGAGCTCGGCCATCAGTATCCGCATCAGCCGCATCGGCCAGTCACAGACTGGAGCAAAATTTGGAATATATTTTAGGAGCAATTGCTGATGGTTTCCTGCCTATAAGCAAGATAAAACAGATTATATCTACAGTCCCAAGGCACTTTTTTCATTCTGGAATGGTAATATTTTCTAGACCAAAATACAGTTAAACTGAGGAGTAGATAAAAATGGATAGTAAACTATCCTAGTTTATCATATTGTGTTTTGATAGCATTTGCTGTAGTTATGTTTGTAGGACTGAGGTTATAAATCTAGGATTTTAATTATAGAATTCTGAAGTTAAGAATATTGAGTTTATGCTGTCAAATCTTTAATTCTGAGTCGTTCCTCCCCTGTTGATAGGTGGAATGGTTTTGCCAATGAATGCTATTGATTTTTTTTTCTATTTTGGAGTTCAGTCAAAAGTATTTTCATTTTTCAGAAAAAGCATTTCTGCAACAACAAAATTTGTTTGAGAGTTGAACTTTTACAGTTACTTCTACTGCAACATCCTTGTTACTTCATGGTAAAGTTATTCCACAGGATTTACTCTCTGTATAGTGACTTACTTTACAAAGGATAATGAATAAAAAATTACGCAATTCCTACAAACATCTGATATTGACAGTGAATATTTTAATGCAATATAAATTGGAAGTTTCCACGTAAGACTTGGGAAAAGTTATCCTGTTTAGGATGGAGCAGTCTATAGTATCACAAATTTATCTTCAGTGTGAGGAAAAGTTCCTCGGCACCATCGTGCTGATTGAACTGTCTCTCGGCCTTTATCTTTCATCACAGTAACCTTTGGTAGTCAATATCCATTAGCCATTTTCTTTCTGTCTTATTATAAATCTGAATTAAAATCTCAAATCCTGCTCCAGTAACCTGCTTTATTAGCTTTATTATAGGCATGAAATTTAGTCAATAATGTTCTAATTCAGGGGAGCACTTAATGGTTATGTTTAAAAGTAATTTTGTTCTTTTAGATGCTTTACCGAGCAAGGTGCTTGAGGACTAAAACCACACACAACGTTATCAAAAGAATGTAAAACATATTAAAAACAGTTTTGTAAATAACATAAAAATGTGAAAGTTTCTCTTATCAAGCTAAAAGGTCACAGCATAAATGCTAAGTGACAAGTCTGACTGGAATATTAATTTTGAAGGCACAGTATGTCCTCTGAACTGGCACAGCCACAGGCTTATCAGAGAAATGGTAACACAAAAAACACACAGTTGACCTTCTTCCCAAACCGCTGATCACACTTTTAAGGCTTTATGTTCTCCTGCACGGGTGTCAGGCTCTGCTCTCTGCCAAGGCAGATCACGGGGGCCCCACCGAAATCAGTGCCGTACACCCCTTTAACACTACCCACGACTCTGGCATATGGCGTGTATGGCATGGTATGGGCAGGTGTGGTTGAAAGCAGCTCAGAAAGATTTTTAGCACATAAATTTGTTTGTGAAAAACAGACTGACAAAACAAGTCTTAACCACTGCAAGCAAGACAGACTGCTAGATTACATGTGTAAGGTATAGTGTAGTGGGACAAAATGCTGTAAATAATTTACAGAAAAAGTTACAGCTTTCACTAAAATAATACATACATGGAAATGTGTATTCATTTTTATTCTTTAAGGACTTTATATATTCTTTAGTCTTTATACAAGTAACACTCTGAAGTCAGAAGACATATGACTCTTCCTGCATGGTTAATATCCCAGGATACAATCCTGTTGCTCTTTATGTGCTCTTTTCAGTTGCCTCACTGAAGTGATGACCATAAAGTGATGACCATTCAGTCTCGCTCATAAAAAGCACACTAATTACAGGTAGGGTTTTGCTGTGTGGTTAGGTTTTTTTTACACTTAGTCTCCACATTAATATTCAAGCTAAAAATCATAAGTAAAGCTAATAGCTGTCTTCTGTTGGGCCAAGTTTCAAAAGTGGACAAGCTGTATCCTTTGCTTACAGATTCACTGTCTTTCCAGCAACATTTGAAAAATTATGGCCTTAGTTATGAAAAGCTTTTTCCCTCCACTCGTATGATTAAGAAAGATGCTACGGTGTCAAAGAAGAACTGAACTTAGATATATCCGTTTTGCTGCTTCTGCAGTTGCATGCATTTGATTTTAGTGTGTGGAGTTAATAAATTGTACAAAAGTAGCCAAATATGTCAACATATTTGTAGTTATTGAGCCTAATTGATGCTATTCTGTATTTCTTAATGCATTACCTATTGTTTGCAGGATCTACTTCAGCCTTCAGCTCATTTGAAGTCTTTTGTTTTTTTAAGTAGGGCCCTCATGAATGTTAATAATCTCTTTCTTTCTATAATAAGTAAGAAGCTTATTTAAGGTCCTGTTTTAATCATTAGTTTTGATCCCTTTATTTAAAATTGAAAATTAAATTAAAAAAAAAGATTCCACATTGATACTCACCCAAGACAAACATTATCTCACTAAGGAATTATTATCTTCTGTCTTTCAGTCACTACTGTGAAGGGGCTGGACTAATTTTCTGGATTTTTTTAATGATACACGTACCACTTGCTTTTGTGAAAACTTTTGCAGCTGTTGGGAGGTTTAACCCTCCCTTTCCAGAATCTGAAATCTGTGGGCTAATCAGGGAGAATAGTATGGTCTGAAAACATGTGTAAGTCCAACAGACAGTCCTGCTTCAAGCATTTTTTATTTTTTATTTTTGAATATAGCATGCCCTGCAGATTATTGATCTTAAGTATGTGCAATGGTCCTTTTGTAATCAATCCATGATCCGTGCTGTAAAATCACATACAATAACCTAAAGGGTTGTAATAGTAACTGTCATAGTAACTATAAATGTCAGAGAGGAATGACATAGTCAAAATATAAAGGCTGTCAGGAAGCACCTTTACAAATTTTCTGATCCTCAGAATGTTTTCAGCTCACTTGTCATCTTTATTTTCTCCACTATAAAATTCTAAGCTTGAAAAGAAAATAGTAAGAAGGCAGCTACATGAGCATGTTCTGCTAAATGTCTTCTTAGGCTTGTGGCAGCTCACACAGAAATAAAACCAGCCTTATCTACAGCTGGACCTGGCTCTCCATGTCCATCCTAGCCCACCTACGTCAGCAGACGCCGTGCCTGTCTGACTGGAGGCAGGACTGGGCTGTCCTCTGAGGACCACCCAGCTGGAGATGTGGCCAGGGACTGCGAGAGGGGGAGCACAGGCTGGGCAGAGCGAGGCAAACCCCATAAATCACAGCGCCCGCCTTGGCACCAGCTCTGACTCCCAGCCCACCTACCCAAACTGGGACAAAGAAGTCCCAAAGCAGCCCTGGCAGTGGACATTTCCAGCAGCAGTGTGCACAAGCCCTCACAACAGCGAGTTCGCCCCGCACGATGCAAGGCTAAAAGCAGGCACTGCCCCCGCAGCCCAGCCCTTTCACCCCAGGACAAGGAACTGGAGGTCCCGCACCATGGTTCGAGCTCCCACTGCTGCACCAGGGCTAAAACACAAGTACAGTTGCTATAGCAAAGTGCAATTATAAGCCCCCACTATTGCACATTGTCAAAAAAAAAAAAAAAAGAAAAATGAGAGAGAAGTCAAAAGCAAGGGAATCTGCAACTTGCAAATGTTTATAAGATTGCAATCTGTAGGCTCATCCCAAACTCGGGGGGATCTGAATCCTTCTCTCCTCCCCTCTCCCTACATATCAAGGCTTACCTCCCACCTCCGAGGGCTACGCACACTTCCCACCTCAGCTCTTGCCACAGGCTTCCCTCCGCTTCCACGAATCAGGTGCACGAGAAGACAAAAATGGGGGAGCTGCCATGCTGTGCTTTGGGTATCTGAGTCCTTAGCATTGCAACGGGGTTGTGAGAGGTGGGGACCGACAGGCGATACGCCAAATAAGTATGCCAAATAAATATTCATCTGTCTTTAACTATGAGGCACCTGTTCGTTCAGAGGATTAAGGCATACATTTCTGTCTCCGTGCGTTGCTAGACGACTTCTGTGAGCGTTGGCACAGAAATGAGGGCTAGAATTTTCACCTTCAAATTGGAGCTATTTTTGTTGTACCAGTGAAAAAGCCCAGATTACAAACAAACAGCTCAGAATACAGAATCACAGCTTCCACTGTCAAATTAAAAAAGATTCAGTCAGACATGACAAAAAGCATTTTCTGTGGGCTTCATGAACATGTTCATAAGGGAGGATGGCTTTTCAACAAACTGAAAAGGGACATATTTAAGGCAAATGTAACAAGGCTTTGCTGCTCCAGTACCATATAGCATCCTGAAGGGATTTATCATGTCACTGGGGTAGAGAGCACTGCTTCTCTTGAAGCGTTTCCACAGACAGCCCCAGGAAATCAAGCTGTGACACACATCTGGATAGCTCTGTACACAAACGGCATCACATTTAGAGATGAGGAGTTGGCAAGAAAAAAGCAGTAGTCCATGCACTATTACTCATTTCTGCAAATTCTCAGTTCGACAACAACCACGAGTAGACTGAACAGCTACAGTCAGGTAAGAGGGTTTTTTGTCAACAAGTGGGTTTTTTTTCGTGCCACAGACCATCCAGACATAAAACCTTACCTGGAGAACCATCTAAAGGACAGTTGACTAAGATTTTACCATTTCGAAAAAGCTGTCAAATCACGAATCTTCAAAAAGCATAGAAGGAAACGTGAAACACTAGTAGCATGGCATGATCCACTGTTTGCACTAAAATAACAGGTGTGGAAGATTAATATGTTCAGAGAAATCAGAACAGCTTAAAAAATTCATCAGGCAGAAGTATTGAAGCAGCTGAAAGAGATATTCATACAGATTAGATGTTGCTTTACTGTTTATCCCTAAAGGAAGAAAGGTTTTGTAACTTTGTGGGAGAAGCTGTATAGCTTCGAGGCTGTAATACACATCTTTTTCAGACTGTTTTGTGAGAAGAGTTCTAATTGATAGCGGGATGGGACTCTAGCCGGCTTTATGGGAGACTGATTTAAGCGCTGTAGGTTATACGATGTTGCAGTTAGATAAGGCTGCTTCTTGCAGGAAGCCAAAGTTCACAGAGTTCTAGGTTTGCTTCAAGTCAAAATTGTTTTTACGAGTCGGGTAAAATCTGTTTGTTAAAATATAACTATTTTTTCCGCCGAAACACACGAGGACTGTACAGTTAGAAGCTGTCTTCTTGTCTGTGAGATCTTTTTCTGGGCTTTTCAGGGTTGGAAGGAAAAAAAGTCGTTTATTCTTGGCTACCTTTCTGGGGCCACACACAGACTCTGCCTGTCCGGCTGCCTGCTCGCTTTGTGCTTCTTTCCACCCACAAGCTAATGCAGAGCTTCAACCAAATCAATGCCCCGTTTCCTGGTTTTGCAACCAATTTCCAGTGAAACCCCTCTAGCCACATGGCCGAGCTTCCAATGCAGCCTTCCTATATTGTGTTGCACCTTGGGCGGTGGCTCGTCTTGTTTCAATTACCACTAAACAAATGAGGCTTTAATTTCTCTTTCATTACGTTTGAAAGAAAGACGATCAGCATGCCCTTCCACTTCAGTGTGGTCTGTGATTGTCCAGACTTCACGCTTGCAGGCAGCCACCAGTCCTGTCCAACAACACAATATGCCTCTTGCATATTCAGGTCAACCAGACCAAGGACAGATGTTTCTCTGGTTTTACTGCTCTTTTGGCCTGGACTGAGGAGCCATTATAGGGCAGAATGGCCAATCTGCGATACCGCCATCTCCTTCATCTTGACATAGCTTTCTGATTGGAAATTGTCTAATTTCTTTTAATTTGAAACATGGGAGTGTACATGTTCCATGCCAAACTTTGAACAGAAATATTTTCATTTCAAAATAAAGAATATACCTACTTTGCATCACTAATTGGGAGATCCATGTGGATTTATTTAATTTTTGTGATTAACGTAAGCATAAATTTGATGGCAATGGATGAAAAAATGTTCTTTATTTTACAAGCATAATATGGTTTTAATATGCTGGTATGTTGTTAATGATGCGTAACATATTTTCTTTCATCAATGTCAGAAAATGGAATTTCAGTGGAGTATTTTGCTCACTGAGAAGTAGGAAGAGTGCTGCTCTGTGGAGTATCTGAATTAGTCACAGAATCACAGAATGGCTGAGGTTGGAAGGGACATCTGGAGGTCATCTTGTCCAACCCCCCTGCTCAAGCAGGGCCACCTACAGCAGGTTGCCCAGGGCCATGTCCAGATGGCTTTTAAATATCTCCAAGGAGGGAGACTCCACAACCTCTCTGGGCAACCTGCGCCAGTGTTTGATTGCCATCACTGTAAAAAGTGGTTTTTTTGTGTTCCGATTGAATTTCTTGTGCTTTAATTTGTGCCCATTGCCTCTTGTCCTGGCACTGGGCACCACTGAAAAGAGCCTGGTTCCCTCATCTTTGTTTCCTCCCGTCAGGTATTGATACACATGGATAAGATCTCCTTGAGCCTTCTCTTCTCCAGGCTGAACAGTCCTAGCTGTCTCAGCCTCCTCTCATACCTCAGAAGGTCGGGTCCCTTAATGATCTTCAGGGCCATTAGCTGGACTCTCTCCAGAAAGTCCATATCCCTCCTGTACTGGGGAGCCCAGAACTGGACCCAGCACTCCAGCCGTGGCCTCACCAGTGCTGAGCAGAGGGGAAGGATCACCTCCCTTGACCTGCTGGCAACACTCCTAATGCAGCCCAGGATACCACTGGCCACCTTCGCAGCAAGGGCACATTGCTGGCTGGCAGTCACCTGCTTGTACATCAGGACCTCCAGGTCTTTCTCTGCAGAGCTGCTTTCCACCTGGTCAGCCCCCAGCCTGTACTGGTGCCGAGGGTTGTTCCCCTCCAGTTGCAGGACTTTGCATTTCTCTTTACTGAACTACATGAGATTCTTATCTGCCCATTTCTCCAGCCTGTTGAGGTCCCTCTGGATGGCAGCACAACCTCCTGGTGTATCCACCACTCCTCCCAGTTTTGTCTCATCTGCAAACTCGCTGAGGGTGCACTCTGCCCCATCACCCAGGTCATTGATGAAGATGTTACACAGTATTGGCCCCAACATTGAGCCCTTGGGTACACCTCTAGGGACTTGCCCCCAACTGGACCTTGTGCTATTGATCACAACCCTCTGGACCTGGTCATTCAGACAGTTTTCAGTCCACCTCACTGTCCACTTATCTAACCATACATCATCAGCTTATCTCACAGGAAACAATGATGTCAAATGCCTTACTAAAGTCAAGGTAAACAGCATCCACTGCTCTCCCCTCATCCACCAAGCTAGTCACCTCATTGTAGAAGGCTGTCAGTCCACTTAAAATGTCAAGTAATGTATTTCTTGCTATTCTTTTTCGGGGTCAAGCTATGGAGGCTGCAAAAGCAGCATTTCATATAAAGAGGTCCTAATTCACAGTAATTTATTTAAAGTCTTTTCTGTACAGTTTGATAAATATGCACTACAGATTGTTATTATTCTGAAATTCATTGAAACTATTCACTAAATAAGGAGACAATAAATAAGGAAAGCTCAGGTGACATAGCAATGGCTCTGTCACTTGCAATTTTTTATGAAAAAATGACATTTTCTTATCAACAGTGAAAAATTGCTGTTGTGACATGGGGAAAGAATGATGTTAAAGTAAATTCCTTTCACTGAATGAAAATATGGTGTAGGATGAATTTAAAATATTAGATGGCATGATGTGGACACGTAATTACAGTCATAGCTAGCTATAAATGACCAGTTAGATCATCTGGTCAAGTCCCCTGTCAATGCTAAATTGAATTTTGCATGCATTTTGCATTGTTTTAGGCAGCCTGGGCACTTTCAGCAAATGTGATAAACATATTTTTAAATAAAAGTAATTCTGCAGTGTCTCAGAAGTCTGGGGGGAGAGAGAGAGAGAGAAGTATCATATCAAACTACTCAGTGTTGATACTTCAGGTTAGTCTCATTTCAGCTTTACAAGAAAAAGCTGTCAAGCTTTAAAGGAGGCCTCACTGCACAAAGAAATCAATGATAAAGTGCACATTGATTTCAACAAATCTGTTTCAGTCCCGAAACTGTATATTTGCTGGGGCAGGGACGCTGCCTCTTTCTGTCTTTTTGTCTTTTAAACATCATGTGCGCTGATGATAGTGTAAAAATAAAGCTGTGGATAGCTCTAATCTCAGATAATAATGGCCTCTGCTTCGAAAGCAATCCTCAGGGACTGGCAAATTATAACAAACACTGCCCTGGTCCCTCTAACAAACCCCATCGATTTAAAATGAACAGGCATGGGTAAAGCTGCTTCTGTGGTGTATAGTTTCATTTACTGGAAATGGACCATTTAAACAAGTGCTCTTGGATTTTGCTGTAAGCAGGTAAGTTGTCAGACCAGAAAACTTTTCAGGAACTGATTTGACGGCACGGGAGCGAGGATTCGTGCCGCGGTGGAAGGCCTGCAGGATGCCCCTGGGGGGCAGAGGATGCCAGGAGCTGGCAATGGTAGCCGGTGTGCCAGCGATGGCGGGGCCGCAGAGACCATTCAGAAAGGCCTTTCCTCAGAGAAAATGCCATCTGCATAATATATTACTATAGTATTTATTACTCCTTTTATGTGAACCCAAATTTAATTGTAAATCTGCACCTCTGGCCTCATCCTCAGAGCACGGAGCTCGAGAAGGGCTGGACTCCTCCTTCAGAGTTTGAAGAGCAGCGACTGCCAGGCACTCCTCTCCCACGACTCTGTCTCCTGGCAGTGTGTTAATAAGCAGTGGCAGATGAAGCGTTATTAATTAGGTTCATTTAAAGCAAAAAAACCACCACTGCCACACAAATAATACGGAGGGCCCATAAAAGTTTGGATATATGAGGCCAGCCCACACTAGGAAGTACTGATATGTGTGGAAATAATGATGCTCTCTGGTGTAAATGGCTCTTTAGAGTGATGCTGTAAATACTTCCCCTCGTTCATCACCCCGTGCTCACAGGCTCTGTGCTCTCCTGAGCCAGTCCCCTGGGGCTTCCACGCTCACATCACGGTCAGAGACGAACGTCCTCTCTGTCACAAGGTTTCAACTTTATATCACCTATTACCACAAGTTGTCATGCCAGGTTACCATAAATCAGATTAACATTCTTCTAGTGCAGCCTGTGCGAGGGATCCTTAGCAGGGGAATTTCAGAGAGGGGTGCTTAGGATGGTAATTTTAGCAAGGAGAGACTCCTATACAATGTGCTAAAAGCATTAACCACAATATAAGCAAAAAAATGCCTCAGAGCTGTTACAGTCTACTGAGTAAATACGTAATGAATGTATGTAAGCCACCTCCCGAAATGCGGCTTTGGAAATATGAGCAGAAAGTTACCGGAGGAGGGTCAGTGTGATTTATTTCTGTTTTACCTGCCCCAGAACACTCTCATTTCCTGATGAACACAATGACTTGGCACAACTTGAAGCCCAGCAAGTCAGATTTCTCTCAGCAGACATCCTGATCACTCCGATGGATATTTTAGGAACTCGCCATTAGTTCCTTTAATTAATGCCTCCCCGACAGGGACTGGCGTGGCCTTTTCCCACATCAGCGGAACAAAATACACTTCAGCCATTTTGTCCAATAAAGCGGGGCCAGGCGATTGCTCCTGAATTGCCTGAAGCCAGTTCCCCTAAAGCCTCAGGTACTTGCTACCGGCCATGGCAGAGCACCAGCTGCCCCTGGGAGCCTTCCCACCCCTAGCACTCGTTTTATAGCACTTTTTCTACACGCTTCGTTTCTTCCCAGAGCCTCCCTCGACCTTATACCATGGGATGCACCATTAGTCCTTTCCGCGATAGCCAGTGGAAATCGGCGTGGCACGACCGAAGCCACTTTCCTGCTCACAGCTTCGCTCCTTGCCTCGCAGCCCTGCTCCAGCTGGGAAGCCCGGCCTCGCCGTCCCCAGTCGGAGCCGTGTCCCCACTGTGACAACGCCGGCTCTCGGCCGGTGGATGCCTGCTGATGCATCGGCCACGGCCGCGTCCCAGCTCCCTCACCTTCTCCTGAGCATCCTGCCATAGACCTGGGACTTTAGTTTCTATGAATGCTTTGCCAAATAGCAGAAAAATCAAGTCAGGCTAATTAACTAAATTTTGCCTCTGGCTCTTTGAGCCCATCACTGTCTTGCACATCAATTTGCAAAGCTGTAAAAGTCAGTAACTGTACCTAGCTCCCCAGTTAAAAAAAGAGAAATAAAAAATGCAGGCGACCAGGAAATCTGCTTGCCACACAACTGCCTTCGATAGCAGGATGTTCTCGCTGAGCCGACCTAAGCATAACATATCGCAGAAAATTATCTCGCATGCTGGACAAAAATTTCCTCGTTGGAACTTCAACCTTTGCCACTGGCGGCTGGCACCCCGCGCCCCCCTCACAAGGAGATCTCCCCCACGGCTATCCTTTGAACTCGTAAGACTACATGTGGTGGATTTCAGCAATAATTTGCACTGCGGGCAAATTTCAGGCAGAGGTGCCGGCAGGCGCTGCTGGCCGAGCGCCAAGGGACGCCGCAGCCTTTCCTACCGCAGCCTTGCGCCGCGGCGTTTGGGAGGGAGCCCGCCTGCCCCTGCCGCTTGGCTCCGGGAAGGGAGACGGCCTTCCCTGCCGCCGGGCAGAGGGATTTGCTGGGCATTAAGCGCCGGCGCTGCGTAGCCGTCAGGCTTTCTAAATGCGGCGATTCTGGCTGCCTCCCACGGGGGATAAGTCAGCCTCGTCGTGACTGACAGACCTCGGCAGGGTCAGGTATAATCTTGGCCTTAACGACTTAGGCATGACACCCAAAGCGGCTGGCCTGGGAACACTCTTGCTGTTGTCTGGTAGGACATCTCACAACCACTTTGCCCAAGCCAAGTCAGCCCTGAGCGGTTCTGGCTCTTCCTCGGTGTGCTTTTCTCCAGGAAATTTCTCACTTCTGCGTGGGTATCCCCATCACCTCCAAATGTGGCTGAGGGTTTCCCATTCTGGGATAGTTGTGTTCCCAGAGCTGCGACCTCACTTCTCCAGATGTTCAGGGTGGTCGCTCCCAAATCCAAGGGGGGATTCCCACTATCTGGAAGCTATCGTTTCACACTCCCACCAGTGCAGCTGTATTCTCCATTCTGTCCCACACCTCCTATACGCTGTCCTTCTCTGTGTCTAGAGCGCACTTGCGCAAGGGCTGCCCATAATTTAAACAAAAAAAAAAAGCAGGAAATTGCTATGGGCTGTTGAGGAAAGGAGACCGAAAGGATGGAATGCCTGGGTTTTCTGGTGGGCAGTTTTGCTCAGGAAGTCCGGAGGCTGCTCACCCGGCCCTGTCCTTTAGCTGTTGGCAAAGAAGTTTGTGGCTTCCCTGGGTCTGTCACAGAGCACTCACCCTGTTACAGCCTGCCCGGGCTGCCGCTGCCTCCTCAGGGCATTAATGACCATGTTCAACCAGTTCGGACCGGGCGGGAGCGCCTGCATCGGAGCCACTCAGCGCCGGCTGTGGCAACGGGCTCCTCATATGCCTAATGGCGCGAAATGATGGCCCGAAGTAACGTCACGGAACCGCTTTTATCATTTTCCCTTTTTTTCCCCCCAGAAAAGGGAGGGAAAAAGGGACCGTGGAGGGGGTGGCAGGAGGAGCTGATGCCCCGCACCGCTCCTCACCCGCTCCCGACCGCCACCTCGGCCCGCGGAGCTGGCTCCGGCCCCGCTGCCCACCGCCGCCCGGGCGGCCCCGCGCCCCGGCCGCCCCCGCGGGCGCTCCGGGCGGGCGGAGGCGGGGCGGCGGCGGCGGCGGCGCCAATCGGGAGTCGCGGGGGGCGGGCCGAGCCGTGCGGTGCCGAGCCGAGCCGTGCCGGCTGCCGGAGTCTGCCGGGCGCTGCAGGTGGGAGCCCGGCTCCGCGGCAGCGCGTAACTTCGGCGGGGCCGGGGCCGTCCGCGCCAGCCTTCTCCGCGGAGAGCGGGAGGAGGCGCCTCCCGCAGCGGCGGCGGAGGAAAACACCTCCCGGGGCAGGCTCAGGTGAGGAGCCGCCGGCCCCCGCTCCCCTCGCTTCCCCGGGCCGCCCTTGCCACCGCCCGGCCCGGCCCGGCTCGGCTCGGTGCAGCACGGCCCGCCGGGTCGCGATGCGCAGCGGGACCGCCGAGCTGTCCTTGGCTTGAGGTCAACGGGGAGGGCCGAGGGGCGTGCGCTGCCCCGGCCGCCTCCGCGGGGCGCCGTGCACCGCTCCGCGCCGCTGCGCGGGGAGCCGCGGGTCTGCGGCGCGGGGTCGCCTCTTCGCCTTTTTCCTTGTCCCCCTCCACGTTTTTGCTTTTGGCTGTTTGGGGTGTCCCGTCCCCCGCCCTCCCCCGCCGGGGGTCGTTTCGGGGTGCCCTCGGGGAGGGCTCGCCCCCTCTCCGGCGGCGGAGCGGACTTGCTGCCCGCGGTGCGGTGCGGGATGCGGGGGGGCCGGGCGGTGCGGTGCGGGAGTGCTGCAGGCTGGTACGACTCTTTGGGGGAGCCTGTCCCTCAGCCGCCCTTCCCGCCTCTCTCCCCTCCGCGGAGCGCGGCATCTCCCGCGGAAGATCCGCCCGGGTGCAGGGGGAGGCTGGGGCGGAGCGGCGGCCGCAGAGCAAAGTTACGGGCTTTGCGCGGTGCGCGGCCGGGGGCGGCTGCGGAAGCGGGGGGTGGTGGGAGGGGGAGCCGCGCTGCGCTGCGCAGGCTGGAGCGCGGCCGGTGCTGATGGGGTGCTGAAGCCCGTTTTTGGGGTGGTTCAGTGTAGGCTTGGGGCCAGTCCTGATGAAGCCGCAAGGTTTTGCGGACGGTCGGCGGGGTCAGGGCATCTTTAGCGTTAAAAATGTTTAATAGTGGATATTTATGAGGTGTTCCCACTCCCCCCCCCCCCCCCCCCTTTTCGGATGTTTAAAAAACCCCAAAACTACTCGGCCGGCGACATGTACATTTCTGTAGTAACAGCAGTTCATTAGAAAGGTGATACTAGCAGGAAAATTAAAAGTAGTAGTATCAGAGCCCCGGGAGTGGTTGCAGATAGCGCTTAGGGAGCCGTAGCCCCATGCTCCCCGCCAGCGGGAAGCGGCGTGGAGGGGTGCTGGGGCTGTTTGGGAGCATGTGGGAATGCGGGGGGCTGGGAGTGCAGGGTGCAATGCAGAACTGAAACTCTGCGTTTTGTGCACAATTCAGTGCTGGGTGGCCATTTTTCTAATTTTTTTGTGGCAGGCTGTTGGACCCCCAAAATGCTCATTTGGGACTTGAAAAAACACCTCCACCACCCCTTTCCTAGGGCCGTTTCAATGGCAAGTGCTTGCATTTTTGGATCCCAAATTGGTGATCCTTCGTCAGGCTTTAAACCTCATTAGGATGTAGCTAACCATTTGTGAGAAGGATTTTTTTTTTTTTCTCCTCTCTCTGTCTCTCTGGAGTTCATATGCTTGTTCCCCTGTTCTTTCCAGGGAAGGATTTAGTCCCTGGTATGATGGCTGAAATGGTGACACACAATTCGGTGTGCTACCAGATGCTTACCTTCTTTCAGAGTTTGGGATAGGCTCAGGCAGTATTAAAAGCTTGCCAAGAGGATACTGTTATATGGTTTCCTCCATTTTCGGGCTATATTAGAAGCAGTCTAAAAATACTGGATCATCATTCCTCACACTGTAACTACAAGACTTTCAAAGAAACATTCTTAATATGCTCTGTATTTTTTTTTTTTTTTTCCTTTCCCTTTTTAACCTTGGAAATTGTTAGTCCTGGTACCTAATAGGGAGCTACTCTGGTGTCCTTGTTCTTGTAACTTGGAGGCATCACTGTTGATTCTGAATTGAACAGTTTTTAACATCAAATTCTCATTATTATGAAGGGTTGGGTATTTTAACAAAACTTCCTGAAGAGATACCCCCTAATGTTCCTAGAACCCCCCCAACCTTTGCCAAGTGCCATAAACATGTGCAGTTAATGTAAGCTTGTCAAGAAAATGGCCTTTTCTTTGGCTTTTTTTTTTTAATTGGGAGATAGCAGGAAAACAGATTATCAGTATCTCAGTACTACTCCTGTCCTTCCTGCAGCAGCGTTTATCTCAGCATATGAAGTTTCTTTCAGAGGTAAATGTTATAGAAGTCGCTTGCTCAAATATTGGTTGCACATTACTGCCCAGAACTAGCTTAGGAAGGCACTTTACTATCTCGTGCAACCTTATCTGCTGGTCCGCAGCTTCATAACAAACCCATTGGAACATGAAATGACCTTGGAAAGGCATCTTTCAATCTGACATGAGGCATTCTCTTACGGGGAACAGCACTGTTCCACGCAGAGCTGATGTTTTCAAATTGATGCTTCTAAACTGATTTTTTTTTTTTTTTTTTAAAAGAGGGGAGGGAGATGGGTGGAATATTGAATTTGAAGGGAAAATATTTTTTTAAAAACAAACCCACTCAGCTGAAGTTGAAGCACCACTCAGCTGAAGAAGAGGTGTATTAAGAATGTAGATACGATAGTGACACTTAAGTCATGAGTGAAAACAAGTCTTCAATTTTAATCAAAGGAAGACAGCATTTCCTCTGCCAGTTCTGATTTGTTCATTCATGAGATCTTCAAAAGCCCAAATTATTAGTGGGACTAATTGAAAGCTAGTTGGGTGTGTTAAATGGAGAAAAGAAGTGATGAAGTCTGAAGGAAGCTTTACATTTAATTGTATTGTTCTTGACATCATAATGTGATGCTTCTACGTCGAAAATATTCCAGAACCCTTTCGGTCCCCAAAATGCTGCTCTTCTGGAAAGGCTGCGAGAGCACTTGAGAATTAGCAGCAGTGAAGGGGAGTCTCGCAGCTGTCGAGGGAATTAATGGAGGTGGTGCTTGGCCAGTAAGCTTAATGGGATTTTGGCCCAGATGCTGGACTTAACACTTCAGGTCTTGCAAAAGAGTGGTGGACACT
Source organism: Gymnogyps californianus (assembly GCF_018139145.2). Taxonomy (NCBI): domain Eukaryota; kingdom Metazoa; phylum Chordata; class Aves; order Accipitriformes; family Cathartidae; genus Gymnogyps; species Gymnogyps californianus. The sequence continues at coordinate 54,624,656 of NC_059472.1, read as the reverse complement.
TTCGTGCCCATGGTGGTTTTACCTTTCAGGAAGATGGTGCCTCCTGTAGAGCAGTGCCTGCTCACAGCCTCCCACAGTGCTCCAGCCTCAGGAGCTTGTGGTACGAGTGCCACCTGCTGGGTGATGAGCACACTTTATATAAATTATATATAATTTATATATATATGTATGTATTTGTGTGTGTGTACATACATATACTGTGTTTATGTATATGTTTGTTTACATATGGGTGTATGGCTTTTTCATGGAGATGTTCTTGGGTGAACCTACGAAACCTTGCTAAGACCTGAAGTTTCTCACCTTCTGAGGACTTACCACGGCTTGTGTTTTGTGAAACTCAAATAGCACTTGGGTTTTATATTGCAAGGATAGAGGGGAGATTTTGATACTGCTGATGTTTAATGCTGCCTTTGCTTTACTGAAAGCAACTGGGAATTTTCATTGCTTGTGATGTGGCAGGCTTTCACAGTTGTCTCAATGGTCAGATAGCAAGCTGTGGAGGCAGGGCTGTAGACCTGAAATGGAGACCGAACAAACCAAACTCAGCTTTACGTTATGTTTCACTTAAATGTTAAATCTCCATAGCACTGCTGATTTCATAATTTCTCATGTCAATTATCTTATTTCCATAAAGTTTTATGAGCATCCCATTTTGATACAAAATAGCACTTCTCGTTTAGATTAGCTGAAGATGTATAGAATTTGCAGGATATTGCTGGACGGTCTTTTCCATTTTAAAGAACACTTTTTCATGTTGACACTTTAATAACATTTGCATAGAAGAGTAAAATACGAAAGTTTGATTCTGTCCTAGAATTTCCACTGACAGGTGACATCATCAATCCAAATCTGACATCATCCCCAGCACTGGCTTTCCGATTTCAATTAGTTTCCATCTCTCCTAGCCCGCTGGAGCATTGGCTGGGATGCTGTTTAAATACCAGTTGATTCAGCTGGATCCAGAGTGAAATCAGTTGCAGCATCAAGGCTTGTAGCTGTTTTGTATTGTACTGACAGTATTAGGGAAAGATGCATAGCCCTGGTTTTTGGGTTTTTGTTGGACAGCTGACCTCATTAAGGCTTTATTGTTTATTTATTTCATGGTGCACTGGTGCCAGATGAGTCTTTTACCCTGCCTGTGGATTAGGAATGGGTCCAAGCTGAACCATAAAAGTTTTGAGGAAACTTTCAAAAGCTTTCAGCTGGAAAACCTATATTGATGTACTTTTGTGATAAATGGATAAAACACTTCACGTGGTTTTGAAAGTGTATTCCACCACTTGAGATCTGTACACTGGAGAGTGCTTAACAGTCAGGAATGACTTGATGGAGCAAAAAGCAAGTAGTGTAATTGCAGAGTTCATCTTAAAGTGCGATTCTAGCAGAAAAAAAAAAAAGCACCTGGCATATCAAGAGGATTACAAGATCGGCTTTTGAGGAGGGGGACCCACAGTAATAATGCATAACTAGAGTTCACTGTCCCCTAAAACATTCACAGTTAATTTGATGCTTGAAAAATTGTGATTTCAGTGTCTGGTGAAGAAGCAATTGACCCTAAAATTGCTGCCTGAAGCTGAACCAACGTTTTCAGTTTCATAACCAGTGTCATGCAAAAATAGCATGTGAAGAGGAGCAGGGGAATGCAAAATGTCTCTGTGGTCTTGCTCTAATATATCTCCTCTCAACCTGACCCAAGCAACTGGCATGTAGTGTAGGCAGTGGATGTTGCTGCAGTACTCAAGGCAATTTACATCCCATTCATTCATCCATCCCATCATGGCATATCGTGACTTCCCCTCCCCAAACCTTCTGAGCTGCTAGTGGAAAGGTGCCCTTTATAATGTGTCAAACTTCAACGAACACCTTTTGTTCTCACTCAGAAATGCATACGCAGTATTGTCAGTGGGGATGCTACACTACTATCCCTCTCTTCTGTCCCCTCCTCATCCTAAATAAACTAGTTTGGCAGCTCTCCTGCTCGAATTCTGCCAGTTTTGAGTCATCCATGCTCTTTCGTTTTGTTCGTTCCTCCTCTTTTTGCACACCACGTTTCCTGGCACTCCCACCTACTCAACATCTGCTTTCCTGTGACCTCTCGACCTCTCATCTCCTGATAAGTTCATTAATGTTCATCTTGCTCCATGCCACCATCAAAATCTCACTTTCCTTAATTTGAAGTCCTGTGTTTAGTCAGGTCACTCAATGGCCATTACAGTCCTTGGGAGTATCTTGGAGTCATGTCTGCTTCAGGAAAAATGTCCTCCCAGTAATCTCAACTTCCCTTGCGGAGGGAAAAGACAGGTAATATCTTGAGGGCAATCTGTAGCTGCAGCCGCACTGACGGTAATGGTGCATGGTCACATCTCTGGGGAAGGACTGCGGTTCACAAGACTGACAAGAGAAATCAGAAATGAAGGCAAATCCTTTGCAATCTCTTTTCCCTTTCCTCCCCAGTATTCTTCACACGAAGGCGTTAGAAAGGCTCCTTCTGTAAAAGCACTGCTACAAAAACAGCAACAAAATAAGTTGCTTGCTAGCAAAGTGGTAAATACATGAGCAATCATCATCCTTCTTCTGCAGTCTTTCGTGCTGTCTTATTAATGGGCCGTGGAGGCAGAGAAGGAGGTAACTCATCAGCTGTTATCCATAGGGGGGCTGCAAATTAGTTGACTGTGCCAGTTATGTTTTCCTTTTTGACACCAACAGATAAATTTGCCTTCATATGGCATGGTTTCTACAGAGATCAAAAAGAAACCATACCAGGGTCTGTGCAGGGGGCTCACTGCCTTCCTATGTTGCCTTGGGATTTCTGGAGGCCAAAATGCTGCCCTGGCCCCAGGCCCCTTCACTGGGGCCCAGCGCAAGGTCGTTGAGTTGTGAGGGTATCTGTACTCCTGAGAACAGTTGGTTTGAAGAATTTGGATGGTCGAAACGTATGAAGTGGGAAGATACGCCAGTCTGTTGTGAGAGACTTTGCGATGACCTTTGGCTTCTTGGCACCTCGTCAGCCTTGGCGCTGTTTGCACGATGGTCAGTCTGATGATCATACAGCTGCTGGGAGAAGATGGCAGTGTTTCCATCACCGCCGCCTCCTCCTCTCCACTGCAGTCTTCAGCGCTCTCCTCGTCTGGTGCCTCTGCACTCGGGACCTTGCGCTCTTCCTTAACTTGCAAACGTAATTGGTTTCTCTAGTTATAAGAGCACGCCTTTTGCTGCTGTTACGTACACACGTGCAATTTGTTTAAGTTAACACATAGCAATTGGTATTTTGTACAGATGTCTTTGAAACATTCCCTCTCCGAAGAAATAATAATAAAAACCCCCAAACAAACAAAAAAGCAAAAAACCCAAATGCTAAATTGGTCAAATGTTTTGGAGCAGTTGCCAAAAGAAATCAACGCTGAGCCTGGGAAAGCTGTAAAATACGTTCTTTGGCTTTTTATTAGTAGGAGAGAAGTGGTGCTTACTGGGTTTGGTCACTCGGACACTGTTCAAGGTCCAAATCCAAAAAATTTGTTATTTCAGCTTGGATGTTCTTGACAGTTTGCAGATGTGTAACTGTGCGTAGATACTTAGCTGTGGGGTAGGCTGCAAGCCCCCTTAATTGCAAAGAATAAATTATCAATCCCTCATCCTTGACTGAGGATTCTGAAAATGAGCAGTTGCTGTGGCCTGTGGCAGTTTTGACTGACTTCCTTGCCAAATGTTACATTGCCTCATCAAGGATTTAGAAATGTCAGCAGTATGAGAAAATAATATACCTTTTCTGTACGTGATGTTGCCCACCTGTTACTGCCTGATGGGGGGAGGTACAGTAAAAGATTTGATTTTTTAAAAATATATTTTTTCCCCCTCACCAAATCTTCCTTATGAGGCCAGCCTTGACAGATCATTATTAGACTGTAATTATTATTCTTTTATCAATGTGACATTGCTATTGTGTTTGTTTTCTTTTTTAGAGTAAGTTAGGGGTGTGGGTGTATGTTCAGTCCATTTAATGAGCTATCTGAAACTATTCTGTAATGCAGACTTTACAGAGAACAGTAGTGTTGTGTTGTTCATTGAATCTCAAGAGTTCTTTTTTTTTTTCTTCTTTTTCCCTTCATTTTCCTGCTGATTGCTGTGACCATGCTGCAACCATGGACTTCACAAACTGGACAAACTGCTGCCTCCTGGAATACGAATGATTTTGGTGAGTCCGCAAAATGAGTTTCACTTACTTATGCTTGCTTGGCAGAAAGAGGCAGAGTGTTATTTGTTGGAAGTTGGGCTTGATGAAAGCTAAGTCTGCTTTTGGGATGTTGGCTTTGTAGAAGCAACAGGCAAAGCTTAGTGAATTTCAACTTTTTTTTTTGATGGAGTGTTGGGTTTTTTTTTTTCCCTAGTCTGTTTTATTGTTGGGAAAGGTGAAGGAATTAACATGCAGTGGATTAATTTGAAATAGTGTCATTTTATGAGATTGAGTGTTATTGCTTTTGTAAGCTTTTGTAATAATTTTTAAATGACTTTTTTGTAAGACACACTGTGAAGCAACGGCTTAGAACATTTTAATTTTTCTTTTCTGGCTTATTCAGTTGTTTCTGCAAATAGTTCAGACAGAAAATGATTAATTCATTGGATGGCTTTTCAGAAAAGCACTGTGTGGTTCTCCTTACTGTTCCTAATACTGGTGTTGCCTGTGGTGCGAGCTCTAAGAGGTGATGTGTTGACGGTGTGTTTGCATTAAATATTGTACCACAATTTTCCATGAAAAGGATTTCTATCCCAAGTAGTCTCTGGTGAGATCTCTTCTTTTAAATTAAAAAAAAAAAAAAAAAAAATAGAGAGAGAGAGAGGCACAAAGCTCTCTCAGGATCATACTCTTTACTTGCATGCAGACAGCTGACCTGCAGAATACCAATCTGGAAGTACCTGCTGTTGCTCCCTGAGGATGAGGCTCTGGCCCTTTGGACTTTCAATTAAAGGTGACTGGACAGCTGCAGGGAAAACATTTGCTGGAAACATGTCAGCCTGGAGATCTGCTCCAGAAGCACAGTTGGAGGTGGCAGTATTCACCCAGTGTTGTCCGTAGGAGTAAAGCTGCCTCTGAGCACTGACTGGAGGTGGTGGGCAGCTTAGCAGCCTTGGGATTTATCTCTGAGCTATTTAGACCTGGCAGGAGTGACTCGTTACTACTAATAGGCTTGATTGAGGAAAACAACTTGCTTCACCTCTCACCTGTGTGGTGACAACCTCACTTACGCACAGCCTTAAGTTTTGAAGGAGAAGGCAAATATGATTTGGTCACGATGTTGGCTGCCTGTCCCGTCCCAGGGAGATGCAAGTGTCCCCAGTGTGGTGGTGGCCCTGTCCCGGGTAAGATGTGGGAGTGAGCGTGGGGCTGGGCGTTGGCTGCTCTCTGACAGATTGCAGCTGGGTTTAGCTGGTGCACATCCCTTCAGGGGCCGGGGTGGCATCACCTCTCTCCCTCTCCTTCTTCCTTTTCAGTCTCTTGAATGTGCACAGTCTGCGGCACCTGTGTCTTGCACGGATGCAAAGAGCCTGAGGCCGAAAGATGGGTCTTAAACTTAAGAGTTTCTTCTCAGGCACAGCTTTGGAGAAATCTGAGCTAAAACCTGATATTTTGCTTTTGAGCATTTCTGAAGTATTGCTGCTTAATCCTTTTTATTGATCCATAGCTTATGCCGGAAAGTCCTTGTCTCAAGGCAATACTCAGAGTCCTGGAGGATAATGGCACTAATCACATTTCATATGACCTTTCAGGCAGGATGAACATATGTTGCACTGCTGCATTTTTCTCCTCTCTTAGTTCCGGTTATGTATTTTTTATTCCTCAGCAGCGTGGCTTAGGAGTGCAGTTAAGAAGCCTTGTGCATGACTGGTACACGGTAATTTGGTAACTGAGTAGCAGTAAGGTCTGTAAGTGGACTGCTGCTTCAGATTGCTGTGCTTTGATGTGCTAAGAAGCCTTGATCAGCCTGAGAGAGTAATAGCTCCTGTGCCCAGGAACAGAAGTAATGCGTATTTACTGTGATGGACGCACTACCCAAAACTCTTTGAGTCTGAAGACTAGCAGAGTGCATTCCTGATGGCTTTGCTTCAGCGTGTATCTTGCTTTTTTAGCCTATTTTGTAATGTACATGAATAATTGGCTCTTGTGTTGCACCTATATAAAGAGATGCCACTTCGATATCTGGAAATGCAGTAATATGAGCGCTGAAGTGCTGCCGTCGCCACGGCACATCAGGGGAAGTTTGTGATCGCAAACTGGGGATGAGCATTTCCACCCAAGTTTTATTCTTAGATTTATTTTTCACTTGTGCTCTGATTTGGTTATATTTGAATTTTTGGCAGATGCAGTTAGCAAAGTTAAAATCTGAAACAGTAATCTAAATCAAAGAGCAAAGCGTAGTTTGCATAAACAGATAAATATCAGAGCTAAAAGTATAAGGAATGATTTCCTTTCCTTTCACTGAAAGAGTAGAACTGATGTCACCCCAGGCTCTTCCCAGCAGTGCGTGATGGAAGGCCAAGAGACAGTGGGCACCAGTTGAAACGAGAGAGGGTCACACTGGTTACAGGGAGAAGTTTTTTCACCCCGAGGACAGCCGGCCAGCCAGGGGCACAGGTTGCCCAGGGAGGCTGTGCAGTCTCCATCCTTGGGGGTTTTCAGGACCTGACTGGACAAAGCCCTGAGCAACCCGCTTGGATCTCACCGCTGGCCCTGCTTGGAGCAGGAGCCTGGACCAGAGACCTCCTGAGGTCCCTCCTAGCCTGAATTATCCTGTGATCTGTTAAAAAACACTTGAATCGAGAGGGGCCTTTATGCTTGGAAGAAGAGTAAAGCGGCAGGGTCATGGAGGGCATTGTGATAACGGCGAGGCTGGTGGTGGCTGTTGTAACAGGAGGAGGAGGAATGCAGCATCTGGCCAGGCTCATTCTGGAGTGCTGTCTGGGGCCGTCTCTGAAGGTTTGTTGCTTTTGGTTTTTAATTGCGGAAAGCAATTAAAACCCGCCGCTTGCTGCTTCTGAAGAAACTATGCTATTTGTTTTACACCAACAGTAGCTGTATCACTAGTTTCCAAAATTTTGGAAATAATCAGTTGACTTTTGTTTATAGCTGTCCTGGACAGCTGACCCAAACTAGCCAAAGGGATATTCCATACCGTAGAATGTTATGCTCAGAATATAATGTATATTTACATTTAAATACTGTATATATAAACATAAAATGTGCAAAATGCGCTATTAGTAGGGTATGGCTTATGAATGCGCGAGTGAATGAATTTAAGTGTTTAACCTGATCTCAGTTTTTTTATTGTATTTCTTGTTCTGTTGGCTTAATTTTCGTTCCTCCTGTAAGGGAGTTAGTTTAATTCAGATTGACTTTCCTTCTCTGTGTGTTTGGAGGCAATACGGTTGAATATGGAAAGCAACAGTTAGTAACTCCAAGTGGGATTTCAAAGGCTTTCACTTATTTTTGCACTTTTTTTTTTTTACCACTATCCCGTCTGGTTCCACCCACGTAGCAAGTGAACTGTCATTCTTGCCTGTCGTGCCCTAGCTGTGATGGGATGTGGTCAGTGGGTGAGGTCCCGGTGAGGCCACAGTGTCTTGTCCCTTCTGTATTCAGAGGCTGAAAGCCATCAGGATTATTGCTGCAAGAAACTAAAAGCTTTAGATTTTAACCTTAACTTTACCTTGACTGTAACCACGCTGCTCCATGTGCCTGCACGGTGAGTGTCATCAGAGTTAAGTTCATGTAACTATCGTGACTTTATGTCCACTCTTCCTCCAGCCTCGAATACTACACTGGGTAATTTGCCTTTTTTAAAAATGTCTTTTATACATATGCAAAGCTTTCGTATTTCTTTTCTGTTTTTTCCCATAGCTGTTCATTTTCAGTTGTTGCATGGATAATAGTGCTGATGAACAAGTATTTAGTCTGACACATAAAAGCATAGCTGTAAAGAAAATGAAGCAGAGAAAATTACAGTGGCAAAGGTTCCTAAATTATAGTGGTACAGGAAGATTGTGATAAGGAAGTAGTTAAACATTACTATTTAGTCAAACCTGCAACCGTGGCTGGTACTTCGATTGTCTCCTCCTTTTGCTGACACTTAATTTGTGCGATCGGTGAGATACTCTTCCTGCTAATAAAGTCCCTGTTTTATTGAACCAAAAGCCTGTGGAAGTAAATGGGCGTGTTCTCCCAGATGGTTTTAGGTCAAGTGCCAAACAAGTGCTACTTATTTTCAGATTTGCTTTTAAAAGAAATGTTAGGTGCTTGCTATACCCACTGTTTAAAAAACAAAACAAACAAAAAAACCCCAACAAAACAAAAAAACAAGACACAAATCAGTCTGCCCATCTGAGAGCAGGTACATTTTCCATTGAGGTATATTGGAAAACATACATAATGTAATAGGACTAAACCAGGATATTCATCAACGGAAGTATTAACATTTGAGCTGACTGTGTGCTTGCTACAGCTGGAAAGCCCATTGCTTTTATGGCAGCAGCGTGTTTGCTCACAAGCCCTGGGTCTGACAAACAGCCCGGGCAGATGTGAGTATCGTTCTGTGCGTGCTCTTCAGTGGTGTGGAGCAGTCACTTGTCAGCATGGTGGTGAGTACAAGCCACGATCTCCTAGCAGCGGATCTTGCATTTGAAGACCTTTGCTTGGTTTCAAAGCATCAGAGCAGTAATCCGCAAGACCCTGAAGATCAGCTTTCATTCACAGGGATGTGGATCTATGTAGATGTGCTATGTAGATCTTTCATGGAAATAAGGAGCGAGTAGAGTCCTTTAGGGAAAACTTGCACCTTTCTTCGTATACACTGTATTTTTCCTTCTGGAAATTGCCATTAGGATCCAAGTTGGTGGTTAGTAATAACTTCCTTTGTCTCTCCTCCCAGGCGATTCAGAAAATGTCCTAAGGCAAACTGGGTTACTGTGGTTAATTTTGTTTGAGCAGGATGGATCGCTGTTTGTGAGCAAAAGGTAGTCTTCTGTGGTAAAGCTAGCTGCCTTTGTGCTTATCTTAACCTTGATGAAGCTATTACCATAGGTTTGTTAGGAGGAGAGTTAGGTGAAGGCAGTGGCCCGGACTGAGCAAAGGTTAAAGCAATCAGTGATAGCTCGGCTGTCAGCAGAATTGCATTGCTGGGAATCGCATCTGGGGCTTTGCACAACTTTATTGTCTGCTTGGCTTTTAGCTGTTCCTGCGAGCATGTCCTTCGGTAAGCTAAGGAAAGGCCAAGGGTTGTCTGCCTGCGATTTCTGCCTGCCCTTTGCATTGTGAAGCCAGTCCAGAGCGTGGCCAAAATACTGCAGAAGTGGCAGTTGTTTGTGGTGGAGCCTGAGATAAATGGATTTATCCAATAACTGTGAGGCTGTTCAAGTTGGATCTTGGCAACCTGGCTCTCTTTTTTTTTTTTTTCTTTTTCTTTCTCACCAGAATAGTTGTACTGAGATTTGGTGTTGCATCCTATTTTTAACACCAAAGCTCACTTATCTCTAGTTAAACATGTGGTATGTTTCATTTTAGAGAGATGGTGTTTTATCAGACATCACAAATGAGCTTTCTTGTTAGAACTAATTCAAACCAACTGAAAAAGGATTCTTCCCATTTAATATAAATTTGTGTGTGCAAAATTCTTGTACAGTCGGAATCAGTAGAGCTTATTGTCACAATAAAGAGATATCAGACTGTCGTGGTTCTCTCAAGCCAGCGTTACATTTGTCATCTGGTACTTTAAAAATCCATATGTGCCTAATTTATCCAAGTATTGCGGGTCTTCTAAACCAAGCTAATGTATCTGTAGAGAAATATAAATTCTTTTGCAGTTGCCCAGTATTAAAACCTGTCTCTTTATGCAGGGATATAATTGCTGGCCAGTATATGTTTTTGCAGTAACGACAGTCACTGCAGCTGTTTGAGTTCTGTCATGTTTATGCATGACCAGATATTGCAATAGGCTGGTAAGAATTTGCTGCAAGGAGAGCTTTCATTTTTCAGTCTTGGGAAGTGGGCTCCATCTAGTGTTTAAATTGAAGATTAGACTCCAGTTCCTTTTCTTGAATGCCCTTGCAGTATGGATAAAGGACGTAGAGGAGGAATTGCGATAGGCATCGCTTTCGTTGATGATTATCTAGAATGAGACGTTTCTTGATACAGTCAGTATGCGAATGACAACCTGAAACACTGCGTCTGTCTTGCACGTGCATTTGAAGCTAAAATAATCCTTTTATGAAATGGCACGCGGCTAAAAAGAAATTAAACTAGCATGGCAATAATGTGATCCTGGAATATTTTGTGGTTGGTTCCTATATATACTTTCACACTATTTGATGTGGCATGCTAGAAACCAGCATGTTAGTCTATAAAATCAGAATTAGAAAGCTAATTGCGGAGCTCTTTTAAGAAGTAATGAGTTTTGAAATGTGTACTGGATATTAATATCCACTCAACAGAATAGTTTTCCAATATGTAATGCTTCTCTAAAGCGGCATGTGGGGTTCTGTCCTTTATTTTTACGGTTTTCTTAATATTTCAGTTTTTGTGATATTTAATCCTCTGGTAAAGGCTACTTAATTATTTTTTTTATTAAAAGGGATAGCACATTTTGACCTGATTTAAACTAAAATAGAAAAGTATTTGATAGTTATTGTCTCATGTCTCCAGTGCTCCGATGATAAATAATGCTATGAAACAGAGACAAGAAGCATGAAGAAGAAAAAAAATTTTTCATGTGTTCAAGGTGGTGTTAATTCATCCAAGCAACTTCTATTTTTTGTTGAAACTGGATCAGACTGAGAAAGTTGAAATACTTAAGACTGAACACAGATTTGCCTTCTCCACTGACCTTTTACACTCTGAACTGAAGAAGCGCAGACTTGGAAATGTTTAGTCAGGAGGGCACAGCAGCAAATCTGCAGTGAGGAAAACCTGGACTATCCGAGGACTGTATTTAATTATCAGTACAGTGAGGTTTTGTGCGATGGCGTTTTTTCCTCCCGTTAACGGGAGATTTGAGGCCACTTTCACAAGCTTTTAGCCTGAGTTCTCTGGCACCTTGCAGCCATGCTTTGAGACCGATGAGGAAAGAGGGAGGTGGGTGCTGTGCCCGGGCTAAGCGTGGCTGCATGCCAGAGCCAGCAACCCCTCCCTGCCTGCCTCCCTGCCTACACAGGGATGTTGCAGACCTTTGCTGCGACTCAAAGGCATGGTGGGATTGTGTGACTTGCCCCTGTGGTTGCTTACCTTGAGGGCTGGATGTCGGAGAGCTGCAGAGCTGCCTGCCCCTTGCCAAGGTGGAGGAGATCCCTGACCCAAATCCCAAGACATCTCTTGGCTTGTTTTTCTCCTGTCGCTGGAGCGATGTGGAGCAGGGGCTGGGATCCAGTCCTGTGTCGTTGGCAAAGAGCCCGTTGTTGTTTCATCAGTAAAATATTTGGGGTCTGGGCTTTCCCATTGACACTTGTGAGCTGAGCGCCGACAAAGTTAATGGGAACCATCTGGTACTGGGAGGGAGCAGTGAGATGGTTACCTCGGCTGTGTGAAAACCGGGAGCCGTTGAGGCAGGGTGCCGGGGCCCGCACACTTCTGCAGTGTGGGGGGGAAAGGGTCAGGAGCCGTGGCCGAAGAGGGCACCCATGGAAGTGGGATGTGGGTGGTGAAACCCCCCGGGCACAGGGCAGCGCTGCCGAGCCCCAGGCACGGCCCCAGAGCCTCGCAGCGTTGGGCTGTGCTTGTTTCACTTGGCTAAGGAAGGCAGCCAGCAGTTGTGTAGGGGTGCTTAAGTATGTATACGTACACACACTTTCTTGACAACTCATAAATTATTATTTTTTTTGCTTTTGAGACACTGATGTAGTTGGCAACCTCTAATCTTCCAGTCCCATATAGGTGTAAACTTGGTCTCTCAACCCCACAGAGATAGTAGTGTTGGGGTGGACCGGCTGGACTGCATGGACTTTTTTTGCTATTACATACTGTCTTCTGTAGGCAAAAACCATTTCTTTATCTGTTGAATTTTTTAAAAAATTAAAATAACACATTGTTAAATCCAGTTTACTTTTCCACGTTACTTAATTTTACTTTTCTCCTGGAGTGGACAACGAAAGCAAACGTAAGTTTGTGTCACTTGAGGCCTCTGGGTCTTACAATGATCCAGCAGATCACTAGGTATCTTGTGTTGTTTGGGTTTTTTTTAATTACCTACTTAGAAGCAGTGGTTAAACTGCAAATTCTAAACAAAACTTGGAAATATCTCTGTTTCCCTTAAATTCTGTAAAAACCCTTTTCTCTCTTTAAAGAAAATTAAATTTGGTCCAAATCTAAACTGCCGCTGTGCCGTTAAATCCTATTTGTAGAATTATAGATCGAAAAGGGAAGGCAGTATTTTTCTTTTTGGAGTCCCTGATAGTACGGTGTCATCAACTCAAAACACTGCACCACGCACAAACCGGTTTGCATGGTAACCAACACCGTACTTCTAGCTGAGGCTAAAATTGACCACAAAGGCCTTACAGGTGGTTTTTGTTGTCACCCATCAGCTGACGGGATGGGACACCTCACTCGCGTTCTTGCTTCGAATCTGTGAGAGGTGGGCTTTGAACCCATGCTTGCCATGTCCAACACGGCTGGTGATCGTGGTGGTGGTGTCTCACGGACGAGAGAGATGGTTTGGTTTGGTGCTGGCAGGGCAGGGAGAGAGGGTCCCCAAAGAGTCGTCCCCATCCCCCAGCGTGGCCCCATGGCAGAGCTGCACCAGCTCCTCCCGGTCGGGTCTGAGATTAGCTTGTGGTGAAGCTCGATGGAGGAGGGAGAAACCTCAGAAAGGCTGGACTTGGTCATGACGCTGAACTGCAGGCAAGGGGGTGGTGGCACCAGGGGAAGCTCTTAAACAACGGGTGCTGCTGTGTCCATCAAGTCCCTCTGCTGTGCGTAGAAGAGCCTAAAGTGACGGAGCAGATGCCACATAGTCCCTCTGCACCACAAAATGGCAAAGTTGAGGATAATCTAGAGGAGGGATGCTTTGCTGTACTTGGGAGAGCTGTTGCAGAGGTTGTGGCAGCAATTAAAAAGGAAAGCAAAGTCTTGAGAAGATGAGGTTGGAAAGGTCGTTCTGGCACATGAAAACTGGGTCTAGAGTTTTCTGATCGCTTCCGCTGCCCTGTTAGAGGAGGAAAGTGCTAAAATAGAGACAGGGAGTGGAAAAGAGCAGAAATGATTCATGGTTTCAAGTAATGCAGGTCATGAAGAAGATGTAATTAGTCCTGGCCTATTTAACCTGAAAGAAAAAGAAAACTATAAATAAAGGGTGGGGGAAAAAAAAAAAAGAGGTAGAATATTAAGAAGACTTAACTATTTTGGACTCAGTATCTCCAAGTGTAAAGTATAAAATCATTTATTAGACATCTATGTGTTTTCTTTTATAGTAGAGGTAGCAGATACGCAATGCACTGTGGAAGTAAATAATAAGGGTAGGCAGTTGGCATCAGCTAACTGAAGGGCTAGGCAGTGTATTTTGAGAGAAAGAGAATATGCTAATACATCAGCTAACTAGATTAAGGGTGTTAAGATGACAAGATCCTTAATTTAGAACCATGTTTGTTGCCTGAGGAGGGCAGACCATGGTATGGTGTGCTCCTGGCTGTTAACATTCCTCTGCGTGGTGGACACAGCACCCGTGTCACAGTGGATGTATGTTCACCTCTCTCGCACTTTCTTCTCTTTGCCCCACACAAACAGGAGCCAGCTGGTTTGGGAGCTAGACCTAGCCGGCACTTATAGTTTTGCATTGGTTTTGGTTACCTGACTTGAACTCCTTTCTCCCGCTGCCAGGGACTGATGTCTTTGGTAGTTGGGCATCTTTGAGCGTAGCTGCACGACCTCTTGGGTCTGTGCCATGGTAGCATGTGACATCGGAAATTTATGAACTGGAAACTTGCTGCTAAAAGGACATCCATTTAAACTAGAGCAAGGGAAGTCAGGAAGGCAGCTCTACTGTCTTGAGATTAGGAGGGTTGCTTTCATGGCCTAAACTGTTGCTTTTATCATTAAATTATCTTTTTATTCAGGGAAGAGATGGATCTCCTGACATCCTTCCTTCATAATGTGCCCATAAGAAATAACATCATTGTATTTTAGCTCTTCTTGCAAGTTTGATGTTGTGATTTGCTTTTGGTTTCTTCTATGCTTATAGAGACGTTAATGGTTTCTGAAGGAAAGCTTGCTCTAATTTGTAGACATTAAATTGGTAAGAATTTGCCTGCTGTTGCTGATGTAATTTCTTCTTTGTCTGACCTTATTCACCTGGCATTAAAATCATATTACTGAATCTCAATTTAAAAATTGCAACAACTAATAGGGAAAACCTTTGCTTTAAGTGTTTTGTTGGCTTGATCCAATCTGTGTCCTTAATGTCCACTGTGGGACTGGATCCAGCTCTTCACTGCTGACAAGTGCCTTTTAGCTTCATTTATTTATTATGGGGAAAACAATTTAAAAGCTTAGTTATGAAAGCCGCTTTTTAAAGGAGAAAGTAATGAAATTGCCCAGTCTGAGGACACAAGTTATACAACTTAATATTTAATCTTAGGTAGCATTATTAAAGCCAAATATCCACCATTAAAATCACTTGAGGTTCATTTTTGTTACAAAATCCAAGAATGCCTTCTGACATAGTACTTTGTAATGCAATGGCCGAGAAATACTGCTCTGCTTATGGAGCACTTTGCAGGTTACACGTAATCCAGGTTTTATTAGCTTGCTTTGCCAGACTGCCTGCCCTTGCAGTAAGCGTCCCTTGTGCTTGAAGCCCGAGCATGTTTGCAGCTATTCTCCTTACAAAAGTGGGTATGAGGTTAGTCGGAATTATTTGTGATCTAATTGCTGTGTAAATAGCAATATAAAACTAGATTGGACTGGAGTATGCAATAGCATTTGTAATGGTTTTTTCCTTCCTCTCATAAATTTCTGCTTTGCTCTGAAGTTATAAAGGGGTAACACCTACCTGAAAGTTTTTGATTCTAGAAAAACTGGGATATGATCTTGATTTGTCAATTAAAGCATACATGTTCTCACATACCAAAAAAAGTTTTATAACTTTTTTTTTAGAATGCACAATACAATGTTTCATTCCTGAAGATTTGTTTTTCTTGATAATTCTGGTTAAGGGAAGAATTGGCAGCTGATCAATGGTGGGGAAAAGAAAGTGCTGAATTAATGTCGAGAGGAAGAAGAATTTCATTAATTCCAGAGATGATTTTACTTTTTGTTTGATTTGATTGCTTTCACGCTTTGATTTGCATTAGCATGCAAATATTTCTTCCTTGCTGTGCTCAATGTTGAAAGAGATAAAATAAAGCAAATTACAAACAGAAGCGATGAAGACAAATCTTTTTCTTCCAAAGGAAAATGTAAATGTTACCAGTACTGGCAAAAATTGGGGGGGGAGGGGGGGAAGTATGCTGCTCAGAAAAGTGCAATAATCACAGAGTTTTGAATATTTAAAGATCAATTTTGTCATTATATCAAACTAGCTCAATCAGAGCAGGGAAAAATGCAGCATTTATAAATGGTGATGCCTCTGAGTGAGATATTTGAGATGGTATTGTCACCGAAGTGTATTTATAGAGCTCCCAGGAGCTGTTCAATACTAGCACTGCGCAGGAGTGGTATCTTTTTGCCTCCTGGTCGGGCTTATTTTACCTGCTATATTTCAATGCGTTGTTTACTTTTGAATAGGAAATAAACCACCACTTCTGGGATTTTTGGAAATGAGGACTTTGACATCCATTCTGAAATACACTGGTATTTCATTTTCTGGAAGAAGGGGGAAAAAAAGCATAGGGAAACTAAAATATCTGATGATGATCTAAAAAAAAAAAAATCTTCTTGTGTGGGGAAATCACTTCATTTCTTCCTGACCTGTATTAAATCCTAATATCTGCCATTTTTTTGTAGAGAGAAAATAATATTTTTATTATTTTACAAAGGAAATTTTCCTTGTAAAATCTCTGACTGCACTACATCTCAGATCAGCCTGATTGATAACTTCTTACATACTTTGTAGTAGGAATTTGATGGCTTTATGTTTAAAATTTAGTGTTGCTGATGTTATAGTGGTGCTACTCTGTATATTATTAAAATGGCTTGCTGCAACGTTTCCAGTTTAAAAAAAAAAAAAGGGGGGGGGAAGCCTTTTGCTTGAAGCCTGCTGGCAAGAAGGCGGATGAGAGAAGGGTGTGTGCATAAAGAGGGGTCACAGTCTGGAAGTAAAGCAGAAGATGCAGAGGCCATCATGCAATTAGAGGTTAAATTAAGCAATGTTCATGCACATGCTCCACATTTGCTTAAGACAGGGTATGCGAGTAGTCTCATTAATGTCAAAAGGCCCCCTTACATGCTTGAAGTTAAGCAGATTTATAATTGTTTGTTGGATTATGTCCCAAGCCTGTCTTGCAAAAATATTGCTTCTAATAAATTCCTACTGCTGGATGCAAAAAAGAGGAAAGAAAATCTTTGAACCACCTATTGTACCACCAGAAGAAGGAAATAATGAGACAGAAATTGGGAACCCTTTTATTGACAAATGCAGTCTCTCCCCTGAAGCGCACCTGCGACTCGCCCGTGAGGTATTCTCCCCTTGAAGTCCTGCCATGGTTTTGCCTCCCCTCACCTTGCCACGTTTCTTGTTGCAACACTGTCCTGGTTTCGGCTGGGACAGCGTTACTCTCTTCTTAGTAGCTGGTACAGTGCTGTGTTTTGGATTTAGTGTGAGAATGATGTTGATAACACTGATGTTTTAGTTGTTGCTAAGTAGCGCTTATCTGAAGCCAAGGACTTTTCAGTTTCCCATGCTCTGCCAGCAAGCAGGTGTGCAAGGAGCTGGGAGGGAGCAGAGCCGGGGCAGCTGACCTGAACTAGCCAAAGGGGTATTCCATACCATGGAACGTCATGCCCAGTATATAAACAGGGGGGAGTTGGCCGGCAGGGGCGTATTGCGGCTCTGGCATCGGTCAGCAGGTGGTGAGCAATTGCATTGTGCATCACTGTTTTTTTTCCCCTTCCCCTCCCCCCTCCTTTTTCTTTTTTGTTATATTCCTTTTCATTACTATTATTATTATATTTCATTGTTATTATTGTTAGTATTATATTTTACTTTAGTAATTAAACTGTGCTTATCTCAACCCATGAGTTTTACTTTTTTTTCCTTTCCTTCTCTCCACCCCACTGGGGGGGGGAGGAAGCGGCTGCGTGGTGCTTGGTTGCTGGCTGGGGTTAAACCATGACAAACACTCAGATGCCCTTTTCCTGCCCCGCCGCATACGGATGTCTCCTTTGGATCTTGCCTCGCTTCCTTCTCTAAATGATTAACTGCTCTTGACCTCCGCTTGCTGCCGTGCTTGCCACCTCACCGCTGCGTCCAGCACTTGCTGTCTGTCCGTGCCCTCCTATCGTGCCGCAGGGAGCCCGGGTGCCTCTCACGGTGCTCTCCTTGCTCTAGCAGGGCTCTGCCTGTCGCCTCATCCCTGTACCGCTCAGCTCCCGTCTCGCTGCTGGCTTCACCCCTTCATGTCACCCGCTCGCCCCAGGCAGCTGCATGGGGTGCAGGACTGACAAGGCTAGTGGCTCTCTTTGCACAGACATGCAAGTGGCTGGATGGTTTCCCATGTTTCCCGTTCTTTCCTTGAATCCTTCTTTTTCTAATTTAAATGCTGCGTTCCCATTTATCAGCTCTTTTCATTTTCCTCCCACTCTGATTTTTTTTGTGGCTCTCCTGAAGCTGAAGCAGAGGACTACAGACCCATTGAAACTTTGACTGAGATGAAAATGGAAACACAAGGCCCAGGACCCGAGGAGCAGCACTAGAAAGCTTGTTTCTGTTTGGATACCTTGCTAGAACTGCTCTTTTGAACTGATTTAAAGTTTAAAAAAAGGGTCTGAGAAACTTCCCTTTGAAAACCTTGCAACTTCTTACGGTTATAGGCTGAGAATTGACTTTAAAGTATCCCAGAAGTGGAGCTGTCTGGCTTGCTGTTACTATCTAGAGTGATCACGAAAGACAGCTTTCATTGTTTAACCTCTACAAAATGTTCCCTACCCTTAATGAATGTCTGATGCCAACCTTAGATATGTAGATGATGTCTCATGGGGAGAAGGAAATCATTGCAATAAGGTTAAGATTTTAGCTACTGATTTGTACTTCCCAAATGTTCATATTTACTGGAAGAGATTCTAATTATTTCATTTTAATGCAGTTAGATTTGTCCTTATGTCTGGTCACAAAAGAATCCTTAGGTTTCTGGCTCATCACGTTTATTCTGTAAATATTTTTTTCATTATATCAAATTTCTCTGAACTTTTGAATATGAATACACTGAAGTACAGTGGCTTAACTTTTTTTTTTGGCATGTGTAACATGTTAGATAAATGCATCTTTCACCCATGATGGGGGTTCTATGCTTTGCAGTGAGAATTGTACTTTGGCCAGCAACATAAAGATCTACTTGTGAAATGAATAAATATATCACGACTACTGATGAAAACCTCCTCCCCTTCCACCTCCCCATGAAGTGCTGTTGCTTTCTCCTATGCCAGTTCACTTCTGGAAATGTTCTTTCTAAGCATGGTTAAATGGCAGCCCAGCAATGGCCTGGGTTTTATTTTCGTCGCTGAGAGGAATGATGCTAACATGCTGCAGAAAGTGTCTGACAGAAAGTGCACAACCATTTTGACTTTCCAGGCTAAATGAATTCTCTCCTCCTGTGGTATCATGTTTTTAGCTTAGAGCTCTGCTGGTCCAGCGTAAGCGCATCCTTCCCACGACTCCTCTTCCTGCCATCGCTGTCTCAGGTTCATGGTCCAGCTCCTTCCCTCCCTCTCGTTGCTCTGCCTCCACTTTTACTTGGGGATTTCTTCCGGAATGACAGCTGATAAAATAGTGGGTAGCCCTCTTCCCTTCTATGTTTTGTTCTTCTTTTTCTTTATTAAATAAAAAAAGAAAATTCTTGCCTGCTGCCCTTCTCTAGGTTTTCCTTTCCCCTGGCTCCTGTACAAAGTATAGCCAGAAAAGGATTTTTAATAGCTGTCAAGTTTTCAGACCAGTACCTTGGATTTGGGGAACGGCTCTTGTGAGCTTTGATTTTCCTTAAAGCTCTCTTTTCTGGTGACACCCAGAGAAAAGCAGTGGCTGCTGGTTATGCGCTTGCTTGGCATCCGTGGGCTTCTCTCACCTGCCCTGCTGTGTGCCCGGAACCACCTCTGTCTCTGGTCCTACGCCTCGGTTGTGAGCTCTGCCTTGAAGCAGCATTTGGGAGGGATGCAACTGCTGCTGCTTCATGCAGTGACATACCTCCTCCTGATAATGAAAGTAATAAAACATTAACAGGCTCTTGCATAGGAGAGAATAGCATTTTGCAGTTATTAATCAAATCCAAACATCCTTACTTCCAACAGCAGGAGGTTGGCCTCTCGGACCCAGGGCAGAGAGAGCGCTTTTCTGCACAGTCTTTGCAGCTTCTTCCGTAGGCTTTCCCCATCTGGGATGGTGTGCTTTGAGTCCAGTGATAATGATAATATTATTATTATCTAGAGATTTGTGAGAAGGACATTCCTCTCCTTTGGGGTAGGTTGTACTGGGTACTGAGCTGAGGGGCACCCTGTCTCTTTTTGTGGGTCTCCCAGAAGGTAAGAGTTCAGCAGAGCTCGGTGGTTAGAGCAGCAGCAGTCGATGGGAGAACACTATAGCAGCACAACACATTTAAGACAACAATCCCAGTTTGCTGTTGATTTTCCCAGGATCCTGTCCCCAGAGATCCATAAGATCCTGGGTGATATCTGTGGCCTCTTGCCCAGCAGAGCAAGCTTGTCTCTCTTAATAACAACCATCTGGGAGGACCACTTGGAGGGATTCCTGCTAGCTAATTATCAGCCTTCAGCATCTCCTCAGCCTTTTTCTGAGCTGAATATGGGAGTCAAAGCAGCTGTACAAGCAATTTTTGAAAATATTATATGTGAGAAGTTACTTCTGCCAAGTAAGCTGCATTTTATGTAATTTTTTTTGCTTTAACTTCATGCTGTGTACTAGAATTAAGTAACTTCTACTGAGCTAGTTTGGAAGTTTCCGTGATAAGACTACATCTGCGTATGCTAAATAATAAATCAAATTCAGTATGAATAGTTCTTTATTATATTAATTAACAAAAGATGCCTTTAGATTCATATGCTTGAAAGTGATTAATACATGATGCAAAAATAAGTCATCTTCTGGTTTGTCCATTTGTTCACTTACAAGCAGTTTCTGTAATTCCATGTTGAAATGAGTTTTCCTACCTAGCCTATATTGCAGCAAAACATATGTTCTGACATACCAAGAGGAAATGTAAACAAATCATCAGTTCATAGAATAAGATCCACTGATGTTTAGTTTTTAAAGTGTTCCTTCCTCTTCCCCCCCCCCTTTTTTTTAAAGTTTATATAAGGCAACGCATGGCAGAGAGATTAGAGTCTCTTATTCCCTCCTGAATCCTGCCCCCTGCCCCAAATCTATGAAACACATGCACAGAGTCCACCAGACGCTTTGGCAATTACATTAGCAGAGGTATTGCTCAGGTTTCTGCGTGGCATTTGGCAGATGTCACCTATGGTGGCTGCCGAGGAGAGGGTGAATGGGGCAGTTGGTGGTCAGTGGCCCTGGCTATCATCGCTAAGGGATGGAGGGAGGAATGCTTTAGGCATGCCAAGTGAGTCCCAGGCGCTGGTGGCTTTGCAGGGGAAGGAAGCTGCCTTTATTAAACTCTGCAAACACTGCAGAGAGTCGTCAAAGTCTCTGAAGCTCAGTAAGTTGTTCTAAAAAATGTTTAACTCTTTACTGTGAATATTTGGTATAAATATAGCTGTTCAGATGAAAGAAAGGCAGCGATCCATAGGCATTTTTTTCCTGCATTAAGCTGCCCAGGATTAGGGTTTTTGCTCTCTTTCCTCATTTAGAAATAGTTGCCCACCCTCTTTGCAAGTGTGAATTGCTCTCCTGTAATGAGATCAATGGAGCTTCACCGATTTACAGTAGTAGAGAATAATTTGGCTCATTACACATTTGATGAGATATGATCTGGGAGGCTATCTTTGCATGGACGGGTAGTAAAATAAACATTAAGGACTAATAAAAAATGTCGTATCCTCGACCACTGTGCTCTGGCTGTGTATATAGGGATATGTCATTACATACAAGTGGAGCAAAAGTATCCGTGGGTCAGCTCCATGGGTCGCCCAGATGAAGGCTTTTCTCTTCTTCCTGCTTCTGTTGTGCTAAAGTCTGTTTTACCAGTCAAGGTGGCAAGAGGCTCAGGTTTAATCTTGGGTTTAGCACATGTCCTGGCAAAGTGCAGCTGCTCTTTACACAGGCATAACTGTTGTTTGGGTTTTGTTTTTTTTTTTTTTTGTCTAATGGAAACCCAAATCCTAATGAAGTCTCTTACAGCAGTACCAGGCTGATGTTAAGGGTGGGTGTTTAAAGCCATAATCGGGATTTAAAATAAAACCAGTCACCTCAAAATTGGTTGTTCCTGCAATTTGGTTGAGTAAGTAATCAATCACCCTTTGACAGCCAGCTGGCTACAGGCAAGGCTTTCGCATTCCTGCAGTTCCAGTGCAGATCGTCAAAACCTCTACCACTGTGACAGCTCTGGTGACTGGCTTGTGTTGCCTGGCACTGTTGATCCTTTGGGAAAAAGTTAAAAGTGCTTTCTTAATTTTATTTTTTTTTTTCCAAAGAAAATATGTTGCAATGGTATTTTCTGTGATACTGATAAATTACACACGTTCCACCCCTGATGGTGTGAATTCTGGAAAGGGAAGTGGGAGAATAAGATAAAATTGATTGTGAGATCTGAGGAGCGTACTTTAAAAGTAGTAGCATAAATTATGTGGAGGTCATCTTCTGTAGTCTATTTTAAGAGTCAAATTATTTTTGTTTCTCAAGTTTATACATATCTCAAATTAGTAATGAATTAATATAGGAAAGTGAATTTTGCCAAAAGGCTGTTATTAAGACTTCTGTAGAAAAGTAAATATGAAAGAGCTCTAGTGCTGGCCATGGCTACTGCATGTTCTTTTCCAAGTACTTTTAAAAAATACTTTGTTTTCTTATATACAAGTATTTCCCCCCTTTATGTAACACTATAATGAGTTGGATGATGTTATATTTCTGGTTTATTCACATCTTGCATGTAGACTTTTCTGGACTGACTTCTTGCTCTATACAATACATGTGATGTTTTTACCAAACACATTAAGAGGATTGGGCAGAAAATGTCTAAAGGGATCACCTTGAACTTATAAACTTTATCCTTATAGTGTAAAAATTCAGAGTGCTTTGAATTTTTCACTCTGTAGATGCCACTGGTGAGTAGGGTTTGATTATCTCTGTTCCTAGTAATGGCAGAGCTCTCTTCCTTTTTTTTTTTTTTTTCTCCCCTAAGTAGAGAAGAACTAAATAATGCTTATAATACTAGAAGGCAATGTATTTTACACATTTTGTGGGTTAGGAAGCACTCAGGAAAACAAAGATGGCTTTGGTGAGGTGGAATAATCCTTCAGCTTCCTACTCAGGAGGCTTGGGTTTAATTTCTAGGCTACGCTACTTCAAAATAACCCTTTTCCTCCCCTCAATTAGTGCTGATGACCAGACTGGAGTGTTTTGGCTGCTCAGTGAGGCCTCCCTGCCATGAACCGGAGACATGTTCTCTGGTGGCAGTAACTGCGGATGAAATATCTGCGACAGCACGGCAGCCCTTCAGTGCCCGGGGCTGCATGCTGCGGATCCTTCGTTTTGTTTATCCACCAGCTGCTTTGAAATGGGTCGTAACAGCACTGGAGTCTGTGCCACAGAGCGGGCGCCTGGCCTGCGGGAGGGATAATGTATGAACCTGCTGTGCTTCAAATGTGATGGTGACGTCTCCGTAAATCAGAAATGTTAATTTGCTTAAAACGTACTGTATTTTGCGTGATTGCATGGCTTCATCTGACGTGGGATGCAGAAGATGCCTCTTGTCTGCTGACACCAAAACTTTCCTCTGATGTGTGGCCATGGTGCTTGTGAGAAACACACATTTGCAAAAACAGCAGAGGTCCTTCTCTTGTGACGACCAACGTGGGATCAACTCCAGCCGTGGGTTGCCCCAGGACTTCCTGAAGTGGGTGGGAGCCTCGTGGGCTGTCCGGTGCTTGCAGAGGTTCTTCATTTACGCCATAAATTTCAGTCATTGGGAAGGACCTTATTTTGCTGTGCATTGTACCAATTTCAAACTAAAGTGGGAAATTAAGGGTTGGGGTTCCCCCCCCTCCCCCCCCCAAGGGAGAGGCTGTATTCCACTGGGAAGTGGCAGCAAAGGTTTTCAGACCTTTTTTTGGTTTTCATGGCAGTTGCAACTGGACTACAATGCACAATCTTTTTTCTTTTATTATTATTTCTTATTCTACCTAAATGCCTCCTCCTACCGCTGATAGTGATGGGGGCAGTAAATGCAGATCCACCAGGACAAATAAGCCCTTGTATTTTATTTTGGGTTTTTTAGAGTATGCTTCACCTCAACACAAATCTCATTCATTTGCTTTGCAAGTACACGAATAGAAAAGCTTGTCCCAAGTTCTGCAGGGGGTGCGTAACTAGTGTGAATCAGCATCCCAGTACAGCCCCTGTGTCCTTGGCAGCGTGCTCAGGTAGCGCCCAAGCATGGCGATGATAGCAGTCTGAAGGAGGAAGGATTTGGGACACTGAAGGGATTTTGTGTGGCACATTCTCTGAGCAGCTCTCACAGGGCTGGAGCTTCAGTATCTTCTCTGGTGTCACATATGACTGGGGGGGAAAAGAGCTCTTGGGTAAGGTGCTCCCGAAGCGTGGTGCTTTTGGAGGTTAAACCTATTACCTTGAATTATTCTCAGAAGCTACCCAACAGCTAATGCAAATCTTTTCTATCCTTGGTGATAAGTGGCATGATCTGAAATTTCACATGATAATTGGGTGGCTGCGTTTCTTCTTGTTCCCGAAAAGTTCCCAAGCCAAGGCTGCACTCAGAGCACATTGTAATCCTCCAGTCTTGAAGTTCATCAGCCAGTTTGGGCACCTGCAGCTTAAGACTATCACAGGGCTGCTCTTCTCAAGTACAGCTGAAAACATAAAGTAATCATATATGAGAACATGCGGAATAATTTTGGGAAGAGAATAAGCAGGGTCTTAATAATTTTTTTTAAGTTTCGTAGGTCCATGGTCTTTATGTTGCCTAAAGATGTTATTTTTGAAATCTTTTATGAGCATCTGTTTTTTTTTATTTCACATGTCTTTCATTTCATGCTGTTTAAGATTTCACAAGTGAATATGCTCTGCTTCTGTGGAAAAAGGTAATATAAGCTCCAGATGTGATTTCATTCTCTGCAGAGGTAAATTTAAACCTAGTGATTCCTTACACGCTTTGAATCAGCCATTCTTCCTTTCTTTTTCTTCCTTAATACCTAGCTGATGAATTACAAAAGTAATTCAAACTTTGCTTTTCAGTTCTTTTCTACTGGTAGCTGGCAATTCTTTCACTGTGATGCATATCAAATCGCAACTCACTGAGGCTGCTCAAAAATAGGCATGCAAAGCTCTCGCGTTGTGATGTCCTCAGGTTTTACACCTTTGGGTTGAGAATATGCTGGTTGAATATGAAGTCATTGAGGACTGTTGATCTGAGAAACCTTAGAAAACTTTGATGTTGTTATTTTAAAAAAATAAATTACCCCCCCAACTGATTTCACAGAAAGTCATTACTCTGTTGCTGCTTTTTATGCCCTTTGCACAACCCTTCAGAATCATTTGCCTTAGAAAATTGAATGATGAAACAGTCTTGACAAAATCAAATTGAAGTCTCAAGTAACAAAGAGTGCAATTGTAATGTTCCTGCTGCTAATGAAATGTAATTTAACAAGTTAGTTCAATAATTTACTTCTAAACCCCAGAGTAAAGTTTCATTCAGTGACTGTCAAATATAAGATACCCCAAGCCTCGCAGATGAAGCAAAGACCATGTTTATAGCCCATTTACACTGGGAGCCAGACTGTCAATGTGGAGCCCTGCCAGCTTGGGTCAGATGAGAATCTGGCTCCATACAGAGAGCATGAGATCTGTGTTTTTCACAACTGCTTTTTGACCCTGACATCCAATCCAGTAACCACAACTGTAGCTGAATTGCTAGCAAACAGCAATTTTTATTTTTTTGCGCAGTAGAAACATGTGTCAAGCACAGATAATGAGGTTCATGTGCTGTTACTAGCGTGTTCAGGGAGGCTGGGCAGCCTTCCTCACATTGCTCTAGCAGAGGACTAGATATCACATGCAATCACACCAAAAAACCCCTAGGACAGTAGCACATGGAGCTTTAATGCTTTGGGAAGGGGCAGAGGATGAAGACGAAGCAAAGCTGGCCAAAGCGGGTACACAATGACACAGTTAAAGCATTTTGTCTGATGACCAGCAAAACTGCAATGGCCTTGGTGTGGGCAGGTGATTACATCCCAGCTGAGATCACCAGCAACTATTTTTGTGTGGGGCCATACACTAACCTTTCTGAGGCAGAAGCCAGCCACGTCACTTATCAGTTCAATTAAATATTGTAGGAACTTAGATGGCAATTAGCATCCTAGCATCAATACTTTGCTTCACTGGTGATGGATGAAGTGATTTACCTTCCATGAACTTTTTACTTGAGAAACAATTCTCTCTCCATTGTGGGCAGAGTGGCATTAAGCAGGGATTTCAGAGGAATGAGTCAGCTAAATCTGTTCCTTTCTCCAGCTTCCTGCTTTTTCTTCATCTTTCATGTCTAATATTAATTTGATTCTTTCAGAGACAGCCATTTTAATTGATTAAGTAGACCTGAAAGGTTGGTGATGTGTTGCCAACTTTTTTAACAATATGTTCCTTCAAAAAGTCATCCGTCAGCTTCAAGCTCTTTTCAGAGGAGGGGGAAAAAAGAAACCTATCAATTCTACATTCTTCACCTCATTCCCCAAAAGATCAGTCATTCCTCCTTGTTGCACGTCTGATTTAGTACTTCTTAGCTTGCATTGATTTTTGCGTGCCTTCACATGAGGGTAGTTAATGTTCCCAGAAGCAAAACTGGAAGAAACGTATCCTGTTCCTTCTGCAGGAAGGTGGTTTGGGGACCTTTTCTAATGAAGGCTTTGGGAGCAGAGTTTGCACTGCATTACTTGGGCTGCCTTTGAAAGCAGTGGATGCTTATCAGCTCCCTGACTGAGCAGCAGACGGCTCAATCCTAGGCTTGGACATGAGCTGTTAAGAGGTGTGCCAGGATTCAGGTCTGGATGGGTGGACCTGCCAGGTGACTTTATGCTTCAAAGACTTTTTTTCCTCTGTTAAGAGTAAGTGATTCCCGTTCACTGTTACAGTGCCATGCGAAGGATTGAATTTTTGAGGAGTTAGGAAGGGAGAACCACAAAAAGCTGCATTAGTGGACTAGGAGGGAACCCTGTGAGGCTTAGCAAAGAAAAATGCAAAGTACTGCACCTAGGAGGGAATAAGCCTAAGCAACAGCACAGGCTGGGGGACAGCTGCCTTAGTAACAGCTCTGCAGGAAAGGATCTGCAAGTCCTTTCGGTGGACAAGCTGAACATAAGTCAGCAGTGCGCCTTTGCAGCAGTGAAGGCCAACCACAGGCAGAGATCATAGAATCATTTAAGTTGGAAGAGACTCTTAAGATCATCGAGTCCAACCGTAAACCTAACACTGCCAAGTCTACCACTAAACCATGTCCATGATGATTAAAAAGAGCAGAGATGGCATGTCAAGAGAAGTCCCCCCTACTCAGCAATGGACAGGCTGCATCTGGAGTCCTGTGCCCAGTTTTGGGTCCTGCTCCCATGGAAGAAAGACTTTCCATTTTCGAATGAGGATTATCAAGATAGGAAGGAGGCTGAAGGACAGAATGATGGAACAAGAGAGGAAGGAAGTGTGGTGTTATTTATGCTGGAGAAGAAAAAATTAAAGGGGGATCTTATGAATGGTTTATAGATAAGGTGGATCAGACTCATCTTGAAAGTGCATGGCAGCAAAGGGAGTTCCTGCTAGGTGTAAATAAACAAATTTGACAGTAAGGATCATCAAATATCAACACAGGTTGCCCAGAGAGTATGCAGACTTTTCATCCTTGAAGGTACTCAAAACTTGACAGAACAAATGCTCGAGCAACCTGATCTAACTTTGAAGTCAGCCCTACTTTCAGCAAGGAGATAGGACTTGATGACTTTCAGAGGCCACTTCCAGCCTGAATTATTCAATGATTCAAATAAAATCCTATGCTTCATAAACTTTTTTTGATTTTTAGCAGGAATGACTGCTAGTCTGATGTTTCTCATGGAAAGTGTTTTTCCACCCATAATTATTCCCAATTTGAAACACTTAAGGCTAACCCTTTTATCCAAAAAGAGTGTGTGCCTCACCTGGAGTGGAAGAGAAGGGATTTGTTTTTTCCCAAGCCAAAATTAGCTTAACTTGTTTTCAGGAATGAAAGGATAATATATTGTTTTACTTGTATTCAAATATTTTGACAGTCCTTTCTCAAAAATTCTATTATTCTCGTGCTTTCAAGCAAAGCGTATTAGCCTGGCAGGGTGCATGGCTTTTTGGCAAGGCCATACTGAGTGAAATACTACATGAAAACTTCGTATTCAATGAGGATTTGAACAAGTTGATAAGACTAGGGCTGGATGGAAGGAAAGCCTCAGAGTGGAGAGTATGACAAGGATCAGAACGTGGGGAAAAGAAGGGAGCAGAACAGAAACAAGTCAGAGGAAGGGACCAGAGAGTGGTATGTTTGCTTTGTCCTGGGTAGAACTCATTCAGTGGTGTGCTTGGAAGCCAGCCGGCCTCCTGTTTACTTTTTGCAGAAGGGCTGTGATAAATGGGGCAAGGCAATGCAGGTGATGAAGTAGCAGGCTGGACTTGACTGATCGTTCAGTCCTGCACATTGCCCCAGAGGTCCCTAGTGATGCTATGTCGCTCTATCTGAATTTTCCCTTTTCTGAAGTTTGAGCTGAGATTTGAGAATCACGGTGCAAAAATGATGAGCTGTAGCTAAAAAGTATTGGGATTGTGCTAGAAGATACCAAGTGGTGTAAGCACTCTTCTCTGAGTGGCACAAGCTGGTCATCCCAAACTGATGGATGCTTTTGACTTTAATGTGTGTGGCTCGGTCTCCTGTGTAAAATGGTGGCTGGGGAGATGGTGATTATCAGTATTAATGGCTATTCTTGCAGTTCTCATTTATCAGTGTTAAGCACTACAGGAAAGCATGTGAGGAAATTGATAATTCTGTCTTCATAGCTCAATTCCTTAAATACTATTCACCCTTTACACTGGATAAGGCAGCAGTTCTTTCCTGGCAAAAAAAAAAGGGGGGGGAGGGGGTTGGAAATAGTGGAAGGCAGTAGAAGGCAACTTAATTCTCGTATTTCTTAAGTACTGACTTCTGTAATATTAATGGTAATTTAATATATTCTGGTGGGTAATTTTACATATAAAATTGTGTCCCTATTTCAGTTTTGTCAATTTTCTGTTGTAAAAATTGGCCTTAGTGACATGTTCCTCTGAAGTTTATCGATCTGTTTACATCCTCAATGTTATCTGTGTAAAAGGAGAGGGCCACAAATGTCTTTGTCCTGTCTAGTTCGCTCAAAGAAAAGGAAAAATGGTTTTTCAGAGGCCTAGTGGGCCTTTCTGCTGCATGGGCTTCCACCATCCCTTTCACCCCACTGATAGCGAATATGTATTTCTTCTGCATTTTGGCTCCTGCTTATGATACTGTTAGAGCCTTTATTTTTAGAGTTGCTATCTTTTCTCGTGCTGCCATATCTGTCTGCAGAGTATTGCACTCCTGCCAAGTTACACTTGCTCTAGACACAACATAAACAAAATTACATGTAAGAAATGTGAAGTTGCTTGGATTCACTGTGAAAAGTGGTTTTAGTTTCAAAATAATTTCACTTTAGCCCTGTTGCTAATCTTAATCCTGGCTGTCTAAAGCAAGGGTTATTGTTGATGTGTGCAGGGTATAGCATGCTTTAGCTCTTATCACTGCCTGGAGTTCCGAGGTGCTACAGGAGAAGAATTAATAATGTTACTTATGTGTATCAATAGAAAAAGCTTTCTCATTTTCATACTGACACCTGAAAATGATCACTAGAACTGTTAAATAAATTAGGGGTGGGGGGAAAAAAAAAAAGAGAAAGAAAAGATAGGAGTAAAATATTTATCTATCTTTCTTTAAAAAAGGTGGCCCAAATAGTAGATGGTACTAAGGACAGAAAAGAATTTATTCAGTGTCCTCTGAGGTCTGTCTTCTTCCTAAGTCCTTTAGTTCTCTGATTATTAAGACTATCATGCAAACCAAGAGGAAAATTTAGGCATGTTCTGAGAAAGTGAAATACTTGTGCTTGAGGACACATTACTTTGATGCTAAGAAAAGAAAAAAAAACCAAACCCAAACAACTTTGTTTGGCTAGCGTTAGTTCAGAAAATGCCTGTTTTCAGTTAGGTCTGAAGAGTAAATACTTTGAGGCTGAACTTCAATAACATCTGTTACTCAAACATTGCTTTGATGACTTTTTTTAACTTGGGGAAGAGTCATAGAAACAGAAATGAAACGGTAATTTGGATGGGTCCTGGTATCTGATCCAGTGCTGGTGCAGAAGGTTGTAGCTGCACATCACAGCTATTATGGTAACAGAGACCCATTGAAAGCCAATTTTTTGTTAAGGCTGTTTTCAGAAGAGACATGTGGATGTTATGAAAACATATATACAGTTGAGTTTAAAAAAACCTTTCATTGAGAGATACAGAAGTAGTTGAATGTAATGAAAATGTTAATTTTATTCCTGCTTCTTTTCTGTATCTTGTAGGACTGCCTGGTATCTGGTGGGACTAAAATGGGTTTGACTCTCCCTTATTTAGATAGTGTTATGCAGTTGGGAGGTAAATGTGGTGCTACAATCAATGATGAAAGGAAGGAACTTGATTAATTAATTGCAAAGCAAGGCACAGATGAGCCCTAGTCCAGAGGACCCTGGCTCTTGAGGAGGCATGGAGCTGCACAGCTCATGGGTGACGTTCTTCTCTAGGACTCATTAGAATAAAACAGGCTCTAGAGAAGAGGTCCCAAACTGCTCTGATACTGAGCGAGTGAGCCCAAGAAAACGTTATGTTATCCTTGACAACATGTGGAGCAGTGTCTTGCAGTGATTTAAAACAAACAAACAAAAGGATTATGTGGCCATTCGTGTGACTCTGTGAATATAGGCAGTGTTTTTGCTGGCCTGAATAACTTGCAGACTCATTTCTGAAGCTCCTGGCAGAGCAGCCCTGGAGCCATAGGGGCTGCACCCCGCTTTCCCCTCCCCTTCGCTTAGGGGCTGGTGGCAGCTCTTACCCTGCCTGCACCCAGCCCACCTCCCTGCATGCACGCCCGCCGCCACCGCCCTGCGGAAAGGATGCTCTGTGTGCCTTCTCTCTGCGGCAGGGGACAAAAATTAAGCTTGGGAAAGAGGAATATTCCAGACCGCGCATTTTGCAAGTTCTCCTCTGCAAGAAAGGATTGGTGTGGCAGGTTCGGTGAAAACTCTGGCTATTCTGTGTCTGCTCCCTGTATGCCGAGATAAGATATAGTTGTGGAGCAGCCTATTTAAAAATGTTCCTCATATTTAGAGAAAAACATGGGTATAAAAGAGGGAGAGATAGGGTTGTGTTATGGCCTG
Source organism: Gymnogyps californianus (assembly GCF_018139145.2). Classification (NCBI taxonomy): domain Eukaryota; kingdom Metazoa; phylum Chordata; class Aves; order Accipitriformes; family Cathartidae; genus Gymnogyps; species Gymnogyps californianus. Next base: position 54,593,839 of record NC_059472.1, on the reverse strand, counting down.
GTTGTGCTCTTGTAGCACCCATTTAAATTCCCATTTATATTTTCCTAATACACTCATCTCCTTTTTGCCTCAGAGCTATTTTAATTGAATTTGCTTGTTCTGCCTGCCATTTAGCTGCGAGCTGCCCTGACTAAAACCTGTTTCAATGCAATAACAAACCAAGCTGTTTCACTAAATTTCCGGCGCTAAAAGCAGCTGACCTTCATGTGCTGCTGGGGGAAAGGGAGGGGTCTAGCGGGTCTAATGCTGAGCGCTGCATGCAAAATGCAGTTGCACACATAACTTGGATGAGAAATCATTGTAATTGCACTAACTACCCATATTAAACACAGTTGCTGTCTTTTCCATGCAAGTGTGTGTGTGTAATTTTCAAATATTGATTGCATTTGGAATTGAATTATCAAATGGACTGTAATCATATGCTAGAATACGTTTGGGATGAGTATGTATTTTGTAATAATTAGTTCATTACTAGGCGTAACGTAGCTGTTTCTCTTGAATGTACTTCTTTCATGTATTTAAAAAAAAAGAAAAACAGGTATTTTTAAAAATTCTTCAATGAATACAGCATTACTGCTCTTGGGTAAAACACAAATAAAGGGATGGAGTCAGAATTTAGTTTACCATAGTATATATTTATACAACTGTACAGCTATTAAAATTATCTTTGTCTAGTTTGTAAAACAGAACAGTCAGCCAATGCCCTGTTTCTCTTTGACACTATATTTCTGTTGTATTTGTTGGGCCAACTGCTTGACCACCAGGAATATCAGACCGCAGAGGGCAGAGACATCCTTGCATCATTAAACTCATGAGTTTTCCCATCTTTTTCAGTGGTCCAGGACTTCATCCACTGAGCTGTTGAGATTAGACCTGTCTATTGCAGGGGGGAGTATCATGTTTGCTTATGCAAAACTACTGTGGCAGATATTATAGATATAACTGATTCCCCCCACCCACCCCCCACTGTGCTCTCCTGATAGGAGACTCCTGATAGTCTGTTTCAGGCTCTTGTTGAGTGAGTGATAAGATTTTCAAACAGAGGTTTAGAAGGTCTCTGTTGCTTCTCAGTGGTTTGGTTGGAAAAGAACGTGTCAAGATAAGGCCTTTCAGTAGCACCAATGAGTAACCTATGTGCAAAAAGGCAGAGAGGCTGCTTATTTGCGTGTTTTATAGTGCTGCTTTAATTCTTAGGTTTATAAACGACACAACTGTTCAGGCAGGGAAGTGGTCTTGTGAAATCTGATATCATTATCGGATGCTGCCTGAGAGCTGAATATGCATTCAGAAATGGGTATGGAGGAGGGAGGGCTGCTTCTGCCTGCCCCGTCCTTTCCTCTCGCCAACACGCTCAGGTTCAGTCCAGCTTTCAAATCAGATTTTAAACCTGTTCATTTAAGCAAACTGCTTGATCTGACTCTGGTCATGAAAATTCTTCTATTGCTTATAATAACTTGAGGATAACACCTCCTAAAATCATTTGCTAGAAAACATAATAGATGTTAAAATAGGTTGGCGCATTCTCAGTGTAATGATGAACACTTAGAGAAAATGTCTTGATTATTTTTTTTTCTCGTTCTCATGCACATGATTAGTTTGAGTTTCTTTTATGCTAGAAAGTAAACTTTATCGCAGTACAATGAAAACTACAAATAGTAAAGAAAATTATAGTCTATAGAGATATAAGAAGCCTGGATAAGAGCACGTCTAAATAGTTTATACTGGTTGTCCACTGGGGAGTCTGAGTTATACAATGCTGGGTTGCTTTTATTAACTAAAAATTTTTAAAAAGTTAATTTTTTTGTGAGTTACATGTCACACAACTCAGCATGATTCGTACCACCTCTCCTTTCCATGTTTAATTTTCTTATCCTAGTAGCAAACTGTTACAACACTCTGCTTCCCTTCCACAAGTTACTTTACTGCTCTTTGGAGCTGTGAGGCTTAAGCAAAAGCAGAAGACGTAAAGATGTGGGTGGGAGGAAGACGGGGGAATTGAAACTCTCAGAAAGACCTGGTAGTTTTTATTTCCCAGAATATATGTATATAAAGAGAACCTGCTATAGAAACAGGTATAGGAACATTGGAAATTTGGGGAAGAGAATATACAATACAGTTGAAAATTATATTGCTGCTACATTGCAATGCTTTCAAAACACTTTCTCTGATAAGAATTTCAGGCTGGTTTTAGTCCGCTCCAATAGTAGGTATTTGCAGCTCATCTATTCCACAGAACCTAGGCTTCTCAGGTCAGATTTGTTATTGGTCCTTCATAACGAGCTAGGCTGACCACATCCCAATACCTAAAATATAGGCTTCCTGCGATCTGATCCTGGTATCATTGGGAGTCATGTTCAGGCATGTGTTTGCTCAGGCACCCAAGGCGCTGGCTGTTTTCTTCATCTCTCCAGCCCTCTTGCTGTTGAGCGTTGCAGTTGCGGAGATGAGTTCCCACTGCAGGTCTCCAGGTCGGTGGCCCAGAAGGTGGAGGTGCTCCGTGGGCTTGTCCAAGCTCGACGTTGGCTGCGCAGTTGCAAGCAGCTGTTGTTTCTCTCTCACGTTCCACTTCAAATGGTCATCTCTGTGCACACAGTGTACAGTTGTTCCCCATATGTAAAACTCTCAAATATTTGGGATTGCCTAAGTATAGCTATAACTACTTTCTGTGGGCTAAGGAAATTGTACCCAAAATATTCCTTATCCTTAACTTACTAAGTTCTACACTTGGTAAACAACTGCTCTAGATGTTTCAAAGGTTTCCTTACTTTTCATCACTTTCTTTTTCTTCTGTAAATAAGGAAAAACAACTCATTTTTTATTTTATTTCTGGAAATCTTAGTTTTGTTTTCAGATAGTTTATACAACTAAACTTTTCTGAGTTTGATCTGGAGTGTGGACTCCCAAGGCAAATTTTGAATGGAGTATCTTTGGTAGTGGTTTTCTTCTTTCAGCTAATGCACTGCAGGCCAATGTATTTTGAAGTTTTTGTGTAACCAAGCAAGTGATATAAACACATATTTCTTTTAAAGAGAGAGTTACTTCATCCGTATTTTACATCAAAAATGTTTACACTACGAATTAGTGAAGTTTGAACAGGGTACCATGAATTCTTGGCCTACCACTTTGCATCGTAGCTTCTCCAAGTAGCCATCACTCTGCTTTTGATTTCAAGGCAGCCATCAGCTTGACTTGACTTTTTGTACACCACCCTTACACAATGAAAGTGTTTTACAGGTTTCAGACATTAAAAAAGGTAACAAGAAGTGGTTAAGAGCAGTCGCTGTACTCGTGGTACAGAAGCTGAGGGTATTAAGGACCTAAAAGATAAAATAAGATGTAACATGCTACATAATCTTACCGTAATAGCTCGGTTTGCATGTATATAATGCATCATAACTGCTGTTTTATGGCAAGTTTTCCAGACGTCATAATTGCCTGGTGAACGTTGCTCTGCTCTGCTAAGTTCATTGACTGATGAATTCTATACAAACTTTAGACATGCCACATAATGTGATGTCTGGGAATTGGCAAAGTGAAAACTTCATTTGATTAGTCTAAATAAAATTGATAAATAATGGGGAACATAATTTTAGCTTTAGAGAGGCTTTGAAGAAGGTAAGCGAATAAAATATCCACATTGATGATGCAGCCTTTGCAAGAGACCTTACAATTCACGTGCATTTCAAGATCCCAGTCAATTACAGAAAAACAAAATTTCACTTTGCTTTACCTTGTAACTTAATCATTGGGGAGTTTAACTTCAGAAGTCCTTACTTTAATCATAATAGTGGACGTATGTCAGAGTATTTGATTTCATGGGAGTTGCGGAGTATAGAAAATTTATTTCTCTCAAAGGGTAGACTTTTTGTCATGTTAGTCTAGGAAATGTTCATTATAAGGCTTTTTATTATTATTATTATTAATTGCTGCTCATTAAAAACAGGAGGAAAAAAACCAAAACCAAAACCTGCCAGTGAGGAATTTACTGATGACATGAAAACACTTTTTCTTTGAAGCTCATTTCAGAGTACCGCACAAAAATGATCTTGCTGTCTGAAGGGTTTTGGCACTCTTGCACCCCAAGAAATATGTCGCCACAGTTGTGGTGGAAACTCGAGGCTGAGTCCTCCAAGAATAAGCCGCTATATCTCCTGCCTTTTTGCTTGGGTGGAACATGAGAACAAGAGCTCAAGTTTCATCATTCATCTGTATAATCACTTTCAGGTTCCTTCAAAGAGTGGCAGAATCCCCCAAAAAGGAAAATAAAGCGGTACTTCGTATGCTTAATGCAAAGCAGAGGGTGGGTGGCGCAGGGAAAGACATGGAAGCTCTATAGCATGAGACGCTGCTACAGCATCTTTGATGCTACGCATTCAAATCCACCCTGCGTAGCGGTAAGAGAAATAAAGAGTAGTGGTGGTGTTGTAGCCATGGTGGTCTAGAAGAGTCTAGAGACAAACCTTGCCTAAGGGAAATGTTTTGCTTTGGCGTGAGCTCAGCCATTAAATGTCCTGCGTGGCCATAGCAGGCAGGTAGCCTATTTGGCTAATCAAAGCATATGTTGTGATAGACAATCAGCATGTGCAGTGCTGCCTGTCAGCATGCATATAGCTACTGCATATGCTCTCTCTTGCCTGACAGAAATATCTAAAGGGATATTTGAAGAGCTGGGCTTGGTGGTGGTAAGGATGGGGTGTAGAGGACAAGGAGCAGTAATGAAACCTTAGGAACACAAGCTTTCCCATACTTAATTTTCCTCTTTCCAACTTTTCTCCTCAGAATGTGAAAGGAATATAGGAGAGCAACTCATTGAAGTCATCCGAACCCTCTGAAGACTGTTTTTAGGAGTTGATTTATCTGGCTTGCTTATGTTTCTTTTTAATTTCTTTCTTCCACTTAAAATAACTCTTAGACTATAGATTAGCTGCTGTATGAAAAGCAGTAAAATGGCCCAAACCTCCAGAAATGGATTCAATACCGAAGCCAGAATTGGAGGGTTTGGGGACATTTTATTCCAAACTAATTGAATAATAGAGTTTTCTTGCAATTGCAAAGTAAACAACTGTGTGCTGCATATTGTGTAAAAGGAATGCTTCGTATCAATGCCACCATGTTTCTCCTTTGAGAAAATGTTTGTGGCTTTCATTACTTGTGCAGTTATGTGTCTTGTCAGGAGAAAACAATGTCTTAAAGTGAAAATACTCCTTTTACAGCCTTATTGCACTTGTCTGGCGCCTCAAGTGTCAGTGAAATCCCAAATACCATGAGCTCTGGTTACTTCTGTTAAGAACGCCGATAGTTCATGGTACTTGTTAATAGGTGCAATGGCAATTGCAAATTTTTCCTAAGCAGCTTCATGGGTCGAGATACCAAAGTGCAAACTGATGTGATCAGTCACCATGGTCTCATCAGAGTCCTGCAGGCAAGCTGGGAAACTGAGGACCAGTGCTGTTTGTAAGCCCTGACACTATTAACGTGATTTTATCTTGCAACAGAGATTCCAGTCCCGCTTGTGCTGTTTGTTACTTTGTTTTGGGAGAGGAGCTAGGATTAAAACCTTGAAAAGTGTGGGTGTTTGGCTGCTCTGATTGGTATATTAAAGAGGACCTTGGAAATAATTTGACTGACGCTTGAGCAAAATGAGTTCAGATGTGGGGATGAACGCAGCCTGGATCTCTTTGGTTCACAGGCTTTTTGTAAATACATTATTTTTATGTTTCTTTTGTAACCACTGAGATGTGCTTACCTTTAACTGTCACCAGTGGCACTGCATTGGCCCCCAGATACACTGAATCAATGTTTGCTTGTTCCTTGATTTGGGTTAGGAATGGGAAGGCAGTATACTTTGTCTGTTGTCACCCAGAAAATGGATTTTTCAACCTGAATCTTTGTTTAGATTTCAGTTTCAACCTTAGGAACTCCAGCACACAAATTGTTTCTTTGTTTTGGAGGCAATGACAGGAATTGCTACATTTATTTTACTACCAAGAACAAACTGTACGCCCAGAAATTTTCTGGGAAAGAGGCAGAGCACCTCTTCTAAATGCAGGGTCCTTACGTAAGCTTGTGCTTTCCTATCGTCCTTTCTTCTGAGTAACTTTTTTAAAGCAGGCAAGTTGGCCCGATGCTTAAGGCATCGAGGATGTTGCCTGGCAACTTTGGGCTGTGCGTGTGTCTCTCCGGGAGCAGCCAGACAGATGTTTGCATACAGGCTGACTGGGAGCAACCCGGTGGCGACCGAGCAAACCCGGTCCTAAAATTACTGGTTCAGGGGATGTGTGGTAAATTAAACATTTGCACTGTGAGAGGCTGTTCGTGATACTTGTTATTTGCGAAGTGTGAAAAGCTTTTCAAAACGGTGAGAGGCTGAGATGCCTTTCTTGGATATTTTTCAGTGCCTAGGGGACAAATATATATCATTTGTCATTTGAGTGAGTGAAACTTGTTTAGTTTAAAGCTGTGAATTGAAGATGATGGGGTTGGGGTTTTTTTCTTTCTTTTAATGTAACAGTAACATTTTCATGCTATTAAGAGGACTGCTCTTCAGAGATACAAACCCAGATCCCCCGGGTTGTTTTGCAGGTCTGTGTCCAGTTAGCAATTAGCTGCATTTCAGTCAGAAAGAAACCAGTGGAGTGTGACTCTGCTACTTTTGTATCCCAGGATACAATATGCTGGGTGCATACAAGGCACTTTAAGGTATGCCAGTATATTTGCCAAGGGAAAGACACGAAGAGACTGGATCGATACCCCTTGATTTTTCTCTGTGAGTACTGACAGTGAGTTGCAGGGGGAGTAAGCTGTCAAAGCAGAAGGAAGGGATGGGTTTCTCCTCACTACCTTCAACTCAGTTTTACTGGCAATGTCCCATCAACTGAATGTGAGACTTAAACTGTAAACTGAATTAGAGCATGTTTTTAAAGGGTACTGCATTTTGAAAGCATCTGAGCAGCTATAAACATAAGGTGGAGGAGCTCCTGGCTGTGCGCAGAGGCCGTCTGTTAGCCGGAGGTGGACTGGTCCCTGGGAGCCCCGTCAGGCAGGGGCTGAAGGTTAGGGATATCATTTTGAGCAGTCGCTCACATAAATAAAGGCTGGTGGCCAACACTACAGTCTGACGCCAGCACAGGCTGGCGTGGCTGCCAGAAGAGGCGGTGGTGTGACTCTGCCGTCATCCCCACTTCTCATGTCACACCACCTCCCCCCGCTTTTCAGATCTCATATTGATGAGATCTCATGGGGAATCATGGTGATCAGATTTATTGTCTCTCCTCCCTTTTTAGTTTTAACTTGGATAGGTTTGCCTGCTTCCTCCCACGGCCTTAATAAATGCTTGTAGTGGCTTGGTGAAGGGGGCAGGATGGAGGTGGGAGGAGCAGCCAGGAAATGGGGGGAAAGATGGAGACTTTTCTCCTGTTGGTAATGCAGATGTTTAACTGGCTGGGAAAGCGTGGCAGACTGCGGGACAGGGACAGGCTGCGAGGAGCAAGGGCTACGTCTGGCTGCGTGGGCTTGGAGCAGCCAGGCACAGTCTGGACACGGACCCATGTCCTTGGTTTGTGAAGAGCAGCCACTTCTGCTGGCTGTTAAAATACTGTGCAAGGAAAAAAGTAAGAGCAAGAGGAGGCAGCATACTGGGAACAAATGTGCACTTTTCTAACTAGAGATGGAGAAGTTGCACTATATATTTTGGGGTTTTGCTTTCTTGTTGTTTTCTTCAGTAAGCATATTTGGTAGATTAAGAACGCTAGCCCTTTCCCTTTCTGTGAGTAAAGTTTACTTATTGTCAAACATCGGAGCTGGGTTTTCTACTCTTCTGGCACTCAGAGAGAATAAAAATGGAGAGGGATAGTTTGACAGGAAAGATACCCAAGGAACCTAAAATTCTTCTTTAGACATGCCAGGTCAGAAATGTTTGAATTCTAAGGAATCCTTGGAGCTAAATTAATCTTTTAACCATTAAAGAAAACAACCTGTGACATCTTAGCATGCGTAACTGTAAGACAATATAGATATAGGATAAATGTGTTAATTCTTGAGCAGGACTTCTTACCATTTCTTAATAACACTTTAGTATTATGATGAGCATAAGCATAGTTATTCATTGTACTTTAAATAAGAACCTACTAGCGCTTCCCTTAATTGCTATTAACCTTCATTAAGATGAGAGGCAAACTGTGTTGGGTGCTATGCAAACACTCATTAAAGTGCCTTCCCTCCCTGGTAAATCTTGCAGCTTACAAAGACAAATGATATAAAAGCAGTTGGGGGCTGTGCCTATTAACCTGGCCACTGAGAGTCATTTTATTACAGGTGTCATGAGGAAGAGGTATCTTAAAAAGAGATTTGTAGAAGGCAGTTATGATGCAGGATGGCATTTCTATTTCTGATAGTAGTTAATAAATATGAGCATTGATTCTCCTTTGAGTTAGTGAGACTTTAGCTTATACTCAAGGTAAACTGCTTAAATCCTTCTCTGAATTAGGTGCTTCATGAAAAGAAGACATAAAGAGCTAAAGATAGTTTTGTAACTAAAATGCAAGACTGGGTTTAATGGCATGGAAAAGGGGGAAGGAAGGTATCTGCTTTCCTGTTTAACACCCCACAAGTAGGGCAAACCAGCATGCAGTGTGGTAATTAGGACAAAAAGCCAGAATTTCATGGACTGAAATAGATGGACTCAACAGAAAGCACCCCAGTAAAGGAGAATGGTCCATGGTGACCTTGGTAGAGGTGGTCGCCATCTAGGAAGCGCTCAGTCCTAGAGTTGTTACAATAGAAAATGAGAGTTTTCCTTGCCTCCCTCATTGTTAGGCTGTTTACTTAAATTAAAATAAATTTGTGTTAACTGCATATTGCATGTCTTCTGTATTTTCTTTTTCCTATGTCAGTGTATATTAAATCAGAGTACAGTTAAACCATATTAATGATTATGCATAGACAAAATAAATTAAATATTAAAACCTTAACTGAGATAAAAAGCTTCAGTTTATTACTCTATCTGAAAACTAATTCTTGTCTGTTTTGGGTACAGCCTCAGGTACATCCCAAAGCATCTCAGATCCATAAAATTTGGTTACCTTTGGTTCATAATGGGGACTGGAGAACTGCAGCAGTGGGTAATCGCTTGAGAATCCAGTTAATGCTCTCAGTCAGAAAGCAGCTACAGATATGAAAGTGGCAAAGGGCAGTGCTGAATTAATTGCAGTAAATCTCCTATAGGCAGGATTTCAGTTGCAGAAGCACTGGGGCCAAATTTACTGATTGTTCCTTCAGTAGTCTTAAAATGGGGTGGATTTGGCACTGACTGGCAAAGTGAGACTTACTTCAAACGACAGACCAAATAAATCCCTAAACCGAGGTCAATAATCCAGTGTCAAGAATAAATCTGACCTGCTGTGTCACTGAGTTGCACTAAGGGATGTCTCACCTGAAGGTTTACTACTTATATATTTGAAGGCAGTGGTAATATTGGCCAATTAGAGGTCTGTGGGCATTATATTTGCAGTGAGGGAAGACAGGAATAGAAGATTTGGTCTGATTTCTAAATCTTACCTTCATCTGCTGTCTCACAGTGATCGTTCTTAATTATGAGAATTTTGTTTCATTGCCATGCAGAAAGCGAAGCTGCATGAGTCATGGGCAGAACAGTTTGCTTTTAATAAATGGAAGTGGATACGGTAATAATAAAAAAAAAAAAAATCGGTTCGGCTCCAAACCCATCTACCCGTCTAGACAGATAGTGCCAAGCTCCTGTCTGCTAAGAAATATCTTCTTAATAATGCTGTAATAATGCTACTACTTTTACAGTACTTGCCATTTTTCAAAGTGCTGTACCCAGCTAATTCACCGTTGGCTGGGCTTGAGACGGCCTTTTGCTGAGTTTGATAGCATTTTTGTGTCTTGCTTTTCTGTAATGCGCTATTTTGAATGCCATGTCCAATCAATTAGGGAATCACAAGAATGTTTTAGGCAGCGGTTCCCAGGGCTGGGCAATAATCCTTGTCCCTGCTCTTCCAGGGTTGCCTATTCATCCTTTCCTGGCAGAGACCGTGAGTCTCCCCATTCCCCTCTCCTATAAAAAAAAGCCCTTGTCATGGCCAAGTACTCTGTGTGGGCCCATTTTCCTTATGGCTGCCCTCCTCTGACTGGTACCCCATGGCAAAGGGGGGTGCATGCGTTGGCACCTTTTCCTTCCCCACCTCGAATTTACCTGCTTCATGTTGGAGGCTGTCTTTGCCTTTATTCTTCCCTGGCTTTTCATGCCAGAACAACTCCTTTCCTTCCTCCCTCCCTTTGCAGGACTTTCCCAAGCAAGTTGCATGTGTTTACCGAAGAGAAGAAACTGGAAAACCAAAAGGGATGGATGGATAGAAAAGGGAATAGAGGGCAGAGCTTGCCGCCTATTTTACCCATTTCCCCAGCTTAGTGTCGATCTCCCGAGTGACTCTGAGTATTGCTCATACAGTTGGGTCCTGGTGTCTCAATAGCTATGTGCCTTCCTCCCCAAAGGATGGGGTGCTGGGAGCAGCCTGGCTCCCAGACCAGCACAGAAGCAATTTGGATGTCCATCTAGCTCCTTGCATGGGAAGGAAATGGAGGATCCTGGCCTGGAGAAAATGCAGGGAAGGTATATGGCACAAGGGGAAGGAAACTGCTTTGGAGGGGAGGAAGATGAAGAGATACCTCTTGTAAGGGCAAAGGAGGAATAGAGGGTTGGGAGGCCCCTGGCCAAGAGATATGGTGGTAATGGAGGGAGAGGGAGAAGGGGCTGAGTGGGGGTGGAGAATGGGGCACGCTGGATATGGGAGGAGGAAAGGGGATGACCTGGCAGGAGGAGGCTGGGAGAGGTTTTCTGCAGTCACTGAAATGGAGAAGAGATGGTGCGTGGGTAGCGGTACGCAGGGAGCTTGTGTGTAGAGCAGCAGGACGTGAAGGGTTCGAAGGCTGTTTGTTCAGGGCAACCGTGAGCGTGTGGCATCCCGCATCCTGCCCAAGCTGGTGCTGTTTTTAAATGAGCGGAATGTAGGAGTTAAAAACTTCTCCGTGGCAGGCAGCGGGGGCTGTGTGTCTGCCTGCTGGTGGAGGCGAGAAAGGACTGCCTTGGGCTGCACCTAGCCTGATGCGTTGGGAGTTGAGATGAACAGAAACTCAAATGGGAGCGTTAAACTCATTTGCTCCTGACATCTAGGTCTGAATCACCACCTCCAGAAAGGCAAGAAAATAGCAAAAATAAAACTATTGTCCCGTAGCAAGGCAGGAGATCAGTCTCTTCTAGTGCTGCCTGCACTTGTCATCCAAGCTTCCTTTCGTGTAAATGGACACTGGGATAACTCCAGTGAAGTGCGGGGGGATTATTCACATTTCCCACCTGTGTGAGAAGAGTATGAATTTGGGCTTGCTATAAATTACTGGAAGAACAGGGGTTTTTAAATAATAATTAGAAACTGCTGATTCATGGAAACCTAAACTTCCATGGAGCTCCCATCTGGCAGAAGTCAGGGCAAGCTGGCCAACTAACCCACTTTGGAATTAGAAAGTAACATTTGAAAATGAAAAAAAAAAAATTAAAAATACTGTGAGTGTTGAGAACTCTGAAACTTAGGCCCATATTGGTAGCCCAGAGGTATCAGCTACCTCCTCTCTGTTGCAAAGATTTCCTGCTTGTAGGAACAGCCTGTTAATACCGCTTGATGTTTTGAGGTTAAATCAGTGTGCTGAAAGCCTTCTAGATCCTCGGATGAAAGATGCTATTATATATGCGGCATATCCACAAAAGGGATCACAGAGTATATTGTAACTGTGGGGCAAATCTGCCTGCAGTACTGCTCAAGGACAACATGTGTTGCTGTGAAGCGCTAATACTCCAGCAGTGTATCTCTGCTTAAAAGCAGTGTCAACACTTCCTCTGTAATGGGCGGTACAAGAGCTGCAAAAGGTTGAGCTGGTAAATCTTGCATTGTTTTTCAAATAATATTTCTTAAGTCTCCTAGCTTGCTTTTGAGACTCGATCTGATTGAAACCAACTCAGTCCTTTTCTTACTTTGCTTTTTTTTTCCCCCCAAATCAAACCTTGTTAACGCTAATGTGTGTCTTAGCTGTCAAGTCCATTCCCTTGTGATTCATGATGGCTTCCAGAGCTCCTGGTGGAGAAGAGTATACAAGTCTTTTTATTTCAACTGCATGACTAGAGGTATGCCCTCTCTTAGTTGATGGCATGCATTCTCCTTTTGAAGTCTCTCTTCTTCTTATGCATGTTGCGATGTGCCAGATCTGCTAAATGGCACTCCTGTATAGCAGGTGAAGGGGCTGTGTGTATGTGTGTGTGTGTCTTGCTACGATTCTACAGTAAATACAGAGCAGCGCAGTTTTGCAGATCTGAGAAATGGTACGTCCGCTGCCTACTGTCAAAACCTCTTTCCCTTCTTAAATCCCACAGAGATGCTGCTAATTAAAGGATATCTTTGTTTGGGTTTTTTTTCCCCTGATTCATATCAGAGGCCTGAATATAATTTGGATCTTATCATTTTTGGGAGCCCTCAAAATACACTATCTAAAGAGAGAATAAGCCTGATTTATCCACTTTGTTGCACCAGGATTGAAGGTGCAGCATGCAAGCGTGTCGGTCTGTGGCTCTCTCATAGCCAGCCATAGCTACCCTTCCCATGGCCAATTCCTCCCCGGGAAAAGAGCAAGTTCAGCCGCTTCTGGTCCCCCAGAGAAGCGAAGGAGCAGTGCCTCTGAGTGCCGTGGTGCGGCAGAGTCTCAGATCCGACAGCCGTTCGTATGCATGTAGTTAGTGGAGAGCTCAGTTATGTGCTCTAAGAGGAGCTACGTATTTACCAAAATGAAACGGTGCAAGTAGAATTATCCCCTTCCAAACGGCTTCTGTATGCGCTGGGAATTTTTGATGCTTTCTGACATGTGGCATGTTGTGGTCTGTATTGTAGTGAAAGCTCAAAAGTAATTTTCAGTTTTACGTTACCCTTTCTGGATCGGGAGCTGATGTATGGCAGGACCTATATTTTTTCCTCTTTTGGGGATGCTGTTGAGTGAAATAGGGTCCAGATTTTAAGAGCATGTGGTTTGTCACTGGAAATAAAAATCTAAAAGGCTGGTACCACCCTCCCCCCCGCCCCCCCCCCCCCCCCCCCCCCAAGCAAAAACCCCACGTGTAAATCAAAGCCAGACCTTGCCAGCACCCAGCTTGCTGCTTTTAAGTTCACAGGGAGTCTCTCCATCGCTAGGGCTTGGTTGCAACTGCAGCAGCTAAACTCATCTGTCTAAACAGAAGAATTCATTTAGCTGAGCCAAAAAGCGGCCGGATCCCTCCGGAGGCAGGTGGGGATCCCGGTGCCGGGGGGGGGGGGGGGGGGGGGGGCCTCCCTGCTGTGTGCCCGGGGAGCAGCCCTGGGCGCCCCCCGCTCGCTCCGCGGCAGCAGGCGGGGGGACTGGCTCCAGAAACCTGCCGGCATCCGGCTTTTGCCGTTCTCCGTGGCTTCCCCCCCTTCTTTTCTTCCCCCTCTCTCTCTTTTTTTTTTTTTTTCCTTCCCCTTCCCTTTCCTTTTTCCCTCCCTCTCTCCGGAGGAGCCTCCGCAGCCCTGATTTGCTGGGAAGCGGCAGAGGCTCGCTCTGGGCAGAGCCGGGCTGCGCTGCCGCTGCTGACGCGTGGCCGCCGCCCGCCGCCGGGAGCAGCCCCGCGCCCCGGTACCGCTGCCGCCGCCGCCGCTGCTCCCCGCCGCCGCCGCCAAGGTACCTTCCCGCCGCTCCCGCCCCCGGTGCGTGCAGTGTCCTCCCCGCAAGGGGAAGCGGAGGATATGCCTGGGGGGGCGCGGGCAGATTGCATCCCTCCCTCTTTTTTTTTTTTTTAAATATACGTATTTTTATATATATATATATATATATATGAGAATATATATAAACCTCATTCCTAGGAGCCATTTTTAAGTTAGCAGCCGCGGAGGGGGCCGGGGGGCGGCGTGTGCGTGAGGCCGAGATGCCCGAGGTGGGGGGGCGCCGGGGGAGGCAGCGAGCGGTGCCCCCCGCAGAGCGGGGAGGGCGGCGGGGGCTCCGCGGGGGGCGCTCGCTGCGGCCCGGCGGGGGGGGGGGGCACGGGACACGACGACGCGGCTGCTCCCGCCGCAGCTGTGCCAGAGGGGGATGTAGGGGGGGGGGTTTGCAATTTTAATTTTTTTAGGGCGATACGCATTTCTGTGGGAAACTTCTGTAGGCGGCAGAGGCACGGCGGGGGGGTGTCTGGCTTGGTAGGGCGCACCTCGCCCCCCCCCCCCCCGGGGGTCTGCTGCCCCGCTGACCCGGGGGCACAGCGCCTGGGTGGTGCAGGGGGAGCCGGGCCCTCACCCTCCTCTCCCTCACCGCCCGGCCGGGGTTGCGCGCCTTGCGGTGGCGGGGGGGCTGTCGTCCGTGTCCCCCCCCGGCCGTGGCTTCTGCAATGCGGTGGGTGTGGTTATGTACGGAGCACATCGCAGCCCCGGACCGCTGCAGTGGCAGCGCCGCGCCGGCCCCCGCCCCGCGGCCCCGGCCGGCAGCGAGGGGCCCCGCCGCCCGCGGGTGTCGGAGCCGCCGGGCCGGGGCTGCTCCGCCCCGCGCTGCCGGGGCCGCCCGGGGGAGGAATCGCGCGTGGGGCGCGCGCCTGCCTGCCTGCCTGCCTGCCTGCCTGCCTGCCTGCCTGCTTCGGCGCGGGCTCCCAGGTGCGCTGGAGCGGCGGCCAGGGCGCTGCCCCCCCCACCTTCTCCCCCCCGCCACCCCCACGCGTGTCCCCACGGAGCGCGGCGTGGAAGTTGCGGTACTCGGCCAGGTCTGTGGGGAAAGGGAAATAGAGAACGCGAGGGTGTGGCCAGCAGGAAGGCTGTGCGGGTCCCGTCCTCCTGCATCTTGGCTGCGGCCCCTCGCACTCGGGTGACCAGAGAGGGGCTGGGGGGGCGAGGGGAAATAGTATTTTGTCTTTTTAGGTTTTCTTATTTTTTGTTCAGAGTTGAAACTTTGTCATATATACCGAGAAGCTTGAAAACTCGCACTCCTGGGGTCATCGCAAGTAGCAAAGTATAGCCAATCTGGCCTTGCGGTTTCTTGATTTTTTTTTTTTTTAAATTATTTATTTCTCTTGGGGCTGTGCTTGAGGAGGAGGGCATTTGGGAAAGGTGGTTATCGCTCTGAACGCTGTTCTCCAGTGTGTGCTTGTGCTTGAGGCAGAGATGGAAAGTATTTCCTCAACTCAACATGCATGTCGCTTGTAAGTCAAAGGGAAAGTACCTACGATGTTTGAAGTCTCTTCTGTCAAAATGATTGCAAGTCAGAGGCCTGCTTGCCAAAAAAAAAAATCTCTGGGTTAGGTGTGTCCCACGTGCATCTGTTTTTTTACAGTGTGGCAAGCTGAATGATATCTTTTTCATTTTACTTTTAATATTGTCAGCATTTGTCTGTGTCCATAGAAAGCTGAAAGATTTCTATAAAGAAAACAAGTATAACTAAATCTCATAGAATATGAGAATATGAGCAAAATATGTAAGTTTTTGACCAGTAAATCTTAGTCAGATGCGATCGAGTGTATGCTTTTCCTCTAAATCTATGGAGAACAGTCCTTTCATAGAGTATTCAAAGGTCAAGATCATCGTGCTGCATCGCTGATGTGGTTAAATTCGTGGGTCTTGCTGCACCTGTGTGTGTACATGCATAATATAGTATAGGCGAATACTGCTATGCTGGTCTCCTTGGGCTGGAAAGTTTCAGCTCTAACGTGAGGATGGGATCTGCATGGCAATAAGGGGAGAAGAGAGCCCAAGAGCACCGCATTAGAGTAAGAGCCGCTGGAAGTTTATTCCTTACGGTACTGCTTGAGCAGGAAGGCTCCTTGAGCCGTCGGTGTGCTGCAGACCTGCTCACTGCAGCAGAGAACATGAAACGCATCGGGAAGCATTAAAAATACATTGGTTTTGTGTAATCAGACTGGTACAGACCGGGCCTCCCCCCGAACTAATTGCACGCAGTCGCATCCCTCTGTTAATGATGCAGCTGATGGCCTTTTCTCCCCAAAGGCTGCCCCGTATGACCGAGGAGCTAGTCAGATGCATGTCAGGAGCTCATCCGATGGGAGCCTGCTTCTGCGGTGGGCAGGTTTTGGCTTTGGGGGGGGAAAGAAGGAGGAGGAGGAGGAGGAGGAGGAGTGGGGGGGGCAGCAGGGTGTGGCACCATCGCCAGCCACCCACCCACGCCTCCGCCGTGGTGGCTCCTCGCAGGGTAGGGCTGTGTCTGTCTGCTGGGGAACTGCAGCAAAACTGGAGAGGTCTAATTTTAGTTGAGGTTTTATTCTCTTCAGAGAAGGAGCAAGTGAAGGTGAAGCTACAACTTACGTAATTTTTTAATTAAACAAGGTGAGATTTTTTTTTTTTTTTGTAGTGGAAACCTGCTGAATATGTACTCTTTGAAAAAGAATTACTGTTCACAGGTTTTTCTTTGAAGGCTGGGGGGTTTTTATAGATAATATGGGCACTGGTGGTAGGTTTGACCCACAGTAGCGTGCTCACACCTATATTTTTGTTAGATTTGTTGTTTGGTGCAATGGTTGTGAATTCCTTGGGGGCTATGCGTGGTTATTTTTTAAAATACGTAAAATGTCACTTCTTTGTGTTTCAGGCATGATCTTGAGCTAACAGAAAGTTCTTGAAATGTGTTAAATGTGTTATTCATGGCGGGTGACATTCAGACTTGTTTCATGGAAATCTCATGTACCAGTAAATGACTGCTTGTTGTCTCAGAGAAAACATCAAACCATTTATAAGTGGTTATAAAAGAATACTTGTTTCTCATGAGATGAAGCATCAGCTTTATCTCTCAAGCTACAGCATTTTCAACATGAAAGTATTAATAACTGTGTGACTTTATCACATCGAAATATATCCTGGGGTGAGAATCTGTGTACATTCAGTGCACATTCAATGTACGTTGGGCTTTGAAAACAAAGGGTTGATCTGTGCAGGGAGGGCTGTATCGTGAGTCTGCAGGATTGTGCTTTTTCAGTGTGTATAGCATGGCCCTGGGATATTGTGTTTTAGAATCTTATTCATCACATTTTTAACTGGAAGTATGTTATGACTGCAGAGTTTGAATTTTCAAAGTGTTTTGTTCAGACATAATTTCTCTCTAATCAAGTGAAAATAAATGCGTGCGTATAACTGAAAAATATGATTGCTGTCAACTAAGCTGAAAATTAAGCTGAAAACGTGTTTATTCTGAAGGATCATGATGGATTGTTTTTATTTGGTACAGAAGTTACAGAGTATGTAAAAGAGTGTTACCCAGAACCAGACTTAAATAGGCATCGCTAAGCAGTTTGAATCAGTACCATAAAGGAGGCCTTTAAAAGAGATGAACTACTGAAAAGATGGTGGATTAGCTAGGTTTTATCACATGTTTCTCTTAATTTTTAATCTCACGTATTAGCCATTTCTAATGGTTGGGGAACGGTCCAAGTCTAAATGTGTATATGGACACATAGCACTTCCTCTCGCATTAGCTGGCTAGAAGCACCCAAAGAGAAATGCTTATTTTCTTTGGAAAGATCTCCATTTGTTAAAATGAACAGCACAGGTAGTGGAGAAGAGGAGCGTAAGCACTTGCCTTAGCTTTGGTAAGAGAAATCCTACGGGCCCTTTGCTCCTGCCCCTGCCATTCTCAGTCGTTGTCACCGTAAGCATCAGTGCAGAGGAAACTCGGGAGGATTGCCGAGGACTAAATATCTGTGGAAAAGCAGAAATGGGTCAGTATTTGGGACAACTGAGTTAATCTGAGACAATGTGCTGTATAGACATCTCCTGCACCCTTCCTGAGTAATTGATATAATGCAATTTGAGTAATTGTCAGCTTTTTGTCTCTGGAGGAAAATGAAATCTTTACTTTTTACTTGGTCATTGACTGTATCAGCAGGGCTGGTTGTTATTGAATAAAGCGGATAAAAGCAAAAAGGAAATTATAATAATCTTCTAAATCCCTTATGAATCTATTTGCATCCTATGGGACATAGTATATGAAAGGGTAATACATAAACAAAAGTTTAAAAAGTACATAGAAGTAAAAAAAGGGGGGGAAAAACCCCTTTTTACATACACCCCTTCAATTTTTACCCTTTCCTGTATAGATCTTGGAAATACTTTGCGTGCCACAGACAGAGAATCCCTTTCAGTGGCTTCATTACTTATCAAAACTGATCTGTTGGCAAGCTGAGAAACAAAAGAAGTACTGAAGTCTGTATGAGGATCACCCACCAGATGTTTGATCCCACTGAGAAAAGTCTTTATAGTATAGAGGGTTAAAGAAGAATGTGGAAACCGGGGACTCAGAGCGTGTGTGGGGGGTAAAGGGCTAGAATAAATGGAAAGCATATGTGCATATAAAGAAGTATTTCGGGAAGGGGGCGGGGAGTGTAAAGAGAAAAAAGCAGCATACAATTTTGGATAAATGCTCACGTGCGTGTATTTGTATGAAATGTATGTTTACTGACAAATGTGACAGAAGGGTAAAGTCATAGCACTGCTCTAGTGAGTTAGAGGTGGGAGAAGAAAGCTCCTGCGTGGAATGGAGAATGGTTGATGTTTCTGTTTTCAGGCTATGTTAAAATCTGAACTACCAAGGTATAGCATGCATCTCTCACGTGGCTTCTGTTGCAGCCTTTTTCCTAAAACAGAGGCTGGGTTTTGATCCCAGATGGGCTGCAGGTAGCAAGCGGGGGAATATATTTGAGGTGGGAACAGCTGACCTGGGCGGGCTCTTGGTTGGAGCCCTGTTGGTGGATGATGGGATGTTCATGGGGGAGAGGAAGGGAAAACACCCGTGTCCGGCTGGTGGTCAGACCAGAGCAAGCCACATGCTTATGTCTGTGGTTTTACTCTTCTCTTTAGTTGTGTCCTGCTCCCCCAGCCAGGCTCCTGCCTGTTGCTCCCACCACACGTCCCCTTCCCCTGGCTGCAGTCACTGGCTGGGTACCCCTTCCTTTGGGCTCCTTGGCAGGGTCCCTGCTGGGGCAGGAGCCTCTGGCACCATCCGTCCTTCCCATCACCCAGGAAGGTGGCCAAGCACCTGCCCCGCTTCCCTTCCTCCCGATTTGGGATTACCTCTCTGCGTTCCTCATCCTCAGAGCTTCATCCCTTGCAGTGGCTCAGCTTCAGCGCTCTCTACCTCCCCGGAGGAGCGGAGGAGGTGAGTAAATCTTGGGAGGCTGGGAGGCAGCCACACATCGGGGTGCACCAGCAGCCGTTCCCCAGTGGCAGGAGGTGACACCGCTCCCGGCAGCTGGGGAGCATGACATTGCTGGTGGCGATGGAGCAGGAGTTGTCCCTGGTGGTGGAGGTTACCTTGTTTACTCCTTATGAATCTGAGGGCAATTATGTGTAACACCTCCTGGTTTCCTAGGACATATTGGCTGCAAATAAAATCTTGTTTAATAAAGCAGCAAATGCAAACAGGCTGTGAAGGGGGAGGAAAAAAAAAAAAAAAAGCTCTTCCAGACCTGGGAAACATATGTTTATGGTAACTGAGAGACCTGTTCTTGCGTCCTGACTCGCGTCAGGGAGTATCTTTATCTGCCAGTCTTCCCACGGAAATCGGTAAGCCTGTCTGTGAAGCAAGGCTTGATTTGGTTTAGATACAGGTATCAAAATCTGATGCTACCAAATCATAGTTTAGGTCAGGAAGCTGTAATCTCTCTAAGGACCCTGGAGATGATTACTTCACCAGGTCCACTGAATTCATCGCTGTTTTCTTTCAATTAAATTACTGCTGTTGCAGAGCAAGGTTTGGGGCAGGCAGCGCTCAGCCCCTCTGCTCCCCAGCACAATGTGATTGCTGTGGGTGCCCCACAGTTGCACTGGAGTCAGTATATGGACATATGCATCTATACAGAGAGAAACATTGCCGCTTGCCTATGGGAGTTTGCAGCAAAAAACCTAGTACCTCTGGTTTGTTCCTAGTAGTGGTTCTTAACCTTGCATATCAGTAAATACGAGGTTTGGTAAAGGTAAAGATGGTGGGTGAGCTATAAAAGTGTGCTCTCAGGAAAGCGGGGTCGTTTTGGTTTATCCAGATGGCCTTGGTAGTCCAGGCACTGGTTGCACAGAGCCCTTTGCCTGGGGCATCTGGCACCGGTGTTGGTTGGGGAGGTTTGGGGAGGGTGATGGGCAGCTGCCTTTTTGGAGGTCAGCACGTCGTCTTGTCTCGAAGCAGGAGTAAAACACAGGTCTCACTCCCACTTGAGGGGCTGGCGCAAGGCACAGTTGCCTCTTGTTGTAAGCAGTTTTCTTAATTGATCATTTTATAAATGGCAGCACGTGGCTGGTTTAACTGTGTCTCACTAGGCAAACGCCAATGTAAAATCTTGAGAACAACTCTGGAAGGAGAGGCCCAGCTGCGGGGTTGAAAGGTGAAGTGAAATGGTGGGTTTTCACCTTGGAATTTGTCTTTTCCATTTCTTGTCTCTCTCCTTTGGATCATTCCAGAAGACAGAAAGTTTTGGTTAATTATACGTGCTTAAAGGGAAACACTGTAATGTAGTTTCCACATACTGGAGCATTATTCTTGTACAGCTGGAGCTGGCAGCCTTTCATTCCCTTACCACCTCCTTTTTCTCCTAAAAATAGCAGCACACTACAGTGGGATTACAGGAGAGGCAGAAGAACGTTTTCTGAGCAACAATTTTTGCCGGATGGTGGTTGAGGTGGCATCAAGAGCAGATTTTGGGGCAGTTGGAGGGAGATAAAAATAGGAACAGAACAAAACGGGACAGAGGCAAAACTGGGGTGGAGAGCACAAGGCTGGTAGTTGGGATGGATGGCAAGGTTCACTGGGCTGTGTAACAGCCTGCCCGGGGAATGGGGAGAAACCTCAGCGCTTGAATCATTTAGGAGTTGCCGAGACAGAGCACTCAGCAGCACCGTATGGGTAGCAGACTCATGGTGCGGATAGGAGGCGTGGGCAAGATGACCTAATTTCCATCTCTGATTTCTATGATTTATTAAAGAGTTTTGCAGGCTTTCTCTTAGCAGGCTTAGAGCTGGAATTTGAGGCATGGCAATTAGGAGGGTCCTTTAATACCGTGCCAGCAGACTGTCGGGGTTTGATCGCTTACTTGCAGGGGTAGCGTGCTAAGTGCAGCAAACGGAGGTTGTGGACAGGCTCTACGCCACTTTAGATCTGGTATTGACAATGGTTTGCATTCTGTGTTCAGTCCTGCCCTCAATGCTACTAGTCCTATATGTAGATTATAATAATATATTAATGGGCTATAGTAGATATCTTGGAAAAAGTAAAAGTAAAAAAGATAACCACCACCCAGAACCAGTTCTCATGCCACCCTATGTAATGACACCCTCAAGAACTAGAGAATAGTTGATTTGTCTTAGTTTATTCCAATCTTGGGAATCCCTTTGCGCCTGTAATGGATTGGAGAAGAAGAGCCAGCAGACAATACTTCCGCCCCCACCGGTTGTCCAAGGCAGGGAGAAAAGACAGCACCCACTGCCTTCATCAATATATTTAAATATATTCAGCTAGGCTTTCTGTCTGCATAAACCATGTACCTACTTGCTTTTGCACATAACTAAATATGCCACACAATTGTGATAGTGAAATGCTGATATAACTAAAGTTACTTGAAAAGCCTGCCTTTCTCTTCAAAGTGTTGGCGTTGAGGTTATTATTTCTGATTTGTACCTATTGACCACAGTTCTTGCAAACCCAAACCAAACCATCCAGAATTTCATGTTTAAAGTTTGAAAGTGTTTTATCCTCATTTGCTAGTGGCGTGACACAGATTTCTCGACTTGTTCTTCATTGTGCGAACCCAAAACTATTTTTCTTACACTCACATCATACATAAACCATGACTATTGTACTTTGCAGCTTTTCTACTAACATGGTAATGCAGAGCAGTAAAGCCAGTCCTTTTCTCAGCCCGAGGGGACAGTGATTGAATTAAGGATGCAGAGCTGAAGAATAAAAAGAAGTTCCTTCTTTTTAAAATTTTACCAACTTCCCACTGCTGTGCTATAGGAACAGACATAAAATGTCTCTTGCAAGTACCGGGCAAATGGCGTGATTTTGGGGTTACCCACAGAGTCGAGGCGGTTGTGGTTTCTGTGTTACACTGGCCAGAAGGGTACCAGCAGCTTCTGTAACAGGAGTGTCTGTATTTATTAAAGTAAACTCTCTACCTGGTTTTGGACTCCCTCCCTCTTCAGCTCCAATTTTGTTTTTACCTATCTGCCATGCAGACATGATCATTGTGTTTTCCCTTGTTGTTCTGAATCACTGCACTTCACCCCCGTAGCAGTTTGGTTATTGCACTTTATTTTGCTATTTGCCTGTGTCCTGCATTTTCCATCATCTGAAGCACTGCTTTCTATCTCTTGCCAGTGTTTCTTCTATCTAAAAGCAAGGTAGCTGGTATGAAAGAAGATGCCCCCCATGACCTTCTGATCCTGTGATGTTGCTTTGAAGAATGCAATCAGTGTAGTTATGCTTTCTTCTTCTAAGCAGTTTGTGGAAATCAGTACAAGTGTTTAATATCTCCATAGATTAGTGAGAAATCTTGCTGTGCCTTTTTTTTTTTTTTTAGTAAAAAAAATGCTGGTGTGCAATAGATGATGCAGCAACAAGCCATCATATTATAAAGACACAAATTGCCATAAGAAGGTGTCTGTCATTCTCTAGCTTGCAAGCAGTTATAAAGGGATAAAATAGATGTATTTAATACATACTACATTACATAGTTTACTGAGAACACTTCGCTACCTTCTTTTAAGGCACGCCACGGCTATCGTTGTTCCTAACCCGCAGAACTGTGGGTTCTGCTTCCTTGGTAGTGTCCTCTGCGCCTGGGATGTTGTTGTAAGAAGAAAAATCACTGCAGGATGGGTCTTGGCAAACAAATCAAGGTCTCGGCCAAGGAAATGCGTTGTCTGTTCATTTTCTAAACAAAACTAGTTCAGCTGAAGGCGAGTGTTTTGTATCTGGTTTCCACTGGCTGTATTTTGATTTTGTAAAGTAGATATGATAAGCAATTATTTCTACTTACATGCCGTTGTTTAAAAAATACTACTGGTTAATTATTTCTTAATTAAATGTTGGCTGCTAAGCCTGAAAGAAAATGTCCAGAAATTCAGAAGAGATAGCACAAACATTAACAAGAGTCTGAATAAGTATTTACATGATGAACAGGATTATTTCCTACTTAAAAACATACTAGTTTGAGAATTGAGCTGAGCAGAAGTCACTCTTTGACTAGTGGCACGTTTAAGCCCAACATCTTGAAATTCTCAAGCAAGGAATCCTGCTTCCTGGTGGCATTTGGCCTTCGTTTTAAGACCGTGTATAACCTATTCTACTTTAACCTAGTATTCTGAAATTGTGGTGTATGGAAACCCCATTTTAAGTTACTCTGTGGAAATTTTTAGAACTTTATTTCTTTCTGAACTCTGGTTAGACACATAATAAGGAAATTATTGATCAGTAATATTAGAGAGATACAAAGTTAGTACCTAAGAGTAATATTTAACATCTCTTAAGATGACAGCTCTGCAAAATGCATGGTATCTTCCAGAACTGGGGTGGCAAGGCATCATGACAAGTGTACTCTATTAGAAAAAGGCAACTCCTTGAAAACTTAGTGGGAGCTTGGAGTATTTATTGCCTTCTGTAGGGAAATGAAGTAGTGACTGGCAATAGGTAAGGTTTTCATTCAGGCATGAGTGAAGCTCCTCAAACTCCTTGGTCTTCCCTGCCAGAGCTGCCAGTACAGAACGAACTGCTCTTTCCAGGTGCAGATAAAGCCCTCAACTTTGTTTCTCTGTCGCCTTCATTGCAAACCACGGCATTTCTTATCAGTGGGGCTGCCCAAGGTCCTCCCCTGCTTCAGAAAACTGAAGCTAGGAGGTAGCAGTGGGAGCAAGGACGGAGGTCCCGGGCCCTCCTGGCTGCAGCGCCTGCAAGAAGTGCTTTGCTCCGGGGTGCTGCAAGACGCTGCTTCCCCATCTCAAGGATGTTCTGTAGTAGCTCCTCGGGCTGGTAACTGACTGACTGCGCCGCTTGATCCTTTGTTGTAGGCGCCGCAAAGATTAATAATTCAGTTTGTCAGGTGAAAATTTAAATTGTACCAGTCACACCTCTTGTAGAGTTATCCTGTGATTAAAAATGACAAACAGTTTTCAATGAAACACTGTTTTCACGTTCTTCTAACCTCTCAAAGCATACGTATTTGAAGCTTAAGCGTGTTACGTGCACTCTTCAAAATTCTCCTTTAAAATGATACGTTTAATGTAAGGAGGGAGGAAAGTTTCACCTATAGTTTAGATAGAACTGAAAGCATATTAATTTCCACTTAAAATGTTGACCTTTCTTGCCTTGCTGCTAGGAACAAGCCATAGCTGTCCAGGCTTTGAATTTTTGCACCTGTCTGGTATGATCTCTTCACTAAGCAGCGATGCTTTTAGACTTGACAAAACCCAAATGATTAATCTGGTAGCCTACCAAAAGAGCCTTATGGTAGCTGATAAATCCTGCGCAGTTATTCAAATATTTTGCAACATTACAACCTTAATGTTAAACTGTTAACCTCAACCAGCGGGATAAAATTGAAAACAAATGCATTCCTTTCCTGAAGGTGCCCCCACTTTGTTTAAATAGCAGATAACTTTCAGCAAGGCTGCAGCCTTCATCCCCTATGAAACCAGCCTGCGGTTTCAGAAACGTGAAGGCTGGATCTAAGCACTCAATTTATCTCTGCCACGTCAGGCAAAAGGCAAAGCCAAAGCACGCTGCGACTCCTAAACACGTTAAGAGGAGTCACGGGGGTGGCTGACCCTGAACATCCCCGCGTCTTCATCAGCAGGCGACGCGATTGCTGCGGGCTGGTGGGCTGTCAGGATTGCCGGTGGACGCTTGCCAGTCATGTTATGAATGGAGCCCACTCGCTGTTTGTAATGATAGCTCTTCGGCAGTCGAGCAAATGTTGCCCTGCTCTATAACAGATAATATTGGGAGACGTTGGCTCCTGGTTTGCGGTGCACGGAGTTGCAGAGCTCTGGGATTGAGGATGCCGTGCGTGGTTATCCAGCCTTCAGGTTTGGGGTGGGGGAGCTTTGTGGACTCCGAGGCTCCGCAGATGTCCCAGACATTTGGGGCTCACAAAAGTAACACGAGTTACCCCACTGTCTGGTGGGGTTTTCTTGTCCTGGATCTGAAGGGCTTGTGGATCATCGTTCTCCTGAAGCCCGCGGTGTGTGCGCACTGGGTGTTACGCTGACCTGCTCTGTTCAGCTGCCCCAGGGCCATGTTATGTCACGTTACCAAAAAATACAGTGTTTGCTTCAGGCATCTTCTCCCTTCCTTTTTCAATTGTGAAGCCAGTAATTTTCTCATAAAATACCAAGTCCTCTTGAACACTGTAACAATAGCATCAGACAAAAATGTTGCCAACCATCTCTACTGTTCAAGTAATCATTTACATGAATGTGAAAAACAGATTTTTGAGATTGAAGTGCTAACCCCAATTTACTGTTGCAATCTAAAGTAAGATGTTTGGTCTTTCATTACGTTTATTCAGAAGGTCTTTCCAAATCTTAATTCTTTCATCTCAGAGCTGCTGTTTAAACTTTGGGCTTGGATTGAACAGCTTTGTAAGTGATGGTGATTATACAGCTCTTTCCAGTGTATTTTCCATGCAAAATGTGGAAGCACTTGCAGCATCTACCCATCAGTTTTCAAGCTCTTTGCACTCCACCTATTGGCACCATAAAAATGCATTAGTTTAATTATTAAGATAATACTACTCGGCCATTTAATTTCCCTAGTAAAAGATGGGACAATTTGTAAGTGAATGGAAGGTTTTTAGCCTAAAACCTGTGAGTGTAAGAGGCTTTGGTCCTAGCCTATGGTCTTGGAAATTGGAAAAAGAGCTTTTTAGGGACTACTTAGAAACAAATGATGGATATTGGTGCCATCTCCGAGTGCAGCAGCTGGAAAGTTTAATTATAGGCTGGAAAGTCAGTTAGGGATTAAGGAAAGTGTTAGCAGAAGGGGTGAATGTTAATGACAGCTGTTTGCTGTAGGCTTCAGGGAGGCAAAGTACGTATAGAACATAAATAAAGTGTAGGGCCAAACATATGCTGGCTTTGAACATTCAAAAACTCCAGGTCACTTGTTCTTGAGACGTGAACCTGGTTTGTACGAAATCATTTTAACGGTTTGCACACATGGAGAGGTGTATGTAGAGGGGGGGAAAAATTCCTGCCTTCGTGTCCCCCTAGAACAAGCGTGTGTTCACTGTTGGAAAACAGCACCTGGGCCAGGGATAAATATAAACCCCAAGAGAAGCCTGCGCCTGCATTAGGCAAGGGGCATTGGCCTGAGAGAAGGAGGTCCGTACAATGAAACGTTCAGGGCTGAGGACCTGACATCCACGTGCTTTGCACTGGCTTTACTCTGGTCCCAAACAGCACACTGCCTGTGCCTGCCAAGACCTGGAAATTAAAACGAGTTAGAAAACCCATGCCACCGAGCGTGGGGTTTGTAAGCACATTGTAGCTCGTGTTGCAAACTCGCACCAGTAGTTTGAGGGAAAATTCCAGATCCTTTTGCCTTTAAAAGTGTATAGGTTGAGAAATAGTTCAGCATCTGCTTAGGGTAACTATAAATCCTGTTGTACAGATCAGGCACTGCTGCTGAGATTAGTAACGGTGTAAATTGCTAGGACAGTTATAGCCAATACATTGTTAAGGCTGAATCAGTCTTCCCTTTCTGTCATTTTTCTCAGGTCTGAGTTTAGGTCTTTTCATTCAAGTACATTCTGTCTGATCTGAAAATAGTTTGGTTTTTTTTTTTTTTCTTCTGTGGCACAGGTTTTTCACTATATAGATTTTGTTTGAATGAGGAGGAGTTGGAAGGGATGTGTGCCGGACTTAAGCTTGCTAGGTGCATACATGACTTAACGAATCTGCTTTCTAACACACTACGGTAACCAGAGGTCATTGGCTGAGAGGACAAAGAATGATAACATGAGCTATCTTTTGGGGAAAAAAACCCAAACAAACCAAAAAACCCCAAACTCCCAAAAGCAACCAAAAACCACCCCCCAAAAACCAACGCAAAAACCAAACCAAAAATCCAGCCTTTTTGTTTTGAAGAGTGTTTAAAACAGACATGCAATAGTGACTTGGTGGAGTTTCTAGTCTTATGTTGAAGGGTAGTAGCATATATGGAGAAGTTTGGATTTATCCCTGTTGGATGTGAGTTTTAAGATTGCCTTTTATTCAGCTGCAGTAATAGATCTGCTGTACCCTACAGGCTGCTGTGGCCAGAGCATTAAAGGAATAAACTAAGGGAATAGTCTTCCCCATAAAATCAAACTAATTTGAACATGTGGCATTATTTATAATACATTTCATAGATTTATGGTTATACATGATCTTCCTTGACAATTAAAAGCTCGTAGAGCACAAAAATGTGTCTAGTTTAATAAGCTACAGAACTGTCCCATATGAGACTTCTGGGTGTTACAACACTGAGGTTGTTGCGAAAAGGTAATAATTCAGCCTTTCCACACATAATTCAGTATGACCGGCCATAATGAATGTATGGCTGCAGTATATAGGGTAGTACAGCCGGCTGCTTGAAAAATAACTGTGCGATCTTCATACCAAAAATCGGTAGCTTTTGGGTACTTGCCGATTTCGGTTACAACTGGAGCGGGTTGGCGGTGGAGTGAAGTGGCTGGTTATCCCGCCGATGGTATTTTCTGTCCTCGCTCGAGTGAGCGTGGGCGGAGGGGGCTCGGGCAGCACCCAGCGCTGGGTGGGTGCCGTGGCACACAGGGGCTGCTGGCTCCCTCTCTCGCCAAACTGCTTCCCACTCGCCAGGGAAGGACAAAGGTATTTACACCTCTTTCTTGGAGACCTTACGGTCCTTGGGAAGCTCTCTGGCAATGGAAGGAAGGCGCTTGATGTGGTATTTAAAATGCTGGACAAGAATTCACAGCAAGCATTTCCTCTCCTCTGAAGTGCGAGCGGAGGGAGAGAAAAAAGAAAAAACCCTAATAAAATACGGCTCACTTTAGGGATGGTGAAACTGCATACTTGAACCTGTTTTACTTAAGGTTATGTCAGCGTAGGTCAAGCAACGCGCTGAACTGCAGATGAAATAATAAGAAATAAAAAGAACCCTCATCTTCCTGAAGGCAGCATGCTTTTATGAGACCGTAAAAGATTACAAATGAGGTGAAATAGGGAAGAGCCTCGAGTACATGTGTTTTGGGAGTTGTGCCCTTTATTGTATGCTTGCGTGTGAGTGTGTATGTGTGAACAAGAGAAGAAATCCTTAACTTGCTCAGTCTGCAGGCTGCTGGGGTTTTTTGGGTTGTTTTGGTTTAGTTTTTTTCCCCAGTTGATTCTTTTTCCCCTCAGCTTGGAAAACCCATTAATTACAGCTGTAATTCTGAGGCTTAGATGCAGTTCTGGGTACAAAGGACCCTGCCATGTTTCTGGTCTTATTTAGTACTAATGGATTAGACAAAAAAAAAAGTCTCAGAACCCCACCCTGAAATATTGCAAGCTGCTTTTCTTCTTAAGAACTCCTAAATATCCAAGTCCACACTTGCATCTACTTAAGCCAGCTTGAACTAGCTTCTCTGCAAGTTTTCAGTCGTCTGAATGCCAGCCATTGTCTAGCAACTGGTTTGAATGAAATGGTATCCTATGTTGGCCTGTCAGCCCATTCCTTGGCATCGTGTCCTGATGGCACATTTACTGTCAGTACCAGGGACAGGAAGAGTAGTTGTTCTCCTTAGTGGTGTAAGGTAGGTTGGGGTTTTGTTCCCTCTTAAGAAACCAATATCAAAACTGTTCTTAAAATACAGGTTAAAGGAGTCAGCCTCAGTCAGTCTTTTGATTTTCCATTTTTCATTGGCGAGGCGTAGCATGTAGTTCATTTCATGAGTATATTAAGATGCCCAGATTAACCTGAAATTGCAGTCTTTTCTCACCATTTAACTTTTGGTTCAGAAAGGGTTGAGGCAAACATTTGCCAGCATACCGAAAGGGACCTGACACTTCTGTTGCAAATAACTTTTCCCCAGAAGCACTGCTTGTGTTGAAACAGTTTGGGTTCTGGCTTGCAGCCATGCGTTCACCTAAGCATATTACAAGAAGTGACAGGTAGACAGAAGTAATACATATTTTAATGTGTTTGACTCGGCTAGAGACCATAAAATGGGGTAGACTAGACTTTCCTTTCCTAGCAGATGTGAGCTTGCTCCCAATTTATTAATAAGTTACAACACTGCCAGCACTGCCACTCAGGTCACCTTAATGGCCCTGAGGCTCTTGAAAGCAGATGAGAACGTCGAGTTCCTGCGTTTTTTGGAAGATGTTCTCAGCTCCCGTGAAACCACTACAGAAAACGTGCTGAGGGGTCGGCCCAGCCAAATTGCTAATGCCCCTAACACCGACCAGGGACTGAGGTGACTGTTTCTGGAGTATTTCAGCAGTGGATGGAAGCTATAAGTGAAATTGGAAATGTTTCCAGTTGGTACTCCCTAATATTTCAATAAATAAGAGAGTATCTGGCTTGAATATACTTCGGATTCAGGGAGCCACAGTTGTTGTAATATAAATCATATGCACTCTGTCACTGAAACTAGATCTCATACATTAATAAATGCTTCACTTGTTTGAATGATACTCAGCACAAGAGAAGGAACTTTTTAAATATAAAATGAAGAAAATAAAATAATATCTACCTAGTAGATTTTTTTTTCCTTACTTTTTGTTGAATATAATGTAGTTAAGATAGTTTTCTTCCACTTGGGAGATGTTTAGGCAGGAGTTTGGAGAAAACTGTGGGATTATGAATGGATCGAAGGTTAAAACTAAGTTGTTAAGTGTCATAATATGGTGAAAATATTGAACTCTGCTACCAGGAGGTATAAAGAGGAGTATTGTTTTCAGACATAAAGCCATCCTTGCAATCTGTTCAGCACCAGTAAGCACAGTTGATCTTCAGCTGAAAGTAGGGTTTAGATGCTATTGCTCGGGAAAGAGAACAGAGAAGAGAGAAAAGAGCCTGAGAGAGGACTAAAAATAGGACTTGCCAGAAGAGGCAGAGGAGAGAGTGGTCTGAGGGGCGAATGGCAGCCGTCTGCAAGCTGCAGAGCCATGTTATGCATCCACTGTCATCAGGGTGAGGAGGAGTGTGCCTACATTTCAAGTAGGAAGAATTAGGTCAGACATTTGGGAAAATTTTCCTCAACAGTAAGGCTAGGGAATCAATGGAATAAATGGTCTGTGGGGAACATGGAAACTTCAGCATTGTGGGATTTTAGTAACAGGTGACATAAATATATACCAGGTAGAGTTTAGACAAGGGAGGCTGGGAAGGGGACCATGAAGCACTGATGTCAGTATGCAAGACATTTTGAAACGATGAGCCCCCCTAATTAAGATCCAGCACGTGTCTGATGTGCTTGTTTTGTTGGTGGTGCTTTTGGCATACTTGCATGTCTGTATGTCTCCAAAAAAGTTCGGTGGCTGCTGCTGTAGGGATAATTAATGCTGTTCTGGAGCTGGGGGGAGGATTAGTTGGTTTCTTGCTTCTTTGCAAACCTTTAAAAAAATGATTTCATAAGGGTAAGGTTTCTGTGGCCCCAGCTGTGGTGAAACACATGCATATAGCGAAGGTGACGGAGAGCAGAGTGGGTTGGACCCCAGCTGCAGGGTACCGCTTCCCCAGGGCATTCATGACATCCAGGGAGGGGGTGGATTACTTCATTCATTCTTTAGTTCAGATGTAATGGCCATGTGAATATTGGCATGGAGATTTCTGTCCCCACAGAAAACAGACTGCAGAGTGAACAGAAGAGGGGAAGGAGAGGTAAAATGCAACTCTGTTGTTTATCTAGCATCAGCCATAGCTACTAGAAGAAATTTTTGGTTGCTGAACCACAATTTATGATGAAGTACGGAGTAATTCTCTGTATTTTCTGCATGTTTATTAGCTCCTGAAAAGGTTCTATTGTGCACTAAGATATCAAAATTGTTTGATAAATTAAACTTCGAAATTATAAATGCCTTCTTGGGCAAATCTTTCCGGTAAGGAGCGAGACAGTTACCTTTTTTTTTCCCTACGCTACCATGTAATGTAGAATATAAGTAAGCTGAATTTTACACACTGTGATCTGAAGGGTACTGAAAGAAATGGATTGGCATAAAATAATCAGTAGATACAACACACAGCAGTCCTTTGTCACATGCCCAGAGAGTCTTGCATTGGGTCCTGCACAACATCAGGAGGAAGGATGGAAAAAGCCACCATTTATGGACCTGTTTCACTGATTTGGGCACTTTCCTGGTTAGCACACGAGACAAGTTTGAAAGTCAGCACACCGAACAGGGTCTGGTTTCGAAGTCTTTCACTTTATTTCTGAATGGTAGGATTCTCCCTTAAATTAAGGTAGATAATTTGGATTATTTAGTAGCTACCAAATTAGTGATTTGTAGCCTTAAAGACACACTGTCAAACATTTAGCAGAGCTATGTATAAGGAAAAGTATGTGGGGAAGGACATAATTCAGATTGTAAAGTCATTCATTCCTGAGTTAGGAAATAGCAGCATCTAGCTTAATTACCTTCACTTCTGCTTTCAAATTATCAACTTGATACAGAATAGATTTTTATTTTTTTTAAATGCTCAATTCCTGTTGAGTAACTTAGAATGATTTACATGACTTACTTTCTTTTTTGAATCCCCAGTGATTTAAAAGCTGCAAAGAGCTTTTCTTCCACTTTCTGCTGCAAGAGTTTGTCCATTCCCTCCTACTCTCATTTTTGTGATTAAGCTGCATCACTGCCCCTTTCTACTATCTTATTCTTCCCCTCCTCCCTTCCTCCCCCATTTTTTTCTGACCACTGTCTTGCAGGGACGCTTCAAGCCACCTGGCTGGCCCCATTGCCTCAACCCCTTCTGTCCTCTCTGAGCTGCTGTCACTTCTTTGTGTCTTAAGTCCAAGATAGTCATACATATCAAGGAGGAGTTGCCAGATCCGGTGACATCCATCTTCAGAGACAGCATAATCCAGTATAATACTGGGTCAAGAGTATATAATGTAATTACTATATAGCTGTATGTATAGCATTTCAGGATTTAATAGGTAAAAAGGGTTAGACCCTCTTTAAAGATAGCTGTTTTCTTTGTCAGGCTGTATTGGATGCTGGTCTTCAGATCCTCATAGTTTAGTGTAGCTGCACAGATGGTGAAAGGTTTTGGCTTTATTGGGATGTTACATGAAGATACAGAAGGCTTGCTCTTAATTCCTTGTAGAGCTCATCATGCAAAGGACCCTCAGGACTTAACTAGTATGCATTGGGACAACATGTGCACGAGCTTCCCGTGCTTTGAAAACACATAACTGAAATGGTCCTAAAACACGTAACCAAAGCGTAACTGAAGCTGGGAGAGAATCCTGCTTACTCGGTGATTTTAAGTGAGATTGCTCTACTCTGCAGATGCCTGGATCCGCTGTAAATACTCTTGTTGTCCGTGCGCTTCCACTCTGACTGATTCGTTCCTAGAAGTCCCTGCTCCCACACCATCTGTAGGTCTTGGTTTGCATCCAGCACATTATTTAACAGCTGGTGGCTTTGAGGCGTCGGGGCCAACTGCTAGTTTGTGCACTTGAGTTTTGTGGGGGACATGTTGAACTGCATTTTTGGAGCTGGCAGTTTCTCCCGGTTGATGGTCTGGCGTGTTGTCATCGGCGTAGGGCTGGGAGGATGGTTTTGGAGTGACAGTATAACCTGGAGCAGGGGTGTCGCAGGCTAGCTGCTGGTGCCAAATGAACGGTATTTTTGTAATCTGTAGCAGGTAATTAAAGCGCTGGGGAGTGTGGGGATCCCAGAAGAGTTTAAGTATAAAAAGCTGGCTGTCTGATGCCACGGGTTTGGTTGTTTAGACTCGCAAGATTTTAATTTGTTTGGGGAGCCAGTGGTTTCCTGATGTGGTGCTCCAAACTGGAAAGTCTATTACTTGATATTGCAGGGTGTGTTTTACGTTCAAAACTGACATGAATGCCCTGGAGATTAAAATCTAAATACAAAGTGAATAGTCCATTTCAGAAAAACAAAAGCTATTACGACTAAACACGCTGTGATGCTTCATCATGTAGTCTTACTGCATCAGACCTGTTTAATGCCTTCAAAAGTTGAAAAACAGGATGTAAAATTAGTATGATATTTGGGGGGGGGGAAGAGGAAGATGAAGTAGAAGCGTTTTTAGTCCTAGGCCTCATCACGATCGTTCTCCTCACACAGAGCCGCCTTTATTTAACTAGGACCCAGTATGGATTCAGGGATGGTTCCTCTGGTTTTTTTGCTCCTATGACTTCTTCCTTCCTTTTGTGTTTGCCTGAGTTTGACGATTTCCCAATTATTTTAATCCAGCGTTCAAGAAAACCTGCAGCTCCCCAGTGATGGAGAGCGGGCGCTGGTCTGGGATGCTGTGGGGGAAGCCATTGCTCAGACGCCCTGTCTCGCATGACCCGTGTGGGACGGCTGCCTCCAAGAAGAAATGATTGATGACCCCCTTAAAAAAATTTTTCAAAGGCTCGGTTCTGGGCAGGTTTACAGAAAACACTGTGGCCTGCTGAAGCTGAGCATGCTTCAGAGCAGCAGTACGTGTGGGCCTGTGCTGGGGATGGGAGCTGGGAGCAGAGCTCTTGGCTACAGCACTAACGTGCGTCTTGCTGGGACGGAGCAGCAGCGGAGAATGGAAACGGCAGTGGCTGGCTGGAAGAGGCATTAGCCAGCTGACTGCAAAACATCTGTCTTCTCTACCCTAAATGCTTCCTTTTTTCCATCTCTGAACCACACTGGATTGGAGAAGAGGCTACAAAAATGTAAAAAAGAATCCCCCCAAAGCCATAAAAATGGGGGAAAATATCTATTCACTGCAAAAGCAAAAAAAAAATTGTAATATTAATTGCTTTTGCAAGTAATAGGCTGGGGAGGGTTTAATTCATCAGTGAGCAGTTCCTTGTGACTTTTTCAAGCACCACTCAGTAAAATAAAGCAAAAACCAACTGGTTTCTTTGCTGAATTCTAGTTAGTAAGATGTCCAGGAAATCAGAAAAGCCATGTTGATATTTTAAGTTATAGTTCATCGTTTTTTGTTTTGCTTTGTAGGCTTTTACATCACCTGAGCTGGAAAGATAAATGTCTGGTGGGAGGGAGCAGGAAGCCCTTGGAGGAGATGGGCTTGATGCTCTGATCTGTACCTTGCCTATCTGATTCCCTTGTTTCTGTGAGGTTGGGCAGGTCACCAGCTTGGGAGCACTGGAGCACGGTCTATTTAGGTAGTGTATGAAACAGAAAATATTGTTCACAGGTGTTACAGTATTTTGGCCTGAGGGTAGTGTGATAATGTAGCACACCTGCCATGTGTCAGCAACTCGTGCAACTCTTTTTTTTTTTTTTTTTAATTTTGAATTGATTCTATTTTCTGCTCAATATAAGAGAATATGAACTTTAACGATCTGATGCCTGAAGCGCACTCAGTCTCTGTAGCATTAAATATAACTTTTAAATATGCACAGGGGGCTCCACGTGAACATTTGGCTCCAGAGTGATTCAGGAAGGTCAAAACCTCATGTAAATGTAACCCAAGTAATCAAAGTCACTTGTCTGCAGAAAATCAGTGTGCGCCATTGAGGGCTCTTTCTTGCCTTTTTAGTTGCTGAGTGAAATATTTACCCATCAGTTGTAATCACAGCACTACAAGCAGTTTTGCTGTGTTTTCTTTTGCCTGGATTTTTTTTTTTTTTAAACTGAAATGAGGAAATGGTAAAGTTGGGAGAGTTTCTATACAATTCTCTCATCACCAGCATCTGTGGGATGCTGCTGTAGTCTCCATTACTGGTTCCTTCCTTTCCTTCTCCTCCTCCTCGCATCTGCCTCCCCCCTGTAATTCCCTGTTGTTTCTCAGCATACATATTTATTGAGTTATTTGTGTATTATTTCTGCTCCCCCTTACCTTCCTGCAATTGCAGTATTTGTGTGAATTAAAGCTTTTTGGTGAGCGGACGCTTTGCTGAAGTTTGTTACAAGCAGCAGTTTCTTGTGTTTCTCGGGAGTCCTCCTTTTACCTTTTTGGATTTTTTTTTGTGATGTTGGTGATGGTTTTTTTTGTTGTTGGTTTGTTTTGGGTTTTGTTTTTTTTTAATGAATGAAATAGCTCCCAGGCTTGGGTTTAATTGCTATGCACTTCTGTAGTTACACCCAGTACTCCCAGGAAGGTGTGTGCTTGTCAGCTTGTGTGTGTGGTCTCTTCCAGATGGGAGCTGTCTGCAGGAACCAGGGCATGAGTAGTGGGCAGTGGCCGCGGTCCTGCTTTTGGAGCTGGTGGATGAATCCTGGCACCGGGGGATGAAGGGGGCAGAGCCAGCCCCCACTCTGGGTGCAGGGAAGGGTGCAGCGGCAACTCCACCCTGTGCCTGGAGACCTGTACAGAGAGTTTGGTGGGAGAACGCAGTTCTCTTCTTCCACTGGTAAATCCATGTCTGCCCATGGGGAAAACTGCTTGGATCAGTAGGGCGGGAAAAACCCAGCCCAAGCGGGTTATGGTGGCCTGATTTTTCTTGTCCTGTTCAGAAATTAGGGTAGCCTTAGGGTGCTCTAAGTGAAGGGACCTCCAAAAGGTGGTCTGGTGTCTTCAGGGAACCTGGTCAGTCATACTTGTCTTAAACTTTGCATGCAGGAGGGGCAACAGAAATTGCAGTAATTCTGGATTTTATTGCTGTGGGAAGCCACCCATCAAGAGCGCAAAACAGACCCGGGTAATTTCACTGAATCATAGAAATGAAAAGTAAACAGGAAATAAAAATGTTATCCTGTGCATCCAGATGCTCTGAAGCAGAAACAAATACATGCATTTTGTGAATTCAGAGTTGCCAACCCAAGTGGAAGGAGTAGCAAAATCAACAAAATTTTAATTGCTTATGCTTATAAAGTTGCAAACAGAAAATTTTGCTGCTGCTGTTTATTTGTACATAAGTCTCCAGTGATGACTCCATACAGCTATAGATAACCTCTTCTTGACTGTCATTATAGTTGATATTCTGTCTACTCTAAATCCCACTTGATGCCAATCAAGTTTTTGCTCCACTGTTAGCAAATGCTTGATTACTTTCTGTCTGCAAGAAGCTTGTATGTACTGCAAGGCTCTTATCAGCTCCCCTCTCTCTATTCCCTTTCCCAGGGTAAACAAATTCAACTCCTTAAACCTTTTTCCACTGATCACGTTTTCTAAACCTATTCTTGTTCTTCCGACTCTCTTCTTGACATTCTTTAATGCATATTTTTCAAAAAATATGAATCCCAAACTGAAATACAATATGCTGTATACTTCTCCCTGGTGCTGCAGAAGGCAGAACAGGTCCAGCATCATGTCCCAGACTGAAATTCGTCTTGCTTAACGCATGACTTCAGACCCTCATGCTGCTTCATTCCTGCTGCCTAACCCATAGCTTCCCCATCACTGTTCACTTCTGAGGTCCCCACTCCTGTTGCCGTTACCCTTACGGGAATGTAGTCAGATTCGGTGTATACAGGGTTTTCTGTCAGACTGCTTTTCTCTTCTTTAAGTCTGGTGAGGGTGCCAGCAGCGTGCCCAAGCCTCCCCAGTGTGATGCTGAGCAGGATCAGGCACTCTCCTTCCTTCACTGATGCTCAAAGGGCTGTGATTCCTCAAATCCGTAAGTTCTCACAGGTTGTCATCGTGCTACTGATAACTGTTCGTAGGCTAGGGTTTGGGGTTTTTTAATCACTTGTACACCTTTTTTTTTTTTTTTCTTTTAATCATTTAAACTATTTCTGTGGTTCACTCATGAAAAAGTCATGTGGGGCTGTTTTAAAAGCCTTTCTAAAGATAGGCTCTGTCATCTGTACCACTTTCTTTTTATCAGCTGGGACAGATGCCCTGTCAGAGAGAGCGAGAGAGACGTTGCACTAGTTTGACGTGACTTTTTGATACATTCATGTTGACTGTTTGTGTTTTTTTTTTTTTTTCTAATCTCATTATTTTTACAAGATTAGAAATCCTTTAGCAGAGTGCTCCAGTAACTTCTCTGGTATTAGAAGTACACTGTAATTTCTGGCTTTTCCGTCCCCACTTTCCTTTGTAAGATCGGGTGCTGTGTTGGTCTTCTCATTTCTTTTAGACCTTACCTGGCCTCTCTGGCATCTGCCAGGTGGTGGTTAATGGTTTAGAGATGATTGCTGGTAGTTCCGCAAGCACTGTAGGGACATTTCCAGTGGTTCCTGCTGACTTGAAACCACCTGGCTTACTGACGTGTTGGCTCTGTTCTTCCCTTTCTCCATCCAGCCTGCGCTTGCACATCCTGCACATCAGGTGAAAGATGCCCCGAGCATCTGGTCCCAGCTAGCTGCTGTGAAATGAGGCACTGAATAATTCAACCTTTCCTGCGTTCAGTAACAGGCCTGGTTTTCCTTCTAATGTATTTATAGACTCTCTTCCTATTGCTTGCTGCATCTCTTGCTGATTGTAAGTCACTTTGCATCCTAGTCTTCATTTCTCCTTTTATGTTGATGTTGGTCTTTTATGTTCATCCCTGAGTCATGTGTCCTTGGTTCTGCTTCGGTGTACAATCCCTTTTTGATATATTCCTCCCCCCCACCCCCCGTCATTTAAAAGATCCTGATGCTTCCCATCCCCACCCTTGCTAGGCAGAGGATAATCTCTCCAGAAACACTCAGCTGTGTTTTCTTTTGGTAGTGGTGCCAGAGAGGTGCATGCGTGCCTGGGGCGGGGGAGTTTTGGGTCCTTACACATCATTCAAGTCTGCTATTGCCTTTTTGTCCCCTCTGAAGGGTGCTTCTGTTGGTTTTAAGGTTATCCTCCATCTCCTCCAGATTTCACGATTCCTTCCTCAGATGTTGCCTCCGTTTTTCCTTCTTTCATCTTCATCAAGAAACTTTAAGGAAATCTGTATCATTCACCTGCCTAGAAGGCCAAACAAATATTTTAACTCATGCTATGTGTTGCAACACCTCCAGCCAGCCTTATTTTATTATTGCTTATTAACACCTCCCTGAAGTCTCTCTCCTGCATCTATGCTTGGGCCCATGGCTTGTGCCACCAGATCTGTTAAGTCATTTAACCCGGAGCATGCTGTGCTGGCACAATTGTAGCTCGTCCTGATGCTTAGCACCTTTCTCCGTTGGTTTTCCTCTTGTCTTTCTTGTTACTACTTTTTTGACTTTCTTTCTGTGTTTTTTCCATGTGCTGACTCTAATGTGTTTGTGTTTATGTTATAAACATATGTATATGTTTAAGGTGCAATACTAAACTCTCAGTACAGCCAGTGTGTTTGCGCATTGAAGTGTAAGAGTTGCACTTGCTGGGCTGGAGCCTCACAGCCGTGTTTGACAGACAGGGTGCCCACTGATGCCCGAAGGAGGGGTGCTGCTTCCCCCTCCCCATACTGGGGAGGTTCAGCCCTCCCAGCTGAGCCGCCCGGCCCCCCCAAATTACGCTGGTACTGGCACGAGAGAGGTGACAGGAGTGTGTGGTTGGGAGGGGGCATCCAGATGCTCTTTTTGGGGTTGTTTCCCACCCGTGTCCGTTCAGGCCACATCTCTGCAGTCGCTTTGGCTTGTTGCTGTCCACCGGAGAAACCATAACGCCAGGGAGATGCCTCCTCTGTAAGGCCTCCGGTTGCTGCTGGCACCGGAGGATGGTGATGGGTAAAGAAAGAGCCAGTCTTAACTCCTGGCGAAGTGCAGCAGAGGTCCTGCCTCGCCCCTCTCCCAGGGCCCTGCGCCAGGCTTTTGTGGCTTAGGTGCCTCCTGCACGTGAGGGCAAAGCTCACCCAAATTAAAGAGGCTCAACGAAAAGCGGTCATTCTCCTAATAAGGAGCCCAACTGGAATGAAGTAAGCTGAGACTTCAAGCAGTTTGGTGAAAACAGTTTATATTTCAAGCTTAGAAGTCGGCGTTTTGGCGTGTATTCTTTTCTTGAAACATATATTGACACTTCTGTTACTGCTCATAGCAGCAATATTGCTCTCCATATGCTCTTCTCATCAGCATCTCATAGTTATTGGATAAATATGTCTCTCGTTATGCGGAACATTATTTTTGAAGTATGGAATCATTTTGTTACATAACTTCCAAATTTGGACCTTTGCAATGATTTATAACAATCTTCAGAAATTATTGTAATTAAAGGAGAACTTTCCACAAAGAGAATTAATTAGATCAAAGAAGCATTTAAATGTAAATCATTAATCTGGGCATTACAGGAAATAGTTAGTGGCTATGTATAGTTCATTTAATTATGCTTGGTTCAATTTTATTTTGTCATTACATCACAATTTATTCAGAAATAATTTGCAATTTCTTCTGTAATGTGATTTCCGTTTGCTTAATATAGCAGATATTTTCACTAGCATATATTTATATATAAATAAAGTTTTATTAATGACTGCTGGGTTAATTAAACTGTGGACTCTGCTGTCAATTAGCTGTGAATTTTGTTGCTCAGTAGATGCAACCCAGAAGGTCTGTGCTCTGAGAACAGGAGGCAAGGAGTCAAATAACTTGTTGAATGTATGAATATATACAGTAGATAGTGACTGTCACTTGCTGGAGGGGACCAGGTGACATAGCCTGGGCTTTGCCTGCTCAGACAATTATTAATAGATGACAACATGATTTTGGTTCCCATATGGAGAAAAGGAAATTATGTGCTTTAAGTCCATAGCAAGTAATAGGGAATGGAAATGGTAACGTCCCAAGCTGCAATATGTTGGTAGCTGTAAGTGACAAGGACTAGGTGTATTGGAAGGTTTTAGGATGTAGGCTTTTTGCGCAAGTGGTTTGCAGGGTCTGCAATCCATATGTAATGTCTTTACTTTGTATAGTGTAAGGGTATGAAAAGATTTCTTTTCTGTGATTTGATCTAATAAAAATTATTTTACAATGTCATGTAGTTTTTTGAAGTTGTGTTTTAATACCTTGACAGTATATTAATGTTTATCTTCCCTTAATTATTCTTCTGCAGCACTCTCAAACACTTATATTTTAAACTTTTACACTGCTGAAAGTACATATATTTTAACTTAATTTTTAAGTAGTAGATTAAAATAAGCTAGTTCTTGGCTTTTTTTTTCCCCTTTAATCAAAAGACTTGATCTTCATTCTGATCAATTCTGTAGCCAAATCGACTTTAGCCTTAGACTATCCAGTATTAGCAGCATCTGTGTTAAGTT
Organism: Gymnogyps californianus; assembly: GCF_018139145.2. NCBI lineage: Eukaryota > Metazoa > Chordata > Aves > Accipitriformes > Cathartidae > Gymnogyps > Gymnogyps californianus. Next base: position 54,553,503 of record NC_059472.1, on the reverse strand, counting down.
TGGACTCAGCTAATCTTTTGGAATCTTTGAATATTGGGTTGTAAGCCAAAACTTAGCTATCCAAGAGCACATCTGGCTTGCATAGTATTACCTCATTTGTGTAAGGTAGTGCTCTTAGTTTCTTTTCATTAGTTTGTTTTCTGTTTGCTCGAAAGGGGAATTTGATACGAGGGTTGTGCTGGCAACAGAAAAAGTTTAAGGAACTTCAGTGATTTCTTTCTTCCTGTACTGAAATTCACATTAGAAGTCATGATTTTGGTACATAGCCAGGTATAGTAGATAAACTAATAAAATAAAACCAAGAAATTCTCAGCCAATTGTATGTGTTTGACAAATGTGTAGACACTACTAGCTATTCTGTCAGGTTTGCTGTGTACAAACAAAGGTAGAGTAATATGTATGTTGTTAAATTTCTCAAGATTAGTGTTATTTCTTCCAATAAGTGAAACTACCTCTTCCTAGGAGGATTGTTCTGCCATTTGGAAAAAATGCAATGCTTTCAAAGTTCATTTGGATAAGCAGCTGTTTGCTGAGGAAGGCAAAACAACCTATTGGTTTGCACTGAGAGAGGAATGTTGTTTTCTGTCTTGTAATTTAGGTATTTTCAACCTGCACTAGATGGAATGAGATAAATCTTAACAATACAATCATCTGAGGAGTTTGTAAGAAATTGGATTCAAAATGTGTTTGCTCTGCTTCTATTTACATCTGTAAGATAACAGCATGAAAGCAATAGTATTTTGTTCTCAGTATTTGTTATTAAACATATTAGTATGCGTAGGGAAATAAAGACGACATTTGCAAATGGGTAACCTTGGGTTAATTAAATCCATCTGCTGTCTGACTAATGACAGGAATATTGTATCCAGGGAATCGCTTATGCTAAAAGATTTGATAACGCACAAAAAGTTTTCTAACAAAGCACTCTTACAGCAAGCGAGGACTCGTGTAACTGGAGAGAAAACGAGTCCCAGGGAGTAACTCACAGTGTTGTAAGGCTCTGCTTCATGCGGCAATGTACCACAAGAAGTTAAGAACCACATTTGTTGTTCCTTGAGATGCAAAATTATAACTGGCAAGAAAAGTAAAACTTTTTTCATCTCATGCTACATGAAGTTGTGTTTTATGGGACTAATTTAAATGGCTGTGTTTCCATGCTCACAAACAGCCAGGATGCAACTGTTCATTAGGAAAGAAGCTATATAGGGTGCAAAAATGAGCTTCCAGAGACACAGTGATGGCAGCTGAAGGACGACAGACTTTTAATTTGTACCGACTGGCAATCTGATCCTATATAGATTAATGCCTCAAGATACTTGGGATGACTGTTTCCGAACAGCAAGTATGATAGTTGCTTTCTATTTACACTGCTCTAACTCATATCAAGAGGTGGGAAAAAAGACTTTGTACTACAACTTCCATGCATTACACTTTGTATTGGTCTTCTATGCTGTTTGGTGTTGTTTGATCAGTGATTTTTGTAGCTGTTATTTTTTTGTTATTTCCTAATTCATAGTTTCTGGAAAACAAAATCAAATACATAGTTTGATTTTATTGAATTAATTATATGATTAACTTACATTTCATATCTTCATACACTTGTACAAAATATGGTTTGGGAGTGGGGGGAAAAACTTGTGAAGTTTGTGGAGACCTGTGTGCTTTTAAAGCAAGGCAGCCGTAATAGCATCAGATGAAGAATAGTTTATTCCATGGTGATCTGACAGATGGGCAAAACAAAACTCTGAGAGATTAACATTGTTCTGCAATTTAATTTTTAAAGCGTACAAAAAAGAGTGGCCTAATAGAATTGGAAATGGAGGATGGGTTTGTTTGATCTACATCGGAGGAACTTGTTTAGCTGTCCTTCGTAGCGAGTCGGATAAAGTCGCGCTAGTATGTGATTTATCTCAGCTTAAAGCAGGCATCTAAAATAGGTCAGATGAATGGCTCTCTGAAACATCTGGTTTTCTGCTCTGCATTTAAAGTGACCATCTCAGATGTGGACATCTGAAGTTTAATTAGATGAATGCCTTTCCGACTGTCACATTTTAAAAGACATGAGTCAATTATTGCTTTTTGTAGATGATAAAGACAATTTGTTAAACAATACATTTTAAAAGGTATTTTTGCTATAACTATGCCAGTTTGAGTGTAGAAATTTATGATGTATTCCTAAACAAGTGTGTCACACATTAGTACTTTGAAAATGTGGCCTGAAGCATAAATCTGCCACATATGCTTTCTAATTCTGCTTCTCTCTCGTGCTGTTTTGGCATGCAGGAGGTAGGACCGTGCACCCTCGTCCTCACGCGCAGTGCAAAAACTGAGAACAGGCTGAATGCTGTGCACTTGCTTGCTGTACAGAGACATGTATTCACTGGAGAACTTAGCCTTGAAAGTGCAGAATACATAAATGAGTTTGAAAATAGTAATTGGCCTCATTTAAAACACTTTCTGTCAAGCAATGTAGCTTATTAAACGTTTAAGTAAAAAAAAAAAAAGGCCTGTACTTTTTCTGTGATCTTTAATAAACCTGCTTCTGCTAGTAAACAGTGTTAAGAGTTGATAGTGACTTCCTAGCAGATTAATTAGCAGATGTATATTCTGTGGAACTGCTTATAGTTACATAGTAGCTATAGTTACCAGGTTAAAGAAATCACGGCCTGATGATGAACAGAAATACATTGCAGCAGACTGGTTTGTTTTTGAGTTGCTTAAAAGCAAAATGCTCAAGGATAAGATCATGAGGACTAAGGAAGTATGAATAACAAACATAAGAGCACACTCTCTTTGCTGAACTGGCACAGAGTCTGCTTTTTCAAATCCTTGATTTGGTACAAAATGACAGTATTTTTTTAAAGTTGGTTTTTGCTTGTATGTAGTTGGAGAATTGGGTGCCAACCACATGTTTGTAACTAAACTATTTAATTGAAATAGTTAAGATTTTGAATGAATATTGCTAATATTTTCATTTTGATTTAGTACTGGACAAAGTTAAGTTCAAACATAGACTTTTCACACTCAAGGAAAGTCATATTCACTTTATTTTAAATCTAACACTTAGAATGACTTAAGGGAAGTATTTTTCTTTTGGGTGCTCTAACACTTAGAAAGAAATGACAGAAGTGTGGGTGAATTGAAGCGGAAAGGACAGAACTAGGCTTAAGGACAGTTGTACATTTGCACTGATGTCGGTGAGCCCACTTCAGATGTTTCTAGCGTGTATGTTGCCTGGAAGCATCAAAAGTACTGGAGTCCATTTCCAAAAGGGAGTGCAGGTGTTGAGGAGTTCAAGCCCTGTTGACTTCAATGTAAAGAACAAAAGATTTAATATTTTCAAAAGTTTCCACATGGTTTAGAAACCCAAACTGCAGTGAATTGTGTTGGATTTAGGACCCTCAATCACATGAGCTTTTCACAATGTGTTACTCTCCTTTTATGAATTACAAACTATGTAGAACTATATGTCTGTACGTAACTTGAACGTAAGTCCTATAATGTCTGTATATTATAATGTAGAATAAGATTTTATGGCAACGCGCTCTTCCTGAGCGTACGGATGCATTTAGACCTGGTCTTTTGCACCAGGGAAGCTTTCCTAGGGATCCTCGCTGGGCCGGTGTAATAGCCACTTTAGTTTTAAAGGCTGAGCATATTAAGACTAAAACTTTGCGCCTGATGCTTCTCCATTTTGTAAGCCTAGCTTACAAATTCACGGCTATGAGATCGTACTCAGTAGGTCTGCTCACCTTGTTTTACAGAATAACCAACCATGACTACAGAATCGGGATCGGACTCCGAGTCCAAGGATAAAGAACAGGATCAGCAGGAGAGCCCTGCGCAGCAAGGGGCGGCGGAGACCCAGCCGCAGGACCAGCAGCAGCTGAGCGCAGAGCATCAAAACGCGCTCGAGCAGTTCTCGGCTGTGGCAGCCCACAGCACGCCGGTGAAAAAGGAGCAGGTAAGGGAGCCCGTGCACGCATGCTCGCTGCACGCAACTAGCTACGTGCCCACTTATTGCTCCTGGGAAATAATGAGCCTGGTGTTTTAGGAGTGGAAATACATGTTCAGATATGCATGGAAGGCTGTTTGGTGTGATGCTGTAGATCTTGACTGGTTGGTCTTTTGCCTTTAAAAAATAATAGTTCTCACGCAGAATGTTTTCAAATTCGTGTCAGATCTTTCTGCTTCCAGTGCTTAAATATAAGGGCAGTCTTATTAACTAAACGGGAACACCTTCGATTTTGCATTTGCTTTAGATAGCAGACAGTGCCAATTTTTAAGAAGCTGAAAACGTTTTCAGAGTTCATTTCTTCTTTGACACCTGCCGAAAACTGATTTCATGCTTGCTTGTCTGATGCGTGAGCCATGAAGAATCTGTGGTCCCTTAAGCTTCTCATAGTTCTGAAATGACTGTATTATAATTACTTTAGCTTTTCAAGTAATAGGTTTCAGAAGAGCTGTCACATGCTTTTCCATTTGGTTCATTGTTGCACTTATTAAATTTGCAGAAGCTGCTTTCTTTTTCCCGTTAATAATTTCCAGTCAATAGGATTAACAGGCATTGTTCTACATGGGTTAGTGACATACAATTAACGAGGTACCTGCAAATTGCATCCCTTAGCTCCGTAAGGTTATGACCCCCATCTGATCACATTCACCTTTGCAGAGTGGAATAAGTCAGTCTAACTCCTCCTCTCCTCCACCCTTTAAAAAATTCAGTTTGAAGTGGGGTCCTATTATTTTGCCTAGTTGGGAGACAGTGCTGGTGAAGCAAGCAGGCGTAAGGTGTTACTTCATATCAGCGCAAGTGCTCCTGTAGAGCTGTTTGGGGCTGGCAGTGGTCTTGGGTTTTAAGCTTTTGTCCACAGACCTACAGCCCAAACTTGCTGTTGGTGGGGAAAAAATGGGGGTATAAGCAATTTCAGATACAAAGTATTTTTGTATCTCCCTCGTTTAGGGGTGCATTACCTAGATGCTTGGCACAACAAATGTTTCTGGGACCAAATTAAAAGAGGTGTCTTATGTCTGACTTCTAATATCTCAAGAGGTAGACATGGCAGGGCAGGATTTCTGGTGTTTATTGCTATTGATGGTCAACCATTGGAAGAAATGCTTTTTTTTTTTTTTTTTTTTGGATGGCTAGCCATTTTTACCATTGATAACCCTTGATCAGCCTCACTCCACGCCCACTAAAGACCTCTCTGCTCTTGTTCCCACATCCACTGATTATGTGTTGGGACAATTTTTGTGTCTGAAATAGATCAGAAATTGCATGTAGTTAGTTTGGGGAGAAGAAGCAGGGCTGCTTGTCCAAAAGAGAAAGGTGCTGCATAAACTGGTCGTTAATTTAAAGTGTAATTCTGTCAGGCCTAGGCATAAGTATTATTAATTTTGTTCTTCCAGACATCTTCAGTAATCTTTCTGCCCCAAGTTTCTTTTCATCTTAAAAAAACCAAAACAAACCCCAAAATAACCACAAAAAAGCCCCAAACCCTTAGGCACCAAACCTGTCCATCTGTGTTTACAGAGGTGTGAGTTTGGAGACCTGAGATGTTCTCGTGTGCTGCATGATCTCTTCCTTTCCCAAAGATCGCCTGTGGGCAGGTGTCTGCAGAAGCCTTCATAGAAGAACTGGGCTAGTGAAGGGATATGCAAGACCTTCCCATTGAGATTACCAGGTTGAATCCGAAAGTCCCTTTTGTAAGCTGACTGCCAAATCCAGCTGCAGTGATCTGCCCAGTATATTTTGTAGTGGCTTAAGTGTCTGTATCACAGGAAAGAACCACTTAAACGCAGCACTAAGAGACAGAGCTGTTGGCAACTGTGTCATTAAAAAAGCCAAAGATTGAAGGAGTGATGGGTATCATTCTCTCTCTTGCCGTCTGTAATCGCAGTGAGGAAGTTGATGGTTTTTGCTATCGCTCATATGAGAGAACCTTGGGAAGAAAGGTTTAAGTTACCGATCCATGGCAGTGACTTTTTGTTGTCATTCTATACACATAAAAAAGAACATTTTAATGAAGACAAAAAGGCTTCTTCATGTTGAGATTAACAGTTACTACAGAAATTAGTCCTTTCTATCAGGTCTAACAGTGTAATCTTACTATCTTCCTGCCTTCCTGTCTCATTGAAAATGAGCAAGAAGGCATCGCACAAGTTGGGCACTGACATATCTGAGCAACTATCATAAGTAGATGGATTCATGTGTTGTGCAAGCTTGGTAATATCACTTCATACCGTAGTGAGAAGCTGTGAAGCGTCAAAGATCATTACTGCTGAATCCTGTGACTCCAAAGGCTTGCTTCGAGAGGGAGGTCTAGCTTCAGAAGGGCTTGAACATACTGTGTCATAGTAAGGTACAGTAATATAGATAGAGATGAGACAGCTTATGTTCAAAAACCACAAACCCTGAAGCAACTTCTGCTGCACTAGAATTGAGTCCATGACACTGAAAATACTGCAGAAATACAGGACAGAGGTATCTTGGGAAAGAATTTAGGAGAAAATACAAGCATGCTTGCAGAGTTCAAAATAATTCAGTGAGTACATGGGTTTTTCACTGGCCATTTTTTTTTTCCCCTAGATACCAGGATGTCATGTTTCTTTAGGAAGAAGAGGCTTAATACAGTCTGAAAGTACCTCAGTGCCTGAAGATGTCAGCATGGGTTGAGGGATCTTCTCTTATAGTTCTTGGCATGTTTTGTTCTCTAGACAAATGAGAGAAAATCCTTTGTATGATTTTAACCTAGACACATTCCCCTGATCTTAATGTAGACAGGAACCTTAACAAACAGAATAACCTCAATATCATTTAAAAAAAAAAAAATTATAAATAAGCAAATTTCTGCTGTAGTCTTGAGTTACTGAGTGTCTTCGAGTGAAGGAAAATAATCAGCAATCCATAAGGATTCACAGAATGTTTTTGTAGGCTGAAGATGCTTCTAAAATTTAAATGGCTGCTGGGTGCTGTTGTTTGGGCTTTTCTCTCAAGCAGCTTTCCTGTTTTCTTTAGAAAGATTAATTCCATGCATCTGTTTTTTTTGTTGGTTATTTTTTGTTGGGGTGGCGTGATAACTCTCACATGTGAAATCTAATGAGCCACTGGCAATGACAGTATATTTCTGCCACTTTTGCCACCTACACATCTGCATGTGCACCTTCCGTGGCAGATTTCTTTAGCAAAACGTACGGAAATCATCAAAGAGTCCCTCTGCCCGTCAGCAGTAGCACGGCTCTTCACAGAGGCCCTAGGAGGAGACATCTTCAGTCTTGTTTATCTCTCGGTGCAGTAGGTTGGACCACTTGCCAGCTGGCCGTGGTTGTGGTAGAGGGGTAGCTGGCCTCAAGCCTTGCTGTGACCCTGGGGGGATTCTCCCCCTTCATCACAGCCACTGTGAGCATTAAATGCTCAGCGAACAGCTGACATACGCTGACATACGTTGTGCCTTCATCTCCCGCCAGCCTTCAAGGTATGCGAGGACCTTGACATCCAGACACTAGAGCTGGTGTCCAAGTGGTGGAAGGAGAACGTCCTCCAGTGCTGGAGCTAGATGGGGGAAGAGCCGGCTGGTGCTGGGTTCTTCTCCTGGGGAAGAACATCCATGGCTCAGGGGATGAAGCGGATTTTGAAGGCAGCTTTTGTGTTGCTTTTTTGTCTTTCTAGTCCCACTTTCTTCCAGTCTCCCCACCCAGGGAAGCCCAGCAGACCTCTGCTATGTCCTTTCTCACAGGGAAAGGAGGAGCGTGGGTCTTGCCTCGCCTCTTCACAGTTGCCTCTTTGCAGTTTGCTGGGGCTTTGGTGGGAGCTGGTGCTGTTGGTAGCAGAGGCGATTCCGAATTCCTCTTTCCCCCATTCACCCGAAGGCAGAGGGAAAGCTTATGGCTTGTTTGTATGAAATCCTTCGGGGAAAGTTCCCTGTGATTTAGCGGTACACTTGTTGCTGGTTATATGATGCAAGGTTGTTCTAGTCTCAAAGCAGATTAAAGCCTTTGGATGGATTTGCTCCATTCTCATGAAGGTTTATTATATACAATGAATGGAAACAGACTTGGAGGATTAATTTACAATATATTTCCAGCAATGCTTGTTGCTTATTACACTGAAACCATTCAGAGCCAAAACAGGTTTTTTTTTTCCTTGTAGTGAGATAACAGAAGGATGTTATTTTTATTTTATTTTATTTAAACTTTAGCTTAGATATTACTGCACTCGTGTTGAGGTTTTGTTTGGAGACTATCAGGGGCATAACTGATGAGAAAGGTAATGACTGCGGCACAGTGCTGTTGCTAGGAAGGGTGAAATGCTGTAGAGCTGTTCTGGCTTTCATCTAGTGCCGTGGAGAGGACCACGGGCTGTGCTGCATCACGGTAACTCTTCAAATGGTCTGACCCTCAGATAAACCCAAGCAAAAGTAACCACGGTTGTTTCTTCTTGCCCCTTTTCCCTGCAGTATATTTGTCTCTCAAATAGCACCTACTTCTTGCCAGCTTGAGGGACTTATCGTGCATCTGCAGAGAGCAAAATTCAGCCTCTCATCCTGTACTTATCATCCATTAGCCAGCCAGCTGCACATAAAAGTTGTTTGGCCCCTCACTTCCATCCTGTTTGTTTAACCCTTTGCTCGGGCGCTTGGGGAGCCTTTCGCTCTTCCAGGCACGTCAGCATCCCCCTGCGAATTCACACTGTCACGAGGGGATCCATGCCCTCATTTAGGGGACTGTTTTCTCACTGACAGCAAAATTAGTGCAAACCTGATGGTCTTTTCCTGTTCTGTATGACACCACGGAAGCATCATATGATTTAATGGGTACAGGACTTAAAAGTAATATCAACAAACTGTAGGAATATCTGTTTATCACAACGTTTACCCATTATTCAACATTTCCAACAGACCAAAAAAACAGGTCCAAGAGGGATTTTGTACCTATGGAAAAAGTAGAAGCCTAAATTATTTTCATGCATGCCCCTCCTCCGCAGGTACTCTGTACCTTTTGGAGTGAGAAGAGAGGGCTGGGAGGAATATGAACAATATGGGAAATCTTTTCAATATGTAAAGAAGACTCTGTCCTGCATCAGGGGCTTTCTTGTACAAGCCCCACATTAGGCTCACTTAAATGCTTGGGTGCAGGTGCATTGTGTACTGCATGGGGTGATTGGTATATCTCATTTCAAAAAGTATCGTTCTCTTTATAGGCCACAGACAAAGAACAGGAGTTTGCTGCTGCGAGTGCAAAACAGCTGGAATACCAGCAGCTAGAGGACGACAAGCTCTCTCAAAAATCATCGTCTAGCAAACTTTCCAAGTCTCCTCTAAAGATCGTCAAGAAACCGAAAAATATGCAGTGCAAAGTGACACTCCTGGATGGATCGGAATATGCATGTGAAGTAGAGGTAAATTGCTTTTTGTCTTCTTTTTTTTCATCCTGTCTGGAGGAGAACAGTTGAAATTAGATTCCTAATTTAAGCAAAAGAATGAATGGCCTGATATTTCACCAATGCCAAGCACAGAGATGCTTCCGTTGCTTTCTCTGGACGTTGAAGACGTTGCACAGATTTGAGCTGGATAAGGGATCATGAGCAGTCCCTGGAACAGCCAGAGACTTTGGATTAATTTTATGTCAGCACATGCCACAACAGAATGCAGAAAATAAATTATGGGCAGCAAAGCCCATAAACAAAGAAGGATTTGATCCCATAGGGCTTCTCTTTTCCTTGGTACTCTGCCGAGTCGAGGCTCACATTGAGTCACTGTCCAAACAGTAATTCTGACCATCGTGAGATTAGCGGGGGCATGAGAGACACCCAGAGGAGGCAGGGGAAATGTCAGGAGCAAATAGCAGTGAGAGTGGTGAGTTTTATGTGCTTCTCCACGATGTCTGTGAATCGTAACTGTGTCTGAACGTTACTGGCAGAAAGTTGCTGGTGGTTTTCTGTAAGGAAACTTGCCTTCCCTGCTGGGACTCTGCCAGGAGCCTACTTTTGGGAGGGATAGTCTTTGCTGCACTGTCACTTAGGAACTGGTCTGTGCCTGTGGGCAGAGCCATGCTAAGAGGATGCCTCGCCTTCAACTCCAGAAGGCCATGGAGAAGCAGAGCGTGAGCGAATTCAGCATCTCATAGTGGGCAAGAGCAAATTCAGCATCTCAGAGTGGACCCATTTATCCATTCAGCCTTTCCAGCCATGTCACCGAGGTGGTCTTTGGGCAGCGGACCAGCCTGTACTGAGCCTGCTTTAGGTCAGGAGACCACAAGCAGCAGCTGGGAGGGGAAGGATGTGTGTTGGAAGGCTCGGCAAAGCCAGCCCTCCTTCAGGCAACCACAGGGTGCGGCAGAGAAGAAAAGCCACGTGGGGAGGACAGAAGAGTATGTAAAGGTAGAGATGGGATAGTCTGCAGGCTTGAAAGGGGAACCCACAGAAACACGAAGAAGGAGAGAGGGCAGAGGAAAGGAGTATCTGACTGGGAGCCAAATCCTGGTGTCTTTACAATCAGATTGCACTCAGCCCTTGCATCGTCCAGCTGCTCTTGTTTTAAGCACTTTGGAGAGTGGCAGGTGAGGAAGAACTTTATGATTTTTATTTAACAGTGGCTTTTACAGTTTGGGCCAAATTTTTCTATGCTAACACAGGAGCTGTGATTTTATTACTCTTACAGCAACTTAGTAGTCACGCTGTCGAGTATCTTTTAGTTTCACTGGCCAAGTCCTGTGTTGTTTCCTTCAGACTAGCAATAGCTATCTGGCCACATACTTTGTGACTATTAAATTGTCATTTCTTGACCTGCGGTCCCAGTTCTGTCTGTCAAGAATAGCGTGCGAACCATTAAGCTGGAAGGATGACTAATACTGGCTTTGATGGAAAGAGTCAAACTCGTTTCAGCTTTTGCCATTTGGTTATAAAATATGAGTCATTTTTTGGAATACAGTCAAGCAAGTTTTACCAAATAGGATTTTTATGGAAATCTTGTCTAGCAGGCTGAACTTTATGAGAATATAAGATGGAGCAGAAGGGGACATTTGTTATGTTAGACTTCCACTTATGCAAAAAAATGCTGTGAATAATACTTTCTTTTAGGAAGTTTCACTTTTTCACTAAACTTGGACTCTGTTGGAGTTGAAGTGTCAAAATGCTAGCATATAGAAGCCATCATGTTTTATTGCTTGTCAGATTTCTCTGCTTTGCAAGTTCTGAATAGCTCTTGAATAATGTCCAATATAAATTTTGTATGCATTTTTTCTACTTACACTGCTGAAATATTTTGAAGTTGTATTGACTGTCATCAATAATCACTTTATCTGCTGCTAAGGTGGTTAGACTTCCTAGGCAGAACGTAATATTGATGAGAATAGAGCTCCTAAAAGGATGAATCCTCAAATGACAAAGCTATGATGATGAGCAGACCATTGGGTGCATTGAAACAGAAGTTAGTTAGGAGGCACAACTATTTCAGGGAGCAGTTTAGAAGGTAGAAATATTTCAGGGAACAAGTGCAACTGGAGTGACACGTGCCTTTACATACCTTAAATGGACGATCTAGACTTTGCATCCTTCCTAGGTGGTATTATCAGCATACTGTGTGTATTGAGGATGCAACTGCAGGTACCTCTCTGGCACAGCCCACTCTGGCCTGTGGGAACACTTGGTAGATCCCCAGGGGAGTCTACTTTCCACGTGCATAAAGTTCAGCTACAGCAAAAGGATGCTGTGTCCAGCCAAGAGAAATGATGTAACTTTCACTGTGCTTTTTATCCCGAGGAGGAAGGTGTATACAAAGGGAGTTAGTACGGCAGGGAGACTGAGGGACTGTCTGAGGAGACATCTCAGGAAACCATGTAGGAGGCTGAAGGTGAAGTTCTATGGTAATTTTACATAACAACAAAGTTCTGTGGCTGTTTCACAGAAGCTCAGTGCTGCAGCATAAGAAATAATGTGTCATATTTCAGAAAAATGCTATCATATTTTAAGGATCACCTACAAGTGAACTTACTGTATCCCTTTAAACTGGGGGGGGGGGGGGAATATATATGAAAAGTATACTGAAAGACCTAACAAATTATGGAGGTCAGTAAATTCTCCAAGATTAATTCCTTAAGAGAACGGGGAGAGGTGCGGACAATACATGGCAGCAAATATGTAGTATTTCCATTCCTTGTGTTTAACCCACTTGACTGCATCTTTCAGTGTGGATGGTGGCCCAGGGTAGGGATGTGACAATTGGTGGATGTGAGTCGGAAATGTCATCCCATGTTGTCAGCTCCTGTCTTCCAGCTCTGTCTGTGTCATGCTTCTACCCACTGAAGGCTACAAAGCAGTGTGATCTAGAAGGACGAGAAACTTAGAAACCTAATTCTGAGCTAGAATAATAGCTCTGTCAGTGAATCTTGGTTTGGACGCGAGCCAGATATTTATCCCTCTAGAACTGCATTCCCTAGTCTGGGAGCTGGGGATCGTTATAGAATCCATCAGGTACTCTATAGAGAGTGCTTTGCAAATGACAAATGCTTTTATATATGTTAAATATTAATATCATTTAAAGGAGCTTATTGCTCTCAAGTAGAGCGCAACCTACAGCTTATCAATTATGTGTTCATCCAGTTAATGACCTGACAGCCAAAACTGCACATACTCACAGACTGAGATGCTTCTGAGGCAGGTTTTGTTAATCCATTATTGCCTTAGTGTCCTTTGTTTCAGAAGCCCGTCGTTCTTATTCCATATTTAATACTGAGCATCTTCACTACCTTTTGCTGTATCTTTCAGTCTCTCTCACGTGCAGTACTTTGCATTTGTGACACCAGGAGTTTTTCATATTGTATGAGATATATCTGCAGGCGAAAATGTAGTGGAGGTAACGTCAAAGCTGAGGTTAACAGTGGTTCATCTAGTATGGTATCCATTTGGTAAAAGGATCTTAAGCAAATGCCAGGTAAAAGCTTTCTCCTGAGGCCCCACGGTGTTACTGCCTCTGTGCTGTATCTGTCCTGACCCAGAAAGTCTTTCATGCAGTGAGACATCACAAGCCAAAACCAGGTTAAGTAGGTAACCCAACCCCTTCATTCATCCTGCTCCAAAACCATAAACCAGAAGCATTACCATCTGTACCCCGACTGCCGCTCTTGTCTGGGAGCCTACAGATGGTCCCGACGGGCTTATTGAAGAGGGGTGTTTCCTTTCAGAGGTGGGATGGCAACCTAATGGTGCTTCACCTGTCCAGGGACAGCTTTTGGCTTTTGGAGCAGAAGTATTTGCTGTATGCTGACATGGTCCCTGGTACTCTGTCAAAGAAAAACAGCTTCAGGTGGTTCTCCCATGTCATGGGAGCGCTGCGAACAGGACGGGCCAACAGGGCGTGGCGCGTCAGCCAGGGCGTGGCGCGGCGGTTTGCACAGGAGGGAGCGTAGGGAGGGCGCCTCTTCGAAGGAGGGACCTTCCACTTGCCAAATGGAGAGGCTTGAAGTCCACATAACCCAGCAACGGGGCACCGGTGCAGCTCTGGCTGAGCTGCAGGAGGCCATGAGAGGGCTGCGTAACATCAGGGAGGCTGAGAAGGAGTTAGATCGCTAGTTCCAAGCGCGGTCTGCAGTGGACCCACAGCCCACGGCCAAACGGCCAAAAATGCCCCCACCAGCACACACAGAGGGGAGGGGGGCCAATAATGCAAAAGAATGGAAGCTTGCAACGGCAAGGACCTGCAGGAGGAAGGGACTTCCCCTGAAGCCTGAGGTGCCCTTGCAGAACTGCTTCACCGCTCTGCAGACTGAAGAGGAAAGACCCGTCACATCAGGAGAGACACTGGAGCTGAGTAAGACAGCCCGATCTGCTCCCCGTGTAACAACCAGCACAACTAAAAAAAGGCGATGGGCAATAGTAGTAGGCGACCCTCTTCTGAGAGGTACGGAGGCACCCATCTGCCAACCTGATGCACTCTAGAGAGCTGTGCTGCTTACCGGGGACTTGTATCAGGGATGTCACCGAGAGACTGCCAAGCCTCGTACAGTCCGCTGACTATTATCCACTGCTATTGTTTCACGTGGGCACCAGTGATACAGCCGGGAGCAGTCTGAGGAGTATCAAGAAGGATTACAGAGCCCTGGGAGCGACGGTAAGGGACTCTGGAGCGCAGGTAGTTTTTTCCTCAATCCTCCCGGTCAAAGGGAAGGGGTTTGAAGGGCCAGCTGAATCTGGTGAATCAACAAATGGTTACAGGACTGGTGCCACAGCCAGGGGTTCAGCTACTTAGACCATGGGACTTGCTTTGAGAAGCCTGGTCCCCTGGGGGCTGACAGGGTCCATCTGTCAGAGAAGGGCAAGAGCATCTTCAGTCATAGGCTTGCCAAGCTGGTGAAGAGGGCTTTAAACTAAAGTTGCCGGGGGAGGGGAACCTCAATCCATCCCACTCCTACCAGTTTGATGCCAGTGCCAGCAACAGATGTCCAGAGCTTGGAGAAGGATCACAGGTCAGCAGGAGAGCACCTAAAGAGCAGCACAGAGGAATTCCAGCCAGTAAGTCAGCTTCATCGGGGGCCCAACTTAAAAGCCTCTGTGCAAACGCATGTAGCATGGGGAATAAACAAGAGGAGTTAGAGACATGCGCACACTTGCAGGGCTGTGATCTTATTGGCATCACGGAGATGTGGTGGATGGGTCCTATGACTGGAGTGTTGGAATGGAAGGATACAGGCTCTTTAGGAAGGACAGGCAGGGGAGACGAGGAGGGGGTTTCGCCCTCTCTGTCAATGACCAGCTGGAGTGCATGGAGCTCCGCCTGCGGATGGATGAAGAGCTGACCGAGAGCCTATGGGTCAGGATTAAAGGGAGGGCAGGGACAGGTGACATTATAGCAGGGGTCTGCTACAGGCCACCCAGCCAGGAAGACCGAGCGGATGAGGCCCTCTGTAGGCAGATAGGAGCAGCCTCACGTTCACAAGCCCTGGTCCTCAGGGGGGACTTCAACCACCCTGATATCTGTTGGAGGGACAACACAGCAGGGCATAAGCAATCCAGGAGGTTCCTGGGATGCGTTGATGATAACTTCATTCTCCAAGTGACAGAGGAGCCAACGAGGAGAGGTGCTATGCTGAACCTTGTTCTCAGCAACAAGGAGGGGCTGGTGGGAATGTGAAGCTCAAGGGCAGCCTTGGCTGCAGTGACCATGAAATGGTGGAGTTCAAGATCCTTAGGGTAGCGAGGACGGCGCATAGCAAGCTCACTGCCCTGGACTTTAGGAGAGCAGACTTTGGCCTCTTCAGGGATCTGCTCGGTAGAGTACCATGGGATACAGCCCTGGAGGGAAGAGGGGCCCAAGAAAGCTGGTTCAAGGATCACCTCCTCCAAGCTCAGGAGCAATGCATCCCAACAAAGAGGAAGTCAGGCAAAAATGCCAGGAGGCCTGCATGGATGAACAAGGAGCTCCTGGACAAACTCAAACACAAGAAGGAAGCCTACAGAGGGTAGAAGCAAGGACAGGTAGCCTGGAGGAATACAGAGAAATTGTCCAAGCAGCCAGGGATCGGGTTAGGAAAGCCGAAGCCCTGATAGAATTAAGTCTGGCCAGGGACATCCAGGACAACAAGAAAAGTTTTGATAGGTATGTTGGTGATAAAAGGAAGACTAGGGAAAATGTGGGCCCTCTGCGGAAGGAAACAGCAGACCTGGTTACCAGGGATATGGAGAAGGCTGAGATACTCAATGACTTTTTTGCCTCAGTCTTCACTGGCAAGTGCTCCAGCCACACCGCCCAAGACGCAGAAGGCAAAGGCAGGGACTGGGAGAATGAACAACCACCCACTGTAGGAGAAGATCAGGTTCGAGACCATCTAAGGAACCTGAAGGTGCACAAGTCCATGGGACCTGATGAGATGCATCTGTGGGTCCTGAGGGAACTGGCGGATGAAGTGGCTAAGCCACTACCCATCATATTTGAGAAGTCGTAGCAGTCCGGAGAAGTTCGCACTGACTGGAAAATGGGAAACATAACCCCCATTTTTAAAAAGGGAAAAAAGGAAGACACGGGGAACTACAGGCCAGTCAGTCTCACCTCTGTGCCTGGCAAGATCATGGAGCGCCTCCTCCTGGAAACTATGCTGGGGCACATGGAAAATAAGGAGGTGATGGGTGACAGCCAGCATGGCTTCACTAAGGGCAAATAGTGCCTGACAAATTTGGTGGCCTTCTGCAGCGGGGTTACAGTGTTGGTGGATAAGGGAAGAGCAACGGACGTCATCTGCCTGGACTTGTGCAAAGCATTTGACACTGTCCCGCATGACATCCTTGTCTCTAAATTGGAGAGACATGGATTTGACAGATGGACCACTCGGTGGATAAGGAATTGGCTGGATGGTCACACTCAGAGAGTTGCGGTCAATGGCTCAATGTCGGAGTGGAGACCAGTGACGAGTGGCATTCCTCAGGGGTCGGTATTGGGACCACCGTTGTTTAACATCTTTGTTGGCAACATGGACAGTGGGATTGAGTGCACCCTCAGCAAGTTTGCCGACGACACCAAGCTGTGTGGTGCGGTCGACGTGCTGGAGGGAAGGGATGCCATCCAGAGGGACCTTGACAGGCTTGAGAGGTGGGCCTGTGCAAACCTCATGAAGTTCAACAAGGCCAAGTGCAAGGTCCTGCACATGAGTCAGGGCAATCCCAAGCACAAATACAGGATGGGCGATGAGTGGATTGAGAGCAGCCCTGCAGAGAAGGACTTGGGGATATTATTGGATGAAAAACTGAATATGAGCCAGCAATGTGCGTCTGCAGCCCAGAAAGCGAATTGCATCCTGGGCTGCATCAGAAGAAGCATAACCAGCAGGTCAAGGGAAGTGATTCTCCCCCTCTACTCCGCTCTCTTGAGACCCTACCTGGAGTACTGTGTTCAGCTCTGGAGTCCCCAGCATAAGAAGGACATGGACCTGCTCGAGCAGGTCCAGAGGAGGGCCACAAAGGTGATCAGGGGGCTGGAGCACCTCCCCTATGAGGAAAGGCTGAGAGAATTGAGGTTGTTTAGCCTGGAGAAGACAAGGCCCCAGGGAGACCTTATAGCGTCCTTCCAGTACTTAAAGGGGGCCTACAGGAAAGATGGGGAGGGACTCTTTATCAGCGAGTGTAGTGACAGGATGAGGGATAACGGTTTTAAACTGAAAGAGGGTAGATTTAGATTAGCTATTAGGAAGAAATTCTTTACTGTGAGAGTGATGAGGCACTGGAACAGGTTGCCCAGAGAGGTTGTGGATGCCCCCTCCCTGGAAGTGTTCAAGGCCAGGTTGGATGGGGCTTTGAGCAACCTGATCTAGTGGAAGGTATCCCTACCTTGGCAGGGAGGTTGGACCTAGATGATCTTTAAGGTCCGTTCCAACCCAAACCTTTCTATGAAGCTGGAGGTTTCTAATGGGCACTCACAGGAGTCAGCACAGTCTGCTCAGAGGGATGCTGAGCAGTGATTTCCACCTAGATGTCCACCCCTGCTGGAAGTGGTTCTCCTTGCGCTCTTCATTGCACTCTCCCAGCCAGCATCAGGATCAGAAATACTTTGTCAAAAGCGGCCAAGCCCACAGCTGCGGCCAAAACTGCACTGCAAAGAGGGTGCTGAAGACTTCTCTGTTAAGCAAGCCAGACCTATACTTTGCATTTGTTGGTTTGAAGAACCAAAGATAAAGCGAGATCCAAGGCTGCAAATTGATTTCAGATAACCTTAAAAAAGACAGTGAATGCACTAGTTCAGGTTTTTCCTAAGATACAAGAAAACAAGCAGAAATAACTTATTTCTGGATTCTTCCCACTTTAAGTAGGGGTTTTCAAGTGCTGTAGTGCAATTACGCTATTTCTAGGATTTATTTCCTTCCTCTTCCCTCTCTGCCCCATCTCAATTTTCTGTTATCTAGACTACTGCATTTTAATTAAAAGATGCAAGTGGAACCAGCTGTCATCCTCTCCCTTACATGTAGCCTAATTTGAAGTGTCTTCCTAAAACAGGTTGGAATTTGCCTTCACTGTTTCTGCTGTAAACATATATATGTTATTAATCGCAAAGTGAGATCAGAAGCTATAACATAATCTGTCTAAATAAATAGTAAAATAATTAGATTTCCTTTTCAAAGGCTCAGCTGTCTGAGCCCATTGGTAATTTATACTCTTTCTTCGTTCCTCTACGGCTCAGACTTTCTTATCATGCCGGACACCAGTAAATGAAAACAAATGTTTCCATGGGAGCCTGTCTGTGGCATCTCTGCAGGCCTACATCAAACAGAGCGAGTTGTCGTAGGATTCAGATTGGCTTTCCATGTGCTCTGCAGCCTACGTCTCAGAAAGCATTACTGGCATCCCCTCTTCTTGGTGGGTGGGGGTCAGCTGAGGTAGGAGGGGACTGGTGAAAATGCACTGTGTTTGGGGTGTTTTTTAGCTCCCAGTTTTCTCAGTCATGTTGCCACTGGGACCAGGGCAGTAGTTGGGTGTCCCGTGGTGCAGCAGCTGTTACGCCTTTGTGATGAACCTCTGGTGACTTCCTCCCTGATGGAGACCCCATTTTCTTAATGGGTTTCCCCACGTCCTCAGGTGACTTCAGAGTAGCATATCTGAGTTGAAATGGTGAGAAGTTTTATTTCCGTACGTTTGAACCCGGGGTTTTTAACATAGAGGCAGACTGGAGTGAACAGGTCCCTTTCTGCCCTACACAAGTATGTGCTGAAACCCCTTTTTGGAGACAAAAAGGACATGAAATAAATGGATTCTCAAATAGGATGGAGTATTGTGTTTCACATGATTTTTTCTTTTTCCTGTTAAAAAGTGAGAGTACATGGACTCTTCCTTAAAAAATAAGTCATTAAAGATGGTCATAGGACAGGCTTTGAAGAATAGAGAACAAGCAGACTTATTTCTGCTCTGCCACCACTGCCAGAAATGAAAGAGAGCAGTGGCTGACTTCAGTGCTGCATGTGTTTGTTCTCCTGGCTTGCAAGACTACCTCTGGAGGAAAAACCCTTCTGTGTTTCTGTATGGCAGTGGAGGAACGCGTGGCCCCGTTGTCCCCCTCCCAGCACAGCATCCAAGCTAACCTTTCCCCAGGAGCCGTCTCAGCATGGATCTGCACACCGCTTTTGCACGGGGAGTTTAATAACATTGAATTTCTCATCCTTTTTGAGGTAGGCTTTAAGGTCAGGAAGGAAACCTCTGTAATAAGATGCACTCTGCTTTCTGAAGGATACAGTTTCAGTTACCTCCTGCACATTTTAATTGTTTAATGAATTCCACACAGTCTCTTGCAAATGACTTTACATGTGAAACTGATTACTGAACACAAGAGGGAATTTTTTTTAATAAGTCTTTTCCTTTTGACCTACTCGTTGCTTACATTTTAGTTAATTTAATATGAAGAGCTTTGTTTTAGGTTTTTGTTCCTTCCCCAGGACGCGTTTCAGTAAATGTGACTGGGTTGAGATGCATCGTTGTCGTTACACAGAATGTTTTCTGTCCCCAGACCCGCTAATTAGGGCTGACTTAGATTAGCCAGGGGATTCAGTTAAGATCTATGTTACCTGACACATGTCAGTAGGAGTCTGAGTATTGCCTGAATATGTTCCAGGTGAATAGAGTTAACACACAACTCTTCTGGCTTGCTTTTTCCAAATACTGTAGGCAGCTTTTTATGAATTAAAATACTTGTCAATTCAAGAAGCATAATGGTCTGGAAATTGATACCGATGTTGTCCAGCTCATAATAATCAACTGTGAGGCTGAGCAGAAAAAGGTTTTTTGCTTCAGTTTGGTAAATGAAACAAAAATAAAAATGTTAGGGCTCCTTTTAGTGGTGGTGGTGGTGATGATTATTATTATTATTTCACTGAAGCTAAAGAAATCTAAATCAAAAGAAGTCACTTCAGGGTGAGCGAAGCCTTTTGGAAATGCCACAAGGTGGAGGGAGGATGCTGGCGTGGCACTTGTAGGGCTGGAGCATTTCCTCCTCGCCAGGAGAGGCTCAGCTCCCCCAGCTCCCCTGCAGCTCCTCGCAGCTGGGAACATCTGGGCTGCGTGGTATTCAGGAAAAACGTCTCTTATAACCGTAGTAGGAAAACACCTAAGCGATTAGACAGCTGAGGTCTCTTGTATTTCCTCCAGTTAATATGCAAGTATTTTACAGAGACTGAAGGACAACCAAGAATTAAAACCAAGTCACTCCTTCAGACGTCGTACCAAGTAAACAGCAGGTTGGGCTTTAAATTCCACCTTTTGGCACAGCAGAGGACATGGTCACAATCAAAATAAATGCCAAAAGTTTAAAATAACAACAACAACAAAAATTTGTACGAGTCCTCTCCACATCCGTTTTCTGGATCTAGTCCTCTTATCTCTTGCCTTTCGTTAATAGTTTCTGAAAATGATTTGGGCAGTGAAATGATGGGTTTAGCAGACAAAAATCTTCATTTTGACACTTCGGAGGCGCCAACCATTTTTCATAATGGTGAAAACTATAGAGAGGAGTTGACCTACATTGACAAATAGTTTCAGGTGCCCTGAAACTGCATTTTCTAGGGAATAAATGATTAGCTGAAAACTTCCTAGTAAAATGTTGCCTCTGGTTCCCTCCCCTTGGTGCACCAGTTGGACACGAGCCAGGCAACAGGAGCTTGTTCTCCATCTGGCGAAGTTTTAAAAAAAATTTTGGTCATGCATACTCAAACCCAGCTACTGCAAGGCTCATTGGTGGTTAACCTGTTTGCAAGACCTCAGGAGAGGATGATCTTTTACCTGCCTTTTACCCCAGACAGATAGGGGTCTGTTGGCTCCAGGGGTTCTATCCTTGTCACCATCCTGGCTGATGGCCTCACCAGGGTGAGACTGCGTCAGTCCCTCCACGGTTGTCTTCTCCAGACTCATCGCCTGGGGTGGTCCTTACTCCAGAGAGCCTGCTGCTTCTTACTGGGGTGCCTGGTGCAGCCAGCAGCCAACATCTGCATGTGTTTTTAAGTGCTGTTGGAATATAAATCACAAACAGTGGATGAAGGGCTTTGCTTACCCTTTTCCCTTCCCCAGACAGACGCTTAGATTTTAAAGCCTCCTGCTATTTCTGGACAATGTGTCCATTCCCCCACCTACCCCATGCCCATCCTTCCAGAGAAGTTGCTGATTTTCATGTCACTGCCCGATCACACTTCTGCCAAGCTTCCCTGCATTTGGTCATGTTTCCTGCCCCGTTTCTGTGTTACTCAAGTGCCTGTTACCTGCTCCAGCTCCCAACCGAGCCGTCTGAATTCATCTCCAACTCTGTTGCTAGTTGCTCCCACTTTATAGATGCTGTCCTCACGTTAACACTTAGAGTTGCTGTTTCCAGACCAAAACTAAGCAACTGTTCACTTTATTATCATCCCCTAAAAATATTAGCTGTCACATAAAATCCTAACACCTCATATGAGTGATTTTTTTTCCAGCTGAGCCCCATGCAGTGTTCACTGGGCTGCTTTTATGTTTTCTTATCCCTGTCTGTTGATACAGTCAAGAAAATATCAGAGATGGGACTGGGTGGTGAGGAAATGCCTGTTTGCAAAGCAAAGCTTTGTTAGGCAGCGAGGTCTGTCTCTCATGGTTTATCTTGCTCTGGCAGAAATGGTTTTGATCTGAAGTAGATAAAGGTTGGATGCAGCTTGAGAACAGGCTACATCATTTTTCTTCACAACCCAAGCATTGATGGTGTAATACTGCCTAAGGTACCCCAAATCTAAAAGCCTTAGATGATCTAAAAGATCATCGTGCTGCCTCTCCTGCCTCAAAAGCATCTTTCTGTGCAATGGTTTCTGTGCGATTTATTTATTTTTTTCACTCCAGCCTGGCAATGTAGGTCAGGGAGAGCTCTGTGGCTTTTAAATTCATATGGCAAGATTACTCTGTAAATCGGACTATGTTGACAGTAGAGCTTTTTTCACCTGAAAATAAACAAAATGTTTATGGTTGATTTTTGCTGATATATGCCAGTAACTATTTATGTTACAGGTAGCAGTTGGTTCCCCTTGCTGTGTCGGTGCTAGGCTTGTGCATAGTTAGCAATTACACAGGAGAAGCGAGCGTTTGCTGAGCTCATCCAAGTATAGGTAGAATAAGGAAAATATTTATATTTATAACCCCCACTGGAAAGCTTCCAGCTGCTGCATTGAATCCCAAAAGACCCACTTGAGTTACCGCAGAGTGTCTTGCAGGAGGTGGTAGGGTACTCAGGAGGCATTAAGCCAATGGATCAACTGCACGTCTAGTTAAAATCCAAGCCCAAACAATCTATGTTCTCAAGAAAGCTGAGCAGTGGAAGTACTTTCTCTGTTGAAAAGCCTCCAAAATCGTGGAATACGGTTTATTATTTTATGTCAGGATTTAGCAAATGTGTGAAACTAATCAATGTGCTGAGAATTGAACTGCTGTTTGAGAAATAGTATCCACTGGTTTTTTCCTTTTTCGGAGAGTAGTGCTTGTAAGCTGTTACCAGATCTCAATTTTTACAGCATGAATTCTGTTGATGCACTTGGGATGCCCAAGCGTTTGATAATCATCACGTTTGACAGGTGTTTCTGTACCTGTTGTGCACGTGCAGCCATGGCTGTTACGCTTCCATGTATAAAGACATGCTCCAAAGTATTTATTATTTCTCGGGTGCCCCCTTTTGCTGCTTTGCATTGCCATGAACGAAGTGCCTGCTTTTTTCCTAAGCATGCAAACTGTGTAGCGCACACGTCAGTACGCTTAGAGCTCATACGATGCCAGTGCTGGTGTGATCTCTGCTGATGATGTAGAAGGCAAAAACCCTAATTTGGTTTGATGCCAGAATCGGGACTAGGTCACCAATCTTCTTACTGGGATTTAGCAGTCCCTTGGGTTTTTTTTAGATTAGTGCTGGCTTTTTAGGATTGCAAGCTCAAACGGCATTAAAGAATGTTGCCCCTGATAAAAACTATGTCATGTTATACAATGTCATTGACACTTGCTGGAGGTATGTAACTGTAGCATAGGCAGTGTTACATATTTATCTAAATGCTTGCATTAAATACTTAGGAGAGGTGTCAGAAAAGGTTATTTTCAGGAATGGTAATACATTTCAATGTGCTATATTACAATAAATATCAATAAGCTGATAAATTTTAGTACTACCACGATGGGGGAAAAAAGAAAATGATCAGTCGTCACTGTATGTCAAAATACTTTCTAGTCTACTGTAAGTTTTCTTATGTGGCGTTCATTTATATGTGCAGGGCAGTATGGGATAGAGTTCTAAATTAAAAAGCAGAAATAGGCAAAATACTATTGCAGTTTTTATTTCAAACTGTTAGATTATTTTAGTCACCTACTGGGATGTATATGCAGGTTCACACAGAAAAAAGTTAATAAAGAAATAGAACATTTGGAGAGCTTGTATTGGCATGCAGCTTTCAGGAAAAGCATTTCCTTATATGAAATATATTCACATTGGGAAAAAAAAGTCTTTTTAACACAGCTTTTATTCAACTAAATCTTTCTGAAATTGCCTAGTTCTTAGTTCTCCCTGCATTTGGCTAAATTGTTTATTCAGTAGATTGTATTTGGAATTGTGACCTGGGACATTTCCAAATGCAGTTTACCATTGAAGTATGTAAAAGATTAAATGGTACTTCCTTTTGAGAATCAAAAACTGCATGTGTTTTGCTTTGAACCTTTTATTTTCACTGCCTGTATTTTTTTTGCCACCTGAAAGGCTAGCAGAAAGGTCAGTATCTCCTACACATGCTGATGAACTGCTTACAACCTGGATGAGAGTATTATGTGCATCCAAGGGATACGTGTGTCCTCAAATATGTTCATTTATAATACTCTCCGTATGCCAAACCCAAGATTTTTCCCTGAGAAACATAAAATAGTTGGAGTAAAAAGACCGGATGAGTTAATTTATTTTATCTTTAAATTTTTCTCTGTTTGTCTGTGTGGGAAAGGGGAGTAGGGTGTTTCTTGTTTGCTTTGTCACTCTGTATATTTTACTGCTGTCTTTGGTGTACAATGTTGTACCGGTAACTTCAGCAAAGTTTTTGTTCCGTAGCAGAACTGACTTTCTTTAAAATGTTTTATATAATGCCTAGAACATCACTCTCAACACGCTGAACTTTCAGATGAACTAAATGTTGATGTTTCTGGAATTGCCAGTGCCATTTTCAGCAAGCACAGCAGGGGATGTAGGGGCCTAAATTCCGGTGGTTAAGTCATGTTATGCTTTTAAAAGCTCTCATCCTGCAAGTTACACATGTCGTCTGTAAGATGTACTTCAGTAAACCAGAGGAAAACTTGCTGATTTTCTGCCAATTAACACTCCACGAAAGATTCTGCATCCTATTCTTCTTCCTGGATGCTCCCCGCTTCGCTTCCTGCTGAGGACTTCAGTTGAGAAATGATAGATTTGAAGAAATTCAGGGTTTCTTTTCTCTTCTGTCACCTTTCTCCTTCTTCTTCTTTTCCCCGTGGAGAGAAACTGTGAAGTGTAAACAGCACAAGAGCAAACCCTTTGAAAATGCAAATTACAGATGTGTGGAAGTGAAATGAAGCTAAACTTCTTCGGAATGACTTCTTCCATTTATCTTCCTTGGGAAAAATAAACCTTCTGCTATTTTTTTTCATCTTCTAATCAAGATTTGTTAAAAAACCACATTCACCCTATCTGGAAATTTTCTGGCCTGAAGTGTAATGATTAGCTTCTAGAATTTCTCAGTTCAGCCCTTTGTATCTTGGCCAGCTCAAACTCTTTCAGAAAAAGCACAGGCAATGTCATAGTATGTAGGTTTTTATTTCATTCACAGGTAAAAATGCACTCCTTACCAGAATGACTGCGTGAGTTTAGGACCTCCGATTGACTCTCCATAGATGGAGAAGCACTGTGATGTGGTCACCAGCTCCTCTACATTTGGAACCACACTGAACATTCACTTATAAATTTGTATGTGTTTGTGTATGCACATATTATGTGCATTAAATTATGCACATATTTGCCTATGCGTATTAAATTATGACATATATGTGATGTTCAGATCCCTCCCCCAGAAATGGGGTTCTCTATACAAGAGTGATCTTGGAAACTTGCATACACTTGATCACTTTAGCTTGCAAGTAATGACTGTTTGCGCAAGTAATTTTTTTTTTCTGGGATTGGGCATATTTTTGTGTAAGTTGGGTAATTCATGAGGAAAGGAGGAGAAAGTGTGTTGTCAGGAGGCTGGAATTCAGCGACTCAGCTGGGGGAATTTGTGGGAAGAGAGTGCTCACTGCGGCGAGTACAAAGTATTCCTGACAACCAGTTAATCATTTACACTTGTTTGTGTTGCAAGAATAATTGCAGAAGCTGCAACGTGGGGGAAGAGAAACTTCCCCTTGTGTATGCTAGTTATTTGTTGCCATATACATTTTAACTTTTATGGGTGTTTTCCTTGCATTTGCACAGAGGAGACCACCACGTGGCCCCTGCAGTGTAGAAATCAAAATGCTGACCAAAATAACTTGCAAAATGCAATTTAAATTGAAACAGTAAAATGAAATAAAATCAGTAATCTGGACACAATTGGAATCTTTTTCATCATGCACACTGCAAATGAAAAATCAGCTAATACTTCCCCACCAGAAAGAACAGGGGAAAAGGAAGAGGTTAGTACAGCCACATGCCAAAATACATTACAGCATGCAAGGCTAGAGCCAGCCTGCACATTTGTACAGTGCATTGTTAAGATCCATTGGAAAGTGCAAATGCTAATTAGGAATGTGAACCAGATAACCTCAACATCAGTTAAAGTCCAATTATTCCTACCGGGATTTCATGATACTAATCTGTTTGTCCTTCTTCCAGCGATTGTGCCCAACTAGAGTTATTACAGCAATTGTACAGAGTTTAATGCCAGGCTAGCGCTAGTGTGGCATTGCTCGCTGGCAGCTTGACAGCTTTTCCGAGGAAAGCGGCAATGTCATGTTTGCATATGTATCCGTGCAGAAAAATATGTGCAAACTCTTTCAATGTAAAATCCAGGTCCACAGCTGTGATACTTGTTCGTCTTGCTGTGCTCCTTGACTGAACAGGAAGGGAGGTGAAGTTTCAATTCATTGGGGTGCCCTGACCTTGCAGTTACTGTGCAGTGGAGGTGATGGTTATTGGTGGCAAAAATGAATCCCGTTATAGCTGTTTGGCTGTGGGACTCTTTTTCTCTTCGGGTTTTCCCTTGCCTATAAAATTTGGTCTGAATGTGATCTCTTGTAATTTCTTTCAAACAGGAGGGGCATACCTGCGTGCTGCAGACAGCCCTTGCTCAGCGTTTTGCATCCACATGAGACTGCAGCATTGGGTGCAAAAATAGAACTGCTCCAAAATGCGACACTTTGGAGGTTGCAATAGCTTTCATTTCTAGGAAGCTGAGAGGGCTGTTTTCTGCTCTTCAGCTCCTCATCCTAGTTCCCTATCAGTGAGAGGAAGGTAATCTGCTCATGAGTAAAAATAGAGTATGAGAGTAGACTAACACTCTACACTTTAATCAGGTACAAGACAATTAACTCCTTAGCACATGCAGAGGTGCATGGGGAGCCCAATATCACGGCTGTGCTGGTTGGAAAGGGCTTGGGAGGCCCCTGATTTGAGCAGGGTGATGGCCGGCGCTGGGTCAGGCCAGCTGTGGCATTGCCTAGCCAATACCTTGAAACCCTCTGAGAACAGAGGCTCCTTGGCCTTGCTGAGATACTGGTCCCAGTGCGGTATTGCCCCTCCAGGGAGAAATCTGTCAGACAGAGGGTTGGATTCGGTCTGGAAGAAGCCCGAGTGGTGACAGGTCCTCAGCACGGATGCGCCTCTGATGGAATAAAGCTAGGAAAGATGGCTGGTCTGGTAGGTTGGAAGTTACCTGGCAAGCGAAGGTGTGTTGTTCAGGGTGAGGGTGCATCAGAAGAGAGGCTCAGGCTGCATCACCAAGGTGGGTGCCAAAATGCTCTACAGGAAGATTGCAAATGGTCGGGTTTCAGGGGCCGGGCAGGATTGCCAAAATGGGAACCACAGCAGCTCGAAGGAGATGTTTCTGAGAGATGGTGCCTCCCGGCGTGGGGCAGCCAAGCCTACACTCTGGCACAGAAGCAAAATTTGTCTCTTGGAGGTGGCAGTTCTGGATCCTGATAAATTTTCCTCTGGCACAACTAGCTTCCAGTCAGGGAAGCACCATCCAGCACATAACATTTGAAATCTTCCTGATCTCTTCCCTATATCTCACTAAATAGCAAAGAGGGTTCCTGGAGTCTTGCTAGCACCTGCATGACAAGGAATTTGGTGTCACGTCTTTGTTTTAAGTTGTTGGTTGCTCGTTTCCCATGTAGTTTTCCTTGTTGCTTATCACCGTACAGTAACACATGGTTTTGGTAGCTTGATTGCTGCAATATAGGGTTTATTATTACCTGAGGGTCCTGATGGACAACGAGGTGAACAAGAGTCAACGATGTGCCCTGGCAGCACAGAAGGCCAGTGCCATCCTGGGCAGTGTCGCCAGCAGGTCAAGGGAGGTGATCCTTCCCCTCTACTCAGCTCCTGGAGTGCTGGGTCCAGTTCTGGGCTCCCCAGTACAAGCGAGACATGAACATACTGAAGAGAGTCCAACAAAGGGCCACAAAGATGGTGAAGGGCCTGGAGCATCTCTTTTATGAGGAAAGGCTGAGAGCTGGGACTGTTCAGCCTGGACAAGAGAAGGCTCAGGGGGATCTTATCAATGTGTATCAATATCTGATGGGAGGAGTAAAGAAGACAGAGCCAGTCTGTGCTCAGTGGTACTCATTTGCCAGGACAAGAGGCAAGGGGTACAAAGTGAAATACAGGGATTTCCATTTAAACGGAAGAAAAAAACATTTTTACAATGAGGGTGGTCAGACACTGGCACAGGTTGCCCACACAGGCTGTGGAGTCTTCATCCTTGGAGATATTCAAAACCCAAGTGGACACAATCCTGAGCAACCTGCTCTAGGTGGCCCTGCTTGAGCGGGGCAGGGTGGACTAGGCAATCTCCAGAGGGGCCTGTGAGCCTCAGCCAATCTGTGATTCTGTGATTATATTAATGCGCAATACATATTTTGTGGCTGAAGTGATAATTTATCTTAACAAAAGCTTGCGTTTTTTCATTTTAATACTGTTCATTTATCATAAGTACGTTACAGCTTATGGGCTTAATCATAATACAGGAAAACTTTCTCATTATTTTTCTGCATTAAGAAATACCAGACTTCGTACCCAAATGTTCGCCAGTGAGAACAATTGACTTTATAATAATCTTGTTATCCAGGCAGAGCTAAGATGGAAGTACTTAATTTTTGAGCTCCTCGCTCTCAGTGATGTACGTGTTATATTGGTCTGGTGATTTTGTAAGGGGACGGGGGTGTGGTGGAGGGATACAGGCTGAAGAAGCTGACATGGAGAGGTTTGAGCGTGGACTGTTTCTGGAGAAGCCAATTAGGGGATGGGAGAGCCTTTTTGGCCTTCAGCCTCCTGAGGAGGGAGAAGCTCAGCTCCAAAACCAAGGAGAAGCTGGCGAGGAGAGAGGCTGCTTCTCTTCTCCCTTGCGTGTGAGAATTGCTGGCAGGCGCAGGCTTGCCAAGTTTGCTGCTGCTGGCTCCTTTCACTGGGAGCTTGACCAGGAGGCTGTTTATTCCCATTCCAGCTTCGAGCAAGAGCCCTGGCCTTTATAGAGCTGCAGGGAGGAGGCTGTGAAAAGCGTGAAGTTTTTGCTCCTGGACTTTTGTACTCATTTATATCGTTCAATCTATGTTTTGCATTCTTTCTGTTGTCTTGATTTCCCAAAGCTTAAGCAAAGTGTGTCTTTTTCCACATCTGCACATTTCATTTCATCCCATTTATGCCTGAAAAATAGCTAAGAATATTTCTGGAGGAGACTTGCCATATTTACCTTTCAGAAAAACACTTCATTTACAGGGACAGTATTTTATAGCATGAAGTCTGATATTTTTTATTTTTTTTAATCCACATTTTTTGGACTATTGAGAATTGGTTGGCATTTTTGGCATTAACTTGTGATCCACAGTAACCAGCAGACTGTCAGTCTTTCATTGCCTTAGACTTGTCACCCCAAAATGGTGGAATGCAAACGTTTAGGATGGGTTGAGGAGCTGTATGAATTTGTAACTTGACCTTTCTCTCTTCCTCCTCCCATTCTCTCCCTGCCAAAGTAATGATGCCCGTGATTTGTCTGGCATGCTTATTTGGGCACACAGTAAAATAAAAGCAATTAACAAGAGCACGGGGGTCTGTACAGTTGCTTTAATTATATATTCCTAACTAAACCTCTTAATTTCCCATGGATTTATGCAGTAGCTTTCCCTCACTGTGTTTCTGTGCAACGACGTTTTAGAAAAAGAGTGTGCGTGCTCATGCCGCGTGGGTACGAAGCGGCAGCACTGCATATACGCAGGTGCATGAGGATTTCTTTTGGTGTTTGCATTAAGAGGGCAGCAGGGGTGGCTCCATTGCCAGGCAGCCCTCACTCCCCAAATGACAGGAGCCCTCTAAATCCTGCTCCCATGGGTCAGCTCTGACCTGAGAAGAGGCACTCAGGGGCAGCAGCGAGGCTGCAACGTGAGGCTCGTCTATCTGGATACTGATGGGCATTTCTGTGGACAGTGAGAAGGAAAGTGGTCCTGGTAAGGCTTCCCCTCAACCATCACCAGTTCACACGTGGTGTCTGGTGAAGAGAGGACCCTGACCAGGAAGGGCTGTCAGTTATATGTGGTATTTCTGATGTCCTCTCTCAGCACCGGCAGGGTTTTCCCATATCCTAATGCAGCAGGAATTTTGTGGAAAGTGGCTGAGTACAATTTGGGAATCTTCATACAGGAGGAGGAGGATACGTTTTGTCACGGACAAAAAACGAGCCATGCAAATTATTCCAGGCTTGCCATACTTATTCTCACTTGGCCGCAATGTGTAGCCAAACAAGAAATCCTGAGCGTTGGATTTTTTTTTGGTTCGTTGGTTTTTATTACAGCACAGCCCCAGACAACTGTTTCCTGCAATTCCCTATTAAAACACCATACCTTGCAGCTGCTAGCTACTATTTCTCAAAGCTGACATCTGTGTAGCTGCACAGATTGGCCATATAAAACAGTTCCTGTGTTGGCCTTGTGTGACTCTTAAAATTAAGAGGACATTGAAGTGTCACAATTCAAATACGTGTAAATGGTGCAGTGGTGCAGACATAGTGTTTCTCAAAGCAGGTATCCTCTAGAACTAACTTGCTTATTTCTTTCTATTCAGTGTAACTACTTGGTTTGTTATCAAGTAGAAAAGCAAGAAATTTGGCAAAATACAGCATTGCTTGCTTATAGCAAAAATGTGACTATTTTGGCTTGAAGGCTCTGAGTTGGTTCCTCTCTGCACACCAGTAGGGAGATCTTTTTTATCCACCTGATCATCTCCATGGAGCATCAAGTATAAAACCACCAACCTCTTATTATCTACTTCCAAGTTTGGGGCGTGAAGAATTAACTAAACATTTGTTTGACATCATAAAGGAGCTGGGGTATATTTATGCTTCCTACTACAGGGTGGAAAGCATGTGACAAGCAGAACAAGGCCCTAGAGCTCTTTGCTCAAATGATGCTGGAAGACACAGTAAATGAAGTTACAGCAATATGCTTGCAATGCACTTCTGTGCCTGTTTTTTTCTCAGCTGGAGAACACTTGTTAGACTCTTATCAGCCACACTCTGCAGTTTCCCCATCGATAAAAATGTAGAGGATATTTCCCTGCTTCCTTTCTAATATACCATCAGAGCCCCAGTAGAAATACCAAATTTAACATAAATTAGGTTATGCTGCACAAGTCCCTCCATCATCTCTCATAATGTTTTCACAGGGTGTTAAGCAGCAACCCTCAATTCTTTTTTTTTTTTCTCCTCTGTTCTCTTGGCTTGCTTACCACTTCTAAAATAGTTTGAGCCCAGCGTTGGGCTCCATAGGTTTGTTGGCATAGCTGTGTCAGCTGGTATTGTGAAATACCCAACCCGCTGGCCAAGGCTGCTGGGCTGGCAGCGCGGTCCAGGCGCAGCTCTGTCGGCGGAGGCGCGTAAATGCGGTGGCGGCGTTCTCTCGTCTTTTGTGTCAGCCTCCTGCATTGCATTTCAAGAAAGTAGTGTATTTCCAGTCCGTTTCAAGTCATGTGTAAGCTACAGATAAGGCAAATGCGGTGCTGACATGAACTAAAATATTTATGTATGCGTGTGTTTGAAACGAAGTGGGGAGTTCTTTTCCTTTAGCTGAGTTGCACTTAGGGAAGCAGGCAGTGATGAAACAGTGGCCCAAATAATTTTGAATTGTTTATCGTAATTAATGCATATCAAAGTTGGCACATGTAGCTTATAAAGAGGACGTTTCTGTCTGCGTTTGGTTTTTTGGAGATTTTTTTCTCAGTGTCACATATAACACTGAGAACTAGGATGACCTGAATTTTTACCGTCCAACACGAGAGATACTACAAAGCTTCTGCTAAGGGCTCTGGCTGTTGACAGTGAAAGATCTTCTCATCTAACGCGTTAGCAGTAAAGAAGGTTAGTGGGACACTGGAAAGCTGCTTTCTTACCCAGCTGCATTCCCAGTGAGATACTGGGCTCTTTCAGTGATTTCAGTAGATGGTGTTATCGCGTTTCCCTGTACATTAGACAAAAACGGATCCTGGAATCAGTCCACATTGTTGCCGAAGCAAGAAATATCTCCACATTTGTTTTTTCCTCCAGTGGATCACCCTCCCAGTCACAACTCTGATAGTCCGTGACAGGGAATATTTTGTACCGTTGTTTGTTGCTACTGTTGTACACAAAGAACGCTCCGGTTTGCTGAGATACCACCTCGGCATGCATTTGAAGTTGCAATTTCTGAAAGACAGAAGAGATTTCTCATTGAAACTTGAAACATGACATGTATTGACTTACTTTTAACTCTGCAAGAAGACCTGAACTTTTATGAAAAGCAGATTGGCCCCATTCAGCAGATTCTTATGAAGCTCCAGGTCAATAGGTTTGAAAGATGGGTGAGTTGAATTAAATCATTTTGGAGTTATTGAATTGATGATTAAACAGAAAAGGTGTTATTTTAATGCTTATATTGTTTTATTTTGCAAACATGATTTTTTTTTTCCTGTTCATTTTCCACAGAAACGTTCCAGAGGTCAAGTGCTATTCGACAAAGTGTGCGAGCATCTGAACCTTTTGGAAAAAGACTACTTTGGGCTAACATACAGAGACACAGAAAACCAAAAGGTAACCCACAAAACTGGGGCTGGCCTTTGGCATGTGGACGTCAGAGCTGCCCGAGACACCCCCTAGGCAGCTGCGGACAGTCCAGAAGTTGTTTTTATCTTCCTTGCCAAGTTCCATAGACATAGCTTGAGCTGTTGTTTTTTGTAACTCTACTTCTCGAGAGCATCCGCTGTGTTTCCCTGGCTTCCCTCTGTGCTGGCTATTTATGACATGAAAGAAGTTAATCGTGTAGCTGGTTCTCTTTCTAGTATTATTTATTTCATTACTGCCATAGATGAAAGTCAGATTTACATGCATAGATACACTACTAAACATATAATACTAAAATATGGCTTAATAATACTGTGGTTGGGATACAGATAGACAGGAGTTGATTGACTGCTCCTGCTAACTGCTAAGATAAAGTAAGGCTTTAAGTCTTGACTTTCTTTATCTTAGCATTATTGTTGATTTGGCTAAAGACATTTGTCTTCAGAAGCAGTTGGTAGCAATAGTGAATCACATTCTGCTTGTCTACATCTCAACTTTAGTATTAAATAAGCTATGTATTAATAGTGTCCAAGATGATCTAATGTGCAGGTGATATATATATATATACACATATTTGGACACGTTATGATGAAAGAGAGAGTATCAAAGGGTAACTTAAAATATGCTGTGTGATTTTGGCATTTTAAGATAAATATTTTGAAAGAAACCAGTAACAAAACTTCTTGGTAATATGTGCAGTAGCCCATCAGAGCTCACCAGGTGAAGGTATTTTGTGCTTTGCGTGGCCTGAAAGGTCTTCCCTGATGGAAGCTGGAGCCATTACTACTTCTTTAGCTGTTTATGTCTTGTGAGAACAACAGTTGTATTTTCTAGGCTTCCCTTTGTTTCAGTTATGTATGATACAAAAGAAATCAGTCTTTTTGTCTCTCTTTTCCCCTTTCTTTACAGACTTCTAAATATGAGGATTTTGTTTCTGATTCAGACAATCACTTAAGCAGACATTTGGTCCATGCCAGTGCAAGATAACACTTTAACATATGCTTAGTTTTGAGTTGTGGTAAAAGTGAGACAGATGTTTAAGTGAATTTCCAGATAAGTGTGCTTTCTTGTACTGGAAGGAGAAGAATGTATTCATTATTAACAGGTGGTTTAGAAGCACTAACCATGTATAGATCACCAGTTACTTTGCGCTAAAAGAATAACTGCCTGCCACCACATTTATTGATCAATAACATGCATATTTTTAATGTCAAAGTACTTAGCAATTCACCTCCATCCTCTGCCAGCTAACTTCCAGCTAGACAATATATGTGCCCACATCACATGTCATCTTTGAAAACAGAAATCCTGATGCATCTTTAATTTCTTGGTGCATAGTGTGCTTTCGTGCTCAGCAATAGCGGGAGCTCTTCAGGCTCATGTTTTGCACCACAGACCAAGTTTGGACAGCTGTAGACTGGTTGTTTTTGTTGGGGGAGGGAGATTGTTGTGTTCTGCTTGTTTGATATTTCTTTAGTATTTTTTTTTTCTCTGATACATTTGTTTAGCTATCTTTGGAGACAGTGGAACTTTCCTAGGGGAAGCAAACTTTTTGTTCTGGGCTGCATGATGCATTTTAAATATTAATTTGATTCTGTTAGAGGACAAGGCAGCGGCGGTACTAAGAGACCCTAAGCTGCTGCATGCCTCCTCCAGAGGAATTTCATCTGCTCCTTGGCATCCATGGAGTAGTAAGACATCGCTGTGATAATTCCCCACCTCCTCGGCAGGGATTTTGTCTTCTGTATTCACCGGGCTCTGCACGGCATGGATGGGGGCAGCCCGGGTGCTGTGGTTCTGCCTGTGGTTTCCCCCCGCGCTCCCTCTGCCCCCGAGGAGCCCCTCGTGCCCACGCCGGGTTGCAAATGGGGCAGTGCCCTGCACCGTGCTTGCTTATCCTCTCACAAGGCTTTTCAGCCCTTCCAGGATTAGAGCAAAAAAACAACCAACCAACCAAACAAAAAAGCTTTCTTAACAAGCTTGTGG
Organism: Gymnogyps californianus; assembly: GCF_018139145.2. Taxonomy (NCBI): domain Eukaryota; kingdom Metazoa; phylum Chordata; class Aves; order Accipitriformes; family Cathartidae; genus Gymnogyps; species Gymnogyps californianus. The sequence continues at coordinate 54,519,216 of NC_059472.1, read as the reverse complement.
AAATTTAATTTTTCCAGAAGATACCCTGGAAAAAGATTTCTGTGGATTTATTTTACTAATTTCTATTTTTTAATTTTTTATTTCAAACCATTCAGCCCCTCAATGCCTGGGAACGTTAATAAAAATCCTGCTTCTACCCAGGGCCACATCTTGAAAGTTAGTGTTATCCCTGCCTACTGCTGCTCCAAGGAGAAGGGGGTGGCAGACCTTCTCGTGTTCTAGCTTTGACTCATAGCATTGTTTTAGAAATAATGTTTATTGTGTTTTCTAACTCAAATTGAAAAAAGGAAACATTTTATTTGCAGAATTGGTTGGACCCTGCCAAGGAAATCAAGAAGCAGATCCGAAGTAAGTTTGTTACCATTTCTGTGCTTATTTCAGGGGGTCTGGAAAACTTTCATTCTGGTGTATCTGGACCCCAAAAATCTGCACGAAAAAGTCTCTTCCTCTAAGCTGCCATCGGTGTTTGTGAAGGCGTCGGACCCCTGTGGCGCTGAGCGGGGATGCGAGAGGCAGAGGGGGCTCCCCAGCAGGCAAGCAGGGCGTCCTGGGCACCAGGCACCCGTCACTGCCCAGCCCCTCTGATCCTCTGGGCTTGTTCCTAAACAGCTGGGGTAACTTGGGTTGAAGGGCCCGTCCCACCGGGCTGCCCCCAGCACCGGGGGCTCGGCAGCTCCCTCTCCCCAGCCCCTCACCCCGGCCCTGCTGCCCACAGGGTGAGGGGATGGGTGGGATAGGACCACGGCCCCCTTCTCGATGCCTTCCCCCAGGAGAGCGTGCTCCCCCCCCAGGGCAACAAAGCCTATTTCACAATCTTCTTTTGCATCCTGTCCCAAGTCTCTGGCAAAGGAATTACCTGCATCTTTTAGGTATTTTACCCCATAACGAGTGCAGGCAGTTACGGAGGCTCGTAACACATGAACTTGCCTTGCTGAAAACAACTTGACATTTGCAGAGATGCGATAACCTGAAGTTTGACATTAAGCAACGTAACCTTAGGGACTAGGCCACACACATAAATTATTTCTTTGCATTACTGATATTTATATCATATCCAGGAATGCTGCTCATGCCCCATCCTGAAATACTTCACTGATGCAAAGATAGCACTCTATCTAAAATATCCTTCCTTCCTGCATTTCAAAAGCTTGAACTTTGCTCCTAAAATGACCATTCAATTCACAGAGAACCAGTCAATTTTCTGTTTCACATGAATATTTTAAAAAGCTCGGTTGTTAAATTTAGCCGTTTGCTACATTAGAAATTCAAAAACCTCTCAAAGGAAAACCTTGTCAGGACTGCCAGGCTCAAAATTTCACCTGCCTTCCCCCCCACCCCACCCCACTTTTTAAAATTGATGAAATGCTTGTGTATGTGACTTCTTTGGGCAGGAAAGGCTCAGTAGTTTTTTTCTTTGCACATTTTGTAAATGTTCTCTTCTAGCACTTGTGCTTTCACAAGCAAATACATCTGGTAGTTCACATTTGTTGAGTCAGGCCTGGCAAATGAATCACTTCCCTCTCCAAGATTCAGAAGGTTAATTTACACTGGCTGGAAAACTTCCTCACTTACTATGAGCAACCACACCTTTCCACCAGTATTATTTTCATTAAAAGTAAGTCATCTGCAATAAAAAGTAATGAAAATCTGCCTTTTTTTAATCTCTTGAGAAGATGGATCTGGAGAGGAAGGTGCTGTAGAGCTCGATGAGTCAGGTTACGCTGATAGTCAATGCAAGTAAAGCAGTTCAGCTCCACACTGCTGATTTGAAATGCATTTAATATGTGCCCGAGCTGAGAGATAGATGATGAAAGGTTGTGACAGCGAGAGATTAACCAGGGCAGAAGAGTCTCGTCCTGGACTTGATGCGGGGGACAGTTGTATTTGCAGAAGATGACAGTGATAATTTGCTTGCTCTGTACAATTCACCCCAGAAGTTTGGAACAGAACAATGGTGGAAAAGTAGGGCTGTTAACCATGACGCTTTCCAAAATACATACATATAATCCTGCTAAATGCTTGTTGAGTTGTACAACACTCAGATATCTGTGATTCCACTGCAGACCACAGGGATTTCAACCCAGTGGTTGAGACATGAGGCTGTCGCCGTGTGTGCGGCCCCTGATTCGCGCCCTATTAGTTATAACCCACTAACTTGCACAGTGTTAGGTTTTATTGAAACCCCTGGAAGTGAGGGGTCAAGGCCTCTTACTCTGATATCTTAACTGTCCATGCTCTATGATAGGCTATATCATAGGTTTGATTTATTTTGTGTGTGCCAGAGGAATAGATTTTCGGGCCATGGTCCCTTCCCTCTGTCGTGGGGCCAGGTGTCACCCACAGGCTCCGCTCCCCCCTCGGAGCTGGTGCACCCCCTGGTGGGACCATGCCCCATCCTTACTGCCAGCCAGATCTTCCTTTCACCAGCTTTTATGGCCCAAGAGAGTGGAGAAGTTCCTAAAATCAAGGAGCCCAAAAGTCTCACCAAGAGCTGAAGTCCTGATGGTAAATGTCAAAAGTCTTCTCGCACATTGAGCCTGTTTTCTCGGGTGCGTGGATGACCAAGGTGGATGGGGCTTTGCACGGGATGAGATTTCCTTGTCATCTCTAAATAAATACTCCCAAACACCCACTTAGGACAACCATACAGTATTTCCAGGTAAGCAGACCTGTCCAACATGTAAGCTATCTTACCAGAAAGCGCACCAGATACACCTTCAAACCATAGGAGGTACCTAGGCACAAGGTGCCCCTGAATTGCAGATCATGGGAAAGCCCTACCCTGTCAGGTTTATAAGGAAGAGTCCTGTTTTTCACAGTGTTCATGAGCACTTCCTCATTACATGGCCAATACGGACTTTTCAAGAGAGAGCTGTTTAGTTAGATTTGTACTTTGACATGAATGCGTTTCAGAAAACAGAAGTGTCATTACTTTGGCTTTGGTTTCTTGACTACAGAAATACTGCAATTTATGTGGTTGAAGTATATATGAGAGGTATATCCCACAACAGAGGCTTCGGTGAAAAGTCTTGCTACTGAAAAACCACTGTGTTCCTTGTAAGAACACTGTGGTTTGGGGTTTTGTTACTGCTTTTTATTTGCATTCGGGATGTGCGCTAGTATAACCTGTCCCTTTTTTCAGAATAGCTTTTATATTTACGTACTATATTCAACTCTTTTTTTGTAGTCTTGATATTCTTTCTTTACAACATTTAAAGCTAACGCTCCAAAAAAAATTTCACAAACTGTGGTGATGCAAACCAGTATCCATCCCATGGGTCACCTAAACTTACTGAAATAACTAAATAAGAATTCCCCAGTGTTATGTACTGGTTTTTAGTCATGCTCTCTGTTTGTCCTTCCAGTTTTGTCTGCACAATAATTTACGTCTGCTGGAGACAGGAGCTATGTGCTGAGGCAGCACTCTCAGAGAGTGCTGTGAGCTGGTTTGGGCAGCCAGACCTCGGCACATCACCCTGCTCCAGAGCCCATTCGTATTCTGGCTTGTGGTGTTACCAGTGCCTCTGTGTTTTGAGTTATTGGTTTTCAAAGCTTGTATAGGGTGTGTTTTCAGATGGTTAATTCCAGTAAACATTGTTTTCGGGCTGAGGTTTTTTTTAGTGTTAGTAAAAAATTACTGCTCCCTTAGGGTTCTTGCTTCAGTGGAAATCTTACTAAATAAGAAGAGAGCTGTAAAATCTCATCTAATACTGTGAGAGGGAAAAGTAGTATCTTCAGAACAATGTATGGGAAGAAGATACTATCCTGTTCTTATGAATTGCTTGGCTGGGGTATTTTTAAATCTGCTGGTAAATTGAACAGCATGAGCATCTCCATTTGCACTTACAGTGTACTTTCAATCTGTGTTCTTTTCCAGGTGGTGCTTGGCAGTTTGCATTTAATGTGAAATTCTACCCTCCAGACCCTGCCCAGCTATCTGAAGATATTACCAGGTGTTTAAAACATTAAATACTTTTCTAGAAAGGGCTTAAAAGCTGTTCGTAGCAGCGCTTACACTCTAATTATCCAAGAAAAGGAATGTTTTGTATTCCCATTGGCGTCCTTTCTCTTGTGAGCTTATGGAAAATATGCAATGCTTTGGCAGAAAAGACACTGTGAACAGTGTCTACTCTCTGAGCTAACAAGACTTTTGTATAATTTAACCCTAAACCCCAGCTTTTCCAATATACATATTCCTGAGAGTTGATTTTAATTTTCACAAAGATGCCTGCTGTCCATTTCTGCCAGTGGTAACAAGTTGTTATTGTAAGTAAAATCATAACTATGAAAGGAAAGAAGTGGGATGAGAATAAGCATGCGTGTAAATTTTGTATGTCATTTGATGAGGTAAGAAACTGATGTGCATGGTATAGGGAATATGGTGATAATGAATGGCTGCTCCCTGCTATCCAAGTCACTTAGCTTTGCAATCTGCACCTCTGCTCTCGGTTTTGTATTAAGATTGCAACCACAACAGAAGAAAGAACCTCACCTAGTTTCCTCCTTAGTATAAGGCAGGAAAACTTCTGAGCCATGATGAGTTTTGTGCCATCAGCAAACTGTTCCCTAGCCTGTTACAACATTTTGCAACTTGTGGATATTTTTAACCTTTGTTGCTTTGTGGACTACTTGTTGCTTTTAAGCTAGCATAAAGCCTTTGGCTTAGATCAGAGGTCCCCTGTGCTAGGCACTGCGCAGAAAGACAGTGTGCCAAGAGTTCACACTTCAGCAGAGGTCTTCCAAAAGAAAGGATTGGTTTTTTAACTCTTGTTGCCCTCAAATCTCCCCTGGGAACTCCGTGCCTTCATCACCAAGACAACGGTCTTCACTTCTTTTCTGTTTTCTTCTATCTGGTGATCCCTGGCACTGCGTATCACCATGGTTTTAACAGCATTTACTGTTTAAATGTATTTTTGAGAAAGCTCAACAGTTTGCTAAAGAGACAACTTATGTTTTTTGAACGGCTTGGAGTTCAGCTACCCTTTAATGAACAGTATTTGGGGGTTTTAATTATTTTTTCTCCTTAGAGAAAAGAATTATCAGGTAGCTATATATCTTAGTGATTTATGATAGAAACCTGGTATGTTTAATGGGTAATTCTCCATCTAGGTCACTAAACAAAGTAATAACCTATTTTATTAAGAGATCTCCATGCTGCTTTATAAAGATAAATTAGGCGTTACTACCTGTAAGTTAGGCAAGGTGGGTTTTTTTCAAAATTATTATTATTATCCTTGGGCTTGGGAGTTGTCTGCAAATTAGTAGAGGAACCGAGGCCTCTTGCCGGTGCTGGGGCGGTGCTCCTTTGGGGGCAGCGGTGGAGGAGCACTTTCTGAGCCGCCTTGGTGCTCCGTTGCAGGTACTACCTCTGCTTGCAGCTGAGAGATGACATCGTGTCAGGTCGGCTGCCCTGCTCGTTCGTCACGCTGGCCCTGCTGGGCTCCTACACCGTGCAGTCGGAGCTCGGCGACTACGACCCCGATGAGTACGGCAGCGACTACATCAGCGAATTTCGCTTTGCGCCAAATCACACTAAAGAGCTGGAGGATAAAGTGATTGAGCTGCACAAGAGCCACAGGTAGGCGAAGGACGTCAGTGTGGGCTGTAGCCTGCCTTCAGATACTGTCCTGGTGCATCAGGAAATGTTAAAATGTGCTGCGGTATACTTAATAAGAATATTTTTCGGGCAAGACTCCTCTCCATGTCTTCAGTTAGAGAAGAGCTTTGCAGCATGAAAGATAACAGGGTCTGCACCAGACCTTTGGCTTTGGTAGGCACCCAGCTACCTAAGGGGTACGGCTGTAGTTCTGACAGGCTGAAAATATTTTCCAGCTGCTGGATTTTATTTCGGATTCTGTTTCCTTAACATTGATGCTAGAACTGGTTGCTTTTCCTCAGGGGAATGACACCTGCAGAGGCTGAGATGCATTTCCTGGAGAATGCCAAAAAACTGTCAATGTATGGAGTAGATCTCCATCATGCCAAGGTATGTACTCTAGTTCTTTCACCAGTCATCTTTCTCCTGTGGCATAGTACTTGAATCTGAATGGACTCCCTGATTTACTCTTTCTTGTTGTTCTGAGACGGGCATTTTGTGGGATAAATCATGTGTCAACATGAGGAAAGGTGACATATGGGATAAGCATAAATATATCTTGTAACAGTAACAAAGCTTAGCCTATAGATCCAAAGATGTTGCACATCAACCTTTCATGTTGATTAAACAACCAAATCCTTTGGGAAAATATTGAATGGACAGGGTAATGAGGAAGGATATTAGAAGCTGTCCAGAGAGTGATCAACTGTCATTTCATTCAGCTACATTTTCCAATTTAATAAGGCCAACTATGGTATCTTAACTCAATAAGCAGATTGTTTCTAACACTGCAGAGAACTTTCAAGCAATTATTTAGCCGTGCTGGAAACCTAATCAGATGGATAGTAATGGGGAGACAGTGGCTTGTCTCTCTTCTGAAGTGTGGTCGTTGCAGTTGACTGGGAGGGCAGTAATTCTGCTGGAAGCATTCTCCCATGATGAAGTAGTTTCTCTAATCATCAGCAGATGAAGTTATGAGTAAAACATGGTCATTCTTATTGTGGCTTGGGAGAGCCACCTACCAGCCTTGTGTTGGTTGTCTGGATTTTGGTTTTTGGTGTTTTTTTTTCCAAGTAAATAATTACTATTTTTTTCTTCACTCTTCAAAGTAAGGCTAATGTTTTAACATCTTTGAGGTTAGCAAGCATCCTTGGCAAATGAGTGCTGAACAAAGAATCCTGAGCTGTGAAGAGCGCTGCATTTGCTGTGAAGGTCAAATTATTGTGAGCCTGGTTTTGTGCTGCAGCAGATCCTTTCGAGAACCAAGATAAATTTGCAGCTTGGATCTTGAAAGGGCCTGCAACCGTGTCTTTGGGGCATTTTTAGGAGCTGTACATGTGTGTTACAGAATTCAAGGCAATCTTTTGTGTTCTGTTAATTGCCTTCACTGAAAATGAAAAATCTGGGTATGGCTCAATGAGTAGCACTCTACCAGAAGGCATGCCACTGGCCTTCCCTGTGTCTTGCAGATAGGCATAAAATCTTGAGGCACATTTGGAGCAGAGATAGAAACGGATTGGTGAATGTCACTCAGTAGCTTTTTTCCAACATCCCTTGTCCAAGACAAAGAAATCTGCAAAACAGCAACGAAGTGAGTTCCCGTTCTAAATACATTACAGGCTTTGTTACTGAAAATTTAACATAGCATAGCATTGAGGCCTAACTATTTTTTTCAGAATATTGGAGAAAGGCTGTGAAATTTAAGATAGGGTATCCTGAGATAACCATTTTATTTTTTTTCTAAAAAATATTAGTATCTGGTTTTACTCTTCTGTTTTTCATATGGAAAGACTCAGAGCAAGAGAAGTTGGTAGACAAGCCGATCTGTCTCTAAAGTGATGTTCTTAATTTAAAAAGCTGCAATGGTAACCAAATTGGGTCTGTCTGTGGGTTAAGAAACCCAACAGTAATCTTGGAAACCAAGCTGAAGGTGGGAAAAGTAGACTCTGCATGAGAAGCAATGTTTAGTTTTAATTAGGCCTGCCACTGAGATCTGATGGTATCAGGCTAGGGGACAAGTATCTCTGTGGATGCCTTTTTGAAGTCACGCCGTGGCAGATGTCTCTATGTAAATGTCAATTCATTAAGGCTGTGCCAGTATCTTAGGTATTCAACAGATGCTGGACTCGCCAGCTGCTGTTAAAACTAGTTCTCAATTATCCAACACAAGGCTACAATAAAAAATGTGTTCAAATAGACGGATTTGTCCTCTGGGCTGTCACTGCTCTGATAAAGCCCCCCATTCATATGCAGAGCTGCAGGGATGTGCAGCTCAACATCTCGTGCCTCGGACATTACAGCTAACAGTTCTCTGTTCCGTGCAACCACATCGCTCCTGAAAAAAGCCAAATCCTTTTATTCAGGTTTCATTCTACACCAGTAGTATCACATTGAAAAGCAGTCTCTGACACCGACAAGTAACAGAAGCCTTGAATGGACTTAGATCTGCTGCAAAGGTGGGGATGAGGGAAGAAGGCATTTCTCAACAAGTTTTTGAGAAATTATATCAAAAGAAGCAGCCCCTTGCACCTGCAGCTATGTGCCGTATGTGAGCATATGTGTATTTCAGGCATTCGCCAGGCAGTGGGATTACTGGCAATGAGGCTTTCTTTTTCAGAATGTATTCACTGTATTTAGACGTTACTCTTTGCTTAGGAAACTGTGAAACTGAAGTCCACTGAAAAAATTTAGCTTTGTCTCTGCTGTAGTACTCGACAGTGATATCACACGAGAGCTTTATTTAGAAAAAATCTGCCTTTAAGGGGTGATACCATCATTGTTGGAACATACATCCTGTATTGGTGTGTTTTCTAACACTGGAGTGACTTTGTGGCACTAATTCTATGTTGTGTCTCTGATTTTAAAACAATTTTCTTTTGTATTTCAAGCTGCACCATAGCCTCTTCATCATGACTGACCATGCATGCCTTTGTGTTCATCTTAAAATGTAATCAGATTTTCACTGTGTGCCTAAAAGATGGCTTGTTGGGAAAACCAGAGGAAAACGATGAATTCACTTCATGATTATCATAGGGTGACATCTTCATAGCTTCTGTTTTCAGACTTTTGTAGCTTTAAGTTATTTTACAATAATTACCGAAGAACTCTGTACTTTAAGGTGGATCCTTCTTTTCTCCAGCAGTATTAGTACTTAGCTAAATGAAAAAAATAGGATTATACAGGGTAGTGGTGATAGCAAACAGTGGAGATTGGTTTTAGACTATTTGAAGGCTTCTAAAGGAAAGAGAAATGTATACTTCTTACTTAAAAAACACATATTTATGGGTATATTCTGATAAGATTGTGGCCAAATCTTTTGTAGTGCTAACGTGTCTGACCTACGGCTTCCCTGTCAAACATGGGTTATAGCACAGGCACAGTTGCACGCTTTTAAAAGAATCTTTCTGGTCCAAATGCCCAACTTTCTGCCCACTGGTCCTTTCAAGGTGAAAATACAGAGCATAGACACAACAGCATTAAAGAAACTAGTAAACTGACTAAAGCCACGATGAGCAAACTACAGAAGTAAAATCTATCTAAGGATTCACAAGGCTTAGTCATGGAGATGAGTGATGCCAGAAGTAAATTTGTATGCTGTCCTACTTACTTTCAATCTGGTATTTATGCTAATAACACTTTTTTTATTATGCTAATAAAATTTTGCTATATGGTTAATATAATTCTTTTAATAACGTCTAAAATTTCCCCCCTCCTTTTGGAGTCTTTCTAAAATATAAGGAAACATTTGCAACATTCTGTTTCTCTCACGCTGCCCAACCTGACTATTACTTGCATGAATGCAGGCAATGAGTAGGGTAGCTCTCAGAAATCAGGTCACTACAGCTGATGCATTAAAAAGACGTAGCTCAGATAGAAACGCAGTATACAAGAATCTGTAGTACTGTAGGATGTAAGGACAGAAATATTCAACAAAGTGCATTACTTGCTTTTCCAGGATTCTGAAGGAGTGGAAATCATGCTAGGAGTTTGTGCAAGTGGTCTCTTAATATATCGAGACAGACTCAGAATAAATAGATTTGCCTGGCCAAAGGTTCTGAAAATTTCCTACAAGAGGAACAACTTCTACATCAAAATCCGACCAGGGGAGGTAAGGGCATCCTGACACTCTTTAGTGGATGAACCTTTTCAAAAAACCCATGTTCTCATTGATTTGTTGATTTGTCATGTCTTCAAAGCCTTTAACATTCCTCTCCGTTTGTATTTTTTAATTTGTGCTGATTTTCTTAGGAAAGATTAGGTAAATACTTTATTTAAAATACAGGTAAAATCTTCTTTGATGTTTTTCTGTTTACATCCATAAACTAACATAAAGAAGAGATATGGCCATCTGCACGTAAAAAGCTCATTTGTATTATGAATACTTTGGGAATTTAAGTAACATATCGCTTATTCATGGAGTGCTTGTTATCTGCCATCATGCTGTATATTAAATTAGTGTCTGTTTATCTTACCCACTAAGCGATGTAGCCAGGCCATACCAAATTTTATAAGCATATCAGACTAGTACACTTGGAGTCGGAGCAGAAATCCAGCGACTGATAAAAACAGAGTCAAGCATCCATCGTTCAGCATTTTTGGTAGCTACACGCATTAGCCCTCCCAGGCCCACAGGAGCTGATGTTCTGGCTCTGGAGAAGGTGATGTGAAATCTCGTACAGGGAGTGCCCTCTCGTGGCTCAGCCGGGTGCATAGCAAATACTGACCTCATGGGTTGAGCGTGTGCTAACCCAGAAATAAGATGATAAATCTTAGGAAAAATCCCAGGAGGGGTACAGGATCATCACAGGCAAAGGAGTGTCTCCATTTTAAGTGCTGGTACAATAATTGGTTTGGGATAGATGAAAAACCCATATCCATTTTAGAGGGTGGAGCTGTATAGGAGGACAGAAATCACCTGGATGAGGACTGGCATTTCTCCCTTAATGCAGTATGGCAGTTGGGAGTCCCGAGCCAATGTCTCCAGTACTGACTCTGTAAGTGACCTGGGAAATCTGCTGGGGCCCCCCACCGGCCCCAGGGCCTGAGCCTTTTTTAGAGTCCTAAACCAAAATCCACAAACCTACATCTCCTGCCTCTCAGCAGACACAGTTTTAGTAACCAACTTCCCAGTCTTGAGTTTGATTTAAAAAAAACCCAAAAAACCAAAAGAACAAAAAAAAAAATGAATAGCCACTGATGTTCCCAATGCCTGCACTCAAGCTCTCCACCACTGAAGCCCTATTGAGCTCTGCTGGTCTTGGTATGTAGCGTCCTGTGACCAGGTCATAGTTCCTTATGCAAAATAATCAATGCAGTCTCTTTCCAGATCACATTTGATGATAATGTGATTCACCATCCCATGTGTCGCTTATATCATCTTTATTGTTTTGCTGTTTCCTGCCTTGTTTCTGTCAGCTCCCCGTAGGGATCCAGGCTCCCTTACACGTACCCTTCTGCCTACCTTTCCCTGATCACAGCAACACTATTTCACCTACTCAGCTATCTGCATGTAGCCATCAACATGTTACAGCGGTTGTAGCTGGCACAGCTTTTGCATCTAGAATATATAAATCTGCAGCACAACCTAGAAAGGTCTCTTATTATCCCCAGTCAACTCTTTTCAATTACCTCTCTTTTCCTCATCCTCCCCAGGAGATAAATTAGCTAAAAACACTGTGATTTACTAACTGTAGTTCTTTCACTGTAAATCTCCTTAATCTAAGGCTGTGTGAGACCAAATCAGTCCCTGGGGACTATTGCTCCCCTCCAGGCTATTATCAGGCTTCCCACTGTTGTTTAAACCGGTGAAGTTAAAACAACAGGGTTAAAACACTTAAATGATGTTTTTCTCAGAAGTCTCCCAAGTCTTAACTGATCTCTTTGTTACTGTAGGGCATAAAACATCACTCACCATCAAAAACCTCTTGCTTATTATCTGGGTTTCCCCCCAAAAACAATCCTCAAAGGTTGCCATTGATTATCACTCACAGCTTCCTTCCCAGACAGTAGTCTGTAGAATATGTATATATGTGGTTATATATGTGAGCATATATGTTCACCCTTGCAATGAGATGATATAGACAGAGAAGCCTGTGTACACTGTCTAAAAAAAGATGCACGGCATCAAATACATACTTTTTCTTTTTTCCTACCTAGTTTGAGCAGTTTGAAAGCACTATCGGTTTTAAGTTGCCAAATCATCGTGCTGCAAAGCGCTTATGGAAGGTGTGTGTTGAGCACCATACATTTTTCAGGTATGTGGATTTCTTTTCCTAAAGGTGTGGTATAAAACGCAACAGAAAAGACAAATTCTGTCAGCAGAGACAAAACCCTTCAAATCAAATTGTCTTTTTGGTCACGAGGTATCTCTGAGCAGACAAGGGAAGGTTATTGCTTCTTCAAAATATGAAATGTTTCACCCAAATTATTCATAGTATTTCAGATAGATACTGAATGTTTAAAATGACCATATGGTCCCAATTAATCATTTTGCTTTGTCTGTGCCATGATATTATCAGCTGCTATAATTAGAGACGAAGGACTCTGCTGCACTTCTGCACATACGCCTATATAGGGAGAACAACTTATATCAAAAGTTACTGGGGGATGTGGGTAAGAGTTTAAAAAAAAAAAGGAGATTTTTATTTAATTACATACGAAAATACGGACAGTAGTCAGTGGTGTATTTTTTGTTCACCCAGAATACCCAATCCATAGCTGTAATTTTTGTATTACTGAGGAATTTTGCAACTATGTTTGTGACATCTAAGAAGACCTGAGAAAAGTTTGGAATAGTGGAATAAATGCTGTAATTAGTTTGGGCTGAGATAGTCAGCAAAGAGATACTTAGCAATGGAAGCCCAAAAGGGTGAGATTTTCAATGGCGTGAAAGGGTGTCCAGCACATAAAAAGCCCTCTCAAGATGTTTGGGAGGACTGAAGAATTTCTCTCCTTTCTTAAAACTATTGGTTCAGGCTGCCTGTACGTTCATAGGAAATGCAGTGTTAGCAGCAAAATGTCTAAAAATAAATTGAGTATGCATTTTTGGGGTGTTTTCTGACTTTTAATGCAAAATCAATGTCTAAAGCATAAACTCCATAGCAGGAGAATGGCTTCTTCAGCAAAATCTCATAGCCAAAATACAGAGGGTGGGAAGGCTCTAACCTGAAAAATGTCTGCATCCCTGTGAATGAATACTGCCCAGCATTCACCGGAAATTTGTTCTGGCCCTGTCTTCAGCATAGCAGCACCATGCTAAATTTGAAGTATAAGAGATGTATCTGTATTTCAGCCCAGATCAGGGTCCCTGATACAAGGAACACCTTATTTTTAGTTTTGGCAATTAGAAAATAATAAATCTGATTTTCAGGCAGGAAGGAACTGAATGATTCCTGCCCATTAGGAAGAGCTCAGCTCTTCAAATGCATTAGCTAAGCGGTTTTGTCGTGCTGTATGAGGGGCATCCTTTGATTCCCTTTCAGCCGCAGACCCATGAGGCACAGGTTACAATGGAGAGTGATACCCAACAGTCATCTTCCCTCCTCTGCAGAAAGAGTGGACTGATTTTTGGAGGAGCGGGAGTAACGGGTGCACTGCTTGGTGTGTTTTAGGCTCCTGCTGCCAGAAGCACCTCCAAAGAAGTTCCTCACGCTGGGCTCCAAGTTTCGCTACAGCGGCCGGACGCAGGCCCAGACCAGAAGAGCCAGTGCCCTCATAGACCGTCCCGCACCTTACTTTGAGCGGTCTTCTAGTAAACGTTACACTATGTCTCGCAGCTTAGATGGGGGTAAGATCCTCGCAATTGACTTTGTCAAAAGTTATCGTCACGGTGATCAGTGCTTTAGGTATAAACCTCTTGTCATCTCATCTCCTTGAGCTTCAGCTGAGTGGAGGCTGTGAGTACCTGCACATTCACTGCACGGATAGGGGAAGATGCAGAGAAACACTGTGGTAAATGTACTTCTGTGGTCCTTACAAAGTGTTTGCCTGGAGCAGGTCCTTGGGAGTCCAATCTTCATGGAGCCTCTCTCCTTGGCCTCACACCTACAAAGCACTTCCTCGCTTTGGGGAAGGATGGGGTGCCCGGACCTGCCAGGCTGGACCTGCCTGCTCGAGCAAGTCAGGCTTCAACGCTTTTTCAGTGTTTGCATGAGTAACTGTTTGGGTTTTGGTTTAATTTGGCTTTTTTTCCTATGTAGGTTTTTCATTTAAGTATATGCTACAATTCATAAATGAATTATTTCCCTGGATTGAGTAATAACACTTGCTTCTGTTTACCCCGCGTCCTAGTTGGATGAGCGTTAACAGGCTTTTTCCATACATTACTTTTGAAAGCGTGAGATGGAGAATAACATACACAGGTTAACAGAACATCCTTCCTCCTTCTCTCTTTCTCCATGGTTCATGGAGGTCACGGTTCTGCTGCTCCCTTAGGTTAAACCAGCGTGTGATTCAGAGTCTCAGCTACTTCATCAGCTGTTACTGTTGTCAGCTGTTGAGTAAAAAGAGGTTGTGGTTTATTTTTGTAGAAAAAAAGACTGAGACTAAATTCAGAATTGCTACAGTTTAAAAAAAAAAGGTGAATTCTCCTGCAGAGTATCACAAACGAACTGCAATGAGTGTAGTTGATGGTGGGGAGGGGGAGAAGCTTTTGTTTAAAAGTACTAGTGACAAGCCTTCTTTTCTCCCCCTGAAGGTGCTGCTTGTCATTAATAGTTTGGAATCTTCTAATTCTGATGTGCTTCTTGCTCGTTACCAAGCAACTGGTGACCTGATTGCTGTGCATGTGTCTCAAAGCAGAAATTATCCTTCTGCATTATTTTGTTTGTAACATCTAAACAAGATGTCTCCCTCTACTCCCTTTGCTTTCTCCCGCCTCCTAAGCTCATTACCAAGAGACGAGATATCTGAAATGCTTTTCCCCAGCATTTGTTAGACTCCGCAAGGTTTTTATGATGTTCATTTGCATAAGTGCAAATGGGGAAAAGAGGTTTTTTTAATCAGTGCTTATGATTTCTTCACTAATGTTGTTACTATAATGCAAACGTGGCTGTAACATTATGCATCACGATTACACTGTGATCCTGGACCTGTCATTTGTTACAGATGCAAGTAACTTTATAAATTTGAATAGTCCTAATGACTTAGAAATTAGTTACACAATAGTCAAGAGCAGGGTCTGGGTATATATTAATGTTTTGATTATATTCTATCTGTAAATTTACTATTTATTTCAAAATCATTTATATATATTTAAGTTTGCTGAATTATCAAACGTTTACATCCTAAAATATTCTGGTTTGGTCCACTGAATTGAATGCCATCACTTCCCAGAATTTTTTAGGATAATGAGCTCACTTAACTGGCAGACTTTAATACTCAATAATACAAAGATCACATTTCATGATTCTCAGATATTATGCCTGTGTTACATCAATATTGTCATTGCCTGTAATGCAACACGTTACTTACCATGCATTTGATCTGCATTGTTATATTCTGACAGATTTCAAAAAAAATCTCTTCCACCCCCATGGCTGATGTCATAGCTGGTTCTCCTTATGTTTCCTGCCTGATAACTGTGGCAATGCATTGATTTTTTTCTGATGTTTTACTACAATAGCACTTTTAACGGCTTGCTAACATTTAACAACTGTGTAATGCGCACATTAGCTACAGTAATGTGTGTATACACATCCATAATATATGTTTATGGATATAAAAGCTACAAGCTTTATTTCAAGTAAACAGTTTATTTAAATGTATGCACATGCTTCTCGTTTCCTGAAACATGACGTAGTTGTGTTTTCAGCAATATCTCAAATGTTTTACTAACCCAGCTTTTTAATTTTATGCAGCTTCTCAGCAAAAGCTATTTCAGACTTTCCCTCTTTAAATATTTGCTTTTAGCATCAGTGAATGAAAACCATGAAATGTACATGAAGGATTCTGTGTCTGCTGCAGAGGTTGGTACTGGCCAGTACGCCACAACAAAGGGCATCTCTCAGACCAACTTGATAACCACTGTGACTCCAGAGAAAAAGGCAGAAGAAGAGAAAGATGATGAAGAGGGCAAAAAGAAAAGAGCAGAGGAAGTCACCCCGGTCTCGGCAATACGCCATGACACCAAGGTAGAGTTTTGAGGTTTTTGTATTAAACTGACCTGCCTGGAGAGTGCTCCGAGAAACGCAGAATTGTTAGGGAGGGAGGGAGGGAGATACCTAGTTCCGTGAAAGGAAACTAGAATATACGCGGTTGTATGTACGTGTATATACTTGTCTTGAATCAGTATTTTTATAGTCCTTTCACATTTCATATGATGTTGTAAAAGTTAGTTCCTGCCTGGGACAGTTTTTTGAAATCCACTTAACAGTCAGCACAGTGTTTTTTACATAGCATTCAAGAGCTCTTTAGGAAATACCCAAAAGTAGCCTGGCAGTGCACGTTTTGCTCCTTTGGTCTTCAGTCGCATTTTGACTTTAGTATGGGCATCATGTTGTTTCTTTTTTGACAAGGCAACAAAATAGTTCTGTGTTCTTGTATGTAGCTCTGTGCTTTAAACGATCGTATTTTTCTCATTTACTTCTCATAACGCTCTGTTTCCTTGCATGTATTTCAATGAGCATTTTTCTCTATTAACTTTTGGGTATTAATATACTATTATAAGCTTTTTTTTCTGGCTTAGAAAAGCATTTGCTTTCGTCATATGAAGTTTTGCATTGAAGAAAACTGTTTTTGTTGATGATTCTCTGCTCAGTTGTTAAATTTGATTCATCCTTCACCATCTCCAATCGCACCACCACCGCATACAAGTATGCACATGGCTGTGCATTATATCTGCTGAGTTATTAAGACAGGGTAAATCAAACAGGGGACAGAGAAGATACTGAATTTGAGAGATTGACAGTGAAGAGAAATAAGGTAGAATCGGAAAAGATTGGGTGTAAAATATCCTCTGTTTCTTTTACATTGAGGAGAAGGAAACAGAATGTGAAATATTGAATCTAGGATATCATTCAAAAAGTGTACTGTGGAATGCACTTGCTAAACAAGTAAGATTTACCCTCTTCATTTGTGAGAAAAAACCTTGATGTATACATTTACACCCACAAAACTGTCATGCATGCAAATGTTAAAACCTGAACTTCTAGCCTTCATCATATAAGGCCACAATGAGCTGCATAGCTAAAGGATCAAGTCCTCAAAAAGAGGTACCAAAATCAGAAACAAATTGAATTACTGAAAATTGCAGATGAGAAAAGATTGTCTTTTGAAAGTGTGCGCTGTAATTGTAGCATTAAAAAAATAATCTCTGTAATATTTAACTGGGGTCTTCTTGAAACTCCATTAGTTTCTGCATGGAGAAATATTGATGAAAATCAAATATGCAGAAAATATCCAATAGAAACTAATTCTGTTCCAAGTGTTTGTTAATTTAGGTCAATGGAGACATCAGCTGCATTTCGAAGATCATCTGTTCCTTATACATGGCTAGAAATAGTCAAAGATATTTTTAGGAGAATATTTTGATGGTACTTAAACATGCACAAATGAATGATTTTTACCCCCCACTCAAGAGGTGGGTTCTGTTTAAACCATCCGTTAATAGAGCTTCAGTTCTATAAGCCTATAGAGATCTCAGTCCTGCTTCCACTGGACCTGCTAACAGCTTTGTCATTCATCATAAAGAGAATAAGGTCTCAAGAAGCACAGGACAAATTTGAAATCAAATTCCTGTTTAAGGGTATATAAATTTTATAGGTAGGTTTTCAACTTTTCCACTAAGACGTTTTTCCTCTTTTTTATCCATATGTATTTAAGTACCAGAAGTTATTCTAAATATTAGCACTGCAAAGATGTCAGTAAGTGACTAGTCTGTATTAGCAAAGAATAAATTTACTTTGGTTTTTTTGCCTTTACAGTATAAAGAGAAGTTCTGTGTATTTAGCTCACATAAAGTCCTGTGAGTCCATCAGCATTAAATTTTGACTTGAGCTTACTGCATTAAGCCCGTAAAGAAGACATTTGTAAGCGGTTTGAAGTTAGACTTGGTTTTGGTTGCTTAATTCGGGAATACAGATTGCCTGAACTGAAAGATTGGGTTTTTGAACTGTTCTGGTTAGAGAAGAGAGAGAAGCAAAATATTAAGAGGAGGGGAAGGAGCTCTTCCATGTAAGTATTGGGCTTAAATCCCATTCCTACCATTAATATACCTGGTAAAGATTAGGCTTAGTAGCCGGCATTGATGCAACCTGTGTCTAAAACTTGGATCCTGCTTGTTGGCTCAGATTTGGCACCAGCTTGTACAGGCAAATGCTGTTTTGGCTTTGAAGTCATTTTGCTCTTGGGAGCTGGGAGTGGCTGGGGGGTTGAAATGCCTTTTATAGCTCCTCGGGGAGATGCGTGATGGATGGAGCAGCTCAGGCACTTAGGGTTTGGTCATGGAGCCAGTGTGCCACTTCAGCTAAGTGCGCGTAGTTGACTTTGGCCAAAACGTCTCTGATCTATCAGCATTGTGGCAGGTCTGTTGTACTGGGATATTTTGGTGGCGATGGTGGTTGTTGTCCTTTCTAAGGAGCAGTTGTGGCTGCCCGCAGGGAGCGTGTTAGGTGATGGTCGCCCCTCCTGCTGAATCACCTCCCTCCTCGTACCATTTTTTTGTCCTTGAATGACCTTAAAGACTGGTTGAATACCCTACAAGAGGCGTATCAAAGCAAATCCTGCTTGTTGGTAGCCAATATTCTTTGCATTGTGGTAAAATTTGTAGCAAAAGCGTTGGGTACATTTTTACCTCTTCGCTATGGGTAAAGAGTCACTTTTTGACTATGAGGAGATGTGGCTGTGTGGGGCACAGACCTCTTTCTGGTCAGCGCCCCCCTTCAGATCCCCAGCAAGAGAGCACGGGATCTGCCTAGCCAAAACCCTCAGCTCCCTTCTTTCAACGTGCTGCCAAAGCGGTGGGGCGCAGCATAGAGGGGCAGCAGGGCGCATGGCCGGGAGGGGGCCAGCCCCCCGGCGCTGCCTGCTCCGGCTTGCGGCAGGCAGAGGTGAGGGCAGGGCTGTGGGGACACCCGGCGGAGGCCAGCCTGGGTGGTGATGGGAGCCGTGCTGAGGAGCTGGCTGCTGGGGTAGGTATCGAGCTAGTAGAGTTTTTTCCATTGGTAACAGCTGATGTATGGATTTATGCCCCCCTCAAACCAGAATGTGTTTTATTTAGGTGTAGGACCTAGATTTTTTTTTTTTTTTTTTTTTACTTTTTAAAATTTTTAGAATTTTTAATTTTTTTTTTTACAATAGCAATGGAGGAATTTGGGCACATAGAGTTTTAAAATCCTTGGGGTTTTAATTATTACTGCTGAGGTAGCCCAAGGCATAGATGGGAAGCATCTGGCCCCCACTGGGTCTTCTCCTGACTGCAGGAGTGCTGTCACAAGCAGTGTTGGTATAAGAAATACGTTCCTTGGTTTCTTTGTTGCTCTCCGTGTACTTGATGTTTGAAAGCTCCTTATGATCTGAAGCCAGTCTTACAGTAAGTAGAAATTGGCAGCACCTGCAACTCCACATAAGGCTGTGAAGGTTTTTATGTAAATCCCGTGCTGCAGATGACTAGGCAAATGCTGAATCAAGAAGTTGCCTTTTGTAAGCGGTAACCCTGATGCACTAATACCTGTGGTGCGTGGCATGGGAACATGCACCTTTTAACTCAGTGGAAAGCTGTGGTGTTAAAATACTGTTTATAATTTTATATATATATATAATTTATTATCACGGAAGAAAATTAACTAATTACAGTTTTCTTTTTGTCCTTTTGCTTTTGCGCCTTGTTTGCTGCTCTTTCCCTGTCACCAGCCATCTTTGCTTGGCGCTGATTCCCACCACCCCTCGCCATCCTCGCAGCCTGGCCCCCATGTATCTTCAGGAAAGCTTCGCAGGAGATGCAAGGAGAGCGCTCGAACAAAGTCCTTAGGTTGTGAGGCGCCCAAAGAGAGCGCTCCAAAGCACGGCGAGTCGGAGCCAGACTCTGACAGAAAGGGGCGAGTTTGCTCCACCGAGCAAGACATGGCTTTCGGCTATAAGCAAAAAGCCGGCAAAGGCGGAACGCTGTTTTCCTTCTCCTTGCAACTTCCAGAGTCATTTCCTTCCCTCCTGGATGACGACGGCTACCTATCGCTCCCTAACCTCTCCGAAACCAACCTCCTGCCTGCCAGCGTGCAGCACTACCTTCCCATCCACTCCCCCTCCCTGGTGCCTTGCTTCCTCTTCATTTTTTTCTTTCTGCTCTCTGCCTCTTTCTCAGTGCCATACGCCCTCACTCTCTCCTTTCCTCTGGCTATGTGCCTCTGCTACCTGGAGCCCAAGGCGGCCTCCTTGAGTGCCTCACTTGCCAATGACCTGAGTGACAGTTCAGAGGAAGAGGTGTGTACCTCGGCATCGAACACACTCTTTTTCGTGTTCAGTGCTTCAGTCCTAACCAGTGTTAGATTGCTGCAATAGTGGTCCTACTTTCAGAGCCTCATTTCTGTCTGTGCTGATATGTTAGAAGGGGTGTTTTGGGGTTTTTTTTTTGTTTGGGGGTTGTTTTTTTTTTTAATTTCTTTTTTTTTTTCCTCGTGTTGGGAGTGCAGCTTGGGGCCCAGGGTTAGGCACAACACTGTGTGGAAGTGGCTTGGTTTGAACTGTGTCAGGTGATGCAAAGTGACTTGCACTGAACAAATTGCCACTCATCAGCTCTGAAGTATTGTATCTGAACCCACCAAGACCTTTTTCTTCCCCCTATCAGTTTATACTAGGGTTAGAATAGTTATCTAAATAGTTGGTATTAAGTACAATTTCCTGCACAACTACATATGCATGCATATATATGTGTATGTATATAAATTATATTTATATAACTCGCTACCAAATAATAATGGGCACCCTCACCAACTTCAGCATGTTCAAAATTCAGGTGGACTCAGCTTTTTGCAAGAGACTACCAGCTGTAGCCCAAGCCCAGAAAAGGCTTTCTGGTCCAGCGAAACCTGGAGGTGGATTTTCAGCCTTGATCCCTTCTCTGCTGCAGATTAAATAGTTTTCCCATGCTTAAATCCAATGTATCAGTGTGAGGTCAGACTGGGACAGCTGTTCTGCAGCTGTTGGGGGAGCATGCCATGTGGGCCGTCTTGCCATTTGCAGTGTTCAATTAGCACTGCCAAAACCAATTCCTCAAGCCACCAGGGTTATCACAGACAGATAAACCAACTGCAGTAGAGGAGGAGTCCACAGTGGTTCTGGGAACTGTGGATGTGATAATATACCCAGAAGAAGGAAAGGAATCTGCTTGTTTAAGTAACAGAGTGACTGGCATCTCCGTTTTTGCTGGTGCCTAGTTATTCTTTGTTGACAGGATAAAATAATGATTTCAGTTTTTCCTCGTTTTTCTTTTTTCCCCTTCGTCTTCAAATTTAAAAATACGGTTTTGCTTTGTATGTAAAAAAGCCCAGATCAGATAATCGCAGACCAGTTGGCCGTTTGTAAAAAGCCATCTTGGCCACTTGTCAATGCCGTTGCCGTAGTTGTCTTCAATAAACCAGCTTGTGCATCTAAACATTTGTGTAATCTGCCGCTGTTGGTTTTGTTAGACTTGGTGCAGGATTTCATTTCCTTTTTATGGAAAGCCAAAAGTTGCATCAATTTATCTTGTAAAAACATTGTCTTTAGATGCTTTTGGCTCTGTGATGCCTAACAACTAAATAATAATGTGCAATTTCTGATAAAAGGCATCCAAAATGTTGCTGTCTCATTTCATGTCCTCATTTTGAGTTAGCATTTAGGTCTCAATTTGCATTAGCTCTGCACTTGGATTAATCTAATAGCAATAACAGCATTAATACAGTGCCAGCTCCAGAGGCAATAATGAGGCAGTGTTTATGTAATACATTGGTCTGTTCCTCTTTCAGAAATGAGCACTTCTTTTCGTTAGTAAAGTTAGGAAGTATTGAGCATAAAAACGTATAAAATAGGCTTTTTAGTGTCGCTCTTTTATGAGGTTGATTACTCTGGCAGTGCTTCCTGGCAGACAACACAGACTTGTGCCTAATCCAGCGGGTATTTCTTGTTCAAAATATTGCATGAAAGTGAACATGTTTTAAACTCGGGCATGTCTGCATTACATTGGCAAAACAAATCACAGCAATTACGATCGCAAGTTAGAGGAGGTGCAGCCGCAGCATCTCAGGAGATAGCTGCCTTCCCTTCCTGCTCGATCCCTCGCCCGCCCACGAGCCCCACCAGCAGCTGCACTACAGCCGTCCCGGAGTTGAGCCCAACCTTTCTTACTCTCCACTCCAGAGGAGACCTGCCTTGCTCAGCCTTAATTCGCCATTCCCTGCTCTGTGATAACCCCAGATCTATATTTCAAGTAACTCAGTAATGCTGACTTTAACTCCGTGGCTGTTGATTGGCTTATTAGCAGACATGTATGTTGCAATAAAGCAAATTTTATGCCTTATTTAGGATTTCATTGCTCTTACGGTAAAAGAAATAGAAACCTTTTTTTTTTCCGCCCAGTTCACAAAAGATTGCACGCAGTGATGCAGAAGGCTACAGCCAGTATCCTGAACCAATCTCATACCTTGTTGAGCTCTGTTCTCCCTTGAGCAGTGCATCTGGAGGCAGTCCGTGCAGTCAGAGACAGAATCTCATCCCTTAGATTTGATTAGCTTCTGTGTTTGTACCTTAGCAGCTAATGTTTCTGTTGACTTTTCTCTAACGTTCCCAACTTCAGGTTCTTAAATGAACCCTATGTGCCAGACTCACATGTTACAGTGCCTTCACACAAACTTTCAATTCCTTTTAAATGCCTAGATTAATTAATTCCTCTTTTTTCTTTTTGTAAATAGGAGTGACAATGCATATTTTTTTTTTTAGATTGCCATACCTTTACAATTGCTTATAATGTTATAAAGATGTGAGATCCTTCACTAATAAAGAAACAATTTTCTAACACTTTAGTGAAAGCAATTTCACCAGCTAGGTAGACTATTTTGGCATTACAGTTTCATTTAAAAATAAGAGCAGTCTGTCTAGTGAGTGGTTATTGCTTGAAAAATTGCATGTAACTTGCATTCATGCACTTACCAAATAGTGCAAAATGCCTGCTTATTCTTCTGCCTGTCATACAAGCAATACAAATTATTCAAAGGAAGGAATGATAGAAAACAAAGCAATGAAAAAATATAAAAAAACCATTGTTTTATGTTTTATGAAACATTGGAGTTGTCAGAAAATGACAGAAGATAGGAAATTCAAAGTTAAGACTGATACTCCATCCACCAGTAGGTTGCTTTTTTCTCTTGTTTCATACTGATGTGATTTGAGGATGAGATGTATTGTCCTAGCTTTAAATTACCTGCCTGCGTTACTTTAGATTATCTAAGGACCACAGAAAATCACTAATCAAAACCAGAGCTTTCACTGATGTTAAAACAATGTGGATGTGCCAATCTGGGGCAGTAGGGAGCACTTTCCTTACTTATTAGTTTTCCATAAGCTTGCATAACATCAAAAATAGTCATTTGAACTCTCTTCTCAGCCTGTAGTAACCTACACTCGACTCTCTATTTATTAAATCTTGACAGTTGCATTCTCCACTAAAATGTTCTTCATGGTGTCGAGCAAAGCAGGGATAGATCAGTTTGTGCAATGCTGTGCTTTGTTTCATTCTTATCACTTGTACCTAGTAAGTGTTTTGGGGGGGGAGTTACTTTTATTTTTCTCCTGCTTTCATCCATATTCTTAAATGGAATGAGAAGTATTTTTGATTCTTTTAATGGCAGTTTTCTTTCTTTTTACTATCGTTAACAATATCAGCTGCTCTTTATTGGAACCGAGTGGGATCTAAGCCTTACCTTTACTCCACAGACAGACAGTAGATGGGCTGGGGGTATGGTTATTTGAACTCCTTGGTAATGCAGACAGCCTCATGGTGTATAAAAGTGGAGACAAGAACAACTTCTGTACAAATGAGGGGCTGAAAGTCAGGTGACTGTTAAAGTAGCCTTTTTCTTTTTTTTTAATTATCTTTTCCCCCTCCAGATAAAAAGTCAACCACCACATTAATCTATATTGGCTAGAACAAAAAATTGATGAATAATTTTCTTTTAAAAAAACATTATGGGAGGAAAAGTTTGTTTAGAAAATATTAGCTTTTTTTTCCCCCCCAGTTTTTTTAAAGCCACCTGGCTTTCTTAAGGAAAAAAATCTGCTATTCAAATAACACTTTTCCAGTCATGTTTTGTTTGGCTTATAAATTTGTTCCAGTAAAGCCATATACTGTGTACAGTACGCCTCGAGTCTTCCTCTGAGTCTGTTCTGTTTACTAATATAGCATTTTTATTTTGCTTCTTTGACTTGTGCGTGGTTTGAAAAGCAATGCTAATGCAGTTCACAGGGATGTTGAATTTAACAGTTCCCCGTGTGAGCTGTGTGTACTGATCAGCTGGGTTTATTCTTTGTTCCTGCCTTCCTCTTGGGACCCGGTTACTTGTCTAACCAAATAGACTGACAGTGAGCAGACGGATACTGCAGCTGATGGTGAGACCACTGCCACCGAGGTTTGTACAGTCGCCGGCACCCAGTTATGGCAGGGGAGAGCGTTTTGCCTCATCTCTTCCCAACCCCTGGGCATGAGGGCTAAACCGCATGTCTCCTGCGGCAGTTCAGGATCCCTCTCTGCACGTGTGTGCATGTGCGTGCGCGAGAGCTTTGCTCGGGGAGTTGAATTTTCAGTGCTCCCTACGGGTTCCTCTTATTTCTGTGTTTGGTTTGGAAGCTGCAAGGCCTCTGTGCTCTGCAGATAGCGGGGCGGTGGCAGTGTCACCCACGCCAACGCCGCCCACCTGTATGGTCGTGGTGGCCAGATTGTGCCCTGGTTTTTTCTATTTGCTTGTTTGCTCTTATAATCTGCAGCCTATGTGAGAGAGAGAGGGGTGAAAAGACAGTAAAAAGCAGTTTTGAAATTTTCTGGATAAAGGTATTTCCACATTATAAATATCTAAGGTTTTCCTTGAATGTAATTTCACGTGTCATCTTCACGTATCACCACCAGTAGTCCAGTAGTTCAGAGGAAGAAAGTAAAAAAATCTGTATTTTCTTTGCACTGAGAATACTCATATCCACCACGTGGTATATAGACTGCAGACAAATTCAACCCTATGTGACTCCAGTGAAGTACATATAATGTTTTCATAATTAATATGGTTGCAGCTGCAAACATGAGCTGAATTCGGTCTGACATCTGGTAGAAGACAGAATCTTACCACAAACACTACTGTAGGTTTTCAGTAGGATCTCATTAATATTTCAGACTGTTAAAATTATCATCAAGGAAAAATTCTCTGTGTGACACGTCAGGACAATTCGGCCTCGGCTGTAAATAGAATAAATTTGAACTGAGTTATAAAGTAATCAAAAGATTTTCCCGTGGGTCATTTGACTAATTAGGACTGTGTGAAAAATTAACAATAAAATAGTGGCACGAGCGTTAAAAGAATCCAAATGGAGCAACAACATAAAGTCTGTTGAGACGAGTCAGGAGTACAGAATGCTTTGAAGTGCCTCTTGCACTCTGTAGCTTTAGGCCTTGAGCCCTACAGAAAATAAAACATAATCCTAAAACCATGACATTTAAAATGTTCAGTTCATTACTCAAAAATGCATGATAATCTCCCTAGCTGCCGTCTTTATTTTAGGGCAGAAAATTTTCCTTATGGATACCTGATTTTCAATTTACTCGAAATTTACTCAATTTACCTTATGGATACCTGATTTTCAAAACGTGTGGTATACTTGCCATCTGAAAATTTAACCCTCAGAAACAGGGCTGCTTGGGCAGTCCTTATTGCATTGCTTTTGAAACTGTGAGCTGAAGTGAATGTGCTGTGTGTGCCATTCCAGAAGACCACCATTGCAGATAGGTCCTGAAAGAATATATACAGGCTAAATATGAAATAAAATTATATAAATACAGAAAGGGACTGAGGTTAGGGAAATAGCATTTTAAGCAAATAAAATGTGCTTCATTCTGTAGAAAGTGTTGCGGGTTGTTTACCCATGGTAAGTTTATGCAAAGCTTTGCCTGTGGCCCAGGAGATGTTGTATGTTTAAACTCTGGGATTATGGAGGTCCAACAGTCCGCTGTTGCCATTCGGTCCTAAACCAGCCGTGATCTCAGTGAGGAGGTCCAACTGCTGCTCCCTGAATAGAGATCTGTGAAGATGGAGCGCACCAATATTTATAAAAGGAAAATGTTTAACACTCCTTCATTCACAAATAACAAATTTGAAAAGGGGAGGCTTGCTCTGAGTTACGAGAACCATGCAAAGTCAGCCAGTGTGTCTACTCCTTCTTAAGCCCTTAACGTAGAGAAAATGTGATTTTAACCTAGTGTGTTCCTCTCACCAATTTTTGTAAAGCTTTCGGTCATATGAGTGGGTAAGGTGTTGTTTTCCAATCTTTCTCATGCTGGCAGTCGGATCAAGAGGAGGACGGAGATCTAAAGGCACAGGTACAGAAACGAAAGGCCCAGATGTTGCTCAAGTATCAATGTTGGAGGTGTTCACCTCTCTCAGCATGTTATTGTCGATTCTCTGTGAAGAAATGTGTAGAAACAGCATTTTGTATCCTTTCAATACTGTGTCCCTTACCTTTCCCTTTCTTTTTCACTTCTTTCAGAATAGTCTGATTAAGCGAATACAGGGTGAAAATGTGTATGTCAAACATAGTAATCTTATGTTAGAGGTTGGTATTGGTATATACCAGTGCATGTACGTACATGTGTGTTAGTTTTAGTGGTAAACTGTGAATCTGCACTATGATGCATGAACTGTGTATTCCTACCTGCTAATAAATCAAACGGATATTTTTTTTCTCAGATTATGATGACTCCTCTAACCTGTACTATAAATATATATATATGCGTGCACGTATGTGTGTGTGCGTCCACGCGCATATGTATGTTTGTTGGAAGCCTCTTTATCAGGTGTAAATTATAGTGATACAGATAAGCTCTTTAAGAGTATTTTTATACTCACTTGTACGAGATATGCTATGCTGTTATCTTTCAAAATGCCACATTTTCACAGAGTGTTGTGTTAGTGCTGTGCTCCCCGGCTCCCTGAGATGTTACTTCCCTCTTTACTAACCAAGCTGTGTGTTTTGGCTCTAAAATTTGGTTGGCTTAGGATGTATTACAAACTGCTCTATTCTTTTAAAACTGTCCAGGATCTAGACAAAACCCAGGAAGATCTGATGAAACATCAGACCAATATAAGCGAGTTGAAACGCACCTTCTTGGAAACCTCCACAGAAACGGCTGTGTCTAATGAGTGGGAGAAGAGGCTTTCCACATCTCCCGTTCGGCTTGCAGCAAGGCAGGAGGAAGCTCCTATGATTGAACCACTAGTGCCTGAAGAGGTCAGCGTGAGCTGAAAGGCTTCATTATGTATTTGTCTATTCGTTTTTACTTATAATACCTCTCAGTAGATTAGAGGCCGTAGTTAGA
Source organism: Gymnogyps californianus (assembly GCF_018139145.2). Taxonomy (NCBI): domain Eukaryota; kingdom Metazoa; phylum Chordata; class Aves; order Accipitriformes; family Cathartidae; genus Gymnogyps; species Gymnogyps californianus. Next base: position 54,492,079 of record NC_059472.1, on the reverse strand, counting down.
GGCCATTCCCCACTTGCAGGTGCTCCCTTCTCTCAGGACTCAGGCTCTAGCAGCAAAGATGCAAGGAAGAGCAGATACCTTTCTTTGAGAGAGAGAGAGAGTATGAAATTCACTGTAAGCCACGTGGCAGAATTGGGTCTCTCTGAGGGTGCAAAACGCAGGCTTCGTTACAGGTTCGGTGAGCTTGAGGAAGTCTGGCCATGCATGAAAGAAACCATGAAGGTGATGGAGAGAAAATTTAAACAATGGTGACTGGTTGGGAGCAGTGGTGTAGTGGGATGGATGGGGCTGCAGTACCAAGCTTGACAAGAAAATACAGAGCAAAGGGCAGAATTCTCTCAGTGTTTGAAGATGGTGAAGAAATAATGATGATAATTAGACCTGCTTGGCCAGTTCCATAAAGGAGCTGCTAGTTGCTTTAGTCTGCTGGATACCATTTTGTTGAAGACCCAATGCAGGTTGCTAAGTGTCTGCATTTTCATGCAGTGTGCATGCGTGAAAAAATCTTGCTCACTGTGCAGTCTTGAAGTGTTTGCAAGAAACTTGACAATTAAAAAGCTGCCTTTTATTTAGTTTGTGGGTAGATAATGAGATGTAGAGGTAACAATGTAACATTCACGTTGCCATAAAATACATAGATCTTCAAAAAAAGCAGAGAGTCTTGATTCAAATCTGGTTGAGCAAAAAGAGCTATGCTTGTGTGGTCTGCATGAAGATTAATTTTTTTATTCTATTGTGGATGGATATCTGGTTTCTGTCTCACAGGAATCATCTTTATGGTTACCACTTGTTTTTAGCATTACAGACCAATAAATGGTCATAAATTTTGCTTCTGTCCCCCAGCACTGATGTAATGTTGTAAGTAATTCAGCAAAAATTGGCTGGAAAGTGTAATTCGAAAGTCTTCTGCTTTCCCACCTTAGAGGTTGGCATTGCAGACCCACAACTCTCTGGGGAAGGGAATCCCTGGAGGCATGCAGATAGCACATGTCAGCTTCTCCTCTTAGGGAAACGGATGTTGCCAAGAAAAAGGTCCCAGCTCCTCTTCTCCCACATTGTACCCATCTAACCAGTGGCTGATACAGGCATCAGACATGCGTTAGAGTGGCCATCAAGTTGGATTAAAATACCTAAAAAGCAGACTCAGTGCCCAAAGCTTACCTTTTGGAGAGAGTGCTGAGGAGTCTTAATGTTGTTCCTACTGTCTTGTTCAAGAATCATAATAGATCCTATGACCATGTTAGTTTGGTTGTAGTTGAAAATACGGGTTTTCTTTCTTAAAAGTAAAATTGTAACTATAATGAACAGGATGCACTTAACATATTAAAGATGTAAGGAACTGTTGAAAAGGGAGCAGCTGGCTAGCTGAGCCTGAATCAGAGGAGTGCAGATGAATCAAACTTATAACCCACCCCAGTTCATTTCATGTCTTTATTACTTTAGAAATTTAATAACAATTTTTAATTAAAATGCACAAGCAGTAGCAAAGCATTACACAGTTATGTAGGCTTCACCCTGAGGAAACACATCCAAATTAACCATTAATTTGAAAAGGAAAAGGGCAAGAGTTATCGTTATCTGGTATCTCTTCTCTTACTGGAAGACTTGCTCAAAAGCAATGTCCAGTTACTATATCTTATATTCATCTAAGTAAAGTACAGCTGTCCCACAGAATCTCATCCAAATGAAGGCGTTTCTGTGGAAAAATGTGAGTGGATTTGAGCTTTCAGAGACTAACTCTGAGGTGACTTCTGGCACTAAGGGACCCTGCTGTAGATAACATCTGACCATCCTTTTTCGTCCCACTAAGCGGGATGGTTTCAGTTCACATGTCCTGCTGAAAGAGGAATTTTTCAGGAAAAAACTGAAGCCATGCCTAGGTCAAAATCAGCACCTTGATGTCTACTAAGAAATGTGGAGGCAGTCAGGATAGAGAGCATGTAGAACTGCATTACGTAGTAGCTTCTTCTAGTCAAAGAAGTTACACATTTAACTTAGCATATCCACTTTAAAAATGTATTCAGTGCTGTTACCTGTAGCTCTTTAATATAACAAAACAGGGACAGGAGGGAGAATATGCCTTTTCAAAATGTGTGCTTTGAGCATTTGGCACCTGCGTGTGTTCGGTCAGTTTGACTTTAAGCCTGTCTAGTCACCAGTTGGTTTCTTACAATAACAGGGGAAATACTTTGGTTTTCTTTAGTTATGAAAAATACAGTTTTAAATATCTGCCATAGTGGTGGCCAGATAGCTGCAGAACATGAAAGCCATCATATTAACAAACTCCTTGGTAATGTTTAGTCTGATCTGGATTGGATTAAACCAGCACTTTAGAAATAAAGAATTTATGCATCTTATTGCAGTCAGAGAGATGAGCCGTTTCTGCCTTTCTCTCTCTAGTTTCTCGTTTTGTATCTTTCTTTAAATGTCTACCTTTCTTCTTGAGTACATGGAGCATATATATTTAAAACAGTACCCTTTTATCATGCCAGTCATACTTCCATTGGTATGTCTAATGAGTACACTAGCAGTTGAAGCGGGTAGAAAGGGTTTGGCAAGAAACCTGCTTTGCTCTGCAGGGGCTTACTTGCTTTAGCCAAATGAAAAAAGTGGCCAGCCCAGAAGCTGGGCTCAAAAGGCTTAGGAAATTGAGTCTTACCAACATTTAAAACTTTCCCAGTTGGTCAAGTTGCAGAGATACTATTCTCACAGCATTGGGAAGGCACTGATGGGATAAAAGTGAGGAGGAGGATTTTGGTGTCATGCTATAGCGATAATACAGCAATGGTTAGCTTCCGGCATAGGAAGAAGACTTTGAGACCTCTTATACTTTTAAGGAGAAAGGGAGAGCTGAAATCTTTGCAGGGCAGACCTTCTGCCTGCTTCAGCAGGGAATGCTGCAAACTCAGGAAAGAGCTAAGTCCAGGGTGAAGGTGGAGGGGCCTGTTCTCGGCTATTGATGGAGGCCATGTAAGTTGGCACCAGACACAGTTAAATGAATAATATAAGATGAAATTAACACAGTGCATCCACACCCGGGTGTTACTCAATTCAGTGTTTTTCGTGCTACGCAAATGGTATGCTCATGTCTGCTTTGCATTCATCACAGAGAGACACTGATTTCACTTCTTATTGGAAAACTCTTTGCTGTAAAAATTTTCTGTTTAATTCTGTTTCCTAATTTACCATGCAATTAATAATTTGTAGAGCAGAGAAATATGATGAGCTATTGTAAAGTATAGTGGACTTTATACCCTCCGTTTACTAAAACCATTTATTCCCCTGACATTAGACCAAAGAAGAAAGAGAAAAATCAGAAAAACTGATATTTTTGCAGAAGGGAGGTACTACATTCCTTGAATTGCAGGTAAAAACAAATAATACTTTATTGAAATGCAGTCAGATAGGCCGGCAATGATTTATTATTTTATTATCTTTTTGCCTTTCCAAGCCCCCCTTTCTGTCTTTTTTTTTTTTTTTTTAATTATTTCATAAGTTCCAGAGAGAGATGTAATCTGGGGGCCAAATTCTGAGGAATGAGTCCCCTCCAGAGCTTATGGCTTCCTAATAGAGACTGATTTCTCTGCTAGTTAGAAATCTACTTGCACGGTGCTGTTTTGTGGATGTTGTTTGCAGTTGTGCATGCATTTCCAGCATAAGCCTCACTGAGAATGTTATGGTGAATGGGGCACTTCTGTCATTAGAATTAATTTCCTTTATACTGTCAAGTGAATTCAGATTATGCTGAGTGATGGTGAACTTTGTATTCTTATTGGTTTTTCTATTAGCCAAGTGTGATAGAGAAGAAGCTGCAGGAAGGAGAATCTGCTGGCACTTTGGTTACTTCTCATCAAATCATTATCCAGAAAAGTATCCCATCATCCCTAGAGGTTATTTTTAATTCATTCGATTTTAAACTACCACATTTGCTTAGTTAAATACAGAAGTTACGGTCTTAAGGTCAAATAACTGGATGCTGATTGCATAGTCAAAGCAAATCACATAGCATATTTGCATAAGGAGGAAAAAAGACGCTGCATTAAGTTCCATTCAGAATCTTTAGTAGTGTGGTGTTTACTGTGTTGTACTGCTCAATTTAAACAATCCTGAAGGGGGTCGATGTTATTCGAATGAAAACAAGGAAATTCAGTGCAGGCTATGGCTATATACAAATGCATCCTATTCTAAAACCTCATCAACAGTGTGTTTGTGACAACTGGGGAACAACTGAATGGATGTATTTGCCATATTTTTGTAATTTGTTTTTGACTGTTGCATTATGAACCATTGCAATATATGATTTTTAACCTCAGGATGATTCCAATCATCATTTTAAATGATGCACTAAAATGCTATTCTACTTCAGATTAATACAGAAATAGTGTGGCAAAAGTAATTTTTTGTGTCCAGGTTATATGGACCTCTAAGGGGAGGGAATATGCAAAGAAATCATACTTTGCCTAAGGTGGTTCTGTTTATTTGTTTGATAACTGCTCTAAGAGGTACAATGGTAGAAGTTATTATATGCTTTCAGAAGAGATAGCATTGATTTATTAAAAATCTTCATACTTTAGTTCTCCTGAAGTACAGATAAACCTTCAGATATTCTAATTTAGCTTTTATATCTCAAATATAGGGCACTGAGGATTGGGTTATTATAGACAAAATACCCTCTGAGGTAGTTGATGGTGAATCGAAAAAAAATCTGGCATACAAAATAGTGACTGTGAGCAGTAAAACTGCCTTTCCACCTGAGATATTAAAATCCAGTACCATTCTAATGCAGAGCTTTGAGGACTTGGAAAGTGAAATACAATCCAAAGAGGAGAATAAGCAGAAAATGTTCACCCTAGGAAAGTCCTATGATACCGTATCCGGGAAAATTGTAACCATGACAAGTAAAGCTAAAGAGGGTGAGAAAGCAGTACAGCCTTCAGTAGAAGCTTTGCAAAAAATGGAAAGGGAAGTGCAAGAATCTGTGAAAGTCATTCCGGTAGTGGCCGAGTATGAAATCCTCGAGCCTGTCCCCGATGAGAAAGCCAGGCGGGGATCCGATGTGCAGAGCACGAAAAGAAAGCTGTCCGACTCTCTGACACCCATAAAGGAAGCAGAATCTCAGTTGCAAAGTCCTGAAGAGGAGAGTTTGAAAAAGACACTAAAGATGGACCAGGATTTGCAGTTACATGGTACACTGGGAAGCTTGCAGCTTGGCAAAGCAGAAAAACACCTTGGCAGTGAAGCTGTAAAAGCAGGGGCATTTGCCCGGAGAGATAAGAGCCTGTCTGAGTGGAGATATTCCAGAGAACAGCCATTTACCGTTGCTACTGCTCACTATGTTACCAAGTCGTCTGCGTCAAAAGTAGTGGTAACAAGTGGCTTTGACTTCATGCCACGGTTTAAAGATTAAAGCATGACTTCTTTTAGGCAATCCCCTCACACCACCCTACCTTTCGGTTCTCTTGCTGCTTGGCTTTATGTTGACAGCAGCCAACCCAGCTTATTTTTTTTCCCCTCATACTTTGACTCCGTCCCACGGTCTGAAGCAGACATTATATAAGGCTTTCAACCTTTCTGGTTTATTTAAAGATCCATATTACTGAAAAGTAGTATTGCTGCTGTGGCTTGTTAATAAAAGGAAAAAAAAGGTTTGCTTGAACCAGCAAAACGCCAACGCTAACAACTATGCTTTGTAACTATTGCTTACTACAGCCATTATGAATTTGCTCTGATTTATTTTCCCATTCTTTTCCTGTTTCCAACCTCTCCGTGCCCCCGCAACCTTCTCTCCCTTTCCTCCGTCTCTGCCTCTGGTTTTGGCAATTAGTATGTCTGTGCATGTGGGTCTGCCTTTCTTCTCTGTATGACTCTACATTTCTTTGTCTGTTTAGACTAAACAGTCCACCAGTGAAAAAACCTTGGATGGTTCAGATATCTTCAGTTTAATAGAGTCTGCCAGAAAACCGACTGAGTTCATAGGAGGGGTTACTTCTACTTCACATAGCTGGTCTCAGGTGGCCGTTTGATTCCCTCCATCAACGTTATAACCGCACACCAATTACTTTTGCTTTTCTTTTGTTTCCTGTTTTTGTGCATAACTCAGAACCTGTATAACTAATGCATGTATTCGTGTGACTTTTCCTTTGTTACAATAGACCGCAATAGAAACTTCACCGAAAAGAAAAGAAAAACAAAAAAAACCAGGTTTTCTCTCATTTTACTTTATTTTGGTCATTTTGCAGGGTGCTGTATTTTGCCTTTATAAAACTCACACAAAAATACCAACGAGAAAAACACTGTGACATTTCTCTTCACTTTTAAAAATTGTGATTCTTGCTTTGTTTTTCATTTCTGCTATTCTGATAATGTCCTGAGAACGAAAATCCATGCAACGTGAGAGAAATAAATTGGCAAAATGTAATACCCATTTTTTAATTTCTGTTCACAGTACATTAAGCTGAGGAGTTATTGCAAGTAGTGTGGTCTGCTTCTGACGCTGAGGGGTTTTTTTCCTCCTTCTCTGCAGAGAATAGACACGATGACGTCTCAGGAGATAACTTCCAGTGAAATGAAGCAAGCAGTTCAGCCGCATCAGGATGCAGTGAAGAAGGTTGTACAGGAGACTGTGGTTATCAAGGAGAGACATGGGATGGATGTGCAGGCAAGCGGGGATCCTGCTAAAGCGGCCGGACTTGCACTGGATGCCCAGGCTGGGGCAGCGTCGGCGGTGGCTGCTGGTGTGAAAGGGAAGGAGGGCTCTGCTGGAACTGAGGGGGTGAAGGAGGAGAAAAGGGAGGAGGCTGGGAAAGCCCTAACCAAACAGGAAGGAGTCGCTGCTGCTGCTGCTGCTTCGTGTGAGCAAGCAGAGGAGCACAGTACAACAGTCCACCTTTCAGAGTCTTTGGAAAGAAAAGCTCATTTTGAGGTAACTCGTTATTAAATCAGTGCTGAATTGTGAATGTAGGCAATAGTGGACTAAGTTAATTCCTGTCATGGAAAGTAAAGTGTACCAAGCTTTTATGATTGCATCTTTACAGCAGGCAGTCCTCTTGTTTCTCCTCTTATTTCCTCCTTGCGTGGCACCTGCAAGGCTTGTTGCGGTTTCCACCATTGGCAAAATGCCATGCGTGTTTTACTTAAAAGCGTTTTTCATGCTACAGAGAAATACCTAATTTGGTGGTGTTTTATGCAACGGATAACAAGAATTCAGCTGGCATTCTCTTTGGTAAAGTCCATCAAGATTGGCAAAGTTCATGTGTCCTCAAAGACAGAAAATATATTGGTTTTTCCATCCTTGGTACAATTGTAAATAAGTGTGCTATGTCTGAAACAACCCAGGTTCCTTATCTTAGCCCCATTAGCAGAATTTCAAGAACTGTTTTGTAGAGGGGTTAAAAAAAAACCTTGTTCTTGCTCTTTTTTCTGAGAGCCAAATGGAAGACTAAGCCTGAACAGGATTCATTTTCTTGTAATTTTAAGGAAATGTAGAATCACAGAATCCCAGAATAGTTGAGGTTAGAAGAGACCTCTTGAGGTCATCTGCTTCAGCCCCCCTGCTTAAGCAGGGCCATCCAGAGCCAGTTGCCCAGGACCTTGTCCAGACAGCATTTGAATATCTCCAAGGAGGGAGACTCCACAACCTCCTTGGGCAACCTGTGCCAGTGCTCGGTCACCCTCACAGTGAAAAGGTGTTTCCTGATGTTCAGAGGGAGTTTTCTGTGTTTCAGGCTGTGCCAATTGCCTCTTGTAGTGTTTAGATCTTTTCTGAAGTTTTTTTTCCATGAAATCCAGGATAGTGCTAAATGTTGCCAGCATTATATACGTATACGTACCACTGTAACGAAGAGAATTTTCTCTTCTTTTTGTCAAATGCAGAGCACTTTTTAGTTGTTCCCCCTCCTTTTCCCAAGCAAAAAAAAAAAATGTTCTGAGAAATCCATAAGCTTTGCTAAATGTTCCAATTCCTTTTTTTTGTTCACACAGTCACCAGTTGTGAAGACTGAGACTATCAGTTTCAGTAGTGTTTCTCCTGGTGGGGAAAACCTTGAAATTTCAACAAAGGAAGTACCAGTAGTCCATACAGAAACAAAAACCATTACGTATGAGTCCTCTCAGGTAAGAAATTCTGCAGAAGCCAGGGTCTAATTTAACATGCTGTTAAGGAACCTATGGTTATTCACCCGTCTTTAAGTGTATGCCTTAGTGTAAACTGTTCTAAGTTGTTCAAGTATTAAATATGGAGGAGGATGTACATAAGAATAGCTTACCTGAGGGTGACGCTCATGTCCTGATGTAGGGCCTTTTGAGAACATTGATGAAACTACAGATTTCAAAGCCCCAGCTTCTCATCTGTCCTTCCAGAAGTGAAGGGGAGTCTCCAGATGCAGAGAGAAATACTGACACATGATCACCCTCATAGCAGTTATTTCCCTACCATTAGATACTGGCTTTATGAAGAACTGTAGAAATAGGGAAGTTCAGCCAGTCCAGTTTTTGCCTCCCTGTGCTCAGGAGCATGTTTTTGATGACTGCTTTTCTCTTTTGGTTCCCTAGGTGGATTGCAGTGCTGACTCAGAACCGGGTGTACTGATGAGTGCACAAACTATCACGTCTGAAACCACCAGCACTACAACCACTACACATATCACCAAAGTGAGTCCTCAGAAAACTGAGAGCTTTTTTTTCACAAGGGTGTATGTTTTCTTAACTTCAATTCTATTATTTATTTTAAAATGTGGACACATGCTTATACTCTCTGGACAAAATCCTATCAGTTTTGGGTACCTGTCTTCATTCACCTGTCTTTGGCTATCCTGGCTTCATTAACGCATCATCCAAGGACTTGACAAGGGATCTGAGAGTCATTAAACCCTTAGGGTATGTTTATGCAAGCACAAAACCTTGCTGTGCAGAGACACTTGACTTAGCTGCAAATACTGTCTGGAACTGGAAGCAGTGTAGCCACGTTGGCATCATATAGTAGCCAGGAAGGAATAGTTTGCCTGAGCATGAGGCTCCATTGACATGACTATACTGCCTTTGAGTCCTGAGCTATTTTCCCTGTACGGTGTTGAAAGCACATAGTAAATCTGTATCATGTAGTCATAACGGGACATTCAGTCAGCTCAGACGCCTCGGTCGCATTGCTGGGTGGTACCCTAAGGAACCTGCTCACAGCCAGACCAAAAGCTTATGGCTGCACAGGCAAATGATGTTGGATCTTCCAAGTTCCAAGATAGCATCTAAATAACAGTTCCTCCCTACGCAGAAACACTCTTAATGCCATGACAGCTCTCCTAGCAACATTCACTGAGGACAGGATTTCATCTTCCTGCAGTGAAATTCACCCTTCAGTAGATGAGCTATACAAAGGCCATACCACCCTGTACGTCCATCTGAAGCCTGCAGTTGGACTTAACTAGGTCTTAATATGAGCTGTCTGTATGTCCATTCTTTTCTTCATGGAATGAATTTACCATAAGTACCTGCCATTTTTGACATACAAACATCTCTCCTGACACGTGTGCAGATTGACTAGAATCATAGAATTGTCTGTGTTGGAAGGACCTCTGAAGTTCATCTAGTCCATTCAGAGCAGGCCAACTTCAGAGCTGCTCTGGTTGCAGTTCCGGGTTGTCTCCTCTGTGCATGCTGTTTGAGATAGTTCAGATAGTCATGTCTGGGTTCCTGCACGGATCGTTCTCTGGATGAGTAGCAGCACTCATCAGCAAGTAAGTTACTGACATGCATTTGTCCCTTCCATCTAGACTGTGAAAGGAGGCATCTCAGAGACAAGAATTGAAAAGCGAATAGTCATCACAGGAGATGCAGATATTGATCATGATCAGGTAAAATCTATAAACTGCTAAAGGCTACCCTGAAGACTGCCAAAGAGAACATTTCTAAACATTGCTTTAGAAGATGCTATTCATACTGGCATGCCCTAAATTAAACTGGATTAGTAGTTAAATCAGTGATAGTATATTTCATATTTTAATCATTTTCCTCATTTGTAAATTGTGTAATATCTCATGAATCTCTCCACCTTGCTACTGATCATGCATGTTCCACCTCCTTTTTGTTTTTGCCCTTCTGTGGTTTCCTTGGGATAGGCGCTGGCTCAGGCAATTAAAGAAGCCAAAGAGCAGCACCCTGACATGTCAGTGACCAAAGTAGTGGTACATAAAGAGACAGAAATCACACCAGAAGATGGGGAGGATTGACCACAGGTAAGAGGACTAGATGATTTTCCTAGGCATTTACTGGGCTGGCATGTTGCAAATGTTGTTTTCCTACCATAATTCACCTCTAACTCTTTGCTTTCTCTCACTGGCATTTGCAAGTTGCATTTGTGCTGGTTATCAGTTCTGGTATTTGAATGTAAACCACATTCAGCTCTAAAAATCTTTCTTCATTTAATGTTGCCAGCTGGAGAAAGAGAAACTACTCTTGCTTTTGTGTTGGCTCTCTGGAAAGTCCTCATTGTCCATGCTTTGATATAGTCTAATTTTCTAATTCTGAAGTCAAAAAAATCTGTTGTCTGCTTTTATGTCATTTAAGAACAAAAATAATTTGTTCTTAAAGGCATGCATTTTGTTTAAAAATGCCAAGGGAAAAACCTACAGTTGCTTTTTAAATGTCCCATGCAGATATGTTACAAGTTAAGCTTTAATTCCTAACTTGCAAAGATACGGTCCAACTTGCTGTTGATTTTTCTTTTAAACCCAGTGAATTAGTGTGTCGGTATTTGGATGTCTTGGCTTTCTTGTATTTGAAAGAGCATTTTATGTTTTAAAGCAGCATTGTTTATCAGGATGAGATGATAATGCAGCTTTTCTTGTGTCAAGTTTTTTTTCAGTAAAGGCATGCTCTCCAATTGTGGCTGGCTAAACAGATGTCTTAATATTACTATATTTATTCTGTGTGCAAAAACATGTCATGCGTACTAACCTGCTATGCAAAAGCCATTAATGCCAGCACCATTGCACAAATTGCTTTGAATGCTGTATGCAGAAGGGGAAAAAAAAGCTGCTTGTCTGATTTGTTTAAATTGATAGCAGCATTTTATTCTTAAAACAATATATATTCCCTAGCACTTGGTGTAAGTAACGGAGTATAATGCACAGCACCTTTTGAAGCTGTTTTGCTCTCCTGCTTTTGGATATACAGACCCTAAAGAAAATTGAATTTCAGTATCTGTTATTTATTTGGAAGATGGAACCAGTCACTGAGGAGTGAGTAGCTGTGATTCTTGTGGTATTCTGCTAATTGTTTCAGAGACAACGCAATGTGGCTTGCTTAGAAGTCTATTGATGTCACTAATTCTTTCCATTGGCGTCAGTGGACTTTGGACTTGGGCCAAGTTGCTTATACTGGGATGATGCTGTTTTCAAATAGCTTTTGTTACATGAACAAATTGACAAAATCTCTTTTGTAAGAGAGTAGTTGCTTCAAATAATTAACTCGGTTCTCTTTCCTGCAGGAATAACCTAGATTGCATATGAATCCAGACATGCACACCAGTAGGAATACGAGAGCCTATACAGAGTCTCAGTTCCAACCTGACTGACTTGTATCTGTCTATGGAAAATTTCAGTACAGAAGAATTGATCTTGACCGTTAATAAAGAAACTGGCAGAGACACCTTCCCATAGAAAGCAATCTGAATCAGCAGCAGTTAAACAATATTGCATGAAGCAACGATAAAATTACAGAAAAGCAGCATTTTTAATTTTCTTAAAATGTCTAAGTTTTCAGCTATACCTGCACGTTCATAAACAATATAAACAGTGATCTCATGTAACACATAAACAGTTCATGCCTTTCACAGTTTATGAAAGTCTAAACAAATTAAAATTTGTTAGGTGGCAAGCCTTTTGTTTACAGATATTGTAAATGAAGATTACCCCCCAAATGCTAGAAGCTGTATAGGTACTGTGTATAATGTTTTACCACACATTAGACGTGCCAATAACACGGTTTATTCAGTAAACAACTTGAATCTTATATTTGTTTCATCTGGTTTTATTACTGCCCGATAAACAATGACGAATCTTTACTCTTACCAAAATATTTAAATGCTTACAAAGTGTGCTTTGTATACCTGACTGAATACCTTATGAGGTAGTAATGATTTTAGTATATTAACTTTAACGATTTTTGTCAGCATTGTTCAGAGTCAGCTTCCAGTCACCCTTCACAGATCCTAACCTTGTAAATTATATGTAGTTATTTTGGAGAAAAAAATCTGTATTTTACTTAGTTTGCAGCATTAGAAAATTATTAATCTGAAATAACCGTGATGGTTTTCTATTGATTTCCCTTTTGTTCTCAGAGGAAAAAAAGGAAAAAAAAAAAAATCTGTTTGAGAATCTGGTCAGCATTTACTATCTAGTTCAGAGTCAAGCCTTAACCTGTACAGAACATCCACTGAAAACTCGTTAGTGTCCAGCTATAATACCCACTGAAGGGATAGCGTCCATTACACTGTCAGCTGCATCACAACACATGGTGAATGTATGTTTCTGCATAGTGAAATAAAAGTGGTAAATGCATCCAAAATCGTATTGTTCTGTGTCTAAAAGCACCTAGTGTTTTTTAATATTCAAAACGTTAAGTTAAGTTTGAAAGACACCACAGGTTTTACTCATCTGCACAGTAGACATGTTTTGTCTTCAGCGGCTGATGCTGCACTGTGCAGACAGTTGGAGTTAGCGGAGCATCCAAAGGGATGACAGTGTTCACCTTTGGGCATGTGATGTTTGCAAAGGAAAAGGAGTATTTGGTCCCTTCTGTTTTCTCTGGTTGTGTACCGTTTCACCGAAGCTAAATGAAGGATTTTGTGGTTGCTTAGAAAGTGAAGGCCAGTAGCGCTTGGTCCAGATCCACTCTCTTTTTGTACTTTTGTTCTGAAACCTGGATAAAATTCTCTTTAAAGCAGTGCTTACTTATCTGTTCCTTTTTCTTGCTCCTTTGCCACATCTCTTTGATGCTCCCCTGGTACTTCAAGAGAAATTCGTAACAATTAATTCACCCTTCAATCTGTATTTCCTTGCAGGATTGAAAGAAATGGGTACAAGCAGACTTTTCAGGACATAAAGGGCCAAATTTGCCCTTCGTTGTTTACACGGGGCTCCCTCACATTGAAGTCAATGGATTTGGCTTCAGTGGAGAGCAGGATTTGACCCAGTGACTTGTTAATAAATGTTTATTTTCTTAATTTAGAAAGAAAAATAGTATATATAGAGAGAATAACCTGTAGATAATAATTAAAAGTAATATCCCAAGGCTTTTAAAGCTTTGCCCTTAGTCTCCAAAATGTCTTCCTTCCACCAGCCATTCTTCATGCCTTTAATCCAGAGTGCTAACTATGTAACTCCCCCTACCACCGTCATTGCTTACCTCTCGCCTAATGACCAACGCAAAGATTACGGTCTGTTGTGATCTTTGATTGATCTCTCCTCCTCCGAGTCCAAGAGCATCTATGTTCTCAGCCCTCTCGGTGACGGTAGGCTCAGCTCTCTGTTGCTGCCAGCGCCCGGCGGCAGCCAGGGGTGGAGGAGGTACTCGCCCTGTGTCTCAGCAGACGGCATGCCAGCTTTTCTCGCTACTGCATCAGGAGTTTAAAAATAGACTCTGAAGCCATATTGATCTTCCCTCAGGTGCCCCTCATGTTGTCAGCTAAGAAACAGCATTGTATTACCTCAGAGAGACGCGAGGCGATTGCACAGCCTTCTCTCCAGAGTTAGCGTTATATTTTAGCATGGCTTGAGGAGATTGTACTTTGGTAATACTGCACAGTATGTACGCTGTCTAAAGATATTGTATCGTAAGAAGTTAGTCTCCTTGGAAAGGACGCTCACAGCTAAGATACGGCCTAAGCGTATGGAAACTATGAGGAGATGAGAGTGGGCAGGCAAGGACATCTCAGTGCCACTGTTGGCAGTAGACCCTTGTTTGCGGGATGGTTCCTGGAAGTGATAGCTTTGGTTTTTGTTAGAAACTGTTTCTTGGGTTGTCTGCCTAATGCTGTGCCACATGAAATAAAGAACACCTGCCTGTTTCTACCAACCATCTTTTGTCTCCGTCTCTTCTCATTTATTGTTGGTCTTTGTCGGGCTTCTCGACGTAAAACAGCTTAGAAAACAAACCGTCAAATACCGTGTTCCTTGAAAACACCATTGCCAACACAGACACCAGTACAGGAGACAGCCTCACTTGGTACAAGAGGACTCACAGCTTCAGCCCTGTGAGAGCTGGCTGCTCTGCACCGCTGAGGTAAGGGACCAGGATGGCCAGGCAGGGGCTTTGCACACCAGGCAAGAGTGGGCATAGCAAGCAATCACAGCAATTGTGACCATTACAGATACAGAAAAAATGAATACATTGCCTTGGCATTTTTAAGGCTGTTTGGAATCACTTAACATTTATCCCTCTGAAGTTTTTTAAGGCTGTCTCATCACAAATGGCAAGTAATGGTGTTCTGTGCTCAAGCATATAAAAAGAAATTTAATGGGCCTCTAAATCCAGATATTAGATCAAAGCAAGGGTTTAACAGCTTAGTCTTATTTCTTCCCAGAGCAGATTTAGGCAGCTGGTGAGATGATGTGGCTCACCTGTACACCAATTTGTATCTGCTGAAATTATTGTTCCTTATAAATAGTTCTTCATGGCAAATTAATTGGACATTGAGTGCAGGCTTCAGTTTGGTGAACACCCTGGCAAATCTTGCTGCAGATTTCTTGCCTTAACCCAAAATAGTTTTGTCAGTTAAGATCACAAGGCCCATTTACAAGCTTCACCTTTACATCTTCCCTCTTCACAAGTAATAAGGGTGAGGTAAAGAAACACGTTCCCCTTTTTTATACAGGAGTGATAATGGTCCAAGTTCTGCAGAGCTAGGAATCAAACCTTAATTTTTAATCATTTTTCCTAGTCTAGCCTATTAGAAGTTTCTGACATGCCTGAGGCAATGCTGAGATACATTGTGTGATTTTTTTTTTTTTATGTTTGTTGAACACACCAGCAGCACATACTATATACTCTTAACTGTATTGCCCGAACAAAATCCTGTTCAGTCAACCACATGTTCAATCAAACTGGCTGGCATAATTTTTATATTGTTAGTTACCATACAGTCAGAGACCCTACACAAAAAACTATCTCAGATTAACAAAGTTCAAACTAATACCAAAGGAACCCTCATTTTCATTTGACTTCAGCTATTTCAAAATATTAAGAAGTGATGTTTTTCAAGGTACATATGTCCCAAACTACAGTTCACTGTTTTGAAAATTGATCTCAGGTCTTCTATATTGTTAACTTTAAGGAAAATCCTTAATTAATTGGGCAATTTCCCGTTCCCAAGTCTTAGATCCACTTTCTCCTGAAGTACGTAAGAGTAACACTCGGCTAACGAGAGAAGATTAAAAACAATTGCTAGATTCTCTTCTTTCCCTTCCCCTCCATTACATAAAGCAGCAGATACTTGTTTTCAAGTATTTTCTGTTGGTACTGAACCTCCTTCAGTTGACTCTACTGATCTAATCTCGAGAGGCCTTTGCAATTTCTTTTGCTCCTGAAACCCACTATCTTTAGTTACAGGCTTTCAGTGTTGGTGCCTTCTCTGGCTATGTGCTAATGAAATGACGCCAAACAAACTCTCCATCAAGTGGAGTAAGACCAAAGTCCTTTCAAACAGGATCTGGGGCTGGGTGAACATGAAGAAATGCTTTCTATGACAACAGGAGCTGAACTGGACCTCCTGAAGTCCTGTATAGATCCCAAGGTATAGTGGTGGTTTGAGGTACTGTGGATGCACTGTGAGATGACTATGGGTGGACTAACGGATGACTATGTGAAACGCTTGCTCCATTGCACGTGGGTTTTTTTTAAGAAGGAGGAAATGAAGCACTTTTCTTAAATCTATAGATTACAAAAGCTATATCAGTCTTACACTGCAAATGATGCTTTGCTGTGTCTTTTGTCATTAGTGTTATGCTACATCAGCAAAAAGGTTGTCTGTGGTTGCTCTGGGTTCCCTCAGAGCAACACAAAATACCAGCCTTCCTAATAAAAACTTGGTCATACTCTTAAGAAGACTGCTATTAGTTATTCATCTTTTAGTTCTGTCTCAAATAGGGATTTAGGTTTAAATAAACAATGAGGCATATTGCTGTTAGTTTTATATAAAAATGTTTTCCACAAATTCCTGTATTCATTAACTGAAACCAGATTATTCTATTATCTTGGAAGTACTGTTAGCCCTTGTTCATACTGTAAATTACTCAGGTTTATGCCATTTGATTCCTCCTCCACCCTTTTTTCTGTCTCCCATTCAACGTCAGTCCTGCTCCTCAGCTAGAACTAATGGCTGCTGTAAAGACTACTAGGAGCAGAATTTCAAAAATCCTTGTTTAAAGGAAAACCAATACCCTCAAATTATGCAGAAATCTCAGTCAACTCTCTCCCTTCATCTTATGCTCCCAAATGCAGCTATAACCTCCATAAATCAATGACCTCACTCTTGCAGCTGAAATGACCATCACTCACTGTGAGTAGGATTAATCGCCTGTCTTTGAGAATGACTACAGTGACATAAAGGGGAAAAGAAAAAAAAGAGAAAAAAGAGTACTGACACTAGAAATTTTTTATCTGTACAGTCTACCAGCTCCATTTTCTCCAGTGCAGAACTTAAATAAAACCTTTTACTCTTGTTTCTTTTTGTCCAGAGTTTACTAGGAATTTCTTTTTAATTTTCTAGAAGTATCTTTGCTGTCTGCTTCTGTGGTGAGGTGTACCATGACTCTTAGCTTCTGTGCACAACCAAAGTTGACAATGATGTCAACTAATCTGAACTGCAAAATGCAGATCCCAGAACGTGTGGAGCTTTGGAGCTGCCTGAATTACAACCCAGAGCAGCTTGTTTCCACACGAGTCCTGCCTTACGGTGCACATATTGCTTTTAAGTACTGGGCATGTGTTCTTTAGTGGATAATCCTGAGTGACTATAGTGTAAAAGATACAAGATTAGACAAAGCACATTAAATGGCTCAAGGAAGGGCGTATCATAAATCATACAACAGAGAAAAAAAAAAAGGCAATATATCTGAAAGTACAAAAGCAAATCATTAAGAAACCTTCAAAGCCTCTTCCAGTAGGAAGAGTCCAGCTGATATGATGTTCATTCTTTCCTTAAATCAAGAGTGCTACTAGCACAGATATCCTTCCTTGATGGATTTATGACGTTGTTTCTCAGACATACTGGTTTTCTGGCCAAACTCAGTTGATGGATTTGGCATATGAAGGCTTCTAAAGGCATTTCTATTCCTTTAGTCCAATCTCCAATACATATACAACTTAGACAAACATGAATCATGTTACATAGTCACAGAAGTGTTGACAGTTTCACCACTCATCCTTAGAGCTCCTAAATCCCAAGCTACTGGACAAATACGCACACACACACACATATGTTCCCACAGAACATTATTTGTTCCAACAGTATTTCTATGAAATCATCCTTGAATATGCATTAAACTGGATTTTTTTGTTTTGTTTTTCCACTCAAAATGCCATCTGGTGATTGACATGTCACAAGATTATTTTTTTCCTGCAATCAGATGCAGTATGTCAGTACAAATACTTTTTGTCATATCGATCTATAAAAGTGAATATGTAACATCAAAACACTGCAACATGTGGCCTGCCATCACAGAAATAAAGGACTGTCTTGAATATCTGCATGAGGTGCTCCTGTGACAAGGAAGCTTCTGCAAACTCTGGGAAGATCGCCTGTAATAGTGGCTTATCCCACTACTTCACAGTTATTTTAAATTCTCTTTGTCCCTTCTTGCTTTCTTTCATATTCTCCAACTTAATCCATCTGTGTTTGATCTATCAGGCTCCTCTCTTCTGCATCTTCTCTCCTTTCCAACTTTTCTCCTGGCTTTTGAGGAGACTGCATCTGCTGCTTCTCTTTCCATTCATTCTGCTGTTACATCCTATCCTAACTATCAACCTCCTTTAAAGTCTTGCTAATTCTCTCTGTCCTGCAGTCTTCCCCACTCATCCTTAACAACTTCAGCTCCTACAATGATGATACATCCAACCCTTAAGTGCGTATTTCTTTGCTTTCATGTCTCTCTTCAAATTTCAGCCTTGGTTCATTCTTCTCTTCTTATCACTGGTGTCTTTCCCAGGACTGATTTTATCAAGCAGTACTCTCTGATTTTTTTTTTTATAGCCACTTTCTCCCTCTTCAGCCATCATCTGATCTCTTTCAGCATCAGCCCATTCTCTCACACATTGACACTTGGCCCCTTCATGTTTTCTGGTCCATTAGCTTTCATGGGTTGTCATCTGCTTTCAGACCTTTCAAACCCCATCCCTAGTTTCTCTGCTCCTCTTTCTGACCCATCATTGAAAAGCATGCATGATGGAAATCCTGTAGATAGTTTTCCTTCTGTACAATAAACATTCTTTTTTCTAACAATGTTAAACAACACTCTTCTATTTAAATAAATCCCCCCAAGCAGACAATGTAAGTGCTGCCTGTTGCCTCTACTTCTTTCTGCATGGGCTCCTGCCCATACCTTCCAAGGAGATCATATTTAAAAAGCAGAATGACTTTTATCACCCTCTCAAATTCTGTCCTCTTCATCTTCAGCTTCCACTTGCCCTTTTCACAGACATACAAGTTTTTTGTCTGCTTCAACTTCTGACAGCCTGTCATGGTTTAACCCCAGCCAGCAACCAAGCACCACACAGCCGCTCGCTCACTCCCGCCTGGTGGGATGGGGGAGGGAATCGGAAGAGTAAAAGTGAGAAAACTCATGGGTTGAGATAAAGACAGTTTAATAGCTAAAGCAAAAGCCGCACATGCAAGCAAAGCAAAACAAGGAATTCATTCACCGCTTCCCATCGGCAGGCAGGTGTTCAGCCATCTCCAGGAAAGCAGGGATCCATCACGAGTAACGGTTACTTGGGAAGACAAACGCTGTAACTCCGAACATCCCCCCTTCCTTCTTCCCCCAGATTTACATGCTGAGCATGATGCCATATGGTATGGAATATCCCTTCGGTCAGTTGGGGTCAGCTGTCCCAGCTGTGTCCCCTCCCAGCTTCTTGTGCACCCCCAGCCTCCTCACTGGTGGGGTGGTGTGAGAAGCAGAAAAGGCCTTGACTCTGTGTAAGCACGGCTGAGCAGTAACTAAAACATCCCTGTGTTATCAACACTGTTTCCAGCACAAATCCAAAACACAGCCCCATACTAGCTACTGTGAAGAAAATTAACTCTATCCCAGCCAAAACCAGCACACAGCCTCAACTCATCCTCATGATTGCATCCCAAGGGATCGTTCTCCTCACAATATCAGGTTTATTTCCTAAATCTTAAGCTCCTCTCATTCTAAAAATGTCTGCTCTGGTCCCCACCAACTCTCAATTTCACATCCAGGACCATGTTGTTGGTATTATCTAGAGCTGCTCTCTCCCACTCTGCAGGCCAGCATGTTTTCCCCCACAACAGCTACCACAGCATCTCTGGTTGTCTTCTCCAGGCTCAGGACCAGTACTCTACTGTCATCCTCCATGACCTGTCCTCTCTGTAGACACATACCCCACTTTTCTAACTGAATCCTGTCCTCCTCTCTGTGCTCAGTTGAGTCCTCCTGACTCTCCAAACATTCTTTTGGCAACAGGCTCCCCTTCTTTCATTCCACTTTTCTGTAGGAATTTTCGGAGCTCATGGTGTGCATCCAATCTCCCTTTACACCGCCTCACTGCGATCTTCCCCATGAATGTGGATTCAGCCAGCCCCTATTTCTGTCTCACTTGTTGAAAGTAAGGTTAGTGTCGCTTCTCTTTAGCCAACTTGTGTGTATTTACAGCTGCAGCACTATTGAGCAGAAACAGCTCTGTCACTCACGTTACCGCATTAAAACTCCTGTGTGAAGGCAAAATGGAAACACCCCCAGGAAATGTGATATGTATTAGTGTATAAAAGAGGTAACATCATCGCTATGTTGACACCTAAACTGTTCTGGAATAAACGGCCAGTTTTATTTCAGCCGATAAAGAAGCCCCATGACCAAAAGGGCATCTTCGCTGGGGCCCAGCGTTGCACAGCCTCTGAACTGAAGCTGGTTTCTATGTGATCTGCTCAGAGCAATGGCCGAGGAATGGGACTGTCTTCGCCCATTCTTGTACACGTGACCCTTACATAAACCCTTGGAATGCAGTGAAATTATATTATCCATGGGAGGCAGGCTGCTGTGACACAGGCTGAACAAGTCAGGTATCAACTCACTGATTATACGTGTCGGTGCTTTTGTACTGAAACGGTGCATCAGCATTATTTATTCAGTCATGCCACTAAGCTCTCCTTCAGCGCACTTAATGCTGCGCTCACATATAAGTCTGAGTGGTTTTAGGAGGAGGAAGAGACAGCAAAAGAGAGACAGGCAGAGCAAAAGCTCTGCCATAGCCTTGTGGATGACGGAAACCTTGGCTGACACCCTGCATGTTCCATCTGTGTTGTCAAGTACATCAATCACTCCAGCAATTAAAGCTAATGGATGTTGGGACAACAGTAGCACCAGTTGGCTCCCTACCCAAATTTTATCATTCTGTCCTTGTTTGGCCAGAAATATAAGTACATTGTGGAGAGCTGATTCCAGTTTCCCCAGTGAAGTAGGTTAATCTCCTATTGACAACTAACCCTGCAGCATCAGAAAAGCCACCTGGTGCTGTGGCAGGCCAAAACCCATTGCTCTACTGATTTGGAACAAGGTTTTTTGTTATAGGAAAGCTAATTTGGCCAAAACAAAAAAGTGCTGGTGATAGGGGGAAAAAACGCTACCAGCTGGATTAACAAAATTCCTCCAACAGCAGCAGTATTGTTCACGTTATGGTGGGAAAATCAGTCCCTCAGGGTATGATGGAACTTATTTGTGAGCCTGGGGAAGATGATGTGACTGAAAGATAAGGTAGGTGGTAATAGTTCAGGATCAAGAAAGCTGCTTCTTATGACTGAGTCTCAGTAAAAAGACTTTGCTATAACGTCAAACTTTGTGCTGTATCTACAGCATTAATTTTTTGCCTCTTTAAGACAAAAACAATGGTGGCAGAGGGTTAGAAAAATCTTGTGGCTATTCATAAGAGAACTACCATGTGGTATGCTGCTTTTGGCTGGGATAGAGTTAATTTTCTTCATAGTAGCTCGTATGGGGCTGTGTTTTGGATTTGTGCTGAAAACAGCGTTGATAACACAGAGATGTTTTAGTTACTGCTGAGCAGCGCTTACACAGAGTCAAGGCCTTTTCTGCTCCTCACTTTGCCCACCAGTGAGGAGGCTGGGGGTGCACAAGAAGTTGGGAGGGGACACAGCCAGGACAGCTGACCCCAACTGACCAAAGGGATATTCCATACCATAGGACGTCATGCTCAGCATATAAAGCTGGGGGAAGAAGAAGGAAGGGGGGGACACACATTCGGAGTGATGGCATTTGTCTTCCCAAGTAACCATCCATCACACGTGATGGATCCCTGCTTCCCTGGAGATGGCTGAACACCTGCCTGCCGATGGGAAGTAGTGAATGAATTCCTTGTTTTGCTTTGCTTGCGTGTGCGCGGCTTTTGCTTTACCTATTGAACTGTCTTTGTCTCAACCCACGAGTTGTCTCACTTTTACTCTTCCAATTCTCTCCCCCATCCCACCAGGCGGGAGTGAGCGAGCGGCTGTGTGGTGCTTGGTTGCCAGCTGGGGTTAAACCATGACGTGGAAAAAAGAAAACCTGCAGATATGTGCAAGTAAAATAAGGGAGTAGTGTTGCAGTACGGGGTACTTCAAGGTGGTACAGAGCAATCAATAGCTAGGTGGGTTTTGCAAAACTCTTCCTTTTTTTTTGGAAACAGAGAGGTAGGGGGTACAGTGCTAATTCAGGACTTCTGTAGAGAGAACACAACCTATATGTCTAAGTGACCCTTGGTAAAATACTAAATCAGCCAAAATATTGTACTGCAGGAGTAATAAAATATTCATGTATGCAATACAACATATCTCTTCTGTTAGCATGTATCCTATAAAAATAGCTTGATGTGCTCGTAGTGTTCACTGCAGTCATAAATCACTAGTGTTGCTGTCTCAAAAAAGAGTAAAAATAGTGATGGACTAATATCCATCCACCATCTGAAACAGGCATAGTTCAACTTTGCAGGCTATTACTTTAATATCTTGATGAATAGAGATAACAATATAAAAGGCCATCCCCATAATGTTGGGAGATGGCCCCCTAACTTCCAAAGCATGTTTTCAGTGTATATAGTACTAAACCATATCTCTAATCATGTCTTCAGATACTGACAACTGTCTTATTATTTGATGATATTATTAATATATACCAGGGAGATACCAGGGGAAAGACTGTCTATATCTAATGTCTGCACAGCTCCAGTTGGTATCTTAGTGAAGCTACTGCTGATGACTCAGTCATGAGCACAAATGTCAAGTGGTGTCTAGATTCATGAGGCAGTAGTATGCTCATTTGCATTTGCCCCTACATAAACAGGCATGAAACTACAAATTTGTGTGAGCAAGCTCAAAGTATTTCTACGCTAAACTAGTAATATCTCAGTACCTACATGAAATTATGCAAAGCAGCTATTGCTGAGACTCGAAGGTGATCTGACTCCAGCTGTACATCCTTGACTATGATGTCCATCTGTCCTGGTTTCGGCTTGGACAGAGTTAACTTTCGTTTTAGTAGCTGGTACAGTGCTGTGTTTTGCATTTAGTGTGAGAATGATGTTGATAACACACTGATGTTTTAGTTGTTGCTAAGTAGCGCTTATCTTAAGCCAAGGACTTTTCAGTTTCCCATACTCTGCCAGCAAGCAGGTGTGCAAGGAGCTGGGAGGGAGCAGAGCCGGGGCAGCTGACCTGAACTAGCCAAAGGGATATTCCATACCATGGAACGTCATGCCCAGTATATAAACAGGGGGGAGCTGGCTGGGCGGCGCGGATCGCGGCTCGGGAACTAACTGGGCATCGGTCAGCGGGTGGTGAGCAATTGCATTGTGCATCACTGGTTTTTTCCTCCCCCACCCTTCCTTTTTTTGTTGCATTCCTTTTCATTACTATTATTATTATATTTCATTATTACTATTGTTAGTATTATATTTTACTTTAGTAATTAAACTGTTCTTATCTCAACCCACGAGTTTTGTTTTTTTTTTCCTTTGCTTTCCTCCTCCTCACCCCACTGGGAGGGGGAGGGGGAAACGGCTGCGTGGTGCTGAGTTGCTGACTGGGGTTAACCGACGACACCATCCTAAAATCTTTGCTTGATCAAAGAAGACCTCTGTGTGCTCAGCTACGCTGGCAAGTAGATTTGTTATATATCGATTGGTAAAGCAAACCAATTATTTGTCAAAATTGGTGTGCACTGTGTTGGCACCAACAATTAAAACTCCCCCATATCCTTCCTGCCTCCAGCAATGTTTTGCTGCCGGAGAGAGAAATAATGATTTTTTGAGACAACAGTTATGTCTAAGACTTTCTAACGTAGATGCCTCATCCTCTGCATCTATTTCTCCCCCAGGGGAGGAAAAATTAGACAAAGACAGCAGGATTTCTCTCTTGATTCTCTTGGGAACATACTGATGGATAGAAGTCATAATCCCATGCAGGCTTTGCTTCTGACAGGGCAAGCCTTTGTCCTCAGAAGATGTGGTATTTGAGAGCATTGAATCTGTTGGTGTCTTTTCTATCTGGTTTACAGCGGTCTCCTTGCCAGCCTTCCCTGCTCAGTTACACTTTAACTAATCTAGAACTGTAGTGGGGAGAAACCTGCCTCTCCTTGTTCTGCTTCTGCTTTCTATATTCCCCCCAGCTATTCTTCAGTGTTTCTCATTGTATGCATTATGGGCGCCTTGGCATTCATCACCCACCATCATCTTTCTTCCAACAAAGCTTTCAGCTTCATGTCTGTCTTTCCTCTCTGGGATGGAGTCATGGCCGCACTTCATGCTGAGTTTTGCTGCCATTTTCCTGGTAAAAGAAAACAGTGACACAAATCACAAGACCTGAAGATCTGACCTTTCTAGTCTTCTGGATTCAGCCTGCAAATACAATATCCCTACTACCCTGATGACAGAAATTTTCATAGGCATCCATACCCATGCAAGGTGACCGGGAAACTTTCCTCATCCCTACTTATTTGTCAGCCAATACCTGCAGCCTGTTCAGAGCCTGCCATGATGGCAAGCAGGGCAAGGATCTTTCCACGTTATAAACACCCACGTATTGGGTCTCAGTCCCCTTGGTGGATCTGACTGAGCACTGACCTTTGTGTGAGCTGAACAGAAGTGCATACGATAGCTACCAAAAGAGAAGCTCAAACCTAAATAACGTAACCCCTCCTCCACAATTTTCTATTTTTATTTTTTTTCAATCATAAGTGCCACATGTCTATACCCATTTATCAACAGCTATTCCCTACGAACGCCTACCATCATTCATAGCTCTTCATACCCTGCTGCTATGGCTGATGAGCAGAAGTTCACAAATGCAGGGCGCATTGCTATTATTGCCAGCTAGAGCTAATTGGAAAACTAATGTCAGCCTGAATTCAACATATCCATTGCAAATATTAAGGTATAAATGATTAATGTCATGGCTGATTTGATGTTATATTCTGCGTCTTTGTCCCGCTGCAAGTACAAATGAATTAGGCATGGCAGTGGGAGTTGGGAGGCACTGCTTCAAACATGCGAAGGGAAATCTTGCTAGGGAGATGTTGTCTCAAGACATTGAAATGTGTAATGTGGGTATTAAAGAATGCATATTGCTTTCTGCAGTGCCAGACAGGGAAAGAGTTATGACAGATATAGAAGAAAACATAGCATCTGCCTATATCACACAGATAAACAGAAATATTTGTCTCTAAAAAGAGATTTAGTTTGGAAAAGAAAGTCTGTAGACCCTGAGGTCTGGGATTCGAACTAGCCCAAACAAAGAGGTCTGAAGGATATAACCCTAAAAGAAGGCTACAGCACACAGCAGGTGTATAGCAGAAACACCGCATTGTACTGAAAGCAGGAAAAGTCATTTGGAACTGAAGTTTTATTACATGTTTGTGCTTTAAGAACCAAACTTGTGAACAGAACTTGCAAGAGATGTTATTTGTGTTATTAATGAAAAACAGTTGGAGCCTGACTTGAAACCAAATGAGAAAAGAAGAAAGGAATTCTGCTGTGGCAAGTTTTATTTGGGCAGCAAACAGAATTCTGCAAGGTCCTCCCATTTCTAGATACAATCTTTTGGGTATTTGGTAAACTTTATTCAGAATGTACACATTCCACTGTTAGCAGGAACCACAGTTATGTCTTTTAAAGCCTTCTTGCCCTTTAAAATCATAGGTCTCCAAATGTTTCATGAAACTGTTTGTGTAGTATTTCTTTGAAGTATGATCTTGCCTCAGAATTTTACTTCAGAAGACCAATATTCCTTTAAAAGGGATTTTTCCACCCGATATCTGGCAGTAACCCAAAGCAAATCACTAGAACTACAATATTGGAGCAGCCTCATAATTACAGCACCGATTTCAAATGAAAACCAAGGTCTATAAAGACCATAGCCATTTGAAGTCCTGAACTGGTAAAGCCGATTTTACTATGTGAAGGTAATTCATAAGGCAAGTATGCTTATGCTTTGAACTGCGTTAATATTTTTTTCTTCCATGGGAAACAGTGCAAATAATACACAATCTAGAACCTCCTAACCACGCCACTAGGTTTAAGTCAATGTATTGAACACAAGTTGTACATCTGGCATGATGTTTGCTGACTTATTTCATACTAAAACACAGTAAAAAGAGAGGAATTAATAACAAATTAGGTTCATCATCATTATAGTATATAGTTTGTTTTACCATATTGTTTTGAAGCCCCAGTCATGGACTAAGACTCCATTTTGCAAGATAAAACACACATACAGAACAAGAATGTGGATTCTTCCACCAAACAGCTTACAGTCAAACAGTAATGCAAGAGATGACTGGATAAAGACACACAGGTGAATACGAAGTGATACTAGGGATAAAGGATCCCAGCGCACGTGGCTTATCTACTATCAAGAGTTTTGAAAGAGGAATTTTTAAGCAGGGCTCAAGGAATACTTTATGCATGTTTATAGAGAATTCCCAGAACAAACCCAAAATAGTCCCACAATGGACTGCCTGGGAGAAAAACTAAGGTAAACTAAGAGAAATTAAGACATGGATTTTGATGGCTGGACTAGTGACAGGACATGATGATGCAGGCCAATGATGCAAGAAACTGAACTGTACCAAGGTGGAATGGAGCCAAAGATGACAGAGAGTTTTATTCAGTGAAGGCCCAAATTGCGTAATTATCCTTGTGGGGAGTTTTGAGCTAAGCTTATAAATTGAGCAGAGGCGAGGATGAGGAAATGGGCAGCTAAGGTGGGCCATCAACAAGGAGGTCACTGATGTCTGAGCATGAGGGGCCTTAAGAAGAGGAGAAAGTCATTCAACAGAGAACAGTAAGTCAAAATTGGCCTACAGGGTCCAGGTACCCAGGAGATAATAAGAGAATAGTCAGGTGAGATCAAATGCTCTGAAAGTCAGAGGAGGCAAGAGTATTTGAAAATAAGAAGAATGGAAAGGGAAAGCTGTCACATCCTCGCTCTGGTCTGTCTGCACTAGTGATCTTACGAGGGGGAAATGGCACCCAAGTCTTACTTGAGTTATTGCTTATGTGGAACTCCTGTGAGCAACATATTGTACGCATCAGGAAAAGCAAAGTAATTGGCTGAGCAGAATTCATGGTTAAATTGCTCCTGCAAAACAAACAAGCAAAACATTTTATTAGCATGTTAGAGGACTGCAAGAGAATATTGCTGAATCAAAGCAGCCTGCAATGCCTAAGGCTGTTATGATATATTTAGCCTCTGAGTTGATCATACATAATTCTGTTAATCTTGTAACTATTACAGCAAAACATGCAAACATATATAATAATGTTAACACTTGGTGTAGTAGGCTAATAGACAGCATACCAATCCAAAGCTCTAACAGATATTCCTGACTTGTGTGGTGCATGAAATACTTAAATATTGTGAGCATAAAGTCACTGATTAAATAAAAAAAAAAGTAAAAAGTGGCATTAACTTGCCGAGCTGTATGCTTTTAAGCTAATAAATTTACTACCTTTTTTTTTTTTTTTTAAAAATACAGCTGCACCTGAGCTTTTCAAGCTAGTGGGCTAATAAAGGTACTCTCAGGTTCTCCTGAAACAAGATGACAATTATGTTAGCAAATGAGAATCTTGGAGAATGCACAGTTATATTTGGTGATCTTAAAACAAACAAACAAACCCTGCTAAGTTTCTCTAAACTTGGCTTTGGAGAGAGTTACAACATAGCTAAGTGTGGATTGTATGTGGTACATCGCCTGACAAGCATTTGCCCTCCCAAGTGCCAAAGGCTATGACAGAATGTGAGGTACCACACAGGATAAAAATGAAAAGAAGATGGTTTCTGAAATGCTTTGTGGACATCATATACCTAAATAGAGAAGCTTCTGCTACTGAAATGAATGACATCTACAGAACCTATGTCAATATAAGAGGTGATGTTTATAGCTGCTGTCATTTCATTCTTGCTTCTGTCAAGTTTCAGTCTGTTTGAAAGACTTCTCTGAAAACAGGGCTTGTACTGTTAAGGTACCAATCATATGGCCTAAGCTGCTTCCAGGGCGTGCTAGGACTAGTCCCATAGGCACTGATGGGATAAATGAACAGGGTGGTCTAACAGCAACAACAGCCACATTCCCTTATATGGACGTATTTGAAGCAAGAATTATCCTAGCACTTTGATTTGCTTAAATGTATATGGAAACTTGCTTGTTGACATTTTATCAGCTATGAAAGCATGTAATTGCATGCACATAAGGCTGACACAAACAAATTTGGTTTACTTCCGTTACTAACCATATACCTTATTAACACGAGAACAAATTTGGAAATTGCTGCAGTTAGAAAATATCTCTAACCAAAAAAGTGCATAAATAACCCTGATTATCATTTCAGTGAGTGCTACCATTATGGACAGCGCTGGCCAGCATGTGGAAAATTCTGTTTTGACTATGGTAAGCTCAGAGAATGATAGTCAATATGCAATAGCAGTGTACCACACATCTGCTTTATTTGCACGTATCTCCACCTAACAGGTATGACCATCAGCAATGGCTAGTTGCATTTGATTTAAGGAGAGATGATACTTGAGATGGAAAAGCCTATGAAGGGACGGAACCTCTCTTAAAGCACTCTATAGACCATCCATTGACTTTACCTGCATGAGACCCACCATCCAAAGATGATCCAGACTGGAAACTTTACTTTCTGTAAATTGGACTACTTGACAGACAGTAGGCAGAGCTATTATGCTGATACTATGAAAATTGTTCTCCTCTATCCTCCCCGTCCCTTGCTCCTTTGACTTATGTTACATACAGATACTGGACTGAGAAGGTGCTGTAATAATCATTCCTGAACTGTGTATGTACATTGTGTTACTTATGCAACGTCTTTGAGAAGCTGCTGTATCTTCTTCAGTATCACAGTTGGATGATTGGTGACTTAGTTGTGAAGCTCCTCTAGGGTTTTCCGAAGAGTTTCTTTTTTTAGCATGTGTTTCTCTTCCACATTTCTGAGACCATCTCTCTGCATTCATGTCTACATAAAACAGGAAAGAAAACTGCAGAAGCTAGAAAGCAGAGAATGATGCTTAGCCATCCATCTTGAATTCTGTGAATAACAAATTGGGATTGAACAGTAAATACAGATTAGTTTAGTTGCCAATGCATAAAACAATCAGACTGTAGCCAATGCATAAAATAATCAGACTGTAAGTTTGCAAATTCTGCTGCAGATGTACTATAAGTGATGAATGTAACCCTACCTTATTTTGAAATTGTAGCACATATCAACCAAAAAGGCTTGTTATATTACCATCACAGGCTCTAGTTATATCACTAACATCTTTGGCTGAGATGTCGGTGGGCATTTAAGTCCAAAGTATGCATTAGGTAAAGCAGAATGAGTAATGTTTGGGATGACCATAAGGCATGATTCTTATTAATCTCTTTGTACTTACAGAGACTGAGCAATGTTCACTTGCTCCAAGTAATTTGGCAGTTACAGCTGCTGGAAATATTTGTATGTGTTCTGTGGAAAAGACTCTAACGGGCTGTGGTTATAAAACATAAATTGTTCAAACAAAGCAAATGTAACTTCTGCTTATTTCCATGGGACTAATAATTCACATAAGCCTATAAGTTATTGCAAGTTATGTTTCCTGTATTTCGTGCAACTTGTACAGTACTGAAGCACACGACCCGATTGTGATGCTGCTATACACAACTGCAAAGCCCATGTGCGTTCGACATCGTGTATCAGCTTGAGAAATACATACACATACACTGGGGATACAAGCAGCTGAAAGAACTTTGGTCAAACAAGCTGGTAAGAAAAGTCTGTTTTGGCAGAAATTTCGACAATCCTGTGGCTGAACAACCAACGCTGTTCTCAGACCAAGTCCAACTGTACAATATCATCACTACACTAGGAGAAGCGGCACACCACAGCCAATTATCATTCTAGCGTGCAGCAGCTATGTCCCATGGATCTTTTCCAATCTTCCCCTTTTATGCAAGCTCTTCAGATTTGGAAAATTCACGGGTTTCCTGCCTCAGCAAGCAGCAATCAGCAGTGCTATAACTTCTTGCTGCAGCAGACCAACTGCAAATTGAATTGTTTGCCGTACCTGTTGCACTATTCTTTTTTTATGCTGTAGTCACTGCATTTCTCATTTTGGTAACTGTGTTTACCAGTATACATAAGGACATATGTTTTCCCTGGGGATTCTTGTACATCAGTTGAATGCATCTAAACAGTTCTCTCAGAGGTCAAAGTCAGATATTTGGCCATAGGTGAAACATTACCAGCTACAATGCATTGGGATATTTTCAAGCTTCTCCAATGGTAGCAAAGCCAACCTACAGCTATTAGGGTGCCCTGAAACACTGTTGAAGAGTGCTGTGTTTAAAGTCAATAGCAAAACACAGGCAGACCTGAGCTTCAGAAAGCCATGCTATTAGGTTTTTTTACATTGGACTTCACAACTGAAAAAAGGAATCGATGGTGTATGCTCTGGATCTAACTCTGTGTCCTGGTTTTGGCTGGGACAGAGTTAACTCTCTTCTTAGTAGCTGGTACAGTGCTGTGTTTTGGATTTAGTGTGAGAATGATGTTGATAAGACTCTGATGTTTTAGTTGTTGCTAAGTAGCGCTTATCTTAAGCCAAGGACTTTTCAGTTTCCCATGCTCTGCCAGCAAGCAGGTGTGCAAGAAGCTGGGAGGGAGCAGAGCCAGGGCAGCTGACCTGAACTAGCCAAAGGGATATTCCATACCATGGAACGTCATGCCCAGTATATAAACGGGGGGAGTTGGCCGGGAGGGGCGAATCGCTGCTCGGGCATCGGTCAGTGGGTGGTGAGCAATTGCATTGTGCATCACTTGTCTTTTCTTGGGTTTTATTTCTCTCTTTTTTTTCTTATATTCCTTTTCATTACTATTATTATTATTATTATTATATTTCATTGTTATTATTGTTAGTGTTATATTTTACTTTAGTTATTAAACTGTTCTTATCTCAACCCACAAGGTCTACCTTCTTTCCCGATTCTCCTCCCCATCCCACTGGGAGCGGGCGGGGGGCAGTGAAGGAGCAGCTGCGTGGTGCTTGGCTGCTGACTGGAGTTAAACCATGACACTCTGGTAAGACCAGGTTAAAACAAAACCAAAAAAACCAACAACAAAAAAAACCACAACAAAAAAACCCCAAACCCTAGTCACTTTGCTAGGAATATTCTACTCTGGTAATTCCTTAAGTGAATTGACAGAAATGATGCAGTCATATAAAGGCAAAATAAATAGGTCTCTACAAAGTGAGGAGAATTTGAACTCTTGAATAATGTGATCCCTTGAAATCACTTGTGGACACTTGTCGTACCTGTCGCTATGGTCCATACTGACAGTGGAGGAAAGTATTTTGTTGACCACCATGTATTATTTGCTCATAACAGCATTTTTTTGCAGTCCAGCAAATATTGAGGAATCTTTAACAAGCTTCTGGAAGATGCTGAGCAGCCAAGAAACAACTGAAGGGGGAGAAAAGGGGAGAGCTGCTTAAGTGGTGTTATCTTAAGTTAGTATTTTCTGCACATCATCACTCTGATATACTTATCTTTGGATCTCTTAACAATTTAGAAAACTGTGGCAAAGCAATTTGTTGAAGATTGCACAAAAAAAGAAGTATTGATCATGGTTCAAATCTATTACCCCTATCACACAGCCCTTTCCTTCTGGATATGTTTTTGAATTAAAAGTCAGAACTGTTAATTTGGATGTATTCAGGAGATTATTCAAAGTGTTTACAGGGGGAATGGCTGGTATACACAAAGTGATTGCCAACTATTTTCCCTTAGCTATCCTACCTACAGTTTTC
Source organism: Gymnogyps californianus (assembly GCF_018139145.2). Lineage (NCBI taxonomy): Eukaryota > Metazoa > Chordata > Aves > Accipitriformes > Cathartidae > Gymnogyps > Gymnogyps californianus. Next base: position 54,460,494 of record NC_059472.1, on the reverse strand, counting down.
ACTTAATATGACGCTAAATTCTGATCTTATGTAAAGCTTTTTCGGGTGTTTCTGAGATGATGAAAATCATTCCTATCTACAGTATATATACTTACGCGTCAGTAAGAGTTTCTCTGTACCCACCAAATCCCATAACCAACAGTTAATCTCTCTTCATATTGAAATATCACAACGAGGTCCAAAAATGATCACAGGAATTTATTTTCAATGTGGAAGGCAATGTAGTTGGAGCCAATGCCTCTTCTGGTAACCTTTATAACCTAAGCATCAAAATGAGCACAGCTTAAGGGAAGAAAGAGGTGAGGTGACCAAGGTCATGACCTCTTAGAGAAGAATCAAGGACAGAATGCAGCTTTCTGATTCCCAGCCAAGTTCCCAATCCATCACCAAAGCAAATACTTTTCCTTTTGGTTTACTCTTTAATGCCTATTATTAATTAACTATTTTAATGTCATGTAAGAAGCTAATGTTCTTACTACTTCTTATTTCTCTTTAGAAAAGCAAAGAAATATAAACTTGTACTAACTATGTGGTCCTACACTACTAAAAGTAAGCTCCAAAATTCTGACATGGTAGTGCTTTAAAAATATACGTATTTGGGAATTCTTGGGGTCTGTAAACTTTAATAGAGGGATGGAGCCAAAACCACCAAGAAAAAATGCATTATTTTTCCAAACTCTCATCAAACTAAATGGAGAGGTAGTTTTTTTCATCTTATAAGAAATGAGACTGATAATTTACAGTAATAGCTTTGGATTTATCAGAATAAAACTCCACTACATCCAAAGAGAGCTAGGATATGCTCAATCCTACCCTTAACACAGCTTGACACTGTTGCCCCTGGAAATCAATGGGAGCCATTCTAGGTATTTTAGTGGATGTTGGATGAGATCTCTGAACACTATGACATTTGGGAAGGGCCTAAAAAATAGAGTGGCACACTAGAAATAAACAAAACGTAGGTTTAGTTTTTTCTTTCATACTCTTAACACAGAACTTCTTAATGTAATGTTAGACTGCTAATAAACAAAGGCAGGCAACATTATAAATTAAAACCCTCTTTCCCCTCTCGCCTAAAAATGTACTTACACTATTATTTTACTTTAAATTAGTAAATCTATGTCCTAAATACTCTGTTATATACAGAGCCATAGAAAGGGATATCTTTATAATGGGTTTAAAAGATAATTGCATCGCTCTATACATTTTTCTCAATCAAAATTTGATATTTTTTTCTAAATATGAAGTGATGTGTTCAAAAATTCATGTTAGTTGACAAGCCAGTTTTATCTATACACTGGATTATAAATTATGGATTCACATCTACTTCCCTTATGAGTTCCCACTGACTGTAAGGAGAATGGGTTCAAGCAAATTGCTGGGCAGGAAATTTTCTCAGTCTCATTCCTTTTCCTAACAGGCATATGGTAGTCTCATGACGCTTGTCTGCATCTCAGGTAACACATATAAATATGAGAAAGAAAATCCTCCCTGCAAAAATACATTGTATTCTGCAACTGGGCTGTGACCAATGTCCTGTATCTGCATTTATGAACAGAACACTGGTTCTTAATATGGCAGGATCGTGCCCTCTCCATACCTGTGTGCCTTTCAGAATAGGCAGGACAAGTCTGATGGCTTAATGGGGTATCCTCTCTCCTTGAAGATCCAGAGTTCTCATACTTTAATTCACTTGACATTGATACAAAGTGCCTTTCATTCTGCCAGTCCTTTATAAAATTATTTGTTCATTGCACCCCTCACTAAGGGCTGACCCACATAAAAGAAAAGAGGTAGGAGCTGTTTCTTTAGATCAAGCAATAGAAGAGTCTGATTTCTAAAAATTTAGGTTTATCACTTTGGTAATGGTCCATGTTGAGAGGAAAATCTGGGTGACTGAGTAAAGAGTGCATCATAATGCAAATGCACAGAGGATCAGAGTGAAGATTACTAGAGTAACCTTAATTCTGCCTTTTTTACCCTTGGAGTGCTTAACTTCAAAGCATTATTTTCCTTTTAATGTAGGCCTTTGGCAGTTGCAGTATTTCACAGACTGGCAAGCCAAAGAGAACTACTATAATCATCTAATTTGACCTCCTATATAAATAGGACACAATGTCACTTGCTGCTTTTACTTGGAGCCAATTAACTAGCGTGTGACTAAGCATAACTTTCAAAGGCATTCATTTTTTCACTTGAGGATTTCAAGAGATGGAGAATCCATTAGTTTTCTTGCTGGTTTGTTCCAACAGTTAATCACTCCCTCTGTTCAAAAAATGTATGCTTCGTTGCCTATCTGAATGGTTTCATGGTCTCAGCTTCCAGCTATGGGCAATTCAGGTCCTTTGTCTTCGGACTAAAGATCCCTTTATTCACTCGGTATTTTCTCTCCATTAAGTTAAGTAAGTGTCTTAGTCGCTGTAATCAAATCATCCTAATGCGTACTTGTTGAGGAAGCTAAAGAGCTTGTGCTTTTAAAGTCTCTCACTGTAAAACACTTCCTGCAGCCCTCCAAATAATTTTGAAGCTCTTTTCTGCTCCTTTTTTTTTTTTCTTGCATCCTTTTCAGAACATGGGAACCAGAACGGTGTGCTGTATTTCAACAGCAAATGAGACACTGATATCCGTCACGAGTCCACCAACCGAAACCATGCACACCACCTCCCTACCTCAGCTTACTCATATATATACACACACACACACACACACATACACACACACATATTCTTGGGCAAAAATTTTGCAGCCTCTTTGGGACAGGTACAGACCTATCACATTGATGAGACTCATTTTATGTTATATCTGTTACATCCCCTTCTGCAAAACATTAAATACAGAAAACCAAATTCATCCAACAACAAGGCCTGCTGCCACCAATAATAGAAGTACCAGCAGGTGGTAAGGGGAACGCTTTACCATGGGACCTGCCACTGCTCCAAGGCCAGGATCCATTGTGGAAATGCCGGTCCTTGATCCAAGGATGCTCAGACCAGCTTAAGCCGGGGGACCCCGCTGGTACGGCTGCCTTTACCAGACCTGTGCCAGTCCAGCCTTAGATTTCACCTTCCTACTTCTGTATTATTTTCCTTCTGTACCTTAGCTTTTCCCCTTTCATTTCTCTTCCTGTTTCTCCTCTGCTTGAGAAGCATTTGAGGCTGCCAGATAAGACTCCCTCTTCTGCAGCGTTCCTATAACCGTGTGGCCAAAAACATCAGCAAAAAGTGGTATCTTAAACAGCTTTATTGCTGGTGCAAATGAGTTGTATCTCAGAGTTGCCTGAAGGCAATGTGTGAGGCTTGTTCTTCTAAAAGGGAAAGGTTGTAAGCAAGAGTAAGCACTAGAATAACTGCAATTTCTGTTTTTACGTTTGCTATTATTTTATGTATGCTTCTCATTAGAAGGTAATTAAAAGGAAGCTTGTTTGAATAACTGACATTACAGACCATTAGAATTAATTCTTTCTCCAGGACAGTTAATGCCACTTTTAATACAACCAAAGAGACTGCCAGTTCAGGGAAGAGAAGTGGATACCAAAGTTATTCCTTCTTTTTCTGGACTTTTAATGACTGGTAATGACGGTTGCGTGTTTGTCCACGGGACTGAGAAATTTGAAAAGCCAAATCTTAACTCCTTAATGTTGTATGACATCAGGATAACTCTTTTAGCTTTCTAGGCCCATTTATTCCCTCAAAATGAATCAAACACTTCTCCCATTATCCAAATCTTTCTTACTCTTGAACAGGTTACAATCAATGATATTTAACAGTTCTGACAGAGCACTGAGCTTTTTTTGCCTCTAGCCTGAATCCAGCTCAGTTCAAATGTTTTTCTGTGGTTTTTTTTCGTTGACGTGTTTTCCAGTGATCTTTAATGACTTGCTGTTAGATGAGATCAGTTCTGAATTCTACTTTCATTATCATAAAATTGTTTCCATGCTCTCTACAAATACTCAGATTCAATAGTGAGATCAAAAATGCAGGTGTTAATAGGCTAAAATCTTTCTGATCTCCTTGGGGGAAAGTGCTGATGAAGGCTTGAAATGTGCAAACTAGAATAGTCATCAAAAGTGCTCTCCATTCTAAAATTTGCACTTTTTAAAAAGTGAAAGTTTATGGTTATTAGCAAATGGGCAGAAAACCTGATTACCTTTAAATAAAACATCACGCATAGAGCCGCACAACTTGTTTGTTGTGTGAAGCTCTCCACCTCTCTTTAAGCGTATGAATGCCAAAATATGCTCAGCTGCTTAGAAAAATGTCTGCAAATAAGCATCTGCAACCAGCTAGCGAAGAAAGCAGCTGTATCACCTAGGAGCAGGCAAGCTGTCTACCAGGGGGGCCTTGATTCCTCTCTACTGACAGCATTTTGTGAGAGGTTTATGAATGGTCAATGGAATCTTGGTTATTCAGTCTCAGGTACAGAATTTCAAGCATTTTGTGTAGCATGGACAAGGCTCCATTTCCTTCTGTTGTTGTACCCTGTGTAGCTGACTGATGTGAAACTATCAATCAAATTAGATTAGATATTGCTTTTAGTTTATTTATAGAGCATTAAATAACAAAAATAGCAATGGAGAATTTAATGAGCTATTCTTGCTGTAAACATCTAACTTTCAGGAATAACAAAACATGAGGTTGACAAAGAATGAGGTTGGAGGGGGACTGGCGGCTGTAGCTGTGAGACGACTGATTTATCAATTACAGCCTATCCATAATTATGAGGAACAGTTTCCAATATTCAAACACAAGATAAAGGCTTTTTTTTTTGACAAAATAAATACATCCCAGTAAACAGTACTTGTTTACATTTGGCAAGCTTGGCTCCTTTCAGAAAATGCAGAAAATGCCATGTCCAAAAATTCACATTTGAATAAAAATTACTTTCGCGTAGCCATGACGAGATCCATGATAACTTGGTAACCACAACCCCACCGCAAAGAAGAGTTAAATTGTTCTGCTCTGCCCGTTCTCACACCAGCAGATCATTCATCCAAAAAAATTTGTCTGTCCTACTTACACAAACAAACTGGACATCACGTAAATAATTCACAGAATGGCAGTCTCTTCTATTAACTGCATACTGAAAGACTGCCTTGAACATGAAACATGGCTGAAACCGAAATCACCGTGCTAGTCTTATAGGACCAGATGGTATATGCACTCTGTAAATCAAAAATATACCTGACCTGTGAATGAGAAATCTGTTCTTTTTTGATTGATCAGGCATGAGGAAGCTGTTATACTCTAGTGGACCAGTTGTTTCTTAGGAGTGTGTTCATAACGTTAGCAGGTCTGCAATACAAACAGGAATCAAGCACAGAAACAGCTCTCGCCTGGTGAATATTAATGAATTCACCAAAATGCCTTTTATTCCTCTTATATATCACACACTTAAAAGTCCAGAAATATCCAGGTTAAGATTGAATGTGTAATTTTGGGCTTTTGTTCATTTGATACCATCTTTACCTAGGATGAAGGATCCAAATACACGTCACAGTCTTTCTTTCTCTTCTAGGACCTCTCACGTCTGCTCAGTGTCCTCTTTCCATTGGGTGCTGTGGATGACAGGAGACATTGCTGCTCCCTAAAGCCTCTACCTGTAGTGCTTCTTAGCATTAGCACCAGAGTACAGGATCACAACTGAATAAGGCAGGAAGATAACGACACAAGAGTAAGGAAACAGAGAGAGAACACTGCGGGAGAGGAAAGGAAAGGGAAGTTTCGTGATATTCCTCTGGCACTTGGCATTGGAAAGTGGCATCCATCCTTCTTTACTCACTGTCCATATGGTTCCAATCGAATAAGGATGCCAGACAGAGTCAAGAATTGGGTCTAGAATAAGGTAATTGACAGTGAAAGAGAAGAAAGAAAAGGAAAAATGAGAGGATGGTGGGGATATAGGGAAGAAATAGAGAAAATTAGTAAAGAAATGGAGTGCAAACCCCAAAACATGAAGAAATATACCCCAGAAAAAGGGGGGGTGGGGAACAGAGACAGAGAGACTGTCCAACAGGGACAGTAATAAGGTGTGTAAAATTATGCAACATACAGCTAGACCTGACTATTTTGCTTAGAAACAAAAAGAATATGGAGTGCCTTGTGCATGCACAGAGCGTGAACTGCTGTGTTCACATGGCCGCATCTCTTACCTACCACAACTTTTGACAAACGAGTATCATCATGTATTACTATACATGACGGAAGATAAACACGTCACAAGGTGTACTAGAATTAATTGGTAAGAAAAGTATATAATTAAAATGCTCTTCTACTTAATATACAGTACTATTAAATAAGATTTTAGAGATCAGGGTCTCTAGAGAGGACTTGTGTCCCGTCTGGCACAGGTGCAAACGATCGAAGTGCTGTTCGATCGTTCAGAGGATGAGATGGCCTCCCACCATCTCTGTTCGCACAGCTTAGCCAGGGGTTGTGCCGCCAACCTCCATCATCTATGCTCTGCTCCTCCTCGTATGTCTCTACTATTCCCTCTTTTGTGGGGATACTTGAAAACACAGAAGTGAGTAAGTGATGCAAAACCATGACTAACTCGCACGCAAATTTCTGCTGGGAAATTTGCCAGGTTGCTATGGGAAACACACACTGCAAGGAGCATCTGCTCCCTGACTGTCCTCTGTCCTAGCGCATTCGCTTACACTCTCGGGAGGCTTACATAGACCGTCCTTGCTGACACGTGGGAATACGCTAACAGGCTCTGTGATTCCCTTTCACAAATATTGGACGTTTTGTATTGTCACTTTCTTTTGCCCCCTCGGCCTGACGAGAAATCCAACCCATGAAAAGTGAACACGGAAAATCTATGTCCTTGTACGACGACCGTTTCTGCAAGACCAAGATACAACCTGAATACATGAAAACTGGCCATAATACTGCGATGTTTGTATCATCACTTGTAACTCATACAGGCTTTACAAACCTAACCATCACAAACACACAAGAACCCACTGACACTTAATATACGTTTTAAAACCAGTTGCCACTTAGAACACGTTAGATGCAAACCTTCAGCCTTTCCTGCATGCCATCTCCGATGCCTCACACATGGTTGCAGAAAGTGGCACTTGTCATTCTTCACTCCTGTTACACAATTTTCTAAACAAACAGGCACATCCTACAAAGGGCTCTTTTTCCCTACAGATGTCCCTGCAATCCAAACAGTCTGGAAACAGCCTGTTGGTTCAACAGTTCCACAGTATCTACAAGTCTGGTTCATCAGATGATAGGAAAACAGCAAAACTAGTTCAAAGCCTGAATGTTTATCAGTGTTAGCTGGGTACAGGGTAATTTCATAGGAAGAGTGTTTCAGTCAGAGACGTGATCAGGACATTTTTTCCTCCTGGTTACACTTTTTCTGCAGAAGGGCATTTTCCAATAGATGATTGAAAAAATACTTGCTTTTGGCAACTGACATGACTACATGTATTAGCCCACAGATATGCTAGTGGAGATGTGTTTCCTTATTCTTATGCTTCACCTTCAATAATACATACTTTCAATCCCAGGTCTTTTCAGCGGAAATTTCTGTGACCTTTACCTTTTGTGTTTTCTTTCCAAAACCTAGTGCAACATGCCCAGATTCAGACCTGTTACTGTGCTTCAGTTTTATATACGCAGCTATTCTACCTGTGCTTTCCACATATCAGCACTTGAGATGACTTGTGGGCTCCTCTGTTACTTTTCAGCACAGGGTGTTCATAAGGTGTGTAGGGTACATATTCACAGGTGCACTTTAGACAAGCAGGTTTCACCAGATACTTGGATTCTCACGACTCTTTTGTATTTCCTGTTCACTTCAATTACTCAGCAAAAGTAGTCACGGGAAAATGCGTAATTGTCTCACATGCAATAGTTTAAATAAGCCACTTATTAGCAGCTGCTTGAACTGCACCTGCAATTTTATTATTATTACCTGGTACTGCTAAATTTTAACAGCCTTTACTCCTACTGCTCACTGTACACGCTTTGTAATATTATCTATAGCATTTACAATCCAGCAGCGTACCAGCACTTCCACACAGAAACGAGGAACTCTTTGTCTCAGTTTGCAAGCTTACCAAACAGCCAGCACCACCAAATTCAGACCACACGGCAAATACCTGGGACATTATATGTAATGAAAAATATGACACAGTGTATTGGGTTTGCGTGGCAAGGTTTTGGTAGCAGGGGGGCTACAGGGGTGGCTTCTGTGAGAAGCTGCTAGAAGCTTCCCCTGTGTCCAACAGAGCCAATGCCAGCCGGCTCCAAGACGAACCAGCCACTGGCCAAGGCCGAGCCCATCAGCGACGGTGGTAGCGCCTCTGGGATAACGTAGTTAAGAAAGGGGAAAAAGTTGCTGTGCAACAGCAATTGCAGCCAGAGAGAGGAGTGAGAAGATGTGAGAGGAACAACTCCGCAGACACCAAGGTCAGTGAAGAAGGAGGGGGAGGGGGTGCTCCAGGTGCCAGAGCAGAGATTCCCCTGCAGCCCATGGTGAAGACCATGGTGAGGCAGGCTGTCCCCCTGCAGCCCATGGAGGTTAATGGTGGAGCAGATATCCACCTGCAGCCCGTGGAGGACCCCACGCCGGAGCAGGTGGATGCCCGAAGGAGGCTGTGACCCTGTGGGAAGCCCGTGCTGGAGCAGGCTCCTGGCAGGACCTGTGGCCCCGTGGAGAGAGAGGAGCCCATGCTGGAGCAGGTTTGCTGGCAGGACTTGTGACCCCGCAGGGGACCCATGCTGGAGCAGTCTGTTCCTGAAGGACTGCACCCCATGGAAGGGACCCACGCTGGAGCAGTTTGTGAAGAACTGCAGCCTGTGGGAAGGACTCATGTTGGAGAAGTTCATGGAGGGCTGACCACCGTGGGAGGGACCCCATGCTGGAGCAGGGGAAGAGTGTGAGGAGTACTCCCCCTGAGGAGGAAGGAGCGGCAGAAACCATGTGTGATGAACTGACCGCAACCCCCATTCCCTGTCCCCCTGTGCCACTGGGGGGGAGGAGGTAGAGAAAATCAGGAGTGAAGTTAAGCCTGGGAACAAGGGAGGGGTGGGGACGAAGATGTTTTAAGATTTGGTTTTATTTCTCATTATCCTAGTCTGATTTGATTGGTAATAAATTAAATTAATTTCCCCAAGTTGAGTCTGTTTTGCCTGTGACAGTAATTGGTGAGTGATCTCTCCCTGTCCTTATCTCGACCCACGAGCCTTTTGTTGTATTTTCTCTCCCCTGTCCAGCTGAGGAAGGGGAGTGACAGAGCGGCTTTGGTGGGCACCTGGCATCCAGCCAGGGTCAACCCACCACAGACAGTTAGACAGTAACAATGTTTTATTTTTCATTCTCCACAATTCATAGTTATCTGGTCGGGATATTGAACATCATACACTTCCTCTATTTTAGTATCTCAGTGAGAGCTACTAATGATACAATTTGAAACATGCAGTACACATTCAGAAGTAGCCTAACACACAGAAAAGCAGAGGGAAAAAGTGGATAGCCATACCTTTCCTATGGTACCATGCTCTTCTCCACCATGAGTTTACTTCTGGTTACTTGCATTACAGCAGAACCCGGCCCTAGATATTAAGCCTATCCACGCTGTGCCAGGCGCTGTACAGAGCAGGAACAGAGAGCAAAATGAAATGAAGAGGCATAATTTGCTGGTCAGCATGGTAAACTCAGCAGTTACATGTTTCTCAAGACTAATAAGGTTATTACAGGAGCGTTTGAGGCACTGTCGAAGAAAGAAACAGGATGTCATGAAATTGTAAAAGGGAAGCTCCTTCCACACTGGAGGGAATTCTTGTACGGGATTCAGAAATACTTAAAGATTTAAGACAGTTAGTTCTGCCTTCTGAATGCAAATCACCAATGTTACTACAAAAACACGAGGCTAGCATCTCACGAACTGTTTTCAAAAAGAAAAATCGGAGGTGGAAGATGAGTAGTGCAATAATAGCTTTTATTTCTTTCTAGTGATTGTGTTCTTTCTCTGAAATTCAAACCCCCAGCTGTTTAAACCACGGAGAGTAAGTGATGGCCTACCGCAGATTTTGGTAGGCAGCCGTGTTTCCCTCTCTGTGACACGCAGAGGACACAACAGACGCGGAGGGGCAGAAGCGCACCCCCAGCCTTTAACCACAAACCCGTGCAATAGCACGGCAGTTACCCCACAGCGGTAACGTGCCTGCGGACGCCCGGGACCGCGAGAGCCGGGGGGCGCCCGCCAACGCAAACGAACACTCACCGGATAACTGCTTTTTAAAAATCCCGCCTAAATTAACCCCCCCCAGCCCCGCCCACCGCCGGGCCGGGCCGCGGGGCCCTAAGGAGCCGGCAGCCCCGCGGGGCCCCACCGCTCCTTTCGGAGAGCCGCGACACCGGCGCTGCGAGCGCAACACCCCGCTGCCGCCTCACGCTCCCGCGCCGCCGCCGCCGGGCGCGAGCGCCCCTTCCCGCCCGCCGGGGCGTGTCCGCCGCGCGGCCCCGCCCCTCCGAGCGCCGCTCAACGGCCGCGGCGCCGGCCGCCTCGCGCCCTTCCCTCGCATCTCGCTCCCCCTCTCCCGCCCGGCATCCGGCTCGGGGCCGAGCCCGCGCCGGGCTCGCCGCCGTGCGCCGCCAGGCCGGGGGGCGCCGCCGGGCTCGCACACGCGGGCGCAGGCGCGGCGGGGCGGGTGCCCGCGGCGCGGCGGCGGAACGGCTCCCCGGCGCCCGTTCGGCGCGGGCGGCCCCTGGGCGCCGCGGCGCGCGCCGCCGCTCCCCTCCCCCGCCGCGGCCGCCGCCGCGGCCGCCGCGCGGGCCCCCCGAAGAGGGAGATGGAGCCGGCGCGCTCCCCCCGCTTTCCTCCCCACCTCCTCCGCCTCCTCCACGCTCCCCGGCACAGGCGCGCCCTGCTCGCACCGCGCATGCACGTACCCCCGCCCCCGGCGCGCGCGCGCGCACTGAGTGCTCGTGCAGGAGGCGGCGGTGGCGGCCGGAGAGACGCGCGCAGGCCCCCCCCCCAGCCCCCCTCCCCAAATTCCCCCCTCCTCCCTCCCTCCCTCCCTTCCCCCCCTCCCCGGCCCCCTCCCGCGCGGCGGCAGCGGCGGCAGCGGCAGCCCCCCGCGCTCCCCGGGAAGTGCGGTTCCGCGCGCGCGCGGGCGGCAGGTAAGCGCGAGCCCTCTCCCCATTCCCTCCCTCCCCCCCCCACCCCTCCCGCCCAGCGGCAGGGCCGCCGTTGTGCTGCACGCGCGCGCTCTCCGTCGCGCGCGCCCCCCTCCCCCCCCCTTCCCCCTCCCTCCCCCGCTCACTGCTGCCGCCGCCTCCAGCAGCCCTGGCTGCTGACGGCCGCAGCCGTTAAAGCCCAGGCAGCTCGCGCCGGGTGAGATGGAGGCGCCGCGGGCGCGCCCGCCGCCGCCGTCAGCAGCTCGGAGCCGTCGCGCGCCTGCCTCCCGCGCGCGCGACGGGCGGGGGGAGGGCGAGGAGGACACGTCTAGCGACGGATGCGCACGTTGGGGCGCGCGGGCCCCGCGCGGCGGCGGCCGCAACAAAGGGGCGCGCGGCCGCGGCCTGGCGGCGGGAGCCTGGCGTCGCCTCGGCCGGCGGCGCCGCCGCCGCCACCGGCGGGGCGGGCGCCGCGCGAGAACCGTTGGGGTGAGGGGGAGGGGGGCGCCGTCCCCGTGCCGCCCCGTGAGGCGGCGCGGGGCGGGGGGAGCGCCGGGCTCGCTCCAGAGAGAGGCCGCCTGCTGCTCGCGGGCGCCCCCGACGACGGGCCGGGAGCGCGGGCGGCGTCTCCCTGCCGCAGGGCCGCGCCGGCGGCCGCGGGCCCCCGGCGGTAGCGGCGCGGGTTCCCGTGGCGGCGGCGGCGGCGGCCCGGCAGGGCTGGGCCCCGCCGGGAACCCGCCTGCGCCGCGTCCTCGCCGGCGGGTGCATGGAGCGGGCGTGCGCCTGGCTGCCTCTGTGGTCACGGGCACGGGAGTCAGCGCCGCGGCAGTGCGCCTTCAGAGCCGCGAGAGCTAAGGCGGCGAGGCACCGAGCCTGTCTGGGACGGCGGCGGCGGGAGCTGCGCGAACAGTTACAACCCCAGACACATTTCCCCCCGTTCCTGCGGTGGTAACGGCAGTGTAAAAAGTGTGTGTGTGTAGGAGTAACGAGGATTACCCCGCGGAATAAGTAACCCAGTGGCAATGAGAATTTCCCCCTGCCTTTAGTCAGTGCTGGAGGTGCTCTGGTCAAGTGCCTACCGGGCTCCACTCGCAGAGTAGGAACTTTGTTTCTTTCACCAGTTACACATCCCTGAGTACTCAGGAACACTGTTTTCAGCCAATTACTTCTCCTATAATTGGTTCTCGCTTAGTAAGTCTCAACAGATTTGCAGCGAAATTGCGTATTGTTTAACGGAACAGGGTGGGATTGCGGCTAGATTATTAGCAGTGAGGTTTTGCTGTTTGCTTAAAAAGAAAGCAGAATTTTTCCCAGCTTGCAAAGAACTCTAAACGGATCCTGTTGAAGTAGTTGTTTGTCCTGCCCTCTTCGGTGCTGGATTGATACATTTTCCTGGGACGGTAGACTGAGACATCCCAGAAAAATACACACAGTGTTTCTTGGTTTTGTGTATTTCAAATATTTACGCACTTCCGATCTGGCTATCTTAACATCTGATCATTTAAGACTAAGAAAAGAATTTTCGCTTTCCTCAGTTTTTTAGTAGCCAGTGGCACTATATGGTGAGATGCCAGACTTGCAAAGGTATTTGTAGGGAGCCAGGTGTTCCCATACCGTGTTAAACACCCAGCGCCAAGAGTGCAAGTTGCTTACCTGTCATCTGCTTCCGTTTTGTATATGGTCAAGGATAAATTAGAATTTAGGAAAGGAGTTCTCGGTAGCTCTGTGCCAGCTGATAGAGGATTTGCTCTGAACCAAATATTAAATTTCCCTCCTCTCCGCTGCATTTCCTGCTTCTGTCACAATTAGATGCCTGTAGGAGACTGGGATTGAATAATTTAAATTATGCGTTTTGCATTATCCTTCCGCTGTTCCAGTTTCTCCTTCTGTTTGTTCGAGGAGATCTGGTATCCTTGGTGTCTCTTTCCCTGGTCCTGGATGCGCATCCACCCACAGCCCAGTCTGCTGTCCTTTGGGATGCTTGGTCTGCTTGCCAGACTCTCCGCTAGGCTTGCCTAACACACTTAATTCAGCAGAAGACTGATCACCTTTTTGATGGGTTGGTCACTGGGTTAACACTGTTGATTCCTGTAGAGGTTTGTCAGACTTTTAGGTGCAGTGCAAAGTAAGTAGCAGGAAAGTGGAGTCAGGGAAGTGAAGGAGCCAGAGGAAAGTAAACACATCGTTTATGACAACAGTGCTATCAGATCAATTTATGCAGTCATCTGTAGAACCACTTAAAATAACTGGGTATTTTAACTGCATTTTGTATCATTTTACATAATTGAAAATGCTGTGTTTTAACACACAAATTTAAAGCCATTTTTGGAATAGATTTTATAATTTCTTAAAATGTTATTATCTTCCTGTCTTTCAGGCTGAAGTTGGCCCATTGTAAGGGTTAATCATCTGTGAAATATTTAGTAATCATTTGTTCAGAAAATTTCCTGCATTGTTCATGGTAAGGCTTATATTTGATATTTCACATTTGGTTTGTTATGCTGACACATTTAAGAGTATTCCTTATACATTTTTTAGTATTAACATTTCCTTTAGCTATAAGAACAACTTCTACTGCAGTTGGATCATACATTTACTGGGAATTGCAACTTCACAGAGGAAGTTTTCAGTTTTGGATAACTGAATCAATAAATATTTGAATAAATTAATATATTGATACAAAAAATTATCCTTTATAAATCGCTATGTGTCCTGTAAGGTGTATAACCTAGGGAAAGACTTTTATGTATTCACAATTTTAAAAGAAGTTTAAGAGTAATGCTTTTATAATCTGAAAGGCTTTTTCTGGTCATATTAAGCAAAAAAATTATTTGGCAATTCTTTTAGTGGGTGAATGAGATCGGCTGTTGGGATTTTACGACTTAGACTACGTTACAAAAATTACAAAACTTTTGCGTGTTGTTTTACAGGAGTTTTTCATCAGTATGTCTGAAACTATTAAATATAATGACGACGATCACAAAACTGTGTTCCTGAAAACATTAAATGAACAACGTTTGGAAGGAGAATTTTGTGACATAGCTATTGTGGTTGAAGATGTTAAATTCAGAGCACATAGGTGCGTGCTTGCTGCCTGCAGTACCTACTTCAAAAAGCTTTTCAAAAAACTGGAAGTTGATAGTTCATCAGTAATAGAAATAGATTTTCTTCGTTCTGATATTTTTGAGGAAGTTCTCAATTACATGTATACTGCAAAGATTTCTGTTAAGAAAGAGGATGTAAATTTGATGATGTCTTCAGGCCAGATTCTTGGTATTCGATTTCTGGATAAACTCTGCTCTCAGAAGCGTGATGTATCTAGTCCTGAAGAGAACACACAGTCCAAGAGCAAGTACTGTCTAAAAATAAACCGTCCTATGGGGGAACCTAATGATACCCAAGATGATGAGGTGGAAGAAATTGGAGATCACGATGATAGTCCATCAGATGTGACGGTGGAAGGAACTCCCCCAAGTCAGGAAGACGGAAAATCACCTACCACTACCCTGAGAGTGCAAGAAGCGATTCTGAAAGAGCTGGGAAGTGAAGAGGTTCGAAAAGTAAACTGCTATGGCCAAGAAGTAGAGCCTATGGAAACAACCGAATCAAAAGACTTAGGATCTCAGACCCCTCAGGCTTTGACATTTAATGATGGCATAAGTGAAGTGAAAGATGAACAGACACCCGGCTGGACCACAGCAGCTGGGGATATGAAGTTTGAGTATTTGCTTTACGGTCACAGGGAACACATTGTATGTCAGGCTTGTGGTAAGACCTTTTCTGATGAAGCGCGATTGAGAAAACATGAAAAGCTACACACTGCTGATAGACCGTTTGTTTGTGAAATGTGTACAAAGGGCTTTACCACGCAAGCTCATTTGAAAGAGCACCTGAAAATACACACAGGTTACAAGCCTTACAGTTGCGAGGTATGTGGAAAGTCTTTTATTCGTGCACCAGATCTAAAAAAGCACGAAAGAGTTCACAGTAATGAGAGGCCATTTGCATGCCATATGTGTGATAAAGCTTTCAAGCACAAGTCCCACCTCAAAGACCATGAAAGAAGACACCGAGGAGAGAAACCTTTTGTCTGCAGTTCCTGCACTAAAGCATTTGCTAAAGCATCTGATCTAAAAAGGCATGAGAACAATATGCACAGTGAAAGAAAACAGGTTACTACAGCCAATTCCATCCAGAGTGAAACAGAACAGTTACAGGCAGCAGCTATGGCTGCTGAAGCAGAGCAGCAATTAGAAACTATAGCTTGTAGTTAAAAGCAGAAACTTTATCAGAAGTAATATAAGAAATTAAATTGAACAAAATCTATTGTTGGTATACGTTTAGACTGAGAATTATCTTTTCAAGAAAACATATTTTTAGAGGATTTGAATGCTACATAGGAACACATAGCATTGCTTGGTTAGGTATTTTAAAGTATTTCAGAGATGGGTATTCTTAGAATAAGAAATAGTTTTGTTGTCATTAGCAGTATAATGCACTAATACCTGATTTAATTTGAGAATATGATCAAGTTCTCGATAAAACAGGAATCATCACCGGCTGATGTTTTGTTTCATCCAGTATGGAATACTGCATACGGTGTAGACATCGAAATCAGTGAGTTATGTTTGAAAACGCTGAGATCTCAGAAAATAACAAACATGGAAAGGAAATACTTGGTTTTCATAAGCGTGAAGGTGTTATACCTACAATTTTTGAGAAACAGACATTGATTCCCTAAGCTTTTTAATTCCTCCTTTTTTCACCTAATGTACATGCTAGAGGTTGGTACAACAGAGTGTGAGGGGGAACAGTGATCAAAATGAAATTGCTTGTTATCCCATTCCCTCAGATATCCTCTTATTTTAATCAAGGTGATAAGTTTAATGAAATACTTGCTTTCCTTAAAAAACTGACCACTATTCACAGTGGTCCTGGCTGGCAAAGCAGAAGGGTCGTGGCACTCACCAGTCCCTTCTGTGGGGAAAAGAGCCTGCCTCCTTTGTTTCTATGTTCACGCTTATGCAGGCCCCCGGAGATGGGACAGAGCCACAAAGGAGAAAGGGTGCAGCGTAGAGAAGGAGACATCTTCCTTACTCGGACGCAGTAGAAATTACTTAAAGCTAATACAGCCTGAGGCTGTAGTTTTTATTATGCAGCTTTCAGTTCACCTAGCCTAGCACAGTGAAGGCAGAGGAGCGTTTCTGGCAGCACAGGAGGATTAGCTGCACTGGCGAGTGACCGGGTGTCACTGCCGGACCTCTGCAGTTGCAGAGCACAGCCATAAGCTATCGCGTACCTGCCCGCAGTGTTCAGGCTGGGTTTTGTGTCATGGCTGGTCATACCAGCTAATAGGTCCCGTTCAAGTTTAAAAACTTCTGCCTTCTGACACACCACCTCTCAGCAAGAGGGAGACTTCAGTGAGTGACTTCAGTCATAATTGATCCAGAATCAGTGTTCACTAATAGTCTGTTACTTAGAGTTGCCTGGGTTTTTTTCAGACAAGCTGGGGTAGATGCTGCTAATTTAACTGTTAACTCACAGAGTCAACAAAGTAAGTGGTCTTTGGATTGCAGTCTGCTACGTGTAGTCAACAAGAGAAGACACAATAACAGTGGTAATGTAATCCAAAGGGATATCGAGCCTTTATTTTGAATTTGTAAATACAACTGTTGTCAAAACTTCATTTGAAGTTGGAATGGGCAAAAAAACGCACTCTTGGGCACGTGGTTGGATAACATTGGTCACTTGCGATACCTATAGCATATGAAAGTGTTAGACCAGTTTCTGGTAAGTTACTGTGTGGTAGATCACATCTTGCTTTTCTAAATAGAAATTGAAAATAGTGTTTTTGGAACTGTTATATGGAACTTTGATTATTGGTTTTTTGTTTGATTGGGGTTTTTTACAGCTTCATTTTATTCATGTACTCATCAGGTTAAGCAGTTATCTTAAAATGCCAATAATTGTTTGAAAGCTGGTCTGTAAATAAAACATGAACTTAATATTTTAGAAAATGTAAACTTTGGACCTTTACCAATATATTTTTTTAAAATGTTACTTCATTTTACATTCAGTAATATTAGTTTGTAAACAAACTATACATTTTGTATCTGTGCAGCATCAGAGGATGTGTATTCATTGCATTTTATTGGTTCTCTTGAGGAACATGATAAATGACCATTGTTAAAATGTTTTACTGTATATGATCATAGATATAAAGATAGTAGGTCCAAAATGGGATCTACTTTTTTTTTCTAAATATATTAGTCTTGCTATGTTTTCTTATCTAAAATTATGTTCACTTTTTCTTAGATGATAAAATTGGGGTTGATAAGACTGTACAAAACAGATCTGTTGTGATAAGAGTTCAAAAGTGTGAAAGATGAAGAAAGTAAATTTTCTCTAGGTCTCCTATGAAGAGTGCAAGAAGTAATGAGCTTAAATTACAGCAGTGAACATTTACATTAGACATTAGAAAAAACTTCTAAAGGGTTGAATAATGAATTATTAGAACAGAATGCCTGGGGAGACATTGCAGTCTCCGCTAGTGGTGATATTCAGGAAAGGGTTAGACAAACATCTGTTAGGAATGGTTTAAATATAGTTAATTCTGCCTTGAAGCTGAGGGATAAGCTAAATAACCTCTCAAGAGCAGCCTCATTGGGTTTTTTTGGAAAGTAATGAATGAAAATGGAGCTCAGTGGGACAGCAGGCGCTTGAATGGAAAGACAGAGCTCAAGGCTTACAGTTAAAGAAAATTGCCTTCTGACATTTGAGCACAAGCAGTCAGGCTGTCAATTTGAAATTGTTATAGAAAAGCAGGCTTGCATTAAAAGACACGCCACTGAAAGTGTGATAACATTGCGTTTTACGTCAGAGTAAATTCTGCTATTGTTAAAGCTTACAGCTGTAAGAGTTATACGAGGTTACAGCTATAAGGGTTGCATGATATTTGTAGCTTTTTAAAACTGGGACAGATGGATATTATACATACTCTAATAGAAGAGAGTGCAGAGGCAGGAACAAATGTTATTGTTGCACATTCCTTGGGCAGGCATAAACACCTTACATGAGACTTGGTCTTAACAGTCTGTCATAGGAACAAATTCAGTGAAACCAATGGAGTCGCTCCCCTGTTAAAGGTTTTGAAAGGGGCCTCAGCCGCTTTCTAGTTTTTAGCTGCTGAAGAGTCAGAAGACTGCTGTATGTTCCTGAGGCCAACAAGGACAATATTGGTCAAGAAGGTAAAGGCTCAGTTATTTTTGTGAAGTTGAGAATTTTATTGGCAATTTATACTACCGCTGTCTGTTTTAAGGATGTGAACTTACCTTATTTTTTTCTTTTTTTGAAAGTCAATAGGTAATTTTTTATTCCCTTCGCAATTGTTTTTATTCAAGACAGGGAGAAGGCCTAGAATACTTAAAGTTTTGGAAAAAGTTTCAGAAAGGAGGTGTGGAGGTAACCTTAGCTGTACATTATTGTTAATGTGTTCTGAATTAATCCTGTTCATTGTGTACATTCTGAAGGGATGTTAGCTTATATGTTATGGGGGTCTGTCTGTGAAGTTCAGGTAAATCTGGCTGCATCTTAAGACGCTACTGCTCCCAGCTCTCTCCTGTCTGTGCCAGAAGACACCATGTACAGAAGCAGGTGTATGTCAGCTCCAAGCCACGGAGGTTTTCCAGCATGATAAACCGTAAGCTATGGGCTGCGTTGATTGAGGAATGGGCAAATTTTTATTTTTGGTTTTACAAGGATGGCAACTTCTTTCAGAGCTTATGAGACAGCAGATGAGATTCTGTCCAATTAATGGGATTTTGCTGTTGACTTTATTGGGGCCAGACTAGCCTAATATTCCTAACAAGGTTTCCAACAGCAGGCAAATTAGCTAATTGACTTGTGTGCGGGAATGACAGAAGCTGTAGAAACATAGATGGTTAAAATAACATTAGAGATTAATTAATTGCTTTTCTCAGAATTAAGTAGCAAAAATATCATGCATGGAATTAGTCCTAAACATACACTTCTCCGTCTATGGTTTGTGAAATGAGAGTCAGTTATGTCTTTAATATACATAGGATGGCAAAAACTCGGTTACTCTTTTTGGCTTATACTGCACATCTGTCCGTGTTATGATGTTAGGTGACCAAGTGGCTTCAATGGAACTCTCCGTGTATTGGCATTAAATATACAAATAGGTGTTTGCGTGACCAGGGCTTAAGTGTATATAAGGCAGCAACATGTTAGTTGATGTGAAATGATGTTCTTCTGGTGACCCAAATGGGTCTATAAGGTCAACACCAGTTGGGATGCTAAACCAAAGTCTTCTCAGTTGCAAAAAGATCTAAATACTAAGGAAGTATAACCATTCAGTTAAAAGGCTTTGTGCTTTAAAAGACTAAACAACTTAGAGTGAAAAGAAATATTTGAAATAAGAACTTTGCTATTCTGTGATCTTAACCGTGTGTTCTCAAAAAATAGTGTGGGTTTTTTTGTAAGGAGAAAAAGGAACAAAGAGAACATATTTTGAACTCTGGTATCTGATTAATTTCTGATCCAGATTGTGTTAGCCATAGGTATGCTGCTGGTTATTTGGCACAACTCACTTTGGAAACTAAAAGTTCAGGAAATAACACCTTCCAGCCTTTCTCCACTCCCCACCGCCTCTTCTACACACCCTTCTTATCAATATTTAAACAAACATTAGAAAATGAAGCAATTCACAGTTGAGTACTTGTGCTTTAATTTTTCTGCTTTAATCTTTTAAAAAGGTTTAGGCCTGGAGATCAGCATTTTAAAGGTTGTTGTGTGAAAGAAAATGCCTCTTGCTGACTTCAGTAGCAAAAGTTTGAGGAGTTCAGCTTCTCTTTGTTCCTGTAAGCTACAGAATACTAAATACTCCTCAAAATCTTGCCGTTTAGGTACCCAAACTGGAGCTCTTTTGAAGATCAGGCCCCAATTTTCTAATCTAGAGATTGTCTTCATGATTCCAATGAGTAAGGATATTTAAATTAATAGAGTTGGATGAGATATAGAATAAAATATCAGATGATATCAGGAAGTCTACCCTAAGCTTAGAGTGTATTTTTAGGGACAGATTATCTATTATTAAGTGTTTTATCAATTTAGACACCTCTCTGTCTTACAGAAGAGACAGAGCATTTCTGAAACAAAGTACATCTGCCGCTAACAACATCCGACCTTTCTGAATGTAAACATTTACAGATCAGTACAGAATAGGATCATTCTAGCTAGAAGGTAAACACAGATCTAAGGAGTTTTCATCTTTTTCAAACAGTTAGTCCGTAGATCACCGTAGTATGCCCAATCAGCCAGTAACGTGCATGTTTCATTAAAAATTCCATTACAGCAGTTGGTCTGTCATTTGTCTCCATATAGATCTAAAACAATTACAATAACATTCATTTCAGAACAGATGGAAGATTTCCATGAATAGATTTTGTTAAATATGTGTCATAAGAGTCGAGACATCTCTTCTCAGGAATGATTTTTAAATGTAATACAAGAAATCTGAAATAATAGAATAGCTAAAAATAGTGTTTTATACAATATTGATATGTTTTTCAATTTATTTTTCTCCACTGTTCTTTTATATGTTTTTTTTTTTTATTTGCAGGCCCTGCTCCTTCAGATATTTATAGAACTCTGAAACTTTATGAACTTCAGCGGTTCTAATATAAACAGCACTAGAGATCTTTAAAATAGAAATAGACTGCTGAAGTCTTACTGTTTTTTTAATAATTTGTAGCTAAGCATCTGATTTTTTTATAGATAAACTTGAAAAACATGTAGACCATATGAATAAAGTTGTACCACATCTGACCTGTTCAGTACGTGGATATCAAAAAGCGTGGCTAAAGCAGAACTTCTGGATACCTGTATCCCAGATTCCTTCCAAGATACACATATATTTTTTTTTAAAAGTCTGTAGTTTTCGAAAGAACACAAGCTTGTAAAACAAGTGGTACTAACAAGAAATTGAAATTCTTACTGAATGGAAATTCCAAATGTATTTTCTTTTTAATAATGCTGAGCCATTTTGAATACCTATATAAGACAGTAACTACGTATTACATATTATGGATATAAATAGATTTAAAGCTGTATTTTAATGCAGAAGTAAAAGAAATTAATGGATATAATGCATTGAATATAGATCATCTTTATAAAGTCATGAGAGTTATGAAAATTGATCAACTTTTTCCACCAAAGCATAAAAGCACTCTTCTATTTTAGAAAAATGTATTTTCTGATGCAAACTGATTCTGTTAAAAACAATAACCAAAAAACCCAAACCCCTACAGTGCTTACATTTGTAGTTTTCTGACCTCCTCCCAATGGCCTGTTTATACATTTGAGTAATCTTCATATGCAAGCAACTTAGATGCAGGGAAGCTCAATCTTTAGAATATTTTAAAAGACAAAAATACTCTTAAGTTTTCATTCTTCACTAATAAAGGTCCATTTTTTCAGGGTCAAGGGTACCACAAGCAGTGCTTACAGGAGCAAACCGCTGTAGTGGCATTGCAGATGGCTCAGACAAGAGGATGTAGTATGGTGGAACTCCACTCTGAGACCAAAAACTCACTTCTTTCTACTCTAGAAATTGGAAATGCTACTGACACGCGATCCTGTGTAACTTCAGGCAGGAGTTCCTCTTCAAGGGAAGTTATCAGTTATCTGCAGGTGATTTATGTCTGTTTTTTACTTGTCATCAGCATAATTGGGGTTTACAGAGTAGAGTTTTTCAGGACTATGTCTTTAAAGATATTAGTTGATTCTATTTTGCATACTGTTAAAGCTTGGTTTAAGTGTTTCTGTTGTGTTTAAGGTTGCATGGGCAAAGTTAGGGAGAAGAGTTGGAGTAAAAGCAAGAATATACAGTGAAAAATGTTCTAAACATTGCGTTTATTAAACTAATGCAAATTACATGCAAATTTTTATTTAATGTATTTAGGGTACGTTATATTTAAGAACATGTTTTCCCTTGCTTAAGAAGTCAGTAGCCTGAGATGACAATTTGTTGATTTGTTTTCGTTACCTTAACCTCCAACATTGAGAATCAGTGTATAGCTTTATTTTTCCTGGGTATGAAGGCCATGAAGTATCTGTTCATACAGCTCTATTACACTAGAAATATTTAGTTATACTGACTGTTTAAGCAGCATTTAACCCTTTTTTCTTTACAGTAGGGGATCCCTCTTCTTTGTATCCCAAAAAAGCCCATTATCATTCCCCCATTTCCTGTTACAAAATAACGGAAGTTTTCATGCGATGTGCTTAGGACGCTAAGGAGCGTTTTCTCAAATGGCAATAGGATTTGATCTGATTACTTTGCAAAGACGTGAAGTGAATAGATATGGAAAAATAGTTTACAATGGAATGTTTATATTTATGTCAAAACTTAAGCATTGTTTTTTATTTGTTTCTCTTCTGCTATAAAGCTTCTTTTTTGAGAATACAGTCTTCTAAAGGCATAGCAAAGTAGACTTTGTATGTTAAAGCTTAATTCTGCTGAAAGGGTGAGTCTTGTTCCTTCTGTGCTCCTTTCCTGCTCACAAAGGTGTCTCGTGAACTTCTGTGTCAATGCAAGGTAAGTGATGAAAGTATTCAGGCAGGAGCAGGGAAGAGGAAGGAGCAGGACCTTCTCATTTCAACTGTGGTGAAATGAGTGACAGCTCACTTTGTCTTATATAATCACCTCCTTAAAGTTTGTCTTGTCTGGACAAATCTCATTCCTAAGTTATGTTCTTTTATTCTTGTTGAATTCTTTCTTTTTGAAAGCTTTTCAGGGTGGAGAGGTTCAAGTGAAGCTGAAAAGAATTTCACCTATTCCTCCAGGTAGAATTTACTATGCATAGAACTATGGTGGAGCTAATGTTGTGATTACTCGTTAATATGCTGGATAGTATGTGCTATTTTGTTAAGAAACTAATGGCTGTTGGCTTTGGTCCAAAGATGATCTATTCTCAGTGTTCTTAGAGCACAGGAACAGGCTTGACTCTTTTTAACTCAAACCTATTTGTCTATCCTAGGTGATAACAAAAAGAGAGAAGTAATGCACCAAGGCCGTAGGATTTATATTCAAGGCACAGCTAGATCATGAGATGTTTCCCTGTTTGCAAGTTAAGGGAAAAGCTAAAGGAGGTCAAGGGATCAGATCCATGGTGATTTAAGACAACCAAAGTTGTGGTTGCTGCAATTTATTGTTCATTTGCCTGCAGTAGCACTCATGCAATGTCTCAGTGAACCACTTCATGGAGAGCTGAAGCACCTGAAAACTAATAACTGTTTTGAGGCATTTTTTTCTTAACCTTCTTAGCAGCCCCACATGATTGTCTCAGTGCTAGGGTCAGTGGAGGAGCAGCCCCAATTTAGGTCGACTTTGGCTGTTGTGGAGCTGCCTCCTAAGACAGCAGCTTTCTGTTTCGCTTGCCATAGTAAACCTGCAGATTGTTGCTGAAAGGGGTAGTCCCGTTCTCTCCTTTCCTCTCTTGCTGTTACCTTTTGCACCTGTTTCCTCCGTCTTGTTTGCCTCAGATTTAATGGCTTTTGTGGCCTTAGGATAAGCCAGCCGAGTGAGTTTCTATAACAAAGCAATTCAGTGCTTCAGTGAGTTAGTTTTAGGTTGACCTACCTTGTCGAACCAATTCATTAGATTTGATCCAAGGTAAGTGGCAGGAGCACATAGCTAGAGTTAGGAGAATGAACGGAGCAGGGCTTGCCCAGCTTTGACATCACATTAAATACAAGGTGATCAAACGCAGCACTTGTTGCAAAGTGTTTGTGAGAAGCAGGCAGGCAACAGAAAGGACCAGACATAACTCCTTTGCAACAACCACTGGTCGTAGACTTGCGGGATTTTGAAGAGGGAGACGTGTGTGCTTCATTTCTGCTTTTTCAGGAGAACAGAATTTGGGGTTTGAAGTTCGGGGGTGTGTGTTTTCTTTCTTTTTTATTATTTAAATTAATCTGACCCTGTTTGCCTCTCATCCAACAGTCCGACGAAGCCGTAAATTGTGACAAATTGCTCAGGTTAAGGAGAAAAGAATAGTTATAAAAGACAACAGGTATTTAATTCACTGAAGGACAAAACTGTAACCCCAAAAGGACGAAAAATTACATTTTTGCAACATAGGTTAATGTTTACAAGTATTAGAAGTAGACAATATTCACTTCATACTTATTTAGGTCTATTTTAGATCACTTACTGTGTAAAAATCATCAAACAATCTTTTTAGTTATTGCAAATAATATAAATCCAAAGCATAGGGATAGATTCTGTATTGCGGTAGGTGATGTCAGCTAGACTGTCATGTTAAGAATTTTTTTTTCCTGTCTTTCTAGTTTAGGCTTCTGTGGTAAACTTGAAGTTTTTAGAATGATTGATTTTGATTTCTTTGCAGGTATAAATATGAATCCATTTGAAGGCCTGAATATAAATATCGTAGGTATTTTTACATTTCCATTTGGTACTTCAGATTCAGGAGTTTTAAATGTAGTTCTTCGGTTGTGTAGCTGAGGCTGCAGAAGGCATTCTTTGTCAAGAGTTGCCTTCTTTCAGTGAAAAGTTCTTCCCTGGAAATTAGTTCTGTTCTCTGATATTTCTCATAGTTTTCTGTGCTTTACTTTTAACAAGACTTTTTTTCCTCATCTGAAGTAACAACATTTGAATATTTTCTTTTTACAAGATGTCTTATTTTATATTACAGCTATTATTGATTTTGTTAATTTTACCCAGTAATATTTTACAAATTCATCCAGATTTTCCAGTAAGATTTATAACAATTGTGGCCACTATATTCTTGCTCTTGAAGTGTAAAATAGAACTTAAACCAGGATTTTGAGACATAAACTTTGTAATGCTGGTATAAGATTTCAATCTTTAACTTTTCAGCACTGTACGTGTAACCTTATACCCTTGAAAAGCAGTAAGATCTCATTGAATGCTTCTATTGGAGAGACTTGATTTAAAAAAAAATATATATATTCTAACTTTGTTTCTGGAATTCTCGATCTGAAATCAAATAAGGGAAAAGAGTTCAACTGTCTACTTGGGAGGTAGGAAGGAGCAGCTATACCCTTTTGTATTTCAGATGAATTAGACGTCTGAAGATAACTGGGCTTGTTTACTGGGCTAACAGTTATGTACGGCTGTACACATAGTAACAATTAAAACCTACAATTTTTAAAGTGCATGACAGGCAAGTTTGCTTATGCTAGAGTTTTGCCATTCAGTCTGCAAAAAAACTGAAATACATCAGAAATTCTTGCTTGAAAATGTCATGACTGCCATCGTAAATTGAAGTATGTTAGACAGAAATGATTTAATTAAAGTTAACAATTACCCATTTTAAGAGCATTAGTAAATGTTTTCAATATGAAACATAGGTTTAATTTTCCACTTCAGTAATTAACTTTTCTTTTATCCAGTTGTATGACTTTCTTGTAGATCTCCCATTGTTCCAAGGACGGATTAAATGCAGTCAGAGGGGAATCCTGATTTGATGGATGTGATAAATTCTGCTGGAGTAGGGATGTCCTATTATAGATACTTTTCAGTTGGACATGGATTATGCTCTGTGAATCTTGCTAACATAATTTAAAGTTTTGATACTCTACTGTTTTAAATCCTGTCTTTTGTAACAAAGTTAATGTTTTCAAACATAATTTAAAATTCATATACTTATCTTATTTGGCCAAATTGTTTAATTTTTAGCCATGCATGATGAAATCCCTGTCCTTTTGACTCTATAGGACAAGTTAGGAAACTGCATTGTGTATTTACTGTTTGTATTTTATATTGGTGTAATTCAGTATAGTTTCCCATTCTCAGTTCTTGAGCAATCTAAGCTGTTCAGTAGTGTGTTAAAATGATGATTTTGATATTTATATTTTACATATCTTTGTTCTCTTCTTTGAGCGTGAAATTAAGCATGTAGTTTAATATTTAGGTTGTTTACATTTATCAAAATATTATAGCTGAATTTATTGAGGACTTAAATGAAATAGTATTTTCTTGCAAGCTTGGAAATTTCTTTATTTTAAAGCTGACTTTTCTTCTCCTTAGCGCATTGGCTCGCAGTTTTGCCATGGGTCATAAATGCTTCTTTGCTTCTCTCCTTTTAAGTTCTTTGAAGACTTGAGCACGTGCCTAATTTTATGACTTGTGTCAAGTTACACACACCAATAAGCTGTGGTATGATCAGGGTCTTAAAACACTTTTTATAGAAAAGAGGAAGAAACATGCAAAAATATTCATTTTTAGTCTAACAAATGTGGTGATGTGCTGGTAGAACAGAAAAGGTTTGAAGATGAGAATTTTACTTGTGGCAGACTCCCAACCTATCCTATGAGTCTTTAGCATGGTACAGAATGGTATGGCCTTGTCCATGTCATGAGTCAGTGGTTATATGTGAGGTCCTTTAAAGTATCTTCCTTTGTTTCACAGTGTCTCTGCTAGATCCAGAGTCGTTAGCCAAGGACTTGACTGGAGTGAATTCCTTGCTGTATAAAAGAATTCCTGTGTGATCTAAAGGCTCTGAATTCTGGACTGTGACTCATTCATCTGTCTCAGTGAAGGGACTGGCTGTCTACAGAGGTGTGGCAGGTGGGAGCCGCAATTACTTAGGCTCCACTGATTTTTGCACAGTTGTATATATAGTAATGTTTTAGGTGAATCATTCAGTCTTGTATTTAGACCTTTTAAATTTATCTAGGTCTTTGTTTCTTATTGGTTGGTTTTTGCTTTGGGTTCAGCTTCTCTGTAATTTTGACTCCCATCTATAACATAAAGACACCGATTTACTTCTTATGGAACTGTTGGAAGATAATCAGTAACGGGTGCAAGGCATTCAGATATTGTGAGGGTGGTGATGTAATCAGCTAGAGAGATTCCCTAGATGGAAGTGGGGCTTTTGGGATCTGTTTACATGCTGTGGGAAGTCCTGGGGTGGACTCATCTTTGTGATATTTAAAAAACAAAACAAACCCCCCCAAAACTGTACAGGTGTTTCTCCTAGATTCTATCTAAAATTTATCCATGTTTGTAAATCTCAGCCCTAGATTACTATGCCGTTTATCAGATTAATTAAGAAAAATGAATAGACTAATGTATTGAAACTCTAATGGCCACATTTATCTTTAATCTAATGGTATTCACTTTTTCCTGTCTCTGGAAACGTTGCATGTTCTTGCTGCTGGCTTTCAAGGTCTCATGTCTTCGGCTGCTGAAAATCTGTGCATTGCTGTTCTTCTGGAATACTCATAGAAGGGTAACTGGCTTTACATTTACTTCCTTTTTCAGGAGAATGGTACTTCTACCAGTTTGGATTTTTCTCTTTTCTCTTCTGTGTTTATTCCCTACATCTGTCTGTTAGAGGTATATTAATCACAGAGGCATTAATTGTTCTAGTCTAAATCTGGGACACTGAATATTATGATCCCTGCTATACAAATTGCCATCTGACACTTCAAATATTCATCTAAATAATTTTAGATATTTCTTGCTGACATTCAGTCACAATTATTTCCTCTAAACAGTTTCCTTGCAGTTTCAGATGTAATGTATTGCACCTTGGCTAGTAAAGTATTGTTAAGCTTAACCATAAATAGTGACTGTAATTGCTTTTTGAAGGCCATTATGATAGTACCCAGTTTAGCAAAAGACACCAAGTAGTTCAAGCAGTTTACTGATCATACTAATCTTCCCTCCCAAAGAGCTAGGTTTGATTATCAATGTTGACGTGTGTGAGGAAATTAAAAAAAATGGCTCAGAGCTTGTTTATTCTCAAAGTTGGGGAGAAAGCTTTTTATAAAATATAAAATTAGCATTTGATAGAGACATAATGAAATCTTCCTGATTATCTCTTTTTATCTTTATATTATTTTATTATAAAATGTTTTCATTTATATTTAGGTGATTACTTCCAAATTATTCTTCCCGAAACACTCAGATGCCTACCTGTAAAATGTTAGTTGTACATTCTTGTTAACAAAACATTGAAACATTGAACATCTTCAGGTAAAAATGGCTTCTTCCTTAAAACATGTTTACTAAGCTTCTGAATCTATGTGACCAAATAATTGTTTTCAGCTCCATTAGAATAAAGGGTTTACTTCAGATGTAAAACCACAAAATTACAAATAGCAGTAGATGATTTAAAGTGACATCAGTCAACTTGATTTTTGTAACTGTCTAAAAACGTTAAAGTTAACTGTTAAAAAATGTTAAAGTTCTTAACAAAGTACCCTCTAAGTAAGTCAAGACTTCTTCAAAAAAAATCTTTGAAGATATATATGCCCAGGAATTCTTAAGTCTCCTGATGTTATACAGAAACTAGTAATTCCTCACTCAAACAGTAAGAACTTAAATGATACACAAGGTGGGGACTGTATAATTACTGGTGAAAATATATACAGATGTTTTTGTAAGTGCTTTCATGTTTTCTGTTTCATACAAGTTGATGGTACATCTTTAAATGAACAAGGCCATTGTATTTTAATGATATAACCTCATTTTTACCACTGTGCTTCGTTCTCAAGGGCTTTTTTTGAGTAACTGGGTGTAACTGATGTTGTTTTCCACTGATCTGAAGTTGAATGAGAATAATTATTAGTGCATTGTTTGTTTTGGTTGTTGTACTGCATTAACTGTGCATTTTTTTGAGGTGACAATTCACTGCAGAACTCTGTGCTGTGCAGTTATTTCACCGATTTTTGTGCATTTGAACTTGCAACCAAATCTGAAATTCAAAAATTAATTAAATGAAAAAAAGAAGCCCAAGATGCTTTTTGATAACATTTTTTTCCTCTGTCAGAAAACATTAATTTGAGCAAGAAAACTAAAAACTCTGAAATAAAATGTGCCTGTTTTGGGTCATTTATTAGATTAAATACAGATACCAGTTAAAGAAAGATGTGTGTAGAACATTATAGTTAATGACCTGTATTCTTTCACCAAAACGGTGTAGGTTCTGTTACCAAGTCGAAGATACCCACCTAGAAGTTTACAGGTTACTTACAGACCTTCAAATCACTGAATAATATTTACTGTTTTGAAAATCTTTTAACAAGCTGCTCCATCATCTCGAAACCCACTCCCTTAGAAGCATACATCTAATTTCTTTTGAGGATGTATGTAATAGAAATATATCCAGTAGATTGGGGGCGGGGGGGTTGGAGAAAAGTGGATTAACATCTTCCCCCCCTGCCATGATGGCAGAATCTCCATTGAACACATGAATCAAGTATGTAGGGGCCACATAACATATGCATCATAAAAAATACCAGTGCAAGTTTTCCTACAGTCTTGCCAAAATATATATCCATCCTGATTTTCTAAAGATTGTAGGGTATCCTTGATCTATCTCTTCAGAGTACTGACTGTTGCTGACTGCAATCTTTTCTGTATTTTATGTGGGATACTTGTACTAGAAATTATTCTAATTCAGTTCGTAGGTATCCTCTTAGTTCTCAGACGTAAGGTGGATGAGAACAACGATAAATGAAAAAAGCATCGATTAAAGATTTTTTGAAGTAACATTCTTAGAGGGAACACCAGTTCTGAGCAGTCAGAGGTATAATGTTTAGGTTAGTTAATTCCCTTGCCATCTGAGAGAAGTGAAATTGAATCTCTGAAATATAAGACAGGAGACAAACAGATGGCAATAAAGAAGCTGAAATTGCTGAGGGGAAGATCTTGTGATAAAAGGAATATCCCGAAATCGGATAGTAGAAATGGTATGGGAGGATGAATCTGGAAGGTATTCCCAAGGAGAAATTATCTTACGTAGTGTTCCAAAAAAAGAAAAAACTGTCACCATGTGATTAGTTTGACTTTGACGGTGATGCCATTCTTGAGTTCTTACTGAAGTACATAGGCAGAATTATTTAAGCAGGTCAGTGCTTTTCTGTATCTGTACTTTAAGAATAAGGCCTTATTTGGAGACTTAAAATATTCCAGATTTAATTGGAGAGTTCTGTGTGTATAAAATGCTTGACTATGAAAAGAATGAAATAGGCTTGTAGGAATATCTGTAGGTTATGAACATGTGATTGGAAAATGTATTCCATATTGCAAAAATTTACATGCAAACATTCATGCTAAAAATGTTTCGGGGTTTTTTTTTAAACTACTTTCTCTAATTTGCACTGATTAATCAATATTTTTCAAAATACCTCTTGCAGGTGCAGGCTTAAACAGGACAGTTAGTTTCTCTAAATTGTGTCCCATCTGGCTGTTGTGCTTCTCACTTCTGTTGTAGAAGTTCAGAGCCCACAGGAACTCTGAGCATGCGTTTTAGAAATAAAAGCAAATTAAATATGAAATGTAAAAGTTGGTGGAAAATTTTAAGCTTTATCTTCTCTCTGTGCTTACCCTCCTCTTCTTTATTTTATTACTTATTCATTAATTTATTTACCTTTTGGCCCTGATGTCATCTCTTATATGCTGGAACATTCATGTTGCCTCTTAAATCAAAGCGCTTCTGTTCAGCAGAGCTGGGTTAACAGGCCTGTGGAATCAGAATATAAATTCCTCAGCATTTGAACCTTTGAAAACTAAAATACTGTGACAGAGTCCAGTGTCGCTGGAGCCTATTAGCCGGGCTGCTAGCTTGTGGTGAAAGCAGCGCACCCCGAAATGTCAGGCAGCGGGGCTGTTGCCGAGAGCTAATTAGGAGCAATTAGCCGGTCTCCCTGCTGGGCAGATCGCTGTTACCTTTCTCCTCTTTGCCCTTCCCCCAGCTGCCGCTGCAGGGCAGCGAGTTGTGGCAGTGATGATTCCCTGAGAGGGGGGGTGGGGGGGCTCTGTGTGTGTGTCCGTGCGGGCGGTGGAGGCGCGGGGCCGCGCTGCGCCCCGGCCCCCTCCCCGCCCCGCCGCATTGTGGAGGGAGGGACCGCAGCCCGCAGCCGCTGCCGCCGCCGCCGTGCGGGGCCGGGCGCTGTCCGGGGTGCTGAGCCGTTGCGGGGACGGGCGCTGTCCGAGGTGCTGCGCCGTGCGGGGCCGGGCGCTGTCCGGGGTGCTGAGCCGTTGCGGGGACGGGCGCTGTCCGAGGTGCTGAGCCGTGCGGGGACGGGCGCTGTCCGGGGTGCTGAGCCGCGCCGCGCCCGGGCGGCACCATGGTGTTCGCTCCAGGTAAGGGCAGCCGCTTGCCGTGCCCAGCCGGGGGAGCTCAGCGGGAAGGCCCCGACTGTGCTGGAGAGCTACTCCGGGGGGCTGCGGGGGAGGGGGTAACGGCTGAACCAGAGCTGCCACCGAGCAGAGACCGGCGGTTTCAAAGAAGGTGGCTTAGCTTAGGATGTGTTTAGCTGTGGAGCCGGAGGTTATGAGGGTCACCCCCGTGGTTCCCGTCAGCGACAGGAGCCTGCTATACAAGTGTGCGGGGGACTGTGCTTGTCAGACTGCACAAAAGGGTCAGGAAGGGGAACGTGGCCTTTCAGTGACTGGAGAGTGAGTCCACCCCCACCCCGGGCACCCACACCAGTGGCTGCCAATGAGACAATCTCTGAAACTCATGGAGACATTTTACAAATTTCCATCCCCCCCTCCCCCCCCCAACTGAATATTTGGATGGAAGAGAACAGAAAGTTTGTTTGGAACAAAACTGAAGACTTCAGCAGGAGCTCAAGTCTAATGAGAGACCTCACTCTATAAGGGTGCAGAATCTCTGGTGTGTAGTATATATGTGCTACACCATAGAAGAAGGGAAACTACAGAGAATCTGCATTGGACTCGGTACATTCTGCTTGGAAATTTGTTTGTTGCTCACAAAGGGATGAGAGGCCCAGTAGCACCAGGATATAAATGTAAGTCATGCATGATATCTTCTGTAGTGAAATGACTTGAAATTAACTTCTTTAAAGATGTATAATTGTCAGTAAAAATAGTGGGTCAATAGAAAAGGGAAAGTAAAAGCTGCAGCTTGACAATGAGTAACTATTAATACCTTTGTTTTGCAAAGCTAACAGAAGTTTTGTCTTCCTTTGAAATTCTATATCCAGTTTGTGAAGGGATAAGAATCCAAAAGCTTTGTACCTTCATTAAAAAAATCATCTTGGGGTTGACTTTGCTAACTCAACAAAGTCTAATTTTTTGAGAAATTAATATCCTTTTTCAACAATCAGAAGTTCATTTTGTCTCTTTAACTGCCTAGTTGCTGTCTAATTTGATACTTTCCCATACATCGTGTTCTGAAATTGGGACCAAGTTATTTATCTTAATAGAACCAGCCACTGTTTTTTGTAGCACACCTTTCGATATTAGTGGCTCTTTTTTGAACTCCTTTTATCTGACAGTCTGTCACCATTAACTGTACTCATTTTTGAAATGCACCATGGGACTGGAATACTGCAGGAAGAGATTACCTCTAAAATAATGGAAACTTGCTTATTTTCCTCAAAGGCTGACAATGAACAAACCCCAAATCTCATTGATAACTACATGAATTGTTCTTTTCACAACTCTAATCCATAAAGGAAAAAAAAAAACCAACCTGTCTTGTATAGTAATTTTTCTTCAGTCTGCTTTTACTCAAAGAAAAGCCCGTGGTTTCCTTGCAAATGTTGTCATAATATACATAGGGTAACTAAGTGGGAATTTGTAAAAGAGATGATAAAGCAATCAGAGGGGCTTGATAATCTGTTGTATTCAGACAGAGCAAGCCTCAGTAGACTGCATTTTTTTTAATCGCTTTTCTTCACTGTAAATCATCTCTGCCCTGGCATTGTCTCTTCTCCAGATACTTAAAAAAAAAAAATGTCAGGGTTTTGGACATCTTTAGCATCTTCATAGTACTTAGGGCTATATGATATAGGAATTCTATAAGTTTACTAAGAAACTGAGTTTCATTTATTGAGTCAACTTTCTGATTCGATCTCACTGTGATGAATGACCTTATTTTCTGTTTCATTTATTTGTTGGGGGTCAGGGGGCAAGAGGAAGAAAAAAAGAGTTGTCTAACTATAAATGGTTAGGCTCAGAATCATAAACATCCTTCCAGAAGGGGAGTGGAAAAAAAGAAAAAACAACAACAACCACCAAAAGGAAACTCTCTTCCAGAAAAAATAATGGAACTTGTTTATCTGAAGACAAAGATAAGATTTTTGCATATGAATAAGATGATGCTCTCTTCCTTAAGGTAGTGAATACATTATTGCAGAGCACTAATCATGCTATGTTTATAAACTGTTAGGTAGAAGAAGCTTACCAAGTTTAAATATACTTTTTAAAAGGTGAAACCAACTGACTGTTGACTGAATAGATACTTTACTGTTAAGCTTCAGGTCTTTTCCCTAAATCTTAGAACCAGCTACTATGTAAAAAAAAAAAACAAAAAAACCCCCAACACCTCCCACCAAAAAACCACCAAACAAACACCACCACCACCCTCCTCCAAAACAGGCTTGGATATTACTGAGCTAGATAGGTCAAAATTGTTACAAGAAGGCCACTGTTTCATGGTCAAAATTGGACTTCCTGGCTCATTCTAGACAGTATGTTGCTATTTACAGGTATGCAAAAAGCTACTATTCATATGTGATCTTTATTCATACCCAGTTTTAATTAACTGTGAGCCTGTTCCAGAAAAAAACTGAGAAAAGTCCATTTTTTCTTACTTGGTTTAATCTGACTGGAGCTTCGTTGCACTTTACTGTGCTGGTTGACTGATGATAGGTTGGTGTATAGGAAATGCAACACAAACTCTATGAGACGTCTGGGAGTTCATTTTACCTGGAGGATTCCCACGTGACGTGCTACCCTTACAGTAGGAGATGATCCCTGTAATGGTGTCGTGGTTTAACCACAGTCAGCAACTAAGCACCACGCAGCCGTTACCCCCTGGAAATGTGGACAAAGTACACATTGCGAAGTTTAGCTTCTTTACTTTTCCTGAATTGAAATGCTTTAGGCAGCCTGAGAAGTAGACAAAAAAGTGTTACTGATTGTCAGATGTAAGGATGGAGATATGCATGGGGCTGCAGTAGAGAAGCATGAAATGTCAAGGTTTTGGTTTAGGTCAAAAAGCAAAGAGAAGTCATCGTTGCTGAATTGGCAGATTTTCTTAGGAGACTTCAGAAGATAGTGTATTCCAGAATTTAAAAAATATCACTACAAAATTAGCTTATAAAAGATTGATAACTATCAATAATTCCACAGATTAAATATCTGTCCTTGTAAGGTAAGGAATGAAGAGTTATTAAAACACTTATTTGTTCTAAAGCCTCAGTAAAAACTACAGAATGCAGCAAGCTTTCTTCTGGTACCACATCATTAGTTTACAAAGGAGTGATCACTTCCAATATCAAGCTATCTATCTGATCAATAATAATCTTATTTTTGTTTTTAAATGAACCCGTAAGATTTAACAATAATTTTAAATGTTGCTAATCAATATCATACTACTTCTTTGCGAATTGCTTTCAGTTACTTTTCCCAAAAATGACCTTGGGCATATGCCATGCTTATTTTCAGCCCTAAAACTTTTTCAAGTGGAAAGGTAAATTAGAATTTGAAGTAATACTGTTTACTTCTGATTTGCCTGAACAAGCAGGATACAAAGGTGTTTTTCATACTCCAAGGATTTTTTTCTGATGCTATTTTGCACAAGTCACTCAAACACTTATGTCTTAGACCTTTCCCCTTATCTGTACATACTGATATAGCACAAAGATGGTCTGCATTTTTAAAACTAGCTTGGGAATAAAGTTAGAAACATGTTAAGGATATTTGAACTACCTAATGGGTTTTCTAAACAACTCTCGCTAGAGTATCATTTCAGTGATTATTTCAGCATATTTTGAGAATTTTACTCTATAATGTAAGACCATAAAAAATTACCGAATTACAGAGTCTCATCGTTGCAGGCCATCACTGTTTCACCCAGTCGCTACTGTACAGAGCTGTGTTTGCTTGAATAGGAATTTGTATTTTTGGCTAAATAATATCTTTTAGAAGGAATCAGTTTTGATCTGAATACGTCAAGAAAGATTGTGACATTTACATTGGCAGCTTGTTTCAGTGTCTGAACACTCCCATCCTTTAAGTTTGTGTCTACTTTGAATTGTGTGATTTCATCTTTCAGGTGAATCTTGTTATTTTTCAGTGTAATTTGAAGAATTCCTTCTTACCTGACATTTTCTCTGTAACTAGGAACACACAGGCTTTACTCATGACCCTGCAATCCCAAAAGAAGGAGGAGGAGGTAGAACTCATTTTTGTATCAATATCTTTGTGTAAAAAAGATATGAGAACACACTTAAAGTTTAAAGATAGACATCAGAGAAGTCAGAATATTCACTGCTCAGCACCTTTTTCTTACAATAGCAACGCCAGTAGCTTTTCAACTAGCTTTTCAGCTGTTCTTAACATTTTTGAGCTGGGAGCAGTATAGCAGACTTGCATAATGACACTAAAGATCAGAAGCGCATCCTGTACCAAACATTTTAGGAATCTCATTGAACTGCAATTGAAGACATAGCAGCTGCACACTGAAACAGATGTGCTTACTTGTCTGAATAGTCCTGATCTTATCTAGTGGAAAAGCTGGGAAAGCAACAACCTGTTGTGCTGCTGGATGTGAAGACATGAAATTTCTTGATAGCCTTTTTCTTTTTTTGATTATAGTTACAGGTACCGTGGAGAACCCTGTCCGTAATGCACAGATCAAGACACTATGGAGGGACCTGTTAATGAATGGAAAAATTGCTACCAATAACTTTACTTTTCTGAAGATAACCTGTTGTGGGATATCTCCAGTGTTTGTGCTGTGTGGTACTCTGGGACTCTCAGTTATGAAGTGCCTTTCACCCATGAGAACAATTGTAGTAAGGCAGGGCACAGTCCTTGTCCCTGTTAACTGCTGTGCTACGTTTCTGCTAATGCTCTGAGTTCTGCAGTACAAACCCCTCCCACCTAATATAAGAGCTAATGGTATATACATGTAGGATTCTTTCTCGTGAGCTTAGTGTTGACAAAGACCGTGTCATGGACGTAATTTGGAGGCTCCAGGCAAGACTATTTTGCAGACCTCATGCAGTCCAATATAATGGTTTTCTTGTCCAGAATTTGTGATGGCTGGTATGAGTATGCAGGCCAGTTGCCCCCCCAAAGTATCTGCCTGAATGGATTCGCAGCTAAGAGCTCTCAACAATACTTCAAAGTATTTGCCGCTGCGTAGGAAGAAATCGTATAGGAGGAAAATTCTTGTACTTTTTTGCCTAGGAAAAATTGTTTCTTGTGCTGACCTCTCCCCAATGACACATTGATCTTTTCCCCTGCTGTGAAAGTCCAGTAGCAGATCTCATTAGTGAGGTGAAAGAAAAAGTTAGTTCATAGATATTCAAAAATGTGATGAAATTAGCAAGCTTAAAAAGTAGTCAACAGTCCTAGGTGCAATATTTCTTTAAAGTATGAATCAACATAGTCTTAAAAACTGGCACAGAATTTACTTTTTCAAATTATTTTTAACAGAACTGAAGGCTTAAACAAGTGAGGCTGGCACCTTTCACTTGCATATCACTGGGTTGAATCCTGTTCAGGTTAGCAGTGAAAAGAGTTCTGTCTTCACAGTGGCTGTGTAGTGGCCTGTATTGAAGGAATTGTTCATAGTTGGGGGATGGTGGTAGTAAGTTATACAGTCATTGTTAACATCCTTACTGGCACTGTGTATGGGATCCATGTATTGAGCAAGAAAGTCAAACGGTGAACGTACAGAAGGAATGAGTTACACTGACCTCTAAAGTTTGTCCCTCCGAATCATTATTCTTCTAGATGAATTGCTCTGTTGTACTTATTGTAGACATAAATAATATGATTCTAACCTTGTAGGCTTTATCATGATAATGGAAATTAAATGCACTTACTGTAGAATACAGTGAAAGGTAGATTTATTCCTATACCTTCAATCTTGTCTATTAAGGATTTTATTAAGGACACCATCCGTTGTATTAAGTTTACTAAGCTAAACAAAAATTCTTTACAAGCAATGTATTAATAATTTCTTTATAAGCTTTCTGAAATTATCTGAGTACTGGTTACCCATTTGTGGTGTGTTCTTTCCCTAATAAATTGCAAGCTCCTACAGAACAAGATTTATTATTTTTTAAGGGATTGCAATTGGGGCAGAATCTTTACTGATGTTAGCAGAAATGAAAAGCTGACCTGAATAGCCATAAAATGCTTCAGGTTCCTTTAGAGTGCCTTGCCAGGGAAGTCAAGGCAGGTGAGCTCTGTGCTGCTGTCGTGTGACCCTGCAAATGCCTGTAGTCCTGTTATCAGAAGCAGCTGTCTTCCTTCTTCAAGAGAGTCTGAAATTTTCTGCCTGAAGAAGTAAATAGAGCCATATTCTACTCAGATATTTCTCTAATGGTAAGGCAAATATAATCTCCTGTGGATCGCTTGCACTTGCTTCACTTTGTAGTATGCATATTTGATATAATGACACTGTATTTTCTTACTTTGATCAGTGAATCCACTCACCATTTGTCAGTATGGAGGGGGTGCATATCCGTTACTACTACTGTTAAAAACTCGCAGATTGACATTACATTTTGTCTTGAAGTAAGTTTTCTTAACACAGTGGAAAATATTTCTCTGGGAAGTTAGAGAATTAGCTTCAAGAGGGGAAGACAGCATGTCATGGCATCTTGTTGCAAACAAGGATTCTGTCAAGATTACAGCTATGAAACCCCCCTGGTTTTTACTCTTTCAAGGTGCACTTTATATAATCTTTGATTCACTTTCTCTTGTGAGTTTGTATATATACATACATACATATATATGTAAAATCTCAGCCTCAATTGCTAATAACTTTATGTACAGCTTTCAAACTCTGCTCACATTCTAAAATAAGCAGGAAAGTTTTTCTATACTGTTTTGTGCATGTGCAAATTTAGGTTGGGTTGTGGTTTTTTTAGAGGTAAGGAAGGGCTCTGCTTCAGCTGAGGTTTAACTAGACAATTTCTGAAATTAGACTCTCTGAATAATCTGGTATAAATTGAAACACATCTAAAATGTAGCAGGATGTTTTCACTGATTTTCTGGCTTTTGACAGGTTACATCATTACCTCTTCCCTATTTTCTTCACTTAAAAAAAAAAAAAAATCAGGTTCAGATATTGCAAATTTTAATTAACCTGTACATAGTTCTTCAAGACCAAAAACCACAAAGCATTGCAGAAATATAAACACAACAGCTAGCAAAATAAAGCTTCAGTAGTGGAATATGCCTCCATTGAAAACTTTCCTTTCACTTATGCTATACGGTGGTGGTTATCTTCTAACACCTAGCAAAGCTAGGTATTTCAGTGGGGATTTGTGCAAGTCCACCAATGAGCATTTTGATACAGATTCAGAAGGCCTAAATGTTATCTAGCTTTCTGTGCTTCATGTTTTCTTTTTGGTTAGGAATCTCTGAGCACCTAAACAGTAGAAAATAGACGGCAGAGGGAGTTAGATGACATATGGGTCACCTGTATCTGTGCCATTGGACCTCTCCCTCCATGGGAGAAGCACAGCATTTGATGCAGAGAGGTTTCTTATTTCAGTATTTGAAGTGAGTTCTCTAAAAGAAATAGCAAAATTGTACAGATTAAGAGAATTTAAGTTTTTCATTAACTTTGGAGCAGCTGGTCCCAGACGCTCTTTAGGAAGTATCTTATTTTTAATACACTGAACTCTAGCCTAGGAGTTAAAAACCCTCATAAGTTAATGTTAGTTTACAGTATTAGATCCAGAAATTTTCCTTCTGGGACCAAAATCTGAGTATCACACTTATGGGTTTGGGTGTGGCAGAATTTTCAGTGACTACTACTTTGAACTACATCCAGTCTTCAAAGCTGAAAAGACATAGTCCTTAAGGAGCAAATTTATTGCTATATGTGAAAATACCTAGAAAATATATAGATTGAAGTGTATAATCTGCTTTTAGTTAATCTTATTAAAGTATGGCAAGAAATCTTACTAAAACATGTTGAGAAAATGCTTAAGAATAGATAATGTATCTGTAGATCCCAACAACCTCTTAGCCTAAAAAACTTTGGAAGCTTCATTTTGGCTGGCATATTTCAAATAGTATGAAATAACTCACTGGAATCTTCAAAAAGATAACTTCTATATAGCAAACAAACCAAAGAGACTTCCAGATATTCTTTTCTCTTAAGAAAGAGCAAAACTCAGTGGAAAAAAAAATCTACAAAAACTCAGTTCTGATATAGTTAATGCCTGAATAAAAAAGATACAATGAAGTATTACTCTGGAGATATTATGATGTCCTTTGAGACAGTTTATCTGCATTTCTGCTCTTCTCCTTTGCCCTTCCATTCCTCCTGGATTTGTGTTCAGAGCAGGGTTGTTCCAGCTTTGTTCTTATAATTTGTTTTGAAGAGCAAAGTAGTCCTGATACGGCTCCCCTTCAGTGCTGGTTGCACGGCAGGAGTTTAGGAGTGAGGTTAGGGCAGAAAATATAACTGAACTGAGCCGTTACTTTTCTAGTGAAAGTGAGTGTTAAAATCCCCTGCACACTGCAGGTTAGGGAATTGGAAAAACATGACGATCCTACATGAAAGTACTTTTAGCATTTGATATGTTCAGTGTCCTCGCTTCTTCCTCAAGGAATCAAGGTAACTGGGTATTGCCCTCTGATACTTGACAGCTATCAGTCAGGACCTCACAAGGCTGCATTTTAGAGCATGAGAAACAGCACTGGACAGAATTAACTCTGATATGTTTCTTATTTAATTTTTTTAAGATTAAATTTACAACTTCATTGTAGGACCTTTTCATGAGGTCTCTGAACTGGCATCATTACTGACATTGAGACAAATCGGGTCTCTAATCCTGTAAATAACTTAATGACACTCATGCATAAAGTTGGGTTTGCGCACATGTGTTGGAAAGCCTTCAGCCCTGGCTGACTGCCATGTTCACTCATTCGGGATGTCATTAACATGACTCATCAACTTTTCCTTATTATGGATGACTGTGCAGCCTCATATTTTATCTCTCTTCTTCAAGTTAGTCTTCTAGTGCTGCAATCCTAGCACCAATCTCTAAAGCAAATCAACGAAGGAGATTTTTTAACCATTTCAATTCACAGGTTACAAAATATTCACCAGAAGAGGCTCACCTGGAACTTCCATGCTGTGGCCGGCAAGATGGAGAAATATGTCACTGCCTAATGCTAATGGGAGGTTAAAGAACTGAAATTCATTTCTTGTAGTAGAAGAATATCAATATTGATGCAAAGAGTGTTACTGTTAATTACTACAACATATACACGTACATTACGTTGTTACAAACTTGTGAGGTTCTTTAGTTTTTTGAAAGATCTACAGTTTACAAACACAATTTAGGTAATATCCTGCAACTTTTTGCCATAAATACAGCTCCTGTGCATCCATACTGGACCTTGTGATGAAGTCTTATCGTCACAGTCTTGCTTACTTATACTTCCATTCCATTT
Organism: Gymnogyps californianus; assembly: GCF_018139145.2. Classification (NCBI taxonomy): domain Eukaryota; kingdom Metazoa; phylum Chordata; class Aves; order Accipitriformes; family Cathartidae; genus Gymnogyps; species Gymnogyps californianus. Next base: position 54,419,870 of record NC_059472.1, on the reverse strand, counting down.
AAAAATTTCATTAGTACTGTCAGTTGGATTATAGAAATTACAGTAGTAATTTTCAATAGAATTGAAATAGATTTACCAGAGAGCAGTATTTTCGTTGGATTATTATTAATTTTTATTAATAATGGAAAAAAAAAATTGTAATGTTGCAGTGCTGCAGAAAATAGTATAATGGTTAACTATTGCAATCCAAAGCAATATATTGATAAAACAAACAGTAAATTTTCTGGTTAAAGGATACCTGCATAATCTCATGTCAAAATGAAGAAAGAATATTTGCTTCATGGCTCTTTCAGCTTCAGAAATTTTGCATAAATTAAAATTGTAGCTAACAGGGGAATACATTTTGGGTAATTGTGAGTTCTAAATTGCTCAGAAGTTTGCTTAGAGGAATGTGATTTTTATTGTTAGTTTTAGATATGGTTAAGCTCAAAGCTGTTTACACAGACAAAAATTTCTTTTTTCCAGAAGAACAACTTTAGTGGTATTCATTTGCTGGAATTAAACTGCATTTGTTATTTCTGTGAAGCAGAACATAAACTTTTGACCTCTGATGCATGGCCCTTGGGATTCATGGAACCTGTCATATAAGCTAAGCTGTTCTCTTCAAATGCAGTGTTTGTATTGTGCCTCAAGACAGAATGAGACCTAACCTGCAGGAGGACATGATGAGCTGCATAAATGTCACATGCTTTGAGGAAAGGTGAATTAAAATTAAAGGCATTATTTTTCTCCTGGGAAAAGCAGTAACCTCATACAGGTGAAGAAGTAAAAGGGATAACTGAGGGACAGTAGAAGTTTCCTGAGGCTGGATGTACATTCATGGTCATGCATGCTCATGCATGACTAAGGTCTTCTCAAAAAGTATTGGATAAATTATTTCTAGTCCATGTTCTCCAAGAGGCCAAAGTTCCTTCCTACCACAGTTCATTCACCATTTAGTCCCTACTCTCTTTCCATGTGAGAAATGTTGCTTCTGTTTCCTTCTAAATCACTGATTCTGCACCCACTGAAAGGTGTCTCATTCCCCCACAGTTCGTTGCCAGCATTAGTGGATCTGGGATGGACTTGTATCTTTACAAGAGCAAGGTCATGCCTGCGGTAGTTTAGCTTCATGATAGTATTCCCAACAATCCTGTGAAAAGATACAGTAGAGAACTTAACTACTGATTCAAACAAATGACCTGTTGTTGAGTGTTAACTTAGTAGGAGTGTTTATAAGGCATATTAAATTTAACTTGTAGCAAGCTGAAAGGGAAAAGGCACAGGGGATATCACAGAAAGTGCAGGAGACTACGTTGATTGCAGGCTGAAAAGGAAGTGACTCGGGATGCTTTGAAGAAAGTGAAGTGTGTAAATAAGAAAAGGTCCACGTGCAACCAGAGTGAAGTTCTTCAAGATTTAATCTGTGCTAAATGCTCTTTCTGTGTAGCTGTCATTTTCCATGTATACTTTTCTAGGCATATTCCATAGTCCAGAAACATCACAGAGAACGTAATGTCTCCCACACAAGACATTCTTGGACTTAAACTAATATTAGTTCTAGTAATTGAAATGAATACTTGGAATCTACTTCAACGGCTTTTATTCTTTTTCCAAACTGCTAGCATGTTTTCCTTCATGGGGAACATCTTCAAGCCAGCCAAGGGAATTTTGAGGTACTGATATATGGCACTAGTTTTAGATTAAAGTGGAATACGTGACTGATTCCTGCAGTCAGTCCAAGATTTTGAGGTTTTTTGAATCTCTCAAACTATACTTTAGATTGCAGAACCAGGCTGGAGTTTGCAAATTACTTTTCATCTGCTGTGTTAGTTGGCATAAAACGTACCAAGTGAAAGATAAGGTAATAAAAACATGCTAAAGAGACTTTGTCACGTCTTAACGATAAAATTGCTATCTTGCATTTAACATCACTTAACCTGGATTTCTGAGTTCTCTACTTAAAAATTAGGGTGCTGGGTTCCTGTAGAAGTCAGGTGAGCATTTAAAGATAGAGAATAAGTAGAAAAGATTTTCTAACATCAAGAGAAAAAAAATAGTCATTAGACAAGGATAACTAGTAGGCAGAATACTGTTTCTGCTATCCTGCAAGTTTTTCCCAGCAATTACTTCAAGTGACCTTTTGTCATGGAATTTTAATTAAACTAGTTATTCTTCAAATCTTAAAAAAAATCATAGATAAAAATTAATTGAACCTTATCACCCTAGTAACTCTTATTTTGATTAGCTAAACACCAAATACTGAGACAACAGGAGCGATGTCTCTGTTTTACCGAATTGAAAATATGCAGTTCTTAAAATGCCTTATTAATTCTATAGGCACTCAAATTTCTGCCTTTGTTTATGTCCACAGCAGTCTGTATTTCAGCAAGGTGGTGCAGATTGATAGATATGTTCCAACTCAGCCCCTTTGGGATCCTTGCATGAGTCATCTCTGCTTTCCGTAGTCAATCCCTCTCTTCTTGCTCAGAGTAGGTCCAGCATATCAATAAATAAATGAGCTTCTCAGAAAACAGCTTGATGCTAACTGCTTTCCTTGAAATGAATAATTGGAAGAAGAGGACATAGTGGGGATACTGTTCCAGACACTGCTGTTTACTCCTTCAGGAAGTGGAAAAGTTGGGTTTTATGGCAGCCTCACCAGCTAGAATCACAGGAATGCAGAAGGCTTGAGGTTGGAGGGGACCTTGGAGGTCATCTTATCCAAATCCTGCTCAAGCAGGGTCACCTAGAATCATTTGCCCAAGGTCATGTCCAGATGGGCCAGCTGTGATGGACACCACACACCCAGGGGAGCTGGATGTTCGTGTCTGACTGCTTGACGTGTCTGGATCCTGGCTGGCAGTCCAGCTCCTACACTTAATGGTCCCAACACAGGTTTAGACCTCTACACAATGTCAGATATCCCCCTCAAAAAGGGCTATTATTTTCACTGTTGCTTTCTAATTTAGATGGTCAGCATAAGCTGCCAATGCTCTCATTGGTCACATCACCCCAGGCCAACATCTTTGACTCTCTCCGTGTCCAAAGCCAATTAGCTGTTGTTACCTGGGTTACTATCACCTTGACGGTGTTACACAGATGTAAAATTGTTGTTTGTTTGAGCTGCCTTATTTCCTTTCTGTGCATACCTAAACCATCAGAGGCAGGGCAGAAGTAGTCCTGAGGTTTTGGGTTCTCTGTTCTTGGTTTGTTTTCCCAGAAAATAAAAGAATCATCTAATGAGTTAGAGCTGGGCAGACGTAATCTAAGTCTCACTTATCTGAGTGGTGCTTTCAGGCAGGCTTTGCTCCATGATAAACAACTGAAATACTCGGGTAGAAATTCACTGGAAAACTGTCCTTTTTTCAACTGGGTGTTGCTGTGGACGATCTTCCTAATGTAAAATATTTAAAGTTCAGATTTTGTAGATCAAGTGGCAAGAACCAAATAAATAATGAAGCATCCCTAAGGAAAGAAAACAGTAATTTTAAACAGCAACATGCTTAATGACAATATGTCATTAATTGACATACATGACAGTATTGTTTTTAACAATAAATTCTGGGGGTTTTATGGCTATAGGGGTTGTCAAATTTTTCACATTTCATATAACCTTATAGTCCATTCCAACATACTCATTTGTATTTACAATTTCATGTTTATCCTTGCTTTTGTTAATATATTATCTTCTGAACATCAGCTGAGTTGGCTGATCTTTTTCAGCCCAGCAAGAAGACTAACACATTGTGTAATACAAAGTGAATTCATATTTGAGTAAAAAAGAAATATCTGTACTTTAGTGTTAAGTAACATTGAATTTTATCCAAAAAAACACTGTTTCAAGTGCTGAGGAGTGGAACAAACTGAATCAGGGAAGCTGATTGTGCCAAGAATTCAAGTGATTCCATTCAGTCAGCTTTTCCAGCTTAAAACATGTTTTCTAAGTTTTCGTGGTTTTAACCTCTTAATTGTAGACAAACTTTGTCATCTCAGTACAGTTGCAGTGGGTTTTTTTAATTACTCAATTTCAATAGAATTAAACCACATTTGTATTTTACTTTTAGCCAGAACATATATAATATGAACATGATAGAAATAAGTATATTTTTTGAAGTCCTTTCAAAGAAACATGGAAGATAATGAATTATTTCTTTCTCATAGAGTAAGCTTTGATCATTTTGGTGGTGTTTGTTTCGGGCTCACAGATCATGGAATCACAGAACCACAGAATGGTTTGGGTCAGAAGGGACCTTTAAAGATCATCTAGTTCCAACCCTCCTGCCATGGGCAGGGACATGACAGATCAGGTTTCACTAGATCAGGTTGCTCAAAGCCCCGTCCAACCTGATCTTGAACACTTCCAGGCAGGGGACATCCACAACTTCTCTGGGCAAGCTGTTCCAGGGTCTCACTACCCTCATCATAAATTTTTTTTTCCTTATGTCCAATCTAAATCTACCCTCTTTCAGTTTAAAACCATTGCCCCTTGTCCTGTCACTACAGGCCCTGGTAAAAAGTCTTTCTCCATCTTTCTTCTAAGCCCATTTTATGTATTGAAAGGCCACAATAAGGTCTCCCTGCAGCCTTCTCTGTTCCAGGCTGAACAGCCCTGACTCTCTCAGCCTTTCTTCGTAGGAGACTTGTCCCAGCCCTCTGATCATCTTTGTGGCTCTCCTCTGGACCCGCTCCAACAGGCCCATGTCTTTCTTGTGCTGGGAGCCCCAGAGCTGGAGACAGTACTCCAGGTAGGGTCTCACAAGAGCAGAGTAGAGAGGAAGAATCACCTCCCTCAACCTGCTGGCCACACTTCTTTTTATACAGCCCAGGATATGATTGGCTTTCTGGGCTGCAAGCGCACGCTGCTGGCTCATGTCCAATTTTTCATCTACCAGTATCCCCAAGTCCTTCTCCACAAAGCTGCTCTCAGTACATTCACCACCCAGTCTGCATTGAAATTGGGGATTGCCTTGACCCAGGTGCAGGACCTTGTGCCTTCCCTCAAGCGCGTCACATCTTGGGGGTGTCTTCCTTAAGGTAAACAAGTGATTCTACTTTTTGTCTCTATCTTAAAGTTCCTTGCAAAAATTTCTTAAAGAACATTGGGAATTTATCACAATTCCAGATGTGGACCTCTCATAAAAGCAGCTGACCTTTAATTCACTCTGTTTTATTTCTTTCAGGACATAATTCTTTATATATGGCATTAAAACAGACAGTAGAATACAAATCCTGTTTAATGAAATACTTGAGCACAACAGTCAAGAAAGAACTGAGATGAGTATCTTAAAAACCTTTAAAATCGAATCTAGTGATGTAAATAAGCACCTAGCCTAAGCATTTCAATTGGCAACCGAGTCTACATTTTCCTAAATGCCAATAGGTATAGACCTTAATTCAGAATTATTTTTTTTTATGTCAAGATCAACTTTGAACATTACACAGCATTCTTTATTGTCCAAATCGTCATTTGTGTTAGGAGTCAAAATACTTCCAAAGAGAAACCTCTTAACATAAACTACTCTTCTTCATTACCAAATGTCAGTAGTCACGCTACATTACTTTGTTCTTCCCCAGATTTTGGCACTCTGGCAAAACAAGGAACCATCACATAAGAAATACATATTTGTCAGGTTGCTATAGACAATGTTGGGGTGGTGGTGGTGGTGTTCTGTTTTACCTATAGCAATCTGAGCATTTTTTAATGCTTTTGCAAATATTTTTGCAAATGTAGCTAAGGACTAATAAACCTAACACTTAACAAAATTTTGTACCTTGAAGTCAATTGGAATTTGATGGATGAGGGCTTTTAATCTGAAGTAAAAGTAAATAGAAGTGTTAATGAAACAGCTTTTTCTCTGTATGGTGGTGAGGGAGAACATGTCTGGCTTGCAAAATGAAGTCCAATTCCCCATCCAGAAGCACAGCTCAAGTCAAAAAGGATGTGATTCACAGCTGGATGAGAAAACCCTCCTTTCCTGTCTTGCTGCAAAATGCAGCTGTGCTTGTTTCAGCGGTGAAGCCGCAGCTGTCCCCAGAGCTGGGAAGTGGGTAACTGAGCTGTGTGACTCAAAGTCTCCCCCTTCATTCAGTCCTGTAGTGCTGAGTACACAGAGGCACTTTCCACCCTACTTCATCATCTTCTGTATTACCAGGTTTCTTACGTAATAAACTGTTCCCAAGCACTCTGTGGTTTCCCCCCTCCTCCCCTCCTCTTTTTGTGTCCTTCAGGTGTTCACAGAGTAGCCACAACTGCTTAGTTGCCTTTCTTTGTCATTTGTTTCTGGCAGGTGAGAAGCCAGGGACAGAACAAGATGAAGTTAAGCTGCAGAACGCCAGCAAGCAGATTGTGCAGACTGCTATCCTCCGAGCAGTGCAGCAAGTTTCCCAGGAGAGCCAGCAAAAGGAGAAGCGAACAAACAGCAGTACAAGCCTCCAGCTAGAAAGAGGAAAATTAACCAAGAAGCATGAAAAGAAGTAAAGGAGGGGATTGTTTTTTTCAACACTCCAGTCTGCAGTGTTTTCAGCCTTCTCTTTAGTATCAGCTGTGTTGCTAGTGCAATGTTACTGTTGTAAAGCAAACCAAAGTATAATCACACCTAGACATAGGGTAAAGCTGCAATAGTCCTCAGCTGAGAAATATTAAGTGCATTAGATGACTAACTCCATATTTATGCAGTGCCTCTTAACAGAAACAATAACCATAGCTATAAAAGTAGTTTCAAGCACAAGCTCTTATGGTATGGACTTATTCTCAAAAGCTTGTTGTCAGTGCACTTTCATTTAAGTTCTGCGTGCAACGTTTATGTCAGTTCAGCTGGACGGACTCTTCTTTGAGTTACTGGGTTCACTGAAGCTGTCTTCATCGAAGAAATAGTTTACTGTTGAGTGTAGCAGAATGCTTTCAGGCTGCCTTGAAGCACGAGTTTGTACTTTGCTTTGATTAAACGTGGACTATGTGAAGTGGCAGTATAAAGAGGATTTGGTAAGTTCCGGGAACCAGTTTCTTTTTTCATCTTGGGGAAAAAAAAAAGCAATCCAGTAAGACTGCAGTGACTGTGATGTATGACTGTGATCATAGACCTATGATCTATGTCTTTTTTTAAAGAAGTTAAAAGAAATACTGAAGTTTTAGTCTACTTATTTGAAGTACTTCTATACTTCTGCATAAAAATCACTTGTGCCTCAACTATTCCTTGTAATTTTCTTGATACTGAAAGAAGAGAAACTGATGTGCTGATATGAAGTTCACCCGCTTTTCCTTCAGTTTTGCAACTTTGCTGGGGCTTGATTTACAGAAAGTGAAGACTGGAGTCGCTTTAAAAAAAGGGTTTGAATTTATTAATATCTTGAAGGATGGAAATATACTGTGTCTAAATTCTGTCATCGTAGATATTTCTTACCTGCTGGGTGTAAAGTGACTTTAGATATTTGCAATTGTTACATAGATTCACCTTAAATAGCACTGCTTTAAGCTGGTAATACAGAACTTATCCTTTAACTGCTCTATATAGCTGAAGAAATCCATGATGTTTCTGAATATACAAATTAAATAAATGTAGCTTTCACTTTTACGCTCCCTTACTGTAATGATGATTGCACTATTATACATCTGAAATGAATAACTAAATTTAATTCTAGAAATGGCTTGTAGCTCTGCTTCAACTGAATTCTTGTAGTAATACACCTAGAAATATAGAGAAGCAGATGCACAGGATGTGCAAAGGAGACAAACTTCCGTAATTGCTTTTCTACTCAGTTAGATGATTCTCAAAGAGACTTTGGTTTAAGTAATTGGCTATTACTTACTGTGTCCTACTGCTTGTGTTAAACAATTTCAGGATTCTTTCTCATGGCCGGAGGCTTAGTCATGAATAGCCACACACTGTAATATTAAGCCTTTGAAATCTGCTTGATTCCATTTTTTTTTTTAATTTAACAGCACTGACTCATACCAGATAATGATTTAGCTCAATCTTCTTTCACTTAAAAATGCAAAGAAGAATTTGACATGATTAAAGTTGTTCTAAATCCTCTAATAATGAAAACTGACTTGCATTGCAAGTACACAGTTGCTTCACTTCTGTAGACATTGGGTGAATTTTTCCAGCCAAGCAAACTTTGAAAGGTGGAAGTAGTTGGGTCTTGAGGCACGTGTGTGTTTGTCGTAAAAGTCATTTTTTTACCATTAGCTTTTTCATCAGTTGACCTTTAGTTGGGAGGTAGCTCTTTTCTAAGCACTCTTTGCATCTTTGCTTTCTGAGAGCCTAAGAAAACTGATCATGAGCAAAGGTTCAATTCTGAGGCTGATGGGCAGGCAAGTCTAGTGGATGAGGGAGAGCAAGCCTGTTGGAGAGACTTTGGTGCAAAATGGTGTTTGCCATGGACTCATCTACAGTGCTGTAGGAAGGAGAGCTATAGAACAGCAAAATCCCCATTTCTTTGGGATTATTCTATTTTTTTAAATGCTTTTTGTCCCAAGAAATTTGCAATATGTCTTCTTTTTTTATGTTCCTGGTAATTATTTTAATAATCTTTGTGTAGTTTGGAAACTTGTTTGCATGTCCAGGTTTTTTTTTTAAATCATCATGTTAGAAAAAGAGGAATTTCAAAAGCCAGTGAATCCAGGCTTTTACCACTGCTTCATATGAGTGTATTCCACTCCTCGTCCCACTATGCTCTTCTACAATATCCCTTTACTGTTCTAGCCCTTTTAGACACACTATTACTCAACCATTAAATCATGCCCATCATTTTAAGTGCTGTCAGAAGTCTAATATCTTGGAAAGATAAAAATGATAAGAAGTCTAACAGAGCCTTGAGGAAGTTTTCTATGGCCTCCTATCGAGGAAAAACAAATACTGTAGCTTAAATAGTGTGGTTTTCTCTGAGAGCCAAATAACGCGTCTCCTATCTATAGTATGTATCCCTAAATTAAGGCATGCATTTAGTATCTCCTATTGACAAAGGGTGTTCTGCACACCACTTGCATCTAGGATATGTAGTTGAGATCTGAACCACATGTGAGAGAACTTCACAAAAGAAAACTTTGCCCTTGGCTTGTTATGTGCTTACTACATGGTGAAAGCGGGTATTTTTGGTATCTTCACTGACAGATTATATTTTCTGGAGAAAATACAGACTATAGAAATTATTACAGATGTGATGCAGGTCTGATTACAAATAAACAAACTCTTAAAGAAACTCTTAATACCTTACATGTCTCTGGTTTCTCTTGTCAAAAGAAGGGAAGCAATTTTCAGATTCACTAGGCAATCTTATGAAGCAGGCAATGTGCTTATGAGGCTTGTAGTAATGAATGCATTATTCAGCACAATAATTTGTAACTTAAAAGTACAAGACAATCAAAAAGGTACCTATATGTACTTAAAACAAAGTCACCACCTTTTAGCACTTATCAGTGGTAAGTAGAAGGATGCACAAACATGTGAAAGTACATTTATCACAACTCCTTTCATGAAGAAGAATCGGGTGTCTGTGGCTATCCTGCACTGTGCTTGCTATGTTTTCATTCAAGTTGATTATCACAATTTAATTACCATACTTGCGCTATTCTTTGTAAGGTAATCAAGCAGCAACACCTAAATGGAAATTCACGTGGCCACAGCAGGATGTTGTAAGAGATTACTAAATACCACTGTTCATCATAAAGTTTTTGGTTTTGTGCGGTTACATTGGAAATCCCTCCCCTAAAATAAAAAAAAAACACCTGTGACTTGGAAACAGCCATCTTAATTTTATCATTTCAGAAAAATAAAAGCTTTCTGTGATAATATTATAGTTAAGAGTTGGAAATCCTTGAATATTTATTCAATAGCAAACAATGCGCCAAAAAATCTTACAGTCTCTCTTCATGTTGTGTCTGATTTTTTTTTTTTGGTGATGTTTAAGTGTCTCAGAATGTAGTATGTCTACAATGGTAAGCATATAAAAACAGCTATGTAACTATTCTCAATATGACTACCATGAAATATGCTGCAGTTCTTTAAATGTGTGCTAATGTCAAATACAGGGGTTAATGTGTCATTACTGAAGACTTTTCTAAAAAAGTTTAGTCTAAATTAGGGGAAAAGATAAGAGGAAGTAGAATAAATTCTTGAAAGGATGTGGGATTCACTCTAAGTCTCTTGGTTACCCACTCAGGTCTGAGAAGTGAAATTAATGAAAACCTGAGTATTGCCTAATTTCTCTCAGCAGGTTCCTGCAACACAGAGATCAACTTGTTAAAAGAGTTTGTGGGAGTGAGGGGGGAAAACCTGAGCTCTTGGTAATGTCTTCCTCACCTGACACTCAGTAAGGAGTGAGCAGCAGTACTGACGGAGCCTGGTTTCCAATGGATGGGTTTTCTCATCGTTGGCTTTTGGTGCCTCATGATAAGCTCTGGCAGAAAATTTTTCCCTATTTTGGGTTTTCCAGAACAAAGGGGTTCTCTGAGGCCTAATAGGTTTTTAATTTGCGCTGTATCCTGCCTTTCAAAGGGAGCAGAAGTAGGGTCTCTCTTCTCTACTTCCAGAGCTTCATTCACAAAACCTGGTGGATGCGCATGGGCTTTTGTTTCTAAAAACCACTGTATCTTCCCCGGATTTAGTCAACATGACCAACAATTTCTTTAATCCGTAAGACTGAATGGACAAGCACACATACTAGCTGTGTTTGAGTGCTCTGGGGAACACCAAGAAATAGATACATATTTTAAATGCATTTGCTTCTGAGCTGTTCTTGTCTGCCAGGCAGATTTTCTTTGTTTAATTAACATAAGCAGCTTTTCTTTTTTAATAACTTTTCCTCCAGTGACTTGCTACTTGGATTTTGCTATATGAGCTTGCTAGTTTTAACACTAAAACAACAATAGTTGTGTTTAATTTGGGTTTGATCAGAACTCCTGTGGAATTACACGTTCCATTGTGGTGTGGCTTTTGTCTTTTCTTCCACTAAAGGTGAGTAGCAACAATAAATAATGTTCTAAAAAAAGGAAGTGTGGGGGTCTTCTGTCATCGTTGTGGTATTTCGTGTTGTTTTCTTTTTTCCTTTCAGTTGCCTCTAGCAGGAGGCCACACAGGGCAGATCATCATGAATCATTCACATGCGTTGTGACAGTAGCTGGGTGTAGAACTTGTACAGAAAGAGAGAAAATTAACTGTCATGCAAGCTGGAAACTGAACCCACCTAAGCTGATTCTAAAACATTAGAGTAAGACACTCTTGGTAGCGTTAAGGAAAATGTTCCGTGTGTACTTTCAGAGTTGAAACATCAGCTAGTGAAGACTGTAATCGCTTGCTTTGTGGTATGAGGTGGGAAATGAGCACCACTTTATTGTTCTGAAGACTTAAATGTTCCCTCCTTGTGTCTACGGAAGACTTTGAATTGTGGCCTTCGGCAGGATGACCCATTTGCTCCTGCCCTAGGGAGTGAATAGCTGCTATTCTTTGCACATGTGCATTCACGTGTGCACATGCATCCCAGAAGGTGAAGCCCCTGTCTCCACTTGCTATAGTAGATGCACTTGCCACGTATTTGCTTAGTAAACTTAATTCCTACTAACGCTGTTTCCCCTCATTTCTTTCATGTGAGACAGCTCATTCTGAAAATCCTCAGCTACAAGATGAAGTATGAAAGCCACCTTCTTCCAGAACAGGGAGAGTGGATATAATAAATCATCTTTGTCTCATTGGTAGGATATTGACCCTTTCCCACAGCTCACACTATATGTTTATTTCCAAGGAGGACAACTGTGTTAGCCAGTGCTTCCTTGCCCTCTCTTGCTGAGGGATTACCCATAAAGCAGTGATGTTTAATATTTCCTTCCAAGGCAAAAACTGTTCCTGGGACACGGTTTGCCCTGACTTGTGACAGTTTACTAGGTCCAGCTGACTTCAGATTTCCCATAGACCACATACCTGGTTTGGGGTTTTTTTACCCGCTATAGTAGAAGAGCAGACTTTCAGATCTGAATATCTACAGTGGTGAGGATCTAATAGTTTGTGTGGTACTCCACCAGTTGAAGAAGTTTATATGTGTGCAGTCCAGCATCCTTAAGTAAAACGTGTTGTCAGATCTTGTAATTCCTCCCATTGTATTTCCCAGAATTACAGATACTTTTATACAGCCACTTTGTTTTACTGAGCATTAGACTGCCTAAATCTATAGGCAGGAACAGGGTGTCTGGTTGTCCTCTTCTGTTTAGATCACTGAAACCTGCAGGGAGCAACAGAAGCTGCATTGTTTGGGAAAATGACCCTCTCAGTGCTGAGGTGCTTTTATGGCTCTTCTCTTGATGTCATATATTTTTTTATTTCCATGTATTCACTTCCAGAGAGCAGGCAAATCAAGAGATCCACAAAACAGAGATATCTGAGATACCTGAGGTGCAAGGAGCCAGTACGTCCTTGCATCCTTGCATCATCCTCATGTTTAAAGAAATCAGCCCCATGCCATGCTTCCCTCTGGTAACTGGGTGAAAGAACACGAGGCTGCAAGTTTCCATATTTCCTCAGAACTTGAGACACTGGGATGCCACCAAGTCAAGAGTTGTTTCAGCTCAGGAGGTACACAAACTCTTCCTTCTGTTTGCCAAAGCTGGCTTTAAAGATCCGTGCCTGAGTCAGGTGACAGCTTGCTCATCACTGTGCTCAGAGGAGCTGGATGGATGAGAAAGAAGCCTGTCTCAAGCCAGGCTCCAAGGAGTAAAACTTTGTAGAAGGCACTGGGCTTCTACCTGACCAGGAATATTCCTCCACCAGGTGGAGCAGCTAAACAAGTCCCTCCTTGTGTGGGGTTGTGTTGGTGTTCTGTTTGGTTTTTTTAATTAAAAAAAAAAAAAAAAAGAAAGAAAAAAGAAGCCCTTGGGTGCTCCATGTTCACTACCAGGCAGGAAAGTAAACACAGTACTCTAGCAAACAAGTTTGGAATTCAAGACCATTCTTCAGGGTACCTGACCTCAGAAAAAACATTTTCTTCAAGGCCAAATTGGCACATCTGCTTCTGCAACTTGACTAGTGCCTTCGGCCTTTTCTTCTCTTCCTTTTAATGCAAGGAAACACTGAAGTCTGCAAGATAAAGTTAACCTCCACTGTTTGGCTGTTTGGGGGTTTTTTGCCTGCTTTTTTTTACTCCAATTAACCTGTACTGTTGTCTCTCAACGTCACCTTTTTCCTTGCTCTGAAAAAACGCTTGAGAAAAAATATTGGATCAGTCCTCTAGTCCCTGTTTTAATCTCTGTGTTCCAGCACATCTGAGGCAGCATGGTTTTCCTTGATTTAGGCAAAACCCCCTGTCATTATTGCATCTTTCATTCTTTAAACAATTTTCCCTGTACTTGCATTGTGTGTAGAAGTAGGATTGTAGAAACTACTGCCACATTATGATTCCAAAGCTGCAAAACCTGCTGTATATCATATATACTAAATCCTTACTTCCTTGAAAAATCCCTTACTCTGAGAAATCAGATTATATAACTCCATCTGCCCTAGTAAGAATTAGGTTAACATCTACTTTGCCTCCTGGCAGGCTAGAAGGCTTTTTTTTTTTTTTTTTTAAATTTTTTTCCCCTTCCAAATATCTACATCTTAGGCTATTGGCTTGATTATTTGGAAAGATAAACATCCAGCTAGGGAGCACAGTGAGAGACTGAGAATTAAGGTCCTAGCTAAGGTAAAGGGACTGCATACAAAGCTGATGACATATAGCTCCAGGATCTGCATGACCTGCGATTTGGAGGTACAGTAATAAACAGACCTTAACAGATAATGATGTCCAGATACTAGCAGCTTTCAGTGTGCAGATGGTGATGCTGTCAGGAAATGCCAGCCTTCGGTCTCTAAACGTCTGTCACATTTCATTAGGGCGCACAGATGACTCTGTTCCCTCCACCGCTGAGGCTCTGCAACAGATAACAAATGAGGTCTGCTGGTAATTGCCCCGTTTCTTATTATTTTGTGATCCGTTCATTTCACCCAAGCGCCTATATCTACAGAAGCAAAAAATGCTTCCATGTAGGAACTTTTATGTTGTTGGTGACAACAAATGTGTTATCACTCAGGGAGATGCCAAATGCTCTGCAGAAGGGCAAAGAAACCCAATGTCCTTGCAGTATGCCTCTCTAGAGGAACAATGCATCAGCCTAAGGATTCAGTGTATGTTTGCAGACACCTATGGGAGACAGACAACTACTCTTGTTTTGTGACTGTCACTTTGGGTATTAGACTGTACTATGTCTCTGCTGCTGTCATTTTGCCTCCACCTTGGACTGAAACTCCAACAGCGCAGACACAAGGAGAACAACAGGTGGTATAAAGGGACATGAACAAGCCATGGTGTCGTGGTTTAATCCCAGCCGGCGGCTAAGCACCACGCAGCTGCTCGCTCACTGCCCCCACCCAGTGGGATGGAGGAGACAATCAGAAAATAAAAACCTCGTGGGTTGAGATAAAGACAGTTTAATAGGACAGAAAGGAAGGAAAATAATGATAATTATAATAATAATAATCATAATAAAATGACAATAATAATACTAAAAGAATTAGAATATACAAAACAAGTGATGCAACATGCAATTGCTCACCACTCGCTGACTGATGCCCAGTTAGTTCCTGAGCAGCGGTCCACCCCTCCTGGCCATCTCCCCCCAGTTTATATACTGGGCATGAAGTCATATGGTATGGAATATTCCTTTGGCCAGCTGTCCTGGCTGCGTCCCCTCCCAGCTTCTTGTGCCCCTCCAGCCTTCTTGCTGGCTGGGCATGAGAAGCTGAAAAATCCTTGACTTAGTATAAACACTACTTAGCAACAACTGAAAACATCAGTGTGTTATCAACATTATTCTCATACTAAATCCAAAACACAGCACTGTACCAGCTACTAGGAAGGAAATTAACTCTGTCCTAGTTGAAACCAGGACACATGGTTTTGCCCTAGCAGTACAACAGCATAGCTAAACACCCTACTCCCTCCCCAGTCTTTCTGTCATGCAGTAATGGAGCAACAGCTGAAGTGACAGGGTCTGGGGGCCCTAGCCTCTTCTGCTACATGACCTTTCTGATCAAAGTATAGGAGGACCCCACCAGAGCACCAATTCAGAAAGGAACAGGAAAAAAGGCCAGAAGTGGGCACTGAAGACCCTTGAAAACATCAGTCCAAACTCTGAGATGATGCTAGAGCTACAGGTCTGGCCTGAGGAAGCAATTTTCCTACAGACTTTTCCTATAGATATTTATCCCTTATAACATAAATCACCTACAGTATGTTTTTGCAGAGAACATTCTTTTGGGTGAAATGAAGCAGCGGTCTCTTGGGGAAATAAATTAATTACCAACAGAAACTTGCCCAGCCCAGAGCAGATCCTCAATGCTCAGTCTTTCTTGCCTGCTTTATGTGCACTTTATGCATTAAAAAACCAAAACAAACAGCACAGTAATTTTGGGGTGAACACTCTGTGATAGATGAAACCTAGTGCCTCTGCATGATAGCAGAAAGCCTGGGATATTACGTGACATGAAGCCCACAACTGAACATATATGTCAGACAGTCAGCACTGTGTTCATAGTCCAGTACAACTCCATACCAGAAGTCTTGCACACTACTCCTGGTTGTTTCTGGTTTGCTGATTAGGCTTTTGCGCGTATATGTGGGAGAGAGAGATAGGTTGATACCACGCTTTATCTTCTTAAAAAGTCTTTCTTTTGCTGTTAATGGAAAACCATTAACTTACCTGGAAACAAAGAAAACTTGCTCTGCCTGCAGCTGACAGAAATCAAAGGATAAGGGAGCAGCTGCACTTTTGTGTTCACATTTGGTACATCGATAGGTTCAGAAACCATTAGTAACTTCAGAAAACAAAGATTTCCAAGGGTGTTTTCTGGAGCGTGTTAGAGCAGGAGTAGCTAATAAATATTCAGTAGACTTTACTTTTAACAGGCACCTTTCCTGTGTACTTATAAATGAACCTATGATCTTACTCTCTATCATCCACAGTGGTCCTAAAATCTCGTATGAGCAGCTCTGGTTTTACATATATTTTCAAATGCACCTCCTAGAGATAAATCAATGATAGGGAGTCATTATTTTCTAGCAGGTGGGGTAAGGGATTCTTATAAGTCATTTCTTTTCACAGACTAGCTCTACCTGTCCTCCTGCAAAAAGGCAGCCTGCCAAGTTAGGAATTACGCATCACTTTATACCCATCATGGCAAATCAAGAAAAAAAGCCGCAGGCCCCAGCTGAGGTTTAGAAATTGTATGTGCTTATGTTTTAATTGGGTTAAAGGCATATGATGTTTCTGTAAGAACAGCACCTGGAGGAGCACTGGCTCTAGCTGATTCGCGTTGTGACATCTGCAGTATATCTATTTTTTAGATTATTATAATTTTGGAAGAGTTACGTAAATAAATCGATACTTTGAACGAGGTGTAGAATTTTTTTCCTAGTAGCTGAGAAAATCTTAGTCATGTTTGCCTTTATTTCTGAACCCAGTTGCAGTTAATGAGTGTGAGCTCCTAAAGGTTCCTGGCAGGATTCTCACCATCTTGAAAGGAGCCTGGATTTCACCCAGTTAGTTACACTTCTAACACTGGCTTCAAAGCTGCTGCTGCTGCTGCTTACACGTTATACAAGTTGCAGTCCATATCTTGGCAACAAACCATATGCAACAATGCACAATGAGCTCAGCTGACCCTGAGTTACCCATTTATGTGAACGTCTGAGGTCAGTGGTGGAGTTTTCTTTGCCTGACTTCCTAAGAAAGCGAGGTTTACACGCTCACATTAGCTGTCTGTGTTTGTGCCTCCTGACAGCTTTTGTATCTGTTGGCCCATGCAACAAAACCTGACAGAAGGGTCTCGGGATGTGACGCCCCCCTTCCTGCATGGAGAGGGAGCATCATGGGAAAAATAGTGGGGAAGGCTTGATTTTGAGGGATGCTTTAAGGAAAAAACATTTCCCCGGGCATGTCTGAGCGACACACTCTTTTAGTCTCAGATATATATAACTTGAATACTCTAGGGTTTATGCTATTATTCATAATAGATCTTACTTCATTTTAAGACATTTCAGTACAGGTGGGCTTTTGGAGCTTTGGGTGGGGTTTTTTAAGGTTTTAAATTCTTTACATAAATTACAGGAGCACTCTTTATTTGAGACCTAGACAGCAATATTTGACAGATTTATGCTATCTAAGCCAATTTACAGAAGGAAAATACTCTCTCTATAGGTGCATTTGGCAAAGGACTGGAAATAACAAAATTCACACATTTTACAAAAAGGAGAGACCGAAGAGTTCCTAAAACATGGGAAGTCATTCACTTCACACAATATTCTTCATATAAACATGGCATACTCAACTTTTGTCAAGTTTCATACCTTCAATAACACTTAAAACTTTGTAAGACACACACACACACACAAATCAGAAAAAGTAGCTGGAATCAAATACTGAATACAGGTACTTCAGTTCTAAGAAACACAAACAAATGAAATTTCCTTCCTTTTCTTCCTCTTTGCCATTATGTTTTTTAGCTAAACGATACATTTACAACAAAGAACTTGTCATTTATCCTTTGTTGCAGCTTACTCTTCAAAGAATGCATTACATTATAAGCTGCAGCAAATACAAAATCTGATTGGTCTTAGCATGCAAACCACATCATAAGAAACTCCTCATATTGTAAAAGAAATATTAGTATTATGTATTTATTCACTGGAGGTTTCTCTCAGTCCTTTTAATATATAAAATACAAGTTGCAGCTATGCAGTCTTCACCTGATGCATGGATAGAAATCCTCAGAACATAGAAAACATGTTAAGAACCTTTCAACTGCAAATACAAAATTAACCACTTGGTGAAGATATGCTTCAGCATTTCTGAACATTCAAGTGAAATATCCCTTGCAGTCTGAAACACTTGAAAAATGATTGAAGATTCAAATGGTGACAGCATATTTTCCCCTGATAATGCTTTCCTGCATTATTAGCCACCAGTGTGGCATTTGCCAAAGTTGTATCACTGTAGTAAATCTCTACATTTGTAAATATTCCCAATTCCCCTTCACTGCAGTCTGAAAATATTCAGATGATGGAGAATTCTCCTCTCCTGCTAATGAGCAGTAACTCTGAGGAATATTTGAATAACTCCTGGGAATATTTGGTATTTCCGTGAATTGTGGCATCAGAAGAAAAACATGTCTTTCCTAAAGAAGTCTTTGATTCCTTTGTACATAGAGATGCCAGCAATACAAGACATTTTATTTTACCAGTACATATAGCTCTGGTTGTGTGTAGATGCTAGAAAACACGGCTATTTCATTAGTGGTTGCAGTCAAGCAGTCCAAAAAAGGTCAATATCTCAGAGGGTTTTTTTGTAAAGGTTTTCCATTTAGTTCTCATTTTAAACATTGCTTTAACCTCAAAAGCAGCACCTTTCCCTTTCCATTTCCATCACAAAGCCCTGCAGCTTCCTCAGCCATGCAGGCAGCACTGCACTCTGCCGTGCCGTGCCGTGCCGTGCCGTGCCGTACTGTGCCCCGCTGTGCTGTGCCACACTGCAGAAACCCCCTGAGCTGGCTCACGCATCTTTGCGTGGCTGGTAGCTCTGCGTGGGAACTTCAGGGAGCTCTTGGTGGTGTCCCCCTAGAAACAGCTAGACTGCTCCAGAGGGTCTTTACTTCTTCATTGAACATTTGCAATAAAACATACTGAAGTCAGGGTGTGGCAAAGACCTGCTGTTTTCAAAGCCAACTTTCGAGACATTTACTTCTTTGTGTATTTTTTTACCAGGATTGTAACTGCTAAAACAGTGCCTGGGAAATATAATGCAACAAGCAACTTCTTATGGGATTGTGTTAATGATTTTTGTTTGAGTATTTTTAAATCAGTGAATACAAATGGAGAATTTTGAACTTTATCATAGGTTTTCTTAGATTATTTGATTGTCAGGCTTGCTTTCTACACTGAATGTAAGGTTTAATCAACAGTTCCCTCAAATACAATAAAAGGCTTTTGCAAGAGAAAGGGGAAGACCAATTCTTTCTAAGAGAAGCAGCAATGGATGGATTAAAATTGCTGGGGGGGCGGGGGGGGGGTGGCGAGAGGCGGGTGGAAAGAGATTAAACAGTAGAGAAATTGCAGGTTTTCCAAGTTAGGGTGGAAGAGGCTGCTGGGAGGGATTGTGGAGTCTCCGTTCCTGGAGAACAGATGAAAGAAATGCCTGTCAAAAACAACTAAGTGTAACTGCTCCTGTCCTAAGATCATGAATGGGTTAGAGACTTTCCTAGCAACCTTTCAGACATTTTTTTTTAAGATTCTGTGATTGTTTAGTGTTGTTGTATACATTATACTGTGAGGGTGACCAAGCACTGGCACAGGTTGCCCAGAGAGGTTGTGGAGTCTCCATCCTTGGAGATATTCAAAGACATTTGGACATGGTCCTGGGCAACTGGCTCTGGGTGACCCTGCTTGAGCAGGGGGGTTGGTTCAGATGACCTCCAGAGGTCCCTTCCAACCTCAGCCATTCTGTGATCCTGTGAAATTTGATTGATTCAGTCTCTCCTCATTCATATGAGATGTGAACAAAATAAGGAATTAAAGAAATAAGGGACTGTCCTTGGAATAAAGGATACATTACGACAGGCAGAAGACTGTTAAAGAGACCCTTGTGATTGATAACCTCACTCCATGAGAGGCCTCAGTGTGAGCTCAGCTCCTACTGCATACTAAAAGTTTCCTTGGGCTGCAGGATAAAAGATTTAATGGATTTAAGGGGGACAACAAGCATGGAGAAGAAATCCACTGAGGGTTACTAAATATAAAAATAGTTAGAGACCTATGGAAATTGGAGCTGAAAATTATTAGAGACTGGGAGAATATTCAAAAGCTCAGCTTTGCTTGGTTGGTTTCTACTCTTCCCTTGGCGTTTGCATGCAGGCAGGACCTCAAGGCGAGGGAGGGTTCTCACCACAGCCTCTCCCCCCATGCATGAGCCAGGGGAGGACCAGCCACCTCCTCCCCCTGCCCAGGGAAAGCAAAGCCCAGCTCATGGCCCAGGGAGGGCCTTGGCTGCCGCAACAGACAACCACACCAGAGAGTCAGGAGACCTGTCACGGCTGGTGGTAGCAGGTAAGCATACGTGCAGCCCCTGTGACTGCCCTAACTGTGTATAAAGCATCCATCAGCAAGGAATCAATCAGACATAGCTAGTGATTCTCCACTCTGCAATTTAGATTATAAGTCACTGTTTAAGTCTTTTTTAAGCAGATGACGTGACAGGTCAGTTATTGCAGTTGTTAATGTTTAGTGCTCTTATTTCAAAATCAGGTTGTCTGCCACCACAGGTCTGTATTGTTCCTCTTTGATGATGAGGAAAGCAGAACCCTTTTAAATCAATTATAAGAAGAATGTTTTCCTGTGCCCTGTACTAAGGAAATGTATTCTAACTCAATGCAAATGGGATAAAACTATTAAAAAGAGATTTCCTGTTCCAGCCAAGGCTCTTGGGTTACATTTAGTCTTACACTACAGTATTTTATGCTGAAGTATAGACTTTGTTTCAGGAAATTAATATATTCACGACCACAGAGTCCAGAGGTAGAACTGAACAAGGAATAGCACAGAACTCATTTTGGTGTGTGTCCTCCTTAGCTGTACCGACTAAGCTCCTTCATTTGCTAAAGTTATGTCTGTAGTCCCTAAGTGCAGGGTGACTGGCAGCTGCCACGTAAAACATGGCATTGCATGATGCGCTTGGAAATGACTGATGGGGCACTGTCATGTGACGCTCAGTGTTTATCCGTAGTGAAAAATGGTACTCCCAGCGAGACTGC
Source organism: Gymnogyps californianus (assembly GCF_018139145.2). Lineage (NCBI taxonomy): Eukaryota > Metazoa > Chordata > Aves > Accipitriformes > Cathartidae > Gymnogyps > Gymnogyps californianus. Next base: position 54,399,063 of record NC_059472.1, on the reverse strand, counting down.
CATCCCAAGGGGACGAGTGGTCCTTGGGGAGTGCAGAGGTGAGAAGATGAGAGCAGAAGGGCAGGGCTCAGGCAAAACCGGAGTCACAACCCACACCTACCCCTCTCAGGTCGCTACCTCCAAAACACGGAATGAATACAGTCCTGTAGATGTGCACCACCAATGGCCCAAAGATGAGACAAGAGAACGGCTGAGCCAGGGCAGCCTTTCCCTCAGTGTCCAGCACTCTGCCTCTGAAAAGGAAGAGACACAAACAAGAGGGGTGCTACAGAGGGCTGGTGTTGAAAAGCTGCTATTACAAGGCCTGAAATAAAGTTTCTAAACTTACATTCTGGCTAAGTAGGAAGAACTGAATGTTATTCAGTGCAATTTTTGTCAAAATGCAGAAAAAACGTTATTGAAATGCACAGTTTATGCTGAATGTGTTTAATAAAACCAGTGACTCAGCTTTCTGGAGGAAAAGTCTTTATACAAATCGTGGATATTCCCTGCAGGGGAAAAAGAAATAAACCAGCAGTTACAAGACAGAACTAAAGCTCTGTGCAGTGGGGTTATCTTTCTTAACATCGTTTTTTTCTGGCCACTGTGAGCCATGTGTGAAGTCTTAGTAAGTATTTGCTTAGCATGACTATTAAAAGATGGTAGAGGATGGGAATCTTTTCATAGAGTAAAAAATATTTTTTCAAACTTACCACAAGCTAGCACTAGAAGTAAAAACTCTGAGATTATTGGAGTTACACAGTTAGTAAAGACATTTCTGAGATATTAGTTGGTGAAGATGTAAAAATCAAAACACAGTCAATTTTTTAACTAAGAAGTTACTACAAAAAAGAACAAAATTCACTCCTAATGAGTGGGCTGAAAATAATCAAGAACTAAACCAAAGAAAGGTCCAGCAACTAGAGATGCATTTACATGAATCATACGATGTGTTTAATTTCACAATAGCATGGGGTCTGATGTAAAATATATAGTTTGTGCTAATGAAACTCATTTTAATACTATTGTGAAAGTAAGTTATCTGTGTGATAATATAACCTATTTGTCCTGCTGGTTATAATTTTCTCTGTATTGGTCCCTCCCCCACCATAGGATGGTTTATCTCAATTTCACTGTCATCCTCTTAATGAAGTTAGCTAAGATCTTCCAGTATTAAATTACAGAGAGCACACAGGCCGACGATTTGGAGCTCTAAGCTCTTTAAACTGGCAGTTCCTTCTTGGGGCAAACCTCTTTATTAAAGATTTATTTTGTCTGCCCTTTGAAACTAGTGAATTACCATCAATTTGAAAGTTTTGCTAAGGTTATTCCCTGGCAAGAAGGGAAGTGGAATCAATCTGCTGCTGCAGAGCTGTTTCTTGTGATATCTGTATCAGGCAACCTTTAAAGAAATTGGATTATAGTCAGGTTTCAGACACAGCCATATTATATTTTTTTTTCAATGTGACTGCAGTCTGGTTTATTTTAGAGCTGTTTAAAATGGGATAATTAGTGCACCAATTAAATGGATGGTGAAAGGCTGCTGCTGCCTGCTGCAGAGCATGCTGCACCCCAATCCGCCCCGGAAGGAGCTGGGGGTGCAGGATGGACATTCGCATGAAGCAGGGAATGGCAGTGCCTGGTTTGGTTGGCACGCTTGATTGGAGCAGCTCCAACCGAGCTCCTGCTCTTCAGCCGCCTCGGGGATCCCTGAAGCTCTCTGCTTGAGCCTCGGTTGCCCTCACAGCCTTGGCATTTTCTGAACCATTTCCCAGGACGAAAACAGCACTACAAACAAGGGTGCAAGATCACTGCTGCTACCTCAAGCGCTTTCTTGATCTGACAACTCGGTTGTCACAGGTGGCTCGTCATTTTCAGCGGCCCTCCCTTCAGCATTGTTCAGCCCAAATACTAAAAATTAACTATTTTCTCAACAATTAAATGATTTTTGAGGCTGTATGAGGCCATAGCTGAGGTTTTGAAAGGGGTATAGCATCTCTGAGCACAACACCCACGTTAATTGGTCCTTAATTAGATCCCTAAAGGTAAACTGTGTTGTGAATGCCTTGCCCTGAGCTTTGAACATGTGAAGTTTTAATTTTCCTCCATTCACCCTCGCTGTGTGTGTTTTTACAGTGTAATCTGGGGCCTCACAAGCTCTGAACACTTTAGATCAGTAAAACTGCCTGGGTATCCTCAAACACTTGCATGGTAATCCAGAGCTTCCCACCTTTTGGCAGCAGGATAAGGCAGCCTCTGTGTAAGCAGTGCTGCCCCAAGGATCTCTTCAGCCCACTAGAGGTGAACAAGCCGCCCCTCCGAATCAGCAATGCAGATGAGCTTTGTCTATTTTTCTCCTTGAATGAGCATATTATTCTGGGCACTGCAAAGAAAATGGTACTCGACCAAATTTTTTATTCCTTTATTGCACTTCAGCTAATTCAGAGCAAGTGGTATTTTAAAGCTTCCTCCAAAAAGAGAAACCCTATATTTGACATAGGACAACTGACCACAAGCAACTGTGCTTATGAAGCGATCTGTCTCCCCATTTGGTACTGGTTAGGCAGGAGTCATAAGCAAATTAATATCTGTTATGTCTGAAAAGCTCTCTATTTGATACTTTTATCTGTTTTTTCCTATCTGGTACCTGAGTAGGGGAGAGGTAGTAGGGCAGCCGGCAGTTTCATGTGTGTAGACCCAATGCAGCGGGGACCCAGGGACTGTGGGTGGCATGAGCCAGCTGCAAAGGGGCACGGTGACAGCCGAGCCCATGCCAGCACCAGCTTTGCTGGCTGGTTGGGAAGGTTTCCTGCTTCAAATCAGATAAAAATCCTACATGTAGGGTTTGGAGCAGAGAACTTGCCTCTCTCATGAACGTTGTGAGCAGGAGTTTTCTGCTCCTTATGCTGTGGCGGTGCACACCGGCCAGGAGAGCGTGCTGAGCTTAGGAGAGAGGAAGCATTTCGGATGCTCTGGCTTTTCCTGTTGGCTGGTGTAGGCATCAGTTCAGTATATCCTGACTCTTCTGAATTACAGCGTCCTTCTGCCAACACACTGAACAGAGCAGAGGCTGTCCAGTCTCTGACCTGCAGCCTGCGTCTGGCCTCCAAATTAAAAACCTTATTCCCAGCCTTCTGCAGAAGCAGGTAAGGTGTGGATTGGGGATCCCTCTGAGTACACTTCTAACAGCTACCAAAGGCTTGAGCCTGGGTTTCCTGGGGGCCCTGCAGTTCTTCCTTCCCCAGGCATCTTTCATCTGAAAATCTTTCACTTGGCTCATCAGAGAAAGGAAAGTTGATGGTGCAGCAGGGTAGGATGGCAAAAGCACAGTACCACAGTCAGACCCACTCATGTGGCCATGCCTACACCTGAGGAACTCCCAATAGAGGCAGGATAAGGGATGGGATATCCTTTGGGAAAAGGATGCGTGCAATCTGATGTGAATTCCTCCGCTTCACTACTCTGAGCAGCTTGCCTAAGAAAGCAAAACAACGATGCTCTTAGTCTGTGGTTAAACAGAGTTTTCCACCTTGCTGCAACAGTACTAATAAGCCCATTTCTTGAGGTCCCAGCTGAATGCTAATACAAATTCCTCCGCTTACCCCTCTTAAAAAAGGGAAGCAAAATACAAGTGTGGACTTCTCAAAGATGAAATAATGTGATTTTAGAAGGACATGCCAAGAGGTTTGAATGATATGCCTCAATTTCATTGTTAGGTATTACAAAGAAACAGCGTGGGACTCCTGGGTTTCCACTACTTAATCATCATTTAGTTTAGCTTCTCCTCAGTTTACATGAGAATTTGATTCAAAATTTAACTGTCTAGCAAGGAAAGGAAGATCTGCGATACTTTGAGTACCTTTCCTACCTTCCTTTCCGAGGCTATTTCTTTTTTTTCAGAGTGCTTCAGCCACCCTCCCAGATGAAGGTATTTACAACAGCAATTGTCTCTGATTCCTGCAAAGAGTATTCAACTGGCCCAGAAGGGAGAGGAGTGGTATAGTTGTCTCCTGCCTCTTCGATAGCTGCAGTCCAGCCTCCCACATATCTCCATCCCATCTTTGCCAGCCTGCTCCGGCCGTCCCAGGGTGTTCCCCATGCCCTTCGTTACATTTCTGTGACCTGTAATTGTCTCTTCTGGAAACCTTAGCATGGGCTGCAAAGCTGGAAGAGAGGTAGTAAAAGGCTTTTTAACAGAAACCAGCAACAGGTAGCAGTCCTGATCACCAGCCAAGGGTTCATTTGTTTTACACAGGAAAAAAAGAAATAAACCAACAGCAACAGAATGAGATGGTGTGTGCCCTTCAGCCCTGCAGGAATATCCCTCACTTTTGTCCTTCATCTACTGTTGTCATCTGTTGTCAGATCAGAAACGAGTTGGATCCTTGCTAGCATAGAAAGACAATGGGGAAATGCAGATTTTCAGTGATGTTTGGCGCACCTTTTCATCACTGTTAAAATAGAAGAACTGCTGCATCACTTGACAAACAGAGAAGATGCTTGCAAGTTCTTTCAATATAACATGAAATAATTTTGATGTTTGGGAACTATGTTCTATTGCCTTTTAGGGCAACTGCTCTGGAGGTGAAATAATGAATTTGACATTTAGGGATACTGACGACAATCACTGTGCTCAGTTACTGAGACTCAGAATCCACTTGCTTTTTTTACAGAGGACTAATAGCTTAATTAATATTCATTTCAAGTCAGAGGTAAGTATCCTGCTGGAAGGTAGATCAATAGTGCCCATCACAATTTATAATGAGAAACTGTTGATCATACATGCCACTCCCTGATGTAGAACTGAGGATTTATAGCACAGAGAATACCTGAGGATATTAAAGTCTTGCACAGTGAGCTGAGGAGGGGGCAGACAGAGAATACTTACTCAAATGTTAATTAAGAATTTTCCGCATCAGCACACCTTTTGCACTTCTTGCCGTTGCATATTGAAATATCATAGCATACTTCAAATCATTATTTTCCTTTTGCATATTTATCACAATTCTCAATATTTATTTTTAATGTCTTCCGTAGATAAAAGATCATAAATCTTACAGTTGAAAATGTTTTCCAAACAGAACATTAAAATATTTAGATGATTTTGACACTACTGGGCTAACTCTTCTGAATGATCCTCTTTTCTAATCTTGATCTATGACTCGCGCTGAGGATGAGGGAGAGAGAGGTTTTTTCCTTCTTCTTCTTGGAAACCCAAGAAGCTGAATTGGTAAAAGCCTGTGGGAAGAGAGGAGAGGGCCTTTGGTGATAAGGATGAAGGAGACTGCCCTGCGGTTAGTGAGAATTACCTGCCCAAGTGAGTGGTAAATATCATGACAGGAAAGAATTGCCCTCAGGCAGAAAGTTGGCAGGAGTGTAGTCAATTAACAGATCGACGTACTTGCACGATTTCTAATAGAAGCTGAGTCCCTCCAGAAGTGGCCAGAGAGGCATTTGAACAGTCGTTTCATCTATCTAGCACATTTTGAAGAGCTGGAACCTGCATTTCTGTGACTTTCACAGGGTGCCAATGAAGTTGCTACATTACCCTGGAAAGTAAAATAACATCCCCCAAAACACAGGCCAGCAGAAGGACTTCTCAGAAGTTATCTAAGGGCTTCATGTTGGAGGGAAAAATTCTGGAGCAATGAGGTTCTGTAAAACCAGAAAGTAAAAGTTATTCTGAAAGCACAATGCTAATGGGAACTGGCTTCAGAGTTGGAATCTTATGGTTGACGTATCAAAGAAAGTATTTTCCTTGAATGATGGCATGTGGACAAATCTCTTTCTTAAGTGGATTCTCCAGTGTCTGGTAATGTATGAGCTCCCACTGCAGACTCTCTCTGAGCCGGGGCACAGGAATGGTGTGTGCAGCCAGCTATTTTCACAGACTTTGTGAGAGCTTAATTTCTCTGAGATCGCTAGACCTTTGTCCAACCTGTATGAAAACAGACAAGAGACTTGGCAGACTTCACCTTCCCATTTCTGTTGATCTGAAAGCTCTCTAGCCGTGTATTTAGAAAAGCTTTAATTTGAACATTTCTTTTAATGCAATTGCCTAAAATTTTCTGGTAATAGAATTTCTTCATCTCACTTATGGCTCTGCTAGTAATGCCATTTATCGATGGGCATTTTGAGAGCCTGTATTTTGTCTAACTTGTGACATTTTAATGTAGTCTGAGAGTCACAAAATTTTGGCCAGCCATCCTCTGAAAATCAGGGCCTTGGAGAGAAGGCAAATCAAACCCTCAGAATCAGTCATCATTTTTGAAATCTTGGTTTATAATCATATTAAAATTAAAAAAAGGGGGGAAAATGGTAAAGCCTGTTAGGCAGGAAAAATACCTGTGAGTAATAGTGGCAGGATTTATACTGCAGTAGTTGCCATCAGGTACAACCCACATGTAGACTTGTTTTTGGGCTGTACAGCACAGTCTAAGCATGGACAGGCTCCAGCTGAGGTTTTTCTGGAGGCAATGATTGCCTACAGCTTCTACAAGAAAAAGATCTGTTTCTAGGTGCTTGAATATCCAGACCAGTGTCTACTATACACTTCCAGTTTTAAAACATTAGGCTATATTGCCTGGTAGGGACAGAGAAGACTTCTGGTTCCAGCTGAGTTGTTTAAACACAAAAATACATGATGGTTTCCAAGTCTTCATTGTCTCAGGCATCTCTTACCCTCACATAGTAGGGATAAATATTACTTATGAAAAAAAAGATTAGGGTACAGTTAAATATTAACAATCTGTGCTCTACTGCTTTCAGGTCAAAACAACAAGACCACAGTTTTATTCCTTGGCTTCAAGAATGAAGGACAGTGACTGCTGAAACTCTTTATACATGCTTAAAGTGGGCAATCCTAAATCACAGATCCACGAGAACATTGAGGTTAAAAATTGTGAGATGTCATGCAAAACCTTTCTGAAGGGTCAAGGCAGAGCATCTAGATGGTGTAGTGTTCAGCAGCATAAAACTATGACTGTATATTTGGTGTCCCAGACCTTGCAGGCTTGGGATGGCACGAATGCTTCAGACAGAAACAGGTAGAGTTCATAGTGCATTTGGGTATTGCTTAGCACGGGGGAAATAAGGTGTGCTACCAACACTTCCATGTGTTTGTTAGCAAGATATCATCAAGTTACCTTTGGTGAAGGCTGCAGGCTGGGGCTTCAGGTCAAGTCATTCTGCAATGCCATCTTAAGGTAGTGATTTCCTTCCGAGTAGGGAGCTGCAAGAGACAGGGTCAGGGATTATGTTGTGCTGCCGCGCTGTGCTCCTGCTCATACTGCACTCCGTTGACCAGACAGTCGCAAGCCTTTAACGCTATGGCCCAGGGAAAAAAAACACAACGGTTTGGCTGATAGCAGAGAGACACATTTCCTTGATTGAGCAGCTCAAAAACCAGCCTCAGGTGATTCCCCAATGACTACTATCACCAAATCATGTAGACTGAAAGGAATTCATGTTCTTTTTGTCCCAGTAGACTATTAACCTTATTCATGTAACTGGTCATCACTAAATGCTGGGAATCCTTAAGGGTTATCTTGGAAAAAAATGTTCAGGTGTACAACAACTTTTTACTTTGAACCAATGTCATGGGGGATCACAGAGGAAAGAACAAAAGGAAAAGGGTAGGGTTATTTTTACAGCCAGAAATATAGTAGGATTTTCATTTAAATTAGCTGAAGAAATAGAAGAGATGCTTATAGAGATGGAGGAATAAAGGAACAGAGACAAAAGAGCTATTCAGGCCTAGTGTTCAGAGAAATACTTATACCTGTAATACTGGTTATTATTACCATATATTACAATTATTAAAAATGCATTGCCCCATAATGCTGCCAGTAGGACTTGTCATTATCTGCTCCTCAACTTTGTGACAAGATAGTGAAAGCTGCTCCTATTTGTCTTAAAGTATGATGTGACTGAATATGATCCAGTAAAAATGAATGTCAGTAACCCTTTGAGGACTAATGTGGCATCAAGCACCGGCAGCTTCATCTGGAGACCAGAGACAGGCTTTGGAGGATTGTGACAGAGAAATTCCAGTGAAATCTTGACCTTCCCATTACCTGACCAGAACTGCAAAGAAATCTGTGACTTGTGTGATTATAGTAATTAAACTGGTATTTTTTTCATATAACAACACAATGGCAAGTCCTTCAGCTTTCCTTTGTTTTCCCAGAGGGAGGTTGCTGTGCCCATGGAGAAGGAGAAAAGAGCATCTCTCCAAGTAACTTTAGTCATATCCAACAGTGGATAAATTTGCAAGCAGTGATGCTGAAGTTTTCACCCAGTATTTAATTAGAAACCAAATTTATGGTCTAGCTGTTACATAGAAATAACATCCTAATTCGTTTAAAAGCTTAATTGAAAGTCACTTCAAAGGATTCCAGTCTTTCTTTCTCCAAATATTTTAAGAGACTGTGTCTGGTTAAAAATATGTAATATCTTTTTTCATAATCCCATGTGTCCCAAGCCTGATCATAGTTTTACTACGAAATCAGTGGGGACAGAAATGAGTCTCTAGGATAAAAATTCCCCTTAAGGTTTTGTGTGTTACTGATTATATAAATACCAAGGCCATTCTACTATGTGTTTAAAAGAAAGACTAAATCTTTGCTGATATCTCTGTAGCAAGCTAGCGAGTACATTTAACTTTCATTAAGGAGAGGTATACTGCATAAGCAAGGCTCACGCTGGTTATTTACTGCTTAATAAACATAAAGCTGGGCGAGCTCACCTTATTTTGAAACTCAGTTTTGGTGTTTGGACCTTTCTGCTTTGCTTTGCCCTTCCCTGGTGAGGTGTGAGGGTGCAGCCCCCGCAGCGAGTCTCTTTGGGCTGGGTACAGACACATCAGCTGTGTTCTGCGGGTATTGCCGGGCAGCCCAGCTGAGAAGGGTCATTGCTGTGCCTGTAAGAGAGGTGTTGAAAGGACTGATGTTTTCAACACCATTTCTGGGAAATAGCTCTCCAAGACTTGCTTAGTTGTAGATTTTTTGGACTCAGTCTGGGAAAGGACAGCCCTGAATTATTCAAGTCCCACGAACTTTAGCAGGCACCGAGAATAAGCGACACCTCCCAGAAGCAGCAGAATAAAGCAACGGGAAGGGGACAGCCAGTAAGGAGAGTAGAAGCTATTTCACAAAATTGCAGAATGGTTGGAGTTGGAAGGGATCCTCTGGAAATCGTCTAGTATTTGTATGAACAAGAGGTTGCAGGATGGCTGCTCTAGCATGGAAATCCTCACAAGCCTCTGCTGAAGAGCGATTTCCCACAGTGACCCTAGGAAACATTTCAGAAATCTTTTAAGGGGAAGGGCTGGGACCAAGTGGCTTTAAGTAATTGCGTTTCACGAAGCTGTTGAAAAACGTAGCTAACTTGCACAGAAAACAAATTGACAGAGAATCTGTCAAAATATGTCAACTCTTGGATACATTTTAATTCCCGATTCACTTTTTTTTCTCTTTTTTCTTTCTCTTGAAGTGCCTCTCAAGGTGTAGAAAGGCCGGATAAAACACAGAGAGCTGAAGCCCACTGAGCTCTGTGCAGGTGGGTCTGCGGATGTGGTTGCTATCACACAGCTTCATGCCCCAGCTTCTGTGGGCACTGCTGACAAAACAGAAGTACCCCACCCCACTGTTTCCTAATCTGGTGGATTTTCCCCTCGTTCAGAAACGGATCTTTTATAGCCACTTCGGAGTCTGTACTAGAAAAGCAAGAAACACTTGCTTAGGGAGAAAGCAGTTATTTTGCTCACTTCATTTATGCGTGTGCGCCGCATCCCTCCGGTGATAAATACGAGAGACCCAGCCCCAGGGGGAAGGAGAGAAGACAAACAGCCTAATAAAGTACTCATCCTGAATAATTCATTATTTAAAATATATAATATATAATATAATTCATTATTCATTAAAAACGCAAGGCGACGTATGTGTTTAACAAATTGCATTTATATTAATTATATGAAGGGAAATGAATAGGACTTACTGGGTCTCCCTGAGGCTGCCGGGGCGGTGCCGGGGCGATGCCAGGGCGGTGCCGGGGCGGTGCCGGGGCGGTGCCGGAACGGCCGGCGGTGCGATAGCGCCACCTAGCGCCGCGCCGCCGCCACCACCGCAGCCGGGCTGGCTCCTCGCCCCTCCGCGGCCGCGGTAGCCCCGCGCTCTCCTGCGGGGGAAGAAGCCCCGCGCTCTCCTGCGGGGGGAAGCAGCCCCGCTCCTCCTCCGCCCGGGCCCGGGCTGCCGCCGCCAGCGGCTGCGGTGCGGCGGACAGCGGCGGCGCGCCTTTGCTGAGCCGGGTTTAGCTGCCCGGGCTGAGCGCGGCACTGTCGGCAGCAGCTATCAAAAACGAGGGCGGAGCACGAGGGGAGCCAAAGCAAGCACTATGGCTCGTGCACTGTTAATGAAGTTGTAACTGCTTATTTACAGGGGTAAAATAATAGTTTAACAAAAACATACAACTCATTAACAACAGATACTTCGGTTTCAAGCTCTGCTATTACTCTGTTTCTTTGAAGATTTAACCTTCGCTTTCCTAAATACTCCATTTTTCCCCCCCAAGCTGCTATCCTTACTAGTGCTGTTACTGTTTTGGTGTAAGCAGACCAGCCACCCAGGGATAAAAGTTTGTTTGTTCTGTACAGCTGTCTTTCTGGTTGGTTTGGTTTCTTTTTTTTTTTTTTTAGCACTATAAAATTAATTTCTCTCCAGAAGTCAGATGTGCGGTAGTGAGGACACTGTGCCACTGCAGTGTGGCTGCATTCCCTCCAGAGCTGATGATGCTCCAGAGCTGCTGACCTCTGGGTACCCCTTTGTTTTGGGAAGATGTTTGAACAAAGTGACTCAACAGCCCTGTGGGTGCTCACTGCAGCATCCGCATTTTTCGAAAGAGCAAATGCGGTTTATGGCACATCCTTGATATTCCCTGCTAAGTTTATCACCTTTGTCCACTTGGAATTTATACTCAATATATGCTCAGGGCAGAGCCAAGACTGTTAAAAATTATCATCTTCTCCATTTTCCTTTTTCTAAATTTGTAAAAGTGTTTTACTTTCCACTCTGTTGGGTTTTATTTCCCATAGCAGCCTATTGCGGGTCATCTTTTTTCAGACCGTGTAAATACAGCTCCAGGGGCTTCCCATCCATGCAGAGAGCCCTTTATCCACCTACCATTCTCCTCCTGCCAGAGATGGCTCAGGGGAGCAGCCTTGGCTGGCCCCAGCCTCTGGATTTGAGGACCACCCAGCCCACATAGTCACCTTTGCTGATGTTCACCTCCTCCGCATTACACCATTCCTAGAGGAATGGTGGATTTTGAGACAGAGGTGTATTATGCAGAGCAAGGACAGTGCCAAATATATCATTCGCCCTTCCCAAGTCTACAGAAGGCCTCCCAAGCCACTGCAGGTGCCAGCAGGGAAAACTGCAAACTGTCAAGATTTCTGTCTCATCCTGTGCTGGAGCTGGTTATTGTAATTGTTGGGGGTGCTGTGAAGTGTTTGAAAGAGGGGATGGGGAGCAAGGGATGATCCAGAGGCAAGAAGTATGAGCATATTACCTTGTGGAAAGAAGAAAAAGTGGAGGGCACTTTTCAGCAGTCATCTGTCTACAAGGACTGAGAAAAACAAGCCAGGTGTGTCCCTTCCAAGCTCATTTCCATCACCTCCAGGTGAGAGACGGAAGAGCAGCAGAGGAAAGAAAAAGACAGTCGTTTCCAGATGAAGTCTGAGGTGGGGCAGGATTGCAGCCAGGGCATGGCAGCATGGGCAGACCCCCAGCAACATGGAGTAGGGGCGAAAGAAGGAGAGGATGTCATGTCAGGCAATGTTCATAGTGAAGGCCTGCTGTTGGCTGATGAAGGCAGTGCCACTGTGGGAGGTAAAGATCTCCTGTTCACATAGGTCCTGTCAGAAACTATGTTGTCCTCAGAAAGCTGCCTCCTCTGTCAAATCAACTCATGGTCAGGCCCGGGGAGCCCAGGTCCACCAGGGAAGTGCTCAACATTGTCATGTTTTTCACAGCCCTGCTGTGAATTTCCCCAGGACCCTGAAGGCATCAGATCAGCTGATTTCTAGGGATGGACACGCCATTTGCAGTTTGGGACAGGAGTGCAGTAGCAATGTTCACCCAGAGCCCACGGGACATGGTCACTTCATGCTGTGTCGCCCCACCTCCCTTTCCCAAGCACTGAGCAATACCTGACACAGACCTTTCCCCTGAGCCTAGGGAATGCCACCGTGCAGAAAGTCTCGTCCCTGTGTGCCCTCTAATGTCCCCACTGACCCCTATCACTATCTCCAAGCCCATCCCCAGCTAATCTCTCCCAACACCTTTTCTAATCTAATCTAAATAGCTGCTGGCAAACCCACTAATTCTGCTTGTTAATTCTCCAGCCTTTCTGCTCGCACTGGCTGCTAACACAAAGCTGTCCCCCTTCTACTGGTGCAAAAGCCTTGCTGCCAGGGCAGAAGTCACACGTCCCTGGGCACGGTGAGAATTAGCGGCCTTCCAGATAACAGAGGTGGTATTTAGAGGCATGGCACGGAAAAAGTGCATCAGCATGGTACTTGGACAAAAGATAGATGTTCTGCTGTTGAGATAAATCCTGTACGCATGTTAAAGAAGACCATATGCATCCAAGTCCAGATATCTAGCATGTTTAAACATGCATTGCCCCTGCAAACCTTGAGAGATTGGGTAGGGAACAAGACTTAGCCACCAAAGTCCCACCTAGGACAATAAGTTAGGGAAATGAAGCACAACACAAATGTCATATTTTTCTCTTTTTTTCCCCCCCTCCTTTAGACCTGTTTCAGTATTTTTTCTGTGATTGTTTCTGATACCATTAATATTCCTGAGTTCACCCAGGGAGCAGAACAGCTCAGCTCTGAAGCAGAGCCCACCAGAGTGAGCACAGCACCTCCTGCTGTATGTAGAAGTGATGAAATCTGTTTTTCTGCACTTTTTTTTTCCTGTGTGGTTTCTTTCATGGACTCTTTCAGTAGGCACATTAACAAGATTTCTCTTCTTTCAGGCTTCTTTCTCTATGTTTCAGAGCATCAGCCATGCACCTCTACTCGCTGCTTCATTGAAGCTGTCCAGCAGCATTCCAAGGCTGTGGAAGAAGAAGGGAGTGCAGTAGATACACACATGGTTTGATAGCGCAAATCTATTTTCATTTAAGAAAGAAGCTATTCTTTTTATTATTATTATTCATGAAATTTATAAAAAGATGTAAGGGTAATGATTCATATTCTAACTGGGAGAATTTTTCTGTTCACATTCTTTTTTAAAAAAATTTATGTTTTACCAATGGATTATTGGGGTAAAAATACCAATGGTTAAATGTGTTTGATTCATTGTGAAAACAGCTTTTATATTTATATATATGTTCATATTCCTTATTCTAGAAAACAATGTTAGTATTGTTTTGGTGCAGAATTTTTTAGATATTTTAGGTATGATTGAGAAGTGGGTCCTTATTTCCACCCCAAAACCCCCAAAGAATAAAACCTTTCATTATTGAAACTCTGCATGTCTGGTATAGGCTTTAAGTCAATTCAATGTAAAACTGCTTCAGATCCGTGGGTGGTGAAAATAGCAACAGCAACAACAGATCTCAGATACTCACTTTGCATGACTGGGTCAATTACTTGCAAAAAGTCTAATTAACACACAGTGTCTTCCCTCTCACTCCTGCTCCTGACTTAGGTCCTTTAATTGCCTGTGAAAAAGTATCTACGCTGAGCAGCTGCGATGTGGAAGGGAGAAATCAGAAATGACACAAATACAGTGCTCCACAGCTACTGAAGTAAACAGGAGGCCAAGTCACCGTGCGACGCTAATGAGTTCAATTATAGACAGAAACACAACCGGCTGACAATGCTCCTTTTTGCAATTTTGCAGGGCGGTGGGATTGTATAACCCAGCTCAATCGTGGAGGGAAAAACCTTCCCCTGCTCCCAGCCCGACGCATCTAATGCTCCCTGCACGGCTGCATTCGTCGCCAATTAGGATGACACTTGACAAAGCAAATCCTTCCGGCCATGATCTGTTTTCCCTTTACCATGCTACAATAGTTCTTAACAAAACTTACCCAAATAAATTAACATTAATTTTAGGCTGCCATGGAAAACTTCTTGAATCATAATTAACATGTTAATATGGATTGCCTGAGTGATTTGGTATAGCAAATAATTACATCCTTTGAAATATATGGGTGGGGTCTTTCTCGGTGGTGAAAAACTGTACCTCTTTCTCCACTCCAAGACAAAAATATATCTTAAAGGGCAAAAAAACACTGGTTAGAAGCTTTCACCTTGAATAGGGCTATTAAAAATATGCTATAGAGAATTTCAGAGGAGAGTGGGGAGCGTGTGTAAAGGGGGGCAGCAAAGCTCCCCTTGGCACTGAGTCACACTGAGCTTTTTGCAGCCTTCCCGAGATCCGCGGGAGCAATGAGCAACCTCAGCACCACTGAGAGCAAGTTTTCGTTCTGCAGCAATGGGATAGGAATGTGCTCGATGAGAGGTCAGTAGGTCAGAGCAGGGCCCTGGGAGCCAGCCTGCGGCGTGAGGCACACAGCCCTGACACCGACTGTGCGCCCGCGTTTGCTTAGCCCCCGTGAAGAGCAACTGCATTTTTGTCCCAAAACAAGTGCATGTGAAATGGGGAAAAGGGCAGTCTGAATGCTACGCATGTTTTTCCGACCATCTGCAGACTGATGTGGTCCTGCAGTAAACCAGATTTGAATGAAGCTCTTTAAGCTCACCAAAACTGGGATCAGTTCCCTTCCCGAGAACTTCTTTTCCTTTGCACTTACACCCTGTCTTGGAAGGACTATAGCCCCCGTCCCCCAGGCAACCTGGTTTGCAGCCAGTTTCAAGGACCAGATGGGTTTGGTAGACATTCACACAAACATTTGAACTTTCCAGCTCTCATTTTGACTGTCAACTTAAACCTGTGTGGGTCCATCCAACCACTAGAATTAACCTTGCAAATTAAGCGAGCTAATCTTTCATGAGGGTAAACACCTTAAAAGATGTGTTACAAAATCTGTCAATGAGGAGAAAATAGATGCTATAAATATTTGATGGAAGATGTGTAAGGACATTTACTTACACTTCTGCATGCACTTCCAGTTAATTTCAGGAGCATCCTGAACATTTGGGGACTGGATTAGCCCTCTGGCAGCGCTCTTCATGAGAGCCGTTCCCTGGGGAACCATTTCCAGACTCAGTTTTCTGGATCAGAAAATGCATGACAATGAACAAATATGCAGCTACCATGATACATTCAGCCCAGCATGAATCATTTTTCACAGCAAGAAACCTCTAAGGTTTGAGAAGATTATGGATCACAGAAAAAGGGCATTTCTATAAATAATTAGATTAGAACTAACAAATGTGAAACTCATATTGAAAAATGTGGCTGTTTATGAGATGTGATCTGTGCTTGCTGCTAAAAGAAACGTTTAGAGACAGATTTCAAAATCAATGTGCACATTTCAACCTCGTTTGGCCACGAGAAAAAGCCTAGGTTGTGGGTTAGAGCAGAAGCACTCTTAATTACGTAAATAGTAATCGTAGAGACATGGTGCCAAATGGGCTTTACGCAGAGAACCCTGAGACAAAAATAGCCAGGGAAACTGTAATTTATCAGGTGGCATCTAGTGCCTTCTCTTATTCTTGCCAATGGCCAGACTGGGCCAGAATGCATGTGTCATGGAGTGCTGCACAGCAGCCCTGCGAGTCCTTTGGCTCCCCACCGCAGCACGATGAAACCCAGGCTGGGCAGGGATGCACCTCCATCTGGGCAGAGCAGTGTCATGGAGGGAGCCAGCACATTTCCCAGCCCCAGGACCGAGCACCTGCCTCGGCTGCATCCCGGTGCACCATCAGGATGTGGCATCCCTGCCTCCCTGCATGGCACGTGGGCAAGCAGGGCACTCTGGTCTGGGCTAAGCACACCAGCTGTATAGCACAGGCATGGCGGAGCTGGCTCCAGACTCAAAACATCAGGACCACACAAAGGGGTGAATTGTTAGGACAAGCCCATCTATGCTAACAGAGCGTGCCCATAAAGCCAGCAGGCAGAGGATACCTCTTTGGTCAGTGTCTGTGCGGTGTTCAGGGCCAGGTACTTAGCTGGTTTAAATTAGCGCAAACTGCTCTGGCGTTCACAGAGTCATGCAGATTTACAGCGGCTGCAGATACAGCCCATTATTGGCAAGTAACCCCATCCTGAGGTTGTAAATTCAGCCGCAGGAAAGCCCAAGTGGTTTATGTGACAATTAGAGCTTCCTTAGGAGAGTGATGGCCACATGAAGCCTCATTTCCCTCTCACATAATGTACGTTACATTACACCTGCCTCCTAGACCCATAGCCCTGCCCAAGCTGTCACTGCTGCCGCCTCGTGCATTTTTTCCTCCCAGCTCTGACTTTGATTTTTCCTCTCATGCTTCCACTACTGCTTTTTCCAGTTGTGGCCTCAGTGCCGCACGGTACTGCCCAGCCCGCTTTCCATCACAGACTGTCCCCACCACTTTGGGAGAGACCACCTGAGGTCCGAAAGCAGCATGCAGAGGTATCCCTTGGGTACCAGCTAAAGTGACAGGTGCAGGCACACCACACAAGTATGGCCCCTGGGTACTGAGGCAACCTGAAGACCTCATGCTATTTTACAGCTTGGTGGTACCCAACCTGAGAGATTTTAGCTCTACCTTACCTGTAAGAACGGCTAGGCATGCTGCAGCCACAGCTTTGTTACACAACCTCTTTTTTATTAGAGCAGCAAATCTCACCAAATTGCATTCTACTCCTAGCTGGAAAGTGAGAGAATCACACTTCAGAGCTCAGGGCTCGCATTTATTTTCCCCACGCTGTTTTCAGCATCGCAGTCTAGATATTACTGCATTTACTGTGCTATCCATCTTTCGACGCTCATACACGCCTACTCTCGTTCACCCCTTTTGCACCACCTAGTAACCCCTGATACACTCCGCTCCACCAGCTTATCATCCAAGAAAGCAAAGAAGAAAAAGATAAGGAGCATCACAAGGATGTTCTATGTGTTTATACTAATTAAGCATAGCTTAATCACTTGACTTTATTGTTGTAACGTTTCTATAATAAGTCTACACTGAATTATTCAGGGTATTTTCCTTAAAAAGCATGATGAGCTCTATACCCACCTGTGAAGGATGGGAAAGCAGGTGTGCAGACCCACTTCATATACCTTTGGTGAGGCAATGAGCTCCAGCTGAGACCACTCGGCTCCCTACCACCCCCAGCTGCAAGAGAGCAGGATGCACCTCTGGTGAGAGATTTAGCAGTCATTGTTTCTATCATCTCAGCCGTGCTGGTTTTCAAAGTTTGGGGGTAATCCAGGGAGAAGCTACACCCTGAGGACTGGGAAGCAGAGGTTGCCGGGAAGAGGTACTGTTGTTGCCGGTAGTGGGCTCAGAGCACCTGTGGTGGTGGTGGCTGTCCTGCCCTGTGGGGCTCACTGGGTTTTTGAGAGGCACTTCTCCCTTCCTGTGACTTGGGCTGACTCCACTCTTCTCCTAGTTACTCCCCTTACTTTCCTGCCCTTCTTTAGGCTTTCTCCCTTCTTTAGAGGCTGTTTTTCTAAGTAAGCCCTGGGCCAAAAGTTTAAAAAGAAAAAAAAAACCTGATACTTGAGTGTCATAACTCTGCTTGTTTTGCTTTTGTATTATTTTTTTACCCTCTTCCTCTGCTGATCTCACGCATTCAGAGCCTAACAGCTCCTCAAGGATAAGGGCTGAGTTGTTTGTGTGTTGCCAGAACAATGACTTTCTATTAGATGCTTGCCCTCAGGCACTGTTCCAACATGTACAAATGATGATGTTATTTTATGTACTCTGTGATTTATTACTGTTATCCTTTCCGCAACTAATAACTACTTGACCTGTAGTTAATTAAGTAATGTACAAAGTTGTTTCCTCTTGTTGTGTTTGTAAAACATCAGAAATATGGAATCATCTGAATTACTCCAGACCCTAGACTGCAGAAATGGGGCTCGTACCAAGCTTAAGCAAGGAGGAAATCCTCAGATTGAATTATTATTAATTAATTGAATGAGGAAAAATCATGGAAGGAAATTGTCATCTAAACGATTGCTACTTACTCTGGAAATGCATAATTATGGTCTACAGTTAAGTGATTTATTGTGTCCTGTACCATAAGGTTTCACAAGCACAGTGGAAATCCTCACAGGAAACAATGGTACATACTAGAGAGCAGAATTTTTTATTTTAGTTTCTGTGTTACTGGTGACTATAGAAACAAATGTTAAAATTCCAGAGAGCGCCATGTTTTCCAATAAAACATGTCTTTGAGATATCAGTGGTCATATATTCAAGTGAAGAATTAGAAAGAAACAGAAGGGTTGTGTTGTGGTTTTGGGTTGTGGCTGGGTTTTATTTTTTTTGTTTTTAATGCTGAAAAGAACCCAGATAGCATCAGACTGAGAATTGACACTTTCTCTGGGTTGTGGCTGGGGTTTTTTTTTGTTTGTTTTTAATGCTGAAAAGAATCCAGATAGCATCAAACTGAGAATTGACACTTTCTCTGAGTTTTTCCTCTTTTCACCTTATCAAATACTGAATACTTGCTCTTTGGAAAGTAAAACTCAAAATCAGCAGCTGTGAAGGGTTTGGTTTTTAGGGAGCTATAATGCTTTGTCACCTGTTTGCCTTTAAGGTGTCTATGTAATGACTTGGAGGTAATACTGGCAGGGGGTTGGTGGACCAGACCAGACCTACTGGGGCAGCTACTGGGGGAGCTAACTTCAGCCCCCTTATCTCACTTAGGAGAGTGAGAAGAAAGGACAGACCTGAGTGATGGGTGGGAGTGTATAAGTGCAACCTTCTGCTGCTGCAGCCTGCTATGGCTGCAGGTGAAAGATGAGTGTCTTGCAAAACCTGTTGGATGTGTGTTTAGGATGAGAGTTCTTCATATTGCAAATCATAAAGGTCTATGTATCCTTTTCATAAAGCACCTATTGGCTTTGGGTAGGACTTGCTACCGAGCATCTTGATATACTTTAGTGCAAACCTTCCCCTTTACCTTATTACTACAATCAATTCCTGGAAATTATATCTCTGCTCCTGAATAAATAAAATCATATGTTCTTGCTGCCTGTTTCTTGAAGTTCTAATCCACTTTAATCATAACAATCTCTGCACCAGAAATAAGTCATTGACATTAAACAGAAGCAGAGGAAGCCCTAGAAGTGAAACACTTGCTTCCCGGTGTAATGAAATGTTATAACAAGTTGGGAGAGGGAAAACTTGCAATGGCAAAGAAAAAGAATGGCTCCAATCAAAATAGCATTTGCTCTTTATTGTTTTTCAGTGTCTTCTCCCCTGAAGTCAGAACAAAGGCCTGTTTCAAAAAATAAATGGCACAATATGGCTTTTGAAGCTCTTGGTGGCAGTGAAGTGTCACAAATATTTCAGTGCAGAAATTGCAATTGGATTCTGCATGCCAAGTTGAGAGTGAAGTCTAAGGATGTGTAACTTGAATCGCCCTGCGCTGGCCAGAGGCTCCATCTGTTATTCTTATGCATTATTTACACCTACTGCCTTTAAATATCACACTGGGGATTTGTCTGTGGATTGTCTGTTGAGTTTATGTTCAGATAAAGGGTTCAATAACTAAGGTAACCAAAAGCAAAGTATATGTTACACTGAAATCCCTTCAGCTTCTCTGTATGCAGTTGCAGCAACTCACCTCTCTGTAAACCTTTCTGGATTAGTGTTCAGGCTGTTGAAATGTCCCTGATAATTCACAGCCTGACCCTTTGAGAGGAGGAACACTACCTTTCCTCCCCTTCCCCCCTTCTCACTAGAGAGGTAAGTGACTGAATATCTCTGTTTTGTAAAGAAAAGTTAATGCTATATAATTCACAGATATAATTCAGAGTACAGGCATGCCGTGACCAACTTTGTACTGCTTAAGGAAATGCCAAGGTGCTCATCTGAGTGTGTCTCCAACAGCCTAGTGAGGGGAGGGAGGAAAGGTGTGGGGACTTTGCCTGCAAACTGGCCAGCGAGCAGTTACCTACCCTGCATTGCTGGCTGCAGCTCGGTGAATATTCACATTGTCCTGATGGCTGCTGACAGCAATTAAAGGTAGGGAGCTGCTTGGTGGCTGGTGTAATACTGGCTGTAAGTGTTTGCAGAAACTGGAGTGGAAGGAAGTGGAGGTTTCACCTGGGGGGAACAGAGGGGAAGAGAGCTTTTATGAAGATAGATGAATTAAAAAGAAAATGTGTTTACAGAAAGCTTGTAAAATGCTGTTTTCAAGAAGGGTAGCGTTTTGACCTGACTACAATAAAGATTTCCAGTTTGTCTTTATTAGAGAAGGAGGCTTCCTCCTCTCTTCCCTCTCCAAGAGGGAAGTTTCCTAGTGCTGCTGAACAAGTTCAGTTGGTTGTGATTTATGCTTTGCATTTATCACTTGGCAGACTTTGCTCGAAATGTAATCATTACTTAAATTACCCTGACCCAAACCAGACAATTCATTGTTTCTATCAGACAATATTGTAGGACTTTTTTATTTTTAATGGGCTTCTGAGTTGCTTTAGATGCTTCTGCACTTGTTTTATCTGCTACCTGTAACTCAGGAGTTACAGGTGGTGTGGTCCACAGCCTATGGCAGTGCAGCTGGCTTTCCTTCTGCACATGTTACAGTACTGCTGAACACACCTTACTGACCGCTTCGGCTCTCTTGGAGGTTGGCATGGGGCATTAAATAATTATGGGCTCAGTCATTATTCTCATGTGGAAAAGCAAACTATTTTGTGGATGTTGCCACAGTAGTCAATGGGACTATGGGATCTAAATGTAGTAGTGGTGAGGTTTGTGGACCTGGATCTTAATGCCTTTGTGGGTATGCCTAAGGTGTCTGCTTATGGACTCATTTGGGCTTGTTCATGTGTTATCCTATCAGCAGTTCCTGCTGTTCACTTCCAAGGGGACACAGCCTGGACCTGCAGGCTCTTTCCTGCATTCAGGTTCGTTGCTACTTCTATTTGCATCAGATCAGGACAGTTATAAGCTTGCAAGTTACAGAATAGGCAGGAGTGATGAGGCTTAAATCCAGGTAGCTTTCCACTGGCAAGACTGCAGTTAATCTTCAATTTTCTTTTTTTTACTTACCTTTCCCCTTGCTTTTGCCACCTCCTGTCCAGAGGGAAAGCAGCACTTTGTGTTTCCATGTTCAGGTGAACACTTTCTTCACTAAATGTTTCAGAGAAGCTTTAAAAGCTCCAGACTGCCAGCAGGGTTTGCCCTCTTGGGACAGCTGAAGTGCCTGTTTCTCTCACACACGTCTGCTGGGCAGCACAGAACAGCCAAATCCTGCCCGGTAAGTTAGGTGTCATGGGGCAGCGTAGCAGAAACTCACACCGTCACAAGGGTTGCTGGCTTAATCAGGCCTCTGCTAGACTGAGCTGCTCTGCTGAAAAGGCCTTGTGCTTTTCCTGGAAAAGCCTTATTGAAAGAAAAGCTGTGTGGCAATCAAGGTCTGGTCATCCCATATCCCTTTTGTCCTAGGCAGAATACACAGCCTGATCTGCCCTCTCGCATACTCCTCTTGAGAAATGTATTGCAGGAGGAAATTCGGTAAGGCAGCTGCGGGAGGGCTGGTGCAAGCGCAGGGGTGACAAAGATGCAAAAATCAACCCCGACATCCCCAAGGGGTGCAGAAAGCCAAGGAGTCTTTGCAGGAGCTAGGCAGCACTGCCTGTGCGGAGCAAGCCATGCTGGCAGCAGGCAGCCATGGCACTGAGGTCGGCAGGGGCAGGCAGGCTCTGCCGATGTGCAGCTCCTGCAGGAATGGGAGCAGCTGCCTGGCTCGCAGGCAAGATGCTGGCCTCGTCAGTATAGTGCTGTTAACAAGGGAAACAACTTCTTTTATATCTCAATGGCAGCAAACTGTGGGAAGAGGACAGCACTCGGCTGGCGGTGCCCTGGGCAGCTGGCTGTGTCACTGCCTGCCCCAGAGACAGCAGTGGGGCTGTGCTCATCGGTGACCCCAGAGCAAATACCCCAGGGAGCTGAGCCCAGAAAGTGAGTGTTGTCAAATGTGTGGCTGCTTTGAGTACAGCTTTGATATAACAGGGGAAGGATCCATTCTCTGGTGACTTCTCTCCACGGCTAACAAGTGCAAAGGGAAGGGTTTGGCATTGCAGGGCTTTAGAGAACAAGGCTTTCTGCAAAGTAATATTGTGCCTTCAAACAAAGAATTCAAGTGATTTTAAAAAGACAGCTTGGTGCATAAAGGTATTAAATGCTACATTTAATTCTGAAAATGATGTGATTTGGCTGAATATTTGTTGCTTCTTTGGTCTCATTGGGAGTGGATTTCTTCCTGAGAGGTAGAAACAGACCCAGTGGAGCTGAGGCATGCTGGTAAATACTTGGGCGGTTTTTTTTATAACAGGCACCTGGTGTATTGACAACATTTCAATGATGTTCTGCTTGGGGCTTTTATGAGGGATCATATCAGTAGCAAATCACACTAACAGATATTGCCAAGCATGCCAGTATTACAGCTTGTCTTAAGGTAAGTGTTGGACCTGTATGTGGGGTCTAGAAATAGCCTGACATGGCAAAAGGAATATTTGAGTCAAGCTACTATGTTCTAACAATCAGGAAGAATAGCATTTCTCATCTGCCTCTCCTCTCACAGTTCTAAATAACTGTGTCGCTTGTAGTTATTGCTCTGTTCTGTTCTAATTGTGAACTGTGACAATGTAGCTAATGAAAGTTGAAGAGGGAGCTATAGGATAAAGTACAGTTTTAAACACCTGTAACAAAGTAGAATTAAATAGTGGGACCAGAAAATGATACCCCTGCTCACAATGAGTAGCATCTTCTTTCTCTGTTAGCCTCATTAGAGAGAAAGGGACTACAGAGACTCAAGTTCTATTTAATATGAATGAATCTATCAACACTCTGGCCTGGGATTAAAAGCAGAATTAAGTTTTAATGGAGCATAAACACTTTAAGGGTTTTCCATTTGTTTAACTTTGTTCCTTTCCTATAGAAAAGGAGATAAGTGCTTAATGCAAATATGAGGCTCGGTAACGCACAGTGTGAGTGAGGGGAAGATGATTTAGGTGAGCCAATGAATTTTCCAATAGAAGGAGCAGAGACGGATGACAAGAGAAGTTAAACAAATAGCATGTAATTAATTCTCACAATTTTACCTAATGCTCTGTGACATGGCTGTCACCAATATTGTCAGAAGCTATAAGTGAAATGGGATTGAAAAAATTTCCAGGCAGCAGTAATCTCAGTGTGTTGGAAGAATGTTTTTCTAAGATGGATGTCCCTGATTATATACAGCTCAAGTATACAAGAAAGAGGAGCTTAAAAAGCTTAAGTTGTTCTATATTGACTTTCATCTGAGACTGCTGCTCTCACTCCAGCTAGCAGTATATAACCCATATGACATACAAAAATGTATTTACTTCTATGTGACTGCCCTCCAGGGCACTGTCTGTAATTATAAAAAAGGCCATGGACGCATCTGATTATGTAGCTTTACTGATTCATTTGTATTTGTCATGTTTTTTTTTTCCCTATTTGAAAGCATTTGTTTTCCCTGCTAATGCACCTGTGTGATGTAGGCAATTGTGCTTTCTGGTAGGAGAATAAATCCTACTTTCTGGTTCACAAGTGCAGCAGGAGAAAACCACAGGGATGTTCACTTTCTATTTTAAAGGACCTCCCCAGCAGGATACATGCTAAGAATTAATACTGAATAAGAATTAATGTTGTGTTAACCTTCCTCTTTGTTATACTATGTCACTTGGTTTTAGCTACAGTAAAATCTTTGTTTGCTGAGGCAATGCTAAGTAGAATTATATTCAGACACTGCACTTGCAGTGAGGGCTACACAGCACTTTTCATTTGAAGATACTCTTCTTATTTACTTACCATTTTCCTAGTTCTTAATTATTCAAGTTAAGATCTTCCTTCCCAGATGTCCCACTCTCACAATGGCTCTGGTTAATTCAAGAAATGGCAGAACCATGTTAGCTGAAGATAAAGCTAGGGGAAAAAATTGTGGGGTGGATTTTTTGTTTGTGTGGGGTTTTTTGGGGGGGAGGGGTTATTTGGGTTTTGTTTTTTTAATGGAAGGATTCTCAATTTCTTTAAGATGAGTCTGTGCTTCTGGTTTGGTGTAGGGATTTGAAAACTGGCAGAAGGCAGCATTTGAAAGAGCCAAGGGTTTTGCTTTTGTCTGGGTTTGTTAACACCTGAGGAAAAAATCAGTTTATATATCCTAGGATATGCGTTCATTTATGAACACGTTCTGAATTCTTGGAATATGCTGTCTGCAGGCAGCAATAGTCACTGTCCCTCCCTTTCCAGTCCCTACACACTCATCCATCTTGTACATGACTGCATGCATCTTTAGGGTGCAGGGAGAACCCTGTGGTTGAGGAGCTGTTGTGACAGTGTCTACAGAGCAGAGATTAGTTTGTGGTTTGTTTTTTGGATTCCCCTCCCCCCCACCCCCCCTGCTATATTTAGCTAATGCTTGGCTGGGATGAAGTTGCTAAAATCCAGCAGGTTGCAGAGGGAGGGTGAGCGGTAAGGAGCAGAGCTGAAGGGCAGTAAGCAGTGGAAGATAGCAGAGAGCAGAAAGAAAGAGGATTAGGGGTTGGCAGAGGGCAAGAAAGGAGGAAAGAGAGAAGTCTGAGGCTTGAGTTGTTTCACACAGGAATGGTTAAGGAGCTTGAGAGGGAATAGATTGGTGATGCACCTTTCCCCTTAGCTTTAAGCAGTGAGTAGATGGGGCAGGGAGTGTGGAGGAGAAGAGGGAACTGTACAGGGACTAGCGGCTGTGCACTCAAAGAAAGGCAAAAGCACTGAAGGTGGTGTTGCAAATCCAACAGCAGGCAGATATTTAGAAGATCTTGCCAATGGAAACAATGCATATGAAGATCCAGTCAGAAATGGAGTTCAGATCTTCTCACAGGCCTTACAGGTTTTTCCAGCTGGACTCTCACCAAGGATTAGCTAGTCCCTGTAACTGCAGACACAGTTGGACGTATTCACATTGGACCTGGAGACTTTCTTTGTTAATCTTTCAAGCAAATAACATGCTATTATCAACCCCGGCTGGTGATGTCGAGTCCCTAGCTGGCTCAGTTGGCTGTGTCTTGTTACTTGTTTACAGGAAAAATACTTGTGTGGAGAAGGTACGGCTCCTTTGGCATAACCTAAAAGAATAATAGTGTTAGGCTCTGGGCCCAGACGTGCTGAATGTTTGAATCTCTTAGGTATTTGTCTGATAAATCAGGAATATCCAATCCCTAATCATGCAATATTCTGGACTGTTTAGTAGAAGTGTTTTATAAAGTGGTGTATGAATTTGGTATTGAAGTAAATATGAACTGCTATTAGCCTAGGTTTTAATTACTCTATTTTGTTTATAGAAGCCAATAAGTAGAACACAAATCATGGGATCTGAATTTGAAGTAAGACATAAAATTCCCAGAGAAAGTTTTTTGTGGATTCTCCATCAGCTGATGCTAATTATAAGATGGAGCAAACCTAAAAAATGTGTTTGCAAGTGATGTTGACTGACTTTGTGTGCTAAATGAGAATATGTACCAGCAGACAACTTGGATTTGTGATTAGAAAATGTCTTGGCCACATCCACACCTACTGATGGCTCAAGCATTTGAATCTAGAGATTTATGAGAGAAGGCAGCGTTTTCTGGACACAACTTACATGGAACTACCTGGAGTGAGTTATTGTGATTTAGTCTAGTGGAAAATATCTGATCAAGTGGGTTTTGTTTCTCTTTTTCACTTTGCTAACTTAGATCACTACAGAAAAAACTTGTATTACAAATCCTAATTACTCTTTCTTACATTCTGGCTTGAATGACTTGCACAAGAGGTCTCCAATTCACTTGCTTTAATCCTTGTTCATGGAAGGGTGTCAGAAATTCTCACAAACTATTGCAAAACAGAAGTCTTCATCCAACAGAGATCGGTATCTGAAAGGAGACAGCATAGTTAGAGGTGAAGAATTCTGGCTGATGGGTTACTTTCAGGACTTTCAGCATCTCCCTTTAACAGATAAATATTCAGTAAACTGCAAAAGTTAGCAGGCAAATCTGACTGGGAGATTGTTGGTCAGCCAGAGAAGAAAGCGTAACAAATGAGCACTTGTATGATAAGAGTGTCGCCTCTCTCTGTTTTTCCCCTGCGAAGTGGCAAGGAGATGTGGCTGTCGCAGCTATCGGCAGCGACTCTCTGATGGTCTGACAAAGGCAGTTTCTAATTTTCAAGGTCAACAGCAGGGTTTGAAATTCTCTGTTGTTCTAATCTTTGACCTAATACTTCCAATTTACCAAGTTCACAATAAGCTGCAGAGTTGTAATGGGGGTTACTCTGAAGAGACTGCATGGTGGTGCCAAAGCACCAGTGACTGCAGGGAGGGGGGAAAAAAGCAGAATTAAAACTCCTGGCCAGGTCAAGACCACTCAGGGAACCAGGCTGTGGCCATTCAAAAACCACTAAAGGAATAATGAAAGGACCCGATCCATAGCCAGCAAGTGGGACAATTCTCAGTAGGAGCCCTTTGAGCATGGAAGAAAGATGCACCAAATGAAACCATCCTGTGATGAGACACTAACATCACATTACTGGTTACAGCAGTAAAAAAGATTAAACTGAAACTTTATCTAGATTCTGGGCCAGTTTCTGAGGTGATAAAAAGCAACTGAGCAAATAGCTAAATTGGAAGCCAAAGAGAACTTTTAACTTAACTCGCACCAAATCTTCAATAACCATAATCATTAAATAGAAATCCCTCCTGTTTCAGGAAGGCGGGAAACTTTATATTGCATGGAAACTAAAGATAGGCAAGAACTGTTTGATACTCTGTGCATTTTTCAGTGACAGATCAATTCTGAGAGTTGCAAAATGGCTGGAAATGTTTCTCGGGGAAGATACAGAAGTGCGCAACTTAGAGCTGCTGTGAGTTAGAAGGAAGATCTAGCCAAATTGCTGGCGACTATTCTTAGTTCTTGTATTCTTGGTAAAAACTGATTTGCAACAGTCTCCTGGGTATCACTTACCTAAAAACTGAAATTATGCTGCAGGAGGGTAGCGGTGACTAAAACTTCCCCGTATTCTCCATGCCACTGAGGGACATGCAGGGGCCAACCAAAGGCAGGGGTGGAGGTAGGTACCATATGAACTGGTGAGCCCTAATCTGCTGAAGCTGCCCCACTCTGCTGTGTGGTTGGCAGCAAAGCACACTACTAACATCTGCCAGGTGGCTTGATGTTTTTTTCCTATTTCTTCCCTCCTCTTAAGAGCTTAAAGGAAACTTTATTTTGTGAGCAACCATGGTGCTTGTTGCTATTGAAGGGAAGAAAAATGGTGTTTTGCTTCTGTGGGGCTGGGATGTAAGTACATGGACTTGGGAACTGTCCTGGTTTCAGCTGGGATAGAGTTAATTTTCTTCTTAGTAGCTGGTACAGTGCTGTGTTTTGGATTTAGTGTGAGAATAATGTTGATAACACACTGATGTTTTAGTTGTTGCTAAGTAGCGTTTATCTTAAGCCAAGGACTTTTCAGTTTCCCATGCTCTGCCAGCAAGCAGGTGTGCAAGAAGCTGGGAGGGAGCAGAGCCGGGGCAGCTGACCCGAACTAGCCAAAGGGGTATTCCATACCATAGAATGTCATGCCCAGTATATAAACGTGCGGGAGTTGTCCAGGAGGGGTGGATCGTTGCTGGGGCATCGGTCAGCAGGGGGTGAGCAATTGCATTGTGCATCACTGGGGTTTTTTTCCCTCCTTTTTTTCCCCTCTTCTTCTTTTGTTATATTCCTTTTCATTACTATTATTATTATTATATTTCATTATTATTATTGTTAGTATTATATTTTACTTTAGTTATTAAACTGTTCTTATCTCAACCCACGAGTTCTGCCTTCTTTCCCGATTCTCCTCCCCATTCCACTGGGAGTGGCGGGGAGTGAGGGAGTGGCTGCGTGGTGCTTAGCTGCTGACTGGGGTTAAACCACGACAGGGACAAATTGACCAAAGTGGTGTATGCTTTGTGACTTTTATTTTTTTTTTAAGTTTGTGGAGATCACTGAGCTTGATAAATGGAGGCTTTAAAAAAGCATTGAGCAAAAGCACATTGTAGTTGTACTGTGAAGAGTTGGCCAGTCCTTGGAGGGTGAGGGCTGAGGTTTACCGATGCCTGGCTAAGGGACTTTGAATGGGAAAGCAGAGGCTTCCCAGACGAGAGGGTCTGCCTAGCATGGCAAACAGTGTCCCTCTTCCCCACCCCACGTATTTAGTCTCCCTTGCCAGGGGGGTCCCTTGTGGGCCTCTTGCAGAGGACGATGTCCCAAGAGCTCTGGCATGAGGCTGCTGAGGCTGAAATAGTGCCACAAGCTTGCTTGTACTGGACTTCATCTTGCTGTGGAAAGACCGTCCAGTGCTCCAACAGCAGTATGGCCTAGAGGAGCTACAAAAATTGAGGCAGATGTAAGCCTGAGTGTTGAGCAGTAAGATGTCCCAGTGTCAAAGGTGTTTAAATTGTAAGTACCCCTATAATGCTTCTTAGAACTGGTGCAAGATAACTAGCTTCTGTTTTAAAGAGCTTTCTACTACTATTGACACAAAAGTGTTTTGCTGTATCTAGTCAGCCCTTGCTGCAATGAAGGGTGAGTGTCATTTGTGTCACTTGATAGCCACACAAGCTTTCCCAAACTCTGCGCTTGCTTGGGGATGTGCTGGGGATACAGCTTGAAAAGAAAATGGAGCCTTGGGGTGACTGCTGCCTGCATCTGTGATGAATGCAAAACCTGGACCTGACAATGGCCCTTATCCAAAGCAGTAAGAAAAAAACCCACAACTCTAAAAGGATAAAAATATCTTTAGGTCCCCAGTAGCTCCAGGAGAACAGTTGCTTCACAGCATGTTAATCTTTCACATACTCTCTCATTTTTCTGAGAGTCTTGAATAGATTTTTACTGTTCTTCAAGAACAGTGTGAGGCAGGTAAATTGTCGTGGGCTTTTTCTAAAGTTATGTAAATGTATGCTATGGGAAGACTTGCATGAAATACGTTATTTATATAGTTGGGAGACTGTTTGATAAGACATTATTGTCTTTTGCTCTGTGATTCTAGACACTCTCAAAAGGCCTTAATGTCATATGTTAAACACAAATAGAGATGCAGCAGAACAGGGGAATGATTCATAAGACTAGCACTGTACTCTCCTTCCACTGCTCTGCTCATGATTTGTAGGAAAGCTATAGTGAAAAGCAAACCTGCAGCTTATAAAGGCTATTCAGGTCTTAAATTACAAAAACCTATCAATCGGCTCACCTGACTGTCTCTGAGCTTTAAGCTATCCAGTTTCCCTCAGATGACCTAATCTGTGCCCAGTAGTACTTTCATTAGCCCAGTACAGTTCGGTCCCTGGAAAACAAACTTGCAGGCAGAGAGCAAGTATGACTGTTCCCAGTGCTTGGGACTCCCCAAATGGCAGGAAAGTTGGTGAGATGGCATATGCAGATTGTGTGAGAAGGAGAATTATCCTGGAGTCTGCCAACCCCCCCACCCCACCCCCAAACCAATATCCCCTTCACTTAGAGGCTGAAGTGCCCAATCCAGCCTTCAGCCAGCTGGTTGTCTTGGCAGAGGAAGGTGCCACATGAAAGCTCTGGAATATGTCCACCCAGTGACACAAACTGGGTGTCTTTTCTGCTCCCTGCACGTGGGTGCCTGAAGCAACGGTAGATCTATCTGTGGGGTTAGAGGCTTTGCGAGCTCCTGTCTGACAGCATGATCCAAAGCTCAGGAGAAGGGAAAGGCTCTCTTTCCTGCTGCATCACAGGGGTCTGAAACTGCCCCCTGCATGGTTAGTGGAGGAAGGAATATATAGGGATATCTATATGTTCACAGATTCTGTGGTCAGAAGGGACTATTCTGGTAATCTAGTGTTTTGGGTTTTTTTGCGTATTATGGACTTTAGGTTTTTCCCCCACACTGGATTGAGTGATCTCTTAGATATTTAATCTTTAAAGACTCCAGTCTCTGCTGAGTCTACCACCTACCAGATAAGCTCTTTCAATGTCTAATTATCCTTGCAGCTAGGAAAAGGCATCTGATTTCAAGGCTGAATTTGTAGAGCTGTTTCTTTCTTCTGGGTTTTGTTTTCATGTTTTCCTCTTCTTTCAGCTGATTTTTTTTTCTATAAATTTTTACTACTGGATTAAAATGGTATGAAAAAATCTGAAATGTATAGGTATACTTAAAACCTTTGTCTTTAATTTTCAAAACTAAGTGTTGCATATTAGAATAGTTTATTTATAAAAAAAGCTGAAAGGAAGGGAATACTTAAGAAGTCTGACTAGTAAGTCTGCTCTCACTGATTGAATCTCAAACTTCTAGATTAACAAATCTCCACCGTTTGCTTACAGCTGCCTTCTGTTGTTTTTAGTTGCTTCTTGCACGTGTCTATCCACAATGTTTTTATCAGTTCTTGAGTAGGTCTTCTAACTCCTTGTCTTTCATAGCCTACGTTGTATTTTGACTCAAAAATGTGTTTCAACAGTCTCTTCTTGGAATGAACTATTTACCCTGCAAGCCTTTTAAATGTGACATGAACATTTGCCCTCAGAGGGTGCAGAAGAACAGCCGTACTAGGTCAGACCAGAGGTTCATCTAGCCCAACAGCCTCTTTCCAGGAGTGTCCAAAACAGATGCTTTTGGGAAGATGATTAAAAAACCAAAAACTTATCTCCTCCTTGGCTATTAGCCAAGCCACCAGTGCAAGTCGGCACAGATGCCAAAGCAAGCAGGCCTTTAGGCAAATAGAATTTGGAAGTAATTTTTGCTGCTAGGTCTGGCATGAGGTTATTTCATGGGTGGGTACATCCAGAACTGTACAATACTATGTAATCTGAACTAAATCTGCATGGTGATCAGCTTAGGCCTTGTGAACCCACAATATGTGAATTGAACAATCTCAGTAACAAATTGCATGAAAAAGTTTTGGTTTCTTTTCTTTTACATATAAAATGAAGCTAAGCACATAAAAGAGTTCTCTTTTCACTTTAAAGGAGAAAAATGCAAGGGAAAAATAGCATAGTTAGTAATGGCAAAAGGGAAGAGAAGAACAGGAAGACAAAAGTGGGGTTTTTTAGAACTCTTGAACACTTGCATGTTTTGTTTACTTCATTTGATTTCTAAATGGAGGAAGATGGTGATGCAAGCAGGCAAAACAATATTTTCTGGCTACTGATTGTATGTGTAATTGTAGCTGCAGTTTTTTTAGAAGTTTCAGCCATTTTGTTTTGAGCTTACTGGTATTAAATACAAATGATTACTCCAGCAAATATATCTGTGCAATCCCTTTCCTACGTTTAGGATAACAAAGTTTCTCTCTCTGTAAGATGAACTGGATTTGCCACTCCACTGTATGGAGAAGATGAAAAAGGGACCTGATTTAGTGGGAGAAAAAAACCCGCACTTTTTTGTAAGCCTCCTGCCACCACTGAAGAGCTGTGCATATAAACTTGTTCATGCTAGTATCCAAGGGCAATTGGGTTTCAAGTGCAAAGTGGAAGTTGGGAAAAGGAGTGGAGGGGGGGAAATAAAATGCAAATTGTCTGCACTGTCTAAATTATGTACCAGAGGACTATGAGTGGCACCAGAGAACTCTGAGTGGATCCAGCCAGAAGCACAGAATGAATGATGACTAAACACAAAGTGATTTGCAGCACCCCAAATATAGCCTGGAATCATCAGACTTCTTAAATCACTTCTGTATTGTTGCCGATTAGGTGGGTCTGAGCTACAAAACCAGACTCTGTTCTTTCCAGCCAAAGCTGGACTTGAGGGTATTTGCTTTGCTCTGTTCTAGAGACGGAGGGCAAAAAAGTCATGTAGCTGAGAGCCAGATGCCAACACTAGCAGGGGTCTGAAATGAGAATGGGAACAGCTTTTGCTGAGCAGAAGCCATAATGCCATACTGCAGCAGAACATAGTTTAGTGCTTCAGCAAACCCATATTTATAGAAAGCATCAGCACACAGCTATGGTCACATGTCTGAAGGTTGCCTTTCACCCCCTTGTAAATATTTTTCAAACAAGACAGAGGGATGGGAGATGGGAGAAAGCTCAGATGATGTTTAAATTTCTGCAGCACTGGAATTTCAGTACCTGCTGCAGAGCATCTAGTCTTTACCTCTTAAATTGAAATACCAAAACTCACTCTTCTGAAGCTCTTGCCAGTTTTCACGCCCCCCCTCCCACCCCCACAGCCTCACCACTACCGTCAGCATTTGCTATGCCATTTCGCTTCATTGCTCACTTGCTAAATATAAGTATGAGATTTTTCTTTCTTCTGAAAGCTCTGTTGTGCCATAAGCACTGAATTCTGACAACTCCCCCTCCCCAATTCACTGAAAGCTATGGATTGCCTACAAAGGGGCATAAGTCCATCTTAGGTGACATGTTGGCTCCTGTGGCCAAGAAAGTGCTTCAGACTGCCCATGCACAGTGTTATCTGGCAGTGTTGATCCCTCAAGTCCAACAGAGCCTTCCCTTCAGGTGCTGAGGCAAGCTTGTACTCCAGGCTTGGGTATTCTTGTTCGCTAATGGCCTAGTTTGTTTTTGAGGCAAACCTAAAGTCCACTTAATCTCTCAGCTTTGCTGGAGACACAGGTAGCTTTATATTCAGCTCATACCCAACACTACAGCAGTCAGTGGTGGTGCTGTTTCTGCCCACCTCTTGTCTGGGAAGTGGGAGACCTGGACCTGAGCCTCTTCTGTTCCTAGATCCACAGCTCTGAGCTTCAAAGAGATGCCCCAGTTACTAGGCTAGAGACCTGCTTGTGCACCCAGAAGGAAGATGAGCTACCAGCTTGAGCAGACCTCAACTGAACAAGCAGTGGGACTACTACATGGAGGTGCTTTGCTGGGAGGAGGAGGAACTGGAGTCCTGTTGCCTTTCAAGATCAGTTCATGCTTTATGGACATATACAAAAAAAAGACTGCATTGAGAGCAGGGACTGCAGGCAAAGTGGATTGTAGGATGGATAGTTGAGGCTGGGAGGGACCTCAGGAGGTCTCTGGTCCAGCCTTCTTCAAGCTGTCAGCTGTGTGATCAGATCAGGTTGCTCTGGGTTTTCTGGTCTCGAAAACCTCCAGACACAGCCTGCACAGCCTCCCTGGTCAACCTGATTCAGTGCATGGGTGTCCTCAGGATGAAGAAGTTTCTCCTTGCATCCAGTCTGTGCCTTTCACTTCTCTTTATGCCTGGTGTCTTCCCACTGTGCACTACTGTGACAAGCATGGCTCTGTTTACTGGGTAACTTCATAGGTACTGAGGGACTGCTGTTAGATGCCCCTGGAGCTGTCTTGTCTTCAGGTTGAAGCAGCCTTGGTCCCTCAACCTCTCTTCACAGGGCAAGTGCTCTAGCCCTGACCATCCTGGTGGCCCTCCGCTGAACTCATTCCAGTTTACTGATGCCTTTCCTGTATTGAGGGGTCCAAAACTGTGCACAATATTCTAAACATAATCTAACGAGTGCTTAGCAAAGAGGGATAATCCATTCTCTTGATCTGCTGACTGTGCTTCTGGTAATCCTGATGTAGCCCAGGATTGCTATATAACCTTCTGTGCTGCCAGGGCATGCTGCTGGCTCACGTTTAGCTTGCTGTCCTTCATAACCTCTGGGGCCTTTCAGAAGATGTGCTCCACAGGCAGTGACTTGCTGAAGGGCTCTGAAGTACTCTTCAGAAGCCCTTATGTCTTCATTGCCTGTATGGAGAATTTACTCACCTTAGGTACTCTGAAGGAAGCTTTTTAAATCTGACCACGTTTACCCTAACGGTCTTTGTTCAAGACCAGTACTGGGTCACTTGAAGATGTTAATTAAGTGAAGTATGTGCTGCCTAGATAATTATGTTAACTATGCAGCTCCCTGTTAGCATTTTCAGAAGTACCTGAAAACTTAACGGAAAAGAAAACAATTATCCTCAATTCTATTCCTATTATTGCATCAATATAATTTATGCAAGTACTCCAGTATAAACAGATGCAAGGGAATACAGCAGACCATGCATGCGCGCACACAAAAATTTGCTTGGTTACCACTGCTCCTGATAGTAGTAGCTGCCGGTGTGGTGTCAGACTGTTTATGCACAGGAACGGACATAACCACATACCCTTCTGCTCTCACCCCAGTCCACGGGTTTGTACTCAACAATAACTGGATGGGGCAGCACCACTACTCTTGTATCTGACTGCAGCTCATGTTCTCTTTTTGTTCTCCATCACAGCTCCTTTCCTTTTCTTATTTCTCTACTCCTTTCTTAGCTGTTCCTAAATGTGCCTTTTTCTTAGGATGAGCTGCTTCTCTGAGATAAATATACCATACTCCCATACTGCAGAGAGACAGATCATCTTCTCAATCTCTACTTGCAATTCTGAAATGCTGAGATTGGAGGTTATTGCCAAATTGCCGGGACAGATCAGCAGTGAGGGCTTATCCAAAGGTCACCATTGGAAACTCAGGATATTTCAGGACAGTGGATTCAGTGTAGTCTGCAAAATAGTTGTTTGCTTGCTTGTTTGCTATCCAATGCAAAGGTCTGATCCTGTAGCTCTGAGAATGACCTTACTGGTCTCAATGGGACTGTTGTGTGACAGGGATTGCAGAATTAGATTCTCCAGGATGTTTGATAAATGATGCATGTCCATGGGGAAATTGGCTTGTTTAGCCATTCATGAATGTATGCATTTTGAAAAAGCAAAATTTTGCTTATGGTTTCCAAAGTAAAAGAGCAAATTTCCTGGCTACTTCTAAAAATATAACTATCTCTTAATGTCAAGATGCCAATCTGAAACAACTCATATAATAGCATCTAATTTACAGTGAGGAATCATTATCTTCTAGCTGCATCACAGTTAGCTGCAAATAATGAAGTAAAGCTGTATGGCACTTAAACAGAGGGAAATGTTCACATTAATACAAAAAATTAAATTGGCGAGACCCTATTCACAGTTAGTGGTCTGATGTTCTCCCTCTGCCTCCTCCCCCACCTTTAATTTCAAGGATGAAGCAGTATGGGCTACAGCATTAAGGAAAATACAGGTTTCTCTTCTTTCTCAGCTCAGCTTCAAAGAGCAGGAGACAAGTCTGTATCGGTTCTCTTGTAACCAAGTATCACAGTGCCAGGATGGGAGGTCACTGCATTCTGTAGCCAGCAAAAGATGCGCGAAACCCTGAAAGGGTGGACTAACTTACTGGCCTTGATGTATACAGAAGTCTTAAAACAGTACTGGAAAGCTGAGTGTCTTCCTCTTGCAAGCTTCTGAAAACAAGGTAAAAAGCTGTAAAATCTGGTTTTCAGTTACTCGCAGTGTAAGTGGCACTCAGCTAACACAGAGTAGTTTGGCCTCCAGGCGCAGAGAAACTGTCCAGCTCGCCAGCTTTTTCCTGCAGGTAGAGGCAAAGCCAGTACCTAAGCCAAGGGTTCAGGGCCAACCAAGGGAGTGCTACTGCAGTTGTGTGCTGTGTGGGACAGAGCTGGAGGCAGCTGGCCTGGCTGCCTCCAAAGGGTGGGTGCGGACCGCCTGCCTTTCTCTGCCACCTCCAGAATCTGGCCTGAGCGCTGCCCTTCCCTTAGGGTAACAGGCTGCTTCTGCCTGTGAAAACAGCCTGTCACACTAGGAGAAGTATATTCTGGAAGGCTGAAGATCAAATAGTACTGCAGACACATTCTGAGTGTAATACTAGGTCCTTCAAGAGAAGGTTTCATATTGCCATTCTCTTATCTCAAAGGAATTTACATATGGGAAGAGCTAAATCTGGTGTCAAGTTCTTGAAGGTTAGAAGTAGTAAAATGGAAGTTTGCTTAAATATCTGAGATTCTGAGTGTTCGCAGCAAGACTGTATGCAATGTTTAGGCAGGTGTGCTGAAAGTCTCTGGGTAGCCTGTGGGTTGTAGACTCTGCCTTAATTTCATCTTTCTTGAACGTGAGAAATCCCATTGTCATGCCTTACTAGGTAGTCTAAGAAGAAAACTTTAGCATATAAAACAAACAAACCCCTTCTTGTTCAGCCTAGGAAACTGGAGCACAGAACTGAAGGAAACTTCTGGGGCAGAGTATCCAAACATCTGTGTGTAAAAAATGGCCACAAAAAGTTGCCTAGTCCAAAGGATCTACAAAACTCTTCAGGTGCTTCACCATGGGTGCCTTATACCCATGTCTATTTGCTGTGAAGCCTAATCTGTCACAGGAACAAAGCAGGCAGAGGGATCAAGATAGTGCTAAAGTCCTACTCACCACAAGCACAGACCATTAGCAGTGTGTGGGGAAACGTACTTCAAGAGTCTGAGCAAGCAAGATGTGCCTCAGGCTATCCTGAAGGCATGAACACTGTCAATGTATGCTATTTTCCAGTTAGACCTTGGCTTTGTCAGTGTCTGGGCATTCAGAAGGACAGAGATCCCTGCCCTGTTTTAGAAGCCTAACATACATCAAGGGAATAAATATAACTTTCTGGTCCCCAAAGGTGAGCAGTCCAGCCTAGCCACACTCACACAACACAAATGTGCAAAGGGGTCAGGTCAGGCTCCCTCCTTCTCTAGGATATTACGAATGAAAGACAGTCTTAAGGGTTTTCAAGAGGGAAGATGAATTGCCTTGGACATAAATTTCTCAATGTTCTTTGGAAGTTTTAGTCCCTTTACTTATTGAATTTCTCCCAAAGCATGAACAGAGATGCTAGGGTTTATTAACATAGCTTATGAAAGATGTTGCACTAATTACCTAGTTCCACATGGTACGTTAGGAGACATGGGATTAATAAATATGGCTTATTATTAAAAAAATAAAAAATTGTTGAGGAGGTAAGTTATGCACTACAATATGGTTGCTTATCAAGCCCTTGGTCTTGCAATCTTTTAAGTGCATCAGCATTTCCGGATGCACAAGCTCTTTCTGTGAAGTAAGTGTTTTCTGCGCCCTGCTTGAGCTGGATGACAGAAAATACCATTGTCAGATATTTAACTTTCTCAAAGTGTAAACAAAACCAAACCAACCCCCAAACAAATCCAGACATTCAAGCACATATACAACTAGTTATGTTAATCTCACATAAGCAGTTTTTCATAGCATGGTGTCCCAAGGTGGCAAGATAAGATGTCTCCTAAATAAGTTGGACTGGACTGTATTCTCCCTACTGTTCAGAGACACACTGAGGAGTCCTTAAAATCTTTCCAGACAGGCTTTGGTCAGAGTGCTTGGTAACTCCTGGGTAACTCGGGTTGATGGGTTTGGGCAGGTTTTGGTGGTTGTTGTGCTTTTGTGTTTGGTTTTTGTTTGCTGGTTGGTTTGGGTTTTTTAATTCTTTGGTGGGTGTGGGGGTGTTAAACCTCAAGATTTTTAGTTCCTTGAAGATTATAAAGGACTCATAATAGAGGTAACAAGACAGTCTTAACAAGGTACCTGCTTTGAGCTAATTGTCTAATAGGTAATGAAGGGTTAATGCTTTTTAAAATGATTCCTGGATCTATTTGAAGATGGATGTGTTAGATTCTCTCATTATGTACACCTGTGATATGTGCTCCTCTGGTAGATGGGGGATATATATTTGGACAGTTTTCTGCCATTAATTTCTAATTAGATACTTGTCAACAATGTGAATTGGCATTGCTATTGTTCAGCAACCCTGTGATTGCTCTGTCCACTCTAATTAATGAACAGCTTCCTTGTAAGTAGATTAATAGAGGTAGTCCCATTACCTAAAGTTATTTCAGTCACTGTGTTATAGTGCACCTCATTAGAGAATTGTAAAATGAAGCAGCATTTCAATTAGCTATTACACAGTATCTGATTCTTTTTGTTTTCTCAGCTATTCTTTTAAGTGGGTTTTTGAGAAAGCCCTGACCTCTCCCCGGCATTCTTGAGTACAGCACAGCTTTCTGTGAAATGTCACTGCGCTTAAGAGCAACAGCACACATAGCTAACTTCTCACTGTATTGCTAGAGAAAACGGTAATGGAAAATTCTCTGTGCTCTGCTTAATGCAAAGAGAGGTTTCTCTCTGAAAGAGTCAGTGTACAGATACTGTGAGGTGTGCGGTGTCAATCAGAACTTGTTACGGTTGCTTAGCCCAAATGCTAAAGGACTATGTAAAAGGATAAGACCAAAAGGTAAACTAGAAAATTGCAAGCAGCTTTCACATAGGAAAGTCAGAAATGGTGGCAGAAGAGACTGTCAGCTCTGCATATATTGGCCTAGTACTGTAAAAACACTTATGTGAAGCTAGTAGTGCTGTGTCCAGTTCTGGGCTCCCCAGTACAAGAGAGATACAGACATACTGGAGAGAATTCAGTGAAGAGCCATGAAGATGATGAACGGACTAGAGGAAAGGCTGAGAGAGCTGGGACTGCTCAGCCTGGAGAAGAGAAGGCTCAGGGGCATCTCATAAATGTCTATAAACACCTGAAGGCAGGATGCAAAGAGGACAGAGCCAGGTTCTTTGCAGTGGTGTTCAGTGACAGGACCAGAGGCAATGGGCACAACTGAAACACAGGAGGTTCCCTCTGAACATCAGGAAATACTTTTTCATTGTGAGGGTGACTGAGCACTGGCACAGGTTGCCCAGGGAGGCTGTGGAGTCTCCATCCTTGGAGATATTCAAATGCTGTCTGGACAAGGTCCTGGGCAACTGATTCCAGGAGTCCCTGCCTGTGCAGGTGGGGGCTGGAGCAGATGACTTAGAGATCCCTTCCAACCTCCCTGGGATTATGTAGGAAATTGAATGCAAACTACACAAGAGTAGAGTGAACCTGTCCCTCTACTGAATGTAAGGACCGGTTTATCTTTAATGACTGATTTTTAAGAGCTCTTATTGATCTGAGTTCTATGAAACAAATAAAAAAAATCTAGAAGGTAATTCACATTAATTCAAACTTCAGTATGCTGAAATGGCTGGATTTGCCATTACATTATCAAACTTGCCCATAAATGACACAGAGCCTTTCCTGTGATCATAAGGTAAGCATCCACCTTCATAAAGTGTCTGTTCTTGTTCTGAATGGCAAGGTTAGCATGTGCTCAAGCTCCCTTCAGTGTTGGCAATTTGGGTTAAATTATACAAGGCAGGGTGAAGCTGGTGAAACCATTGCTATCTTGAGTTCTTTGTTGTAGCTACAGACTTGCCAAGAGTTTAGAGAGCACATCCACAGGTGGAGGAGAGGCAGGGAGAGAGCAGACTTACCCGCTGCTTTCTTGTGGTGAAGAGTTACTGGTTCACTCCTGAAAAATTCAGTCTAGGGGCTGAGCCAGCTGGCTCTGCACAAGGAGGATAGGTGTGCTCTATATAGGTGTACCCACTCTCCTGTCTCCCTTCCTCTTCCGAGGGAAGCATCAAACCACTCTGATGTGGGAGTAGTGGAGATCTTTAAAAAAGGGACACATCTAAATGGT
Source organism: Gymnogyps californianus (assembly GCF_018139145.2). Lineage (NCBI taxonomy): Eukaryota > Metazoa > Chordata > Aves > Accipitriformes > Cathartidae > Gymnogyps > Gymnogyps californianus. The sequence continues at coordinate 54,359,544 of NC_059472.1, read as the reverse complement.
GGGCATTGGCCCCTCAAAAATTAACTAATACAGAGTTTTAAGTTTCTGATCCTTTCTTTCAAAGATGTTTGTAACCATAGTTTAGATCAACACTGAATTTAGAAATAAGAGCAGCCAAGTGTTCCTTCGGGAAATGTTGGGGAAGGTGAGTCCTGAATACCTGAGCCACATTAGTTCCTTGAAACATGAACACAGAGGGTAATAGTGGTCTTGGGCTCTGCCATTCTCCATCTCTGGATGGAAACCCTGATTCATGGACAAAAAGCTGCCTCCATCACAGAACCACCAACAACAAAAAACAAACTTCAAACATGAAGAGAAGCCAACAAGTTTGTGGTGGTATAGAGGAGATTTTTCTTCTAAAAACTGAATCTTATAGGTTATCTTATAGTTTAGAGAAGTGCATGTTATACATCTGTTGTAGCTATACCTCACAGACTCAATGAGCATCTTTGAGTTCAAAGGAATATAGTTAATTGAAAGGCCCTGCAGAATTCTGCCCTGCGGTGAACTCCAGTACTCATAGAAACTTTTCAGTTGTGGTTGTAGATGATATTTCAAGTAAAGCCAGACAAAGGTCATAATAAGAATTATTGTCATTCTTGTCATTCTATGCTATGATCATGCCTTTTCAATAGTAAGATATCCAAGAATATAAAGCATAAAATATTAATATATGGCATGCAAGATTTCACTTTTTTAAATTTCTTTGCTATAGTAATTAAGTAGTTAGCAGAGTAGCCATGCAGCAAGGGAACGTGTAGGTTCAGAGTGTTGTTCTTACAAACTAGAAGTTTAAACTAGGGCATAGAATGAATGTAACACTGCTCCATGAAAAGTGTTCTTTTTTTAATGAAATACCATGGCATAAGATTCAAAGATAAGGATGTTTGTTACAATGCTGATGGTGTATAGAACAGTGCAGAAAACTTAGTGTGATACAGGGCTTGACCCAAGGCATGAAAATCTAATTGAATGGGAAACTGCTGCACTGAAATATTTGAACCAGAGTGCTTAGGTAATTTTTTTTCCTCCCTCAAGGCTGTTTACTTGAATTTTATCATGGGATGAATACAGAATGAATATCAATCCAAGGGAAGTGCTGGTCAAATTTTAAGCACAAAACTATCGTCCTAGTAGTATGCAATCCAACTGTATTTCTAGTAGGCTAGGAAGACTTGCTTATTTGGGTCAACATAGACAACTACTACCACTCTGAGGACTAAGCACTAGAAGGCCAAAACATCAGTTTATCGATTTAATCTCTCTTATTTTTGGTTAGCAGCATTGCTTATCATAAGTCTTTTTATCATTTGAACAAGCTGAATCAACCTGGGGTATTCAGACTTAGAGCACACCTTGCCTTCAGTGTACATTTCCTGTTTGGAAAGTACAATTAAGGTAGAGTCATGTTTACATGAGAATTGAAAATAAAATAATAAAACTCAAAACTTCCTATGCAGAGATCAAAGACACAGGAGGGGAAGGGGAGATAGAGCAGGGACTGAAGATGGAGCTGGATCATTGCTACTGGGTGAAATGGGAGGCATGGGAGAGGTGGCAGCTATACTAGGAGCCAGTCCTTCAGCTGTCATACAACCTGACCTCTCTCACACTGGTAGCAACAGGAATGAGCAGCTTGGTGTCTTATTTTACTCTTACTTTTCTGTCTCTTAAAGTGTAGTGCTCAAAACTGGGGACTCAGTCATGCTTTCATCAGTGTTGAGTAGAACAGACTAGAACCCTTTGCCTGTCATAAATGCAGCACACCTACACAATTTCATCTGCAGTAAATGCTGTTTTTGGTGAGAAGGACTCCTATTGAGTTCTGGTGCACTTGAAACTCCAGTCCTTGGAGGATGTGGTCCTTGTTTTGCAGCTAGGTGTTAGATTTAGCAATGGGAAATCAATCACTTCATTCTTTATTGTCTTTCATCTTCTTGCACCACTTGTCCAATTTATCATAGTCATGCTGACTTTGTCCTTCAGAGTATTTTGCTACTTCTTCATCTTGGTGTCATCTATGTACCTCCTTTTTTCATAGTTTTTATATGAATGCTATATCTGTTCTTTCCTCAAAGTCATCAGGTGAGATGCTGAAAAGAGACCAGCTAGGGACATACAGGTGCTTTGGATTGGGAGTGCTTTTCCAAGTCTGGCAATAATCATGGCTAGTATGTTTTGTTGCAACTAGTCATGTATTTCACCCATGCTTGTGCATATAGCCTCCCAAACTGGTGTTTTCACTTCGGTCAAGGTCAAGCAATACCATGCCTACTGCTTCCCTCTGCCTTGGTTCCCATATAACACTAATGGAGCCCCTCCAGGAATCGAGTGCTCTGGCTTAAGTCCCTTGCACTTGCCCTTTTGACAGTGACATGTCTAACTATCTTTCAAAGCTATCTAAACTATCTAAAGCGAAGAGCGGCTGTTAAATGCACCAGCCTGAACAAGGTATAACCTGACCTGTAACTGAGGTTTAATATCTCACAAGCCATTTATACCAGCGTGAGATTTTTCTTTGAACTCAAAGTAGGTTCCAATAATTCTAAATGGTGCTAAGGGAATACATGGTTAAGCAAAATTTTCTCTTGGTTGAATAATACCTCCTAGTCTTTCATTATTCTGTAAAGGTCTAAAATGGCAAGTGCCTTTAATATTAGCCCAAAAAGTTACAGAAGTAGAACAAGGTTAATTGTTTTACAATTGTTGCTTCCTTTGCTTAGGCTCTGCTCAATGTGCAATGCCATTAGCTTTACAACTTCACAAAGCTTGCTTGATAATTATTATAATCATTACAAGGTTGTGTTATCTACTTTCTGCATGTATTTAAAATTTTATCTAAACTTTTTAAGCAAGTGATGCACTATTTTACGATTGTCTAGGAATTTTATTTCTTTTGCATTTCTTTCAAGCCTTATCATGCTGCATCCGAGTGGAACACCAATCGTTTCTGATGAATTTTTTACACAGAAGAAGCAATGTCTGTCATGGCTTTAGCATAACTGCATGTTAATAAAGTATCACTAACCAAGAAACTGCAAGCTACGTAGCCAACTTTTAGAAACAGGCAACAATTTCTTGTGTTTCAAATCTGTTGTTCAATTTAACAGACCTCAAATACATCTATGATCTCAGAGAACAATAAGCATCTGTCCACAATGTGGATCTCTCCTATGTTGTCTGAAGTTAAAGGCAAAGGTGCCAAGTGCTCCCCAAAAATCTTATCTATGCTGGAACAATCATGTTAAACTTAAGATGGTATTTGAAGCATGACAACTAATTTGTGGCATGTCTGTAAGCTACAGTTTTTGGCACTATCAAACACTAAGGGGGCCAAAGCTCTGCAGTTTGCAAGAAGTATGAGCTATCCCATAAGACCAGCTTTTACACTCAGTAAAATAACAGTATAAAATATTCTGTTTTGAAATCACTAAGCAGGGAAATTGAACTATAAAAAAATAGCATGGTTATGGAAAATTAATCTTGGATGTGGAACTGAATAGTTAAACTGGTGGAATTAGTGGGGGCAGAAGGAAGCTTCAGTCAGAGCTGAAGAGTTAGAGCTTTGGACTTTATGAAACCTTACTTTTTCAGCTGATTTTTGGAATCATGTCCTCTGTGAGTGGACCTACTATTGGGGTATCAACAATATCAGTTTTGCAAACATTACTTACTCCCAGTATTGATGCCAAAAGGAGAAAACAGCACAAGCCTTTCCATGGCTGCAACAGAGGCCATTAAATTTAATGTTTCATTTGTTGAGTAGGTTAGACTGTATATAACAAAGTTTACATTGGGCTTTCTCAAGGGACAATAGAAATTAGATTCCATTAGGACCCTAGTAAAATTTGGGTTCTATGATATCCCTGTAGGAGTAATGCTTTTTTCTTGTCTCTTGCTAATGTCTTCCTTGCTTCCGAAAACATGGAGAAAGAGTTGCCTAAGGAGAAAGTCTCTGTAGATCTAGACACTAGCAGTTAGGGACAGCCTAAGTCTGGATCTTGAGGATAGTACTTGACATTTGGTAGTTAAGAATTTTTATTGTCTATTAGATTTGACTGTGATATTGCATAGTGATTTCATGTTTCACGCAATGTACAGATAGCCCACTCTGATGCTGTATCATGTGTACTGCAGTTTGTCAATATTGTACATAGGCACAAGCTACTTTACTCAGGGTGGAATAAATCCTATTTTGCCCCAACATTTCAGTAGAAGAAAATTAAAACAGATGGGCAAGAAGCCTTCACTATGCATAAAACTTAGTGCACTGCAAACTCTTCTGGAAGCTTTAGCAATTTTTTTTTAAACACAAACAGAGGGGGATTGAAGCAGCACCTGAAAGGGACAAGATGCAGAGTCAAATTTTTAGAAGTTATTTGACCTCAGGAGGACTTCTACACAGGCTGTTTACTGACATAAAGATAGCTTCACCTAGATCTAACCTAACAGAAAGATAAAACTGACCTGTACCACACTAGTAATGAATGATTAATGTCTTGCAGTCTACAGTCAGCTCTGAGAAGGCCTCGCAGGTATATATTGTTTGTTTGGGAACTACATCTCAAGGAAGCTGCTGGCTAACTGAAGAGCTGAAAGAATAGCAAGGTAAGAAAGACCAGGCAGCAAAAATGGCCTCTAAGAAAAGGCTGAAAGGATTAATTTTCTCTAATCAAGATGAGATGGAGGAGAGGAATGCAAGTGTTCAGTATACAAAGGGTTGTTGCAAAGAAGGGAGGAAAGTGCCATCTATATCCCTGGTAGGCAGGATGGGAGGAAACAGGCTGTAATTTCAGCAAGAAATGTTGGAAATCACCTCCACTGGTGAGAGCAGTGATGTGCAGCAGGTAGATACCTGGTGAACTTATGGAGTTTTTACCATCAAGGCTCTTGAGGTACGTGTTGGACTGGAGTAGTTTGGGCATAGTCTGTCACCTGGCCACGAGACAGAATTCACTAAGTGAGCTTTTGAGTTTTGCTTTTCTGTGATTCTGTGATTTCTGGGTCTCTGCTCACTGCGGTGGTGTGCCTAGTAACCAGGTGGAAAGCTATCCTTAAAACAGTGCCCTGAAATTGCAAAATGCTATATTCTCCATGTCATAAGTGGAGAAGAAGCTGACTCCATCACAAGGCCTGTCCAGATCAAGCAGATACCAGCTTTTCCTCTGGCCCCTTTTCTCTCCCCTGCTCCCAAGCACCTTCACTCCCACAGGAGAAGCAGCTGGGCATATGTAAGAAACTGCATCCCAGTGCAGCTCAGTCAGGACAACTGGGAGATTAGGAACTGGAGGGTACCTCATTGCTCAAAGTAGTTTTCCATGCAGCCCCTGTGGTCCACAAGAAGTGATATGAAATTTGTGGTGAGATGATGGGAACCAATATCTCTGTTACAGGTTATACTTCTTCAGCAAAAAAGTAAGTTTCTCCAGCTATTTCAGTAGACAGCTTGTATTAAATTATACACTAGCCTAGTTCATGCTTGAGTGCAAACACCTTTTTCAGATTAATCCTGGAACTAAATGTTATAGGAAAGTACCTCGATTTAGCTCTTGCAAGCTATTAGTCCCTGTTTTGCTCAACAAGACACAACCTGAAATAATTGTCTCCCAGAAATTGAATTTTCAGGTCTGTCCATTGAAGGATATAGTGGAAAAGTAGTGGCACAATTGTTTCAAGCTTCCTAAGTCACCATTCAGCTGGAGCTGTGCTGCATGGAGGAAAAAACATAAGCTTCGTTATTCATTTTCTTGCTTTCTACAGACAATTTATTCCAGTGTTAAAGTGACTGAAAAGAACATATTTCATGCCTGTATGCCACTGAAATAACTACTTCAGTACACTGTGGTGGGCATAATTATAGGAATGGTGTTGGCTGGATATGAAGGGCTGAACAGCAGAACCCATAGCTGGCAGTATATCGAAATACTTTACTCTGAAATACTCTACAACCAGGAAGTTGTCTTGCTGGTGATGCTTTCACCCATCATTTTGACAAGACCACGTAAGTGTTTTTCAACAGTACAAAATAAACTGTTTCAAGATGGGGCTGAGCACGTGTTACCACCACTACTTAGTGTGTTAGATAATTGAGGTGTACGGTATGTTTTAGTAAAATGGGTTTTGTCATGGCCATTGAAAGTTTCTTTCTCTCTAGTTTTGTTAATGGGTGGCGGACTTTGAAAAGAGAATAAAAGACCTGTTATAGCTGTAGTTGCCATTGTCTTCTCCCTTTGAAGTTAATAGATCGGGCAGAGCTGTGAGGTAGCAGGCTGTCTGTTGGAGCACATCATGTTGTCCTCCTATTCGTAAATTACTTTCTCCTACACTGTCAAAGTGCATTGTAAAATTGAGTTACTATGTTATGACTGAAATAAAGCACTCTGAGGCTGAACTGGGAACTCTAGTTCTGTGCAGAGATTTCCAGTGTATGCTATTGCACACCTCTGAGAATGCAACTTGTTGAATGCTAAGTATTACTGTCAGGCCTTGGCAGGACCTGTTTCAGTATCAGATGTATAGTATTCTCTGTTCAGCTTCCTTTTTTCAGATGCTGGCAGTGACCTCTTGTTTTCATCTTTTGACCTGATATTTTTCTGTAGTTTGGCCTTCCCTGTGGAGCCAGATGTTTGTTTTCAGATGTTTGAATAAACAAAATCTCAACCCCTTCTGTTAGAGAAGAATGAACAGAGACTATTCCTCTGCTGTAAAAATAAATTCTGCTCTTCTATTTTTATTTGAAAATGGAAGTCTGGCAGGGAAATCATTTTGGAACTATGCATGACCTCATTTTGAAAGGCATTGACTTTGATTTCTCAGTTCTGAAATACACATCAAAACCAAAAAAAAGTACAGAGGGCTTGGCAGGGGTTGTTGCTGATTGAAGAGAGAAGCACTATCTTCATGCTAGAAGACCTTCTCTGCTTGTGATCTTACAACTACATTAAAATGGCAAGCCATTCTATGGAAAGCTATTGATGTTGAATTCAGCAGAGAAAACTGAGGAGTAGAGAAGGTTTCTTGAGAGAGGACCTTCTGAACTATCTAGTACGCACATAGTATGTTGATAAGATACTATCTTTTTGAATGTCTGCATAAGAATAACGATGCAGTGCTCTTCTAGGAGCACAATCAAGGATGCTCTGAGTCTTCTAAGGCATTAAAGTGTTGAGGAAAGTGGCTGGAAGAGTCCCCCAAGAGGACGGGAGAAAAGTCCTTTTTTGGAGGATTAAGGTTTAGAGAGAAAAGGATTTGTTCTTGCAGACCTTAATACTAGCTTCATACTGTACTACTTAAGAATTTATTATATGACAAATTAAAATGGTGTCTCAATGGAAACACTGTTGCACAGGCAAATGCAGCCCAGTGCTTTTATGAAATCTGATTTAGTAAGTGTGTGACACTGTCTTTGGTCTGACTCTGAGTGCTATTGGAGAGGAGCTGATGCCCACCATAGGACTCAACTGTTTCGTTTCTGTGATCACCATTTGTAGTGTGCCTTGGAGCATCAATCCCAAGTAAAAGCTGGGACTAGACCATGGAGTTCAGAGCATTCAAAACCTCTCTTAAAGCAAATGAAGCAGGCTGTGGGTTGGAGCTGGCTGTGCTTTAGGCCTTCATAGACACCTTGGCATAGGACCTCCAAATCTGGGAGGCTTGATTTTATTTTTTTAATTTTTTTTGTTAGTCTCCTGGTATAAAAACCTTTTTTAGGCAGTGTGCCAGGTGTTGCAGATATTCCTATGCTTACTTCCAACATAGCTCCACAGCTTGAGAACATCTAACCTATGGTCAACAGGATCAGTCTAATTGCTACACTTAGTCATTAATAATCAGTTTACGATGAAAATAGTGATTCGAAGAGATCTTTTTGATGAGGGAAAAAAAAATCAAGTATTTAAATGCAGTCAACCCATGTCTATCATATCTAAATGCAGAAAAAGGACAGTTTTGCATTAGAAGTCATTCTGTTTCACAGCACCCTTTCTCAGTTCATCTGCCTTCAGAAGCTACCTTTTATACCCCACCTAAAATAAATATTTTTTTTCTATCCATCCTGAGTCTAGTTAAACTACCTCTCAGGCTCAGTAGGATGCCAGATGCTCTATGTTGTTCCTGAACTCTTTGAACAGTTACAGAATAGGCATCATTCATAAATAGTTATATAGAAACTTCAAATGTGTCAAACTGCAAAGGGAGGGGAAGCTAACAATAATAAATCGATGGCTGGAGGAAAGGGAGATGACAAGGAACACAATAGCTGCTGGTGGACTTTTCTTTCTACTCACCATTCTTTTCCTATTCTTTCTCTATTTTGTCCCCTCCTTTTGCCCCTCTCCTGCTCCTGTTTGCAACAACATTGACCTGCTGTAAAGCTTGCAAAGCAAAAGGCAGAGCTGGATGACTTCATACCTGGCATGGCCTGAACACAGCAGTTGCTCTGCCTTTACTGTGTCTAATGGGGGTTGGATAAAAGTGTGGGGAGAGAATCACCTCAGTTCAGTTGCACAGTTCTCACTTCAATAATCCTTCAACCCCAATTATACCAGAGTGTTAATGACTGGGCTGTAGGAACTACAGAATGAAATACCGTTAAAATCGCTTATATTAACAATCTCTCTCTCAAGTGAGGTGGGAGTGTGCATCATCCGTCAGCTCTATTGATCTAAGTTGGTCTCAAGCACTCTTTTGATTTGAGGTATTGACAATTTTAGTCTAACAGGCATGGACTATTACCATTAGAAGTCAGCAGGGTACTGGTGATGATGCATCCATAGAAGGAGCCTAATAATAACTTGAATGCCATTAAATCAATAGTGGAATCATCAGTGAATAAGTACTGTGTTTTTCAGGCTTTGACAGGGCTTGAAGGCATGTATGTGAACCACTAGTGAAAAAGGGGAGGAAAAAGAGCTTTCCCACTGTAGAAGCAGGGTGCTTTGTTATAGCAACAGCATTAGAAATGGTTTTGATATTTAGGATAGTGTAGACAGAAATCATTAATCGTACAAATGTGTCATGGCAACAGTTGGGGTGCCTCTTGAAGGGTTTTTTGTTTCCTTTTTGGAGGACGCTCTTGCTTCTTACCTTTTTCCCTTTTCCACTAACAGGCAAGTTCATGAGAGTGAAATAACCTCTGCCTTATGAACAGGAGAAGGCTTTTCTCACTGGTATTTTTGTGCAATTACTTTATGGCAATAACATTTGAGATAATAAGCCAGATTCCCTCCTGATGAAAGCAAATGTGGTTACATTGGAAGTAAATATAGTTACACATTCAAGAGATGAATAAGATAGAAGTCCCAGCTTTGCAAAAGACCCAAATAATCTTATAGTACAGCTTAATTCTCTGCTATTAAAATCAATGAGTAAAGCATAACAGTAATAACATTTAACTGACACAAAGCACTATTGCTGTTTTAGATGTTTTGATCTGTGGCCTCTTGGTGGGATGAACAATGGGAGAGCTAGGAGGACTTACGTGGGGTTTGTTTTGCTCTTTGGTTTGGGGAATTTTTTTTTTTCCAAATCCACACAGCCTTACCTACTTAACATATCTGGCTGTTTTACAGTAGTTGAGATCATACAAAGACTCTACCTAGAAAACAGAAAACTCATCAGATATAGGGGAAATAATATAAATGCCTTGGAGTGTACTATATGAAATGAAGATAATGAGAATCACTTCCCATAGTGGATGAGGAATGACCATCTATCACACATGCAGAAGATCCTTGCGGGTAGCTATTAAAGGACAAAGTCAGTGAAGCTGCACCTTCTTTCCCGAGTGGAATATTGCCCCCTGAGCTGCTGGCTCACCGACAGATACTTACCCTTTTGGAAAGATAGGCTATACTCTGCCTGTGAAATAATCCTCAACACTGTTTTTCAGTATTAGATTAACTCTGAGATGTTCATTTGGAGAAATACTGAAAGTATATACTTAAGAAAATGAAAAAAAAAAAAAGTCATCGTCTCACCAACACTTAGATTGCAGGCAGGAAGCCTCTGCCTGCTAACCTGTCTTGTTTTCCCCACCCTCTGCCAGTGTCATTCCCTCTCATTTTTGCTGGCTGAGCTGTGCAAGTGAGCAATCCTCCCAACTCAGGCAAAACGATCTGGGTTGGTTCAAGCTGCGAGACTGGTCTTCATGTGTTTTGATGGAAGGGGATTTGAGGAAGGCAGAAATCCCCAGCACTGGGTGCTAGTGAGCAGCTGGGGTGGGCTGGCAGGAGGAGGTTCCACCTTCCACTGGCACAACTGGCTGTGGAAATGCACATTTATCTCCTTCCTGTGTATCGGCTAGGAACAGCTTCAGTTGCTTTCTTTTCTTCCTTCGAAATGAGGAAATTGTAATAACAACATTAGTTCAAATTTGTCTCCTCTCTCTGAATAGCAATCAGAGAATAAATTAGGTCCTTAATTCTCACACATAAGCATATAGATGCTGCACGAACCATGGCAGTATTTCAACCTCCAGTGCTAGTGTTCTACCAAACCCTCACTTTCAGTTCTGATTCTGCAAGCATCTTGACCTCTGACATTTGTTTTGGTCACAAATTGCCTTTCTGATGGTGGCAAGCAACCACGTAGTCTCAACTCTGCTATAACACATCTATTTGTTTTATAAGATACTTTCTAAATAAATTCCTACCGTATTTCTCTAGATTAGCATAGGGCATGCTTGGCTTGTTTTCTACCATGATTTTCCCCCTAAGAAAAATAGAAATGGCTGTGGGCTATGTTTTGTTGTACTTTGGATTTTCTTAAGGACAAGAGCAGGGTATCATTGGTTTGTTCTTTTTCTTCCTTTTGATTTAATACTGATTAATACCAAGGAGCATTACACAGATGTGTTTTCATGTCCCATGACAGCATAGATAAGCTTTCTGTTTTCAAGATCCTGAGGACAGTAAGCTAAAAATCTGCACATCTCAAGCTCAGTGTTGAAAACTGCATTTTTACATACGAGCCTGCAATATATTGTATCACGCTTACAGGTCTAGTGAATTGCACTGAATTGGCTTTCAGCAGCAGCTAGCTTTGAGGTTTTTGTGATAATTCATCCATTAATAAATATGCAGCATCCCTGGGCTTATATAGGATTATAGTATATGTTAAATCAATCCATCCATAAGCTTTTTGGCTGCGTTAGGTTGGCTTGTGGTGCATCATGAATTCTTTTGTAGGACAAACTGTTCTTAGGTTTCAGTGTAACAGAAATGCCTGTTCATAAGTAGGGTCCTTGTATGACCTAATGGGTGGTTGTGGTTGTGTCAGCATTCCCAGTTCATTTCTGCCTTTTCTAAGTGACTTGGAGGAGAACAGATCCAGCACACCAAAAGAAAGCTCAAAGGTGAGGTTGCAACGATGGTTCCATCATGTGGAATGCAAAATGGTGTTAGTGGTTTCTTCATGCCAAACTAAGTCACTTAGGGTGAACTGGGATCAAGTTCAAATACAGGTCCTGCATCTGTCCTCTACAGGGCAAGCATCAGGATTTATTGTGCTGTAGGGGATTCTTTAACTGATAAGGAATTGTGCTGATACATTTAGCAAAGTACCTATTAATAATAAGAAAATAAAAAAGCTTCCTACCAGCCCTGTAATATGCTAATATTTTTTTTTCTGTAAACTCATGAAAGATAACTGTCTATGTATCAAAACAAACAAGACGGCTCAGCTGAAATTCAAGTTAGGAATGATGCATTCATAAGCTTGAGAAAAATGGGAAAGGAGAAAAAGGCAGTAAAGGATGGAAGATTTTTGTCTGAGTGGCTGCTGCTATTCACAGCTGTCCAGAGAAATCAGGGAACCCAGTCTATTTGCTTCATCCTCCTCTTTCTCCTTCCCTGCAGACTTGTCTTGAGTACTCAGAGAGGTGGTGGTTGAGAATTTGTGGAAGGAAAATAAATGCTTATGCAAAGTGAGGGATGCATACTTTTGCAGCCTTCACCCATGTGCAAGGGATGGGTGTGATAGCGTATAACTGTTTTATCTGCCAACTGATCTTTAAAAAGGTGTGGTTACCACAGCAACTGCCACGTAGTTGTGATTTACAGCATGACACTTCTTGCATGCTCCACAGCACAGAGTCTCTCTCCCTCTGGTTGGAGTCTCTCAGGTTAATTGGTGCCCGTTCGGTGCCATCGCCACTGCATCTCCCACCCCTCCCCGCAAGGTAACCCACTGTCTCAGCTCACAGAGTGGAGGCAGGCGGTATGGACCGATGGCTGCTTTCGTACCTTACTGCATTTTGGCTTGGTTGAAGTGTTGATGACGTTGAGGTACAAGGGTCCCATCGTCACCCCTGTGATGAACGCAACATAGAGCACCAACCGTGGGAGGTTTGTCTTTCAATGCAAGAAGAAAGAGCAACGAGGGCAAAAATCAAAGGAAAGCTTAATTACAGTTGCTTGCAGTTGACCTAAGGCATCCTATCTTCTCTCATGGCTTTCTCACCTTTGGCTTTTCTTATTTGCAAGGATAATTTGTGTCTGTGCTGATAAATTACATAAATATGAAGCTTCTCCAGTGACGGTGGTGCAAATATGTGCTCTGATGAGTGCCATGCATGTATCCATTGGGTTGTTGAAGAGTTGCAGTTTTGGCAGTGTTATGTAAGAGGGTAATTCTGTCGGGTAATAAATTCATGAGACCCAGGGAAAGGCTGCTGCTGTAGTAAATAGATGCTGTAGCAAATAGCTGCTATCCATACTTTTACAGATAAAAATCATGCATAAAAGAGGTCCTGAGGCAGTTTCACTTTCTTGGTTTTCATAACTAATTTGAGCGACAGCTTTTAGTTTAGCCTCTTCCTTTCTGTTTTGTCCAAAAGCATTTTTGTCTTGCGAAGGAGAAAGGTAATCTTGATGACTGTGTTTTCAGAAAGGTGCATTTTAATGAAATCATGAAAATACCTCAAGGTGGTGAGATTGCAGGCTGGCTTCTCTATTGTTGTATCTCAGTGAAATGTAAACATTTGAAGGGAAAGATGAAGGCAAACCTTCTGAAAAACAGGTCTACCTTGCCCAAAGTAGCAAGGGGCACCCTTAAACCACTTTGGCTTGCCTTGGTAAACAACTAGATTAAGTTATGTCAGACTTTGCTACAGCACTGAAAGTGAATAATATTTTCTTAAAGAAAAAAAAATGTGTATCTCTTCTAAAACAGACAAAACCCAAGCATAACAGAATAAGAAAAAAACCAAGAACAGAGTTATGGGCAAACAGTAGACAACTGCCTTACGCTGGATTCAGAAAGATATAGAAGCTCTTACAAATCTCTTACGCCAGTTAGTCCCTTCAGAGAGTAAAAGTACACAATGGTAATTATCGCAGTTTTCTTTTTGGCTTTCTACTTTAGCTTTTCGCATGAGCAAAGCAGAAAGGATATGCACATTAATAAAGCAACATCAAAGGAAAACAACCCAGCTGGAAAGCAAAGGACTTTCACAGTGCCGTGTAAAGGAACACAGGGAAGTCAGCTTAATAGCACAGATCCTGTTTGACATAGAATTAGCCATCACTACTGTAACAGCTAGGGAATACTCGAATGCAGCATCAACATGATATTGTTACTATAGCATACATCTCCCGGGCCTCCTTGTCTCATTACTGGTTTAGTTTTCACATATAGCACTAATAATTTGACAAGCAGTATGGTAGCAAGAGAAATCTTACATAGAATACATTCATACATTCATATCTGTGAGGACAGAAGAAGCTGGGGAGAAATGACAGTAATTTCGTGGGGTTTAAAGTTAAAGGAATCCTGCCAGCTTTTCCCAAATCTGCTTAGAAAATGCTTAAGCTTTAAAGAGTATAGTTAGGAAACTGTTGGAGAAAACTCCCACTAAGTTAAAGGGGAAGAAAGCAATTGGCTTTTTACGCATTTTCCACTCCATAAATATACACTTTCATGTTCATATACTACAAGATATTTATATAACACAATATTATTCACGCCTTATGCAACAGTTATTTTTCATAAACTGAAGGCAGAGAATATAAGGTGGAGCCAACTCCTCAGTACTTTAGGAAGAAAATAAACAGGATTAGGTGTTGTTTGCCTTATATCAAATCAGTAGCTCCTCTTTCTGCACTTATCTTCCAACATAGCAAGGCAGTCTGTGGATATATAGCACAAAAGGAAGTCATGAGCCCAAGTAAAATGTGAAAAAGAGTTAAATGTTAAGAACAGAATGAAACCAGTGTTCTGCTGCTGATTCTTTCAGTTTGTGCAGCTGAGACATAAGCTGGTATACAAATCATTTGACCTCAAGCATTATCAGTGGAGTCCAACTAGATTTATGCTAGTGAAGGTAAGGTAAGTCTTGTTGACTGGTGTCAATAAGCACATCCTCTTCCACAGGAATAGGCAGCTTACATAAATTGGTTGAGTCTTTGACAGTACCTTTTTAAAACAAATGAACAAACAACCCCCTGAAAACTGGTAACTGAGCTTGGACTTTGTAGTTGGACTTTACAAAACAGAAAAAAGGGGGGTGAGGATTTAAAATCTAAAGTAAATATGAAGAATTTCCTCAGGACTGGAAAAGAAAAATTAGCTTATTAAAAATAGCCTGTGGATTTTTGTAACGTTAACAGGCCATATCCAAATTGTTTTTTATACTTGTACATAGGTAAAAATAAAGTGAGGCAAACTAGTTAGTGTGTACTCATGTGGCCATTTGGAAGAGGACCTGAACATAAATTGTATAAAGGAAATTATTTACACATAAATTGTTTGAGGTTAATGGCTCATAAAGCTTGTATTCATCTGCAAAGGGGAGATATGTGAAAATTTCAGGTACTTTGAGGCCTAGAGCTGAACGTCTTTTAAGGGCCGCTAGACCGTTGTCACAAGGGAGACTGTAAACATTTCTAACAGCCACATAACAAAACTGTTATCTCTGTGTAAAAAAAAAAAAAAAAAAAAACAAAAAAAAAAAAAAACCACAACCAAACAAAAAACACCCCAAACTTTTCAGCCTTTTTTTTCTCTTTATGATATGCGTCATTTGCATGGAGACTGTGACTGTTTTTTCCCCAAAAGATTATCTTGACAATGCACACAACCTTTATTTCAGTGGAATTACTTCTCCGAATAAATGGACAACCTAGGTAGTATTTCTTGCTCTCCTTAGTGGTTTGATTTGTCCTTGAAATACTGATTGCAGTGCCTGAGAAAGGTGTGGTTTCTACACCTTTTAAGATCGTAATTCCTGCCAATACAAAATGTTCTTTCTGAAGTATTAATGTATTTTGATGTAATTTTCACCCATTTGGCTTCTGTGAAAACTGTTTGAAACTGTTAACTTTGATTAACACTGCATAATTTCTTATTCAAGTCATCTGAATTGAACGTAGAGGATACTGTGTCAAACCCTTTTCTCGCACACCTTTGTTCTACAACCAGCAGTTTAGAATAAAAGGAGCAATAGAAAGATGAACCTGGATTAATTTTGGAAAAAGCATGTTTACATTGAAGACCCTCCAAATGAAACTGATTCATTGTATCACCTTCTAGCTACATTCATACTGTCAAACTTGAACTTCTGTTGGATGACTTGTACACTTAGATGTTTGCATGTGCTTAGGTAATGTTGAATTTGGACCTCTGCAGCAATAAAAATACTGATATGCAACATTAGAAAAAGTCTGGAAGATTTTTTTACATGTTCTGAAAACTAGACTTTTTTTAAACCTCACCTTTAAATCTTTTGCTTGGAAATCATGCTCCTGAAGAAACATTTCAGGTGTACTGCGTGGGGCCAATCTTTTAATCTTAGAGATATGAATTAGGGGCTCAGATCTAAATTTCACCAGGACCAAATCTCTGTTGGTTTGTCTCATTTCTACTGAGCGATCTTGTTGCTTTGGTCTGATCCTAAGCAGGTGCCTGAAGGCATAACTACGTAGAAGTCACTGGAGCTCTCACTTCCCTTGAGAAGCTGAAGTAATATGCATTTCAAAATATCTGACAGATGCTTGATGCAAAGTCGATGTATGGCAAGTCAATTAATCTTTCTGTACCTCAATTCATCCCTCCATAAAATGTCATGCACATCTCCCAGGGTGTTATGAAGCTCAACAGATGTTTATTAAGCACTCTGAGAATCTCTTATGGAAGGAACGTAGCTGCTATAGAGCATGGTGCACCTTTGCCTCATACCTGAGATCTTCAGGGTATTTATATAAGAAAGATGGAGAAAGACTTTTTACTCAGGCCTGTAGTGACAGGACAAGGGGCAATGATTTTAAACTGAAAGAGGGTAGATTTAGATTGGATATAAGGAAGAAATTCTTTATGACGAAGGTGGTGAGATACTGGAACAGGTCGCCCACAGAAGCTGTGTATGCCCCATCACTGGCAGTGTTCAAGGTCAGGTCGGATGGGGCTTTGAGCAACCTGATCTAGTGAATGATGTCCCTGCCCATGGCAGAGGGGTTGGAACTAGATGGTCTTTGAAGGTCCCTTCTGACTCAAACCATTCTGTGACTCTGTGATTTAGTTTCAGGCCTCACTCTCCAAACCCAAAAGCTACCCAAGGTCGTTCATATCTAAATAACTGAATTATGGACCGCCACCACTGATTAGACATGCAGCCATACTGACACTAAGGATTTCTCTCCTCTGGATGTTACTGCCTTTTAATCATAAGGCCTGTGATGAGGAGAGGCACTCAACTCAGTCACAGGGAGGAGGCAGAGACTGGTGCAACTCTGTCCTGCCTGTTCCTGCTCAGTACAACAAACTGTAAGGATTTTATTCTGCACAAAAACTGGAGTTTCTAGAAAACTTGGCTTTTCTTTTCAAAGGCAACTGCTTCTAACACAAGAGCTTGTGTAAAATACTTTGTACCTGCATTAATTCAGCAGTGTTTTTTCTCAGTTTAGAACTTTTGCCCAGCTGTACCTTGCAGATCTGTTTCACAACCTGAAATCGTCTTGGCATTACCCCAGTTATTTCATTTGATATGATGTTTCTTGCACTTAGAGGACCTGAGAAAGCTACATATAGCTTTGAAAGACACGAAGCAAGAAAATGATATAATAGGCTGCTCGTTGTAATACCAGTGGTCAAATGAGTTGGAGATGACATATCTGGCAGCCCTGGATTAATTTTTCTTTTTTTCTTGTGTTTATAGCTTTGAGGTAAAAAGGATTCCTGTGTAATCTGGGAATTACAAGAAGTTCTGTAGCTTAGTTTTGATGTGGCATGTGCTTCTACCTTTTTCGTATTTGACAAATGTGTTACAGAGAACCTAAGCCAGGTTCATGTTCTTTGAAATCAGATTAAATCAGGAGTAAATCAGTCCTATTTTTCCTTTCTCCCAGAATACTTCATCTGCCATTTTATATGTCAGGAGGTTGGTTAATTTTATTCCTTCTCTGGGGTATCTTGCTAAAGCATTTGTCTGTATCTGGCTATTTGAGTCCCAAACCCTAGGCTTGCTTCTCAGAAGCAGAATGTGTTACTTCAGTATACACTCGATTTGTCAATTATTTCCTTCCCAGGTGCTAGTAAAATATCTGTCAGGCTACCAAATATGATGCAAGTACTGAGTAATTGTGTTCCTTACCTTCTGCTGAAGTGCTAATGCAGCTGTGGATTTCAGATGTGTAATCAGAGCCTCTAAGTTTGTGAGCACAGTTGTTAAAAGAGGGGAAATGTCATTTGGGTGGGAACCTGCTTTAATAAAAAACCTCCTGAATTTCTGGGGAGGTTGTTTTTTATTTGCTTGTTTTTAGTTAATACCAATATTTTGAATAAATAGAAAAAAAGAAATGAATGTTGTGTTTTCTGTTTAGATAGCAAAATAGTTAAATTAATTTCATGAAAAGGTATGTATTTGAAGGTTTTTTCCATAGTTGGGCTTAGATGTTCAGTTTTCCTATGTTAGGAAAATAACTATATTCTTTGTGTGACTTTTCTATGAAGAAAAACCAGAACAAATTGTTTCATTAAGGAGTTGCTCTTTTTAAACATCTCTTATTAGAAATGTTGAATAAAATTTGAATGATAAGAAATCTGTAGAAATAAATAAAAAAAATCACTCTTTTCCTCAAGAACTCTAAACTTCTTTTTGGAGTAATTCCTATAAGGCTATTGCCTTTTCTGATGATATGCTGAACGGTTCCATTCAATTGATCACTTTGTTATATAGCATAAGATAGTCTTGTAAGAATGAGTGGCTGCCTTCAGAAATTGACTTCCATTTGGGTGTAAGTTCATCACCCAACTCCAGGTGCTGGACTGTCCACTCTGTGTGGACTTGCTAGCTGGGACCTCTCCCTGAACAGCACAACCAGCCTTTCCCTTACAAAATTTCACTGAAGGAGGAGGAATCATCTCTCTCTTACTGAGCAGCCTGGTAGATCAGGACATAGTCCCAGGACATGGAAATCTCTGGCTCAGGTCTTTCTTTTGCCCAAATAAATTTGTCTTTCTACCTCCTGCCTCTTTCTTGCTTCCGGGGGTTTGCCCTTTTTGCATGTGTGCTTAAGTGTCTTTGTAATGGCAGATGGATCTCTTTAGTGATCTATTGAGATATCAAAGCATGCTTTCTCTTATTCAGTAAATATCAAATGTGTTCATGTGTGAGGAACACTTCCAATGCAAGAAGTTGTGAGACCCTGTGAAGAAATACTTCATAATTCATTTGAATCGCTAACAACTAATGTATTTTTTTTAAACTCAGCACTGCCACGCAGCCCATCTTGGTCCAGCCTCCCTCTATCTCTTTCTTGCCTTTGCAGCACCAATCACCATCACCTCATGTTAGCACAGCAGCTCCCAGGCTTTGCCTTCCCTACAACTGCAAAGCTGTAAGCCTCTCTCACCTGGGCTCCCCTTTGAGCAATGCCAGACATCCACTTCACAACCTTTTCTTCCCCCACAGCTTGGCTGTCTCAAATGCTAAAAAAAAAAAAAATCACCACTGTCTAGTTCTAGCCCTGCATGATGTGTCACCTGCTATTGCTTTTTCAGCCCAGAAGCATTGTGTGGACTTAGAAACTTTTTCTGTGCTGTTGTGTAGTAGGGCACAGGGTAGGCAGAGGGTCGCAGGACATGCCTGTATTAGCCTCAGGGAGTGATTAGGTTGGCAGGGATCTCTGGAGTTAACGTGGTGCCCTCAGCAAGCGTTGCACAAGTCTGCCTTGTAACTGGCAGCAGTGTTCTTCTGAAAGTCACAGATGCAAACTTGCATTTCCTCAAGAAAAATATGGCTTTTGTGCCCAGGACTTTGGCAGCTTCACTTTAACTACTTGTGTACTGAGTGAAAAAGGACACTATCTTTTCCCGCTTCAGCTCCACTTTTTGCATGGCTTTGGTTGTGTTCTCAGGGTGTGCAAATACAACTGATTTCTTTAGTTGTGGCAGTAGGAAAAAACTGATTAATGGATCCTAGAAGCAAAGGCTCAAAGTGGGGACTCATGTGGTTAGCGTGTCCAAGATTTGGGCAGTTCTGAGTAAAATATTCAGAGCAGATATAAGGTACTATAAGACTCTGCTAAGGTATTCCAGATTTAGTGTTGACTGAGAAGTGTTGCTGAGTACCTAAAGGCAAAGTGCTTTTGGGTACCTAGCCCCAGAGTGGGCTACTTTGATAAAAGCTGGGAAAGTTCAACATTCTGGAATACCCAGAGGTGAGTGGATTTCTTTAAGCTGTAACCTAAACTAAACTTGAATTTGGGACTACTCTTATGTTATTTGAGATAAATTTAATCTGTTTTCAGGCTTTGTATGGCCTTGACTTGAAGGGCTCCTCACAACAATGATTAGTGCATGAGCTGGAGCAGAGTGGGAAGCAAGCTCCTGGATCTCTGCTAATAAAATAAAATATTGGACCTGTGAGTGAATTCATTTTCCCTACTCTTTCCAACAAACCGTCTTTAGTAAGTTTCCTTCTGTCATTCACACTTCTTCTGAGTCACAGCATTGCAGGCAAGTTATTTAAAAATCAAAAATCACCACCATGCTGTGGAATGTAATGTGAATCTTTGAAATTTAGTTGGGCATTTCAATCTCAAGATTAAACCTAGCAATCGAGCAGATGAGGAGAGATGATCATAGGTAACATAAAATGCACCCTTTCTGTGTGCTGCTGAAAACTCAGAATGTATTTCTCCTGTGGGGACTTTCATGGATAAGCTGTTGACTTCAGGTAAAAATGTGGAGGGTAGAAATATTTATCTCAGCCATCCATCAATGCCTACTTGATTAAGGTATTCAGAAGGATCTTTATAAATAGTACCTTATCTCCTTGTTACATATGTATCCAAGGTTTCCAAACAGAGGATCTATTCCAGGTGGTACATTCCTTTTAAGTGATGTATTTTTTTTTTTTTAAATGAAAGCTGTATGTAGCTGATATGCTGAGCTGAGGAAAAGGATCCTTCCTATAACTGCAAAAAAACACTTTGCAGAGCTGTAGTGAAATGACCAAGCTTGCATAGGTGCTCACCTGGGCAAGGTGGCCCTGTGGGGGCCAGTAGGAGCCCTCCCACTTGAGAAATTGGGCTAAGCTGGACTGAGGCAGATGATACGTTCCTGCACTTAAAAAATCCTCGCACCATCCTTTGGAAAGTGCCCATGGCTTGTTTTAAATGCTGTGTTGTGAGTCTTGATTTTTTTTTTTTACTGCTCTTCCAGGAGCTGTGTTGTGGCCCAAGGGTCTATTTGTGACATGACATTTCTTGCTTCCAAACTTTGTTTGCATTTTTCAAGAAAACTGCTCAGTTTGCTATAGAAAATGAAGGGCTGGAACCAATTAAGGTGAAGTTTGGGGTACTGAAGCAGGGACAGGACCAGCACTTAGTGTGGCTGAACTCGGGTGCCCAATCTCATGAGCAGAGAAGATGGGATGAGCAAGGATCTGAGAGCATGCTGAAAAGTTATCTGAGGTCAATACACTACCTTACCATGATTACAAGTCTGTAGAGGAGTGAGGTGGGTCTGAATCATACTCCAAGACAACACATCTTTGCTGACTTGGAGTACCTGCCTGGAAAGCCCTCCTGATGGCTTGCAGCTCATCCATCATTCGCACACTCCTCCTCTCCAAGAAATTAGTGGAAACAGTCCTTTCTCATAAAATGTACTCAGAAAGTAGAGTGGCGTTATCCATCCTCAGGTAAAAAACTTACTACTCGGATTCAATCGTACAATAAATTGCCATGGAATAAACTGGAGAAACTCTCCTTAAAAGAAAAAAGCAAAATCCAGTCTTCTGCGAACGCAAGAGAAAGCTTAAGCCATGGGTCTATACTGGTATGCTTATTTCTGCCCTCTCCCTGTCACTGAAATACTAAATTATTTTCTGTATGGTTTCCTAAGTTCACAGGCTCAGAGTTGCCTGGTAGGTTTAGGGTGGGTAGATCTAAACTGTTTGGGAGCAGGGGGATAGAATTCAAACCCTTTTCACAGAGGGGGGAAATAGAATCTGAAGTTTCTGTTTCTTGAATAAGCATGCAAAATTCTGTGCTATTTTATTAATGCAGTTCTGCCTTAACCGTAATTTTTTAAACTTTTTTGAAATGTGCTCGATGGCAAGAAGAACTGATCCTGTTAACATACAATAGTACCAATCTGAGTATGTTTTATTGGATTAAACTGTAAGAGAGGTGGGTACAGAAATGTTGAGCCTTAATTAGGTTTAGGTATGGCTGAGCACTGAGCTGCTTCAGTATTGTGGTTATTCTTTTGCATGTGTGCAGAGGTAAAACCTTAAAGAATCTAAGAACTTCAGCTCCAACACTAGCTGAGCAGGTCTCTTCAGAACTGCAGGGTTGGGGGCAGTGCCTGAAGCCTGCTTGGTTACTTTTTGGACCAAATCCAAAGTGATTTCACCAAACTTTTTTTTCCTCCTCTGTGGACAAAAAAAGATTTTCTTTCTTCTGCTTAAAGTGAGATGTGCAGATGCTCTGCACATGTAAATGTTGGGCAGAATTTGTTTTTTCTTTGGGTATTCAGTGATTTGACAAAAATTATTTGGAAATAAATGTTTCCTATAGCTGTTTGTTAAAAGTTTCAATGCTGTTGCATAGAAATTCTTTTAAAATTTACGCTGCAATGTCTTCTCTGAACAGGCAGCCTGGAGGAGTCATGATTCAGAAAACAAATAACTTATTGAGAGGTAAGAAAACACACAGGTATTGAGCAAGCACTTCCTTATTTTGCAGTAATTTCAAGCTTGTCATTCCCATATCTTTTCTTTGGAAAAACCAAGCTTCCAGTGTACAGTACCCATCCTATTAATGCTTCTTCTGAAACAGACTTGCCTTCATGCCAGCTGGTACTGGGGCTTCACTGGTTCTGAGTCAGTCTTTCTCTGAAGAAAAAAGCATTGAATGAGGACATGGGCCCAAGAACAGCAAAATAAAAGGTGAACTCAGGGCAGGCAAAAAGTAGCAAGGGATGGGAAACTGTTGACTTGATTTTGATGAAGAATTTGTGAAAGTTGCCTGTAATTGCTTGCTGTCTTTTTCAAGCGTTCACATGGATGCTTAGCTCAGGTGTTGGCTTACTGGCTGTCCCACCTCTGCTCCCGCTCTTCAACTTGCACAGCTCATCTCCTGCCAGAACAATTTGTCGTAGTAGTTTCAGTTTTCCTTTACATGTGACTGCCCCTTCAAGCAAGGTTAACCCGAAAGGACTCAAATCAGCAGTGATGCTGCCAACTTAAAGGACTTTGTCTAATATTGTGAGCTGGTGGCAAGGTCCCTCACCCTAAGTTTTTGGACACTTTTTGTCCGAAGAGGTACTGTGGCCTCTCAGGCATGTTTATCCCATCTAGCCGAGCCAGTCCATGAAACATGAACTTTCACAGTCCTCCCTCAATTACATGCTTCAAAACCCAGCACCTTCAAGAAGGCTTGCAAGTAAATAATTGATGTGCATTAACCTTTGCTAAATCTGTTTTGAAAATTCAGTGAAACTGCTGAAACGTTTCTGACACCTTCAGAGCTCATCAGAGTTTAGTGGCGGTGTTGCTATGGTACTTATCAAGTAAAGTTTTTCATGCCATTAGTGTCTCAGTCTTTTAAAACTCACCTTATTCCACAACAGAGACCAGGATCCTGAATGGGCTTTTTGGTAGTACCTGAAAAACTGTCAAAATTCCTAAGCATTTCTGAGCGTAGAAAATGCAGTAATAGCCATAGATGGCATTAGCTCCATTCTGTTGTCACACCAGGCAATATCTGGTGTCTTATTTAAGTACACTGGAGGAAAAAGATCATTACTTTCATTCACTCCCATCTGCTCATTGTAAACTCCAAATGGAAGATCCTTTGGTGCACAAAATAAATCTCTTCTGCCAGGCATCAGTCAGTGAGGGTTTAGTACAAATAAATGAGTGCAAATAAGGCTAACACATTCTGCAATGGTCTCAGATGTGCTTTGCAGATTTGTAGCAGGCAATCCTTTGTAAAACCTTGAAATATTCATGGTTTTTTCATGTTAAAATGCCTTACAATTCTCTCTCTACCTGTAAGCAGAGTGCTTTGTTTCCTTTACTGTCAACTTAACTATGTACCTTCAGAATAAAAACAAAAGTGGAATTGAAACAGTATGGCAAAATAATGGCCTCAGGCATGCTGCCACTGCAAAACATACATCTAAGCAGGACCTTTTCCTTTGGTTAGATGTAAGTTTTTTGTGTGCTGCCACATTGGTGGGAAAAGCATTCTTAAAATACAAATATACATGATTCTATTATTGCAACAATTTGAATTTGGTAGCTGGTTGTCAGGGCTAGTTTGATTTTCAGCTGCTGCATAAAATACATTTTTTTTTTTTAGCATTTCTTAAGGATGCATTAAAAACTCTGTAAGCTTTTTAAGCAGGGAAAACATTTTGAAACTGTATCTGGAGTTGAATCCAATGTCCTTGGCTGGAAAGAGAGGAAAAGAGATCTCTCAAGTTGTCATTAAAATATGAGCTGCTCTGTTTTTATGATGAATGAACAGCAAGGAGAAGGAAGAGCAGAAAGCTGAAAGGAACCCCTGAGGTTACTGAGATGCTGCAGAAATGGTACAAGGCTTGTCTGGGCTCAGGCTTTACTCCCTGGCTCAAAAGATCATCCGTTCCAGTAGCGTTTCTGTTCAGGATGAGGATGAGGAAGTGGAACAACTCTTTCCCCAGCACTGGGTCAAGGCCACTGGTAAACTTGGGACTTGCTTCTGCGAATGGCAACACGGGTGAACTAGGTTGAAGAGGAAGGAAAGTGCATGTCTGAAGCTCTTGGGTTTCAGTGTCTGTCTATGCATGTGCAAAGAACTTATATCTTGCTGACATCTGCATCTGTGATCTTGCTCAAATCCAAGTTTGCCTTAAAAATTATCACAAGGTCACACATAGAGATTGCTACTTTTTCACTCTGGCTGCAAGGTAGAGGCACTCTGCAGGTGCAGATCAACTCTGCACCCGTGTTCTCTATACTTTTGCTATGGAGTTTCTTGAGATTGGTTGCATGGTGAAGCAGGACATATGGGGCTGTGTTTTAAGACAGATCCATTAATAATCTAACAACCAGTTTCCTAAAGCCTAAACAAACACACTGGGTGCCATTTAGAGTTATAGAATCACAGAATGGTTTTGGTTGGAAGGGACCTTTAAAGGTCATGTAGTCCAACCTCCCTGCAATGAGCAGGGACATCTTCAACTAGATCAGGTTGCTCATAGCCCCGTCCAACCTGACCTTGAATGTCTCCAGGGATGGGGCATCTACCACCTCTCTGGGCAACCTGTTCCAGTGTTTCACCACCCTCATCGTAAAAAATTTCTTCTTTATATTTAGTCTAAATCTACCCTTCTTTAGTTTAAAACCATTACCCATTGTCCTATTGTAACAGGCCCTACTAAAAAGTTTGTCCCCATCTTTCTTATAAGTGCACTTTAAGTACTGACAGGCTGCAGCAAGGTCTCCCTGGAGCCTTCTCTTTTCCAGGCTGAACAACCCCAACTCTCTCAGCTTTTCTTTGTAGGAGAGGTGTTCCATCCATCTGATTATTTTTGTGGCCCTCCTGGACCTGCTCCAACAGGTCCATGTCTTGCCTGTGCCAAGATTTCTCTGATCCCATGTTAACTATAGTCCTTTTGCACTGTTTCCACGGCCATTTTAGACATATTTATGGGACTAAAGTGACCTTCCATCTACTTTAATCAGATTTTTTTCAAACTCCCTTACTGAGCCTTAATACTTGTCTTATTTGGGAAGTGGAGCTTGCCTTTAGTGACTCTAAAAAGCTCCCAGTTTTAGTGATGTTGAACATTACACATGCCACTGTGGGGTTGCAAAGTGATTCCACTGTGGCTAAAACATCTGTGCTTCTGAAAATGGAATTCTACTTATCTGAAGAAAGCCAGAAAAGGAAAACCTGTAGTTTAAAAAAAAAAAAGAAAAGCCAGCTGCTTAGGTAGTTGTTGTGTTAAAAATAGCCTCAGCAAAGACAGATTAGTGTATAAGGATACAGGAATGTATTGGTTAGATAAGATAGAGGAAGGTAAAAGGAGAATGCAATGTGTCATGTCTCCCCAGTTTATTAGCTGGTTATTCTTGGTGCTTATTACGGGTTTCCTCAAGAAGAGGCTTTGCTTCAAGGTGAGATCATGTCACAGTGACCAGTACAGTAATAAGCCCATTGACTACTCTTAAATGATGTGTGTGAAGGGAAGGGGGAAGGGCGCTTTCTTCTTTAAGTGGTGATTTCTTAAACAAAATACCAAAATAATAGGGAGAACTGATTGAATTTAGCCAACTGTTATGTCACCATAGCAACCATACATGATGGCTCCACACTGGAAATATCTGCTTTTTCAGGGATTAAAATGCTGTTTCTTTTTCTTTGGGCACAAAAATGTGGCAGATCCACTAGGATCTTGCATTTGAAGGAAGAGCTAGGGTTTTTTTCTTTTAAATATTGTGATGGGGAGAAAAGATGTGGATGCTTTGTGCACTGCATTGGCAGAGTTTCTTATATGGCCGTATGTAATCTTCAGCAGGAGTGTAGGTAAAGCAGAACAATTGCACACTGCCTAACAAGGGGGAAAAAAAAAGTCTTGACAGTTATTATTTTTATTTATTTTTAACCTTTTACACTTAGGGGCCATGGACCTAAAACAGCAATCAGTTAGGTTGGACTCTTTCTACTGACTTACTGTCTTTTCCTCAGTTAGGTCAAAAAGCTACAGCTAAGCTATTCTTTTTATGATGTGATAAATAAATTGAATGAAAATTTTGCTGATATTTAAAATGTGCTTCCTGTTAGAGTGAGCTGCAGCGCTATCAACAGTCAGAAAATGACCCAGTAGACTAATCAAGTGAAAGTGTCTTACCCAATTTGACGTCTTCAGTTGAGAAAACTGCCCCAAAAATTGGGTAATAGTAAACTGTTGGCCTGGGATCAGTATGAGACAATTTCAGACGCCCATTTATTGTCTATTTTTGTATGACAAATGCAGTTCGCACTGATGGCAGCAAACTGTGGTTTCTTACGGTACTTTAATAAGTTTGGTCAAGACTAGGAAAAATGATTTTAATACAGAACAACAGCCACTCTTAATCAGCTGTATTTGTCTTCTAGCGAGCAAACCTTTAGCAATTACTTTTGGAAAGAAGAATGAATCCTTTATAGCTAAGAGGTATGTTTGTATGTATGTTGTACTATAGTCAGAGAGGACAAATGCTTCTTTTTTCTCATCTAAGCAAGTTGTCACTAGGCTTTCTGAGCAGCATTTATGGAGAACAAAGTGAGAGAATAACTTTGTAGTGAAGGCAGGGAACAGGCTGTTCAGAAAACCAGAGCGGGGCTTGCAGGGGTGCTGCGGGCTCCCCCAGGGATGCACAAACTTATTGCTAGCACAGAGCAAGACAGAGCAGTGCTGGGGGCAGGGGGAAAGCACGGCTCTGCTGCTGTAATGCTAAACCTTTTGCTAACAAGCTTTGCCTCACAGCAATGTCATGCTGACGCTCTCCTTCTGCACCAAGTTTGGTGGTGCTGGAGGTACAGAGGGGAGCTCTGCTTTATGCCACACAGTGTAGCCAATGCCCGTGTGACCACGGACATGGTATTAGCCAGATCAGCAAAGACAGCTGCTGATCCTCATTTGGAATTACCAGTGCTTTGTCCTTTTGGGAAATGGACCATGGTAGAGACAGCTAGGGGTCCCAAGTCCAGGCATGTCTGAAAATGTTGTCTCTTTCCTTTAGCATCTTCATTAATAAAACATTAATACCAATAACAGGCTCCATCAGTGGGTCACAGAGAAAAGGCAATCCCTGAAGCTTTGTATCTTCTTTCAAAATGCTGCCTCTGCCTCTGAATGATGGATTAGCTGCTGAACAGCTCTGTCAGTGTTACCTAGCAGTGAACTGATGATACTGCTTTCCCACAATTAATTCAAGTGTTGCAGCAAGGCTGACCTGGCTAATTAACATGAAATAGCATTCAAATTACCACAAGTATATTAGCTGTCTCTTTATTGTTTTTAATTTACTGACAGCAAAATCACTGAAAACACAGATCTTGGCCAGATAGTTTAAAGAGCACAATTATTCTGGACTTGCCAGTTGCAGTAGGGCTGCCTTTGGCCAACTGCGGCTCTTGAAACCATACTGAGTCAAAGCTGGCCTATTTTAGCTCCCCTTCAGTAGCATTTTTGCTTCCCTGAAGGTGTGACATCAAGTGTTATTAATAGCCAAATTGTCTAACATCTTATAAAAGCTGTGTATTTCCTTGGACTCCATTCTTTTGCTACTGGTTTTCCACAGAGGAGGCTATGGGATAGTGCTTGGGGGTGCAACTGTGGGGAAAATAGCGGAGGGGAGGGGAATGTGATGGATCAATATAGCCCCTAGATTCATAACACTTGTGACTTTAAGCTTTTCAGCGTTCCTGGAATAGCGTAACAGGCTTTTTTTGTTGTTGTTGAGGTTTGAGTACTGTAATGACTATGCTGTATGGTAGAGATGATGGCTCCAGTTGTTTTCCGTAGTTGGAGATATGCATGAGGAGGAATACTGCTTTCCCTCCTCCATTCACCACATGCATGCACCCCTAACTACACAGTGCTGATCACCAGAATGTTTCTCCTATGCAAAACATGGTATTCAGAAGATGATTTTGTGCTAATTGTTTAAATGACGTTCGTCATTGATGATAGCACACTGGCATCTATGAAACAAGGTGAGAGACACCCTGTGAGCAAATCCTCACATGCAATTTCTCACTCTCATCCATTTGTGTGGATTTTGCTGTTAATTTCTGGCAATTTGTATTTTCACTCACAAAACAAAAACCACAGAAGACGTTATCATATAATAAATGCATTTCACAAAAACGTGTGAATCAACAGGAAATTTTAGCAAGACGAGTGAAGCTGCTAAATGAAAAGAGGTGGCTGTTTTGCAGGATAAGATGGGGAGGGGGATTGCTTTTGATTGTAGCTTTTCCATTACATCCCTAAAGTCTTCTAGCTACTTTCTAAATTGCTGCACCAAAATGATCAATCCATTTAATTGCTAACTGCCTATAAATCCCTAATGTTTAACTGGATCGATAGTTTCCCATTTGCTGTCTGTTTTCACAGCGTACCAAACGCTATGATACCAACCTGTAAAGACTGTCTAAAAGAGCAAATGCCAGTGGGAGAAAACCGTGTAATACAAAAGCGATTGCTCTATGACACAGCATTTGCCACTTGCTGTATGTCATTGCTGGAAAAAAACATAAGCTATTGGTCTCTTTGGGCCTTCCAGCTGTCCCTCAGCCATCCCTTACTCATTGCTAATCTACAGTAGCAGAGATTTTGCCCACTGACTCTTTTCCTGTGTGTCCATAAAAAACACAGAATTTTTTTTTTTCCTTGTCTTCCTTCCTTGCTCTTCAGTGATTTCCTTTACTCTTGATATAAAAACATTAGTGTGGGAATGGGAGAGTTACTTTTTTCTACAAGTAGCTTCAATAATATCTTAGGTCAATATTAATATATTACAGAGTGCTACCATATGAACATTGAATTTTGTAGTATATCTTAACAGTAGTTCCAGTGAATCCTGTCTTGAATTTCCAGGAGACTTGAGTCACATTGCTAAGAAATACTTATTTTTAAGTAGCAGAGCTAATACTTTTTTGCAGTGATTCTTTCTAATCATCAATCGGGCAAATCTCGTTTTTAAAAAAACAAAACAAAACACCTATAACACTTTTATCTATGCATATATGAAACTGGCCTAGAAGGCGTCAAAAGTATTTTTCATCAGTAAAACAATTTTTGTATGCCCACACAATTGATTTGATGCCTTTCCTTATTCAAGGGAGATATTTTAAGCTGGTGTTTATTTCTTGTTTGATGTTTGGGTTATGGCTTTTTTTTCCTTTCTTTCTTTTTTAAGATTCATCATGCAGAATGATAAAGAAGATGCCCAGAAGGAGAACTTTTGTCTCTGCTTTTTCCTTCTCATTTTGGCTGGACTAATCACTGCATGTATAAGGCTGATTTGCTTGTTTGCTGTCAGGCCTTGAATAATGGAATCGTCTTGAAAGAGTATTTCCCTTCAAAATATGATGCAACAGAAAGGCCTATCCTGAAGAGTAAACAGTGTTTAGGTCATTAGCACAATGATAGTGACCACAGCAATCTATCATCAGCATGTTTTAGCCCCGGAGTTGGATTTTTCAAAGCTGTCTGCCGATCACGCCCTTTGAGATGTCCCTTGGAGATGCCCACACATCCTAGCTGGGTGACTGCGAGTGCAAGGAGCGTGCAGGAGCCTCACGGGCACAGGGGTTTCTGTTCTCCTCCATTTGTTTGCCTTACAGCAAATGCCGAAATGGCTTTGCCTGCTATGTGATTCCCCCCCCCGCCCCAACCTTTTGGCTTCATGACCTTACACCTGACTTGTAGAAAATCAGAACAGGAGGACAGCTCACGCAGTGGCAGTGTATCAATGTTGTTTTATTCGTACCTGTTGCAGCTGTCACTAAATGCCTACAAGGCACGTTGCCATTAGGGAAGCAAAAGCTGCTGCTCCCTATATGTTCTTTTGAATGTTCCCTGTTGAAGACTCTGGCCAGTAAGTTGTGGTTTTTTTTTTTTTTTCCCAAGTGCTGCTGTGCTATAACTGATGCAAAGATGCCTTGTATTGCAATGCTTGCTACAGTGCTCAAAACCTTGCATTTATAAAACTAACAAAAGGCCAGTCAGCAAATGCACGGCAAAACTTCCATGCTTGTTGCAAGGGCTGCCTGCTCCCTGCCTGCTTTGTGTGTGCATCAGGCTGTGAAGCTTTGCTGGGCAGCACCCTGAGCCCTCCTTGTGGGTGTCTTTAAAGGAGAGTTGGATTTCGGAGGCCAGGGATGGTACAGAGCCCTAGCAGCTGCTGGCACCCCCACAGTGGGAAGCGTCTGTGGGGAAGGTCCTGCTAGCCTGCAGCACAGCTGTCTGGCACAAGCAGAGCGTCTCATCTTAACTCTTGTCTCAAGAGCCTTAAAACGGTACTCAGCATGTCTACTATGCTCTCCATTTCACATTAGGTTTGTCTTACTAGTCTGCAAGTGCACTGCAGCTGATTTCAGCCACGCTTTATGACGGGTGGTGAGAAGCCACCATCTGTGATGGTTCCTGTTTGGTTCAGGAGAGCCCAAGGTTGGCTCTTCTCCATGCGCGCATCAGAGGGCTCTGCGCATTTGCCTCTGCTGTTTTCGGATGCTCTTAGCAGTGGGGCTGTGAGACCAGGCAGCTCTTCTCTCCTGCTTGAGCAGTTTCCTCTTCAGACAGCTTTTTCTTGGCTGCAGCAAGTAAGTTGCTTGAAAGGAGCAAAAGCCACTGGCTTTGCTTAAGCTTTATGCAGTGGGTGGCCACAGCTAGAGACAATTACCAAAAAAATCCACCAGGGTTTTTGCTCTTCACTCCCATGATTAGAGCAATTAGATAGAAACGCAAATCATTTGAAAACCTTGCTTCAGTGCTGCACAGCTTCGTTGTTGGAAAGGCACTGGTTCCCCATGCTGGAGCAAGCATCTGTGGGAACAACCCCTGGGAAGGCGGTTCCTTCCCCACCGCCAGCCACCACCGTGGGGCCTCACGCTGGCTGCACCAGGCTGCAAATAACCCACCGAGCTGGCTGAAGGAAGGCGTACGCTTTGCATGTCCCCTCCTTAAGCAATACCAACAGTATCTAAAAATTAGTTTGGTGGGATCACATCTTCCATGTTCCTGGGGATTAGGCAGTGAGATGAGACCTGCTTTTAGGCAGTGATCAGGGAGAAATGGAGCATTTCTGACCTCTTCAATAATATTTTTTGTGAAATGCTAAATTTCCAAGTCTCTTTCTCTGTATGTCATATTTCTCCACCCACTCTCCCTTGCTTAGAGGTGTTTAAAAATGCTTGGAATGGAAACACATATGAAAAATATTTAATCACAGCAACAGCCTTGTGTGGAGTGTTCTGTTTAGCAAAAAGTCTGTATAATCTGTATGTCAGCAACCACTTGGAGACATTACAGGGGCTGTTATCTCTAATCACCCAAAGATGTTTTATAACTCTAAGAACAACATTGACAGCCTTCCCTGGACCAACACAGCATAGTCTTTGCCACTTATACCGTCTCTTGGAGTAGCGAAAGAAACATCGCAGTGCCTGACGCTAAGATTTGGTAGATGTTGGTTTTAATGGCAATCAGCATGCAGCTGTTTTCACAATTGTTTAAAAATCATATTCAAAGTGTCTAAAAAAACTGGAGCAGGAATCAGTGTGATCCAATTTAGAATGCATAGCAACATTGGTGTACTAATTATAATTTTGCCACAAGCAATTGTCACAGTCATAAAACTGCCAGTCTGTTTGGTGGTGGGCAGCTTTCTATTTCACAGACATCTGGCAGAATCAGCAGAGGACGATTAGCTTGCCAGACTGCCGGCTGTGTGTAAGAACAAAAAAATCTCAATGTTGAGGTAGACTGGAGAAACCAGTGAATTCTGCAACAGAGATGGTGGGCTTAAGCGCTGCAAAATGGAATATCATTTGGCATTTAACAAATAAGGCTGCGAATGCATCATGTCAGTTCTTACAAACCTTATTGTTGCTCTCAAGCTATTCCGTACCCTTCAGAACACAAATAGTTCTGATATTTTTGTACCTAAAAAATACCTGAGGTGCTTTTGTAGCAGGAGGGTGAGCTAGCTTTGCCATGAGTTTCATGCATCAGAGGGCACACTGTTGCACTGTTTTGGGACAAGACTGAGGGCCAATACATAACTTCCACTTTCCTGCATCCCAGAGATGGAGATGTACCTCTGATAAGTCATATACTTACCTAAAGTCAGTTGGACATTTTCCAGTGACACAGACTGGCACTGAGAAAATGCCATTTTGAAACAGGCACAACGTGAGACCATCGTTCTTTCATTGCAGAGCTTTCCAGCCCAATTTCAGTATTTCATTTCAATAATGTGGCAAATTTTATTTCAACTTTATATGGTAACATACCAAATGGAAAAATATTTTGAACCTTTCATAGGGCTTCAAAGTATTTAAATTCACAAAGAAAGGAGATAATGGTTTTGGTGGTTTGTTTTTTGGCGTTGTTTTTTTTTTTCCCCCCTTGAACATGGAGCAGAATTCTATTTCAAAATCTCTACCAGTCGGACATTACCATCAGGTGCAGTATGGGCAAGGCCATCCCTTTCCCGCTCACTGCTGCTGCCTGAACAGCCGCGGGAAACCTCCCCAGCAGGCAACACTGTTGTCGTCTCGTTATTTACCTCTGCAGCAAAGGGGTTCTGCCTCTCAGAGTGGGAGGCGGACCTGAAGTATGCCATACCCTTTCTTTTCCCTAAATGCATGATGTTGTTTTCTATATTATAATAAATTAAGTATTGCAAAATTTACAACAGTTTACACAAAGAAGTTCCAATTGATTTTAGTGGACAAAAGCTAACAGGAGCAAGGAGTGTTTTATCTTTCTGCGTTTGTAGACCTTGTCTCAGTGAAGGTTTTGATCTTTTAATTCTGTTGCTTACTGTATGCACATCACTTATGGAAAGAAATCTTTTCATTTCAGTGGCTGAATAAGTGTTGATCAATTCTCTGTACCAAATGGGTCAAACACCCTTAAAGCCAAATGGGATTGAATGCAATTTACCTACCTAAACATTGATCCTAGAGGAGGCGGCAATTGAGTTCTTTCCTGGAGATATTTTGAGGCTATGTTATCCATAGCCCAATGCTTAGTTGAGGGCAGCATAAAGGACAATTAGCTAAATGAGAAAATTATTAAAGGGCAGGCTAGGCATGTTTTCTTCTCAGAGAGAAAATGAAGACAATAGCACAGGTTTGTAATATCTTTTTTCACTGTTATACTTGGTTGCATTTTTAAACTAGCAGGAATAATAATTGTAAAACAATAATTTAAGAAATAATAATAATTGTAAAAGGATTATATAGCTGGACCTTTGTCTGTGTTGGTTACTTTCCCTGGGGGTCAGAGCCCCATGCTACTGTGTTTGTAGGTCCTTCACTGAGCTCTGTTTCAAATCTAACATAGCTTATCTCAGTTTTAAGCAAAGTACACTAAAACTTTATCTACTCTTTAATTTGCAATAGTAAACTAAATTGGAAATTGGGAATTTTCACCCACATGTCATGGCACAAATAACTTCTTGAAAATATTTTGCAAATATAAGCGAAGACAGACAGGCTTTCACAGTAAGCTTACTGATGAGATGACTGACAGTAGGAGAAGGACTTTAGTCTGTTTTGTTTGGCATGGAAACATGATTTTTTAAGTTTCCAGGAATTTAAAAGCCTCTTCTCTGCTTTCATCTGCTAGTATACATGACTTTAGCGTATTATAAAACTGTGGCTATTAACAAAGCAGCACACAAAAGAACTCCCAAAATTAATTTATATGTGGAAAAGAACATATCTTCAGAAAATCATGTTTAAACTTTTTTATGTAAATGGTAGCAGTGGATTATGGTAGATAAATCTCAGCAATATTTGCAGTGGCTACTCACCACATGCTCAAAAATAAGTACCTTACCAAAATAGCAACTAGATTCAAGTACTTGTTAAAAAGCAATTGTCACACACGGATAATTAAATAAAAATAATGGTATTTCTTCTTCTATAGTTATAGAAATGAAAATAACTTAACCTCTGATATTTTAATGACTCTATGATTTAATATTCTATAGGTAACCCAGATGATATATGTTAAGTCCGTGAACATTGCAACGAACGTTGTGTATGCCAGAAGAAACATTGGGGCACTCTTCCATCTCTCCTTCCCTTCCCCCACCCCATCTTTTGTGTTCATTCCTAGATAAAAAGTAAAGAAGGAATGAGGCTTTCTGTGTTGGCATTGTGAATTGCAGCACAGCTACAAAAAAACTCTTGTCCTTTAAACGACCGCTCCAAGTAGCGGACGGAAGCAGGGCTTGCTTTGAGCTAGGAACGGGCAGCGAGAGCAGAAAATAATGACAGAGGGCACAGATACTCTGCTGAAGGCAGCGCTTGTCCTGCCCATATGCCCTCTAACAGTCAACAAATTATTTGTTGTGGAAAACACTGGCTACTCTTTTGGCATCATTTTCTCAGTGTAAGGGAGAAGATGTAAAGAATAATGTGATGTGGGGGAAGGGAGGAAAGATCTTTGCAAAGTGGT
Source organism: Gymnogyps californianus (assembly GCF_018139145.2). Lineage (NCBI taxonomy): Eukaryota > Metazoa > Chordata > Aves > Accipitriformes > Cathartidae > Gymnogyps > Gymnogyps californianus. Next base: position 54,324,864 of record NC_059472.1, on the reverse strand, counting down.
TTCCAGCATGCTATCGTTAAGGGGAAAGGGAAAATGTTTTGGGAAAGCACTACTGCAGCTGAATAAGTACATTCAGAAAGACAGGAGTCTCTCTGTAAGATGCACCTCTTTTTCCTCCAGCCTTGCACATCTTTAGTGTATGTTGGCTCCTAGTAAGTCTTCTTCTATGGTGCAGGAATATAATTGCAAGGTCTTTCCGCCACTTGTGAAAAGACTGACCCAAAGTTTGTGACCAAGCAGCAGACTGAAAAAGGAAGAAGGATCTGCAGGGAGAGGCAATACCTTTTCCTCAGACTCACTGATAGAGCTGGAGCAGGGGAAATGAGAGCTTTTGTCTCAGAGTAACTTTGTCAGGTTCTTAAGGAACAGTGGCTGCAAGGTTGCCTTTTTTTTTTCCAGCTATGGTTACCTGCTTTTCCCTGCAAACCTTGGTTCCCTTTCATCCTTGGGCCATCATGCTGTAAATCTGCTGCTACATATTAAAAAGATCACACCATGTAGAGAAAAAAATGTGAAAGTCACATTCACTTTGGAATTTCAATTAATGTTCCATCATCATGTGTTCCTCTTTTGTGTCTCTTGCTTTTTGTGGAGCAAGTTTGAAAAAGATCATGGTTGCTGCAGAGATTAAACCCAGCTAAGCAGAATGTCAGCAGTGCATTAGGTCCTTAGCATGCTTCTGGGCTGATTCTCTTATCATGTTACCTGATGTTTTTAACTGGCCATATCTTCTAGCCATTAAAAGATGGCTTTTAATCACATGTGTGAAGAGATATATTATTGCATGCTTGTCTTAGGTAAGTTAAAAATGTTAATCACGAAAATACAGTGTTAAATCATTTTTAAAAGGTTATCTCAAAGTGAAATTTCCTCCACAGGTTCTCTGCCAGGAATGGTGAGAGAGATTTCAATTAGAACAGGACATCAAAACCTTAATCTTTTTACAACTTCAGATATCGTCTTTGGAGAAAAAGACGATAATGCATTTGCCCTTCAGGAGCAGGGAGAAAGAGAATTCCCTGAGATTTCCTTTTATTTTGTAAATACTATTGAAGGAGGCAAATGATGGCCTTTTTCAGATGTGGAGTCCTCAGTCTTGGCATTTTCATTAGGAAAGTTGGAAACACTAGCATGGCTTGATTTATATACATGGACAGTGAAGCACTAAAATATATGCTTGCTTTATCATAGTGAAACTATTGATGTTAACTGACACGAGATCACAGGAATTTCAGAAGAGCACTGCCAAGGTGAGAGGCTGAGAAATCTAGGTAGGCTGATGTAGGGTAAGTATATTTGGGACCACTCAGGCACTTCCCAAGAGGTTTGATTGTAACCGTTCAGGAAAAATAACTAGACACCATCAGAAGAAAATTGAAGATACTGTCATGCACAAAACCTGTTAATAAGAGTGTTGAAGGTATTATATAAAAATATATAACCCTTTCTTATTTGAAGTGGATTTCTATAACTATTATAAAGCAAAGCAGCACTGGGCAATCTTCACTTTGAGTTAATGACTTCCTAGGGAAATGAGGAGCTTATCTGTGAAACTTGGAGCCACTAGCTGCTGGGACATAATGTTTAGCTGGATTCAATCAAGAAGCAAAAGCATACAATTTGGCCCTTTATAGACAGCTATCATGACACCTTATATAGCTTAGTTAACTGGTTATCTAGAAATTTTAAGTAAGTTTCATAAAGAGGGCAGGGAAATAATGGAAGCCATGGAAAGTTTATATTCTTTCTCCTAATGGCAAAACTTTTATGTATACACACAAATTTTAGATTAACCCCTGGGTTAAAAAACTCTGGTCCTGTGTTATTGCTCTACTGGGGCGCAATGGGGTGCTTTTGGGGAGGTCCACGGTGTTTCACTTCAATCCTGCCTACATGTTTCTGCAGTCTTCGTGAAGTTTGCTGCCCCACTGGCTGCATGGATTGAGCCATTTGTGCAAGTTAAAAGTTTTATAGAGGACATGTTTTTGTGAGACTATTTCCTGATTTTCAGTAGTTTGAGAACAGCTGAATGAGGACATAAAGGAAGTAATCTTAACTTTGGGTTAATGAATTTTTGGGGAAGTGTTTAACCATGGACTTCAATGCCATGAGGTATCAGGACAAAGAGTCTAGTTGGCTTCAGTAAAGAAATATTGTGTAAAATTTGGACCTTTGTAGAGAGCTACAGTGACATCTGCAGAAGAGTTCTAAACCAGGGACAGATATCTGTAAATTACTTAGGTTTGTCTTTCTACAGATTTTTTAAAAAAATGCAGATGCACTGTAAAAATACTTTTTTAATATATTCATACTTTATATGGAATATTTAACTGCATAAGCAAATCCTTCCTTGGTGGCATGGTATTATGTTGCTCCATTTCAGGATAAATGTGTCACAGATGAAAAAGAACATGGCAAATGATTTGTCTAGTAGATTTTTTTTTTTTCCCCAAAGTTGAGAAGAAACTCCTAACCTGAAAAGGGTCTATTTTCAGAAAAATATTCCCCAAACTACTGGAGCTGATTAAACTAACCTATGAGTAATGGACCTTGCCCTGTGGTGGACATGATAATTCGTGCTAGTGATAATGAAAATAATGTCTTGACAATTCATTTTTCTTGAGAATGTGATTTAAAATATTTTTTTGTATCTTTTGTTGTTGGTGTGTGTCTTAATCAGTCACTTTTCAACCTACTTTGTCATCAAAAGCTTGAAAAATCCAGGAGTTCTGAGGAATTGGTGTTCTAAGGGTTGTAATTCAGCAATTTTTCTTCACTGATTTTTTTCATAACTCTTCCACTTCATGTCCTTTTAAACTGAACTCCTGGAAAATTCCTTAGATAGAAATAGACTTTTTTGTAGGTTGCTTAGTTTCTTTAGCTTTCTTTTCTTTTTTTTTTTTTTTTTAAATTCACTTCATGTAAAGGAAATTTGTATTCAAGAGAATATTAATTTATGCTAATAAAGTTTTAGAGCTGAAATGTAGGTATACAGAAGGTGGGTAACAACTTTTGGTGCTCCATACTGCCAAGACAACACTTTAATTCCCTCTCTTTCTGAAACATGAAGGCTGGAGTTTCAGTGCAAGTTGTATGCCTGTTTCCTAATGCTTCCTAGCTGTGCAGTGGATGTTTCCTTGTCCTGCAACCACTGCCTTTCTCAAAAGTCTCCTTCCTGGAGACTCTTGAGATATCATCTCCTCTACCGGATAATCCCCTCTCTTCTCTGGAAAAGGCACGAGCCTTGGAAGACATTATGTAGGTCTTTGGTATCCTTGTGAACTCAGCTCTTTTCAGTTGGCCTACAAACATAGAGAGCAAATTATTTGCAGTGCCACTTAATGGAGCTGTGTAAACTTTCGATAGTGTGCAAGTTATTAACAAAAGTGAGCTTTTTTCCTGTCTGTAAATGAAATCAAAGCATTCTTTTTTCGCTTATTTTAAAATTATGTGATCAAATTTGAAAACACATTTTAATACAATGGAGCGCTTGTTACTTACTCTCATGCTGTCTTCAACTACTAATTTGTTCATTAAACAGGAATTTTGGATGTCTAAAATATTTAGATTGGGAGATAAGCATAGGCTTAAGATCACTATCTGAGCTCCTATGGTAGGAGCTTTACTTACTTTTTTCCAATGGTTGTTGTAAACAAAATTCATTAACTCCAAAACAGATTTCAGGGGAATGTTGAAAGGCCATAAATACCATCAAGGAAATCTGCCGTCATCATCTTGAAAGGATGCTACAGCATTAAGAACTGTAAAAACACCTAACTAAATAAAGATATTACTCAGCATGTATTTGTATTATTTTTTCGCATGTTGCTCCTCAGCATGTTACACAGCTATCGTAAACAGAGATTTCTTGGGTATTGCAGCAGAAGCAAAGACTAGTGGTAGCAACTAAGCCATGCAGATAAGGAAACGCTGCCCAAAGTGCTGTCTGTAAACCTGCATCCGTTATGGTGTCCAGTCCTACGGCACACGGGATTACCAAGCCTTGCTAAGTTTAAAGTACAGTAATCCTCTTTCATGCAGTAACACGTGTAGATTCTTTACAACAGCTTAGATGGTAATTAGCAGGGGATTTCGGATTCATTGACTGGATACAAATATAGCATCAGGGAGGGAAAGACCGAGGCAGCAGTTCTCAAACTAGGGGTCACTAATGCAATAAGGGTTGTAGCATTTATGGGGGGGGTGGGGATGACCCAGCAGAATTTCGAGGAGGGGTGAGCGTTACTAGCATTTGGGATTGCAAACACAGCCATGGAGTCTTAATCAGAAACAGATAAAGACTGTCTTGGCTGGGAGAAATTTCTGGTTAGATCTATGTTTTCTGCAGCATTTTGTAACCATAGATGTAAATCCTTTGGGGCTGACACTCCAGCCGGCTGTGGCAGCGGTTACTGTTCTGCTTTTGAAGTATTAGGAGAATTGTGGCTGTTGAATCAACCTTATTAATTTAGTATATTTTGATATGCCTTACGAGAACGGGCATGGGGTGAAGTGAGAAAGAAAGTGAATTTGAGCTGTCTCCACCTGACCTTGTTTTACCTGCCGAGACATTACCACTGCAGTTAAGGGAAAGAAAATGAAAGATTTTACAAATTCTAATATTCAGCAGATCGATGTGGTCATCAAATGAATCTTACTGCAAATGCATTGGCTCTTTCTGCTTACAAATTTTCTGCATTTTAGTTATTCAACCGGTAATAATGAAATACCACATCATACTTCTGGTCTCACTGCCAGCTAGCAAAGTTGAGCAAACACAGAAGAATTTGCAGGTTTAGAGTTCAAGGGAGTAATGAAAATCCTTTTAACTATCTTTTAGTACTTGGGAGGAATGTTATTTTTGTAAGAACAAGATTCATATCAGCTCTAAATGCAAACTCAGATCCTAGAAATATAAGCTGAATTCACACCTTTGTGTGACTTAGAACCTATGAGTTCAGCTATTTGTTTATGTATCAGCTGTTGCATACTCACTTTCTTGTCAGAAGAGCAAGGGGCTGGAGTATATAGCCCTACGTGAGAGTTGGTTTTGAACAGTGGTTTGAATTTAAAAAAACATACCATCAGAAATTTATTTGAATTAGCATTTTTATTTTTTTAAGCAACAGTAAGGGCTTTATTTTGACTCTTACTTTCACTTGTAGTGAGCTTGTAGTGAATTTACCAAGAATGGGCTTTGGCAACTGGGTTTTTTTAAACATTTAATAAATGCTTTAATAAATAAGCATTTATTAAATAAGCATTTATTAAATGAAAAATTCCTTCTTCTCTGTCCTGTCCACAAGATACTAACCAAGTTACAAAAAATATTTTATGTTCAATATATTGAATATTTTACAATTAAAAAGTCATCCTGTTTTTCATCAACATTTTCATTTTTTAATGAATGTTGCACATCTCATTTTGTTCGATGCTTGTATTAGTTTCTCCCTCTCCCTCCCTTTCAAAGCACTGAATAAACAGTCCTCCTGCTTAAGGCTGCTCCTTGATGAACTCTGAAGTGTCACATTTTTTACGTTTTTATGAAAATATCTTCCCCTGTGCTGTTAGTGACTTCCCTTGCTTTCAGTAGCGGTGCTGAAAAAGCGCACCAAGAAATATTTCAATAAATTTAAGACTGAAAGTAAAAGGGAGACGACTAAGTGTATGCAAACACTTGCTTTCTGGTTCAGCTGCCACGATGAAGATGTTATATGTGTGGTCAGAAAAGCACACGTTGAAACTTTACTTTTACGCCAAAATGGCAAGTCGTGTGCTGTCAGCAAAGGCTGGTGGCAGTGGGTCAGCGATCGGGCGCTCCCTCAAATGGGGAAGTGCTGGATTTTGACCCATCCTTTCCCACGGGAGATTTGATCGTCGGCGCTGGGCGGGCTGGGTTTTGGGCTGGGGCTCTGGGCATGGGTCGCAGTGGCAGGGCAGCAGCTTCCCCATGTGGGTGCTGAGCTCGGCCTGACTTTGAGCCCCAGGGGTGCAGGCTGACCTGCTCAGGCAGATGTGAAGGTTCCTCCAGCTCCTGGCTTTTGGCTGCATAAGGCCTGTGAGCAGCTGTTTCTCCTCTCTTCCTAAAGCAGATGTAAACACTATGCAAGCCACCCACAGAGTCGTGCAGAAAAGCTCATCTCAGGCTGGGTTTTTTTCCTCTTAAAGCTGTCTATCTTGTACAACAAATGTGCAATGTTAAGTACTTTATTTTGCAAGGAAAGACATGAATCTGTAGCTCTTTGGTCAAAAGATGCATCCAAGCCTTGATCTACTTCTATTTTTTTAATTTAGTTTTCATTCTGCCCAAAATTATTCTGTATTTTTAAGACCCAATTTCACAAATAGTTTCAAAACATCTGAAGTGGCATTTTTAGATCATGAACTAGTTGTGGAATATTTTGACCTATTTCTGTAGATGAACCCAAAAATTCGAAAGGAAAATAAATGTTGTCTTCAATGAATCTTAATACTATCTATTTTGGAAGACATCATTTCTGTTTACAATCTACCTGCAAACTTTGTCAAATCTGTATTGAATATCAATAGGGGAGAAAAGTACAGAAAGAAACTTCCTTTTTCTCAGACTTTTCAGCAGAAAAAGATTTGAGTACAAAGTGTAACTATTATGCTGATACCTCCTCTATGCTGTTACATTACCACTTTGCACTTGTATCTGTGCCACCACTCACCATGTACATAGTGCCTGTAACTTCTTTGGGATTTATTTCTAGGGACCAGAAGGCACACTAGTCTGTTGCACTGACAAGACATACTAGTATTCTCTCATCCCTGATGAAATTCATAACACCCTTAATGTTTCTTCTTGATGCTCAAGAAACTTAATAGGTCATCAAAAACATTCACTTGCCATCACGACCGCCATGGTTCTCCTGAGATCGCTTCTTTGCTTGCTTTAATCACAACTAGGCATTCTATTTTTTCTCACTGCCTTGTTTTCAATTGATTTTCTTAATTAATGCATCCAAGCTAGTAAGCAAATAGAGGGGAACAGGGCAAACTGTGGGGTAGTAATTTCGTTTGTTGCTGTGCTATTCTATTGTTTTCAGTTCCACATTAACTCTGGTTCATATGATCTTTTTTCTTACTCTGTATGACTCACAGGCTAAACAGAGCAGATGGGGGAGTGATTTCAGACAGTGACCTCATTTCTGCACATACTACTTCTCAAAAAGAGACAGCAATCAACCTGTGTCTTAGAAAAAGTTTGGGTTTTTTTTTTTCTTTTACTGCATTATAGACATGAATAATTTTGAAAAGACAAAAGGGCAAAGGGGAAGAATCTGAGCTTCCAACACCACCAGTGTACAATATGCAGAGCAATGATCAGTCTTGAAATTATGGAGTGAAATATAAAACTGTAAGAGAAAGACAAGAATACAATTTCAGTAGCACCTTGGGTTTGATATTTACCTTTGCTCTAGCAGTATTTGCAACATTAAGCAGACAGTGCTTCAATCTTACTTTGGTGTTAAGCTGACTCTCAGGAATATATCCTTAAAGCTCACAACACTTTTGTATTTTCTTCAAATCTCCAATCCAATGAGTCAAGTTTTTACAAAATAACCTTCTCTTTTAAAAGAGGAATATTAATATACTCAGAGGAAATCTTTAAGGTTTAGAGTGAGGATACCCTGAAGCTTAAGAAAAGAAGTAAATAAGTGCCTGTATTTTTAAGCATGTTTAAAATGTTAATATATATTAAACTAGTATTTTGAGTTTTGAAAGAGGTACAACATCATAAATCTGAAGTGTCATCAATATGAATAAGCTGTAACAGAAAGAAGCTAATTTTTTAAATTTATTAGTTAATTTCTCTCCATAGAGCTACTTAAGGATACAAATATTAGTGAATATTATACTTAATTTGCTTAAAGAGCAGGTAGCATGGTAAAACTAGTGATTTGCTGCATTATAATCACAAATATTTATACAAACATTTTTCAAATCACATTGATTTATTTTTTAGATAAAAAATTCTAGAAGTTATAAAAGTATAGAAAGGATGACATCAGTGATAGTAAATTACCTTGTGTGAATCTGTAAGGAATAATTATCAGAAGGAGTAATTACTATGAGACACTGACAGGAGAGTGGGGAGTTCTGGATTTCTGGTGAAATAATTGTCTGATTCAATAACTCATGAATGTGTGTTATGTCCTGTGAGTTGACACTGCTTCTTTTAAAGGTAACTTTTGTCAATATTTGGAGCTTTATTATTAGAGGTGATCTCTGTCAAATTTCAATCACAAGGGGGGACTTCTGAGGAGGTAGATTTTCTGAGTCTGCTCCGTTTGTTTGAGAAAAACCTGACTTGTTATTTTCAGTAAGAAATTAGCATTCTTTTTGTTTTTCCTTTTACCACTGAAGGTATTTCTCTCCATTTGATATCTTTGTATTGTCCTCTGTAGGAAGAATTTGTGGGTGGATGGTAAGACTTAATCCTGACCAAGGCAAACAGAGATGCGTTTATGCACTGACAACCTGCACTCCACTTCTAACTCGTGCTGGGGGAAAGCACAGCCAAGCTGAAGCCGAGAATTAAATCCACTTTCTTACTTTATTTTCTTGTAAATGACCCTGACTAGCTCAGAGGACTGAGCTTTTGTGGCTTTTGTGGTGATTTGTGGCTTTTTCCCCTGTCCTGCTCTTCAAACACTACAAGCAGCCTGCAAGCCACTGCCCCAGATCAGAGGAGAGCGATGCCAAGCGCTGCTGCGGGAGACTGGCATTGCCCGGGGCTGCATGGCCAGAGGCTCTCTGAACTTGCCAGTCATCCTCAGCACACGTCTTTCCTAATCCCTGCTGAGGTTTAACTTGTACTGGAGGTGGAGTTTCTTACCCTCGCTTTATTTCCTTTGCAAGACTTTAATGCAGTTGTCCTTCATCCCAGAACATGAGAGAAAAATAAGGTGACTGTAGTTCCAACATTATACAACAAAGGAAACCAGAGGTAATATGTGATTTTATATAATTCTCAGAATACTTGTGATATGTTGGGGTTTGTGACCTGTAAGAAATACTCTCTGTTGTAAGAGGTGAACTTCTATTTGAGGGGCACTGGAAAATTGATGAGTTATGAGCACAGTAGCTGTAGTTGTAGACATAGTTCTGCAAGTAACTTTACAAACATACATCACGCAAACAGATTTTTCCATTACTTGAGAATTGTTTAAACTCCTATAAATGGTTGAAAGCTATTTGTTGTGGTGGGGGAGAATGAAAAGCACTTTTATAGGGTAGTTAGGAAAAAATTCCATTACATCTGTTATGTAAATACTGTGAAATCAAATTAGAGCAAAGAATATTGAAGAAGGGGGGTGAGGGGAATATTAAGAATTTCCTTTTCTCACAGAGCAGGTAAAATGCTTCATCAAGAATCTTCTCCCCCAGTGAAACTCGCCCTGATTAGTTTAATTATGCAAAGATTAGTCTTTACTTCATGTCTCTAAATCACAGTAATGATGGTACTGTCAGATTACGGAAGAGGTACTAAGCATCTTATAGGAAGTCCTTTCTAAACCTTTGCTATGAGTTCAGAATAGAAATGTATTATTCAGTGTAATATTTTTCTTGAGAATTAATCTTTCATTAAATTAAATGGAGATACCACTCGCATTCTAACATGCAGATACTTCTCCCGTGGATCCATATTCTGTTTGATGTTAAAAATGGCTTAAATTTTGTAAACAGAAAAGACCATTTTATGACTGCCGCAGTGTCAAAAACAGCTCTTGTACAAGCACTGACCAGCTGATGTATTTCACAAACACTTTGCCTAAAATGAAGGCTGTACACATGAGACTGTGTCTGTTGGCATAAGCATGGGGCAAAGTAGCCAGTTAGGGTCAATGTTTGTATAGAATAATGTAACGAGGAGATTACTAGCAACTGATTATAGAAGGGTTTTATTCACCAGTGAGGATTCATATATCGAAACATCTGCAGTCTTTCACCATGAAGCCCAAGAGTAAGCCAGTTGAATGTGGAAGATGCTGAGGCTGGCCACTGGGAAATGGGAAATCATGTGCCTGAGTTTCGTGCTGTGATGGTGTCAAATCTGACAAGTGTAGGTATTATCAAAAGGTGGTAAACTGTCACCTGGACTGCTTTGCTCACTCATCTAGTTGTCAGCTCCAGCTCCTGCAGAAATGTAATCTTGTCTCTAATGCTTTTCCACTGTTTTTCTCTACTGCAGTGTGGTTCTCAATGGCTTTATGTGCTGAAAGGCTACTATGGGCAGCAATGGCTTTCAAACACATTTGCCGCTTACTGATGAACTAGCTCTGAGGCAGGGCATTTCCCCTCACTCGCTGCCTCTCTACAAGTAAAAAAATACTTGTAAGCGAACTGGGTGTCTGCTTCCTAATGGAAGACTGACTGGAGCTTCTGGCTGTTTTCTCCTAGTGCGCCTGATTACGAGGACTTACCTACGGGCACACAGAGGGAAAGGTGGCCATTACGTGCGAGAGCGGCTTATTTGCACGCATGCCTCCATTCAAGTATTTGTACTTATTCCGCATTTGTACTTATTTGCTATTTGTACTATTTAGCAAGTATTTGTACTTGCTAAAATATTTGTATTTGCTTATGCCAATAACAGAAGGTCAAATCCTCCCTTTGGAAAGCTCTGGGGATCAGAGGACGACGAGGCAGCCTGCTCCCCGCCTGCTCTGCACTCACTCCCTTGGGCCTGCTTTATGGGCCTCATTTTCCTGGTTTTGTAAAACCACTTTTTGATCTACTGGTTAGAGTTGTATAAATGTAGACACATGCATATTGGTAATGACCAGATAGTCCTTAAGGTTAAGCATTAAAAATAATCATACAAAACAAAAGAGAGAGTCCCGTGACAAATAAAAATTACACTAGAGAAAAATTCTATTTTATGGTCCCCAGGGCTTAAAATATAAGGATTGTCTGAAATACTAGCCGTAATGAAGGGAATAATAATTTTTTTCTGATTACTGAAATGTTTTCACAACTTCCAGCTACAAGGCACAGATTCACAGCGCTTTTGCCTAGAAAAATAGCCTTTTGCATCACAATGTCCCTTCTTTGGGCACAGGGGAGTAATAAGCTTTTTGTGAGTAATAAGCCTCTTTCATGCAGTAACATGTAGATTTATAACAGCTTACATTATAATTAGAGAGTAATTTAAATTCATTGACTGTATACAATTACAGTTTTCCTTTGTCTGATTTTTCTGACCTATGCTTTAGATTGTACCTTACAATGCACCTCCTACATTAAGCATCATTATAATTCCCACTGACTACTGATGTATTTTCCATGGTATTTAAGAGATTTCTCAAGGGAATACTGCAAATCCTGTAACTAAAAAATACCACAGTGCAATAAATAGCCATTTTTAATGGCATCCATTATTTTCCCAAGATGTAATGTCTCAGGGGGCCTGAGTCCAGTAGAGTGTCTGATTAGCCATAAGTCCTTTATAAATCTGCCTCCACTTGTTACTTCTCCCTCACAGGCATCTGAGATTGTTCCTCACTTAGCACAGCAGCTCCGCACAAAAGTTCCTTCCATTTGGTTTTATCTCGAAGTCCTGGGAGAGTTTCCTGATTGATGGTAGCGTGTTCAGCCAGTGGACATTAGTGGGTTGAATTATTGCCACTAGTGCGTTAGCTTTCAGAAAAGTTTAGGTTAACACTTATCTTTGGCTGTGATAATATTTCTTTCTATTGTAATCGGTTCTTCTAACCTTGTGTTATTTCTATCAAATCTGAGATTAATGATACAATCTGGTTTTGTGTTCTGTTATTGCCTGAGCACACCAAATAGGAGCTATGACAAATATTGCTCTAGAAAACTCCTAAGCAGTAGCTAACTCTTGTTAGCCTAGTTAGGGGGAGTAAACACTCCTATTGCATGGGGAATCTTATGAATCATTTATGAGAAGATAGTTTTAAAAGCACTCGAAAAAGTTGGAGATCATTGAAGTAATAAAGACACAAAATCCAACTCCAGTTTTTGGTATCAGCCAAAGAACATCATAGTTGCATTATAACTAAGTTATATGTCACAAATGTATTGGTGAATACAGAATAATGGGAGAACTCCAGTCACAGCAAGAGAAAAAAACAGAACTGAGGATGTTAACACATAATTTGGTGCTATTCTATGACTCATTTTCCACCCCATGATACTTAATCACAATGAAATGACATAAAGATACACTGAAAAAAGTGAGATGATAGCTGACTTTCAGCAATTTTTCAGGTAGCTTTTACTGGAAGCAAAACTTGAATATTGCATGAGTATTAAAAATAAAAAAAATCTGAGTTTCTTTAGAGAGACTGCTAAAGCTGTACATAAAATCGAACAATGCTTTTAGACTTCAAAGTCTCAGTCTCCTGTGAAATACTTTTGCGCATCTGACAAAATTCTTGAGTGTCAAGTACAAACTCTGTCTTGTTTCTGGATTCCTTCTCAAAATGTCACTCTGTGTTCACGGTAGATCGTCAGAATGGGGGTCTACAGTGGAGAGAAGGATAAAGAAAAGTCATGTGAATGTTTAATCTCCCTGTGATCATCAGTCAATATACAGCCAAAATTATTTATAAAGGGCAGAAGCCTATCACTGAACACTGATGTACAATTCCCTTAGACTGTGAGGCCAAAAGAGAGCACAAGAGGAAAATGCTGATGAGATGGGGATGGTACGACAGAGGAGAAGAACGCTTTTTCCATTCCTTGGAGAAAAAAGAAATTCTGATTACAAAGGAGCTTTCTCTGCACACAAGACATAAAGTTCCTGCAATTTCACAGACAGGAAGAAAATTTGTGTATTTATCATCGCTTGCATAACCACTACAAGAAATGATCATGGAACTGGCCCAGAAACATAACATAACTTCATTTTTAAAGCAACTGCTGATGCATTGGATAGCAAGTGTATCAATAGTGCTTTTACAGCTATTTGGAAGAGTGGAGAAGAAGAGGGAATCTCCTTTCTGCTTCCTTGAGAAATGATAGCAAAGTAAAGGTGTCGGAGGAACAATTTAAGCTTTTTAAGAGCTGAATTAGTATTCCAATGGAATTTCTACACTTCAAAGAGTTTTGATCTTACTGACTCTCACTGCACTTCCAGGATTCTCTTTTTCATATATTTAATCATTTAGGTAGATGGGTAACTTGGCAAATAACAAGAGACAGTTTAAATTAATATCCTGATGGGTGCACTTGTATTAAATAAAATACTTCGTAGATAACATAGCTGCCAGAGGATAAACTGGAAACAGATAATAAAGAATCAAGGCAGAAGTCTTACAAATGTTTAAGGTTATGCTTGTTTCCACACATGAGCAATGTTACTGCTGATAGTAGGAATATTTTCAGTGACTAAGGCAGTACATGTTTGCAAAACTGGGACCTTAACTACTTTCCATGGTCTCAGGAAGGTAGGGAAAACAACTTTCCCTTCAGAAAATTTGAAAAGGAAGTATGTTGTGAGAAGAAATCTGAAAAAAGATCCATCTAGATGGATTTTTTTCCTTAATTGGTAGAATTGTTCAGTGTTAGAAACCGCCATTTTGCTTATAAAATGCCAAGTCCATTGATTGCTTTGAAAAATAAAGCAAGCTAAATGAATAAGTGTACAGAACTCCAAACTTTGAATTATTTACTACATGCAGATAGAAAATCCCCAGGAGGGACTGGAACAGTTGTTGTCTGAAGGTTCAGTTCACTCAGTTAATAAAAGCTTCTGGTGATTTGGTAGATATTTGGAGCAAAATAGATCTGGCGACAAGCCTGAAGACATTTCTCTAGCTTTGGGCTGCAAGAAATGTGGCACACATATTTACAAAGGAGGGAGGGAAAGAGAGACTGTTTAAAAAACAAAACAAAACAAAACAAAAGTAGATAAACTAATGCTCCATTTTCAGTATCTCTCAGCTTGAGATATAGTGAAGCACATAATGTCCCTGTAGCTACAGCAGGCTTCCTCATAAATACTGGTGACATGCTGAATCCTTTAAGAAAAGGAATGGAAGTCATTAGACTTCTCATTAATGGCATAGCTCTTGGGTAAGAGTCCTAACGACTGCTGAAGCATGAAAAGACACCCTGGTAACTGCTGATCTGCCAAAAGATTTCTTCCTCCCCTGCTATTTCCATTGGATCTTTTCTTTATAGACAGAGAGGAGCCTGAAATGTAAGATGCGAACCATGATGTGAAAGATGCAAGACCTAAGTATGTATATTAAGCAAAGGCCTCATGAAAGCAGGAGCTTCTTTGCTGATACCTTTCCATTCTCACTCAGTAACATGGTGTTTTTTGTCTTAATTATATGTGTGGGCCTACAGAAACTGTAAAGTACGAAAACCAGAATGCTTTAAAAATTGTTTTTATGATCTTTGATTTAAGTCATTTTTTCTGATGTCTGTGACAGATGGTGAAAACTGAGATAACACTACAACTGTGTGAGGCAGAAGTAAATGTAGATCTAAAATGACTGAAAATGCTTGCAAAGATTAATTACAGTAGAGGGATATGCATGCCATAGCTGGCACAGTTTCTCTATATCATACGTAAGTATATTTGATTATATAAGTTCAAAAATAGCTTTTGTGCAGTGACTCAGATGCCTTTTTATTTTTGATATGCATTAACTTTCATAAATTCCTTTGATGTAAACCAAACTCCACATTCTCTGCATCATCAGTATGACTTCTTTGGATATTTTGTTGTAAAATGTAAGAAAGAGAATATGCTGCCCCAGCTGCACTTTGACAAACTGGATCATTCTTTATGTGCTCACTTATAAACAACATCCATGCCACAGCAGGATGAAAAACTAGCACATTTTAACAAGAAACAGGGACACCATTCTCCCACCTTCTGCATCAGAAAAGCAGGTAGGTTGCCTAGGAGAATACTGTGGGTACAAAATATTCTATGTTAATGAAGGGTATGAATTTGTAATAAATCAGATGTTCTAGGATTACTATTTAGTCATGTTCTGCCTCTTATATGTAATGCAACTTATTCATTAGGAAGGAGGGACTGACAGATAAATTTGCATTTATGATAGGGTAATAGCATGGACTTTGGAAGTAATTTTAGAATAGATTCTGGGAAAGCAGAAGAAATACCATTGGTTACCAATTAATAGCTTCCTATTTGGAATGAAAACATCTATTTTGAAGATACCAGGTATGGAAACACAAAGAACAGTTTGAAGAAGTAAGAGGGCATAAAATCTTTGGGACTAACCAGGATGTTAACTTTGAAAAGCAAATCCCTCGCTTGCAGTTTCCGTATTTTCTTTTGCCCCTGCATGGTCAGCTTTTTGTTTCCCTCACCTCTAGGAAATGGGCCAGAGGGTGGCTTTACCTAAATTACAGAGAAAGCACCTTGTAGAGATGAAAATGAACTGCTTCTGCTTGGCTAGGGCTCCTTTGCCTCGTCAACAGCATTAGCCAGCTGGAGAATGAACGTCTGACATTTCTGGGCCTCTATCCTTGGGCGAGGAAGGGGAAAAGGAGGTTGTTCTACTCTATCAATTGTACGTCTAATGCATGAGAGAAAATGGGTCTGTTCTCCAAGATCTGGCCTAGTGGTACAGTTTTTGAGATATGCAAATATCTGCTGTTGCCCCAGATTCTGCTCAGTCAGACGCTGTTCTTCTGGTCAGGATTTCAAAGAAGGTAAGGTCAGCACCCTTACAGGGAGAAGCCAGAACTTGAGTCAGCTGCACTTTTTTTTTTTGTTTTTTGTCTGCCATTGTTGCTAAAATTCAAGACTCGGTGCCAGTGATATTTTTGGAGTGGGATGAGGAAAAAATAGTAGAATTATAGAGGTTGTAGAAAGACCGCTTTCCAGTTAGTTTTCAGCATAGTACTTGCATGCCTGTATGGGAAGTTTCTTCTTTCTATACATATGATACTTCTCATACTACTTTGTTTCCTAAAAGAGAAAAAATTATTCGTAGCTTGATGCATCAGAAATCAGCACAATCTCTTTTTCTTCCATTTGGAAGATTAATTACTGGTTTTGATGAATGCATGATTAAAGTTGCTAATAAAATTATTGCACTGAACTGATCTGTTTCATACAAAATTCCATGATATGTTTTACTGCTAAGAGCTTTATTTACCTCGAAGTTGAAGGATGCACGCTCTCTTGCATACAATTGCCTGCACTCTTCTTTTTTCTTCATCTTTTCTTTGCTTGCTAGTATACTGCAGAAAGAATCAAATGTTTCCTCCTTTTGCAGGCTGCTGATTAAAGACCCGTACCTTGGCTATTGAGGCATGCAGTTATTTTAGCGTAAACATGGTTGCCAAACAAGAATACAGGAAGCACATTAACTATAACTCTGTTTTGTTATTAAAGCAACAGTGTTGTTGACTCAGGGAACAGAGATCTATTTAGTATTCCTCTAACATGCTGTACAGTATACAGCCTAAGGATGGTTTGTTATCAAGTGCAAGTAAGTTAACCCCTACCAGAATCACAGAACAGTTGAGTCTGAAAGGCACGTCCAAAGGCCATCCAGTCCCACACCCCTGCTCAAAGCAGGGCCATCTACAGCATGTTGCTCAGGACCGTGTCCACTTGGATTTTGAATATCTCCAGAGACAGAGGCTCCACAGCCTCCCTAGGTAACCTGTTGTCATGTTCAACCATCCTTATAATAAAAAAAAAGTGATTTTTTTCTTATGTTTAAACAGAACTTCCTGTATTTCAGTTTGTGCCCATTGACTCTTGTCCTATCAATGGACACCACTGAGAAGAGTCTGGGTCTATCTTCTTTAGCCCCCCCCCCCCCCCCCCCCCCCAAGTATTTATACACATTGGTAAGATCCTCCCTGAGCCTTCTCTTCTCCAGGCTGAACAGACCAATCTCTCTCAGCCTCTCCTTATATGTCAGATACTTCCATCTCTTAGTCACCTTCACAGCCCTTTGCTGGACTCACTCCAATATGTCCATGTCTTTCTTCTACTGGGGAGTCCAGAACTAATCCTAAAGTTGACCCTGTGTCATGTGTACCACATCAATAACTTCCTACATCTTGCGTTCCTTTAAATCACCCAGACAAGATTTCTCCTTGTCTGTCAGAGTGAGCTTTTCTGAGGAGCAAGCAGCTCTTTCTTTCCCAGTGGGATCTCATATTGATATTGCTGACTGGACTCTGAATCAGAATGCAAAAGCTATCTGAAGCAAAATACTGCCTGTGACATCGGCTACAGAAATGGCAGGTCTTCTGGTCTGGAAGACTGGGAGATGTAATAGTGAAAGATTGGTCTGAAAAACAATGGGGGCAAACTTGAAATGTTGCCTTAAATCATTACTCATCAGAAGTCAAACTTAAGGGAAATAAATAGAACGGGGTGGACTAGACAGAACAGATAATTTTGATATCCCAGAATCATTTTACTGAACAGCAATGATGGAAGTGAGTCATTTTGCTCACTATGACTCAAAGGCGTTTCATATAAAATCAAGGTCTGTAATCTCTCTGCCTAGTGTAAATTATATTTGAATGGCAATAGGAAGATAAATGCTATTTATAAAGATGAGTGAAATGAGTTAGTATGCTGATTGGATAGTAAAAAAAAAAATCAAAGATGGAGATTAATCTTTGCAAATTTACACAGCTTAGAAGAAAAGTCTTTCAGTTTAGCGCTGTAGAATACTGTGTACCAGTAGTATGAGCTATAGATACCATAGGTCTCTTTACCTTCTGCCTTGTACCTGCAAGAAAAATGTACATGTCTGGAAGATGTGTGCTAGCCTGCTACTAAACTAGAAAAGTAGTTTTTACTCATTTTCCATTGAGTCAGTTAAAGAATTCAGCTAAAACCCTTGCACATGGATATGCCCATTGAGTCACATTGCAGGAATTTTCAAGCAGACAAAAATATCATGCAGCGGAATTGTCTTTTCCCAGTAAAACAAAAAAAAAAATTGCATAGATCTACAGTAGAGCCATTACTTCTTCTTACTGCTGTGCTGATGGTAGTGTGCCATTACTCTGAGGTTATTTCTAGGACCACAATTAGATTCTTGCACCTTGATTTTGACATTGCATTTAGACCTTTTCAGTATGAGTTTAAAGGAATTGTGGCTGGGTGCAGTGTCTCATTTACTCATTGCTGTCACTGCTGTTTTTTCCCAAAGTAAAGGGGTAAGAAAGACATATTTCATTATGAATTGAGGGAAAACGGTGAGTAGAGAGGACTATCTGCCTATTGCCCTAAGCCTTTGGCTGGGTTTTCAGTACAATGCTTTCCTCCCAGATGCTTCAGCTTTTCCCAAAGCACTCCTGGTTTTAGCTGTCTGAAACTTTCCATCTCAGCAAGCTCTTTAGGAGGAGAAACTTCTCCAGTTCCTTGCTTTGTCCCCTGCCTTTCCCCTCTGTTTGGAAAGATCTTTTTTTTCAGACAACAGGAACCCAGTGATGAGATCCAAAATGTAGCAAGCTGGTCCCAAATTCTGCTTCTCTACTAGAATGAATGGGAAGAAAACTTCCAGGAAGAAAATATGGTGGAATTTTCTTTCTCTCATTTTTCCCACGCTGAGGTGTCCCATGGAAGAGTATAATTGTGTCCAAACCACCTTTTATGTATGGGCAACACCATCCATGTTCATCAGTTTGGGATATGGTCCAGAGCAGGTGAATTGGTATTAATCTTCAAATGATGTATATTAAATTTGTAAATTTACAACTTTAAGGTAGTTAATGAAATATCAAAAATTATTCTTGAACATCTACATATGAAATGATGAAAAAATACAAATTAAATCCAGTTGTGCTCATCACTTCTTCCTTCCCCCTTTGGCATAAAAGGTCTACCAGATCATGCTGAAGATCTTGTCTCTAGCTGTGAACATCTAGGGATCAGAGTAAAACAATTGTGTTACTTCCACCAAACACTCCTTGTCTCCAGTAATATCCTTCAGGAACTTTTTTCTCCTTCTCTCCTATGTGACTAATCATATTTACCTACATGAATGATGAAACAATACTTTTGTTCTTTTGCTGTACTTCATTGCAGAGTGAAAGGAACTGTGCATGGTTCAGTCTCTAAGGATTAGTAACCTAAATAAGCATATATTATATTGGAGTCAGAACCTTTCCACTGTATAAGCAATACAATTGCTTTTGGAAAAAGTGTGATGCAAGAGCTAAACCTTAAAAGCCAACACTTTAAGTCCAATTTTATCTGTTTTTTGTCATTGCCATTCATTCATCCATACCATCTCATGCTTTGGAAGGTGGTGGGATTTTTTTGTTTGGTTTTTTCTTTTCTTTTTTTTTTCTTTTTCTTTTTTTTTTTTTTTTTAACTTTTCTGCAAAGATGTGATAGAGGTGCTGTAATAGTATGGTCTTAAAACATACTGGGTCTTGATACTTCTCATAAAGAAGATTCTGTAGTCCCTGCATAGTTGTTTTGAAAGGACTGCTTGCAGATGAATTTTATTGCTGTCCAGGTTAAGTGGGACTAACTCTGGAATAAAGTGGTAAATTTTGCCTGTAAAGATTTATACAGATGTTTTTTAATTTAGAATGATTCAATTTACATGTTTGTAGTCTGGCAATAACCATTCCATTTCAAGTGAAATAATTCAAATAAAGGTCACTAGATGTTACATTTTAAGCAGCTGTGAGTTATTAAATCATGTATATGCTGTACCAATTTTTGATAAAATCCCATGACAGGTATTCCTTATTTTGACGCAGAGAAATACTTGGTAAAAATTGTGAAAGTAAATTACATTTGGCCATTAAAGCACTTCTGGTTTTATTTAAAAGTCTATACTTTTCTGGAGACTGAATATCGCACAAGTATATAATCATCTTTAACAAAGAGAATGTATTTTTTTTCTGTAATATCCAGAATGACTTGCTATGTTAGACTCAGGACTGGAAAATTATACTGCTCTTACTATATAGAATAATTTACCACTAGAATCACCATATACTGCAAAAAGGTCTGCTCTGCCAAGATGGCATCATTAAACTTCTGTTCAAATTCCTGGAAAATCTCACAGGAGTCTAGGAAGTTTGCAAGGATGCCTAGCAATAGTCATAAAATAGAGCAACAGTGAAGTGAGAATGCAACGTCCTAACTGCAGAGGTGCTGTATTCTGTTTGATTCTATAACTCTGGTCCAGCTCCTGTTGTTCCAAGTACTTTGTGTCTATGCGGTCACTTCCTTTCCCAGTTCTGATCAGCAAGGATTAAATTACTGCTATCTGAGTACCATTCAGAGTCTGTGGTGAGAGTTAATAGAAAAGTGAATCAGATTGATGGGCAAGTGCTCCCAATCGAACTGCAACTAATCTGTCCATTTTCCTTAGCGGAGAGAGGTAAGAGAGGAAGCCAAGCCTGTGGCATCAGCATGCCATTAAGTCATGTCTGTGCTAGGGCAGGTCCAGTCCCTCCACCATCCCTTTTACCGTGTCTCCGCACTCACGTGAAGGACAGCACCCTGGTCCCCTGGGCTACAGAAGCCACTCAGACGTGGGGTGCAGTCAGAACGGCAGGTTCCCTGACCTGCAGCAGCCTGAGCCAAGTTGATCAGGTGCAGGGCTGCTCAGAGTGACCCAGAACAGCCCTGATTGCATGGTTTGCTTTGCCTAATACTCCCTTTTTCCCTTCTCACACATAATCAGCCCGAGCTCATTTTACTCTTTCCCTCAGTAGCCCTGGGTTTGCTGATTTTATGCTCTTATTTGTTAATTCTGGCTTGGTGAGAACCCCTGCTAAGCCAGCACCCCCTTTCACTGTACTTCGGTGTTATTCACCCAAGGGGAGTTTCTGATACTTCCTTTTCACTTTGGTAGTTTATCCCACTATTCACTATTGTCTTAATAGTTTTAGACCATTTATAGGTTTTGCCAACTACTTATCTTCTTTGATTTTGTACAGTGTCTAGCAGACTCTCACATTTTTTTCCTTGGTAGTTTGACCTCAGGCCAGGGCTCCCCATCTGCCTGTACACCTGAACTGAGTGATGGCATTTTGATTACAGATAATTACTTGTGTACAATCCCATGATTCGGGTTCAACCTAATAAAACCTTATCATCTGCCTGTTTGCCCATGCTTGTATATTGTACCCTATTGGTGATACTGTGATAGTGATTGCAGACTGGCAGCCTTGGCAGGTGAAGAAAATATCGATCTGAGAACTGAAGAAGGGTTCACGCAGGTGTCCTGTCACTGGAAGACAGTAGGTACTTCTCCTTTGGCCTGATCTGGAAATGGACAGATACCTTCCAGCACATGGCCCATGGTTGTCTTCTCCCTCTCTTTGTCCACACACGTGCACAGCACATGTACACACTTGACTGTTAAAGATTACTGAACTATAAATCAGAGTAATTAGGAACTGAGGGAATTAGTTACTGCTGCAATGGTGGAGGGGTCTGTTGCATTTCAGGAATTTTATAAACCTAGGATAGTGCGAGCTTAGCTTTCTTCCTGCTCTTTGCGCATCCTGTAGGAATGCTGGAATTACAGCAGTGAATCAAATCAAAGACCCACCCAGTTCACCGCTTTGTGTATCTAACAGTTTCAAAATAATAGGCGTTTCAGAGAAATGTGCTGAATGAGATGAATGTGCCGAATGTCTTAAGATCTCTTTAAGCCTTGTACACAAAGATCTGTTTCCAGCCTATGGATGACCGCTTCTGCATGCTCCCAGCTGCTAGACCCCTTTCTGGGGGAACACTAGAGCTGAAAGCAGTATCCTGGAAACCAGCCAGCGCATTACCAGACCATTTTCTTCCTTTCTCTCGATTTGGATCTATGAACAGCACTTGGCGGTTTGGTATTTCAGTCAGTCTTTCCATGGTACATGTGGCAGACCTTTAACTAAAACTTCTCCTAAATAATGTCTTTGAAGTTTATCACAATCTTCACGTTTGTCTTTGAACTTGTAGTTAGTTTATCAGTGTCCTGAAGTTGTTTTGGTATCTATTTTTCAGAGCAGTTTTATCCTGGATGTATGTAATACCTGAACTATCCACAGCAACAGCTTTTCCCCTCTACTAGCTGGAAAAGCTAGGAGATAAAATTAAACCTGACTGAAAAAGCTGATGCATTATTGTTTGGATGCCTTTGAGAAGCTGTGATAGGACTTCAGAGAAATAAAAAAATTTTTCCCTGCTGTGGCCTGTCCTATTTCTAATCACTGTTCTTCAATGCTTTGAGCACTGATTATTGCTGCTTTGCCTCTACAAGAACGGATGCATTTGAGAGAGGCGAGGTGAGGATATCTTAACAGTATACTGGCACAGTGTTTTGCTGCTGCCTGCCATGGCAGAAGTGAGTGCAGTGGCACAGTCTAACCCAGTGTTTTGGTTCTCACTGGAGTCATGCTTTTCACCCATGCCAGGTCATCAGCAATGGATCCTTAGGACAGGGAGGGAGCACTTTTTACAGAAATGTTACATTCCCCAGGGCTAGAGCAACAGGTAAAGGCTTTTGTTCCTGAGGACTTGGTTTGTAACAAAAGCTTTGTGCAACTTTCTGACAGTTTAAAGGAAAAATTAGTTCCAACAAAATCCTGTCTCTCATTAGCACAATGAAGAGTTGTTTGTACCAACATTTGATCTTGGCACTAGCATTGACAAAGAGGATTAAAAAGGGAACCAAGCCTTCTCAGTAGGTATCTCCAGACATGACAGGCAAAGAAGTTGCTACCCTTATTAGAAGAGCAGTAAGCACCCCAAAGGATACAGTGAGCCAAGAGGCAAACTGGACTCGTTTGGAAAAAACTGTTTCTGGAGGGAACAGTTTTTCTCTTCACTTACATTTCCCATATGACTAGAAAGCTGACAGACTAACTTTTCTTTACATAAAGAAGGTAATACTCCTCCGTTTGACAAGGTTTAGACATTGTGCTGTGACCAGCTGTGGAATTTCATGTTGGGATAGCCATAAACACCCTGACACCAGCACAGCTTTTGCTTATAAGAAAAAAAATAAAAATGCATGGAGCAAGAGCTAATTAATTTTAAAAGAGAGCTAATTAATTTAATGCTTAATTAAAAATTAACCTGCTTTAAGACCTACTGAGAAAATTACTGCAAATGGTGATTCAACTTAATATGGGTATAGCTTACATCACATACTCACTTGATACAAACAGGTTTCAGACTGAAGTAGGTGGGAATCTTCCCACTGGGCTGGTAGTGAATTCCTGTTCGAGCAGACTGGGCTGCTTCACATCCTAAACCTGTAGTTTTCCTTCACCTAAGTACTACTAATATAACCAGGTATTCATGCCCTCTCAGTAGTTATATATTTACCTTCATCCTGTGCATCACCCAAACTGTCAGTCTCATTAATATTTCAAACACAGGGAGAGACAGACTGATTCTCTTTAGCCTACTAATTAGAGTGCTCACCTTGGGGTGTGGGAGAATCCAGGGACAGACACGACTCTTGATGGCTTTTTTGTAATGTTGAACAGATCCAACAGAAGGTACTGAGAAAAGACAAGGCTGTCTCCCACATGTGTAACCTAACCGCTGAACTGCTCTAAAATGGAGTGTCTTTCTGTGTCTATTTTTATAGTTAAAAATAACAAAAAATGACCCCTGAAATGTTCTGATGGTGTCCTAATAGGAGAGGGATTTTTAAAAAATTCGTGTTCTTCGAGGATTTTGGGAAGATTTCTCTAAGTGAAGTCTTCTATATTTTCTTGCACACTATTTATCAGGAGCACAAATTTGGTTCTTTTCTAAAGAGAAAGAATGATGTGAACAGTTTATATCTTCAGGATCTATAGAGATTTCTACGTATCTCAAGGAATTTGGTTTAAAAATAGAAGTTCCCCAATAATCTCTAGATGTAAAGCCTAAAGCCACACAAATGCAACAAATAATTATTACCCAGGCAATCTTGTGCTTTTCAGTAGCAGCTAGCTTTGGGCTGTTGCTTTTTTTCCTTAGCAAACAGTAAATCTACAATTACATGCAGTTCTAAAGAGATTGTGTGGGCAAATACCTTCAGCCAAAAAAAGTGGAAAAGAGAGAATTCAAAAATGTTAAAATGTTCTAATATTGGAACACTTGAAATACTTTTGACATTTTTAAAAAGAAATAGTTCATCTTCTCATGTTGAAATGGCCTTTTCTTTTTGAAATAAGTAACTGAAAAAGAGTGGGAGTTAAGAAAAAAGGTTAAGTAACCTTGAGATAAAACCAAAAACTTGTCTTCCAACCAACTCTAAACTTTAACTTGACCTGAATTATTATTTCTTCCTTGCATGGTTTTCATTTTCCTTGAAACCTCTTTTTCTTATCCTCTTCTCTGACCCCTCTCCCAATTCAACCGAACAAAAAAGGTCTCTTGGCAATCAAGCAGATTGCTTTACTATGGATACAAAATGAAGAAATCAGATTAATAACTCCAAAAGCATTTTCCAAGTTCAGTCAATTGTGAGTTCTGTTCATGGGGGAAATGAATGATTTGGAGGGTGTAGGACTGGAGCAGAAAAAATATTTTGTTCCAGCTTTAAACTCCCTTCACACAAAGTTTGTCCTAATACTGCTTAAAATAACTCCTTTTCTCTTCCCTTTCCTTTTCCTGATCTGACTGTGAAGCTCTGGGCCACACCAAGCCCTGAAGGGAAAATAGGGAAGGTGTTGCTTCATGTGGCTCCTCAGGGTGTCCTCTCCCTGTCGCTGGAGTACACTAATGGCTTCTGAAAACGTTATTCTAGTTGAATGCTCCAGCACTAATTTAAAATTATGTTAAATTGAACCTGAAATATGCTTCCAGTTCTGCCATCCCCTCCCTGCTCTCCTTCTCCTTGGCTTCAGCATTTCACTGTACTTTATGTTCCTTCTGTATGTTGGGTTGTGCCTGAGACTTAGCAAGTGGACTACAAAGGTCTTCCAAAATGTTTCAATGCTGGAATCTGTATAATTGGCTTCCAAACCATTTTCTTCATAGTTTCAATAAATAAAATGTTCTTCACGAAGTAAACTTTAAGGGAATAATAAGGAAAATAGTAAATGATACTAATATGTTGTATGCTTAATTTTTATTTCATGAATGTATAGTGAGTGATTATAGTTATTTAGATATTGTATCATATTTCAAAACTAATTTGTTTTTCATATGTCTTGCTTTTATGCATTTGATATATTAAAATTATTATATACATTGCCAGTACATATATGATTATATATCTTGCTGGTCTAAATATCTACTAAAGTGGATTAAATTTATGTCGTAAGCTTTTACATATTTATGCAGTCAGTAAATTAAAATATAGTGAATAAATAATTAATCTGAGTTATCCAACAAGTCTGATAGATAATTAAGGCAAAGAACAACTTGAATTCAGTCTTTTTGATTAAAGAATAAAACACTGCCACAAAGTAATTTATCACATAGTGACGCATAAAGAAGGAATTACAAGACATAACAATCTATTGCCAATAGAATACCATAAACAGAAAGCAGCTTAACTCTATTGATTCTTCCCTCATCACTGCTGGTATTTTATTAAAAGACACATGACTGTCATGTTTGAAGATATACATATATATATCGTCAGCTGAGTTACTGAAGCATTGTCATGCATATCTACTATAAGTTTAGTTTAACTAACAAGGATAATGATTAGCGGAGAAAATGTAGCAGCAGAACCTTCAGCTCTAATTAGTAGTCAGAATAGGTACCTGGGGTTTCTGGCAGGCTTGACTTACTTGCGCTACAGCCCGACTGGCCTGTGTTCACTGTCAGTAGCTAGATTAAGGACAATTTAGGTATGAGTGTCTGTGTTGCATATGCTATGACTGCACTGCACAACCAGGGAGGATTGTTTTGGAGATAAATCTTGCAACAACTATAAAAACAATTAAAATTAGATGGGTTATCTTACAAATGTATTCCATAAAAATGCAATATCAGATTTTAAAACCTTTGTGATCTGTCTACAAGGACCACTTCCAAGGTACGATTATCACAAAAACATGGTGGGTAGAACATGGTCTACAGCATAGAAAAAATATGGTTTATAGAGTAATATGGCAAGATAGCTGTTGTGACATGAGTTGGGCCTGATGAACTTTATCCTAGTCCAGAGCACTTTCGGAACCATTAAGGTGAAAAGTAGGCACGGTACAGAAGATTAAATACATATATACACACAGAAGAAACTTTACTTTTTTTTTCTTTTTTTTAGCAGAGAATCTAGTAAATTATAGGTCAGGCATCTAAACCTCAAACCCATGAAAAAAACAACTAGAATGAATAATGGTGTCAAATATTTGTAAGCATCTAGAAGATAAGAAAAAGATGAGTAGCAGCCAACTGGATTCATATTAGCTAGTCAGATCAAACCAATCTGATTTCCTTCTATAACAGACCCTGTGTTCTGTTCTGTATCTTAGCTCTAGTAAGGCTCTTAAGAAAGTCTCCTATGATATTCTCATAGGGAAGGTGAAGAAATATGATCTGCAGTGAAGAACTGATTGGATAATGGTACCTGAAGAATAGATACCAGTGGGTTCACTGTCGAACTGGAAGGAAGCATCTAGTTGAATTCAGCAGACGTGTCACAGGTGAGGTCTTTTATGTTCAGTGTTTTTACTAATGATGTGGAGAATGAAATGAAAAGCCTTAAATTTACCGAAAACCCAAATCTGCGAAGTTAGAGCACATTTTATAATTCAAGATGATATTTGCAGATGGTTTCAACAAAAATCTTTGACATTAAAAAAATACCTCAGTGAAAGAGGTAGGAGTAATCAGGTTCACAAGAACAGATGCGAAACAACTGGGTAGGTACTTGCTCTGAGGAGAGACTCTGGGAGTTACTGTGGATCACAAGCCAAATGAACCTTTTAATGCCATGCAGGTACACAGAAGATCATTGTACTGGAATATGTTTTCCAGACCAGTGGAATAATTCTTTAGTAATATTTCTCATTGGTCTCAACAGACCTCACCCTGTTTGATGTTTCAAGAAACACCTCAGGAAGACATAGACCAATTGGAGGGCACTAAGAAAAGCAACAATCATTTGTCTAGAGATCTAGAAGGCATTATTTATGAGAAAAGAGAAAGAGCTGCAGCTGTTTTAGTAAAAGGAAGAAGAATCGGAGGGGGATGTAACAACAGGCTTCCAATATGAAAAAGCTGTTGCAAAGAAAAGGGAATAATCTATTATTAATGTCCAAAAAGGGTAGAGACCAGAAATAATAGGTTTAAGTTGCAGCAAGAAAGATCCATGTTTTCACTTGTTAAGTGAGGCAGTGAAGGAGACTGTCCAGTAAGCCTGCAGAGTCCCCATCACTGAAGGTTTGTGAGAGCAGGTAATGAGGGAATTAGGGATGGCTGATCCTTTCTCGGGGATTGAGGATGAACTAAATGACCTCTCAAAGGTCCTTCCATCTTTATAAAGGCCCTTTATTTCTTTTTTTACAAGCCTTTGAGGATTCTTCGTTTTGTTTTTCCAAAGCAAGGAGCACATTCATCATGTAAGTTAGCATTTCCAGTTTACGGTTTTGTTTTAGGGAGGGAGGTGTTAGCTGAGGTTCTGACAGTGTCTCGTATCTGTTGTTATAAAAGTTTATGATGATTTGACATCTTTTGTTCCATTCATATCAACTACAGGAGGTAGAGACATTGGGGTGTTAATTATGGCACCTTCACTGACGAGTGAGACCTTAGAATTACCTGCTGACTTAGACTCCTAAATTTCATTAGACATCTATGAACGGTATCATCTCCATGGAAGATTTCAAATTTTTTTTGAACTTTTGATTGAATAGAGTTCTGTGCTAAATTATTGATAAAAAATATTTCTCTTCCAGAAAATTTTATATGTATCTAGATCCATATTTCAAATTAAAACTACAGGAGACAGTCTTGGTTCTCTGATTGCTTTTTGCAAAAGCAGTCCATATTGCAGCCTGCAACATAAGACACTAAGAGTGCATCTGCTTTTTAGGTATGCTCAGTGTCAATAGAGACAATGGAGTCCATTTGTAGCTGGATTAAAATTAGTCTCCTATAAGCCAAAACAGCCCCCAAATAAAGATTACTGGATGAAAAATACGAACTAACTGTTACTTACAAGCTCATGTAAGACTAACCAGATTTGAGACCAAGGTTCAGTTGTTCATATATTGTTGTACTCTAAATTACTGTCTTTCTTTTAAAAATCTTGCTGCTCCATTGATTTATTTTTGTGATTCTTTTGTGACTTTCATATAACAGACAATACCTGGAGAAAATTTTCAGGCTGTAAACAAGAAAATCCTAACTCAGTGTTCTTAAGGTGCAGCATTTAGTACTAACTTTCTCATGTAATTAAATAGAAGCCAAAGGGTAATTACATGACTTTATCTTATTAAAATAAAGTTCTGCACAGTATTACAGCTGGCAATAAATGTCCTCTTTTTATCGTTTAGTGTTTATGCATCATTGAAGACAATGCCCTACAGATTGCAATCAAGATTCCTGATTATTTTTGGGTCTATCTGCCAGAAAAGAAAAGGAAGAAAAGGGGGTGGGGGGAGAGGGGGCAAAAACTATTATATCTCAGAGGTAGTCATAAACAAACTCACCCAGCAATTTCAAGTAGTAGAGACAATTTTGCTTTTCTATTATAGCATAAAGTGTTATAGCTATACACAAGCAGCTTTCAGGTGCTCTTGTACAATGACAGATAATTACTGCTATTGGATCACAGGACCAAGCTGACATCCAAGGATTCTGAGGGTGCTTGAATTTGCAGTTACCAGTGCTGTCTGACTCATGGAAAATAGTTAAAGGGAGATAAATATATGCTCAGAGCATTTTGACAGGCAGGTGCTTCTTGTACAATCCTCTCTGTGCTCCCTGTATTTTCTTCAGCCAGTTTGATTGCCACTTGGCTTCCTTTCTCCCAAATCCCTGGCTAATCTCTTCTATATAGGCTCTTTTGCCACTCTTATCACTGTAGCATCCAAGCGGCTGCCAGTAGCGCATTAAGCTACACAGTAAGATGTCACATGTGTCTCATGGTCTCTTTCATCCGCTTTCCAGTGGAAAAAAGAACCTGTGTGGACAATAGGGTGTTGTAGTAGGGGATTTTTTTTTTTTTCCTTTTAATATGTATCCTATAATGTTTGAGAAATCTTGGCAGAAAAAGCATGCCTTGCATTTGAGGTGAAAGTGGGAATGGTCACATATGCTGATGAATTGGTGCGGATAATTTCCTGAGGATTGATGGCCTCTGTCCCCGCCCCAAGAAGTGGCAAAGATAATTAAGGCTGAAATATCATCCACCAGGATGAAACAGAATGTCTTTCCAGACAAGGACGACCGGAGCCTTCCTTTCTGGCTTTCTGTGAACCAGAGTAAATCCATTAGCATTTCTATGCCAAGAAAGCCAACTGTCCAAAGGTGTTTGCACTGTGCCCTTCCAGAAGCCCAGCCTGGTTCTGTGATGTGTGCTGGCCACATCCAGGTATTCAAAAGTGAAAATTTAAGCTCCCAAATATGAAACCCCAAATATGAAACTTTAAATGGTGTTTTTAATTTTTTGCTTCAAAGTGAGTTTTTTTAAGGCCACCCAAATACACCGTAGTCATGTGTTTCAGCTGTTTTTTACAACTGCAACACTAAGAAAAATATTTCTTAGAAAACAGAAGCAGAAAATGTCACATAACCATTGAATGTGAGGAACTTGGACTGTTGTGAAAACAGCTATCATTCCATGAAAACATTACATGTAATTATGTACCCAAATGTACTTCTCGGTAAGTCAATCTCTGGGTACTTTGGAGCTGTAGAGTGGAGCTTATAATTAAGCTTATAGCCTAACACCTTAGCAGACACTGAAATTGCTTTCATTACATTTATTTATGTCATCCATGGTGAGTCAAGCTTACACTTTAGGTAGGACAATCTTCTCTCATAGCTTTGTGGAATTTAATTTTAAAGTTTTAGACACAGGGAAATTGGCCCCATGAAGAACAACACCAAAGTGTGGTTTTTAATGGCTATCACATCTTGTTTAAAAGGGAAGAGCTACCACTTGTACCATCATTCATAGGTGATAAAGCTACACCATTACACAGTCACTGATCTGTTTTTATTTAATTTTTTAAATAAGTAATGACACTTCTGAAGTACAGGTAAGGCTTCAACAATATTTGGTGGCTTTAACAGACTTCTGAGAAGAGTAATTGCATGATTTTGTTTTTCCATACATCATTCCCTCTAAGCAAATGGGGAAGGAGAGTCTTTTCTAACTCTGATTCTCTTTGAGATCCATTTTACTCATGAGGATTTCTGGAAGAAGCCTTCTCTTCAGTGAAAAATAGTTATGAGTTATTAACATACTCCAATTCACTTTCAACTAGTTTTGCATTCATCTTTAGGATTACTGTTAATGACTAGAAGTAGGGAATAGCAAAGTGTGAAATTTACTGGGTGGCAATACAAAGCTGCTGTCTCTAGAAAAAGCTTAGCTGAATATGAAGTGTTTCTCTGCCATTTAATAGCTCACACAAATATATGTAGTCTTTAACGGAAGAGCCTCTCAAGATACAGAAGCCAACAAAGACTTGAGTTTGTCCTTATCTACAAGAGTTGAATAAAGCTGCCACATTTAATTCGTAATTCCTAACAAAGACGATTGAACTACAGTTCCTATGCATTAAACTTGTTTTCCATCTGTTTCAGTTTGTCAGGTTAATATGATCAAGTGTGTTGAAAATCCCAGTTTCTTGTAATAGAAAGTTTAACACACCCTGATGAAAACAGAGTCTTATGAAGGATTTGGGTCACGCAAACATAGAGAGGTAAGATATGTCACAGGGCTGACTTCTCCAAAAAATCAAATACATTATTTCACTGTCTAAGACTGAAGTAACCACACACAAAAAAAGAGGATTAAAGACACCTGGAGATAAAATTAAATCACTCTTATTCAAAAACTGAGTGCAACAGCAACAACATTACTCTGCAGAATTCCTAACCCCAATAAGATAGCAAGAACGCCAAAACAAAACTAATTTAGAAGAAAAGTACAGGTGAAAAACTCATGATAATGCTTGGCCAAGTCAGAGAAATAGTAATTCTCTATCAAGTAGTATTGCTTCGTGTCCAGAAGTAAGGCATTTGTAATACCTTTTTCTAAAATTATTGTTGTTAAAAAATGTTTAAAATAAATATGAGCCTAAGTGAAGGCACTTTTATGTCTGGCAAGCTACAGAATTATATTTTGTACCTTTGTCTAGGTTTTACATCATATTGCATTAATTCTTGATCTGTGTCAAAATCTAGTATCAGATATTTTCTAGTTTTTCATGTGCATGTTAGCTTCACTGTGTCGATCAAGCTTTTTTGGTTTGCCAAATATTGGAATTTTCCATATTGTAGTTCTCTAATGTTTTCAGTGCAGGTTTGCACCGTAAAATTAGGGGCTGCTTTAAGCCTTACTTTGGAGTTGAATTTTTTAATGTTGTTGAGCACAATCATTCTACTGTGGTCATTCATGGTGAACTGAAAATAAGGTATATCAATGGTCATCATAGGTAGTTCTATTCTTACACGTGGGATACCTTAGGGAGCTTTGTGTTTAAAATAGCAGTGCTATTTCTCGGTTTCACTAAGGTAGCTAACACATTTACACAGTGATTTTTACACTTACAGGACACACATACTGTTCCACAATTCAATGTAACCAGATAAAATTCAATATACAACAACATTAGCTCAGGAAGATTTTTTTTTTTTTTTTTTCACAAAAAACTAAAGAAATCAAACTATTTTCTTATGCATATTTTTAAAAGAAAGAGTTTTCCTGAAGTAGCAATGTTTTTCAAGAAACTAATCTTCAGCTTCCTTTTTCACCATCTTAATTAGAATGACTCAGAATGAAATCTGCTGAAATGAACTAATTAAGCATGTTAACACCTTTGCTTCCATATGTCAAAATGAAGGTCTTCTTGCTCTTGCCTTTGCTAGTCAGGAGGTTCTTTATTGTACTTTGCAACTATGAAATGTTGTTCTTACTATTTTTATTTCTTCAAGGTTTTGTAGATGCTGTTGTGAGTTATCCACATATATTTAACAAAATATAAATTGATTTTTTGTCTTTTTTTTTCAACTAAAATTCTCTTTTTTGTTAATCAGCAGGTCAATATTTTGTATGGGCCAAGACTACTACTTCTCTTCTGCATTCCCCACTCACCTATTGTTTGTGAGTTTTTAGGCTTTCAAGGACACAAGAGAGACTTGATCAGCTGGGCTTGTATTTCTAATCTACCAATCTGCACCTGCCCCTTGTATTCAGTTATATGTCACCAAAACCCATCTACACTTAAACCAACTTTATGTTTTCTCTGGGTTATCCAGTCAGGTGTCAGCCTCTTCCAAATATTTATGAGATTTTTAAAAAGGGCATGTAAAGTACTTGGGTAACATAGTTTGTTGGGTTAAAGTGTAAAACGCTTTCATAATGGAGGTCTTAACCCAGAGGGCTTCACCGACTAGGGCTTCACTGACTGTTGCATAGCATCCTCTTACAAGAATAGTTTAACTAGAAAAGGTAATACTGAGAAAATACTTATTTCTGAGCCTTTAATTTCTCTGTTCATGCTTTTAGCCCAATCTCCTGTTGGCTATGAACCTTCTTCACTTCCACCTCCGTTTCCCCTCTTGTTGCCTCCTGAACTCTTGCATCAACCTAGATTGTATAATTTAATCTACGTAACCTTTTCTAAACATACTCCTGTTTCCACCTATTGATACATGGCCCTAAATTCCAAGAGATTATTGACAGTTATTACTTCAAGTACCTCTCTCCTAGACCCACTCTGGATATCCTTAGCTTTTTCCTTCATATCACTGGAATTCCTTTCCTTCTACATAAAAGAATGCACAAATCATCAGTTCTGTCATCTCCTTTGACCTGCCTCTCATCTGTTGCTCGTGTAAGTGAGCACTGTCGTGAAACTCTATTCTTTTCGGGGGTTTTCAGCCTCCACTAATATGGGATTCTCTTCTGAAGTTTGTGTTATAAAGTGCCAGGAAGATGCGTCCTGTCATCTTTACACAAAACTTTGTCACAAGCTGCCCTTATCTAGGGGAACCACATGGGTTGAGGATTTTGGCAGCTGATGGGTTACACCATGCTTTGCATGGCTTCCAGCTTACAAAAGTTTTCCAGAATTACCACCTAGCCAGGGCTTTCCTAAATTGGGATGAAAGAGAAGTGGTTTTGTGTGAAATGTTTTGCCTGAGATGCAGTGAACAACCGGAAGTCTGCATGAAAATTAATGGAAGCAATAGAGCTTCAGGTGGTAGTATTTCTGCCTTTGCCCTAGTTTCCCAGCTTTTTTCCTGTTTATAAAATACACTGCATGAGTCACTAGGAATGCTAATAACTACAGGATTTACCCTACAGGGAAGATACTCTTGCCCTTTTATGGTGCTATGACTTGAACTCTACGGAGAGGACATTTTTGTTGTATTCAATAAAAAAGAAATAAATTTTAAATGTATTTTAAAAGATATTACAAAGCTGGCCATAATATCCTATCTTTAATATGTCTCATTATTTTGAATTTTTATATTTTACCAATAATTTATAATCTGCTAATAAAGTTATCTTTTTTTAATTAGCTGATTAAGCTTAGTATAGTGAATTTTTAGTATTTCACTCTACCCTTCCTAACATATACCTCCCAAGACAAATGTGTTCACAGGTTTCCATTTTTCATATTTGCTTTGCCTAATTTTTTTACCTTTTAATACATAACTTTACTTTGAAGGTACCTTTAACTCAAGGGGTTTCAATTCTTAGGTCCTGGTTCTAAGATTAATTTCCCAAACAAATACAACATGACTTAACTTTGTACGGTAAGAGTCTCCACTAATCTGCTTAGTCATTCAGAGCATCTAATCTTAGCCAGAACTCTGCAATATCACATTTAAGAAGAAGAAAGAACGATTTGGCTTGTGAATGACAAGTATTACTAGGAATAAGGAAGAGGAACAGATCACTGCAGAGATTAAGGGATGTCCATTCCAAGCCTTAAAGCTATTTTACAGATGAACTTTAATTCTTTTCCTGACCCTAGCATTTATCAGAAGTGTCCCAGATAATATGAAGAAAATTGAATATGAATTTAAGCATATTTCCTTCACTGGAAAATAGAAAGAATGCACATTGCTAGGTACATCTTTCATCTCTAACAAAAGGCCAAGACAGTACTCGGCTTTTTTGTAGATATTTTGCTTCATTCAATAATGTCTTTTTTCACTCTTGAGCAAAAGCTCATATTATAGCTAATTTTCCCATTAGAAAAGTGTTCAAACCAGAAAAGGAATTGTAGCCCAAGAAACAATGCTTGCTATTTACAGTGTTCAGAAGATGCACTTTAAGATAACAGCCATAGCAATTTGGATAAAGCACTTGAACAGAATTTGAGTCAGCTGCATGGTTTAAT
This sequence comes from Gymnogyps californianus, assembly GCF_018139145.2. Lineage (NCBI taxonomy): Eukaryota > Metazoa > Chordata > Aves > Accipitriformes > Cathartidae > Gymnogyps > Gymnogyps californianus. Next base: position 54,290,397 of record NC_059472.1, on the reverse strand, counting down.
ATTTAAGTAATACCTGACAGTATTGGCATACAAATGAGAAGAAAATACCCTACTACCTCTACTCATGTAATCTGAAGGAATTTGTAATTGTCTCTGGTCAGGTATAAAAAAATAAGATTATTGTCAAATAACAGTTAGAGAACCTGTGCAGTTCCTATCCACTTTCATGGGATTATCAGCACTGATGTCCCAAGGTTTTGTTCCCCACAGAAGAAATCCCAAATGCAATTTTAGATTTCAGGTTCCTTTTGAAAAATAGTGGAACAGGCTGGGAGGAAATCTAGCAGCTTGTGCTTAGATCATGTAAATTAGTCCAGCATGAATGGACCAAAATGTCTGAAATCTTAAGTAAGGTGACGTTTTCAGAATCGAGCTTAAAATTGTAATGGGCAGAACCAAAATCCTGGCTGCAAAACTCCTAACCTTAAGCATTAGAGACTCAAACTGTTCTGAGATTTATTATATATAAAATTGAAAATAGCAAGGGAAACTTCACTGAGTTTGAAGGACCATTGGCAGTGGGATTCTCTGTGATGCCCAAAGGAAGCCCATGGAAACTATTGCTCATCACTAGAACTCACCTGCCCCATTCCAGAGGTAATACTGATTTAAGTCAGCTGCTAGTTTTGTTAAGCCATTTTAAGAAATGGACTGGGCAGTATACTTTCCACAGAAGGTGGATGCTAGCTGAAACATGGCTTTTAACCACATTTATGTGGGTTCTTATTAGAAAACTTCTCAAAGAAATTTTTATCTGGAAAACACATTCATTAGACTATTTTAAATTAGTTCCCTCTACTTTTCATTATTTTTCCTTGTTGCCAGAATTCAGAAACGGTTCTCTATGGAAAGACACACGCAAACAATTCAGGCATACAAGCCAAATGTGTATCTACCCCATAGTAAGGATAAAAACCAAGCATTTAAGTCAAGGTACAGATTTAAGGCAAGGCAGCCTTGCCCCTGTTGCTGCAGCTGCTCCTGCTGCTGCCTTCACCAGAGCCAGCAGCACCAACTGGCATCAGAGGCGGCAGGAGTTAGCAAAAGAGGATCTGCAGTTCTGAGAAAGGAGTATCCAAATGGTATGTGACTTTTCCGCAGGTGGCTCTCAAACCTGGGCATATCTCACGGCTACTAGCCAGTGCTGTGTGTGAATAAGATTCTTATGGTACATGTAGAGAAGCAGAAACAGTCAGAACTATGTGATATTTTAAAAGGGAAACCAGTGAGTAAATAAGTACATACTTAGCTTTAAATACACAAATAGCTTTGATTAATTTTTTAAAGTGAGTAATCTAATCACATGTGTGTTGGCAATAATATGATGTTTTAAATAGAAAGAGATTATGTATTACTGCTACTTTTGAACATTGGCATGGTATTTATAGTTGCCTTTTAAAATAGAAACTCTCTAAGATTTAACAGGTGTTAATAGTTAAATATATAATTAATCTTGAAGTGCTGTATGGAACAATACCATCAAGTAGGAAAAGAAACTTTAAACCAAAGAGTGAATTACGCAATATACACTGGACCAACTTAAGTCTAATTTTACTAGTTCACAGTCAAACTCAGTAACTGTGAAACTAGAAAGGGTGAGGAAGATTTGTACTTCTCAATAAGCAGTTTGCTTGCAACTAAGAATTTAAAAACAAGTTGAAAATAAAGAACTTTCTGAATCACTTATGATATCACCTCTCTAAATCAACTTTTGAACTATGTCATTTAATGTTTCTGTTAATGACATGAAAGAAAACACAAAAAGTCATTAGTGAAGGAGGGGGAAATCATGATAAGGACAGATTACCAATACAAAGCAATATGGGTAACTTGATTTATAGATATGGTAAACCACTATGTGCTTCAACAGGGGACAGATGCAAGATACTTGGTTTTCCATCTAAAGCCAAGGTGCAGACAATCATATATGCCAGGAGACTCTACCCCAGGGAGCAATGACTTTAAATGAGGTACTAAGATCATGGTAATAGCTAATTGTAATTCCAGTGATAAACCTGGGATAATGTTGTCCTTCAGGATGTAACTATTATGCTACTGATGTGAACTTTACTGAAATATGTTTTGTAATTTGGGTGTCCATATTTCAAGAAGGATCTTGAGAAACTAAACTGGGTTTGGAAAAGAGCCCAGGCATCATTAAAAAGTTGGAAACTTTAGCTTACAGGTTTCAAGGATCTCAATCGATCTAGCTTATTAAACAGAAGATTAAGGAGTAATTTTATCAATCTGTAAGTGCTGCAAATCAGATAAAGGATAATTCTGTCTAGAAAACAAAGAGTAATAATATCAAATACCTGGAAGTGAACTTAAATGATATAGAAATTTGTGCCACAATGCTGACATTGAACTAATATGCCAATTTGAATGGGATAGGTGTTATTTACTGGGACTTGTAACTGAGGGCTGTGATAGACACTGTACAAACAGTAGTTCTAAAATCAACATGAGGAGCTTTTGTGGAAGGTGTACTTAACTTCAGCTTCAAGTCTAATTAATGAACACAAACAATGGAACTTCTGTGAATCAGGAATTTGGAGAAGATTAACTACATTCTCTCAGCTGGCCTTAAAATCAGTGAAAACTGTCATCTTCATTGCTAGTGAGTTGAATCACCCAAACAAAATAATCAAATAGAGGGAGAGCTAGAAAAAAGGTGAAATGTGAATTGAAAAAATGCCTCTTCAAAAGAAAATTCATTTTCCTTTCCGATAAATATAGCACACTAGTTGAATTCTGATTCTTCAGAGGAATGATTCATCAGTGTTCTTCAATTTTGGGGGAGGGGGGGGTTGATAAAAATTTTACCAAGAAGTGTTTCATGTCTTTTTATTTGAACAGAAAGCTAGATAGAACTTTTGGATAGAAATTCTTCTTGGTTTTAGTGAAAATTGATTACTGAAAGTTAAATGAAATTACCAAATCAGTCTATATGTTTGAAATAAAATTTCTCTGCCCTATTTATAAATCATTAAAGAGAAAAAATCAGTTTTTATCTTTTACTGTTGTTTTGTGAAAGCCTATTTTTTTAGATTAGTTTTATTTGCAATCAAGCTACCTTCTTTAAACTAGTGTATTTTAGAATGGAAGTATTCTTAGTATAGATATAAACCAGTATGCCAAAAACTATTTTAGACATACAGACTTTAACTCTTGATTTCTTCTAATTCCATTATTCCTTCTCTATTTATTAAATTCCTTCTCCATTTATAAAATGGTAAGTGAAGTAAAGCAAATGGGTTGACCTTTAAAATGGAAATTCTGTAGTGATTAGTTTCATGCTTGTGTGCATTACTGTGTTGTTTGATTTTGTTTCAGTTAACTGCGAACAATTAAAAATATTTGTTGAAAAAACCCTTTTTATGCGTATTATTATAAAAAGTCCTAAGTCAAACAGTTTTCTCCTCTGACTAACTCTGGAAAGCAAAAACTAACGCATCAGTTCTGTGTCCATATAGTCAAAATTCTCTCTATGGAAATTCCTAGATGTTGATCATGTAGTGGTACAGGACAAAGGTTTAAAATCTGGAATTTGTCTCCCTGATACATGAGAGACCATAAGTGCCCACAGAAGCTGTTCCGCTTCTAAAAGGGCTGGAAACCTAAAAATTACAATAGGTATTATTGAGCTCAGAAACGTCCTGGGGCTTCATCTTCAATGTTTGCGATGGACTTCTTCCTAGCAAAGAACTGAGAGAGAAAGCACAAACTTTCAGAGAGGAACTGAGATTAGATTTTTAAAACTGCATGTGTAACTTAATCATGTAGAAATCTCTTGTCCACAGAGATTAACTGGGAGGACTTCAAACACTAATTCTTGAGCCTTCCACCTTTTTTAGAAAGTTATAACAAGATATTTTCTAATTTCACCCCTCTCAGAGGAGCAGAGGAATGCTCTGACTGGCCTAATTGGCTTACATTGTAAAGGTCAGCTCCTGGAAAATCCCATGGAACTGAAGTACAATTAATATTACAGTTCTAATATATAGAAGCATACTGAAGAATTTCAAATACTGTTTATGAATTAATACTTATGAATAAATAATTTCATTTAAAAATATATTTGTAGCTAGAAGCTGGCCAAAAAATGTGCAAATCAGACAGAAATTATATATTTTGCTATCAGTCTATGTTAGGACAAGTCTTAGCTTCTACTGAAGCAAAAAGGAACCAACAACCTGAACTCATGTGAGAGCATTGCAGGCTAATTCATCCATAACAAATCTCATATGAAGTAGTTAGTATAACACAGCAACAAAGAAATGCATTATTACTGAGCAAAACAAATGAAATAATAGAAAAAGAAATAGACAGCTCTCAGCAAATAATGTAAAGTTAATACCCATGAGATCAATGTTGAATAAGGACCAATTTCTTCATTTTACTTTTCTTCCCATAATGACCAACGGCAAAAGGCTGTTGGTCATAATAATACTCATTATATAGGATATCATCTAACATACCCTTCCCCCATTACTCTTACAATTTCTAGTCAAAGATGGTTTTAATCCTGTATCTGAATATCAGGATCTAGAAACTCAGTAGAAAGCTATATATATTCATTAGTGACATAACCGGTGTAAGGTTATCGCTAAAGCTTGCATAGCACTTAAGTGCTTAACTTGGATTTGCCCCAAGCATTTTGATTCACTTAACTCCTATATGAAGACCTAGAAAGCAGACTTAGCATATAAATGTTCACAGCAGAAGGTGAAGGCAATTCCTTCTGCCACTGCCACCTAAGGACTTTAGAGCTGACATATCACAGCTATCCCACCTATGAGCTTACTGGCATGCTTCCTCTTCCATAAATGTCCACATTTTTACTGCCTCCAATATCTTATTTTGCATGGATGCAGAAGAGGTCAGAGCTTTTTTTTAACCAGAGAGAATACTTTTTTCCAGAGCTCTCTCTGTCCATGCTGTCTCCCAGAACACAGTGGTGGTGCTCACTTCTCCAGGAATAAGGCTAGCTCAGTATGAAACTATCCCTGTTACATTTACATCATGAAATGATGCCTTATCAGGATACTGATTCAAATTTGGACAAACTGAAGAAATTATTATTGTTGTTGTTGCTATTATTATTTATTATTATTATTGTAAAGACTCATAACCCAGCAAACTTGGTTGGTTTTTTTTTGTTTGCACTCATATTACACACTTTTGGATGTTAATGGATACTGAAATCAGAAAATGGTGAAAGTTCTCTCCTTGAACTTTCTTACCACCTGGAAAAAATAAAGAATAAAAATTCAGGAATTTTCAACCCAGGTGAGGTACAGGTGATGCTGTAGGAAAAGGAAAGGAGATGTGTTTTAAGGAATTAGCTGTAGTTGGATATTCAACATTTCTATTAAAAGTACAGCTGTTTCAAATGCTAACATTGTGTCAAAATGTATTTTAAATAACTCCAGTGTGCCAGGAAACTCCAACGTTTTATTCCTTGCCATGAAGTATGTTTGCTCCCATCTTTTTCAGATTAGAGTTCTTCAATGTTCTCTAACTAGGTAAAGACTACCTGGAAAACTTAATTTGGTTCACTAAGCGTGCCATCCAGGTCCCAGAGAGGTTGATGGATTCATTGTATTCACAGTTAGATGATGTTATTAAAAACTGATTTCTTCTCAGAATACTTTACCCTGAACATCTTTTTTGTCCATAACTCACATCCCATCTAGACTCATATGTGATGCTATAGTTAATACTATCCATGCTGAAATTACTTAAGTCCAAAGCCACTACACTGGGGAAATCTGCACTTACAAAATTATCTCCTGGTGGCAAAATAGTCATCATTAGTTCAAATTCTCTTGTAGACAGAAAGGTGGTATGCAGAATACCATAAGGTTGTGTATGTCAGAGAAATAACGTGAAGGAATTGTATACGCTGAAAATCAAGAGTAGCATGAAAAGAGGTCAATCTTGCTTTTTTTTTTCGGGGTGCAGATAACATTCTTAATTATGAGCAGACAAAGTGAGTGAATGTGCATGTATGTTGGCATTTAAATAACTTCAGTGTGCCAGAACACTCCACCTCTCCATTTCTTGCCATAAAGCGTGTCTGGCTCCTGGCACATTCCACATGCCGGTGCTGCTGCAGGGGTTGGTAGACAAGGGGTATATCAAATTAAGCATCTGAATAACTAATAAAATCTTTCTTTTTTAGAGATGGGAACTTTTTTTCTACCCATGTACTACGGCATGCCTGTATTCCTTTTATGTTAGACATTCTTTCTAAGTAGTTCTTCCATTATTCCTATATTTATTAGATAACATTTTCTCTTTTACTTACATTCTTTCAAATCTACTCCCACTGTTCAAATCGCCAAACAGTCTATGAAAAGCTAAACATAAATTCAGATATGTTCTGCTACCAGCTCGAGATATATTAATAAGACATTTTGACCTAGTAAGTTTACAAGCTAATAAATGTTCAGTATGACAGTTCCCATTTATTGCATATTTATTTTCCAGTTTAGTTTTTAGTACCATGTAAATTTTAATTTTCTTTTTAAACTATTAGCAACCCTCCTGGGCAATGAATACTTTGGAAGACATCCTCACATGATTTGTACTAATTCACAATTTTTCAATGATGTGAAAAAGCACTTCTAAAATGTGTGCATATATAGATGTACTAACAGAAAAAATTGAGGTGTACTGGACAGTTATATCACCAAGGATCATTTCTGTAGCTTCCCCATGCTCTCTCATTGCTAGCTATCTTTATTTCTGTTTTTAATATGCTTTTTGTAAATAGTGTGCAGTTAAACTTTTATTTTCTTTCATTGCACAGTTCATTTTTCCCATCTAGTCACTGCTGAATATTCTAATGGTAGAACTGAGAATGGTAACTTCGCATTTGATTGTAGTGGAAATGCAGTGCACAAAGGCAATTGTACATTTCGGCTTTCCCCTGCAGAGCAGCAAGTTTCTAATTTACTCTGCTGTTTGGTTGTGGGTTGTTTGGTTGGGGTTTTTTTTTCAAATTTAGCAAGAATGCTAATGATGCTTTGCAATGGCATCTTTGTATTTAAATGATAGTTAGAAGAATCTTCCCTATGAGATACCATTAGCTGAAACATTTCTGTAGTCATAAAACTTACTTCCTGTGCTTGATATAAAAAAAAAAAAAAAACCAACCCCAAAAAACCCAGAGGAAATTACATGCCTTTTTGTAGTTATTTACAGAATCAGAGAACACTATTAGCCTCTGAATGATTTAAACTGTTGGTTTTAACCTATTGGTTTTCTGTACCTGGTGAATATGCATCACCCACCTATCTTGAATAGAGAGGTCCCAATAAACTACATACACGAGCTTTGATGACTCTTCTAAATTATCCCTGATTGCCCTTGCTTCTATTCGCATGTATCTACCATATTTGCTTTCAAACACAGTGTAGTAGGGTATATACTACTGACTGAATGGCAAAACTGTTCCAGGGAAAATGTTTTTTTTGACATTAACAGTGTCAATTTCTCAAAATACAAGCCAATCATAAGGCTACATCTTTGCTACACAAACATAAAGACATTTTTAACATACACTCTTCCTCTGTGTTTATCAAATACCACTTAAATGAATTATTGAATAATTCTTGCCTGTTTATTTTCACACATTGCAAAGACTATTATAATGATTTAGCACTCTTTGTTCAGTAGAACAAGGAATTGCAGAAATATCATACAGGATGATTTGTTACATAATTTTATAATAGGACTCCCACTTTTATTCTCCATGCCCCTGTTAGTTACAAAAAAATTTTGTGCAAGGTCACTGGTGTTAGGAATCATGTCTTTCAGAGAAGTGAAAAAATAAATCTGTCTGTGAGGAACCGTATTCACGACATGGTTTCTCCTCTCTGTATCTCCCTTTCTTAATTTCAATTGTACCTTTTTTTTTTCTGAATAGAATATTTTTGACATACACAAATTCAAGCATTATTATCTGCATCCTGATCATGCATAACTATTCTCCATCTTTGCTGCTCTAACACATGCAGTGGACTGAATGACCCAGGGTTTGACAGAGACTGAGGTTTGGGTGAGAACTAGCTGGTAGAAATAAAAATGAAAAAGATTAGAACAGAGCCTGAAGTTGAAGAAGGCCACTGGAAGAATTGGTATGAGTTATAACGTTACCTTTTCTGAGGACACAAATTCTTTCTTTATAAAACAGCTAAATAGGTCAGGAGTTTTAAATTTAATATCAAAGTGCTCTGTTTCAGAGGAAGGTATGGGCTTTGGTGAGGGACTTCATGTGTCTGTATAGAATTTTAGGGCTTTACATTGCTGTAGTACTGTAGGATTTAGTACTTTAGTACTGAGGGTTTAGAAAGCCATCTACAGTCTAAGTGAACAGAGATATTTTGCAAGATTTCAAAGCAGAAACCATAATTTTCTTGCCTTTCAGTACTGGCTCACTGCTAGAAATGCCAGTTTAAGGCTTTTCTTGGCCCTGGTGGTGTTCATATGGGTATGGAGGAGCAGACCTTGCAGTCTTGACATGGCAGTGGATCAGTTATTGCCAGTAAAAAGAACAGCAATTCTTTCTCTCTGGTCAATTCAGCACCTTCCAACAGCTCCCTGGAGCAAACAGCCTCATGTCGGGTCAAACTGGCACCTTGCTACCGTGGAGGTGGCAGCTCCAGTCACCTGCTGAGTTCCTCTGGAGTGAGATGTTCTGCACTGCAGCAGGATCCAGCCCTGGCCATAGACACGAGATTGTAGAGGCTCAAAAGTACATATTAAGCTTTATGGGTAAGTTGCTTAGGTGGGGAGAGGAATTAAATTTAATGTTAAGTTAGCTAAGCACCAAGAAACTCTAGTTATGAGCTAGGAGCCCAGAGTATTAGCCATCGTCTAAACATGTGGTGAAAAGACTGTCCTATTTTATTTTGTAAAGTATGTGTATGTGTCCTAAATGACTTAAGAAATATGTATGTATTAACTTTCTGCTTCCATTTTATTTCACCTATTTGTTCATCACATGAAAGTCAATAATGTCCACAGAAATTCTTTCAACAGTGTTAAAAGTTTAAGGTTTAGCACTTAAAAGGGCATTTATTCCCTTCTTTTGACACAGCCTCTTAGTACAAGGATATGCATTCTTGCCTAAGAGAAAATAGAGCTAACAAAGCATCAACGAAGCCAGCTAGGGAATGGCAAGTTGATGAACTGTGTTTTGAACAGTGGTAAAAGGAGCTTCTCAGAGGGCATTATTTAAAACTGCAAGTACTAAATTGAGAGCGTATGCTCCAGGACAGAGGCCAAAACCGTAATTCTATAAATGTTTATGTGCGTGTTCCACATTATACTTACGAGTAACCTTGCTGCCTGTCACTGCACTGAGAACCTACATCCGGAACATGCTGAGCACTGGGTGCTCAGAGCTTCGAACTCTCAGAGAAATAATGGGACCTTACAGGTTGTATTCCGCTTGTACCAACCTAGGAGTGAGACTTGCATGTGCTTCAGTGTATAAAGCAAACATTCCTTTATCACACAGAAAAATGCTTTTATTGTTTTACTAAGGGTATGAAGAAAGCATCTCCACTTAGGGCAATAAGGTTACTTTTAAAATCTTACACAACTTTTCTCCCTGTCCTACTACCTCCTGCCTAACAGTCCTGCTCTTGAGCATACTGCTGTGTAGTTTTCACCTTCACCATCACACATATTACATATTACTGAAACATTTGAAGATGTAGAGAGTTTCCTTCCAAAATATGTGAGCCCCTGTAGGAGAACCTTTCCAGAAAAGGATAAATTTGGCCATATATACCACTTTCTGTTTGCTTTACGCTTGATTAATGGGATGCCTGTAAGAACATATGCAAGCATTAATTCTGATTAACTTTTATTGCACTGCTAGCACGTCCTTAACTTTTAAAACTAATTGGCCTTGTTCTTGTGTTTAGATCTGTTTTATAAAGCATAGCTGTCTGTGACTCTCACTGAAACCTTTTCGGACACATGGATGATGTAAAATTTTCAGAGCAATTAGATGGTTGAACTTTTACCCAGTCTCTTACCCAGATCAAACTCTTGTTCAATATAGAGAAAATTCTGAGATGCAAAAGTTTTTGACACCTTTCCATACAATGCATTTTGTAAATGCATTTTCTAAGTGAATTCTGGATGTTTTCACCTATATTTAGAAGCTGGAATGGATGCCCTGAACCCGGTTAACAAATTCTCAACGCTAATATTAATAACATGTCTGATATGAAAAGACTCTTCTATTAGCTGAATGAATAAGTTGGCCTTAAGCCTGCAGTCTTTCCACTTTGGTATATAGCTAGTTGCAGAGCTAGACATTTGTTACCTTGGCTAATTTCAACCTCATTCTTTCTTTGCACTCTCCCACTTGTCTGTCTGCATCTTCTGTCTCTAGTCTTATTCTCACTTTATTAGCTCTCCGAAAGATACTCTTTTGTTCTGTATTTGCAAAGCACTTGGCACAGGAGAACCGATCATCCTAAGCATAGTTCCTAGGCATTAAAACAATACGAATATTAAACAGTCTCTTTTCTTGAAAGCCAACTAGTATATTGGGGTGCACTCTTTATGTGCTGAGAGCTGTTTTGATTACGTGGGATGCAGAGGGATGAAATTTGCAATATATAGTCCATATTATGTTCACAGAAATGTTAGAAAATAAGCAGGCACAGCATCACAAGCGATTGAGAGTATATTTCTCAGGATTCATGCTACCTTTAAGTGGCACTTGTTATCTTATCTTACGGTGTGTAATTCCAGGAGGATGAGAATGTATGTCTTTCTACTGTCTGCTGACAGCAGGAGTTAATTCATCATCCAGTAAAGCTCTTTCCATCCTAGGTCTTGGCCTAAATCCAGATTGTCCTAGGTCCAGAATACACTGGCTTTAGCTAGATCAGCTTGTAATTGGCCTTTGGCTAACTCCTCTATGAGCCCAGTCTGATACTGGGTTGTAACTATTCAAAGCTGGTTTTTTTGATGCTGGTTAGATTAGTTTGTTTTCATGGAAAAGGAGAAGAATCATTCATTTTCTGAGCACATTTCTGGCTAGGTTGATTTTTTTAAAAAAGTAAATCAAATTATTACACCTTGTATAGGAAAAAAAAGGGTGATAAATAGGAGACCATCTTACCAGCTCTTTTGACCTTAAACTGTATGAATTTCATCCCTGAATGAAACTCTGTCTACTTTAAATAGGCACCACTTGCTTCTGTCAGTGAAGGTGAGAATATGGTTGCTGGTTTTGGGTTCAAAGTCACCCAGGGGATTTAGAACAGCTTATCTATGATGAACAGTTTAAAGACAGCCTGTTGCTGATTCCTATAGTCTGCTACTTTCCATTAAAGAATACTGGATAATAATCAGACTGTGGGGAGAAAACAAAGCACTAAATTATCGGGAAGGAGTAACACCACGCCCATCTGTCACAAAGATATTAATAATAGCATTTAGCAATCTCTAGAATTTACTCCTTACTTTATTTTAAGGCTGCAAATTTATCCATTTAAATATGCATGAAAATCAATACCAAAAAAATCTTTATGTATGAATAGGCCTATTTAGCTACTTTGGCAGAACAAGAGTATAATCTCAAGTGCTTTCTCCTAAAGAGTGTTTAAAGATGAAGAAATGGGACTTTCACAGTTTCCCTCAGGAGTCTGTTCCAGAGACTAATAGAAACCCAGCACAGATGAAGTAACAGGTCAGATTGGTAACCTTAAGGAAACTATAACGCATTTTATCTCACCTCTTTCCATGTAAAACTTCCTCCCTTCCTTTCCCAGGCCTGTTTTCCACAGCATTTATGGCAGAAAATGAAATATGATACAATTAAAACAATAGCACTTTTTTACAGAAGAATTCCTTCTTCAAAACTATAACCATTATTCTTTTTAAAGACAAAAGCATATATTACTACTTTTTATTCTTGTTAACCCTGCAGAAGCAATGTATCAGTGACAGACAGAACTGTTTTATACGTGGCTTAAAGAGCAACATTATTAAGTACTAAGTCAATGGCATACTCCTGAGACTTTCTGTCCTTCAGTTATGCAGAAAGAACAACACCTGGTTTTCAACCCCAGCTTCAGTTTTCAAGGATGGCAGTTCAAAAAACTCTTTGAATAAATAAATGGAGGAAGTACTGAGAAGAAATGAACACAGTACCCTACAATGCTATTGGTAGTAATGTCTTCTGACATTTTACCTGCGCTTAAAATATTCTGACCCCTTGTTGATCTCTGGTCATCCTGGTGGCTTTTGGATCCTCTTGATCACAGCAGTACATTTAATTATCAAATATTACGTGATGTGATTCCTTTATGAACAAGTTCAAAATGGCACTTTTTCTTGCCTTCAGCTTCCCTCCGTGGTAGTCAATTATACCAGCTTTATGGCCTCTCTGTGTCACTAAAGCAGCACAGAGAAGCTATATAGCAGAAGGTCCGAGGTATAACTAATCACCAAATTGCTGACTAAGATGTACTGTGGCACTTCTCATAAGTTGAGGAATCCGATTCCTTGTCATTGGCCAAACTCTTTTTCCTTACACCATGGTGTTGAACGCTGTGCAATTTGCTAGTCTTGCTTTTGCCAAGGGTTCCTGCCTTCAGAGACGCTGCATTGTGTATGCATGGTGATTTATTCACAGTAGTTTGCTCTCCTTTGCTGAATGCCGTTTTAACATTAAAATAAAATTTAATGGGTATTAAAAAAGGAGCAAATTGGGGTTTTTATTTTTATTTACAAGCTTCTAGGAATGAAATGTTATCAGGTCAGATCAAAGCTTTTGGTGTTGGAGCTCTGTTGTGCAGGAATGATTTATATAAGAATGCTGTCAGATATACTTTATTGCAGCCTCCAAACAACTTTATAAAATACGCTGAGCTGCACAGCACTTTACAGGCACTTGCAGATTTCCAAGACTGTTCTAGCTCAGCTGAAGACTAACTACAGATTAATTTGCTGATTATTAGAAAACAAAACTTTCTGGATAGCTGGTAGCTAGAACACTGGAATGGAAGAAGCTCATAAAGATTTTCTCTTATAGGAGTTATAAACCTTGTATCTTCCTGCACATATTAAAAGTCTGGGGGGTTTTGTGAGTTCAGAAGGCTGCTTCAGCTGTTTGGAAGTAAGTGCACAATAGCAGAAGTACACTGACCGAACTAACATTGGATGGCTGCTAGGAATGGGAAAGGATGCTGTCAGAATACTGTTCATGGGGACAAGGGCAGTGCCATTCAACAGCTGCTGGCTTTCTGAGGAGGAGAAAACTCTCTCTGAGGAGAGTTTATTCAAGCATGTTGAATAAACTGTCCTCCTTGCTTTTGAGGGGTAAACAACACCACCTCAAATACCTGGCAGAAACTGCCATAGAGAATGCAGAAGAGAGTCACTTGTCAATATACACTTTTTTCCACACCCATTAATAAAGAACTTTTGAAAGAGTATGTGTGATTTTTCGTAACTCCTGTAACAACAGGAACTATATATGCATGCTTTTACAAGAAAGGACTTCTCTGGAATAGTGCAGGTAGAATTCAGTTGATGAAATGCAAAAGTCTGGGGATTTCAAGAGATCTGAGAAGCTTCTTAACTTGCTAACATTAGCGCAAAACTTTTAGCGTGGCCTTCCATACCAGGACCCCGTTTTGTGAACAACTGTAAATTGTAAATTGTACCACTACCTGAAAACTTTTTTCTACTTGAGACAAGAGTATGTTGGAATATGTTCTCATACATTTTTAAAAATATCATAAGTAGCTTCTTCCTGTGTTGTCTTTGATTTGTCCTTATTTTAAGTACAGACCCTTCATGAAAGATGATGCTTAATTATAATTACACTGTAACTGTTATATGCATGTCAGTTTTGGGTACTTTACAGATCATGGACGGAAAATAGGAAATAATATTTCCTATAATCTGATGAGATATTTTATGATCCTACTCTGCTGCTACCTTCATCGTAAAACTCCTGTTGACTTCCATGGGAGGAGAAACAAGCCTGAAATATCCATGTATGCTACCCTCATTGACGTTATCAGCTCTTTATTGTGCCTTAAAATAATTCCTTTCCCATACTTGACTGACACCTTTATTGATGTAAGTCTTAATTATTGGTCTTTCTGGAGTCTAAGTCTGTCAGAAGTTCCTGTTAAAAGCTCTCCTCAGAAACACCCTAGCTGTGAGATATCAGCATATCTTCCAGGCACAAAGTGGAAAATAATTGAGCATGTTGTAAAAATGTGGGGTTAATCTTGAATATTGGGACCTTTCCACAGTTGTGTAGTGCTTACTACTTGATTTATGGGGATTCACATGAAAGGATGGTGGAAAAACGATTAACAAACCGAATTGTTGCCTCCTTTTCCCATAATGTAAAAAAAACCAAAAAACAAACCTCAGAAAAATGAACAATTCCATCTCTAAAGCTTTGGATGTCTTTCCTTCTACTTTAATGTGCATTTTATGCTCAATTCCTCTCACTCTGCGATAGGCTTAATAAGAAGGCAGACAACTGCTATCTTCCCACCCCCTTTTCTATATAAATGACAAGATTATTGCACAAAATTAAATCTGGACAAACCTAGCTATCGCTCTTTTACATCCAACCATTTAAGGAGAGGGAGGGACTTGAGTTGTCACTTCAGAAAGCCCCGTTGAATGTTCTTAGGACTTCTCTCCAGGACACCGGTACTTTGTGTGAAGGCCTTCGTTTTAAAAATCGTTTTGTGGCTGAAACAGACCAAGCTACATGCAAATGATAACCTTACTGTTGAAATCTAAAACCAGAATATAAAAGTCCAGCTCTTGTTTCTGCTTCTATTGATACTCAGCTTTCCACCTGCAAAATGGAAGTAGTAAGTTTTCTTTTTCCCATCATGCTTCATGCTGTATATGATTAAATTATTAATTATTTAGGAAAAAGATTGCTCTCAACACTCTTTTGTCTTCAACAATGTTTGAATTGATAGCATCACTAGGAAAATGAAGCCATGGTCTCAGTTTGGATCTCAGTTGACTGTTGTGGACTCTTTGATGTGCAGTTGCTCTGAGTAGAGAAGTATCTTCCACTGTTACCCATTGTAAGAAAGGAGTAATCCTAGCTCACACGGTAGAGAATGGTGGTTTCTATACAAACTAGTCATGGCAGTTTTCAGCTAGCTCTGATTGCTTTGTGCTATTTGTGCTCCCTGTTCAGGAATTAATGCAGATATAAAATATCATTTTTATCTAAAAATACCTCACTTAACATCCTAAGTGAGAGACAATTTTCTACATGATTACTAGTCTTCTCATTCATATAAAGTTCTTATAAAGCTTTTCCTGTTTCCCCACTTTTCTGCCAAAAGGAGCAAAAATACTCCTATGCTTGTATTGCACTCCACTTTAGAATTACTTGCTCATACTTAAAAAACATGACATCATAAGTTACTGTAGCCCTCCTTAATTAAGAAATTGAACGTACCTCCTTGATGCAGATGTTTACAAACTGATTTGCACTTTGCCATTCTCTCAGGGCTTTGCTATATCTCAATATCTGGAAAAGTATTCTTATTCTACTGAGGGAATTTCATGGGTTTATTGGTTTGAATTAATTTTTCCTCCTCTCTCTTTATGCTTATTCAGAACATCGCTGTTGATACCACTGAAATACATCCTGATATCTGAAAATCACAGCAACTTGCTTGTTTCTAATACCAAACAAAGATTTGGAGGGGGAAGATGTCATTCTCAAATCTTCTATTTTACATCTTCCAAAACAGAGACCCTGCTGAGAAGCCTCTCAAGACAACTTCTGACTTATTTCCTGATAGAGGTTGAAAGTCACAGGTTTTGTGGAATTATGTGTTTGATAGCCTAAAGGTCACAAGAATAATATCTTTAACAAAGTACTTGTTTTACTTCTAAACCATAAAAGAATATGTATCAATTGTAAACCCATGCTAATCTTGAAGCTTTTTTTCTCTGTATTAAGTAGTTATGTTGAACCGACACTGTATTTGGATTACTTGCTACTCTTTTCCAGTTTTTCTGGATGAGTAACCAGTGGGCCACCAGGCCTTCTTATCATCCATCTTTAACTGACCAGTCAATAGTCAATGTGGTTCTACAAGGTGAGCTGAGGCTTGCTTACCTTTTCCTTGGAGGGCACCTGTCATTTAGGACTCACTCATCGGGAACAACCACTCTACTCCATGCCCTATTAAGTCCTCCACATTATCCATTAGGCCAGGGAAAGGAATTTGCTGCAGTGTTTTTTATAGCAAATAATTAGGTAACATGAAATGAGGCAACCCACACAATTAAGCCACCTAGGACATTACCGCCTTCAGTGCAACCCAATAAAATACAACAAACAGACCTACAATGGGTGTGGCGGATACTAACCCTTTTCAGTAAAAAACATTTACAGTATTAGGAAAGTGAAAATATTTTAAATAAAATTTTCTAGGCAGATGTCTGCTTCAAGGTGCTCAGAGGGTGAGGAGAAAGCAGAGTTTTAGGTGAAATGGCTCTGCCATTAATCACATTAGGGGTAGAAGCCACCAAAGCTATTCTTTTGCCCCATGTTGAAGATATCCTTACTGCCGCCCTCAGAATGCCTTCTTGCCTTGAAGCAATAGCTGACGCTGCAAGGGAATGAGAAGAGCACACACGTGATCTTCATCTTTGTAAATCTGACCTAGATGTGGCAAAGTTAAAAACGAACAGAGAAATTGCTAGCACCTACTGTGTAGAAGACATATTTTGAGTTTGATAGTGAAACTTTCTTTACCGTACACTCTGAGCAGGCCTCATCCTTCCCAGCTCTCAGTGTGCCTTGGCGATGCGTGTCCCTACCCAGCTGGAAAACTTAGTGCATTCCAACAGAAACTGCTCTCGATGTGCATGAGTTGTCATGACAGTAGGTGGAGGAAATGAGACATGGGGGAACTGGGAGAATATCACTGCTGTGCTCTCCGTGTTTCAGTTGTTCTGCTAATGCCCAGTCTGTGAGGAAAATGAAAATAAAATATAACAAAAATGTGGTACTCTGGCAGTATTGATATAGACAGTGAAAGGTAAGTATAGAGGCATGAAAGGTCAGAGTAGGAAAAGGGATGGAGGGCAATCGTTTTGTAATGCAATGGAGAGTGAACAAAAGGATTTAGATATGAAAGGTGATGAGGTTATCTACAAAGTTACAGGCAAATACTATCAAAGCAGCACTGCTCCAGATTTTCAGCGTCTCTGTGATGAATTTAGATGCCTCTTCCCCAGAAGTTAATGGAAGACATGTACCTTAAAATCTCAACCATTGCCTAGTCATCATTTTGCCTGTGCCAAAAAACTGCAGACAGCAAATTGTATGATCAATTATTTGAACTCACAGGGAAAAAGAAATCTTCTTATGGACGCTGGCCATCCAGACCTTCACACCTGTAAGCCCCGGTCGTGGAAAGGGGATTCACCAACAAATGAAGACCACCAACAGCGGTAGTGGCTCTAAGGCTTCGTACCAAGACCTAATCGAGCGGTTCTGACCTTCTCTCCAGCAGAGGGCAGTGATACACAAAAACTAACCGGATTTTCAAACTCTTACTAAATTTGCAACGTGGTAAATACCAGCATGTGGAAGAAGTTCATGTAAGCGTGCACATAGTATAATTATGTAGTAATGACAGTCGATACGATGACCTCTTTCACCATCAGTCAAAGCAAAGAGAACTTCCTCCAAGAAGAAAGAGATGAAAGTGTGAGTATAGTACATAATAAGGACATTTGAATTTGGGGTAATTTGATAAACTGCAGATGGTTGAAGATATTAATACTGAACTATCTCACCTCCCCAGGCCGTTTAAAAATGTTTCCTTTCTGATTCCTACTTTTCTGATCTGAAAACTATTTTGGAATATTTTTCTTCCAGGCTTTGCTTTCTTCATTTGTTTCTTGTTCACCTACATTTGTTTACTGTCCTTACTGACACCCTCTGTCACAGCCTCTTCTCAGTTTTGTTCATGCGTGCCATCTCTGACACAGCCCGGTGAAGAATCTTTGCGCCCATCTTGGAAATCTCCCCTCCAAGTTGCATGTCTTGAGACACCCATGAGTACTAGGACTATCAGTACAGACAAGTGTTATACCTAAATTCAAATTAATTAGTGGCCCACGAAGACCATCTACATCATTATGTAAAGCATCTTGAATGTCTTATTCCTCCAAGATGCAGATACCTCTAGATTAGTTCAGGAGAGAATTTATAACAAGAACTTATAACAAGCCAGACTGAAGTCAGGCAAACAAGGAGCATCCAGAAAATTGATTAAATGGTTTAGATTCACAATGGGGAGTGCAAGTAGAAAAAGGAACAAAATCTCCATGCTGGCTTTTATTTTGAGGTCAGATAATTTTATGCAAAAATGTCTCCTCTTTCCTTCTTACTCTCCAGTCTTCAAAGGAAATTGGGTCTACTTCATTTTCTGGAAGTTTTTATGAAGCTTAAAAATATGTTATCTGTTTTCATTACTATCTAGTTCTACTAACTAACGTAATCTACCCATTTGATATAAATATTTTCATAGAACTGTCACACGTAACATGACTAAATCTGCTTTATAACTTCACAGGCCTACGGAGGGCAGGCTAAATCTTCACGTAATTACATAGAAAAGATTACATAAATTCTACTATGAGGTCTTCACAGACTGTCATATTTTAACCAACAGATTATGCCAGATTTGAAACTAGCTTGAAAACACAGTTCATGATGACAAGTCAAAAAATTCTTGCCAAGAGATAAACTAATATACTGCATAGGATAGCGCTGTGTGTATAAACACTGAAAAAAAAATGAACCCTGTACTATTTAGCTTATTTACCTGAGTTAGCTCAGGTTCAGCACCTGTGTTTTAGTTAAAGAACTAAAAGGGTATGTGTACCTTTATTTTATAAAAACAAACAAACAAATGATATGGCTTTGGGGTGCAGTTTGTTTTTTTAACAATGTCATACTGACTTGATTTATACAACTTAGTAACAACAAATCTGGTCTTTCTGATTTTATTGCAGGACTTCTGGGAAGTCTCAAAATATTTTATTGTGAACAGCTAAACCTTAACAAGATGGACAACCTTTTCAGTGATTTCCCCTCTACACCACCTATTATGTCTACAACTAAAAAAAACCCCCAAAATTATTTTTAAATAGATTGACCAATATTTTCCCCACTCAATTGGCTGATTGTTTGCTAATTAACATAATTATCAGCCATCAGAATTTCCTAGCCTACCTAGCCTCTAGACTTGACCTACATTTGTAATTAAAAATGTCAACACCACTTCTTCCTTTCCTCCTTGTTTTACCCTGAGACATTAGGTATACATTGTCCACTACAAAGAAACAAAAAATTAGTATAAACAGTATACCTGATATACCCACCAAAACTTTTTTCATCCTTGTAATTTAATAAACCTTTCTCTACTACTAAGATTAACTTTTAGTCCATACATATTACTTGTTTTGTACAAAAAGAATAAAATATCAAGGACATTTCTCACAAACCTTTCCTGGTTTGGGGCTTAAAGAAATCACATCTTGAAACTTGCTGGCACGACCCACTAGTAAATTTAGGACTGTAAGAATAATTTGCTCATTCTATTTTAGCTCTTTGATGAATTCTATGCCAAAATCTCATTTATATGCATATATGTGGCTATATATCCAAAAGATGGATATAAAATTTACTATTTAGCAAATAATTGATTTGAACGTATTACCACTGTTCAAATACCTTTTAGTAGGTCATACACCGTGGCTGAAATTTGAGTGTACCTGACCGGACACGCGAGTATCAGGGTGTCTGCACAGTGGCCTGGATTAGCACAGCTATTCACCGCGTGTTCAGTTTCAATACTCGCAAACGTATATATTCATAGTTATACCTACAGTTCTCACAAACGCCCAGCCCGCACTCCGCGCCGCCGTCCCCTGCACCCTCCCGACCCACAGCCCTGCCGCCGGTCGCCCCCACCCACGGACGACGGGCGACCCGCATGCTTTGGGGTCCGCCTGTCACTCCCCTGCTCTGGCTGCAGCAGCACCCCCGGCGAAAGGCCGCGTCCCCCCGCTCCCACCCCCGCGCTTGGAGGGGCGCGACTCTGCGGGCAGCCCCTTCCCCTCCCCGGAGAGGCCGTGGCCGGTCCCGGCGGGCACGGCTCGGTACGGCTCGGCCTGCCTCCCCCTCGGGAAGCGCCGCAGCCCCGTCCCCCGCGGAGGCTGCTCGGCATCACGGGCGCATCCCCCCCGGCCCGGGGGAGCTCTGCGGGCGGCATTTTTTTGGGCAGAAGCGTGGGGGTGCTTTTTGTTCAGCTGCTTCCCGCCAGACTCGGGCAGCCCGGGGTGCAGCGGGGTCCCCGGGGACAGAGGCCCCGAGGGGTCTTTCCCGAAGGCACGTCCTTGGGAGCGGGAGGGGAAGGGCGGGCGTGCGGGGCCGGCGCGGAGGGGCTGCACGGCGGCGGCTCGCGGTGCCCGGCCGCCGTAGTAGCGAGCTGCTCCTCCGGTGGTTGGGCTGGGGAGCGCTGGGCTCCTCCTCCTCTTCCCCCCCAGCAGTGCACAGCCGGGCGTGTGACTGACTCGTCTCCCCCGTCTCTCTTTTTTTTTTTTTTTTTTTTCTCCATGGGTACACACACCGAGATACGCACATGACAGTACTTCGGTGCAAGAGCCGGTGCATCGCCAGGAGGGCTGTGCTTCCACTCCGGGCACGCACACGCACACACACACGCATGCTGCTGATGCTGCTGCTGGAAGTCTTTCTACACGGGGATTAGCAGCCGCCTCTTGCTCTCAGTATTTCTCTGTCTCTTTTCTTCTCCTTTCCTTTCCTTTCCCCTTCTCTCCCTCAAACGCTTGACTGACGGACGGCGGGCATAAAAAGGTAAATGCTTGTGTGCTGTTTGCTGACAATACCGATGGGTGATGGTGTTTTGGCAGCGTGCTGCGCGGTACGCCCTCCGCTTGCCAGGCAGGCAGCCTGCCCTCCTGCCGCGCCGGCGGCTGCCGCTGCTGCCGCTCCCCGCGGCTCCCCGGGACTCTTCGTCTTGGGGGATCGGGTTTTGCCGCGAGAGGTTTGGCTTCCCCAGCCCCCCCCCGGTCTGCCAGGCAGAGAGGTTCCCGTTATTGTGCTCCTGTCAGTTGCCACCGCGGGCTGCGAGCGTGTGGGAGTGCTTAGCGAAGGTTTCGCGGGATGAAGGTTGCTATTAATTGCTGTGTGCGCGGAAGAGAGCGAGCTTTTCGCTCCGGCAAGGAACCTGTGCATTATTAATCAGGGCTGGAGAGTGGCAACGGGAGGACTACCCCCCCCCCCCCCCCCTCGTTTGCTGCATCATTCAAATGAGTAATTTCTAGCTGGCCTTGCGTTGCGGGGCTTTTATCCCCCCCATCCGCGGGTGTTTTGGCAGCCGCCGAGGACTGCGATCCTCCTTCCTCTGCTCCGGTGGGCGCCCCCTTCCCCGGGGAGCGAGCGAGCGAGGCGGGGGCAGCCGCCGCCCCTCCGCCCGCCCCGGGCCCTGCCCCGCGCCCACCGGCTCCCCAGACCGGCGGGGCGCGGACCCCTGTCCCGCCGCCCCCCCCGCGGGCTCCACAACTAGTTGTCGCCTGTTGTTCGGGCCGAGTTTGTCCCGCGTCCCTCCCCGGCAGGACAACAGAAGCAGGGTGAATTTCTGCCTCCCCCCCCAGCAAAGCCCGTGCGGTGCGGGGATCCCGTGGAACCGAGAGGAGGTCCCGCACCGAGCAGCCCCGCCGAGCGGGCCGCGTCCCGCGGGGCTCGCCCGGACCCCGACCCAGACTTTCATTCCCCGGAGGCGCGGCTGCCTGCGGAAGCGTTTCAGGCCGGCAGGGGAAGGGAGGAAGGCGGCGTTGAGGAGCCTGCGCTGACCGCCCGCTCGGGAAGCGGAGCTCCACCGCCGCCGGGGGGCGGGGGGGGATGGACGGACGACGTCGGGCGGGGCAGTGGGCCCCGGGCAGGCGCAGCCCCCCTCCCCGGGACGCCCCCGGTCACGGCGTGGCACAGGTGTGGGCGTTGAGCGCTGAAGAGCTCCGGTGACCGCCTGGGCGGTCCCCACGGGGGGAGGCAGGGTGTTAAAGCCCCCCCCCGGGAGGTGCAGGCCTTCCCGCCCGCCCCCCCCCGCCGTGCCGGTGCGCATCGTTTCCCGGGCGTGCGTGTGCGGGCAGCGGGAGCGGCGCCGCCGCCGCGCTCCCCGCTGTGCGTGTGCGGGCAGCGGGAGCGGGGTGGCCTGTGCCGCCGTCCCCCCTCCGCCGGGGAAACGAGGCGTTTAGCGAGGGCCGTTACGTAATTACGGCTTTTTCCCCCTTCTTCGTCTTCTTCTTGTTACTAAACCCGGCTCAGGATGCTAACGGGGAAGCTGTTCCACCGTGCTTGTTTCTAAAGGAGGTTGTGACGGTTTTGTTTGATCTTGGAGAAAAATTATTGAGTAATTAATCTTTAACAGGGAGCACTTCGGTTTCACACATGATTGATTTTGGATAATCCCGTTTCATTCACGTTGTTTTCTACACCTGTATACGTAAATACACTGTTAAAGCCGGGAAGCCAAAACAAGGAAAAATGGTAACGGAAGCAAAAATGGTGAGAAATGTAGTGGGCAGCACGTGAAGTTAGTTATTTAAAAAAAAAAAAAAAGTAGTTGTTTAACCTTATAGCCTACTTGCAAATAAAAGGTAGGTGTGCTTGTAGGCATGGTATGTGCTCAGCCGGTTGCGTTGGATTGTATTTCAATGTTAATACACCTTTAAAAAGGCAACACTAATTTCTACTGGTATGTGGGTCCAGTGTATACACTTAAGATACTTCCCCTCACTTAAAAGAAGTTGTGAGTTTGATCAGTGTTCACTGACCCAAAGGATCCAAAAGTCTAAAGGATACATATTTAAAGATAAATTTACTGCTGATAGTAATGATTACAGGAAAACTAGGAATTTTTAATGGCAACATAGTTCCTTGTTGTCTTCTGTATAGCTTGTCTGTCTGATATTGTGTATTTCAGAACTATTAAAATTAGCATAAATTAATGAAAACATATGGGAGCAAAAGATGCTGTTTATTAGAGAGGTAATCAAGTAGTTTCAAAATAAAGGCTACAATAGTGTTCCTTTATATATATTCTCCTGAATTAAAGTTTTCTTTTTTTTTTTCCCACCAGAACTGTATATGTTAAATATACTTGTTTAATTCAGGGCTCATTCTGGTCTCTCTCTTGTGGGATTAACACTTGCAAGCATATCAGTGTAATCTGTTTGTGTTAGACTTTGCAATGTTGTCTTTCCTGTAAAGGTGGTGCATCTCAATGCAGCCCTGGCTAGTGATGTTGCCACCTGGAAATACCAAAAGAACTGCACGAATAATTAATGAAATAGTATAATAAATAAAGGCAATCCTGTGCCAAGGAACAGTAGTTAAGTAGCCTCCATGCAATTTTTTTGTTGTAATTTTCACTCTGGCCTCATACCATCCAGTAACTCAAATTTTCACCCAAATTGTAATAGACAGGTGCAATGCCCTCAGACTGGCATTGCCGTTTTAAGAAGATAGAGCTCAAGGCACTTCAACATGAGATAGTTTATTCAGCCCTTAATCTCTGTAACCAAACTTGATTTTAACAGCCTCTGTTGTATTATCTCTCAAGATTTAAGAAGGCTATTTTTGTCAGGGGCACATAATTAATACTTGTTCTCCTCTTATGCCAAATTTTGCACTTGTGCACAAAGCTCATCCAAAGAAACCTGAAAAGGGGATCTCCATGGTAACGAGAGAGAGGATTTTCTCCCTCACCATAGGTCAAGACTAGACGCCTACCCATTCCTTAACTTGTAGCAGCATTCATTGGCACCTTCCTCTTTGTGGTTATTTTGTCTACTGGGGTGTGCTCTTACTGTTGTCTCGTGCTTCCAGAGAGCTGCTCTTGAGAACGATGCTACACTCGATGAGCACAGCCTCTGTGTCTCTCCCCACTCTCATCCTCCCTTCTGCTTGCATCCTATTTCATCGTTTCTATACCTATATGATTTGACTACGGGATTTCAGGAAATAAGTTGTTTTTCCCCATCAGGTTTTTGATTTGAAGACCTGTCTTGGCTCTAACTGTGTGTAAGACCTGACAGAACCTTACTCCTTAGTTCATTTCAGATGGAAGGGTGGTCATCTCCTTTCTCTCTTTTATTTGTCTGTACTCTTTTTGGACAGAGTTTCCCCATCGTGTCCCAGAGGTTTTGTAGCCATAAAAGCAGTCTACCTGTTCTCACCAGGGAGCAGGGCTTAATTTTATTTTTTGAGTCAGTATGTGATGTGTGATACCAGGATTACTGTTTGGAGATGTTCATGATAAAAAGAGTTTCTTTTGCCCTGACTCTGTCATCACACAGCAGTAATACAGAGCACTGATTTCTGGGGTAATTGTTGGGTTTGTTTTGTGTTGGTTTTTTTTTTTCCCCCCTCTCTTCTTTGAAGGACTGTCTGCCTAGACTGTGTCTCTGTCCAAGCTAAGATGAAGTGAACACATTTTATTCCAGATGATCCTGTAGTCAGATACAACTTTAACTGAGGAATATAACATATTTTCTATTCCCCTTTTCCTTTCTGTATTCAGTTTTTGTAGCTAAGATCTCATGAGAGGATACCAAATGGCTTTCTACATGGCTCCCTTAGGCTGCTGGTGCACCAGGTCTCTCTGGGCATATTTCCAGTTCTTTTGCCTTTCCCTGTGACATAGCTTGGGATAATTTGAAAACATCTGCTAGAGCAACCGTCTTAATATAAGACAGCAATCATCATTTGTCACTGAGCAATATGTCATTTGTGACTCCGTAATTGGAAGACAGATGCTAATGCTGACTTTGGCCTTCTTAACTTGTCTTGTTGGCAGATTGTCTCTGGAAACACTTCGCAGTGCTTTGAAATCACACAGTGTATTTCTACCTTTCTGTATGTCTGTTTCTGAAAGAATTGCCTGTGTCATTTGAAAATCTGCTCCAGAAACCATAATGATAGCAGCTAGTACATTCGTAATCTGGCTTGCCAAGTAAGCTTGACTCTATGCATATCTTCAGTGTCTTCTGCTAGATGAGAACCGTTTTTGCATAGTTGCCTGTGAAGCTTTTCCTTTAACCTTTGTATATAAGAAACTTCTGATCTCTTTCTGCATGATGCCCTGTCCCTGTATTGGTAGCATTTCAATGAATGTCCCTCATCCCACTTGTTTCCCTCCCTTTGAAAATTTTACCATCACCTTTAACTAGCTGAAGAGGTTCTTCATCGTCTGATTTCTCATACTAAGGAAACTAGGGATTTGAGAAATGGTCTTCTAACTGTGTGAAGGAAGCGTACGCTTCTAGATAGATCCAGGTTTCGAACCTCAGTTGCTGTGGTTCAGATGACAAAAGTGTGTGCCATCAACTCATAACCAAAGATCTCAGTAGTTACGGATGATGTCTCATATCTAGAAGGTGCTTTTTTTAAGCTTTGTGAGCTAATTTTGAATGTAGGTTGCAGTAGCTTGAGTGGAGGGCTGGACGCCAGGTGCCCACCAAAGCTGCTCTATCACTCCCCCCTCAGCTGGACAGGGGAGAGAAAATACAACGAAAGACTCGTGGGTTGAGATAAGGACAGGGAGATCGCTCACCAATTACCGTCACGGGCAAAACAGACTCGACTTGGGGAAATGATTTTAACTTATTACCAGTCAAATCAGAGCAGGATAATGAGAAATAAAACCAAATCTTAAAAACACCTTCTCCCCACCCCTCTCTTCTTCCCGGGCTTAACTTTACTCCCAAATTCTCTACCTCCTCTCCCCCAGTGGCACAGGGGGATGGGGAATGGGGGTTGCGGTCAGTTCATCACATGCTGTTTCTGCCGCTCCTTCCTCCTCAGGGGGAGGACTCCTCACACTCTTCCCCTGCTCCAGCGTGGGGTCCCTCCCACGGCAGACAGTCCTCCACGAACTTCTCCAATGTGAGTCCTTCCCACGGGCTGCAGTTCTTCACAAACTGCTCCAGCATGGGTCCCTTCCATGGGATGCAGTTCTTCAGGAACAGGCTTACTCCAGTGTGGGTCCCCCACGGGGTCACAAGTCCTGCCAGCAAACCTGCTCCAGCGTGGGCTCCTCTCTCTCCACGGGGCCACAGGTCCTGCCAGGAGCCTGCTCCAACGTGGGCTTCCCATGGGGTCACAGCCTCCTTCGGGCATCCACCTGCTGCAAGCGTGGGGTCCTCCACGGGCTGCAGGTGGATATCTGCTCCACCATGGACCTCCATGGGCTGCAGGGGAACAGCCTGCCTCACCTTGGTCTTCACCATGGGCTGCAGGGGAATCTCTGCTCCGGCGCCTGGAGCACCTCCTGCTCCTCTTTCTTCACTGACCTTGGTGTCTGCAGAGTTGTTTCTCTCACACATTGTCACTCGTCTCTCTGGCTGCAATTGCTACCGCCCCGTAACTTTTTTTCCCCTTTCTTAACTACGTTCTTACAGAGGCGCTACCACCGTCGCTGATGGGCTCGGCCTTGGCCAGCGGTGGGTCTGTCTTGGAGCCGGCTGGCATTGGCTCTGTTGGACACAGGGGAAGCTTCTAGCAGCTTCTCACAGAAGCCACCCCTGTAGCCCCCCTGCTACCAAAACCTTGCCACGCAAACCCAATACAGCTTGCAACAGCTTACAGGTTTCAGCTTCTTAATAGCCTGATGTGCTGATGTGGTGCCTGTGCTGGATCCAGTCAAGGATTCCTTGTGTTTTTCTTTCTTTTGGGGAAAGGGGAGATAAGGGGATGAGGATCGCCAAAAATTTTGTCTAAGAATTGTGCTTGAAAGTCCATTTCATGTTCTGTGCATAAATCCTCACTGAAGGTAGTTGAAGGGGCATGGTGATAGGATGGTAGCTGAGTTACTTTTTCAAATGAAAGGGAGCGTTTTTTTCAGCCAGCTTCCCAAGTATGACTTCTGTTGCTAATTCTGTGCTTGTACACACTTTCTTCCTGTGTGTCTGTTTAGCTTTGCAGACAGAACAGGATAAAATATCTGTCTGATTGGAGTTCAGTAACAGTAAGAGAGCATGATTTATCAGTCTCACCTTCATCGTGGTAACTTCAGTTTTAGCAGTGTGCATCCAACATTGGAAGTCAACATTGAGAATTAGTGTCTCACTACTGTCCTGTGTTTTTCTTTTGTCTTGTCATCAGAAAAAAAGAAAAAGGAAGAAAAATTAAAGAGAAATAGAGCTGAAATCCAGGTTTCTGGGTTTTGGTAGTGGTCTCAAGAGTATCTATTCATGCATAACTGGACAACAGGCAGCGTGCAGTTGCCTTTGTTCAACAGAAGTATTGAGAGTCAGCGTGCTCCATGGTCACACAGTGTCTCACAGATGTCCAAAGTACACAAGAATCTCCATCTTCTTTCCATCCTGCAGCTGAAAGAATTTCGGAGTCCTTGCAGTATACCATTCACATAGGGTGAGCTTTGTTTTGTGGATTGTAGGAGAATGCAGCTTCTGGTCTTGTGGTGCTGGAACTACATTGGTGCAAATGTTTCACAAGGATATCAAAGGAGATTCCTTGTTCTCTTCAGTCGGTGTCTTCTGGCTATCCATTCATTGGGTGTAATGCTCAGGCGTGGTTTGGTCCTTTGAAGTTGTCAACAGCTCTGCATCTGTTTTACCTCCATAATGTTGTGGGGTTTTGTTTTTCTTTTTTTGTGACTGTCTTTTAGAACATCAATAAATTCTGTTATCGGATCCCATTTTGTAAGAACAGACCATAGGAGATCATCCACCTAGCTGTTCCTTCTAACAGATCTTTGCAGAGAAATGCTTACTGTCAAATTTATGTACAGTTTTGTAAATAATATTGATGAATATCCATATCTAGCTTTTTAGTGGCAAGGGGATGGCAAAGTAGAATAAATAGGGGAAAAATCATCACAGCAAGGAATGAAAGAGGTAGAATTAGGATAATTTATTGTTATTTTGTACGAGTGAAGTATTGCAAGCATCATCATGTCAAAACAATTTAGATTAAAAATGAATGTTGATTCTGTAATTCTGTTCATTGAAGAACTTTGCAACCATAAAATGTAATATTTGGGGAGATTATTCAAATGGTTTTCTGAGGAAAATAATCCCAAATACCTAATAGTAACTGTAAAATAGTGCTAGCAATTACTAGATTAGTGGTACTTTGAAAAGTATGGTATGTATATCACTGTATGAAATGAAAGGCTCTAGAAGAAGAGATACAATGTCTATTTGGGAAGCAGTGTAACTTTTAGTGAAGAAGATGGATTTCTTAAAAAATATAATATGGATATCTACGTGATAAAATAAACTTGAGAGGAATTATAAACTGAAGATGAAACCTTTTTCTTACACATTTGGATTTCACTCTTCCTTGGAAAAAGGGCCAACGCAGGATTTTTTCTTTAAAAAAGAAAAGAAAAAAAAAAAGAAAAAAAGAAAAAAACCAAGCTACTGATACTGCACTCAGGAGAGGCTACTAAATGGTGTTCAAACCAGCTGGCTGTCCTCTTATCTCAGAGAAAAATATTTATGTTTTTAATTCCTGAAATATTACAAACTTATTCATGTGAAAACTATGGTTACCTCTTCCACTTTGTTTTGGTTTGGGTTGGGTTTTTTTTTCATTAGTTCATAAAAACTACTTCAAAGATGATATGCTTTGTAGAGCTGTTTCAATACCTGTGGAATGTCTTGTACAGAATTGAAGCAGCATGGTAGTTGAAGAGCATTTGTTTCACCTTGGGTAGAAGTGTGAGTTGATTTTTGTATATAAAAATTATCATTTTTCATTTTTTTCCCAACCTGCAAATCTATGTGGTGTTTCTTACCACACTGTGATAGTGTGTGGTCTGACTTCCAGAATACATATATGGTGTTTTACATCTCTGTAGCACGATACAAATTTACCCACTGGGAATCTTCATGCTGTATTTTGCAGAGAGAGTTGTATAGCAGAATTATATATGAACAAAGGTATTTATGCATGAAATGGATCATTTGTTTGCTGTGTCATATGCTAATAATTTCTCAGTCAAGGGGCAAAACCAACAGCGTGAAGCCTGTGAGACCACTTGCACATCACAAATATTTTAATGAGCTCAATAAAAAGGACATTTACTATTCTATATGTATGGTTAAATCCTTGCATACTGTTTGTCTTCAAATAAAATGTATTTTCAGAAAAAGGGATATCTTTAGAAACCAGGATCAGGGCAGATAGAAAAAAAGGAATAGTAATTTGCACATTTCTAAAGCCAGATTTTAATAATTATCAGCGGTAGATTTAGACAAAAGATGAGGAAATGCCATTCCCATTTTTACAAATTCGTGTGAAAAGAGCCTTGCACATTTAGCAATGAGATCTTAAATATAGAAAGAGAAAAGCTAAACACAAGGAAGTTCTGCAGTATTCAAGTACTTTGGTCATTTACAAAGCAGATATTATGTAAGGTACTTCTAAAATCAGTGCAGCATGCTGCAAAATAATTAATCTCTTATGTTAAATTACCTTCCAGAGGATGTTTCTGACAGAACTAAGTCCAAATATGAGAGTATACTAGAGTTTTTGACCTGATCCTTTGCTCTTTATGCTGACTGGCATTTTGAACATGAACTGCAGGAGCAGGTTGCCGGCCCTGTAAAAAGCCATATGAGGTTTTCAGTGTTGAGCACCAATTGGTCAGGGCCATATTAGAGGGTTTTTTCATAAGAAGGGCTGAAATGCAGTAGCAACACCTTTGTGTGTTACACTTGTAGAGGTGTGTTACACTTGTTACTTTCTGAAGACAAAAGTATTTGCTAAGAGATTACTCAAGGATCACGGCATTTCTACAGGACCGAGGAGAAATGAATTACATCACATTTCCTTATTCTAAATTTCTGATGACTCCATGACAACACACAGCAGAGCATGGTGAGAGAAAGATGAAGGTTCATCTCGGTGCCCATTTCAGTTTCTTTTGGAACTAAAAGGAAAAATTTTACATACAATGAGAAGAAAATTGGGGACTTCAGTTCTGTGTTGTCCAATAATCAGTTTTCTAGCAGACTTTGCACATCTATAGAAGCTATAACTTGCTTCTTGCTATTCAGCTTACCTGTATTTTGCTTCCTGAACTGCTATAGGGCCAAAAATAATTAGACCATTTTCCCAAGGACTTACAGTCTCTCTAAGAACAGAGAAACTAATATGTAGGAAAGCCCACAAATGTAAATCTGATTTTTTAAAAGCTTCAATATTATTAATCTGTAACGGTGTGATGCTAAAGTTCATGTTTAATACAGTACATAATTTAGAACAAATCCTACCAATGTTCTGTGTGCAGCTCCCAGTGATCTCTGTGCGAGATATGTCCTTGATGCAAGAAACAATGCTTGAACCTGAGGCTATTGCAGAAAAGCCTGGTATTCTACTTTATTGCAAATTAAGAGATACTGATTAATAAATTGGATGTAGATTTTTACTTGGTTCAGCTGTGATTCTTCGTTTGTTTGTTTTTATACAGAACTGGGATCATTAATTAATTATTTGTGGTATAATTGATTAATTATTTGATGAGTCTGCCAGATCTAGTTTAGCCTTTCTGTCTTCCTTCGCCCTCCAGGGCCTTAGCATACAGAGTCCTTGTAGCTGATTTAGACATTGGTTTGAACAATTGCTGAATGAAGCAGTGTCCTGGTTTTGAGCGTTTGGGTTTGGTTTGGCTTTGTTTTTTACTGCTTTGTATTAAAAAATGAACATAATGTTGACTCCAATGTTGTGTGTACGAGAGCCTTGTGTTATTGTAGAATATAAATTATTTCAGATGTATCTGTTAATTTTGCCTTAACATTTAGCCTAAGCGTAAACTGCTGCTGTACTCATCTTTTCTTCCATATCCAGTTCATGGCAGCTACTGCCTGTGTTAGCAATATGCTTGATAAACGTGGGGTACCTCTCCAGGCTTACACATGCTTTGAATTTAGTTTTAAGTCAAGATTGATCTTTTGATGGGGATTTTTATCCCTCAACAGCAGAGAGAATAAAAGTGAGAGAGTGAGTTCTGTTTAAACTCCCTTATTCTTGGTGTTAATCTCTCCCAACTCTTTTTGGTGTTGTAGAGGAGGCTGAAGAGAAGCTGAGATTAGCTGTTCAGGCACATGGGACACTTTAGAGATTTTTCCTTGTCTTTCTGGTGGAAGCAATGAGGACCTCGAGGAGGAACTGTGAATTCCTTTCTGGAAGGTCTTGAAGGCAGCAAGCACACGCCTCACTCGCACCTCAGGGCTGAAACTGCCACTTTAGTTATTGCCATCAGGTGGCCTTGAGAACATGAATTTATAGACCTGCTAGCTCAAATAAGTAGCGGACTCCACAAACCCTAGGTCAGACCTACGGTGCACACTCGCTTAGCTGCATGCGTTAGACCTGACTAGTCACAAGTCCACTTCTCCAGAATAACTCACTCAGTGAGTGTATCATTAGACGGGTTTTCTGCATAGTCACAATGACTGTCCAGAATTTTTGGATACCAGCAGCATAGTTACACTGCACTCACTCATATTTTTGATTATAGTAATCACCCCTTACTCATGATAAAGGAAATAAATAGTATTTTTAGACAGTTTCATCTAGGCAGATGTGTGCCCTCTACAGATTGTAAATAGCCAATATGTTATTTAGTATACCATGATGTATGGCTGAATAAATAAATAAAAGATGACTATAATAGAGCTGTACCGTAAAATCTAATATGATAAAGCTTTTTCCACCACTAGCAGAGCTCAGTAATTTATTACTACAAATTGGTATCATGGATATGATTCATTCTATTTTAGTGGATACAAACAAATTGCTTTACATTTGTGTAGTAAGTTATTACTCAAAGCTGAATGCATACTCTGTATGATACTGAGATACTTGAAATTTTACAGAATAAGATGTATTTATTTATATGCATTTTGGGGGGAAACCGTAAATCTTTCAGAACATACTATTTAAACAATCATCAGCCAACGTGTAATTCAGCAATCAAGAGAACAGTTGAATTTCAATGGCAAATCATCCTGAAGCCAAACTGGGCCCTCCTGACACTAGATACTGAAACTTGCGTGTAACCCAAATGCTCAGTCCCTTTCCAGTTTGTTCATCTGTAATGTGAATTCTTCTAAGGTAAGCTGCCTGCTGTGTGTTTTGTGGAAGAAAAAGTTAAGCCACAGTATTAGAACGAAAATGTTTAAATACATTGATCAGTATGTGCGCTGCACATCTTATCTGTTTAAAACAGATAAATGAAGAAAAAAATTCATTTTGCTTGCCCCTTTGAATTTGCAGATTAGTCATGGATTGTTGCCCACAATTTTATGGAACCTAATCATGTAGTCCTTTCTTAATAGATTCCATTATTATCTTTACAATATACCAGCTAAAGTAAGTAAATTAATTCAGTGGAGTCTCTAGAGCTAAGTTTGTGTATGTGCTGGAAAATTAAGCGTGGCAAATGTAGTATTAACGGTTATTTTGTTAAGCATTTTTTTAGAGTTTACATGGAGATATTTTAAGAAGTAGGATTAATTTTGTTGTATTCATTGCTAGGTCAAATACTTTTTGAAAGTAGGATGAAATTAGTCATGCTTTATCTAATAACTACTTTTAACTAACTCTGCTTGTGCCCAATAAATAAATGTGATATTAAGCCAAAGATATACCGAAGAAAATACTCTGTAAAAAAATATTCAAAACCATATATTTTATCAAAATAGACCAGATCTTGTTCCCTTCTGCACACCAACTGGATAGCATTAACAGGAAGCAGAAATGTATTTGCAGTAGAGTTTATCTCAGTAGATGCAAAATGCAGAAGACTGGGTTTGTGACTGGTGTGCTTACAGGGAGGTAAATGGGATGAAAGCAGGAATGGATTTGACTTAATGCTAGATTCAAGTAGGTGTAAATGTAAATACAGAAAGCCAAATGAAAACCTGTTTTTATTATGTAATTACCATTTTTCAGCTTCTAGTATTGAGAGATTTTTAAATTTTGCCTCACCCCAGACTTTTTTTTTTTTTTTTTTTTTTTTTTGAGGAAGAGAGGGGTGAAAGTTTATCATTTGGATGGTAGAATATATGGCAACTGGAGGGGGAAAAAAACCCAAACCAACAAAAAACCTAAGGTGACCAGTTACAACAGTTTCCGTAGCCAATTAAGGAATGAATTTGAATTTTAGGACCTTAAAGGTTAGTGCATATGATGTTAGGCCTCAGAGTAGTCTGTGGGTAAAGCAAGAGCAGAATGTGTGGAAGAAATGTCTTTCTTATGCAATGAATATCACAAGTGGCAAATCATTTGTGTGGTACTGGCCACAGTAATAAATGAGATGTGTTCACTGTCTCCTCCTCAGTGACTAATACAATATTGACATCCCTGTTGTGGTAAAAACATGGTCACTATTTATTTGGCAGGATGTTGTTGTCAAGGTAATGTATTTGAAATGTGTCTGTGTTTAGCAAGAAGAAATGAGTTCATACAAAAATTACTGTTTTAAACAACAGAAAATCACATCAAACTGAAGTAGTACAGATAATTTCTGAGTTTGCTTTGCCAGCTTAGTTACAAGTGAACACATAGTTTGAATGACTTTCATAACATAAAATAATGAAGATGTATAACCAAGGACAAAGATTAAGCAATTTAAAGTTATGCTTTTAGAGTTTTAAATATTTAGACTTTTATTTATGATATCAGTTCCAAATGAATTTCCTGTTTCAGAGGTGATAAATAGACCTTTCCTACACTTTCAGACCATGTCTGATAATATAAATGAAAATAACACAGTAATTTGAAATGGTAACATAGAAAAATTACAGTGCTAAACAAATCGTAACGCTCTTCATATTCCCTAAATATTTGTCTGATAAATGAAGTCGACAGATTAAAATATGCTCGTAGTTCTAAATTATAATTAATTCTCCATTATATTTTGTCAACAGTCTGAATTTCAATTTATTTATGTTAACTTTACCAAGTATTCCATAAGGTCAAACAGTATTATAAGTTTTTTATTGGTAAGGTGGTATCTTTTGTGCCTGTCAGAGTTCTAGGAGTGTCTGGACGATGCTCTTGGTCATATGATTTAGTTTTAGGTAGTCCTGCAAGGAGCAGGGAGTTGGACTCGATCCTGTGGATCCCTTCCAACTTTGAGATATTCTATGATTCTATGATTTTACATCAGGTAAAATCAGAACACCCTTTGAAATAAACAGCAGAAGTCATTGTGACTTAAATGGGTCCAGATTTCAACATCTTCAGCAAGGTGTATAAAAAGAAGCATGTCTGTAAGCCAGCATAGCCTGGTGGAGCCTGTAACGTGTACCCATACAATTTTTATTGCTAAAAGAATATCTCATGGTTTAGCATAGCTAGGATAATCCATAGGAGCCTGATCTGATACTCACTAAAATCTGTGGCTCACACCGTGAATGTAATGTCTATCATTGCGTTAAGCAGGCATTGGATTTTGTCAATACATAAGCACGAAGATCGCATCTTTTTTTTTTCCCTTTTTTTTTTTTATGAGACTTGCTGGATTATTGGCACTTCAAAATATTATCTCCTAAATGCTTTTCTTTTCCACGTGAATTGTTTGAAAGGCAGACTTTATACTGCTACCTGGTCTCCTTTGTATTTGGTTAATATTTGTGGGTTTCTTGACATTGTATGTGCACAGAAATTACTCTTTTGAAGGGACAAACAAAGTTATACAGGTTCAAAAGTGTGTACGTGCCCATGGATAACTGAAATGCCAGTTCAGGCTTGACTTGTACATTTGAGACAAGAAATTCCAGGTTTCTCAAAGAAAAACTTAATCCCCACTCAGGAAACCTGCACATAACATATATATTGTCTTTGCCTCGCATTAGATATATGTTTATTACTCAACAGAGGTTGAAGTAGTGCATGAGACCATCTCAGATGACTTGAATTTTACCCATACAGAGTGGAAACTGGCTGTTAAGCTAAATGCTGGAAGATTAAGACACTATTTCTCCCACTAAGGATTTATAGTCATTAAGACTGTCAAATTCATTTGTGTGTCAATTACAGTTCCAGAGGTGAAAAGTCAGACTGCCTTTCAAGACAACTTTTTCTAATTAGAGTAATGAATGTTTGATTAATATTCCAGTAGTAATATATGATAATTGTACACTGATGGGCTGTCACTTTCACCGCATACAGAGCAAGATCACAGATGCATTTTTATGTTGTTATGCCTTTGTCAGCTTTGGTTCCCATCAACAGTCAGCTTTATGCAGATGCACGCTGTACTATTTCAGAAATACATCTTGTCCGTAAGCCTGTTAAATGGTGCTACACATCTGCTTTGTGGGTCAATGCCTGTCTCTTGCTTTGTCTAACATTTCATCAGGGTTCTACACTTTGACATTCACTAGATCGCACTTGCAGGCAGTAACTTTGCTATTCGGGAAATATAATGCGTGGGGAAAATCCTGATTTACTAATGGCGGATAAATACCAATCAGGAAATACAGTAACTTCATAGAGCTACAGTGGAAAATGTACATCTTTTGAATCCTGGCGGTTAAAAACATTTCCTTAGAATAATAAGTGGTGTAGAGATGTGTGCAATTAATACTCAGAATCCCCGAGTTAATGTAATGTATCTTCCTGAGGGTGATCGTTGCATTCAGCTTAGTTTTGTGATTTGAGAGCTTACGGTGCTTTCCAGTGAACCTCATGGTCTTCACCTTCGAAAGCAGTTCTGGAACTCACTGTTGACTGTGAACATACTGGTACGTGAGGCATATTAAGAGGGAGGGGGGAAAAGTTGTAAGGATTACATGCTACAAATTGCATAGCAGAATGCTGGAGCAGCAGACAGGGACTGCCTGGATGCACATCTGACCAAACTCTCCTTTTTTTTTCCTTGCATTGTTTTCTATTCACACCAGCTCAGGAGACCGTTTTCTTTGTATTGCGACCTTTATATATGGCTGAAACCATGTGTCACAGAACAAGAATGAAGTTTTCTTTCACAGTTGAAGAAACGAAACCTAATTGATGCTGGCATACATTTTTATGTGGGCCATGTGTTAATTACCCATGGTTGCAAAGGAAAAGAGATGTATGCCAGTTGTGTGTGCGCATGCTACAGTGTATATAGGAACAATTTCAGTATTTGAATGTTTAATTCATTCTGCACTGAATTAATTTTTTTTTCCCCAACACTTTTAATCTTGGAACATTTTTATGGTATTAAATATTGTGCTTTTAAATAAAACACGATTCTTTTCTGTTTAATAGTATCATATAGGTATCCCAAGATAGTGCAAAGCTGTCTGCCTCTTGGAATAGCAGAGGGACAAGTAGCTGTAGAGGAATCTTACCCTTTCTGTGTCCAGCTGCAAATCTGAGAGAAGAGCTTTGCAATTAGCTTTTGCAAATAC
The DNA here is from genome assembly GCF_018139145.2 of Gymnogyps californianus. Classification (NCBI taxonomy): domain Eukaryota; kingdom Metazoa; phylum Chordata; class Aves; order Accipitriformes; family Cathartidae; genus Gymnogyps; species Gymnogyps californianus. The sequence goes on along the minus strand of NC_059472.1, from coordinate 54,253,866 downwards.
GAGCTGACAGCAGAGGAGGGTTTTGAGACTTCAGTTTTCTGGGCTCTACTCCAAGTTCTGGAATGAAATATACTTCAGTGACTGCATATCTCCCTGCCCCTGTCTCATCTGTCTTCCCTAGCCTGACTAGTTTGTCTCCTCATCTTGACTCATGTTCCTTCTGTGTGCACCACGCTTCTTTCTCCCCTTTTTCTGCATTATGGTGAACGCTACCTCTGCCTTCTCTTCCATGCTTTCTGTAAAGCATGGACGGAGGATAGAAGGTACTAGAAACAGAGTATATTTTTATCTCATTTTTAGCATTCATGCCATTGTGCCCCACTGAACAGCAATAAGCAATGACAGAAAGGCTCTTGCTCACCTGCAGATTGAGGTGCATTCGGCGGCTGATGCTGGGGGAGCATGTTCTGTGGGACTGGGGTACGAAGAGGCGTTTTCTTACAGCTTCTAGTGTACTCCTGTTGGGTGAGATGAAATGGCAATTTTCTAAGGCCACCTTGTGGTGATTTTCATAGCTTTAGAGCCAGAATAACCCTGTTGCCCTATTTTTAAGAATGGGAGCGGTAGCTTTTCAGTGAGATATTTTTAAGAATTTAACTTAAGCAAACCTTTTTTTTTAAACTCACATGCTCAGAAGTGTCTCAGCTGCTCTTCTCAAAAAGTTTAAGAACTCTGAACAACTTGGGCATTTTCACAGTTTGTTTGTAACTCAGATTATTTCACATTTTTTATTTGAACAAAATTAGTTGAATGATTAAATCAGATCTAAGATCTAGGCTGTCTGTGGCAGTAGCTGGGACTGAAGAGATGCAGCCAATTGCCATTTAAGGATTTAAGGTAGATTTGCTGTTGGTGGGAGAGATTGTTTTACCAGGAACCCCTTGGTAGGATATCATGGATGACGGCATGACTCAGTGCTGTGCAGAGTGTCTCTGCCACTCGTGTGGAGTTGCTTTCAGGAACAGTCTACAGAGTCTGTAATTCAGGAGTGGATGGGAAACTTGAATCCAGAGATACTGCTGAAAAAGTGCTTTGAGGGATATGGCAGGAGGAGGAACTTGGCCAGGAAGAGCAAAAGTTTTCAGGTTATTCTTAACAGGAGTTACCAGGACTTTTGATACAAAAACTTCTTATGGCAGTGCGCCAAGAGACTGAGATCCTAACACAAAAGCAATTAATTAGGATTACATAGCTGTTTTGAAAAGGGCTCTTAGTCTGAAAGACGAAGATGACCTGAGAAGTCAACTGATGTGCTCAGTTGCATATCCCAAGAAGTATTCCCGACAACAGAGGTGTCGCTTTAGACATGATACGTACAGCGTATACTCCATGAGATACCAGGAGGAAACTGCACTAGGTATTTCCACACCGTTAAGAGTAAACTGACCTTGTGATGGGAAGCATTTGTAATTCAAGAGAGGGTTCAGTGGATGGATTCTCTTTAAAAGAGAGAGGATAAATGTTACTAAATACTGCCATTTCTTGGTGGAATTGGATTGGAGAGACTACAACAGTGCCTAAAATGGTAAAGCAGCAACTAAACTGCTTCCAGGTGCTGTGTTATATGCTGGACTTGAATATGGTGAATACATTCATCATGGGGTGATATTGCAGCTTCCAGTTTTTAGGTTTTTTCATGCAGAAGAATAATCTTTTTGTTTTAATTCCTGCTAAAACTGTAGTACTCTCAAAACAGTGCTGTCTTAAGGTTGTAGCAGTAGCTTCATCTCCTGATATATTTCCTCATTTTTCCAGTTTAAAATGTCTTTTGTAATATTTAGTTAATTTTCAGTATTTTTGTCCTAATAAATATGTACTTGTAATCTGCTTGAAATGGTTTTAAAGAATTTAAAGTTCTCCTTTTTCTTTAATCATCGTTAGTAGTTGCACAGAAGCATTCATTAACTTGATTTGATCAGATCTTTGCTCCTTAATGCAATGAAATCAAATGTAATATAACATCAGCTTCTTTATATAGAGTGAGTAATGCTATACAGAGATTGTTTTCACCCAAACAGAATGTAATTTTTTTTATTGTGTTAGCTTCTATTTTTCCATTGGAATTCTTTGTACAAAAATTATGTACGTTGCTCACGTTTTAGAGGCCTCTTGATAGAGAGTACAGCTTATTCTGTTGCTAATAATAAACTCTCTTTTCCTTCCCATCTGCACTATAAAAATGTTATTAATCTTCAGTATCACCATATTTCTCAAATCATGTTCACAATTAAAATGCTATTGTAACGGTGACACCAAACAGTCTTTGTATTTTAGTGTCTGAGATAATACTAGTGCTATCTGTAAGATAATATTTCCCATGTTCTCAGTTTAATATAACTGTGGAACATTGTATGTTGTGTGGGGGAAACTATTTGTGCTTATGGATATTTTTAATGCTTATCTCTCTATTCTTCATCAGTAGTGCATCTTAGAGGCAATAGCTTCAGAAAGAATGCTCCTGCTCAGCTGACAATTCAGGAGGTATTGCTGTCCCTCAGAGAGAAGATTAAATTAGGTCTTTTTGTTTAGGCTTTACTTGCATTTCTATTTTCTGTGGTGCAGGAGAGGATATGGGTATTTTGCTCCCGTGGCAGACAACCCATTAAACGCACCTGATACGATTGAAATAGATGTTCCAAAGAAGAACTAGTTCCTGTCCAGTTAATTACAGCTTTGTAATGTGTCATTTATTTAAGTGTCTTACTGCAGCTTCTTGTTTTCTACAGAGCTCAGAGGTTACCTCTTAATTTGTCTATTTTTATTAACTGTGGGTGTGGCACATTGCAACAGAGGGAAATCAGTATTCTTTGTTTTCTTTGATGTTAAAAACGTTGCATTAATAACCTCGTATTTTAACAGTATTATTTGGCTATGAACTGATTTTGTAGAGGATTAAACTACACTTTTGCTGAGAATAAATGGATTTTAAGCTTCAGCAATTAATATAAAATTAATGTAATTTGACAGACCCTAACATGGGTTTCAAACAGACCCAAATCAAGTACCTCTGTGATCATTTTGGTGGTTCCTTTGTGGCATTGAAACTATTGTTCTTTCATAATCACATCTTGTTAAGGACCATAAATAAGTTAACAGTGATCATTTTATATCAAAATAAACTTTGAATATTTAATACTCCTGTGTCTCTCATACAGTTACGGGAGACTTCTGCAAAAATATTGGGTGAAAATTCCTGCATGTTAAACAACTGCATGGAAATTTTGACCTATTTTCAGATCCTTTTTAGACAAATGTGTCATGGCCCAACCCGAGCTGGCAACCAAGCACCACACAGCCGCTCGCTCACTCCCCCTCAGTGGGATGGGGCAGAGAATCGGAAGAGTAAAAGCGAGAAAACTCATGGGTTGAGACAAAGACAGTTCAAGAGGTAAAGCAAAAGCTGCACACACAAGCAAAGCGAAACAAGGAATTCATTCACTACTTCCCATCAGCAGGCAGGTGTTCAGCCATCTCCAGGAAAGCAGGGATCCATCATGTGTAACAGTTACTTGTGAAGACAAACGCCGTAACTCTGAACGTCCCCCTCTTCCTTCTTCTTCCCCCAGCTTTATATGCTGAGCATGACATCATATGGTATGGAATATCCCTTTGGTCAGTTGGGGTCAGCTGTCCCGGCTGTGTCCGCTCCCAGCTTCTTGTGCACCCCCAGCCTCCTCACTGGTGGGGTGGGGTGAGAAGCAGAAAAGGCCTTGACTCTGTGTAAGCACTGCTCAGCAATAATGAAAACATCCTTCTATTATCAACACTGTTTCCAGCACAAATCCAAAACACAGCCCCATACTAGCTACTATGAAGAAAATTAACTCTATCCCAGCCAAAACCAGCACAAAATGATGAGATGGGAAAAATGCATTTGGAACTAGTGTAGAAAAACAGTTTATTACAATTCATCATTACAGTAGCTGTATAATGATAAGCCTTGAGGAAAAACTGGTATATGAAAACTTCAGAGATGTGCTGAAATTCAATGGATCCCAATGTGTCTGCCATTTGAAGTGATTATATCTTGCATTAGTTCCTGTAGACCTTTTTACAGGAATGCTTCAAGAAGAATAATGGCTTAAGGTGTATATCTACTGCGTGCAGAATCACACCAAGAAACTACGGGGTTTTTTTCTGCAAATATATGTTATCAGACATGTGACAGTATTGTTTCTTATGTAAAGCATTTGACTGTTGGAAATAATTTTTGTGTTGTTGATGTGCTTTGCATCTGATGACTTTTTAGACTTGGTAACGTAGATTTGTGTTGTCGGCTGTGACCTAGATTAAAGCACACCAGAACAGTATTGCTTTCATTGCAGGCCACTGTGGCCAGAGGATGCTGCATCGGGAGCATTGTATTTGGTAGCCAGAAGTTCATTAGTTCTCTCCTTTCTCTCACTCCGAGTGTGAAGATTTTTATTTCTTACACTCCTGAGGTGTAGTCCCAAAAGGTTTTCTCCTCAGAGTTAGCCAGAGGAGCTCAGTTTATCTTGTGAATTCATGGATGAAATGTCAGAATGGGAGCTAGTCTCAGATACACTGCTCATTTGGGAAAGAAGAGCTGGGCTCAGACTGCATACAGATATACAAATAGGGAATGATTTTAAAATAAGGACAATAGTATGTGACTCAAAATGCACATGCAATAAGTAACTCAGTGCCTTTTATCTGATTGTAGTGACCCTCTAAATTCACTCCTTATTAGACTATCTGAAATTTTATAATGAACAAAATGAAGTATGCAAATTTTGTAACTTCTATTTATGTTGCAAATTTGCGTATGTGTACATAAATAAAAGGTACAAAATCTGCATACAGATAGACACATGCTGTCTCAATATCTGCAGACCTGTGTTTGGATATTTTGGGATTATGTTGGATCATAAAACCAAATTGAGTTTTCATGCAACTCCATATATTTCTGTCGTGGTGCTCAGGGATAACATATCTAGTAAGTCCATCTCCATTTTATAAGTGGGAGGAGGCAAGAAAGGAGGGCAAATTCTGATGCAGCATAGAATTATCCACAGCCACAGATGCTTTGAGGTGTACCTTCTCCAGCGTGGACTTACCCACGGCCACAGACGCTTCGGGGTGTCCTGCTCCCGCGTGGACATCCACAGGACTCATCCACAGGTCACAGTCCCTTCAACTCGAGTTCACACTGGAGTTCCAGCCTGTCCAGTACAGCATCACAGAAACAGCAGCAATGCCCTGGCCATCTGCCAGCCCAGGGGCATGGCCATTGCTGTTATCAAAATGTTCCCAGGCACAGCAGAATAAGATGATAAGCACTACAGCAAGCAGCAAAAGCAAAAAGCAGCCACTAATGAGCACTAGACTCTAATATACAGTAAGGCAAGCAAGCCCTATGGCAAGCAGAGGAGCCTGTCAATTAATAGCTAAACAGCAATAACAGCTATAAATTCGATCTAGCACATTCCAATCAAAACTGTTGTTATCTCGAACCCTTCGAGCCCCATGTTGGGCATCAAGAAAGACTGTTGTGGTTTAAGCCCAGCCAGCAACTTTGCAATTCTGTAAATTTTATCCGTTTTTAGTTAATATTCGTGTCATTGCACTGCCACCTCTGAAGACTGATTGATATTGGTGCCTTCTTGTAGAAAACCATTATTCCTCTTGCCCTTTATTATCACTACTCTGTGAAGTTATGACTGAGTAAAAAAACCAAAATCCAACAAATTATGTGATAGGTATGCATTTATATACTTGGACAAAAGACAGAATTATGTTTTACATAATCATATATTTAATAATCAATGTACATGATGAATTTTTTTTATTGTCAAGCTACACTCCCTGAACCTTATCTTCTTGGCTTATTTAGGCTAGTGTTTAGGATATATTTTATCTTTCTAAAAACCTTGCTGACCACAATAGAATACACTGTACAGATGTTTTCACATATGTAAATGACACTTTTCAGGGTGGTTATGGGCTCTCCATGGCGGCTAGCAAGACAATCTTCTGAGTATTGTCTTCCTCTCTGCTGCTCAGGTGTCCTACAGGTAAGAGATACAAGGAAAGTTGTGGAGCTCTTTGATTAGTATAAGACTTAGGTCATCAGTGACCTCCTTGCGGGCTAGGACTTTGACGTGTAAGAACAAATTTACTTCCCCATATCACTTCAGTAGGAGCCAGTCTCCTGTTACACAAAACCTCACAGAATTTCTGTCTGATTAGGGTTCCCAAAGATTAACTAAGTTCACCTAAGATTCTTCTGTATTTCATGCTGTTACATCTGTGTTGCTTAATGAATACTAGGTGGTATCTTCTTAGGGGACACATTTTCTTGATAAATGCTGTGTATAGCAATAGCCTGCAGTAGTCTTGTAAAGACCAGATTGTTAGAAGGTTGGCAAAGTTTGGCTTCATCCCTCATGTAACTAGCAGAATTTGGCTTAATGTGTTTTTGTGCTAAAGAAACTGCTCCCCAAAGGTCTTTATGAGCTGCTGAACCAGAACTCTCCACTCCCTTTTAGGTAATAACCACTTATGACTTCATGCATTAAGAGAGACATGCATCAAAATGCATTGACCTGAGAAGTTTATGTTGACTGAAGAATAATCTACTTCAATGTTTACTTAAAGCAAAAGTAAACCATGTTGCTCAGTAAAACATAGAGGCAAGACAGTGAATGTAAAGTTCCCCACCACCACCACTTGTGCCAAAAGCTTCATTTTCTGCAAGTCTGGCTCTGAATCTGGGCATTACAAACAAAAATTTTCGTAAACCATATCACAGTTCTAAGTCCCTGGGAACTCTAAATTTCTCATAGGTAGATTCTGAATTTGGGGACAGCTATTTTGATCTGTTACTGCCATGTTAGAGCTATCTGAAAGACTCTTATGAACAGCTGGTAAATTTTACCTGGAGTTTGTTAATGAACTCCTGAAATCTTAGTGAACCACCCAGGAATTTGGATTTTAGTGTATACATGTGATCAGACTGGATATAGCATGGGTTCAGGGAAACCTGTTATTGTCCTCTGAGAAGCTAAACAAGATGAAGTCATGTGCAGATCTGATCTCATTAGTTAATATTGTTCCTGATCTCAATATTGTTGACCTCTGAGGAGGTCTAAAAACATAAAAGTGAATTGTCATGTGAATTCCCAAGCCATGCTTATGCTAGAATTTTACTTTCCTGGTAATATTCCTAGTTATTATTGTAAATGGTAAAGAATATCTATTAAAATGGAGCAAATGGCTTAACATTTTATAACACACCAGCACCTGGTGGCTACAGTTGTAGAGGTAGCTACTTCGCAACAGTGTAATAGGTTTTTTCTTTTTTTGGGGGGGGGGATATATTGGGGTTTTTTTTGTTTTCATGTCAGTGAGTATTTGTTTTGAAGAGGAAAATAGCTAGAACAGTATTCTAGGGGTTTTTTTAAGTGTGACATTTCATGTTATAATGTTTTGTACTCCAGATATATTAAGTAGTTTGTGACTGACCGTAGTAACTTCACTGAAAGGTTTGATCATGCAGATCTACAAGTTTTTTTAAGAAATAAGTAACTAGTTTAGTAACTGTCCAATTGAATGTATAGGTGAGGTAAGGGAAGGAATGTAAGGAAAAGACAATTTTCGTTGCCCCAGTGAAATTTTTGCTTTGAGATCTCTACCTACAAATGTATCTTAAAAGAAAAGAAAAATCCAAAGGAACTATGTCTAAAGCATATCCTACTGTAATAGAAGGGCCTAACTTTTATTTCCTGATTCTCTTTTCCTGCTTAGGTTTATTGCACACCCTCTTTTATTTAATTTTTCTTTTCTGAATAACTTCAAAATATTAATCAATCTAATGTTTATGTTTTAAGTTAATGGTTCTCTTTGAGAAGGAAGGTACAAGTTTTGTGTTTGGGGTTTTTTTTCTTTTGTTTGCTTGTTTTACAGATCTGTGATCTTATATTCCCTATATTTTGTGAATATTTTCATAGAGAGTGCTTTGACAAGTAGCAATAGATAAATTGTATTCTTTGTAAGGGAAACAGTGCAGCCTTGAAAAGTTGCTTTAGCAATCATTTCTTTCATGGAGGAGGAAAGAATGATGTGACAATTTATAAGGTGTATGGTCTCCTCTTTGTCCCTGTTGTTAATTCTAATTAAGAGGTGTTTCTTACATGTATCATATGGGTCAGTAATAATTAGCATTTTATTCACGTGCCCTTAAAAATATTAACAATTTATGGATACACTGCTGCACCGTATAAAACCACTTCAAGGTCTTGGATCTGTGTTTATCTTGAAGGTACCAAAGAGATATCAAGAAACAATTGTAACATGGATAAATGAAGTTGGGAGGTCAAGTATGCCCTCCTTATTTAAGGTGAAAAAAACATTTTATGGGGTGCTGGAGTGCATTTCTGGTTTTTTTTTATTATTATAGAATTCATCATGTCAATAACTACTTTTAATTGTCTGAGCCATAGCACCTGCTAATAACACAAATTCTGCTAGATATTACATCTATAGTCTTTTGCATAGCTAAATTTTCTTTTTGCCCATGGCAATAATATGCAGTATCTTCATTAAATGTACTGACAGCTCCTTAAAGAGAAAATGATTAATTAATCATGCTGTAGACTTGCAGAAAGGAGTAGCATAGTGTCCTGGTTTCGGCTAGGACAGAGTTAATTTTCTTCCTAGTAGCTGGTACAGTGCTGTGTTTTGGATTTAGTAGGAAAAGAATGTTGATAACACACTGATGTTTTTAGTTGTTGCTAAGTAGTGTTTATACTAAGTCAAGGATTTTTCAGCTTCTCGTGCCCAGCCAGCAAGAAGGCTGGAGGGGCACAAGAAGCTGGGAGGGGACACCATCAGGACAGCTGACCCAAACTGGCCAAAGAGCTATTCCATACCATATGACATCATGCCCAGTATATAAACTGGGGGAGTTAACTGGGAGGGGGATCGCGGCTCGGGAACTAACTGGGCATCGGTCAACGAGTGGTGAGCAATTGCATTGTGCACCACTTACTTTGTATAGTTTAATTCTTTTAGTATTGCTATTGTCATATTATTATTATTATAATTATCATTGTTTTTCATTCCTTTCTGTCCTATTAAACTGTCTTTATCTCAACTCACGAGTTTTTTTTCCTGATTCTCTCCCCCATCCCAGGGGTGGGGGGGCAGTGAGCGAGCGGCTGCGTGGTGCTTAGCTGCCGGCTGGGGTTAAACCACGACACATAGGTAAAAAGATGCTGTTAGATCAAAATCCTTTGGGGAAGGACTATAAAAGAAACTGTGTTGGCTGGTGAAGAGAGACCTACCTGGATACTCCAGAGCCAGGATTCAGGGTGGATAGAGATTCCTGTAGTGTTACGAGCAAAGATAAAACTCACTCGCAGAAATTCAGGGGTGGAGATTGAGGAACAAATACTGTTATCAATGTGACAGCCTTAAACGCTTTGCTCTATAGTTGGCAAGTTGTGATTACTAGAGAAATTAATTTTATTTAAAAAAAAAAAGTTGTAAAAACCACCTTGAATTGAGTGTTCGCAATCTGATTCATTTTGACTTAAACAGAAGTATAAATGAGCGTGTGTTACTAATATGTTTCAGGTCTTCAGTTTCAAAATAGAAAATTTAAAAGAACTGGGAAAAGCACATAGGGAAGTTGCTGGACAGAGAAATTCAGGATTTGTTATGTGGGAGAGGAACACCATTACTTTTATCATGGAAAAAATTATCTGAAACTAGTGGCACAAGAAAAAAACGTGTAAGAGGTGTTTCCTGATTTAACTGGGTGAAATGATCATTCTCCAGAAGTCATTTAGAATTAGGGAGTCTGTCTGTTCCATTCCTTCTCAGCTAATCAGCGAAGAAAACCATTAAAGGATAGAATGAAAACTGCTAAAAGCAAGGGTTAGTTAGATATCATAGGAAATGTTTGAACAAACAGCTCTTCAGCCAAAGGAACAGAAAAAAACAAGAAATGAAAAATACTGAGGGAGGACTAAATAGAAATTTCCTTATAGAGATTTAGGTGTAGACTGAAGTTATATTAACATTCTGTTTCGTTTATCAATAAGGATGATACAGCTGACTATGAGAGCGAAGGTGAGGCATAACAGGGACAAAAATGTTAGTGACTACAAGATGTATGTAAATGTCTGTCAGCCGGAGTGATGTCTTATGTGAGTTATGGCATGGCTGCTGATACTTTTCCCCTTTACTTAAACAAGATGAGCAACTGCAAGGCCTTTATTTTGACTTAACAGTCTGTAAATACTTAAATAAAAATATTGCTGAAGAGAACAATTAGAAATGTGGAGGTAAATAAAAAGTTGCATGGAATTTTATATGGACTTGACAGAGGCAGATGTTGTCAAACAAACTCTACCTTTAAAAAAGTAATCAGTAAATAGTGTTTAATGCAAGAAAACATGGCAGGTATAATGAATATGAACTTTAATAAAGCACTTATGGTGCCACATGAGAAATTATTTATTGAAACATGAATAGTGAGGAACGGTGAGATGGACAAGATATCGGGCAAGGGAGAGACTACTGACTATGGTGAAAGGAGCAGTACTGGCTAGAGGGAAATTTGCATTCATCAAAGATAAGTCTTCAGGTCTGTTGTGTTTTAGTATTTCATTGTTGACCCTGGCATGAAGTGTAGGAGTATGCTAAGGAATGAGTCAATGTTTTGGAGGTATCTACAGTTCAGAGGAGGACTGGATTTGCAGAAATGGGAAGAAGTTTAGCTTTACAAAGTGCAAGAGATCAGTGTCCAAGCATGCAAGTGCTTGGGGACTAATTCAGATAATTTTTGTTTACAGTTGGGAATTCATTGTTTGAGAGAGAAATGTGGGTAACTAGCTGAGTACAGAATGACTGTGAAGGCTCATAATCATGGTTTGAATGTGGATGAAGGCCACTTGCAACACAGAACATGCAAGGACAGAGATTTCCTTAGACGTAGGCCAAGTATGGTGTTTGCCTGAGAAGCCAGCATGCAGAGGTGGTGCGTGCTGCTATGCCTGCACTGAAGATTGGCCATTACCATAGCTCTGCTTGCCCCATATGCATGCAAGTTACCTGTCCCAGAGGTGCCTGTTCTTAGAGCAGCAGCCCAGAAGGCACAGGGGGGTGAGGCTGGGATGCAGTCTCAGACTGACAAGTAGCTGCTGCGGAAAGGAGGGAGGATGCTTTAGGAGGAAGGTAGGGTTTATGCCCGAAGGGGGCAGGGACGAGGGAGGCGGGTAGGCTCCAGTGCTGCCTGTGAAGATGAACCTTCTGACGCCTCTGTCTGCCCCCAAGGCTTTACTCCGTGTGCTCTGTTCTTCCTTCTTCCCAAGGAGATGCCTACAGTCCCATCAATAATACTTCCCCCAGAGATTGCCAAACCCTGCAGCTTTCCTGTAGTCTTGCTCATCATCTTCACTCCCCTGAAAACGTACAATCCCTTTTACCCTTGCCACTTTTGCTGGTGCAGTCTCCATGACCCCTACCACCTCCTCATGGCTGCGAAGCTGAGTTTTACCTACATGATGAGAAAGCTTTGTTTGACATGGAAGGGGGAAAAGCATCAATTTTATTGCAAAAAGTTAGTAGTTAGATTTTATCTGAAATACTGTGTAAAACTCTGATCACCCATTGGAGAAAGAAGGTTCACATTTGGAGAAAGGCCACATAAAAGGTTGAGAGAGTGTGGCGGGTTGACCCTGGCTGGATGCCAGGTGCCCACCAAAGCCGCTCTATCACTCCCCCTCCTCAACTGGACAGGGGAGACAAAATAAAACGAAAGGCTCGTGGGTCGAGATAAGGACAGGGAGATCACTTCACCAATTACCATCACGGGCAAAACAGACTGGACTTGGGGAAAAATTAGTTTAATTTATTACTAGTCAAATCAGAGCAGGATAATGAGAAATAAAACCAAATCTTAAAAACACCTTCCCCCCACCCCTCCCTTCTTCCCAGGCTTAACTTTACTCCCAAATTCTCTACCTCCTCCCCCCAAGCGGCACAGGGGGACAGGGAATGGGGGTTTGGGTCAGTTCATCACACGTTGTTTCTGCCGCTCCTTCCTCCTCAGGGGGAGGAGGACTCACACTCTTCCCCTGCTACAGCATGGGGTACCTCCCATGGGAGACAGTCCTTCATGAACTTCTCCAACATGAGTCCTTCCCACGGGCTACAGTTCTTCATTAACTGCTCCAGCGTGGGTCCCATCCACAGGGTGCAGTCCTTCAGGAACAAACTGCTCCAGCGTGGGTCCCCCACGGCGTCACAAGTCCTGCCAGCAAACCTGCTCCAGCGTGGGCTCCTCCCTCCACGGGGCCACGGGTCCGCAGGTCCTGCCAGGAGCCTGCTCCAGCGCGGGCTTCCAACGGGGTCACAGCGTCCTTCAGGCATCCACCTGCTCCAGCGTGGGGTCCTCCATGGGCTGCACGTGGATATCTGCTCCACCGTGGACGTCCACGGGCTGCAGGGGGACAGCCTGCCTCACCATGGTCTTCACCACGGGCTGCAGGGGAATCTCTGCTCCGGCGCCTGGAGCACCTCCTCCCCCTCCTTCTTCACTGACCTTGGTGTCTGCAGAGTTGTTTCTCTCACATCTTCTCACTCCGCTCTCTCTGGCTGCAACTGCTCCCCTGTAACTTCTTTTCCCTTTCTTAAAAATGTTATCCCAGAGGCGCTACCACTGTCTCTGATGGGCTCGGCCTTGGCCAGCGGCGGGTCCGTCTTGGAACCCGCTAGCATTAACTTTATCGGACATAGGGGAAGCTTCTAGCAGCTTCTCACGGAAGCCACCCCTGTACCCACTCCCCTGCTACCAAAACCTTGCCACGCAAACCCAATACAGAGAGAGAATATTTTGTGTGGCTGAAAAAGTCGAGCTGTTTTTAAGGCTGGAAGGTGACAAAATGACTCTCTATATTTGTGTAAGAAACTAAACTGAACACCAGGGAGGGAACAAGTATGTGAGTCAAAGGATAGTGTTGGTATGCACACAGATGACCCACCCATGGATAGTTATGGGCTGGAAACGAGAGAAAAGTGTATTACTTCCAGTAATGGGCGGTTTTAGAGCAACAATCCAAGAATGGTTTTCAGATGAAATTTGCTAAATTTATCTAAGGGCTTATATGATGTCGTTATGTGTGATAATGAGGGAGAAATCTTTGTGAACCTGGAGGCCTCTTCCAATCGAATAGAGAAAGACTTTTTATAATACATTCATATAGCAGATATTAAAGATTTTGCAGAGTTAGTTCTCAGTCTCAAGAGCATCCTTAATAGTGGAATTTATTTCCTTTTTTGTATAACAGAGCTTTTTCAGAAATGTCCTGTGGTTTCCCAGGTTTTTCTTTACTTTCTGAATTGCCCTTTTGCAGTTTTTCAGAAGACACTCACGTACCATTGTGATTAACTTAAGAAAATTGATCTTCAAGATGTCTGTGATAAAGTATATTATGAAAGATTAACATGCTTGAATTCTTGTAATGGGGCAGAAATGAAGGAAGGTAATGCTGTAGAGGAAGCACAACGAACTGAGTGAAGGAAGAACGACAGAAGATCAGTGAGATGATAGAGAAATCTGATCTGTTATAGAGAAGCACCTGGACTTTCAGTGCTTATGTGAACCAAGCTTCTGAATATTCTCACAGTTGTTATCTGTACGTACCATACTTTGGAGATAAAAGTACACAGGCTTCGTATATGTCCTACCCTCAAGTTTAGGATTAAACGTGGTAAATTTTTGTCTACTTTGATTTCAGTGGGAGTCTTCCTTTTGTTTTTCAGTGGAATCTCTTTTTGGGACTGTGATGTGAGAAACCATCTCATTTTAAAGCATACACAGGAGACTAATTTAAACCAATTTACTTTGGTGTCCATAGGTATGATGTTTCAAATCCGTATGTAAAGTTTGTCACTGTAACATCTGTTTTTAAAGCCTGAATTCTATTACATCTCTAAATTCCCCAACTCAAAAATATTTTATGCAACATTTTATCCCTGAGTACCAAGTTAGACTGTGAACTGCAGGATCTGCAGTGAAATACCAACAGTTTAACTAGGTTGTGCCAGTAGCTATTATAAGCTTGATCTGGATTTCCAAGTACTAAACTATGATATTTATACAGTAAATGTATAATTTATAAGTAAATGTATAAATATAGTAGACTTTTAGAAGCATATTAACTTTAATTAGTTACTCAAAAGAGTATTTTTCTCTTTGGTATTTGTGTAGATTAATTTACTATTGAATTTACTTAATCCAAACTATTTATTATTCAATGTTTTCTATTTCTAAGGGCCAAATGTTGCAGTCTTTAGGGAAAATACTAATTCACTTCACTGGGAGTTTTGGTTGGGTGAATGCCATGGGATTTGCCCCTAAAAGCCATTGAATCTATACGTACATCAAGCTTTAACAAATATTTCTCTGTTCCATTAAAGAGCTGCCTCTCTACAGTCTGAATTTAGTCCCTTTCCAGACTACGGTGCTTGTCTATCAAAATACTTTTTCATTATGAACATTCCTCGCTATGTTTTATTTGCTTTATTGTAATTCAGTTTTAATTTAACACTGTAGTGCAATGTATGAATAAGTTTCACTTGGTCCCAATATTCTGGCTCCTATAGTTGGCCATGGTGAATACCTATGCTAGCATACAAGAATAGATGAAGTTTATAGTGATGCTTTCTGCAATATACCTTCAAGCTTCCTGACTCAGGAAAACATCTGGGAGAAAGGCATCATGAGATCTTGAAGATTTTCTTGACAGAAGATTTTCTGTTGTGAATTGTTCTTTAAGGTTGTTTCAAATTTATTAATGTCCATGGCACTAAAAATACACAGAAGCAACAGTTAGTCCTACCTATGAGCTCTTTAATGTTGACATCATAGAGAACAATTCATGCATATATTCTATGGCCCATCATAATCTCTACAACAGTTTTCCAGATGTGGGATGAAAAGTTTCACAGTTTTTCTTCAGGAAAATAAAACCAAAAAAGTACTTCAAAAACAAGAGCTTAAAACCTCTCCAGGCTGTATTCCATCTTTATGGGATCCCTCCTGCGTAGGAGCTGCAATGTGGCATTGTATCATTGCTCCTCTAGTTACAGATAGACTTTCTGAACCACGCACACAGATGCATCTTGATAAATAATGCTTCTCTTCTTGGGCAGATATTAGCAAGAGTACCTTAGTTCAATCATGCACCTACAGCTGACCAACACAGTCCCATACCGCTCCAAGGGTATAAGCCAGAGGCAGGTTATCACAGAAATGCATTACTGATGTTTTTTTTCCTCTAAGAAGCAGTTTTTCCTAATAAGAAAGAAGAGTGTTGTGTGCTGGGGCTTAAGAAGTATGCACAATTTAAGATGCTGGCATTTTGGCAGCTGGCTTTTCAGACCAGATCAGTCACCTGAAAAATCTTGGTTGCTTCATCTGTGAAACTGAACACCCAATGTAAACCTGTTACTGTGAGCTTTCTTGCTCCTTACTTTTGGGCAGTTTCATTTTTATCATTATCACTGCTTGGCTCATTTCAATCAAGATGCTGCTTGTCACTCCAAGGGTAAAGGATGGAAAAGTGGGTAACGGTCATCAGGCATTCAGTCTTTTAGAAAGAGAAGCTGAGATCTTTTGGAATGGAGTTCTGTTCTGAAAAGCTAACATTGCTTTCATTTGACAATCCTAATGGGCTTTCTCTTGCCTCTCCATCCTCCGTGCCACGTGTGTTTCCCTATGCATTTAAACTGTGTGCTTTGGTTAAAGCCTGCATGCATCTTGCCGCTATTACATTGGTCTTGATGGGAAAAATTGCTTTGCTGTCCTTCAAATCACCAGCCATTGCACTTGCACTTGCATTCCTTGATGAATAGATAGATGTGGCTCTAGTTGCACTGGATGTAATCTGCTTCTGTACAGAGAAGTCCAGTCCACTGACTGAAGCAGACTTTTAAAAGAGAAGTATTTGAGATAGTTGAATGCAATGAAATAAAAAAACAGATATGCAAGATGCAGTCCTCTTTTTACTTCTATTTCTTTGTCCAAGCACTTAGAGCATAAACTATCTATTTCCTTCATTACAATATCAGTTTCAGTAACTTACTGAAAAATACAAATAAAATGGCTGTTCCCTTGGGAGACATTAGCTTCATGCAAATTCATGAAGCCGTGGAAATAAGAACGTTCTGTTAAAACTAGTACATGAAATACATCAAACTAAAACATATACGCCTCTCAGATTCAAAACATATTCCAATGAAGTATACGGTTTGGGAGGCAGCAGTATTTTTGATTCATATATATGTGTTAGTAATATTTACGCTGTCATGTTCCTACTCATAACTTAATATTTGACTTTTTTGGCATCAAAGAAATATAAGAAATCTTTAGTCATTCCATCCAGTATAGAGCTCCATGTCTGGCTATAGTGGAGAGAGGCATGTTGTACGTTGTGTGTTTGGCTGACCTTAGGAGTGGTGTTAAACCCGAAGACTGTTCTGAGAAACCAGTAAGAGTCCCCAAGGGCATGAAACATTCAGTCTTTTCACATATTTCTTAGATATCCTTTCCGAACCTGTGCCAAATACGGCTTCTTTCCTTGGAGAGCTCTTCTAACACATTTGATGGCACAGGGTTTGGACACCTTGCCAGTAATGACAGATACTAACACTCTCTCACTTAAAAAGCTCATATCCAGAGTTCCTTTTGTTTTGTGTCTGTATTCATACAGGGATTTTATCTGTATATAAACATATGAAGTGTGCAAGTATCCTATTAACACGGGATATAAACCCTCAGTAGTTTCTATGCTGTGAAGTTTAGAGGTTAGACAGGTCTAACTTAACAATACCACTAGGACTTTTTAAAAGCAATCCAGAATATATGAATTATGTCAGATTACATGACTGCATTAATCTTCCAATGGAATCATAACTTTCAGCTTATCTTGATGATTTACGTTCTTAACTTTCTTCAGAGTAGCATGCAGGGGTTTATATTTTAATGTCTGTCTGTTCCAGAAGACTCTGGCCTGCATGGCATGTGCTCAGCAAGCTTGAAGTGTGATTTATAGGTACTTTTCTTGATCCACAGGCAGCAAAGTTATAGATCTCGCTTACATGCTGTGGACTTGAGTATAAAAAATATGTTGGAAACCTCCTTTTGCTTGAGATTTTTATGCCCTACTGAACATTTCTCCCACCCCCTGGGATTTCAGAGTAGACTTTGCTTGTGTGGTTAAAGTAATGCCTGTTTTTCCCTTCTCATTTTCTCATCTGTTTTAGTTACCACTCTAATTTTAAGCACTACCACTGAGGTGCTTAATTGCTTGACTTTCTTATAATTACCTGTAAATGCGGTAGTCAGTACTGTAGCCTTCCATTTTAACAGAAATTACTATTGCCCATTGATGAAGCAAAGGCACTGACACTCTGATGCTACCGCTGTCTTTAGTGGCCGTGAGCTCCCTTTCTGCCTCAGGGTTCTTATTTGCTCATTTTTGACACCTCAGTGAACAGCAGAAGTCAGTCAGAATAAGCCTTTTGGATAATATGCAATAGAAGAAGCCAGCTCATTTGAATTTGGGGGATATTTTGCATTGTATGTTTTAATTTTCTGCTTAAAATAGTTTTCTGCTTAAAAGCAGCTGGAGGGAATCAGATTAGAAAAGAGGGAAAGAAAAAATCTCTGAGCTGAGACCAAAGGCAGAAAATTTTCTGTTGGAAAGGAACATTTTTGCACAGTTGTGAGACTGTGAGCCAGTGCAGCAAAATAACTGTCCTGACAGAATATGAACTCTAAAAGGTTTTGGTGCATGATGCATCCTTCTGACTCATGTTAGTCCAGTGCACACCACTGCTGCTGTCGTGATGCAAAAGTGTTTCGCATCTTCTTGTCCTGCCTGCTGAATGTTTCTGGAGAGTAGCTAAGTGCTTTTAACATATTGTGTTCCGGAATCGAATTCCCGTCTGAGCGTGCATGTTTGATAAATAATATACTCTGCATATCCTGAAAGCATGTGCTATAATGCTAACTGAAACTCCACAAGGGCTGCAATCATTTCATATGCAAAATATATTGAAATCAGTAGGAAGAGAGAGTGACCTTCTGAGTTGAGTCATTTGTAATCTTAGACGTTAAATACTGACACTGAGATGTTTCTGGTTTGCCCATTACAATTAATAGAAGCTAGATATCCAGATCCCTTATATGACTTTGTAAAACTGTTTTCACTGTCTCTTAAAAAAAAAAGAAAAGTTTGTTGTCAAGTTAAGCCACTAGGTTCAGTATCACTTTGGTATTTCTGTTTTGTACTGATTGTGAAATGTAAGCTAATATGAGCAGTAAGAGGTTGCCTGTATACAAAGCTTTATTTTTGTATGTTCAGTATTTTATTAAAATTTATGTAAAACTTTAAGAGGCAGTTGCAGAGCAACGAAGGCTCCCATTGACTTTTTTTTTCAGTTTGATTAAATTTGAAATGACCAAATTATACAATTTAAAGCATGAAAGGCATTTCAGTATACTATAAATTCTGTTTTCCTGCTTTATAAATATGCATTATATTTTTTATGGAATTGTAAATAAAAATGTTAATCTTACAGAAGATAATGACTTCTAAACCAGATTGATATCTGATGTTAGTGAGAACTGAGAATTTTTGGGACCTGCCATGAGGTGCTCAGCGCAATGTCACCTCCCAAATGAATATGGACCTACTCAACCAGTAGATCTGAGACCTTCATAACCAAAAGAGTCTATGCTAATCTAGAGATGCACTGGGTCAAATTAATTCTTTGCATTTTTGTTTTGAATCAAAGGTCAAATGATTCTGGCCACTGCTTTCACAGACTTGTTTGTTTGTTTGTTTGTTTTTCAAACCAGGATGCATTAATCATAGCATAAGAAAATTTTAAAGTAATTTGTTTTAAAATACTTCTGTTATTCTGAGGAAGTTTTAAAGAAGTAGGTTGCTCAGCAATGTCTGGAAAAGTTGTTCTGCTAATTTCTCCCTAACGCATACTATAGCAATAAGATGAATTGTAGAACTATGGGGAAGGGGGAAAAAAAGAAAAGCCAAGCAATAAAAATGTTTACTTTTCACTCTTCCTTTTAGCCTCAGAAGCACATGGGTTTACCAAAAAAAAAAAAGTTTGCTCTTTTTCATGTGTCCTCCATGTCATTGCCATGTAATTTTTATTTACCCATTATTAAGGTTAGAGGACAAAAAATTATATCAGGTCTTGATTTCAAGCATATTTTGATTTGTTGACCAATTAATTGTTTTCTGATTGAGTTGAGAATGAGCAAAGGGAAATGTGGGAATCTTAACTTGAAGCTGAAGAGTTTAGAGTTCATAGCTGAAGGCTGATAGATGAGTATCTTCCCTCTGTGGGTAGAGGTAAGGGAGAAATGTAACACAAACTGACAAATTGGTTACAGAGATACTTCAAATAAAAAAATCAACGTGAATATCAGGATCTAGATATAATGCATTTCTAGGGTGTGCTAGACCCTGCAGCAAAACACAGTCAAGCTTTGGATTAATAAGAGCTGAACCTGAGCTTTCTGTACTGTTTCTGTCTCCCTTTAGCCTGGGCTTTTATCAAATATTCCATTTATTATGTCAAACGGAACTTCTTGAATCCCATCTTCTGTGTGGCAAAACGTACCTTAACCTGTGTTCAAAATAACAGAAAAGCCGTGACAAATAGCGAACTATCCTTGAGCACTGACAGAAGTCCTGACATGTAGCAAAACTGTCTTGCCAAATGCATCTTCCAACCCACCACCTTCTAACAGCTGTGCTAACGCTGCACAGTCTTGTATGTTTTCATATTCTAGTGCAGATTATGAGTAGTGTATTTGTCTTTACCATGAAGTTATAGAGACTATGTTAATATGCTATGAAAATGTAAAATAATTTGGATGAATAACCGAACATTAACTTAATTCAGAAACCCCTAGGGGTATATTCTTGTTTCAATGAGAGATGGTTTATCCTTAATCAGAGGCTTATGCATAGCTGTCTGTGCAGTGAGATGAGAATACACTCAAAACTTCTTAAACACGAGAGCTACGAATAATCTATTTAGAGGTTTTGTAGTCAAAAGAGCTGGAATTTAAAAAGTAACTAGTTAGCCCTTATTTGCATAAGAAAATTAGCTGAAATTCAAGTCTCGGAGGAAACTTCAAAGGGCTTTGTCACCTCTATTACATGCTATCTGATCAAATTGTACATGAAGGCAAATAGCCTGATCTTTTTTTGTATTTAAATCTTGCAAAGCACATTTTATAAAATTGATATTTTTTTCAAGACTCTTGTTAGTAAAGAACATTTTTTCAAGTGGCATTTTTTTTCAGATCATGATTGCATTGCAAACAGATCTTGACCAAATGTTGATCATTGTTCTTGTAAGTGCAAATGACCATTGTTCTTTTAAATGTAAATTGCTAGTTGTATCTTACTTTATTTAGACTCTTCCTCTTAGTGAGTCTATTTGTTCTCAAATAACATAATTTTTATTTCATAAAGTTTCATACATAAAACCTAGTATGTCTGACTCATATTACAGTAAAGTACATTTTGAAATTATTTTACTGGTTATGAAAATGTCAGGTTTGTAAGAGAGCATGATCCTTTTGACAGGTGCATGCTCTAGAAAGTCAGTTGCGGCTCACCTTGTTCTGGATGGGCTAGATGTAATGATATTCTGTATCCACAAGAAGTCTCGGTGTACCTCTTACACCAGCAAGGCAGGTGTCAGTTGTGGCTGGGCGATTGTGCATAATATAGCAAGGGGTGTCAACTCTTTATTTTGCGCTCGAGGACACTTTATGCTAATTAAGCTGGCATTTTTACGGTACCTTCCGATGCCTTGCTCTGAGCTCAGCCTCAGAAAACAAACACATGGATGAGTTCTCACTTACAGTTTCAGGTACAGATGTACTAGAGGAATGTTCTGGTTAGCTTTATTGGGTTTTGGAACAGACTGTTAATGCTCCTTTCCTCTCAGAATATATAAAGAATCAACGAAGAGGCATATGTATGTACTTAACTATCAGTGTGGTCCCTTCTTTGGCTCAGACTTAATCAAATCCTTATCTCCCATATGGGGCAAATCCAAAGGAGCTCCGCACCAAATTACCCTGGATTTGCATAGCTGTAGCTACAGTCACAGTGTGCCTCTTTAATTCTCAGAAAGGTACTGGGTTTTTGTTCTGTCTGTGTTCAAAGTGGAGTTTTAGCACAGAAGGAAAAATGCTAGGTCAAGATAATAGTGGAGGTAGTAGAGGAGAACAGGTTTACAAAATAAGAGCGTGTGCCAAAAATAACTACTAGCAATACAGGAGAAAATGTATTTTGAAATGTCGTGTAGGAGCATCAGTACTTTAACAGCTGGTTATTGCTTGTGCCCACATGCAGTGTTTAAAATAACTGCAGTGTGTGTGCTGAATTTTTTTACACATTAGGTTGATCAGGAGAGTGGTTTGATGACTTTGGCTGTTTGCAGTTTAAACCAGACTATGTAGGTCTCATCCTTTACACGTTCAGCTATGTAAGATGATGTTGCATGAATTTTCAGGTAACAATTAAATACAGTCTACTTTTATTGTTGCATGAAATGTACAGTGTTAAAGATAGAGGTTTTAAACTTTTCTAAATTTTTTACTATTTATTGATTAGTAATAGCTAAATGGATGTAACTACTTTTACAATTTTACCTGACAAGAGAAATTTATTTTTTTCTATCTCAAGATCATAGGCAAATAATGTATTTCTCATCAGTTCCTGTAGAACTCATGTTCATTTCAGAAGAACTAGGAAGAATGCTCAGCACTTTAGGAAATCCTCTGGGTTCATACAAGGAAAAATACTGCTGACTTCAGATAATCCTTACGTCAGTTACTCTAAAAGGTTGTTGCTGAGAATAATAATTTTAATAGTCCTATTCCCTTTGGAATCAAATTTAGGATAGTTTGTGACATTACACATTTTTTTCTGCTTATTTAGGCAGCAGACACTCTATTTAAGTATGTGCTTAAATGCAGTCATACAGTTTAAAATATCACATGCCTTTAACAGGAATTGACTTATTTTGAACTTTTTTTTTTTTTTTTTTAAGAGAGGGAGGTGCTAATATAAAATAGCAGCAAAAAATTGAAGTGAATCAGTTCTGGCTATAAAGTAGGCTCAAGGATTTGGGGTACTTGTTTGAAAGGTGCAAACGACAGTCCATAGAGAGCAAAATCCTCCATACTGAGATTGCCTCTGAGCTGTTGGGGATGCTTCTGACAGATTAATGTGCGCACGTTGTCATTAGTTCTTGAACTACAAAGCAGTAAGGCACATGGCTGTAGAGAACAGAGCTTTGAAGAGCTTCAGCCCCAGGTCTAGACCCTCTGCATCAACACTGTAGAAAAGATTCATTTTAAATACTGAAATATATTGGAGCCCAGATGGAAACCAGACCATGTGGGGCATCCCACTGACTTCAGTTTTGCTTTGAGGGAAAGCACTTGCAAGTTCGTAGAAGCGACCTGAGTTGCCGTAGCTGAAATGATTCCTGTGCTGTAATGATTCGGCTATGTCAGTCAAAGCAGAGACTTCCTTGCAACTTGAGACAATCCCCTCTCCTGTTATGTTTTATACCCAGATAAGTCAGACATGAGAAAATATGTTCTTTTTATAAATGTTTTTGTGAGGGCTCTCAAACTAAAAAAGTCACCGAAGGCTGATCCCGTACGATTGCAGTAGACAGTAAAGCACTGCTAAAATAATTTGTGGTTCAGTTCTCAGATAGGCATGCATGAAACTAGCTGATACCTGTGACACAGATCAGGAGTCACTGTCTATTTCTAACTTGTTTTTAAACAATTCCACAACCTATTTAGAAATCCCTTTTCCCTTCCTTACCGTTTTAGCTTTATTGGTAACTGAAATTTGTGAAAAAGCTAAGCTTCCAGCTTTGCTTTCACTGTAAGCATGACTCTCTGCAGGTTTTCTTGGCTAGGACATGATGAACTTAATCTTAGTTTGCTGTCTTCAAGTCTTAAGGTAGATGCTTGCTTTATGAGCTGTAGCTGCCAAAATATGTTATTACTTTTCTTTGTTGCACTCTGTTCTGTGAGGCAGGAACAAACAGAACCATGCTCAAAAGGGAGGACAGCTTTTCTAGAAAAGTTAACTCTTCCCTTTTTTTGTTTAAAATCAGTATTGATATAATGAGGGGATACATCATGGGACTGAAAAGTAGCAAAACTAGTGCAAAATGTGTGTATTCAAACTGTAATTATTTTTGAGATGTTGATAATATTGCAGATAAAATCATGGAAGGTAACCAGATTTCTCTCTAAAGGGACTCGGGCAAATGGGTACTACATTGATTTGCACAGAATATTGGGCAGCAGCAGAGCAGGATTGGTACGTAGTGCGTGTGTATATATGGCCATGCTGTGAGACGAATACCCTGTCTCACTCTGTCTTCATTGAGCCTCCCAAGGTCGTGGCTGCTTTCAGGCAGGATCATGCCAAAGGCATTAGCTGTGCATAGTTGTTGCAGTCCTGAATTTGGCTTAAAGCAAGGAATGTAGTCAAGGCTAGAGGCAGGATGACTTGCTAATTTTTACCTGAAGATACAGAGCTGCCATATTGCACATACTTGAAGTACTTTGGGAATGCTCATTGCAGAAATATATATGCTTTTCTACTCAGTTAGGTAAACCATTTAAAATCCAGAAGATGAATAGCAGTAACAGGATGAAGGACTTCAACTGTAGAGCAAATGCCTGTATCAAAGAAGTGGTTTGAAGGAGCTCAAAGATAGCAAGTGATAGATTTCTTTAGCCAGCAAAGCTTACTCCCTGGAGGCACTTGGACTGCATTGATTTTGTCCAGATTCAGAAACAGGTCGCACCTGCTTCTACCATCCTGCTCTCGGGTAGGTCAGTGGTCTTAAAGTTATACATGCTAATGGGTCACCTGCATTAAGGGACAAGAGGGAATTTTTCTGAAAAAGCCCAGACTCTTTTCGGCGCCTGAAAAAGGTTTTTACAGCTTCTCCATTGCATCAGTACCTGGGATCAGAAGGCATGTTTATTTTCATACTGTCTTGCCATTTGAATATGTGGCCTAAGCAGTCTGTGTCTTACCAAGCTTCACGGATCAGGGAGGATGGATGGTCGTTGTATAGCGTATGGAAACAGTGGGGTGCCCTGTGGTCAACAGACTGCTTTTCAACATCAGAAAGTAGTGGGATGCAGCTGGGAACTTTGAGCATTCGAGGAAGGACCCCTGGATTCAAGTGGACCAGGTCTTTTTTCTCTTTATTTGCCAAAGTGTGTCAGTGTCCGGTAAAGAGCAGAAGAAATTTGTTTGATACCAGGCTGGTAGCTGAACCACATCGCCCATTTCCGTGAGAGAGCTGACCCGCTGTGATGTTGCTGTGTGCCCGAGCGCTCTGACTGAGGTTACTGGTTTTGTGCTTCGGCAACACAGTGAATCAGAGAGGAGCTGCCTTGGGCTACTGGCCTGCAAAAAAGAAACTCATGTTTGAGTTAACGTGACACCTAATGGTTCTGTATTTATTTTGTAGCAGTTTTTTTCTAGTGCATCTCTAAGGCGTTTCTTCTGCAAGTATAGTTAGAGGATCTGTTACACTTGCTCAGTGTTTAAGATTAGTTTTCAGTCAGTGGTTTTGAAGTTAGTCTCTTATAATTTAGGTCAGTGAAGGAAGTGTATATACATTGAACTAACAGCTTTCGCAGCTTCAGTTGAGACTACAGACAGGATTTGCTAATGTTTGTTTAAATATTTTGGAGGAAGAGAGTGGAAGAAGAGCAGTAAAATATTCAGTGTATGTGTGGTCTTAAGTGAAATAATATAGATGGTATAGTACAATGTATGTGTTGTCTTAAGTGAAATAATCTAGATGGTATAGTATGCGAGTAATTTTATCACCTTTTGGAACCAAAATGGATATTTACTATTTGAATGTTTTGAAGTATTTGCTACTTAAATCATCTGTAGAAGGAAGCTCCTAGTAGGAATATGAAAAGAAAGGTTTCCAGTGACATGAAATGACCATGAAACATGTAAGTGCTTTTAGTCTTCAGATTCTTGTTTACTTTTGTGAATCAAGAATATATATTAAATCATAATTAAATGTCTTTAATTATAAATGCAAGGAACTTTTCAGTTTTTCCTGTGAAATGGGAAGAAGTGCTTATGGAGACAATTGATGTTTGCGAGAAAGTTACACTAAGGTACTGGAAAAGTAAATGTGTCTTTTTTGTCTAGTCAGATATATCTGTAAACACATAAAGTCTATAGACCTGATGAATGCTTAAACATCTTAGAAATGGTGAGTCCTCAGTTCTCTTTAACTGAAATCAGTGATCTGCTCCATAGAAATGCCATTTTAGCTTAAAGAAAACATAGAAAGGCATCTACTATTTGGTACATGTGTGAGGAAAAGAAATGGTCTGCTGCTTAATAAAGAAATCATTGCTAGCGCCATACCTGACTGTTTATTTAAAGTTAACAACGATCACCTAATACTAAATGATGTCTCCTTCAGAAGCCTGCAAGAAGGCTTGCACTTTGTCGAATAGTCAGCAAGTTCAAGCTCTATCAGAATAAGGAAGGAATGGGTTATTTTATTGAAGTAGATTTTTGGTGAAGGTGCTCTTGCTGGCAGTTGCATCCCACCTAAACCAAGATACTGGCTTCTTTTGGTGAAGGTGCTCTTGCTGGCAGTTGCATCCCACCTAAACCAAGATACTGGCTTCTTGACTGCTTGGGTGGTCTCGGTGGTGGAGGCAAATAATAGTGAGAAATAAGTAAAAGGGAGATGCTGGAATGGAGGGGTTAGAAGATATAAGGTAGCTAATTGTGGCGGGTTGACCCTGGCTGGATGCCAGGTGCCCCCAGAGTGGCTCTGTCACTCCCCTCCTCAACTGGACAGGGGAGAGAAAATACAACGAAAGACTCGTGGGTCGAGATAAGGACAGGGAGATCGCTCACCAATTACCGTCACGGGCAAAACAGACTCGACTTGGGAAAAAAATTTTAATTTATTACTAGTCAAATCAGAGTAGGATAATGAGAAATAAACCCAAATCTTACAAACACCTTCCCCCCACCCCTCCTTCCTTCCTGGGCTTAACTTTACTCCTGAATTTTCTACCTCCTCCCCCACAGTGGCACAGGGGGATGGGGAGTGGGGGTTGCGGTCAATTCATCACACTTTGTCTCTGCCGCTCCTTCCTCCTCATGGGGAGGACTCCTCACACTCTTCCCCTGCTCCAGCGTGGGGTCCCTCCCATGGGAGACAGTCCTCCATGAACTTCTCCAATGTGAGTCCTTCCCACAGGCTGTAGTTCTTCACTGACCTTGGTGTCTGCAGAGTTGTTCCTCTCACATATTCTCACTCCTCTCTCCCGCTGCAACTGCTACTCCCCTGTAACTTCTTTTCACTTTCTTAAATATGTTATCACAGAGGTGCTACCACTGTTGCTGGTGGGCTGGGCCTTGGCCAGCGGCGGGTCCGTCTTGGAACCCTCTGGCATTGACTTTATCGGACATAGGGGAACCTTCTAGCAGCTTCTCACAGAAGCAACCCCTATACTCTCCCCACTACCAAAACCTTGCCACGCAAACCCAATACACTGATAAAAATGGGACATGAAGGAGCACAGGGATGCCAGAGTCTCTGGTCAACACAAATGAGTTAGTATTGTGTAGGCTATCACACAAAGTTTGGCTGTAAAGCTCTATCTTTTTTCCACAACTAGTACTGAAAAGAAATCCACTGCAGAAAGGGTAAAATAAGTGGAACTAGTGAAAAAAACTTCAAGAAATTTTTTGACAAAAAAAAGTGAGAAGAGAGAAAAGTAGCATTTTTCTAAAATTTCCAACGATTATCAAGCACAGATGGCTGTTTCCAAATGGTTTGCCTCTAAAATATTGCCTACTTCTATGCTAGCTGAATTTTTCAAATATTTTCTAAGTTCAGAGCAGATTGCAGTGATCCAAGTGGAAGGTAAGAAGAGATAGCTAGCCTCTGTAATGTCTATTTCTAGAAAAAAACTGGCAACATGTCAGCTGTACATAGATGGAAAGAAATGTTACTGATCCTTTACTGACACCTGGTCATCCAGAAGCAATTGAGGAGCTCCAGTTCAGATCAAATTCCCTAGCTAGTTGAACTGAAATAAATAAACTCTATAAAATCTTTTTTTTTTCCTTCCACAATATTACCAGTGTTACCTCAGTCTTATGAAAACCCGTATTGCACAAATTGCACCCAAGAGGTCCTCATCCAACCTCATCTCCATTACGACTGTAAAAATACTGCATCTAAATCTACGTGTATGTGTGTATTGTATTGATACTCTCGTCATCCATGACCTAATTTGGAAAACCTCTCTAGGTCTGCACTGCAAATACTTAGGTACATATGGTTCTCCTCCCTCATGTCTTAGTCATATGTGCACACGTGCTGTGTGGTGATAATACCAAATGATTAATACCTTTTGTTTTTCTGTTTGAATGACAGTTGGGTTTTTATTTTCTTTAACGTGCACAGATTAACCAGTTCTGTGACGTTAAGGAGCATGTTGAAGTCTCGGACAAAGCCCAGCAGGGCACTAGGGCTTTTGAGCTGAAGCGATAGAGACTGCTGTGAAGAGGTAGGGGATGAAGATGGTCGAGAAGCTGCGGAACAGGGCAAGACTTGCATGAAGGGTTTGCTTGCTGTAGAGAAGACAGAAGTGACTGAGGCACTGGGCAGAACCAGTGGTACATAAGTCAGGGTTTCTAGCAGAGAAGCCCTGACCTGTAGAAGCTACCTGCACAAGGGAACATGTACTGAATAAGAAAGAAACTTGAGGAAGTAAAAGGACGAATGCATGACTGGGGTGGGTGAATGGATTTTCAGAGCTGTATTTTATCTCTGACTCTGCCAAGGTGATGGTGTGTCATAACAGTTAAGTGAACTTTTAGGTAGTTGGTTGCTTGACTTGAGAATGTGTTGCAATTTACAGAAACACTAAGTACTCTCAGCTGCTTTGGAACATAAGGGCGCACGCAGCAGTAATTAATTTTGGCATTTCCAAACATTTGAATGAGTGACTTTGCCATCTTCACATTTTAACAAAGGGATATTTGTGTGTATAACACCTATTAAAAAAATTAAAAATACCTTAACAGTCTATTACAGCTAGTGGATTCAACGTAAGTAAGCTGGAACGTCTTGTACATGCTATTGCTGTGAAAATCTGTGAGCACTTAATATAGCTTGCACAACCTAAATTGCCAAGTGATGCAAAGCAGTATGAGGCCCAGCATGATTATAGGATCCCAGATTGAGGTACTGGAGTGATAAAAGAAAGATCTTTTAGACCTACTGCATATAAAAGACTGCAAGGCAATAAATATCAACCCACAAAGACAACTTTTGAACCTGTAAGACAGACAAATGGACACATATCTTTCTGGTTGAAATAAGTACAAAATGCTGCTTCAGGACTGAAGAGACATGTTTAGATTACATTTGCAGTCTTAGATATGAAAAACAGTTTGCAGCACAAAAGTGGGGACGTATTTTGGGGGGAGGAATTTATCAGTTAATGATGAACAGAAGGAGCAGACTGACTGATTAGAAGACAAGAAAGTACGTACTGCCTCTGCCCCAGGGAGAACAAGCGTGGCTAACAATTCCAGACAGACACTCCTCAAGAAGGGGCTGTGAATGTTTTTTGATCCTTTTTTTTTGTGTAGGAATAGTGGAGGTGGTAATAAGAGATTGTAATGTTATAAAGTAAAGAACTTAACGTTTCCAGGTCATGGCTGTCCACAGGTAAATTTATTTAGTTAGGTTTTTATATTTAGTTGTTAGTATTTATAATGCTGCTATTGTCTTACATTTTATTAACCCAAACAGCTCTTTTGCATAATATTATGTGATATATTTGCATTTTGTAATATTCTCATTTTCTTCTATAGCTTTTTCCCCATTTATCTTGTATGGTCTGTTTTTGATTAAAAGCAGGTTTTCAAAAAAAGCACGAGAACACCTAACAACTCAGACATACTGGAGGATGGGAGAATAAAATCTGACTCCTGAAATGTTGTGAATGTGATATAAGTGAGTAAGTGTAATAGGCTGATATGAAAAATTATGATGAAAAAGATGTATTGAATTGATGATCATAAACCTGGCTGCATGTGTGGTTCTCTGGTAGCTCAGCAGAGAACCACTTCTTCCTCTAGCCCAGCCCAAGCATTAACTATGTGGACTGAGAAATTTGACTCAGTCTGAGGTACATAAGTAGCTGTAAGCATAAATACTAAGTATTCATGTTTTATATATAAGTTTACCTCTATTTTGTCAGTTTCAAAAAGAAAAAAAATTAAAAAAAGTCCTCTGAACCAGTTTTATACGAGGACTAGTGAGGGACAGTGCAAACAAATTCAGAGCCAGATTGTAAAATGGGTCTGTTAATTGCCTGAAGCTGTTGGTGTGACTAACGATGTGCTGCCTGCTTCCCTACATGGGGCTTGGGAGGGTGGATTCTCAGAGACTTCAGGTGCTCTGGTCATGTGTCTGCTGTTCCTCAGCAAACCGGAGGCACCTGCTCTGTGTTGCTGTGGTAAAACACGCCGTGGAACACGTGGTGGTGTCTGAACTATGTGTGTGGAGCAGGAGACGTATGTGTGAGACATGGTCTGCTTTTGCTTTCCTCCTTTGTTACATAGTCCTACCCATCACAACCCAAACAAGTGGGCAACTCTTGGTTGTTGGGGTTTTTCATGTGGTCGCTCTGGAAGAGGAACTTTGATAACTGTCTTAAGCAGTTAAAAATCTTGTGTCAGGTTCTATTCAAAGGAAGACATTTAAATAGCTGTTACAGGGGACACTTCTGTCTTCTGTTCCCATTATTTCTTGCAAGGCAGGAGGAACAGCAAATGTCTTCCTTTCCCCATGTTTCTATGCAGCCACAAGACCTTTTTCCTTTTCTGAAATCTGAGATTTTAAAGGCCAATGTTTAAAGAAAGAGACAAGTACTATTATGTAAATAGTAGTCCTTCCCTGTATTTCCATCACTGTGTGAGATTTCTTTTTTATGTTCCTCTGAAGTGATCACACTTGGAGGGAAGGCAAGGGAGGCTGCGTGTTGGCTCTCATTTGACCTCACTTGGGCTCACCAATGGATCAGCAGCTTCTGAGTTTTATCTTTTATTCTGGGAAAACTGCTATGGAGTCCCAAAGCACTGGGTGATGCTGCTGATTTTTTCAATTAAAAATGTCTAAGGAAATAGTTCCTGAGTTTAGATGCACCTCAGAAGTGGCTCTCTGATTTGCTTCTGAACCAATTACAGTACCCTGGGAAGTACACAGCAGGACTAATCAAACTGTGTGTACAGTCTGCATTCAGGTGTACAAAAACAAATGAGAAAATGCAGATTAGGTAGCTATTTCAGTAAATGTTTTCTTATCATTTTTGTATTCTTTGTTGAAAAATCAGTCAGCGCGTTGGCAGGAACTGAGTGGGACATGACTGTGTCCCCTATATTTTGTTTTTATTTGGGGAAGTAGCATGTACCATGGGGGCATCAGGAGGGCACTCGGGCAGAACTGGATGCCTGAAGCTGACAGCACTCATGGCTGAGACTGAAATTTCACAAGTGAGGAGGAATGTTCACAGTTCTTATTTCCTGAACTGAAGTAAATTCCCACTGGAAGAGGAAAATTCTCGCCGATACCTTTGCAGTATGCCTTCTCCCATTCCCCATGAAGCTGCTTATGGAATAACAGAAGCTAGCAGTCAATGGCAGTAGCCTGCAACTCATAGCTCAGTAGTTGCAATTTCTGCTGTCTGTGCTGTCTTGTGTCTGCATGCCAGTGGCTTGGGATAATGAGTACCTGTTGAACTGTAATTAGTAGGTTTTGCTTCAATTAATAATTTAAGTCTACGTTTAGTTAACATTTTAGGCTTCTTTAAGGATTCCTATTATGGTTGCCAGGGTTAAATTCTGTTCTGTAATGTAATTTCTTCAGGTTGATAAACAGACATTGGTCAGTTTACAAAATGAACAGATAAACAAAGGAAGACATTAAGTAACATTCAATTTCAGAAGCTACTAAGTCAAGATAGCTGTAGAGTATCTAAAAAACATCCTGCCAGTAACGTGAGACCATTAACAATTGAATGAAGAGGTTTGGGGGATTTAGCTTGTCAGGGAAAAGTAGTTGCAGGAGTTCTGTATTTTGGCTCTCTGATACTTGCTGAAACTTTAACCAAGTTGTTAATAGCTGTCTGTTTCCTTTTAGTCACCAAGTTACTAAAAATCAAGGGATGAGGTCTAGACTTGATATACTTTTCTGTTCAAGAGTTCTCAGTAACCAGAAAATTACCAAGGTCCTGAAGATCAGGGTGAAATGAGGCTTTATTTTCCTCTCTTCGTCTTCAAATAATTGTCATGTATTGGGTTTGTGTGGCAAGGTTTTGGTAGCGGGGGGGCTACAGGGGTGGCTTCTGTGAGAAGCTGCTAGAAGCTTCCACTATGTCCAACAGAGCCAATGCCAGCCGGCTCCACGACGGACCCGCCGCTGGCCAAGGCCAAGCCCATCAGCGACAGTGGTAGCGCCTCTGGGATAACATATTTAAGAAAGGGAAAAAGTCACTGCACAGCAGCAACTGCAGCCAGAGAGAGGAGTGAGAATGTGTGAGAGAAACAGCTCTGCAGACACCAAGGTCAGTGAAGAAGGAAGGGGAGGAGGTGCTCCAGGCACCGGAGCAGAGATTCCCCTGCAGCCCATGGGGAAGACCATGGTGAGGCAGGCTGTCCCCCTGCAGCCCATGGAGGTCCACGGTGGAGCAGATATCCACGTGCAGCCCATGGAGGACTCCATGCCAGAGCAGGTGGATGCCCAAAGGAGGCTATGACCCTGTGGGAGGCCCGCGCTGGAGCAGGCTCCTGGCAGGACCTGTGGCCCCGTGGAGAGAGAGGAGCCCACGCTGGAGCAGGTTTGCTGGCAGGACTTGTGACCTCGTGGGAGGACCCATGCTGGAGCAGAAGGACTGCACCCCGTGGAAAGGACCCACGGTTCATGAAGAACTGTAGCCCGTGGGAAGGACTCACGTTGGAGAAGTTCATGGAGGACTGTCTCCCATGGGAGGGACCCCACGTTGGAGCAGGGGAAGAGTGTGAGGAGTACTCCCCATGAGGAGGAAGGAGCAGCAGAGACAATGTGTGATGAACTGAACGCAACCCCCATTCCCCGTCCCCCTGTGCCGCTGGGGGGGAGCAGGTAGAGAACCTGGGAGTAAAGTTAAGCACAGGAAGAAGAGAGGGGTGGGGGGGAAGGTGTTTTAAGATTTAGTTTTATTTCTCATTACCCTTCTCTAATTTGATTGGTAATAAATTAAACTAATTTCCCCAAGTCGAGTCTGTTTTGCCCGTGACGGTAATTGGTGAGTGATCTCTCCCTGTCCTTATCTTGACCCGTGAGCCTTTTGTTATTTTTTCTCTTCCCTGTCCAGTTGAGGAGGGGAGCGATAGAGTGGCTTTGGTGGGCACCTGGCGTCCAGACAAGGTCAACCCACCACATGTCACTAGAGAGCAAAATGTACTCTTGGTGTACACATTAAGTATCTCATCACAGACACTTTGCCTTAAAGGATCAAGTATATCTGATTGCACCCAAATATTTCAAACCTGAGACAAACAATGGGAGAAATTATTTAATACATATTAGCATTTTATCTGTTCTCTTCCCCATCATTGTCATAAAAATAAGACAATCGGGTGGATGATATGCAAAAAAGTAACACACCATTAGTGTAAATATTAGAGGCTTAGAGGAAGCTGTAGCACACTCCATCAAAGCCTCTCATAGCTCTTAAGCTGATGGCCTCAACAGTAGAGGTACAAAGGGGGCCTGAAAGGAGGGTAGCTTCCCAGCGACGCTTTCAGTATCATATCTAAGGGCATTATCACAGGCCCTGCATCCAACCCTGACTTCTTTGTTGCAAATGAATTGAGGTTTAGAATTGGCGTGTCTGGCCAATGGAAAATTTTGGAGTTGTAAAGAAAGTATCTGCTTCAGAAAGTATAGCTGAAGACCAAGATGTACTGCTCTTGGGAGGCTCTTAGGTATGGGGCCAAGAAGCAAGGCTTGCAGTGGCTGATGTGAACTGGCCTGTGTCTGTACTGTACAGATCTTGGAGCGTATTATCTTTTCTTCTGTGCTCAGGTTCTCTCACCAAGGGAACTGCTTGGATTGCTCAAAGTAGGAGTCTGTGCAAAGTAATGTGTATGCAGTGTGGACACTGAGAGGCCAAGGGCTGTGCAGTGAAACAGAAAGGGAAATAGTTTGACGACGTAGATAGGAATTGTCATGTGTGTTGGAGCCAGCAACTCAAAGAAGGCTTTCCCAGGTAGGGTGCTCCACAGCATCCCTGGGAGCCCTGGAAGGACAGTGCTTTCCATGGCAGAAAGTCCTGGATTCTCCAGATTTAGGACAGTTTTCATCCCCGAGGTGTGGGAGAGGCTTGGCTTCTGAGTTACCTGTCCCCAACAGAGTGGATGTGGCATCCTGAAAGCAGCATGTACCAGGCAGAATACAATAGACTGCTGCTTAAATTTTACAGAAAGTGCATGAAACCTGGCAGATATTTTATACTAAAAAGTCACCTAAAAATCAGCTATTTCCAATAAAAGTTCCAGCAGCAAATTCTTAGCCAGTTACCATATAAAAGAAAAGACTGCTAGTCATCTTAATTAAGGTGAGATGATATAGAAATTAAGCTCTTCTGGAAATTAAAGATAGAATGTTTGAAGATTGAAATGATGACAATGCTTCTGTCCACGGGAATGAAAATGAGTATTTGATCTAAACTCATAATTTGTTTTTTTTTTTTCCTATTATGTTATAAAATAACCACACTGACTCAGTCATAGTTCTTTGGAAGTTACAGATGAGATTTTAAAGCCATATATATAATGATTTATGTAAATTATAGTAAATTACAAGAACCTCCTTCAAATCTGTCAAACTTAATTTTCTGCTCTGTGGAGCATAGTGATCGAGACAGTGAAGTTGAATGACGTTTTACACTGTGCATACTGCCAGCTGCCAAAAGCCTATGGCATTAGCTGAATCCACAGTAAACCCACGGACAGCTGGTCAAGAAGTCGGGCTACGTAATTCTCTCTCAACAGTGCTTCCAAGGGAGCTTTCAGCATCGTTTTGCAGTGCCTACAATGGCAAAGCAGTGGCATTCTTGATGAGCAGTTTGGCAGAGCTATACCTAGCTATTTGTCCTGGTTTCGGCTGGGACAGAGTCAATTTTCTTCTTAGTAGCTGGTACAGTGCTGTGTTTTGGTTTTAGTGTGAGAATAATGTTGATAACACACTGATGTTTTAGTTGTTGCTAAGTAGCGCTTATCTTAAGTTAAGGATTGTTCAGTTTCCCATGCTCTGCCAGCAAGCAGGTGTGCAAGAAGCTGGGAGGGAGCAGAGCCGGGGCAGCTGACCTGAACTAGCCATCATGCCCAGTATATAAACTGGGAGGGAGTTGGCTGGGAGGAGTGGATTGCTGCTCTGGCATCAGTCAGCGGGTGGTGAGCAATTGCATTGTGTATCACTTGTCTTTTCTTGGGTTTTATTTCTCTCTCTTTTTTTGTTATATTCCTTTTCATTACTATTATTATAGTTTTTTAATTATTATTAGTTAGTAGTATATTTTATTTTACTTTAGTTATTAAACTGCTCTTAACCCACAAGTTTTACTTTTTTTCCCGATCCTCCCACTGAGAGCGGGGAGGGGGGAGCGAGCAGCTGCGTGGTGCTTAGTTGCTGGCTGGGGTTAAACCACAACACTATTTCAAATACTGGTTTGGATGCTGATAAGTGGTTTAAGGGTCATATTTTCTTTGGACCCCTGTAATATCAGAAACCTAATTAGGATTAGTGTCATATTCGGCTGTAGTCCAGCTATATCCAAAAGGGATTATACAGCATACTCTCTTTTAAACTAAACGGTTAGTCAGTATTCAAAGCCTTATAGGTTGTTCTGTTGGGAAGAAAAAGTGATGAGAGAATTGCCTATATATAATATTTGATGCATCTTTATTTGTTTGCAAAACAAATTTTCATAAAATTATATCTTCCTAAATAAAAAAAGAATAGGAATAATAAAGGGAGCAGTTTCTTTATTCTCCAGATTCTCCTTAGTGCCAAGATTATGCTTGAGATGCACTCTCTAAGCTTTCTTCTATGCTTGTATTACAAGTGTTCCTCTGACATTTCGTTGTTCTCCATTGCCTTTTCTGGCTACATCTGTGATGCTTTTGTCTTTGTCTTTTTGCATATACAGTAGTACAAACAATTTTAAAATTTCTTTTAGCCACCAGGAGAATCCTTCTCCTTGCATCACACAACAGCACCGGAGCAGCATCTCTGGTAATTTCTTCTGCTTCTAAGGGGTCTTAACTTCGTTACACTTACAGTGAATTAAGGATTCCCATTATGCCTCCAAAGCCACAGATTTTGTACTCACTACCTCTGATATGAAACTACTTGTACTGCTTGCTTTTAATGTATGCCAGGCTCCTTTGAAATTGAGGACAAACAAGCCAAAGACATTAATGGTATCAGATTAGACATCAAACTGATGTATCCAGGGTAATTCATAAAATTCATCTTCCGATGTTTGGGGTTTTTTCCTCTCCAAAACTTCCTGTTTACACATAAGATCTAAGACTGTAGGTCCTTGGGAGTCTGTAATTTGCACATTCTTTGAAATTTTTTTTAGGCTTTGAGAATTGATGTAAGGGATATGCCAGTTTTATGCAGGGGCTACAGGAAGGAGCTAGGCTGTCTAACAGGTCTTCTTATGTCTTACCTGGAGTGGCAGGACATGAAGTTTGGGAGTTTGTCTTCTAGTTAAGGGGGCATCAGGGTCATGTTTTTTCATGTTCCTGGTACTGAAATGTAAGAGTATTATCATTGCATAATTTTCCTAGTTGGTCATTGACTTCCTTTTTTCCCGAGCAAAGGTAACTTGGAGTTTTCTTTGAAGATGATTTAGGACCTTGCGAACCCTATCGTGAAGTGTTCAATACCATGCTCTGCTTTTTCATGTGACACTGGATTGTTGTCATCCACAGCCATTGGCAAGCTGCTTTGCCAAAAAGTTAAAAATGCTTTCAACTGCAATCTTCATTTGATCCAAGGAGAAATTTAACATTTGATTCTTCATTTCCTTTGGTTTAAAAAAAAAAAAAATCCCCTCATATGCCTCTCTGAAATAACTTTCATATGACAGCAGAAAGGAAGAGTGGACACAGAGGTGTGGCTTGTTTGTGATTTTTTTTTTTTTAAAACCAAAGCAATTAAAACCTCCAGTGTTTAGGGATGGAAATTTTCAGGTCCACAGTATGCTCTTTTGCTTTAACTAAAGTTATCACAAAATATCTGTTGTAACTAAGTATAAAGTATAGTAGGGCAACATACTTTAGCAACTTGGATCCACAGATGTATATGCAGTTTTGAAAAATACAGAAATCTTTGGTATATGTGTAATAAAAAGTTCTCCATATGCATGACATTTCTGTTCAAAAGTAACCATACATGTCATATCTCACACTCACTGCATTTGTTAATCATAGTGGAACAGACAGGTGATATATTCCATTTTGTTTTACTGCAATCAGAAAGCAACAATATCTTTCTCATTGCACAACTAGCAGTGGAAGAATTAAGTTGTATGTAGCTGATCCAATTCTTAGTGACAGAGCTACAAAAGAAATACATGAATAAAACATCACTATAAATATGCTAGCATCAAAGCTACCTTCGTATCATATAGAGGTTTTTGTATTGTTAAAATCAACTGTATAAAAATAATCTTTTAAAATCTTTTTCGAAAGCTGAACTTTATTCAAAAGAATATTTTTTCTATTGTATTTTCAAACTCTGTGTTCACCTCTTCAAGACCAAAATTCTTGATTATGCTTAGAGAAAAATGCTATTCCTTTAAAAAATAAATAAAATACACAATATCAATCCACATTTATTTATTTGTGAATTCACTTTCAAAGTAGAGTGGATTCTTTGGCTGTATAGAGTGAAGAGACTGGCTCCACAAATTTGTTGAGCAGATGTATTTTTTGATATCCTGAGCCGTGGGTGGAGGTGAGCTTTCCCAGTGTGGTCTGAAAGAAAACATAGTATAGTGTATGTGGGAGTTCAGATCTTGTAATCTCATTTTAATTCTTCCCCAGTCTCTGCTGTGTAGCTTTGGACTTGTTGCATAATTTCTCTGTGCTTTCGTTTTTCATTTTCACTTGTCTGCCTTTGCCTAAATTAGATTGTACTATAGGATTTTTGGTATAGGTGCCTTCATGGGGCAGGTAGTACATCTTTCAGGAGGAGTAATTTCACTAGGTGATTGTGCAGCGACTATTTTACAAGGTACTAGAAACTGGACTACTAAATAGAACGTAGGATCCATTCTAATGTCATAAAGCCATCATACTGAGTGCATGTCAAACCAAGATCATCTGTGGGTTGTTTTCCTATTGCTATCTATCTTTATTTAATTTGTACCTAAGTAAATTTATATATGCTGTATATTATATGTACACACATACATATATAGATATATGTATATATTGTTTCCTTTACATACATATGTTCATGTCATTTATTTTTAACAGATAATTTATTTCAATAATAATTCTGGATGCAACTGTTTTCCATATGATTCCTTTATGTTACTACTGCTTTTTAAAAAAGTCTCTGGATATCTCTTGCCACAATTGGGCAATTACGGATTTTGGAGTATGAGATGGGAGATATTCTGATGGAGATCTGTAACCTAGTTTAGTCAAAGCAATACGTTACTTAGCATGTCTTTACTTTGGAAATGCTGGAGTGGGAAAGTGTGCACACCTGGTCCCTGTGCTGCTATACCTGTTCTGAGTCAGCTGAAAAAAGTAATTATCCAGCGTTCTCAGGATAACATTATTAAAAGCAAAATATAACACAGACGCTCCCACACACCCAGTGGTAAATGGTTTTATAACAGAATTAAACATGTTCATGTGTTGTAACTCTAATTTATTCAGGGTAGGCCCAACACTAAAGCAGACAGGTTTTTATTTGGGGACTGGAATCTCATCTGCATTAATATAAATTCACATTTCTGACTGGCAGTAAAGAAATTCACTACATAGGTGTGCTGACTTTGGTCATGTGCGAGGAAAGCCCTGTGTAAATGAGAACAGGGTCCTGGCGATCTGATCTGGTGAAACGCTTGTATCACAGCTATAACCCTATACCACCTTTAGGATGATGAACATGAGCTTGCTGTTCTTTGCTTTAATAGATGCTCTGTGGCAAAGTTGAAGTAGATGCTCTGTGACCTATTTTCTTTTTGTGTGTGATTTTTTTGTGCTTTTGTGACTTGCTACTACATAGCCTTCATTATTTATAAACTGTCTCTGTCCCTTGCAAAAGAAAAAAAACCATCCAATGCTTTGAATGAAATCTGAGGTAGGAAAGAAAAGTATCCGAAATGTTACAAAGTTTTATGTCTCTAACTAAAATGATACTAACCTCATTTTAATTAAAAGGAGTAATTTCCAAATTGAGAGTTTATGTCAATGTAAATGGTAATGGTCGAGTTATGAATAGCATATCAAAATCTGTAATGGTTATACTGTCAGGGTCAATGCAGCCTCAGCCAAAGTGTTATCATATTAGATTGTCCTAAAATGTCATTAAAGCGCAATGTAATTTTCTCTCTTTCCCCATTTTGTCACTGCTATGGCAGAGATGTGTCTGAATAGAAGCTATTTTAACAATTTGCTAATCCAGCTTCATTTATTAAGTGTTTCCATAATTCAGTGCTTGAAACGTCTTAATCACCTGTGTGTAATTAATGGTGAGGTCCAGATACTGCAGGAAATACACTGTTCCGGGGCCTTATCTCTTGCCAACTCTTGCAGCCATGCTTTGGATTTGGAGGATGAACACTGAACACATGTAAAATAATGTGAATACAGTGAGCATATAACACAGGCCTGGGGACCTTACCTCTTTCATAGTGTAGACAAGCCAGATTATCTCGTAAAAATATCCTCTTTTCTAATTAATAATCCTGGGGCACTGACATCAGTTCTTCATGGATAGGCATCACTTCATTATTCCCTCCAGTCACTTTACACTCAAAAACAAGGAATCTAAATGTTGCTTTGCCACAGCTGTGAATGGAATCTAGTTTTCTTTTGAAAATCTGTAATTAAGACGAAAGAATCAACAACAGCAAAGAGGAATTCCATGTTGTGTTGATATAGAGTTCTTCATTAATTTCCTGAGCAAAAAAGGACAAAAATAATTTGAAATCATACACAATTGTTTTCTTCCCAGCTATAATAGTTTGTCACAAGTTCTTTTGTAAAAATCGTGTTTGTAGGACTTTAATCATTTGAATGAATAATTTGCTTCTGGCTGAAAGTTGGCACACATGCTTTCAGCTCTAGCACAATTGTTGGCTTTTCTGAAGGTGCCTTTATGGACTATTCAGTAAATAGAAAAAAAATTTTTTTTGGCACTTGTAACTTGAAAAATGTTTGAAGGAATATTATCCCATAAAAATGTCTAAATGCCATGACCTCTTTGTCTCTTCCACTCTTCTAAAATGGAAAGAAGCTACTCTTATGAAAAGGCTGAGGGAGCAGGCGTGATAATGAATTAGTGAGAGGTATGCAGTGGGGGTTTTTTGGTTTTTAGTTTGTTTGGTTTTTTTATGGTATTGCTGCTGTTAGCTCTTCTTGAAGACAAAAGGACTTGTGGAGTTTTGTATCAGCTTGGCAACACCACCTAGACAGCAGCTTCAAAATGCTGCTCTTAAAGTTATTAGTACCAGAATATCATCTATTTCTATTGTGGAAAAAGGGCAGCCTTTCACTGGAGTGCATCAGAGAGCTCGGGTAGGGTCCCATGATAATGTGATACCAAGCCAGACATGACACTCATTTGACTTCGATGGAGTACCTGGTACTGCGCAAGAATGATTCTGAAACTGATTTTTGTCGGAACTCACTGAAATTTCTGAGTTTCAGTTCAGAATTTTTGAATAATTTCATAATTTCTGAAATTAGTATAATTTGCTAGAGTGCTGTAAATTTTGAAGATTGCTCCTCTGGAGTATTTTTGAAGAATTAAGCAGTGACAGTATACGTACAGCTTCTGAGGCCAATTAATGAATAATCTTATGGCACTTCTGAACGCAAAGGATCAGATATGTGACATCTCTCAAGTGACGCAGGGTGCTAGTAAATGTTTCCTGTTAACCTGTTGCTCCACATTCAATATCTGAGTATTAGAAGTTAAATCAATTATTCAATAATAATGACAATTTAATATAATCCAAAGTTGAATTTCCAAATAAAAGAGGAACAATTTAAAAACCTGAATATTCTGTAAAACAAATTGTATTTATCTGTTGAGATTTTAAAGAATATGGAAATCACTGGCTTTTTGCATTTATATGGATAAATTGTACATTTATTACTACTTACCTAGAGAGAATACATAGCTGAAATATAATTGCCATTGGAACAATGCTTACGTTCATTAGAAGATCTGATAGGTATTTTTCAATCCATTGCCATAAATGCAGAATTTGTGAGTTATTCATTAAGTTTGAAATTATCAAACTGTTTTTTTCTGTAGGTGGGTTTACTTCAGTATGATGATTGCAGCTGAATTGTCAGTAGGAGTTTCTGTGAGTAAGATGATGGCATTCGATTTGCCTGGACTTTGAGCAGTACCTTCTTGCTGGCACCTGCTTCACTATGAGTAAAGTTATAACTGTCACAGCTGCTGCAGATTTAGTTCTTGTTTTATTATTAATGCATTCTTAATTGAGTTTTTTTCTGGTGGATTGGTGGCTGTGAGGTGATGATAAATATGTACATGAATGTGCTTCTCTGAGGAAAAAGCCTTGAATGCTGCTATATTTTGACCATGGTCTTGTAGGAAATTACCAGTGATGGATTGGTAATTTGTCCTCTCCGTGGTGTGGCAAGTTAGAGGGTTTTGCCTTTGAAGTTTTGAGGGACAACTTTCAACTGCAGTGTTGACTTCAATGCTTCTATGCAGTCTCTTTATAGTTGTTTTTCAGAGGCTTGGAGAAGGAGGCTACTGTGAAGGAGAAACAGGACCTTGAGGTCTGTGTAATCCTCTGTACTCTGGCAGGTAGAATCAGCAAGGACTGGAATAGTAGTTTTAAATTAATGTAGTTACTCCTGGCATTATTTAGAAAGTTTTATTGCAAAATAATTTTCCATCATCCCTCTGGCTATTAACATGTATAGCTAAACATACAATTATGTAGTGGTTTCTTTTGCTGACCCCAAGTTTGCTTTGCTCTACATATGGCTGGAAGCTCAGAAAGAATGTGCAGATCTTATTGATTAAAAATGAATTGTGAAAAAATGTCAGCTTAAGAATTTGGAACACTGTGGTTCTGCTTCTGCTTTTGGTCCCTGCCGCCTTTTTTCTTTTCCTTTTTTTTCATCTTTTCCTGTCTTTTGAAGGAGACAGGAATTAACAAGACTGAACAAGTAATTAAAAGCTTCAGATGTGAAACATACTTTACCAGTTCAATTTGTTGTTAAAGTTCAGTTCTAGAGTTGAAGTGTCTTGGATTACTCCTGCAAATTAACATTATGGCCAGCAGTGCAAAAAGCATTTATGATGGGTAGCTCATGTCTTTTCATTAGTGTTCTAACCAGTCTCCAGCACAGGATGATCACCCAAGCATTCTGTTCCATCCTTTCTTGCCACCCTATTCCTTTTAGTGGGAGTGCATTCACTTAAAAATCATCTTTTAAAGCTTATTGGCTATATGATAGTAGACAGGAGTCAAAGGTAAACTTACTGTGATGTTGTCTGAACTTAGGATGACATTTTCTGTTGTCCTTGACAACAGAAAAATTAAATGCTCTAAAATGTTGGATTGTTCTAATGTCACTTCCACCCGAGTGTACCATCATGGAAGAAAAAGACACAATGGTATGCATTTTTTAATTTGGTTCAATTGCTGACTCCTTTTTTTGTTCCTGTGGCCTTAACAAATGTATTTTTTGCTGAAGGCTAGCCTACTTCATCTTAATGAACAAAATATCAGTAAAACTGAGACAAATTTGATAGTTTATGCCATGTGTTTGTCATGGGAATCACAATTAATAAATTGCTGATACATATTTTGGTTAGTGGAAATTATGTCTTCTCTATTTTTCTGTTGCCCTGGTATTAATGATTCAGGGTCTTGGTATCTCCAGCGAAGCCAGATAAAGAGGCAGCATTTAGCTTAAATGTTCTTGACTCAACCTTGCGGTAATACTAAGTCAAAACAACAAAGTCTTTGTTGTTTGCTTTGATGTTTTTGAAAGGAAATACTTTGATCTTACCTAGAAATAGTTGATTTTGCATCTACATTCAACAAAATCCATTAGTTTTCATAGAACATTTTAAGTCTGTTGAATCCATATTTTCTACCAAAAAAAAACTTGGAAAAATTTCAAGCATCACTATGTAGTTCCCGTGTAGTTAGCAAACCTTTAGCAAAGCTGGTTTCATTATTTTCCTATTGAATGATCATGTGCTTCCATACTTGTATAATTATAATAAGGATAACAAGAAGCAAAGGGAAATGTAAATAGCCATAAAATTCAAGCACGCACATTCAGGTATGTTTTGCTGAGGAAACCTGTTAGAAATTGTTGACTTCAGGAAGGGATCCCAGTATATTAATTTCATACTTCATCTCGTTTCAAAAGGCTTTTGTCTCTTTCTGACTCTTCCAGGTGTTTATTCCTGAGCAAATGTCTAGGCCTGATACTTTAAAAAAAACTTAAAAAGACTTTTAACACAGTTTCCCATTGTACTTTTTAGGGGAAATACTGTTTTTTTCAATTGTTTATAATTTAGTTACATGCCATATATGCACTTGAAGATAGGGTTATTTCCTATCCTTAAGTCAGAAGATCTATCTGCAAATAGTTATAGACACAGAAGCCTAGGCCTCCTTTTGCTTTGAGCATCCTTGTGGCTAACAGTTATGTGATTCTCTCCTTCACTTATTTCAAGAATCTTCTACAGGTTCTGTTCTGGGAAACCTGCTGGCATCAGTGGTGAGAGCTGCCCACTCACACATGTAAGCTCAGTTTCTGGAAGGAAGGACTCTATTTTTTTAAGATTTTATTCTGTGGGCAAGAAACAACTTACAAGTCACAACCTATAAAAAGTAAACCTGAATCATGGACTGTTTTGGAAAAAGTAGCAAGTTGGGAGGCTTGGGTTTGGAGGTTTTTTTCCTCGATAAAAAACATTGAGATTTATGTAGGGGTAGTTTTACCAGGTATTTAGATACTATTCATCAACAATTATACATTTAATTTAAAAAAAAAAAAAAAAAGGCACGCAGATCTCCTTGTGAAAATTTGCCAAAAGTTGTTTCTGTCTTTAACTAAGTTATTTGTGATTCTATAGATAAGTATATCCTGGGCTATATTTTTATTTCATTTGTATAGATCATATTCATTTGTATAGAACATAGTCATTGTTTATCCTAAGTAATTCAAACAGGCTATGTAAAGTAGATGTCATTGTAAGTATAAATAAGAATCAGAACTGGGTGTTGCAAGGGGGATCATCAGCTAAAATCTGCATGAACATCATTAGAGTGTTTTGTGTGGGAAAATGGATGGCAGAACTTCCTCCTTGATCCTAATGTAGGCTTGTGTGTGATGTTTAACCCATAATAAAATTTAAGTCTATGCCTGCAGGTCTAAATGTGATGTAAATTATATTAATCTATTTAAAAACAAAGTCCTTATTTTAGGGGTCTTGCACCTACCATCCCCTTTTTCTTGATTCCATAGAAATAAAGTCCTGGACAGTCCTATGCTGTTTCATTCTCTTAAACAAAAAACCTGCTATTGATGTACAGATGGCATAGAAATCTCTGCTAACAGCTTTCAAGAATACATCAAGGACAATTACTTCTAAGCCTTTATGAAAATAAGAAAAAGCAACGTTTGCTACCCCATTTTGCTGGATAATAATTAGAAGATTTAGAGATGCCAGCCGGATGGTTTTAGCTGTGACATCTGGAAGTATAGCTTCTTGCTGAATTTTACTCTCTGCTAATCAAGTGTTTCTGAACCT
Source organism: Gymnogyps californianus (assembly GCF_018139145.2). Taxonomy (NCBI): domain Eukaryota; kingdom Metazoa; phylum Chordata; class Aves; order Accipitriformes; family Cathartidae; genus Gymnogyps; species Gymnogyps californianus. Next base: position 54,209,601 of record NC_059472.1, on the reverse strand, counting down.
CTTTGTAAATGGTGAATTTTTTCTACAGAGTAGACCTATGCTGCCTGCCTTCCCCTTCTTTTTGTCCTCGTTCCCCTCCAAACAAACAAACAAAGCGTTATCCATGCAGCAGAAAAAACTGCCGTACAAGCTGTTTTTTATTTTATGAAGTTTTACTTTGTGTTTCAAGTGACCAACGTAAGCCTCACCACCTTTTCCTCCAAGCAGAAGAAGGACGACCTGCCTTCAAAAGAGCAATAAGAACACATCTAACTTTGTTTGCTCTTTAAATTAAGACCAGAAATTCCCAATACTATTACTTGCCAAAGCAAATGATACTCTTCATGCAGAATTCCCCTTTGGAGAAGAATCAGAGAAAACAAGTATTTTGAGGCAGATATTAGTCATGACACTTAACATGCCAATAAACTATGATGTGGTGGCAGTATGAAAGTGTTCATTCAGCTGTATGGTTACAGTCAGTTTGTGTGAGCTGAATATGGTCATTCACAAAGGGACTGTAATATGCTATAACAGGGAATAGGACTGCATTGTAAAACCCCAAACTACAAAACTTCCCGAGTGAGTTCCAGTCTGAGTCTGCACCAGAACATCACAAACGTTCCTGCGTTCAGTCTTGAGTCACATTTGAATTACATCACAGTTTAGTGCTGCTTTTGTTTGTCTGTGAAATGTTGACAAGATTGCTGAGGAAGTGTTCCTTTCTCATAGGCATGTACCAGTTTTTCAGACTGTTTATCAAGATCCCCTTCCAGACCATGCCTGATTTATCATGGCACACGTGTAGACCTCTTCTCCATTGCATGTGCCTAGCCTCAAAGGCCCAGCATGAGAGAGACCACCTGCTTTTGCTCTGCACAATTGTTCCCTTCCCAGATGGATCATTCTGGGCATCTGAGGTGCAGGACTCATGCACAAACCAACCCTATGCTCCATGTGTACCATGGGCACCAAATACTTGATTGCATTGCAGCATGATCAAAGAGGTGTGATAGCTGATTACCCTGATGCTGAACTACAGCCACCAGAGTCTGTGGGATAAATCAGTTTGAACAAACCTCAGTAAAAAGAGTCCATCTAGGGGCAGGTTTTATCTTGCTGCTGAAACAGGTATCGAGGCTCTTTTGTTTAGCCCAGTGGATTGCCGTTTATCGGTTGCATTGGGACACCTCACTGGAGCAATGCTTTTGACCTTGATGTTCACACCGCTTACCTCCAGCCATTTCCTGCCAGCCAGGACCATTGCCGACTGCTCGCACTAGCTGCCTTCTCTACCAGTTGTTCTTGCTCACTCCGTCTGCTGCTTTGCTCCATCAGCCAGTCTGCCGTATCCCGTTTATCTCCCATCTGTTCATTTCCACTCTTGCTGTTCTCTCCTCCCCAGCCACATTTGTTTGCAACCCCTATAGGGTTTCAGTTCTTTTAGAAAGGATACAGTGATACCGATCCTGGAGCCTTCCTTTTTTCCTCTTCTTTTTTTTTTTTTTTCTTTTAAAAGAAGAAAGGGTCAACCCCTTCTCTTTATTCTTTTAGACCAAACTTTTTTTACATCAAGGGTGTAAGCCGCAGCATTCCTGTAGGATGACTTATCCAATCTAAAAGAGTGGACAGGTTAGCTGTTTGTACTTTCCAGATACATTTTCCCCAGTTTTACCATTTAGCTGTGTTTAACAGGAATCTTGGCAAGAGCTGAAAGATTTACCTAATCCATGGGCGAATCGAGTTTGATCAACTGAAGCTTTTGATCGATTCCAGGCAGCTTCCTTTACTGTCTGACCAAGGTCAGCACAGCCCCTGCCTCATGGGACTTCCCACTGAAGTTTCCAGGGAGAGACTGCTAGCGTGTCTCAAGATCTCAGTAGAACAGTAAGTTACTTCATGTCTCATACATAGAAGACTGATCATACATCCCAGTGGAATGACTGATTGGATTTTTGTTATTCAAGAGTATGACCACAGTTGATGTACATTCATTTTGTGCTAAATTGTAGCCATCAGGTCCTGTTTTGTGGAATCTCTGACAGTCAAACCTGTGCTGAATTTCTGTCCTGAATTTGTGCAAATGAGCATTCCTGTATTACTGCAGTGTGTTGCACACATTCGTAAGAGAGCTGCAGCTTTCGGACAGTTTCTCTGTTTTCTTGAGTGCCTTTTGAATTATAATCATGGCCTCCAAAATGCTTGTAATCCTTCCCAGCTTAGTGTGATCTCTGAATTTAATAAAACATACTCCCTGTTCCATCATCTAACTCACTGATAAAAATAATAAATAATACCGTACTGAACATCAGCTCTTGTGAACTTCACCCAAGTAATCCTTGCATTTGTCAGTGATTAGATGTTGTTATCAATAGCTGTAAGCCTATTTTAGTGTGGTTTGCCCTAGACCATGTCTCCCTAGTTTGTCACTGAGGATATCATGTAGTAACTGTGGCTTATTTGTATACACCATTTTTTAGCCTGTAAAATCCTTTCATTTCCAAGCATGTTGTTTCACTATTTTGGAATAAAGCCTGCAGTATCCTTTTTTCTGGATTCTGAGGATTTAGCACTGTACTTGTTTCCTCTTACTACCAAGCTGATATTTTAGTGGATGTGCACTCGTCCTGGTTTGCAGCTGTAGGAACAAGGGTCTCATGGCACAATGGAGTGCTTCCACCTGTTTCTGTCTTTGATTTGTTTTTAAAATGTAAATTGTCGCTATATTTAGAAGAGCTGTTGTTCAGTGCATCTTAGCAATTAAGGTTGACACCACTGTATAGAAGTGCCACAACAGTTCTTTTTAATATACGGTAAATGATCTCAGTGTCAGATATAATGGATGGTTATGGTGTACTTGTCAGTGGCATCCTTCTCATTTTGAGTCTAAGTGAAAATGAGAAGTAGTGAGGGAATGGTTGATGAATATATTTTTCTTTCCTGTTGAGTAGCAGTTTTATTTTAAATGACTCAGCTGATTATTTTTTTTATTCAGTTTCACCTGAAACCAAAGGTATTTGTAAATTTTTCTGTTAGCCTTTGTGTCTAGTGATGCTTGGGGTCCAAACATGCAGTGACTATACAGCCCTTTGTGAGTATTCCTGCTACTGGGGAAACCCTGGAAAGAAATTTTTCTTAGAAGACATGATGCTCTCAGTCAGTGTGCAGCTCTTGCTATCTCCCTTGAATTGCTGTAGTGTTTTCCTTCATGTTTAGTCAGGTTCAATAGCTCAAGATAGATATGGGACCAGTACTGCTCTGGCTCAATTAGGGTGGCTTATTTGACATGGTAGTTTAAAAGGAATATTTCAAGCACAGAGACTTCAGTGCTCCATAGAGGTCTGTGGGAAACGCAGAGGGCAGCTCTTCTCCCAGGCACCACAGCATGTCGATGGGGCAGTTGGGAGATACAGTGTGGTTCTTGGTGGAGGAGTTGATATGTGTATCATAATGGCAACAAGATTAAACTCGATCCAAATTTAATGCAAGCGTGAAGGGCTGCTCTCAAGAAACCTGAGATTGACAAAGGCATCATGGGGAATGACTAGCTGTGCAGCCAGTACAACAGGGTCCATTTGTTTGGACCTCAAGTTGAATTGAAATCTGGCAATGTGATGCAGTTACAAAAAAGACCTGTTTTTACTCTTCTGTGAAATGTGGGGAGGTAATTGGTCTACGCAACTAAATAAATGTCATTCAGGTCTCAGATGTACTGCTGTGTCTAGCTGTGGACACTGCACTTAAAGCAGTGGTTGAAGAAAGTCTTTTGGATTGCAAGGACATTTGTTAGAGATCTAGAAATATATCTATGGGGAAATGTTTTATTTTAAATTTTATTTTTAAAAAGTATTTATTTGACAGTGCAGTCAACATCTGTCATTGTATAAGGTATTGCTAGAAAGAGTGCAGGCTATCTTTGCCACCTTCCTCACTGAAGATTTTAAACCAGATTAGAAAAAAAACATTTTCAAAGATCATCTATGTATGTATCCTTCATCAGAGCAAAAGAGTCTGCCAGATGTCTTAATATCCCTTCTATGATTTTGTTTGTCATCCTTTTGCAGAAAAATGCCTCTTCAGTACTTTTGTTGGGACTCCCTGTTTTTTAAGCAGTTCCTAAGATGAAAATATTTTAACCATGTACTAAAATTCTCCCTATTACCTGATAGCATTTTACTGAAACAGTTTTACCTGGTATTTATGCCCTTTTGCACAGAGACTGATGAGCTGTAGATTTAGGGGAAAGACATGAGAACAACCTTAAAACAAACTTCACTATTTTTCTTCATCAGAATGAGCAGAATATTAGGTCAGCTAAAAATATGCTGCACTTCAGAGAGTTTCTGTAGATGTTGGGGTTGTGGATGTTGAGGACTTTCAATAACATGGTACTAGCGATATCTTTAACTGCCTCTGAATGAGTGGCAAAGCTTTGTTTTATATCATCTGTTTTAACTATTTTTGACAGTTGAGGGAGTAAGGGGAACACTAAAACAAAATGGGTTCAATTCGCCAAAGTATCCGTTCTCTTCCTGCTACTCGTTATTCACTATTTCTTTGCCAAGTTGCTTCAAAATAGGAGAAGGGATGACATCTGCATGGAGTCTGAGAAAAGACACAAAAAAGCCAGCTTACATCTCAGATAAGATTCCTGTAGAGATTTGGTGCCTGTCATAGATAACTCAAAAATACTGCATCATTCACTGTGCAAATAGTTGTATTAGAACTACTCTGTATTGCATTGTGGTTTTGAGAATTATCTGAGATGAGAGGGAAACTGGCTCACAAACTAGCATACTATCTCGGCTAAAGAATGAGGCTGTTTTTCTCCAGTGCTGCTTCGTAAAGCAAAATAAGGCGGGCAGCAATAAATTGAGTCAAAGAGGTAAAAGGAAAAAATAATCACATTCCGTACTGCATCCAAACATCTTTGATTGCTTTGTGTCTGTCTGATTCAGGGCAATATGTTCCTTTCTGCTACAAGGCATGGAAGAAATCAAACAAAAATACCAGCTCTATCCAGACGATTAAGTTTGGGGAGGGAACAGAAGGTGTTTGGTGCTCTGTTTTTCTTCCCAGGAACAGCAGAATTCCCTCTGTATAGCACGATAGTGTTGGATCCTCCATCCATTTTCTTTTGTTCTGCTGGGATGGGGCAGAAGGGGGAATAGAGGAGCCAAGGTACCCAGGTGGATGAGGAGAAGTCAGTACTTTATTTGCCGGTATTTTTGACAAGGAACATTTACAATTGTTTTCCTCCTTTGTCTCTGATAAAATCCCAAGTTTCCTGGGCATGTGGACGTATGGATAGACCAGACAAAATATATCCAGTTGACAAAACAGGAAAACATTTTCTTACAGGAATCACCATTATCATGAGGTAATTGATATTAAGATGCACTTTTCTGGAAGTATTCCGCTTAAATCCTTGACAAGTTCACTGCATGGTATAATGGTTTTGGTGCAAACTGATACCAAGACTCACAAAACTTTTTCTATTTTTCAGTCTAGAGGATCACCATATATAACTTGGGGTTTTTTTAATACATACATGTCATTTGTTGCAATTCAGCATAGTCTTTTTCAAAATACTTCCAACAGAGTATCTTCAGTAAAGCTGAAATGGGAAGGCTTGAAGCATAAGTTGCAGTTGCCAATTTATGACAGCCTGGTTCCAAAGTAATCTGGGTGAAAAGGGATAAGAAACAGTTTGGTGGTGTTAATTGTAGAGAGGTCTTGCTCTCCGCAGGTTGTCACCTGGATGGTGCAATATCAGTACCATAAAGGAATCCTGTTCTTGCTCTCTCTCTGCTTCAGATCACTTACTTGAAGTGAGTCATTTGAAAATTTTGGAGCTCTCAAAGAACACTTCCGTTCCCATCCAGTATTTTCTGAAGAAATGGATTAAGTTGTTTCACTAAACCTTGAGAGAAGCTGGTGAAAAAAATAGAAGGAACTGGGCAGAGTTACAGGTAGGGGCATGGGTGCACAAGTTGGGGAGGCGATAGAGAGTCAAAAAAAAAGAAAAGAAAAAGCTAAAAGCTGGTGAGAACAGGACTGCAGAGTGCCTGTTCAATGTCATTCTCTAGACTTGGACTCATTATTCAAGTCAATAACCCTTCCTTTCTGACAAGTAGCTGTGAAACCCATAAAGTCAAGAGCTTGCAAGTTAGGAATGCTGGGCATATAGTTGAACCATATATGACTAATTTAGCACCTTTGTGCATACACATTATGACGCATCTGGTTAATTACATGCTTAAAGAGGCTCTCCCCTCTAATTTCAGCAAAACCTTTGCTAGCTCAGTGTGTGAAGTGGATTTGCTTTAGGACTGTATATAGACAGGGCAGTTCATAGTGCAGAATGTGGAGGACTCCAAGAGGACTGTTCATGACGTAGCTAATTGGGTTTCAGCTTTGCCTCTGCCCCAGAATTCCTCAGTGATGCTGGGCAAATCATGTAGATATAAAAATTCTCTATATTCTGAGGGCTACATGTCAGGAACTGTGGGTTGATTTACTTAAGTTTGGAGCACTTACAGCTGTAGCTGGGGCCAGTTTAATAGGAACTGTGGTCTGAAGGTGAAAAGTGCAATATAACGTGAAGTAATCTGAAAGATCAGGCATAGGCTTGTCAAATTTGGTTGCTCAAAAGGAGCTGACACTTTTGATCATTGTCTTAATCTCCGTGCTTCTGTTCTCAATGTGTCAGATACATGAAAGAAAATGTGCTCAGTCAGTTGTAAACAATGGAGGTAGACAAAAATTTTCATTTGGGTATATATATGTCCTTAACTTAAAAGTATGTTTACTTGAAATATGTTCACATCTGTTGTATTATAATTAAATTGGTCTTTGTTGGTGACAACAGAATAAAGTATTTTTAATGATGGCTTAAGGAGAACAGGAATTTTGCTTGGGGGTTTTGGGGGCAGGGGGTGCTTTTTTTTTTTTTCCCTCCAGGAGTATCAGAAACAAGGGGAAGAATATAATGGTATTACATAGGAGAGAGATCCCTGGGAAACACTGAAGGACGCTGTAGGCAGCAGAGGTCTAAGCATTGTTGTTAGACTCCAAAGCCAGGGATGAGATGCATAATTTTCCAAAAGACAATGGAAAGGCACAGAATGGGAACACGTCTGATGTAAATTACTGATGCTTTTTGGGAGATTGCATGGCCGTCATGAACACTAGCCTCTTCATGTTGACGGTTGCTGGTTTTGTTCGTTAGTGCTTTGCTCCCCGCTCCGCCAGCTCACAGAGTGCTCGCAGAGGAAAGAAACTGCACAACTAACAAAACATGTCGGTTCAGTGAAAAGGCACTTTATGTTTTGTTTAACTGCCTTGAACAGCTATTTTGTACCAACAGCAATGAGTGAAATGGAGCAAAGAAAGCGTGGGCAAACCTTGGGTTCTCCCTCTGGTAAAACAAATGGAAATAGGTACTCATCTCTCTACCTAATTCTTTGAAAGCTTAATCTTACACCTCCTGGGCACTGTGTTTGTTTGTCTTTGCAAGGATGAGGTGCATGCCAGGATTCCCGGAGTGGAGTGCTTTTTGTTATTGACCAGTAGCAAATGTCTGCAAAGAAATAATAGGCTAGTGCATTAATAATCATATATTTGATTTAGCTACATCTTGCTTACTTAAAATATTTATTAATTACATTTCAAATACTTCTTCTGACTTGCTAACTTGTTTTTAATTAAATCCTTGTTAAGTTGATTGACTTAATTGAAATAAATGCAACACCCTGATGAGAACTGGGTTATTTTGAATCTAGTTAACCTTCAAATGAAGGGTTTTTTTCTGCAGTGTAATTACAATTGAGATTAGCTTATTATGCACATAATGAGTGACCTTTCATCTTGTCCAAGGTAAATAAATACGCAGAGGTATTTTCTGTATGAGCAGAAAGTACACAAGTTTTAGTATAAGATACAAACTTACTGTTTTGTCTTTTGGGGCTTTCTTGTTCAGATGCTATTTTTATTTGTAAAGTTCTGAAAGACATGAATCAGGAGAGAGGCCCTCGTGTCAGGTGCTACGCAGAACCTCAAAAAGAAGAAATGGATTCAGCTACTAAATCAGGCTTTATTTCTGACTGTATCTCGTGTTTCCTAGGCTGCCTCTGGATGTCCTTGTGCTACGTCTTGAATAAAAATGAAGCTTCAAAATTGTAGTTTCTCCCTCTTTCTCCTTCCATCAGGCTTGTCAATTCTGTTTAAAAAAGAATGATGAAAAGCCCTAGTGATTGCTGTGTATAGGCCTCAAGTGCAGAATCATTCCCATCAAGGCTTCTCTTTGTTTTTCAAGGCCCCATTCATTGGGAATACTTCTCTTAATTGTATTGTTATATATCCTCATACTTCATTTAAATGCTGACATGGGATACAGTACTGCTGTGTTTTAATGAGTGTGATAATGACTTGAGGCATAGCATGCATGTAGAGGGAATAGCGATGAAAAATATAATTATACTTTAATTGACAGTATCTGTGTAATATGAAGCATATAGGTAGCATCACAATCTAGCAGACATAAATACCATCAAAATGTAAAGACTCCTGCCTTTACATCAGGATACCCTTCCCTAGGGTCAAAAGTTGTGTTCCTGGATATGTCACACAATGGCTCTGTGCATTGTTTTCATCAGCTATAAAGTAGGGAATAGGCATTCGCAGTTACTGTTGCAAAGTAACTCAATTTAAAACTTCCGTGTAAATATCTTGGTATTATTTTTCCTGTCATTATGGCAGCGTGATATTAAATACTGAAAGTAGAGGCCAAAGGGTTCTCCTTCACTGAGTTTTGTTAATACCAGTATCATCAAGAGCTGTTTGTCGTCAACATCTGAGGAAAGGACAGGGTGATGCTCTTCAGTTTGTAACTCCTTATAATCAATCCCTTTTGTTCCACAAAAAATCCTGCATTAGTATTTTATGGTCTGCAGAATAGTACCAGTGTAAATTCTATAATGCCTCTTTTCGGTACACCTGGAAGACCTTCCTCAAAATGCAGAATAATATCCTGCAATACGTGCATTATTTTCTCAAGACTAATGGGACAGTTTAAAATTAACAGTCAAATCGAGGCCACTTTAGAGGCAATATTTATGTTTTACATTATGTAGTTATACCAAGCCTTTTCTTTGGTAGGTTGGAGGTTGTATGAACTACTGTGCTTACTGGATCTTCCTGTTCAGAAGAATACTGTTTGTGCATATTTAAGGTTCAGAATACATTCATTTGTAATGGTAATGGAATACTGATTTAGGCCACACACTGGGGAAGTGAAAAGTTTTCATTCATTTGATCCAGGTACAGCCTATAGATGAGGGAAGGGAGATCGAACTGGATTCCATAGAAAACATCTTTGCATGGGCTTTTCCTCAAATTCAAAAGCAAGAGTTGTAGGAGGTAATATTTTCCTTTTGTGTTTTAACAGCATAGTAATGGTCCCACACACACTAGAATTCATTGCTATTGTCACCTGTCTCTGCTAATCAGGTTTTCAGTGTGAGCTGATATTAAGTTGTTAAGATATCATTCAAAGTCAGATTAAAAAGATTGTAGGTTCTGATTAGCTTATGGAATGACTAAGTCCATAAGTGTTAGTTTGTCTACAAGAAGGATTTAATAATATAAAAGTCAAAATTGATGATTTCACAAAGCAAGAACTCATGCATTTTTTGCTTTAGTTGTCTGTGGCAAATATGTTCAATAATCTGACCCTGAGCCTCCCCAGTGAATGATCAATGTCTTCCTCTTTTACTTATCCCATTGCCTATCGAGATTTTTTGAAATAAATTGCAAACAAGCATTTAAAAGAGCAAAATAAAGACCTTTCCGTAGTTTAATATGCATTGTGATGTTGTAAACCTAACAGTGATCCAAGTCACTAGTTATTCATGTCCAGTAAGATACCAGTGCAGAATTCAGAACAGTGAATACAAATAAATACAAATCCTTCGTAACAGCAGAGAGGGCAGAGGCATCTTAAGAACCAGCTGAGGACGATGTGGTGCCCCACCTTGAGACAAACAGCTGTCATGAAAAAACTTCAAGTTCTGACTCTGAACTTGCTTACCTTGGAGATTTCTTTGGATTTATTAACTTTACATTGACTCCAGGTTGTACACATTAAAGGTGTTTTATGTAAATATGACAGAGATGAGGCACCAGGAACCCAAACACGTGTGCCAGAATGTGGCTCTGTTGGCTCAGAGATGGACACACATTAGTGAAGTTCCTCATCTTAAGTTTAATCTTTTAAGATACGGATGCCCTTAGTTATAGATGCCAGTAGATCTTTTTTTAACCAAATTCATCTTTTTCTGTTAGCCTTTGCTACAGCCCTTGCTGTTTGAATGGCTTGGAGGAGAGAGCTGATAATTGAAATCTATAAACTGCTGTTGGTTTCCCGACCTGAACTTAATGGTCAGGCAGACAGAAAAAGTAAGCTTACCGCATGGATTGGCTACTTATATCTAGCTTAAAAAGGTTAAAACATCCTGTTACTTTTACCTCATGCTTGCCATAGCCCCCTTTTTTCTCCTCAGAGTTCTTAAATGTTTTCTTGTTTATTTAAAGATTTTAGCTCTTTTGGAAGACAGAAAAGTTTGCAGTTGTTCAGGGTCTCTGAGTACTACTGCATAGCACTCAGTCACCAGTAGTGACTGAAAATTACTGTCACTTAACTGCTCTTGGAAAGTCTGCCTTGTGACTTGGTTAGCGACCATCGCAGTCGCCTCTAGGTAACACCTGCCCCAGCACTTGCAGGAGACGCCTGTGACACCCATTGCCAGCACTTTTAGGGGAGGTCAGTACTAAGTGGTATGGCAATGGAAGGTTGCTGCTGGGTTAGGGATGAGATGTGTTTCACAGTTGGTTTGAAAAAGCTTGCACTGCTTCTGGCCGGGCAGTAATTTGTTTTGAGGACCTATATAGGATCTGAGTTTCTGTGGCTGTCAGTCTAATGCTGTAAATTAATATTAAGTACACTTTCAAAAGTCAATGATATAATTTAATAAAATACTTTTAATAATATTTTTTAATATTGTAAGTGTTAAGTGGTGGTAAATTATATTGTTTAAAAAAAAAGAAAAAAGAGACTCTTCAAATCTAAAAAGCAAAGTAGAAATGAAAAGGCCGAAGCTACTATGAAATTTTGCATATTTTATGCCACTCAGTTCTCAGATGAATATGTATGACTACTGTTGTACCAATAGAGATATATTATTATTTTAATTCCTCTGATGTAGGCAATCAATTAAAATATTATACCTGTCAGTTTGCCCTTGGTCTCTCTAAAGGGCTCTTATTTAAGTTTTCTTGCTCCTTAATAACTTGGTTCTACTTGGTTGAAGCTTTGAAGAGATGAAATTTCTTTTCTCTTGCAAAGAATAAGATCAAAGTTACGCTAGCTTGAGGCGCTGATATTTTCTTAATTGGAGCAAGTTTTCTTCTCCTTCTTAGAATTCTCACGTAGAAATTAAAGTACAGCTTTTTTTCCTATCCTCTGTTGTTCTTTCTCACCCAGATGATCAATTGCAAGCCTTATTTGTTTGCAAGACTTTAGACCCTGTGGTTTTGGAATGTGGTCTCATCTTTTTCTGCTGTAAGATCTTCTATCAGGAGCCTCTGGGGAGGAAGTGGAGCCTCCTTTCTTTCCATCACGACGCTAGAAGTTATGCTGTTGTGGTCTTCGTTCAGAAAAGGAAGTTTCTTCTACTTAGTTATATTCAGATGGGGAATGTTACTGGAGAATGTTACAATGTTATTTTTCTGTTCCATTTATTCTCACAAGAGTTAACCCACTTGTAATTTATGTAGATTGTATGTCTAATAGGCTAAAAATTAACCTATGATATTCCTGTTCTGTCAGAATCTTCTCTTTTTTCTTTTTTTTTTAACTCTAAGTTACAATATCTGCCAATATTTTTTGTATCTAAGGTATAATATCTGCCAGTTGGTAGCCACAGGCAGAATGTGTATACTTGTTCTGAACACACGTCAAATAATTGAAAATGTTATGATTTTGATACACTTCAAGTACTTTGATTAAAAGAGTCAATGCACAATAAGGTTTGTCCACAGTTGTTTCTTTGATGAATGCACTGAAACACGGAGTTGTGATTTACCAAAGGCTGCTGTGGTCAGGCAGTGACCTTTAAAACAAAGGGTAGGTTCTGTCCTAGAGTTTCTGTGTGGCATTGGGCAGGTGAATTAACATTTCAATGTCTGAAGTCTGCTTCTCTAAAAGGGGAGCCAGAGTCTTCATTGCTTTCTCGTTCGCTGAGAATGTATAATCTTAACGACTAAGGCTTACTTTCATGCAGTCTGTAATACAGTTGTCCTCCATCTTAGCTGGAGTATTTAGGGCAATGAAAGTTTTAATTTACAAAGTGCAAATAATACCTATTATGGTCTTGTCAAACGTAGACCGCTAGAAATGCTACCAAATCCTGAATCTCAATGCCTTACAGTACCCACAGGATAGGGAAGAGACTATTTATCTCGGCTGCAAGGCAATATACTGTGCATGCATTTCCAATTGTGTGGATGCCCAGGTTGCCTTGGGAGGGGGAAATTCCCATTTTATTCACCTGTAGCTTATTTTATTCATTGTAGAGGTCACTTAGTGACCTCTGTTATGAACTTCATTTCCTACCTGTCTGTTAACACGGTGGCAATAAGGTGTCTGTTAAGAAGTTGATGATGCATTTTGGTGATGCTGGCTTGGCTCCCTTTTCTCTAAAAGTACACAAATGATCACTTTATCTTTGTTTTGTGGAGAAAAAAATGTCACTATTTGAACCGCATTATTCTGCATTGAACCTGCTTCACCCATTCAGTTTTATGCTCCTTGGGGGGAGGTCCTTCATTGCTCAGTACATTATCTATTGCTATAATACTGCATACAGAAATCATAGAATCATAGCGTGGTTTGGGTTGGAAGGGCCCTTAAAGATCATCTAGTTCCAACCCCCCTCCCATGGGCAGGGACACCTTCCACTAGATCAGGTTGCTCAAAGCCCCATCCAACCTGGCCTTGAACATTTCCAGGGATGGGGCATCCACAACCTCTCTGGGCAACCTGTTCCAGTGCCTCACCACCCTCACGGTAAAGAACTTCTTCCTTACATCTAATCTAAACCCACCCTCTTTCAGTTTAAAGCCATTACCCCTTGTCCTATCACTGCATAGTCTTGTAAAAAGTCCCTCTCAGGCTTTCTTGTAGGCCCCCTTCAGGTACTGGAAGGCTGCTATAAGGTCTCCTCGGAGCCTTCTCTTCTCCAGGCTGAACAACCCCAACTCTCTCAGCCTTTCTTCATAGGAGAGGTGCTCCAGCCCTCTGATCATCTTCGTGGCCCTCCTCTGGACTTGCTCCAACAGGTCCATGTCTATGCGGTTGTGCTGAGGACTCCAGAGCTGGACGCAGTACTCCAGGTGGGGTCTCACGAGAGCAGAGTAGAGGGGGAGAATCACCTCCTGCAACCTGCTGGTTATGCTTCTTTTGATGCAGCCCAGGATACGACTGAAATGAGAGGAGCTGCAACAGATCTATGTGTCTATTATTAAAACCATCCCTATATTTCTGAGGAGCCTGGAATACTTCATTTGAGTGGGACTTAGCAGTGATGCCAAGGGCTTAAAACAGTAAAGATCACAACAAATAACTTTGACATTTTATCTAGACCCCATTAAGCATTCTCTTAGGTCAGCTTTTAAGCATATTTCTTTTTAGTTCCAACAGGTATTCATTAAACATTTAAATATTAGGATGTCTCAGGATCAAGGCTGGTACATAAAGCCACAGACAAAAATGTGTTGTTGGAGCAATTTCAGTGTATGCGGGAAAGAAATAAGCTTTTCCCCTGTCTTTCTTTTCAGTGTCTGATTTACTCTGTTTTCCTTGTGACAACTTTAAGGTCCTTTTTTCTGTCAAAGGACATTTATATATGTCCCATTAATGTCAAAAGAAATTAGTTATATTTTCCCTCTCTGTGAATAAGATACAGACACTCTTAGATGCTGCTGCCTTTGATAGCTTCCATGAGCCAAGACTTGTTTGCAGAAGTAAAAATAAAGCAAAAGCACAAGAAACTCTGAGGAAAGTTATCACGATAATCCACTTCTCAGTGAACACTGTTAGGCAGAAGTATTCTGTGCGAGTGTGTATGTGTGTCTTAGAGAGGGAGCTGAAACATCGATGTTTGGTCATGTAAACCTGACTAGGGTATAAGTACAATAAGGATCAATTCAGTATTGGCAGGAAAGTGGATTAGATTGGTTTTGGCTTTGGCTTGGTGAGGAATTAAAAGCACTGTTAGCAAAGCAGTCAGCAAATGCATGGGTTTAAGTAATTTTCCCTCAGAATGATAGGTGATAGCCTCAAAAGGCTCTATTGTCACTAATTTCCATTAAAATGGAAAAAAATGAGGACTGAAACATCTTATTGCTTATATTGAGTTTGTTTTTAAAAAATACGTCAAGTCGAACATAGCTGTGTGAAATTCTGGACCCAGCGAATTGATGACAAATTTCTAATTGATGAAATTCAACCCTTTTCTCACCCTCTTGTTTGCTCTCTTGTTTTCTGAAGTGAACATTTTAATCACTCAGTTACGCACACAGGTCACTCTTTCAAAGGAGAAACCCATTTTTCAGAGGAAAAAAATTGGATAAAACTGACACTGTCTTTATTGACTTTGGTAAGTGTCTATATGAGCATGCTGCTTATGTGAGAGAAGTGCCAACCGTATAGGTAAGAGGCCTTTTTGTTCAAGAGTTTCTGAGCGGCTTAGGTATGTTTTGAAACCAAAGGTAATAGTTTCTTAACTCTGTGTGATCTCTGTCCTTCAGTCTACAATTTGATCTCACAGTTGCACTTCTTTCATAATTCTGAATTATAATGAAACAAAATGAGGCCAAATTGTAATTTTTTTGTGGGACACATGACAGTGTGTAGTGCAATTTGAGTGGGAAGAGAAATGAGAAAACTCTGTGTGGGCAGTTACCATTGATCCAGGCATGGGTTCACTTTTTTTTTGTTGTTTGTTTCTGGATCATGGTTTTTTAGAGACAATTCAAATAGTTTGAGCTTCCTAAATTTTTCACTAGGAAGTAAGTTTGGCAGATCTCAAATCATTCTTTTACTTCCTTCCTATAGCTCTTGCAGATTTTTAGCTTTCTTCTGTTCGGAGCACCGTGTAGGGCATACTCTCTGGTAGGGGGGTTCCCAGGTGTTCTGCACAGGGAAGGTGCCATCTTACTGTGTCCGGATTCAAAACTAAGTCATCTTAGTTTCAAAATTACTATGTAGGAAAGTTAAATACAATATCTAAAAAGGTAGCCAAAAATAAAGTAGAAGTTTCTTTTTTTTCTTTTTTCACGTCAAAGGTGTCAGGAACAAGTTAACACTGGACTTCTTTAGGTTTCAAAATGAGTCTTAAATTCTAGCTCTTGTTTGTAGAAGGACATCAAATTAGATTTTCATTATCTCAGTTAATACAGAGGAAGTTTAGTATAGTGCATTTCTGAATATAGTATGGTCATTACAGCTGCTTCACCTTTTATTCAGACTCTTCAGTGAGGACGTCACTCTTTACCTGAAGGGCTTTATCTTACAGAATAAGGACTTCCCTTCCTCTAGCCTTCCAGAAGCACCCGTTGTTTATAATCATTTAAGCATGCCTAAAGGTGTGCTAGGTGTCTATCTGAAAGAAGACTTTTGAACATTTTACAGTTGTGTATATCTGTCACTTACTGACAACAATACCAGTAAGTCTTAAACAAACAAACAAACAAACAAAAAACCCACTTCACAAGAAAATTCTCTGGTTTTAGTTTAATCTAAATATAGTAGTATTTTAGGTATTTTTTTAATTTTTACAGTGGGACTTTATAGTTAAGCTGCATTTAATTTGTTACACAGTGCTACAGTAGTTGGAGATTGTAGGAAAATATGGCCTGTCTCATGGGCGTGTTGTTACACAACACGCTGCTCTAGCAGTGATTTCCTAACATAGTGTAAAGAAGTAGGTAAGGATGAAAGGACAAAATGGTGGACTTTTTCTTAGGAGAACTTTCTTCTGGCAGAATATTAACATGTAATGGTCTTGGCAGAAAGCCTTATTTCTGGCTTTTTGCTGTGATGATTAATGAGACTGATGAAAAGTTTTCCAGTTTCTCTTCCCCATCACAATAGATTATTCACTCTCGCCAGAGTGTGCAAGCAGAATCTGGAAAAAACAGCAGAGGCTAGGCTACGTTTCACTAGTCATGTTGCTGCAGCACATCTGGTTTATTTGCTTTTAAAACTTTTGGTAAAATTTTCTGCTGCTTAACGATGGAGATTGTTTTTGCTTTAAAATCTAGGGGTATTTTGGGCTACATAGGGGAATACCTAAATTCAGTCTCTAGGTATGTAAGTTAATGGTGTGTCTTTGTATTAAGCTGCTTGACCGTGTTTGCAAGACAATGCTTGAATGCAGGCATCACCCAGCATTGTAAGACTGATTTCTTAGGTAAAAAAACATGTGTACTCTGTGTGTATAGTATAGCATATATTTTATAACATACACATTGCTCTCTGAATTATTAGTTACACTGGGATTCTGCAGTGGCCGTAGTTTCTCACCCTATTTTACATATTCTCTGATTACTTTGGGATTTCTTTTGTAGCCCAGAGTTATTTTTGGTGAATTACCATTGTGCATTGAATTACACAGAATATAGATTACAACTCTGGATACATTAAGTCAGAACTACTTTCTGTCATTTATCTTCCTTTTGTTTGCTAAAAGGCACTGAAAATAGGATTCCTTAGGAATGAGGTTGGATGAGACTTGTACTTTCTGAGTTATAAAGCTCAAAATAAATGCAAAAACATCCAACTACCAGTAAAATATGAATAACATTTAATTTAGTACTATAATTCTTTACTTATTACTTGTTTTTATAGTGGGAGCTGCGAAGCTGTAGAAAGGTTCAATGTTTCTTTTGATCTTGTATTAGAAATACATTTTAGTCCACTAATTTTATGAGATTGTGTGTCTTTGTAGAGAAATACTAGTAGTTTGCCCAGAATAGAATGAGCGTGAGGTTGTCTCTCCCTTAATGCTGGGACAAGTTACTGCACAGCTGGAACAGTGTCAGAAGGTCAAGACTAAGGAGCGACATGTTTATCTAGGTCATTTGCTCTCATTCATTTGTCTGTTTACAGCTACGCACCAGGGAAGTTATAATAATAGAAATAATGCTCTTTGGAATACTACTTCAATTAGGTTATGTTTATTCAAGCAGCTGATTACATTATCAAAATCATATTTAGAATAGTTTGAAAGTATACAGGAAAATAGAGAGCTGTATAGAGGAGGCATTTATGTATAATATACATTAAAAATCTGCCATAATTTGGATGTTTGTTCATGTCAAACCTGATAATTAAATTATTAAATGATACACAAATAAACATCTTTTCTGATTCTGAAAATCAACTTCTACCATATTTTTCCCTGGGAAAGAAAGTAGATTTTGTGAAAGAGATGGAAATTTGATGCTGCTTTCTTGTGCAGGTCGTACCACTTCTTTAGGGCCACCACACTATCTTTACCTATCTGTTTTCTGATAACTGTTAGAAGACAAAGAAATGGCTCAGGATTTCATGCTCAGTATGTCGCAATGATTATAGAATCATAGAATGGTTTGGGTTGGAAGGGACCTTAAAGATCATCTAGTTCCAACCCCCCTGCCATAAGCAGGGACACCTTCCACTAGACCAGGTTGCTCAAAGCCCCATCCAGCCTGGCCTTTGCTTCCAGGGATGGGGCGTCCACAGCCTCTCTGGGCAACCTGTTCCAGTGCCTCACCACCTTCACAGTAAAGAACTTCTTCCATTTACAGCAGTAAATGTCAAAGGCAACTAATGCTTCTTTCTGCAATCATACTGCTGTGAAGTAACAATTTGCCAGGTTTTATTTATGTTTCTCAGAACCAAAGCAAGCTCTAATGCCTCAGATTGTGGGCTTTTCCCAGCAGTCCCTTACTCTCCCAGAAGATGCAAGAGATTAAGCTAGCCCCAAACCACCCTTGTAATGAAGTTTTGAAATTCAAAACTCACATCCCATTTTAAGCTCTTGCTTCAACACCCTCAACTCTTCCCACCAAAGAAACAAATGCTCTAGCAAATGATAAGGGGATCCAAAGCCAAGTAGTTCTGGGTATTTGGACAGGAGCATCACTGTTAGCTGGTGATATACTGTTACTGATAACTTCACTGCATTTCAAATTGCTTTTGGCTGATTATGCCTTTCAGGTGGCTTTGCCTGCAGACTTTGGTTAGTGTGGTTTAGAAGTGCCACCCCATAAGGTAGATTTCTGTGGAGAAGATAAGTGATGGGAGTGTGAGAATTTGACTTGACTAATATAAAATTTTCAACAATGCATGGTCCATGTTAAGGCAGCCATGGAAGAAACTAACTGCGGCTCATTAGAGAAAAAGACCTTTGACTTCTCTTTACATCTCCCTTCTTCCCTCTTTCCTTTGCCTTAGTACTCAACTAAAATTCATTTGTAGGAACCTATAGGGTTTTACCCAGGCAACCAGAGGAACTGCAGAGTAGATTGCTATTTTTAGTTTGCAAAACAATGAGCAGTTAAGATTATATTTTTTGATCATTTACCAGAAGTTGATGACCTTGAAAGACCAGGAAGAATAAAGCAAGCAAAGCATGATTGGTGTTTCTAGATGTCTGCTTCATGAATTTGACTTTTCAGGAAGACAGATGTTGCCAATTGAGAAGCTTGTACACAACAGGTACCATCCTCTGCAGTGCTCTGCTGAACATAAAACTGCTATACTGAGTGGGACCAGAGGTCCAGCTCGCCTTTCTCTTACTGTGACCAGCAGTGTATGCTTACAGAAAAAGTATAAGAAATGAGGCACACCAGGAATGACCATCGGGGGTTAAGGGGTTTGCTTCTGTATTTAATAATGATCAGGGAGCTTACTCTCCATTAAATTCTCAGTCTTGTTTTTAATTCTTTATACTTTTGACTTCCTTAATATCTTCAGTTCCTCAATTTACATGCACAATCTGTGAAAATTTAGTTCCTTTGGTTTATTTTAAGCCTTCTGGCTGGTAATTTCATAAGACAGCACCAAATTTTTGAGTTATAGAAGGGGATAATGGCTCTTTAGCCACCTTTTATGAATTTCCAGTGGTATGGTCTTCTGAAGACTACAGGTTTACAGATTGCTTCATATGTGCATATATAGAAAACAGTATATCCTAGTACTTTATATCTTTTAAAAAAGAAGTCTGGTATTATAGAGAAAATATATTCCAGAAGATCATTCCAAAGAAAATTCTTATAATCTCAAACGTATTCGCAACTTTGCTGGTGATTTGATGTTTTACCTTAGGGAAACTACTTTATTTTTCTGTGCCATTGCTTCTTAACCCATCCATTGCATGCCTTGCCTTTATCAGCTTTCAAAAAGCAGCATTTTATTACATCTATTGACACAGAGTATATCAAAATAATCTTTTAGTTTACTCTAAGGTGTCTGCCAACAATGCAATAAAGATGACTTCCAAGAAAACACTATGTGAAGCAATCAAACCACTCCTTTTTTTTTTTTTTCTACCAGGTAAGGTTGTTGGGAAGGTTCTGCAAGGGTATATGACACCACGTGTGACACCCTTCTCTTACAGTCAGAAGAGAGATATATAGTTTAGAAATCTATCTTAATTATGGCAGATGGCCATAGTTTGCTGATATCAGTTGTAATTCTTGTCTATTTGCATCTTTCAGGAAAATTTCACATTGAGTCTGCAAGTTGACAATATGCAAATCCTGCATGTACTGTATAATCACAGCTCTCTGCTGTCTTCGCAGCTCCCTCTTCTGTTTTGTTCCTTATTTCACGTGTTGAAACAGCTTTAATTGATCATTTTTCAGTCCTCTGATCCACAGAGCTCAAAGATGTGTCTACTAAGGAGCTTTAGAAGGTGATAAGGAAACATACATTCATATATATTATATAGCTCTGTCTGCATGTGACATTTTAAAAGATATTCAGACATTAGCTTAAAATTTTTGAAGAGGTCTGCCCTGTAAAAAGCCGTTGAGAACGACATTTTCAGGTTGTAAAACTCACTATAGAAGAGCATCTCACCTACCTCTTGGCTGACTGCGGGGAGTCATTCCTCTTCCTTAACTCAGCAGTGATCAGCCCCTGACTCTCGCTGTGGGGAAGAGAACGATGACTATTTACCTGCTATTATCTGCTGTGAGCAACTGGAGGGAGCGGGTGTGAAAGCATATTGGCTGCGCCCCACTGTCTGTTGGGAGGAGGAGCGACTGAGAGCACAGGGTGAATTCTGTGCAGCATTGAAAAAGGGAAATACAACCGGTGCATCCCAGGTAACCGGCGTGGGCAGGTGGGGAAGAACTGATGCAGACGTAAAGGAGGTTTTGATCTGTGCCTCTTTTAGGGAAGCTGTGGGTTGCTTCTTACCTGGAACAGGTTGTGAAGTAGTTGTTTGTATTTATGCTTATCCAGTTGCTTGTCCAATCTTAGTGGCTACTGATAGTTTCAAATGCATTCAAGTATTTGAGTTTGAGATGAAAAATGTGTTTGGGAATATGCAGCATCAGAAGAGGTCTTGGAACCAGTTGATACTGGTTTTAGAACAGAGCAGACACAGTCCATACTAAGCTGGGATTGCAGCACTTACAGACTTGTTACTATCCTGACAGACTCCAAAACAAGATCCTTCACATTTGCAGGGCAAAAAGGGGACCATCTGAGAATGAGTGAAAGAAAAACATAATGTGTGAAAGAAAGAAAGAAGGAAAGAAAGAGAATATTCTCCAGAATGCATATTTCATTTAAAAATCTGTATTTAATTAAAAGAGAGAGTTCTGTTAGTGATAAAGAGTTGATCCATTTCCTTACTAGATGTTAACTTTAGCTAAATATTATCAGAACATGCATTCTTTATTTAAATATTGGGAAGTTTCTTTAAATTGTACTGTAAAGCACCATATAAATGGAGCTTTTCAGGGCATCCATCCACACTACTGTCCTTAAACTGAAGTGACAGATTTGGTGTTAGGATACAGCTATCCAGTGCTCTATCTACTGAAGCACTTCGTAAGCAGTAGTATACTCATAAGATTTTAAAGGAGATCACAACAGAAAGTTTAAAATGTATGTTTATGATAGAATGAACCTTTACAGTAACAAATACATATATAAGATTACCTAAAGAGCTTCTTTGTGGTTGGAGACCTCTGCCATTTTTTTTGTTTTGTTTTGGAAGTGAGATTGACATATTTTAGTTATAACAGAACCCAAAGCAATCAAAGCTAGAGGACTGAACAGTAAAGCTTGTAGGTCCATCAGTTTTACACAAGTATTGCCCCTTTTCTACCCATATTCACAGTGACGCAAGTTTCAGACTGGGTGTCAGGCTTATATCTCAGTTTGTGTTTTTTCTCTAATATGGTTCAGTGTATTGGTATGATTTAAATGTATTGGGGGGCTTAATAAAATAGTAACATCCATTTTTCTCAGTGTGGGAGTGCGAATTAATGGTTAAAGATAGAGACAATGAGCCGCGATTCCCTGGTTCTATTCTGGGCTCTGAGCTGACTCACTGCATAATCTTACTCAAGTCATTTAAATTCAGATGAAATGGGCCCCACTAAGCTGATGAGATAATGCATGTTTCAGCCTTTCTTCCTCAGTGGATTTTTCTATACAATTCTGCCCCTCAGTCATCAACATAAATTTATTAATATGTTGTTGCATAGGATCATTGTAAAATATGTTTAATAAATTTGTTGAGTAATTTTAAAGTCCTTTATTGAAAGGTGCTTTTCTTCCTGATAGAAGGAGGCAGGTAAATGTTATCCTATTCTGTGGAAATATGTTTTCTAAAATGATCCTGTTCTACATCCAGAAGAATTGACCTTTCAAAAAGCATTGACACCCATAATAGTTAATTGCCCATCAGTAGGGTTGATGCCTGGAGGTATCATTGTCTCATGCTCAGATCTCTGCAGTGAACTAAATGATCCTTTGTGATACATGAGTCCCAAGTTGGGCCACTGAACATTTGCTCTCCACTGTAAAGAGTACCTCTGTCACTGATGTGTGAAAGCTCAAGAGATCTTTACTTTCTTTTTAATTCTGGTATGTGGAGCGAAAATCAAAATACTGACCACTTTGGCCAAGTAGATTTGTTTTCCAGCAAACTGTAGTGGAACTTAACATAGAACAAAGCATACTTTCCCTTCCATTTCCTTCCAGGAACTGCATCCTGTATTACTGTGTTCTGCCTTTTTGGTTGCCTTGTTTGTTCCAGCAAATATTATTCTTTCTCAAGTTAGCATTCAAAATTTAAAAATGGAGGTATTCAGAATTCACTCAGTATCTGTGAAGTTGCTCTGGTCTTTTTGAAGGACATGTTGGATGACCTGTGAGTTACTTGCATCCGTATAGTCCTTCCACTGTCATAATCCACAGCTGGCTGAGGAGGATAAGAAGTTATGGCTCGGAATGACTTCACATGACTACACATCCCAGCAGTGTGAATGGCAGCACCAAGCGGTGGTGATTCATTCCCTCAGCACTGAAATTGCCAGCGTTCAGAGGAAAAGGATTACTTTTGAACAAAGAAATGCTTTATCCAACAGAGAGTACAGACATTATAGAGTTATTAATCAGGGCAGTCATCCTGAAAGTAGATTTAACTGCAGGATTTCATGTAGAGGGAAACTAGAATTACAGTAGGAAGCGATTGAGGACTCAAAGTAGTAGATAGAATTGCATATTTTAAGGGCTCCTTAAATTACACCTGGGGAAAGGTTCACTCTGTGGATGCTAATGAAATGGTTCTTGTTTGTGTGGTTCAGTGTTTTCTTTGGATGGCATCTACCCGGTGTGGTAATTGCAGTTGGTTGTAAAATAAGAAGACAACTAGTTTAATTTGCTCTGTTTTCCACTTCAGTATCACCACAGGCTGTTTCTTTGCTAAATCTCATATGCAAAGCCAAGTCGGCTTCATCATTAGTGAGATGGGAGACCTCAAAGGAAAACCCAGATGTGGCAGGTAACTATACTGGTGATTCTTGGCTGCTAGCAATCCTTCTTTGGAAGCACTACTGAAGCATGAGCTGGGAATTAAGGATTTTATAGCACTGGAGCAGCTATTGTCTTTATGAAACGTAAAACTGAGGTGCTATTCTCCTATGGCCATTGGAAAGCAATTCGGATGATTTGGAACTCCTGGCTCAGCTTCATTTCTTTTTGGAAAGTGCCTGAAGTAGAGCAAATCAAATTCCTACCTTGTCTTCTGGATATTGCTGTGGTTCAGCTGAGGACAAAGTAGTTTTGCATAGATTCAAATGATCATTTAGGTTAAAAGGGGCTTCTGGACCTCAAGGACAACTTCAAAGCTAGAGTAGGTAGCTCAAGGCCTCGTCCCATTGAGTTTTGAATATCTCCAAAGGTGGAGGTTCCACGATCTCTCTGAGTAGCTCGCGCCAGGGTTTGGCCACTTTCATGGGGAAAGAGGTAGGTATTGTCGGTTGCTCTTGTAAATGGTCCATGTAGAAGGGAGTTGCTTTGCCTTTCCCCAAATAAATTATATTTTGATACTGCCTCATGGCTGCAGATGAAGTAATGTGTATGTGTTAAGGCTTTAGTGACCTCCAGGTTAACAGTACCTCCACTGAAGTTTTTGGGAGTCCAGGTAGTCATCATTTATCTCTGTCCAGAACATTAACTGAGCCAGATACGGCTTGTGTTTGCTGGAGCCCTGTCATCAGTGGGTCTGTAAGTTTAATGAAGTCTTCGGTTCCCAGAATAGAAGGGGTGACGGTGTGTGTACTGAAAACAGATCTTTATTCTGATAAAAGTTACAATAGAATAGGGGCAAGCAGAAATAACAAATTCTGAAACGAATTCTTGGAAGCTTAGATGTCTTGGAAATACAATTAAAAATTTCAGAGGTGTATGTTTAGAAAAGACACTCTGAAACTCATTAGTATTTATCACAGTCTGTGACGCTGCAGATTACACCAACCTACATTTCTGGTAGTTCTTGAAAGGCACAAGGTTTCACCATTTACTAATATCTTAGGTATTTCTTTATACCTGTAATAAGTGTTGTGAAACATAGTCATTTTGATTTGGTAGCGCTTTTAGCACCCATTCTGCGCAAGTGTATGTGTCTGCACAAAGTAGGAAATAATAGGTAATCATGTGTTTAATGTTTTCTTACACAACATCACAAAATTTCATTCACTAGAGTCTTTAAGGACTTGCTCAGAATTTGTATGGGGTTGGATATTACATTAGTTTCCTCTTTCTCCTTCTTTAGATGTTGGAACTTGGGTAAGGAAATTCTAACCTTGCATAAATGGGCATGATTTCTGCCAAGTATCTGAAAGACGTGCGTGTTCAAGGGAAAAATTGCTCCAAATGTGTCATGGTATTAATTTTTATTTGAGGACACAAATATTTCTGTCCTTAGTAATGTATATTACACTTGAAAGCTTCCATTTCATTTACCACTGTAAAATCGTGTGTCAAACAGTCTGTAAATTCTTGGTTTACTAGTTCCAGCAAGTCAGGAGCCAGTATGTTATTAACAACCACGGCACTGGTTGCTCAGGGCGAGGTTTCTGTTTGGTCTTAATGGAATGCTCTGTGATCAGTCCATGTTATCATGGAGCTCATCCTTTCTCCCATTGACTTATGAGATTATTAGTATGGATATCTGTTCTTTCTCTGGTGTTGTAGTGGAGATTGACATCTTGGTACTGCTACATTTAGTGAAACAAAGACTTAGGAAATAACTACAGTTCTGGAATATGCAGTTTCAAGTAGTCTTTTCTTCCCAGTGCACGTATTTGTTAAACTGAGGTTGAATCTGTAGATACGTCTTAACAGCAAACTTCATAAACTATTTTCTGCAAGATTTAAAAGGCAAGTTTTACTAATTTCAGCACCAAATTGTCACTTATCTGATTTCCTGATTGGCATTTTTCTACTAAACTCTTTTACCTCTAATGCACCTCATTCAGAATAGCTGTCTGTTTAAAATGTGTTCCAGGCTGGTCACTCATAATACTGAGACTAAGGACAGCTTTTCCATTTTGTGTTACCTCCCTTCTGTGATTATGGAATAATACATGCTATATCTTCAGCTTCCTGGAAGATACATGAGATTTCAGTAATCTCATTGTATTCTTCTGCTACATTTATGTGGACTCACAAACAAGGTGCAGTCTGAAAGGAGTTAAATACTGAGAAATTCCTTCTGGAATCAGCTGCTGTACAACCGCACTGTTAAAACTAAAGTTGTTCTTCATCTCCTTGTTTTTATTGAGTCTTATTCCTCAGAGTGTGCAGGATATTCCCTCTCCATAGACAATGATCGATTTAACTTACTGCATAATGGAGAGATGGGAACACCTTCCTGACCTTCCCACTGGGGCCTTTTATACTTCTAAACCTGCAGGAAAGAAACTATCTTTGGTCATCAGAAGACTTATTAATGTCCAGTTGTACAAAGGGAAAGACAGCCTAAATCTCTGTCTCAGTTTTTGCAGGCAGCTTTAAACAGTCCAGTCCTCAGCTGACAACTCGTTATTGCACACTAATTGTGGCCTAGCTTACAGAGGGATCTAGGAAATAATTTATGTGGAGGGAATTGTTACTGCTTTACCAAGGAAGAGTAAACAGTTGTTGTAGCTACCAACATTTCTGCGCCTGGGTTTTCATCCTTACTTCCCTGGAAATTGGTTTGTCCATCTATACGTATGTGCACTTGCTTCTGTGTGTGTGCGTGTGTGTGCGCGCGCACGTGCGTATTGCTCTTACCAATCTACCCTTCACGGCGCTTCTCAACTCCTGGTAAGAGCAACAAAACAAAGTGAAATTTCATTTGATTTGCTGAAGTTTTATTCACAGCAGTTTCAGATTCGTTTTGTTGGTATGCTTTCGGGCAATTTCATGTCTGGAGAGGTGTAAGCAGAGAGCTAAAACGTTTATGGATGCTCCAGTTCATTCAGTATGAAAGTTATTTAGAACACATTTCAAATAGCACATTTGTAAATAATGCTGGTTTGCCATATTTCCTATAAAATATCAGGTTCTTTCTAACTGGTATCATTGAAACAGGATATCTGATCACAGTGCAACTGCCTTAGTATTATTCAATGATCTTTTGTTTTTACTGGACAACCAAAATGTATACTCTGGTGTTTCCAGTGAAAATGTTTTATTTTTGAGGTCAGGGACATTTTTATCATGTTTTTCACAGACCACTTTATCACTTCTTTTCATTTAAAGATGTTGTGCGTATTTTACAATTTATCAGTTTGTTTATGAGGAAGAAAATAGTGTCCAGTTTGTAATAGTGGAGAAGCTTCTAAGTGAAGTCCACTGATATTGGAAGACATAGTGTTGGTTTGCTGAGAGATGGATGATCATATTGTCCAACTTCTTATTCTCTCACACAGTGGGTTCACATTAAACAGGTTCATGAGTGTATTCATTACTTTCATTATATTGTATTTGCAAATAGGCAAACGTAGCTGGGGATGTTAAGTGGAGACAAACAGCTGAGGGACAGTGGCCCTCCATTTCATTTTGTGAAAAAAGTGGGGGAAGTGAAGCAGAGAGAGTGCTCTCTTGGGGAAAGAAAGGCCTTGAATTTTTTTTTATGGAAATGATATTAGCATGAAAGGTAACATGAGACACTGACATTTAGAACAAACATACTTTTGGGTTTCCCCTTTTCTGAGGCAGACAGAATTCAGAAAAGTCTTCCCATCTGGGCTTTCTCTCGTATTCCCATATGAACATAAATTGTTCTGTTTTCCTGATTTTTTAACATTTTTTTTATTAAGTTCCTGTTCATGTTTACATTATTTCACACTTATTTCCTCTTATATGAGCTATAATTACTCCTCCATTATCAAAGCATATTACTTTGAGCTGCTGGATGCCACTGCTTGACGTTTATCTCAACCTGTCTTTTCCTTTCATTACTCCGTGTTAACAATTTCTAAAAATCTGACAAGAATAACGAATGTCTAAATTGTACATTTGTTTTAAGGCATGTTGAATATGCCAACAGCACAGCAAAAAGAGATAAAAAAAAGTCAATTGATCATTGAAATGAGAGAGGGAGAAATATATACACTGTTTACCTGCCGTTGCTGCGGAGTGTGTGGTATTAGATAGAGGATATGAGTTTTATTTATTGTGTCATTCTTTAAACAAGCAGTTATTGCAGAAACAACTATCCATCTTTATACCCAACGTTAGTTAATTAAATGCTTTGCAGTACCTGCTGGCTTTAGGAGGTTGAGTGGCTGGTGAGTCATAGTTATCTAATTTCACTGTTATTTTCTAAACCCAATTCTGTCTTATTTTGCTGTGTGTATTGAACTCAGCATCTGGGCCCCTTCACTGATTCCATGTGATTCTTTCCATATTCAGCAACCTTGCTTTTCCTTCTCTTTCAGGAGCTTTTAAGAGTGACAGGTTATGCAATTATTAGTTGCAAGTCCAAAGACTAATATCTGCTCTCTTCACTCTTAAATCCCAAAGATTGTTCCTAAAAGTTCAGGGTTTTCTTCATAGCTGTGAACGTTGTCTCCAATCCTTTAAATTAATCTTTGTTATTAGTAACTTGTTTCAATAAAAGTGCCTTTTTAGCAAGTTGCTTGTTGGCAAAATGCTCACATTGGGGATGTTTGACCAGGATGTTGCTGCTCTCAAAGAAGTTTGGGAAGTTCTTAAAACAACTGAAAACCACATCCAGCATGTTCTCCCACTTTCATGACCTTCTCTACCAATACTTGGCTGGGTGGGTGGATCGCTGTGCCCTGGGAATTGTCTGCTCTGGCTTGGTCCTGGAAATCTCTGACCGTCTCTGTGGCCCAGTAAGCAGAACTGGTTGTTGTTTGGCAGCATGCTCCAGCAAATGCTATATGTAGTAAAAGCAGTTGTGCAGAGATGGCAGATTCTTATTTCAGTCAGAGTTACTGTGTATGATTTGTTTTTACCTGCGTCTCCTACTTTGCTAAGTGTTCTGGAACATAGTTTCTTTTAGCAAAATAATTCCAGATTATAGATATATGTATTTGTTAAAGAGGGGATTTTAGTAGTTTAAAATGAAATTTCATCAATCAAAACTCTTTTCTCCTCTTTAGCTAACTTTACATTTATTTGTTATTTTTTTTTTTTTTCCTTGGCAGCCTAAAGCATCGCAAGGGTCATATTGTTCAGGATTTCAAAGAGCCATCGTTTATCTTTGTGGATACAAGTAAACGGACAATGGTGTCCCAACCATCTGCTCAAGCTGCTTGAGAACAGTCTTCTGTGCAAATGGCATGAAAGGTAATTTAACCTCAGAAGGTGCCCACAGAGCTTCAGTTCTGTTTACCATTGTCTCTTTGCCAGTCTAAAAATAAATCATGCTGAACAAAATAAATCCCTTCTTCTTTCCCAATTTAAAGAACAGATCATCAGAGGAGCTAATTTCAGGTAATTTCACTAGCAAGGGGTTGTTTTTCCTTTCTAGTATTTTTCTAACTAGCAAAGAGCTTTTCTAGGATAAATGGTAGCTGTCTTATAATCGTCTTTGTTGCTGTAGGAGGCTGTTGTTTTTCAGAGTACAAAATAGGATATAATCATAGAGTGGTACTCAGTGCTGGGTGATACACACTTTCAACATATCGAATGCAGTTCTGCCACGACCCCTTTGTTATTTTGCTTTGCCAGCCTATGTGTTTTAACGAGGAAGGCACCTGTGCTATAAGCAAAAAGTTTTTTTCGCAGAGGGATGTTCTGTCCTGAAAATGATGAGTGCTTTCTCTGGCTGTTCTTTTTCAAAGCCTCATTTGGTAGTAGTTTCACTCTCTGTTAAAAGGCTTTTCAAGGCTTTTAAAATTTCACTGCCAGTAAAAAAAATGAGAATAGCAGTTGTGAAATGTGTGTGTGTGTGTGTATATGTATTAAAAAAAATAGCCAAAAAAGGGAAAAGGAGTTCCTTTCTAAATTTAAATACGTATTTCAGGTTAGAAAAGAAGGACCTGACATTCATCTCACTGCCACTTGTTTTACAGTTCCTATTGGCTATGGTGGTTAATCTCAGGACTAGCAAGAACAGACAGACTTCAGGTCCTGCCCCACAGCTTTAACCTCTGTATTATCTTCTGCCATCAACTGTGCTAATTTCTTCAGTTCCCATCACTACAAATAAAGCAGTTTCTGGCTCCTTCATGCTCTCTTACTGTTTATACTCCATTCCTCCTGCTTTGTGGTAGGTCAAACTAGTCCAAGATTTGAGACTGTTTTCTTGCAAAAATTGGAGGTCAGATCAGACATTGTAGAGCATATTCTCTGGGATGCTGTGGCTGTGCAGTCATCTTACATGCTGCTGTGGGAGGAGAAGTAGAAAATGTGTTTTCCTGGCTGCTTTGTCAGGTAGCTTGTTCTGAGGGCACGTGGGAATATCAGCAGCAGAAAGAAGGTAAATATAATCTGTATTCAAGAAACGATCTTGGATTAAAGTAACAGTGAAGATAGTGTATCCGTGAGAAAAGAACTATGTCTGAGCTGGTTTTGTTGCTGAATTAGCTACATTGGTTTATCTAAACTAATAAAATGTGTCTTACTGTAATAAATACATTCTGGACATAAAAATGGACCAAGTTCTTATATTTAATTGCGAAAGAATATCCGGTCTTCATGGTGGCATAGCTTTTGCTCCAACTTAACAACTTAAGCCTGATTCATATTTTTCTTGGACATTTTCACTTAGATTTTTTTTTTTTTTTGAGCAGAAGAGGTGGAACATGACAGATTTGAAAATGTTTTATATAGCTTTCAACAAGAAGCAATTTATAGCAGCTTAAAGTTACATAACTTCTAACTCCACTTTTTTCACGGCATGATTTAGATAGATCTGGTGCTTTCACAATAATTCAAAGGAATATGCAATCAGTCAATCCATCTTATCTATTTTAAGCATTTCCAAGGAACCATCACTGTAGTTTCTAGGTTCTAAATCTGAATACAAGTGACAGTTTGCCATAAACATGCATTTTGCAAAATATCAGAAAGGAAAATGGCTTTATTCATTTATGAAATGAAGACTTCCTCAAATAAAGGGATCCCACAGTGTTGCTCATTGTATTCCCTACACAATTAGTATTAATTTGTGCAAGTACTTTAGGACAAACTGCATTTGTCATAGGAAGATGATGGGTTTGGTCTCCAGCAATAGCCTTCTTGTAGATCTGTAAGACCCTGCAATTATCAGAAAGATGATGTAGTATTACCTTTTAGTAATTGCATTGGCCTAGATGTAGGACAAATGAACACAACAAAATTTTTCACAGAGAAACGTTTAGGATAATCTAGGAGGGCATCTAGGAATTCATCCAGGTGGCTTCAGAATACTTATAGCCAGAGGTAGTTTCAATAATGTCAGAAAATAGTTTATTCAAATCATTTTGTGATATTGTTCAAGTGAATCGTTGGGCTTTTAATCAAGTGAATAATTCATGAACATTCATTTAAAGGAATTTAATCAAGGCATCTGCTGAATATTTTCACAATTCATTCAGTTTTACCTATAGTACTATCAAAGCAATGCCTCAACCTCAGCTTGCACCTCTGTGTAGTTCGGGCATTTGGGTTTTGTGTCATTTGAGCTCACAAAGAAGCCGGGGAAAATATGGTTGACAGTGTAGGGCAGAATTAGGTGCCTGTCTGGGATATAAAGGTTACCCAGCTGAGAAAAACAGACTAAGTTGAGAAAAACATGAGGAGAAGTACAAATCAAGAGCTAGAAATTTGGATTGGATGGAAAAAAACCCCAACAGATAGAAAAGCCTGTGTCTCAGGAATATTGTCTGCTTTTGACTACATTAGCTATTTACTTAAAATTTTTAAATGTTCACTCCTTGTTCATGGTTCTTCCACATCTGTGGAGTAGATTTCAATGTTTTTAGTGCACTTTTTCAATCCACATGAAAGTTTTACTAGAAAGAAGAAGAGGAGTATTAATAGAAGATACTGGAATTAGCTGGAACTTTTTAAGGGCAGGGACTGCCACTGTAATTCAAAGCAACAGTCTCAACAACAGATGGAAATCTCTGCTACACTTA
The DNA here is from genome assembly GCF_018139145.2 of Gymnogyps californianus. Lineage (NCBI taxonomy): Eukaryota > Metazoa > Chordata > Aves > Accipitriformes > Cathartidae > Gymnogyps > Gymnogyps californianus. The sequence goes on along the minus strand of NC_059472.1, from coordinate 54,178,407 downwards.
AGCTAAGAGAAAGAGACCTCTGGAAGACCCTTTTAGTATTCCGTGAAGTATGAAAGTCATGAAGATTTGAGAGCTCAGTTTATCTTGTGTCTCTCAAAAGGTACATGGTAGTTCTGTATGTTATTGTTGACATTTCACTGAGCAACATATCATTATTAGATTCATAGAAAGCAGGAATTAGAGATTAGGTGGGATTTGATTTCTACCTCCCATCTCCTCCACCTCACGGACCATGTTTGGACTTCAGTAGTTGTTGCTCTTTGAATGGTAGTCTTTCCTGAGATGAAGTGGTCAGGGAAGAGAAAGAAGTAAAGAATATTATTACTCTCTCACATGGAACTTTGTCTTAAATGTGCACTTTGATTGAAGCCTGAGACAAAAGGTGAAGAAGCTGCTTCCCAATATATAGTAATACCATTTCAAGCATCGTACCTCACCCATACCACATAGTGCTGTAGCACTAACATTTGATTTCATGAACTGTAATTATCTGCTGTCATCTGCCATGATCTTAGGCTGTGGCTGGTTTTCAGTTTGTGGTGAGGACACTTTAGTGCAAGCATATGTAGGTGTCTAAATGCTTGCTAGGTGTCTAAATTCTAATATATAATCAATGGACTATATGTCTTCATGGTAGTCAGGCCAAAAGAATGATTCAAATAACTGGCTCCTATAGGTTCAAATCACTGACACCTGTGTATGCCACTAGTACCATTTGAAGTGCAGCAGTGTACATGAGACATCCACATGGAATTGATAAATATGACACAGGACCTGTAGGAGACCTGCAGCCTCTTGAATCGATAGCTGGAGGCCAGGAAGGAATATTCCAGGGTATCTGTGAGGGCAACTGAATTGGCCTTAGGTGTCTAGGTAACGGCAAACTTAAGCATCTTTCTTGCATGTAGACAACAGATGTTGGGTATGTTAATCTGAAACTGAATTCCATGACATGTAACTGTGTCTTTATTGTATTTTCTGCAAACAGCCTCACTGACATGAGAATCATGCAGAGAATGAGCAAGAGGAAGGAAAGTCATCCAGGTTTTGTCTTGTTTGCTTACTGTGGTCCCTTGTAGGAGTATGACATTACTACATTATACCAAAGAGAAGTTTTCAAGGGCAGGCCCATGAAAATTTGGCTTGAAGCAGCTGAAACAGCTGCCAGTGCAAACTTGCTGGCAAACTGAGGCGCAGAGGCAGGAGCTCAGGTTAATGGGCACAAGTTGAAACAAGAGCTTTAGACTGGATATAAGGAGAAATGTTTTCACTCTGAGGACAGCCAGGCGCTGCATCGGGTTGCTCAGAGATGCTGCACTGGCTCCATTCTCTGATGTGTTCAAGACCTGACTGGACAAAGCCCTGAGCAACCAAGCCTGATCTCACAGCTGACCCTGCTTGGAGCAGGAGCTTGGACTAGAAACTGCCTGATGACCCTTCCTACCTGAAATTTCCTCTAATCTTAAGATACATTAGTTCAAGAAGTGAAGCCAGTAGCTTCTCTGTTCAAGCCCAATTAGACAAAGACAGAACTATTTCCCCTTAACTGAAGGTACAAGGACAGTAATTTTCTTTTTCTGGCGGGAACAAATGTGGCCACAGAATAGATTGAGTTAACCCTGTTGTAGTACAACATAAAATAAACGTTGGGAATGAAAATGGTTTGTGAAATCTTGTTGCTACAATCAGCATTAAAAAGTCGTGAAGGCACAGAAAAAACAGCAGAAGGATTTAGGGTGGGGTTTTTTTGTTTTGTTTTGTTTTTTAATATTATGCTTTTTTTGCTGTGAAGAGGTAGGAATATTTTTGTAAAAATTAAATCCTGCTTCCTTATAAGTGAAACAAGGCAAACACAGAGAAAGGAGAAAGAAAATGTAACAGTTTGACTTGCAACTAGAAATCTAGCATTTCCTCAAAATTAGGAAAACCCAGGAAAAAGAAATTTCATGTCATTCTAGAATATTTTTTCTCTTCTCTCCCCATCTCAGTGGAGCAAAAACTTCCCTATGTATTTAAGGAAACATTGAAATAGCTTTTCTTACCTCCCTAATTAAAGCCATACGTTATTTCTTTAACCACAGGATATGTATTACAGATAATCTGGCATATACTGCTAGCTTTGCCTATGCAAAAATAGTTACTTAATTTTGAATTATGACACATTTGCATAGGATGAGAGCTGCATTACGCAAAACGATACTGAATTACTTTTTGCCTTTGCCACTATTATAAAATAGCTGGTAAAAATGAAAAGGAAAGTAGAAAACCTCAATTTCCTTGCCTTGTGAGCAAAAAGAAAGGATATTTCAAAAGTGTACAAAACAGTACATAAATAGAGAACCTGTATTATAGTCACGTTTCAGATAACAATTCTGTTTTTAAAGAAAAAAATTTTGAAAATGAATACAATAGTAAAGCATAGTTATCACAGAACAATAATAAAATCAACAGTGAATTTGATGCATTTTGTATGAATTTGAAGAGCAGTGTTTGAGCAGCTTTGGAATGCAGGAACTGTGATCTTGCTATGTTATTTAGTGTAAGCCAATTGCATACTTGAGTAGAAAGGTGGCTGTGAGTGTTTGAATTTTGGTTGCTCCTGTCTATACCAGAGGCCATGTACTGCTGAGCTGGTGACCTCCTTCCTAAAAAAGCCTGACGTGCAGCGAGATTAGGTAGGATGCTAGAGCTTGTATTGATTCAAGAACAGCCACAGACAATTTAGTGTGCTCATAATGCCACAGTTCTTTTCCTACAACTTAGAAAAAATAAAGTTCTAGTGGAGTGTGACCAGGACAGGTATCAGATAACTACCAAAGGAACTTTTCTTAGTTGCATCAAAATCTTAAAGGATGTCTGCAAGAACTTAACTGTTTTCAGTCATACATTCAGGAAAATACAGGTCCGTTGGTATTAACGTCAGAATGAGTTTTTTAGTGTCATTGGCCATGTCCCAAAATTATTTTCATACTTTTTCACACTGTTAACAGTCTTTTAATTGTTGTAACACTGCCTTATGCTAATTTATGAGAAGCATGCCATTATAGTTCATAAACATTTGATTACAGCAGTACTATTAATATGTTTCAAGATTTTTCCCTTTAGTAGTAAGTAAAGCAAATTGTGTACAATTGATGATCACTAAAACTTTATAACAAGATGTATTTCATTTTTCTGTTTTAATATCAAACTCCCATGCCCTCAAGTAAGATTTTTTTTTTTTTTTAGTTCTGTTCCGTTATTTTCAAGCTACCACCTCTGAAGTTTGTTCTGATTGAACCTTGAAGTGATCAAATACGTTGTCAATAGCATAAACTCGCATAAATGTACACATCATTATATTGGTTCTGGAGAATGCATGCATGCAGAAGACATTTCATGCATTTATAAATAGTTTAGTAAATAAAGGGATTCTTTATTGACATTTTCACCTTGTCTAGTGAATTGGGGTGATACATTTAATTATTTCTAATTTTTAAAAGTGTTTAGTTATACACAATCTTTAGTTCTAGCTGGAGGTTTTGTTTATGTGAACACATATATATATATATGTTTGATTTCTGTTTGATTTGTTCCTCTACTGCATCTTTCACCTCCTGTTTGATTTTTCTTTCCTGTAATGCATTTTGACATTTGCTTGCAATGTTCTTCAATAGAAACATTGCTGACATTTCTCAGATATTTACAAACACGTTACCTTTTAATCCTATATGGCCTATCTTCGTAGAAAATAACCTAAAGTAGAGATATGTATGTTTAAAAAGAAATCAGTGGTAGTTTTGGAGGTTTTATTTTTTGTGTGGGGTTTTTTTCCCGAGGGTAAGCTAACACTGGTCAGCTGCGACTATGCTGCCTAGAGAAGATATCATCCTAATGAGAGTGGTATTATAAGTGTGTATTTTGAATTCCTATTCAAAAAGTTTGATGTTTGTAAATAAATAATAATTTTGTTAGTACTTGCATCAAGTTTTATCAGGGAAGGTATCTTAGATGTAACATTTGGATTCTGATTTGTTCCATTGTGCTGAGAATGAAGGTGTGTTATGTATCTTAGCTGCAGAACAGAGCTATTTTCATATGACATACCTGGGAAAGTGCGGCTGTTAGCATTTGGCCTCTTGGTTGGAAATGGTATGGCAAAGCTTGTAAGCTTTTTTCTTTTCTTAGTGCTGTAATAGTTAAATCAGTCTCAGAATTATCTTTTGCATCTCTCTAAATTACGGCCAGTAGTTTCCAAAGGAGAGGGTTAATTCTCGTACATGATTAGCTTTTGAAGTAAAAAGAATATGGAGGTTCCATAGTGAAGTCTCACTGCCAGCAAATCTTACAGTCAGAAAGGGACATGGTGCTTTCATGCTTCTTTAGAAAGAAGACACATTCCTTTTACAGTGTTTACTTGCAACTTGCAAGTTGAAACAGACATGAGGTCTTCCACTTCAAAACCTATTAATTGGACAGGTGTTAATTCTTGGGGAAAAAACAGCTTTTTAATATGTTTTTGGCATGCTTCCATTTCAGCACTTTAAATCAAGTCATTAAATATTTCTGATGGTTCTACATTTTTAGAAGAAAAATAGGTCAGCAAAGTCAGTAAATCATTTTGTCTTTAGGAGTGGTGATGTATTGAAAGATAGTAAAGTGATGAGATTTATTCTTGCTGCATGTGAAAAAATTACATTTGTAACGGGATAGATCACCTCTGGAATGAATACTACCTTTGAATCAGGGATCCGTGCATAACACAATGAAATTACAAAAAGTAATTTAGGTATTGGAATGTTAAAATTATAGTAATTCGTAGTTTTAATCTTGAAGTAACATTTAGACTACAAAAAATACCACATCACTAAAAGAGTCATGGAAGATAGAATATACATGGGAGTGTATGAGCGAGAGGTACAAGGGATTTTAGGGCATTATGCAATAAATGGGTTGATATAAAATAAGGTTGGTATAGTTGAAAGTTACAATATGCTAATGGGGTTTAGAAAGCTTGAATTAAATTATTTAGTGATTTTACCATGCTGATGGAATATTATCTGTTTCATTAACTATATCCATTGCAAATGGAATCTCTCTTTTCTAGGCAGTTTTAGTGCAATGGTTAACCGCTAAAATGTCAAAGAAACTAATCCTTCCTTATATTCTAAAATAAGGGGTTTGAGAGTCAATTTTGCAGTACACGAGTAGGAATTTATAGAGATGTTTTTTCCTATGATGTGCTTTTTTTTGAGCTTAGAGAACTTCAGTCCAAAGGACCACAGTGTATGGCTTATTAAAGAGAGTAATGGTCAATAGATAGTGTTTTACTCCTTTTTTTTTTCTTTTTTTTTTCCTTACAGTGCAAATATGCTACAGAACTGACTTCCCAAGGCATCTCAGAATAACAGCAGTTAGGATTTAAGTCTGATTAGGGTTGTCATTCTGTAGGGTAAGTTTGTTTGGGCGGTTCTTCCAGAAAAACAGTTTGCAATGATAGGAACACCATGTTTCTGGACATCAGCACTGTACTCCTGACACAAAATACAGTAGCGATGAAACAGAGATGGGTCTTTCCTTCCCCTTTTTTCATGTTCAGTATATATACTGTCTCTCACAAAGTTGATTGTGAATGATGACAATGAGAAGGAAACTTTTTTTTCCCATTCCCTAGGGTTTTTTTTTTTATTAGCTGCAACTTACTGTTTTTTCAAGCGGGGAGGGTATTTTCGCTAAAACAGAGAGGCTGCTTTTCTCTCAAACAAGTTGTTCTGCATTGGAAGCTAGTCCTGAAAGTCAACCAGATTTCAGAAAGAGTGAGAAAAGGATAATGATTTATGTCCTTTTTTTCCTTGTATTATCATCAAAATTATCACTTTGAAGTATTTTATTTTAGCATTTGCAACTAATATGCTGAACATAAGTCACTATCTGGAAATTACATTTTTATAGATGCATAGACTGCTGGCTGTTGTTTCAGGTATGAATTCAATTTTACAAAATAGTCACAATAAAGTTAAGATGAACTCTTGTAGCTACTAACATCACAGGAGAATGTGTAAGGCTCATATCTGAGGCAGAATTAAACAATGCACATATACAGGTCATAATGTATAGTCAGTAAGTTAAAATAATAAAAATCTAATGTTACTGTGGGATTGTCTCTGTTAAAGGTACTTAATGAACTGTCCCAGGTTTATTTTACACACTTACTGTTCTTGCATTCAGCACGTTTTTTGTAATTCCTAAGTGAAGTCACCCCAGTTACCTATATTAATGAAACATAATGTATCTAGGTATTTGAGTATCGAAACTGAAGGGAATATAATGAACTAATAGTAATTGAAAGGAGATTAACAGCTCTGTGTTATGTTCAGTAGTACTTAAGTAGACTTTTTTTCCCTTTTTATTCATTTATTCCAAACAACCTCTCTTCTGAGACTGACCTCTGGTGGAAGTTTTACGTTGTTTAACAAATGAGTGTCATCAGAGCTGCTTTAATTGTATAAGCTCTCTTCATAGGCAGCGAAATTAATTTGAACCTTGAGTGTACTTTGGGAATAGAGCTCTGACTCTTTTGAAACACACTGAAGGTTTCTGGGAGAAAGGCATGCCTAACCATACTGAAAACACTGGGGTACAAAAAACTTGAAGGCTGGAAGGCAAAATGGAATTTGGTAGTTTCATTTCCACCAATCACACAGGAACTCTTGTGGACAGGTAGGCTAAAAGGAAATCATATTTGCCTCTGTTCTTTGAAATACATTGAAATTCATACTTCCACCCAAAATATGTTAGTCAAAGAAAAATTATTTTCTAGTTAAACGCCTTTTGACCAGAAAATACCAAGTCATTGAAACATTCTGAGCGGTTCTATTCTCGATTCAATAAGTATCTAAATTTTGTTGACAAACTTTTGTTTTGCTTTTAAGTCTATCTCTAGTATTTACTTAATTGGATGCAGTAGTTTTGTGTGTTCTATGAGGCATTACATATATTTCAGAAATGAAGATGACTTAGAGCTGTGAACAATTTGCAGTCCATTTACAGTAGCGGTATATTATTAAAAATTCTGATACTGTAATATAACCTAATAAGAATCTTACAATTTGAAATAAGTTTTAAAATATTTGGACAGTTTACAATAAAAAAGCTGAGTAATATTGGAGGGCTGACCTGGATACTTTACAGTAGCTGAGGTCTTGGGTTTAGATGAGCATGTTGTCTTAAAAAGTTTACATCGTGGATTTTTAATGTATTCATGAATGGAGCAACTATGACAATATTTGGTAAATTGTCCCTACTATTAAAAACATCTTCCTTTTTTTTGAAAGCTGAATTTTTCTGATCTTGGCTGCTAATGACTCCTATTACTAAATTTCTATTGTTCTGTGGCACCATAAACCGTGACCAGTTTATCCCTTAACTTTTTTTCTGAGCGAGCTTTTGGTATCAACCATAGTTGTTGATTGTTTGCTCATTCTTAGGATTCTTTGCTTTTCCTGGTTTTCAGAATTTCTATGTGACTTTGCAACAGTAAGGTGGGAAGGGAGTTTGGGGGAGGAAAGAGGACAGTTCCCTGGAATGCAACAGAATTATGAAAATCATATGAGGAAAAAAAGGCGTTCTTCATGCCATGTAAAAATATGAATTGTAATCCTTATAAATAACTCTGTCCTCTATGTAATGCATGATGATGGAAAATAATTTTCATTTTTTCTGATTATTAGATATTTTACTCTTCAGAGGAAATATGAACATCAAAAATGGCTATTATCATCTTTTCACCTCAGCAGATAGTATTTTGGCCATGAACTAATATACTGTGGATGCCTTGAACTATGCAAAGTTCAGGCTGAATGCTTTGTTATTGGTGTCTGTGAGGTAGTTCAGAATTGTATTTTATGAATCACACTTTCTGGTAGTTCATGAAAACATTAGTTAAATACAAAATGCATTATGTATAGTGCACATGTATAATTTCCAAGGAATTATTATGTGACATATAAATGTCTTAATTTTAATAATTTAAACTAAGCAATTTTCTACTCCACTGGATTCTGCAGTGGTATTGCTTAGGGTCTGATTCCAACAAAAGCACTTTTACTGACCTATTAGCGCATGTTTAAATAAATTTTAAGTATGATGTGTTTAAATTTACACATTGTCAATTACTTTGCTTAACTCTGGTTTTCCCCTTTGAAAAAAAGAAAAACTTAAGAAACCAATGTGTTTTTTCATTACTTCAGGATTTATTTGGATTTTTTGGTAATATTAACATTGTGAAAAAGAAAAAAAAAAAATCTTAACTGGACTAAGATAATCTATAATCTAAGAAATGCTTTAATTATTGATTGACTTTTCTTCAACCACCTTTATGTTTAAAGGATAAGTGTCAGAAACAAGCATTTTCTTTTCTACTGTAACTTACATCTTTTTATCTAACCATGTCATTTGTGGTTCAGTGATTTATATCAGAAATTTTGATAGTCTTAGCTGTAGCTGTGTAATTCCAAGTGTGACTACAGTTAAATAAAAAAGAGAGGCAGTATTAGTCTGGACAGGTGAGGGTGATGAAAATCTGGACTCGTGGAACAAAACGTGAACATGAAATATGCTTCTTTTTGGTGTTAAAGTCTGATAAAACTGAGTCCCAAAGGATCTGAAGTTCTCTCTGATCACATGAGACTTGTCTGCTTGTCCTCAGGTTGGCAGCTGTAAGTTCTCTTGTGGATATGAAAAGAAACAAAAAAGGAAACTTTTAATGAGTGTTTGCAATATGATTTTGCTGATAGCCAGTGAGAAATTTGTTTCCTCTGTGAAACTACTTGTATAGTAAACATTTACTATTGCCTTTACATTTTCTATTGTTGTCTATATTCTGCTAAAAGAAGTAGGATATTTTTTGTTTCATCTTTGTTGTTAGTTCTATTTTTAACACAACATCACCTGAGATCTATAGCATATTCTTACTAGACAAAACTTTTAAACTATTTTTGACTGTTCTGTGGCTTAATTCATCTCTGGATTAGCCACAAGTGAGGTTGCTAGATTTAGCGTACCAAAATTTGCAGTTCTGTTTTGACGTTGACTCCCTTTTCAGTGGTGTTACTCACCCAACCAGTGCTGAACATTTGAGTTGCAACCTGGCATCTCCAAGAAAATAGAGACTGTGTAGTGAGTGTTTCCACTGCCGCCAGCTTCACTGCCTGTAGCCTCGTTTTTGAGCAAGTAATGCAGTAGGAAAGCAGCGAGCATAAATAACGACATACAGAGAACGTATGTAAAATTAAAATCTGGGCTACCTGTACTACCTCTGTGTCATGGTTTAACCCCAGTCAGCAGCCAAGCACCACACAGCCGCTCCTCACTCCCTGTCCCGCCCCCACCTCCCCCACCCCCACCCCCCTCGGTGGGATGGGGAGGAGAATTGGGAAAGAAGGCAGAACTCGTGGGTTGAGATAAGAACAGTTTAATAACTAAAATAAAATATAATACTAACAATAATAATAATGAAATATAATAATAATAGTAATGAAAAGGAATATAACAAAAGAAGAAGAGGGGGAAAAAAGGAGGGAAAAAAAACCCAGTGATGCACAATGCAATTGCTCACCCCTGCTGACCGATGCCCAGCAACGATCCACCCCTCCTGGACAACTCCCCCGCGTTTATATACTGAGCGTGATGTTCTATGGTATGGAATATCCCTTTGGCTAGTTCGGGTCAGCTGCCCCGGCTCTGCTCCCTCCCAGCTTCTTGCACACCTGCTTGCTGGCAGAGCATGGGAAACTGAAAAGTCCTTGCTTAAGATAAGCACTGTTTAGCAACAACTACAACATCAGCGTGTTATCAACATTATTCTCACACTAAATCCAAAACACAGCACTGTACCAGCTACTAAGGAGAAAATTAACTCTGCCCCAGCTGAAACCAGGACAATCTGTATTTTTGGGAGTCTTCTTCAGATTTATTCCCGCATGCCACTAGAACTCCATCTCAAGAGTCTGAAGCTGAGTTTTGGAATTAATATTATTTTTGATTAGGGTGCCTCAGATCTTTCTTGATAATGTGCATACTTGTAACTCCTCCTCTATACATTAGAGTGCCTTACTGCTCTGTCAGATTGCACAGTTCTAGAAAACTGAATTGCATTTGAGCATCTGTTGCAGTTAATCTCAGATTATTTCTACACATTTTCCTAGCCTTAAGCATATTTTAATATAATATTCACTAGGAATTAGCAATGCTAAACAAATTAATCTCACAGAAGAAAAAGCGCCCAAAGAAAAATGTAGAAAGAGAAAGTATAAAATGCCCAGATTGATCATGACAGCATAAATCGATCCTACAGAATTATTATGGGAAGTTCTTACTTATCATGTCTAACAAAATTACGGTCTTTTTCTGAGCTTATGCAGATGCATATCATACACTCAGCCTGTTCTTAACAGTAAACAGTGATAGGCTTGAGTGATGACTGATTTCCTTTTGTACTTTCAGGAATAACAGGGTGCAAAATAGCTGTATGAAATGAGAAATTTGGGCAATTTGTCATTAAAGAGAAGACTGCTGCATTGAAGTCGTCGTCTACATTGGCCAGAAATAATTTCATATTTCTTGTACAACTGAGTCTGTAGAAGAGCAGTTTAAAGCCCCAAATCATAAGTATTTTTTTAGTTGTACAGTTCTGCCAAACTTCCTGTAAAGCTGGCAGTTTCTAAATAAGCTTTGTCTAAATTAAACATATGGTAAAATCTTCCCATGTAAGCTATAGGGGAATTTGGAGAAATAGAAAGTCTTTATGACCAAAAACTCTGTCTTTCTTTCCCTCCAAATCTGTTCAAGTATCGAAGGCAGACAACACCTGCCTTAATGTTTGTGCAAAACTATGCTTCTCTGCTATTGAAATCTTCATGCTGATTCATGGACATCTGTCTGACAGGTGGAGAATGTGAGAGACTGTGGAAATTAGAAGAGTATTATATATGAAGAATCTTCCAGATCAACCTTTTTTTTAATTGTTAAACTTTTGAGTGGACAGCTTGATGACAAATATGAGCCAATTTAGTGATTTCTGTGACTCTTAGCTGCCAGACGTCAGCCAAATCCCATGCAACACCTTAGAGGAGCACGAGGGCTTCTCTGCGCTCTGCCGGTGGGTACGCGGTCATTTGGCACAATATACAGGTTCGCAGAAGTGATTCTCCAGCCCCAGGAGCGCAGGAGGGAGGAGAACAGGGGCCGTTTCATTGTCCCTGTTTTATGTTGGGTTTTTTCCCCCTGGCCGGAGTAATTCCTAATTATTGGATAATTGAATTCAAGGGGGTTTTGCTGCTAGAGCGGCACAGAGCAGCCTTGGTGGTCCCAAGAAGGCACTGCCTGTAGGCTGTTAGGTAAGAGGAGGAGTTGCACAATACTTTCTCCATTAATGAACCAGAACAACCTAGACCACTCCAGCTTCCTGAGCAAATGTCTCCTGAATATTAACAGTTCCTATTTATCTGCTAATGGATAAATCAAGTTATGCAGAAACATGAATACCACAGAACCCCAGAGCGTGCCCCCATGGTACATGCATCTTCTCTTGCAATGTGTCATTTGCATACTTTATACTATTGCTTTTAATCAGGTCTTATGGGAAGAGGAAATGAAAATATAGGATGCCTTTTGTTAGTGTAATTTATATACATAAAAGAATAAAATTTGAGCAGGTTTTCACAAAGAAAAGGAAATAACTTTGACAACCATTTCTCTTATTTTATGAATTCTCTGGCCTTAACAAAAGAAAGCTGACTTCATGGTGGATGATTTCTAAGTGCTGAGTGTGAAGTCAACACGAGCTTCATCAGTAGCTGATGTTCTTGCTAGGTGCCGTTCATACTTGATTGCAAGTATCACAAGTAAAAATCTGAAAATTTATCATTCTGAGTCTAAGCCATTGATTACTTTTTTCATTGATAAAAAATAGTTCTGAGACAAAATTCTACTGTAAAGGAATCGGCTTTGTTATGGCACAAAAATCTTGATTTAACATGAGGATAAAGCCGCACAGCAGCTTGGGAGAATGTGTTTGTTTACCTTTTCCACCTTTATTACCTTGGTGAGTGATATCAAGCATAGCTGAGAGCAAATGGCACCAGGAGGTGGTACCACTGCAGACTCCACGGAGCAACTCCTGGAGGAACAAAGGGCTTGCTCTTCTGCTTCAGCTGAGTGCACCCCTGAACACTAATGCTTCCAACTTTAAAAAAGCTCTCTTTTATGATTGACTATACAGCATTATATAATCTGCATTAGATAGGTTTTAGTCTTCTCACTGCTGCTGTATTCAGTGTGCATTATTGTCACCCCAGAAGAGCACTCCTGTCTTCATTTTCTTTGCCAGTCTTTCCAGCTTGATGGTTGCGATTTTGATTACAGTTTATACCTCATTTAACCTGACTGTCCTGAATATCTTCCAGCAAGCAGTGGCTTATTTTTTACGATATTTTCTTCCTTAATCACCATGTCACTCTTTGCTAGACAGAATTGTCTTTCGGATTTACATTTTCAGTCTTTGACTTTCATCTGTAAGGTCTGAAGATCTGTGAGGAGGAAATGTAACTCCTCTCCTTCCTATCATAAATCTGTGATACTCTAGACCAGTACACCAGTGGATCTTTCATTTTAAGTATAAAACTTTACTTTGCCTGTGTTCTGTCTATAAACTTTTAACCAAAGGAGTTAGGGGAGGAGGCATGGGGAGGAGGAGTGACTGTGGGTGTTGGAGGAGGGAAGGAGAAGGAGTTGAAGGAAGTCATGAATAAGATGTGTCTGAGTGTGTTTTAGCAGAGTGCGGATATTTCTAGAAAGACATCATCACTGCCAACATTTGTTGGTAATCCGAAGGTAAGAATAGCTACATGGTGGCCTCAGCTGGGAAGGATCAGTGCATGAACTTTATCTTCAGAGCCAGGTGATGTTCTTCAAGCAGTGGCTAGCTTCTGAGCCAAGGAGGGATTTTTGCAGCTCCTGTCAAAGGAAATCTGTTTTATGCCTCTGTTTTATGAGAAGCACTAGTTTGTAATAATATTTATCATCATTTTGGCAACCGCTTGGTGGTAATTCTATCAGCTTGCTTGTTTTGGGAAGCCCAGCTCAGTGAAGTAATAAATAAAATGGACAGTGTTGTGACATAGGCTAGCAGGATAATAGGAACGTGTCTCATTGAATTCCTTTCATATTGACAGTGCCTAATTTCCAATCTTCTGCAAATAATGAGAAAAAATTAGTAATGGCAGTCATTTTTCATAATGGAATGGAGCTTGTAAACATATTAGACAACCATAGGCGCTGGTATTCCTGCCAGGACAGGGTCCCTACTTTGTTACCCAATCACACCTAGCTCTTCATTTTTCTTTTTCAAGGATACTTGTTTTATAGGGTTTTGAAAATACAGGGGGCATTACTTTGCAATGACTAGTTGATTACAGTGGAGACAGAATAGTGGCTCTTAATTGCTAAACAGAAAACTTCAGTTTGGATGAAGAGCATGAACTTGAAGTAATCTGCTTGTATTTAGAGCAATAGTAATAACAGTAGAAATTATTAGATAGAAAAGTGTAAAAATAAAATATTTTCTAATATTCTTTAATTCTGTAAGGCAGCAAAATAAGTCATTTCTAGCACTTTCTAAGGGAAATAATTTACCCTTTTAAAAACATCACAGACCATCTTCTTTTTTGCAGTAGGTTTTAAACTCTTCTGGTTTAAAGGTAGTGCCACTGTTGTAGGTTAGCGGTGTGCTACATCCCTTTAAACTGTACAAGCGTTCTTAACTCTGTCAGAGATTGTCTATTTGTGTTGTACATGCATGCAGGAACTGTTCTGCTTGATCAGGAGTGCAAGTGAGTTCATCTCTCTTCAGTGCATTTTGCTTTGAAGAATTCTATAAAACAACGCCAAAACAAAGAAACTTTGTATTGACTGATAGGTCAGGTTGGTAGCAGGACTGTGCATCAGCAGAGCTTAATTCTCATGTCCTAAATACAGAATGACAGGAAGAAATTAATTAGGTAGCTCATAGGCCTCCTCCTAATCATTTGTCTGTCTGTAACTAGAATTTACTCCTTACACACATACCCTAGCAAGAACTGATGCTGCCAGGTTTTCACAGATAAAAAGGAAGCTACATAAAATGCAAAGAATGCTAACACGCCCAACTGCAGCAAACACTTGATCTGTGTTACTATTCCACATGTGAATAAAATAGGTGAATAGTACTGGGGTGAAATTCACCCTGTCTCCCAGTGCAGTGATGGAAAGCATACCTAATGTTTCCTCTAAGAAGAAATATACTCCATAGGGTGTTTCATTGGGATATGATTTAGTATCCATATTATGTTTTTAGAATCCATATTTCTTAAATGTCTGTGTAATTTAACATATTTTTGCATTTAAGAAGAGATAAGAAACCCCTACAATTTGCAATTGAAAGAATATATACAGCAAAGCTAATAAAAGGAAAACCAAATAATGTGGACATAAAAACTCAAGTAGCCAGCTTTACACCTGTCTCCTCACTATCCACCCATTAAGTCCTTGTACACAAGTGTTCAGCATGCAGTGCTCACTTACTCATCCACAGCAGAGAGGTGATCTGGAAGGGATGTGGATGGCTTCACATTCGCCCGTGTACTCACCAGTGCAGCAGAGCTAGCGAGGCTGGACACTGTTTTGCTGCAGCTGCCAGCAGCAAATTTCTGTCCTCCTCGTGCACAAAGGCTTGTTTTCTGAGTGCTGAAGCAATGCTGTTGTCCCTTGCTAATACAGGCTATGTCCCTGGAATACAGTCTGTTGTGGAGCAGTCAGCAGGGGAATACGAGAAGTAAGTGTTGGGATGTGTACATCAGAACTGACAAGAACAGTTTTAGTGGGACCAGGGTGATGGACACTTGAGAAATGTGCGAGTTCTACTGATAACATGACTTACCCATGTTTCATCTGTTAACACATACTTATTTAGATGATCCATTTTTAAAGTAAAAGCCTCACATCTTATGTAAATGTGCTATTAGATTTCAAGAACCTGTTGGAAAGGTTCCCAATTCTGCCTTTCTCTATCTAGCCAAATCTGCCTTGACAAATCCAAACAACCTGGTATGTTTTTAGCGTGCCCTGCCAGAAAAGCAAACAAACCCAGGACAGAAGAAAATAAGGTGATTTCATCCTGCTAATAGGATATGACAGCACACTAAGGCATGGACTTAACATGGCTCAATGAAACAGAGGATAGGCTCACTCACGGTACCCCTTTTGTTAGCAAGCTTTCATAAGGTGTGAGACTGGACTGGGTAGTTAGTATGATCTCCTGTCTCTGTACATTGTTAAATTTCATGTAGATACCCTTCTCTTCAGCCAAATGACTTTATTCAGAGAAAATAATTTCCTTCCCTCTTGGGGAAGGAAACTTGGGGTTCAGAGAAGAGGAAAGATCAAAGTATCTTCAGTGTGCAAAGCCACTGTGATGGTAGGGAATTAATTAGATAAGACAAGCCTAGATGGTCGTAGCAGGCAATTGAGGTCCTGTGCTGCAGAAGATGGCTGAGGAAGTACTAAAAAACTGAGAAAGTAAGAATGAATCTCTGCTGTTTTATACTCACTGAGGAGCTGACCAGAGATTAAATGATGAGATAAAACCACAGAAGTTGGCATGACAGGGTTGCACAAATGTGAGCTGAGACTGGGCTGGCAGACTGTCTGGTTCCTAGGTGGGGATTCTCCCCTTTGGTAATTGTATTTTCGTTTCTTATTACAAGATGTGATACCTTGAAGGAAGAACCTGGATGACTACCCCTGTGTGTTTTATGTGCTGAGACATTTTATAATGTTCTGAAAGGAATTTAGGCATGAAGCAGTTTGGTTTTGGTTGGGTTTTTTTTTTAAGTCTTAAAAAATCAAATATTTCAAAAGATGTGTGTAGGTATAAGAAATGAGTGAAGATAATGTAGAGAAGAAAAGAGTTCTTGTTTTAACCAATGATTATGTTTTAACAATTTTCTTTTGTTCCAGTCTTTGAATATAAAGTAAGCATAGACAAATACAAATGACTGTACAATGACAATCAAAGACAGTATGTTGTGACTTTGAGCATGGAAGTATCTTTGTGTTGTACATCTTTTTATTATGTTTATAAATATGCATGCACCTATTCTGATGCATAGAATTGGAGACTCAGAACTTTTAAATTAACTATTCTTAGTGTCTCCTATTTAGCAGGCTGGTTAAGTAGTAAAGACAAAGTTTTAGCTCAATGGCAAATGATGAGGAGTTGAGTAAGAACACGCTTATATAAGGTGTATATAAGGTACGCTAAAATTTGTATCTAAGCAGTATGAAATACGTACAAATTAGCTGAATGTTAGTGCTCAGATGGTCACTTAATTAAATTGTGGTTACAGAGATACTCTGACTATAAATACCCTGGCTATAAATGCAGTCCATATTTAAAAGGTGTCATTGGAGGACACTTGTAATTATTAAAAATATGCTGTACAAGGGCTAACATTTATCTTGCTGATGGTTCTCATTCTTAAATTTCTTTTGAAATGAGCAAAGTTGTTCTGTACAGATTCAGATTTTTAAAAGTCAGTAGAATAATAAATGTTATAGGATCCCTTTCTTTCTTCCTTCTTCAGGAAACTAAAACAAATAACATACCTGTTTCCCCTCAAACTCTTTGAGTTGTTTCCCCCCAGAACAAAACTTGCGCTCCATAGCATAAGGACTTTCTGTAGAAGCTTTGAGGAAACCCTTAATTTTCAGACAGTAGGAAAGTCAGTAACATTCCTGGTGGCTGTAAAGATGAAATCTTTTCAAGTGGGTTACGTAACTTGCTGCGAGTGCAGAAATGGCTTGGCATACATGTTTAATGGTTTCACCTGTGGTGATGCTTGAGGGCAACCTCCAAGCCTTAATGCTGAACTTTAATTAGTGTAGACAAGATCACAGCACTGGATTTCAAGGGAATGCAAGATCACCTGCAGACAAATTACTACTGAGGTAGCATAACAGGTCTTGACAGTATGTTCAAATCATTTACAGAAAAAACTTCCGTCACTCCAACGTTTTCTAATATTTTGGCTACCAAAACATTTTGTGCCCAATAGGTAGCTAGACTTCTGGATAAGTATAGAAGTGGCACTGTAGCTGGAGGGTTTATGGTAATTCCATAAGCAGCAAAGTGTCTCTGCAAAGGAGAGATAAACAGCTAGTAATCCTCATAATTCCCCACTGATAGCCTATCCATCTCTGCTATAAATTAGAAAGCCCAGAGATTAGGAAGGCTAGGCAGGGTGTAGCTCACAGCATTAATCACAGTATTAGGACAGCAGTGTGCTCGAATTCTGTGTCCAAAGGGCTGGTATTTCTCTCTAGGTTAAAGTGACATAATGTAGTTTGGAATACGTATTGATCAAACTGCCAACCCAATGCAGAGATGGTTTTACAGAAGACACTGTTATACACTTGTAAAACTAAGCTATCAACTGCCGACTTGGGAGTAATGCATTAATTTTCACTATGAGGGTTGTAGCCATGATTTTGTAAGCTCTTCAAGTTTCCAAATTAAGATTCTTTTTAATATGTGTTTAGCATTATTTAGATGGAATTAGGGTCAGTTTGTCCTCAAACCTCTTGGTACTGGGAGGAGATTGTACAAATACTTCTGATCTTTTGGAATCTGCATGTGGCCGTACAAGCTGCGCTAGTAATGTAGTCATTGTCTGTGTGCAAATTCCTATTTAAACGTAAAATGTGAATGGGCACCTTTGAAAATTACAAGTTAGTTATTAGTTCTAGAAGCATATGGTTGAACTAAATATATTTTATCAGAAATTTTCTTGATAATAACATTTCATTGTGGTGGCGGTAGTCAGACGGAGAATGAAGGACTGTGGTTTGGCCTCCATAATAATATGGCATATATTCCAAATCCTGTACAACTTCTGATTTAAAATACTTAATTCCAAAAGTGGATATTTTAGTCCTCTGCTTTTTATCAGATGATACATTTTATGTGTTCAGATCTCTGCTGCCTCATTTCAAAGTCCTTTTGAATATATTCACAATAATTGTACTCTGGGAATGTAATTGATGTGTGTATTATTGTCACTTCAGTCTTTCGGGGGGTCTAGTTCAATAAACTATTGCTTGAGGAACCATTTTGAGAAAGAGTAGATCTTTTCCAAAATTGACAGTGCATCAACAAACTTTTTATCCTTACATGCATGGTAGCAGTGTACAAGGCTTTTGAGACAGTGAAAGCGTTTCCATCATCTTGTATGTTCTTGCTTTGGAGTGATGATAGGGTTTCTGGTTTTGCAGTCATGAGAAAGGCTAAACGGGAATTTCTAGAGAAATGAGCTTACTAACTATGATATGAAAAATGTCTGCTCAGTAAAGTGAGAAAAACACTTTAACGCATGTTCATAGGGAAAAAAAAGAACATTATATCTGAAAGCGCCAGAATTATAGGGAAAAAGGAAGATTTCGTTTAAGTGTTTGAGGTATTGTGAAAGGATATGAATTGACATCTGACTGTTAAAAACTAATAGGAGACAGGAACAGGCATTGGCAAAGAAGCACCATTTTATCATCAGCACAGAGTAATTTAGACTCAGCAGATACTGTAACAAAGTTGAAGATTCATGTAACCGCAAATAAATGTCTGCAAGATGACAGCATAAGACAGAAGACAGTCCCAGAGAGACGGTCATGAAAAAGCAGTTAGAGCCAATACACCCTATAGGGTAAATATAAAGTTCACAACTGGGAACTGTGGAAGATGAAGAAAAACACCAAGCCGCGAAGTGCAGAAACTTCCAGCAAAAGTTAAGACATGTATGTAAAACATCAGTGGAAAGATGTTTTTCAACACACACAGATCCGAAAGGGAACATTAGCACTGGATGGCAGCAAAGAAATACATCTTCAACAGCATACAGAATGTCTTTGTATGCAGCTAACTTCTGAAACATTTTCACAAAACTTTAAATGTCAGCATGTTAGTCATAATGGTCTGATCTACCCTTCCACCGGACAGATGTTTGAGAAGAGCAATGGAGATTTTCAGGCAGCTTTTTTTATCGTATTAACGGAGTCTTCTACAGCGTATCAGTCACCATGGTTCGTGTCTGGACTACAACCAGCAGAGTTTCTGGTGGGAAGGTGAATAAGGACTCTTGCATTTGTAGTAGTTGTTAAGCCTGAACAAAGAGGGCCACCCTAACTGAATGTGAAAGAAACTAAACCAAAGCTTGGTGTTGATACTTTCAGCTGTTAGAAAAACTGGCAGAAACCATTAGATAACAACCAAATTTCTATAAATACTTTTAGAAAGTGATGTGCTTCAAACTTTATATTATTTTCTAGCACACCCAGGAGAAAATCGTATGCCTGATAGTGTGGTATCAGGAAGTAAAATTCTCACCTCCTTTACTTCCTCAGGAAATTCAACAGGTGTGGGAATACACTTTGGAAAGCTGTTCAGATCCCTCTTTCCCTTCCAAAGTACTTTTAGGAAAAAAACATGTAGTATCACGTATGGCCATTTCAGTGCAGATAAGTGAACATGGTATTTAGGCCTATGGATCTGAGGCATAAGAATGATATTCCAGTTGTATTTGTATGTCTGTAACAATACTGGAGTGCATGTGTAAATGATTTGTAGCTCCATTATATTCCAAATTATTCAGCACTGTGTAGTCAAAGCAGTGCTGCTGTTGGTTCTACGGTGTCCTCAGTTCTGAGCATTTTGACAAATTATATCAAAAGTCTTGTTCAGGATATTCTTGAAATGAGAAACACTAATGTAGTGACCACCTATTAAAAATTTGGTTGATTTTATTTGCTCTAATTTGATATTACATAGGAATTCTGTAGTTAGAATGCAGGTGTTTTGGGGGGAATATTTGATGGTTTCAACCATTAAACAGTCCTTTTCTTTCTGTAATCTCTTGCCCTCTTCACTCTCCATTTTTCCAAGCTCAGCATAAAATAAAGGGTACTGCAGACATCATGCTCTTTGCCTGTGCAGTTATGTTTCATTGACTAGGCAGCCACAGACTGTCCTGAACAAGACAGGGTCATTGGCAAAACATGTGTCGTCATGTAGTTGTAAAGAGTATTATAATGATCAACAGAGGGCACAGTAAGCTTACAGAAGAAACAGTAAGGTGTCTTGTACCTTTTCAGACCTTGTTTTACTAACCTCTCTGAAGTTATTTTGGGGAGTTCTAATAATTTATTAGTCTCAGTAAGCTCTGTGTTTGCTTTTGATTTATTTCTGATCCCTACATTTGGGCACTTTATTGCAGTGTAGCAGTGGTGGATATATACATTGCTTTTTTGTTCACGACAATATTGCCAGCTCACTTGCATGTTATAGGTGCCTGCTTGAGAAACTAGTTGGCTATGTTTCAGAGACCTTTGTCTTGCTATTCTCTACCAAAAAAATACCTTAGTATCTGAAGATAAATCAATTCTCTTTTGGTTATCCCTAAGAAAGTAGGAGAAAAAGGCGAGACTAACTGATGAAACTTTCTGGAGTAGAGTTACAAACACTGGATGAGCAGATACTTACACTGTCATGACTGGAAACAGAACTGGTGAGACATGACTTTTTTTTTGCAATTTGGTGCCTGAGCTAACAAGTCCTACGAAGACAGCTGTGCTGCTTCCAGAGACTTCAACCATTACATGTACAGTCCTGTGCCGTGTGGATTTGTAGCTGAGGTAAGTGCCCCATTGTCTGATACAGACACCTTCAGTTCTAGTTATAAATATCAACTTAATTTTCTTGTAGCAGTGGTTAAGTTGAAAGGGATCGTTTTTGGTGAGCTTAAGACATGTTGAGGATATCCAAATATGGATACCAGTCTTGTAAACCTAGGAATGAAAATTCTTGTGTTGGTTCAAATGAAGATACAAACTTTTCATAAACTTTAAATACGATAAAGGCTGTGTGACCTTTTATTTAACGAACTGTTTGAAAGCACAGCTGGAGAACGCAGAGTTGACATTTACATTTACACCAAGCTGGAATACTATACCAGGCACTTAGCTAGACAGCTGGGCTGAATTCTTCAGTGTAATGTGGCTGCGGACTTCACTGTAATGTAACTGCCATCAAGGGAGAGGAGGAAGTGTCACTAGGTAAGTGGTTAGTACTCGTATGCCAGGAATAAATAAATTGAGCATGCAAAAAGTTTTAGAACATGTCAAAATCTGCAGACATTCATTTATGTAGTGTTATATGTCAGACTGTAGTTGCTAAAATGATATATCTACATTGGGAAAGGTTATGTTACTTCTAAGGAGATATGATAGTGCCTGGTAGGGCCCGCAAAGCGCCTGTGAAAAGGAATTATGTGTATTCCTAAGGGTGACTGCGTTAAATCTAGTGCTCAAAGTCATTAAAATAGTGAAAATTCCTTCCTAATCAATCTGCTTACTGAGTGCTTACTAACAGCTCTGTACATATAATGGTGTTTATTTTCCAGGAGAACTCAGTCAAACAGTATAGGTCACATTCTGCTATTCATTTACATTAGATGATAATGGTAGTTTAAAAAGTGTTTCCAGTGACACTGTAGATATTTTTCAGGTTAACAGGTGGCAGTCTAAAACTTCTCTGCATTGAGCCACTTGCTTTGTTGTTGTGTTCTATCAGAAAGTCCTCACATCTGGGCTGTGAAGAGACCCTGCTGTGACTGGATAATTTTTATGCATCATTTCTGGAGTCCTTGAAAGAGGTTGTCTTTTCTAAGTCTCTGAGTCAGGTGCTTTATTAGCAGAATCCCTTTCAGAAAAGTGAAGGGTCGTTCCTGTACTTCATGAAGTTTTTTAGCTTTTCTGTTGCTCTCCCAGTGTGCTGTCAGCATGTTTGTCTTTTCCACCTTCTTCTTAAGCAGTTCTCATTCACGTAATTCCCTTGATGGCTCAGTTCCCTTGAGCCTCACACTGTTGAAAAGCTATTGTACGTTGGTTTCATTTCGCCTATGTAGTGGTTTAGGCCCAACCTGCAACAAAGCACCACGCGGCCGCTCGCTCACTCCCCGCCCCCCCCGTTGGATGGGGAGGAGAAGCGAAAGAAAAAGGTAAAACCTCGTGGGTTGAGATAAGAACAGGTTAATAGGACAACACAAGGAGAGAAGAAATAATGATAACAATAATATTAATACAAGAATATATAAAGCAAGTGTTGCACAGTGCAATTGCTTATCACCCAGAACACTATGCTCAGCCTGTTCCTGAGCCACGCTTACTCCTCAGGGGGAGGACTCCTCACACTCTTCCCCTGCTCCATTGTGAGGTCACTCCCATGGGGGTCAGTCCTCCACGAGCTTCTCCAATGCAAGTCCTTTCCACGCACTGCAGTCCTCCACGAACTGCTCCAGTGTGGGCTTTCCCACGGAGTCACAGCCTTCTCCAGGCCCAGCCACCGGCTCCAGCATGGGGTCCTCCACAGG
The DNA here is from genome assembly GCF_018139145.2 of Gymnogyps californianus. Classification (NCBI taxonomy): domain Eukaryota; kingdom Metazoa; phylum Chordata; class Aves; order Accipitriformes; family Cathartidae; genus Gymnogyps; species Gymnogyps californianus. The sequence continues at coordinate 54,155,917 of NC_059472.1, read as the reverse complement.
CTGCAGGGGAATCTCTGCTCCGGTGCACTTCCTCCCTCTCCTTCTTCACTGACCTCGGTGTCTGCATGGTTGTTTCTCTCACATCCCACTCCTCTCTCCGCTGCAGGTTTTTTTTCCAGCAGTCTTTTCCCCTTCTGAACTATGCTATCACAGAGGCACTACCACTGTCGCTGATGGGCTTGGCCTTGGCCAGCGGCGGGTCTGACTTGGAGCCAGGGAAGCTTCTAGCAGCTTCTCACAGAAGCCACCCCTGTAGCCCCTCCCTGCTACCACAACCCTGCCACGCAAACCCAACACAGCCTACTACCCTGAAAATAAAAAGTATTTTTGTCAGGTAGTAGCCCATAACATTTCTTGAAGGACAGTGTGGCTCTGCCTTGCAGAAGGAAGCCAACACACCCAGTTTGCATCTTGGACAACACAGAACTCCACCCAATTTATCCCTTTATAACCAGCATATGGAAAAGCAGGAAAACTGAGGTATACACACATTGCTCTATTGTCCAGAGAGGGAAAGCAATGATTTTCACTGAAATGCTTAGTCTCTTCTCTTTTCAATTCCTGTCAGGTGTTTGCCATATTGAATTTGACAAAATAAAATGGACTTTGTTCAGGCAGTGGAAATCTCCTCTTATAGCTGAAAGTATTTTGATGCAGAAAAAAGAAGGGAAATGAACATTTGAATAACACTTGGTGATGGTTTGGGTTAATTTGGTGAATGTCTGATATTATATACATTAAAAAACATTGAGACTGATTTCAGCTGGGACTCCATGTGTGACATTATGAGATCGGGGTGGGGGGAATCTTTGTCTTTGCTTCCTGGAAAAGCATCATGTTTTCTCTACTTCAGACCTTCATTTAGAGGTGAGAAAATGACAGTATTACATTGTATACTATTTTGTAGATGCTAAATTCCTTACAAATGTACCATCTGCAAGTAGTAGCTTCAAGGTGCTTTGAAAAAAGCAAAATGTAATAAAAGGTGGTCTGAAATGAAGAAGATGTATCAAACAGAAAAAGTGCTTTACGTTGTAAATATTCTAATTTAGCTGTGTGTATTCTAAATTGTCATTGTAGTTCAGCTTGGAAAGGCTAATTTTTCATGCTCTGAGACTAGGCAAATGTCAGCCAGTGCTGAATTCTCAGGGCATAATTCTGCTCAGGATTGCGGATAGGTAGTTACTGGAGGAGTCAAAAGACTGCACATGCAAATCCAGAAGCAGAATTTGCCTTTAGTTGCAAGGCTTGCTTTAGTCGGTGTCATAGGAGATAACATTGCACCTCAGGCAAGAAAATGTGGCTGTTTAATGTTGGAGACAGATCTCATGCTTAAGCCCAGAATCTGAAGTATAACTGTTGTTTGGTTTTATTTTAGCAGGGAAAAAGAGCAATAATCCCAACTGGCAGTCCAAAAATAACCAGATTGGAGGGTGGAAGGAAAAAGAAGAAAAGGGAAGAGAAAAATGGAGAGGTAAATTGTTATTCTGTAACCACAGTTCCCTTGCAAGGAGGAGCAGGGAGGCAGCATTTTATCAGGAGTATGTGGAAATACAGTGTTTCAGTGGTGTATGGTGACTCTGCAAAGGAGGAGCAGAGGCACCGCTGCTACACCACAGCATTTGAAATGGTTAATGAGATATGCAGGAGATAAAGGGGGAGCACACCATCTCCAGTTCTCTTCTGGAAATGTCAATATCTTGTGATCAGTTGTCTCATAAATTTCCTTAAATACCTTCTGAATATTGGATTATTATTGTTTCTAGTCCGTTATTCACTGTAAGGTTATCTCTCACCATTTCTTTGGTAACTCCTGGTCTCACATAAATAGTTCTAGTCTAAGTGGTTCAAGCATCAGGAAAGACTGATTCTTTGCAATGAAAGATGGTGGTACAGCAGCAGATTCTTATCTGTTGTTACTCTTTTCTTGATCATCAGATTATTGGGTGTTGTGGATGCTGTGGGATAATGGCATGTTTAGGCCCTGATATGCTGATATTGTGCGTTTTCTTCACATTTGTGCAAATGATAAACCTCAGCTGCAACGGAAGGAATGTTTTGAGTCCTGAGATGGATTCTCCCATTTTTTTCTGATTCAGAAGTGAGCTGTGATATGATATTATTTGGGGACTGGAAATGTGAAGGGAGGAATGTAGAAAATATGAGACTCTAAAAGTGCTCTGAATCCACTCTTGATGTCTATTGCTTTTTTCCTCATGAAAATAAATGTAAATGTTTTCTTCCTGAACATTTTAAAAATTCAATATATTCTTCCTGGAAAGTACTGCTGCTAGGTTTTACATAGGCTGCCTTTTTTAAGGTTTGAACCATAAATACAACACAGTGGGATATTTTAGCAGTAATGCATAATATTTCTTTATATTATTTTACTTTAATTTTATAGCTTTGTTTTATATTATATTTTCAGAACTTGGACCCTTTCTTCTAAATTTTGTGTTAGTGATTGCAGTGAAAGTTCCTAGTTTCCTCTGACCATTTTTCTCCCCTATGCTGTAAAAGAATAGATGGCAACATGTAATGATATTCCTTCAAAGCCGAGTGGTCTGGAGAAGGCTGAAATAACCCAGACTCCACTCAAAGACTGTAAATGCTGCCTCTTGTTTTATTGCAGAAGCAAATACAGAGTCCTGTGTCTGGGCTGGGATAACCCCGTGCAACAGCACAGACTGGGAGGCCAACTGGCTAGAAAGCAGCTTTGTAGCTGCTGGAAGTATTCACGGACAAGTTGTGCATGAGTCTGCAGCATGCCCTTGCAGCAAAGACAGGCAGTCGTGTCCCAGGCAATGTTAGCAAGCGTAACCAGCAGGTCCTTCCCTCTATTTGGCACTTGTGAGACCACACCAGGAGAACTGCGACCAGTTTGGGGTTCCTCAGTAAAAGAAATATATTGACATGCTGGGTCAAGTCCAGCAGAGAGCTACCAAGATGGTCATGGGGCTGGAGTGCATGTGAGGTTGTGCAAGGTGAGGCTGAGAGAGCTGGGTTTGTTCAGCGTTAAAAAGAGATGGCTGTGGGAGGTCTTATTGCTGTCTTCAGGTACCTGTGGCATACAGAGGAAATGGCCAGACCCTTCTCAGAGGTGTGTAGTGAAAGGACCAGAAGCCACAGGCAAAATGAAACACAGGAAATTCTGACTAAGTAGTAGGGGTGGGAGGAAATTACCAGGGGTAAAATCACCGGAGCAAATGTCCCGAGAGGCTGTGGGATCTCCATCCCTGGAGGTATGCAGAACTTGGCTGGACTTGCTTTGAGATGCATGCTTGGACCAGATGAGCTCTGGAGATTGCCACCAACTTACACGGTTTTGTGCATACTAGTGAAAGGACAAGAGGGAGATAAACTGGATTTGCAACGTGCTTATGTAGCATAGGAGGCATCTCCTTAGAATTGTGTGAATGTTTGTGGGTTGGGTTTGGTTGGGGTTTTTTTGCTGAAACGCTTCTGGCTCTTACTTTTACCTTAACTTACTTGGGGACGTTTCTATAGTTTCTCATTTTAAGAAAAGTTTTGATTATTTGTTTGTTTGTCAGATTTGCAATCTGTCATGGTTTAACCCCAGCCAGCAACTAAGCACCACGCAGCCAGTCCCTCACGCCTCTCCCCTCCCAGTGGGATGGGGAGGAGAACCGAAAAAAAAGGTAAAATTTGTGGGCTGAGATAAGAACAGTTTAATAACTAAAGTAAAATAAAATATAATACTAACAATAATAATAATGAAATATAATAATAATAATTGTAATGAAAAGGAATATAACAAAAAAAAGGGAGGGGGGAGAAACAAAACCCAAGGAAAAAAACCAGTGATGCACAATGCAATTGCTCACCACCCGCTGACCGATGCCCGAGCTGCGATCCGCCCCTCCTGGCCAACCCCCCCCCCCCCCGTTTATATACTGGGCATGACATTCCATGGTATGGAATACCCTTTGGCTAGTTCAGGTCAGCTGCCCCGGCTCTGCTCCCTCCCAGCTTCTTGCACACCTGCTTGCTGGCAGAGCATGGGAAACTGAAAAGTCCTTGGCTTCAGATAAGCACTGTTTAGCAACAACTAAAACATCAGTGTGTTATCAACATTATTCTCACACTAAATCCAAAACACAGCACTGTACCAGCTACTAAAGAGAAAATTAACTCTATCACAGCCAAAACCAGGACACAATCATAACAGTAAATCTTTCTCGTGATAACTCTAGCAACTGATAAGGACCTTAATGATCCAATGCCCCATTTCTTTGTAAGCTTTGATCAGTGAAGTAGGTAACTAAATCAGTTTCTGAATTACTCTGGTTTGGGTTTAACTTGGATACTGTTTGTAAACAGTAGAGATGATTTACACTTATCTGTGTCTCAGTTTCTGCTTCAGGCTCTCAGCAAGCTCCAGCAGATATGAAATGGATATGAAAGGCTATAACAATATTTAGAAGGCTCTTTTCAGAACCATGATTCTAGAAACATTTTTTTGCGTGTAGTAATTTTAAGTTCTGTAGGACAAGATAAAAAGCTACCAGTCTTCCAAACAGGTGAAATGCAGTGTAATCCAGTCTCTGATGGCATTACTTTGAAAGAAGAATACAAAAAGTACATTTTGTGTAGCTTTATTTTAAATCACTCACTTGCTTTGAACCCATTTGCAAGATGTTATTTACCCTCTGGAGGCTGCTTTCATGGACCTTCTTGAGAGCTGAAGTTGCTCAGCAGTTCACCCGCTTTGAGCCCATACAGATTGGGCAGCTATCCAGCTAATAAAAAAATCTCCCAAGCAAGGATTGCTACGTACCAAAGTGACTTATCTGACTCAGATGGAGGTGTTTTTGCCACATGTCAGTCATCTGCACGTGTGGGTTTTGCACTGTGTTTGGGCCTCTCCTTTCAGGAAGGGCGCTCGGCGTCTCTCCTGAGCTCAGCTGAGGACTGTTCATTCCTGCTGTAGTAGTCTCCCAGTATCCCTCTTTTCACGGGAGCCCTCGGAGCAAGGTGTGAGCTGCATGAGGTATTCTGATGGAGGCAGCTTGTCCATTGATCCATTGACGCAGGAGCCGTACGGCCCTGCTATGCCCCCTCGGATCAGACTTTGTCCGTATGTGCGCAGGTAAGATGCCAAGAAATACGTCGTCACTGCTGAACCAGCTTATCCCACTTGCAGCCTGTTCCCTTTGCAAGCGGTCTCTGGCAGGCAGGGCACCAGGAGCGAATGGCAGGGATTAGCCTAGCAGTGGCTGCCCTCCTCTCAGGGGGCGAGTGCGGGGAACGCAAGTGCACGTGTTGTCCAGTGCCCACGGACTGAACTCGGCACAGTGTCTCTGTCCACACTTGCTAAACCCCAGGCCTCTTGGGACCACGATTGCAGCTGTGTGCATGGGTGGACTGGTGTGTGCAGAAGACTCAGTCATTTCACTGATGATGGCCTGGATTGGCTTTTGGTGTAGCTGGCGTAACTGCGTGACACAGCCTGGTCAGATGCTCAGGGCGGCAGTCAGGCACTGCACTCTATGCTGCTTCACTGTTTTATACTCTTTTCCATTAAGTAGCAATGGACAGTGCTTGTGCTTGTGCTCCTGCTCCTGCTCCCACTAAAGTCTGTCGGTGGTGGTGGAAAAAGAGATAGCCCATTCACCATGTTAGTATAATTTGGATTATCCTGAGAGGGAAGAAAGAAAGAGAATTGAAAAAGTGAACTGAAAGGAGGGAATGTCGTACAAAAATACATTCTTTTTGTGTGATTTTGTAGTCAGTACCTCATTCTCTCTTGGATAAATTGGAATTACAATTTTTAAACAGTAATTTAGAATTAAGCTAATATTAAGCTCATATATAATCAGTCCTTAAAAGTATGTTAACTAGTATTACACTCAGAGCAATGCTAATGAATTGCCAGCTTCCTGAAATGTATATACCTCCTATGAACTACCCAGACTGCTGTAAAAGAATTGTGTCATCAGTTTGGCCAGCTGACAAGGCATATGGCAAACTCTTTTATGATGCCTGTTATCTGTAATAATAGCTGTTTGTGTAGCTGTGCTATTCACTGAGCGAGAGTAGAACAGTAGTGCAGCAGTTGCTACTAAGTGGAGCAAACTGCAAAAGGACAAAAAAAAAAAATTGAAGACCAGCGTTTTAGAAATGTGAGAAAAAGAAAAGCAGTGCAGTCACCCAGGGGAGTTTCTATAGCAGCAGTAATCTGAAACACCCAGGCACATTGCCAAGAGCTCCAGTAGGTTGTTAATCAAAACTTCCAAGTCTCCTGCCAATCCAAGACTCTCAGCATCAGAAGGAAAACTGTCACATAATGATGTGATACTTAACTTCCATAAAGAAATTTTTAATTTTTTTTGGTGAGGAGTATTCTTGTCCTAAGCAGATTTTTTTCTTTTTCACCCTATAAAAATATCCTTCCCATTGGACTTTCAACTGAAGTAATGTATTTTTATACATTAATACATTTAATTTTTAATAAACATACAGGATACTTTCTGATACCCTAGAGAACATATTCTCTTTTATTGGCTGCAATTAGGTGTTCCAGTAGTAATATGCAAATCTTATAATTCTTCCTAGCAATGGGGTAATTCCTAGGAATTCTCAAATAGGTATTGAGAAGATTAAACAGGTATCTCTGTGAAGCAGACACTTTAATTGCAATGTAAAATTTAAGTAAACTCTATATAAGCACTCCAGTTATCTATATAGTTAGCAATAATATATGGCTTTGCTTCAGGCATTGAATTAACTGAAAAATAACGTCAGCCACTTCCTGTTTATAGGGGTAGTTGGTTTCTTAATTTTATCACACAGTAGGCATTTTTTTCAGCTGATGCTGACAAATCCCATTATCTAGGAAATGTTTCTATTGCGTAATCTTAGCAACGGTGAAGGCAGCAATGATTTCAGTCTTTTCCATCTTAATTTTCTGGGTTGATGGATTTTTCAGTTCACTCGGAGGAGGAGGAGAAGGCGGCAGGACATAAAAGGCAAGTGTGCTCTTTGGCACAGTTTTCCCTTCCCGTTGCTCGCCTGGCAAGCCCTCGGCAGTCCCGGTGAGGATGCCGGCGAGAGGCAGGAGCGAGAGCAGGAGGCAGCAGCAGTAACCGCTGGCCGTTCATACCGAGAGTGTTCCCGGCACCTCACTGTCCGCTCTGCCGATGGTGGGGTCAGCGTTAATTTACATGGTCTGTCATGTTTTGAGGGGAAATTCACTGTTAAGGGAATGGCTGAGAGTACACGGGGATGCCAGTGAGCTTGGAGAGCTGTGTTTTTATAGGAGCCGTGCTGCCATAGAAACTGAGAGACTATACATAAGCATTGGCTTTCCATGTAAATAGCCATAGTTGCCTTTGGCCTGCCTAAATCTTGGGGGAGAGAGAGATTTATGGGGCTCAGGAGAGGAGAAGTTCCCTCCCCCATGACCCTATTTCCCAAAGATACCATATGCCAACAGGATTCTTTTAAGGGAACTGTTAAGAGTATTAATGAAACAGAGCATCCTGTGTTTTTTGTAGAGTAACCCATGTCAGTTGATTTGGAGAAAATCTTTCACCAGTGTAGTTTTCAGCCAGTCAAAACGGAGTAGAGGAATTTGATGTAGAAGTATAATTCTGTGTATTGCTTTATAGGTCTCAAATTTCGTGTTACAGTTATTATTTAGCCCCTGTATTTCTGCTTACCAGAATTCCAGATATTGGCAGTAGAGTCATTAATACCATAAAGATCCCTGTGTGACATGATAAATCAGTCTGTTACGGGCCAGAAGGCATACTTAATGGCCTTAGGCAAAATTGATGCACAGTAATAAACCTAAGAAGCTCGTATATATAAACTGAAATACTTTCAATCCAATAGGGACACTCTTTAACTCAGTAGTAGTTTGGCTTTAGTTTAGTTTGCTACATTTACACTGTAGCTATGTAAGAAGTATACGGCTTGTCTTGGATCACTGACTAGAGTGCTGAAAGAACCTATATATTTTAATGCAAACACAGGAGGAATAAAACGGAGGCTAACCACTTCAGATTTCCTTGAAAATGAAGCTTTACCCAAGGGTCGATAAATTAATTTCACTGTATTGCCTATCTGACTCTCCTGAAAGGCACAGCTACACTTCTGTCAAACATGGGGTGACTGTTGATGTAGGTAGGTGCAAGATGACATTAAAGTAGTTAGGTAGAGTGACAGCTTTGAACATCATGAGTTTCACTGCAGGCTGGAGACCCTGTGTAAATACTCAGAATAGTGAGTGGTCTTGAAAAGCCTGTGACAGAGCGTGTTTGGCTATGAATGAGTGCAGTGCTCTTAGTAATTGCAAGCAAGATTCATTTCCCCATTTGATATGGACATTTTAGCTGTCTGAAAACTGGGCATCTCGTCTGAGCTACTGTCTGGGTGCCTTTTCTAGCCACTGGAAAAGTGGTCATACATCTTGTCTTAACGTGGCTAGATGAAATTACATGTGCTGAATATCACACTTAGAGTATTACTAGCCTGAGTATGCTTTTATGTACTGCAGTCTGTCACAGGCCCCCCACAAGTGGCGTGTGTCTTCATGTCTTGCACTCTTGCTTCAATAAAGATGATCAAAAGATCACTTTTTGAAAGAAAAGAGTAGAACTGGATTGCAATTTTGTGTTCAGGATAGACGGCAAATTGTAATTTTAAACCCAAATCCATCAGTCATTTATGTAACAGACAGTGTAAATCATGCTTGTGATACTGGCAGTCCACTTGTACAGCCATAAATTGTTGATCTGCTTCCTGCAAATATTTTGCCCTTTCTGAATTACAGTAAAATTATTTACTGCCTAGTTCTTTTTCAAATGCTTGTGTCATACAAGCTGCTTTGTTAAAAATGGTACAGGGAAAGACTTGTTGAAGGGGTTTGAAAGATAGAAACTCTCTAAGAGAGTTCAGTCTTCTAGGTGATGCTGGGTTGATCAATTTATGAAGACCACTTCTTCATGGTGGTCGTCTTCCTTTCCACTTCTTCATGGAAACAGAAAAAAATAATTTGTACAGAAGTCCAAAGTTTTTTGGATCCTTTTCAGTGGTGTTTTTCTAGAAATCCAATTACAAAATGATCAGGAAGCTATTCTAAAGTCTTATCCCTGTAAAAGGATTCTTTCCTTTGCAGCAATGGATTTTTAATGACGAAGGTGCTTCATATTGGACCTGTTTTAATAAAATGCAGTAACCCCTGTGAACTTTAAATGTGACTTAAATTGCTGCTTCTTTTTTTTTTCTTTTTAATCTGGCAGAAACTGATGGTTTGATTTTCAATTTTAAACAGCTGTTCCTTTTATGAGATGTGTAGTGAGTTACAAATGTAAATTTCATCTAGGAAAAGTACACGAATTTTCTACTGCAATTGGTCCCCTGGCGTTCTGCCCCAGAAAGGGGATAAACAAGGACATACAGGCTGAAGGAGGAATGTATCTTTGATATCAAACGTGATTTGGTTTTAATGTCACAATTATTGCAGACCCTTGAATGATCAGATTTTAAGGGCAATCTTACACGCACTGTGCCAGCGTTAGGAAGGATGAGTGTGGGAAAGGCTGGAACATCACTGGGGATCAGTCACTTCTCTCACAGGTGTTTCCAGCTCTTCCGTGAGGATGGTAGAAATAAATATGTCACCGTAATCCTTGGCTATAGGAAAAACAAGTTTTGTTCTGAGACCCACATTTACAGTCATCACTGATTCATATCATTGTGTTACACATTTCAGCTAGGCTCCTATTCCTATAATTTGTACTAACAAGAAAATGAGTCTCTTCTCTGAATCGCATTTAATATACCATTTCTGTTTTTCACATTCGGCCCACATGGTGCTATGTCTGAATAAAAGCAGATTGGCTTCCTTTTTTATTCAGACACTCTGGCTAACCCTTATATACATAAAAGAACTACATCAAAGTTACCACCCACTGAACATACACATTTTTTTCATGAATCAGGTCCAACTCCTGTTTAAAGGAAGCTGTTTAAGGGATTGGGTAGCTTCTTCGCATGTTACGCAGATTCCTTCCCGCTTTACAGATTCAGCAACAGCTATTGTTGGGAGCTAAAGAAGCCATTTTCCTACCAATTCAAGTGAAATATTAGTCCTGCTCCATGATAAGCTTAGTGAGTATTTACTGGATACTGAGGTAGTAAAGAACCACTAGAGATCTTGAGTGGAATATAAATAGATTACCTTTTATTGGGTCTCAATGAGAGGAAGCTGAGAAATATGCCAGCTGTTTAATTATTAACATTCAGTATAAATCAATAGCAAAATAGGCTTTGATGGTGATCTTCAAAAGGGTTTTAATCATTACTCCTCTCAGATATAGAAAGTAAGCCTGAGCACTGGGGGTTTAGCCTGTATTTCTCTTAACTATACTGGCAGGTTACCACTGTAATGTCGCACTGACATTAACAGCAATAATTAAGATAGCACCAGTCATTAAAACATACTGGCATTTGGGGCGTTATTGTTACCACATGGTACACCTGGGTAATTCCTGAAGCACAGATGACAGACTAATGAACAATATTCACTTAAATCCCATTGAAATTAATTAAATTGTATGATAGGACTGTAGATTTGGGCCCATGTGATGCACGTGCACAGCACAGAGTGAAGTCAAACAAGTTTACGGTTCTGCTTTAGAGTGGTGCTTCCCTGCAACCTGCCAGGGTAATGATGAGCACACAGGGTCTTGGGGATACCTGTGGAGCCTGATTCCTTCACCAGTCCACTGTCACAGTTTGAATTTGCACACTTCCTTTTGCATTTTATTTGATATTACAGAAAGATACGGTATGTAAGCCCCTGGCAAGTGTGTTCCCTAGTTTGTATACAAAAGTTATTCTAAATGTATTGGGGTTGGGAGGATGTGTGGGATGTGAAGCAGGGTGGGGCAGGGGGAGAACACTTCAATGCAGGAGTAAGTGACATTGAGAGAAAATAATAATTTTATGGTAGAAAGTACAGAGTAAGGGTTGCCAAACTTTCTGGCTCTTGAAGCCATGCTGCAAAGTGTTCAAGAGCCACAGCTTCCTGATGGATTCCCTGTAGCTATCCAAAATAGGATCTTCCGCTATTCCTGCTGTAAGTCCCCACTCCCTCATTCCATATTTCTGCTTCTTCAACCAAATCCATGTCCTCCCACCTTCCGGCTGCTCTAACTCTGTATTGACTGCCCTGCTTCTCATCCCTAACGTACAAGCTGTACTCATACCAGGTTGCAAATGCTCCAGAACTGCCTCCGCCTCTAAGCACTTCTCTTAAAACCTGCACAACTCCTTGAACAGCTCCTTCACCTCAGCATCTCTTATCTACGAGAAGTTGGAGGCTTGGAAGATGGACTTAGGGCTGCAGCTAGAGCTATACTTTGAATATGCACAGCTTCTCTGCAGTCATAGCTAGTCTCTGGCTATGAGATCTTGTGTGCTAACCCAAGCTGCTCAGCCTGGTCCATCGTCTGCCATGCAGGCTCCTGGGATGGAGGGAGGCTGCGCTGTTTGTGCTGCGACCCTGCTGTCAAAAGAGCTCTGGTAGAAAGGCAATCCTTGCAAGCTGTGCCCCGGCACTGTGCTCCCCACTTTCTCGTGTTGCCCAGTGTGCCTACAGTCGGGTGATGGTCTGCCATGAGAATCCTGCTTTGTATACAGAGTCTTTTGGGGCAAAACAAGGCAGAGAAGGGGTGGGGAGGGTAGCAGCTGGCGTCTGTGAACCATGTTGGCTAGTAATCCAGCTGGTGGCTGGATTTCCTTTCAATGTCACCCAGTGACTTGGAGGTGGGCTCACTGCTGAAGTCATTAGGCCATCTGGTTTGCCTCATGGGTCATGTAAAAATATTTATCACCCACCGGGTTTTCTGATACATTTTATTTTTTTTATGATGATGCAACCTAAACTGAACCAGTATATGTAACTGTTCATATAATCAATTATACCACCTTTGCAGCTCTGACAGATACTATTTAAGCTATAGCTTATGTTGTTATTTTTTAATCCATCTGTTTCAAGGGATTAGATAGGAAATATTTTCATGGGGTAGTTTGAGAATCTGATCCACAAAAACTTTATTTTTAAGTTCATGTGCTTTATACCGTATGTGCAATTTGCTCAGCAAGATTGCTTTTCCTTTAGTTATTTTCTGGTATATTGATACTGGTCATAGGAAAACATTTTTTTTTCTTCTGGTAAACAAACCTCTAACAGCCACACTAAAAATGTCAGACTGCATTCTTTTCTTCCTTCCCTTACCTCCCCATACACATGCTTTGCTATTGCTATTGCAGTGCCTCCTTCAATTCAACAAATAAGTGGACCTCTTCCACTGCTCATGCCAGCATGTATTGCATGGTGTGGGGTTAATGGTTCACAGTTACTGCTATTTTACTGCCTATTGCCAAGTCAATGTGAGGCTGTGCAGACTCTATCTTTGCAGCTTCAGAATTTGAGCTCTATTGCCTGCTTTCAAATGTGCATCTGCCTCTTGAAAGAGCAAAGTACTTCTGCCAGGATGACAAGATTTCATGCACTGAGCCATCCAGATCATCTTACCATAATCTCACAATAATAAATCTTCTAAAGAAACATTCTCCTCTAGAAGTCCTGCTAATGTACATGGTGTTTGCTAAGGAAAATGGTTTAGTGCTATGAATCATTTTAGTAGAGTTGTATCATTTTTCCACAAGGGAAACTCAGAGAATTATTCATCAATACGGAATAGCATGAAATTAAATCCAGTTTCTTTTTTTGTTATCAGTATCTTAAATTTCACTGTTTAAAAAAGATTTTTTTCAGTATTTCTCTTCATTAAGTCATACTTGGAAGTGACCTGCCTTTTCCATTGTGCCCTTCACTTTTTCCTGTTAGGCATTTTTACTACAGATAACGTCATATTTTAGTTCAACTTATTTATAGGATATTATTAAGCTGATAGTTACACAGCATTTTTTAAATCCCACATTGGGTCACGAAAGTGACAAAGCTCAACAGCAAGTCGTTTGGGAAGACATATTACTGGTGTGTTCTTGACACCTCTGGAACATATGAAGTGAATTCACAGGTAGATTTGCTTTTTCACTTGTGTTTCCTAAAACAGTACTTCAGAGCGCAGTAGTGTGCTACACACACAGTTTTTTGTTTTGTGTCATTTGATCAGGCAAGCTCATTTTACTGAAAGGCTTGATAAATAGTATCCAGTGCAATGCTAATTAGCCTAATCACTGAGAGTTGGAGAAGTTCCAGCTGCAAGGGGTTGGTTTAGCAAATATATCTTACTCCAACAATGGCCAAGCAGATCCTGAACTATATAATACAAAAGGTCAAGATCAGCCCGTGGAATAGTACACGTTCTTGTTTTTCAATAAATGATTGTTAATGGAGCTGTGTTTCGGAACCTAAAAAAATGGTATTTAAATTGGCCATCATCCTTTATGGAAAAGAACCATTTTCATATCCTCAAATATTTAACAGTCTGTGACTCAGCCAATTATCATCGGAATCATTTTGTTTCATTTTGTATCCTGGAACTGTAAAACTTAAGGAAAATTGTGCAATTTTAGAAGAAAAATGCAAGAACAAATCTTAGAGGAAGTGCTTCTCTGTGGAACGTAACTCCTCAGTTTGTGCCCCATTACATAAACTTTTTGTCTTAAGGATGCTCTGTTTCTTTTTTCAGCACACCTGAAAAATTACTTCCATGCATTATATCTTCTGAGATACTTGCCAATATTCAGGATACCATATTGTTTAATGATTATGGTTTTGTTCTAGTTAAATTAGCAATTATTCACCAGATTTCTTTGTTCCTTTTTTTCCAATCCATCTCTTTTCCTGGAGTCTGTAGGAGTATGAAAATGGTGTCCCTTTCCTTGGCAATCACCAGCATTGCATTGCCATTACTAAATGTCCATCAGTTTTTGTAACTGGAGTTTTGGCATGCTGTTGTTGCTGTTAAAACAGGACTGATTCATACGCTTTTCTTTGGGCCTTTTCACATGCTTGTGAAAAGGCTTACCTCCTAGCATAGCCTATTTATCCTCTTTTTTAGCTGGTGCTAAACCAGTTGTATCTTGATTAATCTAATATCCATATCTAAATCTGAAGTCTGAAAATAAAAGTGGAGTTTTTATTTAACTTAAGCTAAGAGCTAAGTGTCTAGTCAAAGCTAGTTGCTTAAGGTGTCTCTATAGGCAGTGGTGAGAAAAGGACATTCACAAAGCCATTCTTCCCATATTCACAAAGGCATTCTTCCCACATTAAAGTACTTTGGTAATTTAGAGGATATAGAGATGTCTGTTTCTCTCCATTTTCTATTAAGGGAGCCCAGCTTAGACCAAATGCCAGTTTCCGAGATTAGTGATACCAATATAAGCTGTATTTCCACGTTTCTTTTGGCTGTGCAAGACTGAATTGTAGAGCATGTACCTTGGCATCACTGTCTGACCAAGAGTGGCATATTTTGTTGCTTCTGTAGAGGAAGTAACCCAGATACATTTAGAACAATTGATTAATGGATGCAGTTTCAAAAGCAGCCTGATAAAGACATTGCCCCATAAGTCTACTCTTGTAAATCATATCCACCTGCAGCCTTTTTCTACCCTATTGTTAAATGCCATTATCTGTAGTGAGAGGAGTAACTTGGATTGTTTAAGCTTCTGGACACTGGCTGCAGTTTTTACTGTTGTCTCTGTAATGCCCAGTACATTTTTTGGTACTGTGAAATATTAATAGCAGCTGTTGGAGGTAGGAGAATAGGGCTGTCAGCACTGGCAGGTGGTCAAAGATGCTTTTTCATTCTGTGCTGTGGAAACAAGTGCTTTCTGTCCCTCGGTTATAACAGATTGTCTCTCTCTGCTACCGAATGAAATGTTCATGGCCCCACTCTGCACGTGGTTGGCACACATTTACTTCAGGCAGGTGATTTGCCCCATTGAAATTGTTAGGTCTTTGGATGCTTAAAGCTAACATTGCATGTAGAACCATTTGACAGACTGGTACCTAAATTAAAACTGCCTGGTTGTGAATACGCAAGACTGTGGTTAGGAAACCCTTGCAAAATGGCTTGTTAAGCTTCTGCATGTGCTATTTATTTCTGGTAGCTGTGACCTATATGTCACTTACCTGTACAAAAGAGCTGCACGAAGGCATGTCTAGCTTATTGAGCGAAGAACTGGTATTGGATATGCCGTATGGTAGGTGCTGTCTTACTGTTGCTGGTCAGGTGAAAAGAAAGATGTTATCAGTACACTAGAGGCCAGGCAGTCTGAGAATGTTGGTTCTCTCTTACCATAGCCAGAACGATGGTAAAAATTATCACCCCTTGCATCTTTTCCTCAGTAATTTCATTTTCTATGAACTCTAATGATTTAATTTCATTGACTATCATTAAAGTATTTGGAAAACATCCTCTGGCTCTCTCATATGTGGGAAAATTCACATCCTTTTACCCAGTAGCTAAACACAATTTTTTTTGCAAAGAATATTTTAAATGGATCACTTTTTGACTTCTTTATTTGTCCTGGCTATAAGAATCATATTTGCATAATTAGCATCAATTGTGTTTCTGTATTTCCTTCAATATTTGACATATGTCAAATATGACCAATGAACAGTAGCTCTGTAAATAAATATTTGTATAGTATTCCCACTTAAAAGCAAAGTTTAATGTTGATTTTATATTTTATTTATATTTTCTATTTAAGTTGCAGTAGATTGTACCACATTTCTTAAAATTCTCAACCAAAGCATTTAAACCTAATTTTTTTGTAATATTTAGTGTACATACCTCCTTTCATGCTTAGGCATGGAAGCATGATGTATTTTTCTCTGATCTGAATACATTAACTTCTTCGACATAATTGTATGTATCTTTGAAGCTTAGACAGTTTTATTCATTTATAGAATGATGAAATATATACTTTTTAATAATATAGAGAGAAAATAGATGACTGTAGATGACCGCGTCTGAATAAATGGATCTTGGAAATGCTTTATCAACTTAGTCCACTAAGAAAATATGCACATAAGTGTATATATATGCAACCACAAAAATGATGCACATACACAGAGAGATCATCATATATATGTACATATGTGCATATATGCATAAATATAGCACATGCAAAAATCATTTGAAAATAGAAGAAAAAATTAGTTCAAGATCAGGAAAAAGCACATTTAAGATGGCTTTAGGGACAGAGGGAGATCTTAAATGCTAGGAATATGTAAGTCATATGCCATTTGCTAACTTTTTTTTTTTACAAAAAACTAATTGAAAACAAACCCCACTAATTCCATGATGTCAGAATGTATTGATATCCAGATGTGTGATAAATGTCTTTCATTCCTCTTCTCAAGTACTTGCCACTAGAGTTTACAAAGTGGTTTTAGCAGTGACTTGTCCTATGTGTACTAGCCACTAGAGGGGGGATGAGACACATGTTTTGTCATGAAGATTTGCAGGTATGTGGTTGCAGAAGTCGTCTTGAGATTCTAGAAAATTTTCTTCATTTTTAGTCTGTGTAGAGTATGATCTTATGGCTACTCATATGCAGTCTTCTAACTTTGTGTCCTCGGGGTCTAATCCTCATTTCAAATTCACAGAATCACAGAACAAGTTAGGTAGGAAAGGACCTCTGGAGGTCACCGGGTCCAAATACTCTGTCCCTCAAAGTGAGGCCAGCTTCAAAGATAGAGCCGATTTCCAAGCTTGAGTAGGTTGCTCAGGCCTTCGTACAGGCAGGTTTTAAGGGTCTCCAAGAATGGAGATTCTACAGCCTTTCTGGGCAAACCCAGTCCAGGATTTGACCACTGATGTCCACGGTTAACATTTTTTTCCTAAAATTTAAATGGAATATCCTTTGTCACAACTTGTATCTGTTGCCTTGCAACCTTTCATTGAGCACCACTGAGGACAGGCTGTATCTGTCTTCTCTACACCTTCCCACTGATTAGTTGAATACTACTGTAATATCCATCCTTAGCCTTCTCTTCTTAAGATTGAGGAAGCCAGTTCCTTCAGAGTCTCCTTGTATGTCATCTCCTCCAGGCCCCTAGTCATCTTGGTAGCTCTCTGCTGGACTTGAAATGTCTTTCTGGGAAGCCCCAAACCAGACATGGTTCTCGCAATGTGGTCTCACAAGTGCCAAACAGAGAGGAAGAACCACTTTCCTTAACTTGCTGGCTACGTTTGTTAGTATAGCCCATTAGGCAAATTTTCATCTCTCTCTACTACTCCACATCTCTATTTCTTGCTTCTACTTTCTGTTTGATCCTTAGTCTTCTCCAAACCTTTGAGCCCACCCTGGCTTCCACTGTCAGCTTTTTTCATGCTCCTATTCTCCATCTTATCTCCTCTTTGCCTGTGTCCAGATTCCCCTCCCCACTTTCTTCCTGCATTCTTCTCCATACTATGTGAAGAACATTCATCATTGTATGTAAGTGCTTCACATACAAAAAGGTTAGTGTTAGATGTTGTCAAGGAGTGAGACCTGTTTCAAGTATACGAAAAATCAGGTCTGAGTTTTTCAGAGTTGTTGGCATCCTACCACAGTTTTTCTCTTCAAAATAAAGGCTGCCATTGACTGCCATCAGTGGCAGTTGCAAGCACATGGCTATGTGAAATGCAGAATGAATACAACTGCAGAGATTGTATTTCACCATATTTTGCATGAAATTGTTTACCAGTTCTCCAGCACAGTTCTTCATTCTTTGTTCTCAATGAGGTGCACAGGGTTCTGTCAGAGGAATGGGATTTATTCTTTCAAGTCATATATGGAATAGATTTATATGGATTTATAATAGATTTATATATGGTTTATATGGAATAGATCAAGAGGATTGCAGAAATGAATGGAATGTTTCTAAGAGGTTGAGATGCACTGTAATGTTATTACAGTATATATTTTCATTTTTTTCTGTACAGAACTCCACCCATTTCCCTGGCCACAATGTGAAGTGGTATTTTTCCCTACCTTCCATGCTGTGTAGCCAAGCGGAACATGTATTTCCAGGCAGAAAGAGATCTGCTTAGGGGATAGATTTGAGCTAATGCAAGAATTTTCTGGATACGATGCAAAAAGGCGTATCAAAATGCTGTTATTTGAACGTAATCTCTAAATATACTTGCAAAAATTGGTAATATTACAAATTATAATTCAGTCACATTCCATTAGAGGATTTCAGTAATTCTGCCACAGTTTTAAGGATCTCTTGAGATGACCAGATGAATCTTTTAATGTACCTCCCGCTTGACAGTCTGCAGCATTGAGTCCTGAGCCAGGCTCTTTAAGTACAAACACTAGGTGAATTTAGCCCTATCGTCTCAAGAAGAGAGAAGATGAGGAAGACAGGCAAGTGAAATTCTCTGTTTAAGTGGTTTAAAAATCCTTTTTAAAAGTGAAAATAAAATATATGATTACAGTGATGCAACACAAAAGTAAAGCATATCACATAGCATCTATTCCTAGTCACTGTTACAAGACAGCAGTCTAAGTGGACTATGTATGACCACTACATGTATGACCATATACACTATGAGAACCTGTGGTGTGACCAGTGTGGAAATTGGTGTAAGTTTACTCCAGGTTCTTAACAGGGGACAGAAGTGAGGAAAGGAATAGTAAAAGTCAGTCAAAAAATTAAGAATTACCAGTCAGTCTGCTTGACAGGCTGAGCCAGGAATTCCCTTCTTCTAGGTCATGGTAGGATTCAGAATTGAGTCATTTGGCTTTCCTTCTTATTTGGGAAACAGGATTGTTCATGTATTTGTGCGCGTTCAAGGAGTAGTTGTTGACACTTGGATACTAAAACTGAGACTTTCTCTCTGCATGTATGACAGCTATATTAGTGCTGTAGTCTGCAATCCAGAGCTCTGGACACTATTACAAATTTAAAAGTAGGTATAGGAATGGAATTAGGTGGCATCTTTGTTCAAGTACATAAAACTTCACAATGTGCAGAATAAGGAAGAAATAAAATACTGCAGGTAACTGAGTAAATATACTTTTCAGGAAAGACAGCTATGAGAGCTAACTTATGTGATGACATAAGTATGCTGCAAAATTATTGGAAAACTGCTACGTTATTAGCACCTATCATTTGTAATTACTGTTACTTCTACAGACATTCCTATGTCAGACGACACCAAGCTGAGTGGTGTAGCTGACACGTCTGAGGGACGGGATGCCATCCAGAGGGACCTGGACAAGCTCGAGAAATGGGCCCATGTGAACCTCATGAGGTTCAACAAGGCCAAATGCAGGGTCCTGCACCTGGGTCAGGGCAAGCCCCCGTATCAATACAGTCTGGGCGATGAAGGGATTGAGAGCAGCCCTGCCGAGAAGGATGGTGGATGAAAAGCTGGGCATGAGCCGGCAATGTGCGCTCGCGGCCCAGAAGGCAACTGTATCCTGGGCTGCATCAAAAGAAGCGTGGCCAGCAGGTTGAGGGAAATGATTCTGCCCCTCTACTCCGCTCTGGTAAGACCCCACCTGGAGTACTGCGTCCAGCTCTGGAGCCCTCAGCACAGGAAAGACATGGACCTGTTGGAGCAGGTCCAGAGGAGGGCCACAAAAATGATCCGATGGATGGAACACCTCTCCTATCAGGAAAGGCTGAGAGAGTTGGGGTTGTTCAGCCTGGAGGAGAGAAGGCTCCAGGGAGACCTTATTGCAGCCTGTCAGTACTTAAAGGGGGCTTCTAAGAAAGATGGGGACAAACTTTTTAGTAGGGCCTGTTGCAATAGGACAAGGGGTAATGGTTTTAAACTAAAAGAGGGCAGATTTAGACTAGATATAAGGAAGAATTTTTTTACGATGAGGATAGTGAAACACTGGAACAGATTGCCCAGAGAGGTGGTTGATGCCCCATCCCTGGAAACATTCAAGGTCAGGTTGGATGGGGCTCTGAGCAACCTTATCTAGTTGAAGATGTCCCTGCTCATTGCAGAGGGGCTTGGACTACATGACCTTTAAAGGCCCCTTCTAACCCAAACTATTCTGTGATTCTATGAATCTATGTTACTGTTGTTACCGCGAAATAGGCATGTGGTTAACTCACATCACCTATATAAGCAGTCTGAGCTCTTCACCTGTGGCTACATTTACTTCTCAGTATGTGCTATATCAGTTTGTACTGTGCAGTCCACAAATTCAGCAAAACTACAAGTCTGAGCTGTAAAGATTTTATTCTTTTACATAAATAGGTTTATGTTGAAAAGCTGCTAGTTTCTTTGCCCTTATAAGATCTAAGAATACAAATATGATTTGGTATTTAAAAAAAATTAAATGTGCACATAATAATGTCTCTTCTCATAAGATTCTCAAGGTTATAGTTTAGGAAAGCGTTCACACATCCCAGTTCAAAAAGAAAGAAAAGTGGTATAAGGACATGCTGTAAAAGAATCCTTTGTATCTTAGGGCCATGTGTGCTTTTGCATCTTGAAAGAATTATGGCTCAATACTTCTGTTATTCAGAAAAGGGGTCGTCATCCCATTTTATAGAGGGCAAAAGTGGAGCAGAGAGATGAGAAGTAATTTGTACAGTCATATAAAATAAGACCTTCACAAAAATAGGCTATTAACCCAGATTATGTCAATTCCATTCTTCTAGTTTAACAACTAAATACATTTCCTCTTTTAAAAGGCATAAACTTGTATAGTTTTGGGTTTTAATAAATCTTTAAAAACATTATTTGTGATAAAATTCTAAACTTCAATTTACTCTTTTTTTTTGTCTCTTTGGCAAATATTATTATGTTCTTATGTTCTTTTTTGCATATACTAGTATGCTCAATAATATTTCAGAGATAGGCAAGGAGTAATATTAGGCATTGCTAGGCTGCACTTATATGAAGCTTCATGAGAAACATGTAGCGATTAAGAGGAAAAGCACTGCGGGGATTCAGGTTTATGACGTCATACTTAAAAAATTATTCTGGAGAGAAACCCAGACAGATCTTGAACTAACATAGTGTTCTAGGTGGCAGTCCTGTATTCTAAAGATCCTTCATTTTACGTTATCTCTGCTGTTTACATAGAACATCTGAATTAAAAATACTGTACCCTTTCGCATATGCCGATTACAGTGGAACAGTTTTTACCCAGGAAGAAACCCCTGGTTTGTCACATGTAACTCTCAAATATTTTAGGTCAAAACCTCAATTGTTGTAAATCAAGCTAGAGTTGTAGAAATACGTCTCATGGATGCCTTGAATTTTGTCTGGTGAGTGTTTTTCATGTGTTAATCAAAGCACGGTATGCAGCTGTTTTGCTCATATATTTCGCTAAGTTCTTGTATCACTGCAACAGTGATGTCATCAGAACAGAAACTGCTTCTCAGAGCAGTATTTTTACTACAAAGCTGTCCAGATTTATGCTGTTTACTGTTGTAGGTAATAAAAATATCAAAGACTTACAGTGAATATAACATTAAGGTTGAATAAGGAAGTCATATCAATTTTGGAGAACCTTGTTTGTGGCAAGCTGTGGTTATGTTTCCTGTCTACCATGCCAAGTCTTGTGTTCAGTAATGGTCTATTGCCTAAGGAAAAGATGAGCAAAAGCCATTCATACTGAGGAACAAATACTGAAATGTTGTGCAGTTAAGGTGGCTGTAGTGGCTTGAAGGTGAGAAGCTATAATTCATAGTAGAAATGCTCCTTCGTTTCCCAGCTAGGGGAAGGCATTCCAGCTGTGTCCCAGCATCCTGCTGGGTGAGAGCAAGGAGTGCCTCTTTCCTCCTGCCCTGCTTGCCACGTCCTGCTTTCCATGGGAAGGAATCCTCTTGGGTGATCCGGCCAGATGGGAGGCACCACTCCTGGTAACAGTAAATGTAACCAGAAGCCCAAAATGGGGCAAATTTTGGGTTCATTTATGCTAGAACTTTGCTTCCTAACTTCCCCTCTGAGTCACTCCCCCAAAAACCTGGGGCTATGACTGATGCCTTTGTTGGCACCAGTTCCCTTTTGTTACCATACTAAACCTTCATATGCAATTCAAGGCTGTTTATTCCACTTAGTTTAATGTATTCCGTCTTCAAAGTTTCCTGAAATAGCCTTGGAAAAGAAATTAAAATCTAAAATGACTTTTTGCAATGTGGAAGGTAATTGCTATTAAAAGCTGACTGACAGGGTGCTTTCCTGCCTGTTGTCAAATGGAAATAGAAATTAAATTTAGCAGAGTTCATGAGTATTGCTACACTAAGGAGCTCTCAATCAGTAGTAAAGTAGATAGGAACTGTCATGCCCATTTGCAACAGAAGCTGCGATCTGATGATACAAATTTGACTTCAGCCTGCTCTCCTTGAACCATTCTAGTCCCCGTCAGATTCATCTGCCATTGCACACCTAATAACACAGTTGCATTTAAAGACTTTCAGAGTTCCACTCAGGCTTCCATGTTTTAGTATATAATATCTTCCCTGTTTCAAATTGAACTGAGTTTCATTATGTATTTAAGGTTTAGCTCAGCGTCACTAAAATGCTCGTCTTTCTAACGGTGAAAGAGGTTTACTGGGTCATTTAAAATTCTGATGTTCTAAAGCATGACGTTTTCCCAGTTACTGCATCATGTGTAAAAAGTCACAGATATATCCTTAAGGATGACATTAAAATCTTCTTTCCACATCATGAGCATTTAACTCATCATAATTTGTCCTGATATCTGATGTTCCTAAATGAGAAACACTCTCTTTTTCTTTTAAATAATGTTCAGAAGAAATTCCATAAGGGAGAGATTTATTTACTGAGCGAGCATATCAACTTGAAATAATGCACTGAAGAACTTGCGAATGCATTTATGATAATTTGGAGAAGGTGAAATAGGCAATTTGTCTCCCAGATATTGCTAAGTCAAATGGAATTAGATCCTTCAGGCTACATCTCCATAGTGATTGTAAATATAAAGTTGGCCATGATTTTAAAAAGGGATTAAAGCTCGTGGATTGCTTCAGTTTTTGCACAGCCAACTTGTGTTAAGGGCTCCACTATCAAATGTTTTATCAAGAGATTCTGGGCTAGGTTCTCAACATTTTAGCATGCATCCTTTCTTTATTTTGGAAATTTTAGTTGTTCATTTCTGTAGTATTATACCCTGATGCAAAACTTTAGCATTTGGAATTAAATGGTGCTTATTTTAGCATCTTAATTTGTTTCTCTAGAAGCACTTTCAAGTACTTACATTCTGTGCTAACATTAAGCAACAGCTTGTTCTATTTGTTCTGTGGCAACGTGAAATTAGAAAGAGGCTTTGCAAGCAGCTACCCCAGTAGATTAAAAGCAAATGATCCAGTTTTCTGATGCAGTTTGAATCATGTTGAAATAGTGAACTATTAGTACCTGTTGTAAAAGCATTGAATTTGATTTGAAAGGCAACAAACAGAAATAGCGTATTTTCTTCTTTCTTCAGGTGAGCTCAGTTCCTGCTTCTGAACGTTGCTTAAAAAAAGACCTGAAAGCCAAACTAACTGATTCAGTAAAGCAGAAAAGTCTCATTAGTGGCCTGAGGTTCTATGGCAGCTCTGTGCTGGCATTTGGTCATTTGACTGTAGTGATTCAGTCATTCCACACAGCTCATTTAGTGTGTTTCTTCATTCACGTCACAGGAGATTAAGTGAAAGTCTTGACCAGTGCTTGTCTGTGTAGGCAGACTGAACTAATCTGTATTCCTGCATGCAAAGAATAAGGTCCTGGCTTGTGATCAACCTTGTTAGCAATCACAGGGAAATTCTCAATGTAATTAGAAAATCAGAAATTTTGGGGATGGATAGAGGGGAGATTATAAGAAACATTGCATAGCTTCCTGTCGTGGTTTAGCCCCAGCCGGCAATAAAGCACCACGCAGCCTCTCACTCACTCTCCCCACCCAGTGGGATGGGGGAGAGAATCAGAAAAAAAAAAAACTTGTGGGTTGAGATAAAGACAGTTTAATAGGACAGAAAGGAAGGAAAATAATGATAATGATAATAATAATATTAATAATAAAATGACAATAATAATACTAAAAGAATTAGAATATACAAAACAAGTGATGCACAATGCAATTGCTCACCACTGGCCGACTGATGCCCAGTTAGTTCCCAATCAGTGATCTCCCCCTCCTGGCCGACTCCCCCCAGTTTATATCCTGGGCATGAAGTCATATGGTATGGAATATTCCTTTGGCCAGTTTGGGTCAGCTGTCCTGGCTGCGTCCCCTCCCAGCTTCTTGTGCCCCTCCAGCCTTCTTGCTGGCTGGGCATGAGAAGCTGAAAAATCCTTGACTTAGTTTAAGCACTACTTAGCAACAACTGAAAACATCAGTGTGTTATCAACATTATTCTCATACTAAATCCAAAACATAGCAGTATACCAGCTACTAAGAAGAAAGTTAACTCTATCCCAGCTGAAACCAGGACACTTCCTGTTAAATGAGAGGAAGATATAAGTCCAATCAAAAACCTCCTAGTTCAAGAAGCTTTGTATTAAATAGAAATATTTATCATCAGAGTTTATTTTTACAGGACAAGACGTACAGCAGGGACACAATTTTTTTCAGTGAAGCAGCTGAGTCACTCAGCTTTAAAGATGAATTTGGTTAGGAGAAGAAAGAAATTGAGAAGGAAGCTAGGTAACAGCAAGCAATTAAATATAAAGAAAAGTACCTAATAGCACAGGTTTGAGTATGGTCGTACAGCTGCCCAATGGCTTTACTGAAACAGTTTCACATTACTACTATTAGTAGTGCAGAAAAAAAGATACTCCTGTATTGCTTTCTTACACTTTTGTAAATTCTCTAGAGCTGTTGTAAGTGCCTGTTGTGCAACTGATATATTGCAGACAGCCATCTTGCAAAGAGTTTTAGGACAGCTTTTACGGTGACAGTTCAGCTGAACTACTTTGTCACGCAGTAGTATGTTGCTCCTATGATACTTAATGGTCATAACTGAGGATGGACTGACACTCTGTGCAAATGTGATAGTAAAAATTTCAAGACCCACTAAAAAGCCCAGTGGAAAACAAAACTGTTGTAAGAGAGAAAATGCTGATGAAAGAAAAGAAATGGTCCTTTGTACATCTTTAGCAAGTCTTTGCATTTTCCCTCCTTTCTACTCTTATTTCCAACCTCAGTCCCATGTTTAATGCTTTTTTGTCCTTAACATCTTTTTTTCCTATGCTTCTAGCTGAAACATGGTCAGAGTCTGTAGACTCTTCCATACGATCACTCCCAAACATTTTGTAAAACAATCATAATTGTCCCTCATTTCCTCTTTCCTGACTGTAAGAAGCAAAAGAAAAGATAGGTAAACAAAAGTAACATCAATACTGACATAGAGTTCTCTGAGGAAACTTTGTGACCTGATTGCTGTTGATGTCCTTTCTCTCACTTCTTAAGCATTTTGTGTTTAAGATCCCACTGCATCGTGATGACTTTATACTGATATGTTCTTCAGACCAAGAACTATGCTTGTGATTCTTGGCACATTTGGAGTTAATTTGTTTGAATGATAGTTGCAGTCATACTTTATGTCTAGAAATTGTTTATATTTGAATCATTGCTGTTGTAGGTTTTACTGTCTAGAGTAACAAAAATAGAACAAACCACTTGATAAGCTGTTCGGTATTAAAACTGTGTCACTGATCTCAGGAAAAAGGTTATTGTTCTTAATGAAGGAGCTTGCAAGTAGTCTGGGAAGTATTTCATTAAGCACATAGCAAAAAGCTATTAATATTCTTTTGTCTTCCTTGACAGGCAGATTTTATGTCACAGCAAGTGAAGTGCTCTTCTTGAGCCACTTTTATGATGTGACTTCACTGTGATATTTGTCAATTTTGAGTATTATGGAAAGTTTGGTCATTTGTTCAGATGTTTTACCTAGGCTCTGGCCTCTAACAGATTGAAGGGTAATGAGAGAACCAAAATCTGGCCTGAGCATGCTGAATGACATCATCTTATAGAGAGAGGGGAAAATAAATATAAACCAATCTTTTTTCTATGGTCGTGTAGCCATTTCTCCTGTGATTGAAGCCTAAAAAGAGCCATTTCAGTAATTTATTGATGAAATAGATTAACAGAACATTTTAATGTGTACATGTGCTGTAACAGCTTTGGATGGTAAATGGATTTTGCAAGAGTAATTTATCAAATGTGGAAGCTTGAACAGATGTGGTGTACACCAAAACCTTTAAAGCTAGAAACACTATAAAAAAGGAGGATTAGAAAATAGACTTTTTATCTCAAACTGCTAGTAGCCTTTCAAAGGTGAAGAAAATTCTCTGAGATGAAGCCACAAGACTAATACTAGATTACTTGGTCTTTCAGATGATGAAGATGATTTGATATTATTTATGGAGCAGCTGGCTCCTGAATTATTGGATATAAACGTTAACAAAAGACTCTATTTGTACTGAAAAATCCGCATCCTGTCACAATAAGAGTGCCATCCAAAATTCCAAATGAATGGATAGAAAACAATTATTTTGAAGTTGCTGAGCTGCAGAATAAGGTAGAATCTTGCTGAGGTGAACAAATGATAAAGATCCTCTACAGAAAATTCACATGGAATTTTCTTTTCCAACCATGAGTTCAATCATCCAAGAGAATGCTGGTTTATACCAGTGAAAATGACTTAGAATAAGAAGTAGATTGAAGCTATGTTTCTTCTTCCCACAGAAAGCATGTCACTATTCCAAATGAAAGCTTGTTTTTTATTTTCATTTCTCCTTTGAGGGGTCTATGCCAAGTGAAAGCTATGAGGAAAAGACACACATGCACCAGTGACTAATAGGCTTTCCCAGTCCAGTCTGGAAAGCAGGACTCAGCTGCAGCGTCATGGCTAGTCCCCTACAAATCTAGTGGTTATGGTGACATGGTTGTGTGCTGTGAAGCTGTTACTGAACAGTATTCCTATCAGTCATTCAAAATAGTAGCACTGAAGGTGAGGGAATGACCTAAATTGGAAGGAGGGACTTCTTCAAACCAGTCTTCATTTCAGAGCCTGGATACTGGAGGGCTCGTCAGATACCGAAGTTGTGCTCTTGACCTGAACCATATGCCTGCCTTTCTCTGCTGACTGCAAAGAGAGCCTGTAAAGACTAGCTTCCTAACTTACGCACCAAAATTCAGTGACTCAGGTTAGGCACTATGAAAACCTAATCAAAACCTTGGAGTTGCAGCAAAAAGTTTAAAACTAAGATAGATAGCCCATGAATTGGGAGCAGAAGGTTTTCTTGGTTATTCTGGTCCCAGATCCTGACACTCCTTTTGAAGGATTTCTGGTAACGTTGTTCCTCATAAAAGTATCTGCCCTTTGTCAAGGAAGGTACGTGGCCCTGTTATTTACGTGCAGTCTTCAATGAGATGATGAATGTTGGTAGAACCCTACAGTGTTCTACTGGTCTTGGAAAACTAATACATTGGTTCAGTGATTTTTTTTTTTTTGCTCAAGTCTAAAGTCATTCTTGGGCAGATTT
Organism: Gymnogyps californianus; assembly: GCF_018139145.2. Lineage (NCBI taxonomy): Eukaryota > Metazoa > Chordata > Aves > Accipitriformes > Cathartidae > Gymnogyps > Gymnogyps californianus. Next base: position 54,128,453 of record NC_059472.1, on the reverse strand, counting down.
TCTGGCATGCATAGGGACAGCATTGTGTTATTTTATTAGTTTGTGACTGACTGTGATAGTCTCAGCCCCAGGTTGAGAAGAAATTGCAATCACAGTTTCAGAAAAATCAAGCATAATGTTCATTGTTAATGCCATAAGGAGAGAAAACTATTTGATAAAGTGGATGCATTCAACAAATTGTGAAAATCTCTTTCTTTGGACTTCATAAAAGACATAAAGGAGGATATAAACACAGGTAGGTCAGATCTGCATTTCGGATACCTTAGGGATGGAATGTGTAACCAGCTGGGTACCCCGGCAGCCTCCAAAAGCCTGACCAAAGTTCTTGAAGATGTTCTGCCTAAACAATCCAGCAAGTATTGGAATAATAATAATAATTTTTTTTAAAAAGTTCTGAAATGGTAGATGGCTACAGACATTGACAATGTGCATCAGATTAAGGCTTGCATCAAATCATTAATTCACTGCACTTGAAAATTACTCAGGCCAAGTGTACTTGTATCAGTATCCTGTTTCCAGCAATGACCAAACCCAGAAGCCTAGGGAAATATGTAAAAATTGTGAAAGCTCACAATGAAATTTTCCATAATATTCCCTGGGCTTCTAACCATTTGCTTTAGGCTGGATTCCTGGACAAGGACTGAATTTGACAGAAGTGGTATCTTTATATTCAATGGAAGGATGAATTTTCACCTATGGACATTTTCAGTTTTCTGTGTGAACCATGTAAACTGTTAACTCTGCATGGATTAATGAGATGTTACATGAAGAACCGCCTCCTGTTTGTTTGAAACCTGTGCTCTGGCAGCTTCATTTGATGCCCTTCTCACTCTGTATTACAACATGAAGAACTGATCCCTTTTCACACTCTCTCTGCCATGATTTCAAACATCACTTTTCCAGCTTGACAAATTCCAGCCTATTTAATTGTTTTTTTTTTTTCTGTAGAAACTGTCGTGGTTTAACCCCAGCCAGCAACTCAGCACCACGCAGCCGTTTCCCCCTCCCCCTCCCAGTGGGGTGAGGAGAAGGAAAGGAAAAAAAAGTAAAACTCGTGGGTTGAGATAAGAACAGTTTAATAACTAAAGTAAAATATAATACTAACAATAGTAATAATTAAATACAATAATAATAGTAATGAAAAGGAATATAACAAAAAAAGGAAGGGAGGGGGAAAGAAAAAAAAAAAAAACAGTGATGCACAATGCAATTGCTCACCACCCGCTGACCAATGCCCAATTAGTTCCCGAGCCACGATCCACGCCTCCTGGCCAACTCCCCCTGTTTATATACTGGGCATGACGTTCCATGGTATGGAATATCCCTTGGCTAGTTCAGGTCAGCTGCCCTGGCTCTGCTCCCTCCCAGCTTCTTGCACACCTGCTTGCTGGCAGAGCATGGGAAACTGAAAAGTCCTTGGCTTCAGATAAGCACTACTTAGCAACAACTAAAACATCAGAGTGTTATCAACATCATTCTCACACTAAATCCAAAACACAGCACTGTACCAGCTACTAAAAAGAAAGTTAACTCTGTCCCAGCCAAAACCAGGACAGAAACATTTCCAGAACACTGATCATCCTCACTGCCCTTTTCTAGTTCTGCTGAATCACTTTGAGATGGTGGAGCAAAGCTGCATGCAGTGTACCAGATGCAGGTGGGCCATTTATTCAATTAGTAACCTAAGGATGTTCTGTCTTGTTCTTTATTCCATTCCCGATAATTCCTAACGTTGCTGGTCACTCCATTGACGTTTTCCTTGAAAGACAATAGCTGTAGGATCTAGCTGCTAAGTGGTAATAGTTAGCTTAGAGGCCACCTTTTTATGGGTAAATTTAGGGATTTTTTTTGCCTGCTTGTGTCACTTTCCATGTATATGCACTGAATTTCTACAGTCACACTACTGCTCAATCTGGTAAGATCTTTCTGCAGTCTTTTGCAGTTTATCCTCATTTATTACCCCGTAGAACGTAGTATCATCAGCAAACTTTAGGTGAGTTCATTACACACCTCTTTTTCTTGATCTTTTATGAAAAAGCTTAAGAGCATTGTTCGCAGAAAAGATCTTCGATTTTATGGGCGGTTTCGTTCCAACACGAGAACTTTCCTTTTCCTGTTTTTTAGTCAATATTGTATCTGGGCAAGTATCTTCCCTTTTTGTCCTACTGCTTTTTTCTTTTGTGAGGAATGTTTTCAGAATCATTTTGGAAATCCAAGTAGAAATTCAGTAGAGTAGATGAATGGATCATCCTTATCCACATGGTCAACCCCTTCAAAAAACACATGCTGCATAATGAAGCATGACTTCCCTTTGCAAATGCTGTGTTGGCTGTTCCCCAATACTTTATACTTTATCTTTACATCCACTACTTCTGTTCTTACAGGTCTGTAAAACTCTCATGGAACCTTTAAAAGTCGATGTCACATGCACCATATTCCGGGCACAGTACCAAGGCCATGCCGCTTGCTTTAGATTTCCTTGTTCCTATATCTCTCAAAGTATTTCAAAGTGAAAGCAGTCATTTTTTGTGTTTGTAATGCTTCCAGAGTAGTCATTTGCCTTCCTGAAATCATGCAAAAATTTGTCTTTCACAAACACTAGCATAATAGTCCATGCCGCTCCACAAGCTACGTGTTATCACTGGGTTTCCAGTATGACACATCATACCGATTTCGCTGTTAAAACTTGTCAACAATGGCTTCTACTCTGTAATTATGTAAAAATTGAGCTATTTACAAAACAGGTTTGTATCTATGTGAGTTTGTGTGCAAAATTAGGATTTTTATTTTCACCAGCGTGCCTAAGCCAGTGCTGCTAGGAGAGAGGGGACTATGTTATGTTCTTTCATGCACGCCTTCTCCTGTGTTGACTGAGTTCTTACGGACCATGTTTAAGCAAACTCAGTTGTCATGTGGTTGTCTGGCACGTGCAAGGCTGATGGTGATAGGGAAGACAGAAGCAGCCTAACAGCTCATTAAAGTGTGCATCCAGTTTGCATGACCAGTGGTTGTGGTGGGAGAGGGAATCAACAGCAACTATCTATATTGGACTTCACTGCGGAAGAATAAACATTGAGCACTACTGTGCCTGTATTACGGCATAGAGCAAAGATGTACCAACAGCAGTGGTAACAGTTGTAATAAAAACTCAGCTCTTCATAAGAATTTGCCAAAACAAAAAATAGTTTCCTAGTCATAGCAGCAAAAATTACTGCTGGTGAAAGGGGGAGTGTAATTTCAGTTTACTTGCCAGTAGGTGGAGAATTGGGGCACTGTGATCCTTTGGTCTTGCTGTTATGATGTCAAACAAATTATATGAGTACACTTTGTCAAGGTCATTTCTGTAGTTAGTAAAATCTTATCATAGTAGATCAAAGGGAAACGTGTTTGTGCCATTACTGAAAATTCATGTTTTCTTGGGTAATGATTACGCAGTTGTTATATATTGTATTATTTTCTGTCAGCCAAACTGTCAGCTGAAACAGAACATGCGCTGGCAAAATCATAGCTGTTCAGCTTGCTGTGGTTTTACTGAAAGGCTGATCTTTTGTGAGAACATTTTTATTTTCTTTGGTAATATTTACTACTTTATTCTTGGAAATATTTATCTCTAACTGAAAGGAAACCTAGTGAGCTGCTTAGTTGATAGCAAGTTTATTTGCTGTCCATTTAAATAAAATATGCCTTACTAGTTCATAGTCTTGAGACACACTTTTGAGAGATAAGTGCCTGTGTTTAAGTTATAGAAGGCCTCCTAAGGGTGACTTAGGGTATGTAAACACTGACAAGTGTACTCATCATTACTGCAACATTAATGTCTGCCCTTTTCCTCCTTTATCAAACCCCAACATGCTCTCAGAGGTGTAAATTTGCTAAGCACAATGATGGGTTTACAGTAATGTTTTTTACCTCTCCATCTGTACTATCTTATATTTGTTGCTATAAGCAATAGTCCTTTGAATGGCTGTATTTATAAAGCTTTAAAATAGGACAGATTGGAGCATATAATCTTTGTGACAGGCAATTTTTCTCCATTTTTCCACAAAAAAGATGGCCTGTGGAAGGATATGCTCCGTCACCTGGATTTATAGTAGTCTGTTCCCTCCAGAAGCCCAGAGTTTGTTTGCCCTTTCAAGGACAAATCTCTTTAAAACTGGCGAAAGGAGGAGGCTGTGTGTCAAAACTGATTAAATGTGTCAGCTGTGATAATCTATTGCAGAGGCCTTTCTAGCTCTGTATCCTTAGCATCCATGTTGGAATGTGGGAATCTTGGCTTTCTTTTCTTGCGCTAAGGAAGTTGCAGTCTTGTCAGAGTCCTTATAACTTCAAACTCAGATGTTACCAAGGTAAGACCCCTTCCATTTAAGTTTTAGGGAATTATTAATATTTCCCTGAAGTGCCAACACTGAGTGTGAATGAGCATTTGGTTTCATTGGTTAATTTTAAAAAGGAGTTCAAGAACGGCTGCATTTTCACTGATGGGTGTGTCAGCTTTTTATTTTGTAACAGGCAATTCAACTATGATGTAAGAAAAACTAAATTTCTGACAGCTTTTGGGGGTTCTTATGAAATTCCTTTGCTTTTCATGCAGCTGTGGACCATAAACTGCAATAACAACAGTAGGTTTTTTTAAAAGATGTGTAACCAACTGTGTTTATCTAGAGGACAATTTACTAGAAAGTAGCAGCCATCTCTTGACTGGAGATACAATTCAGGAGAAAATAAACATCTCAAAATAGTCAGAAAAAACAACTTTACTAATTTCATAATGTCCAGAGAATATGATTATCATGAAAAGGCTCCAGAAGCTCTATTCATGAAATCATGATATATTTATATCTGTACCCTTTCATGACTTGTTGCAGATATATTATTTCAACATGAGCAGTATATCAAATACAAATTTTTAATTTTAAGATTCATAATTACATCTTTAATATAATTATATTTAAAATAATTTTTGAAAAATTAATATATATGTAATTTCCTTTAAAAGGGACACTGGGCTTGCATACATGAAAAACAGTCATGAAAGAGCTTTTATTTACTTTGTCATGGAAAGATAATTTGAATTAAGCACATTGGTTTGAATCCAAAGTGCAAGAGAATCTAAGTGTTAAAAACTTGTTAAAAGACTGTGAATTATCCCCTTCATAAATGATAAATTACCCATTTTTACTTTGGTAGACTGTAAGTTTGTTCAGCCTTTATAAAATGTTACACCTGTTCAATACAATGAAAAAATAGCATAGTATTTCAAAGGAGCTTTTCAAAAGACTGTAAGGGGCAATGAATGTAGGTATTTTTATTTCACAGATTCTGTGTCTAAAAGAAGACCTTAGATGAGAGATCATGTTATCTGTAATTAGTTCTTGTTTTATCTTACAAGTAGCTAATCCTTCTGATATAGCAGCTTTTCTTTGTCATACAGAAGACTGTGTAGTTTGGATGATGCTTAGTAAAATCAAGTCAAATATGCTTGTGAAGCTTGGCTGCTCCCCAGCCTTGTTCTCTCAAAAAGGCCTGTTTTAAAAACAAAAGAAGAAGAAGAAGAAAGTCAACAATGAGGAAATAATAAAGAGAAAGAGAAAGGAGTTCAAGCTAAACTGCATTTGGTGGAGTAGGATTAGGGAGTGGCTACAGGTGCAGTTGAGTTGGCAAGTCTAACAGAAAGGGACTCACAAGCAGCTGAGGGGAAACTGCAGGTGGAAAAGCTCTTCCGCCACATTGCTACTGCTGGAATAGTATGTTTGATTGAGCTCTTACCTGGGGAGTCATCTGTTAAATAGTGAGGACAGAAAGACTTGAAAGTAAACTCTTTATTTGAACGTTCCTCTAATGCATTTCTTTGCTGGGGAAGGGCAGGGCGGGGGGAGAGAGAGAGATCTGGTTTTCGTTAGTCTGAGCTTGCAGGAAGAGCTGCAAACGGGTACATCTGAGTGAGCAGTTCCTACCCAGGCAGCTTCCTACTCTGCAAAGCCTTGGAAATACAGTTTCTGGTATGTGAATGATGGAGTTTTACCAAGTTTTCTTCCCCCATGCCTTCCCTAGACCATATCTACTGGTGGTTTGGTTTCTGAGGAAATTAAGATTTGGTCATCTTCTTATGTTGCTGATGAGTAGAGTGTATAGGTATACACAGAAGGATCCTTGTGGGATGATGTGGGACGTATGTGGTATTTCACAAAGAATGCATGACTGGAAAAAAATTCTTCCCTTCCTTCCCCTGCTGCTCACATCTGATTCTATTAAAAAATGTGCTTTAGACCATGAGCTAAAGCAAAGTATTTTCTGTTGTCCTGCTGGGTTCTTCTGAGCAGGCTATTGTCTGTTATCATTGGGATTTTTTAAGTAAGTGCTTCGTATTTTTCAGGGCTCCTTCCACTCAAAGTGATCCAACTGGCCAACATCAGTATAGTTATTTCTCCAACTGCAAACATGCACTCACCTGCTTAAGTACTAACATAAATAAATTTTATCAACATGGAGCTCAGAGCGTACATGTCTTGCTGTATCTTGTGTTACCATGACCAAACTGCTTATTGTATCCAAACTAGCTCAAAAATACCTAGGTTATGCTGCAGTCTATAGCACTGATTGCAATCTAGACAAAACCAGTAGCAAGTTTCTCACAAGTTTTAGAAGTTTTGCACTTAAGCAGTTCTGAAAATACTAGCTTACCTTAAACTGAGGTTATTTTCTGTTGATAAACGATACTATAAGCAAGGCTCTTATCTCCTGAGCTAAAATGTGTTTTCTTTGATTGCTTGATTGAATTGCTGGTATTATGTTCCATACTTACTTCTTTTCCTTCCACCTTCTCTCTCAAAGCCCTGTTTTAAGCCAGTTATCTTTCTATTGCCATTTCATCCCCCATCATCACTGCTCTTTCAGTCTCTAAAAAGAGGTCAGTAACATAGCCCAAAGCTTTCTGTCTCAGGGACTACGTTATATATTGTTCTCTGCACCAATATTGGCATATTGGATGGTGTATAAACTTGCAAAACAAACAATGGGGGAGAATATTCTATGAAATGGATTTCAGGTTGGGGTTTTTTTGTGTGTGAGACAAGGAAATATTTGTATATGAGAGCAAATGGCATGCATGGGCAGTTGCAGTACTCAAAACAGCTCACAACCTTGCTTTGGGCAATACTGTTCCACACGTGTATGCACTTTATGATTCTTTGGCTATATATTCCTCTAGAAATTGTAAAATGTGTTCATCCAGCCTCTGTCAGATAACAATGTGAGAGAGTTGCTCTGTGAATAAGTAAATGGTTTTAAAAGGCAAAATAGAGTTACTTTTCAATTTGAAGGATAGAGTGAGGGAGATGGAACTTGGAAATGTGGCATTTGAACCATTGATTGTAGTATTCCTGAAGGTTAGCATAAAGTGCTTAAAATATCTGATATTGCGCTGTAAAACAGGACAAAGTAAAAAGGCACTCATGATTTTTCCACAGCAGTGTTTCCCTTTTCTCCCAGAATAAGTACAGCTAGGAATGAGATGGTAGTTAGGTGTTAATGTTTGTTCAGTATTTAGGTCATCTGAGTGACAACATTTTCTGCAAACCTATGCAGACAGGCAGGGTACTGTAACAATAGTAAGAAGGTTAAGAAAGATTCCACCCCTTTTCCTAGGGAAAGAAAAAGAACTTGCATTTGTTCCTAGAGAGGTAACATATAATGAGGCCTATCGTCTGGTAGGGGTTTTTTTAAGCTACCAAGGAAGTGGGGAGGAGAGATCATAAGATACCGTCTTTTTTAGGCATTCAAATAGAGCAGCTTTCTAACAGTGATCTCAGTTGAAATCAAGTGGAACATAAACATTTCATCTCTTTTTGGTACCTCTGAACAACTTATCCTACTAGTCTTGCATCTGCCTTTCTAGATTTTTGAAAGTCTGGCATCTAGGCTTTGTGCTGAGATGATGAAGACTCGGTAAAAACAAACCTCTTCCCTTAAACCATGATCTATTCTGCGAGTAAAGTTAACATTACAAAGTTCCACACCATCTTCTCAGTGGCAAAGAGAGTTTCTTCTAGTCCATGCTCTGTTCAGGCTGGCCATTTATTACACTCCATGGAGCTTTAAAAGTCAAAGGGGCATACTCTTTCTTAGAACTACCTAAGGTACAAAGGGGGATACTGTTCTGTGTATACTTAAAAAATATTTTGCAAAATAGACTCTGAAGTATTGATTTGGTCTAATGATTACAATTTTTCTTGACCTTTTTGAGTGAAATTTATTTTAATCAGAAACACACATATACCATTATCTATGTGAAAACCTATCTAACCCACCAAGGACAATCCCTTGGTTGTACAAAACAAAATTAAACCGAAATATCTGACAAATATTCCTACCAATCAGATTCAGCCCTGACTGAATTCCATTTCTTATCCATCCCTTCATCTTGTAGTCAAAGTGAGCTCTGTTGAGGGAGCTCAGCTGCATCTGGTATTAAAGCTTTCCTGCTTCAGTAGCATTCTCCCCTGCTTTAGCTGGCTTTCTTTTCTCATATGCCTATACTGTGAATTGGGGTTTTGTTTCATTAATGCATTGCTATCAAAACAGAATCCTAATACTCTTCTGGTGCTGCTTTTTAATGCAGAGGTCACTGTAGTATGTGGGAAGTCCAATCAATAATCAAAGACCTATTGTTTTAGGCATTGTATAAAAAAAGACAGTCCCACCGTGGAGAATTGTTAAAGAAATGCAATCGTTAAAAGAATCCTTAAAGAACTGCGATCCATTCCCCCATCCCCAAACCCAAAGTATATCTGCCTCACATGGCAAAAATAAACATGTATCTTATGAACGCATAGACACACCAGCCAGTTCTGTACAGCTGTCTGGATAGTTAAAGGAAGATAAAATGAATCAGTAATTGTTTTGTAACCAATAAGATTAGAATTTCTGACCTCCTCACGTGTGGCTGTCTGGTACTCATAGAAAGTGAGTCATTGTCAAATTAAACTATGTAACTTATTTGCAAATTGTGAAAACACAAGCAACTTGGGAAAAGTCGGAAAACTATTAATCATCCTTCACTGCAGAAATTTGTTCCCTCTGCTGATGATGGGATGCAAACTTCACTTGAGTCTGAAGAGCTTGCTAACCTGAGACTAAAGAAACTGAGAAAAACAGGACTGTCCTATGGCAGTAGGCTCTGTCACATCACTACCACTATCTCTACAGCTTTGCACAGGCAAAACTGCAGTGTAATTTTTCCAAATATCTAGATTTCAAGTTCAGAGGCATTGTGAATTCGTGTACATGCATGTAACTAACTTAAAATACTAAAATGACAGTTAAAAAGGAGTTAAAATGAATCCTTTATAGGATTGAAATAGCTGTGATTTGGAGAAATACAGGTTGTGCAGATGCTCTGTAGGATATAGAGGATGTGAGGGCCCTGCAATTGACATCAAATTTCAGAGAATCAGTGTTTAATTGGGTGGTTAAAAAAAGACAAACTGCTAATATTTTTGTGGTTCATGAAAATTTGAAGAAATGCTATTTTGCATAATAGATGCTTTTTTTAAAAAAAAAATTATGTGTATTGATATTTGAGTTGGGATATTTATAATTTCTTCTGTATCTTATAACATGATTTACTTTGTCTGAAAACTGTTGTAACCTTGTCAATATGCTTGTATGCAATAATTAAACATAGCAGAGTTCCAAGATAAGGCTGGAAAAGTGCACAACAGAAATTCTTCTGATACCTTCCTTTTTGCATCAGAGGGAGACTCGACCCACAAATGCATAGGATATCTCTGTTAAGTTTGTTGCAAAGAGGGTACGCTTGCTTGCCATGCTGGTAAGCAACTTGTGACATAAGCAACAGCCCTATAAACACCATTCTCCTTGTTACTGTGTATCGTTCCCTCCGCTTTCGATTACAGTCTTAATAGCTTCCACTTCAGTATTGCCGATGAAATTGCCAATTATGGCACTTCAGTTCATCTCTCTGTATGGAATGACACATTAATGAATTGGTTTCAAAACAGATATGATACCAGTTCAATATTTTACATGCAAAATCTGTTATCCACCGGGATTTCTGTGTTCTAACATTTGTGATCTCAAGACACTGAGTGGTTTTCAATAGCTTTCTGACCATCACAAGTTGAAACTTGTGAACTGTATCTTTTTTGCCTTCAAAATGGAAGAAAGTATTGGGGAAAAATATAACTATAGAAAAAGATATTTTAATTTTGATAGTGAGCAAAGAAGAGGTAGGAAAGATAATGACTCGCATAGATGGGGTAGGTTGGCCGTAGGTCAGTAGTTCAATCTCCTGCGTTACCTTAGCTGGACCTTTGGGAACTGAAGTAGATCAGCCCTCCTACTGCAAGGCACATGGTAGCAGTTCTATGACTTGGGTCTTCTTTGACTTTCCTGGCTTTGATGTCTGTTGCAGAGGCAGTACTAGGGTGTATTGACTGCTAGTCAGATCTAGTGGAGAAATTGCTACAGAACATTTTTCCTGAGAATTATTCTTGAGAAAAAAATTCTTCCCAGATAAAAAGAAAATTGTGGTATTGGGACACAACTGTGGATAATGGGGTTGCAAGGAAAGGAAGTTTGGTTATTGTTGCAATCAGCTTTGGTAAATCACAGGGGTTACTGTGTAATTTTTTGTCAGCTTGGCCAACCTTAATATATCATGCTTATTGATACTGGGATTCAGGAAAGATACTGCACAATAGTAATTCTGAGTAATGTGTAGGAAGACTCTTGTTTGAGTTCGATAAGCAGGGTACTGGAAAATATGGTATCTATGTTTCTTGTCCTGATGTGTGTGTTTTGAATGTTTTGGCAGAGGTTGTAATCAGCAGAACAGTAGATGCATGTTACAGTCAGACTTTTAAACACTGGTTTAGAGATTTGACTAGATTGTTCATCTTGTACTCCAGCACTTCAGCTGAAAAATCTTCCTTTGCAGAAAGCCAGAAAATATTCAGCCAAGTAAGATCTAAATGAATGCAAATTATATGCAGTGATGTCATGATACTATGTCTTATACAAGGAGCGTGTTAAAAATCTTTAGCTGTGACTCATTCTGGTTGCAAATGCAAAATCAGGCTCACAACTTTAGTGCTACAGGCTACTCAGAAAAATGCTAGGAAACTACTTAAAACCCCATGAAATCATACTTGTTTCTTGGACAGAAAGCCAGTACTCATTGTAGTTGCATGTAAAATCAAGGCTTTTTTTTTCAAGGTTGTTTTCCTGCTACCATTATTTTAAAACAACAAGTATTGTGTCTTCTTTTTGGGAAACCTTATCCATTTATAATGCTGCCACAACATTTTTAAGTACTGAGTGAAGTAATTCAATCGCTTTGGGCCAGAAGTCTAATTCACAAACTATTAATATAATTCATTCAGCATTCAATGTAGTGATTTGAATTTTCACAACAAGCTTGTGTTTCTTCAAGTCTTTACGCTTGACTCATCACTTTGTTTTTAACTTTTTGATAAGAGGAACTTCAGTGGAGAACTCTATGTCAGTTTAAATGAAGGTTCCTCCCATCTGAAGATTTCTTTGCAAATCACAGGCTAGGTTTTATGGTTGGACAGTCTTATCACTCAAGCCACATCTATAACGTGCCATAGTGTGAGAAGTTTTGAGTGCCAGCTATTTAAGTGAAAGCTGTCATTCAATGATGGATTTTGCATGACAGTCAGCTGCTAAATACCTAGACAGTCATGGTTTGTCGAGGAAGTCCAGAACACAAAATATATTTACCAAAAGCAAGCAAATATGCACATTTGATGCTTGTATTACAAGCGGCTGCTACAACAGGAAGTTATTCAAGTGCTGGAGCACTTAAGCGCTGTATTGTTCTGGTATTTTGTATTCACTAACCTAAAATGAAAGCATCTCTGATCCGATGTCGTCTTCTGTAATCTAGCAGACAGAAGCCAGTGTTACAAATCAACAGTTCAGACCGCAAAAGAACAAAGTGAACATATTCAAGCATTGAGCCAACATTATATGGAGACGGTGCCAGACGCATTTATTGCATATTTTCCCAGTGCATTTATCAATCACTTCCTTAAGAGCTCATGTTAAAAAAATCTCTGAATTATCCATCTCTGACTATGTTATTGAATAAATATTACTGCATTTTAAATAGCAGGATTTTAGAGAAACGTGGTTAACAAAAGGAGAACCTGAAAAGTCAATGGCAGGGAAGTTCCAAATAGGAGAATAATTTTTCTAGAGGGTTAAGGAGTATGTTTGCATGGGTAGGGAAAATTAAAACAGAAAATACTCTGTACTCATTCAGAGAATTTGTTGAAAGGAATTTTTTCATATCAAGACTTGATTTCTCTGTCACAGTAATTGGTTAACTATTTAAAAAATGGATAAAGGGCAAGAGCCATCTGAAGAAACACCTTGATAATGTTTTGAGGGTGGTTTTCCATCCTCAGGTTGTCATTTGCCATTAGTGCAAAATTTACCAAGGGATCTGTCAAAACTAAGATGGATATACTTAGGATACTGTCAGTTCTGTTACAAAGTCTTCATTAGGACTGTGGGTCATGCACCATGTAACATCCAGCATGTCATTACAAGCTTAAACAATAAAAGTTTTTGTAGCATGTCATGAAGATTCATCTGTCGGAAGTGTTTTCTGAATTCTATGGGGCTTCTATGAGATTTGCTAGCCCAGAGACACTAAAAATGAGCTGTTCCTGTGCAAACTTGGTAGAAAAAGCTGCCCCAACTCATTTTGTTCTTTGTGTAAGGGCACATAAATGCACAAGGTGTATAGTTGAGCAATTTGTATGTCACTTTGCGCATAAAGCGATCAGTTCATGCCCCACATGGTCAAGTTTTAGTACACGTAGGTGATTGTGTTCACTAACAAAACACAAGATCTGTTGACTGTGGACTTTCTCCAGATGGTAGCAAAAAAAATTACTTTAAAAAAAAACAACATTTTTTTCTTTCACTAAGACATACACAATTGCAATCTATTTACAAAACTTGCAATAACTGCAAAAAGGTGCCAGCTTGAATAAAATGGAGATTGAAAGCGTGAAGAAACTAAAGAAGTGCATTTTGCGGTGTAGTTCTGTCTTCTGAAAGGATTGTGAAATACAAACAAAAAAAAGCCCCAAAGCTTGTAGAAGTAACGCTCAGCTGTATTTCCTTAAAGGCCTGAATAACCTACCATTCAAAGCATATTTTCCATATGCTCAAAATACGATCATGTAGGGGTTTGCTAAGCCTCGCACACTCTGTTTTCTTCAGTGGGGCTTAGATACCGCCAGATGAAGAATGGCTCCTGGAGTCATAACTTCATCTCTCATGAAAGAAAATGGCTTCTTGCCTCATCATTTCAGCAGAAAGCTGTAATCTGAGCATAATGCAGGTGTTGATGTATCCTGAGTCTGGAGGCGGCGTCTGGGAGGGAAGGAAGGAACAGCCAGGACCGCTAACAGAGTGCCTGTCCCCCATTAGCAGCCTGAGTCTAGAGTGGGCCTCTTTTCCTCCAGTGTGGCTTGATAGAGGGCAAAATTTACTTAGACTTGGATGTTCTTGGCTTACTAAATATGATTTGATTGTCATCATCACGTGGGGAGTATGTAGCTTTTGTCAGTAAAAACGTGCAAGTACCAAAAATGCAAACGATGGTGAGCGGGGCATTTGGACTCTCGGTGCCACAGGCCGTATCTGTGTCTGTTCAGAAGCTACCGCAGCACGAGAGGATGGGATCAGTGCACTGAAGCGGTTGGTGCTAAGGACCTGGCGCTTCCACTGAGGGGTTTCAGCTTATTAACTAGTTTTTCCTGCATTCCATGACCCTTAAGTTAAAACTCTGATCCATATCTCACTTCAAGATTCTCCAGGGAAAGAGAGTGCTCAAAATGCCTTCCAGAATAATAAAACTCTGATTCCTGGGTACTTGCCCCTTATTATGGTAAACAATATAAAATACAGAGTAACAAGGTTCATCCTTGTTTGCCTTAGCACTAGATCTTAAGGCGAATTTCATAAATAATAAATAATGAAAACAATGCTAATTCCCCAAACTAATAAAAGGAAGACTCAGTAGGACATTATCACAAAAATGAAATATGAAAAGGGTCAATAATGTGTCAGAGCAAATTAATTGAAAACTGCAAATGACATCTGATGGACTTTGTGTGCATTATTAGACAAATTTAACAATGGTATCGCAAAACGGTTTTGGCTTCTTTATCTCTTAAGATATGCATCCATCAGATTTTTCAGCATTCTCTATATTTAAAGCAACATAAAAAAACCCTTATATGGTGTGTTACTAAATCATCTCTGCAGGGTGTTTTACATATACTGGCAGGCTGAAGAAAATAAACCAATCAAAAAATAAGGAACAGAAATCCACCTTTTCATAAAGTTGTGTTAAAACTTTCTTTAGTATCATATGGAAAACTTCTGATATCGTAGAAATAATAGTATTTAAGATTGTGAATATTCTTACTTATGATGATGAATATGTTAATTTGATTTTTCATCTTTTTTAGTTTGTTTTACCTTTGAATATCTAGCTGTACATTTAAACTCTCATTATTATTCATTGTATAACTTTACCATTGAAAGTCGTGGCAGAATTATTTTGGAAGGGTTTTATTTTCACTTGCAGAATACTTTAGCCCTTCCGTCCTTCCTTCCATCCGTCTATCCATCCTTTCTTCCTTTCACTATCAAGTGTTTGACTTTTGGCATAAATGATGTGAAGTTTCTTTTTCTTCTCATCCTTTGCGGGTGTTTTTGTAGAACTCAAATTAACTTTATTCTTAGAGCAGCAGATATCTCTCTCGCTTCTGCATGTTTCATACCACTAGACCATTTCTCCTGCTTTTTTACCATCAGTAGGTACTCTGTTCCATTTGCTTCATCCATTTATGCATGATTTTGGACTTGGAAGAAGTGATAAATGCTGTCTCCCCTTTATCACTCAGCTCTTAAGTCATTCTGACAGCAGAAACTGCTGTTCCAATTACAGCAGGTTCATTAGGTCATCAGAAAGTGCTAGCAGGAGCACCTTTCCACCTCCAACCTTACTGCATGAAATGCTGTGGCATCAAATGATCTAATTCATGAATAGGTGTAAGACAGCATCCACCAGAGCTTATAATAACACATAGAAGTGTTCTGTCACAGTGGATGTTGAAATTATTACCTCTCATTTGCAATTCAATGAAACTGTCATTTTTCCTTGCAGTTCTGCTTCTTTTCCACCATATGTTCTCCTTAATATAAGCAGTAGGGCAGCGCTTTTAGTATCATTCATTCACCTCATCTCCTGCTTCTGTCACTCGCCGTGAAGCAAGCTTTCTGCAGCTCCAGGCCACTGTTTGCTGCCTATGACTGCTTTCCAGTTCTGTTTTTCTTGATGAAAGAAGTACAAGCCACCAGCAATGTAGGCTTGTTTCTTCACCATTATGCAGTTCATATTTTTTTGTTACATGTGTAAAATTTGCTGCTGTAGTTGAATGTTACATAAAAAATATGATTAATTAGCACTTATTACTGCTTTACATTTCCTAAGTACTGCATAAACTAGCCAATCAAGCAGTTAATAAACTAATTAAGCAAAAACAACACGCAGTTACGGGAGTTGTATTCTCTCTTTGTCCTTGTACAATCCTCTTGCATACTGGTATGCTGTGAAGTGTATAATCAAAAATATGTATAAAAAGTTCTCCTGATTAGGTGATTTCTTCAGTTTTCTCACAGTAAAATATAATTGAAAACCAGTGTTTGTGTAGTTAGATATAATAAACTTGATTACACTGTGTGGGATTTTTCAAAAGCTTTTTACTTCAACCTATGTTCTCATTCAAATCAACAGCAATATTGGCAGCCAGTGTGAGCAGAGATAGGCCAGCAGCAAACTCCTGTGACTAAGGTACCACATTCATGACTCCGTAAGATTGTCCTCATGTGTTTTGCTTATTAGCACAAAATAAAGGAAAAAATCTTTGTTAGGGTCAACCTGGCAGTATTGTCTGTTTGGTTTAAAAAAAAAAAAAAAAAAAAAAATTGTAACTATAGCTAATAACGATAAACCTGGTATACTGTAATTTTTCATTAGCTTGTATGCGCACCAGGAACTTACATATGACCACTTGCCATGATTTATGCCAGTGACATATGAGGTTATTTTGTAGACTTATGAATCAGCTCTGTTGACAAGGTAGTTTGAACTTGCCTAGGTCTTTTGTTCTCAACTTGCCAAGGTGGAAAAATACATGTCTTACCCTGATTAAAAAAAAAAGGGCAATTTCTCTGATAACAAAAGGAATGTTTAATTGTGCAGGACATAACGCACGATCTCTACTGTGCCTTGACTAACTAAGACAGTTCAGTTTGGTGGGAATTCATGCAGGAGTAAACTTTCTTCATTTTACCACCCAGTGTAGCGTGATGGAAAGATAATGAATTTTCTGTTGGCAGCTTTTTTTTTTTCCACATCCAGTGTACTATCCAGAGCCCTGTTTGGCAGGTTTGAAGGCTTGAGTTTAAGTACAGCCAATGGATGATGATCGAACAAAAAAAATTTCACGCTGTATGGGAAAACGATTACCTAGCCAGATGTTTTAACCATGACAATTTGCAGGGATAGCTTCTGTCATATATCCACAGCAATGTTTTGCTTTGGCTCCAAAGCAA
The DNA here is from genome assembly GCF_018139145.2 of Gymnogyps californianus. Lineage (NCBI taxonomy): Eukaryota > Metazoa > Chordata > Aves > Accipitriformes > Cathartidae > Gymnogyps > Gymnogyps californianus. The sequence continues at coordinate 54,111,767 of NC_059472.1, read as the reverse complement.
GTGTGGAATGACACAGAAAGAAAAGAAATAGGACATTTTTTCAATAGGAAATGGTTAAGAGAAATAAATGTGCTCTTAAATATTTTGAAAGATGGTCTGTTACATTGACTGATTTGTGTTATGAGAAATGTAACCTTTATGAAAATTGTGACTAGATTATCAAAGTATTCCCTTGTTCGCAGATTCCTAATTGTGCTGCACAAGTAGAGTTCTTTATTACACGGCCTATTTTCAACCGTGTAATTGAGAATTTCTCCCTGCAACAGCTGGATGCAGTTTTTTTAACATCTTCAGTATCAAAAACTGCTCAAATGCCTTATGATTGGTATTTAGGCTGAAAACAGATTTTTGGCATTTCAAAGCAAAGGGAATTTCAATGATTGCAGGAGTAGGACTTCATACAATACAAACATGAGCTGGACGTGTTTAAAATTCACATGCAGATTCTTGAAGATGTGTTTTGAAGCTGTCTACTTTTCACTGTATGCTCTGAAAAACAACACACCTTGTTTTTTGTTTCCCTTTTTTTACTGCCCGTCATACTATTTTGAGGAAGAGAGGGGTGAAAACTTAGTGGTTTAAAACCACAATAATTCTTGCAGTACTACTGACATATTTGCTTCTATACATGTTCCCAGAAGTGAGGGTGAACTGTTGCAATGTAAAGGCTTTGTGAGGAATATGGAGACCAGTATAATTTGGGAAGGAGCATTATACATTTGTGGAAATGTCATTTGAGGTACACCGGTTTTTAAAAATTGGTGGAGTTGTGTTAGAAGAACTTCTATGATGTACAGATATTTTAGGCAGAAATTGCATAAGATGTACAACAGTATGTGAAAGAAAAAAATTGTAGTTGTTTTTTATAACATTTCACTTGACTCTGCAGGTGTGATGTAGAGACTTCCACCACATATGTGGTGTGAATAAATATATCTGTCTATATATACATATCAAATAGTAAGGGGAGATGGACTGGCCAGTCTCTATGCAGTGCTTCACACTGAAATTATTTTATATAAAATAATCATGGGCTAAAATTTTTCTTTCTTATTTCCTTCCTTAGGAGCAAGGGACAGGCTGACTGACCTTGGCTGTTAGTGTGCTCTAGAAATTTCATGAGGCTGTTTTATGTATTTTCTTCCATTGCTCGTGCCATTCACACAGTTGAAACTGGGACGATATTGCATGCATGCCAGATGCCTAGTTGCTAGTTCTAGACACCTCCTCATACTTCGTTGACCTTTTTGCACAGCAGCCGCAATGCTGTTTGGGTTAGCTGCTTGGCTCTTCCTCTGCAGTCGGTGCGAGGCCGGAGTTTCACCTTGCTTGGAAGTACTTCTGTCTACCAGACACGAGTGAGGCAGGGCGAGGAGTTATGGACAGGAGTAATGCAGCAGCTGTTAGGAGTGAGCATGACCATAGGCGTTGCCTGTGGCCTTTCTTTCCTTACTCTCTCACTTGTTGCACTCATTTTTTTTTTTTCTTTCTCTCATCCTTTTAGGACAGTTATTAGTTTTGTGGTTTGTAACTATTCCTGTTTAAAATACGTAGGCGTCTCGGGGGGGGGGGGGTGGATAGAGAAGATTGTGGTTTTATGATTTTTTAAAAGTTTGCCTCTGTTTTAATTTTCTGCCTGCTTTTGAGCCAAGTCCTTCATGCACATATGTCATGCTTTAACCCCAGCCAGCAACTAAGCACCATGCAGCTGCTCCCCCCTCCCAGTGGGATGGGGAGGAGGATCTGGAAAAAAAAAGTAAAACTCGTGGGTTGAGATAAGAACAGTTTAATAACTAAAGTAAAATAAAATATAACACTAACTAATAATAATAATAATATAATAACAATAATAATTGTAATGAAAAGGAATATAACAAAAAAAAGAGAAATAAAACCCAAGAAAAGACAAGTGATGCAGAATGCAATTGCTCACCACCCTCTGACTGATGCCAGAGCAGCAATCCACTCCTCCCGGCCAACTCCCCCCAGTTTATATACTGGGCATGATGGCTAGTTCGGGTCAGCTGCCCCGGCTCTGCTCCCTCCCAGCTTGTTGCACACCTGCTTGCTGGCAGAGCATGGGAAACTGAAAAGTCCTTGGCTTAAGATAAGCGCTACTTAGCAACAACTAAAACATCAGTGTGTTATCAACATCATTCTCACACTAAATCCAAAACACAGTGCTATATCAGTTACTAAGAAGAAAATTAACTCTATCCCAGCCAAAACCAGGACAACATACCATGAAAAATCTCACAGTGGGGCAGTCTTGGGTGAGGAGCTGTGGAAGCCTCTCCTTATTGCAAAACAGGTTTGGAAATAGTAAGGCTTTATGTAACTGATTCTTTCACTTACAATGAAGAGCAAATTAAAACCATTTACCTCCAACTAGAAGAGACTGCAGAACTTCCCACTGGTGCTGATGCAGGAACATTTCATAGAGAATATTTTATTCCTCCTGTGGTTTGATGTTGAGGGAAAGCCTGTGCTTGGGATTTTTCCTTTATGTCGTGTGCAGACTTATAACTCAGTTTCAAAAGCAATTAATATTTATGAGGTTGGGCTGAGAATAATACAACTGCTGTGAGACAGTGAAATGTCTGCCATTCACATGCAGCTATATAGTGGTAAAAATACATATTTAAGTTTGAATGAATTAAATTGTATTTAATCCTTTCTCTGTGAGCTTGTAAACAGATACCAGCGCATACCAGCACTAGTGTACATTGTTGGCAAGTGACATGTGCTGTCAGCATAATTTTAGACACATTTCATTTCTTGCATAGTACTTATCTGAAGTTATCACTGATCCAGAATTTTAAACTTGTTCTCATTGGTGTGCTAGCTACTGAAATCAGAAGGTTTTCTCAAGGTATGAATTGTTCCCGCTTTGGATGCAGAAACAAGGGAACGCCAGTAGTGATTGTCTAGTGACTTCCTAAAGTAGCATAATTAAAAATCACACTTTGCAGAGCCCTTTAATCGGCATTGATTTTAATCCTTTATCATTAAATAGCTTCAGATTGGCTGCTTTTCAGTTTAGAGTGAAGTATAGTCAAAAGACTGTGTCTGTATAATTGGTGGCAAATACAATCAGGCTAAAAGTGCTAGTCTTCTCTGCCCACCTTCCCCAGTGGGATGATGGAAGATACGAGCAGCTTATTATTGGTAACTTGGTGCTCCAGTTGTCTTGGGGAAAATAAGCGGTTTGCTCTGACTATGGACAAAATCTTAATGTGTTATTATTACTGTAGATCAGGAGCTGAGCTGTAGACATTGAAGTATTGCATTAATATTTGCTGTGCTTGGATTAGCTGAATTGGCAGCGTATTTAAGTAGGGACTTGGGCTTTCTTATTATTTACTTAATTATATTTGTAATTTACTGTGGCTCAGTACTCAGCATGATTTTTAATTGTTTGAGGGAGACTGTTAATTTTACAAATGAGGTGGAATAAGTGTGTAATATTGCAGTCTTGGCTTTATAGGAAGAAGGTTGAGTTTTGTGCTCATTGCTAAGCTTTATGGTATTCCCATTACCACTGCACTAGTATGGTTCTAATTAAATTTTTACAAGTTCATTTGCCAGTGGTTACTAGGCAGTCTTCATTTCTGTAATTATTACTATTTTACTATAATTTGGGTAGCAAATATATGAGGTTCCTGCCTAGTGCTTAAAAAGCAGAAGATTGTTGATGCTAGTGACTTAATATGCACTAAATATGTTCTGAAAGAGGCCTCTTCTGAACATCTGAGGTTATCTGCCATTTGCCACCCTAGATACCCTCATTGAAAGGATGCACTATATATAAAGCCCCTCTGAGTACATATTTGTAATGGAACAGATTTGGGCTGTTAAAGGAGGTCGGTATCCTGATATTGCTTACAGAAAAATGGATAGTTGTGCACTTTCACTATGAATTACTTAATACAAATATGAGAAGTGGGGGAGAAACATGGGAAAGAAAAAAAATCAGGTAAAAATTTGATTTATCTCCTTTCAGTATATCTTTGTTAATTAAAAATGGCACATGACAGCAGAATCCCAGGAATGTAAAGAAGTATCATGGAGAAGAGAAATCAAGTGGCTTACTATGTAATAAAACACTTGAAGACCTGCCCTTCATTTTTGCATTGAAATTTAGTTTAATGATAATGGTCACACTGTGAATTGGTGTTCTGCACAGGAGCGGTACAAACGTGATTAGAGTCTATTTCTTAGAATTACAGAATCACAGAGTAATTTAAGTAGAAAGGAATTATAGGTGGTCATCTAGTTGAAGCCCCTGCTCAAGCAGAGCTAATGCCAAAATTACATCAAGTTGCTGAGTGTCTTGTTCAACTGAGTGTTCAATGTCTCCCAGGATGGAGATGCCACAGCCTCCCTGGGTTCCAGGTTATTCTTTGTTCATGTTCTTTGCCACACTTTTTCCAGGTGTCTTTCTGACCAAATCTAGCTAGAACCACATAGCAGCAGTTAAGTTACTATTTGCCACCTAAAAGCTGGTTTTAGAGACTCTGCTTTTTGTAAATGATTTGCCATACAATACCTGGGTAATTCAAGTCACTGTTGTGTGCTAAAACTGAACCAGAAACTGGGGGGTTTAAGGTAAGTCTGATTCCTGCTATGGTGGTGAGTGCAGGCTATGAAGCAGTTTCAGGTCAGTCTGAGTGAAAAGTCAATTCATAATGTCCTCTTATTTCATGAAAAAGCAACAGTCTGAAACTAATCAAAAGGGATCAGATACCCTGTAGTTTGTACTTCCGTACTTCAGTTAAACGTCATTCAAAGTGTTGTTAACATATCAGTCAAAAAAAGCAACATTTGAATCCTGTCCACCTCCTATTCAATTGCCCTCTTTTTCCTCTATGCCAGATGGGGATGTCAATGTGCACAACTTGTTGGTTGTACCATAAAAAGATCATAAAAATGGCTGCAATGTCAAGGTCAAAAGTCCTTTTGTCCCACATCCTGTTTCATGCGTCAGAGACCAAAAGAAAGAACATAAGGACGTGGCAAACGTATGCTCTTAGCCTCCAGCCATCTTGAACTTTGGATCTTTCTGAGCTGGATGTTTCTGAACATTTATAGTTAGCTAAATTCAGGGGATTTAATTTTCCCACACCTGTCCAGACTTCTCTTGAAGGCATGATTTGATGTCCATGACCTCCTGTGGCAGCAAGTTCCACAGTGCAACTGCATGTTGCAGAAAGAGCCACCTCCCTTTGTTTATTTGTTTTGCTTTCTTCCTTTTTAAGAATGTGATTCTTAACCAGCTTCATTTGATGCCCTCTAGTTCTTGCACTGGGCAGAATGAGGCAGTGAAAAAAAAAAATAGCTTTACTAACCATCTCCATGCCAGTCATGTTTTCATAGTCTTCCATGATTCAATTCTCTCTTTCATAGACCAAAGAGTCTTACCCTATTCATTTGTCCCTCATGCAGAAGTCATTCTGTACCTTCCATCATCATCTTGCTCTTCTGTGAACCTTTTCTGGTTGTATCTCTTTGATTAAATAAAAAATAGGAAAAGTGGGCAGAGAAGGCTAGCATGCATGGACATACACAAATAAGAAGGACCAAAAGCAAAAGGGATGAAGAATTAAACAAATTTTAAAACTATTAAAACAATATTGATTAAGTTTGGAGTGTTGATGTGGATAGTTCCATGTGTAGTACAGAGCTTGAAGCACACTAATCCATGACCATCTCTGAAAACTGTATCATATATACTTACAATATATGTTTGCAGAAAGTTCCTCTCAAATTTTTCTCCTCTCTTACATTTTAGGCAGTGGCTTACAGTGTGCTTAACACCTGTGTGATGCAGGTAATACCTTTACATTGCCTGGCCTCAGTGTCTCTGTCATCACTAAATATATCTGACAAGTTAAAATTTCTTTTATCCAAGCAAATGCTGCCAGCTAAGATAAACCTGTTTGAGCCCAGCTTCAGCAAGGTTCTCAAGCAAATCTTCAAACGTGGGAGTTTCAATGGATTCAGAGAAGTCCTTGCAACTGAAGGCTCTGCATAAAGACCTGCCCAATTTGATCCTTTAGAGATTTATCTTTGAAAGCTCCCTAAGGGGACCTTATATGGAAAAATCAACCCAGTTTACTTGTTACAATTAAATATACTCTGTCAATTTTATACTCTCAAGGAAAATCTGAAATGGTTATGATGTAGTCAATATTGTAGTCAAATTAGACTCAAAAGAGATCTTGTCAACTGGAAATCTATGCATTTCTGAAATGATTTAAAAGTAATTTCTGGTTCTGTACCTCTCTCTTGATCCCACCGCCAATCTGATGGTTTTACCATCACATTTTCCTGCTTTAAACATATTTTTCTCCCACTTCTGACAGAAAAACCTGCATAACCAAGAAAGAAAGATGATTTAAAGACCAACTGTACAGAAAGAACTGGAAAGTTAGTTTTAGACTTAAGAAGAAATATACTAAAGATGATTATATACCTCAGGGGAAAGGCAGGCTCTCAAAGCCAGCTATACACAAAGTGCTGTCATTGGAGTACTAGTGGAATGTGTTTCTATTCTGATATTAGTTTCAGACACTCAGAACCAGTGTCAGAATTTAGCTCATCTTGGAAACAAGTCTCATAGTAAATAAAAAGACAGTAACAAAAGGCAGGCTGTAGCCTTCGTCATAAATTTGACTGCTTTTGAGGTTAAGGAATTCCCAGAAATAAACCTTATCTTGTGTATAGAGGCTGTTCCTGTTCTCTTAGCAGTTATTTGGAAGAATTTGACTCCAAAGCTTGATGCTTTACTAAGATGTGCATCCCATTTCCAAATAAGTTCATTTAAGAAAGTTTTCTAGCCTATGGGAAGTGGGACATCAGACTCTGATCAGGTTGGTCTCTTCTGGCTTTATAAACATGAGTTTGTAATATTTGCAGGTTATTTTGCTCTGAAAATTTTTACTTGCTTTTTCTGACAACTAGTGCCCTATAGTTAACTGTGGTCTGTGTAAAGGTGTTTCTTTGAGCATCAGGAGAGTAAAATAACTTAGGAGTTTTCAACACATCAAACAAGTTGTTGTATTGATCGTGCTTCAGTATAGTCTGAGGCTAGTATCAAAGCATACTTAGCCATACATTTTTTTCTATCTTTTAATATGCTTTTCAGTAAAAGTTTGATTGGAGCTGTTAACTGCCTTTACAAGAAAAAATGTTTGCGCTTATTCAGGCTTGTACTTACGAATTGTTCACATGAAAAAACAGAATAAAATAGGCTAGACCTTTAAGTGATGAGAAACAAAACTTGAAATGTGAGATGACTCATAGAGCTCAAATACAGAGCACAGAGGAAAGCCATTTATTTCTATTAGTCGCAGTAAGTAGTACTGGAGAACTAAGAAAGGAAAAACATATATATCATTTTCCTTACCAGAGAAAGAACATGGCTTGGAAATAAGTATTTTCAGTTTATATAATCTAAAAAATTAATATATTTAAATGTGCCATGGATTGCCATTGCAATTTTGTCCGCCACCCATCAAATGCTGGTGAGGCGGCACCATGTATACAGCTGGGTGGTTGGTCAAGTTTTCTCACCATTCTCCTCTGCTTTTCCAGACAGAGGCAGCAGGACTCCATGGTGCTCATGGAGTGTGAGAAAAGGTTGTAGAAGGATGAGACTAGGGGAGAGGTGAGCTTGCAGAGAGTCAGTAGGTTTACTGAGGCAATCACATGTAACTAGTCTTTGTATCTTTCTGTAAAAGAATCGATGAACTCTTCATACGTTGTGCAGGGAGAGTAAAACGTGAGATGGCACCACAAATGCAGCGTTATACAATCTAAATATTCTTTTTTGGTGCTTGTTTGTTGCAAGGAGGAGAGTGCGGTACCATGTGAAAATTTTGCCACGGACTGTTGCTATAAAGCCTCTCAATATTGCTGTGATTTTTAATGAATACGTAGCTGCTTGCCATGTTAATAATTTTACCTTGTTTCAGGCTAGTAGTTTTAACTGCTACCCTTTGATTGTGTTTCAGAACAGTCAAGCATCAAATATTGGAACTGACATCTGAATTAAAGAGTGTGCAAAAAATCTCTTCCCTCTTTAACTATTGAAACAAACTAAAATGGAAAACTGACTAAAGGAGGTGAGTCCTTTCTTCTTATTCTCTGATCATTCTCCTTGATCTGTCTCTGCATCACTTTTATTCATTTTTCTCCAGATTTGCTTGTAAAAGGGAGGAAGCCAAATGATTGCAAATTCTGAACTGCTTTAATGGAAATGAAGGTAGCCTGATAGCTTGCTATTTTGGCTTAGAAAATTATATATATGATAACCCATCTCTGTACTCATCTAGGTCTGCAGGCTGCAGACAGTGTTAGTACCAGGTGTCTTTGAACGTTGTGGTGAATGACTTTCATGAGTCTGACATGAACATAAAAATGTAGCATATAAACTTTATGTTGAGTGGAGCCCCCTAGGGCTAGATGTGCCATAGCTGTGGAGCAAGTGTAGAGAGTATGAGAGGAAAGGATTGATTTGGCCTGGAGGAGTGTAACGAGAGAGAGAGATCAGAGCCAAAAATGACATACAGAAGGCAGCATGGGGGAGTGGTTGCAGCATTTTGGAAGCAACATTGACATGTCCTGGAGAAGCTCTGGTGGGGAAAGAACTCAGTTTCCACAGTTTGTTGTTTTGGGGTTTTTTTAACACTAAGAGCTGCAAAAAATGAGGACCTTACTGACCTGGTAGACATACTGAAGATAAGCTGACCTCTAGCAACTCTAGCTTCTTGAACACAAATTGAATAGTGGTGAAATGTCTACATATAGTGAACGATGGGTATTTCATAACGCTAATCATATCGAGACAAATTAAAATCAACAGTTCCGTATCCTGTTTCTTTATTACCACATTACAGACTTAAACATACATGCACTAGGAACAGGGAGAGTATTTTTAATTTATATTTCTTTCTAAAATGATGGTCATACTGCTTATGATTTGATAAGATTTTAAAAGTAACTCTTAGAACTATGCTATATTCAACTGCTTACTGTTCAGTAACAAGCAATTTAATTATAATGTTAAATTAATATATTAATTATATAATTGGTTATGGGTATATCAGGATTAGTTAGGTATGATACTGTACTTCAACTTGTACATTTCCCTGAGTGGAGCGTAAGTTTAAGATATTGAATGAAACATTTTACATCTCTGGAATACTCTTTGTATCACTCCAGAGTGATCTTTACTCATTGTTTCTCTTTACATCAAAAATTTCAGTGGATACCTCACTTAAAAAATTTAATTTCTTACAATTAGAGTGTTATCTAATTATCCAGCAGTAGCAATTGCTTTGTATTTTAGTAAACTTACTATAAGAGGAGAAAATACCAATGCTGCTGCAACATTTCCATAGCCATAAAACTGTATCCATGATGATTTATTATACATAAGTATGTATATATGATTCTGTATGTTACATATGTAGCATACATATATGTACTTATACGTTACAAGTATATATTTCTAAGGTACATATACATTAGAAAAAGTGGTGCATTTTCTTTGCAGAATTGAACTTGGAACTAGTGTGTATTTTCTGACGACATTAACTAGGTCAGTTCAGTTACCTTTGCCTCAGTTTGGCCTTCTGTAAAAGTCTAACACTTCATTGAAATGGTGATGTAATGTTTACAATGATGTGATTTTTTCCAAGTAAAAGTTAGATTTTTAGCTTAGGAATTTGTTTTTCACAGTAATACATTTACTTATCACTTACATATATTTATATCAATTACAAAAAAATTCTATCTCCCCGGTTCCCTGTGGTTTGGGTAAAATTACTGTCTCCAGCATTCCCAGTGTTCCGTTTCTTACAGCTGTGCTCAACTTCGGCTGTTATATGCACCTGGATTTGGGCATGTGTCTTTTCGAAGGGTCAAGGAAGTTAAGAATGATGCAGTAAGAACATTATTAAGGCTGTGCAGTTACCTCTGCGAACATTAGGAAATGCCAAAATACATGTTGTCAGTTCACATGCATCATGACAGATGCTTTCCAACAACAATCTCATGTACCATTTTTTGTCTTTAGTTTTACTTGAAGCTCGCCTGAGTATTGGTGGTTTCCTTTCTTAATGATTAAGAAGTAAACTTGTGAATTAGTTATATTATTAAATTTGATCGTTCTTATGATGTTTTATAGAGTCTACCTATTCAGTTGATCCACCCAGTTTTGGATAGGGTATTTGTAGATATATACAGACACACACACTTCTTATAGCAACCCTCTGCTTACTCAGAAGAAGCAAAGGCATCACCACTTGGAGGGCGGAATGGAGACTTTTTTCACTGAGTGGTGGGAGAAGAGGTGTAACAGGGAATTCTTTCAATATAGAGGATTGTATTGGAGAATGCAGAAGGGAGTGATTTTTATTGTAAATACACTGGTTTGTGGGAGAACTAATTGCTCATAAAAATGGAAAGCTGAGGGAAATACTGGGGGATACAGCAGTATGAATGTGACCAAAACACTGTTAGAACCACACAAAAAATTACCATTCATTTGCAAATAATCTGAATGGACAAAATGACAGAAACTAAGTACTCCTGTGAGGATATAGATGCTTCTCAGAAGAAACACCAGTTTCTGTGAGGCTTCTCATCAGTTTATTGCCCTTCTGTAAAGGGGACTTTTTGCCTGGGGCAAAAGGATGAGAGGCAGGGGCATAAGACATCTCTTAACAAAGGAATACAAAAGAAAACATTGTGTCATTGAAGAAGGTATTTTGACTAGTGATACATTTATTAGAAAGAACAGGGTGTGGTCCATTTATTTTCATAAGGAATATATTATCAATGTGTGTTACTCTATTGCTGTGAATTTTGTTCAAGGGAGATGCAGATGGAACTTAAATATGCCATTAAATCAAGACATGTTTATCAGCAGGGAGAAGATGACTAGGCTTTGAAAAAGTCAGATAGATAAGGAGAATGTCTCTGAAATGTGTTAGGGACACAGAAGAAATTTAACTTTAATGAGACCAAACAAAAGGAATAAAATTAATCCTTTACAGGGAGGATGTATGAAAGAAATTTAAATCTTAAGGTCTTCCTGTCTTATTGGGAGACAGGATAGCGGATGCTTTGTATGATCTAATTATGCAGCAGTCTCAGGCTCTTCAAAATATTCTTCCTTAGGGAAAAAGGACACAAGACATAGAGAATAAATTACCAGTTAAAAGATACAATGATCTTTGATGCAGTACAAGAGGAAGTGTAAGGTATTTCACTAATAATGCTGGTGTGAAGGTAACAGATGTAAAGAGAAAAATTAGAAGTATTGCCTCAGGTAAAGTACACTGAGAAGGCACAAAGGGTTAGATGAGGCAAAGGTAGTGTAATCAAATATAAAGAAAAAACAGCTTTCGGGGGCTAATTGAAAACTGATCATGACTTGTTTGGGGTTTTTAAAAGAAAAATTTAGACAAGCCTTTTTATTATAGCTTGAATGGTAATTCCCTGACTGGATATACAAAGCTTATGAATCAGAGAAAAGAAACTTAAATGACAATGAGACAGACAGGTGAATTGTCTTGTTTATTAGATAAAACAGGAAATTTCAAATGAAAATACATTGTATATATTCTGCTTCCTTCTCTACTTATGGGGAAACCAAACATCAAAATAAAAGATAGGGATAAGTCTTTTCAGCAACAGTATGTAGGCAATGAGAGACCTGATGAGATGTAAAGAGTCAAATGCATTTTTGCATCCAGTGGCAAGTTGCAAGTCCAGGGGATATCCATAATGTTTTGGGATGAGCTGGATACTGAAATTACTCCGGGACACTCCTTAGATTTGAGTGCCACAGTGACAACAATAATGTCATAACTCTGAAAAATCATGATCTGTGCAGGCATAAGGGAAAATGGAGTTATAGTATATAGGTGGAGAAAATACCAAAAACTGCAGATAGAGAGGTGCTGAGATATAGAGTAAAATATTGTATCAAAAGTTTCATTTTTACTGATAAATACGGAAATAATCATTAATAACTAGAAACTATAGAGGCTTATCTTTGAGTAATAAAAAAATTGTCATGAATTTGCTTACATGAGTTAAATATGTAACTGGGGGAAAAAAGAACAAAATAAAGAGGAAGGTTGATGTTCAATATAGCTAAGGTCGCCATTTTTTCTATATCAGTCTGAACAAAATTTCACTTCATCACATCTAGCAGAAATAGATAACAATTCCTCACAGCTATAATCATTTTTGTATCAAAATTTATTTCAGAAATGCACCTTTGATCTCCTGCCTTTTGAAAGTTGGTGTCATCTAGATATTTATTGACTGAATTCTAGAAGAAGGTGTGGTCCTTCTTCCTATGCCATCTAGATTGATTTTTTTTTTTTTTTTTTTTTTTTTTTTTTTGTGGAAGATGGAAATTGGTAGAGGAAGTTGTCCTAGAGTGCCAGAAGGCTCTGTTTTCTACAGCTGACCTTAACTTCTGTAAAAAAAAAAAAGGAGAGAAATTCTGTAATCTCCAGATCAATTATTTTATTACACTGTCTTTAAAGCATGACTACATTACACCTGCAGGATTTAATCAGAGAGTAATAATCAATGTTTATGCTTTTATATAAACTATGTCAAGGTACCAAAACAGAATCTTTTATTTAATTTTTAAATCATTACTGTTTATTTTAAATAATTATTTATTTTTTATTTCATTTTATTTAAATAAGAAAGTAAACAGGTTGGTAAACTCAGAGGAACAGGCTCAGGAAAAGAGAGAGAGAAAGTAACTTGGAGGCAGCGTTGCCTGCTTTCCAGCCCACCTCCCATTGCCTTGATAAGTATGAGGTTGTAGAAGATAGGTAAGGAAGTGAGGCTAAGTATTTAAGCATCTAGTCCTTTGTTATTTATTACACCTTTTCATCCTATTTTATATTAATGCTATGGAATGCTAAATGGTCCTTTAATTTTAAAATGCCTTTCCTTGTGACTTTCTTTTCTTACAGTGAAAGTCACAGCCAAAATAGACCTGCTTGTGAGCGCATGACCTTTGAGCGGGAGCCTTGAGGCCAGGGGACATAGTATTAGAGATAGGTAACACTCTTGTAAGGTCTCTCAAGCCTCAGAAGAGGTCATCTGTAGCTCAGGAAATACCAGAATTATTCAACTTCAAGGCTCAATGTGCCTTTGAATTCACCCAGCATGGCTATTTTTGTAAGTGCACACTATTGGAAGTGGATGCCTGTAAGAAGCTTGCACGGTGGGTCAAAAGTAATAGCACCATTAACTCTGAGAAAGGGATTATTTCTTGTATTCTCATCATTCTCTTACAGTAAACAATTTCAAATTGAGCACAGTGGGAAATCCTATTTACTCCCATGGTATAAAATCATATCCCTGAAATAATTTACCTGTCTTAGAAACAAACTGATCTATGGAACTGGCACCGGTTTTAGGCTGCTGATGCAGGGAGAGGTGTCTTTCTTGGGTTTGCATTGCACGTCATAAGCAGACGTAGGCACAATGATAAATATCTTGCCACCTCTTGATGACCAGTGGGTCATCAACAGAGACACGGCAAAGAATTCTGGTATTCAGGACTTGAATGCTCAAGAGAGACCACAGCCATGGTTGGATGCAGTCACTATGTTCTCAAGACCAAAGAAAAAAACCAAGGAAAACGGTTTAACAAAGTATCATTCATCAAGAACAAAATGTATAATCATGTATATTATTGAAGCTTTCTGAATTGCCTTTGCTCTTAAAGCATGAATTTATTTGAGCACATTGATGAAGTTTAAGTAGGCTAGAAATTTCCTGCAAATACTCATCTTACTGTTTGTATTTTAGAAGTGGGAAGAAATATTTCAGTGTTACAAAATCAGCACAATGAAAAAATTGCAGCTAGGTTTTATGAGCTGGCTAGGAAGTTCTTTCAACAACTAAAGTTCAGATCTTGCAAATCCTGGAAATCAGGACAATTTCAAGGAGTGGAACAAAATATAAAATCATCAAAAATAAAGTCTGGAAATAGTTCAAAAAGATACTTGGGGAAGTGATAGATACTGAGAAAGGTGAGTTGCTTAAATGTTGTGGGTGAGTTTGTATATAAAGTATCATTCTGTATGTCCTATATCGACATAAATATAAACAGATATTACGGTTAAGAACTAGGCAGCACAAGAATAAAGGAGTACAAAATGGGGATGTGATCCCATAAATCAAAATTCTGAAAAGATTTTTGAGGGCATGGTACATTACCAGCTGCAACAGGATTCTGCAGGTGGCAGGTTAATGCAGTACTCGGGCTTACGAATACGAGTGGGTCACCTTTCTATTCCAAATATGGCCACTCCAGAACATACTTCATTAGGGTACTCATGTTTGAAAAAGTTGTTGAAAACTGGAAAGACTTTGGGAGAAGCCACAAGATTGGCTCAAATGAGACTAAAAATAATGGCTGGTTCGGTTCAGTGTTCGGGGGGGATTCGGAAAACAATTTTCTCACTGTGGAAGGCAACAAAATACTGAACTTCTGAGACTCACAAGCGATGACAAAAAAGATCTGCTACATTGAAGTTAAACCTAGAAATGAAAGCAAAGTGCATATTTTTAAGCAGAAGTAAATACACATTGGAACAATTTACCAAGCAGTGTTGTGGATTCTTGTAACTTAAAAGATTTCATTTGGAATTAAGGGAAGGATTGCTGAAGCAATTTAGGGAATTAGACACTCAAACATCCTTGAAATGTACTCATTAAATTCACCAAGATCTCTTGGGTTCCTCTAGAAATGCAGCAAAGCTAAAAGTGGTATGCTGCTTCTGATTCACAAAGGGGGCTTGACTGAAGGCGCTGTGGAGTAGTACGAGATGGTCTCTGATACATTACACAGCAGGTTAGACTGTATTGTTCCAGTGGCCTCTCTTGTTCACAGAGTCAGTGTGTTTATTTGTGAGAATAGGTAAAAAAATGTTCTGACCTAATAGGAGCTACTTGAGATTGCTGTTGAAGTACTTACACCCCATCTGTTTAATAAGATGGCTGTAATTCACTCGTTCACAGTAGCAGGATGCTGTTTCACCTCCATTCTTCTGCTGCTGGTAGGGAAAAGACTGAAAGACCAGGCCTGTGTACACAGATGGCAAGGAGCAGCTGAGCAACAGCTTTGTTTCTGTTAGGCTTTCAGCAGCTGATTTGGTTGCCAAAGCAGAAATGGTCGGTCATGATTCAGGACCTCCTCTGTCATCTGAGTGTGGTGACCAGAGGAGGTCCTGAAATACTAGATAGATATAATAACTAAGCATTTCTTGGTTTTCTGTAATATTGTCTATATAAAGAATTCACTTCAGACCATTGTCTCTCACCAGGAAAACTTTGATCTTAAATAATTGAGTCTGGTTGGCTCAATTTTACCTCCATGAGAGTTACATTGAATTAGAGGCTACACAGACATATTAAACATCCAGTCACACACCAGTACAAGCAGTAATTTTGCTATCATTGGACACTGCAGCCCTTACTATAGAAATGATCTATTTTCTTTTGGTTTTACACTTCACTGCCTAGGGTCTGCATGGCTCAAAGCCACCCGTCCTGTAAACCGGATCTGTAATCAGTACAAGTTCTATTTGCAAGCCAGTTTCCTAGTATTACTTTCAGAGATATGCATCTGAAATAGGATGGTCATGGAGAACAAAGTAAAGCTCACCTATGGGTGAGGAAGATCACTGTATCCCTTGAATCAGAGCTGGATTCTGTCCTGAGTTTTGTTTACTCACAAAGCTGAGTTTTGTGAGGCTCTAGAAATCCAAATTCTGCCTGATAGCAGTAACTTAGAACACTGAGGTTTTAGGGTTTTTTCTTGACTTTTTTTTTTTCTTTTTTTTTCTTTTTTTCAAGAATGCACAATTTAACAACATGGAAACAATTAATGTAGAAAATGAATAGTCTGCTTGTGGTTATTAACACTTAATGCAATTATGACTTGTGTGTCCCACTCAACAGTTTTTTAAACTTACTTTTTGTTATATAAGAAAACAGGCTTATGTCAGCCCAGTGTTAAAAACTCAGGGTATAAATTATTATAATTTGTATAAAAGTGAATTGAGTTGAATATAAATTACAAAGAGAAGTAAGTGCTTATGCAGTGGTTGATATATCATAGATATTTTGGAAATCTGTTTATCCAAGACATCAGTGTGACAACAAGGTTATAATATTAGGTTGTTGGGGCTGTATCAGTATATAAAAGCTATTTGTCATCTTTATGAACTATATATCATTATCAGAATAAAAATTATACTGATGAGATTGCTGCATTTCTCATCATTATCATGTAGATCTTCCATGTGGTCTATCAACTCCAACAAAGAGATGAAGCAATATGTACTTCAGACATTATTGATGACAACTGCTGTGTATTTTCTTTGCACAGCTTATAAAAGTTCAAACTAAAAGCAGCTATTGTGATGTCCAATGCTGGAAAAAGAATTAAGTGTAAGCCAATTTTAAAATATATTACATTTTCAATATCAAGACATTCCAGCCAGGTACTTGAGTTGAAGGTGCCCAGTGTCCAAGCAGTTGATTGTTCTATGTTAGTGACTAAGAAGATGAAAGTGCAGATGTTAGCAGTTTGGGATTTTTGGTGTTTGTAAGTGAGCAAGTAATAATGTAATGTAAGTGAGCCAAAAAGTGATATATATCCTTCTTAACATCAATAGCTTTATAATGCAGCTATTCAAATTTTATACTCTAATTTGCTCCTGTGCCTCAGAGAATTGTCATGCTTTCCTGTAAGTCTGTTGTGATTTTAGCTTCAGAGCACTGCATGAAGCAGCCCTCTGGTCTGGACGATGCCCTGCTTCCTGATGGATAGACCTTGTTAAAATTAGGTTTTGAATACAGTAGAAATCCAGTTGTGCTCCTTTATGATAAACTAAGTAAGTTCACTTCTTGATTTGGCCAAACGAGTCTGAGAAATGCTTGCACAGAGCAAGTCATGTAATTATTATATCACATTTCTTTACATTACATTATATATGTGTGTTTATGCATATATGTATATCTAGTTTCCTAAAGCATTTTGTAAAAATAACAAATAAATGTAATTTTTCTTTCTTTCTATCCAATTTGAAAAATGTAGTTCAGTGTGTTCAAGGAGATGAGGCAACCTAGCTGTCCCAGGAGGTACAAATTGGACTGATTAGGTCAAATCATATTTTCTTTAATATGTGATGTGGAATCTGTCCAAAAGCAAAATAATACTAGGCAGGACAGAAGGCAGTCAGTATGACATCAAGAAAGAAATAACACCACCGGGTTGAAATATGACTTTAAGTAACTATAGAGCTTCTTAGATTTAAGATGAGGAGCAATCCAATGCAAGAGAGATACATCTAAGCAACTTCGTAGGAGATGCAGCTATTTTAATTCATGAGAAATAAGTGAGCTATGATACTAAAACCAGCACCTCCATGCAGATGCTATTGAACCGTTGTAGGATCATTCTTTTTTCAGTGGAAATTTGTAACAAGGATGAACTTTGTCCTGCAGCAAGATTTCTGATCTGGCTTTGACTCTTTGATACTTGGTGACACCAGTCAGATTTCTTAAAGTATCATGACAAGAGTTAGTGTCTTAGAGCAACAATAAGCAAAGAAACACATGCTGTGGGGAAAGCATGACAGAACCAGATATAACATGGCATAGTTTTAGAAATTACCTTATTTGACAGAGCATCTGGTTTAGGGTTAGACAAATTAATACCTTGAGACTGTTTGGGTAATGAATTGGTCTCTTGTTGAGATATCAATAGCCTGAGTATCTGAGAAAACAGAAAATAATTGCTGTATCCTGATCCTTCTACTACAAGAATTTATTCATCGTGCACTGTCTGACTATTGTAGCCTTCAACAACATGGTGGGTTTTTTATTTTCAATTATTAATCTTTACTGCACATGATATTATGGTAAAATTGTGTGCTTGTAACATGTCTTGTCTGAGTAATTGGTTAGCTGTCAGGGAACAAGAAAAAATCAATAATACCAATACTTTTTAGCTCTTAAATTCTAAATCAAATGTTTCTTATATCAAGTAGCTCTCATTATATGTACAGCTCTGTACGGCTATTTTATTTTGATTGTATTTATTTTTTATATATTTTCTCATATTTAAACAAATTAAACATAATGAACTAAAAGAAAACCTTTTTCTTCCTCTTCCTAAATGTTAGATTGATTACTTTCTGAAAACATATACCTGGCATAAATTGAAATATCTGGTTTCAGCTAAGATTAGGTACTTGATTTGTAATTAAAATTCAAATGGTAAAACAAATTGAGAATGACAAATGCAGTTTATTGAATCAGTAGATCACTACTTTCCTGTATTACAGCTGTTCTGTCTCCAAGGCAGTTCCATTTGATTTACTAATTATATGCAAAATATCATTATGTTGTGGTTCTTCATAACAATTTTGATATTTCATCAGAGATCCTTCTTGGTTGGAATGATTGAAAACGATTGGTGGAATAATTTGTATCGTTATAGTTACTGATAGTTTGTGCTGTTACACAGTCTATCAAACTGTGTTCATTTCATGTATGTTTGAGAACTGAAAAGCTATTTATCTTCTGTGAGGAAATCTTGAATAAATTTAATGCTTTGCTTTTTACAGAGATGTGATATAGTGTTCTTTTTTAACTTACAAAGTGAAATATCTTCCATAGAGGAGTTGGACCTCTGTGCAAAAGGAGGGAAAAAATTCTGACTTTGAAATATTACTAGCTTTGGTTATCCTTCTAAGTGCATAATATTAGCTTATGGTCTTATTCATAGCTACAGCGATACTAAAACAAGGGAAGATGTATGAGGCACGAATGCTGTGTTGTCTTCTTTCAGGGAAACAATACAAATTTGTGGCATATTTTTCAAACTTGAATTATTTATATATCAAACATTACTCTGGCAAATCCTGATTAAACTTGTATGAATTCTTTTAATCTCTTCAACAGTTTGCCCTGCAGTTTTTAGTAATCCTCCTCACACCCCAAAAATCTATGAAAGCTGGGACTTTCATATCCCAGTCTGAATAAATATTATTTAGATCCCAAAATCTCTCTGGCTATATTGATATATATTTCTTTTTTAATTATTAAAAAAATCTATCTCTCTATATCTAGGAAAAGAAGGCATTATTTCTATGCAGAACCTATTTAATCTTAATTATAATTTTCTGTTCTGGTCATCATGATAGTGCCTGATACCCTGACACACATTAAGCAGTTAGTTTTCTCCATATTCCTCTAGTGTGAGGAGTGATCTGAGGGTCCTGAAACTGGAGGGATCTCCAAGAAGAGATGTACTGTTTATGGCAATTTTAGAAGGCAGGTAGGTGTCTCAGGAAGGCAGTTTTGTTGTGGATGGCAAAGCCAGCGCTTGAGTTATCAGTGTCTCTTTGCTATCAGGGAAGATGGGAGTCCGCAGTGTTTGAAACACCTCTGGGAAATGGACTTGGATTTGCACTGGTTACTCTCCAGGGAACAGGGAAAACTTAGTGGGCTACTAACAGCCTTTGATTATTCCCACTGATGCCGTTAAATCCAGGTGTTTGACAAGACCCAGCTAATACAGTGTTTCTGCTATCAGTGATTTCTGTTGGCACGCTTGTCTCCCATGCTGTTACTGTGGGCTCATGGTTGAGGAAGTCTTTTATTTGATAAAGCCAAAGAGAGCTTGTTCTACAGTGAGTGGGATTCTCTGGGAAATAAGTCTATTGCTGAGCACCATTAATTCTCACCTGCCATCATCGCTTAACCCACAAATAGCTTGTGTCAATGCTAATGTAATTTTTGTTTTCAACTTTGAAAGCTGAACTTCTGCTTGGGGGTATAATGTAAAGACTGGCAGAGGTGTGTACTCACTGGGAAGGCTGTTAGCTCACAAACTATTATCCTTTGGTCAGCCAAGGATCATCTATTTATCTAAGCGTGAATGAGTGTTAAATTGAGCTAGAAAAATTGGGCTAGCAATGTAATTGATGAATGTTATTGCTTAGCATAGCATAGTGTTATTTATTTCACAATTTAAATTATGTATAGCTACCCAGAGAATGTAGTGGATGGGAATATAATAATCACGTCTATAAATAAACATTTTTCTTCAATGCATATATGGTTAGCTTTTCCTATAAATGAATTATTTTTTATTAAAACATGATGGTACTACCGATCGCACCAATTCTGAAATGACAATTTAATATCAGTCATAAGTTTATTTTGCTGCATTATGGATGCTCCTTAATAAGTTTTGTATTTTACTTTTCATTCTCAATTCCCATTCTCAAATGCTTCCCACAAGTGGCATTAGTCAGGGTGCTGTGGATGAGTACATCTCATCCGAGGTGACCAGTCCGAAGTTACTGGTTTAGCCTAAGATAGTTGTCTAGGGTCTGTCTTTAGGCAGTGGAAAGAGCACCAACAAAGAATGTTTTTGACCAAGTCCCTACAGGATGAGGACAGATTACCCTCCGCCCCCTGCCTCCAGATGTGCCTCTCTCTACAGCTCTAGAGGACCCACTGGCAAAGACCTGAGACTAGGTGACTGACGATTAATCCCACTGGAAGTCTTTTAAATCACTGTTATTTAATAATAGACTTTTTCTGCAGAGCAGCTGAAAGGAGGACATTTGGTTAAGCCCAGAACTTATTTCTGGTTGTGTGTGGCTTTCCAATATGACTTACAATATATAATTTTGTGATCCATGTATTCTTGAATGAATAAAGAAATACAACAGCACAAGAAACCACCTGAAAGTGGTCCTGCTTAGTAAGAGAAATCTGTCTTTCATTCCCTTTGGTTGTTCTCACAACACAAGTTAAAAAAAAAAACAATCAGACCTGCAGCATCTATATTTTACACCCTGGATGTTCTTTAGAATAGAAATTTTATTAAGAATGTATTCATTTTTTTTCAACAGTCATATTTCTCAAAGCCTCTTTTAGTCCATGTGAAGTACTAGAAGGCTTGTATCTGATGTACATTTGTGAACCCTAGTTTGTGACATTAAATGCCAACATCTAGAAAGTATTCTTCAAATGTCTTTTCTCCTCCACGTAGTTTAAGCAACAGGGTTTTTCTCCAATGAGGTATCTCCCCAGTGTGTTTTTTCTGGTTTTGAGAACAGGAAAGTGTTTGGTAGGCATTTTATTTATGTACTTTCCCCTTGGCCTGAAAGTCTCTGAAATATTTACCTGTGCTGCATTCTTTCTTTCCGTCCTCCTGCCTTTTCAGGAGCTAAGGAGTATGGACTAAGTGCTACCAGTCACCCCAGCCCTTTCTGTTCACAGGAGAGCCTCCTTGAACTACTTGTGTCTAGCAGCAAATGGTTTTTTCTACTTGCTTTTCAATTCATCCCAGTAGGGATGATTCTTCCCCTAGAAAAGGATTGTCTGGGTTATGAAATTTATCCTGTAGCCAGACCTAACAGCAAGCAGGTCACCTGGGCTGGATTATAGGGACAGGAGAAATGGGTTTGCAGAAGGCCACAGCATTTGCCATCGCTTCAGCCTGTTACGTAACAGAATTCAGGGTTGCCTTTTTATGCAAGAAAACAGATTTTAAATGGAAACCTGCGTTTCCTGTTATAGCAAGAGAAAGTCTAGTTATAATAGAGGAATAGCTGGATTTCAGGGGGGAAAAAAGACTCCCAGGTGTTTTTTAAATATCCTTCTTCATAAAATACAACTTACTGTACAGAAGTGCAAGTCTAGCAGTTTTTGGAACTGCAATGAACTGTTTCTTAACCCAGAATATTAATAGGCCTAAGAACCTACAAGGCAGGGTATGCTCTTGTGGTTGTCTGTAATCATCCCTCTTTTAATTACTAAAATGAAATAATTTATAATTTCACCTTTTACATTACTGATATGTAATCTCAGACTGAAAAACTGTTATATGCATTTTTCATAATATTTGTGTAACTAACTGTGAGTTTGCAGACCACTTTAATTTCCAGTAGGAAATATTACTACCAAATACATGATGTATGATTTGTTCTGAAAATTGCATAACTTGATGGAATATATTATTCAAATTATAGCTGAAGTGGGACGTAAGTGCTTCATAGGCCTTGGGATGGATCTGCAGGGTGCTGGGGAGGAGGCTGTGGTGAGGTGTGAAGTTCACTCTGCTTGCACTTAGCAAGATTCCTTTCTTTCTGGGCTTTCATACTAGAAAAACTGAGGCATGCGAATGTTCATGCAAGGTGTTATACCATCGTCATGGAGAAATTTACCTCTGTCTTGGAAAATACATTCCATAGAGTTAGGATTTCATTATTAATATTTTTATACTGGGATTTTTCTTATTTGTGCTTTTGCTGTTTCCATTATAGAGCAAAACCTATGTGATAACATACTAAAGCTGTCATGTATCGTTACTCACTACAGAACAACTTATAATTTGGGCCTAAAACCAGGACACCTCAGTAGTTTGTGTCCACACTTAATAACTACTATAATTCTTGACCAACCATCCCAAAATAATCATTTGCGCATAGGTAAAGGCATCCTACTTTTTCATTTTTAACTTGGTATTTATTTTGTTTGTATCTATTTTCTAAGAACAACTCAAGCACAGATTATTTTTGTAAACTCCTAACTGGCAGAAAGGCAAGGAAAAAGGATTTACAGACTTTATATAATGTATACCTGTAGCGTATACAAGTATATTATGTATAGTGTCCTATTTAGGTTGCAGTGCCTAATCCTTTCTAATCCATTCTCTTCTTCCTATTTTCCATATTATCGCAGTTTGGATACCAAATGTCACACTTCTGCAATGTGCAACCAAGCAACATGCCTGCTACTATGTTTAGCCCTTTCACAAGTCCTAAGTTAAATGCATACTTATAGAATGTGTTTGGGGGGGGGATGGGGAACCAACAAAAAAACCCACCATCAAGTAAAAATAATTACTGGATAACTACAGTGAATAAACTGAATGAGGAGTAAGAGTCACACAGAGCCTTTTCATATTGACTTTCTGTCAGATTAGGGATTAAATATATGACCTTTATTGTTTGGCTGCTCCATCTCCAGTGAAGATACAAATCTACTTTTAACTGTTTCATGCAATTAATGATACTCTTTGATGGTCTTTAGGGAATTAATTGGACAGCTTGGTAACATTTACTTGCAGGGTAAAGCCTTCTACCAACTGTAAATGTAAATTCTAAGTAAATTGCTATTGTTGTTTTGTCAGTGTTTTTCAAGTCACAAATACTTCAAAGGTTATTTTATAATAACTATTTTAATTTTGGGGAGATGTTTTGTAGACTTTGTATCAAGAATACATTCTTGATTGAATGCCTACAGTCATGATACATTGCATGTTTCTGAGAAAATCCTTCAATCGAAGTATCAGCTGTAATTCCTCGAGTTCTACCACTGGTCACTGACTTTTATTTTGCTTCTTAAGTCGGTTTCTCTACAGTGGCTCTACCTAAAGGGACTATTAACATTCAGAGTCACTGAATCATGCAGAGCAACAATGTTTGTGCATGTGTCATGCAAGTTAATAAGCAAGAAAGTTTATATGAGCAAAGACTGTCTTCTTTTATATGGATGTAATCAGAGAGCTTTTTCAAAGCACAGCTACTTTGTTTCCACTTCACAGTAGAACTTATGTTGTGATTAATCAATTATGAAAGTATTAGATAATAACTTCTAAGATGGGTAATTATTAATTGATAATGTTACTCTGCAACTTCAAATTACTATGCATAGGAAAACATAATCTGGAACACACAGTCAGTGAAAATAGAGTTGGGGGAGTGATACCATGCTGCCATAGACTGAGAACTAGGAAAGCTCTGGAGAGGTAGGAAAGCTAAAAAAGAGAAAAGAAAACTTCTTGCCTCATTAACAATTTGTTTTACAACTTTTTGTCCTCAGGAGGCACTCAACTTCCATTTTTGTGAGAAGTGCCTTTTTTAACAAGCTTGATAGGTGGATCATACTAACATATGGACATAGCAAATTGTTTGGAGTCAGTAAGCGTGTAAGGATGAAATAAGTAAGGTTAGTTTAAATGTTCATGTTAATACAACTTAGGTGGCAATTATTCAATGGAGTGCTTGTTCCTTTGTAATTCATCTTTGCAAACTGAAAACAGATTGGGAGAGCGCATTTCCTGTAGAAAATCAGAGGTTATAGGATCCTAATATCTGGAATAATGAGAAAACAATCCCATATCCTCATGTAAAAGGAGAATGGTAGGATCACGGCAAATGTAATATGGTCTGAACATTGATGGACACAAGCCCTTGTCAGTACCGTTTATTAAAATAGTCAGTCTCCATGGTTTAGTACTGTCATTGCCACTGAATGAAGCAAATTTGTTCTTAAGTAGCAATCGCTCTTTCTTATGCGTTATAAAAGCCTTGTGCTGACATTCTGCTAAGGCATGAATGTCATTCCGTGGCATTACATTTTTTTTCTATACTTGGATGGCTTAAAATCAAAGAGTAAGTGAAGGCCATGATAAATTTAGTGCATCTTTGATTTTCTCAGGAGGAAAATAAGCATGTGTCAGAAAGAAGGAACAGAGGCACTAAACGCGTAAGAAATCCTGGGCATCTTAGAAATCTTAACATTTTCACATTGTTTCTTAAAAAGGATCCTTGTGACACTAGGATACATGAATCCCACAGTGCAAATATTCAATTTGTTTCTGACCGAGAGCTAGAAAGGTAAGGAAGAAAATGAAGGAAATAGTTTATAGAATTTACCATAATTAAATGTATTTTTCTCATGTGAGAGTCACATAAAATTAATGTACTTGTAGATGTCATCTGCATTAACTTCCAGGCCTGATCTGGAAACCTGTGAATTTCAAGGAGTCTTCCCCAGGGGGAAAAAAAAAAATTTCTCACAGAAATACATAAAAAGAACTTCGGTTTAAATATTAAATATGCAGTAAAATGATTGAAGAATAATGCAAATAGGGTATTTGCATCTATTCTATTTGAAAAAGACTGATACAATGGCAGCAGTATGACTCCATGGATTTTTTTTTTTTTTTTTAATAGTTATATTTGTAGTTAGGACCTTAAATTTGAACATTGAGGATTGTCAGCTGGTTGCCCAGCTATTGGGAAGTCTTACGTCCTACATACAATAGACATTGAGGTGCTGGAGCATGTCCAAAGAAGAGCAACGAAGCTCCTGAAGGGCCTAGAGAATAAGTCTTATGAGGAGCGGCTGAGGGAACTGGGGTTGTTTAGCCTGGAGAAAAGGAGGCTCAGGGGAGACGTTATTGCTCTCTACAACTACCTGAATGAAAGGAGGTTGTAACGAGGTGGGTGTTGGTCTCTTTTCCTGAGTAACAAGTGACAGGACAAGAGGAAATGGCCTCAAGTTGCACCAGGGGAGGTTTAGATTGGATATTAGGAAAAATTTCTTCACGGAAAGGGTTATCAAGCATTGGAACAGGCTGCCCAGGGAAGTGGTGGAGTCACCATCCTGGAGGTATTTAAAAGACATGTAGATGTGTCACTTAGGGACATGGTTTAGTGGTGGACTTGGCAGTGTTAGGGTAACAGTTGGACTCAATGATCTTAAAGGTCTTTTCCAACCTAAACGATTCTATGATTCTATAATTTTGGAAACCGTGTTCCAGAAAATAATTCCTCCCATATGCAAGTGGGAATCTACATTAACAGTGTAGGGGGAGCAACGTCTCAGAGCAGAACCCTCCTTCTATCTTTATTAACATAAATTTTTCTTTAGCTGTATAATGCAAACAGGTGCTACATATTTCAAATTCTCTTAATCTATATAGGGCCAAAATATATCAGTTACTAATACAAAATTTTTTACAGGCAAACAAATCTCTTGGCTTTCATCTGTCAGGATCATTTGCTCCCTTCAGCACATGGCAATTTTGTCTCATTTCTCATTCTGACTCTTTAGTTTTTTCTGGTCGTCTTATTTGCTGTTGCCATAACTGAAGTCAAGCATGGTCCAACTTCTCTGTGCCTTTTATGCATGCTTCAATAAATGTTCATTTACACTGATTTAAGGGGTTTCTTGTATTATCTTACACTGTGTTTTATACTGCAGTTTACAAGAGGAGTTGCTGTTAGACGATGTATCTATATAATGTTTGGAGTGCTATGTTTCATTCAAGCATCTTATCCTTCTTCTCATCCCTCCTCAAAAGTTACCTCTATCATAAAATAGATATATAACTTCTGTCATGTAAAACTTAGATGGTCGCTAGGTTATCACTGATAGTCAGCAAAGCACTGTATATGCACTAAACCTGTATTAAGAGACCATCTTATTTTTTCCCTTATTACATTGTCTTGTGCTCTTATTAAATCTGTAGTTTTTAAGGGCAGTCATATACTCTCTTTTCTTCTGTGCCTTATCATACTTGGATCCAGAAGTGACTGAACTTACTTGTTAGTAATGCCAATATTTGTCCAGGTTGTGTTTCGTCTTTCCTGGAGCATCTTGTTCAATTGCTCCAGGCTAAGAGTTTTGGCCATATGGGGAAGGACTGGGGCAGTGCTCTAAGAATTGTACATACTTAATATTGAGTATTTTTACAAAATAATTTCTTCACTTTCTGCCCCTTTTAGTGCTATTATACTGTCACTGTTTCCTTCAGTTTAAACATTCACTAATTTCAGGTGCACTCTCACTCTTGTTCAAATAACACAGAGCCTTCGACTACTCATTTGATTTAAGTCTCAGGAATGGGGCTGTGACTAGGAAGTGGAGGCAGTGTAGGTCCAGTGAAGATGTGGAAAGGCAGTGAGTCAGATGAGTTTAGTTCCCCTGAGCGCTCTATAGGCAGCTGCTGCTACAAATGTGAAAAAAAACCCCTCCTGTATGCAAGCAATCACTGACTCCTCTCTTCTGTGGTGTATGGCTTTAGATGCAGAATTTTGGAAAAGTGCTAGAGGGAGCCAATTCAGTGGTCATTCTCACTTATACAAAGATTTTTTGAGACTTCTTTAATTGTTGTGTATCAAGATTGAAGGCTGTGCAAACTTCAGAAGAAACTTTCTGGAAGAATCCCTCAACTGCAGTCTGTTTTTTGTAAGGCTGTCTGGCTTAGGGAAAGGCAGTGAAAGCTGTTCAGTGCCTATCCATTGGAGCCTGAGTTAGATGTTCCTTGTGATCTTACAATTTATCAAAAAAGGCCATCTGGTCTTTACAGGTTTAATCTCATCTCCCTTCACACTGCCTTTTCTTTAGTATAATAGGATATAAATGTTGCATTGCACCAAAAAAAAAAAAAAATTACCATCGGACAGTACATTACCATTGCCCTCATTGTCCATGCAGTTGTACTATTGACTTAGCACTAATGACATGAACTTAAACTGCAATGAGAAACACTTTGAGAAATACTCATGAAAACCTTTTAAATACTATGAGTGGTTTTGTGCTTGCTCTCGAGACACTTAACCACTACAGTTGTCGGAAATGGTAGAGAAAAAGAAAAATTTAAAAAAAAAAAAAATTCTTGGTTAAAGTGTATGGTTTCAAAACACAAAACTGAAAACCACTTTGAGTTAATTTTCATTTGTTTTGGAATGAAAGACAAAAAATTTTGACAGAAATTACAAGTTCTGTGAAAATTTAAAAATACTCTGATGGCTTATTTTGTACTGTTACTGCTTCTGCTTTTTACTGCATATTCCCTTTCTACCCCTAAATAATAAAAAAAAGAGGCCCGTGTGTGGTAAAAGAAATACTAGTAAATATTAGGTGAATGGTGCAGGGATCATTACACCAGAGCCTCACAGCTGGTACTTGTAACCTACGGTATGAGGAGCCCTGCTGGTGCCAGGCTGAGCTCAGGGGATGTATCCTACCTCCCTGTCATCCTTCCTATCTGAAAATCAGTACCGTGTTAGCAGATCTACACAGATCTCATTTTGCGGTGGCTGACCTCTGTCTGCCTCCATCCACACCTGTGGGTATGTCTTTTGTGCTGGTATGTCAGACACACCTGAAAACTAGTATTGAGTGGGGCTGAAGCTTGACTCTTTTGGAGAGAGCGCACCTTAGACTGTCCTGTTAGCTGCTCTGCTCTTGTTGGTCTGAATGAGCGCTGGGCAAAGTCAGCTTGCGTTTCCTCAGCAAGTAACATGGAAGTGAAACATTTGGAGGTTGACTGAGGGAAATGCCCCATAAGAGCTCTCGTAAGTGCTCTTATAGAGCACTGATCTAATGTCCTGATGAAAATGAGGCTTGTGCTCCCCACCTGCAATGTGGGAGTGCACAAGGCAGAGAGAAAGCCTCCTCAGACCCAAAGTCTCCTCAGACCCAAAGCTTTCTGGAAAGCACATGTGCTGTCCTGGCATCAAAAGTAGCTCCTTGTGTCTATGACACAGCACCATTACTTGTCCTGAAAGTGTATAAAGCATGACAAGAGAACATGTATTTTGATAGTATCTTGTTTCTGCTGCTTGTGAGGGATTTTTGGGGGTGTTTTTGGTTTTTTCCATTCTTGCTGTTGAACCCTGGATCCAGCCCATGCAGGGGGAAAAGTTGACCTTCCTTAAATTAGTGGCAGCACTTTTCTCTGAAGGATCTTTGCAAGATTTTTCTGTCACGCACCATGGTGTAAACATTTCTTGAGGCATTTTTCTTTGAGCCAGGGTACATTTCTACTAATTAGCAATGCAGGTGATGTGACAGAGGTCCTGTCTGTAGCTGTAAGTTTTAATAAAGAACTCACCTCTTTTTATTTCACCTGGTTCTCATGAAACTGAACTGGATTTCTTTCCATCAAGCTCTATGAACATGAAGCTGTAGACAAATTTCCTTTAGTTTAGACAAATACTGGTACTGTAAGAGTATGATCTGATGATGGCCTGCACTTTATCCCTCCCCTGTTCTTAGACTCTTATACATCTTTTTTTTTCCGCGTTATGATATTTAATTTACCAGTTTTGGGGGGGTCAGTCTAGTATTTTCAGTCACTTTTCCTTGAACATGTACCCCATATTACCACTTTGATACATATCTTTCATTTCTTTACTCTTTATGCTAGCTCTGGTTTTCCCTTTTTATCTCTTTATGATACCACATATAAGAAATAAATATAAAATACTTTACCTCTATATGTTTAAGCATCTTTAAGACAGTGGTAGGCATTGAAAACTACAAAGATACACAAATTAATCAATACAGTAAACAGAGACTACCAGATTCCACCAAAAAAACATAAAATAAAATTTTCTTATAGTAAAGCATCTAACATTACCTACTGTAAGTTAGAATTAGGAGACCCGTATATTCACTGGAAACATCCTCTGTGATATTAGAATTAAGCTTTTATCAAAAATTTACATCCTAGAATGCATGTGTCTGTGCTACAGATTCTGACCTGTGGGAACATCAAAGTAAAATGCTTTTGTTCTTATTGATGCAATAGGTTTCTTAAAGAGTCAGATTGATCCTGTACTTCTAGTGAATTGTACCTTATCCCACAAGCTGATGTGAATGGGAGCAAATTCTGTGTTACTTGTGTTAGTGTCATTTTCATGCCAAACAGATATATCTCTGCAGTTATGCATTTGTAGCAAGCTCATAACAGAACATACTACAAAGATTGTCAAAGACAAGCCATTATCTTGCATTCTTAGGTTTTTTTCTTGCAGTAGCTAATGTGGTTTTTATTCTCTTCAAGTAATGCATCATAATCCTCCCACAGTGTTTATTTTTTGTCATTTTGAAATCCAGAGTTTAGTGTCCCACTTAGGGTCTGGTGCTTAGAGATGGGAAACATTCTTAATTTTTCACTCATGTAACAGTTCTGAATCTGCAAGTCTCTTCCAGAAAGCTTGTAACAATATATATGCTCATGAGTGTCATATACTTCTGTTATGGATGGAAATGCACGAGTTTATTATTTCTAGGGGTATTCTAATGTGCCCAAATTGTATTTATATGCAGGGTATGTTTTGCATATCAGACCAAAAATACCAGTATTTTGAAGCTTGAAATCTTTGCTAGGAACTCTTTTCTAAAAATAGATATTTTATAGACTACCTAGTCAATCTTATGTAAAGAACCGGAAATCTTATGTTGTCCTCACCGTACTGTAGTTTTCAGTATGACACACCCAAAGTTCAAACCAATAATCTTGGTTTATTTTTTTATAGCAGGTAGGATGAGGAAGCTTCTGGGTGTACTCTTTTAGCAGTGTCTTCATTATAAGATTAAAAAAATTGA
The DNA here is from genome assembly GCF_018139145.2 of Gymnogyps californianus. Taxonomy (NCBI): domain Eukaryota; kingdom Metazoa; phylum Chordata; class Aves; order Accipitriformes; family Cathartidae; genus Gymnogyps; species Gymnogyps californianus. The sequence continues at coordinate 54,081,494 of NC_059472.1, read as the reverse complement.
TGAATGAATGCACAAAGATTTGATTAGATAATTGTGATGGAACAAGACTGCCAGGATTGTGTCTTCTGCTTTGCCTGTGGGCTCTTCCACTGGCAGTTGAACAACAAATCTGAAAACTGACAGAATCAAATCTTAGCAAAATAAATTGAGATAAATTGTGTAGTATTAGCTGTTTTTCTATCTCTGATAATTCGCTGCCTGATGGAAGTCAATCAACCAGTCTTCTGTTTCCCAAGACTTTTTAAACCTATGATCCTTGGATGCTCACAGTCAATAGACAACTCCAAGGAGATCTAGGAAAGAACAGTAAGAAAAATAAGTTTCTTGTCAGCAGGCTATTTACTATATGAAGGACTGTACTCTCCCGAGAAAGATTTGAAGCACTGAGAACCACTGAAAACCGCAGGAGGAAAAACAGAAAATTAAAAAGGTGCTGATTGTTTAGTTAATTTAATTTATTTGCATCACTGTATGATTATTAACTTTTTTTTAAATGCCTTGCTTCTAATGGAACACCATGTCTGAATCATTGTTCATGTTCTGGAAAGTTCTGCTGCCTTATGGCAAAATTACTCAGGCCAATATTTGGACCCTTGCCAAGCTGCTTCTGCTTGGAGGTGAAATGGATTATGAGAGTCAACTATCTCTTTAATGATCTTCTGTTTATTAACAAAGAGGATCCAGAAAGCATATTTTTCTGAATGCAGGAAGAACAAACAACAGGCAATTTCCTTGCCTGAAATGCCATCGCTGCCTTTTCAGCCTGTCCTGTGTACCATGGGTTTATTTTTTCAACTTCTGTACAGGGACAAATATTCGCACTTCTCTAGTTTCCTGCTGCCTGACCCTTGTCTTTTGGTTGCTGGTGAATTCTGAAGGTATGGTTTCATAATATAAGGTGTTCTATAGGTGCTCTAGTAGTTAAAGGAATTTCTGCCTACTTCATCATGCAGACCCAGTTGTTTCATTGCAACAAAAAGTTGACTTCACTGTGACACAGCCTGAGAGGAATAGGGTGGGTACAGTTGGGAAGTCTTTAAGCTGGATTTGACGCTGAACAGTTCAATCTGATGGAACTGTGGCTTGACATTGCTAAGAATATAATGACAACTGTATCTTACCAGGTTAAAAGTCCATTTAGCTGCATATGCCATATCCTGTCTTCAGCCATGAGGAACAGCAGCTACTATGGGAAAAATATAGGACTAGAGCAAAGCATACAACGAGAGATACTGCTCCAGAATCTTCTCCCAGCCTCTAACAGTTTAAGGATTAGGGACTTGGTGAGCCCAGTTTCATATTTGTGTTGACTAGCCTATGATGGATCTTTCTTCTGCAGATGTGCCTATTTACCTGTTGAAGCAGTATGGCTTTTAGTGTCTTCAACATTGTGCAAGAGTACTTCAATTTTGTACCTATGATCAGCTACTTTAATCTGATGCCCTATATTATTCAGAAAAGACAGTAATCAATCATTATCTGTTGATCCTCTCTATGCTATTTCAGATTTGATAGACCTCCATTACATCCAAGCTGCAAGCAGTTTAGCAATGTAGCCTGTGTCATCACCACCCCCTAAAAAACACATCAGCCCCCAGGAACCTAGTAGTTATGTTGGTGCGTCAGCAATCAGCATCTGTTGACTTCACATCTGCAGCTCCATACCAGACCTTCAATGAGGCATCCATTTAGTCTCAAGGTAGAACTATCATACAATCATAGACTCTTAGAATGGTTTGAGTTGAAAGGGGCCTTTAAAGATCATCTAGTCCAACCCCCCCTGCCATGGGCAGGGAAATCTTTCGCTAGATCAAAGCCCTGCCCAGCCTGACCTTGAACACTTCCAGGGATAGGGCATCCACAACTTCTCTGGGCAACGTGTTCCACAGTCTCACCACCCTCATCATGAAAAATTTCTTCCCTATGTCCAATCTAAATCTACCCTCTTACAGTTCAAAACTGTTGCCCCTTGTCCTGTCACTACAGGCCCTGCTGAACAATCCCAACTCTCTCAGCCGTTCTTCATAGGGGAGGTCAAACCTGTCTGCTTCAGGAAAGTCTGTGGTTAGCTATAGATTGTCCTTAACACGTGTCAGCATTTTTCAACACGTGAATTAAAAGTATATCCTAACATATATCCTCAGCTGTCCTCACAGCTCCTTCTTTCTTTTGTCTAGGAAGACTAAGATGTTATCATTATCTCATAAGTGCTCTGGGAATGTTGTTTCATGTTAATATTTCTACTGAAGCTCCAGTTTTCTTTAAGTGTGGGACATCAGTTGTGTGAAGAATTGTCTCAGGATTTCTTTCTGCTATTCTCCTCTGTCTTTAGTTTAAGTTGCTTTTTTCACATTTGGCTCACAGTGCTACAACACCTATGCTTTCTATTCCCTGAAAAATTTCTGGCAACTGAATGAGACCATTTCTTAATTTTCTTGTGCTATACAAAAGACATATATATACTTTCTTTCAGAAAAAAGTGAGTTCTTGCATAAGTCTTGTTGACCTTGACATTATCATCTGGTTCCCTTTCAAATAGCTGCTTAAAATGAGACCAGAACACTACCATCCAGGTGGTGCTTACCTATTTCTTTAATTTGCTCATTTGATCAATGAGCTCAATAAATTAATATTTCTGATCCAACCTAAGTTTGAGTTTGTCACTTTATTCTCAGAGGTAAGGGTTTAAATTTGTTATTTGTTTTGATGAAAGGCATGTAATATAGAAATTGAAAAGAGAACAAAATATTCCTCTTCATTAACAAATACCTATAAAATGTAACCTAAGAGAAAACAGAAAAAAATTACATAATTAAAACTGGGAAACACTCAGATGTTGTAAAGCATCCCTTGTGAAATGGTAAAATTGCTCAAAGGAAGTTCTTTAATTCAGAGATAAGAGGTTGAGTCTCTGCTCTGTGCCACTGCTAGTGAATATTAGGTAGGTATTTGTCTGCAACAAAACCCTGTATTAGTATTCAGCTGTTGCAATTTGTCTTTAATTCCTATAGAAATTGTAAATTGGTATGAGCCTGCAGTCTGATTTAATTGAAATCTGATTCTTCTTTTACTGTGCTTTATAAAGGTCCCTTAAGTTATGGTGAAGGGTCAAAATATATTATAAAATACATTTAGTTTCTGGAGGTGAAGTACAGTTAGTGGTTTCATCTGTGATGCAACAGAAAGAAGCATTCTGATGCATCAGCTGATGATGCAACTTGTCTTTCCTTACACAAGCAAGAGACTTATGTAGCTTTAGGTTAAAATCAGGTGTTTAGGAAGGCGGTCACAGCTGTGGGTGAACTAATCAAGTTCCATGTCCCACCCATTTCCCTCATGCTCCCTACTTTTTTAAGAGACTCAAGTTGGTTCACTAAATAATTACTCTCTTGATTTGAAAAAAAAGCTGACACTTGAAAAGGCTTTGAAAGTATTTAAGTAGCTTATTTTTCCCTTTGGAGGAAGCTCCAAGTCTTCCATTTACTCATTTAATCTGTCATTCTGTTGCACCCAAGGGCAAAGTGTCATTTCTGTGTGCTTCAGTAATTTTGTACAGCACACAGAGAACAAACAAATATCAAGTGACTGAAGCCGAAGTGGATTTCATGCAGGAAGCTGTGTTTCCTTTTCTCCCCATACATTTTTAATAGAGATTTTCTTGATTGTAAGGTAGTAAGTAGACTTCTGCCCTGGATTTTATAAATGTGTTTATAATAGCAGTTGATACGAACCATAGGTCAGAAAGTGTTCTCAGAATACACTGTTTTTTCACCAACTTAGAGACAATGGTTTGATAAAGACCTGGATGCAGTGAATGAACTGCCTAGCAAATCAAAAGAATTCCATTTCAGTTTCACAAAATATGATCTTAGAGAATAATATCTGTAGTCAGTTCTCAGTGTTGTTTTAGAGTCTTGTACTGGCCAGCATAATGATACAGAATATCAAAAAGATCTTAGAATACACTCTTGTGAATTACTGGTTTTAAATTTAACCAGATAAGATAGTACATTACTTTGGTTGTTTCAGAGGCTTAAAACAGAGCTCTGAACCCGAGTTGAACAAAGCTTATTAACTGACATCACGTTTCTGATAAGCAAGATGCTATGCTATTTGACTAGAATATACAAAACATTTTTAATGGAATAACAGAATTTAGCATGATAAATATTTTAGTAGGATACCATGCCGTCAAAACTAGGTCTTGAGAGATTTATGATACTAAAATTATACAGTTCGTTTATTGAACTGGCATTTCATGATCACTGGTAGCATTAAAATGATGAATGAAATAAAGAAGTTCATTTAAGAGAAGGAAATTGCAGTGATTAAAAAGTACAAATCATATATAGCTTACTACACAAAAGATATAAACAAGTTCTATGAGAAAGTCTAGCATCATTTAGAATAAGTAGTCCCTATTAAGTAGGCCTGGATTGCCTTTTTCTGGCTTAAACAGATGACAACCATTTATTGATCCAGTGTCATATTCTGATGAACAAAATGGCTCTCTGGTATGTTCTATGCATCTAAATTTGAAATCAGGAGAGGAATTGTATGTTATTTTTTATAATTCTTATCCAATATACATAACTGAGCTTATCCTTATAAAGAATCACTTTATTTAGGCAGAGTTAGAAAGTATCTGTGAGCAAAACAAATTCTGGAGATGCATTTTTAGCAGCTGTCAACATTTAGGGTAAGTTGATTTAAGACTGGTTTTGGCTTACTATGAAGAACTGGAGCAGTTTTACAATTTAGAATCAAATTGAGTTTCTGTTGTTTGAAGTCTGGACTACTACCTTTTTAAGATTATCTACTGGTATCTGATGTTAAAAAAAATAAAATCACATCGTTATGACCAAATTTCTTTACATTAGCTGATTATTAATCCAAACATTTATGTAAAGATTGAGAGCAAACACCATTCAAGCAAACTGAATCAATAGTAACTTATAGTACAGCCAGGATTTCAGCATCTTGGTGCCTAGAAGCTTCCCTCTAGTTACTTTTGATGGGGGAGACATCTGATGAACATGATCTTTAATTAGTAGTATCCTTAAGCCACCTTTGCAGCTCTCAGCACTATTGTACCATTGTAGGTTTCTTTGTACCTGACGTAATAGCATGCTGTGGAATACACCTTGATGCACCTGTAGAAAGGTTTCCCCACCTGCTTTTCCAGCTATAACCTTTTTATGTTCTTGTGAGCTACCAGCTTATTTTTCTGCAGCAGTCTTTCCACATTTGTATCCTCAAATAAACTTTTCTACTCTTAAGGTTGATTGATTTTTCACTCCATTCCACTGTATTTTTAAAAGTCCTGGTTAGAGATGTCAGCCTAGAAGCAGCTTTCACTTTACCTTTCATTTTGTATTTACAGGACTTGCCATTTTAATTCTGCCTAGAAGAAATTCATTAGAGTAGGGTTTTATAAATACTAAAATGGCCTGTGCTGGCCCTTTCCATTGCAGGAAATATTGCCAATAAGGCAATAATTCTGCTGCATATCAAGCATGAGCTATTGAGAGATTACTGTTCATTTGTTCCAGTGAACAAAGAAAAAAACCTAATGTTTTCCAGTTACTTTCTGAGGTGGACAATCCAGAAAGCATAGACATTCGAAGTGGTTGTTTTGAAAGAAAAGGTCTCTGAGAATGTGGTGGCATGGTGTGACAGAATGGCGAACAGGATAAAAAGTGTTATACAAAGGGATTAAAAAACCTTCTTGTGTAAATACGCCTATCCCTGGGGGTGGGGATCAGCATCAGTCATCTAATTTGGATTAAAAGATATATCTAGCTTGGGGATGACCAACCTCTGATTCCATTGTAAGAAAAAGAACTGTAGCCGAGGTACAGTTATTCCTCAGAACTACTTCCTTTGGGGAATTAAAGGCTGTGCAGATCCTGACTGTTTTTCAATAGTTTCTTCATTCAATATCTTGTTTACAGATCTTCCAGCAAATGGTAGCTCAGTTTTCACTTGTGACCGTTTGTTATTTTTTTTAATCAGAAATTCAGAATATTTTTGAAGTCCCAGTTCTGTAGCTTATATTATACAAGTCTACAAATAAGAAAAAATGAAATAAGCAACTAGGTTTTCACACAGTTTATACTGAGATCATTGCACACCTTTTAATTTTATGATATGATACTAACATACTTGAGAAGTACTACCTGATTTCTTCACCAGCATACAGGATTTGATGACCAAACAAAAGACACTCTATTGCTCACCAGAAATAAAAATGGAAGTGTAAAACAGGCATAATGAGAACATTTGCAGAGTTTCCGTTACTTGGTTTCAAAACACTAATAATTATTTTAATGCTTTGAAGATGTGCATTCATGGCATATATCTGGAAAACCAGCATTTAACATCAAAGTTTAGTCCCAATAAAACAGAAAACAATGAAATTCTATTAGTTTAGCAATGTCTAGTGATAAATACAGTACATATGAGATCATTTGGCCATGTTGCAATCAACATAAATAGATAAATGTATAAAAGACGCTTCTGAATACTCCATTTCGGAGTTGGCAGTTCCTAACAAAAGAAGAATAAAGAAGAGACATGAATTAATGTTGATTCAAGCAGAAGATACAATGGTTCATCTTAAAATATGGTTGATGGGCTAGAAGCAGTCATTGGGAGACAGAAAAGGATGAAAAACTGTACAGGCTGCAGGATGCTACTTTGCAGAGATGAAGCAGAAGTGTCAGAGTCAAAAGGCACACCCACACATAAAATGTCTCTAGCTTCTGCACTTAAAAATGTCTAAACTGCAAATTTATGGAATTGGATATTAATTTTGATTAAGTGGAACTGCTGTAATAACTGTTCACTGGATTGCTAATGGGAGGACTTGACATAGGGTTGTGAGTTGTTGTATTGTTAAAAATCCATTTTGTGGCTGTCTGTACATTGATCTCTAGGGTTCAGGTCTCTTTCCTGTGAAGCTTTGCAGATTTGCACATTCCCTGCTTTTCAGCTGGAGTTTGATGTGTGAATTCACAGCAGATTTAGTGGGAAAGAGGAAACATAACCAGTTGATAAGCTTGGCTCTTTCTGTCAGCTCCTCATAGCACCCCCGGCGAGCTTAGTAGCCTATCACATGGTGCAGGAATGCTTTCACCTCCAAAGGGAAAACCAGTGTCAGCTTAAAGGCTTGTGACAGCGAGGAGAGAGCAGAGAGCCTGCTCTCAGAGACTTGTGAGCAGGCTCTTCTTTCCGCACCAGCATGGGGATTTAACAGAGCAATTTCACGACTGGCAGAGAAAACCTGATGGCATACTTGCTCCTCGCTGATAGAGCAGCTTGGGCAGGATATGTGGAGGAATTTATTTTAAGTAACTAAATAAAAACTTCAGAAAAATTACAAATATTAACCAATAGCTTAACCAACTGCCTCTTTCTCGAGAATGCTTTCATGTATTTCCAGTTTAAATGCAGCGTGTGCCTGTGGAGTGAAACGATATGGCACACTGCTTTTGAGATACAGCATTGTTGACATTGTCACCTAGTTTGGCCTGGCAAGTGAGAGCCAGTGAGCCTCTTTTCTGCCCTGCATCCCTTTCTCCTCCTCCCAGGCTGTGAAAGTGTCAGATGGGCAAGAGGGTGAGGCTGAGCACTGCTTTGTCCTCCCAGTTTCCTGCTGTCGGAAATTTGTTCCCTTATGCCCTAAACGCCTTGTGAGAAATAGCCATTATTGCTGGTGAGGGCCACCCTCCTCATCTTATAGCTGGCATGTTTGCTGGAAATATGCTTCATGGTCTGTAGAAGGCTTAACGGAGTGGCCTTCCTCTCCATACAAGAGTAAAAAGATGCCTAGAGCGCTTTTCTGTCCACTTCTTACAACGTCTCAGAGGACTGCCACTGCGGCTTGGTATGGGTAAAGGCAAATGTATGCTGTGTTCAAAGAGGATGTAAAGTTGTCATATATTGTCATGCTTTTCAGCCAGCATCTTGTGCAGGTAAAGAGATATTGGGCCCGTCTCCTACACAGGCCAAATTAGGACTTCAGTTCTTGGACTAAAAGACGGTCCTTTACTTTTTAGTTGTGTGATTAAGGATCAACAAATAGTGTCTAGCAGTTTTAAGTGGAAAACATTATTTCTTTCCTCCTCCTCCTCCTCTCCTTTTCATTATTATTTGGATCAAATCACGTGTCCTGGCTTCAGTATAAGTATGTTTAAGAGGTTTCAGTTAATTGAGTTACAGGAGACATTTCCAGATGAGTCTAAGAAATTTTAAAAACTGAAGTCACATTTTGCTCATACTCTAATATCTTTTGTCTGATGTTAAAATGTATACTCTGTCATGATGTATTAGACAGTGAATTATCTTCTTATATGAAAATAAGAATATATTAAAAATCTTATCAGAAAAGAAGGGGGGAAGGATGATTTCAAATGTGTTTACTATTTTACTGCCATTTTTCCAAATGCCACAAAACCTCCTGTTAAGAATTACTGTATCTCTTTTCAAGTTTATTTGTGGAATATGGCTACACCTGCAAAACGTATATTGCACTGATTCAGATCAGTTATGATCAGATTTTAAAATCTTAATGTAATGAGGCCAGGTGGTTGTTCCAAATTGCTCCCAGTCAATATTTTGTGATTTTAATTTGGGAATGCTACAGGAATTCATCCTACTCCTGTATTATTTCTGATCTATCACAGTGTTTGCTGGTGGGTGGCTGTCATTTGTTGACATGACACGTTTGTTTTATATGCTGATGTTACGCAACTGCTTGGCAGTTACATTGTCAAAGGAGAAGTGATAAAGACGTGTGAGAAATATTTGTTATGACCCTTTCTTTATCATAAAAATGTTTCTGTTGCTTTTCGTCCTTATTCTATAACGATTTTGTGGAATCATATCACATTTTGCATCCTAGAATGCAGGTGCGTTTTTGCCTATATCGCTTTGTTCAAATACTAGAGTAATTGAGATTTGAAGTTAACATTTATCAACAGCCAGTAGCTGTTACAGGTAGTGCAGTATATGCTTACACTTGTAATGGGAGTGGCTGTAAAATCTTCAATATTACAATGGTAAAAAATGTTTAATTTGTAATGTTGACCTTGCATACACAAAAACCAAAAATTTGTGATAGAAAGCTTATTGATTGAATTCACTTCATGAATGGTACTTGGCTGTGGGGAGTTAAAGCAAGATCAGCTTTTCATAGAGCAGTAGACAACTGTGGTAAAAATACCTGGTCACTCAGATACTCAAAAGCTGTTCCTGGACTAGTGCAATGAATGTGTAGTGCAGTGAATGGGTTTTCCCCCACTGCTGAGTTGCTGAATTCTAGAACTCTAAACATGGAGATAACTTTCATCTCTATATTTGTTAATAAACCTTACACATATCAGAAATATGAAATGCAAATTAAGTAGTGCAACTGTGAGTACTTGAAACAGTTCAAATGTGCATACCTCTATTCTGGCTAGAATATATATGTGTTCAGTTGTTGGGCATTCACCTATTTGCACATGGACCAGATGTTTGAACATATATGGCTGACACTTTTATTATCTAGACATATAACTGCAGTTTGTATATACAGTATGCATATCTTTCCAAAAGATGACTTAGACTTTGACATATGACAGCATCTAGTTTGCTGTCTTTCAGTAATGACTCTGTATTGCTGTCCCAGAACCATCAATATATTGTCTTCATTTTTTGTGCTTTAGTAATTTCAGGTGCAATATGATATTTGTTCAGCTGTGCTTGCCATCTCTAAAGTACATTAATGTACACTGGGAAGGCAGTGTGGCAAAGTGACTGGCGCAGAAATGAATAATTACAATAATGACTAGTTGTTATTCTTGTTTATTCTGAGGAGTATTCTAATTAGCTGCTCAGGAAATGGCTACTTCCTACATAACTGTCATCTATATTAATTCCTGAGGTGGAACGCAGTTGATTTAATACTGAATCCTCCACTTCACCTAGAAATAGTGTTGACTCCTATACATACCTGTTGTGTAACCATATGCCGATGTACTACTACTCCCGCTGCCACAAGGCTCTTGCAGCTCCTAGAGCAGCCTTAAAAGTGCTGTGGAAGAAGGGGCAGGCTGGAATTCCCCCGTGCTGTGAATTAGGAATGTTTCCATCCACCCTTTCTACTCATGTTTCTTGCCCTCAACTTTAGCTCAGGAACCAACACCAATGTCCTGCAAAACCTATGGCAAAATAAATCCTTTTGGATGAGAATCAGTAATGGTGTTAACTTGCCTGTGTGAAATGAGGATGCTGTTGATAAAGTGGATCAGCAGAGAATTGCAGTGGTATGTATAGGCAGAAGTCTTATTTTGAAAAGTAGAGAGGTAAAGTAAAATAGCAGAGGAAAAGGAGAGGCTGGCCACTGAACTGCAAATGTACTGAAATCTGAGGTGCTGAGCAAGTATTCACTTGCCAAATGAGAAAGAATGCAAATGAGTCTCTCACACTTAAGAGCTAAAAGGTATTTCAGTGCAATTACATAAAGTATATTTAGCCATGACTAATGAGTCGATATTGGAAGATGTGGTAATGAAAATCAACATGATAAAATAGTACATCTTATTTTCTTGCCAGTCTAATGTTTTTGGTCGTCCCCTATTTTTCTATGGATTTGATGGCAAGATTTTCCAAAATGCTTTCCTTCTTCCTGTTCTTTTTGGGGCCCATGGAGAGTATGGTTTTATCTTTTGCATAAAAAGGAATAGGAGTTTTTCATTTCTACTTTTATCTGACATGAAATGTTAAGCTTTTACAAGTCTTCCAAATTTCTCAGATCTTTTTTAGTCCATGTGAACTAGAAACCTCTTTTTTGGTGATCTGAAGATATGCAAAGTTTGGTAAATGAAGACACACAGGTTTCACCATGTCTTTCTTCTGCTTCTATTATCTATTTTTATATTAATTGTTTTGATTTATTTGCTGTTTTGGAAGGATTTTTCATAGAACTTTTAACAGAAGGGAAAGAGGTGGCATTGGAGGATTTCAGCTGAAGTACTGTTTCTGCTTCTAGGCCCTGTGCTTCAGGAAAGATTAGGACCTGTAGGATAAACTTCAGGAGAGAGCAACTGAAATTATATGAGTCTAGGAAACTGATTATTGAGAGGAAAGGCTTCATTAACAATGGTTGCTTAGAAAAAAAAAGAAAATGAAAAGGCGATACTATAACCTTTACTTAACCAGGAGGCTACTACAAAGAAAAAGGGAATTTATTTTTCCATTCTGTAAAGGATATGACAAAAGCTAACAGGCTTGCTTTTCAGAAAGGAAGATTCAAAAGTATATAGGTATATTCAGTTTTGGTAGGAGGGTTGATAAAATGACCATCTGTAGTTTATCCCAGGTTGTTTTTTTTTTTTTTTCTATGATCATGAGGAAGGAAGGGGCAAAGCAGAATCCAAATGACAGCGTGTAAGAACTGGGTGTGGGAAAAGCAGTTAGTTCTCTGGGGAAGAGGTTTTTTTGAAAGCCATATTTTTGCTAAGCAGGAAGGCTTTGTGGGGGCCTGTAAATTTAATTTTTAAAAATTAACACTGTAAAATTATTTTTAAAAATTAATTAAGAAGTGAAAAAGTTTATGGAATTATTTGGGATTCCTTATTCTTTATGGTGATGTTTTGTTAGTAAGTTTTGCAGTTCAGCAATACACCAATCCTGAGTCTCTAGTTAGCTGGGAGGGCAATTCACGTTTGACATATGCGGCTGAGCTGTCAGTTTGCAGCAGAAGAGCAGGGCAGGTCATGTTTCCAGTGTTAATTTAGATTTGACATCTCATTTATACCTGGGAAAGGCTGTTAGAAAATCTTAGAACACAAATAATGCTGGCACAGCAGGGTTTTCAAAAAGAGATTGTGTTGACTTTCTTCCCACACAGTTAGGAAATAAATGCACCTAGTATTAGAAATCTCTGTGATAATTATAGAAAGATGCTACACTAGATATGGCATTTTCCAGCCATTGGTTTTCTCCCCAGGGAGAAAGAGGCAAGACCTACCGAGTGCTAACAGTAATGAAACTGCTTCCAGTAAGAGTAATCATGTTCTAATTTAGATAACATTTCTGTGCACACTCGGATATGAAATATTTCAATTTTATTGTCTGTGTGTATTTATAGCAGAACGAAGTGTTATAAGCATCTCTGAACACTATGCATTAAGAAATTGTAACATTTAGTGTAAATTGCTTTTAGTGCCCATACAATTTTATAGAAGCTTTTATTTGAACTTGTAGTATAAAAAAGTCTTTACTGATACAAAAGTATCTCACCCCTATCTGTAAAAATGGGTAACTTTCAATATTTTCAGTCTGGACCGATACTTATAGATGCTTCCATGATGCTATGTTTGGGGGTAGGAGTGTGTGTGCTCATTTTACAGAAGACAAAAAATAACCTGATGTTTTGGCCATCCTTTTGGGGGACCAAAGGACACTCCTTGAGAGTCTCCATATGGTTTCCTCCAGTGAATTTGAATGGTGCATTACTGTTTCATGGTAGCTGACATTCTGCATCTCCTGTAAGAAAGCAAAAAAGGACAAGGGCAAGTATTTGCGTAATTTTGTACCCTTTCAGAAGACCCTAGAATCTGAGGACAAGTGCAAAATTAATTTCCCATACACCATTTTCAATCCTATAGATTCATCTCAAGCCTGCATGGGATGCTTGAAAGCAAGTCACAGAGGGGGATACAGGAATAAATGGTGTTAGTACGAAGTCTTGAATCCCCTGAGCTCACCTGCTAGATTAGCTCCTTAATTTCTGTTGCATCATGATAGTTATGAATGCATGATACAGCAAAGTAGCGCTATTTTTAAAAAAAATTCCTACCACTACAGCTGCTTACTAGTTACTTGCAACAATTGCACTGTTGTGCATTCTGAATATGCAGAGTGTTTAAAATACCTGAAACGTTAAGAAAAAAATAGTACAGGTAGAGGTCTTTTCAGTGTATTTGAGCAGGAAAAAATATCAGTTCTTTTACTACCAAAAATGCTGAGGAACTAAAACACATCTTCGAACTTAGTTTTGCCCACCCAAAGTAGAAATATATGTTATAACTGGTAACTCATAGGCATCACACAAGATTTTTCCAGGTGCAAGATAGTCACAGTGGACCTATCACAGTTTAAATGTGTAATAAAGTCAGCAATGTCAACTCCAGATGTTCAAAAGCATCCATCTAGCTCCAGAAATCCTTGACTTATGTTTCTTTTTATTCATCTGCTGGTTCCTAAGTTTTTAGGACTCCCTTGGATCTTGTTTTTACACAGCTGAGAATTAGAAACTTACTTTATTTTTAATGCAAAGAGTGAGTTTCTCACATTCTTTGTCACATACCATAAAATATAACTGTACTGCTAATGCAAACTGGAGTTTTTTCTGGGTGTGCTGAGGTGGTACTGCTTGAAAAAGCTATATATGTCTAGTAAATGAAACATGATCCTGTAGTTAATTTATAGTTCATCCAAAGATGTTTTGGAGCTAATGGCTTGATTCATGAAAAGGGATGACAAATGCAATAGCAGTAAATGTAGGATGATGTTTCTCTTAAAAAGGTAAATTAATTACTTCCCCTTTATAGAGATTTTTTTGTAAAGCTCTTCAGGAAAAAAAGTCCTTCATAAAATTGATAGACTACATGTATTTTACTTCTAAACTAAAAAAATTCTTAATTTATTAACTTTAAGAATTTTTACAAGTCCACCTTCTCTAATTAAAAAACAGGTCATAGTAGAAATCTAGACAAACCAATATATCCCCCATTTGTCCAGCAGAAAACATTGAAACATGCTGTTGGGGGGTGGGCAGGGGAGTAATTCACTACTGAAAGGGAAGAAAAAAGCTTCAAATTTAGAAATTGCTTAGGGAGAAGTTTCTTCACTCCAGACACATCTGTGTAGACAGCAGATACAATATTTTTATAGATAGAGAGGTGCATATATAATACATTTCTGCAGGCAGAAATGGGGGACTTGATATGTCATCAAACAACAGCATGAACCTTTCATATCATAGGAAGAAAATAGTTATTGATGAAAAGAAAAATTGAAAAAATTAGATTCCTGACTTAAAATCAGGAGAAGGGTCTGAAAAATAGAACTGCTGTCTCTTATAATTACAAAGAGTAGTCCATTTTTTGCAGTTTCTCCAGTCTCTTTGAAGACATTAGTCCAGTGTTACGATCTCTCTACTTGTCAGGCAAGATAAGCAAACAAATAATTACACTGTTGGGGGATTTTACAAACGTTAGATCTACTTTTCTTCTTCTGTTTACTTTATATCAAAGTTGTTCCTGTCAGTCCTGCAAGCTGCTTTTGACTTAACCGCCTGCAAGGGAGAGAATAGGCCGTCATGTCTGATGATACCCTTAAGGCACACAAAGTTGACAGAAAAAGGCGGCCTGGAGAATTCCACTCAAGAGCTGACATGATTGATCACTTTGATGTGTATTAGCGTTCTTTAAACTACCCTCAGAAAATGACAACTCAAAGTCCAATTTAATACTCTCAGTGCTTGTGGTTCCTTTTAACTAAACATCCCTGTTGAGTCTTGTAGGACTTGCTCTTAAACACATTTATTGCTGATTATAGAATCAGCATGATACTGACATAAAATTCACTATTAATAGATCTGGCTCCATATAAAATTTTTAAACCATTTCAGTATCATAAGACTTAAAGTCACATCATATAATGAAATGTTATGCTGATAGAAAGTATATAGTTTAGATATCTGAAGAAACTGCAGGAGGACATGACAATTGTCATGTTTCCATATTCTAGTGAAAACAAAATCTAAACACTTTTTATCTGTCATTGTTCTAATACTATGAAAAGTCTACACCAGTATTTTCAGGTCTAGCTTTGCCCTCAAAATAGCAGTAAAAGTAGCTTTGTGGTGGCCTGTGTCGCAGTGTCTCAAGTCTTCATTTTGCAAGTAAAAAAAATTGAGTGTTGCAACCTCACTTTATTTCCTGAGAGTCAAGTGGGGTTTATTTTATTTCCAGTTATTATCATTAATGGTTGAGTTTTGCAACACAAATAATGGCTCATTTAGGCAATACAAGCCTGCTATTTATCCTTTTTCTGGTGAGATCGCTTCTAGGAGAAGGGAGAAGCTTGTATTGCTGTGGGAAAGATTATATATTTTTCTTTAAGTGTTTTTGATCATTTAAGAAGACTAGAAAAGTATCTTCAGTGAAATCATAATCTGATTTACTTTTAAACTGAAGAAATGTATTTTGAGTCTCCCTTTTTGAAAGTATTTCATAGTTGCGAAAGGGAAAATCAAAGCATCCTGCTTTAGGGAGAAGTAGTAATCTGTGTGCCACTGATTCTGGCTTGGAGCTTCACATTTCCATCATTTCATATTCTCAGTTGCTCGCATTTATTTCATATACAGCATTAAGATAAACGCAACAGCCAGAGCACGTGATTTTATCTGAACCAGAACAACTGCGGAAGAGACACAGACAGTCCCTGTTATTGTCCCTGTTATTATCCCTGTTATTATGTACAAAGATACATTTGATAGGAAGCCCAGAAACCATAAATTTCAGTTCCAGCTCTCCTCCTAATTGCTGTTAATATTTCTATTTCCTTCACATTACACATGGTTCATATTTCTAACTTTGACAGTATCTTTCAGTGGTTCATTTTCACAAGTGAAATATTGGACAGCTTCTTCAAGGTCACTTTAAGTAGAGCTGGGAACAGACTTCAGATTTCTATTACATTGGCATCAAGACTCATCTGCTTTGCCAGTCTTTCAACAGGATTATGGAAAATAATTTTTATATTGCAAAACAGTCACACTTAGAAGTGAATTTGGATGGTGTGATAATGTTCATTTTTATGTTTTCATCTAAGAAAAACTATTCCTCTGAAAACAGTTTTGTATTCATCTAAATGTGTATACTCAGAGCCTGTTATGGGATATTTTGCCCATTTTTTATGAGCAGGACATCTGCTGATGTAAGCTACAAAAACGTTAAATTTCAGTTAATAAGCTTGTCTTTCAGCTCATTCTGAAAGATGTAACCTAAGTTCTTTAAGGACATGGGATTTCTCAAGCTATTCCTAGTCATGCATAAAGCCATTTCCTTACAGGTCGAGTTTGAATCCTGCACAGCTCAGCGGGTTTTAAGTGCCATTTCCATCTAAGAGATATTTGGCATCTCTGTGCAGTGAGGTTTTGGTGAATTTGTGTTCCAGTTCATTGTCCAAGGAGCTTTGTTAGCTCTTCAGTGCAGCAGCATCCCTTAGCATTTACTGGGTTCATGGCCCAGCACAATGGGATCCCTAGTAAGAGCTCATGCCCCTGGAGGCATATTAAACTGACTGCGCATTTGCAAGGAGTGGCAAAGTGATTATTACTATACTTATATCTGAAATGAGGTGGAGAATTAGAAGATAGATAAAAGAAATCTGGCTTGACCTTCTTTAAAGCCTTCATAATTTTTTTGCCTCAACTCTTGATTTTTGGGTCTGACTTACACTTTAATAACTCTGCCTTGGCCATTCTCTTCTGTTAAAAAAGCACACACAAAAAGTAATCAAGTTCAAAGTTGATGCCATTGATAACATTGGCATTTGTTACACCACAGTTAGCCAGATTTAGCTCAATCTCATGTCATTCCCTTTTTGTATTACATTAGGCCTTAATCCATCTTTCAAATTGCCTTTGGCAATTAACCGAAGTGGTTATTTGAGGGGCCCAACTGCCCTCCGTTTCTCATGTAGTCAACATAGACAAGCATTGGTTTTGCATACTAGATAACTAAATTTAAGTAGGTTTAATTCAAGTCGTAGAGCTCAACAGTCCCTACTAGAACCAAACCCAAGGAGGTGACTTTCCCATATTCACACAAGAAAAATACAAGGAAGAGAGGCAGAGCTCAAATACCCTGAGGCCCAGGCCATTGCTCGTTACAAAATAATTCTTCCCCTTTCACAAGAGCCCTTCACCACTGCAGATAGGAAGCTGCAAAACAAGAGAGGAGTAAAATTGGCACCGTACAGTGAGGAGGGTCATCAAGATGATTGGGGGTTGCAATATGGGGAGGCTGAGAGGTGGGTTTGCTCAGTGCTGCTCAGAAAAGAGGGGGAATATATTGCTGTCTTCAGCTCTACCAGTTGACAAACGAATTCCAGTTTGATATTAGGGAAAATAATTTACAGGTAGGGTGATCAAGCACTGGAGCAGATCTCTGAGAGAGGCTGCGGTAGCTCCATCCTTGGAGATACTCAGAACTTGACTGGACATGGCCCTGAGCAACTGATCTTACTTTGAAGTCAGCTTTAACTTTGAAGTTGGCCTTGCTTTGACCAAAGGGTTGGACCAGATAACTTTCAGAGGTCCCTTCCAGCCTAGATTATTTTATGACTCTGTCCCCTGAAGCTGCCTGCCTTGGCAGACCATAGCTGCGCCGCAGCCAAAAAGGAGCTGCTGTTGTACAGCACATCCCTGCCTTGCCTGCCCTGGGCCACTGCCTCATGCTGGGCTCTCAAGTTTTTTTGCTAAGTGTGGATGGGAAGAGCATACGTCAGTTGAGCCACAGCACCCTTCTGCTGCTCTTGTGATATGATCAGCTCTGTGGTACAGGCATTATTATTATGTGGCTCCCTGTGCAACAGAGAACTGAATATGGAGAGTCAATGCCTTTGAATTTATCATAGGAACTTTGATCTTTCTGTTTGAAAGTACTTTGACAATTTGTTTTAAAACACCTGACAAAAATAGCTCAGTCTGGAAGCCAACAGGTGTTTCGGCACTTTTTTTAATGCATATATTAATAAAAAATGAGTCATTTGTGTAAATCTGTGTTAGGCTATTACAGATCTGTTTTGTACTGCATTAGAGAGATATTAACCAGGAATATTCAACATGTTTATGAGGAATGCTTCACTGTGTTCAAATATGACATGGCAACATACTTATGTCAATACAGATAAGGGCTTAAACAAGTTGGGGAAAAGTGAATATGCTTCCAGTGTTCAGGCACGGACGTCTGGTGTCAAACAATTAGTTGCATTGAGAAGCTGGACTCTCTGTTCTGGGCTGCCATAGACTGAGTATAAACTACAGTTTACAGCTACAGAATTTGGCCCATTGTCTTCAGGAAAAAATAAAATGCAAGTGTTGGTAAAATTTCTTATGTAAACGGTTGCGTGAAGTTCTGATTTCTTTTTCTATTAGGCCACCAAATTTTGCAACAGATGCGTAGTTCTCTATGATATGTTACTGTCTGCTTGCTAGTCCAGCTTTCATTGTGTTTGCTTTGTGTTTGCTGGAGAAAAGGGAGATAAGGGTGGGACAGCCAACATGAAAGCCTCAATTTTTACTTATTTTACTATTTAGAATAGAGAATAAAAAGGTTGCACTTCAAAGGCTAGATAAATTTTGTTTCATGTTATTCAGCCACAGCACAGAATTACGTCAGTAGCATGTTTTCCAAGATGCTTTGTTGCATTTAGTGTGAATAGGCTGCAGAAAATGCATAAAGACATTAAGATAAACAACGCTTCTTTCTTCCTGAGCACATCTGTCAGCAGAAGCATGATTTAACGCCTTTGCCCAGAAAAGCAGGGCCTATGTGCTTGACACATCACAGGGTACCTCTGCTTTTTAAAGCAGCACAGTCTTTGATTTCCACTCCACATATCTTGCAGTGCCAAACAGGCAGATTTGGATTTGAGCTCTGTCGCAAATATTTTGTCTGATCCAAACAGAGTGCTGACAGGGACAGATATACATGTATGCACGTATATACATACAAAATTGCACCGGCTGCACTTTTTAGTGTTTTGCAACTATGACAAGATGGAGTTTTGTTCTTTTTAGGCCTATGATTGTAATCAACAGGCTTTTTTTAATGTTGTAAAGTGTTTATGTGGGTTCCTTATGATCAGAGAATAAAGGAGCCTCCTAGACTTTGTAGCAGAAAACAAACTTTTCTAGATGCCCTGAAACCTACTGAAGAAGGGGTGGAAATTAGCGTAAGAATTGTGTGTCCCATGGGGTATAGAGCACAATATGTTTAAGGGAATTTAGAAGAGGTGCATGTGCAAAAGTAGTCAGTACCTAGGGATATTATCAGTTTATGCCTCATTTACTTGAAGCTTGTCTTTCATAGATTTTTTTTATCAGTTTCATAGAAAATAGATAAACCTGAAAAATGTGATGTGCGGTACAGGGCACCATCTTGTCTATGAAACCATGTAATTATAAAGAGAAGTCTGCTTTTTTGTATTAATTTCCCAGATTTTACTTTATTAATTATAATTTGCTTGTAAAATAATAAGGAGTTGAGGAGGTGATTGTACAGGTCACCGGTCTGTAGAAGAAAATCAGGAAAGTTGAAACTGAATCATTAACATTGCATTATGTTTACAGCTCTTTGTATGAAAGGAGAAATTTCTAATGATGACCTGATTCTGGTGGCATACCAGCTTTCCACCACTTTTTGCAAGTGGAGCTCAAAATCAAACAAAACCAAAACCAAAAGGTACAGATTCCTTAGCTTTCCCTGTTTAAAATACTGGAGACTGTTTTCTGTCTCAGGCATGAACCAAACAGAGGTTGGACTCAGGTTTAGAGAACTGAGCATCTGTTGCCATTTTAGATGCTGTAAGTTATCCTGCCTGGCATGAAGCCGTTGCTCCAGTAGGGCACAGCTCAGGTCTCACGCCTAGTTTGTACCTGCCAGCCCCACAAAAATGCCTCAGAAATTGCAAATGCTTAGGGCATCCAAAATGGCACAAGCTGCCTGTGTTTAAGTACCTGAATCTTGCCTCTTATTGTACCACTTGAAGGGTCTTTTTGCTAAGGCACCAAACTGAGTTTTCACTGCAGGCTTTCTGCTTAACTACTGGCAAATTTCTTCCCATATATTGGTGGGTTTGCTCCAATTCCATGAAAGGACCTAATATTTTCGTGTTCCTGCTGTTCATCTGTCTTGACTAGATCAACTGGAAGGTTCCTGTGGAAAAATCTTGGGCTGGCATGCATCACAGCTTAGCTGTGATTTCAAGTGGGTGTCTCTTGTGCCTAAGTAGTACAAATAGTAGTAAATGAGTGAAAAGCTGATAAACTGTTTGGGAAGGGAGCTCTTTGTTCTGATATTTGTAGATGAAGCTCTTGGGACTTAAACTGCCCTAAACTATAAATGTCCATACGCCTTATGTAGGAGTTGTGTGTGCTAATTAATATTAATGGTGTTAGGAACAGTAAATCTGTTACTTTTGTATGGAAAGTGGTTTCGTATTGCTGCATACTATACGAGCAGTCTTGTACTTAATTAATACATAAATTTCTAGTAAAGGGAAGTTTTAATTAAATAAAGGAAATGCTCAGTGGTCTTAGTGGTTCTGAGTATTTTGACCCTTACTATCTTCACTGAAAGCACTTTTATGTATTTGTGTGACACTGTTTGTGTCAGCTCAACAGTGATACTTCCATTTTGGAAGAGGATGAAAAGGGACATATATTTTTATCAGCCTTGCAAAGTTGTCAAGACAGTTTACCAGCCTGTGTGCAAAATCTTTTTCCTGCGTTCTACTATGATGATTGAAGAAAATGTTTTCTGTCAGTGTCTCAGCCTACTTCTTTGTAACACGAGCCTTAAAAATTGTCACTTAACTTGTAGGTGTTTTGAGGAAATATGTGTAGAAGTAAAACATGTTAGGATCTTCAGATGAAAAAGCTGTATTTGTCCCCCTAATAATTGTTAGTGCTCTAACTAGTAAGATCTTGGGTCTGAGCTGTGACCTTGAGGTTAAAAAAAATACTAATTAACAGTCTTTGAAAAATGCTAATTAACCCAGCCAACCATTAAATTGTTTAGATTACATTTGATAGTATTTCATTAATATAAAATATAAACTCAGACTTTGTTTATGTATGAAATGCCATTTAAATTAGCATTTACTCTTAAATAATGTTTCAGATTTTTAAAAAGTTTTTTCTCACTAATGTAAACATTCTCATATCCTTTGAAAAATGTTTATTACCTAAGATATTTTATTAAAATCCAAATTCAGCAGAATACTTAGGCATTTTCTTAATTTCAGCTTCTTATTTGCAAATTAGTGTTTGCTTGTTTACTAAATAGAGATCAGTGTTGAATTCCTGTCCAGAACTGACTGACCGATTAGTTAAAACAATTGGTGTTGGAGCTTCTCCCTGTGGTAGGGAAAGACAGCCACGGTGTTGTCCTCTGTAGGTTTCTTTGTAAGAACCAGTGTTGGGGATGTCTTGGGCTGTATTTGAGTGAAAGGGAAGAGATCTGGCGTGAGACAAGAGCATCATTGGGGGACCGTGCGGTGTGGGACAGCCTAGAGGTACTGCAGATCAGATGTATGCTCAACACAGGCTAAAGACCATTTAAGGCTTTGGGACAGATCCGAACCAGAATTCAGCCCACAGCAAGATGGATTAAAATCAATCTTCTTCTCACCTCTAAAAGGGGTGCACAGTCTGTTCCGGTGCCACATAATGGGGCAACCCTCCTGTTGTTTTAAGTGTATGTAACAGGAGGCAGAAACTGCTGGGAGTGTTTGTCCTTACAAATAATAACAATACAAATAATAACGTGCTATGGCTTCTCAAAGGAGCCTGTGTTTCCTGTAAGGCTTTCTAGTGCAAATTCTGAATGTTTGGTTTGCACCTGCCTTGTGTTTGATCCTGTCTTGCTCTGTAAGGGCCCTTGCACTGATGGCGTGCTGTGTTCCTTACAGCACACCGCATGCCTGGGCTGCCTCATGTACCGATAGCTCACAGAGCTGGTGGGAGAGAATCTCTGGGTTTTTTCCAAAGACCATGGCAACTTAGCAGTGTAATTATAGAAATGACGTTTCTTCCCCCATTCTTCAAGGGGGGAAAGAAAAAAAAACCCTTAAAAAAATGTGAAAGCATCTAACTGTAGTCCCTTCACTAGTAAGGGTATAATTTACTAAATAAACTATATTCAGAAATATGTAAGTTGTATATTTCCCTGCCACAGAAGACTGTCATATTAATTTTAAATTGCTGGAGGAAGTGGTTCATTGTTTGGATGGATTGCTAAGCAGCTTTTCTGTCGGGGCTGTGAGAAGGAAGCCTTCCCCTTAAACGTCCAGGAGTTAGCCACGTAATTTGGTTAGCCCTTCCCACTGCAGCCGGGAGTCACCGAGCAACCAGCTTCAGCTGAAGTAGCCCTGTTTGTGCAAGAAAACCTTCTTTCTGAACATCTTCCTCCTGGTAGACTTTGTCCTAAAAAAAAAAAGAGATCCCTGAACAGTTTAGGCTTCCTAGTTGCATCATTAGAGAGACAAATCCAGCTGCTTTTCTTTTAATGGTCACTGTGGTCCCTGCAGTAGAAATCAATGGAGTTGGGACATGGGGCCTTGCGCTTTGTGGTTCTCAGCTCAGTGCGAGGCTCGTTACATCTGGGGCTGCATACAGGTTGAGATGAGCAAAGGAAGGTGTGGATGAAGACACTTCAGCTGAGCAGGACCTGCTGCAGCGTCTCTCAGGCAGGCATGCAGTGTCTGCAATCTGAACGCTGTAATTGTGGCTGCCACTCCATGACCAAGAGAGAACCGTCTGCCTCCCCCAACTTTCCACAGAGCTGACAGACAAACTTAACTAGTCCTTTGATAATTAAGGGGTGAAAACATCAAATCCCTAGACATAGCCATCAGCACCTTTTATAGTGTCTAGTAAGTCAGTAGGGTGACGGCAATGTGACGACAAGCTGTGAAAGTGTCTTTAGCCCACAGTGCAGTAGGATGGTACGTGGGAGCGCTGGAATGAAAGTTCGTGCATGAATGGTGGAACGTAGTGTTCGGTAGAGTATTTCATCCTAGGCAATATGGTGTAAGTATCCTTGGACAATAAGCGGTTCCTGAGCTGTCCAGATTACCATAAACTATCAATATCCCAATAATACAGCACCCACAGATACAGTTTTCGTCTTTCTGGGGCAGGCAAATTTGCATTTTTAATTCAGAGGAATCTCATTACTCTTATCCCAAAACTGAAAAATGCTAAAACAAGGTAAACAAGGAAAGCCTTCAGCTCTTTTGCAGTAAATGTTATTTTTACATTTCAAAATGGATTTAATTGAATGGATGAAATTCAGTTCCAGAAGCCCAGCTATGCAGCTGAAAGAAAGCGGAATGATCCTACATTTGATCATCTTTTTTTTTCCCAGCTAAAACTTGTCAAAAAGAGTAATTTTGTTATGACAGTAGCTTTTTCAAATTAAATATCTGCAGCCTTCTCTATCTGCCTAGGCAAGAACAGCATATTGGAAAGTTGCAAATGAAATGAGATAAGACATAATTCAGCAGAAGGAGACAAGCTTGGCAGTAGCGTATGAATGGGATACTGATACTGTACTTGGCATCATGAGTGGGACTAGGAAAGGTGAGATATTTGCGAGTCCACTAAACCCTGCCGTGAGGTGAGCTGCAAGCAGCTGGTTCACATACCTGAAGACAGCAGAGAGGCATGTTGCAGATCTGTTGCTTAGTAGAAGCATACACCCTTCAGATGTCATTATCTATAGTGATTCAAATAGTGAATATAATGATCTGAGCCTTCCCACCAGACTGAGGGCTTTTCTCATGCACCCCAATAAATGTTGTGGCTTTTCAAGGATTGTTCTTCCATTTTTAAGGCAGGGGAATAACTAGCCTGATATCTAGTAAGACAGCAGCACAGAACTTCTTAGGAATTTGATCAAGTTATTACTTCTGATAGTAACTGACTATGGAAAAGAATTGTGTGTTTTTTCTAGTGGCTGTTGGTCGTTCTTTTTTTTTTTTTTTCTCTTTTTCTGAGATACACAGTGAGACTCCACATTCTTATTATACATAACAGAATGTTATTAAAATAGAATTGCAAGCATAATATTGCTTACAGCTGTACAATAGTTTATAAATTACAGTATGTCATTCTTACTTTTTGAACTCTGTTCTGTCTTCAAAAAGTAAAATTTGGAAATGGCTTGTTGGCTTTTCAAAGATAATATTTCAGTAATGTAAAATAGTGCACAAAGCATTCTGGTCTGAAGAAACTAGTTCTTTAACGAAACCCGTGTAAGCATTTCACCATTCATGTTCCTTGCTGTCCTTCATCTTTTTCATAAAATGATGCATTTCAGATTCCAGGTCTGTCAGCTCTACTAGATATCTAAAATAGAAGCTGGACTATTGCCTTCTCACTCTTCAGTATTTTCTTCAAATGTGTACTTTCAGTGATATCTGAACAAGCCAATTTGTTTAGACCTTCCATTCATTTTCTCCTAAAGTATATTTAGGCCAAAAACCACAGAAATAGCTTTAAATGAGTTTTCATTTTTAACCTCTGTAGATCTTGGCTGAGGCCGAAGTCCTGGTACCTATTATTTTCATTGCTTGCATTACTGACAAAGAGTCTCTGGAGTGCAAAGTCCAGTGCAGCCAGAATTTGCTGTGCAGCCTCCTTCACCCATCTCACCCCAAACCAGTTTTTGTAGCGTGCAGACTTAGACCCATTTAGGTACAAATATGTTGAATATTTTGTGAGGATTCTGCTTGTTCCTCTGGAGCTGCTGAAGTAATTATCATATTTATATAAAATCAGTCTTTATGAAGGTGTTTGAAAACTGCACAGTTAGAAATCATAACTAATTCAGCCTCACATACTTAGACCTTTTGGTCTCTCTTGTGACCATGTGCACTTCTGTAGTTGTACTGTTGAAGAGTAATTCAGGGTTTTTTCTTACTTTTTTGGCCTGGGAAAAGTGAAAGTGCATTCTGACTAGGATGGGTGCACAAAGCCATTTAACCATTTAGAGCTGAAAACTACCATCTGTGCTTGAGAGCTTCCCTGGTTTCCTTCCACTCTGTCAGCTGGTCTAATAAAAAGACAGAATCTGTCTGCACAAACGTACTTTTAAAAATCTACCATATCTTTTTTGTTCTCTCAGAGAGTTTTTGGTTGGGGTTGTTTTGCTGGCTTTTTTTCAAATTAGATCCAAGTTATATTTAACATGAGACCCCACCTGGAGTACTGCATCTACCTCTGGGGCCCCCAGCACAAGACAGACATGGACCTTTTGGAGCGGGTCTGGAGGAGGGCCACAAAGACGATCAGAGGGCTGGGACAACTCTCCTATGAGGAAAGGCTGAGAGAGATGGGGTTGTTCAGCCTGGAGAAGAGAACGCTCTGGGGACATCTTATCACAGCTTTTCAATATATAAAGGGGGCTTATAAAAAAGATGGAGAAAGACTTTTTACCAAGGCCTGTAGTGACAGGACAATGGGCAATGGTTTTAAACTGAAAGAGGATAGATTTAGATTGGATATAAAGAAGAAATTTTTTATGATGAGGGTGGTGAGACCCTGGAACAGGTTGCCCAGAGAAGTTGTGGATACCCCATCACTGGAAGTGTTCAAGGTCAGTTTGGATGGGGCTTTGAACAATCCGATCTAGTGAATGATGTCCCTGCCCATGGCAGGGCGGGGGTTGGACTGGATGATCTTCCGACCCAAACCATGCTGTGGTTCTATGATTAAGGTAGCACTCAGCATAGAGAGAACACAGAGATACTTCAAATTTTGTGCATTATAACCTGGGGATTTGGTTGAGATCCAAACTACAGGAGACTGAGAAGGAAATCAGACTATTGCCTGAGAGCTGCTATTGGCCTCTGTATTTATTTTTCTTCCAACAGTAGCATAATATTTAGTCAGACTAGGCTGATCATAGGTACAGGAGCCTTTGATGTGCAAGTGCAACAGACACCATGCATTTTGGGACACGTTTCCTTTAAATCTTGCGCTGTACAGTCATGGTTTGGCTCATCAGCAGTGGGCCAAGGATCACAGTAAATTTTAATCAAACAATTTCCTCTTTTGTAGCTCAAAATAGGCCTGATTGTGGTAAAAAAATCTCTTACATCTGATAAATGATCTTTTGCTTGACCAATCTATACGATCACTGCGTTTTTCTGAACAGTAGTTATCAGCTTGGTATTGCCTAGACCTCAGGGAGTTTCCTCCTTGAAATAAAGCAAACTGTTTACATGTCTTCTAAGTAACCTCTATATATGTCTAAAAAGAGCATCAATATCTTTCAAATAGCATGAGGTAATTAATGTCACTTTCTTTTTGCCCCAGGTGGTTTAGTCTTGTGTGCAACATTCTTGAGTTACAAATTAATAATGAATACAGTACTGAAATTTATCCATAAAACTACTCAGAATAAAAATTAACTGTGGATAAATTAGTATCACTTGTCACAACATCAGAAATCTTTAAAACATCAGAAAGATCTTGCTCATTTTAAATAGGATTTTAAGATTTATCTCAGCATCACTGTAAGAAAGGCTAAGGATCACAAAACAGGATTACTAGTGGTGAAACCAAGAAACTAAGGAAGAAACTAATATTTTTATAGCACATAAAATAAAAAAATGTAAACCTGTTCTACTGAGTGTGGCAGATGAGTATTACTTTGACTATCATTCTACTTTAATAAAGAATAGAAAAACGAAACCAGGTCCCATTAGTGCCAAGTTATTTGACATTGTGAAAACAACAGTCTAAGGAAGAAGATGTCTAACATGAGGAGCATGCTCTTGCCTTAGACACATCAGTCTTTCTCTAAATTCTTGTAATCTTACTAGAAAATTAGTTTTACTTTCTGGGATTATGTTCCAGTTGTACTATGTATAGCTTCTGCCAGCAGCTAATTCACTGTTTTAATATTCTGTTCTATCCAGAAGTTTCAATATCTGTTGATTTTAGTCATTCAGCACAGACTTCAGTAGAGAGAATAAATGAAATGACCCTTTGATGGAAAGGACTACATTAGTTGTGGCTTTCAACTTACTTTGAAAGACAAGGTGTAATGAAGTTAATTTCATACTCAAGTGTATGCTTAACAGTTTTTTTAAACACTTTTTGATGTTGTCTACCTACATGCCCTAATTCTTCATCCATTTTTTTCTCTGACATTCAATTGAGATTCTGAGCTTATGGTACCACCTAATGGGATGACATCATAACATACCATTTGTCACAGAGTAGTGAACATACATATTGTGAACTGTGCACCTTAAACCTGTCTGGTTTCTCTCAAATTCTTTGCTGTATTTCATTTTTCTGCATCACTTTTTGAGTATCTCAATTTGTTTCTGTCCAAGTGAAATGACTTTTTTAATGAGGTAAGTAAAGCAGCCAATTAAGTCACCATGAATGTTCTTGAGCTGAACTCTCAAACTATTGTTTTGACAAGAGAAAAGATACTACTTTTTCTTTAAAAAGCCTTCTATATATCATAGTTTATTACCTTTGCTACTTTTGTTTCTGTGTTGGGTGTCCGTGCCCAGGCAGTGGCCGGGGGAGCTGCTGGGTCAGCCTCTCTGAGGAGAGGTCGGGGCTGCCCTGTGACGGACACAGATGGTTCCAGCTGGCTCCAACCAACCCATCGCAGGGCACAGCTGAGCCCAGCAGTGATGCTGGTGGCACTCTATAATAACATATTTAAGAAAGGGTGAAAAATGCTGCACAGCAGGTGTGAGAGAGAGGAGTGAGAAAAATGTGAAAGAAGTAGCCCTGTGGACACCAAGGTCAGAGAAGAAGGAGGGGGAGGAGGTGCTCCAGGCGTCAGAGCAGAGATTCCCCTGCAGCCCATGGAGAAGACCATGGTGACACAGGTTATCCCTCTGCAACCCGTGGAGGACCACAGTGGAGCAGATATCCACACTGCAGCCTGTGGAGGACTCCACACTGGGGCAGATGGACATGTCCTGAAGGAAGCTGCAGCCCGTGGAGACCCCATGCTGGAGCAGGCTCCTGGCAGGAGCTGCGGCCCATGGAGAGGAGCCCACACAGGAGCAGGTTTTCTCGCAGGACCTGTGGCCCCTGGGTGACCCACGCTGGAGCAGTCTGTTCCTGAAGGACTGTACCCCATGGGAAGGACCCATGCTGGAGCAGTTCTTGTAGAACTGCAGCCTGTGGGAAGGACCCACGTCAGAGCAGTTCATGAAGGACTGTATCCTAGTGGAGGGACCCTACACTGGTGAGGGGGAACAGTGTGAGGAGGAAGGAGCAGCAGAGATGAAGCATTATGGACTGGCCATAACCCCCATTCCCCATCCCCCTGCACCACTGGTGGGCAGGTAGAAGAATCAGGAATGAAGGAGTGAAGTTGAGCCTGGAAAGAAGGATAAGGGGGAAGTATTTTTAGTTTTGTCTTTGTTTCTCATCATCCTACTCTATTTTTAATTGGTTATAACTTAAATTAATTTCCCAGTTGAGTCTGTTTTGCCCATGGTGGTAATTGGTGAGTGATCTCTCTGCCTTTATGTTGAGCTTTTTCATCTTATTTTCTTCCCCTTTACTGCTGAAGGGGGGAGTGAGAGAGCAGCTGGGTGGGCGCTTGGCAGTCAGCCAAGGTCAAACCCACCACAGTTTCCTACTTCTTCCACAAAGAATTGGGACTGTATCCCACTAGCTGAAAGCATGCACTCCTAATATAGCAGACTGAAGATTGTATTAGCATTGGGAAATCTATGTGTGACTTCATGAAAATTAGTGTATGCCGCTTTATTCCCATGGCACTCACAAGGAAGAAAGCACACTGTGGAAAGATTTAGAAGATGTTTGCACTGGGATATGAAACACTGTCACCCATCTAAAATTACTCCAATGTTGCCTTTCTGACTTGTCTGAAATTTCATTGAATCTACATATTCTTTGTTTGGGGAATATTGAGAAGACAGTTCTAAACATACTGCCACTTTTAAGTAAAACATCAACTAGTGCAGGCTATGAAAATATCGTCTGAACGTAATACCCTTTTCAAGCTCAACTTGCACTTGCACATCCTTCAGGACTGAAAAATACAAATTGTGTATTTGGTTAGGAAGGCAGGGCTCTGCCCACCATGAAAGTCTTCTGTATACAGCCAGTTTCTTTTCAAGCTGGGAAATTCTTTGAATTAAGTTCAGGTCAGCTGCAGTCAGCTTTTGATACAATGCCTGATCTGTATCCTCATTCTGGAGCTATTGTCTGGAGCTTAAGCAAGTCTAAGCTTGAATACAGCAGCATGGTTTTGGTTTGGTTTTTGCTTTGCCCACCCAAAGCTTCTCTTTTTATCAGTGGTGATTTTTTTTTCCATTCTGTGTTGTGCCTTCACTGAGTTTTTTCTAGCTGTAGGAACTTCCTTAGTATATTCTCTGCTGTCAAAGTGCTATTGCTAAAATGAAGCATGGTCTTGCTGTTGCTAGGCTAGGGAGTACATTGAACTCTGTTTTGGAGACCTTGCAGCAAAGGAAGCTTAACATTGACAAAAGTGTGTGTGACATATATTTGTCACAAAATTAATTGCTGTAATTGCTTCCTCATACTCACTCTGGCTCATAATTTCTGCATGGGCTTATTGCAGCCATCATCATGTAATAATGTAGGGCAACTGGATGTCTGCAACACAGAGAGGGTAAAGTGTAAAGGTGATATGAAGCCACCTTTGTTTCTCCTTACTTTGGCTGTACCAATGATTTCGTCTACTGACTTGCACCAAAATGTTCAATGGTAATTTGTTCTGCTGAACAGCAGAAGTTTCACAACATTATTATTACAGGCTCTTGCTTGGAAGGTTTGTATGCTGTGATACTAGCAGGATGTAATTACAACTCCAATGTGTAAAGCAGTGGAAGCAAATCCCTAAGGATATTCTATACTAGGATAAGTGTATGCCAAATTATACTCAGAGCTGACTGCAGTCCCACATTTGGGATCAATTTTCAGTGATATAAAATGCTCTGGTTTAAATAGAAATAGCCAGGACAGTTTCTCCACTGAGTGACTCAACTGTGATCTACAGCTCCAGTAATTCATAGAGGTTGGTAGGGAAGGGAATCTGAACCAATAGAGCATTCAGTGCAATATTCCTGTTTTAGAATAGGACATATGATATCTACTGTAATTATCTACAGTATATTGAATAAAATACCGCTCTGTCCTGAAACTGAAACCTAATTGGTAAATTGCAACAATCAATGTGTAGCAGATATCTTAAAGAGAAAACCTACAGATGGGGTTAGATTCAATTTCATTAACATTTAAATGAGTGTTGAGTAAAGAAAATAAAGTGTATGCTGATGAAGTATGCAGATTTTATTAATTATAAAAGATGTTGCAAGCACCTCGAGCAGAAACAAACAAATAGACCTAAGTGTGTTTCTCAATCTAGATAAAGTATCAGATGTTCAGCTTGAAAAAATGAAAACTGATCAACTTGAAGAAAGACAGCCAAAAATATGCACCCTTAGAGAGGTCAGAACACTTGGAAAGCAGTTTTGTGCCATGAGAGTTACATTAGAGGACACAAGATGCATTCTGAACTTGCTGCTCAGTTTTTCAGAAAAAAGAAGTTCAATGCAACTTGGTTTTGCATGTCAAATCCCTGTGTAGGGTGTTAACACTTCTTTTTTTAAATGCCTCCAGTGAGAGCATGTTTAGAATTTTGTATCTGACCCTCAGCAACTGCAGGCTAGACAGCTGCTGATAAATTCAATGTTCAAAAACCTCCATCAAAACAATGTATACTAGGATAATTTGAGATCTTGCTATTTATATTTGGTTGAAGTTATGAATAAAGAAATAATCAGTCATTGAGCTTTTGTAGCCTCCCAAATTAATAGGAGTTACTGGAAGGACTCATCTTCATTTCAACAGACTTTAGGTAAGGATCAAAGAGCCTTGAAACACCTATCAGTAAATTCAATCACTAAATCATCAAAATTGATTGTTGGCCAATAAACAAGACTTTCAAAACAGGAAGGTAACTTTGAAAATACTGCTGTTGTTTACTCATTAAGAATAGTGGTATTGCTAACATGTAGTCTGTATTTACAAGAATTTACTATTCAAGTTTTAAACCTATGAGTTTACGTTGCTAAACCCCAAATTGCCTTTATGTTATTTCTTTCAACTTCTGAAGAGAAGTCACATGACTTTATATTTTTGTCAGTAAAAGGAGATTAAATGTTAGTAATAATATGGGAATGTTTTTAATATATTACTAGTGGTGCTTGTGAGCAGTGTGTAGCTGTGTACATACACGCGCATCCTTTTATCAAAACCTACAGTAGTTTTTTCTTGTCTTTTCAGTGATAACTAAAATGGCTTTCAGTTTTATTTGGGAGTTTGGCATCTGATGATATTAAACTTACTAATCTGTTGAAATATTAATGCTTCTTAATACACCTATAAATATTTGGTATATGAAATAGGCAAAATAATACTTCCACTGGATAATTCCTGCCATGCTCCTATGACAGTGAATTTAGTGAATTAAATGTGGTGTGAATCTCAGGATCATTGTACAGTGTATAAGATGCATTAACAGCAACTGCCACCAAATCACCACTGAACATCCCTTAGTATGGGAATTTAAAAAAAAAAAAAAGCATAAATATGGATTTGTAGTGTTAACAGCATTCAGGGATGGTAACATCACTGAGAAATATATGCATGCAAGAGTCAAAATACAGAATGTAGTAGCTTTCTTTCAATTTGTACCTTGCTGTAAACCCCTTGCAACAGTCCATTATTGTCCTAACTCCTCATTCAGTTGGCCTCTCTTTACCTGCCATCCCTTGTCTGAACTTTATGTTTCTTCTCCAATCTTTGTCTTTCCTTTGTGTCTTCATTAATCCATCCTCTTCTTTCCTATGAACTGGGAAATGGGATATAAAGAACAAGAGGGTATGATGCTTCACTTCTTACCATAAGTCACTGAGAGAGCATTAATGGGAAGAACAAGTCTTTCTTCCCCAAAATGGAAAGAAAAGCTTTAGAGGAGTAACTACACCCTATATCTTTTAATTTTCCTGTAGTATACCATTATATGGGATTCCCACTTAAACACTTCCATCTCTAAAGGTTGTGCTCAATTCAGGAAGTATCTTCTATTACTTGCTACTTAGAGAAGAAAGTATTAAATTAGTTATAAGATTATGTATATTGATGCTGTGACACACATTGAATTCCTCTCTGAATGTTGTCTGGAAAACCTTTTCTAGTATTTGTAGGAGACACAGATAAAGAATGTGTTCTGGAGTGAAGCCATGATTTGTGTGTTTTCCATCTGGAGAGCTCTCACATTTGACAGATCTCCAATTTTGGTTCTCTTTTGCCTCAAGTTAGCAGCAACTTAACCACCGTGTCTGTGTGTGTGTGTTCACTGAATGTAGGCTTGAAAGACCTACATTTGGGTCTGAGCCACTGAGTTAACTGACTTAAGAATATCGGCAGCATTGGAAAAGCCCTACCTAAGCCGCTGCATCCTTCTTGTGCTGCATGTGCCAAGGTACGTGGTGTACTGCGTGGTATACGTGGATCATAGTGCTTTGTTAAGCTGAGCAGCTGCATATTTTTCTTCTTTGTAGTGAAGTCTAGAACTTGATTGTCCTTCTGGCCACAGAGTAATAGATCAGTGAAAGGCACTGGGAAACCCACTACGCTCATGTGGCTTATTCTACATCCTCACTGGGAAATTTTCAGTTGGCCTTCAGCCAGCAGCTCCAGAGAGCCGAAGGTGAGAGTGTCGCTGAAATCAGTGGATAGGATTTTTGTGTGGGGTGAAGGAGCAAGAGAGACAATGCTTAGGTCCAAATTACTTCAAAAAAACAACCTCTGAAAGAATGAGAGAGACTTCAGGTAGATTAGCTCCCTGATCTACCTGAAGTTTACTGAAGTATTTTTTTGAAGGCTACAGTATTTTGTTCTGAAGACTTCATTATTAAAACCACTGAAATGTATTGGAAGGCCACCAATTGTTGTAAATCTCTATTCAGGAACTAAGAGATATGGAAACTAATTTTGACTTGTTTGCAGAGAAATTTCCCTGTGCAGAATTGCCAATGACACTCAACTTATCAGCCTGTCAACCTCTGAAGCAAGAGAAAAGGGTATTAAAGCAGATATTATATTATCATATTCAGACGAAATACCATCAGCAACTTAGGCCACTGTAGCCTTTCCATTTGTAAAGTACATCACAGAAATTACTTCTATCCATTAATGTAGTTTAAATTATACTTTTAAAGTGATTTTAAAATGTTCTTCTGCCCAGTGCTTTTGGTGGGCCCAGTGGTCTAATTTCCCCAAGGCTTCCTTTCAACCATACAGTTGAGATACGGTTACTGTTTACTGTGATTAAA
The DNA here is from genome assembly GCF_018139145.2 of Gymnogyps californianus. NCBI lineage: Eukaryota > Metazoa > Chordata > Aves > Accipitriformes > Cathartidae > Gymnogyps > Gymnogyps californianus. Next base: position 54,048,272 of record NC_059472.1, on the reverse strand, counting down.
AAACATCAAAGCATTGATTGTCTATTTCAAATTCCTTTACCAAGCTAATTTGAATCATTAACTGCCCCATTGAAGTCACAACTCAAATTGTTTCTTCAGTCTGCTTTTCTATTTTTCCTCCTTCTTTAAGTAATATTCTATTCTCTTCATTAATTTTTAAGACTCTTTCAATTCAGTCAATACGTGATGTGAAATTTAACTGTCAGATTTGCTTCTTAAAAACTAAAAAAAAAAAAAAAATTAAGATACTGAAATGCCTGAAAGGGAACCAGAAATCTCAACAAGATTGTACAATAATAAAAGCAATAAATAATTTTCCTTAGAGACCCTTAAATGGATGGATGAGTGTCATTATTCCATTTGTAAAAGGTCAATAAATTGAGACACGGGCTTCACAGAGGATGAACTCAGGGTCACATAGCAACCTGGCAGCTCAGCCCAGAGTGAAACGCAGTCAGTCTGCTTTTTCTGGAATGAGCTGGCAGATAATGCCAGAATATCTTCCTCTCTGTCCTTCAGGGCATTTCCAGTCAAGGAAGGTCAATGGAGAGACAGGAATTTCGATTGCAAACTGCTATCAAAAGTATGCATAATCTTATATTCAGTTTCATTTTTTTCCGCAACTCTTTGCTTGGGAGCAGAATGTGGAAAATGAAGGTGAAACCATCTGTGGTAACCTGCTGGATTGATGTTTCTGTCTTTACTGTGTACTGTAATGCTGAACTTGATTTAGATCTTGTCTCCAAAGGAAAGAGATTTTTGCCCTGACTAGCATTGTTTTTAAGCCAATTTCATTAACTGAATGAAGAATCTGTGTATGGATACCGACTTTTGCTCTCCGTCTTCTTTTTATTTTAGTACTAACACATTTTCTTTCTAATGAAACCAAGGTAACTTTGTCTTTAAGATAGATGACAGTCAGCTAGTTCATACAGTGATTGCAATTCCATCAGCTCAATCAGATTTAAAGTAATAGTTTTAAAAACATGCAAGATGGGGCCTGGCATTTGAAATACTGTATAGCCTGGTCTGAGGAATTGCGTAGGAAATCCCAGGTGTCCAAAAATAACAATCTAAGCTCTACAGTAGAAGTGTTTCGTATAGGTAGCTGCTTTTTCAGCTTCTATGACCAGATCCACAAGGAGTACAGAAAAACTAGCTTTGGCCCAACCTGCCTTTTAAGTTTAAAACCAATCTATTGTGCAGATACAGGAAAGAATCTCTGATCTACAAAATACTGCACATAAATGTTTTATTCTGGAGCTTAGATACTGTAGGGATAAGATCATTAAAAATGCATAAGTAGTGTATATACCTGTGGGGAACCGACTCAAAATAGAGAGGTAAGGGGAAGCAAGGTGCTTCTGCACCTAAGAGAGAAAGGAGAGAACACAAATGCAATGAACCTTTAATAAAATGGCAAGAAAGACACCTAATGGTCAAAAGGAAATTAACAGAATACAGCAATCATCAGAATACAAATCTCAAAACAAATGGCAGGACTATTTGCTATCAGAGTCTTAAGATGTGCTTCAGTTGTTTGCCACATACTGTATGTGTTGCTTCTGCTGCTTGCCACACACTGTATAAATATATAATATAAAGAGAGAGAGAGCATGTGTGTGTGTTTATATGTATTTTCCATACCATACTGCATTTTGGATTATAAATGAAGCATCAAAAAGCACAATTACAACAGAAAACACAGTTCTGCTAATCCAAAATGGAAAAATGGGACTTCGATTTCTCATTCTTGAATATATTCACTTTCTTTCAGATGATTCAAACTGTAATATTTATAATGTAATTAAAGATTGCTTTCTCCCTCTTTGCTCCAAAAGATACAAATAATGGATTTTTTTGAAAATTTGAACAGCCATAAGGTATGATTTGAAATAGTGTTTTCAATGGAGTCAGTAACCTGTTAAAATCTAGATCTAGCCATATGTAATCCCCCTTTGCTAACTGAATTTGTCTCCTCAGAAGAACATTTGGTAACTAAATAGGCCTTGCCATCTGTCTTGAGCTCAAGGGCCTTCACAGTTTTAAGGATAGCAAATAAGTGCAAGAGATGTGTCTAAGGAAAAAGAAGTGAAGTAGGGCTGGAGTTTCAGTATTCCCAAAATTGACGGAAAGAATTTACAAGTGCCACATAAACTGCAGGAACCGAACCAAGAAAAAAATTACAACCTTCAGTTAAAAAACGGAGGAAGTCAGTACCTAATGCCTGTGGAAACAGTACCTTCAAACACCTTTTCCCAGAAGACAGTGTGTTACAGCCATCTGGACACCAAGGAGCTGCATGTACGGTCCCTCCTACATGGCCCTATGTTCTGCTAAATGCAGTTCATAACTTTCAGTGCATCTCTTAAAGGATTCCCAAGATTCATAAGGTAATGTAATACCTAATGCCATTTAATCTTTTGGCTAATATGTGTACTCAGTGTAAGACCAAGGAAGCATATACCTAGTTATGTACTCTCTTACACATACATTGTAGCAGGCTTGAAAATAGCCTAGGTGCTGCCCCAGAAATGTTCTTGTTATGTTTTGGTGGTTTTTTTCAAAAAGGACATTGATGCTACATAGATTGCATTGGAGGAAGCATGAAGCCAGTGGGAAATGTTTAATCTTAGAACAGAATAGAATACTTGTACAACCTAAGCAGTGACATGATGCTCCTATTTATTTATTTATTTATGAACTTCTAACAATTATTTAAGAGTATAAGCCAAATAACATCAATCAGTTAAACTCCATGAAGTTCCTAAGATTTGATTTGTTGTACCAATACTCTGATTTCATACCAAAATAAGACCTTTAAAAGACATGAAGCTGCTAAACTGTGCTTCAGGCACATCTGTTTCTTCAATTTTACATCAAGAACCTAAGATCTGTTTTGTTTTCTTCTTTCTATCATTTACACGTGTATATACAGATACAGAACTGCATGTCTTTAAAGGCTGTTCCATCCTTCAAATAAGGGCTTTTAAAGTCCTCCTCAAGCCAGTTTGGCCTACTGTGATGCTTTATCATTTAGCCCTTGATTGCAGGCCCTACTTAACATCCACCGTAGGAGACTTCCCCCAATATTGTTCATGATTTACCAACTCCTTCTCTGTTGTGTCTTTAGAAATCACTCTTGTGCTTCAGTGACCCAGAGATGCTCCATCAGCAATTTCAGTTTTCTGCTTCCATTTTCTGGCCACTCATTTTGTCATTTTCTAGTATCTGCAAGTAGAGCAATTCTTCGTAGAGAGACAAGTGATTTACAGGCATACTTTATACTACAGGATGCAGAGAAACCTGGAACATATTGGCAAAATTTAAGAAACACTGTATAGATTAATTTGATATTTCTTACAAAGTATGATACATACCAAAAAGGCAAGTTTGAGTGACTTGAGTTAGCGGAGAACAGCAGCAGTGTATGTCTTAGTCCTCTTGAAAAGACTCTATTTTTAAAGGAAAATAGGCATAATTTGGTTGTTAGGCAGGAATATCAGTGCCTGTTCTTCTGAAATATGAGCTCTCTGGGTCTTCTACATGTGGTTGGCAGGTATTGGGCTGTCCTGTATTATAGCTATCATCTACTGTATGGGTTATGAGCAAAACTGATTTTATCCATAATAATGTTAAACATTTGCTGGCCAAATACTGGATATGGAGAATTTCATTGTATCATTTGTGAGGGACTGTCTATATGGAGAACATATTACACAAGAATATTCATATTCTGTATTAGCAAAACAGATGGAAAACTAAACTGAAAATATTCTTCACTGTCCTTCTTTGAAAGATGTTTCATTGTTTATGCATCCCTTTTGCAATCATAGTAAAGGAAGAACAAACTTCATCCCATTCTGAAGGCTCTCTTACGTAATGGTATATGAAACTCTCAATTAGAATTTCTTATCTAAAAATTAATGTATTTCCAAATTGAAGTGTTGACTGTACTGTCTTTTGTCTTTTTTCTTTTTTTTTTTTTAACTGTTCCAGCTAATTGCTGGTGATATTTATGCTGGTGAAATCCATCACTTGGTGTTACTTTCCCCCACACAGGAATTATTCATCCATCCATCAAAAGGTTTGTGTGGGTGATAATGATGCACACAATAACATGAAGCTGCAGTAGCTCACCTTCAGCAATGCTCTTTCCGTAGACTCTGACAAGCTCCTCGTTTACAAGTATTCATCACGGGCACTGAATATTGTTTTCCAAAACTGTGCAGAACATTTTCCAGGCAGGAGGTCTTTACAAGGAAACTCCACTTGGGTAGATGGAGCTACGACACAAATTAGAAGCCGTGCTGTTTCTCAGCTTTCTCCTGCCACTCTTACTGCCTGCTCTGATGGTCTATGCTCAGTGCTGCTTACACGCGGCATTATCAAAAACATCCAAACCACAGCCAAGGGAGCAGAAGGCATGCAGAATCCATACTTCACAGAACTCCATCAGGGCATGGGGTCTTCCAGTTGTTGCATTAATGAAACGAGTATTCCTTGTGTTTCATTTCGGGCACTTTATTGTCAAAATGACATCAAGAAGTTAGATGAAAGCTTTGGGTTTTGTTTCTTGCTCTGTAAGAGATTTCCTGGGTGACGGTGGGCAAATCTCCCAGTCTGTCAAAGTTTCTTTCAAGGCACTGCTGTTTTGAAGTTAATCATCTCATTTGTATTTGTGAGGACTGATACTGTCCGTAGAAGTATCAGCATAGGCAATAATGTATTGCAGAACTTAAAGGATGTAAATAGCAAGGGGTGTGATGTGTTGCTTGGACTTGGAAGGGGATGAGAACTAGAAAACCGCAAGATGAATATCAAGGAATGGCTCCTGGTTTGGGGTTTTTTGGGATTTTTTGCCTTTTTTCCCCTTGTTTTTAGGACTGGGGAGTCTATTAAACTCTAGAACCTGTAATTCACCTTACATAACTGCAGCATGTATGGATAATTAATTTTAAGGAAAAAAATCTAGGCTATGCAGGTAACAATGCTAGGACTGTGCTATTTTCTTTTTTCTTGAATGTCTAAACGTCTTTGTCACTCAGACAAAAGCTTACAGCAAATAATCCCTTTTATTTTTACTTAAAATTGCATCCATCTCTCCATAGTGCAGAGACTACTACCATGGAGCCTTCTCATTAGGAAGCACTATTTAAAATGACTGCTCTAATATATGAGGGAGAGGCCTTAGACATCCTTTGGAAAAAGCGCAGTGAGCATAAAAGATTTAAATGTTACATGGTACCTAAATTGTCTATTTCGGCTGGTAGAGAAATTGCCAAGGCGTTATTATGACTAAATGCAATTCATCTAAGTTAACTTTAAAGTTTATATTCCAGGGAAGAGTGAAACCTGGAAAGCATCCACAGTGATCAAAGCTGACAGCATGATCGTTTTAATTCTGAAAACTGAAGCAGCTAGAGCAAGCACTGCAGGTGAACAAAAATACTGCAGGTGAACAAAAATGCTGCAGCTTCTTCAAAGGATGATAAGTTTTAACTAGAGCAATTATTTGGTATGCCATTTAATGCATGAAGTAGAATACTTTTTCTTAAGACCTTAATTGAGAAGGCTAAAGTTTAAAATTACCTCTGGAGGAATTCGTTAATAAGATAAAAAAGCACTTAATGCAAAACCAATTCTTGAATCACTACTTTGAGGACGGTGAGCAAAATCCATGGGAGTGATTACACAATATACTGTAGGACTGACGCATATTAACAAAGTCTTAATGCAAACAAATTTATTTGAATCGATTTTGCAAGTGGTTGTTCTGTTTCAGTAGGTGAATCAGAGAAGTACCAAAGAACCTGTCATTAACAGGCTTCAAGAACAAATTGTAAGATCAAGAAATGCAGTGGCCAGCAGCAGAGTGTGCAGACTTTGAGATTCAGTGGGAAAGGAGGGGTGACATTGTAAGGTTGCTTTCCACCTTGGAAAGCCCTGTCTGAACGCAGGTGCTGTAAAACCAGCGTCAGCTGGTGTCATAAAGCCAGCTCAGTGAGGCTGCTTGGGCCCATCCCAGCCAGTGTGTCAGCTTTTAAATTGCACTTTACATATTCAAGGTGTTTCACCAGCACTTGACTCTTTGATCCTCATACAACCCCTTGGCTGGTAGTGCCTCATTGATACAGAACACTGAAAGAGAGGAAAAAATTTAGATCCCAGTTTTTCATAATATCCACCTCCAGTTTCCTTAGACACCAGACTCTGTCACAGATTAGGCATCAAAATCAAGATGTGAAAATAGATACTTCTGAAAATACCTGATCATGTGCATTCCCTGAAGACAAGATACATGAGAAATGTGGATCCATGGATTTCCTTCTCAAGTCATTGTGGACTGCCAGAGTCAGTGCCTGCTTTGTGCTCATCTGTCCTCCTTTGCCTTTTTCTTGGTATTTTTCTCATCTCGCTAACGTGTTAATCTTCAGCACTGACCTAGAGAGGATTTCAGAGAAGAATTTCCATGTTGCAATAGCAAGGGATTTCTTGTAAAGATGCCCCCTCTCACAACAATTTCTTCAGAAGCTACTTGTTGTCATCTTATTTAAGTGTCTGCTGATGAAAACTGACAATCTGGTCCTTTTAATCATTTAATGTCACATCAAATATCTGTAATTAAGGGAGAAGAAACCCTTACAAATGACGCATGTTTGAGGCTTTTTTTTTTCCTTGTGTGACTTAAAACCTAATTTGTTACAGTATATGCTGTGTTTTCTGGTAGACTGTTCTCTTCCTCACTTTAAGGCTGAGAAGTACGATAATAATGTACATTTATAGTGCAATTAAATCTTTTTCTCATTCCATTTTTTGCTCTGCCTCTTATTTTTCCCCTTTTTCCAGACTGAAAATCTGTTCATAAATCACATTATGTGTTTCTGTATACTTAGCATGGATTTTTCATTTTCATTTCTCAAAATCTACCAAAAAATCCATGCAACTTTAAAGAACTCTCATGAATTTTAATGAAGTAACTGCCAATTTTTTGAATGTTTGAGGCGACATACTATTATTTGCTTTCATATTGAGTTAATATTGCAAACTATGATGTTAAGTGTCTAAAACCATTTTTTTTTTGGTTTTTTTTCTCCCCTTCACAAAAAAGGCAGATGCACTATCTGCAAAAAAAGAAAAAGGAAAAACCAGTCTCAGTATGTGTTTCTTAACAGATCTCAACCTTTCTAAGAATATTGTATTGATACTTATTTATCAGTTTATTTTAGAGTACCCAGATGCCTTAATAAGTCAGGCCTCCATTGTACAAGCTACTGTAGAAACATACAGACTTTACAAATGCCGCTATTGCAAAGACCGTACAATTTAGAAAACAAGAGTAATAAATCAGCCTAGAAGCAATATATTTACATTATAAAAAATTAGAGGATTTTGCATTAATTAAGAGTGTGCTTAATTCAAAACCAAACGGTGATAGGGAATGCATAAGCATAACTTGCTCCCATCATTAGTTTACTTGACAAAGTTTTCTGTTAGCTTTAGAAATCAGTACCATTTTTCTTTCAGAGATTTTATGTGATCTTTCTTTATGCATCTATCATTTCCACAAGCCACTCTGGGACATTTTTTTACATAAACTATCAAATCTTACTTGGTCTTCTTCATCGACCTTTATTGCTAATTTATTTTCCTTGTCATAGTAAAGTTCATGAGAAAATTGTTTTTGACTCTGTGGTAGATAAACTTTGCCTCATATCTTTTCCAAATGGTAATGAATCCATGAAGTTTTAGTGTTAAAAGAAAATAACATTATGGAACAGAAACAGCAAAAAAGTTCTTTCTATTTTGGAGATTTATTCCAAACTGAACTTTCTTAGGAGGGCTTTTAGTTTCTCAGATACATGTAACATGCTGGGTATGATCATAGGATACTGGCACCTACTGAAGTATTTGGAGGTGAGGAGAGAATAACCTTGTCTGGCTAGAATTTAGAAATCATCTAATTTAGGCTGAATGGCAGCTTCCTCTTATTCCTCTTTTCAAAAAAAGGTTACTTGGTGAGAAAAAGAATTTTAACATAAAATCTATGCAAAGGAAGTGTGGAGTCCTCATCAAATATAAATCATCTCACTACATTGATATTTAGTTTTAGAGATAATAATTTAGCTAATAATTTTTTTGAAATATTAAAGCTACAATTTGAGTACAAATTTGCCTGCGAAAATGCATTTTGACATCTCATCTGATATTTTCAGCTCACATTTTTGCTGTTATTAATAACAATCCACAAATTCTGATTTCCATAGGAAATAAGTAATGCATGCATAGCAGTAAGAACTCCCAGGCTGAAAAGACTGACTGTGAAGTTTTAGTATTACCTCAGCCTCAGATGTGTACGGTATCCTGCCAATCCTGCAGAGAATACTTGAGATTTAAATGAGTCATGTGGATGATTTGACAAGGCAAAACCAAGTGTGTCTCCAGAAGCGTGTTATTTCCTTTTGTTCTGATATGGTATCTACTCATTTATCAAATGCAAGAGCACGCTCTTTTTACTGTTAATAGACTTGGAAATATCTCTTCTAAATTCCGTAAATAGTAACAGTGGATCTATTTAGCATGGAAGAAAATGGGAGTGTAATTAAGAGTATATGATAGCATTAAAGGAGGAAAAATCTAGGCTGAGCATTAGGAGAATTTTTCTAATTCAGTAGACAGGTAGTAATCTAGTGTACAAAGTGGCTGAAATGCCTTTCTCTTTTCTTTTTTTCTGTCTGAGAAAAGAGGAAATACATGGTAAGGAGAAACCTGAGTCAGAACAGAAGTTTGCTCAGGATAGGAGACATCCAACTGAATGTTTAAGAGTCAGGTGTGTTGTCTGAGAGCATCACCTGGTCTTGCTTTGTGATCAAAGAATGGTGAGAGTTCAGAAGGCAATTCCATGTCTCAGCTAACTGTCTTAGAAAGGGATAAATCACTCCCTGGAGGAGCTGCGCACTCTCAGTAGGCTCTTACAGAAGCCACCCTGACAGACCTGTCGTCTTTTTTATTTTTTCTGAATTTGCAAAGCAGAAGGAGATTAACAGAAATACCTGCGTTACCTGCAAAAGTAAATATGGAACAATGTTGCTGAAAAAAAACCTGTTTAGCACTTCCATGATTTCAAAGCGTCAAGCTGCTTAGATCTGTTTTGAGTATTGGGGTTGGGCAGGGACAGTTTTTTGAGATGTTTGATTAAGCAGCTCTCCTGAGCAGTCTGCCTTACTCACACTGTGTAAACTACTGAGCTTTTTGTTAAGCATCTCCTGCTGCAATTTACAGCCCAGAATCAATTTTGATTTGCCTGAAAGCATCAGGTTGTTAACTGTGATGGTTTCAGGATATGCTTCATATGCGGTTTGCCCATCCATGCAGTGTTGGTGGTAATCTGTTGGGGAGAAGTAGAGCAAACAGCTGAGGATGGTAACTGTTCTCTGCCATCCGAGTTTAATTCACCTGCATTGGTGAGACAATACATAAAGGCTTCTAAATGAATTACATCCTTTTGCAACACCTAGCCCAGTGTGCATATTAAAACACCCACACTGAAGAGATACAAAGCTGAAGACTGCGAGTTTGTGAACTTTGCTTTTGTAATTGTACAGGTAGATGGAAAGTCTTTGGGCGTCGATCTGTCTCTGGGCACACAGTGCATAGAGTCATATGCTGGTCGTGCTAGGAAGACTTTCAGCTGTGTGTAGACTTTTGACCTACAGCTGAGGCTATCAGTAAAATGCACAGCTGTCTTATTCCAGGCAAGTAGCACTGTAAGTTTAATACAGATATGAAAATGTCCTGTGCTATAGAATACATATATAAGGTTGGAGAGTGAGAAAAGGAGAGAATAAGAAAGAGAAGTTACTCTTGATTTTTCTGCCCCCTAATCTGGGAATACAAATTAATTTCATTTCACTGCTGCAGAACTTGTATTTTCAAACATTTTGACTGATTTTTCATTTGCTTTGGGCTGTATGTCTTCCTTACATGTAACTAGTGCGCAGAAGTTCAAAGAGACTTTGATTCAGTTCGAGTGTTCTGAACAAAGAGGAAAAATCTAACTGTCACTAAACCCTGTGGAGAGAAGCATCTCGGACCAATTTCTGCATTTTTAGAATATTTAAGATGAAAGAGACATATCATTACTTTGTAGAAATAATGAAGCTATCCATCTAAAGTCGATTTTCTACTTCCTGTGTCTTGTTATTTATTCTTCTGTGTAAGAAACAGTTGGTTTAAAATAATTGACTGTGTAAGCTAAGAACTTCTAATTATGGTTTGTGGTTTTTTGTTGTTATTGCTGCAGTTTTTGATGCTTGCATACTTTTTTAAAATGTACTGTAGTCTTCTGGCTTTGGTGTGTCTCTGTGGACATTGGTGTGTCTTTTCTGTGTACACACAACAGTCATAGGCAGTTCAAGCTAAAAAGGCATTTGGCTGTGCCCAGACTCCTGACCCACAGTTGAGGTGGGTTTCATAAATGTGAGTATTTGTAATCCCCTCTGCAAATTCATTCTGACTTTTGGCTTTGAAACCCAAAACATATGGTCCTATTCCCTTTCCTGAAAAGTTTCTTGTCTTCCTTGTGCCCTTTTCTGTTATTGTTCTTCTCCTCGCAGTTGGGCTTAATCCCTTCACAACAAGATAAAACTCAAATAGTTAATCTTTACGTAACTACTCAAATCCTGCCCCAGCTATACCTGTGGCTGTTCCACTCCTAAAAGAATTTGCCTATTTGGCACATGATGTTGTCAGTAGAGCAGGAAGGGGATTGCTGGCCAGGTGAGAGCTTGATTCAGAAAGATATGGTTTATGAGGATTCAGTCACTTTTTGTTGCAGGGGGCCTTCTTGAAGGCTGTTGGTAAGAAGAGGGGATATCTGTGCTTAAAAAGTAAGTGTTCATACTTGATGTGCAATATGAATAATTTTTGCAAAAATGCGTGACTTCTGTTTGAATCATGCATATTGGCAAGAATGAGAGACATACTAGGTGAATGATGCGGTTTATTTTCCCAATGAACAGATGCATCTGCATCTTTTAATACCAAATCTTGCCCTCTACCTTCTTGGTAAAACAATTGAGGTTCTGTGCAAAGCTTTTCAATTTGCGACTATTCATTGGTTTGAGATAAAATCTTTTTTAGCTACTGCAGTATATTCACTCATTTTGCAAATACAAAGGAAAGCAGAATGAAAGGGGCATGTTGCAAAGCACCTTCCTTAAAATAATTGATCCGTGAGTGGCAGCACAGATCAAAGCAGAAGTTGTTTGTCCACTTGTCATTTTCTTTCGTAGGTTCCAAGCCTCAAGGAGTCATTTACATCTTACAAAAGAACAGAATAGCAACTATAAACCCAAAGTTCAAAAGTTCATAGACTGCATTTGAAATAGAAATCAGCAGGATCTGTAGACACTCATTTCCAGCCTGTATGTGTGGGGAGTGGATTTTTTATTTTAGTTTTGCCTGGTTTACTGGACAGATTTTCCAGGATTGTGGGACTGGATGAGTGGATGGATCACTGTAAAACTGATAAACCATCAGGAAGGTAGGTGTACTTAATTGTATGTCACTTTAAGCCCCCGACTCTGATGCACCAACGAGAAAATGAAAACAAAAAGTGACATAAGGTCATTTGAAATGAGGGGTCGGGGTCTGATTGGTAACTGATGGTAGAAAAGTATTATCAGGGATTATACTAAAATAACACAAAGTAACCTGTAGTTCCTGGGATTTTTCTGTATTGATTATCATTATGAATATAGGATTTTAAAGGATTTGGGGGGGTTATCAAGTCAAGTATTTTTCTTTTGCAAACAATCACATCTTACACAATTCTATTTTAAATGTATCACTGTTTCAGAAATTATTTTGATAATGTAAGCAAAGGAGTAGAATACTGGACTTCTGAAACTCTGTTCATAAAGTACTCATAGCTTCTATCTCTGTTGAATGTTTCTGAAATAAAATAGAAATATGGCAAATATTGTAAAGCAGTTTAATTTTTAAAGCCCCTCACTATGGCTATCCTGTCAGTGAGTGATTCATTTTATGGTTATCGTTCACTGGAGGTCACTGTTGTAATGATATTGTAGACCTGGTTAATTGTTTAAGCATACTTCTCAATGAATAGAGAACAAGAAGGAATGTGCATTATTCTTCCTAGTGAAAATCAGGTCAGAATGTGTCCAACCACGCACAATGGCCCTCTCTCTAAGCTGTGTCAGTTTTCTGTGAAAAACTGAGTTTCTCAGGAAAAAATAGTTACCCGAGTATTTTTTCCTTGGTTGGTTGGTTGGTTTGTTTTGTTGGTTGTTGGGGCTTTTTTTACATCAGGTTTAATCTGAATTGAGAATTTAATGAAAAATGTGCTTTAAGTAAGGATTTCAAATATTGGTTTCTTGGATCCTATGGCTCTGACTTTCTTAGCTCCTATGTCAACTGACTTTTCTTGATTGCTTAAAGATTCAAATAGACAATGAAAAACTCCTAAATCCTGTCCTGAAGTAACTTTGCAAAAGCATGCCCAAAGCTTAGTGACCTTTAAAGGTGGACCTGCGTAGCATTAGAGCCAGATAGATCAGATGGTTTGTTCTCATTGTGCACATGGGGTTGTTTCAGCCACTTGACTTTCGTTTGAGAACTGTGGATCTATGTTGGTTTTTTATTGTATTTAAGATGAAAAGAATTTCTATTTAGGAAGGCAGGATATGAGGCTCAAAGGGAAGTCCTGACTCTTACAGTTCTTTTCTATTGCCAACAATTATGCTAATAAAAAAAAAAACAACAAGATTTGACTGATGGATGAGAATGGTCATGAGAAAAAAGTGGTTTGTTTTGTTTTATTTTGTTTTGTTTTGGCTTCTTCCAGGAAGGCATGCCTACTTCATCTTTTGTCTAGATTTGATTAGCTTTCTAAATGACTGTAGAACAGAAGAGTTTTCCAGTAAACATGAACAGCCATCCTTGCTAATGCCTATTAATCTAGCTCTTCAGATGTTAGCACTGTTCAGCAGTTCTGTGAGAAAAAACAAAGCTAGCATTATTAAATTAGTAGAAAATAGTGGTGGTCTAAAAGCTGTATCATTTCACATATTTAACCAAGACTCTGTGATGTTTGCCTGGTTTTCTATATTCAGATCCACAGTCTACTGCAAATGTTCATTATGTGTCTCAGTCCATAGATACAGAGTAAGGAAATGACCTCTGTTGTTTGTTGCTACGGAAATAACAAATTTCTGCCATTTCATCATTTTAGTAAAGTTCCTGCACTTCATTCTTGTGCCTGTTGCAGTGTGTTCATTTAACTGTATGATTTTAAATGGAAAGCATTTGGCTAATTAGCAGGCAGCTGTTCACTTAAGTAAATGACTCATAGAGTGATATTTATGGTGCATAACTATTTTTCAAGCCTGGAGAAACTTGAAAAAAAAAAGACACAAAAGCAGATGTTTATGCTTCTACAGCCATGAAAAATGCTGTGAAAACTGACTGCTGCTTTCATTTCACGATATTTTTCTCAAAACTTAAGTGATAAACTGGTAACCCCAGTTTTTAACTAATATCTTTCAAAATTAATGAGATAACACTGTAAAGAAAATATCCAAAATACTTTATTTCCAGTATTTGTGTGAGCTGAATATGTAAAGTGAATGATCAGACATCACATGAAGAGGCCTCAAAGTTTATGATATGCATAGGCTCAATTAACACTTAGAGTACAGGAATTTGCAATTTGGCTAAAGCCTATTTGCTTTTTTTGCTTTATATTCCAAAACAATTATGTATAAAATAGTTCAACTACAAATCGGAAAATATCGATCCCCATAAACATCATACACATGCCATTTTAAAATAGCATTACTACAGCAAAATACCTGCAGTGTTTCCTTTAGTCTGCTTTGGGAGTTTATAGTGTTACAGACTTTAGCATTTGGAATTGAATGCTTAGGGCATTCCCTATGAAGACTACCTTGTGCCCATGCTTCTCCCCATGAGCTGGTTATCTCAGAACTGAAGACGTCATCTTGGTGTTTTGGGAATGGGTTGGGTTTTTCTCCCCTCTTCCCTCCCCTTTAATTTGCCTGGCATTTGTCCGCTGTGTCTCTCCCACTGTCAAGTACTCTTCCACAGTTCCTCCTGTCTCTCCTCTGCCTGCTTTAGTGCATGCTCTTCTAGGTGCTCAACCGTAGCTCTGGTACAGTATAAAATCTGTTCTGAACAAAGAGAAAATATAAAAGAGAACACTTTTTGTGTTCTCCACTCTCTTTCTCTTTTAAAACTGGGTGGTGCCAGCTGCTAATTTAAGATTTCTGAGACCGTACCGAGTTCTGAGTACGAAGTTCTATAGCATTGCTGGCTGGATTAGGCAGGTGGATAGTTTCTTTTCTTTCTTCCTTCCTTTGTTGTACTCCTGCACCCTGCTTTCAAATTCTTCTGAAACTGTTTTATAAAAGCTGTTGATTAAAATACACAGGGTTTGGTTATTTTGGAAGGACTTAGTCTTCTTTCTCATATAAATGAGGGGAATCTGGCTCTCTAGAAGTGGCATAGGTACATTCTACCACAAAATCTGTTTTTACATTTTTTGTTGTTTTTACTGGGACAAAGAGAAAGGACATTTCCTTTATGTAACCAGAATGCAGTTTAAATCTTAGAAATAGTCTTTAAGAAGGAGAATAGGTACTCTCTTAAATAATGATTACATATTTAAAGAGGAGGCTGAGGTGGATCAGTGTTTTGTGACTATGGATTAATGGACAGCAAGATTCATCTGTAGTTTATTTTATTCAACAAAAATGATTTTAAGCTAGATTTGTTGCTGATTGGATAGTCAGCAGTAACCATCAAGGAATTGTAACCAGTCTGCCCAACCCTATATAAATTGGAACTGCTTTACCATGCTTTGTCATTGTACTCTCTGTGACTAATCTGGAAAAATGTATTTCAGTACAGTTTGGAAACAGGAGGTATACCAAGATGGAATGGAAAAGCATGTAAAGCCTAGATTTATGCAACAGAATTGGAGGTTTGTTGCTCTTTTATCACCCATTTTATTACCTATTTTATAAATTCACAATCATAGCTCACTGTGTTAAATTTAATTACCTTGGCATATAAAATGACTATCCTAATTTCCTAAATAAAAAGGAAAAAGACAGCAAAAGATTGGAGAAGCACATGTTATTGTCAAGATAAAACCTTGAGCTAAACTACCAGTCTTCAGAAGCAGAACGACGTCCCTAGCTTGAGAGTATTTTAAGATTTCACTTTTCAGCACTCTTCACCTCTCAACAGCTTTGGAACAATTCCCGAAGTGAGACTTTACAGCTGTTGTAATAGTTATTCTGTGATATATTTGAAATATAAAATGTATTCTATATAGAGCAAGATTTCAGCAACCTTAAAAAAGATAATTTAAAAAGATCAGTTTAAAACCATGGAAGCCTCTTGTAAAATGGAAGATTGAACTTGTTTAGTACATAGTTGCTTTCTTCTTCCTCTGAATATTAATTGACTTGGACGATTGCCACAAATTAAGCAGTAGTTGAACTGAAAAACACAAAATAAATTCTGTTAGAAGTATGGTTAGGTGAGTTACCATAGCCAACCATATTTTTTTATCCTTAGCAGGTAGAATAATGTTCTGCTAGGTGGCTAGTCTATAATGGTGTCCAGAGCGACAGAGTATTCTATGTATACTAAAATGTATCTAGACAGTATTGATTTAAATGGAGGATAGAAAAGACTTCATGGTTGTATTGGGTTTGCGTGGCAAGGTTTTGGTAGCGGGGGGGCTACAGGGGTGGCTTCTGTGAGAAGCTGCTAGAAGCTTCCCCTATGTCCGATAAAGTTAATGCCAGCGGGTTCCAAGACGGACCCGCCGCTGGCCAAGGCCAAGCCCATCAGCGACAGTGGTAGCACCTCTGGGATAACATATTTAAGAAAGGGAAAAGAAGTTACAGGGGAGTAGCAGTTGCAGCAGGAGAGAGGAGTGAGAAGATGTGAGAGGAACAGCTCTGCAGACACCAAGGTCAGTGAAGAAGGAGGAGCAGGAGGTGCTCCAGGCGCCGGAGCAGAGATTCCCCTGCAGCCCATGGTGAAGACCATGGTGAGGCAGGCTGTCCCCCTGCAGCCCATGGAGGTTAATGGTGGAGCAGATATCCACCTGCAGCCCGTGGAGGACCCCACACCGGAGCAGGTGGATGCCCAAAGGAGGCTGTGACCCCATGGGAAGCCCATGCTGGAGCAGGCTCCTGGCAGGACCTGTGGCCCCATGGAGAGAGGAACCCACGCTGGAGCAGGTTTGCTGGCAGGACTTGTGACCCTGTGGATGGGACCCACGCTGGAGCAGTCTGTTCCTGAAGGACTGCACCCTGTGGATGGGACCCACGCTGGAGCAGTTTGTGAAGAACTGTAGCCCGTGGGAAGGACTCACATTGGAGAAGTTCGTGAAGGACTGTCTGCCGTGGGAGGGACCCCACGCTGGAGCAGGGGAAGAGTGTGAGGAGTCCTCCCCCTGAGGAGGAAGGAGCGGCAGAAACCATGTGTGATGAACTGACCCAAACCCCCATTCCCCGTCCCCCTGCGCCATTCGGGGGGAGGAGGTAGAGAAAATCAGGAGTAAAGTTAAGGCCGGGAAGAAGGGAGGGGTGGGGAGAAGGTGTTTTTAAGATTTGGTTTTATTTCTCATTATCCTGCTCTAATTTGACTAGTAATAAATTAAACTAATTTTTCCCCAAGTCGAGTCTGTTTTGCCCGTGACGGTAATTGCTGAGTGATCTCCCTGTCCTTATCTCGACCCACGAGCCTTTCGTTTTATTTTCTCTCCCTTGTCCAGTTGAGGAGGGGGAGTGATAGAGCGGCTTTGGTGGGCACCTGGCATCCAGCCAGGGTCAACCCACCACAATGGTAGCACTGGAACTGTAGTGTAAATAACAAAGCATCTCCACAGTGTAATGGTAATATATGCTTATGTAAACCTCTATATATGCACATTAGATGAGTAGTTAATAGCTCATCCCAATTTATATTCTTTTTCTGATATTTAATGTTTTAAATGTTGTGACTCACTCCCTCAGTGTCTTTATAGTAGTAACCAATCTGTAACAGGAGTAACAGCAAACTTCTGTCGTATTCACCAGTGAGTTCTGCTGACATCGCCTCTGTATATTTGTTAATTGAAAAATATTAAATCTGTAAGATTTAATAACTGCATCTCTGTTGGAACACAAAGGTATAATCTTTGCTTAACAATTTCTAATAAAGGGTATGTGTTCATCTTTTTGTTAGAGGGATAAATGATAAAACTTTCAGAAAGGCAGGCATATTTTTTTTCCATCTTATTTGAAATTTACTGCCTTTATGCAGTCCAGGCGTGCATTCAGTGAGCTGGCAGCATGTAGAGTGTTTGGGAACAGCTTTCTCAGATAAACTTGCATTATTAATGAAACTAGATTGAGTTTTGGAAGGAGTGCACTTTCAGTTGTTGACACCTGTTGCTCCATTAGTATATATCTAATAATATCAAGGTAGGAGTCTGTTTACCACCAAAAAAATGTATTTATAAAGGAGAAAAATGAATCTGGTATTTGGCTTTTTGTGGCAGATACAATGATTACTGATCAACTCTGCAGCTGACTTCATTGCTGCTTTTTTTTTTTTTAGTAGAAAGTATATTCTTGCTTATCCAAGCAAAATAAAAAGCCCCTGGACAATATATAAGGTACATTTGAGATGGTGAATTTAAGCTCACAATTTCACAAGCTTTGAAATAAATCACTGCAGTTTGTCAAAGTGGATTTGAATCCAAGCAGATCATGTGCAAAACATGACGTGCAAGAGTAGAAAAATGCAAATACAGTAGGTTGGAAAAGGAAAAAAAGAATGAGAATTAAATTGTTCACGTATTGAAGAGGCAAACTGAAAGCATCTACTCAGCAAGTAAACCTAGAATTTTTTGAAAGAAAATTATTTACGCATATTGACATCCAAACACAAACAAAAGACATAGATTCTGATGTTTTACGCATACAGAGATGATGAGAATCAGATGGAGGAGAAGGAAAGAGTCCTGGTATTCAGAATTCTAATATATCTGAGGTAAATAAATAGCACCTAAAACCTGAAGAGGATCCAAAGTAAAAAGGGGACAATGACCAGATTGAATATACAGTGATCATGTAAGAAGCCTACTAGCTTGCTTTTTTCTTTGTCAGGCTTCAGTATTTCTTACAAAAGCTAAACAAAAGCCAAATCCTATATCTATTTTTTAAATCTGCAATTTCATAACTCTCACCCTTTGTAGAAAAATTCCATGAGTTTACCAATTTCCAGTGAAATTGCTTAATTGAGAAGCAGTACAGTGAAAGCTGAGTGGCTTCCTGTCAGACCAAACATAATATCCTTGCTTTCAAGAAACATGGTCTTCCACCACTAGATTAGAGGAGTAGCTCTTCTAGGTGCAGTGACACTGAGGGGTTCATTTATTTATTTTTAGGCTAAAATTAATTAAGTAGTAATCACTT
The DNA here is from genome assembly GCF_018139145.2 of Gymnogyps californianus. Classification (NCBI taxonomy): domain Eukaryota; kingdom Metazoa; phylum Chordata; class Aves; order Accipitriformes; family Cathartidae; genus Gymnogyps; species Gymnogyps californianus. Next base: position 54,029,748 of record NC_059472.1, on the reverse strand, counting down.
GAGTAGTTGTTGGTACACTAGGTTTGCTAAATATACCATTGCTGGTATAAGGCAGGCAGAAGGCAACCATTTTTACATATCTGCCGTCCAAAGTAATAAAGGATCAACAACAATATACAAACCACAGGGCGTTGCTTCAGTGCACAGATATCCTTGACCATGATTCCCAATATAATGAACTGAAAGTTTTTCTTAATGCATATGCATCCAATCTACGTCAGGCCACCTCGAAACAGTGAGAAGGCTGCTGACAGGCAGGTACCACTCCTGTCCAAATTTTAGGTAGAGCTGTAACACCTCAAGGCAGTCTGTGGAGGAGACGTTTCAAGTTTCTGCTCATAGGTGGCAGGATTTCTCATAGGAAAAGAGAGTTTTCTAAAACCCAACTTGAACGGTGCTAATCACCAACAGGAATTGCTTCTGTTATATAGACCGTTAGTGCTACACTTAGCTAGAGAACACCTACACAGGTTTAAGGGTTTGGCAACAGAGAGGCTTTGCTTTTGTGGTTATTTGCAATGGAAAGCAGGTGCAGTTCCACTTCGCTGAAAGAGAGAGTCTCTGGAGAGCCACCAGCTAAACATTGCGGAGAAGCTGCAGTATTGCCAGAAACCAGTGGGGCTGGGGCTGCCACTCAGTGTTTCCTTTCAGTACCTCTGCCACATGTGGCTACTTGGAAAGTCTGCGATAACCTGAAATGGCTCTTCCCCAAGGAAAGCTTCAGGAGAAGTGGCAATATTGCCTCTTACTCTCTGCTTGAAGAAAGTGAGGGAAACACATGATAGGAAGAGTTTTATTTGCTTTTCCCTGATGGACCTACAAAGTAATTCTCAGGAATAAATGATTTAACACAATTTCAAGCTATTGCCCAAAGTTCCAGCAAAACTGCATGATTTACTTTAGCCTAAGTACATGAGTGATAGTTTTACTTGGTAAATCTCCATAAACGTATTTTTGGTGAGTTGTTAAAGTGCTGCAGGGATACATGTGTCTCATCCCTATGGCTCGAATGATACCTCAGGGGATTATTTTTTCCTCTTTGACTCTGCTCCATGTTCTTCAAATGGAAAATTATCTTCCGTTATTTTCCATACCATCCTTCTTTACATTTGTGATAGGAAAAGCAGGTGAGTTCTGTGAAACTTAGCTGTAGGTGTTCATTGTGTACTTCTACAGGTCTTTTCCAACCTAAATGATTCTATGATTCTATGAATAAACCTGTTTTCCTCCTTTTAAAATAGTCACAGTTTTGCAATCTCTTACCGAATAAACCTCAATTTTATCTAGTTTTAAATAATTTATCTTTTTTTCACTTTGTGCATCTACAGTAACTGAAGCGTCAGCCTGAGAAAATGAGTTATTTTGCAGACTGTCAGCAGTAGGCAATACCTCTCCCAGTCATGCATATAGGTCTGTAGAGGAGAATTGTCTCAACAAGCATTAGACCTTGTCAAGTGAGTAATTCCTTTTTGTTCAAGAGCAAACAGTGGGAAGCGAGGACTAAAAGAGTCTTGAACCCAGGCTTTGGGGAGGGTGAGAAATGAGTTGCTGACCTTTCTGCTGAATAGGGTGGATTCACACTGGGCCAGGATCTGTCAGCCTAAAAGGTCACTAGTATTTTCAGCTGAATAGGGAACTTACTTAGGATATGGTTCTTACTCCTTTCCTCCTCCTCACCCCACTGGGAGGGGGAGGGGGAAACGGCTGCGTGGTGCTGAGTTGCTGACTGGGGTTAAACCACGACATATGGCTACACTTGGATTCTGTGTTTGTCACATTCTGTGGATGTATGTTGTTATATGTTTAACGATTACCAGTACTGCTTTGCAAAAAGAAAAATATACTTTATGTGGGAGGGAGTGTAAGCCTGCATGTAAGTATTCATGTGTCATGCAAAGCCTGTATACAGGAAAGTGTTTCTTTTGATGGCTAAACTGCCAGTTCACTCTAAAAACAATAAATGGATACATTTAGGACATCATGCTACAGGCCAAGAGGCTGTTTTGTCATGGGCGTTCAGGTCCTCCAGAATTTTGTGACTGCAATCTGTTTTAATGATTCCAAATTTATGGTTGTAGGCTTAAGCTGAGATCCTCAAAGTTTTTATATCTGCTAAGTCTCTATTTTAGAAATTAAATTCCCTTAGGAAAAAAAAAACATTTAAAAAGACATTTATTCCAGTGCAAGGTAAGTGCCTAATTTTTGTTTGTCATGTAGTTTGTTTGCCTAATAAGCGTTTGTCATTTGGAAGCATCCTTTCAGACACAGCAGGGAAGTCAAGGGCTGCACTAGTCCTTGCACCTTCACCAAAAAAAGCCATTCCCAGAAGGTTTGGTTTCCACAGACAGAAGATTATTTTTTAGATATCTATCGCATACTGACTGGGAGTCTACATGGATAACATCTGATATGATTAAAATGTGTTTTGTGTGTGTACAGCGTCTATATATATGTGCTCATTTTGTCCATTTGGCAATAGTTGGAAGCATTTCTGAAGGTACCAAGTCCCATGCATGTGTAACAAAACACATTGCTTTTACTCCTTCTTAAGCAGTATCATCTTGTATAGCACATAACACGACCTTGTTCTTGTGTAGCATGTTGTCTGACAGAAAAGAGAACAAATCCCATTTGAGTTTGCTTTTGGGCCAAATGAGCCTGCTGGTAATTTTCTAACTGAATTTTGAAATGCTGTCTTTTACCCTCCAAAAGAGGAATATTCAAGCAGCTAACACAACATATTTCAAAATCAATTAGAAAACTCATCGCTGAATTCAACTGTTTTTAAACCAGGCCTTTTAAAACAGAGATGTTGTCTTAAATATTATTTTTTCATGTTGTGAACATTGTTAGAACAAGCTTACAAATTAATTTAGGACACACCTAACTCCACATGGCATGCAGAGAATCCCTAATTTGTTGAGAATTTAGATATTTATAGGAGAATGATTTATGCACTTATTCAACCATCATATTTTATTTTAACTTTAGTAAGTTAGTTTTATCACTGTACTGATCATTTGTGAAATGCTAGAGACACATACTGCAAACCTTCAAATATCCCTGTATTTTTCTCAGAAAATCTGAATTAATAGACAAACTAACAATCAGAAATTGTGTCCTCCATCAGAAATTTAATCTTGTCAAATTAGCAACCATTACCTCTGGGAGGTGTTTTGCCCAATCAGTCTCACCAGAAGTATGGGATAAAGTCACAAACTCACTTCAGAAGAAATCAGCAGAGAAGTAACCTTATTTATCACTAAAATCAAAGCAGTAGTGTACCTTGTTTATTTTTATTTACGCTAACAGAAAGAAAGTGGCATAGTGTCAGGTGACATCACTGTAGGAAAAACTCCAAGAACACATTTAAACATGAGTTGTTTCTGCTTCTTTGGCCACAACTCCATTGTTGAATTATTCAGGTACTGCTCTTGCTGGCTATACTTTTGCCACCATATGTCAACATTTAATATATGTCAGAAAGGTTAACAGTTGTTTCTAAAGGGAGAATGTCAACTTCCCATATAGTTGGGACGCTCAGTGGTCTAGAACATGGTGGCTGGTAAATCTCTTTTAACATCCACTTGTTTTTCCACAGTAACACTAGTATTACCTGAGAATTTCTGTTTTCCTTTTAGGAAAAAGGGTTTTTTTCCATGTGGAAGTAGCAGAAATTTCATTTTAGTCAGAACTCTCATAGGAGTGAACGCTAGAAATAACCTAAGTGCTTCTGAGGGTAAAACACAGCTCACACAACTGGAGCGAAACACAATTTATATGAATCCATAATGCAAGCAGAGTTTAAGAGGTACTGTGAGGTGAGTCCCCGTACTCTCGACTCAGAAGAGCAAGTTGAGTGCAAATCCTAGTCAAGCACAGTATAATCACTTTAAACCCAGAAAAGTCCTTACCTATCTGAGAAAGGCAGGAAAAGAAAGCAGATAAATTGTCCCCAACCCAATCGAGTTGTGTCTTCTTCATAAGGTTGGAACTCACGCCTATAAGGCCACAATTTTGGCAAAGAATAGAAATTTTTCCTAGTTCCTGAAACTTAGGTGGTAGATTGGACAGCATGTAAATAGTCCCACATCAGTGAAAATGCTAAATCTCAATAGAACAAAACTGAGTCTCGATGGAATAAACACAAATACTGGTGTCTGTTCTTTCTCATGCCCTATACCCAGAAGGAACTTTTACCCTATTTTTGCTGGAAGGGGACAAGCATCAGCTCATTAAAACATGGGCACATCACAGAGAAGCCAGCAGAAGCTATTACCTCAGTCTGGCCAGGACATAATTTGTCTTCCTCAGTGCTGTACTCCTTGTCTCTTCAGCAAGCCAAGTTTCTTTCAGTTAGCTGCAAAACAGTCCAATGCATGGATAACCATTTGGCCTTTTAAAATGAACTCTGGCCAGTTTTGCTGCGGTTATCTTTTCTTGTGCTGCTTCTTTCTGCATAGAGATGTGTTCATTTGCACAGATAATAGGTATTCAATTTTTGCTGCTGTTTATGTCTTAGGAAATTAACTGGTAGTGGCGGGTTGACCCTGGCTAGATGCCAGGTGCCCACCAAAGCCGCTCTATCACTCCCCCTCCTCAGCTGGACAGGGGAGAAAAGATAAAACGAAAGGCTCGTGGGTCGAGATAAGGACAGGGAGATCACTTCACCAATTACCTTCATAGGCAAAACAGACTGGACTTGGGGAAAAATTAGTTTAATTTATTACTAGTCAAATCAGAACAGGATAATGAGAAATAAAACCAAATCTTAAAAACACCTTCTCCCCACCCCTCCCTTCTTCCCGGCCTTAACTTTACTCCTGATTTTCTCTACCTCCTCCCCCCCGAATGGCGCAGGGGGACGGGGAATGGGGGTTTGGGTCAGTTCATCACACGTTGTCTCTGCCGCTCCTTCCTCCTCAGGGGGAGGACTCCTCACACTCTTCCCCTGCTCCAGCGTGGGGTCCCTCCCACGGCAGACAGTCCTTCACGAACTTCTCCAATGTGAGTCCTTCCCACGGGCTACAGTTCTTCACAAACTGCTCCAGCGTGGGTCCCTTCCACAGGGTGCAGTCCTTCAGGAACAGACTGCTCCAGCGTGGGTCCCCCACGGGGTCACAAGTCCTGCCAGCAAACCTGCTCCAGCATGGGCTCCTCTCTCCACGGGTCCGCAGGTCCTGCCAGGAGCCTGCTCCAGCGCGGGCTTCCCACAGGGTCACAGCGTCCTTCGGGCATCCACCTGCTCCGGTGTGGGGTCCTCCACAGGCTGCAGGTGGATATCTGCTCCACCATTGACCTCCATGGGCTGCAGGGGGACAGCCTGCCTCACCATGGTCTTCACCACGGGCTGCAGGGGAATCTCTGCTCCGGCCCTGGAGCACCTCCTGCTCCTCCTTCTTCACTGACCTTGGTGTCTGCAGAGCTGTTCCTCTCACATCTTCTCACTCTGCTCTCTCTGGCTGCAACTGCTACTCCCCTGTAACTGCTTTTCCCTTTCTTAAATATGTTATCCCAGAGGTGCTACCACTGTTGCTGATGGGCTCGGCCTTGGCCAGTGGCAGGTCCGTCTTGGAACCCACTGGCATTAACTTTATCGGACATAGGGGAAGCTTCTAGCAGCTTCTCACAGAAGCCACCCCTGTAGCCCCCCCCGCTACCAAAACCTTGCCACGCAAACCCAATACACTGGTGTCAAATTCAAAGTAGGTATTAGTTTCTTCAAGAGACTTTTTTTCTGTAAACAATTCTATATGTTTCTTTAAGCCAGAGCAGTTGAGACCAAAATGGTGTCTGTTTTGATGACTGTGTCCTTAGCCATTCCTCACAGGACATGCCTTCCAGCCCTTTCACCAGCTTTGTTGCCCTCCTCTGGACACATTCAAGGACCTTCACATCCTTCTTAAATTGTGGGGCCCAGAACTGCACACAGCACTCAAGGTGAGGCTGCACCAACACTGAATACAGCAGGAAAATCGCCTCTTTTGACCAGCTGGTTATGCTGTGTTTGATGCACCCCAGGATGGGGTTTGCCCTCTTGGCTGCCAGGGCACGCTGCTGACTCACACTGAGCCTGCTGCTGACCAGCACCCCCAGATCCCTTTCTGCAGGACTGCTCTCCAGCCGTGCCTCTCCCAGTTTATACCTGTGCCTGGCGTTACTCCGTCCCAGGTGCAGAATTCGACATTTCAACTTGTTAAATTTCACGCCATTAATCATAGTCCAGTGCTCCAATCTATCTAGATCTCTCTGCAAGGCATCTTGTCCCTCAAGAGAGTCAACAGCACCTCCCAATTTAGTATCATCAGCAAACTTACTAATGGTGCATTTAACTCCCGCACCCAGATCATTGATAGAAATATTGAACAGAACTCGCCCTAGAATTGAGCCCTGAGAAACACCACTAGTGGCTGGCCACCAGCCATATGTAGCCCCATTCACCATAACCCTTTGAGCCCTGCCATTCAGCCAGTTCTTCACCCAGCGCACCATGAACCTGCTCATCTCACATTTGGACAACTTGTCCAGAAGGATACTGTGAAGGACAGTATCAAAAGCCTTACTAAAAATCCAGAAAAACTACATCCACCACCTTCCTTTCATCCGCTAGGTGGGTGACCTTATCATAGAAGGATATCAAATTAGTTAAGACAGGACTTTCCCTTTGTGAACTCATGTTGACTGTGCCTGATGATTGCATTGTCCTTTAAATGCCTTTCAACAGCACACAGTATGATCTTCTCCATAATTTTTCCAGGAACTGAGGTTAGATCAACAGGTCTGTAGGTTCGTGGGTCTTCCCTTATGCCCTTCTTATAAACTGGACTAAGGCTGGCTAGCTTCAAGTCAGCAGAGACCTCCCCAGACTCCCAAGACCTTTGGTAGATAATTGAGAGGGGTCCTGCAGTAACATCCACTAACACTGTTAGATAAAAAATTAGATATGATCTGGCAATGTGCGCTTGCAGCCCAGAAAGCCAATTGTATCCTGGGCTGCATGAAAAGAAGCATGGCCAGCGGCTCGAGGGAGGTGATTCTCCCCCTCTACTCTGCTCTCCTGAGACCCCACCTGGAGTACAGCATCCAGTTCTGGGGTCCCCAGCACAAGAAAGACATGGAACTGTTAGAGCAGGTCCAGAGGAAGGCCACAAAAATGATCAAAGGGCTGGAACACCTCTCCTATGAGGAAAGGCTGAGTGAGTTGGGGTTGTTCAGCCTGGAGAAAAGAAGGCTCCGGGGAGACCTTATTACGGCCTTTCAAGTACTTAAAGGGGGCTCATAAGAAAGATGGAGAAAGGCTTTTTACCAAGGCCTGTAGTGACAGGACAAGGAGCAACGATTTTAAACTGAAAGAGGATAGATTTAGATTGGATATAAGGAAGAAATTTTTCACAATCTGGGTGGTGAGACCCTGGAACAGGTTGCCCAGCAAAGTTGTGGATGTCCCATCACTGGATGTGTTCTAGGTCAGGTTAGGTGGGGCTTTGAGCAACCTGATCTAGTGGAAGATGTCCTTGCCTATGGCAGGGGGGTTGGAACTAGGTGGTCTTTGAAGGTCCCTTCTGACTCAAATCATTCTGTGATTCTATGATTCTATGATCTTACAGAATTTTGAAAGAGTATTAATAATAGCTCTGGTGACCTGGTAAATTCAGATTGTGTGAGCATATTTTGCCCTCCTAAATTCTTCCAATGGATATTTTTTTATCTTGCTCAAATAACAGATACCTGTTTTTAGAATTGTTATGTATTATTGTGTTCAAAAGAAAGCCAAGTATTTTGAACTTTCAAATTTATCTCTTATATTGTTGTGAATTTTTTTGGATATTTCTCATTCCTCCCTACCAGCTCACCCTTCTCTAGAACAGACCTATAGAGCTTCCCTGGGGTCAGCTCAGGCACCTCTTAAAGAAAGATTTGGTGGATACTTTTGTTCTAATTCCTTATCTGCCACCTCTTAACTTTGTTAAAATTATTACTGAATAGGGTTCATTTTCTTCATTTTATTCTAGGGGTCTCTTTTAAAGGCACTTCATAGGTAACCATTTTTAAGTTAGTCTTACTTTTATTGAGCCTTACCTTTGTGCATGTATCTACCATGTAGGTCACAGAGGGCAAATATATAGTTTCAAGCCACAGCTGATGGTACAGTTAGCTTATAAATACATATATCCATTAAATTCATGGCCCTGGGTGCCACAGGAAGTATTACAAAAGTGTAATGAGACCCACTCTCCATTCATTCTTATACAACCTGTATTATGTACAAAAGCATAGGAAAGACTCTAATGTCCAGTTTTGCTATTCATAATGGGCTGGGCACAGCCTGGCTTTGAAAAGGACTTTTAACTTTATTCCTTGTGTCTGGCCTAAAAAATAGTTTGGAAAAAAAAAATAATTGTCATTCTCCACTGAAATTTAATTTTACAGTGTTTCTAAATGTGTGATTCCAATCAACCATGTATCTTGGGGAAAACACCTAGGCTTCATATCACATTCTGGCTTTGCAGAAAACTCCAGATGATATGCTCAGAAGTTCATGCCAAGAAAGAAAATAGATTGTTTCTAAATAAAATGTATCTTTGATACAAATCTACCACTTATAAAGCAGAGAGCTTAAATGCTTTAGCCCAAGCATCTTGGCTTTTCCTGAATCCTTAACAAAAATTCTAAATATGCAAAGGATACCTTTCTTTTTGCTTTTTGAATGCACTGCACAGTGTTAAAAGCATTACTCAAACTCATGTGTGGTATTTTTCTAAGTGGTCACTTGTTATGCAAAGAAATATGAATTTAGATTACGAGATGTTTATCTTCTTGCACATATTTTTGCTTAAATTATTTATGAAATCTCTTCTGCCAAGACAAGAAAATGGCACTTTTGGAATCAACACAGCGTTGTTTTGTTATTCCTTAAGGTGTTTTGCATCTCTTAAATGTTAATGGGTATCTCTCTCCAATCCATGCAAAAGTTTTTCAAAACCCATTTTAATCATGTGATATATCATCAAGCTAAACACTTGATAGAGTGTCTGGCCCCATTGAAGTTGCCAGCAAAATGTCCTTTGACTTCAAGAGACAAAACAGCAGAATGAATCTGATGGGTTTTCAAGTATAACTTGAGTTACATCAGCGAAACAGTGCGGATCCAAGCCGTCTCATTTCTCCTGTTATGATGACTGGTTCAGCTGGAAACTTCTCCGGCTTACATGGAGCTGGCCAGATTTTGATTCTTTACGTGCACCATCAGCAAGGGCTAGTTTCAAATGAAAAGTGAAATTTCCACCTGCATTTCAATCTAAACAGGTTTGCCTTTTTTTAAATGCAGTACATACGGAGGTAAAATAAGATCTGGGATTTTTCAAAGTCTCAAATTGAGATACTTGTCAATTTAAGTCTTACATTCTGTAAGTAAATAATTTCTTTAGCCTCAGGGAGTACAGAATACTAACATCTGTTGGGTTCATAACAGCAACTGACTTCTCAGGATACTTCTTCATTAGCATTTTCCACCTGTCTTATCAAAACTGCAGACCTTGCAGGAGTACAATGAATAGCTGCAAAAAGTAGCAATACAGAGGAATACTGAGGGTTCATACCAGCAATGCAACATTTTTTGCTTGAGTGTATTTTATTCCGGATTCAAGTGAAGGGCCTCTTTCTTGGAAAACTTGAAATGATATTCATCTTTTGAAGACAAGAGTCTTCCTTTGAACTCATCTGTAGTGGGAACAGGAGAGGATGTAGTGGAGACATCTGTACAGTGGATAGGTGGCCTTGCCGGGATTGCAAAGGTAGCAGAGCGGATCAGGCCACTTGTACAGTTATGGCTTTAATGGAAATAGTGAAGCAGCTCATTTTGGAGCTGTTTGCTTCCTTGCAGCATGAAGACAGTTCAGCTGAAGGCTCATCCCACTTGCAGCAGGCACTGGCTCAATGGAGATCCAAACTCTTAAGTGATTGCTGACATCATTGTGACAAAAATAATGTCACTCAAGGTTCTTTGCTATACTAGTGCTTTAATTTCTAATCCTTAACAGATTGCAGTATTTTCCTTTATATATCTTATTAGAGTACAGCAAAAGATCATTTGAGGACTAGTTCAACTGCAAGCATTGAGCCAAAAGTACTGATTGTATGCTCTGGACAGTAAATATATACTTACTTGCCATTTGCTTTCAAGCAAATGGCTTGGTCAGTTATGTCTCTAATTTAAAGAGATTAAGACAGTTTAGCAGCCGATAGGAAACTAGAAAATGACAGCAAGATTTCCCTCCGCACGAAGCATTTCAGCGTTGAAACATGCTGGAGCAGTAACGTACCTGGCCCAGGAGCTGCAGGCATACCAAAACTTCTGTGGTTACAGTATTCTTTTGGTGTGGTTGCTCTGGTACTTCAAAGATCTCTTCTCTCTGTGCTGTGTGTTTTTCCACATTCAAAACAATGCTATTAGCGTTAGGTGAGCTTCCAGGTAGATCCTAGCAGTACAAGGGTGAGGGTTAGATCAGCCTTTGGAAGAAGTGAAAACCTTCTAAATTCTCCAGAAAAACTCCACACCATCTTAAGTCCGCAATTATACTTTTTGTCAATTTAGTGGACAACACAATCTGGTCTCTGAGTAGGCAGTTTTGCAACCTATGGCTTTTCAAGTGCCTGAGGAAGAGGAATATTACAGTTACACTTCTACTGCATCTTTAAGAATAGTCCTTCTGCTTTAAAAATTCCCCTAATAGCACACTGAAAGGTAGCAAGATAGGGATTTCACACTGAAATAGTAATTTTTAATCTTTCCAACTGTGATGATTTTCTTGATTGCACATTAAAATGTATCTGGTTCACTTGCACATAGATTTAATTATGATTTAATTCTTTGATAAGGATAAGAACTTGTCATACCTTTTTAGCAATATATTTTGCAATGCAGAGTCCTCTTGTGGCAGTATTTCAGCATGAAGTTACTAGAGGGTTTGGCCAAAGTACTTTTTCACTAGCAGGTTTGTATTTTTATTAGAAACTGTTAGTAATTTGATACTGCCATTGAAATTGTCTGGGGGGAGGAAAGACTAATTTTCTAGTAATGTGTTTGCACTTCTTAGTTCAGTATTCAGGCACAAGATTGTATTTTCCAGTTTGTTAGAAGTAAAAGTGTAGGTAGCTGATGTAAAATAAGAGTGCATAAAATCTAAAGTTTATGTGTTACTACCTTTGTACTGTGAATTATAACTGCACCTTTGTTACTAATTACATAATGAAAAATCTGTATCCGTGACATGAATTGTTGGAAACTTTGTCTTTAAATGAATACATTTCAATGTGTAAGTAAACTTACAAACATTTTCCATTTTCTGATAAATTCGTATCCTGAATTGATGTTACCTGTTTCCAATGATGCATGCATTCAGCTGCATGTGAAAACAGTAGCAAACATCTAGAGCTCACTTAACGTGAGATGAATTACGAAGTTATTATGTGACAACAGCTGTGGTACTGAGATGAAAATAAGTAGTGTCCATAAATTTCAGTGCTTGTTTAATGATAGGACAGTTTCTTGGTACTCTATAATCCATTATTTGCTGTCAGTGAGGAGACCAGATACTCAAAGTTACTTCATTTTGTATTATAAGAACAATTCTAGACAAAATGTAAGATGCAAAACGGTCCTCGGGCACTTAAAATGCAACTGAAACAAAAGCAGTCCAAGCACTAGAAAGCAAGAGCACACCTGAGCAGTAAAATGGTGCGACACCACGGGTGTCTGAGTTGCCCACTTAAAGTTTTTCACACATCCAAACCTGTGTTACTGTATGTTTTTACACAGTCAGTGTCTTGGCTGGACCAACAGTGGGATCCACAAACTAAGCATCTCCTGCAGGTCCTGATTTGCTAGGTAGACTCAGAGCATGCTTGGAATATGCTGGGCTAAGCTGAAAAAGAACATATATGCCTGGAGAAGAAGGTAATGATGATGTTTTGGGTGATGATACAAGTTTTTGCCTAGTAGCCTCATTAGAGTACTCACCTGGGAGGTATGACACCTGGATTCTGGACTTCCCTCAGCCCCACTGTGTGTGTTGAGTACCCCAACTGCCCAGCACTTCCCATTCCCTCTGCTGAGCTTACAGGGTCACTGTGCAATCAAGAATGCAGATTTTGAGGAAGGGAGCAGAAAAGAAGCAATTTGGGGGACCAGCTGGGATATTTGTTGAGAAGGGAGAATATGGGTTCTGGGTTTTGTGTCCCCATTTTTTTCAGTGGTTCCAATGAAAGAATTCTCTTTGAATACATGTAAATACAGTTTAGGTTTGATTATCTAAATGACAGTTATCTGAATACCATTAGATGCCAAAATAGTCTCTGAAGAGAATCATAAAACCGGTTAATTAAGTGTTAAAAAGTGACATGAACAAGCATATGCTAAGAACAAAAATATTGGCCCAGGTGAGCACTGTCAGGAGTTAAACTATACGTTGTGCTGCACAGATTCAGTGGTGTTGCTTCATGGAGAATTGTGTCTGTAGCGTATTGTGGCAACAGTCCAGGTAGACTCCGACAGGCTTGAACTGTTAAGCCTATTCAAATCCGCCAAATGATGTACCTTCTGGTAAAGACAGCAAAGGCTGTGTGATAGGAATAGGAACAGGGTTTTTATATGTGTAGAATAAGACTCAGGAAATTGCTTCTTATTCCTTTTGTTTTCTTGTGCACACGGATCCTCATGGAGCATATCAGCATAAAGAGTGTGTGTGTGTGTGTGTGTGTGTGTGTAACCATTTCTCATGGGGATCTAACTAGTCTACCCTAAGCCTCCCTTAGATATGTCCCCAATCTAACTTTATGGGACAAAATTTCTAAGTGAAATCTCAGACTGGGACAGAACTTCTCAAAAGTGTAGAAAACTTCTCAAAAGCATAGAAAATTTCTCAAAAGCTGTGAGATATGATGGATACAGCCTCTGGAAGCAGACTGCAGGCTGCCTGTTTGGAAATTGTCTGAAGAGGAGTTGGAAAAGATCTGCCCATGACTCTTTTTTGGAAATTGCTGTTTCAGGGTGGTGCTGTTCTCTCTCAGCTTAGTGTTGTCATTCTTGGTGATGAGAGAGCATCCTCTGCTCTCAGAAAGAGCTCCTTTGCTGTGAGAGAAGAGGATTTCTTACAAAATGTTCCTTTTCCATTTACAGGGTTTTTCAGCAATGTGCTGACTTGGGCTTTTCAGTGCTATGATGGAAACCAAAACAACTTTCTGGTTCATACTCCAGGAGGTGCTAAGTAACTGAAATCCTTTGTCATTCCTTACTTGACTAATGCCTATGTTTCTTAGCTTTTCACTCTTGAATGCAAAGATATGTTTAAGAAAATGAAACTTGAAAGCAGTAAAAAAAAAGAAAAGAAAATTACTCTTATTCATGAAATCCATATGTTTCAGGACCTCATTTATGGCCTTGCTAGGCTGAATACAATACAGATTTCTTTCTCTCATGCTTGGAACGGAAATCTTTGCCTGGACTCAGGAGAATAGTTACTGCATTTTGTGACTTTATTTAAAAATGAACCAGGAAATAAAATACTTTCCTCTGTAATGGAGTAAAGTCTAACCTATTAAGTTACCATGTCTTTTACAATTCCAAATGTGCAGGGACTTTTTGCTTAATGTAACACTAGAGAAAGTGATTAGGGTTTTTTGTATTGAAAGCTCTCTTTCTTTTTCCTGTATTCTCTTTGAAGTAGTGTGAGTAACACTTTAAAATGTGTCAAAAGTTATTCTAACTCGGGAATGGGCACTGACCCAGAAATCCAGTGATCATTTACAAATTTAAACAGAATAGCACTTTCTTTTCATGTGAAATCCTAGGTCCATTCAACTTCTTTGCACAGATTTTCTTCATTTTGCTGTGCTTTTAAAGCACTTACTGCCTTTCCATTGGGAAGAGCATCATCTATTATTTATCTATAGCTTCAAGCAGCCTCTTTGCATGCTTCTTTCAAATATGAAGCAGCCAGCACTATTTCAGCAGGAGAGTAAGTTTTATGGAACATAAGACTTCATTAAAAAGTTTTCAAATAACATCTATGTATTTGTACTGACTTATTTGTAATGCTTGATTTTCATTTTGTTTTGCATAAGTAAAACCTCTGTGTACCTGTCGTGGTTTAACCCCAGCTGGCAACTAAGCACCACACAGCCGCTCGCTCACTCCCCCCACCCAGTGGGATGGGGGAGGGAATCAGAAAAAAAAAAAACTTGTAGGTTGAGATAAAGACAGTTTAATAGGACAGAAAGGAAGGAAAAATAATTATAATGATAATACTAATAATATGACAATAGTAATAGTAAAAGAATTAGACTACACAAAACAAATGATGCACGATGCAATTGCTCACCACTCACCAACCAATGCCCAGTTAGTTCCCGAGCCGTGATCCACCCCTCCTGGCCAACTCCCCCCAGTTTATATACTGGGCATGATATCATATGGTATGGAATATCCCTTTGGCCAGTTTGGGTCAGCTGTCCTGGCTGTGTCCCCTCCCAGCTTCTTGTGCCCCTCCAGCCTTCTTGCTGGCTGGGCATGAGAAGCTGAAAAATCCTTGACTTAGTATAAACACTACTTCGCAACAACTAAAAACAATCAGTGTATTATCATTTTCCTACTAAATCCAAAACACAGCACTATACCAGCTACTAGGAAGAAAATTAACTCTAGCCTAGCCAAAACCAGGACAGCACCATTTTAGGAAAGTACACGTGCAAATGCTTTTTGGGTTTTGATTAAATTACCTGTTTCCTTCCCTATAGTAGGGGAAAAAGGTGTGTGCTGTCTTGTGACTTGAAACATAAGGAATTCCTTCTCTCTCATAGGCCTTTAAAAATTGAAAACACAGAGTAGTGCTGTAGTCTGTCTGTAACGGTGTGACAGAATTGCATTTATCATTTCAGTCTGTTAGCGGCTGTTGATCCTCAGAGGAAAAAATAGATCGGTACCATTGACCTGATAGGACAGGGACTTATTATGCTGCTCAGACAGAAAGGAGGTATGGTTGGCCACCAGAGAAGAATCTAGGCTACGGCTAAAGCTATGCTTGGTTAAGTCTGCTGGAAAAAAAACAATTTTGGAAAAAGACAAACTGAAGCGTCGAGTACCTCAGTTAACTTGACTCGAGATATTACATTGCTCAAGAGAGGATATTTTAATATAGAAAGCCCTATCCTTCATATAACACTTTATATCTGCTGCAACAGTATATAAAGAGTGCGTTGCCCTGTGTTGCAGCTTTACTCCAGCTGTTTACATATTTCCAAGATTCTGAGCACGGTCAGGTAGCAGCTGTTTCTTATTTTCAGGAGCACAGTCAGGTAGCAGCTGTTTCTTATTTTCAGTTCCTAGAGATCTGGCTTTGCTTCATTTTGCTCCCTAAGTTTGCTACAACCTGGGATCCAAAATGGTCAGTATTCAGTCTCAGTCCAATGAACAGTATCTTGTAGTTTATCAGTCATCTTTGTTACTACAAGGTTGATAAGTACAGTTGCAGAAGCATTTGCATTACTGCATAGAAGTACCTGATATATCACTTTAGATTATGATGGATTTAGACTGTTTTGTAAATTACATATTCCTACTTCACTCTGTCTCAATCCTCCAGTATTATGTTTACAAGATACAGAGCCTACAAATATGCATAGAGGAATAGTCCAGTAAAGATTTTTTAAGTTAGAAAATGCCATAAACATTTCAAAGCTTTTCCCCTTTCACAGTAAATATGACACCAAACTTACTCATTTGAGATATGATTTGGGAGACTTTGTCCACACTTGTTTGGAATATATAGCATATCTCAGACATGGCTTGGTTCCTCATGAGTAAATTTAAGTAAATTTTTCATAGAGAGTGAAAAACCCACCATAAGCATTGTGCATTTGTAATCCTTGTATCACTCTATTACTTCATTCACATACAGAATCACAGAAAAGTCAAGGCTGGAAGGAACCTCTGGAGATCATCTGGTCCAACCTGCTGGGTTGGACCCAGAGCAAGGCTTGGATTAGGCTATCCAAGGCCCAGTCAAGCTGTCTTGAATGTTTCCAGTGAAGGAGATTCCACCACTTCTCTGGGCAACCTGTTCCAGTGTTTAATTGTTCTCTCAGTGAAGAATTTCTTTTCTAATGTTCAGATGGAATTTAACTTGAAGCAACTTGTGCCCTTTGCCTCTTGTCTTATCACTGGGCATCCTTGTGAAGAGAGTGCCTCTGTCTGCTCTGTGACTACCTTTTAGATATTGCAAGACTGTGGTTAAATCCCCCTGAGCCTTCTCTTCTCTAGGCTTAACACAGCCAATTCCAGCAACCTTTCTTCCTATGCCAACTTCTCCAGCCCTTTGATCATTTTGGTGGCTCTCCACTGGACTCCCTTGAATTTTCCATGTCTCTCCTGAACTGGGGAGACCAGGACTTGGTAGAGCAGAACAGGATACAGCGTTTCAGGTTTGGCCTAACAAGTGCAGGGCAGATGGGACAATCCCACATCCCTCCATCTGCTGGCTGTACTCCTGTTGATGCAGCCTAGGACACATTTGCCTGCTGGTTCATGTTCAGCTTGCTGTGCACCAGGACCCCCAGGGCCTTTTCCACAGAGCTGCTTACCCCACAGTCAGACCCCAGCCCATACTGCTGTGTGCAATTATTCGGGATGCAGGATTTCACATTTATCTTTGTTAAACCTCCTACAAATCTTCCTGTCCCAATCTTCCAGCCGGTTGATGTGTTTCAGTGTGGTGGCTCTTCTTTCTGGCTTATCTATCTTTCCTTCTGCTTTGATGTCAACCCACAAATGTGGTGATGGTGCAGTCACTCTTGTCACCAAGATCATTTCTAAAGACATTGAATAGTATTGGACCCGGTATCCACCCTGACGAACTCCAGTGGTGACCAGCTGCCAGTTGAACTTTAAGCCATTACTCACCACCCTTTGAGTCCAGCAGGTTAGCTGGTTTTCCACCTATCTTGTGGTCCATCTGTTCAGTTCATTTCTTACCTGCTTGTCCATAACAACATGTGCATGAAGCATCATGCTGGAGACACTGCATATACACAGGTATGTACATGCAGACACAGATATGTATATAAAGAGGGATGTCCCTATAGAAATGTTCTGTTTTATCAGTACTGTGTTATCAGTATGGTTCTTTGGCAGAGGTGATAGGCTCGTGAATAATCTCTGTCAACAAAAATTGTCAGTCTAGTATGAAAATTCTGAAGATATTTAAGTTCCAGGTTATTATTGCCTTAAAACTCCCTTAAAGATGCTTCATAAAAGTATTAAGATAGTAAATTTGCTCTGTTGTTATTTAGAGCATTGTGCTTCCTTCATTTTAGGAGTCTGGTGTTACAATTTCCTTTTAAATAAATCAAATTACAATAAGTTTAAACAGCTAAATCATCTTTCTGAAATGTGTATTATTTTATTGATGCCTTAATTAACACCCATGCTACTAAAAGTGTTTCTGTCTGTGACAGATTCTAGTGGATTCATCATATTGGAGAAAAGGATCCATTGTTAAAGCACAGAGTAAAGCCAAACCCAGTTCTTTTCTGTGCAGTGCCATTCTAACTGAGCTTTCATTTTATGAAATGCCATGCAGCCCATGACATTGTTTTGTATGAAGCACAAGCGGTCTGCTTCTTAAAGACATATAGTAAATTAAGTCAGTCATTTTCTGATTGCGGACCTCAGATTTTGCCCAGTCAAATGCATTGTATTTTTGTTTGCCAAGACAATGAATGAAGTGCAAGACAAGGGACCAACATGCTGTGCTATCAGAGATGCTCAGCAATAAAAATCACTCAGTGAAGATGATGTCAAACAAGAAGATACCTACTGCTATTACCTCAAAGGAGGTAATGTTTTCTCATACAGATGCTGCTAATGAGAGCAGTTGTGTGTTCAGATTTTCTTCAGTCTTCGGAGTGCTGACAGGAATAAAAGCTGTAACTGCAGAACCCTGAAGTTGGAGAGAACTGACTCTGTCAGCCCTTGCGTGTAAGACAGGAGGACGTCTAGCATTAACGTACCACCTGCCACTCCTAATTTAATAGACTTAGTCTTAGTCTTAATAACACAAGGGAATGTAGCAACTCAAAAGGATTTGTAAGCAGTATATATTATGGGGAAATTGCCTCAAACGGGGAGGTTACTTTCAACTCCATTCTTTGGTTGGCTGAGAGATTGAGAGTGCATAATATTAATGTAGATGCTCTAGACACTAGAAATTCACATGCTCTAGAAGCTGTAAATGAATGCTTCAAAAGAAGCTTCGAAATTAATGCTCTCCTAGTTGTAACAAAAACTCACAGCTCAAGTAATTGGTCAAAGTTCACTCCTGCTTTTCAGTAACTGATTTGGAAGGAGGTAAAAATTCATCATTTAATACTTTGTTGAGCTTTCATTCAGGTTTCAGTGGAGGTTATTTTCAAAATTTGTGCGTAATTTGTTGAGATTTGGCATTTATGAAAGTAAGACAAAATACATTTTACCATGTGTCTGCTAGAAATTGCTTATAGATAAGTTATTCCAAAGAAATACCAATTTCTATAAGCTGTTTTCTTTCTCCCAGAAACAAACTGGTGAGGCCCTTAATGCATGTAATAGATCTGATTGGAGCATACATTGGCAATGATATCCAGCAAGTCTGTACTCACTAAGGCTACATTCTCATTTTTCCACAGTGGATCTGCTGCCAGAGTAGCATAAAAAAGCTTTCAAGGAGATGGGAATTGAGCTTTGTATGATGCATGTCCATCTATTTTAAATTAAAAGTTGCTTATTACCCACCCTGGTTTACTCCTGTTAAGCAGTGGTTTATAATCCAATTGTCCTGAGTTGTGAGAAAAATTTTGATGGTTTGTATGATTTCAGTGGTGAGATTCCATTATGTTCCCTGTGTGGTTTCCACCTTTTTTTTTCAATTCCAAATGATTTTATGTTTTATTGTTGTGACCAGCCCTTAGAATAATGATTGCCTCAGAATCAGTTAACCAAGAACTTAACACATCTGCAACATGTTATGATATTCTCATTTTCCTAACATGGTAAGAAACTCTGTGGAAGTCTTCCTGGGAAAGACCTTGTAAGAGGAAAACTTCTTTTTTAACATATATACGTGATAGGGGAGCAAATAGAAAATTTTCTAATCAACTGAATCTTCCAGACCAACCACTTCCACAGGCTGTATTGGCACTGACCCTTCTGATGCTCAACCAGGATCCATCTGCCAGACACTGGTCTTGTCCAAAGACTGGCTACAGAGAAGTGAATCTATTCAGAGACTGTTATACTGTTATTTTTTTGCTGGAGAACTTGTATGATACCCGATGTCTGCACTAGTCTTTATGCTATTTGATCTCTCTGGGTGGGGTTCTGCTTTTCTGAGGAATAGCGGTGCTGTAAGCATCTGCCCTCCTCTCTAAGGACAGGTAAGATTCCCATGGGAGAGGTTCCCTTTCTAAGGGAAAATGATCAAGTAGGCCCCCAACATTACTTAAGTTTTCATTCCCTGAAACGTAATCCTCTTTAGGAGAAGATTATTTTGGTATCTAAACTATACATTCATTGGCTGTTCACAGTCCTTGTTTTATCCTCCCAGTTAAGCTGCATATTTAGATAAATGTGTTTGAAGGACTTAGGCCAGTTTGAAATCAGACTGAGATACCTCATGTGCTTCTGACCTGCCATCTAGAAATGTCCTCCATCAAGCCTCTGTCTTCTTAAACTCCTGAGTAGAACCAGACTGAATTCATAACAAATCTGTTTTTCTGGTTTTGTGAACTTTCCAAGGAGAGACTGTGAATATGTAAAATTTTCTTTTTCTTAAATAATTCTCTGAGTAACTCTTGCTTTTACTGTTATTTGTAGATAGCTCATGGTATATTTTTGGCCAAATGAGGATGTCAACATTTGCTGTAGATTTTAATTTAAACTGAGATATGAACTTATTCTAATAAAGGACAGTAGCATCTAAAAAAAGAGAATCTGGTGTCTTTTCTTAAACTATTATGTATTTTTGCATTAAAACATGCTTTTGAACCTGTAAGAGGAATGGAAATTTAAGAATTTTCTCCCGATCCATTTTAAACTAACCTGAATAAATGCTATGTAGGTTCAAGCATTATTTTTCAAATCATTTACAATAAAATAATGAAGATGCATGAAAAGAATATACATAAGAAACAGCTTAGAATGACATGAAAGAAAGCCTTATTTCTAACATTCAGGATTAGAATTGCTGCTCTAACTAAATCCCAGACTGCATGAGAGAGAGCTCTTGGAAAACAGCACCATTGACAGAGAGAGAGGAAATTTTTCTTTCTTCCATTCAGAGCTCAGATCACTTCTATACCCTTTGCAACAAAACCTTGTATTGGTTTTTTCTAGCAGCTGCCATCTGTGTTTTGGATTTTATTAAGTGAATTCGTTCCCCTGAACAAAACAAAACATCATTCAGGCTACAAAAATGAGTAGACAGGTGGTCTTCATAAAAGATATTTTTCCCATTGTGTTCTATACCACCATTTAGTCTAATTATCCCTATCATCTCACCCCTCATATTGGGATTTTTTCCCCCAGAGGAAAGAAATAATGGCATTTCTTTTTGAGAACATAGAATTAACTTGGAAATCATGCAAAAAAGCAACACTGCCCATTGGTAGCCTTGCAGAAATGCTTTGGCAACAAAATAAAGGACATAAAAGGACATTTAAAATCTAGTAAATTTGAAAAAAAAAATTAACTAAATTATTTTCAGGTTCTGTGCCTGTCCTTGAGTTTCTCTGCCAGTTCACATTAGCTTTTTATGACCATTTGTGGTAGAAGTCTGAATGCAAGAGGAATGTTCATTCAGTTGTGGGGAAAAAAAAGCAATGCTCTGTGTGGGGCTGTGGGAACAGTGCTGTACATTAGGAAATGAGAAACAAAAATTGTATTTCTAACTAACTTCCATGAAAAGAGGGAGATTACTGTGTTGTAATATCATAACTTAGCTTTTGATACTTCTTTGATTTCCACTTCTTTCCTCCCCACCCCACCCCATGCCAAGACTACCACAATAATGTGTTTAGCACTATCAGTGCCTGGCCAAATTAGAAGAGATCGGCTCCAACAGTGTAATTCTATTAAATTTATCCATTACCATGCATCCCCAAAGAAAATTTTACAGCCCATTACAGCCCACTCCCTTGCATGAAATGGTGAGAATGCCAAGAGCAACCACTGAGATGAATTGTTATTGAGTGTTTCATTTGGCTTTTAAAGAAAAGATAAAAGAAAGCTTGGGCCAAGTTCTTAGACATGTGATATCTTTCAGTTGCCTTTAGGTAAAAATAAGCTGAGGTTTCAGGTGTTTCTGTCCCCCAAACACTAAATAAAATACACCAATTTGAATGCATATTCCCATATGCTCACATTCTAAAAATGTGCTTTCTAGAAGTATTCATGCTTACATTGTTTTTGTGACTGTTAACAAAAGAAAGAAAATTCCATCAATTAAATGTGTGCAAAAAGTGAAAACTTAAAGCATCTAAGCATTATTAGAATGAGCTGGAATAAGTGTGTAAATGTATTGCATATATCCAAGTCCATTTGGACATTTTCACCAGTAGTAATTAGAACAATCTCTCAACTCAGTGCCTCAGTGGAGTGGCTAAGAAATGAGAACAATGACATTTCTAACAGAGCGTAGGGTGTTATTATGTGGGAGATGCTAAGAAACAAGCCAGGATTAAAAAGAGAACAATTGCAACAGGAGTTCAATTCCCTTTTTAGTGAATTGATCAGCTTTACAATCTATTCAGTTATATAAATGAAGGAAGAGAGCACTGCACAGCCCTTTTGGTCACAGGACAGCCGTCTTCGTTGCAGTAGAGGACAGGCAGTTACTGGTGCTTTTGTTAAAAAAACATGGTCCTATTGCAAAGAAGGGGAGGGGCAGACTGAAATCCTTCTGCTATTAGATAATTTCAGGTTCTTGTGATATATAATTAGAAAACCTACAGGTACTATATAAACCCTCCTTCTTCACAGGGCATTGCAGAGGTTGAATACAATAAAGTTCTGCTTCCAGCGTAGCCTGAATTACTCCACAGTTTAGGTACAGTTGCGAGTACAACTGAATTCGAACTCAAACTCAGTTGAATCTGCACAATGGATCAGAGAATCTGGCTGCAAGGATTGTTGTGTTAGATACTGAGAAACTGGGGAGGGGGATTCTCAATACATAGAATGAAAAATTTATTAGGTGGTGTCAGAGCAGGGTTTTGCCTAATTATTTCATTTAGTCTTCATCTCTCAAAAAATGGCAAATATGGGAGTATCTGGATGTGCGTGGGGTTGAAAGCTGTGTTCTGGGAAACATGTAGGCTTAAATTAATGAACTGCATAAAGAGAGGGCAAGCTAGAGAGAAACCAGGGCCAGATCTTGTGGGAGCACTTTTATCAGTGATCAGTTATCCAATAAGAGAATGGACTGTATTGCCTTCTAGAAACACCTCTTGAGTACACCATGGCTGAGAGCATATTGACTAAGAAAGATGAAGATCAAGCATAAGCACACTCCCCTTCCCCTCCCCATTCCTCCACCTCCAAATTAAGTTAGCATTTTGGTAGTAACAAGTGAGAAAAATGTGAGAGAAACAGCCCTGCAGACACCGAGGTCAGTGAAGAAGGAGGAGGAGGAGGTGCTCCAGGCACCAGAGCAGAGATTCCCCTGCAGCCTGTGCTGAAAGACCATGATGATGCAGGTTGCCCTCTGCAGCCCACAGAGGACCACGGTGGAGCGAATATCCACACTACAGCCCGTGGAGGACCCCACACTGGAGCAGATGGACATGCCCTGAGGGAAGCTGCAGCCCATATAGAGAAGCCCACGCAGGAGCAGGTTTTCTGGAGCAGTGTGTTCCTGAAGGACTGCACCCCATGGAAAGGACCCATGCTGCAGCAGTTCTTGTAGAACTGCAGCCCATGGGAAGGACTCACACTGGAGCAGGGGAAGAGTGTGAGGAGGAAAGAGTGGCAGAGAAAATTGTTATAAACTGACCACAACCCCCATTCCCCTTCCCCCTGAGCCGCAGGTGGGCAAGTAGAAGAGTTGGGACTGAAGGAGTGAAGTTGAGTCTTGGAAGAAGGCACCTGCCTTCTTCCAAGTTTTGTTTTTATTTCTCACTGTCCTACTCTGTTATTAACTGGCAATAAATTAAATTAATTATTTCCTCAAGTTGGGTCTGTTTTGCCTATCAGTCAGCCAAGGTTAACCGATCATATTTGCTCATTGTCCTGTCCACTGCGTGGTAGGTAGCACACTTGTTCAGTGCTTCCATCACTTGTATTATAGGCATTTCATGTTATCCTTACATTGCTAACGCTTAATGGACTCATTGAAATATTTACAGAATTATCAGGGCTGACTGGCTTCCAAATATTTCCCAGAATATGTTACACAGTAATATACTAATCACTTCGACTATGTCAAAATAGGGATCATGCATCTTTTCTGAAGTTCTTTATATGGCATCTTTTTAAGAAACTGGTAGCCAAATAATTCTGTCTCCTAGCAATACAGCAGTCTACCCGAGATGCATTTTTATGTGTATACATACCCCATTTTTTAAATATTATAGCATCAGACAAGTTGTGTATGTGATAAAGTTCTACCATGTATACAGCACATCCATATGTTGAAGACATAATTTTTCAGAGCTAGAATTGCATAGCTTTGTGTGTTTAAAACGTTTGCATTGCACCTGCAAACGTAAGAAAGACCTGGGGTTGAGGAACTGTGGAAGTGTAGTTGTTAAAACCTAAGTCTCACCATGGTTTTTTAAGTCTTCAGTCTGGGCAAATACTCACAAGAATGGATAAGAAGTGTCTGGCAAATTTTATATCCTTGTTTTAAAGTACAAAGGAGCTGACGTACATAATTTTCAAACATCACCACATTTTTTTAAAATGAGCAAAACAACGTATTTTCACTAGCTTTTTTTGCAGAAATAGTGGGATTCTTTTGGCTGAAATTTTCAAAAAATATTCAGAACAAGGGAAAACTCCCAATAATGGAAAATGTCAGCCCATATGCACAGAGGTGTGTTAAGGTTATAAGCAACTGGAAAGGAAGTGTTATAACGTATTTGGCAGTCTTTGTAATAAGTGATGCCACTAGTCTCATGTATAAAAAATAACATTGTGATGCTTAGAGTTTTAGTACCACCTGTTTGACATGATGGCAAACTCAATAAAGTCAGCTGTACTTCATACTGCATTTTTGCCAGTATTTCCAAGTACCTTCTTTAGCTGTGTGCAAGCCAGGGCAAGTTGTACCCACTTCTAATTCCCTCAAGTTCGATGGTTCTCTCAGCTCAATGCTTGCCTGGTCAGATACCGCTAGGACTAGGGCAATAAGTGGATGAATGGGAGGTGAAAAACAAGCCCTCTGTTTACAAGTGCCTTTCACAAAAATGGAGCTTAAATCTGAAAGCTTCCTGAACTTGTCATTTTTAAATACACTTTGGAGGACTTACATTCACTTCTCTTCTAAGAGCAGCAGATATTTGTTGCAGAAAAATGTTTCTTCCTCACTGCCATATTGGTGTCACCTTTGTGAAAAATGCTGCATTTAAGCCACCATATTGCAAATTTATTTTAGTTTGTAAGGACATGTTTGAGTGTAGACAAGGAGTGAAGGGGAAGTGGCAGCTCTGGCAAGACTGAATGCTGTGGGAACCTACTATGTGCTGAAGTTGACAGTGTGGAACTGGAATTTGGCTGTGTAATCTGATGATCATCTTT
The DNA here is from genome assembly GCF_018139145.2 of Gymnogyps californianus. Classification (NCBI taxonomy): domain Eukaryota; kingdom Metazoa; phylum Chordata; class Aves; order Accipitriformes; family Cathartidae; genus Gymnogyps; species Gymnogyps californianus. The sequence continues at coordinate 54,004,925 of NC_059472.1, read as the reverse complement.
GCAATATCAGAAAAATGTTATTAATGTATATTGTCACAATAAAGAACTTGAAACAGTCTGATAGTGCTTTAGAAAAAAAATCAAAATAACAATTTGTCAATTTATCTGGAGAGTTGGATGTGTGTTTATAGAAACATTTGCCTATTTGGCTCATACCGTATTAAATATCATGTAGTTTCCCTCATATTACCTACCTATATATAGCTGTGGGACCTGACAAAAATGACATGATGTGAAGCCTGAACTTGAATATGTGTCTTTACCTCTGTAAATACGGGAGTGCTTCATGAATGTCACCACTGTGCAAATGAGGCGCAGGTGAGAGCACATTGCCTCGAACTCTTCCCACAAGCAGTCTGCAAGTAACTGAAAAATTCAGCAACCTGCTGTTATCATCTGTCACAGTTCAGTTCTCCTTCCTTTTTATTTATTCTTCAGTTGCAGCTGATAACATATCAAGATCTTTTCCTGTGGCACTGCTGGTGCTGATGGCAACCCATAGGTGGTTCTGTGGTAGCTGTGAATCCTGCCCTCGTCTACTTTGCTGCATTTAAATTCTGATTTATGTGTGAGTGCTTAGGGTTTTGTAAAATGAAATTACCCTCTTCTTGGAAAGGGAGCTTGTTGGTGACTATACTTGTAGGAGAAAGTAAAAAGGGAAGCCTGATGTATCCGAAGACCAGACATGAGTGTTGCTGATTTGAGTATAAAACCTGGAGGGCAGCACAGGCTTGCAGGAGTTGTTCTCTGGACCTCACATGAATTTGGCCAAAATGAGGAGAACTTGAATCTGCAGCATGAGATGGTGTTGTGGTTTAACCCCAGCCAGCAACCAAGCACCACGCAGCCGCTTCCCCCTCCCCCCTCCCAGTGGGGTGAGGAGGAGGAAAGGAAAAAACAGGGGGTTTGGGCCTGCTGTCCCCTTTGATTTTAATCCATGGAATTCACTGAAATGCTGGGGAAAAAAAACAAACAACCCAGAAGCTTGTGTGCTGAATATTTGTATTGATTTGGCTCTTGTTTTTTTTTATAAAACAGTAACCTGGTTATAGGCATTAAAAATATGCTTATGGAAGTCTGGCATTTTTCTGTATGGTGAAAACGTAAGTCGGTGTGGGTGTTGCAGTAATTTACATGCAAACATAGTTTTCTACAGTATTGTAAGATGATGAATAGATTTATTTTTAGCCTAACCACATAACAATGATACAAATATTTTAGTGATATAAGTGTTCTGCAGTAAAAATGTTTTGTTGCCTCACTTGATAGGAAGGATGTTCTTTTTTCTTTTTCTTTTACATAGACAAAGAATTTTTTCAATTAATGCCTTCCCAAAACCACATTAAATGTAATCTCCAGAAGTGGTTAAGGGTGGAAAGCAATTCTTTTTTCCCTTCTTATTTTACATCTGACTTATTATATTGCAAATTCATTCTTATTGCACATTCCAACTATTGAAATGCAATAGTAAATTACAGGCAATGGCACATTTCACTGAACAAGTAGTCATAATCCAACAATATATATCTTTTAAGAGGTGGGTTTTTTTCCTTGCTGTGCAAGGAATGGGAATTTTAAAGCAGCCTTTCAAAATACTAGCTGCCAATTCCTATTAGCCTCCTACTAATGGGAATGTTCCCCTGTGTCAAGATTTGATTCACAGGAGGCCATATGGAGTTCCTCATGGTTGCATTGCACCACTGCTGTTTGAAAGTTGCTACATCAAGGTTAGGAGGAGGACAGATGGGCAGCAAGGAATGCAATGAACAGTGTGTGAGAAACTGTGAATCATCATTTTTGGTCTGTGTCCTATGTGTAAATACCTAGAAGTCCCTTTGATATCACTTAAGCCAGTGAAGGAATCTGGCATTCTATAGATAATTCTGGATTCAGGACAGAAATTAGTTGAGCAATAAGTCCTTGCTAAAAAAAAACAACCTTCCATAAACATAGAATAACATACTTTAATGAATGATGAATAGCAATAAGAGAATGCTGAGCTCATGTTTCATTTCATTCTTTTTCTGCGTAGATTATGGTGGTCTTGAATGAAGGATGAAGTTGCAAGTTTCACCTTTATTCTGGTCACTGACAGCTGTCCAGGGGAAAAAGACTATTTCCATTTCAGAACGCAAAATTCTCTGAAGGATTATCTAATACTTAGAAGACCAGTACTTCCAAATCAGTTGGGTAGATGAATATTCATGAAGAGGATGAGTAAGAATACATGTGAATGTGTTTGCGTTGTCATGAATATGGCAAGCAGATTTTTTCAAGATAATGTAAAGCATAAACCACAAATATCTCTGCCTCATGGGAATACGGTATATGTATACATTCTTAGATTGCCAATGTTAAGATGTTAGATGTTCAAGAATATTTTCATAGTTCTTAGAAATGGTCATAACACCTCAAACCCTCATGAAATTCACAGGGGCACCAGTGATGTGTTCTTTTATAGGCTTACAACTTCATCCAGTACATCTGAAGATTAGTGTAAATGAACCTTAAAGAAGTTGGCAGTATAATTAATATTCATTCCAAGGTCTGGTTTCAGCAGTGGAGCTGCATGGAAGTACCTTTGTTATAGATGATAAAATTATGATCGAGAACACAATGCTCAGTGTACCTAAGAGCGGTTGGTAAAATATATGTGTACAAAGTCAGAGTTTTTAAAAGTGGTTGCTCAGTCTCTACCAACAGCATCTTGCTATTACCTATTCAAACATACCTATTTTTGTGTACCCAGTCTGGAGTGATCTTCATTCCAATATTTCCTTGTGCAAGCAATGACTAGCTTTCATGTGTAGGAACAAACAAGAGGGATGTGAAGACTTGCCGGAACAGTTAGGTTCCTATAATTAATATGTTAAATCCTGAATGTTTATGTTCTGATTTGTAGATAACAAAGAGAATGCTTCCAGATTATATTTTGAAGATATTTTACTTGGAATAATTTGTATTATATAAAACTACTAATGGTTGTCAGCATTGAATGGTAATTTTAGCAAAGAACGTGATCAGTCTTGCAGAATGCTGTACATGGCATTTTTTTGCTAAAGAGCAAACCTATATAGTGATGTGTAGTTTCTTTTTCAACTCTTGCCTGAAGTTGTATGCTTAAAGTTTATAAAGGAGGAGAGATAGGTAGAAGTATTCCTTTATTGAAATTTTACATAGCTAATTGTTATTTTCAGTTTTACAGAACATTTAAGTATTAAGAAAAAATACGTTGATACCTGACATGAAGACTAATTGGCTTTAAAAAGACATTTCTCTATATTAATTGAAAAGACATCTAATTACAGTATTTTGGGTAATAAAGTTTTTGGCCTATAAGATAGACCACAATAGTAATATGCTGGAAATAAACATTGCATATGTTTGCATTTACATTGCAACTGACAAGATTCTTTCCTCTGAGACTCCTCTGGCTCATTGTTAATATTTGAAGAGTTCTTGATCAAATCATTCCTGCATGCTGCCAGTGCAAAAGAAAATTCAATTAATATGCCAAAAAATGGAAGGCAAACACTAAAAGCATATTTTAAGCGCTGTATTCAACTGTGAGTTTGGCATGAACATTTTGTCCTCTATTTCACAAATATTTAATATGATAAATTTTTATTTGCAGATAGATTAATTTGCATAGGATTATTCAAGTTAGTATAATTAGTCATGTGTGTCTGCAGAATGATGGATGTATATGTTAACCAGTATTTAACTTACTATTTAACTTTTGTCCCATTTAATATTCTGCTTCTTGTATGAAGTGGAACAAATGTACAGGTACATGATTGCCACTGTTATATCCGTAGCATATTAGTTGGAAACCTTCCTAGATCTCAGAGTTGTAATATGGGTTATGTACTGGGATATAAATAACCAGGTCAGCTTCAAAAGAAGGAACATTTTATATAACTGTATTTTTAGTTCATTCAGGGCTGATAAAAGTGAGCTACTTAGTCAACTGCAATACAGGATAGTATATTCTGGGTTTCTTAGTTTTGTCAATATACTGCAAATTTGAACCCTAAATTTCTTCTGGAATAATCTTCCATAAGGCAAATACATGAAAATGTACTAAACTACTTGGTCATTTTGCAACATAGATGATGGCACTGCAGACTATACCAGAATCTGTTTCTAGAGAGACCGAAGTTAGGTCATGTGTTGTGCTGTTCACCCTGTGATTTTCTTATGGCTTGGCTTAATGTTTTTCTAAAGAAAATGAAACTTGAAATATCCAATTCCACCAGACTTGAAGTTTTCTCTTTCAAATGATACAGAGCATTTTTTCACGAAAGGTTCTGGGCAGTATATATCTTTCACTAAAGCACTCTCGCCTGGAGAGACCATGGAGAGCAGACTTCACACAAATTGCTGCCATACAGCCTGCGTGAGTTGTAACAGAATGAAAATCCCCAGTAGTGTCATCTGTTGGAGGGATTTTGCAGAACTGTCAGTCACGTTCGCTTGACAGAAGGGAAGGGTATTCTGTTTCACACCTCGGTTCATGGTCTCAGAGGTGTAATTGCAGATCACATGAAGGGTTTCTCCGGGGAGGTACCACAGAACCCGACGGATGCAGAAGGAAGCAGCAGGCTTTTCCATGGAAGTTGCCCGAGAACTAGCTCTTCTTCCCTAAGTCTAGGAGGCTACTTGTAGCGGAAATATTTTTTCCACTGACACAAAGCTAGACTAGATATGCATGAACCATGTGCTTCACTAATCTAGTCTAATGGCAGAAAGCCTAAACTATCCATATGCTCGCTATGGTCTGGCATTGCAGAGGCATGCTGACAGTTTGGCGATGGTGACTGTTCCTGTGGGCGTCACTGAGACATTCCTGTTTCACTTCATCTCTTCGGTATCATATGATGTTCTGGGAAGCTGTGTACATTCTGTTTCTTCATGCTTCACAGAGAACACCGTTACATACCCCGAACTCCAAGAAGTTAAGAAATATGCATGGTGAGATGTAACTGACCGGGACGTGAAACAGAAAATGTTTTCTCCGGCTGGTAGTTTAATACCGCCAGCCAATTTCTTTGCTTATTATTGTCTCCTCTGCCTCTAAGGCAGCCAAGCTCTCTTAGCCATGGAACATTTCATATTCCTCTCACTCCTCTTCATGTTTCTTATCATACTCCATTACGTCTTCTCTTTCAACCAGAACATTACTCTTTAGAACCATAATGCTGCTTATGTGTCCCTAAGCGTGTACTTCTGAGGGCAAATCACCTTAAAGCAAAGGGAAGTTAGCTGTGTGCTGAAGTTATCCGTGGAAGCAAAGGGAAGAATAATATCCCTTGCGTCGTAAAAGAAAAAATTATTGCCTGTGGAGTTCATTTAGGACTGCAACTAGCTTGAGAAGTTATATCATTAAGTGTTTAACAAAAAATATTCAGTTACCGACAATTAGAAACTCATTTGCCAATTATCTAGCTTCACAAAGGGCTTCTAGTTGGTCATTAGAAGAGCTTTGAAACCGAGGCCTTAGGTTAAGTTCATCGCTGACTGTTCCTGCAGTGTTGTTGCATTCCAGGTAAATTTTGTCCATGACATCTTGGTTTTAGCCATACTATTCATGACCAATGGTGTGAAAATTGGCAGCTTAGGGAAATAAATGTAACTTTGTTATTCAGTGCATTTTTAACAAAACTGCTTTGCATTCTTGCCCTCATCCTGTTTCCTAATGACAACTAGTGTTGAGGAAAAACAACATGAACAATTGCCAGGGACTTCAGGCCATGGGAGAATGGTGATCACAAAGTCTGGTAACAACAGAAGTTTATCAGCCATGTGAGAAGGAGTAGGCAGAAGCCTGTGATTATCTAGTCAAAGATTTCCACAGGTTGCCTATTGAGAGTGAATGCAGCCCCATCTAACTAACTAGAGCAGGATACTGCAGCAAACCTGTGCCCTTGACAAGGAGGTGGCATATCCTCCAGGAGGACGACCAGGGTTGTGCCGTGAAACACAGGCATCACCCAGGACACAATCACTTGAGTCTGATCCCAGCAAGAGAATATTGCAACCTTCAGAACTTCTCACTTTGGCTAAGGTTTAAAACGTGTGGAAACAGGATTGATAAATTTTGATGTTTGTTTTTCCAGATGCCATGGATTGTTTTAGCTACTTATGAGAATATGGGTGAGCTGGAATTGAAGGTATAAAGGACTGTTTTGTTTTGTTACCTGCATGACTGTGAGACAACTAGACTTGCTATAATAATTAAGCTTTTTTCGGGTTAATAGAAGTGTTTCTATTAGTACCATTTCGGATTTAGAGCATCCATTAAAAAGTCTTTACTGCTGAATTAAAATCTAAAAAACTTTCTACTACAGCACATTCTAGTTTCCCTGTCTATGGGAAAAAAAAAGGTTAAGAAAAGGAGACAGACATAATGCTTTTTATAATTGTCATAATTAAACTCAAATTCTCTATTTATCATTCTGTCTAGTTACTTTCACAAGAATGCCCTATCTGTCCAAGGTAGATGTAAAGCAGCAGAACAAATTCATATTAAATTGACTGCTTCGTCTTTTGGACTGGTAGGTAGTAGAATCCTCATATGTCACCATCATTACGTTTAAAAAAGATTAAGTCTTATACACTTCATTTCGATTACTTTTCCCAATCTAGACTTTAAAATAGTGTTAAAATACCTGGGAAATTTATTTTTTTTCTCAAAGTTTTTTTTTGACCTGCTTGGAATTTGTGTAAAAAACGGGATGGTTATTTACTTGGATATTAATAGATTTTAAGCCTTTCAAAACTCTAGAAGATAAAAACATTAAAGGTGCTGATACTAATATGTTCATTATCATAACATAACACAAGTAGCTGTGTGAGTAAAGCATGGCTGCCTTGACTGAGAAATGTGACTTTCTATAGCTTTGTGTGTGTCAGCTGACTGCATAGTTAATTGAATCATGGTAGTGTTTTTGTTACTCCATATGTATCTTTAGTCTTTTCCCATATCATTTTTTTGGCAGCAGCAGTCAGGCTGTTTTCTTTAACTGGAGTAATCAGACACAGGAATAAAAAGTTACGAGAAGTGAACTTGTAAATGTTCAGGGCTGGTGCGAGTTCCTATTTTTTTATGAGACCTGTAAGAGTGTAATCATCTTTACAGGCGCTATGGTTGCCTCAGTCAGATTTGAGTTCAAAATTTTATGAGAAAATGGCAGAAAATATAGCTGCGTATTCAGTCCAAATAGTCACACAGCCCTTCAAAACTAAAGGGAAAAAATGTTCTTTTGCACGGTTCCCAGTGATGTGAGAATTAACAGAGGACAAGTCAACCTGAGCACATGGAGGAAACTTGCCAGGTCTGCTATACGAGTGAGCAGTACAATAGGAGATGCTCGGTCAGCTCAGAGGATTCAAACTGCAGGGCCACAGAAAACAAATTAGCTGGCCACATCTGACCCTGACGGCAGTTCCTGCATCAGGCAAACCTTGAGGGCTGATTGCGGGAAACCTGAGGAGGGATCGATCCATGGGCTCCTCAGCTTTCCCAGGTTCCCAAGCAGTGTACTTGGGAGACCAGTGCTTTCTGAAGGAAAAGGAAGGGAGAGCTTGGAGGATGCATGATGGCCTCTGTGCCTTTTGCTCTTATTCTTTGATCTTCAGATGCCACCTTTTCTGATGCTGGGAATCTTGGAGAGGTCCTGTCTCTGGATGGTGTCCCTGGTGCCTTGCACCACTGGAGCCCAGGTCCAAAAATAACAGATTCTTTGATCTCTAAGCAGATTCAGGCTCCTTTTATGGTTCTTCCTATTGTCAAGAAAGAGGTGGGATTTGCCTCTCTTTACCAAAACTTTCAGCGGTTGTACAAATCTTGTGTTTTAACCCCTGCCAGTTTAAATTTGAAGTAGAGAGGCAGAGCAGGAGGTAGGGCGGTGGGTGGAAGAATGGGCACGAGTGCATAGATGGGGGGATTGTATAAACCTTATTACTGCAGGAAACCTGGCAAGTAATGCTTAACAGATCATTTTTATTGCAGTCCACCATCTCTCCCGTAGACTTCAAAGATGCATTGTAATTGTCTGAGATCACATTCTTAACAGCTGTGTTAAGACCATAAAAACTTCCCTTTAAATCACAGTCTTATGGAACTAAACCAATGTTAACAGCCTTAGCAGGCTTGGCAGTTTTTTTCTATTCACTTAGGGTAGGAGAGATCACAGACCTCTTTATGCTGTTTCCAGGGTTTTATTCTGAACTTTCTCTGTGTATGTTCTTGACCCACCAGTCTCTTTCCATTCAGGAAAAGAGCGGAATGACTTTTTAAAAGTATGCAAGGCTCTTCTGAACACAGCTTTATCATCAGCCAATAAAGTACTTGTCCTAAAAAAAAAAAAGAGTAGGATCATCACTTTTTAACATTCTACATATTCACTCATTTAAAGAATAACAGTGTTGGCCAGATCTACTTGCGCGCTCTTATTTGGTGTGTTTTCAGTGAGTTTGTGGACTATATGTGTTTTGTTTTGTCTTCTGTTTCACACTGCTCTACAAAAAACTGTTACGGAACATGGTGAAATAAAATTATGGGCCTTCGTCTCATCTCACCTTAACCACATTTGTTCTTAAACCTGAAATAAAATGGAAGGAAGAGACTGGATAAAAGAAATATATATCCCAATATTGCTGGAGCCCACCTTATTCCATAAAGCCGTTCTGGGATGGAAACAAAGGAATTCAAAGTGCAAATGGCCAAACTCTCTGTGGCTGTACAGTGTTGCAGATCCCAGGACTCTGCCCACTTAAAACACAAGATTCAACCCATGTCTTCATTCACGTGTGTTCTGCAGCTGTTTTACGTTCACTAATTCAAGTAATAATGAGGGATTTTATAAGTCTTGCAGAACTGAACTCTACTCTAAATACTTATTGGCTAGCAGTTCTTTAAATAGGTACAGAATATCAATGCATAAATATTATAATTGGAATAAAAAGAATACAATTAGTTTACTAATATCCTTTGAGCAGCTGTCACCTGTAAGCTAAAAAAAGTAATTTATTTACCTTTTTTTTTAAAATATTTATTTATTTTTAAAGAAGTTTCATGCTCAAGTAATTTCAAATTGGATAGTTACTGAAATCAGTGTCCTTCATTTTTCTGCTGGAAAGTGCTACTAAAGAAATCATACATTTCTGAAAGCAACCACCATGTTATCCAAAATTCCTTCCTTGGATCTTCTCTGCAGTGCCTTAAATAGTACACTCTGAAAATACACTGGATATTATAGTTGCAGTAGTGCAAGTTTTCTAGCAATGATGCGAACCATTTCTTTGCTAGTGCTCACGTGCGCTGCTGTTTCAGCAGAGGTTAGCCTGACTGTCAGAGTCAATAATGATCACTAGGTCTGGCTTCACTGTGAACTTCCCAAGAAGGAGGGTAAACATGAAATTTTGATCAGCTACTGTTTTATGGGGCTAATGTCATTTTGTTTCCTTTTCTCCATGCAGTACAGATTTAACATTGGCAAACAGTAATGGCTGAAAATATGAATGAAAAACAAAATTAGTTTACTTAAACATTGGGTATGATTCTGAGTTACATTTGTGAAAATACAGGTCAACGTGACTGGTCTCAGAGAAATTCTTTTAATTTATCTAGTTATTGGTAAAATGTGAGTCTGTCTTTCTGTGTGGGCATGAATCCAAGAATTTGAAAATTGTTGTTTTAAATTAACACTCGAAATCTAAAAAAAAAAAAAATTCTATTATGTGAACTGAAGACAGCTGTGAATAAGTATCTTGTATTTGTACTGTGTTTACAGTCCAAACTAGGATCTTCATGGGGAAAAGCAGGGAAAGACCCAAGCCCTGCTATGACAAGTTTACTGGACATTTTCAGTCAAGATCTTTGTAGACAGAGGAATTCACAAGAACAAATCTGTATTTACTGATACAGCATAACATTATTGCATATCTGATAAGAATTCTGTTTTATAAAGTAGCCAAAGGCTGGATGGGAGGCAGCTTCAGGAGTTACTAAAAGCCTGAAAATCTGCCTTCAAATGTGATTGAAGAAACCCAGTCAATTTAGTTTATGACAGAGAAGGGCATGAAATAGTTCTGTGTTATAGGAGCATGAGGGAACATGGCTCATGTTAAGGGCTTCTGAAAAGGTCTGTTCAAAAAACTCCAGAGCTATTAGCTGGAAGTGGATACCAGATGCATTTAGATGCAGCTATGTATCAGTGGCTAGTTACCAGAACAATTTGCTTGGAAATGTGGCAGATTCTGTTGCTTCATATCTTTAAAATCAGAATGACTATCTTTCTACAAGGTGTACTCTATGTCAACAAAAAATTGCGGCTCCATAGTAGCAGTTATGGATGTTTTTTATAACCCTCATATTACGTATGAGGACAAACAGTGTAGCAACCGTGGCTCCTCCTGAGCTTACACAATAATGCTGACATTTAACATACGATGAACCTCATGTTTTGAAAGGAAAGATGAGATTTCTGTTGAATAGCTAAGATGTAATAAAGTGAAAAGGCTGTGTACTTTTCATTCAGGTTTAAAGGAGTATGGCTTTTTAGTACACAAATTAAAGTAGATTGTATGAATCCACTCACCCTTCACCCTGAAATGAAATTAAATTAGGAGGAGGAAGTAACAAAGAATTATCACGATGTTCTGCATATTTCACCAGTTTGATATATATAGTAGTCTGCTTATGGTGTTTCTCTTTTAAAGAACCGTTTTCCTGAAGTATTTTCAATGCTATGGAAATATTTAATGCACACTTATGTATTACTCTGCAGACAGTTTTTACAGAATATTAGAGCTTAATCTAAATAAAAATAATTTAAAATGCATTACTTAAGTGATTTTTTTAAAATACTCATGACAAGATGCTTTGCACTAGAACCTAGAAATAAAGCATTTCACCTTAAAGTGTACATTATTCCAGTATATGTGCACTTTATCATTTGCAATTAATTGTAAAATAAATTTCGGGACCTCCTTGAAGTGTATTTCATTTATGGTAGTTCTATGTGATGAAACAATGAGTTACTAATACCATTCTCTTCTCAAGTGTTTTATTAATGGTTTTGAAACTGTACCTACTAAGTATTATGGAAAATACTTATTCTTTATTATTACGTTAAACTAGCAAGTATTAAAAGCAGAGATTAAGTTCATTCCATTCACTTTCATGATATTAATGCTGGTCTCACTCAGGAGTAATTCCACTGAGATCTATGAAGTTATATCAATTGGAGCATTGCTAGAAATAGTAACACACAAAAAAGAGAATTAAGCTCATACTTCCTTTTCCTTCTTTTCATTTACTGCTTTCTCTTCCACTCTTTCCCTCCCTCACTTTGATTTTCCTGTTTCGATGAATATTCCTTAATACAGTGAAGTACAAGTGAAATGGAAATATTCTTTACTATATTTTACTTGATTTTGACTTCTTGACTCTCTCTATACATAAAGAAATTTTTTTAATTCTATTCTTTATTATTGTGTTTAATGTCAGCAATGTGTGATGTTCTGTCAAGGCTAGTATAAAATAACAGAGTCTGGTGCTTTGGCATTCCCTCTGAGCCCCCAAGAGTGAAACATGCACTGTATAAATGCCTAACGTGCTGATGAAGTCAGGCATCCTTCAACAGTAAGATGTTAATTTACTATTTTGTATATCTCAGCACAGTGATTTGTGATGAGCTTCTGTACAGACTGCATACAGTAAAGAAGAAATCATCTTCAGATCTGAGTTTCTTACAAACATGCATGTGAAGTACATGCACAAGCATTTTAGGTGGCACCTAACGTGAGGTACCGCCACCATATTCGGTGGAATCCTGTGTGACCTCACCAAATTGATAAAAGATCAGTCACGAACTGTGGAAGTAAAGATCAATCAGTCAGTCAAGTACAAATGACAGTTAAGTTCTGTGACATTACAAAGCTGACCTGTGCAATTCAAGCTATCAGCATGTTTATTCATTTTTCCTTTTCAGCTATCCGACATCAGACAGACTATTATTCATAATGAGTAATTTCATCAAGTAATTTTTTCAGTTATTTTTGCCTCTTCCTGATTTAAAAGCTATTCTGAAAGCCATTTCTGAAATGTTTAAGGCATGTTCACTGTTCTGAAAAATTTATTTCTATGAATAATTTTTATTGTGTTTGCAGGGGTTCATTAGAAGTGTTCTGTATTCAATAATTAAGCTTTGTTTTGATTTTACCTGCATATTAATAGAATTATTTTCTGATTCTCAATTGGATAAGCATAATTCCTACAATCAGATTCTTGTCATGTGTCTGCATACCTCAACATACATGAACAAAGTTCAAAATAAATTTTGCAAAAGTATTTTTTAATCTTTAAATTTACTTGTTTCTAGGTATGTGCAGACCATTGAATCTATTTACTGAAAAATGCACAGGGAAAAAGGGGCGAAAAAAACCAAAAAAGAGGCACGAGCGCACGAGCACAGTGGAAAGAAATTACATGTGCATAAATAATAGCAGAAAAATCTGAGATACTCTTTTTTTTATTTTCTATGTTTTCAATCAGAATCATATCCAAATAAAATCAAAGTTACTGTTACGGAGTTTTTGTAAAAGCTTTTAAATTATTGCTGTTGTAAATTTATAGATTAAATGTAGCTAGTGGTTCTGTGGTTTAGGTGGAACTGAATGAAGCCTCAAAGCAGAAGTTGAGATGTTGTATCCTCTACTCGAGGGCAGAATACCCTCCCAGAGGGGATGCAGCCCCTATCCTGTGCCATGCTTGGGGAAGAGCATTTTGCCCACAGACTTTCTCTTCTGCGCTTACTTTTGCTATCACATTGTACTCTATGAGGTACTTGATCAACTTAAGTAGCTTTTTGAAAGTACCAGTAATTTTTTCAGACATTCTTCATAAATTAAGATTTATTTCCCAGTTTGCCATAGCTCATAAACATTTTTCACGGAATTCTGTGAAAAATAGTCCACTTTCAAAATGGCTGCCATTTCAATTTCTTCATAACTAGAGCAGCATGAAAAATATTTGTGGTAAATGTTTTTCTTTGAAAAGAAGATTTTTCTGTTTCTTATTATTTTTTATGCCAGTAGAGATGAAATGAGACAAGTTGATTTGAGCAAGTGGCTTAAGACTTCCACCAAATCTAACTCAATTTCATAGCATTGCTGTAAAACCAGAAATTATTTCCATTCCACCTACTATGTGACAACAAATATCAATCAGTTACTATAGCCATCAAAGATAAAGTGGTTAAAGTTCTTTAACTGCATTTATATACCACAGTATATATGAGGGTTTGGTTCAGGTTTTAGGTTTGTTTTTTTAAACCTTAAACTCAGGAAGTTCAATGTTACAGCCCTGTTTTAGGGAACAGTTACAATAGTGCTGTTATTCTCTGCCTTTTAATCAGATGTTTCATATTCAATGCCAAACCGAGCTTATGTTTGCTGTTTTTTACTTTTAGATTGAGCTGGAAGCAACAGGACAAAATGAGTAAGATTAAGTTTTGGTCTAAGCTTGATTGTTTTCTTCCAACCAAATGAACTTTCCAACTTGCTTGCTGAGCTCTTTTATCTGATACCTTCAGAGAGGGCTTTTGTTTCTTCCAAGAGTCAGTTTTCTCTCATGTAGAAGTTCATTGGCCTTAGATATGAGCAGAATGTTCTTGCCACTGTTTGCCTTGTCCTTTTTCCTACTGCCTCACTGGAGAAACCTGGCTTGGGCACACAGGACGTGGAACATATCCATGACTGGGCAGGGTGATCATAGTGGTGACATTTGTTGATACAGTCAAAGCTCCATAGTACCGATATGACTATGAAGCGGATTTTCCAGAAAGTTCTTACTAGTAGTTACAATATGGGACATTTTCACTGAGGCTTTGCAGGTTTTTTCCTTTCTGGTGTCTTACAAGACACTTGTAAATTTCTTTCTCCATTTTCATTAGTTTCTGGGGCTGACAACAGATTTTCGGGGGTGACACCATTCAAACAGAGCTACCAGTTGAAATCCAAGATGGGAGACCATCTGCAAGCATAGACACTCTGATGCTTATATGTTTTTGTAGCCTTCACTTTTGCTTGGACTTAAAAGATCACAGTGTACTTGGAAGAACATTTTTCAAGGAAATCAATCTCTATTTCTACTAAATGAGGTCAAGGTCTGTGAGTAAGAGCTGTAGAAAGAGTCTCATAAAACTGTGCTTCATTAAATTAAAATGAGTTGTGTGATTTTTTTGTGGAGAAAGAAATATTTAACAATGTTTAGCTTAATTTCTAAATAGTAAGGAATAAAAAGCTTAGAGCCAGTTTCAGTCAAGAGAATTGCTGGTCAAGACCAGCAAAATCACATAATCACACTGTCACTGCCATCGTAGAAATAGAAGTACGGATTCTCTGGTGTGGTGTGCCTTGAGTGGACTGTAGTGCATAGGACTAAGAAAAGCCAGTTGCCTGGCTTGACAGTGAATATTGTCATTTCAAGATATGTGTAGAAAAGCTCTTGAGATCATGAAAACCTGTAGCTCAGGCAATAATTTAACTGTGATTCCTCTCGCAAAAGTGCCATGCTGCAGAATTGCAGAGCATTTAAAAAACTGGTAGAAAATGAGTTAGTGAGCCATGCAGCCGAGGGTTGTGTAATGTTGGTGCAAGGTCTGACTTACTTAGATTAGCAGCTTCCATTAGATCTCTGTCAAACAGTCACTAGATGCTGTAGTGGCTCCTTTGCTTGGTCACATTAGTGTCCTTGCAATGAGGATCAAGTGCTTCTTTTAGTACAAGGGTGTCCATTTGCACTATGTCACCACATTGCAGAGCATGAATTTACTTGACTTTCACAGGAAAAGTACATTGCACACAATAAATGTAGGTTTTATCTGCCGATCATCTCATTCCTACTAGAAAAATAAGCCTTTGACATTCATAACTGACTGGCTTGCAGGAATCTATAGACATACCTGAAATCTCCATATTTGTATTAGTCATTTAATGCTGGATGTTTTATGCCACTGTGATGGCCCCTCTATTTTTACGAGATGTCAGTGCTGTAGGAACCTATAGCCTGTCCTTCATACTTGCTTCCTTTTGTAATCCTCAGATAATATAAGCAGTCTAAATCACGTTGATTATATGTAATTGCTAGAAAGTAGTGACTATAATTCCTTCATTTTAAGAAATCTTCTGTGAGGAAAGCAAGTAAAAGATCTCTGGAGTCGCAAACTTAGGTGTGACAGTAGGGTACCCAAAAGAGAGCAACCCAGGTAAGTATGTGTTAACCTCGTTCCAGATTTTGGAGTGTCTTCCTTTTCATGCCTTTTTGCTGTTCTCCCAGCCCAAACAGCATTCTGGAAACTCATTGTAAGTACTGCTAAAAAAAAAAATTAAGGTCATAAAGTTCATCATCCTACAGACTGAGAAGGATAAAATGCGACATCTAAACTTGTATATGAGGTGTATGCTTCAATACTGCCTATATGACATTTATCAAATGATTCAATTTAATATGTTATCTTACATGCACGTTATACAGACATAATCTCCTGGTTGTTTTCTTTCTGGAAGAAGAAAATGTTGAGTGGCAGTTCTGAATTTGCAGTGGAATTCACAACAGGCTCTCCAACTGATGTGCTGTACCTTATTGAGTCAGAGACACTCTGTGTCCTATACCGCAGAAAAGGCATGAGCAGTCTAATTACACACTATATTATTGCTCACTGGAGCAGATCAGAATTTTTTAAAAGTTGACTGTTAATTGTGTTTGCAAATGAGGAGAGTGGAAGAGCAGATGATCACAGTTTAGTATTTCTATTTGTAGAGCCAAGATTTTTACATGCAATCCTGCCTATTACCAGTCACACTCCTAACAGGATTGAAAAAATCAGACTCTGTGTGTCAAAATTTTGCTGACATATTACTGCTAGAATTCTTGCAGACCTTGTAATGTATTTAGATATGACTCAGAGATTAATTATGTGTTAGGTTCCTTTAGTGACTATGGTTTTAGTGACACTCCTAGCGAAGAATCAACTTGCTATTAGCCACAGAGATGAAGAAAAGAAATCCAAACCCAAACCTTCAAGGCACATACTACCCTGGTACTGACCACCACAGTTGCTCACCAAAAGCACATGGATGAAAACAGTCATCAAATGCAAATGTGAAACTTGTCACCACAAGTATATGCAAACTAAAGATTGTTGGATGCAGACAGAAAGAAAAACCCATCTATTTTTATGACATCGTTGGTGGGATGCCTCTCTTGTTTTTTCTGTATGCATACCATTCACAAGGGACTCCTCACAGATCAGCTAGAGTTTAATTACATTTTTTCCCCAGTTACTCCCACTTATTGAGCTGCCCATGAACTTGGAATGAGTTTATGTTACTGGCCAAAACATTTCTGTTTATGATTCCCCATCCACTGTTTAAGATTAAATTATATTGTAAGTATCCCTTGCCTGGTGTGATTGCTGACATGGAAGCAAAAGCCAGACATTCTCTTGAGAGTTTTACCCAAGGCATAGTATCTTTCATATTACGTGCCAAAATGGATTAGGAAGATAATTTGAGACCTCATTTTCTTCTGAACATCTTTAATAAAATACGTGCATAGATGCATTTTAGAATATGTATCCTTTTATTGATGTCTAGATTTTCATTAATGTGATGTGACATAACAGAAAGGCCACACAGAATGCCTGCAAAATATCCAAACCTTTGGGATAAAGCAATGTGCTGCATGAGCAGTATGTGGAAGTTGGATTGTCAGTGTAAACGTATCTCGCATGTGTTTGTAAAAGTCTGAGAATCAGGGAAAGAAATTTCCCTGGAAACATTCCATAGTGTGTGAGTAAACAAATAAGCAAATGCTGAAAATCTTTGGTGTTCAGTATGGAAATGAGAACGACTCTTTGTTTACCATAGAGCATAAAATGGGAGCACAACTACAGATAGTACTGCTAAAAAGCACGATTTATGTCCTCTCACTTCAAACAGGAACACAGCATGTCTTTGAAAAGACTGCTGTGATCTGAGGTGTAAGTACCAATATGGTCCAAATGTGTGTTTCAATTTGTGCGCATGATTAAATGCCTTCCTGACTCAGAGCTGTACATACATGACATTATGTGTTTACATTGCCTTCCACCTGTGTACCAGCTCTTCAGTTTCTGGACCTGGCACAAAACTGAGGATTCAGAAGCATCCTCTAACTCACCGAATGGTATCTTAGAAGAACCACATTCACCAAACGTGCCATTCTGTCAGTTATCTTAGCAATTATTGACCTTACACTTTACATTATGCATTATATTGTGCATATGGCAGTTTGCCTTGCTCTGAATCTTGAATGGCTACAACATAATCAGATCATTGAAAAAAAGAGAAAATTATGAATATTGACTCTTCATACTGATCCTATAAAATACATTTCAATTATAAAGGTTTGTAAGTCACTAATGGCCATAAACCATTTTTATTAGTCATTTTGAGTTATTAATTATCCATTTTGTACTACCTGCTACATTCTCCTGTATTATCTACTTACTCTCTATATACCTATGTATGCATTATTTTAGTGAAAGCATCTGTTACCTGATTGTTTTTCACAGCTTCCTGTAAAAATGTAAGAAACGTAATTCTGCAGTCTTGTGAGATAAAATTGGAGGGGCTATGTGGCATATCAGTAAATCTTTTATAAGAGAGATGTTTTCACATATATCTAAGGGAAGAAAATGTTTCTTGAAGACATGTTTTATGGATAAATTTGGAACACATGAGTAGACAATATAGTTAAATAAAATTTGTAAAAATGTAGGTAATTTATGCATTCAGGTTTTGTTATTTTGCATGTATTTTCACTTTAATTACTTAAGAATTAATTACGCATTTTTCTAGCCACTGTTATTCCAACAAATCGTTGTGCATTAAGGACACCATGTTAGCAGCAAGGATGAATATATTTGTATCCTTCTCACCCAGGGCATCCTCAAGAAAACAAAAGCAGATGTAACACGAATGTTGAAAGTAACAAGCATTCTCCAGCCTTACAATGCTGTACCTATTTAACATCTCATTTATTCCTATGCCATGAAGTGGTTTTGGTCTGCTGTCCATAGAATTGCTATTGCCACTGTTTATTAATATGCAGTATGTTCATCAATTATCTTGCCTTATTTCACAAGTAATTAAATGTTCCTAGTTTGGCCAAAAAATAACAATACAATAAAAATCTTAATTGGCTTCCTCTTAGCTATTCATGGCATGATCAGATAGCCCTGTCTCCAGCTGTTAATTGCACTAGACATTGATTGATAGATTCAGCCACCACAATTATGGAAAATGATGCATATTTTTTGAAAAATACTGATGGAACCAGAGGCTGTAGGGTGTTTTTTTTCTAGACGTATACTAACATATTAAAGCAGGACTGAGGTGTGAGAGTGATTTAGGAATTGTGTTGGGGTTTTTTCTGTACAGAAGAATTGTTCACTAAATATTTAAGAAAAGCACCACTCCTTTCTTCAGTGCAGAGCATATTATATTTATTCTTTCCTTCCTGGAAGGTGCACTATGGTACATTCTTGGTTTTTTTCTAATTCATTACACTTTCAATACTGTAGCAGCAGTTATATAGTTAAGGTAAAATGAAGCTATATTCTAGTTAATACCCATGGGTTTTTATCACAATTGACACATGCTAAAATAAATGTTTTCAATGCTGTTGTAGCAGAAAAAAACTCTCATAATGCATACACCAGTCTAAGAGCTGGGAATAAACAGTTTTTACTCTGAATTTCACTTTCTCCCAGGTTTTGGAGCCTTTACCATCACTCCTTTTTGTTACACAGGTTGGTTGCTCCCTTTTGGTTTTGGTTTGGTTTTTCTATCATTCTCTGATCTTTGCTACTTCTTTTTTTCCTCCTCTTTTAAATCTGCTGCTCCTGCAAAGCTTTATCCTTTTTTTGTAACTCTCCAATCTTTTACTTTCACAAGCTTATTTTCTCTGTTATTCTCAGTATCTGTTCATCTGATTCCTCTTGGGCAGATCATCCTATCTATTTTCTGCTTTTTTCTCCAGTACTTCCTCATGGAAGATTCATTGACAGCTCAGACTCAAAATGGGTGTAGAACTAAGTGTTATCTTTTCTCCTAAACATTTCCACCATCCTACTTGCCGTCCAAGCTCATACAGCACTGCTTAGCCAATCTTCCTCCACAATTTATGGAAAGCCTGTCCCTTTCTCTCTATACAGACAAATGTCACTTTTCATAGGCTTTTTCACTTTTTAAGACTTCTTGCGCATCCTCCTTAGCATCCATATTGCCAGTCTGTCCAAAACACAGCTGGTAATACTGCTGCTCTCATCGGTCAAACCATACTTGTATCTTTTAAGCTCATCTTTATCTTCGAGATGTTCCACACTATTCTGTCCCAGCCTATAAATCAGATCAAGTGTTTCCTCATCCCAGCCATTCTGCTCTATCAATATATTAAGACTACATATTCTTAATAATTCCATGACATCCCCCGTGCCTGTCAAGACTTCACTATTCTGTAAACTATTGGTCCTTTCGGTTCTTTGCCTACATATACTCTTTTTCCACAGTACACAAAAATGAAAACTTCATAGCCATTCAGATAATGAAAAAATGAAAATAAATCACTGGTTCTGGGCACATCCCACTTTACTGTACTTCTCCATGTCTTTCTTATATTGTTGGGGCAAGGTTTTACTATTTTTATCTTATATAGCACACTAGTCTGTTGTTAGCCCTAAGATAATTTATCAATCATCTTGAGGACTGTTGCATGATTGTAAATGGATTTAAATAAAAAGTAACTGGCTGAAGCCTTGTTTTCACAAGCCTTCAAGTATGAAAGATATTCATAGATACCAGAAATTGGAGTATTTTTATTTGGTCATTATATCCTTTAGTGGTATTCTTCTTGACAGGATATCCTTGGTCAAGTCACTTTTTCAATGTTCTATAGCAATGGATCTACTACTACATCCCTTTGGATGTTTCTCTATTACACAGTCTAATAGATCACATTTTTAAAGGAGTTGGTAGGGATGTAAAATGCTCTTTAGAAGTGCTAAGGATTGTCACTACAGTATAATTGACAAGTCCAGCTCTCTGAATATATTATTTGTGTGCTTTTAAAATTGCCTTTGGCCATTATCCTCTTCAAGTAAGCCAGTGAGCTCATCCATTTGAAATATTTCAAATGCCTTTTGTGGTATTTTGAAAACTCTTTTTTTGGAATTGAGGGTCTCCTGAGAATGAACATTTTCTGCATTGCAGGGATCCAGGGAGGGGGAGTGAAACGCGGGACATCCACACTAGCTTTGAAGCATATTGAAAAAAACTCTTCAGCTCACCGCAGATTCAGAAGAAAATATAAAATATGTTCTGATGAAATGCAGAGCGTGCTTTTCCAGACTGACATTAACTTAATGCTATTTTAGAAAACTTCATTGTTGCCAATTTGCCAGTAGGTACAATGTCTACAACCTGTTAAAACATGAACTTTATCTGAGAGAACACTGGAGGAACACAGTGGAAAACTGTTTGCTAAGCATGTCAATCCATACTCCAAGAAAGAGCTCAAGGGTGACATTTCCAAAAGTATTATGTGATTAGCCATGCCAGGAAGCAATAAAGTAGCTGAGTGACTCCCATTTCAGTTGTGTGCAGTATAAGAGGGCATCCTCTAAGGAGTCCTCTGCCCATCAGGAGCTGAGATGGCACCGTGAGAATGTTTTGCCACATCTGAAACCCCATAATTTACACATTAGTAGCTCAGAGGTTGCAGTAGCAGTTGCATCCAGACTTTTGCTAGTGGTGAGAGCTGAAATGAGGACATTTGGCGTCAAACAGAGTGGTTATTATATCACTTGTGATGAAGATTTCCACTTTCAACTAGTTGTAATCAGTAGTCTATAACATTGTGAGTCACTTCAGGGCCAAATAACTGCAATCAAGTATTAAGTGTTGAAACCCCTTACACTATTACAGCAGTGTGCAAGTTTTGGCGACACCAATTCCCCTAATGGTAGAAGGAGTAGGTAGGGATATTTAAACACTGCTTAGTACTCTGAAAATTTATGGAAAATTAAACCAAGCCATGCATTATCAGAATAAGATTTTTTGTGTGAATAGGAGTGAGTAAACAGTAAATACAACAACCCCAAATATACAGGTTATTAAACATCTGATTTGCCTTCATTTTGACAGTTAGTGTAATGTATTATTGGTTTATTCTTAATTTGAAAAGAGCTTACAGAAATAATGTTTTGATATTGTCTTGAGGTGCTTACGGTCTAGGCAGACAACATGGAGATCAAGTAAAACTGCACTTGAATCATGAACAGATGTGTACTGAAGACAGAGAAAAGTTTCCCATTAATTGCACCACACTTTGTATTTGGCCCAAAGTAACGCAGAAAGCGCCCCATTAGGGACATGATCTTTTTAAATGCGTTTATTTGGCCCTGAAAACATGCAGATGAGCAATTAAGGCCTCCTGGGAGGCCCCTGTCCATGAATGTTTTCAGGACTGAGGTTTTAGAGTATAGGTGGTGATACTTATCTTGCTGTGGATTCGAGAACAATAGGGAATTTCATATCAGAAAAATTTTCTTGCATCTGTTTTCCAGCTGGTGGAACAAGGTAATTTTTCTTGTGTATTATTTAGGTATCCCCTATCACTATGTTGGACATGGGAAAGATTAAGCAATAAAAGGAATCAGAGAATGTTTATTCCAATTATTTTTACAATAAGAAACAATGAATGCTAAATGTGCACATGCTGTTTTTTCTCTTAGCTTGAATATCTTATGGCTTCTTTTGTATTTCATTCTTTTAGGCCTTTCTCTGAGATCTGCCCGTTGCATAGCCATACATATTAGATGACTTTGGGACTTGCTTTACATCAACGATGAAGGGATTATCTAGCAGCCGTAGTCATCATCATGGGGTTGCCTGTGACCCTCCGTGTGACAGTCTGCCACACCACCCGGACAGGAAGCCATATTTGTTAAACCCGATGGACCCCCATCCTGCCGACCACCCTTACTACACTCAAAGGAACTCTTTTCAGGCAGAGTGCATGGTGCCCTACAGCGATCAGATTGCCAGCAGCACGTTTCCCCGGAGGCATTACAGTTCCCACCACGAACTCAAGGATGAGTGTGCTCTGGTTCCCCACGGAACTGTCAACAAGACCAACCGCATTCCTGCCAACCTCTTGGACCAGTTTGAGCGGCAGCTGCCTCTGAATCGGGATGGCTACCACACTCTGCAGTACAAGCGGACTGCCATGGAGCACCGCAGTGACAGCCCAGGGCGGATCCGGCATCTGGTTCATTCTGTCCAAAAGCTCTTTACCAAGTCCCATTCACTGGAGGGGCCATCCAAGGGGAGCGTCAACGGGGGCAAAGCAAGCCCGGAGGAGTCGCAGACGATGAGGTATGGGAAGCGCAGCAAGAGTAAAGAAAGGCGATCAGAAGGTAAGCCCAGATCCAATGCATCAGGATGGTGGAGTTCAGATGACAACTTGGACAATGATGTTTGCATTTATCATGGTCCCAGTGGGGTCATGACCATGGGAAGATGCCCTGATCGTTCTTCTTCCCAATACTTTATGGAAGCCTATAACACTATTAGCGAACATACTGTGAAGTCATCCAGAAGCAATAATGATGTCAAATGCTCTACCTGTGCAAACCTGCCTGTGAATTTGGACTCCCAGTTAATGAAGAAAAGCTCTTGGTCCTCTACATTAACCGTGAGCAGAGCCCGTGAAGTTTACCAGAAAGCATCAGTTAACATGGACCAGACAGTGGTGAAGGCAGAGACGTGTCAACAGGAACGGTCATGTCAGTACCTCCAGGTACAGTGTGGAGAACTGATTGCTGTTAACTGTGCTCTGCCTTGTCTCAGGTGTTTGTGGGGGATGGAGGTTTGCTCTGATATTTCAACTTTCCCGAGAGGTCACTGATCACCAAACAAGGGGTAATGCTGCTGAAATTAAAAATAAATCTGCTTTTTCTTTTCTTTTTTTTTGCCAGCATTCAGTATTTCAAAGAAACAGTTCGTGTTGGAACAGGCTTAATTTTTTCATGTGGGAAAAATAAGACCTTTCTGTGTACTTTTTGAATTTATAAGGCAGTCACAGTAGGGGTATAGGGAATTTGCTGTCGTAGTGCTTGCACTTAGCATTACAATGTCAATTAACCGAATGTTACCAGGATACAAATTCTTTGATTTCTGTAATTTCAAGATTTGCCTTCATTTACTGCTTATTTTATTATGAAAGCTTTTGAGACCCTTTTGAGAAACTTTGGGGTACCTTAGTACTTTCTCCAGCAGGAAAACAACCTACTTTCCTTTTTGCCATAGAATATAAATTCTCATAAAACAGTTATTGTAATGTGTCCAGATTTGTTTATCTGGCTATTTCTCTTTCTCATGGCTTTGAGTCAAAAATAAAAAATCAAAAGGTTGAAATTATTGCTTGTTCTGATTATACGTTTTAGGAGTACATCACCTACTCCCTCACAAGCTGTTTGCAGTTAATACAGCGTCACTATTTTTCACCAGTATTGTATCTTTAAATGTCAAGAATCAGATGTCTCCTCTTGGAGCTATCATACTGCCGGTGAATGTTTGTGGCAGGAACATGGATCAGAAAATATTAAAACTGTTTCATTCTTAGGAGAGCTGTGGATAGCTTTTATGCACTTTAAACGAAGCACTTATGGCACATCTAAGTGTGTGTGTAAGATGGAACAACGTTGCACAGAGAAGAGAGAAGACCATGAGGAAAAAAGAGGTTTGCTAAGATGATTTGGTTTCATTTTAGTGTAGTGGGACTCTTGTCTATTTGTATAGAAACTGTAGCGAGTTTTCTCATATGGGTGCTTTATTGAGACAGTCAGCTTCCACATTCTGTTGTTTAAGTCAGGACGCAGAGAAAGCGTAGGACTGAGGTATCCGCATTTAAAAATTGATCTTAAAAGGTTTTATTGAATGGCATGCAAAATAATTTTGAATGCCAGCTTCTGGGATTCCAAGTTTTAAATGTAAAGAAATGGATCTGTGTATTTTCTATTAATTGTTAGGAGAGTGGGGTGGGGGGAGAGGGGGCAATATGAATGCTCAGTGTGTGTTTACAGCTGTGCATATGGACTGGGGAGGGAGAGGGGTTTCAAAATAGCCTCAGGTTGCAACCTTTTGAGGGTTGTTTTTGTATTAAGTCTCTTCTGTCTGAATTTTGTGAGTGAGAAGAAATCATAACTTTAGGCTTGATTGTTGTGGTTACTTCGGACCCTGAGATTTCTTTTGTTGATGTTTTTGTTTACTCCTTCAATCTTCCTCTCAGGTTTAGATAAAATAGCTGACAATTCACTATGTGACCAGATGGCTAGAAAAGAGCGAAAAACTGTGCCAGCATCAGCTTTAAATGAACACCTCCATAGGGACTTTTAGATAATGTTTAACTGACAGGAATAGACTCTTGAAGTGGAATTAGAGGACATTATCTGTGTCTGTATGAAAATATGTCCAACAATTGTCAAGTGCAGGAATTAGAATAAATAAATTCTCACTTAGAATAGCTAAACTCTCACTGTGTTTCCCACCCTCACTTGTAGTTTTATTTTGGTTTTCATTTTGTTTCATTTTTTCGAATGGTATGCTTGTTTGTAAAAGCCAGGGAAATATAACTGGTTTGAAATTGTTTTTTAAAAAAAAGGAAAATCTTACCCAGGCTTTGATTAACATTGGAAATAATATTCAAACAGAGTAGGGTAGATTTGAGGAAGCAGGTCAGGATTATTCTTCTCTCTTGGCAGCTTGAAGGGATGACAAATGGATATAGGTATTAAAATGTCGGTCTATTTTGAAGGCATCCCATTGCCTTTCTCTTCACTATATCACTTATCTTTTTACACTACAAGCCCTTTGGGGCTTGGACTTTGTTCCCTTTTGTGTTTCCACAGTGCCCAGCACAATGGGGCGCAGAACATAATTGAGGCCTGTCGGCTGTCCTGCAATATAAATATATATTAACAGCAGCAGAGTATTACTCCATTAGTGGGCTGCAGAGGTATTCTGTATATCTATTATTTTCCTGGTGACCTTCTCATCATTGTACCAAAAGGCTGGTGTCCTATGTTAGAACAATTAGAAATGCGCTAAATGAGATGAAAGCTGCAAATTCCTGACAATACTGGACAACTCTGATAATTTAATTTCATGGTTATGATGCTTCTTTGTTGCTTTATTTAACTCATTAAATGTTAAATAGATGCTTTTATCAACTCAGTTGTAATTTAAGCTGTTGTTTATGGTCCAGGACATAAACTCTCTGATTCTTGAAAGAGGCAACTATTTTGTTCATGCAAACTCTTCTTGTGATAGTATCTGAATTCAATGAAGGAGTGACTTTTTTTCAACTCAGGGTACTCAGGATAATTTTCTTTATCCTGATAGATCTGAGTATATCAGAGATCACAGATGACATTGACTTCACATTTGCTTCTAAGAGCTTTTATCACAAAAGTGTCTGGAAGAATTCTCAGTGTAAAGACATGGAAATAACAAACAATTATCTCACTTGGTGTGATATTTTCCACATAACCATTCTGTGGAAGGAGTTGGCAGTAGTTCGTGTTACAGATGGGCTTATTTCTCATAATTTGGAATTTGGATCGAGTGGAGAGTCCTCTTGCATTGCACAGTCTTTCTTTACCCCGGCAGGCTCCACTTCCAGCCCGGGTGCTGAGGCGCAGTGTCCGTCCTTGGAGGTCTAGGGGAGGCTTGGCTCAACACTGTGCATCTTCAGAAAGAGATATTAGCTCCCAGACTATCTAAAGACTGTCAAGCAAACCTTTTCCTCTCACCTGCATTTTGGGAATGGAATTGTATTTTTCTCTTCTCTCTATTTCTCCTTTCAAAATGAGGAGCTGGATAGTAGAAAGATAAGGTCCTTTTTTTGAGCTGCTTCTTACTTCAGGGAAGTGCTTTTATTTGATCCAGGTTTGGATCTGTTGGACAAATTTGAAGGAAGATGAGAAGGAACTGGTCGTGTTTTCTCAAAATTCTTCTTCAAAATGGTTTCCCTCCCTAGAGAGAATAATTTATAAAGCAGTGGACAGCCTTTACTTCTCTGGTAGCTTTTCCTCTGGAAATATTAAAATTAAGCAAAACTATCGAAGACGAAATGTAAGCAGCAGTCTTTTTCTGCGAACAACAGGGTCTAAATACATGGGTAGATGTTTTTGACACTCTTGTTTTCTATGAATTCGTGATTGTTGAAGCTAATAGAGTATCAAATACACTGCAGAGTTTGTCTCTGATTATAGTTTTGCCATTCAATGTTCCCTGTAATTACTATTCCCATTGTCCTTGGTCCATTCGTTAAGAGATGGAGGAAAATACAAATGATGACATTTTTCATATTATTCTTTTCTTCTTATGTGAGTCAGTCATATGTTTTCTTTTGATCCCATTTGATGAGACTGAAGTCAGTTGTGTCAGATACTTGGGGCTGAGGATGGAAATTTTACTTCTGAAAACTGAAATGCAGTAGGTGGGGACGACGGTGCAGTCATCCAAGTTCTGCATTTGCATCGCTTGTCCTTTGGTGGGAGACCATGAGAAACACTATAAAAAAATGTAAGCCAAGTTTCTGGGTGTAATAAGCATTTTCTGGTGGTGAAGGGCTCTGGTTCGTACTGTGCTCAGTTTCCTGGGTGAAGGTGGTCTGTAATGTGCATTATTATATAATGTGTAGTGTTAAGAAACTCATAGTTAAAGAAGTGACTTGTTTTCCAGTCTCAGGACAAGGCACTTCCACCGTTTCTTAGGAGATAGTGCTCAATCCCAGCCTCTTTCTGTTGCCTGTGTCCATAGATGGCCAAATAGAGGGCATCGCCCTAGGTGAGGGTGTTAATAAGGACCAGTATCTGTCATATGATTTGTTAATGCGGTATGTTAAATTACAAAGTGTTTATACTTATGACACTGCAATTTATGTTAGATCTGTTATACTGGGCTTATCTATGCAAGTCTACCTGTATTTTCAGTTAATCTTTACTTTTTCCTCATTTGTGGTGTTGGCGTTTCTGTCGCAACTACCACATTCAAATTAATCTTTCAGTATGTCCTTGTATATATATAAAAGTTGTATTTTAATATCCATTAATATTGACCTTCCATTCTTCATATATCTGAAGACCTGCCTTTTTTTCTTTTCTTCCATTATAAATTGAAAATGAATGAAGCATATATTATTTCCCCTTCTATTTTCCAGTGAGAACTACAAAGTATATGAGGTATAAGTTTCAAATTTTTTTACTGAACTCATATGAAACATAATTCTCTGTAAAGCTAATGAAACAATTTGAACAATTGTGAAATAAAATGTCAAATGTTATAATGTATTCTAGGCCAGCTTCCAGGTAATGGAATAATCATGAAAACATTTGGAAATTCTTAAATGTTCATGAATTTTAAAATAAACTAGTGTCTAAGAACATTAAAACTGAAAAAATATCATTCACAGAAAGCTAATTTACTTCAGTTTTAAAATTATGAGATGGGTAATATGAATAATGAATAAAGTTAGGGAATTTGTGGGCATTTGGAAAATATAAATAAAGCACAAAATAGCTTATTTACAAAAAATATATTAATAACAAATAATTCCATTGAACCTACATCTTGGTTATCTAGCCTACCAGCAAACTTACCCAAGATGTCTTTGCTGTATTAAGACAAATATGTAGGAAAGTATTTCAGTATAGCCGTCCTCCTCATCTTTGCAGTCCT
Organism: Gymnogyps californianus; assembly: GCF_018139145.2. Classification (NCBI taxonomy): domain Eukaryota; kingdom Metazoa; phylum Chordata; class Aves; order Accipitriformes; family Cathartidae; genus Gymnogyps; species Gymnogyps californianus. The sequence goes on along the minus strand of NC_059472.1, from coordinate 53,977,070 downwards.
TTAATTTACCTTAAAAAAAAAAGAAATTGTCAGGTGAGTTGGTGAGAATGATCTTGCCACATATTTCACCTTAACAACTGCTGTGTTCTCATTCATTTAATTAAAACCTGGACTGACCTTTGGTGTCTGAGTAATGCAGTAATGGGGGCCACCTAAGTACTAAGAGAGCTGTTCTACAGCAATGTCAGTACTTCACATTTAGCTGCAATTTTATCTGCCCATGTTCCTTAGGTAATAATTTTCTGTCCTTTAGTTTTACCACCATTCTGTAACTTCTTAGTATTGAGTACACTGGCACTGATCTTTTTTTTTTTTCTAGATTAGCTTGAATTACTGTTGGTTCATTCTGTTAACATCCCTACGTTCTAATAGCGCATCCATTAATGAACATAATTCTGGCAGCTGGATCCCTGTTTTGTGTTGCTAGCATACCATATATAGGATTTAGCAACATACTTGGGCGACACTGCGTTACATATACTGTTATGTCAGAAATGTTTATGAAAATTATGGCTGCATATAATAGCTGGCATTTGGTATCTATTTCAGTTCCTTCATGGTTAAGATTTGACTCAGTCCTGGATCTGACTCCTTTCTGTAGCATTAAGTATCTGGAGTGTTCTAATCTTATTATTTTCAGTAATTTCACTGTTTAAAAAAAAAAAAATCTTCAAGACAAATAAAGTCCAGCAAAGAGGATCATTTCAATCTGCATCTGAGTTTGAAATCCTCAACTTTTACTGTGGAGACATGCAAAGTAGGTGGGGAAAAAAACACTGAGCAGTGATGTTTTCCTCAGTCATTGCAAAGTAAAAAGGAATATTTCCCCTACATCCAGTTATTGGTTTTTTGTTTCAGGAATGGAATTTGTAGTACAGATCTTGAGTGGGGAAATACTACAGAGCCAGAAGAGTGGTTTGAGCTGGGGGCAGCCAGCCACAGTTTCTGTTCTGCCTTACAAATGTTCTTGCACTGTGCTTGTTGCACAGCTGAGCTTCTGTCAATAGTGAATTTAGCAACAAGAACATGAATCTGTTGTATATTGTTTGTCCTTTCATCCTCTTAGCCTCAGCCTGTGCAATGGACTGTCTTGTTTGGACTTCTGATAGATAGGTATTTCTCTCACCAAAGGCTAAGCAATGTGCCATGCAGTTGGATAGGGCACTGTGACAGTTCTGATGGGCCAGGGCTTCCAGAGACGGTCTTTGAATTGTCTCTGAGAGTCTTTTATGCAAGTAAGTTTGTGTCTAATTTTGCTTTACTGACATAACCCCAGCCTGCTAATCAGTTTGTTAGGAAATCTTTGAGATTTCCTGGTCTCTAGCAATTCAGTTCCCAGCAGATGAGAGTCAAGACCATGACCTTGATTTGATATCCAGTGGGACACTACTGTAGAGCAGAGGTGGCAGTTTGGAGTCACTGAGAAGACACACTATGACGTTCTGAAACTGAGAAAGTTTCCTTAGAGCCGAATGAAAGCTTCTTACGCAGGTATATTTCATCGATGTACTCCAAAAGAAAGCGTTGTGGAAGTTTCAGTGAAGTCTGTCCACTGTACACTAAGGTGTGACAGAAGCTAATAGCCAGCTGGAGATGGTAGCTTAACTGCATTACTTACAGCTGCTGACTGCGAGAGCACAACATTACCAAAGCACCAGAGATTATCCAGTTACAGTCAGCCAACAGAAACAGCATAAGGGCTGTTTCTCAAAATGCTCTCCCCACCACATCTGTTTTCTTCCAAGGATACAGATTCAGCTACATATTCTCTATCCACAAGCCAGTTTCCTGCTGGCTGCTTGATACAGGGCTTGTGGTCACATGTAGTGAAAGAAAGGTAAAGTGACAGCTCATTTAACAGTATTGGCATTTGATGCCAACTAGCCACTGTATGCAGGTGCTGAAGTGATTAGAGAGAACTGATTCACCCCAAAACAAGGTATCTAGAAGTGAAAGAACATTTCACCATTGCTAGTCATTGAAAGTGCCCTTAGAAAGATTGGTATTCATGTTAACCGTCATCATGTTGTCCTTACTTGGGCAAGGAGCCATATCTCATTATAACCAACTGCACTGAAAGCTTCAAGGGTACTGAGAAAGATGAGAATGAATGTCTGCCCTCTGCCACAGAGAGAATATCATCCATGCGTATCACTGAAGCAATTTTAGTTTGAGGTCCTGGCCGAGAGTCCTGCTATGTGACCTTCAGTTATGTTTCCTTCAGCTAATAGATGTGGTAGTTGCTGTTTGGCTTCCTTTCTGCAGAATGTGTTTGGGGGTGGCAAGCTTGCAAGGCCGGTGGCTGGAATCATTGTATCCACGTGGCCCTCTTCCTGGCTGGTTGGATTTTTATGCATAAAGCAGGAGGAGAAAATTTATCTGGAATCAAGGCGTGGTTGTTTTGTGTAGGAGACACACATTCCTCTTCAAAAAACAGGATGTGAATCAGATTGATAAGCTAGTGGTCAGGGCACCTTTCGATGAATGAAAATTGTAAACTGGAGCAGTGCTTGAAGAACTTTGTCTATTGACTTACTCTATGAGGATTCATACTGTTTTAGAAGACTTTCCAAACTACTGGTATGTGAAGGAAGATTGCAATTCTTCACACTGCTTGTTCAGATTTGATGCAGGGTGTGGGCACTTAGGATTGAGGAAGTAATGTTCTCTCGGACAGGGTCTTTGTCTTGGCTGCTAATGCTCTTCATGTAAAAAAAATATGGAGATAAGTCAGCTAAATTAAATGAATTTATAGTATAACCTGATTGCTGAAATAGTACAAGCTAAAGCAAGTGTTGCTGCAGATACTGAGCATATTAAGTTTGTCCTAAATGGAAGCAACCTTCCTATCTGCCTTTTTGAAAACTCTTGAGACTTACTAAACATATATTGTTCTTTAAGCTTTCTAAGGCTTCCTTTTTTTTTGTGTACTTCAATGATTCTTAATGCATGCACATTGATAGAATTAAATGCTACTCATCTTTATTGGTCTGATTAATTCAATATTCATGAGTGCTAGGAATAGGCTTAGTAAGTGGAAGATGGCAATTGAAACTTCCTTAACAGCACGCAGAAGTGGCATAATAACAGCTAAGAAAACCAAATTGCATGGGTTTGAAAATCTGCACTGAGCAGTCATTAAGCATTGTTCTTCAGTTGTGTGATTTCATTTCATTAAGTATTTGCATACTAATAGAAAGCTAAAGTTACATGTCTACTGCTGTGAGCGATGGTTAGCCACTCCTTCTAGTCCTTGTGTTTACTTCTAGTCATCCACATTGCTTTGGCAAAGCACAAGGAGAAGCTTTAATGATTTCAGCTGCAGTAAACCAAATCAAACTAGAGATCAGTAATGAACTTAATTTGCTATAGAGACAGTCTGTTTGCTGTTTCATCCAGTAAGGTAAGTTAATAACAATTTTGGGCAAAAAAGAAGGAAATCAGATATTCTAATTTTATTGTTTAGAAATTGAATAAAAAGTGTTTTCTTTACCTTTGTCCTTACATTCTGGGTTTATTTCACATACAACTATGTGTGAGCTTTTGAAATGAATGTTTGAAAACTGGGGGGCCAATATACCTGTTTGCTTAGTTTCTTTATTTGGGGACCTAGACTGACTATCAGAAAAATCCAGTTCCTTTATATCAAAAAAAGCATTAAAGGAATTGACCAGTCAGTCCAGCCTGGCTAATGACAAAGTGTGAACACTTCCAGAGCAACATAAATTTAGTTAAAGATCAGGACAGGTAATCTATACACTAAATGAAGCTGAATCCAGGTAAGATGTTGGCTGGTGGCAGTATGTTATCTGTATAGTCTGTTCTGTTTACAAAAGCATCTTGTATCTGCCATTTAATCGGAAGAAAGAAACTATAGTCAGGCTTAGCTTTCATACTTGTAACAAACATTTTATTTCTGTGTGTATGCTGAAGTCTTAATTTTCAGTAAGTTGCCTGGCTCAGAGACATTTGCTGAATATTTTCTCTGTATTTTCAAGTAATAATGGTGTTCTGTTTCACTGCGCTTTTTGTAAAAGTAAAGTGCACTCCTGATTTTTAGGCTTGTAAAGAAAGAATTGTACATGATCTTAAAGATCATTTGCAGAATGAAATGTTTCCAGGATCTCTATTACTTCAATAGTGTGAATAATAATAGTTCTATTTTAATAAAAACAATTATGTTCATTGTTAGATCTGAGTTTAGCTCTTCCCCCTTTTTCATGAGAGTAAAAACAATCATGCAAGTGATGTTCCTGCTTGATATTCTGATACTGAAAAAATGGTATTGCTAAGGTAATTGGATATGATTTTCTTACATATGATTTTCTTAAAAGCATGAAACAGCTTTATCTCAGGTATGTCAATCAATGCCATTAATCCTCTAAGGCAGCCGATACCGTGCATATGCACTTGCGTGCAGTGTAGTATGTGACCTTGCAAGACATAATATTGGCCATTCAAACAAAGTAAGAGCCTGTGGGAAAATTTGTGCAGACCTCCTGACTGAAAAAAGTAAAAGAGCTGGAGGTTCACATAGACACTTTTCCCAGCATTTTTCCAGATCAACAGAAGGAAACACACTACCGAATGTTTAGTACCATATGTATAGAAACAGAATGCACGAAATAATGTGATCGATTTTATTTTCACAATTTGTAGTTTTGAGAGGGCTTTATGTTTTACTTTTTTCCCATGATATGAAACACTTCACTGTGACAGTAAATTGCATTGTCTGCTATGAGCTGTTACAGCCCTTCCTCTTAGGCATCACAGAAAGCACTCTGAAAATCAGGTCACTTCTTTTAGTAGGTATTGCTTGAGGTGTTTGACTATAGGCACAGAAGTATTAAAATGTTGACATTATTTTGTCTGCCTGTATTTTCTAAACAGCAAAATAGGTACAGTGAAAGGAAACGCTGAGCTTTAAGGGTTGTTTGTCCTACTCAAGTAATACACAGACAGTGCTCTGAGATCCTTTAATAAAAAGTATTACAACTGTTAATAGCCAAAGCAAAAATCTACTACTTCTAAAGCGTTTCTTTACCCTGCAAGTGCTCTCTACCAGTTACATGATGTCTTACTGTTTTGTCCTACTCAAACTTCTGAAATCAGGGTTTCCAAATCTTGTGAAACTGAAATAAGATAAAGGGGAACTGGACCCAAATTTCTGTCCCTAATATTCTCTTAAATACTGAAACCTTACTGAAAAGAAAAAAGAAAAAAAAAAGGGGAAAAAGAAAATAAAAAAAAAACCACTCAGCCTTAAATATCTGCAAGAAAACTGGGCAAACTGTTTAACTAAAATAGCTTTTTAATCAAATATCCATTACATTCTTCTACTGCAGCTTTGTCTAGGCAGGCAAGATAGTTTGTACAAACACTCTGACTTCCTCAATGTGTTAACTGAAATCAGAAGCATATCTGGGTTGATATTTTAGGCTGTTCTCTAAACCTGGATGTTTTTCCTAACCACAGCCATCCTTTTCTCTTTGGCACATACTGGGTTTACCCTTAAACTTGGGTTGCCTTTGTATCATTTCCTTTGGTTTTGGGCATGCAAGTAACTTCCAGTACACAAACCAGCCAGTGGGTTTGTGGCACTCCCTGAGACTGCTTTGCCCCTGGTCTCTATGTGAACAGCTCAGCTTTCTTTCTCTGCAACTAGAGTGTTTAAAAGGTAGAAGAGCTACTAAAAAGGTAGCGTGCTGTTTTTCAGTGGTTGCTCACTTCACTGAGTAAGCAGAGCTCAAACTGGAAACTTCCTCCTGATCACATCATACAAATTGTGGGGCTAGAGCAATGCGTTCAAAGCTCATCATGGTACACAGTGTTTGCATGTGTAAATACGAAGTTTTGTGGTAAATTCATTGCAACCAGCTTTCAAAGCTTGGCCTATCATATCTGAATTATTTTGAGAAGCTTTGGGATAAAAGGTATTGTACTTATGTGTGGGGTTATTGATAACATAACTCAAGAATTTCAGAGTCATGGTGCCCACAGCAACTGTGTCTCATCACTTGTATTGCACCTATAAACTACAGCATTAAATTTAGCAGTATGTCTATTATTTAATAAAACTACAAGTGTTCAGCTTGCCTGAATTATGAGTGCTGTATGAGCATTGTAACTAACTCCCCTGACTTTTTCTCAGTTAAAGACACCAACCTTAACATTATACTAACATATTTTATTTAGTGCATTGAAGATTAATTCACTAATTCATTTTAATGAAAAAAAGCACAGATCTTTAACTAAAGCATAATGAATAAAATATTGAACAGATTAAAGTGCGTGTCCTCTGAGAATTCACAGATTCTCCACATACTCTGACTTAGATATCTAATAACTGCCTGAAAACTGATTGGAAATACACTATTACAGGTTTTAAACTTCTGACTGAAGTCTGAGCATGTCATCAAAATGTCAGCAGAGCTTGATTTTACTAAACCTGTGTTAACTTCTTTTTTGTACATGAGTGATTTCAAAAGTCAAGATTTTACAGTTGACAAGCAGGAGCTGTAGGTTCCAAAATGTATGTGAGGGGTGGTATGAATATAGATTGTATTTTTGCTGTTTGATGATGCTGTAGGCCTAGAACCAATGCAAGAATAAGAGCTGAAAAAATATTATCCTCTATCTGTCATAAGTGCCTGGAGGAGGAGTGTAAAATGCTCCGTACTCTTGTATGTCAAAAATCAGAATCAAAACCAGTACCAAGTATTACCTTCATTTGCACTTTACAAACATATACACACCAGGAAAGCATCAACTTTCCAGATCTGGGGTCTAGGCATAAACTTAGAACCCACAGAATTGAAACATTGCTTTTTCTTTTCTTTTTTCTTTGACATGGAAACATATCAGAGCTGTATATTCAATCCTGTTCCTCCAGTGGGTTCTGTTAGTACTCTCAGTCTGTAATACTCCAATTCTTAGTTAGAGTCTAATCCTTTTCTAGAAGAATATTTTAAGTGTTTTTAAGTGCATTTATTCAATTACTTCCTATAGATACACAATTCTGCATGCCATTGTTCAATAAGAAAACTGGACTTTGAAATATATTCCAGCCTTAAGGAAGGCAAATTCCAGCCTTGGAGCCCAGGCAAATATCAAAAACAAAAAAAAAGAAAGGAAAAAAAAAAGAAAACAGCAACAAACTTAGCGTGCTGCTGGAAGATAGGAATTTAAATGTTTCACAGAAGCAGAGTTACCAGAGTCATTAACTAAAGGATATTTAAAGAAAACATGGAAATTTACGTTAAAAAGGCACAAGGAAAGAATTGGTTAAATAAAACATGGAGTCCCAAGAAGGAAGCGTGAGTCATAAGAAGAAATGTTGATAAAGATACAAACTAGAGTACACTTCCAGGATTAAATCTTGCATCCTCTGAGGAAAATATCAAAGCTCCAAGTGAGTTTATCAAGGCCAAACTTGACCAAGAGAGATCTGGGAGAAAAGAGAGAGCTTAGACTGAGCACAAGAGGAAAGAAGGACTTGTTTGAACCTGGAAGTTCAAGGAAGGCCCTGAATCATGATGTCAGCAGCAGGAAAAGAAGAGTCAATGAAGGAACAAAGTTGGCAAGGTCTTGGGTTTGAAATCAGCAGGAAATAAAGCAATGGCATGGCTTATGAATAGTTTGGTTAATTAATTATAGTTAATAATAAGCCCATGAATGCTTAGGACCATTAAATATCTTTGTTCCTTTGTACAGCACAGTGGGTTTTGGATTGCAGTTTATAGCAGCATAAACTGATAAAATGCCATAAAAGTTTGACCTACATTGACAGTAACATTTGAAAGGCCTTACAGCCTCTGGACTTAGGCTTATGTTTGTAGTGGGAATCAACAGCTAAGCTGTTGGCAAACAGTCCAGTGTTTCAGTTTTGGTTGTCTAAACAAGCTGGCATGTAAATGTTCTGGCTGAAATTTGGGAAGCAACTGATACACAACGTACTCAGCAGAAGTTAAATGTTGTTGAAGAACAAACTTGCCATAGAAAAGAGACACTCAGTGATTATCCTGGTAGATGCTAGTATTCGTAAGCTGCAGGACAAATTTTAGCAACCCAGATTTGAGACTTCTGGTTTAATATGGCTTCTAAGGGTTTCTGAGCATTGTAGCTGTAGCTTGCTTTATAGAGTTGCTTCACTAAGAATAATCAGAAAAGTAGCAAACTAAAAATTCACAACTACTTTTATTTAAATCTAACAGAAAATATGTTTAACTAAAAAGCCCTTTTGCAGTTTCGCCTTTACTATAAAAATGGGGTTTCTGCAAAATAACTTCAGGACAACTCCTTCAAGGACCCTGCTCCACTGCATGTTGTTTCCACTGTTACAGGAAAGAGAAGGATGTTGGTTTACAATGGTCAGAAGCCCCAAGAGCAGAGGAAGGAAGAGGATGGGTGGGCAAGAGCACCATGCTCTGGGACTGTCCTCTCTTATGTCCCAAAATCTTGTGAATGCACATTCCCAGTGTTCCAGATTTCCAATGCAAAGAATGGACAGCACTTACTTCAGATCAAGAGAAATAATAAACGTCAATAATAAGAAGAAGGGAATAAAGAGTTGTATGACTCAGACACTCAGACTAACATAATTCAAAAGGAGGATCCCTGCAAGCTGGCGGGTGTTCAGTTGCACTAATTATGCTATAGAAGCAATAGTAGTATAATTTCACACTTGCAAACCTACTTTTGTGATGATTAGTACATAGCTCCACTAATTTGAAATGTATCTTGAACCAAAATCATCCTAGTGAGTGTAGCTATGCACACTCTATCTGAAAAGATTGTGATATAGGGATTCGTATTTCATCTTTTGTGCCTCCCCAAAGGTGTTCAATACATTGAGCTGAACCAAAAATACCCTGATCTGGTTTGTAAATGCTTTGAATGAAAACCACCAAAAAACCAGATTTATCCAGCCTAGTATTAGACCTAACTGAGGCTCCTATGTCAGCATGTTTGCTAGAAACTTCCCGGATAACTAGTGGAAAATAACACAAACAGCAACCCATGGTCAAATGGGATTGAGGATGGGCCCTTGCCCATGAGAGTTTTTGTTATGGCTCTGTTGTGGCTTAGCACAGTCAAACCTTGCTGTGCAATTACATCAGGGAAGAGTTCACTAATAAGAGAATTGTGTTTATCACTTCAGGTTCCTCAAGATGAATGGACTGGATACACTCCACGAGGGAAAGATGATGAGATACCCTGCCGACGAATGCGTAGTGGCAGTTACATCAAAGCCATGGGGGATGATGACAGTGGAGACTCAGACACAAGTCCGAAGCCATCTCCAAAGATTGCTGCACGGAGAGAGAGCTATCTCAAGGCCACCCAGCCATCCCTTACAGAGCTCACCACCCTCAAGTAAGTCTGTGTTTTACTACATCATATAGAGCTCTTCATTAAGACATACAGTTTCTGTTCCTATTTGTTTCTACTCTACTTCTATGTACCAGTTAAGGAAAGCATTTAAACAAGTGTGTTCGGTCATGCTTATTTTTGGTTGTTTTTTTTCTGAGCAAGAGTAGGTTTGGGAATGTATTTCAATGTTATTCTGAAAAGGGACCCTACTACCTGTGCTTTGAATTTGCAAAGTATTTCAGCCTGTTAGTGTTAAGTGAGTATTCAAGTATGTACAATAGGTCTGTTCTTTAAATACTTTGCTGAATTATAGCTTTGGCCTGCAAAAGCTTTGCATAATTGTGTATTTATATATACTCAACATGTGAAATTAGCCCTAAGCTAGTCTTTGCAACTCATCAGAGAGCATCTGACATTTAATTAGAAAGAACAATGACTGTCTGAAAATAGACAAATCCATGGTTTCCACTCTTTATAGTTCATTCAGAATTGCACTGTATGTTGTGGAGAAATATAACCAAAACTGAAATTTTTTTAATGGTTTATGAAAGCTTTAGTAAAGAGGAATGATGAATTTATGTTTTTTTAATGTCATTTTGTGTTTTTCTTTTATTTGGGCCTTTTAAAAAAGCCACCCAAATTCTCAGGAAAATTGCACAAATGGACAATTTTGGTATTAGTGTTTTATTTTAAATGATTCTAAAATGGAGAGGTCCCCTAAAGCAAGAAAATAAATTATATCCATAAAAGAAAATAGTGTGGGTTTAAATCAACAATTGTTTCTGTCTGTCTTCTGCAAAATTTGCAGCTATAATAGTGAATCATAGTTCACTGAACCAAAAATAACCTAATTGTAGTATAACTTGCCTAAGGCTGTAGCTTTAAAATGGAAAAAAGAGAGCTGCATCTCTTCTAGTATCCGTGATTAGTGACAAAAGACTCCTTCTGCATTTCCCTCATTAATTTCCTCTCCTTCCTTGTCCTCCTTTATTCCATTTTTTTCCCAGAGACCTTATCTGAGAAATAGATTGTAGAGAAAAGCATTTGATCCTTGTTAAGAACGTCATGCTCTTGACATCAGTGATGAATAGACCAGAAGACAAAAACATGCTTATTGCAGCTCCCCATAGCAGCCTGCCTGACTTTGTCTCAGAGGAAGCCAGGAATTGCTTCTGCTCTGTCTTTCCGTTAGTGTCCAAAGGAGAAAGCAGTCTCATTTTCTGCAGGGATTTTCATAAGCTAGCTGGCGCTTGCTCAAGGGATCCAGTGATTCCTCTCATCATCCAGCAGACTTTACCACATCCTTTCCTGAGCCAAAACGCCTCCTCTGAGGTCAGTTATTGCAAGGAGAACATAAATGTTACGTACCACCACAAACTCCATAAAGCCATGCTTTATGCATGGACACGCTATCAGGCACGGAGCTTATTCTTTTTGAGACTTTAGAAACATATGTTCCATAGTTCTGTAATATATATGTGAAGTACAATGCATCACAGTGAGTGTATTTGCTCTTGGTCATTTCTGTTCTCTGTAGATATGAGATTTGCAAAAAAATATGGAATTATTAAAAATAAAAAGTCCTGCGTGCCACTGTTCACCCACAGAGGATGTTAGATCAGAGGGGCTACGCAGCAGAAGTTTTCGGGTTTAGCTTTGAAGTCACTGTAATTCAGCAAAGTGCTTGTACGAATACTTCATTTCACATAGTTTTTTTAATCCCTTCCTATTCAGGAAAGCTTTTAGGAATGTGCTTAATTTTAAGCTGCACTCTGTAAAATTCATGTAAGTTTAGGAGCTATACAGAAGTAGGATGTAAATCACAGGGTAGAAGAAGGAAGGGGAAAATGGTAAATGGTAGTAAAACAAAAAAGAGGACAAAATATGAAATAACTTTTCTTTTTCAATGACTTTTCAGCATAAATTGGGATGAAGTAGAATTATTTCTTTTAATCTATGATGATACTTCATAGAAATATCTCTTCCTGGGAAACCTTTCCACTTTTAGAGACAAATTGTATAATACGTAATTATGCATTGCTTTTATTCCTTTCTGCTGAACATGATAATTTGGGGCGGGGGGGGGGGGTGAGAACTAGCCAAGTGCTTGCTCTGGGAATAGAAGTCTTCTGTTAAGCTAGGTCTTTTTTGCAGACTTCTTCATACTTTCTTAGTAGCATGACTTGACCTTGACCATGACATTGCTTGTTCATCCCAGGGCTACCCTGATTACTCTGAGAGTTGTGATAGAGTTTTGCTGGCATGTCGGCCAGAGACTAAATTAGGGCCCCTAACTCACTGAATATAGGTCATCAAGCAATTGTGTAATGTGTGATAACAAGTAATTTCCTTGGCTTACTGTTGACTTGAGTTCAATTTGCACCTGAATAAGAGCTTTATGGAAATGTGCCAAAAGCCACTCTAGGTAGCAGGCAGCCTTTTAGTGACACTAGTGGACTTTCTAGCTGACCTTGCAGGACATTATTAACACCTTAAAACTGAGTGGTGTTTCACTCCTTTAATTATGCTTTTTCTGTCAGTGAAGAACAAGGCACCTTGTGAAAGCAGTGTTTCTATAGTGGTAATTGTCAGGGATCTTCTGCACTTCTTTCTGCTACTTTCTTTCTCTGTTTTCTGTATGCAGTCTCTAGTTGGCTTCACTTTCATCTTTGGCAGAGCAAACAACTTAAAAACATGTTCCCTTTTTCTTTCACTGTTGTTTTTGAAGGGATTTTTCATCCTGTGGGACTTTTCCTCTCTGAGTACTTTAAGTCTAATATTGGTCTCACAACCCACGCCATTCCTCCCACCTACCTACCTACCATTGCTCATGCGCCTACTCTTCTAAGAAAGGGTTTTCATTATTACCAATGTTTCTTTTTATATAAGGAATAACTTTTGAACAGCACAACTGTGTCATATCTCCTTTACGTAATACAGATTTATTTTCCTGGTTTTGCTGAGGTTTTTTTCTTGCTATACTTTACAATCTCCCTCCTACAATATTCCTCCCATGCCATGGTTTCCATGTGGTTACAGCACATGTGTCAAATGCTATGGTACCATTCTGAATAAAGCACAACTTGCTGTGATCTTGAAATGCACACCTCCGCTGCTGTACAGCGGAGCTGTACTCTCATTATCCTACCAGGAAGTAAGCAGCTTTTTCTCTCTGTCTTTGCTGGCAGTATCCTCTTGGTGTTTAATTTTTCACAGTCTAGATAAACTGATGCAGCTGAAAAAAAGTGACATTTTCTTGCCCATTCCTGAAAAGTGGCAAAAGTTTATCTTGCATTTGTAACCAGATGGAAAATGGACTGGTTACCTAACTTCTAAAGAAGATGCAGGCAACAGATAACTGACATTTCTATTACATCTGAGCTTGATTCAGGACATATTCCTTCACTATCTACATATATCTTGGTTATGTTTAGCCTGGTTTTCGTTGGGAAAAAAGTATGCAATTACATTGTCTGTCCACATGCCAACCTGTCACCTCCACCTCCCAGTACCTTTTGAATCCATTGGCCAACTTTAACCAGGTTTGCTAGAGAGACTGAAGTCTGAAAGATATGAAGTTCCAGCAAACTTTATGAAGATCTGTAGCTGGATAAGGCAGAGAAAGATCTGCAGCAGTCCCTTATGATCTCTTGAAGGAGTATGGGCAAAGTAGCTGGTGAGTCAGCACAAGGTATAACTTGATGGCAGCACTTTCCCAGCCTAAAAGATGAGGAATATGGAAGGGACTGGAAAACTCTGTTGAGGACAAGAGTTCTAAGAGATGGATCCTGCTACCATAGTTTTTCTACTTCATTCTGCCCCTTTCCTCTTCTCCACTGCATGCACACTCACTACTTAAAATACGGGTTCAGATTCTGCTTCCTAACTCAATATTGCTGCTACTGTGGGGACTTCAGCCACTTGAGTCTTCTGCACTTCTTTTTTTTTATTTTTTCTAAAATATTACAGTACTTAATGGTAATCCATTTGTGGACATTTTACATGGATTTTGGCTTATACACAGTTGCAGAATTGTTCCTTTGAACACATATTTGATCATATAAACTTTTTTCTGAGACAAGTTGTACCCTCTGATCACCAGTGTATTAACAATTTCAATGATCTTGATACGTTGGAGATGCATTTGTAGAACTCATGTAAAAAGGAGAGAAGGAAGAACAGAAATGAGTTTTTTCGTAACAAATCTTTATTTTCAAGGTATTTTAATAGACACGTCATGTTTTTCCAGTCATCTGTGACTTGGAAAACCACAAACACTTTTTAATGGGCATCCAGTTACACCCTGATGATGAAAAGAGTATGTGAGCATATAAGCAAAAAGCATTAGGCTTTTCTCCTTTTTATCCCATGGTAAAGAACTCATCTGTGTAACTTCCACCTTAGCTGCATCTATTCCTGTGATTTACTGCATAGATGAGTGATGCTTAGAATAAACCAACCAATTCCTAACTTTAAAATTTGGGGATCGAACCTGTGACCTTTTTGCGTTATTAGCCCCATGCATCCTTGGCATAGACTATCTTTAGCAACTAAGCACCACGCAGCCGCTTCCCCCTTCCCCCTCCCAGTGGGGTGAGGAGGAGGAAAGAGGGGAAAAAAAAAGGAAAACTCGTGGGTTGAGATAAGAACAGTTTAATAACTAAACTAAAATATAATACTAACAATAGTAATAATGAAATATAATAATAATAATAATAGTAATGAAAAGGAATATAACAAAAAAGGAGGGGGAGGAAGGGAAAAAAACAAACAAACAAAAAAAAACCACCAGTGATGCACAATGCAATTGCTCACCACCCGCTGACCGATGCCCAGTTAGTTCCCGAGCCACGATCCGCGCCGCCCAGCCAACTCCCCCCTGTTTATATACTGGGCATGACGTTCCATGGTATGGAATACCCCTTTGGCTAGTTCGGGTCAGCTGCCCCGGCTCTGCTCCCTCCCAGCTTCTTGCACACCTGCTTGCTGGCAGAGCATGGGAAACTAAAAAGTCCTTGGCTGAAGATAAGCGCTACTTAGCAACAACTAAAACATCAGTGTGTTATCATCAACATTATTCTCACACTAAATCCAAAACACAGCACTGTACCAGCTACTAAGAAGAAAATTAACTCTGTCCCAGCCAAAACCAGGACACAGAGACATTCCAAAAATAATATCTCAGAATATGTGCATGTTATTTGTGCACACCTAGGCTTGTATTTTTTATGTGCTAATACAAATAGCATAAATACTTTCTACTTGTATGTTTATAGGAATCTGAAGACAAAATTGTTTTGAAAACCTCTGTGCTGTTTTTCTTAATGTCCTATAAAATCACAGTCAACGATCAAGCTCAATTAAGAGGCAGAATCTAGTAGCAAACTTAGTGACAAAGGCAAGAAGAAAGAGGTAGATCTGATTTATATATCCTGAATTCCAACTTTTCATCACCTGTCTGAGAATTGATCAGGTCAGTTCCTGGAGGACAAGCCTTCAAGCTAGGGTCAACCCATATTACAAATCAAATCTTGACAGAGTTGCAGGACCAGTTCTGCTAGGATGACTTGCAAAAAAAATCCAACGACCCCATTGTTACATAGTATAAGATGTTTCAGATAGAAAATCCCCTGATCCTTGTAAAAGTCAAAGAAATTACAATCAAAATAGTTTTATAATCTGCAAAGCTCCCAAATAATTTTGTCTAGTGGTAATTTGTGGTGATCAGGAGGAAGATGATACGCACACATGGGCTTATCCATATAGACTGATGGAAAGGTAAAGTGCATCATCTGCACTGAGTGAATTAATGGTGAAATTGCATAATGTCTGTTTTCAAACATGATGCTAGGACTGACGTGAATGAAAGGATGGGCAAAGGTCCAAAAGCTTTTTACCCTAAAGATACAGCAAATTAAACATCACATGGCAAGGATGTTGTTCAATGTTATGCGCAAAGCTGGAGGTCATTATAGCTTTGGTTTTCCTATGGTGATGCAACGCGTGTTTGTGTACGTAGATGTCTTCATGGCTTCTCAAACTGAAATATGCAGCTCTCAGAAAACTGTGGAATATAAACTCTGGAGGTGGTTCTCTCACTTTCTCAGCTTTTCTAAAATGCTGCTCTTGGGAAGTGTCTGTACTGAAGGAAATGATAAGGGATGTAAGGATAATTGTAGCCGGACACACTGGCTAGGTTGTCCTGGCATTAGAGCAAACTGAAGCTGATGACCTTACACTGCACTTCACCATACAGCGTAGCATACATCCTTAGGTATGAAAACCATCTTGGTCTTAGGAAAGAGTTCATATTTACTTTGAGGTGTTGCTATATTACTATAACATGCTCCAAAATATCCCCAGAAAAAGGTGTCATATAAACAAAAGCATACTCTTTTTTAAATGGAGGTGTTGTCCTCATTCTGCTAAAATTAATGAAAATGTCCCATTAACCTCACTGGCCCAGATCACAGATAGGGGGAAGGGAGAGGGAAAATATAAGCTTATACAATACCTCATCTTCCTTATGGTGAATATTTTTAGACACATGCAGGGAAGCTTGTTAATTTTCTTTCCTGTTGAGTGACTTCCAATTAGGGAACAATGACTTTCCTAATTAGTACAAAAGGAATAAGTCTGATTAATCTTTTATTGGTGTTTTACATTATGTTTCCAGTACGGTGTGTTTCCTTGTTTCATGTTGCAATCTCATTCACTGTCATCAAACCTTTAGCTAGTGAAAGAATTGTTTCCATTTTCCTTGAGGTGTGTTTTGTTTGTTTGCTTGAAGGGGGAGTTTTTTGGATTTCCCATGAAAGAAACTGGAGCATCTCCATGAGCTTTGGACAAGCAGCTGAAGGAATAGTATTCTGGAACTATTTTTGGCCTAAGTAGTAACTTTCCCAGCCCGCAGTCACTGATGCATGATGTATTACTTAGCTTTTTATTCGTATTATTGCAATCCCTTCTCTCTTCTCTCTGAAAGACAGGGAGAAGCTGCTGGACAGGTTTCTCACTTTTCAGGCTCATGCGTCAGGTATGATTAAGTTCAGTGAATAATTTATAAGTCAGAAGAAAATTTGAAGGGTAAGACAATAAAAAGTATATTTATTTTGAGGTAGTAGGTGGGCATACCTCTGGAGCCAATTGTTTCCTTATGGAAGCTGACATCTGTTTTGTGTACATGATATTTAAGGAGCAGACGATACTGATTTATTGAAAGAACTTAGAGCTTGGAGCTTTTAACGAACAGTTGCAACTTTCCGCTGATGGATATATAAAGCATGTTTGGTCAGTCAATGCTTAATATCACTGACGGGCATGTGAGAAAGCTTGTGCCTCATGGCAGCTTCCTTCCTGGGCTTTGTGTCCCCTCACACAAAGGTATGTATGCCTTTACAACACAGAAATGAACCCACTCATCTCACTGTACAATCCTCTGTGGAGACAGGACATTCCTACAGCTCACTGCCTAGTACGTAGGTAGGACGGGCACTCCTCCTCTGTGCTTCTATGATGATCCTCACCAGTTTATCTTGCAATGAAACTGAGATGCCCTAGGTATTACAGTCTCACTGCTAGCAGACATTCCTTACCCCATCGTAAAACTTACCCTGTGTCAATCCACACCTAGCTCCATATGCCCTTATGTCCTGTTACATCAGTATTTTCACATTTGTATGAATAATGTTATTTCTTGTTTCTCTAAGATGAGGAGTCAGAATTTTGTTGTAGTCTGTGACCTGTACTACAGTTGTTGCCTCACTTGTACTTTTACTTGCTGAAATTTGAAGCAATGAAACAGTTACAATTAACTTACATGAGAATAAACATCAGCCAAAAAAAAAAAGCCTTTAACTTTCCTAGTCAAAGTGTGATCTTTTGGCAATACTGCAGCAGAGATTTGGAAGTCGATAATTTGTTAAAGAAAAGGTGCAACCTCATTTAGATGATTGCCTTACTTGCAGAAATGAAAATCCTTGTCCTGTATCTAGTCTTTCTGGCTCAACTTTGCACAAGATTTAGCTTTATGTTAGACATAGCTACAGATGAAAGTGAGGACTTCCAACTTTTTAGCTTCTCTCAGTTAAATCTTGTGAACATTTATTCCTTTTAGAGCAAATGATTTTGGTGAATTCAAGTCCATCCCATTGTCTGGTTTAAAAAGCAAGGTCTATCGCTGTACTTTATGGGTCAAATGGGCACTTCTAGGGCTTGCTTTGAGAAACACATTATAATCACTGAACCAAGATGTGTTTTTCAGCCATCTCTTTCAGGGTATAGTTTTTACACAGCCAACCTGCACGTTTGTGTGCAAAACTGGGCTTGTTTATTTTTAGCCCTACTTCTGCCCACCTACTTAAAAGGCTGCCTGAGAAAGGAAGCTAATGATGTCCAGTGGGGACAGGAGAAGAAATACTGCCTTAGACTGCAAGGACATACACAAGCTATATGTTAGGAAAATTTTCCTAATGGTAATGATAGTTAAGCACGGGAGTGGATTGCCAAGAGAAATCACTTCACTGGACGTTTTCAAGAAAAGGGTAGAAAATGTCTGTCAGGACAAATTTAGGTATTGCTGATCCTGCTTTAGGGTAGGAGGAGGGACCAAATGACCTCATGAAGACCCCTCCAGACCTATCTTTTATGATTCTCTGTCTGTCTTTCTCAGGCTGTTGAATATACCTACTATCACTGTTCTTACTTCCTTTTCTTAACTTATTTTTTAAATATAAAAATAAAATTCTCATCAGGACCAAATTATTCCTGAAGGCTTTCTGTTGAATAGTATGTATTTTAAATGTTATTTCATTGCTAGCGTTTTGAAATTATGTTCCAACTGCTGCCAGCCATACCATGCTTGACTCTCGGTATGTGATCTTGTACTATCTGGTTTAGTTTGCTAAGGGGAGCTCAGCTGATGTATTAAATCTGCCATGCAGAAAATTCATAGGCATAAAAAGAGATGTGCGTTTGCACAAAATTCAGTCTGGAGTCCTTAATGTCCAACATAACAAGACAAGCAAACAGGCAACAATAATTACGTTAATTATTCATAATAATTTTCTGTTCTGATCAGCTAGAAGTGCAATATTCTTTCTCTGTGAAATGCTGGAGCCCTTTTAGATTAAAAATGGAAAAAGTTAAATAGTGTATTTTACTTTAGTTTTAATGTGACATTACAAGACAAACAGTGTTTCTGCAGACATGCTTTGGGATCTTCTGTTAATTTACATCATGTTAGGGTGAGAGAGAGAGGCATGAAAGTGTGTAATTGTTCTGCCCTTACAAATAAAAGATACTATTAATATCTAAGTCATGTTGATGCCCAGACATTTTTTTCTTGTATTTTCTTGTGTTTGCATTACTGCTAAGATGGAGTAACTTTCAGTTTAAGTACTAACTTATTTTAGTAATTCTCTGCTGGCTTGGGTGCAGTATGGGGTGAAGGTTAGGGGCAGAGAGCAGCAAAGAATGTGTATGGTGGCCCCTGGTAGCCGAGGTGCTGAAGTAGGGCAGCATCAAATACCACTCTGCTCCCAGTGACACACGTGAATGAAAGTTCATCTGAAGAAACTTGACTTTTTAACATCTCCTCTCCTCCTAATGAAGTTATAAATCTTTTCAGGAGGGGAGGAATTAGGGAAAATCCTTAAAGACTTTCTTACATTGTGCCTGCTTTCTTATTCACCGTACACCACAAAGTTAGAGAACCATCATACAATCACTGCTTGTGTTATTTGCTGGTGTGAAAAAAATATTTTTGTTGAAAGCACCTTTGCAGCAGCTACTGAGTTCCTGTGACAGATTTCTGGGGTTGCATCTGTAGCTGAGTTGCACTGCAATTTCCCATTCCCCTCCAGAAGGGCTGTGCTACCTGACTAGCCTGCACCCCAACTGCCCAGCAGCTTTGCCTGCAGCAAGCCCAGGGACCACAGAAAGCACTAACTGTTTTTGTCATCCCCGAATGTCAGCAGCCACATCCAGAGCACGCAAATCCTTCCCCTTATTTAAGTGATGTCGGGGTGGCAGCCATGCTTGGGTTGTGTCTGTGCAGCTCTGCACTGTGACAGTGATGTATCATGCTGAAGGCAAGCTCAGGAGCTTTCAGGACTAGTATATAAATCTTTACTGTTTTATAACAGACAATTGCTATTGCAAATCTGTGCTAAGCCTTCATTACTCTACACTTGAAAGGAAACCTTGAAAAACTTCTTTTGGAAGGTAGTCCTCCTTGGGCTAGTCCTAAAAATGTTCACAGTTATTATTTATTACTTTATCAAACCAAAATAGGCATAATATAGACGTTCATTAAAACTCTCTCTTGTAGTAATCAATATTTATTACTGTCTGCATAACAAAAATTGGAAAATGTACTAGAATGCAAAATAATACAAGGTTCTTACTTCATTTATTACTTTTACTCTTTGTTTTGCAAAACTTAAAACTGCTACTTTGCTTTTATCACATTTAGAGAAATAATTTGGTTCTGAACTTCGCATAAATCTCAAAACCAAGGATACATACATAATGCAGAAAGCTTACAACCGCTCTGGGTGAAATGGTATCAATGACGACATCGACTGAGTCATGACTTCATCTCATAGTATTTATGTTGGTAGCAGTGATAGAAATTATATTTATAAAAGCTGGAATTTCGAGGAGGGGGCAATTTCTGACTTTGAAAAGGTCTTTTTTTGTTATTCTAGTGGGATGTAGCCAACACGTCATTCAACCATCCTCGTGAAGTTGCAGTCGAAGATGTTAGAAATCTCAGAAACGTTGGCACTGTCTAGTCAATAGGGTCCAACCTAAATGTCTAGCCATGGATTTCAGACTGGTGCAGGATCTGTTGGACTCATCTCAGTCATGTGGCTGTAAGAGCTGTGAGACAACAGGGCTTTGGCAGAGATTTGTTGCTCAGACTTGTTTGAGATGCTGGTGAGTCACGCTGTGCCACTGCAGTTGTTCAGTCATTTACTGTTGGGTAGAATGTAATTTCTGGCAGAGCAGTAACTCTCTGTCTATTACTTTCCCACCCCCTACTTAGAGATCATTTGATTTGGGGCACAAATTAATTGCTGTTTACCTGTGATGAACAAATTTGAATTGAGAGGGAGTGGATGATGCCTTATTCAAATAAGATGTTAGACTGACAGTGGCTGTAATGAATGTCAGCGCTATGTCACTAGTTCTGTTGTCCCTTTCTCTTTTCTCTCTCTTTTCTTTTTTAAGTGATTCCTTAATATTCCTAAGTAATAATCCTCAGTACTTAGCTAAGCATCCTTTCTCCATTAAAAGAGCCAAGATTTGCATGAAGAATATCACATCTAGAGTCACTATCCCTTCACACAGTGGCAGAATGACCTTCTGACTATCAACTATTTCTATATTTCCACCTCCCCACTGCTTATTTTATTTCCTTTTTTAATGAATTTTGCACCTTTGAAAATAATGAGTGTGTAGCATTCTCTTCTGCTTTCATTTATTATAGCCCTGATCCTAACACACTCCCCTGCTAAGATTTTCATCAGTGGTGACTTAATTATTAACCTTTTTCACTCGTCCTGTTACTAATATCATCCTTCTGAGTCTTTCACACTTCTTTTATCCTACAGTTTCTAGTCCCGACTAGAGCTGGTCTGTTGCTAGCACTCCTGGATCCTTCTCTCTGCATCCTTTTCTCGCCGGGGAGGCACGCAGCTTGTGTTGGAAAATGCCTATGCCTTCCTTCATTTCGGTGCTCCATTGCTGCCACCATACACGTGGTGGTTAGTTGCACTCAGTCACGCTCCGAGCTATCTTTGGAGTGAGTTCCTGGGCCACTGGGTTTTCTCCTTGCTCCAGTTCTCCAGACAGAAGTTGCCACGGTGGCTCATGACCGCAGCCTGGCAGCCGAGGTGCCCTTGCCGTCAGCCAGCAGTCAGGCAGCCCTTGCACACTGATCCCTGTGCAAACACGCGTGAATGCCAAGGAGGCTTTATCCTATCAGCTCTAATTGTCCCTTCTCCAGAGAAGTTAATCAGATTTGTTATATCTCTGTGATGACTGTGGTATCTGCCTGAGTGTTTTGCCTCTGGCAGAAGATTGACAAGCCCTCGTTTTCTATTGAAATTGCATGTTACGACTGTATTTCCTTCCCCTGTTCTCAGAATCAGTATGTCCATATAATGGTAGCTTGTTATTTAATGTAACTAGTTCCCTTAAGGGCAACAGCCCAAAGAATAATAAAATAATCCATTCGGAGTTCATACAGACAATGAATCACCTGAACAGCTGTCTCTTTAAAAACAGGGCTGTAGTTTGACATTGATGTCGCAGAGATTCTTCATCTTTTGAATGTTTTCAGATTATGTGTTTTATGTACCTCCTTTAAATGATGTACGTAATAGACAATAATAAATAATACATAGAGGAAGAATCTTTATTTTTAAGGAATATTTTTAAAGAAGAGGATGAAATAAAATTGACATGTAAAGTAATACTTAAAACACTGATTTTAGAACTTCTTGATGCTTATTTGCAAGCCTGTTTTACAATATTTTCAATTATCAATATTTTTAAAAAAATCTAATCCCTTCTCATAAATAGAATATTTATATTTCTAGACAGGAAAAGTAAAGTTAGTCTTTTTTGTAGCCAAAACCAGGTAAAAGCTTGCTTCTGAGTTGAATCTTACAGTTTTTATTGTACTGTCTTATATTTCACAATTACTCCCTCAGTGTTTCTATCATGGGCAGCACTGAAGCCAGCCAGAATGGGAAGGTTAGATCTGATCCAGGTTAGATCTGATCCAGGTTAGATCTGAGATGAATGTAAATGCCCTGCCCTGCTCCCTGGGCTACCCACTGCCCCCAGTACAGGCCTGAAATACCCATTGGGAGGGCGTCCCACTCCGTGGGGAGGTATGCACTGTACTTGAAATCAACACTGGGTTTTTTCCCTAAGGCATGAAACTTAATAGGAATAAGGCGCAGAAAAATGGTTGTCGACTGTTTCTCTGAAAGTCCTTGGGAATACTATGCAATTGGGATCTGGGTCCTCAGTACTGGATTCTGCAGTGGGTTGTTTACAAGTCTCAAGTGTAGCGTTTAAAATCTGAGCTATGGAGGTTTTTTTCTCCCCCCTGACAAAGTATATACGAAGTTTTAAATGTCAGCCTCCTACCCAACACAATGGGATGATAACCTCTGCCATGAATTAATCAAGCTGCTTGTTAAAAACATTATCTTGCCACTGTTCTTCCAAGTTCTTTTGAATTCAGACAAATTTAACAGCTTGCTCTTCCATAAAATGATACACTAAGGTTAATTATAGTTCAGAAGCACTCTAAGGTATGATTTGGCTGCTTGGAGTTTCTCAGGTCCAAAAAGAGCGTGAGGGATGCACCTGGAACGAGCACCTGGCCTGCGTTGTTCCCTTAGGGCAGGGGAGGATCAGTCGAGTGATTAAAATGAAGGACTGAAGTTGCAAAACTCTCAGGTGTGGTGCCCCTTTTTCTGCCAGAGGGGAGCAGGGTAGTGGGAGAGCCTGGCCCCAACACCTACGTGCTGTGCCTCCACGGCAGGTAGGCTGTGGCCTCGGGAGCAGGGCCGAGGAAGGAGTGCTGGGCGCCCTACCGCTGCTGCTCCCTGCCTGGCCTCTTCCCAGCTGCGGACGTCAATGTGCCTCCAGCTCTGGGTAAAAAGGGATGATAACACTCACCTCCTGCACATCGGGATGTCACGAGGATTGATTCATTACAGTTAGTGCAGCAATTATGGAGCCTTCTAAAGAGGCTGCAGAAATGCTAATACAGTCATCATTAGTCATTGCCCCCTTGCTCTTAGCTCCTGTTTTGTACTGCTGAAGCAAGGCTTGCAGCAGCATTTCCTTGTGCTCACCGAGATGCCTGGGAAGAGCCCCATGATGTTGCACGAGCAGCGAGGCACAGCGTGGGGAAGAAGTTAAATCATCCTCGTACTTCCCTGCCAGAGGAAGAGCTGCAGAGGCTGGCAAGACCTCAGCCAGGGATAAAAGGGTCGGTTCTTGTAGTTCCTCCTCGACTGTGTTTCCCACGTGCCTCCTGCTGCCAGGATGCTCTCTTCTCTCTTTCCACCTGCTGTACGTATTTGCTCTCCCCGTGATGTGTGAAAGCCCAAAGGGGAGCACACTACTCCTAGGAGTAATAGTAACTCATGTTGCATTTTGCTGTGTCTGTTGAAATTCATAGGTATGATCTTCTCATAACTTGGCACATCTCCCCCTCTCTTACCACCATGCAGCCCACACTCATTGCTAACATATGTCCTAGAGGTGGTTCAGATACTTTCACAGGGGGTAAATGATAGGTAGGCATGCTTCCCTTCAGCTAGTCCCACCTCTCCTCTTCCCTCTACGCCCTGCCTACATACGCTAACACATGGCTTCCCACTCACTTCTCTATAAATTTTCATTGTATTTGTTACCCTTCACACTATAGCAGAAGGGAATCTTAAAATGCTTTTTTTTTTCCCCATAGGGAAGGCCTTCAGAGCTAGGAAAAGATATTATAATACATCTCAGAGCCTGAACTGCCATGGTGTGTGCTGCAGAGAGAAGCAAGCACACCACACATGCTGAAAACCACAGTCTGGTTGAGTGGAGGGGTTCCCGCTGTATGCTCTGTGCATGCCTATTCCTGGAAAACCCATGAATTTTCTGATGAAAAGCCATTTGGAAGGCTGCGAGAAACATCTGTCTCTGTTATTGTCTCCTTATTTCTTTTCTTTGGAGAGGGTAGATAGCAGCACCGATGGTCCTGTGTTGATGGCAGCCTAATTGCCCACTAAGACCATGGTGCTGCCAGGGACAGTAAAACCCACAAGAGCTAGTAGAGGAGCAGTTTTCTACTTACATCCCAAGCTCTTAGTGCACTCACAACAGAGATTATGCATGAGCTTTCCACAGTCTTTTTATGAAGAATATTGATCCATTTTCTTCTGCCAAGTTTAAGCTTGGTTTTTTCCTGTCTGGAAGGGCAGGACTTGGCCCATTAACTTAAGCAGAATTTGTCTAAGTTGAGGAAAAAGATGTGACTCGGACTTTCCCATTGAAGGACCTTCAGCAAAACTCCAAGATGTGACCTGCTAAACATCTAGCAATTACCTATCTAATTAATTACTTGCTTATCTTCAGACAAAAACAACTTTTTAATTTTATTTAGCATTTTCCTGTTACTGAATATCTTTTCATCAGTGAGTAGTGAATAGCTGTACCCACAAAAACCTGCCTTCGCATATCCAAATTGCTTCCTTCCTGCTATAAATGGATATTTAGCATAGTTATCTTTAGTGAAAGGAGCAAGATTGGTAATACAGCCATTGAGAGTGTATTATTGTGTTGGGCTTTTCTTTGGTTTCTACTTTCAAATAGCTTTACTCTTAAAGAATATGGAAATAACGTTTTTAGCAAGTTGCCAGTTTCTGTATGGAAGGAAAATTCCTTTTTCAACCCCAGTGCTGACCTCTGCTTTCTAGTCACCAAGAAAAATACTTTCATTCATGAAAAGCACATAAAAAAGCTTTAAATCCTACCATTTTTGTAATGATATGCTGAATGCTATGAAAGCAAATTGCCCTGTGAATCCTAATTAATTGGAAATCAGGTCCACAATTCACCTGGGCTGTAAAAATCAGAATATATTCTAAGATATAATAGATGTGCAGCATCTTTTTTATAGGCTTTCTGTTTCTTGAGTCCTTGAACTTTGTGTTTGTGTGCTTTCTTCACCAACTGTGAAAACTCGACGGTTTTTTTCCTTTAACTGGAAAGGTTTTGCAAGCCTCATGAGATGAGCTTTAAGAAAAACATAATGCATTGCAGGAGCGTAATAAATAGCAATCTTTGGCAGCACTAGATTATTCCTCCCTCTAGTGGCTGGCTGGCTCCAGTGAGAATAAATGGAGCTCTTTATTAACATCTCGAGGAATTATTTCATTAGCTTAGCTACTGGGAACTTACTTTTTTCAGGCTAGCATCCTCCAGCTCCCTGCCTGCTTGGTAATCCACGGTGCCTCTGTGTACACGTCCGTGACTATGTTACGTGACCAGCCTTTCAGTTTTTCAAGGCCGCCGCTCTACAGTGTTCTCAAGCTTTCCCAGTCCCTTCTGTACATTATATTACATGATTCCCAGTAGCAGTCACGTAAAGAAGGTCACCCCACTTCTATTGCGTTTCTGTGGTTCCACATGGTACATTACACCGAATCTAGGTAATTTATCACAGCTGATCTCTGATGTATGCTAAACTGAAAAAGTGATGAATTTGAGGCAGCTTAGTTTGTCTAGTCTTGGTGCAATACTGGGAACTGTGTTTGGACAGTGAGCAGGATATTACTGCTTCCTCCATCTACCTGGATGCGCAGTGCATGCCCATACACCAGTGGGCAGCTCAGGCATGTTCATGTCATTGAGAGAGACCAAACACATCCCTTCATGGGTGGTTCAGGAAAATGTAAAGGTGTTGCAGAGCTGGAATGCTCCACTTACTTAATTTTGCCTAGCAGCAACCCCCATCTACTTAGTCGGAGGGACAAAATTCAGTGGGTTGACAAATTGGCCCTTACCTGGCACATCACAGGAGAAGCCAGGGTCCCAGGATGCTGAGCAGACCTTCGAAGGTGGCCCTGTGCATCCTGCCTGCACACAAAGACATGCTGGTGTTCAAACATCATCAGACAGGTCTCTGCCCTGTTGCTCCTGACAATAAGAAATGGATTAATATATTATCACAATGTTGCTGTTTTCCTAATCAAGGTGACAAAAAAATCTGAGCAGTAAAAATAGCTGCTGTAAGTACAACAGCCATTTAAGGAAGAGGTCGTCTAAGGAAGAGGGTACTTACTCATACGACGCAATTAAATTATGTAACTTCGGGGCAAAATTGCAGCCCCCCTCATAAGAGTTGTGAGGCTTGAGAAAGTAATATAGGTTTCATTATGCTTTGCTTAAAATTGACATTTTAGGCATTAAACTTTTCCATAGCTCACTGAAGTTTTATTAGGCTGGAGATCTTTTCAAGGAGTTCTGTCCTACCTCAGCAAAACCATTGACTTGAGATGATACCGTAAATCACCATCCACAGTCAATAATGGTTTTAATTGAAAAATGCACTTCTTCTAAAGCACCTTTTGACCATCACACCAAACATTCTTTACTCTTTATTAACCAGCTATTCCGCTTTATATACAATATCTGTCTCTGGGGCTGAAGTTTATTATTTCAGTCATTCTGTCACCTTTGCCTCCAGTAATACAATAAAAATACGGTGCCGTTATTGCCTTCCATCGAAGAACCTCAGTCATGTTTGCTAACTTCAATTCAGCACCACAAAGCCACCGGAGAGGCACTGTAGGGAAGTATTAACATACTTGTTTTCTGAGCCTAAGAGTTTATATGACTTCTCCTCCAGGTCACACAGCAAATTTCTGTGAACACTGAAATCTGAACCCATGAGCCACAGTCCATTGCCTTTGGTTTTAAATGCCAGGTAGAAGTTATTTATCCAGAAAATTTTAGAGTTTATTTTTCCTTTTTTTTTTTCCCTGTTACGGTGTTTTAAACAAAAGCATAGATATCCAGGTATTTTCATCTTCTGAGTAGGATAGAAGGCCATCTTCAGTTTCACCACGTATCCTACCATTGTGTTCTGAAAAGGAGAGGGGGTTTTCTTAACTCATTCACAAGTGGTTGTTTTGTGATTTATAAGAGATAGAGAGCACATGATTAATCAGTCCTCTGTAAGGAACTAGCTTTATTCCTTTCCCTATGCAAATACAGACATTTGGCAATTTTTTCTCTTTTTTGTCTGACCTTGCTGGATTTTTTTTGCTTTAATTTTTCATTGAAAAAGAGCAGTGTCCCAATTCAGTAAACCACATATTTTAATTCTAAGTATGATAATTAAATTCAAGTAAATATTTGGAAATACTTAAGAATGCCAACTGTTACAGGTCAAGAAGCCAGCTGACCTTCTCAGGAGTTAAGGCTTTCTTCCTTTAAAATGAGGTGCACAACCCCTTTGAAGAACCTCAACCCTGAAGAGCATCCACTCTTCAGAAATATTGTTTACATTCTCCTTGTCTTCATCTGAATCATTGCACTTGACACTAACAGCATGATGAATGGCATGAGAACTGGTTGTCCACTCCTTTACTCCCAGACCCAAATAAATATTTCTGGGTATTTCTGTTGCACGAGATTAAAAGATACCTATTTTAAATAATTGCAAAAAAAAGATCCCTTTCAGTCCCCAGCTGGATTTTGCATTATTATGCAGTCTTCTTCTTAAGACTTTTTTTCCTTTGTTGTCTCATACTCCAAAATATAATTAGTTCTCCTTTATCAGGATTCATTCTGTACAGTTTGGCCCAACGATAGCCTATAACACAGAAGGCATCTGGTTTTTAAAAAAGGGGAAGAAAATCTAAAAATGTATTATGTTAACCATAATTTTACATCTTCTGACCAAACTTCTATTTATCAGAAAAGTTTTCATAGTGGAAATCAACTGCAGACTTCCACCTTGAGGTATTCAGTCCTTTGGCCCTGTTTATAAAAGCATTGACAAGCCAACTTGCCCAGACTGATATATATACATATATATATATATACACACACCCCTGAAATAACAGGTTATCACTTCATGTTGTATCTCAGTACAGCAGACAGGTCTTTTTGTAATCACTGCAAAACAAAACTGGAAAGACTTTGGAATGGAAAGAGAGAATTATAAAATACACATGGATAACTGGGTTTTTGGAATTAACTGGTTTTTTGGAATTAACTGGATTTGGTTTGAGGAATTTCTTTTGATGTAAAAACACCTGGAGGGAAAGTGGTAGCAGCTCCTTTTTTTCTGAGGAATAGCTCTGGTAAAGTTACATGGAGGAAAAGTCTCCCTGCTCCTGGGGTATCACTTTTGCTGTGCAAGATCAGTGATAAAAGGGAAAATCCCCCAGAGCAGCAGACTGCTGCCCAGAGAATCAGTAGAGAATTTGCCAGAAACCCTACTGCACACCATTGTTTTTTAATTTACTTATATTCTAGACACTACTTTACATTAAAATATAGAAGAAAAGTTAGTATTTCCAGCTTCTTTGGTTTGACAGGAGAAGTTGCAGGGTTTTATCTTAATCAGTGATAACTCCCAGTTGAACAGTTTCCCCAAAATCTTTGCTTTTTTTATCAGGAGGAGACAGCTGCAAATCCTATCTGAGCTCCAAGCTATACTTATCCAGACACAGCTTGAGAAACTGGCTGTAGAGTTATCCAGGAGGTCACTGCTCTGTCTTATCACCCCAGTCTCAACCCCTGTGCCGTCGGGAGTAGCTGGATCCCATTTCAAGTCACCACCTCCCTGGTGCCTGCAGAGAAACAAAATGTAGTAAGTTAGAAGTACTTGCTTAGAAAAAAAGAAAA
This sequence comes from Gymnogyps californianus, assembly GCF_018139145.2. Taxonomy (NCBI): domain Eukaryota; kingdom Metazoa; phylum Chordata; class Aves; order Accipitriformes; family Cathartidae; genus Gymnogyps; species Gymnogyps californianus. The sequence continues at coordinate 53,948,258 of NC_059472.1, read as the reverse complement.
AGCAGTCTTCTCTTCAGGCATTTTAGACTGCTTAGTGTTCTTCAAATACAAACCAGCTAAAATAGAGGATACTGAAATAGCCACTTAGTAAGAGTGCACATAGATCTTTTAAAATGAACCCATCAAGAGAGAAGAGGAGAGAAAATCCACAGTCACCACCAGCACCTATTACAGTCCAGGCCAACAATTTGCAGGTGTTATCAAGAAATAATGCGTGCCCACAGCGGTTGAGATACTCAAAGTATTTGTCAGGTAGCATGCTTTGCCCTGTATTGAATCTTGCTTTCTCAAACATTCATTTGGAGGTAGTGCTGTTACTCAGAGATGTAAGAAGCCCCTTAGCTTGGTTGGATTTGGGATTTTTCCCTTCTGCCTTGCAGAGTTACTAGCCTACCTTCCTTATTGCTTTAAAATGTACTTGCTTTTCAGAGTTTCTCCAGTAGTTTGGTTTGTGTTGCACATCTGTACAGATGGTGTTGAATCTGCCACTTCTTTTTTTTTTTTTAGTAGGTAACTAAAACTTTTGAAATGGCAGAAGACTGAATAGGAAGTAAAAAAATGCTGCATATGTAAAATGCATTTTTAGAAAGTGCAGGTGGCTGCTTATTTATGTGAAGGTTTTGAAGTAATGGTGTTGACTTGCAAAACTAAGATGTGTTCCTAATCTCACTGGGAGATGTTTATACAGATCTAGCCTGGATGTTTGGAAATGTCTTTCTGAACTAGGTGACTCAGAAGCAGGCATGTGGCAGGGCTTGTGGGCTCATGGCCATGCAGTGTGTGGGTGACCATCACCTGGTTTCAGGTCCACGTGGAGCTGAGGACACTGAACACTGAAAATGCATTACAATTTGCCAGGGAAAATTGCTCTTAAATAAACACTGCAGTGACATTGAACAGCAAATACTTTTTTATTATTTACCTAGAAAACATTATTTGTAGATAAATACTGCCCAATATTGTAACCTGGAGTAGCCCAGGAGGACTTTCAGTTATGGGAAGTCTGCCCAGAAGATGCCTTTTAACTGAGGAGCTGGAGCACTCTCCTCCTACTCCCGGAAGCAAGCCAGAGCTCCTGCATAAATGGCGGCGCTGAGCAGGGAGGGCTGGTTGTGCAGCCAGCTCAGCACTCGGCCCGGTGACATTCCTGAAAAGTAACTGCTTTCCTCCTGCGGTTTGGCACAGAGCTGTAATTCTTGGTTTTTCCCACCGGCAGAATTAATCAAACTTTTAATGTATGAATGGGGGAGACCTGAAAATTAAATTAAGCAGGTGAGGTCCGAGCTTGTGGAGACTGCGATTTTTTGTAGAATAGCATAAGGACTGCAATGGGGAATATCTTGATCCCACATAGACTGAGGTTAAAAAAAAAAAAAGCTGTCTGTCAGTATTCTGAGTAGGAGTAAGCTTAATACTAATACAGACTAAGACACTCAAACTTCTCGCCATGAATGCGTCAGGAAGTGCAGATCCGCAGGTGTGCGAGAGGATCTTTTGAGTGTGTTACCAGACGCCCGAGAGGAGGAAAATAACAGTGTGATTTGACTCACTTGTGATAATAGCAGCGATTATGGAAGTGGCAATGAAGTGGTCCGTGTCCAATGCCAAAAGCTGGGTCTGAGCGAACCTGGAGGCATCTCCTTTCCTCCTTCTCGGAGGGCTTGCCCTCAAACACATGCTCGCAGGTGGCTGGCTGGCAGACTGAAATGCTTGAATTACTAAAATAAGAGCTTCATCTGAGTAGACTGTGGATGACTTTTGAGTCTCACTAGTGGGGAGAGGTGGCACTGAAGTAGCCAAGAACATAAAGTGATGTGGGATCAGGGGGGTGAGCCTGGCCTCGCCAAGGAGAGCTGAAGGAGTGTCTTCTGCAGGAAGGAGGGTTTAACTTTTGTGCTGGCAAAGAGAGAGTTCATCAAAGCGGTGGTGGAGGGCTTTAATAGGGAGAGCAGCAAAGAATTCATCCTCACCCCAGCAGGAGCCAAAGGGCTCCAGGCAGGGCTGCAGGCACTGCTCAGGCCCTCAGGCAGTGTTCGTTCTTAGTGCTATGCCTGATATGAGGCAAGAGCTTTTCCAGCTTAGGTAAATATATCTCTCTGCTGGTGAGCAGCACTTGTTCCTGGGATTATTAGTGCCAGCCCAAAGGAGACTCATGCTGAAAAAGTGAGAGCCTTGCGTCACATGTTTGGTCTAGCTTCAAAAGTCTTTTCCTCAAGCAAGGACCTCCAAAAACCCATTTGAGCATGTACTCAGTAAGACTGGCAATAGGGGGGACATAAAGGCCCACACCTTTCCTCAGAGGGTCTTCTGAGAGGAAAGCTACTCTTCTCAAGCTGGGCGCTCTCAACGATGTTACATCTTACCCTTCTACATGTGACAAGAGAGGATGGATTTCTCTTCTAGTGTAAACAAAAAATGTGTGTTTTTATACAGAAACAGCTTACTCTGGCATCACTGGGTTGAGCTGGTTCATCTGGGTTGAACTGTTTCTACATTTCAGCATCTCTTTTCACTCTCCAGGGTGGAACAGAAGAGTGCTCACAACTATTCCCCCCACACATACCCCTACATGGGAATCAGCACCAGCATGTAGACCAGATTTCTGATGAAAAAGAATTGTATAATGTCTGTCTGCATCATCTTCCATCTGCTTCTCTTACCAACTCAATTGCATATGGCATTATGTGCCCGTTCCGTGCTGTGCTCTATTCTTTCACCATGTCTAGAAAGCAGAGAGAAGATAGAGCATGTCAATGGCAACGGAAATGTCCCTTCAATTCATTAGCCGATTTTTTTTTTATTGTACACTGTACCTGAGAGGATCTTTGAAATAAAGGGGAAGCTTTGTTTTAATGTATATGTGAATTTTTATGCAGTAGTTGGCTTTGTTTGCTAACATTTTAACAACTAAAGATTGCTCTTGAAACAGGGTCATACAACCTCAACACCTCCACATCCCGAAAAGAAAAAAAACAACCCAAATCTTCTGTGTCCTTTGAGAGGAAAGCAGGTTTGGAATAAAATCACAAAGAAGCGGTTTCATGGCTGATTCTGAAGCTGGCAGTAGCCAGACATGGAGAGTTTTAAAAGGGACTGGGCTTTTTAGAAGCATTTGCTACTAAAAAACGTTGATCCAGTTCCTGCTGCCCTCTATCAAACAAACGGGAGCTCTCTGGCAGGACACCATGTGCTTACTCAAAAACCCCACAACAGCTGGAGACAGACAGAGAGCTGCATGACACCGAACTGTGTGGACTTCTGGATTTTTTTTTTTTTTTAAGTGCTTTCCTCTGCAGCCCTACCAGAATCTGAAAAATCAGGCAGAGAGACAAATACACCATACTGCAATTTCTGCCTCTTCTCACTGTGTGACAAACCCTCTAACACAGGCATGTCCCATGCAGTTTTGTGGTATGTGTTGGCTAGTCCATGCAGTGAGGACGATTTGTAGTCTGGTAGTGGAATCTTTTATAACGCAAAAGGAAGCAAATGCCAATTTTGTGCTGATAACATTGAATTGCTCTTCAGCAGATGAGCTTTTTCTGATTGTCTCCAAGCTTTAGATTTTTCTTTATCACACTTGACTCTTTAGCAACACACTAAGGACTTGAAGAGAGGTTTGGGTTTTTTTTTTCAGCTTCAAGGTAGGAAATCCCCATGAGGAGGTTCACTTGATTATAAACAAAAACAGCAAAGGAGATCTTCAAAACCCAGAAAAATCCCTGGTGAGGGGGGAGAATGCTCAAAACTGTTTATGTGCTGCCCTTGTCTCCGTCGGTAGCATGACAGCTTTGTGTTCACTGCACTAAAAAAGCAGCAGAACATAGGTGCCAACATGATCAAATTACCCCAGCCTGGTGACCTGTATCGTGACTGGGATCAGCCAGATGCACTTGAGTGACTGTGTTCTGTACATGTTCCTCCCTGATGTCCTTCAGTGTTCGCCTTGTGTCAGACTGCACTGGATTATTCTACCTTCTAGCAACACTAAAATGCAGATAAAATTAAGCACAGAAATGTCCGTTGGATGTGCCCACCAGCCATGCTGGAGGTGGGGCATTCAGCCGACGATAATTAAGCCCCAGGGAACTAAGCTGTCTGTTATAGGCTACAAAAATGAGAGCTGGGCTATTTAGCAATAGTGGTGGGTTTGAGGTTTATTTTTTCTTGGGTTTGGGTTGCATGTGGTGTGTTGTTGGGGGCTTTCTGTTTGTTTGAAGGCAAATTTTAGCACACTCCTCTGCTGGCTTACAGAAGTATTCAAGACATGTTTCTGGACTTTCGCTTTATTCTGCTTTGTCATTTTCTGTTGGCAGAGCACAGTACCCATCTGGCACAGCACTGTGCTTTGTGCTATGAATCTGAACGCTGAACTTGCAGAAGACAATATAGTCTTAGGACTACTTCTCATTGTAACGCTTTTTTATATTGTGTCTGGCCTAAAGGGGAAAAAAAAGCAGCCATCGTCAGTCTTGTCTTTCCCTTTTTTCATTCAGAAATGAAATGTAATAAATGAACGTGTTTTTCATAAAGAGCACATATACGACAGAGTGCATTGTGCTTTCCTAAATTAACAGGAAATATTTGAAACTAAACTTGCCTGTTCTTGTAAATCCCTGTTGTCTACCTTCTCTTTGGCATTTGAAAGACACTTTGAAGGCAAAGGAACTCTTCCAGGAATATATTCAAAGCTATTTCACTTTTAATCTGCTAACACTGCGTTTTAAACCCTTTAATATATATTTGAATGAACTAAATTATGGCCAGCATATACAAGTCAGAAATGACAAGGCGGTATCTAAAGATAGTGTATAGCTTTCCTTCCCCCTTCATTCATCCCGGACCATCATCTGAGATGGGCACTAGGCTAAGATTATTTGCTGCCTCTGTCTCCGACTTCCCTGTACAAACCAGAGCAAATCAGCTAAGCCTAGCTCCTCCCATGCTTACCTATGCTGACCAACTCCTTACTCTGAAAATAGTCAATTAAGCAAATTAGGGACCAAAGTGTGTTTCCATCGGAATTAAGACTGTGTAAATACACACACATCTGTAACAGTTGATTAAAAGCATTTATTAACATGCATGTTGCAACAGTGGTAGGGGTGATTAGGTGTGTGCATTTTAAAATCTTTTCATTTCTGTATTTGAATGAAAACAGGAGAATCAGTCTCAGTATGTCTGAAATGTACAGAGCAGAAACCAAAGGGCAGTATGCAAAGGTAGCTTAAAGATTTCCTTTACACACCTACACGATCTTCTGTTTTAGATGCTTCACTAAAATGTGTTTTCTGCTGCAATGAACACTCTCCTGCCTCTCAGAACCCCTCATGGGCTTTCAGTAGCATTTTGCCCTCACAGGCGTGGTACCTCAATGTTCCTTGAGGCACAGTGTGGGTCAGAGTCACTTGCCTTCCTTTACCCAGGGGAGCCTTTATTTCTCCGCCGGGACTTGGCAGACTCCATTTCCACACACCTCAGCACAGGGCAGGCTCCTTTTCTGATCAGTCCCCTTGGGACACCCGCAACGGCAGCCAGCAGAGTGGCAGAAACCCAAAGCCCTCTTCTTCTCCTGGTGTCTCTTGCTGTGGTTCTAGCGAAGCACATCTAGCCGTGCTACTCGTGCTGCCCCGCGCACTATCGGCGCGTTGCTGTTGTGGCTGTGCTCCCATCCTCTGGGGTAAGGCCTGGGGCAAGGGCAGCAGCATGGGGGAAAAAGGACAGTGCAGCCAGTTTGGGGCCCTGCCACCCGTGAATGCAGCATGTTGCCTTAGGGCACGGTCCAGCCCCAAAGCACGCCTGGCTCCCCACGCCCGCTGCAAGCTCCCTGAATGCTCCTTCAACCAACATCGTCACGTCGTGTATCCACAAGGGACTAGAAGCCTCGCAGGCAGAATCTCTCTTTTACTATAGCAGTAAGGGATGAGCTGTGTAGAAGCCACTCTGAAAGGGCTTTGGCACTGAGTTCAGGACTACCCTTCAGCACTTGTCCCATGTCATACCGGCAGGCACTGCAGCACAGAAATGATGCGGCATGCTTGAGGAGCTCGTTCAAGATCTTTAATAATTCACATCCTCCTTCAGCCGATTAATATATCCAATGCAGTGAGTGGAGCTAACGGACCACTTTGTATTGGACAAAGAGCTGTCCCAAAGTCTCAGTCACTTGTCTGTCATACTTAGTTGTGGAAATTATGATGACACAAACAGAAGTTTAGGTAATGCAGGATAAATAGAAGATGGAGTTGAACCCTTAAGGAAGAAAAGAATATTTTCATTTACAGGTTACTGGTAATAGCAACTCTGAGAAAATAAATTAGACATTCAGATCTTCCCCTGTCATACATAGGCAGCTTTATTCCTAAATGGAATGTTTTCAAAATTTCCAGTGGCATTTCAGCTGTTCATTAAAGCATACTGTAGAATACAGTAACGATTTATTACACAGCTATAAAAGCAGTAGTGATCATTATAAATGCAAACCTTCAGATGTTTCTTTGTCTATGCTTTAAATCCTTTTTCTTTTTTTTTTTCCCCCCATCACTACATCTCGTGAAACAGTGATTGTAGCAATCAGTAAGCAAGGAGCCACCTCCTCCAACAGCTGCCAATATCCTAGTCTGTTTTATACAACAGATGGGAGGTATGCGCAGCGTAAGATAAGTGGCCACCTGTAAAATATGGTTCTAGATATGTGCCAAACTGGCCAGTCGTATAGTCGGGAACAAAGCTAGTCAGAAAAAGAAGGCAGCTGTGCTGACCACCCACATCTGAAACAGGAGGGAAACATTTACTCTCAGGGATGGATGCCCTTGTTTCAAGCAGAGTTGGGAAAACATTGTTATGCAACACTAATGCATACAGAAAATGAATTTCTATACCTTTTGTGGTGGCTTTTCATGACACTTGGAGCATCTGATCTGATCTGTACTGTACTCTGGCTGCCACAGCAAAATCTTGCTCCTATGGGTACCTGCACCTTGTTATATTGGTTCCAATCTTTAAAGGGCACCTGCCTCTGCACTTGCAGATTTCTGTCTGGCAATATCTGTGCGCTGAATTTGGTGATGTGCTGCAGTCTTCTTGTGAGCTCAGCTAATCAGTGAACAGCGACAGCCCTAGGTGACGTATTTGACTAACTGGCAGCTAATCAAGCATATTTGAATTTTGCATGTCACATATTGGCAGCAAACTGTTCACAACATATTCATAAAATACATTTTGAATTAATTTAAGAAATGCATTTCAGGCAATGCTCATCAGTTTACAGATCTGCAGGGTGGTGAAGTAGCTCGCATGCATCTGAAAAATCGTCTGTTGAATTATTCATTCTATTGTATCTTTTTTAATTTTTTATTTCTTTATTTTTTTGTCAAATAACAGACAAGAATTATTTTCCCAAGAGTTCCATGGTTAGTGTCAGTTATCAAAATGTTGTAGCTAACCGCTAGTAATGTTCACTTTTTCATCATTTTCTCTTCCTTTTTTTGAGTTTGGAACACCACTAACTACAATGTCTAAAAAGCTTTCTACTTTTGTCATGTGGAATCAAATGGTGTAAGGAGTCAAAGAATATGAATATGGCTGCTGTGAGTATTGCACCGTATGCACAGTGAAAATGGCAAGCAAAGGCTTTATCTTCATCTTGTGAGAGGAATATTGAGTAATTAGCATAAGTTTACATATTTTTATTAGGCAGGAAATTAGCAGCTAGAGAATATGGTATTGTAGAGATGGCCTAGATTTTATTACGGTATTGTACCATTCAGAAACAGACCCAGTTTCTGAACTACTTAGGTGTGTGATTACACAAGGGAATTGTCCTCCTAAAATACATTGACAATTACCAGAATTGTGCATGCCACTGGGAAATTGCTCATACTAATTACCATCGTTAGCTACTTGAATAAAAAATATCTGCAAATGCTTGAGGAATTAGACATAAAATGGATTCTCTTCTTTCAGGTCATCTGTGTATGTATTTCTAAAGACTAGGGGACGAAGATTAAGCCTGTAATTAGGTTACAGATTTTTCTTTCAAATACCTGCAAACAAACATCTATGTGAGATTTACATTTTACAATGGAAAATTTAGTTAATATTTTGTTTGCTTTGTAATACTTGGATGATATTAAAGATATTTCAATAAATATATGGAAGAACCACCCTTTCAATAGTTTATCCATTGATTGTTTCAAAAGAAATATCCCCAAAATGAATTGTATTGCTTAAGAGGCATGATATGGATCACTTTTTGTGACTCACATCTTTATAGGATGCCTCAGATTGTGAAGACAGCACTTTTAGCCAGCATTTTCAGAGGCTAAAACATCTCGCAGGTGGAGGATTGTTTCTACACTTTATAACCTTTGCTAGCTGACTCTAAGCACATATGGCAGGAGTACTGCAGTTTATGCACATTACCTATGGGGGTTTTTTTGTTTGTTTCTGACTACGTGTACATCTCATCGGTCACTCGTATTGGAAAGATGGGGAAAGTTATCACCTCAGAAACACAACTGTGTTTTTTAAACTTCTAATTTGACATCAAGTCATGTAAAGCTACTTCCCTAGCCTACATTTTCTCAACTTGCAGCTTAAGCCAGGAATAAAATAAAATTTAAGGCACATCAAACCTTACCAGGTGCCCCAAGTTCTTGGAATGATTTCCCAGGTTAAGATGTACTACGAGTGAATTTTGCCTGTTGTGCATGATCTGCCTACCCTATTGGCCCATACACCCTTGAAAGCTCCATGAGAAGCAGCCCTGTTACACGGGTACGTACACGGGTGTCAGAGTCGCAGCACCAGCGGGTCTGATCAGCGCCAGGTTTCCTCAGAGAAACAACCCTTCAGAGGAATAGAGCCCCTACCGTTCCTACCAGCTGCGTTTCAAGAAGTGGATGTTCAGCTGATGTGTTTAGGATCATCCAGCCAATCTTACTATCGGGCCTCTCCTTTCTTTACCCCCCTCCCCAGCTGGTTTTGGTGGTTGCTGCATTCAACTCTGTAAGGACACAGGGCTTTCTTCTGTTGCACTCACCTCAGTGGCTCCGCTTGCTCTTTTAAAACCAAAACGTGAAGTCATTTCAATGTTGTCACTTCAGAAGTCCCACATAGTGCCCACATTTTGCTGCAGCTGGTTGCTGACACTGTCAGTACAGTGTAAAATTTTTCCATGCTGCTGTCAGTAAATAAAATGGAAGTTATTTTGCCATTCTGCTTAGGCACGGTTTACAAAAACCAAAAAAAAAAAAAAAAAAAATCCTTTCCTTCCTTCTCTCTTCCTCCCACAAAATAAAAGGGTGGGGTAATCCAAATAAAAGTACTGACATTATCCTTATTTTATAAATATACAAGGACTGTGTCATGACTTGTTCAAGTCTTGCTGTTCCAGTGAAAAACACCTGGTTATTCTCAGTCCTGGTGAGGCCATTTGGATTTGATTAAATATCTTTCTTCTTTCTTTTTTTTTTCCCCCCCAAACCTCCCAGGATATCCAGTGAACACTCGCCAAAGCTTCAGATCCGGAGCCACAGTTACCTGAGGGCGGTGAGCGAAGTATCCATCAACAGGAGCCTGGACAGCCTGGACCCCGCAGGGCTGCTGACGTCCCCCAAGTTCCGCTCCCGCAATGAGAGCTACATGAGAGCCATGAGCACCATCAGTCAGGTGGGTGACACGCACCCGCGGCAGCCTGGAGAGCAGCCGCCACGCTGGACACCGACCGAGCCTTTGCAATAGCAGAAACTGGATTTTGCTTTAAGTGGAATCTGGGCATTCCATGCCACACATTTTTCATAAAGTTTTTAAGAAAACAGGAGTGTTTTCACGCAGTCTTGTTTGTGAGAGTGTAACATTTGATGATGCCATAACCTGCCCTTTGCAAATGCATGAGTGGCACAACATGCAATTCCTTTGAAGGAGCAGTCTAATTTTTTTATTTTTCTTTTCCAAAAGCAGGTGCTCATCAACAACGTCTTTAAACAGGGTTCTGTTAAGGATCTTGTGCTTAGTACCTCAAATCAATTTTTAATGCCGCCAAAAAAGAAAGTTCACATGCTGAGTGAGATGCTAAAGGAAAATTAAGTCCATAATATTTTGTATTTCATAATTTTATTAGTACTTTATTAGAAATTTTAGAGCTTTCTTTATGCTATTGTATACATTCTTAACCCTGTGCACCTCTGAACTTTTCACCTATATAGTACAAATGTTGCAGTATATAAAGTGCAAAGGTCTGTCCATATTGTTGCCCTGAAATCCTGTAAGACCTCTTCATGCTCATTCTAAACTAGAGGAAAAATGAAGCCTGCTGTGAGACATTCAGTTTATGAGTTTTAGCATTATAAAATAGCCTGTCCTTGTATACAACATGCTTGTACAGTTGAATTGGTCAGGAACAGATCTGAAAGAAACGCAAAAGTGCCAGCATTCCACAGGGCAGTGGGCCAGTAGTTCATCTGCTAAATCCTGTAGCTCCTTGGTATGATGTCCTGGTTTCAGCTGGGATAGAGTTAATTTTCTTCTTAGTAGCTGGTACAGTGCTGTGTTTTGGATTTAGTGTGAGAATAATGTTGATAACACTCTGATGTTTTAGTTGTTGCTAAGTAGCGCTTATCTTAAGCCAAGGACTTTTCAGTTTCCCATGCTCTGCCAGCAAGCAGGTGTGCAAGAAGCTGGGAGGGAGCAGAGCCAGGACAGCTGACCCGAACTAGCCAAAGGGGTATTCCATACCATAGAGCATCATGCCCAGTATATAAACAGGGGGGAGTTGGCCAGGAGGGGCGGATCACTGCTGGGGCATCGGTCAGCGGGTGGTGAGCAATTGCACTGTGCATCACTTGTCTTTTCTTGGGTTTTATTTCTCTTTTTTTTGTTATATTCCTTTTCATTACAATTATTATTATTATTCTTAGTTAGTAGTATATTTTATTTTACTTTGGTTATTAAACTGTTCTTATCTCAACCCACGAGTTTTACCTTTTTTTTTCCTCCTCCCCATCCCACTGGGAGGGGGGAGGGGAAGTGGCTGTGTGGTGCTTAGTTGCTGGCTGGGGTTAAGCCACGACATAAGATTTTTGCCTTGTTTGCTTAAGTGGATCATTTGGATAAATCACTTGGATAAAAGAACTTTCTTACACTAGTCCAGAAGTGCAGCAGGCAGGATTTGTGGTGCCAGATACTGGCCCCTTATTACTGGCATGTCAAGTCATTGCAATGTCAAAAAAAGCGCATGACATCATTGATGCCAGGACTTCAGCTATGGCCATAAGAAATATATGTGCCATTCAGAATGGAGCTGTAGCTTGAATTTCTGTGGTATTCTATATTTGGGCACTGCAACTGCAGAGTATTCACCTGTGTATTTTATAGTGAGGCATTTTGCATAGGGTATGGGCTGATGCTCTAGAAAGAGGGTCAGGATGTATCTAGGAGGAAACAGCACTGAAATTCAGGTCTCAGGCAATTATATGAATATTAGGTTAGATTACTTATTTAGCTGGACACCTAACACTTATACAAAGCTGTCTGCCAAAGAGTGAGCATCATTTGCCAATGTGAAGAAATGGGGTTTTTTTAAAAAAAAAAAATTAATTCAGAGGTGTTTGTTTGAGGATATGGCTATTCTCCACCATAGTAAGATTGTTGTTTATGATGTACTATCTACTACTCTTCCATGCTGTTTTAAGTAGTTTCCCTTTGAAAAAATACGTTCTACTCTTTGATATTTCTCTTTTCAGTTATGTGTACAAATACTCAGCATAACATTTTTTGTGGTAAAATTAATCCTGGAAAAGAATTTCTAACCTTTTTTTCTACCACCCTAGCATAGTCTTCTTCTGCTGTCTTGGCCTTTTGCATACTTGAAAACTAACAAAATCCTCAAGTGATGGTTTCTGTGTGCACGTTTCCTACAGTGATAATTATTGTGCTTTAATGCCAAGCTCAGGGCTCGATTCTCAGTTTAGAAACATGAGCATCCGTTACTAATTGAGCCGAGGCAAATGGTTTCCAGGTTTGTAAGTCCTGCAGCAAGACCACATGCTTTTGAATGTTCTTTAACCTGCGTGAGTGCAAGTCTTTGTCACCACCTAGTGTCTGCTCCGCTTGCATCTCTCGCTCTCAGCCAGAGATGTACTTACACAAACATTTTTCCCCTGCAGCAAAGCTGGTTCCCTTATCAGCCTCCCCTTCCCAACTGTTTGTTACCACTTCTACCCTCGAGCTTCCCCGCCCCTCAGGTTTATCGCTGTGATTGCCTGTGAGTTGCATTGATTGTGTACCAGCGTTAAGCTGACCTTTTTTTTTTCCCCTCACCCCCCAAAGAAAGTGTGATTTTTGTTTTTCAATGTAATGATCATAATCGCTGAAGGTTCAACCTCTGCTGTGGGCCCAGGGTGACATAAACCAGATGCTGCTCTGAGGACTCCCAGCTTCCCACCAGTCTCAGCAGGAACCAAGAGCCTAAACTCTGCTGAATCTCTGCCTAACGCCTCTGTCTCCCCTTTTTGTACACTTTTTTTCCCGTAACAATTGTTGCTTTGTAAAATGGGATGTGTTTATGTGCCATTCACCTGTTCTTCATGTGAGAAGGGATCTTCCAACAGATGTTGGCCATTGTGCCACGGTAGCTTTTGAGTGTTTGTACCAGGTAGGCTGGTGTATGGGATGTACTGAACCTGCCCGGTCTTTGCTTGCAGGTGAGTGAGATGGAAGTGAACGGTCAGTTCGAATCCGTCTGCGAGTCGGTGTTCAGTGAACTCGAGTCTCAGGCAGTGGAGGCACTGGATCTGCCCATGCCGGGCTGCTTCCGCATGAGGAGCCACAGCTACGTCAGAGCCATTGAGAAGGGCTGCTCCCAGGATGACGAGTGCATATCGCTGCGGTCCTCATCTCCCCCACGTACAACCACCACGGTGAGGACCATCCAGAGCAGTACTGGTGAGTAACAAAAAGAGAAATCCAGAGGCGTGGTAGAAAGGGAAGGTACCTTTCTGTGCAGCTCCATCAGATCAACAATGAGCTCTTCTGTGTCAGACTCCAAGCCCGTAAGAGAGTCTGTGTTTCACCAGGGAGCTGGACAGAGTAGTCAGCCTAAAGCTACACACAGATCAAGGCTGATGCATTTGTGGTGCCTCCTACGTCCAAGCTAATTTATTCTGGGCTAAAAGCACACAGAAGGGAAGTCCAAGGTCGTGTCTCCTCTCGCTCTCCTCCCCAAAAAAGCAATCACAATTTGACAAGGCTGAACAAGAAGGCTCTGGGTTAGCAGCTCTGCTGGCTCTTACCAGCAGAGGAGGGTCCCTCTGCTGAGTTTTTCTACAAAGATGAGGTGATCTTTATCTTTTCTAAAAGTTACAAGTTATTGGATGTGTTGTTTAATGGCTCAGAGAGACTGTTACAGCTCTCTAGGCCATATCTCAGAGGTGGGAATGAAGAAGGGAAGAAGAGGTCTACAGGTCAAAACATGCATGTTCACATCCTGCTGTTATTCTTTCTGCAGTTCAAACTATTCAAGGCTTGCAAGAGAGAGAGGTTTCGGTCTAAATGTGAGACTTAAAAACCTTCCTTTTAATGTTTGAGGTTGCTTTTCTTCTGGAAATAATCATGATGAATTCCAGATTCTGTCACCACAATTAGTGCTTAAGGGGAAGAAAAAGCAAGTCAGAAACCAAAATCCCAATCTGCCTCTCTCATTCAGGAAGGCAGGAGGCAGGAACCATTACATATGTGTGCTCTTCCCTGTGGGAGGATGAGAGAGGGCCTCTGCATCCATTCCACTGCTTTACACAAGCTTCATTTACTATTCATGTACTATTCATATTCATGACTCATATTGACTATTTTAAGTATTCCACTGTACCTACTATCTCTTTTACCAGTTCTTTAATTTCTGTTTTCTGCACTCTAAACTTTTGCCTTTTTGTGTGTTATCTCACAGGTGCAGTTGTTTATACATTGTAAGTTCCTTATCTCTCGCTCCAGTCTTTTTTAAAGCCACTTGTCAATTGGTTTATGTCATCAAAGGACACTTTCAATCCTTTTACCAAAAATGTTCAGCTTAATTCATGATTTTTCTAAAAGTAACAAGTTTAAGTACTGTTAGAAATACATTGGCAGTACATCACAAACATCAAAGCATTTTTAACAAATGCTGCAGAGCGGTTCTCATCTAAATCACTAATCCTTAAGAAATAGTATTCACGTGACAACATTTCTGCTATAAAAGTAGTTCTTGCCTGCATGCAGGGTTTGCACCACAGCACAAAGGCAGGATTTACATAAGGTGTGTGTTACTTCATTGTACGGTATTAGCTTGTGTCAAATGTGTTCTGAGGCAAAAGCTGAAGGATGGGAGTTTTCAGGGATTTTTCAGCGTGCATTCGCCTTTGTTAGATCAACTTGGGTATCCCAGAGTGGTTTTTCAGTTCTTTGAGAATGGATTTGTTAACACTTTTCCTTTATAAAAATAACTGTAATCATTAATACAGAAGAAAAAACTATTTTTTAATTATCTTTATATAAGATGTTGTTTCTGTCACTTAGAAAAATGGTGCCTGTGTTTGGGGATGATGGTATATAAATGGAGAAGGTTGGCTGTATGTATCAGCCAAAACCACTGGAAAACCCGAAAGGGGAAAATTGTTATTGTAAACTGTCTCTTGTTTATGCTCCTTTTTTGTAGTACAACCACAAACAGAGGCCTGGCCTCTTCTCTGAGTAGCTGGCTTTATTAAAAAGTCTTATGAACAAAGCTATGTTACTGAAAAATGTAATCCAGTGGGTCTGTCTTGGGTTACTGCTTCTGTAGTCAGCCCCTTAAAATGCAGAGAGAGGAATGGTTTGCAGCCCTCTCTTTGGACTTCCATAGAAGCATTTAAAGACTGCTGTAGGTATCTGTTTTCTGCTGTGGGAATTTTACTGAGTTATCTTTCTCATTTTTTAATTCTTGGGCTCCCAAGGGCCCATCCCTTGCACTGGTAGCATTTCAGACAACTTGTCTCTTTTACTACCTGACTTACATACCACTATCCATTTAATGGGGATTAGAGCTGAATTAATTCCGTCCAAAAGCATCTATATTGACTACCTTGCTGTTGCCTGTGGCTGGCTCACAGAATAGAAACATGAAAGGTATCGTTGATGGCTTCTATTAATATCTGCTTCAATAAAATGGGAAATGGCACAACAGCTAGGCAGGTGTGAAGAAAGGAGAATGGTATCTCAGACTTATCTCCACTGAGGTGATGTTTCAAATGCTTTTGTGGGAGACATAAGGGCAGTTATGGTCTAAACTACAGATTTAATGTCCCCAAATGAGAGCGCTGTCCTCCTGCCCCAAAAACACCTCTGCCTGTTCAACCAAGCAAGGTTCCTTTCATTAACATTAGCAATTCCCTCAGGGACCTGGCTTTTCATTCACTAATGCACAAAGCTGTGATCATACACTGATATTGGGAATTTCTTTGACTCCTGGAAGCCCAGGAAAATGCCAGCTTGATGATGATGGAAAAGACAAGAGAGCTGCCTGTCCGCTGGATTCAAAATCATTCCTCCAGAGCAATGACCCACAGCTTTCCAGGGCATCTGGATAAAAATATTGAGCAAGCACTATGGACAAAAATCACACTTACCTCTGCCTGTTAGCCTATGCTACAGTGGTTGCAGCCTCAGGTTTTAATTTCCTTTTGCCACACAGTGTTGGAGGTTTAGTGCTGAATTTAGGAATACATCTCTAATGGCGTAGCTGTTCAGTTCCTGAGGATGTGCTCAATCTAACTATAAATCCAGCGCTAACGTGCTAGCTGTGGCACAAAGCTCAGCTACGGGTGACTGCCCACCTGGTGGCCTCTGCAGCCTGCGCTGGTCTCAGTGCTATTGTGGCAACGCTGCGGGGTGACTGCATCTGGCTGAAACCGAGCCCGAGCGTGAAAGTGTGGGTGTAGGCACAAACCTGTTGTCATCAATGGGAGGAAATGTTATACTGTGAGCGGGGAAAAAAATCCTAACCTCACCAAAGTGAAGTTTCTGCTTGTGTCTGGGAGGGGAGTACTTCGTCCATAAGGCAATCTTGTATGGGAAATGATGTTTTATCCTTGTTTTTAAATGACGGATTTTGACATGAAGAAGAGAAAATACGATCTTACCACTTTATATGGAAATAGAAATAAGTGCCATGTCACAACTTCATCGTGCCTTGAAAGCTAAGCAGTTGAAAAGGTCCATTCACCCTCGTATTTGCTCGCTCAGCATCAGTCGTACCCATGGAGGCAACTGCACCCTGCACCAGCCAGGGCCCATCCCTGGGAGCGGGGCTGTGCAGGCTGGGAGCTACAGCAGCTCTGAAGTGCTGGCATATGTTATACACCGTAGCCTGCACTAAAAATTACCACCCATGTCATTAGGTCTCTTCAGAGGAATTTAATGAGCTGTGAGTTATTACATAATTTGATCCCAGGTTATTTGCAGATGCAACAACCATTGTAGCTGAAACTCTTCAGCCAGCAGATTCGGTCACTAAATAGGTAGCCTTTTAACAGTTTTAAAAGTCTGTAAATCATTTCAATGAGCTTAAAGAATACAGTAATTAAGAAGCAATGAAATTTTAAAAAGTAGTCTAAAAAACGTCTTTCTCCCACATTTCTTGTGTCTGTGTTTCTAAACCGTGCCTGTGCAGCCATGCACATTTCTTTGCTGCAAACAAACCTTATGACATTGTGAGGGCTCAGGCATTAGCACATGCGGATACAAGTATATAACTGAGATTGGATATGTTTAATTTGAAAATGACATCTCTGTAACAGAACTCAAGTAGTAATATCAGGAAAAACTCTGCACTAGATTGCAGTAAGTATTTTCTCAATATCTATCCTCTGTACAGTCAGGTAAAGAGAAATATCAAAGTTATCTGCAGCAATGCCATCTGGTGATTCTCAGTAATATTACACTTCTGCTTAAAAGCAAAATAAACAAAAATTCAAGGAAATCATGCTGTGTAGCCAGCAGGTTAGAGGAGGACTGAGAGTTATCACAGTATATGCTAATTACAGTGCTTCGGCTGAGCAAGCTGTTTTCCTTCCGTTCATTGGAACATCTGACCAAGAGGGGTCAGGTATTTTGTGGAAAATCTCTAAGGGGCTGCCTAGCCAATAAAAAAAAAAAGAAAAATGCAAACAACTTTAAAAATAGACTTGTGCCAGGCAGAATTCAAAAATAAAATCAAATCCTGTGGAGAAGGAAGCTGTAGCTGTATGCCAGCTGTGTCCAAGCTCTTTTGGACTCCTCAGAGCTGTCCTTTCAGAGACTGTTCTATCCAAAAAGAAAAAAGGAATTAGGATTTCAAATTTTATTTCCAGCTGAAACTAGGATTGGTTTCTGGATCTGTACCAAATTTAAGATATTTCCGCAGAAGGTCTGAAGAAATATAACTAAGTTAAGACCTTCATGCAGATGTTGAACCTTAAAATAGAATTGAAGAGTGTAGAAAACTGTTTGACAAAGAATTTACATGGTTCATTTCCTCTTTTTCCTTGAGTAATCCTGAAATGCAGTCTGCCTTTTGATCCGCTATCAAATTGCTTAAACCAGCACTTAAAAATGTTTTCCTTTACTAATGAGGAGCTGACCTTGGAGGAGAACACTGTTTCCAATTTCAGAGGCATCTAACTGTAGCTAAAGCAAGTTTCGTCTTTTCTATTCCAGAAGTCAGCTTTATGAATGTTAAGCTCCACATCACACCAAAAAAACCCCATGTTTATGAAGCCAGTGGAAGTTTTTAATGACAGAAACTCAGAACAGAGCTCTCACTGGAACATTTCTAACTGACTTAAAGCATGATGCAAGGCACTCATGGAAATTGCTCTGATAATAAGTGCCTGAGAAAGAGTAGGACTGAGCCGTGAGAAAGAGTCAGCCATGGAAAGGCTACCCAAATATTTGGCAGGTTGCACCAGGTCAGTTTACATGTGGTGTAGTTTTATGCCAATTGAGAACAGGAATTTAAATAAGTTTGATAAATTCCATTTTACCTTTTGCATATAAAGTCTGTGTGTCCTGAAGACACATGGAACTTTGTGGCCTGAAGGACAGGAATTACTGGAATAAATATTACACAGGCCCCCACTTTAAGAATACTTGGTAGTTACAGCTGGTTTGCAATTTAAGTGATGTCAGGTAGTGGAATGTATTACATCAATTTTTTTGTCATCCTCCCTGGTTCTGCCTCTTTTCTCTGTGTGATTACGAATATTGAATTTAAACTGTTTGGTCCTACCTGAGACACTGCCCAGACCGAGAGAGAGACAACCTGTGTCATTCACCCTGGAGCTTGGTGATTTTGGTGTCTTTATGACAAGTCCACTTTCCCTCACAGCACTTCAGGAAAGTGCTCGGTCCTTGCAATTTCAGATAAGGCTCGAGGCAACTTGCTGAGCGTAAAGGCACAGCAAAAGCTCAGAACTTCCTAAAGAGAAAGGTGAGAGAAGGACTTTGTTGTGTATGGCCTATTTATTTTTTCCACCTCTGAAAACGTAAAGCTTAGAGCAGTTAAAAGCGGTCTCCAAAGTTATAAATGTGTTTCAAATGCAGGAAATGAAAGACTTGTAATACCCTTTGGTATTCAATCTTTGCTTACTATCCTTACTCTTCACTTGCTTGATATGCTTCTATACTTTTGGGCTAAGACTCTTAGTGAGGTAAGAATATGAGAAGGATCTTAATCATTCAAAACTGTGATCTTAAAATATCTTGAAGGAATGTGTTGTCTCACGTTGTGAACATTTCCCGAAGCACAGAACAACTTTGCTATTTTGTTCAGATAGCGAGCGCTTGTGTGGTTGACTTCTCCAGTTGTCCAAACGACTTGGACATCTCCAAGGCTGAAAATGGCTATATCACACTCCAGCCCCACTAACTCTGTCAATGTCCATGTGTCTCTCATGCTGGGGAGTGCCACACTGGGCACAGACTCGAGATGTGGTCTCACCAGCACTACACCTCCCTCAAACTGCCAGCTGTGCTTTGGCAAAGACTGCCTGGCATGCAGTCAGCAGTCCTCAGTGCAAGGGTACGCTGCTGACTGCTGCTCAGCTTGCTGCTCTGCAGGACCCCACGGGCCTTTTCTGATGCTGGGAATAGGATGGCCATCAGACCTGTAGATTTGACAGTCTCAAATGAAACAGGAAAAAACATGATTTTTCAGGAGAAGGAGATCTTTAACGGAAATCTGTATCATTCTGTGAAAAGAACTTTTAAGGAGATTGTTCATCTAGTGGCAGCACAAATAAAGAGAATGCAGTAATTAGTTACAGAAAATGTAATGTTTCATTATTTGTTAGTCTCTTCTTAATTTCTTTACAGAGGTGAAAAATTGTTTGGAAGCCCTTTGCATATGTCTATATGGAATGTGCTTAAATGTATTCTGCCATTAATTCATTTCCTTTGATTATACTGCACACACTAAAGTGATAATCATTTCAGGTGATCAGATTTATATAGTTCTCCCTAAAGGAGTACAGATCGTGTTTGGATTTGAGCTATGCTTTTGCTTCAGACTAGGTATGTGTGTTATCAAATGCACCACTATCTGGAGATTGTTGTAGGAGTGTCCAGAGCCCCAGTTAGATGGAGACCCCCTGGTCTACTAATGCAGTGAGACAACCCTGGTCCCATGGTTGTGCACCCCACTCCTGCTGGTGTGCATGTACTTTGTGTAAGTACCCCTGATGGAGCACGCAGCCATGCTTGTCTGAGAATATTAAAGCACCTGAATGTCCAATGCCTAGCTGAGACAAAATACCCCTTGATTTACTGTGATAAATGTACAGGAGGCTATTACAAGCAAAACAGTAATTTGAAGGTCGTTGTGTTGACTGAGCATTGCATGCCTCAAGTCTCCTTAGCTGAGAATTAACTGTTTTCTAAGCCTATAAACAAATATGAAACCTCAGTGATTTTGCCACAGTCCAAAAAGTGGTGGCTAAATCAACCGTCTCATGTGCTCATTGCTGCAAGGCAAGTCTACCCTGTGCTGTCAAGCTTGGGCTGGCTGACAGGTCTGCCTCAGGTAGAGGCAGCAGTTTAACTCAGGTCTGGTGTCCTAACAGTGAGCTCAGGTACAGGGCCAGGCTGATGTGACTTCGACAGCTCTGACTCGGTAGCCTTGTGTATCTGCATTTTTGGGGACAATGTTTTCTGACTTGCAAGCAGGAGTGGGAACCAACCCCTCTTGAAATATGCCTGGAATTACATTGCAAGGAAGCAGGTTTCCCGTAGCAGTGCCGGCTTATAATGGCAAACTAATGGGTAGAATGTGCAGCAGAATATAAAATAAACCCACAGTCTGTCTCCACTTACATATTGTGGGAGGACAGTATAACCTTTTCCAAAATGTTGTCCTCAGGGACTGGTCATTGCTCTAAAACAACAGAACTCTGTTAGAATTAAGGCTACATTGTCCCTTAGCTGAGATGCAGATAGCAAATGAAGGGCAAAGAATTCAATTTTCACTTTATGGAGAAGTACAACAAAGACTTGAATCTTTTCTTTGTTCTGGATTATTTGCGATGCAATGTTTTTGTGATGGCGATGACAGAAATGAGCTGAATCGGTAAGCTGAAGACATGCCCCGATTTATATAATGCGATCACATTTTCAGTAATAATTCCTGCCATTTTCCTAAAATAGACTAATGTGGTTGCTTTTAACTACAGTTGTCTTTTGGGAAGCAAGACTTAGGCCTCTTTCCTGAAGGGGCTATGCTTAATTAAGACACCCAGTGTGTAAAAATAACTCAGGTTGTTCTTTTTAGTGTGCGCTGCTGTCCAGTCTTCAGCAATGTGTTGCCATTCACCTGCAGTAAGTTCCACGTCATTCCTTTCAGACAAACCTGAATATTTTGGTTGTCCTCAGATATAATAATTACAACGCTCTCTTGAGCCATAGCGTACTCCAAGAAGTTACAGATGAGATATTTGGTGATGATGGGCTTTTTAAAGTAACTGAGTGATTTTGGATTTTCAAAAAACTAAGTAAGAATTTTTAATAAGTGGGTTTAATGAGTACAGCTCTGCAGGGCCCCTCTTGTACTACAGCAATTCGTTTGGAGCCATTATATTTCATCATGTCAGTAATTCCCATTTCAGAGCTCAGATATGATACATTAGGTACTGGATCCAGTAAATAATTACACATTTTCATGCTTCCTAAATATGTGTTATGCAACAGTCTAACAGTAATTGGCTCTTTGAAGCTATGGTGGACTATGGGGTGCGTATATTATTAACCACTTTTTGAAACACAGACTGCCTTTTTTCTTTAGTAATGCCACAGATAGATAAACCCAAAGGAAATGTGGCAGCAAAGAAATCTGTACGTTAAAAAAAAATTACAGAAGCTCTGAAGTATACAGAGAGATGTGATTTACTCTTTTTATTTCTTGCCATTACACCGATCTTACTGCACTGCTTCTTACAATGCTCAATAACAAAGCACAATGCAGCTGGAATACTGGGATCTGGAAAGTGCTTAATGTTATTTTGCAAAGAGGGACAGTCTAGCTGCCATCACAGTCTAATAGTCCCTTTTATCAAAGGCACACTGTAGGCAGATGCTGGTAATCTGTTCTAATGCCGCAACCTTTGTCTGGCCTCTCGAGGGGGAAATGGATGTGTTGGTCTTTGGAAATTGTTTTCCCTTACTGAATTTGGCTTTGGTCAGATGGGAGAGCGCTAAATTGCATTCCACTTAAAATGCAGTAAGCCATCAGAACAGAACAATCCCTAGTTGCTTTGATCAAGGATTTGAGCTAAGCTATCAGAGGAGAAAAAAAAAACCAATAAATAATATCACAGAACCCTCTACTGTGACAGCTCTCTTGCTTGTTCTGTTGAGAAAGACGCCTACTTTTTGTCTCTGCACAGTCAAGATGATGGTGGCTTGATAACCGTTCTCTTTGCTGTAATGATTTTTCAAATTAATTCTGTCTTTAGCTAAAGTAAAATGTAGATCTGTATTCCTCTGGGAAAGTTTAGATGGAAGTCAGAACATTATAATAGTGTAACAAAATAAATGCTGGTAGACTCTCTGTTTAAACAAAGCAGGCTATTTCTGTTTTTAAATTACTTGCTCTCAATTTCTTTTAACTCTCTTCTCCTGAACTTTGTTAAGAGTCAAATAAAATGACATACATCTGTGGCAGAAAAAAGCCAGGGTCTTAGTAGACCAAAAATAAACAAGCTATGAATAAAACCCAACCCATCCATGAACTACTAGCCCCAATCTAACTGCCTCAGGAAGTCCTGAGAAAATCTGCTGCTTTCCATTTGCATGAAGGGTAATTTACACCCAAGTGACAGAACTAGCTGTCGCCTGGTGCCGTGGCCTTACACTGTCTTATCTCACACAGTTCCCTGAACTCTCATGTGACATTTTACCATTTGCCCTTTTTTTTTAAAAAAAAGGGGAAGCAAGGGAAGAAGGTATTCAGAGAGATGGAGGTGGGGCGAGGGGAAGTATTGCATCTGTGTTGGAAGCTCTGATAGTGTGGTTTGCAAGGCTGCATGCTCTGATATAGGTGAAGTCAGTTATTGTCTTGTTACGTACTTCCAAGGGAGCTAGTTCTGTCCTTATACATATTGCTTCATGCCATCTCTTTCCCTCTGGAATGTTGCTATGACGAAGTTAGGTCATGTTAAAAGGGATATTAATGCACAGCTAAGACTGAAATGCTTATTCTCTTTTAAAAAAACAGAAGACATAGAGGCAAGAAGTCATTAGTTAAGATTTCCAGTACCAACGTTCACCCTTCCCAAATATTCCTCTAGGACTTTATCCACATCCAAAAAGCTGCATCACATTCACCCAAAAGTGTACAGTGTCATTTTGTGTAAGTGGGAGGTTGTGTTTAACCTCACATCAGCTACCTGCGGGGCTAATGCTTGAACAGGCGCTCCTTGTCTACACGGACTCTGCAGCCTGCAGCACATCAACATCTGTTCTGGTGTCGTGTACTTCCACAGATTACACATGGCATTATGAATGAGAACATCCTCCCATAATCTGATTTACCTTCCCAGTCATCCCCCTTTCTGGACTTCAAATATATGCTGCAGTCCTGAGAGCCTTTTCCTGTTTCTGTCAATGCTTACTGAGAATGTAAGTATATATCTGCCTTACGGAGTGTATGTATGACTAAGTTAGTTGAGAAGACTCGCGCTAAGTACAAAGATTGGTCTTATGACCTGTGAGCTTGGGTGGGATGGCTGAGTAATAGCTGTAGGGTGAAGGGGTACTGAGCCTGAGGGTGGGAGTTTTTTTATTTAATAAAATATAATAGCTCACCCTACGGGTCACATGCACCAATGGAGAAAACATGTATCTGTAAATAAGTAGGAGTTAAAGCAGTTTTTACTCTTAATATCATACTTTTTTTCCTAGTTCAACGTACCTCCTTTCATTGAAGGGCAAAGAGTTTGACGGCTAAGAAAAAAACGTGAGAAGAAGTGACAAAAGGGGAGGGAGAAGGGCAAGGAAGAAACTGATTTTGAGTAGCAAAGTGGGTCCAGAATAGTTTCATAAAACAGAAGTGTGTCCTGCACTTCAAATATCATTCTTTTCAACAAAATGTAGAATCAGTAACACCTTTCCCTGTGTGAATAGTCGATGGTGAGAAATAGATGCATAGAGCTTTTAACCTGAGTTTTTCCAAAATGCTTTGTCTTCTCTTTATTCCTTCATCACATATGACTTGGTGTGTAGACTAGATGGAGAAGGTGTGCTATCTATCTAGCACGTTTTATTGATGCTGTTTGATCCCCCAGTGTAGCCAGTTTTCGATACTTATTTTAGAACATGTTTTCTGGTTGTGATGAGTCTCCAGTTTCCCTGCAGGCAGGAGATATAGAGGATATGAGATGGTCATCAAATTAATGGCGTCCAGAATCCCTTTATTGCATTCAAAAGGCTGGCAAAACTTGTGAATGGAAAATAATGAACGTGACAGATAAGAGTAGGCACTGGATAGAAAGCTTAAATAGCTGTGGGAATTTGTGGGACCGCAGCAGCAGTGTTGGAATTTCATCAAGTGAAGAGTAACACTTTCCCCCATCTGTTTTGCAGATGCTTTTTAAAATATTTTAAGTACAATACTGCAGATCAGAGCATTCTGTTAAGCTACAAAAGTGAGACAGATCTTTCTTTTCCTGCAAACTTTGCTCATTGAGGGTCTAATTGTAAAAGGTGCTGAGTGTCCTCAGCTGCCAGCACCATAGAATCAGCTCATAATTTCCATATGCCTGGTGTCACAGAAACATCTGGCTCCTCTATTTCACTGCAGGTGCCTTTACAACCAGAAGAGTCTGGGTCAGGAGCACGAATCTGTTGGAATCCAGTTTATGATATTTTTTAGAAGATACAAATGTAAGCATTTCTAGTCCTTTTTCTGTCGAAAGCTTAAATTGTGCAACCAGATCCCAGGGAATAATATAGAAATGGTTTGCAAAACATAATTTCTGGGGAATCTTTTCAAATGCTGAGTTTTTTTTCTATTATGCTGCTAGAAAAGATGAGATCCTGGGAAATGTCAATGAGGTAAATATTTACACTTTCCCTATGCTGTAGTAGCAGACAAATTTGCAGCACAAGAAAAACTGATTTTTACCCAATGTCAAGATTGTTTCTGTCACATTCATAAATGGAAGAGACAGAAGGAGCGGCTGTATCTTTCTTTCCACCCCCACAATTAGCAAGGAGATCATGCTCAGCAGAATGAGATGGAGCAATACCAAGTGCCTTGCATCTGTTGTCCATAACATCATATTGTGAACTGACCACCGCCACCATATTTCATACACATGTGCTAAATGATCATAAAAAAAGACCACCCATTGCAAAACTAGCATGACTCCATTAAAGAGATTATTTCTATTTGCACTGCAGTCATGTGCACTTCCTGCAAACCATCTGTGCTTTCTCCTCCTCAACACATTAAGTTTGGTATATGCGTGTCCTTTGCATCACCTTTGAAGAACTGGCAAAAAAATAACTTTGCCAGCTACTGCTGATGAGGAGAGGAAGCCTTACTCCATCTTCAGACGGCTGCCTCTCCAGCATGCGTGGAGAGGAGTCGGGGACTCTTTTAGGGTGGCATTCTGGCCAATGCCTGTGCAGAAGCACAAGGAAGAAAGTCTTTTTATCCCAAGCCAGAACCTGTGTAATTGCAAAATGTTGCCAATTACTATCACTAATCTCCAAAACTGAACAGTGTGGTTATCGAACAACATCAGTGTAGTAATTCAGAACATGTGACATTAATCATGGGTGCAGAATTAGTCATACCCACCTGGTCTAGGCTTCCTGTTTCAAAAACCACTTTTCTTTTTCTCACTTTCAACGTGGTATTAACTTCTTTGGGGCTTGAGGCATTGTCAGCTTCTGATACTGAAGTGCGCTGGCTGCATTGGTATCATCTGGCATCATCTTTTACAGCTAATTTTTCTCTCCTGAAAAGTCTATTATTGTTATTGGAGCATGACATTATGCTTCTTAGGAGAGAGAAAGAAGCCCGGGGAAATTACTAAATCAAGCTGTCAGCAATATCTAGCTCATTCATATTGTTATGAAAAACATTTCACTTGTAAAATAAAACTGGTGCATGTTTGCTTTCTGATAACGTAGCAGGAAGAAGTGGGTATCTTTCTACTGGGGCAGTTTGTAGAGATTTTGCAAAATCCAAATTAGCATACATCGTCCTTAAAGTGCAGTAAGTTAAGAAATCATGGTTTTTCATCAAATAGGGGAAAGTGTTGCATTTCTCAAATTAGCTTAAGTGAAAAGAAGTTCACATCACAAAAGTGGTAATGTAATTAAATAATTTTGTAGAATGAGGCCTGCAAATGCTTCATGTGCTGCCGATGCACAAGTCATCTGCCAGTCAGCTTTCCACTATTCACTTTAGCTGCTTTGCTGATTCTTATCAGTTTGTCTGCTTACAATGTGTTTTTGTAAAGAACTTTTAATTTCATGCACTTTGATTCATCTTTACTCTCACTGCAGATTTCCGATTCTATCTCCATTGAATCCATATTTTAATACTTGCTGAGGCTGAAGGCAACTGGCATGTCTTCTCCTAGACTTGTATTTACACTGTGATTTCTCTGGCTCGGTCCCTGATGACTCCCTACAATATTCAAGCCTGAGCTGTTTGCCATGCTTGGCAGAAGTGGTTAGTTAATGAAGATTTGTTTGGGGACAAGCTGAAGCTAATGGGATTGCTCATTTACTCAATAAAAACTGCTGTTTAGTAAACTATATCTGATGACCTCATGACACTCATGTCAGTCACCATTTTTCCTAGGCCATTTATTCTGATTTTTACAGATAATAGCTCTCCAACCATTCTATAATATTGCTTTGGAGAAAATCAATGATGTATCCATACTTGTATTTATCCCATAGATTTTTATCTTTCACCTTTTCCTGCCTATGAAAAATGTATATATCTTTTAGTTCGTCAGCCAGCAACACCTCCAGCAGTCAGACAACAGACTTTTCAATTGACATTTTCACAAAAATTGAGGAACTACCATCCAGTAGTGCATAACTATATATTCTGAGACAAACTCTAAGGATGTGCTGCTATCTGCCTCCAGCTTAAAGATGTAAATTAGAATACCTAAAAATTATATGGCATAAAAGTATTTGCTGCGTCTGGGCCAGTGGTATGTACAGAATAAATAAAGGCATTTCTAGGGAAGAACTCCCAGTGTCTCAGATGCCCTTTGCCCATCAGTTATGGCATACATACAGCTAGAGCTGTTGTTGTCTCAAGGCCTTTAATTGAATTTCCACCTCTACAGCCACCTCTGGAATACAGCTGCTTTCTCTGGAATAGCATCTGTTAAAGTCATATTTTATATCTGCTGAAAGCATTATTGCATAATGTTACGGGTCTGCAACTCTCTCCACTGTGCACCTACATATTAATCACTCATGGCTGTGGCAGTCATTTCCTCTGAATTTTGCCTAGATGTTAATTTTCTGGTTTCTCCCAGTTGCACCCTTCTGGTTAGCATAAAGGGGAACTCTGTGCATTCACAGGCAAATGTGCTGTTGGACAAACTGGGCGGCTCCAGCAGGCAAGTGTCATTCCTGGCTGAAGAAAGGGAATGGGTTACATGGGAGGCTGCAGGAAGCAAAGAGGAGATGACAGTGTTACAGCTCTGACAACTTGAGAGATTTTTCTGGGCCCCTACTAGTGAATCAGATTTTCTTTTTCCTTCTTTTCCTTCTTATGTTTTAATTAGTGATTATTTTAGCAGTTAGAATTACAGTGAGGCCATCTCAGCAGACTGGATATGGGTGGCTTGTAGTAGTATTGCAGCTAAGATCACCCACCCAGTCATGAACTATAAAGCCATCATGTTTGCAACATCTATAATAAAAGAAATGGGGAGAATTAGCAGAGCAGATTGCATTTAAGGAAAGATCATTGCTAATCTAGAGGCATACTAAACACAGTGCTTTTTTTCTTACTCTTTTTAACCGTATATAATTATCTTTCAGACAAGCTGTCCCTTTTCATAGCTTCTTGCTTTTGTTTCCTTTTCCTTTGATTCCATTTCATGTTGCTAATTTGAATAATTATGTAACAGTTTCTGATTTTTGGAAAGGAAAAGCACTGAGAAGTTTTCCACTTGTACAGCTGTGCTCACGGTTCCTCTGTTA
The DNA here is from genome assembly GCF_018139145.2 of Gymnogyps californianus. Lineage (NCBI taxonomy): Eukaryota > Metazoa > Chordata > Aves > Accipitriformes > Cathartidae > Gymnogyps > Gymnogyps californianus. The sequence continues at coordinate 53,920,532 of NC_059472.1, read as the reverse complement.
CCTAACTCAGCTGTTAGCCCATGGGCCAGCCGTGCCAACCTATCACAATTTCATTGTTGTTATTTCACTGCACTCAGTAACATGAAGGGCGATCCCCCCTTCTCGTGAGGCTACATTGCCTATTCCCTGTTTGTGTTAACGAGTCATTTTTATCTGCTCCTAATTATTCTTTCATCTTATTAGTACCGTCTCCACGTGAATTAGGTAGCGATGAGAAAGCTGTGCTCCAAGCCATGAGTTCCTTGCATAAACAGAAGCTTGCAATCAGAAAAGTCTGGTTGTGTTAGTAAAAACACAAGAATTTGATTCACAACAATGTGATTGCTCTTGCGACGGGGCAGAGTTCAGGTCATGCTAGCAATGAACCATTGCAAAGAAGTTGCCTTACAAGAATAGGATTTGAGATTTAGAGGCTTTTTGCATTGCAACTTGCCAGGGATGAATGCATGTGTGAAATTCAATGATTTTACTTCTTCAAATTAAACCTTCTGTTAAACAGAAGCTAGTCTTGGAGAAGTGCTGGTAAGGCAATCCCAATACATCCTTCCACTTTCTAACCTTTAGGGAGAAAAATTACCAGGTTTATAGAACTTGATCAGCCACATCTCCATTTTTCTTAACAGGATCTTCATTTCGCATGGACTAGATCAAAAAAGCAGATTATGCAAGAGTGTTCCTTCTGGCCACTTGAGGAATTTAACAGTAGAATAATAACTAATTCCTCATCCTGCATGTAATTATGGCAAATTCTGCTGAGAGGATCAATTTTCTCCAGTCTCCGTTTTCCCTTTATCTAATCATATTCAGCAGGAAGCTTTGCCAGTAATCTGACTGGCTCAATTCCACTTCATGATTGTTCTTTTACAAAAATCTCTTTTTGAACAAGTTGTTACAAATACAGTACAATTACAGTATATTGTGTTCTTTCAACTTACAGATTAAAAAATGTAAAACTTGTGGGCAAAAGTAACGCCTGTATTTCATTCAGATGCATGGACTGTGTGGCACCGGGTCAAGTTTTTTCATAACTGCATATGCATATGCTGATTTATCTCATTTGATGCCTTCAGGGAGCCCTCATCTCATTAATGGGTCAGAATTGGCCATAAGGATCTACTCCAGCACAAGATACAAAACCGTTAGGTAGGTTTAAACTAAATACAATTCCCTTTACAAAAATTAGGTTGATAATAACAGCAGTAGTATGAATTAAGCGTAGTTCTGATATCTGAAAAGTTATGAGCTAATCCCTTTTTTCTTTTTATGTACCCTAACTGAAATGTTAAAAATTCTTATTGAACACTAAAGGCAACACTGTTTCTGTAGCCAGAGTGAATTTTGCCCTGAAATAAATACATCCTAGATTATCCTCTTTGGATGTCAGAAGTAAATCCATTATTTCATGTCTTTTGAAGTTGAGCAGCTGAGGATATCTGTGAAATCACCACAAAATCACGCAGGTGTGCTCGGTGCTAGTTCCTTTAGCCTCCGTCAAGCCTCCTGAGTGCTTGACGGGCTGTGATGTGTGACCGTGCCATGCTGTAGCTAGCAGCAGCCAAGGCGCAGCTCCGAATTTCACAGCTGCAGCGAGCGCTGAGGACAGACAGTTCCAAGGAGTGAAGTTCATCTGAGTGTGAATTGCAGCACAGCATGAACCTCGCCAGCGTGCCCTTTGTCTTTCACTTTTCTGGAAATCGTGCAACTGCCATGATACCATCATTCCTTCCCTTCATTTGCAAAAATGAAAACTGTTCTCGCAACATTTAGAAAAACAGAAAGACGTGCTTGGAAAGTAACAACTAGCAAGCGCTGTTGAAAGTGTAACAGAGGGCATTATCTGCTGCACCTCCTGCTTCCAAGGAGACTGACATTTGATCCTGCAAACAAGGAATGTGAAATGATGTTTTTGATTTGGAAGGCTAATAAAATATTTCAACAGGTGCTTTACTTGAAACGTGCCCATTCTATTGCAGAGGTTTGCAAATTTATTACTACACAATGCTTATTTTCTTGAAAGCTGCTGTTGTGCCTCAGTTTTGTTAATTTTTAGTTTGTCAGGTTTGTTCAATCTTGAAAGATTTGTGAATGGATTTTCCTGTTTACATTATTTGCATCAATAAGTTGCTTCTGCCCCTAATTTAGGGTACAAATTGGTCCCAGGCAGAAAGTTGCAGTATGAATTCACATTCCCCTGAAGGATACCTGCTTGTGCTTTTGACAAAGGGCCATTTCAAAATGAAAATGAATAAATGAGAACTTTCTTGGAGGTAACTGCAAATGTGGGTCATAGCTTTCCAGCAGACCAATGACAAAAATGAGATGTGGCTGCTTCCTCCTCCAATGTGATTGTTCTTCATTAGCATCAGCAGTAAGCCTTACCAAGCAGTGCTGCAGCTCTCTGGCCTTTCACATTGACACAGATGGAGATCACTTTTGTAAGACCTGAGAACAAGTGGTTTTACTTATGCATATATGCTCACGTTGGAACAAAGGGAATCACATAAAGCAAATAGCTAGTGATTTCTTCCAGAGATCTTCACTTAATTTACGGATGCCTCGTTCCCTTAAAGTCATTTTGTAGCAAGCATTGCTTCCTAGTAAAGAGACTAAAGCAGAACGTAAACACTTACTGTCTTCCATGGCCATCTTTAAAAAAGAAAGATAATGCATAACATGTTCAACAAGATGGTTTTGTTTCCAAAGCTAAAGCTTTCTCACATGCTGAGGGGGAAAAAACCCTCAAGCACCACACCATGGCGATGTACTTTGTTTAAAAAAAGAACTGTGTTGACATTTTCGCATGAAACCTTGGAAGACAGATGCTCAACCCCAGGGCCAAGTGTTTGCCTAAGCAAACTCTCTTGGGGAGCTGCAAGAGCAAATGCCAGGAAGACAAACCGGTCACTTCATAGGATACCTATAAACTGCTGATGACTCTGAGATGGACGAGGAGCCAGAATGGCACTGTGGTAAGCCTGGGACTAAAAATTAGGAGGTGGTGACAGGCAAGGCAAGAAGACTTAGGTGGCAAGCTACAGGAGGAAAAGTATTGAACTTGGATCTCTAAAAGGATCCACCATGATCAGAGAGAGATTCAGCTGGGACCAGCTGGGAAAGGACCTCAAGTCTGTTGATGTTTTAAGGTAGGTCACATTCAGCCTATTCCTCATAGTGAGTTTCCCAAAAAGACCCAGAAAAGCTTTTAAACTTGAGAAGATAAGTTTTAATAGACTTTAACCTGAAGTAGGTGGTTTTTAAAATACAGAAAACTCAAAGTGACTCAAGAAGACAGCATAGAAATAAAAAAGGCTGATGAACATTTTGATGAAGAAGCTGGGAGTGAGGAACTGCTAAGGAGGCTGAAACCAGAGGCAGAGGGCGATGGCTGGGACCATTGGAGGGAAGACTGTGGCTTGGATGGCCAGGGAGTATCCGGACTGGGGGAAGATGCCAGAGGAATGACTGCTGGAAGAGGAGGGCAAGCTGGGATTGCGTGGAATGGCTGGAGAAAGAGAGAGAAATGGGAACAAATTGGATGAAAGGGCAGAGAAAGGTGCAGGCTGGGTGAGGAGCAATGGAAATGTGTATTTCTGCATGCCACACTCCCCTTCAGAGCCCGGGTCGGGTTCCTGAGGTTTCCCTTTCTTCTTCATCTGTAAATGCCCACAGGCATGTGTGTCTCCCCTCTAGGTCCACCTGGAGCATGGCAGCCCCTGCTATTTGTTACCCCTGGTGCTTCAGCCAGCAGTGAGGTAGATTTCAGTCTCGTTTAATGATGCTCATGATTTTCAATATTATGCTTCACAATGGAAACTTCTCTTTTCTTTGTTTTCTCATTGCTTTTCTATAAACACAGGAAAATATACACCCAAAATTACTTTAAAAGAACATGCCTAAAGTCATCAAGTGAAGCAAAGTAGAAAACCCTAGACTTAAACTTACATGCACAGTCTTATTTTGGCTCCATTGGGCACCTATTGTATGTTACAATCCTTAATTACAAGGATTACTATGTTTTCCTGAAGGTGTCTGCCTGCTTCATGTGGGGAACAGACTGGACTCTGCTCAGGAGGTAATCTGGGGTGGTCTAGGAATAAGAAATAAGGGAAGTTATTGTCCTCTGAGCCCAAGATTCATTTGTTGCAGAAGCAAGAAGGTGTGTACCAAATGAGACCAGGGAACTGCAGCAATAAAAAGGATGGCCTCACAGTTAAATCCATGGAAAGCTGCCCTGGAGAGCTGCATTCTGCCCCGCTTCTGACACAAAGCTCCTGTGTGATGTTAAACAAGTCATTTCCTGCAGATGTCATAGAATCACAGAATCACAGAATGGTTCAGGTTGGAAAGGACCTTGAAAGATCCGCCGGTTCCCAGCCCCACTGCCATGGGCAGGGACATGTCCGCCTGCTTTGAGCTCGTTGTTTCATAGGTCTCTGGCTGGAGATGCGGCCTGGATTGGTGGAAGTGCTGAGGTAGAACGGAAGCCACAGGGAGCTCTCCCTTGCATGTAGGAGGTGATGCAATCTGGAAAATTAGACAGCGTCTCAGATTGGGCACTCAGAATTGTAGGTGATCTTAAATTTAACTGTTCTGCTTCTCATTTCCCCGCTTCTGAAATGCGAGTAATTAACCTCTCTTTTCCTCAGAAGGGTGATTTTAAAATAAATAATTTTTTTTCTGAAAGAAAAGGTTAGCCACCAAGGAAAATAGGAGTTCTGTCTTTTGGGTGTAGTGTGAGCTGTGTTTAGTAGACCTATGATGGGACTGCACATTGAACAAGAAAGAAAACCCAATGTATGGCAGAGTTGCTGACCAGATGAGCACTGCTTTTTCTCTGTACTGAATTAGTAGCCATTTTGTGAAGAAATAGCCAACAGGGCTAAGTTAAGGCTTATACAGGCTGTAATTTTTTACATTCTGAGTACAGGGCATTTATTGTTCTTCCAGCATCCTCTAGGAAGGCTTATGTGTTATGTGGAGATGTATGGCTATATTGATTATATAGAAAAATATATAATATACACTTTATAACTTATCTTCTGTCCTCTGATTTCTCTGCAACTTGAATTTAGTTTAAATTGTAGGTTATGCCCCTGTGTGTGTCTTTTCCCCTGGGATCTCCAGTATATGGGTTTTGTAACAATTCATGTTCATGATGAGACTCTAAGTCATTTCAACTATGATATGGAGTTCTTTTATAGGCAGAAGATGCAAATGGAGCTAAGCACTGCTGGGGATCCTATAGTACCTGGCTAGCTCTGAGAGAGGTCCCACCAGTTTTTGCAGAATTCAGTGTTGGTATATGTGGAGCACTTTTGTATGCTCTCCGTGCAGTATTTAAGGGTCTGCAGATCTGATGAATCATATTAATAAATTTACAAATGTAAAAAAGCTGTTATTAAAAATAAATTTGCAGAGACTGAAAAATGTTGGAACAAAGTGATCCCACAGGCTGTTACCATTTTACCTTTGGGTTGTAAGAGTTATCATACACAAATGCACTAGAACACATTGTAAACAAGGCTAAAACTCAAGTATTTCAGAAAAGGTAAATGTAGTGATAATTAATGTTTAAAAGGAAGACTTATACTATGCTGTTTCAAACGTGTTTGCCATTTCAAAGAGCTTCCAGCTTTAGCCTTAATACACCCCCAAAATGTTTCCTCTTTAAATTTGGCTTTACCCCCAGAAATAATTTCCCTTCTTGAAACCGAAAACAGCAGTGACAGCTCTTCTGCATGTTAAGACGTCACTACTTAAAATCTGATATCTCATATCCCTGCAGGCTCAGAAACTGGAGCTTTATATGGCTGCAGAGGGTTGATCTCCAGCTGCCTAATTGTTCCGTGCAGCTGCTTCTTTCAAATCCTGTAAGGACCTGATGTATCAAAGTTGAAATTATCAATTTCTGGCATGAAAAGCTTTCATAACTTTTATACATATATTTGGTTTTATGATTTCAAAGCTTGAGCCATATAGAGTTGGGCACATAACCACTGTACAAGAAATCGTTCTCTGAAAACTGAAACTCTAAAATATTTTTTAGTTGTTCTCATAATATGTCTTCATTCAGGAAAGATGCAGCTACAGAAGACTTGGGCCCGTGAAAACTTACACCCTCTGACATTCACTGTGTGCTTTTGGTAGTATAATGTAATACAATACGGTGTTGGCTACAAAATATGTTTCTTGCACAGCTGCCCTTTGTATTCAGTTACTTGATTTCAATAATAATGAAAAATACCCTGTCCAAAGTAGTGTTTCATAACACACTGTAAACAATATAATTTGATCTCGGCAGCATTAAGATGGTCAATTAAACAGAAAGTCAAGCAACCAGCCACCTGTTAAATCCCTTCACTGTCCCTCCATCATCAAGACAGCTCGCCCTGCGCTCAGGCTCACCCAGGGTTTTTTAGAGAAGGTGAAAGCCCAGAAGGTCACCCCAGGGGACTGCCAGGAGCAGAGGGAGACAGGGAGCCCTGGAGCCCTCCCAAAGAGGCATCCTGACCCGGTCCCACAGCGGGCCTCACTAGAGCCAACCGGCTGCCGACAACCGAGTCGGCGCTACTGCATTTAGTATCTGCCGAAGTTGTTGAGTTTTGACAGATCTGACAACACTACTCATGTGTTTGGTGTTAAAAGCTTGGGATTTGACATAATGATAGACCTGCATGTCTTAACTGAAGGTTTTAAAGCTACTTTGAAATGACAAAGGATGACATCTTCATGGATTTTATGACAGCCAAATGGTATCATACGTTCTTCCTTGTTTTTCTGTGGAAATTTAATATCTAGACCAATGCCTATCATTAAATTATTTTTCTTCAGATAGCTGTCATATTAACCATGAATGCAATTAATAAAGGATTAATTTTCTGCAGAAAAACAAAGCACGCTTATGGTATCATAGGGTTGTACTTTTGACGTCCTGTTGGTTCATTTTAAAATTAGTCCAGATTTTAATCAGTCAGGACAGAACAGTGTAGCACCATGCAGGTAAGTGTGTCAGCATACAAAATCTAGTATTTTTACGGTCGCTTTTAAAATTCTGTCATTTTGGTCTCATCCTCATGCTACATAGCATACATAAAAAGCATTGACACTTCTCCATAGCGAATAACAATGTGCAAAGGTAGACCTTTGCATATACCTTGCCATAGGTTATCCATGTTGTATCCCCGGTTCACTTAATTGCTCCTGCAGTTTTTTTAGAAAGGAGTATAAGATGACTTTGAGTTTGTTTTTGAAAGAATAACTAAATCAGTTCCTGGTCCTGCAACCCAAACAAATGAATTTATACCAAAAATCGCTTTGGAGCTTAAGCCTTCGTATTGATTTAGAAATCCCTAGAAGCATGAAGCGAGTTGAAATTTCTGTGTTTCAGTCATAAATGTAAATGTAAGACTTGGGTTTTGCCTGTCTCTGCAAGGAAACATGCCAATGTCCACTAAGTAACGTTGTTTTAAATGATAAGCAGGTGCTTGTTGGTGTGAAGTTTTGCTGAGATTAGGAGTAAAAAAGTTAAAGGGCCAAATTTTCCAAAGCATTTCACTCCCATGTTTATCAGTGGAGTGAGTCCTGAAAATCCACTGTAGATAAGGGGTAACCAGGTGATGTCCATGATGTGAAAAAGGAAGTCAGACCATTACCTGGTGTATAGCAATACACTTTTTAAGGCAATATAGCTAAATCGGTTTACAAGCAACTGATAAATTGCTGTGACTTGTAAGGTTTGTCATTCATCTTGTTCTACTGACTGCCTGGAAAAATAATAAGCTGATTATGCTTGTCATGTGTTATCTTAAACTCTGATAGATTACTTTTGCTGGCACTAATTTTAATATTTTAAGGAGATTTTTTTTCCTTCTGTAGTTAGTTACACCATTATGCCATTTATGTTCTCCATGAATTCTCCAAGTGGGAGGGGTTAATTTTTTTTAATACAGTTAGGTAATTAAATAGGGCTTTGTAATTTCTTTTTTTATGTATCACTAGGTGTTTTGGAATCCACTTAACTACAACGTTTTACTACTTCCCTACTCCTGTTCTTTGTCTGTACCACCACTCTTCTATAAAGTGAAAATCTTAGACTCTACCTATACATACATCAAAAGATAGTTGTACCTGTGATAGGTTTAACTCTCAAAAATTACTCCATAAACATTTTCAGAATGGACCTCTTTAGTGGGAAATACGTGGAAAAAAAAGTCATGTGGTGATTTCTGAAATTTTGTTTCCTTGCCACTGAAGAAAAAAAGATTAATTTCTTTTCCTCATCAGACTGTTACTATTTCCTGACAAATTCAGTGTTGTGCATTTATGGTTTCAAATAACCGATTTCTTTACTTTTATGATATATCTTCATTATTTCATTCACACTTTTAAAACTAATTATGATAATACTCAACATTGACATTGTATTTTTCATCCTTGAAACAATCCATGAATGACAAAAGTAAGGATTATTAGCCCCATATCACTGATGAGAAAGCTGAAATAAAAAGGGAATTAGAGCCTGAATTTTAATCTGGACATTCTGATTCCAGTCTTGTAAGTGCTGATAACATTAAGCTTCTCATCTGAATACTAAAGTTTTCTTCTCTTCATAGTAATAACATATACAGTGGGTTTACATTGGCTTCTATTTTAATTCCTGTTCATTTAATCTCATTTCAATTAAGAATTAAGATGAAAGAAAAATAGTATTAATTATAACTATTAGCTCTTACCTCAATAATTTGTTTTTCAATCAACAAACATTAAAGCAGTGATTTAGGAGTGATTACGCTGATTTTAAAAGTTCAGAAACTGAACAGGGCAACATATTTCATAATTTAAAAGTTGTGTTTTTCTAATCAATACACTGCTAATGAAGTCTGGCAAAGTGATTACTTAATTAAGCTTTGGCAAGCTAGAGTTGCTTGTCATCACCTAGATGAGGACTAAAGAGAGCAAGCATGCTCCCTGTGACAGCTGGACTTCTAAACCTCCTTAGTGAGAGGAATGGAGGAGATGAGGTTACTTCTTTTTTATATGCATTGATGCATCTGCATGAAAAATTTTGTTTAGCATCTTCCTAGGGGTCTTGGTCGTAACCTTGGTGTTTTACCTCACTTTTTTCTGCTCGCCAAATTAAAACTCGTTCCTTTTGACAGGTGTTTACCTTCCATGTTTAGAATCTAAATCTTCATGCAAACAGTCAAGTTACCCAAGTGTTTTATATCTATCTGGAGTTTCTGGACTTTCATGTGACATGGGAAGATTAGCACTTTTAGTTGATAAATTAACTTTATTTCCTAAAAATGGATTAAATCCTTGAGTTTCTTATTTTTTGCAACACAAATGTTTGCACTCATGAGAAAATTCAGCTGACTTAATTTTGGCAAATCAAGGAAATAAATGGTGAAAACAGCTGTAAGGAAATTAATATTTGGCTAGTTTGCTTGCAGTACAGTGAATTTCTCAGTGAGAGTAGAGTTTCTCTCTGCTAGAACCATTAATTTTGCTGATTTACTGTAAACATTTGAAATGGCATAAAAGCGCCTGATTTCCTGCCTTTCTTTTAGAAATAGTACTGCCTGATTCCCACGTGCAGCCCACTTCAGCTTGGAGTGTTTATCAGTACTATTTATTGTTCTTGTTACGCCTGGGTGGCAGTCTTTGAGCTACGACACATGTGCTACCGCAGTTCACTGCAAAGAGGGACCTGCAGGTCTGCGGGGCATCCCTAAACCTCCAACAAGGTTCAAAGCTGCTTGGGCTGAGCGACCATCAAGATCCCTTCCTTCAAACTCTCGAAATTGGGGAGTTTGCATTCTGGTTTGTGACTCATGAGGTATAGGTTATAATCTGAATGAAGTAAGTGCAAGGTAATTTTGATTTTGTACGAGGATGAGAGTTTCACAGAACTTGTGACTTGTAGTCACAAGATTAAATGATGAAGACTGTGAAATGTTAACTCAGGATGCCAGAGAGCTGTGCTGTTTAGCTCAGGTGTATTTATCCATCACCCCCAGGGCAGCTGCTGTGAGTCAGCAGCTGACCCAGAACCCACGGCTGATCCCTTGCTCTGCCTGCTGGCCCAGGAGAGGGGAGGACAACGTGGCTGTGTAGGACAGACCAACGCAGAGAGGTTGTGCATGGGTTGATCCCCATGCCCGAGGACAATGGGAAGCACTTCCCAACAAGGGCAAAAGGAATAAAATGCCCCTAGACCCCAGCAGTACAACCAGGATCTGTCCTGCTGGCAGCAGACCCTGCCCTCCGTAAAAAGCAAACCTGGAGAAATTTCTGCGCTTAGTCTTTCAGGGAGTGAGCGAGGCAAGCTGGCTGGGCTCAGACAGACAAGATGAGATGGTCTGATCAGCAGGTTGTGCTGTTGTATCATTGGAAGCTGTACCTCAGCACTCCTCCTAGCTTGCTACAAATTCCTTATGGCAATGTGCACTTTTGTCAGCAAATAAAAAGATTTTTTTGAACTCTTAGGCTAATATTCATCATGTCCTGCAATTAATGCAGTTTATGTCGTTTAGGATCTTACATTTGACCTGATGAGACTCACATTGTAGTCATCACTGGTTGTTGTGATTAGATCATTTAAATAAATATGCTGATTTGATGAAGTAATTCTAGTCTTAACCTCTACCTCTGACTTAAGGTGGCAATATCTAAAAACATTTAATCTTGCAATAATGAAATTTTGAGTAGCCAGTAGCACACTTGTAAATGTCCAGGTGCCAGTGCTAGGGGGCTTGATTATTACTGCTGAGGTAGGAATTTTTCTTTTACTAGCTTGTTTTAGTAGTCCAGGAGGACATATTTTTAAATTGTTCTAGACGACTAAATCTAATTCTCTGTTTTACAACCCAAATAGAAAATGTCATTTTACTTGTTTCCTGTTAGCTCTCCCAGACATGTTGCGCCTCTGCCTTGACCAAACAAAAGGTAGGCACGCTACTGTTCTGCTGGACAACTAGAAACTGTTTACTCATTTTGTTGACCCAGTTCCAGCCAAGCAGTGAATATGGAATACGAAAAATTCAGACTGGCTTGGTCAAAGACAGAAGAATCAGGTTTTCTGTAATATTTAGTTGCCAGTCCCCAGAAAATGCATATGAATAATTTCCAAAAGAAAAACTTTAAAGAGCATATGTGATTTTGAGGATTACCATGTGCAAGAGGATTATTATTTGAGAGACAAAGGGAATAAGAGATTACAGCACATTAAAGGGGAGTTGTTTTACATCAAAGGTGTAGTATGGTTACACACTTTGTATAATGAGGCATTGGCCAGGGAGCCAGACAGTCAGGATTTAGTAGGAGCTTTCAAGCTCTTTTAACTTTTCTGATTTCAGCTCTACACACCAGTGTTTGAAATATGCAAAGATGTTTGCATTCAGAAGTGAATTAACAGCAACAATAATCAGCTTACAGATTTTTGTTCTGTGATATGCTGAAGAAAAGAAAAAAACCCCAAAACTCCAGACATTTAGGTCAAATATAAAAAGCCTGTGGGCTGTTTGGAGAGAGCACCCAGCTGAATGATCGCATGATTCTTTGGAAGGAATTTCTATTAAACAGCCCATCAAAATAGCCTCTTCTCTTTGACAAAATGCATATCGTCTCCAACATTTAGTTTCCTTCATCTTGTCTTGCAGATTTGTTTTCATCATCGGATTACAGCAAAAATCTGGAAAAAAATTTATTGGATCTTTACTTACAAATATTGTGTGATATATATTTAACATAAAAAGTTCAGATTTTCCTGCAAATTTTAAATTAAAGAAATTGACAATCAGCATTACTATGGCAATAGATAGGTAAAGTCTAGCCCGAAGGACTGGAGCTTAATTCTCTTGCATCTCATTTTGCTTCCTCTGCCTGCAGATATAGCTTGAAACTCACTTGTAGGTCAGATTTGAGCCTTGAAGCTGTGACAGCATTCCTGTAAATAAGTTTGCAGCTGAATGACGGTTCCACATTGTTTGTCCCAAGAGCAGAGCACATCAATTCATTAACTCTGAACTATCATCCAGCCACCTGACATACCCCTGTATGTATCCTGACCCTCTCGGGACTGGGTCGGTAAGTTCCAGTATTCATCAAATAAAGCATCCACACACATTGCAATAAGCCTACTGTTCGTGTAATTAAATAAAGGCAGGGAGCATGTTAATGAGTCTTTGGCACCGTGAGCCGCTCGGCAGCAGCAGAGTTTGGCAATCCACTTCTCCTGATGCAGTGATGTTCACCTGCAGACGTGAGTGCCTCTGGGGCCGGCGTGTGCCTGATGGGAGCACACTGTCCTTTCTGCCCAAAGCGTAAAATACCATCGACCAAGGAACAGAGGTTTTATAATACGTACATCATGTGGCAGGGTTTCCCAGGGCTGTGGCTGAGGCGGTAACAATAGCTGGCAAACACCAGAGGGAGATATTGTTCTACTGGAGAGCTGGGAAAGGAAAGGCTCGGGATACGGTACTTGTAAACAGCGTGACTGAGGTTTCTAACCAAAGAGAAAAGTTCAGATGACATGACTCTACAAAAATGTAAATGGTGAAACCATTCATTCTAGTGACGTTTGAAAGAGTTTGCGTTCTTCACCATTTTTCAGTGCTGACTCCAATGCACTGATTCTTCGTACCAAGGAGTTGCTGCATAACACCTGCTTACCGTCCAGTAACTTTTTAAGATCTGTTTGCAATACTAGAGGCTTACAGTTCAATGTCCAGAGCCAGATGAGCGGGAAATAAGAAATAACCTTTTTCACTTGTTTATTAAATGAGTCTCTTCTCCTGGTCCATCCACACATGCCCTCCCTCTGTCAGAGTGCCTGTGTCTGAACTGGTAAAGTCCTTGCACCCTCAGAGTCCTGGTCCCCAGGTGTGCTGCGTGCTGGAAAGGGACCACAGTGCAACCATCTCCCCAGGGGCCCTGGCTTTCCATAGAAGCAAATCTGGGTACACAGATAGGAAAGAAGCAAGTGGGTTATCTACTTACTGGAGATGACCTGCCCTTTCAGCAGCTATACCTGTATTTTGTGCCTGCTAAAAGTCTGTCCTTCTGCCCACGGAGTCTCAGCTGGCCTGGACCAGGAAAAGTGAATCCCCTGGGCTCTCCGTATAGCAGCTCTTGCAACTGCTTGATTTGCAGTAACTGATTGAAAGAAAACACACTGACAGCCGCAAGGTGAATCTATGCCAGTATCTTTTAGAAAAACATTTCAACGAACAAACTGACCCAACTCCATTACAGTTCACACAATGCTAGGGCAGGTGGGAAGCTTCTCCGGTTCACCGCTGAACTTCCAAGACAATGGACTAAAGTGGAGACTCAGTCTCTGCTTTTTCCCCACATGTAATTAATGCTTCTGCACTGACCGCTTTTAGTTTCTATTATCGACACAGTACTTAACTTTCCACAGTTCCGTTACACTGAGTTTCACCTGTGGAATATGAAGCAAAGATCAGCTCATTACACAATTCAGCTGTCTTTTCAGCAGAAGACTTCAAAGTTCTCTTCTGTTCTCAAAAGGGTATTCTGTAAAAATCACCCTTTCATTGATGAATATCAAAGTAAATCCAGGCTGAGCCTGATGTTAAATTGTATATCCCCGGCTTTCACAATGCTGCCAAGGTGAAGGATTCTGGAACAAAAGTATTTTTTTAAACAGTTTTATTGCAGGTGTGTAAGATCTAATGGAGATGAGCCCATTCTCTTCTTAGGTGTCTCAGCTTTACAGAGCTCACCAACACAAAAAGAGGATCTTGGCATTGTTATAATGGTGAACATAGAAGACGCTTCATACATTCAGGTGGATGACTTGTAGAGATCTTTTAAAAGATCTGGGCGTTATTAGAGGTGGGTGTTTAACCGTTGATTCATTAAATCAGAACCATACACGAATTATCCAGGCAGTAAATCTTTTTTTTCCGATAGGTAAGAAAGAACCCTGAGAGAACTAGAATCAAATTATTATCATAATTACACCAACATGAATGTAGAGGAGGAGAAATGTATTTAGGTATTTAATGATGTGGATAAGTGTCTGGTAAAATTCACAGAAACCCCTATGCAGACCAGATGTTTAAGAAGGTTTGGTTTTGTAAATCTGTTTAAATATCAGTATCTCTGTGACTTCAGGTCTGGTTCCTTGGTTGCAAGGTAATACATTGCTCCTCATTTTGATGGTAAAAATCAGTGTACAAATTTGAATTTTCCTACAATATGGAGAGAAGTAAAGGTTATATATAAAGGCCAACTTTAGCTTAGGAAAAGATATCTCCCTGGGATGCTTTCATAGTCAGTGTAAAGACAGGGGCTTCTCCATGCACCTAAAGTTAGGCTGCAGCGATAGCACGCTGTCTTCAGAAGTGATACTGTCATACAGTATCTCTGTCCCTATTTCACAGTTTCTTGCTCCCTCCAACTCTGCTAATATGGCTATTTTCTGGAGCTGTGCTGTGAATCTGGATTTTTTTTTTTTTTTAAAAAAAGAAAAGAGAAGGGAAAAAAACCTGAATGTAAAAGCTGTGATGTGTATCATGTACCTTATCTGGTTGACAGCACCATCCAACTGATGTGTTTCAGTACAGGTGGGGATGTAGCGAAGCAGAAGTGGCAGGAAGTGGCTAAGGTATCTGCATCGGTACTACCACTGAAGACAACTACCATCAAACCTTGTCCTTAATACATGCTCTGAAAGGAGCTGAAATGATCCTTTGTAAACAGCCCATTCATTGGGGACATTTTCATTAGAGACTTTTAAACATTTCCTTGTGACATTTCTATGTGAGGCTAAAAGATTTCTATATGTGACTTGCCCACAACTCCTGAGTAGTGCAGGTGTTTCTTTTGCAACAGTATTATAGCACTGAGGTGCAACGAAATAGTATTTTTTGTAAAGTAGCTTTTACGACGAGTCCTGCTGGTTGACCTGGAGAACATTGGCTTGCTGGGAAATGGGGAGAACCTGCACAGGAGCTTGTGGGTCTAGCAACTGTCCTCCGTTGAGTACAGATATCCAAAACAAGCTGTTCTGTAGACCTGAAGCAATATGTTGTCATCACCCAAAACATAAAAACACGGTGAATATCTCTTAAGACCGAAGTGCAATAGCAAACACAGGAGCTGGGGCATTGATTTGTTGAGCTGTACCTATCAGTGCATGACAGAAACAGCAGAAACTCACACAGGTACATCAAAAATGCTAGATATGGCACAGAAAACCTCAGGGCATGACACTGGGGGTGGGCAGGAATACGGAGTGACTATTTTTGCTTAAAGTATGTGCTGATAACAGCTTAGATTTGCAAGACAGAAATCTTTGTCTCTTTGATTCTTCCAGAGTTGAAGGAAGTCAGACTCCCTTTATTATTTGTTAACAAAGATTCAAAGATTGATGCTTACTCCATCACCACAGTCCTTCCTAGCAATAGCAACCATCTAATCCAAAATTGACTAGCATCTCAAGTCAAAAAGGAATAGAGGCACCATATTGTTGGACGAGGCAGACATGAAGGAAGGTCACATGCTTATGAATGTTAAATTTATTCATCAGATAAGCATGCCTGTGGAAAGGACAAGTCCTCTAAACCATTGGAGATATCATATTTGTGTAAAACCAGAGCACTACAAACAGTTAAAATTGCAGTGCCAAGCATGACTTACATTCAAAAATCATCGTTGTGATGTTACCTTAAAGCTCAGAAGGCTTTGCCAGTCAGTGTGGAGGGACAGCAGAGGAGGCATTTGTAACATGAAGAATCATTTCTCACGAGGATCTTTCAGGATCTCTGTCTGTGAAAAGAAATCCCACACCTCAGGGGTAAGAACAAGGAAAAAAAGGTCAGCTTGCCCTTGGGAAAATATGGCTTGCAAAGCTCATATAGTTCTTCTTTAATAACACATTTTTAGAAACCTGTACTTTTGAATGCCTACTTTGAACAACACTCACCCTTTGGGGCCCTTTCATGAGGATGTATAACCTACGATAAAATTAATCTTAGTCACAACAGTGTGTGCCTGCATAGGTCAGACTGCAAACAGGGAAGAGAAGCACCAGACAGTAGTCCCAGTGACAACGCAGGGACTGATTTCCAGGGGTGAAACTCCTGAGTCAGTCTTACAGCCATCTTTTGCATTTTCTTCATTTCTCTCTTAAGTTTTTACATCAAGGTATTAGGACGCTTCATTTGATGTTTGTGGTCTTCTGAAACTGTAGACCTTCCACTTCATCTGAAATACAGTGTCTACTACAGCATATTTTCCCTAGCTCAGCTAGGTTCAAACCCGTTTACCAAGGTAATGTAACGTCTTACTCCAAAGGGTTTACATATTAAAAAACTCAGCACTCCTTTGAGTCCCCCAAACAGTTTATTCCTCTAATTTAGTAAAGGATATTTGTTTAGAAAGTTTACTGGATATCTTTAGAGCCTGATGTAATTTTATCACTGGTAGCCTGTCAGGATTAGTCAGCAAAGTGTTTAATCAATACCTACTGATGCTGAGCTGATAGCATGCTCTCATCCCCCTTACTACAACACCTTAGTTTCATTTATGCAGCTGAATTTGCTTCAGAAAAGTTGCATAGGCATAGGCACAGGCCCAGGATTTGCCTGAGGCTACTAACTGAAACCATGTTCAGGTTAGCCAGGAGCAGCCCCAGAGGCAGTTCTGCTTTGCCTCTGCTGTGTCCAGTCTAATCTGTCACTCACTGGAGCCTGGATCCATGCTGGGTCCTCTTGGGAACCCAAAACATGTCTAGCTTCTTTTGCCAAATTGGAGAAGCTAAAGTCTAAGCAGTCCATCCTGAATCCAGTCTTACTTCCACTCTCTGGGATCATTAGGGAGTTTATTTCTCACCTTAGCCCTGGTGTGGGCTAGAGGAAAGACAAAATGCAAGCAGAATACACTTTTGTAAATAAGTTTCAGGGACTTTTTATAGTAAGATGATGGGATAGTGCAGTAACGATCTCTGTTTCAGTCAGTCTGTTTTCCTTCATCCCTAAAATGACATACAAAACACCCACACTCCAGAATGTAGCGTGATTCATATTAAAGTCTACCCTTGGCCAAGTCTGTACTTGACAGTTCTTGTGCTTTGCAGAGGATTATTTCAGGGGGCAGTCCAGGAGAGAACAACTGAAGGCTGAAGCTATTTGTATACACACAGATGTGTATTCCTGGGCTAGCATTTCCCTGCCTGACCTCAGGAAGACGTGATGAAACACAGCACTAGCTGCTGAGCCAGTGAGGCTCTTTGAACTGATAACCGTGGCATGTTCTGTGATGTGGTTTGCCTGGAAACCTATTTGTTTCTTTTGAAAATCCAAAATACCAAAATGACATCAGTTGTAGTGTGCACTGAAAAACCTAGGCTGAGATGGCAGACTGTTTTATTCCATAAATGATTGCAGATGTTTGGGTGAAGGCTGCAAAACACAAGGCTTTTCAAATGTGTACATGTGGGGGAGGAAACTAGGGACATATATAAACATGAACATATTTGTTATATATTACAGCCAGTCAGCTGATCCCATTTCAGATTGGCAGTTATTAAAGATGTGCAAAAATAAGTGGAAACTGTGATAGCTGCGATACATCTGTTTTAGTGAATGTTTTTTATTTGTGACTCTATAGGCTTATCTCCCTTTGTCTGATGCCAGTTACATACTAGACACATAGAACTGTCAGCAGTCTGAAGAAGAGGCTTAGGAGGTATGCTGCTGGTTTTTATTACCACCAGATTGCAAAAGCATATAGCCTGAGCTGGTTTTCCAGCAGGCTGAGTCCCAGCTCTACATCGCAGGAGCCTGCTATGCTAAGTAAGATCTGCCTGGTACCAATTTAGGAAGCTCTCTAAGTATGTGATGCCCTTTAAGTGACTGAGTCATTTGCCAGAGTCACAGGCATGGGAAAAGGGTAGGAAGAAGAGCCACTAGCTGAAGAATGTGGCATTAGGTCTCCCTCCTGATCTCCAAATTTGGGCTGTTTGGTGCTCAATTCCAGAAGGAAGGTCCTAATAGTTCTTGCTCACGCCGCATCAAGAAGGTGAGTGACAGGGGCTGTTGGAGGTCGTGGCCACCTGCTTCCCAGCCATAGGAAAAACCGAGTCATCCTGGGCCTTCAGCTTCAAAAAGCCAATGGCAGGCAAAATCTGCCACGGCAAAATGTTTTTTATGTCATCTCTTTGTGCCAAATTCCAGCTTATTAATACGTTGACATATGATAATTCTGGCAAGTCCTTCAGCTGACTTGTCACAGCTTAACCCTCTATGCAGCTGTGGACAGAGAGTGAAGAGGGCTTTGCTGCTGTATGCTTCCAATTGTTCTGCAGCGTTATCTCTAGTTGTATTAGTGTTAAGTTCCTATAAACCCAACAGACATTTCTACGCTTGTGTGTTTATTACCAATGACAAATTAAAAATTAATCTTCAAGTATTTACGTAGCAGAAAATGTCATCGTTCAGTTCTCTTAAAAATTAAAGTGTCAACTACTTTTTCAAAGTTGTCCTTTGTAACAAACTTTGCATCTTCTGCAATGTGCAGTTGGAAGATGGAAAACATAATTTCTTTCCCGATCAGTGTTGGGCTTTTCAGTTTGACAGACATTTTATTTTAAAGTGTTTCCACATCTGCAAATGTCCCCTTTCTGTGTATACCTCTGTCTTTGCATCAGTCAATGTTATCAGCAGTAAGGTGAACAATTACAGGTAGAAAAAAGCAACGAGGCAATCACACGCATGGTATATTGATATGAGTGTGCCAGAAAAGCTGAAATTGAATTGCACACGGGTAGGGAAGAAAAGTCACTGTTTTTATGAAATGTGCAAAACTATTTAGATGTTTTGTTGTTACTATATGGGTTCAAGAAGCAACCATACAAATAAATGAAATAAAATCCACTCAGGGATTGCGAAGGATACCACATCAGACTAGGGAAATTGCTGAACTGCAAGTCAGTGGAGCTGGGAGAGTGGCTGGGAGAGAGACCATTACTTTGCCTTGTTCTTGTCTTGAGCAGCTTGCCTTAGCCACTGTCTGAGACAGCTGTAATGAAGTGGAGGTTTGGCTGCTCTTGCAGTGTTGCAGTGAGCAAAACAGCTTCTTAAAATTGATAGAAATCCTAATTGTCAGCATGGCTTTACTCCAGCTAAGAGTTCCACCGATGTGTGTTGCCTTATTTTCAAGTAATGGCACACAATTGAGACAGTGTCTCAAGTGAAAAAAAATCAGGTTTCAGGTGCATGGGTTCAAAAAGAAGTCTACAAAAGTTGATTGTGTGTGCTAGAAGGCAAAATTTAGCCAATGATTTCAAAACTCATTGCTTGTATTCTGTGATTTGTTCTTTTCTCAATACACCCAACTTCATAAATGAGTTTGTGTTTAAAATGTCTTCTCGTGTGTAGCAATGTCTGATAGGTTCAGTAAAACTTAGCAGCTGGGGGCAAAAAAGAGCACAAAATCTTTGCAGGTTCTGTCCACATGAAAAGCAGCAGGCAGCATCACAGACTGAAACTGGTGCCCCAAGTGGCACCAGGGACTAAGGCTTTCATCAAGAGCAAGCTGAAGTCAGTATGGACTCCAGTCCAATGGCTGGAGACAGAACCTAACCCAAATATCAACGTTCCAGCTGAGTTCAGCAGAGCTGAACATGGTGAAGACAGCACACCTGGTGCAATTGTTATTGCATCCCACAGTGTTAAGCTATGACCTGGGAAAGAGAACTAATACGCAGCTACCCACCTGAAAGAAGCTGCCACTGCCGTGCAAGTAACATTAATACAGAGCAGCAAGTGCCTGATAGCAAGATGGAAGCATTATTGAGAGAATAGAAGTGCTTGCTTGAGTTAACTTTATGGGACCATTCAAACTCCTGAGCCAGTACTCCTAGCGTCTTGCAAGGTTGCATTCTCGGTAGTGATGGTGAGCATCAAAAGGAAGGGGAGGCGACAGTGCAAAAGCTGTTGTGCTGCAAAGAAGGTAAAGTGAATTTTTGGTTATGATGTCATGCAAAAATGAGTGATTCAGCTTCATTGGAAATAGAACGTAGCATGTTTCTGTGCTTCAAGTGATGAGACTTTAAATTCTGGGTGGTTCTGGGGTAAGATGTAAGCGTGGATTGCATCCAAGCAGAATTTACCTGCAGTGACGGCGATAGCGTGTTATGCTGATAAGTACTAAACACATTGTGGTGCTGGAGGAAATTCTGTATACTCTGGTTGTTCTGGTCTGAGAGCTGAGGAACACAGCTGCCTTTATGTTCCCCTTTCTTGAGCAACACCACAAATTAAGCAGGCTGGTCTTCACATCACTCCGTATTAAAAATTGTTGGCAATTATTTTGAAATAGCTCATTCTTCAGTAAATACTATCTTGATGACTTCATTTGAGGTATAGGACTGAAAGCCATATTCCTGTTTGAATCTCCCAGTCATAACAGGTAAGAGCACATTAAAATTTGGGGGAGGGCTTGCTTGGCCAAGGTGCTATGCAGACATGGTAGTTCAGCTGTAGAACCAATGAGTTTGTTTAATTCACCAGTACGCTAAAGGGGTTTTTATGAGGCTTTGCAAGATGTAATCCAGAGGACCTCATGGTTCTTTTTTTTTCCCCCACCTTGGATGAGAAGATAATTTCAGATTGAGGCATCTGTGGCATATGTTTTCTGCAGAGCTGGTGATAATAGAAACATTTCAGTGAGGTCCCTACATGAGTCACGTCACTTGTTTTTTGACTCGGCAATTGGAGAGGAACTAGCGAGGAAGCCTGCTGTCACTGTTGGAGAAAGGATATAGGTCCTGGCAGCAAGCCCAGGCCTGCTCAGCAGATCAAAGGCTCTTCCCTTGGCTCCCAGAGCAGCCGGAAAAGCAGCTGCCCAGTACCCTTTCAGCATCCTTCGTTCCTTTCCCCTGTGCCAGCAAATAACAACTTCTTTTCGCTCCCCACCTCAGCAATAGTCTCATTTTTTTCCCTCGGTATCCCGCCAAGCAAGGTCCTTTTCGGGAGAGCGCTTGTGTTTACTACCTGCAGATCCCAGGGCCAGCCAGTGGAAAGGCGCTGGGGATGCTGTGGTTCTTACATGCTCCTCCCTCCTCCCAGAGACGCTCCCAGCTGCTGACTTTAACCTGGAAGAGGAGGCAAAGCCGAAAAGAACAAGCCATGGTTATAAACCACATGCCGTTTTCCAAGCCAGCCCGATGGAAGATTTCAATTTGGAAAAGTACTTTTTGTGCCAAAACAGCATAACAGCCACACTTTGAAAGTCTTCCCACTTACCTCCCAGAAAAATAAATAGTGTGGCTTTTTTGTGGGCTTCTTGGTGGTGATTTTTCCTTTTTAAATACATGACTGCCTTCCTCCAGAGCTGCTGCTTGTCAGTGCTGCTCGTCGCCGTCCCTGTTAACTGGTTCCTGCCAGGAGGTTTGTCTGCTATGAAAGGAGAGTCAAGCAGACGTGTCGGACAACTGCAGACTCTGCAAGAAGAATATTATGTCTGCTATTACAGTGCCGTTTCTTCTTAAGTTACACGATGGGCCAGTTGATGTGAGCCTTTTAAAAATAACTGCACTGCGCTTCAAAGGCACACAGCCCTTAGGTACCAAATTACTGCTAAAAAGGGGGCGAACGCCTGACCCTTGGCTGCCCTGCAGGCAGTGTCCGCATCACCTGGTTTTGCGAGTTGATCAGACCAGTAGTGGTAGGTGAATAAACTGTCCTGCCTGGGTCTGCTAAGGGTCTTGAAAATATTTCTGTAATTGCTTTTGTTAGCACGGCAAGGCACTCCAGCTTGCAATCGCAGCTGCAGCTGTGGATACACATACGAGGTTTTCCTTGCTTAATAAGCGGTCCCCAAGCATGGGTTTGCTGACTAATGATCTGCCATAATTAAAATTACTATAAGAGCAATGTTTTAAAAGATCTTTGTTCCCAACATGAGCTTCTATGGGCTATTAAAGCTGCGAGCCTTTCAGGAGCTCCTCTGGGGAGCAGAAGCTCTTCTCCCTGTGTTCGCACACTGCTAATAAGGCCTTCATATGGGTTTGCCTACTACAAATTGCCAGTAATTAATAATATTCTATATAGAAGCATCAGAAACAGTTAAAGCATGTGACTGCGGACTGGCCCAGTGCCTAGCCCAGCTGCTTGATAGGTCCGTATCTGTAGGCAAGTTATTCTATGCCTCGGTTTCTCCTTCAGTAAAATGAAGAGAATATGAGACTTTGCAATGCTTGTAAAATGTTTAATGTCTATGGGCGGGTGGTAGAAACCACTGGAAATGACAGGTGCAGAAGCAGTAAAGGAAGAGAGGTTATTTTCCATAGCTTTGCTTATTATACCTGATGCTGTTATAATGGAATCTAATTTTCTAACTCATCTTTTGCATAAATATCCTATATTAGACAGCAGTGGCACTGTAGGGGGAATTAGAATAAGTGGAGAGAGTGAACTGGAGGATCATTATCACCAGAAATACATATCATTGTTTATTATCATAAAGTACCTCTAACGAGGTACAATTATGCCTGTAATTTTTTTTCTCATTGTTGTTCTTAATTGTTCTTAGCCAGATGTCTCCTACCACTGTTTCTTTATTACGTGTATTGCGAAACTCCTCAGGGGTCCCAGCAAGGCACCAGTATTGCGGAAAGGCAGGGGAGCCCCCCGAGTACGTGCAGTCATTTCTATCTCCCTTATCTCTCTTCTCTGCCTTTATTGGCATCTTCCCACTTGCCTCTTCCTTCCTCCCTGCAAGTCTGGTTTTGTCTTTACTACGACTGAAACAAATTATTTTGACACAATGAATATAAAAAAGGAGGGCAAAACACTCTCTTGTGTTTTGTTTAGTAGAAAAACGTGCGGCATTATAAAATACCGAAACTCTAATGACTGTAGGAAAATTCAGGTAACAAGTAGAACAAATGGATACCCAAAGCAAACGTGTGGATGCACCAGATGGGATTCAATCCAAGACCACGCCGTGTCTTTGTCCCACGAGAGATATGCGGTAGTTACGGGCCCTGATCTTCAACGGATTTTAGAATTCTGGAAAATTAATCATTACAAGAAGTTTTTAAAGCATTTCAAGGAGTGGGTGAAGAAAGTAATTTGTCTTGAGAGGCCAGCTCAGCGCTTTCTTGATCTTTTTACTGTCCTGGTAAATCATTTATTGGGCCAAACTTTCAGAAAACTCCCACACAAACTATGCTAGGCAGAGTGTCCCAAAAGTAATATTAGTCTGTGTTTATGCTTTCTGGACCTAAAAAAAAGAGATTGTAATACTAGGGTGGTACAGGCCCCTACCTGATAGCGTGGGGGCTTGAAAGCTTCCCTTTTCTGAAAAAATATTTAGTGAATTGTTCGGGACTATGAGGCTGTTCATTTCTCATTTAGCCTTGCTTTTATGTGTTTTATTTCTGTGATACCCGATACAAAATTCCAAGTAGTACCACAGTGCGAGATCATAAAATGCCACATCTTTTCTCTTTTGAATTAGTAAAATTAAATAGAAGATTTTTTTTTTTTTTCCCCTGTAAATTGTTCTGGTTGACTTTGCTAGCTTAGAGCAGAGGCGTGGTTTGAAAGGTTCAGATTTTAAAATATTAAGGGGGGAAAAAAAGAGAGAAAAGGAGGATTGTGTAAGTTCTATTCTCCCTGCCCATAAGAGGCTCCAAGAAAGTCTGGGATCACCATGCGTGACTTCTGGAAGGATATATTTTAATTTGTGTTCATCAGTTATGAGGTTTTCCCTGGTCTAAAATATCCCAAACCATTCACTGTCATTTGTATGCAGCATCAACTCCAAATCTGGAAGTATGATGAGTACCTAAAAATAATGAGATGTCAAAAAGGAATTTCTTTCTACTTATATTCTGATTTTCAGACTGTTCAGGTGCAATTGATTTATTACAGGAATATTAACCTAATTCGAGGACCAGAGCTTTGAGAAAGGTATTTTAACAAAATACGTTCTGATAAAATTTCAAGATTTGGCAATACTTACTACAAATGGGACTACTAGGAAACCTGGGTAATTTCTATTATTGCTTTCTACAAGGCCGTGACCATTTTCCCATCATATACGTTAGCACATGGTGAAAGGGAATAGTATTAAGAGGCACAAGGAATAACTTTGTGTTATTTTTCAGCATGAAAAACAAAAACAGGTGTTGAAAAAGTTTTGTGTAAATGAAAAGTACATGCACAGAGAAACTAGCTATACATGCAAGCGGAACATACCTTTTTTTTTATTTGCACATAGCATGAACTGATGGATTTTAATAAAGCTCCTACATCCAACATATATAATCAGCCACGTTCCACTGCAAGATCCAAACAGCAGCAATATGTGCTAATGTCCATTAAAATGTAAGCCTCAGGTGACAGATGCAATTCCTCACGGTAGCTCCCAACACTGGTTTTGCACTAAAAGCAGGAATGCATCCTCGTATTGTCACGATTGAAAAAGCGTGCGTCCTGACGGCCATTACAAAACTTACTGCGTGAATAGGGAATGAGTTTCTGACAATGCACAAGCGAAGACAGCTCAGGAGTTCAGGGATGACAATTCATTAGGAGCAGGTACTTCCAGACCTGCCTGCGTCTGGTATTTCTATCACAAGCAGCGTTAATGACAGAGTGCTACAGATGTTTCAAGCTTCCCATTGTTGTCATCTCACGGCAAGATTATGAATCGCCTACTTCTGAATAAAGTTCTTCCTTTTTTAAAAAAAAACAGCTGATTTTAGCCTGGTTTCCTAAACCTGTATTCTCCCACTGCCTGCAGGTGAGCAGAGGCCAATAACCCACGCCCCCTTGCATAATTTTTTAACCCGTTGATCCATTTCAACCAAATTTAAGTGAGGAAAAGCTCTCAGGATTGCTTACATTCTGCTGGGTTTTGTGAAAATCAGTGGCAGGGTAGGAAAGCGCAACTCGGGTTTGCATCCCTGCTGGCAAGCCCGGCAGCTCCCACCCCAGCAGCCCCGAAGTGTGAGAGCGGGTGGGTGCTGCTCGCCCTGCTTGGCCCTGGTGAGCTGGTGGCACTGGGGGCCTGGAGCAAGAGACCCGGAGATACCGAAAAGAGGTGAAGCAACAGGACACTTGGCAAAGGGGAGATGGAGATATGGAGAGAGGAGGGGCTGAAGTGAGAAAGAAGTAATCCAGGGGAGAACAGGCTTCATCTGCTCTGTTTCTCATGGAAAAATTGTCCTCGCCGTTGCCAGCCTTCAAACTTGGAGGTTGTAATTGTGGCCTCAAAATAAGAAGTTTGTGGTTTTTTCATTCAGATGAGCTCCCCCTGCCTACCCACAACATCTGTGGAGCAACTATAGTGTTTTAAGCTCTCCCAAACTTACAATTTTA
Organism: Gymnogyps californianus; assembly: GCF_018139145.2. Classification (NCBI taxonomy): domain Eukaryota; kingdom Metazoa; phylum Chordata; class Aves; order Accipitriformes; family Cathartidae; genus Gymnogyps; species Gymnogyps californianus. Next base: position 53,895,165 of record NC_059472.1, on the reverse strand, counting down.
GGGCTAATTTTCTGGAAGAGCTAATTGAAATCAAGTATTAAATGCTATCTAACATGTAACTTCACAAGTGTAAAATATGATATTAAATATCCCCTCATATCTATCCATCCTCCGGTTCATCAGGAAAATTTTATTTCCCTCGCCCCAGATAGATAGTATTTACTTGGTACATAGACATGCTCCTTGCACCCTTACTCATCTCTGCTCCTGCCGCTGCTGCTCTAGGGCTACGTCTGCCTCTTTTACCTCCATGTCTCACGAAGACAGTGTCAGCTGTTTGCCAGCATTAAAGCAAATGTGGCTGCAAAAGCGCTTGCACACGGCAGCTGTTTTGAACAAGCTGCTGTGAAGGAATTTCTGCTAAAAACAGAAGAGAAAAAAAAATGAGCTGGTATCTCAAAATACTTTCCTCACTGCAGCGATCAGCTGAGGAGGAAGGTCAGGAGAGAACAACGTAACACTGTTCGCAGATAACGTGGGGGTAAGGGGGAGAGGGCAGAAGGCACTGAAATGTGTTCGTAAAGGAGTGAAGGAAACCTCTGGAAGCACAAAGAAGAGGAGAAGCTAATGTGCCTTTAAAGTACATTTAACATGGGATTGCTGACATGTCATCACAAGCACCGGCATAGAGCTATTACATGGGTCACTGCAGGGACAGGGTTACAGTGCCCTTCTATAATCTTATTGGATTTATTTTATATTTAACTTTGCCGTTGAATTCCACCTTGTATAATGTTTGGTTTAGCAATAAGTACTGCAGCGCTCCATTTTTTTAATTCTGACCTGGCGATAGGGACTTTTAACCCCAACTGCCCTATAGAATTTTTGTCTGAGAAGTAACATAAAGTCTCTTTGAACAGTATTCTTTGCTCTTTCCAGGTATTTTTCATGGGAAGTTCAAAGAGCACTTTTAATTTCTCAGATACTCAGATTGTTTTTGCAGGCATTTTGAAGTTGCCAATCTCTCTGCCCTCTACAAAAGTTTCCATTAACACACAGAGAACAGTAACAGTCAGGTGTGATGAAAATTGCTCAGCCACACACCATAAACACTGAATATGTCAAGATATAGTTGAAGTGAACTGTTTATAAACAAGTGCTAAAACCTGACCTAGATCCATAAGAGGTGTTACAGAATGATGCTGCATAACAAAAAATATCAAAAAACTTTTTGCAAGCTTTGTGAATAGAAAAAGGGGTGGGTGCATTCATTATTGGTTGTAAACACTGTAGCCCAGGCTTCTTCTTAATATAGTTTCACTGGCACAATCACAGCCTTCTACGTTCCAAAATATAGAGCCATCCTCATTCTTCCTTACCACAAAAATGTGTTTTTAAGAGCAAGTAAAAAGAAAGGAAAAAGCGGCAGCACCTCAAACATGTTACTGATGTTTGAAAACTTGTGGCAAAAAACCAGCACACCTTCAAACTGCAAGTTCTTATAGTTGGATTGTGGCATGGAGGTGGAGGGAGGGTGTTGAAACAGGAGAAGAGTCTAAATTGTATGTGCTCCAAGCATCTGCATGGAAGCTGGTGAGCCCCAGCTTGCCTGGGGTCCTGGGAAGCAAGGCTTGCTAGGGATGCAGCCGTTGAAAGAAGAGGCAGCATCAGCAGGCCGATAGCCCCGTTTGTTGAGGACACCTGGCCAGCAGCAGTCACCAAGTCCCATCCATCGTGGCAGTAGGAAGAAAATCCCAAAAATACCTGTGCCTGAGCTCTGCCTCTTCTGTCTGGGTCCCTCGTGCATGAGGTTGTAACACTGAGCTGTGCAGGTGGTTGTTGGAAAGATTGTGTTATCAGTACGATGTATGCCCTGGCTGAGACACACAAACCGCACTCGTCAAGTGCAGAAGCGATCCTGAGCGCTTCATGTATTTGTCAGTGGTGGCCTTAACAACTCCTTGCATTGACTCAGAGTTTATATACTTCCTCAGAAATAATCTCTTATTAGTTTTGCAATTAGTAAAAGTAGTGGATATTGCTTTCTGCTTATTGCTTATTAATAAATACATCAAAGATTGTGAAAAAAATGCAGACAAAATGCATATGGTGTTTGGGGCAGAACCCATTACGTTTGCAGAAGTCCTTGGCATCTTCTGGAACAGGAGGTAGCTTGCTGTTTTTCTTTTTTATTTTTAATGTATCAGACCCACGAAGGCAGAGATTTATTTACAAACCTATCTGAACAAATAGCTCCAAAGACAAAAGGTAATTGCCTAATGCTCACCACTGTGGTAGCAACAAAAATTTAATTATTAATGGGAAGACTTCATCTCCACCATTTTTGCAGACTATTATGCCTTGTGGGATAGGGAATGTGCTTCATTAGGGACTTCTCTTAAAAAACAAATGTAAACCATATGCACATTCAGCTCAAGGTCTTTACCTCAGAAATAATTATGTCCGTAGCTACACGCTGCCTGTTAGCTAAATGTCATTCAAGGTCTTCCTTGAAATATTAGAAGCATAAGTAATACCAGATTAACCAAGTTCCTGAAAAGTGTTTTGAGCGTTATTCTTTAAAGAAAATAAGATTGTGGGACATGGCTCAGGGCAGGGAGAGAAGACACTGGAAACCTAAAGGGGTAAACCAATCCCCTCTTTACATTTACTGCAGGGTTGTCTGTGTGTTGTTATGCACAGGACTTTTGCATGTGACTAAGAGCCACACATACAGAGAGAGTGAAAAATTGAAATGGATTTGGGGAAATCAGTTCAAATGGTGCCTACACATTTGGGGTCTCTAAGGTCGAGGGTAGCAAGTGCACAGGCTAAGGTCCAAATTCCCAATGAGACACACACATGGATCACAATATTCAGAAATTCAGCCTCTTATTTGACAGAAAATAAAATACAGGACCATAAATGCCCAAGCATACGTATTGTGTTACAGGGTTCCTTAAAAATAGTTGCTGGTAAAAGGGGATTTCTACTACAAAGAAAGAACCATATCTTTAGTCAGTTCTTTCTCAATTTAGCTACTCTCCGTTTCATTAGATAGGAGCAATATTCCCAGGAATGCCTCTGACAAGGGGCTCCCCCAGAGCCGGGGACATTATCCAATTGAAGTTTAAAGAAACTTAGAGCAAAGATGACTGAGTAAAGACAGAAGTGTCTAAGAGTGTTAGAAAAGAGAAATAAAGAGTGTGAGGGAGCAGTGTGTGAGAAAGCAAACTTCACTTTCTCGTATGAGTAAAGCTAGGAGAATTATACCTGTCCTTAGGTCTTGTTGTGAGTGGAGCCCAGTGTTGGGTCTGGACCTGCTTGCTTTCCTTCCTTTCTTCTTCTTTTTCTCTCTCCTGTTGTGCGCGGACTCCATTTTTAGATGAAAAACTTGCATTGATTCTTATGGAGGATTGTTAGATTTCCAGCCGTTAACAAAAAGGGACTCTTAACTGAAAGGCTCTGTTTGGGGCAGTAGCAGCAGAGAATAAAAGACTGCTGTTAATCTGGGCTGAGCCAGGGGAGTGGTAGATGGCTCCTTCTCCTGGGAACGCAAGGGAGGTGCCAGGGAGCCATTGCCTTGGGAATCCACCCAGAGCAGGCTCATCAAGAGCTACCAGCTCTTGCTAGCTCTCTCTAGGTACTGGCAGTTGTCCACAGAAGGAGACCACATTAGCACACCTGGAAGGAGAACTGCATGATGATGCATCTCCATCCCATGCCCATCACAGGCAGTGCTATCCTGGAGGTGGCCCAGGCGAGTGTGCAATTGATTCAGAAGCATCTGAGACTGACTATGATCAGTCCATTTACTCTTCTTTATTGCTAACAGCTCCCACCCAGCTCACCCTTAGGCACAGCTAGGCAAACCTTACTATTTAACCCTTGCAGCTTCGGATCTGACCTTCTACTCCTGCCAGCACGGCTGTGAGTCAGTGGAGTGGCACAAGCTAGCAGCTCTGCCTTACCGTATAGCACAGTCCCATATTAGATCACCCTACGTCCAGGGCAACACTTTTCAGAGGCTTTGCTGTTTGTTAATTAAATGTTGATTAAGTGATGTTACATGGGATTGTCGTTCTCCTAGAGCTCTAGCATTCTTTGGGCAGGCTGCCTGTTTGATAGAAAAATCTATATTTGAGTTGTCCTCAGTTAAGATAGGTGTGTTATCTGTCACGAGCTGGCTGCTGTCTTGCCATAGTGACCTCCCATTCCCAGCAAAGCACCTGCACACGGTGGGTCAGTGTGGCTGCCGGTCCCTACGGTTGTGCGCTCTTGAACACGCTGAACAGTTTTACTACAACAATCATGGTGCATTTTTACTACACAATATCCGTGTACACAAAGCCAGATCTGGATCTATTTCTTTTCAATTTATACCTGTGTAGTTTTGTTGACCTTGGTGGATTTATCCAGGTGTATGTCAGACCAGAATCAAAGCCTCTGCTCTGTCAGTGAAATGGAAGTCAGGAGCTGGGCTAGTGTGCTAAACAAAACACATGATTACCAGGAGAAATGACTTGGCAGGAGTTGAAGCACCAGACATACAGAAAATGTTTGCTTTGAAATTCCAGAGACTTGACTGTCCCTTTGGTTTTTTGGAATGCTTTGATTTAGTCATGTGGGGTGGGAGCAGGCTGTAACCTCGCAAGGGCACTGGGAACAGTACCTCTTGTGCAGCTACAGGAGATGTGAAGGGAATTAACTGTCAGCAAGCTTCAGGGAGACAGCAGATGTATACGTGGTTAGGAGAAGTTTGGCTGGCTTATAAAATTTATTTCCACCACAGGATCAAAAGCAATTATGTGTATAAAATATATAATCCTTGGATGTGTAATGTGTAACAGGACGTAGCAGTGCAAGTGAGGGAACAGCGAATTCATTGCATGCAAATAGCTGAACAGTTTCACTTCTAATTACTTGAGAGCAGAAGAAAAGAAGGCTCCTGCAGTTTCCACAAGTGCAGATTATACATGCCCATAAGGAAATCAAGATTTGGTGCATTTAAAATAACCCATTTTATGATTCATTTTTAGAAGTAAACATTCCAAGCCAACTTTGCTTGCTTTTGGGTGCAGCTTACAGTACAACCCTTGCATCAGCAGAATGAACTGTTGACACAAATCTACTTGCTGTACATGAGTATCTGTCCAATTTGCTCATGCAGTCAGCAGTTAAAGGTAGCTGTCTTCTTACATTTTCTGCCTCTACTTATGTTACTAGCTCAAGTGTGAGTGTAGTTTGTATCCCCCCCAGAAAATCTCTGAGTCCCAGAAAAACAGCAGTGGGGCTGGATGCTGTTCCCATGTTGCTGGGTGGCTCCTGTGAGACTCCTACTCTATTACACATCCAGGACCATGCGTACATTGTTAATGTATGCACTGTACATTGTTAATGGGGCTTGCACGAGAGGAGAGAGAAAAAAACACCTAGCTGAGATTTCCTCATAATAACTTCAGTAATTCAGTCCTCTTCTGTGGCTTTTATATATGGTTAATAAGTGTGAATAAGTGTTTCCATTTATTTTTCATTGTTTTGTTGGCGTTTTCTTTCTAGGATTATAATAAAAGTAGGATGAGGGAAAAACACTGATTAGAAGCTTTAAAACTGAATGTAACAAAAGGAAGGAAAAATGAATAATGCCGTAAAAATGTGCTCATGTTCCAACTTCTTAATAACCCAACTAAGGAGAAATCTTCTGATTAGAATTTTAAAAATATGTTTTCCCACTGAGAAATCAGCTGATTCTTTCTGATTTGCTAGTGGGCTGCAAAACTTCTAGAGCCTTATTAAGATAGCCCAAATTCCACCTTAGTCCCCGAGTCTAGTCACATGGATAAACCTCACAGAGGGTCTCTGATGATTGAATCGGAGGGCACAAGAAACATTCTGAGCAGGAAACCAGCACAAGCCAGGTTACACGTGAAAGTCAGATTTTCTCTCTGTGGGACCTGTTATCTCATTTGATGGAATCTGGGAGATCTTTACTGAAGTAAGTTTTGCTGGATGGAAGAAAGAATAGGTAGGCTATAATCATTGATTTCTTGACTCCAGGCTTGCCAGTGAGGCATCTGCCCATACTTTTGAATCTCCCTTGTTGGTTTTTTTATTTGGAACAGACTTGCTAGGGAGGTGTTTGATGCCCCATCCCTGTCAGTGTTTAAGCGGCATTTGGACAATGCCCTTAACAACACGCTTTAACTTTTGGTCAGCCCTGAAGTGGTCAGGCAGTTGGACTAGATGATCATTGTAGGTCCCTTCCAACTGAAATATTCTATTCTATTTACTTAACATTGCACCTTACCTTTAAGCACATGTTGAACCCTTGGGAGAATATAAAACATGTGCTTTCAAAAGGTCTTAAACTGTGTTAGGAAGTGGGACAGGAGATATGACAAGCTGTTTGCTGGGAGGATTTTAAGAAATGAAAAAGGGTTTTTTTTAATTGAAAATGAACAGGGTTTTTTTGGTGAGTTGGGTTGCCTTAGCTGTGTCTCTGAGAATACTGCGAGCCCTCTGACAATGGGTACTGCAAACAGCACAGTCAAACTTGTCCGCAGCGGACAGGGAAACTGAGTTTCATACATAATTCACGATGTGCTACAGTGATTCCATAAGGTCAATATCTGTCGTTAACTCAGAGGAAATCAGCAAGGAAAGAAAGGAGTGTTTGTTCTTGCTAATCTTTGAAAGAGCTGTCTACAAACTGCTGATTTCCATTGCGCAGCACTACACAAACAGCAAAGCGGAGCCCTTCTGCACATTTACAAGCACTGTATCCGAGACAGATAAACTCTGCGGCTAGAATAGTAGCTCTTTGTCTCCAGATTTTCATCTCAGAACTCAACAAAAATGGAGAAAAGGGACCAAATACAAATAGGGGCAACTTTGTGCAGCAACGTGCTGGAGTTGTTTAGTGTTGGGATTCCTCGTGCCTAATTGGCCATCCAAAATTAGTCATCTGGGCCTGCCGTTTAGTACAGGGAGGGAAGCAGACAATGCCAAAGGGCAGTTCATCCCCTCCAAATATAGCTGTTGTAAGGAGGGTGGGATAAGTTATTTGCCCAGAGTGCCTGTGTTTTCTAGGCATTGGTAGCCATTTGTACAGGTTCTTCCAGATTTTTCCTCTTTTTGTTTTCTGGAAGTATTTGCTAAGTGGATTGTGAGTGTGCTTTGTATTTGTTTCGGATTTCCTTTTGCAGCAAGGAACTGAAATCAGCCAGGTTGGTCTCCCCAACCATCATGCAGGAGTCGGGTCATAACTGGGATTTTCTGAAAGACAGTACCACAACAGGGCATAAACAGCATGTTGGAAAACTTCAGGCATTTTGTGCATATGCTGTGCAGTGAGTAGGCACTTACACAGGGGCTTCATCCTTCCGAATAACGAGTGTGACATTTACTGCCTTGTTAGAGAAAGCAAAACAGCACACGCACAAGAGGCCGGCGATAGCATAATGCATTGAACTATCAGGCAGAAATACGGTTTCCTGAGAGTCCATAAGGAAGGAGGAATTCGGTTGTAATCACACCGGGTTGCGGGAAGCAGTGAGACTCAGGCAGAGCATCCGAAAGGCTGCAATGTGAAGCAGGGCTGAGGAGGGGGCGGAAAGCTTGGAGAGAGGCCATAGCAGAAAACACAGTGAGTGTTTGTCCCACGGAGAGAGAGATGTGGACACCCTGAGGTAAAGGGCTTCTTTTTCCTACAGGCGGCATGTTTTTGTTTGCGTAGATGCTTGTTTGAATGGAAAACTGTTCAGGAACAGTCAGGACAAAGTCAGGAGAATGATATGTGTGTGTCTGTGTGTGAGCGAGGGAGAAGGGAGTAGTATTTCTGTGAGCAGGGCTCACATGGCCACATGCAGACTAACAAAAACTGAAAAGGCAGCTATTCTCTCTCTGGATGTAATTTGCAAACCATCATTAATTAAATAATGCTGTCCTTTTTTTTCCAGACTAGCTTAAGCTGTAACGGAGTGTAATCTGTTGAATAATAAATATCCTTGTGTTTCATGGAAAGTTCTTTTACTACATAATGATGCATGTCAAGAAGAAATCTGTGGTTCTCACTGAATGTCTCCAAAGTTGTTTAGATTTGCCATTTTAACAAGCTTTTAATGTAATTACTACAGAGGAGTATCATAAGGCAATGTTTCCAAACTGTGTGAGCTGCCAGGCCCTGTAGGTGGTTTGCAGATGGTCTGGAGACCATATTAAAATAATAAAATCATAAGCTAGAGAGTTAAAACACAGGCGATAAAAGTGCCAAGCAGGCCACAAATGCGTGGCAGGAATTTAGAAACGTAAGGGATGGGCCACAAAGGCTGCTCGCTGATGGAAGGACCTATGAGTTGTCACCAACTTCTCCAGCGTTCTGCATGGGTCAGCCTTCACATCCACCAAAAACCTTTTGTAAGATGCGAATGGCTGGGAAGGCAACGTGTGGGGCTGTCTGCTTTATGCCATTGTGTAGGGCAAGGATGTGAATGCATTTGAGCAAAACCAGCTTCCCATCAACAGTGGGCGAGTGGAGCCGGTGAGCCACTGAGGCTGCTTCTGACCTGCATCGCCACGTGCGGTATATCAGCTTCCACATGAAAAAGCCAAGCGTGTTGCATGTAATCTATTACCTATATACTTGAATGGACAGTAGAGTGGACTCACCTGCCTGCTTTGCCTGCAGTTCTGGCAGCACAAGAGCGCTGTGAATCTGATAGGCGCTGCCCGTGAGGCTGGGGTTACGGCTGCTTGGTAGCACTGGAACAGGTGTTACTGGCATACTGGTGATCTGAGTATTTCTGAACATACACAGTTAAATGTTCACACTATAAATAGCCTGCAAATAACAAATATCCTCAAATGCTGGTTCTTATTTCAAATTCAAACCTGTTATGTTTTCATGAATTCCAACGGGAAATATTTACTCCATGCAAATTACCTTTTTAACCCATAAACGACTAATAAAATATTTATAATCTTTATAGTCTATTCAATAGCACATCAAAAATGACATGGATATGTGTGTTTCTCCTCTCCAAGGCTGTGCACTAAAATGAACACAAAATGGCTACTTTCCATTATGCTCTAGCCTCCTTAGTGACTAATGCATTCGGTCTACAACAGAAAACAGGTCTGTATCTGCATTCTGCAAACAACAGCTCTCTTCTGAGCAGCCAGACAAAACCCCCAAATTTGTATACCTTCAAATGCTGGAATATAAAAACTAGGGGTTTAATTTTATTTTCTAAGAGAAGATAACCTGCAAAGAATTTCTGTTCTTTTTACCCTGTGTTAGACACAGATGATTAGTCTGAAAGGTAAAGAAAATTCTCTTCAAGTAAATGAATCTATTCATACTTAGATGAGCTATTCTTCTGCTTTGGCAACCTGTGGAAATGGTAATCTAATCATGCCACAGCACTAGTATCCAATATGCTGAAAGCTTGTAATTCACAGCTCAAGGGGAATGTGGAAGATAGTTGAGAATGCAGTAATTATAGGGTTGGTGCTAGAATGAGCAGTGAAATAATGTGTATTATTTTGTTCATAAGCAGAATTTTTTTTAGCCCATAGCAAGCAGGTTGTGCGAGCAACTGAGCTGCAGGTTTTTTGTCTTTGACACAAAGCCATAGGACATCTGGTGCTATTAACTATAATTCCCTCCATGTCCCAGTAACACCTTTATACAAATATATGCACATGCATATACACTTACCTTAAAGCTGAAGAAAACTGTTTCCAGAAAAAATATTTCTGAGTGTCTCTTCATACACCATTCTGTGAAGTGAAGGACTGGTTACCGGTAGGAAAGGATCATCTGGGCAGCTTCACCCTCAGCTAGAAGGGCCCATGACACTGGCCGAGCCCTTGAAGCTCCCCTGCTCTCTTCCCATAGCATTTCACTTTCGAGGTTTTAGCCTTTTTTTACTGCAAGTTCTATGTGTTTTCATTTAGTTTTGGGGTGTTTTGTGGTTTGAGTCAGAATGGGTAGCATTACAAGATACTTTGGGACTTAACATGTATTGCGTGGAAGCTGTGGATAAACCAAATAATCCCTCTCAGTCTTACGTGCCAAGGAAGCTGAGAATGCTATCCAAAAGGAGCATCCTGTAAGAAACCAAAGATACAAATTGAAGCTCAGGAGAAAAGCATGCCTTGAAATTTGTTGCATCGTATAAGATGAGAACGAAAGCAAAACTCAAAGGCAGAGTTCAAGATGAACATAGTTTTGTATGTGTATGCATGGGTGGCTGTATTTGTGTGTTCAGACATGCACATGCACACAGGTATTTATTGTACGTGTGGACTCCTCTTTCTTCCTCCACATACACTTCCAGCGCCTCGCCTACCTGTCACCCTAATGCGTATTATACAATGTAGCGTAAGATTTTCCAAATGCATTTCCAAGAATAATAGTGCCCATATTGTTTTTATTAGAAAATTGCATGTGCACAGTAACAATTCATCTAGCCTCTGCCTCATCTGGCAAAGTGCAAAAAAACATTGTGCAGACAGGAACATGTGTTAATGATGCAACTGATGTTAAAATTGTCACGTAGGATGAATTTCACACATGGGAGGCTGTGGAAGCTCACAGGAAGCTCAGTTGTCAACCAAGTGGCATGCAGCAGTCTGAAGAATGTGAAAAGTAGCCCTTTTAACCCATTTTTTTCTTTTGACAACACCTAATTTATGGGGGAGGGGGAAGTACTGTTGGCTCAGTTCTCCTTAGTGAGGCTGATACAATGATCTAGGAGGTCTTACTTTTAACTTGTACCAGTGGAAGTGAGGAAAACAAAGCTCTGGAACATTTCAGAGCAGCTTAGGACACTTTTAAAACCAAAAGCTCTTTGACTGTAATAGTAACTTAAATTAGAGTGAATAGTGCCTTCCATCCTGAAGGATTCTAACACGCTCAACAGAGCTCGAGTTCATTCTGTTGTGTGAGCATGGCGAGGTTTGAAATTATTGTCTTCTCATTTCTGTCATGACAGGTTTTGCACTTTTCCCTTTATCATTATAGGGTTGTTCATAAATATAGATATTTATTTTCCCTTTTAAGAGTCTAAATTCCACTGCATATGCTTAAAAATAGACACAAAGAGGTTCCACACAGACATATATTAAGAACATTAAGGGTATGCTTTTCCAACGTCACAATTTAAAATTTTATATAAAGAAAAATGTTTCTGTATTTTTTCCTGAATGATGTACAAATATCGGAAAAGAAGAAAAAGAAAAAAAAAATCCTCTAGACCAGTCACTTTTTACTTGGCTCTAGGGAGTTAAAAAGAAATTGCTCACAAGAGGAAAATAGCGAGGAAAAATATGAAACAATGTTGTCCTGTTGAGATGACACTTTTCTCTTGATAAACAGGTCAAATCAGCAGGTTCCCAATCTCAAAGAAAACTGCTGTGGTGGCCTACTTGGCTGTTAATACATAGCACATTCAAGACATGTATAGAAAAGTCAAGTGAATGGGGTAACAAGGAAAATATGACTCATCCACTGTCCTAAGCGCTAAATGCAGGAAAACTGTAAGAAAGTTCCTTTTCATTTTATGAGTAGATTTCACTCCTGGTATACATGGATTAAACAGCAATTTCATACACAAAAGAATGACATTGTGGATGTAATACGCTGCCTTTGAAATTGTTAAAATCTCATTGTTTATGCTTTTTCTAATCATTCTGCAGGTAGGGAAGTCTGTGCCCTGAGAAATTTTAGACAGAGGCGAGTTCATGCACACACTTTGTTGCTGTTTTCTTCACCCAAGTCATTCAGCCAAAGTATCTTGAATATTGCTCTTTTTAGTCTTTAAAAGCTGGGGAATCAGACCTGACAGCACTTTGACAGACTGAAGAAATCAAAGGTTGCAGGAGGAGACTGCTGGCTCAGTGTGCTGCACTCCTCTCTGCAGCAGTCTCCCTAACTCTGGAAACTCTCCAAAAGTACCATGGTTTTTCCAGAATAACTCTTTGTCTGGATACTCTTAATCCCAAATAAAAAGTGGGGGTGTAGTGATTCAGTTTAAACCACTTCCAAAATGCATAATTACTCCAGAGTAATAGCTTTTCTGGAAAACGTCCAACTAGCCTCAAACCGTCCTCTCAGCTGGGTGCAGTGCAGCCGTGGATGATGCTGCTGTGACCTACAGCTACACACAGTCTGTATATCCTCTTAGATCCCCTGTGATAAAAAGCAAATGATATTAATATTGTTGGTAACAAGAGCTGACTGATTTACTCACTGGAACCGATTTTAATCTTGAATTTACAATTTTTCCCAGTTCCCAAGTTGTTTGCGAACAGTCCTCATTATTACACATGTATTTGTTTATCGTTTGTTAACAGACAATTTATGAAAAGCAGACCCTGGCCTGTGGATTATTTATCATCTGTCCATTTTAATTATTTGCTTTTTGTGCTGGGTGATGGCATTTGACAGTGATACTGCTCAGACTCTGTAATTTGATGAGAATAACAAATAATGAATAACCACATGTTCTCAGCAATGTTAACCAGGCAGATAAAGGTGCTGGTATCAAGACAGACATTCTTCAAACATCCGTGCAAACAGAAATCGAGGTCATATAAAGGTTTTCAAGCAAAGCAGAGCCGAACTGAACAGCCTGAGTTGAACCAGGTTGTGGGTTGCTCTGCTGAGCATCCTTGTTTTCGTAGAACATCCACAGCTATTTGTATTAGTTTATTTATTTATTTATTTTTAACTGACCAGTTTGGACAAGAGGATCCAGACCTGATTCTTTCCCTTTGTTTCACATCCCGTAAGCCTGTGGGAGCATCTTCAGTCAGAGGTTTGGGTTACCTTCTGATTCACAGCAAGCCAGTGAATCTCACAGACTGAGATTTCTATTCCAAAAGAAACACCAAGTTTGTAGGAGAAATAGCTGTATGCAATAAATGGGCCTTATTAGAGAAGTGATTAAAGAAGAGGATATTTCACGCTGGGGCAGAAAAAGATAGAGAGAGAACTCAAAAATTGGAACTTTGGTTAAAAATTTGATCTAGACCCTTTCCTGCATCTCATGCACTTAGGGGTGTGGAAGATTTGCTATGTGCATGTGAAATTGTATGGATTTGTACGATTCACTTTTGCTGGCATTCACAAAGATTTTGTATTGGCCTTGTGATCTTCAGAAAGCACTTCTGTAGTCTAGAGATTCAAAAGGTCTAAATACTTTGAAGTGTCAAAATTCATTTGGGCATGTTTGCTTTCTCTTTTTACGTATTAAATAGATGGCCTGGGTTTACCTTTTAACTTATCCAGCACAAAACGTCTGGGTTTACCTTTTAACTAAGCCAGTACAAAATGCATCATTCATTTTTTACAATTATGTAAATGTAAGAAATGCTAATATTATTTTGCTGTCTGGGGTTAGGGAAAAGGGAGGTTTATCCCAGGCTGAAACCATGAGCACTAACTCTGAAATCTCTGGCTAAAGGAAATTGTAATTGGAAAATAAACACTATGTGGTTTTGGGACAGAAAAGTTTACTCACATTGGTTCTTTACTGAGACAATGCTTCTTGTCCTTGTGGAAATTATGTAAAATAAACCTCTGATTTTTGCCACTGGAATGATATGACATGAATTCAGCCATCAGGGTTTCAGGATCATGTTGGCAAGTTTTACAATTTCCACCTCTACTAAACAGATGGGTTTTTTAAATAGAAAAGAAACAAAGGAATAGAAGAAAAAACTTGGACTACCATCAGACATGCAGCTGATGTCTCCAAGGAAGTTATGGGAGTTTCTGTCTGACTTCTCCTACAAACTGTGAATCTGAATTTCTTCAGCGCCTGTTTTACAAGCATTTCTCTAATAAATGAATAAATATGTGGAAAGAAATAAGAATGTCTTTCACTCAAATCTTGTTTAAAAGTAACACGAGGCTGGTCTGTCCTCTTTCATGTGTGCCAGGGCCCCCATCTTTCTTTGTCTAAATGTCTTCTGGGAATTGGTGATGTCCTCTTGCTAGTTCAGGACTCCCAACAAGAAGTGATTTTTGGGCTCAGATTTATTGAAATGCTCTTATCTGTATGCTATGGTGACTGTAAATGAGCACTATGGTGACTGTAAATGAGATGTCAATATTTTTTGTGTTCAGGACACTCAGGCTGATCATTAGGAATTTCTCACACCAAGCCAGTATTTTCAGCTGATTTATTGCATTATTAACTATGACTCTTGTCATAAAAACAAGCAAATAGATAAAAGGATGAGGTCACTCACAGTGACCTCAAACCTGTCACTGAGCAAGGACGTAACTTGTTAATTTGAATGTAAAATGGGAAGAAAGAAATCAGGTTTTGGTATAGATTTTAATTCCTCTCAACACATAATACATATTTCATACACATTTTTCATATGCCTTGTTCAGCAAACAATTCCATTTGTTGTAGGTTTTGAGAAAAGTTAACATCCTCAAGCTCGAGTCAGTTTTGCTATTTTACCTGAAGTTAGGCCAAAGATAAGTATCATTTCTTGTGTAAACCCTTTGTCTACATTTCCTCCTCATTTGAGAAGGGATTGGATTTTCCCCCACGGCGCTAGAAGATCTGCCCCGACAGGTGACTTCTAGCAGGTCATCTGATAACCTTATCAGGGGAGGCAGAACTTTTGAGCTGGGTCATAATTCTCTCTCTCAGGTGACAAGTCACCGTTCAGCCTGGAGCATGGATTTAGTTGTAAGTCCTTCTACTCTTCCTTCTTCCTGCTGCAAGCAGCTCTTGCTTTTGGTTTTGGTTTGGTTTTGGTTTTTTAGGAAATACACAAGCATAACTTGCTTGTTTTAGACATTTCTGCTTGGACTGGAACACCCCAAAAGCGATAAGTGTGCTGAAAAATGCAGTACTGGCTGCTTAAAAACAAGTCAGTACTTCCCCGGCTGAACAGATGTTCTTGCTCAATACCCACATGATACTTTCCTTCCTGAATGCTGCTTTTCTACATTTACATTTATTAGTAATTGTCTATGAGAATAATATAGTGTGTTGTTATACCTGCATAGCTCTTTTGAGTTATAGTGAACTACATTGAAACTGATATGAAATGATATAAATCAATTCTTGTGGTGCTTCATGGCAATATATAGTAGCTAAAAGGTTGTTCATGGTGTTTTTATCAATCACATACTTCTTTTAGTTTGTATTGGCTTTTATTTTCTTGTCTTTGGCATTCGTACAGTTTCTTCCTAACATATATCTGATTAAAACACAGCAGCCCTTCATCATTGCTGTCATTTGAATAACTTTTAACTCTTAGCCAAACTATTTAATATAATCTTAGATATCAAGTAGCATAAAATAAGATTCTCAAAACAAATTGAAAGGTAGACTTTTGAGACGATGTGAAAGCAGTAAAGCCTTGATGCCATCGGAGACTGAGCAAAAAAGCTTAAGTATGTACTTTCTTTAAAGAGTTTAAAGAGATTTGAGTCCTTTGCTGGATCGGGTGACAAAGTGCTTTCTGCTGTGAGGAATCACAACCTATACTCATCAGCATCATGAGGTAGTTTGCTTAATAAAGTAGGTGGCTACTGTACCAAAAATAGTAAATTCCATCCCATATAGGTTGTATTAAACACATTTGAATAGTCTATGTCAGAGCAATGACTTTCTTGATTGCTTAAAAGCTTCTGAACAGCCTTAGGGTTGAATAAAATGCAAAACTGGTGTACCTACATTTCTGTACTTGCTGTGTATACCAGTCCCCTAACGACTGAAGGAATATAGCTGTCCTATATGTATATATATACCTGTCTCATAGTGCAGAACTTCCCCAGTGTGGGTCAGCTTTGAAAAGTTCATTAGTAACAATGCTGCTCACTGTGTTCTGTGTTTTATTGTAGCTTTTAAAAAATCCCAGATATAAAAGTAACCAAACCATGCAGGCACAAATGAACACAAATAGAGCAATCCTGAGAACTGATTTCGACCCAGAAAATTAAAGAGGGCTCTTAAACTTCACAAATTGTCATTGGGTTAAATTATACCTATACAGTTTTCAATGGATTCAAATGGATGTAATTGATAACAATGTACAGCTTGTTTGCACACCATGGCATGAAAGGAAATCAATTTAAAATCATTGAACTGATACAGTTAATTGGAATAAACTCTTTGAGGGAATCACTCTTATTTCCACTGCACTTTCATTTAAGTTTAAAGAAAGACCTTATCAGTCATATCCACTTCTAAATGTGTCCTCATCAGGGGTGAGTTTGCAGCAATTTAAACTAATTGATTTCTAAGCCAATTTAGATGCATCACTAATCAAATTCCGTGAGACCAGCTTGATGCCAATGTGTGCAATGATACAGAATTCTGCTTACCCTACCTTAAGTTTATTAAGTATTCAGAAAACCACTGGGAGTAAAAACCAGTAGAAGCTTGTTTTCTTGCTAACATCAGCAGCAAACAAAGACGGTACATTTCCAGATTGAGGAAGAGGGAACAACTTTTACAGTCATTTTTTTCTCATAGAGGAATCACACTTTGAAGTGTCAATACCCCAGCCAAGTATTGCCTTCTGAAAGTTAGTTGCAGTGAAGAGCTTAAAAAGAAAATCCTTGCAGTAATGTTGAAAACAGTGATGTCCAACTATGTTAATATCTAACTAACTTAAATGTTACATGATCAGATTACTCAGAGAAAATTGGCTTGCTTAAGTCTCCTCTAGGTTCACAGGTTAGTTTCTGGGATTCACAGGTTTAGAAGAGGAGAATCCTAATTATTCTCTAGTCCAACCTCCTACGTGAGAAAAGCTGTACAATTTCAACCTGCAATTTCTCCATCAAATTCATGACAAGCTCCTCCTAAAATGACTGACTGCTAAACTTGCTTTATCATCAGTCAGCTCCATTGCCACCGTGGGAGGATGAGAGATTGGCAGCGGAGGCTCAAGAGTGACAAAATGCAGTGCTTCTTAACGCACTGCGGAGGAGGGCACCACCCACGGTACTTGCTTCAGGAGAGCTTTAGTAACATGTGGGCTTGGTTCTGACCACACATCTGCCCTGCTATATCTCCAGGTTTGATAGGGTTCAAGTCTCGTACGTATTGGCTGCTCAGATATTAAATTTTCCATCTGTAACTGAAGGGAAGCCATATATACAAGAGTATATTAATATGTCCAGCACCAGTAGTTAGAAATATTACAGGATAATTTCAAGAAATAGCACCTACAGTAATATGCCCAAACAGAGTGGCAAGGGTGGGCTCCACTGTGGCATGCTCACTTTTGGCACGTTGAAAAAGCTACTGGTATAGTCTGGAAATTAGGTTGTGTATTCACAGTTCAGGTCAGGTTTTCAAGAATCCAGATCCAATTCAGAAATGTAAATACGAGACAGGTTTTCAAGCTATTAGCCCCAAGAACTTGCAATGTGCACTTGTAGCCAAAGTCTTTACATTCAACCATTCCTCAGTAGTCAAAAAAATAAGTGATTAGTTTTGCAGAGTATGCTTGGATTTGAAACTTTTTAAATCCATCTTCCTAGCTAAGGTGGCTAGATACTTGCAGAGAGTTCAACCTCCTGTGTTTCTGAAAATCCAGGCTTTGGTTCTTGCACTGTGTTTTTACTTAAATAGCTGCTTACATATATGTGTCTGTATTTGGTTAGCACAACTCCACATTAAAAAAAAATTGCCCATTTTGTTTTATTAACAGTACTGCCAGAGGGAAAAAGATGCAAATTCTGGAGTTTGAGAGTGCTGCAGTAACACATAACAAAGTGTTATATCAAAGTGCCAGTGAAGTTGCTTCCTGGAAAATATATGGGAAAAGGATCTGATTTCATCAAGCTGCATATTATTACATTTATTTACTGTTACACATTCTTGGTCTAAGTGGGATAAACTACCATATTTCACAAGGTTTCCTCTGTTTTCCATAAATGCCTTTTATAAGATTAATGTATGGATATTCAGAAAGCTTATGAAATTCTTACCATGGTGATTTTATGACATATAAGTTCTGAAACATAAAATATTTTTAAGTATCCTTTTTTTTAATCTAAAATTATAATGTTTCTTGTTTTCCATGACTGCTCCAAAATGGAGGGGAAGTATTTAAGTGCAGAAAGCATTTGAATGGTTCCCTAGACTTAGTTTAAGCTATAGAGCAAGCAGTGTTTCCCTGATTGTCTCAGAAAAAAAATGCTGTACAGATGAAAAGAGATGGTAAATAATGCACGTGCTAACTAAAAAAGACCACTCTGCTGTATTGTTTTTCTCTTTTTTTTCACTCTTCTCCAACATGCTTCATTGAATGTAGAGGTTGATGTTCTGTATCAGATACCTTCTACCATGGCTGGTTTAAAGCAGTTTGAATCTTCGAAGCTCTCAGAGAGCATCTGTCCGGAACAGACTCACATCCTCATCCCTGCAGTTCTTCGTGGTGTTTTTCCAGATGCTTTGTTGCTAGCCAGAGTTTAAGGACAAGGCCAAAATAATTTCACTTCTGACTTCCTTCTCAGCCTGACTGAATTTCAGTTTGAGCAGCTATTCATGTGTCGTCTGTGGGTATATAGCTTCATCACGTCCCATGGGCCAATGGCCAGGATCACACCCACCTGGAAAGCACCATCTCCACAGGTACGGTGCAGTTCGATCTCATGGAGACAGCTGCTGGCGAGGGAATGGCTGTCGTGGTTTAACCCCAGCCGGCAGCTAAGCACCACGCAGCCGCTCGCTCACTGCCCCCCCACCCCTGGGATGGGGGAGAGAATCAGGAAAAAAAACCCGTGAGTTGAGATAAAGACAGTTTAATAGGACAGAAAGGAATGAAAAACAATGATAATGATAATAATAATACGACAATAGCAATACTAAAAGAATTAAAATATACAAAGCAAGTGGTGCACAATGCAATTGCTCACCACTCGTTGACCGATGCCCAGTCAGTTCCCGAGCCGCGATCCCCCCTCCCAGTTAACTCCCCCCAGTTTATATACTGGGCATGATGTCATATGGTATGGAATAGCTCTTTGGCCAGTTTGGGTCAGCTGTCCTGATGGTGTCCCCTCCCAGCTTCTTGTGCCCCTCCAGCCTTCTTGCTGGCTGGGCATGAGAAGCTGAAAAATCCTTGACTTAGTATAAACACTACTTAGCAACAACTAAAAACATCAGTGTGTTATCAACATTCTTTTCCTACTAAATCCAAAACACAGCACTATACCAGCTACTAGAAAGAAAATTAACTCTGTCCTAGCCGAAACCAGGACAATGGCAGAAGCAAATGCTACTGCTGTCCCCTCCAACAGCCCACTCCAGGTAAAAAGGCAAGGCAATTCATATGCATTAACTGAAATGAAATCTAGGGTTTGCACGTGGTTGTATTCTTACCTATTTTATCGCTGTCTTTAGAAAAGATAAAGCTGAGTCCTAATTGCTTGACCCCAGTAAAGATCACAGTTTTTAGGAGAAAAGTATTATAAGCCATCCTAGCAATGATCCACTTTGGGTAATGACTTTCAGTTTATGTGAAATCTTTTTTCCAGAGTTTCAGTTGTTTATAGACTTCTTTGCTTTGAGGCCAAATGAGTTGAATTGCTTAAGTTGTGTGCTGTTAACGTACTGGTAATTTTTATGCATAGAGAAGTTCAGCTATGGCTATATAGTACACGGAGTGAAGTGGGTCTCATAGGAAGCCTACATGCACTGAATTTTCTCTGTGCATCCATAATTTGTGGTGATACCCTAGTGATAAACTGCATTTAGCAGACACGTTTGGCTCTCGCCTGTTCCCTGTACACTAATTCAGCTTCCCTGGGATAGCAGTTAAACTTCTGACTGGCATCAGCAGCTTCCAGCAGCAGACATTAAAAGAAAAAAAAAAAAATCTGCTGGACAAATATTCACCTGTCATCCACTGACTATGCACATGCAGATTTTCTAACTCGATCCATTTGAGATGCAGGATGAGCCATATTTAGTCTCACCTCTCTCCTAGGTTTCAGGAGGTCCTTTACTGTATCCAGCTGGGAAGCTGGAGGCACCCTACTTGCAACCAAAAATGTCCAGACTTATGAAAAGGTCACCAGCACCGGCTTTTAGACCTCAGAGTACATGGGATATTAAATCTGTGGTGCTATTGTGTACAGTAAAGATAGTTTAGATACTTTGTATAGATTTCTGCAGGATTTTAGTTATCAGTTGTGCCTGTTTCCTAACCCAGTGTAGCTTAGGCTTTTGTCGGATAAGATATCTGGCTTGGCGGTGGTGGGGGTATGGAAAAAGCATGGCCTTGGCAGAACTCCTGATGGTGTAGTACATAGATTTCAGTAGTTCTCATTTGGGATAATGACATCCATAACTCACTGTGGTATTATTCCCTTGGGCAGTTTAGAACTTCTTCTGAAAATCTTTATTTCAGTTTTGTCATAGTAAATCTCTACATCCTCAGAAGCCAGCTGCTACATGAAAATAGTTTTTTATTAAGAAAATGCATGCTTGGTTTTCATACCTATTTTTTGCATGTAAAAATAACAATACAGGATCTGAAACCCTATTTCCAAGCATTCCCCCTCACATAAACTCAACAAAGTAAGGAAATAGGTGCATGGTAAAGAGAGTAACAGTTCTGTTTGAGTCTAACAAGTCAAATCAAGCACGGCACCTCTGTGTGGGGAGCTCGGGGGCTGCAGTTGTGAGGCTCAGGTCTGCTTGGATATGCCTACATCCATGTTTTGTGTTGCAGTTCTGTGAGATGCAAGGGCACTGCTGTTAACACATCTGTTTAACAGACAGTAAATCAGAAGACTGAGGTCCATCTGTGAAGAACTCCTGCCTTCTACCTTAATACTTAGTTGTGCACAAGTTGCGCTGCTCCTTTCAAACTGTGGAATTAGTCCTCTTTCTCAAGAGAAACACTATTATGTTAATTAACTTTAAATTTGCACTTTCATTTATTCTTGTATTTGTTAACCAAGTTTATATGAGACTGCCAAATTAGAGAGATATTGCTCACATATCTCATCACTTGAACTGTTCAAAGTACTGCATGAATTTGATCTCTTCACAAATATTAATCTGCCTTGGGGTTCTCCTGAGCACCCATTCACTGAGCTAAAAATTTGTGTTTGCGTGCTGATGTTTGTTCCCGAGGGCTCATCTCCCTAGTGAGCATGTTTAAACAACTGAAATGCTCTTACAATGAAACATTCAAATTGAAGCCTTTATTATTATGCAATCTGGGATTATTTTTTTTATCATTAGACTTCCTTCTGAACTGGGTGGTTGACACTCCCTGTTCCAAATTCCTGTCCCATGAGTTAGTTGTTTGGAAATACTGGCTAGGAGGACAAACACCATGACTTTTTTTTTTTTTTTTTTAATCTGGAGAAAGTGCTTTTTCTCTAGGTATTTGGGATTAAACTGTAACCCGAAGGCAGGCCACAGAAGTATGATAAAGATCAAAAGGAAAAGGAAAGCATTACTTGGTAGACTGATACAGCTGGAAACAGTGGGCCTGATTCAAGGTGCTTTGGGAGTCAGAGGATTCTTGCAGATGACTTAAGTAGTTTCTGGATTAAACCTTGCATATGCCCTAGGAGAGGGGTGTATACCTGCTCCAGCAGCATGTGTGCTCTGGAAAATGATATGAAAAGCTACTCTATATCGTGATAAACTGAGGGTTCATATACACGTTTGCTATTCAGAAAAAGATATTTCTGATTAACTCCACATCTAAACAATTTTAATGAAAAATGAGACTACTTTGACTTGACTCTCCGGTCAGATCAGTTTCCGTACAGAACTTCACTCCTTGATCCATGTCCAAGAACATATTTATCAAGGAATTTATGCAGCCCTTTAAATTCACTTCCTGATGTGAATTAAACTAACTTTCATGTGCAAAACCCCTTGAAAGTTCCCTGTGTGTGAAGTGAAGATTTCTCCATCTTCTTCACGCGTCCCGTGATCCTGTAATCTTCTCCCTCAGAGTCCTCCTGCCGGGCATTCCATCTCTGCTGCAGGAGAACTGGATGGATGAGCTTCCCCTTTGCCCGCGGGGACAGAAAGCAACGGGATGTGCTCTTCCCGCACCGACTGAATGCTCAGGCTCTCTTGGCTGCACAAGGAGAGCACCAGGGTTTTGTCATTTTTCTTGGGGAGTACTCGTTTTGTTTTTCAAGCAGCTTAGCATTTAAAATACCGTAGCCACTTGAACAGCCGGCAGATCCTTCAGGTTGCCATGTCACAAGTTGCCGGGTTCTTGAAAGCACCCAGAGAAAAACTGATCCACCGAATCCCCTTCGTTGTTGTGCTTCAGCCGTTTGGAGGGCTCAGCCAGCTACGACATTTAGAGCACAGCTGCCTCCGACTGCGGCGGCAGCCCGAGCATTGTTTTGTTGTCGTTTCTGCAGAGGAGCGGCGAGAGCTTACATCATTTCCAGTAATGAAGTGCCTGGGGTTCTTTTATGACTTGCACACTCTGCTTCTCCGGAGCTGTACAGTATGTGCTGCATGACTCCAGGAAACCGAGGATTTGTTTTGACTTGCTAAAAGAACATTTGCTGTTTCTCTTTACAATTTCACCGTATGACTTGTCAATTCTCTCCCCCTCTTAAGAATAACTTCAGATTTAATTAGCTGAGTGCAAACATCTTTCATTGCAGTGTGGATTAGACTCCTCATTGAGCACATTTACCAACAGAATGAAAGACATCTTAATCAGGCGTTTCTGTATTTGTACTGCTGTGTCCAGAGTGCACGGTAGCTGTCGATAGACAGTTGCTATTGACTCCCTTTCTAGTGGGGGATGACCAGTGATGTGGGGACCAGTCTTGTTAAGACTTGCTTTTATTTCTGAAGCTCTCTCTCCTACCTAAGAGCACTTTTCAAGTGTGTTTCATTATCATTTCCCTATCTGCTATGTAGGAAAAATGATACGTGCCTTGCTGGGATGTCCGGAAGGTGCTGACATCTCCCCAGGAGTTCCACAATGACCTTGCCTAGCATATTTTAAATGGGGCAATTTATACTTTGCTGAATTGCAGAGTAGCATTGCACACAAACCTCTATTAGACAAGTTTGGCACCGGCTTCCCAAAGCGTTACCTGGATATATGTGCATGTATGCGCTTTGAATTCTTCAGTGGTGAATTTCAGTTTGGATTTCCAACACTCAGAGAACATTCTCCAGACCACGAACCACCTGTGTCGTTTCTGGGATATCATCACCCAAGCAGCAGCCTCCACAATTCTCCGTAAGTCCCGGAGTAAATGTTTGTGCTGTAGCAGCAGCAGCTGATTTACCTGAACGTGCACTCACAACAAATGCTTTTTGGCAGAATCAAAACCAGTGAAGAACAGCAAAAAATTCACGATCCCCTTTGTAAAATTGTCATCCTTTCTGTTAGTTCCAGATATTTGTCTTGTCATAAGCACTTTAAAAAACACCTTTAACCCCTATCAACTATTCACTTCCCCGGAGTTAAAATTTGACAAGTTCATTTTTAGCCATCTCTTCTCTCAAAGATGCTGTGGTTTCTGTTGAATCTTCAGAAGTGAATCATAGTTTCAAAACCCTCACTACCTTAGTGAAACACTCTTTTTCCATTAGCATTCAACGTGTTTAACATGGGTTCAGACATGTTATCAGAAACTTATACTAGAGTCCTTAAAAAAAATCCCGTGTGATTTCATGCCCTGGAAACACCTTTTACGCTATAACTATTCCTACAGCTATCGGGAGATATGAGACATATGGATCTGAGCTAGTCAAATTAATACCATAACGGCTTCTGGCTCAACAAGCACGTACAGTGCAAACAGAGAGCAGAACAGCTGAGGTAGAGTTACCTTTTATGTGGGTGGCATAGACGTCTGCCAATTAAAATGATCTGATGAATCATTTCTTGCCATATGATTACTGTTAATAAGAATTTATGTTAACATGTTTGTGTCTGAACTTTGCACAGGTTCATGCCTGCATTTATTTTCTTAAAAAAAGAATATGATTGTTTTTTGTTCTTAATGGACTTTCTTTCCTCATTTGAAAGCATTCCAGGACTTCAGTAACGCAGAGCTGCCAGCTATCCCTTAAAGGAAGATGTTTTTACCTCCATGTAGTGCTTTCTGCATGTAATTCTGTATACACAGGCCAATAGTTTTTAACCTGGGAACCTCAAGCTAAGCTTCTAAATCCATAGAGCAGCACTTACTTACAAAGAGAGCATGGCCTTCAAAATATGAAAAGAGGAGTCTTCATAAACTTTTATTAAAGCCTCTGTTGTTGCAAACATTTATAATTACACTTTCCTTTAAATAATAGTCCCACTGACTGACAGGCTTTAGCCATTGGCTTCATTATGCTAACTCCCTGTGTGTAAAATCAAGCATTTTTTTTCCAGAACTGATATGTTATATTTATGATGAGAAATTTAGGCATGGCAAAATGTTGTTTTAAATATGTCCTCAGCAGCTTACAAAGCATTTCAAAGTATTTGAGAAGTCTGTACAACAAGTGAGATGTTTTATAGCAAGAAATGCACGAGTCCAAGCATGGTGAGTGTTAACAGATGTAGGGTGGTTTGGGGATCTCTCTCTGATCAGAAAAATGTCGTTTAAAATTCTACATAAACTTGGTAAATACAGTAGGACAAGGTAGAGAGACAGAAAACAATTGCAATAAAACTGCATGAAGTACAGTTTAGCTAGGATAAGTCGTTGGAGACTCATCATCCTTATGAATCTTGTTTGGAAGCCATGAGCAGAACAAACGTTTTGGTGGAAGGACTTGTTTCCACGGGACTTAGAACAGTTAGTAGAAAATATACTGGAGAAAACAATCCTAAAAACACTAAGGAGGAACTTGGCAAATAGATAATTTCTTTCCCTCTACTGGCAATTCTGCCACTCACATTAGTAGGAACAGAGGACACTGATAAGCAAGGTATTTCCATGGCACTCACACTGGAGCTTTTGGGGGCTCTTTGGCTAACAGCATCCTCCTTACATCTTCTCTGTCCATGCTCACTGATGCTTTGAGTTCATATTTGCATCCATTTTGCCTGCAGCATCAATAAATCAAGAATTCTCATTTGTTTTTTCCAGTGTCATCCTGCATTACTACCTATAAGAAGACACCGCCTCCAGTCCCACCAAGAACTACCACCAAACCGTTTATTTCCATCACAGCCCAGAGCAGCACAGAGTCTGCCCAAGATGCATATATGGATGGGCATGGACAGAGAGGAGATATCATCAGTCAGTCTGGACTTAGCAACTCCACGGAGAGCTTGGACAGTATGAAGGCGCTAACAGCTGCTATTGAAGCTGCCAATGCACAGATCCATGGCCCTGCAAGTCAACATGTAGGGAACAATACTGCCACTGTCACCACCACCACAACCATTGCCACCGTTGCAGTAGAAGATAGAAAGAAGGACCACTTCAAGAAAAACAGATGCTTATCTATTGGAATACAGGTACAGTACAGGACATGGGTTATATGCCTGCCATTGTTTTGGATTTCTACATCTGTTTTACTGCTCATTATGCAATGTTTTGTGTATTTTTCTTCTTTTCCTGACAGGTACCTATGTACAAATTGCAGCAGCGTAATCATTCTGCATGGTACTAATGATGTTTGCCTAATTTATCGTAAAAACATCAGATGCAAGGATTTGTTTAAGTCTCCTTGCTGCGTGTTATTCAGCTCTGTTAAATTACACACATGAGCACTAATCTATGAATCATAACACAGCGGGGGTCAGAAAGGCATGAATTAAATCATTGAAAGGGAATGTGTAAAACAATGATTTACATTACACTATCACCCAAAAAATATTTCTGTCCAGCCTCACTGAATTAATTGTCACTGCTTATTCATGCATTTCATAATGACTGGTAGCTGCTTGAATGAGGCAGCATTGTTCCTATCTCAGTCTCAAGAGCAGAGGGTAAGTTAAGTTCCTTCTGATTTGCCCTTGTTAAAGAAAATTACGGTTTTTTACCTCTAGTGGAATGACACAAGAAAACTAACCCTGCCAAAGTTCACTCCTATTTACAGAAAGGAGAAGAGCAAATAAACTAGACCAATGTAATCTGCTCTCTTAATTAATTTTTCCCATAACCCCCCCCCAAAAAAGAATGCGCATAGGACTCCAACTATCTGCTTGCAGGATTAGCTTTTGCAACAAAGTACTTGAACTTACAATCAACTGAGAATCAACACAGGTTTTGATGGGAGATGAATCCCAAGCAAACAGAATAGCAATCCACAGCTTATCAACCTTCACAAGAAGACATGATTTCTTTTTCTTGCAGATGGAGGTTGTAAGCACAGCACTATGTGCCTGGACAGGCTTATCTGATTAGCAAAGCCTAAGAATTTACCGTGAAATCTCTGCATCAGCCTGATGAGATGAGAGGCGCTGTGTAGAAGTATGCCATCCCAGGGGCAGCTCCTGGAGAAGCTGTGACTTTTCACTTACTTCTTCTTGGAAGGGCAATAATTACTATTGCCTCTGGGTTCAGTTCACTGCCTTTGTTGTAGCCTTTTTCTGCTTCACAGCCATTTGTTTTGGGTATATTCTGAAAGAAGTTTTGCTGTTCAGTGTTAAACACAGGAGCAAGATCCAGGTGGGACAGGTATAGAGGAAAGCTCTTCTATTACTTATTCCCATTCCCAGCCAAGCCTAAAGTGCCATTTTATTGTTGTAATCCCTCATTTCACTGAGCAAAGCAACAAAGACTCCTTAGCAGGCAAACACCCTGCAAAATAATGGGTAGAAAGAAATAATTTCCACATTTGCAGAAGCCAAAATGAACAACAGTAATGTAAATCATGGTTCTTGAGACACCGTCTCCCTGCTGTGTCTTCTTAATATAGTGTTGCTGCAAGTAACAAATGCTGCTTTTGAGGTAGAGGGGCCTCAGTTTCCTGAGATCTGAGGAAAATAGAGCCCCAAATGCTGTTCAAGCCTTTGACAATCTCCCTCTAAAACTTTGAAATTTACAGATGACCAACATAATCTTAGATGAAAGCTGCCTGGGGATGGTACGTGAGGGGCTGCCAGGGTAGTTTTTGAGTACAAACCAATGGAGATGCCTAAAGCTGGGATTACATGAGGCGAAACCTTCAGCAGTGATACAGCCTTACAGGATTCCTGCCCGTGCACCGTGCCACCCTCCCAGCTGTGCCCATCAATAAGATTTTTAGAGTCAGACAGGCTTCACAAATAAAAGAAAACTACTTTGCTAGTCTGCTGTCTGGTCCATTTTGCAGCATCATTGCACAAGCAGTTGTGCTGGTACAGCTGAAGGGGTAGTGTGGGAGTGGAAATACCGTAAGATAGCTGTTGCTGCCAGAAATTACTTCTCTCAGAAATAACTGCCCTAAAATAGGTAGGTAGGCTGTCAGCCCTCTGACTGGCAGTATGGAGTCAGTCTCTCTCCACTGACTGTAAAGGGACCCTAGTTTAGGCTTAGACTGAACTCAGACCAGGTATACACCTTAATTATAGTTCGGCCCATCTCTGTAGAGCAGGGCAAGCTGCATAAGCCAGAGGCATATTCTTGGTTTGCTTCCTCCTCTAACAAATAAACCTAATGTGCACTTGTGATGAACCTCCATGTGTGTCCTCTGCACCCCTCAGTCACTCGTAGGACACCACAAGCCTTTGCTGTAAATCTGTTCAGCAAACAAGCAAAGTAAAGCAAAGAAAAACCCTTCCATCAAAAGGTTGTTTCTCTCTGTCAGTTATGGGATTTAAGGTGTAGTTATCTCCCCAAAAGCCTCAGTATCAGGTACCTCACTTCACTGAACAGCTCTCTAACTCCCATCCCTCCTGAGTACTTTTCCTGCATGGGCTGTTCAATTGGCTCTCACCAACAAGCTTATTTACTGGTGGAAGAGATGCTAACTACAGCTGGAGATTTTGTACACCCGGGGTCAGAGTGGATCCACAGGTCACTTCGAAACACTGCTGTGGTCCAAAAATTCTGTGTGCCAGATATTTTTTTTCTTGTATGACTAACAATATGTCATATATAGCACTGGGAATTAACAACTACACTGATTGGACCCAGAAGTTTTGTGATTTTGCTCAAAGACACATCTGTGGTTAAATTTTAACTTTATACCATTGGTATAAATCTCCTCACGGAGATGGAGAGGTGGTATAAAGTTCCTGCCTGTGCTCCTGGGGACCACCTGTTTGCATGATGAAGCAGTAAAGAAAATGCATCCAAGAGCCGCATCTGCTTTCTTTAAATCTTATCTGTACAGTGCTCTGATTTGGGGCACTAACATTTAAACAAAATAAACACATAATTTTGACATGAGTTCCCATATGCATGCACATACAGACTAACAGGTAAAATCAAACAAATGGTGGAGCACAGTAAGTGGAGTTACAGCTGCTCAGAGATTTGCTCTGGCAAATGTGAGCATGCAGCCTCCATAAAATACTGGATAAACTCCATCTGCATTTTGCAGACCAAATGTTATCTTACCAGAAATGCTTTATAGATTAACAAGAATGATGAATATTCACTAATAACATCAGAAATGGGCACACCACAGATAAACTATCTGACTAGATGAAGGTACTTATGGTACAAGCTATATGTGCAGACACTTAGTAGTTATCATGCATAGAAATTGTAAGTAGCTGGGTGATATCTCTGCTAAAATACATTCTAATTAGCTGGTTAATTTTTTTTTTTAAGGTTGATGGTGCTGAAGAATCCACCAAATCAGGTGAAAATAAAGCAACCAGTAAGTTCCAGTCCATAGGAGTTCAAGTAGAGGAGGAGAAGTGGTGAGTAAAAGTTAATACTGTTTTTCTACAGTAAATAATTATGCCGCAACTAATTTTTAAGAGCCCTAGTTCCTGCACGCATGACCATATAAACCTGCTTCCTGGATGAATTGTTAGATCACCCAACTGAAAAGCTGAAGTCTTACAAATGCTGTAGCTCTTATTTCTCACAGGGGATTTTTTAGGACCAGTGGGAGAACTGAAAGAAAAGTGCCACATATTTTGAAGGTCAATATACTTTTAATAAGCCCTTTTTCCCCAGAAGATCTGCCTAAACAGCAGGTGGTGATGCGGCTGGAGTATTAGTCTCGGGATGGCTGCAGCAGCATAGAGTTGATGGGGAAGTTTACCTTGTTTTTCAGCAGAATAATTTCAGCCACGTGGAGCAGTGCAGTGGCAGAGCCAAACTGATTGCTTTTGCTCAGGTATCTCACCCAGACATCTCTGCATTACAACTGCTCCCTTGCAAAAAATTGTTGAGATTAAGAAGCAAGCCTGTAAAATTCAGTTCTCTCTCCAATCTGCAGTGTAACCTGAATTAGTAAACAAATATGCTCCAATAAAAATGAAAAGAAAAAAAAGTCTAGAATAGTTGTTGTCTTTAAGGGTTGTGTTTCTTTTTGATGACAAACTGCAGATACATTGCAGGGCAGCATAACTGTGCATAGCACTTTCCAGACACATAAAGTTTCTGAGTGCTTGACCACAACTGCAAATCTTAATTCCTGCCCAAAACTGGACTCAGTGGCTGAAGAAAAGCCGGACTCTCCCCTCGCCTCTGCGTGTGCAGGCCTGCCCATTGCTGCTGCGGCTGCAAGCACCCACCCAAGTCTTTGTTCGTTTTTCACAAGCCGCTTGGGCACAGCGTAACTTTTGGATCCTGGAGCCATTTTGTTGATAACTTGCTGTACTGTATTGTAGGAGAAGCCTCGGGGCAGTATCGCTTGTGGGTGAGGGAAGAGTCGCCCTTGCAATCTCTCCAGAGAAAACCTGGGTGCAGCAAATCTAAGCTGACAAAATTAGGGCCCTCTGCCCTCCTCTGGCCCACCGACTGCAGTAGCAAGTAGAGGAGATGTCCATTTTCACACTGGTTTTTTCCTATGTCTGCTAAAAATACTCAAAAATAACATGTTATCGACACCATTTTCAATTCAACAAAATCTCCCGGTAAAGTAGCAGGGTATTTTCCTGTGGTTTTAAAAGGCTAAAGTGATTTCAGCAAAAAGAAATGTGATTTTGCAATGACCCTGCTAGGCTGTTACCAAGTTCCTCATTAACCTGCTAAAACATTTCTTTCTGGCAGACATTTCTTTATGTGTTAGACCTTAGCCTCATTTACCCACAACTCTTCCAGCACTAGATAAATGAGCACATTAGAATAGATGCTGAAGGACCATTTCCCTTCAGCCTGAGCACAAAAGAAATAACTACCCCAAAAGCCCAACCCTCCCCCGCCCCTCAAAACAAAAAAAAAAAATCAAACCAGAAAAACAAAGAAAGAAAGAAATGGCTGTTTGTAAATACCTTACTTCCAAAGTCCTCTTTCTATTGCAGTTTTTATTGCTCCACAGAAAAAGGTAAGATTTGCCTGTGAGGGTCTGCCCTGAGAAAGTAGTATTTCTGCATTACCTACTGACAGCTGTGTTTGGGGGGTTTCCTTGCTGATAAAGTTGAGGTTGCTGCTGTTTGGAGCAGACGGGCATGCAATCTATCATGGACTTTCAGAGGTGAACTGGCTGATAAAGGACAGCCCCTAATCCTTAGAAAATGAGTGCACTCAAGACACAAAGGGCTTATCATCACAGTTTGGCACTCATATTCCTTTTTTTTTTTAACACAGCAGAGCACAATGTATTGATTATCTGTTACAGGAATAGAATTGTAAATACAGTGCATTCTTCCCTGCCCCTGCACCATAACATCTGCGGAGCCTCAGAAAAGCCCTTTTGAGTTGAATCTTTGACAAATGAGTGTTTTTAAAAATCTTCCAGGCTTCAGAAATATTAAATAAATATAAAATAAGAAGAGAAGAATGACACAGCAAAGAGGATAAATACAGTAAATTGATCATGTTTCCTTGCCAGTCTAAGCTATTAAGTGCACTGTTATAAAACAAGAAAGCTTTTTGCTTAATGCACCAAAAGCCTACCATACAAAATTTGTTTTGCTCCTCTTCTTTGCTTCCTGCTCTTTCCTCCCCCTTTCCCTCACCTCATATGACTGTCATTCCCATACTAAGGAGTCTTACCTCCTCGTGTCCTTTTAAATATTCCTGCTTCTGTGCTTGGATCAAGTAAGCAAAAGATTTTGCCTCTGTTTCTTGATCTAAGTAGCTCAAAAACAGAGCATCTTCGGAGGACAGCTCTATCTCTTCCATCTTCCATCTTGACTCAGACCTTTCACTAGCCCTTCACTCTCTGTAACCTGGGCTTCCTGCCAAGACAAATGACTCTGAGTCCTCCTCCTCCTCCTCCTCTTGTACTGCTCAAAGGATAAATGTGCCTACCACTACCTGACCATATTACAACTGGATCCACCACCGCTATTCATCTTATCCTCAGTTCTTTATGCTGCCTGCTCTCAATAATCTTTTTTGTACTCATTCCCTAAGTGCATCTCTACAATTTCTAGCATTTATAGAGTACCTCTGTCCAGGCCTTCTCGTGGAAAAAAACTAGTATGCATTTCTTTCAACCTCATGATCTTCCTGCTGTTGCTCTGTTACTCTCACCTGATCTCCCCCATGATGCTAACAAAACCCCAACCAAAATGTTCCTCCCCTTTCCTCACATGACCCAACCCTTCCAGGGCAATTTTCAAACATGTATGTAATGAAGCTGATCAGTGCAATCTCAGGGCACTTCCATTTCTGTCCCTTTCTGTTTGTCCTTTCTCTCTACCTGCGACTACTTCTTGACCTCAAGGGACCACCTTCCATTCCTCACTTACAGAAGATAATTGAATTGTTGGAAGTCAACCAGTTCTACTGAACCAGAAAAGAAGTCGTCATATATTGTGCCAGGCCAATTAGCACACATCCTTATTGAACAAGGGGCTCTCAGTCCCACAGCTCAGTAATCACTTTTAGTCTTTCTTGCATTTTACCTTGTCTGCCCCAAGATTTCCTCCCATTACATCCTCACCCCCAAAATTGTCTTGGTCATTGCTCTAATCATACCATCAGCTGGTAATTGTACTTGGTTTGCCATCACAAGAATTTATGAATGCTGAAACAATGGTAGTTTCTGAACTAAGAACACTGCCATGGGAGACTAAGACCATAGACAGATGGTCCTTCTCCATTTTTTCTGGCTTCTGTGGGGCCAGGGAAGGTGCCCCCACCTCTTGGCGTGGTATAAAGTGTGGTTTACCACACCATACCTCTTGGTGTGGTATAAAGTGAAATGATTTGAAATGGCGGTGGAGTAACATAAAAAAAAACAAAACAAAACAAAACAAAAAAACAACCTCTTCTGTCTCTTCAAGGAAAAAAACCCCACATCTTTGGGTTTTGTTACTATATAAAGCCATATTTTTCTCTTTTTTTCATTTAGGTTTTTGGGTTTGGTCACTTACTGTCCTGACAAAAAATACTCAGGTTTCAGGGTCTTCCCTGTATAGCAGGCCACTCCTACGCTCTAAATCAAACTTCTCAACTCTCCAGTCTTCAGGACAGGACCTTCAAATCTGTCTTTTGGCTAAGCTGAGCTTGGACTGATATTTCCTTGGCTTTTGTCTGCAGCATTTTCTGGCTATCTGTGTTCTCCACAATGGAAGCCATTCCATTGAGAAATTCTGAAGGTGGTAGATGCCCCATCCCTGGAAACATTCAAGGTCAGGTTGGACGGGGCTCTGAGCAACCGAATCCAGTTGAAGATGTCCCTGCACATTGCAGGGCAGGGTTGGACTAGATGATCTTTAAAAGTCCCTTCCAACCCAACCCATTCTATGATTCTGTGATTCTATGATTCTAACCTGGCTGGGAGTGACTGAGCTGGTATTCAGAAGAAGAGAGAGGCAATTTCAAAAGCAAGGCTTAATAATGTTCCCTGTTTAAAGCTAAGGGCCCTGACTCGGTCTTGTGTGTTAGGCCTCCACAAACTGTTGCCCCCTCTTGTTCCAGCTATTCCCCCCAGTGCTGCCCGGAAAGTATCACAAGGCAAAGGTTAGAACAGGTTTATTTGAGGATGAGAGATCCCAGGAACGCTTTGATCCTCTGTCTTCTGCAAACTCTGCTGGTGAGATATGTGCCCAGCACAGGGTGTGTATTCGCCGAGGATGGTCTCTGTAGCGTGACCTCCTCCATGCGCTGCTGTGCTACTCACACGCGGGAAAGGGCAGGGTAGATACTCTCTGAATATCTGGGGGGCAGCAGGGCAGTGCAGGATGGGGAGGAAGAGCCCAAGCAGCACTTGAAGCTCCACCACGTTTCAAGGGAGATTGATGGGTGGAGATTAATTGATTGATTGGTGGCTGGGAGACATGCACAGGCTGGCTGCACTAAGGCCTCGGCTTCCTGCCCGCAGCATACCTGACCACTGCCAAGGAGCTGGGCCCACACCGATAGAGTCCTGGGTGGCGCCAGACCCTCTCAGCATGACAGGCTCCCTTCTTCAAGCATAGCCTGGGATCAGCGTTGCAGTACCTGGCTAGGTCTGCTGGAATTGGATCGACCTCCATGGGCTCCTCCTGATCTTCCAGTGGGTCAACCTCCATTGGCTCCGTGCCATCCTCAGTGGTTTTAGTGCTGCCTCACCTTGAATATTGTGTGCAATTCTGGGCCCCGCAATTTAAGAAGGATGTGAAGGTCTTTGAATGTGTCCAGAGGAGGGCAACAAAGCTGGTGAAAGGGCTGGAAGGAATGTCCTAGGAGGAGCAGCTAAGGACTTTGGGCTTGTCTTAGTTTGGAGAAAAGGAGTCTGAGGGGCAACCTCATTGCTCTCTACAGCTTCCTGAGGAGGGGAAGTGGAGAGGGAGGTGCTGATCTCTTCTCCTGGGTATCCAGTGACAGGACGTGTGGGAATGGCTCAAAGCTGTGCCAGGGCAGGTTTAGACTGGACATTAGGAAGCATTTCTTTACTGAGAGGTTGGTCAAACACTGGAACAGGCTTCCTAGAGAGGTGGTCGATGCCCCAAGCCTGTCAGTGTTTAAGAGGCATTTGGACAATGCCCTTAATAACATGCTTTTAACTTTTGGTCAGCCCTGAATTGGTCAGGCAGTTGGACTAGAATATTGTTGTAGGTCCCTTCCAACTGAAATAGTCTATTCTAACATTGCCATAAAGGATTAGAGTTCCCTGCTAAGACTCTCAGTGATGAAAAAAGACTATGTGAATGGGAGAAGGGGGAGGGATAGAGCAAAGCACACAAGATTGTGTAGCTTGAAGAGGTATGGCCAAAGATCCTGCCATTAGAAGACATGGTACTGTATCTGCTAACTCCTTCTGCAGTTTGTTCTGCTGACAGCCGCTGCAACCTTAGCAGAGAAGCCCACAACCGAGAAAGAGTACAGCCAATGGGTAAAGTGAGGCAGGCTGAATTTAATGTAAGTGCCTCTGAGACTCACCATGCCTCAGTTGATTTGAAACCTAGATCTTTTCTGGATTTTTTTGTTATTTTAGGAAAGAATGAAGTTGTCTGAGTTGAAATGTAAACATGTTTTTCAAAAGAAAGCAAAAGAAGACTTAGAAGCAGATAGTTGAATGCTAACAAGTGACCCTGTTGTTGCTGTTCAAAACACATCGTGCTGTTGTTCTCCATACTGGTTTATCCAGTCTGAGGTTTCATGGCTTTCTGCACCTTAGGCCAGATATCTGCTGCAGTTCTCTGAAGCTGTAATTATTACACCTTGTGCCTGCAGGGCACAACTGAGTACAAAAGGGCCAAGCCTGAAAGCAGAGGAAGAAGCAAATCTCTGTTTTTAACGATTACCAGCAATTTATGAAAGCTTTTTTTTTAGGTAGACCTGTGAATGTTTTGTATGTGTAGAAATAGTGAAAACTTAGGCATTAGCTTCAGCAGCTCTCCTGTGGTATGGAGTTTTAACTGAGAGCAAAACAAAAAAGGCTCATGTGGGACACAAATGGTATTTTGTAAGAGTAAAACATCCTGGGAGTGAGTGAGGAAGCTATGTCAGAGACTAAAATTACCATCTATTAGGCATTTTATATAGATGTGCTGGAGGCAGGCAGATAGTGGGTGCCTTCCTGCATTTCCATTTCATTCAACATACATTTCCTTGGGAGTATTTTTTTAATTTTGAACTGATGGTATATTCTATTGCCAAGTTGTTTTTCTTTTGAAGACAGATAGGTTACACAATCCGGTGCCAAGAATCTGTCAAGCAAGCCTGTAGCATACTATTATATAGATAAAACAAAGGCAAAAAAAGTAGGTTATTCTATTTTATTTGTTGAGCCAGAGTCTGGTTTTGGTGGTACTAGCTCATATTGAACCCAGTAAGAGTACACTCCTGAAAGCTTTGAAATGTAGTGCCTCCAGCAATACATCCTCTTGGCAAGCAGACCTTGAGGTTTTCACATTTGGGATTTGGTGTACACTGAAAAGCCAGGGTGTTAACTGAAAATGCAAATGGTCATCTGAAACAGAAGGATATCAGAGTCTAGGGCACTGGGGAAAGCAGAAGTCGGCTGTGACGTGGAGGTAGGAGCACAGAGAAGAACGAGCCTGGATTAAGGCATTTGCTTTTCTCTCCAGTACCGTGAAAGGTGTGGAAGAGTACACGGTGTACTAATGCCTTGGCTCTCAGTGAACCCTGACTAAATGACTGAAAAGAAATCCTGTGTGAGCATGTGCCTGTGTGGGCACACATGTTGGGGGGTTTTTTTGTGTGTGTGTGTGTATGTATGCAAGCACGCACTTCAGAGCAGATAAGGGATTTGTCAGCTTGGTGGCCAAATTAAAGCAATTTTAAAAAAAACTAGCATAGATTGGACCAAAAGACTTTCATTGTGATGTCAGCCTAAAGCTAAAGTCTTTCTAACCACTAATAGCAGCCTAACAGCTTTTCTCTGCCAGGGGCCAGTAGCAGATACTTAGGAAAAGTATAAAGGAGTGTGTGTAAAGGAAAAGTATAAAGGGTGTGTATAAAGCACTACTCCTCCCAGTAGACCTTCCCAATTTAGCAGTCTGTTGTTCAGGGACTTCCTAAGCCAGATATGACATCTGTGTAATAGCTCTTCCTGGACCTATCTCCTGTGAATTTGATCAGGTTCTCTTTGAACCTATTTTTACCTTTGGTTTTCCCAGGATCCTGTGGCAATTTAATTACACATTGTGTGAAGAAATACTTCCTTTCACTAGATGTATATCTTTAGACCTCTAAACCTTGCAACTGGCAGCCTTCCTCCCCACAGCTCTTGCACTCTGAGAAATGGTGAAACATCACCTAGTTGGGATTTCATAGGTCTCTCATATACCTCCTCAGCCATCTGTTTTCTAAACCAAGAAATGTCTTTCCTCCTATGGAAGCCATACCGTATCGCCAATGATCCTTGTCCTCCCTTTTGAACTTTTTCTGCTGTATCAGTCCGTAGCAAAATGCTTTGCTCTGCTTGTCAAAGGATAAATACTACCGAGCTGAAGAGTTCTGCTCACTCCATATTTTTCAGTTTGCTGGTGCATATCGTGCAAAACTACAGTGGCATAACCGTGACTTTTGCATCATTTAACAACACCTGTTTCAAAAGAACTGCAAGCTGCAGGCACTACATTAAAATGTTTGTATTCTAGGTCATTATAAAAAAATATGTACACAGTCTATTATTAAAGTTTTCCAGGGATTGGTGTGGCTGAGAAGTTAATTTGAGCTTTCTTCTGCAAAGGAATTGGCCTTTTTTTTTAATTGGACAACCCTTCTCAACTCCTGTTTTGCTTTGCTCTACTCCTCTCAAAGCCCCAGATCAACAGCCACTAATTTCCTCTATATCAGCAGGACCTGGTACAATCCTCTTTGAAGTCTGCTGCACTCTTCCTGAGGTATCTGGATGCATCAGGTACATAGGACATGAAATTCTCCCTCAGCATCCTTCCATCTGCTCCCTCCTCAACTGCAGACTAAATACACTTGACGAAGTTTTGCTGTCAGTTGCACTTGTCTAATCGGCCATTGCTCTTCAGTGGAAGGTGGAATATAAATGAAAGGGAGTGAAATGGTGCCCAGCATCCAGCTCCACTGTCTCCTCAGCATTTTCATTGCTGCTTGAGCTCAAACTAAAAATAGAACTGGTAAGGGCAAAACAGCCAAAATATCACAGGGAAATGGGTCCTAACACTGGTTTCAAGAGTAAATGAGAGATTGTGAACAAATTAGAAGCAAACTACCAGCTGCATGAGTGCACAGGCATCCAGGATTAGTAAGAAGAAGGGGTGGGAATCTGTCCCTATTCAGTTCAAAACTATGTTAATTCTGAAGCCTAAATATTACTAATTTAAGTAACATCTACATTAATTACTTTATGGTTCTCCCTTCTTTATCATCATGGGGCAAGACAGATGTCTGCTTTGCTTGTTTTCCTGTGTTCCTCAGTGCATCAGTTTCTAGAGTTACCCCGACTCTCTGTAATTATTTGCCTGCAGATTTTCCACTCATTCCCTCCACAATTTACTGCTTGTCTTATCTGCTCTCACTACTACCCCCTGCAACAGCATTAAGTGTCTCTTACTCCTTACACTTCCCTCTGCTCCTTCTCTATCAGCCTCTTCACCTCAGATGCCTTGGACTGCAGAATTTGGAGTGCTGTTTACGTAAAGAAAACCCACCCAAACCCAAAGCCCCAAACCTCCTCTCTCCCCTGCTTTTGCCTTTACCCTCAGTGTTTGCTCTCTGCCCTCAGAGGCTCCAACATAGGGAAACTATGCAAGGTGAAAGGAAGCACCTACAGGGTAGCAGCCTTCACGATGAGGGTAACACAGACAGCGACTGAGAATGCTAGCTTTGGTGAAAAAGAGGAGATCATTTTGAAACTGAAGGTTGAATGTGAAAAACAAAACAACTGAACACTGGGAATGGGCGCTAAAATTGTGAGAGATGGCAGTGGTATTAGCAGGTACATAATTCTGAAGAGTAATTATGAAGAAGCAATACAAAATACTTAATTGGGTTAAAAATACTTATCTTCTTTATAAATTGAATGTATAATGTTATGTAGATAGTGGACTCATTGGTATTACTATTTTATCAGTCTCACATGTATGATTTTTAAATGTGGCTTGTGAGTTTGGGTGTGTAACTTCAAAGGGGTGTGAGTTTTAAAAGTTGAAAGATAAGCCACTTGTTAAAATTGGGCCCCTTTATCTTTTCATTAATTGGTAATCTAAAATCCTGAGCTACTGACACTATTTGCTGTCTCTTGGGCTAGCCTCTGGCTTTGTTAAAGCACATAACAATTAGGGGTACTTGCCTCAATAAACAGTGAGCTTGCATGAAAAAAAGAGAGATGTTTGTTTGTTGGCTTGCAATGAGAAAAGAAGTTTATGCTGATTATTTCAAGAAAAAGCATCTGAGTGTAGCACTGAGAGCCGTGACTGCCAGTCTTAGGAGGGGTGGCAGAATCTTAGTAAGTCCTTTCTTACTGAGTTACCTAGAAAAAGCTTTCTAAACATTTTATGTTTGTGCTCTCCAAAGCTTTCGCAGGTTTACACGATCTAATAGTGTAACAACAGCTGTGCAAGCAGACTTGGATTTCCATGAGAACTTTGAAATAATCGACCCTCAAGAGGACAATACGTGTTCTGGACAAATATCAAGACAATTTTCCCGAGATGCAAGCACCTCTACTGTTAGCATACAAGGGTCAGGAAACCATTATCATGCATGTGCCGTGGATGATGACTTTGATACAGATTTTGATCCGTCAATTTTACCTCCTCCTGACCCCTGGATTGACTCTATCACCGAAGATCCTCTGGAAGCTGTTCAAAGGTCAGTGTGCCCACGAGATGGCCACTGGTTTCTGAAGCTACTTCAGGCAGAGAGAGATCGTATGGAGGGCTGGTGCCAACAGATGGAGAGAGAAGAACGGGAAAACAACCTACCTGAGGACAGTAAGTAACTGCGTACAATAATATTGCAACTACAAAAAATATTTAATATAGGTCAAATTTACTCCAGTGAATTCTGTATTGTGCCCTTTCCTACTTAGCTAATGAAGCTATGGTCGTGATTCTCAAAAGGCCTGTATGTATGTATATAATAATCCTTATTAAAGTTGACAGGGAATGCAAATGCTCGGCACTTCTGAAACTCCAGAGGTATTAGCTATTGGGATTGCATAGTTCAATGGATAATTAGGAGATTGTGGTTAGGGATCTTGTAGTATTAATGTTTCTTAACTCTTCCATTTGAAATCACTTCTCACAACCTTACAATATAATTGAACAGATTCTAGTTCCTTTTCATTAAATTCATATTTTAGTTGCCTTTTTAGATGGTGATTGGCATCAGAGTCTTCAGATGCTTCTCCCAGCTGAAAGAGATTTCAGTTGTGCTTCCAAGTTGTTCTTCCTCTCTTCTCCTCTCCAGCCTCCCTTCATCTCCCTTGCAGTTTTCATTCCTCTTTGATCTTCCCAGTAAAACAAGCTCTCCATATTCTATGATAAAAAACACACACATGCAAACTACATCTCAGTTGTCACTGCTGCCAGAAATATTACCCCACCTGTAAGGTAATGGGAATGTCTAAGTAAGCCTTCATTAGTAAGAAGGGTTGGGTAGCTCACGTCTTACTCATTCACTCTAATTAGGGAAAAAGAGCTGAACGTGTGCCTCCCTGTCCAGAATTTTTTCTCCCAGTAAAAATGGAAGTTTTTTCCATTTACTTCCATTACAAGGAGCAGTACTATTGATAGCTGTCAACTTTTGGACATAGGTAAACCTGCGAGCTTAGAAGCATGCTCCTTGTGAATGAAGCGTTTTCAAATCCTAGCAGGGAGCTTCTAGAAATACTAAGGAGCAGCTGCATATAGAGAGTTCAATATTGTGTAATTTAGGCACACCTAAGCCTATTTTCCTGGATATACAAATAACACTTTTCCGACCCCCAGATTAGCTCCTACCAAAGCAAGGACTACTACTTCAGCTCCAGGATTGCTTCTTCCAAATTTCTAACCCTTCCTCCCAAGAAGGGAGGCGCTAGAATTTTTTTGGAATGTGAAGGTTTTGATTTATGGAAGGAAAGGAATTAACACTGGCAAAAAATATATTTTTTTAAATTCTTAGAAATGCATAAGCTGTTTCTGCTGGAGCCTTCCATTCAACCCAATGAAAGAAATAACCATAGAGAAGTTTGATCTAGATAGTGAAAGTTAGACACTATTGTAAACAACTGGAAATTGACTTCTAATGGAAAGTATGAGATAACCTTAACATTAAGGTATGTTAAGGTTTTCTATTTCTACAAAATCTCTGTTATATAATAGGCTAACGATTTCTTCTGAGGGAAAAATATAGAAGGATTACCGTTCAAAGCAGATCCAGATTCCCCAAGTTTTAGAGTACTTGAACCTCATTTTTAATTTACATCATCAATATGGTCAAAATTCTCTTTGAACATGTATCAGAATACAAAGGTTTTCTATTGTTAGTATGCAAGAAATAAACCCCATGAACTAAGAGATTTTAGATTGAAAAAGAAATGTGGACACATAACAAATAGGAAATACACAACATTTGTAAGTCCAAGCCACAAAACCCACTTGCTTTCTCTTTGCCACAACAACTTAGATTGGACATAAGGAAGACATTTTCTACGATGAGGGTGGTGAGACCCTGGAACAGGTTGCCCAGAGAAGTTGTGGCTGCTCCATCACTGGAAGTGTTCAAGCCCAGGTTGGACGGG
Organism: Gymnogyps californianus; assembly: GCF_018139145.2. Lineage (NCBI taxonomy): Eukaryota > Metazoa > Chordata > Aves > Accipitriformes > Cathartidae > Gymnogyps > Gymnogyps californianus. The sequence continues at coordinate 53,854,567 of NC_059472.1, read as the reverse complement.
GCTTTAAGCAATCTGATCTAGTGGAAGAGGTCCTTGCCCATGGTAGGGGGGTTGGACTAGATGATCTTTAAAGGTCCCTTCTGACCCAAATGACTCTATGATTCTATGAACTGATAATAATGGAAAAACCTACAAATATTTTATTTGTGTCCCAAAGTAGTTATTCACCTTCGGAAAAGAACATGAAGTGAATTTTACAAGGCTGATATACATGCAGAATGTGTGTGTCTGTGTACAGAATCTTCTCTGAGTGTCTTGGTGTCTTCCATATATGATAGTTTTAAAGGGCTCTTCTTTGACCAGTTGGTGGGAGAAGTCAGTTATGGGGAAGATAAAGGAGTGGTTAGGCTAGCTATTCCGAATGCCTCCTTACAGCGCACATGGCATGTGTCCTGCAGATTATTCCTCCTCTTCATTTTTCTGACTGGCACTTCTCATGATTGCTGGAAACAGGAGGAGGAAAGGGGTCACCTGGGTTTTGTGGTCACTGGTGAGGTACTGATTTCGATGTGACGCCGTCAGCCGCTCCAGCACATGGCAGCTGCCTCCCACAGAGGCTGTGCGGGGCTTTCTGCTGCGGCTCAGCACGTGGGTGCCACGTTCCTACCTGGTGCCAAGGAAAAGCATATGGCTGGGGCCACTTTGCCTGCTCAGCAGCGCCAGAAACAAAAGCCTGGCTGTTACAAACCCTGCCCCGAAATACATCTTTTTCATACATCTATAAACTTTGAAAAGAGGGAGGAAAGGAGCAGAAGAGGTGTGTTTGCTTTGGTTTTCCTAATGAAATATAACCAGAGCAGGGAACGCATCCTTTGTTTTCAACCTGACATCCCCAGCGTGTGTTTGGCCAGATAACAAAATAACGAGAACGTGTGATGAGCGAGGTTTTCTCGATGCCATGGCAGCTGACAGAGGGCTCGTCCCCCCGGCGCTCCGCGTAAAACGATCCGCACTTCCTCCACACAATGCGGCCCTTGTGCGAAACAGCTGTCTCGGGGAGACGGCTCGCTGCTGTTTGACAGTAGCTTGTATGTTACATAGATACGTTGGGTATTATCTAGCTGGGAATGAATCTACCAGATGGGATTGAATGTTTCTAGCTGGGAAATGGAGTCTGCTGCTGTGTATAAAAACAAGCTGTGGTTCAGTGGCTGCGCGATGAAATGCCAATATAGAGAGAAATGTGGCTCCCCTTCCGCCATGAATTATTTATTGTATAGTATATTCTGGTTTTATCTGAAATAATTTTCTGATAAAGCCGCGGCGTGTGTAACAGGCAGATGAATACCACTCACACTTTAAGCTAGGATACTTGATACTGTTTCTGTGTATTTTGCTGTTACGGGGATGTTGGCTACAAACTCTAGGGCTCTCATTAAAAAAAAAGATGTTAGAGATATAAGGCTAAACACCTTGTGAGAATTGATTGATGCTTTGGATCAGGCCTCAAGTGATATCAATTGTTTACCTTTTTGTTTGTTTGTTTTCTCCTCAACCCTCTGTTCTCTCTTGTCTCTCTCCTGCAAAATTTCATATAGTCAGAGCCTCACCACTGATGCTGGTGACTTTTGGCTCAGGCCTCTGGAGTAACCAGTTACACACAGGATTAGCAGCAACAGGCCTGGCTCCCCGCGCAGCTGCTGTTAGCGAGCAGCCTCTGACCGCTTTTTTTCCCAGTGGCGGTGGGCACAGCAACATACACCTACGGCCTCGGCCTGGCTTTTGCTGGATTTTTTCCTGTTGTTTTTATTTCACATGGGGCATTAACCTTTCTGGAAGAACCGGAGGGCTTCATTTTGCACCCCCTTCAGAAATGTTTCTCCTTCACATGGGGTTGTAATGTGGCTTTGATGTGAAGATAACCATCGGAAGCAAACAGTGGGCCTGATTCACCACAACTCAGGTGTAATGTGGGTTTAGTGGCGAGACGAGTCAGGCCAATCAAGTAAAAACTAAAATAGAAAACCAAGACTCTGACAAGACATGTCATTATAACTGTCTTGCGTGTATATTATAGTCCTCTGGGCTAGTCTGCAAACAAAGGTTGACCTCAAATCTGCAGTAACCTCGCTGCTTAGGACCAGAGTCTGCACATTCAGCCAGGTCTGGCAAATTATGCAATGCATGCACACTTTCTGCTGTTTTGGTTTGTTTTGATTGTTTCAAAGGAAAACTTAAAGAGTGAAGGCTAGACACAAGAGAAGAAAGTTAAGGAAAAGATACGGGTTTTGTAATAGTTGTGCACGGCAAAAGAAAAGGAGACCCATGAGTTCACTGTCAGCCATGAGCAAGGAAAACCATTTGCCAGTCTTCTGCAGGGCTTCCCCAAGCTGTGCTAGTCCCTGCCACTCAGAGGAGTGAGGCGGCCTCATCCTGCAGCAGGCTGATGCAGCCTCGCAGAGGGACGGTCACCAGGCTGACATGTGGCCGAGTCCTGCTGGAATCCCCCTGGCTACATGCCTCTGGCCGTATGCCCGACTCATCCTTTTCTTGTTCTGGTTTTCTTTTCTCCCCAGAAGGCACTTCTCCGTACACGAGGGTTTCTCCAAGGAAAGCCAGCTCCTGGCTGGAAGCCTTGCCAGTGTCCAAAGGCTAGCAAGGAAAAAAGAGAAATCCACAAGCAAGGAAACAATCTAGTTAGGCAAAAAACATGAAGTGTGCTAATAAAAGCAGAGTAAGTCAGAGAACACATGGAAACTGCTTTACTCCCAGTGAACAGCATTTACTCATGCAGGCAGCCCTATTAATTTCAATGAGATCACTCCTATAACTATATATGACTCAAAGCAAGGACTGCTCCTTCCACAGTTTGCTCCATTTGGCTGTTTTCTCCTTAATAGCCGAGCTTAAGACCTGAGCAGTAGCTTTAACTTTGAATTTCCTGGCTTTTGTCATGCTTGGCGTTATTTAAATGTAGGTCTGTCAACATGAATAGGCTAAAATGCTGGTCCATCCTGGCTTGGAAATGGATTGTGACAGCTCTGTGGCAGGATTGCTTCATATGCACAGTGCCCAGCCAACATCTGCAACGCAAATGTCAGGCTGTGTCCCTGTAATTTCGGCTATTGTTCCTGCCACTTGCTCCTGGGGCAATGAGCAAGTCCCTGGTTTTCTGTTCCCTAGCTTGCGCCCTGCCTACCAACCAGGTGTTTCCACATTAAGGGCATTTGATAGTCACAGTCCTAAAGTGCCTCCTTTTTGTCACTTGTTAGACCCTGGGGACTGTCAAAGTTGAACTGCAAAGAGATCAGTTGGTGTTTTAAGGCCAAATAATGCTGCCGCTCCTCAGAACTCCCGTGGCTTCTATGTGATGACTTTTCACATCACTTCAGGTGGTTTTTGTTGTTGTTTTCTTATATTTTGTTGCCCTTGTTACACACACAGTCTCCTTCCAAGGTAGAGCAGATGACAGTATCACCATTTTTTTGCTTGTGTTTGCAATTCTTTTTTTGTTTCATTTCTTTTCCCATGAAGACATGGAGCGTGGAGATACATAGAGCTCTACAATCCCAAAGTAGGTCCTATGCAGTTCTTAGAACAAAGAGAAGCAAGAACTTATTGCTTGAACAGCACATAGTCTAAGTCTGTATTTAAGAACTTTTTAAAACGAGAACAGGTTGGGGGGTTAGAGACACCAGGAAATTCACTGGCATGTGTCTATCCTAGAATAACATTCTGTGACCCCTAGTCAAGAACAATAATAGTGAGGAGGCACTCCACAGTAGCTGAATTATATCAAAATAGCTATACCGAAGCAGTTCTTCCAGAACAGATGTAACTGTCTATTTCTTAAAAGTCATCACAGGAGATAGCTGGATTTACAAGGAAGAGAGGTAAAAGCAAGGGGGGGACGGGAAGGAAAAATTCAAACTATAAAAACAAAACTGCGGTACACACACTTCTCCCCCTGGGGAAGGGGTGACAGCAAAGCATATGATGGGTATTAATAATGTTGCTTACTGGAAGGCATTCAGATCCGACAGTGTTGAGTGTGCTGTATAACTCTGTATGGAATAGAAAGCAGATATGAATAATATTATATAGGTGTTTAAATCCATTATGATTGCATCTTGATGGGTCAGTATTTGTTGTTGTTGCTTGGTTTTATACATTTTGTTTGTGTCCTATTAGCTGAATACACCAATTTTTATATGTTTATATGTTTTTCTCCTGTACCCCATCTCCCTTGCTGTTAAAGATTTCTCTGATTCTTTTCTGATGTGTTTTGAGCATTATCTTTGCAATTTCATTTATTTTCTTGGTATTTGGCTTCAAGCCTCACAGGCTTTTCTCCTAAGAAAGTATCGGTCTATTTTTACTTTTAGTTTTTCTACTACACCTTGGCCTTTCTCTTTGGCACCAGAGGTTTGGTTTTGACTGAGTAAGCGAAACGAGCACTCTGCCTTAAAACACTAAAAGCAACGTGCGTTTGGAAACCAAACTTAGGCTATTGATAAGGCTTTGTGCCTTCTGGAGAGATTCCTTTCAGTCTTTCGCATGCTTTGTCTTTTTTTTTTTCCCCCTAACTTCCGTGACAGAGTTGGTTGTTGACGGGTTGCACATTAACAGACCGCTTGCTTTTGAGGGGCGAGGAATCAGTGACACTTGACTAGATACAGCCGCAGCTACAGCAGAAGTGGCAACAATAGAGAACAGCATCAGCATGCATCCCACAGTCAGCTGGGATGATGGTTTTTAGGCAAATAGCCAGTCGCTAGGCAGCCAAGGACAAGGACTTCCTTTTCCCTCTGCTGAGATCTCTGAATATTAAGCTCTTCTTCCCTCAAAGAAAGGGGCACATTCCCATCCATCACCAACAAGGTGTATTTACATTTCTTCGTGCCTGGGACGTGATTTCCAACTCGGGTGGTGCAGGTTTCCAGGAAGAACCCGCCTCGTCTTTTTTTTTTGTCCCGAGAAGTCGAGAGACGGTTTTTTCTCCCCTTCTCAAGTCTTGGGAAGCGTCAGAGTGGCCGAGCTCCAGATGAGGCAGCTGTTCCCAAATATACTCAGTGGGAAGAGTTTTCATAACAATGGGAACCACATGAAAGCTCCCGGAGTAGCTCCTCCTACTATTGAAAAGTCCTTTCAGTTGAGTGGTTTGCATATTGGGTTGCATAAATGACTAGACACACCAAGGGGTCCATTTTCAGCACTGTGCGCATAGAATTAGACACGCAAGCCTTGCTAACAATAATGAGAGTTGTGTGCAAAACTCCCTGCGCAATATGCTGAAAATATTCTGCTTAGTGAATCTTCCAGCTCACGGCTATTTCCTGGCAGTGCTGAGCTGAGTTCTGGGAACAAAATGGAAGTCTGAGCTCTGTGTGTGTTCACAGAGCTCTCTCCTATAGTTTCTGAAAAAAATGTGAAAAGACTCTCTCTTCCTCCCCCCCGCTTTTTTCCCCTTTGTATGTCTGAAGTATAAATGAACTCCGCATCCCACTTTTCCTTCAGCAGCCTTAAGAAGCGAGCTTTAAGGCTGCCGAAGGAAAAGCCATTTGCCTTGAAGGAGCAGAACACAGATTTTGTACTACTGTGTGTCTGGTTTCAGTTCATCATGAGTGTTTGTGCCAGTGTGCTCACCGTGTGGCTACGCAAATGAATCCCGTGGAGGGGCCTTTCTCTTACCAAACATTGCATGGTGGCATTCTGCTCGCAAGCTGCTGACATGCACTGCGGCTGGTCACAGGACCGTGAGACCTGAAAAATGTTGTCAGAAGGGGTTATAGCAAAGTTGTATTTGTTTATTTATTTATCTATTTATTTATTTTTAATTGTGGTAAGTCAAAATACTTACCAGTATTTTCCCAGTGGAGCTCTGCTAACTTTGTGTTAGGTTTTATACAAAAAGTGACCATGCCCAAGGGATGGTACAGTGGGTAGCAGCTTAGGACTAGTATCTCTTCTAGGCTCTGCCAACAATTCACTCACCTTGAGCAGGCCATTTCATCCCTTTGTTTTTCCTGTTCCTCCCTCACTGCCTCATGTATCCAGACTGTAAATTTGTCATGGAAAAGTTACTGTGTTTATTTGAGGACTGGGACAATGCAAATATCTATGAGTAGAAATGATAGTGAAAATTGTGACACAGTGGCTGCCATTCATGTTTTTCATTAATGAAGTGGTAAATTTTTTTTATTAATTTAAATTAGTTTTTAAATCAATATTTAACCAGAGAATTGGGGGATAATAAGTTGCTTCAGCCAAGAGGGAAAATTAATGATGGAGCAGATACATTTGTGATGCCAACCTGTTTATTTAAAGACAGTGCATATAGCATAGTTGTTGTTTTTTCCCCTGAGCGTTGAAAGTCTCAAACAAACCGGTAGCTGCTTTTCTGCTCACAGCATCAGTTTTCTTTCAATCAGCAGTCCCCAAAATCACACTCTCTTTTCTGGGTTCTCTGTCCTACTGCCAGTTGAGGCCATGTCTGTCTTTCTGCTCTGTTTCTGCATGCATGCTTCTTTTCACACACACCCACCCCCCCACACACTCCCACCCACCCACCCTCACCCCCGCCACTCTCCCACCCCCTCCCACCCCACCCCCACCCCTCCCACACTCTCCCCCTGGACCAGAACTCAGCAAAGCCCCAGGGAAATGCAGGTCTCTGAATGCACCAGTGTATGCCTCATTTTTGGGTAGTCTATTCCTAACTACCCCTTGCAGCAGTAAAACCCCACCATTTCAGTGAGGTTGAATGCAACCAAAACAGTATGAGCTCCTGTTTTATTCAGAGGCATTTACTATGGGCTGTCTTCTGGTTCACTGCAGTCCTTCACAGCACTCAGTCAGTCCAAAGAGACCATAAGTACCCAGCTGTCTGTACAAAGAAGTCCCCAGACAGCGCAGGAGCTGGGCTAGGACTCTTTGACACCTCCCTCTAGGTCATCAGCAAGGAGGAGAGGACGGGGTGTGATTGCTCCCTGAAGTATGCCTGGGCATCCCAATTCAAAGGCAGAAGCCACTTCAGATAGTGCTTACCGAAAATACTCAAGAGAGTCCGAATGAGATTCATTGGTGTGCATTAAAATCACCATTCCCTTTCTGGGGCTCAGATCGAGCAACACTCAGCTAAACCTGGAAACAAGGTGCCGAGTTGCTAAGCGAGGTGGCAGAAATGCTGGTAGACGCAGTGTTTTCCGAATAGTGTAGAAGGCATCACAGGGTTTGAAAGCCGCGTGTCCTTGTGCAGGGAGCTGGGTTTGTATTCAAAGCCTGAGCCTGGGTCACAGTGATGATGAGAGGTGTCATTTCTGGTGAGCTTTCCATACAGGTTGCAAAAGCTTTAGATTAGCCGCGTTTATACTGCCATGGAAGTGCTCTTTGCTGGTTACAACTGGTCTCAGTCGGGGAATGAGAGTAAGATGCAGCAACAGATTAGTATTTTTGCCTAGTGCAGATCTGGCCTTAGATTTATCTCTCTAATCCGTGACTGAGAGATAACATGCTTTTTGAAAGCCAGAGCTGACTACTGCGCAGCTCTCTCCTCTCTTTTTATAGGTTTTTAATTGCCTGCAGCAAAGAAAGCATCGTGACTTACATTTCTTTTTCTCTCAGTTCTAGGGAAAATTCGAACTGCAGTGGGCAGTGCCCAGCTTCTCATGGCCCAGAAATTTTACCAGTTCAGAGAACTTTGCGAAGAAAACCTGGTATGTAACTTTTCTGCTAGACACGGTTGTGTGCCTTTTACTAACCCTGTGAATAATCATACCTAAACTAGACAGATTTTCTGACTAACATGGTAGTTTTTCCACTAAAGGCTTTGATATGAATTTGGGAGTAACTCTGTGAAACTTGGCAGAGTCAGCATGAGTTTCACAACAGTTTGAGCGCCTTAAAATAATGACAGGCAAAAAGCTCTGGGTGAAATATCACTGAGGCTCTGCTACTGACTTCAGAGGAGCAAGGATCTGTCCCTTGACCTCTGAGTTCAGTTTGCGTGGGCACAGAGATGTTCGGGTAAAAGACCTTAAGGTCTTTCAGGGTGGACCAGAAGTCTCATGAGTGGGGCTTCCCATGTAATCCCAATGCCACTGGTATTAAACAAGACAGAAATACCAGGAAATCAGACACTGAAAGTTGGTGCTTCATGTTCCACAACCCCAATAGTGAAAGAGAGAAAAATCATTTTCCAGAGTGCTAAAAGGGCAAAGAGAGAAAGAGCCAGTATGTTATCATTATTATTACCATACGTAATTGGTATATGCTACAACTATTATTATTATTTGCTATTTTTATGCTGTTAGTAGTAGTAGAATCAGAATGATATTCCTGTTGATAAATAGAAATACATTTCTCACCATGTATCTAAAGCAGTATTCTCAAAAATGTCAGCACTTACAAAAATTTTCAAACTTTTTAATTAACAATCCATCCTTGCAGAGTAGATATAATACATTTAATACCCAATTTTGGCATAAATTCCTAGAAGCCCCAAGAGCACAAAGCATTATGCTCTGTCAGCATAGAATAGGGAAGGGAAGGCAAACCCTGTGATACTCACCAGAGTGGGCTGACTATCTTCCACTTCAGTTAATGCACCTCTGGAAATCAAGGCCCAGACTAAAATCTGCCTCAGTGGACAAATGCAACAGAAATTGGCTCTGTCTGAATAAGCCTTCCAATTCTTAGTATCAAAATTGAAAAAGCATTCTGGTTGCAGATCTTTGTAAATAAAGGCCTACAACTGGGCAGCCTGCTAGTGTCAAGCACTGAAAAACTGGGAATCCAAGTGTAATCTCTGGTCTCCTTATGAATCTAAAAATATATACTTATATTGTTTTCAATAATTGCTCCTTTGGTGGTATAATCATTCTATCAAAATAATTTGTCAGCGTTGCTGTGAAAAGCGCAAATAGTAAGAAATTTCGTAAAGCAAGCAACTGACTCTTTGGTTTATTGCTTCTGGTGAGGGAGAAAACTTAAATGCAGAGTAAAACTTGAGCCATGTAAAACAACATGCAAGGTTCCAATATTTATTTATTTATTTATTTATTTATTAATAACAATATATCAACGTAATCTTACGAGGCCACAGCACCCATGAAACCTTGCCAACTCAGATTGGTGTAGGGACTCCTCAGCATCTACGAAAAAACATGCTTGAAGTGAGTGTATGCAACACCTCATTTTATTTCAAGAGTTTCAATTGGGAACCAGCTTATAGAGACACATCCTGTAGAAAGTTTTCCCTCATACAAACTTTGACAGCGGAGCAGGGTCCATTTCATGTATGTCCACTGCATGCAGAAAATGTTCCGAGCTGGGTTGCACTGGAGGGACAAAAGATGGCACAGGACCTCTTGGTTCACCAGCCTCTGGCCCATGCTGCGCTGGAGATGCTAATGGTCCAGGTGTGCTCTTCTGAGCAATACTCTCAGGCTGATGAACTGGACTGAGTTTGCACATGCAAAGCAATGCTCCCCACCTGTGTCCCAGTCTTACTCTTCCCAAAAATCCGCCTGTAAAGATGGGATTACTGTGCTTCTGCATGTTCTCTTCTGAGCTTTTCACCCTGCAGAGGTTATTCTTGTCAAAAAAATAGGAAGAAATTGGCTTGAGGTGTATAAGAGCAATTCTACTTGAAATGATGTATTTTTGTAGAACTTAGGTTCTCAGAGTGTGGAAAAAGCGTTCATGCATCGATATATCACTATTTGCACTTGCAGCAAATGTACATTTGCACAGGTATCAATCTTTTTACAAGTATGAACATGGCAGGGAATCCTTCCTCATGAAAGTGAAGAGGAGGCTGGCAATTAATTTCAGTGTGGTTAGGATATCACCAGTTGTGCCCAGGAACATCCCTAGGCAGATCCTGCCACGTGCCCTTTCCCCATAGTCCGCGGGGAGCAGCCGCTGCCTTTGGTGAGTGGGGACTTGCAGGGGCACAGCGGCTCAACACCGAGCCAGACTCCTTGAAAAAATCCCCGCCAGTAAGTAGCGCACCGCTTTGCTTCTCTCTCTGTGTCTCACCAATTGCTTGGAACTCCTGAAACTGCTTTGCTAGCAAGATTCGTAACCATTTGCACAAATGCTTTACATTAAGAGGTACTAAAGCCAACGTGTTTTTTTCTTCTGTTGCACAGAATCCTAATGCACATCCACGGCCGACCTCCCAGGATTTAGCAGGGTTTTGGGATATGCTGCAGTTGTCCATAGAAAATATTAGTATGAAATTTGATGAACTTCATCAGTTAAAGGCCAATAATTGGAAACAGATGGATCCTCATGACAAGAAGGTAGAACATTGTAGATTTTGTATGCTTCATTTAAAACCCTGCACAAATACTGGACAGATTAAATAGGCCTCTGTGTTACAGCGTTGACGTTAAAAATGTGAAATGAAGCTCATATCAAATTAATTGCATTGTAATAACAATGTTTACATAATAATCATCTGGGATATTATCTGTAATATGTTTCAGGCATATTTTTAAACCAAATCTGTCTTTGTGAATCGGATAATGGGAATGCGGTACTTTGTTAAGCTTTACATTTAATCATATTAGATGATCAATCGTTGGAAGGAACTGCCTTATATATTGATTCTTAAAATTAAATAAATCACATTTACGGTTCATATTATTGCATATAGCAAAAGTTCTAGGTTGTGTTACTGAAAAAACTAGGGAAGCACTGTAACCATCGCTGACTTTGGTAACCAGATTACAAACAGAGCAATATCAAAAATATGCCTTCCAAAATGTTACATGAAAGAACTTCTACATCTTTTTTTTTTGTCCGTTTGTTTGGTTTTTTGTTTATTTTGGGTTTTTTTAATGGGTGATTTCATAAACAGGTTCACTTTGCTGGTAGTGTTGTTTACCAAAGGTAGCATAATAATCATCTGGAGCTTTGGTCTTTTTTTTAAATGTAGTCTTCTTCTGTCACCATGAAAAACTACCACATCTCCAAGTGTGAGCCACATTTCACTTTCCATTCTCATTTGGCACCATTGCCTTATTTTTCTCCTCACTATCCACATCGAGACAAACAGCACTTGGGTGAGCCAAAATACACAAATGTTTCAGAAAATCCTTAAAAGACAGACCCATTCCTAGAGGAATCAACGGTCTAATGTCGCGCTCCTGTAGGTATGTAATTTGATGGCTGAATTTCCACTGTGGCTGGTCTGATAGCAATGAATACAGCCAACAGGTAGGGTCACCAGAAGAAGGGGGAACATGACTTACAGGTACAGTGGCTCAGACAGGAGTCCGGGCTGCCCCAACTTACGGTCAGCTGGCTGCCGATGACCAAAGAGGTATTTTCTTTTGGACAAATAACCATAATAATATCAAACCCCATTAATCTTGCAGCAGGAAGCTTGCAAAGGCAGTGCTGGTAGCACTCTCTCTCCTCCTCCGATCAAGACTAAATACTCATTCCTGACTTAGGAGTGTCATGTTCACACCATTTGTGCACACCTAGTGTGTTTTGTAGGGGAATGAATGGGAATGTGTTTTCCTAGCCCAAGGTACTGAAGGCAAGTCATTTTCTTATCTTCTTTGTTTTTCAGTATCTATCAGAAAAGGAAGTTAAAACCGTCAGACATGCATGCACAGAAATGCTGGTATATGGTCTTTCATTAGCTTTTACAGTAAAGCGGGTAGGCCGAGTGTTTGCAATTGCAGCAGTAAGAAATGAAAGCTTTCCTTAAAAAAAAATGTGCCTTTTCTTTGCTTCTGAAAAACATTTCAAAGAGTTTCCAACAAAAAGAAGACTATAACGGGTTAAAGGAAGTTAAGTAGTGCTGAAGAAAGGGACCTACAGTCGGAAGGTAAAGATTTTAAAGAATTACACTGACTGTGTTCCTGTTTCAACGGCATTGGTCTATGATTTTAGATGAAACAGATCATCTCCTTTCCTAAAAAGGATTGGGAAAAAAAAAAGAAGAAAAACTTTCTGTGGAATTGATATTTGCAGTTGCCTTTGGCCTTTGCCACTGGGCCCTTTTTAAGCAGCATAGATTAATCCTTGGACGGAGAGAAAAAGCAAAGTATGAATAAGTGTAACTAAGCACCTTTATATTTCGAGCCATGGAAGCTGTTGTGAGCAGCATGAAAGAAAACGAAAGGGCAGAATGGGACCTTTGTAGTGCGATAAAATCCCTTCGCTCAGAGACCATGTTCACAGTTGGAAGGGGATGTAACTTAAAAGACAATCTAATTAACTTGACAAAGTCTTTGTGGCTGCCTGAAATTCAGACCTGAATACACTTTTCTTTTTCAGGAGAGATCCCTCTCTGAGGGGGGGGGGTTTGTTGTTTTTGTGTGTGTGTGTGTACATGCACCAGGATATACGTAAAAGTCCTCCTTGTTGATCGCGTATCTGGAGCTAGATGCCACCGTGATGATTAATGCATGTTCTCTTAATGGTTTTTAAGTTTTTCCTACCAGTTTTTTCTGTTTCTAGCTGATTGTAGCTTGTCATGCCTATTCAGCAGGAGGCTAGAGTTTATGAGCTTGCACAGTGAGACCCAAAGTGTGGGATTTTTGAGCAGTCATTAGGCCACTACAAAATATATACATAAATATATGGTGGTTTTAAAAAACATTTATTCTGATGCACCAGCTGCAGGCAGCTAGTTCCCATCTGCATTTGGGAACGCCAAAGCCACGGTATCTCCGTGTTGCAAGAGCGTCTAGCGTTATGCACGTAGAGAAGAGGGTGGCCCAGGAGTCGGGGCTCTCCAGAGTTCCTCGGCCACGAGTGGCGTTCGCTCCCCAGCTGCACACGACTGCGCTGGCGGCGGGAGGCCGCGTCCGAGATGCTCTCCTTTCTAGTCCCTGGCAGCGGGAGGAGACGCCTGGATCCCCCCCCGCCCTGGGGAGCCGCACTAGGCGGTTAGCGGTGGGGGCCTCGGCCCTGGCAGCGCCGGGCGTTTAACGCACCGTCCCCGAGGAGAAGTAGCTCTGCGGCCGGCCCTCCCCTCCCCTTTGCCCTTGCCCTATGTTTATGAACCCTTGAGCACAAAAGCCAGTTCACTGAAGACAGAAAGGCAGATAAGAGCTAACAAACCTTAGGTAAAATGTGTGTTCTAACTACTGACATATCCTAGTTTTTCCCGCCTTTCCCTGAGAAGCTGTATAATGCCATTAACCTTCTGCTTTGATCAGGAGAGAAGGGTCCCTCCTCCAGTGCCAAAGAAGCCATCGAAAGGTCAGGTGCCACTCATACGAGAACGCTCTCTGGAAAGCTCGCAGCGTCAAGAGGCCCGGAAACGGCTGATGGCTGCCAAGCGCGCTGCATCGGTCCGCCAGAACTCAGCTACCGAGAGCGCCGAAAGCATTGAGATATACATCCCCGAAGCCCAGACCAGGCTATGAAGGGATCCAACCGGGAGGACTCTCTCTGGCAAGACAAGCCTCATGTATAATCTGCCCCTCTAGGCTCCTGCTCAAGGTCACTACGAAGTATTTGTACCTCCTCCTCCTCCTCTCTCTCTCGCTCTCTCTCCCCTCCTCTCCCCCTCCCCTCTCTCTGTACACAGCCGCCCCGATGCTCCCAGTGAACTCCACTGCCGTGGCGTAGTTGTCGGTCCTCCGAGAGATGTCCTCTAATCACCCTTGCTTTCTGAAGGTTCGCCCATGTCATCACGATGCTTTGTCACATGTACTGATGCTGCCACTTTGCCTCATGTAAACGAGTACGATCCTTTTTTTTTTTTTGTTTGAAACAAATAAACGCAGCGCTCAGACTTCCACACACCCGCGCACCTGTACAGTAGATACTCCGTTTAACTTACTCATGATCTTTAGTTGACCTAAAGCTAGTCTGTTACCCAGTGTACAGCAATATCAAACTGTAGGGGACTTTGGAAATTTCAGTCATGCAGGGTGATCCTTTCGGACTCTGCCGTCTTCCTCACAAAAGATGAAAGGAGCTATGACTCGGATTCCCTTCTTTTTATTACTGTTTTTTTTAAAGCAGATGGCGCACTTTATTCTAAACCTCTGAATCACACCTTCTCACCTGAATTTAAGGAGTCACACAAGGGGAGAGGGCTGGGGCAGGGGGGGGGCCGGGGGGAAGGGGGAGAAAAAAACCCCAGCTCTGGGAGGTGAAAAGGTGGAAGTATATCCCGCAGGTGAGATGGCGAGGGATAGAAAAGATCCTGTGGAAGGATACCTGCACACTCACAGCTGCACAAACTGCCTCATTTTTATTTCATCAATCACTACTTAAACATTTCAATCAGCAGAAGATTGTAAATTCGATCTTCCAGGGAAATAATCTATTTTGAAAGGCAATAAAAGAGTGAAAAGGAAGGAGATAAGAAGCAATGACAGTTGAAGAGATAATATAAAAGAAGGATTTTCTTGTCCAAGTATTAAGAATTTTTAAAATTGTACTGTATTGTCAATTCCTCTTGTATTGTATTGTATGGATTATATTGGTTAAAAAAAAAAAGAAAAAAGAAAAAAAGCTTGGTTTTGTTGATGTCTTAATCTCGGTGGGACCATCCAATCTCACATGTCCACGAAGCCACACACGGACACCTGTAGGCAAATTGCTGTACATGGCGCCTCTGATGCTTTTCCAGGCCAGGCTTGCTTTGCTCTATCCACGGCTGGTTGTATGCTACAGTTCAGACTCCTTATCACCAAACGGTCCATATCTAGGAGTAAGTTTCTAATTCAGCCTCCTCTTAATAGTATAAAATACCCATTTGAACAAGAACAATAAAGTATTTTTCACAAGTTGTGGGATCAATATGAACTTAATTTTTTTCACAACAAGCCTTCCTACCCTAGCTTCTGCCATTGTTTCGCAATCATGAAAAATATGCATCCCAAGTAGCTCATTAATAGTGGGGGGAAATGGCAGACAATAGGGCTGGAGAGGAGCCTGAGAGGTCAGCCCCTGCGTGTCTGTCCCCCTCAGCCACCCCTGGCTGAGGCAGGAGCTTGTTCTCCAGCTCCTCGGACGAGGAACGATGCTGACCACACCACTACCGAAATCTCTTGTGCCAACATTAGGAAAGCCGTATGTCAGGCGTGTCGCTGAAAGCAAGTTGTGTGCGTGGGTGTGAGTGTGTGTGGGCGTGTGCGCGCGCGCGCACACGCGTGCCTAGCTGGCATGTGCTGCTGAAAGCAGTATTAGCGTGAGCCGGTGTGGATGACGGGGCTGGTCCGGGGCAGAGGAGCACCGTGTGGCCCCCCGGTGTGTGCGCAGCCCTCCGCTGATGCTTTCCGGACCCCTCCGCTGGTCCCTGCGTTCTCTTTGCCCCGGCTGTTCAGGGCAGAGGTACACGGGAGAGGAAGGCAGGCTGCTTTCTGCTCCCGATGGGAACAGGCACAGGGACAGCCCCCCCCATGGAGGGGCACAGAGTGCAGCCATTGCCGCACGCCAGCGCTGGCTGGCTGTGCCTGTAGCTGTTAAACCTGTATGGACGGTCCAACCTGTGAAAAATCCCGCTGCACGGGTGGCGTAATTCTGCAGCTTGCACTTAAAAAGCATTTTAAAACGTCATCAAAAAGTTAAGCTCTTGCTAAAACTATTCATCGAGATCATGCCAGACAGCTTCTTTTCCTACGACATCATAGCCAGGTGCTAATTTAGTTTCATTCAAGAGAATAGGAGAGGTAATAGGTTCTGACACCAAGTGTTTTCATGAGAGCATACTAAAACCACTAGAGAATTTGCTACCTCTCAAAGCCATTGATATCTGAGCTATGTCTTTATAAACAGGGCACAAATATTTACTGCTGTGGTTTACAAGATAAGGGCTAATAATTTAATATATAAAAGACTTTTAACTAGAGTAATCAGAAATCCAGTGTAACCCTAGCGTGCTTTGTGTTACAGGAGCTTCAAAAGGTTTGACCCTCTAAGCGTTTGAATACCAGTGTATTTGCTAGTTTTGAAACACTGCGTTTAACTTCTAGCAGCAACGAAACATCACCGTGTTTGCAGTATGTAATAGTGCCAACTGCCACTTTTGAGCATATATAGTCATAGGAAGTATTAATTATTTGGAACTCATTTGTACTGAAATATTCAAAGCAGTATCCAGGTGAGAGTCCACATTCACAACTGTCGCAGACTTACTTAGTTTTGTGAACGTTTTATGAAAGATGAGTTAAAACTTTGGTTGACAAGTGGCTACAGAAATTTATATCCAGCAAGTTCCTCCCTAAAAAAGCAGAAAAGCTAAGACTATCTAGTCTTGTACATTACAAATTATTGTATTTGTATATCATAGAATATTTTTCGTATCTATTTTAAATGAATTTATTGTTAGCTGAATGCCTATTAGTTCATTTGGCGCTGGAGAGGGTATTATAATGTTTGCTTAGTTTTTTAGCAAAATATTAAAAAATACAGCCAAGACCAGAAAATATAAACTAGAATAATTCTGCCCCTAGAATGCCACTAGTTAACCACTTGACTCATTTACCGACACTAATGCTAGTATATTTGCTCTATCATCTGTTTTAGTATAATTTGTAACTATTTGTTTTTAGTCTAACCTGCCCAGTCTATATTAAAAATGTCTATATTCTGTTTCACTTCAGGACTAAACTCTTGCTTTTTTTTTTCTTGGGGGAAATTTTAGAAAAGGTTGTTTTTGTCTCCTGCTTCAAAAGTTAAAAAAAAAAAAGTATTTATTATATTTTTTGCAGATGTTTCCATAAAATTCTCATAATCTTTTTGTAAAGAAAGATGAAGAAATGGATTAAAGATTTTTAATATTTGAAAAGGTAAATAGAAATAATTTATTTGTAATATATTTCAGTTTATTTATTGGTGTTCCCTTAATGCTTTGATGTGCACTATCACTTTAATTTAAACTGTATCTTTGTGAATTTATTGGTTTTTTGGTTTGGGTTTTTTTTTTTTAAGGAAAATGGTCAAATGCATATTTTAAGTAACTGGAATGTAAATCACTGGCCTACCTGCATTCCCAAATGTGATTTTAAAAATGTTTTTGATTTGAAACAAAAGACACAAATTTGAAAGCCTTTAGACAGAGGAGAGTGTTTTTATGGCTTAACGATTTGGGTTTCCATAGGATTATCTATCTAGTTTGTGTGTGGACAGGAAAATGTAAATAGATGAATGTTTCCCATAATGTAAAAAGAGCAAATTAATAAAATAATTAATGCACTGCTTGTAAGAGCTGTGGGTTTTCAATGCAAATTCGTTCTCCCAGAACTGCCAAGGCGTTTCATTTGATGTGGTCAAGGATAAAAGCACGACAAGCAGAATGTTTCTCTTAAGCACTCATTGCTTAAGACCGATCCTGCAAAGTCTCATACGAAGCATCCCGCTGAGCGCCCTGGAAGGGCTCATCTGCACAGAGTTACTCACAGGCGTAAATGTTGCCGTGATCAAGGCCTTGAGCCTTAGCAAAATCTTCAAAGGCACTTCTGCACGGAGCCCGGCCAAACCTCGCTGAAGATGTCAGGAGTTACACTCATGGCTTCAAAAGAAGCAGCAAGAAACCCCCAGCCTGTTTCTTTTTCCCCTTGCTGGTTCCCTTCATCTTGCGCTTATCTCCGGTGGTGGCTGAAACGCGGGGGGCGAAAGAGATCCCTGGTAGAGATAGCTGACTTTCCCTTCACTGGAATCCTGCTTCCAGACGGGGTTTTTCCCGGTAGGTGAAATAAAGACAGTCACCAAATCCCATAGAAATATGTCCTGGATGGTGTTGTTCATGGCTATACCAGCATTTAAACAGGGTTCTGATTCAGTCTATAGAGCCTAATAGTTACATGAATAGCGTGCCAGTGCTGCACCATGTACCGTTTGCCCGCGTTTAGACCCTCAGCCCAGGAAGATCAGAAAGATTTGTGTTAGGGATCTATAGGCAGGGAAACTTCTGCTTAAAGGTTTATTACCACCGAGATGAAGGGATTTCTCTTCATCTGCTGGAATTTATGTTCTCGTTGGTCACTGATAAACTGATACACCAGGGATGGAAAGAAAATAGTTTTATTATTTAAAAACCTTTCTGAGGTGGCTGGTATCTTTTTGTAATGAGAACAGACCAGAGGACATAAAATAGCAGATATGTTTCAAGCTGTTCTCTGGCAGAAGAATGAAGACGTCTAAACCGTGGCTCATAGCCCTGCCTTTCATGCATGCTTAAGGTAAACTTTATCCCTATTTATACTCAATGTTCCCTTCCAGATCAAATCATGAGCCTTCCCCACAAGCACAGCTTGTTGTCAGTTTGTTTGCCAAAGTCTGTTCTCTCCTGCTAGACATTTATTTTTTCAGCACGCAATAGGCAAATAATACATTTCAACCGTCAGTTTGGAGCATGCTCGCCTATCAGATCTGTTGAGAGTTGGTGTTGACTTTGAGCTGAGATTTTTGATAGCAATTAATAATAAAAATATTGGCTGCTCTGCTGCTATTGGCATTTGTCGTTGGAGTCATAGGTTTATACATGATGTGGAGTGCAGTCAACAAGTGAAGTTCTCCTTTCCCACTATGCGTCACGTAACGGGGTCGGGTCAGCCCCACCAGCCTGCGATGCACAGGTGGGCTTGCACTGAGCAAACCTGGGACCAGCACCCACAGTTGAAACACACTCATCCCCTTTCCCTTTAGTCTGATGCTATGCCAATGACCTAAAAAAAATTGCCATCCTGCCACGGCAAGCTCATTCACAACCATCTTCCCTTCCCCATGCTTTTGTATGCGGCAGGGAGGTTTTTACAGCCCCTCTTCTGCGCTGCTGCTTGGCTGCTGTTGTGGCAGGAGAAGGTAGCTGCTGTCACTTGATTCATCAGGATGCATTTGGATGCCAGCTGCAAGACATGACGTGACTGGCCTTTCCAGCCAGCGGTCAGGCTTTCCCACGCTTGGGTCCCATCGGCGGGCAGCATCCTTTTTGGTAGCGCGGGCGAATACAGCGGGTCCTCTATTGCTCTGTGAGTCACACGCCCGATCCGCAGCAAGACAAAGGGACGAGGAAAGGAACAGGGCTTCCTGGTAATTGTGTTTTTCATGGTTCTCTTCGCTGATCCGGTAACAACAGAATCATAGAAATTAGAGACAGAAAAGCTCTGCTGGGGCATTGTGTTAACACTCTGCCAGTTCCAGATTGTGATCTACCGAGCTGTGGCAGGTAAGTCATCACCTCCCCGGTTGTGCTCCAACCAGGGGGAAAAAACCAACATATCAAAGGAGAAAAAAAAAGAGATATATTAAAAAACAAGCTGAGCTGTGACATTGCCACCACCTATTATGGGTGACTCCTGGTGCAGAGGCCTTCATCGTATCAACTTGCACGGAACAATCTCCGTGGCGGGGTGCCGGGCTTTTCCTCGTTTTTAGCCAAGCAGAATGGAAGCAATTATGGATTTTGCCAGCTCTATTCAAAGAGGAGAAATACTGGAGCACTGCAGAGCCCCGGAGAAGGCAAAGGCTGCATGGCCCCCGAGCTGCACCGCCGCCGCTCTGCCCCATTTCAAAGCTGTGAAAGGTTCAGGCAAAGGGATGGGCCTTGCCGGAGTTAAAGAAAAGCAGTAGGACAGAGTGTGACGGATGTTTCATGGTATCAAATGTCTCACCGAGGTAAGTCACTTGTGTAAACAACTGTGTGCTGAGGCAAACATCTTAGTTTGGAGATGGTAACTAGGGACCCGAGATGTTAAGTAGTAAAAGGTAACCCATTCCGATGTAACTAACCTATTTCCCCAGTGGGAGTGTCCAGCCTATCACTTATCCCTGGCTTTTAACTACAGAATTATCGAAGTCATGTCCTTAAAATAGTATGGCTTGTTTTTTCCCATTGTACTGGCTATTGGTGCTCAGAATTGCAATCTGGAATCACTTCGTGAGCATATGTTCAGCGATGGATTGCTGCAGTCCTTGAGCCAGAACTGTGATCATCCCTGCTTTTGTTGTGTGTGCTCCACAAAATACGTAGCACTGAGATGTTAATGCATTGCATGAGTTGGGCTATGTTATTTGTCATCTTATAGCATGTTCTCTTTTCTTTGTTTTTGGAATAAGAATTTGTCAGAAGAACTCACTGTGCTCCAGTCATTTTGCCAGTCTTGGGAAGAAAACTTTCCTACTGCCTGAAAAAAAAACAATACTGAAACTTCTTCAATTTGTAGATAGTTCTGGCAAATCATGGCTATGCTAGGCCTAAGGGGGGGAAACGGACATAACTGATGCACTTCAGCGTGTGTCATTCCTCATGTCTCCACACAATAATTGACAGTGAAAGGGAAAAAACTGGTACCGGTCAGGCAGCTCACAGATGATGCACCAAAACTGCGATGGCATTCTGCCGTGCTGTGGTACTGGGGCGAAATGAGCACTGAGAGCATGGGCCATGGTACCGAGAGCCAGGGAGTGCCACGAGTGGCCCTAGGGAAGGAGGAAACCAGGAAGAAGGAGAGGGACTTGGCAGAAGAGCCTGGATACCACCGTTAAAGCTGCAACGAGTTCATCCGTGACCAAAGCGTTTGCTGTCACAATCTGTAGCGACAGCTGAAGGGGGAGATTCCTTCCCTTCTTGGAGCAACGTTTCGTTAAGTAGTCTCTAAATATCTGAAATCCCTTCCCAGTGCATCAGTGGCACCATAACCACAATTTACATGATGTGCCGGGGCAGCATCATGCCCTCAAGGAGCCTCTGGGCCCCCAGCTGAGGGCAGGGGAGATGCAAGTCCCTGGGCAACACTGGGGCTCGCGTGGGGCAAGGCTTTGTCACGCGCTACTGAAATGACGCCAACTCTAGGGGAACGTGGCGTGGATTTAACACAAATAACGTAACCCAAAAGTAACCCAGGTCAGTTCATGGCTGCTACTTCCGTGAAGTAAGCCTTCATGGTGGGAAAGAAGAGATTGAAAGGGTGAGTCTTGTTTTCATCTCGCTAGCAACTGTTTTAATCCAGCATAAACACCAGTGTTTCATTTTTAGTGAAGTTACACAGTTGCATTTGCAGTGTTGGAAGAGAAAGGAGACTTCACCCCAGGCTAATTGCCAGCTGTGAAATTTAGCCGAGGCATAAAGATGAACCTTTAGCAGCTTCATTAGGAACATGTCCGTTTGTCAATCTCCGAGTGAACCCAGAAGAGCTATGCTTAAAACACTTGAATTTTAAGTCATGGTCTTATGCGAGTGGATCCTATGGCCTTGCTCACTGCCCTGACTCATCACAGTAAATACTGCTGTGATTTAAAAAAATGTAAAAACCGGTGACTTATGTCAATGAAGCTGTATGACTACATAAAGCAAATAGCATCTGTGATAAATAGATAGCGTGTATCAATCTGAAAGACTCTGTGAAGTACTCTTTTGTATTACTAACCTAATGCTTCAACTGACAATGAGAGGTTTCCTTTTGTTTACATCTTTCCTGGCAATAGCATCATGACAACTGCAGCCTGTCTGCAAGAATGCACATGGACCTGGGAACCCAGCCATACGTTAGCAAACTGTGGTGTACTCCACGCGTTTCTCGTCCTTTGCTTAATAGCCTTGTGCTTGTATACAAAAGGGGAAAAAAGCTACTTCTCTGCAGTGCCACATTCATTGCGAAGATTCGTGTTGATCAGCTTCTCCCAGGCAATGCTGAGATTTCAGGTAGGAAGCAGCTCACCCCCCGTATTTGTCCTCTCTGAGCTAAAATATTTCTTTGTAGAAGGCGGGGAATAAAACCAGGAAACCAAGCCAAAACAAAGAAAACCTGTTGAAGCACGCAGAGTTTGTCATTAAAGTGTAATCCAAGCAGATTTTGTTTGTCAACAGTTGCATGAGCCAATATAACAATATTCTAAAACGATTTTTAAGTGGAAATGTTTTCATGTCAAGTAGCACATGTGAGCTTAATGCTAATGGTCCAAGGCTTTCCCAAGTGTCAAGCGAGCGCGATGCGGCTGCTGTCGCAGCATCTCTGCCACATGCGTTAGCCATAGCCGCCACTGCCAGGGTCTGTCAGCTGAGGTGCCGCTGTGTGGGAACTTCCCCTCATGACGCGTCCCTCACTCATACAGTAAGAGGACATTGTGCTGTAGGAGCCACGTGTTTTCTGCTTTACCTTGCACTGATGCCAAGTCAGAAATCCCACCAGAGCAGAGTGGACAAATCTCCTTAAACACCAATAAGTACACTCACCTGGGAGAGAGGTTTAGCATTCAACTCATCCAGCTTTTGTTCAAATATCTTTACACCTCAGCTCTCTCTCTCTCTCATTTTTCTGTAGACAACATGAAATTCTGCTCTCACACCTCAGGAGCCAGTGTACTATATTTGCTGTGGACTTTCAGCATTATAACTGGGAGCAGAAGTTGGATCCGTTTTTTTCTTCCTCTCTCAAAAGGTCATGGAAACATGAAACTGCAAAAGTGTAATTCTTCTCTGTGTCACATTTGTGTAAGCCCAGAGGGCAACATGGCAATGGTATTTTTAATGCTTCCCCCCCCCCGCCTTTTCAATCCACAGTCCTTGGCATATCTGGTGACAGCTCACACAGCAACACACTTACTCTCACATCGCTCCTTCTAAGAAGTTGCTTCTGATGAATATTGACAGCACCTGAAAGGGTCCCAGCCACCGCGGCGCACGCGTGCTAAGCAGGGGGAAGAGGGGGGGGCCGTATCGCAACACTTGGCCTCATCGCAGGTTTTCTGGTGCGGTGCTGCACGGTCACAATCCACAGTATTGGGCACACATGTGCACGGTTATTGTTAAATTGTAAATATTGTAAGAAGGGATTCAGCGTGATTTAATATTCCTATTAGCGTGCCTCCAAAGCCCCAACTAGAGAAGCTGCGCTGTGCTGGGCTGAACACTGTGCAAATATTGACGGTTCCTGTCTTGCAGTGTTTACAATCCAAGAAGGAGCCCTGCACCAGAGCTCTCTACTACGATTTTGTTATTTGTCTTTGGGAATGAATTGCATGATTTAAAGCGTCATATATGAGCATGTCCTTTCTTTTGCCACTACTAGGAGAGCAATTACTCTACAAAGACCTGTGAAGGCGAAGTCCTATACCTAAAGACTTTATCATCCTGACCAAGAATTAGTCTTTTGATATAAACCCAAAAATTCAATACTTTTTCTGCAGCTGTAATATTCTACAATAAAAAGTGACCTCACGGTTCCCAAACCCTTGCCAGGTAACAATGATTCAGCAAGAGCAGGGCAAGGCATCGCTTTGCTGCTCCTGGACTGGGACACGCTGTCAGGTAAACTCACTCTAAGCCTTAATGGAAGAGGCTGCTCCCAAAGCCACAACACTGATAAGACACGGATATGTGGTAGTGGTTGTGGAGAAACCCAAAGCGGGAATCAGGTAAGTTAACATTACACATGTATATAGTACGAGCAGATGCTATAGGAATGGCTTTTGGCCCGAGGCCAAGTGTGCAGGGCGGCTGCAAGTGCCTTGCTGAGGGTGCCGGTGTTTGGAAAGGAAATGACAGTTTCTACAGCTGCGAGCGTCGGCACTGGCGCACAGCTTGGCTATGCCCTTTCTCCAGGTGAGGATAAAACCTCTGCAAGGGAGTCAGGAGCTGCGCTGCCCCTTGGAGTACGGCCAGGCGCTGCCGCCATCCGTCACGCATGCACAACTCCTTCAGAGTTCAAACGCAAAGTTGCAAAAGATTTGTTATTCCTCAGGGTGCTCTGAAGATTTATGTACTGTCACCTACCCGGGCAGTGGGAGATGTTTACCAGTCTCCTGTGTCAGCTGAGCTCAGGGAGCAGTAATGTGATTACAACACTCGCGCGCCCAGAAATGCTTTCTGGCTCTTCGTATCTCCTCGCCTGATCTCCAGGACAGCTCACCAGTGTTAAAAATAAAAAAAACAACACCAAAACACTACCCAGATCCAAACCATGTGAGGTGTGGGCCCAGAAGCATCTCTAGCATTCCCCTTTTCCCCTGCCATTACAGTCTTTGATTTCATAAATGATATTTGTTCTTCCCCCAAGCCTTACCTCATTTGGGGGCAGGGGGAGGCTTAGAGTCAGGGGTTTCACCCGCAGGCAGGTTATACCTGCAAACATGGGAGTGCACATGGAAGGATGGCCTCACGCCACCGTCGCCACTGCGTTGCTTGCCAGAGCACTTCAACAAGAGACGGAAACTGAGATTTCAGCTCTCGGCCTCTCCCTCTTCCCCGCACAGGGAAGCTCGTACCTTTTTATTGCTGCCCCCACCGCCGTACACACAACGCCTCGGGGCCGCCGCCAGCACTTCCGTCTGCGCTGTGCAAACACCGCTGTGCCCTTTCTCTGCACAGAGTAATAATAGTGCAGCCCTCTTTCCCCGCTCCCGGGAGCAATGGCGTGGGCACCGAGCGGCAACTACAGACGGTGTCCCAAGGTCTGGTTAATGTTTCAGCACCTGCCCATCACAGGTTGCACTTTGAGCCGTATACAGTGCATTATTGGCGATTCTGGCGTTTATAGGTTTGTTTCCACCAACTGGTTGGGTGCCTTCTCTTTTTTAAGAGGAGGCTGACACCAGAAATCTCAGGTCACGTCAAAGCACCTGATCTCCGCTCACACCGGTAAAAAAACAGTAAGCGTTCTGCCATCAGCATAACCTTGATTTCCACAGATTTTGGTTTTTTTTGCACGTGAGAAAAGGCTGCGGCATCGCCGGATGCCCTGTGAACAGCCGACGGGGCAAAGTTCTTGTTTCCTTTGTAGTGAAAAAGTTCAGGGCCAGATTTTGATTATCACAAGGAGTAGTAAAGTACACAGAGCAGAGATCGCACATTGGGTAAGAATTATCACCGAGGTGAAAAACCCAAACAGAAACAGCAAAACAAACTCGTGCCCAGCTGAGGCAGCGCTGCCCCACATTCTGGTGCGCGCAGCCCTGTACCTGCGCGGCACACACGGCTTATGAAAAATGCCAGGCCGTGCTCTGGAGGCAGCACAGCCTCCCCTGGCATGGCACGGGACCGCGGCACAGCTGCCATGGGAGTCCTGCCAGGGTGGCTGGGCGATGGAGGGCTCATCCTGCCCTTTCGACAGCTTTCTTCAACATGCAAATTAAAATAAATCAGGTGAAGTACCAAAGTCCAGTATCATGTCACTTGGCTTACATACCAAAAAAAAAAAAAAAAAAAGAGAAGAAAAAAGAAAGAATGGAGAAGGGATCAAGGGATCTCTATTTTTATTTTTTAGCAGGATCTGCTACCCTGAGCCAGGGTTAGGATGTAAAGCACAGTTGTTTCAAATGTGGTGATGCATGTACTCCCACGCTACACCCAACCTGCCTCTTTACAAGGGTTTGAGTATTTTTACAAGTCTGGGAAAGAGGAAAATTAACATTTAACACAAAATTAAAGTCCTGCCTGACAGCTCCCCAGCTGCGGGCTGTGACCACGCTGTGTTGTTGCTGTGTCCTGCCTTGGTTGGGCTCCGGTGCAGTCTTGGCTCCCCTCAAGGTTCCCAAAGAAATTGTTTTGTCTCATACCGTCAGATTCACCCACCCCCATGCAAATATCCCCCAACCGGCAGAAGTCATGGGGATTTAGAGGCAAAACATGAACATCACTGTGGCTGTATGGAGAAAAACGCAGCCAAAGGACCAAGTTCGCAGACTCTGCTTGTAAATGCCACCGGCGTACATGAGAAGAGCTCTGAAAAATCTCGCCGCTCCAGCCTTGCACAACTGCACAGCGAGCAGTGAGGGGTAGAAGCCGTGGGAACTGGCAGCAGGGTGACACAGGAGAGCGTCAGGACTGCCAAACTATTCAGCTGCAATCCAGAAACTGAGAGTGGCAGCAAGAGCCATCTTCCCCCGCCTCCCTGCCCTGCAAAACATTCCCTCTCCTAGAAATTTGCATAAACCTGTGTACATTTCCTGCAGTCCTTGGGCAACAGATAGAGTTGTGGTTCAACAATTTACGGGATCAAAGGCAGATTATGATCCTATCGCTGGAACAGTTAAGTTTTTACACATGGGCTTTTTAGATATCATTTCTTAAAGATCAAACTCTGATGTATCCCAGGGAAGTAAGTTTAGGCAAACCACATTGCTGAGGAGCGGGAAGGATTATTTATTTTTTCTTACGCATAACCGAAAGGTTTATTAGGGCTTTCTCAAAACCCGTAGCTCTCGCCCTGTACTCAGCCAGCGCTGATGCCGGCCGCAGTTTAAAATCCCCAAGGTGGGTCTCCCGGGCTGCCTCGCAGCAGGGGATTTCCTAGGGCAGGAAGCGCATCCCACACGGACGGACGCTCAGCCAGCTCTTCCTTCAATGGCAGAAAGGGCCGAGGCACCGAGGGCCGGGCTACGGCTTTCACAAGCGCCTCGCGTACGATTTCCCTGCTCTCCATCCAGGCCCCTGGCAGCTGGATAGGAAGCGGCACGTAATTAGCCCCAGGTGGAGGGAGCAGCTCCAGCTCTGCGCAACGGCAGCTCCCCGCACCCTGCCAAGGGAGCCCGCAGGCACTGGGGATGGCGTCCGGGGCAGCCCGCTTCAGCCCAGACCAGCTAGCAAATGCGGAAGAGGGCTGGGGTAAGGCAAGGATTACAGGCAAATCTTCAGGGAAGTAGAGGATCCGAAGTCAAACTCCCACTGAGCTCAACGAGCATCACAGAGCGGCAGGGTCACGCCGCCGATGAGTCACTTCTGCCAGACGGGGAGAGTCTGGCTAATGTGGGCATCAGCTGGTCAGCGCTCGCCTCCTCGCTCCTCTCCTCCAACCCTGTGGAAGGAAACCTGAGCCTCTGTACCACTGCATTTGAAAGGAAAGGAAACAAAATTTCTCACAGTGGAAATACCTGTTGCTTATCAGTGTAAATAGGAGGGAAAATGGTGCCACCCCCCAAACCTCCATGTGTGCTGCTTGTTTAAATTCAAGTTGCCACATCAGAGGAAGCTCAGGTACTGGTGCTGGCTGTTGCCACACTCCCCAGCCAGGCTTCGCGTACTGCCCTCCCTGAGACCACCAGCACTCTTCTGGCCTGGGGACCTGCACCGCTTCCACTGCTCCCATGATCACATCCAGGTGAAGGAATAAGGTGTTGCCAGACTGAGTGGGAACTCTCCCACAGAGAGACCTGTGTGCCCGCGTTCCCACCACCTCTCCTCCTACGGTCCAAAGAGACGGTAGGGGATGCCACTCTCCTTTCAGAGGGTGACTGGGACATTCCCCCCTGCCCAAGGTGTCATAGACACAGTAGGTGAGAAATAAGACCAGCTATCTCTCAAAGACCCAGAGCACATCTATTTTTTTCCCGACCAAGCAATGAAGGAGGCCGCCTACATTTGAGCAGCCTCCAGAAAGTCAGGGACAGCCCCCAGGGCCAGGGCAGGTGATACGGTGACAAGTCCCAGCATGCAAGATGAAGCTGGCTGAAGCTGCTTGTGGCAGGACGGAGGGAGCAGGGGGTCAAGGAGGCCTGGTTTGGTAGAGGAAGGGAGGTAGTGGGACTGGTAGCTTTACAACAGACACTATGTGCTTTTCAGATGTAAATCTATACACTAAAAGGAGATATTTACAGGAGGTTTTTTCCATGTATCACCAGCTAAGGAAGAAAGACTTTTCAGGAAGCCCTTGGAGAAAGTTGGCAGCACATCACTGGAAATACCTTGGCTGAACACAAGCCAGCTGAATTTAACATGAAGAATGAGTTACAGCAGCAACTGCCTAAGTAGCTTTTAATACGATAACCTGAACTAACCTTTCAGTCGAGGCTGGCAGAGGAATGTCTGCTTCACACCTCACCTGGGGAAGGCCTGTGGCAGCAGAGCCAGGACTGCGTGCTGCAATCAGAAACGCCATCAACTTGAAAGTAAAAACAATCCCTCCATTTTTGAAAATGCCCGATGGATTTTATCACTAATTGCTTCTCTCTTCAGATTACCCCTGTCACAGCACAGAAAGCAGAAGTTAGAAAAAAGCCGAGCTATCTACACAGGGAAGATGTGCTTTCTCTCATGAACAGAAGTTGATTTGTTTGCATCAGAGCAAGATTTGCTGTTGTGGTTAGTTTAGCAGGGTAGCAAGGATCAGATGACTTTCAAAACAGTACAAAACTAGTCAAAATAATCTCTAACCTAGTTAAATGCACTATGCATGATATGTAAGCACTCTCAAGTCAAACAGGGAGAGAGATGGTAGAGGGAGAGTTCAAACAAGGAATGAGACTAGAAGTACAAAAGAAAACAAAATAAGACATTTGGCACAAGGTCAGGCAATCAGAACATTGCAGGCTAGAAAAGGAAGTGAAATTACAGGCTCTGGCAAAACAGCTGAACGCTTACTCAGGAAAATTACAAAACTGTTGTGATCCTTACCATCAGTTATGTGTCTGCTATCCAGAACAATTTCTAAGACAAGCTACACAAACTCATAAAAGCAAGCTGGAGGACATCACATTCTTCCTGCAGTCAGTCAAGTGATTTTTGGTTTTTATATATATATATATGTATATACAGATATATATAAAAATACCAGGACCATATATATATAGTGTCCTTACTAGAATATATATACATATATATATAGTGTCCTGGTAAAATCTATAAGCTGGTGGTAAATTACGATCAAGATTGTCTTTTCCATCAACAGCTTCTAAAGGAGAGGTCAAAAGGCCAAAAGCCCCCAGCCAAGCACTAAAATCTATTCACCAATCAACAGGAAACAATTTTGCTCCTGCAAAGGAGCTAGGACACTAGAGGCAAAGTTGAGATAGGAAAGAATACTCAGTTTTATGCTGAAACTAGATAGGACACATCAGTTAAAGACACCAAAAGGTTTATCCCTAGCATAAGCCGCTCTGGCCCTAAGTGTTTGTTTGTAGGGGAGGAAGCAGCAGCAAGCTTGATGTGCATGACGCATCATTTCCCAAAGAGCTATTAGACTGTATGGAGTTCAGAGGCAGGACCAAACATTTTCTGTATATTTATTGAATACTATACTGGTAAAACATAGAGGCCTCACAATAGGGAATTATTTCCTTACTACTGATAAAAATGAATATTCTCAAAAAGAAGCTGAGCCCTGCCAACCCATGAGATATCACTGATGGAGAAGCTCCGGGAACACTTGCCAGGGCAGTATTTCCCCAGCAGCGTGACAACGGCGGAGAGAAAGAGAGACTCAGAGAAGCCATGCAAACATGTATACCTCCTGCAAAACCCACAGCACTGGGATTGACCTGCTCTCGCTGTAGTCAAGTCAATCCTCTTCATCATCAGCTGAATGATGTGATGAAAGGCTCACAACAAAAACCACGTGTGGGGTTTATATATGCCCAGACAAGGGTTCTTCACTGCGAAGAGGATCACGTTGTTACACACCTACAGACAGGGCTCGCTGCCCAGGGCAGGCACTGGCTAGGCTGCAATTAGAGAAACCAGCCACAGCCCTGGTCTGTGGTCCCAGAGAAGTTGTCCAAGAATAAACAGGGTTAGATAGTTGTCAGCTGCACTCATTCAACCCATCCTCACAAGCTGCCACCTGCCCCCTAGTTAAGTCACTAATTCAAAGCACTGCTACCTGTGTGCATCTGTACAGGTTTATTACGCATTGGTGTAAGCAGCTGAAAGATCAACACTTTGTTTGTCAGTAGAAACACGTGAAATTTGGCAGATACCCTGCTATCCAGTGGAACAGGGATTAGTTGGGAGACAGATGTGACTTATGCATGTCTGCATCAGCTCCAGGAACCATGATTCATTTTACGCAGTGAGGCAGCATTGCAGTGCTACAAAGGGCTGTGCAGTTTATCTGTTGTTGGAAGCTACCCTAGTCTGCAAGCCTGTGTAGCAAGACTAGTGATACTGGCCAGTTTTAGTCCCAGACCTGATGCCTCAGAGCTGAAGGCATTAGAAAGCTTCAGAAAGAAAAGGGAGTTTTAAGGCAGATAAAGCCAGTTTCGAAGGGAAAGGTGAGCAAAATGGCTAAATGCCATATGGCTTCAAGCCATCAGCAGGAATGCATGCAAAATTTAGATGAAGAAAGTAGTCTGAGTTTTGAGTTTGTAGTATAGCTAGCATCAATTTATGTGATTTTCTCTGTGTGCGTAACTCCAGGCATTCATTGTCATGATAGGGACCGGAATAGACACTGGACCGCATACAGCACACATGGATGTAATTATTATGTCTGGAACAGCAACAGCTTTAAGTGACGTTTTGCTAGAGAGAGTGGCTAATCTAACCTCTTCTCCTTCAGTCTGAACACTGGAGCTCATGGGAGAAGAGCCCGCTGAACCAGCGAAACAGGATAGAGACGTAACAACTCCAGCAACTGGTGAACAAGAGACTTAAAACAAGTAATGTCCTGAAAAGTGAACATGCGCTGTATTCGTGCCAGTAATCCCTATTTGGCAAAAGCCAGGAGGTAAGCTGACAACTACAAGATGCCAAGAAGAGGAAGAAAAAAGAAAACCCAAATGAGCTTTAAAAGAACTACAAAGTACTCCAGGAATAGGTTTTAAGCGTTAACAAGAAAACTGCATAAGCGCTGCGAGAAAAATGATGAATGAAAACAGACTTTGACAGGCAGCACACAGTTAACTGCAAATGCCCTAAATACCATAGGTACAAAAGTGACACTTAACAGGGTCATGGTGCACCTGGGCTTCCAGCTGCACCACACCTTCTGCTGGCTGGGCTTCCCGCTGCAGGCTTCCCGCCTCTCCAAGGGGAAAACCATGATCATTCACCACCACCACCCACACGCTCTCTCCCTGGTTTCTGCTTACTTTCTCCTGCCACCCCTTTTCCAGTGAGGTTATTGCCTGCACCCCTCTGCCTGGGCAGCAGCATCCCTCCGGCCGCAGAGCCAGCGCTGCCCGGGAGCTTGCAGACGGGCTGCACTGCCCTCCCAAAACGAGTTATCCCGGTTCCGTGCTCTCCCTGCGCCCCTTCCCTCCCCCATAGCACATGAGGCCAGCTGTTACACCTTCAACGGTTTTATAGACGTGTACATTGACCTCATGGCAGAAGCCGGGAGACTTGTGGGATACCACAAGCCCTCCCCCAAGCAGGCAGGGAGACACCACCCCCTCACGCACGCAGGCAGTGACACCAGTCTCAAGATTCCCTCCCTGTTGTAATTATTTTTGCTCTGTGCAGAGACTTATCACATGCAGCTGTCACAAGTTGTTTACAAGACACAAAAGCCATGAAAACAACGCTGACGAAGTCTGCGTGTGAACTGTTTTCCCTGGCATAGATTTGTCATACCTCTCAGCTCACTTAGGCCCTGGCTGGCTGCGCGGTCTCCAGTAATGCACGGCAATGCCTTCCCTTCATCTTCAGAGTCAGCCTAAGTGTGTGTTTTCAGTCAGAGGTCAGGTTTCGACACAGCTGCCTTGCAATTAGGTTTATCACTGCTGCAAGAACGGCAAAACTGCCCGTCTCGTCTCATTGTTTCTTTCTACTGCTTTTTTTTTTAGCTTATTCCATGGTAAAACAAGTTTCCAGAAATAAACTTTTCCTTTGCTCTACCAGGGATGAGTAGCCGGCGCGTGAAGCCTTTAGTTTGTTACTAGGACTCCCGCTCAGTTCTGGATCCTAGCTCCACCCGATGCCCTACATCTACCTACCTTTCATAATTTTATCTGGAGTTACTTCAAGTTTCTGCTCTGAAAGAATAGGTTCAGGCAAACTTCAATAGCCTGCACCAAAACTATCAGTGCTAGATTACAGGAAAGCAGAAACTCCCTTTTGATATTATTTTAGTGGGTACTCAATATGAGTCATTTTCTTCCTCCAAGTTAAATAACACCTCAGGGTAGGGAAAAGCTTTTACATGGTGTGCCAGGTGCGACTCAGCCAAAGGGGTTTGGCTTATGATTACAGCTGAACTTCTAGGTGTAACCTTAACACGAGTAATAATTAAAAAAAAAAACAAAAAAAACCCAAAAAAACCTGGCCTCAAGCAAAACTGGTCACAAGTGAAGTCCCCAGGGTAAGTCAGTCAGCAAAATGGAAATGCAGTGCTCATCACACGGGCAGGACTTTGGTGCTCAGTTACACTAATGCCATTTTGTGTGGCATAATAGTAAATGAAAACAGCGCAGAGACCACAGGCTTTTACTTTCAATGAAAACTGTTAACCTGAATGGCAACAGCTTTCTTCCTCATCCTATTTTCATTTTCAATACTGCAGCTGTTCTAGTGGAATTACAGAATTGGTCAGCTCAGCCAGCAAAGCTCATTTTTTTTTTCTAAACTTGCTGACTTTTTTTTTATTTTAAAGGGCAGAGTAATGGAGAGTAAAGATCTCTGAGAATGCCCTTTAATGATCTGAGTCCCCCACTTTTTCTCTAGCCCACAGCACACCAGCAACCTGCTTTGAAAAAAAAAGAGGAAAAAGTCAAACAAATCAAACAATGCAAACATTTGCATGAGGTTGGTTTTCCTTCGTCACTGCTTGAGGCATGGGCGTAAGGAGTGTTGCAATAAAGTTCCTTCCTGCATGTGGACAAGGAAGCATCTTCCAAACCTTTACCAAAGGTGGCGCTCCTCTTTGGGTGTCTAGCACCCTTTGAGAACAATCATCTATGCCACAAAAGGATGTCTACTGACCAACTCTTCCCTCAACATTGACCTCACAGTTACACAGAAGTGTACTTCCATTTTATTTTATAATTAGCCATTAAAAAACCCAAACAAACAACTAAAAAAACATACATAGGTATCCCAGCAAATAGCCTGGAAGTATAAAATACAGTGTGTCCAAAGAGACAAGACACAAGGATCTTTCTGGACTCGCATGCTATTCCTTGAAGACGAAGTATACAGCCATCTCTGGCTATGTTCAAAATTATTTTTTCTAGCTTTATTTCAACAGAAAGTATTTAAAAAAAATAATTCTATATTGATACAGTATATTAGGATGACTGTGTTACAGAAGCTGATGCAGACATGAGAAAGCCACAGTGTGTACTATTTGCCTTTTTTAAAATATAATCGATTTTAAACTTGAAGGTTGAAGAAAGGCAGAAGTTCAGTAGAATTCCAAAGAGTACTCCAGAGAACAAATAGAGAGTATTTCTGACACTAAAAAAAGATAAAGGCCACAGCAAAACAAAATGCATACACATTGCAGTCTGAATATTGCAGTCTTCTACTCATAATGATATCCTTAAATTGGCAGCTCTCCTGCTCCACAAAGCCCTCCCCCAACCTCCCAAACAGACAACTGATTTGTTTTTAAGGATTAGCTGGAACTGATTTTTTCCCCCTAGAGGTCTCTTATTTCACTGTTGTTGGAAGGATAAGGGTGGGTGACTGACATTGAAGTAAGTTGAAAGGTGAGCTGCAAGTCTTCACATTTTTCAGTAATAAGTCATTTTGATAGTAAAGTCCTTTTCTGAAAGGTAACTTAGATTCTTTTGGCCAAAATACACCTCAATGCAACAGGGATCTCTTCTAAATCTCAGTCAACCACCTGTTTAAGTACCTCACCAAGACCTGGCTCCCAGAACTCACAATTTCAACCAAATACAGTCTCTTCTATTTTAGTCTACTAGAATTACTGAGTCAAAACCTTGTCATTGCGAGTCCAAGAAGAGCAAGAGTGGAAGCCCTTGTCCTCCCCCCTCTAAATTTGTCACCAGTGATGTCTAGGAGCTGTATTACAAAGATCTGCAAAGAACACTCACCCCAACCCCTCTTCTGGCCTCCTCATTTCATCTTCAGGAGAACTTCTGCATCGGCTGTCACATCTCCCAGCCCTAAAGTATTTCTAGGAGCCAAAAGCTGGAACTCTTAGAGGGGCCTAACATATCCCCCTGAAATTTAATGAGAGTTGCCTACATAGCTCCCTTTGGCCCCTTTAAAAAATTTCAACATAGCAGAACACAGTCAGGTACTTCTGGCCCACTTTTCAGCATTCCTTTAAACATCTGGTTAACAACAATTGCTAGCATAGCTCTCTAAACCAAACAAAGTCAGTATGAGCTCAAAAATATTTCTCACTTCCATTTATTTCAAGAGTAAAGCTGTGTTTTCTGCAAAGCTCGTATTCAACAAAATACACTGTATGCATCCATTTTTAAAGAAAATATTTTATTACATTATGGGAAAAAAGCATAATCATCCAAAGTTCATATTGTTAAAAAAATTGAAAAATTTATTTTAGACAGCGTGTCGGTATATTCTGTTCCGCATGGGAATGATAAGAAGACTCTATATCATTACTAGATATTGCACAGTCTGAAAGAAACAAAAACAAATCACATGATCTTGGGAACCATCTCACATTATGAAAAACCTACAAAGAAAACATTAAAAAAAACCCCAACAACACACAATCCTTTCTTTCTACAGTAGCTTTAAGTTTATAATTCTTGGAATGACCATATTCCACTGAAGACCATCTCAGTGACAGGAAGCTTCATTTCAGCAATCCCTTGTGCAAATAAGATTAATAAAAAAAAATAATAATAATGCAGTGAAGTCTTTTGATATCGTGTGGGTGGCAATAACCACACAGCTGTTAGATCCCTGCCTGGAAAAACAAAATGGGAAAGGAGAAGGAAGGGGATTTAGGCCATAAATTTCGCTTGCAACTCCATCTCTGCCGCCCTCTTGAGTGCAACATCCACCAGTAGCTGAAATCCACTAAAATCCTGGTTAAGGTCTGGTGGGGTTGGAGGAGGAGTGTTAAAGAGCCCGCTTTGTGCATTTGCACCAGGTCCCAGTTTAGATGCGTCCTCATGGTAGGAGAGGGAGTTGTCTGTGAAGCCGTTGGCCGGGGGCTGCTGCAGGTCCGTGGTCCGGCCTACATCAGCTGGCTGGCAAAAGTGGAGAGGGGCGTCTTTCAATGCAGTCACAGTCGTGTGGCAAATCACCGATGGCCGAGCCAGGACCAATCCCGGGGAAGCCGGCTTGGAAGAGGACACAGTCTTGCCGAGCGGTGCGGCAGCGGGAAGGAAGGCAGTCTCCTCCAGTAGAGGAATGTAGTTCTTTGTGCTGATGGAAGACTCCACCAGGCCGCCCTCGGGAAGCTTGGTCCCTCGCCGCGAGATAGTGAACTGATTTGGGTCTTTGCCATCCTTCCTCAGCATGTCAGGTAAAAGCCTGCGGCGTGCATTGATAAACCAGTTGCAGACCTGGGAATATAATGACATCTTAATTTCTACCTTCATTCATTTCCAACTATGTGCCATTAGAGTCGTTGGGCTAGATTAATGAATCCCTCCAAGCAGTTTCCTTAACTGCAGAACAAAAGAGAGACCTACTGACAAGTTCTGACATGCCTGGCAAAGGCCCTTCCCTTGTCCCAGCTCTACCCCCGGCTCCCCACTCCTGTTACAGAAAGCCCTGGGACATCTGAAGACTGCTAGCCCAAACAGAGGAGTTTAGCTTTTAACTCTGTGCACACACATTAACCTATTAGCTATTGTTCCCTAGCTTAGGTTAATTAACAACAGGAAAACCTTTTCTCTCTGAAGAGAGCCACTCCTCCCACAAATAGTTACTGATTTTCCTTGTTCAACTGACTGTGTCGACAGACATAACATGAATTACCTCATTTAAGTTTGTCCTTGTTTAAATATCAAACCGGTTTCCTGGGCGATACAGGATAGTTTATAGTTTAATGTCTTTTTTCTGTTTACTACATAAAGGAGGTTTTCTTTATGATGTTACATTAAGGAAATTTTACTTTATAGCCAATTACAAAATCTGTACTAATGAATTAATCTGAAAAAATAAAGCCCAGAAGTCAACAGAAGTGCTCTATACCTAGCACCTCTCAAAACCAAACCAGGGTTTACCCAAGTTCTCATGCAGCCACCTTCCCACGAGGTGGAAAGCAGCAATTGTCAACAGCTATTCCACCAAAGATGATCACAGAAGATGAGAACGATGCGTTCAAGGGACCTCACAGCTGCCAGCGGTATCCCAGGATAAGAACTAACTACACAAAAGCCTCATCATACCTATACTAACACACTTGAGTAGCTCTATCCTGTATAGGTTGTTCCACTGATCTTAATGGAAGTCATCATACGCATAATTATATACGTGCATGTTCTACAGGAACAAGCCTCAAGTTGCCATTTTAGAAGTCAAGAGTTACCTGTTAAGCTGCATATCTATCACCATAAAACCTCTGTTGACAAATAAATACCTTCTTCTCACAATAAATTACCTTATATAGACACTTTATGTCTTTTGGGGCCCGATTCCACAAAAATTAGCATGCATGCTCAAATTGATGACTGTCTGCTCTCCTAGAGAAGTAATTTTATTCCCAATAAACAAAGATCATCATAACACACGATTCATTTGTATTTCTCCTTACAAGTGTCATCAGAAGGAGAGTAACAATAAAAAAGGAAATCTCACATGCAGTGTAAACATTTGTATCAGTGACTACACCACAGGTAAATTAAGAAGAAAACAGCTCCTTTTGAAGCAAGAACTACTTTTTTTAATACCTGTAGTGTGGAAAGGTGTGTTTGTCGGGATAACAGCGCTTTTTCTTGCTCTGAAGGATAAGCATTGTATCGGTGCTCATATAGCCAGTCCCGAAGAATCTGCACGGATTCCTTGGGCAGGTTGCCACGTCTCCTCCGTTTGCCTGAGCCAGCAGATGAGGAAAGATCCAGTGGGACATCCATAGTGTCATCATCCTCCGTTTCACTGCCTGATATTGCAACTACACCTACAATTATAAGACAAGAACAATCAGCCTCCTAAATCCGTAAACTACTCAGCTCCAGCATTCTATGGTTCAGACACTTTTTATTAGATTAACTGTCTTTACTATGAATCATGGTATAGCCTCCTATACAGGAGATTTGTCCTGTAGCGTTAACGTGTCAAGCTGTAGCTTTTCTGTCAGCTGAACAAAAAGTAGCACCAATGATCTGTTCCTAGGGGAATTCTTCTCTGCAAACCCTCATTTTCTTGTTCCCCTGGCAACCTTTTATCTGCTGCATGTTATCAGATAGCTTCTATCTAATGCCAATATTGTCCAAATTTGCTTGCTATGGTATGCATCCAACACTTTTCTTCAAGGATAACTATCCAGTGGCTGAGCAAAAGGTCAATAAGCAAGAACTTAAAACATCCAACTCAAGCAATGGGTTATTTAATTACTTCTTAACATGCTGATGCTTCCCTCCTGGGAGAGACAGCTTGTAGATTTTATAAATTAATAGCTCATTCCAGATCTATTAATAAAAACTAATGGAACAAGAAAAGAAGAAAGGGAAAAATTGTGTCTTCCCCCACCCCCGAGTGGATTTTCACTTAGGAAGCAAAAAAAAGTGCAGGAAAAGGAAAGAACCAGGTGCCTAAGAGTCCACCAGTTTATCAGCAGATGGACTTCTTTAATTTAATTGCACTTCTGTATCAAGAACCATGATCATTTAATGTTTGGGTGGGTTTGTTTGTTTGTTTTAAATGTACCACTTTGCATCCTGATTATTTTTTCAACTTCACGGTTTTAATCTCGTATTTTAATCTGTGGAAATGTGTGTTCTGTGCTACACTTATTACAAAGGCTCCAGATTTACACGTTAACTGCATACCTTTTTCCTTCAACACAAAGAAAGGAACAGAGTTCAAAATTTAATTATCCCTTTATATATATACCACACTACTAGTAACATGAAGCTATAGTATGTAAATAAAATTAAAACAAACAAACAAGTATTCAATAGTTCGGAAGACTACAATTCTACATACAAGTCACTGAGGAAACAAATAGTACTGTAAAATACAAAGAAAACCATGCTTTAAATACTCACCAGGTTAAGCTCACCAGAAATTTTAGGAATCTTACTAACTATATATAAATCCAAATAAGATACCACCCATTTTCAACTAGTACCATTTAATACTAATTTCAAGTGGAATTATACTGGCTTTCAGAAGCATTTTGTAGAAACTATAGAAGGAAAACAAACCCTTAATCTTTCTGTGTTTTGAACTTAAGATTGAGGGGATGTGGGGGGGAGAAACTTGCTCATTCGTAACACCAAAACTCAAAACCTTAATAGTAAAAATAAGTTAAATGTCAAAAGTAAAATTTTTATGTGGGCAACCACCCATAATTCAAAAACTCTGCTTAAAGAAACAAAGTTAGCCCTAAAATACAAGAAGTGTGCCTGTGAAAGTATAAAACTATATAAAGCTATAGTTATATCCGTAAGTAAAGAAATAGAAGGAATTAATGTCATTTAAAAAACAAACAAACAAGCAAAACCCCACAACACAGAAAGACAGAAAAAAGGTGTGCATGTGTAAGTTTTCCTTAATACCTGGGGGGGAGCAGAGGAGGACCCTTCCCCACACTTTCAAACTTTAGCCAAAGCTGACATGGTAAATTATTCTTTCCTTCCCCTATTTATGAATAGTTCCAACATCCTTAAATTTAGTTTGAGTTGTCCAAATTTCAATGCATATTTTTGATATGCAAGCATTCCCAGTAGGATGATCAATCTGCAGTTTGTCTGGTGTAGTTACTTCAGTAGCTTTCTTAGTATTGTTTTCATTCTCCCAATTGCTGATTTATGTAATTGACAAACACCAAACTGACATACCAAATTTTTCCTGCGATGATTAGCTACATAAATTATCCAGTCATGGAACAGGAACAATAGGACAATATTTAAATAGCCAACACAAGATAAACTCCAAATTATGTAAACAGGTTCTTAATTCATGTAGAAAGTATGTCAAGTTTGCTTTAAAATGATTCTGAGCAAACTGCTTTGTATTTGTCATAGCTTCACGGAAAGTGCTGTCACGCTTGCAACCTAACCTGAGAACATGCCTTGCACAATGGGCTCCTGGAGCCATGAGGAGCACTTCTTGGAACAAAGATCCTGCACAGACAACACGATGGCTCTGCAAAGCAGCTCATCCCTTTTAAATTGAATTTAAAAACTAGCTAAAACTAGCCTACGCTATTCAGACAATGTTTTCAAGTGCACTGTTCTTGTTAGTCAGAAACCAGAAGTGTTGCAGCACTTCAGTGGGTTGGGTTTTTTGTTTGTTTTTAAATATAATAGGCAGCAAGACAGGACCTTGGAAAACAGGGAGAGGCAAACAGTGAGGGCTGGAAATGAGAGAGAAAAGAAGCCAAAGAAACTACTCCTATGAGAAAGTTGGGTGTCCAATGGTTTGTCAGCCATATTTATGTGGCAAAACAAGAAGTCCTCCAGACACACACCACCCCATCTGGAGCAACCTCTCCAAGATCTAACACACAGCTAAAAGACTCCACGGGCATCTCTCCGAATTTGAGAAAACTGTTTTGACAGCAAAACTTCTTCTAGAACTGTTGCCCTTTTTGACCCGAAAAAAGAAAAGTGACAAAATACTGTCTGAAAGCAAGCAGCATAAAAACGTTTCTCTATTTTGCAAACAAGATCTTTTGCTAAAGTAAAAGTTGCCGTCTGACTAACTGTAACCTACCTAGCAAGAAATGAGTCAACAGCGGAGCCTGCCCCTTGACCCGCTCGCTTAGCGTGTCATATTAATTGACACAGTAAGTTAGTGACACAAAGCAGGTTTTGGTTAAGCAGGAAACCCAGTGTAGTACAACTTCTCCTCATTTAAATGAGCTCATTTAAATAGACGATCAGCCCTCTGAACTTGTGGCAGATCTCTCCGGCGTGGTACAGACAGAGCAGCAACAGGAAGTCATGGCTAGAAATCTCGCACTACCCCAGCTGATATTTTTTACTAGAGCAGGAGCCACGTTGTTGCTGTCAAGGCTCTGTTTTCATTAAAGCATTCCTGCTGATTACAACCCAGCTTTGTTTTTCCGTCTTGTTAGTAATCAGGCTATTCGCTGCTGGTTTCCTGTTTTAACAGGGCCCAACTGAAAAGGCTTCTGGCTAGGCTCCACGACTGGACCATTGGCTTACTGTTATTTACACCCAGAATAAAGGCTTGCGGACACGACAAGTAACCCCAGCTGACCTACTAATTTATTTCACCTTAAAAGCAGGCTAGCGTCAGGTTATTTTACGTCTCCTCCTAAATACACTTAATCTAAACAGAAAAACTGCTTTTACGGGACTAAATTAAAGCAGCACAAGTTCATCTACAGAGAGGTCTGAGAAACAATACAAAATCCCACTTCTCCACTCCTGCCATCGCCACTTAAATGAGCAGTCCACGCTATTAATGACCTAAGAACTACATGATCAGCATCCCTCCTTTACAAATTGCTTTATCCTCCTGGCTTCCCAGCTGAAGTCATATACATGATTGAATGCACTGTTGCATTGTATCACAGCCCAAAGACTTTACAGGTCCTCCGGTAATCAGCTCAGGGAAGATTACACCTAGGATCTCGAGTCTAGGCTCAACATCCAACCCTTAACAGCTTGAAACAACTCGAGTAAAAGTACAGTGATGACTAAAGTTGATTTCAAAATAAACTACTGCTACTTAAGAAGGCACGCTGAAATACTTTGAGGGGGAGGACAAAGTATTTACAGAGGCTGAGACAAATGAAATGGAAGTTAAGCAAACGAAAAATTTAGGCTGCGTATCAGGAAAAAAAAAAAAACTGTCCCATTGTGTCGAGGAAGAGCTTCACAGAGGAAGTGGCAAAAGCCAATTGTTATTCAAAACAGGACAAAGTATACCACAACGAACAATCTCTGCCCTCCAGAGAGGGGATGGACAAAAATCACCTTACGGAAAACCTCCTACCCCACCTCCCTAGAGTTCTCTGAATTTCTTAAGCCGGATTTTTTTTTTCTTATAAGCACAGATAAACAGAACCAGTTCCCATCTTTGTAACCAAGTTCAGTAGGATTCCTC
Organism: Gymnogyps californianus; assembly: GCF_018139145.2. Taxonomy (NCBI): domain Eukaryota; kingdom Metazoa; phylum Chordata; class Aves; order Accipitriformes; family Cathartidae; genus Gymnogyps; species Gymnogyps californianus. Next base: position 53,813,856 of record NC_059472.1, on the reverse strand, counting down.
ACATGTATAAACTTGAGCACATGCCTGTGTCTTTGCGAGATTGTATTCTAAATCAGCTAATTAACAAGCTGAATATGTTCAGTGTGATTGCTATCACGTTATTATTTGTAAATGAAACTATCCACAGAAGAGTCCTCGGGGTTTTAATCCACAGCCTGTTAGCCAAAAAAAACCAAAAACAACAAAAAAACCAAACCAACAAAAACCCCAACAAAAAAACAACCAATAAAAAAAAATCCAACACACAAAGAAACCTAACTAAAATTTAATGTGAATTTAAAAACCAAAACCAAAAATAAAGTAGTTTAAAATTATTCATAAGTAACCAAGAACTACAAGGATGCAGAAGGGAATTTCCACTGTAAAAAAAACTTTTTCCTTTGAATAAGTTTCATAAGTGAGGAACCAGCTTATTTCTTTTCCTCTGCATCTCACAGCTTGCGCTCTATCGCTTCTAAAGCAACCAGACTTGGCTGTGCTATAATTTTTTTTTCTGTAAATGGGATTTTTCTAGGAGTGCAAGCAAGAAATCTGTAACAAAGTCACTCTTTGAAACTTCTTGAATGAGCCTCAAATGCCAGGAGGTCACAAATAACTACAAGCTCAACCTTTAATAAAACAAAGGCACCCTAGCCCTAACATCGTTTTAAAAAGTTTCCGTCTTTGTCTCTACACCTTTTAATTTCTGCCACGCAAACCCCAGGCCCATGGCCCCTCTCAAAAGTTCTCCCTCCCGCCTGTCACCTTTCATTGTTTCCATTGTTTCAGCCCAGGACTTGCAATCCCCAAAGCAGATCTTTCCCCCTCTCTCACACACATACACACACACACACACACACAAAGCCCTACTCATGCATACCTAGAAACTACGTCAGCGTTTTTCACACGCGTTTATTTCGGGGGTGGCAAGAACAACAGTTGAAAGTGCAGGGAGTTTGGTATTTCACCAACCAGCAGCTGCCCTCGGGGAGAGAAGTCTGAACAATGGAAGCAACAGCAGACAGGAAACCAGCTCACCACTGCTGTGCAAATAGGGAGCATAGGAATGTCCTAAAAATAACTGGGCTAAATTAATTCAGTTAAGCCATAGAAAAAGAAAAAAAAAACAAACCTGCTTGTAATAAGGTTAAGAATCTCAACCTACCTAAGACGACTGAAACATTTTAAAGTCAATGCTGTCACCGTCTGTAGGCACAGACGGCTGAGCTTGGTATGCAGCACATGTTGTAATCTAAAAATCCGTGCAGTTCGCAGGCAGGCTGAAACGCGCCGTACGCGCCCCCGCTCCTGCGGGAACTCGGAATGCTTCGCTGTTAAACACCACCCTGCCCGCTGTTTAAACTCCGTCTTTGTGGCTTAATTCCCTTTGTGTGCGCTCCTCTTAGATGAGTGGCACGTCCAAAGCTTCGTACGAGGGCTACAAACCATATTAGTACATCACGTTTCCAGGAGCCCAATGATTTCACTAACTACATATGCATTAATTGCTCCAAGGATATTAACAATGAGCGAGGCTGCTCTACTATAGAGCCGCAGGAATGCGTAGTAGGGGAAAACCAGCACAACTCTGGAGTACTGAACATGCGCACTGCTCCCCTCTAACCCTCCACTTCGGATAATTTAATGGTCTTTTGAATGCAAAACACCCTTCATCCACACTACCGACTGGTAAATCGCAACTGAAAAGATACTGCTTTGCTATAAACTTCTTTCCAGCCAGCACAGATGCGTTAAATCTGAAAGCACGTTCCGCGTCTTTGTGGCCAAGCTCTAACTTAAAGGCACTTAAAGCACCACATGCGCAAAGAGTAACAATCCCCTAACTGTAAAGTTTGTCTGTTTGTAAATTAACACAAAGAAAACTTAAAGAGCCTTATTTTTATGGGGGGGGAAAAGTCTTCCTCCTTTTAACCCTAACTGTGTCGAAACTTTTGTACTTCCCCCCCCCCCCCCCCCAGTTTTAAGGGATTAAAGAAAGGGAAGGAAAGGGCAGCAACTTTCAGCAAAACAACGCGGCCGAGGGCGCGGATGGGGTTTGAGCCCCTCCTGCCGAGTTCCCCCCCCCCCACACCGCCCCCAGCCCCACGCTGCCGTGCCCGCTCCCGCCGCGAACAAAGAGTTGCCAGAGGCCGGCGGGTCGCGGCGCTCGGAGTTGCGGGCGGCCCCGCTTTCTTCGCCCCAAGTTGGGAAAACGACCCGCACCCTCGCCCCCCGGTACCGGGACGGCGGGGCTCGGTGCGGAGATGCGACAAAAAGCGTTTTAGCGGAGGGCAGGGGGAAGAGGCTCGACGGCGGGAGCGAAAACAAAACTTAGCGGAGGCACAAAGCGGGCGGCTGGACATGTTTTTGACAGGGAGCCAGCGGCGCGGAGAGGCGGCCGTCTCCAAACAACAGCCCCGCATGTTTTGTCTGGGAGCGGACCATCCACTGCCATCTTCCACGGGAGCTCGGCCGGGGCGGGGGGTGGGGGGACACTGGGGAGAAAAGGGCCGAGGAGAGAAGGAAAACAGACTCTGTCTGGCTTGGCAACAACCCCCCGCTCCCTTTTCCCCCCGAGCCGTTGCCGTAGGCACCCCGCTTTCTCCCAGCAGGCGAGCACACCCCATCACAACTACCTTTTTTACTTTTCATCTTGATCACGAGGACCGAGCCGCTGCCGCCGGACACCCCGCACACCGACCCAAGTTTCTCTCCCTTTACCGGACGCTGCTCCCCCTTTAAACTCGGCGAGGAGGAAGACGACGACGAAGAGAAAGAAGAAACACCGCCGCGCAGCGCGGAGCCAGGCGCCCAGTCCGGGGCTGCGCTGCTGTCAGCGGGAGCCGCAGGGCTCTGCCTCCCCGGGGGGGGTTTCTGGTGCGGTCGCTGCCGGGGTGGGCTTCCCTCCCCCCTTCCCTTTGTTCCCTTCTGCCGGCGATTGGCCCCGGCTTGTTAAAGTGAGGAAAAGCACGGGAGGGAAAGGTACACAGCGCCCGCCCTCCGCCACCTCCCCGCAGCGAGTACGGGAGAGTAACCGAGCGCTGCACTGGCACTCGCGCCTGCCGCGCTGCCTCCTCCTCCTCCTCTCTCCTCCCCTCCCGGGCTGCTGTGAGCTCTGTCAGACGGGAGGGGAGGGACGGGCCGGCGGAGGGGGGGGGGGTGTCCGCCCGTACCCGCTCGCTCATGCACACACAACAGCGGCGGCGGGGGGAGCCCGCCGTGCCTCCCGCTCCCTCGCCTTTCTTCCAGGCAGACGTTTGATCATTAAACTGGAAGGAGAAAGGGGCGGGGGGGAGGGGGAGATTTTGACAGCTGCCCTTGACTAGCCTCCTCCTGTTGCTGCCGGATGAACCACCCACTCCTTCGCGTGAATAGAGAGGCGAAGAAAGGAGAGTACGTACGGCAGGAGAAGGAGCCCTCCAAAGACCGGCGGACCCAGCCGCCTCGCCTCCCCGGCGCCCCCCTCCCGGCTGCCGAGCGGCCCGGCGGGGGCTGCTTCGCCTCCCCCGATGGCACTGAGGGAGCACCGGCCGGCCGGCACTGGCCGGCCCCTCCCGCGGGGAAGCCGAGCCCCGTTTCTGGGGTTATTTTTACATCAGTTCGTAAAGGTTGTTTTTCTCCCCCTCCACTCCCCCCCCCCCCCGCCCCCTTCCCAGCCCGGTGGATTTCGGTGCGACACATGCTCATAGCTGTAAAAAAAGTCTCGCAGCTTGACTCATCCCTCTCAGGCGAGCACGCGTTGCAGCAACAGTTTATTTTCCTCCGCGACGCGAAACGCGGGACCTGCGAGCCGCTCGTTCGCGGAGGGCCCGCTCCAGCTTCCCACCGAGCGAGCCGGGCGTGGGGTGGGAGGGGTGGGAGAGCCCTCCTCGAAGACGGGCGGCCTCGGCGGCGGGTCCCGGCGCTCCCCCGCCGCCCCCTGTCAGAGCCAGGCGCCCTTTGGCGCCGGGCGCGTACTTCAAAGTGCGGAACAACGCCGAGCTGCGGGCTGAAATTTCACGCGCGAAGGTTTTGGCGTGGAAAGTAAAATAAGCCGCCTTGCCCCGAAACACGCGTGCGGACGTAGCGTGCTTGTTATGCACGGGAGCGTGTGTATTTGTATTACTCCTGCACCGCCACGTGCTGGGCTGTTTGCGGACGAGGAGGAGCGGGGGCAGGCACTGGGGGTTGAGAAGCGGACGCTTGAACGGCTGATGAAATAATGAATTCCTACGGCAGAGCAGGGCTCCTTCCTTCCCCCACCCTCCTGCTCGGCGGCGCGGGCATCCACACAAGCGCGCATTCACAGCAGAAGAGGAAGCAACAGCGTTTTAACAGCAAATCCTCCCCAGTACCTTGTAACTATTTTTATGTGGCGTAATTACAGCGACCTTGCTGGAGATAAAACAGCTGTTACATCCTGAATGGGGGACGTGTGCGGGGGGGGGGGGAGCGGCTGGTGAGCCGTGTCAGTTAACAAGGCCCCAGTGTTGGCCGCTGCGGGGCCGGCGGCTCGCTTTTGGGCGACCGTTGCGGCTGGTCGCTGGTATCCGGCGTGTCTGGCTGCAGGCTGGCGAGGCGGGCCGGGCCGGGCGCACTGACTCACGGCGCCGCGGGCCAGCGCCGAGTCAGGCGGGCGGTTGTGCCGCGCGGCGCTGACGGAGCGCCCGCCGGCGGCGGCGCGGGCCGGGCCGTTACCCGCCCTCCGCCGGCCGGGGGGGAGCGCGCGCCCTTCAGGCCGCCTTCCCGCCGCGGTGCCGGCGTCGCCTTTCGGTTGTGTCCAGTTCGGTTCGCCCCCGGGCAGGGGTGAGAAAGGTCGGTGCTGCCGCCGCCCCGTACGGTGGCAGCTCCGGAGGACGAGGCTCGCTCAGGGGCGGGTGTTTTTAACGTGACAAGAAGCGAGCTGTGTCTCCGAGGGGACTGGTGACTCAGGGGCGGGGGGGTGTGCGCGCACGCCGCCGTTTTTTTTTTTTTTTTTTTTCCCTTCCCCTGTTTTGTTTTTGTTATTTAAAGTCGTGCTTCCCAGCTGTGAGGGCTGACTCTTCAAACTGGTGTTTTCAGCGTCCGGGCATGGTCATGCCAAAAAAGTAATTACGGGAAGTTAACAAAAGACACGTCAGGGATTTGAAGAGATTTCCCTTTCTCCATACCGCCCAAGCCGCCTCACGCTTGCTTATTGTCCTTGGGACTGCCGGCAAGTTTGTGAAGCAAACTCTTCCCTTTCTTTCTATTTTTTTTCTATCTTCCCCCCCCCCCCCCCCCCTTTTTTTTCCTTTTTCTTTGAGGTTGGTTTGGGTTGGGGTTTGGCTTGGGTTTTTTTGTTCTTCTTTGGCAAGGTCACTTTTATGAGGGGAAAAATAAAGTTTTATTTTCACACTGAGCTCAGGCTTGCTTTTAAGAGCGTTAGAAACAGCTTTCTAGCTCTGCTGGAACGTGGGTTCCTAGGAATTTTCTCAAAGGTTACTAGGAGAAGATTGATTTCGACTTTGCATGGCAGCTTTTTAGCTAGTAGGAGTGGGCAGTGGACCAGTGGGTGTTCATTCCTAGCTCCCCGGGTACAAAATGCATGGAGAGGCATTTTTTCAACCAAGTTACTCCATGGATGTGAGTGGAGGGGTGTGTATCCATAGTTGGGACCACTGGGAAAGACAGAAAGTGGGCTTGTGCGGTGCACCTTGTAGTTGTTAGCTGGGGCAGTACTTTGGGTCTGTCTACAAATTCTGGCCGTCTTTACCACTTGAAGACTCTTGGTAAGTGTTTGAGGTGATAGGGTGGATAAAGTTTGCAAAAAAGTAGGGTGGGTGGAAGAAAACACCTGCAACCTTTTTTATCAGTGAAGCCTCAACACACCTGAAACAAGGTTGTATCTAAAGAGAGAGCAGGTGATTTTCTGGCCTGTCCTGAGCTCAAGTCTAGGGAACAGAATAACTTGATTTTACAATGAATGCAGTAAGCTGGTGGCCCATAAGTTGATGATGGGTGTTGGTATTGGCTGCTGCTTGCAGGCAGAAGTAGATGGTATGGAAGACAATATGTAACTTTCTGCAGTTTTTCTTTTCTCTTTGCACGTTGGCAAGGCTGTGTTTTTTAGTATTACTTAATCTGCTGGAGCTGCATCAGCACTAATAATTGTATCACAAGCAGTTCACGCTGCTCACCGAGCAACTTCGGCATCTGTGCAGCTCCTTGTGTAAGTAGTGGTATATATGTGCATCAAGATACATCTGTGCCAACAGGTTTGAACAGCTTGGTTTAGTCAGAGCAAGTTCAGCTTTGTCTGGACCCATCTGCATAGACATGCTGTAAGTATTTGTAAAACTGGATTCCAAGAAGGGAGAGAAATAAAACTGGAGGGGCTAGATTTTGGCTCAGTGATTGTCCATATCGTAGGTTTATCCATGTTCTGTGGTGATGCATGTGTGTTTCTGTCCTGTCACACTGCCACGTGTGGTATCTTGCACGACTAATTGTACGTTTCTTTACAAGTGCTTTGCTTTGAGATGCTGGGACTGTGTTTGCCTAACTACTACTAAAGTCTCCAAGGCCATGCTTTGGGCATGGAAACTCATAAAGGAAGTACTCTGGAAAAGCAGGAGCTAGGCATCTCAGGCTTGTGGATGTTTGTTATCTTAGTCTGTTTGTTCCAGTTTCCTATTTATAAACTTATTTTTTTCTTCCCCCACTTTATAGGATGTTATGAAAATAAACCCACTGATCTTTGTGGAATGCTTAGATGCCATTGAAATGTTTGTGAGAAAATTTATTCCTTTATATTCAGAACAGAATTAAGTAGTGCACAGTAAGTTAAGTAGGTCATACCTTCGGCAATGAGAATAAAGCAATGTAACAAGTAACTGTTCTTCCAGTGAATAAATCTGTCCTATGCATGGAAAACCAGGAATCGCTACTGTGGGTCACACCCATTCTTCACCTTTTCTTATCCATGACATTGACTAGTCTCAGATGTATCAGAGGAAAAGGAGAGGCTACAGAAGGCAGATGTGAGGTAATGTTTTCCCACAAATGTCCCATCCAAATCTTTAATGGCTCAATACAAGCAGTGGAGCAATAGTTTAATGTAACTTCAAATTTTGTTGCTGAGATGGATGGTCTTTATACTGGTATAAAAGTTTAATCTCTCTATAGCATTAAAACTCTGTAATGGCAGTCAGTGGCAGAGTAGCCTGTTGAGTTGTGAATTATATAAAAATGCATTTTAAAAATTTTTTCTTATCTATTTATTTCATTGAATATCCTCTTGTGCTTTGAGACAATGAAAATACAAGTTCCTCGTTTTTACCTTCTCTGTACCATTCATTATTTTATATACTTTCATCATGTCTTTCTGAGATAAAATTTTTCACTCTTCTCCATCTCTCTTCCTATGAGAATTACTCCCAGCTTTTGATCATTGCCTTGGTTCTCTCCCAAGTCTATTTAGTCCTACAATATTCTGTTTTTCAGTAAAGGTGACTTATGCTGTATGCAGTATTCTAAGCAAGGTTATGCCTCTGATTACAATATGTATGTATTTGATATTATTCCCTGACCTATTTCTTACGGAATCCAGCATGTTAGGCTTTATCTTTGGCTGCTCCTACATACTGAGCATGGGGCTCTATCAACTTTGGAGGTTATACAGCTTGTTTGAAGTTTCTCTTGTGCACGGTTTCGTATTCATCTTGGTGCTGAATTTCTTTTGTCATAGTGTTGTTCATTCATGTAACAGAAGTCACACTGAAGTTACTCACAGATCTCCCTTTTCCCAAGTATATTTTTGATAGCTGCAGGCCCTGGCACCTCACTGTTCTTTACCTGTCCCTATTTCTCCTTCTCTCACTGGTCTGAGTTAATATATTAAGAACACTGGACTGAGTATAGGACCTGGAAGCACCCTGCTGTTAACCTTTTGACATAATAAAAAACAACCATTTAATCTTACACTTTGATTCTCTTGCTCCAACCAGATACTCATTCATGACAGTCCTTTGCCTTTTTCCCCTAGCATCTTCTTAGTTTCTCCGGTAGCTCCTTGCATGGAACCTTGTCCAAAATCTTTTGGAAATCTAAATAAATTATGCCAACCAGCTGTGCTCCCATAATTAGAGCTCACTTTGCCACCTTTGTGCAAGGGCAAAAAGGGTAAATCAAAGTCATGAAGACAATCCTAACAGAACTTCTGTATAATAGACTCTGCAACTTAAACATGCTTTTCACTTTTTTAATGTGGGCATTCTTGTGGTTATCGAAGATCAAACAAGAACAAAAGCCCCAGGAATTCCTTATGTAGAATCACTGACTCCTGTCTGGTATAGCATCAGGTTTGCAAGCTTTTAATTCTCAGCATGGACTTTAACATGGACTCGAGGTAACGGGCACTAGTTATTCCTGATGAGGATCAGCCACTGGAGTGATCTGTGCTTGCCACTGGGGTTTTCAGGCATTTAGTGGCAAAGGGGAGCAATGGCTTCTCTAGCAGGTTCTAGCGCCGAGTCTCTAGGGCCTCCTTCAACTCTTCCCTGTGCCAGGCCATGCTCCCTCATCTCCACAGGGTCCTCCCCAATGTTTGTGCCTCAGTATATAAGCATATGGAAATAGAATATTATGATTACTGTAGGGGCAACTTAAGTGTATACAGTAATGTTAGTTATGATTATAAGACAATGCAGAAACTTGGTAAGTGGCATAATCACGCTCTGAGACTTACATGCTGTGTAGCTACTCTGGGGAGTGGTTTATGAAACTTGCATTAATGTAAAAGCAATTTCTTCTCCACAGTTTGAAGTCAGACCACTGTGTAAAATTAAAAATAAAAAGTGAATTGTAGGTTTAATCTTGCTTGGAGTAATCGTGTTCACTTTCAGGTTTTAACTTAAAATAAAAGTACACGTTTGACAAGGAACAGACCTCATGTATTCCTTCCAGTTATGCAGAAATCCTAATTTTTGTCCACCATAGGCACATCTCATAACTGCTCTGTCCTCTGGTCTAAGAGGGGGGCTCTGGCTCTGTTTTCTTTTGTGGCACACAAGTGAGCGTATCAAAATCAGCATGACAAATGACATGATCGTTGACAGTCTCAGCTTAGCTCAGGAACTTGGGGCATGCAAGGAAACAGATTCCTGCTTCCTGAAATTTGAAACTGTGGGTGCAATTTTGCAATTTATGCAATCAGTTTTTGCTTATCTGTAAGAAGTGAGTAAAGCGGGTACGGCTGACCAAAAAAAAATGTGGTTTTAGGGTTTTTTTTTAATTGTGGGATGCCTAACTTACTTTCACCACAGACTGGTTAGTGCATACTGAAGACAAGGCAGGAGGTTTTCTGCAAGGCACCCTAAGCAAGAGTGACCTCACTTTGCTGACCTTGTCTAACTAAATACTAGAATGTCTATCTCCACGTAAGGTTTTGCATCAGCAAACTATATCTAACTGTACAAAAACCACCATATAAAGCAACAAAAACAAAGCTAAGAAATGTCTACACTTGATAACTGATACTTTTTTCAGGGCAGAATGTTACTTCATTTAAAATGAAGTAACTCTTTCTTAATAGCTGTATCTGGGCACTTTTGTTCTGTTTAGTGTAGTCTACTGTAAACAAAATAACTTAATGGTCAGCCAAGTATTTGCTTGGTTGAGTCTACACTAAAAGTTTATTTTGTTTTTTAAGAATTATATTTCAGGAACATTGTCTCTAAAGTTATTTCTGGCCTTACAAGACAAGGTTAAATTTGACTTGCAGAAGGACAAAAAATGCAATCGTAATGAATGAAATATATTACTTACTATTACACTAAATATTGTTTGGTATAAGAATAAATAACATAGGTTTTTCTTATAAAGAAAACTAATTAACTTGGAATACTTGTTATGCCTTTGAACTAAGGAAGTGATGGTACCACATCTTAATACTTTGGGAAATAGTTCTTGCTAAAGACGCACTGCCGCCATTCCCTGTCATTAGGGTGGAAGGCTTATGTAGGAAATAAGAATGCCTTCTGGGACTGCAGATTTTCCGTGCCTATTTAACAGAATATAAATGTGGATGTTATTTATTAGGTATGCTAGTATAGAAAAAAATATTCAGATATATAACCTCATGTTCAACAAAGATTGAAAAGGATGCAGACTAGTTAAAAAATAGTGGGGTTTTATGACAGGCCACAATTAAACACTGTATACTGAATTTAGAACAGCTTTCACTGCTGTCTATGCTGTACCTGCTCTGAATATATGCTGGGAGCTTTATTTTCAAAGTTGTCAGCTTTGTACTTTTATAGGTACTGCATCCACTTTATTATTTTTGCTGCTGTGATTGTTTTATTGATCTTCAGTGTTATACAATTTAGAATTAATCCTTACATTATTCTAAGTTAACTGTAATTTTCACATATTTAAGTGCAAACAGAACATTCTTTCAATATTATAGATGTGTTACAGAGATTTTGAGTGACCAGTCAAATTTACAGCATTATGGCACAGCTTCATCAACTGAACATATAAGCAACCTATTAATGTTATTTTATTCACTCAGCATTTATGTACATAGCACTCAGCTGAAAAGATTCAGTGCCTGCTTGAGAAGCCCAGACTAAAGAAGCAAATTTGTAGAATTAGGGGCTACTGCATCTATCTTGCAGGTGATACCGATGAGCTGATCTTTTCACCTGGCTGAGGCCATGAAAAGTATGTTTGATGACTAAAGAAAAGAGTTAAGTTTTCACTGCTGAAAAAGGCATGTAAGGTTTTTTAAGTGATGGGTAATGGGTGTTGGCTTCCTTTCTATAAAATCCTAGACAGAGCCTGAGGCCCTAGTCTTCTGAAGGCAAATGCACGTTGTGATGATTTGGGACTGTGCCTGTTTGCAGTTACGATTTAGGGCACCAAGGAAGATCACTAAACCTGCATGTGGCCCATCCAGGTGTGAATATTAGGGGGAAATGAGAGAGCTACAGTCTAAGGAAATTAATTTCATCGAGGTTTTGTTGGTTTTGGGGGAGGATCACAGCAATTGGATGGGGGCTTCTCCTTTCTCACCCTTGGTACTTTTTTGCTAGGGAAAATAAGTCAGGTGTCAGTGCTTGATTTTAAAACCCAAATCCTGAAGGTTTGCAGATAAAGCAGGATTGAGCAGGGGAGAGAAACAGGAATGCATGCTATCTGTGTTCAGTAGTGCTGACATTTCTGAGTCTGCATGGGCTTTCTGCTCTCTCTGTAGTGTGCTCTTCCTACACATGATCATCAAGTCCAGCACTTCTTAGGACAGCCTTCTGTTTGGATGTATAGAATCCAGCCTGATGTAGGGAAAGGGCTACTGCTCACTGAAAGAAATAGCCTATTTAGCAAAAAAAAAAAAAAAAAAAGGAACCTAGACACCATGAGAAAAGTGAGACAGGGCTTTTTATATAAAAGTATTTTGTCTACATCAGGATATTTCTTGTGAATGCTGAAGTAAAATGATGCAGCCTACAGAACTGTAATGTTCAGGTTTTTGTTTTCTTTTTTTTTTAACTATGATGTGTTGGTGAAGGGTAAAGTGTAACCCAGGAACATCCCCAGGATTGGATTTTTGGAACATGGCACTTAAAGATATGGGTATTCTGGGCAGTCCATAAGCAGCTTGAGACAACTAGTTTGTTTTGTGAAGGCCTAAGGCAACCTGTTGCCAAGTAATCTTTCACAGTGTCCAAAAATGAACATGAGGGTTCATGGATCTCAAAACAGTGACCCTATGAATGTCCGTCTTGGGCACAGTATGGGACCTGTGACAACATTTAACTTTAAATAGTTGTGAGAAGCCTTAACTTATGTAAAGTGAATGGTATTATGGCAGGCAGTCCCTAAAACTGCGTCTGTTCTAAGCATTTGCTTTTGTAAGATTTAGGCATTTGGATGTTTTTAGAGTGTAAATGCTCAAACTGTCCTTCATGTAAATATTTTTGTGATAGTCTTCATGATTTTGGTCTTCTTCTGGAGTCTTTAAACATAGTCATCTCAAATGCCAGAAATCATGGGGACATTCTCAGTACTTCATGGGTGCTCTGTGGCCTGCATAATTAGCTAGGTGATAAGAGTCATAGTTAATTGTTCTTTGACCTGCAGTAGGTAGAGCCACATTGTTCTTTCAGAGAAGTGGAGGATAACTGCCCTGGGAGCTCAGGGAAATTGTGGTAATGCATTAGGAGACACTGAAGGTACAAGTAGTTGAGCTTGGATCCTCAGGGTAAAGTGAGTACATTAGCAGCCTAAATTTATAGTGTGGAGATTTCATGTCTTGATAAGAAGGGGTCGCGGGACACTTCAGGAAGAAGTGAAACTAGATGAACAAACTGCATCCTTATGGAGTAAACGTCTTTACACAGCTGTTAATCACATGTTGATCTGTTAACTATTAAGATGCTAAAATCTGTTTTTCCTCCTTCCATTGCAGTTAAGAGGTGTAGTAAGAGCTACCATCCTATTACCAGCAAATATTAGAATCTCTTATACCTACCCCATCTCTGTACCCCTTATGAGGTGTAACAAAAACTGACAAGTCTAAGTAGGGTCATTAGTGTCCTGAGGAGCTGGAATTGTATCACCTGGATGCTAACAGTCTTATGTAGGATCATCAGATGGCTGAGGATCTGACTTCAGCTGTTCAGAGACAAACCTCAGGTGTGGAGCTGTTTGATTAACTGGGTAGTCCTGAAAAGTGTAACAGAAGGCTACAGCAAGTTCGAATGACTTTCAGTCTTTGTGTTGAATTGTTTACAACTTTACAAGGTGCTAATTGTCTGTCTTACCTGTGTGCCGTTAAGGCAGATGATTGACATCTGTTTCAATCTCTTGCAAGTGTGCCTGCAGCCACAAAAATCTAAGCAAGCTGCATATAGCTATGTCCTGGCTAGCATTTCTATTCTTAAGTCATGTTAGTTTAAGACTGAGTAACTTCCCCTTTGAAGACAGAACCTTTTAGCCTTAAATGTGAAATGAAAACGTTGAAAATTTCAAAAATCCCGTATTTATTTTTGACTTGTTAACTGAAAGCTAATTGATATTGAACCGATGACTGTGTTCTCACTCATTTCTCTGCAAAGAAACTGCTGCCAGGTTTAATACTAGATAAATCATGTATACCTGCAGTAAACTCTAGTGGACGCAAAGCGCTCTATAACTGTATACTGTCAAATTGTTAACCTATACCTATTCATGGTTAACATAACATGCCTGACTCATGCTAAAATATAGAAGTGCCCAGCCGTGCGTGATTATGTCATGTGGTTAGCAGGAGCCATGTTGCCATGAGCAGTGCTGGTCAGGAGGGCAGTAGAGCAATAGCTGCTTCTGGTGAATCTAATTTCTCGTTCTAGAATAAAGAGCCTTTTAGTCAACAGTGATAACTGGATAGACGCTACATTGTATGTGATGTACAACACTGAAACGGACATGAGATCTACGGCCAAAGTGGCATTGAGTACTTACCCTCACTGAGAGTTTGGAAGCTTTTTGGGGAAAAGGGGGAGTTTATGCAATGCATTAGGCTTATAATCTGTGTTCCAGTTACAGAAGTCAAAAATGCTGAAATAAATTTAGCCCCTCTTTTTTTTTTTTTGTTTCCTCCTTTAAACTGAAGTTTTTATCTGATTCTTTTAGCATACACTGAACCACATATTTGAGAGAGACAGAAATAAAGATTACATAAGGGACAGTACTCATTGCTTGGTAATGAATCTGGTGGTAGTGTCATCTTCCAAAATGTGATTTCTCAAATTGTTTGGTTTTTAGAAGTGGGATAGTTTTACATTGTATAAAGGTTAAAACTCTGACAGCTATTATTCACTCCAAATAAGCGTGTTAAATGACATTGTATTACACAGTATTTTGTTAAATGCGGAAGTTTAAACAAAGCTTGTTCTATGCTATGGAGGTAAAACACAGAGAGAAAATGGCTACTTTCTTACAGTGCTGTACTCTTTCTTACTGTATTTCGTAGTAATACAGTTAATGTATCTATAGTCTTGGTATGAAAGCATGAACTTTGCTAATAAACCAAAATTTAATTTAATGGGTAGATCCTATCAATCTAAGAGAAAAAGAATAATAACACTGAGTGCATTTATCTAATCTTTTTGCTGCCTCATGTTAATATACAGACCACATCAGACTGACATTCTGTTCTGTACATATGGATATGTCCTGGGCTTACAAATATGTATGTGCTTACGAACATATATATACAACGTAGTAACCTGTCCTGACCTTCACTGTTGGTGTAAATCTTAGAAGAAAACACAAAGCAGAGAACATTAAGCACTGTTTGCATCCATCTATATATCTATGTGTGTATAAATATGCACACAATGCTGTTAGTTATATAACTCTGATTCTTGACAATGGCATTTTATCTATGTTCCTTGTTGTCTTACTACACTAATAATAATAATACATGTGCAGATGGAAGTTACTATTTTGCAAATTTGGCAACAATATTATTTTTGGAAGGCTTAGTGAATGGAATGCCTAGCAGAAATGATCATTCTGGTGTGCGTGTTGTGCCGACGTCTGCTGGGAAATGAGACGCCTCTGTAAAAGTTCTCTGTAGACTGGCCAAAATTTAAGTCCTGTCCAAGTGACACGTGTCATGCTAAATTAGTTTTGAGCACTGGCAGCAGTATGATCTTGTCATTGTGGCATTCCTGCTTCACTAATTAGCTGAGATGTAAGGCTTAGTGTTGATGAAACACCACACTAATATAGCCATACTACTTTTCACTCTCAAAGCGAACTTCAGACTTTCATGTCCACATAACACGGTGTTATGCATGACAACTGCTAAAAAAGTCATGCTAATGATTATTTTCAGCAATACACTTTCCCTGAAGTGGCCAAACAACTTGTTAACCGCTGTGTCAGAACTACAGTGTCCCTGTCAGAAATGTCCATTATACTTCAAAAGTGTAAAATTCAGTACAAATAAGATGAGGCTTGTTAGTGGCCCAATATCAGGAGTAGCTTAAGGCAGCAGAAAGGCAAGCAGGTGTTGGTGGAGATATATAAACACAAGACCACCTGGGACTGCAGACTGCATGGACAAGGAAGCTTCTTTGAGTGGGGGGTGCAGCATTATTCAAGCAGCCGCATAGTGTTTAGATGGTTTTAGAGTTTAGAAGTGAGACTTTGGCCTAGTTCAGATTTATGGAAAAACTTCCATGGACTTAAGTGAGGCAAAGTGCTATAACTTCTAGTTCTGCTAGCATTCAAAGATGCTGCACTTCTCGTTAATTTAATTTCTGCAATATCAATGGACCTGACCAGCAAATTAATAAAGTGTAACTTGCTTTGACAGAGCCAGAGGGAGATATAAAAGAGATATACTGGAGACAGGAGAATGAGACATGCCACAGAAGAAACAGTGAGGCTGCACATGAATGCCTGGTGATGGCATATTGTGCTTTGCTGTCAGTCTGTTGACTCATGTACACTTCAAAAGAGCTCTCAGGGGAGCCAGTTATATGAGTCACTGCCTGATGCATTGTAAATCACGCAGTACATTTTTTTTGTTTGGATGGGCCTTGAGTGTGCCTAATGCTGTTTTGAAACATCATCTAATGCCATTGGAACTTGGGGATTTCAGTAAAAGTGGGGCAGAGGGATATGGAAAACCTGCCCTCACAGACGCGATCAGTCAGAGCTGCTTCTGGGTTGGCTGGTCATCTGTTCTTTAGTATCATGTGCTGCTCCTGTTCAAAGCTAAGAAAGCAGCAGGAACCATGAGCTTCATGGAAGCTGAATAGAGATGAAACCAAAAACTTAGTGTGCTCTGTCTCCATGGCCTATGTTTGGGAAGCTCTACCCCTAAGACTTGGCCAGAAAACAGGGCAAAGGCTTCAGAGGGTCAGGGCAGGGGTTGGTGCTGCCAGGTGCTGTTTTGGCATGGAGTTTCCTCTTAGGAACAAATGAGTGCTTTTCCTTTAAGGAGCAGGCAGCAAAGGGTACCTGGTGGCACTGAATGAACCTTGAAATGTTAAAGTCATAACATTACAGAAGAACCAGGTCAGGAATTTTAGCTGGGATTCCTAAGGAAAGGAGGTTTACACAATTGTGTTGCCCTTGTCTGCTGGTCTGCCCAGGTTCCTCAGTAACTTCAGAAGTTGTAGGACAGTTTTAGACAAATTTTACAGAATTCAAAAGTCTTAAAGATGCTTTGTTCCTGATGAAAATGATTGAGTGGGTAAAGGCCTGAGTCTCTCCACAGAAGGAAAGGCTTTGACAGGAGTTTAGTTATGTTCTTAGACAGTGACAAACCCACGGGGGGGAAAATTTTGAATGGCCCAAGCATAAGAGAAAAGGCGGTGAGAGTTTGTATCTTAGTTGAAATGGGATAATACAAACATGAGACACAAAGCTGCAGGTAAACATGAAGAGCATTTCACTCCCTGTGGAACTATTTGGGCCTTTTAAAGATTCGATGGATCATTAGTGTCTTTAAAGCCAAAGTTGGGCTGCTCACAGTTACAAGCCCACAAGCATAACTACGGTGATTACACAGATGAGGAGTGACTTATTAACACCAAATCTGATGTCTGCTTTATTTCTCTCCACAAAAAAAACCCAAACCAAACCAAACAAACAAAAAAAATCCACCACACCAAAACAAATATTTGTCTTGGTGAAGTTAGTGTTGTGCAAAAATGTTAAACCAATAGCTTTGCTTGTCTGTCCCTAGTCAGAGTTCAATTTCTAGGGTCCAGCACGAAGTCAGTAATATGTCAGATGTCTTCCTCTTCTTTTTAATTACAGTAGATCACCAGTGGAATTTAAACGATGGGTAACTGATGACAAGACTTTTATTTCAATTGCTGATAATGGAACAATGCCTTCAACTATGTTGTTGGAAGTATTTCTTTTTAATTTTGAATAAGTATTGGAAATCAGTTCTCTCTTAAACTAGTTGAAGCAGTGGCTGCTCCTATAAATTCAAAGCACAGAACTGCCTATGTAAAGACTTGCAGATCAAAGAGTATATGGTTATGAAACATTAAAACAAACTGTAATATCAAGTCAGAGATTTTCTATGAACCTCTGGTGATGGCAATTCAGGAGCTCCCAGAGCTGTTGCTTTGGTGCTGAGAATGGAGGAAATCCCCCTTCTCTTGAGAGTACCAAGGAGATAATTTTGATGTATTTTAAAATTAGCAGGAGTGAATATTTGCAAGGAAGTTAGAGTGTTCAGCTTCTCATGTTGCTTCACAAAACCCAAGAGGGTTATTTCAGATGTCCTTACTTAACTAAGTGATGTTGTGATTTCCACATACTTACTCTGAGGACAGAACAGGTTCTGATCTCTGACTCCCAATTTACTAACTCGTACTTTCATGGCTATCAAAGCTTGTAGAGTTGATGATCCTGTTTTGTCAATAGCAGTGATCACAGCAGTTATAGCTTGAAAAAAATTACTTCCAGCCATGAAGACACAACATAACCACTAGTGTCCAGAGGTCAGATTTTAACCTCGTTCTAGGCTTTGTCTGGTATTTGCAGTGTCAGATTGCAATACTTGCACTTAATAATTTACAAAACACTCGAAATACATCTTAAGTATGTGGATAGCTGTCATTAGAATAGGGGAATTAAGAGTCAAGGGACCTGACTTCCATATCTGATACTGAAGGACTTGGCACAGGGAACCAGCGGTGGTCTTCCCATATCCGTATGGAATGGATAAAAACCAGAACGGCTCTTACTGCTGGGCAAATACTGGGGAAAAGGTTCTCTCCAGTTAGCATGATGCCATTTGCATTGCCACAAATATGACCAAGCTCGCAAGATTGCTTTGTGCTGTCTTGGTATGCATCCTTTGCCTTCATGTAAAGTTATTGTATACGCGTAATATTTTCTGGGCATTGCAATCTGGCAGAACGGCAGTCCAGCCAACCAGGCAGCTCTGAAATTATACTGCAAGCAATGAAATGGTGCTCAGTATGTTCCCTACAGACATACAAGTAGTTATGTAAGGTCACACAAGAAAGTGCCTTTTTGGGTAGACAGAGCATGGATTAACGGTGACAGCTGCTTGCCACTTGGGCCTTAATGAAGGGTTAAAGGCTGAAAAAAACTATAAAGCACTACCCAGGCTCTGAGGAACAGAAGGAGGAGATGGTGTGCAGAAGGTCTTTAAGACAGGAGCAGGGAGTGATGAGAGTCCTTGGTTTTGGGCTGTGTGGTTTGCAGACTTGCTACCAAGAAAACTGTATCGGAAGGCCAAAATGTATTTGGATGCCTCAGAGAGTTTGTGGGCGCAGGTTTTACTTGCCCTAGGAAATGAACATGGAGGGGTTTAGTTTGGATGGTCAGATAATGTGGGTGTGCATGTGATTCTGAGTTCACTACCTGTTGTCAGTTGTAAGTCAGTGATCTCTCTGCTGGTGTACCTTCACTAATGTGGCTAAGTTATGGTTTACTGGAATGGTTTTGCAGGTGGTATTGAATGTAGAACCTGGTGCAGAGACAAGACTAGAACTTCTTTTTATGATTGTGCTATCTGGTCCTCCTCTAAGTCAGATATGGATATCCTAGCCAAAAAAGCCTATTCTTATCTGAGCTGTGGCTTCCCTGATTAGTATATCGGGGAGCTGAACTAGTAATGAATTACATATTTGAGTTCTAGCAAGGCAGGTGCTGTCTGCCAAATGTGTGCCAAAACTGCAATGTCAACAGTGAGAGTGAATGATGTAATGCCACCTTACAGCCAGAACCATCCTGAGATCATGAGCTCATTTCATATTAAATAATGATCAGCTGGAAATAGTTCTTTGTCATTACTAATCTGCCAACAGATTTACTAGTTAATTTTCTCTTGAACGTGGCAAGGAGGTTGGGGCAGCTCTTGCTGATGGAGCCTTTGTTGGGCCAAAATCACTGAATCAGATGTTTTGACCATGCTGCTGCCAGTGTCTAACCTAAAAGTCATTTTAAACCGTTTGTAGAATGATCATCTAAAACCCCAGTGCAGATGTAAAGATTGCAGCAGGAGAAGGGAGTGGGAGGTAGTAAGCTGATAGGAAGGGAGTTTTGGCAAGGATTCCCATGTGCTACTTATATCTTTAGCTGTATTTTCCAAGCTGTTCTAGCTGTTACAGTCAATGATAGGCTTGGGAGACCTCAGAATTCTCTAGCCTTTCATGAGGAACTTGGGTAATTCTCCTTTTAGGAAATATTACACTATTTTGAAGTAGTAAAATTCTGTAGAGATGGATGTAAGTGGGTCCATAAAGATAATTGTGGTGAATTTTATGGATTTGGGAAGGAAATTGCCTCTCCCCGCCCCATGTTTATATAGCTCAGTAGGTCTCTAGGTTAGTGGTAGGGTGGAAAAATAATTTTTCCCTCTTTTTCCCCCTTTTTCCCCCTACTATTTCCTTCTTGCTATTATTCATTTGAAGAACATCTGTGTTATAGGAAACATAGTCATTACTGCTATTTATACTGTGACATGAAAAGAATGAATTAGAGTGTAAAGCAATATTATATTTCACAGTTTTGGGGGTGGTTGTTGTTTGTTTGTTTTTTTAAGTATCAGGTTATTTATCAGAGGCATGGAGGCATCTTCTAACCTAAGTATATGTTGTTTCTCTACTACTGAAATATCAGTGCTAAGTAATTGCTGAAATCTTTTTCATTTTTCTTTTTATCTTCACTTGGCCTTCACTGACTTTGAAGTTTGGTTCAGGTCAAATTATACATTCATCTTTTAAAGCATCTGAAGTGATAACCTC
This sequence comes from Gymnogyps californianus, assembly GCF_018139145.2. Taxonomy (NCBI): domain Eukaryota; kingdom Metazoa; phylum Chordata; class Aves; order Accipitriformes; family Cathartidae; genus Gymnogyps; species Gymnogyps californianus. The sequence goes on along the minus strand of NC_059472.1, from coordinate 53,794,141 downwards.
AGTTTGTCCTTTAGATCCTGAAAGCTTACATTTCTGTTAAACTTTCATTCAGCTCTTCATGGTCTGTACCACAATTATTAGAGGTACCGAGTGATTTATTTTTAATGAAAAATAAAGAGGCATGCATCAGGCATTGCACAGACTTTGCAAGAATGTATCTTAGGAAAAAAGCTCTTGGATTTTGCTGCAACTGTCACCGGTCAGTTTGCTTTCTAACAAAATCTGATTTATGGACATGAAAACAGGACCCTTGAAAGCTGCCTGTCTAGTGAGAACAATTCATTAATTAGCACTTCTTCACTCGTGATTATGAGCAATATAACCTTATGTCCTGGAAATTCCTTTTTACCCCCAGAGATTCTAATCTATAACATGTCTGTGTCTCCACATACGGTTATATGCACCGGGGTAAAAAAGTGTTACAAATACTTTACAAAATTATCTTTATATATATAAAGATTTACATTTTCTGCATCAGCATCTTAATCTGTCTGGCAGATTTCTGTCATCATTCTGCTGGAGAATTTTGCACTCTCCGAAATGGAGACCGCATTAGGACATCCATTTTGAATTATGAGCTGTCTTCCCAGAAAAAATGTTTATAGACATCTTAGAGAACAGGCACGGTAGGACAATTTCTGGTTCGATCTCAGAACTCCTGGACTAGGCCCTTGAAGTGGAGGTCTCTGGATTTTTTTTTCTTTTTAATTTTTATTTTTTGCTTTGTTTTTACCGAAGAGAACAAGCGTGGCTGACAGACCTGCTGCTTCTCAGCGGGAGCGCATAACGCATGGAGGGAGAGCCTGCCTCACCAAAGAGACCCGTAGGAGGCAGACCTGGATTCTCTGTGGATTCTCTGTGGATTCTCTGTGAAAAGGGGCACTTGGGGAGAGAGCAAGCAGGAAAATCTTTGGCTGACTTGAAACACTGACAAAACTTGGACTGCTGTGGAGGCAAGGCCAAGCTTTACAGAACTCCGGGACTCTGCAGCACTTCTTAATAAAGCAAACTGGTTGAGAAATTCCTTTGCTGAGCCTAAGTACCATGTGTTTTGGGTTGGGGTTTTTTTGTGTGTGTGTGAGAGAGTGCCTGGAGGTGTCGAACTAGAATTACAACATTGAGGAGGAGTTCTGAGAAAGTATAGGAAGATTACTGAATGGGAAAGGGGAGTCTGGGCTATATAAGGCTGCAGTTCAAAGCCCTGTGATAGCCGGGTCAGGAAGTAGTGTGGCTCAGCTAAGGCTTTACACAAGGAGTCTGGGCCTGGGTGAGAGCAATGCTGATCCAGAGCTAGAAACAGTAATCAAGTCAGTTTAAAGACAGTTGGGCTTTGGATTCAGCTGACTCTTCTCGCAGGTTAGCTGTTATCCCAGACCTGAGGGCTCAGCCTTAGATTTCAGTGAAGAGTTGTAGCAATCTTTGATCGTGCAGCTCTTAATGCCGTGAATAATCTTGATTTTCAGAAGAGCAAAAGTTGCAGAAATGGCTGCTGTTGTCTTCAACGGCGGCTTTTGGGCACTTGTAGTCTGGCTGCATTCGTGGAATGGGAACAATGTGATGCTGTCGTTCTTTGTGAGTCCTCAGTTACCATGTTATTGTGGGCACGTCATGAATCCCATTTAAGAATGGAAGATGGAAATGCTAATGGGGGAGTTGGATCCAAATGTTAACATTACAGTGCCTATATTTAGGTACTGTATGTTCTTACTTAGTGCCTTACTAAGAGGTGACATGTGTGCTGCGTAATGAGCACTGAGAACGCGTTGGACCTGTTCCCAATCTGATAGTATTTTATCATGAGTTTAGCTTTGATATCATTGAAATTATTACTCACAATTTTTATCCTTTGAAGCAGAAGAATTAGGTTCTTGCATTTTCTGTAACTGTGGGGAGACCTTGACATTGGTTGTAGTCTTCCCTTGCTCTGTGTAGCTTCACCTCTCAGTGATAGTACTGAGATACTTCTGGAGCTTAATTATAAAGCAGCTTTTTTCAGTATCTGCTACTAAGACAGTGAATTAGCTGCCAAAGTTCAGGTTTGTTAAGAATCACTCCCTTTTTCTGTAATTAACAGAATGCCTTCACAGACACACATAGAAACTCGGTGCTAAAGCATTAAGATCAGGCTATAATGATCATGCACCAATTTGCAACAGATGAGTACTTCCTTCATGAACTTTTATTTCACCATTTAAGAAAAAAAATGTAAAAAAGGTAGGAGGCGAGGATAAAAAGGGAAATTTTTTACTGAAAATAATTACATTAGCTTTTCTGAGAAGTGTTCTGTGTAAGAGACTGGGAGTTTGGAGATCTTGGTAAAGGCAACACATTTGAATTTCTTTGCTCAGAGAATTACTGCGTGTCAACTGTGTTGTGGTAACTGCCACTGTGTATGTGCTGCTAGGCTATAGGAAGCCTAAGGTAAAATGTGTTAGCATGAACCTCCAGGAAAAAGGTTTAAGCTAAATCATTCTGTCTCCTTTTGATAAGCTAAAAGCAGCCACATACCATATTCCTGCAGCACCCTGCAGAGTGTCATAATTCAGCCATACATCAGGATCCTGAGGTGGAACTGCCCTGCTAAAGTAATTAAAACCTGGATCTGCAATGTTTCTTCTTTGGTGCCAGTATAGTTTGTTTTCAAAACAGTGGATTAAATGAGGAAGGTTTAGGTTAGATCTAGTTATCCCGTTAGAAAGAGTTATTATGCAATTTTACAAGTCTTTTGGGACCAGTGGCCTGAGTTCTTAGTGCTGATCATCCCTGCATTCACTGAAGTGCAAAGTCTAGCTTTGTAAATAGCATTTGTTCGACTGGGCAGTCAGCCCTGGCTTAATCCCTCACACTGACTCTGTCCAAGGAAGGCTTGGGCTGAATTTACTTTAAGGAATGAATACACGCAATGATATGCTTGCACTCTACATCCTGTTCCTTCATTCATACCAAGTGGGAAACTGGACAGCATGTACACTAGCTCCTGCCTGGCTGTCCCACATGGAAGGAACAGCATAGGGAATGCTGAGTCACATCAGATCTCACGCTGGTGGGACACATGTTTTGTGCAGTGTTGCTGGAATGGTTGACCCTTTTACAACCAAATTGAAAATATGTCTAAACTGACTGTTATTATGCCCCTCTACCCCTCATGGTTATTTGTATCCACATGTGTTTGTTTACAGAAAGCTGTTTACATTGTGCTTAGTACCATTTCAGATGCCTTGTGATCAACTCTCACCCACAGGTCATTTGATAAAAATTGGTGATCCAGAGGTCTGGGTCAAAGATGCATTTGTGTGGCACATCATTTTCTCCTTGATCTGTGACCTAGAGATCATATTGAAAAGGCCATGATTTAGACGAACTAAAATTGGGCGAAATTGATTTTGATATTTTTCCAGAGGAAGAATTCACTGTTTCAGGAGTTTATATCCAATGTGGCAGGAGAGAGGAAAGGAAAAATAAGGTGGTGGTTAGAAACTTCTGTGTTTTCAGACTATCTTGCTGGTTTCCTCTGCTTGAATTTAAACACTGTAAGATTGTAGGGAGTTTCATTTTTGAAGATTTCCCCCCCACCACTTAATTAACTCTTTGTCAAGGATTCAGTTTCACATATTTGTCTTGGTGGCTGTTAAGAGACATGTTGCTTGTCTTCAGCCCACTATATATTTTTTCAGTTTCAATTCAGACCATCAGGTCGCTCCACCTGTAAGTAGGTAGCTGGTCTTGCCATCTTGCCCTTGCATTTAAAACCTCTTTTGGAAGGATTGCTGTTTTTCCAAGTCACTATATTGAGCTGGCTGTGCAAACAGGTGGGTCAACTGGAACAGCTGTGATTTCCAGTATCACGAGGACTGTTCAAGCTCTCTGTAAGGCTTAAAGTTGTAATCTTTCTCTCTCTGTCATCATCCTCTCCTGGAGCTCTTTCCCCACCACACTGTGGAAACTTTTTTTTTAAAAAGCTGTGATCTTTAAATCTGGCAAGTCATTCAAAGGTAATGCTAGTCATTAGCTAGAACAAGCATATGCTGCTTAGTCATGATGTGACACACATCCCAAGGGAATGTTCCAGCTCCTGGATTCCTGCATGCTCTGTAAGAGATACGTTCCAGTCTCTTGTAACTAAATATTTATCAAGTCAGAGAGAGAGAATTACTTCCTCTCTCATTCAGCTGCGTTGTCACTGAGTGCAGTTCATATCTTCACTTTAATGGATGTGTAGTTATTTATACAAAGCTATATGAAGTTATTTAAACAGCTTACCTAATAGAGACTTACCCAACAGCCTGTGTTACACAGAGTTACAGACCCCTGGGTTAAAGTCCAGTTTAAGGGCCTGAAACAAGACCTTCCATGGTAGCTGTAAATACTCTAACCACTAAGCTAATATGAGAAGATAAGTGCTAAACATACAGGGAAAAAAAGCCTTGTTTTGGCTTTTGCAAGCACTACATACGGCTTAGGGATGTTAGAGCTGACCTACAGGCTCCAGTTGTCCTGGTGGACATGCTGGAAGAAGAGCCTGGTTGAAGGTTTCTGCTTTGAGACTTCAGGGGTTTGCTTCAGTCGTTTGCTTCAGTCAGTGACATACCTATGGAGTGATAGAATCATAGAATGGTTTGGGTTAGAAGGGACCTTGCTAGGATGGGTTTGAGGACATCAGATCATGAAAGTGTACCTACCTGCAGGGTTAGAAAGCAGCTTTTGCAGAAATCAATAGTGGCCTTAGTTGTCTAGTATCACTTGATGTTGGAGCTTTTCTTCTGTGTTTATATGTTGTTTTAAGTTGGAGTTACTGATACAGGAAGGGATTAGTTATATGTGTCCCGGTATTGTCATTTTGGAATGAAAACCAAAAAAAGTAAAATAGTCCTTGAAGCATTCATGAAAGTATCTCAGTTTCTTAGGGAATAAACAGATCTAAATAACTATTTGTAGATTTTTAGGTTCTTGTTCCTAAGAAAGAAACACTTATTCTTGTTCCTAGATGCTTCTTGACCCATTTGAAAATGTGACTAGAAAAAAGACTGAGTGACTGCATTTCAACTAAAGATATAATCATAGTAAGCTTGAGGGAAAACCACCTACCCCTTCCTCTCCAAAAGGAAGGATTTAACAGTTGGGTTTTTTTGCTCTCAGGAGCATTTTCATAGACACTGGAAGTCAGGAAAATATAAAGGCTTTGCAGCATGGACAGAAGGTCAGTAAAGCAATTGCTTTATTTCAGTCTGGGCAGGCAGTGGGAAGCTGAGCAACCTTTTTGGAGAAAACCACCAGGCTGTACTTGCTCACTGCGCAGAGCAGTATAACCTGACAGATCCGAGGGCTGCGCAGAGCTCTCTAGCGCAAAACCAACTGCTTAAATTCAGTCTGCCACTAAATAAGTAACCCATGCAGATTCGAAGCACAAACCTTTGATGCCTGTGAAAACTATGTTCCTGTAACTAAGGAACCGCCCAACTCTGCAATAGTTTCAGTGTCTGGATATGTTTAAAATGCAATGTGACGTGAAGGAAGGGGAAGAACAGTTTTCAGGACTATACTTTCATCTGCGCTACTAAGCCTAACTGTTAATTTAACATCAAGTTTAATTTCATTCCAGGTCTTTGTTTGCTCAGTTACCTGGGGTAAATGCAAAGTGGATTTAGTGGCATTGTTTCAGACTTGTGCTGAATTAAATCAGGATGTGAAATCAGGATGTGGCCTAAACCATAGCAAGTACAACATATTTTTCCACAGTTCTCTTTTCAGTGCTTATTTCAGTTTATGCTGACAAATATTGCATGCTTTCTCTACTTGTCTTTTTTGCACAGTTGTTTTGAAAAAAGTATGGTTGATGTCTAGGCCTGACTTAATGATTTGAGTTTGAGGTTTTTTTCTTTGTCTCAGCAACAGCAGCGTAGAATTAGGACAGGATTAGGATACATAATTACATGTAAAAATAAATTAGTTAAGTCACTCTTTTGGGGAGGCACTGCATGCTGCTCCTTGATATGTTGATGCATATTACTTTATCACCGTTTCTAACATGAAGGCTCGCAAACAGTCTCCACATCAATGCCTGCCTTCTGATGACACTCTTGAGCAGTGGGACTGCACAGCCAAGCTGCTCTAGTACATCAGTCGTCTCAGTTGCAAGGCAAAGCCAACACAGCTTTCAGTTAAACCTTCAAAGGGCCCTACGGCATCCTCTATTTGCGCTATGTGCAGGTAGGGGTCATGTCTGCGGTTGCGGTCTTTAGGAAGGGTCTCGGTGTCACTGCCTCTGAGCAGGGACGGTTTTCCTGGGGGTAGGCAGCGAGGTTGGGTGTTTCTGGGGAAGGTATTAGGGAACAGGGGCTGGAACTGTCATGGACTAACACCATGCCTTTTGCATGCAAGGCAAAACCTTACAAGCAGCGTGCCACCCCTGCTCTGCAGAACTGGGGGGAGAGGTCTGTGGCTTGGCTAGAGCCAGGACAGCCACATGGGAACACCTCACACGCCGCCTGGCTGAAGGAGGGTCTGTACCTCCCGGTGGAGGGAGCAGGTCTGAGAGAAACCTGCCTAGCCAGGGCTTCCCCTTCATCTGGCACACTGAGCTCTCCTCCACAAGAAGTAGTGGTCTTGGTGGTGGTTCCGTCTCTGTGAGAAGGGCAAAGCACAGTGGCATCTCAGCAGGGAGAATTTTTTTCATCTGCCAGAGGGGAGAGTGAATAACAGGGGCCTGAACTGTTGACTCCACGTAAGCAAGACAGGTCTTACAGGCATGGCTCTGCCCTACAGACCTACATTGGATGTTTGGCCTGGTGAGTGTGAAAGGTCTTACCTTCCCTGGTGGGATGCTTTGCATGCAGTGGTGATGTAGGAGGTTCTACCAGAGCAGCCAAAGCAACAAATCCAGCAGCACCCCATTTGAGATGTGTGTCCCCTTTGCCCAGCACACCCAACTCCACCAGTGAAAGCAACCTCGTCAGTAGTTCAGTTTGTGAGATGAGTCCAGTCCCGTGGCATTGCAACAGATTCAGGACCTCAGTTCCCTTGAGTTCCCTGTTCTGTACTTGGGTCTTCCCCAGTATTCAAGGCAGCAGCCTTCAGCGTGCAAAGTGAAGCTTGTGACCACTGTGCCTCATCTGACTATGGAAGGGAGGGTAGTTTTGGCAATGTGAGGACTACGCCAGCAGGCCCGTGAGGCAGCACCGAGGGAGAGCTCAGGCTCCACACAGAAGAAGACTTCTGATTTAGTGTGTCCTGATATAATGGGTGCAGGGCGTTCTCAGATCAGGAAGTGGCACTCACAAAATACAGGTCCCTGTTTAATCAGATGCGCTTCCTGAGTACCAGATTTGATGTGGCTGTTTTAATTTCGAGTTTTATGTGAAAAACTTTGGTTTTATTAAAGAACCCTAGTCTGCTTAAAACGATAATTAGCTGCCCACCACCAACAGGATTTTGATGGAAAACTTTTAAATAAAGGTTGTGGAAGAAGTGTTTGCCTAGGTTCAGAATGCTAGTTTAGTGGAATGGCAGTGTCATATATTAAAGAAGTTTTGCCCAGGAATGCTGGATGCATTAAAGATTACCTTGGTACTCTTAAGTTGTTAAACTAGGTGTCCGTGGAAAGAGAAGCAAATTCTGTGTTTAGTACCTTGGCCTTTGCTGTACAATGCATCCAGCAACATTAATATTTACCTTGTACATTATTTTCTCTGGTTTGGAAATGCAAATATGTACTCATAGCTATAAGATCATGTTAATTTTATCAGGAGATCCAGTTCGCCAAATCTTGCAATTGGACTATTGCCATGGTCATGACTTACAATCAAAGAGGAGATTTTGGCTATGCCATGAAATAGGACTCCAGTGAGATTGGTCAAATATATAATAGATGAGGCCTTGAACTGAAGAGACTTAGTGAGTCAGAGTGATTTGGTAAATGACATGTTTTTTGTGGTGCCTGTGTAAGAGAATGACTAAGAAACCCAAACCCCAGTATGAGTATGCAAATAAAAAGGGAAAACTCTTTGCTCATATCCTGACCAAATGGGAACAGTCCAGGTCCAGTATTTGGATCCCTTTTCTGCCAGCCCTTTTTCTAATGTTCAGAGATCTGCACCAAAATAAATGGTATTCTACGGTTCTGTTCCAGCCTGTCATCCACAACATCCGTAGATTAAAGAACAGCAGGAACACTGACAGCAACAAAATACTTCCAGTCTGAGATGATAGAAATAATTTTTAAACAAAAGGAGGAGAAATATTTCTCCTTTGGACTCAGACCACAAATGGGACATCTCAAGTACATGAAGTTGAGTTTAAAATGGAGATCTGCAAATAATTTCAGCTATATGGCTTTTGCTGCACATATTCTAACACAGAGTGCTTGCTACAGCAATAGTGCTGTGCAATAATTACTTGCAAAAATAACTTCTCTCTCTCTGTTCACATTCATCAGTCATCATTAAAGGGCTCCTGTAACATTAAATGCAAGTCTGCTGTTAAAGTGATGGTTGTAATGGGAAAAGGAAAAGATACTGGGTTAACATCTGAATAAACAGGAGGAGATGATCCATGAGTGATTGATCAAGATTATTTTTACCCATCATTGTTTTAATGTGCAAGTCAAAAGTTTTCTTAGTAAAGAGAGAGGAGCTTTGGGAGATGATTGAACTTGTAGTGAAATGTCATTTTAATATTTGGCTAAGCAGAAAAGCCTTATTTTAAGTTTGGAGGGGGATAGCTTAAACAGCAAACTATTTTGCTGCTACTGTTCCACTCGGGCAAACTTTCAAAGTGTAATCAAAACCATATCCATCATATAGCATGTCCTTTCCCTCTTCTTGCCAAAAATATGTGTATGTAAATCGAATGTTTTTCTTTCTAATCAGAAAGAGTGCTATGACCTCCAGAGGGCACCCAACCAGAAACTCTTCAGTTTTAATCTTGGCTCCTATGTGGCTTTTTAGTTTGTTTCCCTTCTCTGAAGGGCAGCAATAGCTGCCTACATAACTTCTCATCTCTCACGATGAGTCCTCATTCTTGTCTGGAATGTGGAAGGGGGTGGGGAGCCAGCAGAGCCCATCGGGTCCAATATTCGGTCAGCCACCGAGGAGGAAGGAGGAGTTGTTCTGTTGAAGGCCCACTGTGTCAGGTCCTCTGTGCATGAATGCTGACAGGCAGTACCTGATTCAGATCTGGGTGCCACCTCAGTATTACTGTTTTCTGGACTTGGTTATACATCTTGTGAATATGGGAGGATTTCTACCTGCATGTCTCCACTGGATCTACTTGCCATCTAGGTCCTCAGCCACCTTTAGCATTTTTTTCACTGATAGTAGCATTTGTCCTCTCCTGAGCCCTGTTAGTTTACTCAGTAGCTATACACAGCCGTCTGCTGTAGGACCTTACTGGTGGAAAAGGTCTCTCTGCCTCTGAAAGCCCTTGCAGGATAGCAAAACAGTCCTAACCAGCCCAAAGTCCTGGTCTTAGTCACGTAATGATGTTGCAACACAGCCTTTGATGACAAAACCTATACACAGGAAAGTATTTTGTGTAGCAAACATTTATCCTGTGTATTACTTTTAGGTCACAATTTTACCTTTAAATGCTCTGTATGACACATTTGTGTCTGTACAGTTAACATCTGAATTGAAATCTGTAGGGTCACTTCTAGGGTAAGAATGGATCTGCATGAGTAAGGATGACAAATGGCTTCAAAAAATTCAAGAGGCAAAGCGAGAGAAGATTAGAAACAGGGCAGTGCTATCCCTGCTGGGTAAGTCTGTCACCTTCTCTCACCAGTTGCAGGAGTTTGTGGCTGGTTCCCAACCCACCTGCCCTGGCCACAGCCCACGTGCTGTGCTTACCTGGTCCCTCCCCAGGACCTGTGCCCTGTGCAGCACTGCTGATCGCAGCTGTTGCCTCTTGCAGTGCCAAACCATGAGCTCCACAGGCTGTTCTTCCATCCGTCTATCCCTCTCTCTCCTCATCTGCTGACACCCTTCGGTTGATAACACCCCCCTTCCCCGCAAACCTCTGCCTTTAGCTTTCCCTGCCTCCATCCTCTGTCCCGGGAGCAGCACACAAAGGACAGTGCTCATTAGAGGGAAAAGAGGAGGCTTATCTATACACCTGTTTTCTAGGTAGAAAAGCAGAGGGGCACAGAAGACAATAAAATTTTAACTTGATGGTGTTACTTTATTTTTTGTGCGTGTTAGTTGTATACGCATCTGAATGGATTGTGCCAGCCGTACAGATAGCAAAACTTCCGGTTTCCAGGAAGTTTCCTACTTTTGCTTTAAAATGGATGTCAGAGTTCCAGGGTTAGATTGTTAAAACTGACCACAGAGGAGTGGAATAAATGCAAACTCTTGATTTCCACATGAAATATTAAGTAAACTCAATGAAGCAAATCAGCAGAACTGACATGTGGTTTGATCTGAATTTTCCTTTGTGGTTTCTTTTGTCTCAGTCTGATTACACTCCATACAGTCAGTTCTGTTCTTGCCCTCGCTGGGAATGATTCTCTTGCTTGTCTCCCAAAACTGCTCCTGGGCTGACCTACCCAATGCTCCTTTGTTCTGCATGTTTTTCCATTGTCTCACCACTCAGCAAATGACCAGCCAGTGCCTTTCTGAACATACTGTTCCTATTTCAGTCAGGCTTCACCATCTTGTTCCATCCCTTGCTAACCTTTCTCCTCTAGCCATTATGAATGTGAACAGTTATATTTGGCCTATTGGTATCTCCTTTCAAGACCAGGAACTTTCTCCACGCCTCAGGGTATTGCAGCACAAAGTAATTTAGGATTCTCAAGTAGAAAAGATGAAGATAATAGCTTTCCTCATCTGTCAGATATACTGATGCCACACTATTCTACAGTGCTCTCAGCAGCACACTAATTTCTGTCATTCACTGCTATCAGAAGACACTAATAATCCCAATTCCCTTTTCAATACCAGTAACTTTCATCTGTCTACTCAGCTTGTCTTCCCCATTTGACCTTTTTCCTGAGCTACATGCAAAGAATTTTGATCTTTGTATTAATCTAAATTCTCTCCTTCCTTCAAAAACCCCCCAGCAACTTCTGCTACTACTAGTTTGCCGCCTCCTGACTCATACCAGTAGGCTCTTACGCTTTCCCATCACTTAAGAAACCCCCCTATAACATTTGGTCTGGGCTCTCCATCATCACTATTATTGCCCATCGCACAGATTTCCTGAGCTTGCTCTGTAGCGGGAGCCCCTCTGCACTCTGCTCTGATCAATCGCTCCTTTCATGTTGACAGTCCGACTGCTTCCTGTTGAATCTCAAAAGCTCCCTTTTCAGCGAGCGAATCATGAAAGCACCTTTGTTTCATCTTTCTAGGTTTTTCACCAAATACAGTTGAAACTAATTTTAACCTTTATTAATCTTTTGCAGTAGGTAATTGATAACAGTATTCCTAATGCTTTCCTTTCTCTTGATAGTTTTTATGTGTTCTTGAACTTGCTACCACCTTGTGTACTAATTATTGCTTATATACTAGTTATGCAGGCATCTTCCCCGTTAGGATACCTGCTTCCCTTAGTCCATAGTGATTCCCTTTTAGTACCATGACTTCTCTTCCATTGCAGCCCGGCAAGGTCATATCAGACTGTGACATTTGGTCCTAATTCTTTCTCCTCTGCAATTATGTCACCTTGCACCAAGAAGTATTTCAGTTGGGTATATTCTGACTGCTTGGACTGGATCAGGAGCTGTGAACAGATTATCTTGTGCTGTTCACAGAGCTTAGATAGAAACTGGGACTAGAAAGGCGTGGAATGTGGCACAGGCTGACATCGCTGAAATTGGCTTAGAAAGCTGAGAAGAGGCAGACTTGTACAGAAGTGTGCCAGGAGAAGGGGAATATGCTGACTTGCATAGCATCAAAGCTAAGTGCGGTATGTCTTGGGATGCAGCAGGTATGCAAAGGGCTGCCTGGGTCAGACAGCTGAAAATGGACCTATATCTGGAGTGTGGAATAGGCTCAGTGTACTGATTCCAGACAATTTAAAAGAAGGAGAGTTGCAAACAAGGAGGCTTATTGCGTAACTTAGACATACATCAGAGAATGAACCACTGGATCAACGCCTTACCACTGATGGAACCACAGATGTGGAGCCAGAACCAGTTCACTTTTATGACTTGCCATACCCATGCTACTTCTGCCAGGATCTGGGGTAGGGACAGATGAATTCTCCCACAGTACGCTGTAAAAACATTGACGGAGCTACACAGCTTACTGCAATGTTACAAACCTAAGCACCGCCTCTGGGAAAAATGGAATAGGGTGAATGCATAACTTCACTCATGCAGGCACTTGTACACCCCCTTCCCCCCAGCGCTTGACCGTTTTCCTGTTGTTCTCTGTTATGGTAAGCTAATACAATGGGAGTGTATTGAAGGTGTCCCTCTCCCAAATTAATCCTGTACCGGAGAGGCACTCTGGCTGGGGAGCTGAGGGCAGGGAAAATCCATGCATGGAAAAGCAGTATTATTTAAAGGCATGGAGTCCTGTGTGTTGGCATGCTTGGGCTGTGGCATAACAGCTCTGCTGAAAGGGAGCTAAAAATTGGCAAGAGTGGTGTCCAAGGGTGGAGTCAGGCAGGAACCTGAGCAGGCATAATGTGTAGCACAGACTTGGTATGTTCCTGTGTACCACTCCCTCTCCCCCTACCTTTTATAGTTATTTAGGCTTGGCAAATGCTAATCCTCTGAATTGGGCTTAAAACTTGAAACGTTACTTCAGGTGCGTTGGCACTGAAGACTATTCTAGGAGTCTGAGGAGCTCTTCCATGATTTTCCACACGTCATAGGCCTAGGCTGTACCTGTTGTATAGGGCTTTGGCCATCTTTCTGTTGAATATTTAAGGACTGTTTGAAGAGGGGGCGGGTCAAGAGAGAGTGTGCATAAGAGCTGTACATTGCAGGTGTTTTACCAGGAATGGCAGGTCCAGATTTGTCCTGTGACCTTTCCCCAGCTGGAGGAATTTTTGATGTGCAGTTGCTTCCTGAGTTATGCAGTGAAGGAGTTCATCCCTTGCCTGCACACACCTCTGCCTCATCAGCAATTAGTTATAGCTGTAATGGAGGTTACACTTAGGCTCCACTGGACGTATAGTGGAGGAAACTGTAGATGAAGGGCAGAAAAGAGCATCTTTCAGTCAAGCCCCCATTGTCTGTGTGTTCTCAAAACCTACAGGAATTCACTGACTAGAAGTCTAGACCCAAGTAGAAGTGGAGAGTGTAGACAGCCTCTTTCTCTTACATATGTCCTTGCAGAACACAGTATCCAAACCTCATTGACAGAAAATCAGGAAACCAGCACCTTAACTCTGTGTTTGCATTAAATCCAGATAGAGCAGTTGCCCTATTTAAAAAAAACAAAAGAAAAAAGAATTCTTTGTGCCTAGGATAATTAGATATTAACACATCAATTTTTGCATTCCCATCCACCCTCCAGGTAGCCCCATTTAACTGGGGCTTATTTGCAATGACCTGGATAGCCTGAGATCATGCTGCCATCTTGGGATTTTATCCTTAGGAAGAGGACCTGTTAAGAGTTCCTTTTCATTTATATAATTTTCTGTTCACAGAGTCATAACATCTATTCATATACCAGACCTTCACAAGTGAGAATAATGTATTCCTTGAAGTAGGACATATTTAAAATGCAATAATCCTTAATAACTCAGACCCTATGTTAGGAATTGCCATAATGACTAATGCAGCATATGAAGTCCCATCACCCACTTTGCATCTGCAGTTCACCAGTACTATATCCAATAAAAAGATAAAATCTTGTATGCAAAAATGAGACTGATGTCAACCATCATACTAGGAAGGGAAACCTCTTAATTGGACAAAAAGAAATGCCAATAATAAGGGTATGTACAAATTAGAAAAGGAGGTGGAAAAAAGAAAATAATTCTGAACCCACTTTTACAGTTCAATAAGAAAGATGCTTCCTAGGAGAGAAGGCAGGCCTGGCTTCTTCTGAGGAAATCTGCTTTGAACAAAAGGCACAAACTGTGTTGGGCCTCACACTGAAGAAGCCCAACGTCAAGTTCTTCAGAAACTTCTGAATTACAGAGCCAGGCACATGCGCTGTCTCTTTCTGTCTTCCCTTGTCCTCCTGTGAATCTGACCCTCCTTTAAAAGTTATTCTTCAACAGGAAGAGTAGAAAAAGGTCTCATTCTAGAACAGCTTCTGGTATAAGAGCGTTGAGCCTTCTCAGGCTCAAAAGGAAATTGCACCCGGGTCTCTGCTTGCCGTATGTAAGCTCTAGATACTGAGCTGGAATGCAAAAGGCATGAATCTCATCAGTCGTGATTTTGCATGAGATGCCACTGTGCTTGTGCTTAACTCAATGCTGTCCACCCTTGCTAAACACGTTCAGCATATGATTGCTGGATTCAGGCTGTGAAGTAGCGGGACACAAGTTAGGCCCAAAGACATCATCACATTGTAGACCACATGTAGCTTTAGTTTGGAAGTAACAGTGAAGCTGTTAGCTCGGCCTAGAACATTAGATATGTTACGAGTCTTCTAGAAAAAACATTTAAAAGGCCACTCCAGACAATCAGGCATGTAAGTAATTAGGACAGGAAAAGTACGGTTCACTCTGTTAAGAGTTCAAAGCCTAAGTTCAGTATGGATTGAAACCTGGAAGTTTTAAGTTCCTTTGCAAAACCTGTATGTCCATGCTTATGGGACATTGGTAGATGATGAAGTCATTTGTTACCTTAGTTATCTCATGTTCTCAAGAACAAGTTCCTTTCAAGCACTTTAGGATGGAAACAGATCTTCACTTGTTAAAAAGTGAGTTGCAGGCACAGAGCCAAAATTTCTCTGTCAAACTTGTATGAGTACTGGATTTACTTGTATGGATGTAGACTAGGATTTGGCCAATACAGCTTGTCCCAGTCCCAGCTGTTTTAAATGGCTATAACATGCTGTACTCTGGCTAACTGTTAGTGCAAGGATTGAGGGTGTCTTGGCAGTAAGGTAAATAAAATGTAGTTGGACTCAGTTCCTAGGCTTATAAAACCAGTCTTGCTGAGGCTTCAGCACTGCTTTCACCTATGTGATTCATGCTTACATAGCCACCTGCAGCTATAATTACCTGGGTTAAGTGTGAGGCTCTCTGGGAACCTCTCTGAGGGCTCTTAGTAGCTCACTAATTTGTGCTACTCTAGGAATTGATTCAGACCTCATTTCCTCTTTCTCTGCGTGGAAGGACTTCGCCTGCTGACACATTTAACCCAGTCACCTCCAGCTATGCGCATGCGTCGGTTCTGTCCATTCAAGCATGGTGCCAAAGCAAGACTCCAACATAGAATGGGCTTCTTTTGGAAGACATAATAAAAGCTGCATGAGATGAGATGAGCTCATTTAAGCCACAGTTTCGGACATCCGAATACAAGATGAGTTCTCTGAGGGGGCATTAGAGCTGCAGATACACCAGGGTGCAGACCTGTAGGCTGTGCAGCACAACTGACGTTAAACAGCTAGATTACTCATCCGTGCCTGGAAGGGTCAGCAGAAACTTCAGCACTTCCACAAGAGAACAAAATCCTGCTGGTACTTTATGAGAGGCTTTCCCTGATTCTCTTCACAACATACCGATGTGGAAGCCTTACTGCTGCTAAAGCAGATAGCTACTGAGGCTGGAAGCTAGCTCTCTCACTGACTGCTTGGAGGGCTGTGGCTCAGCTATAGTCAGAAGCATGCAGACCATATGGTGCCCAGATGATGTATAATAGCATTTATTTAGTGGCCTGGAGATCTCATGTTCCACTGGCTGGCAAAAGGAACAACTTCCCTCTAAACAACAGTTATCGACAGGTGCCAACGCTTGCGTTTGCTCTGTTGTGATACCATGCCCATGTAACGCAGCCAAGAGCTGCATGGAGGAGCTGTGCAGGCAGTGTCACAGAACGATGGTTAGCAACTTGATGACAACATAAGCCAAAATGCAAGAAAAAGCACAGCATGTAGTTAGCAAACAAGGTATAATTGTCTTTTTTCGTTAGGCTGTGGGATAAGAAAGGATGAGGCAGCCTTGGAATACTGTGGTTGCCACTTGTTATCTATAACACCACTAACACAAAGCTGCTAAAGCAGCCTAGCCAAAGCCAGAGGTGGAAATGATGTTCTGATGAATTAGAGAGGGACTGGTGGAAGCTGTTCAAACATAGCTTTTGTCACCTCTACTGAAAAAGCGCCTATTACTTTTATTATGGCAATGCCATAAGACATTCTATTTTCACACCACCCCCCTCTGTTTTGCTAGACACTGTACAAACACAGAGGGAGACCTACTCACCTGTCTGGAGCTCTGAGAGCATTGTGAGCATTGGCATGGAAGCTGCTCTTCAGCCAGCTTTTTTCAGCGTTAGTAAGAGGAAATATGTTCAGCCTAATAGCAAAGTATCTACTAAAGTCAACTCAGGAGTCTGCCTGTCTCTCTGCCAATAAAGACGTAGCTTATTTCAGGAGTCCAAACTGCTTTTGACTATGGATTACAGGACAGAGTGGCTTTGCCCGAAGTTTCTGTCTTAACTCTGCTCTTATTTATTACTTGGCTACAGTAATAGCGTATTGTATAAGATTATATAAACCAAGATTGTACTGTGCAAAGGGCCCCAATGTATTTAATCAATACGTCTCATGGTGTCAGGATGATTAGATACAAAATGCCAGGGGCAAAAAAGCAATAAAAGCAACAAGACACTAGAAGTATTGTTCAGATAGCTGTGTAATAATCTTAAGCAATTTAATTTTCTGTGTTGAAAGTTAATTACTTACTTTAGGGAAAGACCAATTTAATGTCTTCAGTCAACTAAGTGGCTAAGATTCATTAAAAGGAACCCATATTACAAACACCTTCATGCCACATTGCTTTTATTTCCAGGGATAAAACTTCTCACCCCCTACCCCCAACCAACTTCTGTTCTAAACAGATTTTATATAGTTCTTTTCTCCATAGCTTCTGGGAACAAAAGCTTGAAACAAACCTTTGTGGACTGTGTAAGAACATGCCTAGATATCACAGGTGTCTGACATCAACCGCATATAGCAGAGAAATGCAAGGAGATTCACCAAATAAGAATTTCAACTGCTGCAGAGATAAAATGGGGCAAACTGTATAGGAAAGTCATTAATGTAATATTGATTAGAGGCTGAAGCTCAAGCAAACTGTACCTTTAAAAAAAAAAAAGTAAAAAAAAAAAACCCAAAATTAAGAACAGCAGAGTCAGGAAATGAGCCAGAATTACGTGTTGGTATGTAAAGGTAAATATTGGAAACTTGCATAATGTTGCTGAAATGGCCTTTTTAGGTGAGCCTCACTGAATTCAGTACAATTTCCCTGTAGAAGGAAAGACTGTGAATAGGCTTAAGGGGGGCATGGAAGGATTGGAAGGAGAAAAAAACCCTAAAATAAACACATCCTAACCTGTTCATAGTAACAGGATCTCCCAAATGCTTTCCTTGCTTTTATAGTCACTTTAAAAACCACCAATAGGTAACAAAAACATTCCTGCAAAGGGTGTGTGCGAGCACTAAATCTGTCATAGGTAAGAATAATCCAGAATCAGTCACATAGGTGTAAAGTACCCTTCAAGTTTGGAAAGTGGTTGTGAAAATAAGCAGCCAGCACCCCTTTGTTTGGTATTTGCTCTTTCATAGCAATACTTGAGGTCAGTGGTGAAAGAGGCATAATTACCAGCCCTGAAAACCTGGCATAGGGTAAGATCTTCCCAGGCATCACTAGTAAGAACGTCAGCCAAAAGAGTCTCCTGTTTTCCTAGCACACTTACCTACTGCCCTCAGATGACAGTTCTGTCATGTGTTGCCCTATTGCTGCGCATCCAGAGATGTGCACAAGAATCTGATTTGCGTTTTCAGCCAAGAGCCTGAAATGTCTGAGGTACTGACGTCCCATTTAGATACTGCCAGCGTTTTCAAAGCTGCCACTGAATTACTCCTTAATCCTGGAGGTGCTTGAATTTTCACTCATCAAAATTTGCAAAGCCTGCCTTACAGCTTATTAGCTGCTTTGAATCTTATCTCAAGATGAGGCCCCAGGTGTGGTACACAAAGTAGGGAAGGGAATGCCTTTCTTGCTTGAGGCATGTGTAAAGCTTATAACAGAAGGGGTAGATGCAGGCCCCTGACATGTGGAAGGCATTTAAGTGCTTGCATAAAGGCGGGGCGGGGGGGGGGGGGAGAGAGAGAGAGTGAAACATCAAATATGAAACAGAACACTGGAAGAGCTGCTGTGGGTTGCCAAAGTAAGGGGCTACCTAAAGAGCTGACTAGGCATCGGTGTCCAGCCTCTGGAGAGGGCTGACTACTGGGATCTCAACTAGAGAGTCATCTCTCTGATCAGCTGCGTCAGGAAATACTTCAGTGCCTCAGCCCCTATCTTCTCTCCTCTTTCTGGTATTTTAATCTTCATTAGTTTAGATGGCTACTCAGTTACCCAAATTCTGTGTCCAGAGCTTGAGGCAGAACATTTCAGGGGCAGCAGGCTGCATGCATTGCAACAGGAACAGAGTAAAACCAAGTACTTCCAACAAGCCTCATCACTGTCTTCTGATTGCTGTCCCATCCACATTGCAACTTGCCTCCAAATTCGGCTATAGCTGCTACCAGGTAGGGTTTCTGCTAATTGCGCAGTTATAACTAGCACTTCATGGCAACAGTTTATCCTCCTCTTTGGGGGTTCAGGTAGCCCATAGTCATCTTCCAGTAAGTGAATCAGAGTTCTGCATTTTTGCAGTGTATTCGTTACTCATCCTTTTGTACAAGTTTGATGAGTCCTCCTTCCTCTTAGGTCCCCATGTAGTAGGACATCACCAGATAAATACAGTTGTAACAGAGCTGCTGGTCTCTGCCTCACCTAGGCAAAAAGGCCGTGGAATAGATGGATGTGCTAAAAAGCACTAATAACAAACACCAGCAAGACAGATGGAGTTTGCATACCTACACTTGTTACAGCAGAGAAACTAGTTATTGTTAGTTAAATTCTAAGATTATGTTCAATTAGTTACAAAAAAAAGTCAAAGGCTGAAAGAAATGTCTTCTGACGATTGAAAATTGCATTGCTACCTTTTCATTTTTTTTTTTAATTAGCAGAGGAGGAGGGCAGGCAAAGTAGAGGGGTTTAGATTCATGGCCAAGTTCCCCTGTTTGCCAACAGGATAGCAATAACAGTGTTATAAATTGTGTTTTGCACAACATATATCTCAGGTTCTAATAAATATACAATACCTTATCCCCTGAATCAGTAAAAGAAACAGGCAAGCACTAACCACAAGTAATTTTGTTCCATTTAATTCTCTTCCAAAAATGTATCACAAAGTTCACGAGCTTATCTTGCTAACATGAAACTTGTCAACTCCCCTTTTAACTGACTTCAGCCCTATAGCTTTGAAGCTTGCTAGAGCTGTGAGGCATAGAGCTGAGCAGATTTCTCAGGAAATCTTGGGGGGGGGGGGGGCAGCGTGCAATGATTGTGGTCTCGCTGTAGCTCTTTGCAACTGTTTCCAATGTCACAGTGACCTGCAGTTATTTGAAAAGGAAGTTTCCAGCTGCAAGTATCTTTAATTTGCAGCTCTTTCTTACCTACTCACTGAAAGAAGCCTGCTGGAACTGGTATGCATCCCTATTAAAGCTGTGTGAATGCTTTTTTATATTTTTAAATACTCAGTTTACATGACACTTCTGATCTCGTGATGATTACATAGGAACTCTAGTTAGGTTTGCCTTTCACAGCTAATGAGTGCTACTAAAACAATTTTTATGCTTAAGCAATGGGATGTGTAGAGTAGAACTAGAGATGAGTCAGCAGTTACCTAAGGTTATTTGAATAGCAATATAAACCATGCCTGCCGCTAGGAAACAGTCCGCAAAGGTCATACCAAGTGCCTAGTATTTAGACACTACCACCCTGGTGATATGAATTCTCTTAAGACTCTCATGTTTTTTAGACCAAGCGTCATTCTATTTGATATTTGGATGTTGTTGTATTAAATAACCGCTACTTGGTATCTGGATGACAGGGAAGAATGCTTGACATCATTGGTACTATTCACAGTGAAGGCATGCCTGCCAGATTGACAGATGCTGCTCTCTCCCCATCTAGGGGAGTTAGGCACTAAAATTAGTAACTATTAAAACAAGCGTACTGAGTAAGGATCTGCTGAATCTCATCAACAGGAAATACTGAAGGGAAGGTAAGGAGTTGCCGCTGCTCTTTCTACAGGAGTTAGGGCCGTAATTCACGAGTAGGGACAGCACAGCTTACAAAATGACTGCCCCCGGTGCAGAGATAGCCGAGTTGCTCAAGGATAATCAGGTGCTGAGCCACAGCAGTTTACTGTGCACAACGTTAAAGCAGAGTAAGGGCAGTGACAACCTTTACAAGCTATTACCTGACACTGATGGGGAGTGTGTGTTAGGCCAGATACAGGATGTGTGAGACAGTTCCCTGGTGAGGCACTGCTTCTCACAAACAGTCCTGGAGAGGAAAACGTTTACAAACAGCCCTGGAGAGGAAATGGTTTATAAGCTAAAACTCATTTAAGGTTCAGCTCTGTTGCCTCCGCAACCACAGGAAACAAACATACCAGCCCCACTTGTGAATCATAGCTTTTGGGAACTTCACCTTGAAGAGCAGGAAAGAGTCTTTCTTCAGGTAGAATTGATCTCTCTAATCCCTTCTGCGGGGATCATTGCCTAAGCTCCTTCATTTGCCAAAAAAGAAAAAAAAAAAAAAGGCACAATAAGAAACACAGCTGCTTGTGATGGTTCCACCCTCCCTTATTCAATTGTTCAGTGGTTTAACATTCAGCCTGAATGTTGCAGACCTACTTTTAGTTCTCTCTTCTAGCTGAGAGGATTCAAGGCCACATTGTTCCAGCCCTCCACTCAAGTGACCTAGCTACAAAACATCTGAATTAATAACAAAAAAATAAAAGGAGAAAGACATCCCACCATAAATGCCTTCATGTTCTGCTGACCCACTTCAGTGAGAACACTTGGAGATTCTGCGTGGCTCTTCCTGAGACTGATTTTGCCAGGACTGAGAACTGCAATTAGTCTGTAAAACCAGTGTTACTGGTTCCAGACAGACACAGACTTTAAGGCACCTTCTGCATCAGAGGTGAGCGGAGGTTTAAAATTTCTTTGCAAGCGAAATCCCAGGCCGCTGAATGACCCACCAAAGTCTGTTTTTATCAGTCTCTCTGACATGTTTGTATCAGAGCATTAAATGCCATTAAACTTGAGAGAGTAAAACAAAGATTCTCCCAAAGGCAAGGCTAAGAACAATAGCATTAGTGAATTACAGTTCGTCATCACAAGACCAAATGCCATATAGGCGTTGCTATACAGCAACATAGCCCTGGCCCATGAGCAAGAACTGGGGTTTAACAATTGGCATTTATTGCTCTAGATAAATACCAGCTGCCTCACTCCGAGCCTCAACAGTTTAGTTTATATCACCGGTTTTAGTCTTTCATATGTAAACAAAGTTAGGCAAACATATAAACTTGAATTTGGGTAGTTTTTCAAAGCTAATCGTACGAAGCAACAAAAGTGCTTCCTGAGATACTGAGAAATGAAATGCACGAGCAGCGTATCTGGTTTGAGTTACAAGGAAGGCCTTAAGTCCTTTTGAAACCCAATCTTTTTCAAACATACACCACGTGTGTTTGTACATGCATGACTGTAACAACGGCTTGCAGATACCTCTTTTTCCTCTCTTCTGTAATGAATGAATTTGATTAAAGAGCCAAAATTCAGTGCACACAAAAGCTGCAATTTGAAAAATCCCGACAGCGTTAGTCCTTGTTGTGGTAGGAGCAGAGCTTCTGTGGGAACGGGCCGTATTTTCCTCTGTGTGCTGCACCAAATGAGAAAAACAACCAAAAAATTGTGTTGTGAGCCATTTGCCCTTCAGCCAAGTCAGTGCTAGGAGCTGTAATGCCACCTACTGATGGCCCCGGATACCAGCCTCACGTTCCCAGCCCGCTCCCTTCCAAGGAAGGCCAGGCGGCCGGAGGGAAGGAGGGAGGCTGTGCTCAGCTGGTGGGCTGGTGAGGACCTGGCCGACTCGGCCTCCTTCAGACACGGCAGAACTGGCTTCACCGATAGTTTACAAAAGCTCTTTTTCGAGTTTTTATCTCTGCCCCCTCTAAATGTAAATATTTTCAGCACAAAAGCAGCAACTGAGAGAAAACTCGGTTTTGAAGCATTTGGATTTCTTCTTCTGCCTTCTCTGAGAGCATTTTGAACCCTTTTCCGCCTCTCAGTTTTTCAGCATCTTCCATACTCTTTGTACAGGCCGACTGTCAGTATCCTGTGATCCCTTCTATGTTCGCACAGTTCCCATTCTTTTGCAAAGCTCACTGGGGCTGAGGTAGAGCAGAAGCCTCAGGGCTTTTTCTTACAGGTACTAGTGAACGATTTTTATGGCATTGTCCTTCTCCAAAGACGACAGTCCTGGTAGGTTATCCATGAAAGAACAGTGTATTTCTAAAACAAATAATCACTGTCCTCTAATGAAGTTTATTGGAAGTTCAGTTCGCAACAGCAGCCTACCGAGAAACGGCAAAACGCTCTCAGCCAAATGCTGTTTCTTAGTTTTGTAACCTAAATTCTGAAGGGATAACAATGTAATTCCTAGAAGTGACAGAAGCAGCTCTGATCACCCTTTCTCTGAAGACCAAAAAACCAGAACCACAAGTATTCAGATTATGGCGAAGTTGCTTCAGAGTACTGTAGCAAATCTGCTACGCGTTCCATACCACAAGAGCTAGAGGATATAATTATGAGAAATGCAGCAAAAAGGAATGCCTCCTTCTCACACACCCTAAGCACCACTCTCAGCAGAAGCTCTTAAAAATATATTGTTTCATTCGGAAAGCAAGAATAACATTTTCAGATAGAAAACAAAAAGGACAGAGACAGCACACCTTCCTTCTTCATCCAGCCCCATTCTCACTGTGCTTTGAAAAAAGATGGGAAGAGAAAGGCAAAAAGTAAATGGTTGCAATGAAATATGTAATGAATTCTATATTGTCAGTCCTGCAGATCTGGTAAGAGGCATCACTCAAGCATTCTACTCACACACGGTATCTTTTTTTAAGAAAACACTAGGATTTACCATGTAAGTTTTTAAAAAGCAGTATTAATATTGTACTCAGTGTCAAGAACTGGAGGCGCTGAGGTGGTAAAATACCCCCTCAATTATATCCATAAGATTTAAAATGTTTAATGTGCAAGTCTTGGACAGAAATCATTAACTTACAATGTGCTAAAATTTGAAGGATGGGAATTTCTTCATTGTATATGCTCACAGTAGTAAGTGAAGTACTTAGTCGCTGAAGTACAAACATCAGTATGCTTAAGTGACTTATGCTTCATTTTTAAGGCAAAAATAGGTAATAACATGACTGCGTGCAGTTGCAAAAATATTTACAGATACGATTAGATAAACAGTCCACTTCTAGCATGAAAATTTTAATGATGTACTTAATATAGCAGTGTTTTATTTGAAAAGTTACCGTTAAAAATGTAAAATTAATCTAGCTAGGATGAGTAGCACTGACATTTTTACCTGGGCCTCCACACTCACTGATCTTTGTCCCTAAACCTCTCTCACTGTAAGTTGTCCTCTCTCCCTGCCCATTTCCAGTCTTATGACAAAGGTGCAGGTGTGCCTGAGCAGCCCCAGAGTCCACAGAGGAAAAAGCTGGAATGCTAAAAATGTATGCAAAAGGTCCCAACAAGAAAAAAAGAAAAAACAGATCCCGAGAAATAAAATTGGGGGGGGGGGGGGGGGGGGGGGGGGGTGGGGAGGGGGAAGCTATCTGCAGGTATCAGGAGATTTGCTCAGTCATCCTTGTCTTTTGCTCCGTGTTTCAGGATGCGCGTGAATTCAATGTAGTTGAAATTCCCCTTTTTGTCGATGGGTGCCTCTCTGTACAGCTCATCTACCTCTTCATCTGTGAACCTGTCTCCCATTGTCGTCAGCAGCTCTCGCAGGTAGTCCTCCTGGATGAACCCTAGAATGAGACGTATAGAGAGAAACACAAAAGGGAAGCCGTTTCTTAGCCAAGTCTTCAAAAGCAGTAAGACAGACATACCAACAGACATGCAATTAACTAATACAGCATGTAATATATGCATTCGCACCAAGAGCCCGAAATACTTTCTTAATTGAATTCTAAAGAAATTCCTTGAATGCAAAGGGGAAGGGGGGGGAAGTTTGATGCATTTCATACAGATTTTTCAAGAGGGCCTGATCTGCTGTGATCTAATAATACCTATGTCTATCGACTGATCTTCAACAGCTCAAAGTGGAAAAACAAGTTCCTGTCACTGCTAGTCTTCATTACACAAGCTGTTCTCTTAATTGAATTATATTTTTCTTGACTTAATTAGATATATTTGCGCATCCTCTATAAACTAGTTTCCTCTGGGGACTAAATAACCACTGGTTGGCTCTTCACTGCTGCACAATACTGTAGCCGGAGGCAGTTTACGTGGATACAGTGAACTGCTGGCAAGCGTCCAGGGAAAGAGCTTATAACAGAAAAGACTTTCAGACAGGATTGAGCAAGTTGACTCAGGAGGGAGGAATAATGTTTACTGTGGAGAGGCAGAGGTGGAGAAGCTAGTCAAAAAAAGGTAAGATATATTAAGTTATTTATTTTATGCTAAAATATTAGCAGAAGCTTTTGGAGGAAATTAACAAAGATATAAAAATGAGCCGTTGCTAAGTATGTTCTGTTAATTCAATTTCAATAGATGGGCAGAACGACCAGTTGCCAAATAATTCCAGGGAAGTTTAGAGATGAAAAAAGGAATGCGGGTAACAAATGGTAGACGGAAGAATGCAGAAACTGCTTAATGTTGAAATAAGACCTACCATGCCTTCAAATGCACAATAGTTGCTTCATTTGAGAAAGAAATTGGTTACTGAACCTTAATTGGAGAAATATCAGTAACAGAATGGAGGAGGTAGAAGTATGTTGCAAAAAAAAAAAAAAGATATGTAAACGGTGCAGAACAGCTGGAAATCGTATGTAGACACCCACATCAACTGATGTAGATTCAATTAGAATGTGATAAAAGAAAAAGTTCTGCTTTGGAAAGAGAGTTGAATAACTTAAGCAAACAGAGTTCATTAGAGAGACAAAACCAAACAGGGAATAAGGGGACCAAAAGGCAGTCAATGAGCATGACTAATTAAGATGGGCTTGGTGTATGCTGTGGGGAAGGGAAAAAAACCCGTGTTTCAACATATGCTAATTAAAACAGCATCATATCCCAGTGTAGACAAGCCCTTGACTACTGACTCCAAATGAGGAAGGCTAACAGCAATGTTCTACTTTAAAAACGGGGAGAATGTTCAGTTAGCCAGGCCCATCTCAATCAGGTCAAATTTTGGAGTTGTCTCTTTGCAGATGTGCATAAAGGAGGGGAAAAACCAGCTAAACAGATGAGGCTCTCTCTTTCTGCAGTCCTACAGAGACCAAGTAGTGATGAGAGATGACATAAGGATTAGTATTCAAAGAATGCAAGGCCTTTGGTGCTGTAAGTTTAGCCTCAAGGACTTAATTGCTTCTGTCTGAACAGCTAGGTGTTTAAACACTGAACTAGGTTGCCAGACTAGGAATACACTAGAAGTTCTAGCAGCACCGAACTGTAAAGCAAACAGTACTCCCACTCTCCCTCACGTGCAGCTTCAATGTGGATGGGGAGTAACAAATTCATGAAGCAAAACTTATAAGATTCAGCCTGTGGCAGACAGCATAAAACAGACGACAACGCAGGATCAAAGAGCAGACAAAAGATATACCAAATGCAGACAGATACAACTTTTATACTAGTATCATAGTGCTACATATGATAGTAATGCTGAAGCAATATACCCAACTAGATTGGCAATATAGGAAATGTAAGTAAAAACAAACAAGTACAACTACCTTATCCTCATCAAGAGGATCTGATTTGTATTATTCTCTTTCAAAAGAACTACACTGACATAGAGCTAGAAAATGAGGCCCATAACACACACGCATGTGGAGATTATGAAGTGGGGAAAAAAAAATGGTTCAACATAGCTGGAAATGCTTTTGTTCATTTTTAAAAGGAACAAACCGATTAGAAGCCAAATCTGAGAATAAAATGCATAAAAGGCAAACGTAACATGGGTTCTACAAATATATCACACGTCATTTTGAAGACTGCATTTTGACTATTATGAATCAAAAAATCAATAAAACAGCATAACTATCTAACACGTTTCCTGGTTAAAATTTGAGGATGGCATAAGACACAAAAGAGACTGTGGAACCATTATCCTCAAATTATCCTAGGACTAGACTAAAACATTTACCACACAGAGTTGAAAGATAATAAAATCAATCTTATCAGTACATGGGGGCCTGAACTAGTAACTTATTGTTTACACAGACGTAGGAGGTTACTGTTCAAAAGAACTGGTAGCACAATCATTTTCTTTATATCGTAATTCGCAGGCTCTTGTTTTGGTGCACACAAAAAACCCCTGTAGCACAGTGAGTCAGACTACCTGTGGAGAGAAAATAATTAACCTACTAACAAAACTTCCTTCTCTAGGAGATGGTAGAGAGATTTCCCTTGAGAGGGAGGAAGTCAATTAACATTTGAAAAGGCCTTACCAACAGAAAGCCTGTTTACCTACACCTCAGCAGGAAGGGGATGCTCTTTGAAAAGGCAAAAGGTGCTAAAAATACACAGACTGAAAATAGCTGTTTGAAATGGAATAATATCCTTCGAAAGGTTCAGAGCACATATCCACAGGTTAGATTGAAATATTGTGGTGGACAGTTGTGAGAAAAGTTATAGGTGCAGTGACATCCCTAGTACAGAGGCTACATAATTTCAGCACGTGCTAGTAAGACGAGTTCACAACATGTCAAAGCACTGATATTCTGTAATTCCGCAGAATTGCCCTAAGGATTCATCCCTGGTTGCTACACACTTCTCCAGAATCTTAGCCTACATGAATAAATAAATAAAAGCATAAACTCTAACCTCAAGATTACAGGCGCAACCTTGAAAGTCTGATATAGTAAAACTGAGCTCTGCATTTTCCGCTTTCCCCCCATCTTGCTATGCAAGTCAGTCCAATCTGTCATTTCTGTCTTCTAGACCCCACCCGGTTTTTATCTTTAGATCATTAAGGCTACAGCCCTTCCTGCAACCTGAAAACAAACTGAGCTGCAGGTGAGGGCACGACACATGGCATTTGTCATCAGAGCCATAACATACATTAGGCAAGATGAGGGTTCAGAAGAGTTTATGTAGTCTGGACAGCCTGTCTTGAAATATTAAAAACATCGAAGAATTCAGATGCATCTCAGATCTACTGCAGGGAGAGGACAAACTCAGCTGTATTACAGATTTCACATTCGTTACCTTTTCAATGCCACAGAAAATCACATATTACCAATTTGAATTCCTCATCTTCTTAGAGCAAATGCATCCTATTTTGCACTTTGAGGAACATACATGTTGCCCAGTTAAAACACTCTTCTTCAAAGCCTCACAGAAAAGCATTACTACTAGTCCTCAGTACTCACACAGAACAGCCAGACAGTTTTTACTCTCACTTAGTAATAAGTCAAATTCTCATTACTTGGTAGAATATGCCATCTAGGATTACTGTGTCATACTTCATTTATAAAGGTGTAAAAATCAGCGTACTATTTAGAAACCCAAATAAACAACATAAAAGTACCACACACACCCCCTGCCAAGTGGCTGAGTTTCACCCACATACCTGTTGCTTCTTCATCAAAGCAAGCAAAAGCATTCCTGATTACATCTTCTGGGTCTGTGCCATTTAACTTCTCACCAAACATTGTGAGGAACATAGTGAAGTTTATGGGGCCTGGAGCCTCATTCATCATGGCATCTAGGTATTCATCCGTTGGATTCTTCCCTACAAATAAAGGCATTCATATTTGCTTTAACTTTCAAACTAAAAGTAAACTGAACAGCATAATACAAACTGAGACACCTCTCATAAGCTATCCCAAACTCAGTATTTTAATTTTAACAGCATAAATTTGCTTGGCAACCATAAACAGAAGTGACATTACCAAGGGAGGCGAGCATGTCGTGCAAGTCCTCTTTGTCAATGAAGCCATCCCTGTTCTGGTCGATCATGTTGAAGGCCTCCTTGAATTCCTGAATCTGCGACTGATCAAACATTGCAAATACATTGGAAGTGGCACGCTGAGGGCGCTTCTTGGTGGTCTTCGTCTTTGCCTTTTTGCTAGACATGTTGATTTTTGGACACTAGGGAGAGAAGTAAATATAGTAAATACAATAAGATCAGAGTTAGGACTTAAAAAAAAACTGTACTAAGGTTTAAAGTGAAACTTCACAGATAGAAAACACCTCTAACACACTTCCATTTCCTCTCATCAGAACATATTTCCCTAATCAAGAAGGGAAAAAGAGAAGCAGAAAATACGAACAAATGAAAGACAGACTCCTAAACAAAAAAAGTCACTAAAAGAAGACGTAAGTTAAACTTGAATTTCAGTCTTCAAAGGGACAGCTTTTGTCTGGGATCCCATCTTGATACATGCACATGCAAGAAGGGAACTCGGACTGGTCTCAAGTCTAAAAGAGCAAGGCGAGGTTTTGAGAGCTGTCGTTAAGCCTGTGAAAGGGCTCTGTATGGATATGGATATACGACAACTGTGTGCAATATTAAGTAGTAGGGGAAGGAGAAACACAACTCAGTTCACCCGAACAAACTCTGAAGCGCCTATACTTGACACCTGACAGCGGTAGTTGCTATTTTGTATAATGATGGGTCTCTGTCCTTGCCATGCCTTCCATTATTTAAAACACCCTAAAACTAGGAGAAAACTGTGCAAGCTGTATTTCTACTTATATCAATAAGTTCTGCCTGACCTCCATTTACTTTTATGCATTTAATTTTACCTGAAATATACTACAGGTCTGCCATACCTGAAAGCTGACTTCTGCTGCCTACTCCTTCAAGCAAAAAGGGAAAGCAACCAACTCACACTGCTTTTGCTCATCTTCCTAGAAAAACTGCTCAGAAAAAGGTATCTTCACCTGTAACACTCAGGCTAACTGAGCTTGGGTCTGAACAACGCAGAGCAATGGCCACGCTTTGGTCCATTTCATAGCTACCACTGTCATTTAATTTACCTGTTGCTAAGCCTGCTTACAGTTTCCATCGTAAGGTGGTGCAGAGCAAGCTTTAAGATTTTATAAAGCGAGCCGGGGGAGACTGCATTTGTCCTTTAGGGTAGGCGGGAGGGATGGATGGGGGAAACGTACATGCAGCCCCTTTCAGCTTTAACCACAGAAAGCTGTGACCTGAAAACAACCTGGCAGCCACCCCTTGCCCTAAGCTGGGACGTGTGGGGAGAATCAAGCTCAGCTCTCCAGCGAACACAGGACTGAGGAGATTTAAAAAAAAAAAAAAATATTATTTTTATTCTTTGGTCCCGGAGGAAGGCTGATCTCTCTTCAAAAGCGGCATCCCGCCCTAGGCTTCAAGGGCGCACAGAGTCGAAGAGGTCTTGCCCTCCACACGGAAGAGACGACGCCACCGGCGATGGCGCCGGGGGGGGGGGGGCTCGACCTCGCCGCCGGTGGAGGCTGAGGCTCCGGCAGCCACGGACGTGGCTGCCGGAGCCTCAGCCTCCACCGGCGGCGAGAGTGGGGGGGCCGGCCCGGCCCGGCGCCATCGCTTCTCCTCAGCAGCAGCTGCCCCAACGGCTGCCGCCAACGGTCGATGGGGTTCGAACGCGTCTCCCAACGGTCGCTCTCTCCACAGCCCGTTCCCGCCCCCAAACACCTCCCCACCGGCAGCACCCGGACCCTCCCAGCCTCACCCCAACGGTCGCTGCGGGGACCCGGTACGAGACAGACGCGGAAAGGAGGAAGCGGCGGCGGCAGCAGCCCCGGTGCTTCCCGGAGAAACCATCACCCTCCCGAGCGGCGGGTAGGGGACGAGCGGCGGGCCGACACCGGGTGGCGGCGGGAGAAGGGGCGGAGGGCAGCGAAACGGCAGCGAGCCCTTTCCCCTAACAATCGCAGCCCTCTCCCTCCTCGGAGCGGCTGGCTCGGGACGTCCCCGCAACCGCTTCTCCCCCCCGGCTCCGGCAGCGTTGGCACAGCCCGGGGGAAGTCGCCGCCGGTGCTCGGCCCTGGGCGCCGCCTGCAGGTGCCGGGCAGCGGGGAAGGGATGGTGGGAGTCCTGCTGGCGGCTGCCGCTCCGGGGGCGGGCCCTGAGGCTGGGGGTGCTGGGTGGGGGAGAGCCCAGACAGCTGATGAGGAAGGATAAATCCGAGCTGCCTTAAAAACGCGTGTCTGAGATCAGGGGGTACACGGGGCAGCTCCGGGCTGGAGGCCGCCGCGTTCAGCCGGGCGCCGGCACCCGCCCCGGGCGGGGGTACGCTCCGCGCTGTTGGTTTGAGAGGTGGAAACGTAGTTCTGGAGGGCTTCTTCGGGTCAGCGAGTTCTTTCCGTGTGCTTATTTTTTATGTATCACGTTGAAGATGGAGCTTCGGTCCGTGTTCCTGAAGCCTCAGCCGGCGACCGCGGGGTTAACAGGTTCATGGTGTCATAGCAGTGAGGTAAATGAAGCCTGATCGTTTGGTAACATACTGCCTGAATTAAGTGTGAGGTGTTATCCTTACGTTCGTTCTTCCTCATGTTTCGCTTAAGGGATCAGAAAAATTCTAGTTTACATCTTTAAGTCTTCTGAATGAGTACTCCCGCATGAACAAGACTTAACACCTCTCGCAGCCATAGATTATAAGACCCCTTGGAAGATTTATTCTTGCTTATATTTTCGTCATGAAAACAGTGCAAAGGATAACACTATTTTTTTTTTTTCTTTCTTCATTTACTGGTGTAGGATCTCAAAGAAATTGAGGTACAAGCTCTTTTTAGTGCTCCCCTGAGGATGGGGTCTGAAATGACTTCAGAAGCAGTTCGTTTTTAGCCCATGACCGCTTCTGCTTTTTTTAAATTTTTCTGAACGGAATGCTTATTCACATTTTGCATATTAAAGTCCCATATGAATCACTTGGGCTTCAAGAAGCTGTTGTTTAGTACACAAAAAGAGTCTGAAATATTGTCAGATGGGAAAGCTGCACTGTCAGTGCATTCTTTTAACTCCCTACCTGTTACCAGTTTCGTTGGTATACAATTGGTATCTTGGTAAAGAATAACTCTTAAGGAGAAAAGGAGAAAAAAAAAAAAAAGAACGGGCTTTTGCTGAAATTACCAATTATATTTACAAATGTAAATGGATTACATTTAGGCACTGTACATACTGAAGTTAATATATAATCTAGAAATTGCAGCCCCAAATTTGAAGGGAGACACTTCAATTGCTAAAAGGCCCAACTTTCTTTCCCTGCCCTCCCCTCAAACCAGAAGAGTTATTTGATGAGGTCTGAGAATTTGGCCTAATTAGTTTATAATAATACTTCCCCGATGAATTTTAATATTGCTTTTCTAAAATTTGCCTCAAAATGCAATGGAAAAAAGTATTAAACTTTGAATTGAGAGCATACTCATGGAAAAAGTTTGGGGGAAAAATCCTCTACTTACTAGACATGACGCATAGATTCAGGATAATTATATGCAAAGTGTGAGTGGGCAGAAAAGCAGTAGAAACACCAAGATAGTAATAGAGTTATTAAAATACTCTGTGATAATCTTGAACAACTGAATTGTGTGTTGAAATTTAATTATGAAAATAGTTATTTGATATCTTAATTTAAAATCCTTTCATCAGTTACTTTAAATTGAACCACTGCTGCAAACATGCTACTTTATACTGTATTGTTTTTCATGCTATTAAAAAGGTGTTATATGAAACCTGTCACCATGTATGTTGTTCCCAGTGTTTAACTTTCAAAGATCTGAGAATAGGTACAGTAATATTACTCGCCCAGTATGAGATCAGTTCTTACTGACAAAATTGTGTCTGTCTGTGTGTGTCTCTCTCTCTTAAAGCTTTTGTCTCCAGTTTGTCACATCATAATGGAAAGACAATCACTTGTTAAGTGCAGACCATTTTCTGTGTGATGTAAATCCATATAATGCTTTTACAAATGGTTCAATTTTACTTGATTCCAGCATTGCTGATACCACTAAAGAAATTTAAAGGGGAAGAAAGGGATTTGTTTTGCCTCTTATAATATTTGGAGAATATTTTTTTACTCATTGACATAAATCTTAGAAAGAAAAGAAAAGAAAAAGTAAAGGTCTTTTTTTTGTGAATTTATTAGCTTGTGCTTCAGCTCTTAATTAAGAAGCTGTGTTGTGATGATCTCTCAGGTGAACAGGACTTTGTTTCTGCTGTTTAAACCTCCTTCTGGAGAGCATGCTGCTTGAGGATGGTACCTGTGAGCTGCCAGCAGCCTTGAACAGTGCTTAGTTCACTGTGACTCTGCATCCCTGGCTGATGCTGGAGAAGAGCGTGGCTGTAATGCCATTTCCTGCTGCCTTACAGACTGTTTCTGAGAGTACAATGAAGCCATGAGCTGTTTCTTGAGTATGCAGGCTGCTTTCTTGAGTATGCAGGCTCCTCTGCGCTCTGAGGGTGCTCCCTGACTGCACAGAGAGCTGTGCTTGCAGATCGCTATCTGATGGGACAGCAGGCCCGGTCTTGAAGGCGGCCTTCGGGCTCTTCTAGAAGAACAGTCCAGGCACATCCTAGGGAGAGCGTGTTCTGGGAAGCCCGAGGTTGGAACAGGTAGCTCTGCTGCTAAGTGGTTCATCCAAACTTTTGCCACCACACAGTGCCAAGTATGTCCAGAGTGAAGAATTTCTACAACTGCTCTGCAGAGAGAGCAGGCCTTCCCTGCCGTCCTGTGTGCAGGCCGGGCACTGCGAGAGCGTTTGGATGCAGGGAGTTCTCAGGCTGTGTGTTGAGAGGATGCTCAGGTAGCTGGCGGTACTGTACCACGAAATAGTGCCACCTAGTGATGAGCTTCAGTTTTATGCAGCGTTTGTTTCGTGGGCTGGAGAAAAATGCTTGCACTATCACATCCAAGAATGTATGCCAAAAATTTGTTTATTTCTCAGTTCCTGCATAAACCATACAGAACAGGAATTAATTTATCCATTCTGAAAACATGATTTTTTTACAAAATTCTGAGCTCTTACCTCCTTCAGTTTTCTTCTTTCTACTACTTTTTCTTTCATTACTCCCACCTTCTTTCTCATTTATGTCAGTCTTGTTTAAGAAAAAACCCTTTTAAGCAAAATGTATAAAATTTTCCTATCCTTTCCATCTAAAATACTCAAATACTTTCGTGCTGTTGAAATGTTTTCCTAGGCTTGTTTTCTTTGGATTGTCTAAAAGCCTTCAAAGTTACCTATTTCATACTTAAGTTCTAAGGCTGTTATAGACAGCAAGCAATTTACAGTGAACCTTTTCCCTCCTTTCATTTAATTCTCTCCATTTCCCCACCTCTGCTGAGTTATGATGACAGTGCAAATATTTGTGATTAACTTGGTTGCTTAATGAAGCAGAACCAGTCTGTGTCATATGATGGTTCTTTATGAATCTCATTAATGTTACAGGAACAGCGGCACTGGCTCACAGTAAAAGTCTGCGTAGTCCAGTGTGCCCTAGATGTAAAGAAATGTGTATTCTGGATGCGGAAAGCAGGGAGCAAAGTCTTGGCCATCCTTTGGTGAGCTGCTGTTCCCACGGACTGTGTCTGTAGTGTCTGCTCCACAAAGGCAACTGCACTGAACAGGTTGGGGCCAGGGGACTGGTCTACTTGTTTGTGGTCATGGTGTGCTGCTTGCTCGCTGCAAGGCCAGAAAAAATACCCCAGCTGCAAGGCCAGAAAGATCATCCCTAGTGCCTCCATTTGGCCATGCACAACAGTGAGGAGCAGAGCAAGCCTGTCAGGATTGCTCAGGCTGGAGTTTTGCTCGACGTTCAGATCTTGCTGCCTCCTAAGAAGGTGAGAACCACGAAGCTGGAGTTAAATGAGATTGCCCAAGTCTCACCCTGATTTTTCAGCAAGTCAGAATTGGTCTTGAGAGTGGGGAAGGGGAAGCCCAGCAGCTGTGTGCTCTTCCTGCTTCTTGCATTTCTAGGTGGAGCACCACTGGGATGTGTCTACGGGTTCCTTGGATGCCCTCAGCAAATAATAGATGCTGTGAGGTCTCCCCTGTCAGGTCTCTGGAGGGTTTTACTGTTTTGGGGTTTTTTTTGTGAAACTTGGAATAATCAGGTTTTTTTGTAAATCTCTTTGTCTATACTTCCTCTTCTTTTTGGAGGAGAGAGCACACTGGGTGCTTTTAGCCTATTCTTGAGCAATGGCCATATGCAGGTATTTAGGAAAGAACAAGAATCAGGGTAGCCTATGATATCTTCCCAGAATCCTCTCCCAACCTCTACTATTTTTAGCTCGTGGAGGGGTAAGCCACTCTGAGCCAGATGTGGTATTTAGTAACCCATGATGAACTTCTTTCATGAGCTTGCCTAATATGTAATCCTTGAATTGATGTAAATTTAGTATCCATAATATCCTTTGCAGGTGTTTTTGGATTCCTTTGCAAGGTTGCTATTTGTTACATGAAGAACTTCACCTTACTAATTTTGAACCTACCTATTCCTATTTTTATTCGATGCTCTAGACTTTGTATTGGAAGAAATGCTAAGGCTGAATTGTGTGTCCACCTCTTTCGTGTTACTTTTGCTTCTAGAGAGCTCTTGCATGTCTTGTCAGCTGTAGCAAAGAGTCCCACTTAGGTAATTTTTCTTGTACAGAAGCTATTCCATACCCTTGGTCATCATAGAAGTAAGACTGAGAATATGCATAAGAAACAAACAAAAAAGTCTGAAAAGAGAGACTAGATGAAAAAGCGTATTTGTGATTTTCACGTTGAATTCAGAATTAAAAATGTGTGAAAGCTGGATGGAAGGTTTTGCCAGTTAAGAGATTTTTTCTGAGCATGTTATCACTGTTCAACAAAAGTAGCAAGTGCTAATTACAGAAGTTAAGTATTGACAGCACAATCAAAATTAAATATATCCATCTAAGAGTTCTAGGTCTAAACAGTCATTTAACAAAAGCATTTTGACTGTCAATTGCTTCACCTAGTATTTTGGGTCATCCCTCTGCCTTTCCATCCCTTTTTCCCTGATTCCAGCTGGCATCTGTTGTCTCTGTCAAGCTATCCCAAGTGCAGTGCTGTATCAGTCAGACTGACAGTCATTCTCTTTGTGATGCTGGGAGTGTCCCAGAGTTGTTCTGGAATTTTTCCAAAAATAGCTCCAGTGGTGTGATCCAAAGGGAAAACGTTTGAGAAGTCGTGAGTGAAAGAAGGGATTCTGAATGCATGTCTTCGCTTGGGTCTCTTGGAGGGCCTCAGAGCAAGACTTCGGACCGGCTGCGGGTATTCCTTGTTTTCATTCAAAGACCTCATGAATAAAAATGGTAAGTTACTGCTTTCCCAGGTGGTCCCTGCCACAACGTAGATGCTGAAGCATGAAAAACAAAGGCTCTCAGAGAATGTACTGGAGCCTATAGAAGAAAGATATATTCTTTCTCCATGTTGAAAATGAGAAATAGCTCTGTTTTGACTTTCTGGTAACTTCCAGTGTGCATAGCTGAGGAAAAGGTGAGAACGTAAGTTCTCTAGAGCATCGTATGACAACGATGTGCCAGGGCCAAGGACAAAGCAGAGAAATGTAATGGAACATAAATAAAATAAAGTCAGTCTCTGAAGTGTTGTAAAACAGGAGAAAACAAAAAACCCCGATATACTAAATATGCAGCTTGATCACTGTGTGAATGGGCACTGAAATGTGTTTGACAGGGACTGGACTCAGCAGACAAGGTGCATTCCCAAGGCCAAACTCCTTTATATATAAGAACACAAATTAAAAAAAAAAAGAAAAAGTTGAAAAGTACATCTTGGGCTGTTGATTTGTGCTAGGTTTTTGTCCCTTGCTACGTGTTCGCTATGATAAAGAAGTCCCTGTGCTGATACTTGTGCTGTATGTCCATCACTTGTTTTTTTATCCCAGCTGGTAAGTTGCAATAATTTTAGCCAAATCTTTGTGGGTTTTTCTCCCCTTTTTGAAATAGTTTTAAACAGAAATATTGCCAGACACCGTGATTCCACAATGTTTATAAATGAAATGCAAAAGTAAGTGTTGATAAGGTATTCTTAGTAAGAAGAGAGCGAGGCCTCCAGTCTTTCAAACACATATAATTAATGCTGCTAAACCTAAGGACATACATATGTCCCCTCTCCTCGCATATTAAATTAGTGTTTGTATCTATGTGACAAAGTGTACATACAAATAAGGAAGGAAATGAAATGTGCTCAATGCTTGGCTGAAGGCCTAAAATGGTATTTTAAAACATACCCAGAAAACAAGGAGGAGTGCATTTAGTCAGGTGTTTGACATAAAAAGTAAGCTATTATCAGTTTTCTTATTAGCTGATGCCTATGCAGGTTTGGTTGGCTGGTGGAGCAATTTCAAAATCAACATGCTTCTTGGGGGGTGGTAATATCTTGCCAGTATAAAACCTATTGTGTTAGAGATGGTTAGCTCACAATTAAGGAAGAAGAATTTGATAGACCAAAAAAACCCCAGTGTCTGTTAGATACAATGCTAAGTCAAGGCTCAAGTTACTCATGTCTGACGCCAGCTCTATTTTAGCAAATACTAAGACAGGGCTCGCAGGCCTCATTTTACACCCACTCACTTGAATATGCTAGACAGAGGCTGGAAATTATTGTGAAATGCTGTCTTTTAACTCCCAAGGAGCTATGCCCACAACATTGATAAGGAGAAAAACAAAACAAAACATAGTTCAATATTTACTGAGGTTGTACTCACTGATACCCTAAAATAGTCAAAGTGAGGAAATTACAAATTAAGGATTAAATAAACCTTGCAAAATTGAGCAGTGGCAGCTTACAAGAACGCTAAAATGAATGCTGCTGTCACGCACCATCTGCTCCTTTAGGCACACCTATTAAAGTTAGTCTTACCCTGCCTAATCCTGTAGTATTTGTAACTGACTCTCAGGCTTTATCAAAGTGCAAGGCTGATTTACTAAGGGATCGAATCATGGCTGCGTGGCAGAGGAGTCTGCGTGCAGCAAGCGGTTGGGATTTTCCAGGATGCAGTTTGATTTCCTGCTTTCCTGTTAAATTATATGCTTCCAAGAAACATGTAAACGTCTTCCCTTAGATTTATTACATTCATACAAACTGCATGACCCCTTAGGCCCTGTGGTGCAACGTCTATTATGTATGATCTGTTCTCTAGGGAATATCACGTTTGGTCTGAAAACATTCCTTGGCAGTATTTTTTTCTGTATTGGTGAAATTTGCAATACAAGTTACTTTTTTCAGGGTCTAGCGCAGGACTTCCCAAAGGGTGTGCTACCACAGCAGCCTGCCTGTTCTGTCTGCCCGCAGCAACTGAGATCGCTCCTACCCAAAATAAGTGGTCCCAGGGAACAGGGAACGATGTGTGTACAGGCCCATGGGCTGCAGAGGAAAACATGAAGAACAGCCATGTGCTGCCGGTTTTTTTGGGTTTGTTTTTTTTAAAGATGAAAAGTTTTCTGTCTCTAATATATCAAAAGTTTGGGAAAACAGTGATCTGTATGGAGTTGCTGCTCAGAGCACAACAAAAATGAGCTGTGTGGAATTTGTTTTTTTCCCAGTATTGCTTTTCAGCATTTCATGATAACTTATTTTTAAGCTGCATTTTGAGAGGCATTTACTGATTTCTTTTTGCCTCTGTATTGTTCCTGGCTCTGTAATGCTGTTTCTGAGTTACTGTCACCCTAAATCATTTTTCCAAAGCAGGAGGTTATCTAAAAATGACAGTGGAGTTTGAAAAATTAAGTAAGCAAGCCAAAACAGGAGCATGGGTACATGGGCAATACCGATGGCAGATTAACTGCTGATATCTAAAATGTTCCTGACTCTGCTTTGATTGCTACTCACCTGTTATTTGGACTTACATTGTCTGAATGCCTTCAGTATGGTAAAAGAGCTATTTGTTGCCATTTGAAACTCCCCAGGAACATAGCAAATAATAGGTTAGTAATGTTCCTGACCAGAAAAGGCCATGGACACAAGAAACATGGGATGACAAGATTTCCGCTCTTTTCCAGCTTTTGGAACAAATGCAGTGGGCAGGACACAAAGGCATACTGTTACTGATGTCCTGTGTGAGGATGG
This sequence comes from Gymnogyps californianus, assembly GCF_018139145.2. Lineage (NCBI taxonomy): Eukaryota > Metazoa > Chordata > Aves > Accipitriformes > Cathartidae > Gymnogyps > Gymnogyps californianus. Next base: position 53,755,829 of record NC_059472.1, on the reverse strand, counting down.
GGCCCCTGTGTTACATTTCATTTCTCAACATATGATGGTGATCCTAGAAACAAGCAATCTAAAGATAGTTCTTAGGTCAGTGGTGAAACAGATCCTTACTTCAGAGTGTACAGACACCACCTCTGTGACATCAGTTAGTTGCTGAGCTAGTATTTTAAACTGACTTCATGTTGTGAAATGCTTCAGTCATCTGATCACTGTGTGATAAAAGGTGTCTGATTTGCTTAAATGCAGCCTAAAGAGCAGAAACAAGTGTATCCTGAGTGGTTAAAATGTTGCGTATTACCAGTACCTCCAGCAACAGTCAGAGGAGGGAAAAAGAAAAGCAGCAGGCAAGCATACACTGGCAGCACTTCACACAAAAGTAGTCCTCTCTGGAGGTTTCTCATGCAGCTGCAATAGCTCTTTCGCTTCAATTTGACCTTTGCGGATGTAGCCTTAGAACAGGGTAAATGGGTCATGTAAAATAAATCACTGCTTTGCAATAGTGCTTCACAGAGCATTATATATCACTGTAGATGTAAGACTATTAAATGGGTGCACTTTCAGCCTATGAAAATAGTTCTTCATCATAAGCTTAGTCTGGCGTGGAGCTTGGAGGCCATTATATATGAGCCCCAGGGGAGAAAAGATTAGGTTCCAAGATTTTGACTGCAAAATGCTAAGTCCAAGTCATCAGAATCTTAAGCTGTTTTGGTGACCAAAGTTATTTTTATTTTTGGAAGTGGATTATTGATGACACATCCCTACAGCCCTCGGCATGCAACCTCAGCTGTCTGGACATTCCTTGCTGCCTAGCTACAAAATGCATCTGATGCTCTTATATGGTCTCTTGGCTGGGTCTGTAGGTCTCGTACCCTTCCAGCGGTTAAGGGGTTTGTGCCCACTTGCAGGTTAACTGGTCTCCTGCATTCCTGTACAGATACTGGGGAAACCTGAACTTGGAAGGTCATCATTAGTTATGCTCAAACACCCTTGGAAATTCTCTCTCAATAACATGTCTTCCTGAGTAGGTATCTTTACATTAACACAGTTCCCTGTCCCCACCCCCTAACCAAGCCTTTGTGCTACCACACAGGACACGACAGAAACCCTCCTTACAGTATATGCTGTCTCAGCTTTTACAAGCCCTTTAGCTGAAGTAAAATTCCTATTCCTTGGGGTCTTTTAAGTCATGCAAAATAGCTCAGGGCATGGTTTCTGGATAAGAGGTCATAACTTCAATTGATAAATATGTAGGTAAGATAAATTCCCCTTATGCTTCTCAGCTTGCAGTAGCCAAGAGAATGAAACACATGGAAGGACATGATCATGCTAAGAACTAAGAGAACAACCTTCCTCTTTTGTTGGTATTTGAGACAACAGCATCAGCACACCTGTTTCTGAATGAATGATTCTTGCTTGCTTAAACACCATCTTATCAATGTAGCTGAGGAATACATATCATCTTTTAAAAAGTGAGAGGGACTTTAGCATGTATAGGGTTTTACCAAGTTAATTCTCAGAATGACTTTGCTCACATTCTCACATGCAAATGCATTAACTGCAGAACAATAAAGCTTTATGTAGGTTTTCTGGCCATGTATTGCTGTTAATTAGCAACACTGTAGCTCAGAGACAGATTCCCTTGCACAAGCTTCCTTCAGCAGAAGGGAAAGAATATGCCTCATTCCCACTTACTGCCAGCATAAAAACTTAGCAAACAGGAATGCAAACTTTGATGTGAAAATATTGCTAAAAAACTATCAATATTAAAAGGAAATAAAAGCTGGGCATGGTATCTGCTTAAGAATCATAAGTGTTCTCTGCTGGCCATTAGGCAATTGTAGCAATCTTCCCTAACCATTTCTTCAGCTAACTACTTTCACCAGTCAGATGCCACTTCAAAAACCTGAGATAAGAGATTTGTACAGCTGCGTTTTTAAAGACACCAGCACATACTCCTAGGAGCATGTGTGACACTGCCCAAAACATGAGTTTTCCAGCTTGATTTGCAACTGCAAGTAAAATAAAATTAACACACCTGCATTTGTAAATGCATAATAGAAATATCATTCTTCACAAAAGAATGAGGTATTTTATCTATATAGCAATCTTTATTTCAAAATGGCATTTATTACAAAAATGTAAAAATCCAGCTAAACCAGAAACATTGAGATTATTTTCCTGGACTATCAAGTCCACAGATCTTTGTCCCCATATCCTTTTCCTCACAATATTTTCCCCGCTTCCAGTCTGATTACACAGGTGCAAATGTGCCTAAATGGCCTGGAATAGATAAATACATTGAGAAAGGCAAAAGCTGTAAAGCTAAATGCATGCAACAAGTTCTATCAGGAAGAATCCCTCAAAAATAAACATAAGGGTAAAGTAGAGATAATCTGCAGGTATCAGGAGATTTGCTCAGTCATCCTTGTCTTTTGCTCCGTGTTTCAGGATGCGCGTGAATTCAATGTAGTTGAAATTCCCCTTTTTGTCGATGGGTGCCTCTCTGTACAGCTCATCTACCTCTTCATCTGTGAACCTGTCTCCCATTGTCGTCAGCAGCTCTCGCAGGTAGTCCTCCTGGATGAACCCTAGAACACAATGTAAAAGGCCATAAGAAAAAGGAGTTTCTACATTTATCTGCTTACAGATGGATGATAATTTCTTTCTTTGAATTCTTTGTTTCAATTAAAAATACCTACAGTCTTTGTTGCCAAATGAAAACAAAGCCATTAAAGCCTATTACTATAATTGCCAAATAATTACAAGCATTCAATCAAGTCAAGCCTCTTAGTTAATTTGCATGGTCTCACTACTTCAAGTAAAGGCCATTTTATGATTTGCCTGTGTTGTTTCAAAGAATATATAAATTTCTCAGTATACATATTGGACCTTCTTCCCAACAGCAGGGCTATACTCCCAGTAGTACTGGGAGCCTTCCAACTGCATATTTTACACAAAGGGATCCGTCTGTCATGAACATTCCTAATGAAAACCACAAAAAAAAAAAGATGGAACTTGACTACCACTGTAAATTGATCTTAAATCAGTGACAAAATTCATATTTACTAGACTGGTTGCAAAGAATACATTTTTGGCATTGTTTATTAAACAAGCAGCCTTATATAACTTGTGATTCCTTCTATCAGGACTCTTGTGAGTCACACAAGGTTTTTCTTGTATTCATTTTCTTCTCCTTTAAGCACAGCTTAACAGAGGGAAGGCGGATTCAAGTTGCTGACAGAAAACAAGTTCTTCATAAAAGCACAACAGCTTTGAAGACAAGGATTCTCCTTACGAAAGTTGCCCCGAAGCTGAATTTTAAGTTAGAAAAAATTTAAGACCCTGGTTCCCAATCAACATCTTTTTTTCCTTTCTCCTGTCTTGAACAACAGAACCAAAGTGCCAGACTTTTGGGATTCTATGTTTTATAGTGTTTGAAAAGGTAATTTCAGCTGCTGAGGACACATGGCATGATTTTTAGTTTGCAGAAATCAGAATTTTCAGAGTTAAAAAATTCATCACCACACTTCTATGAATACAAGTATTTATTGTTACAAAAGTAAGTAGAAATAATGCATGTACACTGTTATTTTACCTACATACCTGTTGCTTCTTCATCAAAGCAAGCAAAAGCATTCCTGATTACATCTTCTGGGTCTGTGCCATTTAACTTCTCACCAAACATTGTGAGGAACATAGTGAAGTTTATGGGGCCTGGAGCCTCATTCATCATGGCATCTAGGTATTCATCCGTTGGATTCTTCCCTACAAATAAAGGCATTCGTATTTGCTTTAGCTTTCAAACTAAAAGTAAACTGAACAGCATAATACAGAGACACCTCTCATAAGCTATCCCAAACTCAATATTTTAATTTTAACAGCACAAATTTGCTTGGCAACCATAAACAGAGAAGTGACATTACCAAGGGAGGCGAGCATGTCGTGCAAGTCCTCTTTGTCAATGAAGCCATCCCTGTTCTGGTCGATCATGTTGAAGGCCTCCTTGAATTCCTGAATCTGCGACTGATCAAACATTGCAAATACATTGGAAGTGGCACGCTGAGGGCGCTTCTTGGTGGTCTTCGTCTTTGCTCTTTTGCTGGACATGTTGGCTGTTGGTTCTAGGGAGACAAAACATAGTCAAGATTTAGCTTTATTAAAATCAGATTACAAGTCCTTGGGGGAGAGATGGATAAAGGAATATCAAATTCCATGTTATAAGCAAATACCCCGAAGTACACATTTATTTTAATATCTTCTGCTGTATTTTCTTTCATTTGGACTTCACTTGCTATTAAGCATAATGTCTTTCAGAATTCAGGGACTGGCACTGTAGGCCAAGAGCAGGCTACATTAAAAAACAGATCAAATCACAGTTCTTGAAGTGAAACACACAGCGCTTGTATTGCTGATTCAATACTCTATCTGCATCTTCCACAAATTAAGATGACTACATACTTAACAGTTTAGGAGGCACTGTTGACCTACCACATAGAAGGATATGGGCTGCTAACCTAGCATAGTATGTAGCGGTTAAATAAATCAAGCAGCACACTAAACTAAGATTTGGGAGGAAGGGGAAAAAAAAAAAAAGTATTTTAGGCTCTGAATAGCATTTTGTTAGAATAGCTGCTGTTAAAAGAGCAGTAGGTCTCAGGACACAGAATGACCCTGACGAGAGCCTAATGCTTTTGTGAAGATTGTTGTATGGTGCTGGCCTCGCAGAGAGATCTGCCAAAGAACTCCTGGAGTTCTTTCATCGAAGTCGACTAGAGGATTGTGTGTGTTAGAAAAAGGACACTGACATGGTTCAAAAGCACTACATTGCTATTCTTTTACACAGTGGAACTATTACACAATACATATGCAAATGCAAACATACTCTTTTTTAAATGAATGACATAATAGTTCTAAAAATCTGAAGATTGTTTCTTTTAAGTTATCAACCTTTTAAAACATTTATATATTCTCATAGGATCTTTATAGTTTCATGTATCACAAATATACTAATTTCATTGTTTCCCTTGAGCTGTCCAATGACAGCTTTTGTAGTTTACATGTTATAACACTAATATAATCAGGGCAGAAGTGAGGTTTTCAAGTTAACTGCTTCTTTTTAGCTGGGAAGATACATTTAGTGTTCAACTATGGTTGACAGTACAAACACGAAAAGCTGAGTCATTCAGTGAAATGCAAACACAAAGACCTCAACATTGCTGTTGGATCAGAAGAAGGTAGACCCTGTTTCACGTTGTTTCTGAATGTCTTGTACACCTTGTAGACCTCTGTGCTTTAATTTTATCTAATGCAAGCAATCCATGCTGCTATAATCCTTTATTATGCCCAAACCAAGTGTTATGCAAACCAGATTCCTTCCATCCTTGATTTTGAATTTTACAGGAAGCACCTGCAGCAAGTGTCCTGAAAGAGGACAAATTTAAGCTTCACCTGTAGTCACAAGAATGCCAACATTTTTAAATTTACACTAAGTATTAATTTTATAACCTTAAAATAATTATCTGGTCAGAAATGCAATTCTAATCAGAGTCACAGCACAGTTCTAACTGTTTCTCAGATCGTTTGCTCAAAGTTAGAATATTTTCTGTTAGACTCCTGAAAAGGAAGACTGAAGTCACTACATTGGATTCATCCTTAAAAAAAAGGGAGTAAAACTAAGCAAAGTAACTCCCTTACATGGTTAATCAATCCAATATTTAGGCAAAAGCAGTTAGGTTTTTTTGTTTTTAATTAAAAGGAAAGACATTTTACCTTGCTTTGAATGAGATAGCTGACATGCTGTACCAAGCATCTGGATCATAAAAGGATATTCCATGGTTATGTCCTTCTCAGTCTGTCTACAAGGAGCGTTACTGATTTCCCCTGCTAATCCCACACTTTTAAATCCTACGTGCATACACAACGTTCTTCTGACGTATAAAACAAACCATTATGTCCCGAACTAAAAATAGCCTATGAAATGCAACTGCGCATCATTCAACAACACTGAAGTTCTCTTCATTGCATTCACTAACCGCAAGCTATCTGAGATGTCTGGCCTCCAACAACACTTCAACAAATAAATATGAACTCCTGACATCTAGATATTTATGAAGACAGCTGACAATAAAGGTAGCTTGCTTTCAAGCTGCAGTCAAGGGTTGTGCATAACTTCAGTCTTTTTCTTACCTCAGTAAAAACATTCATGCAAATTACTGTTAAACTCTGAATTATTGATTAAAAGTTCCACTACCCAAAATAAGTCAACAGATATTGTTTGACTCCATGTTCTCTGAAATAATTCATAGTTTTCAGGATCCGGCCTATTCAAAGAAAACTAAAAAGTTTACTTTGCATGTGCTGCACGGCAGCACTCCCAGCAAGCCACTACCTGCAATTCTCTCACATACAAGTCAAACCTAATCAAGAGGAGGTAACAAAAGCAGACTACTGCCAACTGTAGCTACACATGGTGGGAAGAGAGCCTCTTTCTTTTTAATGCTGTTCAGAAGACTGCTGTATCAGAATATCGTACTAGAGAAGATGAAAAATTTGCCAATGCGTGCGTTACTGTTTCCTAAGTTTCTGTAAACCAGGCTTGGGAGGCAGCCATACAGAAGGCATGACTCTTTCACTTCAAGAGACCTGTCAGCCTGCATATAGAGAAACATTAGGTCTCACAAGATTGTAGTGCCTTTCAGCACAAATTTGGTGCAGCTATGCCTGAAACACTGCACTTGGGTCTGGGAAACTCTATTAGAAAGAGGGTGATAAATTGGAACGTGTTCAGAAAAACAAGGACATCAATCCAGTTAGCCAAAGAGATCAATTTATGACAAAAAAGTTCCAAGCATTTACACTTAGTGTTATCTCTCTGTATACAACATTGAATGATGTAACGAGCCAGAACTAACTTCATTTGAGTCAAGCACTGGACCCACTGATTTTAGAGAAAACAGGATTTAATCTGATAAATCCACCAGGTCATTTATTTAAAAAAAAATCATGCTTTTCTAATTGAAATAGGGTAAGTATAGGCTGAAAATAGAAGAATTTCAGTAGATAAAAAGTGGAAATACTTCACATTAGATAGTACAAGTCATGACAGGTAGGTTTAGTCTCTGTTGTTTAATACTATGATGCACCAAATGGTCTGGGCCTTGTTTTGGAAACTGTTCAAGAAACTTCTAACATAAGATCTTCCCTGTAAGACTTACCGTAAGATATTTCCAAAAACATAACCTTTATTTAGGAAGATTTTCACATATTAAAAAAATTAATAAATTGCTCCCACTGGACTAGAGAGGTAGTAATAGCACTGTGCCACTTGTGCATGTACATTTGTTTGCCTGGTTGAGCAATAGCAATGGATATCAAACTACAGAAGCACAGAAAGTCATCTTACACTCCTTACCTCTGGAAAAAAGATAAACCCTAGGAGGAGACAAAACTGAGCAACTAAAGAGCTTGAGCCAGACAACAAGATAAGAAACTTTACAACCCACTAACAGTGCTGCAAGCTGCATCTGTTTAGAGGCAGTAACCAAAAGTTTTAACATTGTTTTTATACTGATTGTGAATGTCTACCACTCAAAATTAAAAAAAAAAAAAAACAAAACACACCACACAATAAAACCCCACAACCCACACCCAAGAAAGTCTCTACATAAACTAAGATAATAGTCACCTTCTTTTCAATCATCAAATTCAAAAGTCAGCCTCAAAGCTAAATCCCAAGTTCTGTCCACGTAATCAGTTACGGCATCAGGTACAACCACGCGTCCATCACAGTCTGGGTGGTAGCCGGAAGAGTTAAGACCAAGGCACTCTCCAGCAGACCTGTGGCAAAGCTCAATAAAGAGCAGATTACACCTCGAAAAAAAATACCTTATGCAATCTCACCTAGTCTTGAAAGCCATCTTAATACACTCCTCATTAATAAGTTTTCCTAAACCCTCGTACAGAACTCAGACTTGCCTCAAAATCTACTGTCTGTGACTCAACAAAGCCTCTGCCTGCAAGTTCGAGAGTGGAAACCACTACGAACTGTCCCTAATAGCTTTGCTGCGGCCATAGCTATTTCAAAACGTAAGCAGGAAAGGACAGACGACCTCTCCTGCCATCGCAACCTCCTCCCACCGCAGGAGCTTCCAGACTAGCCCTTCCCCTGCTCTAACAATGGCAAGGAAACGGCTGGAGCGGGTCGATGCGGCCGGAAGGCACCGACAGCGTGCTTGTGCCAACGGACGCTGCTGCCTGCGCCCGCGGTAACGGCACACCGCCCGGCTCACAGGGCGGGCCGCGGGCCACCGAGCCGGTGTCGCCCCCCAGCCCCGGCCACGCAAGGCGGCTCCCCGCTAAGGGAGAGCCGCGGGGCCCGCGCCACGCACGGCTCCAGCCAGGCCCGGCAGCACCGAGGCGAGGGCCGAGGGGGGCTGCCCCCGAGGCGGGTGAGGCCGCAAGCGACCCCCGCCCCGGCTCCCCAGGCGGCCCCGCCCCGCGCGCTGCCCCCGGCCCGCCGCACCCCTCACCTCCCTCCCCGGCTCCGGACCCCGCGGTCGGTCGGTGGAGCCCCCCCGCCCAGCGCTGGCGGCGGCCCCGCCTCACCTGGCGGCTGCGGGAGAGGGTCCTCGTCCGAGCGCGGCGGGGAACGGCTGCAGCGGCAACGGCACTTCCGGAGAGCGAGCGGCCGCCGCCCCGCCGGCACAGAGGAAGGAAGGCGTGGGCGAGACTATCCGCGCGGAGAGGCGGGGGGGAGGGGTGGCGACAAGGCTCGTCGGCGGCAATGTGCCAGAAACCGTGCCAAGGAGGGGTCCCGGCGGTGGCTGTGTGTTTCGTGCTTCCTCTCGGGGGTCTCTACCCTCCCCGGGAAGATAAGGTCAAGGCCCCGGGCTCGGCCTGTGTCCCGTGTTCCGTGTTTCCCCCCCCGGCGGGCCGGAGCGTTGGTGCCGCGCCGTGCGGTCACCGCATTCCAGAGGCAGAGGGGCGGAGGGAGCGCCGCGTCTGCCCTTTTAAGGCAACGGCGGGAGTTTCCTGCTCGCCCGGCTGACGGCGACGGGCGGGCCGGGGCGGGGCGGGGCGGGGCGGGGCGGTGCCTGGCCTTATCGCCCCGCCCCGCGGCCGGGCGCGGTTCCCGCGGGGAGGGTTTTGCCTCCCCTCGCCAGGCCAGCCGCCCCGGTCCCGGGCTCCCCGGGAGCCGCACCTCCCTCCCGCCTTCCATCACCTCACACCCGCCACAATGCTACTGTTCCCAACCGCCTGTACCGCCTTTCCAAGGACCTCTTTTTAATTAGGGTTGCAATTGCCTCATAAAGCGTCACAGACCTCAGCTGTTCCCGTTTTCTGACAGAAAAATAAACCCTATTCCCAGCTGTCTTTGAATATCCAGGACAGCGTGGTGGTGCAGGGGAGCCGGTAGCCGGCCCAATGAAATGTAAAAATACATTTCATTAACACTGTCGCGCGTTCTCAGGAGGTGCTGCTGTAACAACCGATGGAGCCGATACATCTGGAAGACGGTTTTTAATAAGTTAATTGCGTGTCTGTGTTGGGTTCAGAGACAATAAGTAAGGCTGCATATTTGGCCTGGTTTCCTAAGAAAAAGGGTTTATGCCGGTTTGTTGCCTGCAGGTAATCCCATCTTGGAGTAATTTTCACCCGCCTTGGCCAATGCCAGCAGGTGCAACAGGCGGCCAGAGCTCTCGGGTATATTCAGTTCTCACATAGTTTGTGAGAACGGTGAGAGATTACCCGTATTTCTGACTTTATTGAGGGAAATAAAACTTCTTAACTGAGTGACCAAGTGGTGCAGCAGCCAGGCTGTTCCCCCCACCCCAGGGGCTCCCCTGGTCAGGACAGAGAGCGCGGCTCCGGGGGGGACATCTCCTCCGCTCGGCTGCGGAGCACCTGCTGAGTCAAGAAGAAACGCTTGCACGGTTTTCCCTGTCGCCGGTGCTGCTGGCGGTATTTTCTATTTATTGGGAAGCGTGGTGGTTTCTGTCACATCTCCTGTGTTTCTCTCGTGCGCTGGCGGGATGCTGCAGGCCGCCCGCTTGGGATGAGCCTTCTGCATCCCAACAGAAGGGATCTCACATGTACCTGACCCTGAGCACACGTGTTTCTGTTGCAGAGTGGCTACGACATGGAAGCTGAGACAACTTTTCCTCTCATGATCCAGAAACAGGTCGTTCCTCGTGCCGCATATGAAACTCATGCCTGTTCTGAACCACTTTTTTCAATCTTTGTTTCTTATGTTCCTAGGAGAACAGTCCAGTACTTCTACTGCTGGAGTCAGTGGCAAAATTGACGTGTAATTTAGCAGAGTTAGCCTTGATAAGAGCAGGAATGGGAATCTTTATCTATATTAGAGGTATTTTTATCCAACAATGAAATAAATAGTATTCAATAACAATGATTTCCTAATTTTTTCCTTTAAAAATTGATACAATACTAACTCAATGATTTATAAGTATGTTTATTTTTATGAACTATTCTAAAATAATTTTTTAGCTTACCCAAAATTGGAATAATGAAAAATGTATGAATAAAAGAACAATCAAAGGCTAAAATGTGAATAATGAATATGTAGGAAGACCTGTCAGAATAAGCCTTTGTACTTGGGATCTGTGTCTGAAGTGTCTGGATATGAGTAGCTGCCGGGTTTAATATTTAACATAATGAGTAATACTTAATATATTGACTAACCACAGAGGACTTCAGCCTATACTCTAAATTACCATAGTTGAGTTTACCTTATTGCCCATTGACCTTTTGCAAGATATTTTTCTGAATCATTTCTTAATGGGAAAAGGTGTGCAACTTTTTATTTTGAGAAGTAGGGAGAAATTTAGACACTCAGTAGATTTCAGGCATCTTTAAGAAATACAGACAGCAGTAATACTGATTCATGAAGAGCAATCCTGTTTCCAGAAAAAATAATTAACCGGTTATAAAAAAATACATGACTTGTTTGTAACATTCTTCCTCATTAGCTCTCATTAAACTTCTTTAGACAGTATAAAAGCATCGTGAATTCCACTTTACAGATGGTGAAACTGAAGCACAGGTGGGCTAGACAACCAATGCTACATTAATGCTAAAGATGTGGTTGGGAATGTAAAAGGATTTACAGTAAGGTAAGTAGTTTCAGAGTCTACCTTCAATGGGATTTGGAAGCTTGAACACTTCCAAAGCTCCTATGAGCTTCCAATCTTTGGACACCTAAATAACTTTAGAATCTACCTTAAAGTGACTTACCTGCTGCTTCCTCAGAGGCCAGAGGTCCCTAAAGGACAAAGTTTTCCAAAGCTGCTTTTAAACTCAGTCTTGAATATATGCTAGACTTAGGCTAATCTTTCTGGGTTGGTGCCTCTTTTGTATGCGTGGATAGTCTCTTTGCAGTAAATACAGTATTAATGGAGCAACCAGGCTCCTCTCTTGGCTAGCAGGCAATCTGCCCAGGAACTCCTCTGCAGTGGCTTGTTTGGGGAAGGGCCTGCCTTCCTGGGCTTGCTTGGTCACGGGCATCATTGCGTTTTGCCTCTTCCATGTCTTTTCATGCTCCACCATTATAAGGTTCTCCACTGCTGCTTTCTATACGCTGTTTGGGAACTTCTTCTCACTCTCGATAATACCTTACTCTGCACGTCGATCAGTATTTTCCACGTACGTACAATACGATTCCCCTCCATGGAAATGATCATATTGCAATCCAGGCTGGCAATGGCAGCCTAAAATGAATTATATCAATTTACCAAGAAGAGTCTGCAGCCAGCAAAATCCTGGCCATATGGAAGTAAAGGGCCAGGATGTCACACCTCTTCATCAGTGTGTCTCCTCTGTGAGGATGCATTTTACTGGGACAAGCATACTTTAATGAATTGCATACTTTAATGAAGCTCATGCTTCATAAAAATCCCCAAACAACTCAGTGGGACCTAGGGCATTCAAAGAAACAAAAGCAGAGCACTGTCCTCAAGTACATGATTTATCTATTCTAACCATACATCAAATTTAGCAATTTGTCTAATGCTTTTCAAATGTTTTATTTTCTTTGTCTAGAAATGAAACAATTACCAAAGTAGTTAACTAATAAAAATAATAAAATATAATAATAATAATAATAATAATAATAATTCCTTAATACATTTGCAACAAAGGTCAGGAGAATATATTATTTTATGGTATTCAGTTATGTAAACTATAGTATAGTCAGACTATTAAATAAAATAAACCAAGGAAGCCGGACTATAGTTACATTCTGGGAATCGCCAATACTGACAGTCAGGAAAGAAGGAACATGCTTTGACTTGTTACCAGCTCCAGCAATCAACACACGTCTTCCACACTACAGTGAATAATATGAGTTTACTTAAACAGTGCAACTCCAGCTGATACCAGCACGTGGAAGGTGGGTGCCACATCGCGGGCCTGGCGGTGCCGTTCCTAGGGCATCCCTAGCATGGGAATACGGCCCTGCACCTCACTGACGCGTCAAGATGTGCTTGTGGAGAAGCCAGAGGTGCTGCTGCTTGCTCACTCTGTGCAAGTCGAGCTGCTTTAGCCTTATTGTCCATTTGCTTCTTGCACAACTCGGATGTCCCACTCACAGCTGAAATAAAGAAACATTTTGAAAATGCAAAGTAACGTCAATACACTTGAGAACAAGCCAAACAAAAGTGCTGTCTAAGCCAAGCTGCCATTCTCCTGCTCTCTGGTATTGCTGAACAGCAAATAACTGCAAACTAATGACTAAAAATACAGTTACCTTTGATTATGGTATGCTGGATGACATCAGATCTTATATTTATCTTTCTTGCTCTTTCCAGAGACTTCTATCTGCAATTGATTACGTAGGCTACGTTACAGTTTTCCAGCCGTGATCAGTACTGCAGGAACATTCTTAATTTGAACAACTCTGCAACGTTCTTTTCTTTTTAATCTTGCAAATGCATCTCTCTCTCATTTTGTACTGTTGCATTATGTGTGAAGTAGATTCGTCCTTCCATTTTGGGACAAAACCTGGTTCCAATGTTGAATGCAAGGAGCCAAGCCACGCCATGGGCGTTGCAAGCACTGGAAGTAAAAAGAACAGTGGCCCGTCCATCCTCTATGCCCATTCTGCTCTGTGACAGCTTCTGTCACACCTTACTTATCTGTGGGCAGGTTGTGCAGGTTGTACAGTAATTGGGGGTGCACAAACTCGACGCGGATGCTGTGTGAGCAGGTCAGGTTTGGGAGCAGCACAGCCACATTCCCGCAGCGTTGACTGTGAGGACTCCCAGGCCTCCCTGGTTGGCAGGTGACACATCCTTGCTCTCTGCAGCAGCATTCCTTCATTCGTTAAGCCCCTATTGTAATCTTTATCCTGTAATTTATATATGTCTTGTACTATAAATGTTTTATTTTTTCCAGGTTATTTCTTTCCCTGATTGCTGTGGATGTTGACTGTACTACGTTTAAGATGAAATAGCTCTTCCGATTGTGCCTTGCTCCAGGAGGAAAATGTCTGTTTTACTTACAGCAGTAGTCTGCTACCTTTCTGTCCTGTCCTTACAAAGCCCGGGACAGAGAGACTCCATCCACATCCGAGGCAGCGCGGCGGTACGTACACCGTGTGTCTGGGCTCCGAGTCCATCCTCCTGGCAGCTCCCTTCTCACCCCACTGCCAGAAACCCGCACCGGAGCCCTGCTGCTGCCTGCTTTCAGGCTCTGGGGAGGCTGAGGCTGATTTACTCACCTTGATTTATAATTCAGACCTTGAGATGGACACGATGGGAGCATCGCGGGCAGCAGGCAGCGGGCAGCTCCCGTACCGGCTGCCGCCAGCAAGGGGCGCTCCTCATTTGGGTAGGAACCGAGAGAGTGGCGAGGTCCGGTACCGCCACAGACAGGAGAGGACGACATTCAATCGATTTGGGGCTAAATCCTGCTGTGGCCTGGAAAAGGAAGGGGCAAGACCCTACAAGTGCCGCGGGCGCCGGGGTGACGCTTGGGGTGCTTCTGAGTTCCTCAAGTGCCTGTAGCGAGCATCTTCCCGCCTCTGCCGAGAGAAATTGCTGGACATTTTACAGAGTGGGGTTCTGCCTTGCTATAGAAGCCCCTCTTTGCTCTGCTTCACTGCTGTTAATTGCTTCTTCCCAACCACCAGAAACTGAAAGAAGTGTCTCCAAGCTCTGGTTGCTTCAGAAGCTTTCCTGAGAGCTCGGTTTATCACAGCTGTTAAAGCTCTGTGAAACCTGACATCACAGTTTCACCTGTGATGAAACTCTGAGCCGCCTCTCTGGTTTCGGTACAGGCTGGGAATCAGTGTGTTCATTCTACGAAAAGCTCAAGTATTTTTTTCTGGGATGGAAAGCATTTTGTTTTACGGTATTGCAATCAAAGTTACAAATGGAATAACAGCTACAACATCATAGTAATCAACACCTATGGTAAATATGTTTTCTGCTTGTGTAACAAAATTAGTCTCCTTGTTTTCAGCAGAGGTACCTGTGTGAGCGTGATGAGCCAGAGCTGACCTACCACTTAAATGAGGTTTGCAAATCTTCCTCTTAATCTGGATTGAATTTAGAACAGGCCAGAAGGAAATTTTGAATAAATCTGGGTTGAATAAAATATCCAAGTGCTTGGAAAGCATATGAAAACAAATGTTCTAGAGTAGGCCAAGAGCTGCAAAAAATGAGATTTGGGATGAGTTTCATTCAAACCTGAAAGCAAATGGAGAACTCACAGTTTATGAACCCTTTTCAGCGAGAACTGATGAAATGAGCACATGGGCAGCAGTGAAAAAACAAACAAATTACAATGAAAAAATGAGCAAATGAACACAGCAAATTAAACTCAGCTTCACAAAGCTCTAGCTACACCTTCCTTCTCTAGCCATGCTTCCTAGTTCAAGTCTACCTGGATGGCCCACAGGAACATGTTAATTTTGATGTTAAGATTAAGAACATGTTCTCCCCTCGTGTAGCATAGGAAAAGTAATGAGGACTTAATGAGGACCGTGAAAAATTGATGAAGGACATAAATGCTTTTAAAATAAAATATTTTGAAATTTTCCTATTTGTAAGCCTATCCCCCTGAACATTATCTGGATGTTCTGCTTGCACCCAGGACTCCATGGGCTCCCTGTTGCCAGCTATGGAAGGAAATACGATTTTTTCTGTTGATGATCTGGGAAGACATGTCAAAACCCCTTGTTTAGAGAGCTGGCTTTTGTGCTTTTTAAAAGGAAATCTCACTTTAAAAAAGCAAAGTATTAAGTCTCTGGCCATTTTACGCATGAAAGCAGCCTTGAGACCAGAAACCAGACGATAAGGTGAAATGGCATGTGTAACTTGACTCAACTTCTCCAACTGAAAGTAGGGATAAGGGAAAGCATAATCATTTTCCAAACGCTCCACCCAAAACTGTAAGCTGACCCGTGGCTCTGGAGTGATAACAGTGAACGCGAGCTGATTGCAAATGGTAGGGGGAATCGAAAAAACTGTTTTGCAGACCCTCTAGATATTCACATTTTAAAGGTAGTCTTCGTGTGAGCATCTCATATTGTAGAATAGCTGCTGACAGACCATGCTCCCCCAAGACTGCACCCCGAAAAGGCTTCCTTGGGGTATCTGACAGATGTAATAAAATCCTTTTTTCCCTTTTCCTCCCCTTGTACCCATTTCAAGGAAGTGAAAAGGACAAGCTCCCACTTTCCCAACTGGAAATTTTGAAGCCCTTGTCTGGCCCTTTTCCCACCAGACCCCGCTTGCCCAGCCCTCCCTCGCTGCTTTCTCTGGAGCAGCTGCAGGGGGGGAAACACAGGACTCTGGCTTCCTTGCTGCAGGTTGGGTTTCCCACTGCTCCCGCACCCTCCGTGGGGAGGTACCCCCCCTGCTAGGGCAGGCAGCACATGCAGGAGACCAGATGCCGCTTGCTTGAGCGTTCCCGGCAGGCAGACTTGTTCCCCTCTGCATTAGCAACCCAGCAGCAAAAAAATTTAACTGCTCCACCAGGAATTTCTGGAGCTCATCAGCAGCTGTTATTAACCCTCTAGCAGTCATTAGGCAGCTGTGCTTGGTCGTGAGTCCCTGCTGGCATTGGGAGAGGGAAGGGACATATTCCCTCTGTATTTACTCTGCCAGCTAGTGTAACAGTCCCTAGAGAGCTATAACAAAAGAGTAAAATTTTATGCAGATGCAGGAGGGTAAGCAGTAAATCAGCCCTGCGTCAGGAAGCCACTAATACGTTTTGCAGGGCTGTTCTCTGACGTGCCCCGCGCTTACAAGCCGGGGGCTGAGGATTCAGGTATCTGCCCGCGATCGCTGTCGGAGCAGCACACACCCTTCCGCTCTGAAACCCCAAGCACAGGACTTTCTTGTTGATGGGAAATGTAAAGTACTGTGGTACGCTTAATAAGTTAACATTCTTTTCTGTAGGCAAAATGAGAGAAATCTGGTATCGGCTGAAAAACGTTCATTGTGTATTTTATTTTAACGACACTTTCAGACCTGCAGAAGTAATGATAAATAAATGTATTAAAAATTTCAAGGTGTCTCTGAATGGCTTGATGAAAACTCTTTCTTCATCATATATAGATAAATACAAGAAAATGGTATTTGCCAGAAAACTGGCAAAAATCTTTAAGAATAATAAGTTTCTGGTCCCAATATATTGCCATTTTCCCTCAGTGTGGATTAATTGCAATGATTTTTCCCCAAATCCCATTGGAATCTGAAACTTTCAAGAAGTTCAGCCTCTGCAAGTTAAGTAACCTAAAACTTTAATTCATAAAACCACAGAATGTGAAAATAGGCTTGAACCATTCAGTTTGATCTCTCCCTTGTAGCTGACTTCAATTTTCTTTGGCCTTTGGCCAGAGCTAAAGCGATGTTTAAATAAATCTTTTTTGCAAGAGCAAATACAGTAACTGTGGCTAAACTTCAAAGAACTGCCAGGAGGTGATAAATGGTCCCCAAATGGGCTCAAATTTGGACCATCTCATAGAAAATAAGACACATCTAGTGGACAAATGCTTCCCCTCTGTTTTTGCATGTGGCTATAAATAGTTAACAAAAACACGCCCCATATTTTCTGCTGTGCGCATTTAGTCCTTGGGTTAGTATCAGCTTTGTAACACAGTGAATCCTATGAACTCCAGACTCCACACTCTTTTAACTTTATCTAATAACTTTGAGTGTTGTGGGTCCATATCACTGTTCTAATTATCCCTACAAAGATTATGCTGTTATCTATAGGAATGTTTCTAATTAATCCAAAGAGTGTGTGTATATAGAAGCAGTAATTCTAGAGGCTATCTCCTTTCCACTGTTTTTTTCTTGAGAGATATAAAGATTAGGAATCATACCCGTTGGGGTTAGCGGTGTAATGGGCCATGCAGAGCAGCATCTCTTGCGATGATAAAGAGATTGTGTTGCAATTATGTTAGTAGGCATTTTAGGATCATGTACTGTGTATGCCTATCTATAAAGAGTACAGCCCTCTGTGTGTAGTTCTCTGAATTACTCATCTAGTCCATTTTAATACACAGGGGATGAGTGCTGGAGGAACCATTATTATAAGCAATTCAGAAGCAGAAAGTACCTGGGCAAAAGAGACTTTTCCGCCCCATTGCCAGCTCACTACCAGCAACAGTGAGATCAAGTACTAAGGGCATATGCTGACAAAGATTTTTATAATACATTTATCGGAACTATTCAGGGACTCACAGAAAGATAAAACCCAAGATGCTGGTATCTCTCCAGCTTCTTGAACCGGAGACAGCTAACGTTAATCACAAAAGAAGTGTATATGAGGACACTAGAACCAAAGACATTCTGTGACAAAAATACAGAATTATTAATGCCGGATCCCAGGCAGGTTTCAAATGGCTGCCACGCTGCCCATGTAGCACCTTTACTAGGTGAGCAGGAGAAACCCAGGCAAAGCAAGGAGATCACCAGCCTTCCAGTCGTTGCAAGAATTAGGTTGCAACATCTTCCTTGGCCCGTGAAGGTAATACTGGCACGAGGTAGGGGTGGTACCTGCTCTACCGAACAAACGCTCAGAGAAACCATTTTCAGAATAAGACGTAGCTATGTAGCAGCAAAGTGATTGTGACTCAAAAGCTTTAAATACCAAATAGTTTGCAAATGTACTTTGGAAATAGATCTCCACTTAATTGTGCTACAGGGAAAGGAGAGAAAAAAGAAAGGAAAAGTTACAAAGCCAATTATGTAGCAGGATTTTAATGTTTGCAAATTTTACTTAGATGACTGGAGTTTGAAATACATTTCCAGCGCTATATTCTCTGGTCAGTCTTGCACATATTTGGCTCTTATGTCACAGCTCCTTGTTGCTTTCCACCTCCATGGGCAAACTGAAAAGCCAGAGATCACAGAGTAGAAAAGGCAGGGAGAGGATAACCCCCCTGTGCCCGGACCCTACCGGTGCCGTTCCCTGAGACTGTATTCAGATTTGTCAGCCCTACATCTGCCTGCCCAGGTTGTGATAACGGTGAATGAATCTTTAGTTTCCCATAAACTCTAAGTAAGTCCACCATTATTAAAAGCTGGCTGTTAATTAAGTGTGTATGCGGCTCACCCAGTGAGTGCTGTTCACAAACTCGCTGAATACTACATCTTGAATGGTAATGCCCTAACGTATAGTCTTTCTTCCTTGAAGTATTTTGGGATTCTTAAGAGGTGTCTCTCCCAGGTAATTGCTTCTCCTATGTAAAATTATTTGAATTCCAACATTAATTTGACATTAGAAGCTTGTTTTAAGAACTTGTGCTGAGAAGGGACTGAAACTGAAGAGCTTTGTGAATTGTACAGTTGGTTTCTGTCTGCTCATTACTTCAAAGTTATTTTCAGTGAAATAATATTATGCTTGTATCTGACACTTGGAAAGAAAAACTAAAAAACAAATAAGGCATTGCTGTGTTTGCTAGAGATTGTGAATATCAATATTGCTCTCAGCAGTTTTCACTGATGTATGCAAATAACCGTGTGGTTGATTAGTTAGTCTGAGCTTACATTCAGAATACTGATCTATTAGTTATATACATAATTTGGAGATGCAGTGCTCTGAAAATTAATGTTATTCAGCAATTTTAGTGAGCAGATTCATATTTTAAAATGCCTATCATTGCCACAGCTCCGTGTTCTCACAGCTTGCGATATCTGTACAGCTCAGTGCTTTCAGTGTTAAATAAGGTAAATACAGATCGCTTGTGTCTAACATTGATGACTGTTATCCGTGGCTTTCCCTTGCCATTGTCCAGCGTGAAGTTAATCTTCCTTCATATGGGTCATTAACCTCATGAAAACACTTCAGCTTCTGTGGATTGGTATACAGCTCTTTCAGAACCTACGGAAAGATTATTTCCCTCTTCTCAGGTCCACATCCTTTATCTGGACATGCAGCTGACGACCTAACCATGTTTCTGGACATCATACGCTTGCTAATATTAAATGTTTGTAACTCTGTGAGCCGTCATGACAATCTAGCAGTGATGCAGCGCTAACCAGCAGCTATGTCCATAGGTCATCCAGATGTCAAGGTTTGCCTTCTTAGGAAAAACCTCCCCTCTGGTGATAGCACCCAAGTGACTGTAGGGAAACCTGTTCTCCTGAGAGGCTTTCACCAGCTGCATCCCTTCAAATGCTCCCAGTCCAATGACTTGAGCTCTGCCACTGATTTTCCAGGGTAAGGCAAAGTTTGGAAAGCGTGAGATAGGGACAGAGGATGGGAGATGGAAAATTGGGCAAGTAGGTTCCAATGTAAAAATACCCTTTAAATCTTCTTTAGAGCCTGTCACTGTCAAAAGTCAGGCCTTGGGTTGAAGGAAAGCTTTGCAACCACAGTTAGACACTGGGCACTTGTGCAATGGAGCAAAATCGCTTTGCTTTGTGCCATTGATTAAGTAGTGGCTCCGGGGCTGACTTTGATGCTAACAGGTCTGAACCAGTAACAAGAATAGTAAAATACAGCACTGTTTAAACTGCGGAGATTTTAAAAACAAATCTGTCCTCAGACTTCCAAATGGTCTGTTGTTATTGTTCTGCAACTTTCGGAGTACTGGCAATCTGTGTGCATTGGGGTTATCTGGACGAGTTCAAACACCAGACTGTAGAGCCAGAGACATGTCACAGTTTTTTAAAAATGTGAACAAAGAAACAAACTATGATTCTGGAGGGGAAATCCCAAAATTGTGAGGATCTATGGATGATGTTCCTGTCTCTCAGCTGTTAGAATAGTCAAGGGCTAGGACAGGTTGGTCAGGGAGATTGTGCAGTCTCCATTGCTGGAGGTTTTCAAGACCCAAATCAATAAAGCTGTGGACAATCTCACAGCTGAATCTCACAGCTGACCCTGCTTTGTACTGGAGGTTCAACAAGACACCACCCAGGTCCCTTCCAACCTGAATTATTTTGTGATTCTGCGATTCTCATTGTAGATCCAAATTGCCTTTCAGATGCGCTTTACTGAATGTTGATAGTAAACTAATTACTAGAAATTATTAGCTGGACTAGCAGTATGGTACCCTGAGATGGAAAACAGTATGCAAATTTCTACAAACATAAGGCTAATCAGACAGAAATAATGGCAAATAGAGAGATGACAGTAAAATGATGGGACGCTTGTCCTCTGTCTAGCACCAGCAAGCCTATCTTACGAAAATACATGACCAATTTCTGAAGTCCTTCACTTACACATAGGCTTAATTTTTTCTAAGAGAGATTTTCTCTGCTTAAGATCAGTAATGACTTTCTTGGCAACTGAATATTGTTCCAAGTGCGTAAACGCAATCCAATAAAAGTTATAACCACTCTTTTATTTTACTTCAGACATGCAAACTCATCAGAGTAGCTTAAAAGGCTGGTCTTATACTGCTGCACACAATTCAGACTCATTAGAGAGAAGTGTGATTGTAAACTGCAACTGAAGTAGAGCTAGATTTAGAAATTCTGCTGGTGGTGCATTGTTTTAAATAGTAATTCCCTATGCTGTAAGAAAAATTTAGAAATTAGTGTTTTGTGCAGTCAAGCAATACTAAGATCCTGTGAAGAGCAAAACACTCATGGGAAAGAGAGGAAAAATAGAAAAAAGTAAAGGAAGAACACAGAATAACAAGGCAAAAAGTTCTATAAAAGAGAAGAAATATGAACCAAAGTCTTCTGATTCTTATGCCGTGGATAGCATGCAGTGGTGATGGTTACAGACTGGGAAAATTTCCTGGATTCCTATGGTTTGGTAAAGGGAGCAGTACCAAATTACCAAGCTGGCCAGCAAAATGGGGGTGTTTTGCCACAGACATTGGGTGAGGGGTTTTTTTTGGAAACCAGAAAAGAACAGGAAGTTAATCACATTTTTGAGGTTCATTTTTTATCTGGTGCCGAGAATGTTTTTGTCTCAGCCTACTAGCAACACTTGACAGCTACTCATCTGTGAGAGCCTCCAGGAGGGTTTCTCCAGCTCATGTTTACTTAGTACTTCAGAAAAGCCAGTGGCTGCAAGAACAGGACCCACAGGCATGGAGAAAATCAGCTTTTCCTTTTGCAAACCATTATATTGCAGCTGGGTTTCTATTAAGATTCCACAAGCAATTATTTTCTTTGTCTGCTAGACTGATCTTTGATGGTTTTGAAGAAAGGACTATTTAAAATAAAAATTATTTAAAATAAATTTAATTTATGTTTGCAGTCTTCCTGCCTGTTTTCCGATACGGTAAGAAAATAATTCTTTATGGGCCAACATTCAGAATTTTTTTATTTAAAAATTCATAACATGGGTAAAAAAAACCCAACTGTTCTTTCAAATGGAAAGGAGTCCAATTTAAAACATATGAGGAATTCCAGTTTAGCTGAGATGGCCATGACAGGTACAACATGGAAAAGTTTTGACACAAGAAAATAAGAACTGATGAAAAATCCAGGCTTATAAATAAAAGATAAATGAAGTAACATTTAAAATATAAAACAACTGGGAGATGTAAGATACAATATCTTAAATCTAAAATGGTGATTCTTTTGAAAGCACATCAGCATGTGGAAGATTTTTGACAAAAGGCTTCACACGGGAAGCTTGAATCTTGTATCTCTCCAGCTCCCACAGCTCTGCTGTGATTTATGCAAAGCAACGGTAATCATCATCAGAGTCAAGAAAAAAAGAGAGCGAGAGAATGTTTCCCCCTATCAATTTGCATATTCTGAATAAATTTGTATTACATGTGCCTGTCAAATTTACAAGCACATATAAAATCTTCATACAGTTTCCACACAGACATTGAGCAGTGACAAAGCGTGGAGGAGATTCAAAGTAGCTGGTATGAAACAGTACAAAGATTTTTAATAGAAAGATTTTTAGCTCAATTGGACAATGATTTGTTTTCAACATCTGTTTAAAATGACTGAAGCACTAAATGAAAAATACTGTAGGTGAGAAGCTGAGTATACAGAATGGGCCAGGCTGTGCACTCAACAGTGCTACAGCCTGTGCTTTGCCAACAAGAATGGTCCATATGTCACTTCTTTCTGCCATATTACGTCATATCTCAGCCTTTTAAGACCTTATTTAAGGTCTCAGAAATTGAGCTCCTGGGATACCATTTACCTGTTTGACAGCATGTAGGATGGTGACTTTATATATATATATTTCTAAGACCAAATAAGGCATGCCAAATATCATGGTTTATTATTTTGTCTCAAATCATAATGAGCAGTATCAGCATGCAGAATGGTGTTTCGAAGCGAAAATTTGTAGATGAAAAGTAAACAAGAGTAGGGGTTTTAAGAATAGCAGAAGAAGAAGAGTGAGGGAGCAGGTGATCAGCGTGCATCCACATCCAAGTAACGTGGACATGCTGTGTACTGGGAGAAGTGGTAGGAAGTACAAACACATAATCAGACATGGGGACAGAATTAAGGCTGTATAAGCACAGCCTTGACTTAATAGCACTCTGTGTGCTAGGTAAGTAATTTTCTTTTTTGTTGTTTTCACTAGGAGGCAGGGCTTTTTCATTATGCGCAGTTGTGATCTGCCTCATTGTACAACATCATTTGGGTTTTAACAGAGCCTTGATGACCTCAAGCTCTTGTGCTGAAAAAATAATTAATGATACGTCCACACAGCCATCATCTAGAGATATATCTGAGAGAGCTTTAAACTAACTAGTTCATTTGGGCTAGCTGTATACATGCAGCAGTGCCAAGATCAGGGCTGACTGAAAAACTCACCCCAAACTGATTAGCTCAGTAAATAGCAGGTGAAAAGGTCCTATGCTGAGCTTCGTGTTGCCAGAGCTACACCATCACTGATGCTGGATTTAGTTAGTTAAATCTAGCATGGAAAAATCTATACTCTGTGACAGCTGTTACCGGGAAAAAAGATGTTCTGCTTTCTAATCCAGCTGCTTGTGCAGGCAGAGGAGGATATTTTAATAGCTGAAACTCACCCCCTGCTTGGCCCTCCCCTGCCCTCTAAGTTGCTTTTGGTACCTCCTCTTAGTTCCCCCACCTGCAGTCACAGAGATTTCTTTCTCTGGCAGTGAACCTGCGGTCTCTTTTCCTCAGGAGCCACAGCAGCCAGCGAGGTTTGGGCACATCTGTTGCCCATA
Organism: Gymnogyps californianus; assembly: GCF_018139145.2. Taxonomy (NCBI): domain Eukaryota; kingdom Metazoa; phylum Chordata; class Aves; order Accipitriformes; family Cathartidae; genus Gymnogyps; species Gymnogyps californianus. The sequence goes on along the minus strand of NC_059472.1, from coordinate 53,732,239 downwards.
TGGTGTATGTCTCCCACTCAACATTGCTGCAGCTTACATGGTGGAAATACCGAAAAGAGGTGTAAATGACACATCAGAAGTAATTATTTTTCACTGCTGGCATACACAGTATTTTGGAGGAGCACATCTGAAATTCGGTGTGGCTAAATGACTTGGAGGAGATGGGTTTGCTAGATTAGAATTCTCATTTTGCCACTGCTGTTGTTTAACCTTACAGTGAGTTACGAGGCTTGCTTTGGGTATAAAGATGCTGGGTTGTGAATCCTAGTCATTAGAAACGAGGCAGTGGTCCTCTGCTCCTTTCCAGTCGCTGTGGGGGAAGACTGCTGCCACCTTGCTGGTGTGTCCTGCTGAAGGAGGTTTCAGAGGAAGAGGCATGGACGTGCTAACAGGACATTGACAGCTTCTGGTAGAAAGCCAGGAACAAGCTATAGCGAGAAAAAGACAGATGGGAACTAGTAACTTTTGACAGCTTATAAAGTAACCAAATCCAAATCGATTTTCAGAGAGTCAGTAAAGGTTGAGCTCTCATCTGTAGGACTAGCGTTATACTGAATTCTGAAGTTTTACTGTAAACAGCTATTCCAAATCTTATTTTTTTTAATAAAGGACTTTGTAAAGCCACCACAACTTCTCCTATAAGTCACATGAGTTATAAGATCATAAAATAACTGATGAATGACAAATGTTAAGATGAAACATCCCCATGTAAAGGATATTGCAAACCTGTCCACTGTGTGATCTCTGGCATCTTTTCCTGAACCATCTAGTACTGACCACCGTCAGTCAGGAGACTGGACTGATCTTGCCCTGCAAATTCATACATTCTCCAGTCGTTGAGGCATCTTATTTAGCTGATGCTGGTCCCTTTTGTTGAGTCTCCAAACCTGAACTTGCTCAGAAACGTAGGAAACTTGTCCTACAGCTTGGATGGAGAAAAAAGAGTACCGGCCCATCACATCATAAAAATCAGAATTGATCCATTTCAAAGTTAAATACACTGCTGCCTTTGTGGAATATGACTGCACTGCAGCCTGAAGCCATCAGCTATAGCAGATGTTTTAAGTGACTGGAAAAAACCTATTCAAATCATTTGATTAACTGTCTGAATATGTATAAAAAGTCCTGGTGGGTTTGGTAATTGTCTCAAAATCATTTGCTGCTGCAACTTATGCTGTTGATGTTTGAGCTACTTCATTTAAAGCTAAATCACACATGGCAAATAATCACCAGAATTGTCTCTGACTTGTGTCTTCATGCATCAGATCCTTCTAATCTCAGTTCCTTCTTTTCTTCAGTGTATCTCCTTCTCTTCTTCAAATACTGATCTCCAGTCTATTTTCCCCTCTTTGTCTTCACCAGGTCTTTTTGCATTATGTCCCCAACTTCTGGAAGAGTTTTTCATTCATAATTGGTGTTTTAAATGTGATGGCTCTGTCTTGCAGGGAGTATCATGAATAAAACAATCAATTTGTAAATTTCTGAGGCAAATTTTCCTCGAAACGTTGTTCAGCTTAATTATTATATTGGAAGTAATTTCCAAGTGTGATAGCTAAAACCACTTTTTTTTTTCTATTAAGACATGCCACTATCCTTTCCTTTAATGGAAACGTTTGATTGATTGAAAAGTATTTCATCAATCAATGTGAGGACAAGGAAAATGCAAGTTGTTATTGCGTACTGGGTGGTAAATTTGTGTTAGCTATGCCTGAATGATTGTGGTAATGATTATTGCAACACCTGAGGCAATTGCTTCATATTATTGCAATAGTGGCTTAAATCTGAGTGAGATGATATCTACTGTTTGTTTTCTTTGTAATGAAATAGTGCAGTTAAACAGACTTTTGATAACAGAAAAGGGGAAGACAATCAATACAAAGTCACTGTTTAAGTGTCTGGGCTCCCCGGGGGCCATGGGGGCTTCCCATGGGGTCCATCAGGGCAGGTCCTGGCAGCCAGGCCCTGTCCCACCACCCCAGCCAGGAGCGGGGCAGCCGGGGGCACCTGGGCAGCCCCAGCCCCGGGCATTGAGCACCTCCGTTTGGCCAATATCCTGGCCAAAGTACTTAAGTCATATTTTGAAGTATATTATCTGCTTCTAAAAGCTGTGTAACTGAATGGCAAGAGCTCAAATATTATACCTCAGTCAAGTTTTCTGGCTTTGGGCTATCTGCGGTTGGAGTGACTCTCTGGTCCTTCAGCAGTCGTGTGTCAAGGTGTTTTGGCCAGTCTTTCCAAGATGCAAAACTAAATCGAGTGAGGGTAACAGAAACTATCCATCGTTACTGGAATAAAGGTATTGAAGGATCTGTGGTGTGTAGGAAAGATTGACAGATACAGTATGGGACAACATTTAACAACCATCTGTTTCGATATGTAATTTAAAATGACAGGAGATACTATGGATTGAAAAACCGTGTAAGTGCCAAAGGCACTTAAAGAAATGATAAGAATTTTCTGTTGGAATAGCTCTAGGAGTCTGCTATAGGCTCTCAGGGTGAGGTTTTAATATGAACAGAAACCTTTAAAATGTTATGAAGGAAAATAAATGCTGCCAGCAACAAACTTGTTATGGGACACTTCCAGTTCCAGAGAGACACTGCAGAATAAATGTTACTAATAATGGTAAGACAAATATTTCTGTATAATGAAAAATCGATCTAGGAACCAACAGTCAATAGCTTAAAAGGCTTTTGGAAAAATTTTGCTTTAAAACAAGTTTTGAAGAAAAAGTTATCAAAGATTTGGAGGGAAACTGAAATCTGGATGGAATGTGCTAAGAATAAATCATGTAACCCATCTAGAGCAAGAAGAACAAAATCAGGAAGAACAGATCAAGTAACCTATTTTTTTTTGATAACATGATAAATCATTTTCCAAACAATAGAAATGCAACTGATTGAGTCCATCTGGATTTGATATCCTACCACCTGGAAAACTGTTATTTAAAATGGAGAATTTACATGAGAGGTGTAGGGCAGCCAAGCCCTACACTAGCCCAATGGCTAGACAAGGAATACCAGGTTTTGTTGAGAAGGGAAGAATTGGAGGAGAGATTTTAGTAGCAAAGGAACAGTCTTGGGAGCAATATTTAATGTTTTTGCTGGTCATCTTATTATCAAAAAATAGGAAGGTGCTGATGTAATCTGCTGACTACATAACACTGAGGGGCATCCGCCCTGCAAAGAAGGATTAGCATAGGAGTAAGGCTTAGAGTAACAGAGATGAAATTCAGTAGTACAAAGTGTAAGGTCATAAGATGTAAGATGTCACTAGATTGCCTCAGCTGGAAGTGACAGACGACTAAAGAGATCTGAAGACATTAATCAGCCAGGATGCCTGTAAGCTGCCAATGTAACGTATGTGTGAAAAAGGCCAACGCAATTCTAACGTTTATCAGTTGAGGTTTTTTTGCAGCAGAGACAGAAATGTGTCACAGTATGAGGGTAATGGTCTCTAATGAAACTTCCTCTGGAGTACTGCGTATGGTTCAGGCCACCCATGGTGCAGAAAGATAACTTCAAGCAGGACCAGGTACAGGTGGGCTTTGTTAAATTTATGAAAAAGTGACTTTGCGTCATTGCCTGTCAGCAGGCAGAAGGAAGGAGCGCAGACTGGTCTCTCCTGTGCATGCGTTGGCAGTGAGGAAGCTGGGACCAGAGGTGGAGCCGTGCAGTCGTCCTGACCGGAGACCTCTGTACACGGAGGAGTCAGCGATCCACACAGCAGTTAACCTGAGCACGCCAGGCCTGTGCTGTGCCGTGCCAGGCTGTGCTGCAGGTACGGCGTGGCCTTCAGGCTGCGTTGTGCTGCACACATCCCGTGGCTGCAGGTTTAACCTTGCCAAGCAATCGCACAGAGGAGCCTGCAGGCAGCTCCCACTCGGTACCAGCAATTACACCACCTGCGTGGCCTTGCCTGTATCCAACGGTACAGCGAGAAGTTCGCTTGTGAACGTCCTTTCTGTTTGACAGTAGAAACGATAAATAGAATTGTTTTCTTGTAAGAGAATCCTATAATAGCTCAAATGACTGAAATGGGGGATCCTCTTCTCCTGACAGGGTCTGCATGGTGTCCTGCACACGGGTTGGAGTCCTGTTTGATGCTGCACTGCTTGGGGTTCCCAGCACATAAGGGGATGTAAGATTATCTGTACTATTTTCTTCTTATAGTCTTAGCACTAATACGTTACATTTTGACTAATACTTTACAGAGTGCCTTTCTTACTGGGATAATAATGGACCAGCACCTCCCGATGCAGAACAAGCAGTAACGTTCAGCACTCCTAGTGAAAAACTTGCACCAATGTTGGTTCATTTCATACCTAATTTATTTCCCCCTATTTTTGCGTGCTAAAATAAAATCTGAGAAATACCTTTCTTATTTAACCTTTGTTTTCATGTAGAGGAACACCAGGAGGGCTAGAATCACGGACTGGCAGCAGAGGAAATGGCACCGTCCTTCTCTTTATCCAACCCAGCCTCCACGTCAGTGAGGAGAAACTCTCTGATCAGGGCTACAGGGAACTTTGAATGTAATTTCTGTCCATATCAAGGAGAAAGTGGTCTTGCACTTGGTCTTCCAGGTGTGAGGCCAGACTCTCAAGCTGCAGCAGGCTGCCCCAAGTCCCTTCTGTTACAAGTCTGACTCCATGTGAAATGCATGAACTGAGAGTGATGCAGAGAATAAACAGAAACAGAGATTGACTTTGCCTGGAGATTAAGACCTTCTCATGGGTGAAGGTAAGGGAACACAGGTCTCCCTTGTCTTCAGTGGGTTATGAAGATGGCTAGTTAGGGTATAATGGAGAATAGCACATCTTCCCAAAGTGATTTTTCTTCTGGAGAAAAATGTCTTTTTTGGGAATCCAGTCAGAAAATTGGACCCAAGTTTGAAAGTAAATTCCATAAGACAACACACATACTCAAAAACTCTGTCCTCCAAAAAATGTTTTGCTAGTTTTGCTTAGGACTCCTCTACTCTAGTGCAAGAGATGGACTTGGCTGCTGTGGAATTTGACTAATACCCACAGCTACAGGATGCTGTAGCTCTCAAAACTTCAATGGACAGTCTAGAAAGCTTTTTTTTTCTGCTGTGGCAGGTTCTAAATTAATCTTCCAGCTTTCCCATTCAGAAAAACAAACTGGTCTCTGGGACTGTATAATACTAATTAGCAGAAGACAGAACTAACATTTCCAAAGAGTCTCTCTCCCAGGACTGATGTGACAAAATACATCTGGATACACAGTGCCACAGGGATTCTGAGACTTACAGAGCTCCAAGTGGTTTGAAACATGTACTTTGATATTCAAATAAGAGTTAAGCGGTTTAAAATTAGCTGTGGATATTATCTCATTTTAAAGCCAGATAGAAGTGTGTAAATTCAAGTGCCAAAATAATGAAAGAACCCAAAAGATTTTGCTGTCACACTCTATCTCCATTTTATTTACAGAATAAACAGAGGCAGCACAGAATTTGAAAACTGTATTGGACTTGGTAGTGCCATTATACCCAGAAAAATACTGAAAATGCTGTTTAGATTTTTATATCCCACCTGTGATCTATACAAATTGTGTTGCAATGAAAGCAGAGAAACAAGATGTTTAATTGTTTTCATTTCTCTACATCTCTCTGAATTTTTAAAAAGCAATTTTCATGTCATTAAGTCTTTTAAGATGTCTGTGCAAATGACCCATGGTGAAGGAGTGGATCAGGAGTCTGTAACAGAATCCAGGAGTCCATCCACTGAGGCCCGTATCTTCTCTAATTAAAAATGTATATTACAGTCCAGATTCTATAGCTCAGCGGCACTGCCATTGGCACAGAATTCTGGGGGGAAGAAAAGGTTATACTGGGGTTCCCATTTTTCATTCTGCCTGTTGCAGGTTTGGCCAGTTTCCTGAGCCAAGATACAGTTTCTGTGACTGTACAACTTTTTGCTGGCCATACTTTCTGTGCTCGGGAGCAAAGACCAAAAGCCCATACGGTTAATGTAGCTGAGCAGCTCCCGGTGTGGGAGATGAAGAGGCATGTGAACTTACTCCATGGTGTAGCATCAGGCAGGAGGTAGCAGCTCCCCAGGGAATAAGTAGCCAGTGGGGAGAACAAAGAGATTTCAGGTGGAATCAAGGCAGTGAGGTGAAGAAAAGGATACTGGTGAACCATTGTGCAGAAAAGCCTGGAACCCGCTGGCCTCATCCAGACCTTGTGCTAGTGGTTCCACCCACAAGGGGGAAGGCCTCAGCAGAGGAGGAGGATCTGGAAAGTTCTCAGTCGTGTCGCATGGTGGGTGCGGTGGAAAGTGGCTATAGCAGAACTGGGAGGGTTAATATTTCTGTCAATGCAAATGCACAAAATAAAGTGGACTAATCACTTGTATTGAGAGTTAAACGTACAGTGCAGAGCAAAATCTGTATGTGCAATGAAGTCACAGTGCGTTCCACATATTAGACCTCAGATGTTGGAAATTGTTCTGATGTAATATTCAGCCACGCTGATTGTACATTTCTGTGCCAAAATGCTGTGACCAAAATGAAAGAAGACAAGCCCATTTAATTATCCCTAGAGGTAATACTGTTTAATTTAGAAACAAAAAGTTGGGTCTTAGAGCTGCATTGTTTATATCTACTTAAATGCCTCATGAGGTCATGTTCTTAATTTAGGATTTTATCTTAAATAAGATGATAAAAAAGTAACACTTTGTCAACAGAATAAAGAAAGTACATTTTTATTGAATTGTAACACATTGTATGGCTTTATAGAGTTTTGCTGCTAACTACTTCTCTATATTGTCATTAAGCTGAAAGATCTACATCAGATGTACTGTGGCTTGGCATTAAAAAAAAAGAAAGGAACCCTTAAAATATTCATATTCTTGTACCATGGCAAAGGTCAATACAGGGACTGATCTTCCTAGTTTCAGGTTCATGACACGATAATTTTTTTTTTCTCCTAAATCTCATTTAACTAAGGAAAAAATCCTAGAAATAATTTTGAATTGGAACGCTGATTTTACATGTATTTTAATGAAGGTACTTAAAAGGGAGAACTCTCAGTTTGAAGCTGCTGTCATCGTGTCTTTGCACAGAGATAGCACAGGGTATCGGTATCTGTCTCTGTCTCTCTCCCTCTTCGATGCTATATTTATCACCTCCCTGGCCATAAAAGGTCTGGACTGGGGCTCTGACATTCCACTGACTGCAGGCATTATTTTTGTTCTGGACCTTGAAGTCCAGTCCTTACCCCTCGTCCTGACTACCTCTTTCTTTGCTGGCTTCATTGTTGCTGTATTTTTCTGCTATTCATCCACTTGAGAGCTATTCCATTTACTGCTGTTCATTTGGGCCCTGGTAAGTGTTCCTTTATGACAGAAGATTTTATGTGTTCAATTATTTTTAATCTGAATCTGTAATGCCGAGTTGATAGTAGCTCCTTTTATTCTTCTCATCTCAGAGGGACTTGTGGATATGAACTGAAGACATCTGAGGTTCAGCTGTGAAACAAAGCAAAGTAGTGCAAGGGTTCACTTATTATCAACTCAACTGTCCTTACATATTGTTACAGTACTCTCAAATGAAGCATGGGCTACTGAGATACAGGAGGAATTTGTCGTGGAACTTCTTTGGGCTTAGAGAATGTGTAAATGATCTAAATATTTTCTAGTTACATAGGATGTCTTGTGATTTGTAAAGCCATTGACTGAGCTGAAGGAAATGTTATCATTTTTTTTCCTGCTTACAAGAGTTTCTGTTTTTTATCTATTTCACTATTTTCACTGATTGATGGAGTAGATCTTTAAAGAATTACACAGACTGGTAAACAGTGCAAGAGGTAATGCCAATAAAATCACTTCCTTTAATGTGTAGCTACGCCCTATGAACAAGTACAGAACTGGCTGTCTGCTCAGTAGTCATTTTGAAAACTCAGTTCGACAGCTGCTAACATATAGCTCAAAACCCTGCATATTCATCTAACTATGGCCACTAATACTTTTAGGCCAAGCTCTGCAGTTACAAAATGCTGCACAGATCTTGAGAGGGAGTGTTGCCCTCACACTAAAGGGGGCTGATTAGTGGACACAAACTGAGTAGGTGCAGGTAGCATGGATTTTATAAAACTTAAGTGATGGGAGTCAATCTGATAATCAGACAGTGCTCCAAACAGGAGCAAAATCCTTACAAGGTTCAGAGTTTCTTGTCATCTCTGATAGTGTCAGACTACTATATCTGATCAGACTAGTGTAACTAACTGATCCTGACCTGTAAGCAATGCTTGATGTTTCAGAGGAAATATAAAACATAACTCATAGTGTGATAAAATACTTATAAAAGGAGTTTCCTCTTATATGACGTGAGTCAGAGTTGGCCTTTGATTTGAATCAGGAGAGCTGACTTTGTGCTCAGCTCCTGCCTTACTGCTTTAGTTCCTACTCCTATCATAGACTCCTCCTCTTACTCCTGAGGACAGTGAGGTCCAGACCTTTTAGGTTTGGAAGAAAAAGGTTGCCTTTGTACATTTTAAATATGCTGACTTTAAGTCCACTGCTTGTTCTTTTGCTCGGATAAGATGTAGCTCGGATAAGATGTAAATGAAATGCTCCATTTAACTTCTCCTTAATGGGCAACACATGCAGTGTTTTATACTTTTGGATCACCTTCCTTACTTTGAAGCCTGGAAGGCTGTGGGAATCCCTGAGCGACAGGACTGAATGGCTGTTAGCATTGTGGCTGTTGTATCCCTGATGAAGCCAGCCAACACTGCAAATAAAGCTGGTGAAGACGGAGACAACTGTAGTATCCACAGAAGGAAAACAGGATGTTCTCATGTTCTTTCCCTTTCAGTGTGCAAGACAATACTCATCTGTATGCTTTAACTTTGCTCAGCAGAGATCACAATGGCTTGCAAACCCTAAACCTAGCTCTGCAGAGCTGGGAGAGAAAGCAATGAAGAAAAATGGAGAAGAAATCTTCTGAAACTAGGGAAATTAAGAGGAACTATGTACTACTGGAAGCTAACAAAGTGAAATAATTAACAACACAAACTATTGATAGGTATTAGAAACAAGGATACTAGACAGAATAATTGCATTCTTTAGACTTATTATGAAAAAATAGCCAGCAGGAGGAATAAGGGAATTAAAAAGGAACATCATTTTTTGCCACAGAGAACAATGGGCTAACACTCTTTCCCATTTCTCCCCCTTCCTCAGATAAAAATACAGTAAATGCATAAACTGGTCTCCTTGAAGTCCCAGTTTCACTGTGGTCAGGATATCAGCAATTTCTTTTACATACTTAAAGACTTCTGAATGACTTTCTTACTTGTTGACTTTCTGCAAACAAGTGATCTGTTCTGTTATCACACAAAGAGCAGTTCCCTTGAGAGAGCCCTGAAATTTAAGAAAGTTGAAACATTGGGGGTTTTCTTCGTAATTTTTCATCTGTAAGTGTATTTTATGTCAAAACATCAGATCATTATTCATTAACATGAACAAAACCAGAAGCAGAAGTCTCCTATTGTTGTGATTGATATTAAAAAAAACAATAACAGACACCTCTCACAATTGTTTTTGGATCTTCTTTAAATTCTTCTAAACATTTCCCCACTGTAGCTCATTTCTATTCATAATCATGCACCTTTTCAGGGACAATCCTAGCCATGTTGTGAGCCTAATCACCAGTGATAAGAGAAAGAAAGGTTATCATCGGGATTGGTAGAGGCAAGCTTGCATTTCAAAGAAAAAAAGTCAGTTTTAACAACAGCAAAATAAAACAATAACAAAATAAAGACTAAATTGCCAGCTTAAAAAAACCCAAGGGAAATCCTTTCTGCACTCAATCCTTATCCCATTTTGAGAGGGGAACTACCTCTCACCTGATCAAATTTCCTACTACGAGCAACTGCAAGACAATCTACTGATGACTGTGCAAAGTAAAACTTAGATGGGGTATCATCTGGAGGAAGTTTCGTGACGATCTTGAACATGACATTCTAGGTTAAAAAAAGGGTCATTTGGACTGAGGAGCATGATATTATTTTACTCATTGCATACAGACTGTATCCCTGATTAAACTGTAAAAGTATGATAAGCCATTTTAAATGGATCTCTGGTATCACATACAAAATAATCAATGTAACGCATGTTTACAGAAAAAGTGACATCCTTCTCAATCTTAATGTTTTTAATTCACTGTTAAAATATTAAATGGAATATTAAATTAAATCTGAAAATTGGATTACAAAAATGAATGAAATGTTCATATATTTTTATTTCAGCTTGTATAGCCTTGTTGCAATTCCTCATGCCTTTTAAAATATATTATTACTTTATTGTCTCTTTTGTAATTTAACAAAAATATTTACACTATCTCTGAAGAAGCTGAGCACATAAAATTTCATTAGTTCACAGAAATGAGTGGAGAAGTTGAGCACGTAAAACTTGAATAGTTTGCAGTAACAGGGAGACCAACTACAAATGAACAGACACAATAGTGCAAGGTTTTCTGGTTATGATGAATGACATATGAGCTTCTTGAAACTTAAATACGAACCTATCTTAAAGTCTAAAACACATCATAAAAAGATAAGCCTAAATTCATTGCATTTGATCTTTGAAGTTTTAAGTTCTGTGTTAGTTTGTATGAAGTTGTGTATTATTTGTATGCTAACTCAGAAGTTTCTTTGACAATAGTCCTTATGTTTGATCTGTTCTTTTTGAGACACTGTCCTGTTTATTTACATTCAGAAACGTGCAGTAAAAAAACAAAATTAGAAGACACCCACGATGTCTTTACCTTTCTACCAAAGACACCATGAGCACTATGACCGTGCATACCGCCATAAAGCACTGCAGTCCACTGTAAGCCAGTACCAAAAGGAAACAAAGAGCAAATCTGCTGTCTATGCTCAAGGATCTACAGCTTACGCTAGGGGCTCTGCAGCCTATCGCCATGCATCTGCAGCAGACTTCAGCCGTGACGCTTCTGCAGCATATAGTCATGGATCTTCGGCCTATGACCTTGAGTCGGCAGCCTACAGCTATGGATCTACAGCCTACGATCATTCTGCTGCACAAAAGAAAAGATCTGCTGCCTACAGTCTTGACTCTGAATCCCTCAGCAAGAGCTCAGCTGCCTACAGCCATGGATCTGAATCCATCAACAAGCTGGCTGCGGCCTACAGGCTGGGATCTGAAGCCTACAGTCTCGGGTAAGTAAATCCGTCTTTGAAACAATATTCCAAACAAAAACGTCCAACCACCTCCCATGGAAATCAATGGCAAAACTCTCCTCCTCTTCCACAGAAATTGTCTCTTTAACTTGGTGTTAATGTATTTTCCAGGCTTGGTGTTTTCCTTTGGCTTTGGCAATGGGAAGGACTGTGGTCAGCTTAGTTTGTCAGACTAATTCATGTATGATGGTTGGATTGGCATAAGAAGAGCACTAGCAATGCCGATGTGGCTAAATGATGACATATTCACGCTCCAAACTGGTTAGGCATGAGCCACCTCTCCTTCCAAGTTGTTTAGCCATATTACTACAGCTGAATTTAATATGCAGTGTTCAGATGATTGATAGCTTTTGGTTTGAGGCTGGCTTTTATCTGGCCAGGTTGGAGCAGTGAAAGAACTTAGGGCTGTTCACGCAAGTTTGAGCTGACATGTCTATATATCATTAAACAATTCTTCTTTGGCCTAATGGTTTCACTTTTATGCTGAGTGATTCAAGAAATTGAAGTTTTCACACTGTATATTGGTTGAGGTGTACTATTTCTAAAGAAGAAATGCCCTGAAGTGTTCATCTTGCATTAGAAGAGCAGCTATGCTTAGCTGCCATGTTTTTTGTTTATTTAAGATAATAAATATTGCTCAAGCAATTACATTAGCAGAATATTTTAGATACCATAGCCTCACATTATTTGTATGTATCTCAGAGATTTACAGAAATTAGGGGAGTATTAAAGTAAGATTAGAGCAGCTGTTAGCAATAGAGGAAATGATCAACAAATTATAGCCCAAAACATCTGTTCGCACTTATACTAATATAAAATTTAGAGTATTATTAGCAGAACTGATCAAGACCTGTCCATCAGAAAATTTAAATTTTGAAAACTGGATATCCTCCAAGGATTGTGGACAAAGATGGAATTTTGGCCAAAACCACTGACGGCAAGACTACCTGTACTGCAGTAAACAATACCGTGTGATTACAGCCTTCACTTGGCTTTCAGGAAGTTCAGGGTCAAGTCTCTATTTGCCAGGGTCTGTTCAGGAATTTGAACCTCAGCCTGTCAGAGCCCAGATGAATGACTTGATTACTTGACTGTCTTGGGCTGGGTAGTATCCAGTCTTTGCTGTTGAAACAATTTCACTTGTGCAAATAACCATTGAGTAGAGCAGCGAGAAGCTCATTTATAATCTGCTGATGAAGGGAAGCAAACTGGAGATGCTGGGACTGAGGGTTATGTTTCCAGAGAGAGTTTGGCAAGGGAAGATATCCCAAATTTCTGCAGTGGTGCAGCAGTGCCTACACGCTGTTGCTGACCCTAACCTGAAGCCTCCTTCTTCTCATAGAATATGTTCCCATAAGAAATGGGAACATTACTTGAAGTTGCAAAAAATGATTGTAAAGAAATCTGCTTCCGAGTCCCAGTTACAAACACTTCAGTGACTCTGGTTTGTCAGATGAGTTTCTTCTGAAACCTGTATGTTCTCATCAAGAAGAACTTTAACGTCAACAAAGTAATATTAAATGAAACGGAATTGCTTAATTGGGAGAGAACTTAAAAAATTTCCAGGTTTCCTGAGGTTTTGCTTGAGATAATAGCTTTTGTTTTAAAATAGTATATTTGGTGATACTTCCAAGCTACACTGTAGTACAAGAGTTGCCAACAGATTGATATACTATCCTGGTAATCAGAGATAAGAATGTCTCAGCTGTAACTTCTTTTTTTCTGTGATCCTGCCCTTGTGTTGGCAGTTTGAGAAACTCAGTGCTGCTATGTAAGATTAGGACTCGGGAGATTAGACCCACAAGATTTAAATCTCTCTTGCACAAAACTTAATTAATACATGAGAATACGGTTCTGAATGGTAATCTCAATATTTCACCTAATTTTATGGTTAATATGGTCTCTATGTTGGTATTCATTTGGTTTTTGCAGCCCATTTTGCTGCAATTTGAAAGAGATAAAGTAGAACAAATAATGCAACTATATAGTTAAATGTAGTGCCAATTTGAAGTAATTCTTTCCAAGTTTGTGCTGTCTTTCCCAGATGATAGCCCAAAACACTTCAAGGGATAATGTGGAGACAAAAAGTGTTACTAAAAGAAATTGGGCAAATCAAAGACTTCCTATTTGTATCCATATGAAAGGATAAAAAAGAAAATGAGTCTTCAAACTCTTTCAATTTTCAAAAAGTAGAAAGGGCCTTGAATTGAAATGCTATATCTAAACGACCTACAACAGTGGTGGTTGCTTGAAACCTGAATGGACACATGGATCCAAATCCAGATAAAATTCTTTGGCTAACAATTGATTATTGCATATCACTGGATTTTAACATCAAATATACATTTATGTATAATGGATATAGTTTTGTGGATAAACCCCATTAAGCCCAAGAGGAAAAATATACTATTCAAATACTAAGCTTTTATTCAGGTCACTTCTTATTTTTATCTGAAGTAGCTTCTGCTAAACTTTACTATACTTGCAAAATTTAAGTCTCATCCTTTTCTGTAGCCACTGTACAGAGGAGAGTGTTCATAAAGCAACAGTGTTGACATGCAGTTAGTGTTATGTGAGGAATTTATCACGGGAAAGCAGTGGAGAAGGACTAGGGATTAGGTAACCTGCAAGACCTTGACCTGAACCCAATTCTCTGACATTGAAGCCTCGCTTGAGTGGAATACATGCCCAGAGCATGGACACAGCTTGAAGGAGCTGCAGCTTGATTTTTCATAAGGACAAAAAAATCTCTGTTTGCAAGTGGGCTGTCCCTTCCCCACATTTCAAGTCTTCTTCACACCATGGCAGCTTGAAGAAGTAGAAGGAGAGAAATGAAAACTGGCACAACCAAGAGCAAGTACGGAAGCTTGCAGCTTTGCTGGTTACAGTTTGCCAAAGCTGCAGAACCCTGGGCTCCTAAAAGAAAGTGAGTCTCACCATGTAAAGGTTGCCACTTCACACCTAGCCCTCCCTACCAGCTTGCGGGGCCATCTCTAGCTGTATGCTGCTTCTTTGGCCTCCACAGAGCCAGGAGGAGCAAGGTGTGCTGCTTCCCCTGAGGAGCGGGCAGGGTCTGTACAGGCGAGGGGTGGCAGCTCTCTCCCAAAAGCCGTTGTTGTGGCCACCCGTCATCTTCCCTGCCCCATCCTCAGGGGCTGCCAGCGTGGGCAGGCTGGCTCCTGTGGGAGAACCTTCTTCTCACAGCACCGCTCCATCCTCCGTGTGCTTCTGAGAAGCTTTGAGTCAGGTCTGACAAAGCTGCTTATAGCACTACAGGCCTGTCAAACGGGACTGCTGGATTAAACCTGTTTCCCTCCTTTTTTGGAAGCTCAGTCGTTTGCCTTTTCTCAACCTTTCACTGCTTTTCCATTTGTTATTTTCCTGGCCAGCAGCATCAGATAATCCCATTGTGTCACGGACAGGTTATCTGCCACCAAATAGGCCAGAGACTTGCTTAGAGAGAAACAGAAGTTATTGGTGTGGCTCAGGTATTTGCATATATTTTGCAGGTCAGGCAAAATAGCAAAGAAGACATGGCATAATTCAGGTGAGCCAAGCAAACAGAGGATAAATGCCGTACTGACTTGCAATTAATTAGGCTGCCAGACAGTAAGAGTGAATGGTCTTCTGAGCAATATTGTAACCAGGATCGGGACAGGGCTGAGTAAATAATACACTTTAAGAAACATGAGAAGACCATGATCTTGGCACTGTTCATCCTTTGGTTTATTATAGGTGAGGATTAAAAAAGTGGCTTCCAAACGTCATAGCAAAGCATGGAAATTGTTTTAATGAGACCTGCTATATGGAAACAATCCCCTTTAAAAAAATTTGTTGTGGAAGCTGTGTTAGGGAACAGCGTGATTATTGCCAGCAATATTGCCTGGGCCTGTGACAAATCTGTCAGCAACTTAAAATGAATATAGTCACAGGAGAGCACCTCTCATCTTTAGACACTGGCTTTAAAGAGCTCTCTTCTGAAAATCCTTTTTTTTTTTTCTTTCCTGTAACTGGGTTTGCCAATCCACTATCTTCTCTTTACAGTGAGTAAATTCAAACATTGCATATTAGGAAAGAAGCAGCTGCTAGAAAGAGAGCCTGGAAAATGCCTCTTGGCTAATGGAGCTCCTCTGGCAGGTACAGCTGGTACAGCCATTGTGTATACCAAATGCATGCCTTTCTGCTGTCGGAATAAAGTGAGAAAGAGATGCTTAGGACAAGATACATGATTTTCGAGAGGTGCAAAAGAGCTTACAGGTGCCTTTTCATGTAGGGGTGGAATAACTAAGGAATAGGGTGTTGTGGTCCACTCCTGGAACACATTTCTACATCCACTGGGCACAGACTCTGTGCAAGGTGGGAAAACTGTCCCTTCAGGCACAGAAACAAGGGCAGTGCCAACATACTGAAGTATATTTCTATCTGAGAATAAGACATCAAAACAAAACCTCTGTTTGGGAGTTTCAGAGGCCCTGGACAGTGTTGTTGTCTTTAGTTCCTCTGTTGGGCTAGAGGGAAAAGCTAATAGTGTCTATCTGTTTTTTACATCTCTACAGGACAATGCCTGTGCCTTTAGCATTTACAGTCACCCAACTCCCAATTCAGTGACTCAACTGAGAAACCAGGAAAACGCTGGCATTGATATTTTAACATGCTGAAAACCGTCAAGAAATGAGGACAGTAGGCTTGGGTCACCAACCTTGATAAGGCAGTACAGATAGTATCTGACCTGGAAAAAACCATACATATGCTAGCTGGGCATATCAAATGAGGCTGAAAGCTGTTAAAAGGTCATGGTACTGTTCCTCCCTGTGAAACTGGAGAGCACTGATACCCTGCTCCTTCTCCTCCAGGGAGATTCTGTTCCACATATCAGGTAAAAGGTTGGAACATTTTAAAATAAAGGGCAAGATTTTAGAACCTGGTTCAAGAAAGCAGAGTCCTCCTTTGGGCTACCTAAATAATGGTTTTAGGCAGAGTTTGGTTTTTGTGTTGCACAGGGAGAAATAGTAATAACAAAAAAGGAAAACAGGGAAATAAACCTCGTGATAGAAATTTGTTTTCAATTTGTTTTCCCATGCGAAGAGCTCCATTTGAATATGCATTTCTACTAGCCTCCATATAGCTCTGCCTGAACAGAAGCAAATGATAAGAGGATTTGGAAACAAGAAACATTTTCTGCTGCTTCAAATTTATTCATCTCAGCTCTTGGTTTATGCAGTGCAATTCTAAAAAGATTTTGGAGTGACTCTGGATACCCCTGTGAAAACACCAGCAGGATGCTCTGGTGTGGTCACGAAGCAATTAGAAATTTAGGAACAGCTGTGAGAGAAAGTGAAAATAAAACAGAAAGCATATTGTGTCAGTGTGTTAATCCAACATATGCTTGTAGCTGAAATACTAGGTGCAGTTCTGATCATCTCATCTCAAAAAGTACACTCTGAAACTAGAAAAGGGTCAGATATCAGCAAGGAGGGTAGTGGGAGGCATGGAACACCTTCCGTCGGGAGAAGGTAAGACACCGGGGCTCTTACCTTGGGAAGGAGGCAAACATGGACATGTAACATTAGTGTATAAAATAGTGAAAGATGTGCAGAGAGTGAACAAGGAAAGATTTTTCACACAGAGCAGCATGTAAGCACAAAAGAGATTATAAAGTAGCAGATTAAAACAGGTTCAAAAGAAAGTGCCATTTTCATGTATAAATAAATTGTAAGCTCACTGCTACAGCCAGGATGCAACCTCTGGCTCAGGATGTCCCTAGGCCTTTGCTTGAAACCAAAATAATTTATCAAGGGAGGTATTTCTCTACATAAACTTTCTTTTCACCTGCTCTTGACCATTGCTGGAACAGGAAACCGGTATAAAAGCACCATTGACATTATTCAGTGAAACACTTCTCACCGAGGCCTTGCTTAGTCCAGGTCAAGTTTCTGGAAGAGCAAATGACTGAAGCAAATTGGTCAGAGTGTTGTGTTAGCAATCTGAGAATGGCAGGCAATTACGGATCCACATGGATCCATTATTCAGCTCACAGTTATCATCTGCGCTTTCGATAGCTGAGTGCTCCCTCTTCTGTACCACTACAAAGTATTGGGACCCAACCCTTGCTCTTAGAAGACAGCACAACAACTCTTGCTGCAGCTGCTCCTTCTGGAGAACGAAGAGAGGAAAAGGCATCTAGAAAGGTGCTTTTCTGGTCCTGAGCACATACACACAAGGGCCGACCAAAGGATGCAATAACATGAAGGATCCAGGAGTAGTAATCCAGAAAATAATCAAGTGTCTGCAGCAAAAGGTGCCTCAATCAAGAGACATGCGGTTTAGAAAACTCAGAAAGAGTGGGAATCAGCTGTGCATGTACAGTGTTTTTATCCTAGTCATCATACCTCAATAAAAGTCCCAGTTCCATCCCTGTTTCTCAGGCTCCATTGTGATGGAGATCTCTGGTGGTAATCCGAAGGATTTGGGAGATATTTTCATAAAGCCGCTCTGGAAGGCAGAAAAAATGAAAGTGAGATATTCAACTTCAAACACTTGGAATGTTTGATTAAAAAAACAACCATCAAACAAACAGAACCTATAGCAATTTATTCTTTCCTTTTCAAATAATTTGAGAGAGTTATAAGTGAAAGATAGGGGAAAAAAAAAACCAAGTAGGAAAGACATCAACAAAAGGCCTAGCAAAGAGTGATGGGAACTGCTATGTACGCTCCCCATTAATTCCCTACATGAGTGTGTAATCTGGACCTTAACTGAAAACTAAACTGACAGGATGGCCAAATTCTCCTTTACGAGCAAAGAGCTAGTCTGGATTTAACAGTGCGGAAAATGTCTAAGGTGAAATTTTCACCACATTTCATCTACTTTTATGAAAACAGAAACTTCTTGACACTTAAACTGAAGTTCAAATGATACTGTGATCCTTCTCCATCTAGAAACAACCAGGAATCAAGTGGCCTCCTAAAGGGTTCAGCCTAAGCCCTTAGGAAATCTGATGGCAGGCAGAGTCAAAATTCCAGGTTTGTCCCATTTTAAAATAGGACAGGAATAAAAGTCACCTGCTAAGTAAAGAACTGCAGCTCCTTACAGACTATAGTTCAATTATGAAAAATAATGAAAATACTTTGCCTTTGATGTTTATCACCACTTATTTGACCACAAGTTCTCCCAATGCATTTGCGGTTGGCCATAGTGATTGTACCACATCATTGCCCAACCCAGGAGTGAGGCCATTGCATACCCTGTTTCACTCTGTCTCTTCCTTTTTATTTTACTCTGCCTGGACTGTTCCCAAGTGTTTTCTGCTTGGATTTCTGTCCCTAAAGCTGGATCCACCTCCCTTGGACTCCCTCCCTGGCTGCCTTGGGCAGCACCTGGCATCAGACCCCAGAGCAGACAGCATCTATCTCCTGTAGACTTGGTCTGTACCTTGGCTGACCCAGTGGTGCCTGACGTGGTAAACCCTTGGTCCCAGTCCTGCAGTGTGTGCCACAACCCCTCTCTGGCTGTGCTTTTGTTTGCATGCAAACCAGGATACAGTGGGAGGAGGAAGGAAGGAGAACTGGTGCACGGTTGCTTTTACCCTCTGTACCAAGCATTTCTTGGCAGTGGTGCTGTAGGCTCGGTGATGGTGGCTATAAAGTGGGCACCTGGGGAGCACAGAGGAGAGGGCTGCCTCACTGCGATGCTGGGCGAGCCATACAGTCGAGTCTGATGGGATGGGCACTAAGCAGAAAGGAAGGGAAACTCTTACTGATGGTGCTGGGAGTGGTAGGGCAAAGAGATGAGGGCTGGAAAGCAGATGTGGGAGGGGATGTGAAGTTCAGGCAGGAACTAGATGGAGAAGGAGAAGAGATGACAGTAAGAAAGCCACTAAGAGAGCTAGAGAATGGAAGACTGATTTAACAGGCACTGGGTAAGGAGAGAATTCAGTCTGAGCAAAGGGACAGGCACAAAGAAACGAAGGGAGGAAAGATGGGAGAATGAAACTGGACCCGTGTGATCTCACACACACAGTCACACATGGATAGATTATTAATACATATTTTGGAAATTAAGCACTCTTCCTGGTATGACTTGTGTTGGTGGCACCTCTGGAGCCTGGTACTTTTGCAGAGCTGCAGCCTAAGGAAAACACTAGCCCAAGTATGTATCTGTAATCTTACATTATACATGTGTAACATTCTCAGGGGCCCAGTGCTAGCATGAGTTTTGATTATATGTGTACAGCATGCTGCATAGAGACACCAGTGTAAGCTACCCAGGGTATGGGAAGCAGGTTAGCCATGTTAGTGGTACACGTCTGGCTAACGAGCCTTGCTGAGAAACCACGTGCCTTAATTCTGCTCCTGTATCTGCACATAAGCGGTAAGCTTATGCTGTGGAGACAAATCTCCAGACCAGAAGCAGACTCATGTATGATTTCCCTTGGTGATGTTGAGACAGAGATGAATAGACACTTTGGAGATTTATAAAAGGATGACAGCTAATTAGGGTATTCCATAGATCTGGGAGTTAGAGATGTGTTGCATTGGGAAAGGAGGACGGAGGTATTTGGAGCTTTGTTAACACAATTTGTAACCATGTTAAAAATGAACCCAAAATGGCTGCCTCAAATATGCTTCACACTCTTCAGAATCCCTCCCAGGCTGGTGGGGAGGGGAAGCCACCTTCCCTTTGGTTTGCCCTTCTTTCTTTCCACTCATTCTCCATTTATCTGTGCTATGTTAGATGGTGTTAACTTCACTCAGCTCTCCAGTTTCACTGTATTGGGGTGGTATGGGAGAGCAGTGGGAATGGCAACACTGGTTACTGAGCAATTCGCTGCCCTGCAGTTTCTGTAGAGAGTCTTAAATGCATGATTACTTTGAATATATTTGCACACCAACATTTTGGTTGGGGACCAGACAATTTTGGGACTGTAAATTTTGGAAAAGTAGAGATTATGAGTTCAGACGCAATCTGCAGAATTACTCAGTGGTCTCAGTGACTTCAGGATCTACCAAAACTGGGTATACAAACTCTCCAAGTCCCAAACCAAGAAGCCATTAAATGTGCAATGCTATCAGGTATATTGTTTATTCTTTCTATTTAGATTTAATATCAAGGGGCATTAGTGTCATATTTGTAATGATGAGCTTGTCAAAAGTGCATTTAGTTATGTGTTTAATAACTCTGAAGCCATGGCTATTAAAAATTATATTTTCTTGCTTATCAAACGAGAGCAAAAATTTTCAGTACTTTAATCTTATTTTGGAGTGTTTCTTAACAGCTTTTTTTTTCCTGAATTTAAAAATATTATCTTTATTTCAGACTGAAAGATTCCAATTTAATGATTGAAGATCAATCCTATAAGATGAGTCCCAAAGCAAAAAGAGCAAAACAGAATTTGGTATCTGAGGACAAAGAGAACGAAGCCATAGACTACTCAGTGCCCATATTCACAGGAAAGTATGTTTATTTTCCTTTTGTTTGGTATCTTATTTCTGACATTTTATTAACAAATTATAAAATAACAAATCCATTAATCCTTTTTTACACTCATGGATCTCAAGGTGATTGTTTGCACTTCACATGAGTGATAAAAAGACAAAGAGAAGTCAACTGAGTGGCAGAAAATCAAACATTGATCATCCAGAGCCAGGACAAATGAACCTAGGTGTCTGGACTTTGTTTTGAACACATTGCCAGGGCCACTTGCTATGAAATTAAGATATAATTATAACCCTGCTTATTGGGAACCGGACAAGCATGTTGTCCACATTATTTAGCTTATTCTTTTGGTTTGAAGACTTGTTCTGTAATTCATGTCTCTTACCAAGCATTAAACACAGAAACAATGAAACAATGTGCTAATGTTTTGTCCTGGCACAGGGAAAACCTGGAATGAAACCAAATACTTCCTCAAATCCATCGTAATTATTCATACTGATCTCACGTGTTGGTGGTATTTATTGCATGGTTACTACTGATGTAATGCATCTTACTGCAGCAGTGTCCTCAGTAAAGCTGAATGTGAACTTTATGTGGAAGCCAGAACCAACATGAGCAAGGAGGCCCCCCTGCCCTTTTTGGGGTATGGCATACTGATCTTATTAGGAGTCTCCAGCAGTTCGAGCATAGTCACTTGTTCAGATTAATACATACTGGGGTGTGGTGTGGAAAACTGGTTACTGATTGGAGGCCAGGAGAAAAATTTCTTGCCCACCTGCAGTTGAACAGAAACCTTCCTTCAACTTGTCTTTCTTCTGCAGCACGGCATATTTCATGGGACACTTCCAAGCTGTTTCTGGGAGCCAGTGCTTTTCTGTCTACTGCTTAATCAACACCCAATGTCACTTCTGCTTTGTGTCCAAACTTGTGCTTTCATGTGAAACTGAGTTCCATGTAGTCAGTAGGAGATGTTATTGCTTTGGCCTTTTGACTGTTTGTGATGCTTTTGTGATGAGATCAGGAGTTTTGTTTTTTATTAATTCCCTCCCACTATCCCGGAGTAATTTTTTTCTCACCCCTTGTACATTTCTGTGTCGAATTCACTGCTCTTTGATCCAACCAACATTCAGAAGCACACACTGCTGCCTTTTTAAACCATTGCTTTGCAGTTTCAGCTATATCTTCTGTAATACAAATACATAAATATGTCTCGCACAAAACTTGTGGTAACATATTTTCAAGGCTTCTCATTACCTTTGCATCTCACCTGGTGTTTCTGCTTACATAGCAGTAGATTTGCAGCTCACTATCATCTGTCTCCCATGCCATCAAGTACACATATCCTTCGTTTTTATTGTGTCTTGAGTCTACAAAAGCAAAATTTATAGTGTTGGTCAATAGCTGAAAATCATGACTGACGGCTAGTACTCCTGGATGATGATCTTAGCTTTTTTACAGGCCCCTGTGATCTTAACACATCATGTTAACATCTTAATAAATCTTAACAAATAATCTTTTTTTATTTTACTTTTTTGTAAAATGCATACAGTAATATCTAACTCAGTGTGATGGTGTGTAGCTTCATTTATTTGTGTCTGTGCAATACTTTGGGATCCTACATTAAAAGATACTGTTGGATTCTTACATCATTGTCACTATTCTTCTTCTTCTTACTGTTGTTGGTATCAATCTTAATTTTTGCGCATGACAACTCAGGAAGCTCTGTGTGCTTTTGTGCCACTGAAATGATCCAAATAGTTTTTTTTTAAAATAGGGTTTTTTTAAATTAGTTAAAAAATATAAAAAGGATGTATGATGGTTGTTACGGTGCCCAATCAACATGGCATGAAATGGTTGGGGTATCTGTTTTAGGCTTTTTTTCTGTTGGCATCATGTTCATGACTGCATGCCAAGACTGCAGAAGTTGCATGCCACATTCCTGTCAGATATTTATTTTTGTTTGAAAGATAACAGCTGAAGCCCATTGAACCATGTGCATGTTACATGTCATTCCCAAATTCCCCTGTGAAATTGATGTGTCGTTTCCCATGGGCAGATAGCTTTTACAAGGAATAGTTATTTATAAAGGTCATTTCTCCGTGGGTTCATTGGAACTGTTGCCCATGCTGCTGGATGACCTTCAGCGCCGTGTCACCATTTCCATTATTTGGTTCTATTTCGGAGCCCTCAGGTTCTGCTGTAAAAACTCCCTTGCTCAGATTATTCACCTCACAACTGTTCTTCTTAAACACCTAGCCTAATTCTTGCAAGATAAAATTAAGGACAGCCAGGTAGTATTCTAGATAATAAAACACCCAGAGCTTGATTTAATGGCATAGGTGCTAAAGATACTGGATGTGGCTTGTGGAACTACTTGCAACCACTAATAAGCTTACACCAAAGGACTGCAGATGGCAGATACCCTTTAAATAATATTTTGTGTGAGCTATTGGGGTTTGATCCTATTGTTTCTGCTCGAAAAGTGTTTTCTACTGAAACCCCTGAGACTTGAGTGCAGAATCAATTCTTAAATGGTACTGTGTGCTGTTTCTGATGCATTCATCATTTCAGGGAACACATTTCTCTTTGATCTGGGAAGATTATAACTGGAAGAAATGATTAGCAAATCTAAATTTTTAATACTATTGATCAAAAGCATCTGGGGACCACCACTGCAGATGACTAGGCTGAGTCCTATATTAATCTGAGGATATTCATCAGCTCCCAGAAGATGCTTTATGCCTTGAGGAGTGGGTCCATACTGTGAAGTAGCTGAAATCTTAACTACTGTAATTATGGAGGAAATAATGTCAGCCTGCCTTTGAAGGAAAATGCCACTGATTCATTTAAACTGAATGTAGATTGCTACATTCATATTCATTAAACTGAGTTTTCAAAATTGTCTTTAGAAATCTCTGCCATGTATCTGCAGCTTCAGATGATGTTTGTGGGGGGAGCTGATGTGCCTAAGTGAAGGGAATCAATCATCCCACTGATACTTTTAAGGATCATCCTGTTAAAGCAGCCTGAAACACAAAAAGTTCAAGGCAGAGTTTGAACGCATGAGGGAGGTCAAAGCTCTAGGCTGTTAAGTAAGTTTTTCAGTCTTTTGAGCAATTTTTATGTGCAATCAAGTTTACAGCACATTCCACTGCTTGGCTGTCTTGCATCTCACTGAACTGACTTCATAGCCCAAAGATAAGGGGCTGGACAGTTAATTATGGGCTTGAATCCAAATTTTATTGAGAGCTGAGATGTGCTATCAAATGCATAATATTAGCAATCTTAAAGAAAACAGAAAAAAATCATTCTTCCTAATCTTTTTGCTTTGTAGCAGTAGTAAGCGTTTTATGATAAAATAGTGAGGCTGTGCTTGAGTGCATTCTGGAAATAAACAGAGGCTGCTTTCTCTATAGTGCTTGCAAGATGGGACTTAATGAGAATTTATACAGAACCTCTTTTCAGTGTGCCATCTAATGTTACCCTAAAGTAACTAAACTCAGCAGAAGGATATTAATGCTTCTTCTTAAGTCAAGGAACTGTCATTGTATATGCACTACTGTAGCAGCTATAATGTCCTGACAATGCCAAAACAATATGGCTGCAATGGAACTTCCACATGTGCATATGGAAACAGGATTGGACCCATTGAGAGTAACCATTCTTTGCATCTCGCCTCTGTAGAAAACCTGGGAGGATGCTTCAAGAAAATCCTTAATCATCTTGAAAACATTTGGAAGAACAGTCACCCTACAAACATTACAGGATTGAATTTTCTATGAATAAAGAGAACTTTTTGTGATAGACAGTAACGCGGGGTTTTTTGTATGAATCACAAATTAGGACACTGTTATACAGCTACAATTATCTCCTGTCCCTTTGGTAGTGTTACTATGAATGCTGCAGCCATAAGTCAATAACTGAAGATCTGTGGGTATACCTTACACTAATCTTTATAGCGATGGAGATATAAAACCACAGCAGGATAATGGTTAAACTGAAAATGTGTATGGCATAGTTATACAGAGAGGCACTGAAAATGGCTATGACTTTAGACAGTGAAATACTCAGTCATTCTGCAGTACCCTTCCATATTTCTGCTTTGAATACACAAGGCTGTAATAGCAGAAATATGTTATGAAAGTGTTGGCCACTGTAGTTGGCTAATTTGATAGAAAGCATAAATGGAATATGTTCTCAGCCTTTTCCAATGGGATTCTGCTTTTTAAAAATTCTTTCAGAGAAGTGAGCATCAGTGGGATCACAGACACGGAAGAAGAAAGAATTAAAGAAAGTGCTGCGTATGTTGCCAAGAGGAACCTTTTTGCCACAGGTGAAGGCGTTAGTGTCAGCAAGGCAGCGAAGTCAACTTCTGAAGAGGAGCATCATGAAAAAAAATCAAGGAAAGTAGCGATCCGGGAGTCTGCTGAACGTGTGGCCCTGAAGAAAACGGTAAAAGAGTAGAAATGAACACCTAGGCTGTAAATAGCACGGGTCTTTTTTGTTTGGTGTTTGTGAAGTGCCTAGCACAACAGGCCCTGATTTACACCACGGGCAATCACAATAATGGTAGTAAAAAACCGAAGTATTTTCAATGGAAAGCTTTTCAATGACTTAAAGTCTTGTTATCTTGGTGTCAGGTGGATAAGAAAAGAGGCACTGTGCCTGAGGCAGGCACCAGGAATGCTTGTGTTGTGCTGGGAGAAAGGGAGAGAGAACGGGGCTGGGGAATGCTCTTTGGTCATGCCCACACCCAGTTAAATGGCACAGCATCCTTCACCTGGACGATGAGGCAGTTGCTGGGCAGAGAAGAAAGGTGCCAATATATATATCTTGCCAATAAGAAGGTGATGGGGTAATTTCTGCATTTTTATGGCCTGGGAACAAGCTTGTCAAAGTGTTTACTTAGAGTTTTAATCACAGGGTGTAAATTAGGGAGGGAATTGCCAAAGACATCTGGAACTGAATCTCTAATTGTGGGTAGCTTTGATATTATTGTGCAACTTCTTAAAAAACAATACTGAGAGCGTAGTTACAAATACGTTATGACCAGACTGGCAGAATATACCAAGTGCAAATATGTTTCATTTAGCAAATTTATTAATGTTTTGAGCAGAAGAGTTGGCGATATGCTTATAAAATATCCTCATGACATGAGGTTGGAAAGGGTGTAAACACTTTGAAGGACAAGGTAAAAATTCAAAATCATCTCAAAAATTGAGAAACAATGAAGGTGAAATTTGATAACAACCAATGGAAATTACTATCCACAGAAGGAAAAGAACAAGTAAATGAGGAATGCCTGGCTAGGTAGAAGTACCTGAGGATCTGGGAGTTATAACAGGCCACAAATTTAATGTCAGTCAATTTAATGTCAGTCGTTGTATAAAAACAAATGCCGTTCTAGAATGTGTTAACAAAAGTATGGTCATTAAAACATCGGGGGCAATTATTTAATTGTGTTGGAGACTGTTGAACCTCTGATAATGAGTAGTTACTGTTTTATGAACATTGAGGACAAGTAGAACCTGTCCAGAACTGAGAAACAACAATTCTAAGGAAAATTGGTATTGCGCAGTTTATAAAAGACTGTGAGGATTATGAAAGCTGTCTTCTTTTAATAACCTTAATACAGGGACCTGTAATTCTCCATACAAAAGTTAGGGCAGAAAATAAATAGTTTAGTTCACAGAAAGCAAGAGTTATAGTATATTAGGAATTTTTTTCCAGCTCTGTGGATAGCAAAGCAGTTGAAACAGTTACCCTCAGAGGATGAAGATCCCATCAGCAGGAAAGGTTTGAGAGCAGGTATCAGAGATAATCTAGGTATCAGAGATAATCTAGGCATACATGATCTTGCATTAGAGCAAAAATACAGAAGACATCTGAGTTTCAGACTTATTTCACCTTTCACTCTGTATTTAAAAAAAAAAAAAAATTGAATGTGGAGAATTATTTTACTTAGAATAGTTTTAATGAAAAAACCCCAGTAAAATCAAATCTTGCTATTTTGGAAGGAGAACTTCCTGAAGATGAAAACTTTGTTTTCTGTGTCCAGGTGAGATAAATACATTAAGTATGTCTGTCTGGATTTTTAAATAAAAATTGCATATTTTTTAACTGTTTTTTTAAAAAATATGCTTTTTGCATATTAATAATTTGCACTTATAACTGCTGGAATTTATAATCAACTGTCTGTTTTCCAGCTAGAAGACACTCAGGCATTCCACAAAAAGTTGAATCAAGATAAACTTTTACATGCTCCTGAGTTTATTATTGAGCCTCGTTCCCACACTATCTGGGAAAAGCAAAATGTCAAATTTCATTGTTCCGTGGCTGGCTGGCCAGCACCCCGTGTTACATGGTAAGTTTGTATCTCTAGCACTGAAAGTCACCACATAACCAATATCTGAAGTCATCTCAGTGAATGTGGTATTTTTTCTGGAAAGGTATAAGTTCAATTAAAAATATCAGGTACGGAGGCCTGTCAAACACCTTTCAAGTCACCTTGTACAAAAAGAAAGCAAAATATTAAAAGGCAAAATAATACTTTGTGTAACAACAACAGGAATATATAGATTTTTTTTTCATAGAGACATCCAATATATTCTTTCTGTCTGCTGATGAAGAAAAAATAGCAGTTTAATTCATCATCAGTACTATCCTTAAAATAATGTTTTCCAAATACTTCTGTTTAGTCTACAAATGCCATTAATGTCCCTGAAGCATTAAAGCATGCTTTGGTGAAGAACTAGCTGCTTGGCTGCTGAGCAGTTATGGTACTGAATCTCCATGAAACTGAAGTCTCATGATGCAGGGTGTTCATAGCAGACACATCATAATTATTTGAAGTCAAAGAGTGCAGATAGATCCAGGACCATTCAAATCTTCTGAAAGCTTTGGAGTCTATTGGAAACTTTCTATTCACTTGAATGGTCTTTGGACTAAATCTTTACTGTCAGAACTCCAAAATACACTCTTAGTCATAACTGAAGGTCTAATTTGACTCTTGGGTTAAAGTTTACCCTGAGTGGAATTTAATTTAGCTTAATTAACAGTGACTTGTGCAGCTTTACTGTCTCACCATCTATTAAGCTGATCTTTCTTATCTGTTTCATGCTACACAGATACCATCAAGTTGTTAAGATAATAGGTAATAACTTTTTTTCAAACATAAAATGAGATTTGATGCTCATTATTTAATTTAAAAGATTCTTCTAGAATGTGTATATAAAATATATGTATGTTTTTATAAAATGAAAAAAGAATAAGCCTGTGTTCAGCATTAAGCATCAATTAGGAATAAGTCCTATGGAGATTCTATTTGTGGAGACAACAGAAAACATCTACTATATCATGATGTTAAGTAGTACTCATATTTTGCAATTTACTACTTGAGTTGCTTAATGGACTCTGTGTTTATTTAGGTCTTAAAAACCTTAATCTCAGGGCTTGATAAAAAGTGCTACTAAGAGGTACATTAATAGGCCAGAGTTGATGCCCATGAAGTCATTTGATCTCTCTCCTTAGACTATGACAACCAACAGCCAGGCTCTGCACGGACACATTTTTCCTGTCATGTAAGGTTTGCGAGTACCCTGTTTTGACATTCCTCCTAGAGAGGATTCCAGACAAACCCTTTGGGTCTGGTCTCAGCTGGACATAAGGAATGGTCAGCTATGCTCATGGCTGTAATCCAGCTCTGTAACCTGAATCCTAACCAAGAACGCGAGAGCTGCGCCATTTTCACTTTGGTTGAGATTCACCTTATCCCAAAAACCTGACGTGGTTAAACCAAGCCTTCAGCTGTCTGCCTTTGCTCTCACTGTGAATCAGCCTTTCATCTAAGTGCTAAATGTGGATGGCGGAAATTAATACATCATTTTACCGTACATCTGAATTCCTAAGGGATTTCTGTTCGCCACAGGCTACTAATGGAAAAAAAGAGTTCACAGCCATTTCAGCAGGTGTCTTTGGTCTGAGATACAGAACAGTGCTGACCTGGATCTGCCAGCTTTCACTCAGCATTTCTAACGAAATGTCAGTCATGTATTCCAAGCAGTCATTCTTTGTCTAAGCAATGAAGACCTTTTCATGCTGTGCCTGAAAAATTATAAAGCTTCATGAACTTTCTCTAAAGAAAACCTTACTGTCTGATGCAGCTGTTCTGACTCCCTTGGAAAAAGCATATGGAAAACCCAGGACATTTGAAACCAGTAGCAGAAAGCATAAACTATCAGTGCATAATGACAGTGGGAGGTTGCAGTCCAACATTAGCTAATGACTTGGCTGTTCTGGAATTTGTGTTTCCAGAAATAACAAGTGGTCCTTCTAACACGAGCCCTATTCTTTCCATAGATGAATATAAATAAGTGAAAATTGAATCAATTATTTTTTACTAACTTGATAGTGAAGACAAAAGAAGTGAAAGTCTTCTTGCTGCTGGTATGACTCAGTTAAAGTTTGTTTCCGCACAGCACCACATGCTACAAAACGCCTTCGCTGCCAACGGGATCCAAGGGTTGCCCAGCCCTTTGGAGAAAAATTAAAGAGATTATGGAGTCAAGTCCTGTTTCACAGGATTTCATATTCCCTGGAAAATATTAGGAACTGATGGCATTATTGTATTTTCTAAACTATTTGACACACTGCATGGAATATAAAGATGCCCAGTTGTTCCCAGGCAGATCAGTCTGGGGGGCACCATCGCACAGATGAGGTGAAGACTGGTGGCGAATGGATTACTCTTACTGGACCCATGTATTATTCTTTGCTGTAAGTCAGGATGATGCAGTAGGAGATCTGTAATGAGGTCAAGCATCTCTGCAACTGTTTGAAGTCCAGAATAGAGAGTATTGCCCTGCATTGAGTCCCTTCTCATAGACACCTTGCTGAGAGGAAGATCAGGATGAAAAGCATTAGGGTCTATGATGCTCGCTCACTTTGGCACTTGGAAAAATCCCAGTGTATTACTGTGCCCAAATATTTGTAGCCAGGGAACTATTCTTTATTCCACAACACTGAAAGTGCTGAAAGGCAATTTTCAGATTTATTGCTGATATAGCTTCATCTTGAGACATATTAAACCAATAATATTCTTGGTAAAAATAAAATTGCTTATTACTGAGTTGTTTGGTGAAGTGGGGCAAGCCACTGACACCAGACCAGTTCCCTTCCCTGATTGAAAATCATGAGAGATTTAAAATTTAAAATCTGAAATGAAGAAGCAAAGCTCTTTGGCTGGATATCTGTTATGACTTATAAAGAGAAAGGTTTATTTAAGCTACATCAAAGTAAGAGATGAAGATATTTTATCTATCATCACTTATATTTCCACTTCCCTTATATATGTACCTTATGGAGCACAGGGAAAGCTATGTTAAAGGAGGACACTATCTTAGGAAACATTCTTTCTTTATAGACCTCAAATCAATCCCAAATGTACTGAAGACAATTCAGTGTGTAATTTTATTAGGATCCTATTGCCAGTTTGTTCCATATTACGAGTGCTTACTTAAGACAGGATTCACTCGAACATTTACTTGGTTACACCATGTATTGTCCAGAATGAGTGACTTTTTATGCAATGACTGGTGAGGAAGAATTTACCATGAACCACTGAACTCTCCCTCTGTGAGTCTCAAGCTGTTTATATAAATTCTGAAATTAGCAGTGTCAGCTCACTACTGATCAGTACTGGTTCATTCCTTCAAATTAGTTACTGGGAATTTTGAACAGTAAACTTTTCCTACCTGAAGAGGTACCTGTACCAGAAAACACTCATAGTGTATATCTGTAAAGACAGAGAAGTTTTCGGTAGCACAGCTTTTGCCACATCCCTTGCACTTTATCAGCAAGACAATTTTTCTTTACCAGTCTAACCCTGTCGGGGCTTCTGTCAACTTAGCTACGCAAGTAAAAAAAAAGTTAACTTTCTACCTGACATTTTTGTGAATATGCAGGTTTTAAAAGTAGATCAAATATGCAAACCAAACAAAATGTGTATGACACCTAGTAGGTAAGGATGCTATGGAATTTTCATTGTTTGCAATTCACAAAGCTCTGAGATGTTGCTCATGTGACTCCTCCATTCCTTTACAAGCAGTAACATGAAGTTCATGGTAATACAAACTGATTCTCATCCCATTCAAGACTATTTTCTCCTTTTAATTAGAAAATAAAATTCACCTGGGAGTGGTCAAAGAGAAAGAGGGAGAGGTTAAGCTTCCAAAAATATGTAATGTCTTCCCAGGAAATCAGACTACAGTTTATCTAGGAGAAACATGCAGAAACTGATGTTCTATTTCAAACATCAAGCACTTGACCTTTTAAAGTATATAATTATACACTTCTGTTTGTGACATACTGTTTATTTGCTTTTCCATAGGTACAAAAACAATGTGCCCATCAATGTACAGACTCACCCTGGCAAGTATATAATTGAAAGTCGATATGGGCTACACTCACTGGAGATTAGCACGTAAGGGAATACTAGATAATTTAACAAATAGCTTAATCTGAAATGTTGCTATAGATTGAGACCTGCAAAATGTGAACATATCTCTTGGGGATGTAAGAGATATCAAGTTTGTACAGCTGAAGTGAATGCTGTCTACTAAATGTTGAAGCAGTTCTGGTTTTCCTCAGTAGAGGATATGCAATTTACCTAAGTGAGTAATTTATCTGGATTATTATTCTATTTATGGCTGAGTCAGAAACATGTGGGACATTTGTGATTACTTTTTCCATTTGTCTGCTGCATGAGTACAGTTAAACATGAGAAAAATCTAGCTCAGGGTAAAAATATGAGTTAACTGTTTCTCAAATATAGCAAAGTTCCTGATTCTTACTGAAATGAGGAACAGAACTGAGATGTCCTCACTTACATACAAGAAAGATCTTTAACAGTACTCATCCTCCAACTAGGAAACTTTTGGTGTCACTTTGCATTAAAAAACATTGAAAACATGAGACCTAATCACCTAATTTGACAATCAGCAACAATCTAGATTTGACAATTTAGATACTGGTAGGTGCCCTTTGAAAATATTTTATGATATCTACTGTTTCTACAGCTTCCACATTAGGCATCTCTCCATAGGAGACAGTAAATTAGAGATAACTTAGAGATAACTTAGATAAATATTATCAGACAGTTTTTTCCTACTTCTGCTCTATTCTCAATTTCAAACTGTAAGTGATATTTGAAAAGAGACATTTATTTCAAACATTGGATTTTTAACAAAAAACTTAATGGCTACAATCAGTCCAGTGTCCAGTGTGTCTGTCTCCCAAGCTTTTACTGCTTTATAGATTTTACCCAGATTTCTGAGGGTTTCTTTAATCTAAAACGTAGGAGAGGCTATGCCAAAGAGTAAATGGGTGCCCTACCTAATCATTTCCATCATTTTAGATGTGATTTTGACGACACTGCTCAGTATCGGGCTTCTGCTATGAATGTTAAAGGAGAAATTTCAGCTTATGCTTCCCTCGTGGTAAAGAGTAAGTTTGCAAAATAGTTCCTTTGGGGTTTTTTTGTTAAGATGCACATTACCAGTTTTGTTTTTGTGGCTCAGAGAGCCTTCACCTCTTGGTGATAATGACTGGAGTTGTTCTTTTTCTGTCTAGGGTATAAAGGAGAAATTGATGCAAGTCTTTTGCATGCTGGAACTGTTTCCATGCCTCTGGGCTGTAAGTTGCAATATCTGCTTGTTTGACACATCCATTTACAGTTGTGACATCATGACAAATGACTAAGCAGAATATTTTGTAACATTATTTAAAAAGGAAGCAGGTCTGATTTACAAAGGTACTGAGCTCTACAATTTCAGATGGTGTTAGTCTCACCTATAGGGGAAAAAGGCATTGCCTTGTAGGTCTATGGCTATTTGCTTATATAACAAACATTCCTTTTAATATTGCACTTCGCTGTGGAATAAAATCTGTCAAAGAGAGAGACACTTCATCTTTTGCAATACGTAAAACATGGCCTGGGAACAAAGCTAGGGGGTGCATGTGCATAAGTAGAGTAGTTGACTTCATCGTTCTTGTCTGCTGCTATGCGATTCCATGTGTTGCGAAAATGTGTAGAAAAGATCAAATAGCCAGAACCCAATTTGAATATTTTGGATATATCAAAGTAGAAATTGCAGCTTGTTTTACCTGAGAACCTCACATTTTGAAGTGATTTACAGTATTGCATAGATACTTCCATGATGTTAAGACAATCTACCCACATATGCCGTGTGGATGAAGTGCCCTAGGGGCCCTGTGCATGGAAGGCTTGACAGATGAGACTTATGGACATTTCTTTTATTGTAGCAGCACAAATAGAATCAGAGATATAGTGCAAAGGCACACTAGCTGGCATTTATATACTGAAGCTCTGAAATAATTGAAACAGGATTATGTACCACATTACAAAATGCAAGGCCACACATTTCCAATATAATTTGGGATTTATCACTTGGTTATAGGAAAGGAAGACATCGATCTGCATATATTCATTGATCACAGGAAGACTGAGAGCTACCAGTGTGGGGCAGTTGTGGAAAAGGAAAATGTGACCCTAGGTTTTATCAGCTGAGCTGTTTTCAAAAGAAACATGGAAGCCCCTGTGCCATGTATGTGCAATACAAATGTAAGGCACTGAGGATATTCTGTCTGGAATACTGCACAACTTGGGTCACACAACACCAGAAAAGATAAATTTAGAAGCAAGTACAGAAACAGGCTACCTGAATGCCTGGAGGAATGGAGAGCTCATTTTATATTTAAAGCCCCCCCCCCCAAGCTCATTTATCTTATAAAAATGAAGGCTGAGTGGACACATGACTGCCCTGAGATGGAGCAAGGAGTTAAAACAGGGAAAGAGAAGAACCATATAAGCTAAAGATTAGCTTGACCTGAACAAATCATTAATCATAAATGGAAGTCTTTTTAAGTTATAAAACAAACCTCATGATAAATTGATAAAACACGGGATCTGAAATTTTGGAAATTCTGGAATGAAATTCTTCAGGAGCCTCTCCCTGATAAAATGAACTAGCTGTAAGAACTAGAGTTGTATGAATAAAGAAACAGATGATTCTTTGTGATAGTAAGGGCTTGGATTATTTAACACTGCAATTACCTCTGAAGATGATAACTGAATGTATATTGTTCCTATTTATACCTTAAACCTTACCTGAGACTGTATTCATAATCATTGGGTACTTTTGCTTCCTACTCTTGTCACAAAAGGAAAGAAAAAGTGAACAGCCAGATTTCTTTTTTTTCCCTTATACAGTTGGCGTTACCCCTCATGGCTATGCCTCCAGGTTTGAAATCCGCTTTGTCGACAAGTTTGGTGTAGCCTTTGGGAGAGAAGGCGAGACAATGAGTCTGGGCTGCACAGTTGTCATCAGTCCTGATATCAAGCGCTTCAAACCAGACATCGAATGGTACAGAAATGGTGAGAATGTTTGACAAGAAGAAATATAAACTTCATGTAAATCTTTACTTATTTCAGCATATGTGAACGTTATGATTTGGTCATCATTTTCTCAGATTTCCAAACAGTAAAATTTTCTCTTTTTCAATTAGAAGTTTTTCAAAATTTAGCATTTTGAAGTGGAAGCACAATTAGAAAACTGACGAAGCACTGTGAAAATGTCTTCTAGGGATTTTTCCTTTCTTAAAAAAAATTTTAAATGGAAGCATTTCGATCAGCTCCAACATCTGTGTAGCCCATCTACATAGCCCACATAGCTTTTACTATTTATTTATATGCCAAGACATTTCTTAAGTAGCTGCACAAATGTGTTGTGCAACAGCTGATAAAAAAGCTGTTGCTTTCCAAAGTTACACTTTGAAAATGAAGACAAAATTGGCATGAGAGCAGAATTAGCTGTAATTTATGATTGTGTTTGAAGACAGAAAGTTGCATAATAAGAACGGTCTCTTCTGTATTTCCAATCTATTCCAATATATTCTCTGTATTCAGAATCTATTCTTCAGTAGATCCAGCTAGTTCTCATCATGAAATTCTCTAATTTCTAGGTGTTCTTATTACACCATCCAAATGGGTCCAGATGCACTGGAGCGGGGAGCGAGCTTCGTTAACACTGACTCACGCAAACAAGGAAGATGAAGGTCTTTACACTCTACGAGTGGTGATGGGAGACTACTATGAAGAGTACAGTAGTTATGTCTTTGTTCGAGGTAGGATACTGTCTTGTGAATGGAACTCACTACAGAACTGAGGAAAACATGCTGGCAAAATCAGTCTCAGACATTTGAGGTGCTTTTTTTCCCAA
Organism: Gymnogyps californianus; assembly: GCF_018139145.2. Taxonomy (NCBI): domain Eukaryota; kingdom Metazoa; phylum Chordata; class Aves; order Accipitriformes; family Cathartidae; genus Gymnogyps; species Gymnogyps californianus. Next base: position 53,697,278 of record NC_059472.1, on the reverse strand, counting down.
TAAAAAGAGAATAGTTATTTTCTATTAATAGATTCTAGCAATATAGCTTCCAATTGTTATCTCTGGAAAAACTGAATGCATATCTCATGCTTTGGTGTCACGTGCTAGAAGACTTCTAAACCTCATTGGCATTCTGAGAAGGAAATTTAGGGTATTGATGTAACTTCACTACTCTTTCTCAATTTCAGCCTGTGAAGAGTACTGAACATAAGTCATAAAGAGGACAGATCTACATAATGACTTAAAAATGTATTTTTGTAAATATCTCACTGCTAGCTAAACTTCACTGTTTTGATCAAGATTTTGTGCACCATTTGAGGTATTCTCTCTAACACACAATGCAGGAAAAAATACAGTGGAAGGGAAAAACAAAGATCTGCACCTGGGGAAGAACAACCTCATGCACCAGTATAGGCTGGGGGCTGACTGGCTGGAAAGCTGCTTTTCAGAAAAGACCCTGGGGGTCCTGGTGGACACCAAGGTGAACATGTGCCCTTGTCACAAAGAAGGACAGCGGCATCCTGGGCTGCATTAGGAAGAGCATTGCCAGCAGGTTGAGGAGGTGATCCTTCCCCTCTACTCAGCACTGGTGAGACTCATCTGGAGTGCTGGATCCAGTTCTGGGCTCCCCAGTACAAGAGAGACATGGACTCACTGGAGTGAGTCCAGCGAAGGGCTGTGAAGGTGATTAAGGGCTTGGAGTATCTCTCATATAAGGAAAGGCTGAGAGAGCTGGGGCTGCTCAGTCTGGAGAAGAGAGGGCTTAGGGGGAGTTTATCCATGTGTATAAATGGATTTACTCCTGATGGAGGGGAGTAAAGAAGACAGAGCCAGGCTCTTTTCAGTGGTGCCCAGTGCCAGGACAAGAGGCAAGGGACACAAATTAAAATACAGGCAAGCTCATTTAAACATAAGAAAACACTTTTTTTACTGCAAGGGTGGCTGAACACTGGAACAGGCTGTGGAGTCTTCATCCTTGGAGATATCCAAAAGCTGATTTGACACAGTCCTGGGCAACCAGCTCTAGCTGACCCTGCTTTGAGCCGAGGGTTGGACTAGAAGATCTCTGGAGTTGTCTGCCAATCTCAACTGTTCTGTGATTCTCTAAAGTAAAGCAGTAAAGTGTAGAATTAGAGTGTAATTTCTCTGGGTGTTGTTTGCTTGTACCATGAAAAACTTCCTTGAATTTCTATTAGAGAAGTATTTCTTTAAAAGGAGCCATGGCTATCATGTTGCATGCTGATTCTATATCTGTCCCAGCTGCTAAAAGCAGCTGAAGCATGTAATGCTAATTCAAAAGGCTCTGGAAATTCTTGGCTCTGAGACCATGCCCAGAATGGCACTGTGTTGCTAAGTCCAGCAGAGTTGTGTGAGATAACAGCCTGCTCAGAAAATATGACTGAAGCAGATGTTTTCATCACCTGAAGAAAGAGTCTACTGAAATGAGTGTCTGTGACAAGAAATAGGACTTGTCTTTCTTGCTTTGTTTTAAATTGTACTGCCATATAAATAAATGATCACCCTCATTCCTTTTACATCTTCTAGCAATGCAGGTATGACCTGACTGCAAACGCACTACTCCTTTCACCAGAGTATCTTACTAGCCAACCAGTGCGTTTGCCAAATTCTAATTAGATTAATTATATTCTACATTCCTACTTAAATGGTCCCCGCAGTCTCAATTGGCTAGTATATTCCTCACTGCTCCTCCTAAATTGTAGACAAATTTGCTATAAATGGCTAGCTATGGTATTTAAGCATAAGCAGTTGTCTTTCTGTGTCATGCATAGAAATCCCTGTGTATCGATGGAAGTGAACGATGCACTAATCAGGCTCATAACGCTAGGTCTTTAGACGTGCTTAGAGAGCGTGTATGACTCTTCTGCCATGGCTACAGGTCAGCATTTGTCAGCAAGCCATCAGGGATGAAATCCTAGCCTCCCTGAGGCTGATCAGCAATGCTGGTTGTCCCAGCTATTTCCCAGTCTGTCTTGGAAAGAAACGGGTGTCTCATGTTCCGTCAAGTGGTAAATATGGGCAATTAAAACCTTTTGTATGGAGATCACTGAAGACATATTGTTATTACTCTCAGTGTTCTTATTATTTTGTTATGTTAACTGGATTTCTTACTCTGTACATTATTGTTTTAAAAAATGCATTGAGTTAGCTGTAATTAGAACCTGGACTCGGTAACTGGCGCAGCTTCAAAGGCTTCATGTGATGCTACTCTGCCTATAAGAGAAGACACAGTGTAAAGTGTGGGTTTTTTTTTTTTCTGAAGACTACTGGTTCACTTAATGAAACGTATTAAATACTCTTATAAGGCATTTTTTTCTGAAACTCAAAAGCATGAAAAATAGGGATTGCTGTATATTGTAATACAAAATGCTGTAATGCCTTGAAACATCAAACCATTTTAAGAAGTCTGGGGTTTAGATGGAATGTATGAATATTTATTAGCAAAATATGCTTTTCTTCAGGTATATACATCTTTCTTGTCTAAGTCAGGTCTTCTTTTGAAGTAGCTCACAACAGGGCTTGAAAAATGCTACATGTAATTGTACAAATTGATGTTATTCTGCAGAGAAACAACCCCTTTTCTTTGAAAGTCTTTCATACAATCTTCCTGCAAAGGTTATTTTTCTCTACATGAAAATTACTCCATCTTACAAATCAGAGTCTGTGTAAACAGTAAAATTCCCCAGTGCCCAGCACTGTGCGCTGTTTTTTAAAGCTTTAGATAAGATATGTCCAGAAGCTGATGCTGGAGTCAAGGCTCTTTGACACCAGCAGTCCCAGATTTGTGATAAACACTTTAAAGGAACAATATGCTCATCCTTATGAAGGTTATATTCCACAATGATAATGTATGTGTAATGTAATTAAACTTCAAAAGGTTTTGATACCTTTGCAGTTCATAGCTAACCAAAAACAAACAATGAAGGACTATGTGTGGAGATAAGATATTTAATTCAGTGTTGTATATCCAATGGGTGAATACTTTTGATTGAGCTATTGCCTGGCTGTAAGGCAAAATATCAGCCTCTTCTCCTAAGTAGAATAGCAGGTAAATATGTAGTCTGCCAAGTTTTTAGTTCAGCTACGTCTCTGGCAGCTACCTAACCAGAACGTGTGTTACTAATTTTATTTAAAATGCCTAGGTGAATTACATTTACAGTATGCTGTAACATATTAAGCATTTGTAAATGTGGCAAAGAGAAAACCAAAACCTAGAAAAACACTGGCAATATAAAACCAAATACTTTTTGAAGCCAGTAATGGAATTTCTTTTTTTGGCTCAGTAGGAACAGAGTTCGGTCCTTAAAGATTAATAATTGTGAAAGAACTGTGGTTCACATTTGGAAAGGTATGTGTCCATCCTCATAGATGCTGATGCTGAAATCCCTGGAGCCCCTGGTGCACCACTGGATGTGCAGTGCTTAGATGCCAACAAAGATTATGTCATTGTCTCCTGGAAGCAGCCTGCTGTCGATGGAGGAAACCCCATCCTTGGATATTTCATTGACAGGTCAGTGAGCATGCTGGACTGGAGAATTCATATTGCTGCTCATTCTAACTCAAAAACCTAAAAGCACATTGAAAGCATGAGATAAAATGGTCATTTGTTATTTTCATTCTTGTTGATGGCCAGAAGGAAATTACTTTTTTTGTTTTAGATTGGCTGGGCCCGATCTAACTTTCATGGAAATAATTACATCCTGCTTCATCTAACTACATAGAAAGGATTCTGCAAGACACTGCATAGCTCAGCCCTCGCTGCTCGCTGTGAGGCTTGAGAGGCCTCGGGACTTTGCAGTGTTTGGTAGCTTGCAGGATCGGCTCCTTCATCAGGCAGCTGTGGCTCCTTCGGTATCAGTGCTCTCCTGCCTCTTTCCAAATAGTTACTACGTACCAGAAAGCAAAATATTATCTCAAAGGGACTTGGATTTCTTTTATGCTGCTAAACAAAATACAGGACTAGACTCTGAAAAATAATATCTCATTTTAAAACTAGGCTCTTGAGGGATGTTAGCACTGAGAGTAACTGCAAGACAAATGTTATTTTGCTTTTTCTCTTGTGTTCACCTTCTCTATTCTACATTTGCTCCTAAATTGAAAGCTGTGTTACTGCTCTCCAGTACTCGATCCCACCGAAGGCATTTAGGCACCCAAATATTCAGCCAGGGTAGCCCCTAACTGCCTTGCAAAGTGAGCGGGTTGCCCGAGGCAGCAGGACGGTCTGTGCTAATGCTAGAGGTGAAGCTCGGGCATCCTTCACCGCAAGCAGAAACCAGAACCACAAAACCTCCCCAAGTAAGATGATAACAATTCCCAGAAAAGAGATGCTCACGTGTGCCAAGAAATCTGGGTAGGCACTGTAACATTTGCTTTGGCAGATATCAGCAATAAAAAGTCTTTCCTGAGCTGCTACTTCATGTTCCTGTTGACCATGTTGCTGGATACTGGGAAGCCAACCCCACAGGCTCCTCCTGGCTCCCTGAGCCGAAGTGGCTGCAGTCCCTCCCTGCTGCTGGTTATCTCTTCCTTCTGCCAGAAACCAGCATCCTGCCAGGTGTGAGGCTTCGCAGCACTGGGACCAGCACCACCCCGTTGGGTCTTATCATTGCAGTGGCTGCAGCCACCACACCGCAGGCTCCCTTGGCAGCCCCAGGGGTGTTTGAAGCAGGGCCGGCTGAGTGCCCGACTTTAACCCCATTCACAGCCATCTGTGTGCTGGGCTGGTCACAGAACTCACAATGGAGGTCTCCACGCCCCACGAAGCCCATCATTTTGTAGGATGTACAGTGGAGCACTGTGCTGAAAGATGAACTAGTCGCCTTCTGGCAACTGCAAAAGATACATCTATTTCATGTCCCTTCAAGTATGCTAAAGCTGACGCTCCCTAAGCATACTTTGGAGGGTTTAAACAGTGAATTGAGTTCTGCTCATGTCCCTTCCTCAGTTCAGGAAAGAAGGGTGCAGCTGTGAGGGATTTAGTACATGCCCAGATGGTACGTCAGCCCTGACCCCTTGGTGCAGCTGCTTTGATGTCACCAGTATATAACGCTGCTGAGGAAACTGGTATGGACCAGCCAACGAACACGAACGGATGGTGAAGCTGTAAAGGGGGGGTGGGTGCCCCGAGTTTGCATTTTTCCCTTCCCAGCACTGCTCTTGCTGTTTGTATTTTTCAGGTGTGAGGTTGGCACCACTCACTGGACCCAGTGCAATGAGACTCCCGTGAAGTTTGCTCGTTTTCCTGTCACTGGTCTGATTGAAGGCCGTTCCTACATCTTCCGAGTCCGAGCTGTGAACAAAGCTGGCATCAGCCTACCATCCCGGGTGTCAGAGCCCGTGGCTGCTCTGGATCCTGCTGACAGAGCCAGGCTTAAAAGTAAGATGTGCTTTTTGCAGGTTGCCTGGGAGGTTTAAGAAGTCACAACTCATTAAAAAAAAAAAAAAAGTATGACTATCATCTACTCATAAGCCTTCAAAATCCCACTAGAGGGAGCAATGCAAAACCAAAATATTCTTTGGAGACAGATTTGCCAAGAAGAAATCATCTCAGTGCTCTTTGCACAAAGTGCTCGATCTGCTGAAATGGCTGGCTGCGGTGCTATGCTCCAAACTTGCAGGAAGGGGGGAAAAGGCACAGGAGAGCTAACTGCCTGAAGAGACTCACTTTTGTTCAGCCAACAAAACAGCTGAACAGATCCTGTGAATAGTCTCTCTCTGAGCCACAGACAAGGGTGGCTGATTCTGTGCTCATGTGATTGATCAAAGTCTTGCAATAACATCAGCACAATACCAGGGTAGCCCAACAGATCCCAAGCTGTCTGCTTTAAAGTTAACATTTAACAAGTCAAGGGTATTTTTCCTGTGGCCCGGCAATATCCCAGACATTTTGCTTCCAAATCCACCTCTCTACCCATATGCCAAAATCATATGCCTAAAATCCAACAATTTCTACTCGTTTCTGAAGTTTTACTATTTAAAATGGTCCAATGTGAAGGGTTGTTGCATGCAAAGCTACAGACCTCCCACGGTCCCAGCTTGTATGACTTACCGTATATAATGCTGCAAGCTACAGACTGCAGTCAGATGATCAAGGTTCCCATTCAAAATAAAAACAAAAGGCCGGAGGAAGAAGGTTTGGCACTGCCAGGAAGCACAGTGCTCACAGACATGTGAAACCTGAAGTCTGGGGGAGGCCTCTTCTTCTCAATGGGAAGCGTGGAAGCTGTCTCAGGAAATGAAGTTTGGTCTTGGTGGCCTATTCCTGATACATCTCCTCCTCTCATCCCTCATGATCCTCTTTGCTCCCCACCTGCTCCCTCTCTGCTCACATCTCCAAAACAGATCAGCCAACATAAGGTGAAGCACGTGGAGGTGGAGAACAGCATTTGCAAAAATTATCTCTGAAAGTGCATTGACCTGGTTGATAGCTGAATCCATAACTGCAAGAATATGATAACGTGAGAGTACTGAGAGAACCACCCAAATCATATTAAGGGGATAAATTGAGTCAGGCTGAGCTGTTTCTGTTTGTGACTGTGACCCGTGATTTGAAAGCTGGTAATGATGTGAGGAAAGTGGCTAAAAAGAGCCAAAGAGCAGCCTGCAGGAATTTGGCTGTTCCTTTAATGAGTGAGCTGTTAAACCAAATGAATAGAGTATGGAAAATAAAGTTGAAGTTAATTCTCTGAAAATGATGAGCTAAGTGAGCCAAATACCTCTGCTTGTCACCTAGGTGACTTCAGTGACATTTCAGGAAGGAATAGGTGTTTCAGTGGATTAAATTTTCTAGCTATATCGATTGCTGAGCTGCTCTCAATATTCAAGCTGGTAAGCCTACAACTAGCTTGGGTAACTAGCTTGCTACATGAGCAACAGTCACAGCAGTAACCAAAAATGGAGCTCGTGTGAATCTTGCAAATGTTAGTTTTGAACCACAAAAGAGTTGGTTTTCTCGCTATTTCAAAAGTTCCTGAAGTCTCCCATTTCCATGACACCTCTGACATTTGTTTCAGGTCACCCTTCTGCTCCCTGGACTGGACAGATTATTGTCACTGAGGAAGAACCTGCAGGTAAACACAGCCCTTTTGCCTACAAAAGTCTAATGTGAAGCTGGCTGAGTAATTAGGAAAACTCCCAGTGAGTTCAGTGGACTTTTGCACGCACCCAAAGTTCACTGTTCTGAGAGTCACTCGACCTTGAGTAACTCACAACTTGGTTGTCGAGGTGAGGTTTCATTATTCAGGACCTAACAAATAAACATGCTTAGAGTTAAAAGGACTTTTAACTCTATGTTTTAAAAAAGTATAAGGTGCCAAGGTATATTAATACTCCTTCTATATTTTAATTATGGCACTAATTCTGATACAAATATGAAGGAATTAAATCCCAATTCCCTTTCCTATTCTTCTCCCCTGTTCTTCAGAGGGTGTTGTTCCTGGTCCACCTACAGACCTCCAAGTTATTGAAGCCACCAAGAACTATGTTGTGCTTAGCTGGAAACCTCCTGGACAGCGGGGCCATGAGGGTATCATGTACTTTGTGGAAAAGGTAAAATTGGACAAAATCAGAATCATGTTGTGGCAATCTTTTACATTTGTTTTGCCACCTCTTCTGGACTTTTAGTTAACTTTCATTTCCACCTGAGACTTTCAAACTAGGGCCAGGACTAGAACTTCATCAAGATAACTGTTACTGTAGATTAAGATAAAGTAGGAAGAAAAGAAAGACGGGAAATAGGAAAGTAGATGCAGAATGTGTCACACACTGTAATATCCTTTTATGAATTGTGTCATTGACCTACCCTGGAGTAGACAGGCTGACAAACTCCCTCTGTAATGAGAAAGCACAGAGTAAAGTCACATGGTTTTTTATATATATATGATATATATAAAAAATATATATACTTTGATATATATACATATATATATATAAAATAAAATTTGTATAGATGAAGCTTGTCTGGTGGGACAGATTGTTAACATTTTGGATGGAGGCATTCTGCAAGAGTTTCTTGGCATCAGCACTTTCTCCTCCAGCTGCCTTTTCATATTTATCCTCTACATTAACTTTCCATTTGCTTCACCAGCTCAACAAAGATGACAAAATTTCTTTTCTAGAATAGAATCAGTTTTAATTTCAGTGTCCTGCTTTTCTGAGATGTTTTTGCATGGCTGCTAGCCTAGAAAAATCTTCACGCCATCACCCTTTTTACTTGTGTCTCATGGCTCACAAACGTTTTTATTAATGCTTTTCCCTATCAGTCTAGAGGTGTCATCAAGGGAGACATAAATATCTTCCCATTATGTGTTTTTCATCTCTCTTACAAAATCTGGTCTAAATAAATGAGTTTCACTTAGCAACAGACTTAGAGAGGATGAATATATGAATTTTGAGTTGCCATATAAGAAAGCTTTTTAATAACCTATTGCATGCTGAGTACTGAGCACTAATGTCACATAGTCAGATAACGTTCTCCTGAGAATTTGAAATCTCTCAGAAACCAAAACCATTACTTGAAATTATCCTTCATGTAAATCACAGGCAAAAATTAATCACTAATATTAATGGTATAAGTCATCATGGTATGTAGAGCTTCTAGCCACAGAACTAAAAACAATTCACAAATTAATTGCACATGTTAATTTTTTTCTGGAAAAATGAAGGTCAGATCCTGATTAATTCTGGAAGCCACCCCAAAAACATTAAGAGTGACACAAGAGTATCTAGAAGCAATGTGGTAATGTTAGAGTTTCGTTCTTTGGATGATGTTGAATGTCTGCAGAACTTATTTTGAAAGTGGTCCAGAACTGGATGCAGTTAATAATAACATTACTTCCTTGCAGTGGAGAGGAGTTTAGCTTTGCTATATTAAAACCAGTAAGCTTTTATGTACGTTTTCTGGAGTAGGTGGACATCTGGCAGATTCATAAGCTTTGAAATACGCTTATTCTGTGGAAAGGCCCAAAAAAGGAACACAACTCCCTGTTCTCCATAGCAGACATGCATTTGGTGGTCTGGGTAGAAAGTCGTGTTGGGTTAAACACTCAGCTTTCAGACACTTTTGTTCCAAACGTGGTTTCTGGGTTTGACTGCAGTGTGTTGCCGGCACAGAGGACTGGCAAAGGGTGAACACCGAGATCCCTGTGAAGTCTCCTCGCTTTGCAGTTTTTGATTTGGCTGAACGCAAATCCTACTGCTTCCGAGTTCGCTGTTGCAATTCAGCTGGAATTGGTGAACCTTCAGAAGCAACTGAAGCCACTGTAGTGGACGACAAACTCGGTAAGTGTGTGGTCATATGTATTAAATTACCTCCATGGTATCTTCTCAGTTTATGATATAATTGTTTTGTCTGAAGACAGATAGCTACCCAGTAAATAATTCAAGTATGAAAAGTAGTCAGTGATTTATTCCCTTTAGCCAAAATAATTTTGGTTTGGGTTGTTGAACCTTTAATGTATAGTCAAATGACAGATGCAAACCAAGGGAATTAAGCTGCAAATAACGATGCCAATAACTGCAAAGGCTGCAAATAGTGAAAGAAAATGAAAACTCAAGGAAGTACAAAAATGTTTTGTTTTACTTAGAGTCTTTATTGAAAATAAGCCCAGACATCAGCAGAGTTTAACCTTCCTTGTTTGCCAAATTAAACAAAAGTGAAGAATTTAATACTTACATGAATGCAGAGACTATTTCCACTGGAAGAGAAGCCAAGATGTTCACCACAGTAAAGCATCAGTAGCTACACCTACATTAGCAATTTGTTTCCAAACAGCAATGCAGATTTCAATCCAATTCCCAGATTGTCTCTGTTTACTCCATATTGGTTGAATTCTCAGAGCAATTTGATGCACATGAACTACATTCTTTAAGAAGAGTAAAACAGCTCTTCTCGAAAAACACTTTAGATGCATTTTGCTACTTAACAGGGGCATTGGTTTCTGACTTATTCTGTGGGCTGCACAAAATCTTCAACATGCACCTAACACATTTTCCCTTTTAGAAAGCTCCAATTCACATCTCTGGTGCAGATGCTCAGCACAAGGGAATAAACTAAACCTAATTTGAAGGAAATGCCCTGAATCATAGGCACCACCAAAGGCTTGAACCTACTGATCCCGTCCTGTTGTGCCAGATTACTTAATTTAAATCAGAGGAGTTTTTTGATGGTTAAATCTGTATTAGTCGTGCTAATATAACCAAGAATAGAATGTCATCCTTATTTTATTTGTAAATTTTGACTGGCTGGTCACTAATTTATTTCTGTTTCTCTCCCACAGATATTCCCAAAGCTCCTGGCCGTATTATGCCAACTAGGAATACAGATACCTCAGTTGTTGTCACTTGGACAGAGCCCCCAGATGCCAAGGAGCTGGTTGGGTACTACATTGAGTCAAGTGTAGTTGGATCTGGTCGTTGGGAACCATGCAACAACAATCCAGTGAAAGGCACAAGGTAATGGATTTTAAAGCATGGAAATTATGGTCACCATTTTTTGATTTACTGGATGTATGTGCTTTCCAGCCGTTAGTAGTAGTAGAGTTAATAGCTCTGTGGTAGCCAGCAGGCTGGAATCACTCTTGAAGGTGAAGTTCATAAGAAATTATAAAAACATGTTTCAAACTGTGAGTCTTGTCCAAAAGGAATTTATAATCAACCTTATATTAGAAACAACTAGTCAAGGAGGAGGAAACATGGACATTGCTAGTGAAGAAAAGAGAAGCAGCTCACTAGTTCTAGCTATTGTAGAGCCTATCAGTTTGATGAAAAACAGTACAGTGAGGAATGACTGAAGTTACAAATTTGGAAAACTAAACTGCATAATGTTTGGAAGCAAAGTCCTTTGTTTTGGAAGACTGCTGTAAACATTTCTGGACTGTATATCTAGAATGTCAGAAGGTCGTGTGGACTATATCACACTAACAATATTACTTTCTAACTGCTCTTTCACTTGCAATTATCAAGATATTAATGAACACTTAAATATTGGGTATAAATGCACATTTCTTACTGACATGAAGCTCAGTCTCTAGTCAGAAAAAATAATCAAGATTTAAAACTTTGCAAGCTAAATCAGATTTGGTTTTGTTTGAATAAGGATGTAATCTTCAGAGTCTAAAGGAGTAATTGCAGAACTTGATCTCAAGTGGATTGATGTCAATCCAGAAGCAGTCCCAGCTTGTTATGACTGATTATGCTTATTTGTAATTGCTATCCATGACAACCCTTATTACAATAAGTAAAGCTCTGCTAAATACTCTTGGACCAACTTTGTTGTTTAGAAGGGCATTGTAAATGCTCAGTATATCAAAAGTACCTAAAACCCCACTTGCTTGAACACAAGCACAACAATTTCCTTTAAGTATTCTTTTGTGCATTTATATTGAGACAGCTGTATGTGCCAATATTATATACTTTCATGCATACTTCTATGATTTATATTGAGGTTACATCAAGTGTTGGTGACATTTCGTGCTGTTTGCTTATTTTAAAATATGAAACGTGATCTTTATTCACCACAGAAATAAAAATATTGTTCTGAGTTACTATATATTGTAATGTAATGCTTAGGTTCCTATGACTGCATTTTTAGTCAATGTGATATAATGTATGATGCAGTCAGGCACAGGCTGTCTGTTAATTCTTGGCTTTTCTGGTTCAGTCAATCTCAAAGCATTAGCTGTATCCCATAGTTTGCATTATGCAGTATACTTTGATCATTTGAAATTTGTTTTCTGCACACATCCTGGTGAAAGCAAATGATTTGGAAAAGTCTGGTAGAATGGGTAGGGAAAATTCTGCTCTGAAAATTTTGATTCAGGTTTTATTTTTTTCCTCAAAATAAAATTTTGATTTTGAAATACATTTTGTTTTCCACATTATATTTGCTTCATAAATCATTGCATGATGTCAGTGTTGGTAGTGCAAGAGATGACATTATGAAGTAGAACAAAATAAAAGTAACATAAAATAAAATACACTTAAAATACCTGTTGAAAAATAAATGTTGTTTTAAATGAAATGTTTAAATTTCTAAAACACAATTTTTCTGAAATAAATGATTCCTGTGTTGGGAAATTTTGTGTTTTCAGGGTGGACACTAGAGAAAATTTATGAGGGTTTTTATGTGATCATTAGGTAATACAGTAGAAAAACTATTCTAATAAAAAAGTTTGTCTGACTTAGATTATTGTGTCATGTATAGAAGCAAGAAAGTGAAATAAAAAATTGGGGACTGTTTTTTTTAGCTCTTGTACAACGCCCTGTAATTTTTTTAAACACTGCAATTTTTCATTTATGATTGGAAGTGAATTATGGGAATTTGTGCTACAGGTGTCTTTTACTTATGTCATGAAGATATCCCACAAGCAAACATAGACCTTATCTTTGCACATTTTTGCATTGTTTCCATTAGAAAGTATGGATTTTTATATACTAGCAGAAGTAAGGTAGACCCTCTGGTAACACAAAAACTTGTGTAGTCTTAAGAAGAAAGAGGCTTGGTAAATGGTATGTCTAAAGAGACATGGTTTTAGACATTACCTTCGTTGCATGAATGAGGTGCTTAGATACTCATCCTGCATTCTCTGACCTTCATGTAAGTGACTGGAGTCATGGTTTATCCTCAGTTTTCAGAAACCAGAATAAATTCCATGGAAGAAATTATTTCTTTTCCCCCTTAAGATTTTTATTTTCTTCTTAATACTTTCTAAGTATTCCTTTACTGGTTTGTTTTAGATTCATTTGCCATGGGCTCGTCAATGGTGAGAAGTACATTTTCAGAGTCAGAGCTGTTAATGCAGCAGGACTCAGTGAATTTTCACAGGATTCGGAGCCTATAGAAGTGCAAGCAGCCATTGGTAAGCTATTTTCCTATTGCTCTTTTCAATGGTAAATATGGGGGGTTTTAATCAAGTAAAGATGTTTTCAGCAACTATTTGTAACTAATTGTTTTGTTTTACAATGCTGTCCACAAATAATTTATCCATAGATCCTATGGTCTCACAGCCATAGTTTCACAGTCACTGCACTCTTGTAGACTGTTCACCTTCACCATCCAGTCTTCTTCAGGTGTTTCTTGTGAACCACTGTAAGAGAGCACTGCCAAGTTCACTTCATAGGTATCCTGGAAAATGGAATTTCATTCTGATTCCGTAATGTGGTATTTATCACCTCTAATGCACACCATCCTACATAGAGTCAGTTCCTAAGAAATTTGTTACCATACCTAAACCTAATAATCAGTGCAATGTGTCTTTTGTAAACCTTCAATAACCCTGTGTGTTCTCCCTTTGTTGATGAATTATTTCTGTTTGCCACTGCCTGAACTAATCCATAAAGATTAATGAGATCATTGGGCTAGAATAAATTGTATGCCTGCAACATCCTCACTCTCATTTGTATCAAAACTGCATGCCTCACAACCTTAGAGCAGAGAGATGTGGCCCAGGGCAATTCTGTGAGATCATCTTGAAAGGATCAGAAATACGACTTGGAAGATCTAATACTAAAATAATTGTAACAAATGAAGCTTAGTATTAACTTTCCATATTTCTTCTGCTCTGAAAAGTAGACGTTATTAAAAGAGCATTACCTGTGAGCAGGTTGAGAGGTATTTATGCATTTCAAATTTTTGTGAATTCAAGCTTAACATTTTGTGTGTAAAACCTGTGATTTGTCATACTTTGGCTGTATTGTTGACTGTATGCATTTCTTCATTCTGTTGACTAAATGAAGAAAAAAGAATGTATTCTAATTCAAAATGTTTTTGCTGTTTTCTGGCAATTATAGGGGGAGGATTGCTTCATGGTGTGTGTCCTCAACTGAGTGGTAAAGCTGGTGGACTAACAGACCGCACTACCAGCTGGGGGGAAGGCATGCATGAGTCCTCCCAGCCTATCTTTGACATAGATGCTTTGCTAAAATGCAATGCTAAATTTAATAGAGACACACTACCCAGTAGCTCTGACAAACTGGGGAGTACAGGAGACAATAACATAAGAGAAATGGTTAAGGATGCTGTCACATCTGCACCGCAAAAAGTTGCTGCTAAGCAGGCAAGTAAGTCTCGACCCGGGGATCTTTTGACACTGGAAAAAGTGACAAAGAAGAAAGATACAGGTGAGAGTTAATAAAATAGATAGGTTTCACTGCTTTGGTACATCCACTTCAGACGGTTGTAACCTCTGCTCATCTGCGCCACAAGTGAACATGCTCTGCAGTGATGTGTCTTCCATCAGACACATTAATTACATGCTCAACTCTCCATTAAGATCATTATGCATGTAACGGTATCGGAGACAACTTTACAAACTTAGTGGCTACTGAAAGTGAAACATATAAATCCGTTTACTAATTTAATAGCTTGTTTGACTACATATTAATGTATCCAAGATACTGTATTATTTCTAAATCACTTCAGTAATTTGTTAGGAGTCTTGTTACCTAGTCTCTGGGTTATGTACGTATGAAGGAAACAAAATCTGATTATGATGGTAAGCATGAAAATCTGTGTTGTGTGGATCCTGTGTGGATTTATGCCTAAACTACAGTTTAACCTCTGAGATACAGTGCTAATGAACATTGTGTTGTATCTCTGACCGACAGCAATATGTAATGAGGAAAACCTATCAAGTTGAAGGCACACATACAAAATCATGTTATATGTTGTCAACACCTGAACACCCATTGTGCCCAAGAAATGTTGGGCTTGAATTTCATTTAAGTCTTGGTACCTGGCCAGTGAACTGAATTCCTCCCCAGGCCTCTGAAGAGAGACTCAAAAGGCTTGTGCAAAGTGTTGAACAGAAAACAAAGTAGAGACACCTGGGGCTAGCTGACACTGATATAAAACATTAAAGACAAAAGGAAACATATATGATGTAGGATTTCCATCAAAAGTAGGACTTCAAGGTCACAAGTAGGGCTCTTCACTGGTGCATGATATATTGGGTGTGGGCAAGCATTTCCCCACTAGAAAAGGCTTTATAAGAAAATGGGTTGGGATGAAGTTAATGATTTCTGTATTGTTAAAAAAAAATTTAAAAAACAGGATTATGCCACAATTTTTTTAATGTAAGTTCCAGTAACAGACATGTTCCATTTCTGGTCAGTCTACAGTGCCTATGATCACGCTTCCTTCCATTAAGGTAAGATCATGTGATGGGTGCAATGATAAAATTTGCACAGTGTATAAATTTAAGAGAAAAAGAAAAGAATGAACAGATAAAGTTCATTCTCGGAAGGGAAGAATGTGGGCCTATTTAAAAAAAGGAACTACAACGAATATTGTATGTGTGAAAAAGGGTTTGCTTTCAGCAAAAGAAAACAAATCATTGCATCTCCAATTTTTTTACTTTTCCTGCAATGTTAGTTTTAGTTCCTCATTTTTCACAGTTTTAAAGCAAGTCCTATCACTTACATCAGAGCTGCAACTGCAACACATTCTTTCACTATGTATCAGCTTGCTTCTCAAAAAACAAATGATCCTGAAAACTAATTTCTATGCAGTTTGGACTTCTTCATATGGAAGCTTTTATCCTGCATTTCTTATTCCAACTCCAGAAACTTCCCTTGACCACATAAATATTGTCCTAATCAGGAAATGCAGGATGGGAGCCACTTGAATACGGTAATTGAATGCCAGTCTTACTATTGAAATATTACTTCCTACTTATGTATTATTCATGTTGAAACAGCTGCTCCATCTCCACCTTATGACATCATGGTACTTGAGAGTGTTCGTGACTCGATGGTATTAGGATGGAAACAACCTACAGTCACTGGTGGAACTGAAATTACCGGCTACTACGTGAACTATCGTGAAGTGGTTGATGGAGTTCCTGGGAAATGGATGGAGGCCAACATTAAGGCCATTAGTGAGAGGGCATACAGGGTAAGAGGTTAACTTCTGTTATTGCTGTGGGTGCAGACAATATTTCCAAAACAGATCTCAAAGACAGATTGGGATGAATTATGATTCAGTGTACAGATTGCTGTTCAGAGGGTTTTATGTCCATGATGATAAATTTATTCAGCTCTGTTAAACTTCTCTGCAAAATTATTTGTACACTTATCTGTTAGTCTGGCACCATCTGTCATCTGTGAATTCACTACTCTAGACATAGCCTGATTTTTTGTAAGTCAGGCCCTCACAACAAATGGCATTCCTACGGGGCTTGGTGGACGTACCCCAGTGCTTGCTGGTGCTAGAACCAGCTGCGTTTTGTGATCAGTTCTTGACCCAATTTAGAGATAGTGCTAGCTACAACCTCGCTGAGCTGCTTTACAAATGAAAAGCAATGCCAGGACTGAGTTTCACCCCACTGTGAGGACAACTCTTGCCTTAAGTGAACTTGCTCTGTATCACAAGACAGATTAATATGATTGTTGAGCAATACCCTGCTCCCTCCCTGACTACCAAAGTGTCTATCAATAGGAAAAGGGGTTTACAATTTGAGCGTGCTAAGACCACTCATGTGTGCTCCACCACTGATTAGAGGAAAAGCCAAGATAGTTATCACCTTATGTATGATGTCAATAATGCTTTCATCTCTTCAGGCACTTAAAAGCATGCTCATGTGTTCAATAATTGTCATAGTGACTTTCTTCTAAAGCCTTAATCCAAAGTTAATAAGTACCACCTTATTGATTCGGCAGATTCAAAACCTGAAGGAAAACATGGTGTACCAGTTCCAGGTGGCCGCTGCTAACCTGGCTGGGGTTGGGACACCCTCCCTACCCAGCCAGCCCTTCAAATGTGAAGAATGGACCATTGCTGTACCTGGTAGGATCCTGAGTGGGAGGTGGAGGTTACTCACAGCCCAAGTGTGCTCTGTGACCGATTAGCTAAGTTCTCAATGCCTTCAGTTTCCAGGGGAGTCAACGGGCACCGAAGTTCATACCTAGGCTTGAATCTCCATCACTTTAATTTAGTACAATTACAAGGATGCATTAAACAATCCCTATTTAATCAGCATTTTACAAGCAGCTTGTATTTTCTTTATCTTTCCTGCTTGGTTCCTGTACTGTGTCTGCCACTTTGCTTCCTAGTTTAAATGGTAGACATAAATACCTGTCTAAGGTACAAGGCAGAGAAGAACGAGGTCCTGTAATCCTTGTCGAAATGTATCACTTCAAGGGCAGATCACTGGCCTTTTAACACTCGTTGAAATGAATGAAAACAACCTCCATTGACTTCAGTGGACTTTAGAGCAGTCCTTGAAGCAGCACATTAGCTTAATAATTAACTTATTTCCCTGAGTTTGGAGATTATTTGTCATTTTTGTTTGTTCGTGAATATTTGATCAAGATACAAATCTCAACATATTGGATTGTTTTTTGGGCTAGTCTTTTTAATAGGCATGGGTTGTATTTATATCAGATCTAGATATGATACAGAGGAGCTGCACGTGTTATGTCAGCTCTGGGTGTACAACATGGTGTCTGGTTTTGGTTTCTGAAATCTTATGCATTAGCCCCTTTGGGATTTATTTTGATACCACAACTCCAACTTTTACTCTTACCTTTCAGGGCCACCCCATGATGTCACATGCACAGAAGTTAGGAAGGACTCTTTGGTTTTACTGTGGAAGGAACCAGTTTATACTGGTCGTAGTCCCATAGCTGGTTATTATGTTGATATGAAGGAAACTGAAGCAAAGGAGGAACACTGGAGAAGTGTCAATAAGAAGCCACTTCAAAAGAAATTCTTGAAGGTAAATAGCTTAAGATTCAAATACTGATATAACAGTATAACCTTGAGGAAGTCAGCCTTCGATAGCATCATCCTGTGCTGATCACGGTTCCATTTAATGAAATACTTAGTAGGCTATGTTGTGCCAAGGATACACACATGTAATACCTGTATAGTCAGACAAGACAGTAACTTAGAAGACAATCTGGTATGACAAGCCTAAAAATAAAAGAAAGCACTGCTAAAACCAAATACCATTCTTGTAACACAGGAGGCATCCCTAGCATTTTCTGGCTCAAAGGGCAAGATAGATACCACTACACAAAAAACCGATGGCACAAAATCAGATGTTGTGATAATGTGGCAAGTGATTCTTTCTAACACAAAGTACCCTCTCCTCACATTTCAGAGGAGTTAAACCCAAGCTTTTTGCACTATTATGCTACATCGTTTTGTGGAATGACTTCTAAATAAGGGATCAGCAGTATCTCAGTTCTAGAGATACATCTGAAGTATGTTTGCTATTTGTATGCTTTTCAGAATATTTGAAAGACAACTCACTTTAAAGTGTGATCCTTTCATATAGGTTTTAAAGGAGTATTCACAGGTGTTATAATGTCAGTATGATTCCTCAAGTCACTACAATTAAATCTGTACAATTAAATGCCCTCCTGTTTCTAAATAGGTGTGGCTGGCACTTATTACCCTCATAATTTCATTTTTAAAAGCCAGAATTTACCTGCAGTAAAAGACTATGATGTTTCAGAGGTCAATGTACATGGGTTAAAAACATCCCATTCCAATAACAAAGCTCCTTTTGCAAAGAAATCAATGACAGTAATGGTGCTGTCTAAATGTTAGCTATGCATACAAGGAAGGAGCAAGCCATACAGATTAGTCATGTCACTCCGGAATTGAAAAAAAAAGAGGAAGAAATATTTTTCAACTGGAAAAGAAGCAAAACAAAAAAAGGAAGGAAATATAATTGTCAAGTATCCAGACTGATCTGTAATAAGCGTGAAATTAAAATCAGTGTTTTGTAACACATCGTGCATGTGTATTTCCTTCCTCCAGATAGGTGGCCTAAAACAAGGTGTGAGCTATGTGTTTCGTGTGCGGGCAACAAACCAGGCTGGTGTTGGGAAACCATCAGATGTCACGGATCCTGTTGTCGCTGAAACACGACCAGGTTTGTTAGAAATACTTCCTCTTTTTCGTCATGTTTAAACAGGTTCCTGTTTGTGCAATGTGTTTACATACAGGCTGCATGCAAACAGTCTGATCCTTCTCAAGTTAAACTTTTTTACTAAGCAGGAAATGAGTTGAGGGTCATATCTTACTTTCTTGCCTGGTATATTTTAAGATCAGAACAGATTTTCTTACCATAACTACAGGTTCAGGAATATAAAAATACAATAAAGTTGTAAGATTTGCATATATCTATAGATAGATGCATAAGCAAAGGACCCACTAAGATCAGCTCAACCAAAAAATGTTACAGATGTAGATTTTGCCCTTCCTATAGTAAACCAGTTGTTTATGCTTTATCGTTCTCCTTTCTTTAATTTACATAACGTGCCTGAGGAAAGGGTAAAAGAAATTACTTTTTTCCCTTGGCCTTTAAAATAAAGGCTTTAAAAACATAATGAAGTCAGTGTGGAGACCACTTTCAGTAGGAATTCAAGTGCAACTCTTTGCTGGAGTCATCCTTGAAGGCTGGCTCCAGCATGTCTATAATGCCAGCAAGAAACACAGGAACCAGTGCAGAGGCAGAATCTCTGTACCTGGAACTTCAGAAAACCCCTGAGTTTTATCTAGCTATACAGGTAACATAGATGACTTTGACAGGAGTCAACACCTTTTTGTCACTAAGTCCCTAACAGAAACACAAGCATGGGCTTGTGGCTTACTCATCTATAGACTATATTAGAAGCAGAGGGTCCTACAAGGTGGAAAAACAAACTCCCAGGTATTTTAAGCAAATCTAGTATAAAGTTAGTATGATGTAAGAAGGTACAGGGGTACAACCCAGCCTGGATCCACCATACACCCCCTTTTCCTCTGACAAGTTCCCTTCCTCCAGCTGCAGACTCTCATGTCTGATCCCACCTGGGAAGGTTTCTAAGAGCCCTAAAAGAAGGGGAGCGAAGGCAGGCAGCGGGCAGGCAGCGGGCAGGCAGAACAGCGCGGGGACCTGGGGCAGCTGGGCACAGGGAGCACGAGTAGCAGTGCAGGGGCACAAGCAAAGGAGGTGACTACCTGGGCAAACAGCTGCCTACCCTGCCTACACAGTCAGGTTGATAGCTGCTCCTGCCTGGAGAAATAGTCAGGGTTTATTTGGGACGGTATTGACTGTGAGGTGTTGAGCAGACATCACCAGCGATCATCAGTTCCCATTCCCACCCCGGCTGCCTCAGGAGCATTTTGCCAGGATCCTTTCCCTGTTTCTGACTCCCAGGTCCATTTTTATATCTCCTCTTCTGGCAGCAGCACTGGCCCAGCTCTCATAAACGCCTGGTCCTTATGACCAGTTAGCTCTCAGTGAGGCTGTAAGTCAAGAAAGTCTGAAAAAGGAGGTCTGAAGCTGGGGGTGTAAAAGAACTGGAAAACTCAGAGTGGGGAGACCAGGGCAACTGCTAGTGAGGCTGGGATGGGAAGAAGGGACTGGAAGGAGTAGATGGTAAGTTGAGAGGGCGCAAGACTGGGATACGAGGACAAAAAAGGATAAGTGTGTGAGTAAGAAGGGCTTGGGGCAGGATCTTTCAAAAATACAGTAGCCATAATTTCAGATCTACAAGCTGCTGAAGCACTAGGGCTATTTCCATCACCTGCAAGTGGAGTAAGGCAAAACTTAGAAACTTATTCCTCAAAACAGCTTATATACAACAACCACTTCTAAAAAGAGAATCAAATCAGTATCAGTATTAGTACTAAACTTTTGGCTTTACTAATCCATTTTCTTTGAGGGTTAATATCCGTCTGTCAGACTTTTGATAAAAATTTGTTATGATAACAATCTTCAAGTGTACTAAATAAAGAATTGGTCATGCCATTACAATTCAAAAAAAATATGAACGTAAATGCTTGTGAAGATGATCGTTATGACCAAAAAAATTTGTACAGCGTTTTTAATGTTCACTCAAATGAGGCGCATGCCCTACTGGAAATATGAACTTGAGCAGAATATTCGGTTTACAGAACTCACCGTTAGAGAAGGAGGTACATCTCAGCATCATGGCCTTTTTGCAAGCGAGACTTGAGTTCATAGGTGTAATGTCTGAGGGATCACAGGGAAGTCAGGGTTTGGCCCAGTGAAATCTCAGGGAAGCTGAAAATGATTTACTTGTACAAATCTGGTTGACCCATATTTTGAGCTGAGATCTGCAGATAATGGCATCCACCAAACTAAGCTTCTTAAAAGTGTTAAGAAAGGACAAAAGGCTCATTAAAAAAATTATTTCAGAAAGCAGTCTCTTGAGCAGGCTTCCACCTTTCTCACTCAAACCACACAAATCTCAAGAACAATCATACAATTTTTTAAAATTACCACAAATCTTTTGGTCTTGACCAATGAATGCTGCCTTTATTAACGTCTTGGATGGAGACAAAGTATTGTCAGGTGTCTCTAAACAATTCCTGCTGGTATGTTGCTTTTGGCAAACATATAAAATTGCCAGACAACTGAGCTTTCTAACCAAAGAATGTAAATAAATAATATCCTGAATGAAAATATTTGCTTTAATACAAGAGGCATCAATTTTATCGGGTGACGTGTAAATATAATGATGCGATACTTTCCATCCACCTTCTCTTGTTTGAAAACCACATTTAATTTTTACAGTTATCTTTTAAAATTAAAAGAAAAATCCACCCACATAAACAAATACCAAATCAGGCTACTTTTGAGCTGTAACTTTGTCTTTAGACAAAAGCACTTCAGTGTGTGGGGATCTTGCAGGAACCAGGGGAAATCCAAGAGCAGACTGTAACTCTTCCCCATTGCTCCCCTTAGTCCTTGTGCATCTTGGTACAAAGCAAATTAGATTCTGATCCTGCATCAGTCACTTGAGAAGGGCTTGAACCTCAGAAATGAATGAAACCCTGTCCCATTCATCTTTTCTGACTAGCTATATTCAAGATGATGCCATTGACTCTAGTGTTTTGAAGCTGTCTGCTTTATCTTCATGTTATTGCTTCCTTTCAATGCAATAAAACGCTCAGATAAATGGAGATTTGATATGTCATCTAAGTATTTTATTTCTTATGATGACTTTAAGAGAAGCTCCAGATGATATGTTGAAACCACGAACCTATCTAGAGGAGGGAAATTAAGACTGCTACTACTATGGCAGCATCTTTGGTTCCACTTTGCAGGACAGGCAGAGACCTCTGGTCAGTAATTTTAAAAAGATTATTTTTTTTTTACTTATATAAATATTAGAGGAAAACACCATCATCACTTCTGGAAATAAATGCTAGGCATTGTTATCATAATGAGAATACTTTAAAACAAATATAAAAGATTCTGTCCTTCAAATGGACCTTCTGGCTGTAATTCTTTGCACATAAGCAGCCATCAAAAGATTCACATGCTAATGATCTACAGGAAACTAAACACTAATGAAATGACAGGTGATGAATTTGCATGTAATAAATTAAATTATAAAAAAATTTGCAAATATGCTGCTGCCTAGTAAAATATTTGTAGACCTTAGACTTCATTTATCATATATTGGTACTTAACATGCTTCATTACTGCAAGGGCTGGTAAATAACAGTACCAAAATGGGAATATTAACCTCATCTTTCATTAAATGGTTATGGCAAATTATAAAGACTAAGCGAGCTGCATGTACACAAATTGTCATTACAGGAGCTACTCACAGTGCTGGAGAGGACGTGTACAGTATTAGGATGATGAAACACAGAAATCTCCTTGTATGCTTGAGGCTCATTAAGAATTATGCTGAAAATAAAGCATTTAATCTCAATGTCAGGAATAAGGCTCTTGTCTTTAAGGTACAATACTTTGTGGAGAAAGCGTGTCATTAGCATTCTGGGCAGCCCGGAGTTGTCTTGAGCTAACTAATATAACACGAGTGCCCTATTCAGATGCAAGATCCAGCTCAGAGCTGTTCAGAAAAGGAGGCTGGATGTTCTCCAGCACCTCTCAGTGCACACGGTCTCCCTGACATTCTCAGACAAGTTGTTGAAATGAAAGTTAATGCCACAGACGACGAGCTCGCCGAGCCGCCTGAATCCCAGATGAAATTCCCTCAGCTTCACTGGGGTGTGAGGGGGCAGGATAGAGGCACCTTTGGGTTTCTGATCTGGGATTCACCCCCAAGGCCTTTTAAAGGACAAACTGGGTCACCTTATCCAGCTCAAGGACTGTAGGTACTGGCAAAACAGGGTGGGTGACTTAAGCAGCTAATTGCAAATATTCACTCCCTTTGTGGGCTCAGGATTAATGCTGCAGACGGCGGCAGGGCCGGATGCCAAGCACAGCAATTAAACCAACCTCCCGGACTGAAGCCAGTGTCACTGAAAATGTGCCTCAGTTGCACAAGTGTGCACTGCTGGGGCAACTCAATTGTCTCCTCTTCTTCCTCCTGCACCTCTTCAAACACCCACATTTGCACACGGTATTCCCTTTAGAGCTCTTATCTTATTAGGGAATAAGAAATTCATGCTGCGTAATGAAAGCTCTGAATACCCCTTACCGTGGAAAATATTGCTATTTAATATTTCAAACATTTAGTGGATTTAGAGGCTTGCTTTCGCCCCCCCCTTCAGGTTTTTCCAGAGCAAATATCATAACTGTCATGTGTGCTTAGAGTTGCTCAAATAAATCAGTTGATATATGATGCTCTTTAATCTGTGGATTAGAATAAGAACTGTTCTTGTGAATCAAAGACCAAGGATGCCAATGTTTGCAGCAATTTATGTGCCAATTGAGAAAATGGCAAGGATCTGCTTAATCCACCCTATGAATGATATCTATATAAATTTGTTTGCTGGCTTCTCTGAGAAAGTGGAATTGCCTTGTTCTGCTCTTTCAGGAACCAAGGAAGTGGTGGTTGATGTAGATGACAATGGAGTCATTTCCTTGAACTTTGAGTGTGATCAGATGTCTCCAAACTCTAAGTTTGTTTGGTCCAAGGATTATGAACCAATTGAGGATGACTCTCGACTGAACATCGATACCAAAGGCGGAAAGTAAGAACCCTCGGGAGTAGCAATAGTCTTGTGTTTGAGAGATCTAGACTGGTCACAGAAATCCATCCTTTTGGATGTATGACCTCAGTAAGAGTTACATCTGCCTCTGTTACTGGAAGGCTACTTCATGAGTATGCTGTTCTCCAGCAAGTCCATACACAGACCATATGGAAACTGTAGCTCGCACAGAATGAGTCAGACCTCCTGTTTAGGCAATTTAGTTATGTTTAGGCATAGGGAGAGAAAATCTGTGCTCTGTCATCTTATAACCTGTCAATCAAGGCAAATTATTATTATTCCTATTGTTATTATTTTAAATCTCCAAAGGATAAAATTACCTGGCTGCTTGCAAAATACTTTTGCCATGTAACACTGTTGCAATCTTTGGAGGTGCTGGAGTAAGCAGGACTCTCTTCTGATGGCATCACCACGGCCTGATTTGGTAACTTCTATAATGCTCTACAAGCTTACTCTGTTTCTTCAGGCTTTTAACACAGAGGAAGAAATGGCAAATGCACAGGTTCAGCCTATGAAGTGCGTGTGTGCTCTTCTAGTTATAGAAACCACACAGAAAGAAACGGTGGCTCACCACACTCATATGAAAATTGAATCAGCCTGTACTTACAGTATCCTTCCACGCTCATCATAGAGTTGACAACGTTTTTAAGCATGCTTCAGCTAGGTTAAACTAGCCATCTCCAGTGCTTTTGGCACTATCTGAGAGTTGTGCCATCTCCATTTGTACCACACATGGTAGGACTTACCCTGGTTTATACTGGCCAGAGCCCTGCATTTGCCTGTTCAGTCAGAGCAAAAGCTAACACAAGACAATTTTTATCTGGTGTTATAGACATAAAAGAGGGGTTTGGTTCAGACTGATCTCATCTTTTTATCAAAATGCTTTTTTTTTCCCTAAAGGTCAAAAGCTACCTTTAAGGATCTTGGAGAAGATGATTTGGGAATTTACTCTTGTGTTGTTACAGACACCGATGGAGTTTCATCAAGCCACACAATTGATGAGGAAGGTAGACACAATGTCTATTAAGCATGCCTGTTTTGCTTTCACATCTGTTTTTCCCTGCTGCTGTGTCTCTCAGATCCATAAGGCATGCACACATTGTATTATTTCTTTTATGTCTTTTGCAGAAATGAAACGCCTGCTTGCTCTGAGCCACGAACGCAAATTCCCAAGTAAGTGAATCAAACATGTCTGTAGGGGAGAGTTTTGCATGCAGTGGGGTATCACAAAGCTCCTGCCACCATCAGGTAGGGAAGTCACTATAGTAATTTCAAGTGAAAGTGGTTTTGAATTGAAAATCTAAGATTCCTTTATTTTTTTCTCTTTCTTTCAGTACATTTGTGTATTACTGATATTCTTCCCAATCTGTTGCAAGGCTAGTGGTCTAGGCATATAATAAGTCTATATAACAGTTGGAAAATAAGTATCCCATTAGCTTTGTTTCTTCTGCAGAATAGCCTTTTATACTTACTTAGCATACCTAACCTGATTTGAAAATGAGGATTTGAAAAATTCTCTAACTTTACTCCAATTGAGTTAACATAAGTTAAACTTAAGGTTAACAAAGCAGGCAACTGTAGTAAATTCAGCTGTAATGATCTATATATACAGAATTTTCCTGCTGAAATTCATTCCCTCCCTCTTTCCTGTAACACTTGACAATATGAACATCCTTCCGGCTGCTTGGGATTGTATTTTTGTCAACTCCACAGACCTCCCATACCTTTGTGATATCCTGGTAGTAGCACAACTTGGTTATTTTCATTGGAATGTAACTTGAATAATTGGGGGGAAAAAAAAATTGGATTGTATAATGAATCCTATTATACACAACGAGACGAGACCTAAACCTGGTCTCAACTTCTCCCACTACATTCTCTTCTTTTTCATTCCAGGCACTAAAACTCTTGCCTATGTTTTAACATCTTCAGCTTTCTGCATGCACTGCTGGCACCTCTGCCAACTCAGCCCACATCACGCCTCTCAGCCCAGTCAAAATTTGGCTGCAGAAATGGCCTGTCTTTTTGCCCATATCATCTCTCTTCCTCATCTCCTTCTGTGTCTTTTCCATATCAGCTCTACTCTTCTCAACATATTGTATCACCTTTTGACAGCTTAATGACAGCCCAAGCATCCCCTTGTTTACTCCTGCTCCTCCCAGTTCTTTCCTCCTAATTATATCTTCATGCTGAAAGTTAGTCATCACAAAACCTTACTGTTGTCGCATGTCCTTACGTGCCCCGACCCTTCTCTTCTGAGTGCTCTTCCACACTCTGTGTTCATAACTAATATCACAAAATAAGCTCCTCAGGACACAGATTGTGTCTTCTTTTTTGCATTGTGTTACTTAACAGTACACTTCTAGTTGTGCATGAGCTTCCAGGAGGCACAGGCAAAAAGGGAGATCACTACAGAACGTATCCTTAAGGAGGAAACTGTCTTACTTGCTTTGGCCACTCTAGGCCCTGTGGACACTCAAAAAAAAAAAATTATAAAGAGAGGTTGAGATTCATCTGGCTATGCCTATGAGGCTAGAAAAATAATAATGAGGTCCTATGGATCAACATGAAACCTTAGTCATATCTCCAGATAATCTGTTGAGGATTACCCAAATTCTTAAAAAAAAAATATAGTTGCTAGGCATTTCTGATTCAACATGAGCTCTTGCATGTGGCTTTGTTTGTACTTCTGAACTGCATTTAATTGTACCTTCTGCTTAGAAACATCTGCAGCCAGTAACTCCATGGGAAAATGGGTTGCTTGAATAATGCAGCCTTACAGAACGCAACTACACATGGGCACGATAGTGTATTTGTGCCAGGTAAAAATAAATTGTTCCAACTCTTCAATTTAGCAACTTCCCGAGGACTCCCTGTCAAGTGCTCGTGGTAATTTGTGATGCTATACAAATAGGATGTAAAACCTTGTAAGCACAATGGCTGGAAAATGCCTAAAGTAGCTGTCAGCTGGTGCTTATGGAAATATTTTAAAATAATACTTTTGCTCGTGAAAGACTGTAACACAGATTCGTCCAGTCCCTTTGGGCTGAGAAGTGAACGGCCTTTTCCCAAAAAAGAATCCTTTTGCATCCTTCCAGCCCATTATTTAACAGCTTCTGAGATACTTTCCTCTCTTCCATGTTAGACTAAGATATTCATAGTTAATTACATGCAAATCAAGTGGGGGTTTAAAATTGCCATAAAGCTGACAGTGAGACAAAAGCAGTGCAGCCTGATGTCTATTCACACCCTCTCCCTCTTGCTTCCACTGGCTCCTGTAGCATTTCAGTTGCTTTGTTTTGAGAAATTATGCAAGACCTGGGATTCCTTCTGTTTCTTACAAGCAAAGTGATGTGCTGGGGGAGGAAGCTTCACGCAGACCATTTGCACTGCTGGGGCACACTCCTATGGGGTTGTTCTTTGCCCTGCCTCCTCATGGTAATGCAGTCCCTCCAGGCTCCAGGTTTTCCTCTCTCTGATTAAGCCTGTGTCTTCTTCATAATACTCTTTTTTTCCTATGACTGTTGCCTCACCTCCTAGAAGCCTTATTTTCACCAGAGACAGGTCCTGTGCCACTCAGGCACCAAAGGCATACGGGGGGTGTGGGAGGGCATAGGTGCAGGGAAGGCATGAGCGTGGGAAAGGAAGACGCGGGGGGTCCTCACCCCCTAACTTTGTTTGGCAGTGGGGTGGGATGGCAGCTCTGCTCCAGAAGGCACCCCAGTCGTTTAGGACAGTGCAAATAGAAAGGTGAGAGAAATTAGCCACTACCTCAGTCCCAGTTCTCTCCTGCTGTAGCTGGGCCTTTGTGTACACAGAGCTAAAGAAACAACCCTGCCCTGGGATTTGTCTGGGAGGAGGTGCATCTTTACATTATCATCAGACTATATCATCAAGCATTTTGCAGTGTGTTTGTGCACTGTCCTCAGCTGTTCCATGTTACACCCTAGCAATGCAGACTACACTGCTGTGAAAGCGGAGGTTAGGGGAGAGTTCACATACAGCATACGTACTCCCCAGAGTATGATTTTTGTCAAGAATCTGAGCATCCACTAAGACAGCTAAAAATTATGGAAGCCAATAAAATGAGCAATATGCCCCAATATCAGAGTCTAAATGCTCATGTTTAATGTTGCTGATTAAGATATCTTAGCAAAAAGTTAAAGTGAAAGCACGCTGAGGACTTTTACTAACAAGGAAAAATGGAAAAAAAAAAAAGACTAATATTACCTACGGTATAGTACCCTTTACCTTATTTTTTTTCCTGCTAACACAAGGAATTCATCTACATGTGGGTCATGTCCATTATTCATAGGTAAACAAAATGTACCAGGGAGATGGAGGGTGTGTTGTGATACTTGGTGAATTCTGAAGATGGAGGTTCCTCTCAGGAAAGGATCAGAGGGCTTACAAATATCTCCCAACCTGCAGCTCAGCAGCTGACTTTCTGATCTGGCTTTGTGCTTGGGGGTTTTTTTGTGGTTTTTTCCGCTGAGTCAGTTCACTGTCTTACAGTAATATTGTTAGGCAACTCATCGAACATGGGTCTGCACCATACAGACTCACATCATGCTGCAGAGATACTTTCAGTTTACCTTTGAAATAGCCTTGTATTAGAATGGAGCATAACTCAAATCGTGAACACTTCCAGTCTGTACAGACCTAGTGATTAAAGGATCAAAAGATTAAATCTTGTCTGTCATCCTATGTATATGTGGGTGGAGAGGCATCCTGTCTATACGAAGAGCTATCATAAGCTAGTTACCTTCCATACAGTATCTGAGTATGAAAGGAAGAAGTAGCTTTCTGATTATAGAAGAAAATAGTTGTTGGGGCACAGGCAAAGTCTATGTTTCATTCTTTTCTTTCTTCTTTGTAGCTGTCCCACTTGTCTCTGAGTTGGCAGTGGAAATTTTGGAAAAAGGAGAAGTGAGATTCTGGCTGCAAGCTGAAAAACTGTCTGGCAATGCAAAGGCCAACTTTGTATTTAATGATAAGGAGATTTGCAATGGAGAGGTAAGCCTTTTCATTGCTTACATGCGTTTGCATTTTTATGAGTATCAATGGGTATTAATGTCTCTGTCTCCAATATACTTCCAACTAGTGTTCCACACTAATGCATTTTCATGAGAAATAACATAGTCATTGAAAGCATCATTAGAAAGATTTTGTCCATAGTTCTGAGCTCCAGATGAATTCTACTGGGTGCAGTTTATAAAGTGGAGTTAAATTACTTCCTGCCACCTTTGTGAGTACCACATGTTCTGTTAACTAGTGGGGACCATAGGAGTTCCTGCAATAAGGTAGTCCCAGGTAAGCAGCTACTGTGGTCTTCAAGGAGTCACTACAGTAGCCCAGATTCATCCTATCATCTCCTTCATCTATGGCCCTAGCACACCCTTGTGCTTGGTTCTCACCTCTCTTTGCTATTTGGAGGCATTTATTACACCAAGAGAAAATTCCCAAGTGGTTGTTTCCAGCAGCAGAACTTGTTACTCCCAAAGACATGACATGGCATGCTTTTGTTGCAACGCTGATACCAGGTAGAAGGCAGAGATGGAGCATTCTACACAAAACCTTATAAAAATATAATCATCCTCAAAGACAATGTTATTCTGAAGAGATGCAAATCTAAACCTTTCTAATGAAAAAGAACACAGTACTCACTGTACAACAGGCATGTCACATGCTTGCATAGCACCAGTAAATAGGCTTCACCTTTAACAGATTTCTTATTTATTTATTTTGTTATATGTTCAGAGCTAGAGATAGTGGGAATCTGAATAAGTGGGAATCTGAATAAAGAAAACAGAATTTCACCTAAAGATAGCATGTAACATTTGACAAATATTTTCTGACTCTGATATCCATTAATTGTTGCTTTACTTTTCATTCCTGAAGAAATATAAAATGAAGGTGGACCCAAAGACTGGCCTTGTTGAAATGATTATGGATAAACTTGAGGACAAGGATGAAGGGACTTACACTTTCCAGCTGCAGGATGGAAAAGCAACCAATCAATCCAGCCTTGTCCTCATTGGTGATGGTAAGCTAATCTACGTTACACAGCAGGCTGGAAAAATTATACCGAGGTTACCTCAGTTGTTGTCTTCACTTTCCACTGTTATCAATACCAACAGATGTTCCAGTGGTTTTTCATGTCACGGTGCTTGCCTGCCTCATATAGGACAGGGCATGTGTGTGAACTGAAATTTTTAAAGTGCTGGGAGGAAGGGGAATTGTTATAGAATTGTAAAATATTGCAGCCTGTCATGGTTTGCTTTTCTATGGGTGGAATGAAAATTTCCCATGTAAAAAGCCCATTCAGCCAGGAACAAGTAGCTACACCTCTTAGAGCTCAAGTGGCTTGCTGACTCTGCTGCCACTCCTTTGCCTTCCTACCGAGAGCAGAAAGTAGCTGTATGATTGGGGATTACGTTTCATCAGACATGACACATCATTAAACTCCTGATGACTGCAAGCAGCTAGGGAAGTTGGGTTAGCCGTAATCAGCTTCTGACACTTTGAAGTGTTCAGTGAAAACCTGACCCTATGGCAGGATCCCCACTGACCTCCAACAGACAGAGCTGCACCTAACTATTGCAGTGACATTCAGTACCATACAAATGGCACATGAAGTTTAACCTTGTACTTCTCACTGGTTTCAATTTCTAGTATTCAAGAAGCTGCAGGATGAAGCAGATTTCCAGAGAAAAGAGTGGCACAGGAAACAAGGTGAAAATATGGATATTTATAAGAATCACATATGTGTTAGTCTGTTAAGAGTTTGTTTATATTTATGTGTGTTAATTTGAAATAGATGTTTCTTGTTCTGTTATATGGTTGCTTACCTTCTGAAGGAGAAATATGAAAAATAAAACCACATTAAAATATAACAATATTCTTGTCAGGAAAAACACATTTGTCTTTGGTTTTGTCCCATGAATACCATTGATGTGACCTTTAAAAATATACCTGTAATTTTAAACAGGTCCTCATTTTGTGGATAAACTGGGATGGGAAGTTACTGATGACTGTAACGTGATGTTGAAATGTAAGGTAAGGGGCAAGGAAAACATTGAGTACAATGTTCAAAGCACTTTGACCTACCACTATTTAGACGGTGAGGGTGGGAAGGGACTAAAGACATGCCCTTTGCTTTTGTACTCCCAACTGCATATTGGACGGCGACAGAGCCTCTGAAGGCTAATCACGCTGGGGTGGCTGCTCATTGCATGTAACAAAATACCTTGGAAAATAGTTTGAACCTTTTTCTTCAGGTCTGTCAGCCACCCACCCAGGAAAAGGCACCTGAATAGGAATGACAAGTCTTTGTAAATCCTGGGACTTTCTCATTTTTGGCTGGTTTATGTGTGTAGAAGTCCCCTGGGCAGGTTCCATTGCTTCCCTGGGCTCCTTGAAGCTGTTGGCAGTCCTTTTCTCTCTCTTTTCATCCCTGCTGTTTTCCCTCTTGCATCCCTTATTTTAAAATGGAGACCTGCAATAACTCACTGTGATCAAGTTGTAAAGCTTGCTGTTCTTTTATGAGAGACTTCAACAGGCTAACCCATGCGACACTAAGTTCCCCTGCTGAAATGAAGAGAATAATTACAATATGGTTTTCATCCATCTTAGGTGGCTAATATTAAGAAGGAAACACACATTGTATGGTACAAAGATGACAGGGAGATAATGGTAGATGAAGAACATGATTTTAAAGATGGCGTGTGTACTCTGCTGATATCAGAGGTGAGTGACTGTCCTTGCTAGCCCTCAGCTGAAGTTAGTGTTATGAATTCAGATGATGATACGATCTAATCTGATATTTCAGCAGAACAATCAAAAAGGAAGTGGGTTTTAAAAATGGAAAAACTCACGAGGCGTCTGTGTTTTAGCTAAAGCAAATGTCTATCTATAACTGCTTGTTCAGATTTTCAGGAAATGATGACAGAAGAGATAATGAGCTTGTCACTTCCTTTGCATGTCAGTTTAACAACAGAATGAGACCACATTTACGTTTCGAATGGCATTTGGAAAGCGCTTGTTACTCAGGCTTTCAGAGGACCGCCCTCTCAGAGTCACCAGAGAGCTCTGGTCCGTACCCAGCCTTGCTGCAGACTCAGGGGGTGACCTGCATTCACCACTTCATCTCTTTGCTCTTGGTTCTTTGGCTGAGGAAGGGAAGAAGTGTCAGGGCCCCCTGGGGCCGGGGGCTCCCCAACGGCTGCAGGCCAGGACCCCCCAGCCAAGTCCCATCCCATGCCCAGCCAGGAGCTGGGCAGCCAGGGGGCACTGGGGCAGCCACAGCCCCAGGCATCGGCCACCTCCCTGGGGACTGGGACGGGACATCAGCTGGGATCAGGAGTAAAATCTCCATTTTTCTACAGTAACTGTTCTGAAAACTGGTTTTACTGTTACAAATTGCAGTTTTCTAAGAAAGATGCTGGCACTTACGAAGTCATACTGAAGGATGACAGAGGAAAGGACTCCAGTGAGCTAAAGCTTAAGGACACAGGTCAGAGCCACTTTCTGCATGCTGTTAGCCACACCAGCTGACAGCCTGACTGCTCGCCTGCAAGAGGGTTCGGGGTAATACAGGCAACTGCATGTGTCACCTTCCTGTGGCTTTGTTCCTCCTGTATACAAGATCATCTCGTTAGAAAAACTGAGATTTTTCAGTTCAAATAATGTTTGAATACAGCTTATTGCATCTGGATTCTGTACAATTTTGGGAGAATACAATGACTAATGCTAAGCAAAATGATAACAGGTTTCTTCAGGGGGCCATCAATAGTGTAAGTCTACAAGTATAGAAAGAAATTCTAGAACTAGATAATTTCAAAAGATGTAACATTTTTATTATGTTTTGCCATTCATTTATTTAGGGGCTTTTCCACTCACTGTGACTACTATATTTTTAAAATTTCACTTACGTTTCCAAGCAAGCAGAGGAAAACCCTGTCCATTAGAATGTATATAGATGGGTTAGCATTCCAACTGAATAGTGTCATTTACGGAAAAAAAAAAAAGTTTTGTTCAACTGCCGCAGTATTCATCAAAGCTGCAGTTAAATACAGTCTGGAAATTGTGGAATAACAGGCTATATTTCTGCATTACTTAGACTTCTAATATGCTTTATAAGGTAGGTCCAATTTCTTTTTCAAACCTACTGGGGAGAATATTTCAGAGCCAGTACTTGTCCTATTATTGACTGTGCTTGAGCTGCAGACACAGAGTCTTAGTTCCTGGATTTTATTTCCACAGCTTTTGCAGATCTGATGAATGAAGTATGCAGAAGGATTGGTAAGTACTTAATTCTCTTTTCGAATGAATGATTCATTGTGACACTGAATGAATGGCTGCATGGCTGCATAAAACCATGTGCTCTTCTTTCAGCTTTATCTGCAACAGACCTGAAAATCCAGAGCACAGCTGAGGGTATCAGACTGTACTCCTATGTTACTTATTATGTGGAAGATCTGAGAGTAGGCTGGCTGCACAAGTAAGTATGCAAAAGCTTTGCAAAAGTCAGTGTAATTTTGTTTTTATAGACTCAGAAAGAACCTGGATATATGAGAGAGATGAGGCCCAGGTTTCTTCCCATCTCTCATGAGTCCTTCTCTCATATGAGTTAGTTTCAGTGAATTACATCCATGTGAAACCAGTACGAGAGTCAGGTCTTGGTGGCGCAGAGCCCTCCTGTTGTTTCCCTCATGAGACGGATAGTCCCATGCCATGGGATGCTGTCAGGGACGTGTTGCTTCAGAGCACTTCCCACCTCCCGGATGGGAGCTGCATCTTTCCCTGAATCAGTTTTAAGGAGCGATGCAAATATAACCTGAGAGACCGACAAGCTTTAAAAGAGGCCAGCACCACGGGTTCAGAGATACCTAGCCTGGAGGTCTGCTTGTCTAGAAGCCACAGTTCACGGGAACTGGGACAAGCAGGCACGTCCTCTTAATGCATGGGTTCATGTTTAGGAGGCAAAGCAAGTTCCAGTGTGTGCCCGGGGCAGTAAAATCCAGACAGCCCCTTCCTATGAGCGCTACAAATCTAACCAAGACAGACAGACAGAAGAACTGAGATTTTTAAAAAGAATTTGAATGCCCAGCTCCCCCCAAAATTAATGGGAGTTGCGTATCTAAATCCATGAGACAGCTTTGAATTCTCACCCAGCATAAACAGCATGCACTGGAAAACCCAGAGAAGTAAACAACTTAGGTCGCTTCAAATCTATTATTACTATTCTTACTGTTTCACTTCCTGTGGACATAGTAGTAGTTAGTCTTTAGGACGGAATCTGAATTACTGATCTCTCAATAAAACTCATGTAAATGAGGCACAGAATACCCACAATGTGCTGTAGCAGTCTGGCTGTAATTATTGACACTGATGCTAACCAGCAACCCTGTCAGAGGAATGAAAGCAGTTTGAGGTTTTCCTGTTTCTTGGCACCCATTTTGACCTGGTATCACCAGGAGTCCTAAGTATTTCAAAACTGTAAGTGAATATGAAGTATTCTGGTTTTTTTCCCCTCTCTCTTAAATTTCTCTTTCTTTCTCTCTCTCTCTCAGCACATCAAATTAATCTAGAAAAAATGTTCTTTGTCCCTCCAGTATATTCGAAGTTATCAGTTTAAAGATAAAAAGAAAATGAGTAGCTTATTTGACAAATATCTTTTGCCTCATCCAGGGCAATTAACTGCTTAGCTAGGAAGCTAAGAAATTGACGATATTTTTTGTGGAAGAAGATATATTTATGTCAAAGTATGTTTAATTGTGAACACCAAAGCATAGCAGAGCATCAGAAAACATTCCAACTGGGCAAACACCATTTGTGACGAAAGTGTTGTTTTTTGTAGGTACAGCCCTGTATAGTTTTGTTTTACCCAAGTAGAAATAAACCTATGCTAAAAAAAGAACATGAACATTTGAGGATGCATGGGTTACCCTTCAGAGATCTGGCTTTTAAATTTGTATAACTCTTCTACGGCTCCGATCATAGACTAAGATGCATAACCTTTCTGCAAGCTTTGAGGAGAGCTAGACCTTGAACAGGGAAAGACTGTCATACCAATTCTGCCCAGCTGGCCCACAGCTTTAGCAAGAAGTTGACTTCAAAAGTTTCAAAATATGGTAGCATACCATAGCACCTTGGCAGTCATTTAGTAACTGCAGATGTACACAGTGACTCAACATGAGCAAATCCCATTTATACTCCAGTAAAATGAAAGGGTAACATTGTTTTGTATTTTTCAGTGATACCCAGATTAGGTTTACAGACCGAGTGAAGACTGGTGTCACCGGGGAGCAGATCTGGTTGCAGATCAATGAGCCAACTCCCCAGGACAAAGGCAAATACACAATGGAACTCTTTGATGGTAAAACAGGACACAAAAAGACAGTGGATCTTTCTGGACAAGGTAGGCCATTCCTTCTGCTAACATCATCTGTATGTGGGCATTACACTGTGGTAGGGTAGGGGCATCTACAGCAGGACCTTGCTACAGACTTGTTACCCTTTGGGTTGTAGGGTCTGTGTGTGTACCCAGCAGCCTGGCAGTGTTTGTGGGGACAGTGCAATTTGTTTTCCCCAACCTGTGCTCTTGGGTCATAAATTACGAACAGCTTTTCCTCTTCCAAATACCCGCTTACAGTTTGCCTACTGAGACGTCAGCCCGGTTTCTGAGCTATCTTACAAAACCCCTTGTGTTGCTGGCATTGATTGGCAGTTTTAAATACAAGTTGTAGCACTGAATGCCTTCTGTATCTCTCCCTTCCAAGTAATATTTGGAGGAGGATGTGAGGGACAAGTATGTTCTGTTACTTTCCTACTGTATTTCTTTGATGGATATAATAGGGCTCCTTATTCTTCAGAGATGTCAAGATCTTTCATCGGCACGATGAAGGACTGTTACGGGAACAGCTAAAATTATTTGGATTGACTGTTGGAAGCTTTTATTCTGAGAGGCCTCTCAGATCCTAGGGAACAGATTAACTCCTTCCAAACTGCTGAGTTCCCATCACCAGCTGTTCCCATCCCTAAAGCTTCACTTTGGGTCTGCAAGCTCTGTGTAAGGGCAATAACCTTATAATCATCTCCATGTTGCTCCTTCCGTACTCTACCTCCACTTTCTGAGAAAAGAGATTTCTTCTTCCCTTTCAAAGGGGCGAGGTTGGCCTCCCACATGATGGTAGCTTAGCCTGAATTTACAAAGGAGACAACAGTTTGCTGTTTGGTTTGTTCATAGCCATCAGTGTGATGCTTCAGAGCAGATGCGAAAAGCACTTGGAAAAAACACATCTCTTGTATTCCATAAGCCTCCGAAGTGGGGTGCGTGCAAGATGATCTGCTGGGGTGTGGGAAGAAAATATGAGAACTTCAGTAGTACATCTGCCTAATTTATAAATAAATATCCATATATTGGGGGTGCGTGCTCAAAAAATCTTTAGATAGGGGTGTACAATCAAAAAAGTTTGGGAGACCACTGCTGTAAGCTGTCATTTAGGTGGTGTATTGTGGGTTTCTTCCTCTGTCTTGTGCAATGATTTCAGCCTATTGCTCTCCTGCTATCTCTTTGTCTTAAAGCCTGACTTTTAGAAGGAAAAAAAGTGTGTTTATGCATTCATATGTATATATAATAGCTGCCATATACAAGATGGCCTTTATTAGTTGAACCATTCAGCATTTTACGGCTTATACAATACACATGCATCCATCCATTAATATTTTTTTAATAATGTCTACATTTTAAATTTATTTCTACATTTTAAATTTAAACTTGTGATGATTGATCTCTGAACCTACCTTTAAAATCCACTTTTCTCTTTACAAAGCATTTGACGAAGCCTTTGCTGAGTTCCAGAGATTAAAGTAAGTATTATGCCATCTAAATACAGTAATGGCAGCCATAAAATAACAATAGTATTTGTTTGTTTTGTGCTGGAGCTAACTACATCCTATGAAACAAACCCTAGCCTTAAAGAAGCCCATAGGAGTTTTGCATGTGACTTCTTTGGTGTAACTCTCATATAACAGTTAGGTAACGAAGAAAAAGCAGTATTACCAAATGATGAGAGAGATTTTCCTTAACGGATTAAAGGCTGTTAAAAAGATAAGCTATTTTTCAATCACTCTAAGTAAACCTTAACTGAAATTGGACTTTCTTTTTGTTTCTTTCAACTCCAGGCAAGCTGCGATTGCAGAGAAAAGTAAGTGGCCCTTCTTTGACAATGGTTGCAATAAACTGTTTATGAAGGTTTTCTTCCTCTGCAGGAAGGCTGTGTGTTGGGAAAGAGAGACCATGTATACATGTGTATGTGCACATGCTCATCCTAAAATGAGTTTGTCCTTACACCAAGGAGAAACAAGGAGAGTGACCTTTTAGTGATTTAACATCAGTGCACATTGCAGCTAATCACGTTATAGTTATGGGTTATGTTGATTTTTCCCGTCTAAGCTCCTGTCCTCATTACGAGTTAGCCGTCTCTAAAAATTAGCTTTATTGCTGAGATCTCTCATGCATGTTCTCTGCACAAAAGTCACTTTGTTTTCAAAGACGGAGGAAATCACTTGGCTACTTTTGAACTATCTAAAATGTCAAATGACTCTGCATTACATACAGAAATGGGTAAGAAAGCAACAGTAGCTTTTGCATTGCTTAAAGACATCCCTGAATCTCCTCATACTTTTGCCTGTGTGTCAATTCCAACATAGCAACTAAAACAAAAGTAAGTATTAATTACTTAAGGAATAAGTCATTAGAATTCAGCTTGAATTATTAAGCTCAATATTCTCCCTATTTACAGAAAAATGCATGGAAAAAATGTAACACATCAAAAAGTTCTCCCACTGCAGATGACTTTCAGACTTGTACAAAAATGAGGGCAGAACTGGCATTTGAAAAGTTATCGGAGAAAAATGTGTAGAGGGATCTGAGCTAACTCCTCCTGGACATATACTCCAAATAGAGTGGGGCTTGGATATGTACAGAGATCCCTACATGTCCCAGCTGAGACAGCACGAAGGGATCAGTAATAGCCCTGCCCTGGGCATTTCAATTCTAACCCTGGACTACTCATAAGGGGCTGGCATGTTAATTGACATAACACAGTCCCATTCCTGGTCTCATAAGGTTGTTATCTCTGTGCTCCAGAGCACAGCTTTTACAGGATACATTAGAAGGGAACATTCTGTATAGTCATTTCTTTCCTCTGCCAGGCTCCACCAAGATGTATAACAAACAAAATCCATGTTCCAGAAAAAGTGCACCAAAGCCTGCCTGTGATCAGTTTATTTGTATTTGTGTGAGATTCCTATGGGACTCTGAGCTTAAAACTAGACCAGATATCGATCTCATTTACACCCAGATACGTACAAAGCAGTGGAATTTCACTGTTGTCACTGAGACTGAAGTCTCTCTTTGTATTTAGATTAAAACCTAATCTCCACCACTTCATTAGGTGTCATTCATTTCCTTTTGGAAATACAACGGTTTTAGTTTACAACACTAAAAATTTAGAGCACCAGATTGCAAAAATTCAGATTTTTTTTGTGCACTCGGAAGTAACACTGAATTGATGGCAAAATCTGCAGGACACAGAACATGTACTTCAATTCCCCTCTGTAAGTGATTGACACCAGCTATTAACACATCTTTTGCTGTGAATTCAACGTTTTTTAAAGTCCAAATGGTGTGCTAAGAATGCTGAATAGTTCTCTGCTAGCGTAGATATCAGAGACAAGTTGTAGATAAATAAGATAAAAGGAAAGAACTAGAGGGGAAACAGAATCTGGGACACAGTTGATTTTGAGACACTAAAGAAAATTACGCTTATTTCTTTCCAGATCGTGCACGGGTACTTGGAGGTTTGCCCGATGTTGTCACCATCCAGGAGGGCAAGGTACAGTAAATTAACTGAAGCTTTACACAACAGCCCAACAGCTTGAATGCCTTTCAATGATAAGAAAATATTCACCTTTTTTTTTTAAAGATGCTATCTTTAAAATCTGCGACATTATTTATTCATCCCCTGCCTTCTGTACATAATTCAACGGTCTTGCACAGATGGGTTTATGTATTCAGGGCACTGTCTTTTCTTAAGCATTAGATAAAAGTGAGATGACAATGTGAGTTGAGACTAAAACTCCTTATATAACCGGCTCTTTAAAAATTCATGCACAGGTTTCACAGTTAGATTTTTTTTGTAAGAGGGTAGCAGGGAAGTTTAATTCCTTTTTTACAAGATAGCTAGTCATTCTATGTCTTTTGCAGTTAACTTCCTTGCAATGTGGCAAGATAGTCACACCTGTCAAGGCTGGCTTTTAAATGGTGTAAAAGTAGTAAAACATAACAACTCAATTCTCATCGATAAAAGGAGAAAGTTTTCTCTATTTCGTTAGGGTAAATGAGAAGGAAGTCAAAAGAAATCACTGGTGTTACACTGGATTATATTAGCAGAGTTTAGCCGAAAGATTATTGTAAGGCACTCCCAGAGGAACATGGCTACATCGATGCTTGAGCACAGAACAGATGACCCAGAAAGTCGGTTCTCAATCTCGCAACCTTTTCCCAGCACACTACTACAAGTTGCTGCTTAATAGTACTGAGACCACGAAGTGCCTGCTCGTCACTTCCTGCTGCTCTGCCGCTAGCCAGTTCCTCTTTACAGTGCGTGCGAACATTGGAATAGGGCATGTGAACGTCACTGGAAACCTGTAACATGACAACTACAGTAAGGCAGCTTCCTCATAACTTCTGGCTTTATCTGGCAGCAGGTCAGCTGGGTTAAAAGTATTTGATTATAAGCTGAGCAGAAGTGTTATGAATCTAAAATCTTGGTCTGAATTGCTTAACAATGCGAGATACAGCATAGCCAACAGATAGACTGCAGCAGTTCTGGGAAAATTAAGGATGTTCGCATTACAAAATGACATAATATTTGATTAAACCTTTCATTAAAGGATTTAGCAGTTTGGGAAATGCTGTAGAAGAAAGAAGAACTCATGAGCATTGTAACTGTAGGTAGAAGACACAAAGAAACAGAACGAATTTGCAGAATCTCAGCTAATACTGCTTGTGCTTGGAGACGAGATTCTCATACTGCTTTGGCAGGGGATAAATTTGGGTGATTATTACCAGTTTTAAGCTTTCTGCCACAAGAGAGTTGATACGAAGTTGAGTACCAGCTCACTAAAGCAAAATGTGTAGTGTTTATAAAAACGGAGTTTGTAAAAAAGGAGTTGCAAAATCTCATCCAGACACACATTGTCCTTGACAGCAAGGACATGTGCAATGTTTGAATAAGTGACTGAAAAACTCCCAGAACTCGAGACAAATATCCTTGACCTTGTGTTTCTGGATTCAGTAGATGATCGTTCTGAGAAACGGAGTAGGACAGAGAGTGATCAGGGAAAACAGTGCTTGTTTGGGTGATGTTGGCTCATCTGTCTATTGTTTGCATACATGCTGGAGAGAGGGGAATGCAGTTCTCTGTTGTGTAACTCATGCAAATTGCCCAATCATCAAGGATTTTGAAAAACAGTAAATGAGGTAGCAGAGGATTGGCAATTGCAAGCTTTGATTCTGAATACCAGTGCAGCCACAACTACAGTTATATGAACAGACTGGTATCCCTAGACTGAACTTCCAAGCATATGCATATCTCAAACTTAAACCTAACACCGTGACTGTGATGCTAGCTATTAGCTTTTTACATGCGAGCTGAAGGATATGTCTGAGAACAAACGAACCAGCATTTACCTAGGGTCAATCAAACAGCGTTCCAGATGGCCTAAGAGGCTTCCAGTGATAGACATAAATGCTCTTCAGCAGTGTGATATAATTGGAAAAGACTAAGTGTCAGTTCATATTAGGGAGGAATTTGACCTGACAGAGAATAATAGCATAAGGTTTGTGTATAGCCGGTCAAATTAACCTAAGTGGCTGTTTTAACGCAGGCCTGTAAGTGAGTAAGGGGGTTTTATTTTTAAAAGGAGAGGTTTAGGATTCTGACAGACAGGCACTTTCAGACCTAGAAGCAATGTTACATCTTTCAGGCCACCAGCTCCCCATTCTACCCTTCTGCCAGGGGTAGGTGCCCTCACAGGTAGGCTGGAAGAAGGGAGCAGGTTCCCCTGATTGAGCTGCTTCAATTCACTCACTGGCATCTTAGCCCAAACCACCCATGAATGTGAGTTTGTGCTAATACGCAAGAGGAATGGCAATACTTGAAATACAATGACCCATTTCCCTCTGCCACCTGTACTACCCTACTCATGATAACCTGCAGTGAAAGGCAGAAAAAGTGGTGAGGGGCACAAAGGGTCTGGACTTGCAGCTGCTGGTTGCTCCAAGTGCACATGCCTCAATGCCCCGGGGCCAGACTTGTTCTGAGAACTTCTGTGTGGAGCTCTGAAATACTGAGATCTGGTTCAAAGAGATGGGGTTTACTTACCCAGCGTTTTTCAGATAGATCAGATTTCCTGATAGATTTCCTTCACTAACCACAACATCTAGACAGGTTTCCAGTCTTTTTCCCCACCCCCCTACCCCAGACAATCATCAGAGCCAGACAACTACTGCAAAAGGGGGATTTTCTTGAAGGCGAAAGGTGCCTCTTTCCCCCAGGAGTACAGGACACACTTTTTTTACCAGGATAAGGATTTCAGGTTGAATACAGCATTATAATCGGGGGTTTCAGTGGGTAATAAAGATATACATGAGCAAAGACAATCTCCTGCCCAAAGAACAGAAAATCTGAAACAGATAGGTGCAGTCACAGTGGGCAATCACTTCTCCTTGGCTAAGGCTCCATAATTATGGAATTACCTTCCAGAAAACCAAAGATCTCACCATCTACATAGTGAATGATAAGATACATCTCTGCACATT
The DNA here is from genome assembly GCF_018139145.2 of Gymnogyps californianus. Lineage (NCBI taxonomy): Eukaryota > Metazoa > Chordata > Aves > Accipitriformes > Cathartidae > Gymnogyps > Gymnogyps californianus. The sequence goes on along the minus strand of NC_059472.1, from coordinate 53,655,438 downwards.
AGTAGCTGGAAAATACATAATAAGAGTTGGGAACATCAAGAGGAGCACTGATGTCAAACAGGAGCTAGCGATGCAAGGTTAAGCAAAATGCAGCTATTTTAAGGAATGATTTAGAAGAAGAAAAAGAGTCATCACTGCTGCTTGAATCTCTTTGAATTAAGGAGTACTGACACCACTTCAAACACCCCAGGTCTGAATGATGCCACTAATAGGGCTGTCTGGACATGGACATCAGCTCATCAGCATCTTGGAGTGGCAGCTGGGCCCACTCGGTGGTGATCTCTTGCTTGCTAGAGAATCAGAAGACAATAAATACTGAGCACCTGAAGGGACCCATATGCAATGCCTGGCTGAGGCTGAGGGCATTTTTGTATCGAGAGTGATAAGGAAGAGGGGAAAATGTAAAACTTCTCGTTTTCCCCTCATTTTTCAAAAAGATGGACTGATATGGCAATCAAAACCACATTCACACCAGTGGTCTACGAGAGAAGGCAGTCAACAGCCCCACACGGTCACCAGCTGCAGGTGCTGCAGGAAATCAGATAGAGGCCATTTCCACCATGCTGTAACCACCTCTCATTTGGAATCTGCCTTTCCTTCGGTAGCAAGAATTATGTGTTGTTGATGAAGGAAAGACTTCCCCCTCCCTTTTGTTCTCATTTTCATCTTTAGGGCATGTGGGATTTATTTGATTTTTATTTTGTTCTCAGAGGTACAAAAATCTTTCATTTTTATAGAGGTATCCATTTTTTCTATCTGCTCATTTCAACAGCCTTCTGGGTGTCTCTCTTCTGTCCCATCTTCCACCATCACACCACCAGATAAGAAGCAGAGAGGTGAAGGGAAGGTAGCCTGTTAAATAGATTTCTCACAGTAGATTTTTATCATGACAGCCTACAGGGCCAACAACATGAGTGCTTTTCAGTTGTCTCTATTTTTGACATATTTTTTATCAAGAGCCTTTAAAAAAAAAAGGAAGAGAAACTTGATTGCAGTCAAGTAGAAGCTTGTCCATTCCTTATGTATTACTTAGCCCATTCCTAATGAACCACTGAAGACCATTTTCTCTGCAGTAAAAATTCTTCAATTTCCAATTGAGAACAAGTTAGATTCTGCTTTGAATAACATTTTAAATTCAGACCAATGTACTATTTAATACTTAGATATAAATGGATTCCTTCCTAAATAAAGGTCCAGAGAAAGGGCCATGTACCACTGAAGTTTCATGTGAACATTTTTCACATTTGACTCTCTATGTGATATTCACTTTTGCAAACTCTGTTGAGAAGATTCCCATAGCACTGTAATGGGAGGAGGAGATCATTTATATGTATCAGTATCTCCCAAACATGAATTTCTCAGCTGACAACAAAAAAAAGGAGGTCTGAACATTGTGTGCACAATAGACTCGCCAGCCTACAGGAAGTATCCAACTGCCAGTGATCTCTCCAACAACTGACTCCCTGACAATGAAGATACTTCCTTCAGTCTGATGGGACTGAATTCAGCCCTTCGGAACATTACTAACATCAAAGGGAAACACTTATACAAACACCAAAGAAAGGGTAAAGCCTGTACTGATTTCAGTTAAAAATAGTTTTACAGGAGTGCGTAAAACAGTTCAAGTCTGTTGGAAGAGCTGTCAGGGCGTAGTTTAAAAAGATCCTAAATTAAACAAAATATTCCAGGGACACTTTGTTCTTAGTTATTTAAAAAGGCAGGCACACTTTCTTTACTTTTGCGGTAAACATATAGTGATCTGAACGTGAACAAATCCATCTGACAGTTCCTCAAATTCTCATTTCAGGTCTAACACACAAATGCAGATAATATCTAATTTTATATTAAACAATATGCATGGAGAAAGCTCTGCTAATGATTATGAGAGTAGAGAAGAAGGTCCATAAAATATTGAAAGGTTTTAATGCAGTTTTTGAATTAACTGAGTTCCTTCTTTTCCTTTATGATACAGAAGACTGACAAAAATTATTGATTACTGATGATGATATGCATCCATTTACTAAAAGCAGAGACCTAAATGGGGAGTTGGAACATTTGGAGAGTCAGGCATCAAAAAACACAGCAAATATTTACTGACTCTTACTTACAATCCTTTTGTACTTTTTCTCTAGGCACTTAACCTTTCTTGCACTGTCTGGGGAGATCCTACCCCAGAGGTCTCATGGCTGAAGAATGAAAAATCATTTGTATCAGATGCTAATTGCATCCTGAAATTTGAATCTGGAAAAAACGTCAGCTTTACCATTTCTGCTGTGTCCACACTCGACTCTGGGAAATACAGCATTGTGGTGAAGAACAAGTACGGCACAGAGACCAGCGACGTCACTGTAAGTGTGTTCATACCTGAGGAAGAGAGAGAGTCTGAGCAAGAGAGAAAGAAAGAAGATAAGAAAAAGAAAGCGTGAATTTAAGACTAGAAAACAGAAGTATGGGGGAGATTTTGGATGATAGCCTGACATAATCTGTGTGTGTAAATGGCTTTCTGCTTTAGCAGGCAGCCTTGGATTTTTCCATTCACGTCACTTTTGCTTCAAATACACTTAATTGTGCCAGGGAAAACAGGGCCTTTCCTAAATATTTTCTCACTGCTAACTTCACAGAACCTAGTTGTAGCATCTTCAGCCAGGCCAAATGCACGCTGGCTGTAAACACAGGTCCGCCATTTGACCCTCTTCCTGGAGCATTTGACCCTACAACAAAAATGGAAAGGGTGAAGAATCGTTTCAGTGGAGGCAACTGATGAGGTAGATGGAAAGACAAAAAACGATCGAGGCATTTTTGAGCAGCAGTTTCGATTTGTTCCAACTTTGGTAAAGTAGCATAGATGGAATGTGTTAGAGAATTAAATCATGGAGAAATTAGTGCTGTTTTTTGTCTACATTAAGGCCCTTTTGTATTGCTGTGTTAATTTAGAGAGGCCTTAATATGGGTGTCATTTACATCCATAAATAGTTTAATCTGCCCAATTGGGGTAAAAGTACTGTAACATAAATGAAAATTAGGCTTAGGAGGCCAGAATACTAATGTGTGTGTGTGTCTGCAAAAATGTATGAACTCTCCTCTATGTTCACAAATAAACTGAATTCACTTCTTTCCTTCCGTCACAAGCTTGTTTCACTGTGTCTTGTTTTACTAGTCACGGCTCTGGTAGTTGTGCACAGTATCCTAGTGTCTTAATGCTTTCACCACTGTAATTACCTCTAGCTTCCCTTTAGATCCCTGTTAATCTTCACTTCAATGTTCACGACAAAACCCACAATGGCATCTCTTCACACCCTTCTGTCCAGACCTTCACTACTTCACATCCCAACTCAACAAGGTATTTTTGCAAATTCAGGCACAGGAGTAGTCTCATGCGATTCAATGGACCTGCTCATGAATTTTGATTTAAGGGTGTTAGGTAAGTATTTTGTTACACTGACACCTCAGCTAATTTCATCCAAACTTAACACTGGAGATCAGAAATAACATATTTTGTCAAGATCTTTTAAAGCTACAAAAAGAATCTTCACTGGAACACAGAAAAAATGTGCAGTTTTTTCAGATAAAAATGTTTCAGAAAAAAACATTTGTCCAGATCTTTGAACACGCTTATATAGATTCAAAACTCCATGTAAGCTATTTTACTATGCCACTGAGTATTATTAGCTGAGGAAGAGCAACAGAATGTACATGTATGTCCATCTTGCTGGACATATATACGATATATAGATGCGATACAATATATATCATATATATATATGATCAGAAGCAGTTATCAGCCCAATTGCTAATCAGGAGAGCAATGTGCCATATTAATAATTCTTTTCATTACTCATCTCACAACAGCACAACTCTTCACATCAAAATCTAAAGAACTAACGTGTATATTTTCAGTATAAGCATGATCTGTGTGCACCTTTCACATACTCTCTCTTGTCGTTTTTAGCTACTGTGACTGCAGAAGTAGTGCTGTTTCCCAGGCACCCGTTTTGCTGCAGTACTGGCATTGCTGTGAGGATGCCACTAATAAGTGCTGCACAGTTAATGCACACTTAAACCCTTGCCATCTGAGGTTTACTGTCAGCTAACGTTAAAGGCGAAGTGGAAGCATGAGGGAATTCTTAATGGCTCGGGTAACAATAGATTCAACGCAGTTATCAATGGTGAAAGTGGTGATTTTTGCAATTTTTTAATATTTTTTTTAACAGTTTCTATAAAGGGCTAATGATTATGATCTTAATCATAAAAAAAAATAAATCCAGGTTTAGATCAGATTTACGACCTACCAAAACACGTTAGCATGTGCTTAACTTTATGCATAAACAGTACCACCGGTTTCAAGGAACATGTTAAGTTTATCTGGTATAAATCTTTTTTCTTCCAGAATAGATTTCACATCACAGGGATTTTTAACATGAAATTGTGTAAAACTAATGTGTTTTCACCATTTCACATAAACAGTATATGTGTTCACACAACCTTATCTCCTAAAATAGTTAAAACTCAAGTATCAAACTTGATGACATTACTGCAATTTTAAGGTTTAAGTGTGTAATTATGTACATTAATGAATCAATATCTGTTATAAAAAAAGTTCAGACTGTTTAGTCACAACAGCTGCATAACAGACAAAACAGCTTAATTTTTAAATTTCAAAATATAATCATGAGAATAGCTGTAATTTGAGATACAGCAAGCTTTCTGAGTTCAAAGAACTAACATCAAATTATTTGATAATTTTGCTTAGTATGACATGAAGCCAACTGAAGGATAATAAGCAGGTCACTCCATCTTGGTCCCAGGACATACACCTTAAAAGCAAGTGTCACATCTCTTGCACCCTCCAGAGTGCAAAGAAGAACACGACTTGCTTTTCGCAATACCTGATAACTGATGTTTATTACTTAGCATATTTTCAATAATGATTGCATTTTGGCAGCAGTTTATTTCTACTTTATCTTCAAAAATCTGTCCTCCTGCCTCCCTCCTTTTGGCAGAATTGCGAGGGAATACAAGTTGGCCATCTCCCAGATAACAGGCTGGATTCTACTTCTCTTTGCTTCGGAAGATGTATGTGTCCCTGAAAGTTAAGAGTAAGAGCTGCTTCTAAACGTATTGGTGCCAGGGATTCAGTTATGGTGGTTTCAAACTGAATTTGTGACGCATCCACATTTCTTGCTTGTGCACTTTTTGTTCTTGCTTTGCTTCAGGTGATTGTGATTTCTGTGTCAGGACAGACTGACACAGTCCAAGGACATGATCAAAATAATATAACTGTATCTAAAAAGAAAAAAATGACAGCAAGCAAATGGAAAGAAGGGGAAAAGAAAGGTAAGAGCACTTTCACCTTTATGGTCGTCTACTCCTATGAAAAAATTGTTAAACATTATGCATTTAATAGTCTGTGCCAATCAAACAGGCCCCAAACAATCAAGTTTACAGTATGTATGCTCTTAGTTAACAACAAATGCAAAGTATGAATTGCCAGGTTAAACCTCAGTGAAAGAGATTTAAATCAACACTTTTAAATCACCTTTCCACTGGGCTGTGACTTCTCACCTTGGCTCACCTGGCTGATGAAACTTTTTTAAGCCATAATAAATACTTTCAAATTTCTGAATGCAGAGGAAAGATCTCCTAAGCATGTATATATACACAGATGGTGGTATTTTCCAAAGTGAGACCCATTTCAGCAGCTAGATGTTTGACACTTAACGAAAAAAAAAAGGCCTTGCTAATTAAGGGACCCTAAATGCCAAAGTGTTTTAGAAAACCCTGATCATAAAGCCACTATTTGAGATGAATCAATTACTCTCTCTTAGTTTTATGTCCATATTGAATGATAAAGTTGGAATTATAAGTGACCGTTTTTTTCTCTAATTTAGAGGAAGGGTGGAAAATGAAAAGCTCTCTGGTGATTCAGCATTCTTGTGTATTACGTATTTTTACTGTTCTTTTAGACTCTTACTATGTAATTGCTACTTGGACATTGATTTATTCCTCACAATTACAACTCCCTCATGTAGAGCATTTTAGCTCCAAATAAGGCTTAAATTCCAACATTATCAGAACATCTGTTGTACATATTTTTGCCTAAGTATGTTTTCTTTGTATACAGGGTGTATACATGTTATCTCATTGCTGACAGAACATTTTATACTCTTATTCCCCTCCCCTTTCTGCTGCTAAGGCAAGAACAAATATTTAACTGCATTTCTTTCCTCTGTTGCCTTACTGGTATGGGTAACCTAGACATTTCGGAGCAGTCTTGTAAATGAGGTGACTTATGTGAGAAACAATTATTTACATCTGTAAATGTTTTGCAGGTTCTACCCCTTAATCTTTTTAATTAGAGACCATAAAGGCTTGGGCTTGCTTTTGGCTCTGTAAAAAGTAGTAACGTTATTTGTGATACTGAATCTCTTGATATGGGTATAGGAAGAGGAAAAGAACATGGTAAGGTCATAACCAATGTGAAAGCAAAATCTTACTCTACATACCTCTGTGTTGCTGAGCACAGTAAATATATGGGAAATTTTATTACTTCTCCTAAATCAGATTTTATTAAGCCACACGTAGAAGAAATTATTGCTACAGAAGAGACACCTGATCCAAACAAAATCCCCCCTGTGGAAACAGAAAAGGATACAAAAAGCAACCAGCGAGCAGCAAAGACGACTGATGGAAAAGCAGCAGTAGCAGAAACGGTTCCTCAGCCCACAGAAAGCTTGGATAAGCAGGGAAAGAAACCACTGGAAAAAAAGCCCTGAGTAAACCCCACTGTTCTTGAACGAAGAATGTGATCTTGTTATGATCTGGAGAATAAGTTCAAGCTGAGATTTCATGGATGGTAGACGAGCCGTGATATTTTAACATAAAAGTTTATTAGTGGTTTTTTATAACATTCGTAATACTTCTTAACTTTAAATGCATAGTAGTTGGGCACTTATGTCTCAGTACCAGATTAGTTGCACTGTAGTCATTTCTAAGTATGTTAATAATGATCCATGTACTGACAAGGTGATTTTTAATTACTAAAAAAATGTCCATGATAAGCAGAGGTTATTAGAGCAAATCCTGGCCAGAAACGGCATATTTACTACTCTGTAAAAGAATGCTGATATCAGTTATGTGGCTCTGTTAATTGATATTTGTAGGCCACCACAGCTTGAGGCAGACCCCACTTACTTTCTCAAGGAAACCATACATACAGTCCTCTTAATGCCATGTGGGCTGTACTTTTCACCATGACCAATGTGGCCACAGGGGAAGATCTCCAGAAACAGAACCTTCTCCTATGGATGCAGGGGGGCCATAAGTAGGTTTTCTTTTCATCCAAGTTTCTTTCATGCAAACCTGTTTCATCAGATGGATCAGGATGACATCTGGCCATTTCTTATCACTGAGCCTCGCATGACAGCTTTTCAGTCCTCTCCATTAATTCCCTCATGGCCTTGGTGAGGTACTATGGATATAACATTAACCCATAAAGTATCAGCTGCTCCACATGCTCATTTCTCTCCACCCTTTTTGCTACAGCAATCTTATTTCCGCTTCCAAGACCTGCTAAACCCACTGTCCTCCTTCCCCTTAGTAACTCAGCCCAACACTATCCCTTCTTCCCCTCACTAGGATCAGACCCACTGGTTTCTTATAAGAGAGTGTAGCTTCATGATCTGTGTGAGGAATAAATATAAGCCAAGAATCTCTGCTTTAAATCATTACTGTGCTCATTCACATTCATTGCTGTGTTCATTCACATATTTATGTACTGAGGATATAAGAAAATATGACTCATTTGTGGATGTTCAGATACCTTGGAAGATGCAGAGTTCAAGCTGAAAAACAAACCAATAAAAATAAAAGTCAGAATTTATTTTGATAATATGCAAGCTGAGTTCAACTTTTAAGTGACCAGAAATTATTAAATACAAGAAATAAAAATAAGTTATTTTAATTACTAGGAAAATATTTTTACTGATTTCAACTCTTAGAAGGCTCAATCATATTATATTGGCTTTTTCCAGATGGATTATTGATGAAAGATTACTGAACTCCGCTGATATTTCTAGGGTGTTAGATCTATGACAAATGCGGAAATACTGAAAACACAAGAAATATCAGTTTCTGATTAGAAACTGATCCTTACAGAATTGTTAGCATGAGAAAACAAAGAATCTTCATAGCATGTAAAAGTGTAACACCTGAGACACTGGTCTCTCTGATGGAAAGAAATCCATTTCCTTCCAGTAGAATGCCAACAGGCTTCTATTCAACTCTTTTGAAACCAACAGAAAGATTCCTGCTGGATGCAATACTAGATAGAGTGCAATTAGAGTAATAACATTCCTGTAAACAAGGTAAAGGATTTAAATAATTTGGATGGTCCATTCTGAGTGACAGAAAGATGCAGGATGCAACAGAGAAAAAATTATGCAAATCAAAATATTGACTGCTACACAAAAAAGTGGTGGAAGAAACTTAAAATACAGACTGAACTACAACTAAAATCATCCTACTAGCTTAGGTACTGTTTGACACACAGAGCTTGATTCAGTTCTACATTACATCTTGTTCTACATCTGTGTATCATAGTTTAAATAAGTAGAAAACTGGAGTAGCCCAGCAGTGAAGGACGTAAGTGTAGGCCCCATACAGAAATGGAGTAAGGAGCATTTCCATGCTAGGAAACTTTTTAAATGAGAACCTTAATGCATGTAGGGTCTTATGCAACTGTTACAGAAAATGGTAAATATCTACAGATGTGTGATTACATCACTCTGCCAGAGAATTACAGAGTCTAGCCTTTCAAAATGTTACAAAGCTGCAGGTTGTTTCACACAACTCTTAACTCCTCTTTGCCATGGCAATTATTTCAACCTGCCTTACCTCTCTAAAAATCCATCACCTCTTACAGCTCCTTTGGGTTGGGAGCCCATCTCCCACAAACATCAACGGCAGTGTGTAAGTTATATATAGAACAGATTGTACCAGTGAGAGCCTGATCCAATTCCTGCAAAATGTCACAGGGGTGTTTTCATTAGTTTTAATAGAAAACAAGATGGATCTCAGAAGAATGTTCTAAAAACGTCCCATCTCAGATTACAAAGCCCATTTTGCTCACTGTGAAGCCAGTGGCAGATCTCTCTCTTGTGTCATTGCAGCAGAATCAGGTCTTAGCTTTTTGCTGAAAGAAAAATCAGTATTTTCCTGATATTTCAATTAAAAACTACTGGAAATACTTTTAAAAATTTAAACTAAAATGCACGAGGGTTTGGGGTCTTTTTGTTAAATTTGGATGGTTCCTCAAAAAGCTGGAAATGCAGTCACATCAGTATTGTTCTACCGGCAATTATTTGCTATCCACAAGCATAGTATTGTTACGCATGGTAAATGAAATACACAAATAAACATATCAAAGATTAAAAAAAACCTTAATTTTTTTCTTTTTGATTATTTAAGCTGTAGTTGTTCACAAAAGTATAACAAAACATTCAAAATCAATATTAACAGAGTTCTTGAGTATATTAAAGTTTATGATGTCACCATGGTTGAATAATTTTTTTCTTGCAATCTAAATATATAATTTATATTCTATTCTCCATGATAACTATGAAAAATTGTTTCAGTCTCTGTCCATTACATAATGACAGAATGCAAATTATTTCTGAAGCAACAGAATCTCCTATCAAACACACAGAATCATTTGACTACATTTAAAATCAGACACTGGTTGCCATGTTTATCTGAAGTGCCACTTCTGGATAATATCTTCTTTCTCACCTACATATTCCATTCCAGCACGCATTACTCTATATTCAAATTTATAACTCTATTACAAATCCATATTCTTGTGTTATAACAACTGTATTTAACAGTGTGGGAAAGTGTTGCATTAAGCTATATTATCTAATCACCTTCCAAAATTACAAAGGGTGATTTCTGAAGATGAAAGAAGATGTGAAAAATAGGCTTTGCCTTCCACTGTAGTAAAGGCATTGTGATTCCAGGTGTCCTTGAGTTCTTCTGAGAATTAGTTCTGGATTTATTAGCCAATTATTGAGAAAGATCTGTCTGTGGTCTGAGACTGACAAACCATAATTTCATAATACATAAAGCCATAACCTTTGAAGCAGCTAGTTGCAAAGTGAGATCATCCTTAAGCTAGCATAGGGTGGACTTCTGCTCTGTATCCTTGAATGATAACTATAAGATGAATGCATGAACGATATTCCATTTAAGCTGCACTTTTACACTGACCAGACAGACATCTGAAACAAATCCTTCCACACAAGTTTTTTTGTCTTGCTAAAAGAACAATAAGTTTTAAGAACTGAAGCAAAACGTTGGCCAGGGAAAAGAGCAACAAAAGCTGTAAAGAGAAAAATGTTAGAGAAAACTGCTCCACAAGGGCTTCTGGAGATGTGAGAGAGACGGTGAGAGGATAAGACCGACGGCAAGAAGAGGAAGGCAGGCACCAGATTTGGCTGCAATCTTCTGGCTTTTCCCCTTGTCTCATTTCCCGTTTCATTATGCGAGATGTCTTTCCTGTAGTCTTTCTCCTTCTGCACATTTTCAAATGCAACACCTTTCCTTCCCTCTTTCCCCACCTTGCATCTTCTACCATCCATCCTGTTTGATACAGTCATTTCCATTTTCTGTTTCATCACTCATACTAACAGGAGCAGAATAGAACCTCCTACTTAATTAGGCTGTGATTTTGGCAAGGATAAGGAACCTCTTAACAGGAGACCTGAAGCCCTATCATATCTATTATCAGAAAATGGTTTGTGAAACACCTGCTAACGATTGACAAAGAATAGAGAAATATTGCTCACAGGAGACTTGATCTGAGTGTGCTGACTTAGCCAAATACCATAAACCTACAAACAAGTCCATCAACTACAGTGGGACTATTGGTGTGCTTAAATATTTTGGTGGCTCAGGGTACAGTTCTTTACAGCCCTGAATCCTTGCTATTAACTTTCCTCATTTTTTTTCCAACTGTTAAATGGGATTAAAAAGATAAACTAAATTGTTACATTCTGTCATGTCATTCTGATCTCAGAGAAGTTACTGAAACACTCCTGAGAGGACATGTGCTAGTTGTGACTAAGATGCAGAGATAAGGAGTCTCTCAGGTTTACTAGGGGTAAGATATAACAGATAGAGTCTAAACAACAATTTAAAAAAAAAAAAAAGTTTAAGGATATCCTGACTGCTGTAATATGAGCAGGGGTGATGGTGGGTATGGAATAAACGACTGCTCTAAACAATGTTTTCTGGGTGTTGTATGCATACAAACAGGGAAAATGACATAACAGTATCTCATCACTGATGTCAGCTTTTTTTGCCTTATGTGGCCAAAGATTTTTTTTTTTAAACTGCTCTAAAAACTAAGCAAAAGGCCATTTTTAATTTCATCTACAAATGTCAGCAACATGTTGAGCATGCAGGGACCAATGCAAGCTGGGGGTTGGTGCTACATCCCTACACCTACAGCTCTCTACTATCTGCAGAACCACAAATTTTCTGAAATTTCACCAAAGCCATGCCTAGCACCCTATATCCCCCCAGACCTGTCATTTACCCCTGGCATTCTATATGCCAGCCTGCTGGAGACACTTCATCATTTCTTGCCTAGCCCTAAGCAGGCTACCTCTCTCACACACTATTGCTCCTAGACATGATCCGGCAGTTGAACAGCCAGAGGAGAGCCACGGATTTATGTATGGCACTAGGTAACACGCTTTCAAATTATTTCCCCTCCACAAAAAAAAAAAAAAAAGCAGTTGCTCTCATCACGCCCTCCCCTGTCCCTGATGGGGAAAATAATAGTGACATTTGTGGTGAAAAGGCAAAATGAATGTAAATGAAGTGGCAGGTTTCCTGTGGCCTGGAGGCCCTGGTTTAACTACCAGTGAGTTATGGTTCAACAAGGACCGCAAATCATGCGTAGATGTAGAGAGATCCTATCTACACCACTACGGTGTGTAACTCCACGCAATCAGAATGGAAACAAATCTCACTTGATACAGCTGTGGAAAACGCAAGCCATTTTTACAGCTTGCTTGTAATCTTCTATGTGTAAGTGCAAAAGAGAATACAAAAGGAAAATACTGAGGGCTGTCTACTTCGGTAGCCTTCTGATAGTCTGGAGAAGATAACTTTGGAATAGAAAAGGTTACCTAAAGGGAAAACCTTGTGTTTTCAAATAAATGCTCTTTAATCAGAAACACCTATTCCAGGTCTGAAATAGAAAAGTATGACTTACCAATTTGTTACCCCTTTTCAAGATTTTTCTGCCGCCTAAGAAGCTAGCCTGCTTTTGGATTAGACTTAATTTTATAATAGGAACTAGCTTAAAATTGATATTTGAGGACATAGGATAGTTTAACCCCTACCTCTTATCTCCCTGTGAACAGGGCTGTCTGGTGTTGGAAAGGAGAATCCCCTCAGCTAAAAAGATCACTTGCCGTTATGACCAGCAAAGATAAGATCATGGGAACAGAAATAAAAATATTCTGTTAGAGCAACCGCTGATGTGGTTACTCTCACAAACTAAGCAACTAAGATGCCAAATAAGGAACTCTGTAAAGCAGGGAAGTGATCTATTAGCTGAAGCACAGACTGCGTGTTTGCGACAGATGTTATGCTAATGTGGCTAGGTAATTATTATTACATTATATTGAAATGGGAGGCCTCTTCAGAAAACTGCTGCAGCTGAAACATGGTTGCACTGAAGGGCGGAAAATTGCTGCATTAGTCTGTCTTGCATCCATGTATCCTGAGTCCTGCAAAGTGTTCCAAAATTGACTCAGAATTTCTGACATGACAATAACATCATCAAAATGGGCAGGCATGAAATCTGACCTTTCCTTCTTTTTACATATGTATCATATAGTCACCCTGTCCATGTAATTCTGTTTGCGCCTTCTTCCATGAACTGCTTTCTTTAAAAATCCAGCCTGCATGTTATGCAGGGATAGACTTTTTTCAGTTCCATGCTCAAAGGGATTTAAATATATTATTTGCAAATAAGCAAACTCACTGACTATAATCTTTTAGGCAGCTTGTCCCGGGAGGTACAGATGAACAAACTGATCTTTGTAGGACTGGTACAAAAGATTGCCAAGGATCTTTTTAGAGACATATGGACTATCACAGTAAACTTTGTCTATACACTACTTTGCGTGGTAGCCTGTCTTTTTGTCAGTTGCATTGAATACTGTGTTAACTAGCCTGATTTCTTATGTGACAATTATATAAAACCTATGTGAGAGCCCAAAATAGCTCTAACACCAAGTGGGGCAAAGCCAGCTTTTAACAAAACTTTTGTCAACAGATTGGCAGATGAAAAAGTAATTGGTAGACAAATTACAGTAAAATAAAGAAGTAACATGGAAAGTGATAAAACAATTCACATTCATGAAACCTAAACCATATTTCCAATTATGCTACTTCTCTTTTCCCTGTTTTATACTGCCAGTTGTTTGGGGTGAGAATATTACCTGTTTCAGTCAATATTATGTCTCAGTATCATCTGGGGCCTCTGGGCACGAGTGTGACTCAAGCAAATAGTAACACATAATCAAGCCAACTTCAGTGAGCAGCGGCATGAATCACAAAAGCAATGGGCAATGAAGCTGCTGACCTGAAATACATACCTGGGCTGCTGGACACGTTTTGAGTTTGCAATTCTACACTTTCATTTAAAAAAAAACACATTCTTTTCGTGCCTCCTCTGGGTAGACTGCGAACTTTCAAAAGAATGATGCAGTGACAGATGTATAAACCGGCAAACACCCTTGAACACGGAGCTTCTTTTGAACCATCCCCGTCACGAGGCGTTAGTTCTGAGACACAGCTCAGGCTACGGCTATAAATAGCTGCAGAGAGCACTTTGCTACTGATCACCTCAGCCCCGCGCCTGAGGAAACGGGCGGGAACCAAGTCACCGCGGTAGGTAGCCGCGATGCGTCACCCACGCCATGACCGCTCTGCGTTTGCGACAGCAACACGGGGCCGGGCCACAACCTCCCGACGCCCCCCGATAGGCTCTGCGGCGCCGGGGACGGAGAGGAGGAGGATGGGCGAGGAAGGCAGGCCCGGAGGAAGCCGCCCGCACCCCGCCGCGGGTGACCGCCTCATCAAGGCCGTGGTCACCACAGTCCCTGCTCCTCTGTCCCCCTTCGCTGGCGCCGCTTAAAATGCCCGCCGCCGCCTCCTGCCCCACCCGGCGCAAGTTGCGCGGGATCGGCCGCGCTACCGACCCCGCTCCCCCCACCCCCGACCGGACACAGAACCGGGCACCGGCTACGCGCACCCCGGGGGGGGGAGGGGGGGGGGGGCCGCGGCCGCCTCTCCCGCTCAACCGCCGCCCGCCCCGCGCACGCGCGCGGCCCCCGCACGTCCTTCCCCCCTCCCATCCCCCCTGCGTCGCCCCAAGGTCACGTGGCGCCCGGGGCGGGGCGGGACCGCGCCGCTGAGGTGGCGCGCGGGCTCGCCCGCCCACTCGCCCGCGCCGTGGCGGCGCGCCCCCGCAACCCGCCGGCGCGCGCGCCCGCGCGGACGTGCACGCGCTGCGCCAACCGTCGCCGCTTGGCGCAGTTCGCATGCAGCCAAGCGCGGCTTTCCCTGCTCTCCTCTCCTCTTCCCCGTTCCCGTTCCCTGGCTGTTCCCCTCCGTTCAGCCATCCATCCATCCCTCCCTCCTCGGCTGACGCCGGCCCCGCCGGGCCTCGCTCGAGGTAAGCGAGAAGGGGCCGCTGCCGCCAAGTCGGCTTGGGGAGGGGGCGCGCACGGGGGCGGGGTGTCTGCCTGTGTGTGAGAGAGAACGGGGAGGCGGGGGCGCCGAGCGAGCCCGGACGGCTAGCAGGGGAAGGTGGGTGGCGGACGGCCTGCCCCGGCTGCCGGCCCGGCCTCGCTCCCCTCCCCAGAGAGGGCTTCGAGCGGCGACCGTTGAGTCCCCCCCCCTTAACCGTCGTTGGGAAGCGGGGACGGCTGGCCTGCCCGTCCGCCGGCGGTGCCTGCGCTCCCAGCCGCTGGCCTGGGTTCCCCGCAGCCCTGACCGGCGGCAACCGGGCTGTCCCGGTGTGCGGGGGTGGGGGGAAGGGGAAACGGGGAACATCCCCTGGCTGCCAGGTGTGCTGGATAGGTCGGGGGTGGGGGGCTGCGACTCTGCCTGTCCTGCTGGCCAGCGCTGGGTGACCCCTGGAGCTGCCTTCCAGCCTTGCGGTGACATGAGGGCGGCGTACCGTTTTGAAACGTCGGTTTTACTGGCTCTGCTTGGCGGTGCGACTCTTAATGTTAAAAATCGCGATACGTGCCTCGCTGCCCGAGCTCCTTCCGTTCTACGGATATGCGTTTCTTAAACTCGGGCTGTTAACTTGCCTACCTGCGGGGCACTCCTCCTTTGTTTTTTCTGTTTATCCCTGCTGGTGTAGGGAGTATGAAGTGTTAATCACTGGAAGTACACTGTCTGCATTTTTTGTGTATGTATTTGAGTTTTTGCCAAGTGCACGTCTAAATTAATTTGTGTGAACTGCATTTTTCCTCTCGTTAAGTGGTCACTGAGTACATGTAGCAGACATCAATGATTTTTAATAGAGCAAGACAATATGCTGTTTAAACGTGTGAATGTCCATCCAACAAAATGATGTCATAAACGTACCTGTGTTTTGGCTTCACTTTCGATGTGCACATCGTCTGATTACTTTTTTTTTGCAAACAAAATTCCATTGTTGTTACGAGAGAGAATTTGTTAGCAATATCCCATAACGGTATTTAGGATACCATCAGAGGAGAAGATGATAGACAATCCTACAGAACTCAGTTATTTGGGGTTTTTTTTGTTTGGTTTTGGGTTTTTGTAGCTTATAATAGCATTTCTCAGGGCAATTTTGAATACTGAGCTCTTAATTTTTGCAAAATATATGGAAAGAGGAAAAAATTTGTAGTGTTGTACACATTTTAAGAACGTACAGATGCTTATTAGTCGAAATGAAAAATCATAAGTCACAAAATGCCTTTGCTTTGTGTTACTGAAAGTGTGGGCATGTCAGTCACTCAGTAGATACCTAACCATTGTTTGTATGCATACTAGGCAACTAGCTCCAGACAGGGCCATCAGTTGTGCCTTCTGTCCTAGCCCCTGCTATAGTTTCTTTGCATCCCAGACATAAACAATTTCGCCATCCCTTACAAAAATCAAGGAAGATCTCTTTACTTGAATGGAGTAAAGGAATGATCTATGAGGTGCTCTGTAAAAACATATTACTATTATATAATAGACTATTAAACTGATAAGTTGAAGTTAAAAAGTTTCTAAATGAACTCGTGATGTCAGGAACTTTGAATGAAATGCTGTATTATCTGGTATTATTCTTAATTACAGTAGGAATAACTAGATAGCATGTAACATGTAAAGCGTTCCAGTTTCGCAGTGCAGAGAACTTTTTGTCCTTTGCATCTGGCAGTGCTGATCAGGAGCACTTTCTTTATGAACCTTTGATCTCATTGAAGTTGCATTTTAAGATTCTACAGTAACACAAAGATGTCATCTCTGTAAATATCTCAGTGTTACATAGGTAAGCAGAGATATTTTAAAATTGTAAATAAAATTATCCACTTCAAGCATAGTAAAAATGTTGCTGCTTTTGCAAAGAATGTTTCACTTAAAAATGAGTTTTTATTCTGCCTAGCTGCTATCTCGTCTTGGTTGTTACAAACACTCTAGTATGTAGTAATGTTAGTACTTACATTTCAGTTTGCAGGCAGGTTGATTTAATATGAAACTGTCATGCCAAGTCAAGCCAGATTGTCTTTGTATTTGAGGACAGAGCTTAAGCACACTTTTTGGGGATTTTTTTGTTTTGTTTTAATTTTGATAGAAATTTAATTTTTCCTTGTGTTTGTTTTACAAGGGAATTTCCAAGTAAAGGATGCTAGCTTCCCCTTCATAGTTAAGTATTTTATTGTTACCAGTTTCTTTCAGCTTTGCAGTAATGTAATTTGACATTAACCACCAGAAGTTGTCCTGAGTCACTCTTTCCCAAAACTAAGGGACACTTCCTCATTGCTGCTATCCGTACTGAGTGAACGGATAAGATTTTTAACTGAGGAACTGGCCCATTTCTTTATCCAAAGTGCTTAAGTTCAATACCAGAAATGTAAATATGTGAGGTAATAATAGAAAAGTCTCTGGTGTGCCATGTGACATTTTTGTGTTGGTCTGTGTGGCTGAAGCCAGCACATGCTAAGGCAGTCTTAGGCCATGTCTTTAGGTTTACTTGTCTTTTTTTAGACTGCATAACTGTCTCCTCAGGAAATGTACTTCTTCTGGATTGATGGTTATGAAAGGCCTATTAAAGAAAATGTGTAAAGGATTCTTTGCAAAATTCTTTCAAAGAAGTGCTTCCAATAATGAATTGTAGCTGAGATTCCATTAGAAATGGAAGTAATTCTCTCACTTGGCTAACAATAGAATTTAGTTTGTGATGTGAACTGAAATACAATGATTTAAAAAAAAAATTACTTAGTGGTAACTTAAAGCCATTCATTCCCCAAATGAAAAGTGTGCATGTTAACACAAACAAGAAATCTGTGAGGCTGCTTTACGGGTTTGTCATGTCCCGTGTAGACAGTGCAGACATACTATTGAGTGCTAGGGGTGAACAGATACATCCTTTGGACAGATGTGTTCTCTGTGTTCATTGAAACTCAATAATGCAAGTAGATTGTGTTTGGTGAATGAGTAAGCATATGCTACTTTGCTCAGCTGTATCTAATTTTCCCCTTCCCAACATCTCATGCTATGAATACCTTTGTGTGGGAATTCTCTGAGACTAGCATTTTTACCCAATTTTCTAATAAAATAGCCAAGCCTTATATGCAAATTAAATTTGTGGATGTTGTTCTATTTTGGTACATGTTCATCAGTTCAACAATATGGAGACTCTATCAAGTAAAAAAAAGGTTTCTTATTTATGTACACTATATTTAGAACTTTTTGGGTATTCCATATATGTGTTTCTCAGAATAAGTATATTTCTGTTCTTTCTTGTCAACCTGAAGATATGTACTAGTCTCAGATCTAGTATGTATGTACTAGTCTATATGTAGTATATGTATGTACTAGTCTGTATGTATGAGTCTATATGTAGTATGTAGTATATGTATGTACTAGTCTATATGTAGTATAGTATATACATATACTATATGTACTAGTCTCAGATCTAGAATTCACGTATCCATTCTAAAGATAATCAAATTATTCACCACTAATAGATCAGGATGCATTTCATGCTTAAATACATGACTATGTTCTTTTGCTTTGACTTTTAAATCCTGGAAAGTTGTAAGAAAATACAAATACACCTGAGGCAGATCAGTGCCTGGAAAGAAACCTTTTTAAGTGGAGAAAATAGAGAGATAAGGGGTTGCTCATTAGGGAAGTGCTTAGTGCTTTCTAGAAACATACAGGAAAAGCTTCATCTGCTTTCTCTCATCTCATGTAAAAATTAGATAGATGGTGTTTCTTTTCAGAAACTTTGGTTTCTGTGGTATATTTCTAGAAATAAGTTCAACCAAGGATGATTTGGCTGTAGAAGAGTCTGTGCTGCTGGAAATAGATATGTCAAGTGTGGCAGGTGCTTGCGTGGGATGTGGCCTTGCAGATTCCAAAGGGGTGCACTCTTGGATTAGCCAGTTACTTCTTTTCAGTACCTTGAAAGAAGT
Organism: Gymnogyps californianus; assembly: GCF_018139145.2. NCBI lineage: Eukaryota > Metazoa > Chordata > Aves > Accipitriformes > Cathartidae > Gymnogyps > Gymnogyps californianus. Next base: position 53,636,698 of record NC_059472.1, on the reverse strand, counting down.
TAAGGTCTTCATGTACATAAGAACTTTTTGTGTGCATGTAACCTAAGTTTTTGATTGAACTGATCATTTTAACAGTAAAACTCACTTTATGGACTCTTAAAGTATTCTTTGTTCTCACTGAAGTTCCTTTGTAAACAGAAAAAAAGGTAACTTAAAAAAAAAAAAAAAAAGAAGAAAATGCTCAAAATAATACAAGGAAAGATGCCATAATACCAGAATCAGATGATTCATAGTAGATCATACAGATATAACTGTTGACACATTACAAAAGGGCCAAGTCCAAATAAACTGCAGATTTCCTTTCTTGCTATCTTTTTTTTTTCTTGGAGATAAAAAAATACTTAAGCTGCACTGAATAATATTCTAATTTGAATGGCCCTTGACTCTACCTGACAGGAGATCTTGGAGGCATTGAATTTACCATCTTGCATCATAGATGGAAAACTAGACATTTGATTTTATTAATGTTTAACCACCAGTTTAGTGGGCAATACATTGCTTTTGTATCACTGGTGTTTCTCTAACATCTATTAACTGCTTGGATTCTTATACCATGCTATTATTACTTGTGATAGGTTTTTTTCATTATTTTTGGGTTTTGGATGGCTGGGAATTGTGGGTAAAAGCAGGTAACACTGCCTTTTAGTCTTTTTCAGCATTTTTGAGCAGAACTTGATTTTTAGTTGCACGTAACTTTGCTAAAATGGAAAATTTCATTCCAAGTTATATTAGCCAACTTCAGCCTTTATATGGAAAATTTTAGCAAGTATATTCATTTTTTTATAAGAAGTTAAACTTGATGGTATGTTTCCACTCTACTAGAGGAAAAACTCTAGCTGTTTTTTCTTAGAAAAATTCTCATGTCCCTTTCAGAAGGGATCTGAGGCAGATGGTCTTCATTCAGCATGTCTTCTGTTATTCATGTCTAAATTTATTTTATTTTGGCAAAGTTATTAGCCTTTGAATGAGGTTTAAAAGTCCATATTGAGAATGGATAGGCTTTTGCAGTTAAAAGTAACAAAGGTGCTGTATTGAATGTATTTTACCACAAGCTGGAGAGAGCAGAGCTTTATTTCCAGTTTCAGTAAGCAGATGCTTTGAAGGTTGGGGATAAAGGCCCTTTTCCAATGTCAGCATGAGGTGTGAGACTGAGAACTGTGGTGCTTAAGTCTTGGTTGATAGTAAGTAAAATGATATGGGGCAGGATGGGGTGAAGGAGACATATGGGACATGAACAAAAGTTGTCCCATATTTGCTGTATCTATTAGGATAAGTTAATTGGAGAAGGATTTGTCTCATTCATTTGTCTTAGCATATTTATCCTGATCTCTGAGTGAATTGTGATTGTGTACTGATAGAAGCTCATGTCTATAGGATTTCTGCTTCCTTCCTTCCAGAACTTAGAATGACATGTACCGATGAAAGCTGGGGAAATGTCCTGTAGCTGTGTTCTGGCCACACTTGTTCTATGGTTCCTATACAGTACAATCAAATAACTTAAATGTAATTTTCACAGGCAATCAGACTTTTTTTTTTTTTTGTAATGACCAATGACCATCTGGGATATGTAAATCTGATTAGCAGCTACACATGTAGCCTATGGAAGCAGTGTTTTGAATATGCAAAGAGGTAAAAAATGGAGGGAAACTCTGCAAAATCAAGTTTTAACTGTGGTAAAAGCCCCTGTATTTTTAATTTCTAATCTCCTGGCCTAAGTTTTCCATTGCATAGGTGAAAAAAGTAATACTGTGTCTCTGGGATGCTGTAAAACTAAATGAATGCAATCAAATATGTTATGAAGGTTACTATAGAAAAGTACCATTTAAAAATGGAATCATACTTCCCATCAGGGATTTTGACTAATAAGCAATGCGATAAGATGTGTAGACCCACAAAGAGCAGCGGAAAAAAAGTACATAGGATGATGACTGATCTTTGTCAGCAGTATTAACTTGCATGAGGCTAGTGAAAAAACTCATATGTGCTCTCTGAGGCTAAACCACGGTAAAATCTACCCACACCAAAGAGCTGGATTAAGGTTGCATGAAAAACATTGCTTCTAATACTTCCAAATTTGGGGTATTTGCTTTTCAAAACTAAAGCTAATTTTCCTGTGTAAATTGTAAGTAAATAACATAGTACTTAAACTTACTCAGAGGGAATTATATTTTATTTACTTTATTAATATTGAGAAATAAAAGACAAGGAGGCTTACTAAATGTGCAAAGCTTATTACCTGTTTAAATCTTACCTTACTGCAGTGATGGCAATTTTATCTGTATTCTAGAAAGGCTGTCTTCTAAAACACTTTTAGAAGCTTTGAAGAAAATAACGTCAATCTGAAATACTGAACAATACTGAAATAAATAGATATAACAGAAAATTGTACACAAAAATAACATAAAACTAAGTCAAAAGTGTTTGAAAAGCACTGTCTTACAAAGCTAGCTTCCATTCTGCTCATAACTGTGTTTTTTACTGTATTTTAATGGAACACACATGATAAACGAATGATAAACAAGCAGAGGAAAATTGAGTGTGTCTAGTAATTCTTAATATACTATGAAAGTACTTGTCATGTCTGCTAACAAAACCAGTGATTTTTTCCTGTGAAGAGCCACATTAAATACAAACTTATTCAGCGTACAGAAAAAGGCCCAGAGGTGGTAGCAGCTTATTGCAACCCTCCTGCAGATCTAGCAATTCCAACGCTCAATTTAGGAGTTTGTCATCAATACTGATTTAGTTTTGGCCTTGAGTGTAGTTCATTAATTATTTTGGAAACCTACAAGCCATTTCACTGCATCCAGTAATGTGATTCATTGTCCTTGCATCAGAGGCTAATGCATAAATTTACAAAACCTAGAGGAGGATAGGATAGAGTGAAGATGGTAGTAGGATCCTATATTATTTTTTAGCTTGTAATTCAAGAAGTAGTCCAGTCTTCTGTAGCAGACACAAAGTAACATGGTGGGGGTGGAGAGAAGATGCATGGGTTTAAGGTAATGCGAATGTGTCTATGTTGCGGGAATATTAATGGTCCTCAGAGAATGTCTCTCCCATTCAGGGGTAGAATTGTTTCCTTATGCTACTACACTTCCTTAGTTATTTCACCTATCCATGATACTATTTCGAGAAGTAATGCCATTTCCTCAGATCAAAAATTATTTCTTATTCTCAGTCATGGAGCTAGGTATACAATAAGCTTGTATGTATTGTCCATGCACCCAAATTATACTGCTTTAACAATTCAGTTTAAAGAAAATAGGAAAATTTCCACAGGAAAAAATGTTTATTTTAGTGTGCATTGTTTTTGTATGGTTTAGTATAAACTTGACACCAGGTCAGGTCTCTTTACTATTATAATGCAATTTCAAAAAAGGGGAGGGAAATAGCTCACAAGTACCAGACTCTGAAATGTGATCAAATTTGTCCTATAAAACATTACTAGCTAGCCCAGTGAAACCATCAGCAGAGAGAGCAGGCACATGAAGTGGCAGCAGGCATTCTTGAATTAGGTGTGCAGCAGGCTGAACTAGGACTTTGAATGCTGCTACAGGTGGTAGAGTTGCAACAGTGGGCGAAAAGTCTCCAAGTGAGCTAATGTAGACTTTGCTTAAGAATCATTAACTAAATCCCTGTTTCTTTTCATGGGAGCTTCAGCTAAAGTCACGTGACCTGATGTAAAACAAGATCATACCTATCAGTGCAAACATATGGCCAAGTATGTCCATGTTATCACTTATCTCAAAGAGCGCAAGGGGGCTGTGACATTTCAAGCAAAGCCTATTGGTGAGGGAGTTTCTATGCGAGCTTTCTTAAAGAAGTGCTTCCTTTTTAATCATAATACTGTGTGGGAAAGTATAGCAAACATTTTTCTCTAAGAGACCAGAAGATTTACATAATTCTTCTGCTTCTATGGAAAGAGAAGAAATGCTGATACAACATTTTGTTATGGCTGTAAGCTTTGCATTTACCTGTACTGTGGGAAGTTAATTTCCTGTTTTCTGAGATGCATTTCTCAGAAAAGGATGGTTTTGAAGATGACTTCAATAGAACTGTTGTTCCTGCCCATGAAAGGGTTCCTTCTGGAATCTTGGTGAGTTGGACAGATTTATTGCCAAGTATGGGTATATAATTTCCTATGGCATAGTTAAAATATATAAAAATTGACTGCCTATGTTTAATAGTATGTGGAAGACTTTAATTAGGCATTCAACAGACTTACTTTGTTTCCCATTTTTGTTCCATAAGTGCTCTGTGCAGTACTAGGAGCAATCCTAAACCCAAATTAAAATCTTCATTTAGGAGCAAAGATGTTTCTGTTTGCTTGTTTTTGCCGAGTAGACCTGATGCTACAGTGGTCCTGTTTCATGTGGTCATTCCCCCCCCCCCCCCCCCCCCCCCCCCCCAATCTTTTCAGGGTACAAAATAGAAACTAGTAAAACACTTGCTAAAGATTTTCTCTGGTTAAGGAAAGCTCTTGCCTCATAAATATATATACATGCAAATATAGGCAAGATGAGATAAATTGAGGGAAACCATTGCTATGCATGTTTATTTTTTCTACCTAATCTCTTGAAACAAATGCAACTTCTTTACTGTTTACATCATGTGGCATTACACTATCTTTTAATCCTGTAAATGAATCTCTTGTAAGCGAAGATCTACATTTAAGTAACTTTTTTTTTGCAGTGATAGTTACAATTCATGCCCTCTAAAGCTGTATCTCTCTGGAGCGATCTAATGGCTTGCCTTTGAGTAACTTGCAGTCTTGTTTTTCTGTTGTTGACCTGGGCATTTGTAGTGTTCATGTTCATACGGGTGCACCTGTATAAAAGGTGTTGGCTTTAAGAACACAAAAAATGCATTTACCTTTATGAAAGCAGTACTCCAAATGCACAGAAAACACAAATTCATGGACAGCTTTTTGATTATATCTTGTGTCTGTATATGGATATTGCTGAATAACATATAAAAATTGTTTAAGAAAACATGTTGGTTTTGTAGCAGCCAGAATAACATCTTTGTTAATGGTACATAGATATAATTCCTATTCACAAAACCTCCCGCTCAAGTTATGCTAATGTAAGCATTTCCTGGTGATGAGTTTTGAAAATTTGGCTAATCTAGCATGTAGAGCATGTTAGATGCATGTAGAGCATGTTAGATACTTAATCTGAGCTGTAGTACTGTTTAATCATTATTTCTGAGAGCCATTCTATTCCTCATTGCTGTAACATGAGGAAGTCAACCAACATATGCAAGGTTAATTTTAGTTTAACTGATTTGAGTATTTTATAGATGGAGGCACAGAATTTTATTTTTAGTTCTTGAGCTTCCAAAGTAGATCTTTTCTTTTCTTATTTTGTATTTGCTTTTATGCTCTCTCTCTCAAATAAAAGAAAAAAAAAGCAGTTTCAGTTTCTGCTTTTTGCAGTGTAATAGCTTCTTGCCAGAAAAAAATCTCTTTTATTATATAGGAAAGAGAGATCCTCTCCCCCATTCCAATTACAGTTGCACTTAGCTTAGAGGTATTAATACATTCAGCTATAAGATTTTTTGCAAACTAGGTAGTATTGCATAAACATTCAAAAATCAATCTCTCTGGAGCCTCAAAAGTCACAAAAAGTGTTTTTCTGCTGTGAGACCTTAGGAATTGATAGCCTTTTAATTTGCTAACCTAGAAGAATAAGCAGTAGTGAGCTACATTAGCTTTTATGCAGAGTTCTGGAATTTGACTGCATGAGGTAATGTATATACTCTGGATATCAAAATAAATAAAACTTAAAAGCTAAACAGTATTGTGAAATATTGCTGCGTTGCCCTTTCTTAGCTTGTCTTGTCCATCAGACTTCTGTCTTGTGGAACTGGAAATTGGCATGCTTTTTAGGTTCTTGTAGCAGGTTATGAAGGCATACTGCTCTCTGCTTTTCTCTGCTTTCAGGACAATGACATTTAACAAATGTTTACTAAGCATGAAATAAAGAGTGTTATCGAGGAAATACTTCGTTCTACTGGTTATTCTGTGATCAGGCTGTTTCTATCGCATTTGCAAGAATTAACACAATAACATTTTACACTGTTCCTCTCTATGGTCAGATTCAGTACTACTCACTGCAAGTTTTCCAACAATATACAATAAAACTTAAAGCAAAAAAACCCGCCGAAATTTTAAAATCTCCTAGCTGGGGTTCTATTGACATTTGAGATAAACATCTCATGTTTCTCAGGTATGTAGTCACACTTTATTTCTAATTGATCATTTGCTTGCTACAGTTTGAACTTTCTTAAATAATATGTTTATCTTACAAAGTGAACCATTATGTTAAAAGCTGAACTACAACCTGATAAGCAATAATATAAATTAGTTTCTGATCTACAGTTCTGTTTACACAATGTACAAAACAATGTTTGCATTAAGACTTGGATCATAAAAAGCTTCTTTCCTTATAAATGTTGTTTTAAATACTCAATACGTTCAAAAGTTCATAACTTTTTCACATGTAAGAGGTTATTCTGTTTATGTATGATCATAAAAGTGGCTGTGCTGTGAGCTACAGAAATATAACTGAGATCTATAAAAGATAACTTTCGCTACAGGAAAGCAAGAATATATGTAAAATAGATGAATGCTTCAGTCTTGTGGGTTTTTTGGTGATTTTCTGTGGTTAGACAAGGTCAGTTAGCATGTATGTGAGGAAAACTAGATTATTTATCAACTGAACTCAATTCTTAGCAGTTGGTGTGAAATTTTGATCTTTTAAACAGTCACTACTTAAATGATAGAGAATTCCTTGCTAATGTCCACTTCCCGAGTCCTATTCACTGAAATGAAATATATGGAATGGAGACTCTATTAAGGACTTCTATTCCTGATTGTGCCAAACATTTCTTTTAACAAATTCAGTCTCCTTGGTGACATGAAGTCAACTTTTCTTTGTAAGCCAATATCATAGACTCCTCTTGGAAGTGGCCAAGGTGTAGCCATGAATGATAATAACTATGTGTTAGAGAATTTTTCCTAAGATAAAAATAAAGAATAAAGATTGGTTGTCATTGTAGGGGGAGACTAATTGCTTAAACAGTAAAGCAGAGATACTGCTACCTTTCTGTGTTGTGTTACAGTTCCATGAGATGCAGCAAGTATCTCACTTGTCAAAAGGAAGATGTTCAGTTCCCTGCCCTAGCCTTTTTTTCCTAGCTCTCTGGTGCTGCTGTGTGCCTCATGACTCTCTGGTGTTTGTCATGTTCTTTGCGAGCTAATCTAATTTACTAACCCACTGAAACAAACATCAACAACAAAATGGGTGGACTTCTGCCAGTTGTGTCAGTGAGCTAAAATCAGCTCATTAAGAGGGTCAGATGAGGAAGGGTTGAAGTGAGACCTCCCCTTTTTAGCAAGAGTGAACTATTATTTTGTTAGCAAGCAGTCAATCTTATAGTTGTACGTGAAACTACTTAGAGATGAAACTGAATTTTATTAATCACTAATATTGATAGGGAGTCCATTCTGCTAATCTCATTAGTGACTCAATGACAGTCTGTTCTTTTTGTCTTCATCAACCATATCGTACAAAAGCTACAGGACAAAATTCTCTAGCATGTTACCTAGCATAGTAATTCCGTGAATAATTTCAAAACAGTTTTAAATCTGGATTGGAAAACCCCCATCTTCCTTTTTAAGTCTCGTGGAGAGAAAGGAATTTTTTTTCAAAAATCTGAATATGATTAAGTAATGTTAGGCTTGAGAAGCCTGAGATGGAGAAAAATACTTCCGTAGCCGCTGTAAGTCTGTGAAAGTAGTTTTAGACTTCCTGCATGTTTACAATTATATTGGTACTATTAGATGCTACAAAAGTAGCTTCCTTTCAAATGAGTGCAATATACCCTGTGTTACTGTAAGGAAGACTTTGAAGGCTCAGAACAGAAATAATTGATTAATTACCGAGATAATGAAAGCAGTATCAGGAGGAAGAACTCTTGTAGTGCAATACAGTTTTGTTTAGAGGCATTAAGAAAAATCCTAAACCTTATTCAGAGGCTCATAAAAATAGATTAGCAAGTAGACAAAGAAATTCACTGTAGACTTTTTTTTGTAGAAATATTATCCCAAAATAGAATTTTTACAATTTAAGCCCCGTTATGTGTTCAGTGTTGTGTTTTGCTTGTTTGCAGTGGCTCTTTGTTCTCCCAAATACTACCCTTAACTTCAGAGGCATGCAATTGCTTGGATATATTTGAAATGAGTGTGCAGCAGTCATTTGGGTGGGAGGTGGGAGAGGGCAGAATGAGGAAGGGTTGCACTTGGGTTTCTATTGGAACACCTTCACGGTTTTCCCTCCTCTTTCAATTAAAGCTCAGATGTTCTGAGAAATCTTTGGACTTCATTTCTTATTGGCAGTCATAGTTCACATTGTATTCTTAGTCTGAAAGACTTGCAGTCATTCAAAATTCGTTAATTCACTTAAGATTTTTTAATGGATTAGACAGAATGTTTGATAAGTGATTCTATGTGTTCTTTGTTTATCTTGTTTGAGTATAGCATAATCTTCTTATTGTGTGCATCTTCCTTTCCTTGTATTCTGTCCTGAACTCACCACTCTCATCTAGTTAGATTCCTTCACCTGGACTACATATTGTTCTTTTTTCAATTTTCTGAGTATGAACAATCACAAAAAACTGTAAAAGATTTTTCTCTTGCTGAAACTTTGTGAAACCTGTTGGAAAGTAGTTAGTGGGTAAGATAACTCTTTACACTTAATATATTGCATGAGTGTGTAAACTTGGTTAAGACTTGCTTTTCACATATGAAAATGTAGTATTTGGAATTTAGTGTTTATTCTTTAGGTGTAATTTCTGTGGAAATAATGGTTGTTAGCAGGTGAGTCATCTGCTTCTCGTGGATGAGAAGTGTGTTCAGTACAAGGTCATGTTGCTAGGTTCACTGTGTTTTTGCAGAGCAAACTTTACTTCAGCAGCTGTTTTAGATACAGGTACCCACAAGCTTCATTAATTTAGAGAATTATACATTTAGAGAAGTATACATTGTAACTATAGATGATACTTATTGTAGTTTTATTTGATCAAAAGTTAATGGAAGAGTCTCAGTAACTTTGAGTATCTGGCATCACCTACCACAGGTGGAAGTCTTGCTCATCTCAGTTTTAACTTCTGAAGGTCGATGACAGTGCTTTTCAAGAAAGGTTTTTAAAAGTTCATGATTTTTATGTTGCAAGAGGTTTTAGTATTTGTTTCACGGCAAATAAATTCACTGGTGTTGTGCTTTCCTTATATAGGAAGAAAACTGGATTTCTTCTGTATTTGTTTTCTCCACACTCATTCTCAAACTCCTCTGTCTCCCATTAGATCTTTTGATAATTTCTTTAGGGTGACTCAGCCATTTTAAAATATAGAATTATAAAGGAAGAGTTACATGTAGTACACTGTACATAACTCTTCCTGACTTTTAAGATTTTTTTGCATCCTTATGTAGAGTTATCTCCATTTTCAACAGAGGATCAATTGTATTAAATAGGCAGTCTTCAGAGAATGAATTTGTCTTTTTAGCTTATCTGAGTAATTAAACATCACTTGAATCTAGGCTTTGGGGTTTAAAAATGGCATGCTTCGAAATTTACTTTAAAATGTTTGAATACTCATATGTTCAAGTTAAGCTATTAAGAATAGGTTTTATAACTCTGGAGACTGTTAGTAATATAAGAATTGGCTCAAAATTCTGTTGACTCTTGAAGGCATTTGTGTAAAGCTTGTTACAATAATCAGAGTAATTGATAAATGACATTGCACATCTATTTAGATGTTTTTAAAAAATTAATTTTAAAAAACTTATGTTTTTAAAATTTATTTACTTTTTTTTTTTTCCCCTTCCTCTCCCGTAGTCTCAGACTATGAACTACGTAGGACAACTTGCAGGACAAGTCCTGGTTACTGTGAAGGAGCTGTACAAAGGCATTAATCAGGCAACCCTTTCAGGATGCATTGATGTCATTGTGGTCCGGCAACAGGATGGTACATACCAGTGTTCTCCTTTTCATGTCCGATTTGGGAAGCTTGGTGTATTGCGCTCTAAAGAAAAAGTGGTAAGTTCAGAAAGTGGGCCAAAACAAAGTTTTGAATACCAATGAATTCCCTTTTTTCCCCTCTTCCTTCCTTCCCCAGCCCCCCACATATCCAGTTTGCAGGCCGATTTAGTACAGAGCAGTTTCTCATATATGCTGTACAGAGTGATAGTTTTGGAATGCAAAACAGAACTTCCTGTGGTAATCTAAGGACTCCGCAAAAAAATACTGTGAAAGAAAAGCTTTGACAGCTCTTGAGCTATGCAAAAAGGATAATACAAACATACAGACTTTGCAGTCTTCAAATGTTTACATGGCCATTTATTTACTTATTTAAGTATGCTGGGAAATAAATGCTTAATGCCATTTAACTGATCCCTGATGTTGCAAGCAACTATTTTTGGAATGTCTGGAGGACAAATAGAGCATGTCTTAAGGGTTGGTGACCTATCATAAATACTACTCCTTGTTAGCTCTGTTCAAGGCTGATATGCAGTAGAAAATGCAGTTATTAATATCCACAAGCAAATAAAAACTGGGACTGAGGCTTCATTCCTGTGTGGGAGTATTTGAAAGAGAACCTGGTACAATTCCCTGTCCAGCCAATCTGACTGTGGCGCTGCCCGAGCAGATTATCCTGCCATCCCCTTTCCATAGGCTTTAGTAATTGCGCCTAGGGAGTGAGCTGGATTGCATTGTAAATTTGAGTGAAAAATGAACCTATTGTGGGGGGACTTTACATTACTGTCAGTAGGGAGTACTGTGTATGGCAGTATTGCCTGTGGGTGTGCTACCAAAGGATGGATTGGTTTAAACAGATCATAAAACCTCAGGATTATATGCTGCTTTTCTAAGAAGTGAAAGGACACTGCAGGAAACTACCCCCATCTTTATATTTTGTTGTAAAAGGAGAATAAAATGCAACTAAAAGAGCAGTTATGTTAGGGGGGTTTTTTGTTAACGGTCCATACTGGGAGTTACATGCATTAAAGTTGTAAGTTTATCATAGTAACACAGGCTAGCAGCAGTTTTCTTGTTTCATTTTTTTGTTTTGATTTCCCACTTGCTAGTGTTTTTCTTAATGAGTACGCTGATGACAAAATGTTGATTTTCCTTAACAATTCTGCAGCAGATTACATTACAGTTTTTCAGCGAGGTACAAGAGAGGTGGTATAGCTGTAGTTTTTCTAATGTCTAAGCAAGTGAGATGCGCTTACAACAGGAGTGATCTGAAACTTGAGCTTGCTAAATGTCTTTAATTACACTTCTGAGAAGCTGAACCAAATTTGAGAGGATTTCAGCTTCTGGGTACCTCTAAAAAGCTGTTGAATAGTAGAAATATCTACTGTTGGTACCTGCTGTACTAGGCTGTCAGCGTAGTTCCCAGCTTTTGCTTGAGTGGATGGCTGCTGCTTCTTACTTCCTTCATCCTTGGAGTTGCCATTCTGCATTTGAGTGTTCTCTCCATAGTCAGTTGAATGTTTATTACTGCGTTGTGTACACATTTTTCTCTGGCATGTTATGAGGCCGAGATCAATTGGTAGTCTCAAGATGTATGGGAACACAAGATACGCGTATCTGTGCTTCAGCTCTATACTTAAGATACATACTGAAGTCTCCAGAAACCAGCGTGAGGTATAGGTACTAAAATTAAAGATGTTTGTCTGTCTAAATCAGCATAGAGAAAAGGTTGAAAAAAAGAAACACTAAGACAATTTTTTTTTTTTAAAAATTCATGTTACTGAATTGGAAATTCAAGAAAATATTTTAAGAATTAACTGTGTTCAGTAGTGAAATAAATATGATTTTCAGACCAAAACCATTCAGTTCTTGTGGGCAAAAAGAAAAGCTGTTATCTTAAGGATTTGGGTATAGTCCCCATTCATGTTTGGTTATCTACCTGTAATTTATCATCTCCTATGATTGGGTTTCCTTGACTAATGGTTTTATTCTCGTAAATGTGCGAATAACAGAGTGGATTAGGATGCGTGGATACTGTCTTTCTTAACACTGTGGTGGTGGTGGTTTTTTCGTGGCAGTCCATGTGCTAATCTTAAAATTAGTCCTCTTTCCTTTTTGACTGGTCATTTCATATCATGGTAACTAACTATGAGTATAAGTATTCATATCACAGTACTAGCTGTATAGCTTGGGGTGTAATTTTTCTTTTGTATTGGCAGGAAACTAGAACTTGAGTAATGTATGTATTGGATATCTCAGAGCAATTACAGTATTTAACTTGGTCTCCTTTTGACAAAAGTGTCTAAACTATATATAACCTGAAATGCCATTGGCATTTTCTGCAGTAAGGCAAGTCCATTGTATTTCTGACATGTATTAAATTATTTTTAATTAGCTAGGCTAAATGCAGATATACAGAAACCTTTAGATAAGCAGATTTACTGGAAAAATAAGGTAATTTTATCTGAATAATGAACACATTTTGTTTGGAAAAATTTGGAATGGAACTTAACTGGATGCCCAAGATTTCACAAAGAGGAGGAAGTAAAATAGTTGTATCTTGGTTTTAGAAAGACACATGTTTTTTTATTTCATACATGTGGGGAAGGCTAATCTCTCCCTCCTGTGCAATGTAATCTAAGTCAAAGTACCTTTTTATGAGAATAAAAACATTCTTCCTCTGATGAAAGCACTATGGTTGCAGAAGAGTTGTGGTCCTATGTCATATCCCCATAAACTGACGAGCAGGAAAATCTGAAACAACTTTAACTGAGTTGCAGAAATAATCATGGCAAATCTCTATCCCTTTGAAACAAAGCCTGCCTCCAGGAGGCTTCCAGTTTGTCATCTTGAACTTTTGGTATTCAGGACTCAGATTCATACCAGGCCCCGATTCAGGTTGAGCTTTAAACATATGAACATGAACAGACTCAGTCATTCTTCCAGGAAATAAAGACTAGATCAATGATTATTATTCATGCTTCTAGCTCTCCAAATTAGTTGAACAAGATTCAGTCTTTAGATGTTTTCTATTTTTTTCCAATTTTTCTTGTAGGTGTTAGGCTCTCTGCTAGAAGCATGATGTATTTTGCAGGTTAACAAAATAAAAACCATTATTATAACAGACTTCTTTCAAAAAGCAGAGGGAGGAGAAAGAGACATGATTATACAATGGAATAAAGTTTACTCTCAGAGCTAAGTGGGCCTTGAGGTCAGTGGTTTCCCCTGTGATGAATTATTTACATTAAATTGTCTCTTTCCGCAGATTGATATAGAAATTAATGGCGATGCTGTTGATCTTCATATGAAACTGGGTGACAATGGAGAAGCTTTCTTTGTACAAGAAACTGAGGAGGAAAACGTAAGGGCTTTGTGCTTCATGATGGCTACAATGCAGTATTAAGAGTAATGTGTTAAAAATATTTAATATAGTGTTGTCAATATTGTAACTTTTATGAAAGCTAGATTTTCTGTGACTGAATCTTAACATCACTTTCATACGCTGCCAAGATGCTTGGTGCTTTGTACAATTCTGCTACCAGTGATAATAAAGTAACTAATTCTTTGTTTTATTAGAGCATTATTTGAAAGATTTGTTGAAATTTTTTTACTTTGTTTTAGTATATTCATTCTTGTTGACTGCAGTTATACAGATTATAGTGCCTTATAATAATTTTTGCCTTAAGTTCTTATAGCTTGTGCTACTGATCTCTGTACTAATTAAGGTTGTCTATTTTGGCATATTTTTAATTTGTCTTATAATTTTTAGCACAGTTTTTCACAATTTTAGCTATGAAACTTTCACCAGTTAACAGTAACTTCTTCGACTTGAGAATTCTTCTTGTATTATAATACAGTAATTAATTTCCCAAGAACCTATTGCAGCTGGAAGCTAATGAGCCTCTGAAAAACAGGAATAATGGTTCATTTTTAGTCTGATTTCCTAAGGATATGGGACCTATGTAATCACAGTATTTGTCAGTCTTGAGCTTTGGTTTTGATCCCTTTTGAATCTGTTGGCATTTTTCAGCATGACAGAAGGAAAGAGGTTCTAAATACAAAGTTCCAAAAGGTATAATGAAAATAGTCAGTTAGAGGAGAGAGAAAAAAATTTTGTCTCAGTAAAGTAAAAGATGAAGTGTTAATTTGCTGTTGTTATTAGGAATCAGAGTCTTTCAAGGAAATGAGCTTGATCCACTTTTTAGTTTAGGGCACTGCTTGTTTATTGTGAGGGATTGGAGGAAGCTCTCATTTTGAAAGGAGTTAAATGTAATTTAAAGTGGAAGGAGAAAATAAGCATTAAGACCCCAAATGATAACTTAGGGTAGGGTTTCATAACCTTTAAGAGAAAGGAAGGTTGGGTTCTCTTTTAGCATACACCATGATTAAAATCAAAACTGAAAGCAGTTTTTTATAGATGTAGGCTGTGTCAGCCATTGATGGGAACTGATCAGTCTTAAGACTTTCAGAAAGCAAGGGTGATAACCACTACCTTTGTCCCCAGTACAATGTTTTAAAGGAGCTATTGCACTTGCTTAGTATATTTTAATTTATAACAAGAGTGCCTTATCTGTGTATAATGTGTTCTGGAAAGCTGGTAGTTCGTGCCAAAACTATAGATCGAGTTAGCTACAAAGCAGAGGACAGAGTTGTTTTTAGTGCTTCTAGACATTTTTTTCCTCAGTATTTCTGCTACTGATCAACATGTCCTTGTGGTCACCTCTTGAAGCTATGCTTAAGGTATAAACAATAAAGCTCTCATCGAGTTCTTGATGGATTCAGAAAGGCTCTTTTAAGTGATCAGTCTTTGCTGTTTTCACATCTTCACATTCAAAAGTAACACCACATGCCTCAATTCACATAAATCAGGACTATTATAGTGTAACTTTCAGGCATCATTTTTCAGCCAGTTTTCTTTTAACTTTTCCTCTGGTTTTTTAATTTTGTCTTGTTATTCTGGATTATCACTAATTGTATAGAATATTAACTTTATTTTAGGTGCTATCATTTTATTTGGAGGTTTTTCACAATGCAGAATCTGTGTGTCATTAGTGCTGTATAAGGCTGTATTTTGTTCTCCTTTCTCCACTTCTCTCTACTTTACAACCAGTGAAACAAAACTTGGTCTGTAACACTTAACTCAATGGAAAAATTGAATTTAATATTAAATAATAGCAGTTCAGACTTTGAACACCTCAAAAGTAGTATCAGTGCTCTGGCTGTTTCTGATCACAGTGTAGTTCCTGACTAATCTTCTCATAAGAGTCCTGTAAAGTAACAGGCATCTTGTAATTAGTTCTAGTCTTACCATGAAATTGAGCTCCATAACTTTTTCTCTTTCTCCTCGCTATGCAAATTCCATTCTCTTCTACTTTTTCCACTTTGTCTTTGTCCCTTCACCCTGTGTTTCTTTCAGTGTAGGTGTCAATACCTTTAAAGTTTCTTGTTATGATGTAAATAAACCCCAGGCAGTCCATTGGTAAAGCTTTTCCTTCATTTGAATTGTTCCTTCAAAGGGCAGTGAGTTGTATTTAGTCGACAGTTGTTTGTTGGTTTTAACGTGAGTAAGTTACAGTTGAGTTTTTCTTTTTGAAAGATACTTTACATAAATAGTGTCTGACATGGATGACAAGACTGAATGCACCTTCACCAATTTTGTGGGTAACGCTGAACTGGGAGGAGAGCTAGACAGGCCAGAAAAAGAGCCACCACATACAGCCAACTTGGCAGGCTGGAAGACTGGACCAACAAGATTCACACAAGGTTTAACCAAGATACATGTGAAGTCTTGCATGTGGGTTGGAAGAATCCCACACAGCAGTACAGGCTGGGGTCTGACTGGATGAAATTCATCTCTGCTGTAAAGGCCAGCAGTGTGCCCTGGCAGCAATGAAGGCAAACGTGTCATAGGCTGCATCAACAGGAGTACAGCCAGCAGATGGAAGGATGTGGGATTGTCCCACTCAACCTAGTATACGTTAGGCCAAACCTGGAACACAGTTCTGGTCTACCAAGTTCTGGTTTCTCCAGTTGCTCAGGGGCTGATAATTTCAAAAACATTGCACTCACTGGGTATTTGTTTTGCTAGCAAAATCAATTGTTTATGTCTGAAACTGTAAGAATACTAACATTCATTTTCCTGAACTTTTTGTAATCCCTCTAGTGAACTTGGTTCCTTTCTGGGTATCAG
Organism: Gymnogyps californianus; assembly: GCF_018139145.2. NCBI lineage: Eukaryota > Metazoa > Chordata > Aves > Accipitriformes > Cathartidae > Gymnogyps > Gymnogyps californianus. The sequence continues at coordinate 53,620,465 of NC_059472.1, read as the reverse complement.
CTTCATCCTACTGGGCTATTGTATGGTTTTGTGTCTAAATATAGATGCAAGGATTAATCTGTAGCTGACAACTATCCTGTATGCACAAAACAAAGTAAAAAAAAAAAAAAAAAGTCTGTTCTTTATTTTCTTTTTTTGCTTAGGAAAAAGTTCCTGCATATTTGGCAACATCTCCAATACCCACTGAAGACCAGTTTTTTAAAGACACTGACAATCATTTGAAATCAGGTGAAAATGAGAGGACATGTGCAAACTCAGAAATTCCACACTCTGTGGAAACAGAGACTGTATTCACCCCAGGTTCTGTGAAAAAGAAAAAAAGAAGAAGAAAGAAATACAAACAAGATAGCAGGAAGGAAGATCAGATCTCTTCTACTGGGACGGAGGAGATTTTTGAAATGGAAATAAGCTCAGATGATGAAAAAAGTGTTCAACCCCTAAGGTAAACTGTCAGATACTTGCTGACTGCTTTCGCTGTTATCACTGAACATTTAACAGGCGACTTGTACCTTTCCTCTATGGAAGTAATGCATAAATTTCAATAGGCTCTGGGTAGGCTTTTCCTCAAACAAACAAACAAAACTCCATTATCTTCCACCTCTTTACAGAATCCTTCAAGTTTGGCCATTTTGTTATGAACATGAAATCCAGTTAAGCCCATTCTGGTAAAGAAGTGTTGTCATGATCTGTTGTGTGACTGAGAAAAAGTTTCAGTGTAATTTCTCCAATGAGGCAGAGTGGTCTTCTGGTATGTTTGGTAACCTTTACATAAACTGCAGTGTGGAATGCCTGTAGTACACCACATCTGAATTTGACTTCTCTGTAACTTGAAGTTTACTTTGGTAACTGAAAACTACATAAATGAATGCTTCTTCACATTAGTAAGGAGAATTCTTTACGTGTGTGTATTCATAAAGGAGGGGGTGGGGAGGAAAAAAAAAGTCTTGTATTTTGAAGTGGATAAACTATTAGTAGAGTAGAGCTTGCAGTAAAGTGGTAGCACATACTAATAAGCTGAAGAAGCTTATATGAGTAATAGGAAAGATTATAGTAATAGAAGAAAGCTATCAAGCATATAAATGCTTAAAATCCAGGAAAGGCCTACTCATCAGTTTTATGTGGAAGGTTCTTAGGCTGCTTAACAAAAGAAGTGGACTTAGTTTTTAGGCAAAGCTCCTGCTTTATTGGACAGCATTACTGTTAAATGTAGTACTGTCAGAATAAATTTGAGATCTGGTCTGGGAATTGGAAGAATGTTTTGGTATAAGAGAATAAAATATAACTGAAAAAACTCCTTCAGTATGGGTCTTCAAGGGAGTCTCAAATTTAGTAAGTATCAGTCAAAAAGGTTAGTGCAACAGGAGAACATGAGTCTGTTATCACACCTATGACCAATAAAACACAACAAACAAAATTTGGATTTTAAAGTGTTTTTTAGAATGTCTTTGGCTTTCTTAGTTCATTTGCCTTATTTTTTCACTGTCATGTCAATGAATTGTAATTTAGATATTCACTGCTCTGTTTAAGTCTGGGAATTGGCATTTTGTTTGGTTTGAGATTTTTCCTTTTTTCCTGTTTAAGAAAAGCAAGATCTTTGTTCAGTCTTCAGTGTGAGAGTGTTGAGACAACGATAACTCGTCATAGTGAAACGACAAAAATAAAAATAACCATCAAGTACAGGAAGAAAGAGAATATAGCCCATGAATTGTTTATTCTTTATTTAATAAATTGTTACAAATGTATGAAGAATTTAGGAATGTCACGCCAATAATGGCTGTTTTCATCCAGTGTTTAGAATTCAAATTGCTGTTCTAGCAATTATCTTAATTTGACTAGAGATGAATAAAAAATTGTAGGTTTGACTGAAATGTCAAATGTTTAGTCATAGCTGAACAGACCGTGGTGTTTATATAAAGGTTACTCAGGTTTTATTTTTTGTACCCTTTAGAATGAAAGATTGAAAAGGCATTTTATTTGTAAACCACACTTTTTTACATATATATATAAACAGAAACAGCTGTAGAAATGCATTTTCAGTCAGAGACGAGTGTTACGATGTGAAAGGAAGATTTTGTAAAAGAATGCTGTTTTCTTGTGAATAGCAAGTAAATGCAGGACTGAAAAAATACATTGTAGTAATGGAAGCCCAGAGACAGTAGGTTTGTGGCTATGTATCTGTTAGTGGAATTCATATACAGTCATTCCAGTGGGCTACCAAGGCAGGAAATAAAATGCCTTGCAATAGGCATACACTGTTTTCTTCCCAGCTAAAGATACGGTTGTGAAAAAATGTTCATAAGCTTTCTTTTCACAGCCTGTGGGGATGTAAGGTGATATCAGCATGTTTGTTTTGGTTTGGGGTTTTTTTTTAGTTATAAATGTGTGGCTCTGAAAAAGAAAAAAAAAATAGAAACTTAACTAACTGTTATTAGACATAGCTTCAGATTTCAAAGTGAAACTGGGAAAGGAAAAGGGAGGCTGGTGTTCTAACAGGAAGGTCAAAAATTCAGCCATGGGTACCAGTATGTAATGTCTTATCTAGTTCTATTCTTATAAAGTGGAAAACAAGCTGTTTCCTGTTCCTTGGGAAAATCCATTTCCAAGTGTTTATGCAACTTTTTTGAAAATATGTCCTTTTCTAGCCATTATTTACATATGTTAGTAGTGCTTGACTTACCTAAAATAGTACCAGGAGGACTGAGATTACAGTGTGTACAACTCAGAAATAGAGGGCATTATTTCTCCAGTGCTAAGGGTGTTAAAGAGTTAAAGTAGTTATCTGTCTCTAAAATCTTATATATTTATTTAGACCATGTATGAAGTGGATAAGGATGAGAAGAAGTGGTAGCACTGTTTGTAAATGTTGCAAAGTAAATAGCTTAGAATTGATAGTGTAACTCGAAGTTATAAGTTGATGCATACTGATTTTTCCCCCTCTTATTTTCAATAATCTTTGACTGCATTTGGATTTTTGACCTTCAGATTTATGCACTGATGGATGAAATCTGATTTTTTGAATGTTTCATATGAACTCATTTGGTCGCCTATTCCCAGTGAACAAAGTCTGTTCAGTACCACCTGTGTGTCATCTTGCCCCCCTCTGAAGTCATAATATTGAGGACCTCTCTGTAATAATGTTTTTATGTGTTCACACAATTGTTCAATAATACCTTTTTCCTCTTTTGGAGATACTTAGCACTGCATACAGACAAAGATAGTATAAAACGTTTCTATCACAGTTAGCTTGGTTTATGAATACGAAGGATGTACAGTCTCTGCAGCTCTCATCTCAAGTCAAGCTGTCATCATCAAGTTTCATAAGAATACTACTACTGAATAAGAAGTCGAGCTATTAAGACATTTTTAGAGTTCAGTATTTAACATAGTCTAGACTGTCTTCCAAATGAAAGACTTGTGCAAATGAGATAGATCACTGTGACTGCTTAGGGTCTAATGGGCTGTATTGAGTAAGCATGTAAATCCTAAACATTTATGTATTTTAATAGATAATGTTAAAGACTTTTCTCCATCCATAAGAGAATTTAGCATTAGCATTCCAAAACAAGTCCAGTGCAACCGTGTTGGTAATGGAAGAAAAATACTTTTTTCTTTTGTAATAATGGCTTAAAATAATTTGTATTGCACTTTACACTCAAATTGCAGGCTTGTCTTCTTTGTATTCTATCCACTGTATAGCCATGATGCCCTTGATCTTACCTCAAAACAAGTTAGTTGTATCCTGAGAATAGCTATTTATTCAATTAAATTCAGAAAGCTGTGAAAAGATCTGAAGTACTTACGATGGTAATATATAAAAGGGACTTCTGTGTAAAATACAGTGCATGCCTGCCCAATGGGTCATACTGTTGATTGGTGTGGCGTTTTTTTGTTATAGATATTGAGTAGACTTCCCAGTGCAAAACAAACCCTACTGTTCAGAAAAGTACAGTACTTCTAGCTACTTGTTGTAGTTTGCAAATTAACATAAACTCTTGGGTAAATTGTGAGGCTAGTACCTACCCCTGTTTTCTTACTGGTTTTGTGAAATGTGCAGTCATAAAGTGCAGTGTCAAAACTAACTTTTCTATTTAACTTTTCCAGTGATTCTAAGGTTTATGTAGTAAAGGTTATGTGTAAATCTTTATGTTCATCTTTGGGTTTTGGTAATATTAGCTGGCTGTATAGAGTAATATCATTTATGCTATTGTGACTTCTTCAATATTAACTTACTGTGTCAAGAGTAGTAGATTTTTAAACTTGCAATATTTTCAAGTATTAATAATACTTTTTATACACATTTTAAGTGACATAAAGATGTGTTGCAAACAATGAATGCTTTAAGCTATACACTCCTTTCTTTTGATCTTGGATTTTTAATAACATGTAAGTAACTTTTCTAACTGAATTAGTAACGCAGATTTCTTATAGCTGACTTAATGTCTCATGTATCTCCGCAGAGGATCCTCAAATTCATCACCAAAGGGTGAAGAACAAAAAGAATCTTTGATTTATCACTCCAAGGATCATTACCCCTTATCTGATGGAGACTGGTCCCCTCTGGAGAAGTAAGTCACTTTGTAATGTCATCATATGTATAATGGTGAATAATTATAAAAAAGATTAATGTGCCTTTTTATTCATTTTCCCCCCGATCTGTAAAACTATCAAACATACCTAACTTTTGTGACATCAAATGCAGCATCTGATACTTACTTGGAACTTTGGGAACTTTCCTCTCTACTGTATGTATTAAACAAAATTTGTGTCATTTTTCTTTCTTTTTTTTCCCCTCAAATAAAAAAAAAACTTTCTTATTAAAATACACTATTAAAGGAAGAAAATACAATTAGTAAGATTTCTTTAGGTTGAGAAGGATATGGAAAACGAGTACGTTCCCTGTGATTCACCCTAGCACACTTGATATGCCATAAAGCAGAAGTGATGAATATGTAAGCTAGATTTTGCCAGGTGAAGTAATGCAAATTACTCAAGGTAAAGCTAGGTCCTAAACTTGAATCATATTCCACTTCAGAACAGAGGATTTGCTCGTTACTGGAGTTCTGATATCTCTGGTTACCCAGAGATGCCAGAAACAGTATTAGTTGATTGTGGATTCTTACAAATGGCATAATACAGCTCACCAGTCAGTTTGCAGTTACAGTGACTAGGACACTTTTGTTTATACATTCAAACTCCTCAGTTTCTGATGTTCAGGCTATTATATTCCTCTTGCATTCAGTTTCTAGATTTTTCAAGGCTCACCCTTTGGATTTCACCACTCTAACATCAATCTCTATTTGCATAAGAAAGCATTCTGTCCATATGTGGTAGTACTTGAGGTAAATTTCTTACTTTTCCTGAACATTGGACATAGGGAGGGGCATATATATAGCACATAGCATGCTGAGCAGTATCTTGATTCATCTGAACTCTTTGAGTGTCTAGTTTTACTGCTTTTCAGTTTGATTGAGGAATCTGCAGCATAGCAGATACATTCACAGTGTCAGTGAGGATTACTGGTCAGCCTTGTGTGATACCTGTTGTTGCATGTTAGCGGCTCGGTGCACACGTGCCGCTGTATCAATAGGTGATAGTGCAAAATAGAAGAGATGAAGCTTCAGAAAATACTTTTTGAAGTGCATGTAATCTCTCTGCCTCGGTTGTTTCCAGGGTTGTGGCCTCAGTAGAGTCTGAATGTACCACACCATGCTTGGTGCCTGCTCATTCCCCCGGTGCATAGCTTGTTAATGAACAGAAGCAGTTGGACAGGAAATCCTATTATCCTTCCTTTTTATGTTTTGGGCTGACAACCACATCCTCAATTGTACTTGATGAGATGTAGTCTTCAAATGTTCCCCAAAGGTTTGTGGTTTGTGACTGAAAAGCAGTCACAGTGTTTGACCCTGAGGATTGACACGGTGTTGTGTGGATTATATCACCTAGATAATTGTAGCATAGAGGCTGATATTCCTTTTCAGTTTATAAAACTCTCGCTAACATAGACTAGCAGGCTATATCTGGGAGATACGATTCATGCCTCTCTTCTTGTTTACATATTTAGGGGGTAGTCTGCTCTAACAACTTGTTTGTGCATCATGTGAGATACCTAGGCTCTTTATTGTTCTGGTTTTTTTTTTAACAAAAAGCTATCCAGTACAGATTGCAGTGTAACAGAGAAATTGGCAATTTTCCTTTCCCTCTTTGGGGAGGGGGGTTGGGGGAGGGATTGTCTCTCACGTGAGCCATCTAGGAGAAGAGAAATTTTGCATGAAATTATTTCTCCTAAGCCACCAAAGAAAGATTCTATAATGTAGCCATCATACAGTGAAAGAGAAATGGGAGGTTTTAATAACCTCTGTTTTGGAGATCTGGAAAAGCTGACTTTTAGTTGAGGTTGGTTGTGTTACTCTTCAGAACCCTTGCAGGGAGCTAAGGAAAGATAATAGCCTAAGTCTTTTCAACGAGGACACTTCTGTTTGTCCTACACACTATAATAAAACCAAAAAGCATAACCATTAACTGTTTGATACCTGATACCATCAATGTTCTTCCTGTTTTAACAAGCAATGATAGCATGACTAGATCACTATTACAAGCATGGGCCTTTTGACTGAAGACTTCTTCCTGAGAATGATGATGGAAAGCTTATGCTTTGGGGGAAGTGGAACAGACTTAGGTTCTCAAAGCCCTGAAGTATTCAATCTTTTGCAGGTATTGCTGAGTATTAAGAATTAGGCTTAGAAACAGGTTAATATGTCTGCATGGTTTCCAGTTGACTTGTGATATAGGCGGAACAAATCATTTGGCACATAGGGAAAATGAGTTGATATTCTTCCTGAAAACAAATATGTACATGTATTTTCATCAATGTGTTACTTTAAATAAGCCCTTCTAACAGTACAGAAAATTTAATTTCTGTAGGAAATTAAAGGAGAACTGAGGGGCGAAATCTTTAAATGGTTTCCTTTTTGTGTCCCTGGGTGATGAAGGCTGGAAGTTGACAGTGAGATGATGAATCACCGCTGTAGACATGTTTAAACATCCTGCTATCTTGGATTTTGTGGTGTCCCTCAGAGTAATATGAGGGATTCTTACTGTCTGGATTGTGATCTGATCTGTGTACTGTCTATTTTTACAGTCTGAATTGTGATCAGTTTAGTCTTGTATGATATTGTAAAACCCTGGCTCCACAAACCTCCAGAAAGTTTCAGATATGATACTGCATTAGATAACTAATTCTTGCAGGAATTGTGTAAGGAAAAAAATCCGTAAATAAAATACCTGTAGGGGTTACTGTAAAATTTTCAGTATTAAATCATAGAACAGCCCAAATTGGGAGGGACTTCGAAAGATCATCTGGTCCAACCTTTCATGGGAAAGGGAGACTAGATGAGATTATCTAGCACCCTGACCAGTCACAAATTGAAAACCTCCTGTGATGGGGACCACGTCCCTGAGAAGGTTGTTCCAGTGAATGATTATTCTCACTGTAAAAAATTCCTTACTTATATCAAGATGAAACCTCTCCTGGTGCAGCAAGTGCAAAGACAAGCGCGAAGTCCTGCACCTGGGACGACATAACCAAAGAGCCCAGTACAGGCTCGGATCTGTGTGGCTGGGGAGCAGCCTTGCTGAAAGGTACCTGGGGGTCCAGGTGGACAGCAAGCTCAACGTGAGTCAGCAGAGCACCTCTGCAGCACCAAAGGCAAATCGGATCCTGGGCTGCATCTGCAGGGGCGTTACTAGCAGAGATGGAGATGTGATCATCCCACTTAGCACTGGTCAGGCTACACCTGGAGTGCTGTGTCCAGTTCTGGTCCCTACAATTCAAATTCAAAGATTGAAGTTTATATATATATTTAAAAAAAAACAACAAACAAACCAAAACAAAACCAACAAACCAAAATACGCTATGAATGTCAAAGTGTAAAAAGAGCAGCATTTCTATAATATGCAATATAATTGCCCTGCTCAAGAAAGGATAGACTTGGACCTGTACCAACACTAAACACTACTTCAAAACAATCTCTTGTGTTTCCTTTCCTCCCTAAGTTGTTAAAAGCAAAATAATTTTGAAATCACACCTTTCTAGCATTCTGTAGAGTGAGTTCTTCTGGCTTAAAAGTAGTCTTGGCTAAAGTAAATTTCAGAGGTCTGTTTCTGATTTATGGATAATAACCACTGTAGGAAAAATAGGGTGGATTTTAAAAGGTCATGTAGTCCAAACACATCTGAAGGAAGCCTTCAAGTAATCTCCCTTCCCTCTCCTAAGTTATCTTGTTAATGTTGTTTTCCCAGCATCAGGAATTGGTGTTGTTTCATGCATTTGTGAGTTAGGTTTGCAGGACTTTTATTACTCAAATCTTGGCATAGCAAGCTTAAATGCTATATTTTTACAGATGAAAGGAACTTAAAGCTAATTTCTGTCTTACTTTTAGATAAACTTTTTTTGGTTTGTTCTGTTTTGTTTGAAAAATGGAACATGGGCTGAGGGGAGAGCTATACCTACACTGCAGATATAGTGGAGGAATCTGTTTAGGGTGATCGCGAATTAAGTCCTTTAATGTGATTTTGGTTTTAACCTAATTTCTCACTGTCTGAAAACCCTGCTGGGCTTCTTGCCATGTTGCTGAATAATTGAAGCTCTGTTAAGCTGTAGAAAACTCTACCAACAGTAGCTGCACAACAAATGCATTTTAAACACTGTAGCTTTCTTTTTTCTTTTTCCTTTTTTCTTTTTTTTTTTTTTTTTTTTTGTTCTTGTTGATTTGCTAGCCCTTTCTCTGAGCCAGTCTGCCCTAAAAGTGATTCAGAACTAGAAGTTAAACCTGCTGAGAGCTTGCTCAGATCTGAATCTCACATGGAATGGACATGGGGAGGATTCCCAGAATCAACCAAGGTAAATTTATTTATTGTCTCTAACTTTCTGAATTGAGTTTTACCATATCTAAAATTGTCCTAAGAGAGGATTGGAAATCTGCTGCTGTTCTTCAGAATAATTCAGCTGAAATAGGAAAGTAGCACCCCCCTGTGGCTGGCAGATAGTCGAATTTGTTGAGTTCAAAAGCTGGTCAGCAAAGTAATTCCAGAAAACCTAGCAGTAAAAATCTGAAATTTTTGAATTTTTAGTTAGAAACTGAAGAAAGCAACTTTAGAAATTAATTTCCTTTATTTTAGGCTAAGTTCTAGTTCATTCCAGAGGAATTGTAGCCTTGATAGAGTAAATTTGGTATCTAACAGGACAGCTGGTGACGGAAGCCCTGGTACATTTATGCTTTTTTCTTGCCATGGTTTGGTCAAGTCAGCACTTCCTCTATGCCAGTTTCTTTACTGAACTTGTAAATAAGCTAGTATGAAGCTTCTGTTGCAGGGAACTTTGCTAATAAGGTGGGACATGTTTTATGCTGCTAAAATACATGTTTAAATTCTTACCTGGTTTACTTGTGACCAGAACTTGTACCGTGAGTACAAGTTTAATGTTTAGACCAGAATAAAACGAACATGTGAAGTGAAAGGATTGACTAGAGTTTTGTTTTTCAGATAAGCAAGAAAGAGAAACTGGAACATCCCAGAACAGCTACCATTACTCCATCTGAGAAGACTCATTTTAGGGTCATCCTCAGCTCTGATGAAGTTGAAGATGATGATGATGTGAAAGAGTCTGTCTGTACAGTACTGAAACCTGAGCCAAGAACTCATCCTCTGCTTAAGCAGATGGATGTTAAAGATTCTCTTGCTTCTGCAATCACAGAACCACAAGATCCATTGCCATTAGATGCTGATCATCATTCCAGACTGTTGGTGGACCCTTTACCAGAAACAAAGCCAATAGCAAAAACTGACTCTCCTTCAAAAAAAAAAGGTATATAATAAAGCTGTTGATTCTTTCCTTCAGTGTGATCTGCCAAATTTGAGGCCATAGTGGAAAAAGTATAAATGTGCCTTTTCAATTTTTCCTATTTAAAGTCTTATCTGACTAAAACTATAATTAAACTCTTGGATTTATAAATGCTACAAGTAAGTCTGAATCTTCCACAATTACATTTGTATTTAATGTGTCTGGATAGCTTCATCTTAGTAACCTTAATTGTTAATTTTAACAGGGGTACACAAGCGAAGTCATCATCAGGGGCCTGACGATATTTACTTGGAGGACCTAAAGGCTTTGGAACCTGAAGTTGCAGCACTCTACTTTCCCAAAAGGTAATTTTGAATTAAGGTTCTATGGATCTAGGGTTATATTGCAGTTGCACTATGTGAGTTATTACATGTATGATTTAGGTGTTCATGCGCCGGTTCTGATAAAAAGAATTGGACTTCAGGTTTCTAGGCTTTTGTGGAGTAATCAGTACTGATCTCATTGTGAAAATCTGTTTCTGATTTGACCAGAAACACATTGAAAGATCACATGGGAGGTCATTACTGAGAGTTTTCATCTTTGTGGAATCTGTATGTTCTGCAAATACAGAGGGGGGCGAGTTTAAACTGCACTCTCCTTTTGCACCGGTACTCTATTTTGCCATATTGCTAGGTCTAGATAAGCACACATCAGTTTATTTTTTGCAGGCCCTGTACATCCCTTCCAACTTTTTTTTTAATATCAAAAAAGACCAACAAAAAAAATCCCACGAGATCTTCGTGCAAGGCAGCTCAGTCTCAAAATTCACTCTCGTTTGTTTTTTTTAATGAAATCAAAGCATTTTATACTCCTAAAATACTCTCCAAAAGAATAACTGTCTAGGAAGACCTTTGTAAAAATACAGCTTAATAAGGAAGAAGTGTCTATTGGTTTATGTTAAAACTAGTATTGTAAACTTTTCGGTACTTACTGATTACATTACTTGGGATCAAACTACTAACTCTAACCTTAGATGACAATGTGATATTTTTTTATTTAAAAGGCCACCTTTTTTTTCTGTTGTACTTTTTCCAAATACACAGTGTTCTAAAAACATCAAGCAATGTCCTTTTTCCTTTTATTCTTATTCTACAGCTTTCTGGTAAAGATTGAGGAACATAGCATTGTTCTGCAAAAACAGAATGTAGAGGATCTTTTCCTCATTTACATCCAATTTTGTTGCAGGCAAGAGAAATGTAATTATTTCCCAACTTAGGTGAATGTTAGGAGAACTGGAAACTGTCAATCTGCCAGTATTATGAAGGGTTGGGGGTGTGTGTTTCTATCTGTTTTTTGTTTGGTTGGGTTTAAATTTATGTTGTAAAATGACGTAGTACTTAAAAAAAAATCATCTTGCTATTGCATTTCTTTTTCAGTAATCATACAGTGTGTTCTGTAACCTAAAATCTGTACCTTTTTTTGCAAGTGAAATACTTACAGAAAATGTGGACTTCTTCTCTTCAGTGATTCTGATCCAGGCTTCAGGCAGTGGACGGAGTCAGATACCCTTTCCGGATCCCAGTCACCCCAATCAGTAGGAAGTGCTGCTGCTGATAGTGGTACAGAGTGCATGTCTGATTCTGCTATGGACTTGCCTGATGTTACACTTTCACTTTGTGGAGGTCTCAATGAAAATGGAGAGATTTCTAAAGGTACGTGAAAGACTAAAACATAAACGGCAATAAAGCTCAGGCAGCTAAACAAATGAAGTGGCTTGAATGCTCTGATTTCCACCTCGTAAAGCTTTGGCTTATTATTATGCTTATGTTGAGAAAAGGGAATGTATAATCTTTCATTTTCTAAAATTCTCAAGTATTTGCCAAGCAGAGACAGCAGAAATTAACCTCAAATTAATAAAGAGCACTTGATGTCTTGAGAAGCTTTCTGTCTCTTTTTTTGCACTACATATTGTGTATCTGACCAACCACTCTTGTTTCTGGCTGCAATTACTTGTTTAGTGCTATATGAATCTTCACAATTTGTATTCTTTCCAAATGCCTGATAATTTTTCTTCTTTTTTAGTTTTTTTTTTAAGCGACTAAAAAAACTTTGACTATTGTGTTGGACTACCTTTTCTCCTGCTCTACTTTTCCTGTCCTAAATGTTTGTTAACCTTTAGATTTTTACCAGCTGATTCTTCTCTCTTAATGCTCTGGTTAATTTTAATATTGAAGTTGTATGCATTTTTGAGGGAGCTTCTAGGAGCACATGATCTTCATGAACATGTACTGCAACACTTTTAGTATTACTTTTTAAATGGTCATCCAGTCTCTAATGCATCAAGTGAAATTTAAATGCTTATTAATAAAGGCTCAGAACAGCCCTCTTGGTAACGTGGTAGTAATATTGGATTTGATTTGAAAAAATTATGTCTTCCCTGCAGGGGTCTTACACTCAATCGTGAATTTCTGCAAACTTGTATAGTCACTAGTCATGAAAATGCTATTAGTAGTCAGTGAATAAAAAAAACCTGAAAAGCTGACATCATCCTTCCCCCTCCCCTTTTAGCATACTATGTAGGCCCCTTACCTGCCATAACAATTTTTAAAGAAAACTTGCTTAGACAAGCATGGCTCTCTTTTTCTAGCCTGCAAACTGAACTAGTTCCTACCTTCTCCTTATCCTCCCTCTTCTAATTTCTTAATTCTCATTACTGTGACTGCTGAAGCAGTACAAGGCTTTCCCTGTTACTGAGGAGGCAGTCACAAGACTCTTGACAGGTAGGCTGTATTAGCATATCTTGAGTGATGTTGCAAGATCAGCAAAGACTCTGAAATGACAGAAAGTATTTTCCTAGATACAAACTAATCAGACATCTTGGGTTTTTATATTATTATTTTTAATTAAAATCTGCTTCTATTGCAGAAAAATTCATGGAACATATTATTACTTATCATGAATTTGCTGAAAACCCTGGACTCATAGACAATCCTAATTTGGTAATAAGGATTTATAACAGGTAAATTCTCTATATCATATAATTACGTCATAAAAGATCTCATTTAAAATCTACTCTTTAAAGTGAGTGCATTTCTTAGCTTCCATTGCAATTTGTGTTTTTGATGGATCTGTTTCTCAGTCTCAAAGAGAATGATTTTGAACTGAAGATTTGCATTAAATTTAGCTTTAACTGAAGTGAGACTTTTTTTAACAATTACCTCTGATGTTGAATTGTATATATTAAAATAACTGCTTGCAGAAAACTTTTTAATATTAGTTGTTGGCAGCAAATATATATTTTCATCAACAAAAGGGCAGTTTGCACACTGATATTTATTGACCTCTAGTCAGGTTTTGTAATATCTTATCAATAACATGTTTTAAAACAGGTATTATAACTGGGCGTTGGCTGCTCCAATGATTCTGAGTTTGCAGGTGTTTCAGAAGAGTTTGCCTAAGGTAAATAGATATATGTATACTTTTTTTGAAGATTTTATATGTAGTAACACATGATTATCTCTCTATTTTGTTTTTCTGTACAAATTAAAAACATGCCTAATTTTTCAGGCTACTGTTGAGTCTTGGGTCAAAGAAAAGATGCCAAAGAAGTCTGGAAGGTGGTGGTTCTGGCGCAAGAGAGAAAGCATGACTAAACAGGTAACTGAGACCTATTTTGATTTTTTTTTTTTTTTTTTCCTTAGCTGTTAAAAGATGAAAAGATTGTAATTTTTCAGAAGTGCCTCAGAACGCTGCTTATATAGCTCTGTGTCACATTGCCAGCTGAGATTACTCAGTGTTGCAGTAGCCGTAGCTGCTTCTGTATATTTAGTCTTAAATACCACATCTTTATTTGCTGTTACTAGTTGCTTCAAGAAAATTTATTGTATTCAGCTGTTGCACAATATCCTTAAAATTCTTTCTTCTAAGCCACAAGCAGTTGTCAGAGCTACTCTTCAGTCACTGCGGTATGTTTTAGGAATGTATACACAAATAAATAAGTAGGTGCTGTGCTGCATAATAGATGTTATGCTGAGACACCCCATTTTAGACTAAATTAAGCTTTCTAAATCTTGAGTATGTGCCTTAAATTTACTTCCCCGCCCAAAAAGGGGATTTTATAAGCTTAGAGGTTGATGGCTCCTTTAATGCTAAATTCATAATGTTAAACTAGCAGTTCTCAACTTATGGTATGCAGAGTTTTGTTTTCTGAAATAATAAAAAGCTTTAATGGATCATTTCTTCATAAGCATCCTTTTGTTAAATAATTTACAGAATGAGCAATTCTGAGACTTAATATAGTTTAGGTACTATATTGATAGCTGTTTGCTTAAGTGTGAACTATGAATTCACTTGGATCAGTTTAAAATGCTTAAAATGTCAATATGTTTTTTATTATCACGTTGCTTTAGATACCAGAGGCAAAAGAGGGGAAAACTGAGACGCAAAGAGCAAATGAACTGCCAGCAACTATAAAAGAGCAAGTTAATAGTAGGTGTGTTCCTGTCTGAAGACTATTTTGTGGACTGAATAGTGTCTTTTTTTTTTTGTCTCTTTTTTCCTCCCCCCCCCCCCCCCCTTTTTTTTTTTAAATGAAGAATTCAGTAGGAATTTACTGTAGGAAGAAACATTTTCCTCTAAGCTACCGAAGAGGACCCAGATGTGTTTAGCAAACAATTCAGCAAAATAATGTGGCAGCAAACATTGTAGGAACTACAAATACACTACAATTATTTCCTACATCCTATTGTGTTTACTTCTTAAATAGTAACATAACTGACAGAACAGCAAAGACATATATGGTAACCTTTAGCAATGGGCCACTACTCTGTAAATATAGTGATATTGTTTCTGAGATATTGTTTGTCATTTTTTTCTTTTTTTGTGAAAGACTAATATTGTATGAATAATTTAAGCCATGTGCAATTTTTTGTAACATTAAATAATTGAAACAATAAAATAGTATTAATTACAGTGCACAAGTTGCCCAAGATTGTGGTTGACAACTAGCAGTATTTACCACAAAACTGTCCCAGCCTAGGTAATTATTATGCATATTCATATTCTCCCATGATTTTACGAAGATACGTGTAAATGTTGTTGGTGTCTTAAAGATTTAAAAACCTAAATATACTGTGATTGAATACTTCAGAGAAATTAAATACTGCTTTTAATCTTGAAATCTCTAATTAGCAGAAAAATAAGTCTGTGAATAACCGTAAAAGGTGAGCTACTCTAACTTATCACCCACAGTTTAAATTATGTAGTAACTGTGGCAGCTTTTTTAAAAAACAGAACACTGTTACTCATTCAGTATCCCTTTTCATCTCCAGTTTACCTAATTCATCAACACAGTATTAGTGACTACTTGACACTGTGTCTTTACTAAACCCATCACGCGTGGAGCCAGCTAGTAATAGTAATGTTTAGAGCTCCACCAATACTAGCATGCATTACAAGTCTGTCTTGCTTATTGGCATATACTAGCTTTATCTGGGCATTCACTAGACCATGGACTTTGTTAATCTGTGCTATCAGGCTAGTAGCAAATCCTCAACATAAGCAGAAATTACTCTTGCATAAGTCTTACACCATTAAAGAAGGATTTTCTGTAGCTTACATTTATTCTGGTTGATGTCATGTTAGACCTCCAGAAGATGATTCTTCTAGTGATGAAGCATCGCAGGAGTTGAAGGAATCACTGAAAATAGATTCTGTCCCAGTAGAGCATCCAACCCATGGGAACATTACATCTTATAAGAAGTCACTTAGACTGTCTTCGGACCAAATAGTAAGTGGCATGCCTCTCTTGTACATAGGGTGCTTCATAATTCCACTCTGATTCTAAGAGTTGGACTTTTTCCACTTTTTTAGAAGTGACATGTAAGTCCATTTCACAAAGTAAGAAATGATCTTTGTGTTACTTTTCTAGCAGTAGAAGAAAGGAATGGAGAAATTTAAAAAGAAATTTAAAGTATTTTCCTGTGCTAGTGTGGGCAGCTGCAGGGAATTTTTGATTAATTTTTTTCTGTTGTGTTTTTTAAGGATCTGTGTTTGGATTAAAAAATAATAATTTCTTACAAAGTTCTATAATCAAACTTCTATATTAAGATGTTGCCGAAAAAGTGATATTGTTGGCTTCTGCAATTTGGATATCCTGGGATCTGAACAGTCTAATAATGTACATTTAAATTGGTATGCAGTTTATTCATTGCAGTTTAACTTACAAGTTAGTTCTGCTACTGGCTAAATGTATGATCTTCATCAGGGAAGAATTTTGAGGAAAGTATCCACTAAGTAGAAAATACTATTGCATACTATAGCAAACTGGGAGTTCCATTTGATAGTACTCTAAGTCTTCTGTAATAGCAAGAAAGTAGCAGGGAGTCAAATATCTGCTTACAGGAGCAGATATAGGAGCTATGGACAAATAACATGTACCCAGACTACAAAACAGACTTTGCCAGCAAAACTGTGCCAGTGTTAAGTCATGGTTCACTTTTTGATGAGTTAATCAAAATAGACGCGGAAGAGTATGAGCCATTTTCTGTAGCTCATTTATGATTGTAAAAATTTTATAGTGAGGGCACCTTATGTTTTCAATTATTTTGATTTATTCTAAAGGCAAAGTTGAAGCTCAGAGATGGCCCTAATGATGTTGTATTTAGTATTACAACCCAGTATCAAGGGACTTGCCGTTGCGCAGGAACAATATATCTCTGGAACTGGAATGATAAAATCATCATATCAGACATTGATGGAACAATAACCAAGTAAGTATCTGGTTTTTTTTTCTTTGATTTTTTTATCTTTCTTTATTGATCCTGTCCTGCTTTTCAAAATAAGATAAAGAAACTTGATTTAAGAAGACTATTAAAGAATGTTCATTAACAGTCATGAAAAAAACTTGTTGCTTTGATTTTAATTTGTACTTGCATTTACAACAAAGTAGAATATGTCTTTTAAAAGAATAATGCAAAGGTGATAATGTTTACCATGTGACTATTGCCCTTTCAGTTGGACTTCTCCAGGTTTAGCAGCCATAGGTTAGTTTGGAAACTGACTTGTGCTGTATGGCCCCGCTAATTCCTCTGTCTGGAGTAGTTACTAATTCTCTTTTGAAATCGTTAGGAACTTCTGCAGAGATAGTTCTGTAAATACTCATTATAAATTGTATATTCATTAGTGATTGTCTTTAACAAAACTCATATACTTAGTATCAGCTATCTCTGATTTTGCTTTTAGGTCTGATGCTTTAGGACAGATCCTCCCTCAGCTTGGCAAGGACTGGACTCATCAGGGCATTGCAAAACTCTATCATTCCATAAATGAGTGAGTATGTAATCTATGAAGCAATTAGGGTTTTCTGGAATTTGGGAATTAATGGGCAGGTAATTGGATTGTTGTTAATAATTATGCAATTTATTACAATGTGTTGGTCTAAATGTTGGGAAGTGAGCTACTTCTGTCATTCACAAACAAAGCTAAGTTCTTTCCCCAGATGTATATTTCTACAGGAATGGAAGTCACCACTTTTACTAGTTCCCTTCTCAAATGTTTGATTCTGCATTTTAGTTCTTAAAAACTGTGTGTAATATTGTTGTCACTACAAAAGAGAACCATAATAGCAATGATTTCTCAGTGTCATGCATGTGTATGTTTACGCCAACTCGGGTTGATCACAAGCCTATTACAAACATGGTACAGTGTAAATTGAAACCTAAATTGTGTCCTTCCAATGCATAAATATTTTGTGTTTTAATGTGTTTGCTACCAAACTTAAGTGAATGCTCCTTAGGATAGATTTCATGTTCTGAAACAAGCCTAATTAACAACTTGCCACTGCCAGAAAGGGAAGGTTGGTGGCCTGGCTCAAGTTTTCTGTCACTTTGCACTTCTGACATAAGTTGATGCAGTTCAGTAAAACAGTAGAAA
The DNA here is from genome assembly GCF_018139145.2 of Gymnogyps californianus. Taxonomy (NCBI): domain Eukaryota; kingdom Metazoa; phylum Chordata; class Aves; order Accipitriformes; family Cathartidae; genus Gymnogyps; species Gymnogyps californianus. The sequence goes on along the minus strand of NC_059472.1, from coordinate 53,602,695 downwards.
AGTAATTCAGCAAAACAGCAATTTCCCCTTCCCCTCTCTGGGTTAGTCAACGTGCTCACCTTGTGATCTGCAAGAACCTGCAGAGGCAGCCCGTGTGCCTTCCCCCTGGCAGCAGTGGTGAGGTGTTTGCTTAGTTCAAAAGTGTCGCAAACCACACCCTTATAAACGTACTGTTCATCAAAGAGGTATATAACCTTGTAATATTTATGTCCGGTAACTTAGGGCAGAATAAACCTACATATTTCCTCCCCTTTCAGATTTGGTCCTTTGTTTAGCCAACTTTTTTTCAACAATACAGTGATGCCAGAAATAATACTTCCTACTGAGGAGGATCACAGGATGATCAACTGTTAAACACTTCATGATCCACTTAAAATAATCAACTTTCATCTTTGTTTTTAAGTTTAGTAGTCTTTCTTTCCCCAAAAATATTTTGGGTCTTAGAATCTATTGTTAACTTTTGTTCTTGTGGCCTTCGTTCTGTGGCTAAATTTCATCTGTGGCCCCTTGCAGTCCATGGGAGATAACCTGAACTTTTTTTTTGTATTCAGTGCATAATAGAAGAGTAGTTTTGGAATTATTTGCCAAATTGAATCAAGTCTTTGAAAAATGCACATAAACACTCAATCCTTTTGTGCATGCGGTAACTGTGTACAAATCTGTATAACAGATGAACCTACAAAGTCTGCAGGAAAAATTTAGGGGCTTGATGAATGCTTCTTGTTATTTGTCCTTCACTCTGCGTTGCGAATTCTGCCAACAGCCTGAAAAAATCCAACCACCAAGACAGGAGATCTGGCATCCAATATTACATGATGCAGATAATTTAAATAATTGCTGTCGTCCTACAGCTGGGCTGAAAAGCTCGATAAAACCAATGTGGCACTTGTTTAAACACAATCTAGTCCATCTAATTGTGTAATCTGAGTATTACCGTCCCTGTTCTTTTTGCGCTTCCTGTTTCTCAGTTTTGATTGTCATGTATTTAAACTATTATGTGCCTTGCAGATTTTTTAACAGTGGAACAGTCTTTTCCTTGTGTGTGTGCACAGCACTGCAACGCGTCAATACCTAAACTGGTGCCTCTGGACATTGCTATAACCGTATACTTATGTTGGCAAAGAAAGTCTTCAGCAGGAGTATGAACTAAGTTGATAATTCTTTTCTAGAAATGGCTACAAGTTTCTGTACTGTTCTGCCCGTGCCATTGGGATGGCAGATATGACCAGAGGATACCTACACTGGGTGAATGACAAAGGAACGATTCTCCCCAGGGGCCCTCTCATGTTGTCCCCCAGCAGTTTGTTTTCTGCCTTTCATAGGTAAGCATGTGGGATTTCATATATCCATTCCCTCCATCTCAGAGAAAGCAGATCAAAAAGATTTGGCATGCTGACCATTACAGCTGTAACCAAATGTTCCACTCTGTGCTGTATTTGCTACTGAGACTTGATATCTCTCTAGTGATCATTTATAACCTATTTGTTTTGTCTGAATTTCACTTGTTGTATACTTCTGTTTCTGTGGGCATGTTAGAAGTGGCTACAAAACACAAAATACCAGTCAGAGAGCAGCTCATTTTCCTTTTTCTTCATTCCTCTAGTCCATGACGGATGACTATTAGGTGCTGTTTATATCCGTACAATTTTGTCTTTTCAAGTATAGCTGCAAGGACTGTAGTGCAGTGCTACTGTGCAAGATGGAAGAGGAAAAAAAGCTGGGGAATATAGACTGTCATACTAAATGATCTTGTGACATTGGGAGTGCTTCATATATGACTACTTAAAAAGCATATGGAGTTCAGCTATGGTTCAACTCAGCTGATCTTTTGAATCAGCCATAGTCTACCTGTTCTTGATGGGAAGAGTTAATAGGGGAAAATTCTTTTTGGTTTTGCTTAGTTTTGGTTTTTGCTCAGTAGAAACAACTGATCTATGGCTAGCAATGATAGCAACCTCCATTAAGGTCACTAATAGGCCTTCTGCACTCTTTTGTCCGAGACAGGAGTTGTAACAAGCTTATGTGTACTTGATTAGGTGGTCTGATTCAGAGTGTCATCTACAATAAAAGCAGTTCACAAACTGCATTCACAACTGGGAATTTCATGCCATTTACTTAGACTACGCACAGGTTATTCACCTATTTTTTTTACTATGGATGTTGGAAAACAGCGAATGTTTTACTGCTTTATTGTCTCTTGTATCGTTCTTGGAAAACTACTGACCAATGTCTATATAACTACCAACACTAGCAACAGGAAGCAATGAGAATATAAATATCAGATAAATGGGGGAAGGACGATACCCTCTATCAAATCATGATTTAGAATTTGACTGTTGAAATTTTATTTTAGGGAAGTAATAGAAAAGAAGCCTGAAAAGTTCAAAATCGAATGTTTGAATGATATCAAGAATTTGTTTGCTCCCAGTAAACAGCCTTTCTATGCTGCTTTTGGAAACAGGCCCAATGTAAGTCTGTCCCTTTCTAATTGAAGGGTTAAAATGCATGAAGTACTTGGGAAGCAAAAGAAATAGGCTTTTCTTTTTGTGTCTGTTTAAATTTGAATAAGGAAATGGGACACTGGTGCTTTTATGGGTTTGGTCAGGAAAACCCACATGCAGATACCTTAAATAAAAGCTGCTAGAACTGCTTATATGTGAAAGGTGACAAAGATGTGTTAGTATTCTAGGATTTTATTAAATATGTGCCACCTTTCCATATTCTTTTTCAGCATTTGTGACAACTTTATAACCTAAGGGTATTAATTCAGTGCTCCTCAGTCTTGAATCCTTTTCCTATCGTACGGTTCCTGTATTTTCTCTGCAGCTCAATGCTATCATAATTGAGCTAGAGAGAGAGAGGATATTGTAAGAGGAATATTGTCACAAGAAATGGTATTGTGTGGTATAGATTTTGTGCGTGTTTGTGGTCCCAGGCTTGGGAACAGGAATTAAGCATTTGGGGGCAGGGGGAATGTTCTGTTATGGTGTGTGTACATTTTTGGGGGTTTCTTTGTTTTGTTTTTTTGGCTATTGTTTAGAGGGCTTTTTTTAAGGGGCAGTTTTACTGTACCCTTTTTGGATCAGCTTTTCTCATTCCTTCAAGAAGTTGTTTGTTATATCACATTCAATAAGGAAATGTTGAAGCATGTGCTTTTGTTCATGCTTTTTCCAGGATGTATATGCCTACATGCAAGTGGGAGTTCCAGACTGCAGAATATTTACTGTGAATCCAAAGGGTGAACTGATCCAAGAACGGACTAAGGGAAACAAATCTTCGTAAGATCATTTTTGTTATTTCAGCTAAAGAAAATATTTAGGAATGAGATTACAAAATAATTGCATTTGTGACCATGATGATTCGATCTCCTATTACATACGACACGTGCAAATCTTGTTTGCCAGAGACTTACAGCTTTGGATAATTGACTGAAACTTTTCAAAAAGAAAAGTAAACTGGCAAAATAAAATTGAAAATTGCTTCTGCAGTAGTGGTGCCTTATTTGACTATACCTTTCTGGTCTAGACTTCTAAAGCTCCTTTTTGGCTACAGTTGAACAGTGACTAGACTGTTAAATAATGGTCTGTCTTCTTTTTTAATATAGGTATTACAGACTAAGTGAGCTTGTGGAACATGTGTTCCCATTGCTTAATAAAGAACAGAGTTCTGCATTTCCGTGCCCAGAATTCAGCTCCTTTTGCTATTGGAGAGAGCCTCTTCCTGACCTTAACATGGACGACCTGGCCTGAAAAATACTTCTCACCTAGAGATGGAATTTCATATTCAGCTACTCAACTTCAGTTTAAATGTGAAGAACTTTCTTAATGAAGATGCTAATTTATATACTGGTACCATAAGACTTACTAAAGAAATCACTTTAAATCCGTTGGTTTAAAACAAAGAAAATGCAAAGCTACTGTCTATTTTTTTTGTGGTTTTTTTTTTTGTTTGTTTGTTTGCTTGTTTCTTTATTGCTTGTCTTTATATACCTGTTCTAAGGCACTTGCTATTGGCCTGTCATTGATGGTCACGGTACCCAAGTGCTTCAGGACAACTAAATGCTGAGGTAAACTATGACTTTGCATTTTCATCAATACAGACCTTATTGTAAGCATAGATTTTTTTTTTTTTTTCTTTTTTTTTTAATTAGTCTTAACAGTGTATTTTCTAAAATGAAGCCAAAAAGTGTATGGAAACTGCCAAATAGAATGTCAGACCTATTAATAAAAAAGTGTAGTCTAATGTTCAGATGGGCAATTAGGCCATTTTTGAAAGGCGACAGAACCTAAGACCAGTATGCTCTTTCTCAGCTAAAATACAGAAAACATGTAGATGTTACTAGCATGACAGACTCTGAAGACATAAAATTCCTCTTTAAATGTAAATATGCCTTTTGTCACATGTACAAGACTGTGCTTGTACAATTCATGCTCAAACTAACTCTGCTTATTACTTTTTTTACATGCAATGTTTAAACTATTTCATGAGCTTGTTAAAATGAAAGTTGTCTTCAGATACTTGTATGGCTTTTGTTGTTTTCAGGCTGCACTATGTCATGTTAAATTTCCATCAAGAAAAATCTTGAACATTTCTGTAAGAGTTGGGGAGCTGGCATTTTTATTTCCTTTTCAACACAGAGATGATGCATATGTGTGTGTATGCTGTGTAGGCCAGTAAAACATATGTACAGATTATATTCAGGGAATTGTAATACTAAAAAAATTATGTATTTAATTTTTTAATTGTCTGCTGCAGGTCTTTCCAGAATTCTGTATTGCAGGTTTTCAGTAGCTGGAAGGAAATGCAGCTCAATTGTGAGATTCCAGGTATGAGAATGGTTAAATGCTGCAGAGCAGAATAAAAGCCTTTTTTTTCTTTCTTTCTTTTTTCTTTTTTTTCTTTTTTTCTTTAAGTTTTAGGTTATTCATAAACATCATGTTGGTTATTCCTCAGGTTCAGATCAGAGCCTGTGAACAAATTGCATTCCAAGTCTAGTGTTTATCAGCTGTAAAAGCAGCTAGTATTTCTCTCTCCAAAAATACTTGAGGGCAAAGGTAGTTCTGCTTTTTAAGTTGAGTTAGTGCATTTAACCTCCTTTGGACAAATCTATGGTGAGAATGTATCATTCCACCAGCCCAGAGGGCTTAAGGACTACAGTCATTTAAACATCATTTCAGCATCAGTCCTGGGCTTTCTGGGCACACAGTCTTTTCTGTCACTCCTTAAGCAAGTTCCTGGGGCCATGCATTAAAGATCCTTCCAGGGGCAATGTCCAGAATTTCCACCAGGCTCCGGGGCGAGCTCTCCCCCGTACACAGCTCCCAGTGGGAGCAGGGAAGTGTGCAAGGAAGTGTGAGTGATCCTTAGAAGGCATTTGTATGGCTGCCTGCTGCGGTGCCTGCACCAGGGCTGCTCTTCTCAGAAACAGCTGGGGCAGGCCCTTCTGCTTCAGCTACTTGGGCTGAATGTAGGAAAGGAGCTGTCTGTTTCACTACCTGCAGAAGAGTACATTTAGAGAATTTTACCACACACAGAGGAATATTTTTATCAGGCTGGGTCGTCTTAACCCACAGTTCTGATGTAACACCACCTAATGCTAGACAATTGGTGAACTGCTTGGGGGGTAATTTTTAGATCACTATATAAATGAAATTACTTCTCCCCCCAAACTCTAGTGTATTTCTGTGCTTATAAAACATTAAATAAAGAATGGGGACAAGAAAAATTGACATGGAACCTCTCTTTCAAAGCAGGAGTATGAGAGTGGGAAAGAAAACTTACCTGTGTCACGGTGTGCCATGCATATAAGTGAATTGAAAGGCATCCTTGTTCTTGTACAGTGTGAACAATGCCTTCTGTGACTGTTTCAGCAAATTCTTGGTCCTGTCACCAATCTACTCAGTGTTTAAGTGGATTTCACAGGATGCAACTCAAAGGGTATTTTGCTCTTACTGCCTTTTTTTGTTTTTGTTGTTAGAAGCTTACAAACATCATTCCATGTATTTTTTTTTCCTTTTCTTACCTTTTATTGCAGAGATTTCATTAGAAACTTAAATTTTCATGATCACCAAGTGCTTGGAATATCAATGGGATTTGAGCTTTTAAGTCACTTAAATACTTTAAATAAATAAGAATCCAACATAATGAAGTATTTTAATTATAAGATTTAATATTCTATCTAAAGATTCTATTTTACATAAAGGGAGTGAAGCTGCCTCTCCTAAAACAGTTCTTTGTGGATGTCAAAATTTTCTTTGCCATGCTAAACTTATTCTTGGTAGCCCTGGTATTACGCAGGTTTTCTAAAAAAAAAAAAAAGCACTTCATGAAACTGGGATGGGTTTCCAAATGGGACAGATTGTTACCAAGGTTTGTCTGTATCTTTCTGCGTTGATTTTTTTTTTTTTACTTGATTTTTTTTCTCTTCAGTTCCATTCATCTTTTCAGATTGTCAGATAAGCTGTGGATCTTAAGGTGGGGACTTGAGTAAATGAGCAGTGTGGAAAAATAGTATCAGGTGTATCTCCAAATGCATAAATTTAAGCTGGTATGGACATGGAGGTTGTGTGGTTGTAGAGAGCTCCTCATTCTGCTAACCTGTTATTTTGCAATAGACATGTCCAAAAAGTCGCTTAGTTAAAAATTTTGCTTTTTTTGCTCTGTAACAGCTACAGTTTTGATATTTGTTCTTTGATAAAATGTAAAAGTGTTCTTGAGTATTTCTGATATGAGCAGGGCGGGGTTTTGTTCTGGGTTTTTTTTCTAAATCTGGCTTGTATTTGAAGCTTTTTGGATTCTTTAACCCTGTTTAGGGACAGAATATGGGGGCACTGTACCTGTCATTGCATACCTATGTAATTTGGACTGCTGGGCACTTTACTGACTCTAGAAAAGACATCTCATTACTATCAACCTGTAGGCTTGTGCTGCAATATTAATATGAATTGGGGTAAATTAGCCTGTCCTTTCTTACCTTAGTCGAGAGAAGTGGCCTAAAACTCATGTTTGAAAACAAGTTGTGCTATACTTATTTAAAATTAGCGCAAGCTAAATCATTCTTTCTGTGAAAGAGGAACTTCTAAGTGTGTATGTCTGTAGGCGCATGCACACCCCTGTTAAGACTGTGTTGTTGAAGATGCAGATCCTCTTAGCATTGGAACCGTGACAAAGGCTGAGTCAACGATACCTATCTGGGAATAAATAAGGAACATTGCAATTCAAAACTTGTTAGTGACTTGGACATTACCCATTTCTATAATGATTTAAAGATCAGTAACCTAAGTGGTACACATTTCTGGATTTTCTTTTTTTACTGTACCAAGCACGTTTGTAGTTCAAAAGGTTGGGCTCTCATCCCTAACAGTATACAATTGCATGTGCAATCTTGGCTCGTGTATCCTTAGCTTCCTGTCATCAGTATACTCCTTCTAAAACTTTTTTTTTTCAACTGGAAAAGTTTTAACACTTGGGTCAACTCCGTTATGGAATTTCTGAAGCAAACTCTGAATCTGCTTACGGTAAAGACAAACGAGGTGAAATTTCATGTTAATATTTCATACAAGTCTTCTAGAAAATTCTGTCATACGAATGAGAGTTGTTTAAATTACTGTAATGCAAATTCATAATGAAACATCAAAAATACATAGTGAATTTGAGATGCCTTTAAAGTGTCACTTTTGCCTGAAGAAGTTCTAGTTTCCAAAGTTAAATTCTGCTGAATAGAATGAAATTGTTTTGGATTTCGTTACAGTGTTAATTACTTCCAGATGAATGTTAAAACGTTGGTTTATTTTGAGGGTGGGAAAACTCTCTTCAATCATTTGTTTCATTTTTATGTTGAAGATGTGGAATACTTGATTGTTAAGCAACCCAATCACTAATAAGGTAGTGTGTTTAAAATTGTCAAATCTGTGATCATACCAATACAGTGGTTTTTGTTAAGACTGGACTATCTTGGGTACAGTAACCCACACTTCAGTGCAATGTTTATTGATGTTCAGAACCATGTTATCACAATAAAACAAACTTAAACTAATTGTTTTCTTCAATTTGTACTTGGGAATTCCATTCTTGTATTGCCAATTTAGTAAATGTGGGTTTATTTAAATTGTATTCATATTTTACATGGAATTCAAGTTGCTCTTCTAAGGACTATGATACATTTGCTTTCTCTCACACTCAGTTTATTTTTTTCAGGGTATTTATACAGCTGATAAATAATTGCTGTCATCAAACTTACATTATGTGCCAGTACCAATATTGGTTATAACTATAACGAAAAGTAAACATGCATTAATGATATAGAATATCAGGTAACAGATGCATGACTTGGGAATACAAAAGCTGCCTTGAAGAGAATCATGCAACTGCATAGTTTGAGCTCTTGTAAATCTGCCCTAATTTGGAGTTTTATCCTAATTCCATCCAAGTTAACTTTTTCCTTTCAAGGCAGGGAGTATTGTCTTCCCTGACAGTTGTTAAATTGCTTGAGGCAATTATTGTCAGACCATCTTGAAAAAGGGGCCTCAAGCTTTCAGTAGAAACTTACTCTTCCTGGTCTCTTGCTGCTGTTGGTAAATGCAACTAACTAGCAGCCTACCTTAGAAAATCCAACCCATTTCAGTCACACGTAGAAGTACGATAGATGCGTACGAAAGCATAAACGATGTTGTGCCTTTTGATCCTTCTGCAGCGTGTGTCATTTGTGTTGCTGCCCCCAGCGCCCATTCGCTCTCCTTGTGCCCAGACACCGAGCTTACTGCTAGAGTTTTATCGTCTCCTGCCGCAGCAGCAGGCTCTCCGTTTCTGTTGGGTTTCCCCTGTGATTCTGCTCACACGCTGCACCCTTCTCTTCACACCTAGGGCACTTCACTCCTCACACCGCACTCTTCACTGCCCGCCTTTCACACCTAGGTCTCAGTCCTCGTTTGTCGTGTGCAGTGAGTGACTGTGCCAGTGCAAGCAATAGAAGGGCGGCACGTCTGGTGTATGCCAAGCGTTCAGATTTGTTGCAAAAACATTTCTGAGCCGGCGTTCTCTCTCCTGTGTCCATCTTACCCTAATGGACTCCTAATGGAGTGACTTTGTTCTTGGTGGATTGATTTTTACTATCGTGGAGCAACAGTCTTAGACGTGTAAAGAATAGAATCACAGTTTCTAAGAATGGGCACTTTCCTGTGTGTGTGCAGGGCACTGTTTCTAGAGTTATGTCTCGCAGGTTGTACACCGAGGGCCCCGGGAGGTTACCTGTGCAGCCCTGCACCATTTTGTTTGGGAAATATGTGTGCGCTCCCACTTGTTGCAGTTGCCGGCCGAGCTCTTGGACCAGTGGTGAGCTGAGCTGTGACACAGCCGGCTGCTCAGAAGGGTTTTCTGGGCAGATGTCCTGCATGCTGCACGGGAGGGAGGGGGACGGTACAGAGCTTCCGGAGGTTTCACTGTTGGGCACAGCAAGGGCTTGTCAGGGTCTTCTGTCTGACGGGGGCGGCCACTTCTGTGCAACGTGTTTTCTAAGCGTGATGACACCAGCTGCTTTTCCTTCTCTCCCCTTAGATAAATTAATCAAACCCACATTGATGTTTCTGCCCCATACTGGAGATGCCCAAGACCCCTCTAATCGTGCAGGGGGCTGGAGCAAAGAATAGGGGAAAGGCTGCGGTGCTATAACCCTGTGCGGTGTTTTTCTTCGTGGCTGAAGTGGTTGCCGGCCGGACTGAGGCCCCAGGCTGGCGTGCGGTGGGAGGGCCTCCCAGCCAAACAGCTGTGGCAGCAGCGTGGCTCAGGGGGAGAACAGATGTCGAGCTGCATGAGAGCGGGGACTTGGGTTAATGGCTTTCGTGTATAGTGCTTTGAACGGGGCACAATTAACTGTGCGTTGGGATAGTTACAAGCGATGCTAAGCCACCTCCTCAGGAGTGCTACAAAAGCCTTTGCTTGTAAGGAAGTATGCCAGATAGATACAGTTTTGACTAAACATTCATCTTCAGTCAATTAATCTGAAGTCTGCTTTAAGGACTGGGTGGCTGCCAGTCTCACTTACCCAGCAACATGAGCTGGTGCACCTCATGTTTTCTTCCTAGTCATTTCTTTTGTTCCAGTCTTTCCCTGCCTTCTCCTTTTCCTTCTCTTTCCTACCTCACTGTTCTCTAATCTTACGTTCCCCACTTCTGATGATACTTCCTGTGTGCATGTTCTGGTGACAATAAGCAACATATAGCCTGAACTGTTCAGCCTAGAACTGGCTGAAGGGCAGGGCTCAAAGAGTTATGGTGCATGGGGCTACATCTGGCTGGCGAGCAGTCACCAGCGGTGTTCCTCAGGGCTCAATTCTAGGGCCAGTTCTGTTCAGCACTTCTATCAACTGTCTGGATGCAGGAGTTGAATGCACCATTAACAAGTTTGCTGATGATACCAAACTGGGAGGTGCTGTTGAGTCTCTTGAGGGACAAGATGCCTTGCAGAGAGATCTAGATAGATTGGAGCATTGGGCAATGATTAATGGGGTGAAATTTAACAAGTCGAAATGCTGAATTCTGCACCTGGGACAGAGTAACGCCAGGCACAGGTATAAACTGGGAGAGGCACGGCTGGAGAGCAGCCCTGCAGAAAGGGATCTGGGGGTGCTGGTCAGCAGCAGGCTCAGTGTGAGTCAGCAGCGTGCCCTGGCAGCCAAGAGGGCAAACCCCATCCTGGGGTGCATCAAACACAGCATAACCAGCTGGTCAAAAGAGGCGATCATCCCGCTGTATTCAGCGTTGGTGCGGCCTCACTTTGAGTATTGTGTGCAATTCTGGGCCCCACAATTTAAGAAGGATGTGAAGGTCCTTGAATGCGTCCAGAGGAGGGCAACAAAGCTGGTGAAAGGGCTGGAAGGAATGTCCTGTGAGGAGCAGCTAAGGACTTCGGGCTTGTCTAGCTTGGAGAAAAGGAGTCTGAGGGGCAACCTCATTGCTCTCTACAGCTTCCTGAGGAGGGGAAGTGGAGAGGGAGGTGCTAATCTTTTCTCCCGGGTATCCAGCAACAGGACGTGTGGGAATGGCTCAAAGCTGTGCCAGGGCAGGTTTAGACTGGACATTAGGAAGCATTTCTTTAGCGAGAGGGTGGTCAAACACTGGAATAGGCTTCCTAGAGAGGTGGTTGATGCCCCAAGCCTGTCAGTGTTTAAGAGGCATTTGGACAATGCCCTTAATAACATGCTTTAACTTTTGGTCAGCCCTGAATTGGTCAGGCAGTTGGACTAGAAGACTGTTGTAGGTCCCCTCCAACTGAAATAAACAGTTGTCTATTCCATTCCATTCACCAGGAATCAGGGCACTGAATGAGGAACTAAGACCAGTAAGAAGGCAGAACTTCTGTACTGTGTACCACAAAGCCTATGTAACAGTGCTTGACACTGCATAAACACTTAAAATTATACATGCAAGGTTGACTGAGGAGCCAGAAACTGCAGTTTTAAAGGTGGTGGAGGAGAGAGCAAAAATTTTGGCTTACAGTGCTGCTGTGTTCACTGGAAAGCAAAAGAGCGTCAAGACATCACACAACAGGTAGGCTTTATTTGGACAGATCTGCAGTTGTTTTCCATCACAGTTTTCTTCATGTTCCTGGATATTACTCTCTCTCTATCCATGAATATATGTATACACATGCACACATAAAGCATACTCTCAAATGCGCTGCTCTTTGCTGAAAAATTAATGTTCCTTTTTTCACAATCAAGATATAGATAGATAGCAAAACAGGTAAATGGCAAACCTGCTTATGTAGTAACATGTTACAAGTTGTTCTTTGAAGTCTCCCATATACAAAGAACTGGCAGAGCTACTGTTCTGCATCTTGTCTCAAGTCTGCAGGGCACGTTGCAGGAGGGTTGGTGCTGGCTCGAGTGCAAGTCTTGTCTTGTGATGACAGGACACAGCCCCCAGGTATTCCTGGTAACTTGACAATTTGAACTCTATGCCATTATCTGGGAGCAACTAGCAGCCAAAGCGTACCTGCTGATCAAGTCTCAGTGGAGTGCATATTCCTCCCATCTCCAAGCTGATGCTGTGTAAATGCATTTGCTGTTTTGGTGAAATAGATCTGTATCCACTACTGGGCCGTAACATAAGGACGTACTTACTTAATTCAGCAGATAAAACTCGCTTCCAAATGCACGATGTATCCTCAGGAAACAATTCAATCCTGATTTGAATCTCCTGGCTGCAGTTGGGGAGCCCTTTACCTTGCATTCCCAGTGCATTTTAAGGCGGCATTGGGTGGTGATGGGCATTTTGTTTCAAGTTGCCTTCCTATGCTTTCCACCTACAGCTCGCTCTATTTCCTTGACTATTTGTAATTTTTCTTGACTGGCTGGTTGGCTTCGCTGAGCTGACTAGTCTCTCGGCGAAACTGCACAAAGTTGCTGCAAGTAACCTGGCGTACATTGAAAGGATACATGGTGGAATACCACAGAAAATCCTCGTTGCTTTGAGTGGTCAGTATAGAAATGTCTCCACCGTCTCTGAAGTCTTAATAGCAAATTAAAATAATGAGGTAGTTTTTTACATGTTTTGTGGTGAAAACTGGCATTCCTGCTTTGCTCCAGGCTTTCCTGGGGATACGACTGATTTATATGTCGCTTTGTTGCCTTTCCCCACAGCTGCTCTAGGATACACTTAGCATGTTTGGCCAGAGCAGAGTCTCTCTGGCTGTCGGCATGCTGGCTTCTCTTCAGATGTTCTGCTGCTTATGACCTGGCGATGGGAATTCACCTGTCTGACAAGTGATGCTGCCTCGGGGAGTCTGCTGGTTTTGATATTTGGGACACTCCCTGAGAAACCACCGTGCCTTGTGCCTGGCTAAGGGGCTGTCAGACACACGTCTGTACAGCTTCACCTGGTATGGCGTGGTTTTCTTCCTGTTTTGATGTCAAATGGGAGCACCTGGCACAACAGATGGTACTGTTTTGCCTAAGAATCTCACAATCCTCATATACACTGCATTACAAAGCCACCTACAAAGCAGATCTAAAAGGCAGCACTGTGATTTATGAAACAGGCAGCATACCTGCCTTAGAGCTCCCACCTACAGGATTTTTTTTTTTTAAGGCTTTCTTGGTTAACAGATGCTTCCTATTTGAGCTTGTGTACGCTCTTGGATGTGGTAGTCAAATCATGAACCCGCAGTGTGAAATGTTCCTTTCAGTGCAGGCATTTCCTTGTTCTGTTGCTGATTCTCACCGGAGATGTAAATGCTCTGTCAGTGGGTTCAGGGTATTGTGGAGCAGGGCTTTCGCTCCTTCCTTTGAAGCTGGGCTGTTCTGTATGGAGCAAACCCTCAGCAGGCCCATGAATACGTTTGTGCTTCAGTCTCCTCCAGCTGCTGCTTTAATGAATGTTTTATCCAAGCACTCACTGGAGCAGAGACGGGAACTCGGGTTCCCCCTTCCCTTTGCTATTCAGGGGCTACAGCATTGTGGTCTTCCCAGCTGGGTGAATATTCCACCTGGTAAGCTCCAGGAAAATAACCTCATCAGGAGGAACTGAGCCACCTACCCTGACTACAGCAATTACCAAGGAAGTGGTAATTAAGGTTCAAGTCTCCCTCAACAAAGGCAGGAATCTAAGACAGAGGTTCTTTGACAAAGGTCATACATAGCCTTAGCCACCGCGCTGCGAGAGATGGTGGATGGGAAAAAGCTCTAAAAGATGTCCTCAAAATACGCCGCTGGGAGTGGGCCCTGCTGTGACACAGTTTAGGGAATGCTTTGTACCTGTGTACAAATACCAGTTATGCTGCATTATGAGGGCTCAAACAATCTCGGCATCGGCAGCAGCAGATCCTGGGTACAAGGGGAAACTCTGGTAGAAAACGGCCCTGTCCCATTAGCGGAACTGGGCTTGTGAAGATTTGTGGGTTGGATTTAGAAATCTACTGGAACGGTTAGGTAAGAATTGCATGATATAACTTTTGCAACTCCAGCACTAAACTTGCACCACTGATTCTTAAAAATGTCTCACTTGGAGGAGGCGGGGGGGGAAAAAAAAGGTTGTGTTTGCCAGCTAGGTCTCCCTAAGCACTCAGCTCATTTTGTTTGTTTCCATGAGTCATTTTTAGAACAGGCAACAATAATCTAACAATACTTGAGTCACACATAGTCTGGAGCCAACTTCTTAGAGAACACAGCTTTCTTGAGGCAAGCGAAAAATATCCTAAAAGGAAAAGTGCCTCTCCGGCTTTCATACGTAACAAGAAATTATGTTTAAAAACAAAAGTGGTTGATGTAATTGGCTTCTGAAAACACAGAAAACAATCTTTCCTGTCTGTCCCTTCAATTTTGAGACCTAGAAAGGCATGGGACAGAAAGGGGCTGTTGATTTAGGACAAAAGAAACCCAAGCCCCCCTTGAACAAGCACGTGGTTGCTAACTGCACGCTAATGCCTCACGCTCCAGCACAGGTCAAGACAAATGTGCAGGGAAATGAGACGGGGGTGGCTCCCTTTTATCCAGCTGTGAAGTGCATGTTCACTGCACATCTTTGGCTACTGACAAACAGCTGCTCTTACAGAAACAGCCTTCCTGCTACAAAATACGTCCAGTCCTAGCTTCTGCTTATCAGTAACACCGTCATTTCTGAAAATCAGGTGCCGAGAGATCTTCCTAAACCAGGTGCTTTAAAACTCCACTCACACTTTCCTTCCTGTGCTCACAACTCCGCCAGTGCAATCCTAGCTGCACAGGGACTGACTCAAGAGTTCCTCTGTGGAGAGAAAGCTTTTTCCACCTGCTTTTCTCAAAAGCAGCTCAACTTCCAGAATGTGGTAGTTTGTTGTGGGAAGGCCCCAATCTCATCGCCTGGAAACAGAGTTATTAGGGAGTATCTGTTCCAAAACTAAGCAACAAAGGCATAAGTCTTCATCTGACCTCCTCAGATGGGAAGGGCTTCAGCTAAACCATACTGTGCTGCTTACAGCATGGGGAGTTCTTCCTTCACCTAAAGGAACTGTTTGTTCTGAGGCTATAAACAGCTGTTCTGGATTTGTAAGAAGGATATGCTACACAAACCACTACAATAAATACAACTCTATGCAGCATGAATAGACTACTAAAAAGATCAGTTTACATAAGAATCTATAGGTGACAGCTGAATAGTCCTGCTCTCAGTAAAGCATGGCTGGATTTTTTTTTCAGCCATGAAAGAGATCAAAATGCTAACTCGAAAGAGCCAAAACATCATTTTTGTTACCTCCACTGACAAGGGGCTAGTATGAGAAATAAAATACTGTTGCCCCAAATGCGTTTATCTGTTTAAGCTAAGAAAGTTGTTTCATCCATATACACAGATGCTGAATAGTAAAACAAACCTCACTCAAAAGCACTGATGCAGGAGGCTGTTACAACAAGGACTCAGTGCACATGGTTGGTTTGTGCATTTGACAGTATTGGCTACTAAGACTTTTTTCCTGTATCAGCAATTTTTCCTCTTATTTGTTTTCTACAATGCAACAAAGACAAAAACGTCCTTTTTAACGCAAATACTGTAGGAGTGCCAGAAACAAACTTTGTAAAGTTTTTTAAACATTTCAAAATTACCATTTTTCTAGCTAAGCACAGACAATTTAGATTTCTCTGACCTGTTTTATTCATATCAAGCACCAAGCTTTAATCGCAAGAGCATCATGCTTAACTGATCATCTTTTTTTACTCTATCAATTGAAAATAACTGTTCTAAATCTTCCAATAGTAGCAACTGCTCACGTCTGCCCAGTGGAAAGCTGAGGCAAGGTAAGTTTCTCCCTGCACAGCTGCTTCCATTTCACTGGAATGAGTCACTCATCTTCTCTCTTAGCACCGTGCCCCTTAAGGGAAAAGAGAAAACGGATGCAGAGAAGTAACGTTTTGCTTTGCGCCACCATGGTTAGCAATTGCTTTGAACAAATTGTTTATGCGAATGCACTTGACCCAACATATTATTAAATAACAGAAGGACTAAGAAGTCATCAACCGTGTCCAATACAACCTCACTTTCGTGCCCCTGCTTTACTGAAAACATGAAAATAGCTGACCACAACTGTAAACTTCAGCGAAGATGTAAACTTTGGTACACTAGGGACAATTTGATAAACTAGGGAGAAGACTGCAAAGGCAATTTGATAGAGAATAGCAAGAGCACAGTGGAAAAGTTATCTATTGAGAACATATTTGTTGTTTAACAGTTGTTCGGCTTGTACGGGTAAACAAGGGCTTGGGAAGGAGTTAATTTAGCTACAGAAACATGTCTTTTGTAGCTACCTCTGGAAACAGGGGACAAGGAAAATGTCTCAGTAGACTATAAACCCGTCACTGAAATCAAATATATAAACTGAATATATTAAAGCTTTGAATTTTATTACACTTAATTTCTTCTGAGTATCTTACCCTTCTCTCCTGTTCAAGGTAAACCTAAACATGAGAAATGGAAGGATAAAGGAGAACTCCACTAAACGTGGAGTACATTTCATCAGAGTCTGTGTAGGCCAGTTTGCCTCCTGTTACGACAACGTTTACTTCATCTCCTGCTTTGAGGTGAAGAACAAGGTGGAATGTCCCAGGACCACCACAGGTCCGTTTCCCCGAGTAGGGTTTGTGATACTCCAGCAGTTCCCTTCTGTACCCAGCTGTGTGGAGCTGAGCCACACTTGCGTTGGAGACGGACAGCACCGCCTCTACGTACTCATCCCTCTCCGGGGCCAGCACAGCGGTGATCAGGTAGCGCCCTTCATATGGTGATGTGAAAATGCCTGCAGAAGAGAGACAGGCTCAGCTTTTCAGAGTTATTCAAAATGGAGAGACCTGATCGCTCTAAGCACGATGACAAACATAAAGCGACATGGATTACCCATGGCTACGTACACGTAACTGTGACAAGGTCAGCCTGGGCAGCTGACCAACCGACAGCAGTCATGAAGGCAAAGGGTTGCTGCTTTTGTGTTAGAGCCCACCAGTCCTTCAGGACATAAGCAGGTCTTGTCCACATTCAAAAACCCCCTGGCCTAAGCAGCTGCCGTGACTCAGAGCTGGGTGAAGAGGTGAGAGGCACCCACATGCTGTGCAAGTCCCCAGTAGGTTAAGGCACGCCTAACACCCTCAAAGTGACACGACACTCTGCTTGAGAAGGAGGCAGCCCGCAGCTACTGCTATTGGGGAGGCAGTATGTATCATCTCCCTCCCTCCTCTCCCCTACGTGATCCAGCTGGCTGAGTTGCAGTGAAGTGGGTTAGCAAGGAACCTCACCTCTGCTACCTGGGCTCAGCTGGCCTGAGGTGGGGTGAGGAGCCCAACCAGCTGGGCCAGCAGAGCAGAGGTAGTGGTGAGCTGGGCCTCAGTATTACTGAACGTTTGTGGAAAACCAGCTGTGGCAAAGTGCGTGCCTGTCCACATCCACAGGAAGCTTTTACCCTGGTGTGTCTGGTTCAGGTGGACTTTGTTTGTTTGTTCAATGTGCCAGCAAGGCCTGAGATAGCATCAAGCGCTGGTAACCCACGCTACTGCCCATCTGGCATCTCTGTGGGTCCATTCTTTGGCTGTTACCTGTATTGGGGTTATAATAGTCCCCGTCATTCACAAGTACTTTGTTAAAGTGAACCACGCCGACATCACTGGAGAAAGGCTTCTGCGTGAGCCCAGCAGAAAACGACACCAGAGAGGCCGCAGCAGCAGCGGGTCCTAAAATGGGTAACAACATGAGTCAGAGTCACATCAGGATGACAACACAGCCTCTCCCTGTGATGGTTTATAATCCAGTGTCTCTGTTCCTGCACATACTCCACTTGGACTAACCCTGTCACTTGAGGGATGCCAGAATTAGCAGAATACATATCGCTGGCCCAAGTCCCAGGCGTCTCACCGTGAAATTTACTGGGCACCATAAAATTCCCCCCTTGGCCACAGCCTCCCTGGGTTTTTTTTTCCCCTTCTAAGGAAAAGGTACATGGCTTGTAAATGCTGGCAGTGGAAATCCTGCCACCTCTCAATTCAACAATGCTTCTGCCACAGACCTTCTTCAGGAGTGAGGCTGCCCTTGGACATCTCCGCTCTCTGTCACTATCATAATGGCAACGGAAGTGCTGAAGGTGTATAGCTCGCGCCAGCTTTCCTAGTCACACTGAGAAGCTGCGCACAGCTTAGATCTCTTACCTTCTCTGCCGAAGGGTAGTGAAAATAGCTACAAGAAGTAACACTTCAGTATTAAAGCAAAGAGAATCATCACTGGGGCTTTTCTCTCTCTCTGGCACTTCTCTTTTGGGGGACTTCTCACTCCACAATTTTTTCTTCTTTTCTCAGCAGATCAAACAGACACTTAGGTATTTTATAGTGGCTATCTGCTTACTAGCTAAACACTACTGTTAGACTGGTGTTGGATGAAATACAATTTGGACAATTAAGACAAATTTTTACTTTTAACAGACTGACTTAATGGCAAGTGTTTAGTGATCGACCACTTGTTAGTCCCATTTTAGTGGGCCTGCAGATGTAAGCTAAGATGAAGTTATTTGAAAGGAACAAAACTAATTGCAGGAAGTCTACTTATTTCCACCACCTTAACACCACGCTACTTACAGAAAGCATCTCTTTTTGTATTCTCAGCTTATCCTGAGACTCAAATCAACTGAAAATGCACCTCAACGAACTTCTTGCTGACTCACTCAGAAAGGTTTCTCTCCCCTGCAGTCATACTGCACAAACAGCACAAACTATTTGCTGCCTGCCCAGAAACGCTGTCCTCTCCATTTGGAGTAGCTACAGTTCTGTTTGGGTTGGTGTCATCTGAATAAGGGAGCAACTCCTGCCCTGGCTCGCCACGGCTTCGTTCAAGATTTTCCTGCACTAGTTGCTAGAATAGTTATTAGACTTTGCTGCTGAAATTGCTTCAGATCTCCTGCCTAGTTTAGCACACCATCTGTGTTTGTCCAAAGGAGAAATCTGAAACCCGTCTAAATATCCTGTAGATCAGTTCAGTGGGCAATTATAAGGAGGTGCAGTAAAGACGCAACGTGTCTATGCTCTCTTACCCTCCTCCCTGCTTCCAGCTGGAACTGCGCCTGTTTGAAGCTTTCACAAGTCCTACCAACAGCTCTCAGCAGTGCTTTTGCAGAACCTTACAGAGAGGTGAACCACCTTCTCTTACGTGTCCCCACTTGCAAACACTTTTCTTCATGCAAAGATCAAAGTTCAGCTCCTCTAGGCAAGGTCCAGGCTTTCACTTAAGTGGTTAGTGTTGTGGAATTATAAAAATCACGAAGAAAAGTTTTTAAGCATTTAAAAGCTGGGAACCACATGCACAGCTCTGATGAAGAAACTGCTAGGCAGACAAAAAGTTTCACAAAAGATTCAACCAGTTTTACAGCTTCTAGGGGAGGAAAAATCTCTTTGACTTCAGATGTATTCAGGAAGGTTTCACTTGATACATATACACGTAAGCAGGAGCAGGTATGCGTGTTCATGGCAATCTAAGCTAGTATAATGCATTTTGGGAAGTCAAAAGACCACAGAAGATACATCGGTGGCCTTTGTTAGGTTACATCTACTTCCACCCATCTGCTACTTGTATTTCTGGTTCTCCACCTCTCTTTTGACTTCCCAGCACAGTTTCTGCCTCCCAGAGCCCAAGGGCCAGAAGGAGAAAAAGAAGAAGAAAAAAAATCAAGCAAAAAACCCCAGTGCACAACATAGGCATTTTCTATCAAGATGAAAGGAGAAAAAAAATGAGTGTGATGGTGCTGCTGACAATTGCTCAGCAACTGGAATGAGGACTCTTCAAGAATCTACACGGAAGAGAGACCGTATGTAATTCATTTGTCAGTATGCACTTAATGACTCCTTTGCATATGGCAGGAGTAGGGAGGGTATGTCAGATTTCCTCTGCTTGGCCAATACTCCCAAATCTAAATGAGAGCAAAGTGCATAATTTCAGTTAGAGCAAATGGGACAAAAATATCAGCAATTTACATCTCCCCGCCTTTTTTTTTTTTTTTAAACTCTTCCGTTTGACCCTAACACATGTCATTTTCAGGAACATTCCCTCTGCTTATGGGATGGCAATGCAGCACAGCACAGCACTACATCGATTTCCATGAGCCAGTGCTCAACAAAGCTGGGCCCATTAGCTCTGCTCTGCTAAGTCACAGTGTTTCTGATGCGGATGATAACTCACTCAGTGTGTTATGAAGACACAGCTACTTTTCTCCTGAGTTTGTTAGTAACAGCTCTTTCTGCTCTTACAACTCCTACCTTTCACATCGCAGCAAGAGAAGGTTTGCCCTAGCACTTGCCTGCTGCTCCTTACACAAATATCCCTCTCCTACGCCACCCTTCAGCATGCTTCTGTGAATTGCGCTGTTCTCTCACGCAAACAGCAGCAAAACACAACTGCTGGTGCAACTGCGGGTGATGACATGTTCTTTACCTCAAAGGCAGCAAACACGCTTTCCCCTGTGCTAGACCCCTGAGGTGTACTAATGAGAATACTGCTCTCTGTCCAATGATCAGAAGAGCTAAACATGCAGCAGAACCTGTCACAAGCAGGGTAAATTTATGTATTCAGTAAACTCTTTCTTCAAATGAAGGACCACCTACAACAACATAAATCTCACATTACAGTAACATCATGCCTTTATATTTGAAACGTGTCCTACAGGCTTGCTGCCTGGAGTCACATGGAGAAAGTAAAGATGGTGGAGTATCAGACAAGTAAAAAGAATTAAAAAGCCCAAATCAAAATTAGCCCTTTATCTGCACAGATATATACAGCAGTGTTCGCACAGCGGTAGGGCTCACTAGCTCAGCTGTTTTCTTTATTACACCGTACAAGGAGTTTCTTTTAGAGAGGAGCAACCACCCTCCATTGAAGCTGCAGGGTTAAGGACACAAGCAACACTGCAGACTGCATAAAGGCAGAGGGTGGGAAAGGCAATCTGTGCTTGCAGTGAATTTTTTTCACTGTGACCTTCTGTATGCTGATCAGAACATCCAAATCCTCTTCTTGGCTCTGTCCTTGCCTAGTTGTGTGACCCGGGATCTTACAAGCATTTTCTCATCAGTTCCCAGACCAGTTCATCAGCCAATTCATTACTTCTGCCTCTGCAATTTTCTTTGCTCCAGCAAACAAAAATTCTCACAATTGTAAAATTTGCTGCTGATGTTTCTTTAAATAACAATTGGTTCAAGTCTTTCTGTATTAAAAGGGATTAGGTGGATGCACTTGGGTCCTGACACTTAACTCACCTTTGTCATAAACTCCTTGCCTGTGAAAATAGAGCTAATATGCAATGTTGTACCTTATACTCTCTCATTAATACTCCTAAGTCCTTGAAAATCTTTACCTACAATGTCGCATTGTGAGATGCATGCAAACAGATAGCTAATGAATCTGAAAAACTCAAGAAATACTTTGGTATTGAAAGTACGCAAATCATGCCTCAGCATTCAAGAAGAGCACTAAAGTGGGCTAGTTTAATCCCAGAGGACACAGCTGGAGCCCTCAACTTCTTCCTGAGCAGTGCTTTTATATAACAGAAGCTATTCAGAAACAGAAATGAAAGGGAGTACTCAGAAGGCCAATTTAATAGTACAAGCTTCTTATTTTAGGAATTATAGTACAAGAAGGTCTGATTTTCTCTCAAATTTGAACTTCAGTACCACAAAATGCACTGGGTGAAGACTGGCAAAGACATCATAAACTGTGGTCCTGCCTGAATTAGATAGTAAGGATTCCTTGATGCCTTATTTAAGCATTAAGTTCCTCCTCCAATAAGCCAAAAATCTTCCCTTCCCCAGCTGTTAATTTCCACAACACTGTTAACTGCTGAATTCTGCCCTAGAATGCTCTCTTTCTTTGCTGCTTGTAAGCAGACACTGACGATTAGGGACAGTGGATGCAAATGCTCTAACTCCACAGAAGTCTAATCGCTGTTTGCACCATCCTTACCTCTCTGTTTTCTATGACTGTACCTGCCATTGGGGTTTGCAAGGCATTTTGGGGGAAGTTATAGGACCGATCAGCATCTTATATTTAGATAGGTCTTCAGGGGCACAGATCAGGAAAAGGAACTCCTTGGTCAAGCCCACCTCTCTGGAGCCCAGGGTGATAACGTTTCTTGCAACGTGTCCCACCAAGCAGCAAACAGGCGCACTGCCTGCCACACCCTGCCTTTTCAACACTTTTAACCTGCACCTACTGTTTCACACAGTTTTAGCATAAACTTATTAAAATACTGCTGTCTATAAACGGCAATAGGTTGTACAAAGTGGAAGAAAACCCCCAGGAAATTCATTTATCACAGAAATCTAGACATCTATATTGGCTTTGCTGGCATCAAGATAAACAAACATTTCTTTACTTCTCATCCTCTTCCAGAAGCCTCATCTATTGCTGCTTGTTGTTACCACCACAATTCTCAAATGCAAAAAGATTGCTTTAAGGCTATGATAGATTTTTAATTAGAAAGTATAAATATCAGAATTACAGTGTGAACTCTTTACAGTTCTTTTTGTCAGTCAGACTGCCAGACCAGTCTTCAGGACATGTGTCTGTGATTTTGTTAAGCAATCAAACTAAGTCCCAAGGGTAGGACTTTGGATGCCATAAAGCCCTAATGTTTTATTTTCATTTATTTCTCGTATTTCCTCAAACAAATTTAGATGAAATCATTCTTTTTGAAGAGGGTGTGGGAATATTCACTTTGATCCGGGATACCATTCCCCAGGGTTTGATAATATCTTGAGTATGAGGTTGTAGGGCAGGCAGCACCCAATCAACGTATTTATCAAGGCCAACTAGTATGTCCCACACAAGATTTATACCTGTTTATCATACAAATCCATAAATGAACTGTGATATTAACAATTATAAAAAATAAAAAAACCCCACCAAACCAAGAAAACTGCATTTTGAATCTTTTTAAACTGTGGCTGTCAGTGGCAGCACTCCTGCTTTCACTGAAGTCAGCAACACAAGCCCTCGTGATTCTAACAAAAGCCAGAAACTCTCCCACGAGGAAGACAACTCATGCACTAGCTCAGACACTAACAGTGCTTCAAGATCTTAGTCTTGGCCTTATTCATGTCTCATTAAAGAATTATTAAAGTTGTCAGAAAGAAATATGTATTTTCTTATTTAAAAGGAAAAAAAAAAGGTCAGTACTGAGATTTGCTAGGAAATAGTATTGTATTAAAAAAAACACTGAAGTAAGTAACAATAACCCAAAATGAATTATTTTTCAAAACCTCAAAAAAACCCCATATTTTCAAAGGATGCAGATTATGTTTTAATGCTTAGGTATAGCAAAAATCTGTCAGATTTTCCTCAATGCTAAACTTAAATACTAAAAATCAACACTTTGTTCTCTCAACCATGACTTTCCAGGGACTGAAATAAACATTAAGTACCTGTGTAAAGCATTTCTAGGAAACAGCTGCCTTACCTTGCGAGTCCATGGTAGGAGGAGACAACTTTGGATATCCTACAAACAAAAAGTAGTATGTGTCACACAATACATAATGGAGTACAATACGACAAAATATCGCTGCAGCCTTCTAAAAAGCACCCTTTGTTACCAAACAGCAACCTACCAAAATAGCTACCAAATAGCATCTCCTACGTAATGCTCAATTATAGTTAAGCTGGGGCGGCCATGGCAAAGAAAAACAAATTCTTACTACAATGTACTAAATCCCCTGCAAGCACTATGGCAAGAAAAAAAATAATTTAAGTTTCCCTAGTAGCAAAGACTGCAGTAGTTACCAAGGATTTTACATCAGCCCTGTTGACCTCATGCTTTGTGCAGCCTTGGCAAAGGCAACAAAACTGGCACGGAACGTGTTTCCCCTACTTCTGTCGCCAGCTGGAGGCTGCAAAGGCCCATTACCAAATCACCTCTGCCATAAGCCCATTCCCAACGGCAATAGCTATAACAGGCATCCACAAAAGGCTGAAAGGTGGCAGGTAAAGCACAACAGATCTCACTGTCACCTACCTAGCAAGACCTAGCATGTCCATTGCACTCAGACGGGAGTGATTCACTATTAGTTCGGTTCTCTCACCTGGTGCTCCAGCGTACCCTTCAGCAATGGGCATGGTACTTTGACCAGCCTGACCATCCACACTCCTAAGCCGCCCTCTTCCTGACATTAAAACGGTGCCAGGAGGCCCTGCCTCTCCAGTCTCCAGGATGATCCCGGTTGTTCCAGGCAGAAATGGCGCAACTCCTGACCCTGGTAGTGCTGGGCGCGGAAGAGGTCTTGGCTGCAGTGGCTGGAGGGGGGTCCTCTGTCGTGGGGGTTGTATCCTCGGCCTTGATGGCAGCAGGGGTATACCAGGTTGGGGCTGCAGAGGTGGTCTTGGTGGCAATGGCTGCCATGGTACTTCTGATCGCCCTTTGAAATGATGAAAGAAGAGGAAAGATACAGAATTATTCGCCTAAAATAGTATATAAAATTGCGTATTTTTGTAAAAAAAAAACAACTTTAAAATAAAACAGGCCTCAATTTGAGGCCACCTTTCCCCTCAGACCCAAGACTGCACTGGCAAAACTCCATTCCACTCTTGCAGTACTATAGACTCCCCTCCTTCCCAGCCTGTGACAGAGGGAAAGGAATGAAGACAGCCTGGAGACAGGACAAGCAGCAGTCAAACAACCTGTGAATATTCACCCACTAGTCCAGCTTTGACTTTCTGCACCAAGCGGGCTATGTATCACACCTATTCCCACTGGTGCCTTCATCTCCGTTGCATGCTCTCTCTCTACCTTCACTTCAGTCTCCTGAACCCCTCCCGCCCACCAATCCTACTTTCGACTCTGTACTCACACAACACCTAGCACAAGGCTGACCTTTTAGCACTACCATAAAGAAAAGTATCCACAGCAAAAAACCTGAGTAAATGAACACCAACTTACAGATTTTTTTCCCCTACTTTGAAAAGCAATGAACTTAAAAATGCCAAGTACTCCCATTACTAATATTTTCTGACAACGAAGGCAGAACCCTAGGATATAATCTACCAGAAAAGCCTTTATTGTTTAAAGAGAAGAGATACCATTAAAAGACTTTTCCAGTAGGGCAGCCAACACATATGACATCAGGGCTGAACAGCACTGACATGGTTACACTTGTGCATCTGGTCCAGTTCTAAGCCCTTTATAGGAATTACAGCTTATCCATAAAAATGAAGTCCTAGATGACATTTAAATATGCAATGTCCTCCCAAGAATGAAGCTGAATCACATCTACATTAAGAACAAGAATTTACAAATGTGTAGATTTCAGTAGATGCAATGACAGCTTTTACACAGAACAATTAGAATGTCATTCTAAATTAAACATTAGCATTGGTTATTTTGGTCGCATTTTGAGACTAAAGCATGGCTTTAGGCGCAGGGATGGAAGTGAGTTTCTGGGGTAACGGACAAACATCCCCTTGCAAATTTACCTGATGCAACTCATCACACCAGAGATGCTTGCCATGGTCCACAGTGGAGACCACTGCTCTGAGGTCTCAGTGGTCAGAATGAAGCACTTCAATACATCACAGTCCAAAATCAGCCTGGGTAAATTCATCAGTGTCTAGGGCTAAACGGACTGGCTGTGCCTAGAAGCAGACGTGGTCTGAGGCTTCCCCTGGCTCTGCTGCACAGCTGAGGACCCCCAGGAGGGCCTTATGCTGCGCCCTTGGGTGGCAGCTTACAACCAAGTCATGCAGGTATTGTCTGTAATGTGCGGCTGGGTTCCAGACAGTGTCGCTGGCAACCCACGTGCTGTTTCTTGACTACTCGACACCTGCACTTTACCCTTGTGAATCTCGTTTCTTGTTTTCAGTCTCATAAAAAGTCCACATAAGCCTTCCAGAGTACTGAGAAGCTGTCTGAAGTCATAGTCTTGTACCACCTGCATTCATTTGCTAGATATGCCTGCTAGAAAAAAATCTTCCTGAGCTTTGCTGGCTGACTTGTAACGGTCATGAGAATTGAAACTTATACAAGCAATGCACCACAAAGCTGGACTGAAGCTCACTCGGTAACTCTATCCACAAGGCAGAAGACTATGGAGTGAAATGTTCACTTTACACAGATTAAAATTATCTTCATAAAAATCTCAGGATTAATAAATCTTATAAAAATTTTCAAAAAAAGGCTTAAAGTATCAAAGTGAATTGTTTAACAGAGTTGTTAACTTAGTGAGACATCTTCTGTCCACAGTGGCATAGATTCAGACCTTCAACTAAGATCTTCAGATTAACCTCATACAAAACACAAACTGACAAAATACTTTACCTTGGGACGCACGTACTTGTCATTTCTCTAGTCAATTTAGCTGAGCTTTATTAAGACAACTACTTGGGCTGACACAGGGAAAATGAGTACATTTCTCTGCTTGCTTTTCTAAACTTTTAAATAACAATCAACAGCTCAAATCCCATATACTGTGCAAACTGCTTCCTTGCATGCAACATCAATACTGCAATATTCAGAATTATCCAACTACATCTCCATAATGCTAAATCCAAAATTACCTGCCTAAAGCTCAACTTAAAGTGCCAGTAATCAGATATGGGTGGGTTGAGAGGGATCTGGTCTGCCATCTTTGTCAACCTTTTTGGCCTCTTCTACTGAGATGCATTATAGCAAGACAAAGTACCAATAAATCACTAGATAAAGATGGTAACACTGGAGCTGCCCTATCCTGATGCTGAATTCCCTAACATGTGTTTTCAATTCACAAGGCAATGAGAAAATGAACCCCTGACGAAGGCTGGGGTGAATCTAGCTGGACCTGCTTAAGCTTTGGTGAGCAGCGGACAAAACAGAAATCTTCCCCATCATCTTCCCATCTATCTGCGAAGGCAAAGAGCAGAGCTGAGATCATTACACAGCTGAGAACAGTAACGCTTGTCCTCAGCAGCGGCGTCCTTGCTGCTCCAGTTGTCATCACTGGTGTAAGTGACAACTCAGTTACCATGTCACACAACAGCTTCTGCTCTCAGATGCCCATCTGCAACTGAAACAGAAGGAAAGGTTTCCCTCCTCGGTTGAAAATAAGAATGCTTTTGTTCCCCTCCCCCTCTTAAAAATATTTTATTTTATTCAGTTTGTTCAGCCAGGCAGCTTTAACCTGCAATTTACTTCACTGAAGGAGGAATGATTTGCTGGGAAGGAAGACAAGCAGCGACCTGGATGCATGAGGCAAGTGGATCTTCGCGGTGCATGTTTCTAGTATCGTTCTGCCTGTGCTCTCCTCATCGCCCAAAACACACAGAAACAAAGTGCATAAAACAAACTAGCAAGTAAAAGAATCTGTGACTGCACTCACAAGAAGCCAAAAAGACCTGACTTGAATTTTCTTATAGATACAAAAGAGATTTGACAGTTAAGTTACAAAATACCATTTTGCACAAACTCACAGGGAGCCTAGAGGAATCGACTGTATGACTATTCGCACTACAGTACTAAGATTTTATGTTGCCCTTTATCAATGCTGTAATGCAGAGCATACATTTGGTTTCTTAGACTGTAACTTCAGCAGACAACATTTTGCTGTTGCTTTCAAAACCCTGCTACAGAGACAATTACCAGAGGAACTGCAGTTCAGGTCAAATAACCGTAACCAAAGCAAACTGCACTCCCAGCACGGTATCTGGCTGCAAGACCACACTTCTGATTCCTGGAAAACTTCATGAATCTATATGAATAGGCAGTAAGTTAAAAGAGACCACTAACTTTAACATGGCTTTCAGTTTCATGCCATTTGAAGACCAAACGTACCCGCAGAGAGGCACACAGTGCAATGAGAACAACTTAGCCTACGAGGCATGGAGCTGGGGGCAGTCACCATTTAATGTGGACGAAGAGCTGCTGGATTACATTACCTTGATGAGCACATCATGCATGGTCCCCTACACGCATAGAGCAGACCACCACCTGCTGCCACCACCGTCTTGTGTACAGCAGGACGCTGCACTACCTTCACCAGAAATTATAACAAATTAAATACATTTCTGGCCTCTGGGTCCGTATCTGACGTACAATCATTCACTAACCTGGCTTGTTAGTTTGGACTGAGGCACTTGAAACCCCTTAATAAAAAATCTGGAAGAAAACACAGCCGTATTCCTAAAATCAGGATCATTTGACTTTGCTCAAGATTACAGTGCGCTGGGCTTACACTGCTTGATAAGATTTTATATTGTATTTCTTGCAATGTAGCCCTGCCTTACTGCCCTCAACAACTGTTATCAGTAACAACTTGTTTGTGTTTCAGCCCTTCCGAAGTCAAATGACATCATTTGAATGCTATGATATGCTGGCAAATACTGCATAAAAAACTCTACACCAATGTACAGCGAGGACTGACAGTCTTCCTTTCAAATAACGTTGGTATCGGAGTCGATGCTGCAGATCATGTACGTAAAAATAGTTAAAGCCATACCCCAACTCACGTAACAGTGTTCCCAAACTACTTCCAAAAAACGCTCTTTTGCCAAAATCTTTCTGCAACTCCAGCCATCAAAACTTACTTGAACTGCTGTGCCAGACAGTGTATTATTGTAATTGGAAACATTTGGGGACTGAAGTGTGTGCTTCACGAATCCTTCAGAGGCCAGAGGCACCCCATAGCAGCGAGGGATGCTCAGAGTGCCTGCACCCCAGATCCAGCAGCAGCGTCCTTCCGTAGGCTCTTAACACCCAATGGTGGATAGAGAGCTCTGCCCTGAAACAGCATTATTTTATGGAAACTCAGGTGCGCTGAGGCTTTTTAATGCTTTACAACATTGTAACAGGGACTGATAAATACAACCCATGAGACCGTTCGAACGCCTGCTTTAAATAGCAGAAGAAAGATTACTGTGTATATCTTGGACCTTTCTCCAATGTTGGACCCTAGTGCAAATTGATTTTGGGCAAGATGGATGAGAAATAGGATTACATAGATCATCATACTGCATTTTAATGGGGACTGGGTCTAGAGGTGAATGTCCTAACCCTGATGAATATAAGTCAAGATTTCACCAAAAGAATTATCTGAGAATTACCAACCCCCTCCATTCCCCTTTACTTCTTCCTTTAAAGGAAGAGAAACTTTTTTTTTTAATTTCACACAAGAGCTTCTCACCTCGGAAGGATTTTTGTGTCAAGTACTGCAATCCATTTGGTTTTAAACAATTAAACACTCAAAAGAAACATATCTATCACAGGCTTTCAAGTCTCCGCCTCGGAGTGAGAAGGATATTCTTCCCTAAAGAAATTACTTTCAGACCCTTCAGGAAGCACAACCTGCCCATTCGAGCAAGAGCGCTCATGGTCCTGCATCTGATCTCCCCCAACCACCATCAGCTGCAACAGCCCACAGGCTCTTCCCTCAGCACCTCTTCTTCTGACTGAAGGCCAGTCACAGAAACCGGCCTCTTATTTATCTCATACACGCACAGAATTCAAACCAGAGGCATCAACCAACTGAAAAGTGCAGTTTCAAAACAGTCTCCAATTCCTATGTTTTTGCGTCATGCTAACAGAAGCAGGAACTCAGCTTCCTTCTGTAAACTTTGATGCTCTCAGAAAAACAACCCATTGCTGAAATTTGGAGCAAGAACTGCAGAGGGAACTGAGCGGCGTTTGGCAAGGTCTCGAAACCTTCACGGCAAGGTTCACCAACATGTTGAGGTTACCGTTTCAGAGCATTTTGAGCCAAAGGGAATGTGCCTCTGCTTCTCAGCCACTCTAATGCAAACCTTAAACCACCTGTGGAGGTAGATTTGAGCTAACATGTTGGACTACTAACAGAAGTGGCTGAGGTGTGAAAACACTGCCAGCTGGGGTGTGCATCCATTGCCAGGTTGCCAACTACGTTGTGGGAATGCAAACTTCTGGGAGAGCTATGCAGCAGAAGTCTTATATTGCCACACCAAGATATGCCAGAGCTTGTTTGCGAAAGTCCTAAATCAAAGAGGTGGTGCTGAATTATAATCATTAACTCATGCTAAGAACCAAACTTACAGGGAATCTTTCTTATCATAAATTTGAATTCCTTTGACTTCGGTTTTCTCCATTTACTTTTCAATTTCCCCCGAGGAATCAAGAATAATCTCATACAACAAAATAAAACAAAACAAAACAAAAAATCAAATCAAATGAACTGGAATAATACACACAGATAATTATTACTTAAAACTCACTATCCAAAAATATTACTTTTCCCACTCTCTTTGTTCTGGCTCAAAGTAACCATGAAAGCATATAAGACTTTTTTTTTTTTTTGAGAATACTTTTAAAAGCCCTCACAGTCCTCTATGGCGTTCTAGAGCAAAGAGCCAAAATTAGAGTCACTGTGAAAACAAAGCAGAAATTGTGTAATATTAAATTTTTCCTCCCTTATTTAGTTCATTTATATATGATTCAGAAAAGAAAGCCAGTTGAAAAACAAACAAAAAAAGCATTAAAAAAGGCAAAACTTACTTGTGTCAGACTGAGATTTCAGCATGCCTTCAATGTCTGTGGTGATTTTGGAGACCTGACTATAAAACTGTTGGACAGAATTTTTGAGGCCAGAAATATCAGTGGAATGAGATGCTATGGTTCCATTCATTTCACGGACGCAGTTCCATAAGCTGCTCACGTGCTTATTCAGACCTTCTTTTATCTTCTGCAAGCTACCTGAGACAGAGTCCAGCTTGCCACAAACGTTTTCAACACGTGAGACTCTGCTCTCAACATCCGAAATACCCTCCTGGATACCTTGGGTCTTTTCTTTGCACTTGCTAAGATCATTCAGGACATGGTCATTCAATTGTTCTAGTTTCTCTTTCACTTCACCACAGCAACTATCACTGGGATGAGCAGTTTGATTTGCAAATGTCCTCTGCATTTGATCAATTTTTCGGAAGACACCTCGTTGTGTTTTTCTACAGGTAGAATTGACACCCAGAAGCTGCTCCTTGCAGCTACTCAAGCCGTCTTGAAGATTTTTCATATCTTTATCCATGACATTTAGACTATACCGGAATACACGTACGTCTCTCTGCATTTTCTGGATGTCACGTTGGTTACCCTTAATTAAGCTGAGTTTCTCATTAAGAGAGCTATTTAGAGACTGCAGGAGAACAGAGTTATTTTCTGTTTTCAAAAGCAAGTGATTGTATTTGTTGTTACAATTTTCTAGCTCTTTCTGAAGGTCCTCCATACTGTGTGGTGCAGACTGACATTTCTGCCCACAGAGGTGTTCAAGCGACAGTAGTTTGTTCTTCAGGAAATTAATCTCTGCTGTAAATTGCTCATTTGCAACTCCTGCATCACTGGGCAAGATGGGCCCAGGATTAATATACATTCCATCCGGGTCTGTGGCATTAGCCATCTCTAAAATAGTGCCACCTAGCCTATCTTCTAGTGCCCGCAGCTTTTGGTCAAACAAGTCTCTCAATTCATCTACCTCAGCAGCTATAGCACCGCGGAGAGTTTCCTCAACATAAAAGCAATGTTCTTCAGCATTTCGTTCTGTAACATTCATCCTTGCATCTAGCTCCTCCAACCTCTCACCAAACATGTCTTCTAGATCTGGAGTTGACAATCGACTGATTTCATTATCTATTCTGACATTCAAGATCCTGTGTGCTTCGATAACTCTGTCAATCTTCTTATCTAAATCTTTTATCCGTTGGTCAAAGTCATTTCTCTCACCCTCCTTGCAACACCTGGAATTGTTTGATGGAATCTGAGTTCGGAGAGTATTTATTTCTTTCCTCAAGTCATTCTCTTTTCCTTTTATAAGATCAATTATTCCTAAACAGTTATTTTCATTGTCATCACACTGCTGCTGGATATCCAGTAGTTTGTATTCACAGGAGTTCTTCAAATCTGCCATTTTCTTTTCAAATCCTTCCAGTACTTCCTGTCTGAGGGACTCAAATTTTGAGTCTATATACTCCTGATATATATTGTCACTGGGCACTGTTATTGTAGGTCCTTGTGCTGCCTCCTGCAGTTGTTTTAATTGTCCCTCATAGCCTTTGATTTTTCCATTCAGTTCCTCCAGCTTGTCATTCCTCATCTTCAAGGCTTCTTTGACCTCAGCTAGCTCAGACTTTATATCTTCCATTTCAAAATCAATAAAAGGGTCTTTTTGATCTTTATTACTGAGGAGTCCAGGCAGATGAATGGTGTCTGTTTCACCACCAACCGCACTATCAGGCTCTGGGCGGTCATAAAGGTTGTTCAGCCAAGTGACCAACATCTTACTAGCATCTTCCTGGACAGTCAACTTTAGGTTTTCATTCACACCTGCCACGGAGGACTGAAGTTCAAGCACTGATCGTGTAAGTCTAAACAATTCGTCCTCAAGAAACTGCATTTTCTTCTCATATGGTGGAGGTTCCGGCACTTCTGTTGGTTCTGCATCTGTTTCATGGAAATAACAGACAAAGTCTGGATGTAAGTATTCCCAGTGGTATCTGTTTTAATCAGCTGAGGCTAATTTCACTTTTCTTTAAAGCCAAATAATGATTTAAATTGCATAATGCTTGTACCCTTTTCTATTCTTGTTTTCAGTAGTTTATAATTAAAACATTATCAAAACACTCCGAACTAAAAGTTTTAGCACATTGACCAATTCCTGCCAAGATACAATGGCAAAAAATAAATAAATTAGCAAGCAGAACCCCCTTCTTGTTGAGCAAGGAATCTAAGCTATATCATATATAACAGACCATTACAGATCCATACACATCACAGCACAGTCACCTTAGAGCCACTGCATCTCCTGTAAAAATAATTTGGGAGGTGCTGCTCCTGAATTCCCATTGAAAACTTAAGTGGCAATAATTTATGTGCCTAAAGTGGGTTTGTGCTCCAGTATTTTGCTGAACTGCGGCCCAAATGCATATACTGGATGGGGTTCTGCAAGATATTCCAGTTATCACACTTGCTTCAAAAATACCTAATTATTTGACACATATTTAAGTAGGCAATAAAAATGTGTATAAAAGCATAAGCTTTACACATCCAAAATCATTAGATTAAAATAACACCAACACTATCCTCATTGAATGAAAAAAAAGTAAAAGCAGACTTTTAGCTGCAATCTACTTTTTAGCTAGCACAAATCAATTAATGAATCTGAAACCATCCTTCCAATCCTTTTGTCATTGGCAGCACCTCATTTGCAGAGCCACGTACATTTCTGGATGTTCAGTTTCAAGCAAAATGTGTAACAATTGTAGAAAATCCAAAAGAAAAAAAGAAACATTATCAGAGGTCAAGAAAGCATAAACTGCAGGAAAAGTCAAAGTAATTTGTTATTTAGGCTAGAGGAGAGGAGAATGAAGAGTGATATTCTGAAAGATAATCTGCAAACTGTTTTCCGTATCTGCTACTGATGGGACAGGACAAGAATGGGCTTCAACTGGAGCAAGTGAAGGTGAGGCATGATAGCTGTACAGAAAGTGAAATGCCAGAAGACATTGTCCACACGAGCAGCAGAATTTCCACCACTGGAGGCTGGACAAACATAGCTGATCCTACCTTAGGGGATGGATAAACAGACCCCTTAAGATCCCTCTAGTCCTATTTTCTGGGATTCTCAGCAACAAGGCACTAGTAAGTCAAGATACTGAGTGTGATCCCAAATAATCATCTAATATTAATCAAACCTGCAGCCAGACCACCAATTGTTTTAGTTTAACAAACATTTAATACCACTTTAATGTGTAGATCCACATGATCATATTTATTTGCATACTCCCATGTATCTCTGCCATTATGCACAGAGGGGTACACTATAAATACATCATGTATAATCCTGATTGGGATTTTGCATGATACCTTTTATGCAATGCATAATCCAAAGACCTTTGCACAGTGAAGGCATACTATTGCAGACATAAAAAACGTAAATGAAGTTAAGAAGCAGAAGCGAAGAAGAAAATATACTTCTTTAAACACGCCAGAAAATAGACACACAAACCGTTAGCATTAGAATAACTCTTTCAGATGACAAGTGGTGTTAACAGTTAAATCTTCAGACAAAAAAATTTTAGCACTGGTTCCAAGCTATGCATGCTACATATAGAGTGGAGAGCAACACTGAGATAGGGTCTGGAGGACATGCAGTTGGAATTTTTCTTAGTTTTAAACTGGATTTCAGCTTAAAGACATTACAAAGAAAGCAGGAAGTCACAAATGTACTCTTCAAGACTGGCAGGGTGGCTGAGTCCTTTAATAATAAAAAAGTATGCACACAGAGTGTAGCTATTACATACACACTGGTCTATTTTTGCATTGAATTACAGTTCTTTTAGGGTCAGAGCAGAAAGAAAACCTCTAGACATAAGCAGTGTGCAAGTTACTTAAAGATACCACCATGTCTTATTACTATCTTTTGGAAATAATATTTTAGGTGGGCTAACAAAATATTGAAAAAGCTTATTTTTAAAGCAGGTATATAATCTATAGGACTGGTTTGAAACCATGTATTCAGTCCCAATCCATTCCACTACACAAAAAACACAAGTGGAAATCTGACTAAGCGCTACATGTGACACTAATCTCCAATGATGTTGGGAAAAACTCCTTCAGAAGGAAACATCTGTTTATCATTTTTTGTTAATGCAGAAAAGGCATAATACTGCAGTAACAGCATTCCTTCTTGCCCTTTCAGAAGACAGTATCTTATACAAACAAACATCATTCATTCTTTAAGGTATTTCTTCAGAAACCAAGGCTTATCATTCCCTTACCCCTTAGCATTAAGGCAGGTAATCTAAGATGAATCTGTAAAATCTGCACAAGCCCTTGAACAAACAAAACACTGTGAAACTGCTAGGGAGCATTATATATCATTAAAATTAGTACCTGTTCTTTTTGTTTTAATAATAGTTCCTCTCAAATATGTCTTTTTTTGCTGAACACTGAAGAAACCACAAAAAAATCCTGTAAATTCTTACAAAAACCCCAACATTAACACAAAGATTTTCCTGAACCATCAGTAGCCAGCTAGCATTGATGGCCAGTGTTCTACAGCCACCCCTCCGTTATTCAGGAAATCCTCTGTATCAAGACTGTTATTGCCTGGCTATTATTTTCCCACTACGCAGTGTCTTCCATATGGCTTTTGTACCTGCCAGTAGTTGAGTTTAATAGAAACCATAATGGTTCTTATACTTAAAAGACAAAACAAGAAACCAGACGTGATCATGCATACCAAAATTCAAACAAAAAGTTACCCAAGCCTTTCTTCACAACAGCTTTCGCTGGTGTTGTGGGACGACGAGCAGTGTTTGGCCTTTCTGCTGGGCCTTCTCTGCAGTCTTCCCCTTTGTACCCAGGACAACATCTCCATTCCAGCTCTGTTACTGTCTTATATGCAACTGTGTACCGAGGTCTGAAACTTGTTCGGTATCTGCCAAAACAGAAAGAATTTTAAACGATCCGTAACCTAACCTGCTATTTAGATTAAAGCTAAAATTAAAACAGGGTTTTTTAAAAATGAAAATCAATTATTTTAATCTATGATTCATTTTCTCCTTCGAACATCAAAGGAACAAATGTTTCTGTCTAGGTTTTAAAGTTACCTGCACTCAACACAGTCATGTCAGGGAGAGCAAATATGGCCATAGAACAGGGGCTTTCAGGTATGGGCACAGGGATAACATGTTGTGGGAAGTGAAGGTTCAACTCATCAGACACTGCTGAGAGCAACAGTGACCACCAGTGTATTACTCTATAAATTCAAAACCTTTTTCCTCTAACTAACTGCTTTTCATTGCAAACCCACCCACAGGGCTGCTCTGGCAGCAACTCTTCTGGACATCAAAAAATGTTTCTGCCTGCTTTGTCCCACTTGTCTTTCCACAGTCTCCACTTAAACCATTCCTCGGAATCCGTATGTACAGAGCAGTCAAAGCTAGGACGGATATTCCAGGGAAGGACAAAATGCTGAAAGCATGAGTCAGATAAGGACATGAAAGAAGGAGTCAGATGAAAGGCTACAACCAACGAAGCAATCAACTCTTTCCTACTTCACTAGTTAAGTCAAAGAGGGTCTTGCAGACAAACCTATGCACACGTTATGTACCTACAACCTTAAGTTTCCCCAATTAATCACTCAGAAGTTAATAAATGACAAACTGATTCCGATTGTGCAACTTTCTTTAACCACAGACTTCTTCCGTAACTTTCCTTCAGTACACGTACCGTGTGTTCACCTGCAGTCACATACTATGGTATCCCACCAGACCACAAGCAGAGGCTGTGCTATTTTATAAAAACTAAATCAATTTAAGGCACAGCTCATTTCAGGTTGAGAGATGAGGAAAATAAGTAAAACAGGGATTTGCCACCTCAGCTCTATAACTTGGTATACTTGGAACACGTAGAAACAAAAAAGTTACCCAAATTTCTCACGTGAATACCCTTCTCTGAGTAAAACTAGTATCACACTACTAACCTCCCTACGGCATTTTCAGATCTTTTTTTCTTAAGATTATTTCAGATTAGAACAACAGTTTGCATCCATTAATGAACGACAGGCTCACTTCATGGCTGATGTGTCCCTCAAGTAGTAATACCGGCAGAATAAATACAGGACAGCAGCAAAGGACTCAACAGGAGCTCTGCAACAGATTTCACTCATAGCCCGGCTGGGCTCACAGGGAGTGTATTTTGGGACAGAGAGAGAACACAGTACAGAATGGGCACCAGAAGCAGCCATGCTATCACACAAGAACCAACTACATGTTTCATGAAACATTGTCTTGTATTAATATGCAAAATTCCCTATTGTTTAAAAATAATCAGTCATCAGCTACCAAACAGAAAGAGTTAAATCTTACAGTGACTGTGAAACAGTTTCTATTGAAAGTCACAGAGTTTAACCATTACCCTTCAAAGCTTCTCTTGCCATGTGTGCAAGTAATTGCTGAAATAATTCTGTATTTTTTTGTTCAGCTTCTTTCACCTTCAGAGACATAATTTTAATATAATGTCACACATCTGATAGCCATTTGCTGTCCCTTTTTGGTAAGCTGCTTAGCAAACTTGGGGTGGGGGGGTTAAAATGTTAACTACTAATTATGAATTTGTTTCTTTTCCAACCATGTCTTTCCCAATTCTGCCACAATATATTCTAATTTTTGCACTCGGGAAATACTCAGTGTTCTTTTGCATTATTACTTTATCTACGACTTCTCATTCAAGGGGAAAAAGTTACTTTGACTAGAGACAATGTCATATTTTTTCCAACTACTTTTGGGCCAAAGAGTAGTTTATTCTAATAAGCCTCTCTGGATTCCTTTCTCCTGTGAATCTTCATAGGAAGGCAGGGGCAGGCTAGGCTGTAACTGTCTGTTAGCTGCTCATAATTGCAGTGGTTTGCTGTGGTTGTCAGCTTTTCAGATTCTGACCTGGAGCACGTAAACTGAGAGTGGGTTTCCAATCCTTTTTTTACCTTCGCAACACCATATATGAAATAGCTGTAGACTGCACTCCAGCTCATCATTTCTTTTACAATTCTCACCGAAACATCTGCTGAATCCTGTTGACAAATGTAAAGTACAGACATCCCCAAAGACAAGTGCTTTAAAAATTAAATAGAGGAGTGCAATGTAGCACCATTGGGAAGGACAACATCCCGGCCACACAGGAACTTCCTTTTCCTTCTCCCTTATCTGAAGTATTAAACCACATCTCGTGTAGGTAATTTGGGTTTGATTCCTTTCCTTCCAACTAGCTGCCAGAGTCAGAAAAGCGACAGAATTAGCTAGATGCTTTAGTGTTTTGAAGTGGTTTTGAGAGTCATTACAACCTCTCTCACAACCACCACATTACTGAAATGAAAACTTTGAACTTCCAGATCAATTTTCACATGCCGGAAATGGTTGTACATACTTTTCTCTGATTTCAGTAGAACACTTAACTGCTCCAAACTTTGTGTGTGTTCCTCTCTATACTTTCAGGGCCAACTCCTTCCTGAAAATTGCAGTGTTTTGATTATCTTTTTTCCTAACAAAGTTTTAAGAATAAGAACTACTTTTATGCAAATTGTGCACTTCTTTGCTCAAATTACAGAACGAGGATTTTTCTTGTACCATTTCTGCCATTCCTATCATAATTTTGACAAGTTTCTCTTTGTATACCTTCTCTGTAGTCATGTTCATCAATGTAGACACCTTCAGATGACTTAAACATTCAGACAAATTATAAGACACAACCAGATACAAAAGAAGAATATAAACAAATTAAAAGAAATCAAGCTTGGTATTTTTTATATGGGCAAATTATAAAACTTTTCCAAATTCCATCTTAAAAACAAAAAATAAGCAAGTTTGACATTCTCGCTCTTTTTTATTTCATAGTCTCATGATCCTAATAGGCACAAAATGTTTTAATATGATTTAATACAAAAATTATTTGAAATGCAGAAGAATCCTCCCATTCTAAATTATAAAATAAAAACATTGTGTATCTACAACTTTTAAAATGTCGTAGCACTCTATTCCTTACAAATTCTTGCAAGTCGGAGAGCTCAAGCAAATACACGAATTGGATCTGTTTTGATTTCAGCTATGGCACATCAAATACAGACTAACCTGAATCCTAAACCACAATTCTCCTAGAGCAAAAACAAGCTAGAAACAAAATGGTTCAAAATCTAGATGTCGAACAGCTTTCATATTTTACATCTTGAACTACAGTAACAAGACAGCTATACTCATGGATGGCTCAGAAATTAAATTGGGATTTACTTACCAAGAACTATTGCTCCTCTATACTGCCAGTCCAGCTGAATGAATCACACAGCTAGTCGCATTTACTTCAACAAGGCTAGTCACGTAAGGCTGGGAAACAGGAACTTACCCTAACACTTTTCTAATTTGAATCCAGTCACATAAAAGTTTCTTAAAAATCACAGCTTCATTGCTACAGCTTCTCTACCAATGATATGCTTCATACACAGTTGTGGAAGTTGCCCATGCACGGAATGGTGTCACTGTGCCAGCACTATCCGGATACACTGATAAATGACAGTCACCAGCACGCATCCAGCCCAAGGGAGATTCTCAAGCACACCACAAGTTTTTTAAAGACAGAACTTTGCTCGCTCAGTGGATTTCAGTGGAAGAGCTGGAGACGTCCAGGATTTTGCCAGGATATAACAGTCTAAGAGCACTGAACACAATTGTATTCTTGGTTACAGTTCTAACAAAACAAACCATAACCTTTTGCTAGTGACCGCATCCTGAGAATAATTTGTGATTCTACATATTTTAATGACATAAGACTGGGAGCTACTAGACTATACAAATCAGATGCCTTTATTTATATTTGCAGTATTCCGAATCCAATTGCTCACTCATAGTCACAGCAAACATGTAACATACAAACACAAACATACAAAACATACAAAATGCACTCAGTGTAGCCGGAGAGATGAAATGTTGCTTCTCTGTGCAGCTGGGAAGAGTTACGTAGTTAGAACATGCCATGCCCAAGTTTCACATCTTTTATCTTGTAGGTGTGAATCTTTACACAGTTACCTAGCGAGGCAATTTGGTCAAAAGGGTTCACAAAAATTTCATAAGTCTCTTAAAGAATTGAGGCTCCACTTTAATGCCTGTATATGCTGGAATGTAATTAAAAGACAGTAAAACATTAAATCTTCCTCCAGTTGACTTGGATTTCTGCTATTCAAGTAAGTGTTAATAAACACAATTATTTTTACAAGTGTCTCAAAGATATTTAAAAAAAAAATTTCTTATGTGGTTAAAAGTTACATACAATACACTAGCATTTATTGTGCCTAGTCACCCCATCCTCTTGTGGAATTCCAGCCCAAGATGATGGTCATAGCCTTTTGGTGAATTGAGCTAAATACTACAAATGAAATAATTATTTTAGAAAGCACGAATAAAGAGTGATTTCAACAGTCTCTAATCTTTCCTCGCAACAGAGAAAATAAAAACAGCTGGTTTTTAGGAGTCTTTCCACAACAGGCTTATAACTACCAATGCCTACTACCTTCACCATGAATTCAACATGCTGATCGAATGAGAAAACATGTTCAGAACGCTAATGCAAATCTCCACTTTTAGTATCTAAGTATTTTGAAGCGGAAATAAAGTCGTACAGCGTGGCAATAGCATCCAAATATTCCTCCTCTTTGAGAAAAAAGTATTTTCTTAGGAAAATGCTTAATTAAAAATACGTTTGCTGCACATGCTAGACATTTTGACTAGGCAACGAGCTATAATTTTCTCATGGTGCTAAACCACAGAAGGAAGCAGTTAGCACTGATATTTGGAATGTCACCTAATAGCGATAAAACAAATCAGAAACATTTGGACAAAATTGGTGGGAAAACATATGGCTCAGTTCTGTAACTAGATATTAACATTCAACCTTTTGGGAAATGCAAGGAGATAAGTACCACCACATCCTCACTGTGAGGAAGGGACTGCAGAATCAGCATATGTTTCTACATAAGCAGCGCATAAAATGTTTATTCTGAGCACAAAACTTCAAGGTTGGTCCAAAATTCTGTAGTCATTGGAACAGGTCCCATAACTTCAGCAGCCTGCACATCACAGTCCTATTGAATAGAAGATAACAAATCTCCACTATTTAGCACTTTTATTGAATGTAGATCCATTCTTTGTAAATTATATAGTCTGCTCTTGCATGTCCCAGCCACCCAAATCTCCAATATATTGCAATGGGAGTGCTGAAGTAGCACACAGACACCCCCCAAAAATACTACCTAGAAGACAGAATTAAATGCAATCATATTTTGACCAAGCATTTTTTGTTTTGTAGGCTGCAAAGGCTTCCGCTGAAAAGATACACAAGTTGGCCATTTATACTAAACAGTTACTAAACTAGAACCAGTTGATGCCAAGTTTTCTGTTTCCCAAGAGTGCAGGCCTAATTGCAACCCCTACAAATGGTGGCTGAAATCCTAATTCCACTGAAATCACGGAGACTTTTAGCGATTGTCTGTAACAGTGAGTTTTAGCACACCTGAATTTCAGGTGCCTACTGTGTACCTATGGACAGATGCTAGTTGTCTGTATTTCCATCACAGCCAACAGAAATATAGTCGATACAGCCAGCAGAGTTGAAACAGGGCTGCATCTCAACCTAAAGACATTATTTACATCCAACTACCTAAAGAGCATGCTGGACACCACTGACTTGCATTTGAGTCACCACTACTGCAGGTGTCTAAGCTCCCATGCTCACATTCATCCCTCCGTATGGTAGACAACTGAAGTTAGGGTGAGTTGAATCCCACCTCTGGATTTTGTTCTTTTATAACCTTGCTACTACACGGCAGCGTTGGCAGCTAGCTTGTGTTCCAGCCCACAGATGAGCTTAATTTGAGAAAAGCATGTCTTTACTAAGAAATTATCCTAAGGCATTTACAGCAAGCAGTGAAAAGATGTTTTGACAGGAATAGATTAGCCTACAGAAGTCTAGGTGTTCAGTGAAAGCAAGCCGTGGAGTCGGTAAGAAATCCCAATTATATGTTGCAGCAAAAATCTATTTAAAAAGAATCCTAGTGAACCCCAAAATAGTTTTTGATTTTGATCTGGCATTAGAGACACTAAACTGCTTCTTACAGATGGACTTAAGAAAGCCTCATCTTTCCACTGCTACTCTTCCTTTAGCTGGCATTTTTGCTTTCAAAATTTATATAAAGAAGGTCAGTACATGTCTTTGCAGGTGTTGGGGTCTGGGGAATTACTTTTTCTTCAAAAAAATGCCACTGACTTTACCCGCTAGCCCAACGCCTGGCCCAGTCACAGCCATCTCAATTGAAGTTCCCGAAAGGCCGTGGTCAGGTCTTCATATAACATAATAATCAGGCCCTAATATACATTATCAAAAGCAAGCAGAGAGTGTTTCAAAATTGTTTGCTCTGGGAATAACACAATTTTGAGGCAGCTCCGTGGAATACACAAAGTTATGATGACCTCCACTAGCACGTGTTACCAAGGAGGCTCAGCTTCTCTGGGCTCACACAGGCACATAAGGGTGCTTTTAATAAAGTTTGCACAAATGTATAGCATGACCAACATTTCCACCAGATCTATTCTGAGCTAAATCCTGAATAAAAAACTGCTACTGGCTGAGAGTATTAACAGGGACTGAAACTGAAGGAAAGCAAGAGAACAGGTCAAAGCACTATGCATCTGCAGGAACGCAACTGCCTGTTGTGTACACAACCAAGAAATCACCCATCTAGGTCACTGCAAAGAGTGCTTTAATATCAGATTATGAAAGCACTGTAATTTTACTAAATGTGTCATAAAATAGGAATGAGCATTAGAGACTAAGTACTTTTTCCAGTGTTGTTTATTCTGTGCCTTCACACCACCTAGGAAGCACGATGGGAGCAGAGATTGCCTTCCATCTGGAAGAAATTGCTAGGGGGCAGAGACCTGGCACAGGTGACTTGTATTCCTCCCTCCTACTACATCCCCAGCATATCGGCTCTCAGGATGGAGGGAGAAAAGCT
The DNA here is from genome assembly GCF_018139145.2 of Gymnogyps californianus. Classification (NCBI taxonomy): domain Eukaryota; kingdom Metazoa; phylum Chordata; class Aves; order Accipitriformes; family Cathartidae; genus Gymnogyps; species Gymnogyps californianus. The sequence continues at coordinate 53,560,184 of NC_059472.1, read as the reverse complement.
GTCTTCCTCTACCCCTGAAGAACACTGTCCCCTCATCTATTGGTGCCAGGGAAGGAGCAGAGAAACATGGTGCCCAAATCAGCTCACTACAGCCTGGTCTCTCTCACATGGTACTCTTTAATGATGAACATTAGTTCAATACACCCAAGAGAATCTGGCTGAATTTTACTGCAGAGTTTAGGGTTTTTTCAATAAGAGGGGCAGAAGATTACAGGAACTCGTAGAAGACAAAAATGCTCAACTCTTCTCAGACAACACCACAGGGTTTCATTTGTAGCTCCATTCAAAATCTCCAGAAGTGCCATTGTTCATCACTTATACAGTGAATTTTGATGCCACTCATCTCAGTTAGAATTCTTCTATCCAAAAAACTGAGATGCAAAATACAATTTTCTCTCTTGGGAGAGAAATGTTTTTTCTTGGGAAGAAAAAAACAAGGGACTGCACACTCTGAAACATGCCCCCACGTCTCATACTAGTTATTTCTAGTTGTTGTGTATATATATATCTCCATACACCACCACCCCATCTGTCTGTCTGTCTAACTCTCTCTCTCAGCTGCCAAGGATTTTATTTTTAAAAAGCTGACCACTGAAGTCCAGTAGAAATTCCCCAAAAATAAGTTTCAGGTTTAGAATTTTAATACTCTTAATGTTCATGAATTACCACTCCTGAAAGCTAGGTAGGCTTCCTCTTCTCATGAGCAGAGAAACCAAGACATAGGATGCATTTAAGTAACTTACAGCCACAGACAGTCTGTGGCAAGGCTCAAAGCAGAGCTTCGTTCTTGGGATTTACAGTCTTGAATTATCTTACATGGTTGCTTCCTTCCATTTTGTCGCAAAATAAACCTATGCTAGTCAACCACATGCTGACAGACCAACAGTAAGCTATTAAAAACCCACTAAATAAAATGGGACAGGAGAACCCTGAAAACACAGTCCTTTCAAAAGGATTTCAGAAAAATTTTGCAGAGCAGCACTGTGATGAAGTCTAACAGTGATGGAACAGGAGCGACTTTGCAACACGTTATGTGTTAACAACATTCTCACCTGTCTCTTCCAGCAGCAGGGACCAAGTTACTCACCCTACACCAGTAGAAAGGTCACGTGAGGATGCAGACCACTGCTCCTGATAAAGCTTCCTGAGAAACTGAGCTCCAGTAGTATCTCTTCTGCTTCTCTGCCCATGAAATAAGCTTATTTCTAGGATCATTCCAAGAAAGAGCTACTGCTGACAGATTATTCGAAAACATACACAGATAGAATAGATAACCAATACTTTCATGAATGCAAGAACTAACCTGTGGGATTAGCTGGGACCCCAACCTTCAGAATAAAAGGCAGCACTGTTTTGAGAGCTGATACTTTTCAAGTCAAAAGTGAACCACAGGGGAGAGGAAAGATGAGATGTGAATGCAAAAAAGAAGTCAGATGGGAGTAATAATCTGCAACGTGTAAAACTGGCACTGCCCCCTTTCTAATGGTGCAGAATGTTCCTTGGTTATTTGGGTGACTTATGACAAAATAGGCCTCAAACAGGTCAGCAGCACCCTAAAATTAGTAATTTGTTGTTTTGGCAACAGTTTGGTGCTTAATAGAAGAGTCCCCAGACCTCCAGGTCACACATTTCTCAAACCAGAAAAGCATAAAACCTCTAATTATTTACATTAATGTGAACTGAGGAGCAGTTTGTGATTTTTTTGAATCATTGCAACAAACTCGAATGATGTGTGAAATGAAAATTCCCTGTCCAGTTCACAGGGAAGAAAGACTCTGTTGCGTTCAGTGCATGGAGGCAGAGATGCACAATTTCAAGCTCAGGGAGACAGCCAGGAAAGTTTACCACACACAGCAGGCGCTCAAAGATTTTCAAACAAGCACTCCAGGAAACTGAAGTACGTTCTGAAGTTTTTTAAGTTTCCTTACTGTTTTCAATGCACAACCCCTTAGGCTAACCTCCCTATGTAGTCAGCTAGCTGGAGCCTGTACAAAGAAATTCTGCTTCATACAAAATATACTAAGTAGGAAAAAAAAAAAAACCAAAACTGAAGACCTTTCTAGATATTTGCAGGGGAAACATTAAACAGCTCTCACTTTCCCTTCAAGTTTTTGTGCATCCCGAAAGTTTTTCTTATGAGATATGCATTGCTAGAAGCCAGTGGCAAACACAGGCTCTGATCTGTGCTGACTTGTGTATCTGAGGTTTGATCCTGCCTGGTGCTGAGCACTCTGACACTGGTCTGTGTGCTTAATTTCTAGCAACTGAACAGTCTCAGAGAAAACCACGTTGGGACTGTTGAAGGGCTGAAAACTACATGTGGATTTCCAACATGTTCCTAGACTGGGGCTGACGTGTTCCACTCAGGTTATTCTGGGGTTGCCGGAAAATGGTAAATTGATGAAGCCATTTAACTTGAACTGGAAGTCTGATATGCTGGTTTTCAGTAATAAAATTCCCACTTTTACTCAATATTATTTTATTAATAAACATATTAATAAAACATATTAATAAAAGCTGTGTGTTACTCATAAGTATACTCATCTATCCTGATATTTATGATTGAGAAAACTAGCAGTAACAGTCTCTAAAGTCATTTCAGTCTTTTGCGTTAAATCTTCCTCTTGGCAATGATTAAAACCATGATTAGTTTGGCAGTGAGCTTATTTACGGTCATTTGAAAGTATTAAATGACAAGAAGTTGGAAAATATTGCTCAATGAGAGATTTGGAGAGGCTTGCTAATTTAGCTATTGATTCATTCATCATTTTCTTGACCATTTTCTAAGTATGCGCAACCTAGTGAAATAATGGGTTTGCTTATTATACATTTATCATTAGTGTTAAGATCAGAAGCTCACACTAAATCATGAAATCCACTCCCCACAAGCTAAGGACAGGTGACCTGACTCGTTACACACTTGAGCACACAAATATCTTTACTCACATGAGCAGAATTAATGGGGACTGGTACTTGAATTAGGGGACCTGATAAAACATCCTTTCTTCAAGTCCCTGAGCAACCTGATCTAACTTTGAAGCTGGCTCTGCTGTTAGCTGGGGGGTATGGGGGGATTACATGACTTCCAGAGGTTCTTCCCAATTCTAAATTTTTTCCTGTTTGATTTACTACCTCATACAGGGAAGTCCTATTTGCCAGTTCTGTAGCAAAGACAGAAAGCCAGAAAACACCCCTCTGCTTCAGCCGCTTCAGTTCACTTCAAACTTTAAAATGAAAACTTTACTCGTGAAAGCAGCTTTGCCCAAAAATGCTGGGCCATAAATTGGAGCACCTATGGTACAGCCAGGTGTCCCAACATACTCTACAGCACAAGAGGCAAAACAAACAACTGGTATAACAACATCCTACCCTGAAGTGGCTACATTGACCAGAGGATGTCCAAGAGAAGCCACAGCCCTGAAGAGTGTGTAGGATCTAGCCAGAAGGGCAATACATTTTTCTTTCAGAATCAGACAACGCTATTACGGCTAATTAAGTTACTAAAATATTCGTAAGAAAGCTAGGAAGGGAAATTCACAACAAAAGAAGTGGGGAGGGGTCAGTTATTTATGAAGCAATATTAAATTTCAAAACATACAAGTTGTTTTCAGTGGGTAAGATCACTAATATTTTTGTATAAGTATCTTTCAGTCCCATGACCCACAAAGTTCCTCCCTCCTTTGCCAGTCACAGTTTTAAGAAAAATAAATCAGGAGCCCCTCATACTTCAAAGGGAACATACTTCAAAGGGCCCTTCTGCTTTTTCTTTCTACTCCCTCTCTTCCTATCTCTTAAGCAGCCACACTTCAACTCACATTTATCCTTGACACCTTAATCAGCCAAAGCATTCACTAACTTTTCAGTGAGGAAACGCACTATCAAGCACAAACCTATAAAACAGTTAAACAATGAAGCGTAATAATTTCCTGAATTTCAACTTAACATTTCAGGAAATAAACCCCGTAGCCAAACTGAAATTACAGTTAACACTCCTAGACGTGCAGTCATTCCAACAGTGTGGGGGGGGTTCAGACAAGTGATGTTTTAATGGGCCTAAAGGGTAGATAAAAAGGGTTCATGCACGCATATGATTTTTAGGCTTAATCACCAGAGCTTTCTATTTCTAAAAAAAAATTTTAAAAAAATCAGTGCTGACTATAATCCATATCTGCAATACACACTGTCTTGAATTCAGGAATACACTGTATGCTTAAGGCAGTGAAATGCTCCCACATAAAATGCAGTGAGCTTTTTAATTTAAGTAATTGTTATGCATAACCTAGACTGTACCTAAACACTAGAAGGGCTCTTTAAACCTAGCCTTAAACTAATTTAAATCAACAGTAAATCCACTGACTGATAAGAAAAACCCCTAATAGTACTTAAGTACTAATAAAACCCATACATCTATGATATAGTTAACAAACTCTTTGTTTGATTTGGATCTCACTGGCCCTACTGTCTGCAGCAGAATGAGCTCTTAGATGAACCATGGGTATCAGAAGGAGACTACACAGGGACTATAGTTTATTCCAATGAATATCTGCTATTTAGTTCATTTTTAACTTCTCTATCTAAGTGTATAAAGGAAAAAAGAGATTAATTTCAGAAGAGTCCTCACAGTCATTTCTTTGTTGCTTTTATAGCTCTTTCCTGTCCTATTTTTGTCAACATTAGCTAACAAACATATATAAACACATTTTGTTAGTCAGACCACTACCCTTACTTTTCACAGGAATGAAGTTACGGGTTTGCAGGATCTGAACCGTGTATTTCAAACGCTTTGGATTAGTTCCTTTCTTACTCTGCCACTGAGATAATGTGTATATGAGCAACAGAAAGAAAAACAAAAGTCACAGCCTACAAACAGAGACTTTTGAACACAATAAAATTTCAAGACTTTGATATTCCAGCAGCTTTCAGTGTTAATTCCAGCTTTTCAGTGTTTTAAGTACCTGTGATAGGTACTTAAAATATTTTATGTTAAGAATAAGGAATTATTTTGCAGTTGCCATTACGGTTATGAAGAAAATAACAGTGATGTTCACCAAAGAAAGTTAAATTGAGGAAACAAAGGCTTATGGTAAGTATCTAATTCCATTCTCAAAAGAACAAAAAAACCCCATGAGATTGGCCACAGCAGGCGAGACCAAATGTCTGTTTAGCTCCGTATTCTCTGTCCGACAGCAGTCAATTCCAGATGTTTAGAAGCACAAGGACAGACAATGCCATTTCACAGAACCACAGAGTAATCTAGAAGGGATGGGGCTTCTGGAGGTCATCCAGTCCAGCCCCCTGCTCAAACTGGGCTTCCCCTTCTGACTCCTGCCAAAGATCTCACCCACTCAAGCAGTTCTCAGTTCAGGAATTTCCTGAGCTAGAAGCAATGCCTTTGCACTTTCTTCATTATCTACTAGCAGATAGTCCAAGAAAATCCTAATTTACCGCCTCTGAAATTCCTTATCTTAATGCTTGGTGATTTATGTGTTCAAAGAGCTCAGTTTCAACCAGTCCTCACTCCTCCGTAGCTCCACTACCAAGACTCCGCACGACAGAGGGCACACCCCATTACACAGCCCGTAAGCTCAGTCAGAAGTCCAAAACGGCCAGTTGGACACTCCAAAAAGAAACAAGGGAAATTACACAAGACAGTGTTTCTCAGCTGTCTGCTGCCTTTGTTATTTCCCTCAAATTCCAGTGTTTATATATTCCAATAGAGAAAAGCTGGGGTTTTTTAACAAAAATAACAATCCAAACAAACAGAAAACAGTGCATCTGAATGCCAAACGCCCAACACCTATTGTCACAGACCCCAGGGCAGCAGCGTCATCCATGTCCGCAGTCTTATTTCAGTAGCACCCAGGACCTAGCAGTATCAGTCTCATCCTCACTGTTTCACGTCAAAATAAAAACTAGTCATTCTTTGTTGTAAAAGAATCCTCACCATCACCTCAGCCCAACTCTGAGCCTAATCCCACGAAGATGTATGGGTGTTCTTCCACTGACTTCTGAGCGAGGTGAAATGGATTTAGAGTGCTTATCACCTACAGCTCTTTCAAACAGAAGTGTGCAAATATTACTGCTTTTCAAGTGGGAAACTGAGGAAAGGGGATTTGCCTGAGATTAGCCAGAAGGTAAGTGAGACACAGCTGCTCCCTGACTCCTGCTGTACCTGCGGGCTCACACAGCCTTGCTGCAGGACACCGTGCTGCAGGCGGTCACTCTACAGACTACCACGTGGTCACACTCAATAGCACGAAGCTTAAAATCAAACAAGTAACTTCGTATTACCCCCTGTAAAAATCTGCACTGGCTGCTCTCCTTTGTGGACAACCGACAGGGATACACAGATTGTAAATGCGCTGGCTCACGTTCCTGGCTCTCCCGCGCCGCTATGCACCGATCCAGCAACACAGAGCAACTACAAAACCGGTTCTGAGCGCCGCTGTACCCTGGCAAATCTGGGCCAGGGTGCGGAGGTGCGCTCCCAGCAGGTGCTGGCGTTCCCGCTGCCCACGGAAAGCAGCCTGTGTGCCTACCGCCTGCCTGCAAGCCCCGCCACGCCGCGCAGCGCGGCGTGGCGAGGTGTGCCGGCGCAGCTCCCTTTTCAGCCGCGCGCAGCGGACAGGCTGTACGGACCAACAACGCGCTCAATCTGGCTCTAATTAGCTCCGGCAGCCTTATGCTTGCAATAAGAGCGAGCGCTTTGTTCGGGGCGTGCTGGGGACCAGAAGGCGGGACGCGCCCTCCTGCCCCGGCCGTACGCTTTTTAGGGTGCCGGGAACGGCCCGAGCGCAGCGGCAGCGACCGCTTCTCCGCCGGGGCTTGGCAGTGGGTGGCCGAGCGCTTTCCCTCCCGACGTCGCCTCCTCGGCTACTCACACCGGGGTGGGCTGGCAGGGGAACTGGTTCCAGGCGCACTTGTACTGGGCCTGGACGTAGCTCTCCGTCCCGTCCAGCACCGAGCAGCTCACGTTCCTGTTCACTATGTAGGCGCACCAGTTCCTGGGGAGGGGAAAGACAACGGCCGTCAGGGACGGGCGGCGGCATGAGGGGGCCCACACGCCGCCCCAGCCCGCCCTGGCATCCCCGGCTGCCCCAGCCCGCCCGCCCCGGCTCGACCCGCCGCCGGCAGCGGCTCCCGCGGTCCCCTCCGGGGCGGGCGGTACTCACTTGCTGCGGGAGCCCGGTCGGGTGTACCGCAGGTGCGGGGTGGCGTGGCTGAGCCCGGCGCCCAGGGCAAGGAGGAGCGGCAGCGCCCAGCCCGAGGGCGCCGCGGACCCCGGGCACAGCTCCATGGGGCGACGAGCAGCGGCGGCGGCGGGCGAGCGGGGAGGGCCGGTGCCTCTCCGCGGGCTCCCTCCGTCCGTCTGTCCCTTCGTCCGTCCCGCCCGCCCTCGCCCGCTCCCAGCTCCCTCACTGACGCAAATCCCCCCCACCCCGTTTCCGCCCTCCACGGCGGCTCCGCACCCCCCTCCGGCCGAGGCGCCGCTCCCCTCCACCCCCGTCCGGCCGGCCCCGGCCCCAGCCCCGGCCCCGGCCCCAGCCCCGGCCCCGGCCCACCGCCCCGCTCTCGCCCCGCGGACGAGGAGGAGCGGCGCTGCGCTCAGGCGAAGGGGCAGCCGCCGGCCCCACATGGCGCCGGGTCGCCATGAGCGGGGCCCCCCGGGGGCAGCCCCCGCTGCCTGTCCCCTGCCCGAGCTGGCCGGCGGCCGCCCCCGAGCCTGTTTTTCCCACTGGAAAACTGATGGGGGGAGAGGGCCGGGCCCCTGGGGAAGAGCGGGGCAGGCAGGGGGCCGTGCCCTCTCCCGGGGCCCGGGGTCCTGGGGCAGAGGGCAGCCCCCGAACCGTGGGCAAGTGGGGCCAGCGGAGGCCCAGTGGACTCATGGTGCGTGTGAGAGAGGTTTTGGTGGGCTTGCCGCCGTGCAGCGGCCCTGTGGTCCCACTCGACACCACCGCCTTGACATGGTCGGTGTTCCCTTGCATGGCCCAAGGGCTCATCCCAACCCTGGGGCCTGGGAGGGCTGCTGGCGGCTGCCTCTGCAAGTGATGTACAGTAGGCCATTATACATAAGGAGAACCATTCGCTGGGTGGAGAGAGCAATGGGCATTCAAATTCACTCAGGCGTTAAAATCTAACTCGGGCACCTTGAGTGGGTGACCTGCCCGTGCGAGGCCGTCTGCAATGGGTCCCACCATGGTCCAGATCACAGGTTGCCCCCTCTGTCCTCCTCAGCTCCGGCTCTTTTGAAGCGATTGATTAGAATTCAGGCAAAACTGAATAAAGCGTCGAGGCTAGGCCAGGGCAGGCAGCTCCCAGCCTGGAAGGAAGGGAAGGGAGAGAGCAGGGCTTGGGTGGAGAAGAGGTCGGGTGGGAGATTTGGGAGCAGTGCCTGCTGCTGCTGCTGCTGAGCCTGACCAGTCCCAACCCTGCCCACACGCTCCCAGGCCTCCCATGGCCACAGCAGCCACTCAGGCTTTCTAGGTCTCACATGCAGGCAAAGCAGGCAGCAGGCCAGGCCCTTTCTTCTGCTGTAGGCAGCGGCCTGCCTGAGCTCAACCTGGACCTCATCGTCTGCCCCGACCTGCTGAAACAGGCAGGTTTCATCTGCCAGTCTTACACTCGGTCTCGCCCGACGACTTCACTTGGCCTCTGAGTCTGACAGGGAAATAAGCTTTAAATGCTGAGGTCAAAATTATGCTTGAGGTCAAAATTATGCTTTCAGACTGCTTTTTAGTAATTGTTTCACTGGAAACGTACACTAAAGCTTTCTGCCCCCAAGAGAAATGTGTCCTGTTACAGATGTGTAGGAACACTTCGCTGGTGGTAAGTGGCAATGGGAAAATACGAGGTTATTACTGTCGCTTCAATCTGTCCCATTTCACTTGAAAAAACAGCACCCTCCTAATGCTCTGCAGCTGCTTTGGAGAGGGTAGCACCTCACTGTCTAACAAATTATGCTTCAGGCGAAGGTTAAACAATTTGCTGTGCCACTGTTTACATTTGCAAGAGCACGCCATTCAGGCGTCATTATTTGTGCCGGCAGAAATTATTTGGAGTTTCTCCAGCCTGAAGAAAGCAAGACTACAGTTCAGTCTCTAAAAAACAATGAAGGAGGCTCGCTCTTCCTTTTTCCCCTCCTCATCCAGTCAAGGAACTCATGAAGTTGGTCCTTTTCCAAAAGTGATGAGCAACATGGAAGAGTTGTACGTTGTCCCACAAAGGGAAAGTCATTAAATAATGAAAGACTGAGGTCATGCCCGTCTTGAGAATGACTACATAGTACAAAAATTAATAGGCTGATTTAAACAAAATGAGCATGAAGCAACAGTATGTTTCCATATGCAAAACATTGAGCTTGTATTTTGGTGAAGGGAGATAAAGCAGATGTTACCTGATTTGCCATGAGGGCACCCTTCTAACCTGTGAACCGCAGACTTGATTGCGTGATCAAACATGACATGGGGCACTATTAGAAGGAGAGTCGTTACAGCCTTTGCTTACCCCATGGATATGGCAGATAATGAGTCAGGAGTTGCCTGTAACTTCAGGACTCTGAATGTTTGTTCACTCAAGAACTGTGCAAGAAAGTTCTCCCTCTTGATTTCTGACATAGAGGAGTTGTGCCTTTACTGTCTGGATCAACTACTTTGTAAATATTATGAAGCAGGATTTTGACAGTATTTGCTGCCATTACTTTAAAAGGGTATGTGAGACTTCTTCCACTGCAAAGCACAGTGTATTTTTGAGTTTGTTTCATTTAAAATAAACCATAACAATGAAAAACAAAATCCTGCAGGACCATTCGCTTCTCCTTGGTGAAACCGGAGCTCTGTGGGAACTTGAATGCAAGCGCTGTTGCAGGGAGTGAAGTTTTATGTGTGGCTGCGTGATGGCTCAATAAGGAGTAACAGGAGAGGATTACTTGTGCTGAGAAGTATTGAGCTGAATAGAAATGGATGAATTTGTGCAGATGCATAGAGTTGACCTCAACTCCTCTGATATTCACACTGGGCCTATGATATCAGCTGATTCAACAACAACCAGTACAGAAATGGGGCTTTGCCAGGAGAATCTTCAGCTCAGGTGCACACTGAACACGTGGTCCAAGCTCTGCTCGTGGCTGCATTTTTTCTATGGGTGTAACTAGTGTTATTTCAGAGTGTAAGTATGAAGGTTAATTGTGCTCTCAAGGAGACAGCAATGCTCACACTTTATTTTTCTGTGCTATATACTCTCATCTCTAAATTCACAGAAATCCCAAGACAGATGATTCTTACAGTACATGGAAAGCATCCCTCCACCCCTCCCTCCAAATGGAGCGTGTAGTCTGCGAGTGCACTGAGGAGGGCTTCGATGACTAGCGAGGTCAGTACACGCGTCCTTGGGAGACGGAGATCACAGACGTGAGTCCATACATCCTTTTAAATTGTTTTAAAGTTCTTGTTTCTTTACTAAGTAGTCTGACTGTGTTTTCAGCACGAAGATCAACCGCACTTTCATACTTCGTAACAGGATAATGATGGGGAAACAACTAGGGCCACATGCAAGGGTCTGCCAGAGAGAGAAAGGTGCACAAAGCGGGCAGGCAGAATAAATAGCAAAAACATTATCAGAGTATTTACTGCAGAATTCCAAAAGAGAAATGTGTCTTTAATGGTGTGGTGCATGGAGAGGAAATGGTGTTCTCCTTGCAGTTTACCTCTCTTGTGTATCAGCTCTTTCTGTAGATTTCAGCAATAAATTGCTTTGTGAATTCTGGGTTCCTTCAGGTTCACTGCCTCAAAAAATTGCCAAAATAACCTAGGTGAGTGGTTTTTAGAGAGGTGTTTGTACTCCCTTGACGCTTCTCTTTAATAAAAAAGCTCTCTCATCTAGAAATATTGTCTGTGGCACAGGAGGTCTTTCAGGTACTTCTCACCTGGCCATCAGACGCGAGAAGCCAGTCTACAGCTGTGCATAGTCTGGCTTTACATTTGGCGCTGTATTAACTCCGTCCATGAGTCAAAGCAGGTCACAGCGTCCCTCTGGAAAGATGAAACTGGTATTAGGGAACAAAGAAAAGTTTGAAAGGAAGCTGTAGGAAACTCCAAGCTAACAGAGGAAGGCTTGGATTGAGGTGTATGACGCATGCTGGTTTGGATATACCAGGAAAAGCACTCCGTGGGGAAAGAGGAGTTTGAGTACTGTTTTGCAGAGACATGATACGGCCCTGTCCCATTCATTTTGCCTGGGGTATATGTCGCTACATAGTAATCTTAATATTAACATTAACATTTCTAATTTGAGTCTAGGATTGGTGTCCTCCAACTTCTCACCTCTCGGATCAGATCATGAGCTTTTTTTGCAGTATCTTTTCAAAAATTATTCCCCACTGCAAGAGTCAAGTTTCGATTTTGAAATTTTTAGGTGTAATCACCTCACTAAGTCAGCCAGACACATATTTAACTGTGAATGTGTAATGAAAATTAATGACAGAATGAAAAGTAAATAACAGATGTTAATAAAATTGCTATTTATAAACATGTTAACTTAAAGAAAAAAATGCAAGCCCTAGTCAGGGGTGAATAAATAAACAAAGGAGAGGAGGGAGAGCAGAAGATTTTGGTTTTCTTTTTACTGGAGAGCCACCTTGGAGGGCCATAACAGTTACGCAACTATAAAGATTCCACAAAAAAGGTCTGTAGCAGAGATCCACTCTGGCAGCTTTGGAGTATACAGAGAAATAGCCCATGTGGTCCTGACCAGTGCTCAGGCCACATCTTCACCTAGCTGAAATGCCGTATTTGCCTACCTAGGTGCTGATGGCGTGGTGTCCTATGAGCTCTGTGGAACAGGCTCGGGAATGTTTCAGTGCATGGGTGGACAACCTGGCAACTCCAGCCTTTCTTGGTGTTATTTCCTTTTGAGGGAAAACATTTGTGCTAAGTTTACTTATTTAAACAGAAAAACTAATCAGTGTATTACAAACAGCCCAAACATTGCCCAGTTGTGGCATGCATTAAGTGTTTGTATTAGAACTGATGCTCTTTATTATGCTCATAACTATGCTCATAGTTATGGTTTTCACTAGAGAACAAAATAAACAAAGGCTAGTCCCTGGGAACAGCTATCTGAGCACACTATTACAACCTGCTCAAAGCTTCAAGGCAGGACAGCAGAGATCAATATACATTATTCTCCACCAGGAAGAATGATCTGCCTGAGTGTTGGAGCATTGTAAACCACAAGTATGCCGCACTTGTTGAACATCCTATCTACTTTGTACTGTATAGTCATGACAATGAAAGAAATAGTGATTAAGGTCTACACTGCTTCCATAGGAAAGATAAGCGCTCTCTCATATTACTTACTATATAATGTGAGAGGACTGAATGACATATCATCCGCTGTTACCATGGATTTCTGAGCACAGCAAGTCTGGAGCCTGTGCAGAGAGAACACATTAGAGTATAGGATGACAATGAGAAGAAAACATTTTAATGCTCCGCAAGATCTTTCAGTGGAGAGCCTGAGGCTGGCTGACACATGCGCAAAGGTGGAAGACGTTAAAGAGTACTGGAAAGAAGATCAGAGGAGATCAGCATTTCTTGGCAGATGGGTTGGTGGTGGGAGGGTAGAGGAGGTATGAGGAAGAGGTTTCTTTTGTGTCTGCTTATCTTTGATTTGGTGGGATTGCCAAGTGACTTCAATGGAGAAGATGCATAATGCTCTTTTGTTCTTTCCACAGCTTCTACTGCTCTAACCTGCACATACAGTAGGACAAAGTTGGTTCATACAAAGCTACGTCTGCTACCTGCGCACAGACCCTTCAAAAACCTGCAGGCAAATTGCTGAAACGTACTTAAAGTCTGAGTCTGAAACTGTATGCATTGTTTAGTCTTGCTGTAAAGAGTTTCTACCAATCTTGCTTGTTAGGAAAACAAGAATTGTCATATTGGTTTTGATATCTCACCTCTGACGGTAGTGCAGTATTTCAGAATAAAGAGTAAAACCGAGAGCATTAATTATTGTGCAGTCCTTACCTCCAGTACAGGGCAGCTTCCAGAGTTTCACAGCATGCACTGCCTTTCTTAATGTGCCTCTCTCTGATTGAATGTGTCAGATTTCAGCTTTCACGATTTTTTAGAGATGAGCTGGAAAGGAGAGAAAGGGAGTGGTACATGACTTTACAGTGTTTGGGACAAAGCTGTCAACAGATTTTTAAACAATTACATTGTTCCTGATAGAAAATTACATGATTTTGAAGCTTTAATTCCTTGTTCATCTGTTTATCCAGTCTCTTGCTGAAGTTCCTGGTCTTTTAACTAAGCAAGAAAGTTATGTGAGTTTAACCACAACAGGTGCGAGTTTCTATGCAGACACTATAATCTCAGTTTAGGCATAATAGATGTTGGTTTGTTTCACAGAATTCAGTAAAAATGCAGTAAGTCCACTTAAAAATAAGAAGCTCTTCCTGAAAACAAGAGGCGGAAATTCTTGATGTTGGTAAGACCTAATGCTGTAATTCACAACATCGTTCTTGCTTCCTTGGAAAAAATAACTCCTGGCCTAATTATTTCCCAATCAAAAAAATGACTGCTAGCTTTAAGGAAGCCTTCTGTACATTTCTTCTGATTCTTATCTATTTTGCATTCAAAAGCAAGGTTAAATTTAACTTCTGTTCAACTTGCACAGCGTAAAGAAGATCTAGTGTTCTTAAAGAAATTTTGTGTTTCAAAGTGAGCTAACCAAACACAAAAATGCCAGGAATATTTTAAATAAGACCTCATTAGGTAAAGACCATGGCCGCAAATATTTCATGCCTCTCTGCAGTCACACCGTGTTTTTAGAAGAGGATTTATATAGGCTAGTTCATTTTTCTAATTCAGCCATTTGGACACTGAGCAAATTTCTTCAGCTTCTCTAGTTTCTCCCTGGTTTCTCCCTGGTAGAAGGTGCTGGTCATTATTTGTCCTGGAAATTCTCATTAAGGTTACAGCGGCTTGAAGGTGCGAAAACCCAAATAAAAGACAAGAACAAACCCCAAATCTCTTTTTTCATCTGCCTTCTGCAATCTTATATTTTCACTGGATGATGATGGTATGTGGCTGTCCTTCATCTCAAAAACTACAACTCCAAATGTATGACTGCAGCTTCTGGTGAACAAAGTGAAACAGCAGCTTCAGGCCCTGGTGCCTGCAGCCAGTGAGACTGCTCACCAGAAATGCAAAACTATGGGGAGGAAGCGGGGAGGAGAGTTCCTTTTAGCAGATCACTCTGTTCACCCTTCCCCAAGGCATTTTTCTCCCCCTACTCAGTCCCCAAAGATGCTTTTGTGTGGAAGGACATTGGTAACTTCCTACAAGTACAGGATGAGGCTATAACACTTTTATGTGCACAGACCTACTAAAGGAAAGGGACTTCCTATATAATAGTCAGGCTATCACAATCCAGTTCATAAAAATGAACACGTAGCTTCTACCCAAAAGAGTTTACAGTCAAATCAGACTCAGGCAGCAAATGATATACTGCCTGTTCCTCAGCACACCTGCCAGCTCCAGTATTGTATTGTGACAAATCAGATCTTGTTTTGTTATAAGGTGAAATGCAAAGGAAGCTATCTGATCATTCTTTGCAGTTGCTTTTGATTCTCTGTTTATCAGTCGAGAGTTTCAAAGGAGGTGGCAATTTTAAAAAATGAGAAGTTAAACAAAAGAAGGAAGAAGATGAAGTAAAACGTCAGAGGCTGCACAAGAGCGTAACTGGGGATAAGACACAAAAAGGTGTTGGAGGTAAGGTGTGGAAAGAGGAGGTGGTGAGCTCTGCGGTGGGCAGCATCTTGCTCTGATCATATGCTCAAATCCTGTGAAACGTCATTATTCACACATTTGCCTTATTGTATTGTACTTTCTTGTACTTCCTGTACTCTAACATGAATTTCTATTAGTCGGGGCTGAGGGGAAAGTGTTTGTTCTTCCTCAGGCCCCCTGTATGTTGGGGAGAGTCTTGCTGTAAATGTTCCACTGTTGAGCCCTAAATACCTTCTGAAGGGATGTGTGGTTGCAAAGACAAACATACCAAGAAGCATATTAAACTGGAAAAATGGAAAGTTTTTTTCTTATTTTGTTCACAGTGTTTACCAAAAAAAAAATCTATGTTTATTGTAGAGATTATTCTAGAAATTATTCTCAAGAAATTATTCTCAAGAAATGTTTTGCATTGTGTCCTAATTGTGTGTCTAATTGTGTGTTAATCAGACTACGCAAACCATTTGTTTTGAATTTCTCAGGGCTGCAATTAAATAAACTGCTGATAGCAGTGCTCTGGTTTGATCAGTTAAGCACTCTAAATGAGCCAAGGGCAACATCCTTGAAGTAGGTAAGTACTTCACTCCCACCAATTTTGATGGGAGTTAACAGTCCGCATCTCCCTGAAAACGAGAGCTTAAGCACCCAAGATTTGTTTCAATCAAACCTCTGCTGGATAACATGACTGGATACCATCTGTGTGCATTGTGCGCCTCACTCTGTCGCCTTCTTTTGAAAATCTCAGGCAAGAATCAATAGTTTCATTAAACAAAACCAAGTATTCTTTTGTTCAGACATGCTGGGTTAAAGCAATTCCATGACTTGGACAGCAAAGTCCATGGAGAACGGGGAAGTGCAGAAGTGTTTTCCACATAGGATGGCCTTGTTGATTGTTTCTTTCCAGTGCTGGGAGAGGTGGGTAGATCAGTTTAAATACATGGCTCCTAACAAGCAATAGCCATGTAGTTAATTGCAATTAGTAGAAAGTGAGGAATATCTAAATATGTATTTAAACTGTCTCGTATCTAACCACTGACATTTCCATTCTGCATCATAATATCCTTTAGCTAAGTATTTATTAATGTTGATAAATACTTAGACTTTAGAACATCTCAGAGATTTCAGCAGTGGCTGTAAGTTATCTGTGAGATGAGCCCAGCTCAGTCTTGAATTTCCTTTTTCCCACCTGAGATCAAAACCTCCTGGTGACACCATTTCCTCTGATTCATTCAGACACGTCCTACACTTCAGCACCCTTCCTGCTGCAGGCTGTACGGATGAGCGTTCCTGATCAGCCACCAACTTGTATCCTCTTTAATTTGTCTTTTCTTGTTAAAAGGAAATATCCATTGCCAAAAGAGGGTGTGTCTTTTATATTGTTTTGGAAGAGCAACGACTACAAGAACGATGGTTGAGGGAGAAGAAGTTAAAAATGATGAACATTGCTGGTGTGTTTCCTGTGTGGTGGACTGAAAACCAGTGGATCAAATGACTGTAATACTTCCACTGAACAGCAAGACTGTATGCAGTAGTGGTAAAATGAACTCATAGTTTCAGAATTTACTTGAGAGAACATAAGATATGAAGAATTTATGTATAGCAGCATGTGTTCAAGAATGAACTCAGTCATGGACTCAATTCAGGGCATCTGGCATTATTTACAGCATTCGCTTTTACTTTTAGGAGCACAGAATTTCAGGCTTGTAGAGTGTTATTTAAAATAGTTCTTTATGACAGCTAAAATTGAACCACAACATTAGGATGAACTCTGTCAGGGATTGTTAATACTCTCTGTGCCTATTGGTGTTAGGCTTTTCTTGTTATTCCCTTTAGCCATTTACAGAACAACACGGTGGGGTCGTTACTGCTCTAGGATGAGAAATTATTAAGGAAGGAATCCTGTTGTTTTGTAGGTACTTGTCAGTGATGCTAGAGGATATGAACAAAATCAGAGCTCTGTTGTCTTCAGCGTTACACAGTCGCAAGCTTGGTGCCAAGGCCTGGTCTCTACAGAGAGTTTTGCCGCTTCAGTTATACCAACAGTGTTAAAGCCAGAAAAAGATCTGTAGATACAGATGTGGTTATCGTGCATAAACTGGTATAGCCTATTTCAGTTTGGGAAGTGGTTAAACTCTGTGCCAGATGAAATTCCCTGTATTCCAGTAATAACAGCACCCACGCTAAGTGGTGTAGGCCAGCTGAGGTTGGGATGGAGGGGGAGGCAGTAGGAAGGAAGCAGAGAGAAGGGGTAGGGAGTTTTGATCTTTTCTTTCACGTTGTGTAGCTCTTTCTGAAAGAAATGAAAAGCTTGCATTTGTCATTACTGTTTAGAAATATACTGGCTGTTGTTTCTCTCCTTTCAAACTTAATTGTGGAGAAACAGGATAATCTCTGCTGTGAGATGCTGCCTTGCTTTGTGCCAGTCTACACATTCAGTTTGAGCAGTTTTCCAATGTTACCAACAATAGGCCACTTGAAGGCAAACATTCAGTTAATAACTCACACCAGCTCATTCCTACTGTTTCCCTGAAGTTTGTCATTAATAAAGAAATAACATCACAGAGGCTGTAGCTGTAGATGTATTTTTAAACTGCACTGGGGGAAAATAAAGTGTCTGAAGCACATTAGGATGTTTCCTAATTGGAGGTCAAGGAAGTCACTGCAAATTATTACACTGTAATTTCACTGCAAATAGTATACTGCAGAAGATTAGCATGAATTATGGGGACAGTTCTCTTTCACAGAAGAAAAAATCTGTATCCAGAGCATATACAGTAAGCCGAATGTCTAGAAACACCAACTGTGTATAATTTAAGAGGTTTAGATTAGTTTTAGATAACTCACAAAAGCCACTTCACTGACTGTATCCTGAGACAGCCAAAACTTCACTGCCTCATGCATGAGTTGTCCTTTTTGCCCTGAAAAAGTGGGAATGCTCCCAAGACCTTTATTCCTAGAGAGGTCTGATCAGTTCAACGGACTTTACAAGTTACAACAGTGAAACTCTGATGGAGGAGGAATGTCTTATCATTGTTAGATTATGGGATGTATTTTGTTACATCAGTCTTCTCTTAAAAAAAATGAGGCAGAAAAAATAGTCTCTGCAACTGCTGTGCCTCATTTGTCTTTACATTTTTTTTAGTATTGCAGCATCTCGTACATTTTGCTTTTTCATTCAAGCTCCAGTTCCTGGAATTCCAGCGTGATTTGAGCACTTCAGATTGTATTGCAAGAAAAAGTTAGTTCTGGCATTCCTTCGCAGAGAGTAATTTGAAAACCTGACTCAAAACCATCCTACAGACTGAGAAACAAAAAGGCAAGTACAAAGAATTGTATACTTTTTAAATCTCCGGACTTTTAAGCCAGTCTCCTGATTTTTTTTATTGCTAGAGCTTTGCAGTAACTTACTGTCTTTATCCAACTGCTTCTGACTTTCAGCAGTCCTCTGGAGTTGCTGTTCTGGAGTTGGCAATGCAGATTATCTTAAAGCACTATTTGCTGTGTGGCATATTAAAAGGCAACAAAGACTTTAATTAACTTCTCTATCCAATTACAGAATGAGAGTTCTTCATTCTTCTATCTTACGGTTCAACCTTCCTTTACAATTACTTTATTCCATTTTCCTTGTGTGTAAGCTTTGTTGCATACAGATCATTTATCTGGGTTGAGTTATTGGTGTGAAACTTACAGAATAGGTACTTACTGTAACTTAGAGTAAAAGACACTTTCCCTTCTTTTCCCTCAATTCAGTCTGTGGTAACTGGGTATTTATATTTCAGCTGCCCCCTAAATCTACAGACAGCAGTTCATGCCTGACTCATTTCTTGGTGACTTGCAAAACTCTTCTGAGACAAGTAAGTGTTCGGGCTTCATAATTGCTTCCAGGCTTTAGTGATTCTAAGTGTGAGGAGCTCAGCTTAAAATTCAAGCCTAGATCCTTTGCATGGATATACTCTTTTGTTTTTAGGCAGTTAACAAAAAAAAAAGGAAAAAAAAAAAAGACAAAAGTCCACAGCCAAACATTGCAACATAGGTTGGACACACATCCAGGGGTGGAAACAAAACAATCCTTTTCTACAGCCTGTCTCTAGGGTCTGGTCCTGTTTTGCAATTGGCAAAAAATGGTTATAAAATATATTACACTGACAACAAAACCTCACTGCTGTTAAGGACAAGGTTGGCTTGGGCCTTTTGAAGGCAAGGGGCCTCTGCAGGTTCCATGCTTTGCGCGAAGCATACGTGGTCTGTGAAAGTGAGCGAAAGCAGTAAGTACAAAGTTGCTCAGTGCATGTGCAGTCGGTGCTGTAGCTGAGATTGTTGATAATGCACAATATACTCATTTGTGGTTCTTAGACCACTAGCAGACTGGTCTGCAGGGTATTGAGAAAAGTGGGCAGTTGCTGTGAAACTAGGCAAAATACCAACAAAAACCATTTTTATTTGCTTTTCCCACCAGACAGTGCATTTGACTGTACAATACAGGGAATCAATTTGTACAGAGTATGTCTTGGCTAGTAGACCCTGGGAGCCATTTCAGATGGGAAGCCTGAATTCTGGCCCCCTGTGTCTATCCTTTAAGGTGTTAGCATCTGCCGTGGCTGCATGGACCTCCTGCTGCTGAAAATACACACTTTTGGAACATTCGAAATTGTACACATGTAAATGAATGATGGCTTCTACCTCTGGTCAAGACATGTATCCAGTGTAGTAGAAAAAGACAAGACCATCCATAGCTACTCTCTAGTAATTATTAGAACCTTGGTTCTTTTTCTGGTATTTTAAAGAAAGAAAAAGGGAGAAAGCATTTGGTTTTAAAACCTTAACTTTGAGTGCAGGTTACTAAATGACAGTTAGATCATCCAAACCAGCCAGATTTTGCAGCTATCACAGTCAATGATGAGCAGATCAAGTCTACTTGTTGTCACCATCATGTACACAAATGGGTACAGAGAGAGCACCACCGTATTGTGTTCTGAGGGTGGAAATCCAATGACTTGATTTTCAGTAGTACAGAATAACCAGCAGCTCCCACAGAAGTCTAC
Organism: Gymnogyps californianus; assembly: GCF_018139145.2. Taxonomy (NCBI): domain Eukaryota; kingdom Metazoa; phylum Chordata; class Aves; order Accipitriformes; family Cathartidae; genus Gymnogyps; species Gymnogyps californianus. The sequence continues at coordinate 53,540,353 of NC_059472.1, read as the reverse complement.
TGCATCACTACCTACAGGAATGAATCCTATTTAATCATGTTTAATTTCCGTCCTGGAGGAATTTATACCAGCAGACTTAACCTGAAGTTTAGGACGGAAAAAAATTAATCGTGTGACGTGACATCCAGCGCTTCATCTTCAAAGCCTTTCGGACCCTTTGGCAGAGATAATCTGATAGTTCTTTTTTCATCCTAAAGATTCTGGTTTTCCTTTTTTTTTCAAGAGGAAATTTACATTTACCACTCACAAGTCTTTCTCAATCTTTACTAATATATATATGCAGAGGATTAGAAAACAGGTCTTTTTTAAAAGGTAAGCTGACAGAGGAAATTATGCAGATGAAAGCACTAGATGTTATGGATTCTGAGATGGCATTATTTATTTTTCACCTAAGTGAATTTTAACAGGATTTGACTACTTCTCTATCTCTCTCTTTGTGTAGTTGCTTTGTCAAAGTGTTCCAAGAGCAATAATGGGCATTGCCTAAAACCTGAGGAATGTTCTCACAAATTTCCGTCTTTCCCAGGAATCAGGAGCACTGCTGGAAGGAGTGAAGACAGATACACAGTCAGCGTGCATGCAAAATATGGCAAATAGGTTCAAAAGACAGAGAAGACTTAAAAGCAATAGCTGTGGTTTTGAAATTCAGAAACATTCTGAAAGCTGAGAACAAAAGAACGAGGTAACAATTAATAAACTTGCTGATTTCCAAAGTTCTAACTGTATTGTAAATATTTTGCAAAATTGCATTTTAATGCAGAACACTGAACTGCTTTCTGCTTTGCCAACTCAGGAAAAAGAGCCCAGATTTCTTTCCAGTTCTGACCCCCCAGGAAGATGGCATCTTTTTCATTATTATTTTTCACATGCAATCTCTGCACATGCAGGAGAGTTTTTCAACAAAGGAAAGGCTCACATTTCAAGCAGTGCTGTAGAAAATGTTCCACATCATCAGGTCCTTGACACACTACGTAGATGTGTCAGCATGTCTTTATAAGGATCTGGAACAGTCAGTCTTGGCAACAGAGCTAACCAGCAAACCCTTTGACCCCAAATTCCTCTATTTTGATAATGTTATCATGCATTTGACATGGGGCCACTGTTACTCTCTTACATACGGGAAACTTTCAGAAGAGAAACTGAGTAATGCTTATTCAAGAGAAATCCAGTTTGAAGTGATAAGCTGGACCCCAAAACAAATATGTAACAAATATCCTTTGTTTTATGGCTATGCTAGTTTTCTCATCTGCTGAGTGCAAGAGGGTATAAATATGAAACAATTCTGACAGATCACTTGAAAACATGGTTCTGCTATTGAGAAGATCCATCTGAAAAAGCAAAAAGAAAAAAACAGTGTGAATATACACCATTTGATTCAACATTATGAAGCATGAATGAGGTTTGAATTTCCTTAGTAGCATCCCGAGTGTAAAAGTTGGAATATAAACAAATCTGAATAAACCATGTTAATTCCAGATAATGCTATTTGCCAAAATTCTAAGAAAAGCATCCACGTTCTGCTCTTTCTCCCAGCCTGGCAGAGACCTCTCCAGACCCTCAGAGAATGCAAAAGAGTTCAAAAGTTCACTTGTTATTTGCACTTCAACACATTTGGTTAAAATAATGTTTCCAATCTTTCTTTACACCAGAAGTCATATATATTACCATTCTAAGATAAGAGAAAGTAGAGCACTTCAGATTTTAAATGTATTTATGGGATTTAAGAATCAGTGTATCAATATATAAGAAGCAACTCTTCTCCAGAATACTTAGCGTTTTGTATGTAAAGCACATGAAGTATATCTGCATATATCCATGGTTATTTCTCTTTCTCCAAGCCCACTTAACTTAATTTCCTAGAAAATACTGCTTACACTTCTGAAATATTAACATAAAAAATGACTCGGACTAGCATAGCCTAGAACACACGTTCCCACGCTGTGATTCAGTGGGTGGTTGAGTAACTGGGGATTAGATGGCTCTGGGAGCCACAAAAAACCCCACAAGGAGGATACGAAGTCTAAAAAAATCAGAGTGTTTCCTTTCCCATAAGAAAACTGGCTTATTGTACCACCAAACCTGTTTAAAATTGATTCTGTCTCTGTGACCTTTCAGCAATCCAGGGAAGTTATGTGATCACAATTGTGAGGAAAAGTGGCCCATAAAAAGTCTTTTGGGACAGGGTATTTGACATAAGTTGCAAATCCACTGCACAGAGGTTTTGCAATGTATAATCACTAGAATCATGAATCCCCGCCTACCTGTCAGTGTGGAAACAGAAATAGGCTTTAGGAGTCTTGCTGGTGAGGTCATCCATAAATCTACCACAGGAGCTCTCTCTCCTGTTGATAGATGTGTCCATCTCTCAGTTCAGCTTTCCCGTTACTTCTTGCATACTTACCTGGGATTTTCTTTTCAGGAACTCCAGCAGTTTCTGGTTTTCTGCTCGTCTTCTCTCTGCCGTCAGCATCTAATTGTAGAGAACTCCTACCACAGAGCTGAGTCTCTTGGGGGGTCTTGAAGTCATCTGCCAGTAGCCTCCATGGCTGGCTCATCTCTAACCCCAAGCCGCTTCAGTCTTGGAAGTGTCCAACAACAAACAGAGGCCTAACAAACTGTCAGGTCTCCTTTCGCGAGATGTGAAACTTCAGACCCAAATTTCAAAGCCAGTGATGTCTGATTCCTTATGCCTTCTCCATCGCTTCCACACTTCCCCCTTCCCTGCCACACACTCCTTCATTCAGACTTCTCTGAGGGCTCTTCTTTAGATTTGAAATATCTTGGCACATGTGGGCGGCAAAGTTTGGTAGAGGAGAGAGACTCTACCAGCATCACAAGCTTACTCTCAATAACAGTTAAGAGGAAAAATTAAAGACCCTTTTAGCTTTGTGCAGCGTGACACAAGTACAGCCCTCTGCCAGCATTCCTGTTGGCCTCGCAGTGTTTGCGCAGTAAGGAGGAGGACAAGAATGGTCAAATCTCGTACAGGTTGGATGCTCTGACGCTGACTCCCAGATGGACTCAGTTCTGCAGGTAGATAAAATCTCCATCCAGAGCCCAGCTGGGTAAGTCAGTCTTGGCCTGACCACCCACTTTCAGAGGGCCTTTTTTCCTTTCAAGCTGTGCATGACAATAAACTGCCTTGGGCATCTGAAGGCTCTCCACTCAGAATGTAATTACAAACTTCAAAACAGTGGTTAAAATGCCAGTGAAGGACATGATTAGTTGCAAGCTTGCATGTCTGTCTAACAACACGCTGCAACAGCAACACACCATAACTTAGTAATTGATCTAACCCATCCCCATTTTTACCATACTGTTGCAGCAGTTCGACTCAACCAGCCTTGTTGTATACCTTCAGGTCAATTCAGGCGTGGATGACGGAAGATAAAGTTGCTATACTGAAGGCAGCTCTCTGTAGCCAATTTATCTGCCAAAATTACCATTTGCAACTGAAGCAGGCTCACTTTCAGCATGTGAGGCTTATCATATGTGTACCAGTCTTCAGTGCACCTCCATTTCAGCAGCTCTGCTTCGATTTCCCTTTACCAAGTTAGCTCTGGTATGCATTACTAAAACTATTCTCATGACTGCTTCTGCCAGAAGTCCCTAACATTAAGAGGGCTTCTAACCATCCCTTCTCACAGGACATCCTCTGTCCTAGAATTGCCCCAGGACTCTGCTGAAGAAAAGAAGCTCTTGAGCAACTTGTAGAATGGCCTCGTCCATTGTTTCAGAAGAATTCTTTTCACTGCATTCCTCAGGCTGTCATGAATCTTCCTCTTGCACAACCAGCTCTTCCAGCTTGAGCAGAGCTGGACCTGCGATCTGTATCTTCCAACACAGCAGGCGTTAATTTGGATCGATATTATGCCTGCACACATGTGCACGTACATGCTAAAAGATCCTTAGAGTTAAAAAGACAGGATCTTGAAAGTAAGACAAAGCAGGAGCATGCCAGTCCACCTTGCCCGTTTATTATGAGACAGTCTTTAATTAAGTACTAATTTTATGATACTGCCATTTCATCTCTCTACTATATTTTGGATCTAGTTGTAAGAACATGCTAAAAGCAGGAGCTGTATGTAATATGAAATATTTGTTTTCTGTTTACTGGAGAAAGTTAACTTTTAGGTTTTTGGGATCATTTCCATTAAACAAAGTGGCAGCAACTCTTAATTCAGTAGCCCAGTTTTTTATTCAGTAACTTTGTAATCTGCCAAGTTTTTGTGAAAAATGTTGAATGAGAGGTTCCCGCAGTTAGTTAATTGGTTCACCATTCTTCCAAACTTGTAAGTACATTGGGGGAAAATAATTCTCCTGTTCTAGAAATTAGGCTTGAACGCAACAATTTGTGTATTTCTTGCATGATACGGTTTAGTTGATTTGCCAAAGTTATAGGATGAGGGATAAAGAGGGAGTGGATAATAGGAAATGAGAGCCCACTGAATGTCCTTCAAGCAACTAGAATGTAACATTCTTTTGCTAAAGAGAGTGAATGTTATATAGTTTAGGCAAAAATTCCTGGACTGTGTTATTAGATGAAAAAAAATCTTACATAATTTGTTCTTATGTAAGACTGAAACAAATAGTTCTGGTGTTGTAAAATGTTCAATTTTGGCAAACTGAAGGGAGGTCTCTTCTTTGTGGCCCATTTCTGTTGCAAACTACATGTGTGCTTGATTGTTTGCATACAAACATGGCCTAAACATTGTAGTTGTAAACAGCTAGCTGCTAGCATACTATAAAATAATTACCCACAAAGTAATGAGTAGGGATTTCTTTAGAGCCCTCATAAATACTCAGTCCTATAAAAACTAGTGAGAGTTGTAAGAACCCATTAACATACATTAAACATACAGTAAAAACTGTGGAATTAATATATTTGCAAATTGAAGGCGCTTGCTTTTCTCTAATATCTGAAAATTTTCCTTAGTTTTATATATAGGTTGGTTTAAAATAAAATTGCATTCAATTAGTTTATGTGCACGCATTTTTTATGTAAGTTTTGTTTGCTAAGGCTGAGACTGCTCTGTTCCTTGGAACCATTTCATTGCAGAGAAGACAGGCAACAGGCAGAGAGAGGCTATCTGTGCAGCTGAAGTACATCTAGTCAACACAGTAGCTCTGTTGCAATTTTATGCATTTCCACAGTCACAGTGGGTGTGGAAGAGCCTGTTTGTGGAAATACAGAACAGTAAAGGAATTGTATGTATGCATATACGTCTTCGTGTGTGTATGCACATACACATGTCTATACTTTTTATGAAACAGAAATGATCCCTGCTGCTGAAGCCTGGGGAGATGATCTGGTGTGGCAGGAATGTCAAAATCACTGGATACACCCTTTCCAGCAACAGGCAGAAAGGGAGGCTAACAGCTACTTCATACTGAAAGACACCGTTACTGCTACCATCAGTAAAATGTGTTTTAACTCCTAGAGGATAAGCAAACAGACTTTTTAAAAAGAAAATACTAAAACTAATTTGGGCTTCTCCTATACTAAACTTCATCCTGGCAGGTAAAAAGGAATTGACTGCAGATCTGTTCTGTGATGGTTGCCTCAGTGGAAACGATTATACTTGCTGCATGCTAATGAAATGCAATCTTAACCGGCTTTGTTTCCTAAATATGAAAAAAACTTGGGAGCAGAATGTATTGGGAGAAAATGTTGATGCATGAAGGCAGACAACATTTTAATGACAGTTCCTTACTAATGCCTTATTAAATGTCCATAAAATGACACCACCACAACCCCAGCCACTTTCTATAATCATAAAAGTCTTTGATTAAGAACCCCTGTTCCACTGGCTGGGAAGAGATGAAAAAAAGACCTTTTAAAACAATGCTGACTCCTATACTGCTGTCATATGGAAAAAAAAGTAAGTAAAAGAGAAGTACACTTAAGGAGTCAGAAAATGCAAACTGTGATAAAGGAGGATGAAGGTATCAGTAGAAAATGACTGTTAGGATTAACAACAAAAAGAAAGAATGGAAAGTCTGAAGCAAAATGACTCCTGGAATGGTATAATATTTGCCCAAACAATTAATATTAATTTTTAATGAATCTTCAAAGACCTGAGCAGCATCAAGTAAAATTGAGTTCTTTGATTGAATCATAGAATCATAGAATGGTTTGGGTTGGAAGGGACCTTTAAAGGTCACCTAGTCCAATCCCCCATGCAATGAGCAGGGACATCTTCAACTAGATCACGTTGCTCAGAGCCCCGTCCAACCTGACCTTGAATGTTTCCAGGGATGGGGCATCTACCACCTCTCTGGGCAACCTGTTCCAGTGTTTCACCACGCTCACCATAAAAAATTTCTTCCTTATATCTAGTCTGAATCTACTCTCTTTTAGTTTAAAACCATTACCCCTTGTCCTATTGTAACAGGCCCTACTAAAAAGTTTGTCCCCATCTTTCTTATAAGCCCCCTTTAAGTATTGAAAGGCCACAGTAAGGTCTCCCTGGAGCCTTCTCTTCTCCAGGCTGAACAACCCCAACTCTCTCAGCCTTTCTTCATAGGAGAGGTGTTCCATCCCTCTGATCATTTCTGTGGCCCTCCTCTGGACCCGCTCCAACAGGTCCATGTCTTTCCTGTGCTGAGGACTCCAGAGCTGGACGCAGTACTCCAGGTGGGGTCTCACCAGAGCAGAGCAGAGGGCAGAATCACCTCCCTCGACCTGCTGGCCACGCTTCTTTTGATGCAGCCCAGGATACAGTTGGCCTTCTGGGCTGAGAGCACACATTGCTGGCTCACGTCCAGCTTTTCATCCCCCAGTACCCCCAAGTCCTTCTCTGCAGGGCTGCTCTCAATCCCTTCATGGCCCAGCCTGTATTGATACTGGGGGTTGCCCCGACCCAGGTGCAGCACTTGGCCTTGTTGAACCTCATGAGGTTCACATGGGCCCATTTCTTGAGCTTGTCCAGGTCCCTCTGGATGGCATCCCTTCCCTCAGACGCATCAGCCACACCACTCAGCTTGGTGTTGTCCGCAAACTTGCTGAGGGTGCACTTGATCCCACTGCCTATGTCATTCATGAAGATGCTAAACAGTACTGGTCCCAATATGGACCCTTGAGGGACACCACTTGTCACCAATCTCTATCTGGACATTGAGCCGTTGACCACTACCCTCTGGATGTGACCATCCAACCAATTCCTCATCTACCGAACAGTCCACCCATCAAATCCATAGCTCTCTGACTTAGAGAGAAGGATGTTGTGGGAGATCGTGTCAAAGGCCTTACAGAAGTCCAGATAGACGACACCCATAGCTCTTCCCTTGTCCACTGATGTAGTCACTCCATCATAGAAAGCCATGAGGTTGGTCAGGCAGGACTTGCCCTTGGTGAAGCCATGCTGGCTGTCTCGAATCACCTCCCTGTCCTCCATGTGCCTTAGCATAGCTTCTAGGAGGATCTGTTCCATGATCTTCCCAGGCACAGAGGTGAGGCTGACAGGTTGGTAGTTCCCAGGGTCCTCCTTTCTACCCTTTTTATGGGTGCAATGTTTCCCTTTTTCCAGTCACCAGGGACTTCACCTGACTGCCATGACTTTTCAAGTATCATGGAGGACTGCTGTTCCTGTATCACCCAAGATACACACCTTAGTAAGCTAGACCAGCTTTGAGTGCTCACAACTCGAGTTGTGCTTCATTCTCCAAGGACAACTGAGTTTGTTTCACTTCCCCCTCCCCCCCAACTGAACTAATGGATCCCAGTTACCCAGAACCACACAGCAAAAGGGATGGAGGAATAACTGCAACATGCAGCTGTAGACACGGCATCCCTGAAAAAACACATTACAGCAAGCAACTTACCTCTCTTCCTATTGTGAGCAATTGACAATACGGACCATTCATCAATGGTGACTGCAAATCTCTTGACCAGCTTAGATGAAACGGAGTTCAGAGTAGCAATATAAACCTAGCTTCATCAAATATGCACCTACTTTGGAGGCTTCAGAGCAAAACATCCAGTAATTACACTGCTCAAGTCTCACAAGGTGTCTCAATGGACATTTGGAATGGGTGCATTTTTCATCCAGGCTACTGACGTAGCGATAGCATAGCATCATCCTGCAGCGGTTCCCTGCCTCACTTACTGCTCTGCCTTCCTTTTGCTCCCCTGGGCATCATCCTTTCCTCTGTCCCTCTCACTGCTCTTTCCCTGAACTGGAGCCCTGGCTGACAATGGGACTCAGAGAGGCCCTGGAGCAGGCGGAAGGAAGTCACAGATGAGATACATGTGGCTAGAGAAGTACTGGAGAAGATGGTGATACTGGGATGGTAAACTCGTGGAGCCGGGGCCATGGTACTGATGGTGAGGCTGTAACACCACAGCAGCGTGGTTTGGAAAGAAAGGACTTGTCACTGACCAACACCACTGGGGGTATCCCCACTCACCCCGCACAGGCAGTCTCCGCATCCCTGCTTGGTAGAGGAAGGGCAGAAAGCACGGAAGTACACAACAGCCTAGGGGAAGCAGAGCTTAAGCACTGAGTCAAGCTATGGTCCTTTAGGGGTGGGTGAAAAAAAAAAAAAAAAAGCCTTGCCATAGACATTTTCTCCTCTGCTGAAGGGAGGGAGACTGGGAAGATAAAAAGTACAGTTGCTGACACAAACCCAGGCACAGGACTCGCATTAGTTTTCCTCGATACACTTTTGCCAGAAGTTCCCTGTCCTACAAGAGAACTCAGCAGCTTACACCACAGAGGTGCGGCCCCCTGTCTTTCCTTGTTGAAGTGATAGGTGCTCTAATTTCCACTTTCACTGATGAGCCCAGCATACAACATGACGATACTGGGCTCTGATGGGGCAGGGAGCAATGAAAGCCGCAAGCTGGGGAAAGGGCAAGGTCTCAGGTCTTTTGATGGGGGAAATCTTGTCTGCCTTCTGAGCAGGAAAACTGCTGTGGGGGGCACAGTGCCCGCTGTGTGGAGAAGGCTCACCTGGCACAGCAATGGGCCTCCTGCTCAGCTTCCTGACAGGGTACAGGGGTAGGCCCCTGCACACTAGTGCCCGCTGCAGACACCGCCTCACGCCATGCGAGTGTCTCTGGGAGTCTCTGTTGGGGAAAAAAGGGAGAAGGTGAGGTCTTGTCTCCCAGGGCTGGGAGAGGTGCCAGCGGCCAAGAGGGAACCAAGGGGACTCCCAGTCAGCCCCACTCTGTGGCTGGTGCCACCGGCTGCAGTACAGTCAGGGCCTGACCTGATGTGCCTGCAGCCCACTCCTCCATCCCATCACCGCCCAGCCCTTCCCCACCCGGAGCTGCTTCCAGCCTCCATCAGAAACCAGCTCCTTGTTCCCATGAGCTGGCGCAGGCCCCAGCCAGAACCGCTTCCCCTCACTTTTCCTGCACGGCTCTCCACCAGCCCCTCATGAAATCAGAGAGGACTACATACACACCCTACTTTCCTCTGTTGCAGAGTAAAGAATGGATAAAGAAAAAGAGAACTGACACTTACCTTCAGATCTCTAATGTTTTGTCAGGACCAAATCAGCTGCCCTAAACAGCTATGCAAAGCAGTAACTTGCACTCTAATAACCTGCAATCCCTCTGCTGAAAACCTCTGAAAATTCCCTGGTGAAATTTCCTGAAATCTCTGATAGCTACTGCACAACTCTGGAAACCATCCTTAACTTCCTGTTTGCTTCTTCCAGCAGGGAGGTACATCACAGGATGCTGGTAGTGCCTATACTGACCACTGAAGGCAAGAGATGAATTTCAAAAGGAAACATTTCTGCTAGAATAGGTATTTAATCAAACAAGATTCAAGGCCATCCAGAGGTTGGAGGTTGAGGCTAGGCAGATGTCAGAATGAAAATAAATGCATTTAAAAGAAGTACTACTGAATAACTTGGTGTGGTGGAACAATTTCATACGTGGCAAACCCTCCATGACAGCTGCCTGGTTCAAGTCTTGATGTCTAAATTTAGAGCTGAAAAACAGGAAAAAGCGCCGAGGCAAGGGTAGCATAGTTTTTGGCTGGTGTTACATGTTATACTTGAATATATTTATTTTCTTTAAGAATAGGACAAATTGATGTCTAAAGCAATTTAGACTATCTTTAAGACATGAGGTTTTGGAGAATCTTCCACCACAGAATGCACTGCTTAATTTCTCCTTAATTTGGAGAAATTTCATTTTATTAGAAATGTCATAGAGACGTGCGCCAGTGATCAGCATTCTGAAACTTCTAGCAGGATGCCATCATGTCTTTTTAAGTCCCTTTTCAGAAAAGCTGTATATAAAATGCTTGTTGCTGAGTGAGTATAAATCAGTAGATTTGATATCAGCTTTCACTCCAAAGCAGAAATTCTTTGAGGCTGGTGTGAACCAACACGTCCACATCCTTGAACACCTTCTCCTGCTATGTTCTTTATTTACATAGCTTCAACTAATAGTTTTATACTGTCTCAGGTTTAGCTTTCTACTCTTGCCCTTTCTTTTTCATCCAGTCAAGCCTATTTCCAGCTGCTCACTCTGACCCTGGCTGAAATTCTATCTTTAATCATGCCTGGTCCTTTTCTGCTCTGTACATCACTAACATCCTTGTGATGCAGACCACTAGAGGTGACCTTTGAGTCTGCCTTCTTTTGTCTCATTTACCTGTTGACTACTTTCTCTAGCATTTTAAGACTCTGTTTCTTAAACCATGGAAAACTTAATTTTCTTTAGGTGTTTATGAAAGCCAATGAATAATCATCTGTGTTTTTTCCCTTTTTTTTTTTTTTTTTTTTTTTTTAAAAAAAAAGCTGGAGACAGCCTTATAAAGTAAAATTCTGTCCAGGTATCTACAGTTTCCCAACACAATTATTTTACCTCCAGCTTAAGTCTCCATTTCCAACTCTTAAAATGCATACACACATTTCAGCTGTAAGGATTTTTCTTTTTCCTTTGTGACATTACCATTTCCTACTCAAATCCTTCTGTCATAGTCACATTTTTGGTGTCAAGGACCAATTTTTGATCTGCTTAAGCAGCGAGGTTCTTTTATGAGGGTTGTGGTAATAGAGATGTTGAAAAGTGGTTAGCATTGGTACAATATTATATCTCATTTGCATCCATAAAATATCCCTACTCACCACTCTCCCAATCCATAAAATAGCCTCCTAGTAAACCTGTTACACTTTTCATACTCTCAAGTTACTATTTTGTTTTTTCCATTGGCACTGTCTGAAGGAGATACGAATTCCCATGTCAACACCTTGGACATAGCCTTAGATACTAGCTTGTTGTTAACTGTCTAAAGACTCTGTACAAACAGCTGTGGTTAGATCTCAGTATATCGCTGCTCAAACCCTCCCTTTTAAATTGATAGTACCTCGACAGCTCATCCATCGAAAAAGAGAAGTCCAGAAAGTTCTCTTCCCCAAGACAGCCTGGGATACTTTTTAAATTAAAATCTCATTTCATGGCACAATCTGTTTACTTAATTATTACAATCAATTATATTGGCAGTGCTTTTTATTGAAGCCGTTTTATTGAAAAGATTGATTTTTTTTCATAAATAAAAAAGGATATATTTTAAACTTTTTTCACACATGAACATAAAAACTCTGAAAGCTTTTAGAAATGAAAATTAACTATACAAAAATTAGGCTATCAGTGTTAAATACTTAAATTTTTGTTACTACTAACTGAAATACATTTATATCTTCTATCAGTATAAAAATCTTCATAGTAATGGGTAATACAACATGAATATTTCCTTTAACTGAACGTATTCACATTTTCAATACATAGCTATTTCCAGCAAGTCTCATCAGTCTATGCCTTTCTCTTTCGTGAAGTTCCATTAAGTTCTGAAGGGGATATTTGCAGCTGTTGCTGTTGCTGCTGCTGCTGCTGCTGCTGCTGCTTCTTTGTGGGAGAGGAGACCCATTCTTCTGAGCTAAACAAAAACATAGCACAGTAGCTTATAAACCAAGCCCTTTTTTCTCTCTCTATATTATATATATGTCTTTTTTATTTATATATATGTTTGATATAATTGATGGAAAAGCAGAGCTCCCACTAGTATAAATATTATAAACCCCATATTTGTGCACAGCTTCTTATTCTTGTAATTATTTTGTTAAAATGAGGAATAGCATCAGGCTAATATTAGTTTAAATGCATAACCACTTAAGTTCTACATGTGGATAAAAAAATTAAAATAAAAAATATAGAGACATAGTAATACAGTGAAAACTCATTCTGAGGTTTACAGAACACAACTGAATAAGATTTAAATAATCTCAAAAATATGACCATAGCTCAGCAAAGACAATGATGCAGTCATGAGAAGAGACATGAGAAATGAAAAAGTCAGTTCCATGTCATTTTAAAGATACAGACTTACAGATTTTCCTGGGTTTTTTTTGGTGTGTGCAAATGCTCATTAGCCACAAAGGCAATGTAGAAGTAGATACACAGGTAAAGAGGTAACTGTGTTAAAGACTCTACCACCAGCTCACCTCAGACAGTTACTTAGAAAAAGTTACGTAAGAATGATTCTTTCTCTGTTCCGTAAGAATAATTCTTTCTCTGTTCATCTGCCCAGTATTTGACATCGAACCTTAAAAGAGTTTAAAGACCAACCCATCTTAAATATTTCTGGGGTGTAACAGAGTTGAATATACCAGAAAATACAGGAAACGTGAATGCAGAAAGATGCCAATCCATCAGTTCATAAAGAGAAACAGAATTAGAATTAGCAAGCAAATCTTTACATCAAGCTTAAATAACAGCAGGAAATAAAGGAAATAAAAATGAAAATCAGCCTTACACAAACTCTACTCATTGTTGGTTATTATATACAAATACGAATTTAAAAAAAAATCCCCATGCAAAAAAAAACCCAAACTAGTTTTTTGCTTAGAATTCAGGATATGGGAAAGTAATGACTAGATTCAGAATAGACTTACCTATACAATTTTTTTACTGTTTCTCTTCGCATTCTTTTGGGAGGGATGGGGGTGTCGGACATATCTAACATTATAGGCTGAAGTAATGATTCAGTGACTCTATCTGATGGAGTCATACCTATGAAAAAGTTGCAAGTAAGAACAAATTTAAAAAAAATATTAATCCTAGTGGGTATAAACAGGGCCCGTAACAGTAGTGTTAAACCTTTGAAGTAAGGCTTTAGACATGCCATAAATTTTATAGTAACCTTATGTCTGAAACTGAGTTCAAAGACGACAGATAAAAACATTTGCTTTATTTATAGTTGTCACAGAGTAAATGTTGGTTCTTTAAATATATTTTGAAATATCATACATTATTTGATATTGACATAAAAAACATTTCTAAGAACTACTATCCTTGCACAATTAGGGGTGTTTCTTTTTATAGTACAATGTTTTGATTGTGTTTCCTTAGCAAAAGCAATTCAGCTCTTTACTACGCAGTCGTTTCAAAAAGAATGTCAATGTTCTCTACCACTGGGCCAGCCACACTAATAGTTATATAATCTCATATTAGTGAGATCATAGTTTCATGTTCGCAAGACACTAACTAACCACATTTTTATTATCTGAACACATTACAGGGCAGTGCTGGTCTAGGCAATATCCACAGCATCACACTACATACAGTTTTTCTATTCTTTCCCTAAAATGAGACATCTCTAAGCTCTTAATTAATTTTAACAATCTTCCTTCATAGTTTGAACTTGTTAGTTTGTAAGAGTAGAATACATCTGGATGCAGTTAACAGTTCTCCTCCTCTAGGACACCAAAAATATAATACAATAACCTACCCAATTTTTGTTCTATTAGCTTGAGGCTATTCTCTTGTTTGGCAAGTTCCTGTTTCTTCTGCTGCACTTCTGGAGTGTTAAGTGACTGCAACTGTAAATCAAGGTCCTTATTTACATTATCAAGTTTCACCACTGCTGCACGGTATTGCTGAAGAAGATCTAATTGAAGAATAGAATAACAAAACACAAAACAGTAAATAAGTGGTCATTTTGATTTAGAAGGCTACCAAATACAGTCCAGACAATGTATAAGACTCACAAGAAAACCTATCATTCAAAAGCACTACTTAAAGAAAACCACCCAAACTCATAGTGGACCAGTGGCTGTTCTTAAAATGACTGTAAAGACAGACTGCGAAAAAAATCACATCCAATATTTTGATTCTTTTCTTTTTGAGCCTGTATCTTAGATCACATAAAGTACCAGCAAACTCTGAAAATGGCACCGCAAACAGGTATTTCTTTACACATCCTGTCGCTTGTGTGCTCCAAACTGAATTCTCTACCTTTGATGCCATTAAGTGTGCTTGTAGGATGTTTTGCTTCTAGTGCAACTGAAGCTTGTATTACTGACTTGAACTCTAGTCCACCTTGTGGAACAAAAGAACATTTACTGCGTTTCACTTTGTCCCACCGATGGAAATGTAAACAAGAACACAGCAGTAAACTGAGGTAAACAAGGGCATATTTTGCTGACAAACTTTGTTCCTCTTTTAACATATGAGACGAAGAATTTTTCTTTGTCCAGGCATTGAATAAATATGTCAAGTAATAAAGAAAGGGTTCAAGCATGTAAGCCCAGGCTCATTCATTTTACTTTGTGGTGAGTATGAGGTAGCTTGCACAAAGCTTAACTGAACACTAAATTACCTTACATTTGCCACAGGGTGAAAGTATTCACATAGATAGTTACTGCAGACTGACAAAAGGCACTGTAAATTCTTAGTATGGTTTATTTTAGAAGTACCTTGTCACTGTAATCACAGTTTAAGTAACTACTTTCCTTTTATGCTACAAACATAGAAGAGCAGCAAGTCAGAACTAACGTTAAGGCTGAAATTCAGTTCGAAACAAGTCTTGTGTAATGAGGTACTGTCCTTTGTATGGAATTTCACTCTTATTTTCCTTTAAATGTCTAGTAACTATCCAAGTGAAATTAAAACATGCCCTTTTCTTCTACCATGATTGTTCCTGTACTAAATCATAGACATTTCCAATTTAATTCACATTGGGTAATAATTGGGTTTAACAATTGAAAATGTGTTGATAGACAAATATAAAGTGTGCTAAAACCAGCATATTTCAGTCTGTAGCTGAAATGCTTACTATGTTTTTCCTACATGTAATATATTTGTACTGAAATGCCTAGGAAAGATCTTTTTAGTCTTTCTTCTCCCTCAACTGGTCAGTGTTAAGTAGTTTGCTCATATATAAGGCTACTCGAATAGGTACATGTGTTCTCTCTCTCGTTCTTCCCCCACCCCTCACCATTGCATATTTCTAGGAGTACTGTCATGGAGAAACTTCATGTCCTTTCTTTTGAAAATCAAGTATTTAAGAACAACCTTATTTGTGAATAAGACTTTTCAATGTTTTACAAATCAGTCAGGCCAGCTGTTACATGTCAGAAGCTGTCACCTTTTAACTTAATTTATAAACTTTATTCTGAAAGGAAGAATCCAAGCACATAATGAAATGTAAGTGATCCCACAGTAAATAAAAGGTATCTTCTTGTTAGGGAAATAATGTAGATGATGTTGTGCATGGCTCTGATGAGAACAGGATTTTTTCTACCACTGCTTCATAGAGCTTACTTGCACAATAAGAAATTCTAAATTGATGTATGGTGTTTCTGGAGGAGAAAGACCTGAAACTTGTTTTTCAAGGATGCTGGAATTCCATCAGCTCAAGCTTCTCATGCCTGATCTTTGAATGATTACCGCTGCTTATATTCTTTCTTTAATAAGACTAAGAAAAAGGGGGAATATCTCATGATTATTATTTTTTCTTTCAGAAAATTTAATAGCTATAAGCTTTTAAGAAAAGGGAAATTCATAAATAAGACATTGTACAGGTCGTATTTCTTAAAATAACTTTATGCTAAATTGAAGTTTTTCTTTTTATATTATATAAGAGCATAACAAACATAGGCAAGCAATATAATTTTGGAAGTTTTGTATTTTCATGACTTCATTAACCCACCTATCTGTCCAGAGAAAGTAGAGTAAAGTTTTGGCATGGGTGCTCCAAATACCATTCCTCTGAGTTTGTCCATTGGAGGAGCTTTATTCTGAAGGCCTCCAAATTTTCCATTGCTGCGAATCCTGTCTCCTTCCCTAGTCAGCAAAGTAGGGCAATGTGTAATCTTTACAACCTACACAGGTATAAAAAGCGATACTAAATTAGTAACTCCATGGAAAATCTAAGTTTTCAGCAATGCTGTTGTGAAGCTTTGTGTCTTTCAACGACGATGCAGCCTGTCCTCTAATGAGAATGTATTTTATGAAATTACATTTAATGACTTTTGCTTTCAAGTAATAGAATGCATATATTAAAATTAAACAGTACTGTCGATAATTATGAAGACTAGATTTTTTGAGTTTTTTTGTGTCCTCAGATTTTAACAGAGCTCTGGAGGCAGAATTTCAATCTATACTGGGAAAAAGCTAATTATCAACATACACTATGAAGTAATGGCAATAAACTAATGTTTATAAATGTGTTGATAAAACATGTGAGCACTTATTCAAATAATTGATGAACGTGGCTTTTTTCTTTTTTTTTTTTTAAATACACAAGATGTAAAGCATCGAAATTCCAAGGGATTTCTTTCTTATAACATATTCAATAAAACTTCCATATAGTTGATGAAATTTACCTGTGGTGGGTGACTGAAACAAATGGGGTGACAGACTAACCAAGAGAAATGACCCAGACCTCATTTTGAGAAATGACCACAAACTCCTTTTCCTGAACAGACACAGATGGTCAGTCTCCTGACACCGATTAACAACCGAGATCTGACTCTCTTGTCTCTTCTGTTTGATTTTGCAGTAAAAAATACATACTTTTTGATGAAAGAAGCACACAGTCTTCACAGTTGAAAAATGGACACTGAGATGGTTATAACACATGATGAAAATTAAAATACTGATGTCAATCATCTGTTTTTTTACTATGACTATATCCATATTTCTGAGACGCTCTTTGGAAACATTCAAGACAGTCCTTGTTCCCAGGTTATCAGCTAGTGGTAGCCAATAAAAAGGGAATGGAATCACAGAGCAAAAAAGCTGGTCAGGCCCAGAGCACAAAGCAGGAAATCCGTGCTGCACTGACTGTGAAAGAATGAAACAGGCAACCAATTTTAGATGCCACCAGAGGTTCCTTATTAACTTGTTGTTCTCTTAAGAACCCTGCAGTACAATTTCTTATACTTCTGGAGAGGAAAAGAAAAAAGAATATCCAGCCCCAAGAGCTTAATGTTTAATCAGTACAGTTCTACATTCTTACGCTGAATCATTATTTCAGTTCTAGCAAACTCATAAGCTGAAACAGAAAGTGCCCAGTGTCAAGACTTCCTCAGAGACTCCTGCCTGCTAAAATGTGTCCTATTAAACCTAAATAAAATGGGTCAGAAAAAGATCTAGTAAGTTTTACATCAAGATTTTAGTGGATCTGAAATTTCATCATGTGCCTCAGACTCCTGTGTTTTATTATACATACAGGGACTAGGAAAGTACTGAAGAACTTGCATTTAACACTAACAGCAAAACTAAAAATGTTTATCTTTAAAAACATGGTCCCATGCTTCATGGCAACATTCACATAATGGAATTTGTTGAATGGAGGTAATTTTGTCAGTGCCAATAATAAAGATTTCATTCACTGTTAAGTGCATTGAGACCTACAGACAGTAAGCACACTTACAGCTAATGCAGCATTAAACTTAGCAATTATTCTAAGTTTGTAATGTATTAAATATGTAGCTATGCAATATATTTGTTTTAAAAAATATCAAGAGTAATTGAAACATACCTCTTTTCTGTAATGGTTGGCAGCATCCAAGTTATCTATAATGATAGTGTCACCCAAGAGCATCCCAAACACTGAAAAACGTAATTTTTTGAACCATGAAATTCCTCCGCAACAAAATAACTTGAGTTTTGAAAAATCATTTCTGAGGCATCATTATTACCGCTTTGCAGATAAGTGTAAGGGAAATAGCATATACATGATCTTTTTTCAATGAAATTTTATTCTGAGATTGAGATAAATATGCAATCTTCTATTTTCATCAAAGAATTCATAAAGAAAAAAATTTAGTATGTTTAATTGCCTTATGGCATAATTGACTGTATTTTCCAGCAAAGTGCTCTCTTGATATCTTACATTTACATTTATGAACACACATAATAAAATCCCAAGTTTTAGGAAATTATATAAATGACCATTTTTTTAAGTCCTCCTTGAATTGTGTTCTCAGTTTCTTAATATGTTTCTTAATATTCAGTAGATTATCAAAGAAAAAAAAATATTCACAGGCTGATGATCCAACTAGGTTTAAGACTTTTCTTCTGCTAATAAAAGACTGTTCTATACAAAGTCTAACTTGATGTAGCCTTGCATGAGATATGTCAAGCAATGTGGTTTATAAATTCTCCCGAGGGACATGAAGAAGAATTTATAGTTAAAGTCTCTGACAATATCTAACTTTCTGAAAATAAACTGGACTAAAAATCGTTTTTTATTAACAGCAGAGAGGAATATTTCAATACTGGGAAGTTGGGAAGTAAAATGAAAAACTTACTGAACTAATTACAGATTCCAGCTCTCCATATAAAGGAGTAGGTCTACTTAATTTACGAAAAAGAGTGTAGGAAAAGGTAGGTACTGCTACATTGTTAGAAAGAGCGAGAGGAAGATGGTTCCCTAAACTGAAATCTAAATAAAAATTGAAAGCTTATTCTTACTGTAACTATTTAAGCGTAACATAGTCATGTACAGTTCAGTCTAAGTGTACATAAATCTATGCGTTACACATTTTTGAGAGGAACAGGACTGTAAAAACAGCCTAACAAAAGCAGTAACTTCTGCAATATGAAAATACAAAACTAATATCACGACTGTCAGTTTCTGCTTACATGAGTTTGGGAATAAGATAATGCTGCAGTAATTTAAAAAAGAAAAAACCTCTAGCATATATAGTAGAGAAAATAAAAATACGACAACAAGCAGAAGACAGTGGTCATTGCTGAAATTTTCACAACCGTTGTTAGCAAATACTTAACGCTAATGTCATCCTCTTTTTACCAGCAGATCTCACGAGGAATGTACACTGGTATTTGCAAATGTCTCAATGAAGATTACTGAATGGCTTATGATTTGTGATGTTTCTGTATTTCATTTATTAAAAAGAAAGAAGTTATGAACAATTTCTTTAATATCATTTACCTGTTTGACAATGCTCTACATTATCTGGAAATGTTAACAGATCTCTGGCAAATACAGGATTTCCAATAGGTCTGAAGCAGATTCTTCCATTTCTTAAATGAGGTAAAGGCCTAGTTAAAGAAAGAGAGAGTGAGGGAGAAGAAAGTAAGAGAAAAAAGTAATTTGTCCTTAGTTCATTATTGCTTCTGACAGTCTAGTCAGAAATCTCAAACTGAACTGAATGCATCTTAACACTTCCACATTAGGTGCTAAATGATCCCAACATTATCTGAAATGCCAGTTATATTAAAGATGCTCTGGTGAAACACTAATTTGTAATGAGACATATATCCAACAAATTCATATGACTAATTTTAGAGACAAGTTTTAATACACTGTTTTATAAAAACTGAGATTTTGGACCTTATAAATACATCTGCACATCAGATCTTTTCTAAAAGGCATTCTTTATAATATTAGCAGTCATCTTCATAAGCAAATTATTTTCCAGCAGAGAATTATTATATTTTCCTTTATCTTCCAGGAAACCAAAACAGCAGAATGAATTTCTATTACTACAGATGATTTTAGGGAATGTACTCCAGAATTGAATTTTTAAAAACGTTAGAATTTGATGTGAAGCACTAGAAGTATTTAAACAAAGTTCCTGCTCTGGAAAACATGTAGAAGTGAAGAAAAAAAATGGTAGCTTGTCTTCTCTTTTTAACAGAAACACCCTATTAAATAAAGAACGACGCACAGCAGTTAAAGATACGAAGCTATGATTTCAGCTAACATTTCAAGTGACATTACTGTTGCTATAATTACGAAGCCATAAAGTTTATACTTTGAATCTGTACTAGGAGTGAAGTCTAAAAAACAAATTAGACAAAAAAAAAAAAGCTGAAAGTATGTAATACAAATGCAGAAGTTTCATTGTTTTTTCTCTACCTGTTCCAATCAGGGAGTGTCTTCTTGTAAATAGAATCAAGGGGTAACACTTGTTGTCGACCTTGAGTTTCATCAAAAATAGAACGAGCGGCTTCAGTAGTCAGTGTGACTACACAGTCCATGTCGCTTGCCAAATGCCAAGAGATAACTTTTGCTGCTTCGTTATCCTCAATTTGAGCTAAATGTGCAATCTGTACCACAGAAGTTAGAACAGTCAAAATAGAAGCCAAGACCACCTCCTCTTTTCATACTAATCACAATCATCCTGCAACTTCAATCAGACATTTAATTCCCCTGTTGATGGCTCTGTTAGAAGAGCTGGTCATCTGATGGGTTGACAATGCTATCTTCTTTTTAATACTCCTCAAAAATTACTTGCATATTTGGTTGGCTAATTTTTCATCACTACCACTTCCTGGAACCAACAAAACTCATTTGAAGGCTCTCTGAAAGAAAACTCACCTTGCCTAAAATATCCTGGTTGCCTTTTGGATAGTTTGGGAGGGTACAAGTTCGCCTTGGCTGTTTCACTACTCCTTCTTGATCCGACATCTTTTGTTTTATAAGAGAATCCACATACTGAAGCTGAGAATTAAAATTTAAAGTTAGCAAGCATTTATCATTGGGCTGAGCTGCAGAAGTAGTTACTTTACCTGTTGTCAAGCAAGTTCCTAACAAAACACATTCAATAATCTGAAACAGACTCTTCATATACAGGGGATCACTGCATATAATCTCAGAGAAGAGCAAAAGGAAGCACACTGCGATTGTGACTATGAACTTTTTTATTACTTTTTTTTTTTTTTTTTAAAAGACTTCAGGGAGCTTTTCACGAAGAGCTACCAGAGCTTGATTAGAGCCAAAACTGAAGAAAGTTTAAATCAGCAGGAAGATACAACCACAAATGTACAAAAAGAAACCATTTTAGAATAGGACTATGTCCAGGCCTGAAAAATTTAGCCAGCAGGGGGAACTTGGGTATCATGATTGCAGAATGTGTATAATTTAATTCTACTGATTTGTGATTAATGACTGTAACACTTGTTCTTATTTGATCTAAAGATAACTGATTGCTTACATAATTTTTTTTCAAAATGCTAGTAATTTGAAAACTTTCTTTAAAAAGTTTCTTTAAACTATAATTGGATCTTTATGGGAAATTAGCAATGGGGTACATTGCCCTGAATCTCTCAAACTTTCTTTTACATCAACTTTGGCAGTAACATATGAAATTCTCTAATTCTCTGAAAAGAAGTGTTTTCCTTTGGTCTACTTATGCCATAATACATCCAGTGCATATTGATCAGCCTGCAAAAACCCATTATGAAAACTAGCAGTACCAGTAACACAACTGGTAACCTTAGCAGAAAGGCAAAACCAAGATCAGGATATAAGAGAGAAGTTTTTCTTATTTCTCTAGCAGTTTCTTTAAGAGGTAGTCACATTAGCAGAACAGTAAAAAAAATTTAAGTTTGGCATTGATCCACAAATTTTCCTCATGGTTTAAATTTTCAGGGTTTTGGTAACAGGTGCTTGTGTATATACCAGTGTGATTAAAAAAAGTTATATAAAGATATCAATTTCATATTAAGATTAGATTTATTTTTAAGATGTTATGGAGTTTAGTAAGAAATAAGCCATACTGTGGCTGTCTGTGGTAATTCAATTTGGTGTTTTTTCAGTTCATTCTTCAGGTGAGTTTCTCTTGTTTCAGCTTCTTTAACCTGACCTGGAACCAATAAAATCACCAGAGAGTAAGGAAATATTAGAAAGCAATGGAACACTTGTTACAGAATTTCTTACAACTTTTCAGAATTATGCCACCCACAGCTGATCCTATCTACTTCTTAATTTCAGCACAGAGTATCAGGATTTTTCCACAAAGATCTCGTGATTTGTCCAGCTTCTAAGCAATTTCAGCAGCTGCCATCTCCTTCAGCTTCAGGAAGCAACGGGGCCAGTCCTTAGACCAGTCTGAGAATGTAAGCTCTTTTTTCTTTTCATCCTCAATTATCTTTCCAAATGGTTCTCCAACAGGCGAAATGGCAAGAGGGAAGGGAAGAGTGGTAGCTGGCGCTACCCTCTTTTGTCTCTTATATGGGACACCACTTTCTGGACACTATTTCCTCAACTCTCATATCTGAACTGAAGCAATTTTGAAAACAAATGAGTAAACAGGTGAGTTGCTTTCCACTCTCTCTATTCAAACAGGTTTGTATTTGGAAATGTTATTTAAGCATAAAGTATAATGTTGTGCTCTAACTTACTCTCTAGAGATGTGCAAAAATCTGCAAATATGAAACAGAACTTTTTGCCTTTCACACTGGAATTCAGGAATTTGCATCCATAATGGAAACATGCAGTAAGCGAGGAACAGAAACATAGCCCTGTACTAAAATGACAAGAAACAGCAGCATCTTCTAATTCCAGCATGCTTTATTTACATTTAGTGATTACTTAAAATAAAAATTCAAAATGCATCTATTAAAACAAACCTTCTGATCAACAGACAGGATGATTCAAACAAAAAAATAATGCAAAGAAAACATTTCCTTCATCTCTCCCATTCTCATAAACCACTGCCCTCACACTGCTCTGCTGTTTAACAGACTTTATAAAGGATTACATTTGCTGAAGAACATAAACAATGAATAGCTACACAATACTTCTGAATAATACACATAGGGTCAAATGTGGGGGGAAAAAGTAACATTTTGAAAATGTAAGACTTTTTGAAAGAGGATTATCTATAGTTCATTCCCTAAAATTGTTTTTAGGCAACTGTTGAATTTCCGGACAGATAAGCATTCACACATCCATTGCAAAGATGGGAGTGCAAGGCAGTCATGGAAAAAAAGAATCAGACAACCAACTTCAATGTTTTATTCCTCCTTTTGACAGTTCTGACATAAGATGTTCCACCTCAAATCAAGACCCTTTATAGGTAAAGTCCATCCAAATAACTAGATGCTTCCCTGCTAATGCAAAGATATACTCCCTTCTGCTCCCCTCTAATTACTGTATCTCATGATTTCAATACCGATTTTTCTCCCCCTCTCTATATTCTCAAAGTTATTAAAGGAAAAAAAAGTTTAATTCCCAGGAAATTTGTTTATATATTTGATTGAACTTACATTTCATTTCAGTTACAAGCTGATTAGTAGTATCAAACCAATTTCTGTAAACACCTATGGAATGAGATAATTGGTCTCTCTCCTTTGTAAGTGTTGCCATCTGTTGCTGCTTCTTGAAATCTACGGAAATAAATATATATATTTTTAGAAGAAAATACAGTAACATACTTAGTTGGTTTAAACAACAGCAAAATCTATTAAGCTATTACACAGTTCTGAAGAAGTATTATGGACCTAAAAATAGTTGGTTCTAAGGAAAAGCAAGCATTTTAAGAGTAATTGAAACATACCATTGTAAAACATAAATGACAGACGGTATGGTTCCAAAGGTTTTTTCAAAGCTGGCAGATCTGGCTCAAATACAAGAATATATTCAGTGCTATCTCTTCCAGGACTGTTTTCAGCCAGCACTAGATTCTAATAAAACAAACAAACAAACAAACATACATAAGTTTATGTTCACACTTGAGATAACACACAAAATAAAATAAACATTCTTCAAATACTAAATCTTGTAAGTTACCTAACACATGATGTCTATACAGTATTACTACAGTTTTAAGTATTGGCTTGGAAATGCCTTTTATACCTATTAAAGGGAAGTAAAATACAGAGATTTAGCAGTAACTATTTTATTATTTAAGAATTAAGATTGCCATTTTACCTGTTTAAAGAGTCTTATTATTTTTGGCTATATATTTTAACAGACATATGCTCAGCAAAGATATTCTCTGCACTGTCCCATAAGCAAGATTTCCTCGGATGTACTTCATTCAGCATGTGAACAAATGCAAACAGAATATTAAAAAGAAAGACCAAATGCATAAACACAGAGAAGGAAAACCAAACTATTCCCAGAGCTGAGTTAAAGTTACTGCTGTTACCATGGAAGTAGACAGCAGGTCCCAAATGAATGAACAATATATATCCAAACACTAACATGAACATCCCATTTCTTATCAATTCCTTATTGAAAAGACAAACTAAATCCTTCACCTTTCTTTACAAACACAGGAAATATTATAAAACCATAAAGAATGGTAAACAGAAATAAAATTAGTATAGGTAATATCTAAATGTGCTGTTACTTTGGGAAAGGTATCATGCATAAAATGAATAATGCTTATAATAAAACTCATACTGTTTCCACCTTTAATATGTAGAAATTGTTACTCAACTGGCCAAATCAAGAGAGAGGTGGTTGCAGCCTAAAAGAAGAGATAGATATATAACCTTCAAAGATAGTCTTCATGGCTTTCAAAAATATCGCAGCTACATATTTAATCAGAAGTCTGTAGTGGAAATATCTTTTCCTTAGAAAATTTATACTAATAAAAATCTAAACATTTTCCTTCATTAAACAAGTTTAGTATTCCTGAACCTCAGTGTAAGGGTAAACATGTCAAATTATCAGCTTCATTACATTGATGCTAACTGCACATAATTTATAAACAAGATGGAACACTTTCAAGATACTTGAAAAAACACTAGTGTGTCCCCTCCCCTATCCATTACTAGTCACATGAAAAGTACATTGCATCACAACCAACAAATCATTTCCACATATGTTTTGTGAGTTGTCTAAAGTCAGAGAACTCAGTATAAACTAGACAACTGAAAACTGCCTGAAGAGGGGAAGAGATATGGGATTCACTGAAATGGAATTACTCCCAATGGAAGACTAGGGAACACAAGTTACTGTCAAAAGCAGTAGGATCTCATCAGATCACAGTAATGAGAAAGCAGAAGAACGCAACCCCCCCTGCCCCCCAACAAAC
Organism: Gymnogyps californianus; assembly: GCF_018139145.2. Classification (NCBI taxonomy): domain Eukaryota; kingdom Metazoa; phylum Chordata; class Aves; order Accipitriformes; family Cathartidae; genus Gymnogyps; species Gymnogyps californianus. Next base: position 53,515,306 of record NC_059472.1, on the reverse strand, counting down.
CAGGTATATGTAAGTAGAAAGAAAAAGCATCTGCTTACCAAATAAATAAATAAATAAATATAGATATAAAATCAAAACAAGCCAAACAAAAACCCCTGAAAACACGCGCCGCCCCTGCCCCCATTACATAGATTGTTAGCTAAGTCACTGAAGCAAGACTGGAGTATTAGGTCACAATGGCTCAACAGCAGGTTACTAGATAAAAAATTTGTTATTTCTGCATCAGTGAGGAGTCTGAGAAATTATCCAGTAATTTTATCTGAACTGTCAGAGTCCACTCTATGGGGTTATTATTCCCCTCAACAGTATGAAGTTTTAAACATCTGTTCAAATTTCTACCACAGGTATAAATGCAAGATTTGCGGAGAAAAGCGCTATTTTATTAGACCAGTGATTATAGCTGACCCCTTACCTATACTACTGCACTTTTTCCCACCCTACCTGCCCGAGAAAAATGTGTTCACAAACCAATTAATTTATTACTCCTGAAACACGGTTGGGGAACAAGAGAAACTCAGAGTGCACCATAAATCAATTAGTATATTAATTTTATCTGATACCTCTATTCAGTCCATGCATTTTATTTTTCTAGCTTGTTTTTCATATGTATTTTGTCACTTTTCCCTATGGATCAGAGTAGACCAGAGTTTGACAGATTGTTCAGTGAAAAATGAAGAACGTTTGCCCATGTTAACTGGATGTTTCTGTCCTTGACTGTTATCAACAGAGAATTATTTATGCTGTGTCATTAAGTTTCATCTATGTAGTTCGGTAAAAGCAGTTGATGTACTGAATAAAATATATTATGAAGACATTTGTATGTAGGTTCTGTAGATTTTAGTGATTCTACTGGGGTTTTATGGTGGTGATTTCCAAGATGTATTAGGAGATTTTGTATTTGTTGCTAAGGCAGTGTCAGCCTCCACCTGGCACCCACTGATGCTGGTCCGCTGGAAAGCTGCTTCCAATGAATGAGTTAGAAAAGGTGGCTGAGAAAATTTCTTTAAAAAGTTGGATCCTCCTTCAGTACACCTTCTAACTGTTTGAGGATTTCCATAGACTTCAGGCTAGTAAAACATGTGACAACCAGAGGAACCAAATGAAGCAGGGGTATACTTTTGCTCTGCAATTCTTATATGATACTTCAGCAACTTTAAAAACAAAATAAAATCTATATATACCTATTTCACCACGTGAATAGTCCTATTGACTGAAGTTCTCTGTCGGCTTTAAAGAGATATTGTGACTATTCCACTCAGAACAAATGTGCGGCTCTACACTCAGCTGGGTTTTTTTCGTGTGTTTTGAACGGTTTCTGGTTTTGTGCATGTACACGTTTTAACTTGTGTCTTTTATATTACACTTTGTAACAACTGTTACAAAGGGAACTCATAGGTTTTAAAAATTCAATCTATATTTGTTGAAGAAAAAGTGACTGCGATGATGTGACTACAATATGCAGTACTTTCAGGGGTATGCATGATCTACAGCCAGAGATTCAAACTGAAATAAGGCAAGCATTTTTAACAGTCAAGGGCACTAATGACTGAAATAAAGTATAAGAGAAGTGGTAGTTTTATTTTTACTTCTTCAAATGAGGATAGGATACCTTTCTGCAAACTATATACAAGCCCAGTTAGCTTGACAAAATGTAAAGAGAACCTGGTAAAATTTAATTACATATACATGAAGAGGTCAGACTAAACGATCTTAAGATATTACAGCCAGATAGTATTATAAATAAAAATGTAAAATACCGCTAATATTAATGGTTTAACTACAAATTGGTGAAGTGTTATTTACACGTGAAATCCAAATGAGGAAAAGACTTATTGTGGATTCCCCTGTATGTCCCAGTCCCTAACTGAATGTACTTGTAAACTTCCCTCGCTTGGCAAGGATAAACAGTTTAAAGAATGTCATTCCTTCAGGTTTTCTGAAAACCAGCAACCAAACAGAGAAGAAATAATTTATCTACTTATCTGTAAGGGAACGCTACAATACATGCTAACCCTCCACAAAACATGATGAGGTGTAAGATCAACTTTGACACTGTAGGAAAATAGGCCTCATTAAATCCATTGCTCATGGAGCTAACTGTGTATTTCAGTCATACTTACAATTTCAGCTGATCCTCTGTCAAATGGAAACTCAATTGTACTGACTTTCCCCTGAAACTGTGGGATCTCTATATCATCTTCATTGGGGCTCTTAATTTTTGCTATTATTCTGCCAACTAGATCAATTCCAGTGTGGTTGTTGTATGCATCCTGTAAGTAAAAAAGACAAAAAAGTTAGTTTGGAATGTGAACTGAAATAAGTAATCCATTTATATACTGCATTGGGTTTACGTGGCAAGGTGCTGGCAGCAGGGGCTGCAGGGGTGGCCTCTGCGAGGAGAGGCTGGGGCTGCCCTGTGCTGAACACAGCCGGTGCCAGCCGGCTCCAGCCAACCCACCGCAGGGCACAGCTCAGCCCCTCAGCCAAAATGGTGGTTCCGCTGGGAAAATATATTTAAGAAAGGGCAAAAATGCACAGGCAGAGGAGAAGGGGGCGGGGGGCGGGGGGGAAGAAGAGAAACAGCAGAGGGAACACCAAGGTGAAAGAAGGCGGTGGGGGGGAAGGTGCTCCAGGCACCAGAGCAGATTCCCCTGCACCCTGTGGGGAGACTGCAGTGGAGCAGGTATTTCCCTGCAGCCCATGAAGGACCATGGTGGAGCAGATATCCACACGGCAGCCCGTGGAGGACCCCACTTTAGAGCAGGTGGCTATTTCCTGAAGGACTGCAACCTGTGGAGAGGGCTCACGCTGGAGCAGTCCATGAAGGACTGCAGCCCATGGAGGGACCCACACTAGAGCAGGGAAACCGTGAGGAGGAAGGAGTGGCAGAGAGGAGCTGTTATGGACTGACCGTGACCCCCATTCCCCAGCCCCGTCCGCCACTTGGGGAAGGGTAGAGGAGTCTGGAGCAAAGCTGAGCCTGGGAAGGGGTGGGGTGGAAAGTGTTGCTTTACTTTTTTTTTGTTTCTCACTACTCAAATCTATTTTAACTGGTGATAAATTAAATTAATTTTCCACAAGTCAAGTCTATTTTGCCCATGGCAGTAACTGGTAAGTGATCTCCCTGTATCCTTGTGAATATTCAAAGTTCAGGAAACCTTATTTTTTGTAATACAAGATTTCTAAGAGAAACTGTCTGCTGGAAGAAAAATCATGGCGACACACATCTGCTGTATATATAAGTGTTTTCCCACTAGAATCTGTTCTTGAAACATTTTCCTGTGGCAACAAGCAACGGGTTTCAATTGAGATGCCTGACAGCAAGGATTGCACATTTTAGTTTTGGTCATCTGTATGTAAATAAAACAAGATGCACCTGTCATATACTGGAAATCACTGATTTACATCTTTTTTGTGAAGTTAATCTGCAAAGAGATAGCAGCAATGCCTTACAGCAAAACTCAACATATTTTTAGCAGTCTTATATATTTCCCTAATTATGATTTTGTATTAAAGTATAGTTACCATTACATGGAGGTATAAATCCTTGACCAGTGTACGGCTAGCAAGAGTTCGAACATTGGAAACTGCTGGAGTAGCTGGTAAAGAATCAGGTAACAAGCGTACAGGGTCATTAGGTACAACTTCAACTATAATCTAGCAGAAAAAGGAAGAAGAATAAAATAAAACAAAATAAAATAAAAAGACTGATCTAATTCACTGCAATTCACCTGCACACAGGGGTTACTCAAAAAATACTGAAACAAATGCATGTGAAATTTACTGACAATCTTGAAATAAATTAGCATGACCATAAAACAGTTCTACTAGGTTGCGAATTATGCAGCTCTGTTATTCCACAAAATTTCTTAGTTATAAAAGCTAATGAAAACATATTTTGATAATCAACAATTTTGAAATCAGTAACTATAAACAATTTTTTTTTTTTTTGGGCAAAGCTTGCAAGTGAAAGTATTTGCATTCTGAATCTACAAAGTATCATAATATTTCTCCCAGATGATTCTGTATTACATGTTCTTGGCTACATGTAATTAATTATAGATTCAAACCTGATCACTGCTGAGCACATTTGTCTTGTCCATTGCAAAGGTAAACTGGATACTGTAAGTGCCCACTCTCTCTGGAACCACTTTATCCCTAAATAAATCAAAACCAAAAACCAAGCAAAAGCGAGTCAATATTGAAGTGACAAGTATGTAAGTATGCAAGCAATTCAAATTCTGAGTAGTCCTCCAAACTAGTTAGAAAGTCCTGTTAAGGCATGATGTATTTTAGTACTCCTCCATAATACTCCTTCAGCAAGAACGCCATGAAAGTTTCTCAAGAACTAGAATAAGGCTTTTGGAAGCTTGGATGAGGAAAGTCTCCTCCAAGAGTTTGTCTCTACTAGCTGACAGGAAGTTTGTTGTGGCCCTATTATTCAGAAATCTGCAAGTCTACCTCATTTCACTTCCCATTCAATGAATTTTCATAAACCTACTGAAACAGACCATAGAGATGTTTAGATCTGCAACAACAACAAATTCTCTCCAAATTTAATCGCTTAACTTGAATTTACATAAAATCTGAGTAGCTAATTCCTTCTCTTACTCAGAAGGTGCACAAAGTTGGGTAACTTGGACCAGTGGCCAAGCTTGAGTACAGTAAGAGAGAAAAGAGTTTTCATTCTACCTTACAGCGTTCCAGAGTGCAGACTACTGGCAAAGAACCCCTAACATCAAAATATGAAGACAGACGCCTGCGCTTCTGCTGCTATAAACAGAACTTCCCCTAGCAAGGAAGGCCACACAGCATCCAGAAGACTGCTGCAGTGTTTAACAAGGGATAGCAGTGACTCATGAATGCTTAGAAACTTTTGAGGAGATGCAAACAGTCTCTAACCAAGATTCAGACATTCCTCCGAGAGGATGACTTGTGGTACTCTTGAATTGGTTAATGAGATTTTTGGTTTCAACATACAGCAATTTATCTGTTTTGTCAATAACATTAAGCAATTTTTTTCATCTTACTTTGTTTGGGAAGGAGTAAGATGCAAGATTCCCTGGAATGCTTAACTTGTAAAAAACAAAATCCCAAAGCTTTACCTATTTCTAGAAGAGGCCATGACTCTTCCTTTTTGTATTTCATATAGAGAAGAAACAATTCTACATTCTCTTCTGCATTTTATCTAGGTTAAGATTGAAAGTAGCATCTGCCTTGTTAGGACGCATTAAAAAACTGAGTTGTAAATAATCTGCTAAGGATCTCGTGGCTGAACACCATCTAACCAGACATATGCTTTAGAAAAGAAGAAGTTGCACAATTGTTAAAATTGTTATGAAAGTTGTAAGACTGCGAATAGCATCCATGTTACTGATTGGCGTTAAATAGATGAAAACCATCTGTGACTGTAACAAGGACAGGAAAACTTGAGAGAAGCCAGGTGGTAGACAGTGATGCCACAGACACTGGCAGCAATGAGTAATACGTACTTTCCTACAAGGGCCGCTAATGGGTAGTCTCTACTGTCTGTTCTTTCAAATTTTTCAATAAGGTTGGGAGTTTTAATTCTGGACGTTTGCGGACAACTAGTAAACTACAGGTACCAATGTCACGATTTTCATAATTCCATATTCAACTCTATATAGGTTAGTTTATATCACACTGACCACCATAGTACTTTTCACAGGAGAACATTTATTAGCGTGACTACACATTGGCACATTCATTCTAGTTTTCTTTTTCTGGAGGTACAAATACATGATGCAGAGTGCCTTGTTTTGATAATGTTCTTATGTTTTAACTACACCTATAACTAAGAATTTCTCAGAATGACCAAGGTCACAGAAATGCACCTCATACTTAGCGCAAGTCTACAGTGATCCTTGGTTTCCTTCCATAACCTTGGACTAGCCACTCAGAAAGCTCTGCTCTGTTAAAAGCAAAACTGCACCCATATTTGGGAGTCTTCTTTTGCTACAGCTGCCAAACTCAGCCTTAGAAGGCTTTGGAATCTCGAGTGCCTTCACAGTAAAGACAGATCTTAGTAATAATACAAAAAGCCATGCTTAAATAGCTTTTTGAATTAGTCGTAATCTCTTAAATGAAAAAGCCTTCATATACAAATACATTATGTTGCTGTACCCCATCTGAGAAGCTAAAAAGACTGAATAAACAAAGATTGTATCAACTGCCTTCCCAGATGGGATAGCTTCTTGGCTGGATATGACAGAGGGAATTACAGATGGAGGTACATTTGCATTGCGTATCAAGCTGGGTCAGAACCCTGGATTTGAGCCTCAGCTCCCCAGGGAAAAAAAGTGTTGAAGACTTCATGCTACATCAAGGTCTTGAAAGCACATAGATTCCCAAGGATTACAAATCCTCGAAAGGGAGAAGAGCCACAGCTGAGAGGCAAGTTAGGAAACTTCCTATCACCTCCTGAAGTCCTGCCACTCAGGTGCTCCTGGAATCTTGACACAGCTGAGCTGCAGCAGCCTCTGTTCCTCTGATGCAGCAACCAGGATCAGCTGTGCAACAGTGGTATCTGCTGCATTAAGGTGATCCTAAAGTCTGCTTTCTAAAAGCAGAAGGGAAGTCTGTTCCTAGGAGGCAAGAGCTTGAATCAACAGCCAGTACCACAACTATTTAACAGATCCCATAGCATGCCTTCCAGGAATAGATGTAGAAAGAATGTGGCAGTCAGGCAGCAGCTTATGAAGAGCTCTAGTTCTGCAGCCTGTCATCTAAGACACCATCTCTGAGTAAGTAGACCAAGGAAAGACCACTAAACTGACAGGGCCAAGGTCATGGTTCAGGATTAACACACAGCTACAGAAGGTATTAAATCAGAGTTAAGTCCACTTTGTCCAGCCTGCAATTCTACAGCAGTTGAACGTAACATTGAAAAGAATTAAGGAATGTTACTAGACAAGTGACAAGCAGATAATGTAGTCCCTTCATTGCTAGCATTTCTCATCACGTATTCTAATATATTATCTTAGACTCTACTCTCAGATTAAACAAATGTCAAATGTATCTAGGGAAGAATTCAGTTGTCACGTTCATTGCATCTTGCTAATATCTTTTACCATTTCGTAGCACTGTATCATACTAATTCTACAACAGATTGTTATTATCAAAACCTAAAACTCTTGTTTCTATTTCAAACTCTGTATTTTGTACAGTAAGTTGCATCAGTAATTATAAAATAAATGCTGCTATACCTGAAGTAGAAGAAGCCATCTTCCTTGTCATCCTTCACTTTACTACAGCTAAATGTTGTAACCTGAAAAGAGAGATGCAAAAAATTTAATGCAATATACTGAAAGTTAAAGTACCTTGTAACATGCTATCAAGTCTTAATGATTTGCAGTACTGATAGCATACGGTAATTCAATGAGATCACCTATAATTTAGACGCTGGTTTCATATTCTTAATTCTCAGAGTCTCTTCTTTGCAAAATTCAGGGTGGCAACTTTTAGTAGTCTCCCTGCTATTAGTTAGCTTCTGCAGAGCAGTAGCATTTCTGTCCTTACTATAGTCTTGACATTTGAACAGTGACAACTTGTAACAGGACAGATATTGATAAACAAATATGATATGTAATACTTGTTATTTAAAATCTAGAACAGGATATTGATCTAAGTTAAATGAAGGAAAGTTTCTACTACAAATATGTTTGTCCTATGCTGGCATTTTGATACGCATTTTGAAAACACATTTTGATGACTTACATCAATTGGTGTCCTAGTTCCGCTGCTCTGTGCTTCCCACATTTTCATAGAAATCCGTGCTGGATTAATATTTTTAATAATGTTGTCATCTTCAGAAAGAACACTAACCATAAAATCTGTAGAATGAAAAACAGTATTTTTTCAATTTTTTTAATTCAGAATTAATAAGATCAAACTCCATGAATTTGTGTCTCCCTCATACCTAGAGATAAAACACACAAAACCTGCATTCCAAACAGAACCCAAACAACAAAAAATATAAAACCAGATATGGAAAACCTTCTCTCCCTAGCCCTGTAATTAGACCAGGTAACAAATCCAAAAAAAAAAAACCACCTACTTTATCCAACGACTGCTTTAAAAAAAACCCACGAATTTCAAGTCTGCCTTTCCCAGATTATCATTCTTATCAAAATAGCAAGCCAGGCTTCTTCTTGCTCTCAGGAAAGAACAATCATTAGCTAGTTAAGTAGCTGATTCCTTCCTTCAAAGACAGGAAATCCAGATCTCCCTCCTCCTTTACAAGTGCTTTAGCCATTGAACTACTGGACAGAAAGGCGCAGTGTAAAGTGTAAAGAGACTATACCAACACCACTACCATTTTCCCCATCTGTTAGCCACCCTGTAATAAAAAGAAGGACTCAGGCTATGAATCTGAAGCTGAGTTTGGCTACTTCTTACAGACTAATATCATATACTTAAACCTGTTAGAGGTAGGATACAGGGACACATTTCACTCCTCCGTTTGCTGTTGACTGGTTCTGCAGTCAAAATACCTGCCATTTAATATCCCAATCTGAAAAATTTAGCTTTTCTTATATATTCCATAGAAAGTTTAGTGGTCTGAAGGAAATGGAATCCAAACTAGAATAAAGCTACCCTTCTTCTAGTTGAAAATGTGAACTAAGCACTTTGACACTATGGTTACAGCTGGATTTCATGCATGTAATTGAAGCTGCACTGCTCACGTAGAACTGAATTTTGCATTTTAAGGAAGCACTGTTCTTTGATGTGTATGAAAAATTCAGGCATGACTTCCCCCAAGATTACAGTGCCTGTCCTCAGGTGTACCTGAGTTCACCAGTAAATCCAATAATTAGAATGTTATTTAAATATGAGGCTGTTAATAAGGAATTTAATATCTTAATTTTATATCAAAATTTAATGTCAAATATACTATGTTATCTCCTGAAGCAGCTGTTTAATTCTCTTCCTCTCTCAAAACCTGGTTGATTTATACTACACACTACATTTGAAAAAGGTCTATTTGGCAGGGAGGTTGGAGCTAGATGATCTTTACAGGACCCTTCCAACCCAAACCATTCTGTGATTCTATGATTCTACAGTATGCTTCCTCTAGGCAAAACTAAAATACCTTGTGAACTTAGTCAAGTTCATAACACTGTATGGAGTATTTTAAAGAAGAAAAACCTCTTTCCATAAAAATGTTGTTTCAAGTTATGACAGCGTAATTATTATCTTTGAATATGAACCTTCTTTGGTGAAGAAACAAGTCCCCACACCACAGACCTCATATTTGTGGGAGGTATTCTGCTTCTCAACTCCTCCTACTACAAATAAATCCTTTTTGTTCTAAATTTTGAACAGATGTTGCAGGTATTTCATACAGACTTGGGATACAACAAATGAATTTGTATGAAGCAGATTTTCTGATTTTTTTTTTTGGTCAGCTTTGAGAGATGCTTATCATCTGGGAATCCAGAAATATTTACAAAGGAGTACAGAAAATAGGTGGGAAAAATTCGGATGCTTGCGCTGAAATCACACTGTGAAACAGCAACAGAACTGAAGACACTCATTAGACAAATTTTTTGGTTTTAACTCCACCTAAATGCAAGTGAAAGACTAAAGTATAGGAAGGACAGTGTCCTGTATCAGCTTACTTTAAGAACCTTTGGTTAAGGAACTTCCCAAAGGCTCTCTAAGAAACCAAGTACTCTATATCAGCAGGATCATTCACATTCACACAGTTGTCAACTCCTTCAAACACATTTGCAAGGCACCACTTCCCTGTACAAGTCACATAGTTCCCAGTCTGCTCCCATTTCTACATTTATCCATGTCTTGACTTAATTATATTCTTTATATTCCTTCCAGCAACTGCCCAGTACTGAAAACATATCTACGCACCAAAAGTTTCCCTGACCTCTCCTGAAACTTTTTGAAAACTGCATCAGATTTGCCACCTTAATTTATTCCTTTCAAATAAAGGCCAAATTAAATAGGATTAGCATATCAGAGTTAATAACTTAGCAATTTCATGCCTGAATTAATTTATAATTCTTAAGTGAATACCATTCAGTATAGGAAATGTTAGTATTTACTTCACCAAATAGGTCTAGAAGTCATCTACTGAAGATTCAAATGTGATTTTTTAATTTTTTTTTTTGCAACCAAGGATGGGATCAAATGTGAAAAAAAACTTAGTTTGGAAACTGTCCTGGTTTCGGCTGGGACAGAGTTAACTTTCTTCTTAGTAGCTGGTACAGTGCTGTGTTTCGGTTTTAGTGTGAGAATGATGTTGGTAACACTCTGATGTTTTAGTTGTTGCTAAGTAGCGCTTATCTTAAGCCAAGGACTTTTCAGTTTCCCATGCTCTGCCAGCAAGCAGGTGGGCAAGGAGCTGGGAGGGAGCAGAGCCGGGGCAGCTGACCTGAACTAGCCAAAGGGGTATTCCATACCATGGAACGTCATGCCCAGTATATAAACAGGGGGGAGCTGCCTGGAAGGCGCGGATCGCGGTTCGGGAACTAACTGAGCATCAGTCAGCGGGTGGTGAGCAATTGCATTGTGCATCACTGGGTTTTTTCCTTCCCCCCCCCCCCCCCTTCTTTTTGTTGCATTCCTTTTCATTACTATTATTATTATATTTCATTATTACTATTGTTCGTATTATATTTTAGTTTAGTTATTAAACTGTTCTTATCTGAACCCACGAGTTTTACTTTTTTTTCCTTTGCTTTCCTCCTCCTCACCCCACTGGGAGGGGGAGGGGGAAATGGCTGCGTGGTGCTGAGTTGCTGACTGGGGTTAAACCACGACAGAAACTACCTTACCCTCCTTCACAGGTACCACTGACAAAATACAGCAGGCTTCCCAAGTCTCAAACGGTGGTTTTTTTTTTTAATTTCACTAAATTGTTATTGAAGTCTTTTTTTGCCTTCCTTAATACGGTATTATAGTTAAACTGACAGAATCTACTTGCTTTCTATTTAACTTTAGACAGGACTTCAGCTTTCTGAAGAGTATCTTTGTATCATGGTTTCATAGTGCTAATTGTGTTACTGCAAATTAAACAGGAAAATTTTCTGGAAGAAGGGCTAGTAAATTTGTATACTTCACTGGCAAATTCAAGAACGGTATCTCCCATGGTTATTGTAAAGACGACTTTTATTTCCTGAATTAATGGAATTAGTTAGTATAGGTCTCTTATTCATGCCCAAGTTTCCTTATATGAAAAAGCAGAGGTTTCAAATTCTGTTTTACTTTTAGCAAAAGATGTTTCCTCATGGTCATAAATTGCTCTTCTTTATCTGTTTTCCTTATTGTGAATACTACTGGCATATAAAACATGAGACGGGTTTTTTTTTCTTTTATGACTCAGCAGCCTTAGTTAGAAAGCAAAGATCATCCTTTTGTGGGAGAATACAGCAAGAGAGAAGAATATTTTGTACTGTCCCTGGCATACTTCTGATCACTTTTTGGTTCCTCTTGGCTCACAGTTGGCCTATAATTTCATTGCTACCTCCTTTGTTACTATTCCACAGAAAATGAGACAAGGGAAAACATGCATGAACTAGCTCAGATCATCTTTTGGCAAGATCAAAAACTGAAATATGGTATTTCACTAAAGACAGACAAGAGATTCTGTAGTTGTCCTATTTACAGACAGACAAAGCCAATAATTTGGAAAAAAGAAATAAGAGGTCTTTTGAAATGCTTTCCAAAGATGATGCACGTATCTCTTCTCTCCAAGTGTTACAGAGGCATCTCAGATACGGTTGTTACAAAGAACTAAGACAAAACAGACAAATAAATTTAAGAATATACACCAGGAGAATCATCAAAAATAGTTTTTCATAGGTTTACAAAGCTCTTGAGTGATTGGTTTCCACCGAAGAATCCTTATACTTACCAGGGAAGGTACCTCCTGCTGGAAAAGAAGCATTTTTGTCATATTTAACATTCAAGCAGACAGGTTTCTCAGGATCAGGCAGGACATTTAATGTGATTATAGGACAATCTAACATGGTCTTGTTGTATGAGGCTTTAAGCTGTAAAGTGTGCTCTCCCCTGAAATATACAGAAATCATAAAAACTTATAAAATACCTCTTCTGAAAAGACAATTTTCAACAGACTTCAAGTCTGAATCATGTACATGAAAGCATGATAAAAAATATCTAAAAGTTATCAGTAGTAAAGGGAAGAAAAAAAAATGGAAGTGTTAATGCAGTTAGACAAGTAAAATCGTAAGTTTAAGATATTAGCTTATTAAATTTAATTTTGCTTTAATATTGCATTAGCTTGATCATGTTTCATTGCCTGTCTGTAAGACACTAGCAACTACAGCTTTAAGTTGCAGAAGACAGTAAGGTGGAAAGCAAGCACAGCTAATTAAAATGCTGTCTGAGGAGCATTCTGCTTTGACAGTTTCCAAAGAGTGAATCTGCGTACAACTCACATCTAGCAAAGTGCATTGCAACTATATAATGACTTCATTGCTGTAGAATAACTTGTTTTCTTCACAGTATTAAAAACTTGAAATTTAAGTTTTTAAACAGAACTGGGAATATAGTATTTAACAGCATAGAGGCTGTACTCCCCAGCCAGTTTTGATTATGCTATAAATCGTATGATGTTACCACTGAGCACACCTGTTTCTAACCTCCAGTAATATAGTGATAACTAATATTCATCATCCTTCTACCAATATGCAGGCATTATAAATACACTGAGCACCATCAATAGCGTTTAAAATAGATTCTCCTCCAAATGCAAAATAGTATTATGGGTCAAATCCTGAAGATATGAATGCAATAATATTAACTGCCATGAAGTACTTCAGAAGTTTAAGAACAAGCACTTATTGCTAGCTTCTTAAGCTACCTAAAGCAACATAGTCTTGCAAGAAAAGCTCAGGGATACAGGGAGTGGGTAGCAGAACTGTGAACATGAGGAGGATATAGAAATAATGAATTTGAAAAGTCAGATGGGACATGTGAGTGTAAGGGGAGCCAGAGTGACTGACATGAAGAAGCAGGAGCCACAGGACACACATCTGCAGGAAATGAGACTTCATTAGTTCTATTGCAAATAAGAAAAAATAAGTAGTTATATTTAAAATTCTTTTGGACACTTTACCGAATCCTTTAAAACAATGGCTAGCACCCAGAGGAAGTGGGGTTTCAACACTCCTAAAATGTGTTCCTACTTTGAAAGCATAGTGTCTGGATCTGGTCACCCAAAGGCTGTACATTTCAAATATTTTAATTGGTTTATGACACCATCTGCACTAGGTAGAGGTTGACAATTATAAGCTGTGTTTCACCATAAGCAGAAAAACAGGATTCAGAAAATTAGAGCAGCAGCTTCTCAGAAGAGCAAAAGAAGCAGTTATTGAATTTTATTTAGTTAAGCACTTAATTTCTTAAAGCTCACTATCTGGCCTTCCACCGGCATATAAATAATAAATGTTCGACCTTAGCTCTAGATGAATTCTTGGTAGGTACTTTATGAAATGCGCAGCTTAAATACATCTAGCAAGCGACATTTCAGAACTCAATTTTTTTCCGTATAGTTTCACTACTTACCTAGGTGCATGAATACTAATAACTCCCAGGTTAGCCCTACCATTTTCATCTGTTTTATGTTGCTGGTTTGAAGGAACAATCTGTCAAAAAAAATATTTTTTATTCTTTCAATGACACAGAAGTAGTATCAAGTCTTAGAATAAAGTGTATATCTCATTTGCCTGCATACTGTCTTTCCATTTGAGCAATAGCTTCTTTGTATTTTTGCACTCTGAATTAGGGAAAGATACACTGTTATGAATACAATATTAAGAAGTTTCAGAATTCTCTCTGCCAGTTTTTGAAGACAATCACTTTATCTGAACTAGGATATTTTTGTTCATTAATATGTTCAAATATTTTATTAATGTTATTTCTTTAATTGCTACTGATGCTATCATGTCATCCATAGCACACGTTAATCTGAGTATATTTTCAGATTCTAAAACCTTCTACAAACTATTGACTCCCTTTTACAGAGTTTCTCCGGTTTGCACAGAGATTCCCGGATAGCAAAAATTAAAGAATGATACAACTGGAGTAAAAACAACTAAAACATCTGTGTCTCTCTTCCCCTCCCCCCATTCTAGTCTCACTGCCAAAAATGTAAGACTGCTACACAATCTAGAGAAAAGTGTTATGACAAGTGATGCAGTACCTCATTTATCAAAACTTAATGACAAACAAGAACTAATCTCTATACTGTAAGAAATGGCATTTAATCAAACACTAATAATGATAACTTCTTGTCAGTGTTGTTTTAGGATAACACCGCAAATGCCTCATACATCTCCTATTTACGTAGCACATTAATTAGGTCTGATTCTAAGTCCTTTGAAGTCAATGGAAATTCCACTGTTGACTTAAAGGAATTCTCACCGAATCCCATTGTTAGAAAGTAAATCCCCTTTAACTCACTGGTGTTCTTCAAGGTGTGTTTTCTATGTGCACCCTGTCTTTGCCGCACTCACTTCCCCAGCACTGAAAGTGAAATCTTACAATTGGCAGTACCATTAAGTCATACTTGCCTTTACACATTAAATGGCAGAGAAGCTATCACTTCACTTTCCTCATCAACCACAACTTTTTGAAACTATGCACTCCAGTGTAGCAGACAGAGAATGCCTATCCTCTCATAGAAACAGGTGTGAATCTTAAAGAACACTAATACACTCTTAAAAGTAAGCAGAAGCTATTTCTTCTGCAAATTTGTGTGCATGCTGCCTTAGCCTTACCTAAGAAATATCTTGTTAATGTATCAAAAGAACCTCAGATAGTAGCTTTAAAGTTTGGAGGACAGCAATGGAAGCCATGGATACATTCCGAGTTCTTCTGTAATGAATTCCTCTCTACTGAGGGAAATCAACTTTTTCATTGACAACACAAAAACGTGGTGCAAATGTTTATCATTATCTGAATACTGTTTGGCATTAAATTGCTTTCCCTTTGCTATTTCAGCACAAATTTCAGGAGACTAAGTGTCTAGTGTCCACTTACATAAAAACAATGTTTTTGGAATACTTGAATTGGGCAATCTTCTTCCAAAATTATTTTCTTTCCCAAATCTCATGTCAGTAAGTTAAAAGAATGAAACTACTTTAGGAAAAAAAATTGTGAAAGTTGATTCATAATGGATCAGCTATGGGAGCATGAATTTATCCTACCATGTCATTAGAGAAAAGCAATGGCAAAAAATGTATGCTTAATGGTTCAAATGGAAGGCAGCATTGTAAAGGTATACAAAGAAAATTGCCAGACATTTCATAAACTCTTTTGAAGAGTATATTCAAGTCAACCAAATAAGTCTGTATTTGAAATTACTGTACATCAGAGAATGGAAAGTTTTAATTTTTACAGGAACCAGTGCTTTGTGCATTTCCACTACTGAGCTGCACATAAGGGTTCAGAGTGTTTCTGTTCAGCCATACTCATTTAGTTTTGGACCTGTAAGATAGAGAATTGAGTACAGGAAATGCATGCTGCAATTGCAGAATATCAGGCTTAGGAGACTTAGAGGACGGGGTGTGAAATATAGACAGACAGCTTATCTGAGACTTTCAGTTCCCAGAAGCTTCTCATTTCCTTTGGGAAACTGTGCATACAACCTATTTGAAATGCCAAGGCAGGACAGTTCTCTAAAGAGGTTCTCCAAGATACTCATGAGTACTGATCCAATGTCTGTTCACCAAATATACAAGTTGGTTGCTCTGCTAATGTATGAAAGTAACTCTTAGAAATGATACCGGTATTAA
This sequence comes from Gymnogyps californianus, assembly GCF_018139145.2. Lineage (NCBI taxonomy): Eukaryota > Metazoa > Chordata > Aves > Accipitriformes > Cathartidae > Gymnogyps > Gymnogyps californianus. The sequence goes on along the minus strand of NC_059472.1, from coordinate 53,499,506 downwards.
GCTCTGGGAGAGCGCACTGTAATAAACACATGATAACAATGATCCACCTTGGCTTTCAGAACACTTTCTCCTGGACATATCCCACTTGGATAAAGAGCATGCAGACTTTCTAAGACATGCTGCTGGTCCTCCCTGGAGGAAGGCACAATATCTGAAAAGACACGGCATGCCACCACAACATCTCTTTGATCAGGCAGCACCACCACACAGTGTTACTGTCAAGGTTGTATGCTCTCTCAAGAACAACCTAACTAGAAGCCCCAAGGAGTTGCAGCTGCTATCATAAAGGCAGTAGTTGGGGCAAACAAACAAACAAAAAAAAATCCCGAACTATGAAGCAGGCTTCTATGGCAAGAGATTCAAAAGAGCCAGAAGAAAAATGTTCAAGATATAAACAAATTTCCTTAAAAAAAAAATCCAATAAAAATAAGTAGTAGCATAGTTAAATTGGGGGAAAGGTGAGGCTGTGGCATAGTTCTTGAGGGGTGAGCAAAAGAAAGTTCTTGGCTGCTGTGTGTTCTGAGAGAACTGAGGGACACAAATGCATGGCAAGCAGGAACAAAAATGGAACAAGACTAGCCCTGCATGAAAAAATATCATGTCCAGAGGTGGATGAATACATCCTGTATTGATAACGTACACATTCAATATAACAGTCTCTGCACTGACAGTTGGGAACGTCTGACAGTTTGCCTTTTCTTTTTTTTCCACTAACAAGAACAAAAATTTTAATGAATGGGGTATTCTGTCAAACTCCTTTCTTCGTACAGACCAATGTGCAGACCATCTGACACTCATACCTCACTCATGGAAAGGACAGTAACCACTTAAATTTGGGTTAGATTTGCATCCTCATTGTTTTAATTTGGTTTATACTGCCAATGCTTTTCATAGGGATAATCAAGTAGGGAGCAAATCTGCTGACTAACTTTACATACAGGCTGTAAGTCATACATTCAGGAATCACAATCAAAGAACCACCAGATAAAAATGATCTGGTTGCCAGTTTGGACCATATCATCATCATTATTATTATTATTCAGTAAATTACCTCAGATAAAGTGGGGGGATGGGGTGGGGTGGTATGCATGCAGAATTTGGAAAAAGGTTCAGTAGAAGATCCAGAATGTATACTAATTATACTTGGATACTATACTATAGGAATTTTGTTATATTTGTGATTGTTATAATGAAAGGGAGCTGAGCAATCTGTCCTGGGAACTGTTTACATTACGCATTGACACTACTATTGTATGAGATTAATTATTCTTTTGTGCCCTTACAATGTTTTATTCACTTTTCCAAAAAAGTCTTGAAAATGAAGAAGATAATGTAGACATGAAAACAAACATTTGTGTTAAACAAAGTTCACATAATAAGGCCTATGCTTACCTTTAAGTTGTTACCCTTTGTAAGGCTGATTTTGACATTAGGTTCAGGAGATGGATTTCCCCACTGATCACACAGCTGAACAATAAGGGGCTTCTGCAATTCTCTACCATTAATCACTGCAACAGGCTGGAAGAGAAACAAATGCATTATACTATTCTGTTCTAGGTATATCAGACATTCATGGCAGGTCAGGAATCCCCAGAGCAATAGCGTCTGCCTTTTCCATACTATTGGTCTCCCGTAACAGCTAGACCATGACAGAATTGTAAAATTCCAGGAAGGTATTTCTAGAGTTTTCCCATTTACATTCTGTTGTCACTAGAAAATGCACTACTTGAATTGAATTGCATGTGTTACTCGTGTTGATGTAACTAAAAGGAAGGACATGCTTCTGAAGAGGCTTATCAAACAGTTTCCTTGTTGTAGAAAGAGCAAATGGCCTAAAACTTTTATCTTCTGATATACCTTGACAACCTTCTAGAGAGCAAAAATAATTATGATACTCCCTGAACCTTTTGTTTCACTTTTTTCTTCAGTAACTTTCTTCTCCATCTTCCCAACATGCCAATCTTTATTCCTGTCCTCTACTCAGAGATCCAATTTTCTTTTACCTGCTTCCACTCTCCTATTTTGCCTTCTGGTGCAACTTCAGCACTATCATTTGAATAGCCAAAGTAAACATTGAAAAATAAAAGAAAAACCCAGCAAATAAATAAATGGTACCAACAATCTCCATCCTTTTCATTTAATGTAAGTACTGTACTCCGTTCCCCACTTTCTGACTGTAAACACTTGTAAACTTAAGTAAATTTGGGGCTGCCTTCCTACATCCTAAACATCAAAAAAACCCAACAACAGATAAAGGAGAGATGAGCTGCCAACTATTACTACCATTAAGGACAGTATCTTTGGCAAACAGCAGTGGAAGATGGGTGTTAGGATCCAGCCCACAGTAAAATTGCTGCACCAAAGAAAAGAAAAATACATCATCTGTAGAAGGGCAAATGGGACAGAATAAACAGTTCAAGAGATATTAAGGAATACAGTGTTCTAAACATACACATGCGTTAGATTACTCCAAAATAAATTTACTTTTAAAAAACTAATGTGGTTAGCTATTGTATGAAAAATGCTTCACATCTACAGTCCCATTTAAAATACGTCTATATAATTAGACAGATTGCAAAATACTTACTTAATTTTGCTTGTGTTGTCCTGTATAGAATAAAAAATGTCTCTAGAGCTGTCATATTCTGACAATTTTTAGAAGTATCAATACTAAGAAATCAGGGTTTTCAGCTTTGCAACCTGTGCTCCAAAAAGCTCTGGAAATAAAAGACCTGCTGACTAGTAACCCCGTTGTTTTTTTCCAAACCAAAACTGTTCAACTTACCTTTTCTAACTCTGGCCAATCCACAAACTGCAATTTAGCAGGGGATCCTGCAGTTAAATTTACTCTGAGAAAGTCAGAAAATTCACGCCAAGCAAAGCACAATTCTTTGCTTCCAAGTAAACAAGGTTTAAACCGAATACCTTTTACTCTCATTGTTAGAGTACTTTCCTATTGAGAAATAAAAAAAAGATTTTATCAAGAACAAATAAAGGGAAGTATAATTTATTCATTTTTTCAATATGGTATTTAAATATTTATGCCTGCTAGACACTATTTGCTGTTTTTACTGTGAGACAGTGGACTAAAAATTAAACTACAAGTTCTATTCCTTTTGTTAAATTTAAATGGACTTCTTGTGTAAGAAGTGATGAATTTCAAACTCAAGCATTTCTCAGGAACCTGTTTTTCAATGTGTAAGAGTTATGTACAACTTAGTTATATCCAACATATTTTAAAAGGTATATAACTCATTTTAAATTAAACTGTGGCAGACAGTATCATTAGTCTGTTTTACAAGGTTCTTCAAAAGATCATAAAATCAACTGTACCACCATAAACAAACACAGAAGAAAAGAGTAAAAACAAGTTAGAAGAAAAGATATAGAACAGTGGACTAGAAACAAAGCAAACCTGACTCAAGCATGAAGTGAACTGGCCCCCATATTGTATAGCTGCAGCAGTGATAAGGTTTTTAACAGATGCTGCTGTATTCCTTAGAACAGGATCGTATGATTTTAATGCTTTAAGTCTCTCTCTTCTCACAGTTTACCAACTAGTGTTTAATTTGACTCCCTTTCCACAGTTTTGGTTCAATTCTGTGTGACAGAATTAAGACAATTACCACACAAAGGCCACAGAGAAATAAACTATATGACATCTTATAAATACCTGCCAAGTTATTTTCAAATTTGATTTATCAAGTCCAGGCCCAGAAACTCCTAGGGAATTTACACATGCAGATGTCACTGTCTGAACCTGATTTCCATACTGATCTGTAATCATTACATCTGTTAAAAAAGATGATGATGATTAAAATGATTATTAGGATGATTACCTCAGCAGCTGCTTTAATGAAACATTATACAACATACACACAATACAGAGAAAATTTACATGAGTACCACTGAATCCCAGAATGGCTGAGGTTGGAAGGGACCTCTGGAGGTCATCTGGTCCAACCCCCCTGCTCAAGCAGGGCCACCTAGAGCTGGCTGCCCAAGACGGCTTTTGAGTATCTCCAAGGATGGAGAGTTCACAATCTCTCTGGGCAACCTGTGCCAGTGCTCAGTCACTCTCACAGTGAAAAGGTGTTTCCTGATGTTCAGAGGGAACCTCCTGTGTTTCAGTTGTGCCCATTGCCTCTTCTCCTGTCACCGAACACCACTGGGAAGAGCCCGGCTCCATCTTCTTTACAGCCTCTCTTCAGGTATTTATATACATTGATAAGATCCCCCCATCTTGTGGGTATCAAAAGGGTATATAAACAAAGTATCTATATATTCATATCGCATATTTGTGCTTCCCACTTTTTTTTAATAAAAAGATTATTTCTTGCTAGAAAGTTAAAAGAAAAAAAATCTTAAAATTGAAAGCTGTTTTTCAAACTGTTAGTTTGTCCTATGTGCTTTTCTTCGCTCACATACAAGCTTTTAATGTCCCAAAATACCGTAAGAATTTTAAATTTCTTACTATGCCATGTAGCAACTGCATACAGAAACCGAAGGAGAATGAGAAGATTGATCTCTAACATGCCTTCCTATTAGGTTAAAGTTAATCTTAAAATGTTTCACTTTGAAGTCCGTGCCTTTGAAATAGTCTGAATGCTGTTATGGCCTGTAAGATTTCAGAATACACCAACTAAACAAAAATTTACGAACAATTTGAACTCAGTGTGGTGAATGTCCTGATGTACAAACGAAGAGGCAAATTTTATCAGAGAGTAACTCCAGAATTGTCAAATGGCAAATAGAGAAGTCTGATCATCCTTCCATGAATGAGAATGTGAACCTGTTTTTTATATTAAAATAGTTGAAGATAATTCACTCTTGATGACATCTGTATACATAACAGGCTAATAAACTGCAAAGAAAAAGAAATGTCTCTTACAAGAAATTGAAGAATATGCAAACACTCACCAATTTCACTTTGTAGTTCTTCACCCATCTGCAGTGTATTTGGTCCTTTTAATTTACATTTAATGTGTTTGGGTTCATCAGGAAGTGGTCTAAGTCAGCATATGAAAATTGACTTACAATCATTCTCATGAAGGTAATCACTTGTAACATAATAGCAAGCATGATAAAGCATTCAGCAGTTATCACTCATTGTGACTGGATTTTTTTTTTTTTTTTTTTTATCCTTGCACATATTTACAGGATCAAGCCTCATGTGCACACAAGTTACATAGTAGCTTTCACCTCAATCTTATCAGGAGGCGCTTATCAGACACTACTTACATAATAAACCACAGCAATGTTACGGGATTTTACCTTATCTGTAATAACTTGCCTACCAGTATTTTATCACAGATCAGATCATTAGCCAGATAAAACAGAATTCAAGTTTGGAGTATTTTAAATCTTGGAAAAAAACATCCCCAACACCTCTAAGCCAAAGTAACATACAGTTGTCTACATATTAAAATACATCTATTACTGTAAAACCAATTATAATATCAACATTAATCCTGATATGTACACACAAAGGTATCAGTCTCCCTTGCTACGAAAATATTTGCTGACTTCTTAAGGAACTGATCACAACTAACAGCTTAAAATTTTTAGTGATACAGTTTTTCCTTAAAAGCAAAACAAAATCAGAACACATTACAAAAATTATGGAGAAGATGAACAACCATAAAAAACCAAACATCAGATTTCCACTTCCTCTTTTGCTATGATAAAACAGAAGTCATCAGCCTAAACTACGCCTAACACTAGTCTCTTAAAAATACTTTCTGGGGTTAAACAATCTCAGACTTTCCTTCTGTTTACTTGATGAAGGTAACATATGTTATGTGCTGGCTCCCCAAATATTTAAGAGTTATCTGACATCTGTAAATTATTTAAGATTTAAGACTTATCCAACACAACGTTTTTTACTCCTTTTGTGTGTTCTAAGTTAAAAATTACGTTGAGATCTTTAAAAATGCCATTAGAATGACCTCCAGTTAATTTTTGTCACAACTACAATAGAATAACCTCTAAACAGAAGTTCCCTGATCTGAGACTGCTTTTCAATGACCAGCAAAAATGTATTAAAAATATTCAATACATCAATCCACTGTTCTACTTCCTTTCAAGAAGAGACGTATCAATCCAGGCTGCTCTTCTGCTCTTCTTAAAACAGAAAATACTACCTAACTGAAAATTTTTCTGTCTCTGACAGTGCTGCATCATGGACAGCTTTTTACAAGTATTATGCTCCCAATATTTCAAAGAATCTTAATGCTTGGTCACGTAATTTTTTTTCTACTGCAGATCTGTGAAATGTCTAATTGTTGCAAATTTACCCCTGGCATCAGTGTGCTGTGAACAAGTTACTTAATTTTAACCTATTAACACCACATGAAATACACTAAAGTAATTAGAATCAGATTAATCTTAACAAACTTTATAAAGATACAATAAGTAGAGCTAACTGCCTAGACTCACTAAGAGTGACATACAGGCACTTTTAAAGTTCAATTTACAGCCTGTCACTTTTGACTGAGATACCAGATGCAGGCATCCAGCATTTGGCTAGATAAATACTATCTTTAGATTCAAAGTAGTAACTTCTGTAAGGGTAACAATTAACTTCATAGTGATGTTTCTCTTTGGTAACCAGTGACCTGACTCTTCAGTAAAACTAGTTATTCTATAAGCTAATGTTTACTGAAAGTTTTCAAAGATAGCAATAAACTTCTTCAGTGTATGTATACTTACAAAAGTGATTATAGGGCTGGATACAAACAGATCATGATGGAGTCTTTCACATAGGTAATGTTCTCATCTGTAAACAATTTGCATAAAAAACCCCAGCCACCCACCCCTACATTCCCCTGTCAATTTGCCAACGGCTTTCATTATTTCAGCTTCCGTACAAAGATTTTTTTACCCCAAAGTACAGATCTACAATCCTTTGCCAACAACATAATTAATAAAAAAGTATTTCAAATGAACAAACCTGACTGTGAATGCACTCTCCAAAGACACATGGTCATCAAGATAAGTAATTAGACAGTAACGTACATCTTTTACTGATGTTGGTACTTTTACATCAGGTAATAATCCCTGAATCAACTGTTCTCTGTTAATTCTAGGTGTCCAGTTAACCTAAAATTAAAATTTCTTAAATTAATCAAAAGCTAAATTATTAATGACTAGCTACATAATACATCTGTGGTCATTCTAAATATGCTGAAGTAACATACAAGCAATAGAAGCTTTCAGTGGAAAGCCTGTCCATTTCCCAACAGTAACCAATCCTATCTTCCCAAATACAGAAAACCACTCTAAAAAAACCCCAAACAAAACAAAACATACATTAAGTTTTCCTCACTTATCTTGAGTTAGGAAACATCTGATTCTGAAAAAAACTCACCAAAAAAAGTGTCACATATTTGGTGAAGCTCTACCTTTGTATTAGGCTCCACATATGTACACAGAGGGACAAGAGAGTGTCCTCGTTTCGGCTGGGATAGAGTTAATGTTCTTCCTAGTAGCTGGTATAGTGCTGTGTTTTGGATTTAGTATGAGAATGATAACACACTGATGTTTTGAGTTGTTGCGAAGTAGTGTTTATACTAAGTCAAGGATTTTTCAGCTTCTCATGCCCAGCCAGCAAGAAGGCTGGAGGGGCACAAGAAGTTGGGAGGGGACACAGCCAGGACAGCTGACCCAAACTGGCCAAAGGAATATTCCATACCATATGACATCATGCCCAGTATATAAGCTGGGAGGAGTTGGCCAGGAGCGGCAGATCGCTGCTCAGGAACTGACTGGGCATCAGTCGGTAAGTGGTGAGCAATTGCATTGTGCATCACTTGTTTTGTATATTCTAATTCTTTTCTTCTTCTTCTTCTTATTGTCATATTATTATTACTATTATTTTCTTCCTTTTCTGTCCTATTAAATTGTCTTTATCTCAACCCACGAGTTTTACTACTTTTTTTTTTTTGATTCTCTCCCCCATCCCACTGGGTGGGGGGAGTGAGTGAGCAGCTGTGTGGTGCTTAGTTGCCGGCTGGGGTTAAGCCACGACAGATAGGTAAGCAAATCTTCATGAAAGAACATGCCTATTCAAGGTTCCTAAATGTTGGGAAAACCCCAGACCTGAAGAATCATAACTATGTCGGAATTATTTTATTGTGTTTAGGAGAAGCACTGCAAATTACTAACCTGCTTTTCATAATACTACCCTGAAGCATTATTTAACATTTCATTAAATGTCTTTATTTCATTAAGGACACAATTTTAATAAAATTATTTTCAAAAATTTATTATGCAGAGAGTGAAGTTCCCATGTTTAATAATACAGTCTTGAGGAATATAATTTCGTAGTCTGATGTCTATGGATTTTAGAGAATCAGCATTGTATCTCTCCCCCATATTATGCTGCTGTTTACTGAAAAGTACTTGCCTTGATTTTTTCTGCCACAGCTGGAGTTATGTGTATCTCCCTTTCTCCTTCATCATACATCTGAAATATAAGGTTGTGCATGACATCGCCAGCAACCCAATTAATTTCATCCTGATGTTTAATTTGAATAGCTTTTTGTCCGTCCATACTTAAGACCTGAAGCCTTGCAACATGACTGCTAGGAAGAAGTTTAATAATCTTTTCCACTGGTGGCACATCTTTACAACTCTATACATGTGAAAAAAAAAAAGATACATAATTAAGATATTAAATATACATATATGCATAAATATCACTCCATAATAGCCTATGGCACTACTCCGGATTACCAGGTGTGACCAGGTGTCCAAACATGAAATCAGCTTGACTTGTCAAAAGTAAATCAAAAGGATATGCCAGAATACTTGCAACTTTTAACAGATACTAGAGTTGATGCTAGCTATTTAGAAAACGTTTTCTATTCCAAAAGTACTATGTTACACAATTTACAAAATACTTCTTAAGAGTAATCATAAGTATCCTTTCATATAGGTCGTCTTGCCATATTAGTATTTGCTTACACATTTTTCATGGTAAAACACCACAGGGTCTTAATTTTCTCCAGCAGTGTGGCTCTCCTGACTACCAGAGAACTGGGATGTTCAACAGCATTTAAAAAATTCAAACTTCAAGAGCTTTAAGACTGAAATGCTACAAAAAGCTATTGATTTTTAACCTTTGAAAAAATATATCCTTCTTCACTAAAGTTTTGGGGAACATGTTGCCATACCTATTCTGGCTCTAAATGTTTATGCAATGAATGCAATTTGTCAGAAGGATTCAGGGAGTAAAAGGGGGAAGAAAAATCCCAGAGATAATGCATATTTCTGAAACACTTCAGGGATTTCAGAAATAAAGAGTAAGAGGTAAAGAAAAAATGGAAAAAATTCTTTGCCTTTTTATGATTTCCCAGAGAGGAAAAAGGGCAGGCACCTGATTATCAGGCTTACGGTAACTAAAACAGTAACTTTGGGGGTTAAGTTGATTCATAAAAGACTTCAGTACACTAGCAAGACAGTACAATAAACTGTTTTCAGTCTTTTGTTCATCCAAACATCCCAATCAATACTTACAAGTATTTCAATCTTTGCTTTCAGGATCTGGTCTTTCTTGATATTCTGTACATGTATAACTGGACCAGTTAAAATGTTTGTTCCTGCATTACTGCAGTCCACAGAATACACAGGAAGGTTTGAAGCACCTAAAAACTATTTAAAATGTAAAATTAAACTTCAGGTTTCTTTCACAGAACTACTAGGATTATTCCAGAAATGATTATTCGTACAAGTCCAAATATATATAGGATTATTTACAGATAAATTTGACAGATTTCAGTTTTGCAGAAGCCTGCAAGATCAACACCTATGTTTTTTCACAGGTGATAAGAGATCTGTGCGAGAAAGGAAGAAGTTATAGAAGTAAAATTTACTATTTATTCAACTGTTTTGTATTAACACATAAACACTAGTCTTTTTTGCCATTATGGCAATAAATTCAATTAAGTTGTTAAATAAACCTTGTTTTCATTAATTTTCTAAAAATCACACATTAAACAGAATTTAAATATCAAGTTCAACATGTCATCATACTACTGCAGACCCAGTCTACAGGAAGAGAATGTACGCATATAAAGTGTAAATGGAATGCAGACTATTTTGCAGTGGGAAAAACATTTTTATTTGTTTACTTGTTCTTGCTGGAAGACTGATTTCACTAGAATTGGAAAAGTCACTTTCTTGGGTTAAAAAAAAAAACTATATCCAAAAGGGCACAAGTTTTTTACTTCCAAAAGCCACAGTAACACCTCCATTCCCTTCCGAACTTAGATAAGTGCTTATGATAATAGTCTTATCTAATATTATTTTTAGGGACTAGACTTGCGTTTTCTTGTCTAAAAAAATCAAAAGCGGTATGAAGTTTTTTTCCTGAACAAATTTTAGCATTGTATATGGCAAATATGACCTAAAATACCTTAAAATTGTAGCTATATATCCTCACATAATTTTCTTTTCCATTTCTAAGGCCAGGTTCCTCTGATTCTGAAATTTACTGAATGACTCATAATAGATGAGGCAAGAGAGTCACAGTTATGGCTACCAAGCTACAGAAACTTCAAAAATTATTAAAGACAATAAATTCTATCTAGATGCCAAAACAGGCTCTTTTCCCAGCCCTTTAAAAGCAAGTCTCAAAATCCTTATGACACATAATGAAATGCAGTTTACCTTACAATGAACTATCAACTTTGGCTGTGCTGTTATATTTCCTGATTCATCCAGTACTTCAACCTGAAAGGGGAAAGCTGTACCATTTTCAATCTTTAGAATTTCAGAATCTGGTTTTACTTTCAATTGGCGAGGAGGGCCTGTAAAAATGCACAATTGCAGAACAGTGGTTACATTTCAGATAACTTGTGAGACACTGGATTTCAGTTTTTGCTATCTCAAAAAGTTTTTAAAGCCAAGCTACCAAGATATTTGTGGTAACTAACCATTTAGACCAATTCAAGTGTATTGGTTTATGCCGAGAACTTCTAGACACTTCCTGTCCTTCAATATATACCACCTGCCAATCTTTTGAATGAATTCAGTAAGGAACAGTTGAGACAAGCATGATGAACTTCAGCATATACAAGGTGTAAACACATGATATAGTGCTATTTACGTACTACACAGATTGACATTCATCAAAAGAAACTTGGAGCTTTCTCCTGACATGTTAAAACCAAAGATACTAATATTGAGATATCTGATCAATCATGATGTGCAGCAGTTTAATTACCAAAGCCACCACAGCTATAACCTGTATGCAAAGAAAAGCAAAAGAAAATTTTGTTGGCATCACTTGGATAGTAAAGTGAAGCTATTCAAGTCTACCCCCTGGAACATATAATTGTTTTATCAGTTTTAAAAAAGAGAAGGACGTAATAGATTACTATTAAAAGACAAGTTCTGAAGGAACAAAGAAGGCCATTTTTCAGAAACATCCTTTATGCATCATTCATTAAAACTTCCATTTCAAACTCACTGGTTGAAGAACAGCAAAGACTGAAACAGCTTTTATTCACTCCTTCCTGAAAAAACAGCTTTAAAAGCCAAGGATAAGTTCAATGAGAAGAAAGAGGTAGTGAAGCATCTCTACGTTGCCAAAAGCAAAAGATTCTAATGAAGGATGAAGTTGCCTTCAGTCCAAGGTAAATAACTAAGCAATACACAATACAATCTGTCTCAAGTCAGATTGTTCCACTCCATTTTCTACATGAAGCCTTAACTCCTCAAAAGATAAAGAATAATGGAATAAAGTGTGCATTGTTGGTCTAACAAAGCTTGAAGTACACAATTTCTCTGCAAAATGAGATGGGAAAGCCTAAAGTTTGGTAACGTGGGAGGCCAAGAATCAGCCTTCAAACTGTATCTTATCTCCGAAATCCAGAAAAACCAGGTAACAAGGGATAATAGGTATCATATAAGGGAATCCTCAGTATCAAGACATCCACAAAACATAAAATTCTGGTAAGGGCAGTGGACTTACAGACTTCTATATTCCTCTCTTGCATTATGATAAAGTCAACATGTAACACTAAAAATTTCAGACAGAATCCCAACTGCCAAAGCATCCCCCCTTCGCTGGGGTAAGAAACTGAGCACTTATTCATTCACAAGATGTTTTCTACAGGGAGAATAGGTCAATGCAGATTAGTACAGGTTAAAGGGCTTAATGCTGAAGAAAATTGAGAAGAAATTCATTCATTCAATGGAGCAAGGTTAGAAAAAGATTTAAAATAATTAAACAAAGAAGTGAAAAATCAGTCTCAAGTAAGCAGACAGATTCCAGCTGCTAGAATAATAGACAAGATTGGGCTGTGAGTTTGATGTTATTCCTGCCAAGAATGACATGCCCTTAGCTTTATTTAGTTTCAGTCATCACTTGGATGAGCTAGAATATCCCTTTTTATGCCTCACTAAATATTTTACCTTCTTGGGAAAAGAAGCATTTCATTAATAGTGTCAGAATAAAGTTCAACAGAAATTCACTAAATATTTTAAGGATACTTACCAGGCTGCAATCTTATTTTAAAGATTTGTGTGTCTTCTTTCAAACCAGGAAGAGTAACCTTCAGATTGAAGTTCTAATGAAAAGAATATTTTAAATATTAACCTTAAACAAAACCAGATCATAAATTATCTCCCACAGTCATGTCAATTCATATATATGTAAATTTCAGAAGTCTATCCAAATTTCCTTGCACTGCTACATAAATCAAGATTTTTTTCCTGTACTAAAATCTGTCTTTTTCATGTTATTATTCCCAGAGACATTCAATCCACTATTTGCACGTTAAACTATATGGTTCTGAAATCATTAAAAGCAGCTATTATAACTTGTGGTTTCCTGCTTAGAAGCTGTTTTAGTGGGGGGAAAAAATATATCAGTTCAAAAAAAAAAAAGTAGTTTTAAAGAAAGGGTCTGCAAGTTTATTATTGTGTTCATTACTCCTTAGCTAATTGCCTGAAGCAAGGCACCACAATTACTATCCATCTCTTCTTTGAATAAGGCCATAAGAAAAACAACTGCTGTAGAACTGCATCACTAAAACTGACTTTCACATTAAAATTAGAGAATGAAGAAGTCTAATCAATAATCTTAAAAGCTCCAACTTTAAAAAACTAGTTGCAGATATGCTGTATCACTGCAGATATGTGAATTTCATTTTATATATTTGATAGTTGAGAATATTTAGTTGCAATTCATGAATTGTCATTTTTACACATTCAGAAATGCTGCCTCTGGAAAGGTTTAGTTTCATAATCCTGGGTTGTGCCCTTCCCATGCCTGACAGGGTATGTGCAATATTAACACCTTGTAGACTGGATGAAAACAATCAGGGAATTCTTTTGGTTTGCTGGGTAACAGAAGCAGAAAGTACAATGAGGCCTGGACAGGTGCATCACAACTGCAGCCACATCAAACACATGAGCTGCCCAGCTGATGGCTGGCCACACAGGTGCATGAAAACTCTCCAGCTCTGACCAGCCAGGCAACCATACTGGTCTGCCTGCAAGCCAAGCAGCATGTATCAGCTGGAGCCCCATTAAACCAAATGGTGAATCATGAACTCAAGTTACATGTTGGGGGACTGGGGGGAAAAAAAAAAAAAAAAAAAAGAAAAAGAAAGGGGGAAAAGAAGGGGAAAAAAAAAGATAGGAAATAAAAACATAGGTAACCAGTATAGCTGATAGCTGCCATTTAATGTAAGTTGAATTCCTCAGTAGCTCATTCAATCAAGCTTTGTATTCATGCACTAGCCACTCCTCCTATGCTCCCCTTCTTTTAGTTTCAACCCTTTTTCTGCAATACTAATTTTTTACTTAATACTCTCTTCTTAATACTGCACTATTTTCTGCCTCTAATTAATAATTTCACATCTTTAACTTCATTCCTTTTAATCTTTCAACATCTGTGTCCTCTAGGGAAGTTCTTTTCCCTTATCCTTCATGATCCCTATCTGCTTTCCTTTTGCTTTCAAGTCTGCTTCTATGTATACTGCAGTACTTTAAAATTAAAAGAAGAATAAAGAAATACGATTTTCCTTTTTTAAAAACTCTGTTCTTCATCCTTCTCCTGACTGTATTTGAAATCCTATAAGGTAGCAGTCTTCTTGATATTGCTTACACACTTGTCTTAAAATTTTCTATTTGATTCCAGGCACAATCAAAACACCCTTCTCTCTGTCTTGACTGGTTTGCGTGGAATTAAATCAATGACTACAGAAGTAAATGAAGTCTGCTTTCTCTTTCTTCTCTATCAGTGCTTCCTTCATTGACGACTGTGATATTCTGTATTTCCTATCTCAATCACGTTTCTCTTCTCCATTTAGCATGATTATTCCTTTGACATTTTTTTCCTTACTCCTTTCTCCGAAAAAAAATAATTTTTTCCATGCTCTCCATTTCTTCCTTTTTGTTCTCTCATTCACTTTCTCCTTCTAAATTCTTCCCAGAGTCCTATTATTAGCTGTTTCTCTGAGATATTTTAGCTGTTCTGCTACCATTTCAAAATCAACTTTTAAGGTGCTGAAAATTTCTCCTATGTTCTTCTCTGCTTCTTATTTTAAATTAAGCACTGAAAATTACACTGTATTTATGTTTTAAAATTATCTGTTGTTTTTAGTCTGTTGTCCCACCATCCTGCTTTTTGCCATTATTTTTCATTACCATCTTAAACAGTTCTTTTTTCATATAAATTATAACCGCTACTTTCAGTGCCAGTTCCTGTACTGCCTCCAACATTTTATGCAATTAAGCAACGTGAGAAAATAACAGCCCTTCTTTTCCATTACTATGGTATGGTATTATTTCTGTACTGCAAGTTCCTTAAGGGACTCTTGGTCTTGCCCCTCACCAAATTTATGTCTTGCCACAGCCTGGCACTTTGCCCTTCACCTTAAATTCTGAGCTTTACCTACGAAATTTATTACATTCAACACCCTCCAGTTTTCAATAAGCAGGTATATGCTCCCTCTTCTCTATACACACCTTTCCACCAGCAACATTATTTGCTTTTTTCTAAGCAACAGTATTAACAGTATACTTCAGCTACCTCAGTTCCCAGCTTTGTCTTTACCAAGGGAGACTGCAAGACTAAATGAAAGGATTAGGACCTGGTTAGAATACTGTGTAAATATGCCATATACATGATTTTAAAATTATTTTTTAAAATCTTCAAATCTATATTTATCAGAAGCATTAAGATCTGTTTTATGAAAGAAATCTTTTTAGCATGTAACATATGTTTTTGTTTTTACAGTAAATTAGCAGCTTCACTAGGTGCTGACAATCCATCAGTAACAGGTTGGATTTCAATGACATATTTGCCACAGAAGTGAAAACAGCATTTTGGAAATGTCTAGAGAAGCTTGAGTAGTTACCATTCATATTAACTATTACTACTCATCGTCTCAACTACAAGAATGAAAGATTTCAGTGCTCCCTATGCTATTTCAGTGCAAAAGTCACCAGGATGATTTGGCTTAAACCAATTTCAGCACCAGTTTAAGCTAAGACAGCTGATTCAGCATGCTGGGTACACTCTACTACACACCCATGTGTTGCTCAGCCCCTCCAGCTCCAGTCCCATCAGCTAACAGAGTGCAGCTGTGGGAAAGACAAATTGCTCCAGGTAGAGCTGTAAGAGATCATTTGAAAATATCCCAAGAAATACCTGTAGTCATTAGTGTAGACAAAACTTAGATAACACTATATGACAATCCATTTTACACAAAAATTATTTGCTCTGTGTTGTTGGGGGTTTTTTTGTTAAATGTTACTTCAAGTTTAAATTCATTAGCCTACCTTGCCCTGGCAACTATTTATACAGCCTTTAGCAGTGACACCCTTAATGATGCACTTTGTTCCTGCAGTTATTTCTTCATACTGCAACGTCAATCCACTAGAAAAATACATAGAAAACAAAACAGAATCAATTTAAAAATAAACAGAGTGTTTTAATATACAAGATACTTTCAGATATTCTTATGGAAATAAAAGCAAAAATGCCAGTTAATTTATGTGAAAGTTATCCAGTATATTACTCAGAGAAACCCCAAAGAATTACTATATTAATGTCACATGAAGAAGGGACAAAAAAAAAAAAAGAAAAAAGATATGGTTGAATTACCTAGCTTCAAGAATTGGTTTAATGTTAGTTGTCAACTGTGTTGCATGACCAAATTCATCCTGCAATTCCAAAGGAATATTAAAAGGTACTCCAACTCGAAAAGGAAGCTCCAAAAGACCAACTGAAAATTTCTCTGGTTTGCCCTCTAAGAGAAAAGAATAATACATTTTTAGGAGGAATTATGTTTGTTCATTGGCTTTTTCTTAATTAAGGCTACAACTAAGTCAAGTGGTTTTCAGCCTCAAAGTAAATAGGCTGTTCAGAATACTGCTGTAACCAAAATCATGGTTTATTGATTGATCCTCTTTTTTTAACTTACACTAACATAAAAACAATAGTTAAAACGTAATAGCAGTAGACTACGGTATAAGAAACATTACAGGACAGCCAAAACTTCCAAAGTACTTAGAACATCAATACAGCATCTGAAAGTGGACAAGTTCCTTGTGGACAACTTTTCTTAAACATTTAATTGCTTTAATTCTGTTAAAATAAAATCATTCATGCAACAAAACTATCCCAAATTTGAGAGATAAAGATGAGTAATGATGCGTATTTGAAAAAGAAATGAGTGCATCCTTCCTGTAAAATCTGGCCTCATTAGACTGCCTCCAATTAGGCAGTAAAAAATGAGACCAAACAGAGCGGTACAAATGGGAGCTTGTAAATCAGAGTAATGTTTTGTGGAATCAAACTGTCTTGGCCAAGTGGCCTTTGAAAAAAGAAGCAATACAGTGCTAAGCTAAATGGTAGGTAAATATCCTATCAAATTATTTTGGACTCAGATTAACAGCTACTTTCACTACCTACAGGTGTCATTATGAGGGAGCTTCTTTTGCACAAGAGATGTGAAAATCATGGAGGGAGGGAAAATGTTAACTTGTATTGGCCAAAATTATTTCTCGGTTACAACAACAAAAAGACCTCAACCTTACAGTGTTTACAATTTTATTTACAATTGAATGATAAAATTGTAAAATGATTTGACAAAATAACAGTAAAAGAACTTCTGCACTGTCAAAGTGAATAACTACCAAAAGAATGTGTCTGAACTAAAACCACAAAACTTACAGATTGACTTAGGACGTTCAGTTTTAACTGACATTTATGTTGATTTTTTAGCTTACCAAGAACAACTATAAACACTGAGCAACAACCTGCTGTTAGAGAAAGAAAATAATTTGTTTCTCAGACAAAAGAGCTGCTGATTTCAGTTTAGATTAATTGGTCTTTTCTGGAGTTTTACAATCTATATACATAAAAGGTCACACAAATGTTAATATTTCGGAATAACGAGCGTCAGGATTTATGGCTGCCTCTGAAACAACACAAAACATTGCAAAAATAAAGACTTGAAATATTCACTTTTCAAAACTGAAGATACTAAAAATGTCAAATTACCTTCTGACTAGATAAAAAAGCAGCAACAGATAGCAAAAGTTGCTTTTGTTACCCCTTGTGTTAAAAGTACCAAACTATTACTTCATTAGATTTTGAGTGTATATTCCTTTCCGAGGAGATTTGTTCATTTCAATTGTTATGGCTGAAGGAATCTTTAATTGAAGGCTGCCATGCTGGGGAAAAGCCACAATACTATTGAAAAAGAATTTTTAAAATACAGAATGCAACTTTCCAACTTTTAAGATTCTCTTTTTGCTTTGATAAAGAGATAAAGAAGGAGCAGACAAGGTTCATTTATGTATTCGTTCAGAGAAAGAGATCTTTTTTTTTTCTTCCTTTTCTTGGAACTTCACAGAAGTATCTTGAGACTTCAATGCCAGGTTTTCAGACTTACGCTTAAATAATTACACTTTTCAAGTAATGCCAAACATTTTTTCTGTATTATCGTACAAGAATACCTCTTTCTATTCTGCCAATAATACTTTTGCAGAAGCTTTTAAAAGAATATGCTACAAAGAACTCTTTTCTGCCTAAAGGGTTTGCATTCAAAGCCTCTAGTTTTGTGGAAAAAATAGGAGGCTACCAAAAGCATCTATTTTTTCTTGATCTTCTGGAAACAGATGTCAGCTCTACCTCCCAAACTTGTGATGAAAATATCCATTTTAATATTAAATGCAAAGGAAGTAGTATTTTTTGTCTTCCCCCCTCCCTGTCCCCCTTGTAGATAAAGCTCACAGAATGGTTGAGGTTGGAAGGGTTCTCTGGAGGTCACCTTATCCAACGCCCCTGGCTCAAGCAGGGCCACCTAGAGCTAGTTGCCCAGGACCGCATCCAGACAGCTTTTGAATATTCCCAAGAATGGAGACTCCACCACCTCTTGGGCAACCTGTGCCAGTGCTCAGGCAACTTATGCCAGTGCTTGGCCACCCTCACAGTGAAAAAGTGTTTCCCAATGTTCGGAGGGAACCTCCTGTGTTTCAGTGTGTGCCCATGCCTCTGGTCCTGTCACTGGGCACCACTGAAAAGAGTCTGGCTCCATCCTCTTTGCACCCACCCTTCGGGTATTTATAGACATTGATAAGATCCCCATGAATCTTCTCTTCTCCAGGCAGAGCAGCCCCAGCTCTCCCAGCCTTTCTTCGTAAGAGAGATGCTCCAGTCCCTTCATCATCTTCATGGCCCTTTGCTGGACTCTCTCCAGTATGTCCATGTCTCTGTGTTGTAATGCAATGTTCCCAGAACTGGACACAGTACTCCAGTTGTGGCTTCACCAATGCCGAGTAGAGAGGAAGGATCACCTCCCTCAACCTGCTGGCAACACTCCTCCTAATGCAGCCCAAGATGCTGTTGCTTTTTTTTTCAGCAAGGGCACACTGCTGGCTCATGTTCATCCTGTTGTCCACCAGGGCCCCCAGGTCCTTTTCTGCAAAGCTGCTTTCCATTCAGTCGGGTGCTTTCCATTCAGCCTGTACTGCTGCATGGGATTGTTCCTCCCCAGGTACAGGACTTTGCACTTCTCCTTGTTGAATTTCATGAGGTTCCTGTCAGCCCATTTCTCCAGCCTGTTGAGGTCCCTCTGGACGACAGCACAACTCTCTGGTGTATCAGCCACTCTTCCCAGTTTTGTGTCACCAGCAAACTTTCTGAAGGTACACTCTGCCCCATCATCCAGATCATTAACAAAGACATTAAAGAGCATCGGACCCAGTATTGACCCCATTGACCCCTGTGGTAACCACTAGTTACTGGCCTCCAACTAGACTTCGTGCCATTAATCACCACTCTCTGAGCCCAGCCATTCTGCCAGTTATCAATCCACATCACTGTTGGCTCATCCAGCTCATACTTCATCAGCTTCTCTATGAGGATCTTATGGGAGACAGTGCTGAAAGCCTTACTGAAGTCCAGGTAGACAACATCTACTGCTCACCCCTCATCTACCAAGCTAGTCATTTCACCATAGAAGGTGAATCCATGCTAACTACTCCTGATGATCTTCTTGTCCTTCATGTGCCTGGAAATGGTTTCCAGGATTAGTTGCTCCATCACCTTCCCAGGGATCGAGACGAAGCTGACTGGCCTGTAGCTCCGTGGGTCCTCTTTTTTACCCTTTTTGAAGATAGGAGTGACATTTGCTGTCCTCCAATCATCAAGCAGTTCTCCCAATTGCCATGATTATTCCACTACCGACAGTGGCCTCACAATGACATCAGCCAGCTCTCTCTGCCTCATGTGTGCACCCCATTGTGGCTCATGGACTTATGTATGACCAGTTTGCTTAGGTATTCCCTGACCTGATCCTCCTCCTCCAAGGGTATATCTTCCTTGCTCCAGACCTTCTACCGGTCTCTGAGGCCTGGGATTCCTGAAGGTCCATCTTGCTAGTAAATATTGAGGCAAAGAAGGTGTTCAGTATCTCAGCCTTTTCCATGTCCTCCGTCCCCTGCCTCATTCAACAGTGGGCCCACGTTTACCCCAGTCATCCTTCTGTCAGCTATGTATTTATAGAAGCCCATCTTGTTGCCTTTGATATCCCCTGCCAGGGATTCCAATTTCAATTCCAATTGGACTTTGGCTTTCCTAACCCCATCCCTGAATGCTTGGATAGTGTCTCTGTATTCCTCCCAGCTTACCTGTCCCCGCTTCCACATTCTATAACTTCTTTTTTGTGTTGAGTTTTGCCAGGAGCTCCTTGTTCATCCATGCAGGCTTCCTGGCATTTTTGCCTGACTTCCTATTTATTGGGATGGACTAGACTTGAGCTTGGAGGAGGCGATCTGTGAATATTAACCAGCTTTCTTGGGCCCCCTTTCCGTCCAGGGCCTTATCCCATGGAACTCCACCAGGCAGATCTTTGAGGAGGCCAAAGTCTTCTCTCCTGAAGACCGGGGTTGTGAGCTTCCTTTTTGCCCTCCTTCTTCCTTTCACGATCCTGAACTTTACTATCTCATGGTCACAGCAGCCAAGGTTGCCTTCAACCTTCACATCTCCAATGAGGCCCTCCTTGTTTGTGAGCATGAGGTCCAGCATAGCACCTCTCCTTCTTGGTTCCTCTATCACTTGAGTCAGGAAGTGTCAGGAATTGTCTGGAAAAAGTCTCCTGGATTGCTTATGCCCTGCTGTGTTGTCCCTCCAGCAGATATTGGGGTGGTTGAAGTCCCCACGAAGACCAGGGTCTGCGAACATGATGCTGCTTCTGGCTGTCTGTAGAAGGCCTCATCTCCTTGTTCTTCTTGGTCAGGTGGCCTATAGCAGACACCCACTACAGTGTCATCCACACTGGTTTGCTCTTTAATCCTCACTCATAAGATCTCAGTTGGCTCATCATCCATCCCCAGGCAGAGCTCTATGCATTCCAGCTGTTCAGTTACATAAAGGGCAACTTCACCTCCTTGTCTTCCTGGTCTGTCTTTCCTAAAGAGTCTGTATCCATTGCAACATTCCAGTTATGTGAGCCATCCCACCACGTCTCCATGATTCTAGCAAGATCATACCCTGCTGTCTCTAACTCATCATGTTTATTCCCCATGCTGCATGCACTAGTGTACATGCAGTTCAGAGAGGCACCAAAACATGCTTATTTCCCAGAAAGGGTTCTGGCAATTTCTCCATAATGGTGCCTTGCAGGCATTTCCTTGCATACATGCAAATGCTGGAGGTGAGCCCACTTCAGCCCTATTTTGTTGATTTTGTTGATTGTGTCATTTTTCTGTCACATCACTCCAGGCCCTTTGCTTGTCAACCATGTCCATCACTCCCTCACAGGGCTCCTGGTAACTCTCTTCCTCCTCTGTCATTCCTAGTTTAATTTCAGCTTGGTTTTTGCCGCTTCAGAAAAAGGCAAAGTCAGAGCACGGCAAAAGGGCTGAATAAAACTCTTCCTTTTGAACTGGAGACTGAGAGCCAGAGACCAAGAGAAGATCTATTTTTTTAATGTATGTAGGCCAGAAATTTTTTGATTACTATATGCAAGCACATTTACACAAAAGGATGAGTCTTGGTGGTAAGATGGAGTAGGGGATGTATAATCCGTAGTTAGCATGTATTTTTGCAAATTAATTTAGCAAGTAAATAACTACAGATTTTCTTTAAGATTAATTATGATGTATAGAATGAAAAGTACAGATTTTTTTTTTTTTTAAATCCCATGAAATCTCTTTTACAGATAACATATTACTCCTTTATAATTTAAAAACTAATTGTGTTTCATATTTCTGGACAGAAAGAGCAACTTCAAACTAGTCTACAGCTTTACCCTTTTTCATAAATATATGCCTATTTTCCCTGGAAATTAAGTCTTTTCAGCAGAAAGAAATAAAACTTCTTCAGAGAAAGGCTTATAAAGAAAAACTAACCAGCCACTAACAGATAAATGCACACAAATAAATTAGGAAATAAATTTAACATCCTAGAGGATGAGAGAAACAGGACTAGCAAGGCTGTACCAGAAACATGATGTAACCATACATTGTGTATCTTAGTCTTCAACAGTGTCATTAAAATTGGAATCCATTAATTTTCTTGGGAAGATATGATCAGTCATATACTATTTTAGGCCACATACATAGATACCAGAGTGTATGGCAAGAGAGAGTAACATCAGACATATTTAACAGTATTATTTCTATTCTGGTATTCCAGTAAGTATTTTATGATGGTTAATCCAAAGATACACCCCCCTTATAACTGAATGAGAATTTAGTTTTGCATAGGATTCTTCTTTTAATTTAAAAAAAAAAAAAAAAAAGATACCTCCATCTCAACATGCATATTTTAAATGCATAACCTATTTTTGAATGAGTTTGTCTCTGTGGTTTATGCATGAAAGTTGGCCTAATGAATACTAGTTTTATGAAAGAATATTTATCCTAATGGCATCAGGAAAAAGGGTGGTTCTAATTAAGTAAAAGCTTATTTTTATTAAGTACATTTAGGAAAGTTCACATCAGGGAAAAGCTTTTGATTCCATCACCACTTTACTTTTTTGTAAAACTGACTGTGTAGCAGAGCCAACACGTTACATGTGAGATCAAAACCTATTAGACAAAGAATTATTTTTTCCTGAAAATACTTCGTATTTGACATGCAAATGCTACTTTTCAGTGCTGAAAATTAGTTCTCAACTAAAACATAAATAATTTTGATATGCCATGAATCAAATAGAAACACTAAAAGTAGAAGAAAATTGGCATGACTGGAATTCTTACCTATAATAGTAAATTTAAATATTTTAGATGGTAGAGGCCTTCCTGCATAAGTGTCTGCATTACTTTCATTCAATACTACTTGCAGTTTCAAGGTGTAGTTCCCAAGTTTCTGAAGATTTTCTAAACGGAAATACAAATACAATTAGAAAGCAAAAAAAGTAAAATTATAAATAAACTGAAAATATTGCATATGTGAACTTACCCATTTTTTTAAACCAGTATGGCCATTTACCTCCATGCTGACTGATATGGGAAATTATTTCTTTATTCCCAGTAGGTGCTGAAAAACAAACAATTAGCTACATGTATTTAGATTTTACACCATAATTCTTCATTTTTTCAAGTATTACTATCAGTCATTATTAAGTATTACTATCACTTCTAAATCTAATAAATATAAATTCAGCTTCACAATCATGTTGATCACAGCTAGAAAAATGAATTCCCTACCTAATCCCATTTTAATTAAAAATTGCTAGCCTCAGACACATTAAACTGAAAGTGGCAGGTTTGTAAAGTTGAATTCTATTAGCCCTTTTGTTATATGTTCCCCATTAAGTCTAAGCAGTTGTAGGCTGTGCACTCCACACTGATCAACTTGACAAATGACCATAACAAATTAGCTTAAATGGGAGCAACGGTAAAAATATGCAGTTTACTGAGTGTATAATCGAGGAAAAAAGAACATTCCTTTTTTGCTCCAAATTATTGCATCTGTCTTTATAAAAATTTCTGCAGCATTAGGACACATCCAAAAAGAGAACACACTGAAACTTTGAGGCAATTTTTTAGTGACTGGTTCTACAAGCTAAGGTAAATACAGGAATAAGACTTATTGTTTGAAACTTCAAGAGGCATTAATATATTTGTTTTTCAAAATATAGTTTAGAATAAATACAGAATGTGACTGCAATAAGACTACACAGAATAAAAAGAAATGCAGTAAAACCATACATTGTTCTACAGCTAACTACAACTGTTTCAGATCCTGTTCTTGTACCAAATTGCATACATAAGATAAAGTAACAGCTATCATTTTCTTAGGTATATTTCTTTGAATGTGTAATTCTGGAAGTATTGGGTTATTAAAATAAATTTTGATGGTGTTTTGTAGTAAGAACTAATTCAGTTTTCTATATTGGGTTTTTTTCCACCTTTGGTAGTTACTAACGCTGAGAAAACAGAACTACTCAAGTAAATGCGGTTTTCCTATTGCAGCATCAACTACCACCAAGTTAAACTGAAAGTCTCTCTGGATTATGCAAGATGCACACCTGGAAGATACACACCTTTCTTCTTGTATTGCCCCAATATAGACTGATAATCTAAGGTGGAAATTTATCTATAGGAAGTGAAGAAAGTCTACTACTGTGCATAGTGATACACAAAAGATGACAATAAAACAAATGGGATTTTGGAAGAGAACAAACGAGAAAACCCTAGGTTTTAAAGGCAGGGCTGTTATGTTCTGATGTTCTCTTCTGAAAGAGGAGACAATCCCAAGAGCAGTTCTGCACAAGAAAGTTATTGGGTATGTCCAATGTTGTTGTTGGGGTCTCTGTGATGAAAAAACATCCTGATGTTTTATATGAACAACAGACTAAATTATTTCAGTGGAGCCACATGCAAAGATTTAGAACTTTCTTGGGAATTTCTCCATTTTTTCCTTTGCTAGAGGAAAAGTCCTTCAAACACTTTGTATTAGTAGTGATTAATGAGCTCTCCTCTTGTTTTGCTAGAAAGCACTATTAGGACTTCCTAACCACCATATTCTGTTCTTGACACTTCCACAGAAACATATTTATGAATATTACCAGTATCCCTACATTCACTAAGATACGGAAGGCTGCACTTGGTGCAAACTGTGTACAGTAAACAGCTCAAGAAATTAAGTTTTTACAGACACTGTAGGGTTTTGCAAAAAATACAAACCTGAGGCTAAATTATTTACATTTGGTTGTTTTTCTCACACAGAAACAGAAGAGAATTCTCATTCATTGTTGCGGGGTTTTTTTGTTTATTGTCTGAAACCTTTTGGAAACAAATGTTCTTCTAGAGACAAAAGGCACCTTTTACTCACAGGATTACTAACTATGGCATCAATGTTTGCTTCTCATATGAACAAGGTTTCCATGCATAATATTCTGAAAACAACGGATAACTAAATGTCCCTGCTATGGTGTAATATAAATCCATGGAGGGTACAGACAGAGGAAAAAAACGTCTGTAATTTTGTTTCAAATGACCTATTAATAGCTGAGAGAGAGAGAGAGAGCGAGAGCAAGAGCAAGCGTGAGACGCATCTGAACAGTATCTCCCACCGTGGTTTACAGGAGGGAAGTGGCAAAATAATTGTTTGGTCAGAAGAACAGTCAACTAAGTTCCAAAATAAATACTTCAGTGATGAAAACAGTTTGCTGAAGAGCTCAAAAACCTGAAAAGATGCCTCACTATCGCCACAGATTGCCACAGCACCTACTTGAGTATTTTAACAGAGGTACCTGCAATTTAATTGAGTAATCAGCAGTGATTTAAAAATAATCTTCTGAGACAGAAATGCTTATTTCTCAGCCTCACCTTAGACAAGAACCACCCAGGCATGACTTTGAAAAAAAAATTCCCAGAACCCAGCTTTCCTGGCAGCCCCCTTCCATCAACCCTAACCTGAAATTTTAGAGTGAGCCTTAAAGAAACAACCCACTGATGGCCTGGGAAAAAACCCAACACATCCAAACAAGCAAAACCAAAAACAAACCCCACAGCCCTGTTCTCCTGGCAGTCCATGCCTCCCTTTGGCAGACACTTTCCATAGGCAGTCTCTTTCTCCTACTCTTTCATTTGGTAGCTCCTTTCTGTTCCTGCTCCACCTAGACTCTTCAGCTTTCTCCTTCTCTCAGCTCTAACTCATAACCCCAACCTTAATTTTTGGCCAAATCTTACAAGCTCCACCTCATCATGGCCCAGATAAAAAACTTCTCATATCCCAGCTGTCTTGCCAGCCCTCGCTTCCCTTGTCCAAACCTTGGACAAGGTGCTCCTGCCACAGCTCAGACAAGAAGTTCCTCACAGTCTTAGTTCTCCTGCTATCCCACCCTTTCCTTTGGCAGCTCCTTCTATCGCCACCGGACCCCTCGACTTTCTCATTCTCTCCATCCTAACTTTGAATCAAACCTTGTATAAGGCTCCCCAGTAACAGACCAGATAAGAAGTTTCTCATAGCTCAACTCTCTTGGCAGTCCGCAGTATATTTTGCCAGGTATTCCAGTCTTCAAAAGCGAAGAGAAACTTTTTGTACATTATAAGATGTTTGCTGTTGGCCTTCATACGGGTGTAACCACTTTAGTGCAAATGAGAGCTTTATATTGTAAGAAAGACTAGGGGTTTGAGTTTGACAGGTGTGCCATGCCCAAACTGTCACTTACAGGACTTATTCGTTGTTCTGGTGAAGAACAGGAGGATTACACTAGTGAGTCCTAAATTGACTAGAGACAAAAGTTAAGATAGGAAGCAGTAAAAACAGGTATAAGTACAAATTTCCATCAATGAATCAGAGTGGTCAGGAGGCACAAAAGGTCCGAAGATAAGACTTTTCAGTGATCAGAGGCAAAGGGCAAACCTAATTTTATTTCTCCTAGCAACAACACTGACAAAACACCATGCCTCTTTCAAGTTTATACATCCTGAAGTTGTGATGGTCTACTTTAGTTAAGGTTGCAAAACACTGATTTGTCCCCCAGGCTGTTGGCAAATACAATCTGATAATCTGTATCACGTGAACACGTTTTTTTCAATTCCAACCTCTTTATGCCCCAGCACACTACCTTGGACAATTAACATGCACAGCAGACGGTTCCCATACAACAAGTGCCATTAAAATATCATGTGTAGTCTTATGACATGTATACTAATCTGAAGCTAAGATACTTCGATTCGGTTTCCTTTGACATATATCACTACAGTAACCTCACTGCTTCAGAAAGGTATTTTTACAGCTCTTATCAGATAAAGGAATTGGATTTTCCTACTGTATATGGAAAGAAATAAGGCAAACAAGATTTTAAGTTTCTATAAATTTCAAACATATTTGATGTGCAGGATTGGAATCTAATAATGTTCTAATTCTGTGTTCAGCACACAACTGAGTAATTTTGGCTGCCTTGGAGAGAACACAATTCTTCAACAAATGCAATGCAAGAATATCAAGTGAAGCACCCATAAAATGGAAACCACAAAACACTAACCCACAAGAAACTTGATTTTTTTAGAATTCTGAAGTGACTTTACATTAGATACTAAACAAGTCTGGTCCCTACTTTTATGCAGCTCACGTGAATTGCTATGTTAATTACAGAAACATTATCCATTTTAACCATATTCTTATGCATATTAAGTAGACAGCCTGGAATTGATAGGCCCTCCATACATGTGACAGAAGATGTAATCTTAATATAGCATTAAGACATGAAACATTTGGCATGCATTGAAGCAATTGTCATTTCATGAAACGTGGCTTTGGAGTACTACATGCTCTGATGGGATATTGTCCTTAAAATTAAAAAGCTATATCTATCTATCAAATTCTAATACGCATTATACGTATATACACAAAGAAATATATTATCCGTTATGCATTTTTTAAATAATAAAGACTCATTTAAATATACTGAAATACTTACAATGTAAAATAACCTTGAGTTCAACAAGAAGTTTCTTTGAACCTCCGTGGCTTGTACCCGGAAGTTTTTGCATTGCTTCTCCTTTTTTATTCAAAATTTCTATTCTTAACGCTCCTGTATTTAAAAAGAAAAATCATGGACTTTTAAAATATGCTGTGTATTAGAAGTGACTGGAGATTTCTGTATGCTTGTTTCTTTAACAAGAGTGCATAATATAATTTTAAATTGACATTTTACTTTTTAGTATTTGGAAGAAAAAAAATGTACCTATTGGTGTACCAGCAAATCTTGTTTCATTTGGTAATAACTCATCTCCTTCAGGCCATGTTACTGATAATTTGTCAGGAAGTCTAGTGAAAAAGAAAGAATGAACAGTTTTTCTGTGAGTTAAAAAACAGGGTAATTTATCTTTAGTAGAATATACACGAAGCTATTTTTTTGGGGGGAAAAAAAAAAAACCCAAACTATTTCTTCTTGGTTTAGAGTTCTAGGTTTTTTTGTTTCTACTGAAACAGCTGACTGCTTTCCCATTTAGGAATAAAACTGAATGTTTTTTTGTTCCTTGAAGAAATACTAAAACTGTTACTAGGAACTCCACACGTAAATAATTACAATTTAGAGCTTACCTTGCCATTTCATCCTCTATGTATTTTTTAACAGCTTTGTCAGACACTGTTCTGTCAAGTTTCGAGATTGGAATAGTTTTCATTTCAGCATACAATGCCTGAGGTTCCTGAAAAAAAATTGAGTGCAGTTATAAACAGCCAGATTATAATATGTCACAGAAGAAATACCTCTCTATCAAGGGACTAGACAAGTAGACATAGATATAATGCAATACACTAACAAATACTACCCAGTGACTCCACAAGACACTGTTCTAAAATGTGCTGAAATCACAAGGGTTAAGAATGGATGTACAACATACGACTGATACCAACTGTGATACTCTGTTTCATATACAAATTTAAATAAATCAGACCATTGATCATGAATAATAATTTTAATATATTTACATTAAAACTAATGTAGCTAAGCAGTTTGATTATTTCTAGATTGCTGAATCTCAAAAAAATACCATAATTTTCAACAGTTGTTTAAACAAGTCTGACCCAGGATTATGTTTAAAGATTCCATAGGCATACTAGGTGTGTGAATCCTTTTTATATTTGTCTTACCAAAGCAATTTGAACCTCTCCTCCAGTGGCAAATATATCCCCATCATGGTCTCCGTACAAAAAAAACTTCTCAATGCTTCCATAGAATATTGGAAGAGTCTTAACAGTTTTCACCTGTAAAGAGAAGACAACAATTAACGTCAATACGTTACTTCTGCATCAAATGTATAGTATTTGCCTTTTATAGGGTTCAAATGCTCTATTACAAAACAAACAGAACCCCAACATTAGTGAGCAACTAACTTACCAGCTGTCCAGTTTTGTATGTTTTCCCATCCCACTCTATTGCAGCATACATTGTCCAAGGGCTCTGCATTCTTTTGGATGGTAAATCAGTACGTGTAGTTATTCCTTTAAAGACTGTGAATTTTATCTGTTTGTCATATTTTTCATGACAGTCTTTGAGCCACAAAGCAAATTCTCTGTCAATTTTCATTCGCTGCTCCTATAAAGAGATTACAAAAGAAATACATATTATTAACTTATTACAACGTTTAAATCTGACAACTTCAGAAGTATAAACAATTATAAGAGTACAGTGATATTGTACTCAAATAGAAATGGATTCTTTAGCTTGAAAAATTCTAGGAAAGCTATACTTCAAGCCAGAGAAAGTGTTTCTCCCAGCACCCATATTCCTCTGCGAAGAGGGTCTTTCCACAAAAACTGTCATAGAACAACTAGATAAAGTTATTGTTTAAGAAAATAAAAGGAAAAAGACTAAATCTTACTTTTTCAGATTTAGAGAGTCAGCTTTACTACACATTAAAACTGAGAGAAGTGTCTGCTACAAAGTCCTGCAAAAGTGTCCAAGGTGAAAGTTCTTCAGAAACCGGGCAATATTCAGTGACACGAACAAATGACCAGTGAGTAAAGGTTTCCATATCATATGCATTAAACTTTGCCAAGAAGAAATACTTAACAGAATAAAATGATCACCTGTCCATTGAAGATTCTCGTGAACAGAGTATTCTTGTCTTTTAGCTTCAGCTCCAGATCCATGAAAGTGAGTTTGTTTGTGCTGACCTGGAACTTATCATTGGTAAACAATGCACCAGAAATTCTGTTGTAGCATTCAATTGGTGCCAACCCTCTCTTCTTTGGAGGAGCGCACCACTCAAAACTTAAACGAAAGGAGAAAGACATTAAATCCCTTTTTTATAAAGAGAGGTTTACATTATAGAAACAGACTGGTTTACATTGTAGAAACAGATTACCACTTACTCTTCCACTGTTGTGTATGGTATTAATCTTCCATTCCAAAAACATTCAAAAATAGGCCTTTTTCCTCTGGCACCCTTTTCTACTATAAAGCAGTCTTCATCATCATCATCATCGTTTAATTCTTGATTAAAAAGGAGACAGTCTCCATGAATAAATTTCTTTAAAAAACTAATATAATATCAAAAAACAGAGCAGTCTAAATTAAGGATTATCTATACTTATTAAGCTAGGCACAGTAGCAGTACACATGATATCAAGCTAGGTATATACAATTTATTTTTTTTCTGTTTAAGAAATACGAAGCAGAAAAACTAAGGAAAGCTAAGGAAAAATTTTAAACAGGGATTGAATAATATTACCAAATCTGCAAATTTCAAATTTGAATAAATATTACTTTTTCCCCTTAGTTACAACTGATGTTCTTCTAATATCATAAAATCTTGTCACAATTAAACTCAAGATTTGTAAAAAAAAAAAAAAAAAAAAAAATCACCAACACAAATTATTTTAAAACCCTAGCATCTGAAATCTCATCAAGACTGGATAAAGCAAATTTTAAATTAAGGACTTAGACTACATGTTGTCCTCTGCGGTATTCCGATGTTAGAGTCTCTTGAATCAAACTGCTGGTGTTTCATTACTTTCTTGGAGCAAAGATCTAGCAGTCAGCAAAGTGGAAATGTTTCAATCAGACTGCATTCCATAAGAGTTTATAGTTTGAAATCAGATGGCGTTATGTCAAAGATCAGGTTTACATGAACGAGTTACCACAATAGCCAATTTGTTCACAGGATTTGTTCATCCAAAAGGATGTGAACTTTTCTGTTCTGCCACAACCCAAATTAGGTAACATTTACACTTCAATTTAAATTGTTCTAGTTTCTATTTCATTAAAACATTTAGAGTAGTAGGATTGTCTACAATAGGACTGATAAGCCGCGAAACATTTCACTCACTTGATGGAAAACATGGATCATCAGGGTATGTTTCTTTATCATACAGGAAGGGATGATATCGGATGATGCCTTCCACTATGCCTTCTCCGTCAACATGTGCCTTAAACTCAAAACTATCTGCTGCAGTATTTATATACAATGTCTGCATGTCATCTTTGATCTCCCTAAGATTGACAATCTTTGGTACTTTTCCTTTTTCGAACATTGAAATCTGGAAAAAAATAAACCAAGTTGATTTTCCTTAGACCAAAAAACCTACACTAATTAGCATTTCTGACATTTATCTTAACTGTTAGCAAAATGAATTAGTTCCTATGCTGCCATGATAAACAGTATTACTTTTTAAAAATTAAATTACATACATGTCTTAAAATGTTGCTATAGTTCAAAATGCATGATTAAAGAGAAACAGGCACAATATGAAATAAGTTGCCATCAAAGAAGAATTTTGACTAATAAGTATAAAACCTCTCACCTGAATGTCGATGTTGTTGAAAGGGCTTATGTCTTTTGTTACAGCATTAGTTTCATTTCCTTTTGGTCCATGGATATAATAGTGATAGATATGTCTGAAATACATTTTAAATGAAAAACAAATCTCAGAAGCGAAATTTACAAATTGTACATTGTAATTTTCAAAAATCTAAATAAACTTGTATTTTTAATAAAATATAACTTATTCATTGCATTGTTATAAATCAACTCCATGACAACAAGTATATGTGATACAGAAGATTTACTAAAGGGAGTGACTCTTTTTTACTCTTTTCAACTATCATCTCCTTCATGAACAATCCTACTAGAATCAATTTTTTGATAAAATAATTAGAAGCTCTACAAATTGGAAAATAATACATATGTAAAAAAAAAAATTATTGTTGTTACATGGCTACAGATCCTTTACATCAAAGTGCAAACTAATTAAAACTACTGTAATTGTTCTGCACTCTGGAGATTAAAAAGAACTAGAGCCAAAAAACTTCCCACATATTGTTTCTGATATCAGCTTTGTATTGATCATCTAATAGCAACAGAAGCGTTTAACAAACAATCACTATCAAGTTATTTACAAAAAAGTAAAGATACCCCATCTGAATATAGGCAGCAGTCATGGATGTGATCTGCATATTATAAATAATTTTTCTATTTGTAAACATTATTTTCTAATGGCACTTGTGCTCATTTATGAAACTCCAAAAAATCCACACCATCAGATAGATTAATTATTTTCATAGGGATATGAAGTTTGAGAAAACTGAGGAACTTAACCCCATTTACTTCAACTTTTCAGCAAGCTAGCTAATTCTTCCGGCTTCACAGACTGCGTCCTTAAACCTCAGGGTGGCGGTTTGCAGAAGATGAGATTATACAAGCAACAGGACTGAACGTGTGAAGGAAGTTAAATACATCTGCAAGTGTTTACAATCGCTTTGCTTCTGACATCCACTGCAGTAAATGCACCCCAAGGAGAAATCTTTGTTCCCAGACAAAAGCTCCTCATGGTCTCATTGCTCAGGACTTTAGAACAGACTGGTATGTCCAAACTGCTCAGCATTTTGTCTGCATCTCCTCCAGACCTCAAAAGGTGCTCTCATGGCCTTAAGACATAATTATTTTGGGGGTTCATCTCCCCTCCCTCCACTTCAAAGCATCCGGAACAATATGAGGGCTGTGCTGTAGCCCATTAGAGCAGAATGAAACTGCTATCATGCATGTGTGGCAAAAGAAATGGCAGGAGGATATGTGGAGGTGTTTGAGGGGAAAAAGGCCATTACAGCTGAAATAGTGATGTAGGATTGTGTAGCACTGGGAAGCTAAATCTGATTGGTTTTACTGTAATAGCTACAGGGCATATACTTGAATAATTGCACCTGGGTTTCATCTCAAATGGAGGCAGTTCTTTCACTTCAGTAGATTGCTGGAATGAACTAACACACACCTAAGTGCGGGTGTTCACCAGAAGAATACCTAGAAGCTAATGAGGGACTTAAGTTATCTGCCAACATAGATGTACCACTACCTTTTCATAAGGTTAAAAAGGGTTTCAGCCACAAGTTCTTACATGCAACAGTGACTGATGTTTCATATAATAGGGTATTATCTAATCCTTATACTAATCCTCATATTAAGTATTATCTATTATTATTAGATTACAGGTAACACAAAAATAAAATTATAGCTTGAAAATCAAGTTCTATGGTTTGCCAGATTTCAAAATTGGGCCATGGCTTCATAGTTCAGTTTACATTCACAGATAGATCCATCTTAACAGATAAGCCCACACGATTCACAGGCATCACAGACTTCCGCATCTCCAAGCTCTGCAGGCCCACTGATGACACTACTATAGTACTGAGTGGACAGTATTCTATATCTGTCTCCCTCTTAAACTGGGATGAAGCAGCAGCTTGCTTTTTTTTTTTAAAAACAAAAACAAACAAACAAATCCCTCAAAAACTAAACACAAAGCTAGACATCAAGGTTAGGAGCACAGCTGTGAGAACAGTAATTTATCAAGTTTATTAATAATTAGATATCTAATTATTAAATTAATAACTATTAAATAGAATAGGTTACTAATAATTCAATTGGATAATTATGTATCAGTTATCAAGTCATACTGAAACTGATGTTTGTAAACATCTTTGGATGGGGGGTCCCATTCAGTTGTGCTAGTTTCTATAAAATCCGTTAGCTAGGAAGACTAATTGTGGCATCAACAAAATATGTATCAACAGCCTTAACAGGAAAAAAGCCAATGACGAAGTACAAAAAGTAATTCATAATTATCTGACTTTGTTAGTAGTCTACTTTTAAATCAAGTCTTTTAAATCACAACTTACGCCAGCTGCCTTGTCCAAAGATGAAAGTAGTTTTTCAAGTACTGCATATGATCTGGTTGTACACCTGTAATGACAACTGCTGTGAAACTCTCTTTATCCCTTTCTTCTAATATTAGATTATGAAGAAATCTTTCATCATCACTTGTGATGTGAGTAGAGTCAGATGGCTACAAAAAGAGTAAAATAATAAAGGAAGGAATGTAAACTGAATTTCTGAACTCCCATCAGCTTTGAAAAGGATTAAAAAACAGAACAGGAAAAGAATACAGAACACATGACGCTAAGTATCACAAAGGATTAATGCTTAAAATAAAAGTTTCCAAATTAAAGTCAACAAACTGAGAATCTGACATCCCTGATCTAGTTCATTTTCAACTCATTTTCATCACAGCATTTGAAGTGTTCAGTCTAGAAATGCATTTAATCCCGCTTAATGTGGCACTGTGTGATATCCATGTTCTCATCCATCAAATGGAACTATTATGTGTACAAGACAAGTCTTCTTTAAGAAAAACATGCCAGAAAAAAAAAAAATTGCTTTTAAAGGGATAGGTTGCTTTCTATAACAGAAATTGAAGTGGAAGAAACATGCTTTTGCTGCGAAAGAGAAAAGGTGACTCCTCAGTTCCAGCTGAAATATCCAGCAGTCTCACAGAAAAAGAAGTTCCTGATTCCAGAAAGTCCTGACTGTCTTTTCCTGGATGGATGCACTCTACTTTTATGATAGGAGGTTTCTAAGCTGCATAGAAACACAGCGGTTGATGTCATGCTTCATGCTGGGCCGGTGGATAATCCTTTACATTTGGTGCATCCAGAAAAGAAGCTATTTTTAATACAAGGATTGGGATCTTTATAGCAATTGCAAACAATTGGTACAACTGAGAAGATATGCTTTTCCATGCTGTAGTAAATGCAGCTTCATGCCTTGTTTTGCAGGAAAGCAGGCAAAATGGAAACACATCACTAAATTGTGAAAGGATACATCTCCTACCTAACTGTAGGTGGTGAAATATGTTAGTCAAGGGTGTTCTGTTAAGACTTACCTTACCCAGGGAATCAAAGAGCTCTCCTTAACCAACAGGATAATTTAACCAGTTGTGGGAACTTTAATCAAAAAAGACTGCAATTCTTCAAATGCTTTCTTCTGCCCACAGCACAGCCTCTTTTAAACCTAACAGTCTTGCTGATTTCATCCAAGCAAGGGGCTGTTTCTATGCTAGTGATGAGATCACAGATAATAAAGAAAAGCCGGAGTTGCTTGGTCCTCACCTCTCTATGATTTGACTGATGACCTAGAAGCTGCACACCGATGTTGAACAAGTGCTATCCTGTACAACTTACAGAGTGAAAGTACCTCCAAAATGCTGTTCCCAAATTCTTTGGTTGCCTTCCCACTACAGGTGACAAACTCCCATGGCACTTTTCCCTACATTCCTAGCATCCATCTCAACTAGAAAAGCAGTATTTACTTGTTGGCAATATTAAATGGTCCAGGGAAGCGAGTGCAGTAAAGACACGTGCCTATTATCCATCAACAGAAGATGATCGGCTGGGGTGCCATCAGTGCCATTTCTCTTCAGTGTTCTGGCCTTGTTCTAGAATGTCTTAGGTTTGATATTAATTACATCTTGATTTCATTGCAAAAGTAACTTCCTTTACCAACTCAATGCCTCAAAAGATTCAATTATTCTTCTCACACTGCAGTAATCCATTACAACTTCTATTTCTGCCATAGTATTCTCCTGCCCACCTATGTGCTCTGCAGACCATTTTTTAAGACATTAAAGAGACAAATCCACACATTTAATTTCACATCAATATAACGAACCGGCCTGGCTATTTCAACGATTTGTAAAAATTTCTTAGACCTGAGTTGTCTATCCATTATCTCCACACTTCACCTCTATTACTTGAGTGCTTCACATCATCTCTTCCCTCTTGGATATTTACAAGTTATTTTTTACCTCTAATAAAGTTTTACTTGTGATTTCTTTTTTTAACTGTGTCAGCTTAACTTTCATTTTATATTATCACCACAACTTTTCAAACAGTTGATTGCACCACCTTCTTGAATTCTTTAGTAGTATCTACGCATCTTATTCAGCTGGTTTCCTCCAACTAATGTCTGTTAGATTATTTTCTACTTTTCTATCCCCCACCCTCCCCTTTTAATATCAAATGGGGAGGGAAAGTATTTGTGCCCTCTACAAAAAACAGATTTTGTCTGCTTTTATTTTCAGTTTCTATCTCTGTGACTCTACCTTCTCATCTCTATTGCACAGAGACTAAACATAAAACTTGTACATTCCTGATGATTCATTCTTTGTCGCAAGTCACTGACCCAACATTGGCATGCTTATTTACCTCCCGTTCCTTTCTTACTCATACAAAAGGCCAAGAACACTGATATAACCGACAAGATACGTGATGAGGTCTGATTACCTCGTCATACAAGGCACCCACTTATGCTCCCATCTGCACCCTTAGCTATATCTTTGCCTTTATCTCCTTGCTCAAAAATGTCGAAAGAACAGTTCTTTTCAGTCTTCCTCCTTATCTACAGCTTTTTGCTTAAGCTTTTCTTCTTCATGAAAACCCATCAGTACTGTTCATTTTAGTTTTCAACTGAACAGTTCATGTCTTTTACAAAATTAGTGAAGATCTGTGAAACCACTGGGTTTTGTTGATTTGGCTGCACTTTTCTCCCATATGCAAGTTAGTTCTTCTACATACTTCTACATAGGCACAGTTTGTTTCGCTAATTTATTCCTTACTACTTCAGAGAGTGGACATTTTTCTTTATGTTTCATACATTACAAAACAATTGCTGTTCTTAGAAAGGTATTTTAAAATATTTTTCTTAACCTGATATGTCAAACTATACAGCATTTCTGTCCTTTAAGCTAAACTAAAAAGAGAAAAAAGAATCACATACAAATAAAGCCTTATGATATAGTGTCTTCAAGTTTCCCATTACTTCTCTGTACACTCCCAGGTGCAAATGATTCAATAAGATGAAGATATCCTCAGATAAGTATTACAAGAATATTACATAGTGAAATTATGTTAACCTGGGAAAGGCCTTCAATTAAAAAAGAGAAAGTATTAAGGCTATTTACCTTTCTGTTTCGAATGTATCCACTATATATTGCTTCTTTGTTTTTCTCCTTCTTTTCAAAATCCTCTTTAGAAAGGACAAGTTCATGAACATCCTGAGAATCTGCAGGTTTGCTTATCATCTGATTTTATTAAAGAAACAGTATTTAAAATCAAAATAAGATTTAAAAAGTACATAATAAAATAGTTTAATGCCGTGATTAAAAGCTAGGATAGTAACAATCTAATTATGTAAAAATGTTCGAAAATAAAGTTAAAGATCAACATTTACTTACTCTGGCAGACTGTCCAACGAAGAACACTGCTTGTTTGCCTCCAACTCCAAAATATGAGATATCACTATTTAAACTACGAGGCACTGGCAAAGGGCGTACATATCCTGAATGATCACTGAGAGTAAAAGTGCCTTTAATAAATTTTCTCAAGACAAAAGTCATTTAAAAAAAGAAACTTCTGATCTAAAGAGCTTGTATTAAATTCTTCTTGCAGTCACTTTGTTCAAAAATCCTTCACTTTAGACCTATTATAACTGCAACATTAAAATGTGTGTGCTTAAAATTTTTGACATTCTTTTTAAAAGGATGACAGAGTACCTCTTTTCCTAAGTCATCTTATAAGACATTTCTGTCCCTTCTAGCAAACCAAATCTTAGTCATACAAGTTGAACTTTTTAATCTGAATAACTCTTTTGCTTATTACTATCTATGTACAATTTTTTTTTTTTTTTTTTTTTTTTTTACACAAGTTCATATGAAACAGAGGAAAATATTTGACAGGGAGAATCTGATCGAAAAAGAAACTATTACTCTGAAAACTTTTCTCCATTGTTAACTCTGCAACAGGGACATGGTCAACAGGTCTGTGCAATAGGTACTGCGGTAACAGCAATTATATACAGTTTTAATGGGAGAAAGTAAAAGGCAAGTCCCTCAATGCTCTCCCTTTGACCATGGCAAGACACTAACTGTGAAGCTGCTGCAAATGAAAATGGCTTACAAAGCAAGCCTGATCTTTCCGACATCATCCTTTCACAGAAATACTTCTGAGTCAAAATGGGAAATAATGCCAACCAACTATTAAACAGTCTTGGAGAGACTACATATGCCATCAGTAATTAAATTCCATGTCTTTTAAGTCAGCTTTGATGGATGAACAGTCTTACCTAGTTTAAGCAAATAGTAGGACAAACATCTGTTTTTAAATCATAGCAGTCCCAAATGAAAACAAGGTGTACATGGTATCCAGATGTACAGCTATGCTCCCATGGAATAGTATCAACCCACAGTTTAAACCTGTAGCTTAAAAATACTATACGTTTCTACTGTTACTAAATTCACCTACAGCAATTTCAAAAAGCAGTGAATTTCTTTACAAGTGACTAGATGACCCAGAATCACTTTTTATGCACTTACCTCCAGTTGTTTGATAGATATTAGTCGTTCTATTTGGAGATGCTTCCAATGCAAAAAAACCCCTCCTCAGCTATACTATCACTTCCCACTGCCCCATTACTTTTTACACTAGTTTCTCACAGGAAAAATTAGTTATGATTGAGGCTGTGATCCTCATCTTCACATTTACTGTCCTAGGCTTAAGGTATTTAAAAAGTGACTAAAGCTCAAGAACTGTACATAACTGCTTCTCTGGAATTTTCTACACTAGGGTTAAGTCTGGCTATAGAGGTGCAAGATCTCTTGAGAACAGATTCAAAACTGTAAAATGAATTCATATAAGTAGCAAAACCCAACATAAACCTCCACTTTCTTCTTTAAATGCAAAACATTTATTTTGCCTAGCCCCCTTCAAAAAATACAGACATCTTCAGGTATAATTTTGCATTACTTTGTACACGATTAAGATACAACAAAAAAACTCCCAAAACCCTAAACCAAAACCCTGTATCCGTTATTCCAGTAGCATAACAGACATTGAATGCATTGCTTAATGCACTACTGAAAGGCTTTCAGGTAACAGATAAACACACTATAAAAAAAACTCTGCAGAACACAGAATGCCCCTAGCTGTATGTAGGCAAGTCAAAGACAGCTTAGAAAAGGCCACGAGAATAAAAAAATGTTCTCACAGTATCATCATATTAGAAGAGCAGTTTTGTGTTATGAAGCTTCTCTACTTCCTACCTACAAAATGTACATGTCTATTTATATATAATCATAGAATGACAGGTTTTAGCTAAGTGTTGGTGTAGAGATACGTCTTAAAATGATATTCTGTGAACCTTTGCAGAGTCTGCTAATTGTTGTAAAAATGATTAAAACTTTCTAACCTCTCGAAGTCACCTTGTCTTGTAAACTTTGACAATCTATATACAGCCCAGTTGTTAAGCTGTTTAGAAGTCATTCCTCGTCCATTATCGATCACAGCAACAGCTGGTTTTCCTTGGGAGTCATCAAATAACTGTTGGGGGAAAAAAAACAAAAAACAAGGAGCACCAGAAAAAAAAAACCAAAAAGAATAATGCAAACTACACCTGAAAAAAGTAGAATATTTCTATCTTACCAACTTTATCTGTATGCTCCGAATACCAGTATTTCGGCATGTAGCTGACAGAGAATTGT
The DNA here is from genome assembly GCF_018139145.2 of Gymnogyps californianus. Taxonomy (NCBI): domain Eukaryota; kingdom Metazoa; phylum Chordata; class Aves; order Accipitriformes; family Cathartidae; genus Gymnogyps; species Gymnogyps californianus. Next base: position 53,460,205 of record NC_059472.1, on the reverse strand, counting down.
CAATCAACTCAGCAAGGGCAAATGCTAAAGAAATTGAAGAAAAATAACCCTATTAAAATCTTGTTCTCAAAAGATAGCACTCAGAAAACAGACACACACTCACAGTAGTTTCTTCTTAAGCAATAAGGATAACACATTCCCTAAACACAACAAGAGCTAAGCACTGTCAGAACCATCAAAATTATATAACATCTTGATTAAAAAAAAAAAAAAAAAAAAAGAAAAGCTTTTGTACATATACTTTATGATTTATTTCATCACTGAATCTCTCCTGTCTCTGTTGATGGTAAGAACACAATTATTGGAAGTACCTAGGAACAGTGATGAACTAACAGGCTCCTTACCACAAGACAAACTTGTCTCTTTCCATGATTAGGAATGAATTTGTATGATTCATATGGAAGTCCAAAGTATGTAAAAAACTGACTTGACTTGTTAAAATATTGAGGGAAGAATGAACTCATTGAAAAAACCTGAATGGAAATGTTGTGTAACTTCCACAATAGAAAGTTATTTGTTTACAAAAAGAACACAAAGAAATTCGTAAAAATGGTTGAAGAATTTAGTGAATGGTAAATACGACCAAAGTTCCGTCAGATACGTGGCATTACACAGCAGAAATAGTCAGCCAAACTACTTGTACAAGTTTGTTATTTCTAAATATTAACACTTGGAGCGCTTACCTAATTAAAGTTAGGACTACCTAACTTTAGTGAAAGATTGCATTTAATTTAGGACAACAGCATCAATCTGAAAAAAAATACATCAAGTTCGGATTAATTCACTCCAATTGATCAGCCCTAGTGAACAGGCACTTCCATTCAGTCTCTCTGATAAGGAAGTTTTATTCCCTACAATTTGCAAGGTTCTTCAGAATGCTGCAGTGCAAATTACTCTGGCCATACGCTTCAGACATGCAAAAGAAATCCCTTGAGTATTAGTATGATACAGCAACACTGACGCATTGGGCATTTTCCCTCAAGTTGTTTTTGAAGTATAAAAACAGTTCACAGTTTCTTTGCAACTTTATTCACTGCTGACAACAGGAGTTGAGCATCAGCCATGTGATCCATACTTACTATTCCATATCAAAGAACAATGGCCTTTCATCAACACATGAAACTGGTTAGGCATGCCCTTAGAGATTTTGCAAATAAGGAGCATCAGCTGCAATACACTTGCACACATTCAAAATTGCTATTTGCTCTAACAGTCAATTCTAGTACATAATAAACAAAAGTAGACAGTTTAATATAGCTGGTTTGCAAATTTGAATTACTGGTGTGTTGCAGAATTTCACAAATGACTTTACTAAGGTCTCAAAGAGTGAGAATTAGTAACACATTAGAAATAAAAATGTACCCATAATGTCATTACAGAAGTGGATTTAAAAGTTATTCTGTTTGTAGTCTTGATCATTGTAGACTCTTTAGGACTGAAGAGTTATGACCACAAGTAGTACCAGAACTTTAGGACCATTTTAAAGGCTTTTGTGGTAGCAATATGAACACATGCAGTACACTCAGAGCAGAAATCCTCCTTTCCCTGCATCACCTATTGCAGAGTACAGACAAAAATCAAGAATCGACTTAAATGCACATGAAAAGTTTCTCACAAACATCTGAAGCTTGTTCACTCTCTTTTAGAGAGAATGATGATTTAAAGCACCCTAGCAAGCTGCTTTAGCAATAACATGATGGAGGAAAATGTAGGGAAAAGTTTAATTTTCCCTTAGTAGTAGTAAAGTTTGCTTTACTACTAAAAAAATCAATGGACTTCAAAAAGACAATATTGAGATCCCATATTTAAATCACTTCTCTGACTCATGCATAAATATGCTTCAGGCTTTTGGGCACCAGTATGCAGGGAGAGAAAACAGCAAATGTATGTTGATGATACTGCCAGATGGACCCAAACAAAAGTTCAAAATATTTTTAAACTACAGCAAGTTGTCAAGAAACTTTGATATTTAGGCCCACAGACATTGACAGGCATGATCAAAGTCTCTTCCTCTCCTGTGGATATACCTTCTCCTGTTTCAATACTTCTGGAACACAAATCTGTCAAAGATGCTGCTATATTTTACATTCAAACCACATTGTAAAATGCAGTATTTTTACATGCAGATGGCAGATTTGACCTTGATACAAAATCTCTGGATAACACAAGAGGTTATCATTGGAGTTATGTACAGGGAAATGATCATAATGTGAGGCAACAGAAGTGGAAAGTGTCTTTTATGAAGAAAAGGAGGGAAAAGGAAAACAAATCATGCGTGTGAGGAACTAGAGGAAAACTGAACATATGCATGCATTATCCTTTTTCATCTCATATTATTATTCTGAAGCCTACTGAGAGAAGGAAAAGGAGGTTTTCCTACCAAGGGAATGTTCAGTATTTCGTGGGAGATGAGTGGCAGGTACAAATTATGTGAACACTTACAGTAAGTGCAGTATTGAATGACTTCATAAAGATCTTATGAGATGTAAGTTTCTTCTGACAAACCAACTGTTTGATTGCAGTGCTGTTTATTACCATGAAAACAGAGTGAGAGTTGGATTGTTATGCACATACTGGGGAATTTCTCCAATGTAGAAAAGTTACAGTCCTCAGTGTATATTAATTTTATTTCTTGATTTAAAATTTAAATTTAAAAAAAAAAAAAAAAACACCAAACCAGCAACACTGAAACCAACTCTTTACAAGTATATTTCTAAACTGAAAACTCATTTAAACATTTGTTTTCTTGACATAAGAAACCATAAAAACAGAAGAAGGAACTTCTTCAAGTTCTGTTGTAGAACTTGATGACCATGTATCATCTTGCATTTAATGCACAAACCTGTTTGTTTAAATACTACCATAAGTAAACCTAAATGGATGATACTCGACTCTGACTCTAAAATACTCTTTTTCTTCTCAGATGAGACTTTTTTTTTTTAATAGAGGAACAGGGACTGGGAGTTTTGATAAACAGAGAAGAATGAAAACAAGAAACCACAGACTACGTATACCTCTTCAAAGCTTAACAGTTCTAAAACAAGGTGGTAATAGTAACTATAACTATACGACAGAGGATTAGATTTCTCCATTTCGCTACCCTTCATCTCTCCATTCTCGCAGTATAGGCCCTTGCTCCCAATTTCCAGCTCTCATCATCTTCTTGTCCCACAAGTTTTATTGTGCTAATACTAGCAAAATAGTATTAACTCCTTGTCTACCAATGTTATACATATTTAAAAGGGAAACATGAATGGATAGTAGCAAAAATCCTTGGTTTTTGCAGCTGAACATCAAATAACAGAAGGTTCTGTGTCCACACCGTTGCACTCAACACCTCACATCATCTTGACATGCCACAGAATTGACAGTTTTCTTTTGTTCGTTATTCTTCTGTCTCAGTGGATGGGCTGCATGTTTTGATATTGTTTCCTACTTATATTCTCATGCTTAAGTACTTTTATTAAAAAAAAAATTTAAAAATAAAAAAAGTCATCCAATGTGGTTGCTAAAGGTGCACTCCTTCAAATCAAGGCTGAACTACTCTACAGTTTCAGGAACGTACTATGGTTTGACTGCCAGAAGTGCTCCTTTGAATCTCGTCAAATTCTGTGACTGAAAGAATGGGAATGCTTCCAGTTAACATGAATCTAGCAATGAGAACAATATTTCTACCTGCAACTTTTGAAATATATGCATTTACCTAAAAATGCTATTGTCACACTTTTTTTCCCTATGAGTCAGCATTAATGTCTGTGAACTAACAGTAATTCATAGAATCATGGAGCAATCCAGGTTGGAAGGGACCTCGAAAGATCATCTGGTCCAATCTTTCATGGGAAAGGGAGCCTAGATCAGATTATCTAGCACCCTGTCCAATCGCATCTTGAAAACTTCCAATGATGGGGACTCTACCACATCCCTGGGGAGGTTGTTCCAATGAATGACTGTTCTCACTGTAAAAAATTCATTTCTTACATCAAGGTGAAATGTCTCCCAGTGCAACTTGTACCCATTGCCCCTTGTCTTCTCCATGTGGCTCCTTGTGAAGAAAGAGTCTCTGTTCTCTTGGTAGCTGCCCTTCAAGTACTGGAATACTGTGATGAGGTCCCCCCTGAGCCTTGCCTTCTCCAGGGAGAAAAGACCTAACTCCTTCAAGCCTTTCCTCACAAGGCAGGTTCTCCAGCCCTTTGATCATCTTTGTGGTCCTCGGTTAGACCCTCTCCAGTCTGTCCATGTCTCTTTTGAACTATGGGGACCAGAACTGGACACAGCACTCCAGGCATGGCCTGACCAGTGCTAAGTGGGATGATCACATCTCCATCTCTGCTAGTAACGCCCCTGCAGATGCAGCCCAGGATCTGATTTGCCTTTGTTGCTGCAGCGGTGCTCTGCTGACTCATGTTCAGCTTGTTGTCCACCAGGACCCCCAGGTCCCTTTCAGCAAGGCTGCTCCCCAGCCACACAGATCCAAGTCTGTACTGGGCTCTTTGGTTATGTCGTCCCAGGCACAAGACTTTGCACTTGTCTTTGTTAAACTCCATACAGTTCTTGCTTGCTCACTCTTCCAGCCTGTCCAGCTGGAAGAGGCCTTCCAGCCTCTTTGTAAGATGGCTCTCTGTTCTGATGTGTTTACCTCACCATCCAGTTTAGCATCATCAGCGACAGTGATAAAATCACAAGAGAAGTATCTCATTCTACTGCTTTTGTTCTTATTTCTCTTGTAGCCTCCATCATATATGGAAAAACACAGTTTTTAACAACAATTAACTTCAGAGTCCCTTGAATCCAGGATGAGAGTGGAAGAAACAACAATACAAACCATTTGCCAATTAAAAAAAAAAATCTGACAGGTAAAATTAGCAGAAAAGACAAGCAGCTAGAGATCAGAGTAGCGTAAGATAAGATGCTAACCAGCTACCCCAGCATGGCTTCAGCATCCATAACATGTACCTCCCAGTAAGCCACAGTGCATTTCACTGAAACATGACACAGGAGCTAGGGGTATGATTTTACAGTGTTTCATTTTCAGCAGAAAGAATTACTACTGTTCAGCTTGAAGATACATCACCGTGGCACAATGTGGTGGGTTGACCCTGGCTGGATGCCAGGTGCCCACCAAAGCCGCTCTCTCACTCCCCCTCCTCAGCTGGACAGGGGAGAAAAAATAAAACGAAAGGCTCATGGGTCGAGAGAAGGACAGGGAGATCACTCACCAATTACCGTCATGGGCAAAACAAACTCGACGTGGGGAAAAATTGGTTTAATTTATTACTAGTCAAATCAGAGCAGGATAATGAGGAATAAAACCAAATCTTAAAAACACCTTCCTCCCACCCCCTCCCTTCTTCTCAGGCTTAACTTTACTCCGAAGTTTCTCTACCTCCTCCCCTCCCGAGCGGCGCAGGGGGATGGGGAATGGGGGTTTGGGTCAGTTCATCACACGTTGTCTCTGCCGCTCCTTCCTCCTCAGGGGGAGGAGGACTCACACTCTTCCCCTGCTCCAGCATGGGGTCCCTCCCATGGGAGACAGTCCTCCATGAACTTCTCCAACATGAGTCCTTCCCACAGGCTGCAGTTCTTCACAAACTGCTCCAGCATGGGTCCCTTCCACAGGGTGCAGTCCTTAAGGAACAGACTGCTCCAGCGTGGGTCCCCTGCAGGGTCACAAGTCCTGCCAGCAAACCTGCTCCAGTGTGGGCTCCTCTCTCTCCACGGGTCCACAGGTCCGGCCAGGAGCCTGCTCCAGCACGGGCTTCCCATGGGGTCACAGCCTCCTTCAGGCATCCACCTGCTCCGGTGTGAGGTCCTCCACGGGCTGCAGGTGGATATCTGCTCTACCGTGGACCTCCATGGGCTGCAGGGGGACAGCCTGCCTCACCATGGTCTTCACCATGGGCTGCATGGGAATCTCTGCTCTGGTGCCTGGAGCACCTCCTCTTCCTCCTTCTTCACTGACCTTGGTGTCTGCAGAGCTGTTCCTCTCACATATTCTCACTCCTCTCTCTCTGGTTGCAACTGCTACTCCCCTGTAACTTCTTTCCCTTTCTTAAATATGTTATCCCAGAGGCGCTACCACCGTTGCTGATGGGCTTGGCCTTGGCCAGCAGCAGGTCCGTCTTGGAACCTGCTGGCATTAACTTTATCGGACATAAGGGAAGCTTCTAGCAGCTTCTCACAGAAGCCATCCCTGTAGCCGCCCCGCTACCAAAACCTTGCTACGCAAACCCAATACACACAAATACAATGATGAGGTATGATATTTGCCAGCTTCATATGGTTATATTCTCCAAATGAACTGCCCCACTGTTGACAACTCTTTGCTATGCAATCAACAATCTTACTGTCATGAAGAGTAGAGGGAAGAAAAAAAGCTCAACATATAAAGAAAAGGAAAATGTATGTTTGACACACACACAACCCACCTTTATCCATCCACCAATCCTTATTGATCTATACCTTTGCAGCTTTCTCTCTTTTACTTTACACCCCTTTGGTACTTTGTTCCTGCGTTATTAAGTTCTTGCCCTTGGAAAGCATTTTTAATACTTGCCCTGGATGGCTCACAACAGCTGGTTGATCTCCAAGGACTACCTCCTCAAAGAATAAGAGTAGTTCACTCCACTGTGCAGAAACTCAAGTAAGTGTGGCAGAAGGCCAGAACTGATGAATAAGACTCCTGACCAAGTTCAAATGCTGATGGGAAGTATGCATAAGGTTGAAGAGGGGATGGGCTACCCAGCAGGAATACCGAGACACTGACAAAGTGTCGAACAGTCAGTCAAGGGAAGTGATTCTTCCTCTGTATCCAGTCCTGTGAAGGTCCCTCTGGATGGCATCCCCTCCATCCATGGGACTCAAGAGATGTGGGAAGAACAATTGCCAGTGAAAACTGAGGAAAAAAAATTGTTTAGTACTTCAGTCTTCTCCACGTCAGTCGTCACTAGATCTCCCCCTTTCATTTATTGGGGGGGTACAATTTCTTTTGTCTTCCTTTTCTAACATACCTGGAGAAACCCTTATTATTATTCTTCACATCCGTTGCCAAATTTAGCTCCAGCTGTGACTTAGCTTTCCTGATCCCATCCCACATTCCCAGGCAATATCTCTATATTATTCCCAGCATGCATGCCCCTGCTTCCACTGCCTATGCATTTTCCTCTTGTGTTTTAGTTTGACAAGGAGGTCCTTACTCAGCCATGCTAGTCTCCTGCCTTCCTTGCCCGAGATCTTGCACATGGGAATCAATAGTTCTCGTGCTCTAAGAAAAAAGTCTTTAAATAGCTGCCAGCTCTCTTCTGCTCCTTTATCCCTGAGGGCTGTTTCCCAGGGTGTCCACTCCCTTAAACAACTGAAAGTCCTGACTATACTTTTCACCTAGCCTATATTCCTCAAGATCACGAATTCCACCAGGGTATGATCATTACAGCCCAGGCTACTAGCAATCTTGACCTTTCCAGTAAGTTCCTCTGCGTTGGTAAGCAACAGGTCCAACTAATGCATCTCCTCTGGTTAGGCTTTCCATCACCTAGATTAGGAAGTTATCCTTAAGAGTCTTCTAGACTGCCTGCAGCTTGCTGTGCTGCTTTTCCAGCAGATGTCAGGGTGACTGAAGTCCCCTAACATGATCAGGGCCTGCAAGTGTGATGCTTCCTGTAGCTGAAATAAGAACACTTCAATCAACATCCTCCCCTTGATCAGGCAGCCTGTAGTAAACACGAACCATGATGTTCACTTTGTTGGCTTGGTCTCTAATTTTCACTGATAGGCTCTCGACTTGTACACTGCTGTTTTTCAAAGACAGTTCTGTGCAGTCAATCCTTTTTTTTTTATGTAGAGGGCAACCCGCTCACCTTTCCTTTCTTGCCTGGCCCTCCTGAACAGTTTATAGCCATCAATTGCAGCACTCCAATCATGTGAGTCATCCCACCAAATTTCAGTGATAGTGATTAGATCATAGTTTTCCAGCTGTACAGTGGCTTCCAGCTCCTCCTGTTTGTTATCCATGCTGCATGCATCGGTATAGAGACACTTCAGTTGGACTGCTGACTGTCTCACCTTTTTGGTGGAACCTTTTTGGAGGGTTGAGGTCATTCCTCACTACTCCAGTAGGTGCACTCATCCACCCTGGTGCTTGTGAGTACACTAGTGTCACGGCTTTGCACCCCAACCCCCAAGTTTGTTAGTTTAAAGCATGATTCACTAACTCAGCCAATCTGCCAGCAATGCTTTATGATATCTCCCAGCATACAAAGTAGGGTCAACAGGTGAAAAAACTGGTAACTAGTTCAACACATACAAAAAGACATGACACCTCACATCACATGCAATTAAGCTGGGGGCTCAATACCACAAAATATTGTGAATGCTAAAGATGTTATGTGGTTCAGAAAGTAACTGGACAAGTTCATGGAAAAGAGCAGTCCATAGATACGAACTCAAAAGTCCCTGAATCACTTTCGTTGCATCTCTGCATGGCCTTTCTGTTCTCCTAGTATTTCTCAGGTATCTGATACTGGCTGCTGGTAGGAACAAAGCGCAGATCCAGACAGAATGCTTTGTGTGGTCTAATACAGCAATTCCTGTGCACAGAGATACACATATCACTGACCAAACTATTAGTGCACTTTGAGCACGGTACCCTCAAACCTGAACCAAAACACTGTCTTTTGCAGGGCAGGAAACAAATGAAGCGCAGAAAAAGGGAGGGGGCAAAAGGAGACTGGTACTTAAAAATACAGTTGCTATTTATAGACATTGTTGAGATTGTTTTGAAACAGAAATCGCTGTGGGAATGGTATAATGCTTGAGTCTTGACGTTTGCATTTTTTTCTATACAATTTTGAGCCTGCTGTACTTAAGATGTACATACTTAAAAAGTACTCATAGCCACAGACAGAATTTTCAGAGAACCCATAAACAGAAACTGATTTTTTCAATAAAACAATACAAAATGCTGGTTACGTATTTAATATACCAGTTAGATAAAAACTAAAGCAGCATCTTTTTAAAAAAATACTTGCTATTGTTGGTAAGCCAAGCCCTGTAGAACCACAGATTGGAGAGCAGACCAAATTCTATGGTAGCTCATACAAAAACTGTTCACCAAATTCAAACACAAAGTCTATTGTAAGTGCAGGAGACAAAAACCTGATAACACAAATGCTGACCTGTCTGGACAACATGTGCAAGATTATCATCAAGACTAAAGTCATTTTCCTTCTAAAATATTCAAACTTCTTAAAGAAGTATTTGAGGAGGTACCTCTGTAAATCTGGATTCTTACACGGCCATTTTGAGTCATTTTTAAAAGAAAATTTTGTATGAAGAACATAGTTAATTTTTCTTTCACAGTTAAGACTATATTTTTTCCACCAGCTGTAACTAAAAGTTAAATTGCTCATAACCACATTATATTCATATAAACATCATTTACACAAGATTATTTTGGAAGGTACTTACGCAAAGGATTTTGCCCTTCGCTGGCATAGTACTCGTACATGCCACTTTTGACAAGTGTATCGTAGTGGGGCAGGAAGTCAATTCGCTCCTTGGTTGCCGAAAGCAGCATTTGATCAACTGACTGTAGCAGATACAAAGTAACTCCATCTTGAACAAGTTCACCTGTGGTGAAGATTAAATGTAAAGTATATTGAAGAGCACTGCACCGGGCAATTTCTGCTCTCAAAACCAGTACAGGTTTAGCCTCAGGTAACCTCTGTATTTTCTCAGGCGTTGACTGCTCAGCATCCTAGCCACAACATTTAATTTAAAATCTTTTCATGTTTCCAAGCTTAATAATGCAAGTTTTCTCAGGTGATAGCTATTTACATGCCATTTTTTCCTATCGTTTACAGAATCTGTGATGGAAGGTAAAAAAATACCTTGTATAACTGTCATCACACTAACGAGTAGTTTTTAACAACTTGTTTGTGAAAGTCAATTTTGTAACAATTCTTGGCAAGCTATTATAGGATTTGTACTTCCAGTTAATTATTGCATGTCATAGAGTATAAACAATCATCATGCGACCTTTACAATCAATATAAGAAATAGCTGTATTTATTTTGCCATCTAAGATACTTACTGAAGTTGTCTTCTGTAATTTCCTTCCTGTTTGTTGTGGTGATAACAAAGGTTTCATCAGTAGCTATGCCAAATGCCTACAAAAATTGGAGGTTATTCAGTTATAACTAAGTACTCCATAAAGTAATCAGACAAATAAAAAAAAAAAAAAAGCAGTCTTCCTATTCACTTTGCCACAAACTACTGAGAAGGGACCAAATATTTTTCCCATATTAACTCAGAACACAGTTTAATTCCAGAACTTAACTTCATTTGCTTTCTCAACTTAGCGAAAACTGTCTGTACTAGAATAGTTTGGGTTTTTCACCTGCTTAAAATATGTTCTAGCGAGCAACAGGAATTTTAAGGCAGAGGAACTGTCTTACGGGTAATCACCTTGAGGGCTGAGGAGTGAGACTGAACAGCTCTACTTCAGACTGCGCAACTACAACAGCAATAGTCATGATCTAGAGGCTGTCCCATATTTAATCGCACTTTTTTGAGACATTAAACCAACCAAATATTTCTTAATGTTGGATACACATTAAAGTCTTTGCTCTTCAATTATGTCACACATTTAAAAAGAAATAATCAAGATTTCTTTTAGAAAATTCTTTACCATTAAAACACTGAAGTATATTCTTCTGAACCTAAACAATCTTTGCCACTTTGCTGCCTCCAACTTTTGAATATGTTTCTGTATCTTTGGACTTTTTATCCTGCTTTCTACATACATTTATATGCCTCTACATCTGCCCTGATTTTTGCACCCTGACGTCCAACACTAATCTCTTTCTCAAAATAATAAACTAAATATCTGTATTTTCTCCTGCCTTTCCAGGTCTTTGAAACTCAAGTAAAAGTCAATTCTGGTCTTGTTTAACTCCATCAACCCCTTCAGTCCTGTGGTCATGCCTCTGATAGGTGCTTTCTGCACTTTTAGCCAGATTCTTCTGTGAAGCTCTTGCATTCCCTGTAGCAGCTTGCCCTCATCATTTCCCATACCTCTCTCCTTCCATCCCTAGTACTCAGACTCACAAAAATATTTAAAAAACACTGCCTAAGGTTTCTCTAGAAGTTTGCTTTCCATCTTTCAGTTACCTTCTCCCTAGTTGCGGCTATGTTAAATACACAGTTAGTATCCATCAGCACAATTAGCAAAATTGTCAAATTTCTCATAGCACTTGGTGCAAATGAAACAAATGGAGATGTCACAGAGAGACTGATGTTCAGACTTAAGAGTCTGGAGTAATTATTACTTTTTAACTCTTCCACGTTCAGATCACTTCAACTTAACCTCTCACACTACACAAATTTCCACATGGCAAACCTGTGCAGGAAAAAAAAAAGCACGAAAAACAAGCACTAAAAAATATCAATACTATAAAACTAACATCCTACTGTGCCATTCAAGGTTAATGGTTAATATACAATAACTGGGGAGTTTTACATTTGAAAACATAGATAAGCATCTTTTCCCTCCAGGTATAATTACAGCTTCCCTATTTTCTCTACCTCCCAAAAGCTCTTCTGCTCTCAAAACCTTATGAAGAGTGCAGTATTTACTTTAAGGCAGCAAGAAGTTAGGATGAGGTAGTGCATGCACAAGACAGCAGCCTGCTAACAGAGCAGGGGCAGCCTCCTCCTTCTGGTCCTCTTCCCCATTCCATGGGTGAGCCTCAACTAAGCCGACTGCAACAGCCTTGCAGGCAGAGCTACACCTGCATTTCCTGGGTGAGCCCAGCATTACTGTATCTACTGGCAGCAGGTCTTTTCCGCTTTTCTCCAAATGGCTGTAATTTCGAGATAAGCTACTAAGCAGGTTCATGGACCAAGTCTGGCAGTCCTAACTGCAGATAACTTGTTTTTCTTGTCCATGCTGGAATTTAAGAGGCCACATCCTTTGTAAACTTTGGCCAACTTTGAAAATTTCTCAGTTTGAAAGCTTCACTTGTATATAAGACCTATTTGTTTTACTTCCTTCTTCCCTCTGTCATATACTCTTAGTTATCCCAGCCCCTGTCTCTTCCCATTATGCCAGGTAGCGGTGAGGTGGCTGCACAGTTGTCCAAATATGTGGATGTGGTCTTCAGGAAGATGAGCTGGTCAGTCCTGAATAAAAGTGAACCTACTGCATAAGTTACTTGAACAGTTGATGATGTTTCATTTCATTTTGATAAACAACGTTTGGCCAAATGTTTCATTTCTCACTAAGATTCTCGCATGTAAGAGACATCATGGTATTCTTTGCTGACTTGATATAAAGATCAGGTTTCACTGCTGAGCCCCTTTCAGACTAGGATTGTGTCCTTTTTCAGATAAGCACTGAAGACACACCCAATTCTTGACCTCAAAAGATTCATGTGACAACCTAGCAGTATGTTCAGATTATAAATCTGTTGGTTATTCTTTTGCAAATTGTTCAGATGCACAATCACGATAGAGCTTTTGATGTCATCAAAATCTTGAAGAGTATAATGGAATCACTATACTCAGAAATGCCGCTGCATATTCGCAATGAAAGCATGTTTGGAGGTTATTGTGTTAAAACAACTAAGCAGAAAGCTTTTATTTTTTTGGATACAAAAGAAAAGACTTTTGGGAAAAAACAGAGACAAGCTCCAAATTAATCCACAATCTAGGAGAAAAAAATAATAATTGTATGTTCTCTAAAAAGAGAGGTAGATACGTGAAAAGACGAGGATTCCTAAACTATTGGTTATATATGATCACTACATGCAAATGCAAAAGTCAAAATGTTACAAAGATGAACAGTTATATGCATACAAAAGAGAAAAAAAGCTGCCTAAACCCTAAAAAGTATAGAACATTATATCAATGAACCAAATTTTGAATATTCTGGGAAAACAACCATAGCTGTTCACTAAGAGCCATTTAAATTGTTTGTGAAGCCACACTTGGAGGTGTACCGAGTGTATACTGCAGGGTTTTGCTGCCAGAGAGCTGTAGGGGTGACCAGTGCGGGAGGAGGCCATGAATTGCCGAGCCAGCCGTAGCCAGTGCCAGATGGCTCTCAAACTGATGGAAACAACCCACTGCGCACCAAAATTTCAACCAGAAGGGCACATGGTGCTGCTGCTCAAACGTACTGGGAGAGAAATAGAGGAGAACCGAGAAGCAATAGAGGAGATGCATCAGAGGAGACATTGCTAGGGACAGCACTGCAGACACATTGAAAGGAGGGGCTCCATGCCATAGAAGGGATGGCCCCAAAGGTACTGGGGCCCATGGTGGATCCATGTCAGGGCACGGAATTTGCCCTCTCTGTCCTCCTACTCCCACAGGGCTGTGGACTGTGGGCAACCCACAAGAGCAGAAGAAAACCAATAAAGAGCAAGGAGGAGGAGGAGGAACAGAGAGAAACCCTGCACATGGCCCTGACCTCTTGCACTGCCTGTTGCCTCACCAAAGGAATTGGGATTGACCGAGCGTTGCGCACGGGGAGAACAAGGGAAGCTTAGATTAAGAATGGGGGAAGAGATGTGTATGACAGAAGATGAGCTTGGAGAAGGGGGAGGAAAGGCATTTCCCTAAGTGTTTAATTGCCCCCCCCAATCAGTAATCAAAAGTTTGTGTTAACTGGCAATAAGTTAAATTAAAAAAAATTCCTTGAGTCAAGCCTGTTTTGCCCGCAGCAGGATGTCAGTCATTATAGCTATGAAATGATACATAAGCCAAAAAGCTGTCTTTGTTCAAACAAAAGAAATGCATTCTTTATAAACTGGAGGCTCAGTCTGGAACACTGCCTATGTTTCATGATAAATAAATAAAGCTAATAGCTCTCAATTTGTTGGTGGATGTTTATGACATGAGATTAATATAATGCTAAAAGGTAAGAGTTTTAAACAGCGAAATGAATGCCAGATGCCCAAGAAGCTTTCAGCAGAGCAATTTACAGGTATGATATACGAAAGTGTGAATGAATTGTGATCTCTCTAACCCTTAAATCTGAATCAAGAAGCAAGGTTCAATTTATATACTTGCTTCAGTCATAGGTTTTCTTTATAAACTAAAAAAAACCATCAAAACAAAACGAGCCCACAAATCACAGACAACTCCTCAGCAGCCAAGACTCCTTCAAATAGGCCTCAGTTTCTTTTCTCTTTCACATATTAGCACATAAGCACCAAAGCAAGTTTTGCTGCTATTTGATCTGAACACGCACTGCAAAGCTTACCTGGCTACTAAGACAACTAGAACACTTAACATGAAGTCAATGTACATTTTGCCTCTAAATTTACCATCTGCCTTGGAAAAGGTGTTCAACAACCAAATGTTCAACTTTGTGTGTATACCACCACAGCTTGCAATAACATGGATAGGTTCGAAGTGGTAAGTGAAAGAGAAATAACACACTGTAAGCACAGAATCACTGGTCTGCTTCCAGCGGTCCTCCAGTCTGTTATCATAAAATAATAATTTCTGGTGCTGACTTTTCAAACTAAAGGAATGGAACAGTCTCACACATGACAGATGTAAAACAGTGAAACCGAAACTACAGTATCTTTAGAGAAGACATTTAACCCCTTGCAATCCAAACTTTTCCAACACAAACAGTTGTTTCCTACAATAAGCAACTTCTATACCTTTAAAATGCTCTGTCTGCTCCTACGGTAACCATTCCCAGCAGGCAGACACATGAGAATGATGTGAAGAACTGGCCTCAGAGCTTGGTGATGTAGCTAAGGGATAACAGGGACGTAACAGCCACGCAGCCACCTTCCACAAAGTGGCACCTAGCCCAGAAATAATCTTCTGGCTAACAGAATTGTATTGCCAATACAAACCTCTTAAAGGGCACTTGAACTGTATCAGTTAAATGTAAAGAGATCTGGCAATGGCATTTTCAATGCTGTCCTTTATAGCTACTCATTTTCACAAAACTTATCTACATACCCCAGCTACCTAAGGGGATAAAAAAACAATTCAGCTTTAATTTGAGTATTTCACATTGATCCAGCGGCTCCTTTGCAGGAACTTGTTCAGGAATCTAAAAAAGCTGAATGTCTCATGCTATTTGCCAATTTATCACCTGAAAGATACACATTTATCAGTTAGCTATCCTGCTTTATGCCACATTAAAAAGAATTATCAGTCCAAATTGAGAGAAATCTGTTAGATCATCAAATGGATGAAACTATAAAAGACATTTAAGGAAAAGGATTTTATTCTCAAACCTCAGATTTTCAAACCAAGAGCTGTCTTTCAGTAGTGCTTTTGGACACTGAGGTATTCGTATCGTCTCTCTCAATTATTGGTACAACTAGATAATATTAAGGTCATTCATATAAATTAGCAAATACAAAAACTAAGATATAAACAGATTAAGTGAAGGCAAAGACCTTGCTGGAAGTAATTGAGAACAACTGTATGTAACTTCTAAGAGTGCTAACAAGATAAACTTTTCCAGTCTACTGTTGGGTCAGCTAGTCTCAAAATGATGACAACCTGCTGAAGATCTGGTAGCGAAGATCTGGTACTGAGCACTCATGGTAGGAGAGCAAGTATGATAACAATCATGTTTAATCATAATCTGAATGAACTTGCCTAATGTCAGAACACAAACATATATCATCTTTGGACACCAACAGAAAGGGGATCCAAAAGTCTCTAAAAAAGCAGTTGCATTCAAAAAAGACAGAAATTATTTCTAAGCATTTCTTGGAGCTCAAAGCAAAGAGTTGTATATTACAGAAATATAGGAACACTCAGTAGCTGTATCTTCTGGGCAGATGGTCACTAGAGACAACCTACAGACAAAAACCGGCAGTGAACATTAGTGTTCTGAAACATTTTACAACCATCCTTTATTGACAGAGTCATCTCCATCAAAGAATGAATTACAGAAGACAACATTTGCAGAACTTGAAGTGCCTTGTCCTCTGTCCTACTTAAAAGTTTCACTACTTTCAGAAGTTCAATTGATACACTTCTGAATATTTACAGAATGATATCAAAGAAAGGTATTAAGAAGTGAATAGATGGTTCAACAGAAACACTAAGCATTGCTACCTATCACAACATCCAGTAACAGAAGAAGATTTTACACAGTATCTTGAAGTAAAGCTTTATCATAATTTTGGTGGAAAAGCAGAGAGAAAAAGAAGAGAGGGAAATTGCATGACAGAAGCTTTCTACAGAAGCCACATACATAAATCTATGAAATCTTGTCCAGAACAATGAGTTAACTCAGACATCTTTTCAAGATTTGTAAGATTTAACAAGTGGAAAGAAGCTGGGGACCCTAGAATTTATGCAGAGAGCATGCTGTCACTACTAGACTTATTCAGAGTCTAGACAAATATAGTAACTTTCACAAGCCATTGTGTCTAAAAGCACAATCACAAATATTAATGAGTGCAGCTATCAGCCAAAATTTTGACATCAACTCCATACTGCTTCCACCATGAAAATACTTTGTATGGCATCACTTGCTAAAGCAACAAGAATTTGGAAGTCACTCTTCAAAAGCAAAAATACTTGGTCACATCTAAAAAGCTGCACCTGGATAACTAATGCTAAAGGAATGCAGACACTCTGCATCTGACCATGTCATCAGCACTCGAATTTGAGCAGGAACTTAAAAACCACACAGCTTTCCAAATCAGTCAACACATAATAAGGTAGTACCTAAGTGCACAAAGGTATGCAAACTGCATCCTTCTTCCCACTGAAATGTCAGTAAGAAAGATGCTATACAAGCATTTCAGTGAAGCCTGAAATACAATATGACAGTTTTGGAAAAAACTCACGGTATTGTTGCATCTTATACATACCTTACAGTACCTCCAACAGTTTCTTTAAAAATCAAGGAAAAACTTGTTTTGTGTATGCACGGCATGTTTAAAATTTATCTATTTTTAGTTTCTGATTATACAGAATCTTGGAAAGAGAGTAAATGAACATAGGTTTTATAATACAAAAAATATAATTATTGCAAGATGGACTGATTTCATCATTAAGAATAGAAGTACTTTTATTGAGCAAATTTATCAGAACAGTATCTTAGTAAGTAATCCAAATACCTCTTCAATACATTTAAGAGTTACCCTCTGCTGATACAAACAGCAGAAGTTGCTAATACTTTTTCATTGATCACAAATAATTTCATTATACACTATTTATTAGGCATTGGTAAGCAAATATTCACACAAAAAAATATTATACATTTCTTGAGTTTCCACCACAGCTATGCTTCTTCTCCATACTCCCTCTTAATGAACATCCTTTTTTGCCTCTTAGCTTATTGATACACTGGAATTTATTTTGGTGGACTGGCAAAATAATCTGTTTAAACAGTAGGTAGACTGTTAGGATACAATGGGAAGCTCAACAAAAGATGTGACAAAAGATTAAAAGCAAAATATTTTGTTTTACTACGATGTCTGAATTTTGAGTATTTACTTAAATTACAGATATTTACTTTTTACACAGATTACAGATCTATACTCGCTATATATTTCTTCAAACAAGGAGGTCACAACAATGATGAGAAGTTTCAAAAGAATTAAAGAAGCATTTACAAATGCATTCAATTCCTATTTAAGTAGTAACTTTAGTAAACTTAAGTAAAAAACTTAAGTCATTTTAGTACCACTAGCTCTCTTCAGACTGGCACTTCACCTCAAAGTCTCTCAAAAACCCCTTCACACATAGCAAAACTTCGCTGCAGTTTTCAGCGCAGATACAGAGGTCACACTCCTTTTAAAGTGGAAAGGTAAGTGCCTGGAAGGATTCCTGCCAGCTTAGCAACAAACTGAAGTGCTCCAGCTTCACTGTGTACCTGGACAACGTGAGCAAGGGATCTTGGATTAGCTGCCAACAAAGTTCAGCTCCATCCTGCTCACTGCAGGTACATATTTTCCAATTATACTCTAAACATCAGGACAAGCAGTGGGGCATATACTTCACAGAAGACAAAAGGAAGGTGTAGCACTCCCAAGCAATAGCACTCCCAAGAAGCGGTGAAACTCCATATTTAATTCACTTATTCACCTTAAAACTTCATGGTTCTGGGGACTGAAATTACATGACTGCTCCACATATGCTCGACAGTGCTCAAATGGAATAATCAAGCTAACAGATCATTTGTAATTAAGAGGTTTCCGCTTTAGGATTGATCACCTCAAGGAAGAAGAATGAATACTATATATGCTCCAGCTTCTTTTATAAGATTTCTTTTTTTTTAATCTCCCCCCCCCCCCCCGCACACTCAGAAGGAAAGGCTAATTTATCAGTATATAAAGCCACAACCAACCACACTGCCATGCATTAATTTGTTGTTAGGGGACAGTAAAAAAAGATTCATGAGGTGACAATAAATATTTGCTTCAAAAAAAAAAGTTTCAAAAATTAATAAAGAATATTTTAATAATAATGGAGGAATATTTTATATGATGACAGAGAGGACATAAATCAGCTCCTAAATCAACCTGTCAGTGGCTGAATCTCTTGTCTCAAGAATCAGTTATTTTGCTACACAAACAGGAAAATACCTTCTCTCTGCATTATGAAAAAATGTAAGTCTCAGAAGTAGCAGCCTAAGACCACGCCTTCAGGCATTCAAGTATTTTCAACTCAGAATCATCACATACTGCAATGAGGTTTAATTTCATTATTTTTTCAAGATTTACATTCTCCTTTGACTCCTACATATCCAGTTATATCCAAAGGAATTCTCTTACGCCACAGGAAGATGTTCACAGCAGAAATAGTTCCAACAGCTTAATATTTCTGGTGCCCTTGTCAGACATTACCACCCCCACAGTCCAGTTGGCAGACTGGAAAATGTATGTGCACCTTCGCTGCTACAGTAGAATCACTCAGTCGCACGACAAACTGCCGACAAAAGTCGATGTAAAGCTGAGCCTCTACTGAGGCTGAGCCACCAGACAGGATACCCATGGAAACAACACTGCTAGGTATGCGGCATTTGCCTGATCACACACTCAGATGGTCTCTAATAGCTTTTATTGGAGAAAAGCAAATGCAACATTCCACTTCATCTTTGCCTGAACAACTCCAAACTCGCTTATCAAAAGAATCTTTCTTCCTGAACTTTCATCACTTCCCTGACACGTTTTCAGCACCATGAAGTGGGGAAGTCTGTCCCAATCAGGTGAACCCATTCATAGCCTTTTTCCTGAAAGTAGTTAGTTGCAACTTTCAATATGCCAGAAATTCGGCACTTTGGAGTACAACACCCGGAGAAACACAAACAACACGCAAAACTCCCAGAGGCACCAAGATGCCAGAACGCTCTTCCAGAAGCCTAATGAGAACCTGTACACTGTTGGTGTGGGAGACATCAGACATCAAACTTCCTGGACCTCAGCCTGTCCCGTTTTCACTGTACCAGCACTTACTGGTCATGTCAAACCGCCTGCCTCAGCATGCTTTCAGAGTTAGATGTCCCATATGTAGGATAATGAGAGCTCCAAGGTGCAAAGAATCACCACACTGAAATAAGCTGCGACAGGCATCTCTGACTGAACTCGCAGACAGTCAACACATTATTGGAGGAGGCCCTTCTCTAAGGGAATGATCATTTGAGGTTCTTGTTGCACAAGTTTATAAAAGCACTGACTCTCTTATCCTTAACACCCCAAAACAGTCACCAGGACTGGTGATAAGGATTATGTTGACATGGTAAGAAAATATAAGAAACTATACTTGAAAATTTTACTTTCACAGGCACCAAATCCAAACACACACTGATTTGCGGCACCAGACTTTTCAAATGCTATGCTGCACATCTGAGCGGTCTGCCTAATGGCATTAAAGTACCGACTCCACAATGTCAATGCATTTTTGAGATAAGAAAACCCTGAAGCTGTTTGTGCCCAAGATTTGTCACATCTTGTGATGATGGCTTATTTCTGTGTAAGACTGCAGATATGCCAAAAGCTCTGTGAACTACTGAACACTGTCAGGATGCACGGAAACAGAAGTCACTGCAGTGTGCAGCATGTACACAAAAGCCACGAAAAGAAAGACTCCCTTGTCTGTTACAAGTTGCAAATTAGTGTTAACCTCAGCCCATCAATTCATTACAAAAGCTAAGAAAAAAGATGGGTTAATCATCAGCATATTTGCCCTGAATACTGAAAATATGAAGCATCCTTGCAATTCATCTGCTAGGTACAGTTGAGATGGGATTCATTAAGACAACTCTTGGAGGAAATCATGTAATACTTGTAATTACTCAAAGGAGATACGAACCCTATAATGATACCGCATTAAGGAGGATGTTGGTTCTTAGAAAGCCATGAACCCACCCCACTGTGCGGTAGGTAACATTCTCTCAGAATGTTACATTGCGTAAGTGTACTCATTTCTTTATTCCATTCAGTTACTTGTTTCTTCCAGTCTTCTGAACTTTAGGGCTCTGACCAGATGAATAGATGTGCTAACACTCCATAGCCAAGTTACTGCTGAGTAGTAGCACCTTAAGTAGTAGTACAGATTCAGTACCTCTAACAGAATATGAATATGCCATTTTGAACACTAAAGTAGAACTGTGCAAGGAGGAGGTAGTCATGTGTGACAGCTATTCCTGCTGACATTGATAACTCAAAGCTTCCACCAAAGTAGGAAACCATTACATTAAACACTGTCCAGACATAGCACAAACCAAGCAATTTCCTCGAAGAGTTTATACCCTAGAGAACAAAGTGCAAATTACGCTGGATAAAGAAACTAAAATAGAACGTTTTATCAGACTAAATTAGTGCACAATTTACAGCTGATTTTCCTGTGCGCTTCACAATATAAAACACACGCAGGTAGCTAACAGGTTTATGGCATTTATCACTCCCTCAGAAAACGAAACTATGACAGAAAATGGGCGATGCCTACTGGTATCACTAGCTAACTAAAGTAAGCAGCCCGTACGTAGAAAGAAATCTCCACCTCCAAGAGATCTGAAGACAGAGTAAGTTCTTATTTTGCATAATGAAAGGAAAGAGAACCGAAAGGATACACGAGACAGCAAAAAAACAGCCAGATGATGTATTTAAGTGGCAGCCACCACTGCGGACTTCGGACAGACAGTTACAGGGCTCAAGACGGGAAAGGACCGGCGCTTATCGCCGACACCTTGGACAGCAGAAATACCGCCGCTCCGGCCCTCCGGTGCGCTGCACCGTACCCGAGGACGCCTCCCCGTGCCGCCGCCGCCGGTTCCCCGCGCGGGGGAGCTCCCGGGCCGCCCGCTGCCTTCCCGCCCGCCACCAGGGGCTACTGCCGCCGCGCCGCACCGCACCGCCGGCCGCCCTGCTGCCGCCCGGACGGGCGTTTTCAGCGCGGCGGGCCCGGTGCCCGGGGGAAGGGGACGCCAAGGCAGCGGGCGCGGTCTCTCCTCGACGCCCGCCCACCTGTCCCGGCAAGAAAGTTTGGGGGAAGGAGGCAGGAGCGGCGGCCCGCGCCCCCCCGGGCAGGCAGAGGAGGCAGCCCCCCACCCCACCCCCCCCGCCCCGGCCGCCCAACGGCCCCCGGCCGGGCGCTCGCCGCCGGGGCCGGCCCCCCTCGCGCCTCCCGTCGCACGTGGGGCTGCCGGCACGTGCCGGCCACCCCCGCGCCGCGAGGCCCGGCCGCCCGCGCGGACGGAACGCGAGGGCGCCCCTCGGCCGCGCCTGCCCCCGCCGGAGGAGCGTTAACGCCGCGGCCGGCCCCGCCGCCGCGCCCGCCGCCGCCGCCGCCGCGCTCGCCCTCTCGCCTCCCCGCCCCCAGTACCTGGCAGATGGCGCTGCGGAAGCCGCGGTAGTTGTCTTTGCTGTAGCTGAGCACTTTCTCGTCCGGATCCGCCTGCTCCCGGCGCCGGTCGAAGAGAAACACGGTGCGGTCGCCGCTGCCGCGAGGCGTCAGCAGCACCGGCCTGCGAGCTCCGCGGCTGCCTCCCGCCGCCGCTGCCATGTTGAGAAGCCGAGGAGACGGAAACCGTCCCGCAGCGATGGCGGCGGCGGCGGCAACGGCGGTATCTATTGCCTGGCCCGCGAGCTCCCCCGCCTGGCGCTGCCCGTCCCGCCCGCGGAAGCCCCGGCCGGGGAAGGAGGAGGAGCCAGGCGGGAGGCTGGGGAAGAGGCGCCGCGGAGGCCCGGAAGGGGGGGGGGGGGGGGGGGGGCGGTGGTGGCGCTGCGCGCGGCGACGGCCGTGCCGCCGCTGGGGGTGGGGCCAGGCGGGCGGGGAGCGGCCTGGAAGCGAAAGCGAGCCTCAGCACCGCGACCTCGGAACGAGTTCACGCCCTCCGCCCCGCGCTACTTCCGCCGCCGCCGGGCGGGGCGGGGCCGGAGCGCTGCCGCCGCCGCCGCAGGAGGCGCGCAGGCGGCCTGGGCGGTGGAACCGCGTGCTGCGCTCGGCCGCCGCACCCGCTCCGACGGTTGACGCGCCCGAGGCCGCCGCCCGCCGGCTCGTCGGCGCGGGGCGGGGGGGTGGCGAGGGCCCCGCGTCGTCGTCAGGGCCGCCTGCGGGCTCCCGTCGCCTGGCGGACACATCCCCAGACCACCCCGGGTCAGCGGCGCCTGCCAGCGCCTCGGCTGAGCCCGGCCGGTGGCGTGTGCGACAGTGCTGTGCCCGTCAGTTGTAGCGGTGGCGTAACGGAGAGGCTTGTCCTTGGGGTCGGTGCGGCAGAGTTTGGCTTCAGTCTGGAGGCGTGAAGCCCGAGTCCGTCTGCCTTAAACCGGGCACTCGAGATCCATAAGCTGTTGGTGATTCTTTGTAGTGTTTAATGCTTGAAACACCTTCTTGCTTGGAAGGAAGGAGTTGGTGTATTGTCTTCAGTCTTTAAAATCAAATTTCAATTAAAACTGAACTAAAAATCTAATAAAGTTCTTGGTTTTTTGTATATACAAAACCGTAATGACTTTTGCATTGTGCCATTGTAGAAGAATGGTAGGATTAGAATAGGCGCAAAACTGCAGGTGAAATAAAATAATGCAAGAAATAAATACAATCTTCATGGTCTTTAAGGAACCAGCAAAACATACTTGTCAGGAAACCGTCAGGATCTTTTAATTTGTCGTTCATTGTAGGGTAGACTGACAGCTTTTCCTCCTGTCATAAACAATAGGGACATAGTTGGGATACACTTGAGAAACGAGCTTAGAGAAAGAAATTCAATCATGACAGTTTATGTGTTCAGGTTTCGGGAAGGTGCAGCTTGTGCTTCTGATGGGGTTAACTGGGAGAAACTGAATGCGTTCTGAGTTTTGTGTGGTCTCATTGCACTTCCTGTTCGTTCTTTCATGCTGGGTGTTGTTCTTGCGTTCTGAGTTTATGCATAGCCTTTCAGTACTGTCAATCGAGCATGAAGAGTTTCCTCTGTATTTGCTGTCATTTCTGAGAGAAGTCTCTGGTCTAAGAATACATAAATGTTGTAAGTGGAAACGTTGTTATTTGTAGTCACTCTGTAATTTGAGGGTGACGTTTTCATTGTCTGACACAACTGCTTGTACAGATTGAGATCTAGAAGACACATATGGCTGGACACTTTGGCCTTCAGGCCCTCTGAAAAGATTATATATATCCCCCCCAAATTGTAAATTAATTACTTTTAAGCTTTCTTGGTACAAAATTGCATGTTCACTGATCCCTCATTTAGCAGTGCTCAAGGGGTACGTAGGGTGTGCAGTCTTCTTAGGCTAGGAGTATGAAATGAAAGAGAAACCTGTCCGAAGGAACACAGTCTTCCTCCTACGTGCTGTTGTGCTTGTCTAGAAAAGGTACAAACAGGAATGCTCAGAAGAGTGCAGCTGCTTCTGTTTTAAGGACTCTTAGCTTTGAAAGGAAAGGATTGTGAGGGCATGTAGGGGAGGTTTGTCAAACAGTGAAGGTGACGAATAACAGAACACTCTAAGAATGCAAATTGCATAGTGCAACTGGGCACCGCGGAGTTTTGTGAGAGCAAAGAGCATTTGTGCTACCCAGTTAAGAGAGGAAGGGTCTCTTGAGAGTTTTCATATAGGTTGGGATTCAGAGCACCTCTAAATGATGACTTTATGACATTTGGAAGGGCATATCAAACCTCCTTACTTTAAGAGTTTGTTAAACAGGATTTTGTTTTTCTTTGTATTTCTTTGAAATACAAGCATACTTGTATTTGTAGACTTGAGACAGCACTTCCATTTTAGAATGCTAACTGCTTTGGGGAAAAAAAATCCCTGGTGAATTATTTAATCTAGTTTCAAAACGAATATGCCAAGGGGGGAAGGATGGTTCTACCTGAAATGCAGGCACTTCACTTGCATGAAAATAAGGTCCTCGTTATTCAGCCTATCTGCAAGCTGGTTTAAAGAGTGCCTGCAGTTGCAAAGTTTTAATTCTGCAGTATGAAGTATTTTGTTCTATTAACAACTGAGTAATTGTTTTCAGTCCTCATGGAAAAGAACTTTCTTTGCTGGAAAAAGGAATATTGCTTATATTGATCTGCTGGATTTTAAAGTCAGATGTCATGTTATTTTTCAAAATTAATAGTAGCGGTAGAGTAACCAATTATTTGTTCGTCTTGCCATTTGATATTTCAGATAACGCTCAGGAATGTGTTTTTTATGTGTGTGTGAGAATGTATTTATCATTATGTTCTGCCTGTATCTAATTTTTTCATTCAAGGAATAAATTAAGTATCCGATGTCTTTGTATTAAGGGAGAATATGAACTAAGTTCCAGCACTGGACGTTTTTAGATAGTAAATATTTCGTATACATGTAATGAAAATCGCTGTGTCTTCACTAGAATAAAGTGCACAGACCCTCTAGTAGGGCCTGTTGCAGTGGCACAGTGTATTGAGTGATACTGGATGCTACTGCCTACATATGCTTTGTAGGTACAAAGCTACAAATTCCAAATTATCTAACAAAAAGCGCTGCTCTACCTTAAGGTAACAAAGTGTCGTGGTTTAACCCCGGCCAGCAACTAAGCACCACGCAGCCGCTTCCCCCTTCCAGTGTGGTGGGGAGGAGGAAAGGAAAAAAGTAAAACTCGTGGGTTGAGATAAGAACAGTTTAATAACTACAGTAAAAATAAAAATACACTACTAACTAATAATAATAATAATAGTAATGAAAAGAAATACAACAAAAAAAAGAAATAAGAAAAGACAAGTGATGCACAATGCAATTGCTCACCACCTGCTGACCGATGCCCCGGCAGCGATCCGCGCCTCCCGGCCAACTCCCCTCCATTTATATACTGGGCATGACGTTCCATGGTATGGAATACCCCTTTGGCTAGTTCAGGTCAGCTGCCCCGGCTCTGCTCCCTCCCAGCTTCTTGCACACCTGCTTGCTGGCAGAGCATGGGAAACCGAAAAACCCTTGGCTTAAGATAAGTGCTACTTAGCAACAACTAAAACATCAGAGTGTTACCAACATCATTCTCACACTAAATCCAAAACACAGCACTGTACCAGCTACTAAGAAGAAAATTAACTCTATCCCAGCCGAAACCAGGACACAAAGGTTTTGTATTTAAGAAGAGGAGCCTGTGTCATCTTGCATTTAGAACTCCATAGACTTCTGACATGGCCCGCTATAAGAAGTACCTTAGTGAGAACCCTTGAGGTGTGAGACAAAACAGCATCATTACTTGAACTGCCGAGGTACAAAACGACAGCGTCGTTACTCAGAAAACCACCTGAGACAGAAACCGAAGAATAGAAATTAACAGTGAATTGTCATTATAACATGCAAGCTAAGGGAGATGTGGAGAAGTGGGTTACTGAAGTGCTATCTGGTAGGTTTTTTTTCACTTACTTCTCAGTAACTTGAAAAAAAACAAGTGAGCAACTAAAGTGACAAAATTTGTGAAACACACTCCAGTTATTCAAGTTGAGAGGACTGTAAAGACAGTCCATGGTTCTGAGATACCTGACCAATGTGATAACAGATTAAATTATATTTTTAAAAATTGAAGGCAAGACAGGGAGAGATGGTGGAGGAGGGGGAGGGACAATGAACTGTTCGTTCACCCTCCTGTGGTCCTAACTACCTCTGTCAGCTGGGCTTTGTGAGTAAAACTCATGTAAATTCTCACTGTTCATTGTGTACTTTGTTAACAAAAATACATGCTCATTTAAAATCCAGTGGAAATAATGGCTCTGATGACTACAGGTAGGCTATAACTAGTTGTGGAAAGTGTGCCTAAGATGACTGGGATTTCCAAACTAAGAAAATATTATAGTTAAAAGTGTAAAAATAGGAACGATAATCAGGAACTTCCAGTCTATCTTATAAAGGAAGAAGAAGGGACATGGAGTTACATTAAAAAACATGCAGAACTGATAGGAAGATACACTTTTCATAAAACATTTGATTGAACTGTGAAATATGTTTTCACATAATGAGAATTAATAATTTAGTGAGATTTAAAACCATTTTTTCTTTATAAGAATAGAAAGGAGATAAAGAACTAGAAAAAATAAATAATGAAATTATTACCGGGAGACATACAAATCATATACTTTGGCCTTAGGATAAAACATCCAAATATTACTGAGTAGGAAGAGTTTAAGTTGGAAAACAAATCATCCCATGTCTGATCATTGTAGAGTTTTTTGCACCGTTTTCCAAAGCTGTATTTGGAAGGAGGACACCAGACTAGATGGATGCTTGTAGGATTTAGCCTGGCAAGCTCTCCTAGGATTGTCATGGAACTCTTTGAGGGAAACCGTGGCAATACCAGGGAATCTCTGTGAAAAGTGAACTAGCAAGAAGCTCTTGCTGTTCACCTGCCAGGGGCAAATGACTGCAGCCAAAAATGCAGTGGTCGTGAAATAAGCTTGATAGTGAGCC
Organism: Gymnogyps californianus; assembly: GCF_018139145.2. NCBI lineage: Eukaryota > Metazoa > Chordata > Aves > Accipitriformes > Cathartidae > Gymnogyps > Gymnogyps californianus. Next base: position 53,433,335 of record NC_059472.1, on the reverse strand, counting down.
ACTGCATCTTGTGAGTACGAGTCACCTCTCTCATGGGAAATGAATGAGGATGGACCAAACCTTAAAAACTTTCTTCCTCTGTGAGACAAAGAAACGTGAACGGTTCTTGAACAAGTACATGAAAACATGTATCCGACAAATACACATTGGGAGAAAACACAGTTTTTAATTTGTGGAAAGGCTGTTGGAGTATAAGATTAATGTCTTCAAGCATTAATATTTCAATAGAACGCTGTTGCTGTTATGCTTGCAAAGATTTATTTTTTTTTTTTTAAGACCATGTCTGAAGAAGTCCCTCCAACCACGCTCTTGCAAGTCATAAAGACTGGGATCAAATACATCATTCTTTCCTGTAAGATGTGTAAGAAATAGGAAAACTTCATAAATACATTGTCACAGAAAAGGTCCTACTACATGTGTAGGACATTATGCTTTTCAATTCAAGTTGATATTGCTGCTACAGGGTCTTATTTGAGTATCTTCCAGCCTTTTTGTAGCTGAGCATCATTACTACTTGCTTTTTCTCTGGAAGGCTGCTTCCTCCTTTTAACTCTTCCTATCACCTTGGCTTTTGGCACTGTTTTCTCACTCTTCCCTTTTACCCTGGACTAATGGCTGCTTTCTCCTGAACCGTCAAGGAGTGCCTTCATCACCAGCTCCAGCAGCAGTGGCACCGTGCAGTCCAAGCCAAAAGGCCAGGCAAGACCAGTTGCCTGCTTAGCCATTTAAATGTCTCTGCATGGCATTGCCCCATGCTCCGGATTTTGGGATGGTGACACAGTAACCATTGCCCTATCTTTCTCATTGTGGGCATCTTTCGCCATGCAGAGATTCTGTAAGCATGTATCACACAGGTTTTGTAGCACACGCAAAAGACAGCTAGGATTTAAGGAGCTTCTAGGCTAAGCATTTGTGTGCTCAGCACCCAGGATAAAACACCTGAGGAATATATTCTGAGGAATCAGTCAGGTGGGAAAGGTTGATCTTTGCTGGTTGCTGGAAGAGATCCTCAGCAATGCTGAATTGCCATTCTCTGATTTCTTGATTATTCCTTTATAATTTTATATCTTTCAAGTTGGTGGGTTTCCTCTTAAAAAACCTACACATCTGAACAGTGCAACCTCTGGCTGTAGTTTTCCCTTTCTTATCTTGTGTGACTCTACTCTGCAGCTTTCCTTATGACTTTCTTGCAACTGATGGCCAAACCCTTGGGAGGGGCAGAGGACAGTAAGTCACTATACAATATTAGTCAAGCAGAGACCATTGCTTCAGTGTCCTCTCTGCACTTCAAATGTGATGTAATGACCCTTGCTATTTAAGACCTGCCATATAACTGGAACTGGTAATTCCAGATGCTCTTTTCCAGGCAGAATAGCGAAGGACTTTCCTTTCAGCTGGGTGCACCAGTAGTCACGTGTGACTGTGCTAGTGTTCAGTGTTCTCGGAAGGGCCGTGTGATTTCTACTCATACAAAGGCATTCACTATTCTGAATCCTGGTAAGAAAAGCGAAACAAAATTCCATATATCCTGCTTGTTTCAAAATATTTATACACATTCCATCACCACCTGTCTCTCCTTCTGCTTTGGAGTCTTGCCAAACCAGTAAATATTTCAGTGGAGGTGAAATTGGAGTCACAGACAATTTCATGTGCCTTTTAAATCTTAGCCTTGTGCAAAGGGTTCTTAAGACTAAAATGCTGATCAGATAAGACACTGCCAATTAAAATTGTGATCTTGCACATGAGGTGCTAGGGAAAACACCATACAAACCAGACATCACAAAGACTCCTTGTTATCATGAAGCTGTTGATAAGGACTTCTGGAATGGAGGGACAACAGTCAATCATCCTGTAGACGGACATGTGATCTTATCTACTTCAGGCAAATACTGGGACTGGTAGACCCTTATGAACTGGGGTTCACGAAAGGCCCACTCTCCAGAGAGGAGTAGAGCACAACAGACCTGGCATCTGTAATGTTTTATATAGCGCCCTATGGTCAGACCAGTGCCATGGACAGTCTCAAGTGCGAGCAATAAATAATCTAGAGCATTTTCTCTGCTTGACAGTCACTACTGTTGCCTGACCTGTGATAAGTAACAATTGCCTTTTATTCCTCTAGTAAATTTTTAATCTGCAAATCTGAAAAACAGACAGCAAAACTGCACGCAGATAGTACATTGCTGCAGGGAGTTTCTTCCTCTTCTTATTGAAAAGGGAATATCTTCAGCTGTTGGCCTTTTCTTCTTTTGTACTCTTTTCAGAAATAAGATAAAAATATATATGTGGTTTTTCAATTCTACCACAAAAGGTGGAGCAGGGATGAGAATTTCCATTAAAGGCCGAAGTACACAAGGTATAAGCATTACAGAACCAACAGAGAACAATATGTTGTTATGCAGCTTGGAAGTAAAGACTTGCATAGACATGCAGTACTGCACATTGGCAAAACCAACGAGAAGGGTCCAAGTAGCCTCATACATGTGAGCTGAATGGACACTGCAAAGTTAAAAAAGCCTTTGCAATTTAAAGGAAACAGATGTTTCTAAATTTTTCCTCTACATAATGCACGTTTAACAGCAAGGATAGTCAGGGAATTAGTATCTGCTGCTAATTACCTATTTCCTCCAGGAAAATCAAATTAATTGTGCTTTTTATGTCATGTTTCTATACTTGCAGTAAGAATCTATCCTTCAGAGAAACAGGTGTAAGAAATTTTATTGAGTATAAAAATACATAAACTTAAGGCATATTAAGTAAACTGTACAAAAGATACACTGGCAATAAATGAGGGAACTGTATCCATACAAAAGCTAAGAAATTTACAAACAACTCATGCTACTGAAATGAGCAGGTGCCAGTGGTACATTCTGATTCATGCTTCACATTCTGGTAAAAAAAAGAAACAAAACCAAAATCAAGAGCAGTAATTATGTTCTAGTGCCTGTTGTCTAAATTAAAAAGCCATATTCCAGAATACAAATAAAAAATAACTGACTACCTGACTTCAAATATCACACAGAAGAGCCATGTTCAAGAAGCACTGAAAAATTACCTCCATTTTAAAATGTGAAGACATATTACTTAAACATTGGCTGATGTTTATCTATGTTATATTATGACAAAAATCCCCATAGTATTTTACAGAAGCTAAGTCAAAGCCTGAGCTGGTTCTAAAGTCAATTCAGTTTAACTGACATACAGACCAATAGTTCAGCCCAATAACAAAAACATGTTGCCAACATTACAAATGTGGACTTTTTATTACTCAGACTACTTTAATTTCAGAATATTACATTTGCTAGTACATGAAGGAAGGTTGTTGTGACCTTGATTCTTTAACCCATTACCATTGGGTTCGTATTAGTCCTTGGAAATTACATTTATTTTGCTTTCATTTACTCAGTCAACTGACTACTCCACATGGCAAAGAACCTGCAGATACTAATAAACACAAGAACAGTCAGTTATAGAAGCAGAGACAAAAAAGGTATCAGGCAGCCAAGAGAGAGCATAGCCCCTAAAAAAGCACATATTTTAAAGGAACATGATTATTCTGTATGGTTCACAGTTTTGCTTAATTAGAATATTGCTTTGGGTAACAAAAATATTAGAAAGATCACAAAAGAAAAAAGCTTCTAAAGAGAAGGAACTGAGATTTGTTAAGGATGAGGTTGTTACAGGAAAAAAAAGTAAGAGTTTGTAAAAGTAAAATGAAAGAGGACAACAGAAGAAAGCAGAAATACTACCCACCTGTCAGAAAACTTTTATAGCTGTCAAATTAAACTTCTCAAGTACAACAGAAGAACAGGAAGTTAGAAGCTTAAATAATGCCATCATTATCATAATATCTGAAACAAAATACTCATACCAGAGCCAGAAGATTCACACACTATGTTGAGGACAACTGAGTTTTATATATGCTCTGCAAAAATAGCCTAGAATTAAAGACAATTCAGTTTTTATTTGCAGTCTGTGTTCAGATGGTCCATCTTAAGTTTGTTGTATATCCTAGGGATCTGCATTTCAAATATTAGTCTATTTATAGAATTAAGGAGCAACTTCATTTAGCTATCAGCTGCTAAAAACTTTTGAACAGATTGCAAAGTGGTTTCTATCATTGTATATTTGAATCAGTGATATTTATCACTGAACTCTTAAAAACACTCAAATACTTCAATACTTTTATTAGGAAATACCATCATAAACTAAACTATCCAAGACATAAATGCTGATTTTTTTAAAATTTTTTTTTTTTAAACACAAAGGTATATACAGCGTAGATAAGATACTACTTCCACATAGCACTGAACAAAGAAGTACATGTTCAAGAGATGGGGTTACATTTTCTTCAATGTATTTGGACTGGAGCTCCCCATACACTAATTTTACTGCTACTTTCCTGAGGAAGAAAAATCAAATAGAGTCTGTCCTACTGGTCTAACAAGAATGCAGACTCATTTTAGACAATTTTGATGTATCCAACATTAGCCATATCTACAACTGATTAGCTATATTGCCAGAATTCATATGTTGTCCTACTTACTCTGTATACCAGAGAGCTCTCTCCGGTATACATATTCAGAAGTACAGTGAGGCTTCATCTGGGACTATGAGCAGTTAGAGACAGAACTTTGTTTTCAAACTGACTTTCTTTCTCTAGGCTATTTACAAGACTACTGTATAACTACTACTGATCTTTTCAAAGAGTTTTTTGTTAAAAAAAAAAATCTTACTCATGTAAGAGGGGTGTCTGGGCAGTTTCATAGATAACTGAACAAGCAGGAGACTGGAAGACGTTTACATTTGGTCTTGCTACTAAAAGAAAGGCTTGGGGAAGGATGCGCACTGTCATGCATGTGTGCTAAATACATACATATATTATGAAATGCACAAACTATACTCCAGAAAGGAAAGCATAACTCTTTTCTCAGTTAGCAATCTTACAAGTTTACAAAAACCACTAGTTATTTTTAGGTAGCAGTATTTCAAGTTGTCAGTACCCTCTGCATTTGTGCTGTCACTTGCAGTTCCATCTTTAAGTCCACTCTGGCTTGTTATTTTAACAGGTTAACTGTACTCTTGTCTTACTAATGTTCCTAGAAGAGCACAAATGATTTGATTATAAAGAAAAAATGAAATTAAGTTGTTCCACAGTTGTCTTGTCACAGATGTTTGTAATAGTGTATAATATATTGCAAGGAGGAAGTGTAAGCAAAGCCTTTAAGAAAAGGCAAATATATTTTTTAATTCTTTAATGTAATTGTGTCAATAAAAGGAAGTTCATAAATGTTTCCTTACACTCAAAACCAGTTTCACTGCTAAACACAGGAAGTACCCATCCTTTTAGAAGGCACCATACCAGAGCTTCAGAAACATAAAATTTTCATCTTCACCTTTTTGGTAATTAAAGACTTTCAGCCTTCTTTTTATAACTGTCTAGAATTCTGGTCAACGTTGACAATAGATCTTCAGACATGAATTCTTCATAGTCCCTGTCAATTTTCGCGTTCTGTTCATCAAGATATTTCTAGAACAGAGTTACAGAAAGTTTATTAGAACTATCATTGTCTATTGCAGTGGTTCTGCTAAAGCATTTTAAGCAGTCATTGCACAGGTTAAGTGATTTCAGTTAAACACTTCTCTGAAAGACGTCTACCAGAAGCAGATTAAACGTGACAGGATGTTACTACTGAAATTTAATGATCAATTCTGATTATTTATACCAAAGGTTTTGTCAACAAATTTATTTAATTAGTATCCACAGACTCAGTGCAGCAGCCCTAAATAACTGATACTTCATTGGAAAGAGTAAGTTCTAATTTCCATGTGTGTAACTGCAGTTGCAAATGTCTCTAGAAAGATTTAATTCTGAATATCAAATTTTAGCTTACCTCTATAGATACTACATGAGTAGCAATCACTTCTAAAAGACGATTTAAGTTATCACCAGCTTTCCTGGTCTCTTCTGTTGTTGTTTGCATAACAACTTGATATCTAAAAAGTAAAGACACTCAGAAAGTCACGTCCGTAATTATAAAATTCTGACATCTAAAACAATCACTTCACCAAGTCTGATATATTGTCATGTTTAGCCATAATTTTTTCTATTAGTATTAACTTGAACCAAGTTAGATTTATATATTAATACTCAACTTAGAAGGACCATATTGTGCTAACCGGTAAGAAACAAAAGTACCTAGAGTCAGAATAGTCTTTCCAGACTTTAGGCTGTAAAATGTAGTTGTCACATAAGTTTGGAAACAAACTAATTTCCTTACTACAACCATGTATATGAAAAAAATTACATGCAAAACAGGAATTCTGATACAGCAGACAAATATTCTAGCAAAATATTAAGTGTCGAGGAGAAACATCTTTCAATTGTGAATTTGTGAAATTAATATACTGAGATGGATACCTGCTCACCAAACAATTTTATGTTAGGATTCAAGAAAATGTCTTTATCCTTAAAACACATAAAACTCAAAATAAACTACACAAACAACTTGAAGTTATGGGCCTTACTGTCGTTGAAGATCATGCAATTCATTTGTGGCTTCACTGAGACCTTCATTGACACCACTCTCAAGTAATTGTTTATGCTTCTCTAACAATTCCAGTTCATTTGCACATTTTTGCTCCTCTTCTTCTGCCTCCTGTAAACATAAGGAAAGAGGAAAAAATAAAAATAAAAATAAATTGCATAACTCAGGAATAATTAGGATTTTTTTCTCCTTTATATTACCTGATTACATCCTGATACTTGAACTCAGAATTCACACAAGTAACTCCAAACTCAGAACTAAAAAACCCAAGGACAACCCCCCAAACCTACAGTTTTAGGTATTCGCTGTATTGTCTTCCACCCAAAACCAGACTAACCTTCCCTTTATTTCTCTAACCGTATTTTAAGGTCTGTGTTGCAGCTATTTTCCCTTCAAGGTTCATCCAAAAAAGTGTTATTTACATACTTTAAATAGCTTAGAAATGGAACATCAAACAACTGTTTCTAGGTTAAAAAAATGAAATCACATCCGAGTAAGAAAATTGTTTTTCCCTTTTGTGTCTGAAAGATGAGTACAAAATGTAAGTCATCATCTCTCCAAGGAGAATGACACTGTTGACACTATACTTAGCACAATTAAATGCACAAAACCAAACTAAATTCTACCATCACCTAAACATGCAATTCTGGTAAATTACTGAAACATCATCCTTCAAAAGTAGTTTTAATACTGAAGTCTCATGGATAGCATTTTAAAAATTACACAAGGAATTACATGACTATGTCTTATTATAACCATTCAGTTGCAACGAAGTATTTTACGAGCTCACCTTAAGAGAAAAGCATATGCAACAGCATAGATCAAAAGCTAAGTTTCAGGTGTTTTTGAAAGCAATAAACTAAATGAATTGCCTTCAGCCACCTAAGCAGGTATTAGCAATGAAATAACCCTGTTTCATTGTTATAGCACAGGAGTTTGGATTTGAAAGAGCAGGTATGTTAAACACTAGCTTAGTTCAAAAAGCATTTTGCTCCTGGGCAGCACAGCCCCACCAAAGCCATGCTGTTAGAGAAGTTGGGAGGTACTGAAGCAGCCATTTAGTTGTTAACTGAGAGGGACTGCTCTCCCACTGGGGAAGAAAAAACAAAGAAAACAAACAGGTTTATATTATTAAAACATTTAATGTGCTTTTAGTCAAATAATGTTTTCCTTAGTTTTTAATGTGATTAAACATGTTCACTAAAAACTGTATTTATTATATACAAAATGAATAGACAAGGCAGATTCTGTTAACACTAAAATCTCCTTCAAGCACATGCTTTGAGACATCCTGAGGTCAGGAGATGATCGCAGCTGCTTTTATTACTGGATGTAGTAGCTTATGATTTACAGGATCTGTCAAAGTATAATGCCAGATTCTCTTACGAGAAAGTGAAAACTGACTCACTTAAGGTAGCACTCAAATACTTCTGAAAAGAATGAGGGAATCCTGCAAGAGGAATGGAAGGACGCAAGGGCAGAGGTCCAAACAAACAACAATGCAAACCAAAAACTTATGTATAAATACAAAGATTAAGGATAAGGATATCATTAAGGATAAATTGTAATCAACCTATAAAAAAGCTCTACCTTAAGCTTCTGATGGTAAAGATCATCCAGCTTTTCAGCTTCTTCTTTCAGCATTTTCACACTGCTTTTCTTGTCCACTACCATTACATTCACCTAGAATGAAAACATGACCAAGAAAATATAATTCAAAAAGAATTCCGACATATAAATCCATGCCATCACAAACAAAACATGGTAGCCCAGAAATGTTTAAACTGGGCCAGGCTGGGATGGCATTAACTTTCTTCATAGCAGCCTGTATGGTGCTTTGTTTTGGATGAGTGGCTAAAACAGTGTTGGTAACACACCAATGTTTTGGCTATTGCTGAATAGCACTTGCACAGCATCAAGGCTTTCTTTCCCTCCCGCAGCCCCTCAGTGAGTAGGGTAGGGGCAGACAAGAGGCTGGGAAGGCGCACAGCTAGGTCAGCTGACCAAAAGTGACCAAAAGGATATTCCATACCATATACTGTCATGCTCAGCAATAAAAACTGAGGTAGGGGAAGAAGAATGGGGAAATAAAATTCTCCTTCTTCCAATCCATCCTGAACCTACTATTGCTAAAAATCTCCCTGATGACAGCTTGTCAGTGATGGTAAGCCACACATACTGGAATGGGCAATTTATTAAAAACAAATCTTTCCAATGTTTATGGTCAAATAGCTGCATAATCTTCAATGCAGGGGACACACGTTATTTCAACCAACAGAAGGAGATCCTAACTCTCACAAAAACTTTTAGGTTCCACCATAATTAAAGCAATCTTCTCACAGCTTTCTCCCACCTCTCCCCCCCTCCCCCAAAACCCCAACCCAACAAAAAACCGCAACAAAACCAACCCAAACAAAAAAAAAAAAAAACAACCCTTACATCCAAACAAAAACCAACCCACCACACCACACTTCACCCATGCAAAAAGTCAAATGAGACCAGCAGATAACATTGTGGTATCTTAGTCCTAATCTTCATTAACCAACACACCTGTTCCAAAGTATCTTCCAAAGTCATTTTCCTTTGAGTAGCTTTCCTAATTTCTTCCTCAGTCTGGTTTATGATCTCCATAAGGGGAGCCTGTAATACACATACAAGAAGATCTGGCTAATGCAATTTGTTAGTTTGAACTAAGATGTACCCCAGTACATCTTTTTCCTCTCCCGTTTTTGTTTAGGCTGCTGAACCCTCCAATACCAAATTTCCTTCCTATACTATAATATAGTTGCAGCAATGCATCACACAAGCTTTTCAATGAAGTTTCATGGAGAGGTTAAGAGAGACCTTTCCAACATTTCCAAAGAAACATAGTTTTTTGTGAGTAGTAACAGAAACATTGTGTTGACTCTGCTCACCTTGATCTGAGTCCTGTATTTGACTAGGCAATTTGGTCCTGCCTCAGGATTAAACTGAATCTCAAAGTCGTGGCCTTTGGAATTCTCAGCACTTACTGGAATTAATTTCAGCTTTCGAGCCAGTTTATGATACTCTGCCAGTTGCATTTCGATCTGTTCAGAGGAGAAAAGGGCAAAAATTGTAGAAGAAATAGAAGTGAAAAGCTTTGCAAAAAGTATTCATATAGTACTTTAAACAGGTTTCTGAGTTGCTCTGTACAAACATGATTCCATGTCATGCCACAGTATGCAAGAGCTGTATGTATTGACAGTCCAGCAGTTCGCATTGGTTGGATTAAGTGCTGTTTTATGATTCTTTCAGAGTTTGCTCTGCAAGGTTTCTCAGTCTGTATGGGTGAGACTGAATGGTTTCACCTGTGGTTTTCCCTACTCATCTGCCATATTTTTTCCTGCCTCAACTTTTTGGGGATTAGTTGATAGGGGAGGAAAAGCATGCTTGGAAATAATACAAATAACTAAAACAACGATCAGTCATCATGTTGATATGCCTTCCCTCATTGGTTTTAACAGGAAATGCCATATAGTCACACATCCTAATAACAAACTAACTTGAGCATACCTCTAGACAAAGCTTATAAAATGCTCTATGTTCTGATTAATGAGTGCCATTCATATGCAAACACCAAACATAAGTATTTTTTCCAGTTTTATGTACTTCATACTTGCACAGTATGAAGAATTTAAGGTAATACCAAGTGCTTGATAAAGCGTAACCCTGCCAAATGCAAAACATATTTGAAACTTTTTTTTTTAGTTCTCCATCTAGCAAAGCAGAAGCTTTTAAATCCCACCACTTACAGGACCACATCTTTTCATTCTGTTTGAGGGAATTGAATGTGGCCCTTGAAACCTATTAGAACTTCCACATAAGGGACCAATCTGGCCCTAAATGCATGCACAGATATTGATTCAAAGCACTAGTTTTGCATTACTTCCTTGCTATGAAATCTTAACATTAGCCTGAAATTGCTTGTGTTATCGAAGCAGTTTCAAGCTAATGTTATCAAAGCTCTTGATGCTATAGCAGTGAGAGCTGACAATGGTGCATATTCTAGCTATGTCCCTTATGATGCAGAAAAAAAAAAAATGAAAAGAATACATTTCCATTATGCTCAAAATAGAAAAGGGGCAAAAAAAAAAACCCCAACATTTTTCAGAGAGATTATAAACAGAAGCCATTCTTGTCACTTTACCCTGTTAAGACATATCTATGCTGCTGTTAGATTATTTAGGAAAGAAGTTAACAATAGTTCAAGTCCCAGGTTTAAGCTTGCATGATGAAAACTGATAGCCACCTCTCAGTGTAGTAGGGTTTTCACGTACCGCTTCTTTATTCCTGGCATATTTTAGCTCTTCATTCCACAGCTGATGTTCTTCTGCTTCCACTTCCTTAGTGAGCTTGTTAATGGTTTGCTGCAACTCATTTCTCTCATGATTTATTCTCTCAATGTCCGCAACTGAGTACTTTTGGTTATCAAAGATGTGCTGGAGCCGGGCATTCTCCTGCTTCATTGCTTCTACTTCCATTTCTAAGTTCACAAAACATTTGTGAAATGGATGTAAAATACCAGCCTATATAGTTAAACCTGATCTCTCTGTATTTTTATGAGTAATTAATATCTGTGTTTCATTACTCTAGCGTACAAACAGCTATCGGCCAAAAAATCTCTTTATTAGCAATCCATTTTGGAAAGTTTATTTGTAGCATCATCATACACTAAGTATCTCCCTGTCCTGAAGCTGAGAATTACAATTATTTTAAACCTATTTCTAGCTTCATTATCCCATTTGTGACCAAGGCCTTCTTACCTGCTGTCTCAACTTCCTCATTAACACCTTCCATTTTTTGATCAAGGATAGCTATATGAGATTCCAGATTAGCCAAATAAGCCTGGTATTTCTGGACATCTGCTTGAAGAGACGATTTCAGGTTTCGTAGTGATACTCTACGATCCTAGTAAATGGATGGAAAGAACCACTATTATATTAATCTAAAATAACGATCTTACTTTCCAGACAAGACAATAGAGTAATTGGTCAACTTCACTAGTATAAATATAAAATTAAAGAACTTCAATAAATTTTTATCTCTGACAGCTGAATCAAGTTAAGCATCTTTAAAATAATAACAAAAAAGGCTGAAAAGATGTTTTGTACCTTAATTCTTGCATTTCAGCATTTAGTCTTTGATTTGCATTAGGCATTGCATTAAGAAAGTTCTTACTACAGGTAATTCACAACCTAAGTATAATAATACACAAAGGGCAGATAAAACTAAGGGCAAGGAAAGCTGGGAATACAAGCAGCACATTTTGCACAGTAGGCAGGAGTCTCAATTTGCCAGCTGCACAGCCACTAAACTATTTTTAAACTCATGATATATTAAAAGCAGAATCCATCTTTTCAAACAAAATATTTTCCCCAAAATATATTGTTACCACTGAATCCCATGCTCTCATCCCCTAAGTTCTCATACCAACACTTTTGTAAAAGATAATGTTGAAGTTCAGAAAAAATAAAATACTTAAACCACTTTTTTTTTAATACTGCAGCCAATGCAATATCTCATTACCTGAAAATATCTACACAATATCAAACAAATAGTGACTGAAGACTCCACACTAAATGCCTTGTACTATAATGGTATAGAGTCTGTAATAACCTGGCCTCATTCAAATCTCATAGAGCACTGAAAATAATTTTCCATTTGTTGTAACATATCATCAGTATCTTCTTTTAATAATGACAATAATGGTCAATAATAGAAAATTCAGCTCCACCATACAAACAAGCATAGACACAATTTACTAACCGGCTCGCTTTCCTTTTCTTTTTCTAGTCTTGCAATCTCTTCATGAAGTCTTTTGTTGTCAGCTGCTAAACCTTCTATCTGGAATTCATCTATATTAAATAAATCCTCTGGGGGAAAAAATAAAAGGACGGGGGTGGTTACAAATCAATCTCACTGAATATCATCACCTAATCTGAGTATCTGTGCTTTAGCTTCAGCACAGTAAATACCCATTTATCTGGACAATTATTTTAAACTAAAAAACCCCCCAAAACTAACCAACAAACCCATCAAAAAACACTTTCATTACAAAGCAAATAGACAAAAAACCCAAAACAAGAAAAGAAATTAGTTTTTCAGTTCTGATACCAGAAAAGAGCTCAAAATCACTCCTGTGAGGTCAGAGTTTCCAAACTCTCATACAGCCCACACTACAGATTAGTGGTTGTTAGATAAGTTTCATCTGTTCCAGCTTCACAAGGTAGTCTGATTTGTATACTCCTTTCTCATCCACATACTTCCTTGCCTCTTGAGACATCTTTTCCCTTACTTCCCTCAGTCTTTGCTAAACAATGGCATGATTACTTTTTCCTGATAATATCTAGTAACAGTCTGGTAGCTTGTTTCCTCTCCAACTGATGGCTCCAGCTTGCAACAGAAGTGTCCTTAGTCTGGCTTTTCATAGGAGGGCACAGAAAGTGAGAACTCTTCTTCCTCTTTGTTCTCATATTCTGTTTGTATTTTTGTAGATGATGAAATGAATGAGTCAAAAAAATAAATAGTTTTCCATCTCCCTGAAGACAAACACAGGTGCATACTGAATCACATATGCGAACCTTCACAACAGTTTGGAACTCTTGCAGACTGTTTTCAGAGCTTTTAGAAGCTGAACTGTCTTACTCATCAGATGTGCATCCTCTGGTAATATTTTTTTAATTGTTAACTTTGTCAGACAGAAACAAGAATCATCTGCATAGATGGAATTTGCATCTGAAGAACCTTATACTGCTTTTCTGTCACAAAGCCACTGAAAACAATAGGGTCACACAGGTACAGCTGACAGCAGAGCATGACCCGTCTGTCTGTACTTGTAGCAATGCATAAAAAGAAGAGAATTAAGTCAAAGTAACTGAGAGGTACTTGGGAATTTCAGGTTCCCTTACCTGAGATCACTTTCACTTGTAAACTGAGCAAAACTGGTGCTAGGAGAAGAGAAACCAGTAACACAATTAAATACTTCATTAAAACATGAAAACTTACTTAATTTTGACTGCACTTCTGCATCCAATTCTTCAAAAGTATCTCTCCCTTTCATGAAGAGCTCATAGCACTTCACAGAGTAGTCCATGAAAAGCTGAAACCAATTTAAAAAGTTTTCATTTCAACAATTCAAAGGGCTGTAAAATATCTAGATAGTCTAAATCTACTCAACCAACGGAATTAAACAGACACCAAAAATATCTTTCACTGGTTTGACTGCACTTCTGTAAAAATCAACTTTTTTTTCCTCCCTTTAAACATGTCAACAGATTATATCCAGGCAGAAGGAAGCATCTAGAATTCACATTAAGAAAGGTCTGGAAATACTTGATACATTTTTCTGGGATACCTAAAAAGGATAGTAGATACAATATTTAAGAATTTATTATCTTGAAGCATGTGATCCTCCCAGGCTAGTTTATGGAAACTGTAGGTCTGTTTAACAGACCTCTTTAGTAAATATGACTGCTATACTTCAGATGAGCATATGTCAGAGAACTGATCTAGAATTAAAAAAGGTTACCCAAAAAGAATTTACTGGAGACTTTAAATTACAGATCTTTCAGAAGCAATTACACCAGTACTGTAAATTTTGTTTGAACATATATACATATGCATCAGTGTATAAGCACACATTTAGTTTAAAAGCATTTTTAATTGTCAACTGTCAGGTTTGTAACCTTAGTCCAAAATTCTGATTTAATTTGATTTTTGCAATTTCCTAATTAAATGTTCTGGCACATCATACAACCCCTTCCAAACATCTGCTGCGAGTTAACAGCGAGATAAATCCAAATAGTACTCAATCTATGATAAATTAGAAAGCAAGCAAGCTGCTGGATTTTTGAGTGCCTGAATTACATTGCCACCCTAATTTGTGGCTTGGAAATTAAACATTACAACAAATTTTTAAAAGGTAAACTGAGTAGATATCAGCAGGAGCCACCACATTTATAACGAAGTCACTGTCTTTACACTGTACTGCTGTTAACCTTAGAAGACTCAAGTGCTAAAGAGAAATATACCTGAGACCCTACTAAGGCAATAAACAGCATAATGACTCCCTTTCTCCACAAGGAGAACAGAAACAGTAGCAACTCGGAGAATAACGCATTTCAATTTAATACCCAGTCTTCACAAATAGACTGGCCATGATGCCTGCTCAGGAAACTAGTTGATCAGGCTTTTTATATAATGCTGCTATACTTCCTAGATAACTCTGTGAATATAAAACTGAACACAATATATAAGTACAGTTAAAATTGTTGTGTCATATATTTAAATTGTGTTGTTACAGCATATGGCAAAATTCAGTTGAACAATTCTGATAATAATTTACTTTTTATGGTACCTTATTATGTACAATTCCATCATCCGTCTCTCCTCCCCAGCTCTGTCCATCATCAAACGATGGTGCATTTTCCCTCATGGCAGCATACAACTGAAAGGCACAGGTGTACATACAAAGAGCAAGTGTGAATATCCCCATTAGTTTTCATATTAGTTTCATGTTTGTGATAAGAAGCAGAGTAACATTGGATGAGGATTTCAGCAAGCAGGGTGTAATGGTGCTGCTTCAGAATGTGACCAATCACATCAGGGTAATGAGCCTGTGTTTAGTTGACTAAAAGCACAGATGAAGAGGTATTAACTGGACATTCAACACTGCCAAATTGCCTTGCTAAGCCAAATGTGTCTTTTCAACATAAAGGACAAGATTTTCATGTGTGCCCAATTCAGCAGTAGTGAACTTCTGTCACGGATTCCAAATTTCACTCAGACTTGAGCTAGCAACAACAGAGAGTTACCACTATTAAAAAAACAAACAAAAAACTCCCACCCAAGCACAAAACCCCCCACTCTGTACAACAATCACAGGATACTTGAGTAATTGCTATTGAAAACTCCATCCTTAGACTTCAAATTTAGGAGAAGATGGCAGACATCACAAGATGATCTACACTGAAGATACATGATTATACCCCTTAACTTTTCACATTTTTATGTATAAGTTGTCATTTTTTCCCCCTCTCATACACAAATTTATCCAGTGCACACAGTTAAAAAATATTACCATAATATAACATTAAAAACTCAGTTTAAAAGTTACTAAAAGTAAGGCTAAGGGCTAGCTCCCAGATGGCAGGTAAGAACACCTACCCTTTTCTTTACATAAATGTCAAACAACAAGATTTTTAGAAAGCATTTAGAAGATCTGTATTGAAACTAACATTCCAGCCTGAAAAGTGGAAATATTTGGCTTAAAGACAACAAATGCTACCTTGACACAATCAATTAACCACACCAAAGCTGTCACGATCTGAGGCCACGTGTGTGGTGCTCCCACTGTGTACATGGAGCTTTTTGACAAAGGAAAGGGGTATCTACAAAGCAAAAGAAAATACATTTTAATAGCTGTGGCAAACAGTGATGAAAAACCAGTACATTTTTAAATGTAGATCAATGCACAGAAGAAAGAACAAACTCAATTGTACTTTATACTGTACATCAAAGGGAGATAAGCTGAGTTCTTACAGCACTATTTTATTCAATTATCATGGGTTTCTCATTTTGTGATTCATAGAATATCTCAAGTTGGAAGGGACCCATAAGGATCATCAAGTCCAACTCCCTGCTCCTTGCAGGACTACCTAAAACTAAACCACATGACCAAGAGCATCGTCCAGACACTCCTTGAACTCTGCTAGCCTTGGTGCTGTGACCACTTCCCTGGGAAGCCTGTTCCAGTGACTGACCACCCTCTCAGTGAAGAGCCTAATGTCCAATCTGAACTTTCCCTGATGCAGCTTCATTCCATTTCCTCATGTCCTATCACCGGTCACCAGAGAGAGGAGATCAGCACCTCCCCCTCCACTGCCCCCCTTAAGGAAGTTGTAGACTGCAATGGGGTCACCCCTCAGCCTTTTCTTCTCCAAGCTGAACAAACCAAGTGACCTCAGCCACTCCTCGTAAGTCTTGCCCTCAAGACCTTTCACCATGTTGGTCACCCTCCTCTGGACAAACTCTAATAGTTCAATGTCCTTCTTATATTGAGGCGCCCAAAACTGCACACAGTACTCAAGGTGAGGCCACACCAGTGCGGTGTAGAGTGGGACAATCATCTCCCTCGACTGGCTAGCTATTGAAGAAATGATTGAAAAAATGGACTTTTTTTGCATATCCAAAGATTAGGAACAATTAAGGCCTTGTACAAAACAAGTGTAAACTATTCCTTCATACACTCCTTAGCCCCTTCCTATTCAGCTTAGTATGTTGCCTTGGTCTTGGTAGCAGCCAGATCTGTCTTTCTCCTTCTGAAGCTACTATGAGAGGAGAGATAGGCACTGTAGTACTAAGGAAAAAGGAGTGAGTGCCCTGTGAGCATGAGGCGATTCATGATGAGACAAAGACCTCAAAGGAAAGGCAACAAATGCAAAGGAGGGAGTAATAGTCCAATGGATGATGTTTAGACTTCCAAACTGGGTGTGCAAGTGTGAAGAATTTCCTAACATATGAAAACAAACTGATACACAGGAGTCCTGTTCTAAGAGGGCAAGGTTTTTGCTTCTTGGGTCAAATACACTTTCAAAACAGAAAAGCAGCTGACAATCAGCTTAATGTCATGCAATTCCAGAAAAGAATTTCAGAACAGCTGCACATCAAAGTATTAATATTACCCATAAATATGGAACACGCAAAGGCTATACTGCTAATTACAGACATTATCTCAAAGTCTTCTACAGATCAGGGAACACAGAAGTGCAGATTTTATTCCATCTTTAGACTGACAGCTGCCCAAAGTTATTTTAAGAAGACAGGACAAGAAGCTACTGATAAATTGACAGTTCTAAATAAGTGCTCATGAGCCATTCAGCCCAAGAATTTTTTAAAATTAATTATTTAGGTCCATTTTCTAACTCTCAAAGACAACTTAAAGTGAGTTCTCAAAATAAGTCTTTTTATCCAGCATTACACTCTTGGTGCAGCAGAGTAAAGCCTCTTGAGAGCAACTTCCTTTTCAACATTTCAGCTAGGTCAGAATTTTGACATGTTATAGGTTAAAACAAAATTTTATTAAAATACTGAGAAGTGAACAGATTTATACCCACATCTAGGAGCCCTGTCGCTTTTGAGCCCATGATGGTGTCAATCTACAGAAGTAAAATACACTTCACTTTTTTTTTTTAATGAGACTGAAAAGTCACCATTATCAACAGGCAGAGGATTTTCTTTCTCAGAAAGTGTTGGTGCATTAATGATTCCAAACACTTACTGAACAAGATTAGAAATAAAACACCCAGCTACTTAGTGTTTTTCTCACCTCAGTGGTCATTTTTGTTATTTCTACCCCCTGCTTTGAAAGCAGAATGAGAGAAGTTACAAGAAAAATGATTTTTTAACTAAATGAACTGGATCCAACATTCTGAAATTGTTTTTTAGTTCTTGGATTTTAACAGAATGAACTAGACGAATCTGTCAAAAAAATGTGTGTCTGTCTTTCAAAGTTTAATACAAATAAAGATAATTAATTAGATTTTACATTAACAAAGCAAGCTTCCAAGACCCTATAGTTCTGCAAGTTCAAATATAAAATGTATAGTAGGGTCTGAGAATCAGAGAGTAAACTTAGAGCTAAACAAAAGTGAAACAAAATAATCACAACGTTGTCGTTTCAGAGTCTCATCTGAATAAAGAAGCCTATCCATTCTCCCCAGCTATCATGCAGAATTCGCTTTTAAATTTCTAGCTGTATCATATCTATTTAGCACAACAGACTAACAATAATGATCTTACCCAAGCTCTTTAAAAACTCTGGGAATTTCCTCTTCAAATTTTGAGTCAGGCAGTTCATAAGAAGGGCAGAGAAATCCATAGATAAAAGTGAAGATTTTTAAAAAGTCCTTAACTGATGGAGACTGTAGTGATTTCATGGAAACATTATGGGCGTAACCATTCTCAACAAGAAACTGAGAAAAAGAAACATAGCATATTAGTCACTAAATAAAATCTAAAGTTGAAACCATGAAAAATAAATATTTTGATTAGTATCTTTTATGCCTAGTAATGTACGTTTAGAACAAGTTAATAAGTTACCTCACAAAGCTGCTTGATACATTGTTGGATGAATGCCTTGTCATGAAGTGGCCTGGGATCCTTGATCTTTTCTGTACCAAACACACCGTACTGACTGTTGCGTGAACCTCCAGCCCCACTAGTTCTAGGAACAAAAAATAAATACAGTTCTTGTGACAATACATATAAATAAGAACTCTCAATGTTTAAGTCACTACAATTGCTATTTTTATGTTTCTTTTGCATTTGTTATGCGAAGGGATTCCTGAAGGTTTCTCTTTATTTAGGATGATTGGAAAAACAACATCAACCTGGAAGCCATGACGCACACATACAATAGAGGGATTATTGCATCCTAGATGAATATTTTCTTCAGTCTATTGAAAGAAATAAAGTTTTATAGAGCAGAAAAATACCCCAGAAATGAAGAAACAAAATGATGTAGATGACTGAAAATAAAGACTAAAATATTTAAGGAATATTTAAAAGGAATAGATCCCTGCAACAGTGGGGTCCTATGAAAGGAGATACCCGCAAGACATCAGAACAGAGAAAGCAATGAACTAAGCTGAAAGATTATAGAATTTTGGAAGATTTGCATCTTAGAAGAAGATGCTAAGGCAGAATGTACTGGAGATATTGTTCTTCCTTAAATAGGCAAATGTATTGAGCAGCTCTCAAGGTCTGCAGTGCATATCGTTCCCAAGAGGAAGAACAGCTCTCGAAGCAATTCCTACTCCACAGCATTATTGTTTAGTGATCAAAGAGTGGAAGAAGGCAGACCTGAAGGTCTGCTGGGCTCAGATCCGTTATTCCCTATGATGAAAATCTGTCAAGAGAGAAAAATTACAAAATTATGTGTTGTTTTTATTTACAGTACAGAGATCTAAAACTATCAATACCTCTTCCCAAAAAAGCTGACTTTTCTTTCCGAAGTTCCAGGTGTAGGTTTGCTCATGCTCAGCTTCCCAAACGTACCTCTGTCCTTCCTGAGGGACAGGGAGAAGGATTCAAGAGACTATTTCTACCATTTCATCTTTTGCTCATGTAAGAAAACTATAAACACTTGCATATAAGCCTAAGCATCTTCAGCATAGCAGCATCTTAGAAAAGTCAACTGATTCTAATGCATTATTTGTCCATTATCAAAACTACTTCTGCAAGAAGATTTACAAGTATACATTTTATACACACACTCACTCAGCCACCTCCTAAGAAATATGTAAGAAAAAGTGTTACAATTTGCAATGTGTCATGGGTGTACAAATAGATTAAAGAAAGTTTTTTGCAGAACTGGAGCACTTGTGCAAATATCCTTGGCTGCAAGGAGTTTTCTTCTCGCTGCTCCCATTTTTTTTTTTTTCAGTTACTACTCACACACTCAAACACACTACAGTAAATCTCTTCAGAGTTAGCTTTATATACCTATTCTTAGCAAGACGATCAGAAACACTTACGTCTGAGGTGTTTGAAGACCCATCTTGTTGTTGTCCTGCACTCTCAGTGCCATCATAGATTGCCGACCACTGCTTCCGGCAATACTTGAGCTTCGTCTCATTGTGACTAAACTGTAAATCACAATCTGTCAGTATTGGAAAATACAGGATCTAAGAGTATTTGCTTTTTTAAACACCACAATGACTTTCTAAAGGGTCAGAATAAGCAAGTAGAACTGTATTTTGGACCAACCAGTGTGACAGACAGTTTCCAGAAATACTGGGTTCTCCTAAAAAAAAAAAAAAAAAATCAATAGAAAAAACCAGTGTATGTCAGACTCCAGAACTACATAGCAGCAGCCACAGCCTTTCAAATTAACTGTTTTATTGATGAAAGTGCCAGTGCTTGTTCCAAACCTAGTATTTTGCCTTTATTTGTATCTGGTCATTTCTAACCTATAGGCTCCAAAAGCAAAACGGCTTAAGAAGTTTTTCAGTCCAATCAGCTGGGAAGAAGACCACACTAACATGACTACTGTTTCTAGCACTTTAGCCATTCACCTATTCTTTAGCCACTAATTCTGAGCCTGCTTATTGATTTTGCAAATAATCTGACAGTATTATAGCACAGTAACTGGAAAGCCTATTCTGAGATAATATGGCTATCTTCAGACTACACACAAAATATAAATCAAACTGGAAGTATTGAACTGTCCCCACAGTGGTATTAAGTGGGATTTTGAGGTAAATAGAATTAACTCTGCAAAAAAAAAAAAAAAAAGCCAATTTTTGCCCTTTACAGAGGATCTATTTTATTTGTGGGGTGGGCTCAAACAACTGAATTATAACTAATCAAAAAACCTTCATTACAAACATTACCAAAACACATTATCAATACAAACTGTGTTTCACAATCACAATTCCAGTTCCACTTCTCGCAAACCATGACTGAGGTTTAGTTTAGGCCCACTTCATAAGGCAGTTTATCTGTGACCTCATTTTCTCTGGGGAAGAAGCTGCATTCTTCCATTACTTTACCAGGGATCCACCACAGACAGAGTAAATTGTTTTCATAACCACACTAAATGACTAGTTTAAGAGCAGAGTTTGCTAGACTCAACACGCCAGCAGAAAAAAAGGTAGCAGCGCGGCAGAACTAGGCACAACTACATCCACTTGCATTAACAGCACGTTTACACCGCACCAAAGGCAAACAGAGAACCCAGTGGCGTTTACACGCCGACACCAACAGCCCGACACTCCCTACCGCCACCGGGCCCGGCCCCCTTACAGCCCCAGCTTTCCCCCGGTACGCGGCCCGCCTCACAGACGCCAGCCCGCCAGCCCCGGGGTTGTTGCTGCTGCCCGCCCGCCCGCCCCCCTCAGCGGGGCAGGCCCACACCACGGAGAGACCCGTCCTAACAGCCCAGCCGTTACCGTTAACAGCGCCGACGCCGCCTTCTCAATTTCAAATCCGCCCGCCGGCGACGTCACGCAACGCGCCGCAGCGGGCTACGTCACAGCGGAGCGGCGAAGAAGCAGGATAAGGAGTGAAAGGACGCGCGGGGCGCATCGTCACTTCCGCTTGCCTGGCCGCTCACCCACAAACCGCCTGATTCCCCCGGAAGCTCTTAGGAGAAAAGGTCGTGGCCGTACAAGAAGATGGCGGCGCTCGCGGGGGCCGGAGCAGCGGCGGTAAGTGTGTGAGGCGCTGCCGTGCTATGGCGAGCCCCGGGGCTTTCCTTCCCCCGCAGCGAGGGATAGGGCCGGAGGACAGCCCCCTCCTCTATCCGCCCCCGTAACGGCTTGGAACCGCCGTGCCGAGCCGAGCCCCGCGCACAGGCTGCAGCAGCTCCTCCGCTCCGGCTCCGCGGGGCTTGCGCCCGCCGCGGCGGTGAGGAGGGTGCTGCGCTGTCAGGCCGCTCTTACCGCCGAGCGGTAGTGGGACGTGGCGGGCCGGGCCGGAGGGTGGGGTGCGGGTGGTGGTTCTGGGGTAAAACCCGAGCTCCCAGGCCCCGTGTGCCTGCGGGCACGGTTGTGTTACTGCGCTGGTTGTGTTACTGCTCTTGAGTGCTGTCATATGAAGTCTTGGTTTATATAACTGCTGTGTCATAGTGCTATTCTCTAACTTGTTGAAAGAGTCATCTTAGAGTAAATCTATACTGTATAAAATTATAGAAACTTATTTAAAACTTGCTTACTATAAAAGAGTGAAGTAGGGATGAAGCAGAAATCATAATGGGGAAACCAGCTGAAGTCAGAAGTTTCTACAGTGTGTCCTGTGTACGCATGGAAATGTCTGTCAGAAGATAGGTGCTACTTTATTAAACAGTGATAACTCTGAAAAGTGAACTCTTAAAAAAATTCCCACAGGAGGAGTTTGCTCCAGGAAGTGTGTATGATTACCAGCTACAGTTTCAGGGAGTTGATTTTTCTTCCTGAAAAGGGGAGCTATGATGTCCGTGGTACATCGGCTGACAGCGGGATGGCTCGTGGATCATCTCTCTTTCATCAACCAGTGTGGCTATGAGATTTGTGACTCCTTTGCATACCCTGGTGGTATCACTCTCAATACTTCTGTCACATCTACTGGAGATTGTTATGCTGCTTCTACCTTTGCTGCCGCCTCCTCATCAAGAGATGGTCTTATTCCTAGTCCTGGAGATGCGATAGAAACAGAAGGTAGAACAACAAAAATGATATACGTGTTTCGAGAGGAGTTCTTCGATGTTTCTAAGCCCCATATAGCTGCAGCTCCTGAGGAGCAGCTGTGGCAGGGCTGCCCTGAGGTGAGTCTCACAGAAATAAAGGCCAACAGCAACAGAGAGGAACACCAAGAACGAACCAAGAGTGGCGTCAGAGATTCTGTTGCTAGTGCTAGGAAGGTATGTTCTCCATAATACAGTAAACTACAGTAATGCCCAGATAAGTAATATACCACTAACATTGTCCTGCACATTTCAGTTTCCTGAGGTTATGTAGGAGAGCAGGAACTTTTCCACAACAGATTTCAAGATGCATGGAAAATGTAAGCACTCATGAGGATATTCTTGTGTCTCTTATGTCAGTAATGTGCATCCTGTGACTCAGAAGTGGTGGGCTGCTCACAAAATCTTCTGGCATTGGTTGTGGTCAGGCACTTGAGCTGAAACTGTGGTAGCTGTCAAGATTGTGCAGATTAACAAGGAGGGAAGGACAGTATGAATTTACTTTCAATATGTAGACAGTTCAGTACTGTTCCTTACGGACAAAAAAAAAGTTGCAGGTCTAAACCAACAAATGTAATCGCGAAGAAGTAGTTAATTTTCTCCTGTTATTGGTAAACTGCACTTGGCAGCTGAAAAAATACCTTCTAGTATGGGCCCAAAGGAGACATGAACATGAACTGTGACATGCACTAGGTGCCTTCAGATCCCAGTGCCATGAGTAACATAACACAGCTTTAAGCCTATGTACCTTGAGAATACCTACAGTAGCCTAGGTATTTTGAGATCATCTTTTTGCTTATTGGACTTATACTTGTGATAGAACAAGAATGAGATGGAAAGTTTCTTCTGCTTTTAAAAGTTAATTTGTAATTCAGGTATGTTTAATTATGTTTTTCCTTTCATCATGGAGTAATACGGGTGGGGTTTTTTTTTTCATTGTTTGCACATTCTGCAGAAACGTAAAAGGAAATGTGTGTTCAACCAAGGTGAACTGGATGCTTTAGAATACCATTCAAAGGTAAGCCTGAACAAAAGTATATTTTGCAAGTATGTGATACCTGACTTTGGGCATGTACGGAGTGCAAGATCTGGTTGCAAACAAGTTCTGTTCTTGTAGCTTGTTCCATTAATGGGAAGGTCATCTCTCCAGTCCTTAAATAAATAAGTGCATGCAGAGAATGTCTTCTGTGTAGATATATGTGAGACAAACCAGACATGAAACTGCAGCTGAGACATTTCGAAGAGCTGGAAGCTGTGTTCACAAAATACCTTTTACTGTTATGGATAACTGAGCATTATATAGTGACGAGTTGAATATTAGTGGAACAGGAAGTGACTGATTTGAAATAAACAATGTAACCTGTTCTGAAGATCGGCTCATCTTTTGTATATCAGGACACTGTGCTGAAGTTATTCAGAGTTTCTCTGACCAAATGTGCTCCAAGATGTCTTGTTCTGCTAATGAGAGAGAATTTTTCCCTCTAACATTTTACATTGTCATACTAAAGCATCGTGAATGAATTAGCATTCAAGTGTCTATTTAGGTTCATGTCAGTGATGTACTGGTGAAGTTACAAGTGAATTACACTGAAGCATGTTAGTAAATCCTAGAAATGTGGTCTGTGGATGAAGTTTGATGTATTCTTACTGCTTTCCTAAATAGTGATGTGAACCTGAATTAGGACCTACACTTGCTTTCTTTGACAGAATGACAAAGGTGTTAGTCATATTGGGCTTTTTGTTTAATTCTGTTCCTCTTGGACTATATTTAAATGCCTAGATTTTTCTTCTTTTACATGGCAACAATTTTGTAGTAAATGTGTACAGTTTGCTATGATACAGTTTAGATGTCCTGTAATTATTGTTGTGAATAAGCTATGCATGTGCAGAATTGCCTTAAAGGAGAGAACTTTGACTTTCAACATCAAACAGAGGTTTAAAATAAAGTCATTCAACAGTAGGAATAAGGAAAGAAATGAAGCGAAGTTTGATGTCTTGGAGGCCTGTGTAACTTCAAATGGTTTTTGGTGAATATGCAAAAAAGACACAGTTTTGAAAAATTTGTGATCCAAGTTAGCCTCTAATACCATTCACAGATTAGAATGTATTGTTTTTTACTGTATTTGTAGTGTTAAAGGTTGTAGCTCTGCAAGTCAATTCAGATTATTTTGGTGCTTATTCATATCTTTAGAATTGTTTTCCAAAAAATACCCCAAATTTGTGTCTGCCAGTGAAAGTAGGCGTTGAATCTATTTATGAATTTCAGAGTCAACATAAGGAATAGTACAAAATATGCTGAATTCCTTCAGCAGCCATTTGTTAAAACTACTGTTTAAATTGCTTGATAGTTGAGAGGCTTTGTCCACCTGCGAATTAACACATGGGTGTAAGAAGAAAAGCCATCTACATTAATTCAGCTGTACAACTTGTAGCATTTCTAAAGATACATTTATTAATTCTGTTAAAGCGGTATGAACTTTTACTGTCACAAACCTAGGTACTAAAAAATTATGACTCTGTCCCCTCAGATATCTAGATGGTGGTGCTATTAAAGAAATTATTAAAAAAAAATTTCCTTCCCCCCTGTCGTGGTTTAACCCCAGCCAGCAATTAAGCACCATGCAGCCGCTTCCCTCTCCCCGCTCTCAGTGGGATGGGGAGGAGGGGGGAAAGAAAAGGTAAAACTCGTGGGCTGAGATAAGAACAGTTTAACTAAAGTAAAATATAATACACTACTAACTAAGAATAATAATAATATAATAATAATTCTAATGAACAGGAATATAACAACAACAAAAAAGAAATAACACCCAAGAAAAGACAAGTGATGCATAATGCAATTGCTCACCACCCACTGACTGATGCCAGAGCCGCGATCTGTGCCTCCCGGGCAACTCCCCCCCATTTATATACTGGGCATGACGTTCCATGGTATGGAATACCCCTTTGGCTAGATCGGGTCAGCTGTCCTGGCTGTGCTCCCTCCCAGCTTCTTGCACACCTGCTTGCTGGCAGAGCATGGGAAACTGAAAAATACTTGGCTTCAGATAAGCGCTACTTAGCAACAACTAAAACATCAGCATGTTATCAACAGTATTCTCACACTAAATCCAAAACACAGCACTATACCAGCTACTAAGAAGGAAAATTAACTCTATCCCAGCCAAAACCAGGACACACCCACATTAATTTGGAAATTGTAATAAAGAGTATTTTGTAAAAACGTCTTGTAAAGTTGAGGATTCCATAATCAGGAGTTTAGAAACCATAATAAGTATTCAAAACCTTTGATAAAGCTGCTGTAACTGGCAATATTGCTATTCTAAATGAACGAAAATGCCTCATTGATAATTAAAACTCATAAAGGCTCAATAATTTGGGAATAAACCAGGTCTCTAAATTTTGCAAAGGGGGGGTGCTGAAGTGAATGAGAGTGTATATAGATCCAAGAATCTTGTCTTCCTGGACTCACTGGCAGGTTGAGAGGTGTGTCACTTAGAAAAGTTACAAAACCAAATTCTACTAATTTAATTTGATTTACTGATTGTACTTCCGTATTACTTTTAAAATGCATAAACTATTGTTTTTCAAAATGAATTAAAATGAGGAAAAATACTGATTTTTAGATCTCAGTATACATCTCAATTAAAATATGTTTATGGGCACAGTAGCTTGAAATTAGGTTAGAATTTTAACTTCAAATTATTGCTTTGAAATTTATGTTTGTTTGGAACAATAATATTCCACCTCTGTTGTCTGTGAAATGTTTTATTCAGTAGTCTCTCACCCTTTCTTTCTTCAGGCTTCTGATTATTGTAACTTTACCAAAAAAACAACAACAAAAGTTAGCATGGCCTTATTATCATGCCCTTGTAGCTTTTGAGTCAATGATCTCAGTATTTGGCAAGGATCCTATTCCCACTCTGCAGATGGAAAATGTTTTGATTTCTGTTGCATTCCCTGATCAAGGGGATACTTGAAAGATCATTTCTTTTTCTCTCATTTCTTTATGACCGTACAGGTCAGGAAGCTCATTTGGGAAGGCACTTTGCATTTAGTCCAAGAAGGACTCAAAAGTGGTTTTCTTCACCGCACTACTACAGAACTCAGTTGCAGGAAGAATGTCGTTCCTGGACACATTGGCTGTGGGTTGGCTGAATTATGTGAAATGGCAAAGCAGTTTCCAGCTGTGAATGAAAGTGACCATCAAGCCGTACATGTGCTAGATGATGAAACCTCTATTCCAGAGCAGGACCTGCTTTCGTGTGTTACAGAAAACAGCTCGAACTCTGCAAAGATAGTTGTGTTAATGGGGCAGAAGTACTTGGTGCCACCAAAAAGCAGTTTCCTTTTATCTGATATTTCATGTTTACAGCCCCTGCTGAACTGTAAGTATCTTTAGGCATTAGAATTTACCACTTCTCTCCTGCCTGAGAAGGGCAGTTAACGTCAAGATGACTAAGGACTCAATGAACAGATTTTAATATACAGCATCACACTGATAGGAAATGTTGCTGCAAACTTTCAAAGTGGTATTTCTAACTTTGTCAAAATAGATGAAGGTTTTCAAAGGAATCTTGAGTGGTTAGGAGCTCATGTCATGGGGGGATTATCTATCTCCAGGAGGCTCCTTTAAAAATCTCAGCCAAAATATGACAGTTTGTGAGCATGTTTTGAGCCACTGTCAGTATAGAAGTCATGTAGATGAATTAAATTGGGACTAGCTATGCTGCTGGGTCCCTATCCCACAGGATGAGGCTTTAACATAGATAAGTCCATGCTGCTGCTGGGGTGGTGTTCCTGCTGTCTTGGTTTTTAGCTAGATTAGACCATGGGAGAGGGATGAGATGATGCACCTTAAAGCAAGGGTTGATCCTGTTCAGCGGCAGGGTCTATTTAGATTGGCATAAACTGATTGTGAAACCAACCCCAGTGTCCCCCAGAGAAGACAACAGTTTGAGAGGCTGCTGCACCCAGCTGGAGGTGAACACCACTTTAGCAAGACTATGAGTAGCAAACATGAGTTGACTTCTCAGCTGCTGCATTTCACAGCTGAGAGTATTGGCTTAAGCCAAAATCAGTGACAGGGAAATGGTGGGATTTTAGAATTAATAACTCCACTGTAAAAGTAAATCAAAAGCTATCCAAGCCAGTATCCCCAGCCTTAAGGGGCCATGCAGAAAGCTTTAAGCTGACAATATGCGGCAGTCTTCACTGTACTTCACCATTCCATTAGCTTTCAATTTGACCTTCATTATTATTATTAGCAGCAGGTAAGCTTCATCAGACAGTCTTATAGAAAAGATGTTGCCTGTGAGCAAGAGCTGCAGATTACTGCTCTACCCTCTAATCAGTAATTTTGGATTTGTTAGTTACCTATGTTTCCTCCCTTCTAATATGCAACTTAGATGTTCACTGATTTTTTTTTTTTTTTTTTTATTAAGAAGACATGCAGGAGGTGGAATCTTATTATCCAAATAATAATTTTATATTTGAAGTCCAGAATTTAGCCAGTTAGGTGTTTTCAGCTTTATGAAAGAAAGAAGATCACTATCACTGTGCTATCACTATGCACGACTGTGCAGATAGTAAGTTTGGGTTCTCCCAGAGGTCAGAGAGGAGTCCAAGAAATTTGAGAAAATGCTTTTGAAGTAACCAGCAGTGAATGTTAATATAATGCCATGACTTCAGATCTTTTTTTTTTTTGAGGAAGTCTACTGTCCATTTTAATTATTATTTTTCTTCTTCCCTTTCACCTGCCAAAAGAGAGGTATTTCTTGCTGGTCAGCCCACTGTCAGGATAAGACCTCCAGTGTTAATAAAGGAATAAGATGTAGAAAGCACATTTAATGGACATTAAATATTAAGCTGTTGTTTTTATTAGCTATTTGAATAATTAGCATCTGACTCAGTGGAGGGACAAATATGTTCTGTGGAAAAAATAAAACAGTCCTGTTTTTTCATGGATATGTCCTGTATCTTCTATCCTCCAACTAAAGTAAACCCAGCTTCTCTCATGAAAACTCTTTCAGTTCTCTTCCTCTTGTCCATTAATTTCCATTTCATACACTGGGTCTAGCTCTCTGTCTCTATTCACCTCCAGTAGTGCAAAACACAGTTTTCCAGGGCTGGTTTGGAGCTCTGCGTGTCCCAGTTGGCCTGCTGAAAGATCAAACAGGACAGGAATCTTGTGTTCAGGGCTGCAGTCTTTCACTCAGCTGAGTGCCTTATTACCTAGCTTCTGTTAGGAAACTTGGAGAAATTTTCATCTTTGAGATTTCCACTCTGCTATCGTTTTTTTCTGAAAGTCCCCAAGATGTTCAAAATTTCTTGGAGGGACCTGACACAGATCACATAAATGTCCTTTCCTTAGGTAATCAGCCTAAAAATCTCTGAAGTATATCATTATCTGAGTTAAACCAAGCATGCTAGAAGCCTTGTAACTTCTTATTCAGAAAGAACAGAAGAAAGTTGCAGTTTTGCTGCATGGTTGGCTTTTTAAATGTTGTCTGTATGTGGGTAGCTAAGCCTTTATCAGTTTTAACTAGTAGATTTATTTTGAAACTAATTTACTGGCTTTTTTTTTGTAATTTCACTTCCCAGACAAGAAAAAATATGATGTAATTGTGATTGATCCACCATGGGAGAACAAGTCCGTTAAAAGGAGTAACAGGTAAATTTTATAGTAAAATCAAACAAACTTTGTCATCTTAGCTTACAAAGGGTAATTAACATTTTAATATACTGATGCAATCCAAGACCAATATAACTGTGAGACTGTGGCTTAAACTACCAAATATTTTGGCAAATGCCTACCTTCAAGTCTATGAAATGTTGTGGGGATTTCACTGAAATGGCTTGGATACTTTGCATACAAAATATTTGCAAGAGTAGGTCTTAAATTACCTAACTGGTGAGAGAATGTTAGTCCTTGAGACTTACAAGGAAAGCCTGGAGTCAACTGTTTTGTAAGACCCAGATCATGCAGATATTAATTTGAAATTACTAGAGTTACTTCAGTGGGCATAAAGCTAGATAAATGTGTAAGTATTTAGAGGACAGAGGTCCTATTTAGAAATTTTAGGTTTGTTTTTTTTTTGGGTTTTTTTTTTTTAATTTGAGCTGTAGTTTGAGCTTTGGTCTGATGGGTAGAAGAGAGAAAGTGATAATGCAGCCCTAAAATCCTCAAGTGCAATAGGAACTTTCTGAGTACTGTAGTTTATGAAGTCATTAACTTAAAATTTTATGGGCTTCCTTCTCCACTGAGTAACATCAGGCTTATGCCAGTTGATTAGTAGGTTTTGCTTTGGAAGCCCCACAGAAACCTCTAGAAATTCAGAGTTAAACTCCTTCAGGTGTCTTTCTTAACTATGTAAGTTACTCAAAGGAAAATTGTAGTTATTCACAAGCATGAATTAGCCAGCAAGATCCTCTCTCCCTTACAAAATAGAGGCAAAAGGTGGAAGAGCTATCACTGCTGTTAGTTACCTTGTTGACAGCTAATCTTTGTTAAGCATTTCACACATGGGTTGTGAATCTTGTTTTCTCTGGGCAGTCTAGTCCAGGAGGTGTTTTGGATTTTATCCTTGTTACCTGTTTCTCACTATTGTTCTCACTGTTGCATTGTATAGGGATCCCAGGTACCCAGACGGTGGCTGTTGATTCCAGTAGGCAGTGTGCCAGTGTTTTTGATGCTGCAATGTGTAGGTTCCATGAATTGCAACTCACTAATAGTGTAGAATAGCATCATGAGAAAAATGGTAGAACAGGACAGAATCTGGAAAGCATACTGTATTCACTGATGTAGCATACAGTTAGCTCAAAAATGTGCAGAACTGTTCTGAATAACCTAGAGAACTTTTACCATGAATGGTAATCTAAAAATAATTAATAACTTCTGCAAATAATTGGAGAAGTGATTACTCTTTTATGACCTTTTAACTTGCCAGTCAAATTAGTGTTGCCCTTGCCCTTGTAAATGACTCCTTTGTCATTTTCATTCAGAAGGGAGATTGCTTATTATGAAAAGTGAATAATGTTACATTGACTAAAGAGCTGCTTTTCACTAAATAGCTTTGTTCTGGCATAAAGATGAGAGTATTGAATTACATATGATAGTTCTTAAATTAAACATGAGCTTTTAGACTTGTTCAGAATCACAACTTGTAATACTTTATTTCGGAGAACAGTAGAAATACGTAGTTAAAGGTTCTGCTCTGTAAAACTTAAGTATATACACTAATGATTTTATATCAGAATCCATCAGATTTGGCCACTGGGTGTCAGTCTTGATCCATTTTTATGACTCGTCAGGAGATTATTCTTGAAACGTCTTGGCTGTGTAATTTCTTTATCCATTTGTGTTGCTTTGTAATTTTTATATTTGGTATATATTAACTTGTTTTCTCACTGTATTGGCATATAGATACAGCCACTTGTCTTCATGGCAAATCAAGCAGATTCCTGTACTAGCGCTAGCTGCTCCGAATTGTCTTGTAGTCACGTGGGTGACTAACAGACAGAAGCACTTACATTTTGTTAAAGATGAACTTTATCCTCATTGGTCTGTGAAAACACTTGCTGAGTGGCACTGGGTAAAAGTAAGTTCTGAATTTGTTTTGTTGCTTTCTTGGAGACTGAGAGGGCTTGCACTATGACACTTTATATTCTTATAATTTGTCTATTTACTACCATGTGCTTTTGCATTTGAAAGGTATGGTATCATCAGTATCTTCCTTTTTATCAAGGAAAATATCTTAAAAATAGACAGTGGAAGGTTTTCATATCCAATTTTTCAACTCCTTTGTGACAGATTACTAGAGCTGGAGAATTTGTGTTGCCTTTGGATTCTTTACACAAAAAGCCCTATGAAGTTCTTGTTTTGGGGAGAGTTCAAGGAGACATGAAGGAAACCTTAAGGTATGCCAGGATAGTTATGGTAAATGTCTTTTTTGAGGCTGCTAGGATTCTGTTTATATATATCACTTGTTCATAATACAATATAATGTCCCAAAATCTTTTCTTGTTGTCATCTTTTGGCTGATTGTGGATCTAAAAATAACCTTATTAGCTTTGGGATAAGGGAGTGCTTTAGTGAGATTCAAGGATGGAAACCTTTGTCTGTTCCTTCTATATGTCTGTGTTGGGGAACTGGCTCAGATAAAAGCCTTGTGGACAGGGCTTCCTTTGCTGACAGGTTCTCTTGGAGCATGAGTCCTTGGCACAGGCTGGTGCCGTTTTGGGGATGCTGGTGTTTTTCTACACATGAAAACATACAGGACTACGTTGTTTGTTCTCAATGGCTTTGTATGGCTATTGTTAACCACATTTTGTCTAAAGCCTCAGTGATTTCACAAACTGTCCTTTTATATATTATGGCTAAGCAACATTTAACTTCCCTTAGACTTATCTGAAGTTTGACTGTGAATGAACATTCTGTGTGATAGCTCCCATCTGAAGTAGCTCTGTGAGAGCTGCAGCATCACATGTGGTGGCATTCATTGTCATACTACTATTCTTGTTCTGATTTATATGACAGGAAATCTGAAGATGTACTTCCAATTCCAGAACATAAGTTAATTGTCAGCGTACCCTGCAGTCTGCATTCACATAAACCCCCTCTTACTGGTACGTTTTGTTTTGTTTTGTTGCATAATGTTTCTGTACGGCATTGCACTTGGATGTCTGAAATGATGTACCTAGAATAAGATACCTTTATATATGAAGTGCCTTAATTTCCCATATGCGAAGCAATTTTACTCAACAGGACTTGTGGTTCCTCAATATTTCTAAAAATGTTGTCAGGCACCTAAGTCTTGGTCTCTAAAAATGAATATGAAAAGTAGAACTTCAAGCATTATTGTGTGAATATTTTGGGTAGACATGTAAAAAAAAAAAAAGCTGCATTTTTTTAAATTTGTTTTTTAAAAGTTGCAGGACCAGTTTACAGATACTGTATGTATGAAGTTATGGCAAATGACCTGAAGTATATTGCGGGGGGGGGTGGGTGGGTGGATGTGGGGGTGTGGGGTGGCAGAACTTTGGGAATATATAAAACAGGATATCTTGTACTTAATAAAAGCAGAAACCTCTTTCTTTATTATGTCATCATGAAAGAAATGCTTTTATTTCTGCATGAGTTGCTTATACACCTGCAATACAGTTGTGCCTTTGAATAGAAAAAATTAATTATTTTAAAACTGTTAACAATAGGCAACAAATAAGGCATGCCCTGCTTATTTCTGAGGAGCTGTATTTAATTTACTGAAATTGACGCAGTAACTCCAGCCAGCCAGTTAGTGTGGGTATGAATTCAGCTTTTCAGAGTTTAGTCCAAAGGATTTGAAGATTTCTGTGTGATATGTTACCTTTTGCACATTGTTCTGGAGCACTCTTGCTTTGACTGATTTCATCAATAGAAAGTTGTACTTCTTTCATCATTATAGCACCTGAGTGCCTTACAATGCCATGGTAAGAAACATATTTAATACCTCTCACAAAAATGGTTTCATTCTCCCCCAAGGGGAAAACTCATGATGAATCTGCAAATATTCCAGGTGCACGTGGTGCTATGTAATCACATCAGAAAAGGCAAGTAGAAGAAATGCATAATGCTGTTGGAGAGGAGAGGAATCACAGTTTGCTTCGCTGACATGCTTTCCTTTTTCTGTTCCCAACTAACAGAACAACTTCAGTTAGGAAGCTGATCTGGACAGTTGTTATACGTTCAAGGAGGCTCTAAAATTTATATTTTGGGCTTGTATTTATTAAATTAACGTGTATATATATCTGTTCAAAAACTAGTAGAAGACACCATACTTTGGTTAGCTAAAAATAAAATTAAAAAAAAAAGGCAATTCTAGGAGGATCTTTTTGCAGTTCTGAAGCCACTTCTTTAAGAATTAGGCTACAGCAAGAAGTATGTGTGTTGATTTAAGCTAATGAATGGTAGGGTAGTGATTTGTGAGGCAGCCACCTAGGGCCTCTTCAGAAAACCAATACTTAGCAGCACACTCAGACACAAACAGGAAACTTGTGAGGTATCCAAGGGTGCAAAACAGCAGTTTCTATGTATTATAGGGAATTCTAGTGCCAGAATGGTCCCAGAACAATTCTTTTGTAGGACAGAATTTAGAAACCATATTGAGGAATCCTTTATAAATGATGATCCTGAATGGGTTTTGAAAGAAATTGTCCGTGCAAATGTATATATTTCTTGAATCTTTACTTGAATGCTGGGATTTGATACCTTTGTGCAGCATTTATGTTTCTATTTGAAAAATGAATTTGCTGTTGAGCAATATCAGTGATTTACAAGGTTTTTATAAAAATCCACGTGTATCCTACAGTTTTGGCAGCTCCATTCAGAACATGGTTATGGAATGAAAAGGTAGACCGTAAAACAAAAGCTAATTGCTGATGCTTTGACTTTAGTGTTGTAAAAGGGTATTGCTTTCATGACTGGACAATATTCTCAAGTGGCCAGTAGAGAGCAGCTGAGCTACATCCTAGAGTGGTTCAGAAGAAATTTGAACAGAAGCAGAGATTTGGCAGTGAGGGAGACGGACACTTGATGAGTCACACGCATTCTTTATGCTTTGTTTAAGTAGTAACAAAGCCAAAAATATTAGTATTTAGTGATGCTGTCTGGCACTTTATTTCCTATTACTACTATAAAAGTTGTATGTTGGTACGTATGTAGCCACTTAATGACTGATTATAACAGTTTATCTCTCTGGGGGAAGAGAAAGATGTAAATTAAAGTAAGCCATCAAAAAGAGATGTTTGGGTTCCTACAGTGCATTTAACCATGAAATTGCGACTGTAGGGGTTTTTGGTGATGCATGTGCTGTGTTCAATGCTTAGAGCTTTAATATGTCATTGTAAATGTACTTAAGCCTCTTTATGCAAATGCGTTAAAATGAAATTTTATTACTCCTGGTTTTGATTCAAATAACAGCAGGTTTTCTTCCTAATTCAATTCAGTGTTGCTCTTAGAAGACATAGAAGGTATTCTGTTACACAGATGATGTGAAGTAGTGTAGAACTTCAAACGCCTTTTTTCCTTTTCCTATTTTATAGATTCTTCTTGTTATAGCCATTTCTCCTCCAGTTTTTAAGGATGTACGTTTATTGTTAGAAAATAATATTGTCATATAGGAGTATGCCTAAAAATATTGGAATTAATTCTTAGCTATGTTCTAGCCACTTTGAGTATCTCCAGCAGAAGAGTGCAATGGGAAATCTTGGGAACTCCCTCCTCCTGTAGCAACCCTGGCTTGTTAGGCCACGTTATAAAAGTGTTCTTGGAAGTAAAAAGAAGTAAATGCCTTTTGTTTCCTTATGCACCTTGTGAGTCCTTACTGTTAGACTAATTGATAGGTGCATCAACATCTAGGTTTAACTTGAAGCTTAGGAAAGACGCAAAGATGTAAAGCCTTCTTTGTGCTGAGTTTCAGATCTTTTTCTGGTCCTACTCTGTTCAGAGATTAGACAAACTGGGCAATAAAAACCTCTACATTGCAAACTCTTTTGAAGGATTACTATGAAATGAGTTCAGTCATGTGCTTTGTGCTTTGCATGGCTCAAATCAGACAGTGAAAAGCCGACAGTCGTTTTCACTTTGTGTATCCAATTTGCCATGCAGAACTTGCCATTTAGGTAATGGAAGTTCAAAAGATAAGGGGAAACTGTTGCTTGTTTCAAAAATGATTCCTCCTTTTGCTTATTTAAACATTTTTAGCAGCATGCATCTTCAATACATGTTTGGGATTAAGAGTAGGCAGGTATGGCAGGTACCGGATTGCCGGATCACGCTTCAGAAGGAAGTAGATTTTCTGGAAGACCAGTGTTATATCTACTAGCTGGCTTTGTGCTAGTTTCATGTGTCCTAGGGCATGAGATGCCCAAGTATAGGTGCCTGAGTTGCTGTCATAGTGTGTATGACACCTGCAAGTGATAAAGAATAATCTATTTAAGCTGCTTATTGTCAGTGGTATCTGTAAGTGGATAGAAGTAGTTGTGTGGGGTTTTTTTTAATCTATTCCTGTGGTAGAAAAACTTAATATTTATTCTTTCTACTGATGTAGATCCTCTAACCTGTTTTCAGAAGAAAAAATCCCAGAGTTTACTTAAGGTCTGCAAGTCAGATCCATGTGTGTTAAGATAGCCTTCTGGTGATATAAAAGCCTAACAAAGTAGCTATAATTTATAACTTGAACACTGACTTTTCCTATTTTAAGGAAACCAGTGTAATGAGATTTTTTCCCAACAAAATACAACCACGTTATTGCCCTCTTGATATGGTAATTTCCGTTGCAGTGCAAGTTACTGCCTGATGTGATTATGTAAATACCTACAACCTAGCAATGAAAAATCATACTTAATGTGATCTTGAATTATATGTAATCTGTCTCTGTTTTTAAAAAAAAAACTCTGACTTTAAAAAAGACCCTCTTTCTGGCAGCAGGAGAGGGGGAGATTCCTGGGGACTTCCGTTTTAAATTCTGTAACCAAATAGATTGAAAGATGGGTACAAGCTTCCTGCTTCTGCTGAACTGACCTGTTTTTTGGCTACCTCTTTTTTTTGCTTTCTGGCAAACCAATCTTTGAGGTTGGTTGAATCTCCTAACTGTGCTTTTAAAATTTGTTCTCTTAGGCATGGAAGTTTTTGGTGCTTAGTAAAACTGCTTTTGATTACTGGACTTAGTGCTGTGATGATATTTTTAATCTATACATTTTAAGAACAAATGTCAACATTACTAATGTTCTCTTAATGAAATTTTGTCACCTAAATAATTGCTTCCTCTACTTAGAAGCGTATATAAAGCATAAAATTGTTCTATTTTGTTTTTGTGGAGGGGGGGAAAAAGTCATACAAAGCCTGACTCTGCAGTAAGCTCTGCATGATCTTATGCCCATCAGGGTCAAAAAGATATCCTACATATGTCAGGATCTGCTCACAGAGAGCTTATTGAAAGCTTTTGAGCTTTGCTTTCCATAGTCTGTCCCTTCTCTTCTGTGGAAAAAGTGCAACTTCCTGCAACATGGACTTTCTTAGATGATCAAGACAATAGATTTTTGGAAGACCTTTGTTAAAGTCATAGAATCATATAATATTTTGGGTTGGAAGGGACCTTTAAGGGTCATCTAGTCCAATGCCCCTGCAATGAGCAGGGACATCTTGTTGTGGTTTAACCCCAGCTGGCAGCTAAGCATCACACAGCTGCTCACTCACTCCCCCCTGGTGGGATGGGGGAGAGAATCGGAAGGGTAAAAGTGAGAACTCATGGGTTGAGATAAAGACAATTTAATAAGTAAAGCAAAAGCTGTGCACGCAAGCAAAGCAAAACAAGGAATTCATTCACTGCTTCCCATCAGCAGGCAGGTGCTCAACCATCGCCAGGAAAGCAGGGCTCCATTACGCATAACGGTTACTCAGGAAGACAAACGCCATCACTCCAAACGTCCTCCCCCTTCCTTCTTTTTCCCCCAGCTTTATATGCTGAGCATGACATCCTATGGTATGGAATATCCCTTTGGTCATTTGGGGTCAGCTGTTCCGGCTGCTTCCCCTCCCAACTTCTTGTGCACCCCCAGCCTACTCGCTGGTGGGGTGGGGTGAGGAGCAGAAAAGGCCTTGACTCTGTGTAAGCACTGCTCAGCAATAACGAAAACATCCCTGTGTTATCAACACTGTTTCCAGCACAAATCCAAAACACAGCGCCAACACTAGCTACTATGAAGAAAATTAACTCTACCCCAGCCAAAATCGGCACACATCTTCAGCTAGATCAGGTTGCTCAGAGCCCTGTCCAACCTGACCTTGAATGTTTCCAGGGATGGGGCGTCTACCAGCTCTCTGAGCAACCTGTTCCAGTGTTTCACGACCCTCATCATAAAAAATTTCGTCCTTATATCTAGTCTGAATCTACCCTCTTTTAGTTTAAAACCATTACCCCTTGTCCTATTGCAACAGGTCCTGCTAAAAAGTCTGTCCCCATCTTTCTTAGGAGCCCCCTTTAAGTACTGACAGGCCACAGTAAGGTCTCCCCAGAGCCTTCTCCAGGCTGAACAACCCCAACTCTCTTAGCCTGTCCTCATAGGAGAGGTGTTCTATCCCTCTGATCATGGTGGCAGCAAATTGTGCACAAGAAATCCTTAACTAAATAGAGCATGGAAAAAGAACAATAAATTTTACCACATTTTAATATGGTGGGTTTGCAAAATGGTATAAAAGCAGCTACTCATAAGTGGTGTCTAATTAGATGAACTCCTGTGACACCAAACAGCAATGTTCAGTGCAGCAAGTTTTCTGTCAGAAGGTACGTTTTCCTCTAAGCCTCCCAGACTCTTCTTTGCAAATGTTAGATTTGTTTAAACATTTTTAGCTTGCATCTAAAAGAAGCAGGTTTTTAAAATAAGATTCCTGCTGGTAGCAGCATTTTTTAGATTAAAAGCTGCCTTGTTGATAACCCATCTGAGACATTTATTTGACATTTGTTAAAGATTGGGGGAAGGAGAATAGATTTATGTGTCATGCCAAAATACAAGAAAGTCTAGAAGCACCCATTACAAAGGATTTGTGAAAAAGTTTTGAATGGATTGAAGCTTTGGAAGAGGCGATCATGTAGGTAGGAAATGCATGTGGGGTTGGTTAACACTCACTAGAAAGTGAAGCCGATGCTCATCTCTCTGCAACAGGAGCAATTCACGACAAGATCAGCTGGGGTCTCACGCAAGGAGTCTGTGACAGGCAAACTTGATGCAAAAAGACAGAACTTAGATTGCATCAAAAAAAACCCCAAACCATTCCCTCTCATACTTTGATGTATGCTGATTGGATGTATTTTTGCTTTCTGCAGTGATCATGTCTGAAGAGACTGAGTCAAGCAACATAAATGTTGCATTTATGAGCTGTATTTTTAAGCTACAGAAATTCAGAAACCACTGGGAGATCTGATCAAAAATGACCAAGATAGCCTTTGGAAAAGGAAGTGGTTTCATAGTTTTTCTTCTTTTGTCCTCAGTAACAAAAATAAAAACTTAACATGTAATTTTTAGTATAGATATGTTTTTCAGTCTTTCTGCCTCGTTTATGTTGGGTACTCCTTAAACCTTTGCTTATTCATATTTTTATACATAATATCTTTGTAGCTATTTCCTGAAACCTAGTTAAGAATTTGACCCAGCCACAAACTAAATGGCTCTGTATGACAAGTAACACGTTTAACAATGAACTGTTTGCAAGAATACTTTTCAGGCAAAATGCAAGATCTTTTTCTATCACTCCAAGAATACCAGTCATAATTGGTGACACAGCTGATGTTAATGACGGGCATCTATTTATTTGGATTTAAGCAGTAAAAATGCCCAACTGTAGAAGAAATTTGAGATTTATGTTACTGAATGAAAGAACACAGTTATATAAATATTTCTTCAGTTGCCAAGTTGATATTGGGGAAAAAGAAGTCCCTGCATTTTCATAGCCCTTTTAGTGCTATGCTTATTTAACTGGTGTTTCTTATTTTACCTTTTAACAGTTGTCATCAAAGAAATGCTTTTGTTCTCTTTAAGAGAAAAAGAGTGTGATCTTAATCAAGGAAAGGGTTTATTTATTTATTTATTTATTAGAAATATTGCCCCTGTGTTATAGGAGCTAATGAGTATTTAGGAGGTGTTTGGTTGATATTAGTGAAAAATTCAGAACTCATCTATGTAGAGGCTGAAATAAATCCTCATTCCCTTTCTCTAAATGAAAACCAATAAATCAAGGCTGTTGAAGGCCTTGACAGTATTGTTCAGAATCTCAAGGGCACTTATTTAAAATTACTTTCTCACTATAAATAGTCCAGCTGTTTGATGAAATCCCTGAAATTAATTTGCTGTCTCTCCCTTTTTTAATGAAACATTCAGTTTTTCATCCACTAGCAGCACAGGGGAGGTTTTATTTGTTTACTATTGTTATTTGTACCTTTGTCACTGTTGTTACCTTCTTTTTCTCTCTTGCACAGCGGTTCTGGCAGAGTTTATCAAGCCAGATGTGGAATGCTTGGAGTTGTTTGCTCGCAACCTACAGCCTGGCTGGACCAGCTGGGGAAACGAGGTTTTGAAGTTTCAGCACATTGATTATTTCACTCTTCTGCAGAATGAAAACTGAGTTGGGTCTTGTAGCTTAATTCTGAAATTCTGCACCTTCCTAGCAGGCTCTTGAACTTGCTTTTGTTACTGATGGTGCACTCAGAAGGTAACAGAAATAAAACCAATTGCACTTCAGTTAAAATTCTTGAAGTGACAGAATATCTGTTTAACGGTATCTCCATTTGTACAAGCTGGTCCCTTATTTTGATGATCTTGAGATATTTAAACAGTGCTGTTAGAGTGCAAGTCCATCCCTGTTTTTTTCAAACCTCAAGAAAAGAAAGATATTTTAAAGTACACTCACTGCAGCTATCAAATCTGATCATCATAAGTGCTACCGTGTTGCACTTGTATTATTTTTAAAGAATGATAATGTATTATTTTTAAAGAGTGGCAATGGAAGTAAACAGTTCTGAACTACGTGTTTCCTTAAAGAAGATTGTTTTTTGCAAAACAGTGGATTTTGAACTAAAATAATTATGAAGACAGCGTATCTTCCTACATATTTGTATCTGTCTGTCTACTTCAGAGGAAATAAAAGGAGCAGTGCTTGTGTTAATTGGCAAATGAATTGTTGACTGACCACATTCTATGTAAAATTACACTTTTAAAACAGTCAGCAATTGCATCTTTCTGTACATGGTGTTAATTCTTTGAATACATTGTAAATGATCAGTCTCAACATCTTACAAATTCTGCATATGAAGCTGTTAGATTTAACTGAAATTTTAACAGATTGTAAGTATTTTAAAAATTCTCTTTCCTTGTGTTCTTGGAACATTAAAAAGCCATGCCACTGAGCTGTATTTTTCAGCTAGCATAAAAATGATCTCTTTTTGTTTTTTATAAGAATGGTACACTTTGTGTGTCCTTTGCTGCCCTTAGATTTGCTTTGAAAAATAAAAAAAGGAGACTTAATGAAGCTTCTGCCACTTACTCATTTGCAGCAGTAGAGGCAGAGCTGCCGGACAAGCTGATTTTCCTGTTGGCAAGCTCCTGAGGTCTGACTGTTTATAAAGGGGAACAAAATGCATTGCATATCTTCTTTACATTCGTTTCCCTTTTGGTAGCCTGATGAGCTGTGAAGGTTTTTAAATTAAACTTTAAATGTTAGCAGATTATTTTTTAATAATTTTGTAATAAAAATTAAAATAAAAACTTGTCAGTGTCTTATTTGCAGACCCAATGTCTATATTACTGTTCAATTTCAT
This sequence comes from Gymnogyps californianus, assembly GCF_018139145.2. Taxonomy (NCBI): domain Eukaryota; kingdom Metazoa; phylum Chordata; class Aves; order Accipitriformes; family Cathartidae; genus Gymnogyps; species Gymnogyps californianus. The sequence goes on along the minus strand of NC_059472.1, from coordinate 53,392,194 downwards.
GTTTTGCCTATTGGAGCGGTGGCGTTAACAAGGAAAATGCTTTTTTCTTTTTTCTTCTTTTTTCCCCACTAACAGTTAAACATATATTCAAAATAAGTAAATAATGTAACAGTGAAAGTAGTTACCAGGCAAAACACTTCTTGCTGCATGATTTTATTTAGTGTGCATTTTAAAGTGTCAGTACGTAAGCAACCTTACCTACAACTATAAGGGATAAGAAGGTTCTTTATTTGCTTGCAGTTTTACAAGACATCCCCTACCTGGAGCTTCTGAGTTCCCAGGCAGAATTCCCCTGCCCTCCCAAGATGGTCTCATCCAGTACTAAATGAGTGTATGAGACTCAAGTATGGAATAAATTGTAACTGCTGCACATATCTTGTTTTCCCTTTGAACTCTATAAAACAGCACAAGAAATGATGATACTGTCTGTTCCACATCCGCTCCTATGAATGGCTCTAGATTATCTTTTAATTGCAAATAAAGGAAAGGGATGAACAATCTTAGAGATCAGGAAACCACATTTCTCCTCCTTTGAGATAAGCAGCAGAACCTGTCTAAGGCAATGACCTTCTTCAAGCTGTTTAAGAACTGATGACCTATTTAATCTGTCTTTTCTGTGGAGTTCCTTTGCAAGTTGCGGCCTTCTAGCCCTTCCTCTGTCTTCTGAGCTGCCGCGCTCAGAAGCTGAGCAGCTAATTCCAGCAGCTGGGAATCCAGCCTCCTGAGTATGGTTTGTACGTAGAGGGCATGTGCAGGCAGCCTGTAAGCTTCTCAGACTGGAAACCAAATGTTGAAGATTGGAATCTAAATAATGCCTGATCCTGTCATAAGTAGTTACAAAATTGTGCCTCGGACAGCTGTTTGCTCTGCTACTTTTCCAATGCTCTGGCTATGAAGAAAACCTTGTGAATATGACAGAAGTGGTGTTCTACATCTGCAGCCAACCTGAAACTGCTGGATTTTCTCAGGAGGAGGTTCTATATATATCTCAGTTTGTTGCTAACTCAGAAATCTCATGGTGGTATTAGCAGTTGATAGTTTCAGTGTCATCTTTTAAACATAATTATTGGCCTGTTATGCTTAATTCATTATTTAAATAGCCTCTTACACTTCTCTAGCTGTCCAAAATTCCAGCTGTCCCGAACCAGCCATCAGATCTTTCAGTGTCAGTCAGATGATTCCTCTGAGGCAGAATCTAAAGTGTACTGAAAAATCAGTGACGAGTGAAGTCAGCTAATATAAAAGGACAATTTAAGATCCAGTTTCCTTTTATAAAAGAATACTATCTATATCAATTGCTCTATATTACTTTTGTGGTGGAAAGATGCCCTCTGTTTTGTCAAGCCTTGTATAAAAAAGAAGACCTGCTCTGAAGAGTTTATAAACTTGGTAAGAAATGAAAGAACAAGGGAGAAGATAAGGATGGAGGAATACAGGATAGTAATGAGATGTTGAGGTGAGTACGGTAAGTAGCAGCCTAGGTATTATGCACATCTTCAGTGTTCCTAAGAAATGATAGGGTTTTTTCCCCCCATTTTTAAAGAGATTTTTGGCTTTTCTATTTTGGTATGTTAAAATTCACACATTCCAAGGAAAAATAGATGAAGTGTGTATTTTACTAACGACATCGACAGAAGAGAAGTTTTTTTCAGTTCTAAATTCTTTTTGTGGCGGTTTGGTGAAGTGAGAACTATGATTGCTCAAGAATTTTCAGAACGTACTTTATTTGGTACATCTGCTGTTATTGTAGCAGGACAATGATAAAAAAATTCTTTGGCTAGGTGTTCTCCACTACTTAAGGCCTTTTAAAGTTATGTCTTATTGCAAAAAAATCTCAGTTCATAAAGCAGTAAGTAATTTTAAGCTGCTCCTATATGTAGACTACATCAATTGTCATAATCAAACTTACTTTTATGAAGCTTCAGGTTCGAGTATGATTTTGAAATGTCAAATTAGCATATGACCTTTACTTGTATTTTTAAACTTCTATAAAGTAAAAAGAATTATACCAGTAAGATATGTTTTTGGAACAGTGATTGCTAGGTGTGAACTCCTGTGGAAACAGGAAAGTTTCTTTTGCAAGATTAAACATTATTAAAAAGGTGAAGTAAGTGAGCAGCTCTTACCTCTTTATAGGATTCAGCTCAGGTACATGTCGGCAGCAGTCAAGAGCGGACTTTGAAAATTGATTTCCAAACTACATAAACAACTATAAAATTACAGGAGGAAAATGCTACTATGCTTTGAGAATTGTGTTCATTAGCCTCAACGTACCATTTAAGACTTACCTACTGCTTATTTTGGGTTTAACGTAACAGTAAGGGAATGGAAGATGGCTAGAGAATAGCCAAGGGATGAGGTTTGTTCAAGTTGCTGAGAGAAGTCTCGTCGTGTCCCAGCTGGCAGGTATTTTCATAGAATCATAGAATAGTTTGGGTTGGAAGGGACCTGTAAAGGTCATCTAGTCCAACTCCCTGGGCATTGAGCAGGGACATCTTCAACTAGATCAGGTTGCTCAGAGCCCCGTCCAACCTGACCTTGAATGTTTCCAGGGATGGGGCATCTACCACCTCTCTGGGCAACCTGTTCCAGTGTTTCACCATCCTCATCATAAAAAAATTCTTCCTTATATCTAGTCTGAATCTACCCTCTTTTAGTTTAAAATCATTACCCCTTGTCCTATTGCAACAGGTCCTGCTAAAAAGTCTGTTCCCATCTTTCTTAGAAGCCCCCTTTAGGTACTGACAGGCTGCAATAAGGTCTCCCCGGAGCCTTCTCTTCTCCAGGCTGAACAACCCCAACTCTCTCAGCTGTTCTTTGTAGGAGAGGTGTTCCATCCCTCTGATCCTTTTTGTGGCCCTCCTCTGGACCTGCTCCAACAGGTCCGTGTCTTTCCTGTGCTGAGGACTCCAGAGCTGGACGCAGTACTCCAGGTGGGGTCTCACCAGAGCAGAGCAGAGGGGCAGAATCACCTCCCTCGACCTGCTGGCCGTGCTTTTTTTGCTGCAGCCCAGGATACAGTTGGCCTTCTGGGCTGCGAGTGTGCATTGCCGGCTCACGTCCAGCTTTTCATCCCCCAGTACCCCCAAGTCCTTCTCGGCAGGGCTGCTCTCAACCCCTTCATGCCCCAGCCTGTATTGATACTGGGGGTTGCCCCAACGCAGGTGCAGGACCTTGCACTTGGCCTTGTTGAACCTCAGGAGGTTCACATGGGCCCACTTCTCGAGCTTGTCCAGGTCCCTCTGGATGGCATCCTGTCCCTCAGACATGTCAGCCACACCACTGGTGTCGTCTGCAAATTTGCTGAGGGTGCACTCGATCCCACTGTTTATGTCATTGATGAAGATATTAAACAGTACTATTAAGCATTTTCTGAATGGTCTGACAGTCTAGTGGATCTTGCTTGATCTAACAGCTTTTGCCACCGTAACATGTTTGGGTTGTAATGACTAGGAGTGTCCTAGTGCAGCAGTAACTTGCTATCCTATGCTCTTCAGTCCTCACCTGGGTGGGGATTGCTTTTTGCGGAGAACACAGCCACGGAAAGGAGCTGCTGTTTCACAGACCCAATGTCTAAACTGCAAGACCTAAAAAATGCTTCTCTGATCTAGCTGTGTGCGCTGGATACACCCTGACTCCATAGGAAGGACTCCCAGGATCAGGAGGAGCCCCACTGTACTTTGGTCAGGCCTGATATTGGTAGAAGAGGTGCATGCTGTGACCTAGTGTGAATGAAGGGCTCTGCTGTTACAGGAAACAACATCATAAAATCCCTTTCCTAAAATGACTAGGTGTTTTCCATTAGTGGTGGTAACTGAATGCTGATGTTATTTCAGGAATAGTGGGAAGTTAGAAAAAACAACCAGGAAGAGAAACTGGTAGGTGTAGATAAGCTGCTACCCATACAACTAAGGCATGGCCTTTGTCTTGTTAGGGACTTGTCTTGCTTAGGGACACAATCTGCTTTGTTGCATTGACAAAGCTTGAGCCTGCAGTTGTTAAACAGTTAAAAATCACCATGCTGGGAGAGGTGAGTGGAGATTTTGGTTGTCAGAAGTAACTTGCATGGACCAGTCTAACTAGAGACCTTTGGGAGAGGATGCTCCTGCAAGACAGCATTCCTAAATTGAGTCTTACAGGTTGTTCCCAAGGAGAGAAGGGAGCTTCATATAGAACAGTACGATGAATATCTTCTCACTCAGAAAGCTGTGTCTATGGCTCAACCACAAGTGCTCTGTGCTGCTGGAGAAGGTATCTTGGGTACTCCAAATTAAATGGTGATCACCTGAGAAGAGAACAGGTACAATCCTGTTTGTGGCCCGGTGGTCAGATGTGGGAGGGCATGGCAACAGATGCTAAGTCTACAGCCTGTTTTGAGAGAAGAGCATTTGTAAGGCTGTGATCGGACAGCACCGGGAGGGTGACTGGTCTGCTGGTATTTTGCAGAGAGAATTGCGTGTGTGTGTGTGTATTTGTGTGTACATGCAAAGCTGGTCTGTTGGAGTAGTGTGAATCAGGTGTGTACTGTCCTTTGAATAACAACCAGAGTTGTGCATTGCTAGAAATAGAATACCTTTGCATTTTTACTGGTCAGTGCCCTAATGTTACTAATTTATGGGGAGAAAGTACTTTTTATTTGGTTAGAGGTGCCCCAATAACACGCATGGTTTAAAAGCTTGCCTGGGGACTGCATGATAGATATATTTTTGCTTGGTGTTTTTTTGAACATTGACACTGAGAAGTGAACAGCAGAGCAGCTGCCAAGGTGGGTTCCCATGGCCCTGGCCACATCGTGGCAGTGCAGGAAGCACGCAGAGAGTTCGGCAGGTGGGTGGTTTCACTGGTTCTATGGCAGCTTCAATTTGCCTTAGGATCACTAAAATGCCATCAAAGCAGCTCTAACTAGGCTGGGTCACCTTGCTGGGCCTAGCTATGAGGATTTTCATTGCTGGCATAAAGGATGTGAGGCTATCAGCTCGTCAGGGCTGTTCTTTGGGTGAATTGAAAATTTTCTAAAAAAAATTAGTTTTCACTTGCAAACATTTTTTATTAAACTTGTTGAACTCCGCTGGTGTGCTGCAAAGCCTGGGCTTTCAGCTTTGGCTTTGAGCCTGCCACGTGGGCTGTCCTGGGATGAAAGAGTTATGGGCCTTGCTCTTGTGGGGCTGAGACCCAAAATGCTTGGGGTTTCCAGGCATCCTCTCTTGGAAGCACTCTGTCTGCCAAACTGCAGGCGGTCCTCCTCAGTGGTCCTCCCTTCCGGCTTTCTAGCTTTCTAGCTCCCTATCAGTCCTATGAGAAGAAGGGCTGGGAGGCACCGTTGACACTGGGGTCTTGGCACTCGAATCCCAGTGTTGTTTTTCTCAAGAATGTGGCATTTTTAATCTTCTCCCTGTGATGAGAAAATTTGAAATTTCGATTACTCGTTTCAGGACATTTACATATTTCAGTTAGTAGTTTGCCATTTACTTACAACAAAATAAGCCTGACTTTCCATAAGCTCTGGTTATTGCTGTTTAGTTCTTCTTCCTTTCTCCTTTTTTGTCTTCTGTTTCTCAACTGCTTTGCTTCAATCAAGCATCCATTTACTACACATCAGTAACTTTATTTTGTTACATCAGAGTTTCATTGGTGTTATTGGAATTGCCTTAGATTTCATGTAACTGTTGGGAAGGCTTGGCCATAAAATTGTGTGGTTTAGGAAAACCCAATTTGAATTGATTTGTTACCTGTTTGCACAAACAACTGTACATAACAGAGTGTAGCATGAGATTGGAAACAAGTAGCTGGAGGTGAGGGAAGAAAGAGGACCTGCTTAGTAAATGAAAGCTATGGCATCATTGAATGCGCAAGCGCAGCCATCCTGAGGCATCTGAAGTACCACACAGCCACAACCTTGGAGCTGAGGGTTTGAAACTGTGGCAACAGCGAAATCGGCTGCTGTCACAAGGACATAAAAATGGGCAAGCCACGTGAGAGAAAACTGTGATTTCTCTGTTAATCCTTGTGTAGCCTGATTTGTAGGAATGAGGATAGAAAAGAATCAGCAGTAAGATAAAGAGAACAACAGTACCATGGCAGGATTGTTTTCCACAACTGGAATTTTATTTAGCAGTTTTCTGGTGCTACCTGTTTGATAACAAAAGAACAAAGCGAGGCCTCATTTGATGACCCTAATGGAATGATAGCCCTGCCTCTGAATATAGGTGACTTTTTTCAAATCAGCTAGGGAGATAGTATTCATGGTTAATGTACTACTAATCAAATGTTACAAAGGCAAATATTTGAGTAAGTTTTTTTCCCCCTGACATTCAATATGCAGTGACATGTCTTCTTTTTTCCCCTGTCAGTAAGTAAATTGTCTTAAAATAAAATAGCAGTATTGCTTCTCGCTAGTTAGAATATTGGGCACCCTTATTCAGTTTTCCTTTTCTTTTGTAAAAACCAAGCAACACCTTCTGCTGAGGGAGAGGCAGGTCAGACATTCTTGTTTTGTCTGTAGCATTGCCTGTATTTGCCTCGGATTAAACCTTGTGGAGCTGATAGTCCCGTAAGCACCCAGAACCGGTGGGATATTCCTCACCTTGGCCTGTCTTAGACCTCCTCTTTTTTCCATTCTCTTTCCTTCCTTAAACAGCATTTCTTTAACAGTTAATGTGCAAGAAAATGAGGGACCGTAAAGAGGAAATAACAGACAAAATGGAAACCGATGCCCAAAATGCAGTGGAATAATGAGAATTGTACACTTTCATAGTCTAGTCCACAGCTAGTGCCACTGCAGTGCTTATGGCTTTCTAAGCTATCATTGTGGACTAGCTCATACAGACGTTTGAGACTTTACAATCTGTAAAGATCCGTCTCTTAGCCTTTTTGGGGATTGTAGCATTTTTCAACACAGAAGAGTGAGAGCAGTTCCCCTGGCCAGCATTGTTAGCACAGTGGATATTGCACACTGCTAGTTACAGGTCAATTGCAGAAAGTACAAAAATCTGAATTTAGTTTCTGACCTTTTTTTCCCCATCATATTTTCCTTTTTTAAAAACTATTTTGCTTACAGAAGGATCCAGGTAAACAATTGCGTTATTCATGCAAATTGCAAGATGAGTGTCAAAAAGAGAAAAATGTCTTAGTTTTCTCGTCCACCTAAAGGAGACAGACATTATTATATATAAGTTAGAAATTGAAAGAATTGCTAATAATGTAATAGGCTAAAAATATCAGCAACGTGGGTCATGATTTTACAGGATCATTAACTGAAGTTTGTAGCTAAATTTTACTGGTTTATTTAATAGTATTGTCTTGTAACAGTTATACACTATTAATTCAGGAGATAGCTTATTGAAAATATTTTTATGACATTGTTACTGCCCTCAAACTTTTCAATGTGTGGTTTCAGCTATGTGACCTTTGTATCTTTCATTACTCTGTGCACTCCAAAAGTTAGGCTGAGTTCAGAAAGAAAGTATGTGTCCTTTTCTGAGGTTCATGGTTCATCTATTGGTTCAAATAACTTCAAAGAAACAGTTCTGACATAAAAATTACGTTTTCCCACATCAAAGTGACCCAGTCAAAACTTCCATCTAAAATTTTATGAGGCCTACAGCCTAACTCATTAAAAAAACCTAAGAGGGTTTAGATTACAAAGAGCTATTTCTGACCAACTAACGGGCAGGCAAAGTTACAAGGATTTCTAAATTTCTAATAAGGTCAAGGAAGTGCAGAATGTAAGAGGAATCTAAATATTATTACAATTTTCACAGCGTGATGCAACTCACACTTACATATTATTTTTTTGGTCCTGTGATCTTCAAGGTTAATTGTGATAACCCTCAAAGTGAAAAATGCAACAGGAATCAACAATGTTAACATTCCTCCTAACATTATAGGAGGAAACTTTCTGTTTTTATAGGGCTGAAAAGCCTCATTTACGGAGACTGGGAACTGTCTTACACAACAATTTCATTTTGTTGATATAATCATGGCTTTGTATAGCCATTTACATAATGACATTATAGGTCTGTAAGAGAAACAGGATTATATTATTCCATAACAAAGTTACTGAGGTTTTGGTATTATACTAAGACTCTGCTTTTACATATGATTTTCATGAGAATGCTCTTTAAAGGAAATGATTTACCCATTATCACACTGCTCTTTTTGAGGTCTTAAGGAGACCTCCAAAGCCTAGGCCTTTTGCTAACTGTCTGTTGGTGATAGTTGGCAATTTCACTTCAAATCACTATGGTGAACAAACTCTTCTTTTAAATGTGTAGCTTGTCTATTCTTGTCCCCTGCATACACATATGAGAAGGTGAAGCCCAATAAAATTGAATATCTGGCTTTGTCACACATGTTTCTTTACAGGAGGATTTGATTATTGTACAAAGCGGTGTGTGCAAAAGAAGAAGATATCCCACAAATTCGAGAGGAATGATGGGCAGTGAATAGTGATCAGACAGTGGGATTGGTCCTCGCCATAGGGGATGCGCTTCCTTGTAGTTGATCCCTCCATAGTGGTGAGTACTCTGCTTGGAAAGGTTGCATCAGTAACAGGGGATTCACTTAAAATGAAGATGTTGCTTCTGAGTTTTTAATTCTCAGTCATAAATCTTTCTTTGCCAGAAATCTAAATAGCTCTCTGAGTTTTCCAGATCTGATCATTATGCAAAGCCTCTTTGATGATGGTAGTGGCAAAAGTAAGTGAAAATAAATCCAAATGCACTGGTAGAGTTAAGACTCCCTTTGCAGCCCAGAGATGCGAGATGATATCTGTTGTCTTCATCATTTTTTACTGTAGCCGTTTATGAAATGCTTACCCAGTGAAGATGTAATAGTTTTCATTTAAAATCTTGGTACTAGATATTTAGTCTGAGACCAGCTGTGACACTTAAGTATTTCCTGCTTTGATGAACCAGATGATGAAATAACCTAATTAGTCTCCTCATGAGAAGCAGTCAGAAGTATGATAGCTTTCCTATTTAAGAATCAATAAAATGGCAAGATGGTAAAATCTGTCAGGGCATCTGTAACATGAATGTTTTATTATGGCAAAATGGAAGCTTCATATAGATCTGATTACAGATGATTACTTATCTTCCTTTGCAATAGCCAGGGATTAGCAAACAGTCCTTACCCTTTTGAATACTCTATGTATTTGTGTGTTTGTGAGAGAAGGGAGTATGTGAGTAAGATTTACAAATACAAGTATTTAGTTTTCTGTCTCCCAGTGAGTACTGTAGGTGACGACTTCATTTTTGCAAGACTTTCCTAACCTTTCTGCATAGCAGTTCTTGGAGGTACGTGTGACGGTCCTCAGCTGGTATGAACTTGAGAAGTTTCACTGGAGTTGATGAAATTGTGCTAGTTTACACAAGCAAAGACGTAGCCCTTTGCCTGACAGTTCCTGGTGTCCACTTTCCCCATCGCTGATGATCCCTTCTGTGATTTTCTCAGCTTATTCAGACTGTGGAAAACAACAGACAGCTCCCTATAAGGCAGGCGTAGTATTTTCTAAACCATCTGTGACTAGTGTTTTGACTCATCTTTTTCCATGTGACCCCAGCCTTTTTACTCACTGCATCAGAAGTAGCTCCTTCCGGGTCTTGCAGGGTCATCAAACCAAACCATAATTACAGGCTGCATGTGTTTATACTTAATCCTTTGCCTTGAAGGAACTGAGCTGCTGCTAGCAGTTAAGGGTATTTGCAGTTCCCTGTCTTGTGAATGTTGCAGCCTCGTGTTATAATCTGCATTTGTATCCCACCTCCTGTAGAAATGAACTACAGTTGCTCTTGCTATCTAACATTTTTAACATCTTTTATATCTTTTATTGACCCTTAGAAACATCACAGACCACAGTTTTAGAAATACTGAGCTAAGTATCTAGCAATTCTCACTACTAGGTCAAATGGTGTGTTGGAGCTATGCTCTCTCTTTTATGGTAACACTTTCACCTGCAGACATTTCCTTTTATCTGCTTGTCCTAGTATAGCTTGTTCATGTTGAGATATAAATATGTTTAGACTGAAAAAGACCAAATATTTCAGGAGGCTTTCTAAAAGCAGCCAAAGCATTGGTTACAAGCAGCAAAGCCAAAGCAGCATGGTTACAAGTATTCCAGCTCTGCCTAACAGAGCTCTATGTCTGGGGAGAGCTTAATATCACATACAGTTCTCCCACTGGATGGGGATCTTTAATGTATCATTTGTGAGTAGTAAGTCTCTTCTTTGACATTTACAGTTGCCATTGCCATTTCTTACCTTCTAACATTTCCAGGAAGGGAGTCTTCCAGGAGGGCCTGAGCCATCTCAGGCTGAGGCTCACCCGCCTCCTCTGGGAAGTTATTTTGCAGTTTCAAATACCTCAGCTATTCATAAAAAGGCAATGCGACTTCGCTAGCCCTGAAGAGTACATCTGTCTCACTGACTTACCACAGAGATGCTGAAAACAAATATACTTGCCAGTCCCGATGATAACAGTGCTTGGCTGGTTGGATATTTCATGCAGTTGGAAGGACAAAAGTACGCCTTCTCAGGAAGGGCTTTGGGCAGACGGGTCAGGATGGCAGAGGCACCCAGCCAGGACAGCAGCTCAACAGGAGCAAGAGCTGGACTGCTGCGTCGTCTGGTTCATTAGAGGAGGAAGCACTTAACTGTCACGGGTGGTGTCAGACTGAATCTCTAGCACCTAGGAGAAGAAAGAGAATTGTTGAGTATGATCAACAGGGACTCTAGGAAGAGATGACTGGTAGCATGCAATGAGGGAGCTTTTGTGAGGATCTCCAAGAGAAAAGTAAGAAGTCTACATAAAGTCTCAATTCCAAAATAAAGGGTCAGTATACAGGTTAGGATTCCTGGTGAAAACTTGTAATGCATGCCAAGCTTGTGTTAAAAGAGAAAGTCTCCACTACTAACCTTTAAAATATTTAATGAACCTTTCACTTACTTCTTGAAAATTTTACCTGTGATGAAGATTGTGTTTAGCTTGTGTGATCTGAGCTCATTTCTGAGTTATTTTCTCCTCCCAGTTTATGTTGGCAGTATGCTCAGCCGTGCATGATGCAAAATGCTTAGCCATGTATAATGGAAAAGATAGGAAAGGCAACTCAGGCCTTCAGCTGTTGTTTTTAAAGAACCACCTTTCACATGCTCATTACCGAGTAAGAGGCTCAGTCATGTATGCTAAGTCACTTTTCTGGTTTACTTACTCCATCTTTGGGACCGTGATTATAGGTGAAGAATGAAAATGGAGGGTCCAGAACATGATGAGAAAAAGCAGAAGTGATGGTTTCAAAACACTGCAATGAAGGATAATGTCTGAAATAATGTAATTTAAAGGGACAGTGTTCTATTAGACAGTGTTGTGGTATGTTGTGGTGGTCACAGCAATTGGTCTCATGTCGTGCTAGACCTAGATTTGCTTGAGATTTACTTATGCTTTCACGTAATTTTGAATGTCACAAAACATAGTCATCTGACTCTTGAAAATCCAGCTGAGACAAGAGTATTGTATTTCTTTAGCTCTAAACAATAAAAATGCTTAGCAGGTACAGTTGGTACTTCCTCAGCCAATTAATAGAACAGAATAATACTTATTTTGCTTGAGAACTTTATTTTGCTTAACAGGTAATATAGCCATCAGTCACTCATTGCCAGTCTAAGCTTATATTTGCAGTGTGCATAGGTTTTTAAATGTGCTCAGTGTCCAGCAGAGGTTTTGTCTTGCCAGACAACCAAGATGGATGGACAGTCTATTATTGCTCAGTTCTAATCTGGCTATTGCTTACAACAACAACAAAAAGATCCCAGCAGAGAAAACGGTCCACAATTGCATGAAAGAATATGTGCTGGTCACCGAATGAACTGAAAGCAAATCCAGATGTCACTGCCAGTTCTTTTACTGTGTGCTCAAGATGAGTATCCATGGTCTCCTGTCCTACCTAGCATGTTCTTCTAAAAACCCTCTGTTGTAGCAAAGCCGGCTATCAACTGAAGAAAAGCAGCAAATACTGAAAACCACTGATGGTGGCACTAGAGGCCTATCCCTCTATTCTTCTCCCCAGAAAGCTAATAAAGAACATCAAAAATAGATGTTATCAGGCCATCAAGAATTAACAACATGCAGCAGATGGTAACACCTACCCTTTGCTATATATCTAATTTTAGCCCAGACTATTTACCAGCAAGTTGTGGCAAAGGTTAAGGAATCCAGCGCCGAGGAGTGGGAAGCGAGTAGAGGCAGGAGGGAGCGGAGAGGTTCTCTCTCACTTCTGGCCCTCTTTTAGGTTATCATTTTAATCAGCGGCTTTGCACACCATGATTACTCTCAGCAAAATGAATGAAGGTGATTCTTTCAACCCCAAACTATCAACTGGTAGTTAGACACTACAGCCCTTGAAGTCTATGACATACCCAAGAAACTGGAGCTATATTTTATGGCTGAAATTGAACTATCTCCCTGAAGGTGTTATCAGGGGAAATGCAATTACGTTACGCAGTGTATGTGTGGGGTGTGCCCATGTGCTTATGGATGTACATATGTATTTTCACTCGTGGCGTTTTGTCCTTACCTGGTATTTTCTCTCTACTTTATTCGTTTTTCTTTCCTGACACTAGCAACAGTGTGATTTAGGACAGTAAATGTGCATTGATGCATGTTGGATCTGCCACTCTTGTGATGAATCATCTAGGCTGAGAGCATGTCTTCACTGCAGGCTTAACTCAGGCTCCCACCCACATTTTAGTACAAAACTCTCTGTCAGCAGCGCACTTAAACTTTTCACCTGGGCTTATCTGAGCTCTGAACAGATGTCTGCTGGCCCAGCGAGGGACACAGGCTAAAGCCAAGGTGCTGCTGAAAGGCGATCTCTGAATGTCCAACTCGGCAATGCAGCTGTGCCCTGCCCAGTCTGGCACAGAGAATGGCTGTAAAGTGCTGGGAGAGAATGAAAGACGTCAGGATTTCTCCCCCCGGGATGAAGGATGCCACCAGTGGGGTTGGCAGGCCCCGCCCCAGGTGGGTTTGAGACCAGGTGGTCTGGTTTCTCAACTGGAGGAGAAGCTGGTGCCACTGCTGGAGGTGTCCACCCCGGAGGCTGCAGCCCCCCAGCAAATGACAACCGGCATTTAACAGCCTCACCTCTGTGCTCCCTCCCCACCGCCGCTCACTGAGGCCAGACCATACTGACTTTGCTATAAACTTAGCTCACGGGTGTGCACCCTCACGTCCTGCAGTGCAAGACGGGTGTCTTGATGCTACCCAAGGGACTGACTGGATTCTCTGTCCCAACCTGCACCCTTTTATGGGCCTTTTCTTGCTCAATCCCTGCTAGGTCTTGTGGCCATAGGCTTAAATTTGCCCATGAGTCCGTACTGGGAAGATGCAGGGAGGTCTGCAGATTAGAAGAGAGTTGAAAACTTCTGAAGGAGCATGTAAGCAAGGGGAGGATTTTCCTCAAAGCACTGGAAGACGACACCTTCCTTTGCTCCTCCTTTGAGGGTGTCATGTATATATTTAATTTCTTTTTTGTTTAATTGCCATATCACAAGCTGTTTTTCCTAATGTGAAGTTCCATACACAAGATGTTTAAAATGTTTCTCTGCTGTGATGCTTTGTGTGAACAGCACTTCAGTGAGAAACAAGCTGCTCTAAGTTGCACAAGTGAATAAAAACGGCCTGAATCTCTGGTTCTGATATACTGACTAACTACTGTGAGTTTTCTGTATTTTGCGCCTGGTTTGAAGTGCCTGAAAGTTATTGGTTTTTATATTTATTATTTAACAGACTTCTCCTGGGAAGACAGCTCTGGCCTCTCTAGTTGGTTCAGCTGTGTTTTTCAAGAATAAAAAGCTCACAAACCTGTTCATTTTGAAAGTTATGTTAATGAAAAAAGGACTGTTGATTTTTTTAAGGTTCAGTTTTCACATTTACAATTGGAAAGATCATTCATGGGGAATTGTTTGAGGAGTTTTGCCTTTTCCTTTATAGACCTGCTGCAAATTTCACAGGTACATGCATTAAATTTCTGTGCGTATTTCAGCATGAATATTTTTTGAGGGATGCAAATAGCCTTTTGTGAGCAACCAAAATCTGAAATGCTTGTCGTATTAGTTAGATAAAGCACAATTTGTTATCCCTGAGTGAATCTAGTAGCACTGGTGATTACAAAGGATGCAAGAAGCCCCAGTGATGCCAGTGCTAACCCATATGAGCATTTAAGGACAGACAATTATTAAAGTAGCATAACTGTGTATCCCAGGGTTCCCAGGGCTTCAATTTCTCTTCAGCTTGTATTTGCATAGCATCAGGTAAAATCAGTTGCTGGGCAAATACTGCTGTTACAACTGAGCTTTTTGGTTTTTTCTCTTGTTACTTAATTAATGCAAATAGTTGAGAAAACAAAATAAAAAATAAAGTTTCTTATTCCTGTGCCCCTTTAATTAAGATCTCAAGAAGTTAATAACTTCTAATAAATTCTATAAAAAAACAGAGAACATCTGACATTTCACTTCGTAGCAAACCTGGAAAAGAAAAAGACACATTTTTGCCTTTATCCAGCTGACTGCACCATCCTTGGGCAATGAGCAATGAGCCAGAGTCTGATCTGCTTCCTCAGCTGCCTTAAACTGCAACAGGCCTTAAAAAGAGACTTTCTAGCACTAATAGAGTTGAAATAAAACTTTCAGAGGATTCATTCAAGTTGAAAGTTTGAATATGTTGACGCAGAAGAGGCAAATGCCCTTTCTCTAAAGGACTTGATTCTGCAGTATGCTCAGGAACTAGCAACAGCCTTGAGTTAATTGAATGCAGTATACGAGAGAAGTACAACATAGCATCCAGACGCAATACAATATATTCAAGTATTTGTCGATATGTAAGTAGTTAATTGACTGTGTTGCAATGAAGCACAATTCAAGGTTATTTTATTATCTTTAGCACAAAGCTGTACAATTACAAAATCATACAGGTTGCAAAATATATTTAAGGGCAAGGTAGGCTTAACTACAACGTTGCAAATGACAATGAATTTTTTGCTTGTTTCTATCTTACTGTACCCTTCATAGCTCAGGGACAGCATCTGGTGCTCGGTGAAATCCTCGTTCTATTTAGTTTTTCTGCTAGGAGGAATGATGGTAAAAGAAATTGTGTGTGGTTTCCAAGGGCATGCTAAAAATGGTTCACATGTAGAGTTCTAATTCTTGACCATTCCCAACCGTTCATGTATTATGACTTAAGCCTCTCAAAAATACAGAGATGTTAAAAAAAGCATACGAAAAAATCCTATACATGGGTTAGTTTCTTTGTCCTCTTTTTCTAAACCTTTTAAACACCTTTGCTCCATGACCATGAAGTCTAGAAACTTACATAAAAGCTGAGATTCTCCTGGAAATCATTATTCAAAGGTCTGGGGAAGTGCTGAATTTTCGACTTTTAATGATATCGTGAAAGCTAGATTCTCCTTTTTCTTCTACCCAAGCATCCGTCTGGACCGTGTGAGGCTGATGTGAGGACGGATGTGAATGTAACACTCCATCTTACATTGCCTTTCTCTAGGTCCAAATACATGAAACCAGAGAGGTCTTGCTGGGCTAGAAAATTTAGCATTTTTGGATTGGATTTCCTATTTTTTCTCCTGTCAGCCATCAGTGCAGGTGCAGGCGATGCTGCACAGGGTAAGGAGCAACCTGGGGCAGCAGGCGGAGGGCAGACAGGACCGCAGGGTGTGTGGATGCTCCACCAACCTACGTCACCCTTGGGGTACAATGGTGAGGAGGGGGTGAAAGGGTCAAAGGGAAGGTTTTTGTATGTTCAGGAAAAAGCTAAACCTCATCAAATGCATACAGCATTTCTACTGGCCAAGCAAATGGCACAAGCTTTCTTTATCCCCATTCCTGTGCAAGCACAGATACATTTCAAAATGTACAATCTGTGTGTGTGTGTGTGTGTGTGTGTGGAGCTGGGGGAAATGACATAATGTAAAATTTATAACTGTAGCTATAAATTAAAATTATGAGGTAGCTACAAATGCTGTTATACAGTATTTGGCATCTTAATTCCTTGCTATTTAAGGCAGACAAAAATGTTGTGAAACATCTCAAAAAGCTGTTATTTTTAACAAGTGACAGGCTGATCCTAGAACATAATGGCCAGGAGCTTTTTAGCAAATTAAATAGCATGATGTTCTTAGGATGAGTGTTAGATAGGAAAAACTTCCCAGAAACAAGTATTTGAGGGCTAAAAATGGGATTTCATTGGGGAAGTAAAATTATTGTAAATTATGAGTAGCTTTGGGAAAGGAATTTCCATGCAGAAGTGTTACCTTACCTATCTTGTCTATACATTAGATGTAGTCTGTCTGTATCTGAGAGAATGAAAGCACGCCCTCTGCATCTTCAGTTGTAGTGTCTGTATCAGCTAATCTCCCTGAGAGTGCCGATGTCATGGTTTCCTCTAATACATTAAAAAAGAATATGGATTGCGTATTACTGTATATGTTCTTGGATTTCTTCTTTGAATTTGATAGAAAGTTATGAGTTTTCACATTAGTGTTGAGACCCTAAAGCACTGTACACAAGCTAAGAAATGCATCGTACCTAATAAGAAAGGAAATTGAGAAGTTGAAACGGAATAATAAGGGAAGAAAAACATTGATGCCTGCATGATCCTGGAAAATGACTGTTATGTTGTGTTGCAGAAATTAAAATAACTTCAGCAAGTATTTATTATTGAAGAAAAGTAGACGTGGGACTGAAAACCAGGAAAAAAAAAAGCAAAACCAAAACGTCACTGCAAACAAAAAGCCTTTGGCAGAGTAAAGACACCAATCAAGACACAAACCGAGTTTTAAAAGTATTTCTAATTAAAATGTTTCATTTAATATGAACAATAATACAAGAGAAGTATATTTGAAATTCAAAGCAGGTTTATTACCTATAGCAGAGCTTCTAGATGCTAGTTAAGGAGTTATGATTTATAATATCCAAAATTAACCCAGCTATAAAGAAGTCTATCTGTTAATAATTTTGCTAATGCATCTGCCATTTTGGTGCCTAAGCACCATTTGCTCTTTTTATCTAGGGTAAAAAACAACAACCAAGAACCTGTGGAGAGTTCACATTTTTTAAGGGTGTTCTAGCCCAAACTGTTTTGGCACAGCCACCTGCAGGAATTGCCCAGTTTGGCTATTCATTAACCATTTGTTGATTTTTGTTTCCATGACAACTTCCTATATTATACTATCTTATAAACTCAGTAGAATTCAGCCATCAACTTAAAACACCTAACTGTTTCTCTGAGTTGCATCTCCTGTTTCCTTGGCAACTTCCTCCCAAGTCACCCTAGGATATTTCAAGGCACCCAAGACAAATTCCATCACATTGATCTTTTTAATGAATTTACACTGACCTGCAGTATACACATTGTACCAAACTTAAAATATTAGATGACAGAATCTTTATTGATTTCATTCAAATGCTGCTTCTCAGCTGAAATCCAATTACTTTGCCCCAGTGCGTACATTTTCCCCATTAAGGCTGCAAAAACAATGCTTAAGGCGCTATCTATACGTATGCAGACCAATCTGAAGATTAAAAACAACTTTGCATACTGAGTGCAATATTTCTGACAGAAACAAGGACACGTTTTTGCTACCCCAGACTAATGTGTGATTTTTACGATAAATTCTAATGAGAAAAGGTAAATGCAGAAGAAACCAGAAGAAGCATCGACACTTACATTCTTTCTGGTACATTGCAAATGCAGTAGTTAAAAAAATCATAACACAAGAAAAACATCCCAGATGCTAAATCCCCTTCCCTGCCCAAAAGGAAAAAAAAAAAAAACCAAACCCAAAAAAGATGTAACACTGATTCCATGCTGGTCAGAAAATATGGCAAAAGTTAGTGACTCAATAGATCTTTCCTATTTCTGCACATGCTATAAATTGCGCTGTCTTGGAGCCGTGTAAGATGCTGAAACAAACCAGATGAATGTTGTATCTTGGTTGCAGTCTCTTCCTCCAAAGTCCCTTAAGAAAATAGTGGCCAGTTCTGAGCCAATATTTAGTCTCTACAGTGGTAAAGACCATTTTCATCTCCCACATTTCTCCTTTCACACAGACTGGTCCCACAGCCTAAAGAAGAAGTGGGACCTGGATCTGTGATATTTGAATGGAAAAGTAGAAAGCAGATCAGACCCTGAAAATTAATGTCTTTTGGAGATAAGAAAGGGCTAAAAATCTAAGATCCATGCACTTGAGTCTTATACCCATCTGCATTATTTAATCCTACCATACTCTGTTTTCCTAGTGTAAATCCATATCCTATTATTTCTAAAACTGGCCTACCTTCTTACATTGGCATCTGTACTTTGCTGACCTCAACCTTGGTTTAGCATCTTCCCATTTTTCTCATGGCTTCCTTTTATCTGGTTTATTGAGTATGCTGCACTTTAAAATAAAACTAAAACCAAACCCAGACAACACAACAAGTGCACAGGCTGATTTAGCCTCTGTGCAGATGAATATGGGAATATATTTACAAAGCCATTAAAGTTAGCACCCGCAGCGTCCTTTGCTGACATCTTTTTTCAGATCTCTCCTGCAAGGGTAATTTGCTGCTTTCAGAGATGTTCTGGAAGCTTTTGTGTCTCAGCTTTGTTGATAGTTTGAATGTCTCCAGTTCACTGTTTTTCAGAGGAAGAGAGATCTGAAGTCAAGAGAGTGCTCTGCAGCGCCCGTGCTTACTGCTTTGCCAGCCTTTAGCAGCATCTGCGTTTGGAGCCAGAAGAAAATTTATGTTTGTGCTCGTATCCACAGAGTCTCAAGGTTTAGGAACAGGTGTTGACTCTGGTAGGATATTTCAATCTCCTTGTTCTTAAAATTTCTTCACAAGGGTGCAATAACCCTTCTTATATGGCAAGAACAACTTCCTCTTCTGATTATGTGTGACTGAGATGAGCTGGCTCAAGCAAGAGCAATTTTCTGAGTATGTCTGAATGAGGTTTTAGTCTGAACCAGTCAGCCTTACCCAGGAAAGATGTCTGGGGTAGTCTCTTGGAGAAGGTCCTTTAACTCCAGCTCCAGTCCGGTGCACATGAGATGAGAAGGAAGGGAAGAAGCAGTGGAAGAGGAGAAGGACCATATTTTTACTGCTGTGGGAACTGGCTGTCACGGTGTCAAGAGAGACTAATATTTGTGTAAAGGAAATAGAATTGCCGCTGACAAAGAGATTAACGAAGGAAGTTTTAAGAGAGAGAAGAGTGATTTTACTGATTTGAAGTTAGGCTCGGTACTGAGGAGCAACCTGAGAGGAAATGAACTACTTCAAGCTTTTAAAAGGCCTGTCAAACAAACAGACCTTAACAGAGCCTTGAATCATGTTAATGCTAATTGACAGATGTGCAACACTTGAAAAAAAGATTTGAGATGTACAGTTATATATAAAAACTAAGTAACAATGGCTTTGTAAGAGGTAACTGGAGATGATTAATTCATACCCTTAAAAAAAGAATTAGTGAGCTGTTTGTCTAAGCCAGAACGATCATTCCTCTACCTTGTGTCTGCTGCTTTCTTACTTTTGCCTGGCAGGAAATGATCCTTTGAAGACACAACGACTTGTCTAATTTTCTGCATGTTAGAAGTCTCATTAAGTATAATAAATTATTAATGCCAAAGAGATTATGGTGGAGAGCATTTGTTGGATCAGAGCTACAAGTGTTAAGCCCTTCTGGAAAAAGCTGTGGCTTGTCTATGTCTGTAGAGTACCAGTTTACTGGGACCCCAAGCTTGATAGCCTGATAGCTTTGGGTAGGATAACATTTATAAGGACCAGATTATATGACGAATGAGTAATTTCAGGCAAACTTAAAATGTTGGGCAAGTCAAATGCTATTAAACTTCCTTGTCTCTTGAGCTAAATTATATCTTTTTTTAAAAAGAATTGCACATGCTGTTTCCAAATCCAAATGCATTTCATAGTGTTTGGTAGATGACTTGCACTGCCAAGACTTGCTGTTATGCAGAATGCACTTTAATTAGGATTTTAATGGATTTCTTATGTCACCATTCAGGGTTATAATATGCTGTTTTCTCTGGTGTTTTAGCCTAGTGGTAAAATATTAATATTAAATTTTTAGTAGAAACTGTTCTTTGAAAGTATTTTTTTGTTCTTGCTTTTCTCAGACTAATTGTTCTCTGATGCACAAATATTTCAACTTCATTTAGGTGGGTGTATCAATACAAGATAGACTGTGATTGCCGGAGGGGATTAAAAGACTAAGTTCAGGAAAGACTGTGAAAGTCTTTCCAATTATTTCAGTTGGCTTTAGATCATTCTGGAGCAAATTTTTTAAGATACTTCGCTTCAGTTCCGTATTGACACTAATGTTACGGCAGGTTCTTAGTAAGCTAAGGTATTTTCTTTGTCAAAGTATATGGTGCCAAGATGTATGACTAAAAAGATTTCCTGAATGTGATCGTCCATTTGTTTTAGTCATAGTGTAGCTCTGAGCAGGCAATACAAGTGTATATGTGTTTGAAATAAAGGGTGTTGTACGTATGGAATCAGTTTTTTGAAATGATGTCTTACTACACCATTACTTGCCTGCAAAAGGTGTGCCCAGGTGGAGGACCTCCTGCAGCAGGTGGCTGAGCTGCAGGAGGCCGTGAGAAGGCTGCATAACATCAGGGAGGCTGAGAAGGAGTTAGATCGCTGGTTCCAAGCGCAGTCTGCAGTGGACCCACAGCCCACGGCCAAACGGCCAAAAACTCCCCTACTGGCACACATGGAAGGAAGAGGGGGCAATAATGTAGAAGAATGGAAGCTTGCAACGGCAAGAACCTGCAGGAGGAAGAGACTTCCCCTGAAGCCTGAGGTGCCCTTGCAGAATTGCTTCACTGCTCTGCAGACTGAAGAGGAAAGACCCGTCACATCAAGAGAGACGCTGGAGCTGAGTAAGACAGCTCAATCTGCTCCCCGTGTAACAACCAGCACAACTAAAAAAAGGCGATGGGCGATAGTAGTAGGCGACCCTCTTCTGAGAGGTACGGAGGCACCCATCTGCTGACCCGACGCACTCTCTAGAGAGTTGTGCTGCTTACCGGAGGCTCGTATCAGGGATGTCACCGAGAGGCTATCAAGCCTTGTACAGTTCACTGACTATTATCCACTGCTGTTGTTTCACATGGGCACCAGTGATACAGCCGGGAGCAGTCTGAGGAGTATCAAGGATTACAGAGCCCTGGGAGCGATGGTAAGGGACTCTGGAGTGCAGGTAGTTTTTTCCTCAATCCTCCCGGTCAAAGGGAAGGGATTTTAAAGGGCCAGTTGAATCTGGTGAATCAACAAATGGTTACAGGACTGGTGCCACAGCCAGGGGTTCGGCTACTTAGACCACGGGACTTGCTTTGAGAAACCTGGTCTACTGGGGGCTGACAGGGTCCATCTGTCAGAGAAGGGGAAGAGCATCTTCAGTCATAGGCTTGCCAAGCTGGCGAAGAGGGCTTTAAACTAAAGTTGCCGGGAGAGGGGAACCTCAATCCATCCCAATCCTACCAGTTTGATGCCAGTGCCAGCAACAGATGTCCAGAGCTTGGAGAAGGATCACAGGTCATCAGGAGAGCACTTGAAGAGCAGCACAAAGGAATTCCAGCCAGTAAGTCAGCTTCATGGGCAGCCCAAATTAAATGCCTCTGTGCAAACGCATGTAGCATGGGGAATAAACAAGAGGAGTTAGAGACATGCGCACACTTGTAGGGCTGTGATCTTATTGGCATCACGGAGATGTGGTGGGATGGGTCCTATGACTGGAGTGTTGGAATGGAAGGATACAGGCTCTTTAGGAAGGACAGGCAGGGGAGACGAGGAGGGGGTTTCGCCCTCTGTGTCAATGACCAGCTGGAGTGCATGGAGCTCTGACTGGGGTTGAATGAGGAGCCGACCGAGAGCTTACGGGTCAGCATTAAAGGGAGGGCAGGGACAGGTGACATTATAGCAGGGGTCTGCTACAGCCCACCCAACCAGGAAGACCGAGCAGATGAGGCCCTCTATAGGCAGATAGGAGCAGCCTCACATTCACAAGCCCTGGTCCTCAGGGGGGACTTCAACCACCCTGATATCTGTTGGAGGGACAACACAGCAGGGCATAAACAATCCAGGAAGTTCCTGAAATGCGTTGATGATAACTTCCTTCTCCAAGTGACAGAGGAGCCAACGAGGAGAGGTGCTGTGCTGGTCCTTGTTCTTACCAACAAGGAGGGGCTGGTGGGGAAAGTGAAGCTCAAGGGCAGCCTTGGCTGCAGTGACCATGAAATGGTGGAGTTCAAGATCCTTAGGGCAGCGAGGACGGCGCACAGCAAGTGCGCTACCCTGGCCTTCAGGAGAGCAGACTTTGGCCCTTCAGGGATCTGCTTGGTAGAGTACCATGGGATACAGCCCTGGAGGGAAGAGGGGCTCAAGAAAGCTGGTTAATGTTCAAGGATCACCTCCTCCAAGCTCAGGAGCAATGCATCCCAACAAAGAGGAGGTCAGCCAAAAATGCCAGGAGGCCTGCGCCTGGAACAAGGAGCTCCTGGACAAACTCAAACACAAAAAGGAAGCCTACAGAGGGTGGAAGCAAGGACAGGTAGTCTGGGAGGAATACAGAGAAATTGTCCAAGCAGCCAGGGATTAGGTTAGGAAAGCCAAAGCCCTGATAGAATTAAATCTGGCCAGGGACATCAAGGGCAACAAGAAAAGTTTCGATAGGTATGTTGGTGATAACAGGAGGACTAGGGAAAATGTGGGCCCTCTCCGGAAGGAAAGGGGAGACCTGGTTACCCAGGATATGGAGAAGGCTGAGGTACTCAATGACTTTTTTGCCTCAGTCTTCACCGGCAAGTGCTCCAGCCACATCACCCCAGTCGCAGAAGGCAAAGGCAGGGACTGGGAGAATGAAGAACCGCCCACTGTAGGAGAAGATCAGGTTTGAGACCATCTAAGGAACCTGAAGGTAAACAAGTCCATGGGACCTGATGAGATGTATCTGTGGGTCCTGAGGGAAGTGGCGGATGAAGTGGCGAAGCCACTGTCCATCATATTTGAGAAGTCGTGGCAGTCCGGTGAAGTTCCCACTGACTGGAAAAGGGGAAACATAACCCCCATTTTTAAAAAGGGAAAAAAGGAAGACTACAGGCCAGTCAGTCTCACCTCTGTGCCTGGCAAGATCATGGAGTGGATCCTCCTGGAAACTATGCTAGGGCACATGGAAAATAAGGAGGTGATTGGTGACAGCCAACATGGCTTCACTAAGGGCAAATCGTGCCTGACAAATTTGGTGGCCTTCTCCGACAGGGTTACAGCATTCGTGGATAAGGGAAGAGCAACTGATGTCATCTACCTGGACTTGTGCAAAGCATTTGACACTGTCCTGCATGACATCCTTGACTCTAAATTGGAGAGACATGGATTTGACGGATGGACCACTCGGTGGATAAGGAATTGGCTGGATGGTCGCACCCAAAGAGTTGCGGTCAATGGCTCGATGTCCGAGTGGAGACCAGTGACGAGTGACGTTCCTCAGGGGTTGGTATTGGGACCGGCACTGTTTAACATCTTTGTTGGCGACATGGACAGTGGGATTGAGTACACCCTCAGCAAGTTTGCCAACGACACCAAGCTGTGTGGTGCGGTCGACATGCTGGAGGGAAGGGATGCCATCCAGAGGGACCTTGCCAGGCTTGAGAGGTGGGCCTGTGCAAACCTCATGAAGTTCAACAAGGCCAAGTGCAAGGTGCTGCACATGGGTCGGGGCAATCCCAAGCACAAATACAGGCTGGGCAATGAGTGGATTGAGAGCAGCCCTGCAGAGAAGGACTTGGGGGTGTTGGTTGACAAGAAGCTCAAGATGACCTGGCAATGCGCATTTGCAGCCCAGAAAGCCAATCACATCCTGGGCTGCATCAAAAGAAGTGTGACCAGCAGGTCGAGGGAGGTGATTCTCCCCCTCTACTCCGCTCTCTTGAGACCCCACCTGGAGTACTGTGTTCAGCTCTGGGGCCCCCAACATAAGAAGGATGTGGACCTGCTGGAGCGAGCCTAGAGGAGGGCCATAAAGATGATCAGAGAGCTGGAACACCTCTCCTATGAAGAAAGGCTGAGAGAGTTGGGTTCATTCAGCCTGGAGAAGAGAAGGCTCTGGGGAGACCTTATTGTGGCCTTTCAGTACCTAAAGGGGGCCTACAAGAAAGCCAGAGAGGGACTTTTTACAAGGGCATGTAGTGATAGGACAAGGGGTAATGGCTTTAAACTGAAAGATGGTGGGTTTAGATTAGATGTAAGGAAGAAGTTCTTCACTGTGAGGATGGTGAGGCACTGGAACAGATTGCCTAGAGAGGTTGTGGATACCCCATCCCTGGAAGTGTTCAAGGCCAGGTTGGATGGGGCTTTGAGCAACCTAGTCTAGTGGAAGGTGACCCTGCCCATAGCAAGGGGTTTGGAACTAGATGATCTTTAATGTCCCTTCCAACCCAGACCATTCTATGATTCTATGGTTCTATGGTTCTATGATACTTTCAAATAATTGACAGCACTGTGGACATTTTTGAAGAGAAGGAACAATAGCAACAGCAGCTTTATTTACTCTGGAGACAGCTAAAAATCCCACAAGTTTAGAGAGAGGATGCTGATCTGTGCTTGTACTTTTGGTGTAAAGGAGTGTAAAATATGTGGCCTTTGTTTATTCCATTTAGTTTCATTTCTGACTTAAATTCAGGGAGATCGCTAGAAACAACAAAATGCTGCATGACACGGTGGTACCTCTTTTGCAGCTGGGCATGTGCCAATGGCCTGAGGGTTACATCTGCTTTGCATATGAATTTGCACAATATATTCATCAGAGCCTAATGTGCAGGGTTAGCCTTTATATATTTGTATGAATTATAAAGCAACTGCATAGAATATGTTTCAAAGGCTGCAGGGGAAAAGGGTATAAAAAGGAAAACTGACACTTCTTCTGTCCATCCCTCTCTTCATGCATTATTTAACATGCCTTCCACTGCCAATATCCATCAAGCTGAAATTCTTCAGGAAAAAAAGCTAAAGCTTTGTTTGGAAGACAAAGAACCTCACAAGTCAGATGATACTTGTCCTGAAGCTGAACGTTCACCCTCCTGGGTAAAAAGCAACATCAGAATAAAACAAGAAGATTTTGGTGCCAGCAGCACCCTCAAGTATATGAAAGAGTGCTTGGAATCTCTTCCAAAACTGCCCAGCCAGTGAAGTGCACCTTTCACCCTCATTCCCTATTTACTTTTGATTTCCCTAGGTGAAGTCTTAAAGCAGTGAAGACTGTGGGGTGCAGTTTTCAAATCATGGTTGGCCTCAGAAGGCCCAAGTTTTGGCTTCTCTCATGCCTGCAAAACCAGAAGGGCTTTCCACCAAGAAGTTCCTGGTGGCTGAGGGTTCTCCTCCTTCTTTACCCCTTACTTTGGAGAGGGACCGTATGAGAAGGTATGTTGAGGAAGAAGTGGCTATGACCATTTCAAGTTGTGTTTGGGTCACTTGGGGCTTCTGCAAAGATTTATTTAGAGAACTTCCTTCTCCCCCATAGCATCTCTTGTTGTGCTCAGAATGGGCACTAGGGATACCTCAGGGAAAGTCTGTTCTTTGACCAGGAATCTCAACAAGATCAAATCACTTTAGAGAATTTAACTTCAGAGACAGAAAATGTAGACATTTCTCTTTTGTGTGGTTTTTTTGTTTTGTTTTCTTTCTTTTTATTCCTTTTAAATGAAAGCTTAAATCTGCCTCGGCTCATAAGGTCATCATAGAGTGAACCATGGGAAACAAATGACGTATTTTCTAATAGCACATTTTAAGGCCAGCAACCAGACAGCCCAGGGGCCGTGCAGTCTAACAACATGATAACAGAGAGGGACTGAATCTTTCATTGCACTGGTACAGTTGAGATCAGCAGAAAGCAGCGCACTGTCTTCATATAATTTCTTTTGTTAAGAAATTGTAACAAAAGTAAGGTTGAAGTGTCAGATTCTGTGCTTGTGTCTGTGTTAGATCCCCCCTTATCTTTGTCATGGACACCTGTTGGGTGTGCGAATGCTCATGCTTGGTTGTAAATCAGACCTCAACCCCAGGTGAGACCTCAGCGTGAGACGAGCACCCCTACCCCAGGCCCGCCATGCTTGTGAGGCCTGAAGAAATGTATAGATATATTCATTACAGCAGAGTCCTGCTGCCGTTAAGGCTGCACACAGTATTCATTTGGAGAGGTCTATTTGAGTCTATTGTAACCTTATCAAATATTTGCCTTTCACTTTGAAATAGTGCATGCCTGTTGTCGGTCAAGGTCACTTTTTTTTTTGTCAGGAGGTCCGAGCTGTAGCAGATCTTCTTTTCTGTGAAGAAAATGCCTTCCCCCGAAACCACCCATATTATTGGAGTGCTAAAAGTAAAGCCTTAGCAATTTAAAAAGGAAAGTGCCTCATGATTTGGAACAGACACTGTAAATCTGATGGAACCAAGGGGCTTGGGTTACAGGTGTGTTATGCAATAGCCCGGTGAAAATCCATTTTGATTTGTCTACTTGTAAGGGTTTTTACATCACACTTTCAATGCAGATGTTCTTTTTTAGAAGACAGAAAACCTCTTTATCTTTTAAACCAGAGATGTACCAATATTGAATGAATGTGAGCTCTATTTATGTTTGACTGAAGTGCTTTTGTCATGGTCTGATCAATCCTTCCTGAAGCTCACAGAAGCCTTCCAGCTGGCTTTGCTGAACTTTGCACTGTCTTTAGTGTGTGACTGTAGTTTGTAAGGGAAGGCTCCAGAGGGCTTTGCTTACCTTAGATATTATTCCCCTGTACATCAAGAATTATTAATCCACGACTGTCATGTCATTTTTTTCAAATCCTTGCAAAGATTATTATTTATTATAGGTATGGTAATAGGACAATTTTTTATAATATAACTAACAAAATTGTTGAAATTGAGTGCCTTATTTTTGCAAATACTCTTGACAGATATTGCTGTGCTTGCTATGCTTTTTATTACACAAATTAACAGCAGGTAAAATGATGGAGGGTATAGCCTAGTGACTCCATATGAATATTTGCTCAGTCAGGGACTGTAATCAATGTAAAACTCAGAGGTTTTCATCCTGAAAAGTTACAACTAACTTCTGATTTTTATCTGTTTTTATTCCATGATTGTATTTGGAAATTATCTGTCGGCTATGGAACAACTGTAACTGTGTAGTCATGAAATTCTGTTGTAATAGGTGGTAGCCTGCAGTGCTGCATCTACCTTCTCATGTGCCTAACAGCTCCATGTTTAACTTGCAGCAGTGTTTTTTCATTTGTCTGTCTGAGGCAGATGTGGATGTGTAACTAATATCACTGAAAAATATGAATGCATTTCCATAATTAGCGTCTTGTGAGGATAGATTTGGATTTAATGGGGGATTCAAGTCTTAAGTGTCTTGCAAATTGCAATATATTGATTAATACCATCCTTTCAACCAGAACTTAGTTTAACAGCCACTGGTTTCCAAAAAATCCAGAAATCCACAACTGGAGTAGCCTAGCACTTAAATCAGAAAAATAAATGAAGTTAGACGGACACAATGCAATTAAACTATCCTTGTAAAAGAATATTATTGAAGCTGTGGTTGGTAAACATTTGGAAATAATTTTGAGTATTTTTATGCAGGATGTATTCAGTAATTAGAATTGACCCTCCAGGTAACCTTTCATACAGCAGTAATATTATTTCAAAGTGGAAAAGCTGAATTATTAAATGACTTAAGGGCACAATATTTACCAGATGTAATCAAACAGAGTTTAAGAATGAAGAACAACCAACATTTGCCTTTCTGTATAACTGCTTCCTGCAGTAATCATGCAAGCTTCTAAAACTGAAATCAGAGTATGTGTGCTGGGCAGGGAAAGGTTTGCTTCCTTTGGTCCCCCTTAATTAAATTCTCCATGTATGCTACACTGAAATCGTAGTCACCCAGAAGGAGCAAACCTAGGCAAAAGGAAAGTAAGAACCCCGTGGAATTTAATATCACTTCTGTTTCTATTGGGCTTGCCTTTGCACAACGTGCTTGGAGCCCCATCTTATCTATTTCTTAGGGAGAATCCAGCAGCAACTGTCAGAGGATTATCACTTCTGAAAGAGCTGTGCAGGAGGAAGAAAAATGAATGTTAGTAGCCAGAGCTTGCTTGTTTTTTGCTGTGGGAATGTCAGCCAAATGTTGGTAGCCTGTTACCCTGTAATGAAGCAGCTGCCCAGCTTTCTCACCATTGCTTTTGCTATGTATCTCTGTGTCTTGGTTTGCTTTTGGATGGAAGATTTTTCTCACCCGTTATTTCATGAGGTGAGAAGAAAGTCAGAAGAAAATAATTACAGAGATAGTGCCCTGCCAGGCAATATCCAGTTGATTTATTGATCAGGCTTGTGAGGGCTCCACTGGACCAGAAGCCCTTTGATGCCCATGTTCGCTGCCAGAGGACAGCATCTGGAACAACTTCTGTCTGCAATAGAAGACATTACTCGCTTCTTTTAACAAGGTGCCTGCAACTCAAAGGATCTGCAAAAGGCATGTCTACAAAGTTTATCCATGTCCTTGGACTGGCATTATTTGGTCTAAAGTGACTGAGTATGAATGATCAAAATTTCAGAAGTAGAAACATTAAGCACTTCCCTTCTTCTGTTTTGTTAAAAGCACATCAGAAAGAGGTCTGAAAACAAAGTTGTAGAATTTCTTTTCAAAATACTTTCCTATCTAAGTGGGATAAAGAAGCAAGCGTGTGGTGTGTACAAAGTCTGCAGTAATTGGCTCAGACCTGTGATTCTCCTTAAGCAGCGACTGAGTCTCCCCTTTGGGGGACTGCAGAGCAGTGATTGCCTTCCCCTTGCAGACATCTCGCCTCCCACACTTTATCTGATTTTCAGGAGAAAAAGGAAAGGAGAAAGTATTGCAAGGGGAAACTAATATTTCTCAGATATAGAGATTTCTGTGTCCTTTCATGTCTTGAACTTTGTTTATCTTTATTGCTACACCATCTGCAGCCCTGTTGCTGACTACTGCCCATCAAAGTTCATGCATGGTCACAGCTCTCTTGGACTGTCTGTCACCTCACACTGGGAAATGCCATCTCCTATTCTGCTATCAGCCAACTATGAACTGTTATTGAAAATAATTCTTCAGCATCTTTGTGCTTTTTCCCGAAGTTCAGAAGACAAATATTGGTGTCTTTCTGTGCATTTTGCAATTTGCACAGAAAACCACAGTTTTATGTCTTTGTACCTGCAGCTCAGGAATCAAGGACATATTGACAGCTATTGAAAAGTGTCTCAGGTAGTGTGGTAAGTGTGCAATGGAAAAGAGTCTTTGCCCCAAACACAAAGATCCTCCTGGTAATGTTACAGAGAAGATTAAACTAAACTGAAAACATTGCCCAAACTGCAGGCATTTGTGAATCTGCTTGGGCATTAGCCTTACACATGAAGGTGACATTGCTGGGGTTGTAAAGGTAGGAAAAAAAGAGAAACAGCACAGGACGCTCCAGTCAGACCTTTCATAAACATTGGTACAGCCCTGAGACAAACATGAAGAGAGGGCATGCTTTTTGTTCAGACAGAGCTTGAAAGAGGCTGGGAGCTCGAGGAGAGAAGCTCTCCTGTCTGATTCTTCTTGCAGCTCAGGAACCAGTCTTTGTCCCTCTATCACAGAGAAACAGCTCTGCATCAGCAAGACCGAACTCTATCCTAAGCTTCTTCTCCTGGTGAAAAACGAAAGGTGGGTGAAGAGCTGCTTGGATTTAAGCGGACAATATTACCTTTTTGCAAGTATAGTCCTAAATACGTATGTGCAATTAAACTTTTTTTTTTGGGTATATATTTTACAGTGATGCCAAAAGAGTCAGCCTCTGGCACTATGTGAATGCAACGGCAAAGAACTAAAGCCTATCTCCTAGTGTTGGGCAGGATTGCTGTTAGCTAAAACCACCCCTGGCACTATCCTGCATCTCTACCTCATTGCTGAGTCTCAGCTCTGAACTTTGCCTTTGACCCTTCCTATCTGATCCTCATTCAAGTGTGAAGAAAAAGTACAAATCCAGTTTTTCTTAGGAACATATCAGGAAGGTACTATTTTCAATTAAAACATTATGGCCCCCACCCCTTATAGAAGACCTTTTTTTTTCTGGCTTGCATATGATCAGCCAGTGGAAATTCATCCATAAGAAAAGTAATAAATCTGCCAGGAAAGCTCATTAGTTTAATTTATTCTGATTAAATACAAGGATTGTTCACTTCCCTGTTTCATCAAGGATTATGATCAAGATTTTAAATGTGGCCAGAAGGGACATTTCAGCTAGTGATTCAGTCTGTAAGACAGAAAGCAGGTTTTGTATAGGAAAACATAGTTAAATATGCAAGCACAGTATGCCTGTGTGTGAATTTGAAATAGAGTTGCATAACGATCTCGACATTTAACATGAAAAATTTCTAGGAGGGATTCATTTGGGGGTGGGGGTTGAACACCATTATTTTTCGTCTCATTAGTACTGAATTTAACATATAACCTTTTAATAGGAATATGAGGAAAATAAACAGTTAATTCTTTGTGATCCAGAACTGACTGGACAGAGAGCTGGGTTTTAGGGAAGACTTTTTGTGTGTTTCTTGAATGACCTAAAATATTTCCAAAAGCACATCAATGTTTTGAGGGACCTTTCACATAGCAGTTCAACTAGCAAACAATCATCTCTCCTAAAATTACTCCTTATAGTGCCCGTGACTCAGCACGTGTTTTCTAGCGGTGACTCGTGAGAGAAACGATCTATTGGCGGCTTAGGTTAGCATCCTTCTTCCTTAGTCTGTCCTTATCCATTCCCTGAACATATGGGTTGAATTCACTCATGGTTTTGTCCTATCTATCTTCCTCTTTTTTCTCTTCCTCTTTTCCATAAAACTTTCCTAAAGTAATTTCTAATCCCCACCTCCCCTGTGGGTGGAAGCTATCAGCAAGGCAGCTGTATGCCAAGGACTACTGTTTTACCAATTGCCTGTGCATTTCTGTAGAATAACAGAGGAAATACAGGAATTGCCAGAATGAATCAGACCTGTGATTTCTCTAATCCACCTGACAGATATATATTGGTGGACAGATAATCCACCATCAGATATATATTCCTCTGAGCCATATAAATTCTCTGTACTAGTTTCCTGTTTTCTCCTCCTTTTTAGAGGTCCATTTTGCATAGTCTGTGGAAGTATGGAAACAAAGATGTAGTAGCAGAATACAATAGGATTTCAGCTGAAGGAGAAACATATTTCTGGGCTGTTCCATCTTCATAATAAATGCATGAAAAGGGATATCTGCTGAAGCCTGAACAGTATAATGAGTAGTGCACAACACTCCTTCCACTTATAGAGCTAGTTTGGGCACTTACAACCAGTGAGTGTATAAGCACAAGGTCATTCAGGAAACTCGAAGCAAAACAAGCGCAGAAAGCAACATTACTATGGGGTTTGAGGCAAACACTTTGACCTGTAAAACTCAAAGCATGTTTCCAAAGTTGAAAATCAGATTTAACCATATTTAAATAAAAGGAAAATATGGTAGAAAAAAATTTAATTACTTGTTGAATGTCGCTTAAGAGGACAGCTGACAGAGGAGAGCTGGCAGACCAAAATCCAAGAAAATAACAGTTTGCTGGAAAATGCCTGTTTGTGAAAACTAAAATTTGGAGGGCGTAACTTAAACCCCTGCTTCATCAAAGCTGAAATTTTTGTTCTAAACTCAACTGATGCCCCCAGATACGTACTAACTTGGTGATTAGGCTACCTGGGAATGGGACTTCAGGTGCAAATCCCTCTGCTGGCTGCTTCGGGCTGGGGGCTTCAGCCCAAGTGTGTCACAATCTGAGGAAACCATTTGCTGTGGAGGTCTGGGACAGGAATGAAGTGGCCACTGCTGCAGAGATGACTTCTGGACAGCCAAGAGCAGTGTGATTGCACTGCTCCCTGTCTCACCAGACACCTGTGCCCTGCAGCAGCATGTAGGGTGGCCTGCCATAGGGTACAGGGACATGCTGCCCATCCTTCCGCACGACCAGCTGTACTATATGTTTCTGCTTGGACTATACAACTTCAGTAGCAGGTCCTGTGTTCAGCCATCTGTCTCAGGCCCTTAGGACTGGGAAATGTGGTTGCATTACTGTAGGCTTTTTATCACATGGAGCCAGGTGGCATACCTTCTACTGCCATTAAAATGCAATTCTCTTCAATGAATCCTTGCATGCATGCAGAGGCTGCCACACTAGATCATCTGCAAGTCCTGCCACCATCTGGTATTTATGTTGAGTGTTATTCAAATGATACACGGTGGAGCCTCAGGAAAATAACGGCAGTGAAGAGAATGTACATTGAATGCATTCATCGACCCTATTCCATCTGAAGAAATGCAGTCATTCCCAGACACAAATTTTCTATTGCCTAGGAGGAAAAAGAGAATCCATTAGACTCTTTTGATTATAGATTTTTTAAAAATAATGATTGTTAAAAAGGAATTGTGTGCATTAAAGTTCATTTTACAAGAAAGAGAGAAAGTGTCATGAATGTATTCGTGAATTATTTTCAGGTTTGGGCCCATGTATCTGACTGATTAAAGAAAGCTTGAGTTTTTCAGGCAGTCTCACATGTGATGAGGCGGTTGTTATGGCAACAATACATTTTTTATGAGTTATAATAATGACAGAGCAACATCTTTTAAATTATCAAGATTTAAAGTTACAGCTGCTTTGTTTTGTCTTCCATACACCCCTTGAAAATATTGAAATATTGTCATGACTATGTGGTACCATCTGTGTGCTTTTCTTCAGTATGTAAAAAAAAGGAGCTTTAAGAAGGGGCATACATTAAGCAAATAACAGCTTTCATTGTGTTTCATGAATATTCCTTTTTCCATCCCCTCTGTGATTACTTTTTACTATTTTTTTAAACAGATACGTTTGTCACATGCAGTGTGACAGTCTTAAATGTAGCCAAAGTGCTGGAAGGATTGCTAGGTATTCCCAAAATTAATATTGCTGCTACAGTAAGTTTCAGTTAAGCTTGAAGGTAGTAGTTTTTTGGGATGCTTCTGCAAAGTTCAGGAAGCAATGGACTTCAGTGATCCTCGTGACTCTCCTAGATATCCCTGCTGGAAAGATTTGATCCGAGGTGTATTCCTCACTGCAGCCTGCCAGGATGTGGTGCATGTGCACCTGCTCTGACCATGACCACTGCTCTCACCACAAGTCCTGATGATACTGCAGGAGTGCAAAGACAGACTTTTTTCCAAGAGAAGAAGGATTTTTGTCCTCTTCAATGGAGAGAGAACAGGAATTACATTCACATATAACTTGCATTTTTCACTACTCATGTATTAAGTAGAAATATCCAGATACTTCAATCTTTAGGCTTTTTTTAGGCCCAGTTGCCCTCAAGACATCCAAGTCATCCACTTGAACAGGCCATCCCCCTGTTGTTATTGACCAGGACAATTTTATTCCTTTGGATGAGCTAGACTGTACTAAAGAGAAGTCATGAGTAGTAGCTTTAAATAAACTAACCATGGTTAGGATACTTCTGGAGTAAATTTTTGAGACTTTATTTTCTGTTCTGTAGCGTACTCCATTCACAGGCAGGAGCACATGTGTTTTGTCTGCACTGAATGTGGGGCTCCTCTACTTGCAGCCTGAGGAACAAATGTTTCAGCTCAGTACTTCTCCTTTCTACTGATGTTATTAAAACCAGAAAAAGGGGTTGTGGAGGAATAACAGAAATGTGAGTTATCTGTAGAACTGTGTAGAAAAAACAGAAGTGGGATCCAGGAAGAATTTATTCATCCCTCACTCTTAAGGAAGACACACACTTAAATTATAAAAAAATACAGTGCATGATTTGCTTTCTGTACATCTTGTGTGTTTAAGAAAAGATTTTGCTTATTCCTGAAAGTGTTTGAAATAATATTTGGTCCTCTATAACCATCAAGCTTCTTTACATTCTTGCTGAGATCTGCCTTAGGCCATTTCCTGACAAGCGTCCATGTATCATTGCTTCTAAACACCTAAGAGACCATTTTAAATGTTAAAAAAGCCCTTGCCCATCTGTCCTTTGAATACCTTTCAATGAGAAAAAAAGGCATTTTCATGTAGAATTTGACAATAAGTAGATTGTGCTTTGTCCCAGCACTGGTAATTAGTTTTTCTTTTTTTTTTTCCCCATTTGAAAGTGAGGTCATCCTCAGTACTCACACTCCTCTTGGCATCTAAAGGAAAGCATTACTCTTAAATTGAGTGAGAGGTGTCTGAAAAAGATTACTTTTACAGCCTGAGACCAATCACCATATGAATGAAAAAAGGTCCATTACATGTTTTTATTATGGGAGCTTTTTCTTTCCTTGTACTTTCAAACAGCTACTGCATCAGCACATACACTGCTTGAAAGTAACCATTTTCTCATTGGCTTCAAGGGACTGTCTGTCTGACTGAAAAATATCAGGAAAGAATTTTCTTTATATGTAGTTTGGGGGTGGAACAAAATATGTCTTTGCCTACATAGCTCTGGTTTTAGATTAGTTCTCAGAACTGAATCAATAAATATTGTTCTAGCATGCCTGAATATTTAATTTGGTAGACATATAAATGTCATATTATACACACATGCAACATCATCAGTTTGGGATTTTTTTCTCCTTCCCAGACTTTTTTGAAGGAGAAGGACTGTTCAGAATATGAGACTAATATCTGGAAGGACTGCAAAGGTTTATCTTTGGAGGAACACTCCATAAACTTAGGAGCTTACTAAATCTGGAGCTCCTAAGGATTTTAAGCTTGTTGAAGGATAGGATTAGAGGTTTTTTTAATTTTTCTTTTTTCAAATTAGAGGAATGATTTAGAGAAAAATAGAATGCAATTTAACAAAGAGAGATGCAAGCATAACTAGAGATAGTCATGTACAGATGTGGAATGGAGAGTGATGGCTATGCAAAAATACTGCAGAGAAGGCTATTGGTTGCAATGGCTCACAAGCTGAACATGAGTCATGGTGTTGTGGCAAAGCAAACAGCATGTTATGATGTATATAAACTAATGCACTACCCTTAAGATATATGAAGTAATACCATCCTGTAGTGTACTGGCACAGCCTCCACTGCAGAGCTGTGGCTTGTATGGGTGTTGAATTTAATAAGCATATGAACGACAAATAAATTTAAAAAGGATATACATAAACTGTAGAATCATGCAGATGTAAGATTGACCAGATAAAGACATGGAAGTTACTGAATATTTCTCCTTTCCTACAATCTTCATTTTTTTCATCTTCCCACAGGACACCAATTCAAAACTGCAAAAAGTAGCTACAAGAAGGAAGATAAAATTCTTTTCTACATCTGCTGTTTTTCTAAGACAGGGAATACTAAGTTGAGGAATTGACTTCAGGATGAGGAATATTCTTTTAACAAAGCAGTGAAGTGCTGAAGTAGATTGCCAGGAGAAATGCTGGAATCTGTCAGATGCCTTCAACAACAGGTTGGAGGGACACCTGTCAGGAGAGACTGTTGATCCTTAGGGTGAAGAAATAACCTAGACATAACCTCTTCAGCTCTGCTTTATAGATTTCTCTGAGTATTGCAGTGTGCTGTTTTGACTTACAACACAATGCCATTCATGGCCTGTACAAAGCTAACTAAGTCTGTGTGTTTCGATTTTCTTCCACTCTCCTTTTGTGGTGAGTGTTCAGAAACAACTAGTACATCCTGTAGCTGGTATTACAAAAGACTGGGTAAGTGAACCTTTCAACAAAATGCTGTTTGAAAAAACTATACTCATTAAATGACACTAATTCTTTTGCAACGAGGTGATGCAATATAACTAGAATAAAATGTTCCAGTATACAGGCATATTAGCTTTAAACTATAGCATCTTGGCTACCCCATGGAGGACATTAGGCAAGTGGTTGTTGGCTGGTATCAAGACTCCACCTTTCTTAGTATCTAAGCATACTTAAACACACAAGCTCCCATCCCACAGCTGGAATGCAATAAATTGCAATAATAGTTTCTCTAGGGTGCTGAAAATGTGCTGTGAAAAGTCCTTAAGATGAGTGGAAATAATACCTTATTTCAATTTTGTCTACAGTGCCTGTCAGATAGGGCCAGCCCTTCACTCACTCTCTTTGGTGACCCGTTAATCACTTCCACATCATTAATTTTAGTAGCATTACTTTGTCAAGTAGCTCTTCAATGATTTGGGCAGGTATTAAAAACATGGCTCTTGCAGCACCTGGAGGGCCAGATGCTGATACCTTTTTACAGCAGGACAAACACTTTTCTTCACCATCACCATCCTTAGAATCCATGAAAAGAGTTGCACTGCAAAAGCAGTGAGTCGGTCTCCACATTTCAGAGCCAGGGAGCAGTCTAATGCCCTGAGGTAACTGTGCGTCCACCCTGGCAGGTGTAGGTGGTGTCCATGTGCAGCATGCAACACCGAGGTTTCTCTGGGCAAGACTAAGGAGTTGGCTTGTTTGCTTGACATCAGTCACGTGTTTGCACACTAAACAGATGACTGTAGAGGATGGCAGAAGGCTATATAGGAGCAGCTGGTTGCTGATTTCCTGGGCTATAGTGAAAATCCTTTAGGTATCTGCTAGGTGGGCTTAGCATCAAGTGACGGTTTCCACAGACTCCCTTCCAGCGCAGAGGTTTGCACATATGTGGTGGGAGTGTGATGAAAACCATCCCCAAGGACTTGGCCCTTTCTTGGAGGGCAGTGTGGGCATAGCTTTGCCTGTGTCTGGCCAAAGCTGTTTCTGTTTTCTTTACCTATTTTGTATTTATCTGTTATCTGTTTTTCCTCTCCATCTTTCTGATTATGTCTAGAGGTACTTTACTCCAGTTCACCTTCGTGTTTGTATTTTCCTGCAAAAAAATCTTTCTGCTTTGATTTGTATCTCTATGCTAGTTATTGTTTATATTTTTTCTCTTTTCACTTTTCTGTTGGTTTTCTGATTACCTCCTAGCATTTAATAAGATCCTGGGAAATTCAGACCATAACTTTCATTTTGTATGGCAAAGCTTTTGTTCCTAGCTTAATATAAATGTTTTTCAATATTTTTTTGTCAATGGTAGTGATATAAATACATGATTT
Source organism: Gymnogyps californianus (assembly GCF_018139145.2). NCBI lineage: Eukaryota > Metazoa > Chordata > Aves > Accipitriformes > Cathartidae > Gymnogyps > Gymnogyps californianus. The sequence continues at coordinate 53,354,996 of NC_059472.1, read as the reverse complement.
TATGGAAATATTGGTTCATCTCAATGAAGATCATGTGGAAAAGATTAAAACAAATGTTGCTCACTATGAAAATATTAGTAAGAGTCTGCTTAAAGATGGTGATACAGATTGATTCTTGGACAGGAAATCCAGCTCATACTGCTACCTGATAAAAAGAGTGCATACAGAGATTTCTTCTTATCTAAGTTACATGTCAAAAGGGATCAAAATTGACTTATCCATTATTCCCAGTGTCTAATGGTCAATAATGTCCTGTTTTCACATTTATCTTTTTTGAAACCGTAAGTAACAAAATTTAGAATTAGCTCTCAATATCTTCTTTCATTAGTAAAATAATGATGCCATTCTACAGCAACTTTTCTTAAAGTCTGAAAGCATTTCTATAGTCTGATTTTTCTAAAAGCTTGTAATAGTCCTAAAAGTTCTGATGCTCATCCTGCTTCTTAAGTATTTTTCTCCTGCCTGGGAGCACTTTTTCAGAGTAGCTCCAAAATACTGAGTCAGCCAACTGCATGTGATCTCTCACACACACTGAACTTAAAATCTCAAAGATCCATGTTCCTGAAAAACAGCAAAAACATAATAGTTTTTAAAAATTGTATAGTTCATCAGTCTCATTTTTTAGCCTGCAAGCAAATGATGAAAAATTAAAGTTTTGTGTACTGCTGCCTAGGAACTGCAACTTGCCATTCATACTGTCTCTAACATTCGTTTTACCTGCACAGCTAACATGTCTTATAGAAACCTCTTATTTCAAAAGCTCTTTCTGCTTGAAAAAGCTTTGTGCTTGTAGACTCCTCATCACTAGTATTTGCAGAGGTATAAGCAAAAGGGAGATTTTCACCTGTAAACCCGTGAGGATATTACAGTAGCAAATGACTGGCTGAGGAAAAGGAAGACTAAAATCCAATCTGATAGTCAAGAAGTAATGCCTTTGGGAAAAATAATCTGAACTATCATAGGCAGTGATGGATATGTTAGTTACTACCACTCAGGAAAAAGACCTCTGAGTTGCTGTGAATAATTTTCTGAAGATGTCTATTAAGCGAGATGGCCTAGTTGCAAACAGTTTTCAGGAAGACCCTAAAGCTCTGATGGCCAAAGGATAGGAGCATATCAGAGGACAAAACATTCAGTATTTGCTTTAGTTTTTATATACTTTTCCTAAACAACCACAATTAACCACTTACAGAATCAAGACCAAATGATTTGGTAATCTACCTCCAGACATAATCACTTTCTATGAGAAAGCTTGCAATAATGTTTCTTTACATTGCTTGTAATTACATTCAGGTTTTGTTTTTTAGTGCTGCCTTTGACTTTTGAAGATGGAAGATATCTTCATATGTCTTAACCCTACATAATATGACAATAGAAGAATGAAGAATAACACTAAGAAACTGCTGCCGCTTATAAGGGATGCCACCTCCTGGGGTTACACAGGTATCAAAATGGTAAATTGGAGCCCATTAGGATCATTGTTCCAATGTGAGTGTACAAACACTTATTTAGGCGCATAGGTGTGTATTCAGCCACCTATTACCATGCGCAAACATGTCATTTTTGCAACTGTCTGCACATTTGGCACACACACCTCCAATCTCTTTTCGAAACTCAAACAGGATGGTGTCTTTTTTATGAAGAATCTTAGGTCTAAACGCATGAAGACACTAGACTTCAGTGTGTACACCTGAGGTTTTCCACAGCCCTAAGGATGAGATAGGTGGTCATGCAAATAATCCATGTATTGTTACACCTTTGGCTGCTGCTGGGTCTGCTCAAAGTAAATCTTGTCCTCCAGTCATTACTGCCTACATCTGAAATGCTTTTTTTTGAGGACGGCTGCATCTGTGTTTCCATTATTGTAGCCACCCTATATTAGTTTTGCCCCTTTCTGGTTGAGGGATTGCAGAGAGAGGTCAATTTTTCATTAACCTTCAGTCTGACACTAGTTTTTGCACTAGTTCTGGTTATTCAAGTGGGCAAGTCTGGACTGCACCATGGTGAGGCAATGGGCACAGGAGCCTCAGCCTAAGGTAACCACACTACTGAGAGTTTGTTATACCTGCCAGCCAGTCCAGTTCAGGTCTGTCTGTATGACCTAAAATAATCTCTGATTGCCATACAGATTTACTGAAGTTCCTGGGACTGACCTGAAGAGGCAGCAGTCCTTCCTTAATTCTCAGTGTTTTGGTTTGGTTTGGCTGCTCACTTTCTAGAAACACATCATCACATCTAGAAACACATTACATGCAACGGTGTGAAAGGCCAAGCTGGTGATTTCATGAGATAATGGTGTGGCTGTTTGAATTGCTGAGAAAAACTGAGGAGCTTGCTGAGAAGTGAGGAAAGGTATTTTCTCATTTCCAACTTCCTTAATTAGTTGAACCAATAGCTGTTTTTCTGCAGTTGCTTTGGACTACACAATAATTTTGCACTGTTGTTATATTTATTCACCTAAGAAACACCTTGTTTTTTGATTCCTTTGACATATAGCTAGATCTAAGCCTCAAAAGTCGTATTCATGCATTCCATCATCTTAAGAACAGATGATTTCCATAACTTGTTTTAAGTATAGTGAAGAACAGAACTAAAAAACCCCCACATAATGTGTCAAAACAGATTTATGTTTATTAAGTATCTAGGCCCAGTTTCTATCTTTTCTCTTGCATGAATAAAGCCTTCTACCACAAGTATTGAAATCGGGCTTTTATACAGTATTTGTCTTTGGAAGATGGTCAAATGTTCTATAAACTTTGTTGAAGGAAACGTGAATGCTCCTCTGTGAAGCATTGGATCTACTTTAGTGATGACGCTGGGAAAGCCTATAGTGCTGCGGATTGTGATTTGGATGAAACTGCAAAATGAGTTTGTAGCAAAGTGAGAGAAAATGTCTATAAATTCTGACCTGCAAACACCTTCTTGGGTTAGTGGATAATGTTTCTTCCCAGCTGGTAACAGCTACCAGCTTCAGTTAAGGTGTAGTCAGATATACTCTTGTAACATGATCTATGTGGTTTAGGAAATTATCCTGACTTCCATTTATTTCACTTTTTGGTGCCAGCTACCATTGCATCAATTTAAGTCTGGTAACTGAGTGTGCTAAGCCCTCCTTAATACTAGACTAACAACTTCTTCTTTGCACTGCCATGTTCCATCTTCTGACTTAAGCTTGCCCCCAAAAAATCAAAGCAAACTTCACCAGCAATAAACAGATCCTCCCAAACACCTCTGTTAACAAAACGCCATTTACATGTGGTTGCCCACTGCTGTTTGCATAAATACTTGATGTGCCCTGCTTAGCAGTTTAAGTCCCATATGAATCTAGTTTTTCCAGCCATGCTTGTGCATAACAAAGAGCTGATGTTTAAAACTTTTTCGAAATAATAAAAATTGTTGACTTGAATATGATACTGGGTCACAACCCCTGGAGGATTCAGTGTTCATTTTCATCTTGATCAAATACAGCAGTGTGCAGAGATGTACAATGCATGGTGTATGATGAAGATTTCAGGTGACTTGTTCAAAGTGATCACACAGGCAATATCAGAGAAACTGTTTTTAGAGAGAGTGGCCGTCAAAAACTCTGGCCAGTAAGGTTGTAGACATTTCACTCTGTCCTCCACTGCCATGTGGTTATCTAATTGGTAATTTTACTTCTGGTTGGTGAAGGGTTGTGGGTAGCCATACAGCATCTGCTCTTCCCATTGCCCAGCGAGGATGTTCTGACTTTCCTGAACAGACCTGCCATCTCACATCACTGGTGCAGCTGTGAAAACAGATCTACAAAGTAATGTTCTAGTGAAAGAAATAGGAACTGACTTTCAAAGGTGCTGAGAAGAGTAGCTGAAAATCAGGCACTGATGAGGAATCATGGAAATAAAAATATAAAATATAAACCTAAATCAATGGCCATAGAAAGTGTTTTTTCTGAAACTGAAAATGTTGTTGTGGTAGTTCCAGTGCACTGGAATAATGGAACATTTAAAAACTGCTGTACTGAGACATGACTTGTGGTATGGAAGCTGGGATTACTCTCTGGTATTAGCTTTATAAGCATACCTTTGATGATCTGTCAGCTACTGAAGCTGTGGGCAACCCAAAGGACACTTCTTGCTGCCACTAGAGGTACAGAAGGGTAATTAATGAAAATCAAGTGCTGAAACAATGCAGCTAATAAGATTTTGAAATTTTGCATGCCTGGGGTCAATACACATTGTTTTGACCTTCTTCAGAGAGCTAAGAAGACAAAAAGGATTAAAGCTGTAAGGAATGAGAGCACCTGACCTGAGCAGACATGAGGATTTGCCTGCCAAGAAGAACGAACTAGCAGTATCTGGTTTTAAGAAAGGCTTTTCTGTAAAATACTGGTACTATGCTTTGCATCAGATCTGGCCGGTGGCTGAATAGCAATTGACACTGAAAGAACAGACCAGAGCTGAGCTACTGTCAGATCTCTTGCGATGATCATCGCTGCAAATCCCAGGGTAGTTGCAGCTCAAAAAGTCTGTGGTCTGGCAAGAGCGGATCACGGGGTTCCATCCCTCCACCTTCCCCCAGCAGCAAGAAGGAAGATGGCCAGAACCTGGGAAATGAATGGGGTGCTTTGCACAGGCCATAGAGAGATGCGTAAAAAGACATGTTTTGTCAGCCTCCAGTTAATTTCAATATTGGATACTCGTGCTACAAGATGACAACGATTTGCTTGAATGTCATGATAAGAATACATTGTAATCATAAAACCGACCATAAAAACTGCTTATGATAAAAGAAAATTCTACAAAAAGGTCAGATAATCACTTACTAGAAAAAAGTGTGACAGCCATAAAGTCAGATGTTGAAAAAGTAGATGTATTTTAAGAAAAAATATTAGTTTTGGCATAATTTGTTATATAGAGCTTTCAGCCAAAGATAAAGGGTAATTTATCCATAGATAAGTGTACCTTCATAATTCAAGTAGCAAAATCACAGTGATGAATGTATGCATGATTTCCACATGCCTTGGATTCCAAATATTAGGACCTTGAGTAATAGCCGAAACACATTTTTATATCTTACAGAAGTGCACTGATTCAAGAGAATAGTATGACGGTGTCACCACAGGTACTCTGGTGTTCTGCAGATCTGAAGGGATATAATTTTCAGCCATCAGATAACTCGCATTTGTGGGTTCTGTTTATGTCTAAGTTGTTTCTACCCCTTCGTACCCATTGAGAGTCCTGTACAGTACTGAGAACAGCCTGGGATCCCTGACAAATATCTGGCAGTGCCAACAGCTGGAGTAGGCAGAATGTGAATTTCTCGAAATGGAAAGTCATCCAAAAACATGCTTCCTGGATCCTGACTCTCCTTTACTTCCTAGTAGCTAATTAAATATATGCCATCAACGTGAATTTGTAAAAATAAGTTAATATCGATGATGTGTTTCACATACTCCTTTATGCAGGCTTTTGTATCTGTCCCTTATGGGCAAGAATCAGCTGGACCAGATATTATTTCCACAGTGATTTTTGATGCATTTTTGTAACATGACAAATATTTGTTGGCGCTTTGTAAGAGGTTGCCATTGTGGTCCCATGGACTTCCCTTGGAGCTGCAGGAGAAACCCTGAGGAGAGAAACTGGAGATCTAGAAAATGTGACTTCTGTGGAAAGATTGAATAAACTTAGTTAATTTACAGAGAAGACTTGGATGGAGATTGTAATGGTCTTCAAGTATATAAAGAGTCTCTGCTAAGAGAAGGAGCATTTTCTGTTACTGAATTTAAACTATAGCTGTGGTGATTCAGATTAGGCATTGATAAGACTTACATTTATTAAGTATATTTAAGCTCAACAATAAAATGCTTAGCAGAACTGGAAAATCTCCATTTTCGGGAATTTAAGGAGCAGTTTAAAGAACAGGTTGCCAAGACTTTGTAGATGATTTGGACTGGGGCATAGGATGGACTGGGTGACTTCTCAGAGTCGCTTTAAGCTCAAAGTTTATGTGCCTGTGATTTTCCTCCGTGATGTCCACTGAGCAGTTATGTGTTATCAATATCAATTAATGAACTGAAGGACTCAGGGAATGTGGAGAAGAAGCTTTCTCATTGGTAGCAGCAGACCAACGTCAGATAAGATGTACTATGGTACTCCTCTTCCTATATCTTAATGTCTTCAACTGTTAGTGTCATCAATGTACTGCTTACCATGGTGTCGTGGTTTAACCCCAGCCAGCAACTAAGCACCATGCAGCCGCTTCCCCGTTCCCCTCCCAGTGGGGTGGGGAGGAGGAAAGGAAAAAAAAGTAAAACTCGTGGGTTGAGATAAGAACAGTTTAATAACTAAAGTAAAAATAAAATACACTACTAACTAAGAATAATAATAATTGTAATGAAAAGGAATACAACAACAACAAAAAATAACACCCAAGAAAAGACAAGTGATGCATAATGCAATTGCTCACCACCCGCTGATCGATGCCAGAGCCACGATCCGCCCCTCCCGGCCAACTCCCCCCTGTTTATATACTGGGCATGACGTTCCATGGTATGGAATACCCCTTTGGCTAGTTCAGGTCAGCTGCCCCGGCTCTGCTCCCTCCCAGCTTCTTGCCCACCTGCTTGCTGGCAGAGCATGGGAAACTGAAAAGTCCTTGGCTTAAGATAAGCGCTACTTAGCAACAACTAAAACATCGGAGTGTTATCAACATCATTCTCACACTAAATCCAAAACACAGCACTGTACCAGCTACTAAGAAGAGAGTTAACTCTGTCCCAGCCAAAACCAGGACACATGGTATTAAAAACACTAAAGAAAAATGCCAGAATAGTATGGGACAAGCGATACTTCATGAAAGACCTGCAAATTTCCATTGCTTCACTGCTTGGCATCTCACAAAGCAGAGCCTTTAAACTGTAGGAGAAAAAAAAAGTTCAATCATTTTTATAGAAAGAGAAACATGTAAGTTATAAGCAAGAGTTTTGCTGTTATATTTACTCAGGGGGAGAATATATGGAACATAGGTTTTCTTCCTCGGGTGATAAGGGATCAACTTGCTTTGTGTCAACTACTTCTCTCCTCATCTAACAATATAGAAATTTTCACAATACTCTCACCATTAGATTCACTGAACTCGTTAGAGCCAATGGCTGATTTCAGGCCAATGTCATAATTAGAGAACAGCATTATGTTACCATTTTATTTTAATCGTGTGAAGAGCTGAAGCAAATGTATATTCAAGGCTGATTAGGCCTGCAAAATTCTTTAATTAAATGCAGAGTAGAAATGTATATTTTTTGCAATATATTTCAATGGGAGCTATGTGTTCCAATGTGATTTAGATTAAGCATATTTTAAATGTATCACTATTCATTTTAATAAAGAAAACAGTACAGTCTCTTAGTCATTTGATTAGTTCATAATTTACAGAAAGGAGGGTATAAATGAAGAAAACAATGATATCAAAAAGCTGACTCATCTCTTTTACACTGATGCATAAGGACGCAAGAGTCCATGGAACTCAATGGAAATCTCCAGCAAAAAAACTTGTGGAAGACAGAAGAAAATCAGACCTCAACTTCTTTGGGTTGTTGACCTGAGGACTTGTGCAGATACTTGTCAGTTTATGCGAATGGCTGTACTCTATTTTCCGAAAAGGGCAGTTCATTTATGTGGCAAATCTTGTGCTCAACAGACTAAATGTTCTAAGTTCACTGTGTGTATTAATTATGTACTTACCTATTCGCAAATAGTCCATGACAAATTTTAAATTGCTAGGATACTCCGGGGAAACATGAAATGGTAAAGTTTGCTCCTGGATCCCTGGGGAGGATTTCTGTCTCTTCTACTCAAAATAGCAACACGGTCTGTTCCTGAGAAATGGTAAACACATCTCTGCATTGCTGAGCACCCTTTTCTTCCATCGGCTCTTACTGGAGCTCTGCAGGTTTCAGCAGCCCTAAGTGAGTGGAATGGATTTATCAGCTTCCAAAAGACAGAAAGCAAACGAATCCTGCAGATAACTCCGTGTTTCTTGTAGCCTGTGAGCACTGATATATTGAAAAGTCCAACTGGGTTTTGTTTATTGAATAAAATATCCCAAAAGTGGAACTCCTGGATTTATTTCCCATTTGGATGTAACACGTAACCACAATTTACTCCCTGTGATGTTTTGGGTTGTCTTAAAGACAACTGGGTTGTGTGGGGTTGTCTTTTGGTTTGGTTTGGTTTTTTTCCCCTAAGAGCCAACATTGTGTAGAAGTTATTGGTATACTGAGTACTTCTAGCTGCAGCTTTCATCATGGGCTACCTCTGTCAGAAAGCCTTAGTGGCTTTGTAGAATAACAATCCCTTCAGAATTTTGTAATGGTTAAAGTAATGCAAAAGATTTTGTCGTTTGTCATTATAATCCAATACAGCAAAACAGTTACCTTATAGGGATGAGGATGGGAAAGGCTTTTATATGATTACATCACAAGATGATAAATGAGAGCAATTTGTGTTCATTATGAGAACAGCACCCCAAAGAGAATGCTGTTATGAATTTTGTCCTGCCCTCCCTTCCTCCACCACAAAACTAGAATACCAGCTTAGGAATAAGCAAACAGGCTCTGACTACAATCCAGACGGAGAAAAGCAAAATCAGTGAAGATTTGTCTGCATTTTACTTCAGCAAGAGCATTGAAAATTAGAAAAGTAAAAGAGAAACACAGGAGGGTATTCAGGACAAATTCTTAAAATATAATTCCCCCTGTTTCTTGAATAAAGAATATTTTTGTTTAGTAAAATATTAATCCTGTGTGGAAAACAACTGACTTGTTCCTGAAGTGGAACAAAATTATATTTTGCAAATCAGTCAATGAAAACATTTCATTTGATAAACTGGAACTATTTCAATTTGAACGTAAAACCTGAACATTTTATTATGTTAATTACAAATTTGAAAGAAAAATAATTAAAAATTATTATTATTTCTGAGTTTGTTTGAATCCAGAAATGTCAATCTCCCCCCAGCAATTTTGGGTTGACTGATCTGCATTTTCAAAAGAAAAACTATTTGATAGGTAAGTTTCCAACCCACTCTGTAACTGAATGAGTAGTGAGGTCAGCAATTAACTAATCCTTTCTTCCTTTTTCCATATGCAGCACTGCAGCAGCAACAACAGGCTGGAATGAAATCTTATGATGCATTTGCTTTCTGTGGCCTGGTAATTGCCAACTATTCAGCCATGATGCCTTAGTTTGTGTCTATGTAGTCTGGATTCTAGGATTAAGATCCACGGCATTCAGCCTTGCGTCTTTATGTACATTTAAAAACATATTAGCAGATCTGTTTGCCTCTTTCCTCCCTTCTTTTTCTTCTCTCCACCACTTTAATAACCTCTCCATCCTCCCTATGACCTGTGATATTTAACAAGTTGGGCGTGGAAAAAGCAATGCAAACGCTCTTTGTGCTGATGAGGAAAAGATGAAGGGTGAGCTCAAACACCTGTGTCTCCTAAATCCCTGTGGATGTGTGATCCAAAGCTGATTGAAGTCATTACTGGATAGTGAGTTGTCTGGGCAAGTAAAAGGAAGGGGTGTGAATTGGGTTGATAGGTTTCTTGAATAGTTAGCATTAATGCTCAAGGGTCTTGTGATACTCTTAAAACCCTCGTATAGAGGGGTTTTCTGCTAAATTGCAGAGCTTAAAAATAGGGCTGAGGGGCTCTGTGAAGAGAGGAAATCAGGAGGGTCCAGAGCAGGTGGCAGAGCTCTAGGGATGAGGTGGTTCTGGGAAGACAACAATGGGGAGCTTTCCTTCCACCCCACGATCTCATCAGCAGTCGAGGATACAAAGAGATTTAACTCAGGCTTCTGTCTGGAGACGGTGTGAGAGGAAAGGCCCAGAAATGTGTCTCTGCCATGAGTGCCTGGGCTCAGGGAAGAGTATGCAACAAGGTGGTGTAGTAATGCTGATTGAGTGTTGAAGCAAGATCTGGCATCGGACACCAGACTAACAAGAACTGAGAGCGCTATAGGGTCCAGGCAGGCCTGTGGGTGCTGATCTCCTATCAGGAGAGGATGTAGAAAAAGAAAATGAAAATATTTTTGTATGGAAACCAGGTGTCCTGGTTTTGGCTGGGACAGAGTTAACTCTCTTCTTAGTAGCTGGTACAGTGCTGTGTTTCGGTTTTAGTGTGAGAATAATGTTGATAACACGCTGATGTTTTAGTTGTTGCTAAATAGCGTTTATCTTAAGCCAAGGACTTTTCAGTTTCCTATGCTCTGCCAGCAAGCAGGTGTGCAAGAAGCTGGGAGGGAGCAGAGCCGGGGCAGCTGACCTGAACTAGCCAAAGGGGTATTCCATACCATGGAACGTCATGCCCAGTATATAAACAGGGGGGAGTTGGCCGGGAGGTGCGGATCGTGGCTCTGGCATCGATCAGCAGGTGGTGAGCAATTGCATTGTGCATCACTGGGTTTTTTTTTCCTTAAACACCCCCCCCTTTTTTTTGTTATATTCCTTTTCATTACTATTATTATTATTATATTTCATTATTATTATTGTTAATATTATATTTTACTTTAGTTATTAAACTGTTCTTATCTCAACCCATGAGTTCTGCCTTCTTTCCTGATTCTCCTCCCCGTCCCACCAGGAGCAGGGGCGGGGGGAACGGGGAGTGAGGGAGCGGCTGTGTGGTGCTTGGCTGCTGACTGGGGTTAAACCACGACACCAGGCAGAAGTCTTGGCTCTGCTCTTCTGCTCTGGTGCTCTGCCTGCCCCATAGCTGAGATGGGGGGAGGGAGAGGATGGCAGGCTGAAGGGACTTGCAGCTACTGGGTGTTCACATCAGCAGGTGGGCATCACAGGAGTAGTAGAGCAAAAGGACAACCTGTACTGGATCTGGATACTGGGGTTTATTTAAGTACTGATGAGATGAGAGTTTTTACCCTTCTTGATTATCTCACACACTCATTCATTTCTCCTGCCCAGCATTAATGCTCCCATAGCCTCATTTTCCCTTTCCCACAGGGAGGTGGCTGCTGGTCCAGGAAGGTTGGACAGAGAGTCAGGTCGTTTCGTGTTGTACCACTGCTCACAGCTACCAGTCTTGGGCACTGCTGGCCAAGGACCTTGGGCAGCCCCCAACATTTGTCTCTATGCATCTCCCCCATCTTCAGGATCTTCTACACTTCTAGGATCTCTCTTCCAGTCAGGAGCTTCCTCTTCTTCCCAAGACCACTTTTTCTGAGACTACTTCTTCAGGCCTCTCTTCTTGGGCCCTGGTTTTCCCAATCTGAATACTGTGTATGCAGAAGACTCCTGATTAGTGGTTCTGTATCATGTCTCTTTATTAATTGAAGGGTTTGGGATGTGTCACTTGTTTAGTCCAAGTGTTATCAAAATCTACAACCAGCCCATATCAGTTTCAGTAGCAAGTAGCAGGCTTGAACGTACAGAAGTTCAACTGTGGACATTCACCCACTCACATGCATACACCCAATAATCTGCTGCCTGTCAGCATTCACAATTCAAGCTGTTTTTCACCTATGAAACCAAGTTTTGAAGGTTTTGAATGATGGTATTGGTATGTATGACTGAATATATAGGATAGAAAAGCATTGCTATGGCTTTCCAAATTCACATCTCTTGTTAATACTGAAATCTTGCTTCATTTCCTGAGTAAAGTCAGTAGCTGAGAGTGAGGTTGAGCTATTATAGGTTGATTCTTCAGAGGCATATTTAATTTGCCCAGGTTTCTGGGTGGGAATATAAGATGATCTCACGAGTTTAAGAGAAAACCCTTTGGCCACTGAATCTAGCCCATTTTGGTGCCCATTCTGCTTAAGAGAACAGCTGCGAAAGCACCATCCCCTCTTGGTGCTCTTCTGACACACACAGAAGTTGAGAAAGATGCTGCCAGTAGTGAGAACAAGTTGTAGCACCAGTGGGAGAGAGAAGACTTGTTTTTCTACAATCTCCTTGGCTTTGTTTCATATCTACTTTATTACAAGAATAATCTACCCATTATTTTTTTATTGAGAAAAGTATCATATGATCAGTTGTCTTCCTGGTGCAATAATGTTTTCAAAATGCTGTTGGCTGATATGTATGTATTATACACTAGGGGCATATGTGCAACACAAACATTGTTCAGCTTTAATTTTAGCAGAGTTACAGGATACAACCTATCAATTATTGACACATTTCATGCAATAAGTTTAATGCCAGTAATAACAATGGTATACCAGTATTGACAAAATCAAGCCCTTCATTGACCTTGTTGTATGGCTACAAGAATGATGTCTAGAACAGGCTTGATAAAAATGCAGCTCTTCCAGTGCCTCCCCAATAGCTGCCAACTCCCATGATCAGTATTTGGAGAGGTGACTCCTGATACAGAACAAAGACTAAAAAAGATGCTAAGGGCAGCAGGAGACTGCCTTGTGTTATGTTACAGATCAACATGGGGTATCTACTTTCAATGACACCTTCAAGAGGTGAACTTTTGAGGATGGGTTTTATTTCTATTGTTATTCAAGTAATTACTGTCTCATCCTTCGCAGATTTGGAGAGGTGTGACTGGGGAAATGATGCTGTTCCCTCTAAATATCTTGGACTAGAGGGGGATAATTTGTTTTCCTTAGAGTATTGAGAAAGAGGGGGAATGAACTAACCTGAGGTGCAGAGGTGTGAACTGTGGAAAGACAAATACTTGTTACAGTGAAGAAGAGCTGGTAACAACCAGAGGATCTGAGATGATCTCTTTAACCAACTTTGCATCCATCTTAGAAGACTTGCGTGAAATGTCTAGATGATCAATATCCAGAAGATAATTGAGATTTTGGGCAAAAAAGTTACTGGTAATAGTTTTGATTTTACTGATTGTTGGAGAGACTGGAGATCCCAGATATCCTTTCTATAGAAACTGCAATACCACAGTGTATTGAGTGTCCGTGGCAAGGTGCTGGCAACAGGGGCTGCAGGAGTGGCCTCTGTGAGGAGAGGCCGGGGCTGTCCTGTGCTGGACACAGCCGGTTCCAGATGGCTCCAACCGACCTGCCGCAGGGTACAGCTGGGCCCCTCAGCCAAAACGGTTGTGCCTCTCAGAAAACATAGTTAAGAAAGGGAAAAATATGCTGGACAGGGGGAAGAGGACAGGAAAAAAGTGTGAGAGCCTTGCAGACACCAAGGCCAGAGAAGAAGGAGGGAGAGGATGTGGGCTAGGTGCTGGAACAGAGATTCCCCTGCAGCCCTTGAGGAAGACCATGGTGAAGCAGGTTGTTCCCCTGCAGCCCATGGAGGACCATGGTGGAGCAGGTATCCACACTGCAGCCCACAGAGGACCTCAAGCTGGAGCAGGTCAATGTTTCCTGAAGGAAGCTACAGCTCATGAAGAGGCCACGCTGGAGCAGGAGAAAAGTGTGAAGAGGAAGAAGCGACAGAGAGCACTGACCTCTGGACTGACCACAACCCCCATTCCCCATCCTCCTGCACCACTCGACAGGGGAAAAGGGCTAGGAGTGAAGGAGTGAAGTTGAGCCTGGGAAAGGGGGGAGGAAAGATGTTGTTTTAATGTTTTAATGTTTGTCTTTTTGTTGGCAACTGCTAAGCAATCTCCCTGTCTCGACCCCTGAATTTTCTCATCCTATTGCCTCCCGGTCCTGCTGAGGCGGGGGGTGAGTGAGCAGCTGGGTGGGCATTTGGCCCTTAGCCAAGGTTAATCCACCACACGAAGTCAACTGCTGAGGTTTACTCATTCCTCTAATGTATGGAGATGAAGCTGAGAAAAAAACCCCATATTTGAAAACTTTTCAGTATGAAGTAGCTTCAGCATTAGATACTTCAGGTCTGTATCTTCTTCCAGGATTTTTTTGCTTCCAGCCAAATACTTTGACAAATTATAATAGGTGGTTGTTACACCTGCAGTCAGAGTAGATGCTGTGAATTTTAATAGCAGTTGAAACACTGGTAGCTGACAATAGCTGCTTTTTATTTGAATCTTTCTTTTGTTTATAGATTGAAACTACCTACATGGCATAGTTTATTAAGCACCTACTTGTGAGAACAACTGTAACATCATTACTTTTACTTTATGCCAGACTTTGTGGACCTAGCCAAGCAAACTTGCTCTGATCATATGTATCACTATTGGCCTAAGTGAATAAGCTCACTTTTCTGTTACTAGCAATTCATTTGCTCCTAACTAAACATTTTATTAGTACCTAGCATTTTCTGGTGTTTCCCAACACTGGAAGGAGTTAATACATAATCAAATGATTTCTTCTCATTGTAGTTTTAGCTAAACTCGCTAAACCTAGTAATATGGCACACAGAAGTTTTTTCTGTGCTGTTAACACATACATCAATGCATATTATGAGCTATCCTCCTCATATAGCAACATTGTTAAATCTTCTATTTGGCAGCTGGCAAGCAGAAAATTGTATTAATTATACAGTTGTGAATTCTTCCAAGCCTCCCGTCTCACACTGTTTTCTTTTACCTTCGTTTTTTAACAGAATTCTGCTGAAGGACTTCTCACTTCTTTGCTCTTTACATCAGTAGAGCCCTCAGCATTGTTTGCTACTTTAGTTATTACTTCAGTACTGTGACAGTATTAGCATAGGCTATCAACTAAAGTATGTTTTCTGAAATATCTGCCTTTCTTCTAACCTTTGGTGAATGGAAACTAGTCAACTCTTCCTCCATTCCCAGTCAAGCTAACCTATTCGTGAAGATGGAGAAACAAAGAAGTATCAGTGAGGGACTCCTTTAGTTTAGAGCTCATCAACACTCAACAGCTGATGGTTGAAATCTGGAGAGACAGAAGTTAGTGCTTGCCTAAGGAAAATAGGCAACTTGTGATGGTATTTAGTTGCTTTTCTTCTTCTTTGAAGCTATGTCTGGAGCTCTTAATTTCAGTAAATTGTTTCTTGGCTTATTCATTCATGCAGTAGGTACTACTGAGAGGCTCAGATTTGACATTGCGGAAGAGTTTTTGTACACTAAGTGTCCAACTCTAGGTCTTGTAAAAATAAGACATAAATTGTTTTGAAAAGAGAAGCAAAAAGAAATAGTTCTATTCAGTGTAAGTTGAAAAGCATTTTTATAACATGTTATTTACCCTGGAGTAGCACCTGGTATATGGGGGCTACCCCTGAGGCAAGGCAGTCTTCTCCTTGATGTTCCTACATTCTAAGACCAAATATAACTTAGATGGTGGTAGAGTCTCGTGACTGACAGCTGAATGAAGAAAACAGTGGACGGTGATTATAACTGATAGTAGGCTAGCTGTGATATACATAATATATATTTTTAACAAATACGCAATATTCACAATATGAGGTAAATACAATATATATGGTTATATACAATATAATATATATGTTGCTACCACCATTGTCTTGTTGCAGTCCCAATCTCTTTCTTACCCCTTCGTTTCATCCATAAAAGCCTGTTTCTGTCTGTGCTTGTGGGTTACAATTTATTATGTCTGTATAGTGCTCTGCACAAGGCTGCCATGACCTGTTGGGAAGCCTCAAGGCTTTGTTGCAATTTGTAGTAAGATAGAATTAGAGTCCAAAAATAAAATCAACCAGAAACTATCCGTAAAAGTGAAATGGACTAGTCTAGTTTAATAGTGCAAGCTGGGAGCAATGCAGGAAGTAAACACCTTAGACAGGGGAGAGTAAATTAGATTCTTTAAACTCTTTCGATTTTAATAATCTCTTTATAACACAGACAAACCAATTTGTTAGAAAGTATGATATTTAATCTGACAATGTTCCTTTAATAGTCTACCTACACTTGCTGTTGCTGCCATGGTCTCTCTGCTACTCTTAAATGTCACTGCCCCCAAAATGCCTTTGCTCTCTGTGCTGTACTGGGGGTGCTGCCTCCCCAAACACCCATTTGCTGCAATTTTGGCTGCAATGCCCCCACTCCTCTCCCTCTCTTTCAGAAAATAAAATGGCTGGGCTAGGGACTGGAGCAAAGCTGATCTGCATTGGTAACTCATGGCTGCGTGTCAGTAGCAGTGGCCTCAGGGGTCATCTGTCAAGGGGACTGATGAGCCCGGTGCTTTAGCTGCCTCTCCTGTCACATCCGTCTCTCGTAGGGCAGAGGCACCTCCCTGGGTTCTGTTGGGTCTTTAAAATGCTCATGGATTTCCTGGGGTGCGGTGTCAGCTGTGAGCCATTTAACCTCTCCGTTCCCTAAGAGGTGCTCTATGTTTGTCCATTTGGAAACCTTAAACCATGTAGATTTGAGCTCTTGTTTGTCTTACAGTGACCCCAGATTTTTCTCCAGAAATGTTTGTACATTATAGGAAGAGTTCATCTCCTGCTTCCCTTTCATTCTCCACTGTTTCTGACTTTGAGTATATTCTGTCTTATTACCACCGTCACTGGTAATGAGAAAAACTCAGGCTGAGGAGAAAAACTCAGGCTGAGAAACATCAGAGGAGTACAAGATTCCGTACATGACCTTACATAGAGTAAGAGATGATCACTGGATTAATGCAATTTCAATGGGAAAGTTCACTGGGCAGATGGGAAGGGTGGAAGACTGGGCCTTGAACATACAGTCCCATGGGCAGAGCAGCATTTCTGGGGGTTGTCACTTTCTGGGTGACAAGTGCCTCTCAGGAGGGCCTTCATCCTTGGGGATTGCTGCTGCTTCATGTAGCCTTGCTCTCCCTTTTTTTTAGCTCATTAGACCTTTTGATGTGTTCTGCCAGCTGCGTTCTTTAAAAGCTGCTGGAGATGTTTTACAGCAGGATCTTATTCATTCAATGCAGCTTACATCTTTCTCATTTCTCTGGTAGCTTGACAACACAGCTGTCAGAACAAATCACTCAGCAGAGCCACCTTTTTTAATGTGTAGCTGTGTGTATGCATACACACACACACGTACTTACAGTTTTTGTAATTATCCCCCAACAGCTTATTAATAAAATCACAAAAGAATATGTGATAAAGCACAGAATGCAGGCCTAGGAGGGCAACTGTGCCCATAATCAGAATATATGTCTGTTTTCATGAGGGAGGGAAAAGAAGGGAGAAATAGAAGAACCCTCATCTCAAGCAAATATTAGGAATAGACCCAAGCACCGGTTCAAGTCAGCTGTCAAGCATGTACGACCTGTGTAATAATTTTTTTTCCTCTATTATTTTTAATGAACAAAGTATTTTTAGAAAGGTGACAGATTTACTATTTGAGTGTCCTTTATTAAGAGATTAAGGTCCCATTGTGTGAAACATTGTAAACATGTATCATAAAAGGCAATTGCTGCTCTGCCCTGAGGACTTTATTGCCTACAGAGCCAAACAAAGGCTTGCAGGAGGGAAATGCAATGTTCAAAAAGAAAAGCAGCAATGCAAACTGAGGCAAAGTGAGAAATCTTGGAATCCTACTTCCATTACAGGACTTCGGCAACAGCTGTAGTTCAAAATTTCTCGAATCATCTCAGCCTTTCCTCTGACTTGTTAATGAATTTCTCGGTCTTTCTCATTTCACACATGAATTATTTTGGTGATTGTCCTTTTGCAACTATGAGTAAATGTCCTATTACAAAGTGGTGAACCTCTGACGTGTAATGCTTGGAAAGACTGGTCAGTAAGTTGGCTTCTGGGCATTGGAAGACAAAAGTCCCCTATTGCACTGGACCTGATTTTGGTGACTGAGAAGCACCTGGGAAAATGTACCTACATCATGCACAGTAATATTTTGTAATTCTGCAAGCTTTGTAATAATCTCTTGGAATTCTAATGGAGAGTCTATCTAGGGACTATTGGTTCCCCTAAATGTCTCATCACTCCTCAGGGAGCTTTTGGTGTGAAGCGATCAAAACTGCTAAAGCAACTTTGTGACATCATTGCCAACTTTTGATTGACCAAGCCAAGAATTATGGTGGTCCAGGGCCTTTAGAGCCAAATTATTTAAGCAAAAGATGTTTTGAAATTTGTGGGAATTTTCACACAGAAGTGCACAAAAAGCCATTTGATTTCCAAGCAGGAGGTCAGGAAACACCACCATCGTTCTATCGGATCCCTGTTCCATGCAGCAGTGCCCTTCCTTAGTGCTGGTTGTTTAGGGAAAATAAGTGCTGCTGGAAGATAATTAGCCTTGTAAATCTTTCTGCAGAGGAGGTGAAACATGGCATCTCCACCGAAACCAGTGGTGACTTGTCTGTTGACTGTGTGCATTATCACCCTGAGGAGTGCAGCCTATTATCTGAAGGAATTTGATCTGTAGACAGAAGGAATCTAGAAGAATAAAACCAGACCAAAACTTGAGAAAGGAAAAAAAAAATCCACTGAGAGCACAAGGAAATGGCCTTTCAGTAGGTTTCCTTTCTCCCTCTCTATTAATATTACATGGTTTTATTTGCTGTACTTTGTGCAGTCTGAGAAAGCTTGTACTATGAAATATTTTAGACTTCCTCTACTTTCCTCTCCCCCACTGCTAATGCCTCTTCTACTGCCTCACAAAAAATATTCAAATTATTTAAATATTTCATGTTGTAGGACCTAGCAGTACAGTGCAATATATGTAGGTACCATTGGGAAATGGATTTTAATATTACTTTTAGAATCACAAATTATTCATGCAGTGCAAATAACAAACTGGTGGAGAGCACAATCTGTGATAAAAGCAGTTGCCTGTTTTTTAACATTTTCCGGTGTAGTTGGAGTTGACAGATCATCAGATGTTTAGTGCATTATTTATTAAATGTTTTAGCATAACTTTTAGGTATTCAGTGAACAATGAGCCCACAAAAGACATGGCTGACTGAAGACGCAGTGATGCTGATGACAGAAGCATGTTGCATAGTTTTCTCTACACTACTGCAACATGCAGTTTGTGTTTTATAAGGGACTATTTTTCTCTTGCTTGTATTACTAATTCCATCCTTTTGGGGACTGTGGTTTATGCTTCACTGTGTTGAGAACGCAATCCAATATTTTATGGACTGCTGTGCATGGCTTTACTGTATTTAACTGTGAAGATTAGAAAACATTGAAAGAGTTGTACTGGTTAATGTACCAAAACTAGAGTTGAAGAAAATGCATGTTCTAGTCTAATTTATGGTTTTCTAGGAAAGCAAAATGTGAAGAACCAACAACTTAAGTAATTTAAGACAATGAAAAAATACTTGAGAGAGTAAGCAAAAGTCGAACAAGTACTTCAGTTTAGAAATGTGCTCTGTCTGCTCATTCAGTTTGTCCTGGCACATTGAAATGAATAGACTGTATATTTCTGAGAGCATAATCTCTTTAATCTGTCTCCGAGTTCTTCAGTGTTTTATGGCATTTGGAGATTGTGCCAGAGCAATATTTAAGAACTACTTCAATATTTTAGGAAGCCTAGATCCCAACTTTACCATTCACTTTTTTTTTTTTAGGAAATCCCCCATTTCCTCCCTTTCCCAACCAGATTCCTTGTTTGAGGAAGAAAGATAAGCATTGCACTTCAGGTTTATTTCTGACACTAATATGATCCGTATGGTGTAACTGTCAACCTATGACAAGTCCAGAAGCTTGGTAGGGAACATTAGAGAGGAGATGCAACCAAAAATAGCAGAAGAGAAATCCTAGTGTAGTGAGGTTTGTTCCTTTTTCCTAAGCATTGTTGTAACCTGAGCCTCCAGCGGTCACTAATTCAATTCTTGGTGTTGAACAGAAGATGATACCGGGACTGCGTAGGATGGAAGGAAGCTTTGGTCTGAAATGGTTGATGTGCCTAATAGCAAGGCACATTTGAGGGATGCATGCCTACATCAAAGTTGCTTAT
Source organism: Gymnogyps californianus (assembly GCF_018139145.2). NCBI lineage: Eukaryota > Metazoa > Chordata > Aves > Accipitriformes > Cathartidae > Gymnogyps > Gymnogyps californianus. The sequence goes on along the minus strand of NC_059472.1, from coordinate 53,335,231 downwards.
ATCAGTCGCATTGAGTTATGTTCTACCAGGGAACCTCATGCCTCATGACTAATACAATTAGACGTGGTGTGCTGCAGCCTGGGAAATTAAGAGCCCTGAATCTGAAGAACCAGTTACTCTATTTAACTGTTAATAGAGAAGGCATTAGAGCTAACGCTCTGTATCCAAGGGATTTTTTTGTTTTTGCCTCAGGAACAATCAGCTTTAAATTATCTTTACCTGGCCAGCATAACCATATCAAGAATAACAAATAAATGAACTCCCTCAGAGAAATAATAGTCACAGCATCGCTATAAAACAGCGCTGTGGGCCTTCTCTTACCATAAAATTTGCAATTTGTGAATTGAGTCCAAAGTCTCATTTCCAAGGGGATATATGCTTAAATCAAGGCACAAAGTACTTCTCAGTAGGTGAACCTCACCTTAAAGCCAGTCTTCTTCAAAGCTTTTCTTTCTGCTGAGTATTGGCAGATGTCAAGACCTTGTAGGCTGATTCTCTGTTAAAAGAAAAAATCTCAGTGATTCAGATTGATGCTTTGTTAGCATAACCTGCTTAATTTCACATGCTGAGAGAGTCCTTGAAGTGTGGTTGTCATACAGTGTATAAACCAATCCCAGTTTAAATAAACTCGGTGAAAAGGCCACTGTTTGATTATCAAGAAAAATTCTGTGCCTAATTATTGCGTGGAAATAAAAATAAAAAAAAATCATGGGGCTGAAAGGCTTGAAGAGATCACTTAGTCCATGCCCCTGTAAAAAGATGATCAAAAATACAGAGAATGTCCCTGACAAATTGTTCTTAAAAAAAGTCTGATTGTTCTTAAAATCTCGAAAGGAGAAAATTCCTCAATCCTCTTGCGTATATATATGTGTGTGTGTCTATTGAGGCGTATAACTGTATTTATCATTAAAAACTGTTTTGCAGCAGCTAACCTAAATCTCCTTTGTTTTAAATCCGATTAGTTTCTTCCTGTTACATCCCCAGTAAATTTGAAAAAACTGTAAGAATTTTCTTCACATAGGCTTTTCAAACATTGGAAGGAAATTAGTGTGCTTTCCTTCCCCTTCTCTTGCCTAGGCTGAGCAAGCCCAGCTCCTTCAGCCTTTTCTCCTAAGCTGTATTTTTCAAGTCTGTTATCATTCTTCCTTTTCTCCTAGATAACAGGCCCTAGGGACGGGTCCTAAATAGCGCCAACTAGAGCAAAATGATGACTTCCACCACATTTCAGGTGTGCCAGCCCTGTTAATACAACAGGGCATTTGATGCTTTGATAGGACCGTTGTGCTGTGGAAGAAAAGACAAAGTTGTTGCTTACTGCAGCTCCCACATCTTCTGCAGATCTGCTGCCCACCTGGACATACCGTGCTCTGTGCTTGGGCAGTTGGTCTCAGCAGCACAAGATGGCCTTTGAAAAAGAGGAAAAGGGTTTTACTGGAGCACACACTGGAACATTGAAAGTTTAAAACCAGAGAAAACTCAGGCTGAATCAGAATATGAATAGAGGGAGGTCCGCACAGAAAACTACTGCTATGCCTTTGTGAGATAGAGCCTTACCTCCAGCTTGTTCCCAGGCCCGTGACCGCATGACTGTCTGCAATGCAGCAGCTGTTAGATGCTACAAATGCCACAGAGCTCTTGCTCTGGGTCACAAGGACAAGCCTTTCCTCCCATACCCAGGACCTGCATGTGTGTCGTCTCCCTGCTCTGCCTAGGAGTCTTCCAGTCCCCGCCTCTGCCTCTCCTGCTCGCTCTCCCTGCCTGCCTCTTCCTTGCTTGAGAGTTGGGGGTTTCTCCACCAAAGGGAGCTTGGTTGCTTCCAGGAAAAGAGGAATCTCTCCTCTCTGGCAAGGCAAAGGCAGCTTTCCTCCCTGCTGCCCGTGCACAGCATTTTGGCAGAATGGATGCAGAGCAACTCCTAAGCTTAACTCAGCGTAGGACATAGAGCAGACACTGTCCATCCTATCCAGCAGCAAATATCTCATGCTTATAGCAACACAGATGTTGGTGTACAGCTAATGTATCAAGTAAATGATCATTTACAGGTTTGTTATGTTGCACTAGCAAGTATTCCATTAGTGGCTGAAGTGGCACGGATGTCTTAAACATCACCTGTGCAATGTCCCCGGCCTCTCCTACCTGGTGGCCTGTGCAAGGGGTGCCTTGCTCTCTGGCTAGTTTGGAGCACACTGACTGGCCAGGCAGCGTTCACATGCTGGTTGGCCAGCTGGCTGCTGCCATCCCCTCAGTGGGTGCTCTAATTTGGTACCCACTACCGATTTTATGATGCCATTTGTCAAATTTGACTGAAGGTGGCTAGTGGGCTCAAAAAACTACTGAGGAGGAGAGACTGACAGACAGCTCAACAGATGAAAAGGCAGATGGACAGTAAGTGTGACTGCTTAAGCCTCCCTTTCGTAGGAAGTCAGTCTGAAAATAACATAAAGTGAGACAAATGATTCCTTTTTTTCCCTAGAGATATTAATCAAAATGAACAACTATGAAAACCTCTCTCTATTTTTATGGTATTTTTCTGCAGACAGAAAAACAACAAAAGAAAGAAACAGATATTTCAAGTCAGAGTAGTACATTAGTTTACAAGGAAGTTGATGAGTTGCTTTTGAGTTGCCACAAATTATACCTTTGCATTGTGTGTGATCACAGCGTAAACTACTGAGAAAACTACCTCTCTTACCACTGTAGCACTTGCCATTCTGCTTCTGCCTGGGAGAACTTCAGTGAAGCCTCGACAGTGAGGCAGGGAGTAGAGGGGAGGGATGGGTGAATGATCAGGAAGTATCTGGAGAGAGGGTACAGAAATATAATTTAAATGGAAAACCTGGAAGATTAAATGAATGAAGATTCCTTGAAGGTTAAATGAAAATGTCTGTGACCTAACAGAATGAGTTTGGTACTCCAGCATGTAGGTAGCCTGACTGTATTCCTGTTTTAGGTATTTGAGCAGTGTCTAAATGCCAAAAACAGTAATTAAAATTCATATAAAGATTCTGGTCTTATCTAACAGGGATGATTCACCAGCAGCCATGGGACCTGTCAGAGAAGATTGATGGAGAACTTTCAAAGACCCTGAAGTACCCTGAGCATTGTACAAAGGATAGACTAAGTTCTTTCATCTGAGGCAAAGGGAAATACATTATATACTGCGCATTCATTTCAGCTAAATGCTTTAATCTATGGGAGTTCTAGGTCTGCTTTGAGCTCCAGGATTAAAAATATCTGCATTTATCAAAGATCAAGGTTTATCAGATACCAAAAATGCTGTCCGTTGAGCCTATATGGTTAATTCCACATCACTTTTTTCTTTCCTCCGGTGAGTTATCTGCAATACAGTAAAGTCAGTAAAGACAGAAAAGTCTTTTGTTTCAGTATATCCTTCAGCAGCACCAGGTTAGGAACCTGCTGCGCAGCCCTGGGAGAGGTGAATGCAGCAGCTCTCTGCTTGGCAAAACAGGGAATGTTAGCAACACTGACTACTTGCAATGTGAAAGCTCTAGTATAACAATAATCATACAGAGGAAGAGGTAGTAGCACTTGGCTTTTCTTTCACAGAAACCCATGTGAATAAGTGTAAGCTACTTATACAAGTAGCAAAGGGGATCAAAGGCAAGTGGAAATCGATCACGGTAACATAATTGATTGACACTATCTTTACACAGATCTTTCACTGGCGTTTTCTGTGTAACCTCTAGACAGCAAAGGCTGGCCCCACGTGACAGTGGGCTGGTACAAGTTCTTTCTATAGCTCTGTTAGGATAAAATTTACAATCCTGTGAAAAGCTTTGAAGGTGTCAAGCTAAGGGGAAGAAAAAGTCACTCTTGGGGCTCGCTAAAAAAATTCTCTGCTAATATATGCTATTGCCTAAGGGAGCACTGCACCAAGGCCATCAGCCTGTCAAAGACAGCATTACTTCAGCTAAAGTTGCTCATCATTCTTTGCTAAAGAGATTTTCGTGCAGTATGTCCAGGCAACTAATACCAGCAGTACTTACTACTCACGGATTAGTTTCTTCTTTGAACTCCGCCTCTCTTTTATCATATTTCTTTCCATCTCCTTTCTTTAATTTTCCTTTACCATTACCTCTTCTAATTTTCCCAAGTCACTTGATTTATGGCATTCCAATAAATCTTTGCTGAAAGCAGTATACTCACAGTGCCTCACAGATTCCTGCTGCAGGGCCTTCATTTTGCAAGCACAAACATGGTGATGGAATGGGCCATTGTATGTCATATGCCATTGCATGTCATATGCCATTGCTCCTAGGCCAGGAGGCAGGGCACTGTTTGACTGGCACTCTTTGCTGCACCCACTGGAGACCTGCTCAGCTCTGTTGATAACACACTTCCCTGATTTCTTCGTGGCACATAAGACACTCAGAATTGTCTGTTCAGTCATTCATGTGGGCACCTCATGACAACAGATGACAAAGAGGACTGTAACAAGTACTTTTTTCTTTCTTTCCTTCAAGAGCCAAATATTGCAGAAATACCATGCTGATGATGAAACTTCATGTTTTTACCAGCATGACCCAATTTGACCTCCTAAACTTTCAGAATGGTTATAGGAAATACATAAGATGACTTAAGGCACCAGGCAGAGATTTTGAATCAGGAAGGAAGGAAGAGGTATATTGTTTTTACTTACAATTTGAACATATTTCATGTGGAAATCATTGAGAGACAATCAACATAGAAGCTCTTGGGGCTATTTTCAGTCATTTTTTTCAGACTGGAACGTTTTGGGCCTGATGCAAAGTCTATTGACTTTATTTGATCTCAATGAGCTTTCAATCAGATATATGCAGTGTCATGACAAGGGGGAATTGTCTAGAAGCTCCTCATGCAGGTCAGCCCAATGCTGGCTCCAGAGGGGGAATTAATAATGGTACAAACTCAGACAAAATGTAACACAGAGGATGAGCTGGGAATGAAGAAGCATCAGCTCTGTAGCTGTTCAGGGAGGGGAATAGCAAAAGAAGAAAGCAGAGGAATTTAGTTTTTTCTCATTTTCTCCTGTCATTGGTGGTTCCTGATAAAGGGAACAACCTCATACTATTTTCTTCTTCCAATCTCACCCTCACCTGTTTCCCAACACAGCATATTTCCCATCAGTCAGAGAAAAGGACATATTGGTGGGTCAGAGTAAAAGCAGGATTATTTCTCATTTACTTCCCTTGCAAAGCCTACAAACTGTAAGAGAAAATGGAGTGAAAAAAGATACCAAATTAGATTTCCTTATCTTTGACTGAAAGAAAAGTGGTCATATGTTTGAAAAAAAAACCCCCCAAAAAGTAGAAAGAAATCCTGAAATATTCAATGAAGGAAATCAATCAACATTCAGAAATTTGAAATGGACTTTTTTTAATAAGATAATTCTTATTGTCAAAGTTTCAGAAGAATTTACTCTTCATCATGAAATTCAGCCACAATTAGAAAAAACATCTTGTGGAAAAAAACTGGTGGCGACATGCATTGAAGCAAGAAAAGACTGAGTTAACTTAGTTTTAAAGAAAATTAAGTCCGCACAACAAAAAGGGAGAGTGAAGGAAAAGAAAAGTTCCTGTAGAAAACTGAAAGAGAAAAAAGACTTCTTTCTTATCTTTTCATCAGAGGTGGATCTGTTTAAAGACACAGGAAGCGATCCACAAACCAAACACAGTGTCCTCTAGAGTTCTTTGCTCACAGTTCTGCAGACTAAGTCGTTTGAAACTGGGATATATTTTTTAATATGTATTTTTTTCAATGGAATCAATTTTACACTTACATTCATGCAGCATTATTGCCATTAGCCATTGTGCTATTAGAGCAATTGCAGCCATCTACAAACCCTGTTATGTGGTTCCCAAGCTTTGCCGTCCCCCGGAGGACTCTGCTTGTGGTGGCATCATACTTCTGGCCACCTGTCCACTTGGGTTGCAGCTGTGTGGGGTCTTTGGTCTGAGCCAAGCCAGGTGGTCTGGGAGTGGACATTACCTTGTAAGTCATGGGCTGGAGACTACTAAAGTAAATAGATTCAAAACAAGATAGATTTGGAGCCAACATGATGTTTCTACATTGTGATGCTGTTTAAGTTTCCTGTTTAAGATACTCCCCCCCTGCAGCAGTCTGTGAGACCCAGCTCTTTAGATGTTGAGTTTTTCAGGACAGGGAATTTCTCTTTGGCTAAGCCCATGTTAGTAACTTAAATTTGCTGAGAATTGCTCTACGATCTGAAGTCAAACCATCAGGAAAAGATGTAGACCCATACTTGCAAAACCTCAGCATCCAGAACAAGCTGGCTGCCGGTGGCGTGCCTTTTGGGACGGCCCTCAGCACTTCTCATCTGTCTTTCTTTACCAGTTCACATGTAGCCACAGTATCACTTATGGCAAAGCCCAGGGCTTTGATTACCGTGTTCCTGTAGGTCACAGTGCAGCCATAGCGTAAGTGGTTAGCATTATAGCAGCTTCAAGTACAGCCTATTCTATAAGGTTTGCACCAAAGCCTTCTCAAATGTATTTAAATGTATTTTGAAAGTGTAATTAAACACAAAGGGGCATTGCCAGTATGAGAAGCAGTTGTTTCTGCATGTGTGTAGATACCGTAAATGCTGCTGGAAATGAGTTGCGCACAACTACTTTTGTGGTTCACACACATCATACCCATTCATTTAAGCTGTAGTAGCTGGGGTAAAGGGCTGGGGCTGGTAGGAGAGATTTTACAAAGTGACCAACATGATCTTTATGGAGTGTTTTTTTATACTTATGCTTCTAAGTTATTTTGCATGGTTTAAAATAAGAGACCTACATTGAAGATCTGGATTTTTAGAGCTTTCTGATAGAGAAACCTCACAGTAAATATTAATCTGAAAACAGAAGAAAGGGACTCCCCAAAGGTTAATTTTTCTGACTTGATCACAAGAAAGGAGACTTCTGACATCCTCTCACAGGTATGGTTGTTTTGAGGACTATGCATCTGTATTAACTTTGAGCCTCTCACCCAGGTGCCCCAGTTTGGAGGTGAGTGTCTCTGGGCACTGAAGGCAATAGAGGGAGGGAAACAGGCTCTTCCTTAGGGCAGTCCAGAGACTCATGTAGCTACCTGGGGTCCGTTCTTCTCTGGAGAAGCCTTTTCTCCTTTCCCAGAGAGACACAGGGAAACTAACCTTCTGAGCACTTCAGGTAAGTGTTTAACAGCCGGCATCACAAATGCTTCCCATGCTGCTTATTAGCAGTGCAAATCCAACACAGCCTCCCAGTTTTAAAATCTTCCATGGACTTGCTCTTGCTCGTCTTCCACATCTCCTCTCTTTCCCAGCCCTTGCCCTGCCCCACTCCGGACTTTGCTGTGCTGCAGTGGGGCTGCCTTTCCCTGCAGCTTGGGCTGCACGGAGCAGCCTCGTAGATTGCTTTAGCAGCTTGCTGGTATGCTGGCGCATCTTTGCAGCTGCGCTTGTGCCTCGGTGACTCTGTCTTCATTATTATTCATTTCCGAACATCTATTTTTTGAACTTGGGAAATCAATCTGAGCAAGTTTATGTATGAGATAAAATGGCACTGTATTGCCCAAATGTTAATATATTTTACTATTTGGTTTAAGAGGCAAATCTGTGTGACTGATCTGATGAAATGTACTTAGAAGGAGGCTTGAATGCAAAATTGAAACTGTATGTAGTATAATATCTTAAAGGAAAGAAAAAGAAGGAAATCTCAATGCAGGAGGCAAAGGTTTTAAAAGAACTGCTTAGGCCAGGTCATTTGATACCAGAGGTAATAAAGCACAAGAAACAAACTCTTACAGTATATTATTTTAAATGACAATGGCGGGAGACAAAGAAAACCTGTATGTTGACTGGAGGAAGGATGAATGGTTCAGAGGAGACAATAACTGACACAGAATTTCAGCCATATCATTACCTAACTTACTAGCACTTCCTTTTTATTCTTAAAACATAAGAATAAAAATGGATACTTCTTTTCCAGCTCCCACCATGCCCAGGTCTGGTCTGGGAAACTTGTGTCTGAAATCCTATTTCCCTTCTGAAACTTCAGTCTTTATTGTTTTTTACACAATATTTCTAAGGAGGGTCTAGGGTGGGTGCTTTTGTCAAGCCAGTATTTGCAGCCATAGTATGGAGAAACTAGAGCCACCACGTATAACGTTAGAAAGTTGCCCAGGGAGGAAGAGCACCTAATGGACTAACTCCTCTCTGACTGGTATTGTTTGTCTAAAGTCAGGAATTGGCATTTGGGAAATGAAGAGACAAAGTCTCTGCCTTTTTGTTTTAACCTTTCTTTTTGCAGGAGAAAGCTTATTGTGTAGTGGAGCTCCTAGAGCTAGGCTGCAAATGGAACAATATATACCCTGGGGCCTTCAACTGATTTTAACTTCCTTTTTTTATCCATTACTTCCACTTTCAAGATACAGATGCAAACTTTAGGATGAAAATCCAACATACCCCTCAAATTTTCTTACACTTGATGTGTCCCCTTCAATCTCATGAATTCCCAGAGAGTTTTCCTCTTGCTATTTTTTAAAGATTTCGACCACTTCTCCTTACGTGTGTTCAATAATTATTGCATGTTTTACTAAGGGTTTCACTAGAGGATGTGTAGGGGTTTTTAGGAAGAGTGGAGGAGCTACAATTCTGTAACTTTTTAGAAGATCTAATTTTTTTTTTCAAGTACTTACAGAAAATTTTTGTATAACCTGCTGTAAGACTGTTAATGTTCTGGAACACACAGAATGGAAAAATATACTTTAATTATGGAATGGGAGACACCGGCAAAACCAGTTTTCCTGTTAATGTTTTGCAGTGCAGCAGTATGAAATGTTGCTGAGAGATAATTTGGTGCAGCTGAATTTTGGGCCCAATTGATGCAAGTTTTTACCTGCAGCACTACAAATTATCTGGGAAATTATACCTTGTTGATTTTCATGTTTCTATTTCATGCATCTTCACCTCCTGCAGCATTTTTGCTCATAAATTAAACACCAGACTGGTGTTTGTTTAGCAACTGAAACATGATCAAGAGTAAACGGTTGTTTTGGGTGGCCAAGCATCCAGAGAAAAGAGAACAGACAGCTTCAGGCATAGCTATAATCAAAAACCTGATTGTCTAGAAATGAAGCTCATTTCAAATGAAGCTCAGCTATCTGTACTTATTGTGAATTATGTTACTCACAACATCACAGTTCCTACTACTTTATAAGGCGATAGCATTGCTGAATCAACCATGTTGTGAAAGGCAAGGTGAAAACTTTATTGGGTCGTATTTCTTTGACAATATTGACTTCCAGCTGGAGGGATTTGGTCATCATGTGGGCAGAGGGTGGATCCCTGTTGTGTCCTGCCTGGAGAAGCCACCTGTGGCTGGGCAACCTGGGTGGAAATTGCTGCTGGTTGGGCTGGTAGTGCTTTACATCCAAGTCCAGAGAAATTATGTTAGCTCCGCTCTGGCCCAAGTGATCTAAAACCAGCTATGGACATGGCTGCAGGTGATGAAACTGCTCTGTGTTGCATAGAATAAAATATTTCTTTTGTCTCAAAGAAAACCTGTGTTTTATAGGTAGGGAAGTAGATACCTGTGTTCTGCTGCTGAAAAAAATATCATCTGAAGAAATAGGTGTTATTTTAATATGTTATATTAACAGATGTCTAGAAATGTGGAGCCATCAGAATTTTTCAGCAGCCTCAAGCTGGCATTGATTGCTCTATGGTTATGAACATACATCGCATCCCAGCATGATGCAGACGGTGCTGCAACTTCTCTGTGCCAAACCAGAGGTGTGGAAATTTTAAGTGTAGAAGAGCTGTCTCTGTCATCCTCCTGTGTTTTCAGATCCAGTAGTGACTCCACGGAGCTGTGACAGTGCTGGGAAGCAAATACCTCCGTCTCCTTGGGGCTGCTTTGTGCACCATCAAACCCCCACGAGTTTGGTTTCTTTGACAGCCTTGGAGTGGGATGGTCTGCCTTGGCCTGGATATCTGGCCAGGCCTTTTGGGCTACTTTATTCCCTTTACCACACAATATATGTCTGGCTTTGCCAGTAAGTGAACAATGGCTGTTACAGTGATCCTTGCTGAATAGCAGAAAGGTTTTTCACCACATCAAGCGGCTGTAGAAATATGGCATTAAAGTAAGAGGCAAAAACTATGAACATTAAAAGTGTAAATTGATAGTGATAGCCTTTATTATCCCTTCAGACACTAATGGCAATTTTTTTTAACAGCTTCTTCAGTTGGCTGATCGCATGAAGCAAAGCAATTACGAGCTAGGTAACATTCACTGCACAAACGAAAATCTCAGGGAAATGGTTTGTTTATTGTTTTCAGCATCTTTACAGAACATAGCAGTATTCTCAGTAGAGCTGAAAGATGTAGTGCTAAAACCAGAGTCAGGGAGAAAACAAGTTCACACTGTCCTGAATACGCATGTTGTTGTAACAGAAAAAATAGTCAAGCTAATTTTTAATTTGTAGGCATCTGTGCAAGGCTTGTGGTTGCCAAGAAAAAGAATATAATCAAGGTGTGTGCACACTTAAAGAGCACCAACAAGGAGAATGTCATGTAGAGATGAAAACAAAGCTTGTAACATCCCACTTCAATTCGTAGTAAACAAGATTTAAAAAACAAAAACAGGAAGAGGTCTGAACTGCAGACTTACTGCTGTGAATAATGAGAATGGTATTATTCAGCAGTGGTTTAAACTTCCCTGCACCGGGTTGACCTATGAGTACTCACAAGTCAGCATGGAGGAACAGCTTCCAGGAGGAGCTGCAATCAGCAGCAGGAGGTGGTAAGTGCTTCAACCTGATCCACAAGAGCAGGTCGCCTTGGAGAGCCCGCTTTACCCACGTGTGCTGGCAGCAGGCAGTGCTCATTACCCCCGTTTGCTGCCATCAGATAGGCCGTGTTTTTCTTTTCACCCATCCCGTGTCCATCAAGTCTGTATCAGTTTTAAGTTGTCTGAGCACTAGTTTGCTTGGTCACATTAGTGATAGGTCAGTGCGTATCATGTTAGTGTTCATTCTTCACCTGCCCCCAGACACGAGTGGAATAAACTCCAGTGATGATAATAGGGACTATGGGTTTTGCAGCAATTGAGCTGAGAGAGGCTCTAAAAGAAAACGACTTTGAAAGTGAGCAGAGGGAAGTCCAGACTGAGGGTTAGTTTGGTGATGGGGGAAAACAGGCTTCTGTAATTAGTTCTAATGAATTATAATAAACATAGAACAATATTTCCCTAGCTTCTGGAATTGAAGAAGTAATTAAATCTGGAATAAGCCACAGTTGAAATTCTGACTTAAATGCAAAGAATTATTTATTTTGTGAAGGTTGAGCTATGTCAGACTGTGCAGCTGTCTTAGTGACCAAGGAAATGGTCATTAAATGAGCTAATACTAGCAGAAAGGGCAAGAGAATCAAATGTCATATTTCCTTTCAAAATATACTAGGAATAATAAGTTGGTGAGTCTTATGTTAGTACCAAGGAAATAAGGAGAAATGATAATTAAGAATAAAACAACTAAAAAGCATGCTATCTTGGAGGGTATCGGTGGGATTTCCACGGTAGAAATTTATGCCTGGTAAACCTCTTTTAATTCTTTGAACTGCTCAGCAAAATAATGAAGAACAGAGAATTAAGCTTTCAAAAATCCTTGGGCAAAGGCTTTCATAAGAGGTCATTAAAGACACTAATTATGCATAAGGTGAGATGTAAAGTTTTACTGCTGGATTAAGTACTTCTACTAAATTGTTGAAATTTAAGGGAACTTTTGGGGAAAAACTAAAGTGATAGTTATACAGTCAACACTAACCAGAAGAGAAGCAACTTGTATCAGCTAAAGGAGCTTTCTCCCTTCCTCTGGTATAATTGCATCGCATCCCTGTTACATTGGGGAAATTTATTACGCCTGTCCTGTAATTACTTGCAATACTTGCAATTATCGTGCTTTCAATTATCAAACTTTATGTACAGATTTTTTTATCTTAGCTAAACTCTACCTGTCTGAACTGAATTTCTTCATGCTGGTTATGTACCTGAGGCAACATCATTCTGGAAAATTTGAGCTGTTTTTTTTCTGAGAGAAGAGATGAGGAAAAAATACCTCCTTTCTCTAATTTTTAGCATCCTCCTTCCTGTAAAGTTCTAGAAGCCCTATGCTTTGGCACCAGTAATTACAGCTTGTCTTGGTGGGGAGTTCTTGTTGGTCCAGCATTGCTCAATTTTGGATGAATTATAGCTCTCTGAGGGAAAAGATGTGAATATTAATTGTTGCAGAGATCAGACTGTCTGGTGTTCTTACGATCCGGCCCTTCTGCTCCCTTGGGCGCTGTAGAGGGGAGCTGCCTGTGCTGGGGAGAAAAAGTAGATAGAGGTACTTTGGCATAATTAACCTAAATAATATTGTAAGATTGTAGCGCTGCTGTGACAACTCTACTTTTATTTTTCTGGAGCACAGTAAACATATTAAATAAAACAAATATTAATACAAAATCTTAAGACACTCTCCTCTTCTTATGATGAGTTGTCTGTTTTTTCTTACTCTTTATTTTCTGCCAGCTGGTCAAATTCTAAACCAATTCCAGTGAGTATTGATATTTCTTTTTTTGCCATTCAGTTTTAGGTACTCCTCCTTCCCACAAAACAGAAAAAGCCCAAACCAAACCTCACTGAACCCTCACTTAAAAAAGTTTAGTTGTTGGCTTTCCTTGGGTTGCTTGGCTTATAAGTTTAGGGTGATATTTTTTTATTTTAAGGAAGCTTCTTTCACAAGTTCTTGGAAAAAATAATAAAACTAATAAACCTTCTGCAGTGAATTTCTAGAGAACCATTAACCAGAGATTTGTTGCCGTGGATACTGAGACAGGTAGGTAGTCTACTTAAAAAACAAGAAGGAAAAAAAAAAAAATAGCCACACATAGACACAAAACCAAACAACCCAAAACAATTTAACCTCAGCTCAAAAGTGAGAAGAAGAAAAATTTTCATCTAGTAACAACGATGTTGCAGTTACAGAGGAGGTGAAGAAATACAAAAAAGCAAAGTGGTAGTAAGGTAAGTCTTAAGGGTTGCTTCTACCCTAATATAAAGGCTATAACACAATCCTCACAAAAAAAAGACTTTAACAGTGAAGTAATCTATAAGTAATGAATCAATCTTTTACAAGTCCAGAGCTTTTGGGTTTGTCATTGTTGTGGGGAAATGCCCTCATGGATGCTGTGTTACACAAATTTAAAAGTAACTCTGACAACTTAAGGGGTTTCCTTTTATTTTTTTGCTTTTGTGTTTTATGGGTTTTTCTGCTAGGTTTTTTTCAAGCCATCAACCATACGAAAATGCAGAGCAATGCGCAAGAAAAGAAAAGACCTTGTGGAACCAATTTCAGTGACAAATACACACAAATTGCAGGTGGCACCTGAGCTCTGCATCGAGGCTCAACTCGCGGGGTCGGTGGGACCTGCGCTGACAGCAGCGATGGCCCGAGTTACTTGTCACCACACGTGGAGGGTGGGATGGAGAGAGGGGGGCAGTGTGTCCACTTTGGGTGGGCTGGCGTGAGTAAGGGCTCTTTCACATCACCCCAGAAAGCTGTGGTCCTGGAAGTGGGGTCTGCATTCACCCGCCGGGAGGACGAAGCGAAACATGGAGAGGCGTTTTTTCCCTGCTGGCAGCCTCTAATCAGGGGCAAGCCATTAGTGAGTCAGCCGGGGGCCGGGCTGCTCCCCTCGCAGCGGGGGCAGGCAGGTTCCCTCTGTGCATTGTTGCAGGTCTCTATAAAAGTCTTTTCAATTTCCAGTGCTCACCTGAAGAGTTAATTAGGGAAACAACCATGTTTCTGCTTTCGGTAGCACTTAACCATCCCCAAAATGCAAATAAAAGAGAGAGCTGCAGCTGTTTAAAATATTCCTGCTGCTACGTTATTAAGTACAAGGGGACAAACGTAAGGGCAGGAAGCCTCTGATTAAGAGCAGGTTTGTATGGCGTACGTGACTCAAACATCAACGTTGTTTGAACTCGGTGCTGGCTCAATTTTACCCCTGCCTATGAGGCCGAGCTTGTGCCTGAATGTTTCATACATCTGTGCTCTTTCAATCAAACAGAATGCAAAATCCCTCTGATGTAAAGCTTTTAAGGCTGGTATTTATCCTACTGACATAAAACTGTGTGTGTTGGGAAATACCACATGGTGCCATAGACTCAAGAAAGTATGGATGAGTGAGAGATACTGTCTGGGACTGAGGACAAACAGAGTTAACTTACTGTCTCCTCCATATTTGCTGTATGTCTTGTGGAACAAAGAACCAGACTAGGAAAAAAAAAGCCTTTTTCTTTTTTGAACACAGGTCTTTTTCAAGTGTCTTCATGGTTCCCACTAAACAATGACAGTAACACAGCTACTGCCTTGGGAAAGAGGTGGAGTGTTCCTGTTTAAAAAAGAGAAATGTTAATGGAAAGAGCTCAAATGGTACAGGAGCTTGCCTTGGGCAACTGTGTTTTATGATCCATGTTTGGAAGCCTATGTGCTATCAGACTACAAATACTATAAATTCAGTGTTTTCCATCATCTTGGTCTTTCTGCTCACATAAAATATATATAACTTTGCTAACAATGAAATAATATTAAATTCAGTCAGCCACAGGCAAGAAAGGTGAGAAAGGAAGATTTTTGCCTTTAGCTAATCCATATATGAAGGCCTGGAGAAAACGATGCCACGTTTCATCTTCCTAAGGCTGGTCTGTACTATAACATTGAAATATCATTTCCTCTGACACTCCAGGTTAGCCTGGGAGAGTTGGGCCTTAAAAGACTCAGCTCCCGAAAGACACCAGCAAAAGGTGAAGCTTTTTGAGGAACCAGGTGCTGGGGAACGGTGGCTCCTCTCCAGGAGCCCCTTAGGCAGTCTGTCCTTTGGCACTATTAGTATTTATTTCCATTGCAAGAAAAGTACCTTCTGCTGCTAGGATTTATACAAATAATTTTGGTATCCTCTCAAGGTGTTAGTATGATAACAAGGGTAGTGTGCTTACATTTCTTTTTTATTGTGTATAACAGTGAGCCTCATCTTGCTCATGACCCTGAGTGGCAGAGCTGATGCGGGTGGTGTGTGCTGTGGTCGTTATGCACGTGTTTCATGTTGTTCTGGGTCACAGGTATGACAACATGGTGGGTTGCAACTGCTGTCCAGGAAAGTGGCAACTACTTGTCAATATAGCTAAATGTAATGTAGTCGACAGCTTTCTGATGAAACTTGGATTTACATTATGAAAAAGGCTGACAGCCACTTTTCTGCACAGCTTTCTGCGCTGGTCCTGTGAGTGCTCCAAAGTGTTTGTTGGAATAAGAAATGAGCGTGTTTTGACAGTGTCAAAGTCAATGTTAATGTTGTAGAAGCCTTTATTAAAAATAACAGTTCCACGAGGCGTGCACCTGCTGGTTAAGGCAGTTTCCAGAAGGCAGGTCCTGGAGGGGTTTGTACAACAGCTGGAAGCAGGTTCCAGCAGCCACTGGGCATGGCTTGGCCATGCAATGACGGCTGCCATCCTGGCCAGCACTAGCCGTATTCATCCAGGCTGCAGTGCCCTACGGCACAGTGCGGCACCCCACAGAAATGCTGGCTTGTACCTGAGCACGTTGCAGTTGCGCCGATGGGGTTCTCCAAGCAGGGCTTCTGCCTGGGGCATCGTGCTGCTGCACAACTGCAGCAAAGTTGCTTGGGCTGCTGCGGTCTTTCACCTTTCTGTCTCAAGTGCTGCCGCACAGAGTGGACACATCTGTCTTAGCCCTCCTTTTAGAAGCATTTAGCTGTGAATCAGAACACATTACAGCAGGTAACTGAAGTCACTGTTGCTGACTTGTGAATAACAAATTCCTAACAGCAAAATCTCTGTGCAAAAGTCACAGCAAGTCATACTGAGGCCATTAAAAGGACACAATATGCTAACATAAATTAGGAAAGACATGGACCTGTTGGAGCAGGTCCAGAGGAGGGCCACAAAAATGATCAGAGGGATGGAACACCTCTTCTATGAAGAAAGGCTGAGAGAGTTGGGGTTGTTCAGCCTGGAGAAGAGAAGGCTCTGGGAAGACCTTACTGTGGCCTTCCAGTACCTAAAGGGTGCTTCTAAGAAAGATGGAGACAAACTTTTTAGTAAAGCCTGTTGCAATAGGACAAGGGGTAATGGTTTTAAACTAAAAGAGGGTAGATTTAGACTAGATATAAGGAAGAATTTTTTTATGATGAGGATGGTGAAACACTGGAACAGGTTGCCCAGAGAGATGGTAGATGCCCCATCCCTGGAAACATTCAAGGCCAGGTTGGACAGGGCTCTGAGCAACCTGATCTAGTTGAAGATGTCCCTGCTCAATGCAGGGAGAGTTGGACTAGATGACCTTTAAAGGTCCCTTCCAGCCTAAACTATTCTATGATTCTAGATTCATAAAAACTCTGAAGAAAAAGGACTAAAGCAGTCTTGTGTTATTCTCTGGAAGTTGTTTCCTCCTTATGCTGCTTTCATTCAAATTACTTTCATGTGCTCCTTAATGGCTTTTCCTTGGTGGTCTAAGTCTAAAATTTTAGTGCAAAGAAATAAAACAAAGAAAAATACATCCCTTCGTAGCCTGACATACAGAAATGGAGAAAAAACTGCTCTGGAGATTTGTTTCGCTGCTGGGCTGTTATTTCAAAGCCAGTCCAACCTGTAATTACTGTTCTTGGTTCAGTTCCAAAGCCCACTGAAATCCATGGCATGGCAGTGGCTGAGCTGTGACAAGGCTGAAGAGCAGTTTGATGGTTCATCTGGAATTAATTTGATGGTCTTAATCAAGGTTTCGGGTGACAAGCGTTCAGATTGTAGTGTGGGCTTGTATGCGGTGTTGCTTGACCAGACCCGCTGGCCCATTGCATGGGCAGTGCAGATACTCACTGGGGAGGCTTTGCAGTGGGGAGCACATGCACTCCCTTCTAGGACTTCCTGATGAGATCTAGTCTGGGATCATTACCCCTTCTTGAAACACTGTAGAAACCATGAAAGTGTAGGGATATATCTTGTTCTATATTGTCCCTGATCTCCCATATCTCACATGCGTTAGCTCTAGTTCCTTGATAGGTATCAGGCCTCTTCCATCTTAGGCTGTCTGCTTACGGTGGCAGAGAGCTGTGAGGACCGAAGGAACTGCGTGGAAGAGTTCCTACCTGTTTAGGAATCACTCTGGTGGGTGCTTCAAGGGGAAGGCATAAGGCATAGGAGACTTCTGTATGTCATTCAGGACTTTTGCCATGCCTGGAAACATCCCCGTGTTTTGATGCTGTTGCAGTGGGGCCAGCAATCTCCATGGCCTGGTGAGTTTGGTTTATATTTTGGAGAAATTATCACTGTGGTCTTGCTTCTTGTCCATGCTTTTGCTCTGCTAATTTAGCTCTGAGTTCAACCACATTATGAGGCTGCAGTGAATTTTTATAATTGCTTTGTGGGGACAAGGGTCATCCTCTTTGTCGAGAAGAGTGATGTGGTGTGAAATCTGAATTTAGCTCACAAGGCACGACAGCCACTACCTCAGCATTGATGATGTCAAAGTGAGGCTGAGGCCAGGCATGAATTGATGCCTGCTCCAGCCTCGTCTCCAGCATGTCCAGGAGGAAACACAGCTAAAAAGCCTCTAGACAGGGTGGGGTAACAACAGACACCATAAAATATTATTGCACAAGCTGATAAAAAACATCTGGTCTTGGCTGAACCTGAAATGTATGTTCTTGCTGCATCTGAGTTTTTGCTCAGTGGCGCTTTCCTGCAGTCTGAGCCGATGAAGCTGCTCAGTCATATTAAGTGTACAACCAGCCTTACCTGCGTGGCAGAGTTTGTGTTGTAGCAGACCTTTCCCTTTCCTACCCTCACTTAAGGTGAACCATAGTACAAGCAATTTGCCTGTGAACCTGAAAGCCATGCAGACTGAGAGCGCAAGGAAAAATCCTATCTGACCACATTCACATTTTTTGGTACAGCAATTGGGAAAAAGAATCCTCACTGCAGGTTTTGTACCGGTCAACTTCTGACAATGCTCGCTATGGGGAGGATTGGGCTGCTGAGGACTGAAAGTAAAAGCAGCTAATAAAGGACAAGAAGCCTTACATAGTTCCATTATCCCTTCCATCAAAATGTATCTCATGGGCATTAATGAATCAGGCTATAACATTTTACAGGCAGACAAAGACTTCAGCAAGGCTAAATAAGGAATTTTTGAAGGGTCAGTCTTGGGGCATTTGGAGAGGCCAGTCTGGGCACTTACGTAAGACAAGAAGATGATGAATATGTGAGCACCGAGAGCTCATGCTGAGTCCTAGGCTTGTTCTGGGCTGTGACTTCAATGACCACTGCTTAAGTTGCATTTCTGAACATTTTCTACACATCAGTCCTGCCGTAAGGGATGGAGCTCAATGGCTTTTCTCTTGTAGAGGAAGGAAATATGAACGTGTCACAGCTGATATAAGTTACTCAAAATATGTATTTTACCCCTGCTTTTGTAATTTTGGCACAGCCTTCTGCCAGCTGATTCTTCCTGGAGTTTTAAGATACAGAAATTTCTAAATAGAGGTGGACTGAAGAAACTGTGTAGCTCCACAGGATGCATGAGCAGAAGATGCATATGTAACCAAGGTTTCTGCAGAATCTCGTTGCCAACAGGGAGAGCATACCAAACTGCATCCAGGGTGACTCTCTGGAAGGCTTGCCACCAGTTTTGTCCCCACTGGGGCAGGTGTGACAGACAGTCATACCACCAGTCCCCCATGCTGGATGTCAGGGAGGAGGATCCTGTGTGGGGAGTGTGAGGGTGAGCATGCCGTCCAGCCCCTGCTCCCACGCTGGGAGTGTCATGGCTCTTTTCTGGCTTGCAGAGGTCTCACTTGGCTCATAGCCTGAATGCCATGAGAGCATTTACTTCTTCTATGGGTCAGGAAGGGAGAGACTTGTGCAGGCACGAGCACAGCAGGGTCACTGTCACTGCCCAAGATGCTGGTGCTTCTCCTTGCAACATGTTGCATTCAGGATTTGTCTGCTTGGCAGCTGGTTGGTTTGACTCTATTTAGTACATGCATGCCCTGAGCCCCAGTTCCTCAGGGTGTTATACTGAGCCATGGTAGCGTCAGAAACCTTCCTCTGAAGCAACTTAAGAACAAAACCTCAGGGGCATTTCTTTCATGGAAGGTCTCTGAGTCTCTAGGGAGGACTGGCTGGAAAGCAAGCTAAAGATCCTTTTGAGGAAAAATAAATCATGACCTCCCCACTGCACAGTGTAGGCACAGTTAACTTATGTTTTGGGTACAACATCGGCACATCCTCACAACATGTGGCATGAGTCCTGTGAATCTTTGCTGCAGATCCTGATATAATGCTCCCAGCACGCTGCCCAGACTCCTCCATAAGCTCCACAACACTCTGCAGGCACTTGTATCGGCTGTGAAGACCTCACCCGTAGTAAGTAGAAGTCCACTGATATCCTACAATGTAAAGTTCACTAGATCATCTTGACACAATATTTTTCTTTTGGGGAAAAACCCTCTCAGGTAAAGCAGCTAGTTCATCACTGGACCTGATTCAGACCAGCCACTTGAACCTGAGGCTCTCATCACTAGCTTCATGTGAGGACCTCATTAGTGAGACCCCTGAGCTAACAAGCTTATTTGCTCTCTTTCCTCCCCCGCCCCATGGTTGTTTCTTTGTGTTTAGAGCTGCTTCTATAAGTTCATGATCTTTTGCACTTGAAGTCACAGCCTGGTAGGAAAGTATCATCTCATTTACTTAGCAACCTAATTTCTTTCTTTTTAGTCCAACAAATTGAATACCTTCATGAAAAAACCCAACAACAAACAAACCAAAAACAAACCAAAAAACCTCCCCAAAACCCCAGCTCATGTTTTCATAATGATGGTAATTTAAAGCACACATTAGCATTCTGTATTTTATTTTAATTACAGGTGCACCAGAAGAATAAAATATTTATACTTGTGTGCCCTTCTTTCCTTTCTGACAGCAGAGTGAATATGCTAGCTTTTCTGAGACTGTAATAAGATTAACATTTTTCAACTTATGTTTATATACATATGATATATATTCATCAATACCTTCTTATAGCTGCTGAAGATCTGTTAAAGGTGAAGAAAGTAGAAACAAGTATAGGTCTCAAACATTTCTCAAGCTAATGGACATGTCTGCAAAGGATACATAGACACTCATTGCCTAGGAAAAAAGGGTGCTCCAGAAAACCAAAATTTCTCTGTTTTTTTCATTAAACCCAGTCATCTTGGGTAATATTGCCATATGATTTCCCTTCTAAATGGAAAACTTTTTTACCCTCAAAATTCTGTATAAAGTCTCATTTTCCTCTTCCTAACATCCTCAGTGTCTGGAGAGACAGATATATTTAATTGCCATTCATTTTCAGTGCTGTATCTCAGTACTGCTGGTAAAGACCCTTGAATTTTGGAGGTTCACCACATTGTCTCCTTGATTGCAAAGGAACTGACTCTCTGCAGCTGGGGGTAATACCAAGAATGATTAGAGACAATAATGCAGTGCACAGTGCCATTTAAACTGTGTACAATTTCCTTATTCAGTTTCGAATAAAGATCAGATTAGAGAAAAAGCTCTAAAAACTTTGTATTAGCACATTAGAACTATAATCTTGCACCAAATCCCCTGGAGTAAATACATATGGTTGCAATGATTTTGTTTGAGCCTTGCTGAATTACATTGGTAGAGCTCAGAATTCTTTTATTAAAATGGTTATTATTTTTCGTAAGACCATCAGATCCACTGAAATAACTTAGGGCATCAGAACTGTATGGGTCTGACTCTGCTTTCACAGCCACTGGTGCAAATGAGAAATATCAATCAGTTATAACAGGAGTAATGGTGAAAGGGGGTGAAAATCAGTTTGATGTGCTTACTGATAGCCCTGAACGTTTTCAAGAAAAAGCAAAAATATTTTTCCTTTTCAATAACTGTGATTACTTGCAGACTGATGACCTTTTTTCCATAGGGAAATAAGAGGAAGAATATAGAAAAGGCAAAAAAAAAAAAAAAAAAAATCTGAACACTGAAAAAAGGCAAAGAAGTAGTTTCTGAATCCTTCAGCTGGTCAGCTGAACTCCAACCTGATCTTCTGTTTCCTTTCTCTTCTGGCTGTGTGGCTCTTTCTGAGTCCTAAGCTGCCACTAGTGCCTAAATTAAAATACCCATTTCCAGAGTGCAGGCTCTGAATCTCGGATAAAGCTGCTACCAGCCTATCTAAGGCTGTCTCCTGCACACAGATGATGTAAATATTTACTCTGCCTTTGATGTGACCGGGTTAAAAATTACAATTCTGTCATTATTCAGATGAAATGTCTTTCTAGTCCACTTGTGCCCATTCTTCTTTGACAATAGTTATTTATTTTCCTCACGTGAATTATATTCTTCCAGCCAAAGACCGTAGAGTCTAGCAGTTTTTCACAGACACAGCAAATGGCAAGACCTAAATGCACAAAGCTTCCCCCCAAACTCCCCCTCTATTGCTAAATACACTTGCTTAGGCCAATTTTATCTGTCCAGGGCCTTCCTCTCCAAGTTATGCCATTCCAAGGCTGCCAGGCTTCTTGTTACTATATCATTTCCTGAAATACAGAGTGCTTTCAGTTTCCTGGCTTCCTCAGCTCTGGAATCGGTTGCCATCTGTCAAGCAGTCAAATGTGTACGTTTTCAGCAGTAATATAAATAAATCAAAAAGCAACAAGCAAGGGAAAAAAAAGGAAATATCAATTCTTTTTTTCTTGCTCATAGAACATCCTTAAACATTTCTCCTAGGTATTTTTAAAAGTGAGTAAATTAAATTGGCTAAAGTGCAGTTAATACTTGTGTTGCTAGAAATGTGTGGATAAAACTGCTTCAGGCATAGGAACTTTACAGGAATAAAACCTACAAAATTTAACCCCACTGTAATATGTTTAATATAATAAGGATGTTTAATGTCCTAGCCACTATGTAAGCAATATTATTTCACAGATGATAAAATACAGTTGCTGCTCCCTTGGCTGATCCATAGAGATGGGGGAATTTTACACCATATCATAGCTATCTATTAATTTCAATTAGTAATTTTTAGCTGTGTGATTACTTGCAGCCTCCTAAGAACTTGCCGCAGGAGGCACAACAAGTGTAAGCCTATTGCGATGGGTAACTTCTGAGGTCCCTCAGAAGCAGTACGTGGACCCCAGGAGTGCACCTACCACAAGCTGAAAACCACAAAGTAAGACAGAAATACCACTAACAATGATGAATGAATTGACAAGAAAGACATAAAAAGGCAGATATCGGCAACGCAGGAAACACCAGCCTGATCCGAGTGAGTGGTCTTTAATTCGGTGGCTTCTTCCTACCTGTGCTGAGTGCCGAGATTTTCAGAAGACAATATAAAATGAATCATAAGGGAATGTTGTTCGGGGGAGCTTTCCTGAAACTCCTTATTTTACGCACTGAAAATAAAAATGTTTCTCTCCATTATATTATTTGTTATTCTTTCACTGTAGCAACATGTGTATACATCACCAAAATAGCTTGAGCCTTCTAAATCTTTTAGAAGGCTGCTGCACCTGAGCTAAGTAAAATTTTGTGGTAAATGAGTTTGACAGTCCAGTCACGCATTTTAACAGGAGTGTTTCTGTGTGATATATATACATTTATTACCTTTCACTTTAGGGAATGGCTTCATACTGTTATGTTGTGAGAAAGGAAAAAAATCTCAGTGGACACCCAGTTTCAGTTTGCACTGGATGTCAGGTTATATATAAGGCATATTTTGAAATGCTACATTAAATACTTTCCATCTTTCACCTGCAGCTCAGGGATAGCAAACGCCTGACTAAGAAGAGATTTAGCCAGGATTCTGCTTTTCCAATTTCCATTCAAATCAGAAGTTAGTCTTTCTGGTTATTTCCATGTTTTTCCAAATATTCAAGGAAAAACACAACAGGCATAGCAAAATAAGCATCTCTTTTGAATTCCCCTTTGCATGACAATACTGAAATTTTAATGTTTATGTCTTATGACTTTATCATCCTGAGCACAAACTGTTGACCTTGGTTACCAATGCACCAAATGCACTTGATTTGCTGAACAGAATAATAATTCATCCTTTACTTGCAATGTGGAAATTCAGGTGCCTATTCAACAACGTCATGACTACAGTTTAAAAAGACAACCTTCAGTAAGAGGAAATTCATTCAGCTTCTGTTTAATTGGTTTTCTCAGTTGCTGGAACGCAGCATGTCATAAATGGTTAAAAAAAGAGAATTAAAAACATTAATTAAAATGTACTATGCAGCCATGTTTCAGCACAATGTGCATTATAAAAAAAAAGATGTGTTTCTGTGCATCGTCTGTGCCTCGAACAAGCACATGCTGGGAAACAGGCAAATATGATTTATAGCTAGAGTAAAGTTAGAGTACAGTTAGTTTCTTTAACAGCTCAAATTCTGGGTAAGAAGAATGGGTGATACTTTTTATGTTTCATCCATTCAAGTTCATCCTACATAAGCTCACAGTGGGAACTAATGCAGTTTTAAATCGGAAAGGGGCCTACTGGCTTGGATTCACGCATGCCTGATGTGTGTTTTGTTAGGTTTGTTAAATGAAAATTTCCATGGGAGTAGACAATCTGCTAGAATAGGCATAAGAAAATTCCTTTTCTAGCAGTATTTTTGGCATTAAAACTGATCCTGAAAGCACTAACAAAGACTGAGGTGAGAGCTGGTCAGGCATTTTCCCTAGAAAGTGCGGATTCATCAAAAAGGGAGTGTTTCAAGGAAGTCCACCTGTTTTGACAAACCTGCTGAGAATTGTGGTGGGTTTTGTCCTGGGCCTGTCCAGGCTTCTCATTTCCGTGGCTCTGAGGTTGCTTTGTCAGTATGATGGTCCCAGGTCTGGCAACTCTGGAGTTTCCAGGGGTCTGGAGTGTCTCTGAAATCCAGATTCAGCTGCTCTTCAGCGCTTGGCCCTGTAACAGGGAACCTGGAGAGTACTTGAATATTTAATGCTATAGCATCTTATAAGTAAAAGTTATGAATACATATGCATCTGCTCTGGTAAGCTGCTAGCAAAAGTCTGTGAAGAGGTCACAGAGAAAAGAAATCAGTAACCACCAGACTGCAAAAGATTTATCCTGTTTCCAGGTAATAAGACCCCAGCTCAGTAGCGAACAGACTTTTGTCCTTGGCTTCAATCAGGGTTGAATATAATCCACAGGGAACCAGAAGCCAAGTCAAGGAAGAGTAAACAGTGGTATGGTCTCAACCTTAAATCAGAATACACTCTGTTTTTTATCCCAGTAAGGCATCCCTCGAAACAGATGGGACTAACTGTGAAGGAATGGTGGTATGGGCTCCTCTGGTTCCCCTGGGCTTTTTAAGCTTTGCTTGTCAGTGTTCTTCTGAGATACCTGAAAACTCACATAGAAATCTTTGCACTGGCAAAATTTTGAACATTTCCTTTAACAACCATAACTACTAGGGCTATACATTGAAAAAAAAGAGAGAAAAAAAAACAGAAAAAAGAAAAAATATCAAAAGCTGAGAAATCAGAGAACAAGATAACAGCTTGAGAGAGGTGCTGGTTTGTTATGCTGCCACAAAACAGATCAATCCATGCCTTGAAGTGAACACCCATGTGTACATCCTTTTCAGCTGAGGTGTCTGTAAAACTTAAATAGATCTTCTTCTGCCACATTCTGCTGTCACAAATCTCTAGCCTCTCTCTAGCTGCTTGTGATCGTATTAGAAATATTTTTCAGGTCCTAGTTTTAATTGCCTGCAGAGCTAGCAGCCAGTTGACAAACACATGTTGTTCAACAGTTGTAGAAAGAAGTAGGGCTGCACTACTAACAGGTAAAAATAGATGTCAGGACTTCCAGAAGATGAGATATATCTACTGCTGAAAACACTTACAAAGTATGCTCTGTCCCAGTGCTTTTGTGGTCCTGCTATTATCATGTCATACACACAGTGAGCACGTAAGGGGAAAGAACATATATTCACAGCCTGTTAGTTGAACTGACAGGTGAAATGCACGCATCCTGTAACTGTTGATGAATATGATATCCAGTACAGTACTATTCTGAAAACTGGCTTGATAGGAAAGGCTCCATCTTAACACTGCCATTAATATTAGCATTTGGCTTATCTGCAGAAGCATGTCACCTACCCCTCTGAGCAGAGGAAATCTACCAGATTTCCTGATACCCAGAGGCTAGACCTCTGGTAACAACACGACACATCCTGCTTTGGGCCTTTTACCTTGAAACTTTGGCTTTTGAACGTGCCATTTTTGGTGTCATAGGTGTAACCTAATCATTCAAAAGATGAATAAAGTGGGATTATGGACTTTTGTGTTACTGAGTGGCAGGTCTGTTCTCTGAGTGCTATCTGTTTTTTTTCAGCATGCTTCTTAAAGTGTGGAAACAACTCAGTTTTCCAGTAAGAGCTGCAGGAATGTCGTGTACATTAGTTAGAGTTTATATAACCTCTAACTACGTTTTATATTCCAATGTTTATTGAATTCTCTCTTTCGACCAAAGAGTCTCCCTGGAAGCTTCTTGCACCCGAGTGTCAGCTATATAATCCCCAAGAATTCCCCAGAGGCGCAGGCTGCGGCTCAGGAGGGCACCCTCTGTCCTCCCCGCTTGCTCTACTTTGCAGCTAGAGCAGGGCATCCTGATGTGACAGCATCTTGATATGTGTAGAGCCCTGGGCCTTTCTGAGATTGCTTGGTGTGTAAGGCAGGAGATATACCTCCCTTGATTTTTATACTGTTTCAAGTACATAATAATACCCATTATAATCCTAGTAGTGTCTAAGAAGTAAACTTCCTAGGTAGGTATTTTTGAGACACCTCTCCCGAGTTCACTTAATATATCTCAGTGTCATACTTCTGCAACAGCAAAAGCAGAGTCGAGTTTTGTCTTGCAGGCACAAGAAAGACACGTTTCATATACATTATGCTGCTTATGCTAGGGCAGAGTACTGGAAAGAAGGTATTTAAAAGATCTAGCTCTATTTGCTAGATATGACTGAACTCCTACTGAAGAAACCTTACTGTATCAAACAGCCTGGGTTCTCCTGGAGGTAACCAAATTCATTGTCACGGTTAGTCAACATCCCTGAATATTTAATATATTGCTTCTTGTTCTTAACAAGGATTTTGACATTATAAATAAAAACTTCTAAAAAGACAGCGTTACCATTTTGATAACAGTACATAATTTTTGGAGGGTTGCTGCCAAGGTTGATGTTGGGAGCAGTGAAAGATTATTTTAGGGGAATTTCCTTGTTTTCTTCTATTCAGAAGGGGGGAAAAGTGCTTGCCCTACAAGGCTGTCCATGTTATCTCCTAATCTTCTTTGACCTTTTTGATGTCTTTAAACTGTATGTAGTTCCAGTGAGTCAATGCTACTGTTGATATGCTGTCTGTACATTTTATGTAAAATATAATTTTATACTTAAGATAAGATTCTAGTGCTATTTAGATCCACAGAAAGTTTTGGCTTCTGTGAAGATTTTCCCTGGAGTGTTTTCTTAAAATTTTGAAATGGTAAAAGACTTTCAATGATGACATAAATGCTTATGTAGTGAGAAAAGTAAGTTACATCTTTAAATCTCACAGTCTTTCTCTGTGTTTTTGTGCACATGCACAGACACACACATGGTTTAGACATTTCAAATATGAAAAAGAAAGGCTGGTCCCTCTACCAGAAAACAGGACACCATTACAGAAGCATAATGGCATTTTTTTTCCTTATACCAGTTTATTTCATGATCTGATGAATTCCTCTTGAGTGCAAATGTTAGGCCAGGCTCCTCTTGAGCAACTTTATTTCACAATATTTGAACCAGGACCGTGAGGAAGTAGAAATGGCATTTATAACAAAAACCATAACCGAGAAAACTCTTTGAGAGTACAAACAAAGCTCTGAGGAATAATGACTGCTCCTCTCAGAAGTCTAAGAATGTCACCAGTTACAGCTGTTGTAAAATAAGGTGCAGGCAGGGTGGGTTTGATCCTGTAACAAGGGTGAAAAGGAATTGAGTGAAACTGACATGAAAGAAATTCCTTAACGGTTTGATTGGGATTTAGTGTTTTCCGAGAAATCTGTGATAAAAGTATTGAAAATCCATTAAGAGTCGGTTGTTATAATTTGTAACATACAAACAAGAAGGAGGATTGAGAGACCTAATTAAAGCATAATAGTGATAGCAAAACACTTAGGGTAACATGCTGTAATTGATGTTGACACTGAAATTAATGCTTCAGACATGGTATGCTACTCGAAGAGAAAATGACAGTCGTCTTAGATAGAGATGTGCTGAAAGAAAATTAGGGAACTCTGTCCACAGCTGATAACAAAACACTTAAAAACTCTGTACAGTGTTTGTTTGATAATGTTTCTATCTCCCATATATTTGGTTACTTTTAATCCTAGACTTGTTTCTTTGCTCACGGAGCATACTTAAAGGCATTAAAGGCATAAAGGCAAAACATGTAAGTATGTGATTAGAGCTTTTACTGAATGAGTCTTCTTATACGTTTAAATTTATATACACACTTAAATGCTTTGCTGGCTTCAAGCCACAAGGCACGTTAATGTGGTCAGGAAACCAATCCGTTCAAACTATTGGACTTGTTGATTATTCTTTTATGCAGAAAAACGTTGGCAGCTGATACTGAATTCACTCCAGTCTCTTCAGGCTGCAGAGGCTGTTAAAGGAAACAATACACATTTTCAGAAATTAGTTTGACATAGTAAAAGTTCACCTTGACAAACTGGGAGCCCATTAGATGTGTGGCAATAGACAGCTACATGAAGAGACAGACCAAACTGGGTGTTTCTGAAAAGAGCAAGCTTGATGTGTAGAATCTAAAAATGCTATTTTTCATGATGGTACTACAACCAAGAAAAAACGTACTCACAAAACACATTTTGGTGCAAAAGCAAATACATGAAAACGGAGAAAGGACTGTCTAATTTTGGTCAAAAAATGGTTAAAGGGTGACAAATTTTTGATAAAGCCAAATTACAAGCTAAAATGGAAAGAGAACAATAAATGAAATGATCACTTATATTAAAGCTGGTAACATATTCCAGCAGAATTCAAATAATACAACAGTAAATCAGATTCCTAACATTGCAAAAATCAACATATGAGTCCAATCACAAAATGACAGCACCGCTTTGTGAGGTCCTGTTGCTTTGCAAGGTCCCTCTGGACTGAAGCTCTGTGCTTTGGGGTGTCAGCCACTCCGTCTCATTAAGGATGGCATTTTCTGGGACCTCCTTTCTGTCTCATCATATACATCACCAACGAATATATTGCACAACACTGGCCCCAGTTTTGATGTCTGAAGTAGATTGCTTGTCACCAGCCACCAGATGGATGTTGCCCTCTTTGTACATGATGGTCCAGCCAAATTTGCAACCCATCTAGCAGTCTGTCCAGCCCAAGATTACTCGACTTCATGCTCAGGAGGCTGTCGGAGACAATGTCAAAAGCATTATGAAAGTTGAGCCATATGACATGCACCACTCTTCCCATGCCCATAGAGCCAGCCATTTCATTATAGAAGGCAATGAAGCTGACCAACCATGACTTGCCTTTGGTAAATGCACTCTGACCATTTCTGATTACCTTTTTGTCCTCTATGTGTTTGTGGGGCTGGGGGTAAGGCTGATCAGTCTATAGTTTTCTGGATTCTCATTTTTCTTAAAGATGGGCATATTGTTACCTTTTTTCCAGTCATCAGAGACCTCACCCAATAGCCATTTTTTCCAGAGATGTTAGTGTACCAGTTATCTCTTCCAGCACCCTAGGTTGGATCCCACTTGGCCCCATGGATTTGAATACAACCAACTTCCTTACACCGTCACTATGATGTTGCCCTCCACTACCGGCTGCCCCTCTGCTTCCGAGACTGGACTGGTATATGGGATGTTTGAGAGCAGGCTTTGGCTGTGAACACTGAAGCAAAAAAGGCATGCAGTGTTTTAGTCATTTCTGTATCAGCTGTCATGAGGTTGTTTTCCCCCATTTGTCTATGGACCAACATCTTCTCCAAACTTTTGTTCTGAACATTCTTGTGGAATCTCTTCCTGTTACCCAATATGTCCCTACCTATTTTTAGCTTCATCTGAGCACTGGCCTTTCTGATGTTGACCTTAAGTGCTGGAACAATGCTTTTACATCCTCCTTTGTTGCTTGTCCTCATTTCCACTTCTTGTATGCTCTTTTTCTGCATCTCAATTCACTGAGGGGCTCTGTACTTAGACAAGTGGACCTTTCACTGAAATTCCCAGTATTTCTGTCCAACAGGATATTTTTTTCCTGAGCTCTCAGTAAGTTTTCTTTACAAAATCAACCCAACTCTCCAAGGCACCTATCTCTTTCATGGCTACTTTTCAGGGAATTCTGCTTAGAAATTCTCTAATGAATTCAAAGTTTGCAAGTTCAGACTCCTAACTCTGCAGCTCCCCTTCCCAGGCATCCTGGATCCTGAAGTCAATAGTTTTGTGGTCACTGCAACCCAAACTGTTGTCTATAGTCACATTTGCCATCAGTTCTTCCTTGTCTGTGAGCAGCAGGTCAAGTACAGCCTTAATACTGCTGGCTCTGCCGGCATTTGTATTAGGAAATTGTTACTGATGTCCTCTAGGAACTTCTTGGACAAAAAGCTTCAAATCTTTTCTCCTTAAATTTAGTTGGGATTGGCCTTCCAAAGTTATATCTTTCATCTTTCCTCATCATCTTTAAAATTTTTTTTTACAGATAATGACACTTGTGATGTATTGGAGTGACAAACAACTAAAGCAGCCAACCCTGATTGTAAGTTTTTTCTTTTTTTTTAATTTGAAAAAGTTATTCCAATCTCGGCATATCTGAGGACAACAACAAAATCCTGGAAGTCAGTGAGCTTGCTGATATTTCAAAATTCCTGCTGTCTCTGTTTACAGACATACTGTTATATATTGTTAAGCTTGGGTGAGATATTCAGGACTGCATTCAACACGAGTGAAGACATTTTTTGCTGTGGGAAGACTTAATCATGAAAAACCACACAGATAAAATAAGATACCCTGGGAAAGCTTGAGGAAGGAATTAATACAGAGGTTTCTGTAGCTTTATTTTTCTCTTTCTGTTTTCCATTTTCTTAATCCGACTCTCAGAAGTGGCATGGAAAGAAAGTATGTTGATACTCAGGTGTGGTTTGTGATCATTGCAGTCATGGAAAACAGTGAGTTTTAGGAAGGATCTGAATAAAAAGATTGTACTGTCTCTGAAAATGAAAGCAAGACAGGTAACAGACAAAAAACTCGGGCAACGAAGTGAAGGAAGGAAATTAATGCACTAGGGATATTAATACAGCTGAGGTGAGGAAGCTCTTTTCTGCAGGGTAATCAGATGGCTTTTTGGGTGCCAGAATAAACAAGTGTTAGGAAACAGAGCACGCTGTGCAGGTCTGAGAGTTACAGGGGAATGACCTATCCACACCTGCACTGGGTAAGCTGGTTTAGCCATCTGACACATGGTCAACAAGCCAATGGGCTAGTCTAGTGCTTTACCTGGGTTAACTAACCCTGTCTTCAAGCTAACCAACCCAGTCAGAGTACTCTGCTCTCATAGCCATAATTCTTACATGCTTCTGAAGCACCATGAGTTGTGCCTACCTACTGCTGTGCTGTACACTGCAGATATCCCATGAGAGGTTCAGGTTAGAAACACTTCTGAGGGTGCAGGTTTCTGCTGGAGAGTGTGTTTCTGGAAACAGATCCATTTGGGAAGAACGTACCAGTTTTGTCCGTTAGTGACGGGGAATTATCAAACCATTCTGACATTTCGTTTCAATACAGTCAAAATGTCTGAATTGGTAATGCCCCAAAATGTTGGTTTGCCCCTTTTCCATTTGGACTTTGTCATGGCAATGTTTATGTCGTGGTAATCAAGCATCTCTGAGTATTTTTTGTGAAATTCAGGACAACAAGTAAAAGCATTGTTGACTAAATTTCTTTTGATGAGCTTGCACTGAAATATTTCAGAAGTTAGGCTTCACAATAGTGTTTGAATTTTCTTTCTAAATTGACACGCAGAGGGACTTTTCAAGTATTGGAATCTCATGAAATGTCACATCTTTTTCTCCATTAGGTCTCATTCTGACCTTATCCAAGAAAAGAAGGTGTGTGACACTGGATTGAAAAAGTCCCAGCTATTTTCTACGAATCTTCTGAAACGAAGAAAACCATTTTCTGTCAACTCTGCCCTTTCTCTGATGAACATAGCCCTCTAGATACTAGCATAAGCAGATGGCACAGGTAGAGTAAATTCTACAGAGTTCTTGTGTAAATGGTGTGCAGCTTGCAGGGCTTGTCAGGTTTCTCTTTTTTTCATTTTTAAAGGTCATTGTTACATGTCAAAGAATTTATGATGCCAGTGGAGAAGGTTCATCTGTGTGTACCTGCTTACAAAGAAGATGGTGCAACTTGTAATTAATGCAGAAGAAATAGTATATTGCTCTCCACCAGAGTTTAATGCAGAAACAGTGCAATGTGCCTCTCATTGTAAGCACTTTTCATTATTTAAATTGTAATTTTTGTCCCTTAGATTGGAAAGCTAATCCAGTGTCCACTCAAAACAGTTCATCAGGGACTTGCGGTTGCTTCCAGGCAACTTTTCTGCCCTCTCTGCAGATGAAGCTGCAGCCCTCTGAAATCATTGACCCACATAGTACAGTACAAAGTACTATAGAATAGAGAGAGCTGGTACCACCTTCAGGCAGGAAAAACGGAGTGAACTGACTTTAAAGCTTTCCTAACTGTAGAAATGATGGCCTTTCTGCTGGCAAAAGCTGGTCTTGCTCCATTATCTTGTTAATGCCTTGCCAGCTTATACCAGCTGAAGATTTACCTCTAACCAAGCACTTCAATGCTGTTAAGCATTTCTCAGCTGTCACTTTCCACATTAGCCATTCCTCTGAATAAATGAAAATAGCTAAACCAAATAAATTTTATCTGTCAATGGAAGCATGACAAAAAGAAATACCCATGCACCTCAGTGTTTGATATCTCCAGTTTTCTCAGGAAGCTAAAATAGTTTGTGGTTTTCTTGGCTTATTTTATTCCCAGTCTTGAACAGACTATCTGACAGAGTAAGAACAGCATAATATCAAACCAAACGAGAAGGGCCAGAGGGTATTTATTTATATGTAGGGACACGCAATCTCTTTTTTCTAAAGAGAACAGGGCTAAACCCAAGTTTAACCTTATAACAAGTCACTGCTACTTATCTGAATGAGGTTCACATGGGGTTATTTCCAATCTCTTTTGTATTTTCTACCCTTTTTAAGGCACATGAATATCCAAGCAAAAAAAAAAGGGGGGGGGGGTGGAGGGGAGGAAAAAAGGGCACTGTTCCTCTTTTCAACTTGAGCAAAATTATTTATACTGATGTTATACATCCTCAAAGAGGCCGTGTTCTGCAGCTGAAGCCAGGGAAGGATTACTCAAAATGAAAATCACCAATAACAACTTCCTCCAAATCACAGCTAGCCATTCTACCAACTGCCATCCTAGGAGGCACCAAAAACACAGCTAGCTCAACACATAACTAGCAATTACTTTCATCCTTCTGCCCTTATTTACTCTTGTAAAGGACTCATTAAGCTGAGGAATGACAACGTTTCTGTACTGAGCCTTTTTGATTACTTTCCTTCCCAACCTGAAATTATTTCTCATGACCTTTAGAACTATCAATTTAGATTTTTCCCTTTAGTCATTTGGGCTTGTGCTTGATTGAAGCATCCTTCTAGCCATGAACGTGCTAGTGCAGTGACCTGGTGTGGCCCCTACATTGGCGGACTCCATTTCAAAAATCTGACACTGTAGAACTGTCTAATCCAAAATCCAGAACAGGCTTTTCATTCCATGGGATATTTATTAGCTTAGCTTGCGAAGTAGGAGGTTTAATAAGGTGCTTCTCCCCCTTTACCTTGTAGTCCCTTTTTTCCCCCTCCATGAACTATCTGAAGAAAGGGTAGATCCTTCAAATGAGTGTAGCAGGGAGAAAATATAAAAGGGTTGTCATGCTTCAGTATGAAAACCTAAACTTGTTGATTTGAAGGTAAAATGTCAGTGCCTTGTTAATTAAAACTCCCAGGAGAAGTCTACATTTTTTAATCTGAATGTGTCTCTGGGTGATTGAGCTCATGAATATTTTCTTTGCATCTCTTTCCCTTTCCCCACCCTAAGGAAAAAGAATATATTGCTATGTTATAGACCTGTTTCAGATTTCAAAACAGTAAATGGATTTCATTCATTTCCCTCCTGGGCATTGATTTTGGCCTTCCTTCAGTTTGGCTTGGTTATTTCTACTTCTGTCTTCATACAACATTGTATTCCTCCATGTTCTTATTTATTAAAAAATGATCCTGTGGCAAGACTAAAAAGTGTGAAGATGAATTAGTGATGACACTACTCAGTGATAATGTTAACATAACAGCTTATGATAATGTTGATCAATGACAGCCTCTTCCTATTATGGTATAAGCACTATTTTTCTAAGAAAGTGCGCTGTTCCAAAATGTGGATGCTTAAAATCTGTAGATCATTTTTCTTTCACTGATAATTTTTCAGCATAATCTTTTGCCTAGAAAAGGTTACATTTATCACTTTTAGATTTTATCAGCATGAAAAATATATTCTTGCTTTTTTTCTTCAGAATTTGTTATTATGTTGATGTGGCCTTACCAAAAGAATTGAGATCTTTGAGCTGGTAAACATATTACAGTATTTTAAGAATGTTCTGAAAGTCTAAATTTGATAGTTTGCCTAATATTTAGAAATGCCATGGGACCTAACCCTATTTGAGACCTGAACAGTAGACAGATCAATAAATACACAGTCACATATCTTTGATATTTCATTGTACTTTGTACCACAATAAATTACACAACACCATAAAAACAACTTTAAATGTAATACACAAATTCAATGAAAGGCAGGTTGAATTTAAGGAAAACAAGGCAGTTTACATTCTCAGGTAAAAGGCTAATGTAATATTCAGAAAGAGTTTTAGCTGCTGTAGCCCACATGTACCTATAAACAGGTACAAAGACAAGCATGGATGTGAATATTGCTTACTACATACCTGAGAACATGGCTATCTGAGAGTAGAGCCCCAGAAAATAATTAGAGAGTGACAATTTGAGCTCCAAGGAATGTATTCCCTAAATCTGCATGCCCTCGGGCTGCTTAGGTCGCCTGTGGCTCCTGACTACTAAATTCCAGCTACTAAATTCCAGCTGTAGCGGCAGCTTTCTTTACACAAATTACCGCCCCTGTCATTTTCGTCCAAGCTGAAATCACCAGCTAACTCTACGTGGTTGTTTCATGCTCCATTTTTTTCCCTTTTAAAGCAGCTGATTGAATTCCATGCTTCACAGTGCTTGACGGGACATCTTAATTAAACAGAGACATTTTCAAGGAAGACCAATATCATTCAGTGGAACATCTTTTTTTCCTCCAGTATTCTGAAATTGCTGCAGAAATCCAGATTCATTAAAGTCAAGAGTCGTTTTTTTTTTTTTACTGGCCTGTGGCGGATTCAGAATTTTATCCATAGTATTTAGTGCCGTCTGCTGTTGTGAAGTTCATACCTTATTACCCAAGCACAGTTTATTCTGAAAAGGCGTCCTTTCACAGCAAAAATCACAGCTGAAACTGTATAGTATGATCAGCACCTACTTTCTTGGGTTGCTTTCCAAAGCAGATGAAGAAACCTCCTAGTGAGTGACTAATAAATGAGATACTTTGTTCCTCCTGCCACATGGTTTCGCCTCTGCAGTAAATGCTGCTCCCTGGAAAGAACAAACTCAGGTGCACACCTGAGTCCAAACAGAGTTCTAGGACACCAAGCAATTCTGTAATGCACTTGACAAGATGACCTTGCTGGTGCACTGATAATTTTTTCCCATCACTCTTTATGCATTTTATACTAATGATTCCTTGCACTAGCGTGGAGAAAGAGTCCTGGAAGCAAGCACCCGATTCCTGGTCTGAGCATAGTGTCCGAACCTACAGCAGCCTCCTCGGCTGCTCTCTCCACTCAGGCCCACAATTTTGCAGGATGAGCTAGCTTTTAACAGAAAGTGTCCCCCCCAGCCAGTGTAGTCAAAGCTAGTAGGTATGATATACAGGGCAGGCTCACACAGATCTCATGCGAAAGCCTAAAGGAGGGGATACAGATGTGGCCAAACCAGTAGCAGCTAACTGAAGGACAGCAGTTTGACGAAAGCAGGTCAATGTGCTTTTCAGGAAAATAGCCTTCTTTAACAAACTTGTCACTGCAGTTATTTTTTTGATAAAATTACAAGTTCAGTTCTCAAAATAAGTGTGTTTTCATAATAGATTCTCGCAAGGGGTGCAATATGATTCAAAATTATTTTCGGAAGGAAAGGTAAGAAGCTATATGAATGTGTAACAATTAGAGCTAGGGCAATGGTGCTTATTTTATTCTACTTTGTTTCTCTTTTTACATAGAGCTATTTAGTCTTTCCCTCACTCGGTGATATAATTATATGTTTATTCACACAGTACTTTGCCTTCTAGAATAAATTTTCTAATCCGGTAGTGCTAACTCATACAAAAATTTTCTAATATCGTGTATTCCTCATTGGACCAGAGGAGCATCAGCAGTTACTCCAGTTTCAAACATAGTTATTGTTCATTCCTTAAACACCTCACTAATGATATTTTTTACTTTAGGTTTCTAACCTGTTTTTTTGTTTTGTTTTGGCTGGTGCTTTATTCACTGGCGCGTTTCTCTTGTCAAACAGACAAGTATTCCTGATAAACGTGCTTCCAAAGCACTAAAGCTGAACACAACTGTCTTGCACTACATATCGTATCTCTGTTTCTTGATGCGTAAGATCTGTAGGTGGAATATCTTCCATGCAGCTCAGCCATGCAAACATTGGCAATCTGCTAACAAGGAGGACTTTCTCCCACTACATTTTAATGAAGGCTACCAATGTCTTCCCACATCCCACTTCCCTTCTCTTAGATACAGCACTGCTTGCCAGGAAGAGTTCTTCGAAGATGCAGTGAATGTACTTACCAGAGCTCTCCCACTTTTTTTTCTTCCTTTGTGTCAGACTAGAGAATGAACAAGCTGGAGGTATTGGTCTGTTCTGCCTGGTGGCCTGCATTGGGCTTGGACATCACAGCTACTGAGCAAATGAAAAATGAAAGGTCTGAGGAACAAAGAAAGTAGCTTTAGGTTCCTGCAGCACAAAAAGAAGGTAAAATAAAGTCAGTAGAAATTAGCATTAAAAGAACTGTGTCTGAACTTCACCAAGGAGGATGCATATGGCATACAGGCAGCCTTATCCAAGCTGCAAAGCTTCCTCATAGAAGATCTACTGAAGCCGAGAGAGTAAGGAGAGATCATCACTGCTGCCTGTATCACATAGTATGGCCTTGAATGGTGCCCAAGGATTTTTGCTAAGGAACTGGCAACATCACTGTCAAAAACAGATGAGCATAAAAAAAAAAAAGTTGTAAGAGCAAAGAGGCAAAACCAAAATGTGGGTTTGGTGAAAATAGCAGGATTCTGTTACACATCTAAAGGTGATAAATAGGTTTTGTATGGGGGATAAGGGTCTGGTAAAACCAGATTTAAAAATTCCGCTCAACCTAAAGGTTATCTGACACGAACTTCCAGTGTTAAGTCAGGATGTGAATGTTGGGTACCTTGGTTGACGGCACTATCTGAGAAACAGAGAGCACAGAGTTATTGCCGTTCAGCCCCAGTTCAAAGCAAAGCATTGCTGTTAGAGGTAAGTATTGCTAGAAGAGCATCTGAATATTGTTCAGCATCAAACTAGTCTGTTGTGGTTTAAGCCCAGCCGGCCACAAAACACCACGCAACCCCTTGCTTACTCCTCCCCCGGGCGGGATGGGGAGCAGAAAACACAGCAAAAAAACCTCGTGGGTCGAGACAAAGACAGGGAGGGATCGCTCACCACTTATGGTCACAGGCAAAACAGACTCGATTTTGGGGAAAAAGAAGCCAATTCAATTTGTTACCAACCAAATCGGAGTAGAATGATGAGAAATAGAACCATACCTTAGAAACACACCTTCTCCCCGCCCCTCCTTTCTTCCCAGGCTCAGCTTTGCTCCTTATACCTCTACCTCCTCCCCCCAGCGGCGCAGGGGGCGGGAATGGGGATTGCGGTCAGTTCATCTCACATTGTCTCTGCCGCTCCTTCGTCTCAGCACATTATATGCCTGGTCTTCTGATTTCCCTTTTGGTTTCTCACAGTGATTTGACTTCCTGGCACACAGAGTGAGGTGGGAGTGTAGGATGCCTGAAGGACATGATAGTGCTGTGCAACTACATACTACTTTGAATGGTATGAAAATGAGGTAATGAAATATCACTGCAAGAAGAAACTGGGTGGTGAAAATGCTCTCACGGTAGTCAAGCCTAAGCACAACGTCTTTCATTAGCAACAGCTGTCTCACAGTGGCTGAGTTCAAAGTGCATACTTGCCATTTCGATTTTGTGAAAGATGCTGCACTCTTGTCACCTACTGCTACTTGCAGGCATCCATGAGAGACAGAAATCCACAGAAACACGGTCTGGAAGAATCATGCATTTTTATTGCCTTTCCAAGCTGTTACCTTAACAGAGGTGGACCATGTATTACAAACGTGCTTCAGAGCTGAAAAACAACAAAATGCCAGTGGTGTGGTTTCAATTTCAACAGCTCTGTCAAGTACTGGGTATGTCAGTGGAAAACATAATATCTACTCAAAAAGACCTAGCAGCTATCTGTAAATGTAGCCTGATATTAAAAAAGAGATTGAGAAGGCTAATAGCCCTCAGTTGCCTCTTTTTGTTGTGCCCTGCTGAAAGCCAGCACAGCAGGGAGCGGCAACTGTGTGAGAGGCCAGGACTAGCTGTTCTGGTCGAAACGCCTGCGTTCGGCTCTGATGATACAGCTGAAAGTCTCGTGCCCTCTTGGACACTGTCAGGTCTCATTATCACTCTACAGGGGACACACTGAGCTGGCAGAGCTATATTATGAGAAATTGAATTACCCACAATGCAGAGGTCCTGAAGCACTCTGCAAATTACTGCTGCGTGCTCAATAGGGAGCCTCGACCCAAGTAAGCTTTTCCATGGGGGCAGTCTGTGTTGGGGAGCTATGGTCTTCTTCATCATCATCATCATCATCACACACACACACACACACACACACACGCGTGTGTGTGTACACATTTCCCCCACATTTGCAGCTGTGGAGGGAGGAGGAGCTGTGTGCTCAGCCAAAATAATTTTCACAGGCAGATATGGAGAGGAACTTTATGAACCTTTCTTGCCAGTCACCTTGGAGTGTGTAGTGGGTAAAGAGGGATTGACATTATTGTGGAAATGGTGCAAAGTTGGTCTTTTGATCCTCAAGATGTCTAAAACCTGGAAAATTTCACTAACTATCTGCTCATGTCAGCTTTATACCTGTGTACTGCCCTCAGGGTCTCAAGAAGCAGAGCAGAGAATTGCTTTTGCTTGCAGCTGCTTCTTGAAATCTCAAGAAATGGCATCCAGCAACATTAGGATCACAAAAAGTTAGTCTAGGGCAACCTTGATATTCCCCTTTCCCTGGACGCACTGCCAGGGAATGGAGTTCAGAGGTGTTTTGTCAGCCTTGTGCTAGACTTCTGCAGAGGGGGCACATTACTATTATTATCCTGTTTATGAGCCTCATTTTGTAGAGCAGTATGATGTTGTGCTGTTTGCTATCATAAGCACCCGACAAAAGCAGACTCCTGTCCAAAGGACTGAAACTTGTTAGAAGCACAGTGCAAAGCTTAGGCAAAACCAATGTATCTCGTCTCACACTTTTTCCAAAGGTTTGCTGAAAACAAATAAACTTGCACTGGAAGAGTCAGTGTCCATTTTAGTAAATGCTTTCTTCATGTCTGCTTTCAGCCAGCCTGCGTTTTGGCTATAAAACTGAACAAAAATGGTTGAAAAATGCTGTTATAATGAGAAAAAAAGTTGACTGAATTAATGATTCTCATATTGTAATTCATATGACTTCATTGTTATGAATCCATTAAAAAGCAGGAAAAGAAGGGGACTGTGGGGGACATCTGTGAGGAGAACTGGAATTTCCCTAGACTATATGCATCAGTTCTAGGCAAACTTCCCTAAAATTGTTCTTGCTGCTCCTGTAGTATTCAATACAAATAATGTAGCTGAAGACTGTGTTAACTTTAGTGCAATATGTTACTTTCGCTGGTTTGATGAAGAAAGCAAAAGTAAAGCAGTTTTACCAAAGTTAGTTACCATAGCAATGAACACGAGTGTATCTTTCACGTCCTTCATTTCCTAAAAAACAATCCAAGTGCTTTTATTTACTGTACAGCACCAATGAGAAATCTTTTGTTATCTTTTGTTGCCTTTTGTTGCTTGTCTTTCTTCAGGAACAAAGTTTATACACCGGGAGCCCTTGATATAGAATTGTTTCTAAATAATCAACATAAGGAGGTACATGAAGATTTGAGGAGCTTTTATCATGTGAATGTTACAAATAACAACATGTCCAGGGTATTTTTTTTCTAGCAGCAGTTAAACCCAAAAATGACAGAAGCAGAATTATATCACATAGTCACTAAATTATCATATGGCCTCTTTAATTGCGACATTAATAACAGAAGCATACCCTACAACCCAACAGTGGAACAGACCTCAAATTACTCACTGTGTGTCAGGTGCAGTTATTGCACAAAGAAAAGGAGGAGAACAGAATATCCTAGAAAACAGATTCATTGCAGGGGCATGTATTGTAAAGGGAATGTCCTACATGGTAAAATGAACCACAGTCCCATGGCAATACGATAACTTGCTCCTTGACTTTTTTTTCATCAGTCCGCTATATTCCTAGGCAACATGCTCTCTCTTGAGAGCTATAAATATGAAGGATAAAAAAGGATATTTTACTGAGCTGTTTTGCCTTCAAGGTTTGCTCTTGATTAATGACATAATTGCATTTCTTCAAAGGATGCTATGTAAATAAGATTTGCCTTCTGACATGATGGAGTGGGGAAGGATTTAAATAATTTTAAAGATCTCTGTCATTGCTGACTTTTCACTGCTTTGACTTTGTGGAAAATGTCCGGCTGAAATCTTAGGAAGTACCTGGAGTGATCAATAGCAGTCAGGGACCTTGAAAAGTAATGAAGAAACCAACAAAATATCTAGCTTTGAAATACTTAGAAAATTGATTGGACATACTCATGGGACTGGAGTCATTAATAAGACACGGAGTCTTTCATCAGTCAGTCAGTCATTACGTTCCTATAGAAGTTTAACACGTTATTTGCACCAGTATACATGCAGTTAAAATACTCGAGGTTAGATCTGCTGACTTTAAAATTAAAGCAATACTTGTTTAACACGTAATAAATGATGCTGAGTGAAAATTACCTGTAACACTACTGTTTTATTGAAAATTTGGGTATTCAGTTACGGTGAATTATTTATTATATGAAAGAGTCTTATGCAAATTGTTCAAATACAATTCTTTCTCTCAGGGAACTGGGAAGAAAAATGTTTCATTTATTGTCAACCTGATTTTCCAAAAGTTTTTAATGTTTTCAATAAATTTAACTTGTTTCTGTTTGAAAATTTTAATTCCACTCCAGTTAGAAGAATTCCTTATTTTCAGCTAACTCCTCCTTTACCCCATTCCACATCAATGGGCAAAAGAAAGGGAGAAGCCACATTTTCCTCCTAATTTAAAAATTAAATTTTATTTTATGGGGAAAAACATTTTGCTCCATAATTTTTGACCATTCTATTGGTTGGTAGCACAGCTGGGTTTTACCCTTTGTTCAAGGCTTTTTATCAGCGACTTTAAATCCTACATCTCTATTGAATATATCCAGGTCACTTTGTACTCCAAAAGGTATGGCTGTTGCACTGACAATTTGCAATCATATGCTACAGAAACTTTCAGAATTTCCTTAAAATCAGGAGAAATGTGCTATTTAATGTAGCTGCGTTGTTACTGACTCGGACACTTCCCCCAAACCTCCCCATTCCCTCATTGGTAGCAAACAGGATTCCAGATGTAACAGAGAGGTTTGCTGTTGATCTAGGTATTTCCATTTTTGGAAGTATTGTTAATACCATAGACTTTCTTGTTGTTAGACCGTAAAGAACACAGATATACATAAAGGGGTCCAATTCCCCCATGGTCCCATGTGCAAATGCGGAGTTCCACTTAATTCAATTTCTCTCTAAACCATATATTTAACTCTTGGTTTGTATTAAATTAGTGAGATGTATATTACAAACACATTGCTAGCTTTCTGGCATTGTGCTTGCTATTAGAACAGGGAAAACATAGGTTTTTCATCTGTAACACAGTAATACCCCATCTACTGTACCTCCAAAAGCTCTGACTGAAACTGTTTCGATTCTCAACACTGTTGACCTGGTGTTAGATTAGTATGAAATACTACTTTCTCCTACAGTGTGAGCTAAACCAAGAGACTAAAAGTGAATGAGCCATATATTCTTCAGATCGGGTTAAGCATGGTATTGATTGTTTTCTTCTTCTATATGTCAGTGCTGGGCTTCCACATATATCTCTTAAATCCCAGATGTTCAGGAGCAAACATGAATAAGAAAAGTCAGGAGTTAAACACTGGGAGCCTTGCCTCCCCCAGCATATATCGACAGAACAGGACTTCCTGCTGCCGTATATGTCTGAGTGAACATTGATTTTGATGCCTTACCTCCTGGTGGGCTCCTCTAGGCCACTGAGCAGAAGCCCTTGCTTTTACTAGCAGGACTCTGTCCCCTAGTAACTGTGCTAATGAGGAATGGCAGAAGAAGGAGCACAGCTTAGAGGAAGATGCTCTTGCAGGGGCAAACATCCTGGGTTCTATTTTTAAGGATAAATCTTGTCCCTTCCTTTCCTGTTTTCTTTGCTTATCTGCTTTCCAGAGCTCAGGCCAAAAGCTGCAAAGCAGGAGATTTGAGGTGGTTTTAGTGCAGCTAATTAAGTTAGGTTTGCGTTGGCCTCACTACAGCTCCTTGCTCTGTCTCAGGCTGGACTGATAAGCTTGGAGGGAGTCTGCACGGGAAATGAGGAAAGGCATCAGAAGCCGAGGTGATGACATCGGCATTTGGGTTTCCTGAATGTGAACTCTCAGATGAGCAAACCGCACTAAAAACAGAAACATGTTTCCTAAGCTTGTGCCTCCTTCGTGACAGGTAGACACAGGGCTGCACACAGTTTTGGTCACATATGTAAGTTAACCTCTCAATTATTTTTGAGATGCCTCTGTGATAGTAATTTTCTATTGGCTTTATTCGGGAGGGATGCTGCTGTGGGTGGCAGCTGTTGTGAAATCCTAGCGGTGTCACTGGCATATCAGAGGCATCAGAGGAATGGCAGAGGGATGACAGAGAGAGGACAGAGGGGAAGGTCATGGAGTTTGGAGGAATCCCATGTTATTTATATGGGAAGAAGTCCCACGCTCATGGGTGGCAAGCTGGGCGTACAACCTCACCCTCTGTGGAAAGGCAGTGCCCCAGCTGCCAGAAGCGACTGTGCCGACTGACTTGCGGCAGTGACTAAAATGTGAAGGAATCTTGACTTTTCTTTCATGACTGAGGAACATCCTAAAAACAATTACAATTTTGAATTATGACCCTTTACTAGCAACAAACCAGAAAATAACTTGCTTGTAAGAAGAAAAAACACCTGACCACAATACCTAATTTGATCCATTTAGTTTGATACTACTGAAGTTAATAATCTATAGATACAGTAACACATAGAAATAGTAATCTATTAGATAGAAATAAGCTACTAATCTGTATTCTACATAGCAAGGTAAAGTAATTGCAAGAGAAGTCAGTGAGTGAGATTGAATGGGATCATGAAATATGTTGTGCGGAAAGTTGCACAAGTTAGGCAGAGATAAAACTAAAAGCTTCACTTTCCTCACTAGAAAAAGGAAAAGTTACAAAAGGTGGTTTTGTAAGCAATTAAATCGTTCAGGTTCATAAGAGAAGGAAGAACAGGTGCACAGATGTGACAGTTCATGGTGTTTCAGAGTGCTGAATGAAAAAAATGCTGTTTCTTGACTTCTATTTTAGGATGCTCCAACACAGCTGTCTGCAGAAGCCCCATACAGTTTTAGTGGGTTAGTAAAAACAATGATAAAAGTCCCTTCAAGATGTCAGTGCTTTCTAGCTGGATCTGGGAAAGTGTGCTGAAGCAGGACAGCCCAGCACATGAATCTGCTGGTTTCCAGGTATCAATAAATTATCAGAGTCCTTCTAACTACAAAAATCCTGTTGGCGTCTCTGAGTGTCCAAATGGCTGAATCTAGATGGTGGCCAAGTAGGGGTGTAGCTCAAAAAAATCAAACCAAGGTACCTTCAAGGACTGTATGTCAGAAAAAAATTTAATCTTTCTGTTGTAAAGATTTCTGCTTGTTATTTGTGGTGCGGTTGGTTGCATAACTAAATCACTTGATCTACTTAATAAAGAAACAGGGTGTCATAAACAGTGCCAGCACAGCCCTTAGCAGCTCGGCGCAGAGGTGTGGTCTGCAAGCGACATACCGAGTCCATCACCATGCCCCGGTGATTGCAGACGCACCGCTCCTGCACCAGTGAATAGAGAACTGCCAGCAGCTAACCGAAACACACCAACAGGTTGAGTGGCGACCACGTGAGCTAAACTACCAGTGCCTCTTGGAAAGGTAGATATATCAGATATGGATATCATCTCCCCCGAGAATATATGAAAAGAAGAATTTGTCTCATTATACTTTTTTACATTTTTATTGTTTTCATCAACCGGCAATAATAGAAAATTTTCCCGTTCTGTCAAAAAGGAAGGTTAGGGTTGGTGTATTATTCTGTTCTACACCTGGAGAATGTCACAAAGATTATTGTATTACTTGTAAATGCTTATTTCTTGGTTCTGTGCCGGAACTTATGGTTGTATATGTATAAATAATAAATATGAAGGCAGTTATACTCTCTAACAATGTTGTTTCTGTAACAGTCCAGAACCAATATACTTTTTTCACAGGATAAACAACAACTGATGAATTTTTATTAGGTATCTTAAGTGTTCTCAAGAATATTTACATCAACAATATCAGGTTCTGGTCTTGGTTCTTGTTTTAGTAAGCATCACTTTATTATGTGGTTTGTCTTTACAAATAAGTTTAAACATTGCTACTAATTTTTAATTGCTGGAATTGGTATTCCCCCCCCCCCCCCCCCCCCCTTGCTCTTTCTATAGCTTACTTTTGCTCACTTTTTGTATGGCATGCTTTCATTCCTTCGGTAGATACTGAATTCCTTGTAACAATGGCAAACTGTATCATTTCAGATTTTGCTTGACCTCTGCCTCTCATCCACACATACCCAGCATAAATGTTTTTTCAGTGCCTCATTTAAAGTTTAGCTCCTTGCATTCCAACTTTTCTCTTTGAGCTTTTTTCATTCCAGCTTTTCTCTTTCTCACTGTAATTTTGAATATCACAGTTATCTGGTCCATGTCTAGCTGATAATTAGTAAATGCCTCAGTGTTCAGCCTGCTGTTCCAGTCTCTGGATAGAATTTGAATTTTTTTCCTGACAGGTAGGTTGCTAAAATTCTCTTCCTTGCTCCTGCAGTGTTATCTAGAGAAGAGTATAAAAGCTTTGCTTCTTTACAGGTTTATTAACTTTTCATCTGTCTTT
The DNA here is from genome assembly GCF_018139145.2 of Gymnogyps californianus. NCBI lineage: Eukaryota > Metazoa > Chordata > Aves > Accipitriformes > Cathartidae > Gymnogyps > Gymnogyps californianus. The sequence continues at coordinate 53,290,375 of NC_059472.1, read as the reverse complement.
GTTTTCATAAAACCATTCTGTTTCCTGAAAATACAGCAGGAAACAAAGGCTAAATGCTGCTCACTTCTTAGTTTATTTCCAGGCCATATGCATAGGGCAAAGGCACTCCATTTGCCTTTTGTAGACCTCGCTTTGGAAGTAACACTTCTGTTTTACATTTTGTCTTTGTTTCACCACCTCTGTTTACTGCAGCATTAGATGATGTGTTCGATTTGTCTTCCCATCAAAATTTTAAATCTGGTCCAGTTATGCTTTGCATTGGCAACTGTCCATTGTTTTTAACATTAAATGTGGATTTTCCAAGAGTCTATAGGACTTGCAGGAAAGCAGGGCATTACTTTCTCTGTTCTTATTTGGCCTGCTCCCTCTTATGTTAGCATCTCTCTGCTTGCGTAATGTGACCATTAGGCTTTTGTGACATCTGCTGAAGAGAGTGTTGATTTACGGCAGGCGATTACTTTAGGAATAATTTTTCAGAGAAATGGATTGGCGCTGCAAATGATTAATGCCAGAGAACCCGCAGGTATTAAAAAAATTGCTTTAATTATTTGTAATAGACATTCAGGATGCCCATTCACCACCTGCCTTAATAGGCTCAGAAAGACTTCACTAGGTTGACAGACAGCAGGGAACTATTTCACAGGACTGTAAACCAGCCATTCCTTGGGAAAATATGCAAAATTAATATCTTTCTCCCAAACCTCTTGAGTATAATCAGATTGTCATATTAAAAGATAAAATGAAATTTTCCCTGGATGGCAAAAACAATTCATACCAGACACTCTTTGTCCCTATTAGGCAACTATCCTGGACAGAAAAAACTGACATTTAAAACTAATAAAAATCTCTACAGTCTCCTATAGAATATGTTTGTTTGAATGGGGCAGACCAGCAGGTTCAAAGAGTTATCTTCTTCCAGAGCCTTTTTGGCTCGTGTCATTTTCTATCAGTGAAATATACAAAGTCTCATTTACACTGGGTTTGGATGATCTCCATCAGGTCATTTTTAACCACGATTTTGGTTCCTCACCTGTTCTCTGGCCTCAGTGGAATTACACCAGGTTATATTGGTTGAAGACCATGCCCTTGTGGTTTGACAGGATTTTGGTCATGAATCCTGGCCAACTGATGCTTTAAAATTAAGCTCTAAGTTAAAAGAGATCCCAGGACCTGGGATGGTGTGACCACTGCAGCCAAATAAGCTCCCTTTTCCTCTATTGGTGAATCAGCAGGTGCTGGATGAGGCTGTGCTCTGCTTCTTAGGTACTGGCATAAACCCTGCCACATTCTTTTCCTCTGGTTATGTTCTAATTTTCCCCTTAAATGTAAGTTTCTTTATTCTATTCTGTATTCTTTATTACCTCTAAATTCATCGCTAACCTTTTCCCAAGGCAGTTCCTTGCACTTGCATCTGTTGTTATCAGGGCATACCAGCTGCTGTGAATGCATGGGGCACTGGTGCATGCTTGGACACCTGAAGAGCCTGCACGGGAGGGAACACCCGGAGAAACTCACATTCACCCTGCATATGGTCTCCCCATTTGGGGAGCCATGGGGTCCTTCTCCCTGGGGGTGGTTAAGAGTGGTCAAGCACTGCGGCAGTGCCAAGCTGTGGGATCCATGTTGCTGGAGGTATATAGTCAAAACTCAGCAGGACAAGGCCATGAGCAGCCTGGTCTGGATTTGCAGTTGGCCCCGCTCTCAGCAGGAGACTACTTTAGGTGCCTCCAGAAGTCCATTCCAGCCTCTTTCTCCCTCCCGCTATCCCTTCCTCTCTCCCTTTCTCTTGCTCTCTATCTTTTTCTCTGTTTCTTTCTTCTCAATGGAAACAAAACCTGTTTTTTTTCCCCTAGATGCTGAAAAATTAATTAATGGGCAAAATCGGCATTTATTAAAGTCAACAGTCAAAGGTGTTGACTAACTACAGCAGTACTGGACCCTGCTGGCTCCTAAGTTTTAAATAATAAACTAATTCATTGGTAAAAGATAGCTGAAGTTTTAGTTGTTTTTTGCATCTGAAGTCACACTTGTGACATTGTACTTCATGTTTATGAGAAAGCAGTGTTTTGATACTGCTGTGTAATTGGTAAAGGACAGCCGGTATAATTAAACCATGAAAAGGACATAAAAATGCAGCCAAAGGACATTATTTATAGGTCACCTCTCATTTGTAAAAAAGGTTATTTTCAAGCAGACATGTAGAAAGACAAAATCCAATCATCCTACCAATAAATCTTTGCCTTAAAAGCTTTCCATCTGATATTTGTGAATCTACATTTCATCCTTTAGGTCTGAAATACACTATTTTTCCCTAGTCAGCCTGTTAGCTTGAGTTCTGAACAATTTACTTCATGAATCTTAATTATTTTTTCTAAGATGTTTTTAGTGCTAGCCCTCATTTTTCCTTTTTTATAGGAAAGTATTGGAATTTTTTGGATTTCAGCAAACATACTCAGCACACATCTAGCCAACTCTTAGAATATTTTTCACACAGGTTATATACAGTTTTCCCCTAGAGGAAATATAGCAGGTGACTTTATTACATCAATTTTTGATTTAATAACACCTAGACTCATTTTTTAAAAATAAGACTAATAATTCCTTGGGAAGTTGTACTGCCTCAGGTAAATTCATTAGATGGTCCTAGACAGGCTTCCATTTCTCAAAAGCCTCAAACTTTATTTTGTTTAATACTCTAATAAAAGGAAAGATATATTCCGAAGCAGTTTCCTAACAGACTAACAATTATTAAATACAATTTAACAGAAGAAATGCACCCTGATCGGTCTGGTGATTATTTTTAAGGCATTCTAAAAAATTTCATTTTAAATAAATATCAAAGAAAGCTGATCAGTGCTTGTAGGTGTAGAACGGTTATTCCCTTTGACAATCAGATTAATGGTGATCCAATTTGAGGGTGCTTCTCTCTTCATTTTAAAGATGGTGGCTGTGCATTTGGGATACTAAGTAATACATATATTTAATAGACAATTCATGAAAACAAAGCCCTGTGTCTGAGAAGAAATGCCATGAGAAAAGTCTGTGTTGCTGTTGCTGGCCATAGGAGTACAAATAGATTCACCTTTTATTGGAAAGTGGTTGGAATCAAATTAACCTCTCCTGTCGTGGAGAGCAAGCCTAAGTGCATCCGCCTGTCAGATGTTCCGAGGTGCCATTTCCTAGCAACTAGAAAATGCTAATTCATGACTTTGATTAAATTGTCTGGGCTAGGCCAGACCTCAAAACTGCCTTTTTATGCTTTGGATTTATTTCTCTATTAAGATGCAAAGGAAGGAGGTTATTGCTGCAGTTCACATGGCAAAACAGTGTGAAGCATCATGAAAGTGGAATATAAGGAGGAAGAAGAGGATGCTAATGCGTTGACAGCCAGATGAAAATGTAATGCTGAAAGGGATGTTGGTGATAGGATCAGTTTCTTGAAGAATTTGTGGTTTTATAATATAAGACGACGTGTGATATAAATCTTGAGTGCATTTATTTCTCTGAAAGTGTAAAGCAAGAAGTATCTTTCTAAACACACTAATACTTAAAAAAACCCAACAATAAATACTGTAAAATTAGCCATCAGCAACCCCTAAACATATAAATTAATCAAAATAATCAAGCTGCAATAAAAATGTAAAAATATTAAATATTCAGTTCACTAGCTGTGACCACAACACGTGCTACCTGAAAAGCCCCTCTAAAACAGCTTTATGGCTCCACTGCTGTTCCGCATAGTCTGGTTCTTCCAAACTGAAACAACCCATTTCAAACACTGGCATGGCACCAGTCGGGGCAGCGCCATGTTCTCATCTCTGGGTCAAAGCCCGAGTCACCCTGAGGCAGGGCAGACGGGAAAGTCCAAGAGGATGACAATGGTGGGGAAGGACTCACAGGATTCAACAGGATGCTGGGGGCTGAAATGTTAACGCACATTGCTTTTCAAATGTGACTGTATAAAGCACTGATGAAGCTTACATGTTGGACATTTCAAGACTCAATGAGGTCAACTTTTCAATGAGGTTGTCTACATTATACCAGGAATTGAAGACCATTGATAATAAAATACATCTTGTTTCTAAGGGTAGCCTCCCTCCTGCTGCTCCTTCCTTCAGTGAAGTAACTGTTTGCTGTTGACATTAGAATAACTTAACTGTAGCTGTGAGCTCTGACTGTAGCTATGAGTTGGAAGTCACAGGGAAAGGATTGTGAGTATCAAGTACCAGCAGCAGGAGCGGATAATCTCTCAAGAAACTAAGATCCTGTTTACATGCAAGTGTCTCTGATGATAACAGATTTTAAAAAAGGAGGAAAGCATTTCTTCCTCTCAGCAATTATGATGTTGGCAAAAGAGAAGTATTTCCACGAGGCTTTGGTAGGCTTTCATGGCTGTATTCTCTGGTGTGTGCAGCTGCTTTCATTAACAATAAAGGAAATTACACAGTTGCGAGGGGGGGGTGAGGGGAGACTCTGTTCTACAAGGAAATGTAGGATTTGTCCCCTCCAGCCATCTTTTGAAATGTTCTTAGCTTTGAAATTGTGTACATATCAGAGGCTGTTAGGTACACAAAAATAAATCAATCAATGTTTTCTTAAATAAAAACTTGGGTCAGCGACTTGGCAGAATTCAAATACAGTTCTCCCTCAATGTGGGTTATGGATTCAGAAGGGTCCTTTTTTAATTTTAAGCATTTAGTGATTCCAATCTTAAGATGCTGATAAGTAATTTAAATAATGCATCATCTTTAGCAGAAGTAATTATTCTCCTTCATCTTCATTTACATTCTAGCCAATCAGTCAATGGCTTAACACTACAGCAAATTCATACTAACATCCTCTTGGGACTAGTTTCCTTCTTTGGCTGGAGTCTGTCAGTGTTCAGGGTGGCTCCTTTTCCTGGGAGATCCTGAGCAAGGTTGAACAGTGCAATGTGTAAAGCCTCATGAGGACTTCTTACACTGATATAAGTATGTGGTGTTATATATATATATATATATATATATGTGGTTACTTAGAGGGGTAATGAGTCTGGTTATTTATCAGTGCACATCTAATCAATTGCCAAGTGCACAGAGAGTTTTTTATGGCTGATTTTAGTTTGGTAGAAGAGTGAAAGATAGAAATAAATACAATGAATATGGCAAAGATGTTTAATGTTTAAGGGTTTTGTTGTACCTGAATTCCTTTAGGACTACAGTACTCTTAGAAACTGAAAATCCTTATTCTACCAGAAGTGAATATCTTAAATCATGAAGTAGTCTGCCGCAAACACAAAACATTAAATCTGTAGTGAGTTTACTTCCCTGAGGCATCTCAACTGGCAGTAGATAGACATAATCTCAGTTGAGGGAAGCAGAAAACAAGATGAGTATGTGAAAATTAGCAAGATAGCAATAACGTAAATAAAATAACATGACACTGTGCTGAAGTACCAAAGGAATTTCAAACAGGTAATATGTATGAGTATTCACCAGCAGAAAATTAGGCAGTTGCAAGCTAAATTATATGGTCTTAAACTCCTCTTCCTGCACTTCATTCTTTTCTTCACCTTGAATCTTATTCTCTTCTCCCTTGACCCTCACTGGCATTTTGGTTTTGATCTATTACTAGACCAAATGTGACTTTCAGAAGCCTTGTACCCATACATGCCAGTGCCCATTTTCTCACTCGTCTGTAAACAAGAGAAATGTGCAACTTTGGCTTCACTGAAGCTTTGCCAACTTACAGCTTTTGTCTGAATGTGAAGCAGAATATTGCCACATAGCGAACTTCTTTTTTTCTGTACTTGTTTAACATTCTTACTTGGTTTCACACTTTTGAAGCCTGCTTAATCCCTGAAGCATTATTTTTTCTGTCCACATACCATGGAATCACAGAACGGCTGAGGTTTGAAGGTACCTCTGGAGACTGACTTCTCTGCTCGAAGCAGGGTCGGTTAGAGCAGGTTGCTCAGGGCTGTGTCCAGCTGGGTTTTGAGTATCTCCAAGGGTGGAGACTCCACAAACTCTCAGGACAACCTGTGCCAGTGCTCAGTCACTCTTACAATGAAAGAAGTTTTTTCTTACATTTAAATGGAATTTCCTGTATTTCAATTCATGCCCATTGTCTGTTGTCCTGTTGCTGGCTACTGCTAAGAAGAGCCTGGCTCTGTCTTCTTTACCTCCCCATCAGGTATTTATACACATTTATAAGATCCCCTTGAGCCGTCTTTTCTTCAGGCTGAGCAGTCTCAGCTCTCTCAGCCTTTCCTCATATTTAAGATGCTCCAGTCCTTTAATCATCTTCACAGCCCTTCACTGGACTCACAACAGTAAGTCTATGTCTTTCTTGTACTGGGGAGCCCGGAACTGGACCCAGCACTCTAGATGTGTCTTACCAGTGCTGAGTAGAGAGGAAGGACCACCTCCCTCGACCTGCTAGCAACAGTCCTCCTAATGCATCCCAGGATGACACTGGCCTTCCTTGCAGCAAGAGCATGTTGTTGGCTCATGTTGTCCACCTTGTTGTCTACCAAGACTCCCAGGTTCTTTTTTGCAGAGCTGCTTTCCAGCTGGTTGACCCCCAGCCTATACTGGTGCCTGGGCTTATTTCTCACCAGGGAAAGGACTTGGTATTTCCCTTTGTTAAACTTCACAATATTCCTGTTTGTCCATTTTTCCATCCTGTTGAGGTCCTTCTGAACGGCAGCACAAACATCTGGTGTATCAGCAACTCCTCCCAATTTTTCTGTAATTTTGCCGAGGGTGCACCTCTGTCCCATTATGTAGGTCATTAATGAAGTGGTTGAACACTACTGGCTCCAGTATTGAGCCCTGGGATACACCACGAGTGATTGGCCTCCAGCTAGACTTCGTGCTGCTGATCACAACCCTCTGAGCTCAGCAGTTCAGCCAGTTTTCAGCCCACCTCACTCTCTACCTATCTAACCCATACTTCATCAGTTTCTCTATGAGCATGTTATGGGAGACAATGTCGAAAGCCTTACCTAAAGTCAAGATAAAAAACATCCACTGCTCCCCCCTCATCTACTCAGCCAATCACCTCCTCACAGAAGGATATGAAGAAGTTGGTCAGGTATGATGTCCCCTTTGTAAATCCATGCTGATTACTCCCAATAACCTTCTTGTCCTTCATATGTTTGGAAACGGCTTTCAGGATTATTTGGTCCACCACTTTCCCAAAGGTTGAGGTAAAGCCAACCAGCCTGTAGATCCTTGGATCTTCCTCCTTGCCCTTGAAAAAAGGATTGACGTTGCTTTCTTCTAGTCCTCAGGAGCCTGCCTTGATCACCATGACCTTTCAAAGATAGTAGAGAATGTCCTCACAATGACATCAGTCAGCTCCCTCAGCACTCATGCTGCATCTCATCAGATCCAAGGTACTTGCGTATGTCCAGCTTGCTTAAGTGTTCCCTAAGCTGATCCTCTTCCACTGAGGGTAAGTCTACCTTGCTTTGGACTTTTCCACTAGTCTCAGGAGCTTGGGATTCCTGAAGGCTGGTCTTACTAATGAAGACCAAGGCAAAAAGGCATTGAATACCTTGGCCTTGGTCCATTTTTTCCAGGTCCCTGCCCCATTCAGCAGCAAACCCACATTTTCTGTAGTCTTCTTTTTGCTGGTGATAGACCTGTAGAAGCCTTTCTTGTTGCCCTTCACATTCCTCACTGGATTTTGCTCCAGATGGACTTTGACTTTCCTTATCGGGTTTAAATCAGCTTCAACCATTCTTCAGTGTGGGCTCAAGCTTATCTTGAGCCTTACTTTTGCTTTAGCGCTTTCATTGTTGTTGTCATAATTAAAGATTTAAAAGGTAGTTACTCTAATTCACTTCACACTGCTGCTTGGCTTAAAGAAATAAACTACATACAGTATTTCAAGGTGTGCTCTTACTAAACTCCTCTGAATGCTGATTCTCTTCCAACTCATGACTATTTTATAACTGATAATGCTGGTATCTGAATCATGGAAAAACACAAGGGGCTTAACTGTGCTTATGAGCACTCTGAACTCTTATCTGTGTTTCTCATGGTCTGAGCAGTGTGCTTCTTTTATTACTGTAAAATGCAACCAAAATGATCCTGGCCTTTCTTTTTGTTTCGTTACAAGATGATTTTATGTCACACATTCCATTTTTACTTAACCTTGAATCCTCTATGCATGTGGGCATATTAATTGCACAGGGAACTGAATGCGTGCATACAAAGATCCAGTGCATTGCCCAATGGAGGCAGTTGAGGGTATTAGCTTGGATTGCTGCTGAAAGAGAGGAGACATGCCCCTCTTCCATTTTTTTATGCCTTAAGGTGTAGCTTATCTGGTTAAATGTGAACTCCTGCAGGTGGAAGAGCCAAACGGCTTTACAATGGGGGATGCAGAACGCAAACTGTAAAGCACTTGAATGTTCTGCACACTTCCATGTGAAGCTGGGGAAAATTATAAACCTTATGGAAAAAAATAAATGTGTTGAGGGCTCCTCATGGAATACAGTGTGTAGAGGCTTGTTCATTTGGACTCTGTAGCAGATTTCACCGCTCTTGTTCAAGCTGAGTAGCTCTTACAGGTGTAGGACCATTTATTTCAAATAGCTTCTCTGTGTGTGTGCACTTCTCATCAGAGGAAAACATACAGAATACTACTCATCAGTTTACCTTGAGAAGGGAGCTTCACTTCACAGTTAAGGACAAGCCGCATTTACTTCACCAAAAAGTTTAAAAGCTATTATACAGTGAGGAGCTATAAAATGCTTTAGGAACAGGAGCTGCATGCAGAGTACCTTGAAAGTTGGCCAGAAATCTGTTCTTCCCTGCCCATGCTCCATAAATGCAATTGTTTTTGTCTTAGCAGATCATGTGAGACTAGAGACTGGCAGATGGAGATGAAGAACTCAGATCTGCTGCTGCAAAACTAGGTTACCTATGTAAGATTTTAGGATTTTTATTCTCTGAACAGACAGCAGGTTTGAGTATCCAGGGGTAAGTAAATTGGCCATATTTCTGCCTCTTTCTCTGTGCAGCAGCACAAATAACCATCTGATCCCAAGCCTGAGTGGAAAGTGGTGTGTGAGGGCCAAGAGAACCCAAAGAAACATCCATTCACCATTTGCAAGGGATGGGACTGATGAGCAGGGCTGGTCCATGACAGTGGTAGCAGCTGTTCTCAGGTGATGGCGGAAGCGTTGCTTTAATTTCAGGCCTCTTTTTTGTTTAACCACGCACAAACTGTCTGAAAAGTTTGCATATGTAGCCAGAATTTCTGATGAATGTTAGAAAGGCAAATTGCAATTTCAGCTACAGAGGAGATTCTAGCTCTGCATATCCCCAGCAGTTACTATATGGTGACTTTTCCCATATGTATCAAGGCACATTTTCAAACCCCATCTCCACAGCAGCAGCAGTTTTGAATGGGACAGAGCTATAGTGATCTGTTACACAAAGAAAGGTATTGGATCTCCAGGGATAGGTTCAGGATATCACACGGTATGAGTATCACCTTGAAAGCATGTGCAGGTAGAAGCAATACAGCTCAAAAGATACAAAGCCATGGGGTTGAAAGCGTACTTCAGCCTTGTGTCTTCTGTGAAGGAAGTTCACTGCTGAAGTAAAGAGAAGAAGGTGAAGTTTTCTTCACCCTGCTTCTCTCCCAGGTACCAGACTACTTCCCCAAACCAAGTTCAGGGTGAAGATTTTCCTTAAAGCATGAGCAATTACCAACGTATTCACACAGCACCAAGCATTACAGCTCATTATATTCTGTGTTTAACTCTGTATTCCGATTACAGATGTAGACTCGGTTCTCTTTAGTTCATGCATTTCTGGTGAATTTCTGAATATGCCTGGGATTCTAAAATTTACCATTTCTAAAATACTGTCAGCTCATTCTGAAGTTCTGCGATACTGGGTAAGAGCGGAATTCAACAACAGCACAAAGCATTGGAAACAGTGGAAGACAGTTTAATGAGACTCACTAGCAGTGTCATCAAGATTAAAGTTTCGTAGCAGCGATGGCTGGCGTAATCAATCTCTAAATTCATTTTAACTCCAAACCTCTCCAACTTCGACATAAATCTTAACAAATAATTCTGTATTTTCAGAATAATTCTCAGAGGACATAGAATCACCTACTTAAAATTCAATACAGCCACAAAATACTTACATTTATTAGTCCCATAACTAATCCAGTTTATATTAAAATCTCAAACAACAACTCACTCCCTGGATATTTTCCAATTTTTTTTTTTTTTTTAATATTGAACAAAACTAGGCTTACATAAGCCTAACAAAATAGCAATGATTTTTCTTCACATCTGAAACGAACATTAATAAGTTAGGAAATCCAGAGGAGTTTAAAGTTCTGTGAGCTTCACAAGCACTTGGCAAATTTGCAAGACACTTGGAGCCTCATGATACTTTTTATTTCATAAACGAAATAAAAGGGACCAGATCTTCAAAAATGAAATCAGTGGAGCTGTGTGGATGACTGCTTGCTGATATATTTTCAAGGAGGATTCAGTGAAATGGTCTTTTTCAATGTGTAAAGATTGAGTTATGCAAAGAGTTGAGAAACCCATATGTATTCTTTTAGTCTGCTACAGTTTTTCTACTCAGAAAAAATAAAGCAACCCAAATGAGTAACCCAGCATAAACAAATCGAGTGGCAGTCTGAATGCACTGGATATCACTGTGCTGTTGGTGAAATACACTGTGGTCTGCTTCAAGGTTAGTTCATTTGGCTTGGATACAGGGAGACGATTTTTTTCCTCTGAGGCTTGAAGTATATTGTGCATAGTAAACGTGGCTGTGGGCAGATGCCCACGCTGCAAGGAGCTGTGGCGGCTGAGGACCTCAGTGCCTCCCTGCCCTGCCTCCGTGCACTCTATGTGTTGCCTGAGGCTGTGGTGGTTTGAGTCCTCCCTGCCGTGCTTCAGGCAGCCAGCTGGGTTGGCTCTCACAGCTGTGGAAATGGTCTCTGTCCTTTGTAGGGTTTCCAGCAAATGCTTGCTGATCTCTCTTCATTACATGTCCTGTCTGAGATCAACAGTTTCCCTCACATATCTCCTGAGAAGCCAGACCTTCTGCTCTGGATGCTTTTCCTTGCAAAGACCCTGCAAACCACTCCAAGGGCCCAGAGAGCATCCCACCCATACCCTCAGAGTGCTGGCTGCTGGGATTTGGGGCCAGCTTAGTGATCGTGGGGGTGAGGGCAGCCCCCGTCCCACCGATGATGTGGGGAGAGGCTTCTTGAGGTGCTGTGGGGGGACTGCCACCAGGGTCTGTAGGAGTTGCTTCCACATGAGCCTTTGCCGTTTGGCCCCTGCCAGAGCTACAGCTCCCGCCACATCGCAATGTCCAGCCATGGTCCTTGCTAAGCAGGACCTGCGGGCCCATGTCACATCCCAGCCTTGGCCCATCCCCATCCCAAAGGAGGTGCCCAATGCCCGGGGCTGGGGCTGCCCTGGTGCTCCCTGGCTGCCCTGCTCCTGGCTGGGGCAGTGGGATGCGCCCTGACTGTCAGGCCCTGCCCTGACAGACCCCGGGACTCCCCAGAGCCCCAGGCCCACAGGGAACCCCAGGCTCCTGCAGTGGCCAGGCAAGATTTAGGACTCATCTTGAGGAGACAGCTTTCCTAATGAGCTAATAGAAGGAATGGACGGACAAAATCCCAAGTAAGAGTTTGAGCTAACATTGCCATATACACATACCCCAAATATTCCTGGTGGTTTAGCTGTTTGTAATGAGAGAACTGATGTATAGCATGAGGAGGACCGGCGTGAGCAAGCCTTTATATACACCATATAACATGCTGGTATATGCTATTGTCAACCTCAAGACAAGAACCTGTTTTGTTCTACAAAACAATCTCTCATAGAGAGAAGGAGTGAGTCCCTAAGTTGGGAGTATGAACCAGGATCATCAAGGACATCCAGGATCGCATTGCCATACTACTCTACTCCTTTTCTTACTCTCAGGGTGGAGCTAGTGAGAATACAAAGCAATGTTAAAAAACAAGGCACAAATCTGCCTTGTGAACTACCTTTGTAGTTGCACAGGTCAGAATTTGTCCAGTCTCTTTGTGCCAGCTAGAGATGGCCACCTAAATAGAGGCTGCTCTAGGTTTCCTGAGGTGCTAGTGAAAAGGGTTTTTCTGCTCCCAACTCTTTTTTTCATGGCACAATGCCAGCAACAAGGATAGAAGCTACCAAATAAGCCATAAAGGTGACCCTAAAGGAGCTCTCTGAAGTGGAACAAGCCCAAGGGACCATCTGCAACAAGCTGAGATTTCACTTATATTGGCAGTGAGATTCAAAATGTCAATACTTTCACAAAGATTCCCCTTGCATGGATAATTAATTCCTGGGAGGCTCACTTCTGCAAATGGCATATGTTCTGCCATCTTTGAATGCAACCTTAATTACTGGTCAGCCTTGGAATTTCCTTGAATTACCTCCACTCTGAATAAAAAATTGCTGCTGGGCACCCTAGCAGTAAAAAGGATAAACTGGCAAATTCAAGACGGTAGGATCTTTCTCTCCCCTCTCTTTATCTACTGGAAAAAAAAGTTGTATCTGGGAGATATTTACTAAAAAGAGAAGCACCGTGACAAGAATTGCAAATCAAGCCTATGGCTCAATTGGCATTGAAGTTACCTAAGCAAGATTTCTCCTAAGGCTGATGGCTGTGAAGTCCTATGTCACAGAACTACTGCTACTCCCACTGCTGGGGAACACTTGCTGGGAGCAAAAAGAAGTGAATATTGTTAGAACAGCTGCTGCTTGTGCTTTGTTAACAGAGCAGGGAAAAAATCTGCCATGCCAGTTGCTCTTTTGTCTTTCCTGCACTCCTGAAATGCCTTATAATGTTACGGCGTATGGGCCAATTTCACTTTCAATGATACCTGCATATCTCTAACTGTGATCGGTGAGGAATTCCATCCAACAGGGTGCAAAGAAGAGAATTTGACCATCTGTTTACTATGAAGTCCCAAGGAAAGTTGAATATCTCCAGGGTTGTTTAGGATAAGAGCAGCATAATGTGCCAGTCTGAGCACCTTCTGAAGCTTTTCAACATCCTGAATCAAGCAGTCATTTTCTAAGAGTGGCATGTTCCCAGAGTTGTATTTCATCTCTATTTAACTGATCACAGTATTCTTTGGAAACACCAAGAGAATAGGTACATATCTTCTGTCTGGTTACTCTTTTACATATATTAGGACTTTCCTGAATGCATCTAGGGCAGCAGTCCTAACTGTCGGGCTCTCTGACTGGATGACTCTGGGCTGGGCTGAGCTTATGACATGGCTTTCCTAGTGAGAAGCTGTTTCCAGTGAGGCGGCAGTCTTTATGGGTCACTGCAAGCAAGAAAATGAACACCACACAAACTTATAATCAGTTGCTTACATAAATAAAGTACCTCATTGCTACTCCTGATTAAACCGCTGTTGTGCAACCAAACTGGAGGTTAAAGACAGAGCTGACTAGCTGACAGGTTCATGAGAAAATGTCCTTCCAAATATTTTGATCTGAAAGAGCAGGTTTTCCGCATGAGAGATTTTTTGAACGTGGGAACGTGTCTTTCCCCACCATATTTTTACTATTTTCTAGCTTTCCAGTTAGGAAACGCACAGTTTGTAGCAGTGGGGAAAATCTCCCCTTTTACTTACAAAACAAACAAACACACTTTTTTTTAGATTTATGGATTTACCACCTACAAATGAAGCTGCTCCTTCATGAATACTTCTTGACTGCATAACTGGAAATTGCCCAGTTGTCTGGATCTCATTTTGTTTGGGAGATTGTTTGAATGCGTTTGGCAACAGAATCTTTTGCCACTGTTGGCTCTAACTGCATTGTGTGCTTAACATACACACAGAGGAAGAATATTTAATCCCAGCTGACTGTGGCACTTTTAAAAGGTTTCTTCAGGCATTAGTTAACAGGATATTGTGTGAGCCCATATGTAAACTAGAAAATAGCGCTGCCAAAATGTATTCCAGGATTTTGGCTCTTACCTCTATCCTCATCCCATGTGACTGTGTTTGACAATCAGTGAATCAAATGAAGACGACCTGGAAAAAAAGCAAAAGCAAAATGCCTGAGGTAGAGTCAGGTTGTCTTTTTCTACCCGTACTTAAGGCAAATGTGAGAGTAACTCATCTGAACTGGAGACAGTGCTTTGTTTGACATGCTTAACTTTTTCTTTCTTCAGTGTCTCTGAACAAGTGCTGATTCACTTAAAAGGAATATTTTGTGTTCTCAAAATGTTTACCTCAATATGCAGCAGAGTACTGTGGTGATGTTCTTTTAAAATGTATTTGTAGTGAAATGACTTTTTAACGTGTTACAGTTAAAATTCTGCTGATGGACCAGACTTTTATCTTATTATGTTACTAATAGATGCTTAGAAAATACAACAGCGACTTTACAGCTTGTTTCCTCTGTCTCTGACTGCTTGAAATGGGTCCATGTTTAAATGGGGAAGACTGTTTTCACTCACTGAAGGTGTCACAGAGTAGATCAAGTGGAAGTAGGGTCTTGAACAAAGCTGAGAGTGTTACCTTCTGGAAAGGGCAAGCAGTGGAACTGGCACTAGGTTTCGCTGTTCCTTGGTGCATGTAGGATTTTTCGCTCTCCTGCCTGTATTGCTTCTTTTCCATATCATCTCACACGCTTTGCAGCTCATTGCAATATGCTATGGGGACAAGTGCTGTCATTCCTGAAGCCGCAGAGTACCTGGTTCTGTATGAGCCCTGCCCCCACCAGCTGAGGAGATTTATGAATTCTCTTCTGCAGGACAGGCTTGGGAGAAATCTTGAATTAGATTGTAAACCCTTTAAATGATTGAGCAAGCTGTGCCATGAAAGGTAATAACGCCATGTACATTCAGGTCATGGGCTGAATATCTACTTTTGTATCAAAAACTTCATTGTTTGTTGAAAGTAAGGTTCCTTTCATCCAAACTGAGCGCGGTGAGTGAATGATATGGTTGTAGAAGACTAAGTGATGGCTGGAGGGATTTTTCCTGTTTCCTGTCCGAGTAGAAGTTGTTGTTGGTAGATTCACACACATCACAATTTCTTTTTAGTTTTTGAAGGGTCAGAGAAGCTGTGCACCACTTAGGAAGCTGTTATCCAGGAAATCATCTCTGGAAGAATTTGTAAGCAATTATATGTACGTGTGATTAAATGGTATTGATCATGCTTGTATTCTAAGTACAAGCAGAAGAGAAAAAGTAAAAGCCTGTATTATCTGGGCTAGAGATGCAAAGGTGTCAAAAAGTGTTCAAAATGATGTGCAGTACTAAACACAGCTGTCTGTAGGGTAAATCTTGTATGGCTCTTTTCTCATTGACCGAAAAAACATCATTGTTGTGGTAAAACATGTAGTATAATGTTGTCTTAGATCATAAAGTTTCCTGCAAACACAGGACTTAAATCTTGCAGAGTGGGGCATACCTAGTTACACCCTACAAAAGTAGTTTTTTTCCCCCATGGTTTCTACACACTGAGCTTTAAAATCCTATTGAGCTAGCTTTTCCTTCTGCTTGGGACTTTTTGTGCAAACTGCTCTGTGACTGATCTGAATCAAATTTCGGTAGGCTGACCTTTATTGCTACGGTTTTAAGCAAGAGGAATAGCCACCATCCAAACACTACCTTTAGTTGTAAACTGTGCCTGTAAGCACTGAAGGGGAACCTTGGACTGACATTTTGTTTGACAGAAACATCAGGCTGTGGTCTTCCCCTGCTAGCTCTCTGTTTTGAAATGGAGGCTGAGATGGCTATAGTGGGTTTCCTCAACTCCTTGCTTGGTTTTCTGGTGCTGTTCAGAGCACATCCAGTCCTCCTACCCTGCAATATACTGCCACCCACCTGTTTTCCTATAACCCAAGTGACCCTTGGTATAAATATCACACATTGAGTGGACCCATGTAATTTTGAATTTGCTCATGGACATAGTTGTTTCCATTCTTCTAGTCTCCCACGTCCCACCTGCCTGTTTCTGACTGCTTGCCGGCTTTGACTCCATCTAGCCAAAGGTTTCTCAAGTTCTACTTGTGGCCTCCTATCAGGTTGTGTTGCCTAGCTGTATCTTGTTGCCCATTTAAAAGGCTATTAGTTTCATCTGCCTCCAATAGTAAAATGATGGTTATTTACTAGTGAGGTGCCAATCAGCCTTCTCTTGGACCACGAATCTCAGTCTCAAGGGTGCAGATGCACGCAGGCATGGGGAGATCATCACAGCAGGTAGCCTCAAGGGGCAAGAGGAGGCTAGGCTCAGACTCCTTGTAAAACATTTCTGTTTTTATAGTCTTTATAACTAACTGAGATATCTCTGCATGGGAATGCTACATATGCATATTTTAAGTCCTACTATTAGCCTGAGCCAGGTAAAGACAGATGACGCAAGCAAGAAAAGTTTCCTGTGACCTCAGTGGTGCGGAATGGGAAAATACTGTGTTTGAAGCGTTTTCTCGGCACAATGCAGCTTCAGAAACAAAACAGGAACAAAGGACTGATGACAGGTAGCTGATACTGATCGGATTTGATTTGTTTCTAGTAGGAGGACTGTTCAGTTAAATCCTCTCTTGTTTATCAGGATTTACTGAGAAAAAACTCTGTTTATCAATAGCCTTGTGTTTTGAATAATAATCCTTGCTTTCAAAATTTGTATAAAATATGTCAATTGTTAATCAAATACATCTAAATACTGCCTTAAAAAAGAAAGATTGTGTGTGGCTAATGCCAGGTCAGTAACTTGATACCTAATAAAAAAATCCATATGTTCTCCTAAAATACAGAAATTAGAGGAACAGACAGGAATTTCTATTTTGGTACACATAACATAAGATAACATAAAATGAAGAGGAATTTGCCAAGCTCATGACAAAGTTTTTAATCATTATGTAAATTTATGAGAAAGAAAAGCAAATCTAGATGAATTAAAAAAAGGATATGCTGACTTAAGTTCAGAAGTCAGCGCAAATTTACAGGTATATCAGAAATGCAGAAGAATCTTGTACATCTGTGAATATCTAACTCACCACTTTCCTCCCCACTGAGTCTAGGGCATAAACACACCTCAGAAATCAGAGTTGTGAGCTAGCTGTAACTGAAATCATTGTTATTTTATCAAAGACTGCAGGTTTTTAAGCCTGAGACCTTTCCCTCTCCTAGAGTTAATTTTGTGTAGAGTGAGATTCAGGATAAGCTAGCAAGTTCTTCTTTAGTCTGTGATTAAAAAAATCCCCACCTAATGCTTTCTAAGGTGATATATTTCAGATCTAATGATCACCTGGACCCTTTGTGAATTATTTTTATTTTTTGAAATACCTTCTGTCCTCAGGTTCTACTTAAGGGCCTTTACCTCTAATTAATCTTTCTCTGTCAGCAATAGCAATTTATTCTTTTTGAACCTGGTTATTTTTCCTTCTTTTTTTCTCCCTCCTCCAATGCTGTGAGAGCTAGAACCCAAATTAAGTATTTTTGCTCTGACAATAGGCATGCACTTTTGAGGGGATCATTCATTTTGCTGAACTACAATTATGCTCAGTCTCAGCACACTCAGGTTCTTAAAAGAACCCATCAGACTCAATCTTCTTTGAGATTTCTATTTTATTCTGCTGTGCTTTGGGCCTTCTTGTGGCCTTTTTTCCCTGTTCCTGTTCAGTTTTACTTTACCTTTCTCTAGAAAAAAACCCAACCATAAAATGATAAGCTGAGATAGATAGCTTCCTGTTAGGAATTTTCTAATGCTCTTGTTGCATGTTATTTAATTGTTAACATAACAATTTTACCTTCATAATAAAACTTCTATTTTTATTTTATAGATTCTTTTTTCTTGAGAACCAAAAAAATTGCACAGAGAGATGAGTGCATTATCAGAGTCTGTCAGTCATGATAATTTTTAGTAGTCTTGTATGTTTTGGGAATTCTTCGAGTTTCAAAGTCTTAGTATTTTGAAATCAGTGTTTCTTGTTATATTGATCAACAGCAAAGTAGAGGACCTCAGCATATCCATAACATCTTTTCTTGTTGCTTCTGAGCCTATCTGGTTACAACTTTCATTGACTTTATCTCCAAATCTTTATGAAAGTTAGCAAGCTAGATTGCTTGCGTATTCATCAACAGCTGCTGAGTTATGAAATTCTTATTTAACTTGCGGTTCATTATACTTAGGAAAAATAGGGAGTGTCTGAATTGTAAACTCAATAACATGAGTGTTGCATTTGAAAACAGAAAGGCAATTGATCACTGTGGCAAAGGGGACAGAAGTTAATTTAAATTTTATAGCTGCTTCTTTCATCTACATTGTGATGTTGGTTATTGTCTCTAAGAATAGGGTAACATGATGTTAGGCATTCTTTCAGACTAATACATGAAGAATTAGGAGAGTCTAACAATGTGGTAAAGTAAAATTAGTAAAAAAAAATTAGCTAAAATAGTCTAGGATATCCTGTGAAATTCCCTGTGATCCACTGAGTGCTTAACTTTTCTGTTGCTTTACTCTGTATGCTTTACTCTTGATTGCATTTTGGAAATGTAATGAGATAAAAAGAGCAAATAATTTGCATAACCTTATATGAAAGGCAAACTGTCTTTTATTCCCTATATTCTTTTACAGTCAGTTCAGCAAAATATTTGCTATGTTTATTATTTACTAAGAACAAAACCTACTGGCTAGTTGCTTGGATTAACCATATGTATGATAAATCCGTGATTTCCCAAAGATTCATAATCCTAGGGTCTGATTCTGCACTATTACAGCTCAGCAGAAGCTTTGACGTTGCCTTCATGACAACAGGATGAAGCCCTGTGCATACAAGGTAAAATAATATGAGACCTTCCTATAGCTAGTTTCCAATATCCAAAAATGGATTACATCCTTCATATCACTGAAAGACAGCAGATGGATTATTCATTTAACAGTCTACCAGAAAACTGTGCAGACGAAATGTCAATGTCATTTTATCCAAAAAGGTTTCTTTTTCTCTCCTACAGTCATTCTCAAATGGTAGCTGAAAAAAGAAAAGTAATTAGTTGAACTACTGACCCCAAACACCTAAAAAATAATGAAGAAAAGTAAATTATGCCTCTTTTTAGAAAGAAACAGATCTTTGAGTTCCCACATACTTATTCCCTATGGCAGATATGTATAGGAACCTATGTGTAAGTAAAATTGAAAGTTTTAGCAATGGTAGCTCTGATGCAAAAACCTCAGCTTTTTATTATTGTTTGGAAATGTTTTTTAAATATATGGTTTTCAAACCATATATTCCCATGTGAACTTGATTTAGAAATGACTTTGAAAACCTCCAAGCACTCTGAATGTCAAACACCAGTTACTGTGCTGTGCCTTAACTCTTATGAGGATAAAGATGATTAAAAAAACCTGCATGGCCTATTGACTCTGACATGATATATGAGCCCAGTGTCACTTGACACTGGTTTCTTAGTGGAACAAGGCTTCTAATTACATGATTTGTACCTGTGTCATACCAAGGCAATGGGATTAAAAGAAACAAACATATCAAAAAGTCATTTATTCACCCACTCCAGACTGTTAATCACAATCTCTTGAGAGTCTGTCTAATGGCTGCTTTAACTCCACTCTAGATGCTTCAGCCATTTTAGGTACTCTTTTCCCCATCAGGCCATCTTGCTGGCATTTATTTCAATGTTTAACTCTCTATGAGTTTCACAGCCATTCCTTTAATAATGGTGCAGTCACTAAAAATGACGTTAATGTTAATAAATAGACTACACCCCAGGTTTTGCAGTGAACACTTTATATGCAGAATTATCTTCTGTTTTCATTAGCTGTATACACCTACATTTCAGTACTTTGTAAATCAAGTTCTTATTTTAAATTATTCCAAAAAATGATTTATCTATCTATCTATCTGAGTTATTTTCAGCTTTTAAATTGTTCACTAAGGTTGGAGAGGCATTACCGCTTTGACTATTCACTATTCCTCATTTGCTGCTTGTACTGGACAGTTGATCATTTAAATGCTTTTCTGTTATTTGCTTCACCTGACTGGGTGACTCCAAGCCTACAGATAAATTTTAAAATAGGCAGTCAAACAATTGTGGTGGGTTGACCCTGGCTGGATGCCAGGTGCCCACCAAAGCCGCTCTATCACTCCCCCTCCTCAACTGGACAGGGGAGAGAAAATATAATGAAAGGCTCGTGGGTCGAGATAAGGACAGTTTAATAAAGCAAAAGCAAAGGTCACATGTGAAAGCAAAGCAAACCAAAAGATTTTATTCTCTGCTTCCCATCAGCAGGCGATGTTTGGCCACTTCCCAGGAAGCAGGGCTTCAGTACACATAGTGGTTGCTCCGGAAGACAAACGAAAATAACGAATGCCCCACCTTCCACCTCCTTCTCCTAGCTTTTATTGCTGAGCAGACATCATATGGTGTGGAATATCCCTTTGGTCAGTTTGGGTCAGCTGTCCCGGCTATGTTCCCTCCCAAGATCTTGCCCACCCCCAGCCTACTGTTGAGGGGGGGCAATGTTGGAGAGACAGCCTTGATGCTGTGCGAGCACCGCTCAGCAGTAGCCAAAACACTGGTGTGTTATCAACACCTTTCTAGCTACCAATACAGAGCACAGCACTGTGAGGGCTGCTATGGGGAAAATTAACTCCATCTCAGCCAGGCCAAATACAACAATTTTAGCACAAATAAAGATTTACATTTGTTTTTCAGCCAGTAATTCACTTAAACCACTTATGAAAAACAAATAAAAGGAGAAGAAATAACACAGGTGACGTCACCCTTTTTGCTCATGTCCGATGTTCAACAATATCTTACAGAAACTAGTTGGACTATGGTATTACCAGTACTGAGTCAAGTCTGACTTTACATTTTAACTTACGGCTTATAGCTTTTTCCAGTCATCATAAGTTCCATCAGACTTAAGGAAAGCTATGCAAGGAAATATTTTAATATGTTATAGCCATACTATTAAGCTTATTCCCTTTTGCTTATTATAAGCACATTTCTCATATTGAAGGCATTTTATTAGCTTATGTAAACCAACGGATTTCTTACAGTCTTCAATAGAGCCATACAGGTGTATATTTATATCTTTTGAAGATCTTTTCCTAAAAATGCTCTTTTGAGTCAAAATATGCGCTCTTCTTCTAAAGGGCATGTAGGAGAGCTGAGAAATCTCACAGGTCCAAAGAAAGCCTCAAATCAAAATCAAATCAAGACCTCACCCAGCTATGAATGGGGGTGGAGGAGTTCTTGGGAGCATCCATGGCGAAATGTGATGCTGGAGACTCCTCGCACACCTTTGCCTACAGCAATGGGGCTCTTCAGTGATTCCAGTCTGGCAGGCCAAGGAAGCTTAGTTGATTTTATTATGGTTCTGACTGTTCAATATTGTCTTCTATTTTGAGGTTCTTAAAATAGCTATCTTAACATGGGTAATGAGGAAAATTCCTGCAAGCAAAAAGTGTAGCTTTTAAAAATAGATTTTTTTTTTTTAAATTTGAGATGATCTTTGCATAACAATGTCTGTTGTTAGAATTGTATTACCTACTCTGGGGCTTTTTTTTTTTAAAAAACTCCTTAGCACATAAAAGAACTTGTAATGTACAGTCATGTTTTAAAAGTAAATAGATAAGCGTAATTAAATTTATACTTTATCTAGGCTGTCTTTTCAGTGCTCTGATTAATATAAGAATTTAACCTATTAAATACTCTCTGACTTAGGCTGTCTGTTTACTATAAAATTATAACCCAAAATATTTCTCGTTTGAGCTGGACAAAGAATATTATCGCCTTGGTTCTGCATGAGAGGAGGTAAATGAGTAAAATTCAGTATTTTGAGCCCATTTCACACATAACTTTGTATGCCTGTTTATTAAAAGTGATTTTTTTCAAGTGAGAAAGCAGAACTAGATATTCTGAACTAGCTTATTCCATGTGTCTAAATGGGAATAACTTTCATTGATGCAGGCAGATTTAGAGTGAAACAGCTCTGTCCATATTGAAGGTGACTGGAGATGTTTTACCACTTCATCTGTATTGGCATAGTTAAATCTGTAGGATTTAGCAACATACTATAAAATATATAATGACATGCTCTTGTCTGTGCACAGGTATAGACAAGATCTGTGTCTACGCGACCCAAGATTGCTGTTTGGGATTTTCTACTCACATATGAAACCCTTGAACATTTCACATATTTAAAGTATCAGGAAATATGTCTTTTTCTTCAAGTAAGGAGTTTTGACAACTCCTCATTAAATTATCCAGCCTATTTATGACTCACTATCATGGTCTTCACTGCTTATTTTACCTAATGGTTCTTTTTTAGCTAGAATTAGAGCAGTAAAAATCACGAAACAGTCAGATAAGGCCTTTTTTTGTCCATTTTGCTGATGTCAGTGATGACTTTGGGAAGTTGAAGGAGGGGAGTTAATGAAAACTGATACATAAATTCTTAGATGTTCTTCAATTCTTGGGAAGTTTAGAGAAGACTGTCCAGTGCTAACAGTTGTGGCAAAGGCTCATACAAACCTTTATGCTATTTTTACCTATTTGACAACATTGAAGGCTGACATGACTCTTCTTGAAATGATAATGCAGTGACATCAGAAACTTCTGTTAGAAAAGCAATAGCAATTATAATAAAATCAAATATCTAGTAAAATACCAGTGGCATTATAAAAATCCCAGGTTGTTCAGGAATGAGTGCTGTGACTGCTGACTTTCTGCTCTGCTTTCCTCGCTTCCTCATAATCCCTGAGATTCAGCTGTGGACTGGAAGCCTGAAGGCAAAAACACCTTGGAAATGACACCGTAGCAAGAATGCTAGCTCATACGTGCACTCCCACTCACCAGTTGTGTAATTCATTGCAAAGAATGGTTAAGGTATTAATAGATTGACAGTGATGCAGAAACAGAGATCCCTGCCCAGACAGCACAGAATGCAGAGCTGTGTGCATCAGTAAATATTCCTGCCAAAGCCGCGGGGGATGCTATGGTCACTGGGGTAACCCGTTGCTGGTTTCAGTGGTGCACATCTGCTTTCAGGTCTTCAGCTTCTGCAACCTCTGTCTGTAACCCCTACTGTAAAAGCCTCAACCTGCCCCAAAGGCTTTAGCTGCCTTATGACCAAGTGTCCAGGATCCAGCTATGACATGGCACAAGTGTGTAACCTTCACCCAGACTGCTGAGAAAGAGCACTCAAAAAGAGCTGTGAGAAAGTCTGTATAGAGAAAAGGAAGGTAAAAATTAGGATTTCAGGATGGGATCGTTAGCAACTCAAGGATTCAAAAGCGAAAGTGTTGATATGAAAAGGTATGAAATCCTAAAGAGAAAAAAAAGAGGGAATCATCAGGCTGTCAGGTCAAGCTATTGGTACCATCTACATCAAGGGAGCTGGTGAAGATGGTAACTCAGCAATGCTGAGGATCTGTCCCTGGGGGCTGTGGTGGCTGCCCCTTCCCCTCCTGCCTGCCTGGCAAAGACTCCAGTGCCTTGTCAGGGATGGTGACCACACTGAGGCTTAGCTCAATGGCTTGGAGAATCCTGCCTGTCTTTTGTGTGAGCTAACCAATGCATAATTGGTTTCTACTTTTAAGTTGCATATATCCTGGCTAAACTTGTGCCTGGCTAAAGATGCCATAATGAGTTGACTCCAAAAAGGGTCTGTAACACTTCCAAAAGTCTCCTTCATCAAATTAACCTCTTCCTCAGCAGGGCTACCTAAGCCAGGGCACCGATAATGCCAGCTATCCCTGCACTTTCAAACTGGTCTGGGGGCTGTCCCTGGGGCTCAGTGAGTGCAGTGCCTGGAGTGGTGTTCAGTCTGATCAGAGGGCCTAGCAGGGAATGTGTCTGCACTGGAGTCAAAGGCAGCCGGGTATCTCCAGGAGCATGGACCCCGCAGAGGGCTAGCAGCCTCCAAACGTACCTGCTTTCTCAGGTAGGCTTCCTAGCCTTCACTTAGCTCCATGTAACTGTACTCATACCAGGTGAGTTTGAGACAAGCCTAAGTATTTTTAAATAAGCAGGAGATACGAGGTAACAGGGATGTTCACACACCCTATGTGAACAAACAGCCCGCTACAAGCAAAGCGTAATTTATGTAGAGCAAAAGCCTTTAAGAAGAAAGGATTCAATAAATTGTCTGTAATTATGTCTAGGCTGTATAACGTATGTCTGTCTTCCATATGGTGATCCCGTGTGTTCTCAGTGTCCTAAAGCACTTGCACAGCAGCTGGGATGCAGGTGGCAGTCTCATACTCACCAGCCATTTCTGTCTTGCCTGGTGTCAAGGAAAAGGTCTGTCAGCTGTGCGGGACCCTTTTATAACCTTCCCTCCCCTCCAGGAGGGAGAGTCACTTCTGAGCTGTTCAGTGACACCAGCACTGTTCTCTGCAGTGGCAAAACATCTGTGTCACAGCTTGGAAGTAGGTTGTTCTGATGCAAGTGCTCTTTCCCTTCCTGTTTATTTCAATGGCATTTATGCTATTGCCAAGGTGAAAGGAGTTATCCTCACTTATTTTTTTCTGGTTAGCTAGTCCGTACTTTTGCAGGAAAGACTAATAACTTCTTGTGCAGTAACGTCACTTCCCTGACTAGATTGCATTTCGCTATTCGTAAAATCATTGCATATCAATGTTATTAGATTATGAAACAGCAGCTTCTTGTTCACCACCAACACATCCAGAGAAAAGACTCTACCTGTGTATATTCAGACAAATTCCTTCCTGTGAAATCTCACTGGCTGTGCTTCATAATCCTAAACTGCCTGACACTTGCAAACCAAAAGGGGCAAGGAGGTCAAAGCACGCTGCAAAACACTCCGTTTTCTGCAGGAGTCACAATTCAGCTGCCTGGTGGGTTGCAGGAAAGCAAAGGACGGACTCTTTTATCACCTTGTTAGAAACTATCCTTTGGCTGGAATTCAGGAGTGAGCCTTTTGTGTTGTTCTGTCCTACGAAATAAGTATGAAAGGGCAAATATAAGGGTAGCCACTGTAGTAAAACATTTTTAGTCAGGACAGCACAGAGACGTGGAGACATACATGGAGAGCTGTTAAATTTTGGTTGCATGTTCCAAAATAGATTAAACCTAATGACATTATGGCTGGAACAAATTTAGGATCTTTTGAGGTAAGGGAAGAAAGTGGGGAGTGAGAATGACTCTGAGTCATAGATGAGTCCTGATCTCAAAGGATGTGTACAGGCAATACTTTCACTGATCACAGCGGAGATCATTGCTTGCATAACAACTTCTGGATCAGGCCCATTTTGAGTGCTGAGTCAGCCTAAGCCTCTCAAATTTAGTTATTCTATCAAGCAGTTTGTTTGGAAAGTGTGGGAAGATATTTTTATTTCTTGTAAACTTTATGGCTTTTGATGGTTTTTCTTCCCCAGCCTAATGCTTAAAGAGTGATAACTTAAAAAAATTAAAAATTTTGTATAGGAAATTAAGGTAGAAGAAGATGATTATTCACTTAATTCCATTTCTCAATGTTTGCAGAGAATCAGAAGCCTCCTGGCATTACATGGGTGCTAATATTCCAAATAGTGTTTCCTGACAAAAGTCACTCGCTAGGATTATCTGAGCTTCTTTGTGTTGGTAAATATTTTCTTTCAGCTTAAAATCTAAAAGGACATGTATTTGTCTGAGGAAAGAAAATGATGTGGGCAAAAGTGCATATCTTTGTATATACCATTTCCTTACAAAATCCTAACTCAGATCAACAAATACCTGAAGTTTCTTACAGGTTTGTATATTTCCCGTAGCATTTTGGCACGGTAGGGACCTGTATTATTTCTGTATGTATATGCTGTCCTTGATCCTTTACCCAGAAATCATCATGAGCTTCAGAGTTCACAGCTGGCAGAGGTTTATGTCTGTGGATCCTTGTGTCTGCTATGGCGTGTATCCCACAGAGGACTCCAACTGAAAAGCTGCTATAAAGAATAGGTATGTTTAGCATTAATATACTTGTGATATATATATATATATATATATAAAAGGAATGATGTTGCTATTTTCTTTAATGGTGAATAAATGCTGCAGATTGGAATAAGAGTTTCACAATGTAGAGGCTTTTGTAATACTCTTCTGTAGTAAGAAAATGCACATGATCAATCAGTACAATGCAGTTGGTTCTTTTACATCCATTAGAAAGGAGGGGAGTGCGTATTCTCCAAGCTTCCTTCATGAATATTTAACAACAGATTAGATCATTAGAGTTTGTAACTTACAAGCCATTGATCTGAATTAGATTTGCAACTGTGATACAATGTTATATTTATAATGGGCTGAAACAGACAGTTTTGTCCTAAAGGCAAAAAGCAGGGGAAAAAAAGGGCAAAGGCTGAATATTGATTAGGGGATTTAAAATGTGATACAAGAATAATGCCAATTTAGGAATATTTTTTTTATGGAAGATCATCCCCATAAGCAAGAGATGGAAATGATGGATAAAGGCATGCTTACTATGTGAAATCAGCTGTGCAGTGTAGATAATATGCTTACAAAATCATTATGGTTGGATCCTGTTAATGCCTTCATTCCATGCCAACAATTTCAATCACTGGCAAATTACTCTATTATTTGTTTCTGATTTGCCTAATTTTTCAAAATGGTTACAAGCTGGTTCCATGGAGAACACATAACAACTGTTCAGCCTACTAGAGCATAGAGATGGACAGGAACATAACATTTGCAGAGCAGCCGTTTTCTTTTTTTTAAAACCCGATCTTTAAGACTGAAGTATACTAGTAGTCATGTTATGTTTGCCACTGGGAAAGCATGAGAGGTCTTGCAATTTACTAAAATCACCTGTCTCCAGAAATGCTTACATCTCAGCTAGGCTACACACTTCTACCTGTAAGTCTGACGTAGATTCACACATCCTTGCATGCATTTGCACTCGTTTTTGTCCAGATAGGTACAACTTTGAGTGAGTACCACTCAGATTAGCATGCTGCTCAAAGGCCAAAGTCTTCTGCCACCGATTTTGGATGGGTACAACTCTCATGTGGACACTGCATTGTTTATGTTAAAAGTGCTCTCTGAAACTCAGATGAAATAAGTGAAGAGTGAGTTTAAACAATGGAAACATACACAAGACATGTTCTTGACAAGCCAGTAAGCACATTTTCTAGAGGAATGAACCAATACAATGTGAGTAGAAAGAGACCTCCACTGAAGTAGATCACACAACATTTGAATGAAATCCACAGAAAAATTATAATGAACTTTACAAACAAGCAGTGGGTGGTCATGCAGATAGAATCTTTTCTTATTTCAAAAGAAAAATAAACAAAGTTCGTATTTTACCAGTCTTAAGCAAAGTCCTTAGGAAGATAGAGGAATCTTCTCTCTGAGCTGCTTTTGCAGAAGTCTGCAGTGACGGCACATTTTCGCATTTGTAGACCGTAAGATTGACACTAGCATGAAGGACCCTTCTGGTGCCAGACACGATCTTCATATGCAACACTTGCTGGGCAACTCTGGGAGATACCGTTCTTTTTGGGAGAGAAGTCTTTGTTTCCCCCGGTACAGGAAGGACATCTTCCCCTACCAGCTTTGCTGCTGTTCTGGAGAAGGCAACCACACATGGGCTCACAGACAAATAGGGTCCTCCCCATGGCAATTGTTTTCCTTAAGCATCCAAGCTCTTCAGAAATGTTATGTGATCTAAAATTATATGTTCCTATATCAAATTTAGCAGATGTTGCTGAATGGCTTATTTTGGTACTACCTGAAGATTTATTTTTCTTTCCCTCCATTGGCACAGTCACCATGGGAACAAACTTTAGATAAATGCCCTCACCACCTCACCATGCTGGGAGCTGATGAATTTCCCTGAGTGTCATCTGAAAGGCAAATCTGGCCTTATGAACCCATGCCCAGGTTATGATGAATCCTTAAATATATTAAGGGCTTTAATATATTTTTTTTTCTAATTCTTTAAGTCTAATAATGCTTCTTTAGTAGTTTTAGTGGTGTCCTCAGCATTTGACAGGCATTTTCTTCATAACTGTTAGAGAGCTTATGAAGAGGATAAGTGGAGAAGGGAGAGTATGTGTTCACATCTTCCCAGCTCCCCAAAGCTGAGAAACTGGTGAGGGGAAGGAACAAGTGCTTGAAAGAAGCAGAAGTACCAACAGCTGCATTGGAAAGAACACCAGATAATCGTATTGCCAGAAAACAAATAAACATGCTAGAAGTACTTCAGGAGCAAGCTATCTTGCTATGTGGATATTTCTAGGTTGTTTACCTCGTTCTGTGGCAGGGTATTAATGTAGCATGTTATAATACCTCTTCAGTAGAAAACAGTTGATAGGACTTGCAAACCCAGATTTTTGTTGTTCCTTATGACTACTCAGTGCCATTCTATCTTATGAAAAATCATTATTTATTATTTACTTTGTCTTGCAAAACAGGCATATACCTTCCAAATCAAACTACTTTCCTAAGATTCAAAAAGGGCATTAGCAACTCATTTAACACTCATACTGAAGCCAAGTGCAGTTTACTCATGAGCTGACACAAAGCAGCACACTCTCTGACAATAGTGCAGTCACAGTGTGCTCTTAATGGCTTGCCTTAGTCATACAGCACCAAAGTGTTTTTCTGTAATTACCACTAAGTTTGCTGTTACAAAACCAGCATCATTCTGCCCTGTTCTAGCTCCTTGACTGTAATACTTCTCTTTTTATTTCACAAATAATCAAAGCGTAGCAAGTGACAACACAATTAATACTGGTTTACTGACACTCAGCCTATTCATGCTGCACAATCCGAGTCTTCTAAATCTTCCAGCAGTCACCCTGCAACTACTCAGATGACAGATAAATCTTCCTTGCTGCCATGTGAGAATTCATGTGCATAGAAGCAAACGCCCTCATGGGTCACACTTGCCATTGCAACTCACTCTTTTCTTAATCTTCTGGTGCTACTTTTTAGAAGTTCTGCAGTTCTGGAGGTGCAAGCAATGCACATCATCCCTGAATTGCCAAGGAAGAGCATCTGTAAGAACATTACTGCTATGATTTCATAAGAAGTACGGGTGTTCCTGCCCCTCATTCTTACAGCAAAAGACCATTCAGGCCCTCCTTCCTGGAGGAGGCAGCAATACAGTCAAAGTGTTTGAGGACAGCTACAGTAGTCTACATTCACGCAGGCAGGCTAAGGCACTTCCAACATACTCCGAGGGTTTGAGGAATGGGTGAGCTTGGAGTCCCCTCTGAAACCTTGTAGACAGCAGAGTTCAATATTAGCTTCACTTGTGCTAGTAACTGAAAGGACCGGGGTTGTTCTCTGCCCCTAAAGACAAGTGGCATGGAACAACATCCATTTGCAAGAATAAATTCTCCCCCTCTCCCCCCCTCCGCCCCCCCAAATAGTGCGCTCTCATCCATAGCATTTATTTGGAAGAGGCACTGGATCTTACTATATCCTGCAATGACAGTTTCAAATGTTTAAGAGTCAAAGATGAGGAAGCCTGGTTCATTTTGTCTCTGGCACCAGCCCTGGGAGTCTATGAGGATCACAGCAGAACAGCAGAGCTGGTAGGCTGGTAGAGTGGCAGAGATTATTTTGATACACCTTTGCAGGACACATAGCTGTGGCATGGATTTTGATGTCAGAATTGTTAAACTCCTTGCTTGCGATTCTTCTTCAAGAGCTTGTGAAACCACAGGGTGACACAGGAGCGTGGTGAATAAAGAAAGATGATGAGACAAGATAAAAATTATTTTGTCATCTTTTTGTCATCTGCATTTCATGTGAACACAGGATCTGAATGGACAAATGAAGAGTGAGTCTGTTCTTCTCAGGCTATCACATGAAAGATGTTTGATCCAGAATTGCCGTCAAAATACCAAATCCTCATTCACAACAGGATAAAACACAATGTAACTACAACTTTGTAAAAGGCCCAGAAGGCCATAACTATGATGCACCACAGAAAGGTGGGAGACTGTCTATCACTGCCAGTGTCACAGGTCCCTGCAACTGAAAGAGATTTATTTATGAGGTGGAATTCCCAGGTGGTGAGAGAAAGTGGATATTGCCTTGTGCTACCAAGAAAGATAAGAAAATGCCAGCTGTTTCTGTTATTCTGATATTGCTGCTCCCAAATCTGGCAATCGGCTTAGCCCTGACTATGTGGACCACCCAGGCACCTGGCAGAGGTTAATGTCATTAGAAACACGGATTATTTATATGGCTTACTATTTTGGCTGTGATCTTTCTCCACATTTTTAAGCAAAGTAAAGAAAAAAAATCTGGAAATCTGCTAAAATTGACATAAAGGGTAAGAAGAAGCATAATTAAGCTCACCACTGTGAATAGCGACCCATATGGTGTTTATGAGGACCCCAGAAACATTGATAGAGCTCCACTGGAAAATATTATCTGCAGATCACACAGTGTGTTTATTTTCCCTGCCCTATTTCTTAGAACACTGATTTATCTTATCTGCATGCAAATAATATAATGATGTGATGACAACTCTATAAAAGTTTTCATCATCTCTTATTTAGCATCTGGGAAATTTCATGTGTCTCTGCCATCTTTAAGCTATTACTTTTCCAGAAATGAGTTAAAGTATGATTCCTAAAAGAGGAGAGATACCATTTATTTCTATGCAGACTCACTTTGCAGCTCGTATATTCCAAATAAAACCCTCTTGGCTTTCACAGCTTTACCTCAAAATCTCTGCAGGACTTGAAACCCAGGTTCATTCAACTTTATTGTGACGCACCAGCTCTCTTTAGCAGTCAGCTTTCATTTACCTCAGCAGGATTAACTGAATCCATTATTTT
The DNA here is from genome assembly GCF_018139145.2 of Gymnogyps californianus. Taxonomy (NCBI): domain Eukaryota; kingdom Metazoa; phylum Chordata; class Aves; order Accipitriformes; family Cathartidae; genus Gymnogyps; species Gymnogyps californianus. The sequence goes on along the minus strand of NC_059472.1, from coordinate 53,259,558 downwards.
CAGCTAACATGCAGTGGCCCTCCTTGATCTTTTGTACATCTCTGCTTTTTTTTTTTTTTTTTTTTAAAGAACTCTCTTGTATTTCTCCACTTAAAATAAAAAGTCATGGAAGTCTTGACGGAAAAGAGTTTGGGGTCACTGTTTGAAATAAACACATCAATATTTAGTTACAAGGAAATACAAGTCAGATGGGAAAGCAGAAAAGTCCTAAGTGTCACTGTTAAATGGTGAGATGGTGATTTCTATCAGAAAGACTTGCTTGCCTTTCAGTTTGTAGGAGGCTTATAAATAAAGTTGTTCACCCATGGTTTGTTCACTTTTGTTTGTTTCCATCCCTTGCAGATCACCGTGACTGTAAATCACACTGCTCAGTCTCACTGCAGGCCGCCTCCAAAGGGCAGCTCTACCTCCTTGCGTGCTCCCTGCCCGGCTCGTTCCCCTATGGTGGCACAAACAATCCTGCGGTTGGACAGCCAACTGGGTCAGATTGTTCATCTGGCTGATAAAATAATATTGGGTTTTTACTCTTTTTTTAATGTGGGATAGATTTTCAACCAGATGAGCTTTTGCAAAATGCCCAATATCAGAAGTGCACAGCCAATTTTCTGTTTTGCTGTTCATTATCTCCATATTGCCCAAAAACTTCAGCTGAGCTCAGCTCTGTAAACGATACATGCAAAGATCCCAGGGCCTTAGGCAAAGCTCCAAGGCTTCTTCTCACCATCCTGGCTGTTAGCCTCTTCCTCTTCTAAAGGCAGTTACATTCATGCCTACACTAAGGCTGCTTTACACCAGGACCTTAATGAAGATGAAATTCAGGCCCACAGCCTCATGCCTTAAGGACTTGCCAGGCACTTCACTGTAGGTGTGTTTATGTTGCACAGCACTGCACCATACAGAGACACCGACAAAAGCCTTGAATAAGCTAGCTCTGATCTTGACACTAGTGGTCAGCCTTGTACTTTCCTCGGACTAATTAGTCCCGCTTTAAAGCAAGATTAATTGCCTCAGGCACAGTGCCAGGCTGAAGTAGTTGTAACACTTCTGTGTCCTGAGCTAATTCGCCAGTGTGACACAGCACTGTCTAGACACACCAGCCTGGACAGAGCTAGTTCTGGTACCTCCGCATGATGTAAACACTCAGTTCCTGTTAGCCAAAATATAGAGCATTTCCAATGCTGTGAGTTGGCCACAAAATAAGGAGATGAGACTGCTATATTAGCTGTTTCCAGAAATGTGCAACCTTTCCCAGCATAGCTCTGATGACTGATGTTTCCTTGTGGCTATTTTTCGCAGGTATAGCTACAAGACGCTACGATGAGAGGTCAAGTTTGGGAAAGAGCATTATGAAACCTTCCATCTTTTCTCTACTACAGCTTAAACTAAATGCACAGAAAATCAGTACCTGATTGTGGCTAGAGTTTCCACACCAGAAAAATCACTGAGACCGTTTGTCCACAGATGGAGCTAGTTGAGACTCTTTCTAAATACTGAATTTGTGCTGGTTGTGCCATTTATACTTTTCACTGCTGTTGTGCTTCTGTTACAAATGTGCTAGGTCCTAAGGAGACCTCTGGGAGAACTTCTGCTTCCAACAAGGCTATGGGCACTCTGTTATGCTCTAGGAACAGAAAAGAAGAAAATCATTCAAGTTTTCCTCATAACCTGTTCATAAAGCGATTTAAGCAAAAATGGAGAACAGCAGCCCTCCAAACTGTTGGTGCTAATGAATATGTATTGCAGTCAGATGAAGATTTGTGAGCAGAGTGCATATGACATCTTTTGCAGAGGGTGCTGCCAAACTTTGGTGAGAGTACCTAAAAAAGCATTAGTTTCATCAAGGGCTACACTGGGGGCAAGTCAGTATCTTGTCTCTTGTATAATTTACAAAGCCATGAAATCAAAACTGTCTCAGCTAAAACGTAGTAGGAAAATTTCAGAGTTTTTTGAGTCTGTCATTGTTCCTCCAAACCTGACATACAGGAAAAGCTGCATATCAGTTGTTTGACTGTTAAACAACATGTACATCTTATATCCAACTTCTCACCAGTGCTTTATTATCCAAGGACAGCTAAAAGTAAGGCATTTTGCATATAGAAAGTTATGGATATGAAGGAGCCCTTCAGTGTCAGTTCACTCCTTCAGAGATGTGGATGAAAAAGGACAGCTACCTCTATTCTGCTTCCCTTTCATCAGCACCATGGCCACGACCCTTGGTCATGACCACAGCAATCTGAGATGCTGTAGAGGGAAGGAGGTGTTCCAAGAGGTTAGTTTAAAACATATTGTTGAGGCAGTGGTTTCAGGTAACCCTCACGAAGCATATACTGTGACTTTGCCCCAATCCTAGCTCAAAACTTAGATTTCATGGAGCCCCTAAGCTGGAAGAGAAGGCTCAGGGATGGCTGTGGCTTCAAAAGCATGGGCGTTGCTGCATTGCCAAGGTCAGCACACTGCCCTAGAAAGTTCTGAAAGGAGGCTAGCTTTTCTTGTCTAGGTAGATTTAGGGCTTGGGAGTTTAGAGGCTTAGATTTTCCTTCTCTAGGGCAGAAAAGGCTAGCTCAAGTGTTCTACAAACAAGGAATAATATAATGAGTTGAGCTCAAGAAGGGCCAGAAAATCTCTAAAAGGTTTCCTTCCTTCCTCTCTTTCTCTCTTCATCACTTTCTTCTGCCCTTCTAACCTCCCACACTCCCTTCCTTGTATAGAGGTAATATCACCAAACTAAATATGGTAGGAGACCTCTAGAATGAAGGTAAAATAATATAAAATGAAATGTTTTCACCTTCAGCATGGATGCAATCTGCCAGGCTGCATTTTATTTACTCATTGCTTACATCAGTTGGCTTCTGTGCTTTTAAGTATGTAGAAATAGTAATTTATCGGTAAAAATAATTCAACAAGGTGTTGTTTGAGAGCGCTTGCTATGACTTGCTATGCGCTCTGATGATTATAAGCTTTTTACATGTCTGAAATGAGAGCTTTGTGTCATAAAAGCCTCTCTGTGAATTTGTGTAACTGAGCTCTACAGGTATAGGGTGTGGATAGAGAAATAGTTACCAAAAAATAGCAGGTCAAAGAGAGGAAAAAATACATCCTGAGAGGTAGTGTATGAAAGCCTCCCAAGAGCTCATAAGCTTTGGAGACTAGTTGTCCTGTTGGATTCATCAGAGCTGATAAACTTAGGACACCACAAACCAGCCAGATCTGCACAAGGCCACCAGCACACACCACCATCAACAATGGCTCGTACAAATCCAACTACATCCAAGAAGGATTTTAGGTGCTCTGTTCAGAGAAAGACTATAGGATTATACATATGCCTGATGAAACAAGGGACCGCTTGAGGGATTTGCTGTCCCTCTGCTTCTGAGTCGTCACCTGGGTCTGGCCCCTGAGCTGCTGCTCCAGCTGGGCAGCCGCGAGTGACAGTGGGAGTCTGCCTGTGAACTATGTGAGGGAATAAGCACCATGGGAACAGTTTTCTGCTGTTAATAATAACAGCAATCTGATACTGTTAACGATAACAGCTTGGTTATTTAAAGGTGTACCCATAAGCACTGGTTGTGACATGTGTCTCCCTTGACCTGACCCCCTGTCAGGGAAAAGAGAACGTGCAACACCTGTACATTGGTTTGGGGCAAACCTTGTGAAATAAGAGTTCAAGTACAGTAAGTAAAGAGAAAAGTCACAGAATGGTGCATCTGCAACATCTAAAAAACCTTTCTACCACCCTGAGCTCTTAAGTAATGTCGTGACAGTAAATTTCAGGTACCTGAGCTGAAGAGGTTACTTTCCTTCCTGGGGTGCAGGGTCTCCTCAGCTACCACGACTCCATCCACAAAACTGTGAATAGGAGAAGAGAATTCACAGAAGGTTTCCATATACACTGACAATGCAGAAGAGTGAAAAATCTGAGCAAACAGGATGGTCATCGATAGTTCCTCCATCCTTTCTCCATGCACTTCAAACCTGGCTTCTTTCCACAGCCTCCACCAGCCAGCCCTGACATATATATTGATATATATAAGGTTCTGTGCAATAAGAAGCCCATAATTTGGGCCAGAGGCCCAGTCTGAGGTCAATCTGCTGCATTCACAGGAAGGCTTACAGGCTTGCACTGTCAGTGGTGACTCTTAGGCTCACCTTCTGCATCCTGCAGTGGCCAACTCTGGAGTTCAGCGCTTACCCTCAGCTCCAGAAGGTATGGGAACAACTCCTCAACAGCACTGGAATGATCTTCCCCTTGCTGCTGGGTTAGACAGCAGCAGCTGCCTATTTCAGTTTTGTATTTATTGCTTCTGGAATGAGTTTACTTCTCACTTTAGGCAACAGTGCTAAAATCTGGACAATCTGAGAATATCTGGTGGGGGGTGAACAAACTTCTTCTCAAACGTGATTTCTGGGGGAAAGGTGGTCTTTTAGGTTTAAAAAAAATCTTTTATTAAAATTTAATCACTTTTAATTTTTATATGACTGATCACTCTCAATACACTGTGAACTTCTGTCTAATCAAATATTTGCGTACCTACTTAACAGACACCAGATTAATCTCTCACTTGTAAGACAGCATTTGAAAATGTGATAGTGGTTTGTGTCACACATCTTGAACTCCTCCCGGGTCCCAAGTGCCAGAACCATGACATTCAAAGGATGTTTTCCTGATGAAATGTGTTAATACTTTACCATATGTAGCCACTCATGATGAATTGCTTTGGCATTCACTGTAAGAACATTAACCAAGATGAACCCATTTGGTGTTAATGTCAGTGTAATATATAGCTCCCTGGATAACCCCTTGGAGTTTAACATTCATTTAGAAAACACTTTTTCAAAAGAGTTTTATACTATGCTTTCATGTTTTAGAATTAGCAGACAAGCCCTTTTGTATTATATTTTTCAGTTCTGCCTAAATGCTGTGCTCACTGGCTAACCTGCTTTTCAGGACTGAAATCTCTGTTCTCGAGGGAAAGCTTGAATGGCAGTCCTACAACGTACTGTAAAATCACACATATAGATGGATATAATGTAGTCTCTGTTAAATGGCCTTGAACTGCTACATACATCACCTGATTCATACATCCAAATGTCTCTCTTCCATATTACTTATGCCTTTGCTTGTATTACTGTCTTCTAAAATGGATCATATATACCCAAGCAACAAACAGATCTTTATTCCTTTCTTGATTACTATCTAGTCCATGTTTTTTATCTGTGTCAGCCCTTTTCGTTAGTCAAGTGAAAGAGTGTTATGTTTTATTTAATTTATAATTTGGAATGCACTTCTGGAAATGCTGGAAAAGCACCTCTCCATGCTCTACTTTCCCGCCCCTACTAGAAGGTCTGGTACACACTGCTAGCACCACATGGTCTAGTGCATTGTGCATGGTACACGGTCCAGCCTGTGGGGCAGTAACAAATTGCTGTGTGTGTGTGTCACTGGAGTACTGTGAGGAGACACTGTAGAGTTTTGCCTGTGCTACCCAGGTACAGGAGGAACAAAATTTCTGTGCCAGAGTGTAAATCATATTTAGATGAGATGAATCCTTCTTGGACTCCGATAACAACACGGCCATTCAGGGATAATTGCTTGTTTATAAAGATGTTTTGTGACTGAGCAGTTAGCCAGATTTTAATCCATTCAAGGTGTTCTATTCCCCATCAAATGCCAGGTAGTGCTAGGTCAACAGCCTAATTTCATTTAAAAAAAAAGAAGTTAATATGACAAGATTTATTTTCCATAAGCCATGTTGATTGGTATTAATGATATTACCATCCATTAACTCTCCTCAATCAGTTGTTGCATTATTTAGTCGGTGATCAACATCAGGACAGATCATCCCATTTGTCCTTTTAAAAATGTTGTCATGTTTTCTTTCTTGCAGTTTCCTGGGACATCCACTGAGTTCCAAACTCCTTGAAAATTGATATTACTGGCCCAGAGAGCTTGATCAGCATTTCAAAGAGCGAATTTCAAGTTAACTATGCCCACCTATTAAAAAATTCTTCAGAATATCATAGTTTTACTATGTGTTCAACATTTTGATACGTTACTGTTGAAAAGGAATTTATTTCATCATCATGATCTGGGACATTAAAGTCATCACCTTTCCCCCTCATACATACAGAAGAGAAATGTTTGCTGAACACTCCCATCTTTTCTCATGATTATTGATTGCTTTTATAATTTTCGTCTACTAACGGACCTCTACTGTATCCCAGGGACAATGAGCTCAGCTGCCCAAAGAACTGCAATCCTAGATTTTTTTTCTTTCTCAAATATATTTGACAGATCAAGAAAAAAAACCTAAGAACTGTCCCAAGTGTCCAAGATCTCCTCTAACTGGTCTTAATTATGAGAGTTAGGTAGGTCTCCATGTGTTCCTTGGCTTGTCCTATTAATGCTCTAGCTTCTAAATTATAATATTATTAAAAGCTTTGTCTTTTGTTCCACAACCTATATACATATATTTTCATAGTTGCTTTCATTTTTCTTCTAAAATAGGTTTTGTTCTTTGTTTTTGTTTTCAGCCAGTGTGACATTACCTCTGGATTCTTGATTTATCATGGATAAATAGACTTTTTTGAACATTAAATAAAACATTCTTCAGCTTTTCCTGACACATTTTTGTTGTTGTTGTTGTTTATTTATATTATTGTGGTCAGTTGACCCTGGCTGGATGCTAGGTGCCCACCAAAGCCGCTCTATCACTCCCCTCCTCAACTGGACAGGGGAGAGAAAATATAACGAAAGGCTTGTGGGTCGAGATAAGGACAGGGAGAGATCACTCAGCCATTACCATCACGGACAAAACAGACTCCACTTGGGGAAATCAGTTTAATTTATTAACAACCAAATCAGAGTAGGATAATGAGAAATAAACCCCAAATCTTAAAAAAAACACCTTCCCCCCACCCGTCCTTTCTGCCCAGGCTTAACTTTATTCCTGATTTTCTCTGCCTCCTCCCCCCCAGTGATGCAGGGGGACGGGGAATGGGGGTTGCGGTCAGTTCATCACACGCTGTTTCTGCCGCTCCTTCCTCCTCAGGGGGAGGACTCCTCACACTCTTCCCCTGCTCCAGCATGGGGTCCCTCCCACAGGAGACAGTCCTCCACGGACTTCTCCAACGTGGGTCCTTCCCATGGGCTGCAGTTCTTCACTATGTTCTCAGAGCGGTGCTACCACCGTTGCTGATGGGCTCGGCCTTGGCCAGCAGTGGGTCCGTCTTGGAGCCAGCTGGCATTGGCTCTGTCGGACATAGGGGAAGCTTCTAGCAGCTTCTCACAGAAGCCACCCCTGTAGCCTCCCTGCTACCAAAACCTTGCCACGCAAACCCAATACAATTATTTATACCAACTGATTAGGCTTATAACTATTTTTAGCTTTGTGAACCTCATTCTTGAAGAACTGAGCATATGTGTTGCTGGTTGGCACTTCATTCTGTTTGTGATATAATAAATGTAACCACTGATTTAATCAGATCTCTGATGAATTCCTTTTTCTCTGTCATAACAAGGTCCACAAAGTTGAATAGAACTTCTCCTGAAGCTGAATGTTTTCATCCAGAGTCTTTAAGAAATCCAGGCAATGTTTTAGTACTGCCAGTGCGAGACCCTCAGCATGTGTCAGAGGGTAATTGTCCAAAATAACACAGTGATTTTCATTTTATGATGTACTGAGAAGTGCTTAAGCAGTGTTTGACTAAGGGGATCAATGCAGGCCAGAGTAATGTGTCTGTCACAGTACTCTTAGGAAATAGATACCCAACAAACATCTCACAAGCATACCTCTGAAGAAAGGTGAGGCACAATGAGGATGTGTCTGCACCTGCAGAAGATGACAGAGTTGCTGTTATGCATGAAGAGAAATTCTACTTCCTTTTACTATTTTAAAATAAATTTCCTTTAACAGATGCATTTTCATTTCATCTAAGACCCAATTTTGCCAGTTTCTCTTGAACAGTGATAGGGATTCCAAATACAGAATTAAGCAAATGGTGTAAATACACTACAAACTATTTTCACAAATCTTTTGCATTCATTTTCCTCCCAACTTTGAGCAGGATTTTAAAATCAAATGTTAAAATATTCAAAAGGAAAGATTCAACTGGAAGATTTGTCATTCTGTTGGCTGGGATACATAAAAAATACCACCAAATCAATGACTAGCACATTATGAATAGCACAAATTCCAGACAAAATACTGGAAAATAAATCCAAGACCACAAATTAGTTAAAAAGTAAACTCAGCAATAATTTTCAGAGATAAAGATGTCCAATAACTTAGTTCACTACCAAAAGATCAAACAAAGGAAAAAAATCCCACTACTCCTCCAAACCGATTCATTAGTTCTCGTCTGTAGCCATAAATAAAAAAGAGGAAAACTAAAAAGACTAATGTATGTTATCTTCTCTCCTTTTCTGAAGAAAGCCTCAGCATAAGTCCATATATGAAGATTATAAATGAACCCACAGAGGAAAAGATAGGGGAGTCCAAAAGTAATATTCTTTCTCTTCTTGGAGGTTATCAGCAAGATAAACAGCAGCCTTCTTGTTGCATATAATATGACTTCATCTGGGTGATTAGTTCACAATGGTGTATAAATCCAAATTACTGTTGGGTAGGACAAATTTCTCAGACGTGTTGTCATTAGAAATGTTATATTCCGTATGGAGACTGTAGATAGTATAATGATCCCAACAGAGAAACAGGATGACTACTTGGGATGACTTAGGAAGTCTTTCCTTTGAAGTTTCATTCTTTCACCCTTCCTCACCTCAGCCATTCTCTAAGAACCACGACAGAGACTAACAACAATCCCTCTGGTCTTTGTCAGGAAATCTGTACAGTAGGAAGAAACTCAGACAAAGTCTGCTGAACTTGTTTCATAATGCACATGGGCAGCTGTGAACTTTGCGCCTTCCTCGGCACGGAGGAAGGCCAGATTTTCATTCAAAGACATTCTGTGGAAAAACACCAGCCGAGGCATTGCCTGTGGCAGCACTGGAGCGACAGGCTGGCGAGGCAATGCCTCTTTTATGTACAGGTGAAACTAGAGCTGGCAAAACAAAGTATGTATTTGCAAGACATTTTTTATGGTTTGTATTTATCTTTTATTCTTTTCCCCTTTATGGACATATACATAGTGGTGGTTATGGGTAGCAAACGTTGCCAACAAAGATGTTGTCTGTGTCATTTTGCCTGAGATTTTGCTGAAGTCTTATTCTGTATTTGATAATTCATAGCATTCATTTCTATCAATATCTCTTTAGTGAATCCTAATTAAGGTTTTGTTTGTCTGTTTTTCTCCTACAATGCCAACTTTGGGGCTTTAATTTTATACTGAAGTCAATTTAATCTACTTCTTAGTCTTTGATCCCATTGCATAGAAACTTTCTAACTGGAGTTTTTTCACTGCTGTTAGTCCAGTCTTGAAGAAAAGTTTGTGTGTGGCAGGGAGGTTGGGAGTGCCTACTGCTCCTTGGGCTGTCCAAATGGTTCTGGTGGCAGGGCATTTTGCAAGATCACGCACCCCATCCGACACTTTCCTCACCTATGGCCTCACTCTTTCCATCGTGTTCTAATGCAACAGCTTGCTCATGCAGGGGCTGCTGCCCCTTGTGAACCTGTGAACCTGATCATGGTGTTGTAACTCCAGGTTGGCGCAAAGAGGGGTGACTATGCCATGGCACTTAACCTTTATGTTCCAGTTGACACCAAAGCATGTGTGCCATGGACCCTCCTGTTTCTTATAGCCAAAGTACAGTGCATTTGAACACCTGCAGCAACTCTAATACTACACGGATGAAGAGAAAGTATTGTGCATGTGTCCTGCCCATCTCCAATCAGATCTCAGGAGAGAAAGTCCACTCCCCACGCACAGACCCATGTCAGAGGTGAAAGTAAAGGGAGAGAGATTAAGTCAGGAGGTATATCCAAGGTTGTCATCCCAAGGTTCTCATCTGAAAGAAGGAATGACTCAAACAGCTCCAGGTCAAAATACTTAACTATTGCATTACATTATTTTAGTGGTGGAAAGTCACTATTACAACTTTGCTACAATGCAGTTGGCTGGCTCTGTGGGTCAAAATATACCAATATGTGTCAATATGCACCTTGGGACCCCGCACCATGAACAATGCTATAGGGTGCTGCCACAGCTGCCAGAATAACATCAGCGATAATGATGTTGGAAGACCATGGGAGACACTCAGACCTTTCTGTAACTCACTCAGCAGTAGGTAGATTGTGTGAATGCTGGATCCACAGATACTGCAGGAGTTGTAGCAAAGTGCTATCAACTGTACGAAACAGGAATATGCCAGAATGTAAGGTCTTTTCTGAGACTATTTGAATGTGAAGATGACATTTTTCCACCTTTGAAAACTACCTTTTGCTTTGTGAAAGCTAGAAATCACTTGCACCTTCTGCAACCCGTGACATGACTGTTTTTTTCATTTTTTGATGCAGCAGTAACTTTTTTTGCACAGCTCTGCACACGAATGCATTTGTAAACCAGCGTGGGATGGGGTGGCTGTTAAACTGGATGAATTTGTGGCTGAGAATTTGGAGGACACTTATGAAAAAATACATGTAGGGTGCATTCCAGAGTGAGAAAAGCCACAAAACCTGATCTCATATTTAATATAAAAATACAAACTGCCTTTCTTATCGCATGCTGTCAGAAATGCTGAGACAATCTATGGGGATGGAGAGCTTGACAAGACATGATTGGCTGTCAGTGGAAGGTGTTTGCTTGTTGAGTTTCAAAGAGTTGCTTTACCTCAGAGTCTTCGTCACAGGTATTATTCTGGGAAGCCTACACTTTAGTAGTGAGCAAGTATGCCCTTTTCGTCTTTGCCTCATGGGACATATCGTCATACTCAGATACTGACCTCATTCTTTTTTTTGCTACACTTATCTACAATGCTGCAGTTCATTTCAGGTATCACTGAAAAGCACAGTGGCTTGTGTGAAGTGGCCGCATGAAGGTATTTTATTCACTGTTGCCTGCCAGGTTCCTCTGCTCCAGGTTCCTTTGAACCAGACTTCTGCAGGAAGAACTGACTCCAGAACTGACTTTCTATGCATCCCTTTATGAGATAGAATCCATATTTAAAAACAAAACAAAACAAAACAACCTGACTCATTAAATATGAAGATTCTTCAAGACTGGTTTTTTTAGGGTCTGTGGGCTGATACATGTCTCTTGACAAAAGTGAACTTGACCCATTAAGTATTTAGGTAATTGCAAATGCAAGACATGACTTCAGTCCAGACTTTTGAAAATTTGCACTTGGAAAGGATGAACTACGTCAATTTTTGAGCAAAAACATTTTGCAAGACAGAACTGATTGTGATTTTTTTTTCTTAAACTTTAGATTACAAACTTGACAGACAAAATAACAAACAAGTGATTTTTTTCCTTTTTGCAGAGTTGCATATAGTATTATTTCTACACAGTCTACCCTAGTGAATGAAATGTTATTGTCATATCAGATAACATAACCAGAAGCAGTTTGGGAAGCAGGAGTGAAGGAGAGAGAGAGAGAGAAGACGAAGGGAAAGAGAAAGATACAGTGGATAAAGCAGAAGAAAAGACAAATTAAGAGATGCAAAAAAGGTAATTGGGACAGGAAATGTTGCAGACAAAAGGAAAGGTATGAAGGTAGAGATAAATGAACTAAGGAATGAAAAGATGCAGTCTTACAGCAGTCAGAGGTGTGACTTTGTAGCACGCCTAGGAAAGTGAAAAACAAGTGTAAAGCAGACAGATTATATCTAATTTAACGTTCCTCCCTGTGCTGTAATCATGCCTCCTGACTACACTGTGGGTATTCTGAAGCAGGGAAGTATTAAGACCTTTGGTCATTCATGTATTGCAAAGATGGGGTCTTTGTTCCCTAGAATGCATTGAACTTTTTTTATTTTCTGAAAAGAAAGGGAAAGGGAAGGAGGGAAAGGGAAAGGGAAAGGGAAAGGGAAAGAAAAAGGGAAAGGGAAAGGGAAAGGGAAAGGGAAAGGGAAAGGGAAAGGGAAAGGGAAAGGAAAAGCACACAACCTGGAAAAGTTTCACAGGCTTTTACTCTCAGGGCTGGGTTTTCCCTCTTTTCTAACAGTGTAAATATATGTTGGCATTCTGCAGAAAAGTCAAAACCATGAGCTGTTTCTGTTGTGTTACCCTACGAGCTGCATCACAAAAAGGCCTTACTTCTTACTGTGCACTTCTTACATTGCTGTTAAACATAAATATTTCAGTGGTTACTGGTTGTATTTATTCAACTAATTGTTTAGTTCTACTGTATTCCTCAAATCTCTGTAATTTAAGCCCTGTCTGACATCTATTCAAACAAAAAGAAGACAGGGAAATCCTGAGGTGATTCAAATATCGACTTAGAGCAATCATGGTTGTGCATGCAGTCAATACTGACCTTTTCCATTTGGAGAACTTCAAGGGGAAAAGAATAGCTGTTTTTTCCATTGTAGTTTAACTACTAAAGTAATATACACAGTGTCTTCTCATGTACATGGGAAGTTTTAGTGAGAAACAGGGGACCAGTAAGTGTTTTTCATCCTCACAGCACCTAGAAGCTATAAGATACTAAATTTCATGTCCACTCTTTTTTTTTGTGCCCAACTGCTTGATCTTTATAGTGTAGGTGGTATACTCTTGATGTCCAGAAACATATTCTGTGGTGATTATAAACTATCCCATTCTAAAAACCTGTGTTAGATTGGATATTAACATGTCTCACAACAGCAAGCTTGGCACTGGGGATGATGACACCTGAAAATACATTTAATGGGAATATTTTGCCTCCCAAAGAGCTTTCCAAATTTAGGCTACTGAGATCCCCAAGTGACTTTCATGTCCCTTATCTGCTTCCTCCCCCTCAGGCATGCTTAAACACCAAAGTGTAGGGACAGCTGTCACAACAGACAGTTACCACAAGGTACAGAGATGCCAGCTAGATAAAGAGCTTCCTCTTATCAAAAAGACTTCTTTGTTGGCTACCTTAGGCCCATTTATGACCACTTTAAACTTCCTGACCTGTGATAAGTCATCCTAGCAGGTTAGAGAAGCCATACTGAAGTATTTAAAAGATTATAATACATGGCATGCTGCTCTCCAAATTCATTATCTGAAATTTGCTCCTCACGATCACTGGGAAAAAAATGCAAAGAAATAGTTTGGCTGTGATGGTCTAGATTTATCCCTAGTATGATTTTGCTGATATCAGTGAAAAAACTAATTCCCAGGTTAAATGCTTCTGTGAAGTTACATGAAGGATAGGTTTGGCTGTAGACACCTACTGTTAAGTTTTTTTGTAATTAAATAATTATCAATGAAATGTCAGTGAAGAAAAGACTGAGTTGAGCACTATAGAAACAGGAAATCAGTACTTGTAGGAGGAGAATGTTTGTATCAGAGAGATCAGCATTTACAGAAATGTCAGCCCAAGTTTCTTCCGGGGGTGGCAGGGCTTTACATCTCTGAGCTAAAGACTATGACAGTAGGCTGCTCCTGAAGGTGTTGATGTATGTACATCTTCTCTTTGAAAGGGAGAAGACAATAAACACAACATAGTCCTGTCAGGAGGAAAACATTTTTGCACATGCTCTGACATATGCTTAACTCTGAAAATAACTGGAGTAGCAGTTTGAAGGGGATCCAGTGATTGACTGATCTGACATGGAAAGATCTAGCTTTTATTTCTGCCTCAAGTGTTTTTCGATAAACCTCAGAAGAAGGATAATGAATTGAACTATTCAGATGTACAAAATATTCATTTTTCCAGTTTTGTATTTGCTTTTTAAAATATTTTTGATTATGAGGATTCTATTGGGAAATTTAAATTTTACATTTCAGAGACACTTTGGCTCATGCTATCTCACTCTCAGCAGTTCTGTAGATAAAAAAGCAGTCTGCTGACCTTTCACACGCTAAAAAAAGTATCCTAAAAACATTCTCATATAGCAGCAAGTTAAAAACGAGCATCTTCAGAATTACTTGTTGTAGCTACAACTATCATTTTCATTGTTAGTCTGCATGAAGCATCGCCTTGAATATATTTACTTAATTATAATGCAGTCAGTGGAATGTCAGGATTTCAATACAGGTTTATCTACTGGGCTACGTCTAATGCAGAACAAATGCTTACTGAGTGTTTGAGGTGCATCAGAGCATGGAACCAGCATTTTTTATTCCCAGAGCAAGGCAGAGAGTTAAATATCTTCATCACTATTATGGGAAAGGGAAGGGAAGGGAAGGGAAGGGAAGGGAAGGGAAGGGAAGGGAAGGGAAGGGAAGGGAAGGGAAGGGAAGGGAAGGAAGGGAAGGGAAGGGAAGGGAAGGGAAGGGAAGGGAAGGGAAGGGAAGGGAAGGAAAGGAAAGGAAAGGAAAGGAAAGGAAAGGAAAGGAAAGGAAAGGAAAGGAAAGGAAAGGAAAGGAAAGGAAAGGAAAGGAAAGGAAAGGAAAGGAAAGGAAAGGAAAGGAAAGGAAAGGAAAGGAAAGGAAAGGAAAGGAAAGGAAAGGAAAGGAAAGGAAAGGAAAGGAAAGGAAAGGAAAGGAAAGGAAGAAGTAAAAGAAGAAAGGAAGAAAGAGAAAGACAAAAAGACAAAGAAAGAAAGACAGAAAGAAGGAAAGAATGACTGACCAGCTGGCCAGAACTAGGGGACTTTAAAAATAAAGAATCAAAGAAAAAATGTGTAACAGAATGAAAATGGCAAAGCTAAATCAGTGTGTACAGTACAGGTAAAAAGAAGCAATGCTGTCTGTTTCCATGGGCAGCATTGATAGTATCTGAGAAACTACAGCTTTTGAAGACAGAAGTCAGACAGGTCTGGACCTTCTGTTAGATGGAATAATAGGACAGATAAACTAACGAGCCTCTGGCCTTTATCATTCCAGTACTCTCATGTTGCTTGGGTGAAAGTTACTGATAATAACCACCTCTGAGCTAGGGCAGTGACTTCTAACGGGCTACAGGCTAATTCACTCCTTTGCAGCAAAGGCATAGATTTATCCTGTCATAGCCTGTGTAAAAGGGACACTGGATCTTCTTGTGATGCTCAGACACAGTCCCCTCTGCAGGCCCTAAGAGGCTTTCCCAAGAGATATGATCGAGGTCTGTGTGCTACTTGCCCAGTTTGGCTTTTGTGAAAACACACTATGTACTGATTCTTTCACTAAAAGTTGCATCAAAAAAAAGTGTTCCTTCGCAAAACTGGCCCTCATGGCTACTGCAAGAGTAACAGGCCAGCAATACAATTTTCTATTTCTGTTTTCTGTAGTACTTATTTTACTCTACTAGAACTGGCTTGAGGTAGGGGAGAGAGAGACTGCAGACCATAGTAGAGTGCGTAACAGTCTGTGTGCAGACCTGGGCACTGCCTCTTAACAGCTAATGATATAGGTATCAGTGAAGAAATCAACATCTCTGAAGAAAATACAGGGTTTTGAGAACAGTATCTAAATCAAATCAAATGCTCAAGTAGAAATAAATGATCATGGATATTACACACTAATATAGAAGCAATCAAAGGAAACTGCTTACATGACAAAGGAGAACACTGAATATTAGGGTAGAATTTTTCATTATTCTTCATCACCACTGAAAAAATCCATTTCTTTCAAGACACAAAGGAATAATAATAATAATAATAATAGCAACAGTGTTAGTCCTTCATCTTTTATTTCTTAGCTATGTTTCAAAGTAGTATTGGCAGCTAAAAAATAAATTCAAAACTTGCCAAGAACTTTTAGCAAACAGAAGAAATAGAAAAAAAAAGCAAGCTAGACTCAGTGATAATCCTAACTAAGAACACACTTTACAAGCACAAAAGGGCATACAAGTAAACTATTTTTAATTATTTGTTTATGTACCAAAATAAGAAGCCAGGTGACTAGAAAGAAGATTTGGAAATGCAAAGTGAGAAATGAGGAATAAAAGAGAGATCGTTGTTGACTGAGGCTTGCTAGGAGTTTATGCAATGGAATTCAAAATTTAATGTCTATGACTTGTTCCAAAAGGAGAATGGTAGAAATTTGGATGGAATTTTTTTTCCTTTTCAGAGATACTGTTATCTGTTCCAGAGTCCTGGATGGTTCAGGACCACAAGTCCCCCAAAATTTTGAGGGTTAACATTTTAAGCAATAAAACAGGACAGGCTTAAAAGGCATCTCTTACTGACTTTCTGACCCCTCAAGAGAGGTAAATGACCATGTGCAATGTGTAGGAAAAAAAATCTTTGTTTCATGGACTGCAATCTACAGGGCGTCTGTAGATTACAAACCACCCTTAAGCAGTAATTTTCTGATACAGAATGTTCTGTAGGCTGTATGAGGTAACCAAATATTAGCTACAAATTGGCAGATATTCTTTCTGGTAGGAAAAGAATTAATCACTCACCTAAAAATTAGCAGTGGTCTAAGTGCCAGAGATGATGATCATGTGGTTATATTTATTTTATGCAAATAAGTTGTGGTGCCCTTCCACTTAAAAAGGAGTCAATACAAAACACAGGTAGTCACTGACTGGGAAATCAACTGTGTTCCAAAGGTCCCATGAGAAGTAGCCAGTGTCATTGGGAGGCTGCTCCCTATCACCTGTGAAAGGTCACAGCAACTGGGGAATCTCCCTGATGAAAAAGGAAAATGTCACACACCTCTTCAGGAAGAAAAGCATGAAGGACTTGGGAATTACAGGCTGGTCAGCCTAATCTCAGTCCCTGGGAAGTATGTAAAGCAAATCCCCCTGGAAATCATATCCAGGCATATGAAGAAGAAGACTGGGAACAAGTGGGTGATTTGGAACAGCCAACATTGATTTACCTTGGGAAGTTCATGCCTAGCCAACTGGATTGCATTGAGGTGGCTGTCTTGGTGGATGAGGGAGAACAGTAGGTGTTACTGTCTGATTTTAGTAAAGCTTTCAGCACTAACTATCCTTATAGTCAAATTGGAGAAATATAGACTGGATGGATGAACTGCAAAAGGCAGGCAAAACTGGCTGGTCACCAGGCTCAAAGGGTAGTGATGAACAGTACCAACTCCAGCTGGTAACCAGTTACTAACAGCATTCTTCAGAGGCTGGTATTGTTTAACGTCTTCATGAACAATTTGGAGGATGTGACAGAATGCATCCTCAGCAAGCTTGCAAGCTTCCCCAAATTAGGGGCATATTCTGGAGGGAAGGGCTGTCATTCAAAGGGGCTTTGACAGGCTGGAGAAATGGGCTGCTAGAAGTTCAGCAAAGACAAATGCAAAATCTTCCACTGGGAGTGGAATAACCTCATGCAACAGGACAGGTGGGGGGACAGAATGGCTAGAAAGCCTGGGAGTCCTAATACTCAACAGGCTGGATATGAATCAGGAGTGTGGCCTTGCAGTGATAAAGGTAACCACATATCAACGTGAATTAGTGGGAGTGTAGCTGGCAGGTTGAGGGAAATGATTATTTCTCACTGTTCAGCAACCCATGAGACCTCCTCTGCAGTACTGTATCCATTTTGGGGTACCATGGCAGGGAAGATATTGATATATTGAAGCAAGTCCAATGGAGGGCCACCAAGATGGTAAGGGGACTGGAAAACAGGATGTATGAGGAAAGGCTGAGAGAAATGGGTTTATGCAATCTGAAAAAGATATATCTAAGGGTCTTGAACTATCTTGAACTGTCTTCATCTATCTAATGGTGGAGTCTAAAGAAAATGGAGTAAAAGGACAAGAGGCAGCAGATACCAACTGTAGGGTAAAAACTGTCAATTAGTTGTTAGTAAAAAAGTCACTGTATGGGTTGCTCAGAGAGGTTATGTAAAGTCCGTCTTGAGTTATTTAAAGTTCAATTAGACAAGGCTCTAATTTAACCCTGAAGTTGGATCTTACTTTTTGAGTGGATCCCTGTTTTGACTGGGGAGTTGAGCTGGGTGACCTCCAGAAGTCACTTACAAAGTATGTGATTATATGATTATATTTATTTGCAGTTATTCAACTTGTGGCACAATCAGTAACAGGATCGATTTTCAGTTTGAGCAGGAAATTACTTTATTCAGTCAGCACCTAAAATGCTGACATTCCCTAAGAAAAAAGACTTTCAGTGGCCTGAGTAGAGTTAAAAACTAACCTCCTGATGACTTTAATTGTCAAGAAATCCTTGGAGAGAGGAGCAGGGAGAAGTGTGAACATGAACAGACACCCGACAAGGCTGGGCTGTGACAGGGAACGTAAATCCCCAGATCCAGATTCTCCTCCATGACAGCAAACCTGAGGACTTTGTCCCCAGCCTTGGGCAATAAGACTGACAGCTTGACAACTAACTGATTCGGAGACTGAGAACCCTCTTAGAGCTGATGTAAGCATGGGTTGTTATAACTGATTTTATTTTCTTTCTGCACAGAGTTGTCTCTGAAGCCATTGTAACTTTGTATTTGGAAGGTGTGTGCGAGTATCACCATTTTCCTAAGATAAGAACTCAAGAGTGGCTGTACTGGGTCAGATGAAGTATCCCACCTAGCATGGATCCTGGCACTGACCGTGGCCCATAGGCAGTGCCTGCGGGAAGGCAGTCCCATTCCCTTCCAGATTTTATGGCGCTCCTCCTCCAGATATCTGCTCCACAGTCTTTTCTGAATGATATGCACAATGCACCTCTTTTCTTGTCTAGCCAAAATAACTTTGGGACCTCTTTCCAACCCAGGGGCAAGGTACCCTGATGGGCCAAGCCTCATTCTGCCATAATGGTACAGGCCATTTAGGTTATCATTACGAAGAGCCCTCAGGGAGATGTGGGTATGGAGTGTTATGGTATATGCTCCCCCGATGCATGTCCTTTCTGCAGCAGGAGTGGTGCGCACTAAGGGCTCCAGCTGATGCTGCTTTTCCAGATCATCTTATGCAGGCTGCACTTCTCTTCATGTCTTTTTATCTATACCCAAGGCTGTAGGGGAGTCTTGAGACCTCTTGCTCCTCATCTTCCTGGCCCTGCTGAAGTTAGCTCTTCGCAGCCACAGCAGAAGCAAGGTTTGCAGAGGGGCTTTTCCAAGGACGGCTTTTTCCAGCCCTTTGTACATTCGCATTTGTGCTGGTTTCGGATGGGATAGAGTTAATTTTCTTCATAGTAGCTAGTATGGGGCTGTTTTGGATTTGTGCTGAAAACAGTGTTGATAACACAGGGATGTTTTCATTATTGCTGAGCAGCGCTTACACAGAGTCAAGGCCTTTTCTGCTCCTCACCCCAGCCCACCAGTGAGTAGGCTGGGGGTGCACAAGAAGCTGGGAGAGGACACAGCCAGGACAGCTGACCCCAACTGACCAAAGGGATATTCCATACCATATGATGTCATGCTCAGCATATAAAGCTGGGGGAAGAAGAAGGAAGGGGGGATGTTCGGAGTGATGGCGTTTGTCTTCCTGAGTAACCGTTATGCGTAATGGAGCCCTGCTTTCCTGGCGATGGTTGAGCACCTGCCTGCCTATGGGAAGTAGTGAATGAATTCCTTGTTTTGCTTTGTTTGCACGAGCAGCAACCCATAAGTTAACTCAACCCATGAGTTTTCTCACTTTTACTCTTCTGATTCTCTCCCCCATCCCACCAGGGGAGAGTGAGCGAGTGGCTGTGTGGTGCTTAGTTGCCAGCTGGGGTTAAACCACGACAACATCTGAGGGTAAAGTACCACTAAGCAGAGTCTACCTGCTCAGTGGATACCTTCAAAGAAATTAAACACCTAAGAAGATGCTCTTCTTCATCTTCATTTTTGTTTTTAAAGTAAGTTTTTAAATGTTTGATCCTTTTGATCCTCATCTTTTCTCAGTTTTTGGAACAAGTTTCCGCAAGCTTACACCCTATCCTGGGGGAAGTTTATGTTTTATTTACATTTTTTCTCCAAAATATGTCTCTTTTTGTCCATCCTTTCTGAAAAGTCAGATAGGAACAGGGATCAACAACAGAGGACTAGGGAAGTCTATGAGAAAAAGTAAATGTACAGATACACCTTCCCAAGAAAAACTTCATACTGTGGGTTTAGGGCTCCCTGAGGTGAAGATTATGTGTTTCTGTCTATTTCTACCTTACCCTGGTGTTAGAGATCACTATCAAACAATAAGACATTTAATTTCTACTGATGTGACATGTCCTTAAAATCTGGGAATTGGATCATTCTAGCAGTGTGCATGAGCCCAAAAGACAATAAGATTCTCCTTTAAGCTGTGTAGGGCAGTCTAAAAACTGGTGTACCAGGGTGATTTATGAGAAAGACATGCTTACTATTGCCTAACATTAACCAAAAGCACATGAGGCTGTACAGCCTGACACCCTTGTTTCTCCAGGAGATTTTGTTATGTGCAACCAATCCAGCAATGGCAACCAAAGCCAATGAAGTGACAGCAAATATCTGTTAAGATTTAAAAGATCATAGAATATAGAATATCTGAAGTTGGAAGGGACCTGTAAGGATCATCAAGTCCAAAAATGTCTTTTGCCATGACTTTCACAGTGGAAACTGAGCAATCTGGTGGTTCAGAGCTTCTCACCTCCCACCCTGCAAGAAAAGTCCACTTCACACTGACCTCTCAAATCCCCTTCTTTCTGTGATCTTGAGTTGCTCACCACTACATTTTACCACACCTCAGTTTAACGGGTGGTGCATCAAGAATAAAAGACATTTGCAAGGAAAACTGCACAGAGTAAATCGTAAAGGATGCTTCAGGGCTTGCTACATCCTTTAGAACTATTAGTAAAGCTTCAAAATAGGAAGAAAAACAACAACACTGAGCTTGTGCAGAATTACTTTGTGCTGATATTAAGACTATACTGGAGCTGATGTGCTATCTGTGTAGGTTAATGCAGCAACATTTTTGACATGGAATCCAAGCTGGATAAATTGAATTGAGTAGAAGAGACCTTCCATCACTGCTTTTTCCTTTGTGTTATTCTCAGTGACCAGTATCATCTTATTTCTTAAGCTTGGAAGTTAACATGTACAAGATAATGTGTGGGGAAGTATTCTTATTCATTGTATGGGATTTTTTAGCTGCACGGACCCCATTATTACTGACAAGAAGAGTGAAGCTAAACCCCTGTTGATTGGAGAATACGCCATTCTCAGTGATTTTCAAGTATATCACACAGTCATGTAAGAGGTTTCTATTATCTCATAGAGTGCCAACAGGGGATTAAAGCCTGAAACTGAAAACCCTCAGGGAAATGGCTTCTACTGCAAAATAATGAATCTACTCATACCTGAATGCCTCCTGTCTCGACAGTGGAAAAAGCACAGGATGAATGATCTTCAGTCCACCATTTAGAGTCAAACGATTGCTCCCTTCCCAGTGTCAACCTGACCAATACGTTGAGTGTGATATAAAAGAGACCGAGTTACTGCTGTAATAAACCTTGCTGTATCAGATGTCAGGGAATGTGTTTTAGGAGCATGGGCCCATATAGGCAGACCATGGCTTTTTTGATGTTCGTGGTTCACTGACACGCAGTGGATGTCCTGAGTCCAGCCTTTTTAAGATGTTCGCTGCCTCCTGCACACACAAGATGGCTTGTCCCTGTTGCTGTCCCTGCAGAGCAGGCATGAGAGAGCCCTGCAGAGTGCTGGGACTGCTGCACCCAGGAGGATGAGATAATATGATAGCTATTTTAGTGACTGTTTGTAAAGGATTTACTGTACCATTTACCATGTGCAGTGGTTCACACTAAATACTACCCAGTACATCCTTTCCAGTCTGTAAATAACTGGTAATCCCACAATATGAATGTGATGTATAATAAAATTCTGTAAATTCCCATTTTGAAAATAGAGTCAAGTTCATCAAAGGTTCAGTAGGATCAGTTGTGCTCAAATGCAGAGACAGCTTTCCTCCTTTCATGCTTTGCCCTATAGACCATAGGAGGTAGTTCAGGTCTGTAAGTGCCAACTAACCAAATGGCAACAGGTTAAATGCAGGCAACCCACCCCTCACTTTCAAACGCCTGGAGACCCGGGACCATCAGCAGAGACTGGAGTAAGTATGAGGCAAAGATGCCATGGCACACCTACCCCCCTACCAAGCTATCCCTGATACCAATTAACCTGGACATTAGAGTTGACCCTTTACAGATTCAGTTATTTCTCTACCTCTTTTCTGTCCCCAAATATAATATCAATGCTCACCTATTGCTAGAGCCCTGAGACTACAGTGGCCTCATGAAGCCAGAGCCCCTGCCAGAAAAGTGCTCTTGACCAAATGTTTTCAGAAGGAAAACGGCAGGGCAATGAACTCTGAATCTAGTTGTGGGGTTGCATGTGTTGGATGTAAAGTATTGGCATATATTTGGAAGGCCTATGTCTAATCCTGAACTCCAGACTTTACATTACAAGATCACTTTTAGCTAGCTGTAGGAGAGCAGAATAGAGAAAGCATAAACATAAGTAAAGATCTGAGACTTGTAGAAAAAAAACCCCAAACCCGTTGCATGATCCTTTGGAATCAGACTAGTGATTAAAATAGAGACAGACAAGCAATTCAGTAGTTGCTGTCATAAATTTCACTCAGGGGGGAACATAAGACAGGTAGTTTCACTTAAAAACAAGTGTACACCAGTCCTAAGAGACGTAGCAGTGATCATACAACAATAACAAACGTAATTCTGGCTACAAAGAAACTGCCATCTGCCATGAAAGCCAAACATCTGGTTAAAATACAGAAAAAAAAAAAGATGATAAAGGTGTAAGGGAAGACACATAGAGACAAAAAAGGAAAGGGCAACAAATTTAAAAAGAATATTAAGTTTATGGGCCTGTCTTATTGCGTATAATAGATAAAGGTAACTGATTGCTACAAACTTGATTTGTATACTGCCCAGGTCAATGGATCTCCTGCACACTACCATAATAGATATAATAAGGACTTATATTACACCTCCACCCCACCCTAACCCAAAATCTTGGGCAAGACCAAGGATATAAAAGTTAGGAAATTTCAAATGAAGATGTCCCCTGGCACCCAGACTTGGCCTTTTAGGTCAATGAATTAATACAGAGTTTATACAATAGTAATGATTCTTAGCCTCAAACCTCCTGCGTACCAACTTAACAAGCCTACCTGCAGTCCTTCCTTTCTTCTCACTGTTCATTTAGAGCACTGTATGAGGCAAATGATTATATAATTAAAGACTGTATCAGAATGCACATGCACAAGGCCATAGATTAATGCTGTACAGACAGCATTAAATCTGACATTTCCTACCACTGGAGTGCTTGTCTTTGAAACCCTAGCTTTCTTCGCACATTGATTAAGCCAGAGACTTAAATACAAAAATCTAAGTGGGAAAAAAAAACATCTTAGCATTTGAAACTAATGATAATACCTAGGGTCAGAGCACAGGTTTTGTACTAGTTTTATACAATTAAGGTAGTAAATATTAGCAGTAGAAAGCAGAAACTGTCCTGTGTCAGTACATAAAGCTTAGCACTACAATGCTTCCTGGAGGCTCCCAGCTATCCAGATCAGGGCTGTGGGTGGACTGGGAACATGCTCCTTGCCTTCCTACAGAAACTGAGACGTAGAATGGGGGGAAGTACATGTCCAGATCCTGATGTTTCTCTAACATGGACTCAGGATGTTGCCAAACACAGGAGACTAAAGGCACTCTAATACCTAGCATATTAGACATCATCTCTGTGAACTATTTGCTGAAGAGGAACGTGAACCACTTTTGCCAGTTCACAGCCTTACTAGCTGCAGAAGATTAGAAATCTGAATTCCCATGCTCCACTGACTCTAGAGGGGAGAAGACCTGATGGTTATAGACCATGTTGTCAAGCTCATTTGGCATATACAATCTGAAAGATGGTGGCTCTGCATATGGCACTTGCTCTGATAATATCAGAGGCAGTTGTATTAATGGTTCTGCCTAAGAGAATTTGTGAAACTCCCAAATACCCTATTTGTAAAAGAAAAGGACTGTTACTTCTCTGCTTCATAGCTTAAGGCCATCAGAACAGACTCTTCAGAAGAGGCTGGGTGGTTCATTGCATGATCCATACCACTCCGTGGAAGGTATAAGGTTATAACCCATGATATCCTGCTTCTCATGAAGTCTTTGAACGAAGGAGTGAAAGGATAAAAATAAGGAGTGGTTTCTCTACAGAATGGGCAACATTGAACTCTGACTCCACTCCTACCAGGAGAAGGAAAGGGAGAGGGGAAAATGATAGAGCTGGGATAGACCCAGGTCTAATGCTCCTGGAAGACACTCTGCCTCACCCCATCCTCATTCAGAAACATCAGACGCCTGGCTTACGTGTCTTTGATACAGGCAAATCACGTCGGTTTAGGGTTTTTGTCAGCCCTAGCAGGTTACTGTCTCTGACAGCCACCTTCTTGGGCCTATGGTTGGTCTGTGAAGAAAGAACAACACATGAAAGAGAACATTTTAAACTCAATTTTATTTTTTTCTTCTGCCCTCAAATATAGTATTAAAAACCATTAACTTACGTTTATTGTTCGAAGTGGTTCTTATGGTCAGGTTCCATACATTTCAATATAACTTTAGTGTTTTTAACTCAGGACATAGAACTCCTGAAATGTACAACTGGAATTGACTTTAACTTGGGTTTCAGCCCTAGCAGAACCAACAATTAGCATATTCCTGCCAAACTGTCGAGGTGTCCTGTATGAACGCAGAAAGCATTATTTTTAGTGTTGTTTTGGAGGCAAGATAGGACATTGATTTTCAAAAACTAAAGACTGAGAAAACTAGGACTTGAAAGTAAACTATTAAATCATTCCCTTTACCAAACTTCTTAAATATCTATCTGCTTAGTCACTGCTCAATCTGTCATTCCCCAAGTGCAATATTATGCAGCCCATATTCAGATTTTTTCCCTCAAATTCCATCTTTTTAGAAAGGCCTAAGAACTCCTGAAAAGGTTTCTCTTTTTTTTTTAATCAGGAAGTGGCTGAATCGGGCTAAAATATTTTTGTTTGCTGAAGTGAAATGTGAACTTAGGTGTCTGAGAACCAGAGCACATCACACTAAATGACATCGTTGTTTGTTCTGCTTTGCCAAGGGTGCTTTCAGATAAGAGTCATATTTATGACTAAATGATTTGTCATCAATTCTTTGTAGTTTATCCATCAGTGAATGCTTTGTGTCATACACTTCACCCCATACAAAATGAGCTGCTATTTTAAAACTCTGTCATGAATGTCTTTTAGCATATTGTGAAATATAGTATTCAGTCACTGAAAAGTGGTTGTCTCTATCATTCCCAGTCTTAAAGAACTTAAACTTTTTATCTAGGTAGTCCATTCCTAATATACAAAAGGTTATTATTAATTATTCCTAATTATACAAAGTTAATAGCTGAAAAATGGTCAAAGATTCCTTCTGGGTCAGGCTGGGCAGGATGATTGTGCAGGGTACGCCTCAGCATTCCCATCTGTTTGAAGCTGACGAAGTGAAATATCCTGTGCAATTCTGAAGTAGATGAAGAAAAGGATTGAAAACTTTCATATTGCAGTCTTTGAGATGAAATGATAACTTTTAGCTTGTGTTGCTACATTGTGAAGAATATGAACTTGCTAAATAATAGAGCAAATATCTATGTAGATATTGTACCATTTACTCATGTTAACATTATTGCTGCCAGCAGGGAATGGTGATATTTCTCAAAGTTCAAACAATTTCACTGTAGCTTACTTTTAAATATTCCTAAAGCAACTTCATTACTTTCTGAAAATAATCAAGGACATGACAGATTATTCCCTCTTCAGCTGCACAGCAACTAACAACTGTGAGAAATATTTTGCTGTTTGTATGGCTTGAAAAGATCCCCATTTCAAACAAGCCTTTAATTGTTTTCTCAGCTGAAAGAAGTTCTAGTATGCTTTTGGCAATACAAGATTCTTTTATCCTATCAAGATGTATCATTTTAGCTATGGGGAAATGTTGGAAAACAACAGTATTTAATTTGCTATCATAAACAAGTCTTTATATGAATGGCTTTGGATAACACTATGGTATAATTTTGCTGCTTCAGAGGCAGCTATGTCTAATTTTCTTCCATATTTTCACAGTTCCATATCAACAAAAGGTTTTGAGCATTTTGTTTTCAGCAGCCAGAGTAGAATTCTTTTAATGAATTGCCCTGTTTTCATTCTGCTGTATATTTGACATTCAACCATGAGTAACTTACAAAATGACAGTAAGCTTGGAGCAATTATTGCTTTCTTTTCTGATCCATGCTAATTGCATCCTGGACAGTGCAAGAACCCTTTTTGTTTCAGGGTATGTCGTATCTTAACAGAATGTTTTTAGCACATCTGCACCCACGATTCTTGTAGAAACTAAACTCAAGACAGCTAAAATGCACAAATAATCGTCACACCTGAACTTCAATCATGAACAGCCTGTCTCCTTTCTGCTTCCTGTAACTTATAAAGCCAGTAAATAATCGTGATAAGTATATGAAATTTATAGGTTTTGGATATCCAGAATCTGAATATTTAGGATAGTACCAGACATGGACCTCTAGATGGGATAGAGTATTTCTCGAAACACATTTCACCTCAGGATGCTTTTAATTTCCCAAGGGCAGAAAAAAAAGAATCAAATGTTGTTTTAAAGGAATATATAAATATTTAGGAATTATGAAAAATTTTATTTCAGTATTGTTGAGCATTTAATATTGAACTGTTGCTTTTCCATAAATGACACATTGACTCATGGTAACAGCAACAGCCTGATCAAAAGCATCAGCACGCGTCTCAGAGATCTGATGCTTGTTTTCTGTACTATGGTTAGGCCTTCTGACTGAACTGCATGTTTTGTGCTGCACTATTATAGCCTGACCACATGAAAAACTAGGATGTGTTAGGAGAGATATCTCCCTCAGTAGAGACTGGCCACACACAAAGGTGGTCGTGAATTCCTACAAGGCTTTACTCTGGCAAAGAAAAACAGTTCAATGTATTATTAAACTTAATTTCAAAGGGTTTGAATTAAATTCAACAAAATGAAACATTCCAATTCATAACAAAGCAACAACAAAAGCAGCTAAACAAAAATCCTTTTAATTTTTTTCCCACCAGAAAGTCAGGGAGCAGTAAAATCAGGATTTTCTATGAATATCTGTACTTTTTCTCAAAATATCGTTTGACAGAAAAATCCCAATCAGCTCTAGTTAAGGGTTTGCAAGCATCACAGTGCAGCATCTTAGAAACTGTCATTTTATTAAAAAACGGGTGAACCTGACAATTTCGCCCTACCTTAAAACCCTCCAATTTGTTATAAGGATCCGTTTGATCTGGTGGTGGCAGTGTGTGCCCATGGCTGAGAGGAAGCACGAGAGGAATATTCTGAATTACAGAGGGAGAACCGTAAGTTAGGAAGGATTCCTGTTAGCCACCAGGAAGAGGTTACTCACAAACCCACCGGTCACTAACGTGATGGGAGCGACTCTCTCACGCTAAGCCAGAAAGAGACGAGAAGGAAAAGCCCCTCCTTTGGCAGCAAATTCACAGTCTCACCTCACCTATCACTTCTCATCGCCCGCCCTGCAAGCTCCCTTGCAGCAGCCTGTTTCTTTAAGTGATGAAAACCGGGATAATGAACTCTGCCTGAAGAAAACGCTGAAGGAGAGTTAATGAGGTTATCTGGCTTTACCTGGGATTATTAAGCACAGCCGGCCGTGGGCACAGGGCATGGGTGCTGGGCTGCTGTGCAGGTTCGGGTGTGAGCGGGGACCTACTGGCTAAATTAGTTGGGATGAAATTTCTGTCTCGGTGCTTCTGTGGAATTTGCTTGTCCCTGAAGCCGCTCGCCCGGGGTGACTGAGCCTGTGTGGGCAGCCCTAAAGGGCAAAGGGCAGGCAAAATCCACAAGAGGGGTTTTCTTCCCTTATTCTGAAAGGTGAATACCTTTTCTACTCTCAGCCTTTGAGAAATCAAACAGAAGCAAAACCAAAACACACACACGGACAAAAGACTGTTCTGTACCTGAAGCAGGAGCAGCTCTAGCAGTTAGGGAGGAGGGATTATCACCGAACCCCTTCATTCTCTCTTTTTACCCCGTCAGACCCTGCAATGCCTCCTTGGTGCCAGCCTGTGACCCCCACAGAGTCCCGCGTGCCCCCACACGCCATGCAGGGACTGTCCCCAGGAGGGAAGGCAGCAGCCCTGGCCAAGGCGCAGGGAAGTTCACAGTGCTTTTCCACTTGCTCAGTGACAGCACGTGTAGAAGTCACGTTGCTTTCAGACCCCACAAGCTTGGGATCACATTTAAAAACGAAAGAAAAATGCAAACTCCCAGACTCATCAGCTCCTAGTTTTCAGAAGTCATGATTCAAGCCAGCGAAAGCGATGAAATTTGCATAAGAGTCAGAAATTGTTTTGAACTTGTCTCTTGTTTCTTAGTTTAAAGTTTTGCCTCCACTACTGCCACTACTCCTCCCTTTGTTTTCTGGCTTCCAAGACTGTAAACCGCATTTGATTCCTGTGTATTTGCAAAATTATCATTGCAACAGAGGATCTACCAGCCACACAGAGCTGGTTTTTTTCCTGAGATAGATATAAGCTGAAGTTCTCATATAATCAAACAATTCGAGGAGCCCAGGCTTTAAGAAAAAACACCAAATAGTGTGAGCTGCAATAATATCACAAGAGCTGGCAGTCACAGCATGTGCTGTGTTTTTTTGATCTCTCAAAGTATGTGCCAGGGGAAACACATGCCTGAAAGGTTATATGAACATACCACAGGATCTCACCTGTTTTACATCCCTGTTTGGGTACTGCTATTGACCCTGCAGTTGTATTACAGTCCTACCTGTAGCTCTGTAAAACCCCATATTTCTCCACAGGTAGGTATGCCAAAGGGTCCGTGGCATACGAGATTTATGTGTAAAAACCAGTCTGTCTGAGCTACTTAGTACTGCTTGAAACATAGCTTATGGCATGATTCAAAATTTGATCCAAATTCTAAAAACAGTGTTTCCTTATTATTTACTAAGTGATATAGTGCTGGATCCTAAGCAGGCACATAAAACCCTGTCTCTGCTATGTAAAGACTTATGCCCAATTAACAGCTAGATAGTAATTCTCCAACCTTGCCCTTGGGAAACCTCCAAAATTTAGTTACACATTTTTTCTAACTCTTTTTACATCGATAATGTGAAATTTATATGCACAACAAATATATTTTTCCAACATTGATTTTTGCAGGTTCAGATTCAGCAAGATCTGAGAGGAGGAAATGTTGCATCCCTCGGTGCCTATTCTCTGTTTTCTGCTTCACGTTAAAAACAATGCTCCTCTTGTTTTTTCTCCAGATATTTGTTCAGCTAATTGGATTCAAGAAGTGGAGTCTCACACAAGTTTTGAAGAACTGGAAGTGTCGATCTGATGAAATACTCACTTTGCACTTGGGAAAGTTTTGTCTTACGCTAGTTCGTAGCAATAAAACCAGCTCCGAATAGACCAATTTGTAATGTGCAGAACAGATCAGTTATCCTGGAACTTATGGAAAATGACTTATTACATAGAAGTAAATCAATGAGCATTTCAACATCCTGACTACCAGGGCACATTTTCTCTTATACCAGTCACCCCAAAAATTGTTCAGTGTTGTTGAGGGGGCTCAGAGGGTGAGTGTGTGTATGTAAACAGGAAGAAAGTGTTGAAGAAAGCAAGCCCCAAAATCCAGGTCTTAAAAGTAGCCTGTGGCAGAGGCAAGATGAACACAGAACTTGTTGATCTAAGCAACAGAGGACACCATCCATGTACTGCTGCAGACTCTTGGGGGGTCTGCACTCATTCCCATATTACCCATGTTATCTGTAATCAGGGCAGCAGCAGACTAAATGTATGTAAATCTGGAGGACCTCTGAAATGATAGAGGAAGCCCAAGTTCATGTTCATATAACTCAAGTTGGAACCTGGTAAAACTGTCTCCTTGCAAAAATATGTTAGTTCAACAAATAAGCATGCACTGGTGATAGCTACGTTTCAAACAATATCAGGCTACATATTAGCTCTCTTAGAACAATCGGCAAATTTAAGAGTTTAAAATATCCTGAAATATTTTATAATGGGCTGCTAGGCACATTCTTTGCCTTGCTCTACTAGCAACAAAGTTAATCAGAGGTCTGACTTTCAAGTGATTACATAACATTTAATTTATTTAAGATCAAAATTGAAAAGGCAAATAAACAGAAAGTAATTTTTCTTCCATTTGATTTCCCTCTACTCTGACTTCTATCTCTGGAGTTATCCATGTATCCATAAACTCATGTATAGATATTCTTTGGGGAGATTCAGCAACAGCAGCTGTATTTTCAATTCATGCCTTACCTTAATAGAAATTACCTTTTGCATGTAAACAAATCTTAAGAAGTACAGAATTAGAACTAGGTAACATTACTGTATTTATTGCCTTACCCCTCAGCTCACAAATCCATTTGGTCTGAAGGTAGCTCATTTCCAGTATGATTCATATAGTGTTTCTTTACTTACTGTTCTTAATTATCTGAAGTTAAACACAAACCCTCAAAGATCCACCTGAAGACACAAATTGTCTCCAGAAAAGAGCAGCTGAATTTGTGGTTGACCATTTTATCAGGTCAGCACAGATTCACTGCCCCTCTGGGGCAGGTACAACACCCGGTGGTACTTTGATACCCATGTGTCGTGGTTTAACCCCAGCCGGCAGCTAAGCACCACGCAGCCGCTCGCTCACTGCCCCCCCTGGGATGGGGGAGAGAATCAGGAAAAAAAAAACTCGTGAGTTGAGATAAAGACAGTTTAATAGGACAGAAAGGAATGAAAAACAATGATAATGATAATAATAATAATATGACAATAGCAATACTAAAAGAATTAAACTATACAAAGCAAGTGGTGCACAATGCAATTGCTCACCACTCGTTGACCGATGCCCAGTTAGTTCCCGAGCCGCGATCCGCGCCGCTCGGCCAACTCCCCCCTGTTTATATACTGGGCATGACGTTCCATGGTATGGAATACCCCTTTGGCTAGTTCAAGTCAGCTGCCCCGGCTCTGCTGCCTCCCAGCTTCTTCCACACCTGCTTACTGGCAGAGCACGGGAAACTGGAAAGTCCTTGGCTGAAGATAAGTGCTACTTAGCAACAACTAAAACATCAGAGTGTTATCAACATCATTCTCACACTAAATCCAAAACACAGCACTGTACCAGCTACTAAGAAGAAAATTAACTCTGTCCCAGCCGAAACCAGGACACCATGCCAAGGCTTCTTCCAAGTTTGGCATGTCCTCTTCTGTTCTCAGGATTGCCAGCCCTCAGTCCTAGCATTCTTCATGTTTTCTCCAACAGCCACTATCTCTGACTCAGCCTGGGGTGATGGACTTGCATCCCTTCTCTCTAGATAGCAAGAACAGTTGGCAGGACTTAAGTCTACCTGCTAGGAGGTTTGGAGCAGATCCATTTCTCCTGAGGGACCAGGGAAGAGCACTCGAAACCAGCACAACATGAGGAGTCAGATACTTGTTCCTCCTGAAGGTCAGAGTGGAACAGTTCAGGTGTTTTACCATGAATCCAGAAGTGGAAATCTGAGCCTGACTCTGAACGTGAACCCAGCAGCGCTCTACGTGACACATCGATGGATGATTTTCATCAGGCTAAGGAATCAAAAGGATCTGAATCTAATGCTGGTCATAATACTATCCTTAACTATGTGTCATAAATTTCCTGACTTGAGAAAGGATTGGAGGAAAGAGAATATTCAGATGCTTTTCCAGGCTGTACAAATCTCTTAAATGAGTCAGAAACCTTGGCTGGCACGCCTGCTAAAACTTCGCTGGCTTCAACACTGTCCAGGACAGTGGAGGATCTGACTGTATCAGAGTTCAGAACGGCACACAAAATGTCCTATCGTTATTCTAAGAGAAAGATTTACTCACTTTCTGACATTTCACCATTATTCATTTACAGCCATCAGTGCAGACATGTATGCAAAAAATTAAAATTTTGCTTACCAGTAATACATAATTCATAGGCACATAGTGGCTCAGATTCTTCTCTTATTTATAAATATGTTGACTGTAGTGAAGTTACTCCAGCTTTGAAGTGGTGTAAAAAGAGGAGAGGCCCAATATATATAAACTTATTTATTATTTATTAGCACATCATCAGGAGTTATTGCTTTAGCTTGCTTCATGTCAATAACAATACAATTTTACAACTTGGAAAAGTAATTGTCTTTTTGCTTTCATTTCCTTTGACAGGAAAAGCAAAATTATTTTAGTGTCATTTCACATGACTAACACTTTCAGAAACACAAAGCAACGTAATAATCATTTGGGATGAGGGGGTAATGCGGAAGAGAAAACATACATTCTGCAGATAAATGTGATACATAGATTATATGCACAGAGAACAAGAAAAAAAAGAAAGAAATGAAAAAAGCTAATAATAATGTTTCTGCGTAATGCTCTCCCAAATTAAATTTCTCTGATCTGGTGTCTCTCATGAATCATTGTATCAGAAACTGCCACAGCTAAAACGAGATTCCTTTGCTATCCTCTGTGTGAATTAAAACAGTAACTTGGCCTTTTATTCCTGAGCTTTACCATCAGCATTTGTCAAAGAGAAATAAAGATTTAAAGATGAGAAGATATTCCTGTGATTTTTGAAATAGTATTTAAATTTTGCCTTGGACAAATTCAATATAGAATATTGAAAATGTATCCTACGAAAGCAGCGTTTCTGATCCATTTTATTTGAAATAAAATCATTCACTTAATTTAACACGGTCACAGTTAGAAATTGAAATGTTGACTGTTATCTAATTATATGTTCAAAACAGGACTGTGCAATTCTTTTTTCTGAGTTAGGCTGAACTATGTGTCTTGCGTGTATGTACTCTGTAGAGAGTAGGTATTGAGCTTACTGGAACATGTCCTGCAGCCTGCTATCTCTAGTGCTGCTTGGTCTCAGAAATTCACCATGAGTGACATTTCATGGCATTAAGACAATCTAGACATGTAAAACAAAACTGTTAAAACCACAGCATAGAATGTATTTCACCAAATAATTCAGTATTGGCTTTTTACCTTCGTAAAGCATAAAGACATTGAAACACTGATAAATATTCTTGGCTGAACTACTTAATCTTATTACCAGGAAGGGAATTTGTTGCTTTTTTAAGAAAAAACGTGCAGAAAGAGTTCAGTACTTTCCTTTGGCTTCAAATTGTGAAGTGCATTACTAAAATTGTACGTTTTCAACAAGTATTAAAATGAGCTCACTGAATTTATACTGCCTTGCCTTAGTTTGCATCTATGTCCCTGGAGTGCAGCTTGTAGTTCATGGGCTTGATTCTCAGTGAGTTGCAAGTGCTGGAAAGCCTCTGTTCGTTCTGAAGGTATTTGGGTCGGGCTCTGTGTTCCTGATGGATCAGGGTTTGGAAGCTTCCCTGTTACCTCAGGGGTCATTCAGCAAAGCTTTCACCTCTGGTTTTGGCCCAGAGTCAGAAAACTTAATTAAATAAGACTCCTGTATGGAATAAATCTTTGTTTCTTTTCAGGGATATGTGATAAAGCAGGCATGCAGCAGGCAGAGTTGGATGCTGCACTGATAGACAAATATTCATCTCTCTTCAATTACACTATACATGTGTTAATTAAACAGCAAATATAAATGACTAGAAAAACTTGTGGTATTGACTGTAGAGACATACTGAATGACATGTTTTTCAATTGCCATAAAATTAGGTTGCCAGTTTACAGCTGTCATTCTTCTCAAACAGATTTGATGAAAGGGACAGAAAACTGTTTCAGTACACCTCACATCAGCACAGAAGGCACAGTCAGAGACTGATCCCACACAGTGAAAATAATCAAAGAGATAGAAAAGCCACAGTAATTTAAAATTACGGAATGTGAAAGTTTCTGGCTGCTTGTCCAGTAAAGGCAACAGGCTGAACTGATAAGATGAGCTGTCAGAAGGAAAAAATAATAGTCTTTTTTCACTGGGTGGCAACCAGCATAGAACACTGAACAACCTAACTGGTATGCTGAAATCCTCTTGATTTACTGATATGCATTAAGGTGCACTCAAATTGCTTCGTTTCGGGTGTTAGCCTGTTAGTGAAAATAAATGTAACCTGGTAATTGAGAAAAGGCCAATATATACCAGATCACTTATGTGACCACTAAGCAGCTATATTCTCAAAACAGATCCAGTCTAAAAATTTTTTTTTTCAGCTAAACAGTTTGGAAGAGCACTAAAAAAAAATTTAACCAAAAATTTCCACCGTGCCCAACATCCACAGTATTTATGCTGTGAAGACAGACAGGCTCTCGGCTGGTTGTAGCTTGCTGGGCAGAAAGAGACTTACCTGAGCTCAGCTCAGATTTCTTTAAACAGATCTAAAGCAGCTAACTCTAATGGGAGTGCAGGAGATCACTGCACCACAGTTTTTATCCAGCTACAATACTCGTCTGTGTCTCAAAAGAACTATGTGATATCTTTGATAATACTGCATCATTCTCCATGATGTTATGAAAGGAACGTTGACTGACCAGCTGCTATTTGATGAATGTCAAATTCTGTCAAGCTTTTGCCTTTTTTTCGTCTGAGAGGAGAGGAAGCAGCAATTCAGGCCGCTAGTCCTGCCCTCAGTCAAATGCCCTCTCTTCTGCTTGAGTGTGGCTTAGCTAAGCTGCTGCTGTAATGTCCCTGTGGGGAACGGGATGGGGCTGCAGGCAAGATTCCTTATGACCACAAGGAAATCTAAGGAAATTCAAAACTGGTCTCTGTCCCCCCTGGCTGTGGAGCTCAGACCACTTTGAATTGTGGCCTTTCATAATGGAAGTATAATACATCATCTCCTCTTTACTCCAGAGAGTAAAGTGAAGCATTATATTTAAAAGTGGTGTGTGACATCTGTGGGTTTTTTTAAATAAGAATGGAAGGGGTTTTGCCCTTAGCTTGCTTTGCTCCACCAAGATGGAAGAAAAACAAGTGAAATAATCTGTTGCGCACAGGGATCCTTACCTACCAAAGGCACGAAAGTCTTCAATGAAACTTCTGCTGGGCTTGCAAAGCAGTGAATAAAAGGGAGAAAAATGCCATTCATAATTTATCTTTTGCTGTTGGCAACAGATGGGATGAGAGCATTGAGATGACTGTGTTATATTTAAAATTAGCATTAGTCTCAAATAAGGTGCTTATTTCTGTTAGTCAATGTGCTTACATTCATACCAAATATATAACCTGCTGTTGTCAATCAACACTCATTTTGATATACATTTATCTTATCTATGATACATGATATTCCAACACATTCTTATTAACCTTAATATGTTCTTAATTACAACATTCAATTAACAAATTCTGTTGCAATCAAGACTCTTCTTTTTGAACCATTTGTTACTGGCATTTCTTAGTAACATGTTTACAGCAGCTGAAATTACCACATCCAGCACAGAGATGTGTTAAAGATTTCAGGGGTGGCTAATCAGATTTTTTTGTGTAAATACCTCTTAATGGACTCACTTTACTTAAAAGTGCGTGCTTGTGGCAGGTCACCTGTTTGTGGCCATAGTATCCTTTTCCAGAATTGGAATCCAGTCAAGTGGCCTTTAATTTTGATGATTGCTAACAGCAGTTTCAAGACTACTGTGCAAAGAAGAAGCTAAAACATGTAATGAGTAATGAGAGATGAGAATGTCCTTTACGAGCTCAAAGCCTGGCTGCATTCATAAAGCGTCATTTACCTTCCCCTCGGCCCCTGAAGCTTGGCAGTGTTATATCCCTTTATGACTCCAAGGGGTTTAGCTTTGACACTCAAAGTTTTCGACCCTTCTGGTCCCACCAATATTCTGTGTATCCTGGTGACATGGGCAAGCTCACCTCCAGATATTATTTACTGAATAAAAATCCATGCACTCGCAGTCTGAAGGTGGGGGGATTCCCAAGAAATACTGGGAAATTTCGGTTTAAAACTCCCCTTTAGACCATATCAACAGATCACTGAAAAAAATTACTTAGCAGCAGCAACAGCAAGATGCTCAGTGAAAATCCCTGCAGCGTTTGTTTTTGTTTCATAGCGTCAATTTTTCTCTTTTATCCTCCCTGTTGCTGTGATCAACAGAGGGCAGTTGGGCTCCCTTCTATTTTCAGTTTCAATTAAAATTTCAAAACTGTTCTTGATTGAACTTTTGAACACACTGAAATGTGAAAGCGCCCCCGCTGTCGCTAAAATGGTCTGGAACGTGGTTCCTGGGCATGAACATTTCAAAGAGAAGTTGCTGGTTGCAAGTGGCTCCACCTCCGCTCTCTGCTCCAACATGCTTGTTAAAGTCTCAGGAGAGCCCATTTATTTTATTTTTTTTCTCCTAGGTAAAATCCAAATGGAGTGCTTTCATTTAACACTACAGAGAAGAGAAAAAATAAACGACGAGCCAACAATTCAGGTAAAAGCTGTTGAAGGCAGCAAAAACAACAATCCCAAAAAGCTGTGGGAGCACAGGGCTTCAAAGGGAGAAAGCTCAGCGCAGCCTCAACAGTCTGGCTGGAAGGAGGTGTGTTTTGAGGACGCTATGAAACACACGTAAATTCAAGCACCTTCCTGGCAGCTCTGCTTTATGTTGCGGATATGGAGAGAGTCTCCTTGGGAATTGGCGTTTTCTCCCAAGCTTAACAGAGTTTCTTTTTTACAGGTAAGATTTCGGGCCTCTAATTTAGTGCAGTTGGGGATATTAGATGTGGACTTCAGCATGCTAAGTTAGGTCTTTCTTAAGTCTATTCCTCATTAAGACAATGTATGGGCGTATATACATGATATTGCTTGTGAATACAAACATCTGATCTGTATTTTGCAATATTATTGTGATATTGTTTCTGTGGACCAGTGTATAAATTCCTTCATAAAATGCTATGCATGTGAAAAAGAAGTAAAGGAGCAATGACACAGGGCTGTGACATCACCTCATGAGTGTTAGTCACAGCCTAAAAGGACCATCGTGTTATGGTGCCAAGCAGAAAAATCATCACATCTTTGGGTGATTCCTGAAAATCCTAAAATTCCACTACATACTAATGCTTCTTATCTTAATATATATGATTACAGGAGACCAAACTGTTCAAACGTTTCTTGTTGATTTGGGGCCTAGCTGTGCATAAGAAATACTACAACAAACTTTAGAAAGTTGAGATTCAAAATAGTGGGAAAAGACCATTAATTTATCGTGGTAAAATGGACAGAAACTAGTTGAAAAGCAGAAACACAGTTGTAAAGATGGGAATTGATAAAATGGAGCGAACAGCATTTAACACATTTTCAAAAGCGCTCAACTCAGGAGATTAAGTCAACTTCCTGAAGATGTCTAGTACCTACAGGACCTATCTGGATAAAAGTATGATTTTAGCACATCTGAAGGGTGCCATTAAATTAAGAATTTTATATAAAACTAAGATTGTCATAGTGACAGAAAATAATTGGGTAGCAACAGTGAGGCAGTTATTACAACTGATGAAATAAAACGATGAAGAGCTCTGCTTAAAAGGCTGGCTGGTAATAACCACAACCAGCTGGCAACTGAGAGCCCCTGAGAGCAAGAAAGGACACCACGTTCCTCCCTCAGCTATCCTCCTTAAGGAGCAGAAAACTGTCTTTTACCAGATTTTTTAAAAAATTAAATGAGACAAATTTTT
The DNA here is from genome assembly GCF_018139145.2 of Gymnogyps californianus. Lineage (NCBI taxonomy): Eukaryota > Metazoa > Chordata > Aves > Accipitriformes > Cathartidae > Gymnogyps > Gymnogyps californianus. The sequence goes on along the minus strand of NC_059472.1, from coordinate 53,221,874 downwards.
GCAATTAATCACTTTTTTGATGTGGCCTCCTCTGTGGTTACAATGACGACACATCGTGTGCAGGCATGAGACAGATACCTCTACACCTTTGCATTTGCACACTGCTAACAATAGAGCCACTTGAACATTGTCTTATAGACAGTGTGGCAGCGCTCAGAACGTGAAGAAACGGAGGTAGCTGGTACCTGAAGGAAAGCAAGGGAAGCAAAAGGCTTACCAAAGCCTAGCAAAAGCTCAGGCAGTCCTGAAATAAAATAAGAGTGAGGTGATACCTGCAAAGCTTACCTAGAGACTCCAAAAACTTCTCTTGATGGCAGGAATCTCAGAGTCATCCCTAAATTGTTGGCTTTGGCATGTTTCCAAAGGGCCTCAAAGAGAAAGCACGTCTATGACAGTGAAATGTAATGAGTGTTTCCCTTTCAGCAACCAGGGGTACCAAGGGTTTGTTTTGTTTGGGGTTTTGTTTTTTTGTTTTTTGCCCAAGTGATCCAGCAGCTTCAGATCACCAGAGACTCAAACACCACCTGAGCGTGTGTTGCTGGGAAACAACACACCACATCTCATTGCAAGCAGACTGTCAGGGACAGATCTACAGAACAAAAAGTTGAACCTGAAATGCCAGCAATAAAGTGCAAAAATTCTCTACCCTGCCAAATGCATGGGCTGTCACATAAATGTAATTGCTGCAGGATTTTTTTAAAAAATATGTTCTATGATAGGCGCATCATACAAATCAATTACCTAGGAAGCAACAAAACTATGCTTTTATAGCGCATTTAGATGTAGAACTCAAAATGAGAATATTTACAGTCATTCCATAAACAAGAAGAAAATAATGCTCAAGAGCTAGTAAAAAGATTAAAGGAATGAGGTGCAGAGGATATGAATATCAATTTCAAACTTATTATTTTGTGTTCACTAAACTAATAGTGCATGCACAGAGCTGTTAGCTGTTTTGTTAAAAAAGTTATACTTTATTGTGAGGAGATTCTCCTGATGACATCTTATTTAAACAGACATATCTGTTCTGAGTGACCTTATTCAGGTTATCACTCTCATGAACTTAATAGTGAAAGCCATTCTTTTATTCTCCTCTTTTTCTACACAGCTTGTTTTGTAAAATGTGCTTTACCCACTTTTATCACCCTAAAGGCCTCACTCAATGTCCTCAGATGGAGCACTAGCTGTTACGCTCAGAGGTCTTTTTCTTCTAAGTTTATTCAAATGGAAAATTCTGGATCCTTGTGCCTTCCACCCAGTATTTGAATCAGTAATTAAAAGACAGACTTTAAAAAATAAATGGTCAACCCATTACTAAGACTCTGAGGAAAGCTTGCGGGGAAGGTAGTTGCATCTGCCCCATGGACTGCACAGGTTATACTTTAGTTCAGCCCTGGGCAAGCATTTCTCTTTTTGTTGAGTACTGGGCTGGAAAAGGCTACCTGCAGTTTAGCCCCTGTGACTGCCATTTCCATGACATGAACACATCATCTAAAAGGGCCCATAAAACATTCAGTCAGCTTGTCTTCACACACCAGAAGTTACATGTATTTCCTAATGGGTCTAAGCTACAAGCCTTTATTTGTGTGTATATATTGAATGACTCCTAGCCTGAATGTTTGCTTTGATGTGTCAAGAGTTCAAAAATAATGTAAAGTAACAAAAAAGAAGTTTTTGCATAAAGAGCTGCCTGGCTTCCCAGTTATCAGATATTGCAAAGCAGTTCAGAAAAACATCCTTCAGATCAAGGATGCAGCAATTCCTCAGAGAAGTTTCAAACCTACATGTTTGATTTGCAGTCTCTGCATTATATGAGGCAGACCTATGATACCCTTAATTCAAGAAGTCTCTTTGAGAACAGAGATTAATGAACAGAATTGCCAATCTTAACCCAGAAATATAAACCCAAACAGTTAGTTTAAATTTAACCAGTGTCAAAAAAAATCCAAAGAGCCAAATGTGGTTGAATTTTACAGTACTTACCAAAGGTCTGCCTTTGCTGTTGCGAAGGTGCAATGAGTCCGTAATGTTCACATTCAGTGCTGATGGCAGTCTGGAATGAGACCAGAGACACCTGCCCCCAAACGGCTCCTGTTCAATGACAGAGCTGACTGCCATATATATTGCACCGTATCTTCTTTCAGGAAAAAGTAAATCCAAAAGCCTGTTCTATTTCCCCTGATTTGCCACCTATGACAACTTAGACTCCCACAATATCAGCTACCACTATTATGTTTTATACTAGTTAACAACTTAAATACTTTTAAAATACAATTTAAATATAATATATTGTACAAAAATACAATACTTTAAAATACAATTTAAAAATATTTTAATAAATATGCTAATTGGGCTGGTTTCTGACCTGCATTTCCACATGTGGTTCACATCGTTCACAATTAGAGAGCAGATCTCTCTGCTTGTACTGAGTGCTTTGGTCACATGCGGGTTTTTTTCCTAATGAGCTGTCAACAAACTGTCAAACACTGATACAAATTAGAGGGGGTAGACAGTGAAGGGTTGGTATATAGCACTAGAATCAGCCCTGCAAAATGGACTCTTTCTCACAGCTCACACACATGTGACGATATCTTCCTCGGGGAGCTGTTCTGCTGCAGTCACCCCTGTCCGTCCTCCAGGTAGGACCTATTCACATAACTAGGGTTTCCAGGGATTTGGCCTAGTATGAAGTTGAAAATCCCTTACTTTTCTGTGTTCCCATCTTCCATGTCTGTAATGTTTTAATATTTCTTTGTTTGTATTTTTACTGGGATTATTTGTGCTTCTGATAGAGGAGGGATGGGACAGTAACATGGTGGTGGCTACTCCCCAGCAGCATTCACATGGTGCTCCATCAAGGTTCCTGCCTCAAAAAGTGTTCCTCACAACAGAGAAATTGGTGTAAATAGCAACCTCAATATTTACCAGCAGAAGATCAGATCTAGTGTCAAAAACTACACTAAATTTTTCTGAGCAGTGTCTGAGCCCCCTTGTGCCAGCTGTCCAGGCTCCACTGTGCATGTCAAGCCCTTATTAGAGACCTGATACTCATAACTAGATCGACAGTCAGCAAGCAAACAGATCAGCTTGGCCTGGATCCTCATGGACTACTGAATGCTAAAGACACTGACAGCTGTTATCTGCCTTTCCTCCAGGCTACAACAGCCCAGAGGCTGAGAAATTCAGTGTTTATGTGACATAACCCACTGTCAACACTTTATAACCTTGTTCTTGCCCTGCACTCAAGTTTCGGAGCAAATGGTTTCCTGCTTCTGGCACTGAGAGCAGAAAGTACATCTTCCCATCTATTTACACTAACTCAAGCACCTAGTCTGAACCCTCTTTCTTGTGTGTGTGGGGGGAAACAGCTTGTGGGACAGATCCTACCTGTGGTACAAAGTAATTGGGTATTACTGGAAGGCCTGTTCCAAAGTATTTTGACGAATATTCACTTGAGAGTGACATAAAGTTACAACACTGTACAACTGCCCTCCTTTTCCACTACTATGTAGATATATGTTTATATTTTTTCACTTTCACAAGCTGTAATCCTAGAAGAATCAACTGTGTTACCACATTTCATTTAGGTTTCTAATGAGCAGCTCTGACCTTTATCACAACCCCCTCCCCACCCCCAAACTCCATGTTAATAAAGAGCTGATGTGAATTTGAAAAAGGATCCAATTCCCCAAAGGTTGTTAAATAGCATGTTCTAGCACTCACTGACTGATCTCCACAGGATAATTAATTCACAGATGAGAAATGTGTCTGCAGTTCATTTTTGGTGAGCTGGGATAAAAAAAATGTACTACAACTAACCTTCAAGACAGTCAGTTTTGCAGAAGGATTCACAGTACAAAAAACTTTGTTCTAACTAACTAACAATATTCCCAGTATGTGAGCAGGCATTTTAATCAGTGTCTGATTTCAAATTGCTTTGTCACACTCTACTGATGACGCATTACAAATGTCCAGGACTGATCTACTGGACTGAAACAATGCTGGTCCTTTGCAATCAGAAGAGGATCTAATAACATCAAACAAGGTACATATGTTTAACAACTCGCTATGGTACAGTTTGAAGAAAGATACGTTCATGTACATGCAGTAGATTCACATACTGATACTGTGCTGATATGGTAGCAACTGCAGGATGGGAGTTTCATTTTACAGAAGCTTCTTCTACTTCTAAAAGATGAGCTCTCGGCGAAACAAATGTATCACCAGAAGCTGAGCTTCGTGCTGTATTCACAAGTGACAGAACAATAGGCGTGCCATGCAGACTATGCCCAACGAGTGTTTGAAAGCATCTCTCCATCTTACACGCTACGGCAAAAGCAACACATTAGTGCAGGTTGTGTTTATGACATCTTATAAAATCATCTATATCACCTCCATGTTCTAAAGTGCTATCGTATTGTCCTGGTTTCAGCTGGGATAGAGTTAATTTTCTTCTTAGTAGCTGGTACAGTGCTGTGTTTTGGATTTGGTGTGAGAATGATGTTGATAACACGCTGATGTTTTAGTTGTTGCTAAGTAGCGCTTATCCGAAGTTAAGGATTTTTCAGTTTCCCATGCTCTGCCAGCAAGCAGGTGTGCAAGAAGCTGGGAGGGAGCAGAGCTGGGGCAGCTGACCCGAACTAGCTAAAGGGATATTCCATACCACAGAACGTCATGCTCAGTATACAAACAGAGGGGAGTTGGCCAGGAGGGGTGGATTGTTGCTGGGGCATCGGTCAGTGGGTGGTGAGCAATTGCACTGTGCATCACTTGTCTTTTCTTGGGTTTTATTTTTCTCTCTTTTTGTTATCTTCATTTTCATTACAATTATTATTATAATTGTATTTTATTTTATTTCAATTATTATACTGTTCTTATCTCAACCCGCGAGCTTTATTTTTTTCCTGATTCTCCTCCCCATCCCACCGGGGCAGGGGGGAGGAATGAGCAAGCGGCTGCGTGGTGCTTATTTGCAGGCTGCGGTTAAACCATGACACGCATTAAATCTTGATGTGGTCTGCAGTTGAGTTACTTTAGAAACTTCTTGCTTATAGCTATTTTTAACCTCATCTTGGCACAATAGAAAATGATGAAGTAATGCAACATATTTGTTCTTGTATAGGATGAACATTTCCCATTGGTATGCACTCACTGCATACAGTAAGTCCAAAAGAAATAGCTCATAAGCCTTCTGAAAGGTTGGAGAGTAATGTGAAGGAACTGAATTCCAGATAATGCAATATTTTAAAAAAAAATTATCAAGTTTGAAGAAACATCACATGACCACAGAATAGTAACTGAATCATTTTTATCTCAAAAAAAAAATACAAAAATTATCTGAGACACTGTGAGTCTGCTACTCTGACTTCAGCATCATATAAGGTTTTCAAACACATTTTGAAATAAGAAATTATGGAAGCAATGGAAGTAAAATGGAATAAAAAGGCTAACAAAGATAAATTGTAATTGCAAATTAATCTTAAATCTTTAATTTACTAAAAATCTGACTTTCTAGCTGTAGTATATCTTATTTATCTGAACTTCAGTAAAACAGGTGATGTGGTATTGTGTGAAGAATTATTAGTGAAGACATACATTGTGTAAGAAGAGAAGTCAAGGGGAAGAGACAACAGGTAGCATGGAGATAGGATGTAATAGAGCTACAGGAGCTCCTCTTATATCCGTTACTGCCCTTCACACAAACAGGGGAATGTGCTCATATAATTTGTGAGGACCGTGCTCAAAAATCGCTGGCAACAAAAAGGAAAACTAGCATATCATATAAAAAGGTCTGAGCGGCTTTGAAGACTGGAATAAAGGCAATCCAACTGTAAAAAGAGCAAGGTGAAGCACTGGAGATCTGCTAAGAGCTGCAGGCTCCTCCATAGAAGCAAACTGGACCACAAAGGATGTGTTTGTGTTCCAGCTGCCCACAGCACAATGAGGAAATGGCTGTGTGAAGCTGCCATGAGAAAGGAAAACAGCATCTTATGTGGAAGATTTCTAGCAAAGAAAGACAGTATCATCATTATTCTTTAGGGCATCTGCTAGCCATAGTCTGGAATACTGTTTGCATCCTGGTTTACCCCATTTAAGAAAGGGGAACTCACAGTGTAAAAGGAGCAGACAAGAAAACATGTCCAGGGGAACAGTGAGTGTATTTTATGAGAGATTTGAAAAACTGGGTTTCATTCTAGCAAAATGAAAGCTGAGAGAGAATGTGATTGCTTTCTATAAATTCATGGGGAGGGTAAACACTAGGGAAGAGCTGTTTAAACTAAAAGGCAATGTTGGCATGAGAACAAATGGGAATGAGCTGGCCGTGAATAAATTTAAGATGGAAATTAGAAGAAGGTTCATAACCACAAGAACACTGAAGTTCTCAAACAACCTCCCAATCTGGCTAGGAGAAATACTAATGTTTTAAGATGGTGTTTGACACATTTATGAAAAGAGCTATGCAGTATGGAGGGGAAACCTCAGTCACCCAAGAAATCTCTTATGTCCCACGTTTGTATGTCCCTAGAGGCCTGCGATTTAAAAAGGAGAGCTCTTTTTCTTTCAGGTTTTACTATGGCTTCTAAAATACTGGTTTAAATAACAGTAGGGTAAAAGTTACTGACCTGGACAGAGCATGGTATGGAGTTGAGAAGCCCAAGACGTATAACCACAGGGCTGGCAAGAAGATGCCATTGATTTCAGTTGTGCACATAGGTGTTGCTGGTAGAGCCCTCCCTTTGCACCCAGGAGAGGAGCACACCATTGCTGCATTTCCTATTTTTTCCTGCCCTACCAGGAATATGTTATCATACAGAGGAGTGGGGCTGCTCTGAGCTCAGGGGCTGATCTTTAGCAGCCTTTTCTCTTTGTAACTCTTCCTTCCATTTAGGGAAAAGCATAATAGTTGTGCTTGAGGCCAGAAACATAGGAAGAAATATTGGCATAGCCAGCAATAAGCCCCTACACTACTACCAGTTCATCTTGTAGGTGGAGGTGTTCTTCTGAGACTGTGCCACTCTGACTAGTCAGGGTTCTCACTAATTTACTGAAGATAAATCAAATCAATATTAGTATTCAGAATTACTTTTACCCTTGGAAATGATTACTTCCAAAACAGGGGACTACTACAACAGATCCTGAGCTGTAAATTGAACAATGAATGTACTAAATAGAAGCTATTAAGTCAAAAAGAGATGAATGGAATTGCGCAGTACTATTTTCTGGAAAAATGTCTTCTGGTTGTTGCTGAATCATTAGAACACACAGCAAGGAAACGTGACCTGCTCAAAGTGTCAGTGCAGTTGAACATGTTATTTTAGATTTACCAGGAATATGTGTCTATGCAAAAATGATTTTAGACTGTAGACTTGGAAAACAGAAGGAGCAGCCCTTGCAGCAACCTCATTCTTATCTAACAGTTTGTGTACTTCTACTGCATGGAAAGCAATACAACGTTTTAATTAAATTTCTTAAGGTCAGTGAAATGCCATTGTTTTGACAATCAGCTGTGATCACATAAACCTCGGGGTCCAGATGGCTGGCTGTTTAATGGCAACACTGCATTGACAAATTCACCAATTAGATAGACATTAATATTACATCCTTTCAGATTCTGAGCACAGCCTGACCTCGCCAAAGTGGGCTGGTGTCTTGCTTAATCCCTTGTGCATGCTCGCAGAATGTTATCGTGCTGTTGTAGTAGGTTCATCCATCAAAACTGCCCCGGCTTCTCAGCATGCTGAACATTATTGAGTTTGTAAAAACAGATGTCATAACACACTGCTGGCAGAATTGTGCTCTCTCGAGGGACAGCAAAGGAAACCACCCCCTCCACACGCACGCACGCACAGACACAGACACACACACACTGGGGGCACTGGAGTATTGCACGAATCCTCCCCTTGCTACTCTGGACCTGACAGGGAGGGGAAGACCCCTGATTTATAAGTGTTCAGGGGAATCACAGTAGTTAGGGGAATGCAGAATGTCTCGGTGCAGATAACTGCCCTCCTTGCCCATGGTGGTGTATTCCTTACATCAATTTGCTCTTATTACTTTGAGAATACAGAATTACAACCTGCATTAAACAGCAGTGGTGTTATCTTGCATGGAGCAATTCCCCTGCATGACAATGAGTTCCTGCGGACAGAACGGGCCTTTCCCCTTTCACCTGCTCAGAGGCCAGCTGTCCCTCTAGAAATGTCAGGATCCCCAGATCTGAGGGTTTACTTGAAACAGAGAAAGGGGCAATGAGACGTGCTGATGCTCACTTGTTTCAAATTCCCTCACCCCCGCCCTTTTTTTATTCAGGAGAAAAAAGTCTGCTGTTTTAAATAGTTTTCATTATTTTCCACCCTCTTCCCCTGGGCAGTAGTGGCAACAGCAATACACACTTAGAGCAACACTTACAGCTTTTTCTTGTACCAGAGCAACCTCAAGCAAGAAACAGCAGTTACCTTAACGCAGCTTTCCATGAGGCCAGCTCTCATTCCTCTGCTTCTCCTGTGGAACAACCCTTTCCTGCTTCCCACCTGGAATACTTGTCCTGGGTACGAGAAATATTCTTCATATTGACAATAAGAAAGTGTTACAGACTGTGTACTACTACCTCCTCGGTTACACAATCGTTACTCTTTGAAATCTTCCCTTTGAGAATGTGCTAGTCTGTCCTGCCTTCTGCAGTTAAAATGAGGGATGCCACTGCATTTGGCAGTTTCTCAGAACTAAGTTTGTCAAGTTTCTCAGAACGTGACATTAAGAGGCCCAGCATTTGCATTTTTTTAATAACTTTGAATTGTCAGGAAGGCATTCTCTCAGGAGTGCTAGGCTTAATGATGATCAAAAATACTTGGTCTATTAAATGACCAGAGCATCAGGAGAAAGAATAATCCGTTGATACTGTAAACATTGCAAACTAATATTGCTCATTTGTAATGAAAATGTGCACCCCAAGGATATACATGCTATCAGAATAAAAATTCTCCAAACAGTGTTTAGCTATCAGATATATTTTCAGCCTTTTCTGTTCTTCTTATTCACGCAAGACTGTCCTGAACCAGTTTCTGTCTGCGATGGTCAAAATTACTTTCTGGTAGATTGCCTGATATCAATGGCAGTAGGAAGAAAGGCTTTTTTCACTGAAAAAAATGAAAGGCATTTTCAGAAAAGACTCCTCAACCATTATTTTGAAGCAGTGACTTTGTATTCTCTTGGTAATCCAAGAGCAACTACAGATATTAAATATCACTTTCACAGTAGTGGAATTTTCCTTACAGAAGAGTAGAACTTCACTAATCTAAATATGAATGTAAATTCTAGAGTAAATGTGAATTTAGATTAGTACTTATACTTCTTTGGTAAATACACACTTATGTATCCATGCTTATTTATTTAAAAAAGAGAGATATTCAAACAACTCATGAAATAAGTTGTTTTGCTGATAAATATGCAGTCCCATTATCTGCAGTAGTAATTGACCACTTTTTTGCTAGTCCCAAAAATCTTGAAAAGCTTGTAGTTATTTCTCTGATAATTTATACTAGGAGTGCGCTCTTCACTTAGCTTATTGTGATTTAAATGAACACTCAGAGGCTATGAGGAGCAAATGGGCTGAGCGAACAATCTGAGAACAACTTCAATTTGCAGAAAGTATTCAGCAATGACTTTCACAAAGCACTGACTCATAGCTGGATTTAAAAAAAAAAATTTGCTTAATTCCCTTCAAAATTAATGAGATTTGTGCAATGCTTTTTAAGAAAGTCTTTTATAGTCCAGAAACTGGTTTTTTTTCCTGATGCCACAGAAGATGACTGATACACTTAAACATGTTTTATAGTACAACTTTAATTTTGAAATGCCTGAAAGTAGCACAACGTCTCCATGAGGTAAGGCTAAGTACGTGCTTGTGCCTTGGAGTAGTAGTGCAATGAGCTGTGTATATGTTACAGCAGGAAAGTGTTATTTAACTTGAGAGCATTGTTTAATGATAGATAACAATAGGTACTATAGTAGTCTGTATTTCAAGAAGAATTCAAAACCATAAAGTTAGTCCTGTGAATTTTTAATGTTTATACAAAATTTCAAGGGAATTATGAGCAATCTATAACTCTGTGTTACTCTAATTTTTAAAGCTTTTGAGATAATTACATGATTTTATTGTGTTTCACTTTGTCTTGCATGTAGCAGGCTTAATCCTGGGTGGGTTCATAAAGTACATAAAAAGAAAGACTTACAGTAAAGGAGATGCAATTTTAATTTTAAATTACTCATGAGTTCAGGCTTCCAATGAGTTTGCAGTCAAAAGAGAATACAAAAATCTTGGTTTCTTCTGCAAAGAGAAAGAACAAATTCACACTGTTTTAGATACACACCCAAGTTCTGTTTAAAAAAAAAAAAAAAGTTAGCCTCTTAAGTATAATCCCTACCATTCAGCTGCTGCTATAGCCAACAGCAAGATATCTGGGAGCCTGGCTGAACCTCTTTGGTGATGGAGTCAGTGGTGAACTTGGATGTACAGGCAGTTTTCCACCATGCCCTGGGAGTCTAATAGGCAGAACTTATTACTCCGTATTTAGACATGTCTTGACCTCCTAGGCAACGAATCATGATGCCATCTAAAACCGGTATTTCTTGAGACCCTCTTTGGGCCAAGTTGTGAGGGATCAGTCCCAACTTTGTCCATCCATTAATCACAGCAACATGATGTATGGTCTTAGCTCTACACTTTCTGGTTTGCAAGTATAGCTTCACATACCAGTTTCCACAAACTATGGGCACGGATTGCAGCAATGCCATGACTAAACAGGCTTAAAAGGCTCACTCCAAGGCCATGAGGCTCTCAGATACACTCTTGCCTTTCCAAACTACCAAGTTATGACTTACACTGCCATCAAGGAAGAAGATACCATAAATGCTTTTCTTTTTATTTTTAAGATGGAGAATGCAAATATCCCAGTCATACATCCCTAAATCATATCTTATCATGTTAGAAATACCCCTATTTGTAAAGAAGTGGACAGTGGAAATTTTTATATGAGCGAGTGGCCTAAAAAGAGAAATACTGTCTTTGTGTAGGATAGCTCAGCATAAGAAAACAGACAGACCCACCTCATTTCAGATCTGACTCTGCTCTTCTCTTCTGCCAGCCTCCTGGAGCCACAGCTCCTCTGTAGGAAACAGGAGGAGGGAAGAAAGAAGCAGGTAGCAGGATCAGAACAAAAAAGGAGGTATTTAGTCACTCACTGGGCAGTGAAACCATGAAACTCATTGTTACAAGGATCTCATGCAGGCAGTCTGAAAGCAGCTAGTCAAATTAATGGAAGAAAAATACATCAGTGACTATAAAAACACACGTTCAAACCCTTGTTCACTAAAACACAGATTAGTGGAAAATGAAATAATACTTTGGGGAAAATGTCAGTATGCGCTTGTCTTGGTCATATATTTATTCTTCATAAGGCATGTGCTGCAGGTGATGGGGAGAGGATAAAGGCTGGAAGGATCTCTAGTCTGACCCCATGTGGTCACTCCCACATTCTTAAGGGGACTGTCACACAGTTCATGAAGGAGATGTGGACTTTGGGGGTACACACAAGGGGGACAGGACAAGAAGAAATCAGTTCACTTTGCTCTCACTCTGAGTAATTCACCCATTTCGGATGTCTCACATTTCAAATCCTGTCCATAGAAAAGCTCAGATCATGTCACTGAATCCATCCTCTCATGCTGTTTCTGGTTCTCTGTTTTGACCATGAAGTGAGTTACAGACTAGAAAAAGCTTTTTATCTGTTAAGGAGGTGAAACCTTGAAACAGGCTCCCTGCAGAAGATGCCAAACCTCCTGCCCTGGGAATTTTTAAACCAGGTCAGAAAAATTTCTTTCAGGGAGGAACAGAGCACAATTTGTCCTGGAACGGAGGGACTGAGTAGCCTCCTTCATTTCACTGTACTTGCTTTGCCCCAGAGCCCCTGTTTCAAGTCCACAATTTTTTAGGATAACCCTGGCCCCTCTCTTTTTTTCTAGTCAGCCCTATGTCTTCACTCTCGGTAAGGCTGGGGGAGGCTGAAGACACTGATGTAATTCATAGCCTCTACCCTGCCCCATTTTATACACTGTTTAAAGGGGTTGCAGTTCACTGTAAGTTATTCTTAGATTTCAAGACATTATTGTCGCTTTATTTGATATACAAATACATAAAAGAAAGACAATTAATTTAGCTAGATCCAGTTATAACTCCTTGGAGTTTCAGCGTTTAATTTTGCCAAGGATAAGTAAAGATGCATCACATTACGCACTGCTCCATTCAGCTTACTCTGAGTGCTACCTGCTTTTGTGAGGTCCCTCACCTCACAGGCACCCCATTAGAGGAGAGATGCAAAATCTGTGTTGCCCTCAGCAGTCACACAAACAAGCACTCAGTGCTTTCTCTGTCTGCTGTCAGCCAGGGAGGCTTGGTCCCCTTAAAGAACAGCTGCAAAAGCCAAATCACTTTGTTACCAGAAGAGAAGCCTTTGCTGGAGTTTATAGCTGAAATCTGAAGGTAAACAGATGTTATATATCCGTGATTTGGAGGCTATGCGTAGTTCTGCAAATGAGGGACCATGCTTTCAGTTACACAACTAAGAGCAAGTAAGTAAATAAATACTGCCCTACCACCCAACAGCCCCCATAAAGGTCAAGCTGTTCTTGGCTGTTCTCTCTTACTCTGCGAGGGGAGTCTATTGCTATTTCAAGGTGTGATGATATTCTTCTTGGAAAACATCCTGTCTCCCTGGGAAACAAGTTCAGATGTAGTCCTTGGCACTGCTGATGCAAATACCTCACTGCTGTCAAAGTTACTCTCTCAAAATACATTTTTGCCTGTGTACAAAGTCCTTTTCCTCCTATTAGGTCCTTAAAGAACAGAAGCCCATAAAAGTATTTATCTTATTGCCCAAAATTCACCCTTAATAAATATATCTCTTACAATTGTTTCTACAAACAAGCTTAAACTCCTTCCACGGATATGTCACTCTCTCTCATTTTTTCTGACTCCCTGTATAGATAACACTTTCTATGTATTTTATTAAAGTTGCTAGCATATTGTTGAAAACAAGTATCATAAAACTGCCATGTAATTTCTCCTATTTATGCAAACAGTTCTTCCCTATCCCTCGTATTAGTCATCCTGATACATTGTGGTGTGCAGTCATGTTCTTTCAAAAAGCAAAGTTTCTGTATTTGAAGACAGGTTGTCTTCCCTATGTCCATGGTTGTAACCTTGTCTGCACATCTTCCAGTCTGGGTTCATCTTTCCTGAGCAAAATACTGACTTTCCCCTGGAAAATCAGATATTGGTCATACCAGAGCTGGAACATTTACCTAAATGAAAAAATTATTAGTCCCATGGTGAATATTATGATTTTCTGTGTCACTCGATATCTAGTGATTCAAAAAGAGCCTCATTATTAGTCTATAGAGTATCAAGCAAAATTAAAGAGGATTCTATTCTGTTAATCAAGCAAAATAACTGCCAGGAAAACAGTCAGTCTTGTGTACTCAGGTTACAATAGGCTGGCTTTTCATAGGTTTTAGAAATAAACAGGAACTGCTACAATTATATAGATGGTGGCCAAATACAGACTGTATGGCTTTCCCTGCTACTGCCTGTGAAGGAATTATTTGCCTGCCTTCTGCAGGTTACAGTAAGATCCAATCTTGATTTACGGATCGAGAGTGCCAGCTAATTTACTGACTTCACCGCAACGCTCCTGGCTCAAATGTACATGGAGGACCATGGCTGCACCTGGGGATCCAGACCGAATGCATATGCAATTGTGCTGAGTTCACAAAGATCATTCGCTGGCATGGGCTGTTTTGCACAGTGATTGCAGCTGCCTTGTATCCACAGACTCCCAAGGGTACTTTCTTGCAAGAAGTAGAGCGGAAAGACACTGAAGGAGGAACAAATATTTCTCTATTTCCCTCATAGTTACAGAAATCCTCCTGAAAGTGTGAAACAGAAATTACTCTTCTGTAACCAGCCCTTACACTAATGCACAGAAATGCACAGAAAAGCCAGTTTCATCATGTTCTGCTCCCACTGGGTGTGGCAAGGTAGAGCTCACCCACCTTTCTCTAGCAACTTTTTCAGATGCTGGAAGATCCTCGTATTCCCCAGAGTCTTCCCTTTTCTGGTCTAAGCAAACCCATATCTTGGAGCCTTTTCCCGCAGGCTGTGTATAACCAGTCACAGAATGCCCATTGCTCATCTCCAGTTTATGAAGCTCTCCAGCTTATGTGACAGGTTAGCCCCATATCCCTCCTGTTTAGGTACTGATGCTGCATAGGTAGGAGAGTTTATTTCAGTCTTTTTTTGTGGCTGGAATTTGTTCTGTGATTTTGATGTTTTGCATCTGATTGTGGTTACTCTGAGGCAGTAGTGCCTTGACTGTCACAAGGAGATGATCGAGCATGCCCATACGTGAAAGCTGGTTCTGCCCTTGTGTACTTTCTCAAACTCTGCGTTGCCACTGGGACAGCAGTAGTGTTTCTCACAAGAACAGCTATGCAGATTAGCCCAAAGAACCTGTAGGTAGCCTAGTTGTCCACCCCCCAGGATGTTTGTTCAGTGCCAAGAAATCTGTTTGGAGGACTTTGTGAAACAGAGGTTATACATTTCTGTTTAATAGTCTCTCAAAGATTTTTCTTCCATGAATTTGTCTGGTTGGTATTTGAATCTGGATGAACGTGGACCTCCCACATGCCTGGTAGCAATGAGTTCAATAGTGTGATAGCATGATACGTTGATAAACACCTCCTTTTATTTTGAAGCTGCTTCCTGAGCATTTCCTTCAACCCTCTCCAAATCTGTGGTTTTAAGGCATTATGTAACACAGCAAGCAACTGTTCTGTCCTTGCTTCCACCATGTCTGATGTAATTTCATAGGCTTTTATCATAGAAATTATATCCTGCCTGAAGAATCACTCTTTAAACCTTTCCTGCACCTGAAATGCATTTTTACTATTCTTGTGGCCTTTCTCTGTACTGTTCTTGATTATATGTACCTTTTTTTGAGGCTAAACAGGAGGGAGTATGACTCTAACCTGGCACTCAGCCAGAAAAAGGAAAGCCCGCTGACAAGACTATTTCTGTACTTCACCTGCTGAGTATTTAATAGAAAATATGTTACTGGAACTATCACATACTGAATTTAGCCTGGTCAGAATTGCATCTGCATATTACAGATACAAGGTCCAGGGAAGAGATGGCTAATACACAAATGTAATAGAAGAAATGTTTGAAATAGCTGTTAGCTTGCTTGTACTACAGTATGAAACTTTCACAAGGGAAAAATTAAACTTACATAACAACGACAAACCTTTAGCTCCATTTGGGAATCTTGTTAAGATCCATATTGACAAAAAACTAAGCATGTCTGGTTCTGCCAGCTGTCTCTTCCCCAACACTGCCACAAATGAGTAACTTTTAGAAAGTTCCTAATCTCACAAATACTCCACATGAACCTTTACAGAACAAGATTTGTTATGTATCACCTTTATGGTCTGTTCCATGAAGATTTTAGAAGTAAACTGAAAGAAAGCTTGTACAATTCACTTATTTTGATTGTGGCAAAACTTCATGTGTATACTTGAAATAGACATGATGCAAACTCCCAAAACATTACTAATAACAACGCTTTTAATCTTAGAAAGGATACAACTGGGTGAAAAGACTTGTAAGGAAAATGACACAAGAAAATTTTATTTCATTAACTTTTTTATTTTTTATATTGCTGTTACCCTATATGTGTGTAACATCCTCTCTTTGACAGATTGGTTTTTGGGATATCAATAAAACCACCTTATACTTACCATAAAACCTCATATCCCAGGAAGAGCAATAAGCAAGTCCCCAAATGGTAATAATCTCTTAGCAGATACCTGAGTGTAATTAGCATACAATTAGCACCAACAGACTCTCCTTTAAAAGTAACATTTGAATGTTTGGTCTATATGCAGTGATTAATTAAGAGAAATGGTGTATAACAGACTTCAGTGCACAGCCCAGGACACTGGAGACAGCTGTGAAAACCGAGGAGCAACATGCACCAACAAGGAAACCAAACGTCATACGAAGAACATAAGGTCTGTTCCCCATTTTGAAGAATGACAGGCTCTGAGTATAAAGGCCAAAGGGTCACAGCCACCATAATAAAATAGCTAAACTGAAGGAAATGTTTCACAACATTTCCAAAAAAATAATTAGAACTCTTGATGAAAATAATACGCAACAGCACAAGGTGGGAATTTGCACGTCAGCTGCAGCACCGGCAGAGCGAAATGATGACGGCGCTGTGACGTGGTGACAGAGATCAGCTCAGAGGGGACAGTGAAGGTGGAGTCAGGGCACAGTGGCTGCGAGTGAAGGAGACTGGTGGGAGAAGGAGGGGATGCATGAGTTTGCTGGGCATGTAAAGGCTGTGGCCATGAAGGCAGGACAGAGCAGGTACCACCGAGACTTGGCTCCTGGCTCTGCCAGATTCAGCATCCCTGGATGATGTGAGGCAAACTCGATGGCACAGTGGGTCACTGGTGACACTGTGACGCACAGGTGACGGGGTCCCTTGGTCATCAGTGCTTGGGCCCAGCAGGGACTTTTTCACCCCCTTGATGTCCTGGGGTAGGCAAAACTCAGATTATCTTTTAAGTAGATTTATTAAAGAAAAGAATCAGAGCCAAGTGCCATTGTACCACATGGCTTCCTTGTCTTGTTGCCTTTTGAAAAGAAAAGCATGTTTTCATGTTGCTTTTTTGTTAATTAGGCTTTAAAAGTTTGAATTTTTCTCTGCATTTTAATGCGATGGGATTTCATGTCACTGTTTGCAGCGAGGCCTGCTTGTTTAGTGGGTTTTGGGGGAGAAAGTGAGCTGAAGATGACTGATATTTATATCAGGAGTGGAGTATTGCTTAGCTTAATTTTTAATGTGCTCATTACTGTTCAGTGAGGAGCAGCTGCTGGATTTCTTTTTATTCAATTGCATTTTTAAGTTTGGGAAAGGTACCTGAAGTTAGATTGGGCTTCACTTGGTTAGAAATCTGAAAAAAAAATCACAGGACAGAACTAAATATTAATTACAATGACTGTTTCATTAATCATTGACAATTAATTAATCAATCATTCGTTCATTCAAGTGGACCTTAACTGAATGATGTGAATAAGGGATATGGTCTATGTCTATTAATTCCCACAGGGTCTGTGGTGGAGAAGGATGGGTCACAAGGATCTATGTCCTGTTCTTGGCACCTGCTAGCATGCCACTCCACCACATCAGATGGCTGAAAAATGTTGCTAGGACTTGTCAGACCAAGTCTTATTTACTTACTTATTTTTGTCTGTGTGAGCATAGCAGAAATAGTAATGATGCTTTTTTTTTAATTAGACCCAACAGAAAACAGCTGAATTTTGGAATTATTATTATTATTATTATTATTATTGTATTTTGTCACAGGCTTAAATTTTAAGGTCTGACTTGTGCTTTTAGTGTCCATGTGGATAGGATGTGAACATAGTACATAAAGATTTTGTAAAAGTAATACCTTAATTATGCTAAAGATTAAATGAGATCTGCCCTCTTCACCTAATGCACTTATTACTTACACAGCAGTAGACTTACTGATTTCAGTAGGCTGCTATGAGATTATGATATTCATAGAAAATAAATTATAACAAACAAATCATAGCACTGGGACCTCCTTCCCTTTTTTTTAGCCTTTTTTTTCCACTAGGTTTATGAATATTTCAGATTCCCTTAGAAAACTGGGATTTAACCTATAAATTAAGTTTGCTCATCTGAATTATTATATATTGACTGTATACCTTGGGCAGGGATATTTGCATTTACAGATGCAAACTCCAGCACCCTCACTCCCCACGATACTATTTCTGTCTTTCAGCTATACCTGTTTATACACACTTGTATATAGCTATATACATGCACAGAATAAGTATGCACGCATGTATATATGCCTACTGGTAGTTGAAGCATAAAGGAAAAAAACAGCTAATGCAGGTGAAAAAGAGTAAAACTAGTGGAGATAAAAAGAAGCAGGCAGAATGAGTGCTTGAAGAGAGGAAAACATCTGAACAGTCAGAGAAGGAGTAAACTCATTAGGAAAACGCTGGAAATTTGCTGTCTGGAACAGATGAGGTGGGGGCTGTGGTGGCTGGAAGTCTACACAGTGAGTGGGTTGTGACACAGAGCTCTGAAGCGGCAAAGGAGGGGAAGGGATGAGCAAAAAGCCTCTCACTCGAATAACTCTTCCCGTCTGCCTTTCTAAAGATTCTGTCAGAAATGTTTTTTAAAGCCTGGCTCATATTTTTAGCATTTCTGTAGATGAGATGCCTAATAATAAATCCTGATTTATAAGACAATAACTGAGGAGAAAATTAAGTCAGGTAAAAAAGACTTAAAAGATTTTCTTTCTGGCAACATAATCTGGCAATACAGAAAGGTATTCCCAGCAGGCAGTAGCAGATGAAGATACAGTTTATGGAACAATACACTTTTTCTTTTCTCCTTAGTGTGTTTAAAGACTTTGACTTAAGCAGGTGAGATCTGCCAGGTAATAATCACAGAACTAAAACTGGGAATTAAGTGTCATTGTATCCACTTACCTCAGCTTTGTGCGCGGAGCAGTGCTCGTCCGTGACCTCACATTTAGGCTGCTGTCTTGCATGATCATAAGCAAACACTCTGAAGGACTTTGGGATGGTAAAGCTGGTGTCTTGTGTTCCCTGCATCCCTCACATAACTAATTGCTTCGATTCCCTAAGTATGAAATGATGTTGATGCAAACATGTTAAGGTTAATTTGTCTTTATGTATTTCACGCTTATTATTCCAGAGATCATTTTCTTCATGGTGACCAAGTTCAGCAAAAGGGTGGAGTCTGTCCCTCACTAATGAGACCATTCTTCTCTGGACAAAAACCTGACAGAACCATCACACCCGGTGGGCCCTGGTCCCCAGGATGCTCTCTCTGGAGAGCTTTTTTAAACATTGAAAATAATACACATTTTCTTCCATGCGTGATAAAAATAATAATCAGTATTTTAGTGACAGTCATTGCAAAAGATTCCAATGAATTGGCTTAAAATAGGCTATCAAATATATAAAGTGAAATCATCCATAATGAGAAGACATCATCCATCATAGCAAGACACCAGTCTCTGAGATCCTTTGCTCTGTTGTGTTTTGTTGAGGGTCGCTTACAGCTGACATTTTATTGAAAGAAACAAGTGTTTGATAGAAATCCTTGGCAGAAGTTCATTTTTCCAAAAAACAATTTCTATACTAAAAAAGGCCTTTCCAAAATAATGTTATTCACAAAACCAGAGTTTTTGATGAACAGAAATAGTCAAGAAAATTTTGGTTACTATTCCAGTGATTTCTGGGTACTGGATTTGATTTAAATATTCATGGTTTTTTAATTAAAAAATAATAATCTTGAAATCTGCTAGAGAGAAACAATGACTATTCCCATATCTTAGCCTTGCTGTTCACTTAGTTGGATTACCAAGAGAGTGGCCATATTGGGAAAAAGGAAGAACTGACTGTTAAGCCTGTTGACCCAGGCTGACTATGGAACAAAAAGATATCTTAAGCTTTTATAGAATAAATTTTCTCCTCATCATACCATGAGCTCACTGTTTTGCTCCTAAGCAAGATGCTGGGAGCCAAATGAATTATGAATTGCATGCTCAAATATTACTTCAAGGGGCTAGTTTAATTTTGTCTTTCAGAAGACCTAGTGAAGACTTTATTTCAGTTTTACTTATTTGCAAGTTAGTATTATAGTTTAGTTTAATAAATTGCTTGAAACAGTATTGAGTACAGAACAGAATAGTCTCCATGCCAGTGAAACAAGATTTTTCATGCAAGTAAGAGGAAGCTGTTGACCACTTCCTCATACTGAAATCCATCTCACCTCTGTGAATCATTTTCAGTACAGTTAGGGTATTATGTGATAAGACATACAGAAGGTGAAATTATACTAATTAATTGTTTCCCCAGAAGAATTTTACAAAGGCAGTCAGCAAGATTATGAAGTATTGAACAACTTTTCCTGGACTAAAGCACAGTAAATATCACTTCCCAATTCCTTAATGCCTATTCTTCAATTTAATAAGTTCTTTGCTAACTTTTCCTAACCCATTAAAAATTAAACAGTTTGTTATCTTTCATACAATTATTTTTCTTTTTACATTAAAACATAGAGCGATCTTTTTAAACTTTAAATTTGAAGACATCACCATCCATACACAAACAAATTTCTTTTCTAAATAAACATTAAAACTCAAGTAATTCAACAGTTATTGCAATATGCAGCCCAAGAGAATAATTTAACTTATCTCACCTCTTTTCTCCACTATAACTCAGCAGCTACAACAAATTCCACGGTAGGTTCTCTTTTGATGCCAATATTTTTGGCTGCTGTATATCTGCCCAGCTTCTTAGAATTATACTGAAACGCCATAGTTGGTTAGAAATGTTTTTTCTGCATGGGAAATTTTGAGCTTTCCATTTAAAATAAGGGAAAAGTAAAAAAAAAAAAAAAAAAGAAAAAAAGAAAGATCAACATGCTAAAATGCTGCCAAAGATTTACTGTTTGAGATTTCTGGCACGGCTGCTTCATGTGCCTTTGTTTGGGTTTTTTTTGGCGTGTGTGTGTGTGTGTATAGATCAGCCTTGTGAGACGGAGAGCATCTCTTCTACAGTACCTCCGTCTTCAAAAATCATGATGTGAACCCGTTCAAGCTGTCTTGGGAAATGTAGTGCAGTGGAAGACTCTGGTGAGTGCAAGTGAGCACAAAAGCCTTTGAAACGTAATTTCCAGGAGGTACTGATGGAGGTCTTATGAGCAGTACTACGTAGTTTTAGTTTTGAGACAACCACAAAACAGTTTCATGAAGCATTTTACAGACCTGAAGGGGGAGGGAGGATCATAAATCAAACCCCCCAAACCTTACTGTTTTCTCTTGAAGAACTTTTCAGTTGAGGGAATTCCAAAGTCTAATTACACCAAAAGCCAGATGACGATATATTACATAGACAGACACAGACCATAAATAAACATCAAGGAATGTGAAATAGAGCTAAATTATAGATAAGGGGTTCCCGATCTTCCCTGCTGTGCAAGTCCCGCACCCATGCATTTCTCTCCCTTATCTCTCAGGTGAATTTTCCTTGCCAAATGCACCAGGTACCAAGTGTGCTCAGCTCTGTTGAGCCAGCGAATCCTTTTGCTGAACATTTGCAAGAGAGAAAGGCTGGCTTTGAGCAGGGCATACTGAAAGATTTTTTGCCACCTGACCTAAGGGCTAAATTACATTCTTCTTTTTAGGATTTGCTGTTGAGTGCCTTAGAGGGGTCCCTGCTAATACCCAGGCTTGTGAGTCCCCTCCCTTGGAGCACTGCAATACGATGATGGACCATTCCCCGTATTGCACTGTACAGAGGAATAAGGAACCACAAGGGGCTATGTTCACACCATACATCAAGCCCAAGTCAATACTGCACCTCTTTTCCTCTGTTAGCTCCTTCCATGGCTAACATAGCAAGGAAACCTATGTAAGCAAGCCAGAGAGGGACTGAAGTTCCCTGCAGCTTAGTTATATGACTGCCACGGCATTTGTCAACAGGTTCAGCTATGTACAGTCACAAAGTTGTCTGCAATACATCTGCACTCTGGAGACACTCTCCCTAAAACCATCAAAGCGTAGGAAAAACTTGTTTCACTGCAGCAATGGATAAAACACACTAGGAGGAATCAGGCTGTGCAGAGAACATCTCTGTCAGTAACTGCCTGTGGAGTATGTTCTGTATGGAAATAGGAATAAAAAATGTAGCAGGGGGAAAAGAGCATGCTTTGGGTTTCAGTGTTGAAATGCAATATAATTTCTAAAACTCGCCACAGTTATGGGGAGATGCTTGCTATCTGCACATATACAAGGAGGCCAGGGAGGAAAAGCCAGCAGGTTTTTTGTAGGAAGATGACTGCTTATTTAGCTGGAACCAGGTTACTGGAACTCATAAAGCAAAATACATTAAAAGTGAACATTTAAAAAGACTCCACTGCACAAGAAATTGTAAACTGGTATTTTATATATGCTATGCATGTTTATATACAAACTTTTGCTTGATCTACTGGGCCAAATTTAGGACTATGTTTAATTCCTAAAATGTACCACAGGTGTTGTAAGTGCAGATCTTAACATAGACTTAAGTACAGTATCATATACTGGTTTTAAATGAGCTACCAGAAATTTTAAGTTTTGAATGTTACTCTTGGAAGAGACAACATTTCCTTATCGTAGCATCAGGGAGGGTTAAATTATTGCTGGATTATGCTACAATGCAGATTACTGTTTAGATCTTGCATTTATGTTTTTGAGCCACCAGAAATTTTAAGTTTTGAATGTTACTCTTGGAAGAGACAACATTTCCTTATTGTAGCATCAGGGAGGGTTAAATTATTGCTGGATTATGCTACAATGCAGATTACTGTTTAGATCTTGCATTTATGTTTTTGCTTTATTGATTTTTCACATTGTTACCACTAGAGCTTGCTACAATGCAATCAGATAGACTTTAATATATTCATTTCAAATCACTGAGCAATATAGATATCAAATTTCCAACCCTCTACCTTGTAAGCCCCAAATTAAAAGAAGGATTTTAGTGTGTAGGGAAGGTAAATTTCAAAGTGGCCATCAGATAATTATATAGGGCTGTTGTTAGGCGTTTCTCAGTATTTGCTTTGAGAATCCTATTAGTCTGGACTTACGAGACAAGCTGAGAAAGACTTAGACAGAACCATATTCCATCATATTATGTCATTCTGTCAAAATCCAATTATTTAATGGAATAAGGTATTTTTGGCTGGGCTTTAATTTTAAAAGAGCAGGGACAAAGTTTCAACAATGTCAAAATAACTCATTTTGATATTTTTGATGAAAGCCTTTCAGTTTTTGCTTGGCAAAACTGTTTTAATTTTAAAATCCTGTTTTGTTTTATAGCAAGTTTACATTTGGAAGTTGAACACTAAATAAAGTTATTTGAATTACTAAAAAAAAATATATTTTTCTGTCCCACCTCTCCTGGACTTTTTTTTTTTCCAGATGTAAATTTGAAAAGTTCTGTTTCCTTTCCAACTGTAACTAAGCCATATTTCAAAATCTATAAATTATCGGCAAATCGAAGTCCTCTCTCATTCACATAGCTCCTCCTGTGATAAAATTTGTGAAGTCATTAAATGACAGTTGGCAAAAAATGAGATTATTTTCTCATCAACACTAAAGATTTGCTTTCTGAATCTGAATGCAATGGCTTATGAAGTTACACACTACTTCAGTTTGGAAGGAAAAACACCAGTGAAATCAAAGATAGAAAGAAATTATTATAACAGTCTCCTCCTTTGAATGCAGCATTTTTTGAGAACTCCACCTTCCATTGATTTGTTCACTCTTGTTTTCAGTTCTCGAAACTAAGGATCGTTAAGTCAGATGGTTATTTCAGATCCTAATACAGCTTGACGACTAAAGCCAACATAGTTCTCTTTTACTTTCTTCCTTTGTAGGAGTGAAAGCACGCACCCAACACACATCTTTTTGAGCAGCTTTTGAAGGAATATTATGTGTAAAGAGAAAGTTAAAATGGAAGCTAGTTCCAAGTGAGAACATGGTAGAATCCATTTTTGTTCCTGTTTTGAAGACAGAAGTATGAAAAGGTGAGAAAAGGTGAAAGATATGAAAATGACAGTGGAACAGGGGGATATTTTTTCTTCATTGAGTGAACCTCTGCACTGTTAGAGAAACTGACCTTAAGAGTCAAAACCAGGAGAAAATAAAATTGCAAAAGCTCCACACAGAAAGGAGGACCCTGTCCAGGGATGTTAAGAAGTAGCTGGAGGACTTACTACAGGGGACTACTTTCTTCTGCTTTCTTTTATATGTGCTCTTCCCAGCCTCCATTGCACTATTCAATTCAGCATGATACATGGACTTAATGTTTTCTTTTATTGTTACTCACAATGCCGTTGTGCCTCCTGTCCGTCCTGGTTTTCTTTGCCGGTGCTTTTGTGAGGCTCTGCAGTCATCGTGAGCTCCCATAGTGCTTCAAACAGGGATCATAGCAGCAGAGTTTTCCCCAAGCAGCCCAGAATTACACTGGTCTTCATTGCATGTTCTTTCAAAAGTTCTTCCATGCCCTGTGTTCCCCAAGACCTTTTTTTCAGTCTTAATGCTTTCTAAATATCTCCTTACCCCAGAAGTGCTACTTCAAAAGCAATTAAATCTTTTTTCTTAGATTCCAGTAGGTCTGGGATGACTTTCTTCTACTCTAAGAAAATTACCTGTTTTACTCTTTTAATACTATTAATTCAGTCTTTCTACATTCTTTTTTTACTGCTTCTCTTTCTTCTCTGGTCATTGACTTGAGGTTCTATGGTATTGACTTGAGGTTCTAGTGACGTACAGGTTTTTTTTTCTTCTGATCCTTAGTTGAGAAGATGATGTAAAATGGACCATCTGGCCCATACAGTACTCTACAGAGAACACAGTTAAGTACCTTGAAATATTCTGGTTATTTTATGAATCTACTTGTAATACTTACACCATTCTTTCAAAAGGAATATAATTAACCTCACAGAATGCTAGTTGGAAGGATGTATTGTTTGATAGGAACAGGAAGGAAAATGTTTACCTCCAAAAATCCAGAATCCTGTTGGATCTCCTAATACTTATGCTTGAATCGCCTTCCTGTATACCCTAAAGCACTCTGAAAAGTATGACATTAGATGTATACATCAGCAATGCAGTATTTTTTTTAGTCATCAGAGCCAAAATAACACAATTTTACTTTTTTCCCCCTTTTTTTCTTTTTCAAGCATCTTCCACATCACTTGCTCTGTGTGCTATTTGTGATCTACCATGTACAGAAAAAGAGACACCAATGAGACTTGTCAATGAATGTATTTAGCATTGCTTAAAAATAACTGTTTCCTTTGCATGCTCTTACTTATATGATTTACAGGCTTATAAAAGGAAATAGGGCTAGAAAAACAGGATATATGGGTGAAAGAATCACTTTCCTGATTCAGACAACGTAGGATGATGAAAATACTGGACTATATCTGGAAGACTTCTTCACTTAGATCATATAACATAGTCCACAGTCCTCACAAATATGTCATCCTAACTCTGTACATACAAGGCTGAACACAGGCAGAACTAAATGGATCACCTCATATAATTTTTTTTACCATACTTGCTGCGTAGGATAGCGTATGACAGCGTGCTAGCAAGCGAGTTGGAGAAGTTCAGATGGATGCTCTTTACAATGCAGAAACCCATTTTTAATTATTTCTATGGAAAGAAAAGACCGTTTAGAGAGGTGGCCATTGGATTTTAGAGCACTATATATTAAATGAAAGACTCACAAAATGTTTTTTCTGAGACTGAAATGCATTAATCCATTGATTTTTCCTTTGATCGCTAAAAATCAATGGCACCACTGCTCTGTGTTTTCTGTATACATGTTCTGGCCGTATCTGATTTTACCCATTTAATTAATGCAGATGGTTCTTTTATGTGATGTTTAAGTATTTCTGAGATTCGGCTTGTATTTTTTGGTGGGCTTATAATGAATTTTGCGCTGTAGAGTGTTGTCAATGGAAATGGACTACAGCACAATTATGACACATGGCAGGATCTTTCCTGCTGCCTATGACTTGGTTTCCATTCTCTACTGGAAGAAGTCATCTTCAGAGAAGAGTTAACACTGTGCTCTCTGGCCTTCAGAGAGCATTCTTCTCTCTTTCTATTTCCGTGTGCCATCTATGAAAGTAATTTTGGTTATGCAAGGGTGTTCCACCAGGAGTATTTTGGACCTCTACTTCATAGTATACGATGCAATCTTATCTGTAAAAAACAGGCCATGGCTGATTCATATAATTTCATTTTTATGTGAAACCAAACTGTTAGGCGGCAGATGAGAGCTATATTTAAATTGTGATATTTCAATGTCTTCTCATGATTTTTTTTTTAAATTTCTAAGGTTTTTTGATTCTAAATTTTTCTTGTTTAGAAATACAGAGATAATAAGAAATTAAAAAAATATTTTGCATTATTGTAATAAAATAGTTCAGCTGATCCAGTGTAATTTTTTCCAGATTTTTGTTTCATTAAAATTTTCAAACCTTTGATTTTTTGTTCCTACTCAGCATGAATTCCCTTTGAAATTTCAAAATGTTTCATTAGGCTGAAAACTGTTTTCATACCAGTCCAAGTGCCAAATTTATGCTGTGGACAGCAGCTGTGATTCATATTTATTTTCTGGTATTTCATAATGCCTTTATTTTTTTAAAATTTAATAATAAAAATATAAGTACAATTTTTTTTTTTGCCATTATTTCCTGTTGTATTTCATGAAAACAAAACTGTTTTGTTTTTTTTTTTTCTAAAGATCTATCAGGTTGACAGCTTCTTTAGTCTATCCTATGGCTATTTCTATCTATAGGTTCCATCACCTTCCTCCTCACAGTACTGAGCCTGCTAATGAACTGCCAAATTTACTCCCCTCCTTTAATAAAGTAGAGCAAATGTAGAGAGAATTCTGATGTTTTGGGGCAACCTTCACTTCATCTGGTGTTCCCAAATTGCTTCTTTTATTTCTGGTAACTGAGAACACGATGCAATTTTTCTTACAAATTTAAAGGAAGACAACAACAGTAGGCTAACTTTTCAGCTTGGTATTCAGTATGAATGACATGAAACTGCTCTGTCCTGGAAGCCACTACAGCAAGGGAGTGTCTTAATTCATCCCACATATTTTTCTTCTGGAAGAGAGTAAGTCATTGCAGCCTTTTAACAATGCAGCTCAGTACGCCTTATTAAAGGACTTTTAGACAACTGACTGTCTGTTTCTTGTCCATGGCCTTTTGTTTTTTTCCTGAGGAAATAGGATGTTCCTGAAAGGAAAGGACTAACAGCTTTAATTCACGCGAAATAAATACAAGGATATCTGCAAACTTTCACAACACTGCTTCATTGTGCTGTCTTCTGTCCTTACAGAATTTCTAATTGCATCTAATTCTGGCATAATATTTTGCGGTATTAGGACATAGCGTGACACACATGCATGTTCCGTTAGCTTATTTATGTCCATCTTCAACATTTCCTAACATAATGTCTCTTGGCTGCAGAACAGTCTCTCAGATTCTGAATAAAAATAATCATCCCAAACCCTGAGAAGCATTGGTGCAGCAGCATGATTTCCTATGACATTTCTTTGATTTTTGTAAGATTCTATAATCTTTCTTGAGCAATATTATAAAAGTCCAATACCTTGTCATGTAAAATGAACTGAACGAATGAGGAAGAATTAAAAAAATAAGGAGGAAAACATCCCATGTTGACTCAGGCCATCCTAACACCTTCTTGCACATCTTCTACTCTCGTTTTTCCATTTTTGCAGGGTATAAAGTATGCAATGAATTCTGGATTCATAAAGCTGGATGTACTCCCACAAATTGTTTTAGAAAAAAATATAATTATTTAAAGGATTTGGAGGTAGACAAATGGAAAAATGGGAAAGGGGAGAAGCAATTGGCATATGCTTTTCCTTACAACACCTTTTCAGACCCTTATAGTCTGATGTTTGCATCAGACTATAGAATGTTTGCAATATTGTTGCTGAAAAATACCTTCAAATATAGACAAGGTGGTGTTGATTTCTACACAAAACCCCGAACCTTTTACCATATATTCTGCTATGCTGTCCCAATTTATGTCTCAAAAGGGCTGCTGTTGAGCGTGATACTAAGTATAAAGTTCCATAAAAAATCCCCAATTGTCTACTTTTGGATGGGTTTTCTTAAATGTTCAAATCTTTGCATCTTCCAGAAGAATGATGCAATATTTTACTATGCGGTTTGATACAATGACATTGGGGCAACTTCTCCATCTTTTGCAACCTCTTTGCTGCCTTCCTAGGGCAGCAGCCCTGCAGCCGGAGAGACATCCTTCTTGGTGATGGAGCTGCTGCGGTTTGAAGGAGCCACCCTTCTCCTGCTGCCATCTCGTGATCCTCTCCCTCCTTCTGCAGCCTGGAGCCTGGCTGAGTGTTTTATACTGGATGCTAATTAGGTTTGACTATATTTAAGTTCATTTCCCTTTGCTTCTCTGGCTTTTTTTGTGCCTTTACCTTCTCTAACTTCTGCACATGAGACACCCCCTCACCATGTATGCAACACGCAATCATTCACTTCTAAACCGACCGCAGAATAACTTATTTTACTAAAAATTACAAAGCTGATCTCTTTGGCTATACCATCTGCTCTTAGATTTGCATGTACTTCCTAGTGATTTGCATGGAATCTGCTGATATTAGACTGTATGTTCACTAAAGTAGGGCTTTTGTTTCCCTGACTGGTTTTAATTTGAATTCGATTATGATGTTTGGAAATCATAGATAGTTTAACTTGGGGAGTTTTTGATCCTCTGGCTGAAGTTTCAGGTTGTTTCTTTTCTCCTAGAGGTTTTTGTAAAAGTTTGGGGAACAGGCTCTCGAGACTGTTGTAGCAGACATGCCCAGGATACAGTAATGAGAAGTGCACTGTGAGCCCAGTATCCTAAATTAGGAACTGGGTACAACGTTCTGACCCTGAACAATTTGGATAGCTTGATATGACCCAGGAGTTATATTTTAAATAAGATTTTGGTGGTAATCCGCTCCCACAAAAGATATTATTTTTTTATTCCTACTGGAAAGAAGAAAAATGACAACATTAGTCAGATTCTACAGACTATTATATTCAAAGCTCCTTGTTCTTTGGCGAAGGCAAAGACTTGTGAATGATTTTTGATTAGCCTCATTTATAATTTTCGCATTTGATGTCACTGATGCAAAAGTAACATCTTTGAATCCTTAGCATGACACACGCATCTTGCGAATCAGAAAATAAAATAAAACCAGAAAAAAGGAATGTACCACTGAAAGGGGAAAAAGCACTAATGTGCTAATATCACATAGAGAAAGAGACTGAAAGAGACCACATACCTTTTTCCATAGCAGATCAGGGCATGTAGCTTCTGCTCAAGGGATGTTATGTCCCTATGTGGAAAGGCAAATAATCTTAAAAGCCTTGTCTGCCATGTCTGCCAGAAATCTGGAAGTGAGATTGCTTCATATCTCATTTTTAACTCTAAACCTTCTTTTAATGAGCATTTTAACTGAATGTTAACTGAAAGTATTAAGGTATATATTCAGGCAGGAATATCTAGGCTCTGTTTTTATTCCCACTAGTATTTTCCTCACATTTAGTGTCCAGTAGATCTTTAAGAAGTGCTTGAGAGGTTAGCAGGTAAGTATAAAGCTCTGCCTATTAGGGCCAGAAGGGTACCTGCAATGTCATGTTAAACCGAAGTCTTAGAAATAACAATCTTGCCACTGATCACATTTAAAAACTTCTTCAGGAGAAAAATTCTAACAAATTACTTAAAATTTGACTTTTATGTTGTAGATTTTTAGACTATTAAAAGTAAGTGGTGGTAACTTTCTGAAACTTTCCCTATAATGCACAGGAAGGGGATAACGAAGAAAACTTTGATTACTCTGGGGCCTTTTTAAAACAAATGGCGTTTTATCAGCACACAACTTAAGTGCACCACAGAGAAAACAGTAACTGGCCAGTGTGTATTTTACATGAAAATAATAGATAAAGACCTGTGATTAAGATGGACTTGTATTATAAACTCTATTATGGATTGTGCTGCTTGAATTAAGCTGCAGTCCATGACAGCTGTCAGTTCCTTTAAGTGAACTTTGTGGAGGCTGTGGAGATCAGCCAAAGTTTTTCCTAGAAAGTATCCTGGATAACAGGTACTGATCCTAGATACGAAGTCTGAGCATACCCCAAACCCACTCTGGTCAGTACATTAGGTCTCTGAGACATTAAATCTTCAAAGACATAGGTTGTGGTTCCTGACCAATTCCAGTGAAGGGAATAAACAACCAAAGGAATTGCTGGACTACTAGAACAAGCACTTCTGAGCTGTCTTTGGCTGAAAAGGCAGCTCAAGGGTTTCACGTGAGATTGTCACACATCAGTTTATCCTGTGGATTATACAGTGCCATGTGGCTGTTTCAGCAACAGTATGGGGACTGCCTAGCAGCACTGAAAAGTACAGTGGAAGCCTTTTTTTCCTGATGCAGTTCAGGCCGTATCATACGGATTGACTTCATGCTCTCTGGAGCAAAGGTCTTTGCACTTCACTGTCCTTCCAGCATGTCAGGAAGCACTGTAGCCCACAGATATAGTCACCTGAAGTGCAGCTATCTCATTCCTACTGTAGGCAATTAGCTGGGAAAGGTGACATGGAAGGACAAGATGCAATAACTTTAATGAATACTTTCTCAGACAGAAAGGTTCTCAGGCCAGAAGTGATCATTAAGATAATCTATTCTGAAATTCTGTAAAGCACTGGACACAGTATTTCATTCAGAGAATCCTAGAATAAGACAAATACTTAACAACAGCTTCAACAAAATGTCAAAACTTAGAATTTCTTAAGGATATTCAACCCTCTAAGTCCTCAATAAGCACATATAAGATCCTCAAAGTGTGCTATTACATTTTAGCAACAGATTTTCCTTTTATGTTCTAATTGAAGCTGGCATATGCTGCTGACACTTCGAATAGCATTGCCTACCGTATCATTCAAGCCTGGCATAGAAAAATGCCATTCTCTTCCTTCTCATTTCAGTCAGTTTTTAGAATTTTTTTTCTTGAACAGATAATAAATAATGATGTACATACATTTAATAAGAATTATGTCCCAAACAGGTGCAGATAATAGCTAATTAAAACAATCCTTTTGCCATTCTCAGTAGTCAAGTCAGTACTCACCCATGTGAGGTCTGGAAGAAAGTAAGGGTGGACATTCATATTTCTGACAGGGAGCTAGCATACCTTGTTAACCTAAAGTCTGGACAAAATAAAAATATAATACATGTTATTTCCACACTTTTTATGATACTGACTTTTAAAAAGGCAAGTTTCACTGATAATTCTTTTGTTTCACTTCGAGAGACTTGTATCACATCTCTCATGTGAGAAGTAAGATTCTTTGTCATGGTTTGGATCTTTCCATTCCCTGAGTCATGACTGCCTTCAATCTCTGGAAGAATTGTTTTGAATTAAAGTTGACACTGAAGTCATTTGTCTTTACAAATATAAAAGTCCCTTCCTTCCTCTTACATCAAGTATCTGCCCAGAGAGCATTTGCCATTTGGGTTTTGTGGGTAGGATACAACATATGTGCAATTAATTGGCTGCTTTTGTCAAAAGAAGAATATTTAATCATAAAGGCAAAAGGCTTTTGTTCTCTGCAGAGAACAAGTCGTGCTGAATGAAGCTGCCCCTTCCCTTATCACATTATATACCAGCTTAAGATGTGTCTTTCCTTATTAATAGAATAGTAATTAAGGTGAGAAACCCTGAGTTTTAGAATTATCCAAGAAAGGATAATGACCTCTATAATACTGTACTGCATTATACTACATTTGCTGTACATTACATATGTCATTCTCATTCTCATCTGGACTTTTTTATGACTTGCCCCTCCCCAGATCTCTCAAATTATGGACTTCATGGGTTATGTTCTGTTAACCTCTCTGTTCTCCCTACAAGTCTAATCCTAAATCTATCCACGTAAGTAGATATATTCTGTTGACCTGAAGCACTCTGTATTGCCCTTTCAATGCTTAGCCTTCCTTTTTTGCTATCCTTGTTGGCCTTGAGCATCCTCCTTCTTCACCTTGACTTTGTGACCTTAAGGTCTTTCAAATCCTTCTCTTTAAATACGACATTATTTTTTTACCATTTTGTAGTTTAAGTTTTAGGTTTCTTCTGGAAACTCAATGTTCAGTTTTTATTGGTGAAATTCTTGTAAAGGTAATTTTTTATTTTGCACATTTTTATTGTTGTGCTTGGCTTGGCCATTGTATTTACATCATATGATGTACTAGACTCTCAAAACAGGTGCCTAAATGCTTACTCCTTAGAAAACCATGAACCTAAATAGCACAGCCTCATGTTCAGAAATGCTAAGTCATCTGCAACTTACTCTGCTCTCAGTGACAGTACAGGGCTTCAGATACTGGGCTTTGGTGTTTGTATACCGAAGACAAGATTCTTCTCACCAACATTCAGCTAAAAGTCATGTGTCCAGATTAAGCCAGTCATCTAAGCTCCATCTGTGGTCTTTAAAGTGAGAAGATGATTACTTCATCCTAAAATAGATGGTGACTGAGAGAAGTTGTCTTCTTTCCTCTAGTGAGAACAATCGGAAGACATGGGTGTTCAGTTGAAATGAGATACTTACTTGCTAGTTAGCAAAACTGGGTGAAAGGAATCCCATTGCCAGTGCAGAAAAAAGAAAACATTTCACTTAATTATGATTATTAACCTAAGCTGATTTGCACACTTTTTTTGGTCTTTTTCAGAATTTCTTCTAGTCTACCAGGACATATCCAAATCAATATTAATATCAATACTTCAACTAACATATATCACCTTCTCCGTGCAAAGCAAATAGTCTTACTAAATGAACAGAACTATTTCACAATGTATATCTTGAAGGGTTTTTTTTGCACCAGGAATCTTATATAGAGTCAGTAATGCAAGTTTAAGAGCAGATCTTCATAGAAAAAATATCCTTGGCATCCCCTCTGCCTCATGCAAGAGTTCAATAGCATGTTTTTCTACAGCCTGAGCATTCTTGAATAGTCATAAACAAATCCTCTGTGTAAAAATCCATGACAGACCTTGCAAAGCAGCATGCGTACATGAAAGTGGGCCTAGTTTATTTCACGTAGTTAGCAGAGTTATTGAAATCCTGTTCAGCATACATGGTTGTGTCAATTTTTGCAAAGAGCAAAACACCCATAGGTTTTTCTGTTATACATTACTGAAGAGCATTTTAAGCACAAAAATTCTGTGAATATTTGTATGAGAGTGAGTATACTGCTGGTAATTTGAAGATGAGGAACTGTTAGTGAAACCTGATTTTCAAGGGTTAAATTCAAGGGTGCTCTGTATTGT
Source organism: Gymnogyps californianus (assembly GCF_018139145.2). Taxonomy (NCBI): domain Eukaryota; kingdom Metazoa; phylum Chordata; class Aves; order Accipitriformes; family Cathartidae; genus Gymnogyps; species Gymnogyps californianus. The sequence goes on along the minus strand of NC_059472.1, from coordinate 53,188,731 downwards.
TTTCCACATGTGCCCCTTGTAGAATTGTGGCTTTGCTGCTGAGAAGGCTGCATTTGAAATGCATGAGACAACTGTAATACCTCCCATACTATAGGTAATCCTGATAAACAGGCTTCTCACCCTGATAGATAAATAGATAAACAGAATAAGAAGCTAACATGATAGTTTTAGATCATAGTAACTTCTTTGTATCTAAAAAAACAATTACAATATCTGATGCTCATAACATCATAAGTTTATAATGGAAATAGGAGACGAACTAAAATTAAAAGGGAAGTAATATACTCAGAGATACAGTACAAAAGATAAACAATCTTTAAAGATTCTCAATATTTTGAGGAGACAAACTGGCATTTAACTCTTTGATTGCTAGAAACAACACAAAGAAAGTTGTACTTCTATTCACCTTGACTAGGAGGATTTCATATTTAAAAGTTGGGAGGCCAGAGGTAGGGATACTGGGAGGATTAAAATCCTGCAGTCCCCTTCATTAACAATGACTAACATTGTGCATACCCTGGCATACTATGGGAGTTAGGCAACGCCTGTGCCCAAACTTCCACCAAGCGTACAGCTGCACCCAGGTTTGAATGGCAAATCTTAAGGGAGTTCCACAGCTCCCTGTAGCTCACCGCTGAACTGAGCTCCCAGGTTGTGCAAGAAAGCTGGGATAGGAGTTGGTCTTGGAGGGGCAGATTCAGGGGCCAGAGGTGCAGTTGGGAAGATGATGGAAGCCTGTGTTTAACACCTCAGTCTGGCAGTATCAAAAACTCTGCTTGGAAAAGTAAATAAACCCCATTTTGCCCAACTCTGTGTGGCTCCACTGATGCAGCTGAAGCAAGTGGGTGGAACAGGAAGGCTGAAGGACTGGGGCTTTTGTTAAACATACCTAAGAAAGACTAAAAATGTGGCTGGAAAGAATAACTCCTTCTCAGACAAAAAAATGGGTCATGTTGTATATAGAGCAGTCACAGGTTGTTTTGCCTTAGTCTGAAACAGTAGGAACTCTGGGACAGGATTTTCGAAGTTTCCCGACTTTAAGGGATCTGTGTATGACAGAAAATACTTTGGCTAGAGAAATGGTGGATTTGATACTCAGTGGAATACCTATTTTGGCCAACAGCCTCAACTTTGAAGATTAAATAATGCTGATCACCTCTCCAGAGTGATTTGACAATTTATCTTAGTTAATTGGGCTTCAATTACGGTTGAGGGATTTAGCTTGGCCTGCTGCCCATCTAGATCAGAGGAGCCAACAAAATATCATTTAAAAATAAATGTACAGACTCCAATTTAGCTTTTGTGGAGGTCACACATGATTTGTTTTGGCTTAGCTTTAGTTTCTCAGAATTTTACTCTAAAAAATGATGTAACAATAACATTCAAACTTTCACAGAGAAACTTTTAAAAAAGACATCTAGACATTCTCTGTTAGTTTTGGATGATGACTTGAATGTTTGGGAATATTTTATACAAAAAAAATAGCACTTTCCCCCTTCTTCCAAAGGTGTTCCAAAGGAAATTTTATATGTTTGCATATTTTTTTAAATTTTACCTACATTAATATATCCTCGAACATGTGCTTTAATCCAAACCCTCCTTCCTTCCCTCCTCTTTCCATTACTCCTCCCAGTGTCTCACAACATGAACAATAACAACAAAAGTGAAAACTAATTTGCTTTACCACTTTCTCTGTTTCTTTCAATGGTGATGAGGTTTTTAAAGGTTTTTCTTTAAAACCTGTGAGCAAATTAAGAAACCCTTATGAAGACGTAGACTAATGCTCCCCAAGATGATCTGCAGAATCCTATTGATTACAGAGGGTTTCCAGCTAAGAGTTTGATGATAGAGGTGAATGATTATCATCTGCAGGAATTCTTGAGTAATGACAGTGGTTATGATTAAGAAATTTGGGAAGGACTGTTTGGAAAAATATGTGTAACTTAATGACCGGTCAATCTTTGTCTGTCAAAATTGTTTTGCAATGGAAAATGGGTTTTGGAAATGACCTGAATTTGTGCTTACTACAGGAAATTACAGCTTTGCATTGTGGGACTTGTACTGTGGCTTTGCAGCCTCGTTCAGACTCCTCTGCCAGACTTCACGTCCTCTTCAGGTATTACCAGGTTCCAGTTACTGCCAGGGTAGTGCTGCACCAGAGGTATCATGGCCAAAAGAAAAATCATAGTTTCCCAGTCAATGTATATAATTCTTAAAACTCAAGATCGGAGTGTCCTTCTGTAATGTCAATCTGAGACACCTTTGGCCTTCTGCTGAGGAAAGCTGAGTGCCCATGAATTACAGCATGTCCAGCTGGACCACTGGGTGCTCAGAAGCTCTGAAAAGCCAAGCTCTTCCAGATATGACCTGTAGAAAAACAGGAGCTGAAGGTTAGCTTTTTAAAGCTAAAAGTACTTAAAATGTTCTTATCATTGACTTTCAAACATTGCATTGACTTTCAAATTCATATTTAGGTACTGAAATTAATGGTTTGATTTTCAGAGCTCTTTCTTTGACCTATACTGCAGCTGCTTATTGCTCAGCCCTTTTGAAAAATGAAGATTTTGTTTAGATCCTAAGGGTAGGTTTAAGACCCCAGATTATTCTCTTCTTTCTGGTATCAGCTTAACTCTGTGATTATATTAATTGCCAGGTATAGGGCTGAAAAGGCCTATCACACCTTTGGAACAAGGGGGAAAGTGTTATTTTCAGAGGCAGTTCAAATAAATAATTTTTAAATATTCATTGTGAGTGACTATATTGTAAGGTCATGCGTTCACCTAGGCAGTTTTCTGTATATCTGTCAGAGGAAGAAGCTAAATATACAGATTGGAAAAACAAATGTGCTTTCTCCGAGGAGTTAAAAGAGATTTAGAGAGTGCAGCATGATGAATCCAGGTTTTCCTGCTGCAGCTGAAATCCTCACTACTCTTGGCTTCCTAGCAACGGTGCCTTCCTAACTCATGACTGGAGACAGTACAGACATAAATCAGTCTGTTATTTGTCGTATAATTGATCAATCTATTGGCACTCCTTACAAGAACTGATCTATATCTTTTAGCAAAGATATACAATGGCAGCAGCAAACATCATGCAAACAATATAGAAAGTGACATTTTTGGTTATGATTTGTCTATCCTGTCCTGTTGGCTCTCTCTCCCTCCTTCAGAATATCTTGAATGATTCAGAGGCCATGGATATCATCTAGCATGTCAAAAAACATCCCTCACCTGAAAGACAAAATGCAAAGGGAAAAGCCCTCTTTCAGTGCACTGCTGCCCTCCTCATCTTCTTAGGACACTTCATTGTATCACCCCCTGCTATTAATGAAGGACTATGTGCTCTCACCCTCACACACAGTACCTTAGAAATCCGTTCCCCCCCCACCCCGGTCTTACTGACTAATATCCTCTCTCTCTCCATTCAAATTGCTCCACCCAGGCAAGCAATTAATTATGGCTAGGTTTACAGAATAACTCTTCAGGTGCAGATTTGCTGGGAGGAAACTGTATTTCTCCTACACCTACTTCAGTTTCCCTTTCACTTTACTGATGTGACGCTGAACACTCCCATGACCCCAGAGATCTGGGATATTAGCTTCTCTCTGATTTTTGAGTACAGGAAGGTGATTGGAGTTGTCATCTTCTCTCTCTCGTCGCTTATACTACTGCACTCTCCACTGCCTCTCTAGTCTGATTAGGGGGAATAAAAAATCCAATTAATTTTTAAGGTGCAATTGGATTAGTTCATTGAGATGGATCTTATGGGGAAGCAATCTGGTACATTAGACTGATGAACTGATGATGAACTTGATCACAGAGATGCTTTCCTAAATTGTGTGCTTGTACAAGCTTGGGCTGGCCATTGCTACATTTTTCAGTCCATTCTTTTAAATGAAAGCAAAAAATTATTATTGTTAAATCCACCTTGCCTTCCACTGATCAAATTCTAAGTCAGCCTAACCTTGCATTCAGCTTTCTTGTCCACGCCTGTCTACCCTTGAGAGTTCTTATCTTTTATGTGTCCTTTCTTCAGATTGTACGATCTTCAGGTCAAGGACCTTGTCCTCATATGTTTTTGCTTCTCCATTCAAAAATGTTCATATTTATATAGAATCATCTCTATTCCTTTCAGATTTATGCACAATTCAGAAAGCTGCACACAGATGAACAAAAAAAAAATATGATTTGGGGATAAGGCAGATGTTTTCCTTCTTGTGGGTATTTTTAGCAGTTACCATCATACAGTTTAGTTTACAAAAGTCTCTTCTAGCTCTGAGAAGTGGTAAATCCCCCTGGCTGATGTTAGGGATAGAGATAAATATGAAAGTGGTCAAGTGAAGAATAACATATGGTGTGGCTTGATGTCTTCTTGGAGAAGTGGGTTTAGAATATTAATTCTGCAAGTGACTTTACATTCTCTGTTGTTCTCAGTTCCATTCTCATGACCAAGAGTGGTAAGAGGATTTCCACTTTAGGGCATTTAAGCTCCATGCTAATCAATCCCTTTAAGATCTATACATCAGACTATATAGGAGTGAATCTTATCCATGGTTAGGCTTTTGATAGCATATTTATGTAAGATGAATAATTTTAGCTTTGCCTATCACTGGTACAGGAATTTTAAACTCCCTGTTTTTTTGTAGAACTACTTGCAGGACGATTTCACAGTATGACAGGTACGACAATTTGTCATAAATTTTCAATGTTCATGCCTCAGTTTCTGTACTTTTAAGTATTTTGTCTTCAAGTAGAGGACACAGTTCAACTGTATATGCATAGCTCTTGAGGATAGAGATCTCAATCCAGTATCTGTTGGAAAAACCTGTTATCTGTTGAGATGATTGGGGAAAGTCTGGAAGATGGGTATCACCATTTAATCTACAAACACCAAAGAAACAGTGTTTAATGCTGAATGGCAGGAGTGGCTGTCAAACCACAGAGTGTCCCAGAGTCCAGCTGGGAGGGAGATCCATGTAAGCTATGTCGTTGATTCATGACATGGTTTAGACTATAGCAACTTGATTGACTGTTCCTGTGAGATATGATTTTTGTCTTTCATGATATTGTGTTCATGAGATTTTACTACTTTAAAAAGATTCTATTTTTGAAGAATCATAATGGGGAGTTTCCACTCATGGGAGTTAATGCAAGCTATGCAAGCAGGATCTTACTGAAGCCATGGAGACTGCTTGCAGTAAGGAGGGTTCCCCAGCAGGAGTTAATACTCTATAAGTAGTTTCTGAATGAATAATAATTCCAAATGCTGAATAAATATCCTGCAGTTAAGTCTCAGCTTTTCTATGCTATTCTGATACTGCCCATGATGTTGCAGCTTTCATGCCAGGACTCTAATGAAAGTTTAAACTTTTTTTCTTTAGAAAACAGAATCATGCTAGTATGAATGAAGGTCCAGAATCATTCATTACTTTTGCTTTTATTGATTTTAGAAAGAGATTTATGACCTTGGTGGTTTTTTTTCTTTTTTTCTGAGTGATAAAGCTATATGCATAAAAGAGTAAAGAGCTCAAAATGCCAAAAAAGATTTCTCAGGCCATCAGTCAGAGAAAATGTACAGCAAACTCAATTTGTTACAATGCAGCAATGTCAAAACAGAAGTCAGTTTATTCATAATTTAAATACATTACATGCATTTAGAGTTCCAACTGATAAATAAAATAATTGTTGTTTTCATTAAAGTAGCAGTGCAAAAAGTCCAAAGATTTGACATCAAGTCTGGATAGCATGTGATGCTCTAGAGAGAGATGAAAACAACCCAGCTAGCTGCAAAGATTACTATCTATTGCAGGGGTGACCTATAAAAGGTCATCTGGGAAAAATCTGAAACGAGATAGAGACAAAAAAGGTCAAAATTTCAAATCATAACAGTTCTGGAACTTTTGTTAACTCCAGAGCAATATTTTGAAGGGGTTTTTTAATGCCTTTTAAGCTTTCTACTTTGTCTTTGATCCTAATATGGTAGCTTCTTGAACAAAGCAGTATTCTAAGATAAATATAGTAATTGAGTGTAACTGTAGTAGGAGCTGGTTGCAGCAGTAACCCTACACTAGTAATGGTGTTGTAATCAAATAAGGAAACAATCCAACCTTCCCTCATTCCCTTCTGCTTTTTTCCTTCATGCCTGAAATTTCTCACATCTTTCTGGATTTTTGTTCTCCCAAGCCTTCTTCAGAACTTCCCTTATCTCTACCTTTTCCCCACTCCAAAGCAACTTTGCTTTGCCTGGGATAATGATTGCAAAGATAATCACGGCTATGAAATGGCATCTTTACAGGAAACATTTAAATAGAATACGACTTTTCAGCCTAGATGACAGATGTCTGAGGGAAGCTACTACAAGTTTACACACTTCTCTGAGTTTTTAATGGGCAAGGTGAGAAGGGATGTTCAAAATAACCAAAGGAAGGTACTTATATATCACTACATGTAACTAAGTAAGTCGTGGAATTCCTTACTAAAACATGTTGCATATGCCAAAAGTTTGCATGGATTCAACAACCAACTGGAAGAAAAAAAACCCAACCAACCAAACCCAACCATGAAGAGTTATTCAATACAAAAACAATACCTCTGTCTTAAAGTTTTTGAGTTGCAAATCATTGGAGCCTGAGAGATTCCTGTTCCCAAGACATTCATTTGTGACCACTGTCAGAAACAAGTTAAGAACCTTTGATATGACCTGATAGGTTAATCTTGTGCTCCTCTGTGTGTCTGCTCTCTTTGAGCTGTCTCTGTTTTCCACTTGGCTCCTTGCCTCCCCTTTGAAGCCATGTTTATAATCTCTTCCTTCATTACCTTTCACTAGTTATCTGGGGATAAGTTTGCGGTCATTTCTGCTGCTGAGGTGTGACATTCAACTCACTGAAGTTAAAAGAGATTCCCTGAAAAGCTGACAAAATGAGTTGTTTGGTAGGCATCAGAACAGCTAAGAAACATCTGTGATACTATATAGTTGCTGGAAGAAGACAGCGGGAGTGCATTGCTTGCAGCACAATGTTACTTCAGTCCTACTTGTCCTTCGCCCTCAAAGTTTCAGCCCAGAGTTTTACAATCAAGCCCATTTAGAGCATTTTTTAGGAAAATGTGTTACTCACATCATTCTTGTTACTTTGCCTTCCTAGAAACACTTCGTAACCTACTCACTTCAGCGCCAAATCTAGCTACCCTGTAGTAACTTCCAATATCAAGTCACATCCTTGGCTCCCAAGACCACTTGACACACATGTGCTTTTCAGGTCACCAGAACACATCTGACAAGAGCTGCCTCAGGTCTGAGAAGAGGTAGCTTTTACCTGCTCCAGCTGAGCTCTCTTGTTCCATTTCCTGAACAAGATGTTGACAAACACTTAAGAAGTACTAGGAAACAGGAGCACTGTGATGCCAAGGAAGACCTTTACTCCTGCTGGGGAACCTCCCACTGCTTAACTTGGAATGTAACAAAGATAAGCCTCTAAATACTCCCATGCAGATGTCAACTATAGTTGGCTCCTGCCAACTTCAGCAGAGCTGAACCTGAACTTCAAAGGAGCAGATTGTTTTTTTCAGGAGTGTGATAGGTATGACTCCCTGGAAGGCAGCTCTGAAGGGCAAAGGAGCTCAGGAAATCTAGCAGGCCTTTAAGGACAGCTTCCCCCAAATGCAAGAACAGTCCATCTCAATGCTCAGGAAAAGCAGTAGAGGTATCAGGAGACCAGCTTGAATAAACTAGCAAATTCCTGGTGGAGCTCCAGTGCAGAAAGGCAGTATGTAGGTTGTGGAAGCACAGGACAGGCTATAAATGAGGAATTTAGAAACACTGTCTGGCCACGGAGGGATGATGTTAGAAGAGCCAAAGTTCAGCTGTAGTTAAGGCTTGCAAGGGGCCTTGAGGATGACAAGCAGAGCTTCTACATTAGTAGCAAAAAGCTGAACAAGGTAAACATGGACACATGATTCAGGCAATTTAGTGACTGGAGACAAGATAAGACTGAGGTACTCAATGCCGTATTGTCTCAATCTTCACCAGGAAAGTCTCCAAGGCCTCTGTGCTCACAGGCAAGGTTCAAGGAAAGAGCTACCAGCAATGGGTGAAGGTCAAGTCAGGAATTATTTATTTGAGACAACTTGACCCATAAGAGTCCATGAGACCTGCATCCAAGTCACTGATAAAAACTGGCTGATGTCCTCGCAAGGCCTGTGTCTTTTAGAGATCAGTGGACGTCTTTGACTGTAGAAAGACAAATGTTGCCCTCATCTTCAAAAAAGACCAAAAAGATGATGCAGAGCACTGCAAGCTGGTCAATCTCTGTTTGGTTCCTTGGAAGATATGGAGCAAGTCCTCCTGAAACACATTTCTGGAGACAAGAAGAAGGTTACTGTGAAGTCAGCATGGATTTACTAATGGTGAATCATGTTTGACCAACCTGATTGCCTTCTGTGATGAAACAACTGGATTTGTGGACAAGGGAAGAGCAGTGAATGCCCTTTACTTTGACTTTAGCAAGGCTTTGGACACTGTTTCCCACAATATTCTTGTACCCAGTTTGGGACATTATGGTCTGGATGGATGGAAACTACTGATTGGATTATCGGGCTTAGAGGGCAGTGCTTAATGGGTCATGCTGTAACAGGCAGCAGGTAACAAGAAGAGTACCACAATGGACTTGTCCTATTTAACAACTTTATCAATATCCTGAAGGAGGTGGCAAAGTGTGCTCTTGTCAAGTTTCCAGATGACACCATACTGGGTGGTCAGCTGATACAGTCAAGGTGCAGGGCTGACATCCAGGGGGACCTAGACAGGAGGGCGGAATGCACTAACAGAAACCTCATGAAATTCATGAGGACAAATGCAAAGTCCCATATGAGGGAAAGAAGAGCCTCTGGTGATGAGACAGGCTGGGTATTGGGTGCCCAAGGAGCTGCTCTGCAGGAAGGGCCTTGGTGTTTGTGGAGGACAGTGGGCTGAACAGGAGCCAACAGTGTGCCCCAGCAGCACGGGAGGTTATTACAACTTCTTGGGCTTCATTAATAGGATCACAACTAGCAGATCAAAGGGAGTGGTTTTGCCCTTTACTTGGCACTTGTTAAACTACATTTGGACTACTGCACCCAGTTTCAGGCCCCCAAGTACAGGAAAGACATCAGTAAACTGGAGCAAGTTCAGTGGAGGGACACCAGTTCAGCCATGGCTTAAGCAGTTGCTATGTGAGGGGAGGCTGTGGTACCAGGGCTGGCTTAGCCTGGAGACAAGATGGCTTTGGGGGCACCCAACAGCAGCCCTTGGTACCTGCAGTGAGGTTATGGAGAAGATGCAGCTGGGCTCTTCACAGTGGTGCATGGTGGGAGGATGAGAGACAACAGGCACAAGTTGAAACAAGAAAGGTTTCAACTGGATAAACAAACTTAATAGAGAACTGGATAAAAGGAATGCCATTTCCAATGGCTATAATAATTCTGATTGGTTCTCTTCTTTCTTAATTAAATTTGGACAACGTTTTTAGGAAGGTCAGTTATCACCAATATTAATAAAGTCAAGATCATCACACCTGCAATATTGCAGTTAGCTGAATCGATACCTCTGTGCGGTGGTAGAAAAATAGTTCATCCTAGCACTAGGCAGTCTAAAAATCTGAGAAAAAAAAAGGGCTAAAGTTCCATCATAAACCAAGTGGATTTGGAAACTACACTATCCAGATCTGGACTCTGTTCATCTGACCTGCTGTCTGTAAATCTGCTGTCTGCCTCAAAACATCTGTTTTAGAAAAAGCACAAGTAAATCATACACACTGTGACCACTGAAAACAAGCAAAAAACCCCTACTCATGTACTTGAAGGTAAGCTTTAATTTTAAAAGGATCAAGTTTAACAGCTGAACTAAAAAGAAAGTGATTAAGTTCAGAGTAATAAAAGCTAAGGTCTAACATGTCCAGAATGAATATTTTTATCAGAACAGTAGTCCTGTTATCATTTATTTATAAGTCTGCAGTACATGCAGTTTTCCAAATATTTCAAAACCAGACAGAAGTCATAATCTGGGAATTAGAAATTTAAAATGTGGTTATGAGATAGGATGTCCCCCCCTCAAACAAAACAGAACAACAAAACCATGAAGAAACTGATAGATTGAGAGAAAGAATAGCTGTAGCAAAAGTTATTTGGAGACTGACAGCACAAACTGAAGTGTTTTTGTAAAAAGTGTTGGACATGTGAGCTGGCAGAAGGAACTTGAACTCATTGATTTAAAGGAATTTAACAGCCATACCATCCTAAGTCAGTGTCATTTCCTTATCTAGGGAATGACATCAGATGTCTTATCACATACTCCACTTTACTGAATCCAGAAGGGAACTTTCAAATCACCACATGGCAGTCTTGGGGTGGGCGGGGGATGAAGAAGAGATAGGATAATTCACAATTTGGCCCTACTTCTCTGAATTTAACCACTTAAGAACAGTTCCCTGATGCAAACTGTTTACTGATACAGTAACTTTATCCAAAGACCAGGGTAAACTTTCAGCTGTGTTGCTTAGCATCTGCTAGGTTACATTCTTCAGACCATGCCCATTCCCAGAGTTTGTGCCTATTAAGGAAAGCCGACCCACTTAGATGAACCCCCTCTCATCATGGGAGAGTTGCAGAAATTAAAGGATATGGCAAAACCAGTGGCAAATGTCATGGAGCACCAGTTTGCAGTTGCTAACTCAGTCTAAGGAATAATGATGGCAATCACCATGTCTGACTGGGATCATGCTGGCCAGTGAATTCTACCCAATAATCTTTTCACTGAACTGAGTGAATAAGTTCAGGGAACGCTAGACAGCTTTAGAAGTGAAACAGAGACCACAGATCTTGGAAGAGGTGTCCAGACCTTAGAAAAGTGGAGGATTTTATCCTTATTCAGATTCAGACTCTGTGAAAGATGAATGTGGATGCTTTGTTTCTGAATCCAGGTCAGCCTGTGAATGCTTCTCATTTACCCTTTCTACTCTACATGGTCCTTCTCCAGGCAGAGTGAAAAGACAGTAGATCATCTTTGGCAAATTGTATACAGGGCTTGTAATTAGAAGAAAACTTCTGAACTCAAGATTGCTTCAAACCTCTCAAGCATTTTATGAGGTACTTAAAATGGGATTAAAGTAATCATCATCAATATGCCATTTTAATCTCTAAGAAAAATGGTCATGTTGTCAGTTTGATAACTATTCCAGTTGTTCAAGACTGCTCAGATTTAAATATATCCTTAGGAGCCACAAGCTCTTGCACATTTAGATGCAGGTCTTCTTTGCCAAGGAAACATCATTATTGTCACTTATAATAAAGCGTTGATGGCCATTTGCAATATGTTTTATCCTCAAGTATCAGAGTAATAACAGCACAATTTTCTTACTGATGAGCAACAAAGGGCTGTACAGGAAATTTTAATTTGATTGAGACTAAAGTTTTGTGGGAGAAACTAATACCCATTAAGTTTCTAACTAGAAAATGTGAGTAGATATGTGGACTTAGGTATATATACTATTTTCCCCCCTTCATTTAATCTGTATCTTTTCAAATTATTCCCATTATGTATTACTAATGGTATTGCACAGATGTTCCAGGCAAGACTGGGAGCTGATCATGCTAGGGATTATATGAACACACAGGAAAGTTGGTTACTGCCACAGAGACATGTCGATACTGAGGTCAGCTGTATTCTAGCAAAAAGCCTGGGTTCAGCAGTTAGTTCTCAGGGGTGGTTGCATGGCTGTGATTTTGCTGCACGGCAATAACACTTAACCATCTGCTGCTGAATCTGGCTTTTCTGAAGTAGAGACATATCCCTTGAGGACAGATAGTAGACGAGGCTGTGAAACTAATAAATGCTATATATGAGTCCAAGTTGATGGATAAAAAGGAGAAGGTCTTGACTGAGACAAAGGTAATACCTCATGAAAAGGCTTAAGCTTAAACAGACCTAGTAGTAAGACACCATCAATGGACATTGAGCATTTCAGATAAGGTTTCACAGGAAAATTCCTGATAACTCTGTGTAAAGGCTGCTTGAAAGACCACAATTACAATCTCATTCTCCACTCCACCTCTGCTGAAGGAAGGGGAAACTCTAAGTTTGCTGTAGTTGGCAAGACTCAGATGTAACTTGTGCTCAGTTGATTTATCAAGTTGATTTATCAAACTTGAAATGAGACAGTGCAATCTTGATGCTGTTTCAATCAAACATCAGCAAGCACCTGGTCCAGCTCCTCTGCAGCAATCCTGACAGGCTGCCTTAGATCCAGGGCACTCTTTCCTTTGGCAGGGAATTTCAAACTGTCTTGTTTTACAAATCGGAAATGCCACAAGATATTGAAATCCTTCATGAGTCTACCATTTTCTGTCCAACGTTGCTTTCTGCTCTGTGTACCTTGGCTGTCAGCCAACAAGAGATTCCCTTAGATTGAAAAAATCCTGTGCCAGCTGGATTCACCAGGTCCATGGCCTCCTTGTAGTATTAGAGTGGCACAGCAGGCCCCTAAGGCTGGTGAGAAACAGGCCTTGAATCTCCAAGCAAAAGAGCAAGGAACTTCTCTGCAGGATTTTTTTTTAGCAGATGGTGATAAAAGTCAGCACTTGCCCTTTGACAATCATTGCCATTTATTTTTATCAGAAAGGAAGTTTTGAGGACCAGATAATTTTAGAAAAAACTTATTTCAAAACAATTGTGAAAGTAGCTCCTGGTGTCATGGTATCAGAGAAGAAATGGTGGCCAAAGACACCAAGCTCTTCTATTCTTAGCATAGGACTATGTAAAGTTGAATCCAGCTAAGGTCCAGGTGAGCGGCTGTATGACTGGATGTGCTACCACACCTGCCAGTGCCGTAGCTGTGTGATCTCCTGGCACTCCTGCTAATTCTTTACCTATTCTTGAGGCTCCACTGTAGAATGATTTTAAATGAGCACACCAAACACTTCAGTTAACACTGTCTGTCAACAAGCAGGTGTTTTGCAAGCAATCTCCCAAAAGTGTCATTGTCACATTGTGCATTAATGATCCGTACAATCACTTGTGTCACAGGACACATACCAAGTCTCAAATTGAACCTATTTCCATAAGTAGCTTGTGGGATCAGCAGGTTCAAAAAACTAACTAAAGTTCTGAAGTTTGGAATATGTGGCTATTCTATAATTCCCAAGGTTTGTTATTTTGTTCACTCGTATAAAAATTCTGACTAGAACCAAAAGCACACTGAAATCGTATGGGAGAAAAGCTGATTGCAGCATACCTGCATCTCCAGGGACACAGAGAAGACTCTACAGAGAGGAAGGAAAGGAAAGTCTATGAGCAGTACTGTGACTCCAACTGAAGTCTGTAGACTCCAAAGACTGGAATTATTCAAGAGTCTTTGGTACCAACACTTTTGGAAAAGTCTTAGTCACTAGACAGGCATTGAAAGATCAAATATCAAAGAAGAAAAGAAAATACTTAGCAGTGCTCTGTGGATTATTTTAAATGACACTCTGTTCTCCAGGAGGCAACCTAGATATCCAACAGGTATTAAACTAAATAGAAAACAAGCAGAGAAAGAGGCCTATGAATAGTTGTTTGTATATACACAGAGTCATCCTGGACACCCAGGCTTCTTGTACAAGCCCAAATTACTCATATTGGGAATGTGCATGAAATCAATTCCTATGGTAGAAATTAGTCAAGGACTGTGATCCTTTTCTGGTCCTAAAAGAAGGTAGGGAAGTTGTTTAGCCAGAATAGTTGTACCAAGCCAAATTCCATTTAGGCCACTTTCCTCTGTCCATCATTAGCTGAGGTGAATGCCTAAAGGGGCACACAGGAGCTGGGGAACCCATATGGTGGTTCTTTGCCTGCGGTTACTTTCCTAGTCTTCAGCGACTTGTGTCTGAAAGACCTGCTGAGCTAGAGATAAAGTCTTTGTGTCCAAGCTAAAGGTAATGCCTCTTCTGTCCTGCACCCTTGGTAAGTGTATCATTATGTACACACTGCCTCTGTATCCTAAACATAAGGTTTGAGGTTGTTTGGTGTTCTGAAAAAATACATAATTAGGCTAAATTTAGAAATTTTCCTTGCTTTTCATAATTGAAGGCTGAAGCGGTGGCTATCCCCCAAAGGGTCTACTTTGTGAGCTGAATGAAACAGTCTGTTTCTGGGAGAAAAAAAATCATACACTGAAAGACTCCAGTATGCTGTATTCACCTGGGGATGGGATGAAGGATCTGAAGATCTGAAGGAGCATTCTGGCATTTTCTATTTCTGTTCTTGCCTTTCAACACTGCAAAATGTTCATTTAATGTCATTACTCCATGGAGGATGATGGGATTGGATGAGGGGTAGAGACCTATATTGTATTTGAAGGAGCATTCTGGCATTTTCTATTTCTGTCCTTGCCTTTCAACACTGCAAAATGTTCTTTTAATGTTATTCCTCTGTGGAGGATGTGATCAAACCTTGCTGGAGGAGCATTATTCATCAAGTTTCACTATTCTGTTGAGCCTACTGTGGTACAAGGAACCTTGTGCTGCTTCTCTTGCTCTTCTACAAGAACACAGGCTCTCTTATTTTTACTGTTGATGGACTTTTCACATATAATTGTCTTGTTTGCCCAAAACATGGACACATTGCTTGACACAGCTAGTGCCCACAACTATTTTTTCAATAACTTGTTCCTTCATATTTAGTTTTGCTTTTTCTCTGTTTTCCCTAATTCTGTTTATACAATGAGCTGCTCTATGGGCTAGCTGATCACTGGACACTGATTTAAACCAGTAGTTTAATTCATGCAGCAGACCTTGCAATACAGTTTGAAATACAGTTAAACGGGATTTCGATGTATGTAGAGCGTCTGCTACATCAGATTCTTCCTAGGCTTTCTGGTCAAGTTCATGAGAAAGGGCAAGTTTTGTCACGATTTTAAGTGACAAGTTTTTAAAAGTTCAGTTTTGTTATTAAGTCACGGTTTATAAAGGTAATGTTCAACGGCTATCACTATTTCTTCAAAAAGCCATATAATGTAAAAAATATTCAGTTGAAAGCTCTGAATACAAGCCTGATTGGCTTCCAGTGAGTTATCCCAAACAGATGGAAGCAAAGAAAAACCAAGGAAATGTACACTATTTTTTGTTATGTTTACTGATGTCTATCCAACAGCTATAGAGCAAGACTGAAATGATAATCAACCTCATAATGTATATTTTGGAAGGTTTCTTGTGCACCTTGGCACAGAAGTCCAATGTATAGAAGCCTGATGTAGTTTTTTTATTGAATCCAGCACCAGGTGTTGTCATATAATTAAGTGGGAAATATTGCAACACTTACAGCATATTCTGTCTTAAATCTTACTGTTTCAAAGCTCTCAGAGCTAGTCTTGTTAGACCTGCTTTCACAACTTATTAATGTCATTCAAAAATAATGAGCATATTGCATTTATGTTATAAAATGTGAATAAAGTAGAAATAGGCAGGAGTTCTAATATCAGTGCAACTCCTTTGTCATCAGATACATTGCCCATGTTCTTTTTTCATATGGGATATAGAAGTGATTTATAAAGCAATACAATAATGATGGAAGAAGAACTGTACATCTTAGGTACCTCCGATCCTCATTGTTTTACATAGCCATCATCTCTAAATTCTGCAAGACAATGCAAGTACTCTCTTGTGCAAAAGTGTTTACAGAACATCCCTAATAAAGGTGTGTAGACATGGAAACTAAAGAAGAAAATAATTATTAGACTGTTTCTCAAAATGACATTCAGATATTAGTTATTTCTTCATGTAATTTTGCAGTATAGCCCTGAGACATCAGAAAACTAAATTGAGCAATATCATCCCTGACAGGAAACAAGGAAACAAGCAGACTTCATTTACAGAAGCATATGCGAAAGAGAAGTTCAGAATAATAAATGAACAAATTCATCTTTGATCTCAAAAGTCATGTAAGGTCAGTCAACATATAGCAGGAACAGATCCCAACTAATAAGGACTGTAATAATACATATTTACGTATTAGAATGGAATATTCTTCCACTCTGTAAAAAGAACAGGGAAGAATAACGTATTTTATGGAAGCTGAATCAGTTTATTGTAATCTACTGAAAAATTACGGGGGAAGAATAGAATTAATGCTCAAATGAGTGAAGTGTAACAAATTAGTAGAATTTACAGAAGTTTCTCACACTCATGCATCAGCCTAGGTGGCAGGATCTTCAGATGTTAACTTCTGTTCTTGTCTGACTCCAGCCTGGCCACCAACACGGTCAGAGGCAAGACAGAGTCCACGGTGATCCCAAGCCAACAGGAAATTTCCTCGGCAGGCTAGCTATTTCCACAACAGCCCAGCCGCTTTCCAGTCCAGTCTCTTTATGTTGCAAAAGTGGAGCCCAAGGGTGAATAAGGAAAAATGGAAAGGAATGAAGCATGCAATGGGGACTCCAGCATTTGTACCTTAGGATGTGTTTAACACCTTTATTCTTCTCTCCACTGCAAAGTATTAGCTCTTAGTTTCATAAGGTTACTCTAATGCAGAGGCAATGTGAGAGGACGCCAGGCTGACCATTATGTCTGCATCATTGGTATGTATTACTTTCATTTCATTCTGCTTTTTACTGTTCCCTGGGGTTGATTCTTTGCCTACTCATTTACGGTCTGTCTTCTTTTCTTCTTCCTTTTGTCTGTTTCTCCCTTCTCCTAGCATTCCTTTCTCAGATTTCAGTTGTATCTCCCCTATAGTTCTTACTCTTTTTGCTCACTTTTGCTCTTTTTTCCACTCTTTAGCATCCTCCACTTTGGAAGCATCCTCCTTCTATTAGTACATTAACTCACTCTCCAGCCTCTCTAATACTGAATTCCAACTGCTACCCCTTTCTACCTTATCTAAAAGGGAAATAACACCACCACCACCACAGGCTTTGAAGAGAAATTATCGAAATGCATTGCACTTAGACAAACTCAGATTTAATCTAACAGTAACTTTATATGTAATTCAGCAACTAACTTACAATAACATGACTCAGAAAAGAAAATCATATGGTAAAATATTACACTGAATAGGAAATGATTCAGTGAAAACATTATTCAGAGTAGGCAATTACTGAGTGAAGATATTATCCACAGCAGACAATTACTCAGTAAAAATATTATACAGTGCAGGCAAATATTCAAGCAAACATTTGACAAGGACAGCAATTATTCAATAAACAATCATAATTGCACCCAATGGAGCACACTTGCCATAAACAGTACAAATAATTAGCAGACTCAAAGGATGTAACTGTGACTGCCTGAGTTTTAGCTAATTTACATGGTAGCTAAGCTCTACAGGACAAGCAGAATCTGTCAGTGAGGGACAACTTGTTTTTCCTTTTGTCTCTTCAGTTATAGGAAGTACTAATACAGTTCTATCAATTTTAATGAAGAATCAAGTGTAGCTTCATCAGTTTTCTGAGTTAGTCAGTTATCCTTTTCCAGGAATGAACATTACTCACATGATTCCTTTCTTCAATTGCTTCTTCTGTCACACTTTTAATCCTTTGCTTTCCATCTCACTTTCCCAATAGCTCTCAGAACTTGCTTTTTTTTTCCTGCAGTTGGTTTATTTTTCAAATTTCTCCAGTTTTCTGTTTTCAAAGCATAAATTCATTTCTTTTTCTTGTTGCATAAAGATTTTTCAAATATTCCATTACTCTTTGTAGTAAAGCTCCCACTCATGCTCTCTTTCAGAGTCTCCCAGCAGAAGGAGGCAGATCTCATTCTCCTTTAGTCCATCTATCTATGAACTATAGAACTATCACTTCTCTTTTTGCTTCACTAACTAGATCAATTACTCTTCTCATGCCATTCATCTTACGCACCTCTGTTTCCTCTTTCAGACATTCTCAGACTTTGTCCTCAACTGTTTTCTTTTGACTTAATCCAGGCATTCATTATTTGCTTTCATCAGGTTCCATTGCAGCTTCACAAAATAATTTTTTTGTTCGAAAATCTTGCATTTTTTTGATTGCCTGGGTGGATGTATGGTTTCGTATCTCTCATCTTGCTTGATTGCTTAATGACAGGTTTTTAAGCAATCCATCTGATTGAATTATGGATTATTCTGTTGCTGAGTTATTTTTATCCATGAAGATGCTAATTCCTTTTAGCACAGTTTGGCTTTCTAAGCATCTATATTTAGACATACAGACCAAAAGTGACTTGTACAAAAAAAGTAACAGGGAAGTTGTTGGGATCCTGTAACTAGAGTAGCCACATTAGTATAATCACACTGACTTCTATGTTGTAGGTTAGGATAAGTGATACCAGAATCAGGGTTCCTCGATTTAACTACATCACTAAACAAGTATAAGGATTCTGGTCTCATTTTGAAGGACAAATTGGCAGCAGCACTGCAAAGGTACTACTGTATTGCAACAGCAAGGCCAGCAGAATTTCAGTATAATTTGGTAAAGTGACAAACTATACTGAAAAAGGCACTTGTATTCATGCAGAAAGTGCATGCATAGGGATTTACATCACCATAGCTATGTGATACACTTTTCCCACTAGAGTTCTGCTGGCCAATTTCCCTATGAAGACAGTCTTTAAATGATGTAACATTAGAAATGCCAAGGGAGCGGTCCTCAAAGTGATAAAGATTCTTCCCTCATTGAAATTTAAATCTGTTAAAGTCTGAGGGAAATCTGTGCATTGGAACTGGACATTTTTCATTTGAATACACCAAGTATTTTCTACCTGTCTCTCTCTCAGCTTGAAGTCACCAAAGCTCAGCCAAGCAAGGGCAGAAAATTCTCTTTTGACTTGTCTCTTGATTATAATTAGAAATGAAACTATTTTTAATCAAGTAAGAAGAATCATTTATCATTTTATGAATTACCTTACATACATTTCCAGTCTTAAAATGACAGAAATTGAGAACAACCAAGGTCATCCTACATCTGCCTTACTCCTTCTATCAATCACCCTTCTTTCAGCCCAGCTTTCCCAAACACTTGCTTGAATCCTATTACCAAACAAAAAGGTGGGAATATTTTTTGAGCCTGATTTCTTCTTATATAGCTGCAAATCAGGACAAAATTAATGCAAGGGAATGAAAACACTTAGCAAAAATGATGAGACAACTTAAATGAAAGGGAAGTAAAATACAAAATCTGTATTTTGTTTACTTTACACCAGCCACAAACACAGACTTCAACAAATTAATTGCTTGAAACATCTTTCTCTCTCTCTCTCTTTTTTTTTTTAAATTTCTTGTAACTGCCCATATTTCTACTTGTCTGGGATCTTTGTGACCTAATTTGTTACAGGTCTTTACTCACATAACTCAATTGACTTTAATGCATTTACACTGCTGTAAAGTTAGAATAAATCCTAAAAATTATTTTCAGAAGCTACTTCTGCACTGATGATTTTCTGACTCTTTTCTATCTGTGAGGAACAAAGGAAAATTTAAGAAACTTCACTAGTTTTAGTGTCACGTAAACCAGTAGCTAGCTCTGAGTCACTTCTTCCAATGAGAATCATTCACACCCCATTAGACAGCTACTAGTTGTAGCATTTGAATCTGACCCCTGATTCACACACCCCATTCATTGGCAGGTGATGTCTTTTTTTTTCCTTTGGGAAAGGAACATAATTTTAAACCTTAGGAGACTGGAATCATGTGGAAATGACAATATAGTTGTTCAGTCTTATATTACTTCTCAGCTGATGACTCACAATAAAATATCTCAAAATGTAAGCCAGAAGAGGAATGGCTTGTCCTGTGCTACAAGCTAAGCTTCCACTAAACCGCTTACAAATAAGTGTTGATCTCACACAGAAAGTACAGATTATAGACAGTATGAGACTGTTCTTCACAGTTAAAGCACTTACTGCTTGTCTGATTACATTCTCACTCATTTTTTGTGCCCTTGGCTTACCATAAGTACCTGTGGGTACTTCTTGGGCATGATGAGATCGTAACTGCATTTGGGGCAAAACTACCTGGCTGAAGCACTAGACTGAGACCCAAGGGACAGTTGTTACAGCCTCAGTTTAATCAAAAGTTTCCCCTCTCACCTTGAACTGATCACATAGGAGTAATGTCAGGGAAACATTCAGTTTTGTAACAGGGATATAACAAAGCCCTTAATCTGAAGGCCATTTGTGTTCAGAAAAGATGAGTTCAAATGGGAATAAGAGGAGACCCTCAGGGTGAATAAGGTCAGTCTTATGAGAAAAGACTAAAAAGAGATTGGCCTGTTTAGCTAGCTAAAGGAAAGACAATGTGGGATCTTTACCTGTGTACATATACACAGGTATACACAGAGCTGGGGGGGGAGGGGGGAGAAAGAAATTAGGAAGGAAGGAAAGCTATTAATGCTAAAGGACAAATTTAGTGCAAGACCAATGGATCTGAAGTAATAATGTCTACAATTAAGCTAGCAGCAGGTCACAAACATTCACAGGAGCAAGTTTGCTTTCTATTAGGAGCTGTGTATGGAAAAATCCCAAAGACAGGATAAAATTGTGGTTATTTGTGGCAGCCCAGACCAGGACTTGATTGTGCAGGGTCTCATCTATACTAGTTTGGTTAAATATAAACAAACACACACACATAAATGTTATACTATCCTCTTTCACAGTACCCTTTTTGTCTGAATTAAAGGATAGCAGCAACAATCTGTCAGATTTCTTATTTATGGTTTTCTGTTTCTGCCTCAAAGTTCCCTTAATTTCTCACTACCCTGCCAATCTTTTCTGCCTTTTCTTTGCTCATATTTGCATGGGTGATAGTTGCCGTCTACAGCTGTTATTGTCCTTTCAGTATGTCTGCCCTGTCCTTGTGATAGTCTGACTTTTTCTCTGTCTCTGTTTCTGTCATGTTCTGATTTGCATTCTTTCCCCTTAAATGGCAAATGCCTACAGCACTCAAATTGCATCACTGACCTTCCCTTCTGTTACAAAAACTTGTTATTTAAGAAACCTAAGAATTTATTCAACAGAGAAAAGGAGAATATGGAGTAAGGATGTGTGCTGACATTTCAACTCCTCTGAGCTTTCCTGGAAACTCACAGTGACAATAAACACCAGCAGTGCTCCGGCAGGCTGATCTCTTTCTTCACTTCTTTGGCACCTGTGGGCTCACACTCCCTGCAATCTACATCTAACTTTGCTGTCTTCAGTGGAGCCCTGTTAAAGCAGCCACCAGCCCAGAGCAGTGCCTAAAAACTGGGGTCAGAATCTAAGAGACGGGCAAGAAAATATTCAAATCGGCTTTAGAGCCTGTTGGAGACAGTTCTCCCCCAAAATGGAGAATTTGGCCATGACAGTCTCTCTCGTGCTATGGTCCCCTGTGTAATGAATGGACCACGGTATAGTTATGGTACTGCCCCAGTCTGTCCTCTCTTTGGCAGTCGCAAATGCAGAGCAGCGTCAGGATCACAGGGGACACAGGGGAGGGACTAAGATGCCACTTACAATCAGGATGGAGAGATTTGGCCCATTGCAACTAATCTGAACCATTGACTTCCCTTTAAATCACAATTCTGCTTTCCATTCGGTGCTAATACTTATGCCATTGTCAAAATAGATGCATAACTGACTACAGAAGACTGGAAACAGAGAAGACTCAACCTGTTTTTCATAGTAATTTTACTTGCAAATACACTTAAGGTAGACACTGGGTCCCAGCTTCTGCTTCAAACTAACTCTTTTATTTAGACATATTTAATTATTTCTGAGACACCCTTCAGAATGCCTTTTCACTATCTAGGGTAAACATTAGCTCCTCCCACATAATGAAAGTGATTTGCAGACACAAATCCAGATTAGAGCACTTTCTTTGTGGAAACGAACACATTTTTTTTTGGTTCCCTTCCAAGACCCCATCTCTCATTAAAGCAAAATCCACATAAGGATGTAGAAAGCCTGCTTCTGCTGTTTCCTGATTACGATTGCACTGGCCTTTTCATCCCTTGTTTGGCAGTGACAACTCCACAGGTTTCAAAAGTCCTTTTTGAGATAGTCTAAATGATATAGATGTAATTATGATCTGCTGTTTTGAAAGAGTGTTTAGCTTTGATGGCTGCAGCTTCTATTTCAAACCTGATCAATACTTTGTGGGTCTAAAAACTTCATTTTTTCCCAAGTCTGTTAGCAAGTTTAATAAAAAATATTAGCTCTAGATCTTGCAAGAGTACTATCTTGCCTTATTTTCTTTTACACTGGAGGCACAACACTTTCTAAGGTCATGTTTAAGTTTTATTAATTTATTTATATTCTCAAATTTAATTTGAGAAAGAGACTAAATTATCTAAATTTCTTTAATTTTTCAAAATCTTACATCTGCAAATTGTATACCTCAAGCCAGGAAAGACAATGTGGGAATGAATATGAACTATTGTATTTGGGAACAGGTCTTTTCACCTAGTAAATCCTCCTAGTTGTTGCTCCAAAAGCTGAACTACATATAAGCAAGCTAGAATAATCCCATAATCCTCAACCAGCAGTCTTATATGAACAGTAATATATTGGTATGTCCTACAATTTATGTTCTACTTTACTCTTTTGGTCCTGAAAGGAGCACCAGAAGAGGTCCCTCTCCCCAGAATTGGAGGCCTAGCAATTCTCTCTCCAATAATGTATATTATACTATGCAGTACAATTTAATAATCTGTTGTCCACATTATGTAACTATGAGGGTAGAGGAGAAGCATCACATGCCAGCAGTGCAAGATCTTTTTCCTTTCTAATTCTTCCCTGTAAGATCCAAATATTTTACTGTGTCTAGGTAGGAAAATCATTTCACATTGCACTTAGGTTGCTGGTCAAACCAATTCAGGTTGCTAGTCAAAACTGCCAGCTTGCCTTCCTTAAAAAAGGAGACAGGCAAATCAATAAGGTGTGGCATTTCATTTTATCCAGGATAATGGGAAAGTAAATTAGTCAATAATGGGATCTTGGAGGTAAGTCATTCTAACTCTGTTTCACACAACTTTTTGGGATAGATGTGCTTAATATCTTTATGTGGAATGCCTACAATTTATTATAATTTTATAATCCTTCCTCTCTGAGAGCAACAGAATCTTGGCAATACTTTGGGAATGGGATTAGAAGAGAGGCTTGAAAGGTTCAAAAATCTTTTTCACAGTAAAGCAGTGTAAAGCTGTCATCAGAGTAAGTTTCTTTAAAGGAATTTCTCTAGATTTTCACAGCTGTAAATGAAAAGTATAGCCCAATGAATGAGAGCCCAGGGTTTGGCTTGCTATGGGTAATCTATAATCTTACAGAAGTTGGCAAATGTGAACTGTTCTCAGTAAGAAAATATTTTCACAATTGAGAAGATACATGTGTCATAGGAGATATTTCTTCACAAGAACAAGAAAACTTTTATTGCTCATTTCCATCTTATTTGCACAAAATGTTTCCAAAACATCTTGCTAGAAAATGGAAATAAGTAAAAACACAGAGTTTAAATATTGTCTGTTAGTTTTGTCTTAACTAGAGTTTTTGGTGAGCCATTTGTTGGTAGCACAGCTGATAATATGTATATTAGGGTTTTTTAAAAAAAAAACAAATATGAAGTGGTAAACATCCGTGTAAGTGTTTGTGATAATGCAAACCAGACTCATAATTTTGTATATGATGATTTGTGCAAGCAGAGTTGAGTCACGTAGGGTTCTGTTCAGCTGAAGAGCATGCTCCTACTTCGCTCGAACAAAAAAGCTTGCAGAGGTTCAAAGGGCAGTTTCACTTGGTGAGTTATTCCATTCAAAAAAAGATTGGAAAACATAGAAAATTTATTGCAATACATCATTTTAGTCTCTTGTACATTACTAAACCCAATTCAACAGTGTCAAAACCCTCTCACAGAAACTGTTGCTTAGCCCTTTGGGTAGCTGTGTTGATTAATGCAAAAAAAGCTACAGTGGTGTTGGAACTATAGAGTACCCCAACAAAAGATGTGTTACTGCAGTTAATTTTTACTCTGAACATTGATTTTCCCAAGGACATGTTGTACGTCAACACCTGACACTTGGTGATCTGGGTTTATTTCTTTTCATTGTGACAGTGAAGTCTGTCATATGCCCAGAATCTAGTGTAATGACCCTTAAGAGTGGCTTTGCTGATGAAAAAGTCAATGTTATGAGAGGCTGAGGAAAATTCACTTACTAAGAATGGCTTCACAAGAAAACTTACTTTGTTCTTTCTGCAAATAGTTACTTGCAGCTGCAGCTGTAAATGCCAGTCTTCTTCAAGTTAAGGCGTATCTCTTTTGCATGACAAAAATCTGCATTGCTCTGTAGCATTCCCTCTGGTACCACCCTCATCTTTTTTCTGTGTTGGCTTCTCTGGATTGTAAGATCCGGTGGGGATGAGACTCATATTCCTGTCTCTTTTATCCAGTTTACTATCCTGCTAGTATTGACATACAGAATTGTATTTTCATAATTGGGAGCATGAATCAAATTTACACGGTTGGGGATGAAGCCAATAAGTAAGAATATTTATGACGTCAAGAATACATTGTATGATCTATCTTAATTATATTGCCAGCTCTTTGGGCAGGAACTGGTCTCACCTTTGTTCTGTGATACACAGCTTGATTATGTGTCACTGTACAGATAGACTGTAATGGATTGCGGATGCTGACTTCACCAAGATCCTGACCATATTGGAGAAATAGAAGAAACCTGTCAGGCATCTCTATGACTATCCATAGAGCAAGGAAAATAACCCAGTGTTCAAAGCCTGAATTAATTTAAATCCCCTTGTCCAAACTCTTATCCATACTCCGCAGGATTGTATTGCTAGTCATTAATAATGTTGAACTGTGCACACTTCAGATGAGAATTATATGACTCTTACTTCAGAAAGGAAACTTCTCAAACTTTAGCCCTCCAATGGGTAGTCATGGTACACTGAGTCATCAAAAAACTCTCCCCAATTCTGATGAAACAATCAGCTGATCTGTGTAATTGTTTAACTTCAGCAGAGGGTCTACAGGGTATATCGCACAATATGAATTGTAAATCATTGGATATTTCATTCAGTTTAGTGCAGTCACTGATTAAGACTGACTTTAAATCCACAGGCTGAATATGCTTGCTTTCCTGATTTCTGCTGGCATCTCAGGATTTAAATTTTTTTCCATGAGATTATTTTGGAGACCATGATTCACAAAATGTTACCACTTCATAATATGCTAGAATAATCCTGAGAAAAGGAATGAGACTAGGTATGTATTGTGATTGAGATAGGTAGCACAGAGTGACATATCATCTTAAATAAAATAAAATAAAATTCCAAACATTCTCTTAAAATCATTTTATATATATTTTAAATAACCATCTGCTATCACATCTTGTCTAAAACTATTAAGCAAAAGAAAATATGCTAACTTTGGATGAAGATTAAATTTATCAAAACTCAAAACTTCCCTACTGGCTCAGTACAAGACTTCAAACAGTTAATTACATGTTTTTGAACAGTTTTTCAATCCAGCCTAGAACTGGGCCACTTTTAGCAGCGCGTGGAATAGTCCCTATTTTCCTTAATTACCTATCAATCACAGAGGAAAGATGTAAGAAGTAATGGAAATTGTCTCCTTAGTGCTTCAAATAGGAAATCAGGCTCCCTTGCAACGAGAAAGTTGGAGGAAGTTTCACTGTGAGGCACAGGGAAAGAGAGGGTAATTCTAAAATAGTAGTGTGTTGTGGTTTAATCCCAGTCAGCAGCTAAGCACCACACAGCCGCTCCCCCCTCCCCCCCTCCCAGTGGGGTGGGGAGGAGGAAAGGAAAAAAAAAAAACAAACTTGTGGGTTGAGATAAGAACAGTTTAATAACTAAAGTACAATATAATACTAACAATAGTAATAATGAAATATAATAATTATAATAGTAATGAAAAGGAATATAACAAAAAAAGGAAGGGGGGGGGGGGGGGGGGGGGAAACAGTGATGCACAATGCAATTGCTCACCACCCGCTGACCGATGCCCAGTTAGTTCCCGAGCCGCAATCTGCGCCTCCTGGCCAACTCCCCCCTGTTTATATACTGGGCATGACGTCCTGTCCGAAACCAGGAGATAGTGTAACATCTGTCAAAGAAAGCTGCTTATTCACTATGAGGAAGAAATTACTCTCTTGAATTTTTTTAGTAAGGTCAGATGACAGGTGATGTACCTTGCATACCTTAGGAGTTTCAAATAAAGACCACTACAGCCATGTAGGTTCTCAGGCAGGAAACCACCTAGTCAACATCTCTACTGCTTTCCTTGTTTTTTTATATGTAAGATGCTCTGAAGTTACATTAAAACATTACCCCAGCATCTACTTAATCTACTGTAGAGTTTATCACGTCAAAAATAAACAAAAGCTTCAGGAAGTTTATGACGGTTTTTTGCTTATCAGTGTGATGTTTATGGCTTCTGTCGCCTTGTGTGGTCTCTTCAACTATTAAAAAATGGCAGAAATACTACTGATGACCTGGAGAACCGTGGGACGAATGAGTTGTTAGTTACTTTCTGCCACTCACACTTCTCACTGGGCTGAAAGTGGTGAGAAGAGATGACCAAAACTTCAGCAGGGCTTGAATCATGCACTTCAGAACTGTTACATTCCTTTTAATACTCTCGTCACATGGTTAACATTTCTGGTTTTAGCAGGTAACATTTATCTCCAGTTTGCATCTACTAGTGTTAAAAGATAAAGCAATCTTAAAAACTCCATTTTCATGAGCACCAGGCTAAAATAATAAGCTGTGAGTGGAGTCCTTTTTTTCAGGTGTATTTTAGAGCTTAGGGCTGAAACCCTTGGAAACCAAAATCTTGCATGGAGATACAGGTCAGAGATCCTTGTGTTGTGTGATTGCTGTGTTGGTCTTGGGCTCACTATTCTATAAGCAAGAGGATTGTTTGACCTCTGTCTGTGACATTGCCTAATCACTCACGCTTAAATCAAAGTTAATTTTCATACTGTTTTTGATAGCCACTAAATGACCTTGTAGTTTTGTTGACATTCAATTGTAAAAGTCACCTGAGACTTTGTAGCACAGCAAGTAAAATACCCAGCTACTTGACTTGAGAAAAGTAAAGTTGTTATGATGTTGGTTCACAAATTTTATTTCTAGAAGTAGTATCAGGAAAAGTTCAGAATGGAAGGCTAACGGGTGAAAAGACCCACGAGTAAATATGAATAGGAGATCTTTCATTACTAATATACCTTTTTAAGACCAACTGCTTAAACTTTCAGTTAATATGTAAAAGCTGGATATAGTTTGTTTCAAACAAAAAAAAATCTCCCCATAGCAAACAAATTGTTTACAATCAGGTTTTTCTTTTTTTTCAAATCAGTTTACAATCAGAATCACCCTTCAACATTACCTAGGAAAGCTGATGCTATTCACAGCTCTACTCCACATAGAAATACTCCAAAGAAATTTTCATTTTGTTTTGCTAGATAGCCACCACAGTCTGTATACTTGGTGGAAAATGAAACACAAATTCTTTTGATTGAATCTGATTAATCACAGCTTTAGGATAAACAGAAATTTATTGAAAGGGATATCTAGAATAATACATATTCTGTTCTCAAAATTCCTACAGTGACAATTACACCAATGTAATGATCCAATTCAAATGCAAAATAAAGTTGCCCTACTATGAATATTTTCAATAAAATTCCATTTCCAAGCTTTATTGCTAAGAAAAATGCTAAACTGCAGTCTATGTGATTGTAGTAAAATTAGTAGGTTGAGAAAAATATTTGCTTTAATTTTTATTTAATTTCTACATAAAGTTATCATGAAGAAATTTCCTGAGGTGATCTAAGTGATCTTGTTTTAAAACATTATTATAAACCTCTACAATAATTTCCATGATGAAGAACTCCTAATAAGCTTTCACTGAGATACACATTAGAACATCTTCAAATTAGCCCAGTTTGTCAGCTGTTATCCACAAGAAGAGCATTCTCATTAAGCAAAGTAGAATATTAGTTTTAGAGAAATAAATTGGCTTCTGACATAGAAAGATACAAATACATCTCAATTTATGTAAATATGGACTTTTGTCAAAACATAAGAAATAGCTCATGTTATCCAAAACATCTCTAAGAAATGCTTCATGTTAAGGGATCAAAGCTTCCCTTTTGTTTTCTTCTTTAACATCTTTAGTTTTCCACTATTTCCTCTGGCACAGAGGTGCAGAGATATTCACATGGTTTTCCCACCCTGAGTTTAAAGGGTCTCAGGGTGATTAACCTTGCAATGTCCCTGAGTACAGATCTTTAGCACTGCTATAAGGATTCTGTACTTTCTATCAGAATGATGTCAGATATAGGCCTTTATTCATATGAATTCTGGAATACAGAGATTGAAGCTAGACATAAAAGAAAAAACTATGATTTTCAAGAATTCTTGTTGCATGGCATTGTAGCAAATTTCATGGAAGAGTAAAAAAAAAAACAAAAAGAAAAAAAACGCCTTTTTTTTGTGTTAGGAAGAAGGTATGGTGTGCAATTCCAGCATATCAGGCCCTTCCACCATGGCCAAGAGACCCTAAGGAGAGTGAGAGGCATTGCGGGAAAAGACCAGACCAAATGACCAAATAGGTAGAGATTGAGAGATGTAGCAAACATGAATGGAGTTTTGTTTATTTCTAGCACCAAGTATTTAGCACAGTTTAAGAAACTGTAAAATTGTGTAAAACAGTAGCTAGGAGATCCAGCTGACAAACCGCAGTGGAAAAAGGAAGGGTACTGCTGGAAATCCTATAAAATAGTGGTAGGACTTCCCTATTTACCCTTGCCTGTCATTACCTCAACACCACTGAGAAGAAGCTGAGTTTATAGTCTTCTTTTTCTAAAGTACAACTTTTTTTTTTTTTTTTTTTTGATGTATAACATACTGTTGGGTTTTTGAGTGTACTGGCTCTATTTTTTCATTGAGTGTTTGCAAGAGCAAAACTGAAAGACGAAGTACTGAAAAACCAAATTTTTTGGTTTCACCAGTTTTTCAGTTCTCCTCCACCAGAGACCAATATGTCTAAGAGCTGGCTCTTCCATAGCACTTTTCAGCAAGACTCTGAAGATCTAGCAACACTTCAAAAAGCAACAAAATGAGATTTCCAGGCAAGAGTTCCCTTTTAGAGAACCTATGAGGACAGCAAAACCATGTAGGGAACCTTATCTCCCTGACTATATTAAATCTTATTACAACTGCATCAAACACAAATATTCAACCTTGCTTCCAAAACTTTCTCCTCAACTTATTTTTTTTCTGAGCCAAACTACAGGAAAAAACCTGCCCCTTCTCCTGCCCCCATTAGCTTGAGTCTCTTCAGAGAGCACACGTCCTCTCCCCTTCCCTCCATTCACAAACTGAACCTGATGCTTCCTTCACCTTCTTCAAGCACATTCTTGTAAAGAACCAGGGAGTTAACTAATTCAGCACACCTGAATGTAGACACAATTTCTTCACAAATAGATTTTCTTCTAGTCCTTACCCTGAGCTCTTGCCTTTTCTGTATCTTGGAGGGGAGAGTTAACCACCTGCTGGTTAATCCCTTGATGGATTTTTCACAACCTATTACAAGGCTGGAATACAGTATATCTGAAGAATGAAAATCAGATGGCATGAAGGACTTTCATCATACAAATGATGCCGGACTTAGATGATAGATTACTTTATCTAAGAACAGATGCAATCTCATTAAAGCTGCCACAGGTGGGGAGATCTCTTGTGAGAGATACTGTATATCAACATATTGTGCAATTGCTTTATGAAAGACTTCTTGGCAAAATATTGGTAGTGGAATCTTTGAACAAGAGTGAAAAAACAGTATTGAGCAATACCTGTAGATTTTAAAAATATGTTAACTGAACTAAAAATGGATGAAATGGGACTAATACGAGAACTCATACTGCAGGTTGCAGCACCGGTGCTCTGGAGATAATTAGAAGCTGGAAGTAATTTTTATTCACATAACATATTCAGGTTTCCTTTAAATTCCTTAGAGTATGTGGCATTTTGGAGTAGCCTGAATTTTGTGTGCAAACTGTCCTTTTTGAGATCCTGTAGTGGTGACATTCTTCTTCTGATGTTGAAAGCCTCCTAGGATCCAGAAGACTGCTCTGGAGGCATGTCTACAGCTTTTCTTCCACTCAGGAGTGCCCTTCTGCAGTGCATTTTAGATGACTGTCCCCCCTCACTGTGCTGTGGTTCACAGCATGACATTGTCTGAGAGATCATGAACTGGGTTCATTTCAGATGAAACTAAAGTGGAAGATGCTTTCCAGGAGCACCCCAGCCAGAAATGGATATTCTTTCCCCGAGAGAAGACTAGTGATTGCCCAATGTTAAAAACCAACCAAACAAAAAACCCCACCTTCCCATCCTGAAATCAGCACTGCTTTCTATTGTAATATAGTCTAACTCTTCTGTGTAATGGGATAGACAACACTGACCTCAGAAAAGATTCACGGAAGTGCTGCATATACTGGATGCGACTTTGAATAAGCACATGAGGCCTTTTCAGGTGCTGAAATGGTGGATAGTGGACTACACATAACTCAGGACAGTAAAAATGAGAAGGGGACATCAGCTTGCCCTCCTCTTCCCATTAATTCAGTTTCTGAGCTTTCATACTTGCATAACATCTTTTGACAAGATCAGGCCCAGAGTTTAGAGTCCGCTTTATCAGTACAAACTCTCAAAACACAAAATCACATGAAACTCTGTTGTTTTTATTGTCGCTTGTATGGACATCAAGCTTTGCATTAACAGACCTGACTGCAGGACTTCGTGACTGATGACAAGGTACAAACAAACGTCAATCCTCTTATCTGTGCTCCACAGTTGTTATCTCTTTCAGGTACAGTTGTGATAATAAGATGGTTGCAGATACTTTTGTTCATTCTGTGTCACAGAATTAAGTGTCCACTGTCTCTTAAAAGAACTTTTTATTTAATTGCAATAGTGTTATTATTGAGAATAAAGTGCATGCTGAATGATCCACTGCACTTGGTCAGTGTAAGAATCCCACATCTGTCCATATTTACTCTTCAGAATGATACTCCTAAAGAGTCCCTTCCTCACAGGAAGCTTATAATAGCTCATCAAACATCTTTGTCAGGTGCCAGCCTATTGTATAGTCACTTGATGGCTCTTCTCTCCTACATAGACCTGTCATATTAACTAATATTGTGCCTCCACAAGGGGGTAGAAGTGGGTAATTAATTCCACAGCATGTAACATTCACAGTTTGATTGCTTTCCTTTTTACTCTGGTAATGAAAAGATACCTTAGTCCTTTATTTTATAGATTTTTCTAAAAATGCCCAATTTTCTCATAAATCTCTTGGTAATGACCAGTGTTTCATTTATGTCTCTTATTTTGTTGTAAAGAGTTTTTCATTTAATTAATCTCATCACTGTTTCCTCAGCTCCCTTTAATGTTGACTTTTATAGGATACTTTTATGTGTAGTTCAATTTTACTGGTAAATCATGATACCTAACGGCTTGAAGCCAAGGTCAGGTAGCTTGGAATGAATGAATTAGTCTCTTTATGGGTAGATCTTAAAGGAAATACTGAGTGGTGAAGCCATGAAAAGGGATACCAGGCCAAAATTTTCAATGGGAATGACTCATTCTATAATGTACACTTCAGAATATTCCATGACGTTGCAAACTGTCAGGGTAAAATAGTGGAAGAAAAACACTGCTTGTTGTTCCCTCTGTTGCTGTGATTTTAATGGACTTCTGAATTCTAACTGTCTAGTGGGAGGACATCTTTCACTCCACGTGTTCCAGCTTCCTCACTTATGAGCTTTATCATTACTTTCTACAAATGCGTAGACTCTATTTTTGTATTCTATTACCATATATTTGCAGTCTCTTTAAATAAACTTTTGATATCCATACAGAGAAGAGAAGAAATCACTATTATAGAATCTAATTAAATTAAAAGAAAAGACTTATGTGGATGGCAGTGTTATATCTGTAATTTCAAGTCTTTTCTCACATCTATTTTACTCTATTTTAACTCTCTTATCTTCTCTGGAGTTACTATTTATACATGTTAGAAGGGTAGAACACAGTATTTTTTTACAGATGAAATATTCATTTTTTGGCTGCATATAAAAGCTGGATATTTAATTTAAGAGTTACATACTTAGGGCTCATCATCAAGATAAGCTTTTTTATTACATGGCTTCTAAAGTTATTTTTGTTATAGATCTAAAGGTTTTAAATAAATAGGGCTGGATTAAGACTGTCAATTTACAGCTGTGGAAAATTCAAGCCATTGTGCACTCCTCCTCCAAAGAAATATGAATGCAGATTGCCAGTACTCTTGAAGCCTAGCCTATGATCAGATATCAATCTTGC
The DNA here is from genome assembly GCF_018139145.2 of Gymnogyps californianus. Taxonomy (NCBI): domain Eukaryota; kingdom Metazoa; phylum Chordata; class Aves; order Accipitriformes; family Cathartidae; genus Gymnogyps; species Gymnogyps californianus. The sequence goes on along the minus strand of NC_059472.1, from coordinate 53,156,362 downwards.
CCACTCTGTCTACTTTATCTTTTGAGACAATTAATTCATGAATATAAAGAAGGTATTCCAAGTGCTGCTGAACATAAATAGAGTGGCTAAGATGAAGACAATCTTTCACTTTTCACAATAACCTTCACATGACATTCAGCATAACCAGCATAATCGGTCAAACATGTTTACCTCTTCTGAAGTTCGAAAAAAAAATCTGATAGTCTGGAAACACTGTCTATATATTTCATGAAAAATACACAATGTAGAACTTTAAATAATACATTTCTCGCTGCTGTTTATCAGTATTTAATGTCTAAAAAATCTGAAAGAACTATTCATATTTGATCTCATTTCATTTGCAATAACTTTAAAAGCATTAATATTCAAATGCCTAATATTTTTATACAAGACATAATGATGGTATTTACTGCATTAAAAGTTGCTTCAAGACCTACTGACATTAATGGGACATTATTTGGCGTCAGAGGTCTTTGGACCATTCCCTTTGGGTCTACTAGCAATCTGGATACAGAATTTCTATTGACTTCCAAAGGAATTCCATGGGAAGAGTCTTTGAATTTTCAAGTAAAATTAGAGTCTTATTAATACTTTGTAGAGCCACAGAATATTAGCTTTAAGCAAATAAAAAATAAAAAAATATAATGTTTCCCTTTCCATTCAGGTAAGCTGTGCTTACAAGTAAATACAGCTTTGTGAAATAGGAACTGAAGATACAAAGAGTCTAGCACGTCTGCCAAATTCTAAGCACTGTCTAGGCTGTTTTTCATGCAACCTGTTTCAGAAATCCTGAATGAAAAATATTGTCTAACTGGGAGAAAAGAATCAATTAAAAGGAATAATTTTGCATGCCTCTTAGCCCCTGTTCAAATGGAAAGGAAAACCATTTAAGCCAGAATGCATTTCTGTAATGAAGATGCTGGTGGAATGAATGAACATTCAATTAAGCAAGTTCTGTTTATCTAAATTTTTAAAACACCATTCCTAAATGTTCAGCCTCTTGCAAAAGGTCCTGTTGAGTGATGTTACTGGTGCTGTGTGGGTCACAGGTTCTTATTTGTCTATCTGGTCTATGTCTTAAGTTGATGTATGAGTTCAGGAAAAGGGAATGGAAACTTCTGCAAATTCTCCTGTTCTTTCAGCCATATTCAGTGGCTGAGTTGCTCTCTTTGATATTTTAAACTTTGTCAGAGATTTGTACGTGTTTGGTCAATTTTTAGAACATAGAGCATCTATCTTAATCAGGGCTTTAAGCCTTATCCCAATAAAAGTACAGAATAAACCCAAAGTTATTCCACAGGAACATTAAACAATATTAAAAAATCACTCTAAATTCCAGGTGAGTAATGCCACCTTGACTCATAATGACCAAAAAATAATTTCATCTTGGAGACTGTAAGGAAAGTAAGATCCCAGGCTGCCTGGGTATAAAGAGCAGGGAAGAATTAGAAGCATCTATCTTGACTGCTGCAGGTGTAGACTCCTAACAGTAACATTTGCAAAGACAATGAAATACTGTTCATTTGCAGCAAGGGATTTAATTAGTATTTATCGTGATTGAAGAAGTGGTTTGTCCAGTCTAGTGAACTTGTTTTACCTTTTAGAAAACTTACAAACCGAATAATGAGGGGATTGTAGATAAACGTAATTAATTTAATCCCACAGAGATGCTTTTTAAGTTACTGTGTGGGCAAGAACAGGAGGACTGAAATTGGTCTTTGGGAAGCTGATGGAATAAAATAACTGTTTCATAATGAAAGTGACATGACAAATTTGTGGTAGTATCATGTGAAAACCCAAATTCAACTACATCTCTGTTGCCTGCTTCCTCTATTAGTTTTGGCCTTGAATAGTGTGTATAAATTTCCATAGCCTTCATCAGTCTCACAGTCTAAAACATTTCAGTCACAATGCCCCTATAAAATGTTTTGTAAAAAAAGTACACTCAGTTTGGATGGATTAGTTAGGGCAAATAGTTTTGAAGAATGTTTATTCTTGTGGAAGAGAAATGTCCTTAATTTCCAACTCTATTCTGATGGGATGTTTAGTTGCTTTTTATCTCAATTATACTAAACCATGGCTGATTTTCCCTTTCTAAGGACTTATCACTGAACAAAATCAGTTGATTACTAAAAGCAGTTTTGGTGAGCTTTTATGAACTTGTCATGGTTTAACCCCAGCCAGGAACTAAGCACCATACAGCCGCTCCCTCACTCCCCCCCTGGCTCCCAGTGGGATGCGGAGGAGAATCGGGAAAGAAGGTAAAACTCGTGGATTGAGATAAGAACAGTTTAATAACTACAGTAAAATATAATACTAACAATAAGAATGATTAAATATAATAATAATAACAACAACAATAATAGTAATAATAATGAAAAGGAATAGAACAAAAAAGGAGGGAAAAAAAAAGAAATAAAACCCAAGAGAAAACCAGTGATGCATAATGCAATTGCTCACCACCCGCTGACCAATGCCCCAGCAGTGATCCGCCCCTCCTGGCCAACTCCCTCCAGTTTGTATACTGAGCATGACATTCTACGGTATGGAATATTCCTTTGGCTAGTTCAGGTCAGCTGCCCCGGCTCTGCTCCCTCCCAGCTTCTTGCACACCTGCTTGCTGGCAGAGCATGGGAAACTGAAAAATCCTTAACTTTGGATAAGCGCTACTTAGCAACAACTAAAACATCAGAGTGTTATCAACATTATTCTCACACTAAATCCAAAACACAGCACTGTAGCAGCTACTAAGAAGAAAATTAACTCTATCCCAGCTGAAATCAGGACAATATCCACCCTTATTCTGTACCATTTACCTCATGCCCAGGCCCCACACTTTTCCTGTCTTTTAATATATACACACAGATATCATTCCCGCAGTCTATGGGCCATCTCTATCAACTGTCTGTTGAGTTCATTCAGTCCATGACTTTGGGTTCCATCTGTCATAACAGTCTGTCTGGGCAGGAGGGATGGTGCAAAGTCCACTCAGTCGGCAGAACAGGATTGGGCTTTGGTGCGGTGCGGCGTGTGGGTGAATTTGGGTGCAGCAGGAGGATGGTGTGTAGTGTTGAATTGTTGCCTGCTGAAGTCAGTCCTGGTTCCATCACTACTGCACTTCGCTCGGTTTTATCAAAGTTCATTCTTCATTAATCTAAGTGATTCTTACTGTAATGCCATTGATATAGCATATAACAATTATAATAATGATGACATACAATGGCAGGATTATATAGCAATTAACATCATACAATTTAATTCATTGGCTATACTCACCTAAAATCAAGTCCCCTTGAGGCACACATCGGACTTCCCCATCCTTCTGCATCACCCACCAAGTGCACCCAGGTCCTTGAGCAAAAGAAATCCTACGAATGGGTTTGCCTTTGCTTGAGGCAGGAGTAACCCAGACTGTTTTCCCCAGCATATTTTTTATGTGCACTACAGGAATTGTATCCCTTTCTACAGTATGTAAAAGTTCCAATTGGGCAGGGCCAGCTTGATTGACAGATCCTCTAGTGTTGACTAACCAGGTGGCCTTTGCTAAATGTGTATCCCAATGTTTGAAGGTCCCACCACCCATTGCTCTCAATGTAGTCTTTAACAACCCATTGTATCGCTCGATTTTCCCGGAGGCTGGTGCATGATAGGGGATGTGATATATCCACTCTATGCTGTGCTCTTTGGCCCAGGTGTCTATGAGGTTGTTTCGCAAATGAGTCCTGTTGTCTTACTCAATTCTTTCTGAGGTGTCATGTTGCCATAAGACTTGCTTTTTAAGGCCCAGGATAGTGTTCCAGGCAGTGGTGTGGGGCACGGGGTATGTTTTCAGCCATCCGGTGGTTGCTTCCACCATTGTAAGCACATGGCGCTTGCCTTGGCGGGTTTGTGCGAGTGTGATATAATCAATCTGCCAGGCCTCCCCATATTTATATTTCAGCCATCGTTCCCCATACCACAGAGGCTTTAACCGCTTGGCCTGCTTGATTGCAGTGCATGTTTCACATTCATGGATAACCTGTGCGATAGCGTCCATGGTCAAGTCCATCCCTCAATCACGAGCCCATCCATATGTTGCGTCTCTTCCCTGAAGGCCTGAGGTGCCATGGGCCCACTGAGCCATAAATAATTCACCCTTATGTTGCCATTCCAGATCTACCTGAGCCACTTCAATCCTAGCAGCCTTGTCTACCTGTTGGTGGTTTTGATGTTCTTCAGTGGCCCGACTCTTAGGTACATGAGCATCTACATGATGTACTTTCACAACCAGGTTCTCTACCCAGGATGCAATATCTTGCCACCGTGTGGCAGCCCAGATGGGTTTACCTCTGCATTGCCAGTTACTTGCTTCCATTGCTGCAACCACCCCCACAGAGCATTCGCCACCATTCATGAGTGAGCACAGAGATAAAATATTGGCCATTTTTCTCATTCAGCAATGTCTAAAGCCAGCTGGATGGCTTTCACCTCCGCAAACTGACTCGATTCACCTTCTCCTTCTGCAGTTTCTGCAACTTGTTGTATAGGACTCCATACAGCCGCCTTCCACCTCCAATGCTTTCCTACAATGCGACAGGACCCATCAGTGAACAGAGCATATTGCCTCTCATTTTCTGACAGTTTATTATACAGCGGGGCCTCTTCAGCATGCATCACCTTCTCTGGCGATATTCCAAAATCTTTGCCTTCTGGCCAGTCCGTGATCACTTCTAGAATTCCTGGGCGACTGAGATTTCCTATTCAACTTTGTTGTGTGATCAGTGCAACCCACTTACTCCATGTAGCATCAGTTGCATGATGTGTAGAAGGAACCTTCCCTTTGAACATCCAGCCCAGCACCAGCAGTCGGGGTGCTAATAGGAGCTGTGTTTCAGTACCAACCACTTCCGAGGCAGCTCAAACTCCTTCATATGCTGCTAATGTCTCCGTTTCAGTTGGAATACAGCGAGCCTCGGATCCTCGATACCCCTGACTCCAAAACCCTAGGGGTCAGCCTCAAGTCTCCCCTGGTGCTTTCTGCCAGAGACACCACATAGGGCCATTCTCCCCAGCTGCGGTATAGAACACATTTTTAACATCTGATCCTGCCCGGACTGCCCCAAGGGCTACTGCGTGAACAAGCTCCCATTTAATTTGTTCAAAGGGTTGTTGTTGCTCAGGGCCCCATTTAAAATCGTTTTTATTCCGAGTCACTTGATAGAGAGGGCTTTCAATCAGACTGTAATTTGGCATATGCATTCTCCAAAAACCCACAACGCCTAAGAAAGCTTGTGTTTCCTGTTTACTAGTTGGTGGAGACATAGCTGCTGTTTTGCTGATCACATCCATTGGGATCTGATGATGTCCATCTTGCGATTTTATTCCTAAAAACTGAATCTCCTGTGCGGGTCCCTTCACCTTACTTTGTTTTATGGCAAAACCATCTTTTGGAAGGATTTGGATTATTTTCTTCCCTTTCTCAAAAACTTCTGCTATGTTGCCCCATATGATGGTGTCATCAATGTATTGCAGGTGTTCCAGATCTTCACCTTTTTCCAGTGCATTTTGGATTAGTCCATGGCAAATGGTGGGGCTGTGTTTCCACCCCTGGGGCAGTCGATTCCAGGTGTACTGGATGCCCCTCCAAGTGAAAGCGAACCGTGGCCAGCACTCTGCTGCCAAAGGGATTGAGAAAAATGCATTAGTGATATCAGTTGTGGTGTACCACTTGGCTGCCTTTGACTCCAGTTCATACTGAAGTTCTAGCATGTCTGGCACGGCAACACTCAGAGGTGGCATGACTTCATTCAGGCCACGATAGTCTACTGTTAGTCTCCATTCTCCATTAGACTTTCGCACTGGCCATATTGGGCTGTTAAAAGGTGAGCGAGTCCTACTGATCACCCCTTGGCTCTCCAGTCAACGAATCAACTTATGGACGGGAATCTTGGAGTCTCAGTTGGTGCAATATTGTCGCTGGTGCACTGTTGTGGTAGTGATTAGCGCTTGTTGTTCTTCAGCCCTCAGCAACCCCACAACAGAAGGGTCCTTCGAGAGACTGGGCAAGGTGGACAGCTGTTCAATTTCCTCCATCTTCAAGGCAGCTATACCAAAGTCCCACTGGTACCCTTTTGGGTCCTTGAAATACCCTCTCCTGAGATAATCTATGCCAAGGATGCATGGAGCCTCTGGGCCAGTCACAATGGGGTGTTTCTGCCACTCATTCCCAGTTAGGCTTATTTCAGCCTCCAATACAGTTAGCTGTTGGGACCCCCCTGTCACCCCAGAAATACAAATGTGTTCTACCCCTTGGCATTAAGGTACACTGTGCACCAGTGTCTACTAGAGCCTTATACTCCTGCGGGTCTGATGTGCCAGGCCATCGGATCCACACGGTCCAGTAAACCTGGTTGTGCCTCTCCTCCACCTGGCTGGAGGCAGGGCCCTTGTAGTCCTGGTCATAGGATTCTCCACTCACTTTTTGTAAAAATGGATTGGAATTCCTTCTCATAGGATCAGGAGTAAGATCAGACCTTAAGGCAAGTAAGAATCTTGCACTCTGTCTGGCACACCGCTCACATTGCCCTCCGGAGACTGGAGCAGCAATTTCCCTGAAAGAACCCTCATTTGTGACTGTTTTTCCTTGCAATTCATGTACCTGTGCATTTAGGACCGAGGTAGGTTTTCCATCCTGCTTCATCATATCCTCTCCGTGTTCACACAGGTAAGACCACAGGGTACCCTGTGGTGTGTACCTTCTATCTCCTCTCTCTTGAGCAGAGGGACACTTATTCCTAATAGCTGAGATATTGGTCTGTACAGGTGGGAGGCAGAACTTGCCCTCAAATTTCTGGAACTCTCAAGACCATTTATCGGCTAGTATATCTGGCACTTTCTCCACAGCCGAGACGAGGGAGGAAGAGAGACTTTCTTTGTATCGCCAGAAGTGGACTTCGTCTGGATCTGTGGGTAACTGCGCATCATCTGGGTCATAATAAACAATCATCTCCCACGTGGCTAATTCCCTCAGGTACTGGATACCTTTCTCCATGGCAGTCCACTTGCCTGGATGACATACAACATCTTCCTTGAAGGGATATCTTGCCCTCATGCCTGACAAAAGTCACCTCCAGAGGCTGAGGGCTTGTGTCTTTTTTCCAATCACTTCTTCATTACCCCTTTCCCTAGAAAGGGATCCCAGCTGCTTGGCTTCCCTACCTTCTAATTCTGGCTCCGTTATTCCAGCATCGGAGCAGCCAGGTGATAACGTGCTCGCCTGGATGACAACTGAAGTCTTTTCGCATATCTTGGATATGGAAAAAGGATAGGGATTGGGTGATTATCTCCAGTTCTGCCTCTTCCTCCTGTTCTCGTGATGACCCTGGTTCACCTTCATCCTTCGCTAAGTGAGCCGGGTTTTTTGAGTATTTCTTCTTCTGTACGGGGGCAACTGATACCGGTGTGGGTTGGTTCTCTGGTTCAGCTGCAGTGCCTGTCATGGGTGTTGGAGTAACCGTAGTGCCTGTTGCCAGGTTTGGAGTGGCTGCAGTGCCTGTCGTCGGGGTTGGAGTAGCAGTGCCTGTCATTTTGTTGTCAGATCCAGAGACCTTCTCTTCCCCTTGAGGGTACTGAATAGTGTTGAACACGGCTCGGTAGGCATGGGCCAGGACCCAGCACATTGCAGTGATTTGTGTCTCCCTGGAATTGTTGGGGTGACGGCATACTTTTTGCAAATGTTCTACTAGTTTTTCAGGATTCTGCACTTGTTCAAGGGTGAAGTTCCAAAACACTGGAGGTGCCCACTGTCTTAGGCATTTGCCTATGCTACCCCACACACCCTACCACTCATAACTCTCCGGCTTTGGGGCAGATCTCTGGGTGATCCTCTTAAATAGTTGTTTAACCCTGAACAAGACCTGAACCACATTCAGGAACAAGCTAGTTCCTAGCAATAGGACCATGTTAGTTTCAACATTCCAAGGATATTCAAAATTTTCAAAGTTCTCAAATGCTACTGTAATTAGCCTGGAGGAGAAGGGGAAGGTGAAGGAAGGTGTCTCCCCCATAGATAGGCTCTCCAAGGAGAAAAGGTAAAGGGTGTAATTATTAATACTTTCCGCTAGATAGCTCTTGAAGTACAGAGATAACACAATGCTGAGTACAAATACCGGATTAGTCCTCCGACTGATAATTTTATCGTACCATAAACCAGTGTTACATAGTACAGCAAAGCGAAAACCTTAATCCACCTCACCTTATTGGTGATAAGCAGCAGCACAGGGACTATATATGGCAAGTAAGGTGATAACATAACACAACTCTAAGAACGAGCGCCACAACTCTAAAAAGACAATGATTCAACATTGCGACCAGCGACTATTAAACTAATATAATAAATGCTTATAACAAATTTGTTTTAACACGCTCTGGTCAGATCTGTCATTATCTCAACCCTTTGTGCCCCATGTTGGGCGCCAAAAAGGATTGTCGTGGTTTAACCCCAGCCAGGAACTAAGCACCAAGCAGCTGCTCACTCACTCCTCCCTCCCTCCCAGTGGGATGGGGAGGAGAATCAAAAAAAAGTAAAACTCGTGGGTTGAGATAAGAACAGTTTAATAACTAAAGTAAAATAAAATATGACACTAACAATAGTAATAATAAAATATAATAATAATAATAATAATGAAAAGGAATAGAACAAAAAAAAGGAAAAAAAAAGAAAGAAATAAAACCCAAGAAAAGACAAGTGATGCACAATGCATTGCTCACCACCCGCTGACTGATGTCTCAGCATCGATCCACTCCTCCTGGCCAGCTCCCTCCACTTTATATACTGAGCATGACATTCTATGGTGTGGAATATTCCTTTGGCTAGTTTGGATCAGTTGCCCCGGCTCTGCTCCCTTCCAGCTTCTTGCACACCTGCTTGCTGGCAGAGCATGGGAAACTGAAAAGTCCATAAATTAGGATAAGTGCTACTTAGCAACAACTAAAACATCAGTGTGTTATCAATATTATTCTCACACTAAATCCAAAACACAGCACTGTACCAGCTACTAAGAAGAAAATTAACTCTATCCCAGCTGAAACCAGGACAGAACTATAGGCATGAACCTCCTCTGTCAGTGTCATACCAATACATTTGTTCACACGCTGCTCTGAAGGCAGTGTATTTTTTGACCACAGAAACTGTAAAAAATGAGATGATAAAAATGGAGGCATATAAGTACAAAATGTTAATAAGAACTTATATATCCATCTCACATATTTTTGCTATTTAATGGCTTAAAAAGCAAGGAGGAAGTATTAGAGCATCTTCTAGAAAAAACAGCATAAACCAACCACATTTTTAGTGGTTGTTCAATGCGCTCAGATGGAGTTTTGCAGAGGTGCAGATATGTTTGGCAGAGGGCTGTTTGCGAGCCCTTGGTTATTGCATATACCCAGTGTGCATCGGTGCCTGAGATTCCTCCCAGTTTGAACATGAGGGTCCTGTAGTATGTTGTGTATATAATGAAGAAGAAGCTGGCTGCTAGGGAATTAAATTTATCTCCGTTAACCTTGTAATAGTGCCTTCCATAAAGATGTTTTCTCACCAGAATAGTGTTGGAGAAGACAAATGAATAAGCAAAATGCCTGGGTGTGCGACCAAACTGGACAGCAAATAGTGTGGGCACCAGTGGAGATCTGAGAATGCAGCACCTTCTTCATGGCACCAGCGATTTCTCCAAGTGCAGAATTATCATCAGCTTTCAGAGGCCAACGTTCGTCTGATGGAAACAAGCAGGCCTTTACAGTTACAAAGTATTCGTTTATTTGATAATGAACTTTTAAAAGTTGTGTTTCTTTCCACAACAACTCTAAGAATTGTCACCTGCCACAATTGGTGCCCTCGCTGAAGGCAACTGGGAAGTGGCCTTAATTACGGGCCAAAGTAAATCTTCAGCCTGCTTTTAAGAATATTCCCTTCAGCGGTTCAACATATGAAGAAACTGAATAATTCACAAGGACTCTGTGTGAAGATATTGTTACACTGAAATGGCACCTGATAGTTTAAATACGGAGTGACAACATTTTGTTTACTACAGTGGATCGAAAACGCTTGCTTTTAGTCAATGGTAAATTCATCAGTCTTACGCACAGGGGGAGAATTTCACATTTTAAACAAAGTTACAGTGAACGTATGGCAAATCTATAAGCTCACCACAATGCCAAGGAATAATACAGAAAGTTTCACCATTTCCTCATCAGGTTTTCTCTATTTTGTGCCTTTTAAAAATCTAGACTGACACACTGAAAGCTAGATGGTAGCTGAATCCAATAAACTATTCAATCTGTTTTTACTACAATACCATGAGTCTGGGAAAAAACGCCTGAGAAATCTAATTGAAATTGTCACTCATTTTATTGAAGAGCAAAACTTTCTGGTTTTCTGCTGTCCAATAATGGCTTGCATGACTCTCTATTTGCAATAAAGTGTAGGCTGCAGAGAAGAATTCACATGAGGACCTGAGGAATTAGTGGAGCCAAACCTGATCAAAAGTTTCCTTTAAGTACATGTTTGCAATTCACCAGGCAAAATGTCTTTTGCATTTAAACGGGTGAAAACAGTATTTTTTCAGTTTTTTCCTCTTCCAAGACTTTAATTTGGTTACTTACTGAGAGGACTTATTTACCTTTGCTTAACATACCCTGTGAGTGTTTCGAAGTAGCTGTATTTTTTTGTTTGAGGTTTCTGGTATCTGTATATGATGCTTTATCTCCAACCAGTTTCAACTGCGAGAATACTTTCTCTGGAAAGGATGTGCAATGTATTACTAGCAATTCTTAATTGCCATCAGGCTATTGTATTTCCAGGGTTAGATTTATGTTTTAAAAAGGATAAAGGAACTGGGAGGTTTCAGTCCTCCCGCATACTGTGGAGGAAGGGAAGGGGAGAACTCCTCTCTGCATCACTTTCCTGAAACCAGAGTCCTGACAGTAAATGCCCATGTTCAGAGGCACTATGCCTGATCTAACCATCTTCTCTGGACTCAGAACCCTCTTTCTGCCTTACAGATGGCTCAAGAATCCTCAGCTGTGCACACAGCTGAAAATCCCTCTTGCTTTCAACCCAGGGGAACAGCAGTTAGAGTAAATTAGGCCTAGCTGAAAAGTGTTAGGATATGGACTTCAGTTAACCTCATAGGAGTAATAACAGAGGACCACCTTGAACTTAAGCAACCTGTTAATGACTGCGAAAGGTGCTACTGTGTCAGTCACTGTGGGAGTTGTGAAGGTGCTGAGCACCTTTGAATTTGAGCAAGACAATCAAGACTAGGGTATTCTCTACCCAGTCCTATAACTGACAGTGCCCAGGGCTGCTTGAGGGGAGGACCAGGGACCCTCAGCACTGCCCCAGGACTATGCCTGGCACAAAGGGAACCACTGCCCATCAACACTCCTACAGAACAGGTGAGTCATGTAATTCATAAAATTACATGTACCTGTGATTAAAGTCTTTTTGTATTGAGTCCAGTTAATATCCACACTGCCATTTGGTGTTGTCAGTACTGGGATACCAATTACATGAATTGCAGATATCTGTCACATGGGGATAGATGGGCACTAGGCCCCTGGATGTGAGGTTGTGGCAAGATCTTGCTCCAGGGACAGGGTTGACACAGCGCAGGTTGCACGTGCTGCAGCATTTGCCCGAGGTCAGGATGACTGAAGTAAGCCCATGCTATTCACCAAGCCCCAAAGGCTGAGGTGTGAGTCGATGTGAGTATGTGTGTGGACACAAAAATGTAAAATGTTTAAGTGTAAAACCAAGAGAAATCCCTGGTCCTTGGATGGGAGGATGAATGGGGCCCCCTGGCACAGTGTTCGACCTGATGGCATCTTGCCATTTGTCAGGGATTATGCGAATGTGAAGATGGAGACTCCTGGGGTATTGGGAGACCAATACAGAAAGGATTCAACATGTGTGAGAGGAATGGGGAAATAAACATTGCCTTAAAGTGGGGTTGTGCCTTTGCATACTGGGTTTTGTTGGAAGAAGTACGGAAACTAGAGGAAGAGAAGGATGCTCTGGAAAACAAAGCAAGCACATTAGAGCACAGTAATGGGAGGGTAAGAGAAGCTCTGAGAACTGCCCAGGAGGAGAGGGATATAGCACAGCAAAATGCAGGGCAAAGCAGCAGTGGAATTGGTTTGTCAAAAGGCAGGACAGCTGCACTGCTGATCAAAAAGGTCAAGATCTTGGTCTCTAAGATCATGGCAGCAAGTGCTCCCCATTGGGATCTGGAGCATGGAAACAAGTGACATCTGGTCTTCCTCAAGAAGCCTTTTTTGGAATGTCAGGGTTCTGGTGGGTGCACGTTCCTGGATGTAGCCAGCTGCTGGAACCACTGTGACCCATGCACAAAATCAAGATCACAGGGGCACACAAATAACAATAAGCTTTTCAACAAGTGAAACAAGTTGCAGCACAGCAGCGACTCTGTGCCCTATCTGAGCTGGTGGTAGAGTACAAAATATCCTGCATACCTCCTCAGTTGGAGTCTCCTGGAGTGTGTGGCGAAAGGGCCCTGACGAAATCCGAGGCCAATCACTGGGATTTTGAAGCCACAGATATTGGGGATGAGAAGCTAGCCACACAGCCCGAGAGAAAGAGACCCGCAACACCTGTGCTAGAGTCCAAGAAGTGTCTGAAATACTAGAAAAGAATAACCACTTAAGTTAGTGCCCATTTGCCAGTACTGCACTGGATGCCCATATCGACTCCTGGATGGCAGCCAGTGCTGTGTGGGGATGGATGAAACAATGGAAAAAATCGCAGATGGAAATATTTGGGTAACCCATCTGGGCCACCAAGGTCAAAAAAGACATCATAACATACCAAATCTGTTTAGTTGTGCTTAGAGGACTGCTATGTGCTACATGTAGTGCCAGCATATGCTATCCACCCACAAACACTTCTGCTACCATGACTCTCACAACAGACTGCTGGAAAATGAGTGGTGGGGAGATTTGCAGTAGGGCAGGAGTACAATAATACATGTATAACAACCTATGCGCAAGGCACTAGATGGCAAGCAGTGTCTTCCACAAAAAAACAAATCTTGACTCTAGTACGCAACAGCACTGAGAATGATAAGCCTGTTACAGGTAACTGGACAATTGGATATGTGAATAATGCCACATTCGTAATGAGTAAATTTACTTGGACAAATTTTCATATTAGTGTCATTAACAATTAGTTTGTATATTAAGATCTGGAGAATGTCTCAATGTGTATATGTAATCTCACAAATGGCAATGTGTGGAACTAATCTCTATGGACATTTATAGGAATGTCTATATAATAATGGGTGGGCTGTGTAGCAGTTAACATAAGTTAGGTCTAGTTGACAATACTATTAACATATGGACTTTAGTTAACTCTGTAAGATAAGGGAGTAGCTTAGTTTTAAGAATAGAGGAGTAATGCCAGTGTGAGCAACCTAATGCTTGTTGCGTAATCTTTGAGACAAGCAGATTGTGAGCACCAAGCGATGGTGACAGACAGTCATTGGGCACTGCATGAATTTCAATGAGACAACCAAGAATCTGATTTTCTCTACCAAATCCAATAACTGATGATGCCCAGGTTATCATCAGGTTATCATCAGGAGAGGACCCAAAGACCCCCAAGCCCTGAATAAGGTCTATGCATGGCATGGCTAGAATCTAGCCTAACTCAACCAACTTCTCTCCTGGACAATGTCGTCCTACCTGCAGAGCAGACAAATCCAATAATTTGTAAAATTGCATTTATCTGTGATTAAAGTGTTTTGGTATCTAGTTCCAGTTAGACACTGCATTATCATTTGGTTATAAACCACAACAAGAGGTCCCCACATTTCCCAGTCCATGGTTGCACCTGCTCACCAATCCATCCGACACTCAACCTCTTACCTCAGACCTGTCAGGGTTATGCTTGTATCTCTTAGAAGACTATGGTCTGTATATATTATGGCTTTTGTAGCAGTTGTCATTGTATGTTAGGAGAGCTAATAAAACTGGCTAGCAGGAAAAACACAGGCTCCTTGAGTTATTGCCTGTTAGAGCTTTCTCATCCTATATTTCTTTCTTTTTTTGGACTTGTCCTGACAAGAGATCCTTCACTCAGTGCCAAATCCTTTCCCTTCTAAGCCCTCAGTTATCCTTGAGAGCTCAACCTCTCCAGCTCCAAAGCTCACTCCTTGACTCCTTCCAAGCCCTGCCCAAATCTCCATGTCTTTCTGATTTGACCTGACCAACCACCCAAGAGCTTCAAATTTTCCACATTTCTGCAGTCCTTCAGTCCCCACCCTCATTCCTCCCAATGTGGCCCTGCTTTGGCATGGTCCCTGTCTGGCTATTCTTGTCCAGCCTACCCCAAAATCCCTGCTGCCAGTCACCTCTGTTCTCCCAGGCTGACTACATCTCTTTCGCTTGGCTGCTGCAGCCTACTGAAACTATCCATCCTTCTGACTCTTCCCATAGACTCTAACAATGGATCCAGATTTGACTACTATTTAAGACACTAAATATAGGCAACACTTAATCCAAATCTATCCACATCTACTCTATTGGCTGGAAAAGATGACTTTGCTGAAGAAGAAGAAAAAAAAAAGGAAAAATTAAAAAAAAGAAAAGCAAGTAAAACAAGATACACAGTAGCCCTATATTTTCACAGTAGCTACTGAAGCATTGCTTTGTCTTCTGCCTTTAGAAGAAACACAGTGCTTACGAAATTATTGCGGTATGCCTGCTTTGGAGGAAAAGAGGACAAGAACAAGCCTATGCCCACACAAAAGCTGTGGCTAGCACAAATCAAGGCTGTATTTTAATAGATAACACTGAGGAATGGCACAAGTTCCTTTTCGTTCACTATGAATGCTTCAGGTTTAAGGTTCCAGTTTGCATGTACTCAAACCAGGGTAAGAAAGATCACTAACAGAGTTTTTTCGGGCTCCTTTCCCTCAAAGAATAAAGGAAACAGAGGAACAAAACAAAAAGCTGGTCTTTGAAAGAGCTGTATTGCTTTCAGAAGAACTAGAAACTTTTGACCTGTTTGTTAATCTGACCTATCAATGATAGGTGTTCTGGAATAGGGAGAATTGATCTTTTAACTCAAAGTCCTTCTAAAAAGGGTACTTGAAAATGGAGAATGGTAATTAAGTCCCCGTAAAACTGTTTTTATTAACTATAACTAATAATTTCAGTTGAGGATTTGGCAGGAAATGCCTGCTTTAAGAGTGAATATCACTTACTCAGTGACACTCTGAAGTACAAATAGATTTGTCAAAGCAGTATTTTATTCCAGGACAATTGAGTCATCCCCCACATAGCCAATATATTTTCTAAGAATTACGCAAGTGGCCTTGGAAAAAAAATGGAATATCTAGGTCTTATGCATCTCAATGAAGGAAGCAGATTGTCATAACAACTTTGAAAATGCCATTCTTTCAGTCACAATTAATTTCAGCCCAGCCCAGGCACTTCACAGAACTGAAAACCAGAAATTCAACAATAAAACTGAAGGCAATTGCTAAAGGGTGCAGGTTAGGGACTCTTTCTACTTCTAGGCTTTTGAATGCATCCTGCAGCAGTCCTCACTCTGGACATGAAAGAACAAAAGCCAGAGAAGACAGGAAAATGAAGCCCATGAAAAAATCTTATTCATTGTACATTGTGGTGAATTTGAATAGTGTGTCTTCAAAGGTAAGCTGTCAGTGTTACAAGGAGGATCTCAACTAATTAACAACAATTAATGGATTTAAAGCACATACTCAAGCGCTTTGCTGAACTGAAGCCTAAACGGTGGTAATACAACAATACTGTGTATGAATTGCTTGCTTCTTTTTGAGTGAACAGTTTCTTCAATATCATTCAGGGACTTCATTTTTATCACAGTAAATAATGCTTAGGATGCGTGTGGCTCTCCCTAAGCAGCTAGGGCAGAGAGACCAGTCTGTGGCCTAAAGACCTTACAGACTAACACTTCCTCCACTTTTAGAAATGGACAAGCATGGAGAAGACCTTTTCTGGTAAAGTGCAGATCAGTACTGGTTTTACACTTGCACAGAAAGTTAATTCAGTGTATATATGTTATTTACAAGGCAGACAATCTGCACAATTACAACATATAAGTATAACTGAAATCCCTTTGGATTTTTTTATTTTTATTTTTGCTTCTCCTTTTCCCTCTTTATCATCTACTGTTTCATTGCCTTTTCCTCACCCATATCATCTCAGCCTAGAGCCCATTAATGTGCCTTAAGGGGAAATAAAAGATTCTGCCAAGAACTTCTCTATGTAAAATCCCCTCTCCATATTGGCAAGACTCTCAGCAAATCAGTTTTTCTCAGTCGGAGTGTTATCTACTTTGGCTGAGAAATGAGTTTTGAAAAAAACAAGGTGTGAAAAAATGCCACTCTCTGTTTCATCCAGGCTGGTATCATCTGTCATACGTATTGCTACTATTTATTTAGCTGGAGTGAGCAGCACTTGCAGTTTGTTTCTATTTGATCTCTTTGACTTTTCACTTTGCTTCCTCAGGAGTCCTTTTGCCTCCACTCTTCATTGTGCTTCTTCCTGTGTGAATGGCCTTTCAGCATCTGTGGATACCATGGTCTACCCTGTTTTCTGTTTCAGTTCTTACAGGCTCAAAAAGGCAAGTTAAAACAAAGGAAAGGAGAAACACTCTCTGTTCCTGACTTGCAGAAAGGCATGTCTTGAAAGTTTTTTTCATTTTCAAGAATATTGCTAGATTGAAAGAATATTATTCTTTCTGAGTAATAAACTCCCTGCTTATTACAGAATACATTTCATCAGAAGATCACAAAATACCTTTCAAACAAAATTAACATCATTACCTTATTTTCATGAAACCCTGATTATTGGAGGGGTTTATCTGCAGTGACTCAGCAGGTTTGGGGAACAGTTACTCAGACTGAGATATTTTTGAAAGAGGAGTCTGACCACCGTAGCTAAGAATATTAATTCTTTAGAAGATGTTTCAGATGTTTTTCTTTTTGGAAAATTGTTCTCAGTTTTACCAGTTTCCTTATCATCACTGAAAGCTCTTCACAGTCAGAGTGAAAGGTAAGGCAAGCTTATCATAACATGGACAAGCCCACCATGGCTATAGTAAAGGGAGTGTGGATAAGATTCCTATTGCTATATATGGTCTAGTCATGCTGATCTTCAAATAGATTTTCAGTCTCTGTGAGGTGGTCTCACAGTGATCTGCAGTCCTTCTATTTGGCTGTATCACAAATGGACTTCAGGTGGTGTTTGTCACCACTCTTCTGTGCATTTTGTGCACTTATATTACATGTGTGGTTCTAGCTGAACCGCTCCTGCAAGATGATAGTTAACCTTTATGTTAAAATACATTTTCTGTTATGAAAATAAGTTCTTTTGTCACAACTTTTTGCTCATAATTCCTACTCAAGTTGATGTAAGTTACGTCTTTTAGGTTAGCTATAGAATGAAATGTTAAGTACCTCATAACAGAAAATAAGCAGCAAATGAGGACAGTTGATCATCTAATAATTTGTTCCCATTTGTACCTGTATCAACTAAGTCACTGTATTGACAACTGATTTCACAGGTAAACAGTATCTTTCATAGGTAAACAGTAATATTTGTCACATAATCTTCCTGCAGCAGGGCAATTAATAGTTGTACAAGGCATGTACTTTTGCATAGGTGGACATTACTATCTTTACATCTGCAACAAGAAATTTAGAGGCTTAGGTCCTTTGGTGTAGCAAATGGACCTTAAGTGACTCAGATCAGTTGATCATGAGACCCTGTGAAACAGAGCAAGTAAAAGATGACAGAACTTCACCCAGTTCTACTCACTTAAAGCACAAGTTTAGTTCAATGTATAAATATGTGATTTTCTGTTAATAGGCAGCTGAAGGCAATCAAGTAACAACAGGCTGCCCCTAGGCTGCCCGAGACTCTTAAGGTGTTTCATTTTAATGTTATCTCAGTTACAGCAAGAACTCCAGGACAGAACTAACACTGAAACTTCACTTTTTTTTTTTTCCTAGTATGGAATTATCCTCCTTCTATTTCATGGCAAATGAAACAGTTGCTGTCCCCCTACTGAACTGCAGTGCTCTCAGATTCACAGACAAGACTCACAAGATTACCAAATAAGATGTGCTGTTGTCTTCTAAATTACTTCCTTGAAACTAAAATATGAAGTGTCTCTCCAAGGAATTACTTTGCAGTACAATGCTTTATTCCATCTGTCGAATAAAGTTGTTTTATTTTAATGCTGAATGTCTATGGAAACTATTCTTCCAGCTGTGGCACACTGAAATGCCTGTGTCTTAGAGGCTTGCTCTGAGACCTCTATCCGCAACATTTTGCACAAATACATGCATTCAGCAGAATATGACAAAATATTGGGATGAATCTTTTAGACTGTCTTTGATAACAATCCGCAAGTCATGGTCATGAAAGTTTTCACATAACAACCTATAGGTGCATGCACTATACATATGTGTGTGTATACATTAATATGCATATACATATATACTAAAAAAGTACAGACTGCAGTTGCTGGAGACCTGCCATTGGCTTGTAGATAATAATAAACATGATTGATTCCTCCAAAATGTAACCGTGAACAAGTTGGATTGCAGTCTCCTGTCTGTCTGGACATAATATCAGAGTTTTGGGGTTTGGTTTTCTTGGAATTAAGCCTGTCAATCCTTTAGGGTATAAAAATCTTGAATGAAATATGGTTGCTATATAAGTTATGTTGCCCAAAGATAATCACAATGGGCTTATTAAAAATATATTTAACGTTGTTTCCTTCGTAACAATTTCAAAAGCTATCAAATTTAAAAGCAGAAAATATGCAGGGAAAGTATTACTGAATTTCAAGTACATCTTTATGTGTGGAGTAGAGGTACAGCAGTCTGTCTTGCTGAATGAGGATTTCCCAAATCTCATTAAATATTTCACTGTCCTTCTGTCTATGCTAAAACAACAATAAAACAGTGATCAGTTCAAACTGCACAGGTAAAACATTAGGAAAATTCTAGAAATCTTAGTGCAGAAAGTGTGTTCCCATATGCCACTGGCTGTCTTACATCAGTGAAATCAAGTAAAGAGAAAGATTGCAGATTCTTCCTAGTTCCATAGCAACAGAGGACCAGACATGCTAAGCTCTACCATCAACCATATATTCAATTTTGTAAGTAAGTCCCTTAAAAACTCTTTTTCATTTAAGTTAACTTCTTTAAGAAACTTTTAAGCTAACTTCCTTGAGAAAGACAGTGTTGGATGGTCTCAAAAGCTTAAAATTTCTTTCCATGAAGAAGAAATTATTCCTGTTCCCTGTTGGAATTTGTGGCCATAAAATAAATGAGATTTCATCTCATAGCCATAACAGTTTGAAAAATGCTGCTGAAATGGGGTGAGATCCAATCTCTTCTGGCTACATGTGAGTAACTGATATTGACAGGAAGGACTTTTTTGCATGCAGATGGAGGGGAAAATAAACAAGGGACATGTAACTGGCATCATACTGCAAGCAAAATAGGTATTGATATCAAGCTGGAAGTTCACAGGGAGATTTCTATACAGGTATAGACAATTTACTTTCCCACAGAGCTGAAATGAGAAAAACTCCTTACCTAACTCTTATACACACCTTGGAAGGAGGGATAGATCTTTTCTTGCAGAAATGTAGTTGAAGTTCAAGGTTATTTCCCTATATTAAGAATGCATTCATATTTCATAGCTAATATGCTTAGAAATATTTCAGAAATGCTTGAAACACATCAAACACACCAAAGCATTGGTTACTGTGAGATTGTATTTCTATACAGGGATACGAACCACTTTGCATTTTGTGCTACTGTGCAAGGAAGAAAGCACTAAGAGTCTCTACTCTGAACAAAATTACTTTACACTATGGTCACTCTGATTCCTTTTACCTTGACAAAAATCCCAGTGTGAATGGATATGAAACATGATAACAAAAGCACACAGAGTTGAAAAGCTATTAGAAAGAGAGCATGAACTCAGTCAACTGCCAACCTTGAAATGATGTGGCTATTATAAATCATATCCTTGAAATACCAAGGAGAGGGGAGAAACCTCACGTGTCCTTACATCTGTACTCCCTTTACTTCATTATTCACATGCAGAAGAGGGCTAGTTAAAGAAAAGTTGCTCTCAACTCCTATTCTGTTCCACAGACTTTAAACACAGACACACACACACACAAAGGAAAGAGCAAACATAAAGAATAACATATTTGAAAATGAAATGGTTTCAAGCATCTCTTAGGACTTAGTAGCATTAAAGCCTTTCAGGGGCATCAGATGGTTTCTAGAGTCTCTGTGGCATCTCAGCATCTCTAGTGACATCCTAGAGTTTTAGATTTATTTCATATATGTCAGAGGTATGTTTTTCATATAAGATATGAAAGTTTTTGCTTTCCTATCGCCTTTTTATTCCCACTCTTTTCCATATGCAAGTTTCTTTTCCAATTGCAAAGCCTCAGGACTTCTTAGGTTGTGCCCTTGATGGTCTGGACTGGAATTTTTTTGGCACTCAGAAATGACATTTCTGGGTGGAGTGGTAAAATCAGCCAACAAAGCATTGCTGGTGCACCCTGCAGAACAATGGTGCCACAATAGCCTTTCCTAACTCAGCATCAATATTCACCACTTGCCTCTCATTCCCCTTTTGCTTAAGTAGCAAAGTGATTACAGTGTTACTGTGATCCTGGCCAAAACAAAGCGTTCTTTTCGGGGGCGGGGGGGACGGGGGGACGGGACGACCCAAATTAGTCTTGACTCTAACCAGACCAACCAGCTGAACATGCTTTTTTCCTAAAAAAAATCATTCTTCACAGGGGATTTTTTCTACCCTCTCTCTAAGCTGTATGGTTGGAGGAGCTCACACCCTCCTCCTATAAGACTTCTCAATATTCAAATGCATTAAACAGTTCTCTGCCTTTGCACAAAATTTCCCATGTTGCAGTCTCTAGATCCACCTCATGTATTATGTGTCTCTTTAAAAGTCTTCTCCCAGATCTTTTTAAGGTTAGTTGGGCACGGTAATTCTGGACTTGCAAACACTCTTGATATCATCTGATCTGGTGGGATTTCCTCAGGGTTTAGTACCACACATACTTTCTTACAATCAACTCCTTTAATCATGGTAACAGTCTTATTTTAAGTCTGGTTTCTGCTAGACAGAGCTGAAATGAGTTCCAAAATTTCTGTTCATAAAAGACGGTAATTTAGAAAAACAGTAAGTCGAACCCTTTAGAAGGATGTACACTTCAACAGATAGTTCTGCCATTGTCTGTCAGTTTAGATTTGTATTATTTTATCAAAATAATGAGATTGCAGAAATAGTGCAACTGCAAACCAGAATGGTGTGAAAAAAAGCCATTGATTATAAATTTTACAGTTTTGGAGGAGAGAATTATCTTACAAGAAGGTACAATTCGAAAGAAAGAGACTGTAACTATAAAGTGTCATGATAATATGTGTTTTTAATTATACTAGCAATGTTGATAGATTAACAGATAATGTACAAAGATATCAAAGACATCAATATTACTTCAAACGCAGGCTAAATATTTAATGTATATGTTGAAAAATCAATGTAAAAGTAAAATTCCCTAAGCTAAAGACAAGCAAAGTGTGTTAAATAGATCTGAATGACAGAGATTGGTGAACTCCCTAATTGGAAGAACACACAAGTGAAACTAACCACATAAGTCAAAGAATAAATGAAGGAAAGGCTGTCACAGAGATTAAAGATTTATACAGCTGTTTCATCCATCTGGTGTTTAACCAAGCAAAGGCTGGTGGAGAGCATATGACTCAGATGCCTATATTGCAGGATAACTGACTGATTAAATGAATTAGTACATCCATCAAAGATCAGAAGACTTAAAATTAGACTTACCGAAAAAAGCCACACAAAATGTTTTGAGTGCACAGAGAGTTTGTAGAAGAGTAGGCACCAATTTCTAAGGCAGTTTTGGAAGGCCACAAAACAAGAGATACTAGGACAGGTTTTGGAGCTGCAGCAGGTGTTAAGTGCCTAATTGCTGAAATGTAAAAGTTCTAATGTATTGCCCAAAAACACTGCATGTAAAGAAAATGGATGACTTTTGAAATATAAAATTAAAGCATGTAGTAGTGGTTATACTTACAAATGTAAAGCCACAGAGAAAATTTCTTTCCTCACTGGATTTGGACAGCTTATGCATAAAATTTCCTATGAATTTTGTTCAAATGAATAAAAAATAAACTGATGTTAGCATTGCCGTTGGTCAAGTCGGCTTTTCAAATGTTAACCTGTAAACTGCTTAACTATGCACGTTAAATCTCAAGAAAAGCTGTTGACTTAATTTAGATGCTTTTCATATGCCCAAAACACCCTGACATGCTGGTAATTGAGAATAAGATCAGTTTTTCACTTCTAAACTACTATTTATCTTCTTGTTGTTGTTATATTCCTTTTCATTAAAATTACAATTATCGTTATTACTACTATATTTTTTATTATTATTGTTAGTATTATATTTTGTTTTACTTTAGTTATTAAACTGTTCTTATCTAAAAAAAAAAAAAAAAAGAAATAAAACCCAAGAAAAGACAAGTGATGCACAATACAATTGCTCACCACCCGCTGACCGATGCCCCAGCAGCAATCCACTCCTCCTGGCCAGCTCCCTCCACTTTGTATACTGAGCATGACATTCCATGGTATGGAATACCCCTTTGGCTAGTTCGGGTCAGCTGCCCCGGCTCTGCTCCCTCCCAGCTTCTTGCACACCTGCTTGCTGGCAGAACACGGGAAACTGAAAAGTCCGTAACTTCGGATAAGCGCTACTTAGCAACAACTAAAACATCAGCGTGTTATCAATATTATTCTCACACTAAATCCAAAACACAGCACTGTACCAGCTACTAAGAAGAAAATTAACTGTATCCCAGCTGAAACCAGGACATCAGTTTAGGTTGAGATAAATAGTACTTCAGAAGTGGTCATTTCTTTCCGATGATGTGGAAAGAAGTGCTGGAAGGGTGGCTAGCTCTGACTTAGATGTAAAACTTTTAGATATCTGCTTTAGGGCTCCTTTGCCTTTTCCATGGTTGTACTCACCCACTGCTCAACACCAAAGGTGTTGGACTTTTCTTTTACCATCATTTCTTTGTATAGGGTCAGCACAAAGCCAGTGCACCTTAAAATTGCAACTCAGTCCTTAAAGAGGGATTAAAAGGAACTGGATTTGGCTGGCCCCTGCCAAGGAGCTATTTCACCAGTGGGATGTGATGTACAGAGTATTCTCACTCAGGTTTTCGCCTGCATGACATTAAACTCTCACACAGATCATTGCACGACTACGGAGAACAGCAGAGAAAGCTGCTCTACAGAGATGTTGTTTTTGTAATAAGTAGAAGTAAACCATAGAAAGAATGGTTTAATTAGGGCACTTTTTAACCAGCTTTTGGAATGAAGGAGATGATACAAATAATATTATGAGGGTGGGGGTGACTCTTTTGTTCTTCCTTATGGCTGATAAGGCAGTAAGTCACATTTCAAATGACCTGGATTTTAGAATTCCTGAAATGGGAGTGTTGATGAAATTACAGTAGAAATGGTCAGTTCAAGGAAAGTGCAAACTGTAGTAGGAGAGTATGTGGAGGGTATTGCAGGGTTGGTTCTAAGCAGATCTGTCTTTCTCTCCTGAAGAAACCTTTGGGGGACAACACTTTTTGCAGTACTCTTTTAGTATTTTCAAGGATGTATTATTATGAGCAAAACTCTCAGCAGGATCAAGTGCTATCAAGGGAACGATTTCATGACACTGATGACCAGTCCCACCAGAGACCAACATCTCACACACAACACCTGCCTGTTTTGTTCTGAAAAATTTGCCCAACTATTACCAGTGTGGCTTTGCTCCCAGGGAAAGAATGCAAAATAAGGGCACCTGGGAAAACTGGCTCATTTGTTCTATCTCATTAAAAGTTAGAATTAATCAAGGAAGAAAATTCTTAAAGGTGTTCTTTCTCTTTCCCATTGGATTCGGAGAGTGAGAAGAAAATTAAACAAAAGGAGGAAGACGATGAATCAGCCTCAGAATATGAATAATTCGGGGACCAAGGAGCTCCAGACAAAAGAAAACATGATTCTCATTTTCACAGTTCATCCTTCATTTTCAAATACCCATCATCATCTACTGCCAAGATGCCAAGATTAAAATCTGTTTCTCCATTTGTCTTCTCGTATTTCAAGTGAGTTCAAAGGGATCACTGGTCCCAGACTGAAAGTGCATTACTCTCAGAGCATGCAAAACAACATGAGAGTTTGTAGGGAAGATCAGCACGAAGGCACTCATGAAATCATGTTTTTTCTGAAAGTAAAGGGCAAGGAAGGAGAGAAAAGGTATCCTTTCCTCAGGGTCTTTTAAAGTGTTTTCTTCTTGTTTTATTTATTCTGGAATCCTTGTTTGTTTCTCAGTTTCATCCCTTTCTTTCTTTTTGTGTCATAAATACAAAAAGGTATTCTGACTGCAAAGGGTAAGCAAGGAGTGCTGGTCTGACATTAAACAGCACTGGGGTAGTCAGAATCTCGTTCCTGTTTCTACCACATTTCATGTATGATCTCTCAAGGTCCCATAGGCCATCTATGCCTTGGTTGCACACTTGTGGTAAGAGCTATCTTGTTTATTGAGTTTGCAAGCTCTCTGTAGCCAAGGCCACCCTCTCACTTTGTGTCATTCCCAGTAGACCCAGCCTCCCACAGCACCCCAGTTCTCTAGACTTGGGCATCTAGATATTTCTGTATTCTACGCTGTAACAATGGTACTACCTTTCTTCTAGAAGATCTCAGGAAATCTTGACCCCATGTATGGTATCTACATAGAGAAACTCCTTATATCATGGGTTTGATGACCTAAATATCAATGACCTGGCACCACGAGGAGCAGAGACTTTTGTACCCAACTGGCATAGAAAAGCCCAGCAACACAAAGCTACACAAATCTATTGCATATGGACTGGCCAGGGGCACTGAAGCAGAAGAAGAAAGGTGAGTAGAGCACCGGAGGCTGGGGCATGTGCTGTCAGTGCTCGCACACCACCAGTGTAAGGAGCCAGAGGAGTCAGGAAAATAAGAGGTACCCCCAGTTTCTTTAGCCTGCTCTACCAACGTCATCTCTGGTGTCTCTTTCCCCCACAAGTGGCCAACTGGGTCTAACATGCCTTTTGGTGGTGAACCATTTTGGACAGATGAATCCAGGCTTCTGTAATTGCAGCTCCAGCAAGTCCCTGGAGTTTGCCCATCCAGTTGTGAAGCATGGGATCTCCCTGTCCAGATCCTCCTTGCCCTGACACTGACACAGCACCAAATGCATGGATCTGAGAACATGCCCCATCAACTCAACTGGGGTGGTCAGTGTGAAGCCGCATTTATCACAACCAAATGATTGCTGACAATGTACAGACTTGGATACCAAATTCTATTTAATACCGAACTTATGCCCTGAAATGGCAAAAGTCTTGGCATTAGCAAATTCCTGCCCAGCAGTGAGGCTTTATAGGAAAGGGTATGTGTATCTTAAATGATATTAAAAGCTAAATCTTGCTTATCATCTTTTTCACTATCATTAAAAGTCAAATATGGCTTTCTTTTTTTGCATCTTAGTTAGAGGCATTATTACATAAACGTACCTGTGTGTATGCAGGGCAGATTCTAAGTATAAATGTGTAAGTATAAATGTGTATTATAAATGTGTAAGTATAAAAGTAGGTGGGCATGTAAATTAATTTTATCCTAAATACTAAATATCCTAAATATCCTAAATAAAGACGTACATGTGTGTTCACATATGCACATTTATGTGCACAATACAAAGTAGACTAATGCTTCATATCTACTCAAATGATAGTACCTAACTATTGATATATAGTCACAACAAAAATATCTACAGCAAAGTAAAAATCCAATGGTTTTCAGATGAATGGGATTGTTGCTAGAAATGCTTATAATCCTGTAACATTACTTTTGATTTATTGTGCTCCTATACCTGTACAAAAGAAAAGGAAAAGGGTGAATTTTATTACATATAGCAAATTTGAGCCTATAAACAAAGATACACCACAACTTTCCTGTAATTCTGTGTGTGTGAAAAATGCCAATATTTTATTTTTATTTAAAAAGATACCAACCATTATTATGTAAAATACATTAAACAAAGAACAGCCATTTCCCTTTATTTATTTTGTTTTTCTTTAAAAAGCTGCTTTCCAGCCTGGAAAACATTCTAACAATAAAAGTATGAATAAAATACAAATAATTTCAAAATGGGCTCGGGCTCTGGGGAACAGAAGAAGAACATGTATAATTAAAGACTACATCGTAATGCCTCTGAAAAGAACTGATTGAAACATTTTTCATATGATTTCATTGTGCTGAGGCCAAAACATTTCACAGAAGTGTAAGAGTTGAAAAGGATGTTTTTAACAGGAAAATTTTTTAGTCCAGATTCTCAACTCAGAAATGACCAGAGTGAGAGACTAGCTCACATTTTTAGCGCTACAATCATTGCAAGTTGAGGCTTTAGCTTCACTCCATCCATTTCAGAGAGAACTACCAGGAGATGCTCAGCCCTGAAGGAACGAGTCAAGGGCTCCCAGCCAGGGTCATCACAATTTAGTTGACACCCTAATCACTTTGAAAACTCCCAAGACAGAAGGGTCCTAAGTTTCATAAACCTTTTCCAAAGTTTTTTAAAGTACAGCTTTGGATTTCAGGGTAGTCCAGCACAATCCCACCTCCATAAAAACACTACAGAAGTTTAACACTGGAATGAAAAGAGGATTGGGAAAATCAAATGTTATCATGAAATGGAACTGCTACCTTCTTTCAGCTTTGGAGCTAAACTAAAGCTGTTCTCATCTCTTAAATTTTCAAGATAATTTGAAACCCCAACTTTCTTGTAATGAATCATATTCTTTCCCTCTCTCCATATATTTTCGTATCAATAAATATTATGCTGAAATCTGTATCTTCATGCTTGAGTTTTAACAGAACTTGCTGACTTTCCCTGAAATTCAATGTCATGATTTTTAGAATTTTTTCCTGATTCATCATATGGAAGGAACGGATCGGGAATTCCTGATTCATATAAGGAATATGTCCTGTGCTTCTGAGGTGTTTAATCAGCATTGTCTAGGAAACATTGCAACTCTGCTCTTTGAAGCTGTCACAGGGTACCTTGGATGTATTCTTAATAAGAGAATCAGAGCTATGCACTCAAGTTTGAACTCTCCCTGCATCCGTCCTGGTAGGCCAGCCTGTCTAACTCTGTGGTGTAGCACCATGCAGAGACACTACCGGCATCTCACGCACTGTACAGCCCTGGTTATATCACAACGGTACCTATGGCTTACTGGGTCTCAGCAGAGATCGGGCTAAGTGCTGTGGTAACACAGCTCTTTTGCCTTCTGGGCTAGAGCTAGATGAGTTCGAAGTAGGTTTACATATATATGGTCAGTGCTGATTTATTGCCTCATAATATCTTCATGGAAGAGCAGCAGCTCCAAATGTGCATGGTTGGACTGTTCATATTAGAAAACAGGCAAGAAAAAAAAGGCCCTTGACTCATAGTCAAGAATCCTAATGGGATTCCCCAGGGCAGGAAGGGCATCTCAAAGCCATCCAGGGACCTTTAGGAGCAAACAGCCATGTCATGTGGCAAGAGAGCTACTGCACCATGATATAAGAAGAACTTCTTGTACTTGTGAGCAATGTCAGCTAGAGTTAGAGACAGTTACAAAAATAAATGAATAAATGAATAAATGGCCCACAGAACTGACAATATAAATGAATAGCAGGAGGAAAAACCTTTTTTTTTGTTACCTTTCCATAAGTCACGTACAAAAGAAAAGATCCTGGAGGAATAACTAAATGTACAAAGACCAACTTCAAGCCCCTGACATAAACCTAAGAACGAAATACATCTCCTATTTGTCTCAGTCAAGAACTCCAAAGATTGCAACAGCTGTTGTGGAGAAACTATCCTACATTTAAAAAGTGGAATTTACACAAGGAAAACAAGCATTTCCTCTTGGGTTTAACCAGATGCTCCGTACAGGGCTTTGTGACAAAACAGAAGACCATCCCACACAGTGCAGAGGTAGGAATGCGCTTTGTGGCCTCATTTACCAAAGCATTTCAGACACATCTTTACTTACAGAGCAATTTTTTAAACACATTTACCTGGGGAAAAACAACTGAATTACAGGATGGTGGGAAGAGATACATGACCTAGCAATGTACCGAGGGCAAGGAACATTTGCTGCAAAATATGAGACTGGCACACCATGGTCTCATTGGAAAGACTAAGAACAAGTTATTCAAGATAGGATTGACTGTGTGCTGATGTTCAACAGCTTCAATCCAGCATGCAGTTTAGGAAGCAAGGCAGTAATAACATCCACCTCGGACAGGTCGTTACTGCTTTGTGTTCAGCTGAAGCATTAGGAAAAGATGGAATATCTTGAGCACAGCAAGTGGACAGGTTAATGCCCCTAGAGATCACAAAGCCAAATCACATTTCAGCTGATATTGATCTGAGAGAGATGACCCTGTTAGAAGAGGACCATCAGTGGAAATTAAAGAAATTGCTTTGCAGACGAACTTGACAGGTAGCCCAATTTTTAGGATTAAATGTTGGATTATTACTAGTGATTCATCAAAGACTGTTCCAAGGTAGCAGCGCTACTTTTCATATTAACTGTCATAATATCAAAGAAAGAGGGGACGGAGGTCAGAAGTGCATATACCAGCCATTTCTCTGGACATGAATACCAAGAAGCTTCCAGAGAGCTAAAACAAAGCTGCACCATAGCTGAGATCTGGAAATCAGATTGGGACACACATGTAGACAAAAGCAAAGTCCATAAGCAGGAGAGCAAAAAGGTAGTTGCCTATGCTTTCCATAGCTTTCAGGTGGGAAAAGTGGATCCCATCGGGGACTGCTGGCTTTTAATGGGCAGAAGCAGAGACCTAAGGAGAGAGATTGCTTTGCCTTGCACCACACCATGTTCAAAGAAGGAGCTGGCTCAAGAGCAAGCATTGCCAGTGCAGTGGTGAGGACAGCCCAGGTGCAGAAGCCAATCTGATCATTCAGAAGAGCATGGTTAAGCATGACACCAGCTTGTTTGTCAGGAAAGAGAAGAGCATATCCTCGTGTCCAGAGGTCTTATTGTGCGCTTTGTTTACCGGACATTGCCTAGCACAATTAAATGACAGTGAATATGTGCTGGTTTGTGGCTCAGGCACACCTTTTATCTTTTCTTGTCTAATGTATTTAGGCATGTCCAATCTATCAGACTGTCTTGGTAGTGAATTTATGTTAAGTACAATACTGAACAAAGGAACTTCATATGCCCTCATTTAATGATTTCTCTCTCTGCCTCCTCTCTCTCTCTTCTTTCCTCCACTGCCATTTTTCCTCCTCTTTCCTCACTTTTCTCTCTCATTAAAGTGCCATTTTATTGCTGCAAAGGCATTTGCAAATATATGGCCTCTAAATGGTGACCTGAAAACAGCAACGTTCAGAATGTCCTGCAAGAGCGGGGGGGTCTTCAGTCACAAAAAGCCGTTCCCTCTGGGCTTCAGCTTAGTCTCCTGAGACCTCTCCCCTTGGCTCTGTCAGTGTCATCATCTCTTCAGAGCAGTTTCTCTCTGACAGATCTTTTAGGCAAGGGCCAGGATCTTTAATTACATTCTGAAATGAAGGATGCAGACCTACATTGTATCTGTCTTTTTTTAACAGTCAGGCAGCTATATGCTGGATTTTCTGTGCAGCTTTCATGCCCTTGCAGACCTTTCCTGCAGAAAAACTTAACAGCAGACTTTGCTTGATCTTGAGGGTTCACAGGCACTGTTGCTGCAGATTTTGTACTATTTGTAGTTGCCTTATTTGGTTTGGAAAGCATGATTTAGATGCCTATACTAATTACAGTAAGGCAGCCGTAGCAGCTGATTTGTCAAACCTGTGCACGTAAAAATCATGCTTTGAAATTAAATTTGCAACTACTGTAGCCTGATAAAAATGAAATGTGTCTGAAAGCCATTTAATTTTGGGAGACAAAGAAATATAAAATTTTAAATTATTTCCTTTTAACCATTAATGTCAATCATATTGGTATTAGACTCCTTCAAATCACTCTTTAGAGGGGGAGAAGGGTATTTTTAATGTATTTCTTTAGCTTCCTAATAAATTGAAGGGCTTTCTGCAAGATTTTGCCACACAGTATGCTGGCTGCACTACTAATTAAAAGCTGGTAGTTTCTAAATTAACTTGTGAGTACCTACAGTGATGGAAATTGCCTCCTTAACAGTATTATTTACTGACAAAGCAGGTGATGACCTGCTTGTATCTCCAGAACAAGTTCATTAGTTTGTCCTAATGGCTACTGCAGATAAACACTCTGATATTTCATTATCATGCTGCCTACAGAAGAATGAGCTAATACAAAAAAAAAAGGAAAAAAAAAAGAAAAAATAAAAGAAAATAAGAAAAAAAAGCCTCAGCTTTCCAGCTAACTGGGGCTTCTCGTATGGCCAGTGTGACTCATTCTTGGTCAATAGATGCATACCTGACAGCTGCCATTAATAACTATTAGAGTGCTGTTTGAGCTCCAGGGCAAGACATGCTTCAATGTTCTAAAAATAAGATATTATCATTCTGCAAGAGTAATAGTTTAGGCAGCAGTGGTTTCAACCCTCTTGGTCTGACTCTTCAAACTGACATCATTTAATCTAAATGTTCTGTCCTGCCAGGTCTCCTTTTGGGTACGCAGTATGATGAAAGAGCTCAGAAGTCATTAATACAAATGTTTCTATAGAAAGTATTGGTCAGGTACATCCAGAAGTGACTGTCTCATACATTACCTGCTGGGAAGACAAACATAAATCCTAGGCCAGCAAACTCATCAACACACCTCATGCTACCAAAAGACTGGATGACAACACTAGTGCACTGGAAAATCAAGCTTCATCACTAAATTGAAAGGAGATGAATTTGCCTCTTTCTGAACACTGCTGCATCCTCTGGTAAACAGAAATGACTTCAGAAAAATTTCAAAACCTTTTTTGAGAATCGTCTTCAACTTTGCTTTTGGTTTTACTGGAATTTACAAATATAGATTGATGACTGAAACTTTCTGAAAGACCTTCCCACATTGTGTCCTTGGTTTGGTTTACATAAGCCAGTGTTGGGTACTACTTCTCTATAACTGATTCAATTTTAGGGACAGCCAAACTTCCATTCTCCCATCAATTTCAATAGTGTGTGGCCCATTTATATGTACAGAAAATTTGGCTTAGAACTTTCCTGGTTTAATGCATTTAGGACACATTTGTTTGCCAAATGATATTGACTCTTTCCATGATTCTGTTTGCAAGCAAGACTTTGTATTAGATGCGAAGAAAATTAGAAGGATTCACAATGTTCCTCTCTTTCTTTAATATCGGCATCTTTCACAGACATTGGGTTCTTGGCTGTTTCTGCAGAGGGATTATTTTTGTCAATTCCCATGTTAAAATATTTGATCAATGAGCAGTGAATGGTGCAGGAAACTAAGCTAGTTCACACCACTTCCAGTCATGATCAAAAGCATTTCCTCCTGAGTTAAAATGAGGGGAGATACTGGGAAGTATTTTGTATAAGGTATCTTCATCAATAACCCCTCTAGTGAGGTTTTGAAGGGTTGACTAGCAAAACCATTTTCAAAGCCATGAACTTAAGTAATTTAATTTGCTGCTGATTATGTAACAGGAAAAATCTTATGACTTCTTGGCATAATGCTACCTCAGACAGTAAATTAACCCCCCTTATTTAGCTTGCTTCCTCCTGTTATTTCCAGTTTGGTGCCTAAGATTTACCTACAGAGCATTCTGCAATGCTGTGTCGTCATACCTGAAGGAGGTCAGCTCTGCACAGGATTCTCCAGGGTCTTGTGAATTGCTTCTAAACCATTGGAAAGAGGATCTGCTTGAGGAATTTTAACTTCTTCCCCTTCCTTCTGCTCAGTGTCTTGCACTTGGTGGATCATCACAGCCTTTCCAGTAGTTTCCAGACCACAAGTTAAGGAACACCGGGGCTTGAAGTCTTAGGATACATCTAAAACAAAATACAGGCAGCTGTACTTTGGGGTGCTTCATGGAGATTCAGCCACCCAGGTGTCTAGATTAGGGAATTGGCCTTGGAGTGTCAAAGCTTCTTTATAACTTGTTTGCTGGGCTCTTATTCCCATGACTGAGAGCAGACAGGGATGCTACATGCCATGCACTGGGATCTGATCCCAACCTAGCTAGATCCAAAGTGTGTATCTGAACTTAGGGGGTTAGAATAACTCTTGAGACACCTCAGTCATGGCCTGAGGTGTCCTGTTTCCTCTTATGGTGGTTCCTTCATGTCAGTAGGATGAAGAAAGAAGTTTACACCCTGTGCAGTAAATGGCCATAGTGAAAACATCAGACTGCCAGTCTGCCATGTGTTCATCCACAATTCAGAAATCTACATCTTTAACCACGTTCAGCAGGTTGGTTGGGGTTTGGGTTTTTTTTGTTTGGGTTTCATTTGTTTGCTTTGTTTTGTGGGGTTTTTTTTGTTGTTTGGTTTTGTTGTTTTGTTTTTTTTTTTTTTTAATTTTAGCCCTGCATTCTTTCTGCTGGCTAAAATAAACATGACTTCCTTCCAAGACAAGCTATTTGGAATTGCTGATCAGAGATCTTTGTTTTGCTGCTGAAGCCAGATTTTCAGCTGGATCTGCGCCACTCTCTGCAGTGAAGCATTGGCCCTCCATAGCCAGAGAGTCCTGTGGAGAAGCCATGGAGAATGAGAATCCCCGGCATTTCTCTATATAGAGTACTGCTCCAAGGGAGTTATGTAAGTTATGGTTTTATTATTTTCTGTGGTTTAACATGACACAAGACCAAAGGTGGACTGTTCTTCTTGTCCTGTGTGTGCAGGATGATATTGCCGTCTTTATTACTTTGGAACTTCAGGGATTAAAGCTATTTGGAATATAGGAAGAAGCAACAAGCGACTCTTTATTTAATGCCTGGTTATCACAACGGCTGATAGAAATGGAAAGAACATTATGTTCTCACACAGCAAAACAAAACAAAAAATCTTTTATCTTCATTTTTTCCTGCTTACCTTGGAGAATAAAGAAGAGTTAAAACCACTGTGAAATGACTGCAATGAAAGAAAGCTCTGATTGTCTCCAATGCTGATTGACAGCCTTTGCAAGACTCTAATCAAGAGTGAAATTAACAGTGTAAAAATAAGACAGTGTTCTTTGTATTTTTTTAAGTAACCTCTTCACAACTCTTCTAAAAGGTTCCTATGGCCTGCTCACTAGGGTGTACGTTATCTGCAAGCACAAAATGGACAGAAAACACTGCTCAGTTCTTTAGGCCACACACACGGCAGACAACAGTTCAACAAGCTCTAATTAGAGAGAATCTCATCAATTCCACCTTTGCCTTTCCAAGATCAGAACTACTAAGGAAGTATGCTGAAGAAATAGCTTTGGTTCTGGATATGGGTTTATAATACAATGTATTAAAATTTTGAGATAAAATGAATGACTCATATGTCTGAGGTATATGATAAAAGGTTAAAGTATGTATGGTCTGAGTTAGATGTGGGTATACTCCTTTGAATTTTATTTATTTCTGATGAGATTGCTCATTTGTATGCTTTTTCTTATACTTACAGGTCCACCTGAGGCTTATATTTAATCTGAAGAAACATCAGGTTCATTGTATGGAAGGAAATTAAACAAGGGCTGTAAAACACAGTTCTCCTTGTATCTGTAATCCCCTCTATCTCACTAAATAGCTCATCAATAGCAAAATGTATTATACCATGCTTCCAATCGCTGCTTGTAAGAGAAGGCAACAAGGTGACAACGGCAGAGCTCAGAGGGCTGGCAAGGAACAGAAGGAAGAGAGGAACTCATTTGCAGGATAGTGCTCTAAGACAGAGCAGACAAGGAGACGGGAACATCCCAAGCTTCTGTAGTTTTAGCTTTCAGTTGTGTCCAGGAGAAAGATGTGAAAATATATTTCTCCAGCTAAAAACCAAAAAAAGTATTTTGAAAGTGGAAACATTGTACTGGAAAATATTAATACATAAATATATTTTTTAAAGTCTCAGTCCTGCTACATTCATGATGCAATGATGAAGCTAGGTTCTCCATAAAACAAAAGAAAAAAACTTCCTTTCTTACAGAGTTGAAAAGAAAATTATGGTAGATACTAAGAAAAGTTATAATGATGATCAGAAATAGAGAGGATCTTTCTGAGGGCCACTATTAGAATAGTTAAATAAAGCAGGGGATAGCATTATTTCTGTCGATGCCAACTTTATGAACTTTGTTTAATAAAAAAAACCTTAGAGAGGTTTGAAGAGGAATATTTAGAGTTCCAGCTGTAATTGACTGTACCATGTTCCATTGCAGGACAATGTTGGGTAAATAGCACAAAGAAAAGAGAAGCCATTTAAAATTGATTTTTTTAATCGACTGGAAACCCAGGCTTGTGAGGACACTCTCTCTAATGCTATCAACAGTAAAGGTAGTTTAAGAGTACGTTGCTTCCAGAATGAGACAGTGTCTCACCAGGGAACAGAATAGTAATATGCAGTTCCTTCCTGGTATTTTTTTTAAGGTGTGGGGTCCATTTTGATATATCTGGAAATCCAAACCTGTTCTAAGCCTTTTCCCTGTGAATTCCTGTAATTTCACCACACTGGCTTCAGACTAAAACTCACCAAAATTCAGAAGCAAAAAAACGTCACTCTGAAAAATCTTTAAATAAAAGAACTGTGTTCTTTAATTTGGAACTTTTATTTACTTTAAGAGGTTAAAAAAATTTCAAGTTAAAAAAGATCTCACTGCAAAATGAATAAACGCTCCATTTCATGTAAAAAGCTTTCACAACCTTTTTTAATAAATCACATTTTATCACAACCTGAATTTTTCCCCTTCAAAACAGGCAAAGAACCAGCGTTAGATTTTTGTGCTGCCTTAGCCCACTTCTACTTACCTTGCTCTGCTTTTACTTCAATCATTTTAAAATTGTCTCTTAAAGACACATGCCTTCCTGTAAAGCAATTCCTGTATGACTAGAATTATGTCTGTCTCACTCCTACCTCTGCCCGGTATGTTTCCAACCCTTTGGCTGCTTTCAGCCACACTTGCCAGAATGAAAGAAGTATAGAAGACAACTACCTCACAGGAAGCAAGGTGATCTGAGGCCTTGGTGTGGTGAGGTCACTGATATGCAGATATTAGAGTATGATGTCTCACTTCTTTAGGCACCAACAGTGAAACAAAAGTCTTTATGGATGTCCTGAATACTGAAAAAGGGTTTGTGTAAGGCTTGTGAACTTCCAGATTAAGGCTGTGAAGACAGGCTGTCTCTACACTGTAGGATGTGGGAGCATGGGTGACTTGCAAGGTCCTGAGCTATGTCCTGGCTCCCTGGTGGGGTGAGAAGTGATGGGCATGCAAATCTCTGCTGTGCCATTAGCTTGTAGCTGGAGATGATTAGAGATGAGGCACAGATCTGTAACTGTGCTGCCTGAGAAAGATTCATTTCTCCAAGACTTGTGGGCAGTGTGGACCGCTTCTTGAGGCATATCCTTCGTTTCCATTCTCCTTTTCAGTTTTTTAGTACAGCAGCTTCTCTGTAGACCAAAATGGAGTGAATGGCTTCCAGAGACAACAGTAATATCCTTCCTTTTTATTAACTGCTTGGGAGGTACATCACGCTCAGCAAAGACCAAGTGATATTTGAGTCACATGTCTATTAACCCTTCATCATCAATGGGAATTGAGATCACTTATTACTTTGATGCCCATACTTGCATGGTTCTTCAGTCTTGGTGTCTTATGGAAGTCAGGCAGGTCTGTATACTTAGTATAATATTGACCACTTTTCCTAGCAGGAAAGGGGATGACTTTTCAGACTCTCTACCCTTCACCTAGCCAAACCACCCAGATCCTGTTAGTGCAGGTGGTAGTAACCTTCTTGAATGGTGACAGAGGGATGCCTCAAGTATGTCCAATAGCAGCAGCAACTGGTTTGGCACTTGTTTGTTTTGTGTTAACTCAAAAATAAAGAAAGCATTGTTGCATATAAGGTACATGCAACCTTTTCAAAAGAGCAGTTTTATTCTTGAACTTTCCAAATTAAGTAGAAAAGCTTGAAGTTGGCATGAAGACTGAGTCATACTGCATGCAAACAGGAAACAACAGGAGGCTGGTCCCTAAGAAACTGTCTCAAAATATCAGTTCAAATAAACAGCCAGACTAGGCAGTGGTGTCTAAAATTTTCATTATGTAATCCTATTTTTCAACAATTTTAAGCAACAAACATATGGGCTAAACAGTAGGTTATTACCTTAGTGAAAATTTAACTTCTGATGTTTGCAAAATCTGGAGCCTGAAAAACGTTCACTTTTCTGGTCCCAGAATGTTTTAGAAAAGTTCTAAAGATAACTTGACATTTACTTTTGTGTTTGCATCTGACAGGGATTGGATTTTGAAGTCAATTACAGTAGGAACCATATTGAGAGGTAAATTATCTAACAAAAAATCTTGCTCTTGTTTTTGTTTCAGATCTTGTGTAGATGACAATACAGTATAAAAAACTGGAAGACTTCATTTTCAGCTATGTTACTGAAAAATATTTACTTTAATGTATTTCCACCAGGTGAACTCTGGCATGAATACCACTAACTGGGTGCTACTCCAAGCCAAACAATTCATAGTACTTGCTCATAACATACCTCCTTTCACTTACTGCTCACCAATGAAGTGCCATACTCCATCAGAGAGTACTTAACACTGAAGTCATAATGGAGACCACACAACACCTAGAAAATATATGCTAGCTTATACAGAACATTTCTCTGATACAAAAACACAGTGCATGAAAATCTGCAAGTGAACAATTAAGGGACAGAGTAATTT
The DNA here is from genome assembly GCF_018139145.2 of Gymnogyps californianus. Lineage (NCBI taxonomy): Eukaryota > Metazoa > Chordata > Aves > Accipitriformes > Cathartidae > Gymnogyps > Gymnogyps californianus. The sequence continues at coordinate 53,119,304 of NC_059472.1, read as the reverse complement.
CATTCATGTCATATTTTTCTTCTCCCATGGCAAGCAAATTACCATGAGATTATTGGCAAAGTATCCTTTGAATAAGAAATTGATTTTATAGTCTTGTAATTTGTTATCTTGACCTTTACATGTATTTTTGCAAATTTTATTGGAGGCACCGTTAAGGTTCAGTAGTTTATGTAAATTATATTGGGGTTAATGAGGCATGAAGCATTATATGGCAGTGAAGAGCTGGCTGGATCCTTTAGCGGTTCATTTCTAGACTTTCTACTGTTTGCAATAACAAAACGGCACATTTCAGGGGAGACTTAAAGAAGTTTCATCAGGGTTCTGATATGTTAACTGCATATTTTTTAACATATATTCAGTCTTTTTTGAAAACTTCTCCTTTAAATGAATAATAAATGATATTTGTAATAAGGACAAAATAATATATTGATGTAAATAAGTATTTCTCAGTTGATCTGAGATCAGAGAGGTTTTCCATGCTCTCTTATATCCTTTCTTCCATATGTCATGAATTTTCTGTGCTACTATTTCAGTTGCAAAATTCTTACATTAATGTAATGGTTCAGGTCATAGCTTTATGCAAATCCAGCTTTCTGTCCTCAGTATATGACCATATGTGCTCCTGCTTCCATTGTTCTGTACTGTTGCTTTTATTTCCCCCTCTTCTTTCCCCCCTGTTTTTTCTACAACATTCCCACCAAAAAAAAAAAAAGCTCTCCAAGATCCAATGCTATCCATTGCTAAATCTGAGATCACCTGGATTTTAAAGAAAATTAATGTATAAAGGTAAAGATTTATCTGGTCCAGACATTAAACTAAGTCCTTCACTGGAGTCAAGGGAGCCAGGCTGAGTTATCCTAGCGACTGACTCAGTTTGATTTTTCTAATCCCCCTGGAAAATTTCAATGCTGGCAGGAGTTGAGACAGACTTTCTGGAAAACTGTCTCCTTATGAGTGTGAAAATCAGATGTTCAATGAAAGGCAAACTTCATTCTTAACTGTAAATTAATTATCACAACCACATAATAAAAACAGAAACGAAGCTAATGATGAAATTAAAACAGTTTCAATTGTGCCAGTATCAATACAATGTCAAAGTGACCAAGAACAATAAATATATATGTTGTTGCATAAAAAACAAGTGAAAAAGAGTCTCTACTTTTGGTGTTAAATCTAATGACATATTTAAATTCCTGGAAAAAACACTACCATGTTTTTTCTGGGTCTCCATTCATGTAGTTTTGTTATTAGGCCTGGAAAAACATTCCTCTTTTTTTTAGCTACACATTATTTTTACTGAAATTCTTTAGATTAGAGATTATGTTAGTGCCAGAATTATTTATAAAACTGTTGCTTATATTGAAATTTGACTTTTACAGATTTCTAGATTGGATATTTGGAATAGTTCTCTTTTTTGAATTAAAGATGACTACATTGTAATATAGTTTACTATTAACAGTTACACATGCTTTATTTTCAGTATGAAAGCTGACTTCCATAAGCGATGTTGCCAAACACAGACCTGAGCCTGTACTCAAGACCAGCTTCTCCTAATGTCTCCATCACTTGCACCCCAACACATGCGCAGATGCAACCTGCTGCTGATCTCTGAAGCACGCTCACAGGAAAAACATAAACATACCTGGCAAATTAGCATAGGGCCAAGACCTTTCTGCCATCCAGACAGCGAGATGTGTCCAGGGGTTAAATCTCTGCAGGTCAGGGCTCAGATGATGTAGTCTGGGCTCCTAGGAGATGTTGTGTGGATGGTTTGGCTCTGAGCTACAGAATACTTGAAGAAAAAGTATAGGGCATGGTATTTATCATCAGAAAACGAATGCTTGGGCCCGTACTTCAGCTACCACAAGAGACTTTGCCAACAGGACGAGCACAGATATTTGCCATAATGGCCATGCAAGTGGTCACTAGGAACATATTTAATGCACTGAGAAGCTTGGGGAATGCATTAGAGCAGTGGCTTAATGCAATGAGTCCCAACAGTACAGGCACTACTTTTTAAATTGATCACCAAAATTGATTGCCATTGTGAATATAGATTCGATCAAAGTTTTTCTTTAAAGGATGTTAGATCACTCCTTTGAAAGTATATGTGATCCCTGATTTTCCAGGTAAAGTAACAGGTATGGCAAGTTAAGACAGAAGAAAATTAGTTGAAAAGGATTATCCAGACTTTACAGTGGTTTTGATAATGTGCCTCATGAGGGACTGTTGGGGAAATGAAATACTCACGTGGTGACAGGGAAAGTTCTGTCCAGAGAGGAAAGTGGGAAGATGGTAAGCAAAGATACCTTGCTTTCCATGCATCAGTGAGTGACACTGCAATGGCGTTAGTCAAATGGATGTGGCATTGACTAGGAAAAATGGCTAGCCAGAAAGAAGTCAACTTTTCTTGGTGAAAATAAGTTATTTACAGCCAAAATCATTAGGATGTTGAAGAAGTAAGAAATGACCCAAAGAAGCTAGATAATTTGCCAAACATGACAGCAGATTAAATTGACAGGGTAAAAGCATGGTAATGTGCACTGGGACTAGTAATTTGCAGTACTTGTATTTGTCAATGGTATCTAAATTAACTGTGACTACACAGGACAAAGACTTAGGCATGACTGTGGACAGCTTAGTGAAATCATCTGCTACAAATTAAAGGACCTCTTGGCCTCTTTCAGGGAAAGGCACAAGATTGCATGAGCTCTTTATAAAACAGTTACTTAGGTCTACTTTGTGCATTGGGGCACTGCTGGTTTAATCACCTCAGATTTTCATCTGACGCACGGTGTAGGCATCTGAGGAAATGTGTGAAGGGAGAGGGTGTTCAGGGTATAGCTGTCTGCAGTAAGATTTGCAGTCAGTCATAGCTTTTACCAGCTTGTTGCTTCCCACTGGCAGTTCCAAATCCCACAGCTAGACTAAGTCTTTCACAGTGTCATTGTGGTGATAACGTCGGTGAGAATTTGTGACCGTATTGAAACAATCATGCTAGCTTCCCGTCATAGCAAATCTTGACATCTGGAGGAAATATTGGTAGATAAGGACAGAGGCATAGCTACAGCAACATCTGTAACAAATGATGAGTCACAATTCTCTTGCAATATTACCAGTATAACATGAAAAAATAAAAACCAGTAATGTTCATGCTATCTGTCACTCAAACAAGGTTTCTTAACACCATCTAGCTACTTCTGCAGACAAGTTGTTTTTCCAGTATTAGGAGACACTTGTATGAAGGTCTAAGAAGCAGAGGTGCAAATCTGCTGTGTTTTGGTTGTTCACTGACATCCTCTTTCTCAAATTTCCCCTTCACGCCACACACCTGTTGTCATTTTGGGAACTCATTATCATAACCTGTCATGCAATCATAAAAAAGGAGGACAAGAATGCATTTTTTAGAAGATTTGCTTGGACCCAGCAGACAAAGGGCCTGACAGAGACCCAACAGCAGTCCCTGATTCTGCTCGGATCTGGGCAAGTAAAAATCAAAGTGTGGTAGCCTTTAAGTATGTTGAGAATAGGGCTGCAAGGGTCTCTTTCCCCAGTGAACCAAATTTTGATATCTTTTACCAGCACCTTCGTAACCAGTGACTCTTCCAGAGGGGGTGAGAACACAGGAGGTGCAATCCCTCTTCTGCCAACTTTATGCCGGTCTGAGCTTCTGCCTTTACAGGGGGAATTCTCTTTATGTGCACAGAATTTGGCTGAAGTTCATTAAATCAGAACAAGCACTTGCTTTGACTGTGGGATCTGGCTCTGAAAAGTCCCAGCAGTGTAAAGCAAAGCACAACATTTCAGTAACTGCTGTGTTGCTTCCTACCTTCATTATTCTCAGTTATTCTACACAGGTAACCTTTTATTTAGGATAGCTATAAATTTTTGTAATTACAAGGATGTAGTTGAATTACTTTTCATTTCTGCAAACTGCAAAACAAGAAGATCTAATTATAATAATAACTTAGTAAAATGATTCTACTTTACCATGTTCCAGTGACTTAACTTACCAAATTAAATATGTTTGTACATTTGTTAAAGCACCGATAAAATCAAACCTGAGTCAGGCACTCCCTACAGATTATTCACTGGGAGGCTGTAAGAAAAAAAACCCCAAGCAATTCATACAAATGGAATGGAAATAAATAGTTTTGCAATCTCTCTCCCCACTTCCATTTCTCTAGTTTTACAGAAGAGGGTATTGAAAAGAAATGTCCTAAATTATCTAAACTTGTTTAAACTGATGTTCAGATGATAGCTAAGACATCTGGCATTTTTTAGAAAAATATATCTACCACCACAAAGCTTGATTTTCTTTAATGAACTAAAGTTTGCATACAAGCTAATATTACAATATAGATAATATTAGAATTCCTAGAACTTGGACTCAGCCAGTGAGGCACGCAGCTGCAGCAGTGGTAAGTCCTGTGGCTGGGCACTAGACCGAGGTGTACAGGGGGGTTCCCGGTGCCAGGGAAACCCGAGGAATAGCAGAGAGCCCCGCCAGGAGCTCGCAGAGGCTCGTGAGAGAGGCTGACGCGGCTTTGGCATTGCCAGGAGCAACTGTGGGAGATTTAAACGGCCCCAGGGAACCCTGCGACCAGGGCATGCAAACAGGGATCGAGAGGGCGCAGTGGTTTGCACAGCAGTTCACGCAGAAGGGCGCGTGAGAAGGGCCGTGCACCTTGCTTGTAGGCCCACAGCCCAGGGAAGTGCTCTAGGTCTTTGCCAGGATGGTGGGCACTCGCCTCAGAGTTAAAACCTGTCTTTCTAGCAAGAAAGCCCCTGAGATGTCTGACACTTCCACCCAGACGGAACTGGTAAGGAAGGAGACTTCAGTACAGGTGATAGGTTGCAACGAGTGCCCAGACCCTTCTCCTGGAGTTAAGGTAAGTACTTGCAAAAGATGTGCACAGGTTGATGATCTGTTGCATCAGGTGGCCAAGTGGCAGGAAACAGTTAAAAGGCTGCGCAGTATTAGAGGGGCCGAGACGGACATAGATAAGTGGTTTCAGAACCATGCTCCTGTGGCAGACACCACAGAGAATGGGGCACCTTGGACCCTGGTAACCCACAAAAGCAGGACTCTGCTTCAGTCCCCACCCCCCAGCATTACAAGCAAAACCAGATATGAAGCTTCAACAGCTGTAGACACCCACGAGCAAGGTCTGCAAAGAGAAACCGTACCAGCAGCACACAGTGGATACCGCAAAAAGAAACGACGAGTGCTCGTAGTGGGTGACTCTCTGTTAAGGGGCACTGAGGCGCCCATCTGCCAGCCTGACAGGGAGTCACAAGAGGTGCCTTCCATGAGCTAAGGTCCAAGATGTTGCTGAGAGGGTGCCACAACTTGTCAAGAGCACAGACTACTATCCGTTGCTACTCTTTCACATGGGCACAAATGACACCGCAAGACGGAACCTGGGCAGAACCAAGGAAGACTATAAAGCCCTGGGGGTGTAAGCGAACAGTATTGGTGCCCAAATTATCTTTTCTTCCATTTTACCAGTTAGAGGAAAAGGTGCAGCCAGAAGTAGACATATAATGGAAATCAACTTCTGGCTTCATGGCTGGTGTCGTCATGAGGGTTTTGGCTTTTATGACAATGGGACATTCTTCAATGACTATAGCCTGTTAGGGAGGGATGGGATCCACCTGTCTAGAAGAGGCAAGGGAATCTTTGGCAGCAGGCTGGCCAACTTGGTGAGGCAGGCTTTAAACTGGAGGACTTGGGGACGGGGTCCAAAGTGGCAATGCTTATGCCATTGCAACCATCTGGGGAGTAAGCCAGGCCAACCAGAGCAGCAACAAATGTTCCTTAGCTGCCTCCCAAGATGAGAATCAGAAGACCAACCACCTCAAGTGTATGTATACCAATGCACACAGCCTGGGGAACAAACAGGAGGAACTGGAGCTCCGCGCCCAGTCAGAAAGTTATGATATCATAGGAATAACCGAAACATGATGGGACAACTCACATGACTGGAGGATCGCAATGGATGGCTATAGGCTGTTTCGTAAAGACAGGCAGGGAAGAAGAGGAGGACGAGTTGCACCCTATGTTAAGGAGAACCTTGAAAGTATAGAAGTCAACTACGGCGATTGTGGAAGCCCTATCGAATGCCTCTGGGTGAAGATCAGAGGGGTCATCTCCAAGGGGGATCTTACAGTAGGCATCTGCTACCATCCTCTAAACCAAGACAATAAGGCCAACGAAACAATATTTGGGTCACTTAAGCAAGCTTCGGGTCAACAGAACCTGATTCTTATGGGTGACTTCAACTACCCAGACATTTGTTGGAAGAACAACACAGCAGCTCATATGTCATCCATCAGGTTCCTGGAATGCTTAGAGGACTGCTTCCTCATACAAATGTTAGATGTGGCAACCAGGAATGAGGCACTGCTGGACTTGCTACTCACAAACCAAGAAAACCTGTTTTGTAGTATCTTGGTTACTGATAGCCTTGGCTGCAGTGATCACAATATTGTGGAGTTTGGGATCCTGCTGAGCACGCTGAAGGTTAGTACTAGGACACAGATTTTAGATTTTAGAAGAGCAAACTTCAGCTCACTCAGAACTCACTTGGAAGGGATTTGGTGGGAAGCTTCCATGGAGGATAAAGGAGCTAATGAGCGTTGGGAGTTTTTCAAGAACGCTCCCCTGGAAGCAGAAAAACAGTTCATCCCCTTTAAAAGTAAGGGAAGTAGGTGGAGCAAGAGACCCCCTTGGCTTAACTGTGAGCTCCTGAGTCTGCTCAAAACCAAAAGAGAAGCGTACCAGAGGTGGAAAAGAGGATGAATACCTATTGAGAACTACAAGGACATTGCCAGGGCATGCAGAGATGGAGTTAGAAAAGCAAAAGCTCAGCTCGAATTGGAATTGGCCAGAGAGGTAAAAAACTACAAGAAAGGTTTCTTTAGGTACGTAAACAACAAGCAGAAACAGAAGGAAAATATTGGCTGACTGATAAACAGGAGAGTTGAATTAGTCACCAAGAACGCTGAAAAGGCAGAGGTTCTCAATACTTTCTTCACCTCTGTCATTACCAGCACTGTTGGGCCCCAGGCCTCGGGAACAAAAATTCAGGTTGATGCAAACTCAGACCCACCGTCACTGAAGGAAGAATTGGTATGTGAACCTTTACAGGAGTTTGACCCCTACAAATCAATAGGCCATGACAGTATCCACCCGAGGGAGTTAAGAGAGCTGGCTGACGTCATTGCAAGGCCCCTCTCCATAATCTTTGAGAAGTCGTGGAGATTGGGGAACATCCCGAAGACTGGAAGAAGGCTAATGTCACCCCCATCTACAAGAAGGGCTTAAAGGAAGATCCAGGAAATTATAGGCCCATCAGTCTTAATTCGGTCCCTAGGAAAGTTATGTAACAAATCCTCCTGGGGCTATCACAAGTCAGATGAAGCACACAATTGGGAAAAGCCAGCACAGATTCACCAAGGGCAAATTGTGCTTGACAAACTTGATCACCTTCTAGGACAAAAAGTAACCTGTTCAGTTGATGTGGGGCGAGTGGTGGACATTGTCTACCTGACTTTCTCCAAGGCTTTCAATACTGTTTCCCACAGCCTCCTCCTAGAGAAACACATGCATTGCGGTCTAGACAAGTGATCCATGCAGTAGGTGGGGAACTGGCTGACAGGCAGCACCCAGAGGGTGGTGGTAAATAGCTCCTTTTCAAACTGGCAACCTGTCACACGTGGGGTTCCCCAGGGATCGATATGGGGCCAACGTTGCTTAATATCTTCATAAGTGATCTACATAATGGGATCAAGTATACCCTGATGAAGTTTGCCAACGATACCAAAGTGAGTGGGGCAGTGGACACTTCGGAAGGGAGAGCCACCCTGCAGGAAGACCTGGGTAGGCTGGAAAACTGGGCTAACAATAACCTTATGAAGTTCAACAAAGACAAATGTAAGGTTGTCATGGTTTAACCCCAGCTGGCAAGTAAACACCACACAGCCGCTCACTCACTCTCCCCTGGTGGGATGGGGGAGAGAATCAGAAGAGTAAAAGTGAGAAAACTCATGGGTTGAGATAAAGACAGTTCAACAGGTAAAGCAAAAGCCGCACACGCAAGGAATTCATTCACTACTTCCCATCAGCAGGCAGGTATTCAGCCATCTCCAGGAAAGTAGGCCTCCATCACATGTAACAGTTACTTGGGAAGACAAACGCCATCACTCCGAACGTCCCCCCCTTCCTTCTTCTTCCCCCAGCTTTATATGCTGAGCATGACGTCCTATGGTATGGAATATCCCTTTGGTCAGTTGGGGTCAGCTGTCCTGGCTGTGTCCCCTCCCAACTTCTTGTGCACCCCCAGCCTTCTCATTGGTGGGGTCGTGTGAGAGGTAGAAAAGGCCTTGACTCTGTGTAAGCACTGCTCAGCAATAAGGAAAACATCCCTGAATTATCAACACTATTTTCAGCACAAATCCAAAACATAGCCCCATACTAGCTACTATGAAGAAAATTAATTCCATCCCAGCCAAAACCAGCACAACAGTATACATGAACTTCTAAATAAAAAACGGTCTTGTCACAGAAAAAAATAAAACTGTTATTTAAAAATGCGATGAAACAGGATGAATAGCAACTGCAAAAGATACTTCAAAGTGGAGTAGCCATACAGGAGCCACCTGTATCTCTTACAGAAAGCTTTTATGGGGTACCTGCATTTCTGAGATCAAAAAAAGTACTTGCTAGAATTTCCTAAGTAGTTCTGGAAACAAGATGCTGGCAACTTGTATCTTCAGGCATTCAAGGCCTTCATTTCTGCAAACACTTTACAAGACCACATAAAGCTTCTGCTTTTTACAGACCCTGTGCTCACAAGCTGATGTTCTCAGCTTCGTCTTTCATCAGTCAGCTCCAGAAATGCTAGCTCTTTTGCTTGACTCAGATGTTCAGCCATATCACTTGTGATGGCCTCAGTGAGCACAGTGCTGAGCAGTGGAGATTTAGGTGGTGAAAACGTTTCAGGGCCCCATGATGACTTCCCTGTTGGCTGAGGTTGACAGCCAGGAGAAAACAGGCTCTGGAAGCATGTATTTGGGCTTGCTGGAGAAGCAAAGAGTAGGGGACCAGGTCTGGGAGTTTCTAAGAATTAAAGCCTTAGCTCAAGCATATGCAAGACTTGTTTCAGCCATCACACATCAGGAACTATGCTAAGGGAAGGACTGATATATCACGTCACTGCCAGCCCCACAAGGAGGGTCTCTCCCTTCTCAGCCAGGCTGGATGAGATATGTGCATCTTTACCATGGTGCTATGCAGAGAATTTGTTCATTTATTTCAGCCTGAGAAAATAACTACAACATGAGTAAAGCTTATAGATACTAGGTGGACGCTGCGTGTGAAAATACAGATTGTTCTGGATATTCTTCAGATTCGTAACTCTTAGGCTGTTAAACAGAGGTTGTTTCCCTTGAAAATGACACTATGCTGATCTCCTGCTATACGCTAGATATCTGGGGGCAGGAGACACTTTTCAATCACTGTGCTGATGCCAGATATTTTTGTTTTTAATTGTTGGTGCATTCAAGACACAGGAAGATCTAGAAAAAGAGGAACTCATGGGACTCTGCCAAAATGATATTACTGGGTTTGATTCCTCCTGATTGTGATAAGGAATTTAAATTAATATTCGTGCTGTATTTGCTCCTCCACCTTTTCACTTCTAATGCATTTAAAATCAGCTATACTGGCATCTTCTGTGTGAAATAGTTGCATAAATGGCCAGGATTCTCCAGTCGCCTTAGTCATGCAAAGGCCATAGTCGCTTGGGAGAGGTGCTGAACAAAGATTTTCCTCATCCATTGGCAGAACAAGGTTCTTCTCCATCTCTTCTGGGATATGAATGTGACTTGTATTGGAAAGTGGCAGTTAATTTTAAACTGTCTCGTTTTAAAAATCAAAGATGTTGAGACATCCTCAGATTTTTTGCATTGCTCAGTGTCATGGTTTAATCCCAGTCAGCAGCCAAGCACCACACAGCTGCTCCCTCACTCCCCCCACCCCATGCCCCTCTCCCAGTGGGATGGGGAGGAGAATTGGAAAAGAACATAGAACTTGTGGCTTGAGATAAGAATAGTTTAATAACTAAAGTAAAATAAAATACTAACAATAATAATAATGAAATATTATATTAATAATAATAATAGTAATGAAAAGGAATATAACAAAAAAAAAAGAAAAAAAAAGGAAAAAAACCCCAGTGATGCACAATGCAATTGATCACCACCCGCTGACTGATGCTAGAGCCGCCATCCGCCCCTCCCAGCCAACTCCCCCCTGTGTTTATATACTGGGCGTGACATTCCATGGTATGGAATACCCCTTTGGCTAGCTCAGGTCAGCTGCCCTGGCTCTGCTCCCTCCCAGCTTCTTGCACACCTGCTTGCTGGCAGAACATGGGAAACTGAAAAGTCTTTAACTTAGGATAAGCTCTACTTAGCAACAACTAAACCATCAGAGTGTTATCAACATTATTGTCACACTAAATCCAAAACACAGCACCTTACCAGCTACTAAGAAGAGAGTTAACTCTGTCCCAGCCGAAACCAGGACACTCAGAAGGCTTACAAGCAGCACATTGCTAATGACATATATTTAAAAAATAAACTGCTTCAGACAACTTGTCAGAACTTTTAATGCAAGTTGAAGGTAAGGCATAAATTAATGTAAAACATTTTCTGAAATCACAGAATCATTCTGGTTGGAAGGGAAATCATGAGATTATCTGGTGCAACCTCCCTGCTCAAGTAGGGCTAGAGCAGGTTGCCCAGGACCATGTCCAGATGGCTTTGAAATATCTCCAAAGATGGACACTCCACAACCTCTCTGGGCAACCTCTTTCAGTGTTTGACCACTTTCACAGTAAAAAAAGTGTCTTCTTCTGTTCAAGTGGAATTTCTTTTTCTGTTTTTTTTTTTTTACTTTGTGCCCATTGCCTCTTGTCCTGTCACTGGGAACAACTGAGAAGAGCCTGGCTCCCTCATCTTCATTCTCTCCCATCAGGTATTTAGACACATTGATGAGATCCCCCTGGGCCTTTTCTTCTCCAGGCTGAACAGTCCCAGCTCCCTCAGCCTCATATGAAAGATGCTCCAGTCCCTTAAACACCTTCATGGCCCTTTGTTGGACTCACACCAGGAAGTCCATGTCTCTCTTGTACTGGGGAACTCAGAACGGGACCCAGCACTCCAGGTGTGTGTCACCAGTGCTGAGCAGAGGGGAAGGACCACCTCCCTCCATGGTCTGATGACCCTTTTCCTAATGTGGTGCAGGATGCAGCTGGCTGCCTTTGCCACGAAGGCACACTGCTGGCTCATAGTCCCCATTACTGTGTATTAATGTCATTATGGCTTGCCATTCAATTCACTGTTTCCATAGAATACTAGATGTCCTGGCTGCATTAAAAAGGATATAGAGATATTTAAAACATTATTTTTAAGGCAGAAGTAAGTGAGGCTTAAAAGAAAGAAAGCCTCCTATCACTTACCTAGCCTAAGTTTTTTGATATCTCACTTACTTAGACAAAAAACACTCTGGTTTTCTTCACATAAGCAGTGTTTTGGAAGTATAATGTTCAATGCTTTGAAATGACAAACTGGAAATCATGCAATAGCTGGTAACACAGCTGAAATTTTTCTTAGAACTCAAAAAGCGTGCTCATAGTTTGAAGACACCATCTCTAGGAAATAAAAGAAAGGAACTGTCAGAAGGATAATAGCTTTTTAACTCTTACTTTGATATTCATTATTTGTGAGATTAAACACTTGGGTCTTATGTTGAGAAATCAGCAATTGAGGCCTGCCATTAAACTTGTTCCTGACTTTGCCTTTGTTTTGTTTCATAGGCCAAGTTAGGGAAGCTCACACGAGCACCTACAATAATCTGATGAAGGTTATAATGCATGCAGCAGGAAAAGTCCTCTGAATATACAGCTTGGAAATGTGCAACATATAAGAATTATCTTTACAGCCCAGTGGTCCTCAAAGTGTAGATGTACTGAATAACCACAAGACTTCCCCTGTTTCTCTCAGGGCTCTGATTCAGAAGCACTTGTGATAGCCCCCCATTTCTTCACTGTGAGACACATTCAAGTACTTATACTAAAGACAAATGGCAAAGTCATATGAAGGTGCTGAACTTGGGAGGACACTGGAGCAACAGTGTCATTAACTGGGACAACCAACTCTAAAGTTATGCTGTTGGCATCTCTGACACTTCTCACTGATAATTTGGGAAATTTCTTAATGAATGTGAAGACATAAAATCAGAGAGATGACAACATTTATACTCTGATCATGTACTCAGTGTCTCTTCACAGACACTTTTAGACAATAAAAGTTCCCAAGTGTGAGAATGATATAAATCATGTGTACATAAGGATCCCAAGTAAAATGTGAGACTAACAACAAACCCGACTCATTAGAACTTTTCCACACAAATATACTTGTTGCCTTGAAGGTCAATAGTTGAAAATCTGTGTCCTGGTTTCAGCTGGGATAATTGTCTTCCTAGTAGCTTGTATAGTGTTACGTTTTGGGTTTAGTATGAGAATAATGTTGATAACACACTGATGTTTTCAGTTGTTGCTAAGTAGTGCTTAAACTAAGTCAAGGATTTTTCAGCTTCTCATGCCCAGCCAGCAAGAAGGCTGGAGGGGCACAAGAAGCTGGGAGGGAACGCAGCCAGGACAGCTGACCCAAACTGGCCAAAGAGCTATTCCATACCATATGACATCATGCCCAGTATATAAACTGGGGGGAGTTGGCCGGGAGGGGGAGATCACTGCTCAGGAACTAACTGGGCATCAGTCAGTGAGTGGTGAGCAATTGCATTGTGCATCACTTGTTTTGTATATTCTAATTCTTTTAGTATTATTATTGTCATTTTATTATTATTATTATTATCATTATTTTTTCCTTTCTGTCCTATTAAACTGTCTTTATCTCAGCCCATGAGTTTTTGGGGTTTTGGTTTTTTTTTTTTTTTCAATTCTCTCCCCCATCCCACTGGGTGGGGGGAGTGAGTGAGCAGCTGTGTGGTGTTTAGTTGCCGGCTGGGGTTAAACTACAACAATCTGGTACCAGTGTGAGACTGGGAAAATTCTCAAATACCATAGTCATAAACCTATAAGAACAAACATTTCCAGTCAGTCATCTTTTCCTCTGCTTCTCATTTTTTTGATAGTAAGGGTCCAAGAAACAACATCAATTCCTTTCTCTTCATGAACCACTATCAAAATAAGACAATTTTTGCTCTCTGTTCAGTGTTCACCTCGCTGTCTTTGGTTGCATCTAGTTGAATGAAAGAATCTAGGATTTCAATTTATACACAGGAAATACTTCCTCAAGAGAAAGAAAAGGAAGTGGAAACAATAAAAGAAGAAAGAAAGAAAATGATAAATACAGACCCTTTGGGGCTCCACCCTAGACTTTAGTGAGGGAGAGAGTGCAGTGGTTGCACCTTACCTGAAATACTCCCTGACACCCTAATATAACAGACACTACAGGTGCTTCAGCCATGGAGTAGACCTACCAGTCATATCTACCAATCCACTTTAGAAAAAATTTCTGCCAGCTGGGAAGCATTAGCATAAGTTCATTACTTTCAGATGGTGTCTTATTGAAGTTCACTGGTCAGTCTGCTTTTAACTCAGCAATGAGATTTCTTGCACTACTTTGAGGAGGGACTACGAAAGCATGTGCAATATTCCTCAAAGTAGTTTTACTCTAAAATCAGTAGTCTTCAATGTGAATCAGAAAACTGCAATCAAGAGTTGTATCCACAGTCATAAGAGGTAAACCTGGAGACACTAAAATGCTTTGTACTGTAATATCTGACTTCAGCATCAACAGATTAATTGTTCCCAGAATACTCTCTGACTCCTCATATAACATCCTGGGTTAGTAAGGTAATTGAGAACATTCAGCATACAGTATTTATTGTTATGATGCCTCCTACTAAATATTCTATTATGACAGCAGACTTTTTCAGAAAACAAATCAATGCAACAGCTAAATAGCATGACACTGAAAAGGAAAAAAAGTCCTTTTTTTACCTGCTTTCTTTAACTTCCTAGTGATAATTATATAAAATTATGAGTAAAGGTGATCAAGCATAGGACAACTCTTACACAGCTACAGATTCATAGTGAACAGCCTGATTCAGTACATATCATTTTCATCCTGCTCTCTTTCTTCTTTTATTCCTTCCATGCCTTTTTCTGACTCCTGTGGGAGTGTGTCCTGTCCTATGAAATTCTAGATCCTCTCATTTGGATTGACTCATGTAGAAGCTTCAGGTTAGTAAAACCTAGAGGCCTGGCTTCCCTCATCTCTGCCTCTGTGGAGACAGAAAGATAGATAAACTCAGAAGGCACCTTTTCGTGGCTCAATTCATAGGATTAGATTCATTGCTCAGCTTTCTTAACCACTCAGAGAACGTGACAAGGTGTGATGGTACCTGACTCCTCTCTGTTCCTTTCCTGCTGTTAGAGAAAAAGCGGGCTCCAGCATTTATTTCTTCGAGATTGGACTGGGATAGTGCAAGGGACCGGCAACAGCCCTTGTGATGGATAACTATTCCCTTTAGCATTCAGCCACATGAATAATCCATCCATGTTCACAGATTCATAGATTAGGTGAACTGAAAACTTTGCTGTTGTAGGCTTCAGTATCTTTCTTGCCGGACTGGATGGTGGTGATGCTACTCTGAGTGGTTAGTGCTCTGAGCAGGCTATAATCCGGAAAGTGTGGAGGAGTAAGGTGTGAAGCTTGACCCAATATATGGTGGAGTTCAAATAGCTGATGCAAAGAATAACTTCAAATTTGCTACAAAGAAACACACATGAAGAGCCAGGAGATTCTTCTGTTTTTTAATGAACCACTTCACAGCAAATGATCCCACCAGAAGTGTCTACCACGGTGTGACAGAGATCCGTAAACTAGCTCTGAATGAGCTGGTGCAACTATATGGAGAAAGTAGCACTGTACAGAGATATTGGTTTGGAGCTAAAGTAGCAGAGTTGTGGTAGTGTGGCACAGAGTCCAGGCACTGATTGACTCCTGTCTCTCTCATGTAATGTTAGCTTCGGCATTTTAGTACACAGGACAGTGTGTGTTTATTCTTCAGGGACTTTCTGCTCTGCTGGAGGCACATATATGAGTCATTCCTTTCTATTCGGTGCAACTGGGCTGGCAAGAAGCTGCAGAAAACTGCAAGTAAGGGTTTCATAAGCTGGTCCAATGATATTTTTTTCAAAAATATTTTCCCTAAGGCACATAGCTCTGTATTGCCTGCTGAGGCTTTATCCTTGGTCCCTGAGTATTCTGCTGAAATGCCGTGGGTTCAGTCTGATGCCCACTTGCAAGAGAAGCATAAATAAGACTTTAATGAGCACTTGGACATGCACTTAGGTCAAAGCCCTACTAAAGAAAAGGGGAGTTTTTCTTTTCATTTGACGGGCTTTGGATCAAGCCTTTAGCATTGTCAAAAGCTGTGAGATGTTTCACTTGAAAAAATGTTTTGAAAATATGTTAGACACAGTCAATAAACATACTGGTAATGCAATAACTAAAAATTTGCTGGTATAAACCAATACTGGGATTCAAACAGCTAAACTTTATGAAAACAGTATAATTGTGAATAAATCTTCGCTGACAAGTGTAATTTGAGGCAGCAAAAATGATTGCAGCTTTTCTTCCGTCTCAAAGGAACGGATATCACCAGACATCTCCATTATCACTACTTTATTTTATATTATAAATTACCTTTAAAATGGTATACCATCATATATGAACAATTCTGAAAGTCAACAGATTATGCATAGAGTAAGATAACACTCACTGGGAGCATGTATGGTAGAAGCTGGCTGTCCTGAATTCTGACTTGTGCTTTCTCTTTATTAACTGAATAGTTAATTTGCTTTCTATCATGGGAAGAATAAATTATATTAAAAAAAAGAAGCAGAGGCTCAAAAATACTTGTGACAAAGAGCCAGCCAAAAAATTGCCGTATACGTCTCGCTGCTATTATTTTGTACATATATTATGTGTGGACTGTGACTTGGACAAAGTGTGCATTCAAGATGCTAAAGGGAAGCAGAAATTCTCACACCTCCTTTGCGGCCATCTGGATATGAACAGGGTGCTAAAGGGGAAGCAGATTTTATGGATCTCTGAAATACACCCCCTACACCCCAAAACCCACCAAACAGCAGGCTGAAGGGATGCTGGTGGAGAGTGGATGTGGAGAGTGGGATGATCCTGAGCTTTGCCCCTCACAAATGCACTGTCCAAGGCAGCTGGGCTAGTTCAAGAGATTTGTAATTTGCTTTAGGGATAGACTAGTCAAACTGCTATATTCTTCTCAGAGACAAGGAAAGACATCTGCTGCAAAGGTTTCTGGCTGGAGCGTGTTGCACTCCATCCCATGATCAGGGCTAAGCCTGTACAAACACCTTCACAGAAATTATTAGAGTTACTATTAGGCAATTTGTATCACTGTAACACTATTGATTTTCACTGGAAGTATACTGGCTATACATCAGCTGAAGAACTGGCTTGCAAATCCAATTTCTTTGCTGAGGCCATAACTATTTAAGGACAGGCTTCAAGAGAACAAATGTGGAGAAGCAACATATAAGTGGAATTTGATAAGGGCTTTATCAGCTCCTGAGACTGAAAGACACTACCGTAGGGAACAATTTTACAAAGGCCAATGTTGTCCACAAAGCATACTGTTCTTCTGAACATCAGGTAATAAAGTCCTTTTTTCTTTTTAAAAATTTATAAACTAGCAACCCCTCCTATTATATGCTTGGAAATGGTGTGACTCTAATGGAGCACAAATAACAAATGTTTAGCCCCTGAAACAGTAAAAAGCTTCGGGGGAAAAAAAATTTACATACCTCAGCCTACCCCAGAAGAGTCTGTTGGACTATAGCAATTATTTTGTTGCATACATTCTCTCAGTGTAGATGCATGTACTTTACAGGGACATCTAGGAACCACTTTTACCGTACAAAAGAACAACTGATACTGAAACAACACTCTACTAAAATATGTTCCTACTTTTTTGTTATTGCTGCTTGCATTGGGACAGAGCCCAATTTTATCAAGATAAATGGGAAGGATCCCATTGATCTTGGTGGCCTTTGAATCAGATCTACTAGGACTGGCTCAATTCCAATTGCCAATTTTTTCTCTATTATGCTTATGAAGTTTTGCTCCAGCAAACCCAGTGTCTCCTTGAGCACTTTGGTCCTTGCCTCCAAGTACTCTGTTCACCCCCTCCCACAGTGTGCATTTTTAATATGAGCTTTTTTTCAGGTTCAGTTTTCTCTTGAGCACTGCAGATGGAACAGGGTACCACAGCTAGATGACGTATAGAGTCCCTGTTGATTCCAGATTGCTTACAAATTTCTGCTAGGTCCTGTGGTCTGCTTCATGAATCATGCCATTCTAATCTCCGGTGCTATGAAAGAGCCCTGTGCCTTGGTGATAGCTTATGAATAAAAGCAAAACCAAGACCTATTGAATGGGCTGGATATGGCAGAAGAGTATGGCCTGCAGAAAAGGCAAAATGCAGATATAATCCAGAATCAATTCACTACAGTGAATTTCCATTGGAAAGGATTTCCATTGGCTTCAATGAATGCTGAATCATATCCCTGTGTAATTTTAATACTCTAATATAATTTCCTGCAGGCATGCTGAAACCTATTTGCAAAATGAACATTTCCTAGGACCTATGAAACTTCAGCTGGAACCGGCAGGGAAACAGGCAGGCCAAGCATAGTGTTCTTGGGTTTTCTCCTCACAGCGGTATATTGTGGGATGTCATTGTCCTGATTTGCTAAGGTGGATTTTTCTGAAGCAAAGACAAAATAAAAGAGGATAGGGAAGCAACAGGAAAGCATGCCTAAACGTGAGTGTGGCTGTCTTAGGTCAGCCTTAGACTAATCTAGACTAGAGGCTGGTATGGGAGTAATACAAGAATAGCAAGCATATAATTTTGCTTTTCTTTGTATAACCCTTTCAGTTTTTGGTATTTGTTGGCTGAGATGCTTCCTGAGCCAGAACTTGTTTTTGTATCTTTGCATTCAATGGAAAAAAAGAAGGAAGATGGCATGGAGAGTGACATAATAGCAAAGGTATTGCAGGAATAATAGCCTGACAATTCACGTGATGCTCAGGAAACAAGGATATGATGACCTTATTTTCCTATTCTCATCTGACCTAATCCGAACACTTTTAAGGGCTGAGAAATTAAAGTCACAGCAGTGGTGCTGGTAAATCCTTGCAGACTAGTCTAGTTGAAGAGATATGATGTTTTGAATATGCAGAAACCTCTCCTTAGGTTATAAATGGTGCCCCCCTGCACTTCTTTTTATGCCCCTCTCCCCCGCCCCACCCTTAACTCAGTCATTTTGACAAGGTAGGGGAAGTTATGACGTTGATTTACTTTCCCTTTGGTTAGCTTTAAAAAAAATACATTTGGGACGCTGCCTTGCAATACAACCCAGTATAATTTTAGGCCAGTGATATTCAGGTACCACATAATGTTTGATGTAAAAACAAGGCTTTGCATAACAGTCCACTCATTATTCTCTTAGGACTATCTACTAAGTGCAACTGGATAATAATCTCCACTTTATTAATTCCAAAAGGATACCAGCAGATGTGTTAAAATACACTTAGCTCTCCAAAAAAATCTCACAGTTGATCTGCTCCTGTTATATATCTGCCCTTGGTGAAGAAGAATTCTTCCCTGCTTTCAGTAACGCAATGGACCTTAGCCTATGGGCCTAAGTCACCCTTTTATAGACAGGATCTTATTATTTTCTAATGCCTGAACCATCAAGAACTGATTACCATGTCATTGCGACTGTCATTGTTACCAGTCATGTTGCTGTTTCTCAATGCAAGAATATTCAGTTTTGAAAGACTGATTTTTCATTGTTCTCAAAATTAAACCAGAATTCAAGTGATCAAGCCACAGTTGGAGTGAAAACATGTAACATGGTTTTAATACAAACATTCTCCAGTGGCTGGAAACATCTGTAAACCTATCGCATATGTGATAGTTTATAAAATACAAATGATGTTGTAAAGTGATGTCTTGTATATATATTATTTTTATGAACAAAAGATATCTGCAACTAGCAATGAGATAAGTTATGAGAGAAGACCGAGGAGGAGGAGGAGCTACATGGGAAAAATGAGTTCTAGTTATTTCTTTCAATGAGTTTGTTAAATCAGTAAGAAATTATAAGTTTGCATGGATTTTGTTCAGAAGACTTGGTAGTTACGTATATGGATGTGTGTGCATTTATGATGAAGATAAATAAGTGATATATATTTCTAACCCATCAAGCTATGCTAGGCTAATTTCTATAAGTAAATAATTTTACATTTTCTTCCTATTTCCCTCTTCCTCTTTTTGTTATCTAATAAACCAATTTGATACATTTTTCTTGGAATTAGACTTTGAAATCTATACAGAAGGAACCAGTCAGTATCTCTTTGTTCACAGCATGGTCCAAGGAGATCCCAAATCACCTTAGACATTCCACATGTTTTAATGCCATTGTTGTCAGGAGCAGTGAAAGAGGAAGGTTTCACTGCTAACATCTAAGACAGTCTGAGTTTGAATTCTCCATATTAGAGTCAGATTGCAATTACTCAAACTGTCCAGAACTGAATTATGGGGTGATAAAGCCTAGTACAAACTGTCATTCATTTTAGTCTAACAGTGGTGAAAGGCTCACTCAGCAGCTTACCTATTCCTCTATTAAACATTTCCATTTTTCCTTCCATTCCATTTGTCATATATGGGAAAATTGCCCTAAAAACATGTAACGCCTTACCTTACCCACTTCTAAATCCTTTCTTAAATCAACCATTGACAAGGTACCACTCTTACCTCATAGTGCTTAGGCAAGTCATGCATCGGAGATCATGAATGTAAAACTTGCTTCCATATTGCATTTTAATAGCAACACATATTACTTTCCAGAATAGGGAACGTGGTGTTAAAGGCTTTCACTGTATAGATTTCTTGTCTTACCATGAAGCTACTTTCCCTTACTTTCCCAAAATGGTGGTCTTCATTCATGGCAGAGATTTTTTTTTTTCCCCCACGTCTTCACACTGGGAAGAGGATCTGATTCAAAATCAGAAGTTGTTGTCAATATAGGCTTACTGTTGCAATTCCGTTATTTCCTTACAGCATTTTTAGTTTTCAACATATGTTGATGACAGAGGAAGTATATTATCTACATAGGAGGAAGACAGTGTATTACAATTTTAAAACAAAGGTATATGTATTGAGTAATAGGCTGCAGAAGAAGCAATCACATGCTCACAAGTAGTTGAAGGCAAGTATAACACAAAAATTCTAATTAATAAACCATAGGGAGTAAAGGGAACGACATAATTCTCTGCAGGACCATGTGTGGTGGGTTGACCTCGGCTAGCAGCCAGATGCCCACCCAGCCACTCACTCACTCCCCCCTCCTCAGCAGGAAGTGGGGAGACACTAGGATGAAAAAGCTCATGGTCGAGATAAAGCTGGGGAGATCACTTACCAGTTGCCATCACGGGCAAAACAGACTTGACTTGGGGAAAATTAATTTAATATTGCCAATTGAAATAGATTTGGGTAATGAGAAACAAAGACAAAAATTAAAACAACACCTTCCCCCCTCACTGTCTTCTCAGGTGCAACTTCACTCCTTCACTCCCGATTTCTCTGCCTCCTGCTCTCCTGAGCAGCACAAGGGGATGGGGAATAGGGGGTTGTGGTCAGTCCATAACAGCTCCTCTCTGCCACTCCTTCCTCCTCACACTTTTTCCTGCGCCAGTGTGGGCTCTCTGTGGGCTGCAGTTCCTTCAGTTCCACCTGCTCCAGCATGGGGTCCTCCATGACCTGCAGTGTGGATATCTGCTCTGGTGTAGTCCTCCATGGCCTGCAGGGGTACAACCTGCTCCTTCATGGTCCTCTCCACAGGCTGCAGGTGAATCTCTGCTCTGGCACCTGGAGTAACTCCTCCCCCTCCTTCTTCTCTCACCTTGGTGTTCATACTGCTGATTTTAACTCTTTTTTTCCTCCTGTTCTTCTTGTGCAGCATTTTGCTCTTTCTTGAATATATTTTCTCAGAAGCACCACCAGCCTGGCTGAGGAGCTCAGCTGTGTCCTGCGCTCGCAGAGGTCACCCCTGTAGTTCCCTGCTGCCAACATCTTGCCACCTACACACAATACACCATGTGACATCCCAGTATTATTAAATAAATTTGTTTATAGTTTCTGTATAACTTATATCTATATATAACACTCTTTTGAAGAGGACATGAAGGCAAACAGCACGGAGGAGGTCTTCATGGTTATGCTGTCCTAGCTTCCCCTCAACTTACACCTCAAGCCCAGAGGAATACAGGAGGGACCTCAGCCATGGGACTTCACATTGCTTCTGCAGCAAGTGGTGGTAGTGTCTTCTCTGGGGGGTGCTCTGACTACATGATACACCTCCAGGAAGTGAAACATACAGGGGCAACCCTATAGCTACATATGGGGAAATTACAGCCCTACAGGGAGCTGTGTGCTTTAGTCTGCGCTATGGAATAGCTTGGGCCTGAACCTTCTCCACTTTGGTGTTCTTGAAGCTCATCCAAATCAGAACTTAGCCTCAGCATATGATGTGGACATGTGGCAGCTTCCAGCACAAGCAGAAACAATGCCTTGCATTTGCCCAGGTGCAGTACAGAGAGGGTGCACAGAGAGGCTGAGTGCATGAGTGTGGCTACAAGTTTTTGCACAGGGGTGGGTTTTACCTTGTGCCTATATTACAGCATTAAGCCTGTTCTCTGTTATGTTCTAAGTAAAGACTGAATTTTTTCTTGACTATGTGAAAATTACACTTTAAATATGAAGCTACGTACTGTAAAGTTTCATTGAAATGCATGCCGACATGCATTCTCTAAAGCAACAACACAGTTCTCCTCCAAAACATGAAGCAGGATTTCCCTTCAGTCAGATTTACACAAAGAAACTGGTTATTTTCCTGCCATTTTTCTCCTTTAAAATTCTCCTTTTGCTAAGAAAAGCACTTGTGAGATCCTCATTCCTACCAAAAAGGTAGTCAGTTCTCTTATTTCCAGGAACACAACACTATCTGTGAATCATCAGGTAATCAGCAGCTTACAGCTTGCTTTGGAATTTGACACAAATGAGAAAATTATTATTAAAAAAACAGAATAAAATAGATTTTTATAACTGCATATTATTGCAAACAGAACTTTAACTTCCTTCTATGGCATTTTTACATTTTTAAAAAAACGACAACAGAAAAACAGTGAATTTTTATGTATTTATATGATACTTTTGCAGCAAGCAGATCAAACTATGAAAGCCGTGATATGAGTGTGGATTGAAAGGAAGTAGCACAGAAGGGTGACATTTATTAATTTACAGATGGTATTACTCTAGCTGCCTGAAACCATAGTGATCTGGTAACAGACATGGAACTCCAAATGCCTGAAGCAACCCCAGATGTCACTGCGTACACTCCAGGGAATATAATTTAATAATAATTTATATGACAAGTATAACACTTGTGAAATATGCCATTCAGCACCATCATTGTGCACATTCCCTGGTGAGTAATTCAAGAACATATAATATTTCAGAGCTTTGAATCAGGAAAGAGATGATAATTAGATTCCCACTTTAAATCAGGTATATGAAGGGGAAAGTTAATCAACTCAAAAAGATAATTTAGCAGATTTGGATTCTCTAATGACACTTCTAATTAGAATTAGGGCATAATTTGGGACACATATAAAGTTGCTAATTATTATGAAAATATTTTCAAACATGCTGCAGGCTCAAAGGTGAAAAAAGTTTATGCAAATCTTGACAATAAAACCTGTCAGATGCTCCATAGGTTGGTATAAATATCTGTTCTGAACAGCTATGGGCTTGCTGTTAAAAATTGTGATTGGAAAATTTTAATTTGGGGCACCTGGCTCCTGAACTGAATAGCTACAGCTACTGGAGAACTTTATGATGTTTTCTGAGAAGGGATCCATTGTCTTTCTAATTGTGTCCTTCTGGTTGTAGTGCCTATAGTTTGGTAATCATCAGGATTCACAGCCCTTTCCTTAGCAATAAGATTGAGGCAAAAATGTCTTCTGTTCCTAACACTGTTTAGTGTAGTCCATGTCAGTGGGTTAATTAACATTCAGACTCCATAGGAAAGAACTGTATGACTGCAGCAAAGCTTAGAAAGCACTTTGAAACTCATCCAGAAGAAAAGCAAATACATTTGAGATAGTTCTTAAAGGAGGAGTACGTTTTCAAAGTGAATATTCTAACCACTAGATTAAAGCATGCACCCTACAGTGCATGTCTCAGCTTGTTTCTCCCAAGGAAGTAGGTTTGTTTGGTGAGTAATAATAACCTGAGGAAGATGCCTCAACACTGAGAAAAAGGGCTTGATCTAAATCTCAGAAAGAGAAGACTGAGCTGTGCCCATGTTAATCCTGAATGTTGTTGCTCACTGTAGTAACTAGCGAGATAACTCATATCAACTTTTTTCTTAACTGGCCTGGTCCCGTTAACCAGGGCCATGGGAGTGGCTTTGCATTGTGCTTCCGTCTCTAGAGAGCTTTCAGGCTACCAGATTCCTCCTTTAGACAGTATAGCATTAAAAACTTGTGTATTTGTTCAAGCACATGAAGGGCCTGCTCCTGCTGACTTTAAAATGCTTTGGATATCCCTGAACTCAGATCTATCTCACTTTACTTTAGTCATCTAAAAGTTAGATCAACTAAGCTATCTCCTAGGCTTCCTCTGAAGTCAATGGAGAGAGCTGAGGATCTTCAGGGGACAATTTATCCTGCTTTTCTAGACACTTAGGACAAAATGAGTCATACTTCCAAAGGTGCCTGCCTTTCACCATTGACTACAGAGAAAGTCAAGACGTTTAAGTTTTAGTCAGTTAGTGAGATAAATTCCACCCACAGAGTCTGCATTAGGCATTTTGGTTTAAAGAAGACTTATACAATGTGTGACCTTTGCATAGTCTTGCTTAAAGTATAGAAGAGGAAAGGTTTTTACCATACAGCACTAAATCTCGTCTGTAAATGTTTCTTCCGTACCTAAGAAAAAAGGAAGGTATTTAACAAAACAGTAAGCCAAAATGTGCACATTTGCCAAACATACAGCAGTAGTTTTTCAAGGGCATTGTTATAAAATGGAAAGTTCGCACCATCGTTCAGTGATGTACTGGTGGCAAAGCTCAATGCCATCCTTTTCCCATGAGTTTTATATTCATGAATCAATGTTCAAGCTAAGGGTCAAGGTGGTCTCCTCACTCTTTGAAAAGTTACATTACTGACAAGTACCAGAAGAGTGTCCCATTGTATAGCAAGTAAGCTACAGAGAGAAGCTAGGATTGTACTCATTCCAAGGTAGTTTCATATACGGACTTTCTTGAAATAATCTCCAATACACTTCAAAGGCCACTGAACTGAGTAACTATCAGCAAGATAAACTTCCAGAAAAACAAAAAACCCAGCTAGACAAAGAGCCAAGTCCAAATCTCCAGGAACATAAAGCTACCTTATGCAGGTACCTCTTGGATAAAAAATCTGTTATCTGAACCTTGATCATGTAGAAATGCCAGTGTATCATCCTCATGCTTATGCAAAGTATCAAAATGATTTATTGCAGAATGAGAGTTTTGTAGTTTGCTTCGTATACGCTAGGTCTTCAGATTATGTATGTCCTTTGATAAACACACTGTTTTGCAAGCACTTATTCCCTGTTGTGCTATAGTTTATCTTTGTACTTTTACCCAGCTTGTGGTTCCAGAGCCAGTCCCTCCCATACCTACAGCTGATTTTTGAGAAACAGGAAAACCTCTGCTGGTGCAGTCTTTCAAAGGATCCCCACTCACATGCAAGATTGCTATTATAAAATAAGACATAGCATGGCCATGGCTGTTGTTATCCTGATGTGTCCTTATGCAGACAAAAGAAATAGACAAATAACTCAGGGATATTCTGTATACCAGGAAAATCTCTGCTGGACATGTCAACCAATTTGGTATCTGCTAAGCGCAAATACTGTACATCTGAGCAGTGAATGAAAACCTAAACCTAAAGTTTTGTCATGCAACTGTTTTAATGATTAGATTAGGTAGGGGAGATGCAAGCGGTAAAACACAGCTTGCATCAATGTCATTAGGGAAATAGGTTGACCCATGGGCAAAGAGGACCATATCTGTGAGGTTCTGGAGATAGATCTCTTACAGAGGAGTGGAGAAATCTAGACTGAGCTTTTTAGTCTTTTAATTTGGATATTGTGAGGACATTTTATGCTTACTGTGGTTTGGCTTATAACGATAGACCACTTTGCCATTAGGTTTATATTTTATATGAGCCAAACTGTCTGATATCTTCATAACTACTAAAGACGGGAGCCTATTTGTAGTTGCCAGAATTTAGTTCTGTGCTTACTTTGCATCTGAGTGCTGAAGATAATGGTGATTTGTCTGAGGGAGAGAAACCACAAGGATAATTACATAAAAGCAGAAAATATTCAAAATAAAAATCTTTAGAGTTTAATTTGACAATTTTAGAGTTTTAATACTATTTACTTCTAATCTCACAGTAATGATAAATTAATAGAATTATGTATATTGTTAGAATAATTTGCTTGTCACATCTTTTTTTGTGTTAAAATTTCAAATCCTAATAACATACATAGATTTCATCATAGCCAATTAACTACCCAACAGCAGAGAGTTTTAGAGATAATTTCTTCATGATTATTTACAGGATCATTACAAAAATGAACATAAAGTTGGTTTCAAATATCAATTTTGTAAGTCAAACCACAAAGCAGAAATTTTGTTGAGGCAAAAAAATAACTAATATATCCTTTTATGAAATCTAATCACTATTAGACTCCTCAAGATGACTTGCTAATGTTTCCTTACAATCTCAAGTCTCTGTTATGAAAAATAATTTGTTACTCAAATGTCTGATGCTTTTAGCTGAAATGCAGGCTCGTTTTGTTTTCATTTATAAACATTTATTTTGAAGAATCAGAATCAGAACCATAGTAAAATAATAATTCAGAATATGTATATAGTATATATTTACGTATACAGTGTACTATTAAATGATGCGTGCAAGGAAACTGCATTATCTAAAGCATTAATTTTTATCATGGCTTTAGATCAAGTCTGGCCCAAAAGCCAATTTTCCCCATGAGCCAGATCTGAACCCAAGCTGTTATTCTGAAGTCTTCAACCACAACCAAAACCCCCAACTTTGGTGGTTTTCCGTACAAGATGATGGTTCAACTACAACATTTCCGGGAGTTATTTCAAACCAGCTCTCATTTGATCCTATTAAATGTGCTCCCAATGCATGTTCAATTTACTTTCATCTGAAAGGCATCCCATGTGTATGCTCCAGGACTGCTCAGCAATGTGAACCAAAAACCATCAACGGGAGGGAGATTCATTCCCAGAGCTGCGCGTGTGACTAAATGCAGGACCCAGTTGTGGATGATAATGTGGGTAGCCTCTACATGCCCAATCCAAACTCCTTCAGCTTCCACATATGTTTGATTTTAGGCTGGGCTTTTAGGCTGGAATTTAGAGGTCTGAGGAAACCAAGAGTACTCTTCAGTCTCATTTTTTTCTTTAGCCCTCTCCCCTTCTCCCCAAACAGAGCACTGGCACCTCTAATATTTAAGGACTAGTGCAAAGCCACAGCCTTCCTCCAGTTCCTCTGCTATGGATACTAACATTAGAGAGTGGCACTGGGCTGGGAAAACCACTGGGGTTTCAGCATCAGACTAGAAAATGGTTTAAATATCCTTCTTTGCAGAAGGTCATATCCCCTTTCTGCCTCCACCCCATAATCACTTCTGATATTTTATTTATCTCAGTCACAAGATGTATCTGAACGAGAAATTAAGCCAAAGCTAGTTCTTCACTTAACTCTTACTGTAAAATGTGTCTTTTAGCCCACAGGTCTTGTTTTTATTTATTTTTTTTCCCCTGGATGCTATTTAATTAAATCTTACACAACCTTCTTGCCTTCCGAGTCTGTTAGAGATGACTGATTTACTTCGCGTGACAAACAGATTTGCCTCAGCACTGATTTCTCAGCTTTGTTCTACTGAAGAATCTCTTTATTGTCAAAAAGGCAGACCCATAAATCCCTGAGCTTTGAGTGCAGTTAGTTTCGTTAACTGCTGCTTTAGCCAGCGATCTTTGTTAGGAGCATATCTGCTACTGGATACTCACTGACCTCAAGGACTCTGGTAGCCGAACACTGATCTGCTGCTGCTTCAGTCACAAGGATTTTGTGCTCAGTTTGTAACTCATGTTTTGTTTGTTTTATGTCTAAATACTCACCTTCAGGGAAAGCAAAAAATCCCCCAAACCCTCAAGAACAAGCCTGAAAAATGTTCACTTGCACTCCTAAATTCTCAGTTTACAGGGTCAAAAGTTTTCATTTATCCAACAATATTTAGTTCAAAAAAATGTTCAGTGCAGATGGGTTTTCTTAAACACTGGACAGCCACAAGCTGCAGTCTGAGTTCCATTCTTTTGCTGTTTCTCAAATATAAAAATAGTTTAAGATCATTTATTCCTGTACTCAAGGAGAAATTCTGCATCATATATCTATACTGAAAAATACAGTAGTAGAGAGGGCTAAATACACTCACTTCTGATGTTTAGAAGAATTGTGCCTCAGGTACAACGCCATTCCTGGGACATGAGGTGACAAAGAAACCAGTAATAAATACTAGATGAGAAAAGACTGGTTTGTTTCTTACTGTTAAGTAGGTCTTGGTTCCAGCCATTTAGACCACAATAAGCTTTCACTGGCAGTTTCCTTTTTTCACCTGTGAGAGAAGATTATGTTAAGGTGCTTGTGCAGAAGGCTTAAAAAAAAAAAAAAAAGACATTTTACATAGTACATTTACATAGTACATTTGGGATGTCTTCCTAATTGCTTTTCCCTAAAGAATTTTGCATTGCTCTGCCTTCACAAAACTAAGATCAGTGGGGAAATTAAGAAAAGGAAAGACATATACAATTTTTCTGTGTGTTCCTTGCTTAGGCTTTGAATTAGATCTATTAATGAATACTGAAACTGAACTTCCACCGAAATCAGGGGACTAATAAGTGAGGAATTTGCAAGTTCTTCAGTAACCAGTTGTTACCAAAGTTGTAAATCTGAGCAGTGAGCAACCGTAACTACCAGCAGTCCATCTTCTAACAGACAAGCAACAGAGTCCAAAGCAGCAGAAAAAGCAGCCATAGAAAGAAGTCCTTACACATGCACAGGCCATCCTTTAACGCTGAACTGAATCCAAGGCATGCTGCAGCACACTTATTTGTAAAGCAAGAGGTTCCCAAGTTCAAAGCTAATCTTCCAAAACTTTGCTCATTTAAATGTGCAGAAAAATAGAATCTTATTACTGTGCTATTAAATATTCATGGGCACTTTCAAAGATCCAGAATCGTTAGTTGAGGCGAACACATGACTCACCCTTTTGCCTGAGCCCTCTTTAATATTTTTCTGCCACTTCAGCATTATCGCATAGTACAACATTTTACAGACAATCACTGTGCACTCCTGGGGAAAAGTATACATATTATTCACAGGAAACATTCATAATATGGAAATATTTATTTCTTGATGTGGTTTACTTCATTTTAAGATGTTGCTGATGTTTCTGGAAAATGTTAGCAGCATTTCCCTCTTCGTGCATCTTTCTGACAATAGCTGAGTCAACAGTCATATGCTTTGTTAAGTCACAAACTAACTGTTATGATTTCTCCATCACATTTATTTTAGCTTTAAAAGAGTGTGTCTTCAGAAAGTTAAAATCGTACCCTCCAGTCTTGACAGCACACCCCAGAAGGCTTCTACATGGAGCTAAGCAATCAGAGTATTTCTGAAATACCGAGGGAGTCTTGCCAATTCTTACCCCCTTACTCTGTCATAGACAGACTCAGCTCTTGTTTAAACATAAAACCCTTGTTTGTAAAACTGAAAAAAAAAAAAAATTCCAGAAGCTCTTCCTTCCTCTTTGGAATCATTCATTCATTCATTTAGCTTAACAGGTCACAGCACAAAAACTTTTGGGCAAAACAGAGTAACAACCATGAAAATGAATATAATTATGACTGGCTATGTATGACTGTCATCGTTTAACCCCAGGCAGCAACTAAGCACCACGCACCTGCTTGCTCACCCCTTCCCCCTCCTGGTGGGACAGGGAGGAGAATCGAACAAAAAGAAGTAAAACTTGTGGGTTGAGATAAGAACAGTTTAATAACTAAAGTAAAATAAAATGTAATAATAGCAATAATAAAATATAATAATAATAATAGTAATGAAAAGGAAGATAACAAAAAAAGAGAGAGAAATAACACCCAAGAAAAGACAAGTGATGCACAATGCAATTGCTCACCACCCGCTGACTGATGCCCCACCAGTGATCCGCCCCTCCTGGCCAACTCCCGCCCTGTTTATATACTGGGCATGATGTTCTATGGTATGGAATACCCCTTTGGCTAGTTCAGGTCAGCTGCCCCGGCTCTGCTCCCTCCCAGCTTCTTGCACACCTGCTTGCTGGCAGAGCATGGGAAACTGAACAATCCTTGGCTTAAGATAAGCGCTACTTAGCAACAACTAAAATATCAGTGTGTTATCAACATTATTCTCACACTAAATCCAAAACACAGCACTGTACCAGCTACTAAGAAGAAAATTAACTGTATCCCAGCTGAAACCAGGACAATAACTTTAATATATACATTTAAGTTTCCCCATAAGGATATATAATCAGAGACAATGGCATAAGGAGCATCCAAGACTATCTTCTAAGATGGTGAATAGTGAATTGTAGTGCTGGAAAGAACCTTCAGATGTTATAAAATCCATCCAGAGGGACTATCTGTTATCTGATAAACGGCTGGTACTAAAAACCCTTCCTATATGGAAGATTTGCCTTAATGTGTACCAGGACTTAATTGTCCTTTAAATTAGAAATGTACCTTATTTTACTTAAGCCCATTGCTTCTTATTCTATTCCCCATGTACAATGGAGAACAGATTGTTTCCCTTTTTGCAGCAGCCGTTTATAGATTTGAAGACTACTATGTGTTCTACCTTAGTCTTATTCTAAACTATATCAGATTTTGAGTCTTTTCCTTTAGAAACTCATAACACTTTAGGTCATTCGCTTTTGGACTATCTGCATGATATCACAATTGTCTTGAATGACAGTGCTGAAAATCAGATAAGGCTACAGCTGAGCCATTACCTTTATGCAAGGATTCAAATATCCAATATGTGGCACTTCTTTTTACACATCACGATATATTGTATTTATGCTTTTAATTCAGGCATCCTTTGGGCTCTCTTTCTTCTACTCTGCCACCCTCCTTTCCCTGAGGCTCTGCCTAAGGTCCCTGGAGCTGCTTCAGGTTGTTGCAGTAGACCCACAACAGTTGTTATGAGAAAGTAGAGACTGCCCAAACATAACAGGCCATCTTTTTGGCTCCTCACCAAGTGACTGGTATCTGGGGAAGAGGCCTTGGAGGTCGTTGCTACACACTTACAACGAAGTTTCTCCTTCTGAAGATATAATCATTAGATATTTAACTGAGCTTTTTTTAAGGCTTAGTTTGTACTACCAAAATGATGTAAAAGAGCTGAATTATACTGCAAAATTTAATCACCCTGCCCCATTCACTGCCACATACCTGTCCATGAACATGAATGAAAAGTTATCTTAAATAGTTTTTCATATATCATAAAGAAAATAATTCTATTAGCTTGTTTGAAAATTTTCAGACAATAGTTTAAAATAACATCATTATGGGTATCCACTTTTTAGGATGCAGCTTAGCTTTTCTCCTGTTGAGTAGTCTCTGAGTCACTTTTTTTGTTAAGCATCTGCAGACATTTCACCTTGTGTTGAACAGTACAAACTACTTTCTGCAGTTCAACAGAGAACTTGTGTAGTTTCTTCATGTGTTTCTATAATTAGGTTAAATTTGCATAATTCATTATGTTAAATGATCCTCAAGGCCGTGCTTCCAAATTCTTCAATAGTACCTCATTAACAGCAAACCAATAAAATGCAACAGCTATATGCATAAACTATCTCCAGGTCTTCTGATGTTTCGTTCTGCACATCTCAGCACAACGTTGGCCTGGCAAGACAGCTCTATCCCCTCAGTTTGTATGTAACACACTAAAAGAAATTTTTTACCCGCAAATAAAAAATTAAGAGCACACAGGAGACAGCAGAGGAGTGAAAACACACACACAAGCAGCCAACCAGCCATCAAAAAGAAGTAAGTTACAGAAAGCTGAGTTTGCATCCTCCACTCTTTGATAAGCTGTTACACAGGCAGGTAATATAACCAGGATCCCAGCCCAACAGCTACCTTGCTACCGACTCAGTTTTTACTGAGGTGGTTAGCAGCTCATGTTAACACAGGTGAAAAACCCTAGAAACGAGCCTGCAGCATCCCTTCCCCCAGGATCTCTTCATCTGGCAGTGACATGCCAAAGTGGAAGGGGGAGCAGGGGCTGTTTGACCACATCTCTGTGAACAGACCTCCCACTGCTGCACCTACCCATATGACTCTTGTTCTTTCCACAGCCTGGAAGACAAAAGACTGTTAATCCTCATGGCCACGCCCCATTTTCACCTAAACCCAGCTTTACCTCATTTCAAAATGTGCAGGTCTGCATACTTTCAAGTGCTTGCTATCATGTTTGTAATTTGATGGCAATAATTAGAAACATACATTTTTTACTCACCATCTCACAGCTGGAGCAATCCTGGTTTGTCCTGAGGGATGGACTTATTTCAAAACAGCCCATTAATAAGCATATTATCATCACTATGCACAGCCACCTATCTGTGCTCTCTCCTGTGAATGAAGAAGAGTCATGAACCCACCAGCCTCTAACTTTCTTTTTTCCTTCCTGATGAGTTGTTTCCAAGGATGTGGAATAGCTGTGGGGAAGTCCCTGGACTTGTTAAGGCTTTCAGGAGACTCTTAGAGAGAATCACTAAAAAGATGCCATACTCTCTATGTCTTTCCACAGACGCAACCTATGACCACTGGAGCACAAACAGCTTTATAATTTATTTATTGTAATGTGTGTTACAGTACTCAACAGGAAAAAAATGAAGAACTTTTCCTTCAAGGTACCCACTTGCCTGATATCAGGAGCTCTTCCACTTACCCTTTAATTTGCTAAGCAGATGGCTTGAAGTACAGATGTAGTAGAATCATCTCTCTTGGCATTGCTAAAGAAAAGGAAAGAGATTCAGAAAATACCAGTGGCAGAATGTTATCCTGATTTTATTTTTACTCCCTTAGGCCAATATGGAGACCCAAATTTTCCCCTCACAGTAGCTGAGGCCAATTGCAATGCATCTTGTAAAGTAAATACGAGCAAATACTTTGGTAGTCCACGCATGCAGATCACTCTGCTGCCATGGTAGGTTGCCATTTGCACTTCAGTGAGCTGGTTGAAGTGTAGCTGGTTTAAACTGTAATGTACCTTTCCAATAAACTAAATTGCACTGCCCTACTAGTGACTGCATTGTAACTCCAGCCTCAAATACACTCTTTTCTAACCATCCACGCAACTGAAATTTGTGTGCACTCTGCCAGCTCACTTTTCAATTACGGAAATATACTTTTTTTGCCTTGACAAATAGAATCTGATCTTGCTGTTACCCATTTAGAACGTGGTTGGAAATGGCACCTTCACAATCCACTCCTTTGGCCATGCTTTCTCCTACTTTTTCCTTTCTCCTACTTGTTAGGGATATTTCCTTCTGGCTCCTGCTGCCATGTGGAGTCTGTCACCTAAAAGCACCTGAGGCAGAATAGGAAGTAGAGTGTCTTTTATGTCAGTTAGCAATAGATACTGTCAGCCATCGCTATGCATTCCTCCAACTGCTTTTTAACATCTCATAGACGATTGCTTTCCCAGGTGGGACCAGTCCCTTTGCTCCATGTTTGCACAGATACTGGTGCCACAGGTTACAGCTCTATGATGGGGCTCCTATATGTTATGGGGCACTCTGCTCCCCACATGGCAGCTGTGACTACCATCTAACAGTGACATGTGAGGAAGCAAAGGCCACCCCAGAGAACTGCAACACCACTTGCTTAGGTTTTGTGTGCTTGATTCACTGGGGATGTATCAGCATTTCCATGATTACTTTTAAAAGGTTATAGAATTAATTCAGAAACTTTTTAATGGGGACATGTGGTTCTAGCCAGGAAGTAATTTCTTTTCCCCAATCAAGTTTTTCTTTAAGTGTGTATTTTAAGTGACATAAAAGTAAGATCAATTACTATACTATATTGGCTTTGGATACATTTTTCAGATTTCTAATGGCTTTAAACTAAAAATCTGTCTTTGGCAAGCGATAAATCAATTATATTTGAAAATTAAATCTGTCAAGATAAGGAAGTTCATAATTAACTGCTGAACATAAACAATACTTTTGTATGCAATTTTCATAATTTTTAAAATTTTGGATAGTAGTATAATTACAGAGTACAATCTAGGTTCCAAGGGAGCTATTTTCATTAAACACACAAAAAATTTTTAGAATTCTGTGCATAGTCAAAACACAGTCCAAAATGGTCTGATTGATATGACACCATTGGGAGTTAACCCTGGCAGGCAGCTAAGCCCCACACAGCTGCTCACTCACTCCTCTGCAGTGGGATGGGGGAGAGAATCGGAAGGGTAAAAGTGAGAAAACTCGTGGTTGAGATAAGGACAGTTTAATAGGTAAAGCAAAAGTTGCGCATGCAAGCAAAGCAAAATAAGGAATTAATTCACTACTGCCCATTGGCAGGCAGGTGTTTAGCCATTTTCAGGAAAGCAAGGCTCCATCATGCATAACAGTGACTTGGGAAGGCAAGTGCCATCACTCCAAATGTTCCCCCCTTCCTTCCTCTTTTCCCCAGCTTTTATTGCTAAGCACGACATCATATGGCATGGGATACCCCTTTGGTCGGTTGGGGTCACCTGTCCCAGCTGTGTCCCCTCCCAACTTCTTGTGCACCCCCAGCGCTGATGGGGCAGGGTGAGAAACAGAGGCAGCCTTGATGCTGTGTAAGCGCTGCTCAGCAACAGCTAAAACATGAACACTGTTTTGGTCACAAATCTAAACCATAGCACCTTACATGAGCTATTATGAAGAAAATTAACTCTATCCCAGCCAAAACCAGTACAAACACTAAAAGTTTTTGTAAAAGCTGAATAAAAGTAAAAGGAGAGTGGGGGAAAGGGGAAAGTCTGATGACTAAAAGTTTCCTTTCTTCTTCTTCTTAGGGATACTTCCTAGTGGCTTCCATTGCTATGTGGAGTCTATCACCTAAAAGAACACGGATGCAGAAAAGTCTCTTTCATGTCTAGCAATAGAAAGCAAGTCAGTCATGATTTGCATGTGCATATCTCTCCCCCCACATTAAAGCAGAGTGAAGGAGGTAATTAACAAAAACCTTCTAGGTGACTTGTTGAGGCTGTCTGCACCAACTGCCATGGTGGATGATGTATTTAACTGAATATACCCTGGTACACACAGTGGATGAAATATTTTTCACGGAAGTGCTTTTAATCCTTGGATTAATTTCAACTTGTTCTCTGTTTTCTATAGCTTAAAAAATAGAAATACATATTTGCTAGTGGATTTTCCTCTGGCTCCTCCTGGTCCAAGATGTTTAACCAACCTATAGATGTACCACAGTTTTATTGACTTGCTTCCTGATCATTGCCATTACCAATCTTACCCATGAAAAGTGACAGAACCCAGTGAATGAAGAGTAGTACATCTGGATACTGTTGGATGTCTAGGTATCTTAGAAGGGGATAAATCAAGAGCTAACAGCCCCCATTTTCCCATTACTAACTAACTAAGTCGAGAAGAACACCTCAGATGCAGACACCCCCATTTCAGAAATTCAAATTGGGTCATGAGAATTAGAAGATTTTAATAGAGCTTGATGTGTTTCTGATTTGAATCCCTCCTATCCAGACAGAAAGAGGAACTAAGGGCCAATTATCTCAGAATCCCTTTAAGGTTATTGTTTTGATGTGGGACAAGACAATTTGGCAATCTTTTTCTTACATTCAGCCTTAGGAAACCACAAACAGAGGAACATATTTACTTAGCTGTTTTGAGTGAAAAGGAGGAGCCATTTATTTCTATACAGTCTCTACAGAGATCAAGGATAGACTCATTAACTTTAGCTTCATCTACAAATCACACTGACAGTCAGTATCCCACAGACAAACATTTCCCCACTACAGTGGCAAATTGGTAAATAATCACCTCTTCATCCTCCTTTCATCTTGCCACTCTCTTCTCTATTTTTGGGTAGGGATGAAGATAAACTGGCTGCTTCCCAGCAAAAAAGGAACCTATCAGTCAGAACTGACTGAGACGACCATAGTCCTGGCTACATAAGGAAGAAATTTTCCTCTCTGCCAGGATATTTGAAAAGAGCCTTTTTGTCTGTCTGGATAGTTACTGCAGTTCCGGATGTAATCAAGAGTACCAGCATAAGGGTGACTAACTGATGATGTTTTTCAATGTGAGTTACAGAAACAATGCAGTATTACTTCTGTACTTTTAAAATGAAAATCCATCTTTTGTTGAAGTCAACAGAAGTCATACACTTATTCTGCTCAGAAACTTGTTCCTCTGAGTCATCTAGTAAGATTACTAAGCATTTCACATTGTGAACTTGCTTTTCAAAGAGAAAACATATACTTGGCAAGTATATATTTCAATATATTTAATTGATAAATATTTATAGACATTTTTAAAAAAATGTACGTTAGCTGCCATATTTTTCAACATATTTAAAAGAATATGTATCTCACTATCTTACAAATACATTACCATATGTTTTATTTCTGCAAGTATCCAGATGCTCTCTTCCTGCAGAATAGTAAGTAGATTCATTAGAGAATTCTTCTTCTTAATAACTCTGATTCCTTTTCTTTCAGTTATCTGATTCTTTACACCTGCCATCCTCCCCTCTTACTGATTGACTTGATATGGTAATTAAAGCTTTGAAAAATGCTTAAATTTGGAAGTGCATGCAGCCTTTTTTGAATACAAAAAATTTATTTCTCTTTTTGGAACCTACATGTCTAACACCCTATACCACCCAATATATATAGTGAAGTATGAAACAGGGTCATTATTATAATAGCGGACACGTCTGCAATAACTAATGCAGAAAACATTATAAATCAGCTTTCATTTTAACTCTGAGGCTTTTACTCACTCAGAACCATCTGAAAAATGTCTTTCTTTAGATGGAGACCAAAGGTGTGACACCTGTTCATAAAACTTTGTTTTAACAAGATTTCATTGTTGGGATTCAAGTGTACTCTAGGTAGGTCCAGAACCTCTATTCTTTGGTACTCACAGTACATCCTAATGAAATATTGTTCTCTCACTGGACCAGAAGTTATGAAGATTATGTGAAACATCCTTTGGCAACTGTCAAAAAAATCCAAGGAGAGTTTCACTTTTGTAGTACTCCAAGTACTGGTTTTAATACTTTGTATATGTGAAGTTGATAGGATCACCTACTAGCCAAGGTATTACAGGTATTCAGGGTAGTCTGGATACCATACAATTGTCATTTTATCTATGCACTCCAAAGTTTCAGTAGACTTCAGCATGTTTGTCCTGTATTCCTAAATCAAAACCACCTTTGTTTTGATTTCAGTATTTCAGAGAAGACTTGTACTTCAGTTATATTCTGAAGTATTTATTTTTCTTCCAGTTTTAGTTTTCCATGCTCAGTCACTTCAGAATAAGATATTATTAATGTAGCCTATATTCTGAAGACATGTCTGCAGTACAGAATTATAGATGGCAACATGCAGGTAAACAAGAACAAGATTACAGAAATCCATCCAAAAATGTGGGTGATGACTTTTGTTAGTGTTGATGTTACGAAGAGAAATCTCCCTGAAATATTTAATTTTCCCACTTAGGCAGCTAAGTGAACTTTTGCTATGCAATGAACACCCTGACAGTCAGAGTATGAATCACCCTGGTGATGAATCCAACTCTCCTTGCTATGAGGAGGAATGAGGGGACAGATGAAGCAGCACAGTGAAGGTTCAAATCCTTCAGATGTTACAGGGCCATTTCTCTAATGAGCCATGCTAGGGTTTACCCACTACCTGTCTCAGAAGAACTTCTGGAGCCCATGAGCAGCCTCATACCTCACCCTCACCAGTTAATGGCCAGAGGAAATAGAGACTGTGATTATCATTTACCCCCTCAGACTCACACGTGTCCTTATGAAGGGGGTGAGAAGTATCTGGAACCAAGGGACATCCTCCTCCGCTCTCCAGACCTAAACCATGTTGTGTGCTTGTTCCTTTATTAGTTCAATCACTGCCTTCACACTCCTTTGATAAAGGATCTAATCTACTCTGTTTCTACAGTGAGTTTCTTAGTCATGCCCAGTCAGTGGGCTATTGAGATAGACTACTCCAAGAAGCCATGTTGGTTCATTTAAAGTAGAAGCATTTTCTCCTGGTTTTAATGAGGATCTGTTAAGAAGGTGAATGGTGACACTTTTTTATTAGCTTTCAGTTAATCTTGGACCAAGTAATGATTTTTAAAGCTGCAAAATCTTAAGTGTCTGGACAAAACATGTGACTTGTCTCACAGTTACTGGGAGAGGGAAAAATTCATCGGTTCAGATTAGACCAAGGGAAGCATATGTGGTACAAAGCGCAGTCTGTTGCATTGAATTCTTCAGGGATGTGCAAATAGGACCATGTTCAGTTCAAAGAGAACTGGCAGCAAACAGATTGTTGTCTTCTATTGTGTATTAGGCACAAGCATATCAGGCTAAAATACCTCTTACCTATGTCTTATCATGACAACGATTTATGTTAATGATTTCAAAGATTAGAACTTTCGTTACTATGTGCCAGTTATTAAATGGGGACAATGCAAACTACACTTTTACTTGTTTTGATTCAGAGGCATAGGCAACCAGGAAGCATTCCCATTTCTCATCCTAGGTGTCCTTTGACTAATTCCAAGCATGCAAGCATGCAGCAGATCATTCCTTTCAGACAGTAATCAGTAAGTAGTTTACCGATACTCAGAAGAAGAGGTGACAACTCAGCAGGAAAAATATGTTATCCCATCAAAATGCTTTCCACTTCATCATTGTTAAGGGAAAGAAAAAAGACCTTGCAAAAAACCCGCATGTCAACAACTTTCAGTGAGGATATTTAGAGTATAATGTCAGGTGCCTCTTTTTCTACATCAGACGGGTTATAGGTCAAGCAGTCTACTTCTCTTAATTGTGTGTAGGTCTAGAATACGATTACAGATATTGTTTCAATGAGATAACCTAGCAATTACCAATACTCAAACTAACTATCTGTAAAATAATCTATAGCAATGCTGCACACCTTTTATACATTTCCTTCATATTCTGCAGGGGACCATTGTGTCAGAGCTCTTTTCAAACTGCTTGCGTCACCCTGAGGGAATTTGCAAAGGATTATATTCATCCAGAAAGCTTTCTTGTGATCTATCTGTATTATATACTATAATGATACATACATTACTACATGTATTACTACATATATTAATTCATAATAATACAATATATTATCCAGTGCCTTGCTAGTTTGGAAGCTCTCCAATAAACTTCTGTGCTCACACTATCTGGACCAACAGCTGGACACGCTATATGGTGCCATGCTTTCCAGCTGTGGGACAGGAACCTCTTCCAAAAAGCTTATTTCTATCAACACTTATTTCTAGGTTGATATGAGATTCAAACATTTTTGAAAGAGTTGCTACGCTGATTAGAAGTGAAATTTAATAGCTTTGTATGGAATTATAGAATGGAGATGTGGCAGCAGAAAACAGGGGTTGTGTTCCTTCTGAGTACTACCCACCAAACACGAGCAGAGCTAAACTTGAAATGTATTAGTACTAAAGAAGTGAAGTGAGCATTTGAACATCCCTTTTCTGCTAAACTCTCTTGATATCATCACTTCATTCTCTTCCTTTATTCCCATCCTACTTGTCTGTTTACCTTTCATGCTCTCTGGCAGATGGATAGTAAGTACCTTGAGGAAGGGACAGGTTTTTTTATTATGTTTCTGAAAAGTTGCTCATGTACTTCAGTTCTGAGTTTATATTCTTAGGCACTATCGTAACACTTAATAATGGCAACATTTATCAATGAAGTGATGCAAAGGTGACCTACTTTAAAATAAATATTTCTCTAGCCTATATTCACTCTGGGGATTTGTCCCTTTGTATCTCTTCTGTTTCCTTAGCCTGATTCCCATAATCTATGTATTATCTTTTGACTATTGAAGCATTTAAGATTAAGAAAAAAACAATTCTACTACATTATTTGGCTTTTTTCCCTACAAAATTTATTTTACAGAAATCCACATAAGAGATTACAACGTTTATTTAGCTAGGAATAGAGACAGGCAAGTCTCTAAGTATTTTTTCCTATCCTATGTAACTAAGGTTCTAGTAGCCTGTTATGCATATTCTCATAATTATTTTGTTTTATTCACAATTTTCATATTTAGTTTATCAATGCCATATTTCACGTTTCCAAGCTTTTTTAGAATCCATCTTGCGGTGGTCTTGGCAGTGTTAGATTTACGGTTGGACTTGATGATCTCAAAGGTCTTTTCCAACCTAAATGATTCTACGATTCTATCAGTTATTAAAGCTTTTCTAATTTTTTGTTCTAATGACATGCTGATAGCCTAGGTTAATACATTACCCCACAGATACCTGTGTAGTTAACTGATCTTTCATAGGCTTCTACAAATTCACTGGAGCATATCCTTAATTTAAAAACAGCTAACTGGTGTGAACAGAAATGATTGGACTTTGAGTCAAAAACAGTTTGTTCCTGATTCAAGCCCATCCAATAATCCATTTGATTAATTCTCAGAATTTTTCAAAGTCAACAGGCTGTTAAGTGCTCGACTTCTTACTGGGAATGAAACTGTTTCCTTAAAAGTCTGAACCCTGATGCTTGGATAAAAATGTGTTCATGAAAACACATTGTGCAGAGCCAGACTGAAAAGAAATCTCTTCTGATCAGTTTACAGTGCTCCTAACTAACACTGACCAAAGGATGGAAGCAGGATTCATTAAATGCCCTCAAATGTGATACTTTGTCATATTAAGAACTGTACTAATTAGAAAATACTTTCTATGATAACAATATTAATTTAAACAATAGATAAAGGAAAGAAAAAAATATCTGACTAGTATCTTCTGGTTTGACATATAAATTCAAGATTTAGGTTTGTGGTTTTTGTAAAGATTTTCCTGTGTCTTCCTATAGGAAGAATAAGCTTCCTCTAGGAAACTATGAGCACCAGTGTCAAGAACCTAAAAATCTGGACAGTGAGGCACGGGGTGGGGGGGGTGTTCAGTTTTGGTGTTCACAGAAGTTTTAATTTCAGAGAAACACAGAATTTTAAAATGCTACATGCAGCAGGTCACAGACAGAGTAAACCCTTTGCCTTGGGGATGTTAGAATGGGGAAGCCAGAAATTAGCCTCCACCTCCTTTCTTATATATCTTCTTTCCCTTCCACCCCAGTCTCCTCTCTCCCTGCCTGCTCTGTATGAAGTTGCTTCCTGGTCTTTCTATTCCCCCACGTCCTTGCATGGGACTGCCCATAGTTTCGAGGATCACTTCCTGATATTCACTGAAAAGGGGAAGGTTTTTAAAATAACATGCTTTCACCGTATAACCTGCACCTCACCTAATACATCCTCCTTCAAAAGTACCTTTCCCTGACAATGAATTAAGCAGTACCTGCAAAGAACCAACATAACACTGGCGGCAGAAATAGGGAACATTAGAAGCAGGGGGCTATTATAGGAGGAGCAGGATATATGAGCAGGGAAATTATTATAACAGTGGTGATGCTATAGTAAAATTTCTCTGCTTTCTTCTACTGGGCTAGAGTTTCCTGCTCAGGTATCTAATCCACTTTACTATTGAATTCCTTTTCTTACTTATAAAAGATAACGAGAAACTATAATGGTGAATAGTCTTTATTTTCTTGCTTTTATTTAAATGATTGCATAGAAGCAGAATATGAGACTCTATGTGTGGCTAAGGGGATCATGAAGTGAAGTTTGTCCCAACTATTTTGTACTTTAGGAAGCAATGAAGGAGAGCAATAAAAAGACAGTTGAATAAAAAGGTCAAATTCCTTCGTAGCAGTAAAAGTTTCCATAAAAACACAGGGTGATATATCTCTGAGGCCATCACCTGAGACACTAACATAAGAACTAGATCACTATGATACAGATCTTGGTAGGTCTAACATAGAAATATGCAATATCTCATCTATGATACCTTTCTATCTGCTAGAACCCCCTGTACAAATGATCCTCTTTTCAGGAGGAAGACAGGAAACATTGAAGATTTATGCCAGGGTGCTATTATACTCTAAAATTTAGCAGGTGTTAACCTATTCTTCACTGCCAGCAAAAGAAATAACTGTAGCCAATGAATTAACATAACGAATTTAATTATGGAATTAAAACAGTTTAAAAAAAAAAATCTGTGGTCAGTATTAGTGATCCACTTTTCTTTTTATTAATTAATT
Source organism: Gymnogyps californianus (assembly GCF_018139145.2). Taxonomy (NCBI): domain Eukaryota; kingdom Metazoa; phylum Chordata; class Aves; order Accipitriformes; family Cathartidae; genus Gymnogyps; species Gymnogyps californianus. The sequence goes on along the minus strand of NC_059472.1, from coordinate 53,077,506 downwards.
TGCATATTCATGATGGAAATGAAATGCTCCTGACCAGTCTGCTTGAATATAACATTCCCTTGATACTTCTATCTATTTTTCTATTTTTCATGTTGATGCTCTTGATAACTGTGCAACATCAACTCATCAGTAAATTGTCTGAGATATGAAGAGACCCTGTAGCCTCAGCTTCTGCAGCTGAGAACTAGGTCAGGTACTACAGTAAATGCTGTGTCTGGATGAAATAATAGTGTATTGGGTTTGTGTGGCAAGGTTTTGGCAGCAGAGGGGCTACAGGGGTGGCTTCTGTGAGAAGCTGCTAGAAGCTTCCCCTATGTCCGACAGAGCCAATGCCAGCTGGCTCCAAGATGACCCTGCCACTGGCCAAGGCCAAGCCCATCAGCAACGGCGGCAGCGCCTCTGTGATAACATATTTAAGAAAGGAAAAGAAGTTACAGGGGAGTAGCAATTGCAGCTAGAGAGAGGAGTGAGAAGATGTGAGAGAAACAGCTCTGCAGACACCAAGGTCAGTGGAGAAGGAGGAAGAGGAGGTGTTCCAGGCACTGGAGCAGAGATTCCCCTGCAGCCCGTGCTGAAGACCATGGTGAGGCAGGCTGTCCCCCTGCAGCCCATGGAGGTCCACGGTGGAGCAGATATCCACCTGCAGCCCATGGAGGACCCCACACCGGAGCAGGTGGATGCCCGAAGGAGGCTGTAACCCCGTGGGAAGCCCGTGCTGGAGCAGGCTCCTGGCAGGACCTGTGGACCCGTGGAGAGAGGAGCCCACACTGGAGCAGGTTTGCTGGCAGGACTTGTGACCCCGCGGGGGACCCATGCTGGAGCAGTCTGTTCCTGAAGGACTGCACCCCATGGAAGGGACCCATGCTGGAGCAGTTTGTGAAGAACTGCAGCCGGCGGGAAGGACTCACATTGGAGAAGTTTGTGGAGGACTGTCTCCCGTGGGAGGGACCCCATGCTGGAGCAGGGGAAGAGTGTGAGGAGTCCTCCCCCTGAGGAAGGAGCGGCAAGACAATGTGTGATGAACTGACCGCAATCCCCATTCCCCGTCCCTCTGTGCCACTGTGGGGGAGGAGGTAGAGAATTTGGGAGTAAAGTTAAGGCCGTGAAGAAGGGAGGGGTGGGAGGAAGGTGTTTTTAAGATTTGATTTTATTTCTCATTATCCTACTCTGATTTGACTGGTAATAAAGTAAATTAATTTTTTTCCCCAAGTCGAGTCTGTTTTGCCCATGACGGTAATGGCTGAGTGATGTCCCTGTCCTTATCTCAAGCCATGAGCCTTTCGTTATGTTTTCTCTCCCCTGTCCAGCTGAGGAGGGGAGTGACAGAGCGGCTTTGGTGGGCACCTGGCGTCCAGCCAGGGTCAACGCATCACAAATAGACATCAAAAAATTAATGTACATCCAAACTATGTTGTTACAAGGTTTCTGATAGTCCCTAATTAACCAGACCACTCCTACACATGTTCTTGAAATAGTCTTCTCAAGATGCTAATTAATAAGCACAAATCTCCTTTGACACAGTAGAAACTTTTAAGAAAATGTCTCTAGCCTTCCTTGAGACTTGAGCATTATACAGATAAGTGGCCAATTGGTCTCACCCAAAAAAGACAATTCAGTGTAGATCTGAAAGAAGTGTTTTTTCTATTTCATTATCAACAGATCATTAGCAAACCCTGGGTCAGATTCTGATATCCTTACTTATGTGGAGTAACACTGTACATCATTTATGCTATACCTAAAAGAAACCCTTCTGAATTCAAACAAAAACCCTGGTGAATAAAGGTATCTCTTATTAGAATTAGAACATAGATTCTGATCGATATTTACTAAGGTTGAGATGATGATAACTTGCTTCCCCATTGCTACTCTGAACGTGTTTGTAAACACAGGCTCACAGTTAGCTGACGTACTAAGTGAACAGACTCCATTTAGAAACACGGGGCCCCATTCTGATGCGTGTTTCACCAGCTGATGGCCAGAGGGAAGGTGAGTGGGATGTGATCCGGCATTTTGCATTACTCACACAGAGTCTTCAGATGGGGGTCATACCTGCAAGTGCCCAGGCTGGGAAGGATGCAAACCTCGCTTCACATGCCACTGTAGCTGGTGTGTGCTGCACCTGCAGCAAGTTCAGGTGGAGCCCACCAGAACAGCATCAAATGATTTTGAGCATCAATAAAGAGGTACCATAAGGGTCTCACCAACCACTCACTGGTACTCTAAAGGGTGAGGATACCACAAGCACAGCTCCCATGATGCATGTGTGCAGGGGAAAGCTGTGCTGTACTTGTTAAGCCCAGTCCCAGTGCTGCCGTGATACCTCATTCTCTGGCAGAAGCTGACCTGTGGGGCAGAATGTGTGCCTAGGCTTTGTCTACTTAGGCTTTTGCATTAAGAACAATAATAACAATAATATTAACAATAATAATAATTCACCATTAATAACAATATAATAATAGTGGAAAATAGTAAAATTTACCATTCACATAAAAATGGCTGCACTGAATCAGACCAAAGGTCCATTTACCCTCATGCCCTCTCCCTGACACTGACCTATGCAAATGCCTGGAGTGTATAATCGCTAGGACACACGCAGTAGATGTGAAGCTCGCTAGGAGCTACTGCAGCTTATTCCAGCTGGGAACTGGCCCACTATTGCTAAGTGGCCCGCTGCAGACCTCCATGCTCCCTACGTGAAACCTCACTGCCTACTGAGTGCGCTATTTACATCTGGATGCAAACATGCAATTTAATATTGCATATAAAATTCAACAAAAGGCATCGTCCAGAATTAGTGAATTTCTGACACCTATGCAGCCTTTTAAATTTTTTTTTCATGAAACTTCTAACCTTACTCTGTTTACTTAAAGGATATGAGGCCTGTGTAATAGACTTTGCCTTTAAGGCAAGAAAGAGCTTTGTGTTGTATTAAGTTTACGTGCAAGTGTAAAAGACGTTTAATATCAAACAAGTTTTTTACAGGGCTCAAATGTCAAATCCCTACTCACAAATAAGCATTACTCTTGGTTTTCCAAAAGTCAGTGATAAGATCCAGTGAACACCAATAATCATAATCTCAGTCAAGAGGATTTTTGCTACAGGAAAGGGCAGGATTGCACCACACACAACCCTGCTTAGCACATTACTACAGGCAGAAATGTTACTTAAATACATGCAAGTAAATACGTGCTCAAACAATTCACAGATAATGTCCTAGATATCAGAAGAAGCTGTCACAGTACTGACATTTATTCTTAGGTATGACCATGAATATTTCATGACCAAGCAGATAAAAGTCTGTCTTAAGTAGTTACACTGAGATGTTTACTACTAAAATCTCTGCTGAGTCAAAGCTATGTTTTCCATACTGTTTTGGTAGAGGTTATACTAAATATTTTTTAATCAACCAAATCAACAGATATATAGCATGTGTTCAACTAAACTATCTGATGTCTTTGAGAAAAACTAGTAATTGAGTGGAATTAGTGTAGTGAATTGTTATTGCTAACTATTAGAGTAGCTGCAAACAAATTCGCCAGTGATTCATTCATGCTCAGGAAAACAAGCTGAGTTTGAAAACAAGAAAAAAGTTTATTATTCATGAAAGCTTCATAAAAGTTAGCTCAAGCACTCCCCCAATTCGAACATACGTTTGTCATCATCTCACCTCTGAATCATCTGTTCAATCTACCCTTTCTCCATCATGCTGTGCTGAACTGATTGCTTCAGTTATACGAGATAGGGAGCTGGGAGACAGAAATGTCTTTGCACAATACTCTGGCTTCCTCCCGTTCAGAAACAGTCAAATAAAAATTATACGAAAGTCTACAGGTTATAAACAGAGGGAAATTTCTTTCTATGAGCTGGGCTTACAAATAGGAATCAAAGAAGCAGTATTTGGAAGGAAAAACATATTTTTTAATCTAATAGTGCAGGGTCTTGATTCAACGAACAGCCTAATGCTCCGTATGTATTTCATGTTATGCTTGCTTTTGAGTAACAGGTGGAATCAGGGTCTCTGCACACAGTATCAAATGAGGTAGTCCTTTTGTGCTCCCATACCATTTTCACTGCCGTTTAAACACAGCTACTTCACGTTATTGCAAGTTCCCAACAAGACTTTGCTTCTCCATCTTACCTCAGGCAATTCCTACAGCTACTTTGGGCTTAGTTGTACTTCCTGGAAATCACCAAGAAGTGCTTGATTCTTGTTTTTCAAGACACCTAAAGTAGTGCCTGAAGGGTCTGTCAGGGCACTAGTGGTTTAACTAGACTGACGCAAAGACGCCTATGAAAAAACAATGAAGATGATACTCATGTTTTGGTTTTTTTTTTTAAAGCTGATACATAGTTCACAGAATACAAGAAAGAAAATGCTGTTATCCAGTATGTCAAATATGGCGATGAAACTCAGTGGCCTTGTATGTAAAACTGATTTGTCCTTCTTGATATATGCTGAAGTTTTACATCCATTCGTAACCTATCAGTATAACACACACATAGGATGGGACACCATGACAATGACAAGAGAGAGGGACAAAAGGCTTTGAAATATTTTGATAGTTACTTAGCCTCTAAGGTTTTTCTATACTTTTGGAAGGAAGGGACACTGCAAGGGCAAAGCATCAGCATGTCCCCTGCCATGAGGCTGTTCTGCAACCGAGTCTCTAGTTGGTGCCAACTGTGGAAAGAAGTTTTGTGGTCGCTGTTAGACGTGTTTCTCCTTTGCTCCAGAGACACAGCCACCTGTGAATGGTCACAGCACAGGCTCTTGAAGCCCCTCGTTGGGAGACTGTCCTTGGTGCTCAGAAGTAACTTGTTTAATTGCTGGGCAGAAGGCCTTCCAGGTCTGCAAGGAAAATGTGTGTCCCAGGGAGCCTTCTCCTTGTCTGGCCCCACATTCATTAGAGGAAGGAAGAGCCACCAGTCATAGCTGTTTGGCCTGGGCTCAGCAGCAAATCCTGGGTGGAGAAGGCAAGAGGTGGGGTCTGGCAGGGGAGGCTCTAGAGGCTCCCGCAGATCCCTCCCACCCTCACCACCAAAATGTCCCAGGACATTTTGCTGTAGGAAGGAGAGTCTACAGTGAGTCAATATCTTTATGTCTTACACCTTCTATCAAAGTTCTGAAAAAAGACCTCCTGCTGGATCTCTACACCGTCTTTTACATCTTTCTCTAGCTTGCACTTCTCCTTCATAACTATTGGCATGACAAAGGTCTAGTTATTAATTTCAAGTATCTCCCAGGAACTGGAAAAGAGTGGTTATACCTCCCAGCTGGGGATTTAATGATTTTGACATTAACTTGGGTTCATTCCTTTTCTTCAAGTATTTTACAGTCTTTACTTCTAGATAATTGTTCCTCAGGTCAATTATAGAAAATTGCACAGCCTGGACCCCCAAAGTAGTGAAAACTCAACATTTTAAATTAAATCCACACCAACTGAGAGACCTCAGCTCCTTGAAAAGTAAAATCACAATTGCTTCTTTCATGTTGTTTTTATCAAATCAGCATTTAGGGACTGAAACAATATTTAGCATGTTTTACACCAGTATATTTGACTTTGAAGACGGAACTGAAAACTGCTGAAGAAATCACCTCCAAACTCCAAGCAATTTCTCATTAAAGTAAGATTCTTTTTTTTTTTTAATTTTGACTGATAAATTCCTATTCATGCCACATGTGGGTATTTGATGATATTGAGGAAACTTCTAGAGCACAAAAGCAAGTGGGTGGGATGGGCTTATGGAATCTGCTTGGCATTCAGGTCAAAAAATCCCCACAAAAGATTGTGCGTTTGATAGCTGTTAAACTATGATGAAATTTTTCTTTTCGTTCATAAAATATTGGAGTAGCTTCTATACCATAGAGGTAAACATAGGTACAGAATTACGAGTGTTGAGAACCCATGCAGGGCCAGTACTAGGCACTGGATCTCTAATGAAGTATTATGGCTATTGATGAATGTTAGTGGAAAAATCAAAAGTATAATTATAAATGTTTTTCTGTTTTGCTATTACATTCCATGAAAAACACACTCCTGCTATATAACAGATTTCCATCTGGCTGGAGGATTTAATTTTTATAACAATTTGTGCGGCAGCAAGATTAAACGTTTACTATGAAGATTAAATGATAGTACTAAGCAGCTATTGTTTGAGTGTTAATTTGCTCTTTTGGCTTCACGCTGACTCAAATATAGGTAATTTCAATGTACTATGCCAGAAAAACAAAACCAATGATGATCCTTTATAAATCCTATAATTTCCAAAACATAGTGTTAGAATCTCAATGTTATTAAAAACTTATTAGCCTGTAAAAAATTCTTTCTTTCTCTTTTTCTCTTCATCACTATAAATAGAAATAAAGTACCTGTGGCAAATATGTCTGGCATGGTGCATTTTTTTGCTGAGTTCATCAGCTGGCTGCAAGATACATATTATCATGAAAACACAATATACTACTCCCAGTCCACTAACTGAGACTTCTGAATGCAGATTACCAGGGACATGGTTTCTACTCATACTTTTGTTATTTGGAGAGTTGTTTGATGACAACAGGTAACAGTTTTTGATATAAATAGTATTATAGGTCAAGAAGGAAAAAACACAACAACAACAAAACCAACAGAAAAATATTGAGTTCAGAATTGATGTTAAATTTAAAAGAATCCCATATGCTTTAGAGAATGTACATTTACAGGCAAAGTACCTGTAATGGTTTCATTTAAGATACAGGTACAGGTGGCACTTCAGGAGTCTATGGAGAGAGAAAGAAAGAAAAGAAGACACTAAATTTTTCTTACATTTATTCCAGAATATTTGTTTGAATGCTTTGATACAGTGACTGAGAGTAGGTGTGCATAAAAATTTCAGTGCATCGTTTGACCTTTTATCATCACACCGTTTATTGCACTTCTAGATGACAGCGGCTCTTTGGTAAGTCAGACTTCTCCTCCTGTCCCCTGTGGGATAGCTGGACCACCTTGTAAAACTTCAAAATGATCATCGAAAAAGGAGTAAATAATGAGAAAAATGGAATGCTATCATAAAAACTGAAACTTACATGTATGTAAACTGCAGTATGACAAATAGCAAGAATAAATCAGGCTTTAGCTTTAAGCAAATGAATTTCTCTGCATCACAGAATTAAAAAGGAATTAGGAAAATGTTGTCTTTGCTTAGGTTTGAGTAATACCATAGGAATAACTCAACCTACCCAGACAGCATTGGTATTCTAAATTAGAAAAGGTTGAAGTGCTGATTTAACAAGTTAACATAAGGAAACACTTATGTACATATCTCACTGTAATGAAGTTATTTAATTAAGCTCCCAATAAAAATGAATATATGTGGTTGTAGAACATTTTAGAGCAGAGAATCTTTTAAGTTACAGACAGCTTATATTTTTAAAAGGTAGGGAAATGCTTAAGGGACTTCTGTAATCAAGAAAAATACTTAAGGAGAAAAATACATTGTGGATTAGCTTTTACGTCCAGGCACAATAGGACCTTTACTGAATCCTGTCTCTATGTGTTCTGTATCCAGAACAATTTGTTTCTTACAATTTAATCCTGAGAGGAAAAGGCAGGTATATTGACTTTTCATAGCAACTGAATTCATTTGCTGAATGCATATTTATTTTTCAACAGAGATTATTCAGAAATAGATGCAGAGAGTTTCAGCTGAAAAGTGACACTAATTTTCTAGTAGTTCTTGAGCGTCATTCTTCTGGTGGACTTCTGTTTGTGACCAGAGCATAGGACAGAGGATGCAAAGTGTCTCAGACAAAACTCTGCTTGGTCTCAGAATTTGGAAAAGATTTCACCTTACTGCCTGAAAAAAGTTTTATTATTTGCAACACATACTTGGGAGGAAATATAATACTAAATAGCCAAAGAGACAATGCATGACGCATGCCAGTCTGCTTGACATGAAGGAGGAATGCATATTCGCAGGGCTTAACTGGCCCTATTGCAGATTGTCCCTGTGAATTAAGAAGCCTGGGGTCAGAGGACGTGTCTCTAGGGCACAGTGGGGAAAGCAGGTGTCGTGGTTTAACCCCAGCCAGCAACTAAGCACCACGCAGCCGCTCTCTGACTCCTCCCCACCTCCCAGTGGGATGGGGAGGAGAATCAGGAAAAAAAGGTAAAACTCGTGGGTTATGATAAGAACAGTTTAATAACTAAAGTAAAATATAATACTAACAATAATAATAATGGAATATAATAATAATAATAATAATTGTAATGAAAAGGAATACAACAAAAAAAAGGAAAAAAAGAAAAAAAAAACCTCAATGGAAAAGAAAAGCAGTGATGCACAATGCAATTTCTCACCACCCGCTGACTGATGCCCCAGCAGCGATCCGCTCCTCCCGGCCAACTCCCCCCTGTTTATATACTGGGCATAATGTTCTATGGTATGGAATATCCCTTTGGCTAGTTCAGGTCAGCTGCCCCGGCTCTGCTCCCTCCCAGCTTCTTGCACACCTGCTTGCTGGCAGAGCATGGGAAACTGAAAAGTCCTTAACTTAGGATAAGCGCTACTTAACAACAACTAAATATCAGCGTGTTATCAATATTATTCTCACACTAAATCCAAAACACAGCACTGTACCGGCTACTAAGAAGAAAACTAACTATATCCCAGCTGAAACCGGGACAGCACATAGTATTGCTTGAATGAAAAAAGTGCTGTAAGTTACCCTTCAGTATTTGTTGATAGCAATGCTGTAAATTTGGACTGCCAGTTGTCATGGTTACAAACAGACTTTCGTACTGACCAGTAACAAAAAAGTGCCCTCCAGTTATTTGTTGCCTGTTTCACACATTGCCCACTTTTCATGATGATTTATTCCAATTGCTTAGCACTTCTCATAGAAATATTCATCACCTTCTGGGGCTCAGTTTTTCATTCTTCCCCAGCTCCCACTAATAATTCAGGACATTGAAGAATTGGAAGCAGTAGTAATGTTTTAACTTTTTTTTTCCACAGCAATTTCCTGGATATTAACAGGTTAACTTTGCATAAAATCTAGCGTTTCAGCCGTAACAAGACACATGAGAATATTTTCATGACTTTTTTTTTTCTTTTATCCCAATACATAAGTATTTTAAAATAATCATTAGCAAATTGAGCTCCTCCTCCACTTTTTCAGAACTGTTTGTCAGCCTCAGTGCCTACTGCAGAGCACACAGACAAGTCTGGAAACTAAGGTGACAGATGACTTAACTATTTCCAGCTCCCAAAATTAAAAACGTGCAAAAGCAGAAATGAGGAGAAGTAATTGAAACTTTAATTATTCCTATAGCCATTGCAATAACCTACCATATATACTAATATCAAGGAAAGAGTACCACTGGGTCCACATCATAATATTAAGCATATAGGAAGGATACAAGCTTTTCCACTACAACAGAGAAGTGGCTTTTGGGCCCTAACTTGGTCCCTGGACTGAACATTTCCCCTGGACTGCAGAAATTCTGTGGCTGTGGGGTTGTCCTCTGTGCACTGGTACGCTTTGAGGAAGAAAAGGATAGCCTGACATTCAGGATCCAAATTTTTAGTAAGCCTTGTATTGTACTGAGTGACTAAAGCTACAGAAACCATCGATGTAACATCAGGTCAACTTGAAGCTGTGACCACCTCAAATGACCAAACTGTGTGTCTTCCCGTGAGTGTACCACGTCCCAGGAGAGACTGACTGGGTGAGGTACTTCCTCGCTGTTTCTCCAGATGCAAGGCAGCTTTGTCAAAAAGAGGCTTCTGGCACCGAGAGAGTCAGGGAGAGTTATTTGATGTCCTCAACATGTTGTCATTGTGTGTATCTTCACTCACAACCCTTCAGGAGCATTCAGCATGCAATCTACTATCCTTGATTGTCTCTCGACTTCAGCAGTTGAACATCTGTCCACTGGGAAGAATAGCATTTTTACAGTTAATCTGTATTTGCACAAGCTCTACAGAAGCTGTTTATCAAAGCTTATTAGATGCTTGAATTGCTTAGGCTGTTGTATGGGTTTTATTTTTCTTTAATTATAAGCAATATAGCAAGTAATTTTTTTAGCAGACAGAAGTCCCCTCTGTATTACTACGGTTTTTTGATAGATACAGTAGTAAGTCTCAGTAATTTGATGGTGTACTTCCACACTTTTTAAACACTTACCTTCACAGCAGGTTCATATTTTCATGAAACACAGCCTTTCCCTCTCTGTTCCTTCAGGTTACTGTTTCCATCGCAGATAATCCTCCTTGCTGGTGTGGAAAAGCACGGTATGTTAAAGCTATCACCCTCATTGGAAGGGATCACAGAAGAGTTACTGTTCCCCATGGACCTCTGGCAGAAGTTCAAGGTGAATCAGCAGAGCACTCTGGTGGGAAATGTGAGGAGCTCCGTTAATTGCAGCATTCATTGCACACACTGTTGCCTGTGGTTAAACAGCTGCACCAGTCCAGACTGGGAAAGGGATTTTGACCCAGTCTTTTGGGGAATAAGTGGTCACTATAGGGGGAAACATGAAGCAAGGCCTTTCCAGTCATACATGAAAGCACATCATCAAAGGGAAAGCTCTAGTTTTCCAGTTTGTGCTCGCTCAGTATCAATTTACACCTGTAATTATTCACTCGTGCCTTTTGCACAGATCTGGGTTGTCATGCAGTGTTCTGCATTCCTTTTTCACTTTCTTAGCATGCTATTTTCCTCTCACCATAGTCTCAAATTCTCTGCCAAACAAATTTCCTTAAGGTCATCACTTCTGCAAGGGTTTGTGTCTGTTCTGGCAAGTTTTCTGTCATGATCCTTATGCCCTTCCTTTGGGCACCTCACTTGTTGAGCATTGATTCATCTGAATTGCAAACAAAGTGATTATTATTACCCCAGAAAAGAGAAATGGCTTTAGTATTGCCAAGGCTGGTTGGGAATGTAAATGTCAGGAAGCTCACAGGACTCCTATGAAACCTTAGCTAGGTTTTAAAGCTGTTATTTCAGTAGGGAACAATGTCAATATTGCTGCCTGCCCTGTCCAACGAATGAGTTTCACTATTGGAGCAGTAGGCAGCAGACAGGCAAATGACTAACAATTGTGTGATGCCCTGTGTTACAAAAATCAAATCTCCTGTTTGCCACATAGCTTTTTGGGGTGGCTCAAGAAAACTTTTTCAGAGGTGATCAGGAATTCTCTCCGTCTCATTCTGGACATCTGCTGCTTCAAATACCTTGCTTGGCTTATTTTTCAGAGCCAGTACCTGACACTTTCTGAAAATGGGGTTGTTCAGTGAGTGTTTAAAATCTTGACCAATGCCGCTTTGATTGATCAAAAAGGCAATGTGCTATTAATGCATGAAGATGTGTATTTCCAGTTTTTCAGACTGGCTCCTGAAGTAGAAAGAACATGAAAAGAAGTAATTCATAGTTCCTTTTGCAAGAGCCGTGGGATTTAGGAGGTTCTACTCACTTTTGTCCAGACATTCACAAAACGCCAGTGTCTACCCAATCCAGTCCTTCCAGAGGGTGGGGGTTATTGAGATATTTCTGCCTGTCTTGTTAGAATACAGGTAGAGTAACAAGTTATCAGGAGCAAAGCTGAGTTGTGAAGTTGCTGCCACAATTCTTTAGTACATACTGCTAAATGAAAGGCTGCTGTCCCTTAATGAACGATGTGCAAAGTGCCTTGCATTTATCACAAGTGTGTGAAATTATCACAGGATACACGTGAAATTACCAGGGAGTATCTTACATGCTTGCAAGTTCACATTCCACTCAACTTCTTCATTACCGTAGCTGGACCCACGTGAAAATTTAATATTGCCTTCCCGAGGAAAATGATTGTCAGCATGATGCTGTCCCTGTATTTCATGTGAGTTAACACCGTTATCTTCTGATATCTATCTAAATGATTAACTCATGTCATCATTGGTATGCTGCTTGTCTGGGCTGGCTGACCTTTAAAATAATAACTAGAAATTAAAACCCACTCCATAGAAATACAACTCACACTGCAACTAGGAAATGAGTTGAAGCAATTTATACATGTGGCAGGAGGTGACATACGTGTTCCTGCTACAAACTACCCAAAACATTTCAAAGAAATCTAAGTGGCCTTTTTGAATCATTTCCCTGCACATTTTTTCCTGTCTTGGTGTTAATCAGCACACCTTTCACTGTGCAAGGAACAGCAGAGAGCAAAGGTAGAAGCACGGGAACAGCAAAAAACCAAAGAACAATGTTTAGTAACATAAACCATGAAGAAATTGCAGCTGTAGCCAAGCAAAGAAACCTCAGATTTTACAAGAATTTGAAGTGTTCCTTTGTTTGGGAAATCAGGCTGCTGTATATTTGAAGAGCTGGGAAAAGGAGAACAGTTCAAATGAGGGAAGGCTGAAAGACAATGTCAGGAATAGTGAACAGAAGAAAATTATATATGCCAAGTTTTGTACAACTCGAAGACTTACCTTAACAACTTTCATTTTCAATCAATCTCAAATCTTAAATGAAAAAAAAGGGAATGTTAATACAATGATTTTCTATTCATCATGAATAATAAACAGAATATTACAATTCAGATATCTCAGGTTTGCAAATTAGTTCTCATGGTGAGTCAGAAGGCAGTGACCAAAGCAAATTTATCATGGGAACTGATGCAAGAATGTGGTAAAACCTTCACATTGTTCATAAATCACTGGGCTTATTGCTGTACCTATTTCCCTGAACTTTTGTTCTTTCAAGCCATTTGATTCATCTCAGTCACTCTGCAGCTATTTCACAAGAAAATGTACCTGAAACTTCAGGGTTTCTTCTTCTGTGTCTGTGCATGGGAGCTACGCACATATACATATGTGTACATGGAGACTGATTACAGCACCCCCATTGCTCATCACTCAGTCACTTGGTATTTCCAAGTTTAGACAACCACAGGCCACAGAAAAGAGAACTCCATGATCAGAAAGTGGAAATCCTTGCTGAGTACTGTCAACATCATTTGTATAGAGAAAAAGAGTGTTTGGGTCCCCACATACATCACCAGTCACGACTGAACAGCTCAAGGTTGAGGTAGACCCTCGCAAGGTTAATCTCATCTCAACTTTTTCCCCATGATTGGTCATTCATGAGCAAGAGATTCAATGCTCCACACAAACAGAACACAGCAGAGGCATGGATGCAGAGCAGTATTTATGGGTTTAAAAGAAGGAAGGAGAAATTCTTCCTGGGGTCAGTCTGCCAAATCTGAAAATGTGCAATCTAAAATGTATACTTTATGGTGAAGTAGCTATTTGAGACCAAGCTTTCCAATGCAGATGAACATTTTGAATATACAAAAAAGAAAGAGAACTCAGAGCATGGCAGCTCAAGAATAAGCATATTTACTATTCTTTGACTTTGGCCTTCTATATTTTGTAGAGATTTATCTTCTAAAAAGTGACTAGGGAGAGAGATTTTTCTTCAAATACCACTGCTTCCACTGCTATTAATAATGATGATTTTTTATGTAGGTAATGATTGTGGAAATCTTTGTCATTTCTCTTTTCACAAATATTTCCATGGGGGAAAAAAATGTATTGAGCTTTCTCTTTGGTTTTGAAATCTGATCCCAAAACATAACTTTCCTTTTCTTATTATTATTTTCTATTAATAGAATAGAATAATATTTTCTATTATTCCCTTCTGACCTCCTCCAAGAAGAAGATAGAGAAAAGAAATTGAGAAGAAGAAAGGAACAAGAGTGGGAAAATAAACCACCAGCCATCCAACCTGAAAAATCAAATCATCAGAAATCGAAGGTTTTTTACTCAGGACCTCTGGTAAAAAAGAAGGAAATTTTCAAATCTTTCCTTCCTCCACTTCCTGCCCCAGATGAATAAAAACCTTGATTTACATCACAAGTACTTTTTCCCAGTTTTCTTAATCCTTCTTCCCTGTACACATTATAAATCTTCGGACATTAATTACAAACTTTTTAATTAAAACAACTAATCACAATAGGATGTCTATGTGGTCTTCAATATTCCTCCATGATCAGTGGAACCAGCATGAGTCTTTTCAATGATTTCAATGAGCCCTCCTTCAATGCCCTACTTTTGGCTAGCCACCACTGCATTTATACACTTTGTGATAAAAATGAAGATATACTTGTATCTTAATAATGTTATGAATAAAACAGATTATAGAATCCTGCAGAGGCAGTCTGTCAGTTTTAGAGATCCTTTGATTGCTACATTAGTTACACCTTTGCTTCTGATCTGACAGCATGCTTAAATAGTCATGGGTTATCTACATTGAGTGCTAGTAACCCAAGAAATTACCTTAAGTCTTTGGGAAAATCCATATGAGAACAGCACTCCTCAAAGCCAAAACAAATAAATCAAACATTTTTTTTCCTAGTGTTGAGATACACTTGAGAATTTAATTTGTTAATTCTCAAAAAATCAATCCCAAAGTCTTTATTAAAAATACATCTGCTTTAATTAGTTATGTAACTTCTTCATTATATCCCTGTGTACCAGAACAACATGAAAGGAACGGGAGCAAGGAGCACAAGGAATAATAAGAGGTGCTGGGACTGTAATACACTTTTGAATAATTTGGCAGGTCTCTTTGCTTGGTAATGACAAACACAGGAACAGACATTATCCAGCCAGCTGCAGCAATATGGCAAGTTACTTTATGAAGGTAAGTTTGATGTGAGCCAAATCACAGCAACAAACAGTATTCTTTTAACCCACTAATCCAGGGACAAGGAAATGCTTTAAACAAACTCATCTTTTTGCATTTTGTCAAATAATCATTGTTTTCAGGAAGAAATTAAAAAAAAACCCCACCACATCTAACTAAAAACAATGTGCATATCAGGTACCCCTTCAGTAGGGTTTCTTGTACGCTCCTTCATTATTTTCAGTGTGTTTTCTAACTTCTTTTTTTGTCTCTTTGTTTGGTTTTTCCCTGGAAAGGAAGGAACTATCTAGCCACAAGTAACACAGATGAAAGACAAGCATGGTCTCGGGACATGGGGGATCCATTTTCATCTCTCTTCTCTGCGGAAACACTGTTGTGCCCCCGTGCCCCATAATTCTTACTTTAGCTATTCTGGCTTTTTCAAGTAACACATGAGGTAGACCAAATTGTGCTGTGCTCTGATAAGCAATGGAGTGCTGATGGAAGGTGTAGCAGGGTGTGACTGACTTTGCAGCAAGGATCAAAAAGGGATTGTGCTGGCAGCGTAGAAAAGGGGAAGGGATAGCCCATATTAGACGAGGAAGCATGGTCCTTGCTGGAGTGGAGGGAAGTGGCACCAGTCCCCATCACCTCTAATTATCAGTAAGTCAAACTGTGAGTGCTACAGGGAATCGCTGTCTGTCTATATTCTTAGTGTCTACTAGCTGGGTAATGAATACATTGCAGCTGTGCCATTGGTCATAGTCCCTACACACTTTGTTCTGCCCAGTCTTTAAAAATACCAATATATATAGTTTCATCCCTTCTGTGCTCTCACTGGGCAGACTTTCTGGTTGCATGGTTTAAGCAATGCTCATGACCCTGAAAATAACCAAATCCTGCCCATGAGAGAGCTTCTGTGTGACTAATCGATTTTCTGCTCAGTGTCCCAACCAAGATGTGACGGAAAATATATTTTGGAGAAATCTTCAGTGTTTTATTTTCATGCCACTGATGTTTTGGTTTGGTTTTGTGCTTTTCTTTAATAATCTTAGAGAAATTAGTGAATTTCAAATTGAAAAATTTATTTTCTGTGAAAAGCCACAACATTACATGATGTACTTTTTGAAACAAAATAGGTCCTAGAAAACATATCCTGTATTTCTTCTTCTGGATCAAAACTTCATGCCGGTTTTGACCCAGCTTCACCAAGTTGCAAAACTGTCCTAGATCTGGCTTTTTTTTTTTTTTTTTTTTGTAAACTTACAATTCATTAAAATGTTTGGCCTAGCTGCAGCTCCAGTTTAATTTCCCAGAGACAGAAGAAGAAACATAAATGTGCATAGGTCATAGTCTCATCAGTTTTAGAAAAAGACCTTTCTGTGTAAGGTCCTTGTTCCCACTGTTGGCAGCTGACAAAAGAGTTACACACAAATAACGAGTCAGCAGGGAGGAAATGTGACTGTCTGTACCTGGGATTTTGTATACAGTGAACAAGCTGAGAAAATAAGCTATTTTTTCAGTTATTATAATTGTTTTGCAGAGTTTTTAAAGAATATGATGTCAAGGAAATTTTGAGGCAGACACATTACTGTTTAGTTTGTAATTACAAGTGTTGTTGAAGACCAATACCAATTGTCAACACTCTCACCCAGTAAAAGCATGGGATTGAAAACATCTCCACAAAACAAGCACATATGATAGATTGTAATAGATTGCAGGGCTTTCAGCTTAGTCTAAATGAGGCAATAGAATGTAGGCAACATTTTTCATTCAAGTCAGATCATCATAATGTTTATGGAATGCAGAAATTAAATTAAAATTCTTGCTAGAAATCTGAAGGGGTCTCCCACTCAGAAATTTCAGATGACATTACCATTTTTCCTAAATCTCCCAGGCCCTTTGTAATAGCTTACTTTCACTCTCAAAGAAAAATAGCTCTTTCTGGCTAGAGTTACTCTTCACATTTCTGATAAATTGCAAACTGATTTGGCAATTACTCTGAATTAAAGATAGACATGTCAAACAGATCACTTAGAAGCTGATCAAGAGCAAGTTAAAGTGTCAGGATGTAAAATAGAATTAATTAAAACTAGGAAATGGCTGTAGATTTTTTCCCATGAATAATTGTGATTCTGACTAAACACACACAAGCATAAAAAAGTCACAGTGCATCAAATAGTTTATAACTCCATTTTTTTTAATAATACTCTGCTATTTAGAGGGCTCTGAGTACTTTTAAAACAAATGGCTTTGTGCACCAAGTGTGGAATTCCACATTTTCCATCTCTCATCATGTATCCTTGCTTACCTTGAAAATGCTCTGGAGTCCTCCCACAGGACTGCTAAATATGTCAAACTCAGGAGTTAAACCACCATCTTTGCAGGCTCCATGAAAGCTAACAGTTGTCCTCCTGGCTTAACAGCTTTGTGCAGGCTCTGGCACCTGATTTTAGGTTGGCTTAGGGCATCCTGTGGTGCTGGACTGGGGTTTGAAAGTTGCCACCTTGATACAGTGTTTTTATTAGCACTCTCGGAAGCTGAGTATCAACAGGGTACAGAAATGTAATTATTCTTTCTAAGCCAAAGGTGGTCCCCATGGAGACCCTTTTGCTGCAATGGCTTTGGCAATACACATTAGCTGTATAAATAGAGCTAACAGAGCTGTCAGTCTACTACTTTGTGCAGGATCTGTATTCAGATAAAATAGTTGTTTTACATAGTTGCATATATAAATATATAGATGCATATGTATTTTTATGTCTGTATTAATCATATTAATATCATATGATTAAATATTTAGGCATTTCTTTGCACTGTTTGTGGGTCCAGATGCAGGGATTCTGTTTTGGGAATTACCTTGATCTTAGCCACATTCATAATAATTTTGATTATCATTTATAGTATTCTGCATTGTGTTAGAAAAGGGAGAAAAAAATGGAAAGAAACACAGAGCCATCAAGATTGAGACACCATGGTTAACCTCTGTTGACATCTGTTTTCAGGATGTTAGTTACTGAAGGAAAAGGTTGACCCTTATTTCAAGACCACTGCTATACTGTAATTAAGCACAAAGGCAGTTTTGTTAGGCTTCTTTCCAGCAAAAGCTCCCCAGAACTTTTTCTATTAAGGATAAGCACTTTCAGCCACAGCAAGTGCAAAAGGTTTTCTCAGGATGGCATTTTGGCATGAGACCCACACCGTTCCCATCAAGCATAAGGAGATTGTATAGGAGAAGGGTAACTAAGGAAATATAGCTCAGTTGACCCTTCAGAACATACTGTATGATGGAAAAGGAGAAAAAATGTGCAGTATATTGCCTTTGTGCAACTCAGAATGCCTCTCTAGAACTCGCAGGTCAGTTTGTAGCAATGCAACATAGAATGAAAATAAGATTTGCCATTCGTTTGCATAGTGGGGATGTTCCCCATCCATGAGCCAACAGAATTTTAACTTAAAATTCTATCATTTGACAGGAAGCACTAAAAAAACTTACAAACATTTGTTTGGATAAAACCTTCATATTCACTTAAAAGTTATGGATGATCTTTCATTTATTTCTGCAAATATCTGTTGGAGTCATTTCTGTGTGCGATGTTTTGAATAATAAAATTAGTATTTACTTGTACAAGTATTGGTGCCTGACTGTTTGTCTGGTTCTCCTGATGACTCTTTTAGGACAGACTCAGGGAGCAGAAATGCCATGTGATTTAGGTGACAAAAAGTCCCCTAATTAAGATTGAACTGACTCGTTCCAACAGCTGCAACAGAGACCTGGCAAGCAGTCCAAAGCATGAAATAAGTTCTTAGAGTACGCACTTAATAATTTCTAGTATGAATGAATATGACTTATTACTACTGAAAGTGGAGAAGAATAACATTAGTTTGAAACTTGGTGTCTTAACGCACCTACCCTGCAGAAAAGGAAAAGCTGTTAATGCTCCAGAATTTGCCCTCATGAAATCAGTCATTTTTCTCCCACCATAGCACTTTCTAGTCAGATTTAGAGTGTAATGCATTTCACCATGGCAGACTACTACTTTGTAAGTCAGTCTTTCGTTCTTCTAATAGCGTTAGTATTTGATTTATAATATTTGTCTAGCATAAGTAAATCTGGCAGAAGGCAATTAAAATAAAGTTCTCTAAGTTTACAAGGGTTTCAAGCCTAGAGCAAGCTTAATTAAAGTCAATCATGGGAAAAAAGCACTTAGCCCTGCAGCCCTCCACATTTGTCAGACATCTGAATCATGGGAAAGGTTAATTAGAGTCAAACGAGGAAAAAGTAAACACTAAAAGTGCTTTCTGGGTTTCATTAAATTTAAATAAGTCAAAATATGTAATATTCAACTTTGTAACAATGATCCACACACATCTCTGTCTCCGTTCCTACAATCTCAAATCTTCCGAACTTACTGAATACTTGGAAAGCCTGACTCTTAGTTAGTCCAGGCCTCCATGGCTCCATTTTGACCGTGAAAGGGAAGTAAATGAAATTTTTATGCTGCTTTACATTAACAGAAGAGAGTAAAGCAACTACTCTATACATATTCATTTCAAAAGCAGAATGTTATTTACCCTTTTTTTATTATTTTTCAGTCCCCTTCTCTGTATCTCTGTCCTCTGTGGGATGAAGCAGAGGAAATAAACTTTAGGAGTCCTACTATGATACTCTAAAGAAAACCTTCTAAGTGGGGGCAAAAGTAGGTCTTGGATCAACAAAAAAACCCAGCAACCAATGCCAACTGATTTAGCCAAACAACTGAGAAATAAGTGAAGGAGTCTCCCGAGTGAAGGACATGAGTGCTTGTGGTCTCCTGCCTGCACAAGCCTTTGGGAGCAGAAGACCCTCTCTCCAGAGCCTGTTCCCCTTGCAAGGTGGCTACTCAGTTTGCTCCAACATGTAGCCCTGGAGTGAGCCGGCATGTCAGCAGAGTCAGCACTCAAAAAATGCAGAGGGAAACAGGGACTGCATCAAATCACCTGGGGCCAAGTTAAAAGGAAGGCTGTTTGTAAGAATTTGGTTTTCTTAGGAGTTTGATTCTATGCAGAATAGAGAGGAAGGTGTGTGCCAGGCAATGAAGAGCAAAGAGAGGGCCGCCATGGGGCATGTGCTGGCCACATAACCAAAGAAAATAAAACCCATGTGAGACAGGGAATCTCATTGACTCTGTTCTGGAGGGAGAAAGGAGTATGTTGAATTGAGAGCACAAGGGAAAAAAAAAAGTAATTTATTTTGGAAATGGAAGAGAGCTATTAGAGAGGGAGATATGCCCGTTGTATGTCTTCAAGGAGACAAAAAAGGAGTGTCCAAATTTATGGGCCTCTCTGAAGCATGTATCTTCTCAAGGTCTGTAAGCCCCTGTTGTCCATGGGAAATTAATATCTCACCACAGCATTTCTTAACATGTCAGCTCTTTGTCTCCCTTGCACGAATTAGATTCTTATTGAAGCAAAAACATTTGGAAATGATCCTATCTACCAGTTAGCTTAGCTGACAGCTCTGGTTGCAGTGATGTGCAAACAAAGTACACAGATTGCAGTTGGAACATAATTTGCTCTAAAGCGAATAGCTTTCATTTATACTCATCACATCAACAAATTTTCTGTGAAACACTAACTAGTCTGTCTTCTAGTTTCCTTTTTATTTCTTGATAACCCCTCATTTGGTTCTTCATCTGCAGTGCCCACAGTGATGATAAATCAGTCAGGACGTCTTCATAAAAAAACAGAGACAGGTCTTTGTCTCACTTACACAGGTCCAAGGATGACCCATTTTTACAGAATTTGGCAGACCCACAGATATAAATGTTGCAAATGTGTCTGCAAGAAAGCAGAAGAGGAGGGGGACTTCCCTTCATCTAGCAGGGCACCTCAGCCTCCTTCACCTATCACAGACAGAGAGATTAGTCATGCTTCTGTGCCATCGGCACAGGGCTGCCATCTGCGTAGGGTGGTACAGGATCCTGTAGGTTTTGCCTCACAGATTGTAAAGCCAGAAAGGTCCACTGCTATCTGCTCTGGAGTAACCTCCTCCATAGTACAGTGGGAACTAGAACGCACTATCGAGACACACATTCAACCTTGACTGCAATATTTTTGCTGATGAAGAACTTATCACAACATCAACTAAACTGTTGCAATGTTTGAATACTGTTATTCTTAGCAAACGTCTAGTTTGACTGCTCCTACTTTTATAGCTGTATGATCCTCATTCCACCCTTACATGGTGGACTGGCTGTAGCTGATAAAAAATTCCATATTCCAGCATGGGCAAATGCAGCCTTCCATTAAATCATAGCTGGTTACTACATCCAGCTATGGTAACCACAACTTGAAAGATGCAGACGTATGAAGAGAGGGTTAACATGAAAAGCTACAAATGTGATCAAAGAACTTGAAAATCAGCCTTGTTGAGCTCACAGTGTTGTTGAAGTAGTTTGTTTTATTCTGTGCCTTAAACAAGTTGAGATGCTTGATGAATCTGATTGTGATACAGGCTGCAAATGTTGGATAAAAGACGTTTTTCAACATTGCCATTATTGATATTGCAAGAATCAGTGTCCAGCAGTAAAAGTCAGAAAAATTGAACTCTATAATAAAGTGAAAATGCTTATCAATAAACAGATGCGGGGGGTATAGGCTATATTTTTAAAACATGCACTTTTTATGCAACCTCACAGAGACATTTTTGACTTCATGACTGTCTGCATAGTTCTTTCTAACTGTAGATAAATCCACATTTCATCCTCTTCTTTATGAACTAAGAAATCTCATCCCATTTCTGTCTCTTCATTCCACTTCTTTTTTATGACCTGCCTTCAGAATACCTTCTATTATCTCAATACTCTCATAACGCTTAAGCTTTAATCTAATTATGTTAATCAGAGCTTAAGGGTTTCAATTAGCTACTTACAAGAGGTCAGGAAAAAATCTCCTGCTGTTTTTGTTTATTTGTTTTCTCAACTTCCTCTGAAGCATCAGTGGCTGGCAACATCTGGACCAAAAAATAGAGCATTTAGACCACTACTCTGAAGAAAATTTGTGTCATTGGTCTGTCTGCTCACATACTCAAGTCTAACAAGTTGGACAGCACTTTCTCTCCTTGTCATGGTGATGGAGCATGAGGTTCATTTATTATATTTCTTGGCCTTCTGGTGCACCAGAGGTCTGGCTTATCTATTGGAATCATCTCGGTTTAAGTTATCTGATCATTTCCTTACCATTGCAGAGGCATTGGTTATAAATTGGACTAATCTATTCAATAACTGTAACACACACGTTTTGAAGACTGAACTATATCTGGCTTAGCTAGAAAAAGTCTTTGGGCTTGATTTAAGGAAGCTGGGCAACTTGAATGTCTTCTGAATACATAGATCAAACAATATGAGTTAATTGTTCCTGCTGGCCCTAAATTCAGTGTATACCTCCAACTTTCTTCCTTGTCTATGCAAACGGAACATCTCACGCCATTCTCTCTAAAGCATAGCTTTCAGCCCTGTATTTATTCTTACAGCTTTTATCTAAATCTTCTGCAGCTTTTTAATGACTTTGTTGAATTGATGACACCAAATTGGGCACAGTATGATTTTAGTGTTTTCGCTGCCATCAGTAGATTTAAGTTAATGTCTTTGCTGGTAGTTTACAGTCTAAGTGCTATTGAGAAAAAAAACTCCATTAAATATTTTCTAACAACTGGCAGATGCCATGAGGGGGAAGGTTTATACAACCTTCAGCAGGGAGAAAAGCACAGTTCATTATGCACTCTAAGTCAGTGCCCGAAGTTACCTGGTGTGGAGCAATAGTAAACTTGAAGGGAAAAAACAGGAAGAAAATCAGAGTAAATACCTACCTGACAGGAACAGTCTTACCAATGAGAAACCAGAGAACACCGGTGTGTTTAACACAGAGGGGAAAATTTGCTGTTTACATATTATTAACAAAAGCAGCAGGTCTGGTGAGCAACTTGTGTGTAATGTAATGAAAGACCTCATAAAAAGGGGCCAGAACCAAGTGGTTTTGGGGAAAAGGTGTCAATCCATGGAGTCAAAGTAGAATGCCAAATCTGAAATACAGCGAGTTGAAAGGTATGGATATAAAGGTGGTGTAGGGTGTGATAATGTACTGGTAAGACTTGCCATGGTTACACAGTGGTTCAGCAAAGGAAAAACTGAGCAAGCAGTCCAAAGGAAAGGATTTTTTTGCGTGTAATAATGACAGTTTTTAGACTGTAATCAAACTAATCAGAAAATGAATATTATAGCAATTCTGAGGAGTCCTGAAGGTAAACCGAATGAAGGAAAGGGGATGGTATAACATGATAATTCAATTGGGTAAAAGCTAATTTTCTGTTTTCCCAAGAGTCTGCAAAATTTGATAAGTCAATTCCTTCTGGGCAGCCTAATTCCTGCAGCATCTCTGAAATTTTGCAACCAAATTACTTCCAGTCTTTTTGAAGAAATGTACTTCTGTGCTTTGGGACATTTTCATTCCTGTGAGTAACACTTCCAGAAAATGCTGGTATCAGAAAGAATACAACACCCTTTATGGTGCTTCGGTTCTCCAGCAGTGAGTGTTTACAGAGACCTAACTCCAGTGGCTAATTTCACCTTCTGTAAAAAGCCTGCTGAGCTGGAAATACATTCCAAACATTTTGATAGTTTGCAATATTGCACAACAATAAAATAACATCTTTGCAGAAAAATAAAATAGCAATTAAAGCCAGCTGTACCTGCCAGCATAGAGAAGAGCACGACACTGTCCACAAGACGCAGGGAGTCCAGGACCTCCAGAGTTAAACTCATACCTGCAACATTCACTTGTTTGTGTAGCTTTGGGAAGACAAACTACTCTCTCTGCCTTTCATCTGCATCTACCTGAGGCAATTCACATCAGGGAACAATTACACGCTTCTGTACTACCACAGTGTATTGTGGTAAGTAAAAAAGTTTAAGATATAGCTTTTATTTCCTCCTCCCTGTCCCTGCTTTGTCCTCACTGTTATCACACAGTAGGACTGCTAGCATATTGGGAGAAGGGACTGTGGTACTTGTTGTGCTGCTACTACAGATAGCAAGGAAGAGGGACAGATGGGACAATTTACACTGGGTTTGTATATCTGTGTGATGTCAGGTCCTGAAATCAATAGGGAGCTTGTTTCATGGTTGTAAACATGGCTCTTTGAACCTCCTTTGGCAGTACTTGCTCCTGAGAGTGAAGCGTGACCATGCCCTGCAGCAGTTCGGATCCTGATGTCATCCACTGCTAAATAAACTCATCAGAACTACCTTTGTGTGTGCCTATGCTCCAGCCCAGCACCGTGTTTGCTGAGTGTCTCAGTGCATCCGTTTGCATAGGGAATACAAAATGCGGGTCCAGAACTATGGAGAAAAGGAATTTAAACATGAAGGTCTTGCTGACCTAATGATTCCACTTACGCTAGGGCAACCCCTACAGATAGTGAACACGGTAATTAAACTTGTTAAGATCTTTTCAGACTAACTCCATTTAATTGATACAGTCTTTCTTCATGAAGTATGTCATCTGAATAGCCCCCCATAGCAATGACAAAATACCATCCAAAAGGACTTATTTTATTCTACAAACCTATTTGCAACTAAAACATCTAGTAAAACACAACATGCCTTCTGTCTTTTTCCTTTCTTCCACAACAAAAGTAGTATTCTGGCAGAGAAGAAGGTATCCTTTTCCATCTATTTTTCCTCCCTAGTGATTACTAAAGCCAAAGAAATAGGCTTTCCATTTGAATTCAGAGCACTAATAAATGTGATAAAGCATTTAAAAACATTTAGCTATCAAACAATTCAATGATCTTCATGCCTGAATTCTTTCTAACTACTGCAAAACGTGCCACCCTAGTAGCTTTCAAGGATTAAATGAGAACACTACTGTTTGTATGTACATTGACATAAATCCACCATTAATTACATAAACTGTTAGCTGAAAAATTAATAATGTCTTCTCTCTGAAGTCAATTATATATAAACAAAGGTAACAAGTAAGTATTTGTTATAGCAGAGTAGGGATTCTGGTGCAATATAAGTCATAAAAGCAAAGGCTTAGAAGTTTCTTTCCAACCAGGTATTGCAATATTAACTCAGAGTACAACTAGGAAAGTACATCTGGATAAGAAAATTCAACAATCTGCTTTCTTGGGTGTGCCACCTTATTTTAGAAATAATCACATCCTCAAGAAGAGAAAATACGCATTCCTAATAGATAAATAATGGAAGAGATTACAGTATAACACCAGTTCTTGAAAGAGAAATTACAGAGCATTTTGTGGAGGTCTGTGATGAATAAGTTGGTTGTGTTACTCCTCCTTCCTCTTGTTTTCACCTACAAATTACATATTAAATTATAACTGTATCAGTCAAGACAGCCAACCCGGGCTGGTTTGCACCAGCTTAAATTTAAGTTGTTTTGTAGTCTTACATTCTTTCATCAGCAATTGCTGTATTTACTACAGGAATGTTATGCACCCTACCTTCACCCCCAAAGTATTCTTTTAAAAGGTATTCTTTTAAAAGGTACTACAAACAGTGAAGAGTTTGTATGATACAAAACATACCATGGCTCATTATCAGTGGAAGCAAAGATCACAGCCAGATTTTGAAAGGTTTCCCAGAACAAAAAGATTGAGCTACTATCTATTGAGTAAGCAACGTTTCATGAGACTTCACCATTTATTTCAGTAGCCCCATGGATGTCATTGGCACTGGAAAATTATTCCTGAGAATGTACTTTCTTTTCAATATGTCTATGCAATGCTCAAAAGACTAATTTATTTAAGGTAACATATTTCAAATTAAATAAAATAAACTTCAATTTGACTTGCATATTTAAAGACAAATACTATCTTAACAAGAGTCTCTGGTTCATGAAAATGCCAGTCTGCCTTCACATGTAAGCCATAAGAGTATCTATGCCTTTGCTGGTAGCTGGTTTCCCTTAGCATGGTGCCATCTCCAGACACCCTGCCCTCCGCTTTCACGCAGAACAGTTCTGCTGAGGCTGATGCCAGAAGGTACTTTGTTGTGCTGGTGTATATAGTAGGCATGCTGCACTGGTGGATCTGTGTTGGAGCACTGATGAAGAAAACAAAGTGACAACTCATGCATAAAGCAGCATAAAAAGAAAAACTACTATACAAATAATTTGTGCCAAAACCCTAAATTCAGCACTAATAGGTTTTTAACAGACCACATACCAGGCTGAAGAAGCACCAAGCTCTCCGTTATCTGCTAGCTGGACTCTTTCTTCATTTGCCATAATATCTAGGCTGCAAACCACATAGTAGAAAAGATTTGCATGTCACCTCTCCAGGTGTGTTACTCTGCAAGTTCTTTAAACATTGAAAAGAAAACACAGAGTTGCCTTACAAGGGCAGAGTGAAGAATAAAATCATGCTTGTGTAGACGGTCGGATTCTTGTTGAAACAAACCCTGCAGCCCTGGGCCCAGTCCCAGATACATGTCTCAGGAAGAGCTTTGTTGGAAGAAATCCTCTAGAACAGCTGCTGTCCCTGACAGATGTGCCAGTGCCAACACAGCAACCAGAGAGGCAGTTTCCATAGTGATTGCAAACTTTGCTTGTGTTCTTCCTTCTTCAGTGCCAATAAGCAGTCACTGAATTACTCTTTATCAGTGCAATGTGCATGTAAGACTTTTACAAGCAGCAGTCTATGGCTATAGGCACAGGAGCTAAACTGACACCTGTGACATACCTTGGCTGTTTCTAGTCTCCTCATGGAAGAAAAAAAATTATTTCCTTTTGTGTCTTTCTCAATATTCTGCTATTTTAAGAGTCATACTATTACTGGCTTTTTTATTATTTCAGGCTTGTAATGAAACCCAACACTTACAAAAGTTGCAAAATAAGATGACATTAATGTTAAGTGGCATGAACAGCAGCAACAGAAAAATGTGTTGAAAATCTAAATACCATTGTGCATTTAGATAATAATATTTCAGTTAATCAAAAGCTGTTACTGGAATATCTTGCAAGCTACTGCAAGACATTGCAGTATTCATTGCTTGTGTGTGGTTAGTGAATTTTAGTCCAGTGCACATTTATTTTTCTGTAATGCTCACTAAATGCAATCAGCTGTGGCTCGATATTTAAGCTCTGCGATCTCCCTCCTCTTTACCCCTAATCTCCCTCTCCCTTTCTTCTCTTCTTTAATTTATACACACATGGTTATGTGTGTGCTATTTCAAAGACCCATACCAAATGAATTAAGTCAGGGTCATGTACATCAACAGGATTATCAGAGTTGAAAGAATGATCCACAATGAATAATGTGCTCACCCTAATGCATAGCATAGGTGTTATAGCGCCAAACTATAAACCATGGCAAGCGATGCTAGGAGATGGCAAAATACACACGATATAAATAATGATGTATATTGTTCATCTGCATTTCACAAAAAAATATTCATCTTCTGAAACTGAAAATACCTGTGGTGTTGCCTAATTCTATTTGAACTGACAGGAAACATGGATGGTTTCCTGGCGCTTGAACGTCTGAGGACAATTTGTAGATTTAATCATCACCTTTGTTTTGAAGAAAATCACAGTATCTTGTATCTTGTATTTCAGTCCTTTTGCTTGGTGTTTGCTATACAACTGTATCAAATCTCTTTAGGTTTTTGATCAGTTTGGGTTTCAGAGAAAGACTTAATTTTTAAATTTTGGAAGGCTTTAAGCAAGAGATAGACCTTCTGATTCTGGCGTTTGAGGCATGAAGTACAGAAAATCAAGAACTTCAGATGTTCCCAGGGTACCTATGAGTGAGGTGATGTGCAGGCCTAATTACTGCAGTCAGCAGCATCTCGAGAGCTGCTCCATTGGCGTTTGAAAGGAAAGTAGCTCCTCACAGTGCCAACATCTCCTCCAAACCCCACTCTCAGTGGCAAACACGAAGGGGCCTCTCATAGTTACATCTAAATCACTTCTGAAGGATGATCCTAGGAACAGCATACTCTCAAATTTACCTGCTTCCTGGAGTTTACCAGCAACGTACAATCTATATGTGCCAAAATATCCTCAGGAGACCCCATGGAAAGCCAGCTGGGAACTCCAGTGAGGCAATTCGATGGCTCTGGAGAGTTTCTGCATGTTGTTCATGAACATCGTGAACTTCAGAGTTCACTTCCCAGTACCCTACCAAGGCAGATGGCGAATCTGATTTTGACAGCCACTAAAGAGCATTGAGGAAGAAGATAACCAACGGGACTGGAGGTCACCAAAGTTAGAAAGAAGCTGAGAAAAGTGTTCATAGCCGTGAACCAAAGACACCTCAACTTCCTTCAATCCTGCTTCCAAGGTCTAGTTCAGGTACAGATATTTGCACTTGCAAACTGGAAAGTTTTGCTACAAGTTAGGAAATCAGCCATTAGAAGTAAAAGGGGAAGAAAAAAAACTGAATGGATTTGTGGATGATAGAATAACTTTGACTGTGGCTCTGAAAAAAAATATGATTGCAACCTTAGAGTGTGAAGTAAGGTATTTTCCAGAGCAATAGAGAAAAATTAATGCTTTTAGGTAGTGTAAGTTTTTGGAAAACCTCATTCATGCCAGACCTTATTCACCTTCAAGAAACATTTTCTCTAGCTGGAACAGGTGCATGGAGTGACTGTGAAGATAGAAAGGTGAATAAAAAGCCTGTCTTATGCAAGAGAATAGAAGTGCTTAACTTTTCTCACTTAACAAAATGAAGGCTGAGAGGAAATACTATTGAAGTCTATAAATATATCAGGAGGTAAACATTAAGGAGAGAGGAGAGGTCAGTGTTGACACAAAACGATATGACTGTAAATTGGTTATGAATTTTAGGCTGGAAATAGTGAGAGTCAGTAAAAAGCAAAATACAAAACAGAAAATGTGTCTTGGTTCATCTGGGCAATATTTTTTTCCTTAAATGAAAAGATCATAACAAGCTCTGTGACAGCTTTCAGTGTTACCAGGTGAGAGAGCCCTGCTGCTACACGAGCTTTTTCTTTGCAACCTGTGATGCCGTTTCCTTCAAAAGGCAGATTTTGGCCCTTTATGTCTGCATTTAGTGTCAAGCTGCTGAATGAAATGTATTCACTTGAAATTAAATTCAGGTTAGAAATCAGTTACCTTGCTCAGGACTCAATTTCATGAAGGATTTGTACATAGGAATTACCATCTTAGCAACAGGTCTGGACTTGTAACCCTTCATATAACAAAGCATCTCCTAACCTGTAATCAAGTGGAGTAGGAGTCCTCTTGATTTTGTCCTTTAATTGAGTCATCGCATGTTTTGGTTCACAGCCTAGTGTTATTTTGTTCAAATGTCATCCCTTTCAGTACTTCATTTCCTCAGAGTATCTCTTCTTTTAATTTTTCTTATTGTAATTGGCACATAATAATGTATGATGCAAATATATCACCAGTGTGGCAAAGAAGCCATTTACTTGTTTGTAGCATCCACATCTGCCTTATATAAAAATCACTCAGCATAGCTGGCAAATTCCTTTTGCACTAAAGACCAATATTGTTCTGAGCTTTAACTCAGCTGATATTTACTGTGTTGGCTGATTTAATGGCAAGCCAAGGATAAACTAATCAGTGGAGCTATTTTACCAATTCATCACTCACCAACTTATTTGATTTCATTAATGATTTACTGACTCACTTGGGGACTTTCCTTTTTACAATAGTGGTATAGAAGGCCAAATCTAAAAGAGTAATTTATAAAGACATTTACAAATTTTCCAGTCCTGTATTGATAAAAAAAAAGGAGTAAAAAAACCCCCTAAACCAAACAATCAAAAAACCCCACTCAAATCCACAAACTAAGCCCTACTTACTCCTCTCAAAATTTGCAATTCAACTGGGAGAACCATGACACTACCTTGAGACCTGATTTCTGCAGAACTGATAGTCTAAACACAACATGACCTTTTTAATATTTCAGCAAAAGAGAGACAGGCGGATCAGGAGCAGGCCAGGTTGCTGAAGTGGGGCTGCAATCAGCCCTTTCCCTGTTCCGCACCACGCAGGGCGTGCACGCAACACTCTCTGCAGCACAGTGCTGGGCTCCCAGCACACAGCACTGCCCCACGCACACCCTGGGGCTGTGGGTGTGCGGAGACATCACCGGCTCACCTACCTGCACTGCCTTCTCCTACGCTTCCAGTCCCAGATTGGGGCAGGATCACTTTGGCTTCTGGTGTCACTCCGTGCCTGTGCCCTGGGAGGCACCTGGGAGCAGAGTGACGGAAAGCATCCGCAGGATAGTAACCTCTTCATTTCAGCGACTGGGAAAGTCCTTCCTCATCCTCAGGCTGTCTGCTAGTTTGCACATAGAACAGCTCTTAACAACATAAAACAGTTGCATTTTTTATTTTAAAACCAAGTGGAGATTCTGACATTGCAGGGCTCCAGGAGTGAGCCCTAGAGTATATACAGCTTAAATGTTTTTCTGTCCCAAGCACATGCAGGCATTGCCAGATGTTATAGTGAGGTAGATGTATTATTGCAAACTGTTGTAGTGTTATTTTGCAGCACACTTGCACTCAGCAGTCTAGAAATGGGTGTATTTCAGGTATAGGTTAGGTGGCATACTAACACTGAAGAATTCCTTTCAAATGTAAAACTGCCTGTCTTGTTCAGCTTCCTCAAGCTGGCAAAAGCTGTTACAAAAACCAGTACAGACAACTGCCATACCCTGTATTTAATTGAGCATACTGACAATTCCTCAGTCTCAGTGAAACAAGATTTTGGAAAAATTTTTGCAAATCAGGTTATAGCAGCATTGAGAAGAAGTTGCAGTTTTCCCTGCAATCTTGGACTTCCCTGCTGTTCTGGAGAAGATTTGAATTGTAAATTGAATATGAATGGATTCAGCTTCTTCAAATTTGCCATATTGTACCCAGAAAGATTTCAGTGTGTAAATTTTTCCAGTTCAAATGAAAAAGCAGGATATCACAGTACTATTGTTAGGTGTAAATTCCACATGTATAAAGATGAAATGTTGTACATCAATATTTAGTCATTAAAAATATACAGTATCTAAAAATAGTGACACACTACAAAATCAGAAGCTAGAGAAAACAAATGAATTAATGGAAATAAATAAATGAATAAGAATTGGTTCAGAAGCCAGGAAGATCAGTAGCATCCTCTAGGTTAGAGAAATATAACTTAATTTTCAACATTGTAAAATAGATAATAAGACTTTCTAAGCATAAATTTGCCTCTAAAAACACTACTGAAGAAATACAGTTCATCCTAGTATTGTTCAGGAACAAGTTTTTGGTGAAAGACAACCAACATGGTAAGAATCCTATGACAAAGTCTTCAGTCACCATAGAGGAATACGGAATAGCATCCACTAACTAGAGCTATATTGTTATTAGATGTGGGTTTTCAAACAGAACAGTCAATTGTTCTGACAATGCCTGTTCTTTTTCTCCCCCTTTTTTCTATGATTAAAAACCCTACCCTAAATCAAGAGATAATTTTCAGCCTTATTTGTACCTTTGCCACAAGCCTTGTCTGCTCCTTAGGATCACAGTACAGAGCTCTTATTTCATCCCCTAATGCAGACTTAACAGCCTCTTTGACAGCGTTGCCAAACTCTCAGTGATGTTTATTTCCCCTCAGCTCCTTCGAGCCTGATATTGCCGGAAGAGGTCACTTTACATCACAAGTTAGGAAAACAAATCTGGCAGTATAGTGCCAGCATGCTAAGGCTCAATGGGCAACCGTGCCACCATTCACTTTTCCACAAGAATAATAACGCAGGGCATTATATGGTAGCAAGCATCTGCATCGCACTTCAGTTATGGAGATGGGAAGCAGCTACAGAGGTGGGATATGTAATGCTGGGGACAGAGGGAAAGTGTCCTGCTTTCTGCTGCTTGAGGCATGGTCTCCTCAAGCAGAGCATGGGCTCAGGAACACCACTTGATCCAGTCCCATCCTGCAATGAGTGGACATTGACTGTAACAACAGCCTATCGCCATCCCCAAAAATAGCTTTAAACAGACAGCTTCACCTACTCACTGCCTAAGATGTAGTAGATGAATGGAGCTCTGAGACGGCAAAAAAGTAAACAGCTTGTTGAAGGAAAAACAGAAGATGGATACTCTCCAAAAGAAACACATCATACTGATGAGTTCTGAGTTTTGCTGGAACAAAATCCAAAATTTGGCAGGTTCTTCTTTACTACTATACATGCTTCTAAAAGCATTACAAAAATTCCCTTGTGGAAGTTTTAGTAAAACAAAATTTATGTTTTCCATTGCTGCCAGGTTTTCCATTGTATTTCCTTATTTCCTTCCATATGCAGCTTCACACTTTCAAAAGGTATTTTAAATATTTATTTCCATGATTATTGTTGTTTATTTGAACTTGCAAATAGACAAACAAAAACAGTCATCGTGAATCTCTGTCTTATAAATGGCAAAACTGCAAATTTTCCCAGTGCTGAATATCGTACCAGTAACATCTACCATGACTACCATGCTGTCCTTTTCTGGAAAGATAAGTTATCATGCAGAAAGGCAGAATATCTTGTAGAGTGCATAAAGACAGGATATGCTTATGATATTGTAATACTCAACCTTTTTTCTTTGAAAATCCCTAGGGAAGAGAAGATGTAAATAGTAGCAAGAAATTGTATCATCTGTTCTTGGAACGCAACTTCTGACTAGGATATTTGCCATCATCCTGAAGAACAATGGTTAAACAAAAGTGTTTGTAAAGTCAACAGCTAAAAAATGTCAGGCTTTTACAATATAATTTTGAAAAGTTGTGAGGTATTTGTGAAATGTTCTTTAAAATTTATATGTGTCTGCTCTGTTGTTCGGCAGACTGCAGAGTAAGAAGAGGACATAAATAGTTTAAAAGAAGACTTCTGGTCCTCTAAAAGGTGAGACAGAAGTCTTTTATTTATTCCTCAGAAAAAAGCTTTGTAACTATGACAAGCACCAGATGAGACAGCACGATTCAAGCAGTAAAGAATCTGACTGGACAGAAAAAATTAATCTAGACTTTTTACAGCACTGGAGCCCTCCTTCTCCACCAACTGGAAAGATATTCAGGCTTGTAAACCAGTTTGCAGGTTTTTACCTGGCTCATGCATAGGCATGCATTCACCTTCACCAAAGCAGTGGAGAACTAGGTCCTTTGTGGATAACCCTAGAGTTTCCTCCAACTTTTTCAAAGAATAAAAGCTTTTGCAATAAGCTAGCAAAGGTAATTTAGTTCATTATGCTGTTGCTGCATGGTCTTTCTTGCCCTCTCTGTACTGTCTCTGCCAGCTGCTTTTACCTGGCTGGCCACTGTCTTCCCAAGGAAGCGCACTGAAAAATGCACGTATTCTCCTCATCCCTAAGAAGTGTGCATCAGCCTTAACATAGCAGGATCACCTTCAGTGATGGGTGTAATGTCCCCTTTACTCCTCATCCTCCCTTCAAAGTCTGTCAAAATTTAGGGTACCTGTAACTGTGTTTACGCCACACACACTTCGCACTGGAAATAGACTGAAAGCACTTAGTTATTTCACATAAATCTCTACACCTTACCATCACATCTCATATTAAAATTTATGAGTGGAGCCAATCAGAATGAACAGACTCCTCACAGAAATACATTAATTTATGTGAGGAAAAGAAATGGCATCAGATTACCACTAATACATTACATCTATGTATTGATAGTGCCTAAAACATGATCAAACTGAGTTCCATTATAAAAAACGCCACGTAAACTCACAATATCTGAAAGCCACAATCAGTTTTCAGTACCCAGATCTCTCACTGGTGTAAATAAGGGGAAAACAAAGTTGCAAAAAAACCCCTGGAATTGGAAGTAAATGAATCCAAGGATAACATAAGAAGCTTAGTACTGTATATATTCAACCTGATCTCAGTATGAGAGTGTTTTGGGATACTGATAAACTATTCACATTATACAATTACAGTTTTCGATTTCCCAGAGGAGTAAAGCTGTATGATGCTCTGTTGTGTGTACCTCACTCCATACAAAGATAATTTCTACAGGAGATCATTAGTTCTGCATAAACTTTGTTATAGTTGCACCTGAAGCTCTTTAAAATCCTTCATGCCTGAAAGATTAATTGAGTTGGATGGGCCTGGAAATTTAAACCTTTTTGTATGCCTCCCTCAGGCCTCTAACTCTTCTTAAATCAAGACTTTCTTTCCATTATTTTCAAGCCACTCAAACTTCATTTTCCCACTTATCACTTCAATCTGAAGAAATATCATGTATTTGTCTTTTGTTCTTCTCCATTCAGAGATAGGTAGAGAGCCCTTGGGACTTACAGGATCATTATGTTTCCTTTTGCTTGGAGAGAGATTTCATGAAAACCTTTAATTTCTGCCTTGTAAGGTAGGAAGCAATGTTCTTCACCACCAAGATTTAATTTGCAATATTGTGGTCATCCTTAACAGCACAAGTTTTATCACTACAACTTATGACTAGAGGTACTTTCAGCCTGTTGTTTAAAGGTCTCCAGCCCTCTTTTTCTCACAGAACGAGCTCCACCTCAGAAAAGAGACCTGCTAAAACCAACATCTTGTTTCCCTGCTTTTAAGACCCACTTGTCTCTGCACTTTCTTCACCAAAGTGTGTGTGTGTAGGGCACTGATTGCTGTTGAATCCCTTTCAAGTTACTTAATTTTTGTCACAAATCTTTAAACAAACTGTGCAGCAAACCAGTTACATTGTACACAGAGTAACTGGGACGAATTCACTAGTAATTTCTAAGCATTAAGACAGATTTATGGCTGGACTGCCACAAAACAGCTGGAACATAGCTATAAATTTAGGTTATTTTCATTTTCACAATGTCATAGGAAAGAGCTAGTTTAATGAGTGAGGTGTTGCACTTAGGATTTAATCCTCTGAAGTCTGGTATAAACCGTGAAGGTTTCCCCCTCACCACTCCACACCTGTCTTTCTGAAGTGCTTGACTTCATTATTTTTCTTGTGGAATTTGATATATATTTTTAAAAAAATCTTCTCATCTACGTTATCAACACACAATCTTGCTTTGTCTCAATTATTTCAAACTTTTAATGTATGCGGAATGAAACCCAAGACTTCTAGTGTTAGGCCTCTGCCACCAGAAAATGTCAGGCTGTATGAGACAGGTTGGTATTGTTAATACCTGGAGTTATCAGTGCAATAAAGACTCTGGACCAATTCACACCAACATAAATTACTGGCTGCACTTATTAAAATGTTCATTTGTTGTTTAATGATGGCTTTAAATGATAATTTATCTAGTTTAATATCTTATTAAAAATTTAAGAGATACATGCATGGCCATTAATTTATGCATTACCAGAGATAAAATGTAAGGACATAAATTCAGGTAAATGTATGTGGGTACAGACCTTAATCATACTAATGTCTCTCCATCCAGGCTCAGGGCTCTGCCTGCCAAAAGCTGGGAGTCTAAAATAGGAAGTAATCCAAAGATCGCAGGGTAATATTCCTTCTTAAATGTCATCATCAAAATACATCTGACGCCTTTAAACTGAGCAAAATCAAATCAGTCTTCTGGAGGACTTGAAAGTGCTTTTCTCAGAGACAGAAGTAGAGATGTAACACTGCTGCAAAGAGGAGGAATTCCCCCTGGGAGGTATCTGGCAGATAGACCTCTCTGATGTGATGAGTCCCCATCTGTTAGGCTGGTAGTGGTGAAGAGGTAGTCGAGAAACTGTGGTGAATCCATTGGCAAGTTACCTGGGAGCGTCCAAAATCCTGTGATTAATGATGCTGAATGCATTTTGGCAAAAGTTGGGAGAAAGGAAGAGGACTGCAAGACGGCACAATTTGCCTTTGACTTAACATTCCTTAAATGAGGATTAGGACAAGAATAAAGACAGAAGAACTGAAGGTTTCAGCCCAGGTCAGTGGGGAAATGAAATTTAGGTTCAACAATGGAAATTAATATATGTGAGTGTAACTAACATCCTCTGCTCCAGCACATGCCTGGGAACTCAAGAATATTGTTAAATGAAGGAGTCTGGAGTCAGCAGGAAGCAGATGATGGTAACTCTATGATGACTAAGGCTATCATAATCCAGAACAATTTGTTTTGCACCCCCAGAATAAATAATCCCAGAGCAGCAGTCCTCCTGCCCCTGCTCCCTAACCTAAAAGAGACCAAACTGTGAAAGACAACATACCAGTGACCAGTTTGAGAGGAATTTTGCTGCTGATTTTCTTACAATATCTTTAATTTTCTGCTCAGATTTGCACACAGTTGCACCAAGGCTCCAGCTGCCCATCACAGCCTTGCAGGCGTAATGCTGGCTGCCTGGTCCCCACTGCTGTGTACCCTGCCAGCGCGCTGGGCGGCTGCTGGCCATGCCACCGCAGGCAGCTCACTGAGCAGAAATGGTAACAGGAAGGGATGTGTTTTCCTCCGATACATGGGAATCACACATTTTGCTCATTACAATGCCATGGAAACTGCCCCCACCAAAAGCTAATAAACCATAAGAGTAACTGTTGTGTTTTATGTCCATCCTGCTATATCATCCTCCTCCCCTTCGTTGCTTGGGTCTATTTCTTGTATATACATATATATCTTGTTTATAGAAACACTTTTTGCAGAAAGTTCCTGATATAAAAGGGAATTGATGCTGATAGCGACAAGATGGTCTTGTTACATTTTATAACCTGGGAGGGTATGAAGCAGCAGTAAATGTTTTCCCTGTCTGATTTGGGGCAGCTATATTTTATATAGGCTTTCAGTTAATCTTGACCTGACAAACACTCAAATTTGGATCTCAAGGGATACATCTTTTAAAAAAGAAGCATGTCATTAAACTGTATTATGCAATTCATGAAACAACATGAAACAGCATGAACTGCATAATAAACTGTATTATGCAGCTCATGAAACTTATGAAACAGCAAAACCCAGTTCAATGTCCTCAACAACAGGAGAGACTACCTGCACTAACATAGCAATTTATTGCTATTTAATATATAATTAACTGTCGAGTAAAAAACATTAAATATAATTTGACAAAGTAAAAAATTATACTCATCAAACTCAATTTATTTTATTCTTTCTGTATTATGCTTTTGATTTCTTAAGTCACTAGTATCACAAGAAGTTGGGCTGCACAATTCATGCATTTATCGTGACTTCAGCTCCATGAAACTGTTTTAATCAATTTGAAGACTTAATCTGCTGCTTTGTTTACTTCTGTGATAGGATTGCTTTTACCTAATTATCTTGGACAATGGCAAAAAAGAAGGAAGCAAAGAAGATGGAGTTTGAGAGATTACAAAGACTAGACTGTATTTTTGAAGTCTTGGTAATGACAGAAACAAAAGGAACTCCCTTCATTTTTAGGAGGCCCTTTTTTGATAGAAGAAAATTCTCCCCTTGGAGCATCATTGCCTATATTAAAAAGGAGGAATAAAGTAGATATTTTGTAAACCACAAATGAATGTAGGTTAGATTGTCTGAACTCTCTGAACTTCTGCCTGCTTCCAGAAGGGAAGGGTCTTTATATATCTTTATACCTGTTTATCTTTGTAGATCTGTGGGTTTGTAATGCTGGATCTCTCAAAAGTAGGGAGCTTAACAGAATACGTGTTTTTTTCCTCTTGCTATCATCTGTGGAATCAATTCTGTTAGGAGAAGCAATCCAGTAACAGCAGTAGTCCACGATTAATACTAGGTTCTTGATATTTACACAATATTTCTGGTTTGCTATACTTTACTCATCAGTCTGTGTTCCTTTAGGGACCATCAGAAATCTTCCCAATGCTGTTTAGTGTCTACTTTTGCATTTGTACTTCTGTCTTAGTGAAAAGATATACTAAGAGAAAAAAAAAAAAAGGAAAAAGAAAAAAAGACCTCCGTCATTTGTCTAGACAGCTCAACAATGTACTCTAAGATGAATGATTGGAGTGAAATGAAGCTGTCTCATCAAATGAGTTTTTATCCATCTTTCAGCTAATTCCAAAAGCTAAATATGAACCCCAGTGCTCAGGGACTCTGTGATTTGTGACTCTGAGTCCATAAGCCAACAAATGAATTAAAATGAAATATAAATATTGAGAATCACAGGAGTCACTTTAGCCATTAGAAAAAGAACATTTTTGTTACTATCCCCAGTAGAAAAATGTTGACTTCTGATCCTGCTGCTGCTACTATCTCTGGTACCGTCAGAGGAACATCCCCATGAGCAGAGTGAGACCCTTGGAGAAATGTGAGGTGTTGCCTCAAAATGCAATGATGTTCTTTAATTCTTTTGCTCCTCTGTTTCTTTCTTTTTTTTTTAATCAAGATATTGCCAACTCAGCTGCCTCTGATGACTACTACTGTGACAGTATTACATAAAACACAGAGGTCCCTAGATCTATGATGATCAAAGCCAAGATATTAAACTCCACCCCCCAAAAAAACCAAACTCCCAGAACAAAAAAGCCTACAAAAAGCAGGCACAATCAATTTACGATTTGCTTGTGTTAGGTATCCTAGTAAGATTCTTTGCTCTGTGAGGGAATTGTCCCTTCTTGCAGTAATTAGGTCCCAAGTCGATTCGCCCTGTTCTCTTTTGCAGAATGTATTGCATTATTACCACCTGGAAGACAGCAAAGCCCTACACAACAGACACATTTCTCTAACAAATGAAAAAGCTTGTCTTTTTCTGGAAGGAGCTGCTGAAGAGAGCTTGCATTGGCAGCACCACAAAGTGCATTATAGCTTAGGAACTGATAGGATATAACACCTCACCCTCATTAGGTGTATCTTTGATTCTGGACCCTTATTTTTTACTACAGAAGCAATGTCTTTCCATCAGAACAGGGAAGTGTTAAGTAACACAGAAACAACAGGAGAGACTTATTCAAGTAGGAGTCTCCACATCCTCTTTAGATGGGGATTGCTCTTCACAACCAACTTCAGTACACCAGTGTGATTGTTTCGATCTCAAAGGGGCAGAGGCCTCATACCTATGGCTGTGATGCATGCTTCAGAGGAAGGAAAGACGTTAGACATGCCCTTCTGCCTACAATTCCTATTGACTAGCTCAAGGCAGCCCCTAATCTGTATGTACATTGCACTTCAGGGGCACCAAACTCTTGATGAGAGGAGGAGACTGAGGGCCTCCCGCTGGTGCTCTGAGTCACCCTGCTTTCCCAGACTGGAGGTGCCTAAGTACGTGCTCTGGTGAGGAACAGACAGGGGAGCAACTGAGTCTGTGAAAATGAGGCTCCTTTTTTCTCTTTTACTCAAAAGGGATTTTAGGACTCGGGAACTATTTACAATTCTAGTGTGGATTCACGTCATACCTCTTTAGACAGCTTACTGTAGTGATTAATGTCTGAAGAATCCCTTTGTGTGAAAGCAGTGGAAGAGACGTCATCCTGGGGGGCCCTGGATCCCCCAACAATCCTGATCACAGCAGAGCCATAGAAAGGCTGGTCTCCTTAGAGAGGTGGACCTCCCAAGACACATGGAGACGTAATTAGAATCATAGAATCACAGAATCATTTAGGTTGGAAAAGACACTTAAGATCATCAAGTCCAACCATTAACCTAACACTACCAAGTCCACCACTAAACCATGTCCCTAGGCACCACATTTACACGTCTTTTAAATACCTCGAGGAATGGTGACTCAACCACTTCCCTGGGCAGCCTGTTCCAAAGCTTGACAACCCTTTCAGAGAAGAAGTTTTTCCTCATATCCAATCTAAACGTCGCCTGGTGCAACTTGAGACTCTTTCCTCTCATCCTATCACTTGTTACTTGGGAGAAGAAACTGACACCCACCTCGCTACAACCTCCTTTCAGGTAGTTGTAGAGAGTGATAAGGTCTCCCCTGAGCCTCCTTTTCTCCAGGCTAAACAACCCCAGTTCCCTCAGCCGCTCCTCATAGGACTTGTTCTCCAGACCCTTCACCAGCTTCATTGCCCTTCTTTGGACACGCTCCAGCACCTCAGTATCTTTTTTGTAGTGAGGGGCCCAAAACTGAACACAGTATTCGAGGTGCAGCCTCACCAGTGCCGAGTGCCAGGGGACGATCACTTCCCTAGTCCTGCTGGCCACACTATTTCTGATACAAGCCAGGATGCTATTGGCCGCCTTGGCCACCTGGGCACACTGCCAGCTCATATTCAGCTGGCTGTTGACCAGCACCCCCAGGGCCTTTTCCTCCAGGCAGCTTTCCAGCCACTCTTCCTCAGGCCTATAGCATTGCACGGGGCTGTTATGACCTAAGTGCAAGACCCAGCACTTAGCCTTGTTGAATCTCATGCAGTTGGCCTCGGCCCATCGATCCAGCTTGTCCAGATCCCTCTGTAGAGCCTTCCTACCCTCAAGCAGATCAACTCTCCTGCCCAGCTTGGTGTCATCTGCAAATTTACAGAGGGTGCACTCAATCCCCTCATCCAGATCACTGATAAAGATGTTAAGAGAACTGGCCCTAATACTGAGCCCTGGGGAACATCACTTGTGACCAGCCACCAACAGGATTTAACTCCATTTACCACGACTCTTTGGGCCCGGCCATCCAGCCAGTTTTTTGTCGTGGTTTAACCCCAGTCAGCAACTCAGCACCACGCAGCCGTTTCCCCCTCCCCCTCCCAGTGGGGTGAGGAGGAGGAAAGCAAAGGAAAAAAAAGCAAAACTCGTGGGTTGAGATAAGAACAGTTTGATAACTAAAGTAAAATATAATACTAACAATAGTAATAATGAAATATAATAATAATAGTAATGAAAAGGAATGCAACAAAAAAAGGAAGGGGGGGGGTGGAAGGAAAAAAACCAGTGATGCACAATGCTCACCACCCGCTGACTGATGCCCAGTTAGTTCCCGAGCCGCGATCCGTGCCTCCTGGCCAACTCCCCTCTGTTTATATACTGGGCATGATGTTCCATGGTATGGAATACCCCTTTGGCTAGTTCGGGTCAGCTGCCCCGGCTATGCTCCCTCCCAGCTTCTTGCACACCTGCTTGCTGGCAGAGCATGGGAAACTGAAAAGTCCTTGGCTTAAGATAAGCGCTACTTAGCAACAACTAAAACATCAGAGTGTTATCAACATCATTCTCACACTAAATCCAAAACACAGCACTGTACCAGCTACTAAAAAGAAAGTTAACTCTGTCCCAGCCGAAACCAGGACACCAGTGAAGAGTACACTCGTCCAAACCATGAGCAGCCAGTTTCTCCAGGAGAACGCTGTGGGAAACGGTGCCAAAGGCTTTACTAAAGTCTACGTAAAAAATATCCACAACCTTTCCCTCATCCACTAAGCGGGTCACTTTGTCATAGAAGGAGATCAGGTTAGTCAAGCAGGACCTGCCTTTCATAAACCCATGCTGACTGGGCCTGATCACCTGATTGTCCTGTACGTGCCATGTGATGGTGCTCAGGGTGATCTGCTCCATAACCTTCCCAGGCACCAAGGTCAGATTGACAGGCTTGCAGTTCCCCAGATCCTCCTTCCAGCCCTTCTTGTAGATGGGCGTCACATTTGTTAACTTCCAGTCAACTGGGACCTCCCTGGTTAGCCAGAAATGATGGAAAGTGGCTTGGTGAGCACTTCTGCCAACTCCCTCAGTACCCCTGGGTGGATTCCATCCAGCCCCATGGACTTGTGTGTGTCTAAGTGGTGCAGCAGGTCGTTAACTATTTCCTCTTGGATTACGGGGACTTCAATCTGCTCCCTGTCCTTGTCTTCCAGCTCAGCGGACTGAGTACGCGGAGAACAACTGGTCTTACTATTAAAGACTGAGGCAAAGAAGACATTAAGTACCTCAGCCTTTTCCTCGTCCTTTGTCACTATGTTTCCCCCTCCATCCAATAAAGGATGGAGATTCTCCTCAGCCCTCTTTTTGTTGTTAATGTATTTCTAGAAACATTTTTTTTGTCTTTTACTGCAGTTCTTCTTTAATTGGGTGAAAAAAAAATCAGCAAACATATAAAGCTCAAGTATGAAAGATTAATATCCCATGTAAATTTGTTGTTTATCTTGAAGTTGGTGTAAGAAAAGTGATAGGCTAACATTGTCCTGCAAGCAGCTTTGCCCACTAGGTCATGTTGCTCAGTAAATCCCATTAGGTTATTTTTGACTAATGTGGGAGACTCTTAATATGCTGGAACTGAAACAGAACATGGCTTTGCAATCAGTTCTGAGAACCATATATTTTAGTTCAGTTGCAACACCCTTATGGAGAGTTTGGGTAACGTTTCATCATTTTGGCCCATGAGGCAAGTCAGCTTCCAGTTTCTATTGGTACACATTTCTACCTCTTGTATCTTGTTGTCCCCGAAGTGAGTATTTATTGGCACAAAAGGGTGCAATGTTAGATTGGTTAGGGAACTATTGAATTTTCCTCCTAAGCAATTCTAAGTACACAGGAAGAACAGAAAATCGTTAGAGAGCAAACTGACTTTCACTAAGGTGAATTAGATGTGTTATGGCCACAGATTCACCAAGCAGAGTGGTATAAATGCCACCAAAAGTTCTCTGTTACCACCAGTCCGAACAGACAAAACCAAGCAAAATCCTCAGGTAAAAAGCTCATTAGAAACTCTACGTGACATATGCTGCTATGCCTTCTAGGTGAAGAAGTTTGCAAATAAAATAAAGCCAGCCTAAAACCTGTATGGAAACCTGTTTCCTCTTCTCTCCATATCTATTTAGATATTTGAAAAGAAAGAACTCTGCCTTACTTGGTGCTTAGAAGATTTCATGGTTTTGTTTTTCCCTTTCTTGTAGTCTTTTGAGACTGCTTCACAAGACCTTTTGCATGATAAGACCCTAAGGAAAAATATTGTCCAAGGAGTCTGTACCTGGGCAAGTTCCTGGTGCTAATTAGACCTGGGTGCCTTACTGCTGCTGTGGAGGAGCACACACGTACCACATTTGCAGCCTTCTGTACGTTGGTTCTTCCCATGCGCTGCAGAAGTCAAACTGCAGTGCTCACAGAATTAATCACGTCTAACATTTACCAGTCCATGACAGAAACTATTGCAACAAATATCTGCTAATATGCAAATGAGGCCACTATTGCTTCAAGCATCATTCTGTAATTACTCAGCTGTTTCTCAAGTGTGATTTATTGAATCAGCAATTTATGAAGATGGAGTGGCATAACCTAATTTACTTGTGTAGCTTCATTAATGGTTAAGGGGTAGAAATATGCTTCCTGTCACTTTCACGATAGTATTTGTTACCACTAGAAGTTGATATGGGTTATTTAACTCATCTATGCAAATTCACTTACAGCGTGTTTTGGAATCAGCAGCTCCTCAATAGGCTTGTCTCTCAAATGTTTCATGCAGTATTGCCGCTTGTGGCTTGAGCATTCAGCTTAAAGACAAGCTCTGAGAAAACAGCAACAGCTGGTGTTAAACAAAAAGTAAATGGTTAGATTAATTGAGCAATACCAATATTCGGTAATTAGTGAGGAACTGACTGCATTCCTTGCTATTGTGCCATTGCTGAACATAAAGTTAAATGAAAACTGTATGTATTCTAGAGGCTGAAACAACATATGTAAAAATCAAAATAACTATGCACTGTCATTTTGTTCATGACCAATAATATGCTGGGGATCTGAGTGTTGAAGCCAATCACAGATAATGTTAAACAATCACAAAAAGATGCATAATATATATAGCTTTAATTCTGTTCTTTCAGTTGCTCTGCACTGCTGAAAGTCTCAGCTATAGGAATGGTGGGGGAATGCAGATTAAACTGAAAAGTCATGTCCTACAAATATATATATTTTTTTAAATCACAGAGGTTCTTTTATTTTCATGAGATTGTTCTGTGCTTGATTCCTTTTCCATCACTTCAGTCTTCTAGCCTCTGCTCCAGATGTCAGCAAAAATTA
Source organism: Gymnogyps californianus (assembly GCF_018139145.2). NCBI lineage: Eukaryota > Metazoa > Chordata > Aves > Accipitriformes > Cathartidae > Gymnogyps > Gymnogyps californianus. The sequence goes on along the minus strand of NC_059472.1, from coordinate 53,033,962 downwards.
TTGTTTTCCACAGTTTCTCCATTTACCCCTTACTTCAAATTCTTTGCTTTATCAGTTAATTTTGGCAACATTATCTTGACTTTTTGTGGTGTAGGTTTGGCAAACCTGTCTGTAAATGAAACTCTTCAGGCAAGGTGAAGGATGGCCTCAGAGTATTCTCTCATGATATTGATGACACTTTTATACAGGAAGCTCAGATCTTCTAAGGGAAATCTATCGGTATGCTATCAGGTTTTTCCACCTAAAGTTCTGGGAGCAAGAGTCTTCATGTTTGTCTGGAAGTGACTTACCACAACATATAGGGCACAGCCAGCAGAAGCAAACACACTTAAACTTTAAGGAATTTGTCATTGTAAAACCTGCACTCACAGGATTAAGTTCTAAACAACAAATTTCTTCATGATTTCCCCATCACTTACTTCATTCCAAGAACTGGGCCTTTGATTTACATGAGATAAGTTATAGCTTAAAAGGTTATTCAACAGAAGAAAAGATGGTGGAACCTGGCCTTAATTTAACTAGAATATTCACTTAAAACCTATGTAATTTTAAGAACATACAAAGAAAAGTGACCATGGTAATTAAACCTTGTTATTGCTAAAGAAAACATGAAGTTTTAAAAATACTTGAAATACAGACAACTAGGTAGCATCCAGCATTTCAGACCACAGGTCAGGGGTATGATTATTCCTTCCTTTCTGGCAAACTATTTTAAAACCTCTGACTTAGTGCAAGCAGAAGAAACACTCAGTATTACACACAAGAAAGAGCTCTCTTTTCAAAATGTAGTGTTAAATCACCAGCTGAGTTTGGTACCTAGTTTTAGTGTGTGGGAATAATGACAGCCAACTGCTTAGCCATGTGCAGTGGGTGCTATCCCCTTACAAAAGGTCGGGGAAGATTACAGGATGCCAGTTAATAACGCACGTCTGAAGCAATAACCCTTACAGGACCATCAAAACTGCAATGGTCTGTTGACAACTGTGGTTTGTTTTCTAAATCAAGCACTGACCCTCAGGTTTGTATCATGACACAAGAATAGTACAAGATGGTATCAGAAATACAGGTCCTTTATTTTACCTCTTGTAATTACTGTCCGAGGAGAAAATGGGCTTTACTGATGTCTCAAACAGTAATTTTTCTGTTTTTCATACAGGGTGACAGTGAAAAATGAGGGACAAGGAATTTCCTCAGAAATGTTTTTCCCTTAGAAAGACTTTTTCCTTGATCAGACTGAATGTGGTCATCTGGTAACCACAACTATAAATATCTTTTCTTTACATGATGTTTTGTAGTAGCAACATAGGACTTTTATTGTCAGCACTGAGGAAGGTGGGAAGTGGAAGAGAAATTGAGACGTGCTGGGCCACTGGTTAATGGGCCATACAGTCTCAGGGATATACGAAGAATTGATTTGAGACTGAAACAGAGATAGGAAATCCCCCAAATGCTCTTAAAAACCTATTCTCCCCTCCATTTTTCCTCCTCCCCTTCACTCCTCTGAGTATTTTCTTCTGTCCTTTCCCAATGACTAGGAGAGTGGTGGATCAGAGCTTGGATATCAAGGGATGCAGATCTCTGCCAGGCTCCTCAGTCCCACACAGCTCACCGCCTTCTTACTTGTTTCATGTGTGATGCTTTACCAAATTACAGCGCCAGTTGGGTGAAAGGGCTGGCCTGCCTGAGCTTGGTTCAAATGAGAAACGATGCCATTTGAACGCCAGACCACTTCCTAAAAGAAGTACAGAGGTGCCAGCCGAGCCTTCGCAATCCCCTTCACAAGAGTTCAGTGGACAGGAGAAGGTTAGCAACAAGGGAGGTTGCACTTTGCTCAGTCTTTTCTTATCCAGCTCTGGTTCCCTAGACGATTTGATCCTGTTGGGCACCAGTGCCAACCCCTGAGGGACTCGCTTTTGGGTGGAAACAGCCAGAGAGCAAAATAGTGCTGGGATCTCCTCCAACTCCAGCATCCGCTGCTCAGTTAAGCTTCTTCTCCCATCCACCTGTAAAGTGGGATTGACCAGCACCCACACGTGCAAACACCTGGGCTCCGCTCCAGCACAGCCAGGGAGGGGGAAACACAACCAATTGCAAGGAGAGGGCTCGAGATACTGCTTCAGCCCTCCTCCCGTACCGCTGCTTGGGCAGCGGGCAGCTCAGCCCTGGGAGCTGTAGGACAACAGGACGACAGGCATGGGGCTAACATTGTTATGTGTTACTATGCACAGTGTCAGCATCTAATCATTTTGGCATCCTGCAGAACAGTGGACAATTCAAACTGTGATATTCCTACAATTCCTACAATACCATTGCCTATTATTATTCTGTTCTTAGCTTTGGCACTGGCTTGCCTTGGGAAAATTACACAATCTTTATGCTTCATTTTCCTCCATCAGGAAGCTAATATAATTCTAGAATTACATTACATTACAGTGCTATGGGGACATAATATGTCAAATCCTGAAGCAGAACACCTGCCTCCAAGCAGAACAGTGCTGCATACAGTAGGCTCTGTCTCTTAGTGTTTACTACCTTAGACATCATGCTCCTCACACATAGCTCCTCTGCTACAGGACTCACAAAGCCAGCTTGGATGTCTCTGTACCTACAGTCATCAACCCTTCAACCCTTTTGATTCACAAGTAGATCAAGTTGAGTGTTCGCTGCTGCAGAGGAGATGGATAGGCCCTGAGTCGCAAGACTATGCTTGTGAATGCGAGAAGGCAACCAGATTTGCAATTATCTCCTGCAAGGTCAGTTTACTTACATAAAACCACAAAACCCCCACAGCAGCGTTATGTTACAATCAAAAAAGGGCTTTATTGAAGATAAACTGGTAACAGCTAACCTAGGGCCGTAGGGTATGAAGTCTCAGTGGATGTCCTTGGCTGAGGTAGTAACACCCAGGTCAACACAGTTTCTGCTTGCATTATAGTCTCACCTCCCTCTCCTTTAAACCTTCATCTCAGCTTTTTCACAAACTGAATGGCTGTCAGGCCAAATGTGCTATAGCAGGGCTACCTGTACCCAAATAGAAAGATAGTAGGTTCTTCATCCCACCTTCACATTTGGGTGGGACGTTAGATTTCCTTAAGCTACCTCATCAGAATACCAACAGCACAGTGGTGGATGGTACTGATTTTAACATAGAATTAAAGCACTGCTTTACTTTCATAGAGTGCCTCTAAATGTCCTATATGTGAAACTGAGAAGTCCTCGCCTTCCAGTCTCCTACACAACGTAGCAGATGTACCACTGGTATGAGGGCATCTATCTCTTTAGGAAACCAGTAGTGAAAGAATTTGGCTCCCACCATCACACCTGTGGGCTGCTCATCCTTATGAAATCATCTGAATGGGTCTCCAGCTGCCCTAAAGAATCCAGCAGTAGCTTGAGACTACTTCAAATACACCAAGAGCTATTTGTTGGCAGCTGAGGAGTTTACATTGAAGAGGACTCCTTTTGCATGGACCCAACTCTGATTTTGGTCACACCCAATAAACGTCCAAAGACACTTCACTGGTGTTGCTCTAAGGATATTCCCTCACATTTCCTTGCAACTGGGAAGTGTTTTCTTTTTATGTTCTCTTTACTCAGATATCTCATATCCTTTTATTCTGCTATCAGTAGGCAGGAAGCATTAGGGAAGGAAAAGAAAAGCTATGAATTCATCATTCCTGAGAAAAACACTTTTAGTTTTAGTTTAGAAGCTATTCAGTTCTGTCATGGGATCAATGTCCTACACAGATGGACTGTGCTAGTATGACACTGTGCAGGTCTGGAAAAATCCTCTGCAAAGAGAGCTTTCGAATCCTCCAAATTAGACTCAAATATGCAGCCTGCCACAAATGGCAAATTAAGAAAATAAAGGGTAATACAACATCCAACTAATGAGAACCCTAGAGTAGTGAATACAACCAATTTAAAACAAGGAGTCAATGGCAGTCACAGCTTTAATAATTCTAGAGACATTTAAATTTTGCACAGGGATAGAAAACATCTTCAGGAACTTGTCTTTTATCATAAAAAAATGAAAACCAAAGAAAAAGCCTACTTTTCTCAGTAACAAGGAGAAGTAATAAGAACCCATTCCACTTTCAAAACTAATATAATGGGGAAATTTGTCAACTTCACTTTGGAAATAGGGAAGTAGAGAAAACTGTGCTACATTACACCAACACACATGGAACAGGGCAAAAATTATAATCCAAATCAGAAAAAAGAGGATAATTTACTTCCTAAATACTTAGAAATGATTCCCTGTCTTTCCAAGGTTAGCTTTAAGCAGTGAAAGCAGAACACAGAAAAGCAAAAGCAGAACATGAAAATCTTCCAAATGTCCCATACCTTGTGCATTCCTTCCAGGTATGTGGAGTACCTGGAAGATGCTACCACTTTGAATCAGCATCTTGCAACTCTACTAAGCTGAACGCTAAGCAATGAAATAGAGGATCAGGTCCTCAGCATTTAAGATTCAACGTTTCAAACCTCTTGCCAAATACAGAATTAACTGTATGTTATTAATTACCATATAAGGCTTTCACAAGATACTAAATACATAAGTAAAGGAGACTGGAATTGAATATTTGACAACCATTGAGGGATGCTTTCTCATTTTACCCGTTCTCTTTTGTCTCATTGCCATATTTCAAACTGTATTAATTTTTTATTGCAACGATATAAATAAAACATAGTTTTATGTCAGTGCTAATTCTAATGCTGTCTTGGAGTTCCCATCCTTCAGAGATCTAGTACTATCTCTGAAATATAACAGAGAATTGTAGAAGTTAAAATCATAAATTTTAGCCTCACTTGAACATAAGCTTCAAATCAAAGAGTGAGTTTAAAGAAAAAAAATGCTATGTGTCTCCTTAAACATCCAAGTACTCCCTTCTGCTATTCTCAAATCTTGACCTTCTGGAATAAAGTAGCAAAAACAATGTGCCTTCAGATTGTTAAGTTTTGACAGTCTACCATCTCTAGGTGAACACATTTCATGAAAACAAAACCCTGAATGATTATCCATTCTTTGAGTACAAATAGTTTACATAAAATTAGCATAAAATCACGCTATTTTGTGCAGGTTTTTTTCGCCCTCCTTTCTCATTCTCCCTGAAGATGGTCCTTAGAGCAACTGTCTATAACATGTTTCCCATCTACACTAGCTGTCTTTAGAGTTTTTACAGTGTATGAAATTCTTCTGGAGTTATAAATTTAAGTTAAACATTTGCTTGAGACAAAATTGCCCTTCTGCTTTCTGGGGGAAGGAAATGTAAGTTTCTACTTGGAACTAGCCTGAGATTTTTTACTGTTGTTAATCAAACTGATGGCATTGTTTCCCACAGAGTTAAACTGAGTCAGGCCACCCAAGCTTCTGGCTCTTCTCACACTCACAAAAGAGCCTCTCTATTTATGTGTATCACAGAAGCAGTGATGTAAAGGAGTTTTCTTTGTCGTTATATGCAATTTTGAGAATATCCTGTTCTGAGGACAGTTTGAGCTGTTTAAAATAGAATCAGAATTTAGTCTCAGTTATACCACTGTTAAAAAATGGTCAAAGAAATATTATACACTTATTATAAAACTGACTCTAACATAGTTTTCTTTCTTTGCCAGACGATCCACAATTAAAGCAAACATTTTATAACTAGGCTACACACTGCTATTTCAAGATTAATTTGTGAGAGAACAAGAATTTTATTTTTCAAATTAAAACATTTTAATTAGTACAATATTAGAAATCTATCCCTTCCCAATTAATTTTTTTAATTCATTACTCTGTACTAAATTACTTAAATCCAAGAATCAAGAGGATTTGACCTTCAAGAAAGTAACTTATGTGCTTCTATATTTTTGATACACAATCATAAGTAGCAGAAAATAAAGCTTGTTGATGTTTGCTACCACTATTGAGGACACTTCAGGAACCTTCCTTCTGCTAATCCAGACTTGTTACAATTTTTACTTGAGCAGCTGAGGATATTCAGAATATCATGTACATCTCCAGTTATATAATATTGTAAATGTGAGTTAGTCATATCTGACCCAAGGCCAGTATTCATATTTTATATTTGACAGGAATAGGATTGTTAGCAGAGGGGGATGAATCAAACACATTTTCTCTAAATCCAATAGAAAAAAGAGTGGGATGGTTCTTTTGTTAATGTAGCTGTGTTCCTTTTGAAGCTCATCCCAAAAATTCTCAAAATTAAAGTTAGTCCATGCTCTCCTGATGTTTGAATCAAAGCACTGTATTTGGATTTTTCACAGTAAACGTACTATTTGTTCTATCTACTTCTCTATGCTTATTTTAAGTACACTCAATCATCTGCTTTTGAAGATCCTCTGTAGACTTCCTAGAAGATTCTTCCATTTCCCAGTACTCTTAATTTAGTAAAACAATCGTTACCTGTCAGTATAAGATCCTAAAGAATGTGTTAGATATAAAAATAGAATTGAAAATTAAGTGTGTCCCCATAACACAGAAAAGCCCCTTTGAGCCCAAGACCTCCCTTTGAGAGATATGGTTACTGCTCTTTTCATCAGAGCCTAAACAGGGAGAGATTACCTGCAAACATGTCTTATATATAACCAGAATAAAAAATGAAACATGGACAAAATCACCATGCTCCTCTTCTTTCCCCGCAGCCTTACCCAATCATTCTCTTCCACCTCTGCAACCCAAAAGTAACCCTGATTCCTCAGGGGATACCCCTTCCCTGGCAGGGCTGTGTGAGGAGCTTGCAGAGGGCAGAGAGTTGTGACCACTTCACTCTGCACAGTCTAACAAACCTTTTTGGGTTTATCTAGAACGAGCCCTAGGTGGGATCACAGCTCCCGTCGTTTCCTCAGGCAAAGGGAAAAAGGGAAGGGGAGGTCAATACCTGCCTGGGGCTTGCTCCAGCGAAAAGTGGGGAGGTGGCCAGGACAGGCATCAGCCCCACGAGCCCAGACGTGAAAGTATGGCCTGAAAGCATCTCTTCTTTCTCTCTTGCTTTCTCTTCCTCACATACATATGTGTGTTTGCAAATAAGACCCTAAGAGGTGAGAGACTGTGTACGGGCACTTCCAGTAATCATTGAGGGAGCTTACTCTTTCCAGTGCATATCACATAGCCTTATCATGGGTCATAAAAATAACACATTTATATTTCATACCTCTTCAAAAACTTTAGGCAGGGTCTGGCCTTGTTCCTCCAACAGTAAAACATTAATTAAATGAGACTTTGTACTAGATGTGTCATCGTTGCTGATCAGGAAAACTGAAAAATGCGTTAAAGTTAAAAGTGTATTTCATTTTTAAGTATTTCAAGTATTTTTCCATTTTTTTGATTTTCAAGTATTTCTTATTTAAAAAGTGCATTTCGTTGCTTAAATTTGTTATGAACGTTTAAACCTATTGATATGTTTGACATCTGACCACTTTACCCTTATTTCTGTGATAAATGATAAAAGGTATTTGAACTATAATTATATTTTAAAAGTTGGTTTTGTTCAGGTGCTCTAATTGGTAATCTATCTTAATAATATGGAGCAAATACAGACAATATACTTTAAAGACAAAATCAAATTGGTATTTTTGCTGGCAACTTTACAGGAAGAAACAAACTCCAGCCTCTTTCACATTTATGCATAGGTTTTCATATTTACTATGCAAAAAGTGCAAGCATCTGGACAGATAAAGAGGTCCTCAGAAAGGAAGTTTCATTTAAAAAAAAAAAGGAAATTTATTGGCAATTGTAACCAAAAGCCACGCTCTGCTGACCTTTCCACTGTAACTGGTCTGTGGTCTATGCTCTGACGTTTTCTACCAATGCTATTCTCCTTGTTGTGTTAATATTGAGTGTCAAAGGGGAACTGATATAGCTTTTGCCATATAAAAAGAGGGCACCAGAACTTATATAATGTTCTTCTCTCTCCCCCACAGTGTATCATGAACGATGTAAGATGTGTGAGAAGCAAAGAGCCTGAAGCATCCTTCATGTAAAATTAATTGAAAAAAGGGCCAGCAAAGACAAAATCCTGTCATTATCTCCTAGTAAAAAAAATGCAGATATTACCAATTTAGAGCAACTGATTACATCAAGAACTTCATAATTATCCTGTGCTTAATAAATCATACTTTCATCTCCCTGTCCAGTATGGCACCAGTACATATTGCAGCAAATTATAAGATGTATGATACAGGTGAAAACCAGAATACAAGTGAAGGGTGAATTGCTTGAGGTTTCAACACGCTTGTGAATTAAAGCACAGATAGACATTAGTTTAAAGCCCACAGGTCCTCCTTCAGTGTTCATTCCTCGTCTCTCACACCTTGCTTTTCTCCCTGCTGAGTTATTTCACATCCAGTCTGGGCAAGCCTCTGTTTTTGACCCAGTCACACACAAAGATGAATGGATTGCTGTCTGCTTTGGGTTAAAGAAGGCTGTGCTGGACACAGACATTTTGCAGTTGCAGTTTCCTGTTCTTATTCCTGCTATTAGCCTTGTTTTCCACCACAGACGTGGTTCTTCCCCTGTGTGTTTCTTCCTGTGGTCATCTATGTTGCTGAAAACTAGGATTAGAGGTGAATTGAGGAAGCTGGGGCCTGACAGACTGCTATCAATCTCAGCTGTACATGTCTGGTACAAATGGCACCATACTGGGCTGCCCTTTCTACAACTAGCATCCTTCCCAGATTCAAGGGACACCTCCTGAGCGAATCTCCTAATGACTCCTTCTGCTTCGTCCTTCCTTCATGAGCTCATACCACTTCAACACTCATACAAAGGTTTCAGGAGAGTTGTTCTGGTGAAAATTTAAAACCTGCTCTCTGTGAATGTCTGGTAATGCTTCTTCCCCTTTCAGCTATCATTCCTGTGTTCGTATATTGATTACACATATAGTCATGAAACTCACATATCCAGAGTAAACCCTAGTAGCTGTCAGGGGTTTGTCTTACTAGAGAAATTTATTTTAAAATTTAAGTAAATAGTCAAATACAAGTACCACAGGAACCACTGAGATCCAGTGATAACTTGGTATGCTTGGAGGAGTTTTGCTGCTCAGTGTTGGGATACTTTGGTGTTATCGATGGTAATTGTTAAAATGATAATGCTGGCTAGCAGTGGTTGAGCTATGAATCTACAGTCATAGAAAGAATTGGTTTTAATTTGCAGTAGAAGAATGATTTGCATGTTCTCATCTGTGTTATAAAATGTATGAGAATAGAATAACTAAACTAACTTGCAAGTGCAAACAAAAATGCTAGTACTTAAGTATCTTTTCTGTACACATTACAGTGAAGAAGAGCAAAGTACTTTATAAAATTAACAGCAAATATGTAAGGTTTGTAACTTCTCTATAGTGCATAGGTGGGGGAACCAATCATAAAAATAAGTCAGAAAATTGTACTTGAAGTTACATAAAGTTTGTGTATCATAGGCATACAATTCATGGACCAAATTCACATCTCTTGACTCAGCTATTTGTTCAGGTAATGAACTTGCTGCCTGTTTTATAAGGAAAACATCTGAGTAGGAAAATGCAATGAAAAAAGCTTTTCCTTTACAAATGATCATTGCTTCTTACACAGATACTTATTAAGTCATTAAGTGGATTTTTTTTTTTTTTTTGTAAGGAGTCAACGTTCTGCTGTTTTGAAATACAGTGACAAGATAATTGTAAATCCTAAGCCTGAAATAGAAAACTGAACATGAACTCAGCATTAAATCATTGTATATCCTAGACTGCTAACAAGCTCTATAGCACCATGACAAGTATAGATGAAACATGCAACATCTAATTCATCGCTTCAGTACTTACAATAAATATGCCTTTAATCTTAAACTGTTTGTAGTAAACACATAATGTGACAAATAATGCTATAAACTTTTATCTCCTGGGAGGATACAGATTTCAGACAAAGTTCTCAAAGAAAATCCGTGCATTAAAACATGTTTTGTACAAAATACATTGATCACATACCAGAAAAAGAAAAAAAAATGTGTATCTGATACTTCGTGATGTTATTTCTTAAGACCCGGGTCTTGTCAAAGGATGCAACATGGGTTTTCATGGCTGTTTAGGGCCTCAGTGAAGTCAATGGGGTTGTACGTGCACCCTTAAGCCCTATGCAAAATCCTAAGCACCGCAGATTGCAGAATTCATGTTTATGGATTTGCCTCCACTTTCACATATTACTAACTGAAATTGTTATGTTTTATAGCATGACATGAAACATCTGTTTGGGTGTCATTAAGTGTCCTTGCATAGATGAATAAGTTTATCTGCATGAATAGTAAAATGACATACAGAAAAAAACAAGAATTGAAATGTCATGAATAATTGCATTTTAGTTTATTTGTTTCATTTTTACTTAAAGCTGTTTTACAGTAATGCACAGATCTTTTCTACAATTACTGGCTTTTGGAATGAAGATAAAATTCTATTTTATGACTTTCCAGTGTTCCTCACTTTATGTGTTTGAAATTATCCCATTTTGCTTCTCAGAATTAAATGAAACAATGCAGTTAAGAGAAAGGAAATACAATAGAGTCGGGTCTCCATAAGGGAACACAGTGAGGGAGGATTCATTGATGGTGGGGTTTTTGCCTGGCTTTATTCAAGCTGACAGGAGACCTTAGGATCAAAGGCAATACTAAATATTAATGAATGCAGGAGCCTCAGAAAAGGAGGTGAGAGGAACTGATTGTCAGCAGCTCAAGACAGAAATGAACTCAGAAGGGAGTTGAAGACACAGAAACTACAGTAGACAGTAGCTTTGTTTGCAAGCCCAGAAAGGAAAGCAAACATGGCTGATGGGAGTGGGCCAAAACTTGCAAATAAAGACCAAGAGTTAGGAAAGATATGAATATACAACCTTTTTTATCATTTTGTTATGTGTAAAATGTATCTTTGTGTGAATAAAAAATTATATGAATACATTTACAATTGTGTGAATAAATAAATTTGAGTGAATAAAACAAAACTTCATTTTGAAAAAGCCAGAGAAATGCAGGTAATATAGATTTAAAACATAGCTTGCCCTATAATCTGGAAAAGGAAACGGGAGGTGAGTCCAAAGGAAGTATATCTTACCAAAAAGGAAAAGTCTCTAAAAGAGAAAGATATATTTACAAAAGCCTAGATAAGAATAAAAATATATAAAGCTTCCAGAGGAGAGAAAGCAACCAGAACTGAAGAATTTGGGCACCTGAAAGTTGCAGAAAAAGGGGAACTAAAATAAGGAAAAAAGATTGTTTGGTATGTAAAGCTAGCAGCTGAAAACAGAAATACAACATTAAGAAGGCTCCAAATAAACAATGACCCAGGGAGAGGCAAAGAGAGTAGGGCTAGAGAGAAAGTATCCTGACCACAGAGGGGAAAAAGGACAGTGAGTGTTGGTTTTGAGAGATGGGGTGATGGCTTTACACTGTGTATAGCTCTCAAGACACAGCAAAATGGATCTGACTGAATCAGGCAAATGGTACTTTTTAGCATCCCTGCTGCATCTAGACCCATTCTGTCCCAATGACAAAAGATGAGGGGTGTTTGGTGAACGGACTGGAGAGAAACAGGCATTTTCTAATAAGTGCATAAAGGAAGGAAGGGAGAAGATGGGTGTTTTCCCCAATTCCATTATCAGACTACTAGTACTGGAACTTGTTAGGAAATTTTGTCTGAAATATTATTTTACTTGAAAATTTCAATCAGTCAAAAATGGAACTTTTCATGACAACAAACTAGTCCTGAGGAATGGCACAATTTCCGAAGAGATAAAGGCAGGGAAAAAAACAAAATTTTTAGAAAATCCAGGAGGTCCATGGGTTGAACTAGGTGATAGTCAACCATGATGTACAAAGCATTTTCATATTCATTCCTCCACATATTTTCCTTAACTACTATTACCAATCCTGCTACTGATGCTCCTGTTTTAAATATGCACATGTATATGAAAGGAAAAGCTGATAATGGCTATTAATCAGAAGTTATAAACTGTAGAAAATTAATAAGCAATAGCAAATTCTGAAAGAGAAATCTGTCACTTGGAGTGTTAAGAGTAAGGACAAGTCTTTTCAAGGAAATTTTCCCTATACTAAATAGAAATGAACTACTGTCAAGAATAGTGTGGAAAATTCAAATTTTCCTATAAATATTTGTGTTGAACATTTCATGAAAAAAGCCACATGACACAAATTATGAAGTGGTCTCCATTACAGCAGTAACTAGGGAAAATGCTAAATATCAGTGAGACATTTTGAAATTACCATGTAGATACATGTTGTTTCTAGAAATGTTACTAGAGCTGGCTCTGGAGCATTGGAATTTGATTTCAGCAGGTCCTGGGACATGGCAGGCATTGTGGTAGATTGGAAGAAAGCTGCCATTGCAACATGCTCTTAAAAAGTGAGAGGGACTGTGAAAATTACTGTAAGATTATCAGTCTCACAGTGGATCCCAGATAAAATAATGGAAGAAATGACATGAGAATTAACTATTAAACAGTTTAAAAAGTGAAATGCATTAAGAGTGGTCAGCTCAGGTTTAAAGAAGGTGGTTCTTTATAAGACAACATGTTGTTTTCACCTCTCGAGCTATGTCAATGGGGCAGACTGCCTGATGTGCTAACCTCTGAGGAGCAGTTCAGCTGCCCTGTCCTGAGCGGACCAGCCCTCCCCTGCCCAGAGTTGCTCTGCTCCCCTCCTGCCCTCCCTCCCTCCCTCCTGCAGCAGCAATCCTTACAGCCACACCAGTCCCTCACAGCAGCAGGACCAAAATCTCCCATTCCCTAGGCCCTCCTCCAGCTCCTTGTCCCAGCACTCCTTTTACCTTCCCACACCATATTTTCTCGTTCCTCCCCACTCTGACCCTGCCTGCAAGCCCTTCACACTTGATAAATGCACATGGAAAAGTTGTTCCTTCCCTCTTTCCTCTCAAATCAAACAACCAGGCATCACCTCTAGGCATTTTTGTCAAAATTTGGAATGACAAATCAAAAGTTAACCCAGTGACTGCACCTCAATGTCAAAAATGCAAGCAACAACTTATAGTGAAAATCACATTCAAACCTGAACCATAGAAAGAAATGGCACAATTAAGGCACAAGAGAGAATTAAAGAGAACTACCAGCAGAGAACAGCTCACCAAATTGATTGTGTTTCCTTGGCTGCTGCTGTAGGTTTGCTAAGACTTCTGGAAAAGGGGAAGACTGAGTTAAGGAGACACCACTGTATCACAATTTTCTGTTATCTTAATTTGAAACTCACACCCACCCTATCCTGAAAAGATTTTAAACCCTTTAACCTGAAGCTTGCTGAGACCTCACCATTTTAAGGTCTGTAACCTATGTTTTAAACACAGCTGAGTCAAACAAGATACTGGTTTTGGTCTACTTTTCTTTTGACTTTAGGGCCTAGTATGTTCATTGCAAAAATGTCTTGCAGAGTGTTGGCTGATGTGAAAAGAGTTTTGGGGTTTACATCCATGGTATTAACACCCAGTTCTCCTCCAAATGTGCACAGAGCCCAGGGGAGTAAGGAAATTCTCCACTCAGTCATTTGGGTTCTGGTTTCACTTAGCCATTCAGTTTTTTCCTTGATAAGGTCCAAACGGCCGCCTCAGATACCTGAGGCCGCTCATCAGTGCTCTTCTCTTTACAGCTTACCAAACAGATGATCGCCTGTATGTCCAGCTGACAAGAGCTAGGTACCAGAAGGTACTCCTGGCAGTACCTTCTGCCTCCTCTTTCTGACAGACTAAAGAAGGAAAATTTTAAGTGGAAAGTGAAAAAAAAACCCACTTAATTGTAAAAACATAAAGCAACTGAGCTGACAATTCACTTGGAGGATAAATGTGTAAATCTGGCCTGCTGCTGACAAGAGGAGGCCAATACATACATAAGAATCAAGAGAGCAACAACTTTCTGCACTTTTTGGATGCTTGTGTCTTTAGGCCCAGGTCTCAGTCCTGTTAGACCCTCTAGGAGTGATTCTCAGAGTAATAACATACAGTCCTGTGTGAACAGGGGCATTGGTTTTATTATTACCCATTTTCCTTATTTTTTAATTCATGAAAATACAATGTATATTTTGCCACATAACCTGTGTCAACATGATGAAACTCATTGCTTAAAGCTAGTAACAAAAACCCATGTCGACATCCATCTGGATTGAGGTTGTGTGCGCATTTGTTACCTTCTGAATTGTTTTAACAATCTTACTAATGAATAATAATACGTATGAATGAATGTATAATGCAATCATCCATATTATAATGAATTCATTAAATTATTTACAATCATGTAAACAACCTGTTCTTCGTTACCAGTATAATTGTAATATATGTCACTATGTTATATTGTTACCAATATAAAGTGAGTTCAACAAGGGGAAGTGCAAAGTCCTGCACCTGGAGAGGAACAGCCCAATGCACCAGTACATGCCAGGGGCCACCTGGCTGGAACGCAGCTTGGCAGACAAGGACCTGGGAGTTCTGGAGGACACCAGGTTGAACATGAGCCAGCAATGTGCAGAGAAGGCTAATGATATCCTGGGATGCGTTAGGAGGAGTGTTACCAGCAGATCAAGGGAGGTGGTCCTTCCCCTCCACTCAGCACTGGTGAGGCCACACCTGGAGTACTGGGTCCCGTTCTGGGCTCCCCAGTACATGAGAGACATGGACATACTGGAGAGAATCCAATGAAGGTAATTAAGGGACTGGAGCGTCTGACATAGGAAGAGAGGCTGAGAGAGCTGGGGCTGCTCAGCTTGGCTCAGGGGGAGTCTCATCAATGTGCCCAAACACCTGAAGGGAGGGTGCAAAGAGGACAGAGCCAGGCTCTTTTCAGTGGTGCCCAGTGACAGGACCAGAGGCAATGGGCACAAACTGAAACACAGGAGGTTCCCTCTGAAGATCAGGAAACACTTTTTCACTGTGAGGGTGACCAAGCACTGCCACAGATTGCCCAGAGAGGTTGTGGAGTCTCCGTCCTTGGAGATATTCAAAAGCCGTCTGGACATGGTCCTGGGCAACCTGCTGTAGGAAGCCCTGCTTGAGCAGGGGTTTGGACCAGATGACCTCCAAAGGTCCCTCCCAACCTCAGCCATTCTGTGATTCTATGTTATGGTCAGTGTCACACTTACTATGAGGAAACAAACTTCTGTTCTCAAAACTCTTCCACATTTGGAAAAAAAAGAAGAAAACTGAACTGTGCAGTAGCTCACAGAGCAGAGGTTGCTGGTGAGGGGAAAACGAGTTGGGTCCGGGGCCAGGAGCAGGAATGACTGCTTCCTTTTACTGCACAACACCTCCACAAGGATTTCACAATTTGCTCTAGTATCTTTGCTTGGGTAGGCAGAGAAATGCATCCTAAAATCTTTCACAGAGCTCTGTGGATATAAAGGGACATTCAACATAGAGTAGTTGAAGTGTGCTGACCTTACACTGGTGGAAGCGTCTGGTTTTGTCATACTTAAGAATCAGAGAAAGTTAGCTTCAAAAACAAGTTATTTTTGGAGGCTGGAGAGCAGTGTTCTGACAGTGCCACTGGAAACATGGTGCCTGAATGCTGGGTGAACTCCCAGGTGCCACTGCACTCAGTGGCAGTTGTAGCTATGTGCTTTATTTCACTTTTTGCCCTTACAGAGGTTCACTGTAAGAAGGACATCTCCAAAGTAAGCATGATGCCCGGAGTACCGGTTTTAGGGGGCGAGCAGGTGCACCGGCGGTGCAGCTGGGGGATGCAGGCAGATGGCAGCTCAGCAGCCCACCAGCACCCACCTTTTGTCCTGGGCTGAGCAGGTTACATCTGTTATACATCCAGTCGACAGTGCGTTGTGCTGCCAGCCTATTTGTATGTAGATCTAAAGGTCTGAGGTATCTTCAGTTTATGCTATTGTATCACCATATGCTGACGTTTGCCACACAGCTGGTGCATGTTCATTCACTGAGGAGGCAACCGAGAGCTGAATCACAAGCATCCTCCAGCCATGGATAGCTTGGTGCAGCAATTAAGCCAGAAGTTTATTTATGTGATTCTGAGATCATCATCAGCCTTAATCTACTGTACCTGACTGTAATCAGAGAACCCAAGACAAATGTTGTGCAGGTGCTGCTCTATAACCAAAGTTACAAATAAAGCTTCAATACTCATTAGTTTATTAGAAGAGTTTTTCTCAGAAAGAATTTCTTAATTTCTGGTTCCCTCAGATAATACATACAAACTCTGACAAGATTTTGTGAATAGAGGCATAATTTACAGCTAAATGATAATTAAGGGAGTTAAGACTCATCTGACAAGAATGAATTGACAGAAATGAAAATATAATTTTATCAACTATACAGTCACAAAGCCTCTTCCAGTTACCCATGTGAGTCAGATGTTGCCACCGATTATATTTTCATTCATTACCATTACACCTTCTTTCTCCCTTGAATCCCTTTGTCTGGTTCCTAAGCAACCACACCAAGGCTCCTCTTCAGAGAGAGCCTATATTCATGACCCCAAAATGGGATTCCTCTAGGTAGATTGGAAATGGTCCTGAGAATTTCAAATGCCTGCCACAGGATCTCATCGGGAACTGAGTACCTCACATTAAAAGCTTAAACCAGCGACACCAACACTCAGAGAGAAACTAATTCCAGAGGCTTTTCCCAGATTATGCAATGGATATAACTGCATCGGCTGTTTAGCTATCTGCTGTAGCTTAACTTTGCGGTCTCCCAGACTAAAAATGACAACTCATTTATTTATCACTTACTTAGTAGATACGATCATAGCCACTCAGCAAGTGGCTGTTCAACTGAATGCTAGCTGTATAGAAAGGCAATTATTTTAATGATTGTTGAGGAGGCAGGATTATTAAAATCTTTACTCCGAAGCTGTCAATGGTTGCCAGTTAGGATTTGGAATATTTACTTTCATTCCCCATGTCTCAGTTTGTTATCTAAAAGTGAAATATAATATTTTCCTACCTAAAAAAGATTGTATTAATAACTGCCCATGAAATTCTTGAAGTTTCCTAAACAAAAAACAAGATGCACATGAAAAAAATACAAATGAGAAATGTTAGCAATAGGATAACACTTGATCTTTTTGATTCTTTTTTTGTAACGCACAGATTTCATGTTAGGCAAGAATAGGCTAATTTAGTCTCCTTTTTCTAACAATGAACTAATAATGAAATGAGTTTTGCTTTGAAAAGCTGGTAAGTAAAGTACTATTGACCGTGACAGGAGAGGGCAGAACCTAGCATTCATGGGCTCTTTTTTCCTTCAAAAATACTCTATATGCTAAATGCCAAAAAAAGTGTTAGCACTTCTGAAGCAAGTGACTCCCGACTGTAGATTCTTCCACCTTTCTGGAACAAGAAAAGCTGTCATACTTCCACTTGGAAAGGGGAAAAAAATCTTCTGTTTCCAAGCATACATCCCAAAGCCCATGTCTGACAGCTTCAGAAATGTCTGTTACCAGTAAGGTCATGTGCATTCTCAATAAATTTATCTGATTGTCATGAAGCTTCCTAAGGTTTCAGTAGTTTCTCTAAGACATAAACATTCCTCAGATTTTAATGGACTTCCTGTAATATCATAGAACAACATTTGGTCTTAGAAACCAACGCCGGTTGGCAACATGGTCTCAGACAAAGAAGAAACTGCTTGCCATGGCAAAGACAGCATACAAAATTTTGGAAAGAATGGACTTTTTTCAGCAATTTTCTCAATGGCATTTCAGAAAGACACATATTGGATTTCTCTTTTCCCTTCACTTCATGGAAGGAGATACTACATGTGAATTTGGACTAATACAGATTGAGGAGTAGTAGTAAATGTAATTTTTTCTAATAGTGTGTGTCTTCGTAGCCTTTCTGAACAACAAAGCAATAAGGAGGAAGTGTTTATCCTCTTTATTTTACAATAAGGATTCTTGATGCCTTGTTGTTAGTGTGGTTTTCAGATTGGTGGTGAGTATATAATTGCTGTAATACTGTCTATAGTGTTTTTCTATAATATTAGTTTAAAGAGAGATAGAAAAGCCTTTTAGGCTCTGAAGTTTCAACTGAAAGTTAATTTTCCTTCTTTTGTCTTGGTCCGCAATCTTTGCATTGAATGATCTTTTCTCTCTCTTTTTCATTTCAGAGCCTTGAATGTTTTTTTAAAAAAAACCAACTATCCATCATTACAGATAATATTTCTCTCCACTATGGGGCTTCTGGTTTTGGCCCTTATCCAGATTTGTGTTTCTGTTATTCCCTGATCTAAATATTTTCTTTATTAGTCAGCTGAGGTTGGTGTTCCCGTGAATACAGTATCCAAGTCTATATAGTTTTCCCTGGCTAGACAGATCAGCTTATTTCCTTTTGTAACCAATCTTTTACCACTGCAGCCAAGAGAAGTTTTGCTGTTGTTTTTATAGGAAATAGGTTTCAGCCAATTATTTTGATTTCAGTGTCATTTAGCTCCACTTGTCCTTTAATACTATATGTGGGTAGGAGAACCTCCAATTCAAATGCAGCTGCCTCTAATTATCTATGACACCCAACTTATTGACTTATATTTGCTTTGATAATGGCTTTCTATATGTCCTTGGTATTTTGCATTTCCTGAAATATCCAGATTTGTTTAACAATGCATCATCTCCTTTTGAGATGTTTGGCTACCACACTGGAGGATCTAAGATTGATCTATCACTTACGGTTCTTTCAGGTATTTCAGTTTTCCACATTACTCTTCAAATCTCTCACTGTCTAAGAAGAAATGTAAATCAGCCCGTGTGGAGTACCAAGTGAAGGCAGCAAGATTGCTTCAGCAAGCCAAGCTATTTCTGAAATCCCTACACCACATTACATTGTACCACATTGACATTTCCTACATAACCAAATACAGCAACACAACTCTTTTTTTTTTATCCATGCTTCAATCAAAGTCATGCCACCTCCAAAAATGAAAACATTACAAGGGATCTGGATCCCATGATCTTAGTAACTAAATAGAACACATCCCTTTGAACCTCAGGAACAAAAACACTTATTCCAACCCCATTATCTTTATATCCACCACCAGGTTTCATTATTCCCATCCCAGGGTGCATAGTTTTCAAGTTCGTGTGAGCTGCACACTGGCTACCCACAGCACATGCTCCCTGGGGAGGCACAAGGATGGGAACCCGGGGGGTGCTAGGGTGGGAGGGGGCCACAGCACCCCATCTTTCCACAGGAGGCTGGTCCTCATCTCCCTGGGCTCTGCCTTCAAACTTACATTCTCCAGGAGACAGAAATTCAGATTATCCAGTCACCAAACACTTGGACAATCATACCCTCAGCACTAAGGGGTAGCCCCAGCACGGGAATCTCACCAAAGCTGCCCAAGAACAGCGGTATCCTGACGCTGCTGGTTTTGTGCTACAACTGCCAGCAGTATCTATCTGTCCCCTCCATTTTTTTGTCAGGATCTTGAATCTCCTAAAATCTGTCTAAGGACTTCTCACTTCCTGCCACTCCAAGTCTTTTTTCTCCCTTTCACGTATTACCCAAATCCAGCTTCCTCATATTGCTCAGTTTCAAAATCTGCTGCCGGGGCAAGGCTTTGCACAACCTCCTTTCTCGGGAGTTCTGGGTCTGCAGAACTAGGAAAGCTCAAAAACGTAAAAGTGGTTACGTTTAATTGGGGCAGCCAGGTTCCAAAGCAAAATGTATGTAATACACGGAAAAATGTGATAGCTGTGACAAAGAAACAAGGACAGACATTTTAGGCTCCTTAATCTCTTCCTGCTTTTGAGTGAGAATAGTTCTTTCTGATGCTCATGCAAGAAATGTGCAGGAAACATCCAAATGTCTTATTTTACTAATTTTTAATGTTAATGAGAAAAATAATTTTTTCTACTTATAATAAAGTCTGCTTTAAACAGTAAATTAAAAAGGACTGCAGCTGCTAAGGTTATTATGAAATAATAAGGTTATTATGAAATATGTTTTGACAATTTGCACTTTATGTAATGCTTTGTGCTATTTTATCTCTATACTTATGTGTCTCTTCTATGGATGCATAATTTTATTTGTTTATTTGATTAAAAAATATTACCTTTTATTACAGTATTCACACCTGAAGAGATTTGACAGCTCTTGCACTATTTAATTTCTTTGTTATACTCCAGAAAATGGTACAGTAGATTTCAAAATTAACTAGACCTTAAGACAGAAATGGAGATGGCAAATTTGAAATCCAGGTGCTGGATTGTTTTAAGTACTCACCGCTCCTGAATCACACTGCTTTCTTTAGCTATGTAACTATCATAAGCATAACCATGCACTACCAGTATTTGGTTAGCTGAGAGACATTCAGCTTTCATCCAGGCAGTGTAGAAGGGACAGTCAAGAAAGGATTTTTCTAAGGGCACAATACCAGGCAGTGATACTAGGCTTTATGATGCCAGGCATGGTACCCTGCAACTAAGGTGTAACATAAGATGTAAATGAAATGATGTAATGCTTGCTTACTGGAGAAAATCCTAGCACATTTACTTAACATGCAGCCTACCAACTTGGCTAAATTTCATGTTGGAGTTCCCAGCATTTTGCCCACCAGGACAGACACCCACGGCGTGGTTAAACACCATTCCACTTCCCAGACTCCACTGAATACTGGGAAATGTATGACAGAAGGCAGATTTCACTGAAATATGAACTGCCTTTCCCTCATTATAACAAGTTGTTTTGTCTACATGTAAAGAGGTGAGCAAAGTAATATGTTGCTGATAAATATAATTCATGATCCTAACCATGTATTTTCTTCTGAGGTACATGCAAGGACCTCTTAGGTGATGTGAAATATGTATTCCAAGCGAATCCAATGAGTGGACTGTTCCCATGTTGCCTATATCTCGCATGGGGGACATGCATGGAGGAGACAAATGGGATGTTTACTTCTAAAAATGCAACTCCAGGAAAAGTGTTTGTTTAAAATGTATTATTTTGTAAACACAAATGTGATTTCATAACCCCTTACCTCCAGAAGAGTAGAAAACAAGGTTCAAATTAAAACAATGCCTTCTTCCAAATGGGAAAAAAAGAACATATATTATATTCTTTATTATATTTTTATCAAAATTAAAATTTCTATTTTTGGAAGACTGGAGGAGTAAAAAACTTTATGAGCACGATCTTCTATTGGGATTATAGCAGTCAATTTAAGATCTGTTCATTTTTATGGAGTATGAAACTAGAGGAATTTTAGCTGGTCATTGTAGGGGTCTAACAGTGCCTACTCCTGAGAAGAGACTCCTGAGAAAAAAACTTTACAAACCTGGACAATCTCAGGCTGTATTTTTCACTTATTAGTACAAAAGCAGTCCTAGCTCCTGGGAAGCTCAGAGAGAGTTTGTAATGTCAGGCATGCAGTACCTTTTTCAACAATCTGGAGAGGAGAAACAATGTGATTTGGCTTGTTTAAGTATTTTCCTTTATTAGTGATTCATTTGTCTCCTCCCACACTTCCAGCACAATGCATTTTCTCTCTCTTGTTTCATTGCTTGAAAGAAGTGGAAAAGTCACTTCGTCCAAGCACAAATTAACTGAGTGACATGTTTGGCTTTTTTACGTAGTGTAAGTTTTCGCAAAATTCCCATAACTATACATGCAGCCGAGCAAAAAAATTCTGAAAGATTTGTCTTTCTTACTAGCATTAAGATCACCCCTAATTGCTTCAGTCAGGTTTAGAAAACCCAGGCTTGAAACAATGAACAGATATTTTTCTTTTAATTATTTTCTTTAATAAATAAAAACTATTAAAATCTGTAGAAGTAATGTTTTAAAATGTACAAAAAACCCCACAGTATTCTCAAATTTCATAGAAACAGCTGGATTTCTTCTCATTTACCTTGTACCTCCAACTGTGTAGCTTCGCTGAATTCAGCACACTTATGCTACCTGTCAGAGGAAAAAGATCCAAGACCAATTTTTTTGTGTGATGCATGCAAATACTACTAAAAATGCAAATTTGTTAATACAAACCCCATTTCTTTTCAAAATTCTTTAGTAAAAATGAGAGGAAAGAAAAAAATGTCTCACAGATGGGAAAAAATATTTTAAAAGAGTTCATAGAAAAATTCTTGGATTTTCACTTTTCAAAGAAAAATCAGGACAGAAGTTCTCACTGAAATATTTTTTTTTAATATTTGCTATGCCAGCAATCTCTCCTTTGAAATCTGACCACAATAATTTGCATTGAAGTGTTCATTACTTTACGCAAGCTCAGCAAATATTGTTGCCAGCTTTCTGACTCAATTAAGAAAGCAAAGGATTATATACTGCTAGGAAAATATGTCTTTGCTTTCTTGATAAATCTTACTAGTTTAAAATTGCTGGCATCTGCTTAGTAGGTTAATTTCTAGATGACTTGTACAGTCTGCAGAGATTTTGAGAGGCATAACTGGCAGCTTAACGACTGATAGGAAATCAGTGAGGTTTAAGGGCAAATAGAATTGGGCAAAGAACTGGGAGTGTGTGCTGAGGGAGGGAGGGGTTGCACCACTGGCAACTCCACGAACAGGAACGGGACAGTCATAAATGATTGAACAAAATGCTTTGCTTGACATTTCATTTTCTTTAGTGCATTTTTAAAAATGCAAATTTTTGAGTGAAAAATCTATTTTGTTGTTGTTGTTGAGGCATTGCCAACCTCCACCCCCAGGACACTTAGAAGCCAGAAAGCTTATGTGCCCCTCAGAAGCTGAAACACATAATCACGACGCAATAAATCGCTCCAAAGGCCAGGCCTGAGAAGGTCCAGGACAAGGCAAAGCACGCAAAATATGGGATACATATTTTGCCTTCACCCTGGCAGCAATAAAAGCTGATCCCAGTCTGGATGGTTGCTTGCATTTGCTGCACAAAGGTGGTTAGCGAGGATACATTCCTGAAAGTTCAGTAAGATATTTGTGGCTTGCTGAGCAACTGCTGGGTGAAATTCCGTGATTTGTGCCGTGCAAGACTCCAGACTAGATAATCGCAATGGTCGCTTCTGGTCTTAAAATCTATGAATTTTTGAATAAAATAATTTAGATAAATGTGAGCTGAGGGAAAACCTTTCTGTCTGCCTTAGCTTAGTGACTCTATTGTCTGAGCTATTCAAGGGAAATGGAGTAAGCAGAATGCAATGACTGAAACAAATCGTTGATATAACTTTTATGACATCTGTATGGAAAATAACATATACTGTCAGTTCTGTCACTAACTGAAGGGGTCAGTAGGGATGGATGTACACGTTGGTGCACTCATTTGTTTTCTTTATAAAAGTATTTTAAATGGGAAAAGCAGATAGACAAATCATTAGAAATATCATTCAAACCTCATTAAAATTTTGGGGAAAAAAAATGCTTAACACTGAACATTTTCCCTTGAACATTCTAGAGTGCAAAAGATCAAATTCTATATTGTGCATGTTATTTCAAGGAGTTGATATGGCAGTTGCCACGGTAACAAGACTTTTTTAAAAGCTAAAATAAAGGATGTTGCTGACATGACCCCTCGTAACAATAACTCACATGACTGTGGGATTCAGGAAGATAAGATAATCTAGAGAAAAAAAGCAACTGAAAAGAAAAAAAAATGCTAGAATTGCGTCTAATCTTCTAAAGAAGTTTCTTCTCTCTTGTCTAGCAATGAAAATAAACACATCTCACAAATTCATTCCAGAGTTGTAAGCGAATATATATGTCTGCAGTTACTATTTTACTGATAATAAGTAACCAAATACCACGATATTTTCATTTAAATATATATGGTACTTCAAGTAAGGATCCATCCTATTTTCACAGCAGAACTGATTTTTTTGTTCAGCAAAGGTTAGGAGAGCTGCAGAGCACCGCAAGGGGAGAAGGGTCCGCAAGGGTGTGTATCCCTTGATAACAGGAGCCTGCCACGTACTGCAAGACACGAGGGAGTTTGAGGTGCATAAGACTACAACGATGGCACCAAGCTCTGCAGTTGGGCAGAGAGCACACATCGCTCTCCCTGTGAGCGTGAACCCCTGGTGCAGAGGAGCAGAAATAAATCCCTCCTCTGCGACTAGGTCCCCGCCTGAGGGCTGTATCCAGTACTGGGGAAACAGCAGTGTTGACCTCTACTGCTGACAGCAGATTGGTCTTATTTCCTACTCTTTCTTCCATAGATGAACATTTACCTGAAAGCCTGTTCTGCCACCGCTCGTGAAGAGTTTACAATCTGTTAGTAAGCAACCTGTAGATGTTGCAAGAAGACTATAGTCAAAGAAGTACGTGATGAAATACAGCAGAAAGCATAGTACTGTTACCAATAAGAAAGTTATTAAGTCCGCATGTCTAAAGATCACCTATGACAACCAATAGCAGTTGCACTAAGCATTCATAGCAATGCCCAGAAATATGTCATCAAAGCTTCATAAGCCTGTTATGGATGCACAGTCATAGACTGGGACAGTGAAATCTGTGAGATGGGGCAGCAGCCACGCAGCCCCTCGACCCCCAGCCTCATCAGGGCTGCAGGCAGCCCTCCTCTCTGACCCAGGCGCCTTTCCTGGCTGCAGGAATCAGCAATAAGGTTTGCTAGCAATCCCCAATGTTTTGTTGCCTTGATGGGTAGGTAGACTCCTCTTCTAAGATTCCTTCTCTTTTGATTCATTTTGATTAAGATCATTTCTTCACATCTATATTAACATTTCAGACCACCTTTGATCTATGACGACAGGGGAGTTCTTTCAGAGATATATATATATTTATATGCATGCACGCACACACACACACACAAATACGTATATGCAAGTATGTATGGAACGATTAATTTTTCCTTCCTTCCTTCCTTCCTTCCTTCCTTCCTTCCTTCCTTCCTTCCTTCCTTCCTTCCTTTTCTTCTTATATGAAAGTGCGCTGTGATCTGTCAAATAGGTGTTTCCCAATCTCATTTAAATTTTGTGAAGTATGATACATATATTCTCTATTATTGCAACTGGATGGTAAACAAATGAAGACCACATTAATTTTAATGCTTTGTACTTTGATTTGTTGGGTTTTTTTTAAATACTGGACCCAATTAATCACTGTTTAGAATTTCTTGAGTATTAAGCAATTGACACCCCTAGATAATCCAGCTGCCCATTTCCAAAAATAGACAGCACATATGTTTGACTGAGTTATTAAAACTAATGTGACTAAACCAAAAATACAATAAGAGGCAGTTTGCAGTTCATGTAAAATGAAGGATCCGAAACTTAGAACTGATGAAACAAGTTATAACATGCTACAGTTTTCATGCTATACATCCTAAGACACACTATGGTTTTCATACCATAATTAAGAAAATATAAAACTAAATCTGATATTCATAAAGAGGCTGGGAAGCTGAAAGACATTTTTCATGAACCAGCTCAGTAAGAGTTTTGAAGTAAAGGACCACAGCTAGGTGCCCAGCCATAGGACCTTTATAAATCTCTGTCTTCCCCTTCTTCAAATGCAAGGAGAGGTACAGAGCAGTTTGTATTTTCTTTCCACTGACAAACTTAGTGCAAAAGTTTGCATAAGAACAAAGCTGAAATTTTGTCTAAGCATCTAATTGACACATTTGTTTTGAGTCTGCCCATTTGGGACTGAAACCAGAAACTGAGCCAGAAATAACCAGAGGTCTCGGCACAGACTATGCATAAGTCATCTTCCCTAGCAGCAATTACAGCCTATTTCCAGCCTATCGTACACAGATTTTATCCTTTTAATGAACTTTTACTGTAAATTCTTCTTTCCAGGTACCCATAACTTAAGGTAAGTATAAGTTCTTCTTTACATTTGCTGTTACTTTTACAAGCTCTTCTATTTTGGTAGGAAGGGATCAAGACTGTGAAACTTCTTAAAATTTTATTTTACTGCTCTGGAGCCTTCAGAATTTAAAAAAAAAAACCAAACCTCAAAAAATCAAGAAGTGTTTCAGAAGCATTTATGTTTTTTCTCTGACTCAATTAAAAAAACAAAACAAAACAAAACAAAAGTCCATAAAACTAATTCTTTCCTGTTTTTGAGAAAAATTGTCTGAGAAATAAAGGTTACAAGTTAATGGTTATATATGAGGCTTACCTTGTGTCCTCTGATATCGTCTTGTTCTTGAATATCACCTTGTTTACAGTCACTGAGGTCAACTGACTTATTGTACAGCAAACATAATGTGATGCCAAATGCAGGTCCTTAGTTTGAAATACGGATGTATCTAGTCTCAGCCACCATTCTCTACTGGCTAACCTTTGAAAAAATCCTGTATGCTCAGGAGAGCAGGTTAGTTATTGCTTTAAATACTTTGGTGAAAATCCAAAGTAATGTTGATATTCGTGGAATTATTGAAATCACTCTGAATTAAAATAGATTTTGTTGAAGGAATGGCATACACAGTGAGAAAACACAATGGAGTTTGTTGGCAGTTATCTGCAGTAGAGGGAAATAAGAGTTAAGGAAAAAAAATCTTTTCTATAGTGATTGTCTAAGTTAGTATGATAAAAAATGGAAATTCAATTCTTAAGTTGTCTGTTCTGGTTAAGATCTTATAGATAACTGTGGGAAAAACTGGTCTTGCAGTTTTGTTGCTGAAAAAAAATAAAAATAAAATATTGTTTTGCTCAAACAACAACATTTAATTATACCCAAAATATATTTTTCATATTTGATTTTAATTTTCTTTATAAAAACTTCTGAATTAAAAAAATCTCCGTAATTATTCTCTCCAAATACTTTTTGGGGAAAAAAAAAGTAACTTTTTGTTATAAAAGTATTTTGAAAAATTTTATTAAAACATTTTAATATTTTCACTTTCTACATCCCTCACCCATAATACAAGTTTGGTGCACACTGGCATATTGGCTTAGTGTCTTCCGTGTGCTTTCCAGTAAACAAATTATTATGCCAAACAGCTTCATCTAACTGAACTTGAAACACTGCCGTAAAGAAAGTTAATTCCAACCAGAAGAAGAAACTACAGAAGACTGGGTTTTTGACCATCAGCAAGAAGACTGACCACCAAGAAAAAAGCAACCTACAAAAAACAGAGCAGGGAAAATCTGTGAAACTATAAAAATGTAAAAGAGCCATAGAAGGTTAGCAGGATTCTCCCCCTGATATTGCACAAGACCATTGGCCACAGCTGATATTGAGGTAAGTATAAAGAAATGATGAAAATGTGAAACAACATTTCCCCAGAATACTCTCCAGGCCTTCAGTGATTTTTGGCTGAGCCATAGGTGGTTATTTATGTAGAATAGCCTCAAAGGGCTTTTTTCCAACAAATTTCTCTGCTCTCTTTTTGAAGCCGCACACATTTTATGTCAACCATATCATGCAGCAGAGAGTCCCAAGCTTACCTATGAGCTGTGCCACAGGCCACACCCTTCTGTTGGTTTTGAATGCATCACTTACTAATTAAATGTGATTGTCTCTCATTTTCGTACTGAGAGAAGCAGTAAATACTTTTTCTCCTCATTTCACTCTCTGTGACACAGGTTTTATAAACGTGCATAACATTTCTTCTCGTCTCTTTTCCTGACTGGCAAAGTCCTTTTTTATTAAATCTTCATGAGTGCCATCCCATACCTCTTACCATCCTTGCTGCCCTTCTTCTAAACATCTCCCAGTCCTACCATACATTTATCGAGGTGGGGGAGCAGGACTGTATGCCGCATTTGAGGTGTTGGTGTGCCATGGATTTATGTGATGGATTAACAATGCTCCCATGTTTGTCACCGCTCCTTTCTAGGTTCCTAATATTGAATTAGGATGATGGAAGGATGACGCTACACGATAGGTGTTTGTGTCAGCTTAAATTAAATGAAAGGAGAGCAGCCACCCAGATGTAAACCCTTCCTGTTGCATTTACCAAAAATAACAGTGGCAAAAACACTGTCACATTTCCTTCTGCTTCACAAACGCTGGCTTCTTTTCATCATTGTGAGAACAGCACCTTGTTAGCATAGTTAATACCTCCCATAAAGCAAGTCGATGGAAAAGCTGAAGTTCAGTATGGCTGGTAAAAAGTCAACACAGCTACAAAATAGAGCATTTTGCCAGAAACTGCATTTGATTATATCTGTTAAAAACTCTGAGGCAAACTTCCTCATTCTGAGTTTTATCCTCTGTGTGCAAAGGAAAGCTTATATAAGAAAAACCATTGCAGTTACTCAAAGTTTGCTTAAGGTATTTGTCTTCATATGTCTGCTCAAAGGAAAGAAAAAGGCTCAGTTCCTACAAGCTTCACTTGTCTCTTCGACAGTGATTAATATGTTCTTCTAGCCAAAATAAGAACCAATTGAATGCAATCCATTGTAATTTTAAACAAATATATTTCCTTTTTCTTTTTCCTCTGCCCCAAAGAGTCACTTGCATGTGCTGCAATCTACCTTAGTGGTTCTGGAAATCACTGCTACTCTTGCTGCTCTCCTCAAACTGCATGAATTTCTGGGCTTTTCTGAGCCCAGAGAAATTAAGCCTATGGGCAATTTGAAGAAAAATACAGAGGCACAAGGAGATGAAAAGGAAAAAGAAACACTTGTAAATAAATAATTGCTGCTTTCGGCTTTTTGAAGAAATTTTGTTGTTCACATACAAAAACCAGCAAAGTTGTAGATTATGAAATAAGTACTTTTGACATCATATATTTTTAGAAATTAAAATAAATGTGCACTTAACGTTCCCTGTTCTAGAGAAGGTCCTACCAGACTGTTCATACTCTAACAATAAAAAACTGAAGAAGCTGTATGAACATCAAACTCTTGAACAATTGCTCAGAGGAAATATTTGGTGGTGGTGAAATTGAGGGATGAGGAGGCAGAAAAAGAGTAGGTGGAAAAGATATAAGAGGAATGAGGAGAAGACAGAACGGCGGACATGGTGGAGGTTGGAGAACTGACAGCAGTATTCAAGGTCTAAACTCGCTATTAGCTAGGAAGGAAATGAAGTAATATCATTTAAAATTAGCAAGGTGTGTTGCTGAGATACATGCAGAAAATAGAGACTTCAGGAACTTTCAAAGAAAACACAAATTATCTTTTGACGATCTGTGTGTCCTGAAGTCTTCCCGTTCTCTTAGTGAGCAGAGCTTGCTGCATGAAGAAAGAGCCACAGACAAATACACAGCTTTAAGTTCAACTGTGTTTTCCTCTCTGTTGGATATAAAATGATAATTTTGCAAAAAGCACCTGCTCTTATGACCTTGCTCAACTCTTTTTGTGTTTAAATCCCATCTGGGATCTGAAGGTTAGCATTTTTCTGAGTATTTTACAAACCTTTGAAAATGTTAGCCCACCCATTCGTGTGCTATCTGAGCCCCAGGGAGCCAAAAAGAAAACTCAGGGTGTGCGTGGTTCTGAATTTGAATTCTCACCCATCAGTGCTTTAGTGTGATAACTTTTCATAGGAGTGAAAAGGCACGGTAGTTCTGAAAGGGACTATGTATTTTTACTCTAGCTCATGGAATAGACTTGATTTTTATATGTTCATTCATTTCTCTTTGCAAGCCTTTCAGTTCTCTTTGACAGAGCTTTCTGAATCATACTGAAAAGATAAGGAAGTTTTCATAGACTATGAAAATGTGACATGGCAGAATGCAACGCCATGTGAAAAATTATGCAGAAGTTACAGTAAAACACAAAGATGATGTATATAGTTTTTGATTTTTTTTAATTGTTCAGTATTCAAAGAAGACAGAAGCAGTTTGTATATTCATGAAGAAAATCCTTTCACAACCAAAGGGGTTCTTTTTCTTTTAAAGAGGAAGGAAACTGTCACTTAGTATTTTAAAATTAGTATTTTCCCTTCCAAGTACATGTCATTCTCGGTAAACATAATGTAATCAACATGTGCATTTTCAGATAGTTACTGACATTGGGGGGTGGGGCTGTGTGCCCCCAGGAATCAGTTGCTGCATACATAAAGTCTGTTGCCTTTCCTGAGTGACCTTCAGGGCTAGAGAGCACAGGCAGCCTGGGAATACGGATTTTTTAAATCGATTTACTTGGTGCCCAAAACGATGGTGACGATTCCCGTGAATGGTAGCTCTTTCTATCTTGTGAATCTTTCCTGGTGTCAGTGCCTCTTTGACAGATACATAGGTAGATAAATTGGGCCATTTATGGTAATGTTCTGCTTTCCCATTTTTTTTTCCCCAAAATGAAATGACAAGGGGGGAGCATATTCCCCAGCATGCTAGCATGGTTTATTTCCTTCAAGGGAATGTATTAGCTTTCCTCTTCCAAGGAACATGGTCATATGAAAAAGACAGGAGGCTCCATTAGAGCAAACCTGAAGCTGCAACACTTAGGTGGCAAGGAAATCTGAAACCATAGCATAGTAGATAGTGTTGTCCAATTGCTTCTGAAAAATGAAAAACTATCAAAACACAGACAGGCATAAGCTGCCTGATACAAAGTTGATCAGAAAGGTTCTTTCAGTCATTTGGAAGGAACTCTGGTAGCCTTTAAATTTACCTTTTTCCTCCGCACATCCTTTGAAGAAAGCAGGCTAAAATTATTCCTCCACTAAAAAAATTGCATGAGAAAATTTTTTTCAGGGTTTTAAAGTTTTCTGAGTTTTGGCAAAAAATAAAATAAAATGCTCACTTCTCTCCCAGACACCAAAAGAATTTTGATTTTAAATGACATGGGGATTTTTAATAGAATTTCATATTTCATCAGAAGACATTTTATTTCAGAACTGGAGAAAAAAATCCAGTTCTGATGTTTACCTATTTTGTTGAATGGAGCTAAGCTCTTCTGTGCAGTCTCATAACATTATGGTCTACTCCTTCAGCTACAGGGCTCAAAGAAGTGCAGAAGCCATCTAGTTGAAATAGCTTCAAATCACTCGGTGGGCATTTCTCAAGGAAAGTCCCACTGATAGAAATCATATATATACAGGATCAGACAAGTATCTTCAAGACATATTTATTTATTTTTTGTCTAAAATCTCTTCTGATAAAATTTTAAACTGTGAAGAGACAAGCAATTATTAAAGCATTATGTACAAAACAGATATTTTAAATACACTTAAATTTTAAGCACACTTAAATGCAAGCAAATATTGAAAATATCAAATCTGACACCCCGAAAAAATGCTATGTCCAAAGAAGATTGCTAGCAGAGCTGCATAGAGGGTCCTAGTGTACTTTCAAGTCTGCAGGAAATTTTACAGTGACAAATCTGCTTTGACTCCAAATGGGAATTAAAATAAAAATGGGGACAGAAAACCTGGTATGGCTAAAGTCACACTGGGTATCAGAGCAGAGAGGGACTTTGAGTGGAAGGTTTCCATCTCTCTCTTTTTCCAGTAGTCTATGGAGGTGTTCAGCACCTCCATGTCACAGGTCCCAGGCATCCCAAATGAGGCATCCAGAAAGGAGAACAAAATTATTGTGAAAAATGTGACTTTATGGAAGAGGTCAGGTGACTATTCAGTCGTCGCTGGTATGTTCTTTAATAGCATTAGTTACAAGGTTGCATTTCTCTTCCCAGCGGTCATTCACTACACTCTCTAGCTCCTCAGATGAATGGAGTAGGTGCTTTACCAGCAAGAGTCTCATTCATTATATCAGTCTGAGTCATTCTGTAGGAAACAACCAGAACATCACTGAACAAGACAGATTTCTATGGGAAAGAGTACGTGCTTGTATATTACAGTAAACCCTTCACTGGAATCCATTTTCCTCTTCTGTGTGTAAGCTAAAGAGGCAAAAGCACTCAAATAAGGTTTGCTAGCCACATTTAGATGGAGTACTCATGTTCCTGAAAGAGCTGGGTTGTGCAAACCAGAATATTCAAACATCTCCAATTTTTGTCAGAGTTGATCTTTATTTACAATTTATTTACAATTCAACTGTCTACATTTTGGGGGTTCTTTGCGGACTGAAAAATCATAATTTTCCATTTTTTAGTAATTCTCTAATTATAATTATCTAAAGGTAATAATAAAGACCTCTTTCCAAACACCAGTTAGATGATGTCAATAAACTTCAATGTAGTAGTCTTAAAAAAATGGCCAAAAGTGTAAGAGTTAAAATATTTTTAAAGCAAAATACATATTTGGAACAACTGAAACAATTTGAGAGTTCAATTCAAAATGTATTTAAATTTGTTTTGGCTATGAAAAATCTGAAAAAAGATTCAGAATAATTGTTGAATTTAATATGTGTATTAGAAGCAGAAACCAATTTGATTCTAAATGTATCTAGTAATTATATGATCAAGCTTCTTCAGATGTTAAGTGATCAAGATTAAAATCAAAAAGGTTCTTCTCACTTCTGTATTACATATTCCTGGGAAAAAAATTAACTTTAACTTTTTACATGATATTTCAAAGTATGTCTAATTTCTCAAAAAGCAAAATTAAAGAACATGATTGATTTATGGAGATTTTCTCCTCTTGGATTTTCACTCCTGATGATAGGAAATAAAACATTTAATTTTTAAATTGCTTTGAACTTATTTTTTGTTTCACCGAAATACAGCCTCACTTTTGATAGTACCAAGAAAAAAGAAATCATGTAACTGGAAGATAACTATGAATTTAAAGGCACTAAGTCCCACAACAGCAACAATGATATTTTAAGGTAAGAAGAGCAGGGCATAACATTCAACTCCGATAGCATGACTTCTACATAGCAATTAGAGCTACCTTGCAGCTTTTTCTTTTTGAGTTGTACAACGCTTTTTCTACTAAAAAAATAGATCCACACTAAAATACAAGAAGAAGAACTACTAATGAAAAGGAATGGAAATATATCTAAATAAATTATTTTGGTTTGTTTTTGTTTTGATGGAGTGGCTTGTTTCTTACGTGAGCAGTTGGGGCAACTATAACGGGATTTTATTCTGTGAGAGAGATTAGAGTCTTTGAGAATCCGACTTCTGATGAGCAGTTGAGCATAGTACATACAGCAGTAGCTGATAGCGGACGGAGAGAAAAAACCAGTGGGCATTTTTTAATGTAGACATACCTCAGAGTACAAGGGCATACCTGGAATGCAACTTTCAAGAGAGCAGCTCAAATTTTAGGGAGGCCAAAGTACACACATAATGCACAGCAATTTACAAACATCTATGTGTGTGCAGTTACCGAACTGAAATGTTATCTTTAGCATACTTAAAGCACTAGTAGGAGATATTTCTCAACCATTAGATGATTTTTGATCTGTATGAAGCATAGGTGAAGACATGAAGAGTAGCAGCAATGCAACTGGAGCACTTAGTTTGTTGTTGATATTTTTGGGTTTTTGTATGAGGATAAAAGGAAGAGGCAGGGACTTTTGAAGTTCATCTGAATAATGAGATAGATGGTGATGAAATAGGCAATGAAAAGACCCTAAAACAGTTAGTTTAGAAACACCAAGATAATACTGAGATTTTTTTTTAAAGGCCAGTTACTGATTCATCAAATATAGATTATGTCAAATCAAACTAGTTTCCTTGTCTTAACACTGTAACTGGCCTAGTGGGTAACATGATAAAACTCCACTTTAGTAAGGGGATTTGACATTTGTCCCAGGTAAGACGCTCCTAAGCAGAGTTAAGATTTACAGTCAAGATGAAATCACCAAAATGTGTGTGCATAGAAGCTGCAAAAAATACTCACAGAGTGTAGATAGTGCTTCATTATTGAATAGAAAAGTGAATAAGTATCTTATATTAAAAGAACTACATATTGTTTAGTCCGGGCAGTGAAAACAGGTGAGAGATGATAAAAAAAGAGGTAGGGAGAAGACAATATGATAACAGCCTGCCAGTAAATAAAAGGTTGTCTTAAAAAGAAGAGTGTTTAATCATTCTCTGTGCCCTGAGCACACAGGAGAAGAGAGAAAATCATTTAATAAGAAACAAAGAACAAGTAGAAAACTTTCCAGTCATGAAGGGACATCCTGTGAGCCACAGGACATGAAATGTACACAGACTGAAAATTTTCCTTATCCAAAAGATGTTTAGAAAGAGGTTTTACAGACATAGATCACAAAAACTGCAGAGACACTTGGTCAAACCAAAACACAGACTAAAGGATCATTTCCCTTCTCTTCCAGCACCATGTTTCTAGCTTCACTACAATTTATCAGCAAAAAGATCTATGATATGGTATAAAGTGTTATACCATCTGGTTTTGTAAGGCAAAGTAGCTCCTCTGAAGTCAATGGAGATCATTCAATTTCTGACAAATGAAGATTTGATTGTAGGAATCTCTTTACTTAGTACAAAAAACCCAAACCAAACCAAACAAACCCCACAACTATGTTAAAAAAGCAAAACAAAACCAAAAACTTTTCTTGCTAACCATCAAAGAACAGAAAACAACTTTTCAGCTAAGGCAAAATTAAGAGATCCAACAAAATAGCTCTGCTTCAAAGGCTGCTTACAGGGTTCCTGGCAGCACAGAGGAAATATTATGAGAAGGAACCCAAAGTACTCCCTAGCAAGCAAGGGCAACTGTCCCTAAGTACTTTCTTTTGGCATAATTTATACTTGTAGTAGTAACTTCTTAGAAAGTCACATTTTCTAAGTACAAATTTACCCAAACACACTGAGGTCTCAAACATCTTCCATTTTAGAGGATTGTTCAAATAAGAGATGCTTGCAAGTGGTTATTTTATAGTCCAACTCCTAAGCACAGCAGCTTGTCATTACTCTCTTACACCACTGAAAACCTTTACTGTAGAAATAATTTTTAGAATTCTCTCATCTTCCCTTTCCAGAACAAAAAATGAAACTGTGAGTTGCTAGAATGTGTAAATACACCCCAGGATTTTTTTTTTTTAATGAGTTTCTATGAATTGGATTTTTTTTCCTTCTCATTTACTTCTGGAAGTTGAATGTGAAGTTCTTACGATAGTGATGTCAAGCTGCTCATGTAATATATTTCTTTTCCTCCCACCATTGTGCTTGTCATCAGATTTTTTTTCAGACTAACACTGCCCAAGAGGCCATAACAATTTAAGTAAGCTGCAGGTTATTAATCAAAAGTGAAGACTTTTCTAGAAATCGACACAAATTGAAAGCTATACCTGTTTTTAAGAACGGCAGTAATTTGTGAGGGAATTAATGCAGGTCAATCTAACAAGATAACTATTGGAAACTAAGCATTGCAAAACACTGTAATATTGCAGGAGATCTGGGTCTGACAAGATTTTTAATAAACAAAAACTAAAAAATGCAAATTATCTCTTTGAAAAGAGATAAACCTGTACCACTAGCATTTTTGGAACAGAGATAATTTTAACATTGAGCTTGTAACCAGAAGATGGAAAGCTGTGAAAAGATTTTCAGACAGCCTCTGAATTTGTTGGACTGGGCCCAGCTTTGCTTTTATAGACAGTTATGCATGGCAGTAGCTGTCTGAGATATAAAACAGATTAAAGAAATAAGGGAGGCCAGCCTTGGAGCCCAAGTTCATTTGCATGTGGAGCTCACTCATTTTGATTAGTGGGTTATTCAAACACACAGACGTTGTTTGCACCCCAAAGTACCAAAGTGCTTTA
The DNA here is from genome assembly GCF_018139145.2 of Gymnogyps californianus. Taxonomy (NCBI): domain Eukaryota; kingdom Metazoa; phylum Chordata; class Aves; order Accipitriformes; family Cathartidae; genus Gymnogyps; species Gymnogyps californianus. Next base: position 52,998,474 of record NC_059472.1, on the reverse strand, counting down.
GTGGATGGGTGGCCTGCAAATTCAGCACTCTATTCAGCTGGAATGCTCTTTAAGAGGTTTGGCCCAAGAAATTCAGAAACAAAAAAGGAGGGGAAGGGTGTTCAAGTTAGCTGAAAGCACACTCTAGGCACAAAACCTGTTAATAAATGACGTTAGTAGGAAGTTCTTTCTTGTGAATTTGGGAGGAAAAAAAGCATCTGTAAGTTAGAACAAAATAAATCAGGAAATCAGAGTGAGTCACCACTTAGAAGGACATAAGAAGGGCAAGAGTTGCTCTAAAAATATATAGAAGAAGGAAACAAATGCAAGTATTGAAATTCTTATTTACAGGAGAAATTGTAACTAACAAATGGCAAGAATGAGACAAGAATATTTATGGTTTAACTTGCTTCACTTCTTAAATCCACAAATATGTTCCTACCCTGTGGTAATAATGTACTTACAATAATAGCCAAGGAAGGTGGTGAGGCAAAGAGCAGAATAGAAATCTAAATGGAGTACAGAAAACTGCATCTAAAATTTGCTTCTCACCTCAGTTATCAACGATCTGTGTTGAGTGTATTACCTGAAAAAGGATCATGTTTAAAGATGAAGGCAGTCAGGGAAGCACCATTCAGTACAGTTTATTATAGCTAAGCAGGAAGCTCCTTGCAGAACACAACGGAGAGAGAGCTGCTGCACACCCTAACCAACCAGGCTGAAGGCTGAAATGAATGCCAGCAGGAGATTATCAAACATAATGGGACTACATGTGTACAGTGGCACCAGGAAGGAGCGCGGTGGACCGTGATGAACTCCTCTTCCTGCTCTGTGTCGCTCCTGTGGTGTGTAGGCAACAGTTCTTGCAAAGCAAGAACAACTTCGTCCCTGCTTTGCCAGGACTCCCCTGGCAGAAAAGTTACAGAGCAGGTGATGCACTGGGTTTGGGGCTGGTACCTTTCTTCTCTCCTGAAAGTTATGAGAGAGCAGACTCCTCTCAGCTAACCACCCTGCCTCCTCTAGAGGCTGGCTGCTCATGCAGTGCCCCGCACTGCCTGCAAACTGTGGCACCGTGATATATCTATCCCAGGATGAACAGGGTTTGATCACTTGCCTTTTACCCTTCTGTGGCAGGAAGGCTGGGAGAGGCTTGCTAACAGAAGCTAATGAGGAAATTCAGTGAAATGGTGATTCAACACTGGTTAGAAGAAAACTGGAGAGCGGGAAGGATGGAGCCAGCCAGGAGAAAAGAGGCATGAATGTCAGTAATGCAGCAGGACACAGCTAGTGAGAGCAAAGCTGGGGGACCCTGTGAGAAACAACTGGCTGGTATTTTGGTTCCACACTGTCATTGAGGAGTGTCCAGAGTGAAAACAGAGAGCAAGGAATTTTGCCTTCCTACAGCAAATAACTGCAGCTATTACTGCTCTGTCTGAGCATAACACATACTGTGTCCACCGTATGGAGACAGCAACATGGCCTACCAGGGTTGGTGGCCCTTCAATATGATCTGAGTGTAATGAAACAGCCACCGCAATTTTTGTTAAAAGCCAAAAATACTCCTCTTGTCTAAGCAGACTGTTGTTGCAAACCATGCATTATATAGTAGCTTCTAAGAGGAGCTCTGATTTTTAGGCTGTTGCTTAACTTTCCCTGACCAGAGTGGTCATTGCACAGATCTCTGAGCTGGTAGTGACCGTATGGGTACCCCTTCCTTTCTTAGGCAGTGAACATCAGTTGCAATTCAGACTCAAAGTTCAGAGTTGGTAAAAACAGCCCATCGGTGCTGGAGACATCCCCTGCAGTTCCACAGGACATCAGATGAGAGCCTGCAATGTCAGAGCTGAGCCATCGGGTAACACGGGGCACAAAAGGACACATTTATTATACACCCCTGGAAGGTACACTGGTGGCAAAATGGAGAAACTAAAACAGGCGGGAGAGGACAAATATTTTTAAGGACTGTGTGTCAACAGTTTGAGAGACAATAAAAATAAGATAGGACAACTCAACTTCCCAACTATGCAAAAGCATTTGTGAAGAGGTTGACACAAGCAGTTCTACTCATCGGATGTTGGTGTATTGTCCTGGTTTCGGCTAGGACAGAGTTAATTTTCTTCCTAGTAGCTGGTATAGTGCTGTGTTTTGGATTTAGTAGGAAAAGAATGTTGATAACACACTGATGTTTTTAGTTGTTGCTAAGTAGTGTTTATACTAAGTCAAGGATTTTTCAGCTTCTCATGCCCAGCCAGCAAGAAGGCTGGAGGGGCACAAGAAGCTGGGAGGGGACACCATCAGGACAGCTGACCCAAACTGGCCAAAGAGCTATTCCATACCATATGACATCATGCCCAGTATATAAACTGGGGGGAGTTAACTGGGAGGGGGATCGCGGCTCGGGAACTAACTGGGCATCGGTCAACGAGTGGTGAGCAATTGCATTGTGCACCACTTGCTTTGTATAGTTTAATTCTTTTAGTATTGCTATTGTCATATTATTATTATTATCATTATCATTGTTTTTCATTCCTTTCTGTCCTATTAAACTGTCTTTATCTCAACTCACAAGTTTTTTTCCTGATTCTCTCCCCCATCCCAGGGGTGGGGGGGTAGTGAGCGAGCGGCTGCGTGGTGCTTAGCTGCCGGCTGGGGTTAAACCACGACATGTATACACTGAGCATGTTCGGTGACAGGACTGAGTAGAGAACCATACAATGTTTTGAGAGAGAAAGGGAAAATACAAAGACCTCATATACAGACAGGACAACAAATTCAGGTGAAGGTAGGACCCAAGTATTGCTGGATTTGATAGCTGATGGATTTTGTTCACTAAATAGGCATTGAAACAATGGGAAGGGATATTGGTGTGCAACCGGAGAATAACAAATTTAGTAGCTTTATTTAAGAATATGCAGTGTTTCAGACAACCACAAGCCCATTAGTCTGACCTCTGTATTACACAGGGATCTAGATCAAACTGTGAAGGAAAGAATAAAGAATGGAAAGGAAACGGGAAACAGGATAAACTGCAGCAGACTAAATGAGGTCAATTTGATATCTGTATGAAACAAGGTAATTAAAGGTCTAGAGTAAGCAGGCAAAACATACCTAATCTATCTGAACTGCAGCGAGACATTTAAAGCAGACCACACTGGAGAAGACAGGAGCTACTTAAATCACAGAGTGAGTAAGGAACTGGCTAACGCGAAGCAGTGCGAGGTGAACTAACTTCCTGATGACATGAATTTTGAGGCATTGCCAATATCTGAGGAAGATCAGAATATTTTGTGGGAATAGCTAAATGATCATGAGGCTTGGAAAGATAGAAATAGTTTAAATTCAAAAGTGCAATGTGCAAAAGTGCAAATCATGCCTTAGTAAAAAGATAGCAAAAATGACTGCTCCAAGCTGACTCATCATCAGCTGAGAGCTAAAAATGATAAAAATGTCTGTGCAAACCAATGCATTGTTAGGAGAGCTACAATCTACCAATGTGTTGCAACAGGAAAAAAAAAAAAAATCCAAAGATTTATAAGTTATAGCATTTCCAGGGGAGATAAAGATGTGTTAATGCAACTGTACAAAGCATTGAGGAAATTCCATCTGGAGAAGAATTTATAATTCCAATCATTCACACTCAAAAAAGACAAAAAGTCAAACTGGAATGCAGGAAAGGAATAGTCCTATCTTACCAAATGAGACCGAAACAGCCTGCCCTGTTTTGCTTAGAAAAATGAAGCTTGAAATCAATCATATTTTTGTAAAGTGGGGTAAACCCCATGAAAAAAACTAACGGTCACCATAGTAGCAGAGATAGGGACATGAAAACAAATATACAAATGTCAAATACTTTTAGACTGCAGATAGGGACTAGTTATATCATAAAATGAATAAGGAAGAGGGTAACGGGAAGTAGAAGAGTGAGATAATGAAATTTCCCGATGACACAAATTTTAAGGCAAGTCAATAAAATGGAGTTTTGGAATAGCCTTCTAAAATTAGGTTACAGGAATAAAAAAGATCAAAATTAAAAACCCTAATACATTTAAGATAGAACTCCGTGAGTTCATGAAAGAAATATTGATATGGTTGACTGAGCTAGCAGGAGACTGGACTTCCTGACCCTTGTAGTTGTACATTCTCACATTGCTTCTTTAGAAATAGGTAACTTTATGTTAAAGCTTTCAAAAAGCTGTGAGTTACACTGGATTTTCAGAAACATCTGACCACCCTAGACGTTTCTATTCTGAGAAAAACAGCTAAACCCCCCAAAGCTCACTGACAAATTTAGAAACAACTTCATCGTGAGCAAATATATCAATTTTTATTCCATCTTTTTGACAGTTATAAAATAGAGCCAAGGAGGAAAATGAACCTTTGCCCCCCTCCATTCTTGACTTGTAGGCCACAAGGAATTAGATATTCTTCCTGTTCCTTGTTAAGTGTGCAACACAGCCCTGTGATTTATACCCTTTAAAGGGATTCTACAATGAAAAATCTTTCCAGGAGCCCTAATGAAGGCCATTATGTGCTCTTAACATGCGATTAATGTATGTTTCAAATTAGTGGGTCTCCTTATTAATGCTCTGCTGTTATGCTTATCTGATGTTTACTTATACGAAACAAGGAAACAAAATAAATGAACCCTTGTTCAGCAGGAGCTGTCAAATTAGAAACGGTTACAAAGTAATAATTAGGGAAAATGGATCACAGTGTTCAGGCTTCAGCAATGATTGTCCCTCTGTGGGCCATTAACAAAATCTAGTCATTGGATCTGCATGCAATTTTAATGAAGCCACAAGTAAACAAACTGCAAAATGATGTGGGCAGGAGTTTGCTCACTTTATGAAGCAGGCTTTCATATGATGCTGGGGTTTCTCCCTCTTTCCCTACCCTTTGCTCCTCATGCCAGTGATTCTGGTTAGGGAGGATTAATTTAAGATTTCCTCTCACACTGTGGTATTTGAAAAATGGTTATGTCTTCTGACCCCTATTGTATAGGTTAGCTGCAATTATATCAGTGGGCTAGGCTGTATTTTTTTCATTTATTTAGTTATGAAAATGCAGGAATCATAAGGACGATCTCGAGATGCTTTAACAAACCTACAATTCCCCAGATGAAGTGTAGAGCTCTGGTGCAGGGCGGACCGATGCCAAACACCAGCGAGGAACCAGCTCCACCAAGACACCCTTCCGGAGAGGTTTGCATAGCTTTCTCCTCTTCCGATTACCACGCAAAAAGAAACTGTGGGTATTCCAGCTGCCAGCGCTTGCAGGAGGACGGAGGCAGTTTGCTCCTTTTCTTTTATTAAAGAAAGTTTCCAGCAGCCCGCCTGCCTGTTAGCAGGCTCGGGCAGGCGAGGGGGGTGACCGCCCCGGTTGCCGCTGCGGGCGCCGGGGGACGAAGCCCTCTCGGCTTTGCGGGGAGCGGAGCTTCGGGGCCCCACCTGGCGGCCACGGGAGGAGGAGAGCGGTGGAGGAAAGGATGAGCAGATCGCCGGGGCGGGGGGGCGCACACTCTCCCGGGGCCGCTTGTTGTTTTAACACTTCTCCACAAATTAGTTGGTTTATGGGGGGGTCAAAGGGGCTTCGTTACTTTTGCTTGCCTTCAGTGGATCTTGATAGCGCTTGAGAGTGTTGATAGAGCTAGTGATGATGCTTATTAGGTTCACTTATTTTCTTGATAAGCATCTAAAAAGAGAGATAAATCCCTTGGTTTCTTAAGCAGCAATACCATCGCTTTCAATATCTCTGATACTCCTTCATTTAAAGACTCATAAAATGTTTCTGTCTTTTCCCAGAAATTCCCTTTGTGGAATCTACTGACAAATGTAAACTGGCCTCTCCATTTGGGCTGGAGAGCCCTGCTGCTTCAGATATGTTCATAAAATGTCTGAAATTGGAAACTGTGCTCTGAAAAAAATATTTTTGTAGGTTACAAGAAAAGGAGTTTGACTCCTAAAAATATTTAACGTCCAGAGAGCTTTGAGGAAGAAGATGTTCCAGTTACGGGGTCTTCTGTCCATCCCTCATTTTTGGCAATGAATGATCTGGGCAGGCCGCTCAGCAGCTCCCATGTTTCCTCTCTGGGGCATCCTTGGGCCACCACTGAGTTTGCAAAGCTGCCACAGGTGGAGCCGCGGGTTCTTTCTGTCCCCCTGGGCAAAGGCTGCCCATGTAGAGGGCTTACTTGCCCCTGGACACATTCAGCAAGGCCTGCAAGAGCACAAGAGGCTGAAATTAAGTAGCCCAGAGGTCACATGCAAAGGAACATATTCATTATCACTAAATGAAAGTCATCGCTCTCATCAGCCTATAAAAACATGCTAAGGCAATGAGCCAGGCAGAGAGGCCATTTGCAATGAGAGGGAAGTTGCTGTGGAGTTGCATGGACGTGGGGATTTTTTTTTCTAGTTGTAGTGATCTATGTCCCTGGGATGCTGCAATGTGTGTTGCAGTGCTATACGGCAAATCACAGCTGCTATGGCAAAGCAGCAAGTGGCAAAGCTCTGGAGGTAATATAGTAGGAAATAACTGGGTGTGGGTTGACTTTGAGTCAAGCACCACTACCCCAAGCGTAATTGCAAGGCAGGTAGCAAGTACTGAGATTTGAAGTGTATATGCACTGACACCTGCACTGAGCCAGCCAGCTTGTGAAGTTATTAAGTGTCCTTTTTTTGTTTTCTGTTTTCTTCAGATGTTTTTGAAAGGTTTTAGTCTAAGGCAGAGTCACCTGTAGATATGCTGGATGAAGCTTATATTGTCTCTTGTGACAGGAGTCCAGATCTTGGGAGACAGATGCCTTATGAGAAAAGAAAACGCTTGTCATTGCTTCATTTCCACTTGATTGGATTTCCACAATATTTACCTAGGAAATGGGTGTACAGAGCTCAGACTCACAAGTGCCATTGCCCTGGCAACTCCACATACACCATTCACCTGTAAAGCCCAGGTGCAATTCAGCCAATATCCCCAATGCCTCCAGTTCCAGTATCATATTATACATTTCCCTGGATCCCTGGGCATGTTCTCTCATGTCATATAACATGGCCAGTGCCGGTGGGCTACAAAGCCCATCCCTATTTGGATGATGCATTTCAAAGCCAGATTTGATAAACTATCCCAAGAAAGATGATGACTGGACAAAAATAGGTTGAATTTAAAATTCCATAAGTGAATTAAAGCTGTAAAACTGACAGAAAGTTGAAAGCTAGGACTGTGAAGCTTTCACACATAACACAAAATTACTTTTATTGATTTATTTCCTCTAACCTCAGATTAAGTTATTTCTCCTTATTTTAAAAGTCAGATTTTTTTTTTCCTGTCCTTTTCTGCTGACTGGCTGTTCTGTTTTTGTTTTGTTTTTCAAAAATAATTATTTTATGAGATAAACTTGAAGACCCTAATGCTACGTTGACCCCACAGCAATGAAGTAGCCTCACAGAAATACCCATCTTCCTCCCACCCGATCCTCCTGCAAGGTTCTTGTACAAGAAAATTGTACAAGCATTGAGAAAGACATAGGCTTTGCAAACAAGATGTAGATATCAAAAAATCCAAGAGGGAAATGAAAATGACATTCATCTTATCTTACTTTTCTCTTTAGTACCTGTCAAGAGCTTAGGTTAATGGAAACCACTGTCTCAGAGTTTTTAAAAGGCTTTTCCCCTCATTTCAGCATTAACAAAAAGACTAAAATTAAAGGGCAGAATTAGGCAAACTCATTAAATTATATTCTATACCCAAATAGCCATAAAAATATACACTCCCCTCATATCACTGCGTGTCAGACCTTGAAGATTCCAAACTTTGGGGCAAGTCCTGTCCTCATCCTAACCCTGCACTGAGACCCGGCTGTGCATCAGGACCCTCAGCACCTCTCTTTCCTTGTCCTTTTTTGCACTTGGTGGGAAGGAGGATGGCCAGGGGAGATAGGAGCTGTAACCAGCTCCTAACATGGACCACCAGAGGACCATGAGCTTGTGGCAAGCTGCAGTGCCCTCCCACAACTCAGTGCTTATATAGCCACCAGGTCCTGCTTCAGGATCAAGAGCGCTCAGCCCTGGCCAAAGACATGATGTGCCTTGGGTGAATTCCCTGTCAGACCACTTGCTTCATGTGAAGAAATATAAAAGCATGTCTTAGCTTATTTCAGTATCATTGGGTGGATTTAGCTCCCACAACAAGATAAGTAATCCTCTTCTGCTGGTGTAGATAGTTTTCTTTTTGCTATCAGTACTATATTTTCTAGAATAAAAAAGTCACTCAAATAAGTGTGTCTGCAACTGGCATCACACACATAAATTCAACCGCAGGGAACTTGTGCATATTCTTATTAAATTCCCTTTACCTATCAGGGATTCCTACATCTACAGAGAAGGACCATCCGCTGAAAGACGTAGCAAATAAAAAATCTTATCACCTCTCCACTTTCACTCCTAATATGCTACATGACCTACTATGAAGCCAGAGAACGAAAAAATTCAACCATCCCTACGTCAGCTGAGCAACTTCTCTCTTTGGCCATAACTTTGTAATTTTCTCACTGACCATTTCTAGGACATAAAAATATGATGCTTCAAAACACATTTTCCTTCACTTTATTTTTAAAGGAAAAGAAGCTGAAAAGATTCCTGTGTCATGGGCCTGTACTGATGCACTGTATCATTAAAGGTTTGTTTTGTATCGATGGATTGCTGTGTGAAAACAAACATAAGGAAAGGCAGCATGGCACAAATTCTGGTTCCTTTTTCAAATCTACTTTGCTTTTGTCTATAATCCACAGTCTCTGGTGGCAACACAAGCCACCATTCCCTGCAGGAAACTTAGAACAAAAGCAGGGGTCTTAAATAAAATATTCCATGAGGCTTGTTCCTGTTGCTTGCTAGTAGAGATAAGTCTGTGCTTTCACAGTACTATGAAAGCAGACTTCTCTTAAAGATATCACTGTAGGCTGCCTGTTTGTTTCCACGACGAATTCTCTCTTTGTAACTGACAGCTAAACAAACCATTTGGTATCACTGTTAACGTAAAGCCTGCTGCTGATCACCTAGTAGGAAGCAAGTCAAATTCTACATGCTGGGTTTTTTTAAGTAAGAATTTCCAGCTACAGTCCTCTCTACAGCACTCATTTAGCACCACGTACCTACAGAGCACCAGCTTAGATACCATGTTTTTTCTTATTAGTTAACTCTTTCTGGGGCTACTTTGCAGAATTATTTGCAGAATTATTTGCAGAATATTGTGTCTAAGTAGACTTCATCTGTGACTGAATTCCCACTGAAACAGAAGAATACGGGATATGAAAAGTGAGATTAATATATGGCACATAGACAATTTGCTGACAACCTGATGGATGACTTGATTGCTGCTTTGGAGGAAATAATGTTATAGGACTAAATTCAGAATGTAAGTAAGCCTGGAGGCTGTGTAATTTACTGTGGCTTACATCAATTCTAAGTAAAGACTGGAGGCACTGTGCGTATGTCAAACACATCTAGATCTTCCAAAACCTGGCTGCTCTTCGTTTCCTTTATCTCTACCTGAAATTTCCTTAAAGTCAAGACGTATGTGCACTTTTCTTCCTATACATTTACTCAATTACCTAATTTCTTGCCACATTGAGGCAGCAAATTTACCAAAGGCTTATAAACTAAACCCAGTTGGAAGAATTACACAAAGAATTATAAGAATTATAAAATTACAATTCTTAATAAATTTAATATAATTAAATCCGTAGTTGTAAGAATTACAAAGAACTATACAAGGAGGACCACCCAGATCAGAAACTCTTGATCTGAAAATGGGAGCTGTGCCAAAACTGATGCTCAACAAAAAGAAGCACAGAGATTCAGCCACCTTAGTGGTGAAGCTGTTGGTCTTTGGCAAGCTTTGGCAAGTCTGAAACCTTGGTAAATGGCAGGTTATCATCCTCTTATATGCCTTTAGACTTTCCATAAGCTCCCTAAGGCCCAGGCACCATTTCACCAGACTTGTGAAATGCAGTGCATGGAGATAGTTGTAAAAAGCTGCCAGCCGCACAGAGGTTGGTGCAACACGAGATGGCATCTACTTGTGCCTTTCACAAGCAGAAATTCCTGCAGGAGAGCTGGTGGGTTGGTCTTCCCCAGAGCAGACAGACAGACAAGCTCTGCCCTTGCACAGAAGGCAGTACCCTCCCTTTCTCCCCCTTTGCAAAAGCTTGTCCAGACTGGAACTGTGCACTCAGCCTGATTAACTCTATCCCAGTCAAAACCAGTGCAACAGAGAGTTTAAAAAAAAGGACTTAAGAGGAAGAGTCCCTCCCAATATTTTTGTCTGAGGCAAAATCCCAAATCTTAAATACTTGAACATCTAAACATAATTACCCCATCCCTGGGGTTAGTGAAAGTCAAGTCTGGGTCCAAATTCACCCCCATGCCAAGCAGAACTCTGTAACCATAAAACCCTGAATTATGGCCCCGAAACCCCAGGTCAGGCATCATGGTCTGAGTCATCTGTGCTCTTATCCATTCAGCAACAGAAAAAGGAAAATGTTCCTTAAAAAATGCTCATCACCCCCAACGAACTGGTGTGTTCGTGTTGCCAAGCAACTGCGCTGCATCTCTGCACCTCTGAGACCCACGAGTCAAAACCCAATGTCAACAGAAAAGTTTGAGAGTCCAGTCAGGATTATGGCACATGAATATTGATAAGGAAAAAGACAGAAGAGGGTATATATCTGCAGCTCTGTTTTTTGAATTAATATTGTTCTCGATGGTGCTACCAGTATAAGAGCCAGGTGTTTTTCAAAACCTCAAGACAAATACAGGTGGTTTTCACCTTGCGAAGACTTGGTTATTCAATTTGCAGGTCAAGCAGATATTTTGCAGCTACTGTAGAAACACTTATAGAAACCCCAAAGAGCTGGGTCTTGGCCCTCACTGACTTATTCTGGAGGGAAGCAGCACTGTTTTTCAGCAGTAACAGTGGTTATATTCCATTCTCTTCCCACGGCAATGTATTTTCTTCATGTCTCCTCTTGCCAAATACTTTAGGTAGGGCCACGCTGTCCTAGAATATCAATTATTTCTGAAGACAGATAGCCTGGAGTGGATTATACCATTCCTTTGCACCTTTCTTGGGTGACACTCAGGTCCAAGGCTGAGCAGAAGTTAAAGAAGGGATAGGTGGAGATGGGATTGCCTGCTGAGCCATGCCTCTGTCATCCCATTCATCAGAGAAGAAGCGGCAGCCAGGAGAAACACCATGGGCTGGGGGCAGGTTACGGCGAGGAGGGTATGAACCAGGTACCATTTCAATAACTGGTTTAATTGGCTTTTCAGGCAGATGTTGTGCTTTTATCACGAAATCTCACTAGCAAGATGAAAGTAAGTGAGAGATAGAGCAGCCGGATAGCACAGCAACATCATCTCTGTCAGCAGTGGAGCAGGATTAACCAGAGGGGTGAAGATTTGTAACAGAGATCACAGTGCAGTTGGTAAAGCATTTGCTGTGAATGCAGAGCAGAAGCAATGTGGAAGCCAGCGGAGTGGTTCAAAGAAAGATGCAGCCATTATTCCCAGATCTCTGAAATAACAAAAAGAGAGAACAAGATGAAAGTAGTGCAGGCCAGGGAGGAGGCAGAGACAATTCTTGAGGTGGAGATACCCAACATGGGGAAAAAGGTATTAGTCACAGGGTCAAAGAGAAAGATGTTGTGTTTCATTTTGCAAATCATATATGAAATCTATTATCGAGAAACAAAGTAAAGCTTTTCAATAGTAAGTTTGCAAGTTCAAGCATGATCAAACCTATCTCATGGTAAAAATCTAAGTTACTGAAAAAGTGATTTGAAATAATTATGCAAGCACAAGAAAGCTATTAAGCCCTTGATAGCTCTGGCAAAGAGGGCAATAAGGGCATATCCAATTTACATTACAAACAGTGAGAACCATCATATTTTAGACTGCATTATACGTTGCCTGTGGAGTGATTTATTTCATTGAGAGACTGTAGCAAGTGAGATTGTAGCAAAACAGGGGATCACTCTTCAGACAATGCTGCTGCCCCTGTGTGTGACACAACATCTTTGCACATTTCTTATGCTTTCTCATCAATAACTTCTTGTGTAATTAACCAAAACTGGTGAGGCACATGCTCAAATTAGACAGCTGCAAAGGCAGAAGGATTTGCTTTGGTCATCTGTCCCTAGCCATCAATCTCTCCGGTGAAGTGAAAGCACTTAACAGCTGAGAGACAGCAGCTAAAAGAGATGTCATGGTTGCTCCCCCCATACCCAAATTCACAAGCACATGACTTTAACAGTGAAAGTCTACACAAACAGGCATGGTTCATGCAGTGCAGGTTTTGGTTCCGAGACCCTGTTTTCCTCTGTTGTGGCCTTTCGTCTCCTAATTCTCATTCTCCCTCAAATTCTCCTGCCTGAGCAGAGGACCCCAGGCAGCAGGCAGACAGCATGGTTCTGCACACCAGGTCATGCTTGGCAAGACTCCTCCTGGGAGGGGGTAGGGGCCCGGGAGAGCATTACTACTGCTGTAGCATTTGAGTAGATGGTTGACTGGAGAGTACCTGATTTTGGCTGCTTTTCCTCTGTCAGTGGTACACATGTGTTCCTTCTTGGTTGCTGCTGAAGGAGGACACCCAGTTTGCTGGCAGAGCTAGGCAAAGAGGTTTGTACATGTGGGGCTCTGTAGGACCTTTGAAGAGCTGACAGGCAATGTAGTTTTGAAACTCATTGAGCTATGGAGGCCAAATATCTTCCACCAGGTAGAAAAGTAGAAAGTCCTCACATTTTTACTCAGCCTGCCTGAAAAGGAATGCCATGCTGTCCATGGGGATTTCATATAGCCATTTCATCCCCTGGAGACACTGCCCAGCAGTGAAGTTACATTTTTTAAAATGCTCATAGTTATATGGAGACAAGGTTTTACCATGAGGGAAATGAACACCAGCAGGGTACAGGGACATTACCTATTGTTGCAAGTAAAGCTCAGATAAACTCTCTGTGTCTCAGACTGTGAAGCCTTGTCCAGCTCCTCAGCTAATGGAGAGTCACTTTGATCTCACTGTTAGGAGCTGGCTATGTGGCATTATGACTACAGAGGTGCAACAGAAGCCACTCATGCCCCTTGTTCCTCTTCCACTGACACCTGGGTGCCCCAAGGCACAGCTCTCCTATCCCAGAACAGCAGCCAAATGCCCAACAGGAGCCCTTCCAAGGCAGGACAGTGGCAGAGAGCCTCCAGCATCTGTCTACCCTCCCTCTGCAACACTGAATATCACAGATGAACTCGGGGGGAAGACACAGAGGTTGCCCTGGTACAAAAGTCCACCTGCTCTCCAAAGACCCCCATTAGAAATTTCAGACAATTGAATAGATTTTTGTCACTGGCTGGACAAATGTTGTGCCTCGAGAACATCAAAGATAGCATGGCTGTTGTGACACAGCTGCAGCAGCACATTGAGTCCAAAGCCGAGCTTACTTACAAGTATGTGATTTTGTTTTACATCTCCATTTCTGTTATAAATTGTAGGAAGAGTGGACTGTAGATAGCTGTAGGGAGCAAGGTCAGCACCAAGAGAATAGACATCAAATATTCAAAGTCATGTCATTACAGAATGTGCCGAGTTGAGAAGGAAATTTCTATTTTGGGAGTATATTAGAAGAACTCAAAGGCTTTCTGTTTTGCCTCTTATGCTCCACATGTATGGCCTTTCTTGACGTTTTCCTACAGCCTTATGTCCCCTGGAGAGCTGGCTGGGTTTGCCAGGTACAATAGGTCAGACCTGCCAAAGTATGTTGGGATAATAGGGTTTCTGCACGTTCCCCTAGAAGCATGGAGGCAGGTATAGGAGAAACTCTCCATTCATTTACAGGGAAGCTGTTCTTAAGCAAGGCTAGGCAAATCTTGCAAAATATTTAGTCTGAATATTACCACAAATGTTCAAATTATTTACCTCCAACATACTGTCTCTTTTATCTGTTCCCCTTCTGCAAATATTCATAAAACAGAGTTTTGCTGGCACAGCTATTTACAAGAAGAGAATATCAATATAACATGCATGAATATTCACATAGTGATAAAATTTTAGATTTACAAGCACTAATATGTAGACCAACACATTCATTAAGCCACATGAAAAAAATACTGCCATGTGACTTATCCAGCCAATTGCAAATAGCAATTGCATCTCAAGTACCAAGTGTTCACAACGTACTATAAATGAGCAGTCCAAAGAGACAAATCCATTAACATTTGTAGAATGCACTGACTAATACACATTTTTAATGAAATGGGATTGTGAAGTTATTTTTATTAATGACATTTATGAATTAAAGTGCTTCTGCAAATGCTGTAGCAGTAGAGAAAACTGCTATCCCAGAAGTAGGGAAACAGATTATAGTCACAGAATAAATTGCTATGTAATATTATTATTCTTTGTAGTTTTATTTTCACTTTATAGTAGCACCTGCAATGAAACTCTTTCCAAGTGTCAACAATGTTTCTTCCAGACTTCCTATGACTTCCAGAAGACATAGGCCCCATCAATCTCATACAATATCTGAAACCTCTGGTGTATTTTTTATATGAAAGCTGGGTTTTTTTTAAGCTAGTGTCTTCACCTTAATCATTACAGTATTTTTATATACTAAAACATCGAAAGTACACACAAACTGGGGTTAGAAACAAATATTTTTAGCACTTTATTCTTGAAATGTACATTTCCTTGAAGCAGGACACACAAGCAACACTCCTTAAGAGTGATAAAGGGCTCAGTCCTGTGGAGTGCTAAAGGACACTATAATGGATAAGGAGATTCTGAAGCAATTTTATATAGAACTCTACTATCATCCCTTTATTCCTTGATGCCAGCTTAATTCTCATCTGAAGTGCAGGTAAGAGCCCTAGCTGATAAGGACTTTCAGGGAAGAGTTACAGAGGTAAAACTCTGAGCTCTTGCATGTGAAAGACCAGGTTATTGGATGAAAAGTTTTCAGTCAGTTTTTGAAGGAAAATTACGGCATAGGTTTATATAAAGTAAACATAGAATAAACCTAGAGAGCTTGTGTATGTACATCGAAGATAATGAATAGTATTTGGAATACTGTCAATAAGGTTTTTTTAAAAAAGCTCTAAGACAGTAAAACTGCCTGTTCTTTGGGCAAACTCTCCAAAATACACCCAATATAAACACTTACTGTCAGTTAATAGCCAGTTCCCCCTTAACCAAAGCAAAACCTAATTTTACATGGAACATGCTGTGATTTCCCTCCCTGACCATCTTTCCTCTATTAGTTTTCTTGCTCCTTTCCCCTGAACAACTGACTGTTTTTCCCAATCCCCAAACCTCTTCACTCAGAGCAAGCTTTGCGCCAGAGCCCTGGTCCCCTGGCAATCAAAGCACATGCTCCTTTGACCTTCATTCAGCAATGCATGCTGTTGTACAATATTTTAACTGCAATAATGCCTCAGAACCTCCCATTTCATGTTAGTGCGGCATTTTCCGCACAGCCTTCCTTCCCACTTTGGAGTGAAATGGGAACTTTGTATCTGAAGACCTAACCCCTATTTCCTGCCGTGGATCATCCATTGAGGATAGCAGGTTTGTTCCTTGGTTTTTGCACATTCTGTAAGAACAATTTCTGTATCATGTTGCTAGAGCATAGTACTTAATCTCATGAATTTAGCATTTTTCCATTGTGTTTGATGTGAAGACAAGGAATAGAGGGATGGATTTTCTAGTAGCTCAGAAAAGTTACATTATCATTTTACTCCCAGGGAGTTATTTTTTTACTCATTGCACGGCCAATATGCTTTTTCTCTTCATCAGATCAGCTCTCAGCCCCACCATGTTTAATCCGCACAGTCATATTTTAAACTTTGGGATAGCTTTGTAACTTCTAGAGAGCACAGCTAACAGGCAGATAAGATGTCTTACCACCTTTTAGTCCAACAAACATAGAATTCCCAGCATTCAAGTTTGTCAAATAAATACAGATGTCCATCTGGTCTGGTCCTCTTTTTGGATTTTTTTGTTTTTCCCTTTGTTTAGCTCAGGGACTGGAGCTGTAAGTGTGGCAAAGCTCAAATTGTAACAGTATGGGAAAAAGCCAACTCCTCCAGAGTGCAAGGAAACATGTAATTGTTTCCCACCTGAGTCCAGATACTATTTCAGGAATACGGTGTCACAACATTGACAATACTTTAATTTTTAAGCTAGCTTCTGGGTTCTGAGGGATCACAGCTCTCACATGAGTGAGGTCCCTGTTATCATGACAAACAATTACTTCATCAATATTTGCTTTGCCAAAGTTTTATATGTCTCTTAATTTATTTACAAGCCTCTGAAAAGTGTCTATAACCTTAAACAATTAAACCCCCAGAGAATGATGAAAGCAAATTTAATTGGGTAGCACTGTCTAAGGCTGTTCGCCAGGACTCTGTAGCTGAGGTCATATATTTTACTCTGCTTAGTCTGTCTGTCGTTTAATTTATTCCTGGCATTGGATAGACATGCAATATTGTAACAGTGCCTAGATCCTTGTAGTAAATACAGGATCTTACAGTGCTGCCTAGCTTTGTGCCTCGCACAATGGCAATGCAGGGGTCGTGTGATGGACAGATGACTTCCACAGCCAAGGTTTCAGTCTGCGCTGTCCCCTACACTTCATTCAGGTCCCTTTTGATGTGGGAACTGCACAGAAGCTGTCCTATGTTTGCTCCTTACACAGGATTGATTTTTGGAGAACATAAGCTTGAGATCTCTCTCTCAGCAATGCTTTCTGCTCCGGGGACAGATTGTCATACGCAGCCACTGCACTTGTACAGATTTTTGTCTGCCAGGTCTGGTGGGTTGACCCTGGCTGGATGCCAGGTGCCCACCAAAGCCGCTCTATCACTCTCCTCCTCAACTGGACGGGGGAGAGACAATATAATGAAAGGCTTGTGAGTCAAGATAAGGACAGGGAGAGATCACTTACCAATTACCGTCACAAGCAAAACAGACTCAACTTGGGGAAAATTAATTTAATTTATTACCAATCAAATCAGACTAGGGTAATGAGAAGTAAAACCAAATCTTAAAAACACCTTCCCCCCACCCCTCCCTTCTTCACGGCCTTAACTGTACTCCCAGTTTTGTCTATCTATCTCCTTCCCCCCCAGCAGCACAGGGGGATGGGGAATGGGGATTGCAGTCAGTTCATCACACATTGTCTCTGCCACTCCTTCCTCCACAGGGGGAGGACTCCTCACACTCTTCCCCTGCTCCAGCATGGGGTCCCTCCCACGGGAGACAGTCCTTCACGAACTTCTCCAACATGAGTCCTTCCCACAGGCTGCAGTTCTTCACAAACTGCTCCAGCATGGGTCCCTTCCATGGGGTGCAGTCCTTCAGGAACAGACTGCTCCAGCATGGGTCCCCACAGGGCCACAAGTCCTGCCAGCAAACCTGCTCCAGCGTGGGCTCCTCTCTCCATGGGGCCACAGGTCCTGCCAGGAGCCTGCTCCAGCACCGGCTTCCCATGGGGTCACAGCCTCCTTCGGGCATCCACCTGCTCCGGTGTGGGGTCCTCCACGGGCTGCAGGTGGATATCTGCTCCACCGTGGACCTCCATGGGCTGCAGGGGGACAGCCTGCCTCACCATGGTCTTCAGCACAGGCTGCAGGGGAATCTCTGCTCCGGCGCCTGGAGCACCTCCTCCCCCTCCTTCTCCACTGACCTTGGTGTCTGCAGAGTTGTTCCTCTCACATATTCTCACTCCTCTCTCTGGCTGCTGTTCTGCCGAGCAGGTTTTTTTCCCTCTTTCTTAAATATGTTATCCCACAGGCGCTATCACCATTGCTGATGGGCTTGGCCCTGGCCAGTGGTGGGTCCATCCTGGAGCTGGCTGGCATTGGCTTTACTGGACATAGGGGAAGCTTCTAGCAGCTTCTCACAGAAGCCACCCCTGTAGCCACCCTGCTACCAAAACCTTGCCACTCAAACCCAATACACCAGGACAGAATGGGACCCACAGTGGGACCCTCTGAAGGAGAACTAGCTTTTTAAATCATGATAATCCTATTGCTGTGAAGTTTTATAACATTTACATCACAGCTTTGGACCTTCTGGCCAATTTTTTGTATCCCTGATACACAGGTAATATTCCTTGGATGCCCACTGTCGTGGTTTAACCCCAGTCAGCAACTCAGCACCACGCAGCCGTTTCCCCCTCCCCCTCCCGGTGGGGTGAGGAGGAGGAAAGCAAAGGAAAAAAAAGTAAAACTCGTGGGTTGAGATAAGAACAGTTTAATAACTAAAGTAAAATATAATACTAACAATAGTAATAATGAAATATAATAATAGTAATGAAAAGGAATACAACAAAAAAAAGGAAGGGGGGGGGGGAACAGTGATGCACAATGCAATTGCTCACCACCTGCTGACCGATGCCCAGTTAGTTCCCGAGCCACGATCCGCGCCTCCCGGCCAACTCCCCCCTGTTTATATACTGGGCATGATGTTCCATGGTATGGAATACCCCTTTGGCTAGTTCGGGTCAGCTGCCCCGGCTCTGCTCCCTCCCAGCTTCTTGCACACCTGCTTGCTGGCAGAGCACGGGAGACTGAAAAGTCCTTGGTTTAAGATAAGCGCTACTTAGCAACAACTAAAACATCAGAGTGTTATCAATCAACATCATTCTCACACTAAATCCAAAACACAGCACTGTACCAGCTACTAAAAAGAAAGTTAACTCTGTCCCAGCCGAAACCAGGACACCCACCTACAAGAAGGTTTCTCAGAATAGTCTGAAAATTGTTTGTGTGCAAGGAAGAAAAATATGTTGTTTTCTTATTTCATAAGGTCTGAAATGAGGAAAATAATAGATTCAATAGCATATTACAGTTTCAGGCACAAAGGATCTAGTTGTCTCTTGCTATTCCTTTCTTCCAGTATTCCTATTTCTTCCTTACTTCTAAGAAAGAAACAGTGTAACGTGAGACATTGAGTGATTTCCTTACAGGATACAGCACCTTTTTGGTTTTTTTCTTTGTCAACTTTTTCCTCTACCTTGAAGGCTGACTGATCTTCTTTCTTTCTTCCTTCAGTGTTTCAGAGAAGCAATTTCAGCGGGGTCTGTCCAGGAGTACAATTCTCTATGTCTTTGCATACTCAGTGACATATAGTCTTTTGGTCTATTCTCATGCACACGCAAAGTACCAGATAACTCCTGTTCCAAAAGAGTCTCTGAGAATATGCCAGGTCCTGTTAGCATTGTCTTCTTCCATGCCAGAAAGCAGGAAAGGTTTCTGCAAAACTTAAGGAGAGCCATTAATATCACGGTGGATACAATATTAGCATGAAAAACGGTGACCACTGTTGTGCCACATACATTTATTCCTGTCATTGATGGAGTGTATATCAAAAAGTTATCATCATGTCACTTGAGACGAATCTCATTGTGGACTGTGACTGTTATATCAGCTTAAATTCTGCAGTGACAAATCTTCCAAAAGATGCTGGAGAGTCTGATTTTTATCTCTGCACACTCTTACTGACTGTGATGAGTTTGAATAAATATGGATGTTCCCTTTCTGTTAACTTTTCATTTAACCACTGAAATCAGGCTAGATGTGGCCCAAAAATATGTACTAGATGTATATTTCTTTGCAGTTTTCCCTTCTTATTTGACTGTAATTCTATCCTTCCACTAGCATGATTTTCTTAGTTGTAGTTTCTTAGTGGAGTATAATATGTAGATTAGAGACACTCTTGGCAGAATCTCAGTACTGTAATATATTTATCTTGACAAAACCCATGTGAGGTCAGGAAATGCCTACTATACCCCTGGCAGATGCAGAACTGAGACACAGAGAGACTAAATGCTTTTTCTCGGGTTACAAGGGATGTCTGTGGCAGAGTGAGGCACAGATCCCTAGATTAATGCCCTTACCAGTGAAATGCCTTTTCTTTGTCATAGCTGGTCATTCAAGTAAAAGGTGAATCCTTGTTTACTTCCAAAAGATGTTGGTGATATAAAAATGATTTACCATTTTCGCTCACACTGCTGAAAAACAGCATGGACATTCATGCTGCAGTATCTTGGTACGACGAGTTCCGAAAGACAGTGAGCATCGCCATGAGAGCTAGGACGTGGTCATGACATGCCTATCAGCCTCTTTCCAGAGAGGGCACTGAGAAGGGTATTTTTATAACATGACAGGTCAGCAAAGAAGTGTCTTGCCCATGGACACATACAGAATTCCAGATTTAGCTAAATTCAGTTCTTAGTAAGAAATATGAAGAAAAGGGGAAAGTATCAGTGGGTATACTGTGGAAAACACACTGAAATCTGTCATTTCTGCTGCAGTTGATATCTGTTGTTAAATTGCCCTAACAAATCATGTTATATATTGACAAAAAGTAACACTTTTGTTCTTCTGTGGCATCAGCAGAAAATGAGGAAAATAATGGACTTTGCATTTAGGCTGCAAATACATTTAGGATGAAGGATTTTCTTTTGCTACTTCAAATTACTTCAAATTTTATTTAAAAAAAAGAAAGCCAGCTTAGCACCCGAGGTTTTTTTTCAGCATGGTTACGGTTTTTAGTACATTCTTTAGATAGACTGGGAGAGGAGTATGGTATTATAATGGCCTGCCCAAGGCCACATATTGAATAAATGACTCAAACCGCATTAGCATTTAGGACCTTTTTGATTTCTAATCTATCATACAATTGCCCACAGGAGCTCCACTGTATTTTTGGTGAGAGACAAAGACCATCTCTAGATTAGTTATCATGAGTTGTTTAAACCTCATGAAAATACCATGTAACATTAGCACATCAGCATTGTGGTGCTAGACAAGCACCTCTTAAAATAGTTTTTGTAGATTAAAGGATTTTTTTCAACAGTTCTTCAATATTTTTAAGTCTGCTAGGGGAAATAGGAGTTCGTAGACCCTACCCTCCAACTAAGAATATGAGCCAAATTTTTAAAAACAGAATCTGAATTCTATGCATTTTAAGCAGAAAAATACTACTTTTGTGAAATTCAACTTTTGCACTTACCAATGGACATTCAGAACAATGATGCCATCTGTCTTTATTGAATATATAAAAGATTATTGATGTTGCAAAACCAACCCTCTTAAGCTCTGATTGACTTCAGTGGAAGTGTGAGCACTTAGCCTGGACTGGCAAAGACATTTAAAGGTTTTGTGAAAATCAAACGGTGTTAGTAGTCTCAATGCTTTTTTTTTTGTGGATAGGAGGGTACTCACTTGCAGAAGGAGTGTAACACTTCTCACACTTCTTAAATTGTTTGCATCTATCATCTCATATACTGTATGTTTTTATAACGTTGTGTGGTTTCAAGCCACCATTAGACAGGCATGTAGTCCTCTCTGATATCTCTCACTACAGTTATGTAGAATTATGAAAATCATTTCAATAGCACATTCAAAAGCACTGTGCTCCAAAAACATATAGTGGTAAAGCCTAAGAATCTCCTTCTTAATAAAAAAACTTGAAACTTTATTTTTCAATAACACAAGGTAGTAATAATCTGACTTTTTTACATTTTCCATTCAGAAACATATTGAAAATTGAAAATTATCTTTTTTGTTAAACAGAATTTTTTACTTTCTTCAAGTTCTGAGATTTTCTTTAGTCAAAAACTCACAAAAATGAGGGGTTTTGTTTTCCCTTGTTGTTTTCCCCTAATTATCACAGGAAAAACAAGGCAAAGGAAAAAAATGAAACTATAAATGAAGTTCTAAAACCCTAGAAGAATAGATATTCTGCTTTTCAAAAACCAAAAATATGGTTTCTATTTTTATTTTATCGCTGGGAAAACAAAAAAAATATTCCAACACTTCAAAACTTCTAAAAAACTTTTTGAACTGTTAAAAATTAATCTTTTTTATGCTACCCAACACATATAATTATAATTTATATCTTTTTTGTGACAAAAAGAGAAGTTTGCTCTTGATTTCAGGACTTTGTCCAGTCTTTCAAGATCAATGAATAAAAAAAGCTGTGAGATCAATGATGAGGTAACAATTGCTTATTCAATCCATTCCTTCTCCTAATTTTTTTCTGCTAAAAGAATGGAATAACTGCTAGGGAAAAAACAAACAAACAAACAAAGCAACAAAAGGAAAAACTCTAGCAGGGATTCTAAGACAGATCCTAACTATAGTGAATTGCATTCTTTCTTACATTATCAATTACAGGCTCTTTTAATTAGTTTACCACAACCTATGCAGTGGAATGTGCCCTTCAGAGGGTGGGTTTCTAATTAGTGATGAGGCTTGCTGCAGTATCTGCTGTGCAAACCCCAGAAACAGTGACATGCCCTGACACTGGGAGAAAAAACCCTCCATAAAACTGACAGCAAGATCAGAAATCAGTAACACATGCAAGTGCTTTTTTCCACTGCTCCACAGAGGTGGGAAGAGCCCAGCATGCCACTGCACATCCCTACAGAGGATTTAGATTCAGGTAGAGTCCAAGAATTGGCATTGTCTAAATATCGACAGTCCACTTCTTGCTCTTTGGTGTTGCAGCATTTCACACAATACAGGATCAGAGTGAACCAGCTCTGTATCTATTTTAAGACACACGCTGCTACCCACTAAGCCTTATTGGGTCGAAGGTGCAAGGACAAGATAAAAGCTTTCTAGCTTTACAACACGTCGCACGCAGCTGCTGAATGAGATTTAGCATCCAACATCCCTCTTGTCTTTGATCTACTGCAGGTACAGCAGAGCTAATTGATCCATTAGTTTCTGAGTCATAAGTGGTTGTTGGCTGGTGTAGCTTGTGCTTGAGCAAAAGTTTCCCCGTGAATGGCGATATTCGCTGAGCTCATGGCTGGGGAGATGCTGAAGGCAACAGTCTGAGGATGACATTTAATAATGAACTGCAATTCACAAGTGAAGGAAGACCACCCATTTAGGCGATCTGTTGCTCAAAACACTCTGCTTACCATTGGTGGCTGGGGTGCTCTTATTTCCATCTCAATTTCAAAGAAAATGGATTATTTTCTGTTCCCACTGTAACAGGTGCTTCGTCCTGTTGTAGTAACTGTCAAAGGTCTCTCTTTTTCTTCTTGTTTTCACTGTTCAGCAACTTTGCTCCCATTTTTGCTCATGATAATATTCAATAACAGTGACTACCAGGAGCTTTTTTATACTAACTCTGCTCTGTTTTATAACACAAGGATGTGTCCATAGACAGCTGAGGGTAAGTCAATCTGTAAACACAGCAAATCTGGAGGCAAGCATCACGAATAAGTTGAGAAGGTTGAAATCTTTCTGATACCAACATAATCGACACCACCTCAAAAAGAGAAAATGGAAACATTTTGCACACCCTATTTTGGGAAATCTCTCCTTTCCCTTTCCCTCCCTCTGTGCTCACACAAGTTTTATTTTTAAATCTGCAGGCACAGTAGTGCAATTTTCATCACTATGATAGTCAGTGGCTGTGGAATGGAAATTTACATCACACTGGTATTTTGTGGGAAGCAAACTCAACTCTTCTTTATAAGGAACTTGCTCCATTAGCAAGCTTATATTTAATATTCTCACTGCCTTTATTAACTGGTGTTTTTAAGATTTAATGCAATTTCTGTTGCAGTGCAATCTATGCAAAGTTGGTTAATTTACAACCATTTTTATTCAAAAGAGTATTGGTGCTAAAGAAAGAAAGGAAGATATACTCAATCACAAATACTTCCTGAGACATGAACATTAATAACATTTATATTTGAGGGGTTTTTTTGCTATTGTTGCCAGTACCACACTCTCTTTTTCCAAGCACATTAGCCTTGCTCTGTGCACGCATAAGAAATTAATTACAATATCTCAATATTTGTGGTACTTCTGCTCTCCAGAAGCTGTAAATCTCTGCTGAAGCTCCCAAAATATTTTCCTCCAATGATGTTTGAATAGATAGTCACGGTTGGTTCAAAGCACCTTATCTGTGCTTCCAGCAGAGCTTCCTTCAGCAGTCTCTTGGGAGCACACACAGCTCCCAAGGACTAGATCAGGAATCAGAGCTCCTATTTTCAGTGTTCTTTGCTGCACCTGAGTAATGTATCTGACATAATCTGAGATAGGTGGTGCAAATAACAGCACTTTAAGTTATGAACTGGCATCAGTAGTGTTGGAATAAGAACACTCCATCATTTGTGCTAGCCTGGATACATAAATTACAGATCTCATACAGGCACTAATTTTCAACCTCAAACACCATGTTTACAGAGTATCTTAAGTGCTTTCGTTTACGGCAAATCTCAGAACCAACAAGCTACATGCAAAGATTCAACAAGAGTTGTGTCTTCTGTGATAATTTTGTTTCCTCTACTCTTTACAATTTCACTATAAAGCCCAATATAATAGACACACTTCTCTGCTACAGCCTTGAGAAGACAAAGGGTTTCTGACCTCCTGGGTCAGCCTTGTACGATCCAGCCTAACAGTCGAAGGACATTACCATGGATACTTGATCCTTGGTGACTGGGGAAAGAGAGAAATTGTCTTTGAATCAACAATTCACAGCCAGGTTTAAAGCTAACTTCAGAGGTATCTGAGAAAGCAAGCAAATCTGCTGTGAATAAGGATTCACTACTGTTGAGTAGAACCTTTTATGATAAGCAAGCGGAGGAGATGGCAAGAAAGCTTGCTGACCCATGCACCACTCCCAAGCTGTAAGGAAAGTGTCCTTGCAGATGTTCGTTTGTAATGTCACCTATTCAGCCAGATGCTGCCCTGTTAATGAGCATCAGCGCTGGCACATTGGTATCCAGCACATCAGTGCGACCAGGTGAAAGTCAGCCAGAGGAAAGCAGCCAGTGCCAAGCTCCGCTCAGGCACCATCGCTGTAACAGTGACAGAGCAAAACTGAATGGATCAGCCTGAAGTAGACGTAAAACTGCTCAGGGGAAATAAAATCCATTCTGCTTCCAGTAGAAACAATTTTTCTCTACCATGCTGCCTTTACTGCTACCAACCACGACAACTCTGTTAGTCTAGGTTTAAGCCTCCGTAGTTTGTACTGCATTTATTAAAAAAAAACCCCGACTGTTCCATAGGAATACATAAATTCTTCATGTGAAACAATAGGTGTTTTCCATCACCTCCCACCATTCTCTTTGTGTTAGAACAACACATATGGGTGGGATGTCCCATTCATATAGCGGGGTATCATGAGAAGCTCAACAGCTTACAAGTGACCTGTAAGATTCTGCAACCATCACTGTGTAAAGAAATTACCTGCGCTGTTCCGCGAATACTGGCCTTGTCTCAGATACAAATATTTTTTTCTGGTAAGTGTATATTTAAAGAAAGCGGGGGCAGGGGGGAAGGGAGGAGAAGGCAATATTTTTAAATGAGTAAATGCAAGGAGAGTAATGATGATGAAAAATTACTTCAATGAAGATTTGTTTGATGTAAGAGTGCGGTGCTCTGCTCCTGAGACAAAAGTAAGATGATCAGCTGGGAAAAGTGTATGTGAAAAATATATGAAGGTCTTACATTAAATTAGTGAACTACACCAAAGTGGAGAAGCAACAAAGGAAACAGCACTTTCAGGACACCATCAAAGTCAGCAGGGAGCATTTGAACCAAGGCCAAAAGGACAGATATCACTGTTGTCTTCAGCTTTTACCCTGCCATCAAAGGAGGACACCCTATGGTTCACTTTTAAGGGAAACTTACTGCAATGTTGTGCATTTTGTCTTACCTCTTTTGTTCCTTTAAAGTAACGTTAAAACTTGCTTTTACTATAAAGAACGAAGCTGGAAGTCCTGAGTGGCACTTCTGAACAGGATTGTCAATTGTAAATGGTGGACCTAATTCTCATTTACACTAGCGGTCTAGTGATAGAAAGGGGTCATCTCCCTGGTTTAATGTAGATTTGCCATCAGTTTCATCCGCTACTTTCAATAGAGAGAAAATCCTTAGAGTGAATGATAGGAGTCCTGATATGCTTTAGGTCAGCATGCTACAAGAAGTGGTTCTTGGATTGCCACTGGCACGCAAAAAAACCCCAATTATAATAAAAAAAATTAAAAAACTATATGTGCCTTAATTTCCATATGTGCACACAAGAAAACAAAACAAGCCTCGAAAATAAGGGAGAATAACTTGCAAAGTTAAGTTAACATTAAAAGTTCAACCTGATTTTTGTTGGTTTGAATAAAGACATTGTGGCAATGCAGAGCAGAAAGGTTCTTGAATTGTTTCTTTTCTAAGGCTACATTTTTTTTTTTTTAATTAAAGAGTATTGAGATAGACTGTTTACCATACCTTTGCTGTAAACACAAAATCTTGAGTTTTGCGAATAAATGGGTAACAAGAACAAGGCACACTGGAAAGGGGTGTGTTCATGCTTGTGTAGAATGATTCAAATCACTCAATTTTCATTAAGAAAAAACAAACACTGGACATTGGAGCATATTTTAAAGCCAAAGATCATGTCTGCTGCAGCATGCCTCTGTAGCTTCCTCTGTGTAGGCCAGCCCTATAGCTTTCAACCCAGAACAGAGCGCTCTCTTCCCAGCTTGCCAGTAATCCTTAGGCAATGTCACCAATGATTTTTGTTACTGTTTGAATAATAAATCCTTATAACCAAGAAGCTATCATCAAAGGTGTAACATGGACCACCATTATGAGACCACGTACCACATCACTTGCCTCCCTTTCCTGTTTCTGCGTGGTGTAGATGAAGTCTATAGTTAGAGTTTGCTATTTTGCGATATAGTGTCTGAAATTAATTAAAGGTTTGGCACTTTTCATGTGTTATGCAGATATATTTCCCCTGTTACTACATTCTTCACCACGCATTAGGTGTTAGAATGCACAGCACATTGCGGGCGAGATGCGTGTTGTTTCTACAAAAATAAAAACTGTGAAATGGAGATTTTTTAATGATTTAGAATAAAGCATATTTTTGGATTGTACAGATAATCTATGAGACTATCTTAAAAATAAAAAAGCAACAAGTTCTGCCTTCTTTTTCTACTTATGCTGTAATGATTTAAATCTCTCAAAGCATATGGTGAGAATCAGAATTATCCCTTCTCCACCTACTACTCACAATTTCTTGCCTACTGATTTCAGCACCTAATCTATGGTGCTAAAACCAATTAGTGATACATCAAAGGTTTTTGCAGTTGTAAATTTTGGACCACTACAGAACATTAGCACATGAGCTCCTCATTATATGCATAGATATATGTGATCTTTGATCCATGTGATAAAAGATACATTCAAAATATGTTCTTTGGCAACCTTAAAATCTCCTAATTGAGGAAAGAAAGCTAATTATATAGCTTTTTGCAAGGCTGGAATCTGCTGTAATAAGGATTGTACACAAAAAACTAAGTTGTAAATGAGAAAGGCTAATTTCACTTTTTTCCTTTTTCTGAAATTTTTGCTTTCTAAAGTTGTAGAAAATTATTTTTCACAAATCATATGCTCTAGTGAATGGTTTGAGGTTTCAAGGAGGTTGCTGGATTAATATTCTGAACAAAACTTCAGTCCTGCAGATGTGCTTAACTTTTGGCACAGAGCAGCCCCACCAAAGTCAATGAAACTAAGTCATGCCAGCTAAAATTAAGCATGAAAGCATAAATTAGTAAATGCCATGTTCTCCTGTTGGCTGGTTCCCAGTATGCCTCTCCTCTTTGCATGAAGTACACAGACCTAAAGCAAGTGATGAAGTCGACGGTGTAGCAGCATATTGTATGCTTTAGTGCTCAGACTACTTGATAGGCTATTCATTTTCTCCTGCCATTCCCCATCCCTCCACAAACTCCTCGCATAGTCAGATATAAAAATAACGAATGGAACATTGCTATTTGATATCAGATCAGCAGGAACACTTATTTATAGTCCTTTTCTTCCCCAGAGAGGTATTTTTCCATCCTTTGGATCCTATGCCCAAGCCCGGCACGTATCAGTCTGCATTACCTTCAGCAGTGCATCAGGAGAGAGATAAAAACTGTTTGGAGCTGGCAGGGAGACGTGACGGACTGGACACATGTAGTGTGAGTTGTGGCAACCACACTCCAAAGTGGCTGGGAGGGACAGGGAGGCTGCAAGGTCTGACCTCTGTTTCTTCCCACTGCTTCCCGGGGTGCAGAAATTGGGTCTGTCTTAGGACAGAAAAAAGAAGGTGAACAGAGAGGGGAGGGGAGAAGGGAGCGGAGGAGAGGGAGAGAAAGAGGAGAGAGGGAGGGACAGAAGTAAGGAAGACAGGGAGGGAGGGAGGAAGGAGGGGGAGAGAGAAAGAAAGAGCCCTCCTTCCTCCTGCCCATGAAATCCCTTAGTCTCAGACCGAGCTGCTTAGATTGGCCACTGAGAAACATTTTAATTTCACGGAGTCACAGAATCACACTGGAATTTTCAGCATAAATAAAAGCAATATCTAATCTGCAGTGATTCAGAGAAGGAAATAGAAGCCCTTTGCTACAACTGTAACACTTTGCTACACGAATTATAGAAATTTGTTGGAGATTTTTTCACTCTTGAGAAAAGTTTTCTAAACACTGTTTGCAGGAGATTACTCCCTACACTGTAGTTTCTTTGGGATGGAAGGTGCAGAGATTTCTATTAATAGATAAGATTGGGTTCTTATTTTTTAAAATGCTTATTTCACTGATGAAGGGACAACACCAGAAAAAAAGGATAAAATTTAAATGTACTAAAGCTATCTCTTAACTTGTGTTCACATCAGGTTAATTCCCTGAATTATAATACAATAATATAATAGAATATAATATAATAATATATATAATATTGAACTATAATAGTACTCTTGAAAGTAGCCTTTGGGGTACCATCAGATATTCCACAACTCCTTTTCCTAACTGCATCTCCCACACTTACCCTGATTAGCAGCACAAGATGCCTTCCACATTGCCTAATTTATCTAGTAGGGTTCTTCATGTCTCAATAAAGTCCAGAAAAGACTCACCTTGATATAATTAGGGTCACCACACTTTAAATAGCACTGGTATATGCTGGTGAAGACCATAGGTGAGTCAATATTGGGATCTTTTTCCTGGATTGCTCCTCCCCATCTATTGAAACCCCCTAATACGACTTCTGAAATATCTACATTAAAGCACAATTAAATAATCTAATCTCTTTCTCCATCTCTCCTGCTGAATGGCACAGAATAAATCTAATTCAAAAATTATTTCTCCGGTTCAGAGGCAGACACACAGATTTTTATATTCCTCCTCCTTTTTCAAGACACCCACTTCCTCTAAATTTCATTTTCTCTCCATGCAATAAAAAATGAAATAACATTGATTTCTTTTTTATTTAATTCTTTTTTTTCCTGGTGTGTCTATATGAAATGACAGTGAATAACAGCATATGCCAAGAAAACAATTACATAGCACCTCTGTATTGATTTGTCTAATTATATCTCTTTACTCAAAACAAAGTTGCTTGCTTGGACATGACTGGCAAACCAGAGTGGTTTGTGCACCTGTTTTATCTTTCACTTCAGTGTAGTGAATTATGTCTTAGAACAGATACCTGAAGAAACCTCTGACTTTCAGATACCTTTCTGCCTAGTGGACCTCCCCACCCCAGCCAGGAGCCCAGACAGACACCTGGAGAGCTGCTTGCACCCAATTTTCTTGGTAATCAAACATTTAAGTATTTCTGAGGATCTGAATACCAGATTAGGCCTGGATTTGGAAATGCTATGGTCACAGAGGGCAGTGCCAGTAAGTCCTGCACAGCTTTGCTACACCACACACAGCACCTAAGCAGGCACCTCTGCGTGCACCAGTTTGTCTTGTGTAGCACTACCAGTTTGCACGGAGCAAGCTGAAGGGTATCCACGCAGCACCATGCACACGTTTAGGTATCTTACTCAGAGGGAGGAAGGTACCATCTCAGAGTAGCTTTCACAAACTGAACTTTTATCTGGAGCTGAGTGTGTAAACCCAGACAGTCAAATACTGCCGAGCACCCCAGGAGCAGCGTGCTTGCCAGCTAGCTGTAGCGGGGAGCACTTAACTGAGGCAAAGGTCACCAAATTCAGCATTTTTCTTTGCCTGAGACAACTGGAGCCCAAATCTCTTTCAATCCCAAAAGACTGCCTTAATTACCATGTCGTAAAATATTTATTTTGGTTTTCTTCTGTTGAAGAAAACTAGTTACCATCACTAATGCATTAGGTAAGGCCTTGTTGGCATGATTAAATGTTCAGCGGGGCAAAGGAGCAGAATAGCTGCACACCCAGTGTGGGCAGACCATCTGGGTCCCAGTGCTTCTCCTGGTCCATGGCGGAGTTTTATGCAGCAGATGGGGATCATACTAGAGGATGGCAGGGTAGTCGCCCATCCGAAGGGAACCATGACTTCTAGCTCTGTCTAACAAAGAAATGCTTTCCAGTAGAGAATTTGCTATGTGGGGCTCATCTTTTCTCATTCATCTTTTCTCATTCTGGTTGGGCACGGGTGGGGGGAATGTGTGACGGACAAGCTGAGCAGCCTGGCTAAGGTTGCATCTCTTGGGTGGATGTCCCTGGGTGGTACCCTCAGGCCAAGTCAAGGGCTTTTCATGTCTACTTTTTGGATTTACAACTCTGAAAAGGCAAAGAGGCAAGAAAGCCGCCCCTGTGAATCTAGCCTGTTACTGTCAGCTGGGATTTTCAAAGTCACAGTGAAAGGCAGCGGCAGATCAGGATGCTCAGGTACCTCCGTTTTTCTCTTAGTCATTACTTTCCACTGCCCACTACCAATTCATGCTTCTGACTCATGGGTCATTGCTGCTGCTTGCCTGGGGACCTTTCCGGATGAGATGACATAACACAGCAGATGGTAGTTACACTGAAAAGTATTATTTAACTTTATTGTGGCAAGTAGTTCAATATGAGTATGTTGCTGTCAGATGAATTCCTTGCCATCAAAACAAACAAAAGTGGGATCTTAGAGGCCCAAAATTACTTGTAAATTGAAATGTTTATAAATTTTCAAGCCATCTGCCTCAAATATTCAGTTTCTGTTTGCTCAGTCTTGTAGGAGGAAAAGGAAGGAGAGAAATCCAGTGACATGAACCACTCATGACCAGTGTAACGAGGCAGTGTTTAACCAAATATTTAAACAGAGCGTAGCTGCACTGAAGTTCATTCTAAAGGTATAGCTCGCAAACTCGGAAAGTATCCAAACTAGCCTTGTGTTCTCACTTGAGAAATTGAAATAAAACTGTAACATACATACACACACACACACATATATATACATCCAAGTAGAGGGCTATTCTTCAGGCAAAACATATTCTAAATGTATTTTGTTGACACTGGTTAAACATAAAACGTTCAAATTTTGAAAGGACTGTGGTGTTATTTGTTACATTGCTTAATTTCTAACAGATTTCTAACACAGCACTTTCCTTCTAATAAGATATGTATACATTGCCTCCTCCTCTACAAATTGCCTCTTTGTATTTAATTGCTTTTTATATGATAAAAGTTCTCTTTAGGTAGATCTTATAGATTAATTTGTCTGTTTTAATGACAGAAACTGTGTAGGTAGATCTAGATATTAATTAGTTTTTATTAAATTAGTGGAAAAAAAGACAAAATATATTGAAAACATAAGCATGGCAAATCCAGAATCTGGGCAGCTACAAGTAATGATAGCTCTGAACTCAATAAAAAAGAAAAAAACCCTGAAGTTTGGTTACACTGGAAGGAGATTAACTGTTGTGCAAAAGCTGAAGAAGAAATAAGCCAAGCTTATTATTTCAGCAAACAATGCATTCAGCCCAGTTATAAGAACAGAGCTGTTCATTTTCATACAGAATATCAGAGCCCACTTTTTTAAAACCACAACCTTCTTTCTGCTCTGCCATATTTCCATCAGAGGAGCCAGCCTCTTTCTAGGGCTTTTTTTTTTTTTTAAATCAGGTGCAACTGAGCCTATTTAAACTCAATCATGTCCACAGGAAAATCTAGCAATGACCCTTGTTTTTCTCAACTAGGGAGACTGTTTGACCCAGGAACTGGAGATCCCATCTGGAATACCTGCTGGGGTTTAATCTCGGCCTCATCTGCCCTTTGTGTCACTCCGGCTCAGCTGGTACCACGGAGCAGAGCCGGGCTTGCGGTAGTGTCACCCGGAAAGCATCTCCGCAGGGCTATCAAAGGAAGAGCACAGCCCACCACAGCCCCCCGCTGGGATCTGAACTCACTCATCCTCATTGTCCTCTCCTACAGATTAGACACCAGTGTAATTTCCCTGCCTCGGAGGAGTTATTTCTGATTTTCCCTGGTGTAAGAGAGCCATCAGTCCCTATGCTACCTGTGGCAAGGACAATTTATTATGATGCACATTTTAATCCCTTCTCCCTCAGCAACGCTTCTCAGTGTTTTCCAGGATACCTTGAAAATATAATGCAGCTGGGCTTTCCACCAGCAGATATAAGCTTTACTTAATGAAGCTGAACAAAGTAATTACAGCCAGGAAAAAAGTTTTATATGCATTAACATCTTTCCCTCATCCCAAATTAGCTGTTATTTAAAACTTTTCAATAAGTGGTTTCTGTAAACATACCAGCCCGTAGATTGCTCAGGAGAGAGTTGTTTTATGGCTTTTATTATTATTTTTATCCACAATTTGTTATCCATATGGTGGGTCTGATACTCTGAATCACATGGTTGTCTTTCTGCTCAAGAATCCCTGACTGCAGTGGGGTTTTCAGCTCATTGCGGAAGAGTGTTGCCACCCATCTTTATGTAAATAGATATTCACAAACGTTTTGCACCATTCTTTCAATGAATATTTTTAGAGACAAAATCACGCCTTTAAATAGTTACAAAAAGCTACTAGGACAACGTTACAAGTGTTGTTTATTAGGGAAAAAAAAATCCAGAGAAAAAGTTTGGAACGTATTGATTTACCAAAATTTACTGAATTCCTCCAGAAATCAGAGGGGGGTGGGAGAACCCAAATGGCCCACTTCAGGTTCAAAACCAGCTTCTTTTCCATTTTCCTTTCCCTTTCCCTTTTCCTTTCACAGCTTGCCAAGAGGGCTTCCCGGCAGCCCCTGTGGGGCATTTACAGGCCCCAGGGCTTGTGAAAGTCGTAACTCAGTGAGGACCAGGGGCCTCTGAAACAGCAACCTCCACCCGTTACAGCTGTGTGGCACCTCGGAGGGGAAAAGCCCTACGACTGCGCCCCAGCTTGTTTTGGTAGGAAATGCCAAAACTGGAGAGAGGAGGCAGAGAAAGCGTTATAGCTGTGAGATGAGGAGACACCAAGTTTTGAAGGAGAAGGTTCCTCTGCAAATCACTTCTCTCCCCAGCTGTAGTTGCAAGCAGTGTGCAATCAAATACAAAGTTCGTTAGCTTGTTTGCCTACTTCTCTCAGGCTCCTGCCGTGTTTAATCAGCTGCTCTGATGATTTGGTGATTACTCCCGAGACCGGGCTCCACTCACTCGGACCACTAGAGGGCTTGGGCTTGCTCCCGGAAAGCAGGAAAAAGCTGCGAAATGCCACTTTGGTGTTTCACCTACGCACGTACAAATAAAAAGTGAGACTTCTGAGGCACGCCTAGGTTGTCTTCTCTTCATTAAAGGTTTGCCTGGATATTTTGCTCCGTACAATCCTTTGGGTGCGATAATGAGCATGGGAGACGTACACCCTAACGCTGGGAAGAGATCTCTGCATCTTCGTAGAGACCTGTCAGACAAGACCAATACCCACAGACGTCTTATATCTGTGATCATCATTGGGATTTAGGGGCTTTTAGAAATGGAGATTTTGTGGGTTTATCATTC
Source organism: Gymnogyps californianus (assembly GCF_018139145.2). NCBI lineage: Eukaryota > Metazoa > Chordata > Aves > Accipitriformes > Cathartidae > Gymnogyps > Gymnogyps californianus. Next base: position 52,964,694 of record NC_059472.1, on the reverse strand, counting down.
CTGCTATATATCATAAGCTTAAGAAATCTTGCTTAAATTGACTCACTTTTGGAGAAAGAAAAAATCTGATTTAAAAATAAAGGCAAACCAGAATCATAAACTAATTCTAGTACTGCACGTGCACAGAACCACAAAGACCCTGAGTTCATCCTCCACAATTTAATTTGGTGTTAATATTGTCAAACAGGCGTAACTGTGGTTGTACATATCTTACACGCTAACCATCTAAGCAAGGGCTTCAGTCTGATTTTTTTGAACCACAAGGTTTCTTTTCCTGAAGTATCTATACAGTCGAAATAGTAATGACCATTATCAACACAGATAAAAAATGCAGAAATATTTAAATCTCTTAATACATTTGCTAAGGGATTATTTTCTAAGTTTGAACCATTACTTCCGCAGAGCAATTAAGGAGCTAAGTTAATACTGCTTATGGTATCATTCCAATCCGCAAGAAGAAACGTATTATAAGGATGAGCTCCAATAAAGGATGAAAATGCCAAAAGCAAGACTGGGCAGTTAAGTGCTTAAATCTAAAAATGAAACAAACTAAAATCCATTTGTGACTCCCTTTTGACCACAGCTTCTCCCAGGTATTTACAGCTGTGTCCCTCTTCACTCTCAGACTCCTCCAGTCCTTGCAGCTACAATTTTATCCTCTTTTATCCCAAGCCCAGTTCGGATCCAGAAACCATCCAACCTGCTGATCCTAGGCTGTCTGCTTAAGTACTGGCAGCCTCTGTCTTCTCCCTTCATCTTCATTTCTTAGTACGTTAATTTGCCTTGACCACCTCTTCCACTGCATGGAGTGGCAGCCTCCAAGTCTCTCTCAGTCTTAGACACATCTGCTCAGCTTATCAGTCCCTGACTCCTTGCCCCAAAGTCACAGTGCTCAGAGTCCTAGCAAATCTTTCAATCTTTAGCTCTTTGCTGCTTTCTCAAAATCCCCATATCTGTAGGTCTCATGTCCCTTTTCTCTCCAAGTCCTTCAAACCAGCTAGTTACAGACTTCCTCCCCAGAAAGCCTGCAGTTGTGTTTCTTGCCTGCTTTTCCACCTCAGTTGTGAGCAAGTAACCTTGTCCTGCTGTGGTGGGCAAAGTTTTGCTGTCTGAATCCTGGGTACCAATGGAAGAGTCCTCGACCATGCAAAAGAAATAACCTCTCTCCTCTCAGTCCTAGCACTAGTCCTTACTAGACGGGAGCTGCAAGTGAAAACTGCCTTTAAGTCAGTTAAAACAATCAAGTTTTAAAACTTGATTGAAGATGAACAGATTTTTAATAGAATGGCAAAAGTGTACAAGTGTAACAAATTTCTTGCAATGAAAGCACGGGAGGTCTACTGCTTCTCCAAAGAAAATACACAAGATTTTAATGAGGAAAAATCATCCTTGTTTTTTTGCCTTGTTTTTAGAAAGACTAATCTATCTGGCCTATTATTTTTAATTAGATAAGCCAATTTAGTAAGAGACAATCCAATCAGTTCCTCCAGAAATGTAGACATGCAAGGGCATATATGTGTGCATGTACAATAGTCTGTTCAGTGATGGGTACTTTTTGTACAATATTTCTGATGTTTGAACTCTGCCTTGCCATCCCCCTTTCTGTCCTTATTCCTCCACTGCATCATTTTTGCTTTGCTGTTTTCTTTGCCTCATCCTCATGCGGGTTCTTTCACGATGCTGGTGAGAGTCTACCAGTCCTATCTGGCGCTCTCTACTTTCTGCTTTCAAACTGCTCCTCATCTTTCACGTTTTGGTTCACTGGAGGCCTCTACGGCTCCTGTGTTTGCAGCCCCCTCTTCCCCTTTCTCAAAGGGCATAAGCAACCACAATTTGCCCAGGGCACAGTAGGACTGTAGCAGTCTAACAGAGTGAGGATGTTGGGTTGTAAGCTCTTGAAGACAAAGACTGTACTTGTGTTTCTCAGATATATTGAAATTACTTTGCCACCTACATAATGCTTAATAAAATGAACAGCGGTGTCAATACACCTTCCCTTTGCTCCCTTTTCTGTAAGCTGTTGTTGCTTATATTACATTGCTAATATAGAGTTTACAGCATCTTTTCTGTCTTTATTGGATTGAGACTCATGACTTTTTCAGCACCATTCATAAAAATGATGTTATAAAATCGGAAGAATAAAAACTCTGCAGTTCCATGAATGGAGCTTTAGAGTCCAAAGCACTTTTATTCCAGTCATATTTATTTCAATTATTCCTGTAACAGGACTGTTACCTGGCATGTAATACAGTTAGCCAAAATGAGAGTTTAGAGGTCATCAGCAATATTTTGGCTTTCCTTTGCTTGTTACATAAGTATTTAGGTAAGTTTGTCAAGTTTTAACACATATAGATGATGACCTAATGTAAGAACATACAGATTAGATGAGGTTTCAGAATAAATTACATATTATTAAGCATCTTCAGTATTCTTAAATTACAGCTACATATATACTTGTATGTAAACACATACAAAAAATTCTGCTTGTGGAAGTGAGAGACAAGTAGTGGTTGGATCCAGCTTTCTTCATTTTGGATAGTTGAGCTATAGGCTGTATCTTCTCCTGTTTATAGCTTGAAAAAGAGACTTCCTGGCAAAATGTTTGCATTTAATAGCATTTTATTTTGATTTTGATTTTGATTTTTATGAACATCTTCCTTTCTCTCTTAGTTCTTTGACATCCACTGGTTCAATATATGTCTTAATTTTTCCCATAACTCTTAAGTATGAGGATTAACAGGGAAAAATGTGTTTCCTTGCCAGAAGAATAATTGCTTCTTTCCTAAATTTCCTTCAGGTTTACGAAATCTCCCCAAAGAAAAGGCTATATACCTTTATATTTTTTCATAGGCCTGGTGCACTCTTGCAAAACTGAGGAATTTAACAAGAGTCAAGAGTTTTCTCCTTCTGGAAGGTTATCATCCCCTAAAAAAAAAAAAAGAGAGAGAACTTGCAAAGTGCCTGAAACCATAGCATAGACAATTGGGGACTTCCGGTTTTTGGTCCCACTGATGATTAATTAAATGTCAGACTTTACAAATGTCACTAATGGTTGTTTTAGCAAGACATACGCAATTCATGTGCTTATTCCATTACAAGCTTCCCACACTTGATAACTGCTGAAATGCCCCTATCCTTGTTGCCAAAACTTCCACCTTTCTAGTTCCTCTAGCAGCTCATGAGAAGTAAACCTTATTAATAAATACTTTTAAAATACAATGCAGGGTAAATTGAATGTAATATGAAAATTCAGAACATAGGAAATCTTGTGCTACATTATTATTTGTAACCTTTAAACAGTAGAAACCCCCATTTTAATTTACTTGCAATTGGCAGAAAATGCAGGAGAAAATACAGATTTAAAGCTTAGCTTGTTGCAGAGCACATAACTACTTTCATCTATCAAATAAAATGTCTGCATTAACTTGTTGCTAGCATCAAAAGGGAAGGGAGTAATAAATAATAGGAAGGCAAAAGGAAACGGTGAAAAATTGAGATCAGCAGACAAAATCAGCAGACTTTAGTAAGGCTTTTGACACTGTCCCCCATAAGATCCTCACAGAGAAGCTGATAAAGCTGGATGAGCAAACAGTGAGATGGACTGACAACTGGCTGAACTGCTCAGCCCAGAGAGTGGTGATCAGTGGCATGAAGTCCAGTTGGAGGCCAGTGACTAGCGATGTACCCCTGGGATCAGTGCTGGGTCCAGTCCCATTCAACATCTTCATTAATGATCTGGATGATGGGGCAGAGTGTACCCTCAGCAAGTTTGCCGATGACACAAAACTGGGAGGAGTGGCTGATACACAGAGTTGTGCCCCAGTCCAGAGGGACCTCAAGCAGGCTGGAGAAATGGGCTGGCAGAAACCTCATCAAGTTCAAGAAGGGAAACTGCAAAGTCCTGCACCTGGAGAGGAACAGCCCCATGCACCACCAGTACATGCCAGGGGCCACCTGGCTGGAACTCATCTTGGCAGACAAGGACCTGGGAGTTCTGGTGGACACCAGGTTGAACATGAGCCAGCAATGTGCAGAGAAGGCTAATGATATCCTGGGATGCGTTAGGAGGAGTGTTACCAGCAGATCAAGGGAGGTGGTCCTTCCCCTCCACTCAGCACTGGTGAGGCCACACCTGGAGTACTGGGTCCTGTTCTGGGCTCCCCAGTACAAGAGAGACATGGACATACTGGAGAGAATCCAATGAAGGTAATTAAGGGACTGGAGCGTCTGACATAGGAGGAGAGGCTGAGAGAGCTGGGGCTGCTCAGCTTGGCTCAGGGGGAATCTCATCAATGTGCCCAAACACCTGAAGGGAGGGTGCAAAGAGGACAGAGCCAGGCTCTTTTCAGTGGTGCCCAGTGACAGGACCAGAGGCAATGGGCACAAACTGAAACACAGGAGGTTCCCTCTGAAGATCAGGAAACACTTTTTCACTGTGAGGGTGACCAAGCACTGCCACAGATTGCCCAGAGAGGTTGTGGAGTCTCCGTCCTTGGAGATATTCAAAAGCCGTCTGGACATGGTCCTGGGCAACCTGCTGTAGGAAGCCCTGCTTGAGCAGGGGCATTGGACCAGATGACCTCCAAAGGTCCCTCCCAATCTCAGCCATTCTGTGATAGTGTGATTCTCTGAAAATTTCAAATTAACCTCCAAAATCTGGTTTGGTGCAATGATAAGGACATAAAACAGAGGATGTAAATACTTGCCACTGGTACCATCTCTAATACCTGTGACCTAGTAGCAGGGTTATTAATGTCTTAATCTGAACTGTTTATCTTGCACTCCTACTATTATAATATTTTTTGAATCTTCAGACAATTACTGTAAATCAGTACGTTATTCTCTTTCACTGCTTTAAATCTGTTTGATTAATAAAGACTATCTAGACAATGTACTTTTCTTGTCTGGATAGCTTCAAAAGGGAGAAAATACAGTTTTCTAATTTTTCTTCCCCAAAATTCACCGAGTTGGTCTCTGGAGAGGTAACTGGAGCCAGTGAGAATGGCACTTGGAGAACTGCATGTTTCTGACAAAGCTTCTGAAAAACAAAACCAAAGATTAAAAAAGACTCTGGCAGCTTGAGAGCCAAACCAGCTGGCAGGCCATGTAGGAAAATGAAAATATTCCCATTCTTAATAATCGATGTGAAAATTCACTGAGGAAAACCCACGTTCTTTTTTGCTTCACCTTTCTATTTGGGTTATCCGTTTTCATGATTTCTGGACAAGGCAACAGGCTGTTATGAAAATCGTCAGGAGACAGAGCTTTAACACAAGATATTAGAAATTCTAGGATAGGACTGACTTGTCAAAGCAGATAGGCCACAGTAAATCCCTTAAGCCACACTGGAACAGGCAAACACAAACAGGCAGCAGTGCATGAGGCTCACAATGGTTCTGAAATTGCACTTCAGATCTTATGGGCTTATCAAGAAGTGCCCAACAATTCATCCTCTCACTTTCAAATGCATATTTATCCTGCAGCTACTATGGATCCATGAGGCTACTTAGGCATACTGTCATTTATTTAACAAAGAAGAAAAGATCTATTCATAAATAAAGAAATTTAAATGCAATTTTTCACTTAAAATTTAGTAAATGTGTAAACATAAAGGAGCTAAAACACTTTTAAAAATACTATGTAGTATTTGTTTCTCAGTCCTATGAACTTATTCTAGAAAATTTTATGTAGTTGTTTGGTATTATAAATTTTGGACTACTGACTTTTACAAACATATTCTATTCTATTCTGTTCTATTCTATTCTATTCTAAAATTTTAGACTACTGACTTTTACAAACATATATGCACATAAGCCGATGGAAATCATCTGTCCAAACAGGGACTTTGGATTTCACAGCATTTGGATAATTTGCCTTGCTCATCTATAAAATTCTTCAATAATTAAAATGGCTGCCAGAGAACTTCCTGAGAGCAAACAAATGCTTGTGTCAGTCTGAGTTTAAAAATGCACTGAAAGTCTACAGTAATAATTATTATTGACTTATACATATTCCAGTGTCCAGAGTGGTATCTGGGAAACCTGGGACAGCAATTGGCACTCCTGGTGAGGCCGTCCAGATGCTCAGGTTGCCACTTGGAAGTACCAGAGACCTGGTCTTCAAACACCGTATCGGTTGGCAGCTGGCTGAGCTGTGTTCAGCACGGAAATGCACATAACGGAGGAGGAAAGATCTTGGCGAGAGACCAAACCCTGAGGTAAGTAGACATGAGAGGTACAAAGAGAAACAAGGAATGAAAGGAGCTGAAAGATTGTAAAAAACTGAAGCTTGTTTTCATTAAGAGCCATTCAGGCAGCTCCAGTGGCACTTAGCAGTTCAACGGGACATTGCAACATACAAATTTCCCTGCAAACACCCCGTGCTGGTACAGCTACCAACAGCTGGCTCATGTGGGGCCAAGGCCCTTCCTGCCGCAGAAGGGAGAGGAGCAGGGCAGAAGATGGGCAGAAAAGGTCTGCCGCTGCCTCCGTCACTCAATAGATAGGAGGACTCCGCTGGCAATCAATGTTTCCAAAAGATCCTTTCCACCCCCAAGCAATAATGTGGCCTCACATCCTCTTGCCAGCCCAGGAACTCCCTTGTAAGCAGACAGCAGATGCAGAAACCCCAGTTTTCTAGCAATTTAGGTCTACCAAACTAGGCAGCACAGCAACAATATTTTGCTTTTCCCAGTATTGTGCTGTCCTAGCCAGGTACCATCCTCTGGCTGATGGCTGGAGCCAGGCTTGCCACAGGCTCGCTGCTGGGTTACTGGAAACATTTGTACACAAACTTAGAGAGCCACATTCCCAGGTTTGGCTTGCACTACCAGCTACACGGTGCTTGCTTCCAAGATGAGATTTGGACATTGTGGGGAAATTTGAAAAAATCTAAGGAGGTGCTTTCGTAGTCCTGTTGATGGTCTGCTTTATACTTTGCATTAATTACCCACCGTTTCAGAGTGCCCGGACATATCAGCTCTGAGGTTGCTCTACCTTTTGTAAGCACATGAAGAATCTTAGTCCTTTCACGAGTTGTGCAGTATGGAGTATTTAACCACCCTACATCCCAGCTCCCTTATAAATCATGGCAATTGTTGTAGAAGAAGTTCCTGCAACAGCAGGGTGCCTTAAGGTGTAGCTGGCTCATGACTGAACACTACTTTGAAGTCTTCCAGTTGCATTTTATTTCCAGAGAGTAAACAGTGCAACTTCAGGAAGAATAGCTTGTTTGAAAAGCAGTGCAGTAACCAGGGCCAAACGCATGTGATGTGCAAATAAAACAAAAGCAGAAATGAAAAAGAGTCAGCTCGTAACTGTTGCGTAAACCTTTTTGTCATGGTGCTTCTAGAAACCTCTTCCTACCTGCTTTGTTTTCCCAGTGCCATTAATTGCTCATGCCTTAGGAACCTGGATTTGACACTAATAGTTGAGCTGTGGGATGCACACACTATGATGTGGCTCGCTCTGCATTCTGAATGGGAACATACTTCATTCATAGTTCACTAAAAGGCATCTTGAAAGAACATTCTGCAAAAAAATAATAAATTCAGATTACACTGCTTGTTTTTATAATCTGATGATGGGCTTCTTACCTTTCAAAGCCTGCATTGTTTTGTGTCAAGATGTGAAGCAATTCATTCAGTCACTTAGCATTGCATACCCACTTGTAGTCTTGGACTAGTGTCAAAAACATGAGAGAAAGCCCTTTCCATGGAGAAATCTATAATGAACAAGCAGACATTGCTCCGAGGTGAACTTGGAAACTGACAGCTGGGGGGTCACAAGAAGATTAATAGAATCCAGGCATTGAACTTGTCATCACTTTCTTACCATTGATATTGGAAAAGACTTGTCCAGACAAATTTATCCATTTATTTGGCAAGACAAAAGCAGAAATACATCACTACAGTTACAACAAACCCGGAAAATAATCCAACTGACAAATACTGCAAGTTTCACAAAAGGAAGCACAAGAAGCCATTACAACTCAAACAATAGAAGATGCTGAATACCACAGACACATTGCTTGTTTTGTCGCATTTTTTCTATATTGCTGGATAGAAGCAACTGATGAAGCAGAAGAATGAAGAGAGGCAAAAACCATAAAAAATACCAAAGGCATGAAATGTTAAAAGGTGTGAAAGACTAAAGGTGTGAAACAGAAATAGGAAAGATCTCCCAAAAGAAGAGAGAAAAGAACACTCACACCTCAAGTGTTGATTGGGCTGCACTGTTTCATTAAAGGCTATATGTAAGGTACCAGCTTTAGTAGAACAGAGCATGGGAACAAGTAGAGATGGACTAATTTAATATGAGAATAATAAATTGGTTGAAAATTAGGTTTCAGTTCTGCTTAAATTATTCACAAATTATCCTCAAATCCAGATAATGTTTGGGAAATAATTTGAAAGGGGGCAGTGAGGCAGATTCACTGTGCTGGTGGTGTGCTGTGCCTCTTCACCGGAAGCAGCCAGGGAGCCAGAGGCACACATGCAGGACAGGGCGAGACGTCTTCTCCTGATGCCTCTAAGCACACGTTGCTTACTCAGGAGTATCCTACCTACCAGGTTACAAGACTTTTGAGGTGAAGACACTCTCAGTTATTCCTAATGAAGCTCAATATACAATAATTCAATTATTATTATGCTAGAGAGCTGCTAGGACGATTGCACAGGCTGGGGATACCTGGTTTCTAGCCCCACCTCCGGTGAAATCTGATCGTGTCTATAGCAGAAACCAATAGTCCTCAGCTTCAGGAACCAGTGTCTAGAGGCACCTTGCATGTCCAGGGCCTGTCCCCTGTCCATTTATATTTACCTCAGGAGCCTGGCTGATGCATGCTGCACTCTCCTGGTGCGTCTGCCTGTGTTTTCTTCCAGGGGAAAGGAAGGTACACCAGGCTGTGAAGCGGCGTCCTACCAGGTCTCTGTCCAACAAGACAAAGGAAAGCAGTGGGGCATGTGTGTGGTCTTGGTAGACTGGAAATGCTCCTGAGCCCCACAGATTAGCAATAAACTTCTGAAACCGTTTGTCAGCTGGGAACATGGCTCAAACTGGCTGAAAAAACAAGAAGCGGATGAAACCAATATCTTCCACGTGTTAAGTTCATTAACCATTATTGGACAGCACTGATTTTGTTCTTCAAGACATCTAAGCATTTACCTGTTTGAGGTTGTATTACTATTGCTATTTTGATGTTTTACAAGTACCACGAAATGAAAGTTTCGGTTGACATCAAAAGGCTCATTACATGTCAAATAAAATTACATTTTTTCAGGTATTCATGTTGCCATGATTACACTGTCATCAACCTGCTTCGCCTCACATTTCACACAGAAAAATCGATTATTCTCACAGCTTAATTAACAAGAAATATGTCAGGATAAACTGCTTGAGTCAGTTTAAATTATTGTATTCATTCTTATCAGGGTTTTATTTATCCTCGACATTAAAAAGAGGACATTAGCTCTGTAACACTTCCATAGCACAATAAGCAGGCTGGGAAGGTTGCATTTGTAGAAGGGTGTTTCACGCTGTGTCAGAGCTTGTTTTCATTTGCTGGTAACTTTACAATACTTGAAATGTTTGGGCTGAAATTTTGCAGCATGGGCATCTATTTCAAAATAATTTTTCACACACACATACCCATGTGCACACACACACACAGTTACAGTTACAGCTGAATATTTTAGTTCTTTCAGAAAAAAAAAGTGGGAGGGCTACAGGAAAATACATTATTTTGTCCAGCATAAAGAATGTTGATGACCTTCCCTCCAAAAGGATACACCTTGGAGTTTGTGCTTAATATATAGCAAGGGGGTAACTTTCATGCTAGATTTACTGCTTTTAACTTCTGCAAAAATCCTAGCTGGATATGACTTCTTATTTTTAGAAAAACCCTATTTCACACATGTAGCAGAGGGACATCCTAAATTGCTGCAGCTGAAAACTCCGCAAAAATGTCGCGTTCTGGGCCAAGTAGGACATTTCCGAGCTCTGGACTGCGGTGGGGTGTGCCAAGTCTGGGGTAGGTACGGGGAATCAGTCCCCTTCTGCCCAGGTCTGTGGGCTGCCATCATGTTGTACTTACCTGATTACACTCTGCTTCTTCCCTGCGCAACCCAGGGGATGAAAGTGGGCTGTGAAGCAAAGGAGAGTGCTGGCTGCAGGACCCTGCCTTTATTTATGCAAAAATAGGGAGGTAAGGGAGGAACTGGGCAGGAGACACCTTGTGAGGAGAGGACAGTCTCCTTGCACGTCAATTGCATCCTGCCCTGAAGAACCAGCTCCTTGCGTTGCCTCAGATATAATGCCAAAGAAAGGTGTTTAAACTTAAGAAGCTCATTATCTGGGGGAACTGACTTGAGGTCCTGGCACCTGATGTTCTGAAGTGCACAGACAGATATGTCAGCTGGGACTATGCTTTAAATGTCTGAAGTGCGAGTTTGGGTTGTTATCCCCTGGAAAGTTTGAAATTAGATGTCCAAATGAGGTGGATAGCTTTTATATTCATTGCCTCAGCTCCCCAGCAGTAAAAGTGAGATAATACGTCACAGGAATTGTGAAAATGAGCAAGTTAATTGTTAATACATTACCAGATACATTGATTAATTACTGGGGTAATACAGTGATAAATGCCATTGAGAAGCGCATGAGGAAAGGAGCAATTCTGTCTGTACACCTGTACACAAATAGTATTAGGTACATTAGATGTGAGGAGAAAGAGAATGTTGAAGACTAGGAGAAAATAGGGGTTTTTTTAATATATGGTTCTGATCTGAGCATCACTGTTGCTGGCCACTAAATGAGGCAGGGCATCTGCGGAAATATTTAAATGTGCTTCTGTCTTCAGAGTGTAGGACTAAATGAAGATCAGATAGATTGATTTAATTTCAACATTTCTTAACTTATAAGTGTTTGTTTTTGCAATGTGAACTGTATCCTCAGCTAATTTTGAGTGTCCCCTCCAAAAAAAGTTAAATCACATATTAATGATAAAAAATCCTTGTCTCAGCAATACTGTGGGTATTGAGGTAATGAGGTCTGAAAATTTCTTAAATTTTCTGATTGTATCAAACTCATATTACTTCACTATGTGTGGGATATTCCAATATTTGCAGTGCTTCCTAGACACTTTCAATAGTCAATAGTATTGAAACGCTATGGAAAATGGGCATCTCAGGAACTTAAGCTCAATTAAAATTCCAGTTACTGATAATCTAATTAGAAAGTTGGATAAAAATCACCACAATGTGATGGATCCATTTCAGAGACTTCAGAGAAATATCAGGATAATGTTAAAAAAGTCTTGATTTTAACTACATGAATGACCATCTCCACAGGAATACAAATAGGACTACACATAATGCTGTTTAAATCTTTAAATGCTTTTCTGCATTCTACTCCAATTATAATTTATTTTTAAAGCACCTTGCTTGAAGTCTTGTGAGATTTACGGTTACATTTGGTTGAAAAAATGGAATAAAATTCACAAAAATGCTGACAGTACTCCCTTACTTCCCTTTTGTGTCCAACTGCAATAAAATGAATGGTAACTGCTATAAAATGAATGGTATCTATGGGGGTTGTTTATAAGCTTTCCTTTTTTGCTTTCTTGCCTTTACCACCTTGCTAGTTTTCAAAACTTTTTTCAATGGTTAAAAAAAGTCACCGAGTGGCAGAATAAAGATTTGCATAATTTCCTTTGGGTTTGCAGGGCTGTTGGTTTTTTTACTTCAGAACTCAGACTGTTTTCAGAAGTTGAAGAGTGGCAAATGGCAGCATGAAAGCTTTTCCTCTGTAAAAATTCTTACCGACAGATTTTATTTATTGACAAAGAAAAAACAGAGCAAATTTTCATAATGCTTTTTAAACCTCTAAAAAGGTTTTAAAATATATATTTTCTCAAAACTTTTTATTCCATCCCCTTCAAAAACTGGGGCTAGAGAGGTGGGGTTATTTGACTGATTGTTGCCCAGAGTAGACTGGAATGAAATATTTTCACCAGCTCCATATCCACTTCTAAGAATATTTTCTTTCTTGAATTCTGACTTTAGTATGTACAATTATAAGTAAAAGTTAATAATGAGATAGAAACAAATATATTCAGTTTAGAGTGTAAGAAAGTTTTGGATTGCCTGTGGTTTGGTTAAAGGCTAGTCACTGAGTTTCCATGAATTTCCTCAGTAATCTTCTGTGCTAGCATTCACAATAATATATTTAATTTTAAAAATGTAATGGAAGATTAATTAGAAAAAACACATAAATGGTGATGAGGTAAGAGTAGTCGGGTTAGGCACCCTACAGGGGAGCACAGGCTGACTCTAAGAGGTAAATCATCCTGAGAAGAAAGGATGTGCCTCCCTGGGAAGTCCCAGGAGCCCACGTCCTGCACACTGGCACCAGATTCTTCTTCTCCAACACAAAGCTTGCAAACTTTGTTTATAATCAAAGCAAAGTGATAGGGATGGAAAGCATAAGCACTAAGTGAGCTTAAATTCCAGTATTATACTTGTTGGCTGTCCTCTGTGAACTTCACTCCTTGCAGAAATAGATGTTTGACAAAGAAAAGGGGACTAAGTAGCAACAAAACACAGACCTTGAGCAAGTGGGAGGGTAAACAGAAGGAGAATTCCACATCTGGCAAGATATTTCTTATCCTTAGTACATTTCCTAGGGAAAAAAACGCATCTGTTTGATAGACCCTCCTAGCAACAACATCTGTGCATGAGCATCTTATATGTCTGTTTCTCCTTGAAAAATATTTGCATAAAAGCCAAAAAGTTGTCCAAATGCTGACCCTCATGAAGAAGACATTAAATTCTTGATGCACAAAAGAATGTGTTTAATGGAGGAAAAAAATATTTATTTTACATGCTTCTTGGGGCTGAGAACAAAAAATGTTATGCTGTAAAGACAGTTTGTGTGTTTATATTCACATGCAGCAGTCTCCACGACTTGAAGAACATGCCAGCTCGTAAATGTATGTTTCAGGTATCTGATGTAGATTTTTGCTTAATTTTTTGGCAAGTCGGCTAGGAACCTTTCAAATCCAGCAAAGGCACAGACAATAATTAGATAAATAATCCCACTGGGTAGAAGTCAGCAAAAAAAAAAGTCTCAGTTGTCTCACAGTTCAATTATTACACAGGCATTTGGTGTGACACTGGACAGAAAAAGGCCAGCTACTTTTGCCCCATCACTTTAACCTTTGTGGAAGTCTATAAATGCACTAAAGCCACTCCCGATCCTTGCTGGTCAGGATCAGGCTTAACGCATATAACTGCAGCAGCAAATAGTGAGCACTAGGTAATTTCAGTTGTGCAAAGCATATTGAAACAAAACTTTGGGATCAATTCTGTGTTTAAAGGCCACCAGATGTCCTAAATACTGTAGAGTCCAGTGAGGCCATAAGGAGGAAACATTTGAAATTAAAAAGTAGAAATAATTTCAAAGTATTCATTGATCCTTTCTTCTTTCAAAAGCTGCTGTTTATTTTATGAGTATTTAACTAGACTCTCTTTTTGCCTTCCTTCCCTTAGCATCTGTGTACTCGCTCCTTCTTTCAGGAGGATACTCCTGTAAGCAGCATGTCTTCTTCATAAATAATTATAAACTAAAGACTTTTAAAAATACTTCATAAAATATGTATGTATTTTTTAACGTCCATCATAGGCGAAATGCTAGTTGTTTGCCAGCAAGTGACCATCAAAAATTTTGTCCTATGAAGAGCTGCAAAAGCTTTCTGGGATAATGTGAAAGAGGAGAGTAAATAAAGAGTGTGCACCGAGCCCTGGAGACATTGCAGAGCTGAAGAACTGGACGAGCAGAGGAGAAACTTGGTAGTTTTGATTCACAGGCTGGGGAATTGCATGCTTACAGACAGGTACAGCAACACCTCCTAGCCATGCTACTTTCTAAACAAGAACGTTGTTTAGAGTGTCAAGGTAAAATGAAGATGAGTTGTCTCTTACTTCATGCTGAAACCTCAAGTGATGCAGCAGTCTATCACATATAACCATTAATCTGCCTGGAGGATGCATCTCAAGTTTTCCTGCTTACCATAGAGAAGGATCAAATAACGCAATTACCACACAAACTGTAGAGGTGGCTCATCATACATCTTACAGGTGCCATGCCTGCAGGCAGCCCCAGTGCCTTTAGGACAGTCAGACCTTTTTGAAGAAAATGAACTTGCAGTCTTTGGGAATACCTGTAGCAGTAAGGACACACAAGCTCCACCAGAGACAGGAGCACTCAGAATATTATATGGCCTCAGCTATGTCAAGCATCCAGCTCTAGTTTATGTTAAAAGTCTCTTACAGCTGGGCAAGCTTTGTCTAATGGAAAACACATCCAAAAAAATGAAATACTGAAGTGATTTTCTGAATCACCAGTTCTACAACCGTTTCTTCCACTTGCCTGCACAAGATAGCTCTGCTAATAGTTCAACATGCCAAAAAATGCACTCAGTCAATGCTCAAACCTTGCAGGTTGTGCTTTTGTTGTTGCTGGGTTTTCCTACCTTAGTTTTCTCTTTGTATTAACAGCTTGATGGTGGATCTGATGGTGGGAGTCAAATCTTACTTCACTTAGAGTCACAACAAAAGACGTCCCCTTCCAAGTATTGCCTTGTTCTAACAGTAATGAATGAAACAGCAAAGTTTTCACCATGAATGGGGAGGGAAGGCTAGATACTCACTGAATCTTGCATATGCCTCCCTAACGCTGTCGGTTTCTCTTGGAAAACATTCAGATATTATTGTGGCAAGCCCCCAAGTGACTAACATTTTAGAGTAGCCATACTGCTAAAAATGTGCAAGTGCTGCCTTTCCCATGCATGTCATCCATGTGGTGTGAGTTATTTTTCTCAATTGCTGCAGGTTTATATATCTTTTACAACATTGATTACTAACACGTTTTGATTCAATAACTTCTCACACAAAAGCTGCACCATTTTCTGTGCTAAGCCTCTGGAAGAGGGATGTACTGGAGAGGCAGTGTATCGATCCCGTTTCCACAGGGGATTAATTTTCATTGCTCCCCACAGGTTCAAAAAACTGTATTGTTGATCTGCATTTACTCTTATTAAACCAGGACCAAATCCTATCATAAAAATAATCTCTTATAATTATAAGTTTTCATGTTTTGGCTAAAATTCTCAGCAGAAATAACAAGTTCCTAAACTATTCGGCTCTCACTAGAATTAGATTTAGATGTTAATGCTGAGGTGAAATGAACCTTATTCAAATGCAAATTAAACATGAAACAGCAGAATAAATTGCTTTGTAGGTCTCTGCTTCTAGTGATACATGTTGCACCATTTTCCTCTTTCAATTTTAGCTCTCATCTCTTACGTAGGTACAGAAACACAATGAAGAGGTTTGTTTAGTTATGGATTACTGGTAAAACATTAAATAGACCAGGTGTATAGCAGATTCTTTCAGAGTCTGGAGACTTTTGGCTTCTGACACTTCTGGAGTTTATTTGGCAAGAGTACTGCTGTCTCTTTCATTAGTTCTGAAAAATTACTCTATTATTTGGGAAAAAAATTCCAAGATGGCCACTGTTTAGTTTCTACAGCTGTATAAAAGAAAGTGTGTCCCTTCAGGTTTTTTTATCCTTAGTTTAGATGCACACATTGAAGCATAGAGTTTTTAACTCTAACTTCTACAAGATGGCAAATTGGCAATAGAGAAGTGCAGAAATTTCACAAAGAAGAGAATAGCTAAGTCCAGTTTTAGGATGAATCTTGTAGGTCCTAAATGGGAGATAGGAGGACTTATTTCCTGCAAACCCGCATGTATAGAAACCAAGTAGGAGGTTAGAGAGGCAAAATTCAAACCCATTTCATACCTCAGGGTTTGATTTTTATTTATATGGTCTCTACCCAAGAATGGTTTCAATGAGGAAGTTATTGAATTTTAATACTATTGTTTATTCTTTCTATAGAAGATTAAAGATTGTGTTGAAATATCTATGATTTTATCTTTAGATCTGCTTTAATTGTGGCACAATTTGAAATAGCACTGACCATTGAAGTATGTGTAACTATTTTGTGGAACGTGGTTTTTCCTGCAAAAATTGAGGCTGTAAAAACTGGTAATTCTCTTCTCTCCATGTTATCTAAACACTAATGATCTTTCCATCTCTTCATTAAGTATTAAGAGTTAAGAAGAAGAAAACTATAGAAAAACACTAAAGAATGAAAGAAAGAGCCATAGCTTGTCTACAGAAGATTATCAGATATGCAATAGACTCATGGGAAGGATTTACTAGCTCTAGCTCAATTTCTAAATATGTCCTGTACTAAATGAGACTTGCAAATGATCTGTAATCTCCTAGTCCTTCTGAAGATAAAACAGTATAAAAATATATGTCAATTGTTATTACTTGTCAGTACAATGTGTCTCTTTGCCATTATCCCTTCTTTTTCAGGGCAGGTCAAATCCTCATGGAGGCATAGATAGCACACACACACACACACACACACACACACACACACACTCGAAGGGCGAGGGAAAGGAACATGGAGTTTGATTGGGGGAGATTCTTTTTTTTTTTTTTTCTGTTTGCAAAGACAGCAAGCATGAAGGCATCTGCGCCTGTCTAAATTCAGCCAAAACCATCTGCCAACAAGTTGCAGCTAAAGGGTAGAATATCTAATCGTGACTCAGAGGAGTCAGAAGGGAACATGGGAGCGAGGGCCCATGCAAAAAGCTGCGGAGATATGTAACAGTTGGCTGGAAAGGGATGGGAAGCAGTTAAATGAATGGGGGCCATCTATTCTTACCATACTTACACTACATGAACCTGATAATTAAATGAACAGTTATAGCGTAATGTACTGCAACACAGAGCGAGGTTTTTCAGATTCATGCACGTGCTCTGCTCTTCCTCCCATCTATATCTTCCTCCTCCTCAGCTCCAAATCATCATCATTAAGAAACTCGCTACACCGTAAATTTGTAGTTCTGTACAATGATAGTTACCTGAAATCAATGCTGGCTCTGAGTTATGGTGGCATCACAAACTGTTTGATTGCCTTAATGGAATTATTTATCATTGCAATTATTTATTATTTATCACATCAGCTCTTAAGTTATTCCTTGCTATTGATCATATTATCCTGTGCAATTTATTTTTCATTTATGTTGTCTGGATTAGAAACACATGAGGGAAAAACGCAGATAATTATTAGTATGTTTTCCTGTTCAACAGAGAACGTTTTGGGAGACAGAGCAACAAACACAGGATATAAGAGCATAATGAGTAAAACATGCTTAACTCAAAAAGTGGGTTCATTATCTGAGTTATTTTAAGGTAACTTCTACTCATTTTCCCAATTGCCTGAGATAACACTGGTCTTTCTGTGATAAAGCTTGTGATTTTTACTGTAGTCATAAATGGGAACACTATTAAACACAAGCACAACTATCAAGAAGATGGAGAAAACCCAACAAGAACTGAACCTGAGCTGTGTTGTATAGTAGAGCACTTTTGAACATTTCAGAACTCTTATTACCACTATATGTATATAGTGGTAATGTGTGTATATAGTTGAATACAGTATGCAGGGTGCTCAACTAGGATTCAAGAAATCAGGAATTCTGTTTTGGCAAAGAATTGGTCCCTAAATGCAGGAAAAGTCACAGCATGTAGAAGTCTTGCGGTTGTCACTTGGTCTCAGATTTTTCATCTGAGAAATACTTTTCTCCATCTCCTTTCCAAAAGCCACCATCCTGGGAAGTTCCCTGTTCCCAGAGTTATGACAGGCATGCAGAAGAGAGGGCAGAAGGCACAATGCAGACTTCGGCCCCAACACAGGGGGGAAAGCACCTTCTGCTTTCAGCTGTGTTCCCATTACACATAATTTCTCTCTTGCATTTTTAGAAATGTTCTAGTCTCTCTAGAAAATCATCTAAGCTTTTTATGCCTCTGTTTCCCCATCTCCTCCCTATATTGCCAGCTGAGAGTGCAAGCTATGCGGAGCTGCTTGTCACTCATCTGTAGAGCGCCAGGCACAGTGGGAGGGGAAGGGCTACTGCAACATAATGATAGAAATAGTGATAACAACAATCTTCTCTGTAAGGGAAATTATTTGGTGTGTATCTAAAAGCCATTCAGCAAGCAGAGAGAAGGTTGACTTTTAAACTGAGAACAAAATCTCCTAGATGGTCCCTTTCAGCCTTTGCATTGATCTAATTATAGGAAAGCTATCATTTTACCAGAAGCTTCAAATATCAAAAATGACTAACACTTTTTAAGGTTACTGTGTTGGAACAGAACTTTGGAAGTCCTTTGCAGAAGGAGGTTATATATAACCAAAAAGTCCAAATATGAACTCAAATTTGAAAACAATTAAGAAATCGAATACAGAGAAGCATATTTATCAAAAGTTTAACATGGGTTGTTTCTGAAGAAAACTTCTAGGAATATGACAATATTATATATTCTCTTCAACCATACTTCAGTTTCAATAGCATTTTTTTTACGGAAGCTGTGGTTTCTCAGAAATGACATTCTAATACACTTCAAAGACAGACGTGTCTAGACCCACCGATACATTTCACGAGAGGTTCTTGCCTCAGTAGATGTTGTTCATGAAAGTTTCACTATTGAGCGAAGGAGAATTTATCCTGATGAAAAATCTGCAGGATTCATTTTCTTTTCAGATCCATTTCCATTGACTCATCCTGTATGAGGGCAGGTACAAATGCAGCTTGTACGTTCCAAAAGCCACTTCACTTTCACATTCCTCTTCAGAAACAGTGGACCACTAGTTTCAGACCAATGAAAAGATCTTTGTCAATATTTAAGGGATTCTAAACCGGATAGCCCTCTGGAAATGTTCTGTTATTCTTTTTTTACTTGCTGATCACAAACACTTACAAACAGGCAAAGCAGATACTGATTTCATGTAATTTAAAAATCTCAAAACACGATTTTTCACAGATAAATCCATCAAATGAAAACAAAAAGAATTTAAGCACAACAAAATGTACTAATACATTGTAATAAGCTATTGAACTATATAGAGTGATTTATTTGCCTAGTTACAGAAATAAGACATGTCAGTCATCTAGTCTATTTTCCTTCAACTGCTAAAACATCAGTTGTATCCACCTTGAATGAAGCACTTGTCCTCTGACTCAAGACTTTCACCCCACGGCTTTCACCGCACTACCCCTTGTAAAGAAATTAAATGGACATGAACCGATTTATATTATGTTATCATTTTTTAATGTCACAGCTTGATTATTTAAAATTATTATAAATATATAGATACATATTTTTGTAATAATATAATTAATAATACCATTTACTAATAATCAAGTATTCCCTACAATTTCAAGGTAAAATAGCATAGATACTATCTATACTATATGATAATAATGAAGATTCAAGTAGCAAATACAGTATTAACTTACCTGAGCGATAGCTGAATTTTCAGCCAAAGTAAGCAGCAGAATATTTATCCAGGCAATAAGGAGCTGAAGAAGATTTTAGGCAGAAGGGAGACCAAAACCAAATACATAAATAAATGCACTACTGAGACATTCTGATTTTTATTATATAATAATTGAGGACCTCATTTTCAAATAACTTACATTCAGTGAATAGATAACTTACCACCTGGCTGACAGGAAGAGGGCTAAGCTCCTCAAGTAACAAAGACTGTGAAACATATGCTCTAATGGCAAATTTGTGTTTAAAAATTATTGACTTAAGCATGGGCTGAAGAGTCTTGATGAATCCATGCCTGAATTAGGAACAGAAACTATGTTTTCTGAATGAAGAATTCAGCCTGAGTACCTGTAGAAGACCTGGGGCCTCCTGGCATTGTATGTGGTTTGACTGCCACTGCCACAAACCTGACACTCTTCCAGCAGCAAAAGCATCTCCATTTATTTGTTGGACAACTTCTCAACAGTGTCTAAAGTCTCCCTTTCTAGCTTTAAATTGACTGAGTGTCCATCATAGCCAGCAGATTGCTTCCTGGCCTGATTTCCCACCCTGAAATTGACTGACTGAGCACTGTGAACGCTGGGATTTCCTTCCCACCACCAAAACTTTTCTTAAGTACCAAGTAGCCACTTTAAAGCATGAGATAACAACTAGCAGCAGTGGTAGTTCACTGGCTTTTGCCTGGCTTCCTAGACTTCAACACAGCTTCTCTTTGCAAATCTGACTTTATAGACTTTTTATCTTCAGTCTTGCAAGCAAACAGGTGTTTAGTGCTGGCTCCAAGAAGTGCTCTGGAAACTTTGCAGGTGTCTCCCATATCAAATATAAGCTACTTGCTTTTACCTTCAAGATCAATGAGGGACATTAGTCATATTACTTATCATCCTGCCCAGCATCTCTCACCCATTAGCAAGAACTTGTCTGCTGCATCTGATCAGCCACCACCTTAATGTCTGCTGTGGGCCTGCCATGCTTCCAAAAGGCAGCATTGTGCCTTTGCCCAAGCCCCTGCATTTGTAAGAAGTCCTATAACACCATCAAAATTTCCTCATAATTCTCTGAAAACCTTTCAGAATCTCCAGAGCAGACAAAGCCTTGCTTGCTGGAGTGATGGCCTCTTTGTTGACTTATCTTCCCTCTTCAGACCCTCTGATATTTCTATCTGCCTGTCTTTATCCGTCACTCCAAAGAGACAACTCCATTGCCTCTCACTCCAGTCTGGAGGTGTACCACTAAGCAAGCAGTGGAATAAAGGGAGAAGCACAACCAACATTTCCTCTTTGTGTGACAGCATTTTGAAAGACTGACTGACCTCCACTCTTGTTTGGAAAGAAAAAGCAGAGGCAGCACAATCCAGAAGGTGTTTCAGGGCCATGAACCGTGAGCTGAAGGAGATATTTTTCTTGAGACTCACATGAAGACATCTCTGTCCTGCAGCAAAATAATAATTAAGGTGCAATCTCGACCTCAGTGTGTCCTAGTGGCTAACTTGGAGAGTTCCTAACCCAGAACGTTGGCTGAGGTTAACTGGAGTTGGCTTTCATTTTCAGCGAACAGGAAATTAGCATGCACATGAAATTAAAATGGAACTTCAGGAAAAGTAACACCTTGAGAAAATGGCAAATAGTTATGGGCAATTAAAAAAAACAGAGGAGGCAATGTAAAAACTATAGCATTTTTTCATTTTTGCTTATTTTAAATTAACTGTTTTGTTTCAGCATTTCTAATACATTTCCAGTTTTCTTCCTGAAATTTTCATTTTCACTTTAAAAGGGCTTAACATTTAATGGGCAAAAAAGGCATGAAGAACATGTATATTTAAGTAAATGTTGACAGTTTATGTCTTTCATTTAGTCTCAAAGTGAAACATTGAAGTTTTGGGACAATGGAGATTTTTGTTTAAAACCTCCAAAGTTTCTGCTCTGACCTGATCAATTTCTCAATTCAACTTACCAAAACAAAAAATCCATTTCTGATCCAGCTTTATGGTTAGTCCAAGTCTGAGGCATCTAACTCTTCCTACTCAGTCTAGTGAGCCTTTGCAACTAATGGTTTACCTCAGACGTAGCCCTCTCCACCTGTGCTGAGCACAACTGTAATTTAGAATAGACTTTATGAGCTCAGCCCAACTTTTGGGAAAGTTTAGCAGTATACTTTAATCACCAGGTTTGGGATAAGGGGATGGATTTTAACAAAGCATAAGATTTATGCGGTGATAAATATAGACTCTCAGGAAGAAAATATGAAAGTATGAGAGGCTATTAAACTTACAATGAAAGATCTAGGAGCAAAAGACAAGTGATTCATCCTACAGCTAAGGAGCATACTTTTTGTCTAGCACTGATTATCTCTGTATCTCTTGGGATGCAGAGCTTGTACAAAAAAAGTGAGGACTTTTTCACTTTCAAAAGATACTCCTCCATAATACTTGAGAACTACCTAGGAAGTATTTATGTATATTTTAATTGCTGGAAAAATTTTTAATACCTAAGAGCCCGTAAATATTTTAGAAAGCAAATCAAGAAATGGAAATCCATTTTAAAAAACTGCCTCTCAAGAGACTGCCAGGAAAACAGGTATATTAGAGTAAAAATTATTTTATTTTGTCAGGCTAAAGAGAAAGGAGTGATCAAATAAAAACATTAAGTGTAGAAAAGCGGAGTCACTTGTTGGTCTTTCTGGTTTACCACCAATTTTATCCTCATTAAATAGGACGCTGAAGGTGAAATATATCTTAGAAGGCTGTTTACTCAGAACAGGAATGCTTTCTGACTGGAAATGAGACTACTGCCACAGAAAGGACAGGAGTGGAATATCAAATGTTCCAACAGACCAAAAAGATAAAGATGTTTCTACCAGCTACAGCTGGAGATGTAAAAATGTAGTTCCCTTAAATAGGCAAAGCATGGAAACAACAAGTATGGAAAAAAGCTCTTACAAAAAGGTATCCTGCATTTCCTGGCTACTCCAAGCATCCCAAAATGACAAATGCAGTGACAGTCTTTCTGACAAATTGTTGTGTTAGATTTTTTCGTTACAACAGGTGACTCTGCCTTATCTTATGAGAGACTTTACAATAAACATTGAAGTCCTACTAAAGAGTGGGCGCCCAGAAGCGGGGAGGGAGTTAGCTGTGCGCCTGGTGACAGGCATGGTGGAGTGTCAGAGACCCTGAGCCGCCATGCCATGCACAGCTTCTCAGTGGTCCAGGGACACCGGGGTATTGCCTGCTACGTACCAGAAATTAAGAAGCTGAGAGTCAGATGAGAATAGTGGGAGTCACACCAATAATTAGTACAGTGATCTTTTATGAATGAAAATACAGCAAAGGAGGAATGTTCTCAACATGACATAAAAGTAATCTGTGGAGCAAACACGTCTTTCCCAGTTCTCTATAAGGCAGAAGGAAGAAGAATGAAAATTAATTTCCTTTTAAATAACACATATAAACAAACATATCCATATATATGTCTATTCTCTCCTTGAGCGATTTTTTTTTGCCAACATTTTTATATGACAGGTAAGTGTTATTACATATGGCAGGGGATCTGCCATTGGTCTTCTTTGCAAGCCCCAGTTACTTGCAATCTGCCAAGGCAATTCACCTGACCCATGAGTCTTTATATAATCTCTTTTCTTGGGAGTCCTTTGAAAGAGACCTGTGAGGTGGATGGATCTTCCTTTTGTCAGCATTAGCGTGCACTTGGCTATGGTCTTTCCTGGGAAAGTCTGCCCAGCCGAGTGATGGCATGTATCAATTGACATGGCAGCCTAGCCAACCCTGGAAAAAACAAAAGCTAATAATAACCATCAACTGGGTGTTTGCCAGCGACAGAAGAGTTCTTCGCACTCACAGTCTGCTCCCTGCACTCATCCAAGGAGTATTCAGGAAAGAGGGAAGTGGAGAGTGGACAGCACAAATTGCCACAGGGGCACAGCCCACAGTTTTCGTAGCCGCTATTTTCATGCCTACTCAGTCTTCAGCAGGGAGTAGATACTGAGTAGAGACTGAGAATCCTTGGGCTTATAGCAGATGGATGGGTTGACTGCACAGCTCATGCACATTTGGTACTACCATATAACAGGAGAAGACCAAGGTGTACACTCTTGGTCAGGAAGGCTCTAATTGCATCATTATAACAGTTGCTATTTATGTGTGATTTTGTTTGCATGCCTTCCAGGGTGTGCTGCTATAACAACTAGACCACATTCCTCACCTAGGTTTGGACTCTAACCCAGCTCACCAGAGGGAAGTCTCTGACTAACAAAGTCACGCATAACAAATAAAAAAACCAGACAGGTTTCACAGTGCTACCCACTATTTGGTTGACATAAAGAACAATGATTACATTTCTTGCTCATGGTGTAAAGGCCTATTCCAGACACTAACATAAACTCTCTTAGTGATCAGAAACAAAAATTTCTCCTGGATGTAAGTGATAGAATTTTCATTCCAGTTTTCTGCAGTAAAAATTCAAGGGAGGATAAGACATCACATTGTATACATTATAAGCTATCACATGTTATATTATGTATAACAGGAAAACTCCAAATTGTGAATGTATGATTGATATAACCTCTAGCAGAGTTGCAATTAGAAGAAATTGTAGAAGCCTTCACAACCAACAAAAGTTGAAAAAGTCTGATAATCCCCATGTGCAAAATATTCTATGTATGATGAATGAAAGAAAGCCCTAGCCACCAAGCAGGCAGAATTGCAGTATCTAGAAAGAGGCCTCTGTCATATCCCAGACAACCCTTCAGGGCTTACCTAAGTTACACTCAGAGCTGTTCCTTCTTGAAGCAACACTAGAGAGCAAAAGTAAGGGATAAATTCACCCCTCCTCTCCTCTGTTTCTGTTTCCTTCCTTGCTTTTTATTTCTCAGAAAACAGTGAACATTCTCACAAGCAGAAAGCCTTTCACGTTAAGAAAAGGGCAATAACCCTGGGAAAAGAATTGACAGTGTATTTTCTAAGACACATAGCTATACGATCTCACTGGTGAGTTGGGGAAGAACAAAAGTTAACCTAGGAAATCAATGACGCTGGAAAATGGTAGGATTCTGAGCATCTCAAAGTTTAGAACAGTGATCTCCTGAGTTACATCCATAGGTCCTACCCTTCAATATAAAACTTGTGAATACTACCTGTGCTCTCTGAATCAATAGATTGATGCAGAAAGATATTGCTTTCTGCAAAAGAAAAACATGCAGCAGGCAAAATGAAAGAAAAGATGTTCCATTAAATTCTACTTTAATTATTTTATCAAAGTACTCACAACCTTGAAAGCTGGCCCTGCTCCATGCACATATTTAGTGACTTTTCAGAAAATATATGAAGTTATTTGTGCAACCAAATGAAAATGGCATACAGTTATATTAAAAACTTGGATGAATGAGAAATATATTTGGATAGGAGTAAAGCCATATATACAGAAACTACACCTGGAAACTATTTATTAGTTTTACTTCATTCAAGCAATGACCCCTGTTGTTTCTATCAGGGGTTTCCTTCGTCTGGACTTAAAATAAATCAGGGAGGACACCTGCTTTGCTCCTTAGAAGGTACATCTGAATCTGACGATTATATTTATGTAATACAATGCTGCTGCGGTGGAGCAATGTTACTGTGGTAGGTATACTTTGAGTCTGTACCCACAGTTCAAGTCAGATGTTGAAGTAGTAGGTATCTCTGGGTATCTACTGTAACTGACTTGTCAAGAGACATCATAAAAGGTTAGAAGTCCTCAACAAATTTTGAGATGTTCTATAATTCACCTAAATTGCCTGAAGTATTAAAAAAACCCAAACCCCAAAACTTAAACCTGAAAAATTCTGTAATTAAGATGAGATTTTCCAGGGGACAGGAAGTTATGCCTTAGTGGAAGCACTAACTTGATAACTTTTAGGAAGTCTAGCAGCAAATTGGAGGAAAACAATATATTGGCAGATGTGCTAACTGATAACTAATATCCCTGATTGTGCTAACTTTTGTGTTTTTATATGTGCTGTCATCCATGATTCTCTTCAGATGGAATGCAACAGCAAACCTTTAAAGTCCCCATTGGGAAATGTAAAGTAATTTTAAAATAAGAAAACAGAATTTAATATCAGCTCTTGATGCTTACTGCTTAGGGTCTTTGAAAATTATAAGCACACTAAATTGTTGGTCTAGTGTTATTAAACTAATATTTCATTTTTATTTTGCAGTCCATGCTTTAGAAAAGCTTTATGAACTCTCAACAGTCTTTCAAAGGCTGGTTACTTAGCAGGGTAGATCATACTGCCTCATTATTGCAAAAAATGGGCAATTTTTGGTAAAGTATTGCTGACAGCGGTTTTGTGTGCATTATTAGGAAACAGAAACTGAAGGAAATACTTGTTTTTATGTCTTCCTTGAAACATTTCTTCACTGCTGTCACCAACGGGCTTTGAGTTGCACAACTGATTAGTTGTATTAAAGCATTCTGCTGTAAGAGTTACTTCACCTTCTCTCCTTGTTTGTCATCCACCTGTTACAGCTTGTGTTTTCAAACTGTGAATGCTCTGGGACATAGGCTGGCACACACCATATATTTGTGCAGCATCTACTACAATGAGGCTCCAGCCTGGCTGAGGGTTACCTGTGCCAATATTCATTTGAATGATTATAAACCCTAGGCCTGTGAGAGTTCTTTGAAAAACAAAAATGTGCTGGAGAAAAAGATGTAAATATTTTCCTCTGCTTCATTGATGGGATCTATTTAGTCAAATGGTGCATAAATTAGCATAGGCAGCACAGTTTATAAGACAGATGCTTTTGCAAGAAATCAGAGTATCAGTTTAGAGCATGAAATTTCTTTCCTGGGGGAAATCCCAAAGATTTTATAATTACTTGTGCTTCAACAGTGAAAAATTAATATTTTTGGATATTTTCCTTCAGGTGGGATTTGAAAAAAACATGTTCTTTTGGAATACAGAAAATATTTTTAATTATCTCAAATGGCAGCATGCATATTAACTGCATGTTATGTTATTTAAAATAAAATGTTATTATACAGAAAAGCTAAATTATCACACTTTCACTAAATCAAGCAGATAGAAACACAGAGTTCCTTGTTTTTCCAGCAAAAAATAATTACAAACAGTCCTGTCATTAAATGTTTTTACATTTGCAAGCTTAATTTCTGATCAAGTAGTGTCAAAATCTGAAGACAGAGACAGAAACAAGATTACTTCTCTTAATTTAATGACTCAATGAAAATAACCTAGGTGGTTCAAGGGGGATGTAAATTGCAGCAAATGTTTGAACTTTAAGATCTACAATTATTAACTTTCTACCTTTTGTTCTAGCAGAAAATCTTGCTGTTGATCTGAAAAGGTACTGGAAAAGACTTTGTAAAGGCACCACCACATTTTCCCTCACTGTGATGGTGATGTGTGTTTATTAGGTTTTGATTCCCAGCCATATACATTTCATACATAATTTTGTGTTAAGCCACAGCTCCCCAAGCTGCAGGTTTTGTAAGATTAGTTTTTTTATTCATGGGCACTCTTACATGGTGAGAGCTGGAGTTTCTTAAGGATTATTTTAACTTGCATAAGCTTTGGTTACCAAAGTGCTATAGACCAGCTGAAAACTAAGAAGCACGAGTTCTCCACCTCCCATTTTCAAATTACTCTTCATATTCTTGTCCCACTTCAATAATATCCATGCAGCATGAGGAAGTAGCGTATGTATAAAGTCAACATAGGCTGCAGGGCTCCCCATGAAAAGAAATTCTCAGAGGTTTACTGCTAGCTTGGTCAAGTGACACAAAGCATCTGAAATGATCCTTGTTAGTAAGAACTGCACCTGAAGATACGAGTGCAAAAAGACAAGGGAATTCACCAGCTAATATGCCCACAGCTATACTAAGTCACCTCTCCTGTACAGACAAGACTAGATCCTTCGGTCAGTAGCTATCCCTGGTAGCTCCCTACATTAAAGGGCTGTAGAGGTAAAGTGAACTTGGACTACACTCAAACCTTTATGCTCTTCCTCCTATATATATATATATATATATATACACCCATGCTAGGTGTAACCTAGGATATTATATTATGCCTCCCTGGCTGTTTGGCTAAATTTATGCCTCCTCTCTTGTGGAAAGATTCTTATGGGATACAAGTGCACAGGTACTACAGGGAGCAATATTGTCTGTCCTCCTATTTCTGCTCAGAAGCAGACAACAGACTACCCATGTTCTTATCAGATGAGCTCTAAGAAAATAGACACACATTGTTTCATAATTCCGATATTTTCATTTGTCCAACACAGAAGATGTTCAAAGTTGATACCATCTTTCGTACCTGCAGATCCAATTCTGAGATGGCTTAAGCCACAAATTACTTCAGTGAAATGGCATCCCATTTACCATTGGGCTTGTTTTGCATTTTGATATTAATCTAAAAAAGAGTAGAATCAAGAGAAGAGAAGAGAAGAGAAGAGAAGAGAAGAGAAGAGAAGAGAAGAGAAGAGAAGAGAAGAGAAGAGAAGAGAAGAGAAGAGAAGAGATAAGACAAAGCAGATTCATCAATATGTGTAGCTGTTTCTGGTGGGTTGACCCTGGCTGCATGCCAGGTGCCCACCAAACCCGCTCTATCACTCTCCTCCTCAACTGGATAGGGGAGAGAAAATATAATGAAAGGCTCGTGGGACGAGATAAAGATAGGGAGAGATCATTCAGCAATTAGCATCACAGGCAAAACAGACTCGACTTGGGGAAAATTAATTTAATTTATTACCAATCAAATCAGACTAGGGTAATGAGAAATAAAACCAAATCTTAAAAACACCTTCCTCCCACCCCTCCCTTCTTCCCAGGCTTAACTTTACTCCCGATTTTGTCTATCTCCTCCCCCCACAGTGGCACAGGGGGATGGGGAATGGGGATTGCAGTCAGTTCATCACACATTGTCTCTACTGCTCCTTCCTCCGCAGGGGGAGGACTCCTCACACTCTTCCCCTGCTCCAGTGTGGGGTCCCTCCCATCGGAGACAGTCCTCCATGAACTTCTCCAACATGAGTCCTTCCCACGGGCTGCAGTTCTTCACAAACTGCTCCAGCATGGGTCCCTTCCATGGGGTGCAGTCCTTCAGGAACAGACTGCTCCAGCATGGGTCCCCACGGGGTCACAAGTCCTGCCAGCAAATCTGCTCCAGCATGGGCTCCTCTCTCCACGGGGCGACAGGTCCTGCCACGAGCCTGCTCCAGCACCGGCTTCCCACAGAGTCACAGCCTCCTTCGGGCATCCACCTGCTCTGGCGTGGGGTCCTCCACGGGCTGCAGGTGGATATCTGTTCCACCGTGGACCTCCATGGGCTGCAGGAGGACAGCCTGCCTCACCATGGTCTTCAGCACGGGCTGCAGGGGAATCTCTGCTCCAGTGCCTGGAGCACCTCCTCCCCCTCCTTCTTCACTGACCTTGGTGTCTGCAGAGTTGTTCCTCTCACATATTCTCACTCCTCTCTCCAGCTGCAATTGTTACTGCCCATAACTTCATTTCCCCTTCTTAAATATGTTATCCCAGGGGCACTACCACTGTCGCTGATGGGCTCGGCCCTGGCCAGCGGCGGGTCCGTCTTGGAGCCGGCTGGCATTGGCTCTGTTGGACATAGGGGAAGCTTCTAGCAGCTTCTCACAGAAGCCACCCCTGTAGCCCCCCTGCTATCAAAAGCTTGCCATGCAAACCCAATACACTGTTATTCTAATGGCTCTCACAAGAGCCAGCTTTTACCATTAATGTGCAAAGCTGGAGATGTAACTCACATCATGATGACGACTAAGAAAGCATTAGACCGCTACCATAATTCTTGCCTCTAATGATTTCAGAACAAGAAGGGTACAATAAACTAAAACCAACCAACCAACCAACCAAATAGCAACCCAGCCCTGAGTAGACAAATGGTGAAAGACCTGCTATAACAGAAAGCTTGGAAATGTCAAAGACTGCTGAAGAAAATCTAAATAGCTTTTCACACTAAATCTGAAAACGCAAGATGTCAGTGAAAAGATAGGTCGACAGAAAATCTGAGCTACCAATCAGGGGTGAATCTGAGGAAAAGCAGAGGAACTACTGGAAGATCCAGACTGACCCTTAAGAAAGCTCTTAAGTTATAGCTTGCAGAGTAAATTACGTTACCCAATGAAAAATGAAGTTTGCAGAAAGTGAACCAGTCCTCTGAGGTAGACATATAAGCCAGCTATGAAAACAAAAAGACATCAGAGGGATAAAGACCAATGAAAAGCCAAGTCAGAATCCCCCAACAACAGATGGAGCTGAACGCAGTGTGGCAAACATCACGAGCCAAGATGATACCAAGTGTTGGAAAGAGAGGCACACTCTACATTGGGTTACACTTACCAGAGTTCACAAGCTCTGGCACCACACTTAAAGCATGGACACAGAGGATGACCAGAGCAGTGGACAATTTTGCAGACAAAAGCTAAGGATTACAAATCTGAAAACTAACAGAACATGAACACTGAGTCCACAAGCAAAGTGGAAATATAGCATTGGAGGAAAAGCCACATGCATGAAGGGTAAAAGGCTGGAACTCAGAGAGTATAAATAAATAGTAAATGCAGAGAAGAAAACACTATATAGAGGGGAACTGACCCACCATCCAGTTAGGAGTGTAACAGGCCCTTTGTCTCCTCTGTTGTGAACTTTCAGAAGTCTGAGGAATTAAATAACTGGAAAAGTTTGAGAAAATCTTGCAGGAGACAAGACTATGCTCAGCTGAAGACCAAGTACATATGGAAAAAGTTAGAAAGATCTTTAGCCTATGGCTGGAGTTGAAATAGGAGACAGCTAGTCTCACTGGGAGCTGTAGAGCAAGCAAAAAAATGGCCAGCTTTGCTATATTGGCAATATATATGGGATTTCACCTACGTATAGAACTAACATGAGTACTAAATAAATCTGTGAAAAGGAAACATTTTTATTACCTACCAGGGGATAAAACCTTGGAAGAATGGCACAAAGCCCAGCTAGTAGGCTTTGCCAGACCTGCGCTGGGCCAATGTGACTGTCTCCGCATTGTCCTCCCAGACACAGGAGCCTGGAGGAGTGCAGTGACACCAGGCTGGCTCCAGACCTAGTCCTCTGGGCCCCACAGCTTGGCAGCAAGGAAGAGCTGAGTAAGAACCACTGTGTTCTAGCTAACGTAATTAGAGCTCATCCAGTATTGTCTGGGTTTCTTCTTTTAAACAGTCTCCTAGCCAGTTTCCATGAATAAGGGACAGCTGTGTGGAGAAGTATTTTTTTATTTAGGAAAGGTTTTCTTAGGTATGTCTTATCTTTCAGCCAAAAAGAGGAAGTATCGACAAAGTCATCTTATACTTGCATAGCAAACATACCTTTGGCACGTGTGCTGTACGATAGATTTGCTCACTGTGAGACCGTCTGATTTACTGGAGTTGATGTCAGACAGCCAGGTAGGTTTGACACATTTTGTCACAAACAATGCAAGATTGACTAGACAAAGATGCTGTCTCTGGCTCAAAAACAGTGTTTGCCTGCAGATCCTTGAGGTGCAGTAGAACAGTCTGGTGCTACATCAATGTATGCAGTAGAACAGTCTGGTGCTACGTATGCTTGTGTCTAAACATGCGTCAGCAGTGTGTGCTGGCATACTGGGCTTTGCTAACAAAAACACAGCCAGCTGATCAAGGAAAGTGATTATTCACCTTTATCTGGTACTCATTAGATCACATGTTGAATACTGCTCCCAGTTTTGTTTCCCAGTACAAGAAAGATATTGGTAAACTGGAGTGAGTTCAGTGGAGGCCATGAGAATGGTCAGGGCTGGAGCACTTGCCATGTGAGCAGAAGCTGCAGGATCAGAGCTGGTTCAACCTGAAGACAAGATGGCTTTGGGGGCATCTAACAGCAGCCTGCCCATACCTACAGGGAAGTTAGCAAGAATACAAATACTTGTTAAGGAGGTGCGTGGTAGATGGATGAAAGATGACAGTCCTGGACTAAAAGAGGGGAAGTTCCAACTGGGTCCAAGGAAACAAATTATCCAAGGTTCTCCATGATGACAGCCAAGCATTGGGACAGGTTGCCTAGAAAGTTGTGGAGTTTTTGCCATGGAGGTTTTAAAGACCTGACTCAACAAAGCCCTGAGCAACCTGGTCTAAATGCTGAATTCACTACAAACTCTGCTTTGGGCAGGATGTTAGAGCAAATGACCACCTGAGGTCCCTTCCAACCTGGAAGATCCCATTGAAGGCCACCTTCCAAATTCTCACATGCTTAGCATTGGGTTATGCGAGCCACTGAATATTTCCTATTTTCTTAAGGCAGGTCTGAGTGCAGAATAAGTCCATGAAGAGCGTTGCAAATTATAATGTGGAAAAATACAACAATTCTGATTCCAAAATGCTAATGGTGAGTGGGATTAATAACAGGATGTCTTGACTGATAGCAGGAAGACTTAAGATGGTAACTTTTAGAAAATCTCCAGCTCTTTTGACAGTCAGATCACATTTTGTTTAGGAGCCAGTGTTGACAAGATTCTAACAGGTCCAGGTCTTAAAATTTTGCCTTAAGTTCACATAGTCCATATTTTCATTTTAAAGGACTGTATCTGATTAGTCCATCATGCATTTTCCTGTATTCTCAAATGTTTATTAATAAATGATGGAGAAAGCTGCAGGTCAGATTAATTAGTCTTTTTGAGTGTGCATCTGTGCATTAGCATTACTGAATGGTCTGTTACTGCTTAATTAAGCCCACAACATACTTCTTTACATTGATTCAGTACCATGCAGGTGTTCCAAGTTCAGCTAGTCAAAGTTATGATAGACACCTAAGTCACGTGCAAATCAGAGGACCAAAGTTAAATGCCTAATTTCCTTATATAATCCATGAATAAAAGTAGATACTTCCACAAAAGGCAATCAGAACATCATTAGCTCATCTATATTAACTTGTATAGCGCATTAGCTACCTCCTAGCTAACATTTGTCATAATCCGTTTCAGAGGATAGTTAATGTTACTGCTCTACATGGTAGCAAATGCCCCAATTAGAACAGGCCAGGAATTTTCCAATTAAATGGAATAAGCATGAGAGGTTTTGCTGGAAAAGTGCCATATACTTGATGAAAATCATCAGGACCAATACTCTTTTTTTCCCTGAAATACAGAAGGACGCCCTTCTGCATAAAGGTTCAGTACACTGCAAACCTAATGAAGAGACAAAAGTCATGATTATAGGCAACATGATTATGGGGACTACCTTACTGGACGACAGACTTCTGCTAGCAGGTTATATACCCATAGCTTCCATTTCACCCAGAAACCACTTCATGTTGACAGTGTGTACATTTTCCACAAACTCTGGAGGTAGGTTTCATCTCAAGTACCTTTAGACACCTACAACATGTATGGATATATCAGAGCTGCTCTGTTAGACTCCCTTTATTGTCAGCAGGGAGAAGCAAATACCAAGAAAAATTATTCATCTGACCTGTCTTAGAGATCTGCTGAAGGACGAGATGACTCATACTTCAGCAAATTGTATTACTCTCAACTGATAAGAAAAGAAGTTTAAACAAGTAGCGCAGATGCAAGTAAATTCCACTCAAGAAAACAACACTGATCCATAGGTCTGGAACCGACAGAAGTCTTCTAATAAAAGGGACAAACAGCCTTATTCCTACAGAAGAGCCAGATTTGCAGTGTACTTGCTTCAGAGATTATTAAAAATAAAACAAAAAAAGCAGTATCACAGAACTATGATCAAAACCACAAGTCATACATTTGAAAATCAAACTTTTCTACATGTTGAAGGTCTTCTTACATTGGTAAAGCCATGGGAGATGAGAAAGATAATTTCTTTTTCAGAATCTTTATGTATCTGAACCGTATTATATTAGCTTTATATCCTTGAGCCTTTATTTGGCCACCAACCAGTGCAGCCCTTTCTGAGTAGTATCACCTTTCCATTAACATGCAAAAGTATAGGTTGCGGCAAGTACACAAAAAGAAGGAAAACTTCTTTGGAGCTCCCCTTGTTTCTCTCTGGGATGGTAAAGTTTCTCCAAATCTGAAATTTAAAGAGTACCACTCTAAGCAGCAAAGAGTTCACAGCCAGTTCACAAGTTCACAGCCAGTCTTTCCATTCCTGCTATTTCATCATTATAGATAACTGTATTTCCTAGAGCCTTTCTTGAGGAGTTATGTAATTTGGTGAAAATCTGTCTTGATCTTTGCCTCCTTTTCCTTCTTTTTTTTTTTTCTTTTTCCAAACAAAACACTTAGTTTTGTCTGTGATGGCTTTAGAGGAAAGTTAACAAACTTGATTGGGAGAAAGTGCTCAGCCACAATTGAAAGAAACATGCCCAGAAGTCCCATAGCTGCCCTGGCTGCCTGTAAGGCTGCCAGGCAGTCTCCCAGCCCCAGAGCTCAGCAGCGTGGCTTGCCTAAGCCCTCTATCCTCCTGCCGTAATGCTCAGCTCAGCCACAAGATTAATTCCAGCTGCACAGAGCGACCCTCTGGGTCATCGCAGCCTCAGCACCATGTAATGATGAAGGAAAGGACATGAAAGTAGGTGGAAGCTGCAGGGGGAAACGCACACACTCCAAAAGAAAAGGGAGGCCAAAATGGTAGGGATGGGCAATTTGACAATATCAGTGTGGTCACTGAACCAAAATGTGACACAGTATGCCCAGAAAGCTGGGGAAGAAAGAAAGAAATTGTCCTGGCTGTCTCCTCTTAAAGAAAACAGTAGCAATGCAGAGCCCTGGGTTCAACAGAGGGAGCGCAACAGCCACATGGAGAGGTCATCGTCTTCCCCATTGCTGAGAAGAGTAACCAAAGAGCACGAACTTTCAGCAAAAGGGACGTCAAAGCTCCTAGCAGGTTCAGCCTTTCAAAAGATGATGGCAATGATAACGAACATTCAGCAAACTGCAGGCTGGTCTAGAAAAACAGCAGGAAGTTTCTCAATAATTTATTCTGGATCTTCTTAATAAAGAAAAATGAAGCTTCTTTTCAAATACTGTAGTCACAGAAGAATGATTAAGTGTCCCCTCCTTTCTAGAGCATCAAGTAAGGGAGAAAAATCTGCCCTTCTGGTTTCTCACAAATTAGCACATGGGCATCAAAATAACAATGCAAGCACCTCCAAAGGTAATTACCCTTTTTGACCTTAGTGGCTTATCAGCATATTGAGGCTGTGGTCACACATCCTGATCTGGCTGCAGCAGAGCCAAGTGAAGAAGCTGCCAGCCCCAGCTTGTTCCTAGCTGTCTGCCACCATCACTTTGCTGGAGGTTACTGACTTGTGGACCTGCTGGCATAACTATTCAGACAAGCTCTCTCTGCTTCAATAAAAACAAGCCAGATGAGCTGAAATGCCATAAATACTAGGTCTTCTCTAGGCTGGACTGTTGCAACTGAGCTGGGTCCTCAGGTGATCACCTGAGCAGTCACACCAGCAGTGCTGGGGGTCTCGAACCTCGGCTGCCTCTGGTCGAGGACTGTTTGTGTATGGAGAACAGAGACCAATCCTTTCCCCCTCACGCTGTTGGATTTAAAGATCTCCAAGCCTCTTTCTTGACAATACTCTCCCTACAAACTCTGTCTCTAGGGTTTTCCCAGGTCATATTAAAAGTCTTTCTCTCACTTTCTGCTGCCTTGGCTGTCAGTTTCTCTGGTGTTTCTGCTGTCTCCAGCATGCGTCCTCCCTGGTAGCTTGTCCCACAATGCCCATCCTCCAGCAGAGCCCTCCTCCCACGTAGTGCAGATCCCTGCAGTTGCTGTGCATTTTGAGTCATAGTTCCCAGTGCTTCAGTTGTCTGCTTGGTAAAGGAGCTTAACTCCATTATGGCAGGGTAGGAAAGTGCATGGGTTCTTCAGGGAAATAGTAAATTAGCTGGTCCTTGCTCTGCATTGAAACTAGGCACAGAGAATTACCATAAGGTATAAATTTAACTAGTTCTCCAGTCCAGGAGGTACGGTGGGCTGGGTTTTGGGCAGGGACACTCTGAGAAAGGTGCATGGGGCATTCCTGTGTTTAAGAAGTCTTTCCCATCCTTGCCTATGGTCTCATCCCCCAGCCACTGATGGCTGGCCTGAAGGAAAACAGACTATTTTTGCTCTCTGGTCAGAACCGTCCTTTCCTTGTGTCTGAAGTAAAGCCTTGTGGCTGAAAGGTAGCCTCTGCCGAGCCTGCTGGCACCCATCAGCCTGAGCCTACCAGTGTGGGACCAGCCTGAACAGGGTTCCCCCAAGCTCCCAACACTACAGTATGTACCTTTAATGTAAGTCTCTGGCTCGTGATTTCACTTTCAAATGAGATACCCAGTATAATTAGAAGTGACAGTGAGAGAGATACATCCTCATGGAGGTGCATGCTGTTAAATATTACAGCTGATTTCTCCCCAGAATTTTCCAACACTGGTGTTTGCTGAGTTGCTTGCTATATCTTGGTTGGTATGGTTCAACTAAGAAAACCCATACGAAACCCATGGTGAATGCAATGAGGAAGAAATAATAAATAATTTTGTTTTCTTCTCATTTTATGACATTTGTATCTCCAGTCCATGTTTGCTGTGAGATGCTCCACGATTGTATTGGGTTTGCGTGGCATGGTTTTGGTAGCAGGTGGGCTACAGGGGTGGCTTCTGTGAGAAGCTGCTAGAAGCTTCCCCTATGTCCGGCAAAGCCAATGCCAGCCGGCTGCAAGACGGACCCGCCGCTGGCCAAGGCCAAGCCCATCAGCAACGGTGGTAGCGCCTCTGGGATAACATATTTAAGAAAGAGGGGGGGGAAATTGCTGGGTGGAACAGCAACTGGAGAAAGAAGTGAGCATATGTGAAAGAAACAACTCTGCAGACACCAAGGTCAGTGGAGAAGGAGGGGGAGGAGGTGCTCCAGGCACTGGAGCAGAAATTCCCCTGCAGCCTGTGCTGAAGACCATGGTGAGGCAGGCTGTCCCCTGCAGCCCATGGAGGTCCACGGTGGAGCAGATATCCACCTGCAGCCCGTGGAGGACCCCACGCCAGAGCAGGTGGATGCCCGAAGGAGGCTGTGACCCCATGGGAAGCCCATGCTGGAGCAGGCTCCTGGCAGGACCTGTGGCCCCGTGGAGAGAGGAGCCCATGCTGGAGCAGATTTGCTGGCAGGACTTGTGACCCCATGGGGACCCATGCTGGAGCAGTCTGTTCCTGAAGGACTGCACCCCATGGAAGGGACCCACGCTGGAGCAGTTTGTGAAGAACTGCAGCCCGTGGGAAGGACTCATGTTGGAGAAGTTCGTGTCTCCCGTGGGAGGGACCCCACACTGGAGCAGGGGAAGAGTGTGAGGAGTCCTCCCCCTGCGGAGGAAGGAGCAGTAGAGACAATGTGTGATGAACTGACTGCAATCCCCATTCCCCATCCCCCTGTGCCACTGGGAGGGAGGAGATAGACAAAATTGGGAGTAAAGTTAAGCCTGGGAAGAAGGGAGGGGTGGGGGGAAGGTGTTTTTAAGATTTGGTTTTATTTCTCATTACCCTAGTCTGATTTGATTGGTAATAAATTTAATTAATTTTCCTCAAGTCGAGTCTGTTTTGCCTGTGACGGTAATTGCTGAATGATCTCTCCCTGTCCTTATCTTGACTCACAAGCCTTTCATTATATTGTCTCTCCCCCGTCCAGTTGAGGAGGGGAGTGATAGAGCAGCTTTGGTGGGCACTTGGCATGCAGCCAGGGTCAACCCACCACAACGATGCATCACGAGGGGCCATGGGCAGAAAGCATTGGCCCTGTGATGACTGAATCTTCTGCCATGAGATTTCTTGCCCAGTTTCTCAAGTTCATATAGAGACTGAGCTGTTACCTGAACTTTCGGGTTTTCTCAGAACTGAATGAAATTTCTCAGACTTCTGCAGTGCAGTCATCATTATTCTTTGTCATTGTGTAATCCCTCTTTGCTGAATCCAGCCCTATAAAGCTGTTCACCTCTAGTTCCCATTTGTTTTTATAAAGCTTATTTTCTTGAAAGGTTTCCTTGTATTGACAGCATATAGCATTTTCTTCCTGAGCTCTTTTTCATTCTGACCTGAAAACTTAATGCTCATCTCTCTGTTTTTTAATCTTTCAAGCTGTATCAATGGAACATTCTCCCTTGCTTTTCTCAGGAATTTTTTTAACTATTTGGCTTTGATCTTTCCATGATTGTTATAAAATCAGGGCCAGGAAAACTTCAAACAACATACAGTGGTTCAGTGGTTTGAAACAGAGCTAAATTAGAACTGTATTTTTAAACACACAGTTTGTGTGAGTTTCAATGAAGCTCAATGAATTTTACTTCTATTTACTTTTGGTTTTATTCCACTAATGAACTCATGAAAATTTTACTGAGCACAGGTCAATATCTAAACTTGTTATCAGTCAGGTGTAAAAATGTAAAATCAATATAATCACTTTCTTGCTATCCTTCTTTCTTAAAAGCACAGAAGGAATAAACATAATGAAAAATATAACAAACAGCATAGAACATATGGGGGGAGAGTGAGCCAGTGCGTGATTGTTTCTTTTCGTGCCCTAAAAGCCTTTCTTCTTCCAACTTCTGCTATCCTAACTCTACTACAAGATTAACTTGTCCCTCTAGGGTTGCCCCCAAACTATGGGAAATGTGTAGCCACATGCAACTAGCAGTAAGGCTGCAAGTGTTTCTTCCAGAGAGACTTTATTCCTGTTGGGGAGAAAAGAGTGGTGGTGCTCTTCAATCCAGAAAGGAGTACTTGAGTGAAAGGACAGCTGACCCTAGGCTAAACTAACTGGTCAGTGTGAGTGGGTACTCACCTGAGTAAAATATGTCTCATACTGGGCTCAGCTCTAGCAACTGATTTCTGGTAGGAATCTGCAAAAATATAGCCATGCCTGATGAAGTCTGGCAACAACATGCTCAGTCCTTCAACATGCATGTTGTCCTTGGGTAGTTACCTATGGGATGGAGGGGTCTCCGTAGCCCCACACCCCCAATGGTGTTGCTGGTATTAGTGTTTCTAGTGTTCCTCGGTCATAAGAAGTAGCCCTGATGATAGGAGTCAGCATCAGGTTTTATAGAGCACTTGGCCACTGGCCAAGCCTACTATTTGTTTCTTTTCTGCTGGGTAAAATCCTCCTCCCACTTTCCACCTACCCTCAGCTTGGAATGATATCACTGTTACAAGCTTCACATTAATTATTTCTCTTTTGTAACACACCTGGGTTTTCTTCCAATAGTTACTACCCTTCAGTGAAATGTTTCTGATGTGGATCTTCTCTGGCATTAACCTGACAGCAAGAAATCCAGATAAGCACATAATAACTTGGCATGCTTTAGATCAACCTGACTTTCAACCTCTAAATTCAGCTAGATATCCCCACCTACTTTGTGAATCTCTTCTGAGGACATTAATCTTTTGAACACAATCACAGTACATAAATGTTAAGCACATCTGCACTGACATGGTCTTGTGTTTGCTTAGCTCACCCTTTAAAGTGTTCATAGCGCATGGTCTGCAGATTATGCACATACCAGTCTACCAAGGCAGGATGACTCCATGCTTGAAAAATCCCAGGCTGATGTCTTGCAGGAGCCGGTATGCCTGATGCATGTGTATCTTTTCCTAATTCTACCTGTCCACTGGGCTTGAAACTGCCTTTGATAAGAGTAAGGCAGAATGAAAGCAGCATGGAGTGCAAGAGAAGCAGAGCTTCTGAGTGCTGCTAAACTTTTAGCAGCTTGTAAGCTATCTCCTCAAATCAGTACTGGATGTGTGCTGAACAGGGTGAATAAACATTACCACACACTGAGCACCTTAACTACCATGCAGCATCTTCTATGTAGAGTACACATCACACATGAGAAACATACCACTTAATACAAGCTCTGTATGTGATTTATACGATCTCTGGCAGGTACCTTTCATACCAGAATTTAAGTTGCTGTTACAGATCTTGACACAGAAATGCAAAGTAATACAATGTTAGCGTCAAGACCTTGGGAAGATAAAAAAAATAAAATACATATATTTGTATTTTTATTATATTACTTCATGCATTAAATTGTTAGTAAAAGTTCTTACATTATTTTGTTTTCCATTAAATCACTTATGATACTAAGATATTGCTTCTCTTTTATTTGTACTACTTTGTTCTTCATTTCAGACTCATTCTAAAAATGGAATTTCTTTCACTAGAGGGTTTTAGGAACAGGTTAGACAAATATCTGTTAGAAATTTGCTAGGTAGAAGTGATCCAATCTGTTCTGCAGAGGGTTGCAGTAGAAAAGTGATTGCCACCATAGGAAAAGTTTCATCTAGGCTTTACTGCTACAACTTTCTGTATCTGATCCCCTCTCCCACTGCATCACTGTTCCTCTCCTCTTTTTTTTCCTGCCCTGGGTTTGCTGCCACTCACTCCCTGGCCCCTACCCAGTTGCTAACACTGATAACACCAATTTTCTAGCCAGTCCTGGGACTCCTACTTCCTTGCCCCAAAGTCTAGATCCCTGCCGCTACCTCCTGGTCCCCTGCCTTGGCTCATGCCCCCTCTTCACACTCTCTCTTCCTCATCAGCTTGTTTCCACAGGCACAGCAAGGGTGCAAGTTAAGAAGCCTGCATGGACCCAGCTGACTGCAGCCTGAGCTACGTGTGCCGGCACAGAGCTGAGGTCCAGCAAAGCCAATTAGTCAGTGCTTCATGCTCAGTGCCTCCTCCTAGGTAGGAACTGCAGGAGCTGGGAGCAGGTGGATGACCATTTTTCCTTCCATGGCTACAGAGTGCTCTATGTGATAGATGAGGTAACTGTTTATGAACTCCACATGGCATTCCTAGTTCAGCAGTGTTCAATGTACTTTTCTCCTATTCTGTATAGAATGACATACCCATTCCATAGAAGGCATCTCTTGGAAAGGTATAGGACAAGGGCAGCACACAGCTTCCAAAACTTACAAGGTCTAATTACTCTTTAGTTCTGGTTTTGTCATCTCACACTTTTGTGTCATGATATTATGGTTTCTTCTGAGCTCTCAGTGTCATGTGATAAAAATAAAAAAAAAATAAAAATCAAGTTCTCCCTATTGAAGTGAAAATTCACTTTGAACGCTCAAAAGCTTGAAGACAGATTATAACAGATGTTCGTTTATTATTGCAAAGATTCACTATTTTTAAGGCGACACAGAGCTCTTTGCAGGCCCAACAGGAACAATTTTGGAGGATTTAGGTTTGGCAGAATTGTAATTCCTCTTTATACACTGACCTGAGGGACTGGCACCTATAAAACTTCTCACAACCACAGGAAAGCGAACCATCCTGTAAAAGTGACAACCATAGTAGCTAGAATGACCATTTTTGCTGGTGCTTTTATCTTGCTGAAAAGCTCATCAGTCTCATCTATAGAGCAGTGCTAAAGCTTCCTTCATGTGCTGCCTTCATGCCTTCACTCCAGTTGGCTGGAATTGGAATTGTCTTTTGACTATATGCTTGCATGCAGGAGACTTCTAGCTCAAGGCCCAACCACAGTACAAATAATAGATACTAATGGCAAAATAGTTCTTTATTATCAAATATGATACTGACTTTTAAGTTTTATATGACTGATTGGACTTAGGAAAATAAAAAATCATATCCTGGTCTTCATATGGAAAGTGGTAAAGGACCGTTAATCTACTATCCCTTACAC
Source organism: Gymnogyps californianus (assembly GCF_018139145.2). NCBI lineage: Eukaryota > Metazoa > Chordata > Aves > Accipitriformes > Cathartidae > Gymnogyps > Gymnogyps californianus. Next base: position 52,923,533 of record NC_059472.1, on the reverse strand, counting down.
ATGATGTCATTCCATTGCATTGCTTCTCTATCACAGCAATAGACTGCATACCTAGCATCCAAGATCAGATAATTTTTCACTTAGAAACTGAATGTTTAGAAGGATACGCATGACAAAATTATACTTCTCAGCAGGCACTTTTCATATACAGAGGCTATAATCCTGATTATTTCAGTACAACTGAGTGTATTATTTACTGATTGTTGAGAATTCCAGAGGATAAAGACATGATATGGAAATTGCCATGGTAAATTATGACATGTCTTTAACCAAGGACTCATACCTTCTCTTCTGCTCCCAAGAGAATGTAAAAGATGCAAAACCTATTTCTCAATGCAATGTGAAATGCAATGTTTCCTCTATACAGGGGAGCCACTAGCTGGAAAATCAGTGCAGAACCACCTGATTCCTCACTATAATTTAGTTGGCAGCTGTGTGCAGAGCTCCATGGGAGTAAGATTTGTTTGGGCTAGTGACACGAAAGGGATTCAGCAAGTGGGTTCATACACAGCATGAATCCACGTACCAGAACTCTCTTGGAGAGGAGAAACGAAAACTATAAACCTCACCCATTAGCTGTGTAGCGTGACTAACAGCAACAGTCCTCAGGTAAACAATATTTGCACAATGGAAAAGGAACTGGCCTATAACAACTGCTTTTTCTATGCACAAATTCACTCTGTTTAGCCTTTCTTAATCTCCTAACAGTGCTGGGAGGAAGGGCTGTATATAATGAACTGGCTTAGTGATTGGTACACAGCCTAAAAGGAGACTATGCTGAGAGATATAGGATGGTTTGGCTGTACACTGTCATGTGTCCCATTCACTTTCAGCCATGATCTGGCCCAAACCTGCGGTGATTTGGCTAAGCAGAGACTTCAAGTTTTGATCATATATATCTTAATATCATGAGGTGGCGGAGATTACGTCTTATAATAATTCTGCACAACTGTGGAGAATTTGTGTCTTTATAAAAAAGTTGGGCACTCTTGCAAATAAAAAACCAAACAAATCATGTGTAATGTAGCTGTTGAAAGAAAGGTTATTACTAATAAAAATAAAGTTACTAGGGCCGTGTGAGCAAACATGGGAACAAAAGCATACCCATATGGAAAGTCAGCACTAGAGCTGAAAGCTTATGAAAACACCTGCATCTAAATTTTGACCTTAGACTTTTCTCCTTGTTATATTTCCCCAGGCTTAGCCAAAATCTGCAAATAAACAATCCAATCAAACTGCAGGACTTCTCCAGGAATTCACTGTGTCCATCTGTTTGTGAATCAGTCACAGGCAGAATCAAGTAAACAATAAATACATGAAGATACAAATAATAAGACCTTACTGGAGGAAAAAAAAGCGTAGCTTCTCATGCCAGGAATGCGGTGTGTATTCTAAAACTGGCAGTATTTTTTACATTTATTCTGGGAGAAGGAAAAAAGGCAGCAGCTCAGCAGGCTTTCTGTGATTTCTTAACAGACACTTCATCATTTATTTTTTATTCACTTTATATTTCTTCCATAAAGCAGAATTTATGTAACTATTCTTTATGTTATTATAATTTCCTCCTAGTTTGAATGTTCACAATGAAAGGGGTCCCATGGAGTTTAAAAGAAGGTTCTTAATTCTGTCTGAAAAGTTGTTAGCTATTACTATTAAAAGAAACATTTATGAGGAGATACTGAAAGATTTTGAGGGGATTTTTAGGGTGAAGAAGAAAAGACTAAAAGAAGAAAATCTACAGTTATGTTAAAAAGTTGCTACAGTGAAGACATATTTTTATCTCGGTACCTCCGAGGATGCTACAAGAAAAAGTTTAAATTGAAGCAAAGGGGAAAAATTTGTTTCTCTGTTTGTTCACATTATGAATGTAATAGCAGCTGGCGTGTCATTGCTGCTTTCTCTACATAGCCATTTTCACCCTGCTGTTCAAGCCATTCTCAGGAAGGGCTCTTTTTCTGCAGTTCACCTACTGCCAGGTTCCTCCAGGTCCTTGCACGCCCAAAGACATTCTTCATTTCCCAAGCGCTCCCAGCTATTCATGCTATTCAAAGGCAGCTCAGAAGTGTAGACAAACTGAAATGTTTTATCGTGGATGACGGCAAAGCAGCTAAAGTAGAAGGCAGTACAATTCAATATTTTGATGATACTGAGAATGGAAGGTGCTGTTGGGAAGGGATGGTGAAAAGGAGTTTTGGATGGGTGAGTTTTTTCATGGGGGAAGGAAGTCTGGAGACTTAAGCAATGGACAGGATTAAGGAAGACAAAGGTCATTCTCAGGCTTTCAGGGAGATTTTGTGGGAGGAGATTGGGAGGTTTTCTTCTCTGAGATGCTGTTAGTGGAGACGTCTTCCTCTCCTCATCCCCTCAGTCCTTCAGTATCACCCATACAGACTTCTCTTTCCTAGCACTGCAGGGACTCCCCATTCCCAGTCTAGTCTTCCTTGAGGGTCCTGCAGCTATCCTATCCTCTCAAGTGTTCTCTTTCCTCAGTTTCCTCACTTTTTCCACCTCCCATGCCTCTTAAAGAAGGCTTCCTCTCCTCTGAGAAAACTCTGTTTTCCTGTATCATCCACCCAGCCCACCACATGACTTCAGACCAGGAGGAAATGGGCCATCTCCAAATGTGAGGTTGGGACACAATCTCCAACGTTGCCATTCCAGCTCCTTCTAAGTACTGTGAAGTTTTCCCAGCAATAGCTACTGTCCTGCACATCCTGATCCCACCCTCAGCTTTAGCAACAGAGGGGTCTGAATACACAACATGAGGACTGACTGTTCAGATTAAGAAAATATGGTCTAGAAGAAACTAGCATAAGGTATATACTCAGTTCATTCAAAATTGCATTCAAAGAGCAGTCAACAAATTTGTATCATTATCTAACTAGACAGGTGTATTGGATGGGTCTCTAAAGGGTCTATTCTAAGCATAGCTCCATGTCACAGTCATGTCTGCCTTAGAAGAGAGAATAGCAACTATGCTTATCACATTTGCAAGCAATTTCTCCCAAGTGAGGAATGGTTACAAGCATTTCAAAGAATTAAAAAATTAGAGAAATTATCTGAAATAAATAGCAGCTCAATAGCCTTATGTAGGAATGGTTGACTGCATGAGTATACTCATGTACTGCATATGAGTAAAGAAACAATAAAATGAGCAGATTAGGTGTGAAAGACAATCTAGCTTTTTTTTTTCATTTATATCACTGTGAATAATATAAAAAAAGGCCTTAAAGTGAAGCAAAAGAAATTTAGGAAAATATTTTCCAATGGCAACTGTAGTTAGGTGCTGGAATAGGTACTTGGCGAGACCAGAAACTCTCCATCACTGGAGGTGTTTAGCCATTATTTCCCACTGTTGGCCAGAGGAAGAACAAGATAACCTCTCAACATCCCTTCCAGCCCTAACGTCCATCATGATATAATCACAGTATTAACAGAAAGCACAGCTTGTTGCTACTTGTGAAATGCATCTCTATTTCATACAATAGTACAGCTCAGGAGCAGTGGTTTTTAATTTAAATGCTAGAGTTTCAATTTCATATTCTTATCAGAAAGACAAAGTCAAGACTGAGACCATGCAATCTGGAGAAAATTTATATTCTGCAATCCAGCTTAATATAAATGGCTTTATTTATCTGAACAATAATATAATGTGCTTAATTAAAATTACTCAAACCCTTTCAATAAATTCTTTTTGTTTATCATTAACAAATTTGGCCTGTTTTAAGCTAGCAGTCTCCATGCACAAATCTCAGGCATGGTTTGCCAGTCAGTGCAGTCCAGGGACCATTCCCAATGCACAGTTTGTGTGCAGCCCTCTGGTTTGGAGGTTGAGATGGTTTCTTAGATATGAGCCAGACCATGCCAGCGGATCTCAGTGCCCAGTAAATTAAACTTGTCTGTTAGCATATATTGTATAAATGCCACCTAAGTCTTGGCATAGTCATTGGCTTGGATTTCAGCTGATGCCTGTAAGTGTAAATATAAAAAATCAACATTGAACAAAACAAAATATACAGTGTAAAAGAAGAGTTAGGTGTTGAATATCACTACAGCAGCAAGTACAATAATCTCCAAAGAATCTGCCTCACCATTTCTCATACTGTGGTTCAAAATAAATTCTTCACAGTTTTGTTTATTTTTTAAATCCCATAAATCCTACTCTTATGAAGTGCGTCCACTCTCATGAAGAGATTATGAACAAGCAACCACAAGCAAACTTCCTAGATTTACCTTCAGATTGGAATGTTTTGGCCATCCGTACATAACAGCTTTAAGGAACATTGTTCAGCATCTTACTTAACAGCTATTTTTAGAAAGACACATCAACAAAGGCACCCACTGAAAGTATAAACAATAGCTATGAGGAAATGCTTTTCAATTTCAGTATTTCAATACCCAGGCTTATGAAAGAAATGTCAGCCCTCACGAGGTGGCTAAATATACCATAGTCTTTAGGAATACTGCCCACAGCACAGTACAGAAGCTGGTGGAACCAGGACTCATCTGAGGGTCGGCTGCAATAAGCCAGAGCAATTATCGACAACATGCAAGAACATCTGTGAAGAGCTTAGGCTGTGAAAGGTATCTTCCTCGGGGGAACAACCTATAGATTGAAAGCTGCACTCCATATGAAGTCACTGTTCTCCACTTCATAATACAAGAAAAAGAAAAAGGAAAAAAAAAAGAGGGCTATTGCATGACATTGAAAGGTAATGAAGGGCTATTTAATGGCATTGAAAGGTAACAAATTCAAAACTGGGGAAAGGAAATGCTCTCTCACAGTCTACAATTAGGCACAGGAGGGGCCATGGCAGGTCACTCAATCTCTAAGCCTACCCAGGTTCAAGAGGGAAGGTGTTGTTCAAATAACCTTGGAAGTTCTTGTTATGATACTCTATCAACAAAAAAATTAGTATCAAACCACCTGCCTTGAGGTTTACATATATCTCTGTCTTGTCAAGCTCAGGGTAAAACTTAATGCTGCAGGGCAAATTACCCCATGTCTAGGTACCGCCTGGTTCTTATATTTTCTTCTGAAACATTCATTCCTGGCCACCATCATGACAATGGACTGAACGGATATTTCTCCAATCCAACACGGAAAAGCTTGCTTTCTTCTGTCAGGAAACATATTTATAAGTCCTGTCACAAGTAAAACAGTCAATATATACTATTAGGAACAAGAATTTTGTGACACAGAAAGAAAATCTTCTAAATATGCTTTATATCTGTACTTCAGGTATATATAATTAATTATTCTGTTAGACACAGCAGATACAAATGCTAGCTTTCACCCTGATACATTTAATGTGTTTCTGATTAAATAACCTGTCTGCCTATAATTTTGAAATATAAGCAAACATTCAAAGTAAATAACAGAAGCCTGCACATTTCTAGGACACTCATCATCATGGTTTTTATTGGCTGTAGACAAGATTATCCATGGAAATGCCAATATCATATTACCCTTCCATAGTCTGCTTTGATTACCATTACCAAGCATCTTGCAAACTTTCAGCATAAAATGCCACTGTGTAGCTTTGGAGAAGGATAAAACCTTTTTGTGACTCCTCTTCCCACAGTGTATGAAAAACTCCCAATTCTTAGCAGGAGGAAGAGAAAGGATTACATGTCACCATTACCTAGAAGTGAAATATTTTTTCCAATGATTTTGTTTTGATGAAAATTTGTGGTTGAAGTGCTTGGAAAACAAAATGTCATGACTGGCTTCCTTCTCAGTGAGCCCCAAAGGTTACATTAGACTAAACATGGATGGAGTGGGAGAGACAGGAGAGAAGGCAGAAGGGATGACTTTTAGGCTGTAGGTCAAAGCTTCATTCACCAAGGCACCGGTGAGCGGAGTTTTGCAGATGTTCTCACTACTCAGGGAAATGTGCTGGTCTCTGTAGGCTCCCTGTATAATCAATGGAAAGAGATAGACAGGAGTTTACTTTGGGAGGCTTTGCAGTTACACCCAAACCACACAGCTGCATGATGCAGGACACCACGGGGGGGGCTGGTCTCCCGATCAGGAAACAGGAAAATGCAACAAACTCTCTTCTCACCCAACAAGAACAGCCAGAACTTGACCTAACATGCGAGGGACAAAGTCTTGCAGGTTAGATGGAAGTCTGGCAGACCTGTCTCTCTTATGGGAACCTGAAATACTAATCACCAAGGCTAGTGGTTAAACTGATTTCAGCTCCTGCACCTGCACCCTGACTCCTGCCTTCTCATCCATCATGCTCCCTTATAGGTATATAAGTGATTCCAGTGTACAATAAATTATCTTGTTCCCTAAAACCCAGACTCTTGGGTTAACTTTCTTGCAGAATAAAAATGTTGGCATGAAACTCTTCTCTGGTCCATTCCCAGGCTTTCTCACTAAAAGAACTAGTTGAGTCACACCGAACTGGAGCCTACAAGCAAGTTAGCATGTATGCAGTAAAGACAACGAGTGAAATAGGACCTTAGACAAAGGCAGAAACAAAGTAACTTGACAATATAGTTGAAGCCATAGGTGTGGAGATCTACTTTTCCAATAAGTATATGTTTTCTTTGCAAAGTTTTGGATCTAGTTTAGTCACAAGAGCTGTGTAAGCTTGCATTTCCCACTTCCTAACATTAAGTTTTGAAATGCCATTGCTATTAGCCTGATTGTGCCTTAATAAAACTGAAAGAGGTCGCTTGATTCTCCCATCTTTCCAAAAGGACTTTCAGGGAGACCTCAGCAGATACCAGTACCCTGTTAGGACATGTAGTAACTTCTGTAAACTTCAGATGATCTTAAAAGAAGGTGAAATAGTGTAGAACGAGAGAATCAAAAAGAGAAAAATGGTCCATCAGTGCCTGCCACAGCCAGTGGAAAAGCAGAGTTTTGGAGGAACCACAAACACTATTCTGCATTGTGTTTTTTCTCTTATATTTTTAAACTCTTCCTCCCCCCATTTTTTCCCCACACGAAATGTGGATGTAGGAAAAGACAGGTCAGGGAAGCCTGTTATTTAAGAAAATGTATCCTTTGGATAGAAGGAAAAGAAGAATATGCAAAAAAATCCCATCAATTTATACCTTTGTAAGATCAGCCCTGAGCGTACTGCCACATTTCTCTTTTTTTTTTTTTTCCTCTTTAATCTACGTTACAACACAATTCCTCTAATTGAGATACAGGTCAAAATAGTTTTATATTAGATGGGATCCTAAACCTAAATATAATTTGTAGATATTTTGTAGATATTCAGAAACATCAGAAATCATTCATTCAAATATAATGCACAGCATTTAAATAAAAACACCCTAACAACTACTTGTGCTATCATAAAATAGGCTCAGTTTGCATACCTGAGAATACCGAAGGGCATAATCCATCAAAGGAGAATAATCCTCTGTTGTGCTATAAACACAAATCAAGGGAGTATAAAACCTATGTAATGTCACAGTTTTATATTAAAACATAAATGTTAGCACCAGGATAGATTTTGCTTTCAAGATACAGATCTGTTTTGCATTGCCCCTGGGTGAGCTCATTACATGCCAGGTCGACTCTAGTTTGGTTTGCGATGGATTTCAGCAAGCAGCTTTCTAACTGTATGAGGGTGATGATGTGTTCAGCTTGCTCTGGCATGAAATCTTTCAATAGTAGAAATTTCCTGGCTTGATAAAGACTGTAGACCTCCCCAGGAAAATTGTGTGCTTGCTCAGCCTGCGCGGCTTCCACTGGTAGTAAAATTTTCACAAAACATAAAATCCTAGACATTGTGATGTGAATTACAGTTTGGAACAGGAGGAAAGCGTATTGACCCAAATTGATTGAAGTTAGAGCCCCAGACTGAATCTCCTCTTTAGAATTTGAATTTTAAAAAGTTATATCCTTGTATAAGTCAAGTATATTATTATACTTGTAACTGTATAGCTCATAGTAATGTAGGCAAATGACGAACACGGAATATTGATATCAGCTTTGATAGATTTGGGTTACAAGGTATTAAAGCCAGCTTTCACCCCCTTTGGGGAGATCAAAAGTGTAGCAATAGCACAGAATTATTTATTAACTATCCAAAGCATCTCACAAGGTGCTTGTGTTACAACCTGCACATCAGTTTTATCTCTTCAGATCCTAATCTTCTACAATGTTGAAAAACCACTATGCAGTCTTTTCCTTCTAAAGAAAATTACCTAGATGGAAGATGAATGGTCTAATTTGCCCTACATGAAATGTCCCTTCTGGGCTTATGTAGATATCATCTTGGCATATAGATTCCTCTTCCACAGGTTGGCAGCTGGGGAGGAGGAAGGACAGAAAAAAAAGATGTGAGATGAGAAGTGCTCAATTTTGTCCGATCTGAAGTCAATGCGACTTCGAAAATCGTGACCAAAAGTGATATATAACATGGTTAACAAGGAAATAAGAATTCTTCTACTTGAAAAACTTGGAGTTTTCGACATTTGTTATTGTTTCACCCCATGATTCTTCAGAGTGAGGGGGAAGGGCAAGGACAAAAGCAAAGGCAATGGGAGACAGAAAGAAAAAGGATTGGGGGAAGAGAAACCTGTTCTTTGACGGCCAATATTTCTTTCAGTTGTCAAGTTTCTGACAGGGGTGTAGGGTAGGGGCCTGGCAGACTCTGTTCTAGTAAAGGCCAAGGAAACCAACCTAGGGGACTGAAGAGAGGACACCTTGTTGCATGCACCTGTGGGAGTGTGCCCTGTGACTGAGGCTGCTCACCTCCACCCAGGGGAAGACCATAGCCCTCCGTTTATGAGAGGGCTCTGATAATGGTGGGGAGAAAGGTTCTGAGCATGGACTTGGAGCAAGAGGTCTGCATCTTCACCAAGGTCTACCTCAGCAACCTTCAGCATGCCAGGTAGAGCTAACCGTTCTTGGCAACAGCTGGGTGTTAAAAGAGGCTGCAACAGGGGGGGTGGTGACCAGTTACAGTGGATCTTCCCTTACAAATTTAATCCTCTGTAACTGACACTGCTGGAAAACTCTCATTTATGGCATCTCTGGCACCAGTAGCTGACAGCAGACAAGGAGCAAAAGCTGTTTAGCAGTTTTGAAAAAAGAGAAGGCTGGGAAAACAAATGCCCAGCAGGTAGGAAAATAAATCCGTATTGATACTCAATAGTCATCCGCTGAGAATGAATGCAGCATTCTAGAATTAGCAAAATAATCAAACAATGTTGAAGGGTAGCAGAGGGGCATCCAAGTGTGTGTGATTCACTTCCTACCAAATCAATTCATTTAGTTTAAATCTAAGTAATCTCCCAGTCATCACAGTTTCACAGTATTTTGGGGTTGGGGGGGGTTGGCTCTTATGTAACCTGCACATGCAATACAGAAATGTACTGTGATGTTTTATCTTTACTTTTAAAGGCAAAATTCATAAGTTTTCATAAATTCCTATTAGAACCAAGATTTTTTTAAGGTAACACCACTGCTCTGTACACCCTTAAATGTGGGCGGGGGGGTGGTGTTGTTTTCTGTCATTGACAGATGCATATATTTTGAAGTCAAAAGGGAACATCAAGAGTTACAAGAGATAAAGCATACACAGTGCAGAGAAAGTCTATTGCTACTTTTCAAATTAAACTTAATGGGAAACACACCAACAATTTTAATTGCCTTTAAACTCTGCTGTCCACTGTTGCTTACCATCTCTACTAACAGTTGTTCATATTTCTCATCTAAAGATTTTTCCACCAATTGGCTCTCATTACATGATTCTCTGTTAGATGAAATACATGCCTATTATTAGAAATTTCTTCCACGAGGTGAATACTAGAAAACTAATCATATAAACCTCCAGCCTGCTCTTCAATAAACTAATTAGTTTGAGTTTCTTTAGTTTTTCTAGCTAACAAGTCTTTTCTGGACATCAAATCATTCCTGAGGTACTTTTCCAAAGCCCATCAAACTTCTGAAAAAAGTACAGAGGCTATAATCAGCCCTACTTCTGTGTTCAAAAATTACATTCATCTTCTGGAATACCACTTTGCCCTGGCAGAACATGGTCTCTACCTAACAGACTAACTAATTTTTAGAACCATTGCTTTACCAGGGAAAGACCACAATCTTATAAAAATGGCATCCTTTCTTTATTCCGAAGAGTTCACATTCATCTTCATTAAAATAAGAGATGGTAGATCCTCAGAATTTCTTTGTATTATTTTGTTATATTGTTGCATTGTATATTTTTGTTGTTTTACATTAATTTAAATATAAAATATCAGCTGTCTGTAATAGAAATGCATAAACTGTATCATGCCAAGTCATATTATGGTGATATTCCATATACTGTGTGTTGGGTTTTTGTAGCGGGGGAGGGGCTACAGGGATGGCTCCTGTGAGAAGCCGCTAGAAGCTTCCCCGGCTCCAAGTCGGACCCGCCTCTGGCCAAGGCCGAGCCAATCAGCAATGAGAAGAAGCTACTAGAAACTTTCCTGGCTGCAACCCGGACCTGCCTCTGGCCAAGTCCAAGCCAATCAGCAACGGTGGTAGTGGCTCTGTGATAGCATATTTAAGAAGGGGAAAGGACTGCTGAGGTAAAAGGGGAAGAAGAAGAAGAAGAAGAAGAAGAAGAAGAAGAAGAAGAAGAAGAAGAAGAAGAAGAAGAAGAAGAAGAGCTACAGTGAGGAGAGGAGCGGGATGTGAGAGAAACAACCATGCAGACACCGAGGTCAGTGAAAAAGGAGAGGGAGGAGGTACGCCGGAGCAGAGATTCCCCTGCAGCCCGTGGTGAGATGGCAGGCTGTCCCCCCACAGCCCATGGAGGTTAACGGTGGAGAAGAGATTCCCCTGCAGCCCATAGAGGACCCCATGCCGGAGCAGGTGGCTGGGCCTGGAAAAGGCCATGACTCTGTGGTAGAGCCCACACTGGAGCAGTTTGTGGAGGACTGCAGTGCATGGAAAGGACTTGCGTTGGAGAAGCTCATGGAGGACTGACCCCCATGAGAGGGACCCCATGCTGGAGCAGGGGAAGAGTGTGAGGAGTCCTCCCCCTGAGGAGGAAGGAGCGGCAGAGACAACGTGTGATGAACTGACCACAACCCCCATTCCTGCCCCCTGCGCCACTGGGGTGGAGGAGGTAGAGAAATCAGGAGCAAAGCTGAGCCCGGGAAGAAGGGAGGGGTGGGGGGAAGGTGTGTTTTTAAGATATGGTTCTATTTCTCATCATCCTACTCTGATTTGATTGGTAACAAATTAAATTGTTCTATTTTTCCCTAAATCAAGCCTGTTTTTCCTATGCCCATAATTGGTGAGTGATCCCTCCCTGTCCTTGTCTCGACCCTCAAGCCTTTTGTTGTATTTTCTCCTCCCCATCCCACCAGAGGGGAGGAGTGAGCGAGCGGCTGTGTGGTGCTTTGTTGCTAGCTGGGCTTAAACCACAACAACTGTAATGACATAATTATTGTAGGATACTATTTATAGACAATGTCTCAATATATCAAATTCTTTCATTACCAGAAAACAGGACACTTTTATTTTTACAAATAAATAAAAGTTTAAACCTGTCATTTTCAGTGGAAATAAACCCTATTTTAACCTGTCCTGTGGACTGCTGAGGCTTTCACACTGGAAGTTAAGTAATGGCATGAATTAACAGAAATGTTGTGATTCCGTAAGTCTTGTTCTTGATTTTCTAAACTCCCAGTATAAGCCCTGGTACAGTAGATGGATCTCAGAATTGCTATACCTGCACACTGCTTTAGCTGAAAATTTCAAAGAATGTTGGCTACAAACACAGGACATAATTTACCCAGCTGTTTTGCTGTCTGCATTAGTGGAGGTTGAGATGTTCATAGCACAGTAGAATATGTACAGAGGCTCTAGTGGATTTATGCCAACTTCATATTGCATCCTTCACATTAGGCTTACTCATGGGCAAAGCTAGGAAATTGCCTTCACATGGAAAAGTAAAATGTTGCTTGCTCTGAAGAGCTAGAATTCTACCTGCTGGCAATTATACTGGGATATTAGAAAACTCAAAACACACTGTTGGATAGGAGATAGTGTACCATTATGCATCTTTGCTAAAAACAGTCTGAGGGCAAGTAGGAAATACGCCAACCGAGCCAATGCACCTGTTTTCAGGTTTATTACATTTAGCACAGGGGAAAACAAGAGAAAATTCATAATAAAACGAGCACAAGCTTTATATTTTAATGGACTTTGCTGAAACTAGGACCAGCCACAACTCCCTAGTCTTTTCTCATGGGCAGTGAAAGCTCAGCTCAGATGTCAATGAGGAGAATAAAGGGCTATGAAAACTCATATTAAGATGCCAAAGGCAGAGCCAAAGGAAAAGAATTAGTTAGTTAATTATGGCATGATAAACTTGAAAAGAGCCTTACAGTGTTGCACACTAATAAAGCTGATGAGTGCGCTATACCTACTCTGTACAATATTCTTAGTACAGAACAAGAACTTTTGAGTATGCTGTTAATTTTCTTTAAAAATAGCCTTTTTCTTTTCATTTCAGCTAAAGCCAAATCCTTTCTTTATAAATGAAAGATTGTTCAGTTTTGCTTTCATGACCTCAGTTCACTGTCCTCTACTGTCAAAGCTCAAACAACTGAATCATCTAATGAATTAAGCCATAAATTTAATTGCATTTGTTTCCTCTTAACAAATCATGGGTTCATAGTTGCAATTCTGCTAAAGATTTCTATAAGTAAAAAATTAAACAGTCTTTTAAAAAATATTTTGATTTCTATAGCAAATTCTGGAACAAATTCACATTTTCTGATAAGAACAAAACATCATTTCCATGAGTTATATATCTACGCTTTTCAAGAGGACATAGGAATTCAAAGATTTCAGGGAGTGCTTGGGTTAGAGAGAGAAAGAGGTAAGAAAAGGTATTTGAAATATGAGTGCTTTTATCAGTTCATCAGTTCAGCTCTAGAATGCAGCCAAACAACAGCAAGCAGCTTCTCTCCAATTCATACAGTAAGTTATCCTTATTTTCAAAATAACTAAAGCTTTCAAAAGAAGGTCATCTGTCACCCAGTTTGAGATAAAATGTAAGGTTTCAAGTGAGCTTATCCATGGACCAAATAACAAAAGAGGAAGCTGAGGAAGCCTGGAGCAAAAAAACATTATGGCATTGAGGAAGGGCTAGGAGTATATCAGAGGGGGAGAGGGGCAAGCTCACACTGAGCTGTGCAAAGGTAGAGGTGAGAGAAAGCAATCTTACTCATCTTGGCAGGTCCCAAATACCCCTCCTACAGACCCCACCTAAGCTAGACATACATTTTTCCTGTGTTAGGTCAATGCTTGTATGAGATAATACCTTTGAGCTGGAATCATGGGACTCTGGATGACAGCAAATGAGCAGAGGATCTTTATCACACCAGCGGAGAAAGAAGTCCTTGTGCATCTGTGACATGAAAATGTGGTGATGGACTTGACATAAGAATTCAACACACCTCTTAATACAGGAGTCACTTGGCACACATGCTTACTTCTCTGTGCTTTCCCTCCCTCCCCATCAACCTTTTGCTTTGTTTTGTTTTTAAACACACACACACACACACACACACAAAAATTCTGCAAAATTTAGGCCACTATTAAAGAAAAGTTGTCCAGTCTATATCTAAAATACAGTCCTCTGTTCTTCCAGTCTAAAACCCAGTTTCTCTGTTTTCAATGTGCTGAATACTCAGAGGTCTATTTACTTATACAGGTGATGTAAGAGAGAACTTTCTTTTGTTTATGTCTTTCCTGCTATTTTTAGCCTAATGATAGTTGGAATTAACAGGATTTACTGCCCTTTGAAATACTCGCATGTACCAAAATCTCCCACAGAAAAGCATATAAAATTAAAGGCTGACAGTTCCATTGCCCTTAGCCTGTTAGTCATTCTGCATATGAATAATAACTTGTCTTTGTCCACCTTTCCAAAAATCAAGAATTGGAAAGGAACAGTGCGTTTGCATCAGCTCCTTCTTCTAAAGTATATTCTTACTGAGAAACTCCATATGGTGGAAAACAAAACAAGCACAATGAAAACCAGTGTTATGCAACATCTATTAAAAATCAGATGAGTCACCACACAGAAAGTTGACAGGCCTGAAAGAAACTAAAAACCAGCTAGCCTCACTATAGCAGACTCCTGAGATCTGAAGGAATGTTTGTTATTTTGGAAAGATGTTCCCAGAAATGGGCTTGGCATTTGCCAAATCGGCATCATAAAGACAGATCAAATTTGACTTGAATATACTTTTGCAATACTTATAGGGAGACAATTTCATATTCAGAACTCCATTTAAATGTTGAAATAGTAAGAACATAAAGAAGGAGAAATGTGTGTTTAGATATTAAATATAGCATTCACTGGGAAAGGCAAGACAAACGGGATTACTGTCTTCAGGATCAGTCTTGCGCAGTATGTTAATTCTCACAGAGCCAATTACTACTGAACTAAAGTATTTTTTCTGCTGGAGTTTCTATAAATGAGGAGTTTCTATAAATGAGAAGTTTCTATAACTGAGTCTTATTATATTGAAGCTAGGCCACGTATCTAAAACTGGATCGAAAACATTCATATCATTTTACAGAATCAGTTTTGCTTTACAAGAAAGGCGCATCTCTTTTGGAAATTTGGAGTGGTTCATCTCTGGTTTTACCTTAAGCAGCTCCTGAGGTGGAAAACTTAAGTACCCCCCTTAGGGGGTGCAAGGGGTTGTTCATCCATTGCTTCTCCTGAGGGCCAGGGGAGGGAAAGGAGGTAGGGCAGGGAAAAGCAGGAGGGCAAACAAACACTTCGTGATGAAAAACACAGGGGTAAACTACAGGGTGAAGAAGAGGTACCGTCTCCAGCCTTCCCCACTCAACTGATTTCCCTACTCACTCAAGAAATGATTTCAGATACAGAATACCAAGTTTCTGAGAACTGTGCAAATACTAATAAATTGCACATAGCACATAAATTGCACATAGCACTTTACTTTTTCTGGGCTTCTGCTAACTTTCTCGGACTTTGTAATAGGCAGCAAAATACAGATGTATTTGACTCAGAGCTTATCTACACAGGAAAATGGACAATAATTCTGAGTGTCCACATGGAGAGCTATTCTGGAAAAGCTATTGTGGTTCCTGTCGATTTCCCTAGGCAAATAAAATCCTTCAACTGTTAATATTGATTTTGAACAGCAGCTGGTGAGAGTACTATCAGAACAATACAGTTAAATGACAAATTAGACTTTCTTCCCCTCCCACTTAGAAGCAAAATTAAAATGTCAAATACAAGTGAAAACAGTGTGCATGTATCTGTACAACTGCATTTTGCTGCATGAGGAAGAGGAATGTAGCCATGCCAGCAACGGTTTGGATGGCTAAAGCAGTTGTATTCATGATATTCAGCATCCAGCACTCTTTCTCAGATCTTGATCAATCCTGGAAGTACAATACAAAATAAAAGGTCATCATGCCCAGTTATCCTTTCAACAAGTTGGTAAAATCGAGCCTGCTATTAAAAAGCCTGAAATTATAAAATATCTCTTTGAAAACACACTTACTGTAACTGATTGTCACCAAGGACTTTGTCAGTCCTTAAATTGGAGGATTTTCATTTCTTCTGCCACTCATCATTACCCTTTGTCACCTTATTTGTTCTAGCCAATTTAATTCATTGATGTTGATTGCAAAGGCTATAAAACTCTATGTGATCCTTGGTGAGTTTGAGTCAGCCTCATACATGGTAAGTAGAGTGCAGACTGTCAGATTGTCAGAGATGCAAGTTACTCTGTCCTTTTGATGCTGTTAGACATGGATTGGAGAGGAAAGCTGCCAGAAGATTTAAAAAAGAAATCTAAGTATGGGCTTTTAGTCCCTGAGATGCAAGAAAGCATGCTTATAACTTCTTTGATTTCTATTAAAAAGGAATTAAAAGGACGTGATAAAAAAGAAAAAAAAGTTAATTCAAAAGAGTATAAACTTCTCAGTTCATTGGATATCCTCTTGAGACGAGAGCAAATCAGAACTTCCATAAAGAACTTGTTATTATTTTAATATCTCTGTTACAGCACTCACTAAACACCTGACATATCTATAGGAGACCCATTACAAGCCTGAAAACTGCTGAAGCGACTCAGTTTTCAAAATTTTTGTAGGTATCTGAACCTCAGCTGACAATCATTGTTCAGTTGAAGCTTGCCAAATTTTCAAGCAGACCAAGAACTGATTTCAAGTGAGCCCTGAAGTAAATGTCTTTGCACTTGAACCTCAAAGTTTCAAAGCAAAGTTATTAAAATGCTTATAAAGCTGCACAATGTAGAACTGCAGCTCTCCATCACTTAGACTGCCTTTGGGGCAGGAGTAGGAGGCACCACTACCCCTCACCTCCTGTAGACAATGAATCTGTGGCTTCATTTGTGAGCGGAACCTGAGAGCTCAGGGCAAAGCATCAGGAAGCAGAAATCCCTATTTTATATAAAGTGAAAGAAAGCGTCCATATTAACTCCCCAGTCAAATCACACAATGGAGTCTTTCAGAGTTGTATTGTTAGACTCATAGAGATAATTTTGTTACAGCAAGATTGATGGATCACTTATTCCAAGTAACTTTATTATAAGCTACTGATTAATCAATCTTAAAATCAGACAGTAGAAGGAAAGGCTAAGTATATGTCTTGGGATATCTTCATCTGTTACGAATAAATATTTAGACCCAGAAGTAGTCAAAGGGGAAATAAGGAAGGAATATACGAAAAAGTACCTTCTGAGAAATAGGTCAAAGGCCAAACTATTTCTTAATTAAGCCTAATTCTGCTAAGACATGGGTGAGTGGTTCATCCAGCCAAAAGAAAAGCCATCTACGCAATGCCAAAGCTATAATTTTTCCCTCAACTTTGCAGACAACGTCTCCAAACTAACTTGACTGAGTGAAAGGCAGTACAGAAACAAGACAAAGCCAGAGTCACGACTGGAGTCCACTAGGTTCCAACTAGTGAAGGGGCAATCAAATTTGGATCGTTACCTTGGTATGAAATGTACCCCAAAGGTCTACACAGACCACAGCCCTGCCTCTGACAGGGATCACTAGCTAAGGCACAATGCTTAAAGAGCATCAGAAGAGGATAAGCACAGCGTGATACAGCCCTGAATTACTCTGCTAGCTTCATGGAGCTGTAACTTCAGATGGATTACTCTTCCATTCATTCGCCCATTTATTTCATTTCTCTCACTATTTAAACTCCATGGAGGGGATACTGGTTTCTTCAGGCATGAAACACACTGCAAAAAGTGTGAGAAAACACAAGACTGACAACAAACACTAGTTAAGGAGGCTGAAGCTGTTTACCTTGCAAGCCAAAGAGAAAGGGGAAACCAGCACTCATCCAAACAAGACTTGGTTTCCTTGCCTTTTAACCTCTTCTCTTCATCTCTGGGCTTTTTCTCATCTTTCTGTCACTGTGAGGGGCCAGAAGCATCCCCAGCTTTGTCCAAAGTTTAAAAAAGAGCCCCATTACTTTGCATCTGCTTGGGGACCAGTCACCCACTATGAGTCATTCATCTTGATTACAGCACCTGGTTATTGCAAGACTGCAAAGAGTGGTTCAAGGATTTAAGCTTGTGTAGTTCTACAGAAGACTGAGGGAAGATGTGCTAACAATCACAAAACATGTAAAGAGATGCCCCAGAACAATAAGATAATGTATTGTTTGTCTCTGTATTGTATAGGAATAGAAACACTGAGTTTAATTTGCAGCATTTCCCAGTGGCAGTGAAAGCTCTGGAGTATGATGTCCTGGGAAGCTGTGGAGTCTGTATCACTCAGTGTCTTTAAGAACGCATTAAAAGGACATTTGTCATAAATAACCTAGGTACAGCTGATCCTGAGTTAGGACATGGGTTTGGACTAGCTGACTTCTTGCTCTCTGGCAATTTCTATGATTCAGTGATCTTCTGTCACGGTGGGCACAGCACTAACCTTTGGTTTTGTTCAACACCTTTCTGAAATACGATTTAAAAAATAACTTGCTCTTGTGTGGTATCACAAGGAAGCTGGAATATTTTCTTAGTGTCATCCTTCTACAGCTTCAGACTCAGCTTCTTGGATATGTAAATTGCCATTGCTCTAAATATAACTCTGAGAAGAAAAATCAAGCTATAGTCCAAAACGAATTGGAGACTGTTTTACTGCAGGGTATTTCTTCTTCTGTGTATGAGGCCTGGGGCACATGTTTCTGTCTCCGTTTCTCTTATGTTCTGAACCTCGGGTCTCTGGAACAGGCCATACATTTTCCACCACAGGTTTTCCTTCTCTCTCATCCATTTAAAATGTTTTCAGTACCATGAATTATTTATTAATTATTTACTGAAGGAAAAGCCATTTACATTGCATTCGCAAATGTGACCAGCAAAAAGTAGCAAAACCATACTGTTTAAATGGTTATTTATTCAGATAATAACTAACTTATACTGCCTGTCTCCAGTCAGGTATTCAAATAAAAACAAGCTATAATAATCACTCTTAAACCACTGGTGAAGGAATTACTCTCTAATGATGCGTAAGTTGAACGTGCCGATGGTCTTAAAAGTCTGCAATCACTTCTGCCTCGCTCGTGTGTTCTGTTCTCCAGCTGGACAGAGGCCAGCTATAAATCTCTTGGCTCACATATGAAAGAGACAGCTTCCAGTCTCCCTTTCTGTAGGGCCATTATTTGTGATTTACGAGTATTTGGGCAATTACTAGCATTCCATAAAACTACAAGTAAGTCTCAAAAGCTGCAGAAATCAGTATAACAATGAAAGACAATACTGAAGTTGCAAATTTAATGATTTCCTGTTTTCTACTGATTAGGCTGCAGGTTGAAGAGTGTCAGTCTTCTGTTGAAAAATAAACAGCACTATTACTGCAATTGTTTTTCTTAGACTACACAAGTGCTAAAAACCTTGCTTAACTTAATGAACAAAGTACAAATAACATCAAACATTCCATCAAAAATGAAGATAGTTCATTATCAGCAGATGAGCAGAAGAATGGACTGCACAATCAATGGCTGTTATTCATAATAACTTCCAATGCCTGTATCAAGTAGCTTGAGTCAAAGCATCAAGGTTTGTGGTGCCAAAAAAAAAAGGATGTTGTGATGCTGTAGCATACTTTCAGATGTTCAGCAATTTATATATCATATCACTATACATAATTTTCACCATACTGGTTTCTCCAGGGTGCGCAACTTCTATCATCTACACTCTGAATGAAGTAAATGACCACTGAAAAAGGACTACTGAGACACATTATTGACATCAGAAGGGTTATTAGTGGTACCTCAATCATTGCTTTGATTTGCCTGTGGGAGCAGAAGAATTTTTGCAGTTCAGCAGTGCAAAGGCAGTAATTCCACACTATGAGCTGGCAGGGAGAAAAAAAAACAAACTTAACATCATTATTATTGTGCATAGGGTCCTATGCCACACTAACTGCTTTCTTCTCATCGGCGATGGAGAGAGTGCAATGAGACAGCATCGTGTTCACTGGCATGGTGGCTGGGGTATCTCTGCAGTGACCCTTGTTCATCCCATCTGTGAGTAGATATATGGCTATGGACCCAAATGCTGCACAGAGTGGTTTCCCTAAATACCTCTTCCTGAGCATCAAA
The DNA here is from genome assembly GCF_018139145.2 of Gymnogyps californianus. NCBI lineage: Eukaryota > Metazoa > Chordata > Aves > Accipitriformes > Cathartidae > Gymnogyps > Gymnogyps californianus. Next base: position 52,903,920 of record NC_059472.1, on the reverse strand, counting down.
GTCAGCTTTATTAATAACTGCTACACTGTACAATACTAATACTTTGACTGGGTCTAGGATGGGAAGAGGGTAAATCTGGTGCTCCAGCATCACAAATTCTTCGTTCCAGGGCTTTCATCAGAGCAATCAGTTTGACGTTACATCTCCTTCAGCCACTTGAGTCAAATGTACAGTAAGGTCAGTGGTATCTCTGTGTAAACATGTGTTTTAAGATAAGGATAGGGTGTTATTCAAATGCTCGTTTTACCTGAATTTGCATAAATAAAAATCCTACCAAAACACTCACATGAGCAATATCGTCTCACAGATCACCTTAAAGACACAAACATTTTTGGATCAGGAGGAATTTACAAATATGTTGTCAAAGTATTTTTGTAATTTCCTGGGCTGCTGTGATTTAAATACAAACACACAAGTTGTTAGAATGAAGCCAGAGGAAACTTAGTGTTCACTTCAGCCCATTATATACTAGCTAGACCTACTATTTAATAGCTAAACTCTATCCACTGCAAAACACTGCTTTATTAAACAAAAACCAACAGCATGCCACTAATGGCTACTACATAATTGAGCTAGGCACATGGCCTAGAAGGTGTGTGGCCTTGACCAGAATAATACACTGGCAATCTCACCGGCTGATCATACAAGTATAATGGTATTTACAGTCAAGTAGAGAAAAAACACATGGACAAAGGAGTGCATTCCTGCTTCCAAAAGAAGAGTTGACCTGCAAGTTTAAACTCCTTTGTGCACAAATACTGTAGACAAAGCTAATGAACAGCCCCTTCCACCTAAAGGTTGTGCTGGTTTCAATCCATACATCAGACAGGTATTTTAATTTCAAATTAATTTTCAGCATTACTAAGATGAAGATATGTGGATTACAACTGTTGTCTACAGTTTAAAACCTCAGTGTTCTTATTATGGGGATTTAAAATTTATTTTTTGAACAGTGCCACATTTCACTATAAACATAACAATTGCCAGAAATAACATATTTTAACTAAGTGTCTTCCTATATAGGAAGTGAAATAGTGGCTTCCTATATAGGAAACTAAAGGTTAGTTTTAGCCAGTATAATCATTATATTCCAGTCTTTTAGGCAGTAACTGGAGCACTATCTGTCTTATATAATGGAATATTTCTGACAGCTCCAGGAGAGATAATGGTAGTACTAGCCAGATAACATCAGAGTCATTTATCTAACATTATTTCATTCATCTTCCACTCCATCACTACAAATAGAGTGAGAAAATGTCTATGCTACATAAAGATTTCTAAAACAAGAAAAGTTGCTTACTGTATCTCCATTACATGTGCAAAAATAAATCTCCTTGATTTATCGTTCCAGCAATTTACCATGAATGACATGTCAAACTCTTTAAGTTCCTTTTAAAATTTGGCATCTCTTCTAGGCTGCAGAGGGAAAAATGCCTGGGGACCCTGAAAGTTCAAAGTCTTTTTATTAATTAAAATCATGATTTAATATGTCTCGACTGAAAGGCAAGAGTCCAGCTGAAGAGATCAAAAGATCATCTTAATGGAGAAAACAAATCTATAGCATTGAATTACATTATCAGCAAATGTGTTTCACAACTGAATTTGGGTGAGGTTTTTCATGGTTTGTTTTTGTGGTTTTGTTTTTTGGTTTTTTTTTTTTAATGAAGCTCTTTGCAAGTCTAATGGGGAAGATGGGACTGTACACTATGGGCAGCACCATCATGCTTTTCGGTGTAAAGCCGCAAGGTTAGAGCTACAGAAGTGTTCCAGTATGATTTAAAAGGAATGTATTATCTGAATATGTCGGCACTACATCTACACTATGATTGCATTCCTTTTCCAGGCAGGTTTCTCCACATTTCTGTTCTTGAGAGAAGAGACATGTAGGAAAATGAAACACTTATGTTGCTAAAGGTAGCTTTTTCTAGCTGGAACCACTGGAGAGACTTCACATAGTTTGGTTTCTCATTTTTAAAATGCCCAAGTCAATTACCAGCCTGCTACAGATAGTTTTCTCATGAGCATATAAAAAACGTGCTGCTAAGAAGTGTAATGACGGCTCTGCAACAACAATATTTAGGGCTGAATTTGTGCACGGAATTATAATTAGAGTTGTTACTACTAGCTTTCATGACACTTACCAAGCATCTACACTCTATGAATATATATCACTGAGCGTAAGCTATGTAATCGGATGCAGACAGCAAGGTAGATGGGCATTTTAAGCAAAAGCACTGAGGTTCCTGGAGACAAGAGGAGCAACGCATAGCACATGGCTTTCCCTTCCTTGTCACAACTATTCCCTAGTGTTCACAAACTAGACACTTGCTTTTGTTTGGTATTTGAATGTTCTCCACAATTCAGAAGCCAAAACTTGTCTCTTTCTTTTCAGCATCTGATCTTCAACTTCAAAAACGGTTACAGAAAGCTGAAGTATTTCGGGATAGTTCTGGCTTTCCAAAGCATCAGCTGACCAAGAGCTCTGTAAGAGTTACAAACAAAGAAGCTCATGGCATCTTCTCTGCTAGTCTCTTGGAGTCTCACCACTTTGGGACTCACTCGTATAGGTATCGCTGTAGAGGTTTTTTCCATTCTCATCAAGACACTATTTGAGCAGCAGAACCCATGGGTAAGACACTGATCAGTCTCTGTTCTTTTCAGATCAAAATCAAGGACATTCTGATCTGGACATTGTCTGGGCCAAGTTTTCACTTAGATATATGACAACAGATAACACATTCACTCAAGTGGTTCTCTTTAAAGCATTTTACAAATACAAATGAATTTCCAAACTCTTAGGGTCTAGGTAAGCAATCATTTTACAGTTGGCAAAAGTGACTGAAACATTAAAATATTGAGCCAATAACTATCCAAATTCAGGAACTACAAATTTAAGTCAGTGACTTCGAGCTTGTGCGATTCATCTAAAAGGTATGCAGTCTTTCAGTGATGATATGTGGATGAAAGCAGAAAAAACTTTTGTCCAGATAATGTGTTACTCATTCACTGATACTGTCATATGGTTGCCAACAAATCAATGCCATGAGTAACTGCAAAAAGGAAGGCAAGCTCATATACTGACTACATCATAACAAAAAAGATGCACCAGCTTGACTTAACATATTAAAACTCCAACACAGGAAAAAGGTTCGTTTTCAATATTATCATGAAAAGGAGTGATAGGACAAAACAAGTTTTTAAACTTACTCATAAAATAAACATACATCCAGAAAGATTCAGGATAAGAAATCCAAAGGTCTCTTTAATATAGGATATGTTCTGGTACGTTGCTGGGAGAGGTAATGTTCACAATGCAACCTATCCCAATGGCAGCAATAACTTTAATTAAATCAAGGGTGCTTAAAACTAATTAATTGTCAAACCCAGAGAAACTTGAACATACATGCTGAGGGCTGCCAAACTCTGAATACAGGGATGCAGACTACATAAAATGTGAGCAAGTTATGGTTTACCAGTGCAAGTCCTACTGAAAGATGGGACTGCAAATACAACTGCTCCCAGGAGTCAGGATGTATGCAAGCCCTCAGGATATAAAGTTTATCACTACTGCTGATATAATATTTTTTAAGACTTAATTGCAATTAATAATTGTTGCCAGAGTAGTAAACAAACTATTTAATTAGCTTGTCTCCTTCCAATTACAGTCTACTTATATAAATGGATTGTGGTTTACTCTGTGATTAAAAAGACACTAGCAAGTATTCAACAAAAGTAAACCATTATAATCCAATTTGCAATGAGGATTACTCTTTCTCAGTGCAAGGCTTAGAACCTGCATCACATCATCAATTTTCTTCTACATTTTACCAATGAATAGAAGTTCACTTCCATTTCCTCACCCGAGCTGGCTGTTACAACTCCTTCACTAGGCAGATGTAACATGGTACCTGTACTTTATTGTATTCCTGAGCCCTCCAATTTTATCCCCTCCAGTGCTGGACTTGGTGCCTGCACCTACCTCATTACTTACCCCACCTTGCTGGGGACCCTCAGTGCAATGCCCTTTCCCTGAAACTTTCCTACCTACAGATCCAGCTTGGTCTGAGCCACTACTGGTCTTTTCTCTGGAAGTCTGTATGCATTTTTATGCAATGATAAAGGCTTCTTAAAAAAACAACATATTCCTTTTTTTCTTTTTTTTTTTTTTTGAAAGAACTAACTATTAGAGGAAAAAGAGGTAAACAGTTTATGCACATACTGCCATTTTTGATGGTGACATAAGTAGACCTACTTTTCCCGATACTTTGGGCAATTTCTCTGTACCTGTTTGATATATCACAAGTAAAAGTATCTTTCAGTTGAAAAAGCCTTTTTATATCTTACTAGAGGTTTTGTTTGTTGTTTCGCTCTGGTTTTGCCTTTATTCTTCCCTATGTCTTGGCTTTGCCTCTTTTGGTCAAAAAACATTCCTGCAGGCTGCAAAAATCATCACAGCTCAAAAGCTCTGTTGTTACTCTAAAATAATTCTTACCTGTTTACTGGTCCATTTAAAAAATGTATTTGTCTTTGTTGTCAGTTTTGCTAGACAACTATTTCCTGAGCTCAGTCACTGTGTTCACATATGCACTTCCTGATGATCAGGCTAGTTTCCACTACTCAAAATTGCCATACTTCCAGATCCACCACAGGCATTTTAGTCCGTACAGTTTTTCTGTATATGTTTAGAGATATATCACTGGTATATTCAGCCCAGAGGTCCAAACTTTTGCATCAAACCACAGAAAAAGTAATTTACAAAACCCCTTCAAAAAATCTAGAAGGGCCAGATATGATTCAGTCAGCTCCCAAAAGGCTGTTAGATTATTTTCCAAGACAAAATGACTCTCTACAGTAACCTTGCTCTTTGCAATAAGACCATAGTAGGTGCTATACCTGCAAGTGAAAGTAAAATGTCACTTAGTACTTTAAAAAATTGTACTAGCAAAAGTAAGGTCAGTAGTCCATTCTAGATTAATGACTCTTCCTGTTTCAGCAGCCAAAGCCTCTAACAATTCCATTTTTTCCACATGTTCTGGCTCATTAGCATGTAAATGCAATAGAGTTCTCTTGTTTCTTTCACACTCCTGAATAGAAAGATTTGACAATGTGATAATAAAATTTTCTACTCAGCATACATGCTGAAAGAAGAAATTAAGGAAACCTCATCTGGGCCATTTTGAAAGGAATAAAAGAAAAGGTAGAGAAGCTTGATTGCTTTGTTAAACCCCTGCAGGACCCATCCTGTGGAATTCTGAGCACATTTAAACTATGGAAAACTTGGAAACACTGACAACATTAAAACATCCACATCAACATCTACTGTTTCCCAGATTTCCATAGCCACTGGGATATAGGCTGCTCTGGGGTGCCCTCACTCTCTAGACACTCAGAGCTTTGTGACCATGCAGGCAAGAAACAGAGACTGGCCGGACAGAAAGACAGCAAGAACGACCATGACTCTGGAGTTTGATTAGAGCACTAAACTATGTGGAAGGAGCAGTTATGCATCTCAAAGAATCATTCATGTCTGTTAGCCAAGAGCTATCCCACATAAATGAAATAAGAAGGCTCTAAAGCAGGGAACGGACCTTATCCTAACCACAGAGTTATACTGTTATGCTCCCTTTTCTTCCTTTCCAACTTCTGCTTAAGAAGTCTTGAAATCTTTTATGTACCCTGAGAGTGCTCAAGAACCCAGGAAAAGAATGCTCTGTGCAACCCAGACTTGGAGAGCTAAGCTGTAGCATTTTAGAGAAATTATATGATGTGGGATCACTTCTTGTCTGCAGTTCATCTTTTTCTTAAACATTGGGGTTGTGAACAGGGCACCTGTCTTCATTAAAACTCATTCTGATTCTCTCAATAAATACAATTAAATTGCAATTTGTTTAGTTTATTTAAAAACACTTCCCTGTTATAACTCTAATATCTTAATTTGTAACTGGGGCATGAATTTGACAGCTACCAAAGAAATAAATAATTGGAACTCCAGCAAGCCACTACACTTTCTTTCACTCCTCTGCTGCTTAAAGCCTCGAGAAGAGCATTAGAATTACTAGTTAATGAGAGTTGCATATAGTCTCATTGGCATTTCTCACTTATTGGTACTTAATGAGATTAGATGAGAAATAATTAGACAAAATAGCAGTGCAAAACCCAAGGGGAATAAAAAACTGTAGGCATTTCACTAGGAATCTTAGAAATTCTCTATCAATTCTGGTTTAAACTACCAAAACCAACATGCTTTGTCAGAAAGTTAAGAAGTTCAAGTCCTTTTCTGATTTGTTTCTTTTCCTAGTATGTCCTTGTAAAAAAATCAAAACTGATAGTGCTTGTCATGTTGCAAAACCAACAATTAATATAAAATTATTTAGGGGTTAACATTTGAGAAATTAATCTTATACGCTAGATATTTCTTTTACTTTGAGCTCATGAGCACTACCACAGATGCCTGTAAGTCCATTGTCCTGGTTTCGGCTAGGACAGAGTTAATTTTCTTCCTAGTAGCTGGTATAGTGCTGTGTTTTGGATTTAGTAGGAAAAGAATGTTGATAACACACTGATGTTTTTAGTTGTTGCTAAGTAGTGTTTGTACTAAGTCAAGGATTTTTCAGCTTCTTGTGCCCAGCCAGCAAGAAGGCTGGAGGGGCACAAGAAGCTGGGAGGGGACACCATCAGGACAGCTGACCCAAATTGGCCAAAGAGCTATTCCATACCATATGACATCATGCCCAGTATATAAACTGGGGGGAGTTAACTGGGAGGGGGGATCGCGGCTCGGGAACTAACTGGGCATCGGTCAACGAGTGGTGAGCAATTGCATTGTGCACCACTTGCTTTGTATAGTTTAATTCTTTTAGTATTGCTATTGTCATATTATTATTATTATTATCATTATCATTGTTTTTCATTCCTTTCTGTCCTATTAAACTGTCTTTATCTCAACTCACGAGTTTTTTTTTCCTGATTCTCTCCCCCATCCCAGGGGTGGGGGGGCAGTGGGCGAGCGGCTGCGTGGTGCTTAGCTGCCGGCTGGGGTTAAACCACGACAGTCCATTCATGCACAGACGCTTCTTAGGAAACTGCAACAGGAATTACACCTAACCAACGAGAAAACAGATAAAATGACATGTGATCTAAGCAAGATGGTTTACTTATTCTTTTCAAGTAACCAGGCAAGGTCTGTCCGTGTTTTTCCCCAGTTTCCTAAAGTCTTTGTTCTGAAAACTATTTTAAATAATTAATAAATTCAACTGAATTCACAGGCTGTTCATAGATGAACACAACACACAGGAAAATAAATTTAATGTATCTCCTCTTATGAATCATTCATTCTGCTTTAGTAAAAACTTTCTTGAATTGAGAAAAACCAACCATCTTTCAGTGCCTTAATTCAGATATGCATTATTGTAACAACAAAACTTTGCCTTCAGGACATCATAGTCTAAACCAGGCAGGTTTTAAAAAAATAAACTAAAACTAGTATCAAACTGGCATTCCTGCTGTCATATGTGTGTATTTGGACATACACAAATTTTAATGACATGACATTTGTAGTATTTCCAAAAAGCATCAGTTGGTATTCATCAAAAAAAAAGATTAATTTACACAATCAGGTTGAAGCAGAAAAAAGGCAATGCCAAAGCCTGACTGAAACAGATAAAAATATTATGAATAGTATATTCATACGGCTGCTAATAGAAACTCTGTCTGGAAATATACCATTATATGGTATATATACTCAAGACTTGAACTGTGTTGGACTTTTTGATTTGAACTATCTATTTCCAGCTGAACAAACATATTATTGTAAGGGCAATCCAAGTTACACTGCTGCTCAGCCTCAAAGGCAACTCGGAAGAAATGGATTGCAATACAGAATTTAAATGCAGAACACGACCCAGCTCCCTGCCTGAAATGAACACAGGAAGATGGTCCCAATCTGTGTGTTATCATTATGCAACTAAGGGCAATGGAAAGTGAGATTAGGAGGCGCTTGAAATGAGTATTATAGGATTCAGCAGGGGAAAAAAAAATTGATCCAGGAGTTGATGTCTCCCAGTCACAACAGGTTTTAAGTGGAGGACCAGAGATGCTGGGAAACAAGAGTACATAGCCTTTTTCCAGAATGACTCAAAATATTAGTTACAAGCAGTGGGAAACACATGAGAAAATTTCATTCAGCTTCACATTAACTTTACATGAAACATAAGGTAAGAAGAAATGGCTAGGGAAAAGGTAAAATATTTAGAGGATCTTAATAGGTTACTATTACTGAGAGAATTACTGTTACCAATAGAAGCTGAGATGCAAATATTACAGGTTACAGCAGCTCAGCAGCAGCCATGAAGCTCCAAGCCCAGCTCTTGTAAAAGAGGCTGTTAATCTAAAATTGGATATCTTATTTAACAGTCAGACAAGCACTGTGAGCATTGAGTGAGTGGCTAAGATAAGGCAGGCTTAAGACATTTAGATCAAGATTCTCCACTGGTGTAATTCAACTGGAAGAGTTGACGGAACTACAGGGATTCACATGAGCCGGGGAACTGCTGTTGGAAGCCACGCTTTGTCACGTCTTTCTCCCGATTTGCACGTAAGTGTGGAGGACGCCCTACAATTCGCAAATTTAAGTCTCTGAAGTTATGAGGATTGGATAGGTGTCCTTAAAGAAAAAATTCTGACTTGCTTGTGGATTGCAAAACACAATTATTCTTCTGAATTCCTATGTTTCAGTTACTTCTGAAGACACTTCAGAAATTTTCAGCTCTGGTCCAATTCATTTTTTTTAAGCAGTCAGACCAGTGATTTTTTTCTTTACTAGTTTAGGTTTTTAGAGAGGCACTCCAGTGATGTAAGATCTGCTATTCAGAGAGAGAGAGTTCTGTTTCTGGGCTGTACATTGTGTGTAGCAGACCTACAATAAAATCCTCACCAGACACGCTTTGCTAAGCACTTTCAGATAATTTTTCTTCACAAATCTTTCAACTGTGTGAACAAACCAAGCAGCAAAATTAAGACAAGGGGTCAGTGAAGAAAAAGTTTAGGACATCTTTATTTCCTGAGTTGGAAAAATTGCCTTCTTCCTCCCCCACGTCTTATCCAATGACAACTCTTAAAATGAGTTGGATTTGTTTCCACAGAAGCAATCATAACCCTGGTACATTGACGTGTGAGGAGTTTCAAGGCTTTATATACCAGTACTGATCCTGTAATATAATGCTGCAAAATGGATTATTGCCAGTGAAGCTGGGATGATACCCTCAGATCTCAGAAATTACCCTCAGTTTACTCATCTGAAAGGTTCAAATTAAAGGCTGAATCCATAGGATAAGCACATCCGTGGCCACCTTCAATAGAGAAACAGAGGCCGTCCTGACTATATGGAAGGCAGCAGTCTCTGTTGGCTCACAGCTTTTCGTCCCCAGTCACTGGATGGTTATTTATTTTCACCACAAGAGATTGTTCATGAGAAATACCTGGCTGAAGTCTAGCCAAACTACAAAGAGCTCTTTTACCTGTGAAAAGTGCAAGACTGTATAAATAAAAGAATCTGTTGTCACTGTTTTCATAAAAGAGTGAATAAAGATGATGTCATTGGCACAAAACATGAACAGAGCAGTCAGCTTTTCAGTAACACAAAGTGATAGTCAAGATAGCTCACAATTATTTTATACATTTATTTTTGGAATAGTATATAATCACGCTTTGCCAATATTCTGGCTAGAAAAACAAAGTTATTCATTAAATATATGTGTTCTGCAAATAAAATAAAATTGGCGGTGGTATTATAGCTAGTTGAAGAAACACAAAAATGTCAGTTGCCTCTCCCTCTTTTTAGTTGGAGCTTGTTTCTCTGCTTTCATAATAATGACAGTTAACATTCACGAATGAACTACACCTACCATCATACTTAATGATTACATACCTGTAGTTGTTCTTAAGACGTAGCCGCTGCTTGACCTATCTTGGAGATACGAGATAAACTCACAACCAAAGCCACCCAAGGGCTTAGAAATCATAACCGAAGTGGGCAAGGCAGAACTTGTTCGAGGCTTTATTCACACTGTGCCTTCCAAGGACTTTGGCCTGATGAGCCTGGGCCCCCCTCCCCAGCTCAGACTACAGGTCTCCATCCCCTTTCCCTGAGAGGCAGACAGAGCCCAACACAATGTTTGTATTGAACAGCTAACGGTGGCAGCCCAGTGGCTGAGCACCTCTCTCATACAGAGAGGAGCAACAGCAGATCCCAGAGCTCCTCTTCCACTCTTCACGCAATTTCTGGGGTACCCTAGCTGGAGGCAGCTGCCAGCTCAGTTTTCTAGGGTGACCCTCAGCTATGGCCTGCCTCCCATTCAGTCCTACAGCACTCCACCAGTCAGGCTGTCCTGCCTCTCCCCTACTATCCAAGGCTGCAAAACCCTCCAGCTGCCACTGCCTAAGTATTAGGGCTTTACAATTGAAATTGGGAGGAAACCCCATGTACAACTTGTCATGCAAACTTGCCCAGCATTCCTGTTTTAATGAACAGGGGCTGAAGCACAGCCTCCAGTCTTCAGATAACTATGTACCCATAGACCCTCCGAGCGTCCAGGCTTTTAATGTAAGTGAATCCATGGACATAGGATTTTATTGGGGGAGCTCTCTTACTGTTTCCTTGTAGATCCTTAAAAATATCATCTGAATTGAATTGTGAGCAAATACAACCAGCTACAAAACTCAGCTACCTCTTCCCTCAGGCCTTCTCTGAAGTTGCTATTCCCCATAATGCCTCCTCTGGTGTCTAAAAAAGCATAATGAAAAGTGGCGGGGGGGAGTAATCATTGCCTAAATTCATAGTAGCAAACAGTCACAGCAAGGACTGGTTGGCCCAATGAACTTGCCATTCATTCCCTCTGAAATGTCATTAAACTTGGGCTGAGAATCCTGTTTCTATTTTTAAGAAATGCAGCTTGTGAGTGGGAGGCAGAAGAACCAGATACAAATAAGAAAAGGAACATATGGGGCAGCATGTTACGCTGGTAACAGAAGAACAAAAACAGTTGGATTGAGAGGTTGTCTTGGCTTAACTCCTGTCTCTCAAAACCCACCGCTTCCATAGTTTGTCCACCCTGCTATGGGCAGTCTTTACCCTCCCATCCACCCCAGTTCTAGGTGTTATTTTTTCTCCTAAATTTGAAAATAAAGCACTTTTGATCAGAAATGGACAAGACACTACTTATAACCTATGAACTCTCTCAAGTGGTAGCACAGACATAGGTCTAAATGTTGCAGCTGGGTCCTTCATTACAATCACACTGAATCCCAGATCTAAACTTGGTGGACCCAGTTCAGCTTCAGACAGACATGATCTCCGCACACTTTTCACTAGTAGTTACTCACCCAGCATGGATTAGGTAAGGCACAGATAATACAGTGGATGCAATTGCACCCCCCCCAATTCCCTCTCTCTGGCACCAGTCACATCACTGAATCTGCAGCCACATCTGTCCAACACAGTCCAGGACGCTGGGGAGGTCCCACAGCTACCAAACCAGCTCCAGCATTAGAAGCAGTATAGCATCATTAACATGCCATTATAACCAGATTAATAAGCAGAGACCTAGAGACACTGGCCTAGGCACAGACCCATAATACAGCTTTCTTGCTGCCAGCACCCAAAACATTACAACTGCATTATGCAGCATTAGGCCTTGTGATATACATACTAAGTCCCTGGAGCAAGCTTAGGGCTGTTGAAGTGATGCTATGTTGCTTTGCATCACTGATAAGTTCCACATCTGGATAACCAGAACAGTGAAACAAAAGGGATCTTTTAAGATTATTGCTGGTTTTGCTGCATATTTTCTTTCATTTCAGTACTACAATTAAATTAAACTCAGTACAGCTGCATACTTGTTTCAGTTGCATAAGCAGATACACTGACACCGGTGAAAGAAAATAAGGTGCTTACCAACTCACGAACACACACGTGCACATACACACAACCTTGGTAGAGTGCCAAAGTACTCAACTATGACTAACAGTAACAGATCGGTCACATAAATAATAGCTAAGGCTACCACTCTGTCAGCTACTGGGAGACTTGGTTCCTGTCCCTTTGATTAGGTGTGTCAGAGAATAGAATGGAATGGAATGGAATGGAATGGAATGGAATGGAATAGAATAGAATAGAATAGAATAGAATAGAATAGAATAGAATAGAATAGAATAATTTCAGTTGGAAGGGCCTACAACCATTACCTGGTCCAAATGCCTGACCGCTTCGGGGCTGACCAAAAGTTAAAGCATGTTATTAAGGGCATTGTCCAAATGCCTTTTAAACACTGACAGGCTTGGGGCATCGATCACCTCTCTAGGAAGCCTGTTCCAGTGTTTGAGCACCCTCTCGGTAAAGAAATGCTTCCTAATGTCCAGTCTAAACCTGCCCTGGCACAGCTTTGAACCATTCCCACACGTCCTGTTGCTGGATACCAGGGAGAAAAGATTAGCACCTCCCTCTCCACTTCCCCTCCTCAGGAAGCTGTAGAGAGCAATGAGGTTGCCCCTCAGACTCCTTTTCTCCAAGCTAGACAAGCCCAAAGTCCTTAGCTGCTCCTCCTAGGACATTCCTTCTAGCCCTTTCACCAGCTTTGTTGCCCTCCTCTGGACGCATTCAAGGACCTTCACATCCTTCTTAAATTGTGGGGCCCAGAACTGCACACAGCACTCACAGTGAGGCTGCACCAACGCTGAATACAGCAGGAAAATCACCTCTTTTGACCAGCTGGTTATGCTGTGTTTGATGCACCCCAGGATGGGGTTTGCCCTCTTGGCTGCCAGGGCACACCGCTGACTCACACTGAGCCTGCTGTTGACCAGCACCCCCAGATCCCTTTCTGCAGGGCTGCTCTCCAGCCGTGCCTCTCCCAGTTTATACCTGTGCCTGGCGTTACTCTGTCCCAGGTGCAGAATCTGGCATTTGGACTTGTTAAATTTCATCCCAGCACCACAACACCCCGGACCTACACCATGAACTCCTAGCTTCTTCCACGTATTTCCTAGAAATTCACACGCATATGGTTTCTTTACACCATAACCATTGGTCTGGGGTCGAGGATGCTTTGTGTGCAATTGGCTAGCTGGAAGAGATGGGGACTTGCCTGGGCTCTTTGAGGGGCAGTGCTGGAGGCAGCTCGATCCAGCTCTGCCGAGTTGGGTGTTAAAGCTTCCTCTGGCATGTTCTGCTCCCTGACACCCCCCACCCCGCAGACATCCTAACCAAGCTCAGCCTGCCAGGCAGCCTTCCTCCTCCTCACACCTGCCCGCTCAGGCACCATCCCAAGAACTGCTCTTGGTGGTGGGAGTGGTGGGAATTGTCAGTTTGGCAACACAACCTTAACTATTTCTGCCCTTACTCCTTCTTTCCTTTGTTCCCTCTCTGTCTTTGCCTTCCTGATGAAAGGCAGCTGATATTACAGAAATCAGCATGCATGGTTTTACTTGCTGTCCAAAAAAGCTTAATTAACAAGAGACAGATGATTTCTGCATTGTCCAGAGGCCAAAACTATTCTGATTTGGAATCCAGCAAGTCTGAGGCCTCCAGGGTTTGCCAGAAATTCTGAATGGCAAAATTAACCTTCCCCCAAAACTCCTTTGCAGGCAGCAGTTCTGTAGATAACTGGTCAGGGCACATCTATTGTTTTCCTGGTTTAGATTTGGTTTTCTTTTTTTCCTGCACTAAAGAGGCAGAAAATAGACCTCTACAAAAGACTCAGAACTGAACATCTTCAGTGGCCCTAGAAACATTTCCCTATGATCTTACCTGTCGAAAGATATCCTGCATGGTGCAGTTATAGCTAAAATAGAGGAAGAAAGGATCCTTCCTGGTGATAGATGTCAAGGGCAAAAATGCATCTTGCAGTCTCCTAATGAGACACAGAAAATGTTCAGCTGGACGGGGCGGTACACTTTTAAGTAGATAACCTGCTTGCTACATGTTGCACACTGCACTTAACTGAAAAAAGCAGGTTTCCCCTTTCTTCTGGTCAGTAAAATGCTAGAATTTCATGGGACTTAACTTGTTCTCAGTAGGGCTTAAAAACCATGCAGGCAATAATCAAAGATGAAATTTAATAGCAATGATATCATCCAGATCAGAAATTATTCATCACTAGTCCCAAGTGAAGTGTAATGAAGAGAGAGCATCAGGCATTCATGGAATGTCTAAGCACCATCCCACTCTTCATGCACATCCACGAAGCCTGAGATGAATCTACTATTTGCCTTTAAATAGAACTTTAAATTATTTTTACCAGATAAAGAAATGCCATTCTGAAACTGTGGTATTTAGTCAAGACAACAATCTTTTACAGAAGCTACAAGCATACATACTAGGCACACTGGCTATGTTTCTGTGTATAACACATGAGGATCTTAGCCTAAAGATCCTTGGGTTCTGGCACTGCACAGACAAGTAACGAGTTCCTTCTAAATCAAGCAGTATATTTTTTTCTTTGTTTACTTCCATATTCATTGCAGCATTTGCCTTAGGCTTATATAATAAGATTATAACTAGAAATGTATTGCAGCAAAGACCTCAAAATCTCTCTCTCAGCCCACCCCGAAACAGACAGCTTCATCAAACGTCAGGACTCTCAGTGCACAGAACACCAGGAGCAGAAAGCAATGAATCAAACACGCAGGAGCATAAGCAGTACAGTGATTACCATAACTTAATCTAAGAAGACAAATGAAAACCATCTTTCTGTACTAGTCATGCAACAATTTGTGTTTGACTATTAGAATTGATGCAACCAAAGAGGAAAACACATTTTTATGTCCTGGCACCTCCACCTTCTGGAAGACCTTAACTTCTTCCAGGCCTGCTGAATTCTAAAGTCAAATATTTGTTACACTTTCTTTAGTTTGCATCTTGTGATTTCTCACCTTTTAAAGAGATGGGAAGCCTTAAGTGGTTTGATTTGAACAAGCTTGCCAGTATAATCACCAAAAAAATAGATACTGTTACCTACCGCAACATCTGTTTGCATCCAGCATTTATCCTTATATATCCTTGGACTTTTCTTAAGGCAGAAAGCATAACTGGCCAAGAAATCAGGTCTTTTTCTCTATTAAACTGTATTGGGATGACCTCTTTCTCACAGTAGCATAAACTCACTCCAAAGGAAGAAGTTGCACCTCACTAATAATATCTAACTAGTATCTCTGCTGAATACTGAAAAAAATAACACACAAAGAAAAATAAAAAAAATGCGGTTCCTAGTGTCATTTCTAAACTTTTTCATAGGTCTTTCTTGAAGACCAGAGGGGCAATAGCAGCTGTGTTGAAAATGCTCTCACTTTACTAACTCAGATCAACATGACTTTGATTAACCCTTAACGTGTGACTGAATTCAGTCTGCAATTGACAAGTTTAGATACAGTAAGAACTTGGGAAAAAGATTCAGAAATAACAAAGATTTTAGTCAAAATGTATTTCTTTAATTTGCTGTATTTTCCTTTTCATATCGACTGCAAAATTGTTTTTTGTGGGTTAGCCGATACAAATCAATCAATCGCTATGGAATCAAGTTCTACTGAGATGCAGGCAAATGCTCCACTTCTCCAGCTCACGCTGTCTCTATGACTCTAATAAAATCAATAAAGAAGTCTGCAAGGGATGATGAATTAAGATGTGCATAGACCTCCATGAGATTTTAGCTAGATTTTACCACAATAAACATGAACATTACTTTTCTGTTGCTGCTTCATCCAGAGCTATTTTTCAGATACAGTAAATGTGTCCACACAGAAAGTTAATGAGGTCTAGGAAATATGCTGTAAATTCAAGCTCTTTCTTTCTTAGTAGAGAATTTACTGTGTAAACAAACCCCAGAATTAATTTCCATATTTTTGGTGATTTTAAGAAGCTTAACTTGAGGATCCTGGTTTCTCAATGTACAAAGAAGCTTTTATTGCTATACATAATGGTCTCTCAAAGGACTCAAAAATCAAAAGGAAGAAAACCTACACCCACTTTTTAAAGATAGAACACTCTTTAAACTGTTGAACACTACTAGTCCTATTCTGAATGATTTTTGTCGTATGATGACAGGAAATAATGAATAAGCAGCATGGTTCTACAGAAGCAAATGTGCACATAGAAACTTCAAAACGTAATAAAAACTAGTATTAGTCTTACTGGGAAAAAATGATGAAATATTTAAAAATAAATTTCAAAGTTCGTTTCATTTCTCTAGGAAAAAAATACTTTCCTTTGCAGGGAAGCAAGTTCATAATTAAATAGTATTGATGATCACAGGCAAGTGCCCAAGTATATATTCACCCTGTCTTATTTATTAGTACAGGTGAAGCCTACATATCTATAGGATACCACTGAGTAACAAGGCTGTTCAAAGAAAAGGAAACTGGTTTTTTGTGTATTAGAATAAATATATAATAAAATTTAATTCTACTGATGCCTCAAAGTGTCTGCATGTATGCTTAGTCTTTGCAGAAATTACACTCACCTCTGCACAAAGGTGAGACCTGAAAAAATCAGCTACACGAACAAAAACATAGAAAAACAGAAGCAACTGAAAGATGTCCTATTCAAAAGCAGTAATTAGATATCCTTCATTTTTATTATTGCAGTATTTATCAGCTCCAATAAAACACTGTCATTGTATTAATTTTAATCAGCTTTCCTAAATTCTAGCTGGTTTTGTGTAGAGCAGAGTTAAGAGCTTCTGCAGAGCTGAGCAGGGAAGCGTCCAGGGCAGCCAATGCAATACACTTTGCACAAAGACTGGGGTGGACCCTGGAGGCCCTCAGCCTTTCAATTAAACAAGCAGAGTCTGCTATAGGTATGTCCCTGTAGGTATGTTCCTACAGAAGAGGTATTTGGGTAGTAGGTTATATCTGTGGCATTGCAAAACTAGTATCACACACAGTAACTCTGAATGTGGAAAGTGAAGACAAAAGCTTGTAGTTATCAAGCAATACAGGAAGGAAACATGGAGAAAAATCTACACAGTGAGCAAAAAATTACATGCTGATATAAGGGAAAAACATAACAAGCAGTGACTTATTAACATATTTACTAAAATCATAATGGTTCTTGTTGTTACTCCTATTTCCACTGGAACAGGCAAAAAAAAAGAAAAGTGTTAAAAATGAAAAAAAAAAGTAATACACTAGACTACACACAGAACAGAAGCTTGTCACCCGTTAGGAAAACTTCAGTTTGGAAGGACAGAAAGGGGTAGAAGTTATACACAGTAACAATGTCTATGCATATGCATACACACACACACACACTCAGCAGCTATGAACACAACAATTAGCACCTGCAAATCACATGAAACACATCTGTATCCCAAATTGTTCTACTCACATACAAAACTAACACAAACACTCAGTATCTCATTCCTCTGTACATATGTGTTCTTTTGCTGTAAGTATCAAGTTTATTTATTTGCTGCAAAAAAAGTATTGCTATTTCAGTTCTGCAAGAGTAGCTTCAATAGTGCAAACAGTAATCCTTAGTTGAGCCAGGCAGGTGGTGGTCTATTCTCTAGTTTCAGCTGTATGAAATTTCCCCTTTGTTTATTGTTATTTTAAATTTCTGTTAATTATGTTATTAAATATGTGAAAAATAAAATCCAAGAATTTTATCCAACCCTTTCCTTAATTGTTGTGCAAGTCATTTTCCAGAGAGCATTATTAATGCACATTCCATGACAGCCCAATCCTATAGATGCTAGTAATGTTTTCCATGTCAGTAATCCCAGGGAAACCATTACAATGACATACCTGAGTAAGTACTTTCAGGTCTGAGCCCTAACTTCATTCTTCCCCAGTTCAGATAATCCCAACTGAACAGATACCTTCTATTTTCAGGTCACATTGATGTTGAGACATGAATGCTCCAAAACTAGTCTTTTTTTTTTTTTCCCCTGACTGTAGTCCCATCTCCCTCAGAAGCAGAAGTATCAGGTATTCAAACCACAGATATCAGCATTGAGCAATGAGATCTCTTTCATTTCAGATTCCTGAATTAATTCCAATCCAGAAACAAAATTAATAGCGTTGTCTAGTATATTAGTTTTGCCTTGCTGCAATAGGACACAGAAGACCCCAATAGCCACACCAAAGCTTCAGTGAAAAAAAATTTACCCTAATTTTGATTTGGGATAAACACTAGGCTGAGCTCCTTTTACTCCACGCTCATTCATGCTACCATCTTTAATTAATTATTAGCCACAAGATCAATTATCTGGACTGATACTACAATGAAATTCAAACACACTTCCTGAGGCAAGTAGCATGAGGCACAAACAGGAGCAAAGGCCAATGTGATATTAAAGGATACTGAATGGGCAGGCATAGGTCGTGAAATTGAGTTCATATACCTTATGAGGGATACAGTTCAGCCTGAAGCCTGCTTTTCATTTAATCTCAGAATTTCAGACCTTTTGGTACAGCTACAGCATTTATTTGTTTTCTTGTTTCTGGTGAGAGAGAGAATCACTAACTAAGATTAAAGATGAACAATATATTAAAGAACAAACCGCTGAAGGGTGCAACACGGTGCACTTATTGTCTAAAGAAAGAAGCTGAGATTTGAGCTTATCAAGGCAATACCACAGACACTTCGCACAGGCACAGATTTCCCAGGGAGGTCAAGGGGCTGCAACTCTCACATTGGTGAGGGAACATGTTTCATGTCTCATGGTGGGCTGCAGAAGGGAAGGAAAAGGGCAGACACAGACCCCAAACTGCTCCTGTTTCCCCCATCTACCACCACAGCAGGAGCTACTTTCTGCTAGGACCTTATTTTCTTACACATCCCTATGCTTTCTGTTGAATAAGCAGCTTTCTGCTACCACCACACATATATTTAGAGAGACTGGGAAATGGACAGCTTCAGTTTTTAATACTGTTCAGTTTCCCAATGCTTTTTTCTTTATGTTTTTCCTTTAAACTATGCAGGAAGCATTATTAGATTTGGGGGTCAAAGCATTTTTCGTAAGGACACCAACTACCGCGCAAGATTTATGTGGAGTTTTAGTAACAACAGCAGAAAGAAATTAAGGAGCCGGCCTTTGTCCAGACTAGCGAGCAGCCTCTGCCCTCGCAGCCAGCAGGGACCGAGCACAGCTTCTCTCCAGCATTCATCAGGGGACTCCAGACGACGCGCTTGGTTCCTGCTGCCTGCCATGGTTCCCAGGGGACCGCCGCCACAGCTGAGGGTGGCTGATGCATTGCCCGTCTCAGCCTTCGCCCGTGCAGACTGGGGCCCCAGAGACTCCCTTTACGAAGCCGTCGGCAAGGGGATATATGCAGCCGGCGTGCCCTGTGGCAGGGAAACCCTGGCTGCTCCCCACTCAACCTGCAGTCGCAGTAGCTTTGCACCACTACTGCTGTACAGCTCCCATTTTCTTTGGGAATCCACGCATAAATTTTCTGTACCATCTCCTGGTCTTCAGGTTTTCCCCTCATTTCCAGCATGTCCAGAAATAGCAAAGCCCTGCAAGATTGCCACTCAAATGAGTTTTAGAATACATAAGCGACGTTCTCTGAAAAAACACCTAATAAAGGTTTCCACAAAACACAACTCGTTTCCAACCATATGCTGATATTAGGCTCTAGGGGCAACACTACACAAGTGTGCTGTGGCACTCTTACCCTGGGTGCGGGAGCCAGCACAGGGACCCCATCTCAAGTGCGGATCAGTTCAAAACCCAACAGCAGTTTTGCAATTACCACAAATCATCACCAGTGAAGCAAAGAAGCTCAGTCACCAGGCTGTGTAGCCACAGATAAGCTTCTCCAGCTCCTGAGGAAGCCTGAGGGTCTGGCACAACACTCCGCTCTGATACAGAGAGGTAAGTCTGCCAAGTCCCATGAGATCCCAAATGTCCCAATCACTTTTGAACAATCAGATTTTGGCTCCCAGGTCATTTAGATGCCTTTAAAACTGTCCCTCTAATTTCACATAAATGATTAATTATTCACAGTTCCATATTAACACCTGTATTGAAAAAAGACTTTTAAAGTGTCACTAGATATTTTTAATGTGTCCTCGACACTTAAGAAAAAAGCTGTACTGAGTAGACTTTCTATTTTGATATTTTCTGTTATAGTTAACATCAGAAGGATGGCATGTTTTTGATGAATTTTCTCCAAAGGATTACCTCCCAGTAAGAGTCCTTCTGTGAAAGAGCTCAAATTGTGGGTGTGAATGAAAATGAAGGCTATAAGCTACCACTCATACTCTGTTATACAACATTTTCTTGACTCTAATTTACCCTATTTGTGAAGTCGCTATGTTTGGTGTCTTATACAGCCTACACTCAGTTCCTCAGGCTCAATTCAGAACATCCACTACACATAGCAATTAGTGTCATTTTATTATTATTATTATGAATGGCACAAAATCTAGTTTGCAGCAGGAAGCAAAGTAATTTCAGGGAGAAAGAACAGGGATGGAAGACAGGAAGCATCAGCTTACTAGTATTTTTAAAGCCAGCCAGAGTTGTTATTTTCTGCAGTACCAGCATACACGAACCCTCTAGTGCCTGTTCTTTTTGCTAAAACACAACTTTTGAAGATGTTAGAGACAGCATTAAAACTAAGCATTAGAAGACAGCATTAAAAAAGGCACCAAAGTAAACCCCATCACCTTCCTGTAGAGAAGGCCAAATATTTTTGCCAATAGCAACTTCAAGGGTAGATTTTAGCTGTTATATACTTGTACAACTACCATCGAGTCCTAAGGACTGCAAGTGTCCCTAGGCAGAATCTGTCCGTAAGGTTTCCCTCTGTATTTTCCCTCACAGATGATGCTGAGCAGCAGAGTGGGGTGTTAATTACTGCAATCTGTTAACAGTTTATTTTAAGGAACAGCTACATCACTATTCAAGATCTTTACTTACGTTACAATTGTGATTACATCAGTTGCCATTTGCTACACTTGTAAAAAACACTTCATAGTCTTAGTTTATATGATTTTATTTGTGGTTCTAAACAAAAACCACAGAAAATAGAAATAGCTTTCCCCTCAGCTTTTTCTCATATCAGTATTAACTGGGGACAATTCAAATTAAAAAATTTCTTTATCTAGTAACCTTACTTGTTACCAAAATGTCTGACCGTTTAAATGTCTTTAACATATTTATTCCTGAAACATTTTTATAGGAAATATCTCTAACCTCCCTTATTAGAGATGTAAAATTTCTGCACATGGTGACAACAGGCATTCCTAGCTCATGTTGTGGAGTAGGTTGTAGACAACTCTGAGTCACAGCATACAGTACTTATTTTGGAAATGGAAAGAGGTTGTTGATAAATAAAGGAGCTTTCTCCCTCTTGCTCTCTCTGGCTGCTCAGTATGTTGCTGAGCAGTACCAGATCTTTGATACCATGTTCTCTTGGCTGGTTTGGACTGAGTAGGATTTAGGTGCCATCTCTTTAGCTCCTACTTTCTTTGCATGTGTTTTTGACACAAGCAATGTACTTATGACCCACTTGATTGTGACTACTTTGCAGATCATGTTCCTAAATCCTGAAACTGGGAGAATAGAGGGGCATAACGGCCAAGTGCTGCAGGAGCTGCAAAGGCAATGTGGCCATGCGAGATGGCAGAACTTCAGCTCCACAGAAGAAGTTCGAAACCCAGACAGCCACACCTGGGCAAAACACAAAATGCACAGGTCCATATCACAGGAACATGATGCCTGCCTCATCTCCTTTTCTTGGGATTTGATCTGTTCCTTCTCATTGCCTCTCCCATTTCTCTTCACTCTCCAATATTATCTGCTTCTGCTTTCTTAACCATGTGCAATTTCAATGCCAAATTGGCTCCCTAGCTTAAAGAATATGTCCCTTTTCTCCCCGCATTCTTCAAATTTCCTCCTCTGTTCTCCTTTCCTCCTGGGGATGTTCACTTCTTCAATCCCATCTTTTTTACACAAAAAAACATTTCTCTGAGCCTAGCCAACCTCCAGCAAAATCAGGCCAAGTAGTTCTATGCAAATGACCTCCAGCACAGGAATATTTGCTGTATAAGCATGTATAAGCATGACCTGGTGATGCAAAAACTGACCTCAGAAAAGCTTGCGAGATCCTTGAGCAGTCTTTGCTACCTGACACCCATGTCAGGGCAACACCCAGGGCCCATAAGAGTTGATCAGAAATCACACACCTTTACATAGATAGGACTCCTGGACTGTCAGCTTCCTTCACAGGCATCTGTTCAGTGTTGCTTCTGTTTCTGCAACTCTCCCAAGCCAACACAAGCATGAGGTGAGGGCAGTGCCTGTCCTTTTCAAAGTCATATTAACAAAAATGATGTCCGTCAGCTCAGAAGTTATGCTTTAGAGCATGATACATATAATCAACAGTGCTGTCATTGTGCCAAAGCTTGATCTTTTTTCCCTCTGACTCACAAAATAAAATCATCCTTGTACACATAAACTGTAATCTTATAAAACGATCCTTTCAGCAGAGCTCTGAGACAGACCAACCTCTTGTAGAGCTAAACCTACCAAAGAAGGAATGGCTCTCAGTGCCTGTCAAAAACTAAAAGCTCTATTCCGGTATACAGCATTTTCCCTCTTCCTTTTGCTAAGCCCAGCTGTGTAATAACAGATTCTGCCAAGATAGGAACAGCATGTCAGGGTGCAAGTCCTTTGGTTAATGTTACCCCTTGGGTAAAAACACTGGTATGGAGGAAGTTACATCAAGAAAAGAAAATCCACCTCAGCCCATGTTTTTGTTGAAGTGGTATGGCTATACTGACAGAAAAGTACTCACAGACACTCTCCCTATGCAAAGGCATTCTGCTGACACAGATCTGATGACATTGATAAAGCAGAGACAGGTTTGTAGCATAAGCAATGGCTTTGTATTGGCAGAGTGACACTCAGAAACCCATAGTCCTGCTTGGGTCATATGTACCAGATTATACAACACACAGGAAAAACATATCTTTACTGCAAAAGTTTTACTATCAGGCCTCAGTTCTACAGTCTAACTTATTCACACACACTAAAAATTCCCTTTAGTGAAGATCATGGGAGTTTTCTTTGCTAACAGGGTGAACCAGTCCCAGATAACGCAGCAAAAGCACATACTGTTAAGGGTAGCAGATTTTTGTGCTCACACCTGGGACTTCATTTTCTAAGGACCTTGCCTTGCATGAAAACAGAGCTTTCAGACATAGCCACCATTTGTTCAGCAACAGACTGTTTATGGTACTTGAGAGTATCATGTCATTGCTGTAGAAAACTGTAAGGTGTTCTCTCCAAGGAGTTAACAGTGCTTTTGTGAACAAAATGCTTGAGACAACACAGAATTTCACTCCATCACACTGGAGATCTAGCAATCATAGGAGTAGCAAGATCAAACAGAGCATCCGATTTAATCCTCCCATTCATTTTCCCTGTATACCAGGTATACTGCAGCTCCCAAGACATCTGGGAGGTTGTGAATCAACGCAGATAATCTCGTCCTTCACATGTGTAGACACGTTCTCAGTAACAGAGTGGGGAATCAGTGCAAATGAATCCATTGATCCCTTTCACAATTCAGCCACAAACCAATTTAGTGTAAGATTTATGTGATGTTGAGAGCAGCAGTTGTAGCTTGAGCAGTGATATAATTAGGGATGCTTTAAGTGTTTGGGGGAAAATGAAAGAGTAGTGTTTCTCTTAACAAAGAATAAAAAGGCACCGATGGTGCAATAATGCTTTTATTGTCTGCATAGTTCCAGTAACCTAACTGTTTTAGCCATAAACGGTCTTTAAGCTCTAGTAGTTTGCAATAAAAACTATCATTACTGCAATGGGCCATGTCATCACTAGAAACAGAGGAGTTCTTTCTCTCATTAAAACTGCCCACAGGCAAACGTCTCACACACATGCTGCAGTATGGAATGTGTAACATTAAAGAGGCCAAAAAGTAAAGCTAAGTCAATCTAATCATATTGTAAGAAGACGTGATATGTGCAAAAGGAACCTCTCTCCAAGCAACCCAGTACACACTGGCATCAGCAGGAGGTGACACCCTGGCAAAAAGTTATGAGGTAAAAGGAAACTAAATGTTAATATGTGTGTAGTGATTTATCCATGCAGGTATGCTTTTACTTGTCCTGTCACTTAGCTCTGTAGAAATAAGGATAACCTCAGAGATATCCTGCACTCTTCGAAATTATCGTATGAAAATACTTCCACTGCGGTACAAAGGCACACGGCTCCTGCTTCATTCTGTTCGTCCCCTTAGTAGTCCAAATCCCACATTTCCTCTGATCAGATCAGACTTGTTCAGAGCTCCATAAATTGGGACACACAGAGGCACGTTGACCCTTACTCTAGTCGCACAAGCACCCCCCCAGTCACCTGTCCAAAGCCAGTGTGAAATGAGTGGGATTCACTTTCCATACCATGCTCTTCCCCATCTTCCACACTGCAGATGGATCCCAGGTATCTTCTCACTTATTGGAGTGGTAATCAATTAATTGTCTTTATGAAGCGTTAGAAAATAGATCCAGACATCATTTTACCCTGGTAAAATATTGCCTAGTGAAAGAATGTGCTTCTACTCAGTCATTTCTGCACAGCAATTTCAAAAGGCTTCATACAAACTGGAGGGGTCTAGGTAGCCCAGTGGTAGCAAACATTTCATTCAGCACCTCAGGTATTTTCAGCCAAATTTTACCATCAACTTTATGCTCTTCTCTACCACACTTTGCTCTCTTTAAAGAGCTATTGGTCACAGCTGGTAAGAAAATGATTTTGTTAGCATTGTTTAAATCTGTTTTTTGATGCAGGACTTTTTCAGACCTTTTCGATGCCTGTGTATTTATTGTATGCATGTAAAGATGGAAAAAGCTAATTAAATAATTGGTCTTTCTAAGTAATCACGTAAGAATATCACAGAAAACACTGCTTTTTTTTCTGTGCAAGACAAGCTTTAATTATTTTTTTTTAACTAATAGGTAGGGCCTGACATTGCTAGATAGCTTAGCAGCTCACAGATAGCTAAAGATTGTATTTTGGCTTGCCAGAAACATGATAAAAAGGAGGCAAGAGCTCTTTGAAAAACAGTCTTACCTCTCTTCAAATCACGTAGTTCTTACCCCCAAGCTTCATAGCGCACAAACATATTTGTAAACTACATTCATCAGCAGTTTTATATTATACTCAATATACTTTGAGTGGTTAACATCACCATAGTAATGTAACATTATATATTATCAGCGATATTGAACATGAACTCTGCAAACATTCTGGAAAGCAGCTTGACTGCCTTGTCATACAAGAATATCTGATGCAATGACAGGCCCATTCCCTTGCTTACAACCATATGGCAAACCACTTCAACATGAAGATGAAGCTTAAGTGAAGCTTGTAATCCTGCTTATAATGAAGTAAACCGCTAAGTATTTAATTCTGTCTTACATAACAAAAACTTTTAGCTAGGCCTCCTCAAAAGTGTAAGTAGTTTATTTTTATATAACCTTACTGAAAAAAATTAAAAATAAAAATATCCTTGGCATTAATAGCAAACAGCAAAAGTTTCATACATGAAACTCCAGAAAACTGAAAGACAGCCTGTATGTCACAACTGCCATTTCTTTTCCTTTACTCTTCTGAAGTCCCTAAATTCTCCCTGATTATACTCAAAAATGATACTTCCAGCAAAATATATCAAAGGAAACACCTGAGACACTTTGACCTTGTTTCTGTATACGTATTTTCTCTTTGCTTTTCTGACCAACGTTATCATTTTGTTTTCAAGATAATCTAAAAAATAAAAAAAAAAAAATTTGAAAAATAGCATTCTCCTGTCAACGGTTTGAAAGCTCTATTCTTTTGTAGGAAGAACAAAACAATAAGCGTAGGAGCTAAGTTTGAATAGCTTTTAGCAAATGGTGTGCCAGATTTAGAGCCAGTGAAACTGAGCTGCTTTTATAGACTCATCCTCACTTAAAGTGTACAAAGTCCACAAAAATAGAAAAACTACATCATATTTTGCTGCATCATTTTCTCGCTGTTATCTGCATTTTCATATTCAAGATCCTTAGGGCAGCAAGGAGTGTGCACAGCAAGTGCACTACCCTGGCCTTCAGGAGAGCAGACTTTGGCCTCTTCAGGGATCTGCTTGGTAGAGTACCACGGGATACAGCCCTGGAGGGAAGAGGGGCTCAAGAAAGCTGGTTAATGTTCAAGGATCATCTCCTCCAAGCTCGGGAGCGATGCATCCCAACAAAGAGGAGGTCAGCCAAAAATGCCAGGAGGCCTGCGTGGATGAACAAGGAGCTCCTGGACAAACTCAAACACAAAAAGGAAGCCTACAGAGGGTGGAAGCGTAGACAGGTAGCCTGAGAGGAATACAGAGAAATTGTCCAAGCAGCCAGGGATTAGGTTAGGAAAGCCAGAGCCCTGATAGAATTAAGCCTGGCCAGGGACATCAAGGGCAACAAGAAAAGCTTCTATAGGTACGTCGGTGATAACAGGAAGACTAGGGAAAATGTGGGCCCTCTCCGGAAGGAAACGGCAGACCTGGTTACCCAGGATATGGAGAAGGCTGAGGTACTCAATGACTTTTTTGCCTCAGTCTTCACTAGCAAGTGCTCCAGCCACACCACCCAAGTTGCAGAAGGCAGAGGGAGGGACTGGGAGAATGAAGAACTGCCTGCTGTAGGAGAAGATCAGGTATGAGACCATCTAAGGAACCTGAAGGTAAACAAGTCCATGGGACCTGATGAGATGCATCCGCGGGTCCTGAGGGAACTGGCGGATGAAGTGGCTAAGCCACTATCCATCATATTTGAGAAGTCGTGGCAGTCCGGTGAAGTTCCCACTGACTGGAAAAGGGGAAACATAATCCCCATTTTCAAAAAGGCTAAAAAGGAAGACCTGGGAAACTACAGGCCAGTCAGTCTCACCTCTGTGCCTGGCAAGATCATGGAGTGGATCCTCCTGGAAACTATGCTAGGGCACATGGAAAATAAGGAGGTGATTGGTGACAGCCAGCATGGCTTCACTAAGGGCAAATCGTGCCTGACAAATTTGGTGGCCTTCTACGACAGGGTTACAGCATTCGTGGATAAGGGAAGAGCAACTGATGTCATCTACCTGGACTTGTGCAAAGCATTTGACACTGTCCTGCATGACATCCTTGACTCTAAATTGGAGAGACATGGATTTGACGGATGGACCACTCGGTGGGTAAGGAATTGGCTGGATGGTCGCACCCAAAGAGTTGCGGTCAATGGCTCGATGTCCGAGTGGAGGGCAGTGACGAGTGACGTTCCTCAGGGGTCGGTATTGGGACCGGCACTGTTTAACATCTTCGTTGGCAACATGGACAGTGGGATTGAGTGCACCCTCAGCAAGTTTGCCGACGACACCAAGCTGTGTGGTGTGGTCGATGCGCTGGAGGGAAGGGATGCCATCCAGAGGGACCTTGCCAGGCTTGAGAGGTGGGCCTGTGCGAAATTCATGAAGTTCAAAAAGGCCAAGTGCAAGGTCCTGCACATGGGTCGGGGCAATCCCAAGCACAAATACAGGCTGGGCAATGAGTGGATTGAGAGCAGCCCTGCGGAGAAGGACTTGGGGGTATTAGTGGATGAAAAACTGAATATGAGCCAGCAATGTGCACTTGCAGCCCAGAAAGCCAATCGCACCCTGGGCTGCATCAAAAGAAGTGTGACCAGCAGGTCGAGGGAGGTGATTCTCCTCCTCTACTCTGCTCTTGTGAGACCCCACCTGGAGTACTGTGTTCAGCTCTGGAGCCCTCAGCACAGGAAAGATATGGACCTGCTCAAGTGGGTCCAGAGGAGGGCCATGAAGATGATCAGGGGGCTGGAGCACCTCTCCTATGAGGATAGGCTGAGAAAGTCGAGGTTGTTCAGTCTGGAGAAGAGAGGGCTCTAGGGAGACCTTATAGAGGCCTTCCAGTACTTAAAGGGGGCCTACAGGAAAGATGGGGAGGGACTCTTTGTCAGGGAGTGTAGTGATAGGACAAGGGGTAACAGTTTTAAACTGAAAGAGACTAGATTTAGATTAGATATTAGGAAGAAATTTTTTACTGTGAGGGTGGTGAGACACTGGAACAGGTTGCCCAGAGAAGTTGTGGATGCTCCCTCCCTGGAAGTGTTCAAGGCCAAGTTGGATAGGGCTTTGAGCAACCTGATCTAGTGGAAGGTATCCCTGCCTATAGCAGGGGGGTTGGAACTAGATGATCTTTAAGGTCCCTTCCAACCCAAACCATTCTATGATTCTATGATTCACATGTCTATGAAAAATAACATGTGGGATATGAAAACGTATTTGTCTATTCACCATGAATCTTGTCATGTTAAATACACACCTCTCTCCACCAGCATTAGTGAACTAAGTCTTATAATTAGTAATAGCAAGTAAAAAGATATCTGACAGAACTAATTTTTGTCCTGATAACAACTTCCCAGTATGCGTCTGTAATACAATAGTCCATCTGTTTCTGCCTGGGAGAGTTTCACATTGCCCTTGTCCATTTTCTGGTGCCCTTTGGTTAACATTTGAAACACTGCAACTTCGTCATCAATCTCCATACAAGACAAGGAGTTCCCACAAGAAACACATTATTTAGGGAGAGCTTTTAGAACTCTTATCCAGAATAGCAATATCTGTGCTTATTAGCCACACAAGCATGCTGCGCCCAGGTTGGCAAATTCCATTCTCACTTGAAGATGAGTTAAGATTTAATGCCCAAAGTGTCCAGCACCATGAATTATCACTCGATGTAGTGGGGAATCCTGTCCAGACCCATCACCGCTTTCTCGCAGCTAATATTCACGTACAGCCCTCCATTCCCCAGAGCAGCCCAAATGCTCCCTTGAGCTGGTGCCAGTGCCCCTAGGGCTGCAAGCCAGCCAGCCCTGATCCCATCCAGCCCCAGCCCAGGCTGGGTGTGGGGATTAGCTGTGAAGGGGAAGGAACTGCCTGCAGCAGTGGTGCAGCAGCCAGGTGCTCCCCGAGGAAGCAACCTGTTATTGGACTTTTCCATACATGTTTTTAATTTCCAGAATGCTTTAACAACTGGAAACATAAAGTTAATATACTGAAAGAAGCTACATGTATATAACTTGTGCAAGTGTATAATAACTTTATTATACTGTCAGTCTCGCTTATGTCTTCTAGGTTTTTTTAATAAAAGACATAGCTTAGTGGTGTTTGTTTGACTGACGTGTATTGCATTAATTTTTCAAAAGAAAATATTTGATCTGCATTGTCTTGTACAAACCATTCTGCAAAAGTTAAGCAAAGCCTTTTTAAATAGTATTATTCTGCTCACAATTTCATGCTTTTATCAGAGATGATCACAAATTCATATATTGTACCTGAATATCTGGTTGAAAGGTGACAAAAAAAGAAAGTCTTATGTAACAAACTATCACTTACTAGGTGAATAATTCAAATGGCTCAGACATAAGAATACCTGCATAGTTATCCATATTGGTTGAGTTTTATTCCTATAGATTTACGGTTTGGGAAGAAGAAACTAGAACAGAGAACAGAGTTTACCCTCCCACTAAAACCGGTATTAACTGTAACATTGCTAACAGATTGAAATCTGAGCAGCATCTCAAATCTGACTGGTTTTTTTATTCCATTCCTGAAGGACTACACAGAAGAATAAACTCCACCAGAACAGGCAAAATGAAGTACAGGAGGAAAAGGCAATCCTATATGAAAAAAATGCTAGGCTAGGATACTCTCAGCTACATCTTGTTAGTGTTTCAAATAAACCATTATTCATGCCTTCATCAGTACGTCATATTTGATCTGACTTTCCTCCTGATGTTCTTCCTGCCATGTGCTCTCTTTCCCAGGACTCTGAATGACTCGGCTAATGTTCCAAAAAACACTGATTTTGCAGATAAAATCTCTGCTCTTTTCTCCTCTGTCTATATGTGTGATACAAGTTTTCGGTAAGTAGCATTACCTGAACTGTCCAGACTACAACAAACACATACTATGTTTTTTCCCCTCTTTGTAATCAGGGTCCAGAGTCTCAAACCCAGCTCCCATTGAAGTGGGGAGAATGGAGCACTGCCTGGGCGCTGAGTGCCATGACCCAGGATTTGTTACCTTCTGATCTTTCACACCAAGAGGCTTTCCACAGTGAGATATAACTCAGCATAGTTCTTTGTCTACCATATCAACAACTTTGACTTTTGATATATGCATGAACAGTTTTGTCAAAGACTCTAAGCAGTGGCCCCTGGAAGCCAGACTTTTTTCTTCATGACTGAATTATGCTTTTACATACATATTAACCTTAATTACGAGTTACCTAATCTTGTTCTCATTTACATGTGTGTAACTAGTGTTTTAACACATGGGCTGATAACTTTTTTTTTGAATTTGTATTAGAGGAGAACTGCATGGATTATACCTCATTGATAGAAATGCCTTAAAGTCATATGAGGTATGTTGTCATTTCATAAAGCTTGGAGCACTTATCAATGCCTTATTTTATTCTATATTAATAAACATAATTTTGTTGATTTAGTTTCAAACTCAGTGTACAGTTATCATTACATCATGTTTTGCTTTTCAAAATATAATAGCCTGTTAGTCAAAGAAGTGCTGTCCGTAGGTTTAATGCAATGGTATGTCTTCTACAGTATGAGTGCTCCGCTAACACTGCTCTCAGGACTGCTACTTTTTCAATGCTGTTGGTTGATACCAGACATCTGGATACGTTTCTTCATTTTTAATAGCTCACAGCCCAGAAAAGTTTCTCACCGTCACATAAATACCTGAGTTAGCACAACAGTAGTAGGAAGCAGTCCAAAGAGTAGAAAAAAGGCATGTGTTACTTTAGCTGTACCTTTGCATTTACTAGCAAAACCCTGAAAGATACAGCAAAGAGTAGGTTTTTGCACCAAAGTACCACAAAACTGTCAATGCGAAACAAAACAGAGCTATTCCAGTGACCTAAATGAATCCAAAATATCAGTAAATTCAAAGTGTCTTCAAGAGCCCTCATTCTGCACTTGCTCTCCTGCTTCCCTGAAGAAATTGCCTGAATTTAGCATCTGGTTTAGATGACCTCCATGTAAATGTCCACAACACGCACAGCACTTGTGTCTTACTGGTGCCACATTGCCACAGCAGCCCAACACTCTGCACATGGTGTTCCTATTTCTGAGGGTATATACCAGGAACCTGAGTGAGCCATGCAGGAATTGTTTTTGTGTTGAATCATGAGATCGCTTCACCGCCTTCTTGTGGCCCTGTGTGGGTGTGTTTTTAGCCTGCCAACACAACAAATTAAAACATTTCTGATTGCACATGCTTTTCTTCTCTCTGTTCTGGCCACTGCTATGTATAACCTGCTAACTCGTACTAATACAAGAGAGTTCATATAGAAATACAAAACAAAACTTGTTGGAGCAGAAGCTCCCTGTTCCCATAGCTCAGTGGTAACAGGGCTGATCAAGAGCATCGTGCAGGATGGATGAAAACATGAAGCAGAAGATACAGATTGCAGTCACTTCAGTTTCTTTGAGGTGGTCTGGTAATTCACTGCTGCTTCTTAGACAAGAACTAGGAAGCTTCAAATGAGGTTAGGAGGGTGATGGACCAGAAACAAAGAGAGGTGGTTCTTCATAAACTAGGTATAATCAAACTCGGGAACTCCTTGTCACTGGTTGTTGTAGATGTTAAGAATTTCCATAGTTCAAGAGGAGAACCATGGCCAGGACCATGGAGAAGGAAACCTACTGAAGTTTACTCACTGCATAGGGACTACCTTGTTTCTTATATGCGTACTGTCAGAGACAATGTATTTAGGCCAATGGACCATATTCTGACCCACTGCAGCCATCCTTACATGCTTATATATGATTAGTTTTTTAGAAGAGGTTCAGCTTACAAGTAATTTTTTTTCTTATTCTGCCCAGTAAGATGCATGGTGTATGACATTATAATGGTAATCGTAACAAGCATTTTCCACTGGTTGAGCTCATGAGTCTTGGTAGTTTTTGGATAGTGCATGGAGAATTAGGATACCATTTTCTGGTAGGCGACAGGAATTGCATGCCTAATTTCCATGTACACTGAAATGAAAATGTACTTGTTAGTGTTTACACATACAGACATGCTGCCAAGTGCATCAGCAGTTACTTGAGTCACAGCATCTGTTGAGTTTCTGAATCATGCTCTTAACCTTGAATGTAGTAAGATGTTGGAAACAGCTTCTGATCTGTGCTTTGACTATTGTATATTTACATACCATAGGGAGTGTGAGATATGTGACAGTCATAAGTATCTCATTAAGAGAATCATGCTCCTCTTCCCATCCAAGATACCTGGACAGGGACTGGAAAGAGTCTTCATTTGTGCAATAGGATATGCTAGTGCATTCACTGGTCCCCCAGTGCAAAGGTAGTGTTAAAAAAAAGAATAATCACATTTTCCCTCCCCACAAAAAACATACCAGTATACCTTTCGGGCTTATTCATGAAAAGATTTCAAACATTCAACCAATGTATTTTCTTTATCTGATGCTTTTTGTACATTGCAGTATTAGCTGTGACAGGCAGGGCTGCTATTCAGAGGGACCTTGACGGGCTGAAGAGGTGGGCTGACAGCAACCTTGGGAAATGCAGCAAAGGCAAACGCAACTTCCTGCCCTAAGGGAGTGATAAGTCCATGCAACAGTACAGACTGGGGATCAACTAGCTAAAGAGCAATTTCATAGCAAAGGACCTGCAGGCCCCATGGACAACAAGGTGTACATGGGTCAGCAGTGTGCTCTCATCCAATTAAATATTAAGAGATTTTTACATCATAATGTTAGTCAAATGCTGGTCCTTGTTGCCCAGAAAAGCTGTGGAATCTCTGTCCTTAAAGTTATTCAAAACACAGAACAACCTGCTCTAAGCTGACCATGCTTTGAGTGGGGCAAGTTGATGTCCACACAGTTGATATCCAGAGGTGCCTTCCAACCGGAATTAAACAGCAGTTCTGTTATTTCTCCCCAATGACAATACATTTTAATACCTTATAAATAATTTCCCATTTAGGACAAAACAGCTGCACTCCCTTCTCCCACTGTAAGCCCACTAAATCACTACTAACAGTAAAAAAAAAGAAAATCTTCTTAAAACAAAGCTGGTTACAATTACAAACCAGGTGTATGTATTCAGACTTCTGTGTTGTTAGTCAAGGTCTGGAACAAACAGAACAGGTTTACACTGCAGGTCCATTTTGCCAAATATCCAACCTTCAGCAGCAGCAAGTAGCAGATGCTCAGGGAAGTAGCAAGGAATCTGACTTGCATTTAACATTGGATCAAATGGGTGTTTGGAACTTGCCCCCAGCCATCACTGGACCTCTACACAGGAACGACTCGAAGCTTAAGAAGCAACTCCAATTCTCAGGCCAGCACATAAAAGTGAACTCCAATCTTCAGTAGCAGCTAGTTCATTAAAATCAACTAAGACACTGAGGGGAGTGTTTTCTGGTAGAAGGACCAGAAGGTCCTCAGAGGTTTGTTAAAAAAATAAGTAAAGCAGAACAACTGTTTCACTAAACACCTTCTCTGCATCTAGCAATCAGTTCCAAGGACTTCCTGAACCAGAAGTCACATCAGCATAACTCTGTACAAAAAACCAGCTGAAATGTAACATTTGCTTTACCCTTTTTATTTACTTTCTTAATGTGCTTACACTTATAGCTCCTAAAATGCGCCATGTCAAAGACTTCCACAATTTAATTGCACACCAGGCAAGAAAGTAACTTCTTCTTGCTCCAGTGTAAGAAGTTCTGGCTGATGATTTTGTGAGGTGCTTTGCAGGCTGTGAAGGGTTGACCTTGGCTGGATGCCAGGTGCCCACCAAAGCCGCTCTATCACTCCCCTCCTCAGCTGGATAGGGGAGAGAAAATATAATGAAAGGCTCGTGGGTTGAAATAAGGATAGGGAGAGATCATTCAGCAATTAGCATCACAGGCAAAACAGACTCGACTTGCAGAAAATTAATTTAATTTATTACCAATCAAATCAGAGTAGGATAATAAGAAATAAAACCAAATCTTAAAAACACCTTCTCCCCACTCCTCCCTTCTTCACGGCCTTAACTTTACTCTCGCATTCTCTACCTCCCCCGCCACCAGTGGCGCAGGGGGACGGGGAATGGGGGTTGTGGTCAGTTCATCACACGTTGTCTCTGCCGCTCCTTCCTCCACAGGGGGAGGACTCCTCACACTCTTCCCCTGCTCCAGCGTGGGGTCCCTCCCATCGGAGACGGTCCTCCATGAACTTCTCCAACATGAGTCCTTCCCACGGGCTGCAGTTCTTCACAAACTGCTCCAGCATGGGTCCCTTCCATGGGGTGCAGTCCTTCAGGAACAGACTGCTCCAGCATGGGTCCCCCATGGGGTCACAAGTCCTGCCAGCAAACCTGCTCCAGCGTGGGCTCCTCTCTCTCCACGGGTCCACAGGTCCTGCCAGGAGCCTGCTCCAGCATGGGCTTCCCACGGGGTCACAGCCTCCTTCGGGCATCCACCTGCTCTGGCGTGGGGTCCTCCACGGGCTGCAGGTGGATATCTGCTCCACCATGGACCTCCATGGTCTTCACCACGGCTGCAGGGGAATCTCTGCTCCGGCGCCTGGAGCACCTCCTCCCCCTCCTTCTTCGCTGACTTAGGTGTCTGCAGAGTTGTTGCTCTCATATATTCTCACTCCTCTCTCCAGCTGCAGTTGCCCTTGCACCATTTTTTTTCCCCTTCTTAAATATTTTATCCCAGAGGCTCTACCACTGTTCCTGATGGGCTCGGCCTTGGCCAGCAGTGGGTCTGTCTTGGAGCTGGCTGGCATTGGCTTTACCGGACATAGGGGAAGCTTCTAGCAGCTTCTCACAGAAGCCACCCCGGTAGCCACCCTGCTACCAAAACCTTGCCACGCAAACCCAATACACAGGTTTTGTACTCTGATGGCACAACACATGCAAAGGGGCTATGTGACAACTCTCAGCTCTGCATGTCTCTCTGTGTCTCTCAGTCTCTGCAGAACAGTATGTCTGACAGTGTCACACACACTCTCTCTTACCCAACGTCTTTCTAAAGACAAGTCTGAGTTAGTGGGTTGAATCAGTATTTTAGTCCACATCTGACCCAGTCTAAATGAATAGGAAAGCCATGGGGGGAATGGAAATTGTGATCATGAATATTGCTAACTGGTATTGTTGGGAAAGAGCGTGCCATTAAAGCATGTTGTTATCTGCAACAACAGGTGTAAGGGGAAGCCACAGGATACTCACTTTACACTCCAGCTGGCTGCCTGAGGCATACCAAAATTGAACATGTGAATTCCCTATGAATAAAATATACTTGTAAGTGTTATTTTGTTCTGAGAGTTGTCACTTGCTATTTGATGCGGTGAAGGCAAATGGTACAGTTGTGGGCAACAGTGTAACCTGTAGCAAGTCAATAACTGTTTTAATGTGGATTAACATGGGACGAAATAACACAGAAAGCATCTTCCTTTTTAAATGTTTGACCTCTGTACTTCGAGAATTATATTCTTTAGCTCCACATAATCTTTTAAAGTATAAGAAGCATGGGGCACATGCGAAAAACTGACTACACAAAACCAAAGCAAGAGCATTAGATTTAGATATGGTCTTCTCAGGATTATAGACACCCTCTGGCTTAATCCCTGTGCCAGAAAGGATGATCTCTGCATTAGTGTGTCATTAAGATATGTAAGTAAATCTGTAGCCCTAAGCAAAAGAACAGACACAGTTGAACCATTCACGTGCTTTCAGACCTTTCTATACATCGAGGACTTTAGCCTAAAAATACTGTATGTTTATTGGGCCACTACCCAGTATTCCTATTTTTACACCATCAGAGAGAAAGCATACGGAAAGCATACAGATCTCTGTGCTCAACATTTTTTTGCCACATTATGCTCTCTTGTTTAAATGCAAAAAGGACTATGGAATAATTCCATTTACCCATGTTCCCATTTTACAGACTCCTTCAGGGTTTGGTTCATTCAAATAAAAAATTCAAGTCTGATCCTCCCATAATTGTGTTATGTTTGAACTATTTTCAAGAGGTTTTCTTCCTTTATGTGCTATGAATAATTCCAGTGTTCAGAGACTTCACAGCTGTTCAAGTTGCAGCTCATCTTTGAGTAGCTTTGCCAAAATTTAGACACAAAATTGTGCACGTGTGTACACACATACACAAATTCTTGACAAGCAGAATGGTAAAGTATAGCAAATCTAATAAATTTAAAAATCTATTCCCAAGAAAAAAATGCTTTGTCATGTTTGGCAAGCCAAGTTAACAAATTTGGCATTTTAAACAAATAATGAATCAAGAAGAAACAAACAGAAGAATCTGAGCACTTAGAATGTTAGCTCTGCTGGACTGATTTCTCCAAGACTTGGTGTCGATGAGCATCCTGTCCTATTCCTCCAAATCTAACTTGAACCAACGCTTCCTCCACTAGTAACAGAGGCCATGGAGAAAGCCCATTTATATGGGCAAAGCAGCAGAATGGGAAAGGCAGAAGTAGGAGTGCTTTCTAAAGAAGACTTCAGCAGTTTAGAGGCAATAAATGGAGAGAGGCCCCAGTCTCTAAGTCAAGCACTTCCAACTGGACTTTGCTTCCTCTCTGACAGTTTATTGTAGTTCATGCCTACATTTCTCCTTTCAGTCCTCTCTGTGACCCTAGGTTTTCCTTTTCCATTCTGTCCCTTATTATTCTTACATGGAAATGGCTTTTCATTCCTGCTACCAGCCCAACTACCTTCCTGTCATCTGAACATAAATAATAAAACCTAACAAGGATGTAAAGCCTGACTAAATTAAATTTAAGATAACGAAGACTACAAACTCAGAACGCTGAAATCAGAAAACCTGTCCAAAAGCAAAGGTCAGGAATGGAATTCCAATTTAACTTTTATTCCCTTCTATTTGTTAGGAACTAAGCCTGGGTACAGACTGATGCCTCACGAACATCTGACTGCAGAACAATTTTTCCCCAGCTCACAGCAGCTTAATGATTCATATGGGCAAAATATTTGCAATTGTCTAATAAAAATATTAAGCCATTGATGTTAATGCTGTGCTATCATTGTAAAATGACCAGTTTGGGAGAAGCTGGAGTCTTTCACCAACTAATATTGGAAACTTCAACTGAAGAACCATTTTTTTTTTGTGAGCTACAAGCTGAATCTACAATCTTGGCTTCTCTGTAATTAAGGAAGAAGCTAATAACTTGTAACTGATTGCTTGCTACCATGGATTAATTTGGACCCTTCTTAATATTTATTATTCAGAAACAGACTCCACTATTTGCATTTTTTACTGAAATTTATATTGATGGGGAATGTTGACCAATCACTCCTTTGCCATATGCAATAGATGTTTTTTTAAAAAGCATGCTAAAGAATAAACAGAACAAAAATACCACAACCCTTTTCTTCCATTGTTCCTCTTATTGAGTGACCTCATTGTTTTGTTCCAGACAAGAAACTTCTTTTAATAAAAAGTCTGTATAGTGTCCAGCACAAAATATTTCAAAATCTGGTTGGAGCCTTTGGGTGCTCTAGCAGTGTCAATAGGAAACTACAATAATCGCCAATAAAACGAGAAAATTATGTTCTGTGTGATTCACTCTTTGAAAAGAAATGTGTACCCTGAACTTTCATAAAGGAGAAGTATTCAGTGTACGAATCAATCTCTAGCCAGAAGGGAAAGAAACAGTAACTCATCAGAGAATCCTCACACTCAGGCTAAAAACTCAGGAGTTTCTGAAATGGAGCTCCTTAAACACAGGTTGCTTTGCCTGCACAGGGCATGCAAGTCATTTAAATGCCACGCTCTCATACCACCATCTGTCACTAGGTCAGTAAGGAAGTGCCCAACTAAATTGTGCTAACAATTTCTGAATGATCCTTAGCAGATGCATGTTTACTTTGTGGCGGTCCTGAGGGCATAAATAGTGGGCAAAGTCTTGCTTCTCTTACTTTCAATAATCATTCTATTTTGAGACAATAGAGCTATTTACTTTCTATTACTGCTTTGGACTATGCAAATTGATTCTGCTCTGTAATTTTCCTTTTCCTACTACTTTGTACAGGCTTACACATATTTACATCCTGCAAAATTTTTGAAAACGCGTAAAGCATGGTTCTCTGTAGATAATACACAAGATGGGAGGTTTGGCTTTGGTTTTATCTCTTAGCAGGCTACCACTAGCTTGTTTTCATAGGTCACTGCCTTTGAATTCTGTAAGTGTTCTGCACATTGACTGCTTTACATCATCTATTACAATAATACCTAGCAAAGAAACTAAGATCTGAGCTGTTAAAACAAGCAGCAAAATACAAGATGCCTTGAAAACTAAGTGTGTTAAATATGCAGACCATAGAGGCCACTCACCCATCCATTTTAAAAGCATGACAACAGGGACTAGGATCATTATAGTATCATTCTGGTGTGCAGTGTTATCTTCAGTTGCACTTTTCTGACCCAGTTATTTTCAGTGTGGTTCTTAATGGGGAAAGCTCATGGAAACAGCCAGAAGAGGTCCTCATTCATACAGTGATGTCGCATTAATTTTTGTGCTTTTCCGAATTCAGATGCAGTTGTTCTGACAGACAGCTTCTCAGGAGTTCAGGAAAGGAAGGTGGAGCAAAACAGCGTGACAGCAAGTTTCCATATCAGGGGATATTTAGGAACTTTGAAAACTTTACTGACAGGTCATGCTTGATAGGAAAAGACTACAGGGATGAGTAAAATTGGCCCGCTACAGGGAACTAGCTTAATTGCTCTTTGTTCTTGAACACTGAAGACTGCAGAGCCCTGAAGATCTTTTGTCAAGAGAGGTTCCCTCTCGTCTCCTTGCCACATTCACATGACAGTGTTAGCGATAGGGGCAGCACACAAAGAGAAGGCAGGAGATCCCACTCAGGAACAGCAAATACAAAGAAATGCACCTAGAGAAAAGCGTCCTTAACTCTGTGCAGCAATAGGCTCGGAAGTTGTTATTACTGCATGTGAAAGAGCATCAAGTCACTGTAGATAGTTTTAGGGTGGGGGGAGGGAAATAAAAATCAAACTTGGTATTCAAACAAGCAAACAACATATGGAAAGGAATTATTGAAAATAAAAAAAATTATTTTGTCGCTACACAAACCTAGATGGTGCACATTTTGTATACTGAGTGCAATTCCAGTCATCCCATCTTGAAAAGGGTATAGTAGGCTTCCACAACAGCAAGAAAAGGGTGAAAAAAATTATCAGAGACATGGAGAAAATAGTTTGTGTGAAGAGAGACTAAAATAATATTCTCTAATTTAGAAAGCCACTGAGATCGACAAAATTCAAATAAGATGAACTGTAAGAAATTATTCCTTATTTGTATCTCCTATATCTAGGGGACTATTTTCATACATCAGGTTTAAATAAAAAGAATTTTAAGGGGGAAAAAAAAGGAAAAATCACTTATTCTTAATTATTCTTTTAAACAGTGTGTGTAAATCAGGTTTGGAACTTAATAGCGCCACAAGATGCCATTGAGGCCAAATTTATAAAAGAGTGACAAAAGACTCATGGAAAATAAGTCCTTCAAGGCTGTTTTGATAATGATAATTTGAAACCAGTTCAAGCAGTCCCTGACAGCTGTTTGCTGGAACCTGGAAGGAACACAGTATTCAGTCCTTATCTTCAACTCCTTTCCAAGCACCTTCACCAAAGCGTCAGGATACTAGGCTAGGCAGGCTTTGGTCTGACCCAGTACAACAATTTCTTGTCTACATAGAGCAACCTGCTCCGTATCTGTTGACGGAGTAGCTAAACAGCTATAAATTTGGCAGGACCCCTCTGAACAGAGCATCTCCTTCAGGTCCCATTACCTATAAAACAGTAAATAAAAAGACAAAAAATAAACAGAACTTGAAGTACTGGGGTGGGTGGGGGAGAGGGAAACAACAATAAAACTATAACTTTTTTTGAAGATATTTTAGGTACTGATTTTGTTCAGCAAGTTTGGAGCCTTGCAACCTTCTGTCAAATAAAATCAGACAGCAAGAGGAAAAAAAACGGTAGCATTCTTCAGTGGATTTTTTAGCATCCAAACTTATTTCCACTAATGACTATCTGATTATTCATACTGCTACACATCATAGTAAGAGAAGGAGTTTCTTCTGTTATTATTTGAAAGGAAGAGTACTTATCCATTCACACTGCATCAGGAGGGGGCAGGTCTGATTTCAAGCTTATTTCACAACATTCCTGGTGTTAATTAATAACATCTGAGCCCCCAAATAATGATCCATCCTGCCAGACACTTGCATCTGTTTATAAACATAACTGCTAGAATATATTCATGTACTGCACAAGCACATACTGTCTGAATACATTGTATAGTTCAATAACAGAAGGAAAAATAGTTAAAAAAGCCGAAAAGGGGGATCAAACTGAAAAAAACCTCACTTCTAGGTTCATGAATCCAACAGATCATCAGCTGGGAAAGACAAACCCTGCTAAGGGTAACCTGAGATTTGTAAAACTGCCCTGGATTTGGTATATCTCTCAGTATCTAAACATATAAAAGAATAATATTTTTCTGGTTATTATTTTCTCAGATCCATTTTAAAAAATCCACTCTGCTTTTCTGCCTCTACTGAAAATGTATTAGTCCAAAAGTTACCTATTTCAGTTAGTTGGTTATCTATTTTTTCAATTGCTTACCCAATTTTTGCTTCAGTATATTTAGATAGCTTCACTGAAATCAGGACTTTTACCTGGTCTTTGGCTCATGTTGAGCTCCTTTTTGAATTATTCCAAGGAGTTTTTCTCATCATTGAAAAGAAAATCAAGATTCTCATCTTCCACTTCTAATTCTCTGCATAATTCTTCACAAGGCTCTGCTTATTTCTTACCCCTGACATGAAACGAGACAGCAGACTCAGAAAAGACTTTTCTCATAAGTCACCTGCTACTCTTGCCAAAGTCCTATATGAAAATTGAGGGCAATTTCCTGCAGAGTTCCCCTGACAGGTGGGCTCATTTGAAACTTGAACTGTAATGATTTCTTTCTGTCAGCCACTCAACTGCTTATTCATTTCTTTAAGTTGCTGCAAATCCTTACAAGTGTTCAAGTGGAAACATAAAGGGATTTTGTTCCTTATAAAGACACTAATGAGAACTACAAACATCTCCCCTCACGTTGGTAGGAAGACTTGGCTAGAAATGAGACCTACCATTACTTTTCTGAAATTCTCTAAAGCCATTTTCGCAGACAAAAGCAGATTCGGTACCAAGGAAAAAATAAAAAAAAAATAAAAGAAAACAAAACAAAAAAACCCAACCAAACAGAAAAAAAAGAAAATGAAATTGCTGTCTACTAATATTCTACAAAGATTTTAATAAAATTTATGAAATGTTTAAAGTACAAAAGATCTAGGAAAAAACAATCTGATAGATGAAATCACTATCCAAGTTTCTTTAAAATTAATGCCTTTACAGCTAAGAAAACTCTAAAGATTAAGAATATCTGAATATTAAGAATTAATTCCTGAAGGTATTTTGAGAACAGATTGATAGCATGAAAAGGGGAACAAAAAACTTGTGGAGATTTCATTCAAGTTGGCAAACTCAAGCTGCACATTACTTAAATGTTACAATTCATGTTGTGCATTAGATAAATGAACAAACAAGTAATGACCATGGTTTACCTGGTTCCCTACTGGCAGCTTGCTCTTCTGTTATTTTTGCTCTACAGCAGATCAGTATTTAGCTAGCTGTTCACCCTGTAAGGTTTGGTAGAGGGATGTATTCCACAGACACATTAGCTCATACATCTTATATTTTAGTGACAGAGTATCTGAAAACAAGATTTTAGTTTAGTAAAAGCTAGAGACAAGGCTCAGTTTTTAACCATGCAGACAACTATACCTGTGCAACACGAATCAGGTATCAGTGAGGCAAGGAAGATTTGCATTCTCAAAGAACAAGAAAATTACTTGAATACAAGAAAGAATGCATAAGCATTTGGATAAATTACTCTCCCAGCTTCATAGTTCAATTTACAATTAGGAAAATAGGGGAGAAAAGGATCTGAACATCACTTTCAGAGTCTGGTCTTTTCCCAAAAGCCTCTGGAATTGCAGTTTTAAAGGACAAAGATCGATTTAAATCTTGCTGTGTTGTATTCTTTGTGTATTTGTTCAAGTAAAACAAAAAAGGATGGAAAATTCAACTAACTGCTGTGGAAAAGGTTTACTTATCTTCTGTAAGAACTTTGAAATCTCATTTTGACAAGACAGTTATTCTGTGCAAACAAACGGCATGTTGTGAAAAGAAGGAAAGCAAGTGTGGTGGGTTGACCCTGGCTGGATGCCAGGTGCCCACCAAAGCCGCTCTCTCACTCCCCCTCCTCAGCTGGACAGGGGAGAGAAAATAAAACGAAAGGCTCGTGGGTCGAGAGAAGGACAGGGAGATCACTCACCAATTACCGTCACGGGCAAAACAGACTCGACTTGGGGAAAAATTAGTTTAATTTAT
The DNA here is from genome assembly GCF_018139145.2 of Gymnogyps californianus. Lineage (NCBI taxonomy): Eukaryota > Metazoa > Chordata > Aves > Accipitriformes > Cathartidae > Gymnogyps > Gymnogyps californianus. Next base: position 52,861,351 of record NC_059472.1, on the reverse strand, counting down.
TGCTAGTCAAATCAGAGCAGGATAATGAGAAATAAAACCAAATGTTAAAACACCTTCCCCCCACTCCTCCCTTCTTCACGGCCTTAACTTTGCTCCTGATTTTCTCTACCTCCTCCCTCCCAGTGGCACAGGGGGATGGGGAATGGGGGTTGCGGTCAGTTCATCACACGTTGTCTCTGCCGCTCCTTCCTCTGCAGGGGGAGGACTCCTCACACTCTTCCCCTGCTCCAGTGTGGGGTCCCTTCCACGGGAGACAGTCCTTCACGAACTTCTCCAATGTGAGTCCTTCCCACGGGCTGCAGTTCTTCACAAACTGCTCCAGCACGGGTCCCTTCCACAGGGTGCAGTCCTTCAGGAACAGACTGCTCCAGCATGGGTCCCCCACGGGGCCACAAGTCCTGCCAGCAAATCTGCTCCAGCGTGGGCTCCTCTCTCCATGGCTCCACAGGTTCTGCCAGGAGCCTGCTCCAACACGGGCTTCCCATGGGGTCACAGCCTCCTTCGGGCATCCACCTGCTCTGGCGTGGGGTCCTCCATGGGCTGCAGGTGGATATCTGCTCCACCGTGGACGTCCATGGGCTGCAGGGGGACAGCCTGCCTCACCATGGTCTTCAGCACCTCCTCCCCCTCCTTCTTCCCTGACCTTGGTGTCTGCAGAGTTGTTCCTCACATATTCTCACTCCTCTCTCTCTGGTTGCAACTGCTACTCCCCTGTAACTTCTTTTCCCTTTCTTAAATACGTTATCACAGAGGCGCTACCACTGTCTCTGATGGGCTCGGCCTTGGCCAGTGGCGGGTCCGTCTTGGAACCCGCTGGCATTGGCTTTATCAGACATAGGGGAAGCTTCTAGCAGCTTCTCACAGAAGCCACCCCTGTAGCCCCCCCTGTTACCAAAACCTTGCCATGCAAACCCAATACAGCAAGGAAATGCAAAAGCTGTATAATATCATTTCCCTATGGTACTGGATGTCTTTGCTGTCAACTTGGATTTCATCGCATTTTTCTAAATCAACTATTTACAATGAGAAACTATGCTGGTCATATTAAGACGGGAGTGCTGTGCACATTGATGTGTGCTCAGTTACTACAAGAATGTTTCACCCACTGGAACAGATATATCTCTTATTTGCATTCAGGAAGAGCAGCTGTTTCTCATGCATATTGAGACTTACTTTTAACTCTGATAATACTACATTACAACTCTCCAAATATTTGTTTTATTCTTAATGCAAAAATAGCTACCAAAAATATTTGAATTATGAGACACTACTTATACTATAGAAACTATGCTTAAAGAGCCTATGTGTGGGTGGGTGTGTTATTTTAGCTAATATTATGCTTTTAGCTGGTGTTGGTATTAAAGTACTCATTACAATTCATTTAGGGTTTTAAGATGTCCATTCATAAAAAGGTATGTCCTACTGACTGCCATGACAGCTTTGGTAGAACACGTACGGTATAAAAGAGATAGTCAGTGATCCACAGTACTTCGGAAGGCCATGTTTATTTTTCCGAACCAAAGAAGATAGTTACAGTTTTCCTGTGGGACAGAAGCCACACTGGTGTCTAGAATCACACCATCCACTTTCCATGCCACCAAACAAAAGATTTTTGAACAATGATAGTTTGTAGCATACTGATTTCTTCAACATGGAGTTAGCATGGATTTAAGTCTTGACTAGATCTGGGTGGTTTTCTTCCAAGGGCTACTAAAATCCATTAGGATCAAAATCAGAAAGAAATATGGTAGGGGAAAAAAAATTCTTAAATGCTTAGACATTTGTTAAAACTTTTATTTTGAACTCTCAGGATCACAGATTATATTCATCTCCAAGAAAGGATCCTCTTTAAACTGTACCTCAGCACCTATTAGTCTCGCTGTTCTTCAGTGCCACTGTTAACAGAGATTCCACAGCCTCCCTCAGCAAATACATGCCTGTGCTTGGCTGTACTTTCTAACGCATAGTATTTCCTGATGTCTAAGCTCAGTCTTCCTTATCACAGTTACAGGCCATTACTTCTGACCTATCCCCAGTAGACCAAGAAAACAGCCTATTACTTCGTTGTTTGCACAGCCTTCTACATGCTTGAAGATGCTCCTAAGTCTGCTGCTTTCCCTATTTAACAACTTCAGTTCCTTTAACCACCCCAAATAAGAAAAATTTTCTAGGCCTCTGACCTCTCTCATTATTCCTGGCTGAATTCTCTGCCACTTGTCCAGGCCTTGCCTGAAGTGCATCACCCCAGCTTAGGTGACATAGAGTCTGAGTTAAAACATTGCTAAAAGTTAAAGCGTTTGTGCTACGTATGACTCATTTTTATGCCCGCCAGTATAACATCTATTATATTGTTATATAAGTTTTTGCAATGCTATATGACATTGGGGGGAGGACTGCAGTACAATGTCAGAAAACTAAAAACAATGAAAACCAAAATAATTGAAATTGATATTGACAACCTGGAGACAATTGCTGTGAAAAAGACAGGATGACATTTGATGGGAGGAAGTACAACATAGTGCACTTAAACAGGAATGATCAACTATATAAAATACAAAACAAACTGGCTCAGTAGCAGCTCTGCACCATCTTCTAACACATGAAAGATTGCTGCACAGATGGAAAATGGCCCATTACTATCATCTGGATAAATCAAGAAGCAGTAGGCTTCAAATGCAGCAAAGTCTTAGGTGAGACATGTGGGAAAAAATTTTAACAGCAAGTGTAGTGAAACACTGAACTTGATTGTTTGGGGAGGTTATGGAGTCTCTCTCACCAGAGACTTTTGGGAGCAGATTAGACAAACTCCTGTCAAAAATAAGCAAGGTAGTAGACACTACCCCAGTTTGGGGAAGGGGGGGTGGATTAAATGCAGATCCTTCCAGCCCCTTTTTTTGTAACCACATTCCAGATGTTGAAGATCTGCTGTTAATTACACCCCTGCCATTTAAAGTGCTTGTATCCTCCCCTCATTACATGCATAGTTAATATGACTATTCCCTATTCCGTTGCTCAGACCACAGATGAAAATATTGCATATACCCAGACCCAGAACCAACCTCTGGAGAAACCCATGAGATCAATTCTTTCAATTTGATCATAAACTGCTAGTAACTACTGTGACTGTGTTTTTCCCAACCTGCCACACATCTGCTTTGTAGTAGATACCTCTAGGCTGTGTTTCTTGGCTGGTTTGGAGACTGCCATCTAAGGCAATGTGAAAAGCTTTATTAAAGACATGTTATTTATAACTGTCTCTCTCTTCTCTATTCCGTGATGTCACAGGAGATAATTAGGCTGGTTTAGTATGATTTATTCTTTTCAAGAGATGCTTCCCATTCTTGATAAACGAGTCACTTATCTGTATTTCTCTGGGTTCAGAAGTTAAGTTGATCGTTCAGTGATTCTCTGGGTCCTCCTTTTGCCCTCTTGCTTCTCTCCTCTGTTCTCTTTAAAAACCATGATTATGGTTGTCCCTTCCTATCCTCTGGAACCTCATCCACCCTCTGTGCCATCTTGAAGCAGCAGGGACAGCCTCAGCTACCTCGTTAAGTATTCCAGGGTGAGTTTCCTCAGGCCCTGCCAATTCACAAGCATCTTTAACCTGTTTTTTTTGATGCTAGTTAGAGCACTTACCCATCTGTCATCGATGTTCATTGTGTTAGCCATCTGGCCACATTTATCCTGGTTAGTGAAATTGAAGCAAAAAAGGCACTTAAACACTCCAGTTTTCCCAATATCCAATCACAGCTTTGTCTTCTCATTGGGATTTGTTCAGTACTTCCTTTTCTTAGCAATGCAATTTTAGAATGTTTTTTGTTATCTTTCTTTCTCACGTTTGTGTTGACTCCAGCAAGCCCTGGCATTTTCTATTTTATTCCTATGTGCCGTAATAGTATTGGCTTTTTGGTGAGCAAAATAATCCAATCCTTCAGTGTTAAATAGTAACCCAAATCAAATGAAGAAAAAAAAGGAATTTTGGAAAGCTAGATGACCCCAAAACAATGCTTTTAGTAAAACAAGTTAAATAAAAGAGTCCAGGTTAACATTAAGTTATTTTTCAGGTCTATTTGTTTGCTTTGCCAAAAGATAAACAAGTAAACAATAAACAAACAGAGAAATATCAGGCTTTCCCGATGGAGCTTTTTTAAAAAGAACAACAATTTTTTTTGGACCATGAAACTGAGTTACAAGTTGTTCATCTACCTCCAGTGCTACTGGTAACCCTCAGTCCCAAAGCCCAGAGGTTACTAGTACAGAAATCAGTTTCCTTTTCACATATACAGTCGTTCAGGAAAAAAAAATCTGTATACCAGTCCATAAAAACTTGCCTCATACAGCCATGTCAACTGTTGCTTCCTTAGAGTCAAAGCAAGGAGCCTTTTCTGCACATTCAGTTAATATTTGATTTTTTTTTAGCAGTTAATATTTGGATTTTTATGTCTGCAAAGATTCATCATCACAATGCAAACAACTACGCCTGATAAGATGTCACTGGAAGTAAGATTTTGCAACACTGCATCTTTGACCATAGCCAGTTTGTCAGAAACTGGCATGAGGAAGAAGAGTAATACCTCAAAAAACAATGATGTAAGACGTTTTAGAGATAGGAGTTAAGGACCAGTAATTCCTCAGCATTTGAAAGGAAAGTAGGCTCATATATAGACCGTAAGCAGACATGAAGAAGGTCCCTGCCCTTGTTGTGGAAAGCTAAGCAGGCTAAAGGAACAATCAGAGGATTAGGAAGGTTCCTAATGTTTGCCAAGTTCATAAATTTATTGGGTCCCAAAGCATATCTTAGCTCCAATATTAAGTAATCACTGAAGCGGACTGTGTTTGCCTTTGCATCATAAGACTGCTGAAATCTTTGAATCATGACTGAACGCCTCTAAAACATCTGGTTTTGTTTGCCCACAAGCTACTGCTCTTGATAACAGTCATCCCCTGGACTGAAATCAATCAACCTTTAAAACTATACGTTCAAAAGGTGTATTCCATTTTTTAAAAGTTTATAATTCAAATACACTTTTGATGTGGGAACATAGTCAAAGCAATGTGCCCTTATCAATGAAAAAATACTTAGCAACAAACATAGAACAGTTTCTTCTCTAGTATTAATAAGACTTGATTCAGAGGAAATTCAGAGGCACATTCATGCCATCTTTCAGATCCACTCATATTTTCCTTTCCAATGAATAACAATGTAGTTCCCTCACAGCTTCACAAGAATCCTCCTTTGGGTCCTGCTGCATCTCCATCAGTTTGTCCCACCAAAAGGGCAGCAGGGAAGACCCACATTTACTTCTCTGAGTGTCAGGACCCTGACCGTAACACCCTGCCCCTCCAAACCCTGGGGTTTGGCTGCCTCGGGTCAAGGCCAGCTCTGACATGGTGCAGCTGGGTGGCCTTGTAGCAGGCTGCTGTGAAAAGAGCCCTGGGAGAGGCCCCTTGGGGCCTTCCCTACTATCACTCCCAACCTGCATTTAAGCTCAAGTCCTCACCTGTTGTCCCTGCTTGAGCTTCACTGCAGTCTGGCCAGGTACTGGCTGATCTGGACCACTGACTTGCCTCTGGACCTGTTGCATTGCTGGAGACCCACCTGGCGACTAGTGGACCTCTTGGGTGGGCCTGGTCACCACCTCCAGACCTGCTCTGCACTTCTAGTCTGGGTAGCATGTGATGGCACCGCTTCTCAGGGAGGTCATGGCGCTGACTCCTTGCTGTCACCCTCAGGTCCCAGCTCCCTTTCCTCGTGGAGCAGCCTGCTCCCTGACATCAAGCAAAAAGAAATCCTGAAAGCAATTTTTCCCTCTCATTGCATGAGCTTTTTATGGCAAAACTTGGGGATTGTTGAAAGAAGGTCAGAAATTAAGTTGTATTTCTGGGATACCTTGGCAAAATAGGCAGCCTTCCAGGGCAAAAAAACATGAGAAATACGCACACACCTCGTGGAACAGCACTGTCTCTGTGTTTGGCCTAGCTGAACAGCAGCAAAAACAGCCGAGAAATTCACATACTTGGCCATTGCATCTTTACCTGCTGGGAGAAAAGGCCTAGGAAATAGCTGAGGAATCTCTCTCCACAGACAGATCAGGGTTGGGAAGCTGGAGCATGGCCACATATTTCCACCAGCCACACTTAATGGTGTCACACATACGATGCTGAGGTTGCTGAACAATGTAGCTGCAGAAGGAACGGTCACCAAAGAGAAGACCCTGATCTTCAAGCCGCTTTCACTGGCTGATCTCACTGCCCCTAGAAAGTTCTTCAGCTATTTGTGTTTTATCATATGTATCCATATATCTGGCCCCATATCCTTTGCTTTCTCTGCAAAAGGAAAAAAAATGCATCCTTTCCACAGCTACTCACAGCTATTTCTAAGAGACAGATCAGGTGGGGGATGATGGGCAGGCATCACAGTGTCCTTCCCTGTGCTGTTGCTCTTTTTTTTCCCTGACTCAGTGCACTCTCTGCACACACAGGAAGAACAGGCAGAACAGGGCCAAACCTCTTGCCGCCTTTTCTTGGGTTATGGGAGTACATGAGATTTGCCTCCCTTCCATAGTCACACAGAGGTCAGAGAAAGGGGAAAGTCTCTACAAAGGGCTGTGATTTATTTTGCCTCTCACTTGTTTTCTCTCTCTCTAGGCACTGTCTCTCAAAAGAAGGCCAAAGACTTTCTAGGTCTGACTTGGTTTTTTCTGAAGTAACCTTAAGTCTGTAAAATAGCAACTCATCCCACCGCTGTTACTTCACAAATAAACATAGGGGCAGATCACCAGCAAAATGACTTAAGTAGAGAAAAAAAGGGGAAAGTAAATTGTAGATTTACCCAATAGTAAGATTATGTGTGTGCCAGTACAGCGAAAAGGATGTACAACTCCCAGGCAAGGTTATTTTGCGCCTCCTTCCAGATTTGTGTCTAAAACATGAGAGAACACAACAGATGTATGTTACATTGAATAAGTAATATACACATTTAAATCATATTTCTTTGTGTGGTGCAGCAGGGAAAAGTGTCCATTCCTCACTGGTAATTAGAGGGTGCAGCAGATGGTGATGCTTACTGTACTTGGTAAGGTCCATTAAAGGAACCCAGGCTGCCAAGTGATTCTTCATTAGAACAAGCCTCTTAGGGTGTACCTAGGAGCTTTTCCTAGGGTTTAGGAAACATTTTCTTGTATAGTAATATCCTGTTAAAATTATTATTCTCATTCCTACTGAATGGTTTTCCTTCTGGCAACAGGAACATTATTCTAATTATAACACCCAGAGGCACCAAACTGTATGTATACCTGACCAGATACAATCTCTCTCACTACCCGAAAGAGCTTTTAAGTCATGTAGAAGAAAGAAATATTATCATCATTGCACATATCGAAAACAAAGGCATAGAGAGGTTAGATCTTGTTAATATAGCAACGGAGAGCCATAGACAAACTGGGCCATAAACTCAGATCTCAGATTGCTTGAGCCAAATACAAGCAAATTTCTCAACCATTAGCCATTCAGCCTTTTCAGTTTCAGCTCAAGCCACTGTATTTTGATAAATCACCTCTCAAAAACTGCCATACCCTTCCTTGAGAAGATTCTCTTTCATTCCTTTTTTTTTTTTTTTTTTTGTTTTAATGTCATAAGTTCTTTCTGCTCTGGGAGATTACAAAGAGGTACACACAGAGATGTGAAATGAATGGTGGTTACTTCCTGCCATGTTCGTTGCTTGCGATAAATAAGAATTCATGTCAGGGGGTGAAAAATAATCATTTCCCTCTGTATGTGAGTCACCCAATTTACTGCACCATGTATACCTCCATCCTAAATTGAAAGGGGTTAAAAATGAAGAATTTTCAATATTCCTTATGTAGCTGCCATATAAGTTCATAGTGTTTCTCAGGGGTGATGGACACTAGAAATCAACATTAATCTTTCTCCTTTAATCCAGTCATCAGAGCACTCTGCTAATAGGTTTTTTCCCCATAATGGAAGAGGAAAAGAAATTCTACCCTCCCTTTAAATGGTATATGAAATATACCGGGCATAGGTATCACACAATGAGTTCAAGTCAGTACTCCTTCGCTTTGCACTAGAGAACTTTGGTTCAAAACACAAATTCCTTGCTTGTCTTTGCTTCAGCTTCTCCCCAAGTCACACATGCTCCTACATAAGCATTGCATACTGCTTCTCATAACAAATAGTAGGAAAAATCATATCATAAGCCCAGAACCAGATACATTGGCACTTCTGGGCACTTTGCCAGCCACAGCACCAACTCCTGGGGCACACGTGTTGGTGCCTCCTTTTGCCACCTCCCAAGAAACAGAGCCAGTGCAGACGCATTTCTCACCTGGCCTGTGTCAACTGAGTCCACACAGAATTACAGAACTGACATTTGTGGTGCACACATTTCCTGAAAAGTGCCTGAACATGAGCTTAACAAGCCACAGAAAGATGTGTGTGATTATTTGCAAGAGAACTACTGTAGGCGCCTGTACAAAATGGAGCAATACACAAAAATAATGTCCTTGGTACAATAACTCCAAATGTGTCAAAGATTCAAGTGCCAAATATGTGATCAACATTTCAACTACACAAATACATGACCCTCCAGACAGATAAACGTGTCAAATGGTCACAAAGTACATATTTAATGCAACAGAATAGAACATCTTCTGGTAGAAAAGGATTTCTGAGCTAATTAATGTCAAGTCCTAGCTTCTGGACAGTTATGCCAAGCTGGTTATTGTTTGGCAAGGAACATGCCATGGTTGGATTGTTTTGCTGCCTGAATAAAGCTCGTAAGTGATAACTCTGAAACTGAGCTGGACTCATTGCTGGAGAGGCCAAGGATCCTTGGCTAAGTATTAATGCTTAAAGGAAAAGCCAAAACCTATTGAATGAATTTTCAAACTAAAGAAATGGAAAGGTTTGTGTTCTAAAATGGCTGACTATGTAAACACTGAATACACTTCTATATCAGCTGTACAGAAGCTTAAACCAATATTACACTGTATGCTATCAAGTTGCTCTCTGGGATAATTCAGAAAGTATTCCTTGTAAAAGGAATTTCCTCACCTACCTTGCCTGTAATTCAGGTTGAGTTCCTGTATTTTCCATATTTCTGCTGATTTCAAGACTGCTGTCTCTCCAGAGAAACTGCCAAACATAGAGGGTAAGTAAATTACCACAACCACAGCCAGAACCATGAAGAAACCCCAATAAGCACCTCACTCAAAAAAGCATCTCTGAAAAACAAACCAACACACCAAAGCAGCAGATCCTGGTTTATAAAGAACTTACACTGAAAGTTACTATTTAAGGAAAAGGGGAAAAAAGAGAAAAAAAAGTGTTATTTTTAGTTTGCTTCTCTGTACCAAGAAAGGATCAGTCATCTGCTTTGTGGGGATTTTCCTACACAGTAATATGCTTCCATAAAAAAAAGCCTGATTGCTACTTACTTTGCCAAAGTAAAGGTGGACTACAGGCAGTCTTGGAGGTTAAGATTTTGCAGATAGTGCCAGTGCCTGCTCTGAGCAGCGTGCCCAGAGCCAGGAACCTTATGCAGCTCTTCAAGGTGCTTGATGTGACCTTAGGCAAATAACAATCATCTGAGCCACAGAGCAAGTGTGATGTGCTGGGAGACTAGGATATGATTAGGGCATTAAAAACAGAGGCAAAGCTACAACATCGTATGAAAATATGACTGTATACTACGGGGCAACAGTTAATGTCCGCATTTCCTTCTCTGGGTTTTAGGTTCATTGCCTTGCTTTGAGTTAGCACATTGGAAAAGGATCTCTTAAATACAAAGTAAGACATAAACTAGTAACTTTTTATTTTCAATATTCTTGGTTTTGTACACTGAACAGTAAAGTTCTAATTGAATGCTGATGTAAAATCAGAGGGGTCAAATATTACATGGCAGCCAGGATCTTCAGAACACTTCAAATGCTCATTTTTTAAACTTTTGTGCATTTCTTACCTTTGGCTTTGACCATACAATGTAACATTCAAGGCATTGCTGTTTAGCGGAGAGGGGAGGTTCTCTGGAAGGCTGAAGATTTTGAAATACAGTACACCAAACCAAAAACATAAAATTCAACTGCAATGCATTTTAAGCCAAGCTCCTTAACTTAAGACTATAAAAGTGGCTGTACTGGGTAAGACCATAGGTTCATCTAGTCCACCGTGCTTTTTCCTACAAGTGTCATATGAGAGTACTTGAGGAAGGGTGTGAGAGCAGGCTAAGCACAACCAGTTTTTCCCACCCAACCAATTTTTGCTCAGAAGGGTGCTGAGCTAGCTGTAGTTTCTACAGTGGCAGTAATTCTCCACGATTTCCCTTTCATTAATTTGTCCAGTCTCCCCTAGGACACATAGAAACCTCTAGTGTCCTCAGTGGTAGAATTCCACACGTCTCCTGCCTGCTGCGTGAAGAACAAACTCTTCGTGTTTGTCATGATTATGGCTCCTACAACCACCAGATCACAGCCTCTTGTTCCCAGTGATGAAGAGATAAGGAACAGCAGATTCTTCTCTGCCCTCTCCACACTCTTCCTTGTTTCATAAACCTTTGCTACAACTCCCTTCCCCAAACTCATCTCTTTCCCAGAAGAAACCCACTTTATTCAGTCACCTGTGATTTGGAAGCCATTAGAGATATTTGATCATCATTGTTGCCCTCCCTGAAACTTTCTCCATTTCTGCTCTATTCATTTTGGGAAGAGGGGCACAGTATTTAAGCCACAAATGAGCCATGGATTTATACTGAGTCACAACAATAATGTTCTCAGTTTTAGTCTCTGCTGCTTTCCTCATATTTCCAAAAATTTGAATTGCTTTCTGACTGATACCAAGCACTACATTTCATGTTTGCATGGAAATATGAGTCATAACCCCAAGATTTCACTCCTGGGTGATGATGGGAGCTCAGAGCTGATCTTTTCGTATGCACAGTTAGGATTGTTTTTCCCATGTGCATGACTTCATATTTATAATTTTTGAGTTTCAGCTGCCTCTTATTTAATAAGTGTTCTGCTTTGTATGAGTTATCCATTACTGTCTTCCAGAATATTCTTATTTACTGCTGTAATTGTTTCTTTGTATTTAAAAGAAACATAATTTGTTTTTCAATAATAATTGTGCTAGCAGTTTCCACAATACATTATTAACATGTTTTTAATTCAATTACAGAATAAGAAGCAACACTTTGTATTTTGAATTAGAATACTTCAGTTGTTTGGAAACAGAAACATCCTTAAAGCCAAGTTCCAAAAGTTATAAAAATTGTTAATGTTGTCTTCACAATCATAGATAAGAAAATGCCATATGCATTTTGTCACTGCATTTTAGTTTGGAGACTGATATGAATTTTCTGAGACTATCTTTAGGCATGACTACCTGGGAGATAAACAATATGGAACTGATATTCCATTATCTGATATGGAATTAACTGACATGGAATAAGCAGTTAATCAGTGATGAGTGTCCATAGGCATTAAATAATAATACTTACCTTATCAGGTTTTAGACTAAAGTTGAAAGTTGGGTTTCTTTTTGACTTGTTCCCACTCAAAAGATATAAGTAAATTTCATCACAATTAATGTTTATATTTAGAAAAGTAGCAAATACAGTTATCTATATCAAAATAAGTCTGTGATTTTCTCTGATTTGGTCATTTAATAATAAATATTGTTCTTGGGCTATACAGACTTGAAGACACTGAGAAAATAGCTGAAGAGATAGAAATAGATAGAAAACAAAGTGGGCAAAATTTCAACCAGCGCCAAGGTAATTATTGAGCTGTTGTTTTTTGAAAGCTATATTTGTTAGTTGTAAACTAAAACTTCTGGTGCTAATACTCACATGTATTTTAAACATATTAAAAACATATATTACATTACTCCAAGGGAGTGAGACATTAATCCAACCCTGTCTGTATGTCATCTTCCAAAAGAACAATATCAAGGTAACAAAGCATTTCTCCATTTACCTCAGTTAAGCGATGATTCCGCTCAAGACTGAAAAGTCTGGAAATTTTAATTTGCAGAAAAAGCTCAGAAAACCGCTTTTTATTAAGTACAAGTAAAACTGCAATTGCAAGAAACTTCCACTTCTCTGTGTGCTGTGCTGCAGCATGGGGAGAACACATACTCATGCCCTAGGTGTAGATTCCACCTGGTGTTCCTGGACAGAGGACTTCTCTTTGAACCTCCTTTTGACAAGGAAACTTCAGAGACATATCTACATCTGAAATTGAGTCACAAGTGTCCAACTGCTATGTAGAAGGTGATGATAAACTCTGTAAGCCAGCTTTGCTATTCACTCCTTGCTTGTAAATGAGCAAATAGAATAATAGCACCACAAACTAGTGTCTGATAAAGGAAAGGAAAAAGAGTATTTGGCTTCAAGAACCAGAGGAATCTTGCTCAGCTTGATTAAGCTATTTGGGTAAACAGACGGAGGAGGGGGGGTATAAATAAAGCCTACATTAGTATCTTTTTCTAAAGAGCTTGATGAAAGCGCTTTAAATTAACACAGGTCTATCACATAGTTGCGTTCCCAGGTAGTTATGAAGGTAATTGATATCAAGCATTGTAACTCAGAATTTATACTGACATTTCATATGAAATTTGTTTTAACAGGAAGCAAGATCATTTTCAGAAGGGCTCTTTTGCTGAATATTAAACCTCAGAAAGGAATTCATTACCATCAACCTTCAGAAGAGATGTGGAGACCAGTCTTGCTGAGGTGCTGCTGCTATCTCAAGAGTGGAAAAGGCTTTGTTCATTGCTGGGGAAGAGCCTGCTATGCACTTTCAACAGGAAACCGGACACTGGAGTTCTTACTGGAGGGGTCATACTCAGCCCTGAATAGTATCTCTTTACTTGTGGTCAGGAAAACTAGAAAGAAGAAGCTATAAGAAAATTCTCCTCCCTTAGAAGAAAGGCCAGGTATAGCCTTATATGTCTGTGTAACCTGGTATGGGCCATCACACATCAGTTCCTGGGCTTTGAAATGAGGGTGAGGAAGCTGCAGTCCTGAGGACAAGCAGTTGTTGTAGTCACAGGACTGGGAATGCTCTAAGAAGTCCTCCTGAGAGTATGTCTACACAGTAAGTCCTGGCAGATAGGATCTTGTTCAGCCCACACTCCATTATAAAAGACCATATTAACATAAAAGCCCATAAGCGTGGACTTGGGTAGCCAAAAAGTCCCATCCCCTGGGTGTTCATTGGCTCAGCCTCAGAGCTGGACAAGCATGGCCACATGCTTCTTTCTCTTTGAACAATGATGGCAAGAGTGACAGCTCACTGTCAATGGCACACAACATAACCATTCCCACTGAAGCAGGACCCATTATTTCTAATGCATTTGAACGTGGGACCAGAGGTGGCTTGCTCTCTGCTGTTTTAGCACGCAACTGTCTACATATGATCACCCAGACATGTCTGCACCACAGGGGAGAGGACAAAGCATGGGTGCTCCTCGGGACACATGTGAGGGAGGGAGAGCATCTGCTCCTCAAACTTGCAGACAGTTCATGCATGGATGTTTTTATGCTGAGGTGAAGCAGGTTAGCTCAGATCAGTGGCTTTCAGAAGTTTTTTACTCCTTTCTACATTTGTTGTAGGCACATAACTGCCAGTTAATCATGGAACAGACAGAGCAAGATGGTAGGACGAGCTATTTGATTTATGAATTTTTGCTTGACAAACTCTGGCAAAGCCATTTAACCCTTGAAAAGGAAGAGAATTGTGTCCATGAAGTCATATTGATGAAAACAGAGCCTAATCATCATAACATCCTGCAAAGTCAAACACCTTCAAAGTTATAGGCAGTTTGTCTTTATACGTGGCTTCACACTGTTACCCAAAGAAGTTATTAAACAGATTGCAGCTATATTCAACTGAGGTTTATTGAGAGTAGATGATCAAAACAGAGGGAAAGTAAAAAGGAATTTGGGGAAATGCTCTCAAAGACAGAGCACTGAGGGGGCCAAGGGCTCCCCGGGGGCCATGGGGGTTTCCTTGGGTTCATCAGGGCAGGTCCTGGCAGCCGGGGCCCGTCCCATTGCCCCAGCCAGGAGCGGGGCAACCAGGGGACACCGGGGCAGCCCCAGCCCTGGGCACTGGGCACCTCCCTGGGGACGGGGACGGGCCAAGGCCAGGCTGGGATGTGGGCCTGCAGGTGGGCCTGGCTCAGGAGGCCCATGGCCGGACAGGGTAGGGCTGTGGGGAGCTGGAGACCAGCCCTGCTGCAGCATCACTGGGGCAGGGGCTGACAGCCCCGGGGGGCTGACATGGGGTCTTGGGCCATGGGCAGGGTGGGGAGGCCCCAGGTGGATGAGCAGGGACAGGCAGGGCTGGCGGTGCCTCAGGGACACAGCAGACACACGCACAAAGCCCTGGACAAGAGCCTGTCCCGGGTGCCCAGCTGGCCGGGCCAGAGGATCTTTGAAGGATGGGGGCACCTGAAGCTGGGGAGCCCCTCAGCTTCAGCCCCACACTTGCAGTGGTACCAATCCCACTGTCACTTATACCTGTCCTGCATCTTCAACCGCTTGTGCCAACTGCTCACACTCAGCCTGTCCATTTTGGGCTGGGGGCTGCGTCATTCATTGCCACATTCAAACCTCTCTTCTTCAGCTCTGCACTGACTACTCTATCCCTTTCCATGTCTCACTTATCCCTTCTCATACACAGCAAGAGATATAACACCTGCTTCAGCCTATATGGAAACAGCTTCTGAAATTTCCAGCTTAGTCCTGTTCCTATTGCATACTACACTGCAATAATATCCGTGCTTTCCTTTATTGCTACTTTCAGCTAACTGAGCTATATGGAAGTGTGGTAGATCACCTCCAGATGCTCTGCTCAATTTTAAGTAAAAGAAGATCATACTTTTCCCCAGGGCAAGTTTATCTGACATCAGACGTGGTCATTCCCTCCTTTGTTAGGCTCTAATTTTACATCTAAACTAGTTCGTGGGTTTGTGTGCACTTTAAAGCACCTTTCGGACACCAGTGACAACCCTCAACTGGCCCCTTCAGCCAAAGGGCTTCAGGTAGTGGTAACTTTTCCATAATAAGTAATTTCCTACAGTGAAGTTTTTCATTGTATCATGTCCTGCCAAAAGACAGTTGGGAATGCCCTTCTCAGTTGTTTTTAAAAAGCTAGAGGCAGAGATAACCTCACATAGGTAGGGCCAGGCTCTGAGGCTGGCGAGCGTGGGGAGGCTGTGGCTGGCTGTGACTGCTGATGCACACGCAGGGCTTCATCTTCTGGCCTGCTGGGACCCACCCTGCCAAAATCCTTGTGACAGCTGAAGCAGTAAAGCAGTGCTTAAGCAAGAATAGGAGCAGTGAAGCTGTGGCCTGTGTTGGGATCACTCGCTTTGCTTCCAGCTTAGGAAAAGGGACATGTCAGCTGACCCTTAAACAAAAGCTACAAGCCTGGGAGCTTTAACTATCTATCTGGCCTGCTTGTTTACAAAATTTTAGGGTCATTTCACACAATTCCTCTGTCAACGCGGTAAATCCCACACGGAATGGCAGATGACATTTTAAATACTCCAGAACTGTAGCAGGCAAACTTTATGTGCATTATGAAAATTTTGCTTCCTTTCCTGATGAACATTTTCCTAATGATGTTCTTGCAATGTAGATATAGTTTTATTTTACCAGGACAATTGAGCCTATATTCCCCATGCAGTGATACACTACAACAAAGAAAAGCCCCAACAGACCTCTCTTCTCCCTAGGTGCACTTTATAAATGATCCGTCACAGAGAATGAGTTGCAGCCACTTTTCAGATATGCTCATACGTTCCTTTATCTCTTCTCAAGTCGTGTTTTAAAGAGTTGAGGAAAGCATAAAGATGTTTGAGTCACATTATTATGCTGTGCTGTTTTATAGCACATTGTGCGCAAGGCTCCACAAATAGGATGTAACTGGAAAGTCTGGTCTCTTTACTGGCCTCCCACAGCACTACGGGAAATCAAAAGAAAGCTTAGCAAAGCTTGAAAAAAGTTTTTATTGTTGCCTTTAGAACATCCTTCTAAATTAAGAGCATTTTAATTCAATTTTAATGCTGGAAGAACAAGATCTGCATTGTTCACTTCTGCTCGTTAAAGTAAATAAGAACTCATTCTGGGGGAAGAAGATGCAGAATGACTGTCCTTCCTGTGCCATCAGTCCTTCTACTCATTCATTACACACCTTTCAAAGTTGAGAGAGACTGAGGCAAGCGAGTACCAGCAGCAGTTCTTTCACTGTGCTGGCATGACTCACTCACCAAGCCTTACCCCATACCTGCAGCAGTGGCCCTGTAGGAAAATAGCAAGTCATCAGTCTGTGAAAGAATATATAGCACTGCATAGACATGAGGAAAGAAAGGTTGTGTAACGTCCACTGCTATAGTTTGGGAAACACTGTTTCACACAGAAATGCAGTACATGGATGCTTAGGGCAGTGCTGAGCTGAGCCAGAGTCCCCACGGTCACTGCAGGTGTTACCCCCAAATGGGCAGGTCATGCAGAGCCACTCTGCACCCGGGGTCCATTACTTAAAAAATTAAATGCTGCTTTTTTCATCTGTTCAAGATGCCTCCTTTGCTCCTTTTCACTTGCCTGCGTAGAGAACAGATATTTATGAGCAGGTAGTTAAAGTTATTTGATGAAGTCTGCCTTGGGAGGGCAGGAAATTCTCTACAAGACAGTAAAAATCCTATGGCTCAATGTCCATGTCCCTTACTCTGATTATACAGTCCTGAAAGAGATTGCTATAGCTTGGTGCATCCTTTGCATTTCCAATTCCTTTTATAGAACCCCTGCAGCTGAAGGTAAAGGGATGTAAATGAAAAATAAGTAGCATGCTAGAGAAGCCAAAGGTTGGTTTCTGGAATTTTCCCAGGGCTCACGTGTATATTGGGTAAGACTTCCTTTTTCTGATGGACAACACATCCAATTGCAATTGCATAGAAAAAAATCCCAGGCATAGACACAAGGGTATTACGTCAACCAGATTCCATTACCCTTTATCGTTCTGTCATAAGGGTGGACAATGATTTCATCTTACTGACAGGAGGAAAGTAAGACTGTTGCGTGACCATAACCACAACAGTCTTTTTAGTCTATTCCTTGTCCCCAGTTCATTGCCTTTCAAGATATGATTTTAGCCCTTTGGTCACGCGGCCTACTTATTCAGATTTCCTCTCCCCACTTTTTGTGCTGTCATGTGTATACGTCAGACATACATTCCTCACAAACCCATTGCGCTGTTCAATCAGGCAAGGAAGAGAAAATGCCAGCACTCTTTGGGGAGATTTTGGGGATGGGTGAAAAAAGGTCACAGGCACAGCATAGGATCAGCAAAGAGCAGAGGATCATCACGGAGTTTGTGCTGTCAGCCTGCAATCAGACGCTTTGTCTCAGCACTCATTCGTCATACGTAAAGCCTCCTAAACTAACGGCATCACTCCAAAAAGATAGGAGAATCTGTGATTCTAAACATAACATAGCTGTGCCTTTTTTTGGTATTAAAATAATTTCTATTTATTGCCATCCTCATTTTATCTGCTTTCTTCTCCACACTAGTGCTTGTGCAAAATCAACACTGAACAACAAAGAATCTTTTTTTTGACCCTACAAAAATGACAACACATTATAACTGTTGTAGAGGCATTCTATAAAAGCTCGCTACAGCTACAATAATTTTGCAAAAAAGCTCTTCTGAGTTAAAAAGAATGAAAAGTCAATACATATTTGAATTGCAAGTTCTTCAGTTCATGTTTAATTTTATATTTAAAGTGACACATATGATTTTATATTGGTTTTATTAAAAATTTCTGGAGAAAAATAATTAGTAAAAATAATCAAACAATATCAACTTAGTGATTCATTTTTTATTCAACTAAGATGCATCAAATGCATTAAAAACTGTTATATAGGTATGTATTTTTGGTTCAGAACAATTTGCTTTTCTGTTTATCTTACGGTAAACTCCTCTATGCTGAGTCATCAAACTATGTTTTGATGTATAAGAAAATATATTAGTATAGAAGATTTACTTCTGGGAGCTAGGAGAATATTGCCTTCTACTTTACAGAGATATTAAGTTCTCTTGTGTATCACAGTAAACTATAAAATAAAATGTTATTCTGATATTAAAAATACTATGGACTTCTACTCATACACACACCGGGTAAGAGAACATGAAGGTCTTACTCGATACTCAGAAGAGCTGTGCACACCTGCTCCAATAATGTGAATTGCAAAGAAACTCTAGATATACATTTATGTAGCTATGTTAGTTAGTTTGCCAGGCACTAAGCAGAGCTGGCTTCATGGCCATGAACTGTGGGGATGTGAAGGAAATGGAAAAACAATTAACTGGTTTTCAGCAAGAACACTTAGACTTGGAAAGAGTTAACTATGCCATCTTCTTTTTAAGTTCTGCCATTAGGAAAAAAGGAAAAGGTAAAAGTGATAGACACAGAGTTGTGCATAAAAATGGCACAATTGTTCTTACAATTTTTAGCAAACTTTGAGAGTAGAAGATGAAGGAAAGAGAACAGAAACATTTTCACACAAGCATTTGCCGATTCTGCCTCCCCCAAACATTTGGAAGTCAAGCTGCACCTTCAAAATGTCCAGTTAGGATCTTGCTTCATTTAACTTCTGTTCAATCAAAGCAATGGTTTCAGAAGTCTGATCCCACTGAGGAAAAGATAGTTTATAAAAAGTTAATGCAATTAAAAATATTAACACAATAATAGTATTAAGGAAAAACAAAAATCCCAGAAAAATAACAGTCCAAAAACATAGCCAGCAGCAGCCAGAAAGAAGCTAGCTGGCCTCCAGGAAGGAGACAGGGACAGAGAAACAAATCCTAGTGACTAAGAAAGACTCACTGACACGTTCACAGAGTCCATGCCAACAGGCTAATTTTGGCCTGGGACCCCTAAGGGGTCCTGCCCAGCTGAAAAGGTGCAGGCTTCCACAGACTGTTGGGGAAGGCACAGCCTGGCCAATGCAGCCATCTCACATGGGATGAATCTGGGTCCTCTCACTGCTGGGGGGGTAAAAAAACCAGCGGGGCTGCCACCCATACGGCATCCCTTCGCTGCCTCTATTCCTCACCACTGCAGTGGCTGCAGATTTTTGGAGCCAGTTATCTGAGCAATAAAAGGGGATGCTGAGGCTCTTCCAGGCCTTTTGCTGCCAGGTCCTGACCATCCTGACTATCTTTTCCTCTTAAAAGCACTGGTGGAGTTCCCATCTTCCCTCCCTCTCCCTCCCTCTCTCACATGCTATATCTCTGTAATGGTAATTCCCATAAAATACCAGGGACTTAACTTTTGTATGTGACAGAATATTTGGTCTTTCATTAGTTATAAATCCCCAAATCAGTTTATAAAACTAAGCATAAAAGTGTTGATTTCCTTGACGGAGGGTCATGAAAAGGTATTTTATCAGTACCAGGAAGGAAAAAAAAGACATATGGAGAAAATCTAGCATGAGTGCATATTGCTGGCTAATAGTCATTTGAAATGGTAACTGCACACTGGAGAGATAACTTTTTAACTTTTAAGAGTACTGAATCACAAGCAGAGATTTCATATAATTTCTTTCATATAATTTCTAAAGTGGATTAGCAGCGCAAAGTCTAGTTGGAGGCCAGTGACTAGCAGTGTACCTCAGGGGTCAATACTGGGTCCAATCCTGTTCAAAATCTTCATTAATGATTGAGATGATGGGGCAGAGTACACTCTCAGAAGATGTGCTTGTTACAAAACTGAGAGGAATGGCTGATACACTGGAGGGTCATGCTGCCATCCAGGGGCACCTCAACAGGCTGGAGAAGTGGGCTGACAGGAACCTCATGAAGTTCAACAAGGGGAAGTGCAAAATCCTGCTTCTGGGGAGGAACAACCCCATGCACCAGTACATGCTGGGGGTCACCTGGCCGGAAACCATCTTGGCAGAAAAGGACCTGGGGGTTCTGGTGGACACCAAGTTGAACATAAGCCAGCAATGTGCCCTTGCAGCAAAGGCAGCCAACGGTATCCTCAGGTGCATTAGACAAAATATTGCCAGCAGGTCAAGGGAGGTGATCCTTTCCTTCTACTCAGCACTGGTGAGGCCACACCTGGAGAACTGTGTCCGGTTCTGGTCTCTTCAGTATGAGAGATGGGCCACAGTGATGACTGAGGAACTGGAGCATCTCTCCTCTTTCATGAGGAAAGGCTGACAGAGCTGGGACTCCTCAGCCTAGAGAAGAGAAGGCTCAGGGGAATCTCATCAATGTATACAAATAGCTGAAGGTAGGATGCAGACAAGACGGAGCCAGGCTCTTTCCAGTGGTGCCCAGTGACAGGACCAGAGGCAATGGGCACAAACTGAAACACAGGAGGTTCCCTCTGAAGATCAGGAAACATTTTTTACTGTGAGAGTGACTGAGCACTGGCACAGGTTGTCCAGGGAGGTTGTGGAGTTGCCATCCTTGAAGAAAAAAAACCATCTAGATGTGGTCCTGGGCAACTGGCACTAGGTGGCCCTGCTTGAGCAGAGGCATTGGAAAAAATGATCTCCAGAGGTCCCTTCCAACTTCAACCATTCCGCAGTTCTTTTGTGAGAGATATTTCTAACAAAATCAGACATTTTTTCCAGCTGCTGTGTTTTTATGCAGCAAAAACAGATGAAACATGTAACTGGCAGTTCAAATGTATTTCTTCATTGAAAAGTTTGTCTGTGGACAGACTGTGATTTGGTGAAAGAAGTCCAAGGTGTAAAAAAAAAAATCCTCCCAACAGATTATATTGAAGTGGGAGATTGGTTTGGGAGTATGTGTCTTGGAAACTACAGCAGTCAATGGATGGTACCTATTTCATGAAGAAACAAAGCAAGAGGTATTAAAAACTATTACAGTAACAAGACTTTGATTTGTCCGATTAAAAAAGATCAAATTACTAAACAAAAATTAAACATGTCTCTTATAATGTCTATTAGCCCTTTGCACATCTCCAAGAATGCAAGATTTTGCTGGAAGACCAACCCTGCCCTTTGATAGTGACTCATTACAATATGCTGCAAAGTTCTGCTGCAAGAATATGCTGCTATAACATGACCTTCTTCCTGTTAAATAATGCCAAGACTGAAGTAATGTGCTTGTTCGAACTTCTAAACGAATCAAATACAAGTACATTTTCCTAATTCTGATATTATCTTACAAGAGAGAGAGAGCTCACGTAACCAAGAACTTTACCACAACAGTGCTCTGTGGTATATTGTAATACAGCCTCATTATTAGAGGATCAGGAGTATGAACTTGCATAGTAAATTCTGACATTTAAAAAAAATTTCCAAATCAAATGTCTGAAACGTTCTGGAAAACAAATTCAGCTGTTTTCCACAAGATGATAGCTGACCCCTCACAGAATTGTTCCATCTCAGATTTTTCTCAGTTCTATTCTTTAATAGCATCAAATGGCACCAGCTCACAGCCACTCTGTGAAAGCTTTAAGCCTGAAAGCCCTTCTTTCTGACACGATTTCTCTGGACTCTGTGCAGGTGCTTGGAATTATGCCATCTGAAATGAAATCTAAATCAGAACTAGTCCAAGCAACCACCTAGTTCCAGCAAATATGGTTTTTCCAATCCAGTGAGTTAGCAATGCAAATGCACAGTGAAAAAAAAAAAAAAAATTTGTTTGTTTGTTTGCTTGTCTGTTTAAAAAAGAAGTCAATCTGTGAAAAATGTAATCTTTTAAATTTCCTCAGTTATGTGGGATCCTGGCCAATAGAAAAGATTTAAACTTACTCAAAACTTTTTGCTCTTTAGAACTGTTGAAAGACAAAACTCCTAAAATTGATCTTTCCACCTTGCTTCCTATGACCCATGGCTTCCCTTCCCCCCAGCAGCACTATTTTAATAGCAAGGCTGTCTTCAGCAAGTCAAATTCTAAACCATCATCTCAGGTTAGCAGCAACTTACCCCACCAGCATATTCATAGATTTAAATAGAAATTTGCATGAAGTAGGTCATTATTTCTTTCATGTAGAAATATCAAAATACAGCTCACTGAAATTTTCTCAAGATTACTCTCAAGTAAGATTTTAAAATGAGCCCAACTAAGCATTGCCCTTCTGGGACTAAACTCCATTCGGTAATAACACTCCTGAAATCAGTTTGTTGAACACAATGCCTTACAGAAACAGATAACTTTTTTCTTTTTTTGAACTACTTCATACACACGTTTTAACTCGCACATTCCCCAGCACAACACTATTTCATCTTTCTCCAGGTAGCAGAGTATAGGTTTTCACATTTTGTTCCTCTGGCGTCTTCTTAAACAAGCCAGCTGAGTAAGTGGTGCCTATAACCCAAGTGATGTGTTACTGCTCTGAACGCTGAAATGAGTGGGTTTGGGCAGGGAGGAGTAGGGTTGTTACAGTCGCTCTATTTTGTTTGGTTTTGTCTCCTGCTGAGCGCACTCAGCACAATATTGGTTCTGTATGCTTAAGAACAGCATGCTGGAGTACAAGAGGAATAAAATAACAAGCCTTTTGAAATACTGGAGAATATTTCTAGCCTGCAGCAGAGGCCAGTGTCAGGCAGAGGATTTCAGTGTAGTTTTTGTACTTTTCAGTCCCTTGCCACATTTCCTCCTTCAGATGCAAAATTCACTGCAGATTCAGTACATTTCCCTTCACCTAACATGTTGCCCAGGAGCAGGACAGGACTCTACTCCATCGAGCTTTTGGCCACCACCACCTCTCTCCTCTGAGCACTTGCTCTAATCCAGAGGCAAAACAGTATACATTGCTGGATACATCCCAAAATCTAATTAGTTTAAAATACACATTTATAATTTCTTCCGTTCAGTTTCCTTTATATTTGCATCAACATAAGGAGTGTTCAAGCAGCTACTATACATATATTGAAGAGCATATCATTGCAATGACACTAGGCCAAGGCTGAGTGTTACCAAACCATGGTTCTAGCAAATATGTGCAACATCTCCTTCTTATTTGTGCTTAAATTAAAAGGTAGTAGACATAAGTAAGAGGTGAAAAAGTAGCTCAGTTATCTGACATTTAAAACCCTGTGCATGCGTTGCATGAAAGCCATTCTGCTGCCCATTTAGAGAGAACTTTTTAGAGGTAATTATTCCACACACTCTGCCACATTATTCCTCCCTTAGGGCTCTTCAAAACACAAGTGTTGCTGTTCTTGATGCCAGCCCTAGGGCTTCAGGAGATGTTGTCTCTACAGAAAGGAGCTGTGGTCTATGTGCTGGAGTGTGTGAGTGGAAGGCCCATTAGTTCCTAGGAGAAAATTTCACAGTGTTACTGGCATCAACAAATGGAAAAGCAGGATACTTTTGGTTGTCTTTTTTTCAGTCTCTATCAACAATACATGGGAATTAATGCAAAAGGATCAACCAGTATTTCCTTTGAGAGAGCACTCACAAGTTATTGATTTGCTTCTACTTCCAATCTGCTTGTAGTTTTCCTAAAAAAGTAATGCATGAGAGGTTAAAGTGAATAAAAATAGCCAGAGGCAGATTCTCCTCAGCAGCAGGAAAAAGAGCAAAAGATGAGAAGCTTGAAAGCCCCAGAAGCCAGAGAAGGGAGGGGTGTCAGGTGGAGATACAGAGAGAAGGGCAGGCGGTGCCAGGACCTGCGCAGCAATTGGGAACATGGGTGGAGGAAGGTGGTCAGCACAGGCAGTCAGCCGGGTTGGGCAGGGAGAAGAATCGAAACCTGTAGAAAGGGCAAACTGGAGCAATTACTACTTGATCAAATCACAACCCTGGGAAAGCCGAGAGCAAGGTGTTACAGCTAAACGCAGCTGGCGAATGGGATAGAGCAATAAGCTAGATGGTCAGAGAAGATGGCACGGATGACAGATAGCAGGGAGAGGAAGAGACGACCAGAAAAGGGCTGTTTTTCTCTGCAAGCAGGAGGCAGAGAGATATAGAAGAGCTGTAGATTTGGATCATAATGGAGATTTGGAAATAGTGCAGCAGTAGGTTAAATCTGCCATACACATTATAGAAGCGTTCACCAAAGGGCACTTGCACAAGTTTTTTAATTTGTGAGTAGTCAGGCTTATTTCACCCTTAGCTGCTAAGATGGATATTTTGAACTTGCAGTCTGAATAACTGACTAAGCATTTCCAGATTTGGTCATTAAAGCAGATCATGCTTCTTAGCTTCTTGAATGCTATTACATTAAGTGGATTACTAGGGAAATAAATGTGGAAGCATTTCTGCAGACATAAATATCTCTAAAATGTGGAGATAGGCTTTTGAAAAGTTTGCAGCTTGCCTTAATTCAAACATGTTGTGTGATGCCATTGACATCACACGTTGTAGGTGGTACAAAAATAATACTAATATGAAGGCAATGCCAATATTATCCTCATCAACGCAAATCCTCAAAGGCACTAAGTTTCCCTGTACACTAATCCAGATGTTACTCAGTTATTAGTTAAGGCAGCTGATGTTTCATCTAGGTTGGTGAAAGCCTGTCTGTATAGTGCCAGAAGAGTTTTTGATTATCAGATGGTTGGTAAGTGTGTAACATTCATTAAATAAATACACTTTGTAATTAGTTAGTACCCCTGCTGTCAATAACGCACTATATCGGTGTGGGCTTTTCATAAGATTTTCTGGGTCATATGTGCCTCAGCAACAGAAAAATCCTTGATCATTTTAGCTAGAAGGACAAATGAGCAGTTTGTTACAGGAAAAGTACACTCATGGACTCTATAGACAACCTCGTTAATTGTGCAACTTCTCCAACAAAGCACTAATAGCCCAAACCCCAACTGAGCAGAGACTATGTAAGTGAAGACAGCAGCTCCACTAGTCAGTAGCAGCAGTAGATTTGTAACTACTAATACAACCCTGTTACTATCTAGTTATAATTGTGAAGCAACAGGCAATAAACTCCCCAGAAAAAAACTTAAGTATGCTATTGACAGATAAATTCTAGCAGAAAGTTTGTCTGAAACAAATAAGGAAGAATGGAGAAATATTTTTTCATCATTGTTTTCCTGCTACTTTAAATGTACCATCCTTGTTTATAAGTGCCATTTCCAGAGGAAGAAGTGTATGTTATTTCAAACTTATTTTGTGAGCTAGGCAGACAGCGGGGAAATAAAATTGTAATAAGTAAACTCACTCAGAAATTCATAATTGAAGCTTTTCAAAAGCATGACTAAAAGCAAGTTATAGCATTTTCTCTAACTGGAAACTGATGGAAGCTTATGAAACACATAAGCTAAATTGGGGAAAGTCCATGAGATTTGCTGCAGGCTTTGTTTCCCCATTCATTGTGCTGTCACAGAAAGTGCTAAAGCTTCCTTCAACACAATGAGTAAGCAGAAGAAGAACAAAGGATTCAGGATTAATAACCAGATAGTTTATTGTATTTTTGTGATTCAGGAGCATCTTTATGTCTAAAAAGGGGTTGTTCCATTGTTTGGTGTGGCCTGAAAAACTGATGAGAGAGCTTTTATTCTGTAAATTTCCATATGTTTTTTAGTCTGCCCTTTTCAGGAATTCATTTGCTGCTTACATTCATTTGTGTTTCAATCACTCATTCATATACTATAGAGCATTATCATTCTCTCCCCACCCTCAAAGGATTGCCTTGTACAGCTAATGCAACTGATACTTCAGTCTGAGGGGATAAACTCTATCTCAGACTTCCTATTGTTTTGTGGTTGATTTGATTTTATCTCAAACTACAGCCATATCAAGCAATATTTTGTCATCTGTTTGACAGGTCTATTGCTGGGATTTTTTTTCCTTCTTCATTGTTTAGACTGGGCTTATATTAGACCACTATTTATTTTCATTTCCTAACTAGTGTTCAGCTGACCCAGAGTCATGTTATAGATGTGACAGGAGTTATATTTATTTTTTCCTCATCTAGGCTGTAACTAATTTAAAGTGATAATATTGGTGCCAATCAAAGACACCATTGATAATATTTTAGTAATAAATATTCATAATTAACTTACTGCATAACTTGACTTCGGATGTAATTAAATTGGCTTAACTTTTAACATATGATTCAGCCTGTTTATACCGAATACTTGCAGTCAGTTGAGTTTCTAGTAAATAAGAGACAACCAACCAAAGTGGAGCCCCACTAAAATTCTAAGCTTTTGTATTAAAAATGGGGAACACCCCAGTTAGGCACACAACTTAGTAAAAAATAAATTTTAATTCATTCTGAAGCCCACACATTCTAAGAAAATGAATCAGTATGCTAAATTACTGCTGAAGGATGAGGCTGCTCTTCTGAAGCATCTTTAGAGACAATAAGTTGTAGTTTCTTGTTCATAAGCATACATAGTCATTCTCATTCAGCACAGCAGAGTTTTCCCTAACTTGCGTGAAGAGAAAAAATCACAATAAGGCTAATTTTATTTTAATCTTATTCAGTTCTTCTTGACATGCTTGTACCTCTTCTTGTATCCTGTCTAATAGAACAGCAGTTTATAACAGTGTGCTGCAATTGTGCAAATTTACAGAATTTAGGAGGAGACTCTTCAGCCATTCAAGTGAGAGATATCACCCTATTCTCCGCACTTTCTAAAATATATCAGACCTAAATACTCTAGAAGTTCACAAGAGATGTTTTGACTCAAGAGTTTTAGGACACATTCTTATTGTAAACAAACTGAAAAGGATGAAAGTACAGTTGAGGGAGTTCTTGTTTATCTGTGTTTGATGGCATTGTGATATAGTGATGAAAGCAAGTCTTATTTGTTTGACTTAATGAATTTTCACAGTTCTTTTTCACATTACATTGTCATCAGTGCATCTTTATGTTGCTACTGTCTCTCTAATCTGCCCTGTTTTTCCTTGAAGGCAATGAGGTTTTTTTGGTGATTAGTCTCCATGAGAAATAAAAAGGTTTGAAATACACTTTATTATACTGGTTTATGAAGAAGGAAAGGGATTATTTTAAATAAGGATTGGCAAGATAAGAACACTCTTGATAATCACACCTATCATGCAACTACTCTAAGTCTTCTTGGTCTTTATAGTGAGATGATATATATATATCTCCCAAGCTACGACTGAACTTTGCATCTCAAGGTATAACTTACAATAAACTTTAAAACAAATATGATCACTTTTAGAAGTAAGAAAGTCCCAGCAAATATCACTTTTCAAAGTGATATTTCAAAGCTTAGCATCCTGAGGAGATTTATTTTATATTGAAAAATATGCTTTAGTTTAAAGTGGCCACAGCAAAAATGTTATTGATTGTATTTCACTTTGCAAAATGTAACTAAAATAGAACAGAAAATCTGAATTCTGTTTCACAGTGGTTTCAATAAATGTAAAGAGCCACATGAGATAAATTTACCCACTAACTCTATTGTTTGCTTACTGAAAGTGCAGTACTCCAGAGAGATCTTTAAGAATACAAATGCTGACATAGATCATTTTTTTGCCCCATCCAATGACATCCCTCATTTTAAATAAATAAATAGGTAAATATTTAGCAGTATTAAAATAAATGAATTCTTTATTTGGAAAAGGATGCACGGGGGGATAACTGTTAACCACTACCTGATAAAGGTGATCAAAAACATTCCTGTATTGCGGTCAGATTTGGCTTATCATTTCAGCTGAAAATTGTGTATATTTTTAGTGGAAAAGGCATAAGAAAAGAAAAGGGAGAAGGAAGAGATTGGAAAGGAAACATTTGACTTCTGAAAATTCAACATGTTCCAAAGGCATTTCAGCTTTTTGTTGCAAAATATCTGTTTTCCATTGGAATTATTAAAAAGGATACCATAATACATAAATGAATAATTTTCTTTCAGGTCAAATAAGTCTGTCTAAAGGCAGACTCTCAAAATCACCTACCTGCCTATGCATTCATATTTTGGTTGCAGAACCAACCAATTTATTGTTTCTGCAATTTTACCCACAATGGATTTCACCCACCAGAATGCGTGACAAAAGACAAAGAACTTTATCACTGCATATCCAAATAGAGCTTGCCTGTAAAACCTGGGATTTGCCTCCCCACTTTTATGCGTGCTTGTCATCTAAAGGATTTTGAGGAACCATGGATGAAAAATCTACAGAAGCACTGGCTTAGCACAGAAATTCAGCTGAGTGCCAGAGTGGGTTAGCTCTGCACACATCCAAGGGGTATCACAGCACAGCACAGGAGAGCATTGCCCATGGATTTTGGCTAGTTTTCCTCCTTTGGTATATCATTCCTGGCCTCCACTACATGCAGTTAGGGACTTTTCTGATTCCAGCATGGCTCTTCCCAAGGTGCAGGAAGTACAGTGCTATCAGGTTTGATATGTATGGACCCCTAAGAAAGATAAAAGACCAGAGAAGAGTGGGAATTTACTTAAAATTCATGTAATGATGTGAGCCAGCGACAGTTAAAATCTATGGTTAAGCATCTGGGTTACTTAGCTTGGTGGCCAAACCCCTAACTCCATGGGTTCTGCAGCTCCAAAGCTAGTTCAGTCTAAAGGGTAGCAGAACAGGAACCCATCTGAATACAGACTGTTGTGCAGGCAGGGCACATTTGGACTGTGAATGTTAAGCTAGAATACACTATCTAATGGAAAAAAAATCCATCATTTGCTGTCAAAATTAAGGGACAAGCATACAGCAAGAAATAAAGAGTAAAATTGCCTGGTGAGCTAAACAAAGTTTGTTTCGTTTTAAATAACAGTAATAAAAATGTCACAGGTGAGGGAGATATAATTTTTGTCCACATTTTGGAACACAATCTGTTCAATCAAAAATTAAGACGTCTGTTCTCTTACTGCTATTTCCATCTTTGAACCTCGCTGCCCCTTTATAAATCAGCCAGAGAAGAGAAAAAAACATAGTAACATAATTTTTTCTTTCTTTGTCAGAATCTGTTAGCTTTATGACTGTGTCAAATCTTGCCATTTAGGATCTGGGGGTTTTTATATATATTTAGTACATGTGTTTGATGCTTTTGTGTGAAACTGTTTTCATTTTGTGCTGTCTAGTATAATATCTGGAGTCATGCATCAGTTGTTGTTGTGAACAAAGATTTACTGGGGAATGCTCAAATAAGGAAAGGCTGTCATGTTGCAGTGACAAATCTAATGTGTGAAGCAATCATGTTCCTGTAAAAATAAAGATTTATGTAGATATAATATCTTTATTTACAGCAATTATATTGAAAGCTATTTCAGGACAGCTGCCATCCAAAGAGCCTTTTCCTGTTCTCTCACTTCATGGGAATGATTGTACTTTTCTTTTAAAAGAATCTTAATATTATTTTTTTTATTTATTTTAATTTTTATCTCAAATACACATGAATACACACACTCTGAGTCATGTTCAGACAAAGTTCTGCCCAACTTTCTCTGCCTTATTAACAAAGAAATCCAAGTGTTTCTGATGATAGGCTTGAACCACTTGTGCCAAACCAGTTGGAAACATAAAGGAGAGAGAGCTGGCCAGTACTGAGGCTGTCTAAAGAATGCCCAAAGGTCTGGTAAGGAGTTTAGAGAGTTTAGATCAGTTGGAATCAGTCTATTAACTCCTTTGGAGGCTGAATTAGGTTTATGAGAAAAATTCATTTCCACCCTAAACAAGTCTGCCTGTTGCAGAAATGATCATTATTCTTTAGTGATTTACAAGAAAGCATACTGATGGATAGCAGTTCAAATATTCTCCTGATATAAAAGTTGAGTAAGTTTTTTCTTTTCGAGATGAACAGTTAATTACATTTGAATAATTGGACCATATGTGCTGAACTATAGGAATATTTGATTGCAGAGCTGATCGGGACCTTCCATTTCTGAATGCAGACAACTGAAGTGCACTGGTTCACAAGAGGATGCAACTGCACTAAACATTAGTTGATGTTTCTAAGGAAGCAACTCATTTCTTTTCTGCAAAATGTGAGAGATTTTTGTCTGGGGAATATATATAGCAAGGGAAATATGCCAGAACAAAAAAGGCCGATCCACTGTAACCTATTCTTTATCATCCACCAGCTCTTTCAGCCAATTTATCAACTGTTGTTCATAGAAGATTGTTTTCCCTCATAGAAGATTGTTTTTCCTCAAATGAAGAAGACCTCTTTTCAAGCATTTGGTTCATCATTGTTTCATTCTTCCAGCATTTTTGTTCTGTTAAACTGTACATTTTAGCCTCCGGGTTGCACAAATTTTCGTATGTTCAATAAACCAAAACAATCTAAGTTATTACTCTTGGATTACACAGTTTTGAGACCACAATGTTGCTATTGTGTCTTACCCTGGGAAATAATGGGATTTTTGTACATTCAACACAGCAATAGACAACTGTGTTCACAAGAGAGCTACACTTACAACGGCCACTTAGGCTTTCAAGCTGATGTTACTGCTCTGCTGGGTCTGAACCTTTGAAATCAAAACATATTTAGCAGTGTCCAGATCTGATTGTGTAAACTACGAAAATGAAAAAACAATCTGTGATGCACTCAGCCACAGTATGACTGCAAAAATCTCAGAAGAGAATAGATAGAAAAGAAATAAAAGGAAAAAAAAATGAGGAGGAAAAAAATAATGCCTTAAACAGGCTTTACTGGCCATTAAACTTGAGGTGAGCCGTTTATAGACACACAGATTCTCATGGGTGAGTGATATGCACCTTCTTTACATCCTGTAGCTAGAGCTGCTAATAGACACCCAGCACACCTCTAAATCTAAAAGGCTTTGTGGTAATCCCATGAGGATCCCTCACCTCCTGTCTCAGAAATTTTCTCCATCTCATATTGCATTTTATTTTGCTGTAACGTCTATTTTAAAATCAAGTAACAGCGCTTGTGTTTAACTGGATTGATCCTCTGGGTAGTATATGTGTAACAAATCACTAAGAACCTGTGGGATTATTTTAGCAACTTTATTCAAGATAGCTGACAAAATAATAATAATAATAAGTCATTAGATTAAGATATACAGTAAATTTAGCCTTAGCTTGATAGGGAGAGAGTGATTCCAGCAAAACTAGTTAAGTGGCTCCATAGGACTCATGGCAGGTTTTCTTGAAGACTTCAGAGAGGAAGAAAGGAGGTTTAACAAGCACCCCTTGAAAAATGTGAGTGCCTGCTAAGGCTCATTTCTTTCTGTTTACACCTTGTTTGTGAGGTACCGTTTTCTTCTCCTGCAATGGAGTCAATGATCTTCATACAGACCAAATGAAGAAGGCCTT
This sequence comes from Gymnogyps californianus, assembly GCF_018139145.2. Classification (NCBI taxonomy): domain Eukaryota; kingdom Metazoa; phylum Chordata; class Aves; order Accipitriformes; family Cathartidae; genus Gymnogyps; species Gymnogyps californianus. Next base: position 52,830,113 of record NC_059472.1, on the reverse strand, counting down.
AAATATTAACAGGCCACCCAGATAAAAAGCAGCAGGAGGTGAATTTGCATGATCTGCCTCTGGGCTGGGCATTTAAGACTTTCTTACAGACCTACCTACCTCCTGCAACAACACTGTGTATGAGTGACTGGTATCATTCTGTGCCTTCCTGTCAGTTGTCATTACCATCATTTTCTTTCTCATTCTTCTTCCTACATGTGGCATAACACTTCAAATACATAACATGCACTAACTCCTTAGGACACTTGCTGACTAGTGACTTCCTTGCCTGACTTGTTACTGCATCTTTCTACGCTGTGATCAACTTGATCTAAATTCACTGAATTTTGATAGGTGAGAACACTTGGCAATACGTCTTTATGTTTGGATTTTCCAGTTGATATTGAGGGAAATTGTAAAAACAGATAAAGTTGCCTATTTAAAGTTTCAGACTAGACAAGAAGGAGGTAAAATCTGTTACTCAAATGCGAATTTACTCACTTCTCTTTGCCCTTGATTACACTTGTTGATTTCCCCCATTATATCTGTAAAGAAGTAAGTAAAAAAAATATGGGATACCTAATTTTAATGAGCAGCAATCGTATACATTAAAGCCAAAATGGCTTATTCATCAGTCAGCCCTCTTTTCTTCGTAGCTGGATGGAACTTAGTAACACCTGCAGTTCCATTTGCATTCTCGTATCCATTTCTACATAAAGAGAAGGGAATGAGATTTGCCATCAAGTGTCTCACACTGGGACTGTTATGTGTTTAATATTTATGGCATTTTTAACTGCATTCTAAAAATATCTGGGAATTTTTTTCCAAACAAAAGCAAAAGATACTTTGTATGAAAAAAAAAATTAAAAAAGTAGAGCTGAAAGGTCTGTTTGGGACAGGTGGTGTAAATCAGCTAGTTTCACTAACTTCTACATTGGTTTTGAACTAGGAAGGGTTTTTTGACTGGTTTGACTAAAGAAGTCAAGTACTTTTAAAGCAGCTAACATGAGCAGCAGGGTGAACGATTCCAGGTTTAAATGTGTTTGAGTAGTCCTTCTGTACCTACTACATGTGGCCTGAGGGAAGGGGATGAAAAGCTGTAAGACAGAGTACAGCAAATAAAACCAATAAAAGAAGCAGTATCTGTAGAATCGTATTACATACATCTTTGGAGATCTGTAAAGCCCATGAACCACTGCAGCAGCTGAAAAGCAACATTAAGCTGAGGCAGACAAAGATGTCCTCTACAAAGAGAAGTAGAATAAGTTTTGATCGACAAGTTTATATGAAAAACATTTTAGTTTTATTGCCATGGGTGTAGTGAAATTGTCCAGCCATTGTCTTTTTCAGCTTTTATGAGATAGCTGTTCTATAAAATGTGTCATATGAAATCTTCATAAAAAACATCTCGACATTTTATTAAAAACTCCAGATCTGGCTTTGAAAGGGAATGTAGCTTGTCCATTCACAAAAATTTCTTCCTGAGAGCACTTATCTTGTATATACTCTTTGCCCTCTTACCACATGTTTACCAGCTCTTGATTTTTCCCTCAGGTTAACATACAGTCAACTTTTTATCCACAAACATCTTGAGAAGGAATAAAAATCTCCATCAAGATTTTTTAATCAACACTTAACCACATGCATTTCTGCTTGGTCTCTAGCAGTCATGTTTGAAAATGCCTTACTAGGAGAACCCTTGACAGATTCAGCAGAGACTGGGAGGATAACAGACAAAAGTACTTTTTTATCAAAGGATCTGAATGAAAGGTACCTTGAGATGTTCAAGTGTCTGTTTTCTCCTTCTTTTCTTTCTCTTATTCTTTTCCCCTTTGTGGGCAAAATTATTTCTAAATTCACCAACGCTTTTTGTTCCCCTGTCCTAGCATTGTTCCCATGGTATTGAGCAAGATTGATGTTAGCCAAAAAAATTCACTCATTAAAAAGAGATCTGAATGGTGCCAGACTGTACTGCATCTGTCTAGCATGAGGTTGCTGTGCCATGCTCCATAGCATCTGGCACTGGCCACTCAGAAGAAGGATGGTGGATTAGATGGATCATGGATGTAATCCACTTTGACAAGATCTATGTTCCTGCAAGTCAAGGAACATAATCCAATTATTCAAAGGAGCTGGCACACCATATTTAAAAACACAGTCTCTTATGCTAGGTTTTCACCTGAAGCAATATGATAAATTCAGTATGTGTTGTATTTAAAGAATGTGTTAATGAGACATGTTTGTTCAGACCTTATTTAAAAGTTTGCTTTAAACATGAATTTGTGTGTGTTTCTGCTAGGATTTTTGCTAAAGGGGAAGAATGGCTAAAATATAACTCCTGCCCCTCGGACTGATATACTACAATGTTTGATGGACCACAGTTTTAATGACAAAGCTACATTAAAGAGGAAAATATAGATATAAAAATTTGACTTCTGCATGATCCTGATATTGTTTTAAGACACTTAGCCCTCTCCACACCTAACTCTAAAGTGCAGCAGAGAATCCTGGTTGTTAAGCCAAATGTAGAAAAAAACCTTTTGTTTTGTGTCCGTGTAGCTTTTTCTTTTCTATTCTTTCTTTTTTCCCCTCCAAAAAATGCATGTATTTATTAAGGTTGCAGTCTGACCTCACTCCTTAATTAATGAAGAAAAAACTTTGAACGGTGAGGAGGGTGTGTGGATTCCCTGATATTTCGTGGTGCAATGCAAACTGCATGCCTGTAGTGCAAATTGCAACCTCAGAGCAAGCACTGAGAATCTCTCTTACCCTCCACTCTCATGAAATATCCAACTAAATTATCAAATACAGTTGGGGTTGGCAAACAAGTTATTGGGAGAAGGGAGGGGGTGGTCAGGAAAAGAAAGAAGGAAGGATAACAAACAGTATGAATGCATCCACTATTTTCCCTTAGAAAATGAAGCTAAATAGTGAAGCATCAACCACCATGGGTCATCAGATCATCAGCTAGTTTAATCCTTGCTATTTCTTTGAGCTCTTTAAATCAGCTGTGAATTGGGCCCTTGACTTTAGTATCACTGGGTCTTTTTTCATGCTATGTGAATGATTTGTGATTTTAGAGGCACAGAGTGGCAGATACTCATAACTACACCTGCATACAGCTCAATTTAAATTGTTTCTCTCTATTCCACAAATTACATAGCTCTCTACACACCATTCAGCTGGTTCTTCTGTGCTTTCTCACACAATGCTTGCTTTATTACTGCTCTTTCAGGGTTAATTCAAACAAAGGAACACCTCTTCTACATTCAAATCCCACCTTAAGGTTCACCTTTATCAGAAAGTTGGTAAGCTGGTGGTCAACTAATAATGTCCATAACAAGAGCTAGTTTGAGACTTTCTAAACATTTCAGCAGCAAAATATACATGATTAAATACTGTGCTATCAAAAAGGATTTGCCAACTTAAAATGGTATGTCTTCCTCCCTTCTGAGGTGTTCATTTTGTGGTTGTCACAAGTAACTATCACAAGTAGTTATATAACAACAGCACTGAGTAAAAAAGATTTACCATTATTAAAAAGGATCTATAGTAAATTCCTCTCTGCACGGGGGAAAAATCTAACTTATCAGCAAATCAACGACCTGTTTCTGGTTATCCCATATGAGCCATTTAACTAGCTAGATATACACAGTTTATTACTTGCAATTTGTGGGCCACAGCTCTTTTGATTGTAGTCCCAGCAGTAATATCTTGAAATAAGGTGTTATACAAATTGATCTAATGAATAACAAAGAAGACATGAACCAAAGCTGAATCTCATGAACCTCATTCTCTTCTCAAACATTCTTTTGAACCCATTTTAAGGCACTCTTACATTGCAAAGCATAACATAAGCTGCCGACCTAGAGATCAGGAACCTAACACTATGAGAATGTAGTGGGGTATTTTCTTCACGTTTTAGATGTGCATTGTTGCTGCTTCCATCAGACACTGATGCAAATCACTCAAAAATATTTACAGCATTGACTGTTCACTACCTAAGTCTTTTGGAATAACTCACAACTGCTACTGAGATAACGCAGCTAGCAGAAAGATCTGAGCTGCAACTGACTCCAAGCATCTTTGGAGATCTTTCCTCATCCATAAAGTCACCTGAACAAAACTAGTAATGCTACCTACAGTGGCACCACCTCGCTTTTTCCAATAGTAACATGATCATTATTATAGCTCTTGTTGCCTCATCTGCTTGATTTCATCCTCGTGTACAGAACAGCAATCTGGGATATAACCATATGACTCCTCAGTGTCAGGGGAAAAAAAAAAAAAAAAAGACTCCCCAGTTTGAGGCTTCTATTAAATTCTAACCTAATCTTCCTCAAAAGCCTGGTATTTCATGAATGGACAATTTTCAGAGACACTGTACATTCAGACTTTGCATTGATATGTATCTCAAATTCATTTTCATTTATAAGATTGTATTGATACCAGTTGGGCAGAAAAAGATTGTTAGCTTTGCAACACAGATGGAAAAACTTGATTTATGTGAGACAAATCAAATGTTGAGCAATTAATTAGATCTCTCTCTTTCTCCTCAGTCTCCTTTTGCAATTATCAGCTTTACCTGAACGAGTTGATGTCTTACCTTCTGGATACTCATTTTCTAAGAGCCTTGGCTTGGAAAGTGATAACCCTGCTTCATCCTACATGCTTCAGCCCCTATTCTTTTGTTTTTACACCTGTGTATCTAACTAGAGAACTTATCTTCTTACAGCCTTCAGCCTTACGTTGATCTATCCCTTACTACACAAGTCAATTCTTTCTTGACAGACATCTTCAATCATTTTGTACTAATAGGAGACACAGAATAATTGTGAAAACTTTGACCATGGATTATATGTTCTTTAGACTTCTCATAATCCATCCCTTACTACTGTTAATAAATTCTTTTGGATTCCATGAAAATATTGATGACTTAAATTTCAGGGTGATTGGTAAGAGTAAGGCACATGTAACAGCAGACATACTAGAAAAAATTGAAGTCTCCTACATATCTGGTATGTTCATGTCCCCAGGTTTCCATTAAAAATGTTGCTTGTGGGATCCCTTCTCATTAGGTTCTTGTAGGGAAGCACAGATAGAAATACATGCCAACTAGCTGGTACATGTGCGTAACCACCAGAGGCAATGGTGCCTGTTTAATATTTTGCAACCTTATATATAGTATTAAAGGGCACTGTAATCTAAAAACCTATATACAAACACAGATTTCCTGTTTTAGCACGCTGGGAAAGTCTCTAAGGGAATCCGGTCAGGAATAATCTTTGTTTCTTTTTAAAATCTCATTCAGTTTGCAAATCTAACTACTAGACGTGTTCAAGGAGACCAGCCCATTATAATTCAGTATACTTTTCTTGTCATTATCCAAGATTGCTGCTTTGTTATTCAGCCAATATACCTTATTCCTATTGAAAAGCATTGAACCTTCAATGCAAAGCTAACGTGTTTATAGTCCAGGTCTAGAATCTTAAGACTGCTGCAGAAAAAAATGAAACAGTTCCTAATATAGTTTCCCCTTCTCTTTGGCCATGATAAATAATTACATCATGATAAAAAGGCTCTTCAGCCAAAGGAATTTTAACCTTGTTTTGGAAAAGTTGTTTTCAATGCAACATGTTTACACAAACTGAAGAGTTCAAAGCTGGAGTTTGATTCCTCACCCAGATTTCTCAAAGCTCTGCAGGCAATAACTTTTGCAAAAGGCAACCTCTACTACTCAGGTATATCACTGCTGTATCTCAGGTGTGTAAAAAAGCAGGCTGGTAAGAAGTTCATTCAACAGGGAACTCATCATTAGTGGGGCAAAGGAAGTAAATATGCATGCACATGTTGGCCTTCTGAACGTGAACTGTCCCTGTTCTTGTAGAATGTGCGTGCCTCATAACAAATCCTCCTGTTCAGAGTTCTTATTCAGTCAATAACGACTCTTTCTTAGAGAGCTCTAAGATAAACACCTGTGGAGGAAGAAAGTAAAATGGCTGGGAAAGAGAATTAAAACAGTCATTGTTACAGATTTGCACTACCTAGCACTAATAGCTGAGGGTGTCACTTTGATAAGAAGGCAAATTACAAAGCCATTTTCCTGGGTATGAGTGTAATTATAAGAATGAAAATGTAAACCAGTGAGGCAGTTCCCAATAACTGGAGGGCGGATCACCGTGTCTTATGGGTCACACTTTTGATTACCTGTGCCTTTTCCCCTCCTCCTTTCCTTTCCCTTTCTAAAGAGCTGAGGTAACAGGGCTGTAAGAGAAAAGGAAAGAAATAGAGTAAGTTAAAACATTGTGACTAAATGAACTTGGCAGCAGTCCAGAGGAGCTGATATCAGAGTGGGGAGACCAGAGGCTCTGATGGCTGCAGGCTCTGTGGCTGCTAAGGTGGGTCATCTACCAGCTGAACAAGACAGTTTTAATGGATGGCTTATAATGAGTTCACTGCCAAAATGTCGTGGGTGGGATGAGGAAGTGCTTGCGGCACTAATGCTCTGTTACGTCTTGTGTTGGACTCAGCATGGGCAGCAGAGGGCTGGGGGCAGTTGCCAGCCAGGCATGCCCTTCCCCAAGGCTGGGGTCGGACACGCTCACTTAATTGTCAGCAGATGAACATGATAAGCAGGAGTATCATAAATTCTCGTCTTTGGTGCAGTTCCATTATTAATGTCAGCAGTAAACATCCATTCAGAGAAAAGATTCGTCCATCACGAAGCTCTTTAGAAACCTGCTTCCATGTGCATGGCTGTCGTCTGACTGATCGTGACAAGCAAGTCCTGGCTGGGCTTTCTAAATACACCAAAGAAGCATCCATAACAAGCACCACAAGGAAAAGGTGTTTCTGTCACAGAAATTTTTCAGCTCTCACAAGCACAGACTTACTTAAGCACATCGACTTTGCAATCTTACATCCATATAGAGGCTTTTTGCACTTAATATAGCTTTACGTAGTGCCTTTTGTGCTTTATAAAATATAGCAGCTGAATACATTCATGTTTTAGTGAGGATATTACGCTATATTAACCCTTTTTTCCTCTTTGAAACTTAAATATTGTTGCAGCAATGGCATTTTGCTAACACTTTTATAGTAATATCTACAAAAATCACTGTGTTGAGTAACTATTATCCTGTGGTGGTCTAACTTTTGAGTCAGTAACAATTTTTATTGATATCAAGCACAAAAAGCCGCCTAAAATGCAACACACTTTCCCTCTGTTTACAATAGCTGTGAACCTACTTCTTCTTTTTCTAGTTTATAGAGTTTATCTCACACCAAATCTCAGTTGTAATTATTTTTATAGCTTAACTGCAGCCTTCTGAAGATAGGGAGCTAACCAATTTATTATCTTTTTCTCCCCACTGCAAAAGAAGGGCCATTTTACTCCTTAAACTGTTTTCCAAAAACCTTATTTGCAGCAGCAACCAGTTATTCCTATGCTATATAATTTCCATAGCAACTGTGCTTTACCATGAGAAACAAAACCCTAATTGACTGAACCGTGTACAATAGCTTACAAATGTTAAAAGAAAGGAAGTAACCTGTTGCAAGTAATTTTCTAAACCTATAAATCATCCCCGCAATTCCTTTTAATCTTTCTGGGAAAGTGCATGGCACATTGAAAGTTTCCCTGTTTTTAGCAGGAAATACAGGCAATGAGACAGTATGGCTTTTCACCCACTTTCATTTACAATATATTTCATTTTCAAAATGGTTTGTGCAACAATATCTACTTATATAACCACCTTTTAAAAAACTGCTGGTTTGTAGAAACTAAGATTATTTCTTGCTAATTACTAACTTTGAAAGAAAGCAGTATTAATATTAATTCCTCAGAGCAAAACTTCAGTCAATCTCTGAAGGCACTCGTGCAATTCACATTATGTCTATATCAATTCAAGCAGAAAAAAAGGAACTCGTTACATCCCCAGGCCTTCCTCTAACTTTTTCGTTGGGGATCCCAACTTTTAACTCCCTAAGTATAGAGTGAAGTTAATATGTGAGCAGGACCACCACAGTGCATGCTTTGTCCAGCTAGAAAATTAGTTAACTAATTACATACATAGTAACTTTATTCATTTCTGGGAATATCAGCAGTAAAGCATTCATGTCCACTTTCTCAGTAACTTTCATGGCAATTTTTTCTTGCCTGAAGGTTCAGAGACTGCTTTTGCTCTCTATAAACGAGCAGGCTGTGCATTAGGGACTAAGGATTTAGCAGGAAGAATGTTGTTAATGTGGCCAGCTCAAAGTACATTGCAACAGAAAATGTGATGCTGTATTATGAGTATTAAGTTGTCATTGTTTCAACTGCTGAAATCTCCAAACTGATAATTTGTTTCCACAACCGCTATCCAACTTGATGTCTTTGTGCCTTGCTTTGGTTTCCCAATGCACGATCACTACTCCGTGCTGAGGGTTTTTTGCTTCACAGAAGTCTCTCGTATTTCCATTCTTTGTTTTTCCCCTATCCCTGATACCAGCCACTAACTTGCTTCCAGCTGCAATCTGAGAACAGACCAGCTGCTCCCTTCCCCACCAATCCTCTGAGCTCCTCAGTCCAGTGCCAGCAGATATAGGAAGAGTCATGATGACCTCCTTCAGATGTCATGAGTTGCTCCTCTGATCCCTTGGTTGTAGGAACAGCCTGTTCCTGAGCCATTTACAGCATTACAAGAGATATGCAGAGGTGGATAGGGAACTTCTCACTCTCAAGACATATCCACACAGGGCAAGGGACATTTCCCCTAAATGAAGGTGACTCAGAAGGCATAAGACATAGAAAATACCATAATTCATACTATACAGCAGTAGTAAAGGGGCAATATTCATTCACTCTTCAGACTAGAGTCACATTCAGTTTCATGGTGAAATACAAGCAAAACAAGTTTTTCCTCTTAATGACCTCCAACGGAATCAAGCACCTGAGAATAACTTGGTAAAGAGAGGGCAGAAGAGCCCCTTTTCCAAGCAGTCTGAAAGACTGTGGTAAGATTTGTGCAATGTACTTCCCACACACTGAGCCTGGGATACAGAGACCTGAGATTTGGCACCCAAGAACGTTTTACACAGCCTCTCATGGCAATCAGTAGAAAGAAACTAAAACTGCTGAAGTGAAAAGCAAACAGAACAAAATTACAAGAAGTCACTGCCAGTGGGTTTTAAGAATTGGCTGTCACATTTCAGATTTTAAAACTAGTTTTAAGCCTCATGGGCTCCCCTCTTTCGTTCCTGTTGAATGATTTACACTATCTTGATTCATTTGCCACGTGTTACCATCCTTACCTCTAGGGTAGGGTTTTTTCCTTAAACGGTCTTTTCTGTAAAAAAAGTCAACAAAATGCCCATGAAAAACTTACCTTAAAATACACAGAGACCCTCAATAACAGCCATTCACATCAGCACCATTTTCTGTGCCTTTATCTAAACTGACTGCCACAACACGTTTGTTTTATGAAGGGGGACATTTGACTTGCGGATGTCCAGTCGATGCCTACGTCAATAGCAAAATGCTTTCTCCAAACTCTGACATTTGGATTTCAAATACCAAGACATTCAAAATTCAGTATTAATGTTCATGAACTTCTGTCAGATAACCCTTTGCCTTCTGACACATCTACCAATCTGGTGGTAGGACTACCAGAGTCCTATTCTCTCCTTGTATTTTTAGAAATTACTTTGATGTTCCAGTGCATCTGAAAAAGGGAGCCTGGCTTCACCAAAGGTGTCTTATTCCCTTCTCTATCTGTTGCTCTATGTGCTGCAAGGCCCCAGGTAACTCCTTTTTCATGGTTGTATACCTGCCCATGCTTGAATGGGGTTCTTGACCATGAGGGTGTGATAAAGAGTGCAGAGACTGTCATCTTAGAGTGACATTCTTGATCTCTGACAAGCTTGTGGAGGGACAAGGTGCGGTTAGGTTTAGGCATAGAGCAAAGAGTGTGTAGGCTGAACAAAGGGGAAGAGGGGACAAGGGAAGAGCTTGGGTAGGGAAGAGTAGCGAAGAGCTGAACAAAGCGTGCAATACGTGGACGGAGTGCACAGCTTCTGCCTGCCCGGCCCCTGCAGCTTATCAAGAAAGCAGCAGGAGAGGCACAGGAACATCACTATGCTAAGACCCTCCTGAGCAGCCCTTCCATGGAGGGCTATGCTGGAGTCAGCTCATGGTCGGGGAGAAGATTTTAGCATGATGAAAAGCTGAAAATTAGAAAGAGATCAGGCAAAGAGAGGAGAAGCATGAAACAACATACAGACAAAGCAGCTAAAGTAAAATTTGCTACATAATGTGACAGTTCTCCTCAGACTTCTCTCCCTGTGAAGATCAGTAATACAGCGAAGACAAGAAAGAGGATTCACATCAAAATACTTTCAACATATTGGTTTTTTTACCAAAATCTTCTCTTCCTCTGACCTACTGCACATTAAATGAGCTCCCTAAAGACCTAAGAGAAAAAGAACGAAGAGATAACTGTGACAAGCAAGTGGGCAGAACTATTATTGATATTTCATAAGGGCAAATGGAGACTCAAGGGTAAAGATCCTTTGTTTATTGGTTTTCAGGGAAAGAAGGAAAAAACCAACAGTCTGAGCCAGAACAAGCTTTCTATCATTTTGTTCTACTTTGAGCAATGCCACCTCACTGGCTCTGTGAAATTCTACAGGTTTCATCTCAGGAAAAGTGAAATCAGTACTTCTTCCAATGCGTGTGTGTACACACGCACACATATTCTACATGTATGCCTAGTGTACCCACAGGTGACACCATAGTGCTGGTAACTGAACAGTTATAAAACCCAACCTAAGGGCTTGCAACCTAAGTAGACAAGACAAAGGATGAAGAGGACGAGATTTTCCTTGGGAAATTCCCAGAACTGAAAGTAGATGGAGGCTAGGAGCCCATTAGAAAGAAGTATCTTATGTGCTTGACCTCTTCTTACTCTTCTGTGAGCATTCATTGAGCATTAAAGACAGAATGGGGACTAGATGGACCTTTGGTTTGATCTAGTACAGCCGTTCTCTTCTAGTGACATAATTCCACTCTCCATCTCTGTTTCTGAGACTGTTTCTGGCTCTTTACTGCTAAGTGGTAAAAACCAGCAAATTAGAAAATGCTGAGGCAGCCCACTCTCTCTTAATGCTTTAGTTCAGGCAACTACATTTGGAAATTTTGGCCTTAACTGTTCACATTGGTAGACTGTTGGTTAGGATTCAGGTCGCCAGTGCATAAAAGGCAAGATCTAGCAGTATGGTTTAGTGGCCTGCTGATACATCAGAAGCAGCATGCGATATGCACCTTACAACATAATTCTTGCTGCTTTCCAAAGTTCAGCACACCCTTCAGTTGAATACCAAAAGTCAGATTTAATAAATGACCTGAGGGTCAGTAGTAGCTGTGTTCTTAGTAGTAGCGAGAGAGCCAGGTTCACTGACATCAGTGTGAGATTGCTGAAAAGCAGGTCTACTACCTACAAGTCACTGGTTTCTCGCTTTGTAATTCACCTTTTTTCCTCATTACTGTGATTTAGTTGTTGGTCTCACCTGTTAGTTTCTGCTGGAATTCCTTATCACAAGCTACAGATTTCAAGCAACGAGTGAACAGAGAAGTGATAATGAGAGAGCAGTGTTCATTGTCCTTGTCCATCTTTGCTCCCTTTGACGTTGAGGAATGTTTTATCACAGATAAAACGATGGAGCGATTTGGTTCACTACAGATGCCACTTCTGCTCTGAAAAGGACCCTCCTTTTCTTTCTTCACCCCAGCCTACACCCCTCCCTGGCTGGACTAACATAAAATGCTTTTCAAAATCCCTGTTCCCAGCAGTAGCACCCCCATAGCTGTCCTGTCTCCAAGCGATTGGCAACTCCTGCTTCATATTGCTGTTACTCTCTGTGCTCTCAGAGAAATGGGAGTCAATTCTGCACAGCAAGGGCTGCTTAGATCAGAGAAGCAAGTCAATAAACTCCACAGATTTTCTTTCCAACCAAAGACTCAGACTCTCCAAGTGAGTAGTCAGCTGCTTGATGGTGCTCCACTCAAGAGTATATAACATTTTTAACACATATGAAATTTCCAACATGATGAGGTCTGCAATTAGTTCTCCATATTGCATCCTGCTTTCATTACCTAAGTTTTCTGTATTTGTGCTTCCAACTACACTTTTCTGACTTGATGTCTTAAAAAACAAGACTGTTTCAGAACAATAATAAATAGCCTCAGGTTACCACTTTCACCCTAACAGAAACAACTCTGCAAACCTGAAGAGAACATAAGTAACTGAGAATTTTTTTTTTTTTTTAAATAAAGATCTCTCTTTGCTTTTTTTTTCATTTGTTTTCCAAAGGAACTTACCGAGGATAAACTGAGTTCTAAGGCATGGTCTGGGGGATGAAGTATTGGAGGCAAGGCTGTGCAACTATCTACTCAGTGCTGGATAATTAAATAGGACTAATGAGCTTGAGTGAGTCAAATGACCTTTCGTCATTTGCTACGAACAGCTTTGTTCCTATGATTCAGTTGGTTGCTCAGTAAAGGCTGTGCAGCTCATTTGCTGTATTTTTTACACCAGAAATTAATAAATGAGGCCACAGTATTCTGCATTTATTTGGTGACCCACTGGTAAACAATTTTAGCTACCTGCCTACTATTTGAATGAAGGCTTGCACTGCTGAAGCCTTTCAGTAACATCATAAGGAGCGAAAAGCCACTCAAGTGTGTCAATCACGCCTTCAAACAGTTTGTTCCACAGATAGTTGTGTGTCCCCCAGCACCTCCATCTTCTGTATAGCAACACACTGGTAAAGTATACAGGAACTGGCTTTCACAGAGATTTTGGTTTTCCTTTTTTTTTTTTTGTACAAACATGCCTGCAAACAGGGAGAAAAGGGACATATTAAACTCTGGGTATATGAATTCAGTATGACTGATCTGAGCAATCTCAAAAAAAAATAGGAGGGAGAAGGGATTTCAAACGAGTTGCTGCCCTGTCTTCACTGTTCAGGACAGAGAAAATGTCCAAATTGTCATCTAATACTGTCTTTCAAAATACACAGTTCAGTATTCTCCATTATATGTAAATGTCACTTTTCTCTGTCTTGAAGAGAAGGAAAAGAAAGCTCAGGTAATACCTTTTTGGAAGCACATTCTTTTTATCCAGTTTTGCCCAGAGATCTGACCAACCTCCAGGTACACTTCTTAAGACCCTGGCATCCTGATTATTCAATGTATGCTGCCACTGCCATCTGGCCTATATGTACAGGTGTCCCTCCCAAGGAAAGAAATATATGTGGGGGATAGGGACAAGTGCCCACGCAGGTCTTGCCCCTGCACAAAACTGGGGTCCAGCAGTTCTGAAGCTCTCCCCTGGTTCGATGCAGCTATTTTGAGAGGACTGTGATGAAGAGAAGGGATTAGACCATGTCTGAGGAGGTTTGACAAGCTGTAATTGCTTTCTAATCTCTTAACAATACATGCTTGAAATTATGCATATGTTTAAGTGATTCGCCGAATTGGGGCTACAGTTGAAAACCAAGCAAGTAGCTTGGAAGGATATCTCCATAGATGAGGATATTAGCTACATAAGGCTAGAATAGTTGGGCAGTGATGCCTCAAGCTCTAGTGCACATCTATCTCTTCTGTTTCTTACTGTTTCCCATCTAAATTTTAGAACACATTTTCAGGTATTTTTCCTCCCTAAATAGCTTCTCCTGTAAGTGATACCAGAAATCCCTACCATGTATATGCTACAGTGATACATATCTTTTGCTTCCCTTTCTCTTGGTTACCAGGATGGGCTTTTATTTTCAGTAATGCTATTCTCTCTTTCAGATGATGATAATGTAAATGGATATATGCCCTGAAAGGATAAATAAGGGTACTGACACATAGCAGCTGATTGACAGGAACTGTTTAAGTGCTGTCATATGGCTGGCATGTCACTTAGTGATAAAATTCTTCTCCTGCCAGTAAAAATTACATTGATGCCTCATGCAGATCTTAGCCTCTCCATAGCGCCATAGCTCCATTCACAGAATTTACTATGTATCTCATATGTTTAAAAATATTGGATGAGGAAATCTCCTGTGCTTGCTCGACTCCTGCTCCATATTTGTGTCAGCTCTGCCTGCAGAATAACACACACCTCTACTGGTCCACAGGCATGTTCAGCAACTTATATGGAAACATGCAGAGAGTGGGGTCAGCTGGACACGTCATAGTAATACATGGGCCCCTCCAAATTTTTTATTGGTACAAGATACCCTGCAGATACCCTTTTAGAGGCACTTTTTGTCACTTAAGAGCATGACTATATACAGAAACCTGACATTAGTCTGCTGAAGGTAGTTAAAGAAACTTGCTTTATCGTCGTAAATATCGTCATAACTCAACCTTGTCAAGGAGGAAGCAATTGCGATTTCATCTCTCTGTTAAGACAGCTTTCAAGAGCTCAGGTTAATAAAAACTGCAATTATGATTCATTTTAATTGAAGGCTTCTTTCTTGGACCAAAACACCGCCTTTCTTTTTAAGGATACTAAGTAGTCTGAGATATTTTGCCTAAAATAATCCACACTCAAATCACTACTATAAAGAAGGCTGAATTTAAACTGGCTTCCTGACCATGACAAGTATTTAAATAACAAGTACATACACCATCAGTCCAGGTCATCCTGGTCATCACTTCCTTCATTTAATATCTCTACTTTCTGCACTACAGGATGCTTTGTGAGTTGAACAAGTGGGGCCACCCATACAAGTTGTGCAAAGCTGCAGGTCAGTGCAGAAGAAAGGTGCCACCAACAAGCAGCAAGGAGCATTCCTGCCTCAAGGAGAGCGTGCACACCAACATGGACTTGGTATGCCAGAACTGGGGATTTGAACCCTCCCTTCCTCTCTGTGCTCACATTATTTGTGAGAGGCATATCAGACCTTAACAGTTACCGTGGGAGGGAGGAAAAGAAAGCAACTAGACAAGAGACACAGAGGCATTCGCGGATGGCATGAAGCAGTGGAGGGTTGGTAGAGTTTGAAGACAGATGGACTGTTTCAGAGGCAGTTCCCATTCCTAAACCATTGGCATTGAGGCTGCAAGAGAGGTGGAAAGCCAGTGCCACACAAGGCAAAAAGGTAGTGCTGTGGAACGCAGCATCTGAAGACACTGAGGGAAGGAGGCAAGGGCAGTGATGTGGTGGCTCTACTTTGCATATTGGAAAAAGAAGACAGCATTGATCAGCACACGCAATATCTGGAGAGCTGGGATTTGATGATACCAAAGGAAAAAACAGTGCAGAAGTGAAAGGAGAGAAAGGCATAAAGAATTTTAGCATTGGGCAAAGCAAGGCATCAGCATGTACACAGCACAAAGCAGAGAGAAATCGGGCAGAGGGGAGATTGCAGAACTGACATGTTATTCCTATCTATTTCTGCTCACTATGGAAATACAATATAGTCATCAACTAATTCTTAATCTTGTCTGCTTATTAACTTTCCATCTAATTACATGATACAAAAATTGGTATTAACAGAACATTTATGCGTTACAGATTTGTTCATGCAAGGTTCCCTACAGCAAGCTGCAAAGGAATTATTCAAAAAATTTGAAGTGAAACATTGATTAAGAAATCCTTGGGAAATAAAGTCATGACTTAAGGGAACAAAATCCACTTCAGGGAAGCTCTGAAGAGCTGGCAGTCATCAGATTTGTTAAAATCTGACTCAAATTCAATAAAGCTTTCATGAAATGAACGCACCTGTTCCAGAGCAGCTGAATACTCACAGAAAACTTTGAAAAACAATCAGTTTAGAAGGAGTTCTGCCAAATGGCCTATATTTTATCTTTCTCCCATTTTGACACGTTGATATAAAAAGCAACGTCTTTGCTTCTCAGAAGTTCATCTGTCTTTGCTGCTGATGATTACCCAGATGAAGTCATATTTCTCTGTGATGACAATCATTTTACTAGAACTACATTTGATGCTGTAAACAACAGGGAATTAGTCACAGAAGCTGATGAACTCTTAAAAAGCAAAGTGTTTTCATTCAGATGCTCCCCTGCGATGAAACCGTGACAGTAAAAGATCCAAGATGATAGGCATACAGAACTGTCCTGACATGAAGAAAAATATTTCATGACGTTTTCCTGGAGGCATCCGTTTTCCATCCGGTAAGTCATACATGATTCAAAAATGGACTAGAATGTTTTGAAAAGAATACATAAGAAAATATAAGGAAATATGTTCCTAAGAAAAATCAACTTATAAAAATCTGCTTTTGATCCAGTGCTTCAACATATAAAATACATGAGAAATAAATGATAGAAGAAAAGAAATAGTAAAATATTATTTTTCAGATAAAAACATGCTTCATTTGCACAGAAAAATCTCAATCTGTTCTTTCAAAACATGTGTGTTAAGAACATTTGCCCTTAAAAGATAGAGAAGGAAATTATAAAACTTGGACACCTCCCCCTTAGGAAGGCAACCTTCGGTGGCAGTCCAGTAGCATCTTGGCATCCCTCCCTGTCCCAGCCATTTGAGGATGTTTTCCCTCCTCGCCGTGCAGGCCACCAGCCCGTTGTCAATCCCTTTCCATATTATCTCAGTCTTCCCCCACTTCAGAAAGTAAGTGCAAAGTAAGTCTAGCACCTACCAAACCAGCCAGCCTGCAAACGCAACCTGGTCCTCCTTACACACAGGTATCTACTGCTTTCCTCAGAAAACAGGTCTGTCTTCTAAAGAAGGGATTTCCTCTACCTCAGCCATGAGTATAGGATTTCCCCAACATCTCATTCCCCTCCCCAGGCTGACTACCACAGACTTTCTCAGCACAACCATCCGGTCACTGGGGCTCTCTCTTACTGCTGGAGTGCTTTGTAACCCTTTCCCAATGGGTGGTGTCAGGGAGCCTGCCCCATCAAAATGTCACTCCTAATTACCTCTCTTCTCATCTAGTTCAACTTAAAGGCAATTTTTCTTCTGAAATGCATTACCTACATGAATAAAGGTCGCAGGATCAGGCCAAAGCTTGATACAGCAAAAAGCAAAAAGATTTGTAATGCATCAGGGCTACAGTCCTTCTCAGAAACAATAATAACCACTTTACAGAGAAATAGATGCTCTCCCTCCCTAGTTGAGGCAGTAAATAAGCTCTACCGAAGCCAAAGCAGTAAATACGTTTTGAAATTTTGATAAGTACTTTCACAGCAAGTTTTACAAATTGATCTCATTTTCTAAAGCACTGCAGACTGTTGAGTTCATTGCCGTTGAGCAAAAAGAGTTAAGTGCGGCAGTACTACAGAGCCCCCATTATATGCTGACAACGATGTTTTGACTTCAGTGCTCTCTTCATACTGTGGACAAATACTGAGTTGTTTGCCTGTCTGTTCTGCACTGAAAGTGCATCTGAGGTTTGCAAATACAAAGAGTCTAAACCCACTCCAAGCAAAATCACCATTGACTTCCACAGGCGCAAGAGAAGTCTTTATAAAAAGACCTGATAAGAAGATATTAAAAACCCCTCTTTCTGAAACCTCTTCTACGTTCTTGAAAGCTATCCAGTTATTCCACAATCCCAATCTGTTTAACAACAGGAGTAAGAGCTATCTCATCTTACAAAACAGCTCCTCTCTTCAATTTTTGAAGTGCAGAGCTAAGTACCAAATAGTATCTCTGATGACAAATGGCGAACTGAATCGGGATTTTGACCAGCAGGATGCACTCATTTTACAACTACAGGCCTCTTTTGAAGACATTTCCTCATCTGAACAGTCAGATGTGGTCCATTAGAAGCTAAACTTAGACCGGCAAATTCATGTATGACATGAAATACAGAGAGAGATCATTTCATCACTGCGGATGGGTGGGACCATTAGTGCCCTGATCAAATTATCCCATATTTGTATTCTTTGTTAAATAGTTTCTAACTCAGTCTGATATAGAAGAGATCTCTCCCCTTCATGAATATTCTGCAAAGCACTCTCCTCCTGCCACGTGCCCTGCTGACCCAAATGAAGTCAGGGATTTCCACACTCCCAATTCAGTGCAGCTACTAGGTAAGACATGAGAGCCAGCTTTCTTGGCGTGCAGTCGTGCCTATGATGGGGAGATCCCTGCCCATCCAGGGGGAACTGCAATGCTGGGCCTCTTCATCCCTTTATGAGAGAAGCCTGAGAGTCCTCAAATTTACCACTTTATCCAGCACAAAGGCCTGTGCTTATGACACCATTTTAAAGTGCTGAACAGGAAAGAACAAAATCTGTTCCTCTTGTAATTATGGTAATAAACAGCTTTTGCAAAGCATCTCCAGGATGACTGGTAAAAGCTGGAAATCAGCTTCAATAACCCCTTCACTCATGTTGTAACTGGCTTTACTTTACTTCTGCCCCCCTTCCTGTAGTAGAAAAATCTCACTCTGAATTTTCGTTATCCCACTATCACCACTAGCAACAAGAGCATATTTGGTCTGGTTATTAATTTCTGAAGAGCTGCTGTGGAGTAGCCATGGGAGGGAATTGTAAGCACACTGCTACCGGTTTGCCTGACCAAGTTATAACAGAAATCAATTGTTCCTCTTACAGAAGAGGTCTCAGAGGACAAAATAATGCAAGATCTGAATTGCATCCTAGTTAGTTTATCTGTCTCCGTATCTTTGACGGCTGACAGGGAAATTGAAAATTCTGTTTAAAGAAAGAAGGGACCCACTCAGATCATCTACAAACAGTTATGGTTTTACCCTATCCACCTCACAGGAACGAGGACACCATTGCAAGATTCTTTAATCTTTCCGGACAGCACGGCATGCAACTCAAAAAACTGAAATTGCACTGTGCCAATAGACTGTGCACACAAGGAGATTCTATAATTAATTTTTCCACCCATTTTTGTTACATCGAAGTCCCCTTCAGTTGTTCTTCAATTTCTGGGCAGTAGGAGTTTGCAAGAAAGCGGGAATGACAAGACAACTTGTGGAAGATGCTGGGAGGGGTCAGGGGCAGCAAGGGGGAGTGCAGTGGAGCTTCCTGAGTAAGGAGAGAGGATGGATCTGAGGATCCTCTTAGCTGAACTAAATCACATCAGTAACATGTACTTATACTTGCTGCCAGCTCCACTGAGAAGATACAGATGTAAAAGATAAACCCAAATTACCTCTTATCAGGTTATGTTGCAAAGTTGAGGGAGGGTATTAGGATGATTGGAGGCTTCTCAGAGCACTGCAACCCAGTGCTAAAGTAGAACATTGCAAATGCAGCAAACAGAATATTTCTCTCATCTTAATCTAATGAATTCACTAATCACCTTGCTGTAATTTTCTTTCAAGCTATGGTAGAATAAGTGGATACCTGGGGAGCCAGCACTGCCCGTGGAACTGAGAACTTCTGCTGTTTATTGGTATGTGTGGGAAAGTGGTTTTCCTGGATGCATTTATTTGCTGGCTTTAAATACTTATATTTACTTGGGGACTGTAAATACTGTTATAAATGGTGAATTGTCATTAGCCCATCTTCCTGATGCATCCCAGATTAAAGCTAATGCCTTTCAGGTGGGTGCTATTAAATTAGCCTACCACAACCTGACAGGTATCCTCTAATCAAAAATGTATTGTCTTCTCTGCTGCAGGCAACTTTTCTTACTTCTGGGTAGAACGATAATCTCATGAGTAGTTCAAGTGTTTTCAGATGTGTGGATTTGTGTGGACCAGAAGCAAGCAGGAAATGGCTTGTCCCTCTTAGTTATTACTACAATTTGTATTTGAGTAGGACTTGTACTAGGTGGGGAAACATGGAGTGCTTGATTAGAAGAGTCTGCTATCTCTACAGAAAAATAGAGGGGGACAGAAATATTAACATTTTACAGATAGGCCTTGCAGGACAAAGAATTAGTCTGCCATTAATAACATGAGAAAAATGTGGCCAAATTAGGACTGACTCCGGCTCTGGGACTTTCTAATCTTAATTACCATATAAGGTCTTTGTACTTTGCACTTTTTCTTTACATACCTAAAATTTAAATTGCCACCTTTGATGCTGCAGCAGAGCAAGTGGTGTCAATTTTCTAGACCTTTTGGGGGTTAAAAATCTTCTTTAGGAATGTCAACAATTATGTTCATAAAATGCCTAAATTCCCTCCAATGCCAAAATAACTGGCTACTCGAGAACACCGGAATGCTTCAGGACTGCTCAAACAGGATATCAGAGCCACAGATATTGCACCTGCAGTTTACCACAATGAAAACTGAATTGGCTAGAAAAATACCAGCTGGCCACAGGTGGTTTTTTTGTTTGTTTTTTTTTTTAAGGGGGTTGTGACATTTCTGTGTATTAGAAGAGACTGAAATGTGGTTGAAGTGCGCTTTCTTCACAACTCATTATGCATGTGATGGGGTCCATCAGTTTGTGCAGAGTAAAGGAGTCTCTCTATTTCCATTTCTATTTGTGGGTAACAATAGGTTTTTTGCTTCTCTATTTTAGACTTATTTACCAAGTACTGCCAAAGAACAATTACATTTTATAATATGAGGTGTTCCTTCGTCTGTAGTAAGCAGACAGATATTCTGATTTATTTTCACTAGAATTGTCTAACCTAGGCAAGTCAGATGATAGGAGTATTTTAGTATCGGACACTCTTCAGACAAAAGAAACAAGCATCTGGACAACGAGTTAGTTGCCAGATGTGGATTTTAAACAAGGTTATCACATTTTATCTCCATAGATTGAAATTATTACAGAAATCGTATTCAGAATCCTGATCGGTTCTCTAAAGAAAAACAAGTTACAAGCAGCTGAAATGGAAATGGAGAATCCATACAGGCAATATAATCTGTCTTCCATCCTTTGAAACAGACGAGACATACCACTCCAGAACAACGTTAGTAAAACCACCTCATAAGTGCTCTTTGGTTAAACCACTTCTTCCTCAAGAGTACAAGAAAAAAAAAGAAATTTCATAATTCTTTGAGCTGACTCCAATTTTTTCACAGACTCCATGCACAAGTGAATCTCTGACCATACTGGAAAATTGATTTTATACATATATATATATATACAGTCACACTTATGCACACACATTCCTACAACTCTGGACAGTCCAGGTGTGTGCATGTACATGCGTAAAGCAGATATTGACGAAAACTTTTTACCTGTCAGGTGTGTGAAGGATATCAACCTATGTTCAATATGAGGTGCTCATTTGCTAGACAATATTCCCGCCAATTTATTTTTACTCAGAGAAAACTAGTTATTTTACTGAAAGTGGGTTTTTTTCGTATATTTTATTAAAATCTATTCCATTACTAAGCTTTGCTTGATGCAGCCCATCAAACACTGCTGTGTTACATCTTTGGTAACCCATACCATTAAGCTGCTTCTGTTGTTGTTTTGTTAGTGTGATTAATCATAAAGTATCTTGAAGACATCTAGGTAAAGGTAATGGCAGGTTTTGTCTCTGAATATTTTAACAAACAAATAATGCAACAGCCTTACCTTGCTGATTTGAACTAATGAAAACTGGGAGGCCTTCTGGAAATTACTACATTTTGCAGATTGCTAAGTGAACAAGCAAAAGAAGCCATGCTAACGCTTCACAAAATCCACCACGTTCCTTTATTTTTGATGAATGTACTTTAAATTATGTGCAAACATTTCATAATAAATTAGTGGAAACCATAAAAAACACAAAGGTAATCATGAAGACAAATTAGGAGTCTTACACACATATGTTCTTGCTGTAATTTCTCACCAAGAAAATGGCACCAAAGGAAAAGAAAAAGGCAAAGAGACCACTATTGTTATCAACATAGTAAGAAACAGCAAAATGTAAAGTGGTCATGCAGTGCATCAGCCTCCAAGTCACCACAACATGAAGCAAACATAGAGCCAGACCCTTCTGGCAAGTGCACAGTGAAAGGGCAAGAGGAAACAGTCACAAGTTGCAGCAAGGAAAAATCCAGGTGGACATAAGTAAAAAAATAATTGCACAATGAGTGATCAAGCACTGGAAGATGTTTCCCAGGAAGGCTGCAGAATTTCCATCACTGGCATTTGCAAGACTCACATGGACAAGGCCCTGGTCTGAATTTGATGTTTTCCCCGGTTTAACTAGGAAGCTGGGCTAGAGGACCTACACAGAGGTCATCTAACCTAAATTATTTTGTGAGTCTATGAAAAAATGAAATCTATAGGTCAATAACGGATTTTTAACCTTGGAAAATGAGACTGGGCACAATGGCATCACTGCTGGATTATTTTCAGGTGGATTAGAAAACTGAATGGTTCATGTGATCCCCAAAACACTTTTATATAGAGCAAAATATCTAGTACCTCAAAGAGACACTGCTGGACTTAACCTCTGTATGGAAACAAAAATAGGATTAATCAGCTAAAAATCAATGTTCCAGTGAATAAATGATTCATCACAGAAATTACCCGCATCTGTGAGATGAGTCTGGCAGAAGACTGTCTGTCCCCATCTCACTGTCCGTAGTGGGAAGAAAAACCCCCAGTAAGGCCCAGTTCTCTGTTTTCAACAGGAATGTAAAAGAGCTTACACGTGACGTCCCATAGTAATGTAAATATTAAAGTCTGTACAAATTCCCGTCTTAACTGGCCACACAAAGTCTGTTCCTGAAGATGCTCTAAATTGCATCAGCTACTGACATCTACCAAGTATGTTGAGTACAATAAATATATTTCAGCCATGTCTGTCTTTCTGTCATCAAAGTCTAGACAAAAGGGAGATCACCTATGAATTGGTACCACACCTAATAATTCCCCTGCATAAAGAATATTCCCTTGTAGCTCATTGAACTGGCAGTGGGTTAGCTGCTACTGCAATGCAAAAAGTCTAGTCACCAGTCTTGCAGTTATTTTTTTCAAGGATGAGGGTTAACTTCTTGAATGAAAAAAAAATTATGATCATGTTAATAAATATTTCTCAGAGCAGTCCTTGGGCAATTGGTGGTTTATAAGACACCAGAAAGTGATCTTCAAAAAAATCTGAAAACAAAGCAAAATTTCTCTACACCATTCCCAAACATGTGAGCAGGTAAAGAAAACAATTAATATTGGAAGTAATAAATGAACACTTAAAACAGCTCTTTTCAACTCAAATGAAAAGGAAACATCTTGCAGGAATGCTGCACAAGATCATCCCATTTTTCCTCTCCCTAGACAACACAGGTAGCCCTGGGATAAAAACATTGAGAAGCTTTGATTAAGGTAGTCCTCTTAAGGCTTGCAGTAGGACTTCACATCAGGATTTCTGAAGTGAGATCAGTGGCTCGCAGTTACTCCACAGCAGAGATTTTGCAAACTGAGGCAGCTGAGCTTCTTCCAAGTGGCATCTCAGCACTGTCCAGACTGCTGGCCTTCTCCTCTGCATTTTTCGAATCTAGCACAGAGAAAATACAAGCTGCTGATGGTATATTTGGAAATCTCTTTAACTGAAAGCGTAGATTTTCCCCTTTCTTACTCCCAGTTCAGACCGTTGGTAACAGGGAAATAGCTGTCTCATTTCTTGAAGGTCCCTCAGAAACCAGTCCAACATGAAACAAAAGTGAATAGCCCCATTATTCTAAGGGGGCATCATTTTAAAAATACCAGAGATGCTTTTCTTAGTAATTGCAAATTCAATTTTAGTACTCTGAATGGCAACAGGCTTTGAGGAGCAAGCGTATTGCAAGCTGGAGTTTGCCAAGTGCAAGACAATCACAAGTGCTCTTTATTTCTCTGGTCAGTCAATAACATTAGACTTTGTTAAAGAGGATAGATTGCCTTGCAGAAATTGAGCCCTAGAGACAGCACCCACTTACAAATAAACAGAAAAAATAACCCTGCAATGTACCATGTCAGAGTATAGACTGCCACCAAATCCAGAAAACCCAGTATTCTCATTTAATACGGCCTTTCTACTGGGCTGTTTACAGGATATTGAACACACAGACAGAAAGAGTAAAATCAGTAATCAAAGGCAGGATTGTAAAATTAGATTTTGCAATAATGCCCCTATCTTACTGCTAAAAGAACAGTATTAACTTTATTTCGTTTTTCCACAAGATCGAACCTTTCACCTTAGCATCTCAGGGCGCTTTGTAAGAGTTGAACCCCGTAGCAGTTGAAATGCTACTATGAACCCCTTCTGGTATCAAGCACACCAGCACTCTCTGGTATAGCTAAAATAAAAACAAAAGCGTAGAGAAAGCTCATAACCCTGTGCTGCACCTGAGGTATGATGCCACCTTCACTGCTTGCTAACGAGCCATGCTTGCCCCACCAGAGACATATAATACAGTCACTGATCTCATGTTTCTAAACATGCATGTTAATTAATATGTAAAGCCTCCAGTTACTTGGAAGCCATTTCCCCTTTTTGCCTTCTTTAAATCCAAACATGCGGCTGTATTTCATGCCTTTTTATTTAAATGACAGACCTGCCATTAATTTATAAAGCAATTATGGGTCCACTGATTTTAGTGAAAGCAAAAACATATCACGCACCTGAAATAGAGAAAAAATCCAGACTAAAGATGATTAACTATTCATATTTGTCTCTGCCTTTTGAACAGACATCCTTTCTCCCACGAGATCAGGGATCAACCACTACTTAGATATTTCATCCTCAGCTTTGACATTAAAACCTTCCCCATCAAGCACTGTCTTAGTAATGCGCTTTCTATTCTAAGGAATAAAAATAACAATGAAATGAATGATTGGACACGTTATATATGGCATTCAGTGATGGGAAAGAATGAGATGGTAAAAAAGCTGCATTATATTTATACTACTTCCTTATGCTTACTTTCTTGTTCCAAGAATAAGATGCTTTCTCTTTTACATTCTGATTGTGTTTTGTGACAATCATTATTCAGAGAATGAAGCATTTTAATGACTTAAAAATTAATTTGGTGGTCTCAGCCTAGCTCCCAGTAAACACGTGTCCAAATTAAAAAAAAAAAAAGCACACTAATTGGCAGTCTCATTGGCATTCACAGCACAGAAGCCAGGAACTCCATAGATTTTAAAGCCAGAAGTGACCATTGTGATCATCTAGTCTGACAGGTCATGGGACTTCCCTGAATTAATTATTGCTTCAAATCTCAATAGCTGTGATAGACCTGGAGCATGCTTTTTAGAAAAACTTCCAATGTCAATTTTAAAGTTTCCAGTAATGGAAAACCCACTACAATTCATGTTTAGTTATTCTAGGGGCTGGTTGTGCTCACCGTTAAAAAAAAAACAGTTAATCTTATTTTTCCTCTGAATTTTTATACCATAAGCTTTAAACTTTGTTAACATCTTACACCTGTGTTTGCTGGAGTGAAGTGTCCTCCTAGCAAATTATTAGTGGTGATATGAATGTCAAGACTGGAGGATGCTTTATTTTTAATACTGTTGTCTAGTTGTTGGGTCATTTGTCCAGGAAATTGGAAATCTGGATTCAATGCATTCCTAAATCTGAGGAATATGTAACCCACAGTTCCCATTTCCCAAGAGAACATCCCAATTGCTGAACAACCACTGCTGGAAACTGAGACTGGACTCAGGAATACCACTTACCCTTCTTTTTGAAGATGGGTCATTAGGTTGGCCAAGAACACAGTGTTTCTGAGGGCAAAGAGAGGACACCAAGAAGCATGGTGCTTAGCCTGATGTGCAAGGCCCTTAGTTCAGAGAGAATGTATACTCTCTGATATGTATATATAATATATATAGAATATACTACAATATATACTATATATTATATAATATTAAACATAATAGTTGGACAATGAAATAACTCATAGAAGAGATTAAAAGTCAGGGCACATCTTTCTGCCTCCCTTTCCCTGCAGAGTGCCATGGTATTTTTTGTTTTTAATTCAGTTGTCATACTCCTTTATCATTTCACCCCTAGACAGAGACTTGCCACTGTGAGGGTGAAGCACAGCATGGGAAAAGCCATGCTATATTGCCTGTGCCATATCTGTTTTCTCAGTACTACTTTCTAGCTTTTACCTTACAAATCTGGCGGTCCAACACATGCCATTGCCAACTATTTTTTTGTTAAATTGTTAATCTGAGATTGTTAGTTGTTCGATGTTAGAATATTACCAGCTAACTACTGGCACTATAGTATGGAAAAGCAACTCCATCTTTTCAAGGAGTATAATTAGAGGTAGCTAGGCATTGCATATAGAACCAATAAAATAATCATATTTTCCAACAGATTGAGTTAATAGGGATTCACCCTAATTAAAAGCTTGAAGTTTTAATGAAAATATAAAGCCTTTCTTGGGAAAGATCTCTGCTTTGATTCACATTCAAGTCACAGTGGCAGCACAGTTCTTAAGAGATCACCAGCAGAAGTGAGGCTGTTGAACACTCCAGGAGCCCTCAAGAGGACCAAGGTATGAAGCTTATAATAGGAAGGCATAGTAATGGGTCAAGGTCTCTCAGTGAATAAATGATGCATTTGTGCTCTAATTAAAGCACTGCCCTTTCCTTCACTCTTTTTTGCTTATTAGAGTTTTATGTGTACCTGCAATGTGTTAGGGTAGAAACCCTGACCTCTTTAGTGTAGTTTAGAGACAGTTTAGTCTAAGCAGACTAAACAACAGTTTAGTCTATTTGCTCAACTGAAATTTGGGAGAGGTTTTTTGGGGTTGGGTTTTTTTTTTTTTTTTTGATGCATAAGCTCCTCTTCCCTACAAGTTCAAAGAGAAGAAAAAGGACATTGAACGGCTGGTTACAAACACACACACTTCCTTAGTGTTGAGATTCTTTTTAATAGGTGCTTTAATTACTTAATAGCCTGGAATAAAGTTATAACCTTTTGGTTGCTGTTATGATTACTGACAACTAAAATATACAGCTCTGGCAAAGTAGCTCCCTCTCCAGAAAAGAAAGCCTCTGCCTCTGATACTACCCAACACTCCACTTAATTATGTTATCCTTCATTTAGATGGTGATTCTATTGCAACATCTAACAAGGAGAAGATATTGCACAGTAATAGTGAGTGGCTAGGACAGCTGCTTGATCAAGGCATTATTGAATTACACATACTGATGATGCAGCTGGACAGTGAAAACTGATGCTATCACTAGGTGATGAAATTCTGCTCTGTAGTCTTTTAATACAGAGTATATCCAAACAAATATTAAAAGAAGAAATAAGGATCATAACAGATTAAACGCACTGAGGCATTTCCACCCTGATATTTTTATTCAGAACAATATTATCTCTCTTATTATCTTCATGACACTTTATGACCATTTAGTTGGGCCAGCTACAGATCTACCAGTTGTCCCAATTAGGTGAAATCTTCAGTACAACAAGTATCAAGTGGAGCTATTCAAAGCTCCTGCAAAGTCGTTACAAACTCAACACAAGCCGTACAGGGGCATGTATAAATGCTAACCTTTTAGAGCCAAGTCCCTCTTTCTCTCTAACAAGAGAGCTGTAAAACAGGATTTCATAAGGAATATGGATCTCTGGCAGCACCTTTGCAATGCACGGCAGGGAGCTGGTTAGCTGCACCGGTGATGTAGCTGGGGGTGAGGAGCTGGCAGCACCCTGTTACAGAGCACGGCGGTGAGCACAGCAGGGCCGTGCCGATCCCCGGCCCCGCGGCTGCCCCAGGCTCCCGGGACAGCTGCCCTGCGCCGCTGCCAAGCCTGCTACCAGCCCACGTCTGGCATATGGGCTGCCCACAAAGGAGTACCCCAGGGCCCCAGCGACAGAGCGTGGCACGCGGATGATCTTTGGGGTCCAACAGCAATTTCAGAAGGCCTTTGGCACTCTCTATTTTAATTACAAAATTAAGCCTGAATGGCCAGTGAAGCCAAGGGATAATCGTGGATCAAAGCCAGGAAAGACAAACTGGAGCAGCCCCAATACAGGCAGTCAACACAATCAACATTGTAATTATTTTAGAATAACATGGCTCAGCAAATACAGGTGGATTTGAGTTCAGGGACTCCTATGCTCAACCTCTAGTTAGTAGCTACGCAAAAGACCTTTTCTGCAGAACAGACCATGCTGTCCCACCCCCGGCTCCCTTGTCCCTCACCAGCCAAGACAGCATTTCCATGTCCCAACATGCTTTACTGTCAGAGAAAGCTTCAAACATCCTGATCTCAGCTGGAAGAAGAAAGGTAATCCATTTTGAAGTAATCAGAGAAGCCCCCCTCAGAAATTATGAGGAGGAAGAAAGGAAGGGAAGGAAAGGACTTTACATTTGATGATCAAATGAGAGAAGGTAATAGAGAGAAATAAACTCAGGAGAGAGCAGCTGAGCCTTCCTACTGAAACACTTCTCAATATTTGGTTTTGGTACCAGTGACTTCATTTTTAAACATTTGAAGGGAAACTATGTAAATGCTTTAGATTAATACAAGTTAGGATGAGCTGTTCCACAGGTTAAAGATGTTTCCTTTGCCTTACTTACTCTTGATTCAAGAAAGGTAGAAAAAATCTCTATATGCATTTGGTATCTTTATTCAGTTACACATTTATATACATATATATGCACACACACACACATACACACATACACAAAGGATCATCAATTCCAAAAGCTTTTAAATACACACTGCACAGCCTTCTGGAAGCCCAGCCTGATTACGCAGGGAAAGACACACAGCTGGGTTTCTTTTAACGCACTTAGGCCAAGCCTTCAGATGTGACCTCTGAATTTCATCCAGATAACAGCTTACATATACACTCCAAGGGCCAGCTAATTGACCAAATGAAGCAACAAAGCGTAATTCCCTAATTTCCGCAGGACAGGAGAATATATGGAAGTCTAAGTACAACTGCCGAAATCTTGCTTTGAGAGACATATGGCAATCTAGCCCAACTGCATTGTAACTACCAGAAAAATTGTGTTTCTACTTTAAGCTCAGTTCCTGCTTCGTCACTGTCTTTGTCCCCATGTAGTCATTTACACCTGTGCAAAGTGAGTGGAAAACACTACCAAGTGAGAATGAGAACAATTTATCATTCCTTTCCACAGCGACTGTAAAAGGGGGGAAGCAGGCACTGAATTTATCAGGTTCAAAAGAGATTGAAAATTCAAACAAATACATTTGTACTATTCATTTTCAAAGGAAATTAAACACAAAATTGTAGCCTAATACATTAGCATTCCAAATATACCTTCTACCAGGAAATACATAGTTACGGTATCCTGAGTAGCCATGGCACGGTTACATTTCGGACGTATGAATAAATGTTCTGAACTCCACTGAAGTTCGATAAAGTTATGCATACACAAAATTGGCTTAAATAGCAAGAAAATGCCATTGTTTGAGTTTACATATTTATACACATACATATTATATGTATATATTCTTCACTAAATTTAGCACAAAGCATTAAATACAAAGGAATGGTGTTTGAATTACAGTTTCAGCAACATTAAAAATAAATTAGAGCAACAATATCAGAAAGCACTGACTTGTACATAAATTCTCACATATTATTCCATATTAATACAACTGTTGCAGCAAGCTTTATTTTCATACACTTTCTGTGACCACCATGCTGACCTAAAGCTGAATTATATCCTTGAATACAGTGATACAGAGCCTGGGCTTTTAAATGATAATATAAATCATAAAAAACATCAGACCTTTGAAATCACATGCATTATTTCATGAGAACAAAAATCACATTTACATGAACAGGTAATAATATTTCAAGTAGGGATGTTTCATATCAAGTATGTGAACCTCTGTTTAAATACATAAAAAAATAACAGGATTTTACAAGCTGCTAAGCACATTCACATCAGATCTACAGACTGTTTCATAAATGTTCATCTACGTCAGGTATAGGATAACTGGAAAAGCATTACAATAATGGCATAATACAATTATTTAGTTCAGGTATTAAATGTGCTTAGATTTATTTGCAGTTTTAATTAAATTTTCACTTTCTGAGGAGCCCTTTCTACGGAGCACTTTCTACACATCAGAGAATGTAAAATAACAGACCTTAATTTTTTTTTCACTAAAGATACATTATTATTTTAGAACTGAAAAGAATGGCAATAATATAACAGGATTTCAATCTGCCTTCCAGCTTTCTTTAAAAACAAAAGAAAAACCAATAACCTCCCACAAAACACCTCTTACAGATGACAGCCAATTATTTCTACTTAATTTAAATGGCCAGCTCCCAGGGAGAAGCACGTTTGGTAAAATTTCATGTAAAAGATCAGCTCAAAAGTTTTAATAAAATAAAATATTTCCTAGCATAAAATTTTCTGCATTTGTACATTATTCTGTTAGGCAGATTTTTAAAATGTTGTTGTCTTATTCTGTCAATTATTGTCCATGAGTAATAAAAAGTTTGGGTTTTAAATAAGGAGTACGTCTACTAAGGAAATAAGACTAAGCGGCTCTTAAACAATGACAATTTATCCTGGAGTTTTTCACTTACACGTCTTTAAATAATGTTCAAACTAACTGAGCCAATCCTGACAAGAAAAGATCTTTATTTCATATTTATGTTATAGAAACTGTTAACCTCCAAAAAATAGTTTCCAAAACGGAGTTTCTTTCATATTAAGTACATAGCCCACTTACTGATTTGATCAACAGTGCCAGGAAATGTGTTATTGACAAAAAAAACCAGTATCCTCTCTATTTCTGCGTTGGGAGTGTTGTTTGACTCCCCTTAATTTTACTCTCAGGAGAAGATCTGCCTGTCTCCCCAAACTTCTAGTAGAGATAGAGTGTGCTAGCCAGTGCCAGGGAAATAAAATTACAAAGCCAGCTGATTTGCCCTTCGAGAAGATAAGGGAGAAGAGGAGAAGGTGGCAGCCTGGCATCCTAGAATTCCTGGAAGACTGAAGAGAAGTATGTACATTCAGCATTTATGTTTAAGACGGTGGTAAGGCCTGCCGGGGATGGAGAGCTGGAGAAGAAAACGAACTTGGCTTCAGTCAACCTGAGATGACTTTCTCTGAAGTTGAACCTCTAAGTCCTGGGGCTGGCTGGCACCACACTGCCATACTCCTGAGGAAAGGCTAACAGGATGAAACATACAGAGCTCTCTTCAAGACAGCTATACATTGCAATAAGTGAGAGTGGGAATGAATTATTTAGGAAGGTATCAGCAGTATGAGCAACGGTAATGGAGCAGAATTGAAGGGAAGCTACAAGGAGGCAGAGAGTGATGAATTTATTGGAAACTCCAGGCTCCATCAGACACTATTCTTTAGTGGAAATGGAGAAGGACTCATAAAGTTGAGCTTTAATTACCATTTTCACATCATTTTCAAACTTTACAAATTAGCATTTTACAATTACAATTTCAATTACAACCGAACAATTACAGTTGTTCAACTACATTTAAAGCATACGCAGGAGGGAACAACCATATATTGACTGTTAGTATCCTCTTAATATGCAATCCCAAAAGTTCATGCTCTTCCAGACAATTATCAAAACTACAGAATTCTTTCATGCAAATACAGAACACCTTGTAATCAACCTTATTCCTAAAGTATGGCAAAAGTGTCTAAATTAGGTGCTTTCTAGACTACCATAAATACAAATCTAAAGGGCAACTAGTGAAGAAAACATTTCCTATATGATTATCAGGTATAAGACACCACAAAAGCCTGCTGGACAAATCAAAGGAAAATTATTTTTCATACACAATATGAAAAATAAGCCTTTTCCTAGCCTTGGATTTTGGGGTTGGATTGTTTAATAATTTTCTTAGCAAAAATGCAATACTAAATGAAACCAGAGCTTAGCAGGCAGCAAAGGAAAGAAAGTTCATAAATTGAAGGTGACAGAATTCTTTCTTTATACACATGTGAGAGAATATGTGAACATGTTTTAAAACTTTAGATTTAAAAAACAGCATGGCCTATCTGCCTATCTGGATTCTTCTACACCCACCTACTCTGCAGTACCTGTCCATCAAAAATATATATATACATATATTGTGTGTGTGTGTGTGTACACAATTTGATTTCACAACTCTATGAAGTAGGGAAGCATAATCCAGTTCTTACAGATCTCCGAGGTGCAGAGAAATGATGTGAGATAATGAAGGTCACAAAGGTTGTATGTGGGGAAGTTAGGATATCAACCAAAATCCAGTTTTATCAACCTCAGAACTCATAGAGTAGGGACACCAAACTCATTTTATTTTAACAGCTCCAAGCATTTCCTATTTTTATTGTATATACCTATCTATTTGTCTTCTACTTTTGAAATTCCAAGGTGCTTCTGCATTACACTTTTCATCCTCAAGTGCAGTGTTTAGAAAGAGCTTTTTTTTTTAAACTAAACCCGAGTGTACACTTTTTGCCAAATATATGAATATTTACAATTTCAATTACAATTTCAGCAGTTGAAGCATTAAGAAAAACACCAACAATTATGATAAAGTCAAAATGTCAAGGGTAACGGTAGTACTGTGTCTCATACTTTATCTTTTCCTTTATTTTATGTCTTAAGTATGTTTTCTCATTTGGTTCTCAGATACTTAAAGACCCGTTTTTAATCACTGTTTTTCGCACAATGCTTTATAGTGCAACCCTGCTTTATTTTAGAGTGTTATGTATACCACCAGGACATCCTCAGGTTTACATCCTTACTAGAGATGAAAACAATAATCATTCCTTTCCTCCTGAAACGTATAAAATGGACAATTCTGGGGCATAGCAACCAGTTACACAGAGGAAATCATTCCTTTGGATTTGTGCCAGTCACTAATAGGTGCTATTTCATCACAGGTTAGCATGTTTAAACTACTTTTCTTGGGTGAAATTTAACACTTGGTAAACAGAAGGATATATAGTCCTGTGAGTCCTACTGGAGAATCACCAGCCCAATACCACTGTAGTCCACCACAGGAGGAGAAGCGCAGAGCTTAGCTCCAAGAGACTGTAAAAGGGGCCTGCAGAAACAGCCTCACCTTGAGCCAGGTGACGATCTGAACCCCTTAAATACCTCCTTTGTTAGAACTAACAATAATTCTTTTTTCCTGAGGATGGGAAGTGTGAGTAGCTGTGGGAGCAAGTATGCCTGTACACGAGCAGTCGCACATTACACTTTCATGGCCACTCCAGCTCCTGCATCTACTCATCTTGTCCTTCCCTGGCGTTTGGTCCAGACATAATGCTTACGTCACTAGGAATTGCACCTGTTTTGCTATATTACTCGAAAGAGATTGGCTGTGGGATTTCTAACCCTTACACTCGCTCCCTGTGCAAACAACCTCTTACCTTAAACAGAGACAGGCTACTTTGCTTTAAGTATAATTTGATGTGTGCAAGGGAGCAGGTTTAGGTTTCTTGCCTTATTTCCAAACACTCATTTGTGCCCTGGGCAATTTTCAACACATGTTGCAAGTTTCCTGTTCCACTGAGAACCAAAATACTGGTTAGCTTTTTCTCCGTACAGCAGAATATACCTGTCAGCTACAACTCTTCAGCTGTAGATTATGGTAAGGCTTACATTTCCTCAACAAGCAGAGGCATTTGCTCTGATAAGGATCATCCTTAGGAAATCTCATTCTTTGGATAGAAATGATATATGGTCTTCTGCTCTGCACGTGAATACAGTGGAGTGGGCTGATCAGTGCATAAAGAGGACCCTGTAGACAACAGGAATAGTAGAGATGAAGAAAACAGAGGCAGAAAGACAAAAATGGTATGGGGACACAAATAAAAGTTTTCCAAGGTTTTTAGTCCCATTCCAAGATTTTTTTCTCTAAGGTTTTGATCAGTTGTAAAGAATACACAAAGTGTAACAAGAACCACTGAAATGGCTGAATGAGATGAGTTGTCTTTATAGTCTTTCAAAATTCTTCAGCAGCCTCATGGACCTGAAGAAGGACTAAACACCAAAGGTTTGCCATTTTTTTTCCAGCTATGTCATTTTATTTGCTCTAATAAAAAAATATTATTTCTTCTCATACTATATAATGTAGGGACAATATTATAGGCAACATAGAGTTAAAAAATATTGCAATATTGATCAATGTTTCTCTTCAAAGTACCTTACTAACAAGTGAAAATGAATAGACATATGCTCTTTTGCTTCTATGTGCAAATTAATTGAAGACTTGTTTGTTTGCAAAAAAATAATGCAACTTTGGGTTAGAGAAATCTATGCTCGTTTTCCAATTTCTCCAGGTGAAAAATTCATTTATTATACTGTGTGCTCCCCATTACCTGAATATCCCTGCTTAGAAAATGGAGATGTTAAAGAGAGGGTTCCCAGGTTGTCACTGAACTGATAAAGGCTCTGAGCAGAAAGTTGACTGGTATTACAATTTTGTAGCGATGGCACAGAGTAAACCAACACTCAAGACATGCAAATACATACGTCAGAGTCAAACAAAGAGTGAGAAGCTGACAAAGCTGCACAGATCCTTATTCTGGAGTCCTAGGTCTGGCAAAGGGAACCATTGACTTCAACAGAGAATATTTCTCTAGCAAGGACACAGCAGGATTTGGCTGTAACTTCTTCATGTGTCTTCAGCTGCTTTCCTTTTTAAGCAGAAGTAACAATGAATAAATTGTTACACATATTTTGGACTGTATTCCACTTAATGACATTTTCACTACATATTGTTTACATTTCATTTTTAGAGATTCTGGTCACCACTGAACTGGCAGAACAGCTGCCCTGGAAAAATTAAACCAGTATATTTTCAATGAAAAGGGAATAAATTGTTCAGTTTCCTCTTCCCCACCATTTAGCATCTGCTTTTGTAGCAAGCAATGCTGTGCCCATTCTCTCCAGCAGTTAGCCACTCAGGATGCTGGACTAGGGGCTGAAAAGGGAACTATACCTTACAAATAGCTGGCAAGCATGTTGATTTCTGACGTGAACTACATTTCTCGTACACAGGGGATGTATAGCACCCTCACAGTCTGGCAAAGAGAAAGGAAATAGTTCCCCTGGTTGAAATGGTTCAAGTTGTAACTGCAGAGAGTGGAGGGGAGGGGGAGCGCTGAATAATGCACTTCTTTAAAAACCTACTAATATGCTTCGCTCTAAAAGGACAGGAAGGAGAGAGCCACATCCCTGCCTAACCCACACAGGGCTATATGCAATGGCTTCCAGGCATAACTCTTGGGAATTTTGTGCAATCTTGATAAGGTAAAAAATGATCCAGATTTCCTTTTTAAAATAATCCAAACCACTATGATCCTGCAAAGAGGCTCTTTTTCTCATTGTTACAAATTATTACCAGTATTGGTATTACCACCACCACTACTGCTACACTATTGTATTGCTATTAAAAGCAGTAGTGCATTATTGTTGCTGTCTATTAATTTGATGAGATTCTTCTGGCCCAGGCTCTTCAGCTCAGGCTCTAGAGATGAGTTTTCTGCCACAATGAGAAAACGACACACATTGCTGGTGTCTGCTAGCAAAAGCAGTAGGCCACCCTAAGCAGGAGCCTACCAAGATTGAAATCAATAGGTGCCTCTGACATACAGCATGCTCTGCACTACTGAGTCTGCATCCTGGATAGGCTGACAAGCTGATGATGTTTGTTACATCATAGCTGGTTAGCTACAACACAACTGCTGTTACATCTGCTTCGGACTGAGGTAAGCATGGTACTTGGCCTGGGTGACTGTGCAGATTCAGAGGTTTGGCTCTAAAAGACCCAGTTTCGGTCCATGACATTTGCTAAATGCTGTGGAGGAAAAAAACCAGCAGTTTGCTTGTTCTCCAACTTCTCCTTATGCTCCTTCAAGACTTTTTTAACTTTTCTTTTTAAAAAGGGCCTGGGAACAAGAGAGAGATGCAACAGTTGGAGGGGCAGGATTTAAAGAGATGTCATACATTTAGTTCTGAAAGTCATGCATAATGTTTACACTCATAGATGCCCACACAACTTAGAAGGCGTGAAATATAAATACCATGCGTTTCCCCCATAAAGAGGGCAAATTCAAATAGATTAGTCTCATGACTTTTGTCATGAAATGTTTTGAAAAACTGAAAGTTTTCTTCTGATTTTTTCATCTTCTTCTGCTAGTTTTCCACAAGAAACAAACCAAAAGAAATGTATGACAAACTTGCAGGTCCCAGTTTCGCTGATTTCTTTTTTGCATATTGCATAACCTCTCCATGTAGATCCAGAAATAGCCTGATTAGAGGTAACTATTTTCCCCAATTTAGAGACTTCAGGGCCTGTGGATCAGCTCTTGAGATAAAGAAAATAGTAATGATTTCCCCTGCCTACTACAGAATAAAAATATTCCTTCATTTTGTTCTCCTTTTATCTTCCTCTCCTCTTCCCTACACCCTTCAAAATTCATAACCCTACAGAGGTCCTAACTATTTTGTTATGGGTTTTTTAGTGTCAGTCCTTCGGTTTTCTTTTTCTGCAGCTAGCAGCAACAGGTTGTAGGCACAGCAAAGGCTGGATGACCACCCGTCAGAATTCGGGCAACTCCGCTCTTCTGTTGAAGGGATGGATTTCAGAAGCACATTAAAGGAGTGCTCTTACATAAAAGTGCATTTTACCAGACACGTAAAATGGGACAAAATATGAATTTAAACTGACTTTTTTTCTTCCCATGAAGACGACATCCCCTCATTCAACTTACATTTTATGTATAAAGAAAATATCAGAAATTTCCACTATTTGTTTATCTTCACTGCTTAAATGGGCACTTTAACATACTAGCACGTAGAGTGCTATACTGCTGAACTCACCCTTTTGATAGCACAAATAAAAAGTAACACTTTGCTTTACGAAACCTTACAGATATGATTTGGTCAGCTTTCTAGTATTATTTAGGACAAACAGATTGTACACAAAGCCACTAGAGGCAGTTTTTACCTTCCTCTCACGCCCTTCGATTCTGTTCTTGACATCATGCAGAGTAAAGGAAGCTGTTTATAGCACAAACTGCGGTAACGAAAACCAGACACTGAGTATCTGGGATACAGTCTGCATGTGAGGACGTAAGAGCTCCAAGCTAAATTTAAGCAGAGGCACCACTGCAGTGGCTGAATAGATACTTCCTGTGTATTGCTTAGCGAGACATCCAGTGGAATATCGGCATCCAGTGATAGCAAAGCATATAACTGCAAAAGTGCAAACAAATCATCAGACACTTGCAATTAAACCCAAATAGGGGGTAAGACCTGAGACCCAACACCCCATCCACAACTGCGGTCTCGCTGCATTGCTGCACCCACAAAACAGGCACGTGCAAGGTGGAGACTCAGAGCTCCTTGTATGCCCTAGGTACGTGAATAGATACATTCAAATGTCTCATGTGGACTGCCTTTAAAGTAATTACTCGCTCCATAGAGACCACTATGTTTTTACTAATAGGAAAATGAGTGGCCATACTACAAATGGGTTGTATAAAGGCCATATTGTACTAGTTTCCTAAATAGATCCTAAAACAACCTGGATACCTCAATTGGAACCCTTTCTTAAAAGGGAAGTGGCCTTTGATGTGAAGCTCTGATCATGAACAAACAACTCTGGGATCTATCACGATGTAGTCTTTCAAGGTGTCAGAACATTAACCTAGCTAATATTCATTAAATCCTGACTACAGGTAATGTCTGGAGAAAACTCAAGGGAAAACTAATGTTTGTCAGGTGACATACAAGCTGTGCTGACTCACTGCCACGCAGAATTTAATAATTTTCATCCATAAGGGCGCTGCTCATATGTATTTCTGTTCAGTGACTCCATGAAAAGCGTATTGGTAAGTCTATGGGTTTTTTGGTTTTTCAGTTTTTGAAGCATGTGCAGAACAAAGATTTAGATTTCCTATGAAGAGGGAGGAGAGCATTTTGGCTTACTTATGTCATACTTACTTAAGTCAGCCAACACAGGATATTGTTTTTCTTTCGTAAATACTCACTAAAAGTATTTCCATTCACAAATGTTTGCAGATAAAGTATTTATGACTTTTGCTACAGGCTACATTGCTAGAAATCCTCCTGGGACCCTGGCACTGCCCAGAAAGTACAAACCTAAAGAGGTCCAGAGAACCTGACTGGAGACCCCTCTTTTCACTGTCTGGCCCTATACCTTGTCCCACCCTCTTCACTAAAAGTAGTCACGTTCCTTCAGATTATGTAACAGAAAGGTTGGCAAAAAGACCAAAACCCAGGCACCCAATTTCACAAGTTTTCTTGGAAATGACAAGAGGAATTTTGAGTGAAGTAATGATTATTGAAGGATCTGTTATCTTAATTGACATTTTGTTAGTTTTGACCAGTGGATATCCTTTTATCAATATCTCTGTGCTGACCTTAATCTCTTCTCTACGGGTTTTGAGATGTAAGTGGGTACTTTTCAAAGGAAATTGGTCTCTAAAGGAAAATTCTGGAACTTCTAAGAACAGAAACTCATCAGTCTGATAAACAATACTGACAAAAAGGTGTTGTAGGACTATTTGTTTCAATCATTCAGGAGTATACAACCTTTCTGCACTTCTCAAATCAGGTAGATCTGCAAGCCCCAGAGAAGTCATACTCGTGTCCATAAAACTGGTGTGCACTACCACAAGTCTGAACAAAAGCATTTTGGGATGGGGTGGAGGAGTACTTCTCAAACAGGCAAAACATTTCGTGGAAATGGGTTGCTTGTGGAAAAATTCTCTGTTCACAGTTTTCAGCATTTAGAAATTATCAGAATATTGGACTTTGTTATGGAAATTCTGGTCTGAAGAAACTTCTTAAGGTATTTTAATTCCATCAGGAAAACAAATTTGGTGTTACTAATTTAAGCCTTTTGAAAAGGTCAAGATTCAAATGAAATGTTTAAAAATTCTAAATGAGGTGTTCTATTGAAAAGAAAATCCTTTTTTGTCTGGGGCAGGGATAGTTGATTTTGGTAAACTCATTTGTTTGGGTTTTTGAGGACTTGGGGTTTTGTCCCAACTCCAGATCTCCAGCTCTCATGACCAAAATGAATGAAGCTGAAACCTGTCCTCTAAGTACAGAAAAGCCCCCCTGGCATCTGTCAAGTTAGACCAGATATCTACTATTTTTCACCTAAAAATAGAAAGCAGAGCTCT
Organism: Gymnogyps californianus; assembly: GCF_018139145.2. NCBI lineage: Eukaryota > Metazoa > Chordata > Aves > Accipitriformes > Cathartidae > Gymnogyps > Gymnogyps californianus. The sequence continues at coordinate 52,791,119 of NC_059472.1, read as the reverse complement.
GAAATGTTCACTGTGGTGTAGGCATATGTCCAAAAAGCAAGGAGCTGCATCGATTAAAAACACTTCAAGTAGAAGTGTGCCCTTTGAGCTGCCAGCATACAAAGCTGTTCCAGTTGGGCATTTAGACACCATGACTACACAAGGCAATTTATTATCATTCATCTTGAGACCTCACCAGCACCTTTCCATCATTGAATAAGATGGAGACTGGGTTTATTGGTGGCCTGTTCACCAAATATCTTCTGCCAGGTGACAATGTCTTCAAAATTGCTATCACCATGCAGAAGGGATTTCAGAGTTAGACCCTCAGTCGGACATGGGGAGGCAGATAGTGGAACAAGAGCTTGAAATAAAAGCAGGTGAAAGAGAAACACTCAGAGTTTCAGCTGTTTTTAGCAAGTCTATTTATACCTCACCATATCCTTTGAAAACATAAAATTCTAGTCCTAATTTATTAATGGAATGTGCCAGCACCAAGTTATTTTTAAATTTAGAATATAAATGGCCTTCATGAACTAGAGCGAGCAGGCAGCATCTGACATGAGTCTCAGAGCTAGTGTGAAATTTACTTCTAAATTGCTGCTGCCTTTCCAAAAATTATGCACCGTGAGCATGTGGCTTCACTTGTGTTAGCTTTTTCTTTAATTAGAAAACAGAACCACAGGAAGTGGCACATAGAAAGGATTTTGCCCTTCCTTGGATGTAAATAATCCTCTCAGCTTATTTCAGCTGTTTCTTCCCAGTTAAATTCAAGTTGTCAAAGGAATGTGATCCTGAAAAAAATTCAGAAATTTCCAGATATTTGTAAACACAAAAGGCAAAGATTATTTATCTTTTATTTTATTTCCCACCCTTTTCCTTCTTTTATGGCAAACAGGAAGCGGGGACTGAAGGGAACTGAAACAAAGAAAATAGAGAGGATTTTTTTAGCTCCTGGGGATTTTTATTCCCAATATTAAGTGCAATGAAAAAGGGTATTCTTCTGTAGAAGCATTCCTCAAAAGAACCTTGCAGCTCAGTCTTTAGCCAGCTCAAATCATCTGCCTTTTTAGTTATACACTGTTGACTTTTTCCAATGGCTGTCCTCATCATAGCTTTATAAGCCCATTAGAGACACGCATTTGAGTGGTTTAGGGAATGACTAGACACAGCAAATGGTTTCCCATAAATAATTTATTTGATGACTTCAAAATTCTCGGCGTTCCTGTAAGAAGTGCCTGTCACGGAGGAATGCTGGTAAGAGACAGCAGCCCTCTTCCGCGGTCCCACTACCTGACCCGGGGCCCCCTCCGCAACCCACGGAGAAGCTGTTGCAGTTTCTCCTGGGATTTGTTCCTCTGCTGTCTGAGTTAGCGGGAATTTTCCTAATAAGTTGAACAGAAACTGAACAAGATCCAGAGCCTTCCTGATCTTCTTTGCCTTCTGAGAATAAAAAAGGAAAACTGCATTGCTTTGCAAGCAAATGTCCTTAAGCATGAGTCAACTTTGGGACAAAAAGTATGGCAGCCAAGAGTCTGGTCTCACAAGCTCCTCAAAGAAGCAGTGCTATTATAAAGAATAAAGATTTACAAGACTAAGTCGTTGAAGGTTTTGCAAAGGTTCAGTAAATGCTTTTTATACTGAGCTTAACTCTATCTTCTTATTTCCAGAATTTAGTACACATAAAAGTGGTTTTGGCGTTGCTTTAGAATAGATGAAAGGATTTTTATCAGTTTTCATTAGTTTTAGGTTAAAAGAACCCTGAACTTTAAATACTTGTTTATGTGAAATATCAAAGCTCCTCAAAGATAATTCTTTGACAAGGGTAAAAGTATATATGTTTTGATACATAACTGAAACATTACTGCCTATAGGGACACTTGCTGAGAAAGTTCTTTATATATTGAACACATTGGGTTTCCATACACAGTCTGTAACCTCTAAAAGAACAAATTCCTACTATATTAGCTTTCTTGTATCTGTCAGTCAAGCATCTGTAGGGTCCTTGAGTTAGTTTTGAGGTAAGAATCTCAGATAAGTCTTTCTCATTACCTTTGTCACTGAAATTTAAAAGTTAAATTATTAATTAAGATTAAATGTAGTAGCTGCATACTAATATGCTGGTAATTTACCTATCACTTTTAGCAGTGAGCGTCTTTAAATTATCTCACCTCAGTGCCTGATAAACAATCAATGGACTTTATTTAATAGCTTCATCTCCAGTGCTAATTGTATCCATTTAAATGAAATTATTCTGATTGTTATTCTATGTAGTGATTTGGTGATATGAGACTTCTGAAGAGATATTATTGATTTGGGGCAACCAAGCACCATCCATTACAGCTGTGAAGACAGGAATTAAATATAAATAGTGGGCTATTATTTTGTGGATGTCTTTGTGGACAAATAGGGTAGCGGAAGCAGGATAATTACAAATTTGCACTAATTTGTCTTCTTGATTTATAGGTATATGATTCCTGAAAATAAAATGAGGGCTACAAAGTAATCAGGTGAAGCTGGCAATAGATATAAACTTGTGACTCCTTTAGCAGAAAGGACGAACAATTCATGTGCTGTCAGATTTTAAAAGGCATTTAGACAGCTAAAAAGAACCAGTTTGGCACCTGATGAGATTTACAGCAGTGCCTAAAATGATTTTTGGACAGTTAGAATTTAGGAAGCAGACTAAACCAAAAAAAAAACCACCAAAAAAATCTTTCATTGTCCCAGATTATATCTACCATGCTGAAAGGAACCATACAAGAAACAATTTCAAAGATGTGAGACAAAGATAATTTTCGTGCAACATTCCTGAGGTTGTGGAGGTATAGTAAGCACAACTAAAGTTTTACAGCACATCTGAAGTTACAAGTGAGCTGAACAGAATCAGTGGGAGATGTGTAGTATTCGAGATCCAAGAACCAACAAATAATCTGGCAAATGAGAAATTAATTAAAAGATGACATGATAACAGAGAACATGCTCCTTGTCCTGAGCCTCAGTGACATCAAACTAGATGGAGATAGTTCAGAAGACACAGGAAGCCGGAGGGAATGCGAAGTGAGAGTTGTTTGCAGTGATTGTGATAAGTCCTAACTGTACAGAAGAAATTCATTATGCATAGCACCCACAAGCTCATACAGTCTCTGATGAGGGAGGAAAATAGAGAAAAGGAAATTACAGAAAAGGTAGTCCTGACCTAACATCATCAACAAGCAGCGCCAGCATGTGAGAAGCAGCACCAGAACCTGGGTTAGTCTATGGCAGCACATATGATCTGATCAAATCTTGCTTTGCATTAGATGCAGAGTTAATTTGACACATCTTGTAGCTGTTGGAAATAAAATCACACCTTGATGACTTAGTGTGTTGCTGCATTTGTGCTTTGAAGTGGTTTGGTAAGCTACAATAGCTATTCACCCTCACTGCAGGGACTCCCTTGCCCACCTCCTTCATAGGGCCAGCTGTTCCCAAGCTGGATGTCCCTTAACTGGATGGTGCACAACAGCTGGGACACTTGTATCAATCACAAGATATGTTTCCATTTCTGTCCTGACTATCAGGAAGGGCCAACCAGCCTGCTTCTCAGAACTGAACCACCACACGCTGCTCTAATTCACTATTTTTCTTTAAGCTGTTCTGCAATAGAAAAAGATGCAGCATTCACAAGACCAGAAATACACACAGGACAGACAAGGATTTTGGTCTCTCACTCTGTGTCCCCAGGCAATTTCCATAATTTGCGTTAAACAGACACTGAACAAAATGCTTAATAGTGCTACGAGCAGGACGTGAACTCGAGTCACTTTAGGCTGGATTTTAACTAAGAGTTCTCATGTTCTGGAGGTTCCCAAGGTAGTTGGCATATGAGTGCAACCTGATTTTGATCCCAGATGGCTAGGGAAAAATGGGAGAGCAGTGAGATTTAGACCTCACCCCTACAAGGAGAATGCCTGTTACAGTCATGAATTGTGTTTCATGCCCTATATATCCCAACACAGGCATCCATGCATTTCTCCAAGTGTCCCATGGGCTGCTGGGCAGAGGACTCACTGCTATAGATGCAAAGGTGCTTTCTAAGCAGTAAAACAAAGCATTTCAATGGACTGTGTGATGGGCCCCAGCAGATGAGTCTGAAATCTGACAAAAGTCAAGTATAAGAAGTCGCTGGGATCTGTCCAACAATGCTGAGACCGACAGACTTCTCAGTGCAACCAGAGGCAAAGCTGATGTTACTCACAGAATCATAGAATCATAAAATCATTTAGATTGGAAAAGACCTTTAAGATCATCGAGTCCAACTATAAACCTAACACTGCCAAGTCCACCACTAACCTATGTCCCTAAGTGCCACATCTACACGTCTTTTAAATACCTCAAGGGATGGTGACTCAGTCACTTCCCTGGGCAGGTGGCAGTTGATAAGAGTTTTGAGAATCTAAATTTCAGACTGAGATCCTTTTGTGCATTTGCCATCGTGCAGATCACCCGAGGTTTTGTTTATGTCTCCTTAACTCCACCTTCAAGGCCAGGCTCATGGGTCCTGAAGACAGTGAGTCTACAAGCACAGCTCAGGCATAACTCCAGTTTTGCATGGGTATGCAAGCCTGAATATGCATAGCCAGTTAATATATCAAAAAGTTTATCCAGGTTGGTTGTTCATGGGTAGTGTGCATGCTGCCTATAAAGAGAGTACCTGGTTGGAAAGCAGGAGGCAGGCAGAACTTGCTGTGCTTACAGACATCTGGGAGTCTTTTCTTTCAAAGTCATGTAAGTGACAGCAGAAAACTCATGAAAGTAGCTATCACACTACGTCTTTTAGAGCTTCATGAAAATCAACTCTTTGTAAAGTTGTGGCAATAGAAGAATCAGCTAAAACCTCTTTTCAGCACAAAAGAGAAAACTCTTTTGTTGGTGCAAACCCCCATGCAACTTTCTATCTTTACAGTAATTAATCTCACATGAATTATCTTTGACTGGTTTTAATCGCATAGTCAGACTGTCAATCAAAACACAAACCTCTTATGAAATTCATTGGAGTCTTTAAAATGGAACTGATGAAGGAATTTGACATTAATCTACAGTTTATCTCACAAAAATGAAGATATTCCCAGTGGTAAAACACAATGCCTATTAACTAGGATCACTTTACTAGAAATCAGATGCCAGAGTTGCAAATCTCTGAGTATCACAGGCAACCAGTAAGCAGAGGTACTGGTACACCACTGCAACACAAAATTAGTCCAAGAAAGAAAAAAGATCATTTCAACATTGTCTTTAGCTTAAATATAGCATATTTCCATCCTTGGATTCATTTCAAACCTATTCTAAAAAGAAGAAAGAAAAAAGGGGTCTAACGTGGCTTTCCTAGCTGCAAATCTTTCCAGTTTTAGCAATAAAAATGTCCGGCTAAGATCAATGAGTGTTTATACAGAATCTGAAAGAGTACAAACAGAAGGCACAATCCAGTTATTCTTTTGAAGGCAAAATTCTGTTATCTACTCTGCATCTTGAGGCACATGAAAACCTTCTGTAGAATATAATGACAAAATAACTATTATACAGCGGCTACTCACTACATAAAACTTGCTCTGTCTGATGCCCAGTTCTGCTTCCCCTTGATGCTGATGTCATATTTTGGCACCAAATTACAAGAATCAAGATCAGCTTGATCTTGACGGTTTGCAAGGAAGTCAGGGAAACTGCTACACACCATTTGAGTGGGAGAGAATAGGGACAGTGGATGGAAAAGAACTGAAGCTTTATTTTTGGGGGCTACTTATTGCAAATCGAGCAGTACAAATTAATTTCTGGTCTGTCTTATGAGTAGATGCAGTTCTTACACAGTGGAGCCAGTACCATTCCACTAAGACAGGGAATGGGGAGCACGAGCTCAAACAGTGATATTTATAACATCCAGAGCAGAAAGATAAACTCTATGGCAGTATCTTGCACAGTTAGGATTGCAGGAGGGCTTTGGATGAGGAGTGCTGAAACGAACCTATGGAGCTTGACCCAGTTGTTATTCTCTGAATGATGGACTTAATGGAAAGGCAGGACACCTGGGTCATAAGGCGCAAGCAATGAGATGTTTGTGGCATGTTATTTGCTGGGGCAGGAGCAGAAAACAGCTCTGAGGCTCCAGCAGTGGAGGTCTGCAGTCACTTATGGAACTGAAGGTCCTTCTGCTGAAACAAAGAAGGCAGGAGAGCAATAGAGAAAGTGTGCACGCATGAGAGGTGTATCTGCTAATAGCATTGATTGTCTATACGTGACTTCATTACAGCCACCGAACTACTACTGCAGAGCATAGGGGGGAAGGATCCATCACAGAGCTCCTCACTGCACAGCTGGTACTGCACAGGCAGAAGAGCTTCCACCAAAGTTATCACCCAGAAACTTTAGCGCTGACTGGAACCAGTATACACCTGCAATTGCTCCAGCCAAACTTTGCTTTTGATAAAGAAATTAAATACTAAGTACTCTTCTCCTGGGTTGAGAACTCTGCCAAGCATCAGCCTAGTGAGAACTTTTATAACAAAAATTTATTCATTTCTGGGAGCTGGAGTTTTATAATGGGTAGAATGAGTCACTCTTTACTAGTGCAGTAATACAGAGCTGCACTCTAATCACAGATTCCCGTCTGGACCATTTATTTGCAAATTTATCTTAAAATATGAAACCATTTCAGCCACAATTTGGTTTTTTTCCTGCCACATTTTACCCTTGTTCTCTCCCTTTCCTTTTGCCAGTAAACATATTTCCCCCGCTTTTTTCACCCAGTCAGACAACCTCTGCATTTTTCTTATATTCTACCATTTTCCAGCAGCAAACAAAATACTAATTGCGTTTATGAATCATTGGAAAACCCAGACTTATCTCCCTTCTTTAGCCCTTAGTATTGTCTATCCTAAATTTACTTTTTATTAACAAATGAAACCTAGCATATAAATTCATTGCTTCAAGACACTCAGAATAGGTCTAAATTAAGGAGGATCTACCATGCAGTTCCAAGAAAAATTAGAAAGAAATTGTAAATTAGAAAACAAAGTTCTATTGTTTCTCCAGTGTGAGTTTGGTTGGCAGATTTCAGTGAGTGCTGGAACTTGTTTAGTTAGAGTCTAATAGGGACACTAACTGTATTCAGATTATAATTTAAAAATGAATATATAATTACAAGGGTAACATTTAAAGCTAAACTAACCCCATGCTTACCCACTAATGATCTATTATAGAAGTGACAACAGTATTATGGCAACTCAAACACAAGTGTTAGTGTGCACTTAGACTGCAAACAAAATGCAGTTTAGCTAAAAGCTGCTTATCTATGTAGTGTTTGAGTTAGGTCAGACTAATCCAGAAAAAAATGAGTTCTAGCAATATCAGTATTCATGTGGTTAAAGGTGCTTTTTTAATTTGAGAATTTTGAATGAGAACAAATACAGCAGATGGATAAACAAACTCAAATGGATGGTGATCTATGAATTATGAGCCTCAGCCAGAGACAATGTCAGAATTTAGCTGACATTAAGTATCTCATGCTACCAATACCACTGTCACTAGCTTCACGACCAGACAAGCTACCTCTGTTGAACAGCTAAATAATTAAAGAGGAGCTATTAAGAAGTCATTTCTCCAATTAAATAACTCAATTAGTAGGCAGTCAGCACACTAAGCGGTTATGTCATGCAAGGAAAAAGCAGTGAATTTTGCAGAAAAAGAGATAAACCTGAGCTCTCTTTATTTTTTGTTGTTGAGGCAGTTTATTTCCACAGGCTCCTCAACAGCCCCATGCACCAGCTTGAACATCTCATACGTTGGTAGCTGATATTCACAGCAGTGGGTTAACATATTTCTTATTAATTTCTACAGGAGTGAGAAAGGTTTAGGAAGGAAAAGATTTGATTACTCAATTGTATAATTACTTGGTGTTTGACCATCACACAAAGTCGTATAATGGACAGCTCCCAGAACTAGAGGCAAGTAGCATTGCTCCGGGGTAGTGAGCTACATCCTTGCACTGCAAGTGAAGATGATCCGAATCCCATTTCAAAGCGATGTGCTGTGAAGGCAAGTGTACCGCTGAGATTGTATAGTCAGATGACTTGATAACAAGGGATTTATAGGCATGAATAAATGCAGGTGAAGAACCAATTTGCACTGGTAGCAGCACCTAAGAGCTGAATATTTCCCTTTACTTGCATCTCTCTGGGGATTAAGGAGGTAAAAACAGCAATAAGACTAGCATTAGTGATCACAAGGACAAATATGATAGCCAGAAAGAGTAAAGTTTGGTAGAAAAAACCTCATGCCTGTCAAATCTGTAAGAAATCTTGAAAGAAGTGGATGTACCCAAGGTGCACCCAGTGACAGAATATTCTCAGCTTATCAAAATGCTCCTAATAGCATCCCTTTTCCTAGGTATATTAAAATGTCATGCTATGAGAGGAAAGGTCTCTCATAGGTCCACAACCAGTCAGAAGTTAGGAAGACAAAAGCTGGACTAGAAAGTCAGCTTTCACCAGAGAGAAGTTATACCTAGATCCTTTGAGGATCTGTGCTGGAAACTCTTCTCTTAGGGGCTCGTAAATGGAAAGGATATGAAGACTGAAAGAACTACATTTCCAAATGAAATAAGTTTTTTTCAAGATAGTCAAAAACTAACACAACGTACAGAATGATCTCACGATACTGGGTGACTTGGCAATAAAATGGCAAATTAAATTCAGTGCCAATTAATGCAGAGTAATGCACATAGGAGAAAAAAAGATCTGTGCATAAAAGCAATAGGGGTCTCTAAACTAGCTATTACCACTTGGGGAAGGATGTTGGAGTCATGTCGGACAATTCTCAGAAAACATTGACTTAGTGCTCAACAGGAAAATTGGTTGATAGCAATTATTAGGAAGGGTGGAGAGCAAAGCTAAAAACATCATTTTGCTGCTGTGTAAATCCATGATATAGGGACATAGGTGGACACAACACATAGACGTAGCTGTTCTTTCTTTAAGAAGATGTAGCCAACCCAGAAAAGACACACAGAGGACAACAAAGATAATTATGTTGACGTAGAAGGAGAAACTAAATAGACAAGACCTGATCACAGTACAAGAGCTGATGGGTGTGTGACAAGATTGCCATGCACTGGAGGTCACGGAGCAGCATGAGCATCTGCTCCTAAGGGGGGACAAGACAGGAGCCACTGGTGACAGGGCAGGACAACGGCCCCTCCAGCAAGGGTGCAGTCCCCCAGCACCGAAACAAGGCAAACAGAGCAGGTCCAGGGGCAGTCCCTGGTTCAGCCCCCGGTCACCACCAGGCACATGCCCTGTCACAAGGGCATGTGCAAGGGCAAGCAAGAAAGTCAAGTTAACAAGGCCAGGCACACGATACCCACATACAATATAGTTCATGCAAGGACCAAGCATCAAGATTTGGGCTTAAACAGGGCTCCTGAGCCAGTGAGTGAGCGTGGGTTGGTCATTCAGATGGTGGCTCTTCATTTTGTCTCTTGCTACTGTTGGCGAAAAAGGGCGTCCAGCCATGAGGGACCTTAGCCTGGGCATCTGTGCAGCCTTGGAGCTTATTAGGGAATGGACTGGTTTTAATGATCTTTGTGAATGAATCAGCAAAATGGAATACACAATTTTACATCCCAAATTTGTGTTAATACAGTGACTAAATGATTTGTGATTCATTCCTGTCCTGCTCTATTTGAGCAAAGGATGAAAATAAGCTGCCACTATTTGGTCTTCTTTGCAAAACTAGAATCAATATTTTTAGCTAAGAAAAGATTAATGAGGCTAAATGAAAAATAAAATGACCAAAAGTTAAATAAGGAATTCTAATAGCTCACTTCTTAAAAAAAAAAAAATACAAATTTATTTCGTAACTGTGAGTTAGCCATCAGTTCTATGAAACCACAGCAGTTGGAAAATGCATTCCCCTTTCTGTGCATGTTGTTGACCCAGTCAGAGGTCTTACTTACAGTGAGTTGGAAAGATGTTACATTTGAGAATAGAGTTGTTATTGTTTTCAAATTTATAGACATACCTAGAGGTAATTGTAAACCATCCGAGTGAGTGCCATAAGCTATACTCAAATGACTGGCAGCCTTTCAAAACAGTTACTCAAAAGGAAGTTATAATCCCACTACGAGCAGATGAACAATTATGGGAATACCAGAAGATGTTTGGAACAGATTTTTGTCTGAAATTTTTCTAGCAGATTTCATCTGGAATGTAGCACTGGAAGGGACCTCCTGAGTTACCAAATCCAATTTCCTATTATCACCACTAACAAAGTCAGAAACACCATGAATTTGGCAAGACCTCTGCGATGGTAAACTGCCAGTCTCCCTAGCTTGGCTTCCAGAGGGAAAAGCATAAGCAGGTAGCCAGCCACAGCTGAATTTACTCAGAATTGCTACTGAAAGGTAAGAGTTTCTCAGGGACTGGCAGGAAACTGGAGTTTGCAGGGTTGAGCACCAAGATAGAGATTACAGAGCAGAATTACAGTGGAGTCTGCCCAGGGGAGGGCTGAGGATGGCTGGGTGCTGCAGGGCTTGGGAGCCAGAAGGTAAGAAGAACCTGAAGAGCTCCAGGACCGAGGCTTAAGGGATAAGAAATACCTGTTTGTAAATTAATCATTCTCCTCCTTAAAACAAACGAACTGGTGAGAACAGCTCCTGAAGAGCCCCAGCTGTGTAACTTCCAAATCTTGAGGGCAGTTTCCGTCAACAGTCTTGTCTCCTGAGCCAGCCTCACAGACCTCGGCACTGATTTTTGGTCTCTTATCTCTTAGAGCTCAGAGCAAGACTGGGTTTAGCTGAATCTTAAAAGAAGGCCAAGGTAAATTCTTACCTAACCACCTCTGGGGAAAAATCCAGCAAAATAACTTAGAGGGTGGTAATCCATCCATGCAAATTTAAATCAATAGGTAGAAGTCTATAGTGAGAAGGAGTTCCTTGTGAAATATTAGACCATAAGGACTTGTTTCAGAGCAGCAGGGCGATGAAATGTCTCTCATCCTCAAGTGGGGTTCCCCACGAGCAGTAGGGTTGCCCGAAGCTCTCCAGCTGCCAGTCGGTGGGAGGGAGGGAGGGGACGAAAGCTTCCTCCATGCACAGCCACCCACCAGCATCTCTTTTAGTGATCCTTGGCAGCTTGTGACAGGCTCACTAGACTTCCCAAGGCCAAGTACGTGCAGGAGAAAGGATCAAATTATGTAACAGGTTGTTGGAGGCTAAAAAGAGGTGGATTATTTTCATGCTGCCCGCTGTCTTGTGTACGAAATTAGTGAGCCTGACTCAGTCAAGGCTGTGCACACTGCTACATGTGAAAGTAATGGACAGGCATGCCATGGACTCCTTCCCTTGGGGGTGAAGATTTGAAATGTCCTACCCCAAGGGGGGAGATAATCCCAGGCAACAATCTGCGCTGGGGACCAGCCGGATGGAAAGCAGCTTTGCAGAAAAGGACCTGGGGTCCTGGTGGACAACAAAGTGAACATGAGCCAGCAATGTGCCGTTGCTGCAAAGAAGGTATCCTCAGCTGGATTAGACAAAATATTGCCAGCAGGTCGAGGGAGGTGATCCTTTCCTTCTACTCAGCACTGCTGAGGCCACACCTGGAGTGCTGTGTCCAGTTCTGGGCTCCCCAGAACAAGAGAGACATGGACTCACTGGAGAGAGTTCAGTGAAGGGCTGTGAAGGTGATTAAGGGACTGGACGTATGAGGAGAGGCTGAGAGAGCTGGGACTGTTCAGTCTGGAGAAGAGAAAGCTTGGGGAGGATCTTATCCATGTGTATGAATACCTGATGGGGAGGTAAAGAAGATGAAGTCAGGCTCCTCTCGGTAGTGTCCAGTGACAGGACAAGAGACATTGGGCACAAATTGCAATACAGGAAATTCCATTTAAACATAAGAAAATACTTTTTAGTTGTGAAGGTGGTTGAACATTGGAAGAGGTGGCCTTGAGAGGTTATGGAGTCTCAAAATTTGACCAGACATGGCCCTGAGCAACCTGCTCTCACTGACCCTGCTTTGAGCAGGGTGATTGGACTAGACAATCTCCAGAGGTTCCTTCCAGCCTCAGTTATTCTGTGATTCTGTAATTCTATGTTTCTAGAATTTTTACTTTTTTATAGTAACTGCCTCACGACCCAGTGATTCTTTGTGTAGAATATAGCAGGGATTTGCCCAGCACTACTTGGAATAGAAGAATAACCATTTACAAGCAACCCTGAGCAATTTTTAGTACGCTTTAGCACCTGTTAGGGAATGGGATTTTCCTGCCCCACAGTGAGGCAGGAAAGCACTGTGACCCCTACTGTACAGACATGAGGTGATGAGGATTTATCCACAGCTGGGCCTTACAATTAGAGGTTTTATTTGCAAACCTAAAACAGAGCTCTTCTGGTTCTCCCCCTGCGCAGAAAATAGATGCAGGCTGCAGAAGACAGTCTCAGGACAGGAATTTGCCCAGTTAACTTGACACTTAGGAATGCACCAAATAATTTTATGCTTATTTCACCAAACAGGGCTCAAAAAATGCAAGCTATTAACGTGATCCATGCCTACCTCAGAATCCTCTCCCACTTCTCATATATACTTCCCTCCTTTCCTCTGACCCTGACCACACTGTCAGTGGCTGTCCCTGGCTGCCTCGATGCTCTCTGTCTCTCCATGAGAGGCAGCAATCCTTTGTGGGTCTCCAATGCTCCTCCTGGACAGGTCCAGGGGGGAATTAACCCCTTGCATTTCTTCCTGTGCAGTGCAGCACAGTGCTGGGGGCAGCAAAGCTGGGGAGACCACCACCCCTGTGCCTCCTGTGGCCCTCGTCCCCAAAGGGGACAGCAGCATCTACTAAGGGGAATCTCACAGGAGCATTTTATCCTCTGACTCTGCTGTCCTGCTGCCAAGGAGAAATGACAGCCTGGCCCTTTGTCAGCAGGATGCATTTTAATGGACTGTCGTCGTCCCCCGAGAAGTCCGCCTGGTGAGCCCATCAAAACTGAGGAAACACTGAGTAGCGCAGCATTTGCTGGGCAACAATATGCTTGAATAACTTCTGAACATGCTGGTAACGCTTTCTCCAACACCTCTTGGTAGGCAGGTTCCCTTCCTGAGGACGGATCCGGTGATTTCACCACTCTGCAGTGCCCCCACCCCTCAGGGCATAAAGAGACTGTCCTGGAAGAGACGTTCCCTGTCTCCATCCCTCAGTACAGGCTGGATCCAGAGCAGCCCCTGGGCCTCGCTACCTCAGAGCCACGCTGGTGCTGTGGAGAAGAGGGGAAGTTATCAAAACCTGATAAATGGCTATCTTGAATGACTTTCTCCTTTGAGCACAGGGCACCAGGAGGGGAGTTACTAATTGCTGGGAGCAGAGCCGAATGCCAGCAGGCATTCAGGCAAGAGGTCGAGTCTCACTCTTGCCTCCTGTGTATAATGAAAAGAAAAAAGGAAAAAATGTTATTACACTTTATAAAACTCTTCAAAAGTGAAAAAAGTGTGACCTTCTTCTGACACTGTCTGTCACTTTCCCCCTCTGAACTGTCAGAGGAGTCAAAATCCAGTCTCCATGGTAAGTCAAGAGGCCATCCCAAGGTATCTGGCAGATTTAATTTGTTTGAGGGTAGAGTCATCTCAGCTGGGTTTTAATTAGCAGTTGTTTTTCTTCCAATGAAAAAAAGCAAAGGGTGTGTGTCCTGGAACTCAGAAAGGAGATGTGTGTAACATCTTGAGAGCTTCATTGATTTGTCTGTTTTCCTCAAATGGTGCCATATTCTTCTGTTTTCATGTGGAAATATACAGAAGCGTAAACATAAATGGAAGTGTGTCTTATGAACTGAGGAGGAAAAGGATAACAAAAAAAATGCAGACCAAGCATTTAAGGACACTATTTTTTCTGCAGTATTGCTGTGCAAAGCAGTCTTGACATCACAACACAATCAGTCAAATATCATTTAGTGTAAATTGTCCTGTGACTTCACTAAGCAACATATTTGCTAAAAGTTGTGGCTAAATAATGCAAAAAAATCCCATATCGTAAATAATGTATTGATCCACTGATGGTCAACAATCATCTAATACATTGTTAGATAATGTGTCAGCCAGCCACATAATTGGTAGACTAATGAATACGATAGTTCATATATAATTTACTCAAAGAAATATGCCTAATTTCCCAGATTTGAATAAATAATTCAGCTAGATGTGTTTGTTAGCAGAGAACCATTTATTCGCTAATACGAATATTTTCTTAAGGTCCAAGTGAACAAGATCTTTTTACTGCATTTGAACAGAGGCTCTTTAGAGAGTTTATAGCATAGCTGCCAACACCTTTTTTACAGGAAAAATGACCATAGATTACAAATGTACCCACATGCTCATGTGTTTCCATAAATTCAGGCATAAACAATCAGCTTGGTATTTTTCCCATCAAAAAGTCTCTAAAAAGTCAGCTCCATAACAAACTCCAATGTCTGTGGATAAGTGCCCTAATTCAAATGAACCATTGCAAATCTTTATTTGAGCTCATGTGTACATTTGCAAATATTCTCTGTAAATTTCTCTATAAATATAAGCTTCAGCTTTTGGCAAATGCGTCCAATCCAAGTAGAGACCAGAGCAGAATATAGGGTTGTGTAAAACTAGACAGCTCAGGTGAGCAAGGTGGACGTTGCAGTGGCAGCTGGAAGATCTGGCGGGACTGGGGGAGGTGCAAGGTCTTCTGAAGCCAAGGCCTCCTAAATTGGCTGGAAGGAGCATCTGACTTGGTTAACTACAAGTTTGCAGGTACGAGTGATAAGGCCAGGTCCAGAGCTTTTGCACTTTTATTGCTTTCTCCTGCAGCTGCTCTTTTGCTTCTCAAGAGCTTGCTCAGGAGATTCCAGACATTAAACGCAGGGGACTTATGCTGTAGTGTGGAGTCATGGGGCTGTGTCAGGGACCACCCTGAGCTTAGTGCAGAGGTGCACGGTGCCTTCTGCCTCCTTTGCCTAAAGATGAGGTTCCCTTGAAGTACACAAATCTCATCAACCCTTCTTCACCAAACCTCCAAACCTTGAAAAGAACAGCCTTCATTTGTGGACAGCTATTTTACATGCTAAGAGGCTTCAGCACATAACAGAGAAGCTACCCATACATATTTCCTACAAAAAAGAATTCCTAAAAGTGCAATATTTTACTTGCAAATAGTGCTGATGGAGTATTAGTGGCAATATATGGCACTGGCTTTTTAAAACCAGTTGAGAATGAATGGGCTCAAACCTCTTCCTGCTGAAAGTGATACCAAGCTAGAAAGGTTAATTCATCCCTGTGATTGCTTACCTATATCATACAAAATCCCATCCACACTTCAGTTTCACGCAAAATGTTATAATAAGGAGAATCAGGAATTTAGAAACAGTCAAAGGTCTGGAAATCATCATTATCTTTAATTCTAAAATAACACATTTAAAATTAAATCTGCCCTCTTCTATCTAAGGATTTTATTTCCTTCATACCTGAGTGGATATTCACAGGAATAGTAAAAGTCACTTGACCATAGGCATATTCCTTTGGAAAAATCTACTGCTGTTTTACATCATAAAGGAGCAAATTTTAAAAAATTTAAATTATACTTTTTTCACTTAATCTCATTCTCTGAATGTCTAAACCATTTTCATTAACATTGTAAAAAATCAGTCTGAAGCAATCGTCTGTCATGGAAAATTTCAATATGTGACTTGTACCACACAAAGTGTGGTAAGGTTATTAGTAAGTGAAATAAACTATAAATAGGTTTACAGAAGAGCAAATTAGGCACTTTTAAAGCTAAATTTCACACTGCTCACTACACTTTGCCTAAGATAAAACACATGCTACAATCCCAAAGCAGTGGTCATTGCAAATTGATTCACATTTTAACTAGAACAAGACACTGGGTACCCATTAACTCAATTTATTTTAATTTAGCAGTAAAAGCTTTCATTATAGCCATTAGACAAGAGAGAAACCTTTGGCATTAAAGTAAGAGAGAAAGCATATATAGAAATAAAATAAAAATTTAATTTACTGCACAGGGACTGGTAAGTTTATATTAACAGAACTTAAAGACTTAGTTCTAAATAATTGAATCTGATTAATACAAATAGGAAATATATCAAAAATATAAAAAAATCTGAAGAGAATTCATTTTAGAGCTCTGTAGATGAAGACTAACCCATGTTTTAATACAGATTTTTCCAGTTGTTGCTTGAGGAAATAAAACCAAGTTGCTTTCACAGTTGTTGGTAGTATAATTGTAGCGATTATAATTTTCCACACTTTCCTGTAATAATTGGTTGGCAAATAGGGCAGAGAAGTGTACGTGTTTGCAGGCACAATATTCCACCTGTTATTTTACTCAGTTCTAGGAATACTTTTTTTCTTGTCTTTTCTCAAATCTTAGCTTTAAAAAACATGTATTTTGGAGCAAACCTGGCCATCACTTTCCATTCACTATTTACAGTGTCTGTTTAGAAGAATCGTGAATTTG
This sequence comes from Gymnogyps californianus, assembly GCF_018139145.2. NCBI lineage: Eukaryota > Metazoa > Chordata > Aves > Accipitriformes > Cathartidae > Gymnogyps > Gymnogyps californianus. Next base: position 52,774,616 of record NC_059472.1, on the reverse strand, counting down.
TTACATTAGGTAACATGAATAAAGAAAAAAAATAAGCATCCAATCCATATTAGAATGGACAAAAATCCCTCTGAAGCCTGGGATAGAGCAAGTTGGTGGTTTTTTTTTTTAGTGTGATTCTTCTCCTGGATGCTCTATACAGCTTTAGTAGAAACAGACTTTGGATAACAGGGCTTGACAACAGTCTTGGGTGCTATGTCTGATTTGCTGTCCGCATGGTTTCTGCCTGACCCTGGGAGACAGAAGTGGCTGTGCCTCTAACCCCCCGTTTCCTGTCCAACCCAGACACCGTCCCGTGGGAAGTGGGGTACCAGGGCTCAGCATCCTCAGAGACTTCACACCGCCCCTGAGTCTGCCAGGCTGTCCAAAGCCTGGGCATGCCAGTGCTTACGCAGACTACAGCACGCACCCAAACACATGTACCCAAACTCCAGATGACAGAATCAAACTCTGTTTCCATCTTTCTCAGACATGTTAGTTTTAACAAACCAAAAGCCAGCCTCAGTACAGCTCTTAATTCTCCTTTCTGTGTTCACATGGTGCTAAGGAGCATACAGGGCTCCTGACCCATGGTGCAGGCTCCTCAGACACACAAACAATTTATTCTGCTCACAGAAATAGCGACTGTACAGAAGACATACTGAGCTCTACTCGTCTTGCCAATTTAAGCTTTGCCTATCAAGCAGGACACACATATTGTGTGATTCTGACATGGCAGAATCTGCTAAGAAATTCATCCTTCCATCACATCCATCCTTGAATTTCAGCTTACAATGTAAATATGTATAAAATGCATATTCTAGCTCTGCAGAGATGCCTTTTTTAAAAGAGCATCAAATCCAGTCCCTGTAGCAATAACTTCATTTGCATACAAGTGGGCTGAGCTGTTCTTCAGAGGGATCTGAAGCCCATTTTCCAAGCAATTGGGGATTTATCGTGTTCCTGTTGTGGAATTCTCCATTTTGCTGCAGTCAACAAAGTCACCAGGACTCTGTGAAGCGCTGAGGTCCACCCGCACAGAACAGCTTGTGAGACTGGGGCCCGGGCGCAAACAATAGCGGTTTTCTTGGCAAGCTTGAAAGACCTTCTTGTTGGCAGATTGAGGAAGCCCACGCCTCTCCTACTGCACTGCCGTTGATCAGTATCAGAGAAGAGCATTAATCAAACATGCAATACCATTATTTTTCCAAATTGAGGTCTCAGGTCTGTGATAAGCACTTCTCTTAACACAACATTGCACAAATATTATGCAACCACACTTCAAAACTGCTGCGTTGAGAAATTTGAATAATAATGAGTACTTTTTGGAAATATTGCTCCAGTCTTGCTTCTGTCTAGGCAGGGAAGGCTGATCATGGGCAGTGCGCTACGTGCTGCATGAGTTAATTTGTCTTTTTATCTGCTTTTGGCTCATAGCTCACTTACAACTTTGTGAAAAATGACAGAGTGTCAACATCTTGCCATTAACGGGCCATGTGACAGACGCCTAGCACAGCAGGCTGAAGAGAAGCGTATGAGTCCTGCAAACTCTCCTTACTGCTAGATTTACTGATGGATGACAGAGCTCCACGGTGCTGACAAAGATGCTGCTGACCTTACTTCCAAACATGCTAGATGGTTTGCAGTTTAGAGCAGTACGTCCAGGACATAAGATACAAAAACCAAGCGTGTTTTTAGGAGGGGAAGGGTTGATTTTTAAATATGGAAAATGGTTCAGAAGCAGTGAAATCTCTAAAGATAAATGTTGTTTTGGAAATGTTTATTATTATCCTATGACAATACTTAAACTGGCCAGATCATGTTAAATATTTGGAAAGAGGATGCTTTTATAAAAGGAACTTTGCCAGGGCAACAAAGCACTTCTTATGACATTTCTTGCTAACTTCTGCTTGATTGTTAAATATTTTTTGTTTTCCTCCATACAGAACAAGCACTCAACTATTTTCAGGCTTTAAAAAGGGAACAAAAATTGAGATAGCATGTGCTTTCCTTTTCAGCTGGCGTTGTCTCTGAGAAGCAAATAAATACAGCCTTCTTGCCTGTGAGGATGAGTATCAGAAAAGTAAAAGTAGGACACACAAAATAAAAGCATCACTGAGTCATAGCTACATATACTGCAAAACTAAAAGCTCATTACGACAACTTAGAGGAGTTGTTCATGTACAGACTGTGGTGCATTTGCATCAGCATTTTAGTTCGAGCCAGGAATTGCTCAAAGGTCACTACTCTCCACACAGTGATGCAGCAGCAGAGCACATGAACCAGATTCCTTTGAGGTGAGGTACCCCCAGAGACGCCCTCCAGGAGGACATCTAATGTGTCCCAGCCACAAATGGGCATTCAGGCCACAGGATCAGGCTAGAGCCAGCCAAAAGGAAAATCCTTGAAAAGTGCATCATGTGGACATGTGGTCCTTGGCACCGTTTCTCACCACAGATCCACTTCGATTGTTCCTTGCTGAATTAAACATAGCCAGTGAGTGCTGAGGAGGTCAGGAAAAAGCTTTGGTAGCTTTGGTGTGTGTGAAGCTGTGGTCAGGTCAGGTACAACTTGCCCCCATTCTACCCATCAGTGGGGTGCAGTGATGGCCCTTCAGGGTTTATGGTTGTTCCAGCTAAGGAACTGAGGTAACAACAAATCCCAAATCTCAAGATTGAGGGACACAGTTTGGAAACAGAGTAAAGAAGCTGTGGTCTTAATATTAGCTCGTACAACCATAATGTCTAAGGGGAGCCAATGGGACTCCAAAAACTATAGGGACAAATTGAGTATTTTTGTAGTAAGAGGGATCCTGTGTGAGTACTGCAGCTGGCTCTCTGACCTGGAAAGCAGACAGAGAGAGGAGCTCTTCAGTTTGGGAGGAAGCCATGAGCTGCAGGAGAGAGATCTGTAAAATACTCCTCAAGACACTGGGAACACAGAAATGTGGACTTACTGCCTCATGCAGGTAGTGAAGTAATACTAAGGAAGGAATGACTTTCTGTTCCCACAAACATGCGCTGCAGTAAAGGGCGGTGTCTCCTCTCTGCTCAAGCCCAGGGAAGACAAATTCCCACGGATGTGCCGGATGCCCCATGGTGCTCACATGGTGAGCATCCAGGCAGGGACTGACTGCAAGGTTTCACCAACCAGCAACACCAAGCGACTCTGCCACTGGGGAGCCAGTGCAGGGTCCTTATGGAGCCGAGTGCTGGGGAAAGCAGGCTTCCCTTATTAAAATTCACATACCTCGGAGATGCATTTGACCTATGTATCATTAATGATTGCCTTTACAGCTACATCATTATTGCAGTAAATAATGAGTGGATTTCTGCCCCATGTAGGAGAGCTTTGATCCTAGACAAGCTTGGAAATATGCCTCTCCCAATTTGGAGACAAGACTTTTCTTTTTTAGTATTCTTTCTGTTTTCTATTCCTGCATGTATTTGAACGGTTAGTACTTCTCAGAATGATAGCTAGACACAGAGAAAAGGAAACATCCATAGATTCAGCTTTTCCAGAAAATAATGATTCAAGATTTAAAATGAAAGGAGGGGGAGCTAAAATAAATAAAGGCCAGTTCAAATAAATTCTGGATCATACATGTCCAGATGTGGTGGGTTAGGCTGGCCAGCAGCCAAATGCCCACCCAGCCGCTTGCTCACTCTCCCTTCTCAACAGAACAGCAGTAAAAAATGAGATTAAAAAGCTCATGGGTCAAGAAAAAGACAGGGAGATCATTTACCTGTTACCATCATGGTCTTGGGGAGAAGTCTCAGCTTGGGGAGAATTAATTTCATTTACTGCCAATTAAAACACATTTTGGTAATGAAAAAAAGCGACAAAAAATGGCCCCGAGGTGCCACCATTTTGGCTGAGGGGCTCAGCTGTGCTATGCAGTGGGTCGGCTGGAGCCAACTGGAACCGGCTGTGTCTGGCATGGGGCAGCCCCGGCCTCTCCTTACAGAGGCCGCCCTGCAGCCCCCCCACTGCCAGCACCTACACCCAACACACTATTTAAAACATTGCAGAGCATGAAGATCCCCTTCCAACTGGTTGTAAACAGCACAGGGATAACCAGGCAGCAGTTACAAAAAGAAAAAAAGTGCCACAGCTTTCATTCCAAAATATGCAATTACATATATCATTTCTTAATAACCAGGAACTCAATACAAATTATCATAGACATCTCTTTTATCCATATTCAAGACTAGATCCTTTGAGTGTGATGTTTCCAGTTAAAGCTCTATTTTCTGCAAGGATGTAATGTTGGTTTTGCAGATTTCATTCTTGTGTATTAAATCTAAGTATCTTTATATTTTCCACCTGGACACCAGAGCATTTCCATATTTCATAACGCAAGATTTAGAAGTTTCATCAAAGCAAATGCACCTGCTCAGTGGTTGTGAGACTTTTGTTGTACATAAAGTGTTAGGATCAAAATACTTCTGAAAAAGTCAGGAGAATCCACAAGATATTTTCATTCCGTCCAGGCAGGAAAGAACCTACTTTATGAATAAATATCCTTCAAATAACTCACTCACAGCAGTAGAAGCAAATCTAAGAAAAAAATAAAGGAAATCAGAAACTTAAAAAGAAACTTATTAGCATGCCTCAGAGAAAGAAAAGACCAGTGAGGTCTGACTCAAGCAAAATCAAACTTCATATTAAACAAATTGCACCATTGATTTAGCCCAAAGTCTTGACTTTTCCTGGTAAAAGAACATGACAATAAACTGATCTTGTACATCTGTTAGATTGAGCCTTTCTTGTAATGCATCAGAAGGTGTTTTTCAGCACATCCCATTCTGACAACATTAATCAGCAAAGCCCCTATCAAGCCAGAAAATTTATAGAATAGAATTGCAGGATTATTATTAAACCAGAGGCCCTGACACAGCGAGAGCCTACCTACAGTGATTAAGTGCATGACAAGCTATGTAAGGTGTTTTTCTGGGAGGCTGTGATTTTTTCCAGTACAAACGAAACAAAGAAAAGATCTCTGGAGCCGTGGAGGACTGAACCTCAGCTAAAATTAGGAGACTTCAAGGCAGAACTGGAGGCCCTCAAAATACTATTTCACTAACATGGATTGTCAAGGAATCGCTCTGTCAGTTTAAGATACATTTGCTATATTAAAATCCAATACCGTTAGAAATTATGTTCCAAGTAGAAACAAAAAAAAAGTAGGCAGAGAAATTATATAAACTTTGAGATAGGCTGAGTATATACCTCTTCACAGTTATGGGACTTTTCAATGCTAAGGCTCTTCTCTGACTTGCAAGTGTGACTTGATAAACCCTAACCAACTGATAAACCCAAACCAGTGTGAGACATCCATGAGGAGCCAGTCTCCATTTCCGAAGGGCTGCGGAGGTGCAAGGGCAGTGTCACCCAGGCCCACCGACCCGGGACGGGGCCACCACATGATTCGGGCTGCCTCGTGCTGACCACTCCTGGGTGCAGCTGGCAGGCTGGAGAAGCCAAGGGATGATTATTTGTTTTGTTCAACAAAATGATCTTTGGGAGTGTAGGAAGTTCTGTTCAAAATCTTGAAATTGTTCGAGTACGAACTCTCTGTTCAAGTACGTTTAGAGGATTTCCAAGAAGTTATCATGAAACATCTCCTTGTAATATTCCCAGTAAGGATTACTATGACATATATGTTGGGAGAGAGACAGTAATAACCAAATTTGAAAGCTTACTTTTATGTTCCCAATCTTTTCTAATGAGAGGAAAGAACCTACATTTTCAAATCCACTATCCCTTGAATTTTCTTTAAACATTCAGTCAGAGATAGATGTCCAGCATACAAAATATGAACCCATCTGGCCAAAAATGGGAAAAGTTATAAGTGATTTGACACCAGGGGCTTTTCAGGGAAGGTTTTCACTTTGTTGGGACTCCTATCACCTGGTGTTTATGTGATGCAAGATGCCCAAAATGCTGTTATCTTGGGTGGCGTAATATCTGTAGCATACAAATATTACAGATGTAAGTTGTTCAGGCAGGTCATTTATAAATAGGTAGGAAAAAAAGTTAAGTCTTTCCCAGTGAACTGACATGTCCCTATACTTACTACTTTTAGGTAAATTAATGCAATAATTTGGACTACCCCTTCTACCATAGGAAATTCTAGTCTAGTTTAGAGCAAGACATCAGTCCTTGCCAGGTCAAAGATTTCAATTTACCCAAAATGAAGCCAGTTCCTGCATATTGATTGCTCTCCCTAGCTGTAAATTATCACTGATTACTTTGAGAGCAGAAGTGTTGATAGTTTCCTGCCATTACTGACCTAACAGAAATTAAGTCTATAGTATAATTTCATATTTATAGCAACTAAAATATGGCTGGAGTCCCTTAGTTTCAAAGTTGTTGTTTTCTTTTGCTTTAAAGAAAACCCTACAGAAGAAAAAATACCAATGTCAAATTCTTTTTTGGTCAACGGTGTTTTATTGAAGTCAATAGATTTGTGCAAAAGTAAGTTCTGGAGGACTGATAATCCCTTAAAATATGTATATAGAATTCACGTCAGTGATCTTAATTTGCAATGCTTAAGAATTCAGCATTCCTCCATATGTGAGGCTTAAGCACCTTCTTGTGGCATGGTGTGGTGAGGGGGAGGAGGAGGATTTTGAAAAGATTCAGTGATGGCAGCTTGGGATCCAAACTGAAGTACAAGCCCCCAGCCCCTGCTTGTCCAGAGAAGCTCAGGCCATGCAGTAACACCAAATCCATGTTCTGCCTGGTCAGACCCCCTCAGATTATTTCCTTCCAGACAGATTTCCACATCCTCTCAATCACAAGATACCAGTCCCCTGTTGGGCTGCTCCTCAGAGAAGCCAAGCACCGACCTGGCACAAATCCTAACCTGTAGGGATTTCTCTAATAAAGAACTGGAGCATCTTAATGGCGTAAAGAGAGGGAGGGCTGCACAGTTATAGCTCTTGTTCAGTTGACTGAATGAGTACAAACCTTCAGTTCCCAGAGCTGTCAATCTGATCTTTTTCACAGATCACTTTTTTCTATCTTAAGAATAAACATGTCCATGCTAGACCAAATTGTAGTGTCTCTTCTCAAGTAAAATGGGATCAAATGCATCAGTATAGTCAACCAGAAATAGACTTTGTTACCCTTTTCATTTGCTTTCAAATTGTGTATGGGAAAAATGTGTCCAGAAAAACAGAAATAGAGGCAAGAACAAATAGCTGAAAACTCAAACTCCCTGTTTTGGGATCTTCTGTCAGCAACACCAATGTTCCTAAAGTAGCTCTCATAATCTCACTCCTTCTGAAAAGTAGAGAGCAAACAGCACAGTCAAAATAAATATTTTACTAAAGGATCTTTTGCATGGCTGGTGATACTAAGTAATTAAACACATAAAGTATTAATTTATATTTTCACAATTCTTTCTCCGTTCTATAGGAAGAACTAACACTATGTGCAGACAGAGTCAATCATCATAGAGAGAATTAGATCTCTACATATGAATGAATAACCATTGCTGTCAAATATTGAAAAATGAACTAACATATCAGAAGGGGACCTTTGCAGCACAATCACATAGAGAAATCTATGCGTAACAGAGGATGATACAAAAACCACTTCATTATCACTTCTAGGGAAAATATTTTTTAAAATCTTAAAATCTGCTTTCTTAATTCTATAAACTAATAAGTGGTGCAAACATGCAAATCTGCAGTGTACCATCTGCTGTTCGCTTTCTTGAGATAGATGATTATGCCATCCTCCTGAAACACAGTGAATAATGAAGTTGCATAGTGTTGCTTTATATTGTTTGTGAGGTCATATCTGAGGCCCACTTTTCTATGTAAGAAGCAAAACTGTAGTCACAGCAGCAAATTCCCGGACAAGGTTTAGATTCAACAATGCTAACTAATTTGGAGCTCACTGTATCCATTTGCTTCTTTTACATTCTGCTGGTTGTAAAAAAGAGCAAAAGATGTAACCAGGGTTGATCGAGGTGACGAAAATTCACTTGCACCCTTTGAAATAAATTGAAGAAAGAGGTTCTTTTTCATTTGACTGCTTATTTACACTGTGATATTTTTAAAGAATTTAACTTTCTAGAAATCCAGGCCTCATCCAGCCTGAAGAAGAGAGATGCTGGGGGGAACATGAGAAGGGGGAGCTCCATCACGAGTACCAGCAAGCTCATTCTCAGAGCTGCTGACCATAATGAAAGTCCTCCTGTGAGCCTGAGGTGAGGAGCTGAAAGTAGAGTAACAAGGAAAGGAAAGGAGGTTTTAACAGACAGCTTAAATACTCTTGGATTTTTTGCCATCAAAAGCTTAATTCTGCGGATGAATGTGCAATGTTCACATTCACAGAACCACAGAGTAAAGTGAATGGTGCAAATAGGGAATGTGGGGGGTTTTCCTCCAGTAAAGAAGTATTAGTAGTTTGAGGGCTTTCGTCATATCACATCCGTAGCCTTTTGAAGTGTGCCGAGCTCAAGCTGTAATCATAAGATGGGTCAGGTGATTTAGATAAGTAGTGCTCAGTACAGTCAATACAGCAGCGTTACAGGAGGTTTATACCTCCTGGAGGTCTGGACCATTACCTGTTTGTCATTGAAAGAGGTTTGGGTTAGAAGATAGTGTGCTAGATTTGGCTGGGAAAGAGTTAATTTTCTTCACAGTGGCTAGTATGGGGCTATGTTTTGAATTTGTGCTGGAAACAGTGTTGATAACACAGGGATGTTTTAGTTACTGCTGAGCAGCGCTTACACAGAGTCAAGGCCTTTTCTGCTTCTCACACCACCCCACCAGTGAGTAGGCTGGGGGTGCGCAAGAAGTTGGGAGGGGACACAGCCGGGACAGCTGACCCCAGCTGACCAAAGGGATATTCCATACCATATGACATCATGCTCCGCATATAAAGCTGGGGGAAGAAGAAGGAAGGGGGGACATTCGGAGTGATTGCGTTTGTCTTCCCGAGTAATGGTTACGCGTGATGGAGCCCTGCTTTCCTGGCGATGGCTGAACACCTGCCTGCCGATGGGAAGTGGTGAATGAATTCCTTGATTTGCTTTGCTTGTGTGTGTGGCTTTTGCTTTACCTATTAAACTGTCTTTACCTCAACCCACAAGTTTTCTCACTTTTACTCCTGCAATTCTCTCCCCCATCCCACCAGGGGGGAGTGAACGGGCGGCTGTGTGGTGCTTGGTTGCCAGCTGGGGTTAAACCATGACAGATAGCTACTGCTGACTAGAAAAAGATTATTGATAATAACTACTCAGAGCAATGCTCGTGGCCTAAAGCAGGAAGAACAGCAAGCTGCAGCAGAAAACGTTCATCTGACCAGAATAAGCATTCAGCAAGACACTCTACCATCCATATCCATTTATTCTTAATACTGTTTTAAACTAAAATAACTCTTCAAAGTATAAAGACCGGAAATATGCAGTAGAAATTTCTTTATTAGGGACGCATTTTTTCCTCTGTTAGGTTACTTTCAAGTGGATGAATAACTTGTGCCTGTGCCCATTCCAGCACTTAAAAGTCTAGCTAACTTTTTTTTTTCCCCCAGAAAAAAGCATTCTAATACAGCACTTGCTTCTTAGGCATAAGCAATTCAGCCTAAAACTGTAGAAATGTCAATCATAAGACACTACTGAGGAAGAGCAACCAAAAATGTCCAATCTTGCCATGAAGTTTGGAGTCAAAATCATCGTGCTCCCTCCTAGAACTCCCACCTCTAATAGGACAGTTAGGAGAAAACAACATGCAGGGAAAATGCTTTTATCAATGCAGAACTAATTTTAATCAATGGAAAGCTATTTTTTTCTCCAGACTGCCTTACCGGTCAGAATGTACATATAAAATCACACCACCAGCAACTTTCATTTATGCTTTTATTGTGGCTGATTTTGAGCATTTTTACCTTCTCTCTCAAGTGAGAATTATAGCTGAGATTTTCCCCAAGACATTTAAAGGAATTAAGCTCTGTATTCCTGTTAGACAGCAGCAGGATGTGAATGTCTACATTCTCCCGGTAACTCCGAAAGTCCCGTCAGTTGCTGTTGACTACCATCGTACTGCTGGAGCCTCAGAAGAGGGCATCTCTTGATGGTCACCCATCATTTAGCACAAAGGCTGAACACTCAGATATGCCTCTGTGTCTGTGCTTGTCCCGGTTGCTTTTATGACATTCTTTTATAGGGCTGATTTTCTGCAGCAAAGTGGGAAAATGCCTGTAATAAGACAAAACTTTGTGAAGACGGGTAGCATCTACATTATGGGGACAGGAGCTTCCCTTGGAGACCTTCACATGAATTCTTGCCACAGACAAGACAAGAAACTTGTCACTTGCTCCAGGACTGCCTCACTGTGCACCTGGCATTTCAAAATAAGTTCAGTGCTCAGGTTCAGCAGACTGGATCCCACACACCGTTTCTTTGGTTTAGTTGTTTTCTTTTCCTCTTATTTTGGGCAATGTTGCAGAGAACCCTCTTTGGGGACCAACTTTGCTAGGTTAGGCATGATTTCAGTCATGGGACCCCCTGGGCTCAATGAAATAAAACAAACAGATGTTTCAAGTTTTGGAAGGAATGTAACAGTGGAAATAATAGAGAGTGATAATGCTGACAAGATCCAGCTTAATCTTAAAAATTACTAGCCAACTTTTTCTACTACACAGTACCGGATTCATTCTTCTCAAAGTCTAGTTTCAAAATCTAATTCTTAAAGTTATCTGATTTATTTCTTAGATCGCAAAGTGATGCATGTGAGGAAGGGGGGAACCATTATCTTTAGGGCATGTCTTTATTTATTCTTTTGCCCAAAATTGACACTTTGCCTAGCACAGTGTACATGCCAGTTTAGATCACAAGGTTTAGGGGTAAGATCCTTCTTTTCGCTTTTGTTCTGTTCAATGCCCAAAAAAAATTAAAAGTCAATTATTTTTAAGTGTTTCTTAAGTGCAAGTAATTACGTAAAGAAAACACAGGGCTTGAAGATACCAGCTAACCCAAACTTCATTTTGGCATTCATTCAGGTTATATAGTTGTCTTTGGAGGCCATACATTTTGATGTTTAAACATGTCTAACATAGGTACACCTCCGAGGAGGCTTCTGTGAAGGAAGCCCTTGGAGCACACCAGCGGCTAGTGGCAGTGCTGGCAGAGCCCAAGGGACTGATTGTCCTTGTCTGTCCAACCGGGTACTAGACATAATGCTAGTGAAAATAATTTGGCACAGGTTTATGATTACAAAAAGACCATCAAGTTGGAAAATATATACTTGGGAAACCCACTCATTTGCATATGTAATCAAATGTTCAGTGGGGCTTGCAAAAGTCTCCATTTTGAGTGATGGACCCTTGAAATAGCACTAATGAAAACACTCCTGTTCTATATTTCCTGTGTGTACTTTAATTTCATTTATGAAAATGAAGGCTTGATTGTGTATTTTCCTCTGCCATTTGGTAGCCTGCCATCAAAACTTGAAGTGACATGACACACAATAGATTTATGCACCATGAAGCAGGCACAGTAGGGGTTTGGGGTATTTGTGGTTTATTTCCAGTCAAACAATACACAGGGGGCTGTCACACTAACAAGGTATATAATGATTGACTTGCTCAGCGACTCTGAGACCTTTACTCTGATACAACTGCAATCTCAATAAACAGGAAATTTATATTTGAACAGCTGCTTGTTTTGAAATGCTGTGCTTTATCTGCTTCCTTTTCTGAACAGTACATATGGTTCATTGCCATTTAATTGAAAAAAATATTTCATTTGTTCAAGTTGAGCCATACTTATACATATTAAAGCTCTTAAAGTGAGGTTTTGCTTTGTTCTTTTCACACTTCTCTTTATTTAACATGTCATTTGGCCTTTTGATATACACAGTTTGCAGACTATCCTTAGCACTGTAACTCTGAACTCTCTAATGCTGCAACTCTCTTCTATTGGAGGCATCATAATACAAAAACATCAATACGGCCATCCTGTTGTGTGAAATCCATAGAATAATTTAACCATCGTGTTACTTATGGGCTCATTAAACATCAGACTCACAGCCTTGTAATGGTGTCTATGGTCCTTTATCTCATACAACAATCATAAGACAATAAAGTCTCTGGAAAGCCATGTCATCCCTGAAGCTCGGTTGTGTGAGTTTCAGGTGCAGAGATGCTGCCTGAAGCCGTCTCCAAACCACTCTAGAACAGATTCAGGGACATATAAGCTAGGGCTCTCCCACTCTCACTTGCTGAATAAACAAGCATCAGTAAAAATTAACATTAAGCAATTATACATCTAAAGTAAGGCAACAGTTTCATCTTTTAGCTGTGAGGAGACTTTGATCCAGCTAATTCGTTTTTATCCTCAAATTCCAAGCCATAAAGTCCTACTTTGTAAGTATTAGGTTTTGCACAGTACAATTTTAATTCCTTAGGCAGTAGGGATAGACTTCTTGCTACTGGATCACGCAACAGTTCAGCTGAGTTTGGAAGGCACCAAAGGTGCCATTTGTTCTTTACTGAGTGCTTTAATCCATCTTAAAGCTGATCTCCTGGTCTAGAAATGATGAAGGACATCAGTCGTGACAGTTACCATAATCTTTGCAACAGGCGGGTTATGCAACTTCAGCACACGGAGCAGGAGCTAGTGCCTCCACCACAAAAGATTTAACTCAGTCTATATGTGCACTCTTTGCAGTTTCATTAAATATAAAGAGTGAGTTTTAAAACTTGAAAGTTCTCCTGTCATTTTTCTGTGCCCACACATTTGAGCCAAACAACGGGGCTCTATGAAAAACGATCACTCAACTACTAAGCATCTGGCAAGTGAAGAAGCACAGGGCAAAATCCTCAGCCATGATAAATCAATATTCCCTGATTTATATTAGCTGAAGCTCTGGCAGGGCAAGTCTCTGAGTAAAGCAGCCACACTAGACAAAGTGAGGAGGTGTTTGCCACTTTTTTGCCATAAAATGCGGCCCAGTAGTCAGCTTCTCATCTCCTAAAATCCTTTTATATGAATTGTAACAGGCTCCTGCACGACAAGTTCAGGTTAGTTTCTCCCTGAGCAGTGATCTATTTCTTGTGTCTTTTAATTTACATACGAATACATGGGTAATAAATCATTTCTGTCCTGTGAGATGTGCAATACACATTGAAATTCACTGGCAGCAACTGAAGAAAACATACCTGCAACAGGCAGCTAGGCTAAGCCTTGTGGGTTAGCTCTTCTGGGTATAGATGTGTAGATCTGTATCACCCAACATTCAACTAAAAAAGATTGGCCAGTGTCTGGTTTTATACCAGCGAAGACTGGAGAGAGGGACACATGGAAAAAATTGAAAAAGGTAGAACTGAGCACCCATCATTTCCCCTTTTGAACCCGTGGAGCTTAAGCCCATTGATCTTTTTCCTAGCACTGGGTATTTCTCTTAAAGGAGGGACTCCCAGCACAGGTAAAATGCCACTAACAGCAAGAACTTTTTGCATTGGACAGCACTGACCATGCCTGTGGGTTGTTTTTTCCTTGCTTAACTATCTACCTTACTATAATGTTGCTTATATTTTACTTTGATAACAATATGTAAGTGGGTAGTTTAAAGACAGGGCTTAATATCTTGTTGTCTCTGTTACCCAGATGACACATCCTGTGCTTCTTCAGACAGGCTGCAGATAAACAAAGTGCTTCTCCTTAAACACAGTTTACCTCACATGAGCAATCTATAAGCAACCTACAACTGTTGCTGAACTAGCAGCAGAAATCCCCAGGAGGGCAACCTTCTTATCTTCTCTAACTTTTTTGCAGTTGTTCTGTTTTAATGTTTCCCTATCTTTCAAGGTGGCCAGTGGAGGGAGTTGGCAGCACATTCCCCCTTTCCGTGCTCAAGCTGCCCTTTCGATGCTCCCAGTCCATAGCAGAGGTTGTAATATTCAGCGACGTTCTGCACTGGCAGCTTTGCCACCTGAGGCACAAAATTAGGTTTGTTTTGCCTTGTGGTGGAGCATACATTTGTGATCCACAATCCACCTCAAAGGCCATAGCCAAACTAGCAACAGCACATTTAGGAGCCGCCGTGATTAAATCAGCTGCAAAGACACAAGAAACCAGAAATGAGCTTGCTGCTTGCCAGAGGAGCAACAAGAAATAATTAGCTGTAGATGGGGATGTCCCAGGGTCTCTGTGTCTATATCAATACTGGTAAATAAAACCGTGACCAAGTGCTTGCTCCTTTTGCCTACACTTCTTTTCCCTCAAGCAAGGCAGCCTCAGACAGGTGCATCCCCCCTCCTGTGCTCCTGCCCATCCCTCCCTCAGCACCTCCGACCGCCCTGCTCCCATCACCACAGCCTTCCTGCGGCCGTGCCCACGGGTCCCCACGCCTGGTACACACAGACCAGCTCCTGTGGGGCCAGGAGGCGGTGGGGAGCCCTGCCCCGGGGGGAGACCTGCGGGACGGCTGAACACAGGCTCCCCGCACCTCTGGGGCCACCACGAGGGGAACAGCCTGCTAAGCCAGAGCCTGCAGGGATGGCTGGGGTACGGAACGATGCTACTCAGCGTTTTCAGGCTCTGCATCCGTACTCACAGGGAACAGCCGTGCTGCTTTTTGTAGGTATGCTGAAAGCTTTAGCCCACTGAGAGAGGCCTTTAAGGCTTCTCTGTTGCTTTTCCTGTTATCTGCACAAAAAGCCAAACCAGAGCTATTTTGCTTTGTTATAGCATGGATAGCAGAGGATGAAAAATAGCCTGGAAGCCTGTACTCAGGTTTGTCAGCTGAATGGAGTATTCGCTCTCATCAAAACTCAGACTCAGCTTTGGATCCTCACCTTCCCTGAAACACAGATGTACTGATGTGAGCCCCTGGGTTAAAACTAGTAAAAAACCCTTGCAGACTTCTTCCCAGAGATTTGGGGAAGGAGGGGTCTTTTCTTCTTTTTCTCTATTTGCATTGCCAAAGTTAACATCAAGGAAAATGATTTTGTGTGATTGCAATTTCTTTGGACAGATACATGAAGTCTGACTTGCCTTTCAGTTCTGAACAAGTTGTTCCCTATGTTGCTTTCCATTATGAATATCTTGGGATGTTTGTTTGGTTTCTGCCTGGCTTACAAATTAAAAAAATAATACAAAAGTATACTTACTTGTTTAAGCCATCTTTTAATCAACACTGCACAAAAACTGTTTCCCTAGATAATTTAAATAGCAGCACTGCAATTCTTATATACCTTTAGATACTGAATTTAATCAAATGAAATCTAGTTAATGTAGAAAAATACTCCCAAAATAGGCTTTAATGACTGAGGACTTACCAAAAAAATCTTTGGAAATACACAGATGCAACAAAGCACATTATTTCAAGAAATGTAGTCTTAGGAGAGCCACCCAAACTCAAAGTTTGTTCATATACCAATGAATGCTACATAGTCTTGTCATCTTCGAGGAAAATCAGCCTTCAGGTCCTTCTCTGAGTAACATCTCTGTTTAAGAAGGGTGCAGCCACAAACACTCAGATCCCACTGAAGTCAACAGCACTTAAATTATATTGGCCTGTGGGTATGTGACTCAGTGCTTTCCTGAACAGGTGTGGGTTTCATCTGGGCTTAAAAGCATCACCTGACTGAGGGTTTAAATGAACGCCATCAGCTCAGTTAGCAGCTGTTGTGAACAAAACTGCAGCATCAGTTTTTAAGAAGAATTCCCTGGTCCTCTATATTCCTCATAAAGGCTAAAGAAATAAAGAAGTCGTGTTTTACTCTGCTGATATAAAGCCTTTGCCTTTATGTTATATGCTGGGAGAGCATAAAACATACCTTTCATATAAGGGCTCCATTAATTCACCTTCAAAAATTCTTAGTTCTATAATTATTAGTTTTCTTTGTTACTTCAATATTTGTGTCCTGTTGAACTCCAAATGCCTAAATCAATACATTTTTATCTTTTAAGCAGCTGATAGAACAGGCATGTATTGGAGCAAAGGTCATGCCACTAAAACCTGTATCTGCATGCCGAGGTAACTGCTGGACTCTTACATTACTGGTACAGTAGCTAAAACATTTCTAGCCATCAAACTGATTCAGACATCTTTGAACTGTCCCTATTCAGTAATTAAATATTATTATTCTGCATTACAAATGCGAAGTGAAGGCCAAAGGTCCCATTCAACAAGCTTTGAGGCTGGATGTCTCAATGATTTACTCCAGCCTCCGCAGAAAATCAGTGCAGAGCAGGGACTGACACTCATATTTCTGGCAGGAGTCTAACCCCTTCACATCAACTGCTCAGGGAAGTGAGCAGTATATTTATATTTAGTCCACACTAATCTAAATTTACCTCACAGCCTCCTAACACTGTGAACCTACATATAGTTTAAGAGTCTGTCACAAAGGTTATCTGAAACCTCATTCACTTTTTCATAGATAAAGCTCTCCTAGCAGATGCAGCTTTGACATAAAGCAGGCAAGAATTTCAGATATGCTTTCCTGAGTGTTAGTAAAAGAGGCTTGAAACTTTGCTGCCAGGAGGAAGGAAGGCTTGCAATTGCTTCAGAGTTGCAAATCAGGAGCAATCTCATTACCACTAGTGGCATTGGTCTCATTGGTATTGGTGGGATGGCAAAGGTGCAAAACCAAGGTGAGTCCGGACACAAGCCCATCCCTTTCACTAGTAACCCTCAGAAATGGATTGCAATGCAGTTGCAGCTGAGCTCTTTTATGATGCAGTACGTACAAGAGTATAAAGCCAACAAGCTTTATAGGCTGGAAAAATTACAAGAAGGCTCAGGTTCTCAAAAGAATTTGGGAGTTTAAATGTTTTGTCCAGACTGAGATGTCTCCAGAGGTCCACAGCTCCAGAGAACGATGAGCTCCTGTCTTATGAATGAAAAACTCTATTTTGAAATTCACAGATGGAAGCTCCCAAACGCAAAGTAATTTTCAAATGTCTTGGTCACAATATAACTTCTTGTTTTCTTCTTTTCTTAAGCCTGAGAACTATATCTATTTTTGTGTGTGTGCATGTACAGATTTGTGTTTGGATATAATACTCAATACTGTACACTCTAATCAACATATAACAAGTGATAATTGCATCGGAACTGTTAGAACAACCTATCCCTTTGTATTTTAGAAATTCTTTTTCTCCTGTATGTAGACAGATGGCCACTTTGCTTCAGGTCATTGCTTGAGGGTCTTTTTTTTTTACCATGAGGCTATTGATCAATATGCAGTGATGGTATTGGCCAGGCTAAGTACTTAGCAGGGAGGATCACGTAAAAGTTCCTTTCTTCCAATCTATTCACACAGAAGAAAAATTAAGTAAAAATTGAACTCTTTAAGGCTCCATTAAAGGTTTGTCGTAGTTTGAGAGGAAAATTCAGGTCAATTCACCTATCCCTCAAGCACGCCTTAGAGTTCATTAAAATAATAATAAAAAAAAAAAAGCCGTGAAACTTCTAACGGTTATAACGATCGCTTAGAAAGGATGAAAGTGTCCTTATAAACTAGCAAGTCTGTAAAATATCTCATAGGGAATCACAGACCCTCTGCTTCTCTTAGCTTGTTTCCTAGAGATGGCTAGCCATAGGAAATAAATAGAAAAATTGCATTAATCTGTTGTTATATTTTACCCACAAGCCTATTTACTTAATATTTTCTTACTGCAGGAGCTGTAAAATGAAGAAGTTTATGGCTTGTATGAAGCTCAATAAAGATGATGATTCATCTCTAGAACAAATGTTTGGACATAAAAAAAGGAAGATTCAAGAAATGACTTCTGCCCTAGTATAGATCCCTTTGTGAAGAGTACTGTCCCTACCTCCACCAGTGACTGACTCAGCTCACCTTTTCACTGGTGAGCAACCAACAGACCACTTACTCCTCTTCCAGATTTTCCTGACACATGTAATGTATAGCGCTGTAAGGCTTCTTCACATTAGTTAATTAAATTTGCCTCTGTTTGCACTCTGGCACTGAGACCTACAGGCACAGACTAGCCCTGTCCATGCAATTAAACTCTCTTAGCCTCCAAGAGGCCAAAATGCTTTTTGAGAGTTGCTAGCTCCTGAATCACTCCATGAGTTGGCTACAAGCTGTTATCTTCTGTGGGTCACAAGTGTGTCGTTCATGGGCTGTTGCAGCAATAACAGTACAGACAATCAGGTGCCTGTGCCCTGGAGCCTTCCCTGGCATCACTTAATTTCCTCACATAGATGTAGCCATTTGCTCAGTCCAGCGTTGCCCAAGTTCTTCAACTTTTCACACCTCTGAAAATCAGAAAAGGTTTCCAACAGCTTCCCAACTCTGATTACCTTCTTAACAGTAAGGACTAATCTTTCCTACATGGTAAATAAGGGCATTACATTTACGCATGAACAAGAAGATGACTGGTTTGGGGCCTGAGATCATTACTTATTTGATCTTTTAACAGCTGCAGAAGTTTTAAAGCAAGGCACAATGAGGGACTGCCAAAAGAAACAGGGTCTGGCATTTGTGAGCATGGTCGTGACGTGTCTCCACCACTGGACAAGGAGAACTAAACCCAGGAAAAGAGAGACCCAGCAGCATGCATGTGCTATGGCTATGGTGTTACACATGACTACAAGAGACCAGTTTACCACCAGTTAATGGCCAGCCCTTGTCAGATGACCTGCAAAAACTGGCTCTGGGATTCCCCCTAGCCTGTGTCAAGCACAAAACAAAACACAACAGTTGAATACAGGAAGAAGCTAATGTGTTCTAATTCAGCGGTGGGGAGGATGAAATGCTTTTATGAGGTGTGCAAATGCAACTCAGCTGAGAAGTGTTAAATCTCTGATCTACAGTAATGCCATCTCTTTGTGTTTCTGCTGACATTCCCTAAGATGAAAAGATATTAAGGATCTTTTGAGTAAGAACAACACTGAAAAGCAGAAAAAGAGACATCACAGCTCACAGACCTAACACAGTGCTTTGAATTCTCATCTACAATCAAGCCAGTTTACACAGTTTTCTGCCCATGAAGAAAGGGCTAGCAGTACTATACCTGAGATTTATTTCTCAGTTGCAGTGATATAGCATTATCAAACAGTCCCTCCATAAATAAGGATCACATCCACAAGAAGTCTTAACAACTGCCCATGAGAAGTCTAGAGAAGTAAACATCAAAGTAAGGCACTTTAATTAAACCTCTAATATAGCTGAAAGGCAGTTTTGGAAAGAAGTGGCTAGATTACGAGAACACATTAGATGACTAAGGGAATCCATTCCAATGGAAGTGAAATCTTGCGCTTTTAATGGAGAAGAAAAACCTTTTAATTGGAAAATGACAGTGACACTTGTCGTACATAAAGTGTCTGGCTTAGCAAGTAATTTGTTGATCTCAGCTACATCATCAGATCAGTAAAGATTCAGAATAAGAATATGCTTCAGAGTTTTCCAGGATCACAGCAAAAATTCCTAACCTGCTGAGAAATTATGTAGCTCCTACTTCCTACTTCTAGCTAGGTATATTTGCTATATTTCATATATATGTATCTCTGAGGTGCTACACATTCGTTCTTCTTTGTCTTCTACATGCAGCTCTACAAATGAAAATAAGAGAAAGTAAGAGAGATACCTAGTTCAGTGTTGACCACCATCATTACTCTGGCATTCATAAGAATTCTATTCAGATTTTCCTTCAGTACTTATTTTCCTATTAATTCACAGTACCTATTGATCTAGGAAGCACTCCATGATTTCTTAGCCATTGACTAATTATTTAAGTTCATATACCGTTCAGAAAGCTTACTATTTTTAAGTTCTAAGGAGCTTCTAGATACAAATGAGTATATCACAGGCTCTGCGCTAGGGAGCTGGCATTCTGGGGAGAATGTTAATGGGACCCCACAGAAAATCACTTTAATGTATTATGTATGGACAGTTTGAATTTTGGAAGGAAACATAAGAAACTAATGAGTAACATTAAGCCTAACATTAAAAAGCAAGCCATTGTTATCAAGCATTATAAAGGCAACAGCATTATCAGAAGCATCAGAAGTTACAACTTTATTATGAAAACAACTCCATCCCAATTACAAGTGTTACAAATTACAAGCTTTTTCACTGTTTCTAACAATTTGAGACTCCTGTCTCTCTCTTCCTCTCTTCCCAGCTTTCATAGGATCATAGAATATCTTTCCTCATCTATGCTCTATATCTTCAAGTACCATGTTGATAGTACACCTAATTCCTTTTGCCATTTGCTTTTCCATTTGATTTGCCGGCCTGGTTTGAAAATTCCTCACCCTGTCTTGACAAATGAGTATCAATCATCTGTCTCCTCAGTTCTTCATCAGTTACCTCAGATCACAAGCACAGATAACCCTCCTCCTGCTCTTTGGTGTCTCCTGATCACCCTTTCTCTTTCTTCTCTTATCACATGCTCATGAAGTTCTCCAGACCTTGCCTCTCCCCACTCACACTCCTTTTTTCCCACTTTCCCATTGCAAGGTCTGTCCCCCTGACGCAAAGCACACCCCCACCTCCTGTTTCTTCTGTTCCTTCTCTCCCCAGCCTGGGCAACACCCTCCACTCTGAATTCATTCCCTTCTCCTCCCTTTCTCTTTCAGTTCTTCAGTTCTGTTGCATCCCTAGCCAAAAAAAACTCTATACTTCGATGCTTTAACTGAATCCCATGTTTCCAGAGCTGACAGCTTATCACCACCTTTGATTCACTCCTTCCGCCGTCTTTTCCTTTTTCCTTTTCCTCCTCCGTTTCACCCTTCCCAACCATACACTTCTGCTGCTGCACAGAATTTCACCAACGTATTTTGAATGAAAATTGACAGGTTTTTCAAAACTCCTTCCCTTCCAAGACTTTACTTCTCCTTCTGCAGGACATGCAGGACGTATAATCTGCAATATTCATTCTAAGGAGACAAGCATCTCATTAGTTTCTTCCAAGCTTGTCTTTTAATCCAGCTGGCACTTTCACTCCCTCTTTATTATTTCTATTTCTCAATTTCCTCAGGATTCTCCTCCTCACAGTATAAACGTCTTTTTAAAAATAAACCATCTTTGACTCCACTCTCCTCTCTACCAGCCATCCCACCCACCTTTTTTGTCTGCATGCATATTCTGGAGCTCTTCCAATTAAGTTCAGTCTTAAGCCCTCTTTTTTCTAACTTCTTTTCTTTGCCCTCCAGTGAAGAAGCCACACTTTCACCAAAGTCCCTCATGAATTATTCCTCCCAAAAGCCAGAACTAACACCCTTTGTCACCATCTCCAACCTGCCTGCGAGACTCTTCCTCTTGGAAAGTTGCTTTCCATGGAATTTGACTCATCTATGTCTTGATTCTCCTCTTTTCCATCTAACCACACTTTCAGCATACCTTTCAAAGGATTTTCTTCATTCTTCCCTCCAGTTTGCTACAGAAGCCTTCTACACCTGGCCTCTGTCTCTGTTTCTTTTCATGTTGTCTCCAGATAATTCATTTACAGATAATTATACGGATAATCAAATTCCCGATAATTTCATCTGTTAAATAAATAAATAAAGTAGCTGCTCCATGTTTCAGCCATCTGCTTAAGAGTGGCATGGTCAGAGTAGGGCTCTTCATCTTTCCCTCTGACATTTTACCCTTTTCTCTGTCACTATGGAAATGTCACTGTCCTGCCTCTTCTCCAGCTCCTCAGGTCCATAGCCTTGGCACAGCCTTTAGCTGAATCCCCAGTTGATTCTTACTCCCTCTTTTTACATTACAGTTATAAGTCACACCTTTTTATTCTCATTCATAACCTAAAACACTCCTCCAGGCTCTCACCATCTCCCGTCTTGACTAACATAATCTTCCACAAATTTGTCAAATATAACATTGCTACCTATTTCCATTCATAACATTACAGCAAAGAAAACTTTCCTAGCTTTTTGCTCTGAGCATGTGATTTCATTTTTCACAGCCTTCCCCCTCTTCATTCACACCAAACATCAGCTTCTTGTCTTCATTCTTCACAGCTTGTCTCCACAGTATTTATCATCTTTCGTATACTATAAGTGACGGTAACATTTAACACCCATTCCCACAGCACACTTGGCAGGAACAGGCATTCAGGGCCAAAAACAGAAGAGAGGTGAATTAACATCCCTTGCATGAAGCCGACGGGGTGTGCCCAAGCGCCGACAGAGCCACTTATCCTATCTTTGCTGGTAAGGAAGGGAATTTGCTCATCTGTAGTCTGGGGAGCAAAAGAAAGCTTAATTCATGCAAGATAAAGCAGGAAGAGGCATCCCTTCTGAATCAGCCTCTCAGCAGGTGGTAGCATACGGTGAAGACAGAGTCCAGGAGCCAGAGGCAAAGAGCCACTGGGCTGACGTTGGCAAGCCTTGGTCTGTGCCCAGTCATAAAATATCCATCAGCCATCAGAAGTATCCCTAAAAAGCTAAAGATGGAAATGACTGAAACTCAAAGATGTGTTGGCAGCAGAGAGGTCAGGTACAGGACTCTATAACGGAGTATGCCAAACAATCTCCTAATACTCGAATGTAAAAGCTCAGTACAGCTAGCAGGCAAATTTTTTCCAGAGTCAGAGCTGAGTCAATGCCTACAACTGAAAGGGTCTTACAAAAAATATTCTCCAAAGCAGTTAGCATGTGAGCCTCCTAGCCTTTCTTTTGAACTGTCCTCCCAAAAATACTCACAAAAGGCAGTCACCAGGCATGGATACATGAAGTAGCTGAAAGAAAAGAGACTCTCTTCATCCCACCCCATTAGAGCCAAGCTGTGCAGTGTATGCAGCCTGTCCACTCATTCGTCCCTCCTTACTCAGATCAGTGCTATTCCCCTGCCTGGACTTCAACCTCTGCTGCACATCTGGGGAGACTTTAGGGTCCAGTTTTGAAAGCACCTTCCCCTCCTCCTCTAGGCTGAATGTGAAGCTTTTATGCCGATAAATGACAGCATTTGAGACTTCAGCT
Organism: Gymnogyps californianus; assembly: GCF_018139145.2. Classification (NCBI taxonomy): domain Eukaryota; kingdom Metazoa; phylum Chordata; class Aves; order Accipitriformes; family Cathartidae; genus Gymnogyps; species Gymnogyps californianus. The sequence goes on along the minus strand of NC_059472.1, from coordinate 52,751,715 downwards.
ATCCAACCTGTAGATGCATACAGATACAAAAATTATGAGAGCTAAATACCGTCATTTGACCTTAAAAACTGTCTAGTTTCAAATCTGAATTGGTTTCCCATTGGTTTGCCCATTAGTAGCAAATTGTCTGAGCATTTGTCTTAGCCTCATATAACGAAACAGGCATTTTGTCCAAATAGAGACTGAACAAACCTCAAAGGTTTGCCCTCCTTCAGTTGTAATGGCAATGTTTTTCGTTAACTTTATTTCTTTCTGGTATGTATATTTTTACCATATAACAGAATGGACAAAAACTAGCATCGTCCTTATGGTATCCAAAGGGCCATGCTTTTCAAGCAGAGGAGCCCAATCTGTTGCTGTAAGCCCTGTGTCCAACCAGAAAGCCAAATCAAGTCGCTTATAAATCCATACTTGTTAAAAAGGAGAAGAAAACAAGCAAATCTCCCTGACTATGTCTTCACAGAAAGCTTAGGCCCCTCTCCAGCTTCAAAAGATGCCTTTAACAGGCCTGTACCCTGTAGAGACAGCTCTTAGAAACTCGGATGCAGCCTGCAGCTCTGGCCAGCTGTGCCCGTGAACAAAGCCAGGCTCCAGGCACTGCAGCTCGCACAGGGTGGATGAGACAAGCCCCTGCCTTCCCATTTCTCCCGGGTGATAAGTGAAACTGCTTGCAAACAGCAGGACTTAACGCCAGCCGAATCCCCCTTCTGCAACAATATTGCAGACACTCCTGTTTTCTAAGATCTTGCTGGTTTGAAACACTATGGTTTTAGTTCTCTCTTCTACTTTACAGGGTGACCAGGAAGATTTATCAGCAATTTAGTGTGGAGAGAAAAAGGGCAGGGGCAGTGGATTGTCAACATTAGACTATCAGACAAGAACACATCCCCCACAAGCATAGCGCCTTCAGAAAAAAAACGGAGGGCCTCCCTGCAAAGATCCTTACAGCAATTGAGTCTGAAAAAATATGCCTCCCTCAGGACTCTTCTTACGGCTGCCAGAGTTATGAGGGCCACACGCTGCCACATTATTAATATGGTGTGTTTAATTAGCACATACATGTTGTGTTGCACTTGTTTTGAAATCATACAAAACTACATTCATCGTGCAAACTCCCTGCATTAAAATGACAAAATAAGTTGTGTCTTCATCCAGGCAGCAAGTTGTGATGCTAACTTACTGCAGAAAAAAAGGTTGAAAACAAGAGAGAGGGAAAAAAAATAAAGAGGAAACTAAAATAAAGAGATACTGAAAGAAGGGAAGGAGTTAATCGGCTTCTTCTTAGGGCACTAAAAATTGAAGGAAGATTTCAAGGCATTAACAGAGCTAGCATTTCTGGAATGTAAAATAGCATTCGTATTACACAGCTCAATACCATGCTAGGAATCGATATTCTCTGAAATGCAGGAGAATTTAAGAAGGTCGTTACTTTGTGTAATCATGGTCTTTTCGGTAGTGCCTCCCCATGGGATTCGCAGGCTGATAGTTTCTTATGGAGGGTTGACAACTTTTCTTCTTAACGAATACGAAGGCTCTCTCAGGTCAATGGCAAGATAATGGGGAAAGGAATATTTCCAGATCTCAGGTTCATTAAACCTGAAATCTACTAAAGAGCGTTGCATATCTTTCCTCACGTGAGGAGGTCGTGCTCAGCCAGATCAGCAGAGATGTTCACACTAAACATCCACCCAGTAAATGCAGGGGTGCTGCGGTGTGAGATCCTTGGCTGGCCCTTCCTTCTTGGCTTGATAGAGCCTGAATTTATTTCCTTAAGGGCATGGTTCAAGGTCTGCTGATAATGCCAGCATTTCTCTGAGGAGTTTCAGCGGACAGCCAAGTTATCACTGAGGGCCTGATTGTGGTTTTATTTATCTGTTTATATTGGAACTTGCTTTACATTTATTGTCTGCAGTTGCATACGTGACCTCAGAGACCTTTTAAAATTAAGAGCACTTTATTAATGCGAACATGAGATCCTCGTCTGTTTCTCTTGTTTGTGCAGTTCCTAGCAGAGTGGGGGTTTTGTCTGTGACTGAGCTCCTAGTTGCTATGGCAATACAAGTAATAAATAAATAGTAAAAATAATACATTGGAATAAAATATTCTGATTTTGTAGGCATGTTCTCTAGAATAGTAATAACAGTACTTCCTACAGTTTATTGTTTCTGAGCAGTATTCACCTACTGAGGTGCCTCAAAACACTTGTTAACGATGTCATGCCTTATACATGCTATAAAATGGTAATGCAGCTCTACCACATATTGCTGCAGCTTTTTGGCAGTGCTGGTCATGGCTTTGATTCTCTGTCGTCAGAGGTGTGCCTGGGAGAAGATGTGTGTTGGGGGGGGGGCACACACACGCACATGCCGGAGCCAGGCCTGTACAACCTGGTGAGTTTGCACATATGAAGGACAAGCAGTAACTTCATGGGCTTCTCTCTCTCAACAATACCATAATGTGCCCACTCTCATTCAGATGAAAACCCTTTTACACTTCTCCGACTGTGCGAGAAGGCCACAAAATAGCTCTAATTTCCACTTATACTCACTTTAAAGAACATTTTTATTTATCATATAAAGAAGAATTAAGCTCATCTAGCCAAGATACAATTTTGCAACATAAAGCTGTAGATCAAGAGTCGTATTTGAAAGAACTGTAGAATTGATGCTTCCTGAACAATCTCAGAATTACGAGATTTTTCTCTGTCTTTTTTCTGAATGTGTACTAATATGCACTTCCATTGTAGATGGACATGACTTCTAGAAATTGAAACCACGCAGAAAAACAGCTGGTTTTCTTCCTGTTTTGCAGGGAAAATAACAAATATTGGTGAAACCTGAAGTGTCTGCAGATTTGTTTCTTTATTGAAACAAAATTATATTTACTCCTATAAGAACGATACGTAAGTTCATACAGAGATAAATAGATATGCGCATACACATGTGTATTGACAGTACAGACACTGCTGCTAGGTATATTTATAAAATAAAGAAGTATAAACCTTCATTCTTGAACAGTGACAGATATACCTGATAATATCCAGCAGCTCTGCTGGTCATTGAAATGTTTAAGTATATTCTTTCCTGTTGACACATTTCTAAAACAGGTGAAAAATTAAATGTTAAAAATAGAAAGTATAAACATTACTGGCTTGCAAACAAAAAGGAAGGTTAAATCTACACAGCTTAGAGGTAGTACAAAGACCTGATGATACTGTGCAGATATAAAAGAAGCTCATATTTCTGAAGACAAATCTTGAAAAATTAAGTCAATAACTCTATGCATTTTCATTGCAATATATTTAACTACATAGGACTAAGGACCAGCAGTAACACAGCACATGGCAATTGCAGTTGCTTAATACTGCAAGTTTTAGAATAAAATGACTTCTTCTGAAATAGTTATTAGTTACGGAAAGCATTTCTGAAGAATTAAAGTACAGCAGTAACAATATCATAATAAACAGCTTTTTTCAGCTTTCTCCCAAATTTCTTTTGTTTTTCATAGCAGGCCTCAGCAGGGAAAAATGGGAAATAAAAAAAAAAAAAAACCACCAACAACATGTATTTTTCCTACCTTTTTCCAAATCCTGTGGTTACAGAACACTCTTTCTTCCAACTCACTTTTTCATACAAGTAGAGTGTAATATGACTTTACAACATAACAAACATCCTTTGAAAGAAGACATTACATGGGAGAAAAGTTAACTTGCGGTTCAACCACAGCCAAACCAACATTCTGCTCTTCTACTCCTTCGAGGACAGCAGGTTATTAAAGATCGCTCTGACTTTCTCATGGGAAAGCAAGTGGTGAAACATGCGACAGGGGGGAGCAGTAGGACGTGACCCCCATTTCTCCAGCTCACACCTTAACAACCGGCTTCAGCCTGATGCTGTGTCCTGCAGGGGTGACAGCCCTCCTAAGCATGCCTAGCAGATGACACCCTTAACAGCAAGTAGGTGAGGTAACATCTGGTTTGTGGATCCTGCCAAACAGCCAAACGTTTGGTTATGTCAGGACTTTAGGCAATCAAGTGGATGACTGCCCACAGAAAACTGATGTATGTTACCAGGACAGAGAGTCACCAGTGAACTTCAAACATCTGTACTGCTGGGTGGGACGTACATGAACACAGTGCTGTCCCAGGCACCAAGCCACCTCTTCCTTCTCGTGACTCCAGCCCTCAATGTCAAACCCTAGGATACACCTATCGCCAACCTACAAAGCAAATTCATCATGACAAGTACAATGACCCAGGAGCAACAGCTGCCCAGCAGCTTGTCCCTTCTTTCATTCAGATCAAAGGGACGAGCTGCTTGTTAACAGCAGTAAGGCCAACTTTTACCCAAAACTGAGTCTTCTAGTGTATTCCAAATCCAAAATGCAGGGGGAGAAATGAAGGAATAGGGTCTGGTAAAAGACAAATCTAATACTTCTTCTCCATATCTTTATCCTCCAAAGGTGGAAAGACATTCAGTGCGGAGCCAAATTTTGAAATGGTAAGTAGTGGCAAGCTTAATGTGCAAAAGCAAACCTGTGTCATTTACACTTATTAAGCCTAAAAATCAAGATCTAAAATAGGATCTGCACAGTCTGTACAGAGTTAGAATAATCGATACAAGTGGGTTCTGCATTAGCTTTATGTAGAGCATAACCTGAATTATAAGGCTGAGTTTGGTTACTCTTCGTCTTTCTGGTTGAGCAGGGCTTAGCTTACCAAAGGGCCACTCACCCTCCCTCTATACCTTTGGCAAAGGCATCAGGCCACCCCTGCAGCACTGACCCACCGAGAATGTTTCCAGGTTTCCCTGTTGAGACTTCATTAAACAGAATAGCATTGGTGCTCAGTATCATTCTGCTTCAGTGTCCACATTAAAGTACTGCCTGCAAGTGCTCATCTGCTGCATTTGCCCATGGCTTCCAGCCCCTGCCAGGCAGCAGCACGACAGGGAACCCCCAGTAAGCTCTCCCCTCTCTTCCACTGATCATGGAGATTAAGCTGTGTAAAACTGAGGGTTTGGCAAAAGGTTTGTTGACAGGCTTTACTGCAGCTGGAAGGAGAGGGTTCTTTCATAGACTGTTCCACGTGCAGACTGAGAAGGAGAGCGGAGGGCTGATGGCGGGGTGCAAGTAACTGTTGGCACTGGGGAAAGGCACCTGGTTTGGAGCTCACAGTCATTACTACAATTACTTCCAGCAGAACTGGAACTCATAATTCCCTCCTTTCTCTGCTAAAACTCTTGAGAAAATGCTCCCTGGCTCCTTAAAAAAACCAATCTGCTGACTTCCTGCTGGCTTGGAAACATAACAAAACCCCACCACCCAATCTAACCTCGGTGTATATGTCACTTTTGATTCATCTAATATGAATTCAACCTTCTTTTCCACCCAGGATTATAGACTCGTTACAGAAGAACGAGTGGCCAGCTTGGCCACTTGGCTTTTCCCATAATGATTGGTATAAGGTACTCAACAAAGTGATGGATCTGTCAACACAAGACAATTATTTGATTTGTGTGCATCCCTATCAGAATGGACCTCAGTGCTGAAGCACAGCTCCTTGCCAGTCCAGCCATTACCTGAAGTTTTCCCTGGCTGTGTTGCCTGTGTGCTGGCACTGGCGGATTTTGCTGGTTGGGTCGAGTCCTCTTTCCTGGAAGTATCTTCTTATTCTGCAGCACTGTTTCCCTCTTTGAGCTACAGCGCAGAGCTCCTGCTGAATTCATGGAGTCCCGCTCACCTTTGCTCGTGGTCATTAGAGTCTCTCTGCCATGGAAGGTGCCCCGGTGGCAGCACAGGTGGTATGTTGTGGAAGCATCGCTGATGTGGAATTATTTCTCATCATGGGGGGAAGGACACAGATTGTTATTTTTATCTTTATAAACCCATCTGGACATCTTCGGCTCACCAGATTTTTTTTCTGATTAAGGCAGCCAGACTTTAACAAACTCCTGCTGGCTTATGTCTTCCACTGCGATGCGGAGCATCTTAATTCCAAGTGGTCAGAGAAAGGCAGCAGCATTTCCCTGCCCCTTTCGTATTCCTACGGCAATGAGCCTGGGCTGATTGCTCCGCATGCAGAAAGTCATCAAAAGCCAGAGGGAATTCTGTACTTGAAAGGGTTTCAGCCATGAAATGCAGCAACCACCAGCAGCAGCTCTCAGTGAGCTTCAAAGGAATAATGGGTGCACAGCATATCTGATGAACCAATGATATAGCACATAGGACATTCTTTGGGTATTCTGAATCTTGGCAGGTATTTTAGCAGTATCTCTTTTTGCCTAGGTGGTTATGCTATAGTTTCTGTACAATCGGGTGCGTATACATATGAAAAAGAGAACTGTTCAAAACAAAAACAATTCAAGTTTTTGACCAAGGGGGTGAAAGTCTCAGACTGGGTGAAAAATTATGTGATTTCTTTAATGTTTCAGTGTAATCACTGCAAGTCGTTAGGCAGGTTGCTGAACCAGCTGAAGCTGATATTCAAATATGTGGCTTTGTATTACAAAAATATACTGAAACACTGCTGGATTTACTTGTGGTTTACTTAGTTGCAAAAATTCACTCCTAAATTTCAAACTCAGGCTTTGGAGCAGTATGGAAAGCATAACCAAGTTATCATACAATGCTTTCTCATGGTGCTTGTTCTAGAGGCATTGTTACAGAAACAGAAGTCAGAATGCTCCTGATGATACATAAAAAGTAGCTGCACTGGGTATAAATACAAAGTGAAATAACTTGTAAGTCATAACAAGAAATTTTAAAAAGCTCTAAATTGTAAACAAGACAGGAAGAATGGACAGGAAAGTATAGCTCAGATAAGATTTGGGGTTTTCTAATGAGCTGTGACTTTTCCATAACCTCCAACAACAGCTAGCATGTATCCTGCCTGGAAATATACAACAAATGATACTTTGACTATAGATACTCAGGGTCTTCAGGGGCGGTTACGTATGTAACAATTTAATTTATCAAATAGCAAAAGCATATAGTGCATAATTAAAATGGGAACTTCATTGCTAAAATAAAGATAAAAATAAAAGCGAACTTAAAAAGGGAGCCACCAAATCAATGGAGGTCCACCTGGTCTGTTAAATAGTCATTTAAAGGCAGCTTACAGAGTAGCAAGTCCTTAATTTACTGATGGCCAGATTCTCATTTCGGCAAAGATGGTCCTTCCACACGCCCTAATTTGTAGACTTTTCTTAAACTGTCAGTGACCATCAGAAACAGGCTGCTGGGCTAGCCTTTGGCCTCGTCCATATGGATGCTCTTAAGATCTTGCCATTAGAGCTGAGCAGGAAACTAGTCAGTCCCTATTTTTCACAATTCAAACGTGGAGGAAGCAAGTTCCTCCCCTTTGGTGCCTTCTCAGGGTCTCTGCACGGTGAGTTCTGCAGTGCCTTCGGACACCCTCTGCTCCTGCCTCGCACTCCCAGGTTGTGCCCGCCTGGTCCCCATGCAGGAGCACGGGCAAGGCATTCATTGCCATTTAAAGGCTATTTTTCCACCTGGCATCTACCTATAGCAGGGGAATCTAACAAACTGCCGCTGGTTTGTGTCTTCACTGTGTTACCAAGCATCCTAATTCCAGGCAGAAGCATTTCACTGTGGAGTCAGAGGACACATTATACCCCTTTCATCAGTACACAACCCCAGCCATATGTATGTCCACGGGAAGAAACGTTTCCCATGCAGGGAATGACTCAGACTAGGTCAAAGCAGAGATATAAGGAGAGTGGAGAAAAGTGAACAGTAACTGCAGTTTATAAAAGGTGGCATTTATCTTAACAGAGTGACAGCTGCTCACTGTGAAGTTACAAGGATGTATTGTGATTTTCTGATTCTGAAGCCCACCTTTTAGGAACCACTGATCTGGAATATGAAAAGACTGCACATGCTGAAAAAGTCATCTTTAATAAGACAGGGTCAGATGGTGATGAAGCTCACTCACACTGAGTGGCATTTTCCTTCTGCTTGTGGCCCCATTGACATTAATACCATCATTACTGGTAAAACAAGGCTGAGTAAAGTGCAACTGCAGTTGCATTCCTGTTGGGTGCTGATAATTGGTAATTAATAGATTTCAATAGATTCAATAGATTTCAATATTGATATTCTCTGAGTGCAAGCTCCACTGGACAGTAACAACAGTATGGGGTTCCCCTGGTAGGACTCTTATAATGATCAGGTTATCTAATCGATTTTACGTCCCAGTCCCATGGTATCTCCCGCTGTGTTAGGGCTCAGGAGCGTGAGCTGCAACAACTATCAGGCATGAAGTTGGCTCTCTGTTTATAAGATTAAACAATGACTAAGCTTAGCAAAAAGCATAAACAGTGGTGTAATAAGGCTGTCATTGCAGTATAACTAGAATAGAATGAAACCGTTATAAAACATAACTGCATTTTATTATAGCAAAGTCAAACGCAATCAGAAAACTGCTTCCTTTCAGTATAAATGTTCCACCTGTCTGCATACAGCATGCTACACAAAGTCCTCAGTTTAATCACCTCTTAGCTGTGTCATGACTCTTTCCTGATGCAAAACATAGCAATGCACCCAACCAGCTAGGGAAACCAGAAATCATTAAACAAGCATAGTCTTAAAGAGTCTGGCCAGTCTTCCTTAGTTTTTGTGTATTTATTGGCCCAGGGGAAAAATAGACAAAATCTACAGAAGTTGTGCAAAAGCAGATTAACCATTTGATTTGTATCAGAGATGGGTTGTGCCTTGTATTATCTACCTGTCAGGCTGTGCTGGGGACAGATGCCGTAAGAGCGGAGAGGAACACGCGAGGCTCTAACCCATGTTGCACAAGAAGAGCATCCCAGGTCTGGCGCAGAGAAGACGGGCTCGTAACCTGCTGGGAATGGCCTGGCCGCAGCCCGCTTACAGAGAAAGTGTACCGGTCTTCCCTTGTTCTGGCCATCAGTTTGTTTTCAGAGGCACCTCTCAGAGGAGGAATGAGCTGAATTTCACACAGGCTATGGTGCCCCATAATCTGCATGATTCCCTTGGTCTGGCAGGAAACTCACTGACCCACAGAAAGTCTTAGGAGGAAAGAGAGCTGAAGACAATGACTATGTGTAGGTTTATAGCGGGCAGGTAGCAACAGAGGTTGGGCTGTGTGGGCTGGGTTGGACTGGCCTTGCTCAGCTTTGTCTGGTTTGTTTCCTTGCAAATGGGGAACACCTCTTTTCTCAGGTATCACTTGAACAGACCTCACATTTTTCATTTATGCTTTTTAATCTCAGCTCCCCTGAAACAGAGATGTCACAAGGTAATATTTGCAAGGTCATTGGGTAACATGATTTTAAAAACTCGGATCAGCTCATTAAATTAAACTCGCTGATTTACCACACAAGACCAGAGAGCCAAGGATACATAAAAAATCAAGTAAGAAAAGAAAAGAAATTTTGAAGACAGTTTCTTCCTTTTTTTTTTTTTTTGAAGCACTGAGAATATTTGAGAAAAGCAGAGATGTAAAGGGAAAAACTTGGAGCCAGAAGATTCAAACTTCCCCTTGATTCTAAACTTAGCTCAACCACTGGCCCACCGTGCAGATGACTCACTGCACTTCCTTGAACTTAAATCATTCCTCTTACAAAACTTGTTAAAGAAAGACGTCAGTGTAAATTAGATGTTGTGTCTAAGTTTAGCCATGGTCAATATATAAATATTGGAACTTTAATGTGTTATCATTTTTGTCTGATTTAGAAATACATGTGTATGCATACACATATGCATATACATACATAGCAAGGGAGAGAAAGATTTCTTTGTGCTATTTTTACAATTTAATTTACATATATTGTTATTTTGCTGGTGACATAAGAGCTCACAAGTGGTTAAGAGTTTAACCATTTTCAAAGCAGCCTGATTCCCACACCACCCAAGCACTCTTCATTCTCCCTGACTGTCAGGGAAGTTTCAATCCCATCCAAGCGGTGGGAGATGAGAGAGTACACGTTCAGCACATAACATACATGGTGGCTGATTTCTTGTGACACTAATCTTCACTCCTGAGGGAAAGGTAGTCATTTATTCATAACTCTACCACTCAAAAGTAACCATTCTTCTCACCATGGAGATAAATGTCAAAACAGACATCAGCCATAGGCTGAGTCTAATCTAATCTGTCCAAAATGAATATATATTTAGATCTGTTGTCAAATCTTGAATGGTAAACCCTTTAGCCTGGGCAACTATTTTCTCAGTCTGCCCTCTCCACCTATAAATATGCATACCACATTGGACAGACACTATCAGAGAAGCATATTAACCCTGCAAAAATGGGCAGGATATAAGGCTGACCAACCTTTCCGATACGAGGAAAGAGTCAGAGGACAAAGCACAAGACTTTCAGAAATGTGTAGCAGAGAGGAAAAACCACATAATTTTTGTTAAAGCGTCTCTACCCTCTAACACCCGTCTGAAATCAGCAGGCCCTTCACTCCCGAGTGACTGATTCAGGAAATGAGAAAAGCAGGCTCCAACCTGGATGCCTGTTTTGAGGGATCTGTGGAAGATGGCAATGGAAATTCCCTTTCTCATAAAACTGTTGATTCTCAACGTCCCTCTCCTTTCTCCAGTTCACATTTCTATTTTGGGGCTGTCAGCTGGGAGGTGTTTGTTTGTGCTAGATCCTTTCCCATCCAATTATACCTATGCAGTTCCTCATATCCTGATATTGAGATGCTGGAGGACACCACAGAAGAACCAGAAGTGACTGCCATTTTTCTGTCCAACTTCTCTACTTCATACTACCATAAGTCTCCATGAGGTTCTTTTTGAAATGGAGTATCTGAAACTCATCTCAGAGCCTGAAGAAAAAGAGGTCTTCTCTCTGTGATTCACATAAAGATATTATACTATTTCAGCGATCAATACATCTATCTATCTTACATATTTCATTATTGAAGTTGTAAAATAAACACTCTTGTATAAATGGCTAACACAGGATGCTTGTCTCCACTGCTTGTAAACTGACATGTTTCTGGTGCTCGAATATCCTTATTCAAAACTAAATTCCATTTTTAGGCTTGGATAAACCCTATCAACAGCCAGTTAACTAATTATTGCAGAAGATGCATTAGGTTTTACACTTATTCTGCCTTAGCAGTTCAACCACATTACCTCTAATGCATCATTTACTACTTCTCTACTCTGTGTATTCCAGGTAAGCAACTGAGCCATGGTCAGTTTTAGCAAAAAGCACTTCCAGATGTCCCACACGGGTTTAGAGTGAATGGGACCTCAGCTACGCCAGGATGGGATTGTCTCTAGGAACCCAAGTGCAAAAGAAGAACATTTGGCCAGCACCTGCTACGAGTCACTCTGACTTGCTCTGTCCTAGGATTTGCACTTAGACTGGGCCAAATCCTTCTCTGGCGTAATTATACAGATCTGCACTGGAGCTGGATTGGGCCCATGTAGCACAATACACAAATATACAAATGGCATTGCTGGAATGGCTCTACACTTTCAAAAGGTGGCAGAAATGGGTGCCAGGTGACAGCTGAGATGACAAAGCATGGTGGTTGTGCAGAAAAAAATGAATGCCTCCCAGAGTAGTAGCTCAGCAAGGTAAACTCTCTTGAAAAAGTGTTTTAACACAACTTAACACAAAGTGGTACAAAACAGGAACCAAGAACAAAGGTGTCACTTCCAGGCCAGGGCTTCTGTGCGTGTGAAGTAATCATCCGGAAAAGAAGCCGGGTGTGGGAGAGGATTATGAACAGATCATGATCTCCCAGCATGATGAAATGGCCAAGAGAGCAAATGCGACCCTTGTTAGCAATGAGCAGCACCTGAGGAAGAAGACGAAAGTTACTACTTCTTGCCACATCCTCGAGGTGGTCATTGCTAGGTACTGTAACCTTTTCTAGTCTCAACACTTTAGCAAGGATGTTAATAAATACAAATGGTTCAGAAATAATGCCATCTGTGGAAAACCTCCCTCACAGTGAGCACTTAAACATCAACCTTGTTACCTCAAAGACAGGGCATAGAGGAGAGTAAATCTCTGCCTAAGACTACCTACATGGAGAGGAAAATCTACAGGCATTAGAGATTCTTCAGCAGGCTACAAACCTCTTGGACTCAAAAATGAGACAAACTGAAACAAGGAACAGAGTGCTAAACTGCCACATTTGGAACAACTTACGCAGCAAATTTGCCATTTCTGCAAGTCTTGCAATCAATACTGCTGTCATACAGAATAGCTCACTCAGAAATTAAATGCTAAATGAAGGACTCCATGAAATCCTATGCCCTGTGTTATCTAAGATAGAGTAGATGATCATAAGAGTCCCCTTGGGTCTTAAAAATCTATGAGTGTAGTTAAGAGGACATGTACTTCTAGAGGCTAAACATGAGGTCCTTAAAATTTTCAGGGATGTGCTTTCCCTCAAGGTTTTTCCTGAAGAAAAACTAAATGATTTAGCCTAGAACTGGAAATTAAGCTGCAAAAGGATCAAGTAACAAGCCCCCAAAAGATCAAACTTCCTCCTGATTTTCTATTTTCCTTAACTCTAGGTGAAAACGTATACAGCCAATAGATGATTGTTTTTTGAAGAAGGCTGAAAGGCTCCAGAGGCACGTGGAGAGGAGGTCAGCACCCTCACAAGCAAATTGTGTGAAAGGCAGATGCTGACCACAGTCGGGTTTACAACAGGGCTCTACAGAAATTGGTTCTTTCAGGCTTTTCTGGTTTTGATGACCTATGTAGCTCTGTGACAGATGTGGTGTTGCACCACGTTTCTGAGGGCTGGAATCTGGAGCAGTCTGTCCTGCTCTGTTCAGCCTCCTTTACTAACTAACTGGAGTTTGTCACTTTGACTGAATGGCAGGAGGTTTTTACAATGCGAGGCTCCAAAATCATGTCTTGTCTAGTCATTCTTGTTTCCTCAGCCATCTTTCTCCGTTTCTGCTGCTAGTCGTATAGCAGCATACAGAACATCAGCAATCCCCACAAAACTCATGGTATAAGGCTCAGTATTGCACATTTTCCAAGTCTATCATTTCAGATGGCAGTTTAAATCATTGGGAATAGAGCTGAGCTTCTTCATGAAATCGTATTTGATTTGGTAAAGAGAAATCTCAGTAGAGTGAGGCTAGGACCATCTCTACGTCATTTACAGCAGAATTTCCATCTTCTGCACATCTTCAACAAGTGCCAGGACTTGATGAAGAAGACCTTATTTTCCCAATCCCAAGTTTCATCCTCTAGCTACCAATACCAAGAAGGTCTTCAGCTTGTATCTTTTAAGCACATTTGCGGTTTAGATGGGCAGGAAATGTAGTGTGATTATATGAATGAGCACTGCACAATTACTGAATACACCTAACAGCAGTTTTTCACTGTATGCTGCCTTTGGGAAACAGTGACTTGTTTTTCTTATGCTATCAGTCTGAGAAATCATTGTCCTCTCCCCCTCCCACCAATAGGTATTTTTTTGCATTCTTCTCTGACCCAATCTGCATTTAATCAGAACTTTTATCTCACTTTGCACTAATTCCTAACACATACCACCGATACCATCAGCTTTCTAAGTTCTCTCAGTGTTTTCCAGTTAGTCAGTAAAATGCTGTTGTTGAAACTAGCCTGGGAGGTGAACTCGTGGCAGAGAGGATATGACCAGTCTGTTTCAAATCCTGGACTTAGAGTTTTGAAAAATACATTGCTAGGAAATTGTCATTTAATTCCTGTGCTTTGGTTTTTAATTGTATGATCTTAGAAGGAAATAGAGCTTATTTTAAACTAAGTTGCTGTTACTTTCCAACATACTTGAGTGAAGTCCCTGAGCTACAATAAAAATAATAAATATAAGCAGCTATTGCTAAACTGAAGTGAAGATTAAAGGTCGGATAACTGACCTCCGCTTTGTGCCGACAAACTACCGTGCCTGTGCTTTTTCGTTGTAGCCACCTATTACTCTGTAAAACCTAAGTAACTCTTTGTTGTGGTGCAGTATCATTTTTAAGGACATCCCAGTATATTTTTAATCCAAAGAAAGATGCTGCCGTTGCCCAAGCCGGGTGACGCTGGGAAGCACATTATCACATACAGAATGTTCATTAAAAGCGGATTAGGTGAAGATCTCATCAAACATACCGATTCCGCTTAAAATAAACGGCTTCTAAGCACAGGAATTGCCAGAGGAAAGGACGATAGGCACCGACTGGTTTGGTTTGCATATTTTAGAGAGTATTATTGAGCTGGTGTGTGTAGAACTAGGCTCTTTACTTCAGCAGTTCTGTTTAGTTTACTCGAACAGAGGAGTAACCATCAGTAAAAATGTTAGAGGTTATTTGATGATAAAATGTGGAGACTTAATAAAAAGATATCCCAGGCATGAAAAGTTAGAACGCTGCTTAAAAATTAACCAATTAAAAAAAAAAATTTAAATGAAATGCAGCTTTCACTGTTAGGTTCTAGATTTCTCTCCCCCAAACATTAGACGAAATTGCATTGTTTACAAAAATTTATTAATACAAACTTTACACACTTTATATAACAGTTATCAAAGTCCTAGTTATAGATATCATGTGTGTAATAATACTTTGTTTAAGTTCTTTTTATATTCATTTGCACACAAAATAAGTTCTCCAAGACTAACATCTACCTACTATGACTATCTCAAATCTGCTCAAATTTTGGTAAGGCTGTTGGCGTTTTCTAAAAAAAAAAAAATCATACAAAGGATAATAACCTAGGTGATCACTTCATAATGCTTGCGACTAGCCACTGAACTCTAGCTGATAAGGTCATAAATAAAACGTCAAGAGAGCCCTATGTCATTATACCACAGCCGACACAAACACAGCAAACTCTGCCCATTGCCAAAGAACAGAAGAAGTACGACTAAAACGCAAGCCGATGTGTTGCAGCATCGTAGGGCCACTAAATAGCCATCCGTGAACTCGTGGCGATTTACAAGGTGAAGAGAAGGCACGAAAGCTGCAAACTGCGCCCCGCGTCTCTCCGCCCCCGGAGCCCGCAACCGGCGGCCCGGCGGGCAGCGCCGGCAGGGCGGGCGGAGCTGCCCGGGCAGCCCGGGCAGGAGCTGCCGGCAGTGCGGGCAGCCCGGGCAGGCGGTGTCGGCAGTGCGGGCAGCCCGGAGCAGCAGTGCCGGCAGCGCCTGCCCTTCCCGCCGGGCTCTGCCCGCTCCCCTCTCTCTCCTCCCCGGCGGCCGGCGGCTCTTCCCGGCCGGGGAAGGAGGTTTTTACCCGCGACTTTTGGTGTTGGGTTTGGGGTTGGGGTTTTTTTGGGGAGGGGAGGAGGGTTGCTTTCCGACGTCTTGAAAGCGGGGCTCGTTTTGTGTCTTTGGAAAGACTCCTCTAAGGTTTGTGTGGTGAGCTGGAAGGAAGCAGGTACCTACGTGTCCTCCTTCGCCGCCTGCCCGGGAGGAGGAACGGGGCCAGCCCCCGGGCGGAAGGTAAGATAGGAGTCCGTACATAGAGAGATGAGGTGAAAATGGTTTATCTCGTTAGAAACCGGACCACAGGTGAACACTACACATTCTTTTATGACAAAAGTTTGTTTTATGAAATAAATTTTACTAAGCAATAAGCCAGAATGTAGAAAAATACATTTTACCTCCAAACTCAATAAACAAGGAACAAAAACTTTCGTAGTAGTGCATAATTCTTTAGTGGTAGCTACAACAGGGGTTCCTAAACTTGTACAATAAGAGCTTGCATAAAACAGAACAAAGGAGTGAGAGAGCGTTCACAATCTTTTTTTTTTTTTTTTTTTTTCCCCCAAAAGAACATAACCCAAAAAGGTGACTCAGGTGGGTTAAACAGAGCTCGGAAAAGTGCGAACAGAGGATGAGAGGCGGGAGGGTCTACAAGAAAAAACAACCAAAGAAAAGAGCAACTCCGACCGAAAAATGCAAAGGCGAGAACCCTGCTCGTTACACATGATGAGAAGCATGGACAGCACTGGAGAGTAACACACTGTACTTTGCATCCAGGTCCAGTACCGAGCTGCCCGGGGCAGTTGGGTAGCGGATCGGAGGTGGGATCGCCTCGTCTTCCCTCGACCCTGAGGCACCGACTCCGGTACCGCCACCGGTACCGGCTCCGGCCCCGGGGCGCGCCGGGGGCTGCCCCCGCTCGCTTCCCCACTCTTTCCAAACGGGTCCTGTCTCCGTTTTCGCTTTGTTCTGCAACTCTGCCCAGCCAGCCAGAAGAGCAGTGCACGGGGCTTAGTACTTACTATCCTTGCTGCTGGTTCGGGATTTATGGGTTGGGGGTTTGGGTCTGGCTTTTTTTGGTTTTGTTTTGATTTTTTTGTTGTTATTGGCGGGGGGGGTAACTATTTCTCCCTCCAATAGGCAACAGAGATGCACAGTTTGGATCGAGCTGTTATTTTCACAAGAGAATTATCTTCTAAGCTCATTGTTTGAGGAGACACTAATACAGATACAACTGGAATCAAAGAAAGCAGGAGAGAAAAAAAAATCGAAATCTAAAGGAAAGGGGACGCTGCCCCTTCAGAGAGGCTAGTGGCAAAGGAGCCTGCCTTGAGACTCACCGGGGGAAGAATCTGCTTCACCAATTCTCCCAAATCATTTTCCTCATAATCCCCTGGGAGCAGGGCATCCTTCTCTATGTACAGTAGCAAATGGTGAAAATTAATGTCTTCGACCCTGTCGCGGATAAAAATACTATCCTTTTAATTTCCGTTACAAAAATAGGAGTAATATTCAAAACAATGATTGTCTTTTTTTTCTATTTATTTTATATAAAAACATAAACAGCTCAGGCGAATTCTTGTTCTTGTGCAGGCTTTATATGAAGAATTGCTCTTTACTATTCGTAGTAGTATTTATATATATATATTTATATATTATATATAACTTAATGATTGGTCCACAAAGTAGATCTGTGCGTTTCTCTAGTGCTTTTGTACAAAAGAAAAACAATATTATTATCAAAATATTCATTTAATGGCTTTACTTCATACATAAATACATGTTTAGATAACACAGGAGCGGTGATTGTTCAGTCAGTTTGGAAATGACTTTTGTTTTTGTTTAGATTTTTTGTTGTTGTTGGGTTTCTCTCTCTCTCTCTCTCTCTCTCTCTCTCTCTCTCAGGACTTTGTATACACAGGAGTGGCTGGTTACTCATCGCTACAAATACGCTACTCGGCGTCCTTTGT
Source organism: Gymnogyps californianus (assembly GCF_018139145.2). Taxonomy (NCBI): domain Eukaryota; kingdom Metazoa; phylum Chordata; class Aves; order Accipitriformes; family Cathartidae; genus Gymnogyps; species Gymnogyps californianus. The sequence continues at coordinate 52,734,539 of NC_059472.1, read as the reverse complement.
TTTTAACTCTTTGTTTATACCTTTTCCCCAGGACGGCTGCTAAGTATTTCTTGACAGCCATTTGTTTCCGGTAGCGGCTGTAGCTGTCCGTGAAGATGCCGTCTATGTGCCGCTTGGTCAGCGGTTCCGCCTCGTCCCCCAGGCCGCCGCCGGCACCGCTGCAAGCACCGAGAAGCACAGCTGCATCAGGCGGGGCCGCTCCGCCCCCTTCCGCGCCCCTCCGCGCCCCTCCGCGCCGCCCCCCACGGCCCTGCGCGGCCCCGCGGCGGCCGCTGTCCCCGGCGCAACACCTTGCGCGGAAGATGCGCGGGGAGACAAAGGCCGCGGCCGAAACCCGCTCCCGGCGCGGTGCGCGCAAGTGGCGGCGGTGGGAGAGACAATATCTCCCCGCCATGAATTATTCAGTGCGGCAGGGAAAGCTGCTCTCCCCGGGGCTTTATTAACGTGATACCTTCTGCCGGAGGCCGGCGGGTGGCACCGGGCTCGCCCCTGCCCCGCCGGCGGCGGGGAGCCCCGGGGAGCCCCGCCCGGCGCCTGGGGGTGCGCGGGGCTGCAGCCGAGTCCCCCCCCCACCCCACCCCCGCTTCAGCCGAGCCCTCGGTCATCGCTTCCGACAGACCGCTCCCCCGAGCAAACCGGGGAGGCTGCCCAACTTCTTAATTTTAAATCAGCCGGTTGCAAAAAATTAGAGAGACTTATATATAAATATATATACATATATATATACACATATATATACATGTACATATATATATATGTGCCCGAGCGTACTAAACCAAACAAACCCCCGTGAACGCCTGCGCTGACAGCCAGGCTCCCGCTGCGCCGGGAGCGGGCTGGCAGCCGCGGCCGGGGGCGGCTGAGGTTTGGGGAGCCGGGCTCCCCCAGCCCCACCGCCGGCGCAACAAATTCCCATCCCCGGCCGGGGCAGCTTTGTTCCCTCCAGCCGCGGCCTTTTAAGCGCCTCCGCTCCAGCAGCACCAACGCCCACCGCGGACAAGAGCGAGCAGAAACCCTTACCCGACCCGCTTGGCCATCAGGGAGTGCAGATATTCCCTGGCGGATAACTGGCCCAGGAGTTTCCTGTAGGCTTTGTTGAAGATCCCATCGGCGTGCCTGGGCGGAGGGAAGAGCCCGCGGATGAGCGGCGAGGCCCGGGAGCCGGCTGCGGCGGGGGTTGCGGGAGCCCGGGCGGTGGCTGCGGGAGCCCGGGCGGTGGCAGTGACCGTCCCTCCCCGCCGGCGAGCGGAGGGCGGCATCTCCCCGCGTCCCCCGGGACCCCTCTTCCCCACCCAGACCCCTCCCCGCCGCACTTGCTCGGTTCCGCGCTGTCTGGGCATTTCTGCTCCGTTTGCGGGAGCATCGCTAGCCCTCCCCGGCGCGGGCGGCTCCCCCGCTCCCTCCCCCGCGCTGCTGGAGGTAAGGCGGCTTTTCCATTTCTGCTAGGCTTTAAACTGGGCACCGGGACCCGGGCAGCGTGGTCGTTTGTTTGGGTTCGGGATTTATTTTTTTGTTGTTGGCTCGTTGGGTATTATTATTATTTTTTTCCCCCATCCGGCTCGGCCAGACCCGTTTTGCTCCCGGCTCAAAATTCACGCCTGACACCCCGCGAGTTGCAGTCACCTCTTTTCCGGTGGGTAGTACAAGGCGTACATCTCGCCGATCATGGAGGACGGATTCGCTATACCGAGGGGCTCCTGGTCATAGGCGAAGTCCTGCAGGGTGTTCCCGTCCTCGTCGTAGACTTCATCCTCCAGCCTGGCAACGAGAGCAGCAAGGGGAAGGAGTCAGCCGGGCTCCGAGGGGCGCTCCGCTCCGCTCCCCGCCGCCGGCTCCCGCCTGCCTTGGTGGCCACCCCCCGGCGGAGCCGACCCGGGAGCCCCGTCCGTCTACCCCCATCCCCTCCCGGCGCCCGCCCGCTCCCCATCCCCGCCCTCCGCCTCCTCTGCGGGGCAGGACCACGGGGGAGGGAACACACCCGCCGTCAGACGTGCTCCGAGAAAAGCCCCAAACATCCCCCCCCCACCCCACCCCCGTCCCCCATCCCCGGCCCACGAAACAGCCCCTCTCTGCCACAGCCACGGCTGGTGCTTCCCGAGCGGAGCGCACGCACGCACAGGCGTGCAGGCTGCCGCGCACACGCGCACACACACACACACACACAGACACACACACACACAGACACACACACACGCGCGTTTGTGTGCCAGGGGCTGGGCAGGAGCCAAGCAGCCTCCCCGGCGGAGACGGGGCGGTGAGCGGCAGCCCCCGCCGCCGGGGCCGGGGGCCGCGCCCCGCTCCTCCCCGCAGCGCCCGCCGGGCCAGGGGGGAGGCTTCGCCTGTTGTTGTTTTTCGTTGAATGGTGCCTCTGCCCTTTGAGATCTCGCCAGTTTTGTTCCCCCCCAGCCCCCCCCCCCCCCCCCGCTCTCTGCCTGCCTCTCTGCAGTACGATGTAGGTCATTGTACGTTACAGGCAGCTATTTTTGTCTGTGCGCTTTAGCGGAGGTATTAATAATAGATGCCGCTAAAGTGTTTCACTCCTGCTAATTCAGGCGCTTGAATGAAGAGAGCTGGGTTGCTGCCGGCTAATGGCCCCGCAGGCCACCGAGCCCGTTGCCCCGCAGCCCCTCTGCCCGGGGAGGGGAAGGGGGCTGCTCTGAGCCAGCCCCGACGGGCTCCCGGTTCGTGCAAGGACACCTCGGAGCCCCAAAAAGGACAGCCTTGCGGGCCCGGCATCGCCCCCCGCTCACAGCTGAGCCTCACGGCGGTGACCTCCGCAGGGCACCCCGGAACAGAGCCAAGCGCCGGTGGGGCAGGACAACAGCACCGAGCCCAAAACTCCCCCCAAGCCAAGCCACACCGGTCGCCCAAGCAGGCTACAAGCAGGGTGGGACCAGGCTGCCAGCGGCCGTCCCGGACCGGGTACCCTGCGCCCCCAGCCACGGCCCAGCATGGGAAACTCGCTTGTGCCGACGCCTCTGGGGGTTCCCCACTCCTGCCCCAAACACAGCGAGGTCCAAACGCCCCCGGCTCCCGGGTGGAAAGCCCAGCAAGACAACTCCGAACAGACACAGAAAACCAAACAACCTTGTGCCAGCCGCTTTCCCCCTTGAGAAGGGAGGTCGTATACAGACAGGTAAACAGGGGAAGAGACTGAATCCCCGTCAACTCCAATGCTGCTACACGAACCATGACAGCTCTCACATGCTTGCGGCCAACGGCGCACCCGCCCTCCTTCCCGCTCCCCCCGGTCCGGACAGGCGATGCTCGCCGTTCACCCTGGGCGAGCTGCGGGCAACCGAAAGCGGCCGGGGCCCGTGCAGAACAGGGGGCAGGCGGGGGGGGGGGGGAGCTGCTGGGCCCCGTCGAGGTGCGGCCGGGACCTCGGTCCGCTCCCTCCGAGACGCAGCAGAGCAGGTCCCCCCTCCCCGGGGACAAGAGGCCCCAGGTTAACCGCACCAGGGTCCCGGGGAGCGGCCCTGGGGGAAGCCAGTGCTGCAGCCGAGGGGGACCCCACTCCTTGTCTGACCCTCCCGGCGGGTCCTATCCCGGGGCGGAGGGGGTGGGCACACAGCCGAAGTGGAGGGGGTTTCCTTTGGTGACTCCCCCCCACATCCCCTTCCACTTTCCTCCCCGGTAAGATTCCCCTGCCCTTAGCAAAGCCGGGGCAGCGGGGGCCTGAAGGGGTCCCGGCGGAGCCCCCGGGCGGGGGACGGACCTACCTGAGCGCCGGGTACTGAAGTCCGGCCGCAGGTGAGCAGTAGACGCTGCAGTGCATTATTATGCCATAGACCAGGAGTGCTAGGATCGCTTTGCTACACATTGCCACTCTGTGCGGGAGGGAAAGGAAAACCGCTGTCAAAAAAAAAAAAAAACGGAAAAAAAAACACCCCACGACCCACCAAGCCCCCGGCCGAGCCTGCGGGGGAGGGAGGCAGCGCGGCCTCTGGGGGCAAGCGCCCTGAGCAGCCAGGTGCCGGCGCGGAGCGGCGCGGAGAGGCGCGGAGAAGCGCGGAGCGGTGCCCGGCGCAGAGCGCTGCTGCCGCCGCCCGCCCCGTCGGTGCCCGCCCGCCCGCCCGCCCCGGGAGCGCTGCGGGAAGGCCCGGCGAGCCGCCTTGTGTCCTTACCATTAAACTCTAAACACCCGGCACTAAGAGCGTTTGGCTGCGAAACTAAAAGGGCAGGTCTTAAAAAAAAAAAAAAGAAAAAAAAAGACCCAAAACGGGAGGGGGGGGGGGATCGAGCTGTCTCCCAAGTTGCGGCCGAAGGGAGTTAAAACCCTCGTGGCATCGCCTCTCCGATGGGCGAAGGACCCGCGGGATGAAGAAGACGCAAAAGCAGCAGTTAGTTGTTTGCTGGTTTTAGGGGAATCCACTCCAAAAAGAAAAAGAGAGAGAGGAGGGGGGAAGGAAAAAAAAAAAGAAAAAGATAAGGGAAAAAAAGTTTGCAGGTAGCAGCACAGATCTGGAGTGGAGTCTGCAAGGGAAGGGAGAAAGAGGGATGGAGCGAGATGTCGCCGGAGAAGGGAGCGCAGGGGAAGGGGAAAGAGAGCGAGCGAGCCCGGGAGGGAGCGGAGGCGGGGAGCCGCGGGCTGGCTGCGTGCGATGTTGTCTTCCCCAGATCTCTCCCCTCACTGAGCGCCTTCAGCCTTCTCTTCTTCTCTTCCTGCTCGGTGGCTCCAAACTTGACCAGCCTTCCGCAGCCTTCCGTCTGATACGCAATTAGCAACAAAATCTTTGCAAACACCCCGCTTCAGCAAGAGCCCTCTTCGTAAACATTTGCCTGCTTGTTACCTTAGAGGACGGGCAATATTGTTTGTTGCCCCCGTGGTGGTGCCCGGATTTTTATTCATGAATCAAATGCCTTTTTTTTTTTCCCCAGTCACGTAATAATCGGGTATCAGAAAAGACGTCACCACCCCAATTCCTCAAGGAACATAGTTCTGTGTCGTCCTCAAAGATGAGCTTATCAGGAGTCATAAAGCTTCTCATAAACACCAACTCACACTTCCCCCCCCCCAAAAAAAAATTAGGAAAAAAAACCCAAACCAAAACCAACAACCAAACAGCAACACACAGAAAACCCCCACAACCTATCCCGCAAACCTAAAAGGATGCTCGCCACGGTGAAGTTTTACCTGCCGTGGGAAGGGACCAGGAGGCAGAAGAGGGCGGTTTGGGGTGGGGTGGGGGGTCCCCAGACTTGGCGGGCTCCCCCACGGCTTTGCTCCGCGTCCCTCCGCGGGGCCAGCTCACCCCGCGCCGGAGCCCGGGGCCGCCGCTGGGCGCGGGCCCCCGCGGAGCCGCCCGGCGCTGAGCGCGCAGGCGGAGCAGCCCCGGCGCGGAACCCCCACTTCCACGGAGATTTGGGGATAGGAGTGCCTTTTTTTTTTTCCTGACCCCCCCTCTTTTTTTTCCTTTTTCTTTTTTTTTTTTTTTTTTTTAAGGATTTTTAGTATTATTCTTATTACGCAAGGATCCCTCCGGGGAAACCAGCAGCGCCGTAACCGCTCCGCGTGTACCGCAGCCGCGGGGCGTAGGGGACGGGCCCCACGGCCGTCCCGCGGGGAGGGTCTCACGCTCGGCCGCCGCGGCCCGGGGGCGGCGGGGGCGGCTTTCCCCCCCTCCCTTGGCCCGACCCCCTCCCCTCCCCGCCTTGTGCAGAGACAGATGTGCGACTCGCAGCGCTTGGCAGAGCGGGAGGGGAGAGGATCGCCATGAGAAAGGGAAGGGGGGGGGGGGGAAGAAAAGAAAAAAAAAGAAGGAAAAGGAAAAAAAAAAGAATGAAAAAGAAAAAAAAAGTTGATTTGCCTGAGGGACTGGGAGGGAAATCCCTTCTCTGGGGACTTCCCCGCCGCCGGGATTATTTTCCCCCAAGTGATGCGGTGGGCGGCGAGCGGCAGGCGCGGACCACCGGCGGGCTCCCAGCCGCTGCGATTGCGCTCGTCTCCGCGCTCTCCTCCCTCAGCGGCCGAAAATCAGCCCTTCATTTCCGAGAATTACCCAAAGAAATACGGGCTGCAGGAGCCATTACTGCACATTTTAATTATTGGGATCATAAGCAGAGAGTTCAGGAAGCAGCAATAATATAGTTCTCCTGTTTCCTATTTGAATGGGTTTGGTGTAACACGCTCAGATGAGTTATTTGAGCCCAAATGGATTTCTCGAAAACAACAACAACAAAAACCACACCATACAATTACACTCCTATTATGGTCATTTAAGGTTCCAATATTTTCCGGAGATAAAGCAAATTTAACGTGAATGAATTATTCCCGTAGAAATGGCCACCGACGCGATGCCGGGGGGGGGACGGGGACGGGGGACCGGGACGGGACACGGGCCGCAGCTATCCCAGTTGTCATTTCCGTACCGGGCGTCTTAGGACCGGGAAGGATCCCCGGCAGAAGAAAAGGACGGCGCAGGGCGTACGGCGGAGCCGCTGAAGAAGGGGCCACCCCTCCGCTCCCGGTTACCGCCGCTGGCGCAGCTCCCGCCGCTCCCCGCGCTCCGCGGTCCGCGGAGCGCGGGGAGCGGCGGGAGCTGCGCCAGCGCGGACCGTCCGTGAGCGGAGGGCGCCACCGCGCGGGCAGCCAGCGCCCCTGCGGCCGCGGCCGCGGAGCCGCCGTCGGGCGGGCCCGGGGAAGCGGGGTGGGGGGGGCGAAGGTTTGCCCTGTCTCCCGGCTGGAGCGGGTTCGGGAGTCGGGCTCCCGGCCGGGCTCCCGGCCCCGGTTGTGAAAGCGGCTGGCGGGGGAGGGCTGCCCTCTGCCTTCCCCTCGCTGCCAGCACCGGGCTTTGGGGGCTGTTGGGTTTTGGGGTGGGGTTTGGGTTTTTTTTTTTTTTCGTTTCCTTTGAAATGACTCTGCGGTAGCGGGTGTAAATACGGGCTTTTCTAGAAACAAGGGTGGCAGGGATTATGCGGGTAACTTCGGTTTGCAGGCTTGAACCACACGCTCAGCCTAAAGAGCAGGAAGGAAATATTCCCTCTTTCCAAGGAGACCAGAATCACGGGCAATACATTTTAAAGCTGTGGCTGTTTTCACTTTAGAAGAGCTACGTTCAGCTACTTTTTATTTACACCGCCCGATTTCCTCTCCTCCCTCCCCACTCCCCGAGATCCTTACAGAAGGTACCAGGATGCCTGAAATACCGGGCATCAGCAGCAGAGAGATACAGATCCCTATAGAATAGACCTGAAGCTCCAGACCCCGCGCAGTGCCCCGGTGCCGCCCCGGTGGTACTGCGCACGCAGGAGCGATGTCAGGACGGTTTGCAAAAAACACAGCTTCGAAGCTCTCACTTAGGGTGACTGAGTAACTCACACATGATTCATGCCAATAAAAGTCTCGGAGCATCTCGGTCTGCTTCAGGGGTGTGCGTGTGCAACGTGAATATGCATATGACGTGATGGCGGTTTAGGCTGAACAAGTAAAGGTTTAAATCTGGTCCCTGCGTATAAGTAAATTTCTAGATAACTCTCATTTCAAGGCTGAGAGGGATTTAAGGTTTATAATATTTGCCTCTAAGGCAAACTCCTAAGGCAGCATCTGAAGAAAAGTAGGTTTTTTCACTGGCAGAATTTCCTTCATCTTTCTCCTACCAGCTTAAATTAGACCTTTTAATTTACCTGACTATGCCATTTTAAATATCTATTTTATTAACTAGAGCATTATAATTCTATAGATATTTCTAGGGGAGCTTACATCCTCTGAGCCTTGTTAAGCCTGACCAGGACTGACTGCTCTAAAACCTACTGCCATAGGTTTAATTCAAAGGAACGTATTTCATCATGTAGCATGATGGGTATCTTTTCCACTCCTCAGAAAACCTCTTTTTTGCATGTTTATGCATATTTTGTAAAAAATACTGCAAGTAATCTATCAAACTGTCAGGAACTGTATTGGTCCCTAAAGCCGGATGATATCTCATGCACACTTGTTGGATGTCCAGCCACTATATTCATATTTTTTCAGTACGTCCCACCTTAACTGCCTATTTTAAAAGGAACCTGGAAGATTGACGGACCAGGAATAATGTAATTTTATCATGAAAGGGCAGATGTTTTTCTGCCAGTATAGAAAAGGATGAATTCTTCTTTCTCAAAAGCAAACAATCCTGCGAACCCAGCTGTCTCTCCCGCGCACACACACGCTATGGGTTTATCATCTATCTTGTTATTATCTCTCCCCAGTCCTCCTTTCTTACTGGGGTGGCTTGGGGAACCCATTGCAGACCGGTCTGCCGATAAGTACATGTCTGCATCGGCTTTATGAATGTAACACCAGCCTTCATCTTTTCTTGGCTTTCCAGCGTCTTCCTCCCTGTGAGCTAGCTCCTAGGAAGGATGGACTTGTCAGAGGGGAGATTAACTCGTCCATCAAGTCACTCGGGTGTAGCTGTCGTCATCTGATAACAGCTAATTAGGGATCACCTGGCAGAAGAACAGAAGTTAGTAAAGCTCAAGCAGGGGAAACCAGGGCTTGGTGGACATTTCGGCACTTCCAGCTAAGACATGGCACCCACGGCAGAGGTGGGAAAGACCCACTTTCCTCATCAAGGCTAGATCGCAATCAACTCAGGGACAGAGAGCGCTTAAGTGTTTCATTCGCAGAGCTGTTTTTCTTTTATTAAACCATCCCCTCGTGTGCTTTCTTTAAGTAAACGCAGCGAAACATTTAGGCACACTGTGGAAAGCATACACATCTGTGTGCTTTCTCATGTCTGTCACAGACCAAAGGAGCAAAGCTGTAATCCAGACAGCTTGCTCACCCAGGGACGTTCTGGGCAGGAGGTACAAACTATGGAAAAAATAGAAAGCAACAACCAGGGACAGTACTGGGACTGCAACTCTCTCAAGACACGAGAGAGGCAAGCCTTGCCTGGTGGCTGGGACCCTTGCCAGCCTCTTCACAGGTGACCACCAAGCATTAGCAAAGTCTTTGTTAGGATCTTCCAGATAATTCCGTGCTGCCTTTTATCACCTTAATTATATTTCCAAGCAAACAGTTAAAAAACATTCTTAAGTATATGCATTCTGAGGAAAAGGGCTGGGATTTTTTTTTCTCTTCTTTTCTGAAGTGAAGAGGCAGGACAATATTTCCCAGGGCAGCAGCGTGGGAGCACCAGGACTGCAGTCATCCCGCTCTTGCCCCTGCTTAGAGCTCATGGTGAGAGACAAGGCCTGTGGGTTGCCAGTGTCTTGTGGGATTGCCCACGCAGAAGCTCGGTGTTCAATCTTACATGGTGGGCGTTCTCCTCCCCCTTTTCAGTAAATGAAGCCAGATGACTACAACAACACAGAGGCAAAGGAAGAGTCATTCCCATCCAAACACAAAGGCAAGAAAAGCACTTTCTAGATGAATGAAAGACCAAACAGTGGACTTGGTTCCACAAGGAGGTACCACCACGCTATGCACGTGACAGATAATTTCCTTGGATGACCAACAGATACATTTATAATCTCCTGTCTTTCACCCGAGTAAATTCATATTCTACAAGAGAAGAAAAAAAAATTCCTTGATGCTTTCTGACAATGGTTCTTTGATCAATTATTTATATATGAAAAGTAGAGAAGTAAATTATGAAAGGCAAACAACAACAACAAAAAAATCCCCTTTTGAAGATTTAATATTCCAAAGGCCTACTCTACACTATAGCCAGCAACCTACAAAATGCCACTAAAGATCTTGCCAGTCTGCAGGGCAGAATAAACTCCTTTAGCACTGGCAGCAGGTCTAGGTCTATTCCGACTCTCATTTCCATTTGGTCCCGTGTTCAGGGGAGGGTAGATCCTTAAGCAGATTGAACATACAAAGTTTCACAGAATGCTGCCAAGCTACAATAATTTATACTGGACAAATGATGGCCACAATATCTTTGTGTTCCAGGTTGCTTCAGATGCAGCTGTAACCCAGTGTCAACAGCAAGTACTGGTTTTGTACCCAAATGTGACAGAATTTTGGGTACACCTTTAGAAACAGTGGGACTGCCACGTGCCTGTGTCCAGAAACTAAAATCCATCTGTAGTTCTGAGGTATTGCTAATGGCATAGCTAAAGTTATTCATAGTTTAGATTTACCAGAAATAGTTGGAACAAATTAATAATGAATTAGAACATTTCTTACCATCGCAGGAGCGAGAGGGAATAAATAGAATCATCCATATTTTCTTATTACAAAACAGTGTGCAGCCTATTACCAAACACTAATTTGGTGTTGCTTGTGCTGGAAAACTGTTGAAGGGTCCCTGGCTCCTGACAGCGCGGCTTAATTCAGTCTGACAGGAGCAAGGCTGTGCAGAAGCAGGCCAGGGCGGGCAGGTGAGGACCGTCCCAACAGGGGTGAATCCCAGCCTGCCAGAGCCGGGCGCCGCTCAATAATTCCAATTAACCACGCTAAAGACAACAGAGACGGGTCACACAGAGCCCAGTAAATATCAATCAGAACCACATATTGTGATGAGAGAATAACAAAGTCTGTCTCATTAAGGAAAAGAGAAAAGACATTTGGGTGGGCATAGAAGCCTGTTCTCGGTGGCTCGTGCACCCTGCAGTGCAGCGTCTGCCTTGTGGGGCTGCAGTCCATGCTGGCCACAGCCAAAACTGCCCTGAGCGTGGGAGCCCCTCATGTGTCTGAGCTCCCCATTTTGTGTGTAGTGAGCGACGGGGAGAGCTCCCGCATCGCTTTGCGGCGCAGGAGGGCCCCTGCTTGGCCAGATGCGTAGCTCCAGAAAGACAGAGGGTGTGGGGTGAGACCGGGGAGCTGGGTTTGCTGGTCTCTGTGCCGGGAGTTGACTGGACAGCAGACACTAGGGCCACGAGCCAGACACCGAGGCCAGCACATGCTTTTTGGCTGCTGTTGTAACTGGGCTCGCAGAAAGCACCGGCACATTTGCACGGCGGCTGTCCCCAGCGAGGCGTGGGTTGGGTTTCTCCGTCAGCAGCCCGTGCCGACAGCCGCTTCTCTGGCTGTGTGAGACCAGGGGCTATTTTAGCACACGAGTGCCTTTAACTGCCGGTTTCTGGGCTTCCCGGGCTCTGAAACATACCATAATCAAACAGCATGAAATGAATATCTAACTGCAGACATGACCCACTGGGGGATGTTTAAGGGCCAAAGCCTGTAATTATAAGGCAGCGTCACTGCTTTTAAACATTTTTTTTATTCATTTAACTTCAATAAAGTGCTTGGGTCTACTTAGCCTAAAGGGAAATGGGTGATTCTTACTTTTTATATTTAAAGATAGCACAAAGAATTTCTTGTGTGTGGCCTTATGGCCTGATTCATCTCTATCCTCTAATAAAATGTATTTCTGTAACAGCTGAGGCAATTAATCACTTAAGCAGAATTGGATTACAATCTCCATTACTTGAAAATCTTTAAAGTCAGGCTTGCTGTCTTTCTAAAAGATCCCGAGCTATTGAGCCTTTCTTTGCCCTGCTTTATGCAAAGGTCAGACTGGATGTTCGTAATGGCCTCTTGTAATGTCAAAAATCGGTCTCTGACCCTTGTAATGCCACAGGAAAGACTCTTACTGATTTCAGACAGAAGTGCACTAGATTTATTGACCTTTCTCATTAAGAATGAAGATTGTCTGCAGAAACTCCTATGTGATTTCGTAACTCCAGGTACGTGTCTGTTGAGCTCATTATGTAAATACTGCTGCCTCTGGTCCTTTTTGAATTTCATAGGAGTTTACAGAGCTCAACATAACCAGAAGTTGCTAGGGCGTTGCAAGACTTCTCTTTTGACCCCCAAATCTATGTTGAATCTCCAGAGGTAACTGGATTTGTCAACAGTACTAACAAAATAATAAACTAGGATACTCTGTAGATATGTTTAAAATCCTGAAACTTTAATATGATATTTTTCACTATAGTTAAATTACCTTTCCTGGGGCTTTCTTGCCACCAGGTGCAAGTATATTATTGACTTTGCATATGAGTTTTCAGAAAAAAGTAGTTAATTGCATATAATTTGGGGTGATTTTCTGACATATTTACTCCACAGCGAAAACAGTTTTCTTCTAAGTCTCAGCAACACTTGAGATTGTTCTAAAATTTATATATTGGTTTTCTTTTAACTATCTGAAATGAATGTTTTACCATGGGGTAAAGAACTTCAGTTAGCTTCTCTAATTTAAAATCTGAGGGTGACAAGGATTTGCTCTGAAACACAATAGACAACAAGTATGAGCAAGGAATTACAGAAATAACGTTATCTTATTATCTAATGCTAACAATTAAAGGTGGTTTGGCTTTTGGGTTTTGATTTTGTTTTGATTTTTTTTAATAAGGACTCCCCAGGGAAATACCTTTATATGTTTCACTTACCTCTCTGCGGAAAAAAAAATATTTTAGTCACGTTCAAAGGAAAGCCATTGTCAAGAACATCATTTATTCAGACCTCTCTTCTACGGAAAGTAAATAACTCTGTTTTGAATATATCTCCTGACCTTATCTCCTCAGATCAGTTCTACCAGTTCTGTTCTGAGCCAGGGATTGCTTCTGATGTACTGTTCATTTCCACATATCCTCTGTTTCTTTCCTCCCATTCCTTATGTACAGTATTTTTATGTAATTACCCCAGAGCTTGAACCACAAGGTAAATACTGGAATATGGGTATAAAGTTCTATTTATGAAAGGGGCAAATATTTGTTCAGTACTGAGAAAATTATGCTAAAACCCCCACATCATAGATTTAGGAAAAAACCTTATCTTTTTTCCTAGATGAAAGACAAGCTGCATGTGGTCTGCTGATGATATGCCCATACTTATTGTGCGTTCTTCATATTTATAAAATGTGCTACAATTATGTAATAACTTTCATCCGAAAGCATGACTACTAATCTCACAATGCTCTTTCAAGGCATATGTTTATTAATATACTACATTTATTTGACCCAGTACAGTATGAAATACAGCAAATTCAGTGACTTCCTTGGGAGCACATAGCTAAAAAACAGAATAGCTCTAAAATAAATACCTGACCCCACTGATGTCAAAGGCAAAGATCCTAATGACTTCAGTGGGGTCAGACCATCACTTTTGGTAATCTGACTCCAATTTTTTGCCAGTGGTGGAGGTTTACTACTCAGGAGTAACACCTCCCATGCCTCCAAACACTCAATGCCGTGAATCTATAAAGTAAATATCTGAAGCTGAGTTCTGTCATGGATTCAGGGGAGTCTAGTATTTAGCCTCTATGAAGAGTAATTTTAGTTGAAGAAACTCCTGTCCCACCTCTCAAAATAGTAGTCGTTGGGTGATGGTCTCCACCAGTGCATGTAGAAATCAGCATCACTTAAATGGCAAAGAAAACTATGCCTCCAAAAAAGAAAATGTACGGTGAATAACATGAAACACTAGTGAATTCCTGTAGTTGTTGTTAGTTTGAAGATGATTAATAACCTTGAACTAGACTAAAAATAATTAAAACCACATTACTCATCCTCAGAGAACAAGGTAATCAAAGGAGACTTTGCAACTGAGCAAAAGCTGTCCTTCAAAAGAAATCTTTCCCCATCTTCCAGTGTTGATTAGTGAACAATACTGCTAGTCATTACACTCAATATAGTTGGTGTCCTTCCTTGATTTTCCTGAGGGAAGAAGACGCAGTAGGGAGAGCTGAATCACGAGTTTTCCTCATTTTTTTTCTTAATGAACAATAGTGTGCACTGCTGTTCTGGAACACAGCACCAGGTAATGTCAGCACAGTCACTGGAGTGGGTTAGAAAGATGACAAAAGTTCCCAAGCATTGATCCACAGACTAAAAGCATAAACTTGTTATTAAGATGTGAAGAGAAGTGTAATGTCCAATGATTCCTCCTGTTTTCAAAATCTGCATTTGGTTTAAGTAGTTAAACCTATAGTAAATACTTTCTCAGGATCATTCCTCCCCATTTCTATAGATACCACAGGATGGGAGACAAACCACTCCAGAATGCATGATTCATGGTTATAAAATTTAGCAATGGTTAACTGGGAACAGCGCTGCAAAACATCAAATCCTTGTGGTATTCTGTGCTGTGCTACATTAGTCCTAAGCCTAAATGAGCCTGCAATGAAAGGGAAGCTCATCTTGAAGAAGAAAATAGCTTCTCTGCTCCAGTTAGGTGATATAAAACTAAAAGGTCACAGAGATATTAAACTCAGATTTTTTGAACTAGTAAGAAACGGAGAAAAGGTGAGGGGGTTGTGTGTTTCTCTTTTCAGATGTTTTTGTGGAGGGAGCAAAGTGGAGTGAAGTCAGGTACAGCGCTTTAATTCCATGGAGATCTGTGAGCAAAGCACTTACAGTTGCTTTAACTCACAGCTACTGCCTTACTGTTGCTGAGCACTGCATACCTGCAACTCCCAGTGAACTATTACATGTCGCTAATATCCTTACATGGCCTGGAGTCCTGTTTAGAAATGTAGCAAGCTTAAAATATGTGAATACAATGAATGGGAGTGTTGAATGCTTGCCCTCCTCGGGACTGGGCTGTTAATGGCACCTGCACAGCACCGGGTGTAGGAACTGTTTATTTCACATTATCTTACACCTTCACATTGTCTTCTAAGTGAAATGTTAAGGCAGGGGTAAAAAGAAAACTTGCTAGGGGTAAGAGCTTTGCACTACTCTCCCAAGGGGACCAGCAGAAGCTGTACCTCCGATGGAAACTCCTAAACATCATTTGTACAAAGCACCTGAAAGTATGTTATAAGGAAAACTCTGGCTGTGAATGAAGCAGTACTGCACAGAGAACTGTAAAGTTCATATAAATGTGTTTCAAAGAAGCCCTGTGATGCACTTGTTAATAACGCAGCCCCAGATTCCCTCTCTTCCTATCACATCCTCATCACTCAGTTTTGCTTTGGCAAAAGGTACAGCAGTACAAGATGCATCCATCCATCCTGTCCCGTCCCATCCTGTCCTGTCCACCCCCAGCCAGCCATAACCTGCTAAATGTCACAGATGCATCATATACAACAGAGGTATCACGAATATACCAAGGAGGGGTTTATCCGTGAGAGAAAAACCCGATTTTACTCCCACCATAGCGTCACCAAGGTGTCGGTGCAGAAGACTGTTGCAGCCTCCTGTGTCAGTGATTTTCTCATTTTGCTGGCTGTTAGATGTGTTACAGATTAGGTTGAGAGCAGTAATATTAGAAGAGCTGAACTGGGAATATCTGCTGCTCGTTTGGGCTCTCACGCCCCTGCTGCGTAAGACCTGTTGCAGCCATGTGAGCGCTGTGGGCACAGGGTACGCTTGCACCAGCAGACACTGGGGCTCTGGCTAACTTCGCCAAGGGCTTGATGTTTTACTGTGTTTGCGAGGCGTCTTCAGACGCCACTGACCCTATAAGACAGAAAGTAGTGGCCCTCCCGTAGGGCATCTGAGTGACAACAGGAAGGGAGTATTTGTGCAGGAGTAGGCGTACGCCCAGGCTGGTCTTCATTTAACCAGGCTGAGAAATAGCGCCCCAAGGACGTAGCAGCCCTGGCTTTTGCGCACAACAATCCTTAGAGTCCCCGTAAACAGCTCTGCAGGCTGGGGGAGATGAGCACACAGTGGGAGTACGTGGCCAGATGCTACTTTATGGCAGACATTTCGCAGAGGAAGCGCAAAGCCGTCGTGCCACCTTGTGGCTGCTACGTTACAGCTGGCACAGGGGGGATGCCACCCCTCCTTCTGCTCCATAGACATGCTCTTAGAATAAAAGCACTTTGCCTCCTGCAAGCCATGGGGACGTCAATCTATCACTTTCGGGCGGGTATGAGCCCTCACCCTGAGTATCTCCTTCAGGCACATTAAGGGGCCTGAGTCATCCTGAGGAGCACTGGGAAGAAGCAAATGGGTCTCCAAGGTGAGCGGGGGCAGGCACGAGTGCCGATCCCACTGGCTCTGCCCGCGAGCCGCACGGAAAATCGCCTCCCAGTTTGGGTACGCAATGTTCTAAGTGAGCTCCATGGCTGGCCATGGTGAGAAAAACATTTTCTTGTTCTCTCCTGGTGCATTATGAAAACCCACTAAAAGGAGCTTTTTGCACCACAAAACCTTTTAAAAGAATTCTGTCAACACAAAAGCAACATCGACAGCAGTTGCCTTCAGAAGTACTTGAGTCTTCATACTCTGAAAGACACTTCTTAATTTTTTTTATTTTTTTTTTTTTAATTTGCCAGACTTGGTCTACTCTCAGGCTTCAGAGAAATGTTTTCTGTAATTGCGTAAGTAAGAAAATGTATAGTGAGATTAATTCCCATAACAATTTTTAAAACAATTTGTAAACATATTCTTCACAAAATGGATATTCAAATACATGGATCTTTGCCTCAGTAATAATATAAGATTGCTGTAGGGAAAATTTACAAGAGATATTGAGAGGAGTATGAGTCCCATTAGCATGTGGTGCCCATGGCCCAGGTCACATCACCAAGTGGTCAATATTCTCTGCTGTATTTTCTTCCTCTTCTCCTTTATCCTTCATCCACGTGTATCAGCATCCTGGCACTGGATGACAGGATGCACAAAGCTGATTTTTCTAACACAGATTTTCCTCTGCTTCTGATGACATTAAAAGGCAAGTTGCCATACAGTAAGCAACGTGCCCATCTCATATACTTCAAGTACAGTGCTACCATTGCTGTCTCTGGGAAAACATATGGATGGGCCACCACTTCTACCCCTTTCATCTCTCAGCAATTAAAGAAGTCATTTTTCTTAAAAAGGGGTGGGCACTCAGAGTTCTGTCTCCTGAAACTTCTCCCTTGGCTCTCATTCTGATCATCTCATTACCATAAAACTTGTATAAATGCTTCCTATACAGCAATTTCAGCATAGGAATTTGCAAGTCAAAACAGCCAATTAGTTTATAAATTACCAGTGTTACATATTTTGGAGATTAGTTACAGCTCTGGCCACTGCAGCATGCAGTTAAGAAAGAAAAAACCAGATCTTAGTGCTGGTACTTCTGAGAAGGAATCGTGTGCTACAGTCAGTTTTTGTACTGAGAGAAACTAGTATTACAATAGGAAGAGCCTACTGTTTTGGAATAGTACCAACCACCAGCTTATTTTGTGTTTAAAAAGGTTTTTATTTGTTCATTCAATAGGAAGCATCAAAGATGTTAATAGCTAAAAATTAATCACTCTGCACCAAAATATCCTGCTTCCAGAAATAATCATGCAAGTGATAAAACCATGGGTCAGCTGTTGCTTTGCAAAGAGTTTTTAATCCCTAACAAGAGAGCAATCCACAGCTCGCATCAATACCTTGGCAAGCGGAGAGTAGCCAACCTGGTTGGACAGCTAGTAAAAATGAAATTTCAGATGTTCAGGACCAGCTCAGCCTGTAAAGACTTTGGAGTCAAGCCTGACACCAGTCAGTAACAGTTACTTTGCAATGTTATGCAGTAACGGATTCCAAAAGGGCTTTAATGTTTTGACCTTATATCATGAACTCAGAGGCAATCACTGGAGAATATCCTTTCGTAAGGCATAGTTATAAAAAATGTAAAATGCATAATACAAAATTCAGCTCTGGTGGTTTGGGGTTTTTTTTAGGATTAAAACAATGTGTCCAAAGAATAAGCAAAACCACCTCATCTCAGTGCAATACTGAAGAACTATACACGGACTGCAACATACTAACCTTTGAGGACTATAAAGGATCCATATGGAACGTTCTGCATCTGAGGAACACTAACTCTGGATCATCTGGAAAAGTCTAAAATAAGGACATGAGTAAGCTGGCCTCTTTAATGACTAGAAAAAGAAACAAAATGGAAAATATCCACCTTCCAGGCCTCACCCTGTGCAGTGACCTGGAAAAGAAACCCTACTGGCACCAGCAATCAAGCTTTCCTGTATTATCTTCCCAGAGGGTTGATTACACTGTCCTAAATGTGGGTGACTGCTTGAGGTCCAAAATTCTTTACACTGTAGTTATTCCTCAGAAATCCAAACGTAATTAGAAAAGCAGAAATAGACAGTGGTAGCCAGTATATGGTATAGCATACAGTAACAACAGTTCAGAATTGCCAATCAGGAGGGATAACAAAACAAGGCTACCAGCATGTCAGCTGTGGAGTTTATGATTTTCAAGGCACCTTTTACAAAAGGAGCAGGAAAGTAGTTCAGAAATCAGAGAAGCACTGCAGTATCATATCGGTTTCTCCCAAATAGGCCATTTTTGTAGTTATTTCCAATGCAAAAAATGCACATATTCTTGAAGTACCATTCACCAGAACTCATTCTTTTACAATCTATTTTTAAGAAGAAGTTCTAGTTTTATCTTGCACATGTGATTTGATCAAAGGATGCTTGAAAAGTAAACTTCTGAAACCAGCAAAAGCCTTTAAGCATTCTAAATAGGTGACGGGTTTGTTTCATTCACATTTCTAACTTACATTACTCTAAAACAAACAGATGTTCTTCCAATATTAGCCTATTACCACTGACAGAGAGTTTCTCAATGTTCCCCTCACATTTTTATTTGTATTATGATCAAATCACAATGTCCCGGCTAGTACAGGCAGTGTATCATGCCAGGCACTGTATGCACCTGTTTGAAACGGCTCTCATCCAAAGGCTTCACAATGCGAACAGAGAGGACAGGCAAGAATGAGAAACTGTAGGCACAAGAGAGATTGCTTCCCCTGTGATTACACAGGGAAATTGGTCTCAAAATGGGAGACAAACTCCACATCTCCAAGTCTGCTGTTCTGTCTCTTTGAGCACACTACTTTGCAGTACACAACTGTTTTTTTCTCTGCTATTTTTTATGGTTTGGGGGTTTAATAAGACTTGGTCTCACTGGCAAATTCCAGCTAGAGATCATAGGGAATGTTTTCTGTTAAATGCAAGTCCAATGTCTCTGGCCAGATTTGTGCCTGCCAGCTAACCTGCAATATTACTGTGGTGTTAACTACTTCGCTTGCGGTGTTCACACTTGAAACAGAGGTCAAATTGTATGGACATTTTTTTCCCTTCAACTTTGATAAACAAGCGTTCCTGCTGCTTGCATTCCTGCGGGGAATTCACATTCAGCGCTATCATTTCCAATTCCTCAGCCTATCGAGTACTGTTGACGTTTTATTTCATAGCAGACAGAAGAGCACGAAGTGGGTTTTTTTACCTATGAGCTTGTAAATCCTCTCAGAGGCCTTAAGGAGGAAAAAGTATCAAGCTACATAAGAAAAGAACAGTAAAATTCACATGAAAGTTGCGTATATCCTTATTCTTATAACTGCAGTAGAGGTCAGCTGGTATTAAAGATGACATGTACTTATCCATATTTCACTTTATATGCTAATTGCACAGACTTTTTTATTATAAGGTCTGGGAAAAAATACCCTTCTGTAACAATATGTTGAACCTTCATCTTAATCACATAACTTTAGTTGGAAACTGTTCTCAGGAAAGATTGGTTAATATTTATAAAGTGCTTTAAAGATGAAAGAACTGCATACTTACACATTTTATTGCATTCATGGCATTATTATAAGCTTAAATCTGAAGTGAACATTTCTTCTGTTGAACTGGAATCTGAATGGAGAAACTTTTTAGCAGTAGATGTTTTACTTCACTTCTACTGAAAGCTTCAGCCCTGAGGTGATGAAATCACCCTGAATGCCACATGGAGAGAATGCCATTCAGTAAGCAGTGATTTTCTAGTTGGAAAGACCAAGAAAGTAATTTGTGGCCTTTTACATCTTTAATGCAGGACAGAATTTAGTCATTTTGGACAGAGATAGATTATATGTGTCTGGGTGAGTAACCTGAGGGTGATTCATTAATTAGGGAGAACATGCAGCTGCGTATGGGTAAAATTAAGAAGGAAACACATTTGCAGATGCATGAATGACAGTATCACCAATTCCTTCTCAATACTCATGTTTATACTGTTATAAAAGCTTGATATTATTCTACAAATTGATAATTTATTTTTGGAGATTCTAGAGGTGCCTGTGTAAGTACAGGTGGATGAACTCCACACAACTGAAATCCTATTCCAAATTTCTTTTATCCAGCTCCTCATGGTTCATTTCAGATCTGCAGTGTATGGTGTTTTGGCCAAGACAAAAAGTGTTGTTAGTTGACATATGAAACTAGGTTTGGGAGCTGAATGGCCTTTCTCGTGGGTAGCTGTACCCAGAGCACAGGTGGCAGGTGATAAGCAAAATAAAAGATCAGACTCAGCAGGGAGAGAGATCAGGAAATGAAATAACTTTCATGAAGCTGTAAATATCTGGTGCTGTCTCTCAATTTGCAAATTTCTGATGAATAAGAATGCTTACAGAAATCCTATTTAACCAAAATAATGACAGTCATTATATCAGTCACCATTTCCCTGTTCTCCTGAGAAAATGATTGTTTAGAGACTACAGATTGAGGCAGTTTGAAATCAGCTGTCTTTAAGCATGATGGAAGAGGAGGAAGGGTTGACAGTGCAGTACATTCTCATTTAAAAGAAGATTTTTCTCTATAGACTGTGCTTCAAAGATCAGACATATCATTTCCATTTGCACTTAATTTCACTACTGACAGAAGATACTGAGAGAGGGGAAGAGAAAACAGCTTAGCAAGCAGAATTGTGAAATTCTCTGTTTAACATGAGAATTGAGCATATCAATATTTTCCTCCACATGCTTTACAAATGGAGAGGTCCCGGTTCTCACATTTAGACCACCTGGAATCTGCTTTAAGGTTCTAAAATATTAAAAAGAAAAAACTTTAATATGCTGAATTTTCTACTCATATTTCATGCCTTGAAAGTTTAGCCAAGGTGTATGAACTAAAAAGAATACAGCAAAGTCCTTAGACATCAGATGCAGCAAGTGAAGTAGTTTTCTTTGTAGGCAAAGAAAGGAACGTAGCTTGGTGCTATTGGACTATTCTTCCCTAAAGTGATCAGGAGTATCTCTGGTTGAGATACTTCTTCAATCCCCCACCAGCTCAACTTTCAATTCCCATTCCTTCCCAACCAGAAACCTTTGCAATGAAGACGGATGATGAAATTTAGAAAGGCAAATAGTGAGCCTGATGGTAAAACTGAGAAGGAGCCACAACTGAAAGGGTAGGTGTTTTAAAGGCCAGGGTCAGGTGTGTTGCCAGAGTTGGAGTTTACACAATAGACTCATTTGCCATGTCTAGTGAAAGGTTAGACATGACTATGACTATTAGAAAGCTATTAATTTCTGTATCAGAAATCAGTCAGATGTAATACAGGCTTAGACTGTCAGAGCTTCAGGTGATTCCCGTGTATGGGAACGGATTTTTTTAATGGAATCCAGGACTTATTTTGACTGTGTTTAATTTAACATTGTAAGTCAACTTTCATTCAGGACTATACATTGTATTTTTGGAGCCTGATGTCAAAGAAAAGGCACATATGAATAGACTCTCAGAAATACCCATCTCCCACTTGGGCATCAGAAGAGGTACCCAGATTTTCACGCACTTGGAATTGGGTGCTGGCTTTATTTGAAAGTCTGGACTAAAGCACTGCAAAGGTGAGTTTTTAAGGTCTTGAAAATCATTATCTTTTTGCAGGTGGATGCTAAATTCTTTTGATAATCTGTCCCTTAGTAAGTAGTTGAAAACTAATATGTTCAATGGCATACAGAAGAAACAGTATGTCAGAAAAGATAAATCATAGCACATTATTAGAGAAATAATTTGATATGGGCATGCGCTGAAAGCCTCTGTGACTCTCTTAAGCATTTGAACTGCCAGAAGTTAGCATTCCTTTTTTTTTTACCGTTTTATCTTAATTGCACAATAAAAACCTATAAAACATCACAGCAGTGTCAGTTAATATCGGAATGGAAGTGACATATAAATAAAGATGTAAAGAATCATAAAACAGAAATGCCTAAAAGGAAATCAGACACTATTAACAAATGAATTCAGTATGCGTCTGATGAGAAAGGGCACAAGAGAATTACTTATGTAAGTTGTGCACATACTTATGGGAAAACAGATGCTTACAAACTTTAAGATAGAAAACTAAGTATAAAATCCTTCAAGTACCGTAGTTACTTAGGTACAGTTTGGATGGACCTCAGGTTAGCAATTTTGAACACGCTGGAGTGATAAACAAAATCTTTGGCAGAATGTAAAACTGTGATAGCTTAAAAGAGGAATTCCTTAAGGAAATCTGAGAGGCAGAACAGATGTTCCACTTTTCAGATAAAATGTGTTCAGCAAACCTGTGTATCCACTGTTGTTTAATTGAAGAACCGTCCATCCCCCATTTTCACAAGGTGAAGGAGACACTTGTTTACTGATGGAAGGGAGTTAACGGTTACTCCTTCTTTTTCGATAAATATTTCATTATATAACTACAAAGAACGACAAATGAAACCTCCAAACACAAGCTAATAGGTCCAAAGCTTAATGGTTCTTTACAAAGCAAAGGACACATGACAGTTCTTTCCCACATTTGCTTAA
The DNA here is from genome assembly GCF_018139145.2 of Gymnogyps californianus. Taxonomy (NCBI): domain Eukaryota; kingdom Metazoa; phylum Chordata; class Aves; order Accipitriformes; family Cathartidae; genus Gymnogyps; species Gymnogyps californianus. The sequence continues at coordinate 52,712,103 of NC_059472.1, read as the reverse complement.
AATGATTAAGCACCACCATTCCGGGAAAAAAAAAAAATCTTATTCTGGTAAATTACTTTTGCGACATCAGGAAAAAAAATAGACTTCTTTGCAGACATATAATAGTCTCTAAAGGCAAGATATTTATTTTCAAGTAAATGTAAACAAGAAGCTTAGAGTTTAGACAATTCCCAGTTCATTTCAACCAATAAAGCCAGAGATGAGAGCAAAAAATAGTAATTGTCAGCTGACGGTATACCATGTCTCACCTTGATTTGCAACTTTGGAAACTTAAGAACCAAGTTTTGAGAGAAGCTCTGCTTTCACCCAGGAGGCTGTATCCCTGTAGTCATGAGTGGCTTTCTTCAGACCCCGCTTTATAAGGGAGCGAAGGACTGTGATTCATACCCACACCAGTGGGCAGGAGGAACCACGGCTCTGCTCTTGGCAGTTCTGATCCACGTTTTTTAAAATACTTTGTTTCACGCCAGAGGGGAGAATTCAGTTGTTTAGTTTCAATTCTTCAGTCTCATTTAGCCAAATATTGAACCAAATAAGTTATGAAGTTGACCAAACTTCACTTTGTTTGGCCAAAGAAACAGATAAGCCCCTGGGTTTGGTCTGAAGACATTCAGGAACATAAAACTTGTCTCTTTGTCATGGCTTGTCCCAAAGATCATAGCAAAACTCGAAAGAAAACTGACACAACCCCAAAATTATCCAGGCAATAGAGAGAAATGTGATGGGATTCATTCCTTACTACCTGAAGAACTCCTCATTTGACATTAGTTTCAGCAGTTTTTCATGCAAAGATATGGGGAGGAGACAAATCTGAGTAGTACACAGACAATTTTGAGACGAAGGCGAGTGTTATGCCTTCAAGTGTGCTTGGGACATATGCTGCTGAGCCACTTGCAACTGCTGCTCCGGCATTTTGCATGTTACCAAAATGTGACCCATTTCAGACAAAATATGGCTATAAAGATATTTTACCAGCATAACATGTTTCATCTTTCCATATCTTGTGACACTTAGAAAGAGCTTTTGAACCAGTGTCCTTCATGTTTTTCAAAGTTGGATTGACACATTGATAACTCTGCACTGAAAGGGACCATGTTTCCTCTCCATGGACATCGAGCTCTCTGCCTCACAAAACATAGGTAAAAAGAGTGCACTAGTCGTGGCACTGGTGCCAAAGGATTGTATCAAACTGATTAATCTCAAGATTAGCCCCCCGTATCCACCAGATTTTAGTGCCAGAAGTGCAACTAGTTCAGAAGGATGGAGAGATGGGAAAGCTTGAAAATTCAAGCAGTGCCATGGCCCTGAGGCACCGCCAGCCCTGCCTGTGTATGCCCACCCCCCCAGGAACTCCCCCCACTCTGCCCACAGCCCAGGACCCCATGTCAGTCCTCCAGGACCACCAGCCCCCCAGGGCCTTCAGCCTCCAGCCTCTGCCCCAGCAACACCACAGCAGGACCAGTCTCCAGCTCCCCACAGCCCTGCCCTGCCCTGCCTGGCCATGGGCCCTGCCAAGCTGGGCCCACCTGCAGGCCCGTGTCCCGGCCCGGTCTTGGCCTGTCCCTGGCCCCACAGAGGTGCCTAATGCCTGGGGCCGGGGCTGCCCTGGTGCCCCCTGGCTGCCCTGCTCCTGGCTGGGGCGGTGGGACGGGCCCCGGCTGCCAGGACCTGCCCTGATGGACCCCATGGCGAGCTCCCATGGTCCCCAGGGAGCCCCTGGCCCCTGCAGCACCCCGATGGGAAGGGAGATGATAAACTGTACAGCTCCAGGCAGAGAAGTTGGGATTTCCAACATGTGCAAATCCCATTGGATTTTCCAAGAGTTTTCCCTGAGGAAAGCTGCAATACACCCCTGAGGTGAACGCTTTCGAGGGGTCCCTGTGCTGCCGCTTCAGCAGTGTGGTGATAAAGCAATATCTGCCGCAGCCAGAGACCCTCCAAGCCCAGTTCTTCTCCTACCCTTCCAGTTCTTCCCAAGCAAGCTAATTTTGAGCTTTTTCTGGTGTCTGCAAGTCTTCTTGAACAATCTGTTTGATTAAAACAAACACACAGAGACCCTGAGGCTACAGCAGGAGTGAGAAACAGCCGGGGAGTTCAGGGAGCTTCTCTGGTCCCCACGGGTGCTTCTGCAAGGGCTGAAGCCTGCCCTGGCTGACAAGACCTTCACGGTGCTGGTGGCACTGGGGCAGTGCCGGTGTGTCGACGTAAGGTGACAACAGAGCCTTATTTATGGATTTCCTGACTTTCCCGAGAAGAAAGGCTGCATTCGCAGGCAGAGTACGAGGCAAGCTGTGAACTGCTGTTTGGTGAAACAAGAGTGCTGTTGACCATTTGAAAGCAGGTCAACAAGACATCATTTTGATTTTCAGCAAAGATTAGCTATGTTAGATTTGTGGGAGACTTTCTAACTAGAAAGACAATGAGTCTCGGGACCAAGGGGCAGAGAAATGCTGAGGGACCTCCTTCATTCAAGGCATTTACGAATAACTTGACAAACATCTTTGCCAGTGGCCTAGATATACTTGATGCCTTTCACCAAAGAATTAGATTAGATGATTTATTGAGGTCCTTAATGCATTAGATTTCTATGATTTCTATTTCTACTACTGCTAAGAGCAAGGTATTTTTGCACTATAGAGCTATGAACAGTATCTTACCCATATCTCTTACACAGTATCTAACCACATGTGTATTCTGCAGCATGAGCCCCCGGTGGTAGTCCGCAAAAAAAAAGAAACAAAACTGTATTTTGCTTCTGCCACTCCTAAAAGAAAGATTGTCTTTGATACCTTTGCATTAAAACAAAATTGTGAAAAGCAGAAAATTTTGCCAGTGCTTAGCTGCAGAAAAAGAAAAACAAAATAAAATCCAGAGTGAGAGTTTGACTTATTCTTCCATTTAAAAGAAAAATAAAAGGAAGAAGAAATCATCTCTTCTGAAAGTGCTAATCCCAGCGGCATTGTAATAGCTGAAAAATATCTTCTTCACGTTCTCTATGCAAATAATCTTTATCCACTTTTAGATAATGACATTTGGGTAGAGAAGAATAGATTTCCTGTGGGAATGCTTTTATGTCACATGTGGTATTCAGTTCCTGAAAACAGCAATTGATCTGTGGGGGTCAAATCTACTTAAACCATGTTTAATATTACCAGAAATTAGTCCCTCAATAGTCTCTTTTTCAGGCAAAATATCAATAATCAGCTGGCTTCTTTTCCATACACACATAATGCATACAATATTGCTGTTACTTTGCAGAGTTTGTATTTAGCATTTTTCCCATTTTTGGATTCACAGTTTTGTTGGTGTTAATAGACATAAGCCCATAAAATGAATTTTCACCAAGATTAGTACAATCTACTTGGCCTCAGGCCTTCAGTTTTAGTGGTATTTACGCTACATTAGCAATGGTCTCTTGTGAGAAAACTGCTGTGCAGAAATTTCACCATGCTCACGTGACAGCTGTTCACTATGTGTTTGAAAGGAACTATCAGGTGTGTTTGTAATTAAAGTGTTTAGGGAATCATCAACAGAAAATGGCAGCTGTCAAAATCTAGGCTCTCCCCTACTCTAAGACAAAGTTTTGGTGAGAGGAATTTATTGCAGAAACACTAATAGGAGACACTAATAGCAGTCTGCTGAGATATAAGTTTGATACCCTGCTTTGATTTTCTAGGAGCACTCTGGTATTTGCTTGTACAGACATTGGAGGAGTTGCACAAGACCTTATAGATGCTATAACTTCCTGTGTTTTCTTATGAAAACTGTTCTGCTTAGAATACTCATACGAAAATGCATACAGCCCCATGTTTGAGGTGTCTGTGATGCAGGACACTCGGATTGAAGCCCCTAGGACTACAGGACCTTAGAGTTGTAGCAAGCAGAGTCGGAGATGTAAGAGCATAAAAACTGCTGCATTGTCTTAGACCAGTGATCCATCAAACCTGCTTGCCTACTTCCAACAGCAGCTGCTAGCAGATGCTTAGGAAAGAATACAAGAACAGGGCATGCCTATATTGATACTTTCTCCTCATGCATTTACAGCTTCTGGGTGTCTGTGCCTTAAGGAATTATTGAGCTATTAAGTGTATCCTCATTCTGATTTTCTGTCCTTGTTTGACTTTCCCTATAAATGTGTCTAATTGCATTTTGAACTGTTTTATACCTTTGACTTGCATTAGATATATGAAATGAGTTTCACAGCTTAATTAGGAGTTGTGCCTAATCAAGTGTCTATTCTGGATTGGACTTTAAGATTCTCCCCCGCCCCCCATCTTATTTCAAAGGCATCTTTAGTGTGACTGGAATTTCAAAGTTCAACACTTTTCATAAACCAGAACTTCTGCCCATTTCATCCCTTTGCTGTGATGCTCTGGTATACAGGGCAATACAAAATTGCCCTCTGTGGATGACAACTAAATTCTTCATCTGCATATTATTAGCATTATTGACTTGTCCCTCAAATATAACCGGAGTCCATGGTGCAGCTTGGAGACTGGGTACTGCAAAAGCTGGTGCCAAGCTCCCTGCAGGGGCCTTGTCCTGGTTTTGGCTGGGACAGAGTTAACTCTCTTCTTAGTAGCTGGTACAGTGCTGTGTTTTGGATTTAGTGTGAGAATGATGTTGATAACACTCTGATGTTTTAGTTGTTGCTAAGTAGCGCTTATCTTAAGCCAAGGATTTTTCAGTTTCCCATGTTCTGCCAGCAAGCAGGTGTGCAAGAAGCTGGGAGGGAGCAGAGCCGGGGCAGCTGACCTGAACTAGCCAAAGGGGTATTCCATACCATGGAACGTCATGCCTAGTATATAAACAGGGGGGAGTTGGCCGGGAGGTGCAGATCGCAGCTCTGGCATCGGTCAGCAGGTGGTGAGCAATTGCATTGTGCATCACTGGTTTTTTTTCCTTTCCCCCCCCTTCCTTTTTTTGTTATATTCCTTTTCATTACTATTATTATTATTATATTTCATTATTACTATTGTTAGTATTATATTTTACTTTAGTTATTAAACTGTTGTTATCTCAACCCACGAGTTTTACTTTTTTTTTCCTTTCCTCCTCCTCACCCCACTGGGAGGGGGAGGGGGAAGCGGCTGCGTGGTGCTTGGCTGCTGACTGGGGTTAAACCACGACAAACATGCTCAGAACTTACTGCCAAGCAGGTTTAACTTAAACTACAGTTTTGCTACTGAGGCAGATGGGAAATAACAGAGCAGATAATGTCCAAGCTTTCCACACTGATCTTGGCTACACTTCCCTTATCAGGCAAGAGGAAGAGATAAGCTAATTGTTTGATCAGGCTTAGCCTTCTCAGTTAATACTGTCAGCAATGCCTGTTTATAAGCAAAATTCAGTCAATATTGTAGCTTACAATATTTACATATAAATACTTACAAAATATTAATTTACACATTAATTACTGCTGTGAAAAAAGAGGACTATTGTTATTCCACTTAAGAACTATACAATACTCACCTTTGATATTTATCTTACATCTATATAGCTGTGTAGCACAGAAACCAAGTGACTTGAGCAGAGACTGTAGCAGTGTAGAAAATTGAAGCAAAATACCTTGAATCCAAGGAACATGTCTATATTACGTATTTTTGAACCAATGTAGCAACATAGCTACAAACCTACTTTCTTGCCTAGAATGAAGCTGGGCTTGCACTGAGGTGATCAATTGCAGTATGAATACCTAAATTGCATTGGTTATAATACCATTTTACACGGAGGACTGTGTTTCTCTGGTCACTTTGCTGATCTTGTGACCAAAATACAAAATCCGTCACCTTGACAAGCAGGCATAGCTTTCGTATTTAAGTCACAAGCGACATTTTCTAGTGGAGCCAGGAGTAAACGCTTTTGATATTCTTTGTTTTGAGGACCTTTTTATTTAAACATCATTTTTGCAAATGCAATATGGGTTTTAAGCATCTTTTTTTTGGTCTATTCTTAGAGCTTCGTGGAGCAGACTAAGAAAGGGACAATTTCACTGTTACAGAGAGTATCTCACTTCATGAAGAAAATTGCATACTGAAAAATGATACCCATTCTACACAAACAGAGCCAGGAAGAAGAAGGAAAGAAAGTCGTTTGGACTATCAGTGCTTGCCATTTTTATGTTCCTCCTCTGTTCAGTTCTGGACTAGCTGGCAATAGGAATGGCAAAGAGCTACATCTCAGTTTTTACATCAGAGCAATATATTGTGCCTGCTCTATGCTGACAAGTCTGCCACCCTGGAGCACATACAGGCATCTCTGAGACACAGGAATTTCCTTCCCACAGTTTATAAGGACTCCTTGGAAGGCCCAGAGTTGATGTGGATCTGTCCACTGTTGTATAGGTAAGGATGGGGGCTGAACAAGTCTTTCAGATTATTAGGCCATCCATTTCAATGTTAGTGCTGGCTAGAAAGAAGACCGTGGCCAAGAGGCACATGGAATGAAACTAAAGAAAAGCCCTCAGGCCACAGCTCATCCTCTGCTGAAGCCCCTAGCACAGGCAACATTTCAGAAGAGACAGATTTTGGTTTGTACGGGTCTTTCTCTTATGTCAGCCATCCCCAGCTGTTTCAGCAACCGAGAGAGGCAAATGCAGCAGAGATTTAAAATAACTAAAGAGCCCAGTACAGGCTCGGATCTGCATGGCTGGGGAGCAGCCTTGCCGAAAGGGACCTGGGGGGTCCTGGTAGACAACAAGCTGAACATGAGTCAGCAGAGCACCACTGCAGCAACAAAGGCAAATCGGATCCTGGGCTGCATCCACAGTGGTATTACTAGCAAAGATAGAGACATGATCATCCCACTCAGTGCAGATCAGGCCACACCTGGAGTACTGTGTCCAATTCTGGTCCCCACAATTCAAGAAAGACATGGACAGACTGGAGAGGGTCCAAAGGAGGGCCACAAAGATGATCAAAGGGCTGGAGAACCTGTCCCATGAGGAAAGATTGAAGGAGTTACGTCTTTTCTCCATGGAGAAGAGAAGGCTCAGGGGGACCTCATCACAGTATTCCAGTACTTAAACGGCAGCTACAAAGAGGACATAGGCTCTCTCTTCACAAGGAGCCACATGGAGAAGACAAGGGGCAACGGGTACAAGTTGCACTGGGAGAGGTTTCGTCCTGATATAAGAAAGAAACTTTTTACAGTGAGAACAATCAATCACTGGAACAATCTCCTCAGGGACATGGTCGACTCCCCATTGTTGGAGGTTTTCAAGATGTGATTGGACAGGGTGCTAGATAATCTGATCTAGGCTCCCTTTCCCACGACAGGTTGGGCCAGATGACCTTTCAAGGTCCCTTCCAATCTGGGCTGTTCTGTGGTTCTGTGATTCTATGATTTAAATCAGGGCAGGCTTACCCTGCACGTAGGGCCACAGCAAGCTCCAAGGAGATTAGAAGGACCAGCCTGTGTTAGTGCCATTTTCCCAGTCTCGCTCCAAGAGGAGATCTTGCCAGAGATGCACTGGCTCCCACATGTGTAGTTTGCATTTGGTTGCAGAAGGGCTGCTCTCTTTTGAGGCAGTGTGTGCAGAGCTGTGACAGCTGTATACTGCTGGGCCAAGTATTAATTGTTTCAATTTTCAAGGAAGGGGACAAAATTTAGCTCTGAAAGACAAGTGAGAGCTGGTTAATAGAGCTTGTTGGGAAAACAATGTTGGAATAGAGAAGTCACTTCCATTATCATTGACACATTGGCAAAATGGCATAATTTTCTCAGTAATTTCATTCAACAAAGGGGAAAGAAAAGAGAGAGATGTGAAAATTTTGCAAAATGCCCTTTTGTCACTTGTAGAAACATTCTGAGGTTTTGTTTTGTTTTATTTTTCCCAAAAGGACTGTTCATTTAATTTTATATTTTATTATAAAATATAAAATGTTCACATCGCAAAATGAAATATCCAGGTCGACCTGACACTAATCCTTTATGAAATACCTTTCTGCATAGAACGTGTGAAGTTACTGGTGCCATAGCTAATAAGGACAAGTGGCCAGTCCTTTGCCAAATGGAATTTCCATCTTCTGCAAGGTTCTGTTAATAAATTGTGACTTCATGGGGTCTGGAAGGTCATGGTTTTTTTCATTGCACACTTGCAAGAATCAGATTTGCTCACCATGGATAATAGCAGCTTGGGGACAAATGATTACTGTATGGTCTCATTACCAGACTGCCTGGCCTGACACAGCTCCTACTGAATGGTTTCAGTAGTCACCTTTTGTTATACATCTTCTAGGAGTTACCTTTTGCTGCTGCTATTGTTCCCAACTCACCTAGCATGGACACTCATTATTGCTCTGCTCTCTCACAAGGTTTTTAACAGCACAGCATGGTATGGTGATAAGTTTAGCATTGCCCCCATCCTTTTATTACTGTTACCACATCTACCATCACCCCATCACAATCCACTTATTTTTCTCATTCATCTGCTCTATCTTGTCTCATAGCTGATACTCTCTTTGAGGCAAGTACTGTCATTTTCTATGTGTATCTGAACAGCACCTACCACAGTGAAAGGCCAGGCCAGCTGAGAAATGCTGTTACGTAATTGTGTAATAATTGTAATTATCATCAGAGACAGATAGATAGCTATTACTAATCATAAAAATGCCTAAAGAGCCTTGTCTTTCTGCTTCCCTGTGGTGTTCTTGTCTTCCTTCTTCTTGCTTTTCTTTATGCTTTTTTAAATCCACTTTTTTTTCTAAGCAGATATACCTTTACATAACAGGCTCCCTCAGTGGAACTCCCCTCTGTATTTACCTAGTACAAGTGCTGGGTAGCACCCTGATTCCCCAATAGTCGTAAGTGAGATTTAGGTGACTGGCTGAATGATGTCCATCTTCACAGTGTCACAGAAAAAATACCGTACTGGAGTTAAATATGAATGCACTCTCATTTGTTTTGCTTCGCCTTGTTTCCCATGCTCTGCACCATACTGCATCAGTGCTCCATGCTGGAGAGAGGCGGCTGCAAGCAGGCAGACACACTGTTAGCAAGGCCATCACCTCATCTAAGAAATGTCTGACTCCAAGCAAGCTGCAGCAGATTTCATAGGTCCTCCCTACATAGAAGGCTGACAATGTCCCATACACTGCCTCCAAAGCCTCAAAGCTCCTTTCGGCCCCAGCTCAGCCAGTTTGCCCTAGTTCAAAAAGCCCCTTCAGACAGATGGGTAACTTCTACTTCCCTTATTCCCTGGCAGTGAAAAGAAAACTAAACCCTTGGGAGGCAGTGGAAGTCTGATTACTCTCCTTCTCAGCCTTCGCAGAAGACTACGCTCTGCACGCTCTGTGATTTTGCTTTTTGACCACAAGATGTCTCCTGCAAACCATGGAAACAGCAAAAGCCTGTCAGACAGACTGGGGAGATGGACACATGCACAATGCGCAGGCCTGGCACGTCGGCTCAGTTTGTCTTACACCTGCCTCGTATGAAAACGGACTCAGATTCATCCCACTTGTTCCAGCAATTCCAACAGCAAGAAGTCTGGAGCGTGGAAAGGATTTTTAAATTTTATTTTAACCCGCATGCTAGTTTCCTATAAAAGTTTACAAATGTTATGGAAATTTCAGTCCCCATGAGGTAGCGGTAAAAAGAGAGCTTATCCCACCAAGCAGCCTCCAGGAAACCGCCTGAGAGGAGCTTGCCAATGAATGTCCCATCTCCCACCCAAGAGAATAGCCTCCCAGTGAACAACAGTCAGCTTTGAAAAAAGAAGGAAAATCTGCTTAAACTTCTCCTTGGAGTGACAGACTAACTGAAACAATCTATAAGCATTCACAGAGACAGTTTATAAATAAAGTACTAAATACATAAAGTAACAGTCAATGGGCAAGACATGTTCACAGCCAGTCTCCAACTGGATGTTGCCGTACATGCAATAAGAAACCAAAAGACTGGCAGACACAAGATGCTGAGAAACGGCTGTGAAGTACAGCAACGTGCACAGAAACAAGAACTTCCTTGAACTGCAACATTTCCAGGATAGAAGCTTCAAGAACAGGCACGAGTTGGTTTGTGCAAACATAGCGAGTATTAGGCTTTTCTTTTAGCAGAGTTATTTTTAAGCTTGTCAAATACTGGTTATTGTCTTGGTCCACAGTGGAGCGGCTGTGCGCATAGCCTGCATTCATTGTTTCCTTTCATGTCCAATGAGGCCCTCAGCATGTAGCCAATGTTTTAGTTAATGCATTTCTTCATCCATACTCTAATGACACATTAAAGAGCAGACTTGCCCTTGGACTGCTCTGTTTCTAGTGTAGGTTCTACTTTTAGGAATGTAATTGGCCATAACTTGTAATGTAACTGGATTGTCCACTTTGAAGTTAGAGCTAGTCAGGATGCTTGAGAATATTTGTTTCTAAAACTTTCCATTAAAAAAGAATGGGGAAAACCCCCTGTATTTAGAAATTCAGCACATTTATTTAAAAAAACCCAAACATGTTATTTATTGATATTTTTTCAGCTTGGCGTTTGAGGGATTTTTAAAAGAAACTGGGCAAATCTTTAGAGATCTTCTGACAAAATATATATTTTTGTCCTCATCGATTATCTTTTGCTGGAAGAATCTCATATTGAAATGAGTTCTTAAAACTGAAAGTGTCTGTTATATTAAATGATACACTCTTTGTGTGTCAAAAGTGTGTCATTCAATTGATATTTATAATTTGTAATTGCAGCTTGTAAGGCACAGAGGCATGCAAAAAAAAATTAAGTAATATTAATTGCATCATTCAGATTGACAGGAGAACTCCCGTGACTTAAGCAAATCACAGAGATGCAGGCAGGGAGGAAACCCTGCTCTCGGGATTACCGATGCTGTACCGCGTCAACAGACCTGCACAGATTTCTGCATCAGGCTTCCCACTTGAAATCAGCGTCAGGGCGGTTGTCACGGTACTTCCTCAGACAGCAAGCTCTGTGGGAAAGGAGCCTTAAGGAATAAACAGATGTTGGGAATGGTGGCCTGCAGTGTAACTCCCAAAGGCTCTGCTTAAAAACAGAGCCACTACAGACAGAAAGGAGGCTAGGTTGTTCCCCCTCCTTCACAAGCCCTGTAGTCTAGTATTAGAGCACCTATCCCAGCAATAGGCTGCTTCTTACTCCACATTTAAAGATGTCAAAGGGCCCCCTCTCTTTTATGCATTTGTCTGCTATTTAGCTCTACAGGACAAGCGCGTGATACATGTAATGGTGTATTTGTAGGCAAAAGTGCCTGTTGCAGTGAGAAGGAGAAGGGTGTAACTTCACCTCGGTACTTTCCAAGTTACATTCCTTTTTATTAAAGGGTTCTCCTCAACAGCATTTTCTCTCATGAGCAGCTCCACTGAGGTCGGTGAGACTGCTTTACAGGCTGTAGGATTCACCTGTTGGTGAATATAAGCCATTACCCAAAAAAGGCAAGTGAAAATTCCTACTGGCTTTTGAATAAAGGTTTTATAAGAAATCTAAATGATACCAGGGGCTGTTCTGAGGTATAATACATAAACCGATTTGTGGTCTTCATGTGAAATTAAATATATACCTCCAAAGTGTACTATTAAACATTATAGTATGAAAGAATCGCTCTAAGCACTTTTGTAAATTTCTGTTCTTGAAAAACTGATTCAACAATTTTGAAGGGCCACCAGGATTTTCTATAAATACCAAACCAAGTTAGCCACAAAATTTGTTGTGTAAGTGCATAGGCTACTGCATTCCTCTATGCAATGTGCATTATGCAATTTATTATTTATGTATGATACTTGTTACCCATCATGAATCACTGTTAAAAGGAGATGTAACTCAGAATACTTAGAAAGATGGGTGAATGTGTTTTAATTTCAAATTAACTGTGGAAAATGTATAATAAATTGGCAATTACTACTGTCTGAGTTCTATGATGGTAACTACAAGACTTAATGAGAATTTGAGTGGTAGCCACTGTCTTTGCTAAAATTAGTACCTAGGCCTTGAGCTGAAGTATTCTGATTTTCTGAAACCTTCCAACAGTGATGCCTCAATTCCTCAATTTTCTTAGACCCCGTACAATTAACCGTGTGGGGGGGGGGGGGTTTCCTGCTGATCTTAGCCAGCATACCTGACATCTGACTAAAACCTTTGAACACTTAACTGTTATTTATTGGTAGAATCACAAACTATGTTCACTCAGAACCAGTTCTAGCTTTAAACTCATCAAAATTGGCTTTGTCCAACCTAATCTCTTCTCTCCTTCCCCAACAACAGAATAGCTGAACTCTCATTAGGAGGTCCCTGCTTCCCTTGTCAGAGCCAATATAGAAAGAAGCAAACACTAACCAAAATAATCTTAAACTAGCCTAATACTTCTCCTCATCTTAGCATCTACACTTACCAGGTTCAGCAAGAAACCAAACTCTTTTGTACCAAAGTAGCAAGAAATTAAGCCCTGCTGTACTTAACCTCAAATGTAACTGTAGAACTAAGCGTAAATTGTTCCTTTCCTTGAAATCAGCTGCTGCACTTAACCTGAAGTAAACTGAGTGCTTTAGCCCTCGGTGTCCTAATCCTTACACTTAACCATCATCCAGAAACTCCTAATTGACTCTGAATGAGCCATAAATTATTTTCCAGCATGGATCGCGTTTTTCCTGCACATCTTGCAGAATTCAGCAGTAAACTGAAACCTTCAGGTCCTGTTTTCCTGGACCCAAACCTAATCTCAAATCCTTGATATAAGACTAATTTTATTCTGTCCCAGAATAGATCAAGCTATCTAGCTTCTGTGTTACCCTGAACTTCAATTCAGTCTACCCTTGCTTCATTCGTCATCAAAGTCCTACAGGTCTTAGAAGATCCTGAATTTTCCTGAATTCTTCAGATCCCTATGAACCAAACTCTAACATTAACCCTAATCCAACCACGGCATTTACATATATCCTACCAATCCCCTCGAACACCAGCCCAAACAGTGAGCTATTTTCCCCTACCAGAGTCAGTCTGCAGCTTAACCCCATGCATCTCTTGGATCCAGCAGTCATCTGACTCTTCAGCCCTCCCAAGCCCTGGGTTAGGGCCAAACCCTAACCCTAGCTTTAATCAGAGCTCAGCATTTAATCTGCAGTTGTGGCTAGCATCTCCATCCCCTGCTACCTTTCTGGACCAGTCCTCTCCATCTGAACCTCTAGCTGCAACTCCAGCCTTCACCGCAAGGACCCACATCCTATCCTGTCCTGTTACCCTGAAATGTCCCCCCACCAGTAGTAGTCCCCATTCTAGCTTTAATGTTCTTTTAGGAATACACAATAAACACAGATTTTCATGCTTTCTTTTTCAAAATGCAAACCTTTACCCCAATCCTAAAACTAGGCTCAGAACTGACCCTTCTCAGTTCACCCCTGCCGTCCCCAGCCATTGTCCCATTTCTGTGACAGCAAGGAATGAAGAAATTCACGAAGATCCTGCAGCATCCATGTGGAGAAGGGCTGGGGTTACTGTGGGAAAGGACAATGTTTAGATGTAAGGAGTTGGTGATTTTGGGCCCACAATGCAGCCAGGATTACGATTAGAGCTAAAATTCACCAGCAATGCCGAGACCAATGAGTCACATTCATTCCTAGTCCCCAGAAGGTGCATGGTGCTAGGTAAGAGCTTCTGCTGGGAGGGATGAGTGACGCACGCAAGATTTGGCAAGGCTGCATCTAGCAGAGGATGGTTAATATTCAATTTAGGGTTTCAGAAGAAATGAGCTGAGAAGGAGTTTTGCCGATTGTTGAGTTTTGCAAAGCCTAATGCCAGGAGCACTCAATTATCTTAACTGGAGCACAAGTGGGGATCCGTGGGTAATATTTAAGCTGGAAGGAGGGATAGGATATTTGGTAGGATTCGGGTCACCTGAAAATGAAGATCTGGGTTTCTCTGTGGATTTTCCAAGGCCAGAAGGCTTGTGAAGAAGAGTGCCATGGCCACAGTGAGTTTGTTTAGGATGAATTCAAAGAATGGAGGCCACTGCTTTGTAGCCATTCCAGGACTGGGATCGTGGATTCTGGGTGGAAAGGACAGAAAACTTTCACTTCCTACATTTCGCAAGCCCAGTAAATCCTAAAGTCAACTTCTGTTTAAAGCTAGGGTTGGAAACATTACATTTGGAGTATGGGATGAGGAGCTGATGCCAGGGATGGGGGGTTGTATCTGATAGAGATGCTCAGGATTATAAAGTGGGGGATCAGTACTAGCAGTTGAAAACAGCTTTTCATTATTTATTAGCCACGTGGGAACTGTTTTAGGTAGTTGAACCTGCTTGTAGATAGATCCTTGGCTTTCAGCAACGAGTTTTTTTAAATGAGACTGGACATGCTCCTTTCCCCAAGGGAGACTGGGAAATCAGCTGAAATCATGCAGAGACATGAGGCATGGCTACCGAGGTGAATTCTGGGTACATGAGCTTGAAAGAAACTCAGATTACAGAGGACTAGGTAACATGCCAGGATTTCAGCAGGGAGGTAACCTCTGTGGCAGGCGCCCAGGGAAATAGGCAGGCTGGTTCAAGCGCGAGACACTGCAGTGTGGGATCATAGCTGAAGCGCTCGGAGTGATATAATTAACTTGAAAGAGGGATGCAGCTGCATAAACTTCACATCCATACTCGCTTTAGAGAAGGAGCAAGCTCCCGTGATTGAAACATGATAAAAGGAGCCCTTCTGAGTTTGGCGGCACGAAGTGATGCACATTGAGGTCAAAGAAGCAGCTTTCCCGTGTATGAGGGTGCTCGTAACTCTTTTTGCCCATCCACCTGTATGTACTTGCACGCCCTGTGGAAAGATGTAACAAAATTACAATGTCAACAGTCATGAGAGTACGTGACCTGTTTCTTTCCCTTTGTGATAGCCCATGGAGCCCAAAGCCAGCCGGGCCATGTGAGCCACCCCCTCCGGAGATGAGCAACCATAGTTGCTCCTCCTGGGTCAGCCAGCACAGTGCCAGGCTTACCGCTGTTCTGCCAGAAACACACAAAGTACAGCGTACAGGACGAGTGCAAATATCCAACAGAGCTATTCAAATGAGGCTCATATCCTCATCTGGGGTAAAGTACCGTATTACTGACTGCAGAAACATACACCATCTAAGGATGGCAAAGGGCCCTTTAAAGCACAGAGCAAAAGCACAACAGAGAAGCAAGTAGAAATACAAATTTTAAACACTGTGATGATTGCTGTGGAATTTCAGAAAGCGCATAAGCCCCGTCACAGGTAAGGCAATGTTAGTATCAGACCAGGACTCCTTAAACGTGACTTTCAGACCAGCATCTTGAATTCTGTTACCCCACCCAGAGGTGTCGATAGGTTGTATTTCATGGCTCCGTGAGACATGCTGGCAGTGCAAGAACATGTTCAGACATAAAAATGCAGATCAACTCACCTCATTAAATTCCACATAGGGGATCAAATGCTGTATAACAGTTACCTTTTTCTTCTTTTTTTTTTTAATTAACCTTTTGCAGAGAGCAAGAGAAATTCTTCCAGCTTTCTAATTGACATCAGAGCAGGCTCTGGGTTAATGCTTTGCTCTGAGAAAGAATAGCAGTGCTGTGGCACATAAAAAACAGCTGCTGCTTACATGGGAGTTTAATGCATTTGAATACCTCATGTATTAAAACTATATAAAATTTTTCAGGATCATTTCTTTAAAATTTACTCATGGAAAGTGATATTTTCATAAATATCTTGTTACTTTTGGGGCATTTTTACCCTTTTATCAGTGAGTGTCTCTGCTTATGGAGGACATGACGAATTATTATTTTTAAAAAAATCCATATTTCCTTCATTTTATCTTAGTCAGAAAGTCCTTGTGTTCACACTAACAGTGAAAAAAAAAAGTTTGAGGCTTTTTTGCAGGAAAATTAATTTCCTGTAAACAATTTTTCTTTTTTTTTTTTAAGTAAGGGAAATATTGTATGAGCCTCTCTCTGCGAGCCCATATACTGCATACTGGGAGCTGGACATGCCAATATACTTGCTTCACCAGTTGAAGGAGTTCTTGCTTCCCCTGCCACCACTCCTCAGAGACCAGAGTATAAATGCGTTGATGAATTTAAATGCACTTATTTTAAATAAAGCGTCTGCAGGCGTCGCAGAAAAAACCCGACATGTCGAGATTTACAAGTGTTCAAAGTTAAACCTTCAATGTGCAGCCTAACCTACTCCCTTCACAAGCGTATTTGCCTTCAAGAACATGCAGTATTTCCATTAGCGCATACAGGGAGACTGACATCTGTGTTCATGGATCTGCACATACAGAGAATGAACGTAAACTATTTTTCAGGTCTGTGCTGGATACTCATATTGAATTATTGTCCTTAGACTTAGTTGTAAATGTACCATTTCTATGCACATAGCCATACCAACTCTGTTTCTTTTGAAGAATACATTATGATAGGGATCCCCACAAAAACCAAGGGCAGGAAGGTCTCCCAGGGTGCCTTTGAAAGTCTTCCCCACAGAAGTTTGTCTTCAAAGGCTGTCCGAGTTCAGATATTCTGAAGTTGCAGCTTATTTTTTTGAAGTTCTCCGGGAAGCTTTGTTGCTGTGTGGCCTCAGGACATTTCTGCTATTTGTTTTTATTTGACTTATTCAGAAAAAATAAACCAGGTGGTACCAGGAAACCAAAATAATCTACTTACTGGGTTCCACAAGAGGGTGCAGTTGCATTTTGTTAAATCCGGAGCCAACTGCAACTAATAAACGGATTGCAGCAAGAGCTGCCTAGCTGCCTACAGAAATGACTAAGAAAACAATTATAGGAAAAAAAAAACCCTCATCAAGAGCGGTGAGAGACAAGAAAAATTATATTGAAACACACTGAAGGAATTAATAAACAGCACTGTTTGTCAGGTGATGTTGACTAAAAAACCTAACACACTTAAACCACCTTTCAAACCTCAGCAAGATCCATTTGTAGTTTGTTTTCTTTGAGCTAGTGAAGAGCCACAAGTGCTCCAAGGGGAAGCCATCAGCTATGAAATCCACTCTGCCATTTTAATTTGACTTCCCAGACATTCCCAGAAACATCAGGCAGCAAGTAGAGCATTTTCTGATTTTACCAGCATAAATCTGCAATGACCCTGGGCCCTTCAACAGCTCAGCCTGCATTCCCTGGGGCGTGATGAAGCTCAGTTGTTAGTGGCCATTTGGCATGTCAGACTAGCAAAGGTTGTTTATATTACTGTAGTTTTTATTATGCAAGCACCTCACAGACCCGCCATGGGGACTAGCATCCCATTGTGAAAACTGTACACACAAAGAACAAAAAAAATTGTACATGCCTGCAAGAACCAGGTGAAAGATCGTATAACTTAGCTGACCAAACGATCCATGTGCCAACAGGCACGATGCCAATAGCCGTCTTCAAATACCCATCAAGCTCCTGATTTGGTTTGTTGCTCTGCTCTTCTTGCTCGTTGGTCCCTTAAGCTCATGCCACCCAAAGCTGCGCACTCCCCATCTCTCAGTGCCTTCTGATCAGTATGGGACACTTTGGTCTGGCACAAGTGACTGGGCTCAAGTGTGGGTGAAATCTGAGAGGTGGTGATAGATACTCAGAGCGCTTGACACTGGCTGGTCTGTTGGTCACTTCTGCTCTTAAACTCGGTTGATTACCCATTTATCATACTCAGAAAAGCATGTGATTAACTTGGGTAATGGGAAATAACAGGCTCTGTCTTCTACCCACTATTGTCAAGATGAAGCTTGCCCTGATACAGAAGCCAGGGCAAAGTTTGTCACATTTAAAGCAGAAGCTGTCTGAAAAATAGACACTGAGATGGCCATCAGTTCTAGAAAGTCAGTGACTCATGGCCACTTTTACAAGGCTATAAAATGGCCTGTCAGGTTAACCTAACTACCCCTATCCTAAAAATCCAGTAAGAGTATTGCATCCCATGTCTTTCCCCAAAATACATTGCTGTCGTTGTTAAAAAGGTTTGTGCCCATTTTTTAGAACCGAATTTAGTGGTATGTTTCTAAAAATTAACTAACGATGAATTTTGCTGTATGTTTCTAAAGCTAAAAGTATGCTTCTACATATACAAGCTTTTGCTTGGTGGACAGAGATTTTTTTTAAAAAAAACAGTGTTCAGTTTTTTAAAAATGCCCAGTCCTAGCAAAACAGTTGCGAAATCTCAGATGTGATTTTTTACCTCAAAGGGCCAAGCCTTCCACCAGAGCGCTTTCACATTTTTTAAGCAAACAGAGTTTTTGAGTGCCTCTGTGAAACATCGTATTTTAAATGTGTTGAAACATACTAAGTTATGCCACATGTATTTCATCATGTTGTGTTTGGTGTCTATGAAATATACTTACCTTCATATAAAATTCTTATTGCTAGGTTGGAGTGGTCCTAAGATTCTCTAGGGAGGCCATTTTCAATTGCACTTGGTTTTGGCTTGACTGCTTCCCTCTATTGCTGCTCCAGAATTTTCTGTTCATGGTTTTTAATAGAAAAGTGGTTTCTGTAATATCGACTTTTTTCCACAGGAAAAAGTTAGTTATGCCAAAACAATGTAATGTCCCTTTGGGAAAATAAAAAAGAATCCAAAATGTTTTGAACTGTCCAAGTGAATCTAAATGTTTCACTTCAGGATGGTCTGTCATTACTCATCATAAGTTTGTCATGGTTTAGGTCCCTCATTTCCCCCCATCATCTGGGGCTCCAGAATGGATTACATTTTCCATCAAGAACAACAGAGTCTCTTCTAGCTGTGTTATGATGATGCATCAAAGATGTCCCAAGCCCACATTTTAAAACCAAAATATTTTGGAACTTTCCATGTTTTATTTTTCTTACCAATTAGAAAACAAAAGCAAAAATATGGGACAATGTAGAACACACAGTCTGATTTTCAATACGCTCTATTTTGAAGGAACAAGGAGTAGGATAAGCAAATTCTTGTGCTTTGGAAAATCCCACTTTAACCAAAAGTGAAAGGAAAAACAAGCAGAAGGAAGCAGCACGTGAGCCATACTAATGTAATCTTTAATGCCATGTATTTTTCTTTAGCTAGTATTTTTCTTCTTTTCTTTAGCTACATTTGTCTGCATATTATTAACTAGCATTGCCCCATTATTATGAGAATGATAAACGTATCTTTTTACCCCATCATTTACAACTTATTCCGTGAGAAATGAAATATGAGATATGCAATGTTATCTGGCTTCCACAAACTGGTTAATGAAATGTAGGAAACAAAAGAAATACGATGTTACTTTAAAAAAAAAAAAAATCAAAGATTTTTATATTCCCTCCAAAGTTTTACAGTTCTCTGAAACAACAGGATCAAGTACTTGCATATTCAAAGAAGAAAAAAAAAGGAATACTTGCCAGCTCCCTTTCTTAGAATAACTCAAAATTTGGAGAAATATATGTTGGTAAAAACTCTCTCTCAAAAAAAAAAAAATTGGCCTTTTTATAGCTTCCAGTTCTGAATTCATGGCATGTACTTAGTTCTCCTGAACCTTTATAGCAGCCTTTTTTTCCCTTTTGAAGAACACAAACAAAAAGGTTCTGAGCAGCCATGATGTATCATCACCAGCTTCAGCACTCGTGGAGGGGGGGCTCAGGTTGGGTTCTGTTGTGCTCCTTTCCCCCCGAGAGCCAGATGCTCAAGAAGCACAGTGATAAAACAGCAGGACAAATCAGGAGCCTGCAGAACAAAAAGAGGAGCAACTCGGAAGTAGTTCTCCTTATTTATTCATTCCTGTATGTTTTTTCTTTTTAAGCAAGGGGTGGAGAAGGGAAGAGCAGCTACCATTTTCCCACAATAGTTGTTGCGTGGTGGGAGGTCCATTCCAGCTCTGCGTTCCTACCTAATGGCAAAGAAACGCTGGCTTAGCCTTTGAAGCCTTGGAACGGAGCACCTCCAGCCTCCCTGGCGAGTAGGACTTGTGGGAGGATATGCAGACAGAGTTTTTGGAGAACTCACCTTAGATCTACTAAGCCCCTATATGCGAAGTGAGACTGTGCAGAGGCTTATTCACCGTCAGGGCAGGTGTGGATGTATTATTAACACATATTGCAAAAGGCATATCCCCGACATCTGCATGGGAGACTTGCTAAATTTCAAATGACTGCGTCCAATTTGGAAGTAGAGGTGCTTCTCTACAACTCAGCTGGCAAGGTTGCTTCCTTCTAACATGAGAAAGCAGCAGATTTTCACATTGCAAGTGTCAGAGCAGTGAGGCAGGCAATTGCCAAGAACAATCTTAGCCAAAGAAGTTGAAGTTGGGTGGTTACAGGCAACTGAAAACTCTTACAAACAGTACTAGCGATCATTAACCACAGGAAAGCCTACCGGCTCTGCTTTTAATAAACCCAGGCTTCTTCCATCTCTTAATGTGTTCTTCAGAGTTTACAAATCAGGTTTTCCAGAAGTGCCTCTTCTTGAATAGTTGTTACCTCGGCTGCCTCATTCATGACTCTCTCATTCACCCTGACACAGATTCTCAGGGAAGAATGGAAGAGACTGTGGCTGCTTCAGGGGACCAAAGCAGATAGTGATAAGGAAACCAAAAGGTATTTATCTAGAGTGGGGTGGGAACTGAGAAAGATGCATGCAGAGCCAAGTAACAGTTAAACATCAGGAAATCAGAGCCATCTAGTCTTTCCTATTCCCCACCACCACTGCTCTCTCCTCATCTATCAATGCAATCACATTGGGGTTTCCCAAATTGTGAAATTTCAGAAAATTCAGACTGTTCTAGCTGCAGCTGAGGTGGGATAAGAAGTCACCGGTGTCCTCCCTACATTGTTACCTCTTTCCTCATGTCAGTGAGCACAACTGTATATATGTCACTCCCTAGCAAAGTTGCATCAACATAATCTTGTTTTTTAGAAAGCTATTAGGAGACTTACTTAAACTGACTAAGATCATGTTGGCAGAACTGCAAAACTATAGCAAAAAACCTATAGTTGTAGTTATGCCAGCAGACCTGAGGGGACTGCAACTTCCAGTTGAAGGAACGGTGATGAGAAAATGGAAGATGGGAGAGAAACAACAGAGATACAGGGCATGCTGAGAAAAAAAACATACATCTGACAGCTGTCCAGTTTTCTGAGATCTCTAAATGGTGTACAACAGTTCTGTTGACCTCTAATGGTGAACACCGCGACAGTGAACAGCCCCATCCTGATCGAAGCTCCACTCTAAGGATCTGTCTGGCATCCCAGACTGAGGGGATGATTTTGTTCCTGGAACTATTCCCAAAGTAATATACTTCATCACATTCATCTCTAAATTAAGAAGGGAGGCTTTCTGGTGCCCAGGGTTGTGACACACAATTATTCTCAAAACATTAGGGCAAGAATAACAACCTGGCATGGAAAATTCAGAAGATCTGTTAAGCATTAATGCACAATAAAGGGCACTGACACAGGCCTGAGGAATTTGTCCATCTTTAGTCAGGGTGGGAGCTCAGAGGAAAGGACCATACAGAGTCTCGAGCAAGGCTGAGCATAGGAACTAACTACCGATGATGAGCAGGAGAATAAGATGGGGAATACAGCAGGGACAAGAATGATGGGGTGGACGGAGGAGAGGCTGATGAGGAAAGGCTGGTCCCACAGGGCCACATTAAGACTCCGTATATAGTTGCTATGTCTTTGTAAAAAGAAAGTTGTTGAATTCTGTTTCACTTGGCTTCGTTTTATGAAGTCATGTATAAAAGCGCTGCAACAGCATGTGTGTTCAACAGCTAAAATTCAGGGTGCTGTGGAAAAGAGGAGACTTTGATGCAGAATTCCCTAGCAGCGCTTCCTAAATGCTGTATTAACTTGGATTTTCCAGCTAATAACATTATTAAGCATTTCTTCCACAGTAATATCTTAGGCAGTCAGCACAAGAATAACAAAATAAGTATAACCAATACATATATGTGCAAGTCCCCCAAAGTCAGCAGAAATTGCTCCTTTATACTGGCTACTAAATGAGGTCAGAAGTCTCTTAAAGGCTATGAATGACTCTAGCAGTGATGTCAAACCCAAAGTCAGTTCAGGTCAGCTTTACCATATGTACTTCTTTTTCTCCTACTGTTTGTCCCTTCCCTTTCTGACTAAGAGTACATGACCCACTTTGTGAGGAGGAGAGCATACATTCCCAATCTCTCAGAAGAGCACAGTGGCCCAAGTAAATGCATTAAATTTTTCTGGACATGTATGATTTCACAGGCTTCAGATTTTTCAAATACGAATTTTAAATGAAAAATAAAAAAAGTATGTATCTGTGCAGCTTCCAAATTAAATCATGCAAGCACCAAAGATACAAGATGTGTAGCTGCTGCCAAAGCAGGGCTGATTGTTAAGTGCTCATCATATATAGCACTGCCCTTGAAACAAAAGCGGTAGTTATTTTAAGTAACCATAAGAAATACTCATGTGCAATTCAAAGGGGATTGGATATAAAGAGATAAAGATTAGAGTACAGCAATACGGCTTTCATTATACAATGTAATCCAGCATGTCTGATATAACTGGATGTGACACAAATGTAAATAGCAACAGGTTTGGAAGTACAAGGTTTTCCAAGATAAAGTCTAGCATGCTTTCAAAAATAACTTTAAATAATTTCAAAAGCAATGTTTGAATCAATGTTTTTCAAAAAGAACCCTCCACAGACTTGCTAAAAGTATAATATGCATAAGTAATTAGTCATGTTGCACAAGCTCAAACAGAAATGCTATTTGAGAAAGAACAGAATATTTAATCTTGCAACTAGATGTGTGCACCAAACACAAAGATCCTGGCCATTTGCAGATGCAGAAGCATTTTAAGGCAAACCGGTTCATTTGTGACAAAAACATTTTGAAGTTTAACATAAAGCTTAAATAGAATACTTGCTTCAGAATGGGAAACAATGACAGACCCATCACACGCTCCATTTCCTTACTGAACTACTATATTCATATATAATTTGCATTATATCCAAGGAAGATGTTTAACTTTTAAAAATCAATGATTTTATTAATAGCTTCACTTGAGGAAATTAACATGACAAAACAAAAACTACCCACTTATTCAACTAACACTTAGAATATTCAGACTCAAAAGAAACATCTATGCTTTGCTAAACTCCCTATTGTTAAAAATATTGATGCAAGTGCTTAAAAGTAAGCATGTGACTAATACTAATTAATTCCAAGAACTGCTTTTTGTAATATGATCACACAGTACAATGAGCAATGGGAACTTGGCCCATGAATTTTAGGAGATGCTGCTATAAAATACCTTTGTTTTCCACACTTTTAAAGAGTAAGTGATAGCTAGGATGAGGCCTTGATTACCATAGTTATTTCTCAAAATGAAGGAATGAATTTAGGTCCAGCAAAACTTTTTATTTCTTTTAAATGAAAAAAATTGTTTGCAGGAGACCATGAACCACTACAATATTTTTCTGTTTATTCCAATTTATTGGAAAACAATCCCACCAAGTGTTTTCAAGAATGTCACAATGTTTCCAAGTTACTATAACGTGTACCATAGATTAACCTTTGGCATGTACTGTTGAAGCTTTTCAGAAAATCAATCTGCCCATCTCCTTCAAAATCTCAGGATACAAGTCCTGTATTCCCCAATCACAAATCACTGAACCCACATCAATGCCTGAAATATCTTAGTCTGCCTTCCTCCACCTCTATTCCTCTGTTCCTCGTTTTTTTTCTGCTCTTACACCTGCATTCCCCTTTATAACCCTACAAATACTTCATACGGCGTCATATGTACTTGATCCTACCAATCACTGAGTAATTTGAACAAAAAAAAACCATTAAGGATTGTATAAATATAAATTATCACCTTCTTTAGAAATTAATTGAAATATATGAGAATTTTCAAAGATAGCCTACACTTAGGAAGCTATTCTCCATGTACTATGTGCACAAATCTTTAAGATTATGTTAATGCTAACTAAAAACGCAATGCAGTTGAGGAGCTAGTGAACGCTGAGCCTGTCTGAAGGGCTATTTGGGAAACTGTGTCCAGCAAATGGCAGCAACAAACCCCTTAACAGCGGTAGCATCTCACACCATATTCCAGCCATGCTAAAGCATCCGAGGGCAGCTCCTCCCTCCCCTTCCTGGACAAAGTCAAAAATATTAATTTAAACCAAAAGAATAAAAGGGATGGGAAATTCCTAAAAGCAGGCACTGGCCTTGGCTGACTCTCAGCTGAGGCTGGTGCCAGTTTCAGCTGGCGCCTCCTGAGCAAACACCGAGCGGTGTCAGTCCACCTGCACGGCTCACAGCACTCACAGCACTGCAACAGATTTGAGAGCGCACTCAGTAACAGCAGTGCAGCAGCGTAAGGGAGTTTTACCTAGGTAAAATGTGGCGACAGGTTGCAGGCTGGCTCGCAGGCAGAAGGTGGCAATGACGCCCCAAGTTCCCTCCAGTGCAGGATTAAACGGACTGAACCACCAGCAGTTTGATTGTTTTAAGTCACCTGTTCAACGTTTCCTTATAAAAATGAGGAACACTCAGACTATCAGTGACAAGTGCAAGACAATTTAAGAAGCAGCCAATTTTTCCACTGCAATGAAAGCATGTCTAGCCTCCAAGACTCCCGACTCAAACCCTCATCTATTCTTTCATGCCCATATGGTGTGGGCCTGAGCTTGCTGTCAGTTATGGGACTGGTCATCTCATCTTCTCCCCAACTGCTCTGCTATTTTAATCACACTGTGCTTGAAACTAAGCGTGCCAGTCTCTTCACTATAAACCAAAGTCGATCACTCGTGCAGCCCCAGTACTATCCGTGGCAGCTGATAGCACACGTACACATACGACAGCAAGTGAAGGCCACAGTTAACGGTTCAGTCTTTCAGAAACCCACCAAATCATTCCTTATATTGGTCCTAAGGAGAGAAAGCAATGGGATAGGTGTGATGGACTGAGCATCCCAACGAACCTTTCTGTGCCACATGGGCACAGCCAGGTGCTGGAAGAAAGGACAGCTATGTAATCCCATCCATCGACCCTGGGCCTGAAACCTAGAAGTCAAATTACAGTAACAGCTGGCAAGAGCCAATATGCTTCTAACTACAAAGCTTCAGCCCAATGCTGAAAAATTTCTTAAGAAAAATGAGTAACTTTGAAACGTAATGAAGATGATGACATACTTAGGGCTCATTCTGTTTTTCAGATATGCAAGTTTTACCATTGTGCCGTAAAATTAACCACGCAGCAATGCTTGCCTGTGTATAAAACACCCACAACTGATACTGGAGATCAAACCTTGCTCTCACTAAAGACTACCGTAAACGCAGCCAGTGCTGTGAAGCCATGGCAGACCCAGAGCTCCGACCAGTCTGCAAACACTCCTCCTCAGTTAAGTAATTCATCACTCAGGTCAATTTGTAAAACTCGCTGTTGATTTCTAAATTAAAAATCAATTCTGTATAATGTGATTTAGGCTCCTGACAGAACAGGAACATGATAAACTCCACCACTCTAACAGGATTACATGAGTACGATTTATGGTAAGGAGTCTCCAAATGTAAAACGCTTTTGCTTTTTTGTATTTTGTTAACTGCTTAGTGTATTTATGCTCCTCTAAAAGCAAATACATGTATTTGCTTTATCTTAAATTGAAAAGTACAAGTGGCTTTACTCTACAGCATTGCCTGGAAGATAAATTGGACGTACTGTTTCAATTTTTAAGATTAAAAATATATTATATTAGATTATCATTCGTGATCAATAAAATTACTGCTTTATATTCAGCCTTTGAACCAAGTAAAGAGGCAAGAGACGTAAATGCTATTCCAGTGCCAAATTTGACTATTAGAGAGCTGAAAACAATAAAGGATAATGCTGAATGAGAACTGCTGATTAGCCCGTGTAAACTTCAATAACTTCGGTTCTTTAGGGTTCTTTTCTTTTGCTTCTTCCTGCTATCTGCAATTCTGAAGGCTAGATGCATTTGAACGACCTTTCTCTGTGAAGCCCACCTTGACACAAATCCAGTTTTTTTATTTCTTAAAATGCGAAACGCTGACTTCTGGAATTGTGATGAGTGGGAAACCCGTAACATAGAATACCATGGAGTTACTGGTGCGTTATTTACAGGCTTGTTCTTTGTTTGGTCAGTGTTTGGGCGACAGGTTTATTCTGTGGTGCAGCACTGGGCTTTCCCGAGCCGCAATCGCGGCTCCGCGCCTGCCGCTGCAGCGCCTCAGCCCCCTGCAGCACCCGCACTTCGGAAGGATCGTTTTGCATCCGTTTGACCCAAAGAAATTAAATTTACCAAGCCTAAGCCGTGGCCCACCTGGAGACGCCTGGTTGAGGAGTTTTAAAGTTACTTTTGCTCGCCTTTCCCACACGACGCCGAAGGGCTCCGCTGCCGAAATCTTTCACGTTCAGCTTCTCTGTTGAGAGAGGCTTACCGAGGTCACCCGCCCGACACGGCGGGAAGCGGGAGAAGCAGCTCAGCGGCTCGGCCGCCCCCCCGCATTTACCCCGACAAGGGTCCCGCGACCCAACCCCGGGTCCAGCCCGGGGAGACAAGAACGGGGGTAGGCGGCTGCCCTCGGCCGAGCCGCGGCCCATGCCTCGCCCCCGAAGCCGCGGGGCAGCGCAGGGCAGGGCAGGGCAAGCCCCGGCTCCCTCCCCGCCGCCCCCGCACCGCGGGGCCGCCGGGGGAGCGGCCGCTCCGAGCGCCTCCACCATGTTGGCTCCGTGCGCAGCGGCGCGGAGGAGGGGGCCGCCGCCGCCAGCCCGGCTCCGCGGGGGCCGCCCGGCTCCTCCCCGCAGCCTCCGACTCGGGCGTGGAGTCGCTGCCCCGGCCGGGAGGCGCGGCGAGCCTGGCCCGGGGCGCATGGGGCGGCCGCGGGGGCGGGGGGGAAGCGCGCCGCGGAGGAGGGGCCGCCGTGCCCGCCGGAGAGCCCGGCCGTAGGGGCGGGGAGTCTCCTCCTCCTCCCGCAGCGAGGCTCCGGCTCCCCGCACGCACCGGAGCGCCCGGCTCCCTCCTCCTGCTCCTCGTCCCTCCTCCCTTCCCCTCCTCCCCCCTTCCCTCCCCGGGTCGCCGCGGCTCCGGGAGGAGCGGGGGGGGCCCCCGCTTCCTTCCCTTCCCCCCTCCTTCTCCCACCCGCCACGCCGAGGAGAGGCAGGTGAGGACCCGGCCGCGTCCCCGCTCCCCCGCCCCGCGGGAGAGGCGGCCGCGATGGCGGCGGCGGCGCCTGCCGAGGCGCTAGGCCCCGGCCGCCCGCCCCCGGCCTCTCCCCGCCGGGCGGCCCCGCCGCCGCGCCGCGGGGGGTGGGGGGCGTCCCTCATCCCCGGCCCCTTCCTCCACAGAAAGTTTCTCAGCAACTTTCTTCCGGGCCCGAGCCCCCGCCCGCGGGGCCGAGGGGTCGGGCGGGCGGGCGGGAGCCGTGGCGTTCTGCGCCGCCCGGGGCTGGGCTGGCTGCGGGGGGCGGGCGGAGGGGAAGTAAGTTTGTGAGGGGAGGCCTCCGCCGCGCCCCCCCCCCCGCTCCCTCTGCGGCCCCTTCCCGCCTGGCTGCCGCGATCGCGGGGCGGTTGCTCGTTCCCCGGTGGTGGCGTTCGCCGCCCCGGCTTGGTGCTCGACGTGAGCCGGTCGCGGCTCAGCTCCCGGGCGCGGGCAGCCCAGTGCCGGCACCGCTCGGCACAGCCGGCCGGGGCCGGAACATGTAAAAGGGCGAAATTAATGAAATTGATTTGCGAGTCGCCTGTATCCACGCTTGGCCTGCGTGGAATTATTTTCTATTAATTTTTTTTTTTTTTCCCCCTCGCTGTTCTGTTTTGTATCCCTGCATCGAGCAGGAGCACGACTGCTTTAAATTTCTGAGTCATTAATTTAAATGTTCGATCATAACACTTCATCAAGCCTCCTCGTCTTCCTTACGGTTAAAAAACCGTATTGGACACGCACAGGCCCCTGTTCTTGCGGAGGCTGCGCGAAACTTTCTGTGCTGCGTGGACCCGCAGGCTTGCTGTGCGTAAAGTTGTGTGCACATCCCTCAGGCCGAGGGCTAGCGTGTCTTCTTCTCCATGATACAATATTACAAATATACAGGTTTATTGCACTCATTTCAGAATGGTCCGGTCTGGATGTCTGGTATGCATGTGAGTACGGGCTACTTTGCATTGGGAAAACGAGGTTATAAATATTTCTGAACCTCCTGGTTGTTAAGAAGGTGTATTCAGGCGTACCTGCTGGATTTAACCCTAAGCAGAGCCTGGTCATTAATTAAAAAATAGATGCTTGTATTTACTCAGACTGGCAGAATGATCCAAAACCAGTTTAAAACTTGGAGCATGTTGCCAAGGAACGTGTATTGTCTTTCTCTTAATAATTCATAGACAGCTGAATGAAACTTCAGGCAAATTTTGCAAGCAAAATTGACCTTTAGTCAGGGAAGCAAGATATGAAAGTTTACCTCAGAGTCTTTTGCTTTCATTTTTGGGAAGTAAGCCCTTGAAGAGGGATTTCCAATAAAATTGCTTTTTCAGTTACACTTGCAGTATCTCTGTCAGTAGGCAGTACAGTTTTGCCATAACTCTATGTTTCTGCAGGCTTCATAGATGTAAGAACTGTTCCTTTCCAAACAACAGAACCTTGCGCTTCCACCCGTGTTTCTGATGCGTGTCTGTAAATTTAGCTATAGGAGGTTCCTGCTGAACGTGGGCATAAAGCAGAGACTATGGAAGTGTTTTGCACAGCCAGGGTGTCAGGGTTAATTTTGGGACAAGGTAGCATCTGTGATGGGAACAGAAAGAGAGCAGCACTGGCACTGTGCTGAATTTCAAAGAAAAAGATCCAGCGATACCAGGCGTGTGAAAGGGTGGCCATAGTTGGTAGCAGCGATTGCCAGTAATTACTCCACAGGTTTCGTTAGCTTTATTTCCTCACGAGGTGCAGCTCAAATGCAACTGCAGTATCTGTGTGCCGTCAGTTCTTCTAATAACTCTTCTGGCTGTTAGCTGATTTCAAACAGATTTGGCAGCGGAGGTCTCCCAGGTGAGCAATTTCTACAAAATTTGTGAAAGTAAGGAAGCCAGGTAGAAGAGAGCTCTTAACCTGCATGCCGGAGACTTCACGTCAACACTTATCTCAAGCTGGAAATTGATGCAGGAAATGGGGCCGCCCTGGTTTTGCTGCTCGCAGAGCTACTGGTCCAGTTTTCAATAACTTTTTAATATCTGGACCCCAGTACTGCTCTTTGAAATCTGAAGAACTTCATTTGGAATGGGAGTAGTGAGCCCAAGGTAGCTTTAATCTATATTTCGTATTATGAAGAGAGATTTTCAGGGGAATATTTATTGCCTAACAACAGTTCTTTGGCTATGAAACAAATGAACGAAATTGAAAGTATATTTAAATTGCTGCATTATTTGAAATAGCTAGAAAAATACTTAACAAATCTTTGGTGTGCCGCGTACTGTGTAACAGAATTATTGAAAAACTGCAGTTCACAATTTAGGTTTTTTGTCAATATTCATGTAGAAGAGCAGAGAACTATGCTTCTGCACTAGAGGAATATTCTTTATTTTGAGCTTTGCATACTTCCTGCAGCTCCCGAAGAATGAAATTGGCAGTCTGTTTGCTCTGATAAATGATGGCTGTCATGTGACGGTGATGGGAAAGTCTGCGGTGTGGCACATGTCAGTTTATGTGGTCAAAGTTTACTGTATGAACAAAGTAGCTGCATGGTTTTACTTTTCTATATGTGCTGTCTGCAGACAAAAGCTGTACATTTTCAATAGATAATTCCTTGTGTTCAAACCGTTAGTGAAAAGAAATACGTTCTTTCATCTGTATTCCCTACTTGGATCCAACTGTTTTGCCTCATACTTTGATCACAGTTTGAGTAAGCTACCTTGATGTTAATGTAAAAATTGGTGTCAGCATTAACACAAAGACTGCTTTAGGAACATGTCCTTATTCTGCTGCGTCACATCAAGCAGCCTTTTTCAGATAGGACACCTTCCGTGCATACATACACAGTCTGTGGTTTCTGTGAAGCCCTCGTGAAAGGTTCCGGGCTTCTAGTACTGGAAGTCCTCTGCTAGTTGATGGAACAGATTGATTAATGAGGAGAAATGTAGTTTCTTAGACTACTGTAGCAGAATGGTTTAGTTTTTGTCCTGGAGGAACCACCTCCAAATACAAGTAGGTAGCTCATTCTTGGTATTTATTTCGTTTTTGTTCTCCTTGAGAATGCCAGTAGGATGCTGTTTTATAGTGATGGGGTTTATGATGTGGCAGCCACTAACTTTTTTTTTTTTTAAATACAAACTGCTTTACAGTTGCCATATGGTAACTTCTTTCAATCACTATAGTCCCCAGCTGCATTCAGACCAATGACTTAGAGCTGTAGGGTTGCAGATTGTATTCTCAATTGCCAGGTTTTGAAGGCAAACCTGGACAAATTCCCATATGTATGCTGAATTTAGTAGGGAAAAAGTCATATTGAAAAGATGCTGTCAACTAACTGTAGGACAAGTTTAATTTTAGGTTTTAAGAGGTCATTCTTACTGCCATTTCCACCTATGGGGGTTTATCCTTAATGGTGCCAATGCATCAAAGCAGAAACTGGCACTGAAGCAAGTCATTGAAACAAGTGGGACTGCACCCTTAGGTAAAGTTTACATGCATGGCTGATTGCAGGATCAGAGATCAAGATGATAGTAATGTTAATGCTAGAAATTGAGTAAGTAAACATTAATACTTAGGCATGAGTTTTGTTCCCTTTAAACACATATTCTTTAAAAATGTGAAAGATAACTGAAAATAGGATGGGAAATACTCTTTCTGTTGTCAGTTTGGGTAGGCACCTGCGTAGAGCACTGGGTTTCACGCCATGTCCCAAAAGTCAGTGGATCGAAGTCGCGCTCAGCTGAAATGAGCCCTCAAGCTGAGGGTCTCCTGTGAGGACTGCTAGCCCTGGCTTGTATCCGAGCCCCACAGCCGAGCGGGATACTGCCGTAGGGATCATCAGTAAGCAGATCCAAGGCTGCGTTGACTGTTGTGGCCAAGACTGGGGTTTTGTTTCGATTTTTCTTGACTGTAGTGTTAGGTAATGTTACAGAGTATGGTTGGAGAGTGCCGAGGAAGTAATGACCACTAAAACCTCAGACTGGCATCATCTGTATTTCAGCTTCTTGAGTACTCTAAGATGTTGCATAGGAAATCAGATAACTTTTTTTGCTAACCTGGCTGTATTTTATCTTTGTATTTTTGGAAGGCAAATGCTGTTATAATAGTGTTATATGAGACTAATAAGTATCTGTATTGACTACATCTGTATCTTAAATGTTTATGTAAATTTTGAATTCTGATGGTGCTACTGAACTTCAAATAATTTGTCTTTCAAACTAGTACTTCAGCGGGATGAAAAACTTGTGTGGCTTAAGATACATGTTTCTGTGGCTTTCTTCACATCAGAAGTCTAGAGAAGTCTGGGAAAAATAAATGATTCTTCAGAAGTGTTGAGCCACCCCTTCAGTGCAGATTTTAGGATCAGCTAGACCAGGCTTACAAAAGTGAATAACTTCATTTTTTTCCATTGACACTGAAGTCGAGCAAACACACCCACGTAAGTAAATCTTTGTAGATCAGGGCCTTTAACTTTGTTTTGGGGAAACTTTCAGGAGCATTTTATGGCATTAATCAGACATTTAAAGTCAGTCGTCATATTGGAATACTTTGGTTCAGATGGGGTTAATTTCCTTTGTTTGCACATGCCCAAAGCACCTTCTAATCTTGCAAAACAGTGTTTTATTCATGGTGTGAATGATGGAGCATAAATGCAGTCAGGTCTCGGGTATGCTTACCAGGGCTGATGGCCCTGTAGCAAAAGAAGGGTCGGAGCGGAGGACGGTGTTTGTGTTCAGTCCCGTTCCAAATGTTTGCCCATAGTTCAGGCAAACTTTTTGATGTTGCGTGTAAAGTTCAGCTTCAGGAAGAAAAATACAGTATCTGGGCTAAAGGGTTTGAAATTTTCAACCGTACTTAATGCCCTCACGATTGTAAGAAAAGGCAGTGCTTGTGCGAGGTATTTAAAGAGTAATTAGAGGGTACTATGAATCTCTTGTGTATTGCAGCTGTATAGCATTATAACTGTTTTGGCAGTCATCCAGGAAAAGACGACTTAAAACAAATTAATAGTGAACAATCCAGTTTTAGTAAGTTATTTTAAGTATGGTTAGATAACAAAATTAATATTTATGCTTAAAATGTGACAAAGGAAAAACAGGTCTGAGTTGTTATGTGTATCTTTTTGCTTTTCAAGAACATTTTATTGGAAACTAAAATCATGACTGACACTTGTAACCACAGAAGAATCAAAAAACCCCCTCTAAAGTCCTTCTGTATACTTTGCTCTTCATTTCCATGCTTTTCCTACTTCTGGTTGGTTTTTACCAGCTTAGCTTGTTCAACATAAATACTCTATTTTGCCAGCAACAGTACCCCAAAGTCCAGAAGCTAAAAGACTGTGCCAAGGATAGCGTGGCCATCGGCTTTCCTGGTTCTTAGGCTCCCTTCCTGAGCATCCAGTATTGCCCAGCATCTCAGACAGTGGGGACCAGTGGTGAACCTCTGGTCTGACTCAGAGGTATTTGGGCTAGATGGACTTCTGGTCTGATTCATAACAGCTGGCCTTTCAATAGGCTTAATTTAATGAACACGTGCCTCAAAGATGAGCAACACTGTTAAGGCTTTGGTCAAAGCATGCTCCACTGAAAAATGAATATAGAATTAATGTCTAGAAAATATTCTTGTTTTCTAAATATACATTTATCTGAAACTAGCATTCATTTGCCAAACTGTGGGAAAGAAAACGTTAACGAAGAGCTGTGGTTGAGGAAGGAAATTTGAACATAAATACAAAAGTTCTGTATTTCATTGTAAAGTGTTTAAAACAAATCAATAAGTTTAGTAGTACATCTTCCAAGTTATTTTTTTGGTTCTCCTGCATCTCCTTTCTTTGCCTTGATTCTGATGCTGTTTTTCTGAATGTCTGCAGTTTGAGATTAAAACCTTACCTTACTGATTTCCAAACCAAGGTCTTCAGAAGCATATTAACACACAAAATTTGTAGTGCTTCAGTTAAAAGTTTAACAAGGTTAGTCTGTGAGAAACAGAGAATTAAGTGTGATATGTAGATCTCAAATTTGTATAAAACAGTGGTCTCTGAACATCTTAAAAATTAAAAATCTGCACCAAACCTAATAGCAAACTTCACATTTTAAAAATCTGTAAAGATGTGGCATTTATATTCATGTGAGGACTAAGCAAGGGTGAGATGAATTGGGAGGAAAGCTCACGGTGATAAAAGCAAGTGTTTTGTGTCCCCTTTCCCATAACTTCTTGAGCTGAAAACAGAATGTACAAGCAGAATATTTTACTACTTCTAGTGTTTTTGTTGATACATAGTATTTAGTATTTGTGACTAGCTCTGATTGCAGTAGTTCAGCTGAAGTACCCCACATTTCCTGAGAGATGTGAACTTATATTGGTGCTATGATGAAGCTGCAAACATATGTAATAGTGCATCTTATGCACTTGTAGGTAATTTCTCCTAATAGAAAATCTTGCAATACTTCACTGACAAGTGAACCTGAAAATATGGTGGTTTTTTCTTCTTTTTCCTAATGCAAATTTATGCAAGGCTTAGATAAGATCCGTAGGGCAAAGACCATTTTCTACTTTGTGTGATGACTAGCCTAGGTGAGTTGTGTATCATTCTTGTGAGAAGGCTGTCCCGTACTGCATGGAGATGGAAGACTTGTGGTTTTCTTGTTTGTTTTTTATCCTAAATCTTAAGAGTGCTTCTCCTCTTTGACGCACATGTTCATGAAGTAAAGCCTACTGAAAGAACAGCTGTCATGAATCAGACCAGACGTCCATCTAGGCAAATATCTCTCTTTTTTATTCTTTTTTCTGCCTCCCCACCCCCCTTCAGGAGAAATTCTTAATGTCTCCAGTAAAAGTTTTTTGAAGTTTAGTTAAAGGGAAATTTTCAGAGTGGGTTCTTTCAGCAACAGATGGCAGTTCTGATTCTGCCTGTTTTAAATATAAAGTATTCAGGTTTTCTTCCAGCAGTAGTATCTTGAAATGTAAGTGTGCTCTCTGGTTTCCGAGGCATATGATATTTGGGATTTTTGCCAAAGTATGTTCTTTGGTTTTGTTTTTCTGTGTTCCCCCCCACCATAAGTTCTAGGTAGAAGATGCATTAATAGAATGACAAAGTCCTGACAGCAAAGAGAGGGAGGGGTTTGTTTAACTGATACTGATGTTAAATATTTGTTTAAAGGATTATTAAAGGTTATAATAGTATTGGCCAGATCAGCTCACCCATACCTAACTGAAAAACATGCATTGGAGAGAGAAAAAGAGTATGCTAGTCTCACTGTGGACACCCATGTTTAATTCTGTTTTCATAGTAAAGTTAAATACTCTATTCAGGAACACTTAGAGCATAGAGCATAGTATTCCTTTTGAAAACAATTACCCGTGAAGGAAAGAGAAGGGAAAACAAGGATAATTCCTGAGCTGTTACTACTAGTCAGTTGGGGAAATTTTCCTGAGTAAAATTCCTTTTCTTAGCAGCCACACTTTTTCAAGCCTGAAAAGTAAGTATTGTATTAATATTCTGTAGGGGGTGAAAAAAAGGGTTACGTTTTTTGGGTTTTGTGGTTGGTTGGTTGGTTTGATTTTTTAGGTCTGTGCTTTTCAAATGAATGAGCAAAATACAAGTACAAAATTCTCAACTTCAGAAGGCACAAAAATTAAATGCTGACTTGTATATGGCTTTCGAGGCTAAGATGCAATAGTAATATGGATACTTTTTTTTTTACTTTCAAGTACAGTTCTGTACTGTATTTTAAGTACAGTTGTACACTTAAAACAATTCGTAAATCTTAGTGGTTGAGGTTATTTAAAGTGATAAGCTTTCAAAATAGCGTGCTGAATTATTATATATATTATGTAATTTGCTAAAGATATCAATCTTCTTTTTCGTTTTAGGAAATATTTCTTAGCTTGTACGCTGTAGAAACCTGTAGACCTGATTGATTCAGGCTATCACAATGTACGTAAAATGAGACAAGTGATAGTTTATAGATGAAAAATTATTTCCCTAGAAACATTTGACTTGTTCATACAAAGTAGGTGTATTTAAATATTCTGGAATTAATTTGCATTGGTTATTAAATCTAGGGCTCTTTGATTACCTTCCCCTGCCCTTAGCTTAGGTCTGACATACCTTCAGAATACTCTTTAAATTTGGTGCATACATGGTGAAACCGTAGCCAAGTTAATACAAAGGGACTTAAATTAAACAAGCATGACACCTTGATTTTATATGGTTATTTTAAATGATTATTTTAACTTACTTTTACGCTTGTGCTTCTTCATTCTTTTCCCAAAGAAAGAGGTTGAGTCTTACCGGTCAGTAAAATACATTGACTCTAACTACGTATTAGGTTTACGCTAATCTTGTTAGCTTTTTGCCAGGGGCATGGACTTTCTGCATGTGTATTTAATGTAATAATAAAGTGTCTTAATAATTTTTTTAAGCTATATATATAATTATTTAAGCAATGAAAGCCCAATTTATATGCAAGACTTCTTTTTTTTCTTCCTAATTTGTGTTCAGTGGCATTTGAATGGAAATTCTGATTGAAATTCATATAAATAACCAGTGTTAAATTTAAGGTACGAGTTAATAATATGTTGCCTTTTAGATAAAGATATAGAAGGCAATAATTCTAAATGCAAAACACATTTTGTTTTAAATCTGATGGATTTATTTACAAAAGGGAATGTTAGCTAATTTTGGTCACCAAAATGTCTAAGCTGTTAGAATGAATACATCTCATACTTGCAAGTTTTTGTTTTTGAAAATATGAACAAAAATCTCTCCTCTGTCTTTTAGCCGTATTTTCCCTAAATGTTTCTCAGATTCTAGTGAACTGATATCTAAATAATAGTAATAGGGGGTGGGGGGGATCCTCTACACTTGTAACAGCTTATGTTACTTTAGGTATTTAGGTGTTCAAATTCTGATTCCAGGTGGTTATGAGTGAGCTCTGCTGGTTTGGTAATTTGAATTTGTTTAAAATTTTGGTGGCTAACAACATAGTTTGAATAATTTTTTTTAATTTAATGTAGGTTATCCTAACAGCAAATTTGGGTCTTAATATAAACTGATGTTACAATTTTAAAAAAGATTTATTTCTCCACTTTAAATATTAAAAAATAGCCATCAGAAGGGTAACTTTCCATTATAACATGGCACGTGGTCAGTCAGTATATGACTTAATTTGGCTGTGCAGACCTGTTGTATTTTATTTTTGCTGTTATACAAATACTTAGAAGTAAACATTGTTTACTGCATTGTATGTAGTATAGTATAGCCAGGTCACCAGGTAATTTAGGTGATGGAATCAAATAATACTCAGGCCGACAGAGTAACCTGCCAAAACTTTTGAGCTGGTGGACTGATCACAGTGTAAGATGTTCTTGAGGAGACCTTAACAGCACTGACAGAGAACTGAAAAGTTTGTAACTGTTACTGCTGCATGATTTCTACAGCTTGGAAACTATGCCATTGAGCTGTTG
The DNA here is from genome assembly GCF_018139145.2 of Gymnogyps californianus. Lineage (NCBI taxonomy): Eukaryota > Metazoa > Chordata > Aves > Accipitriformes > Cathartidae > Gymnogyps > Gymnogyps californianus. The sequence continues at coordinate 52,675,518 of NC_059472.1, read as the reverse complement.
CTTCTCTTGAAGTATTTCCTAGACTTGAGGGATTGATACTTTTTCCCCCTCAATTCCTCTGAAACTGAAAAGACAAGGCAGATGCATTAGATTGTACAGTTTTACAGTCAGAAAATTTGAATGGGATTATATTATTTTTTAAAAAACCTTGCCACATAAAACAACTTTTTACATGCTTTAAACTGAAATGGAAATTGGACTTTTTTCCATTTTTTAATTGTTCGTTTCATCAAATCAGTTGGGGTTTTTATTTTTTGGGGGGGGGGTTTGTTTTTAGCTCATTAGGAAGTGGAAAAATCTGAACGTATTTTTGTTTACAGATATTTTAGCATTGCTCTTCTAGGACCTGATCCTTTTTTACACTGAAGTCAAGTACAAAATTCCCCTTGACTTCAGGGAGAGCTGGATTAGTTTTACACAAAAGGACCAAATTGTCCTCTGGGATAAGCGGAGGCAACTCTGTTGAAGTAGACTTCACTGGAGTATAAAATGAAGACAAAGAAGTGTTGCCTGTCTTTACAAGCAATGAATTTGGATCTGTTAGCTCAAACAGCTAGGTTAATTTAGCAGTTGAATCAAAGAAGTTTTCCTTTTTCCAATTAGATAGTACAGTTATACTAATTCACTGCATTGAGCAGTGAATAAGATGTCACTTATTTTTGACTGCAAATATTTTACAGAAGCTAGAATCTGTTTATGAACTCTTTTGTCTACCTGGCATAAGAATTATCACGAGAAAACTCAAACACTTTCTAAACTGTTAGCAGATGTTCAAGCAGTTTATCCTTAAGTAGCTGAAAGGGATCCATGTATCATTTAAATTTAATAGGCTTTATGCGACAAGTTGTGTGGGTGTTGGGGGGCTTTGTATTTTCAGCATCAGGCTGGCGTCCTGAGTGGCTTTCTGTGGTCTTGCTGAGGTGGGAAGAGGGTAATTCATTTACGCCAAAAGTTGAACTGGATATTATCCCGTGTTTGCGAGTGGTATCCAAAGTAATCCCACTGACTTCCACAGTAGACAGTAGCGTCTTTGGCATCTTTTCTTGTGCTTTACACAATGGTATCTGTATTGTGTACACAAATGATGAAGAAACAGTATTTGAAAAATGAACTCAAATATAGTGATTACTTATGTAATACTCTGCTATACTTCTTGTAAAATGTATCGTTTGTCACTCCTGCGTATCAAGTTTTTCTTTCAGTGCTTCTGGTATCTGTTGGGATCATGAATTAATTCAACAGTCTGTGTGATTATTTTGACCTAAGCACTGTATGGCTTTCTTGTACTTTCCCTTTGAAGTTTCACAAAGGGAAGGGGAGCTGGAACATTGTAATCTCCTTAGAATAATTTGAAAATGAGTCCTTAAATGCTGCTCTGTGTTTCTTTCTTAACGTTTCACATGTGAAGTAAAATCCCCTCCTTGGGAAGAATGCAGATCCACAGAGCTCTTAGCCATTTAGCATACATAGCTCTGAAAAAACCCCCTCCACAAATAACTGCTGCTGCAATATTTAGCTGGTGTTAAGGGGTTAAGTCGTAAACTGAAATTCTCTGAAACACTTGAGGTGCTAAATTTACAAAACAAGACATAAGAACTGTTTTAAGATTAGTCATAGTTAGGAAGCTTATTGAACCACCAGCATCTTCCCGGAAACATCCTGTACTTTTGTTGTCTTCAGCTAGCTTCATCTATTCACGGTCTTTACTGCTTTTTGGTTTTTAGAAACTCTTGCCGCAACTTCTTTGTGACTAAGGCGCATTGTCAATCAGTCTCGTCCTCCCCATGCCAGCCAACTGTCCCCTTAATGCAGCAATTCACTTGGATGAATAGTGCTCATACTTTAAGGAGACAATTGCCTACCAGAGCGAGTGCCAAGTTGATTTAACTTTGCACAAGTGTGAAAGAGTTTTTAAATGGATGCTGTCAACTAACATTGGCCCAGGGCTTCAGCTGCCTGGAAATTGTTATAATCTGATTGGGAGTATGTCCAAATTTGTTTAAAATATTTTAGTCAACTGCTTGGCTGCAGAGAGCATTAGTACCCCAGAAACTGTTGTCAGAGCATCGTCCTTGGTCTGTCGGAACTACAGCAGATGGGTCCTGGCCAAATGTACAACACGGCTTTTAAAATGGACTCTCTTTTTGGCAGCATATCACTGAATTGGTGAAAGAATATGGGATTCATGTAGTAATCTGCTCTTCCAGTTCAGTTTAATGCCACAGTGTGTGTTTGAAACACTTAGTCAGATGTGTAATACAGTGTAAAACCACAACTGTAGCCTGCCATTACTGTAAGACTTACAGAGCTGAGCTACCATTTAGCCAAACCAGCTACTGGATTATCCACTACCTGGAAATGTTTAGAACTGGACAGAATTTAGGAAAACTGCGTCGCTTCGTTGCTGGCCAAAAATTTTTGATGCATTTTTAGTTTTAGTGGAGGTTGAAAGGATGCTTACCTTCTAGGTACACCGTCACTTGAATGCAGAGGTTTTGGTGCTGTGCATTCTTTCTTCCTCGGTAAGTGTAAGCGCGGGTCTTTTCTTAGCGTAGTTTAGGGTCTGATATGTCTTCACTGCACTTCCAAAGGGAAGAGAGAAGGTGAAAAAAGTTAAGGAAAAAACATGTGGAGAAGACACTCCCTGAAATTCCTGATGTCTCTGTTTCAGGGAGGCCACGAAATCTGAGAAAAGGAGCTACTTCTATCAAGAGCCTTAAAAAATATGGGAATTATACTAGATGTGTAGAAAGGATGCTATTAACAAAATGCTCAGTTTAAAGGAGAGAAAAATTCTTACAGGCATGATGGTTGGACGGTATACCTGGTAAACTTGTATTTTCCCAACACTAAGTAGTGAGTATATTTGGGGGCAGGGAGGAGGGTGTTTTCTTTGCTTCTCTGAGATCATTAGGCCATTACAGCTGCAACAACATTGCTACTAGTTTAGATACATTTGTGGAGAAAAAAGAAGCATTGTTATTTCAGTGCCTGGCTGGAATAAGTAGTTTGTTAAGCAGTGCCATGAGATTGTTAGTTGTTTTGAGGACATCCCAATTAGTAGATGTGCAACTATTAATGAGTAGAAAAAAAAATACTTATATTGGAAAAGATGAAGAACAGGAGGTAGAATAACTTCCAAATATGAAAGACTAGAAGTGGATTGGGAGCTGTCAGCATAACATGGATTTCTGAAGGGGAAATCATGCTTAACAGCCTTTTGTGATGAGATGACTGGCTGGGTGGATGAGAGCAGAGCAGTGGATGTTGTTTATCTTGACTCTAGTAAGGCTTTCAGCACGGTCTCCCATAGCATCCTCATAGACAAACTGATGAAGTACACACCAGGTGAGTGAACAGTGAGAGCGACTGGAAACTGGCTCAGCTGTCGGGCTCAAAGGGTTGTCATCAATGGCATGAAGTCCAGCTGGAGGACAGACACTAGCGATGTAGCCCAGGGCTCAATATTGGGGCCAGTCCTGTTTAACACCTTCATTACTTACCTAGGTGGTCACACAGAGGTGCACCCTCAGCAAGTTTGCAGAGGATACAAAACTGTGAGGAGTGGTTGATAGACCCGGGGGTTATGCTGCCATGCAGACGGAGCTCGACAGACCAGAGGAAATGGCTGACAGGAACCTCCTGAAGTTCAATAAAGGGAAATGCCAAGTCCTGCCCCTCGGGAGAAACAACTTCAGGCACCAGTACATGCTGAGGGCCACCTGGCTGGAAAGCATCCTGGCAGAAAAGGACTGGGGGGGTCCTGGTGGAAAAGATGTATGTGAGCCAGCAACGTGCCCTTGCGGTAAAGAAAGCCCGTGATGTCCTGGATGCATTAGGAAAAGAGTTACCAGCAGGTCAGGGAGGTGGTCCTTCCACTCTACTCAGCACTGATGAGGCCACACCTGGAGTGCTGTGTCCACTTCTGGGCTCCCCAGTACAAGTGAGATATGGACATGCTGGAGAGAGTCCAACAAAGGGCCACTAAGATGACTAAGGGCCTGGAGCATCTCTCCTAGGAGGAAAGCCTGAGAGAGCTGGGGCTGCTCAGCCTGGAGAAGAGAAGGAAGGCTGAGGGAGATCTTATGTGTACAAATACCTGATGGGGTGGAATAAAGAGGACAGAGCCAGGCTCCTCTCGGCAGTGTCCAGTGACAGGACAAAAGGCAACAGGCACAAATTGTAATACAGGAAGTTCCACTTAAACATAAGAAAAAATGTGGGTTTTTTTTTTATTGTAAGGGTGATGGAATGCTGGAGCAGGTGGTCCAAAAACGTTGTGGAGTCTCCATACTTGGCGATAACTCAGAATCCAACTGAACACAGCCCTGAGCAACTTGCTGTCATTGAGATGGCTTTGAGCAGGGGGGTTGGAGTAGACGACCTCCAGAAGTCCCTTCCAACTTCAGCTGTTCTGTGATTTTCATGAAGGGATTTAAGAGGACCACAACAGTAAGTGTGGTAGTTGAAGTGAAACAAAAGGCAGAATGTTTGCGTGTGTGTGTTTGTTTTGGCAGCCAAATTTTTGTTGTTGTTTCTACCAGCTTTCTTATGACAACTTGGGAAGAGGGGAGATAACTCTTTGCAACTGCATTGTTCTCTTGGGTTTCTTTGCTTTCTGTTATTAATATCAAGTCTGTATATGGCTTTATTGTCTGTGCAGCAGTGGAGAGGAGTTGAGTACTGTTAGCTTCTCTGTTGCCTGGAAGACTGAGCAGCACAAGAGGCTTTTAAGTCAAGGAAATGTTTTAATCTCATATTTGGAAAGGCGTTTTTTCAACATCTGTGATAATGTCATTTTTTTCCTTCTTAATGCTGTAAAAACTTAAAATGAATGCTACACTTGCTCCAACAGTCTCTTTACCAATTGGTGATAAGGTGGTGGTTTTTTTTTCCTCCCTACATTTGACTAAACATACTGAATTGATGAATCCATGCTGTTGTTCTGTTGGTGTTAGAACTACAAACTTCTTGTTAGACTAATACAAAATATAGAGGTGAAAAAGGAGCTGAAACAGTTGCATGTGGATTTAAACACGCTATTATGTTTAACTTGAACTGATTACCAATAGAAATATGGTCACAATGAAACCTAGCATTTGAGCTTGCATCACAGAAAGGCACCTGATCGGTTTAATAAGATGGGACTTGTTAATTTTCAACTCTTTTTCTTTGGACTTATGAATAGAAAATAAGATGAAAGTCAACACTATGCTGAAGAAATATTGGGTGAACTTGGACTTGAAATTTAGAGGGCATTTAGAAACCTTGTGAAACAAAACTGCAGTTTCACACAATTGGTGAGGATAAAAATACTTGTGTATATTGAAAATTGGCTTGGTTTAGTCCTTGTCTCAAGTTGCCTGGTTGGTGGTTGTAATTTCCTCAGAAGTTCTCAATTCCAGTCTTCTAGCAAGACGTTAAAAGTTACACTTCCCTTTGAACAATATCTCATTTGCAAATGAATAACTGTTTTCACAAGCTCATTTGTGTTTTCTGGTAATTAGGACAGCTATTAAATAGTTGAATGGCTACTGCTGCACAGGAGGACATATTTATGGAACTGTCATTTACAGACTGGAAAGATAAGAGAGTTCTTTTGATACAATTAAATGTTTGTAGTATTACTGTTACAGTAAATCTTTATCATATAGTGATCTTCCCAAAGATACTGCTTAAACCTTCTAGGGAAAAAAAAAAACCCAATACTCACATCGCTTTAGAGAGGCTTGCTTGTGCACTTGGAAGTACAGCTTTCCAAATGGCAAGCAAACAAGGATCATTGTACTGTAGACAGTAAGCAACAAATACAACATCTAGTTAAGATATAAATTTATTTGTGTGTGATCTAATGTCTTACTCTGCATGTGATAGTGATTTTTATTTAAAAAAAAAAAAAAGGCTTCAGGAGAGATCTAGGGAACTACAGATCAGTAAGCCTGACAACTGTACTAAGTAAATCATTTGAAGTAATAATGAAGACAACATGGATAAACATGATATATTGAGGAAGAGTTAAGAGTCTGCTATGAAAGGATGTCATGTTTTGCAAACTCACTGGAGGTTTTTTAAAGGCAAGCACATGAGTAAGATCTGGCAGAAATAGTTTACTTGGATTTCCAAAGGGTATTTGACAAGGACCCTCAACAAAGAATTTTGGAGAAACTATGCAGCCATAGGATAGGGGAGGAGGACTTTATGTGGTTAAATTAATGACTAAAATATAAGAAATGGAGAATTGGAGTAAGTAGGATAGAGAGGGGTCCTGGCTAACAATTCTCCGGTGTTATTGTAATGGAGAATGCTCATAAAGCATATAGAAGAGAAGTGAGCTCACAGAATTTACTGGTGAGTAGTAGATGCAAAGGCAGACCCTAGCATTGCACAAGGACTGACAGTGCTCAGCAACTGGACGTTAAAATGGCAGATGAAATTTCCCATAAAGAGCTTCATGTGGTGTATTTGAAGGTGGGGAGGAGCAACCTTACCTTTGCATCTCAAAAGATGAGCTCAAAGCTGACGGTTACCACTAGAAGTGGTTAGGAAAGAAAGGGAGAATAATGATTATACTGTTTAAAAAAAAATTTAAAAATTGAATTATTTTATATAGTTCTGCCCCACTCAGCCCTAACCCTGTCATTTTCTCAAGAAGAACGTAGTTGAAGTTTTAAGGAAGAGCAAATATGAAACAGTTTCTGTAAGAGGAGCAGCATGAATTCGTTAGAGTAAAAATGGTGACCAAAAAGTGGTGTGACAGAATGCTGTAAAGTGTTCAGTAGCAAACAGTACATAAATAGGGAGTGTTTATTCACTGTCTCTTTTTAGTGTGCACACATTAAGAGGTATCTAATGAAACTAGCAGCTGATGAATTGAAAACAGACAAAAGGAGGTGGTTCTCCACTGAACGTGTAATTAAGCTATAGAATTTCTTGCCTCAGGAATTTAAGGAGGCTAAACATTACATCAGTGCAGAGGAAAACTGCCATTTCATGGAAGAAGAAACATCAAATGCAAATACCTATTCTTGTTCAGGAAATCCTGCTTCTGCAAACTGTTGGGGGCTCAGGGAGTATTCTGGGGAAGTATTACTATGTATTTATTGTGTTCTTACACGCTTCACTCGGTATCTATTATCGGCTGCTCTTAGTGAGAGGGTATTTGAATGGGCATGGACCTTTGAGTCTTGCTCAGTACAGCCATTCCTTTGTTGTAAAGCCTGCCGCTCCTCCCCCCCCTTTTTTTTTTGTTTCTCTTCCTTGTTTTACAGAATCCTTTCTACCAGTAGCACTCAAACTTTGGCCCAAAATGGGGTGCTAACCTGTTTAGGGGGTGTTTTAGGGCCACTGGCTACATACTTTTCTCTTTGTGTGACCTTGTATGTGCCACCAAAATACAAAATCTCCATGAAGCAAGGGTCATATTCAGGGCAGGGTTAGGACTGCAGGTACATGTCAGTTGGTGGCTTAATTTCCTATGATTTTGTCCTCTTACTGCTGCATAGTACTTTTTTGGTCATGTAATGGATGCACTTCCAATCACATTTCTCTCATGCACTCCTCGCGCAATTGAGGCCCTTTAGGGAAAGAGGTGTTTTAAGGAAGAGGTGGTTTTGAGTGGGTATTGATCGAACAAATGCATGGTCTGGGCTGTCTGTAGGCTGCTTATTTCTGCTCTCCCTTCAGACTCCTTTGCAGTGATTTTGTATTGCCCTTCTCTCCCCGAGACATGCTAAGCCCCCATATCTCTCTGTTGTATGTGACCAGCTTATTGATAAAAATATACTTCTTTGTGTCTATAGTGACTATTGAAATAATCAAGGGACCTCTCTACTTGTAAATGGAGAAGTAATATTAAGAGGACATTGTGCTGGACAGAAATACTGCATTTGAGAAGATTCACAGTATTTGAAACAAGAGGCTGCTATTTAATATAGCTGCCCTGTTCTGTTAACATGGCAGCTGCGCAAATCACAGAAGATTTTTACTGTTTGGTTCAGTCTTAATAGATTATTTTGATTTAGTAGTATACTTTACTGTGTCACTGATTTTTGAATCCCAAGTCCCTGCTTTCTGTAGAAACATTCTTAAAGTTTAGGCTGAGTTTAGGCAATTAGTAGACTTAGTAATGTATTTTCATCCAGTTATGCATCATTTTATGAAGATACAGGCTTCTGGATAGCTTTCTATACATGGTTGCATTATTTTAAAATAGTTCTTTCATATTCAACAGGTGTTAAGATCTGTACAAAGATGTCAGATGTGCGGGGGTCTATTTGAAAGGTGTGCTTATTTTTCCATGAACAGACCTCTAACTGTTGTGCAAGGGGAAAATAGTGACTGCTAATGTTTACATACAACTTAAGCTAATTCCAGATGCTAATTTAGGGCAGTGCTACTTCTCACCTTGTTGAAAGAAAACTTTTGTAGCCTAATTTTTTGATTCAGTGATAGAAGATGACCATTAGGCGTGCTATGCAACGTCAACTTGAGCATTAGCTATCAGGAGACAGGTTGGTGAACGCCAGCTTTGGCTGCCTATACATGAGCTAGTTCTGTAGGCTCCCTTTATAGTCAGTGGAGAGAAATAAGCACTTTCGCTGCATGATTCATCTCACCCCCAGATGGATGTCTAAATTTGGAAGATGAATTCCACCTGAAGTCCATTACTGAATATAAATGTCATTAGTTTAAACTAGGGAATTATTTAAAAGGACACTAGCTTGACTGGCACGGCAATTGGATAGAAGTCTTTTGTTTTCTTCCATGAATTAGGTTTCGGAGATTTAAAACCAGCACTCTAGCCTGTTTCGTATTTTGTGGTGTTTGAAGCTGCTCTGCTGTTACGGCAGATTTGAAACTTAGCAAGTAGGGTATCTTCACATTGCCTGATCTCTAAGCATCTAGCTCTGCGAGGCTATCTGACTAGTCTTGTTGCCAACTGGTTTGATTTTTGGGGTGGAGGGAAGATGACAGGGACTAGCATAATGAGAAGAGCAGGGCATATAACACAATTTTCTTTCTGCTCTAAACTTTCTGTTAAATGTTAGGGATGGAAAAAAAAAAAATTAGGTGTCCTTAAAATTATTGCTCGGCTGGAGGAGCCTGTGTCTCTCCACTCGTTGTACAGGAAGCCTGTGTAAGGTGATCCAGCCTTCAAATTTTCAGGACCGAAAGGTAGGCAGTGCAGATACCTTCCTTAATTTTTGTTTCTGTTTGTCTGGAGCAGACACTTGGAATGGCTGGTATTCTTTTTAAGTACTTTTCATACTGTGCCATGCTTGCTCACTCTGCCATGCTTGAAAACTCTTCATTCCCCCCCCGCCCCTTCTTCTTTCCTGTTTATAGGTCTTGATTCCTGTCAGTGGCAATGTCCTGTTCTTTTCTCTTTCTTTCCTTTTGGGAACTCTGCTTTTTATGTCATAATTTGTGGCAACTTTATCCTCTTAATCACACTGATCAAGTCCTGTCATCAGACTCTATCCTTATACCTGAATCAAAAATAAGAAATTATTACAATCCCATTGCTGTTGTACCACTTCTATTTTTTTTCTATCCTATTAATTATACTTATGTTCCGTTATATAGCAAAGGCTGATGGAGCTCTGTCAAGTTTGTTGGTTTTTGGTTTGGTTTTTTTTACATTAAAGTGAGTATTTTTTTATTTCCTACATCAGGCTGAACATTCTAGAAAAGTAGTTTGGGATTAGAAAATAACATTTCAGGTTATGTATATCATAGAAACCTGTATCCTTCAGACATTTTCCTCCACCAGATACAAACGTGGAGGGAAGAGGAGCTCCTCACTAGGAGCTTAGGGGAAATCACTGGTTGGAAACTTGGAACTGAAGGGTTATTGGGGTTCCTAACTGGGAGAACTGGATGCTGTACAGATATTGTGTGGACTCCTTACTTGTACCGACAAGGATGTAAAACAGTTCTCAGCTCTCTAACAAAAATAGCAGAAGTCAGAAGTCACAGCTGTGACATGCTATGGGAAGATATGAGAACAGATGAAGCACATCGCCAGCCCTTAACGTTAGCAGAGCATTTGTCAAATAGAAATTGCCAGGCACTCCTAGAAAAAAAATACCTTCCCTGCAAGAGAGGGCATAAAAAAAAAAAACAGTAGTCTCTACCAGTTGGGAATGGCTGGATAATTCTCCCCATCCCTAGTCAGGCAGTTTAGTGCTGGGTGTTGTATGAGCAGGAAATGCAGACCTGTCAGTTCATGTGATAAGGAGCAATTGCTGAGCTCTCCACTTGATATCGAGTAGGACTTTGCTTGGGGACAATATCTCTTCTTCACGTTGAGTTAAACCAGTGTTTGGTAGAAATACGAAGTGCTACCTACTCCTTCCCTATAGACTGTTCCAAGGAAGTTACTCCCTTCTGGTTTTTCCATTCTTCTCACTGTGTATTTGGGGTTTAGTGCTGTATTGTGCAGATCTTAGCTGTCTTTAGACGAGTCACCAGTGAACTGTGCCGCTCCTCTGGTGGCTGAAGGTACAAATACTTCTAATTCTGCTCAGCCTCAGCATTATCACTGTTAGTATTATTCTTTGTGAATAGCAGTGGATTCTGGCATCGAGTAGTCCTCAAATTGCTCTAAACAGCAGAACCTGTTTTTCAGCAGATTCATTTCATGTTTAGTCTAGAAGACAGTGTTTAAAAATATGCAAAATTGATTCTTAAAGCTAACCTGTGAGGGGATAGTATTGCATTGCTTCCTACTTGAAAGATGACACTTAGAAACATTAAGTTTATAAAACTGGTGAGGACTTAAGGAGTTTTTGAAGTTTAGAAGATTTGAGGCTTAGCAAAGAAATCCCATTTCTGCTGGATAGGGAACACCTCTAACTTTCTCTCAGTGTCGTGGTTTAACCCCAGTCAGAAGCCAAGCACCCCACAGACACTCCCTCGCTCCCCATCCCCCTCCCCCTGCTCCAGGTGGGATGGGGAGGAGAATCGGGAAAGAAGGCAGAACTCGTGGGCTGAGATAAGAACAGTTTAATAACTAAAGCAAAATATAAAATTAACAGTATTAATAGTGAAATATACTACTACTACTACTACTAATAATAATAGTAATGAAAAGGAATATAACAAAAAAAAAAGGGGGGGGGGGAAGGGAAAAAAAAACCCAGCGATGCACAATGCAATTGCTCACCACCCGCTGACCGATGCCAGAGCTGCGATCCGCACCTCCCGGCCAACTCCCCCCTGTTTATATACTGGGCATGACGTTCCATGGTATGGAATATCCCTTTGGCTAGTTCAGGTCAGCTGCCCCGGCTCTGCTCCCTCCCAGCTTCTTGCACACCTGCTTGCTGGCAGAACATGGGAAACTGAAAAGTCCTTGGCTTAAGATAAGCGCTACTTAGCAACAACTCAAACATCAGTGTGTTATCAACATCATTCTCACACTAAATCCAAAACACAGCACTGTACGAGCTACTAAGAAGAAAGTTAACTCTGTCCCAGCCGAAACCAGGACACTCAGATACAGCTTCCTTTTTAAGCTTATGAGAAGTGAGAAATACGAGTTTTTTACGTATTTGTAAACCATTAGTTTAAATCAGTATAAGAAGAACCAGAACACTGAAATGAATAAGAAAACCACATAAAAGGACTTAAAATACCTCTCCCCCACGCTCCAGGAGAGACACAGAACACGGCTTTCTTCACTTTCTCTTGTTTTATGGGAACGTGATAAAATAGAATTAGTTTAAATGTTTGTATTTTTTAATTTGTTTTCAATAAATACTTGGTTTTATTGAAATTTTCAGTTGGAGCTTGTCAAATCTGCAGCGAAGGTACATATTTCAGCTCTTTTAATCATGCTGCTTATTTTTGAAGACGAGAAGTTCTGTCATTGCAATGTTTCTATCAGGCAGCATTAATTCTTTTTAAATATTGTTAATTTGTTGTTGCCTTCATTATTACTCATAACTTAAATCCCTCTGACCTGTGACCAAAATTTAAATAACTAATGGAAGTTGCTGAGGAATAGGTTGTTTGACATGCACGCTTCTGCTGAATCCCTAATATCTTCCCCCCACCCTTCAATGTATCTACCTTTAACATTTAATTTAAATGGAAATTGTCCTTCCTTCTGGCAATACTTTTGGAGTCAAAAGAGTATTGCTAAAAGCTCTGCTTACTGGTTAGGAACGAGAACATTTGCTACGAAACAGTAGTTATTTAGCCTGAAGAGAATCTTTAAATATACATTGTGTACTCCTGAAAACAAGGTACCAGAGTGAATGAGAACACAAAATGGCCAAGGCATTTTACTTAACAATTTAGAAGAGCATTATCTGAACCTGTTGATAAAAACTGAAGGATGTCTTTGTGCTGTGGTGTTACCCTATTGTAGGTTAACAGTATTTACCTACATGTAATATGTCAAAACTGTTTTCTATTGCTCTTTTCTTTGTTCTTTGATTACTAATATTCTGTTTCTTTTTTAAAGAGAGCTCATAGCATTCCAGTTGTTACTCTAGCATCTCTTCACTCTCCTCTTCACACCCTTCTCTCATCTGTTCCTGTTTTATTTTGTATCCTGCACAGTGGCTAACTTACCAAAGTTATCAGTTGTGTTCACTTTGCACATCTTTGGAGAGTAGCGACTGATAATGTGTTTTACATGCTGCTGGCTGGTTCACGCTTGGATTGTGTTGCCTGCATGGTAAGGAGTAATCTGAGCTGGAAAATGCTAAGTTAGAGGGAAGGCCCATTGCCTAATATGGAAAACCTTTTAAAAGAGATAAACAGAAAACTGATGTCATCTTTAATGTATCCTTAGAAGATGTCTGAAGACTTCAACATTTTTTTAAGCTGTATTTTGATTAAACCTCCCCATCACAGGAAATGCTGAGGTGGTTCCCCTTTGTTTCACTCCATCAAATAAGAACACCCTCAGGAAAAGTTTGTCTTTGACATCTTTTTCAGAAATGCTTTTATGAACTGTGTTTCAAGCCCGTTCAACAGTTTTAAGTGGTAGAGGAAAAACCAGAGGAAGATGAGTCTAAAGGAAAACCAACAAGGAATGGTACGTGAACGCTATGTGGTTTTCCATTACATGCCATCATTGCAGGCTTGGTACACCCCGTACATGTCACTGTAATTGCTAGTCTGGAGCTGGAAAGAGTTGACTATTTTGATTCCTTAGGCAAATGAAACAGCATGAAAGTGAGGGAAAGTAACACCTTGTTTTTGAAATCAAAGAATTGAGTGGGTTTTGGGTTTGGGGGGGGGGGGGGGTTGGTGGGTTTTGTTTTCTCTGTAGCGGGCTCACAAGGTCACTAGCCAAATGCCCACATTTGGAACAAAACTTTTCTGTTGAAGACAGAGGATACACCTACTTTGCAGGAGCCAACCCTGGCCTAGGACAAGTGACTGTAACCTACAAATAAGCCAGTTTTGCCTCCCAAGACGAGAAGAAAGTGAGTGCTTTCTTTCTGCGGTGTGCTTGCTGAGGTGCAGCAGAAATGTCTTTCTCCTGCAGAAGCAGATGAGCTTGAAAGGTAGAGCTGCTGCATGCACGTTGCAAAACATAGTGCCAGGTGCTCGCAGGGTAGATGATGAACGGGGCAATGGAGTATTGGAGATAACTGTAAGAAGCCCTGGGTAGAGTAATAGTGAGACTCTTACCGTGTCCTGTTGTCTCCATTTTCAGGTGAATGGTAGATTTTCCCCCCGCCCCCCCCCAAATTTGTCTCACAGCTCCACAATTGGAGTAATCCGGATTAGTTGAGGGTCATGCCTGTTTAATACAGCAAAATTATTACTGTACTTCTAGCAAGAAGGCTGTGGGCCATGCTTTCAGGATGTGGAAATTTCTGTTCTAGAGCAGTACTGAAAAACACCTGAGAATCCTAAGGGACAGTGGCTGCTGCCAAAACTAGTCTCAGATGGGCCGATGTGAACCTCATGAAGTTCAACAAGGCCAAGTGCAAGGTCCTGCACCTGGATCAAGGCAATTCCCAGTATCAATACGGACTGGAGGAGGAACAGATTGAGAGCAGCCTTGCCGAGAAGGACTCGGGGGTACTGGGGGATGAAAAAATGGGCATGAGCCGGCAATGTGCACTTGCAGCCCAGAAAGCCATCCATATCCTGGGCTGCATAAAAAGAACTGTGGCCAGCAGGTTGAGGGAGGTGATTCTGCCCCTCTACTCTGCTCTTCGGAGACTCAGCCTGGAGTACTGCGTCCAGCTCTAGGGTCCACAGTACAAGAAGGACATAGACCTGTTGGAGCAGGTCCAGAGGAGGGCCACAAAAATGATCAGAGGGATGGAACACCTCTCCTGTGAAGAAAGGCTGAGAGAGTTGGGGTTGTTCAGCCTGGAGAAGAGAAGGCTCCAGGGAGACTTATTGTGGCCTTTCAGTATATAAAGGGAGCTTATAAGAAAGATGGAGAGAGACTTTGTACCAGGGCCTATAGTAACAGGACAAGGGGTAATGGTTTTAAACTAAAAGAGGGTAGATTTAGACTAGATATAAGGAAGAAATTTTTTATGATGAGGGTGGCGAGACCCTGGAACAGGTTGCCCAGAGAAGTTGTGGATGCCACATCATTAAAAGTGCTCAAGGTCAGGTTGGATGGGGCTTTGAGCAACCAGATCAGTGAAAGATGTCCCTGCCCATGGCCATGGGGGCTGGAACTAGATGATCTTTGAAGGTCCCTTCCAACCCAAATCATTCTGTGATTCTGTGAAAGAAGGATTAAGAAATATCCCTTACCTGGAATAACATGTCTGTTCCTGGTGATCCCTGTTAATGGGAGGTACTGAAAAAAACTGAGGGACCTTGGAGAAAATGAGGTGGTTGAGTGACTGGAAAGCCACTTGCTAGACTGGAGTCTAGTGGGACTGCGTCAGTCTTGCCAAGGGGAAGGTTAAAGAGAGCTGTGATCTGCTTACACAGGGAACAGAAACAGGGTGCTGGTAGGCCTCCAGGGCAAAGGTGTAACAAGATTGCTGGCTGGATGTTGGTGTTAAATTCAGATGGGAGGTGAGGCATGTACTTTTAGTGGTTACTGTGTTTAAAATTTAGGACTTGTCCAGTGTGGGTGAACTTTCCATAACAGGTCACTTTGAATGAATTTGAGCATGTGCGTACATTCAAAACCATAAAAAGAGAAATTAATTTAGGGCAGCCCTATGGTCTCTATTGTACAAGATGCCTGACAAGCTAACTAAGGTAATTTCTCCTGGTCTTTTTGCCTATGAACACTATTATATCTGTCAGTATAGAAAGCAATAGAACAGCAGTAATGATAGCTATTAGGGTAATAATTCTTGATTAGTTAAAACGTCATCCAGCTCTTCCCTTTTAATAAGAGTGTTATTTAGCAGGTGTCATCTTACTTTTTTTGTTTAATTTTGAATTTCTTTACAATTTAATTGTGTTTTTCACTTGTTTTTTATGTACAAAGGAAAACTCAAGCTATTGAATCATGAAGAACAGTGTACATGTGTGGTTGTAATTGTTTATACATACTTTTACTTTTTGTTTTAGTCAAAAGGTTGATATTTTCCAGCTGGCTTCTTGAAATTCCTGTTGTTCAGCAAAGAGCTAATTGCTGAAGGAGATCTGGGTATATGGCCCTTGAATAAATGAGCGGCAATATTTTGTCAGTAATTGGATTTAAATACTTTAATTACTGATTTTTGTTAACATGCTAATAGTGTCAATTATATTCAGATAAAATAGCATTGAGAATAAAGGGGAATTTACTTTCAACTTAGGGAGACATTTGGCAAACAGTAGGTGGGAAAATTCATCACCACAAAGCAGGTATATGCAAATGTAAAGTAACAGTGTGTCAAACACACACCAAATAAATTACGTCTAAGTTCCATGAGATTCCCTAGCAGTGTTCCTGTGCTATAATTTGGGTGGATAGAAGTCATTTATTATAGGGAGTTTTTTTGATTTATCTCTTAAGTTCCTGTGACTCTTCCTTTCCTTTATATTTCTAAGTTGACTAAATGAAGTTGCAACTGGATTCTTGCTGATATTGAATTCCTCTGTCATCTTAAAATGTAATTGCCACTTCAGCTGTATGCCCAGCTGAGAAGATGAAAAATACTACAGATTCATATGAATTTCAGTATCTCTGAATTTCTGGGAGCTTGAAAATGTTGTAGTCCATTTTTCATATGTAGTTCGTAGTTGAACTTCGAAAGAAATTACTTCTTAAATTTTCAGAACAAAAATGCTGCAAGTTGTTCTTCTTCCATGTAAGTTTTACTTTACTTTTTCTGTAATGCAGATGTCCCTTAGGAAGGCAGTTTGCATGCCTTCTGCTGTGAGACCCAGAAAACAAAATGTTAGTTTACTTTAGAAAACAATATTTAAAAGTTGCTTTTTAAATAACTTTTGGAGGCATCTTTTTTGGAAATAGTATACTTAAATAGAATGGTTGAAAACTGAATGTATGAAAATATTCTGTGATACCAGGCATACTTTTTGTTGTTTTCCAAATAGGATTCAATGAAAACAAAATCTTTCTATTTATAAATTGGTTCCTAAATCTTGTCTGAAATGGGCTAGATAGCTTTGACAAGGTATGACATGCATCTTATTGTAATCTGAAACAATCTTTTCACCAGACTTCTTGAATGTATCAGACTTCTAGTTTTTTAAGATGATTGTAATTATTTGCGAATTAATAAAAATAGCTATTACACTGAAAAAAAAAAGAATTGTCCTGTTCTACTTGCATTTATTTATTGACTATGTACTTAAATGTTCAAGACAATGGAGCAGCAGTAATGCTGTCTAGACAATATATTGGTTGTTTTGTCTGTGGTATCATCTGTTGTCAGAGAAAATGTCCTTGTGTGGTAAAGGCTTGAAATTGTATGGCTAGACATTGTAACTCTAAATTTTAAAAATGGTCTCATGTATATGTATTATATATTTCAGCACATAAAATTGCTTTTGCAATTCTGATATTTTAGTTAATCTCTCCCTTGTGATCTTGACTGCTGGAATAAAGAAAATTAATCCATCAGTGTTACGTATCCATCAGTGCTGTGTATTTTGCATCATCTGCCTTAGGTTTGTTCGGCAAGTTTTTTGTTGGATGTACAAAAGCACAAATTATTTTTCAGTATTTCTGGATGTTAACAATATGCTGACTTCACTGAAAATTCAGAAGAGATCTTGAAAACAAACTTTCTTAAATTAAAGTTCTATTTAGCAATTGGTAGGTTTTTTAAAAATTAAGTTTAAACATTTAAATTTGACATATTTGCTCTGCTCTGCTCTGGAAGTTAGAAGCAGCTCCCTCTGGCTGTCAGTCAGGTACCCCCAGCTAGGCTCTGTGCCTACTGCAGGTGGGTTTGGGGAGTTGGGTATTTTTTTGTTTGTTTTTTTTCCACCCAGCATCTTCTTTCATGTGTGCTTTCTGTTGCCTTGCACACAGGGTAGGCAGCTTCCAGCTGAAGTGGAGATTGCTCATGTGAGCAACTGGAAGACAAGGAGGTTGATGATGGGAGTGTGCTTTTTCAGGTGCTTGAACAGCTTTGAGGAAGCCTTGCTCAGGTGTATCAGACTAAAAGTCAGGCTGCTACAGATGCACTTGGAAGATCTCTGTCCAGGTCTTGGCTGTGACACTCACCTCCTGTGGGTTTTCAGAAGCCTTGTCTAGAACAGAAAGTTATGTTTAAATCTGTATCATTATAGTAATAACTATTTTTATTTTCTTGGTTATGATTATTCTGACTTAAACCAGGCAGCATAAAACAATTCAAGTAAAGACATACTTACACTAGAATGCAAATCCTGTGCAGATGTTGCATCAACATAACTACATTAGTTTAAATTAATAAGCTAAGTCACACCTGTAGGACTTTTCCTGTAGCTGAGTCCTTAGTCTCCATCTGACTGTGGACTTTCTGAGCTACAGATTGGTGGAGGTTGGAGCAGTCTGTGCTCATCCTGCTTCTCTCATCTTCCAAGGCATCTCCTGCTGGTTACTCATTCTACAAAGAGACAACCTTATTCGTTGCCAGAATCCATGCCCAGGCCCATGGTGAAGGAAGAGCTCCTGGGTAGAGGCAAAGGCCACTATTGAAGACAGGATACTGAACTAGATCATCTTTGATTAGAGAAGTCTTTAAAATTACAGTAGGCTTGCTTTCTTCCACCTCTAGTCATCTTTCCTGACCACTTACTAGTCTGATTGGAAAAGCCACCTTTTCTTGCTATGCTTGTGTACATCTGGTCAAAGGAAACCTACACTGTCTCAGATAGTGTAGGTGAAACTGATTATAAATAAACACAGTTTTGTGAGTGTGTATTTTGCAGAGCCAACCGCGTGTCATCCATGCCATGATCATTGTCTCCAATATGCTCCTGCAGCCTTTGCCCGTCTTTAAAATGAAAGACCACATCTACAGATTCAGCTGTCCAAATAGAGTGAGTGGGAGGAGATCCTACATGTTTGGTCCAGATAAAAGGAAGCTGTGACTGAGAGGGAAAACTGAGAGTGCTCACATCTCTCCTGACTTTGCCTCACTGATAATCCTTAATTCCACTTTTTTTGTTAGAACTTACTGTTGCAGTAGTTAATTTTTCCTTCAACTTTGTAACCTGGCATCCAATGGGACCTTGCAGTGGGATGGTAGGGCCTGGTGTGGATTGGTATTGAGGTTGTACTGCCTACTGGGGCAGCTCCATCTCCTACCTGTTAGTTCCAACAAGGACAGTAGGTGTTTCTTCAGGAGAGAAGCCTTTATCTGGGACTTATCTGGGATTCACATTGGAGGACTGGAAATCCTCAGTGTCCTTCATAGATAGGATGTCCAAAGTCTGATACATCTGAGCAAGTCTTCCACATCTAAGCCGTTCAAACCTCAGAGGAAGCACACTTCCATCAAACTTCTTGTCTTCCATTCCAAAAAAAAGTCAAGAAATCATGGAAGGACATGAAGGATTGAAGGCCCTTACTCTTTTTTATGCAATTCCTGGTTATCCTAATTTTCCAGGTAGTGTTTTGAGATCTGGCATTCCTTCAGAGCACAGTTGTTGTAGTGAACTTATCAGCCAGGTAACTAGCTCCTCCAGTAGAAGGATTAGTCTCAGTCATTAATTTAACGCAAATTTAAGATTCTCATTCCTGTAAAAAACCATGAACTAGAACAGAAATATGTAGTATTTCCAACAGCTTTTAACTCTGAAATACAAAATGTCCAACTAGAAAAGCAATTTTATACTCATTGTTTTTTCTCTCTTTGTACAGAGTCCTCTGTTTGCTACGCTGGGTTTGCTAGCTGTAGCTTTATTAGCAAACAGTCTGGGGTTTGTTCTGTTTCTATGAAATCAAAAGCATTACCACAGCAGCCCCAGAATTTTTCCTTGAATATGTTTGTATAGTCATGATAAAAGCAGGATTTGGTCTGTAGAAACATTAGGATCAAAAATTTCAGATTGCATTAGTCAGTGATAAACAGGATGTTTCTTTACTGTTAAATATATTTTTAGCGTATAGGTAACCTAAGGTCTAATAGTGCTGTTTTACAGTTATTTTTCTGGGTAGAGCTGCACGAAGATATGTGGTAAACATTGAAATTCTAGTAACTGAAATCCTTGCTTCAGTGTCTTTTTTTTTTTATGCTTCTTCCTTTATCTTCACTTTTTGCTCCTTATTAGATCATTAATTACAAGGTCATGTCAGTTGCACTTTAAATGCATAATGATACAGACTCTCTAAGGTCTCGTTACACTAATATTATTGCTAATTATAAAATTGAATCCAGCAGAACATCATTCTTCAAAATGCCATGGGTTGTTTATGGTAAAATAAGCAAACTGGAATTTGTGACAGCTCATAAAAGATAAATATATCACATGATAAAAACTGCATAATTTTAAAAAATTGCATATACTCTGCAAAGAACACAGGGCAATTCTTTAGTTTATTTTCCTTTACAAACATGGTGGGTTGCTTTGTAGACAAGAAAGCCCACCCATATTTTCATGCCAAAGCAGTGGCCTGTTAAAGATCGACTGAATTAGTTGGATGTTATAGTATTGGCCAAAGGGGTTGTTAGAAATGAGATAATCAGAAAGAGGCTTTCAGTCTATGTCACTTCTAATAAATGAGTTTTCGATACCACCAGCTGAAACCAGCTGTTTGACAGATGCTCTGCATTGTTTACCTAGCGTACAAAAAGCCAGTATAGGTTACGTGTCTCCGGTGATACACGGAGTCAGCTCTGTACTTGTTTGAGGAAATGGTCAGCTGTCAGCTAATGGATCCATTAGTGAACTTTCCACAGAATATCCTGTCTTCATCATTGCATGAAATTTTAATAACTTTAAACCATGACTTTAGTTGAAAGTTGAGGACCTTTTTGTAAGAAATTTGTTTCACATTTGAGAAGTGAAGGTGCTTCTTTTCTTGACAGAATTTTTTTTTTTTTTTTTTGCTAACACTGAGAAGTGAAGGTAGAATAGCAGTGGAAATCTTCAGGTTTTTTTCATCTTTTTATTGGCAATTTGTGAACCTCAAATGAAATTTTTTTTTGTTATGTAGCATGAGGGGGTTGGTTTTTAGTTGGTTTTTTTTGTTTTTAGGCAGGAGGATATTTGCAGTCTTGCTTTATCCTTCTGGAAAGAGATTTGACTTGCTTGTTCTTCTAACTTGACTCTTTCTTCCTAGTGAAAAATGACTTATGTGCTCTTTTTGGCTGTATGAACAATTTCAGTAACAAAAGGAATGGAAAAAGAAATGTTACAACCCGCCCTTCCCCTTAGTGATTTTTCTTTTGCCCTACCTCTTGCATTTAGTTCTTGGATGGTTTTAGTACCTGTTTTAGTCTAGAGGTTGAAAAGAGAACAACTCCCTAGAGTGTCTTTCCCTTTGCAGCACGTCGGAACGGCTATGTGCGGCTGTCGTTCCTGGCCTTACATCATGATGAAGTCTCCAGAAGATATCTGGGGACATGCTATATCGTAACAGAAGTGCAAGATCAGAAGAGTGCCTCCAGTGGGCCCCAAGAGGAAACTCCTCATTTTTCTTGTTTTTTTCTAGCGAATGGGTTTTGTTATCAAATCCATTACAGCGAGTGAAACAAATGTGAGGCTCTCCTAGCTTTTGGTCCTTGGGGTTTCAGAGGCTAACATCTAGCCTTCAAAATCTTGATGCCGATGGGTAGAGTATGGGGGGGCAGTGAATATGGTGTTTAGAGGCATTTGCAGACTGCTTTGCTCTGAGGCAGCTAGCTGTAACAGATTGTCAGTTTATCCACCTGAGTTAAAATCACCTCTTTCAAAGAAAGCTCTAGCATCTTCCTTCACACCAGTAGGAGACCTTTCTTGAAGCACTCCTGAGAACATTGTGTCCCAAGGAACCAATGAGTAGATAACTTCTGTAACTATCAACTGGAAAGAGCAAAGGCGCATTGGATGAACGAGTGGTTCCCTTGTGACACCCACCTCTGGGCTGGATGGACAAGGCTGCAGACACCCCGAGGGAACCGTTTGTCGGTATCCTAGGATATGGTGGCTCTGGAGGAAAAACTCATTTTTCTTGGGCTGGTAGGTCATCCTTCTGAAAGGAAAGCAGAAAAAAAAACCCACAAAGACTTTACTGGCCACAATTCTCAATTGTTGTTGAACAAAGCTTTCCTTGTGATCTGGCACTCTGCTATAAAACCGAGTTGGGAAGATAAGAGGGCAGCATTGACTTTGTTGGAGCTCTGTTGTTCGGCAGAGGGGTTAAGGGTCCTCTGTCATTGTCTGAGGTGTTTGTAGAATATTGAATGACAATGAACTTTTGCCCTTTGTATGAGTTCTCCAAAAAGCCCAGGTCAAGTTAGATGTCACTGAAATCTCATTTGATGAGTACTTCCTGGAGTACTCTCATTCTTCTATTGATTTTTGTGGCCATCCTCCTAACCTTCAGCTGTCCTTCCAGTAATCATTTTGGGCTTCTATTTCTTCTTGAAAACATTCTAACATAGGATTGTTTTCATCTAGAAAGCAGAACAAGACATCTGTGCTTTTAGTCCATGCCTTTCTGAACATGGTTTCCTGATAGACCTCCAGCAAGCTGACTCCTAACCCCCCCACCAAACGCTTGGGCATGCTGATCAGAACCAATAGGAGAGTATTTTTTTCAAAGAAAGAACAAGCTGCTGAAGTTACTCAAGTAGTTTGCTTCAGACACCAGTCTGGTCTAAAATAATGATTTAACTAATGGGAAATCAGTGGCTTGTGAATAACATACCTTGGGCCAGCATTTCTTTGAATAGAGGGACTTCTACAGAGCAAACAGGAACTTCTCATCTGTATCTATTTCTAAAAAGAGTTCAGTGCTTCAGAAAGAGAGCCATGAATTTTATGACAAATGTATTCCTTAATATTTTGTTGCTGGTTAGACAAAGGGTGATAAAAATAGTTGTAAAATTATTTCAGTTACATACATTTTTGATACCAAATGCAGTACCAGAATAATCAAATCCAACCTTGCATACCAGCTGCTCAGGGTTTTTTTTTTCATTATCCAGTAATTTAGTACAAGACTAAACAGTAATAAGTCGTTGGATTTTTCCGCCCATAGGGTGGGCAATCATTTTTCCCTTCCCTACTACTCACTCTTGGTTTTTGTCATCTTCCCTCCCCTCATTCCTCTAATTCCTCCTCATAAATGCATATACAATATTTTATAGTAATTTCCACCTATGTGGAAAACATTTTAAAAGCTAAGGAGTTTGTTTCCTTAATTTTGTTTTGTGGGTATGCAGTTATAAAGGTAGAGCTTTTAAATTTTGTCTGCTTGTTTCTGAATGTCTTTCTCTTTGAAGTGCTGATTGAATCTCTATTGTTAATCTCTTTAACCCCTGAAAGAAGATTACCTTGACGGTGAAGTGGCTGGGGAGGGGAGAAGCAGGGGAGAGGATGACTCTGTTCCTCTAGAATTAATTCAGATCTTCAATAAGGGCTTTTCTTTGTGGCACTCAAGTGTCCCAATGGTAACTCCTTGCTGCTAACCACAGCTTAAGTGGATGAGCACATATGGGTGGCAGCAGTTATAACTGCAGTAGAGGGTAGCCTTGTCACCAGCCTTTTGGTCAAATCAGCAATACCATGGGCAGAATCCAGCAGTTTTACCAGACTTGGTAAATTGTTTTTTTGTTTGTTTGTTTGTTTTTAATCTTGAAGTCTTATCAGCCTGTTACAAGTTAACCAAATGCCAGAAGTAAGGGAGGAAAAATATTTATGATGAACACTTAATCGTACAAATGTCCATACATTTCCCTTTTAATCTACTTTATTAACATAAGTAGTGTGCTGGACTTTTAAATCGTGTGTGATGCTTAACTTTCAGCCAAAGGCAAGGAATCAGTGCTATTAACAAAGACATTTTCGCAAATGTGATTCTTTGATTAGAAGGACTTCTATTCAGTGCTAGTAGAAAACTTTGCAGTTTTTTAAAGAGAATCAAAGAAATAGGCCTCAGAATAAGGCAAGAATTCACAATAGGCAGCCATATGGCTAAAAAAAAGTGGTTCAAATTACAGTGTCTATTTGCAGTGGTAGAGAAATTAAAAGGATGTGATTGGGCGTTTGATTGACTTGTATTGTCAATAACTGGTTTTTCTACTGTAGATTGTAAGGCGTCTTTTGTAAGGTATTTAGACACATTACATTCTTCATGCATGTATTGGAGTCGTTTGCGCACAATTAGTAAGTTGGCAATAATAGTATCAGAAGTAAAAAAGAAATGGATAAGGTGTGCTTTTGTGATGGTTCATTATTCTGTGTAAAACTCTCAGATGAGATTTGTAAAAATGCAGTTATTTGACTTTGTTGCTGCTTGTTTCTGCATCAGTAATTATATTACATTACAAGATTAGGGGCTGAATTGACAGGGTAAATATTCTTAGTCTTTATGAGTAGTAAATTTCATATGGTGTTTCACCAGCTATGGACCACCTTCTTTCCAGGAACTCCAATTCACGGTTCTTGAGGAAATTACAGTATCTTTAATATTGTAATGGTTAGTTATACAGAGGGAATTAGTTTCTCTCAGTGTGACTATATTAAGGCAGTATTTGTTTAGTAAGATTTACTTTGTTCCATATTTCTGTGTCTAATAGTTAACAAGGTAAGAGAACTGAAAAGGAAAAAAATAGTTAGACACAATGGGAAACATTGTGTTTCCCTAATTGTTAAGAGTCCATTAAACTGTTGTTGTAGTTATCAAAAGATGTATGTTTAATGCTTTCAGACTGCTGCTGTTTACTTTTTTTTAACTGATTCATTAGAGAATGTGGAGCAGTTGATTTCCTATTTTTGTGGAGGTTTTTACTTTTGAAGTTAAAGTAGATTTTTAACTTTGTTTCCCCCCAAAGAATACAGGAATTTTCATGCCAGAATAGTGCTGCATCTAATAGAGACTCCTGTTTTCTTCCTGACTTGTATCCCAGCTGGGGTAAGCCAGAAAATGCCTGCTATCAGTTGGCACCACCTGATAAATGGCAGGTGGTGACTTCTTAAGACGCAGTCATTTTAATTGTTGGCGACACGTGTCCTCTCTGATTGCCTCCCTCAGCAGGTAATAGGTGTCCCCCCAGTAAACAGCTCTGGCACAGTCTGCCTGTAGTGGGAGCTGGTGGCAATCCTGGGCCATCAGGGCTATGAATTGTCACCTGTCTGGGTGCAGTTCAGTTTCTAAACCACTATGGATGTTGTAATTACTCTTCTAAATTTTTTTCTAATTCTAGTTAGACTGTAGAGCTTAACCCTATCCTGTGGCTGTGAATATGCCAGGTTTGTTTGTGAGTTGTATTTTGGGGGCTGGGAATGGATGCAAACTTCTCTACATCTTTAAAGACATTAGTTGTAATACCACCAGCAGGTCAGGACCTTACTGCACAGGTGCTTAAAAAAGAAAGCAGGAATGCTCCACTCATTTTCTTCATATAATTGCTTTGGATTTGCTTTGTATAATTGACTCGGGATTTGTCACCTCTGTTTCCGCTTCCACCCTGCTGTAGAAATCTTCAGTGTCTTTTCTTCATCTATTGCCTGACTCCTTCTTTTTTTTTCTTTTTTTCCTTTTTCTTTTTTACCATTTACAGTCCACCAAGGAACTGGGATGAAGAATAATCCAAATGTGCTGTTAGTATGTGTTGTTGTAAGGGAAAATAATTATGTGCTCTCTAGTCTGGGAATGACTTCGATTTTATTCCAGAACACTTTTTCATCAGAGTTTATAAACTGCACATGGGAGCAATTGCTCGGGGTTGTTTTGGGTTTTTAACCAGTAATAAATCAGCATTTTCAGTAACCTTTGCAGTATCTTCTGTGTTAACTATCAAAAGAAGCAACATAGAGATGAACTTATTTTTCCCTCTCATTCTCGCAGAAGCAGCCATGGGGTGCATTAAAAGCAAAGAAGATAAAGGTCCAGCCATGAAATACAGAACTGATAATAATCCAGAACCTGTTATTTCCCACGTCAGCCATTACGGATCAGACTCCAGCCAAGCAACACAGTCACCGTCAATAAAGGGATCAGCAGTTAATTTTAATAGTCATTCCATGACTCCTTTTGGAGGGCCCTCAGGAATGACACCCTTTGGAGGAGCATCATCTTCATTTTCAGCTGTGCCAAGTCCATATCCTAGTACTTTAACAGGTGAGTGTTACATAAAATGATGCTATTATTATTATTAAAGCTTGTTAGTCATATTCAAAAAAATACTATGACCCCTTGCCACACAGAAATAAATTGCAAATTTAAAATAAATTGCCTTTTAGGGATTTCTGATTTTCAGTATCTTTACTGCACAGATAATAATTCAGCCCATATTCACTAGTGACTGGGGCTTGGGGGTTGGGTGTTTTGGCTTTTGTTTGGGGGGGGCGGGTTTAGGATCACAGCACAGAGAAATTTAAGACTTATTAAAGGCAGTAATGGGAATAGTTGATAAAATTGTATAGAAGTTCTAAGCTGTTGAAAGGATGCACATGGGATAATGGTTTTAAACTTTTGGAGAGACATGCAAAATGGAAAACACTTCAAATTCAGGAAACTGATATTTTAAACTGATTTTCAGACTTACTTGATTAGCTGTAAGTTACTTATATTAATGCAACATTGAATCTGTTCATTTATAAAGCTAAACAAGATATGCAGTATATTCTGTGTACTATACTATATGAACAATATGTGTGAAACGAAAGAGCAGAATTCTCATTGTTAGTGGTCATATTAAAACCAAAGTTGAAAATGTAAAAATAGAATTTACAAGGTGCAGAGACCTTGGCTGAGATAAAAGTCTCTGAAGATACAGCATTTTAAAGCAATATGCATATTTAATGTTATAAACCCACCTTTATAACAAATTCTTAAAACTTCATTACATAAACATTGATTTTGTGCACATGGCTAATCTCAGTAGTTCACTTAATTTTGCTGGATATTTTTGAGAGGAAGCTGTAATTCATTCTTTTTTGAGAGAGAAAGGAAAGAGTAATTTATTCTAGAAGCTTTGCACAGACACTTCACAAAACACGGTAGATAATTCCTTATTAGTCTATTTCTAGTTTTCCCACAAACCTCTAATGTTAGCACAATTATAGTGCTTAAATGTTTGCTTCATTACAGTGGCATTTAAAATCTTTCAAACACAAGAAATTTGAGATCCATGAAAACCCACTGTGGCCTTGACATTCAGCAATTCAGAAAATCAAATATGAGTTGTCGGGTAATGATCACCTCGTGTTCCCTTTTTGGGAATTCATTAAAAAACAAATAATTAAAATGAGCATCTATCCTGTCTCAAAATTTTTGAGCCAGCTCTGAATCCTCGTTTTGGATGAACATTTGCAGAAATGAAACAAGGGCAGCATTTCTTTTATTCATTAGCTCCACTAAGGAAAGTTTATCGTGCTTAAACAAATCTTCATCTCCTCCAAGAACCTCTGTGTATTTCTTCTTACTAGATCTGGTCTTTGTTCACGTGGGAATCTCCAGCAGTGTGTGCAGGCACTCCTGGGCATTACCAGACATCAGGGATGTAGGCCCCCCCCCCCAGGTACCACAAATCCTTTGCTGCAGAGACCAGAAGGGATGTTCTCTTGCCTGTCACTGTTCCTGCTGGTAGTTAAGCATGTTAAGTCTTGGACCAGAGTCAACAGGAGAGATTTCTCATGAAAAGAGAGTCTAATATCTCATCAGTGTGGGTTCAGTTATCACCAGGCAAGCTGATTTGGGTGAACGCCCCCATCGTTTTGCGATCAGGTAAAATGATGCTGCATATGTAATTATTCCTCCTCATTTTCTAAAACCAGCCCATCCACAAACAAACACATTTTTGTTTGTTTGTTTGTTTTAAATAAAAATTGCACCAGCAACTGTTTAGTACATTCAGTACCGATTTTCAGATCAATCAAAATTGAGTGTTTTTGTGAACGAGTAAGATGATGGACTTCATCTGCCTGTAAGCTTTTTGTATTTGTGACAAATAAAACACTGAATCACATTCTGTGGCCCTTTGTTTCGCAAGAGAGGAGAATAGATGGGCTTGTCAAACAGGACGTAAGTGTCAGTAGTACTTGTCAGACATCACGGGTGGACTGGATAAGGATGATATGGTTGTCATCGTGGCCTGTAGTGAGGCTGAAAAGAGTTGAGCCATCTTTTATTCCTCTAGAGCAGAAAAGGAGAAGAAATCTGAGTTAGTCACACTGTTCCTGTAGTACACATTCTCAGTCATCAGATACTTTGAATTCATAGAATATTGCTGAAAATCAAAACAGAAAAATGGACCGCTGTTCTTGCCTTCCACGAAGCTGTGTAAGCACTAGTGGTCTGTAATTCTCATGCTGAACAAGAAAGTAAAGTCTTCTTTCCAAAACCAGTCCTAGATTAGAGGATGGGAATACTGACCTAATGAAAGGATAACCTTTAAGGGAAATGTTATGACCACAAATAGCTTGAACAGCTAAACTAGATCACCTTGCAGTGATTCACAAAGAAAACAGCTGCAAGAGACTTCAAAAATCATTTGAGCCGTATCTGTTTGTTTAGAATGTTCTGTGCTGATGCTGTTCTCCTTAAGTATTTTATTATTCTTTGCTGTGAAATAAATAACACTCGTGAATGACAATAAAAAGAGGTTTTATGGTAGCTGAAGTGTTGAAACCAAAACTTTCCAAGGATTATATGTTAGCTTTTCCAATTCTTTCTTTAAAAATAATTAAGAGTACACAAATATTGGTAATTACTGACAATTCTCTTATTGCATGGTTTACATTTGAATCCATTACTTTGACTAGTGCTACACTGTCTAGAGGAATTAATCTCTCTGTTGTTCCCACGTTAGTATCTTTCTAGATGTTGTACAGTTTGTTTCAAAGTTCTTGGAGTCTCCCAGTTTCTTTATATGCAGTTAAAAACTTTTGTGATATTGTGACTTGAGAGTATTGATTTTCTTCATCTGCTGAAGAACTCTCTGGGGATGGTTTATTTCCTTAGCATCTGGTTTCTGTTTGTGTGAATATGGTATGTATCCCCACAATTTTCATGCTCCGTGTAGCAGTTTGTGTCATCAAAATAATGCAGTAACTTAGTAATGTAGGCAAAACTTGGTAGAACTGTGTTGATTTTTAACTTAGATTAGGAACTGTTAACTTCTAGGGAATATTCTAATTCATTTTCAGTTCATAAATCACACTTCAAAAAAACCCCTCAATTACTCTAACCTCCTGTGAGGATTTTTTGTTCTGTTTTTCCTGGAGGAACTGTAAATTCATTTCCAGCTGAGGCCTGCTGAAAGACTGTAATCACAGAAAGACTCTAAATCAAATTAAAATATCTAAGTGATTAGGAGCTCTTACATCAGAAAGTGTACATTACAAAAGAATATTAGATGTAGACAATACCCGTTGCATTATGTGTTCTTTCTAATCACTGTCATGTTAATTGTAAGATGTAAAATTAGATGGGTGGTCTTCCATGTATATCCTGGTACCTATATGTGCATGTTAGAGATGTAATATACGTTTAAAAATAAGTTATTGCTTGGACTACCATTAGGCTTCCTAAATGTCCATTAGACTGTGAAATAGCATTTCTAGAGCTTAAAAAGTCTTTCTGAATTGCCCATCTGCAGTTTTCTATTTTAACTTTCTCCTAGTTATGGTGCATAGTTCTTTATTTTTGCTCATAGCTTGTACATCTTGTATAGCCTGTTCTCCTTTCCCTCTTTCTCTTTTAGCCCAGTTTTATAGATTAGTTCTTTTAAGTATAGAAGAAGTTTTCCTACCGTAAGTATAGGAGCCTCCCTACCATCCGTCTCTCACAGGTGTATCCTGTTTGTGGGACATGTTCAACAACGTGCCCTATACCAGAAGTGGGATGGGGACGCAAATTCCTTAGGTTGGTGGAGTGCAGCTGCTCGTCCTGTGATGTATCTCGGTCCTTGTTGTCCAGCGTAATGCACTGATGGATCATCCTCAGCAAGGGTCTGCTTCACTGATGGGGAGACTTGATGGAATTAAAAAAAATCATTAGTCCTAAAGCAGAGAAATGTCTTTGTCCCCAACAGAATACTTTTATTTCTGGTTCAATTCCTTGAGTAGATCTTGATGTGTAACCTCAGAAAGTTGGGAACACATCGGTTATTTATAGCTGAGTTCAACAGGAAACTACTTCTGTAAAAATTAGTGGCTGATGGTTCACCGTTGTGGTGGTGTAGGATCTTCTAGAATTGCATTTCTTATCAAGAAGCTAGCTTAATAAAGAAGCTAGCTTTTTTTACTGCTGCTGTGTTGTGCAGGTTTCTGTACATAAGTGCTCTAATTATTAATGTACTTCCAGTGATGTATCTAGCTGCCTTTTGTGGTGTGGAAGCATATTTTTAGGGTGTCTGTTTATAGGCTTTCCTCTGTCTTAAGAAATGAGCTGATTATTGATCCAGTTTCCAAAATGAGATGCAACCCAGAGTGTTTAGTAGCTTCCAAATCAAAATTGATGAGTTGTTTCACAGACAAGTCCTTAAATCAAGTGTTGCAACATTACTGCTATATCATATGGGTTTTTTTTTTTCTTTTTCCTAAGGTGGTGTTACTGTATTTGTGGCCTTATATGATTATGAAGCTAGAACTACAGATGACCTTTCATTTAAGAAAGGTGAACGGTTCCAGATAATAAATAACACGTAAGTGTTCTCATTCACAGACTTCATTTGGTTGTTGTTGGGAATAAATAGATCCTCAGCTCTTCTTGAAATCTGTGTATCCTATTTCAGTGAAGAGTAGGTTGATTCCCCCCCCCCCCCCCCGAATGCAATGTTCAACAAGCATGGGGTTAAAATACTGATACTGGTAAGACAATAACCTTCAGGCTGAGGTCAGGGTTTGGGTGTAGATGTAGAACTGTAGTGACTGGGGCAGCCCCAAGCTTCTCCTCAGTTGGCTGGGTGGCATCCTTCCACTCCCTGCCTCAGCGAGGCACAGCTACCCGCTTCGGGGCAGCAGAGGTGGAGACACATACTGTCCCATCCCAGGCTCTGCGCCTGGCAGGTTCTCTCTGACAGGTTTCCGTATCTCACAGGGAGGTGGGCGCAGCCGGCAGCACTGCACTGCTGGAGGCAAGCGCACTGCCTGTAGGCAGGGACATCTTGCTGTGGAAGTGCGTCTAGCTGGCCTCCGCAGTAAATCCATGCTCAGATAGTTTATGAGTAGTTTGATGTTCTAGTTCAATTGCAGCAGCATTACAGTATTAGAGCCTGATTTCTAGAAGTCTGGTGAAAAGTAGATAATCTGTTCATCTTGGAGATTTCTTTACACGCAGCTTTTGGCTGCAGTAATAGTTCTAATTCATACATGTAGCAGTTTTCATTTGTCCAGTTCTCTAATTTTGTTAGCTGACTTCCTGCTTCCTTTATTGCTCACTGTGAGCATACAGGCAGAATGATGTGGGAGAGGCACATGAAGACTAGAGAACTGGGAAGTTTATTTACACATCTCTGCCGTAAAATGTTTTGTTGTAGGTTTGCATTTTGCATATATTGATAAATTCCTTTTACATTTAAAAAAAAAACCCAACCTTAAATCTTTAAAATGCAAAATTCCACTAAGAGGCACTCGTGTTGCTTACAATGAAAAGAAAAATATATTTAGGTGCAGCACGAACTATTTTAGATGCCTTCATACTTAAAATAACACGTTACCTAAATTTAACCTCCCTTTCATATGTGAGGATGTTATAGGTGCTAGGGAATGATGTATTGTTTATATGTGAAAGAGATAACTGATGTTTCATTGCAGGGAGGGAGACTGGTGGGAAGCAAGATCCATTGCTACAGGAAAAACAGGCTACATCCCAAGCAATTATGTAGCTCCTGCAGACTCCATTCAAGCAGAAGAGTAAGACATTGTATCCTGTCAATCTGTTCTTATTATCCATTCTACCCTTTGTGCCCTGTGGTGATACTATTCCTTTAATTCAGTATATGTAACATTTAAGGGTAAACTAGGATAATACTACTAATTAAAGGATAGCAATGCTACTTGGATGATGTCAGAGGTATAATTATTAGTAAGTGTGAGGTGGACACTCATGCAAACGTTTTATGCCTGCTTGCTATATGTAGGGCTAAAGGAAAAAAGGATGGGAGAATGCAATAATGAAGATAAGAATTGAGGGACATGCATTGTATTTCATATAAAGCAAAAATGGATGTTTTTTAGATAAAGAGTTCACACACCATCAACTCTAGGTTTTTATCCTTATTTTTGCTTGCCAAACCCTAATTCAAAATCAGCTGTATCTTTGGTAGCACCTAATCTTACGTTCTAAAAAAACATTTGTGTGGACAGTTATTGCTAATCTATTAATCTGTAACAACTTTTTGGTGACAAAATTGTTGGGCATGCTAAGAACTATGACTTGGGAAAATTGTATTGGCTTGGGTACCAGTACTTCCTACATTTATTTACAAAGATCCGAGAGCACTTACAGAATCACGTAAAGTTACTGCGGGAACTGTGAGTTGGGGTACAGTTTCAGGTTGTCCTTGTTCCAAGGGATTAATTGTATTTGTTGTACTAGAAATGTAAAGCTCTGCTCCGCAGCTCTTGCTTCAATATACGGGCATGGTACTGCCAATAAGCAATTCCCTGATACATGATCTGCACACTTCTGTGTTTGCTACTGCACTTCTGGGAAAAGTGCCCGATTTCCAAGATGTTTCCTGAATCTCAAGCTGAGACTTTAGTATGTTGCTGCTGCTCTCACCTGGCTCTCTGCTATTAAAAAGTGATTGCATCAAAGACGCACTGTTACTTTATGCCCTTGAGTTTCAGCTGCTTTTAAAATTATTGACTTCAGATTTTTTGAAAAAAAAGTAGAGGGGTTTGGTTTTTTTTAAACTATGCAATAGAAGTATATTGTCATTACAGCTGCAGTGGTGGTAAAATGGAAAGGATAGCCCTTTGCAAACTAAGAATGCAGTGTTTCTGCAAAGAAAGTATTGCTCCTAAAGACTGGCAAAACAGGATGATGGGATTTGTCATAGGTTTATGTGATGACTGGAGGTGAGAGTGAGGGGTGATGAGTGAGGAAGCTTTTTTAAACTGACCTATTTTAAAGAACTAGTGCTAATTTTATTAAATATCACAACAGCATTTGGAATAGAGTTCACTTGCTTTAGAGTTCATTTGTTAGCCCTGGGCTTTGATAGCGTTTATCGGTTTTGTGTTGTGATTGCAGTCACAAGCGCAAAAGCAATACACAGCCCTCAGTTGCTAGGATTTTCTTTAAGTGGTCTTTTCTAAGCTGAAGGCATTTATATCACAAACTGCTTGTGATGGGATCCATATTATCCGTGTGCCTTTTGAATGATACCATAATATAAATGTTTAATGCTCATAAAAAGAACAAGTAAACCCTACTGTTATTTTACTGTAATGAAATAAAATAACCCTTTACAATATAGTTTGTAAATTGTTGTAGTAGTCTGGGGAAGAGGCATTTTCATGTGAAGTAATTAACTAGGGTTCAAGTTTGCTTCAATAAGATTATAGGTTACATCCAAATTGTCTCAAGTGTATGTACTCTCATATCCAATTCTAACTTTGCACATCTACTTAGACAGTCAAACTGCAAACACAATAAAAAGTAAGAATAAGTTTCAAATTCCCAAGTGATTGCACAGGCCGTTCTGTTCACAGGCCAACAGAATGATCCCTCCTTACCTATATTTTCCCCCCACAAAATATGTCACCCACAAAACCATTGTTCTGCAGCAGTTTCCAATACTACTTTTCTTCTCCCAACACTCATGAAGCCAGATTTGCTTGATGCTATGATGGTGCCAAACGAAAATGTTTGAAATTTACACTTTGCATCACTTTGTGACTTCTGAGGCACACAATCAAAATAAACTGTAGTTAGAAATAAGTGTTATTCCAAAGTCTGGGGATTCACTGGGAGATGGACCTTAAAATTATCACTGGCTTAGGACAGAGCTGTGTGCAGGCTGTTCATCAGGATGAGCACACTGTGGGAGCATAAAAGAAGAAATTCCTTTTGTGAAAGAACTTAAGGCAAGAAAAAACGCAGGTGTTTTAAAACATCTGCATACTTTTCAGTATCAGAATGATGCAACAAAGACGGAATGTTACTCACAGAGAAGTAAACGATACCTACAATGCGGTTGTTTTTAAATGATCAGTAGAAAAAAGTGCTCCCTCTACTGAGGTAGAGAAGGACGGGAGGCAATAGAAGTTGAAACAGGAGAGGTTCCAGCTGGATATAAGAAGAAACCTTTTTATCCTGAGGACAGCCAGACAGGGGCACAGGTTGCCCAGGTTGGCTGTGCAGGGTCCATCCTTCAAGGTTTTCAAGACTGGAGCGGACAACGCCCTGAGCAACCAGGTCTGATCTCACAGCTGACCCTGCTTGCAGCAGGAGGCTGGACCAGAGACCTCCCAAGGGCCCCTTCCAACCTGAATGAACCTGTGATCCAATGATATTTATGCACACCCACTTCGCATTAAATACTGTTTTCTAACATATAGCCAAAACTTCTTAGAGAAGGTAGTTTCAGCTGCTGCAGTGTTTTGAGTGTGCTACCAAAGTGTGTCATCTGATTCAGCTTGACCTGTGAACTCCTGAACCAGAAGGAGGGTGTTACTTTCAATGTTAAGTACTGTTGATGTCCATTGTTAAACCGTCAGAATAACATAGTATTTGCAGATAGAAGCCTCTCTACATGTATTTTGCAAACAACAGAAATGAGAGTCGTATAGAAATAGGTCATCTTAATCTTCTGATTATATGGATGTCATTACTGTTGTTGATCTGTAACTGCTTTGGGACATTAGTAGTCCAGTCAGTGCTTGAGATTTCTAAATCTTGTATTTGTATGATTACCAAAGCATAGGAAGCTTTTATTTACACATATTTCCTTTAACGTTTTCTAGGTGGTATTTTGGTAAGATGGGCAGGAAGGATGCAGAAAGGCTACTTTTAAACCCTGGGAACCAGCGTGGTATTTTCTTAGTAAGAGAGAGTGAAACCACTAAAGGTATGTATATTTATGTATATCTCTTCTCTCATTCCCCGTGCCACCAAGGTGGACATAATGAGCGTTTTTGTCTATCACATTTTACATATGCGTGTGCACACATATATGTGTATAATGACAGCAGGGGAGATACATTAAGTATGTTTTTAAATTTTTGGTGAAGAACCAAGTATGGCTTGTTTCCTAGGTGCTTACTCCCTTTCCATACGTGACTGGGATGAGGTCAGAGGTGATAATGTGAAACACTACAAAATCAGAAAACTTGACAATGGTGGATACTATATCACAACCAGAGCACAATTTGAATCTCTACAGAAGTTGGTGAAACACTACAGAGGTAAGCCCAAGTTCTAGTGTCCCAATGCTACCTTGTACCTATCATGAGGAAGAAAAACTGCATATGTAGCTTATCTTTAAAATTCACAATTATAAAATTCCTTTTTTATTGCGACAAACAGTAAATGGACTAGTTCTTTTTATCAACATTAGGATGTTACTTTTGTTATAGTCTTACCCCTGCTTAATGACAAAGCTTATTTTTTCCATTTTCCAGAACATGCCGATGGGCTGTGTCATAAGCTAACAACTGTGTGTCCCACTGTGAAACCGCAAACACAGGGACTAGCAAAAGATGCCTGGGAAATTCCTAGAGAATCTTTGAGGCTGGAAGTTAAGTTGGGCCAAGGATGTTTTGGTGAAGTATGGATGGGTAAGAGCTTAATGTGACACCTTTCGGTTGTTCATGTGAATGTCTTAATAGTATTTTCAGTAAATCAGTATTGGGATCTGAAAAGATAATCTGATAAAGAATTGAAGAGAAAAAGTACCAATTATGATCAGTCACATAAAGGTGAAAATAATATTCAATATAGTTCTAATTTATAATTATACTGTTAGCTAACAAAACAGAAGCAAAAAGCAAACAGTTTCAGTAGAAAATCTCTTCGGTATTATAGGGGAGAATAAAATCTGATTTGTTTCTCTAGGAACATGGAATGGAACCACAAAAGTGGCGATCAAGACACTAAAACCTGGTACAATGATGCCAGAAGCTTTCCTGCAGGAGGCTCAGATCATGAAGAAATTACGACATGACAAACTTGTTCCACTATATGCTGTTGTTTCTGAGGAACCAATCTACATTGTCACTGAATTCATGACAAAAGGTGTGTGACACAATAGGTTGAAGTTACTACGTTTAAAAGATTATTTAAGATCCCAGCAACAAATTAAATGTTTAATTAATGTTAGGTTTAAGCTGACTGGAGTGTAAGTGGTAATTTTGATTAAATTAAAATGAGCAACACTTGACCTACTTGAAGCAGTTCTGATTTAGATCGTGGGTGGAGGCATGATGTTTTTTTGCACATCTGTGTCACCCTTGCTAATCTTCCAAGTACAAGATTGGGGGGTTTTCTCTTCATTTTTTCAGCGTGTACTGCCTGTTACATTTAAATTGGATAGTATAGCTGGGAATATTATGATAATACTCCTGCCTGTAGACAGATCGTGCTCACAGCAAAAGAATCAGTTGGGGTTTGGGTTTTTGTAAGTTTTTCTTTTCGAGCAGTGTAATAGTAAATTTTAAAAAGGTTGAGGTTTTTTTTTCCAGACTCCCTCCTTTATCTCTTTGTTTTCAGTCTTTCATCCTTCTTCCCTTCCTCTGTATCATTTCCCCTTCCCCCTGCTGCTGAAACAGAGATTTAGAGATTTAGGCTGAATGTAGAAATAAACATCATAAGCATATTAGTGTTGAGAAGCAGCAGATTTTCAAGTCAATTATTCCAGTTTTATAAAATGCAGGCTTCTGTTCACCTCACAGAGAAATTTTGCTGTCCTGGTAAGAAATAGAAACAATGTTAAAGTCCAAGACAGTGGCTGCTTGTGTTCAGTACTCTGCTACAAATATGGGGAGGGGAGTTTTCCTGTTTGGATGGGGTTTTTAAGCGTTGGATAAGTTTGAAAAGGTAGAAAGGAATAGGAAATATAAAAAGCTCCTTCTGCGTTGTTGTTGTTCCTAAATAACACTAGACAGTCTCTCTGTCAGATCTTAAAGCTGCCATGCAAAATCAGTTTTCATTGTTCAGAAATCAGGTTTTGGCAAGGCAATCAGGAAAAAAAAATGCTTTATAGCATTCTGCCTAAGAAAAAGTAAAGATTAAAGCCGGAACTGGGATGTTACCTTGCAAAAGCAGAAGTAAAGACTTGGAAAAGTAGTTGCATGTTTGTCCGAGTTGTGGATTCAAAATGCCATTGGAAGCCTCTGTTTTCATTTGAAAAAATTCTCACATTTTACCAAAAACCATAAAACCTCTTTGGTGGTTCATACTTGAAAGTTAGTAGAACAGGGTTTTTTCCTTTTCTTTTTCTTTCTCTTTTTACAAGGAAAAGAGGTGGGTAAGAACTGCACAGTACCCAAATTTTTTTCCAATGTGGACAGGTTACTAGAGGTCAGCGTGAAATCTTTGCTCTTCTTCGGTCCTTTGAGCTCATGAACCAAGATGGGAAAAAGTCTGTGCAAACACACACAACAAACAGCAGCAGCAGTGTGGGTCTGGCCTGCCACGCTTTTACTTTCAATGCAAAAATACAGCAAGTGACTAAAACCACATCGGAGGTATCTAATTCACGGCTACAGCCATGAAACCACTGCAAGATCTGCAGTTCAGTGGCTTTTTTCCCACCATTGCCACACTTGTAATTTTGTCATTGTAATTATGACTGTGATGGGACTGATCAGTTACCAGTCTTCACCAGTTTCTTAAGAAAGAGATCATGTTCCTATACCCGTACGGCATAATAACGCCTGTAAGGAAAGCTGTTATGTCAGAGACAAAGTTTTACCACGCGTGTAAAGATTACTGTCTTAAAAGGAGCGCAGGTCCTTGGAACTGATTTCAGATACTACTTATGTTGTAATGTTCTGGACAAGATTGCATTATATAAATGGGAGAAGATAATAGATTGTAAAGAATGGAAGATACTTTTGTTTTCCCCTGTAAGGAAGAAAAAGCAACAAAATAAAAGTAACAAATTTAGAATCATTTCTCTAGTATATAATTGGAGCTGGCAGAAAAATTTAAGTAATGGATAGGAGATTTTTTGTTCTTTAATTATGAATCTCACTGTGGGGAAAAAAGTCCAACTAGGAAGGGCACTGATACCAGGAATACTGGGAAAAATCCTTATGTATTGCCATATAATCATCAAGCGGCAGTCTGTTTTATTAGTGTTCAATTATCTGAATTATTGAAATGGATTCCAAAATACTTGGATAAAACTTGCACTAACTAGTTATCAGGGCAGAGTCAACTAAAGGCGTAGTCTTTGAGTCATGTATTCTGTTAAATGATGGGGTTTCAAACACAAATTTTGGGAGATGAATGTGTAAATCATAATGTCTAGGAAAAAAAAATCTCATTCATGTTTTCAGGTCAAATTAATGTTTTGGGTTTTTTCCTTTTTTCCCCCCAAAATGTGTCATCTTTTACAGGCAGCTTGCTAGACTTCCTTAAAGAAGGAGAAGGGAAATACTTAAAACTCCCACAGCTGGTCGACATGGCTGCTCAGGTACATTGTATAAACCAAGAAAACCGTATTTTGTGCTTAGAGAAGAGATTTAAAACTATATGAGATAGAACTAAACGTAAATATTGAACACTCTGGCTATTGTATGCTGTTCTGTCTTACATCTTCTGTTGTAGGTTTGTAATTTGTCAAAAAGAAACAGTCTAGTTCCCAATTAGCAGATATAGCCAGACACGCTCTAATCAGTGCTGTCACAAGCTCTTGTTATGCTATACTTCCTATACTTATACAATGAGAATGGAGCTAAGATAAAGGGGTACAGCTTAATGCTTGGGAGAAATGTATATAGTCATGAAAAATAATTTTTAATAAAACTTTATTTTTAAGATTGCTGATGGCATGGCTTACATTGAAAGAATGAACTACATCCACAGGGATCTCCGGGCAGCTAACATTCTTGTAGGAGACAATCTTGTGTGTAAAATAGCAGACTTTGGTTTAGCAAGGTTAATAGAGGACAATGAGTACACTGCAAGACAAGGTAAGACCGATTTATTTACTGAGTAAATAAGACCAGTTACCTTCAAATTACTTAAGAACTATTACATGTAGCAGAGTGTGTCTGTGTATTCTGTCCACATGAATAAAGATTATGCATATAAATGTGGTTTCACAGCTATGTTTAGCTGTCCCCCTTGCCTAAGTGCAATTTTCGTAAACTTTAATGTTCAAAATTATCTGGCAGTTTGCTTATGTTTTCAAAAAACATTTTTAGGGCTTTTTTTCGGGTAAAACTTGCTACAGTTTGAAGAGAGCTGAGATTCCAGAGAGGTTGCTCATCAGATTTTGAAGATCATCCCACTTTTTGAAACATATTTAATTAAGAATCCCAGATGTCTTAGCTGCTTCCAAAAATTGTAGCCAGTAGTTGCTGCCCTAGTTTGAAACTGGTTTCCAGTTTGAAATATTAAAATACCAAAACACCTCAAATTTTGTCAACAAAGCAAAATGTAAAAATTTTTTGAGTGCAGTATTCTTTTTAAAATAGTTTGAAGTGTAAGCAAATGATGCATAAGCAAGGGAAGATTGAGTATCTGTCTTTACAATGTTTGTAGGAGCTAAATTTCCAATTAAATGGACCGCTCCAGAAGCAGCATTGTACGGTCGGTTTACAATCAAGTCGGATGTGTGGTCGTTTGGAATTTTACTGACAGAGCTGGTAACAAAGGGGAGAGTGCCATATCCAGGTAAGAGGAAAATTTAATAGATTTTTCTTTTCTTTGTGGTATTGTGTGCATCTGAAGTTACCTTTTGTATTTTTTGCCTTCATTCAGAGCCCGCAGTTGACAAGCAGAGACAAAAGCTTAGTCACGCTTCACTGGTTCCTTTATTCACAAAGCTACTTTGTTTTATTTACAGATTAACTATTATATATTTTTTAAAGTGTTTTAAGATAGTAGCATTTATAAATGTGACGGATAGTTCATTTCAGATTAGTGGGTATCCTTACGTTTTCCTATCTGTCTGTTCCTGAAATTTCTACTTTTGACATTTTCCCAGGCTACTGTGAGCATCAGTAGAGTGAACCTGCTTGGCCAGTTTTTGAAACTAAACATATGTAATGTATTTTGTCAGATATTTTGCTGTGACTGGAATTTGTAAGGCAGTTCTGTTAGGTATAAAATGTCTTTTTGTTGGCCTGATTTCAAATTAAGTGGTCCTTGAATGGAACCTAAGGCAGGCAGAAGGTATTTGTGCTTGAGTCTCCTTTTTGAAAGGACACACCCAAGGCAGTGGGAAAGTATACAAATGAGAAAGCATACAAATGGAAGAAGGACCAGGTATTGAGGAATTACCAGCATAATGAAATAATTTTCAGAAAATGTATTTAATGCAAAATGTAAAAAATCCATTGATTATAAAGTGCGTTCATTAAAGGTTCTGTTATGGTGCATTCACATGCATTGTGGCTGGAGAGGCACTTGAAAAACTTTGGGAAAGTGTTCTTTGCATAATGGTCATTCAGAGCTAAAATGCTTTCCTTTTAGGGATGGTGAATCGGGAAGTTCTGGAACAAGTAGAACGTGGATATAGGATGCCTTGCCCACAAGGCTGCCCAGAGTCTCTCCATGAGTTAATGAAACTGTGTTGGAAGAAGGACCCTGATGAGAGACCAACATTTGAATATATACAGTCTTTCCTGGAGGACTACTTTACTGCTACAGAACCACAGTACCAGCCTGGAGACAATTTATAAGCCAACAGTCAATATACCATGCACAAATCTGCCAAATGTAAAAGACTTGCAAAGAATTCCTGACGTCTATAAGGAATCAAAGGAAAGAAAATCTTCGCTACTTTGCATGCTCTTAATGGCAAACTGGAATTTCATAATGCAGTTGCACAAAACCACTTTTAAAGTGTTATAATTTACCAATGACATGTTTTTATTTTTTTCCTCTTTCCCAACTTATTTTCAGGGTCCAAAGGAAGCTTACTGAAAATACGGGGTAGAAAAATGAGTGTTGGTGTGAACAATAGCAGAAAAAACAATGCTTCAAATCCTTTATTTTCCCAACATTTGATAATCATTCTACTAAAGAGGGAATTGTCTGGAATTAGTGAACTTGGGGTAAGACATTTTTAAAGCAGAAGAACTTTGTGGGACCAAGCAATTCTATTCCAGTTCTGTAAAACTCTGTGTTCAAAACTACATGTGTGTGCCCCCCCCCAAAAAAAAAGATGGTACAACTGTATTTGATATATAGTCTTGATTGTTAAGCTTCCTCTTGCGTGGACTTAATTAGGGTAGGCAGGTTAAAAGAGAAATTGGAACAGTGAGTGATAAACTTGATCTAAATGGTAGACCTCAATAGTGAAATTAGAGAGCATAATGCACTGTGTTAATACTTGTATTAATATAACTGGAAAGTAGCATGAGAGATTTTTCTTTTTCTCTTTCTGCATAGCTAATTAAGAATAATGAAGGTAACTAGAAAATGAGGTAATATTTTATAAAATTGTGTTGATAAAGTATGATGATATTTGAACTTGAAGCTATGTAATACAATCGGGGGGAAAGCCTTTAATCTTTTAAGCTCCAATCCAACAGCGAGCTTTTGTATGGGAAAACTACCTGAACAAAGCTCACCAGGAAAGCAAGACTGAAGCTGGTAAATGGCCACTTTTTAGTTCTTTTTCAGAGACAGGTTTGGTACTGTTGTATGTGGCTTATATGTGTTAGCAAGGGTGGGTGCCGTAAATGCTAGCTGTCACTAGTTCAGGGATTTGATTGCACTTTTGCTTTTCTTGACTATTAAGACACACTTACACACAGTTGCTCTTCCCACTTCTGCCCTTCCTACAGAATTATTTAACTGAAAATAAACACAAGAAAATGTGAAAGTTTAAAAACTAAAGGGATAAAATATATTTAATATTGTCCGAATATAGCGACATTGAAATTTGCTGGCATTCAGCCCAGCTAACACTACATCTAGATTTATTTTCTTTGGCTACTGACATATCAAGCAATAACATCATGTCTTTTACTCAACAATTTGCGTGAGGTTCTTGAATTTCTGATCAAGCTTATGTACTTTCATTTTGAAACACTAAACTATTACTTAGGTACCAGGTTGGAATTCATATTATCATTGTAAAGCTATCCAACAAATGAATTCCAGAAAAGCTGGTAATGTAGTTCTGGTACTAAACTTAACATTCTTCATGGGTTTACACTACATTGAATCCAGCTACCAAACAGATCTTTGTAAGAACAGTGCCATCATTTTTCATTTTCCCTCATCATCGCTCATCACCTATACATCTGTGGTTATCAAATTTTAAAAGGGCTTTATGTAAGAAAAACAAAAATAAAAAAACCACACACACACACACAAAAAAATCAAAAAACCCAAAAAATACAATGGAATTTTAATTTTTCTAAATATTTTAAAATGAATAACACAATCATATGAGTTCATGTATTAATACAGTTATAACAAAAAATGCCAAAAATGACATTGGCATTGTTTGGATTTTTAATTACTGAATGGAACAGTTCATTGTAATAACACTTGTATAGTAAAGGAATAAAACACTAACTTAATGAACGTGTTCATTGTAAATGGTTGTGTATTATAAGACTTCTCCAAAAGAGTTTGTATGTTTATGAAAATGTATTTGTTTCACCTGAAGACCTTGATGTGGTTCTTACCCTAACAGAGTTTAAAATTCACATTCACACTTTTTATATAAATAGTAATAAGTTTAATTATGTAACTAAGTATTTTTATAAAGTATGGCATTGTTGAACTGTTTTGCAGAATTGGTTCAAAATAAATTTCTCCTTGATTGCATCTGCTTATTTGAGGGGGGGGAAGGCGGGAGGGGGACAAAAGCAGAGTAGCCTTCATATTGAGGGGAAAAGGAGGGGAAGAAAACCTTCATGAGTATTGGGTGTGTTTTTGTCCTCTGTAAACTATTTTAATGTACTTTCATACAAGATG
Source organism: Gymnogyps californianus (assembly GCF_018139145.2). NCBI lineage: Eukaryota > Metazoa > Chordata > Aves > Accipitriformes > Cathartidae > Gymnogyps > Gymnogyps californianus. Next base: position 52,632,914 of record NC_059472.1, on the reverse strand, counting down.
CTGAGTTCGTGGTGCATTACTGCTGTGAAAAGGGAGACATTTTCTAGAGCAGTTCAGAAGTCCTTGGCAGGAATGGGCTAGAACAATTCTGTCTGGACTTAAAACTAACCCCTGTGACGGACAGACAGACAGACTTGGGATTCTTGTGAGAGCAAGTCCAACGTAGACTCTCAGCTGGCAGTCGCTGCCACGCTGTTAGGGCAGACACATTTCCTCTCTCTTGCTTTATCTGGTATTAGCAGCCACTGTTGGCTTCTGTGCAATTTTTCAGGGAATTTTATACATTTGTTATTGTGATAGCTGATGTTTTATCTCAACTTCATTGAATGTTACCTGTCTTAATGACCAGTACAACTCAAACTGCAAATCCTGACATGTATATACAGTGCCACTGTAGATTAAGGAGCTAGTACTGTTTGAGTTTCAATAGTAACTAATACAGCACTAAAACCATTCTTCTTACAGAACCTACAAACTGCAAAGTTTACTGTATTTTTTAGTATTTCCTGTAATGTAATTAATGTTTTACTATTTTTATTGACAACAATCATGTAATTTCTGGTAATCTGTACTCTCCCCGTTGTCCATCAGAATGTTGTGATACCCATTCTGCATGCTAGGCCTGCAGATTGTTTCTGTCATGCATTGTTTCAAGCTGTAGTATTTTCAGAATATTTTCATACTATTTTTGAGTAAACTCTCAAACATAAAAATGTGTACGATCCTACAACTTAGATAAAATACATCCCTATTTTAGCATAAAGCATTATGAAAAGAACCTTATGTGTTCTTATCCTTGCAACCACTGAATTGTCATTTCACTAGGCTTGTGAGTAGCTTTTACCACTGAAAAGTAGCCTTGGAAAGGTCTTTTTTTTTTTTTCTTTTTAGGGAAAAAAAAAGGAAGAAAGTCTCCTAGAGTTTGCTGATGGGTAGAAACAAGCTGGGATGCTATCTTACCTTATCATCTACAATACTGTTTATTCTAAAACACATTCTCCACAGCTGGGATGAGTATAAATTAATATAAACAACTAAACTTAATGAGGCCCCACTTTGTTATTTATTTTGATCTGTTCAATCCAATAAACTTCTCAGTTTTTAAGTTTTCTGTGCAGATGCTGTAGATGTTTGTATTTGTGCCAACTTTCCCCCAACACACAAGACTTCGCTTAGAGCTACGCAGTCATGTTGGGTTTAAACCACAGGAGCGCTCACTTAAGCTAAGCAGTACATTGCAAACAGGAGACTCGCATTCTCTCACCTTGCTAAGGAATTTAGGACTAAATGTGAATAACTGATTTGGGCACCATAAGCAGGTCTGGGTGGATAACTGCTAAAGTCCAGAACTGTGATTCATCCAATAGCTATTGTCTTGTGCAGTAGGTACTTGGACTCTGTTTGTGCAAATGCCTGCAAGTGCAGGTGCCTTCATAGCTGTACATCTTGCTCCTACTTCAGCCTGATCCTAATGCAGGAACAAGACTGCCACTGACCTTCCAGGTGCTGCAGGAGGCTGGCAGTCAGTGCAGGGCTGGGAACCCCCTTGATGCACATCTCTGGCAGCCACCTTTTCGAGACAGGGTGGGCAGAGTCAGTAGATGGGAATGGGAGGGTTGTATCTATTTTTGCTATAATGGCCACAAGTGTAAAACCTGGGCTCTGATCAAGAATCCTGGATAGCTGGTGGATCTTATACAGGTGGTTGTCAGCTGTGAGAGACTGTTAGGAGGTTGTTGAGAGTGGAGAGCAGAACCTGCTGCAGGACTTCACCTGCAGCCACAGGCTTAAGCATTTGCTCAAGGACCAGGTTCTTGTTTTTTCTCTGCACTTTTCCCTACTGACACTTACAGGGAGAGTGTTAGCTGGAGAAATATCAACAGCTTCCCTGCTTCTCTCTTAGCATAGGGGAGGGAAAGGGAGAGGGTGAGACGGAAGGATGGAGGTGAGCAGCTGAGGTACTACACTTCCTCACTGGGCAGGGGGAAGCAGGTTGAGGGGTGTGACATAGCCGGTGTCATCTGTTCTCTCTGTCATATTTTGAAAAGGAGATAGAAATGCAGGGGAGCTGAGGAGCATCTGTTCCCTTGTGTGCAGTGGAAATGGAGCAAGGCTAATGCCAAGTGCTGCTTCTGTTCTCTGCGGTGGTTCTGGTCAGCTCACCCTGACTGGTTCCTAGCACAGCCCTTTCATATATAGCTGGGGAGTCCCAAGCATCGTCCTGCTGTCATTTGTAAGACTGAACCTTGATCAGCTCTTAGGAAAAGAAAAATGATACAGAGAGCCTAATCAGAGAGATACTGGTCCCTGGATCCCAAATTGACAGGGATGCTTGCCTCTGAAACTCAGCCCCAGGATGATGGCATTTCAAACACTGGCAAGTAGCTTAGAATTTCTTTCCTAGTGGATGTATGTGGATGTAGGATTTTGTGTTAGGTTTCCCTCCTCTCTGTGTGCATACGGCATCAGAGTTCAGGCATTACCCATGGGACTCATGTTCTTTATTGGTCTTACTCTTCAAGCTTATTTTCTTTGTTTGTTCTGCACGCAAACATGTGCTTCTTGTAGGTAGCACATTGTTTGGGTTTTTTTTTTAACATTCTTTTTCAATTTAAAGGCATATTTTTTGTCAAATTGTAATAAACACTGTTGTTGGGGGATCAAAGTATTCATAGCACTGTGTACTTTTACAGAACATTGTGCATCTCCTCTTAGTATTTCATTTACTTTAAGTGAGTAGAAACACGTGTTGGCCATTGTGTTGCTTTTGATTTGTTGTTCTTAAAGGACAGAAGACAGTTACCTAGTTAAACTCAGCAGGGTCCGAGGAACAGACTGGAAATTTAAAAGGGAAACCTGAGTACAATCACTCTTGATGAATCAGTTATGTACCAACACTGAAGCTGACGGCTGTGAAAGCATTCCTTTTTTTATCAAAAAGCTACTCCCAGTAGGAGCACTTCACCCCTCTCCTTTGTGCCCTGGTGCTAGATTATTGAGTCTCTAGCTGAGGCTACTGATAAATACATCCTGGGAAATGGATAGATCTGTGCATTTTACATTTGGCCCTGAAAATCCATCCCAAGCATGCTAACAACTCACTTTTTTCCTGGACCTCAACAGGTGCTAGCTGCTGCATTCACCATTCATTCAATACCCCCACATTTATTCACATTTGGGGCAGCCTTCCAGGGGCTCCGTGGCTGATGATCCTTCTCTCGGCTTCAGTGTTTGGAAGCACCAGGGTTGTATTTGCTGGGTAAGGAAGCACTTCTGCACTTTCAAAAACAAAAAAGGATAAATCTCAGTTCAGCATGACTCCTATGATAAAAGTGCCACAAATAAGGAGAACATCTAATCATTTGACTGCTTCATCATGAAAATAGTGAGGATGGCTCCCTGCTCCTCCAGCAACTGTGGAATACGCCACACGGAGATGCTCAAGGTGTGTTGTCGAAGAGCGAACGACCATGCTAGATTGCAGCCCCTGCTCAGTCCGGGCAAGGAGGCCAAGTCTGTGGTTCTGCCCTTCTGAAGAGTTCCCAAGAAAAGGCAAGAGTCTTGGCTCACATTTCTAAGAGTGGAAGCTGGTGACTAGATGACTTACATCCCTTACATCCTCTACCCACCTTCCTCTCCTCTCAGTTCTAGCCTAGGTGCTCGCTCTTCACCACAACTGACCGGCTTTTATTTCTCCATCATGTGGCTGTGCAGTAATAGCATGAACACATATGAGAATTCACAGAATTAAAGATTAGAAGCGTTTAGCAGCCTTATGTACCACCTTTTTTTTTTTTCTTTTTTTTTTTTTTTTAAACGGAAAGTGCCTGGCAAATTGAGCAGCCTTATTAGAGCAAGGTCAGATCCGTATCACTTCCACTGGAGTTTTGATTTCATTCTATATTACCCTCTTCACTTCTGGAATGGCTCTGTCTTTCAAATTGGCTTATGACTAGCGTAAATGTATATTCTTTCCTTTGTGCTAAAAGACTGCAAGTACAATAGAAATAGTTTCCATATTTACATTTTAATTTAGTGTTATTTGTTAAGGTGACTGCATCAAAATCTGTGCATTTAATCTTCTTGCCACCTTTATCAAAGGACTACCATTTGCAAGGGGAGATTTTTTCCCACATGAAACTGAAGTTCAATCAATAGCTTCAGTGGGTTTAAGGTTATGGTAAGTAGATTACTAATAGGCTAAATATAATCTCTGGCGCCACTGTCACTAGAACAGCCCCAGCCTTTTCAGACTGCTCCTAAGTGTTTTGAAGAGCAAGTGTGTGTATACTTAGCAATAGATAGGCCCCCTGAGTTCAATAGATCATTAAAGTAAGAAGGAATGACCCTCTCTGCAGCTTGGGGATGACAAATGGCATTCAGGAAGATAGTGGGATACATCCGCTTTGACAGGCCAGCCTGCCTTGTGCAAATGCTCTTGATTTATCGACAAAAGAGCACAACCCTCATTTGTTCTTTGTCCCAAGACAGACACTGTTATGCCAGGCAATAGGCAGAAATCTACTGATATGCAGCATCTCTCTTCAGGGTTTCCAAGGCATCTGCCATCTTACCCAACAACACTTATTACCTAATATAAAGCATTTCTCACTCTCAAAACACTTCACAAATGAGATCAGTTTCATTACCTCTGGATGTCAAATTAAGGCAAGGGGAGAAGAGGTATTTTGACTTACCCAGGATCAAGTTGAAAACCATGACCGAGCAGCAGAATCTAGCGTTTGGTCTACTGGGAATTTCCTTTCAGATGGGCAGCTTTTAGCATCGCCTACCAACCTGGACTCCTGGTCTTGAGCTTGGAGAGGTGATTTCCTAAGAAAAGCCTGCAGTAATTTCCCATTATGCCCCACAAGGGACACCTGAGCTACTCCAAAAAAATGGAAAAACCTGGGTGAAGCCTGTGGGCCCCACACAGCAATTTGGCTGCCACAAAGCTGGTGTATCAATCATTAGGTGCAGACCGCATGGAGCTTGAGCTGGGAAACCCTGCCAGCCCCTGGCATGCTCAGCCTGGGGCTAGACCAGGTGGCCCCGGGGTGCAGCTAGCCACCACACAGACAGCCCACGTGTGGGTAAGCGCTTGACGTCGGCCTCTGAGGATGGCAGTGACTGTCAGCGGCATCCGCCTTCCCAGCTCGCTGGGCTGCCACATTTCAGACACCATGGTACGCGTGGCCAGGCGGGCAGGAGGCTTTTGTTAGGCAAAGCAGTTTGTTACAACAGGACGCGGCTGCGATGGTGTTCTATGAGCAGCGCCCAGTGAGCACATGCACGAGCTCCTCTGCGGTTCTCATTGCTTCCTTCTCATACCAGATGTAACTTCCATACGTAATTGGTTTGCAGCAGTGCTTTAGAAGGGCTTTCTAGTGCCCTTTCAGCCAGTCGGTGCCCTAAACCATAGAATGAGCAATTCCTTCTTTGCCACTCAAGTCTGGTGTTTCACTGACACTGTTGAATAGGTCAAAACGCTCTAAGCAATCAGCTGAACACCCACAAAACCTGTGACTTGATGATACCATGCCTTTTCCTCCTTCAATCTACCTTTGCAATTGTTTGTTACAGAAACATCTACATTTTTTTTAAAATCACTTAGCAATCAGACAAGTACGTACTCAGTTATTTTAAGCTTCTTTAAGGATAAACCATTATCTTCAGTCAGCCTAAGATTGGAGTCTATCACCTGGTCTGTTATAATATAAGATGCTGAACACTCTTCTGTTGTCATGAGTGAAATGTGCTTGGTACCACCTGCCTAGATACATAAATGACCTCAGCCACTGTAGTACATAATTCATCACATCCAAGGAAAGTGGGATGGGGTGTTCTTCCCACAGTGCAGGTAGGAACAGTCTCAGAGGAACTGAGACATAGGCAAGTAAAGTGTCTTAGCCAGAATCACACAAAAAGGTTCTTACAAAACTGAGGTTCAGACACGGGCTTCTCAGATCTCAAGCAAATACCCTGAACAGGGGAGACCTCACAGAATTGGACTCATGGTCTCATATTTCTTAAGACTCTCCTTATTCCATGCTGCTAAAGAAAATGATGGTTGGCACGAGGCTTCATACTGTGCCTGTCCTTTCTCTGGCACTCTGCAGTTTGCTAGACGTGATTTGCATGTGGTTTACCCTAACAAAAACCCTTGCTGGGAATATATGTTGACATTGAGTAGTGGTATGTGGGACTGGAAAAAAACAGAATTCAGCCTCAGCCCTGAGTCTTGGGGACTTGAAACAGCTGGACCACAACTGCCATTATCTCGCTGCCAGAAACAGAATGCCTTATGAGGAAATGAGAACTTGAACGTGACTGCAAGTACCAAAACAACTCTGGGAGATGCAGCAGTTGCTTGAAAGGCATGGTATGTAAAGGCTCACTCATTTATAGGAATGCTGTTTTCCTCAGAGGACATGTGATCTGATGGCCTCTGTCTCTTTAACAATGTTCTGGGCTGCCGGTCTAGGGTGGCTGTTTTCTTCCTCTGTGGAGTGGGAGGTGATACAGGAGCAACTCTTCATCTTGAAAGCCCTTTGTAATTATTAATTTTTTTGAGGAAAGGATCAGCATCTGGAAACAGGCAAGTATAAGATGAAACATAGCCATGCAACTAAATTGACAGAGGCCACCCAGATCTGGGTGCAAAGTGAATGGTTCCATGGTGATACTGCAAATTCATAGAATGTCGGAAAAGGTTTCTTCTCAAAGTATCAGCTGAGGAAAGGGCCCACAGTCATTCTGTTACAGGCATTTGGCTGTAATGAGGCAGTAAATTCTGCTATGCTTTGCAGTCATATGTGCTGTCAGGGCTTTCTTTATTCACATGGTCAACAGAGACATAGGAGAAATTGTCAACAACTTCGGAGGCTTCTACAGAGAGCTCACCAGCGACAGGCAACTCTGCTGGATAAGACACATTGGGGGTCCTGTTGTGAAAAGGATACTAACAAACATAGAATTTGTGCGTTTTCACAAAATATTTCCATTTTTATTCTTGGAAATTCGGAACATATCTCAGGCTAAGGCAAGCCAGGGTGAAGGTGACCACTCAGAGAGTTCCAGGTGGGTATTTGATGCAAGTCGCACATTTCAGCATCTACTTATTTTGTAGTTTTTAACCAATACAGATTCCTTCTTTTGTCCAGTATCAGTGACTTTTCCCCTTGCTGTGCTGTCAACAGTGCTGCCTTTTAAACTCTGGTGAACAAAATATCATTTAACAGAAACTGAGACATCGGTGAGTATCAAACCACTGTGGATGACACTGGTGGATATACATTTGTTTGGTCAACAGATTGGACCAGAGGAGGGTTCTGTGTACTTGGCCATTGCTGCTGTCCTGAATGTTCTGTGGGCCAAGCGAGAGGGAAAGGCAATGCTCATGGGATCTCAGTATAAGAATGCTCATTAATTCAGAGAGATTCCCTTCTCCTGGTTGCCCTCATTTGCACATCTGGTCTTCATTTTGCAGTAATTTCTACATATGTTTAGCTTTAAAATATCAAATAAAGTACAGGCATCACTGAGTTCTTGGAGACTCTGCACATCCCTAATTTTTGCAGGATGGAAAATTGTAGCAACTGCACAGGGCTTAGTGGTGGAATTGGTCAGAACATTTCATTTTGTTGGAGCTCTGGCATTTCTAAAAGAAAATATTTTTACCTAGCCCTGCTTATCAGACGTTTCTCTGTATGCCCTTCTCTTGATTTCATCTTTCTTACTTGGAGATTTTAATCTGAGATTTTAATCTTTTAGCCACTTCCCTGCTGAATATGCTGTTGATCTGAGAGCCAAATCTTGTATACTTAGCATGTTACTGTATATTAAAAATAACCTATTTAGGCAGTGATGTGACCAGCCATAAAGGCTGTGTGGTTAGAAGGGGAAATTACTGAACAAAATATATTGTCTGCTCAAAAATACTGACAGAGAAAGGCCTGTGTGCTTGTTTTGGCTGGGGTAGTGTTCATTTTCTTCATAGTAGCTGGTATGGGGCTATGATTTGGATTTGTGCTGGAAACAGTGTTGATAACACAGGGATGTTTTAGTTACTGCTGAGCAGTGCTTACACAGAGTCAAGGCCTTTTCTGCTTCTCACACCACCCCACCAGCGAGCAGGCTGGGGGTGCACAAGACGCTGAGAGGGGACACAGCCAGGACAGCTGACCCCAAATGACCAACGGGATATTCCATACCATATGGCATCATGCTCAGCATATAAAGCTGGGGGAAGAAGAAGGAAGGGGGGGACGTTCAGAGTGATGGCATTTGTCTTCCCAAGTAACCGTTACACGTGATGGAGCCCTGCTTTCCTGGCGATGGCTGAACACCTGCCTGCCGATGGGAAGTGGTGAATGAATTCCTTGTTTTGCTTTGCTTGCATGTGTGGCTTTTGCTTTACCTATTAAATTGCCTTTATCTCAACCCACAAGTTTTCTCACTTTTACTCCTCCGATTCTCTGCCCCATCCCACCAGGGGGGAGTGAATGAGTGGCTGTGTGGTGCTTAGTTGCTGGCTGGGGTTAAACCACAACAGCCTGCCAGCCTGGAACTGCGGACCTGGGGACTAGCCCTGTGAACCATAAAAAAACATCCTTGAAAAGTGCAGCTGGCCTCTTTGAAGTGCAGCTGGGGTACCTAGAAACCGGAGACATCCACAGATACCACCGACAAGCGCAAAACAAGGGACTGTAATGGCAATTTATTGTCTGAGAAGGTGGAAAACAGTCTGAAAAAATAGAATTGCTCTGAAGGAACAGAAAACAGCATCATCTATTGGCTGTTACAGGTGAAAAATAGAAATTAGCAGCATCTATTGGCTCCTTAATGTCCTACCCCCTCTTATGTCTCTGTGATATAAAAAGGACTTAATTTTTATCCAAAATGGAGCCCCTCTCTTTCTGAGAACTTCCTGGTTGAATCCCACACGAACTTTCTATGAGCGCTTGGGTTCTCCCCAGGGACGCCTGGCTGAAATCAGAGTCTGTGATGTGGATCATTTTGGAAGTGGGACTCTGCCTGCTGTCTTATTGGCTTGGTCTGTCCTCCCCTCTTTTGGGGATGGTTGGTCCTCCTCTGGGATCTGTTTGTTCCCCCCTTTTGAGGGGCTGGGTTTGGGTCCTTCTGAAATCTGTCTAATTCACTTAATATCGATATTATATATATTCATATATGTAACCTATCATAAATATATCTGCTGTTATATTGTTGATAAGTTTGCTTCATTAATGATAAGCTGTAGTAATCTGTAACAGTATATAGCTACTTGGCTGCTGCTGTTATTGGTTGTAGTACAATACTGATTGATGCTATTATTGATTGATATTATACTATTGATTGATACTATATTATTGATTGCGGAGAGTAATCCGTAATAGCTTGATACATATTCATTCATATTCATTTTGTTAATCATAAGTATGTTTGCTAGTGGCGATTCTTGTGGTAGTATACTTGCTTGTGGTGATTTTTGCGGTATTTGTGGTAATCTGTAATAAAGTAGAGAAATTTAGAGGATAAAGCTTCCATGCCTTTGTGTATTACAGAATCCTACAAGCCCACGGTCATGATCTCTCCACACCTGTAGGCCAGGTAACCCTTTAGGTTGTGACAGTCAGAAATTGGCCTTTTGCTCTGTGAGCTTAAAACCCTTGGTATGGTGGAGTCTTAGTCCAGAACTAGCACTTCAGGCCCCTGCAGGAGGACAAATAATACCTGGTACAATGTTGCTGTGGCCATATTCTGACAGGCACAGTTGGACATGCTTGCTGTTTGCAGACCTTTTGATTTAAGAGGACAGAAACAGCAAAAAGCTGTAGCTAGCACTGACTGGAGTCGCCGCTGTGCACGCTCAGGTACCATGTGGCTTGGGACACGCCACTGCATTACCCTGACTGTAGAGCTTGCAGGGGAGAGTGGGCTTGAGTCCCACCGGCTCAGGCCTGCGACCGTCCACTCTTTTCTTCACTTCTGCTCTGTTGGATCGAGCCTTCACGTATCATTGCTTGTGAAAGCAACCAGCAACCTTCAGCTTGCTAAAGTCAAAGAGCATAACACAGCCCAAAAAAGAGGCTCATCGAAAAATTCACAGAGGGACATCTTATATGTTGAAAGGGTAGTTTGTATGATGATGATTTCCAGCAAGGGAGGGGGCCGGAGGGAAGATCATCATTTCAGATAGGCAGTATAAGGTGCTTTTTTTTTTCTTTTTTAATAATCACCCCACCAATATTGCTTCCATAATGAAACCAGATTAAGAAGGACGCTCAATCCTTAATGATTTTCAGGGGAAAGTGTCGAATGTTCTTGCTTGGGTTTGAGAACCACATTGCTTTGGTGTCAGTAATTAATTTTGTGTGCCAAATGTAAACATACTTGCACTTCATTGACACTTCCTCATAAAGAAAAAAGCATCTGTGTGTTATCTCTTTTATGGCATCCATGTGGTTCCAGTTATTTAATTTGTTTTGTTTTCTAGTTTATGTGGAAGCTACTAGTCGACATGGTAAGGAAATCTTGTTATATTTCCAGTCTAAAGGCAACCGGGCCCTATTGTTTTTAACTGTATTAGAAGAGTACATGTTTTAGTTGGTGTCCAAACTAAAAAGGTCCTGCAGCTCATTTCAGACAGAAGCTGTTTCCCTGGCGGTGGGTGTTACTTTCTGCTCAGAGATGTCCTTCCCTCCCAACATACCCTCTTCATGTGTCTACCCTCATGCAGAGATGCAAACTAGCCCCTCTTCTCCGGAAGCTGTACAGCTTGTCTTGTCCGGCTCTACCATCATAGCTGGCAGTGGTAACTGATGTCTACTGCTAACAGGAAGCTGTGCACTTAAAGATTGTGCTTTAATCTGTAGGTCTTTGTTTATGATTTGGCCAAGGAGCTGCTTTTCTTTAAGTCTGGATAATTGGGGGTTTGTTTTATTTTTTTTAATTGCTGGGGGCTTTTTCCCAAAAATAACTCCTTACTGAAAACTAAAAACTCGGTAATTGAACTGTATATGCTACCATTGTCTGCTAGCAAACGCTTGGGCCTCGTGTTGATCTGTTTGCTGAAGTGATCAGTCATTTGGGGGGAATTCTGTTCAGTATTAAGATCTAAACAAGCCTGTTCTAAAATAACCTGTTTTTTCCTTTCCTGAGAGCAGGAGGTGTGACAACAGGGCTGCTTCTCTGTTAATTTGACAGCTGAAAAGTGTGACTTGGCTTTCCTGTTTAATTTTTTACTCCTGCTTGGATAGAGTTTAAAAGGAAGCTGAAAAGGGCTTATTATCAACTACTCACAGCCATGAAATTAGGCACACACACGTTTGGCAGTGCAACACAGGCTGATGAGGTGGTTGGGGGGGGAAGGTTTAGAATACCTGCTGTCACAACTCCTTGCTTGCTTCAGAGAAATAGGGAAAAGATTGACAGCCATTCCTCAAGCGACTAGCACTGCTTAATCTTTTTTCATCATACTGTTTTATTATGCTATGCTTTTTTATGGTATATGTCATCCTTGAATCAAGATGCCAAACAATTGCTATTCTGCATGGATTTCAGATATGTTACTGATGTGCTAACAGATGAAGAAGCTTATGGTAAGTCACCTTTCCTTCAAAGCTGGACTTTGGTACCCTCCATCTTCCTAATCCTTGAGTCGTCTCATCAGTTTTGGTGGGAGTAGCTCACTCAGGAATACACCACCAGCCTGTGAGACTAAGACAGGCTGGAGGGACAACCACAGTGATGAAATCTGGAGGGAGAGGAGAAGTTATTGTTCAGTGTAATTTGATATTTATGCTTGTTCCCCTCCAGAACTACTCCAAAATGGCCTGCTTGGGAAAAAGGAAAGGGGTGAACTTAAACAGATCTGTACCTGATGAAAGCCATTACTCTGCATCTCTTAGAGAATGGGAAGGGGACTGTGTGAGATGAAGCCTGTTGTTTGCTAGCATCTTCTCACATGTTCCAGGAGCGCAAAGTCAGACATTCGGTTTGTGCTACATTGGTGACTTCTTGCCATATAAATCTTTGTGTTGGGTTAGCAAGGAGATTGTGCTGTTCTCAGCTTCTTCCAAGGATTTATCTGGTTTGCAGTTCTCTTGCAATGAAATAGCTAGGGAGCAGAGGGAAGGGCTTATTCAGCAAAATTGATCTATTTGATTAAAATTATGGCTTTCAAGGAAAAAAAGAAGTCAAAACACCTCCAATCTTTCAGTTTCCCCAAAGAACATTCTTTGATGCACTATTTAAAAAAATAATCCTCTGTTGACTAAAACACAGCCTGACTTGAAACCATCCTCATCTGCTTCAGAACAGCAAATGTTGAAGCATGGATATCTGACTTACACAACATCCTGTGCCTGGCTGGGCTACTCAGACCAACAATTAAAACAGGTTTGAATGTTCGATCTTATAATAGTAAGATTTTAAATGGTATGTGAAGTGGGGAAATGCTAACAGATGATGATCAATTCTCACTGCTTGCTCCTGAACACTTAGAAGTTTTGCTGGACTGAGTAAAAATGTAACATTGCAGATCCATTTTGGGAGGTAAAAAGCAGGCCCAATGCCATTTAAGTAATTTTTGCAGTAAGGCAGAGTGTTACAGTCCTGTCTATGATCAGGATATACCCAAGGAATATAAGTGTTCAGAACAAGGTATTAAGGTGGAAGTGGAAGTCTCTATATTGGTATATTGTGTGTAACAGCGAGTTTGCATGGGTGCAGCTGTGTTGGTTTAAGCAAGGATCTTATGCACATAGGGATACTCAGGAGAGTGATATGAATTAACCAAAAGTGTGATCATTAAGAGTGTTAATGAAAACACATAAAACCTGTGCTTGGATAGCTATGTTCAGAGCACAGTGCCCTTAACCTGCAGTAACTTCATAGATGAGAAATGGGGATGTCTCCTTCACAGACAACATGAACCTCAAAAGTTTGATAATTGCTGATTTCTTCTAGAACTTCTGGTTGCCTTGGCTTTGAGGGATATTCTGAAACTGTCAGCAGCAGAGGACCCTTAGCTTCCTTTGTAAAGCAGCATCCTTATTGCCAGAGAGACTTGCATGTGCTTGGCTTTCTGTGAAATATTGTGAAAGCTTTGGACAGTTTATTGGTGTCCGATTTAGTTACTACAGCTGGGATTTATCTTCTGGGAAATATACGCCGTGTTGCCGAGTCATGGGATGTTCATACCTGGATTAGAAAAATTTATCGTATGTTACAGTTAGCTGGGTTGAGGAGTTTGGTTCAGTTGGATGTTATTCATATATCTGATCTCATTTTCTGATGGTTTTCTGCTACCTCCTAGGAAGACATAAAAAGCTTATTCTTATTCTGAAAATGTGTAAATTAATATTATTCTAGATGCAGTGTGGTAGAGTTATTTGGAGATGTATAATTGATGTAACTTTGCTTGCAGTTACGCACATAGGCCTTGAGAGAAGGTTGGACAACATATAGTAAACACTTGTATTGAGTGTTATTCTTCTGTGTTTTATGCTTTGAACAGATGGACTAGACCTAGTCTAACTCTTCCAGGTCTATGATATGGGCAGTGATGACTTTGCTTCTGTACCTCTCTCAGACACTTCCCCCTTCTACTACTGCATAATGCTGCATTGCAGGAATACAGTAATGATATGGCAAAGCTGAGGGCTGATCACAAATGAAGATAAACATGTTTCCATTGATTTATGAAAAGAACATTGCTGTTTTATTTTCAGAGTAGGATGAAGCTTACTCACAAGGGAAGAGAACTAATAAGAAAGTTTTTTTCTGTAAGACAGTGATGCTGAAATTGTAAATTCTGGTTTATGGATTCTGGTTTACTGCTGCATTAATCATTCAGAAGTGATCTATATCTTGTTCCAAATATGCATCTAGGTTCAAAGTAAAGGTGGGTGCAGATCTGCAGGATGATATTTGCAGATGCAGATTTATACAAGAAACGATTGGCCCAGACAAATTAATAGTGAATATCACTTTTTACTACTATACTATGTTATTTTCTATTTAAAACCATTAGATGAAATATCTCTCATTATATACATTTCTTGACAAATATTTTTTTCTTCCTTCTTCAAATCCTGAATAATGATGGCAACAAATGTTGATATATATCAACAAAGAGCAGTATTGGACATGACCAAAGTAGAGGTATTACTAAGAATTTTACCCTGTATTTCTGTGCCAGAACTTCCATTCAAGTCTGCGGAGGAACCCCACTTCCAGGATTGTCTTCTAGAAGATTTAAAGTGCCTTTTATATCCAAGGAGGCTTCCAGAGGAAAGCCTTTTAATATTTTTTCACCAATGTTTGGCCAAAAATAAACTGGAAAAGAAATTTTTCAAACTAAAATATTTGAATGAAAAGGAATAATTAGATGGAAGTCACACATTTTGATTTGGAAATGTTACCCTGTTAACTGCTATGGGCTGGATTCTTTGCCCCATGTGTTCCCTGACACGCCACAGCTCCCGACCTACTCTGGGTGCTGCAGTGCAGCCCAGAGCTTTCACGGGATGCCATATATCATGAAATGCTGAACCAGGAACTCTGTGAATACAGGATGGCAAGGACCTGAAGAGCCTGCAGAGGAACTGTGGCGTCATTTTCAGATGCCTCACTTTTTGCAGGGAGAAAAATTCTCCCTTGTGTGGGAGAGAAGTGCTGCTTGAGAAATTCATTTAAACTACTGCATTTTTTTGTCAAGAAGCTCTTCTGCTGAAAATTTCAGGCAGCCATGTCCATGTTTTAGGGTGCTTTACTCAAGTATATGCTGCCAAGATACACTCATTCCCACAGAAGACTCTGCTCTACTTCCTACAGCTCCTGATCTGCTTGGTTCAAACCCAGTCTGGATATTGCTACAGTCATTGCAACTCAATATAAGTGTGGCCAAAAGCACAATACGGACAGAATGGCAATTCCAGCTTTTCATTTCCTTTCTACTTCCTGAATTTCTACGATTGCATATCAATTTTGCAGCTCTTTTTATGAGAGTTTGACAGAAAAAAGTCAATAGAATCCTTCAGTGTATTTGATTCTTATTTTCCTTATCCCCAGATGCTGGATGCAAACCAACAATGGGAAATAAAGGAAGCAATAGAGTGGGTCACTAAACCAGCTGAGTTTAAACCCTTGTGGATTAAGGAGCCAACATTTCCAGATGAGGATATGCATGTCCAGATGGAACATGCAACCATTTCAAAGGTTAGAGAGTTAATTTTTTTTATTACAGTAATAATACAGTGACTCGAGTCAGTACTGTAGTGTAATATTGATACTGTTCCTTCACATATTCAGAGTTCAGGTTGAACTAGTTATTCAGAGTACCGTTAAATCTATTTGCTACAGGACCTTGACACACATTCTGCACCTGTATTCCCTTAAGTTTAAAGAAATAGTTTGTTTCTAAAAAAAATACGTAAAAGGACTGTAATGCCTGCATGAGGAAGGCAGCCAACATTTAGTATGAAATGTGAATGAACTTCTTTTTAAAATGTGTGGTTTCCGGTGAAATTGGAAGTTCGGTTCAGAATTTGTGCTCCCAACATGCTATACTCAGCAGCACCATTAAAACCCCAGATGTACAGTATGTGCATTTCTTTACTGCTCCGCACACTCTGCTATATAATTCTTTACATTGCTTGTGCAGCAGAGAAAGCAGGAAAAAAAAAATCAATAAAAAGTTTTATAACATGTGTTACATTTTCTATAAAATTAGTAGAAAACAGTATGCTGAATCAATTGTTATTCTATCCTTTACGCTACTGAGTAACTCCATTGGGAATTAAAAAACAGAAGCAAGTCTTGAATGTTTGTTATTTCCTTGCAGGCTTTAGCACTGCTAGGAATTGGTGTGGCAACCAGAGAACATGTGAGTATATGTATAAGTGCTTGGGGCTTTTTCCTAATTACTACTTGTTTAATGCAACTACTGCATAATGTTTGGAGTTGGTGCCAAAACTCCTTTGCATTTCTCACTAAAGTTAAATACTACAGCTTGGTTACAGCAGAAAATTACTTGGTATCTATTTCAGCTATTCCCTACCACGGTTGCCTCCCTTCACCTTATCTCCCTGGTTCATTCTTCCCACACATAATTTCTGTGAACAACCTGGAAATATCTGATTTTTTCATTATTATTACTAGAGTAACTGCTAAAATTTCATATTCTCAAACAGTGAGAAATATGAAAGAACGCATCCATGATCGTGATTGCCCACATGAAAGGTAGAGAAGCAAGGTACAAAGAGTAAGTGCATTCTGCTCCGTGGAGCACACTGCAGCTCCATGAGACAACTTGGATAACATCTGTGCAGAACAATGTAGGCTGGACAATGTGGTCTGTAGAGAGGTGCAGGGCTGCTGAAGCTGACATCCCCTGTAGCCCAAGGATAATTATCACAGCTCCCATTTTGCTCTGTGGGTTTGGTGCTTAAGTGAGTGTTTTGCTCAGCACAGCAGCGCATGTGTAGACATGACCTTGCAGTGGCTATATGACGGAGTGGTTTTTCGAGTGGAGAGGTTCCTGGCTCCTCTTCTTGTATCAACTGTATTTGTGCTGCACTAACTCAACTGTAAAGGTCAAAATCCCAGAAAATCATGCTGTTAGCAAGCTGTAGTTCATCCTCTCAGTGGCACCAGGGGCACTGTCAGGGGTGCAGGGAGGGCTGGGGAGCCTGAAGCCGATAGCATGGCTGGCAGGGCAGGTCTGGAAGAGGCAGCCAGGGTCAACTGAGAAGGTTGCCAGATGAGGTCATGGTGAGGAGACAGCCAGGGTCTGGCCCAGTGACAAGGACCAGGGTCAGACACAGCCCAGTGACTGCCAGCCTGTCCACGGTGATGAAGTTGGACCCAGGTCGAGCTTGGCCGTCAGCCTGCGGTTCAGGGACCGGATCAGTGAGGTCCATGGCTTGGTACAGCTGCAACGTGACAGGAGATGGTCACACCTAGGGGTAGCTCAGGCGGGGACTGGGGGCCATGGCCTGGGCTGAGATGGGTCCCGAGGGCAGGCGTGAGGGGGGAGGCCTGCAGTGAGGCTGGACAGGGCCAGCAAGGCCACTCCTGATGGCAGCTCCTCCCCAGAGGGATGTGTCCTCCCACCCAACAGAGATCTGGGCTCAGATGGGACTTGCTGAAGAGTGATTTAATTGCTGCAGGGTGTAGGGGGCATTTCAGGGGACACAGAGCCAGGGCAGGGACAGGGAAATGGGAAAGGGACATGGCAGGGGGGATTGGAGCCAGGTGGGGGGCTCAGGCAGACCCTGAGTAGCCCAGGGCTTGGCAGGCTTATGGGGGGGACGACAAAGGGGGGATTCTCAGACAGCCCCTGAAGAGCCCCGAAGCCCCCTGTGAGGGGTTCACTCAGAAGCTTGGGTTTGGGCAGGGGCCGATGCTGTGGGAGGGTCAGAGCCAGGAGCCAGGCCAGGTTTGTAGGGCAAGGCCTTGTGCAGCCATGGGCCTGGCTCTGCGGTGCTGGCTTAGGCCTTGAGACAGCCTGAGATAACTGGCAGGGTGCCAACAGGGGCCAGCTGCTCCCGGGGGACCGGGAGCTGTGGGGGGTCTCCATGGGGGCAGCAGGGCAGAGGCCTCCCAGCCAGGACCATCCCACCTCCAGTCAGGAGCGGGGTCGGTAGGAGGCAGTGGGGTAGCCCCAGCCCCAAGCACTGGGCACCTCCCTGGGGACAAGGATGGGGATGGGCTGAGGCCAGGCCAGGCCAGCAGTGTGTGAGTGGGCTTCAGGATCAGGGCTGGTGAGGAGAACCAAGGTCAGACACAGCCCAGGATGTGTCCGGACAGGGCCATGGCAGACCAGGGCCGTGGTCACGAGGCCAGGCCGGGATATCGGTCCATGGGCAGACGTGTCCACAGCTGTACCGCAGCTGGAAGGAGGTACACCTGCAATGCCGCCCAGGCAGAAACTAAGGCCCATGGGCAGAGGGTGTGGGCCCCAGGTGAGACTGGTCAGGGTGAGGCCTGTCAGTGCACTCAGTGCCCTGTCTGGCCTTAGGAGGAATTTGGCCAGTATATATGCAGCTATTTTTATGAGGCTGAAACCTTTCCTTTCCCCCAGGGAAACTCATTGCTAGCATTAGTAGTAAGTCACTGCCATCAGCTATATTTAAATACTTTTCACATTAAATATTTGTAATGAGTCCAAAGACCAGAACTAATTCCCGGATATATCATAAATAGCGAGGTGTCAATAGACAGGCTGGTACCTTTTAGAATACCAGTCTCCAACCTAAAGTAGATTGTTTTTTATTGCACCCATCATTTTGCCAAGTCTTGACTCCAAATCTACAGAGCCAAACAATGTGAATTAACAAATTCTCGGTTCTCTGCAGCAACTGGAGACAACAGTGACTGCATTAGCATAGTTTCTCTGCTGCCAGTTTCTCATGCCAAGCCCTGCTATCAACATACTTCATTGTGCTTCTCGCTCTCAGCTGTTGTCTACCAGTAGATAGGACACAATTTGGGGAGGGGGGTTCATTTTATAATGAACATCTATTAGGATGAGTTTGAATTACGCATTAGTATAGCCTTGCTTTACAAAGTAAAGGCCAGTCCTGAATACTGGCTTTACTTGATGGTTTATATAACCTTTTTCTTCTTTTCACCGTAACATCTGAGAACCGCATAAGCATTTAATGTATTTATCCACAGAATTCCCCTGTGAATAAGGGGAGTACTATTATCCATACTACAAACACGGGAAATTAATGTGAGGCCTGAACTCACTGAGCAACTTAGCCAAGCTCCAGACAGGAAATCTATAGCACATCTAGAAATTGAATCCTGACTCTTAACCAAGTGTATCTTGTCTACAAGAACATCTCTCATCTGGCTGGATTGATCTCCAGAAGAAGGAATGTTCTCCTACAGCAGAATCACTGCTATATTCACTCTAGCTGTCTCAAAATGGGAATAGCTGCTCATTCACATGGGCAAGCACATCCCAAAGCTGTGCAGTGCTGAGCATGCTGAAGTGGGGCTAAGACAGTCCAGTCCCCAGTGTTCCCCAAGTCCCTGCCTGGGGACATGGCTGGGTGACCAGAGGGGGGTGAGTCGGCTCCTAAAGGAGCTAAATCCTAAAAAGATTTTGAGGCAGTCTGTGAGGCAGTTATCTGGCAGAGCTGCCCGAACAGTTCATGCAAGCATTACATAATGGTTTCACTACAAACTCGGCTGCCTTTGCGTAGGTTAAGCCCCCGTCCTTATCCTGGAATGGAAGAGCCATTTTCACTTGGCATTTTCGCTTCACTTTCACTTATGCGGTTTAACATCCAGTTAAGGGGCAGTAATTTCCAAACTCATTCCAGGATGACTATGCCCTTTGGCACACAGTGATTTTTTTTTTCAGTGTACCTCAGTTCATTGTGTCAGGTGTAGTTCTCTTAACATTACAGGTATAAGCTGATTATTTTTAATATTGTCAACATCCTTGAACTTCACTTCATCCAAATTCTCATGTGATCTCTCATTTAAATGGAGTAATTAAAACAATTTGGATTTATTGAGACACACAGGAGGGACACTGTACAAATGTTTTTATATGAGTTGCCAGCAGCTCTCGTAATATGTTAATTTGGGAGACTTCAGGTCTTAACTTTTTTTTTTTTGCCTTACACTGCCACAACAGAGTGATATTTAAACAGCTTCTACAAGCTAAGGCCCTGAGTTATCTCCAAATTAACAGCTGCAGGCTGGGAAGTGTGAATGAAAACTTGTCTGTGCTGCTGATGGCCAAAAAGTTCCAGAGTAAGGCTCTGCAAAATGCAGCGGCAATGAAAAAATCTTTCTCTCCCCACCCTCCCAGCTAGTCTGATTAGTTTCTTCAGCTGTCATGCTTGTGATTTTTGAGCATAAGCTTGCATGCACTGCTGTAATTTTCTTTGTTGCATGTCATGCTGTAGGGCTGCACCAAAGGGCTTTCGATGTCTTGGTATTGGGCACTGTCTTTCTCTAGTATGGACTTGGGGGTCTCTGTGAATTAGTCCAGCACTTGGTAATATTTGACTATATCCCCTATCTGAAAGCCTTGAAAGCAGGTTAGTTATACAAAATACTCCAGTAGCAGTTGACTATGGTGATCGTTCTTTTTTTTCTTAAAAAAGATGTTGCTACATGGTGGTCACAGCATGCATTTGTCTTGTTACCCTACAAGACCACCTGCCTGTGGGCTACAAAGTGTGGATTAAACTTCAAGCAGGTGAAAGGGAACAGTTTGTAGTTTTGATAAAGGTACTTGAAACCTGGGCCGCATTCCATATTCAGACACTTCACAGATGCCAGTCACTATGGTGGCAAACTCACCAAGTCAGACTAATTAACAGACTATTGATTTTGATGGCTGATCAGGTAGGTGTTTGTCTCAAAATTCAGACACAGTTCCTTCTTTTCTGACCCCTCATCTATCATGACCAGATAGCTAATATTCTTTCTGGGATTGCAGTAAGGCCAATTTTGCAACGTATCATAACATGTCAGAAATAATGTGGGTTAGGAAAGCTTGTCAAAGAAGGCAGAACATAGAGGGAGTTGGTATTTGAGCAGAGTGGTAAGAAATTTCTTTGCTGTCTCCAAGTTGATTGAATTGCCCTTGGAAAGCGGGGAAATGACAAAAGGATGCATTCGGAGGAGGAATGGCAGAAGCAAGGAAACTCTTCAAGGCCAAATTGTGAGGCAGAATGAGTGTAGCAGTCAGCAGGGCAAATGGCACGGACTCAGAAATGCTATGGATATGCAGAGCTGCCAAGGAACTGACTTCTAATGCCACCTGTACAGCTCTTAAGTCATCAGCTGGGGAGTGTGAGGGACAGGGAGCTGCTGGGATGGCTTATTCATCAAACGCCCCCTTCTCTCAGTAGGCCTATGGGTTCCTTTCATAGCTTCCCAAAAGGATCTAACAAATGTCCCGTGTTTTGTCTAAGATACTGCTCTGAATATAGCCTGCAGTCATACTAGTCATCTTTGCAGCCGTGAACAGGCTTCATATTCTGCAAATCAAAATTCCTTGAGTACCTCCTGTTTAAGTCTATATATTCAAATTCTTTGAATATTCATATTTTTTGCTTGAAATCATCTCATACCTATTAATTTAAAATATGTGTATTTTCACTTTTATTCACATTAAAGTCTGCTGTGTAAAGTCTGCTTTTTACATCTTTCTGATCTTTTGAGCAGCATAAACCTTCTTGGACTTCAAGGCACAAGCTTCATTTCAACAACTGCTATTGGTAGTAAATTATGCTGATAAAGGGGAACAGTGAAGTTTTAGTTAATTCCTATACTGAAAAGCAGTAGCTCTTCCAGAGCTACATATATTGGTCTGTTTAAGCATGCTATGCATGTCCATACACCTATGTGAGAATATACCATTTGTCATGTTTCATAAAGGTAATACTTAAAAGGGTTTTTTTAATTTTCCTTCTGATGGGACTAACTCCTCTTGAATTTATGAAAGGAAGTAAATGATTCCTATTCTAAATTCTTCTCTTGGCTGGGTATTCCCGTCCTGGTTAACTTCACTGAGATTGCTAATTCCCAGTAGTCAAGCCCTGAGGCCAACATTTTGTTTCAAATCCTCTCTGGCTACACTTGCTAAAATACCCTGCAGATTCCACCTCATCTGATGTGTTAGATAAAGTGGTTTCCAGCAAAAGGAACTGAACTTGCTAAATGTAGGCAGAACTGTTAAGTGAATTTGCAACCTAAACTGTTTTCTTGTACTTTAGAGGACTGTAAATACACTCGAGAACCTTTAACTTATAAAAGTATGCACATGGTAAGAAGGTGCTGACAACCTACAGCTGGGAGGTATCATTAATGCAGATGACACCTGGAATATCTGAACTAGGTGACTTTAAAATATAAGACTAGTAGAGCTGAGATGAAATTAATTAGAAGGAGCATGTGACATGGCTTTCAGGTGTAGTAACAAGAATACTGCTGTTACCTGTGAGTTCAGTAAATTGAAAGAAGGTAAGAAAGACCCAAGTGTGTTTAACTACAGGTTGGCTACTGAGTGTCCATTTAATGCAGCCTCAGAAAAAAGATAGGTTTGCTCCTTCCATGTATCAGGTTTCTCATATGATCTCAGCTGAAATAATAGCACGTAGCCTGATCGGCTCTGTTCAAGAAACATGGACTACAGTAGCTACTGAGGAGAACTTTTCTAATAAGCAGTGGCCTATTTACATTTGATTACTTACAAAAGGTAATGACGTCCTTTTTCTGCAATTTTGTTGTGTTGGGCTAAACATCAGGAAAAGAGAACTACTTATTTTTTGAGCACATGACATGGCACTACAAAAAATTTAGTCTGAAGATCAGTGATCAGTATAATGAAGATCAGTATAATGAGATTTGCAAATAATTTTGATGCAAAATATGCTTTTCAAAGTTCTGATCAGTTTGGGTTAAGAAAGATGCAGCGGTCCTCATGCAGGCCCCTGAATGAATGGAATCAAAGCACAGTGTTTATTAAATTCTTAGAATTATCTCAAATTGTACAATTTTACAATGATATTTACCAGTTTACTGACTTTAAAAATTAATCAAAAAATTACTGTGCATTTCTCCATGTGTTCAAATATGTATTGAATATGCCATGTCTGAATATTAACCGTAGATCTATTAACAACTGAATTCCTGAAGAGGAATTTTGTATGGACTGAAGTTACTGCAGAAGTTGCAATGATAAGGAGAGATGAAAGCTGGATTCTGCTAAGATTTAATTAATAAGCTCCAATCCTACAAATACTACTATGTCTAACTTTTACTGCTCCAGGCTGCAAAATTAGTCCATATGTTTGTGGGATCCGGTTTTAAATGATGACAGATTATTACTATCTGGTAACCTCTGTTTAACTACAGCTCTGTTTGATTTATATCGAAGTCATCATTCATGTAGGGCTGGGGAATAAAAAAAAGTGCTGATACAGAGATGTTATGCAGAGATTGCATTTCAGACAAGGCTCCATTAAGGTCTTTTGTCTTCCTGCTGGTTCATCTATGAAGACCATGGGAAGTTTGAGTTAGTTTTTCCTTGCTAGATCTCACCCTCCAAGATCCTAAAGTAAAACAGAATTTACCTTTGCTTTCCAACTCTTATTTACTACTAACTATAAACAAACATACTAAAATTAAATATGCATCATCCCTTCCAGAAGATTTTTTTTTAAAAAAGCTTTATTAAACATATACTCTTTAGAACATATTTAAGGACTTCTACAGCCTTGAGGAATGCTCTGTCACACATAAAAGTTCTTATTTTCAGTACTAAATAAAGCATGTAAGCAAGTGCTACTCACACATAGTAACTGAATGGTAACAGAAGTGGCCACTGGTAACTGAAACAACATGTAGAAAACTCCCTCACTAACAACTTAAAACTGGGTTAGCATCTGCATAGTACAGCAGGAATAAATAATCATCTGTTCTGTGCGACTACAGTTTAGTACTGAAGCCACCACTGGTCTACTAGTATCTGTTTCTTTTTTAATAATAAAGTATGTATCTTTTGAAGTATATAAAAACCCCATAACTTTAAGTACAGAGAAAGCTAAGTAGCTTAGGTACATTTCCACATTAATAGAAGCTGGTTTATAGCATTAGACAGCCATCTCCATCTTAATAGGTGGATGAGGATTATAATCTTCAAGCTGAAAGTCTTCTGCCTTAAAGTCACTGATGTCTTCAACCTTACGAAGAATTCTGAGTTTGGGGAAAGGTCTTGGATCCCTCTGAAGCTGAAATAAAAGCAAGCTTATTGAATAAAGCTAATTCTTGAAGGTGGAGATTTTGTGTTATAAATTAGATCTCATTAATCTCAATTCAGATTACACTATGTAGTTTTTCCCTCCTCCCCTACTCAAAAAAAAAAAAAAGTTATAATACAGTTAGGTGGAATCTACTTTAGTATTTTGATAGGGAGCAGTAGCATAATTTTAAAGTGGATTCCCTGATCATCCAAATGCACTGCTACCATTTTCAGTTTGCAGAGCAATTCTGGTGGTTACAGATTAGATTCCTTCCAGAGGAAACTAAACTGGAAATTCTGACCCAGATGTGCATCAAATGTGCTGCAGTTTCTCACAGGAACATTTGGGTCTGAACCAATAAGTAGTTCTCTGGACGGTTTTGAACCATACAAATAGTGAGGACATTCAGTCCGAGCTAAGTCTAATCAAATAAAATTCTGATTTGCTCCTACTGCAAAAAATTACTTCCTGAAGAAAACATAGCCTTATTCAGCCAAATAGTAACACTGATTAACTCTGTTAATTGGTAAGTTATCGTTTTCTGATATACTACAAAGACATTTTATTTCATGTTTATCTGTATTAGGCAGAATGGTTTTCTAAGGTTTTGGAAGGATGAAGTCCAAAGTAGGACTACAGATTCTGGACCTCTAACTTGCTTCTAGAATAGTACACTGATGTACATTTAAATCATGTTTGTATTGTATTTCTGTTTGCGACCTGACTTGAACAGAGGTTAAGGTACTACAATCATTAGGGTAGAAATGAGAAGAAAAGCCACAAAAATTAATATTTGCAAAAGGATATTTATAATACTAAGATAACTTTGTATTGGATAAGCATTGTGGAAGATAAAAGGATACAAGAATACAGAATAAGTACTTACTTGAACTTTTAGAGGTTCCACATGATTCAGATATATGTGAGCATCTCCTAATGTGTGTATGAACTCTCCAGGCTGAAGAGAAAGGAGAATACATGTGGTTTTCAAATAGTCAGGTTTCAAGAAAGCAAAACATTACAATGCTTACAGTATTGATTTTTAGCATCTTGCATCTAGTGTGGAATTGCAGCTTCTGTACTGGATTGGATTATCAAGACATCCTTGCAAGCTTTGAAGGAGATTGTCTTCCCAGACTAATGCATAATTAATGAAAAATATAATGAAATTTCCACTAGCTTACCAAAAAATTTATCTTTTAAATCCTGCTAAGATAATAGCTTCGGTAAATGAACACAGCACTACCGATCTGCTCACCAAGATGGAAACAGATGGGGCAGTGACATCCAGCTTTCCCCCTCCACTTCTAACAAGCAGGACTTGCCAAAGCTTGTTAGCCTTAGCCACTACTGAACAATGTAGTTTGTGGCAGTGGAGGTGTCGGTCACAGGCTAAACCCCAAAGCACTTATCAAGCATCCAGATGGGTTTAGCAAGCTTGCAAGTTCTGTGACTTAGCAGCCCCTGAGCAATCTAATTTAACTTAGGTAACTTTTATTGGCTATTTGACTGGCCTCTGACCAATGTAGATCAGCCCTCAAATATATTATGCTAAAAACCACCAAAGCTGTGAAAGGAAGTGGCTGAGAGGCAACAGCTGCTTTACGGACATAATGTTAAACTTCACTTTTTCTAGTACCTTGGCCGAATTTCTTAAGTATGTCTGCAATTGCTGTGAAGTCCGATTCTTCCCTGCTTCCCTATTTTAAGTTCCCCTTCATGTTGCTGGTAGCAGGAGGATCAGGCCCAAATGGCCTTGCAAGTATAATTTTTTACATGCTCTAAAGAAAAGGGGGTTTCATTTGTACAAGATTGTGGTGCATTTAAATTACTCTGCCAAATTACAAAATACAGCTCCGGAGTAAGGGCAGTAGCTATTTGAGCACATACTACCGCTGTACATAATCATCTACAGTAGGAAATGAAAATACCCAGCTGAAATTATAGCTGGAAGTTAGGTGGGCAGAATATCCAAATTGGAACCTTGACAGCAACCACTGAGCTACTGTTTGCTTCCAATAAAAAACACATGCTACAAAATTTAATCACTTGTATGTTATTATCCCGTAAGGACAAGTGCTCAGTTCAGATTTCTAAGAAGTAGACTAGTGGAACAGGTCAGTTTTGACATGTTCAGTTCAAAAGACCTGGAGGATCTTCTGTCTGTTTGACCTGAATTTAAGAGTTCGTACATTGCTGATCCTAACTGCCCATACAGACCAGAGACAATTCACATTAAATTCACAGGGCCCTTTCTTACACATATTTCAGCAAGATTTTGAACAGTACAGTCATTCCAGTTTTTCTTGGACATGACATGAAGAGTCTTTTAGTCCCTCACTTCTCAGACAAGATTAAGTAAAAAGATTAAATAGCCTACCTTTAGCCCTGTGACATGGGCAATCATGTATGTGAGCAGTGAATAGCTGGCAATATTGAAAGGCACTCCTAGTCCCATATCTCCAGACCTCTGATAGAGTTGGCAAGACAATTCGCCATTTAGAACATAGAACTGGCAAAGGGCATGGCATGGAGGCAAAGCCATCAGAGAAATATCTAGGAATTGCAGTACAGGAAAGGGGGGGGGGGAAATCGTAACAGCATTAGTGTATTATAAATGCAGAAGATGCAAAACCTGAAGAAGCATTTAATTAGATACAGTAGAGAGCAAAAATCCAACTGCACTACCATTCTGTTGCTTTTTCTCTTGTTTAAAAGCACCTGCTGCCTAAGCAATTAAGTCTGGGTCATGACAAGCTGTCTCCTGGGCTGTACGACCAGAAAAGTCATAAACAGATATTCCACAGAACAGATTTATGCCATAATGCTGCACAGCAGTTTAGTTTTACCGACCTTGGTGAGACAGCTGATTTCCCTAAAGGAAGACATTAAGAGTAAAATTAAGTATGTACCCTAAAGCAACTTCCAACTGCTTTATCTTACTCTCTTCCCATTGCAATGTGCCTTTACTGCTTGTTGAGATACAAAAGTAATGATCAATAAAAAAACAATAATCAGAAAACAAAAGATCTTTTGAGTGTTTATCTACACTTAAAAGTGCAGATAGTGCAATTACAGCTTGGTAAGGAAAACTTTAACCAGGTATCTCCTGATATCTGAGAATGTTTAACCTTAAAAGTAACAGCAATAGCATGTGGCATCCCCTTTCAGAAACACGAGTGGAAAATGCTGGGTGATTTTTTTTGTGCACAGATCTACTGCTGCTGAATTTAAACATTCTCTGGCACTAGCTCTTATTTAGAAGTAGCCCTACAGGGTGAACAGATATCTAGACAACCTATGTTCAAAGAGATGATTACAATACAAATAGTATTTTTGTTCTCTAGTTTTAAGGTTTTTGTTAAGTTTACAATTTATTATATGGCTAAAAAACAGACACACTGCTGTGGTATACTCTTTTTTGGTTTTGTTTTTTTAACCTTTTTAAAATAAGAATTGCAGTCTTTGAACAGAGACTGTATGTCAAAGACACTGGTAGCCAGGTATATGCGTCACTTTAACCTGGAGAGAAAAACTTTGAAGTAATGGTTCAAAATTTTTGAGGTCTGAACATGAGAATTAAGTAGAAAGATAATCAAGCATATAACCCCTGGCCATTTTTACTGCATTCCTGGTAGCTTTATAAATAAGCAAGGACACCAAATGGAACTGACTGTTGACAAAGGATTAGAACATAGTTTAGCATACAGCAAGATAATGTGCAACTGCATTCACTTAAAGTCTGCTCTTCAATACCTTTGGGATTCCAAGCACACATAATGATTCTTCTGTCATCTGGATTGGTTTTGATCGTTTCAATCACTTTTTGCAACTGATCAACTCCTTGGTTGGAGTAATCTGAAGAAAGATACCAAATAAGGTCTAAGCCAGATGATAGATTCAAGTCATGATTTTTTTTTAAAGCCCAGCCCATATCCCACTGAAAAGTGATACCCAAATTACAACCTCTGAAGATTTTATTGTAACTTTGAAAGTTATTAAATGTATCAGTTTGCACCCTCCAAATGTAGGCTATTCTTGGTCTTCCTTAGGGTGCTCTAAGGCTTGTGAAATTCTCATGATGGTATTTTCGTATATCCCCCCATCTCTTTTGTGTGCTTTGAGTACCTTTAGCACCCACTGAAATAGGACCATTCCTATTTAGAACACCTTATTCCAAGCCTGCACAACTAGACATTTTTTAAGACCAAATAAGAAGTCTACATAAACACTACATCCCAGGAAACAAAAGTTGCAACACAAAAAAATTAATTAGACAAAGCATGTTACTTTATCATTCATGATGACTTGTTACCTCAATAGGACAAAAGCTGTACTGGAATGGGCAAGATATTACCACCTAGTCATTCATGGTATTTAAAGTAATTTGCTCATTGCATTTCTGGATTAAGATGCCTTTCTAGATGTTAAACTTGCATGCTACAGTGCTCCTTCCTTAAAAAAAAAAAAAAAAAAAATTATGCCCAGACCATTAACATGGGGTGCCAGCATTCTTTGCACGCTCAAAAGGAGAAAGTTTTTGACAGATGAATAAACGCATCCATCTAGCACTCACAAGGTGATGTATGAAAACTAAATTTCCATAGCATTCAGTGCCAGAAGAGAACTTGAATCATGTACAGCACAGGATATTACACTTCACTCGAAGATGCTCACAGGCTGATTTTTAGGCTCAATACCAGTTATATAAGAAATTCACTGGAATTAACTGAACATTAGAATGGATTCCAGAATAAAAGAGTCATTAGTTGTTACTCATTGTTCTGACTCATGCCAGTGAATCAGCATGGCTGGTAACTAATTTTTTCTAATAACTCTTATTGCAAAGCAACACCAAATTACGGTTACAGTGAGACCCAAGCTGGCAAACAAGGTAGTAATATATAATTAGCATCTCAGGGAATTCTTCTGCCAGCAATACTGTGCCAGAAGGCTTGCCAAATGGTTATGTTAGTTCCTGAACCTAATTACCTATCCATTAGTAATGCAACTTAAAGAAATCTATTAGTAATGAAACCTATGGGAATTTATCTTGTTGATTTTTTCCAAACTATGTTATGCCTCAGACCTTTTAAGTTCAGGAATGCTGAAACATTTTAATAAGTTTTTAGACGTGTCAGTTCACAATTTGCATCATTTTTGTTAGCATGAAACTGTATTCTGCCAGCGGTCAACATGCCGATACATAGTCTAATATCTGTAACTAGTATGAACTTTGAGACTGTATCAACAAAAAAACAAGAGGAAAAAATATAACTAACCATGTTGTTAATCTGAGTTAAAAATCACACCAAGCAGACAGGGACAATCTTTTTTTGACTCTTTTTTTAATGGCAGTCCTCTAAAGGTTTTATACATCCTCTCCTTCAGTGACTTAGAAAAAAGCCATCAAGACACTTCAGAGTAAGTTTCATGAACCAGTACCACTGAAAATAATACCAACAGGTACTGCATCACATCGTAACTTGTTACAGCTATTCTGTCCACAGCATCATCAGCTATGGATACATCCTACTTTGTTCCAGCTGCAGAATGGGAAAAATCTTTCTCTTCCACAGTCTCCAATGAATGTAGTGCGCTAACGTCAGTTCTTGCCAGCACAACTGTATCATGGAAATTAGGACCCTGCATTCGTATTCAGAGACAGCAGCCTGTGTTCCACTGCTATCAAACAGAGCTAGTTCGTGTTTCTGGACTGCAGTAGACACACATCCTTCCATCCATCAGTGACTATACCTGCCCTAGATTAAAGTAAAACAAGGTATGCCTTATGATTCATCTGTTCTACAAATATCAAGCTACAATATAGAAAGCTACATCTTTCAGGATAATTAGATTCAGTTAAAAAAAAAAAAGTTAAATTAACCCTCTCAAACACTATTTATTCTGGCTATCAGTTCACACTGTGAATGGTCCTTTTAACAACAGTCCACTCCACCCAGACTTCTGGAGTGAGGTGTCACATTCGTCTCACTAAGCAATCAAGATTGTATTTGTATGTGATTACCTGTGTGCATATCTTTGTATTCTGCTCCAAAGTGTCTCCACTGGAAACCATAAACTGGTCCCAAATCCCCCTCCTCTCTGGTGCTGAAACCCTGCTTATCCAGGAACTCACGTGATCCATTAGCATCCCAAATCTTCACACCCTTTGCAGACAGCTCTTTGGCATTTGTAGAACCCTACAAAACACAGACAGTAAGAAGTCTACCTCCTAATCCCAACACAGAGGACATGATTTGAAACAGCTGTATTAAGCTTTGCTAGTCTACAGTATTTCTCCACTTATAAAGGATGAACAGTCTGATTAATGTACTGGATGAGGTTCTTGCACATGGACAGAATAAAACTTAGGAGCAACATACTAGGATGAAGTTTGAAGTACCATGCTGCTGTTATTTAACTCAGGATTCTTCTAACTTTGTGAATGCACAAACAGTATAGCCTTAAGGTAAACTACGGTATATCATTTCATACGCATATTTGCGGAGAACAAGATGTTACTGTACAGATGGATGAAAACAGACAAACAAAAAATTTACGGCCTAGACATTGTCTTTGCCAAGCCACCTATAACGAGCTTAAGGTCTTAAAAATAGTTTTGTTAAAATGACAAATATGACAAAATGACCAAGAGAAATTTCACTGAGTTCTGCAACATGTCCAAATCAGCACACTCAAAACTCCAACATAGAAAGTGTTCTGTTTTGGGGAGTGTCTAGTCTTTTATATTTGAAAAAAGATACTTTAAAAAAATGAATATGTATTTGAGTCTTGCTATCTAGCAAATGGTTAGGTAGACTTTCCCATACCTGCACAATGTCACAACATAGAAAGGAACAGTTACATCGTAATGTATTATCTACAGTTGAATTTTAATACTCTAACTACAACTATTAGCTCTATTAGATCTCAGGTTTTTGCTACTAAAAAGCCTAGTGTTTACATCAGTCTTACTTCACCTGTGGTTCTGCACTGCTTGTTTCTGTTCAAATCAATACAAGCTATCTCAATATTAAAAAGCAGATCATTAAATTGCCTACAATCTACTTCATATTATTATTTCTTATTCAAACACTAATAAAAGAGACTGTACTAGGCTTTATAACTGTGGGGTATAGTCAAATCAGCGAAAGCCCTCACTATTTCAGACTATTTCCCTTAAAAAGGAACAGAAGAAAAACTCTTCTGATTGGTAACAATGCAATGGTCTCCACTAAAATGAACAGAATGCCTTGAAGATAATGGCCTTCCACGTGTAGTCAAAATATTAGGTGGTTGCACTTCTTCTGTCGTACGAACAGAAGCATCTGCAGTTACCCTAAATTCCTTAATCCACTCCACACTAGTTCGTTCTGTTGATACCACTCTCAGGCACATCACCCACAGAGACATCCAAATACGGAACCTTGATGAACCACAGCAGCTCCTCCAGCACTCCTTTCCAGAATACCCGCTTCGTTGTTAGCAGTGGAAACTGATCTGAAAAAGAGTTTCAGAGTGTCAGAGGTGACCAGCGATTTGTCAGGGTGAACCGACTTAGGTTTTTCTCCACATAGAGGGTAATGCCACCATCTGACATTCAGAGGTTTGGATATGAAGTAAGGAGTTGGGTAAGGATGTGTAATTCTCATATTCAGATCAAGGAAGACAAGAACCTGACTTTTATTTGCCTGGACACTGGGGGAAGATGAATTATCCGCGGGGACCTGGATGAACTCTGCCATGAGGACGCCGCGGTGCAGCATATGGAAGTATGTGTAGGCATTCACAACGGAGAGCGGAGGCCTAAGATAAAATTATTGGCAAATCTAATTCACAACCATCCTTCCTACTATGCTTGAATGGTAGGAAGGACCAGGACAGGCTTATCTCAAGATCTAATCCGGTTTTTCACCAGGTAACAGCTATGGGCCGGGCCAGGCCTGGCTGTTGGGCCGAGGGAGAGGAGGGGTCCGAGTTGCCGCAGGCTGGCGGGCAGGGAGAGGGCGAAGGAGCTGACGGGAAGGACCTAAACGCCTCCACAGGCCCCTGCAGCGGCTCCGAGCCCCGGTCCTGAGAGGGGGGAGGCCTCGCTCTCAGCGGGCGGGAGCGGGACATCCCCGGGGGAGAAGATGGCGTCCCTCCCCCCCGGCGCAGGACGGCGACCGCTGGAGCCGTGGTGGGCAGGGGTCGGGGCGGGGGCCGCGGGTCCCGGCGGTGCCGACCTCTCAGGCTGTACCGCGCCTGCATGCCGAAGACGGAGATGGTGCCGGTGCCGGTGCGATCCTCCTTCCGGTGGCCGTGCTCCAGGATGTGCCGGACCTGCCGCAGGTACTGCAGCTCGCCGGGCTCCGGGCCGGCGGCCGCCGCGCTCGCCAGCTCCCCCTCGGCAGGCATGGCGGGCGAGACGAGCCCCGGTCCGGTCCGTGCGAACCGGGGTGGGCTCCGGCTGCCCGGCTGTCCCCCTCCCGCCGCCCGCTTCTCCTCCGAGCGCGCCAAAGCCCGACCTTTCCCGCCAAGCGGCCCCGAGGGGCGGGCGGAGCGGGGCGCCGCCGCCTCCTCCCTCCCCTCCCTTCCCCTTCCCCTTCCCTCCCCACCCGGCCGCGGCCCTCCGGTCGCCCAGGGCCCCGCGGCGCCGCTGCCTCCTGCGTGCCCCGCGGGGAGGGCAGCTGTGGCTTCCCCCGGCGCCGCACGGGAGGCGTGAAGGGGCTGTAAGAGCAGAACGACAATGGCAAGGCAGTAACTATCGTGTGACTGTCGCGACGCCGAGGCGCAGGGTTGCTGAGGGGACCTGGAGAGGTCAGCGGGGTGTGAGAAGGCCCGACGGCCGCGGTGGGACAGGTGGCCTGTGCCCGTTCCTTTGCCCTCCACGCAAACAAGCTCGTCTCACGCTGGAAATCTTCCACAGCTGCCCTCCCTGGCCCCGCACGGGGCTTGTGCCCCTGATGGAGGGCTGTCCCGAGCACCTAACGCAAGTCTGTTCTCCAAACCATACTGATTTTACCTCGTTCTGCCCCAAGGGCAAACTAACTGCTTTCCAGGCTCTTCACGTGCTGGAAAGTGCTGTTGGCATTTGTCATCTTCCTCCTCCTCTCTGCAGCCTCAGGCATCCCGTTTCAGAGCTGAACAAGGCTGAAGCCTCCGGCTGGGCCTAGCAGGCCGCACGCATCTGGCGAGGGATCCCTCCAGCCAGGATATCCCGAACTGCCAAAGCCCCGAGCGCAGCCTGCTGCCGGCCTCCCTTATCCTCGGTGTGGGGTTCCTGCAGCGCCGTGCCCCATGCACAGGCTCACCTTCTGCGTTGCAGCAGTGTTACACAGACGCGCACTTTTAAAGCCGAAATCCTTTTATGCCATACCTTGTCAGCTGCTTCCTGCTTCGCATTTTATTTACACAGTTGCTTTCTCGCTAAGGGTAGTACTCGGCACTTGCTTTTATTGAGTTTCATCTTTTTGATGTCAGCTTCTCTCTCCCATTTCTCAGCATCATTTTGCATCCTGACCCATGTCCTCCACACTGATTGCAACTGCTCTCAATGTGTCCTCTGAAAATTTTCTAGGTATGCTCTCTCTGTTAGTCAAAACAGACTGACTCTTCTCTGAATATTTCTTTGTTAGTATATCTTAGAAGTCAAGCATTCCGTAAGAGTCACTTATCTGTCAGATAAACCCTACTTTCTGACAACTGATGTGATTACAGGAGTTATGACTGCTAATCTCTCATGATTAGGAGCCTGTAATACAGGCATATATAATGGAGGTTGAATAGAACAGAGGACTGTGGATTAGAAAATGCTACCTTTCCTTACAGCAGGCAGGAAGACATCTTTCCCACTAGTTAAAACAATGAAATGGCCTTTTTCTTATATAAATGTGTATACTTACTTGCATGTATAGAAGTAACAGAAAAGGTATGGTATAATTAGAGTATGGTTATTTTTCTATACTCATATCTAATATAGATGGTTTTGTACACTTTGAAATGAATACAATTTATTTAGCAGACATACAGTTGGAAATTGTGAATATAACTGTGTGCAAAAAATGCTTAGAAATGCCAGGCACAGCAAATGAAACCAAATCACCTAGAGCTCTGCTTCTAACTGAGAGATATATCAGTTCTTAACCTTTATTATAATTTGCAAATACCATTGAAAGCTAATGTGTATAATTTAGGAAAAAACAAACATTTTTTCTGATAAAGGCTTCCCTGTTAATTAATTAAAAAATTAACCCCAGAGGCGATCTACAAGTAAGAAAAGCCAAAGGCGGAAGACTTACTCATTACTGCATATTCAGAAAAGTCATTTAATGTACATGATAAACATCAAAAGCAACTGGAAGAAGAAATGGAACATTTTCATTGTAAAATA
Source organism: Gymnogyps californianus (assembly GCF_018139145.2). Taxonomy (NCBI): domain Eukaryota; kingdom Metazoa; phylum Chordata; class Aves; order Accipitriformes; family Cathartidae; genus Gymnogyps; species Gymnogyps californianus. Next base: position 52,598,756 of record NC_059472.1, on the reverse strand, counting down.
ATATGCTACAAAACACAGCACTGTACCAGCTACTAAGAAGAGAGTTAACTCTGTCCCGGCCGAAACCAGGACAATATGGAAATCTGGTTGATTCAGACTTTAGCTGAATGTGCAACATCTGTAGGGACCAATCTTGAAAAGGCTTAAGAATGTGCTTGAATTTAAGTATGCAAATAGGAATTAATTTGTATGCTTACAGCTGATTATTTCCTTAAATCTTTGCATGACCAGGGCCATAGCTGGTTATCAGATTACCTAACTTACAACATAAATAACATTTTATTTAAATAAATTAATATTAAAATGGATTTGAATTTGGTTTTGAGTTAAAAGATTTCTACAGTCTTCGGTTGCTAGCTCATATGTCACAGTATTTACTAAGCAAAATTTTATTTATATGCAACTATTTTAACCATAGTCATTTAACAATTAGCTGTACGTTGAGCTTAGGGGTATTTCACCTAAGGAGTATATACTGGATTTCACGAAGAAAGATTTCACATATCTTCTTTCCTAGGAGAAAAAAAAATTTTGATTAAACATTTTGGTTTTGGACTGAGAAAAAGATGTTAGAAAAATAAGTATATGTGGAATGTATCAGTGCCCTGCTATAGAAATATACATGACAAAAACCAGACAGAAACAGATTTTTTTTCTCTTTTTCCCTTCTTATAGATCTTTCCCTTTTCTTGCAGAGTTTTAACTCTTTGCTTTCGTCACACTTTCATGTACCCTAAATCTGTTGTGCAAACAACGTAAAATGGTATTGTGATTTGGAAATTAATGCCACTTACTTTTCTCAGGTATGAAATGGCTACACAAGATATGTTGCACAGGAAAATCAGACTAAGATTCAGGCTAAAAATCATAATCAGACTAAAGAAATAAACATTGTCATCATTAGGCCTTGAAGATGAGTCTTGCATGATCTGAAAGAGTATATCGTCAATAACTGCATACAAATGACAGAGAATTTTGAAGAAAAACTATAGAGAAACTGTGCTGAGCATTTTGATATGTTTATAAATATATTAAAAATATTTTAAATATAATATACACATAATTTCACCAATATTTACCTAAGCAAAGTTCATGGTGAGGCTTATTATATTCTGTCTAAATTCTGCAGCCCACCTCAGCCTCTCTGGTCGAAGCGATTTCTTTCATCTGTTTAAAAATTGTGAGTCTGACTTCAAAAGAATAACCAGAGTCAATATAAAATGCTGAAATTTTCTTTTCTTCATCTACTTTGTTAATATTGAATCCTTTTTACGTGCCTCCTGAGAATTCTGTGCGCTTCAGGTCATGCTTTGTTGGCTGAGATGAGAATGCCAGGCACTCGTGACTAAAGAGGAGCCATGCCCAAATCCAGTGCCTCCTCAGAAGACTGGGCGGACACTGCAGTGATTTGCCTGTAGGTCTCACGCATCTTGTGGCTCTGGCCTCTGGGAGAGCCAACTGTGATAGTTGGAGGCCACCAGAGCTGCGCATCCCGGAGCCCCCTGGGTTTCCCTGGGTGGCTTGCTAGCTCCACAGCACCGGGATGCCACCTGAAACCACCCCGTCTTTCCTGGAGATTCCCTGTGGGGTTAGAGAATATGAAGCATTGTTTTCCCCTACCTCTCTGCCTGGTTCTTCCCTCCCCATCTGGAAATCTCTTAAGCATGGAGAGAGGCCTCTGTGAGCCCTTTCTACAAAAATGGTTAGCGAAGCCCATCAGAAGGATCTTTCTGTGCACGTTCCTACGAGTCAAGCTGCAGACTCTATTAACACTGTTAATCTGAGCAGAGTGCTGCTAATGGGGAAATGTTATGGTAAGACAGCTTTTTCAAGTCCTGATGCTGATTCTAACTTTGCACTCCTTTATCATCAAAAATAATATGGAGCACGCTCTTAAACACCACTGAAAATAAAAAACGTAATGAATAGTGGTAATTCCGGTTCATTCGTGATTAATGAACAGAGACATCATTTCCGATGCCAAGGCTCTGGACTGTGGTTATGAGGCAATTCTCTTCTGGAGGAATATTTATCATCACATTACCTCATCCCAGATGTTACTTAAAGATCGAGGGTTTCACAGTTAAGTAAGTCAAATCTTTTAATATCATCATGTCTGTGTTTTGCAGGCTAGAACATTGAGCATTTGTTTTTGTTTTCTGTAATGCTTGTGTTTGTCTCAATCAATGTGTTGTTTGTGAGAAGACAGTCTTGTCTATACCATGACTGAATCCTGTTCCAACTAAAGTTTATTGCAATGTAAATACCTCTTATGAAGAATTGTGTTCTCTATGAAAGGAGAAGGAATGAACTTACCACTTAAAAATTCTGCTTATATAGTTGCAGTGCTCTCCCAGCTATGTATTCAATGAATTCAGCACTCTTGGGGTCTACGTTAGGAGGAACTTTAATGGTGAAAGTAGGTGAAGTCAGAATATTCACGTCTACCACAGTTTCATTTTTACCGGAGGGATCCCCAGGTACCACCTATAAGAGAACACATCAGTAATTTAGACACTACAAACTACTGCATACTTTCAGTTTTGTTTATACCTACTGTGCCTACTGTCTTTAATAGGGGAAAAATTAAATAGAGGAATATTTTAAACTTGTCTACTTTCTTTAAATTAGTTCCTTCTGAAAAGACAGTGGGTGTCTGAATTTATGCCAAAGCTTACTGTAGGCGGTAGAAGAGCTGACATGGCACTGCAAGACCATATTAAAGAACTGCATGTTAGTATTTATACCATGAACTACATCTATAAAGAGCTTCTGTTCTCCTAATGAAAACTTCTGTGAGTTGTCCCACTAATTTCAAGACAAAGTTTGTGTGATTGAAGTTATTCATTCCTATGTATTTTTCTAAACCAGACTTAGTTCTGTAGCTTTATTTTTCTAGAGCAGATAGCTCAGACTTGGTTGGGAAAGTGTGCTTAAATATTGCCTGTGCCCTTGTTCCTGATTTTGTGCTTTTTTGGTGGATTGCACAATCATTTTGTATAAAGTTCTTGTAGTAATAGTAGTACATTGGATTTCTGAGTTGGAAGGGAGACTAGGATTTGTCCCTTGCCCAGGAAAATGAATTGTATTTGCCTTGGATATGTTCTTGTGTGTGAGATACAGTTAATCATGATGTATTTATTGGAATCTAGACAGATGCTGTTAAAGATATGCAGGTTCCACTGCAATAATCTGCATAACATTTGCCTTCTTTGAGCTTTGGGACATATAGGTACAGACATAGACATATAGCTAGATATTCAGTGATCCAATAAGGATGTGTTACTGACTGGTACAGTGAAATTTATCTGTGAAGGTAATCTGAGGCCAGTCAAAGCTGCTAGTGTCAATTTACTCTTACCAGACAGTGATTCAGGTTAGTCTGTCAGCCATCCATCAGACTAAAAGGATTTAGAGGAAAATAGTTTCTAGTCCCTGGAGTTTCAGCTCATCAAGGGATTATCAAGCATACATAAATTCAAGATGAGTAGGAACTTTGTGTTGTAATAACCAAACATTACATATGTACAAACATTCACAAACAATCCCCAAGAGCGTAAGTATGAGCAAAGCATCGGTCAAAGACAGCACTGTGCAATAGCTCCCTTTGGAAGACAACTCTTACCTTAACTATATTGAAAATGTTTTCTGGTCCGATGGTCATATTGGATAACTCAGACACCCACCCGAATCTTTCTTTCATTTTGTTCAACAAGTAGGAAGTGTCTTCTGTATGATGCTGAACCACCTGGAGAATCTGTTCATACTGCTCCCCCGAGAGATTAACCAGCTTAAAGGCTTCATCAAACTTTATGTGCAGTTCAGGAACGTTTGGGCAATCTGTTAGAAAAGACAGCCAGCGTGAAGCTTATAGGAAAGTAGTATGTCTTGTACTTCGTCTTTTCTATGTGAAATGTAGAAAACTGTAAAAAAGTCTAGCAAGGGGGGCATGTTTTGGGTTGGTGTTTAAATAATGCTAAAAAAAAAATAGTAATTCGTGCTGACCTATTTTGGTAGATTTAGTTTAGGCTCATAATGACTAAATGGATTAATTATCCCATTTGCTGTATTACAATGACTTACCAAGTACTTTAAGGTTTATATCATATTTCATGGCAATATATTTTCTGTTAGGCTAAATAAGAACTGGTAGATTTTACATATAGCAACTTCATAATCTCCTTGTACATTATCTTTTTTTTAATTGCTCATATTCCATTATCAATCCATCCCAAGTATATAGACTGCAAGGCAGGGACTGGGGGAGCAAAGTCCCTCCCACTGTAAGAGAAGATCATGTTCGAGACCCGCTGAAGAACCTGAACATACAGAAGTCTATGGGACCTGACAAGATGCATCCCAGAGTCCTGAGGCAATTGGCTGATGTAGTTGCCAAGTCACTCTCCATGATATTTGAGAAGTCGTGGTAGTCACGTGAAGTCCCTGGTGACTGGAAAAAGGGAAACATTGCACCCATTTTTAAAAAGGGTGGAAAGAAGGACCCTGGGAACTACCAACCTGTCAGCCTCACCTCTGTGCCTGGGAAGATCATGGAACAGATCCTCCTAGAAGCTATGCTAAGGCACATGGAGGACAGGGAGGTGATTCGAGACAGCCAGCATGGCTTCACCAAGGGCAAGTCTTGCCTGACCAACCTAGTGGCCTTCTATGCTGGAGCGACTACATCAGTGGACAAGGGAAAAGCTACGGATTTCTTCTATCTGGACTTCTGTGTAAGGCCTTTGACATGATCTCCCACAACATCCTTCTCTCTAAGTCGGAGAGCTATGGATTTGATGAGTGGACTGTTCGGTAGATGAGGAATTGGTTGGATGGTCACATCCAGAGGGTAGTGGTCAACAGCTCAATGTCCAGATGGAGATCGGTGACAAGTGGTGTCCCTCAGGGGTCCATATTGGAACTAGTACTGCTTCATATCTTCATCGGTGACACAGACAGTGGGATCAAGTGCACCCTCAGCAAGTTTGCGGACAACACCAAGCTGAGTGGTGTGGTTGACACGTCTGAGGGACGGGATGCCATCCAGAGGGACCTGGACAAGCTCAAGAAGTGGGCCCATGTGAACCTCATGAGGTTCAACAAGGCCAAGTGCAAGGTCCTGCACCTGGGTCGGGGCAACCCCTGGTATCAATACGAGCTGGGGCATGAAGGGATTGAGAGCAGCCCTGCCGAGAAGGACTTGCGGGTACTGGGGGATGAAAAATTGGACATGAGCTTGCAATGTGTGCTCGCAGCCCAGAAAGCCATCCATATCCTGGGCTGCATCAAAAGAAGCGTGGCCAGCAGGTCGAGGGAGGTGATTCTGCCCCTCTGCTCCGCTCTGGCAAGACCCCACCTGGCATGCTGCGTCCAGCTCTGGAGTCCTCAGCACAGGAAAGACATGGACCTGTTGGAGCAGGTCCAGAGGAGGGCCACAAAAATGATCAGAGGGATGGAACACCTCTCCTACAAAGAACAGCTGAGAGAGTTGGGGTTGTTCAGCCTGGAGAAGAGAAGGCTCCAGGGAGACTTTATTACAGCCTTTCAGTACTTAAAGGGGGCCTATAAGAAAGATGGGGACAAACTTTTTAGCAGGGCCTGTTGCAATAGGACAAGGGGTAATGGTTTTAAACTAAAAGAGGGTAGATTTAGACTAGATACAAGGAAGAAATTTTTTACGATGAGGGTGGTGAAACACTGGAACAGGTTGCCCAGAGGGTGGTAGGTGCCCCATCCCTGGAAACATTCAAGGCCAGGTTGGACCCGTCCAACCTCTGAGCAACGTGATCTAGTTGAAGATGTCCCTGCTCATTGCAGAGGGGTTGGACTACATGACCTTTAAAGGTCCCTTCCAACCCAAACCATTCTATGATTCTATGATATAGGTTATTACAAGAAAGCCCATAACGTATGTTAGTATTCCTGTTGAGTGTTAAGGCCTAATATTTATCTAACAATAGCTAGACATTAGTATGTGACTAGTATCATCTGCCATGAATTCAGAACTGAAGACTGCTGGTTTTTTCTTTACTAAAATACAAATTTTAAACAAAAACATTATATTAAACCTATACAAAAATTACTGTGGAAAAATCCAATTTTTTCTCTGTCAGATACGACTGTCAAGGGACATCTTCAGGCTGATAATACAGCGATCACAGATACAAACTGGTATCTGTAATACACAGTTGCAGACAAAAAGATATTTTTAGCGAGATAGAAGTGGTCTGATACTCTTTTCAAAATGTGTCATTGGATCATTAATATTTGCCACACTGGAGATCTTCTGAAGACATTTGTGTTTAAGCATATTCTGTAGCTTTTAAGACCTGAATAATTCTGGAAATACAGATGTGTTATGCTGCAGCGGGAGTCCTGAGAGCAGTTCTAGGTGATGCAGTGCCTGGATTTTTTCCAGGTGCCCATGGAGGGTGCATGCCAGAGCTTTGCCATCTCCTTACGTACTGACAAGCAGTCCCCCTTTTGTCCTTCATGTCAGCCTTGTGTGCTGACGTGGTTCAACAAAGAATAATTACAGGCTCTTCAGCGCTTGCTTTCCTTGTGAGGAGCTGAATGCTACCTGGCGTTACATCTGGTTGTCTGCAGGAGAAGCGAGTGTCAGGAGTTTGAGCTTCTCCTCACTTTCTGCTCAGCACTTCTGCACCCAGGCAGGATCAATTACTGCCTGACCTCTTGCTTCTCTGCAGGATGGTAACTCTAACAAAATATATAGATATTTTGTTATAGAGAGTAGAACTTCTCTTTGGACCTCCAGCGGTATGTTAACAACTGAGTTATAGTGACACTCTGTGGAGACAGTAGGGAAAGGTAATATTGAAATCATCTGGAATGGGGAATAGTGTTTGTATCTGTAGTTACAATAAAAACTCAGTGACAATGTTAATTCTAAAAATATGGAAACAGCACAGTAGAAGATGACAGCCTCAAAATCCACAAACCAGTGATCAATGCATTACAGAAAAAAAACCCAGAAAATAGCTATTTACCATGCAAAAGATTGTCTTGACATTTCTGACATCTCTCATGAAACTGTGAACATCCAGAAGAGTTCTCCCGAAGCTCCCTGCACAGTGGTCTCTGGCGCCCTGACACAATTTTTGAGAACACACCACTTCTGTCAGGATCTGGAATAAAGTCACAGTATTTTTAGACTGCCATTAAGCTTAGGGTCTTGATAAATATACGTTTGTTACCTACTCTGTGTGCTAGAATATAATTTCTTGCCCTTAATCCAAAATATCTGGCATTAATCTCCACCACCCCCCCCAAAGAAAAAAAAAGGAATAAAACATTAAAAAGCAGAAGTCAGGAGAAGATACAAATCTTGTTTTCTTTCAAGGAATTCATGCCACTATAGCATATTCCCTTATAAAGGCATAGTAGTGTATTCCCCACTAATAGCCAAACAATTGCTAATATTATTACACGTTATTTCTACAACATGCGAGTTCTTGTAAGATCTTTTTGACCCTTAGAAGTCAAGATGTTTCATAATCATGTACAGCTAGATGAGAGCACAGTACCAAAGCTTATTTCTGAGGTAACATGGGTCATGATACAGGAAAAATCAAAAAAAACCACTGTTGAAGAATCACTTAACTTTGTATTTCCTGATGACCATATAATGGTTATGTCACCTGCCACTCAGAGTTATGGCATGTGCTTACTGTGATGTCCTTATAGACAGGCACCAGCATGTATTTGAATGAAGCATGTTTTTCTATTATTTGCACTAGTAAGATACGAAGGATAAGGCTTACTTGTGTTCTAAAAGTTGACCATGGGTTTTTTCCTCTATTGAGAGTTATCATCTGAAACCAACGTTATGGCCAGAATTTTTCTGGTCGCTGAAAAACCTGATGGCTGGTCTGTATTTGATTGGCCTTGCTGCGGTAGCCTGGAACAGGGCTTGCAGCTGCCTGGCTGAGCTTAATGTCATTTGGCAAGGGCAGGGATATGCCTTGACATCTCATAGAATTACCCTAATTTTTTAGAATTGGTGACATATCAATATGATATGATACAAATCATATCCTGACAAATGCTGAGGTCAGACCTGTCAGTCAGCCTGTCCTGGTTTTGGCTGGAATAAAGTTAATTTTCTTCCTAGTAGCTGGTATAGTGCTGTGTTTTGGATTTAGGATGGGAATAATATTGATAACACACTGATGTTTTAGTTGTTGCTAAGCAGTGTTTATACTAAGTCAAGGACTTTTCAGCTTTTCATACTGCCCTGCCAGTGGAGGCTGGTTGAACCACAACACAGCCTTGTGAAAACCTGCATCCGTCATGAATTCAAGTGGTCCTGAGGAACTCCTGCAAATGCTTTGAGAATTGCTGTGAAAATTGGGATGTTTAGGACTTGTAAGTCCCCCTGCGACATTTCTCTGAGATTTCTAGGTGATTTGTACCTTTTCATTTAACTGAAAGTTATCCTTGACCCATGCCTGTTTAACCAAGAAAGCTTCCAGAGCTTCCATACAGTATCTCACACCAACATACTGCAAACTGAATCATTAACCATAGTTTAGCCATGACAATTGACATCATTGACAGTGCCGTTGATTTTCATTTTCTAACACTTGCCTTTGGCTTGTTCTGGCACATTTCTTCTATTATCTCTGTATTCATCAAATACTTCGGTAATCACCTCACTGACACCTTCAAACACCGTCTTACTGAAATCAAAAACTATCTGTAAGAAGCTGGGTATACCCCAGCCTTTCTGTGATCTGTCATTTCTGGTGGTGTCCTCAGGTAAAGCTGGCATGCTGGGGGACTCATTCAAGTCCAGATCAGACATGAAATACATCTGAAAAGACTGGTCAAATTCTTTTTGCATCTGCTTGAAAAAAATGAAACTTCTGTCAAATATCGAGCCCATGTCCGATAATAGTTGGCTAAATAAGTCTTCCATTTTTACTAGCTGGGTATCCTCTTTCTCAGGCTTTTCATTAAACTGGATGTCTTTTCCTTGATCCTCATGAAAAGGCAAAATGAGTGGAGGTATTTTCCTCAAAAAATCTTCAACCTGTATATAAGAAGGAGATAGATCAGCTGCCTGACAAGTTACCAATTTTTCATCTCTCAGGGAAGTGGGTCTAATTTTTCTCTTTCAAAAACCCGTAGAAACAATGCCCTCTTAATAACTGCAAACGCAGCATATTCTCCAAAGTAATTTAAGACACTAGACTCTAAAGTGAAAGTACATTCAGTCTAAATCATGACCTCCAAATCAGATCTGGAGTAAAAGGGTTGCCAGTTGGTCTTTAATCTGTGGAGGCTCAAAGTTAGTATCGGCGTTTGGGTTTCTTCCAACAAACAATTTGGACTTTATCTTGGAATCATTTCTGTGGTACTTATGTGCAGTGTAGGGAACAGAAGGCAATTGTTCTCGCTGTGATCTGTAAACACCCTACCCTCTCTCACCAATGGCCAAGTCCTCACGTCCTTGTGCAAACTGAAACCCATTAAAATCAGTGAAACAGTGGCTCCGAGTCCATGGTTTGATGATGGAAGAGGCCGAGTGTTGACTCTGCTTTACAGAGTTCCCAGTCCCTGGGTCTCAGCCACTGGTTCCCTGCTCCGTGCTTTAATGCACTACCTTCGCCTGAGTAGATGCAGTGTTTTGTGGAGCCACGCTTCATGGCATTAGAAAACTGGTAAGGGTTAAGAAGCACCCTGCCAAACACACACATATAGATGTACATACTTTTTTTTTTTTTTTTTTTTTTAAATCAGATCTGCTGCTTGATCTGACCACTAGTGCAGCTCAGAGGGAAGGTGAATTGTGAAACAGCACTGCAGGAACAGCCTAAGCCAGGGCTGCCCCTGCTGCCTGTGTGTCATCAGCCACAGCTATCATCTTTGTCCTCTTTTTTAAAAATTATTTAGGTCACAACACATTTTTTACTTTGAATGCTTCAAATGAACCCTATAGCTCACTGAGGAAGTTACCAAGAGGGTCAAAGACAGTGACAGTGCAGTATATAACTTTTACTGCAATAATTTCAACCTGACATCCACAGACTCTTGAAAGTCCAAGTACATTTGAGGTATCCATGCGAGGTATCTAAAAAGCCAAAAGTATCACCAGTAGTCTTAAATTTAATATCTTCCACATTTTTACCTGAGTAATTTTAAGATGCACAAATGTTAAACACCTTTGCTCTAAGGCTTGTCACTTCTGAAACACACCCATGTTTAATTTTTAAGTTATTGTATTTTTCAGTGTCTGGGGATGTGAAAGCTAGGTAATCTGGCTAAAATTTCAGTAGCAGTAATTGCGCAGTTTCAGTTGTTAGGCTGCACTTAAAGCATATGCCCAAATAAAAAATGTGATTACAATTTTGTTAAATGTTGTAATAATAATGTGCCAGCCAGGAAAGCATATTTTCTTTCTGGTAGAATTAGGGGAATCTCCTTTGCTGACAGTTTCCTTTATTAAAAAACAGTTAAGCATTTTAAAGGTATTTTGTTACTTAAGGAGTAGATTTAAATCAAATAAATATAGGAAAGAATGATGTTGTATAAGTAGGTGATTTTTTTCCCATGGAATTTTGCTAACTATATCTACACTTTTAACTCTGCTGATTTTTAGATGGACCATAAAGAATCTATGTGGTATTTTTCACAAACAGTTATCGAGCATCTTAATGCAAGTCCTACTGTGAGAGACAACACTGTATATCTGGAGTGACTCCATTGGAGTCAGGGGAATAATCAGTGTCCATGGAGGGAGTCAGGGTGCAACCGAAATTATTTTGGCTCAATGTTCAATGAATATAATCGCATGTAATTTCTGCCATATAGCTTCACATCTCCAGACCCTCCAAATCAAATTAATTGTAGTAACCTGATGTAAGTGGCAGATCTGGGTATTGAGAAAATAAGATGTGCTCTCTCTAAAACCGTTAGGTGAATTCAAGAGTATTTCCCAGATACAAAATTTCTTCCTACCTTTCTTCTAAATGTTGACAAACCATGTTTGCAAGTTGTGTAATATCTCATGCAGGTACTTTCTAAACAAGATTCACATTCATCCCATAAATTTTTCAAGGATACTTGACATTGTCTTTCTTCTTCTTCTAATCTTTCCTTTACTTCATCCATAAGTCGCAAGGCTTGCTAAGTAAGAAAAAAGATTCAGTTGAGGGCAATTTTCAGATTAATATTCTAAATACTTATCCCAGTGTTGATCACTCATTTTGGCTATTTATGGTTCCTTTTTTTGCTAATCCCTAACCATTAGGGTAGGTTGTCTTCTCAGCTGCAGTCACATATGGAGGGAACTGAAAATCAAAAAACTTTTCTTTATAGGGTTTTTCTGATGTCATTCTCTCAAAGGGCACAGCCTACAAAACCAAATGGATCTCTACGGTCTACCTGGATCTTTGTGGTTATGAAAAAAACCACACGTCTTTCTGTGCAAGAAGCATTCAACTCTCACAAGGTCATGTGCTCAACTCGTATCATTTTTTCTCCATATCATATCTGCAGTATTCATCTGTTCCACAAATAGCCCTTTTTTGTTGCTTTGCTATATTCTTTAAGGGACTGATATTTCATGAGGCTAGGTCCTTGCCATAATAAATTCTTTCTCTAATGCAGAAATATGTAAAAGTACAGCATTTCCTCTCTTTGGGATTATACTAATCAAAAGACTGTAGTGAGGGGGTTTCTTCCTGCTCTTGTGGACGTGTGAGGCACTCCTTCCATACTGAAGGGAAACAAGATGCATTTTACAATGCTGCTTCTATTTACTGGATCATTCTTCATCAGGTAGAGCACAAAGGTGAGCAGATCAGAAGCAGCATTTTAGATTAGACTTGGCAATGGAAAGACAGAAGAGCTCTTCCTATTGAAGTAGGTTGCACATCATTAATGTCTTTCTGCAAGTACAAGATATTTTAGTAATTTAGGTTTCCAAACAATGTTCCAAGTTGTTCCTAAGTATGACAGAAACCTTTTAATTGGTCAGTCTTATTCCTTTCTGGCAGCATTTCAATAAGGAAGAGGCTCACAGAAAAGAAAACTTCTGTCAGAGTGTGCTTGGTGGAGACAGTAACTGTGGTCTTCATAGTCTATGTTTAATTATTTTCTGATCTTTGTAATACATTTATTCAGTGTTTTATGAACTCTCGCTGTGGCCGTAAGTTCTGTGTAAATGAAATCATCCGGTAAGAGCTAACAACAGCGTAGATCATGGGAGTGTACTGGTGTTCCTAAAGATGTTGGAAAGCTATCAGGTACTTTTTGGCTTGCTAATACAAGTAGTTTAAACTACCAGATGTTGGGCCAAGAGGGAATTTTCCTTCAACTTCATTGAAAGCAATAGTTAGGATCTTTGTATTTTTTTAAACATACAGTGATCTCTGTTTCCCAGGATCATCTGAGCACATGGCTCTGAGCCTAGGCATTGCGATAGGACATTGGAAATTCCCCTGATCCCCTGTACTTTCTCTAGAGCACATTATCATTTGTGACTTTAGTATTTTTCTGAAGGTCTGAAGTTTGCAAAGCAAGCTGGGAAGCATCTTGGGGCCTGAGGTGTATAAAGACATCCAGGGAAGAGCTGCTGGACCTTCTGCACAAAACACCTTTATACAGTTGCTTGCAGTTGCCTTGGTGTGAATTCAGTGAAGGAGGGGATTTCTAGAAATAAGCAGTAAGTGCAATACTTGATTCAACCCGTTGCTGTTGCAGCAGCTTTGGCTTCTGGATGTGTCCTGGTTTTGGCTGGGATAGAGTTAATTTTCTTCCTAGTAGCTGGTATAGTGTTATGCTTTGGATTTAGTATGAGAATAATGTTGATAACACACTGATGTTTTCAGTTGTTGCTAAGTAGTGTTTATACTAAGTCAAGGATTTTTCAGCTTCTCATGCCCAGCCAGCAAGAAGGCTGGAGGGGCACAAGAAGCTGGGAGGGGACACAGCCAGGACAGCTGACCCAAACTGGCCAAAGGAATATTCCATACCATATGACATCATGCCCAGTATGTAAACTGGGGGGAGTTGGCCGGGAGGGGTGGATCGCTGCTTGGGAACTAACTGGGCATCGTTTGGCGAATGGTGAGCAATTGCATTGTGCATCACTTGTTTTGTATATTCTAATTCTTTTAGTATTACTATTGTATTATTATTATTATCATTATTTTTTCCTTTCTGTCCTATTAAACTGTCTTTATCTCAACCCATGAGGGTTTTTTTTTTTTTCGATTCTCTTCCCCATCCCACTGGGTGGGGCAGTGAGCGAGCGGCTGCGTGGTGCTTAGTTGCTGGCTGGGGTTAAACCATGACAGGATGTTACAAAACTCAGGTTCTCTCTCCAAAGTAATGTTTGAGTCTACATACAGCATTTAATGTCTCCTTTTACTGCAGAACTTCTGTATCTCCACATGGTGGTCACCATCAGCTTGACTATGCCTAGGCTGCTGCTGGTTACCTCCCAACTGCAGAATAAAATGAGAGAGCTCAAATCTCAAGGAAGGTTGTGTCAGATAACATGTTTTAGCTTGCATACAGGATGGGCTGAGAGAAGGTAACTTGCTAACTAGTGGTAACTCAGTTGTATTTTCTCTAGTGCTCACTATTTCAGTTTCATTTTAGAAATAGCTTAGACATTCAGCCACGGGGAAAAATTAACAGTATGCCACTCAGTTAGGAAGCTGTATTTCTGAGGAAAGACAGAAACTCTTCACCTCTAGCTTTCAAAAGAACCACGCAATCTGGAAGAGGCACCAGTGAGGCAGGCGGTGCTTTTGTTCAGTGCTTTATTCCAGCGCAGTCTGAAAGCTTCCCTCAGGGTTGAAGCCTCAGTCTGCCAGGGTCCTGCCAGCAGGAAAGCTCTTTCTTAAGAAACTGGCAAATATAAACTAACGTTTTAACTTCTTCTGAAATGTGAACATCCAGGTTCCTGACAGGCTAGTAAAGGATGTCTGTTGGCCCGACTTCTGCTTCCAGGAGACAGGCAGTGAGAACCTCTGTAGAGGTGCCATGAGAGTTTTCTTCCGCTAGTGAGAGAAAGGGGCAGAAGCAGATTTCCTATCAATCCTGTGACCACATAAACAGATGTATGCTGCTTAGCGTGTACGTACAATGTGGTTTACATTCTTCCCAGAAAACGGGAGACACCAGGGGATCCCTTCTGGGTTGCTTATTGGCCTAAGCACAATGGCATGCTGTACCACTTCCAGGAAGTAGGCTAAATCCATGTACAACCTGCCTCATCTTTGATTAAAAATAGCCACAACTTAACAAAAACACAAACAAAAAAATCCAGATGCACTTCAGTTACCTTTTTTTCTTCACTGCTCTTCTTCAAGGTTTTCATCAGATCTACGTGCTTGTCTTCATTTCTTTCCATCATAATTTTCATCTGCTTAATACCAATCAAAGCTTTCTTTACCTCTTCATCTACATACTTCTCTCCAACTTCAGATAATACTAAAAAAAGCCAAATTATATAGTGACTTAATCAGATTTTAACACTATCACAAATGGTCATGCACTGATGACAAAGGAGAACAAAACAGCTCTATGTTTCCCTACAGTTGCAGAGCCAAATCTTGAGATAGTGAATGCTGAATAACACAGAGCCAAGAAAATTTCCATCAGATAAGAATCTGGCTCAGAGCCTTTGCCAGTGATCAGCTGTGTAACTCAAGCTATATACTCGACTGTCCCACTGCTGATCACTGAATCCCAGAACAATTGAGGCTGGAAGGCACCTCTGGAGATCATTGAGTCCAACCCTCCTGCTCAAAGCAGGGTCAACTAGAGCAGGTTGCTCAAGACCTCATCCTGGGTTTTGGATATCTCCAAGGATGACTCATCAGTTTTCTAATGACATCATAACCTCTATATTTATCTTTGATCTGAAAGCAGCCCGTGACAGCTTCCCTTTACATTTTGAAAATGTAGATTACAGGTGCCTTCAACCTGCTTTCATAAAAATACAATCTCTAGACTTCCTGTGAAGTAATGACCATAGAGTTTTGGTGAAAGCCCGGGTTGGCCCACACATTGCACCTTGAAGCTCTGCGTGATTGCCTGTCCTTTATCTGTATTTGTTCCCTTTGCAGAAATACCCTGAATATCACTGGAGCTATACAAAACAAGTAAAGAACACATCACCCTGACACTGCCAAAAGCACATGTCAGTGATTTCTTCCTTTATATCTTTCTTCTCCTCCCCTAACTTTTTGTTTGTTACAGAAATATTATTAACGTAGACTGAAGCAAAGGAATATTTCATGGCTGATCCTCTTGGGATTCCTATCCACAAAATAAAGCCATGCTTAAAGGTGAGTATATGCAGAATAGCTGCTTATTTCTAAATTAAGTCATTTTATTTCAATTTTTTGTAATAACCATCTTTTCCAGCAAAGTATATAATTGTAGAATAAACATTTTCAAAGATTATTTAAACAAACAAAATAATTCAAAATCTGTTGAATTGAATTTTGGGTTCAGTTTATATTCTAATGATCTATGAGGGGCCAAATAACCTATAAAAATGCTGTAAATACTTTTTTGTAAGGGGATGCTTATCTGTTAATCCCTTTACTTTCTCATCCCAGTTGTTCTTATCTCCCCATTGTGTGTGTGTGGATGCATATAGTCAGCTATATGATGGTTTCTAAGCTCCACACATGAAAGCAGATCCTCTTGACGCCAGTAAGTGTGGAAGTCAAAATGCACCAGGAGACTGGAGACCTGGGCCCAGGGGCTTCCAGCACACCCCTGGTAAGAAAAGCATACATACGCTTCAGGTTTTCCCGGAGATTCATTTCCTCCTGCCTTGTCGGTGCACACTGATGGCGTTCAGCCATAGCACATATATTATAAATAACCAAGAGGACTTCATGTTCTTTCTGTTAAAGAAGCAGGTCGGTGCAGTTAAATGTCAGCATTTTCATGATGCTCAAATGCCTAGGTGTAATGTTTACTAAGTATTATACAAGTTCCCATTAATTTTGACTTTAACTATGGTTTCTGAGAGCTGTAACATGCACCTAAATGCTACTGTTAGTGAAAACACATCAGTAAGAAGCTTGACCTCATTTGTAATTATCTATTCAGACTAACTAGATGAATTCCACTGAGTTTGCACAGTGGTGTAACAGAATCAGGACATATATTTATATAAAACTGAAAGCTTATGCAGCTCAGTCTGTCCCTTTTCTACCTTGTGAAACACACTAATTACTGATCTCACACTATGTTCTTAGTTCATATTATAAATGCATCCATGCTAAACATTATTGCCAGATTTAAAAAGGGAAATTTCTAGAATGTTGTTCCCTTTCTTGTCTCCAAATATGCAATTCCTTTCATTGTCCTTCAGGATAATACTTAATATAGCAGATGCAATAATAGGTGTGCCAAGAAATTGGCAATTAGATCAGTTTTGTAAACAAACACATCAGAAATTGAAAGAAATTCCTACAAAATAAAGGAAAGATATGCCATTTGCTTTATTTCCCTCCCAAGAGCAGTTAGAGGAGAAAGGTTTATTTTTTAGAAACCATGCAACTACACTTTATAGTTCTCATCTGATTAAGTGAACACAGTATTTAAGTGCCTTCTTGTTAACCAGTATAGCCTTCTTGGAGATGCAGTTATCAGCTGCAAGTGCGTATGTAAGTTAAAAGCCTGGATTTATTTATAGCCTGGATTTAATTCTATAGTTACTTGCGTATTGTACGTCTACATTTATAGCAAAAGACCAATTAACTTTGCAAAGAAATACAAACCCATTACCAAAGAAAAGTAAAAAAAACCCAACATATTTACCATTAATACTGAAACACCTCCTCTGCAAAATTGCTCCCTGCGTCAGGAAGGGGTCGGGCTGTGTTCTGATCTGATTTCTGGGAGTGTCAGGGATTTTGCCATGTTCTACTTATCTGATGAGAAGGTACTTAATCCTATTAACGGGACGTTTTGTCATTAGGCTGCAGGATTTTGCATGTATGGAACTTCATGCTCATCTCTGTGGGCAAAACCACTAGGGGGAGCGTAGGGCAGAATTGCATAATTTAATGTAATTTGGATCTGCTATTTTTCTGTAGTCGGTAGCCTTTCGTCTTACTAGCTCTTCCATCGTTTTGCTTTTTACCTGAGGAGACATCTGCAGCTTATGTTCTTAGTGAAATTGTTACCATTATTTTGGCTAAAAATAGCTTCCAACATTTAATCTCTTCAGCGTAGTTTTCGTTTGCTATAAAAAACACTGGATTATGTAATGGCCTTCTTCGTATACCTTCTGAAGCTACAGATATCAAAAAAATTCAGGAATCCAGATGCAGGCTGGCATATGAGTAGAGTCTGAAATGAGATAAGCAAATTTTGGCATTTTGTACATCATTATACTTGCTAATGTTTTGAGGGTTTCCCCTTTTAATGGTTTTCTTCAGTTAATCCATGTGTGCAAAATACGTCTGGGATCTGACCTGCATGAAGTTTTGGATACTTTGAAATGAGATATTTAAATACTAACAGATGCTTGATATAAAATCTGGACAAGTATTGTTAGCAAATCATATCCCACCTTGTGATGTTCAGCAATAATACTCCCTTGAAGTCAAAGAGGAGATGGGGAGAGTAGATGTCTGTAGCTCATGGTCTGTAACAGCAGTTTTAAAACATCCCATTCTTTTTTGTTTACCTCATAGTTCATAAAAGCCAATTGATGATTGATGGTTAAGATCCAGCGCGATTAATGCTGCTTAGGCAAGAGATTTGAGGGTTTGTTTTTAAACATGTTATCAGGAAGAGTGGAGAACCTGTTAGCTCTAATGGGAACTGCAAGTCCTCAACTTGCATTAAAAATTAAGATAGTTCCACTCTTATTTTCTGAAAATGATGGATTGGAGGGCAATGTGTATTTTGTTTTAATACATAGGAATTGCTGGCTCACTGAAATGCTGCTAACTCCTTGACCAAGACTCGTCACTACACAAAACCTTTCAAGTTCTCTTTTGTGGCAATACCAAGCAGGCACCCTTGCAGACTTCACAACCCCCTGGCCAGACTGTCTGCTAAGCACCCCTGGGGCTTGGGCTGAAGTAAAAGGAGCAATCTCTCTCTCTGGGCCTCATGCTTGGCTCAGGATAGAGAGTAAATGGAAAATACATTTGCACAAAGGAAGACCATCTATTACAGACACTTGTGAAATGTGTGTTATTAGCCTACATGTGTAATGAATCCTAACAAAGACTTTAATCTTTCACTGCAAGGGTTTGCCCCCTCATTTTTGGCATTTATCTTTGCTAATATTCATTTACTAGCCAAAGTTACTGCTGGCGTTTCTGGACCTGACTCAATATAGAGAAAGCTTTACTCGATCCAGAGCAAAAAGGGCAGTTTCAACACATCGCCCATAGTTCACAGGAATTTGCAAGAAAACAGGCGGCCTCAGCCCTGCAGGGAGGGAGAGCAGCACTCCTGTCCCAGGGTGGAGAGGCTGGAGGCTGCCTCTAGCAGAGATCCCACCACTTCTTTTCAGAATTGCCCATCTTCTGAAGGTCTCTGGGGGGGTCTCTGGTCAAACACACTCTTGCACCTTGCAAAGCCAGTCCTTAAGGGAAATCTGTACCGAAGCTAATGCTGAGACGTGGAGTCCTGGTGGATGTCAGTCTCCTTTTCTCAATTCCATTGATTTTGAACATTGCAAAGTGTGTTGCATTGTCCTAGATGTTATTCCTCACACTTTATTATAACCACTATGTACCTACATGGAAATAGGCATTACTATATATATCTATTTCTTTTTACAAAAACACCAAATCCTAGTTCTTTGGTCTCATGTTATTCCATATATATCTAATGGCTGAAAGAGGAGGTCTAAGGAACATGAGCACAAAATTGTCTAGAGCTAGTATGCCTGTTAAAGTTAATCTTGGGCTTAAACTTAACCTTTGAAGTGTGCTTAAGAACCCAACACTCTGTTCCTGAAAGGCACTTATTAGTCGTGCTCACTCTGGAAATCTTTTCCTCTCTCATTTCTGCTTTGAATTTAATTAAACAAAAATCTCACCAATTATACCTTCAGGTTTCATATCAAATATCCACTCTCTTTTCTTTTAACATTCCAAATCTGATTTGCCATGACCTATTGTGGAGATCTCCAATTTTTATCTCAGCTGCCATGTTCAACAGTTTCCTCTTACTATTTTATTTTCCTCTGAATTTGAGTGCTTCGATCAGCTATAGTATGACATGGCATGGCATTGTGCTGACGTTCATTTTTTCACAGTCTAATACAAGCAGATGATTCAGTGCTCGCTAATGCTGTTGCAAATTATAAGGTACTCTTCTAATATTGAATCATACTGGAGACAGTCTGAAGAAGCTCTTGTGAGCAAGTTGTAGAAAGTGTCTTTTTCCCCACCCCAACTGTTATTGCAGTACTGCTATATTTGAATTTAAATTAATATGTATATACTGGAAAAAAATTAAGGAAATAGCTTAAAAAGGGATTTCAGTAAAAATACGCTTTTTGCAAGATACTGATAAATTGAAACGTAAATAATTGTAACAATACAGATAGACATTGAGCTTGAACCTAGCTGAACTTGAGCAATGAGAGTTGTAGCTGCTTTGTGGAGTTTCCTTCTGTCCCGTTGGATGACCTCCACAAATGTATAACATTTTTTCACAATGTACTGTGACTTCTCCCTTTTT
This sequence comes from Gymnogyps californianus, assembly GCF_018139145.2. NCBI lineage: Eukaryota > Metazoa > Chordata > Aves > Accipitriformes > Cathartidae > Gymnogyps > Gymnogyps californianus. The sequence continues at coordinate 52,579,046 of NC_059472.1, read as the reverse complement.
GTTGATCCGTTCCACCTGGTGGGATTAAGCATCAAGAAATATGTTGAAATGGAATTTCCTGTGTTATACATCAGCTGTAGGATTTTGTTCCAGTTATATATTTACACAATTATTTGCCATTTGGAAGAGTTGTTTCCTACTATGTATTTTCAAATTTCTTTCTGAGCTAGGCCAGTCATACAATGATCAGGCTGAAAATACCTGTACGTATTTATAGACTCTATGAGTCATGCCAAGTGCTACATATTGACATTAAATCTCTTGATACTTTTATGAAATAGTCCCCAGTTCTACAAAATCTTAATTAGCTTTATTTGTAAGCACACCATTAGTTCCACTGCTTTCAATTGAAATTAAATCCTAGTGGGGGTTTATGGTGTAATTACATGGCTAATCTAAAGCATGCACAAAGCTTTGCTAACAGTTAGTATGGGGTTTAAGGCTGTAGAATTGAACTTTTGTTGTGTGAAGGTTTTTTTGTTTTGTTTTTAATCCTTTCTAGTACTTCAGGAGCCCCTGAGTGGTTTCTGCTTTCTCCTGTATTTCAAAGGCTCTTGGAGCCCTCCTTCAGTTTGTATTCAGTCTGTCTTTGAGCTCTACCTGAGTAGCCGAAGTTAGGAACCAAGGCTCCTTCTTTAGCCCGGAGAGAGAAGCAAGCTCCTGAGATGCTGTCAGTCATGCTGGAAGGCCTCAGACTAAGGAGCTGAGGCTACCCTAAGTTGGATAGCTAGAGTTAGTCTAAGCTACACATCTTGCAAAAATACCAGCTCAGGCCCCAAAAGTAGCACAGCTGTGTTAGCATGACAGGATCCCAAAGTTCACGAGCCCTGCAGCTCAGAGTCAGGCCGACACAATTACCCTGTCTGGAGGAGGGTCAGGCAATGCCAGGTCAGGACTCTGCACTGTGCTCAGCACAAACATGAAACCAGCTGAAGGCATGAAATCAGCCTGCATAACTTAAGAGCATCACACTAAGATTTAATGTGGCTTTATTTGGAACTATTGAGCTATAGCTTTTGAGGTCAGCAAGACCATCTTCACAAGGCTTAGCATGCTTTAAAATGTATGAGCCTTTTCTGATTCCCTTTTGCTTGTCTATCCATGGATGCTCAAGATGACTATTAGGTGTGGAAAATATCTTCCACTTCACTGCTTAATTTTTTTTTTCCAAGCCCTCCAAGGCTTTGACATGAAGTTCTAAATACCAGTCCCAGCAGTAAAGTGACAACTGTTGTTCACAGGGGCATGCAAAGTTTCTTCACGCCTTACCCAGAGATGTTGCAGGAGGGACCTATTGTGATACTGAGCACCGTATTTGGGAAGACAAATCTATAACATAAAGACATTTAATTAATTTTAAGGAACAGAGAATTAAAACCTTAGAGTTGAATGTAAGACAATATGAAGCTGAAACCTAAAAATTATGCGGTTGTCTTCAGTGTGCTTGGGATATCAGCTAACTATTGAACTTGGAGTAGCACTATTACTGATGTTATGTTATCAGCAGGAGATATCAAAGTCAGTGCAAGAATAACAAAATGAGTTAGAAACAATTTATTATAAAGCTGTGAAGCAAACCTGCATGGTACAGTTACACAAACAGATTTCAGGAAGCATTTAATATTAAAATGCTGAAGTTTGGAACCAGATGTTTTGGAAGGATTTAGTTTCAAGCTTCCCTAGGAACATTAAAACAAAAAAGTTTTATTGCATGCAGACGTAATATATCAGCTTTCAGCCTGCAACTGAAAGGAACAGGGTTCCTTGTGTGTATTCATCTGGTTTGCTTAAGCGTATCTTTGTCATTCAGCTCTATATCAGTTAGTTAAAAGAGTGGCTGCTTATTGGAAACAACTCTGGAGTTTAATGAAATTAAGATGACTGAATTATCAGTTTGTGAGGTGCTGAACAACTCTTGAAGATGCTGCTAACTGCCCTAATCTGCTGCTTTCTTGAAAAGTAATTGAAGGCATTCAGGATGGGGCCTTGATAATATTTGATGAAGAAACTGGAAATTGCTTTGGTGGGGAATAATCCTCTAGCTGGTAACTTGGCCTCTTGCTTCTGCTGCATTTAAAGTGGAACCTGCTGCAGTGCCTGCGGGACAGCAAGCCCAAAGAGGGATGTCTGAAGAGAAAGCTTCCTCAATGTAGGTGATAAGACACACGCAGTCCCCTTGCTTGCAGTAGCATGGAAGTGGAGGAAGTAAAGCTGGAATGCTGCCTGAAGCTGACTTTTTCTCCATTTCAAATATTAGGGACAATTTCTAAGAAGAAGAGCCTTACTGCAATTAGAATTAATGACTTCATGCTTCTAAGAGTTCTTGCTTAATTGCTATCGCACATGTTTTTACAGCTGTCCTTTTATATAACTAGTACACTGCCCCATGCATCTGCCTTAGTACTCAAAGCTTTTAAAGCGCTGTGAAAAAACAACATTAGTTATGGAGACCTGACAAATGGGAGGAGAATAAAAAAGAAAAACTGAGTTCAGAGCAAATGAGAACTAGAAATGAGACAAAAAAGGCAGAAAGGGAAATGAAGGTGAGATAGGAAAGACCACAAAGTACCAAAATGTCAGGGGAGACACTGATGAGAACAGTCTCTCCAACTGGAAGTACATGAAGTAAAATACACTTCCATGTCCTCTACTAACAGCTAATTAGTTCTTGCAAACAACAAAAATGTAGGAAGCCCGTGAAGATGCACATGTGGCAGAACAGGACAACTATATAACACTTGAAATCCTTTCTTATTCCTCTTGTTTCCTTCTGCTCTGGTACAAAACCATTCTGGCAAAGACTGGGAGATTTGCTCACACTTCAAGTTGCTTAATACATTTACAGGCACTGTGAAATACTAAACGCTAAGAAAAGAATTGTGGGACTTACTTGTCCAGATTTGAGTGTGCACAGTGTGTGCACCTCAGCTAGTGAGTCATCTAGGTTTTCTTTGTAGCCAAAGAAGAGCTCTAGGCTAAGCTGCAATTTAACTGACCTACTGTAGACCTTGACCTCGGAGTTAGATGAGTTGCACTTGGGAAGACCCTGTTCTTCTCCCCTGACTAAAAAGTCAACACAGCAGACTAACCTAAATGTAGATCTCTCAAACTGGGACAAATGAATCTCATTGATGTGACATGCAGTTTCAGCAAGTACTGGCTTGTTTCTGTTTGCCAGCAGCATCCTGAGCTGCATTAAGAAGAGGATTGCCATCAGGTCAAGTGAGGTGATCCTTCTTTTCTGCTCAGCACTGGTGAGGCTGCATCTGCAGTGCTGGGTCTGGTTCTGGACTCCCCAGTAAAAGAGATGTGGACACAATGGAGCAAGTCCAGCGCAGGGCTATAAAGATAATTAAGGGACTGGAACATCTTTCATATGAGGAGAGGCCAAAAGAGCTGGGACTCTTCAGCCTGGAGAAGAGAAGGCTCAGGGAAATCTTATCAATGTGTATATATACCTGCTGGGAGGGAATGAAGATGAGGGAGCCAGGCTCTTTTCAGTGGTGCCCAGTGACAGGACAAGATGCAATGGGCACAAAACACATAAGATTCCATCTGAACACAAGAAAACACTTTTTTACTGTGAGGATGGTCAGACATTGGAACAGGTTGCCCAGAGAGGTTGTGGAGTCTCCATCTGTGGAGGTATTCAAAACCTGACTGGACATGGTCCTAGGCAACCAGCTCTAGGTGGCTCTGCTTGAGCAGGGGGTCTTGACTAGATGATCTCAAGAGGTCCCTGCCAACAAAACAGTTCTGTGATTTCCATGTTTATCCAGCTTTGGGGACCCCAGTACAAAAAGACATAGACCTGTTAGAGCAGGTCCAGAGAAGGGCCACAAAAACGGTCAGAAGGCTGGAACACCTCTCCTGTTATGAAAGGCTGAGAGAGTTGGAGTTGTTCAGTCTGGAGAAGAGAAGGCTCTGGGGACACCTTATTGCAGCCTTTCAGTACTTAAAGGGGGCTTTAAGGAAGATGGAGAGAGACTTTTTACTAGGGCCTGTAGTGATAAGACAAGGAGTAACAGTTTTAAACTGAAAGAGGGCAGATTAGACTGGATGTAAGGAAGAATTTTTTTACGATGAGGGTGGTGAGACAGTGGGACAGGTTGCCCAGAGAAGCTGTGGATTTCTCATTATTGGAAGTGTTCAAAGTCAGGTTGGAAGGGACTTTGAGCAACCTGATCTAGTGGAAGATGTCCCTGGCCATGACAGGGGGGCTGGACTAGATGATCTTTGAAGGTCCCTTCCAACCCACAACATCCTGTGATTCTATGATTCTATGATATGTATGATACAGGCCAAAATGGGATACCTAGATAGCCTGCTAAATATGGATATGTGCAACATCTATCATGCATGGAAGTTGACAGGTTCTGAGCATTCACACTTAAAGCACAACCAAGTTACAAATTATTTCAAGGTGTACAAAATCTGTCTACCTTTTCCTAGCACAATCTGCAGTCAGCCGAGATGGCAGCTACCACATCTAAATCATCATTTTTCTGAAAACTTGAATCAAAGTGTTAAACTCATAAAAGATGAAGGCAAACTCCTATGGAGCACAATAATTTCCTTAGGATTAGACTCTAACACTTCAAAGTCATGCTAGATTTTCACTTAGGTTTTGGGTTAGCTACATTATAATTAGTGTCCAGCACAGTATCACACATCCTACTTTCTGGACAGTTGCTTGTAGCGATTCCTGATGCTGATGTTTTTATTTTGTTCCTACAGATAAAGGATGTAAAAAAAATCTTGGAAGATAGGCTCATTGTGGTTATTTAGCACAATGGAGAAAACACTGTCTCCAGATCAAGAAGTCCATGAACTCTACCTGCTGGAAGGATATTCGGGGTAGGCTCTTATTTATGCATTTACCTAGGAGGTATTTGTTTTCTCATAAAAATGCTAAAGTGAGATACTTCACTGTTTTTCAGTGTTTTTTATGGCTTTGCTTGTCTGACTCAGCAATTGCATCAAAATGTTATTCCAGGAATTGTTGGAGTGATGACCTCTTTGCTTTTAGGTGTCTCATTACAGTGGAGCCCTGCCTTTCCTGAGCTGTGGAAAACTAAGCGGCCTCCTATGCAAATCAAGGCTATTTTGCACCTCTACATTGAGATTTTTATAAAATTTGAAGATGTAAAAATATTCACCTCAACTCCAATTGGAAATTAGGCAGAAAAACATAACCATTTGCTCATTCAAGTTGAATTTTATTTAGTTCTTTAAGAACTGGATCTCTGTTATGTACAATATAGTATGTATATGCAAATTACTAATAGGCAATTTAATGAAAAAAGGTTTTACTCTGGAATGTTGACAAAAATCTGGAGTATTGGGATGGTAGTGTATGTTAAGGAGTAGTCTCACTGCATATTCTGAGCACCTTACAGAAGGGGTTCGGCTCTGCATCTGGTCAACAGACAGATATAGAAGCCTTCAGAAAATAATTGAAACCATGAGTTAGGCAATACTTAACTTCCTAGCTTGGGTGATCTGAAATGGCCACTTTGCATTGTTTGCAAAAGGAGGCAGAGCCCCTGGCCACGTATATTTAGGACACAGGAATGGTCAGTGACTAATACTAAAAATTCTGAAATAATGCAGATTCATTTGAAACACCTGAAGTGCTAGCAAGCTTTCAAAGGTCCACAGTACAGATGTAATTATGTTGCAAACATTATTAAAAAGTATTTTGCTATTGGCACTGGGAGACAATACCATATTATGTATTTTCATACCTGACCTCAGGAAGAAATAAGCTTTCATTTCAGCCTTTTGCCCTTGTGTCTCTAATATTGTATCTCATATCCCAAGAGCAGATTATTGAAGGCCTGTTCCTCTGCCCAGGTCTTATATGTTTAACTGCACACATACACACATTTATATATTAACACAGTAGACAACAGGTCAGATCCTTAGTTGATGTAAATAACCATAGCTCCCTCATGTCTGCAAACAGCTCTGATTCATACCAGCTGAAGACCAGCACATTTTCCCTAGGTCTGGATTCAGTAAACCACACACACACAGAGTGCAAAGCAGCCTATTGTTTGAAGGAAACCTTTCTTGTTTAGGGCACTGCTGCACAAATAAACTAGGCAGCAGAGGGAATTAGCAGGAATGAAGAGCATTAGTTCCTCGGAGAAAATAACATCAAAAAGGGCCTTGGTATCCATCACTCAGAATTCCTTCAGTGCAAGACAAAAGCTGCAATGGAAATTGCTGTGTTGTAACCTACGTGATTCCATGCTGAACTATTTACTTGAAATGCTGAGCTTCCAACACATTGTACAGATCAAGTATCATGAGCAAGGAATGAGAGTAAATGAGAAATTAAAAAGAACTTAAATACTATTCAAGCAAAGCACTTAACCACGCATTTAACTTTTAACCTGAGAGTAGTCCCATTGAAGTCAATGGGATTACTTACGTACTTAAAGTAAATCATGTGATTAAATGGTCCTCTGGATCAGGATTTTAAAAATCTGAGTGGCTATTACTTAAAAATGGATACAGTACAACAGGGGAAGGGAAAGAGAAAAATCTGTTTTCCATCCTCTGTTTCAAGTGTGCTGACAAAGGCGTGATAAGATCTAGCATCGGGAAGTTAGAGTTGGAAAAATCCAGCCTTGAAATAAGACATTTCCTCATAGCTGTGAGGAAAATATTGAGACAGCTTATGAAAAGGAAGTGAATTTACCCTCACATAGAGTTCTTATAATGACATTAAATATACTAAAAGAAAAAGGGGATTAATCCAGATTCTGGGAGTAAACTCAATGGCTTAGAAGAAAAATTAGGCAGTTCCTGGAGGAGAGACCCCTCCACCAGTTGCAGTATACTGGTCCAGGTCCAACCTCCAGTTCAAGAGATTCCTAAGCCACTGATTATGAGACAGATGATTTTATATTGCCCTGCTTTTTGTATTTCTTGTAAGCATCTGCTACTTTTGGAAGTAGTACTGGGCTAGACATATTTTTGATTTAACCTTGTACAACTGTATTTCTTTTTGATATTGTATTATATGTACACACACATCGTGAGAGGATTAGGCTGACTGGTATTTGCAGTCTTTTCTGGCCCTAAAGTATGTCAGCCTGACTTCTTCTGCTAACCACCTTTGTTCATGAGTTTGATGGGAAACAGCATTGATTAAATTTTCTTCAGCAGTCCGACAATCCTCAGCTTCCTTCAGGATTTGGGAAGGAAGCATGTACCGGGCTGCGCGGTCGGCTGCGTCACGGTGGCTGGCAATGGGGCTGGAGTCACCCAGGAACATCTTGCCTAAGCAGGTCCCAGCAGCCGGCGTGTCACACTGTGAGGGAAGGACCTCCGCTTCTCCTCTCCATGGCACACGCTTTCTAATCTCCCGAGGAAAAAAATGCTATTTCAGTACTGGCATATCTGGATAAAACTTGCATATCCTGTGATTAACTAGAGATCGGACCAGATGATCTCATTCAGTTTTTTCTGGCTCCAAACACTATAACTCTTGTCCTGGGCTAGGGCCCATCAAAGCCCACCTGAGTCCCTGGAAATACTCCTGTTGACTTCACTCTGCATGAACAAGACTTCAACTCAATCTACAGCCTCTGTCCGAGTCAACGGGAGTCCAAAAAGAATGCAGCTCAACTTGCAGTAAATACATATACCTAAATGACCACAAGCGGAGCTATTCAGAAAGGACTAGTAATAGCATCTTCACAGAAATCAGATGCGTGAACGCTCAATTAGCTAAAGATATCTTCAGGAGATATTCTTCTCAGCTTTCTCTATGAAAGGTCTGTTGAAGTTAAAAGCTTTTGAAGTTACTTATAGGAGAGAAGTTTAGCACGGGCTATAGGGCCCTGCAGGATTCAGCCACTGGAGAACAGCTGTTTCACCACAGTTTGTCCATTTCCCAAAACAAAACTGAGATCAGCCCACATAATTTACATGAGTATTGGCTGGCTTTTAAATGAGAAAAGACTCATGCTCTGGGCCAGAAGCACAGCTGGTATAACCCTAAGGATCTAGTTCATAGCAGTAATATTTTTCTGCAGTTTTAAGCCAGAGCTCCTGCAAGTTTCAGTATGACAGCTCTTAGCTTTAGACCCAAGACATAACAGAGTGCTGGGAGCAATTAACTGTGCACTTTTGCCCAAAATGTCATAGTTTAAGACGCCTATGTCTTTCATGGCAGAGAGATGATCCCTGTTTAAATGTTAGGCTTTTTGCTAAATACTAAGCTGTGATTTTTCTGTTCTTGTTTATGCAATGGTATAGAATCAGTGAAAAATAGATGCATATTTGCATATAAAGTCATCATTGTTGTAAGAGAGGTGTTTATATAGCATTTATGTGTCTGCCATTTAAATAACCCCATTTAAATAGTAAGGTATTTAGGAATGTTAGGCATGATAACAAAGGCCCTGATTTTCAGATGTGCTAACCACCTCAAATTTCCTTTCCAGAGTCTAAGTCTCCTTTGGTTACATCTATTCTGCCACACCAAAATCTGGACTTTAATTTGCTGAACTGTGCCTCAAAGCGCTGGTTTCTACACTGTCTGAAGGAAAGGGCCAGTTCCTCCCTTGTTCCTGGGCTTTTCTAGTTGTCAGCCTACTAGCTTGCTTGGGACATCAGCCAGAGCTTGGAGATTCATGTAGGCAGTGTGGACGATCCGATATTCGGGCTCAAGCACAAGTCTGACCGCAGAGTTAACAAGTACTGATGTACCCAGGATTGTCTTCGGGAGCTGCCTTCCCTGGCCCTAGCAGAAGTTGAAGGTGCGTCACCGCAAATCGCTTGAAGGGTTGGGGCCCCATGTAGAGCACAAGCAGGAGCCCAAGGTCTGGCTGAGCCTCGTGCACTGGCAAGCAGAGGAGACCACATTCATGGCTAGCAGGTGTGACTGAGGAAGCAAGCAGTAGAAAACATGAAGCACTAAGTATGTACACGTGAGCGTAAAATGTGGTAGCTGGTCAGATAGCAGGGCTGTGTGTCTTTGAGAGAGATGACTGACACCTGGAAAATTTACTTGTGGCTAAGATAATAACCTGTTTTCATAAGGCAAGGATGTTTTTCCCCTGCTTGTTTGTGAGTTGTGACTTGTTTGCATTTGTTTTCAATTATATTATTTGTAATTGTTGCATTTTCCTGAAGAATTATAACTTTGGCACATACAGTTGAGAAACAGTTTTCATCTATGTCAGAGGCATGCACTCAAGACAATTATAAGTGATGTGTTTGCTTTTTAATAAGAAATTAGCTGCCACAGGAAATTATCTTGGTAAAAAAGTCCAGCAAAGGCTGCCTTTGCTATATGATGTATTTTAGAAATGTCTTAGCTTTCTCCAAACTGCAAAAACTATGCCTGTCATTTCAAAATGCTCTGGGGAAAGGCAGCTGAATCCCACTTTTAATTGTGAAATGATAGGCACAATTTCATGCATTTGGGGGAATGTAAAATATTTCTATTATTGTTTCTTGCCTTTCTCCTGATCCCTGCCTCCTCTGTCTCTCCTTTCCCCCTTACTACTCAAAGCAACGTTTGGGACAAGAGAGCCATTTATCAGGAATACATATAAAAAGCTTTCCCACAGAGTTTCATCAAAAATAGATATTGATTAGAGGCCAGGGGGAACAGGCTTTTTCAAGAAAAGGCTTAACAGGAGAAATTGAGCATTTGATATAGGAGTGTGGAGAGAAATGCTGGACCATCGCCATAGGGGCTGGCAGCTGAGGAGAGAGCAGAATGGTGTGGAGTAGCACAAAGAGATCAAAGTAGCAAAAAATTAGCAGGAAATACCCTGGCACTGTTGGACTGGAATAGAGTCCAAAGGGAAATTTTGGTGTCTGAAGGCAGAGACTGGACAAAGGACTGGAAACACTTCCTGGGCAAGAACTCTGCACTGACAGGGAGATGGATGCGTGTCTGTCAGCTCAAATACCATGAGCAGAGACACAGGATTAGTCATGAGCTACTAACTTCCACATGGCGATCCCGGGAGGCTGCAGCACTGACACTGCCCATTATAAATCTCCTGTGAAGAAGCAAGATACCCAAGAAAGATGTTTAGCACACAGACAAAGAGATCGGAGACCCGACTTCCATGTGTCTCAATACCACATCCTTCCTGGTTGTCTTGTTTGCTCAGATGCTGAGTTTCCTCTGGAGACACTTCATTCCAGAGAGGCATCTCAATTATGTAGATCAGCAAATCACAGCTGTTTCTCAAACCAGATGTTAGAAACTCCCTCTGGCAAGCTTCTCCCAGGAGCTGAGTCCCCTGTGGTCGGCTGCACAGACAGCTCCTCCTCTGCCCTCCTCCCCATCCCACCAGACCTGAAAGCCAGTCCCCCATGCTCCTCTGTGCCACCCCACCAGGCTGGTTGTTGTTACAAGTCAGGCCAGATAAGCTTCAGTCTGACAGTTCAGAGCTGTGGTTGAAAGAGAACTGGATCATTATAGAGCTATGTATCTTTTCAGATTGGTAAGTAATGTTTTCATTGCAGACGAGGATGCTCGGGCAATATGTAAGTTATCAGAGCTGTCTTCACTTCCAGTTTCTGGGTCCAGGCTGTGCTGTTTCCAGATTGACATTAGACACCGGTGTGCATCAGCCAGCCATCTCCCCTGTCCACTCAACCCTGACATGCCTGCCCAACCTACACTGCCTACACAACCAGGGGACTGGCACCTAGGATGTGTGCATAGATGCAGGCTACAACACACACGGGGAAGCATGGCGTGATGTATCACGTTGTGATACTTGCCACAAAAACTTTCACTAATTGGGTGATGAGCCCAAGGGAGACGAGGAACAGCTGTAGAAGCTGCACAGGAACTCATCTGCAGTTTGAGTTTAAGAGCCATAGCTGCAGGGGAAACGTCATTCTGCCGGCCACTGTTCTGCATTACCAAATAAAAGGGCTCCTGTCCTCTCCTGCCTCAGTGACATTCCTCCATTAAGGGCTTAATTGTCTGCTTAGCTGCCACTGTCTGAAGGAGGAGGATATAGCGGAGAAAGGGTCTTAGGAAACCTGGTGGAAAACAAAGTATCTGGCCAGTACATTTAATTCAGTAGATAAAAGGGATTTGAATTCTTAAATGCCTTGTGTGCATCTGACCTGGACTCACATTTAGAGTTTAGGTTTCTTTTCTTCAAGATCAAGCAACATCTAATTAAGATTTACTATACAGGGTTGCAACTTATAGTTTCCTGATAGAAATGCAGATCCTTCCATTAAAGGACATTTTAAAAAGTGAATAATAACCATTCTTTTACCTAATAAATGCATAAAATAATATTTCTTGCTCACCCCCTAACAGAAGAATTTGACGCTGGATTGCCTCCTGTTATTACGTGGGTTGGGTATTTTCACTACATCTAAGGAAACAAACCAGACAAGGGTCACTTATTCTGGAAAGTATACTTTAAAATGTTTGTTTGGCACCTTTGAACTATTTATTTAATTTCACTGCCATTACAGAAAAATACGATTTCATATTTAATAAACATCAGCAAGAAGCTTTCTATTCTTGTTTAAACAGAAGTAAACTTGAAGACCTTGTCAAAACAAGTAGGTTAAGCTTGACTAATCAGCCTGAACTCATTCTATTAATAGCGAAGGTGGCATCATTATTCCATTAAGCTTTGTCTGGAATATTGGGGGCAAGTACATATATCCATACAGAAGAGGATAAACCAGATGAACCTTTCCAAAATGAAAATAGAACAATTGTCATTTATTCTATATTTCTTCAGTCTGCCTGAACAAAACAGGACACATGAAATTGAGTCTTTTTCAGAAAACTTTGTTGTTTTGCTTTCTGCAAGAGGACGGTTGCTTTGTTGTGGCTTGGTTAGGTGGAGTCTGAGGTGATGTTCTCATTCTCATGAAATATGATCATATCTGTAGCCAAACTATGTGCATTGCTCATCCTATATAAAGTACTTACCAGACAAATTATGTCTCAGCTGGGACATTAAATGCAATCTGATGAAATGAAGATAATCAGGAAACAAAGATGCACTTTTGATTTCTGTCAGTCTCATGGTAGAAGGATATAAAATTGAGTAAGAGGTAAAATCAGGCTTTATATTTTCAGATTAAGTAAATGCAAATTTATCAACTACATACAAACTATGATTGATTACCTGGGAACTCAAATTCTGTTGCTATTTGCCATTTCCTTCATTCATAACATGAATCACTTAATCCAACAGTGCCTCATGTAAAGAAGCTAAGTCAGCACTAGGGCATCCACTGACCACATTTGGGTTTAGTTTTCTTTTTCGTGACAGATTCCTTTCCAGCTCTAACCAATAAGTGTTGTCTATGGCTCCAAGAGGGAGTTGAACTTTAGATATTTCTGTGCATAGCTTCTCTAAGTGATCATCCACAGTACTGAAAAACCCGGGCACTTACTCGTGAAAACTCTTCCCCAGCAGCAGTTTCTCCCTCTCAGCTCTCCCAGGAAAATGTTTCCATCTCCGAACCTTTAGCCCGACAAACAAAAATGCAACCAAATCTTTACCTAAGAGAAGAGGCCTGAGACTGATGTTTAGGCATTGCTTTCAGCCACCAGCTGGGGCAACAAACTGCAGCTGAGAGCTGCTATCTATATACTGCTGAAACCATAAAGATAAGCAACTAGGACAAGGATCCCAAGGTCCCATGTATCTGGGGTTTAGGTGAGAGCTCTGTAAGCCACCCAGAGTGCAGGGGCATAAGAGAAAAGCCTGTATTTTACCCTGCGTACCTCCAAAAGATTAATGCTGTCACTGAAACATTTTCTCATGTTAGGAACGTGGAAGCATCAAATGGACAAAAGAACCCCATCTCCCCAATGACTGTCTAATGTTGTGGAGCTATAGAGCACTTAGATGTCAGTGTTTCAATAAAATAATTTAATAATCTTTGCCACAGTCCTTCGTTGCCATCTCATGGCATCTATACTTTCCCTTTAGTAGTATAATCATTTAGTGCAATGGTTTCTTGCAGGTGTAAATTTCCATGACTTGAGACCTTGAGGAGATCAGATCCATCACATAATTTATGGGAACATTAATGAGAAAAAAATAGAATACAATTCCCCATCTGCCTGAAATGTTTATGGTAAAAGAGCTGCATGTCTAAGGGCACAGTGGATTAACGAGAGATGCTATCACGTAAGTAAGTAGTAGGGGCTCCCTACTTTTATTACAGGTCATTGCATTAACAAAGGACTTACCGCTATTGAAACCACAGCTAACCTCTGTTCTTGCTACACATGACAAGTATTGTAGTGTCTAAGTCAGGCTTCAGTTCTCACATATGCAAACAGATTTAGGATTTTTTGTCACTGAAGAAGTGTACACACTCACATGTAATTCAGAATGGAACAGCTACCAAAGAAATCATAATAAAAAGTAATGCTCTGTGACACATAGCAGCATTAGAAAATAGTGGTTGTTTTAATTGTCAGATTGTGTCCAAACCCCACTTCCAGTTTTCTTGAAGAACGGAAGTGGTTTTAGAAATGAAAGAAATGTAGTTCATTTTGCAGCATGTTCAGAGGTATGAACATGTTCAGACGAAGTACTCTCTTAGATGTTTTCAGTGTTCAGGCATAAAAAGAAAATATTTCAATTTTTAAAAGTTTCATGCTTTTATACCCACAGTTGCTGATAGCTACTGTATTTATTTGCTCCTTGCTTTAAATTTTGTATGGGGAAGTTCTCTTCCCATTCCCTTCAGCTAAAGGAAGAGCTTGCTTCCTGTTCTAGCTTCAGAGCTAATAGGTGATATTTCTTTTTTGTTCAGAGAAATTAGTTTAGAGACATTTTGACAGAAACTTCTTCAACAAAATGCTTTTACTTGTACCCAAAGGCCATGAGCAACCAATGACTTTATCTTCAATAACAGGAGAATCTTCACACGTACAACCCCATCAGAAGGATGCTCTTCTGGCAATCCAGCAAACATTAGTTAGGACTGGGATAGTCATATAAACTGCTCACTTATCCTTCATGCATCTTGACTTATAACTGTTGCCAGAGCAGGGAGCAGTTTAGAGAATAAAACCTTATAATCTATTTATTTCAACACTGGCCAATATTAAAGAGAAATGTATATCAACAGTCTTCCAAGTGGGAGCAGCCGAGCAGTTGCATTCACTCTATTATGTGCACTTAAAGCACTTGCTGTTTGCACAAAAAAAACCCCATGTAAACTTTACTCAACTTATGTTTGTAATGTTTGCTTGCAATTAAATAGCATTTGCTAAGCATAAGCCTTGGTGTTTGGACTTACTGCAAAAACAGAAAGGATTTTTTCATGTCATGCAGAAAACAGAAAAATTAAATTTTGTCAACATCTCACAACATTTATCCATATCATGTGAAAAGTCCACTTAAATGTGGACATTTGCCAGAAATACCAAGTCTAAATCCTTAGCATATAATTTTTCTGTTTCTTACTTTTCGACTGGGTCCTCTAAGGTCTTGCTCTTCCATTTATTATTCATTGTGTTCCAAGTAGCCAAGAAACTGATGGCAAAATTAAAGAGATTTACTGACAGACAGCTCCCATTTTGTGATTATACGAAAACCATATTTGCGTATGCAACTGGAGGCAATTATATTAGGAATCTAGTTAGTTATGTGGCTGTGCTTGCCAGTGCAGATTTTGCAAGATATCCTCTTAGGCTCGCCAATCAAAAGTTTTCCTCAAATGTTCTATATAAATCATCTTGCAGTTTCACTGGCAGGATGATTCACACCGAGAGCTGCAGCTAATCCCTCCAAGCCAAAGGAAGCTGTGCTGATCGTGTCTGTACGGCAAAGACAGGACTGCCTGGGGAGGAAGACTTCCCTGGAGAAATCCTGGGGTTGGGAGAAGTGCTTGTGAGATCTCCTACCTTTTGTAGCCCTTACAAAACGCATTGAGTCGAGGTGGCAGTATGGTATTGAATGGTATTGGGCTGCAATAGCCGTATTACCCATTGGGTGAGAGACTGTGCTATGCTCCCACCCGTGAAGGAGCAGTCTGTCTTCACAAGGTATAAGGAATTTTGACCAAATGCTATTATATAGGTAAACATATCCTCCTTGCCTAGTTCTTCTGGTTTCTTCCATTGAACAAAGTGTTTTCTTCACCGTCCTGCCTCTAAATGCTTTCATGTTGATGCTAGCACACTGCAATGGCTGCATATTGCTGACATGATCGCAATAAGGTAGATGTTTTCTATTCTTCTAAAGCATTTGGTCTATTTTGTTCCATCGTATTTTTATTTAATCCTACACAGCAAAACACAAAGCACAACAAATCTGAGTAAGGACTAGAGGAATTTAGCCCACCAGTAAGTGCCTATTAAAAGTAAATGCCTCTTCCTGTCTGATAGGGTACCAAGCCTAAACTCAAGAAATAGAGGCCTTCACTGGATTGTCTAGTTTCTTGTTAGCTCTTCTTCAAGCTACCCAGAGTATTTGCAGAGCCCTGATCTGCTCTGCTTTGTCTGGAGTATTGGCCATAATACAGTAATAACTGCTTAGCATACCCAAGTTGTACTTAATTTTAGCTTCTTCCAGGTTAGTCAGGACAGGAAAACTTACACTAACGTGCCAGAAATAAAGGTATTTCTGCTCATTGTCACATTTCCCATAACTCCAAGTTTAAGGCCACCTGCTTCACTGCTTTCTTCATCATATTTTCTAAGTGTGCTTTCTTTCTATATGTTTGGATCATAGAGGTAACATATCTTGGCTGAAAACTTTTGAGCTGCTTTTCCAAAAAGCAAAATCTGCTTTTCCATTTTTCCAGTGTATATCTCTTTAACTAGAGCAACCTCGCAGGGAAGTCATAAGGGAGTTTAATCCTAATGCCTCTGTAACCAGTTGTACAAAAGGAAGTATTTAGAGATGGAAAGTACCTATTTTCCAGGCTCAGGCTTGGATTTCAATCTATTGAGCAGAGAACATTATCAGTCCACTGTCTGGGGAATCTCCTGCTGAGATTTCTGTGGAAATCGTCTGAAACCATAGGGTTGCACAAAAGTAGCCCTGCTATGAAAAGGCAGGTGTTTGCAGAGGGGTGGCTCACTTGCTGACAGATAACTCACTTTCTTAGGGGAAATAGCCCTCCTGCCCACTAAAGGATCCTTGAAAAATCAGAGGTGGTAAGTTCAGTCCTTGGATGGGTTGGGTGATATTTCCACTGAGGAAAGCAAAGGCAGTCCCACAGATGAGCCTTGGGAAGAAAACTTGGCCTGCAGGGCACATCCCTTCGGAGCACCTGATCCCAAGCAGTGGCCTCCCAAAGAAACCTGAGATGCAGAAACCTGAGATGCTGCTCTTCAGTTTGGTCACAAACTAAATGGTATTATTTCTGGATAACTTTGCTTCCTTTTTTTTCAGTCTCTTTCTGAGAATTTTGTGGGATTTTGCTAGTTCCTTGTTATCCACCAAACATATGTGAAAACCACTCAGTGTCTATTAGCTTTTTGTTCTGTACATGCGGACGGAAGCGAGCAGATTGCTTTGCTGCTGTCCCAAGCAGTCCTTGCAAAAACAGCCGCTATGATGTCAAAAGAAACATTAAATCTCTGGCATAACAAAAGAGAATCAAAAAGTGACTTACAAAAAAATGTTAAAGCGCTGTTATTTTCCCAACACACGCACACACTCAACAGTATTGTAGAAAATTCCTTAAGCAACAGAAATGGAAAGAGAAACAAAGTTTAACATTTCAGTGTCTTACTCAGCAAAGTTTTCTGAGGAAAACAGATCAGCTGAAATAGTATACTTTGTTAGTTTTTCCATATTCTTTATTCAAATAAAGATATGTGAGCTACATATGTTCCTGTTTAATTTGAAGATTTTATTCTAAATGCCTTTGATGTACATTAACTTGATATTTTTATGTGTTAGTTATTGCAAATAGTGACACACGAAGATAATGTTGAATGTGCTGTAAGTCAGTGAAGTATTTAGTTTGTAGAGATTTAATCAGAAAAGCAAGATTTATAGAGGGAAGAAATACCTTTTATTAGCCTAGCTGCCATAGTTGAAAAAAAAAGGACACAAATCTAAAAGCTTTGCCCATTTTTCCAATTAAAAGTCATTCAATCTAATAAAAAATAGTACCTTTCTTGTACCCTTAGACCACAAAAACTACAGCAACAACAGTATGACGATACCAAAGATTAATCATTCGTGCAGACATGACCACGAAGCTATGTAACCTCATTGTGTGCATCTTCCCCGCTGCCCAGAATATAAAATATGGTTATTACACTCACAGCTAATGATTTTGTTAGAAAAGGAGAGGCTGTAGCTGATGCATTTCATGAGGGAAATGAGCTTAGGCAGATAAGACTAGCCTGTGTCAGCCTCATGTAGCAGGCAGGAGAATGGTGTTTGCAGGACAGCTGCAGTATAGCACAGCACATATGACCAGGAGCAAACTCTCCGTTTCAAAGCCTGAGCACTCACAACAAAACAAAAATAAAGTCTGGCTCTGTGATCCTTGGTTAAGTATTGCTCAGGCTCATGAAAAGATGCAAGATTGAGTTTGAGTGACAAGTTTAGCCTCCTCTTAGGGCGAAGGTTTGAAATTCCTTTACCTAATGAGTAATTGTATCATACCACCCCCGCTGAGCTGCTAATAGCGAATGAGAGACATTTTGGGACAGAAGGAAACTAGGAGTCCTTTCTAATTAAGTGTGCCCCTCTCTGAGTCTCTAGATAAATTCCACAATACTTTTTAGCCCATACTTGCATACCACACCTTTTTCTTCCTTCGCTGTTTTTCCTGCATGCTCTATCCACTGCTCTGCAGGCAGAGAATTCCACTTGAATTCCTTTTGTGTCTGGTCATTCCATAGATTAAATCAGAGCCCCTTGGTTTATTATTAGGAATGCAATCATCTCTGCTATCGACATGTCTCTGGACCCTTCCTATTTCTATTTCCACCCTTAAGGTTCCTTCGAGTCTTTTATTTATAAAGTCAAAAGCCCTATTTCTTTAAACTTCTTAAACTACGATCTGTGAATTTATGCATCATCTGGTTTATCTCCAACGCTTTGTCTATGCCAAGAAATACACAGAATGTCATGAAGTGTGCTCAGTTCTGCTCTCGATGTATTGCCACTTCTCTCAGACTTCAGCTAGATGTGTGCAAGGTTGCGCTGAGCCGAAGAGCCCTGCAATGGCTAAGGTCCTCTGTAAGGGCTGGAAGTGGCTTACCGCAGACTTGCACCCCATAGCCTCTATGCCTCTTGGTGAATCGTCCCATTTCTTCTTTGTGTCTTCATGAACATGCCGTTCAGCCCCATGCCTTCAGTTCCTCTCACGTCCCCCATACTTCCCACCACTGCAATACGGATAACCCCCTCCAGTATCCTTCAGTGCCCCTAAATCTTCTCGGCAGGACAAGCTGTGGCTGGCTGGGACGTGCCTGCATGCCAGCCGGGCAGCTAACGTGCACGTGGGGATGGGTCGGGTGGCCACGTTCAGACCGAACAAAGGCTGAGCTCTGTCTGCATTCCCTTGAGGAACAGATGCTCCTCTGGCTCTTGTTTCTCTACACGGACAAATGGTTCAATCAAACGTTTGGGAACTGAACAACTTTGAGTCCTGTACCCTTCTGCCAAATCTGATTGAAACTGGTGAATTGCATTGCAAATTTCTTAAGAAAAGAGTGACAGAAGACACAGAGATCGTCATACAAACAGGCTGCAAAAATAATGTAGGAATAATTTTCTTAAGAAATAAGGCTAAAAACCTAATAGCCTGGGTGGAGAATGACATCAGGGAAGCTGGATTTGGCTTCCTGATTCTGAGACTCAGCCCGTGCCTTGCCATAAATAACGTTGCTGACAGGCAGTTTTAAATTGCACAACAAATGGACCAGGGCAGGGCTACTTGATGGAGCAGAGCAAAACACATCCCCTCTTCTTTCCTGCTTTTCTGCTCCTTGCTGCCAGATGCCTCCTCCTCCCCCTTCCCTTAAACAACCAAGTGTAAAGAAGAGTATCTGCACTAGCAGGCTTCTCCTGCCCTGAAGGGAAAATAAGTCCTGATGATTATTGTACTCCCAGGTCTCCTCGTGCAAAATATAGCCGACTTGTACGAGTGGATCTCAGGCAGGTTGCAGCAGTGCTGACCCCCCCCATCTACAGCCAGCTCTGGTGCTGGTCTGGGTCTGGTTCTTGTGTGTGGTTTAGTTCTGGTGCACCTAAAACTTCACGTGCTCGAGGTGGTGTAAATCCCTGTGGTAGACAATGGCTACTTGCAAATTTTTAAAGGACAGATACTGTAGTAGTGAAGGCACAAACTGAATAAATGGGTAAAAGACTAGCAAGAGAGTATGCTTGTGAAGCAAATTTCATAGTGTATGGGCCCTTTGCAACAATTTTAACAGAAACTAGCAATTTTCTGGGGTCTTTGTTATATTCGTCTTCCTGGCACCTCCTCCATGATGTGAAATGGAGCTGTTTTGGCACTGGAATTTTGTCACTCTTCAGATATTCTAATTATCTGCCCTAACAGGAGCCTGGTTTCCTAGTTCACTGTTTCTTTTTCCTCCTTTGAGACTCTTTTTGGCATCTGTTTCCACATCATTATGTGAACACTGAGTGCAAAAATGTCTTTAATGTTTTAGCAAGACTCTACCTAGCTTATCAAGTAAATACGAATCTGTAAAACTGTAAGAAAATCTCCTGTCTTTTTCACTGACCCTTTTTCCCTTTATGATGAGCTTGAAAAGCGCCTTGTAACATGTATGAAAAACTTCTGATTTCCTCTCTCTTTTCACCTCCTTACCTGACACACCTGATGTGTAGCATCACTGGCTGATACTTCATTTATCTGCTCTTGTGCATTTCGAGCCCAGTCTCACTGATGGTAATGGTGTAGGAAGGGAGGGAATGTGGCACCTCACAGAATTCATCTCTAAGAGGTAAACCAGAAATGCTGAAGAGATCTTGAAGTCAGATTTTAAGTCTGAGGCAAATTTTGAAAAGACCAGGTTAAACTCATTGCAATACTGTAAACAGACTTCAGAGATTTCAAGGACTGTTTTTAATTAAGCTGAAAAATAGTGGCAACTCCCAGAATATTGCTTATATTTGCAGCCTCTCATACAATGGATACAGACTCCTTATTCTGCAGAGAAAATTGAAGAATGGTGGTATGGGTAGATAGACAACATACTAGTTAAGTCATTTAAAACATTTTCTTTGATGACCTTCCCCTTCAAACTTTGCATCCCTGCAAGATTATCTACATCCCACACGGACCTGCAGAGCCCCCGCCCCCGCTCCTACAGACATTTCATGTCCGCGCCTTTAGCTGTTTCGTGCAAATATATGGTGCCAAGCAGAGGCGCTGAGGGCTTTGCAAGGCTGCCACAAAAAAGAGAGGCCAGGGACGGTCCCAAAGAGGAGGCAGGAGGAGCAGGGCTGGCGTGGGGATCAGGGGGATAGCAGAGTGGCTGCTCCTGTGCAACGAGAGGCAGGCAGGGGCAGGGGTCTCGCTGGGCCTGGCTGGGAGGGCTGCCCCTACCAAAACTGCCACCTTGGAGGCTGTAGCAGAAGCAGCAGCGAGTCTGTTTGTCCTGAGCTGTGGCCCGGGTGAGGGAGGCACCCAGGTCACTGTCATTTTGCTGTGCAGATGCTCTGCCCCAGCAGCTCTCCGCTTTGCCGCCTGCTGCTTTCCCTGGCACAGGCAAAGAGCTGCTCCGCGTCTGCTTTGCCCTTGCTCTGTCGGGTTGCGCTAACCCAAAAGCCAGCCCCTCAATGTGTGCGTAAAAGATGTCCAAACACCCATTTTTGAACTCCCAAGTGGGCTTTGTAGCTTCTCTGCCGTCCCTGCCCTGCTTTAAAAGTATGTGCTGAACTACACTGTGTCCACAGAGAGAAACATGCCAATTTAGTAAAGATGATAATTAAGATTTTATTGAAAACATACACCAGGAAGAATGTCTACTTAAAAACTGCCTCCCCGCACATAAGTACAGGCTCTACCTTTTGCTTTCAGCTCAGGAACGAGCAAACCACGCAGCGAGGATTTACAAGGAATGCTTATTAAGAAACAGTAGTTCAGTAGTTTCAAAGAGTCCGAACTGCAGCATGCAGAAATGCTAATGGTGTCATGAAGCAGATCGTAGTTGCAAACAGACTAACTGCCTTTTCGTGTTTGGAAATTTCAGTCCTGGCAGCTGCTACTAGCTGATTCCCCGTTCTACCCTGCCCAAGAGGTGTGTATGTGTATACGTACGCATATGTCAAAGGGAAAAAAAAAGAATGGAAAATACTTTGTTCTTAATGGGAAAATGTCCATCTCACAAGGTTTAAAATGGAGAAATTGCTATTTGCTTTTTCCTCACAAAATAGAAACCCTTTAAAATATAGATACGTGTAAAATAGGCCCCCCCAAAAACTTTAAAGAACAAATTAGTTAGTTCTGTGGCATCTCACCAGGCTGTGGAATTTATGAAAACCACATTCCTTGGATTCTAAAACACTGGCCATCCCGCTGCTCTTTTAAATAACGTTGATTTTGCTGACTAGTCTCTCTGAGAACCAGCACAGTTGTCTAATTGTAAGTAAATAATCTTGGAACAAATCCGTGTTTGACATACTGTCATACTAACATTTACTGTTTTGCAAAAGGGATTTACTTCAAGGATATTGAAAAATTCCATTGGTGTTTAAGAGGAGTAGCAACTGTGACCCTCTATAAATTAAAATGCTTGACCCTGCTATATGATATAGATGATCTGAAGTATTTCACATGTTCAGATCAGTAAAGGCAGAAAACAAACCCTCCTTATGAAGGTGCGGTATTATATTCACACAAACATCCGCAAGGGCTATGAAGGTTTACAAGGGTTAGCTATTTAAAGCTGAGACTCTTCAGCTCATGTGTAGCCCTGATAGCTTCTTTGGGAATGTGTAAGGTTGATTTTAAAGGTCTACCCTTGCAGATCGTATTGCTAGGAAAGGACATGTGAGCCACATTCAGAGCCGCTATTATAGCGCTTAAGAAGGACACTGCTGCCACTGTGATGTCAAAGTTCAAGAGCTTCATGAGCCCTTCGGACCACCTACAACCTGAGGCTGCCAAATCCTAGCATCCTGTATATTCAAGGGAAGAAGGAGTCATGAAAACTAGGCTAAAAGCCTGGAGTGGGCAGCCTGAGCGTGGCCCATCACTGCTCTTCTGAGACCTTTGCAGGGCAGGCTGGGATCATACAGGTACTCAAGGTCCAGCAGCCCCACTGCTCTTGAACGTAATGCCATAGTAGTGGTGCCACCTAAGACAAGTGCCTGTAGCAAAGGGTTTGCTTAGCTGAGATGTCACAACTCTCTCTCTCTGTCAATATAAACCAGGACCTAGCAATCTGGCATACCAGCAAGCTCTGAAGAGCTCTTCATGCTCTTGAATGAGGACACCACTGTAGCAACATTGGCACAGCAGTCTGCATGGCCCATGGTGCCTGGGAGCCCTAACCCCGCAAACCTCTAAGCCTTACAGAGGACCTAGTAACATCCAGGACAAGGCAGATGACATGGTGTATCTGAAGTGCAGGCTCACCTCCAGGGACTACAAACCCATACACAAACACTGAATATCATGGCGAGTAACAGGAAGGGTGCTGGACTGGGGAATGAGGGTACCTGAATTCCCATCTTTCACTCTTTGAATGAATGTAAGAAGCTACTTTGTGTGTTGGTTTTTTCAAGCACCAGCATGAAGATACAGATCCATACCTCCCTTTTTGAAACTCTTTAAGAGCTGATGTTTATGATGTCATAGCTGCTGTTTTCATTTCCATCAGCACTGCTTACTGTAGCTCTTGTTTAACATAGCCATGGAAACAATACATCCTCTTCTAGGACAGCCGCTGTAATATCATGGTCACTGTACAACCTGTTTGAAAAGGGGTGCAGAGCTCATACAAGTTCCAGTGATGCAAAACGCAAACCTGTGAGCAGAGTTACCCCAGCAAGATGCTCCATTAAACCAGCGCACCTTATTCAGGCACAGACCAAATTCTGAGCGTGACGCAAAATTCCCAAAGATGTGGGCTTTGGCTTGTTAGATGTAGGCTGATGTTTGGGGTTTTTTTAAGAGGAAAGCTTGCCAGGTTCTCTCAGCCTTAGTCCCAGTGCTGAATGCAATGTGCCTCATACCATTAAGTGTAAGAAGGCAAAAAGATGATGAAACTTTGCTACTGACTTCAGACCAAGAACAATTTAGGATATAAGTTTTCATATCATATTTTTACATGGATGAACACTTTTTCTTTTTACTGTGTGTTTACTGTACATAGAGGGGAGAGCTTTTGCCTGTGACATATTTTAGTTCTAACCCCTTTAATATTCCTGTTATAAAGAAGTGGCAAAAATGGCTTATTGTGAACAAATTTAATAAAAATATTCATAAGAACAACAAAAATGTTCTGTGACTAAGGCAAGCATTTAAATTAGCTATCAGTCCTGCTAATAACAAGTTTGCATTTGTCTGAAAACTCAAACTATTGAAGTGCAGTCAGTGTGATGGAGGTGTATGAAGTTTTGTTTAAATTCTTGGCTCCTACAGGGAAAAACTGTCCCTTTGGATTTGTGTACAGCTGTTTCTATCTGAAACTCAAATCCAAAGAAACAGGAGCTGGAACAGGTTTTGGTGGTGATTCAAGTGGTGCATGAAAAATCAGGTCAGTTCTCACTGGATCAGTACCAATTTCACTATTTCCAGTCAAAAAAGTTATGATGCTTGTCATTAAAATGGTCTTGAATGGGACTGTGTAAAAAACTCCAGTGTGTCAAGCCAGTTCTTTTGGACTTGTGTGCTACCCATGGAGAGATCACTCATAAATGCTGCTAACAAATTTGCCCTTTGCGACCTCATGCTGTGAAGTTACCGCAATAATTAAAAGAGTTCCTATATCAAATAACAAAGCCCTTTTTTTGACAGTGGAATGTGTAATGTTTGTAGATTTTCCTCTCCAGTAAGCTGTCAACATTTTCAAAGGAAAACAGGAAGACATCTAGTGGGGAGATCACAAGGTAGGGAGTCAGGAGGTCTAGGTTTATTCCTGGCCCTGTCACCATCACACTACGTGATGCACGGCTCCTCTCTGCTTCGTTTTCATCATCTGCCATCCAACAGCGCTGTTCCTTACGGACTTTGTCTGGGCTGTGCTCTGGGTGCTGGGGGCCATTGGGAAAGCACCGGTAGCAGGAGATGTTCACAGTCATCCAGAGCTCCTGGGCACCTCCAGCAGTGTGAGTTCTCAGAAAACATTGACTGCCTCGGAAAAAAACTGTACAGTTTTTTGCCTCTCTGAAAAGTTCAGCTGCTTTGCAGGGAATATTAACCACTTTCCCATGAATGCATGTACTGGCCACGAAGGTGCCATTATAATAGTTGTCATTTAATCCAATGTTTGTCTTAAGCAATAAATTTTCAGCAACAATCCAATAATATTTCCATGGGATCCCAAATGCCTTCTTTTTTTTCCTTTTCTTTTTTGAGGCTGAATTAACAGTTACGTAATATAAAGAGGTTTTTTCTTTTGCTTCATAAATGATTTTTTGTTAGGCACAGTGGAAAAAGAACACCATATAACAATTCAAAATAAAGCCATCTGGCTTTGTGTCCATCTAACAATGTTAACAAATATTCCACATATAAAAGAAATATGAAGCGCTCTTTCTGTGGTGTGTTCATTTACTTTAATTTGAAGAAGCGTAGCACATACATACATATTTTAAATGAAGCGCATATTTCTTCATTTTTTCCATGGCATTTCATTGCTTCTTTGCCCATGTTTCAGCGATCTTGCCCTCTGCTGTGGTGAGCCGTAAAAAATCAGAAACAAATTCTTACAGCCATGACCTTACTGTGCAGTACCTCGGTGTGGGCTCCTACCTTGCAGCCAGCAGAAGGCAGGTTACCCAGTCGTGACTGCAGGTAAACTACTTCACATGAAGAGAAAATGGAAGGGAACCGCAGTTATCACCAGGACGCAGCTATGCCGTAAGTTCATGCCCTTAATTTTCTTCCAAGTAACTTGTTGGCTTGTCCTGTACCCTGGTGGGTCTATGCTTCCAGCATGCAAGCACATTGGACGATGCAAGATAAATGTGCTCCCATAGGAAAAATGTCTCTCTGTCTGTTGGCATTTTGATATTGCTTGTGGGAAGAAAAAGAAAAGAGCAGAAGGGATTTCAAGCTTAAATTCATGCTACTAGGAAAGTCTTACAATTAGTCTACACCCAGTGTTCCTTAATGTGTGGTCTCCAAGACATCAGAAGGGAGACTGTGAAACAATTGCAAAAAAATTAAAAAAACACACGCACGCACACATATTCCCACAGATGCAAACAAGCAAGCAGGCAAAAGGGGAGAAAATAAAACTAATCAATGTGTTTTTGAAGCCTAGCCTTAGTATTTGGTTGTCGTGAAAACTATCTTGGCAACACTGTGCAAGGAGATCCTTGGACTTCTTTTTTTCCCCCCAACCCATTAGGTGGTACTTCAGTAAGGAGGACCGATAAACACTGGCAAACACCTTTAGTGAAGACACAACTTTCACCAATAAATGGAGTTTTGCGCTCATACAGTAAAAGGACTTCACAGAACAACATCAGAAATACACACAGAGTTTGTGGGGATAAATCTGTGAGTTTGGGAATGCTTATTTTTGTGCTGCTTTCTGATAAGACTTAGACCAACAGAACTTCACAGAATGACTCTGGCCTTCCACCATGAGGAGGCAGGCCACCTTTGATGAAATAGCTCTGCTAGGAAGTGAAGATGGGCGTCTCTGTAGCTGCAACTCTATTTTGGTTTGGAGGGAACTGCATCCCTCTTGGATTCTCCTCCAGGAGTTAGTACCTGCCTGGTATATTATGCAGTGAACGGACCCTCGTGTGAGTACAGAAGAGATGGGCAATGTCCAAGGGCTTCTGCTGCTGCAGCTCCCTCCATCCCTCCTCTCCCACCTCTGAAGGAAACTGCAGGTGCCGGATAGTAGGAAATACAAAAGAGCTTCTGCAGGGCAGCTGTCTCACTCTCTGCACATCTTCAGGCCCAGGACTGACACAGCTGAGCAAGCAGAAGTCCGTAGGACAGCCAAGCTTTAAGTCCATAAACAAATAAATTAATGAAATGTTTATATATCCAACTCCTAATTTATATATAGCACCCACTTACAGAAACACTTCTGAAAATTATCTTTTGAGCCACTCGAAGGATGAGAATGGTTTGGCATATACAGTAGCACTCGCAATTTGTTGTCCCTGTTTATAAAAAAAGAAGAAAGAGTCCAAGGACCCTCTTGCCTTCAAAGGCGGGGGCCAGGGGCAGCCACCAGCAGCGGTGGAACTCCAGCAGATGTGAATGGGCTCAGTACCAGGCTAAAGGCTCTTGTTCTGGGGATCCTGATGTTTGCATGCACACATACACGTGCTCAGCTGATGCAACTCTGCTGTTACCATCAACAGCTTTGCTTCTTCTTTTTCATGACCATCTGCGATTTTGACTCATTTATTCCAAAACTGCGCAGCTAACTCTGCCCAGCTATCTAAAATTAAAGATCTTAGCTGATCTTAGCTGGCTTTTCCTTTCCTTTTTTTTTTCTTACTGTGGTTTCATTGAATTCTGTCCTCCTTTCTGCTCTTGTGACTGAAAGGAGCTCATGCAGGTGTCCTAAGACAGGAGAGGAGAGCCCAGAAAACCTGTATGGTGTCATCTCCATGTAGGCTAACGTGTCTGAGAGAG
Organism: Gymnogyps californianus; assembly: GCF_018139145.2. Classification (NCBI taxonomy): domain Eukaryota; kingdom Metazoa; phylum Chordata; class Aves; order Accipitriformes; family Cathartidae; genus Gymnogyps; species Gymnogyps californianus. Next base: position 52,552,277 of record NC_059472.1, on the reverse strand, counting down.
CATTGAAATCTTCTGTGTCTCTGCCTGAGACTTTCTCTGTTCCTCAACTGTGGTGACACAAGTGTTTTCTTTGCCATTAGCTCACCATGTGGGAATCGGTGTGTTAGCATGCATAACAGCACAGCAAAAGTTTAGAATACGCTACAAAGCTTAATGACAAAAATATGTGTAGAATCAAGTAAATCAAAATCTTACTTTTGGACTGGGTTTTGTGGGTGGAAGGTTGTTCTTGCGTTTCATTTTAAAGCCTTCATTCATTCCTGCAATGGAAAGCTATCATCTGTTTTGTTTCTAATTTGGTCAACTTCACACAGTTCTTCACATGCAACCGTCTATAAAAGGCAAAAACTACACTAACCATTAGGCAATAGATTTAAGATGCCTCTTTGCTATCTTGTTCCTTTATCCAACATCTTTTTTTGAAAGTATGTGATGTTTACAGTTTGACAGAAGGTAATGTCTTTTACTCATCTTAGAGTGCTTAGCACCAGGGGGCCCCATCAAATGAGTTTCTCTTAATCATACAGCCAAGCAGTTAAGCTGAAAAAGATGATTCTTTTTAACATAAACTCACAAAAATATGTCTTGTCAAGGCCTCCCAATATGACATAATACAAAAAATATATATAAACATAGGAATTATTCAGTGAAGTTTTGCAATCTTGACAAACTATCCATTATAAGATGGATCTTTTTCCTGAGAGGGAAAGTTAATCTTAGCATCAGAACAGAGCCACTTTCAAAGTAAAGTAAGTGAAAAGGGGGCTGTATTTGTTCACAAGTAGCTCAAATTTGTATAGACCTTGACAAAGTTGCAAACAAAGAAAGTCAGTTGAATCTTGCATCAACGTGTAGAGAACTGCAGTAGAAACATTAGGACTGGTACGAATGGAGCAGGAGTGGGAAGGTCAGGGTGGGCAACCACCTGAAGAAGCAGCAGGGGAAGGCTTATGAACACAACAGCTGCTGACGGTGCCTGGATTAGCAGCCCATGAAGACCCCAGCTGATCTGTGTGCGGCTTCCCAGACATCCAGACTGGGAGACACAGAGGTGGGCAAGGCTGGAGTCACTAACAACTCTCAACTTCTGGATGGTACAAAGGAGGCACATACAAAACCAGGTCATTGTCACCCACCTAAGAAGAAAACAGGAGATGTGGGGAGGACTTCATAGGTGGCATCCCTTGTCCTACCTGCTGAGGAGTCCCAACCAGACCACCTGTGTATTCACATCTGGATGCTTGAATGCATCGATTTGGGTATATACCCCTCCTGGTGCTTGTCAGCATCAGTGTATGGGCACAAGAGTGTGAGTATGAGTGAAATTTGTTCTGTTTTTTAAAATAAAATCACCTTCCCCTCTATATAGCTTTGCCTTGATCTTTGCTAAATCATTGCTAGTGTTGCAACATTATTTCCTATAGATGTATGGGAAATTCTGGCCTTCAAACAACTTTGCATGTTGTTATGAATCAGCGATCACTCTGCCGCCTGCTTGCAATGAGCACAGGCAGGTTCCAGCACAATTTGCCTCTAATACTCATACAAAGAGGAGTTACACATCCAAACCCATCATATGTTTGTTTAACTGTATTGGATTTGCATGGCTTTCCTTTCTGCCAATAAAATACAAGAAAAGGTAATCCTCTCAACATGCAGTGAAATCCTGGCTCTGCTGAAACCAGTGGCAGATAGCCCATTGAGTTCAGAAGGGCCAAGATTTCAGTGACGGCTTCTGGTCTTCCAAGCTGTTGAATGTGAAAGTTTAAAGCAAAGGGTGTCTGTAAAGATGCCACCTTACCAGGCTCTCTAGAGCTAGCACCATCAGAAAGAGCAAAAGTAGTAAAACTGCTCTAAAAAGAGCATCTTCAAAGAGCAGTTGCAGTTCAAGCAGATATTTAGCAGCCTTTAAAGAACTAAACAATACCGACTCCTATAAGAGATGAAAAGTAAATAGGATCTTTTCTGTTGACTTTAATGGCAGCTCAGTCCACCTCTCAGGAAACAAGCAGCAATATCTACATCCACGTCTGCATATGTCCTTGAAATGTGTTCATTTCCTTCATACACAGGTTTTAATAAACTGCCATCCCATCTTAGAATAGTACCTAAAATACTGGCTGACTTTTCCATCAAAATATTTTCCAGTGCAAGAGTGCTCTTTTCATCAAAATTGAAACATTTTAAAATATGTTGATACAAGTGAACTCCACCCCCAAAGGCTTTCAGCACAAACGTTGGCTATTTCAAGAAAATAAAATTCATCATACATTATGAAACTTCATTTCAGCATTCTGAAATTATGTTCCTATTTGTCTTGTATTCATTTTAAAATAATTTCTATAACTTATGGCATGTTATACACTACTGCAGTTGGCATATGACAACATAGCATAATGTAATACAAGCTAACATCAGAGCTGAAATATTTTATTCCCTTACTGGGTGGTACTATCTTTTAAAATCATTACTGTGCGCTGCTTTCTATTACTGAATGAAACCTCTTCCCTTGATCACAGTGTCTCCTGTTTTTTGCAAAGAACTGGTATGTCACTCCCGTTCAAGTATTTCCTGTTTGTATTGGAACTGAATAGTCTGATAAACTGTTTCAACCCAAGAGAAACACGGGAAAGTTACATCGAGGAGATAAAATGCTTTAATGAGTAGTAAACAGAAGCCAAACTTAATGATTTTTTAAAATAATAGAATAAAATATAGTCCCACTGAAGTCATAAACTGATTTCGAAATACTAAAACCAGCATAAAGTAATATCAATATAAAAATATAAAAACATAAAACAAGAAATACAGCAAACATTTAAAAATTTTACACCAAAATTTCAAACTCCAAAACAAAATTTACAATTTTCTAAATAGACAGTCTTTTTTAATTTCTGTACCATGGGGTGTAGGGAAAATAGATTTCAAATGTCATTTCTCTTTTGATTAAGAATAAAAACAAATTTTCAATGGCAAAATTTCCTGAACACATAAATTCCATGTTTTGATCTGGACTGGTATTTACAGAAACAAGTTAGAAGAAAACTTCTCTTTCCAAAATGCGCCACATGGCTATAAAACAGCATGAGTCCGAGCAAGCATTTAATCAAAATTGTTTAAATTCAGAATGGTATTAATAAACCATGAAGGAATTCAGTCATTGTTCCAATATCAATTCATATATCATCCCCATGTACAGTGTAAGATTAAATATAGATTTCTTAATAGCCAGAAATGCTGCCCATCAGCATAATCAGGAAGCACAAGTCAAAGTAAAGCCGTGTAATTATATACAAATGATTTCAGTTCACTCTTGCCAAGAAAAACATTAACAAAAGTACTGGCTGCATGACCAATTAATTCCTGCAGAAGGCTTAGCGCATCGGACCATGAATGAGGCTCTTCACCTGCGATCCCTGAGCTCCCCGGCCCTGTGCTGGCTGCACATCTGTCCAGGCTTGGGTGTAAATGAGATCAGACATCGGTTGATGACAGTTTATAGGACAGTTAAAGATGTTCGGTTACTAGAAAACCCACAATCACAGAGTATCAGCAACAGCAGGAGGAGAGAGTAGCTCTGAAGTTATTCAGCTGATTCCATATTGCCAGGGTCTACAACCAAGTGAATACGCCTGAATATGTCAGTCGTAAGGGTGTTTTGCAAGACCAGCATCAAGTTGCCATAAAACTAGCAAGAACAGAGACTTTAATGTATAATTTAAAATGTCACAAAACGATCCACTCAGTAGGGTTCACCTGGACACATACAGGTTATTAACTTTCAGCTTTTGTGTTCATTCTTTGCACCTATTGCTTGCAGTCTTGTTTTCACAAGACTCTTCAGATTGAGAGTCACCTTTCGGTAAGAGCAATCCATTACGAGAACTGCCACCACCTTGAAAAAAGCTTCCAGTGGTATAAAATGCTGCAGCCTACTTGGTTAGCAGAGCAGATCATATCCCAATGCTGTATTCTTCACATTTCGACCCCACCATATAAGAAATCCATTTCAAGATTTCTTGTCTGTGGATCAGATGCCCACACAGCTATGTCAGTGGACGAATTCATCTCCTGCATTATCACCTCCTACAGCAGTTGTGTTTCTGGGGCAACTACCAAAGTCAGCAAAGAAGCTCCAAAGTGCAGAAAATGGAGGGCTCACAGGAGCAGTCTGCTTCTAGCTCAATGGAAGAAGCTGGATCATGGCCATGCCACATAACACAGGACTATGTATTGTACCTGGTGTCAGTGCAGACAGGATTTTCATATTTCATGGGTTTAAAGTTGAATTGGGACTGGAATCCATTCTGAGAAGACATAAAAAGGGTTACAGACTCCGTATTTTTCCAAATAACTTACGCAAAACTCATGTTTTGCATAGCTCCATTGATCTAGCTTAGCTCCAACAGTTCCTCACAGGCAACTAGTATGCACAGCAAATGCATTGCAATCAGTGGAAACTGGGCTGTTGCTGACTTCAGCAGGACTAAGATGATATCAGTGCTCTGCCATCTTTCTAAGTGCATAACTCTCCTCACCCAAATGAATACCTCAAACACTATAACAAGATCATTTATTTTGAATAAATAGAAAAGTGGGGCTTTACTGTAATCATTTCCATTTTTTTAAAGCTTGGAGCTACGATGTTAAGGAAGTGGGTACCTGGCAAGCCCAGATAAGCACCCAACTGTACGGCTAAAAAGACTGGCATTAGGATCCCATCGTTACTTGGGACATTTGTCAAATATCACTCTCCGAATGCTTATACATGTTTAGAGCCTGGCCGTCCGTCAATTCATCACAGTTGTCACTTCTTCTGGAAGAGTTGAACACTTTTTCTGAAATTGGAGGTTGCATGTCCATGTTCCTTTCCTTCACCCCAAGGCTGTGAAAAGGCCCGAGGCATCACGAAGAGTTACCAGAAAGCACTGTTAGTCAGAAGGAGCTCAGTCCCTGCAGGAGGGGGAAATGAGAGGGGGCTGCAGTTACGGCCAAGGCTCTGCTAGCTGACTCTATTTGCTGGCAGCAGCTCTGTTCCTCTCAGGCAAGGTAATGTTTGTTCCTCTAGCCAGCAAATACAGCCAGTTCTCACCCTCATCCCGGAAGGCACTGAGCTGCTGCTGAATCAGGGTTACACAAAGACGAATGAGCCGAACGGGAAGGGGCAGGGAAGCAGAGACAGCTCACACTCATAAAATGAGAAACACAGAGTTAGAAGAATTACAGAAGTGATAAAATCCATCTGCATTTTGGAAGGTCCTTCTATCAGCAGAGCCTGGGAAGTCCTTTCCCCCCAGTAATTCCTCTTCTATACCATCCAAACCTCAAATTCCTCTCTGGAAAAGAATGTAGATGGGGCTATATTTCCCTGTGATTATTGCTGAATGACTCAAAACTTTTTCCTCCCTTTCCTGTGGGACCAAGGGGCTACATCAACCACCAGCAAAATTTTGCATTCTGTGTTTTAGTTCTGTGAAAGAAGTAGCATCTGGGCCAACAGGATATGAAAATGGCTTACAAGTTTCAGCTTTCTTTAATTGCAAACACAAATACTATCAATATGTAAAACACAATACAATAACATAAAGTTAAGCTCTTTGGCTGGGTTGAGGGAGGCTTGCAGGGGTAAACAGAAAGTGTACAGCTCCATAGCAGATTCACTCAGATGTCCTGCCTTTACTACAATGTATACTACTGCTTATATGAGCTGGGCCAAAGCAAACTGCCTTGAAGCATCCTTGCTGTATTGCCACAAACACCCCACACCTAATGTTCATCAACCTGGGCATATCTCCAGCAGGTTCTTCTTAGGACTTGTCTGGTAAGGTCAAGGGAGAGCAGACTACTGGCAGGAGCACCTCATAGTCTCCAAGCTGGACCCACTGCTGAATGTAGTAGTGCCAGCAGATGCAAAGCTGAGCAATGACTTCTTTGCCTTAGTCTTCACCAACAAGGTCTCTCAGGCCTTTGTGCCTAGCAGCAACGGTCAGGGAGAAGGGAAACTCAAAAAAGGGGCAAAGAATTCAGTCAGTGGTTTCTTGGGAAACCTTGATGTATACAAGTCCATGGAACTAGATAAGGTTTGTCCAAGGGTCCCAAAAGAGCTAGTTTATGTCATTGTAATATGTCATTGCACATCATCTTTACCATCTCTGAAAGGTCATGGAGATTGGGGGAGGTCACCAATGACTTGAGAAAGACAACTGTTGCACCCATCTTCAAAAAGGGCAAGAAGGACAATCTGGGAAACTACAGGCCAGTAAGCCTCATTTCAGTCTCTGGGAAAATCCTTGAGCAAGTCTCGTTGGCTTCTGGGCAGATGAAGGAGAAGGTGGTGACTAGGAACCAAGCGTAAATCATGCCTGACCAACCTCAGTGCCTTGTGATGAAATGACTGGACCTGAGGATGAGGGGCAGCAGTGAATGTCACTTACCTCCATTTTAGGAATGATTTTGATGCAGTCTCCCACAGCATATTTGTATCCAAGATGGGATGTTATGGTCGAGATGAGTGGACTATTGGATGGATGAAAAACTGGCTGGATCATCAGGCTCAAAGGGCAGTGGTTAATGGTTCCCCCCCCTTGCCTGCAGACTAGTTACAAGTGAGGTCTATCCTATTTTATCCTTTATTACTGACCTGAAAGAGGTGATGGGGTACACTTTCTTTAAGTCTGCAGATGAAACAAAACTGGGGAGTGTAGTCACTGTGCTTGGAGCAGTGCTGGGACCTAGGCAGGCTGAGAGGAATGAGCCAACATAAATATTTTGAAATTCAAGAGCAAGTACAATTTTCAGCTCCTGGGATGGACTAACCTACTGCAATGGGACAGGCCGGGTACTGGGTGCCTGGGGAGCAGCTCTGCAGGAAAGGCCATGGGGCCTGTGGAGGACAGCGAGATGAACAGGAGCCAGCAGTGCATCCCGGCAGCTTGGCAGGTGATAGCAGCTACCTACGGGAAGGTTAGGGAGAACATGGAGCTGGGCTCTTCACAGTGGTCCATGTGGGAGGACGAGAGATGACAGGCATGAGTTGAAAAAAGAGACATTCAGACAGAATATAAGAAGAAACTTTTTCAGCCTGAGTATATCCAGGCAGGGGCACAGGTTGCCCAGGGAGGCTGTGCAGGCTCCGTCCTTGGAGGTTTTCAAGACCCAACTGGGCAAAGCACTGAGCAACCTGGTCTGATCCCACAGCTGACCCTACTTGGAACAGGAGGCTAGACCAGAGACCTCCTGAGGTTCCCTCCAACATAAATGATTCTGTGTTATAATTCTGGTATCCCAGTGATTTTTGTTCTCTGATACTTCTGCATATATTTGGATATTTGTTTGACAACATCCATTTAACAAATAGAAAAATGGAACTTCATTACACAGGCAAGTATCTCAAGGGGAAAAAAAGAACATTATGAGCAGACCAGCTGCCTGTTACCAATTTTAAAGTATACTTTTAAAAGTCTAATGCAATACAAAACTAGTAACCCTCCTAAACTCAGAAAATTAAATGGCAACAGAAGAACCAAACCCCTCCATACTTAAACCTATAAACAGCCCCCAGGAACAGTGGTCAGGTGGTGCCTCTGGTGCCTTGTCTTGTTTTCCTTCTCCTGGGAAATGTTTCCTGCTTGCATTGCATATGGCACATGGGCTGAACACAGTGTCTACTGCTGCTCCGTGCTTCACACTCCTCCCTGCTCTTGCGGTTCTCCATTATCCAAGAAACCCTAGAGATCTCCAGATCGTAAGGGAAAAGTTTGAATGAACAAGTGTTCATATACTTGTTCTGCAGTTCATGCTGATTTTGGCACGTTTTACCAAAAATTGCTCTGTCAACAAGCATACCTGGTTTCTTTCCGTGAAGGAAACAGTATTATAAATGACAGCATGAAAACTCTGCATTTCCAAGTTTTATTTTATAAATGTGTAGCAGAATCCTTCCCTCTCCATCCCAACTGTCCCTGCAGTAACAACAGAGCCGGTGAGTAATATGGAGCTTTGCTCTTGGTCTCTGTGCTTTTGCCTCTCTGGGAGGCAGAGAGCTGGCAGCCTTGCTGTGCTCTTTTAGCCGCAGCAGATGTGTTGTTGCCAGAGCATGAGGGAGTTTTTTTAATCCCAATGCTCGGCTGTAGCATCTGCATTGAAATGGGCTAGTAACAGCGCTTGTTTGCTGAACTTTAAACTGAAATGCCTGGAATATCCTTTACACGAGACTCTGCAAGCCAGCTGCATGCTGAGCAGTCATCTTCCAAGTAGAGAAAAGGATGGTCTATATTCTGCCTGGGGAGGTCTGAGGGGCTAATGCTGAGTCTGGAAGCACCTGAAGGCTGTAACTCATTGCTCAGGTAGGCTTGTAGGTAATTTTACGTGGATCTCAGAAAGATAGGGATGCACATATCTCATTTCTCATGAATTTCTCAAGTAGAGAAAACTGACTTTTCTATTGCGGGAGAAAGCTTTGTAGGGCTTTTAGAAGACCTGACAGCCTGGAGTGACAAAAGAAGGGTCAAAATCAGCTTGTTCCCTTGTGTCCTCTCCATAGATATCTCCAAACACATTTTGGGTTATATCTTCCTTTTACAAGGTTGCATGATAGACGGAAGATTTAAATCACTGGCCACCATGGTCATTCTTTCTTCATTCCTCAACTGGTTTTGGCCTTTCACTAAAGTTACCCAATACTTTCCATTATAAGGACCTTATAGCTTTGCCAAAGTTCAGTCATTCTAGCTGTAATTTCTCCTGCTGGCTGGATGCCTCTGGCTGATTTTGTTTGGACTTCTTTTGATAATTTTTTTGGAAAAATTTCAGTCATTTCCAAGAAAGAACCTAGGGGAGAATGTATATATTGTTGTCTATGTCAAAAACTTGTAGACGTTTTCTTTTAAAAACTCTCATTTCCCAGGCTTTGGAGCACAGTCCTGAAATCTGGTGGGTAGATAATCTTTGTGCCTGGAATGGCCTTTTCTCTTTCCCAGTGGAAGTCTGCACAGCGTAGAAGCAAGATGTCAACCACAGATTTGTATAGTGAAGAAAACTTTAAATCTTTTAAGAGTTCTGCCTTACTTGTTGTAAAGGTCAGAGAAGAGGCAGGGGAAAAAAGAAATTCTTATTTTCAAAGCTGGTGGCTTCAGTGCTAGACAACAAGACTCTGACTCTGCCAGGCAGTGATGTGAGCAACTGCGCTGGGTCTGGTTGAGTTGGAGTTCATTTTCTTCACAGCAGCCCGTACGGTGCTATGTTTTATATCTGTGACCAAAACAGTGTTGATAACACACCAATGTTTTTGCTATTGCTGAGCAGCACTTGCACAGCATCAAGGCCTTCTCTGTTTCTCACTCTGCTGCCCCAGCGATCAGGCTGGGAGTAGGCAAGATGTCGGGAGGGGACAACTGACCCAAACTGACCAGAGAGATATTCCACACCATATAACAACATATTCAGCAATAAAACAGGGATTTTTTTTTCCAAAGTAGCTGCTGCTCGGAGACTGGCTGGGCATCATTCTGGTGGTGGGAGGTGATGAGTGATTGCCTTTGCATCAGTTGGGATTTTTTTTCTTTTTTTTCCCCCGTTCACTTATTAAACTGCCTTCATCTCGACCCACAAGTTTTTCTGACTTTTGCCCTTCCAATTCTCTCCCCCGTCCATCTGGGGGAAAGTGAGCGAGGAACTGGGTCAGGGCTGAGCTGGCCTCAACCCACCCCAGCAACTCACCAACGTTCAGCTCATCCTGGTTTATCACTACCCATGTTTTTCTCAACAGTGCTGATAGGAATCCTATGGTATCATTTGCGGAAGGGCTGAGTACTCACCCCTGCCATGAAAGTCAATGGGATCTAGCCTTCAAGCATGTGAAATACTGTGCAAGACTGTAGCTGGATCGCAGGGTTTGTGCTATCAGCAGCAGCACCCCTAATGTCCTGATCTCTCAATCATCGACATGCGGGATTTGGCTCAGAGTATGCCGGGGTTGCTCTTTGGCATACTCACGGGTAGCTGAGTCTCGTGGGGCTGTGACCAGGACTTTTAGCCAGGCTTGCAAAGTAGAAAGTGGAAGGTGCCCTTGAGTGTATAGTGTAAACATCAACTGTAACACTGGGTACCCTGAGAAATCACAGCACTTCAAGTGATTCACTTCTTATGAGAGGATAACTTTTAACTTTAATCTTACTGTGGCTCAGTCCTACAAAATGGAGGTAATAATACTCCTTATTGCTTGCAAAGTTTAATTAACATTTATGAAATATATAAAAGCTACCCTGATGTCAGGCTTAGAGGAAATCAATAATTTTATCTTCAGAGCAGAGCATGAATGTTGCAGTGAATGGGACCTAGAGGAATAATGAAGAGAAGATAAAATATTGAATGGGTGCTCACTAAAGGAGTTCAGTCCCTTCTCTCTACCGAATAAATGGAGTTACTGGAGAAAAATTAATACACTATTATAAACTAACATCTATAGCAATACTTCTTATCGGTAGGAATAAATACATCTTGTCAATAATTCCAAACATATGCAGGTAAGTTAAGGTCCCATGGGAAATCTTCTCCTGGCATTTCATAGTTTGTGAGTGCTTGATTTCACCACCTTAGTAATGTTCTTTGACAAAAATTATTTGTGTGTGGTATTTATGAAGTCTGACAAAATGAAAAAGACACGGGATCTCTCCAAAGCTTTCATTAATATTTTCAGTGAATATCTAATGCCCTGTAATCTACCTGAAAGAAGACAGAAATACTGCATCAGAAGCAACGGTTGAAAATATGATCTCAGAAGCAATATACAAGGGACTATTTATCACTACCTATCCTTGGGTTCATTTGTTCCTTTTGAAGTCTGTTTACTCTAAAAAGCAAGACCAATGTAAACCTGGTAAATACGACTAAAAATACTTATTAGAGTGGCTACCTTTTATTGTCATTATGCCCCAACAAGCAAAACTTCAAAGGTTCAACATTCTCCATAAACAGTAATTTACATAAATTACAGATGTGTTCTACATAGTGAGCAAAATACTTTACAATTGCAATCATGATGTTCCCTGATTTTCAAAGTTTTTTCCTGTACTTTTTGGGCCAAATTCAGAGCTGAAGAGTTGTAATTTAATATTCCCCTGGACCTACTTACACCCACTTGTTGAAGCGTCGGGAGTCCTGGTGGGTGTAACTCACAGGCTGAAGAGCCAAAATACATTGCAATAATGTTAACTTAATGTAGGGAGGATTCATTGGTTTTTTATTTGCTTTTCTTGCTCTGCTCCTCTCCTGTGGCCAAGCAGTATACAAGCCATACTCACTTAGCCTCTGTTTGACTCTGAGGTCTGCACTGCAAGGCAAGAGGTCACGAAGACCATATATGATGCATTTGGACTTGCCATGTGGATCTGTATTGACATAACCAGTAAATTTGCGGAGTGGATGCACCTGAACCAAGCCATGTCGGTGTCTGTAAGTAGGTTGCACCAGCTTCCACTCCCTCCAGTGCCAGATGGCCTTATGGAGACACCTCTGTGCATCACCTTACCTCTGAGAGAAGTCGCACAGCCAGACAGGAGCGTGCAGAACACACCCAGCTGTCCCTGAACCCCAGGTGAAATGTGTGGCATGTAACAACAGCAGAAGGATGCTCCTCTGGGCTGACAGAGCCCAATTCTGGGTTCCTGCTTGCTGGCTCCCACCAAAGATAACTGGAAGCTGAACGTCATTGGCATTTGGACAGTCTCAAAACATGGCAAGATCTTTACCTCCTTCCATCAACATGAACCAAACCCTGGCCAGTATCATTTTGATATACTCCATACTCCAACCGAAGAGCTGACCCGGTTATACCTCACGCAATAGGAAACTATTTCTGAGGAAATCAGAATCATTTTACTGTGTGTGTTGAAAGAAACACACACTATGGACAAACAAAATGTTATTACTAATGTATAAAAATCTACTTCTGCAAGCATCCTAATAAAATTTGGCACTAATTATTTGGTCTTGGTTTTGCTGTCTTCAACATTTAAGCACTCTAGCAGTAATGGAATTACTTTTCATTATGTTAAATTTTGGAGCACAAAAGTCAAATATTTTATTGGTTTAAATATTCAGCAGACACAACAGCTACAATTGTTTTAGGCAATTTTGACAAAATACTGTGCAAGGAAATTGGTCTATAAATTGCCAGAATAAAATTTCCCAAAATTTCTGGACCGGAAATAATCACTCTTCATTCAAAATATCAATAAAACCCATAATGATGCGTTTCATCAAATATCAAAAATATGAAACAGTGGTCCCTAAATATCATCTGCAGGTAATTGTAATAGCTGTACTTTTAATTGCATTCCAGCATTTTGCTTTTCTTTAAATTTAGGGCAATGTGACTGTCCAGTCTATTCTAGAGCTGTCTTGTGTTTTCCTTCCAAGAAATCCAGTTTCTAAAAGAAAAAGGTCACAGCAATTGAAAGACAAGAGAACTGGCACATGGGCCTTTGCATGATCAACATTCAAACCATATCTAGAACAAGTCTGTATCTCTGAGTAAGTCTGGCATACTGAAAAGAGAGCCAGGTGTTTTGCTGCTTTTAGAATCTCCTTCAGTTGCCCAGTTAATCAAAAAATAGGAAAGGAAAACCAAAAACCAACCTCACTTTTCAGAGACAAGTCTAGATAACTAAATACTTTCAAATTATGATGCTAATTACCCAGATTAAGAAAAGGCTCATCTGCAGATTTAACAAAATTATTAGTAAATAACTTCACCATTTGTTCAGGATCATTTACAAACTCATTACCCAGATCCAAGGATAATGTCTTCACTCTGGGCACTGGTCCAAAATGGTCATTAACAACAATATGAAATTGTTGTGGAGAAAAAGATTTATCATTAAAATATGTTATAATACTCAACTCTTACTTTTCAAACGCACATTTTGTATTGGACCCAAATGGTACTTACTTCAGACAAATGATCTTCCACATATGGTTCCCGTGTCACATGCAGTTCTCCTCAATGATTCATGCAATTCTTCTTCAGATTTTTTTATTTAATTATTGCCCTTTGTATTGCATGTGGGCTCAGGCAATGAGAAGGCTGCCAGTCAAAAGAGAATGCCACACATACCTCCACGTGCATGGACCAAGGCTTCCAGCATCTCCAAGACTTGCCAAATAGCCAAAGAGCTTGTGGTTGGAGAAGAGAGGAGTGATGCTGAAAAAATTTTGTAGGTTAGGCTGTGGGAAATAGCCAGGTAAGGGTAATGGTCCGTTGTGAAGTGGAATCAAAGTGAACAGGAACTGAGCACATTACCTCTGGTTTTAGATCACTTCAGCAAAGTCTGCACAATTTATTCTAAAGCGCATACAGGGAGATTAAATTTGCATCTTTTGGATTACTGCCGAATTTGAACACATTTTGCAGAGTAAAAGTGAGTATGAACCATTATAAATGAACTTCCTTGATATTCAAGAGAAGACTGTAGCAAGGAAAACATGAACAACACACACATGGTTGGTAAGTGCTTAAAGTCACACTATGCCACAGCAACTGCAAAGCGCTCACTTGGGTACCTTATTTCAGCATTTGATGAACAAATTGTAATAGTTCCATATAAACAAGCCACATTAAGCCAATATGTAAACATTTCTAAACAGGGATGATTTGTTTAGATCCTCTAGACCTTCTCTGAGTCTGAATCTGGCTGCAATGTGGGATCACTTCGTGACAGGCAGCCCATTGCGGTAGTAAACTGTTGTTATATTATTATTATTGGATGAAAAAACAGGCCTCATAATTTATGTCTTGAATCAGAGTAACAAAAAAGTCCCTAAAATGAAGTATTTCTGTGAAACTAGATTTCCCTAGAACACAGTCTAAAGTTTCCTAAAAAATAAAGAATATGAAAATATGCTTGAAACTTTTTCTGAGAAGATCAGTGGTTTTAACTGGAGACGCAGTGTAATTGTGTTTGGCAAATTTCACCATAGCTTTAAATGAAACTTGAAAAATATAAAAGAGTGTATTATAAGTTCAAGCTTGTGAAGGCCCAGGACTGGGCAATGCTAGTTACATATTGCACCCTGTATTATGTACTGTATTGCACCCTAAATACGTACGTATTCAGTGGTTTACCTAGCTAGTAGAAATATCTCTTGATCCCCATGTAGTAAGAAACGAGATAAAGTTTAAAGTCTGGGAGGTCCAACTTCATGGGGAGCTCGCACCTAAGCAGAAATAAGAGGGGGAGTCTGAAAGTCGCACATGATTTGGTTGTTCAGGGTCAGCATCTGTCTGAAACCCAGGCAGCAGAGGGATGCTGGAGAGAGGCTGCTCTTCTTACCTGAAATCAAGTATGCTGGGGTATCTGCACCGTAGCTAGAGATGAAATTTGGGAGAACTGAGCTCAATTTCTTTTCAGGCCACAGTTGTGTCTCTGGGTGATTCTCAGTGTCCTTGTGCCTGAGTGTCCTTGTGGGCAGAGCTCACAGGGCAGGGGAAGAGAAAGGGAGAGATGCCCAAACCACAGGACAACCACACTGTCTAGCTCTGAGCAGCCTCAGTAAAGCGATCCAGTTTCACCCAGAACAAGAAACGGTTCAAACCTTGGGACCTGTGATGCCACTTCCAACCAAATGTTCTCGGCAGGTTGGCTGGAAGAAGTGCCACGAGGACTGCCGTGTCTCTGTCGGCACTGCCCGCTGCAGCACCTTCCCCCCGTACCTTCACCGTAGCCTGCCGCAGGGGACATCAGCAGCCCTACAAAAGGCTGCGCCCCACAACCCACCTCCTGCAGGTAGGATGGGGTGTTGGAAGCCAGGCTAAACGTCAGGCAGGTCTCCTCTGGACGTAGTGGCTCAGACCATCATTTTCAGAGTGCTCATCCAACACGACCTGGAAATTTGGGGAGCTGTTTGACACATGAAACAGTTCACAAGTTTCCTGAATTTCTTTACTAACGCTAGATTTTTGAAGTAGTATTAGTAGAAGCTCATCAGCCATTTAAATATATAACGTATTTATGAGAAATCCAATGTGGAATACAACTTACACAATTAAAAGATAATATAGAAGCTTACGTTAGAAATCTGAAGTGTCCCACTATGCCCATAAATTAATAAATATTTTAAAGTCACAAGAATGGAGGCAGATCTCAGGCCTAATAAATCAATCATAAACTCTATATGAATTCAAAATACTAACTATTTTTCTTTCAATTAGTAAGGAACATGTTTTCCTTAGACACAGCAGTTCACTCCTCAGTCTCTGCAATTTTTGGTTACTATCCTTCCGTTCACTAAGGTTACTATGTGAAGAATTAGAAAAGTGTTATCAGTTACTGCTTTTGATGAATTTTCTGAATTCCTGCACAGTCCTGCTCCTTGCACATTCCCTGATGACACAGGTTTAAAGCAATGTTCTTTCTTCTTCTTTTTTTAAAGCATTTCCTTCTGCACTGTGTTTTCAAATAGAAGTACTTTTCCATTGGAGAAATGGAGCTTCATTATTGGTTTCATCCAGTCTATGAGAATTAATGGAAAGATTTCTTCTTGGAAACACACTCATGGGCTTTGGATCGGAGTCTAGATAGTTTTTTGTTTGGGAAACTAAATTATATTGATTCTTCAAAACAAAAATTGTAAGTTAACTTAGGATCCAAAATAAATCACACAACTGAGCAAGCATTAATTGGTCTTAGAAACACAGCAAGAGCTGTTGTCCTAATCCAACACAACGCTACAGGACATTTGTAATTACCTGATGACTGTATTCAGATTTAAGTGTTTTACTCACGACTTGTACCAAAAATAGATATTCCAGTCAACAACCAGAGTGTAAACTAAAAGCTGAGTCAAGTCTCTTTGATATCTGAGCCCTGCTTTAAAGCAGCAAATGGCTACTGCAGCTGGTATTCAAGTATTTTCGGCAATCCCGAACTGAAGGTACTGCTTCCGAGTCAGCAAAACGCACTCAAGCGGATGTCAACTCAAGTCATCAGACCAGCTGAAGGAATGAAAATTTCTGTTAGTTTTTGCTCTACAATGCTTACTTTTTGTGGTTTTAATCCTTCATTCCTTGCTCAGGCAAGATCATACCTGATAGGCTTCCAATGCTTTTTGACCTGGTGTTAAACTAACGCTGTGGTAATGCACCATGACCTTCCGGTATGCTATGACCCTTATCAGAGCTGTAGGCCCCCTGAAAAGACCACATAGCATAATCATTTCTTTGGGCATCCCCTCATTCAACAGACTGTGATACCAATAACTGCAAAGGCAAAACTGTGGCATCTCCTCTCTGCGATGGGAAAGACTCTCTGGTGCCTCCGCTACTTTGCTTGCCCCCAGAACAAACTGGTGCACGTTGCACCACCTCTGCTTCATCAGCCCTGGCGTTAATAGTCAAAACTGGATCATCTTATCACCATCCTCAATAGCCTAAATATGGGTAGGTTTGCAGAAAATCAAAGCGCGCCTTTCATGAAAACAGGAGCCTGGAAACGATCCATTATTCCTGGCAACATCCAGAACTAAAGACGACTGGCCTGTATTTCCCTAATCCCACAAATATTTACACACATTCTTCAGCGTGTGCACTGCGCGCCATCCCACTGAATCCAGCAGGACCACTCGCGGCGCTTCCTGCAGCGCCAGGGTGAGCTTCGCACGTCCTGCAGCCTCTTCCTCCCCACCCGACGGACACGCGCCCCCACCTCCGGCGGGCTCTCGGCCGCCCTACCGCGCTACGAGGCACGCTGGCGCGGCCAGCCTGGGTGGTGCCACGCTCACGAAGACGGCGTTAGCCGAAAACCCCCGGGTGCCAGCCACGTGCGTGGGGAGGGCGCGGAGAGGACCCTTCTCCCTCCCGGCAACGCCGCGTCCCGCTCAGGTTCCCCGGTCACCGGTGGGTGCCCTGTGAGTCCCGTCCCGGGCTGCTCCCCAACGGGCAGACCCTGCTGCCCACGGCCCCGCACCCCGTGAAACACACGGTCCCGCGGGACGCGGCGGGGCGGCGCGCGACGCCCCCAGGCCCCGCCGCCGGCGGGGCCCCGAGCCCGCCCCCGCCGCCCGGCCCGGCCGCGGCCCCTTCCCCGGGGCGGAGGGAGGGAGGCGGGGCCGGGCCGCGGCTCCGCGGGGCCGGGCCGGGCCGCGCGGGGCTGGCGGCGAGAGCGCGGTGCCGCCGGCGGCCGAGGAGCGACGGCGAGCGGCGGCGGCAGCGGCGGCGGCAGCGGCAGCGGCAGCGGCCGGGGGTGCGCAGCAGGACCCGCGGCGGGGGCGCGCCCGGCCCCCGGCATGGCCCGGCAGTAGGCAGGGAGCGCCGCCCGCCCGCCCGCCGCTCCCGGCGGCAGCCCCCGCCGCGCCCCGTCCGTCCTATGTGACCCGCCCCGGCGCCAAGATGAAAGGTAGGGACGGCAGCCGGGCGCCCGCTCCGCCGCCCGCACACGTGCGCCGCCGGCACCGGGCACCGCGCACCGGGCACCGGCAGGGCTGGGTGTGGGCAAGGCAGGGCGCTGCCGGGGCGGGCAGGATGGGCAGGGCGCGGGCAGGCATCATGCGGGCAGGGCGCGGGATGGGTGTGCAGGCAGGGTGCAGGAAGGGAGCAGGCGGCGGACAGGGCGCAGGCAGGATGGGTAGGATGCGGGCAGGGTGCAGGTAGGGGAGATTGCGGGCAGGGTGCAGGCAGGGCAGTATGCGGGCAGGGTGCAGGTAGGGGAGATTTCGGGCAGGATGGAGGCAGGGCAGTATGCGGGTAGGGTGCAGGCAGGGAAAGCCGGCTGCAAGCGGGGTGGTGGCAGGGCACCGTGCAGGCAGGTTGCAGGCAGGGCAAGCCGGGTGCGGGCAGAACACTGGCAGGACGCGGGCAGCCAGTGCCGGGAGAGGCAGAGCGTGGGTCTCCCCGCGACCCCGGGGCGCAGGCGGGGCAGCCCCGGCTGCGGGCGAGCCCCGGTCCCCCGCACGGATCTCAGCGCCGCCGCTTCGGTTTGGCTTGTGTTGGTCCGTCCTGGTCCGGGGAGCGGGGTGTCCTTGCGTGTGTGTCCCCCGTCATTTGTGCTCTTCCCCAGGACGTGTTCTCTCGGCATCCAACTTTTATCTCCCCCCTCCCCGGCGTCCTGAGATGAAGACTTTTATTTCTCCCTAATTTATTTGTTTATTTTTTTGCCAGCGTTTTGCGATGTTCTTGGTGTTGCTTCTAAACATCTGGCGGTGATTAGGTGCCAGTAGAGGCTTAACTGGCTTGTGAAATGTATTTGGCATATTTCTCCTCAACATCCACCGACTGGAAAATATTTGGTCTTTGCTTTGCATCTGTTAAAGTTGAAACTTTGTTTCTTTTCCTTTTTCTCTCTTTTTTTCCTTCCCTCTCTTTTTGTTTTAAATGGGTGAAACATGCCGCTTCTACCGGTTGACTCTGTTCTACAAAGTTGTGACTGAGAGGTATTAGATATTACACTTTTAAAATCAAATAAAGAAGCAGATTGCCAAATTGCTACACTGTAACCTAGTAAAGATGTATTAGGGGGGTTGCAAGAAAGCCTTCTGTTTATGAAAATTGATAGCCTTACAGCAAAAGGCAGAGACTTTACACGCTGGGGAATAGTTAGAAGGAAAACATCAAAGGACATTATAGAAAGTTTAGGAAGTAGTTGGGAGTTTGTGAGAATTGAATCTAATTTTTCTTCAGAGGCAAAAATAAACTTGAAGGGTGGGAAGGAAAAAAACATACACACAAGAAAATTGCTTTTGGGCACCAGTGTGCCTGTGCTTGGATTGCAGAGTTTGATTCCAGATGCCAGGAGGCCAGTAAACATCATGATAGTTACACTTAGTTTCCAGAGTCTGGGACACCAGACGATGTGATTATTTATTCACTTGCCAGAGTAGCTGCCTGAAGGAAGGAGAAACTTTCTTTTTTGGGGGGTGGTGGTGGTGGTGTATTTTTGCAAGCCCACACACACTATTTAAGTTACTTCTGGCACTGTGACGTGGTGTCTCTACATGGCCGTGCAACATATTAAAAATAATGTTTTTACAATGTTCTTTATTTATAGGTTACTCGTGCCAGAAGTTTTGTCATCAGCTTGTCATTATCAGCATAAGTGTAATGGCAGGAACAAACCAAAACAATGGGAATCCAGTAATATAAACCCATGCCTGTTATCACTGAAAGCCTTAAGCTCTATTTTTGTTGGGGCTGAGACTGCGCCGGTTTTGAGGGGAAGCGGGATGGAAAGGACCGAGGACAGCAATAACATTTTTGGGTAGCCGCATACTGTGATGCATGACACTAGGAACCAGATTTTGAACCCACTGAAGCCAGCAAGCATTTTGCTGTAGTTTTAAGTGGGTATAGGATGTGGCCTGCTATAATGCAACTTGCATCTGCTTCCATTCTGCCTCCGTTGCTCTTCTTTGCAAAGCAGAGAAGCGGCATTTGGAGGGAAGATGTTACTCCTGCTGGGAGCACATGTTGGTGCCCCACACTCCAGCAAGATGCTTCACTCCTGTTGCTAGTCCTTACCATTCGGTTTCCCTAAGAGAGATCACAGCCATCTTATTTCTTTCCCCCGCAGAGTTACGGAAATCAGTAATAAAACATGCAAAGAAGAACCCTTAAATGACTGTGCTAATAGTAAGAGAAAAGAGAGACTTCAAACAAATCATCACATCAAGTGCCATTGCCAGTGTTATGGAAGTCAGAGAGCCAAACCAAATTTTGACTCTGTGATTTCCTTTTCTGGGTACAGACTTGGTTTTTCATATTTTCTCTTTAAACTTGATGGTGGTGATAACTGTAGGACTGTAGAACTTGGTGTAGTTACAGATTTTTCTCAATAACAACAAAATGATCTGTTGATTGCAGCTGTCTCTGTATCTACCCTCTCTGGAGAACGGAGGAATATCTAAATAATTACATCACTAAATATCTGTAAGGAATAAATTATATTTTCCATTGCTGGTATTCGTAATGTGTTATGTTTTAAATCAGTAAAACAAATTGAAGTTTATGTTTAATATGCTGGCAGTTTTATTTCCAGCAAACTACACTGAGCTCACAAACTTTGTGATACTTTTTAGTAATAATTCATGTGATTTATAAAGGGACTTGACTTCTTTAGGGTCAGATGTATCTTTATCAAATGATACTTCTAAGTTGTAGTTATTTATTGGGGTATGAAGGAGTATTTGTTGCCTGGGAAACAAATGAAAACAGCTTCCTCATAGTCAAACACCACCACATGTTCAAAAACATTGGCCCTAATTTAAGACAGGGACAAGTGCTGTTAAAACTGAGAACTTCTTCCTATAAATCTGTGATACATTTTGTAATTATTACTTTAAACTGTATCTGTAATCACTACTGTCATGGCGGTTCTGGTGATAAGTATTTTCGTCTGAAATGTGAATATTGTTTGGGTAACGACTTAGTACTAATGCCCAAAATCGGGCAATGACTAAGTCAAGGTCGTCGTTTTGGGACTGTTGCTCCAGGATGACAGAGGAGCTCTTCGTTACGATACCCAAGATAGCTCAGCTGCTTCTTTCCACTGATCCTCCTCCTCCTCCTCCTTCCTTTCTGCCGTCGCAGGCACCTTGCTATGTACCACTTGTATAGCGATGGTGCTGGAGGATGAAACGGCTGGTGTCTTGTGCTTGAGAACTGGAATGTGACCAAATACCCTGTCCCGTGTAGTTCCTCTCATTTAAAAAAAAAGATGCATGGAGTGAAACGACAGGACAGGTTCAGCCTTGGTGGTGCTCCACTGAAATCAGTGAAGCCGGCACTGCCTCAGGAACGGTCTAGTCTGAACGCCCAGCTTTCTTAGCGTCGACCAGTTAGCCTCAAAGGCAGCTCTATGTGCTTCGTGCACAGAGTTTTCAGTACATAGAGAACATTGAGCTTTCATGGGATATGCCAGCTCAGTTTACCTTAAGTTTCCCTTATACAGCGCACACTTTAACAGACAACGACATATCAGCCCGTATTGCTAAAATCATCCCTTCTGTGTTTTCACTTGGAGCCTGGATGTAATCTGCAGGTAAAGCCTCCATTTGCAAAAGCTGAATGTGCATGCAAATTCAGTTGCTCTTTCTTGGATGCCTTGAAAAGTCTTAAAATAAATAATCTATTTATATGAGATCTACCTTCTTGACAGATTTTGTCTTTCTCTCTAACTGTTTTGATGCCACTGCTATTTTTAAAGAATGAAGGAATAAAGCTAATTTTCTAATACTGGAGAAAAGTGTATCTCTCTCTCTCTAATCTCCTTGTGCACAAAATCAAAAGAACGGTCATCTGCAAATAGGTCTTCCCTGGATAGAAACTTCAAACTGCAAATTAAAAAAAAAATCCAGTCCAGAGCATTTTGCAGAAGCCGGAAAGCATCTGAAAACCAAGGATTACAAGTGGAGTGATCCAGTAACCTTTACTTAGTCCAGTTATAACAGAGTTTATATGAATATAGTGACATAAACATGAAACATATGCAGGAGCTCTGAGTGGTGTGTGTTGGACATGTCACAGGACCCTACCGCAGAAGTTCAAAGGCATGAGCAGTTATAATAAATGTGTGATACAACGCAGAACAAATCCCGAGCAGTGCTACTATACAGTCAGTGTGTATCCTGAACTGGTTGGTAGCATAGAGGATTTTAAACATATGGATGAGAAAGTTGATCATGCAAGCATGTGTCAAAGGATATTCTTAATGATACAAAGGAAAGCAGTGTGTTAGAAGCTGTGAAAATACAAGAGAAATCTGTTATTCCACGGATAGAAATATTACTGTACAACTGCAAAGGATATTGAGCAGAATTAGCGTGTAAGCTCTTTATGACAGGAGTATTTTCAGTAAGAAGTTGTAATTGTTCATCTTCACTTTCAATATTCTACTTTTCCCAGCCATATCGGACTAAGAATAGCACCAGGGAGCCTATCCCTGTGAAGAAGGGAGTTGTTTAAAATCTCTTGTGGCTCTTTCTTCTGCTACTTTGGATAACACAAATTTATTCTAGACTGATTTCACTACAACTGAGAGCTGAACAGAGCCCTTTTTTGTCACAACTGCTGAACAGTTGGCTTAGATCCGCACTCAAAGACCATTGTGCCCAGAGGTTCAAACACCTTTGCCTGCTAGGATAAGGAGAAAAAGGTAATCTTGCAGAAAGACAGAGCTGATCAGGCCTTGCAGAGGAAAACCAGAATAAAATAAAGAAAGAGAGCTGGAAGAAATGTCAAGGATGAAAGCAGTTCAGTGCTGCGAAGGATGCGTGCCCAGTTATCTTCAGCTTCACAAAATGTTCCTTATCCTGAGGTTCTGTGTGTCCGAACAGAGATTCCCCCCTTCCAGCCCTCCCCCTTGGAAAGCAAAATAAAAGACGCTTTTTACCAGTCACTGAAAGTGAACCTGATCCTCCTAATAATGTGAGCATGGTCTGTACGAGTGAGGGATCAACCTAAGATGAATTGTCTTTGGAGTTTGACTGCTTCCACCTAAAACTGCAGTCCCTTTCGGTGCATAAATTTGAGGTGAAGACTGGGATGTCGCTGGGGAACAAAGTGGATGAGTTATGGGAGGTAATAGAGACGTGTGTTGTTAGGAATGTGTATGCCATTTTAATGCTGTTGTTAATTGCCTCCTCTAACATACAGACAGGGAGGCACGATTTTTCAGTGCACTAATGAGAGCAGATCTGTTTGCTCTTAAATCATTACACTGAAATACGATATGATTTAAACTTTTAACTTCTAAGGTGACCCTCCGCACCATGCAGCTGGTCGTGACCGCGGTACTGTAGCAATGGTCTGCGGCACTTATGGGCTAACAAGTTTTGTTCAAGAAATACCCCTTATTTATTGTCTTCATTTTGTGCCTAAAAAGCAAAACTAGAGCCATCACTCTTACACCTCTGAATTTCTTAATCTCCTGTCTTTTTCTGCATTCTTAATGTGAGCTCTCGCATTTTTCGAGCATAGCAGTGCGGGGGGTAGATCGAGACCAGAATACTAAAATGCACCCATTTGTCATGATTCTTTGTTTTGTTTTGTTTTATGCATGTGTTAGGTGACGAGAGACACAATCCTCGTCTTAGATTGTAAGTGTCAAGAGAGGATCTATGGTCTGGGACCTTGCCTCTTGGTTTCTTGCGATACTGAAAGTGGATAAATTCCCAGATCAGTAGCCTGAAGGACGGAGGTGGGGAAAAGCCTCAGTCTCGTTGCCAGAATCCAGGCTCAAACAGTATCCCAAAGGATGCTTTGGGATGCGGGGAGGTGGGCTCTCTTCCAGGACTGCCTCAGCTGAACCTCTGCCAGGGCTCCCCTAAGGACCAGGTACTTTGCAAATGCCGAATCTGTGTAATCCCCGTCTGAAGGCGTTTATTGCGTGACAAGTCGGACAAAGGATCGGGTGGAAAAGATGGGCACGATACACACAGAGCCAATGACAGTGACATTGTGAGCGTGACATGTCAGCTTGGGACCTTGTCAACAGGGAAGGGGTTTAAGTGTGGGCTAGGTTTTTATGAGGGAGGGCTTACCAAAATAGAAGCAGAGAGAGAAAGACTTGAATATGAAGGGAGCTATAAGGAGAAACTAGTGGAGAAAGGCAGAAGAAGAGGACAAGTGAAACAAAGCATCTGTCAAGAGAGAGGGGAATGAGCAGCCCGTTAGCACAAGCAGGAGACTGTCCAGAATAAAAGCTACGAAAACCAGTGGAAACCAATTAGACTGATGAAGTCATCAACATCTGAAGGCAGCAGCTGCTTGCTGTGCTTCTGCTGGCTCAGTTTCACCTCTAGGTCAGCACTTTGAATGTAGAACCGGTTAATAGTGACCAGAAATGCATATAAATCTGGTGGCTGCTCAAAAAGCTTTTGAAATGTGATATAAGAAATATATTGGTGTTCACTGTTCTCATCTGTCTGAACAGTTGTTAATATTACAGAAACCTCACAAGTGGACAAGTTTTGCCTTTCCGTGAGAGGGCTGAGATGGAGAGAGCGGGCAGAGGTAGCTTTTCGACACTGCAGGTGGTCCCTCCGGCTGGATCCTGGATGCACTTGTCACACGGTTCTGAGCAGAGTTCTGCATCCATGCTGGTTTATGGGTTAAAGAGAGGAATATCATCATTTTCAACTAATGGGCACAGCGTCTTTCCAAATGGTACAAAAAAAATCTGTTCTTGATAATTTAAAGTGAATTTTACAGAGTTGCACTGGGATATAACTATATAGCTCCCATTAAGTCAGTGGGAAAGGCAGGACCCTAACTATTAAAGCTCTTTGAGAGAGATTTATTTTAAAGGAAACTCTTACACTGGATGTCATTGTTACTACAAATTAGTCTTACAGTCCTGAGTTCCCAGCGTGGTACTTAGGGGTAAATTCTAATGTACTGTAAATCCCGTTTTCAGGGGGATTATAAAGCAGCTTCTAAAATCTGAGTTGAAACTCGGCATGACAATTTTCAGCCCAGATGCCTCATTCTCTCCTGAAATGGATTTCCCCAGACTTTGAAATGCAGTGTAGAATATTGGTGTCTTTTCTTAATTCAAGACTTCAAATGAAGTTTTTAAACAAAGACTTTAAACCCGTGTTTACTGCACACAAAAGTTCTAGAAATGGTTGGATACCACGTGTCTGTAGCCACCATACAACCCAGGATCTCTACAGTTCTGAGGTCTAGTTTGCTTCATTAGTTAATTATGTTTAAATGGCTGAGCGGGGTGTACTGTTAAAAGGTGACAGCTGGACATGTACATTAGCAGCTTTCTGTAACACCTTCCGTATGCCAACACTGACACCCACAAAAGGAAGGGGAGAAAATGGAAACAATTTCCCTAAAATCACCTTGCACCAAACGCTCCTTATATCTGGTGCTGTTCCAGCAAAGGGACCAAGCGGTGCAGTGGTTATAGGACCCATACAGTCCCGGGGCAGATTTGGCATCCTTTTTGGCTCCAGGCCAGCTCTTTCTTACTTGACCTCAGAGTGACTCATAAGTGGCCCATGATTAATTTATTTAAGATTTAAGAACAAGAACTAGAAATTACACAGTTCTACTCCACAGATTTTTGCTTTGCCTCTAGCAAATTAATCAAATGAGAGTCTAATTTGTTTTAGATTAAATGAATTCCCTCTGTTCGCTGTGTTAATCCCCAGCTGAACTGCCTTTTTATAATTTCCACTCCCTTGAAGCATTGTACTGTAACTTATTTAACTCTACAACTGTATTTATTAGAGGTGTTGCAGTAATAATTTATAACTGGAGGGCAAGCAGAATTTGGCATTGGTGCTCGGTGGGGTGTGGATATTGCCAAAATATCTCAAAGCTTTTTTTTTGGACCAGAGCTCTTGCTTTGTACTGACTCCCTAAAATATTTGATGTACTGCTGCTCAGCTACAGCGAGCCACTCATTTTTAGCGGTTTGCTCTAAGCTCGGCACGACAATCTGTTGTAGCCTCCAAGGAGACTCTTGTAAACCTGATGAAACAGGAGATCTCCGGTGGTCCTTCCCCTACACGGTTAAATACAATTGGTTGCTCACATGTGTTTCTGTTCTGCCCAAAGTTCACCTTTTTTATGGACCTTCCTTCTGCCAGAGCTCAGTAGAAGTCAGTGGAATAAGAAATAACATTTTAACCAGCTTTTCATGTTTCTTTGTCTTTCTTATTCTGGATTCCCTATCTTTCGGCTCACAGCTGAGAGCTTGGTAGAGCAGCTTATAACTAAATTATGGCTGGTCTTTCCAGCACTAAATGATTAATTCTTCTGGCTGGGACGTAACAATGGATTCTGCTTTATTGTCTGCTTCAAGGAGGAGTCTGCCCTTCATATTTTTCACCCAGGAAAATAAGCCTTGCCTATATATAAATGTATATGTACGTAACAGAAATATTGCATTCATTCCAGTCCTCTTTGTAACCGAGAAGGGTTGGATTTAAACTAAAGAAAAATATTTCTAACTTATGGCTTTCACGATTTCAAACAAAACCCTCTTACACCAGTTACAGCCCCACTCAAATGTATGGGCACCACTGATGTAAAAACGCAAAATTTCCTGTTGTAATATCAGTCACCGGTGCTCAAAACTCACGAATTTCTTCCACTCCGATTTCTCATACTGCCTTTAAAAGCATAAGGCATAAAAACATGCTGGAGGTTTTCTTACTATTTGCTTTCCTACTTGGCATGTATTTTCTTAACCTCTGTAATTCATCAGAGATCACATTTTCATAGCTTTCTCTAGAAAAGCTGTCCCCTTTTCAATGAAAACTTAGGTTCTCTTGTATTTTCCTGATTCAAAGATATCACGAAGCTTTGAGATTTTTGTAAAACTTGTGACAAAACTTTAATATTTTCAGCACTGGAACAGGGAGCTGAGGGCCAAGTTTCTGCCACCTCCAGTGAGCGCAGTACTGCCCGAAAGGCATGGGAGGAGCAGGCTGGGGCACATGGCTTCGCCTCGGGACTTAAATTTATAGGCTTGTTTGTCAACTTCATTTTTAGTATTTCAAACACAGATTTCTTTTGAAGTAGGACTTTCAACCCATCCTAGTCTCTTTTTCCAAAGGACGCAATGCTGTTCATTTCTGAACATTTAGTCTAACCTTGTTTTATTCATTTCTTCTTCCCATCTTTGTTTTCCTTAAACTTGTTACATTACAGTTAATACTGTAAAATATTATATTTGCCCACAATTTGAGCAAAGTGCCTAAGTGGCAGTTGTGACTGAAAGACTGCTGAGCTTAGTTTGTTAAACAATTTTAATAGACTTACCCTAAAATACATTGCTGCCTGTTGCTAGATCAGCTCACAGGGATTAAAAAACGTTTTATCTGATGTTTTAGATTTTAGTGAGCAGGGAGCCAGGTCACCAGTTGACAAAACTGTGCTTGCCCGTCTCCACTTCTTTGATCAAATGCCACAAGCGCTCTTCAAAATTAGGAGATTAATGATTAATTATAAATTATTCAAATCTTAAAAAAAAAAAATCCCTAGCAAGCACAGCATGCAGTGTTGCAAATATTAAAAAGCGTATATATATATATATTTAAGTGTGTATATAAATATATGTAATATATATAATATATGCATATAAAACATATATATATATATATATGTTGCAACTGTTAAAAAATCCAATGAAACAAAAATATGATTATAAATGCATGGCCAGAGAGCAATGCTGTTGGGCTAAGCGTGAAAACCAAACGACTAGGGAAGAGGCTAGCAGCCCGGGAGGAAGGTCTTGGAGACGTGGCGTAGGATGAAGCCACAGGATTTAAACACGGCCTGGCTGCATACGTCAGATATGGATTGGATAAGCCAGGTTACACTCCTGAGAAACAAAGGAGGTGATTGTGTTATGGCCCCGGTAGCAGGAGAGGGCAGGAAGCTAAGGGCTCTGGAGCTGATATCTTTTTTTGTGCACCGTTTTATCTTTTGTGCAAGAGGGGAAGATTTTTCCTGAGTAGTTCACTGCTGGGATGAGAAGCTTTGTTGTTGATTGTTTATGCTTTATTAGTACTTGTCATGTTTTGTCGGGTGACCTTGTCTTCAGATAAGATTTGGTACAATTGTGAGGGTTTGTTGGGTTTGTGTTTTTAAAGGTTTCTTTCTGCCTTCAAAACTAGGATGTGGTTTTTTTGCCTAAGGAGTGTCCACTGGTTCTTCCGTTTCTTAAATGCACCTTTGAACTGGGGGGTCTAGCTTAAGATACGGACAGGAGTGCCTCTGTCAGTGAGCAAAATTTGTGTTATCTGGTGAAGAATATGAGTTTTGAACTGTTTTATTAAAAGTGCTGTCTGAGTAAAGGGTGAAGTTCTGCAGAATGATGCATTTCACGGACTCCTTTGCTGCTTCAGGCAACGTCTCCCTCAGACTTCAGTGCAGGGCACCTTGCAGGTCAGGAGGAGGTGCAGGTCAGATTTGTTGCTGGACATACACTCAAATGATTTATACTTTGCTGAGCCTGGATGAGGACCGTATCTTTACTTCACCTTTGAATTCATCCCCCTAAGGCTCTGTTGTGGCCCGAGTTAGCTGCGGCACCAGTTAGCCCAGTCTCATGATGCAGAGCAGCCTGTTCATGTGCACTAAGTCTGTGGGCAACAAAGGTCTAACCGAGCACAGACCTCTCACTCCATCACGTCTCTTTATCTGCTTTGAGCTTGCTTTTCCACCACCGCTCATTAAGTGTTCCCTTCTGGTGAATCCCTTGACTGGCCTTTGAGCTTCTGTTTCCTTCTCCCCTCGTGTCGGGGAAAGGTCTGGACGGAGAGGTTGCAAGTGAGTGAGCTCCCTCAGCATCCCGTGCTGGAAGGGTAGCACAAGGTGGCAAGCAGCCGCTGAAGCTCCCCGAGGTGCTGAGTCTGCCCCTCTGCCGCTGTGATGTAAACGAAAGCCCAGGAGTACCCAGGTTTCGGAGAGCGGGGATTGCCGTCGGTCGCCGGCAGCGTTTTTCGCAGCGTGGAGGCAGGCTTGCCTGCGCGCTTCTGCTCGGAAACGTGGCAAAGGCGATGTGGTTCCCCAGGGCAGCGGTGGGCTGTGAACTGCCAGCCGCCGCTTGGGAAGCCACGTTCTAGGTCCTGTTTAAAGGGAGTCCCATGGAGGCTTCCCCCTACATGCAATGGTGCTTGTGGGAGGGGGAATGGGTCTACTCTGCTCCCCCCGGGAAATAGGGAAGCGGGAGATGAGCAGCCTGGGCTGCGCTGCCCTCCCTGGCAGTCGGTTGCCTGGTGCAAAGGCTGGTGCTGGTGATAAGGCAGGGCTCTTGCCTTCCTGACTCAGCAGAAAGAGGGGTTGTGTCGGTAGAAGGAGGCTGAACACACGAACACAAACATATCCTTTTTCTCTTTTAAAGAAGTCGTGGGTGTATTTCTTCTGCTGATGCCAGCCTTTTGCTTTGCTGCTGGAAGGAAGTGGAAAGAAATTAAGCTTCTGACAAAATAAAATTGTGATTATTAGCATTTTACTGCTTGCTAGCTGGTGAAGATGAGAACAAAAGGGCTTAAATGGTTTTCATTTTTCTCATCTGTTTGAGTTTGTCAGTTCTGTTTCCCATTTTTCATCGGATCTTGCCTCTTCAGGCCAAGCTAGTGCCCGTGGGAGGTGGTGGATGGACGGACAGACATCCCCTCTGACTCCTCTCTTGTTACTCGGCATAGCTACGCGTAGCACTTTCTGCAAACAGCCCAGCTGGGGCATGTATAACCTGAGCCTGACTGCCTGGATGGTGCAGGCAGCAGGCTGGAGTGACTGCTGTGGTCTGGGCGAGCCTGCCCAAGCAGCACACTGGTGACAATTGTGGCCATCATTGTGATGAGGGACATGTCTGCTCTGGTCTATACTTAGGTGGCCAAGCAGGCCTCAGGATAGCTGCCAGGTGATAAACCATTTGTAGTCTGGATTTCTGCTGGGGATACTGGTTGGGGGAAATGCTCTGAACTGCCTTTTCTACCTGGGGACAGAGGTGGGACATGAGCAATGGAGGGGAAGATCAGTAACATGCCTTACAAATCGATTAAACTTTCCAGTACATTAATTTATGAAAGTGCACCTGTAATAACTTCTTCCCATCTTTTTCCAGTGGTAGTAGTAATAATCTGTTGCTGTGTCTTTCTTTCTTTCTCCAGACGATTTTGCAGAGGAGGAGGAGGTGCAGTCCTTTGGCTACAAGAGGTTTGGTAAGTGGCAGCAGGTCTTTCAGCTCGCTATTGCGTAGTGCTTAGGGTAAGTCAAACACTTGCTATGAAAACCTCCCTTGCTGGCAGCATCAAAACATACAGGTACAGTCCCGTTATCCACTTCAGTGTAGTATTTGCCCAGAGGAAGGTGTGAGTTTTAGACTTGGTTTATTTTCTTGGCAAACATAACGCTTCAGAAATAGCCCTGATCAGAAACAAGAAGTGGTTGGTTTCATTATTTGATCATTAGCGTTATGAAAATGAAGCCCACACCTGAACAGAAATGAACGTCCTGGCTGTAAAAAAGGGTGCATGCCTCTTACATGTCCTCTGCCCGGCTGGGCT
The DNA here is from genome assembly GCF_018139145.2 of Gymnogyps californianus. Taxonomy (NCBI): domain Eukaryota; kingdom Metazoa; phylum Chordata; class Aves; order Accipitriformes; family Cathartidae; genus Gymnogyps; species Gymnogyps californianus. The sequence continues at coordinate 52,522,256 of NC_059472.1, read as the reverse complement.
TTCCTTCAGCCCACAGATTGATGTGCAGCAGGGTTTGCAGGTGTTCCCAAGAGCGGTGGCATGGGACCTCCTGTAGACTCGTGGAAGTTGTACTGCCAGCTCAGCCAGGACATATGCTGTCCTCTCCTCTCAAAAAAGAAGTAAAAGTATATGCTATGAATGCATTCTGATGTAAAAACTATTAAAATGAGGCTGGTCACTTTCTTTCCTTTTTCCACTTTCTTTCCTTTCTTTGGTGTTTGTTCACTGAAAATGGCCTTCTCATGTGAAGAAGGCAGTGCCACGCATCTCTGCGCAGCGGTCAACAGCCTTCGAGACTCCTCTTTTCAAGGCTCTTGTGCTCACTTTCCCTCGAGAAAACATTTCAGTCTCTGCAGCCAACAGCTTCGCCCGGGGCAGGCTGACTCCTGTCCCTGCAGCCACGGGGAGGTGACACGGTGGCCTCTGAGCTCCCACAGCGCCAACTCTGTCTTGGAGCAGCCAGAGGGGCTCATCATCCAAGCTGCTAGCTGCCTTTTCAACTGTAAGCCACCAGGATAAAAGTTCGCCTTATTTTTTCTCTCCTGGGAAAGTGGCTGCAACAAGAGTCACCTTCAACAGCCCCACTTGGCAAACGGATAGGAAAGGCAGGCTGAAAATAAAAAATAAATAAGTCAACAATTCCCTCCATCCCAAAAGGAGCAGGGGGAGGCAGTGTAAGGAGATGTGGCGTTCGGGAGGTGGGGATCACATTCGCATGACCTCTCCTACCCCCTGAACTACTCCACCGCTCCCTGCTGTTGAGCTTTATTTTGGATAGGTCAGCCAACCACAGAGCCAGCATCTGTGGCTTGGAAAGTCCTGCCATAAGGCTGCACACAGGGTTTTTTCCTACTCTTTTTTTTTTTTTCTTTCCTGGATTAGGCCCTGAAATAGCAAAAAAAGAAAAAAAATCTTGAGAAATGGGAAGAAATGTTAACTGTTCATTTCTGTCACCTCCAGCTGAGTAAAAAATATTAGGATTCATTAACACCTATAAAAATAGCTTCCCTCCATGTTGCCCACTACCTAGCTATCCCCGGTCAGCATGCTTTTGCAGTGAACTGTGAGAGGTTTTAGCAAGGAGTGAGTACCCCACTATTCTTACTATCCCAATAGTAAGTGCACTGTTGTGACGTGATGGGATTTTTCCGTGTTAACTTGCTTTCATTTCTTTCTTTCTCCTGGGTAATGTGGTGCTACCAATGTGAGTTATTTCTCCCCTTAGAAATGCAGGGTTTATCTGAGCATTTCCAGAAATGCTTGTGCTGTTGCACTTGGTGGAGTGGCGGGGAGGGAGGAGAGGGCCAGCAGTCTGGCAGTGGCAGGAGGGGGAGATTTCACCACAAAAAGAGGAGACAGGGTAGTTCCACCCTTAGGAAACAACCATAAGCCCCTTCTCCTTCATGAAAACAACATCACTGTGGTCAGGGAGGTGTCCCAGATGTCTGCAGTACAGAAGAGCCTCGACTAAAGGGGGAATGGGGTCATGAAGCCATAGCATTGGCACTGGTGAGAGTTGTGTAATTCAGTAGTGTCCTGATCCAAGAAGGCTTCTTTGTCCATACTATTTTTGAGCCTAAATTTCCTCCCATACCCTCTTCCTCATCTTTCCCAGCATTGTGGGGCAGCACAAGGAGGAGCTAGGCTGACCTGGTTTCCATACGTCCCTGCACCAGCATGCGTGCTGTTTGCCTGCAAGTGCTCATGCTTTTGTGGCCCCTAAAGGGGTTATTTCCCCTCCCTCAGAAAACCCGACTTGGCGAGTTCCCATTTCTACAGCCCCTGCTGCATTTCCAGGCAGCCTCTGAGCAACCCTCTGGAGGGAGTGGGAGCCACGTGCCTTCAGCAGCGCTGGCTGCTTCACCTGGCACCAGGCTCCTCCATTCAGGAAGGTGGCATGCACGTCTTCTAAAAACTCCAAATTCACTGGCCAGCTGGGTTGGCATTTCCAGTGAAGCACCAGAGGTTGCTCTTGGGGCCGAAATGTAGCCGAGTAGTTCAAGCTCCTGCCTGACCAGTAGGAAAGGTTATGCCTGCTGTCCCAACTGATGTTCCCTCTTCGCCCTGTGTCTTCACTGGTAAGAGAAGGCAATATGGGGGAAGCTCAAGGCAAGAACCGAGTTTTGTTATACAAACTCATGATAAAAGGTCATTTTGAAAGGAATCCTGTCCTGTCTGATGGCTGGCACTGTAGAAGTCCCAGCGCTGTTCGTGTACAGCCTGCTGGAGTGGGCAGCAATAAAAGCAGCAGTGGGTTTTTTGTTTCAGGAGCCATGGTGTAAGAGCAGTTGTGTTAATATATTGTGACCAGAGTAGTCCCTGTATGCCCCGCTGACATGAGACATGGTAGGAGGACCATGACTCAAGTGCCTTTGACTCCATCGTTTGGAAGTGTGAGGCCCTGTTTGGAGCAAAACGTGCTCCAAGGGGGAGATGGCTAAAGCACAACTGGTTTGTAAAAAGCATGGCTTACGGTGAGTCACTGCTGGCAGCTGGGAACATGTGTTGGTCAGCACTTGGCAGGCAAAGCCTTGACCAAACTGCTTTCCTAGAGTTCAGCTGAAGAGTTTATTATTAGCTGCCTTGTTGCTGGAGCCTGTAGTTTGGTTCAAGGAAGGAAGAGATCTGCAGAAGGAGGGAGGGAGGGAGAGAGGCATTCTCCAACAGTTCTCGTTTTGGGGAAGAAGCTTTTGAAAAGAGGACTGAATACATACTGTCCTGCACCGCTTCCCCTTTTTCTCAATCTTTCTGTCCCTCCTCCTCAGATAAGCTAATTTCAGAGAATTTATCATGCTACTTTATTTTTTAGTCAGCAGAACATTAACTGGACGCATTAAGCCAAACATACTAAGCGTAACACACTAACATGTGAAATAACAATGAATACAGATACAGACAACTCCAAGATGCTAGGAAAATACACACCAGCATTTTTTCTCTTTCGAGCCTGGGACAGATTTGCTGCAGGGGGTCAGGGAGGTTGAGGAAAGCACTCTTTCCAGCTGACTGACACTGTTTACTTCTTCTCAATGGATGCTACAGATGTGCAGGGATGCTGCCAGAAGTGCGATGCTCAGCTGCAATGCCTCCAGATTGCAGCAGTGAGAAAGCACGTGAGGAAGCGTGTTTCTTATCACCTGTTACTTCATCATCAGTCACTGCTCAAGGCTGCTTTGAAGTTATCTGCTCCAGATAACAAGCTGTGCCTCTCCACTGGTTTTCCTCTACCAGATTGCCACCGATGTTAACTCTTTCGTCAATCAGTGTTATTGGTTTGCACCACCCCACGCACACCTCACTTTGGGAAAGAATGAAAGAGGAAAGGGCAAAACTTGCTTTTCAATATTACACACTTTTGGGATGCTAAATCTCAGGCTTGAGAGCTCAGACTAGTTTCTAGATGATAGACAGCAGGATGAGATTTCTTTACAGCAGGGTTTTGACTCTTTCCTCTGAGATTCAGGCTCCGGGCATAGCCACAAGCAAGGGAATTGAAGGGAACTAATGGACTCGGAGGTGGCAGATCTGATCTTCCTAACTTGTGGCATTCCCAGGTAATAGATGCAGAGATCATTGTGAATTTTGTTTCTTTATGTTAATGTTTTAGAACTTAAAACCTGCACTTCACTGAACAGAGTATTTCATGTAGAAATTTCAATGTGAAGTTATTCATTGCATAGTTTGAAGCTGCAGTACAATAGGGAACAGCTGAAAGCTAAGGGGATGGTCTTTGAACTGTCGAAGGGGATGGTCTTTGAACTATTGTGACGCACATTTGTAATGTTTTAGAAAACAGACTTTGAAGAAATGAGCTGAAAGGCCTGCTGATGAAGGGAAACCTCCCAAGGAATCAAAAGATAGGGCCAGTACGCTATAGATAAGTAGAAGACTAAACAGCTTGTGTAAGATAATTACCCTTTGCCCTGGGCAAACACAGCCAGAATTGGAGGCTGTAAGCCTGTCCTCCATAGTAGGACCCACCTCGGTCACCCCCATGCTCTAGATCGTGAGTCAGGATCCTCCCTGCCTTCACCTTCCTGCTCCCCTGCCACGGGGCTGAGCCATCAGTAGGGGACAGTCCCTCATGTCCCCGGGTATCTCCAGTGCGCACCAAGGCACTGGTCCTCCCGTCTTCCCCACACCCTGTAGGTCAACAGCTGACAGGAAAGGAGGGATAAAAATTACTTGGGGGCCCCCTCAAGTAAGGTAGGTACTTCTTTAGGTGTCTTCCATAGGATATGCAAGAGATGATTGGATCAGGATGTCCCTTCTGTGCAGTTATGACAATCTAGCTCCTGAGCATGATTCCAAGTGTAAGAATTAAATCTAGGAATTTCTGGACCAGAAGTGGATGAATCATCCTGCCACACAGTAATGAAATCTGCTATACTAAAGAGAGGTTAAGGGAAAAAAAAAACCTGGTTTAAAAACATATTTGGAAAATAGGATTTTTTTCCCTGGTAAGTGGCTTGGGAGCAGCTGAACTAGATCCATTTAATAACTGTTTTCTCACTATATATTGTTTATAGTATTTTATACAGTGAGAAGCTATATATTATTTCTCCACCTTTGATAGGATACAACTGGGGAGTTTTAGGAGTGTAACAATTGATAAAAGCCTTATGAATGCTTTATAGGGAAAAATGAAAACTTTGAGATAGAAAACTTTTTCAGAAAAGGGTTTAAAAAAATAGAATTTTTTTCTGCCTATAAATAACAGTTCAAACATGATCATGGTAAGCAAAACTCATGGCTTGGAATTTTGTGATAGTTCAGGAATAGCATTTACTGATTAACACTGCGCAGACAGAATAATTTTAGTCCTTATCTCTGGATAAATCCAGGCCATTGTTCACATCTATAATAACATGCACAAAAAAAATGTCTGGCATCAGTCTGGTGGTGTGCTATATCCACACAAACCTTAAGCCCCTAACAAAAAAAAAAAAAAATTCTAAGCTTTAGGAATTTGTCAACTTTTCTTTATGGTTTGTAAATGACTAGTGAGGGATTTCAGGTGCCACAAGCCACATCCCTCCCTGGGCATTCTTTCACATGTATGCCTGCAGTGTGTAATCATATGGCTCAATAAAAAGTCACGGGGTCACCCATACTCACAAAGCCAGGGGAAAGTTGGGCACTTTGCTTCCAGTTCACTGATCTGGCCTTATTTATCAGATGAGGATTTTGCCTGCCTGCGTCCTGGGGTAATTAAATCCCCACTGAATGGCGGTTCCTGTGTGGCTGTTCATTTTAGGCCGAGAAATTTCATTTGGAGCAACCCTTTTATTGCCATGGCCGGTAAGGTGGAAGGGGGCCGAGCCTGCCCCCTCCTGGGGTGAGCCCTCAGCTGCGGAGAGAGCCCAGTGCCCTCAGGGGTCCTGGGTTTTTGTTGGGGCTTCAGTCCCGTGCATCAGGGGCTGCGTGCGGAGGGACCGCCTGTGTAAGGGTTTCTTAGTCTTTCTTTTCTTTTCCAGTACGTACTCAGAGTACTGGGGCAGTTGGCAGGGAATTGGAGTCTCGATAAATAAATAAATGCTGATGCGTGTGCAGTATTGCCATTGCAGAGGAACATCAAAGTGCTCACAAGCTGTCAAGGTGCCTGCATGCCGCCAGCGTATCCATCCTCTGTCAGTAGCTTCTGCCTCTTGCGATGTAAAAGGCATGGCTGATAAATGGATTATTGCTGATATATCCAAACCACGAATTTAAAACTGCCAGTCTTCCTAAAGATGGAAAATAGTTGGTGTACCCTGATAAATCCATCAGTGTCAGGCAGTAATAGCAAGATCCAAAAAGTTATCAGATCTGTGTGTCCTGTGCTAACTTACGCAGAAGCTGTAAGAGCCATTCAGGTCTATGGGTTTGGAGCTGCCCCTCTCTGACCTGTCCTGCTGTGCCTGGCTGAAGGCACTGCTCCTTCTAATCCAAACCCATAAAGAGGCCTCTTAGCAGTGCCGTGGGGACTAAAGTCATTCCAGCTGTGTGCTCTTACGTAGGCAATATATTTGCTCTTAGTTACGGGTTTTTCCTATCTAGTACAATTAAAATTCTTGACATGTTTCTTCATGTATTGCATTTGCATGCTTGGAGCAATACCTGTTTGATCAATCTGTGTCTTTTACAGAGGTGCGTTGAAAGGCGGTGTGGTCACCATTATGTGTGAATTTTGCTCTCTATTTTTCATTAGAGCTATAAAATAGGTGTGTGGGCTCAATAGCACATTGTATTTACGAATTGAACGAAAAACATTGGCTACACTGTAAGCAACACCTGGGGATTTTGTATTTATTTCCTTGTAAACTAGCTGGACAAATAATGATGTTTGGTAACATCAGCTTGCTGCCAAAACACCTAGGCTGCATTATGGGCTGTTCAACTTCATAACAAAATTACCTCTGAAATTAATGTCTTGGAAGGAAACTAAGCATTGTATTTTCAGCACTTGGTACCATTATGTTTCCATGCAAAGGAGTAACACAGGAAAACTGTGGGAGAAATGAAAATTTCAGATAAGAAGCCATCACGAGAAGGAAGAAAAAATAGTTGGAAATACCTGTTAGTGAGCTCTCCCAGTGCTGCTCTGGGATTGTAGCACACACCAGCATTACTCTTGAGCTCCTCTTAAGCTTTATTCGAAATACAAGTCTGCATCTGTAGCCAGCTGCTACTATACTCTGCTCTTTACTGCATACTGTTAACTATAAGGCTGCAAGTGCTCAAATGTGTCTAATTGATCTTTGGCTTTCCTGTACCTACTTCAGAGTCATTCCCCATCAGAAAGCTGCTCTGCTGTGCTTACTGCCAGCGACACAGACACTGGTGTCTCCTAAGAAAGGGGGTGCTATTTTCCCTTGAGGATATGTTGTTAGATATATCTAACAACACACGCAAATAAAACACATACCTGTCGGGTGCTGCTTATATTGGTGTCCTAGATTCCTTTTATTTCTTGGGAATTTCCTCAAAACATCCTGGAGCTCTAACACCCACGTTAAGTGACATGGCAGAGGTGACATCCCTGCACCTGATTCTGCAGGGCACTGAGCCCTTTGCAAATGCTGCTCAGCATCGCATTGAGTCAGGCCTCTGAACATGCAGTCTGCATGAAGCTGTGCTGCTGCCATTACTTTGTCAGCAATTTATGAACAACAAGTATGCTAACAGCTAAGAGCTGTGTGTTTTAATTAGCAGCTACCAACACAAATAGTTGCTACAAGTTAGCCTGACAGACGTGTTGATAGACACATGTACTGCCTCATACAATAAGCCCTAGCTGTCAGATTGGGGGCTCTGCCTTGGCTGCCTTGCTCAAAAGCTGCTGTAGTCATTCCTGCTTGCTCCAGTTAAAGGAGCAGTCGTGTCTCCTCCTGTCCACTTCAGCAGTGTCCCAGGGAAGGGGAAAGATCAGATTAAATTGTTAGTATGGCGTTTTGTCTGCTGAAGTCTCAGAAGCATTAGAACGAAAGTGCCACGATGTTTTGACATAAGATGTCATTTAATATTACATCAAGCATCCCTGCCTCTGCACGGCTGGTGCCTGGTTTCCCACGCTCCCAGGGGAGCCGCTGCCAGGGAGGTGTGAAACCTCACCAGCTTGGCCCAGACCTGAACCCAGACCGGGACCCAGACCCAGACCCAGCGGTCTCTGCTGTCCCACACCATGGAACTCAGCAGCCCTGAGCCCAGCCAGTGTCCTGGGACACGTGACACCATGAATGCGGTGCATCACGTTGTTGTACTTGGCAAATTTCTTCATGATTTTCAGAGAGAAAATTTTACATCTGAAGATTGACTTCCAGATGAAATCTGAATATAGGCCTTAGGGTGGGAGTCATTTCACGTACTTTTAGGGAGCCTAGACATCTACCTCTTTAAAGACACCCGTCCTTAAAATGGCAGTAGCAAGGAGAGGCTAGTGCTGCATGAAGGGACTTCCATGCTGAGCAAGAGTGTCATGTTCCTGGTCATTTTGAGTTACTACATAGAGATCTTCAACTCCAGAGCTCTGTATTATGTCCTATATAAATGCTGGGGAAAGCATATAAATGCCTAAAGAAGCCTGTGAGAGAGAACAGTAACAGGGATAGCGCAAACAAAGAATCTATAAGTATCTTAGGCTGGTTTTGTCTGTTGCAGACACTAACAAGGAACAGTATGTTGCTTTGCTAAGTCAAAACCAATTCAAACTCCACTGTGCTGCAGTACAACAGATTAGCCAAAGGAAAGCTGGAATAAAATTTTACCCAGTCTCGATTAACCTTCTGCATATGGGTAAGCCTAATTGAAGCAGCCAAGAGCCAAGAAATTTCCGTTTGTCCTGTTTCAGCCTGGGTTAAGTGAGTGGGCTGAGATTCTGGAAAGCAGAGAGGGGTTGGGAGGGAGTCGTGAGCGGGAAGGAGTCTTGCTCGGTGCCCGGAGCTGGCACGGACAAGTGTTGCGCAATGGGTGCGTGGAGAGGTTTGAGTCCTGCAGATACTCTTCAGCTTGGTCAGGAATGCATCTGGAGAATCCACCCAGTCAGAGAGATCGATTGATGCCTTAAATAAATAAAACGTGAATGTGTATTTTTCGTGGTTCAGCATGTGACTCTTAATGGAGGCAGCTGGAGGTTTTGTAGGAGATGGAGTGCAAGACACAAGGATCCACTTCTCTTCAGCCCGGCTAAGGCTCATAAGGAGATTTTGTGTTAAAAATCTTGTGCAGACATTCAGGCCTAGTGTAACAGGACTTCGTAACATCTTTTCTGACAGCCATTTTGTAATGCTACGAAGATGCAGGGCAGATCAATTTTCTTTTAAGTATGTCTGGGCACTAGGGTCTGCTTAACAGGGTTTCGCTGCCTATCTTTCAAAACCTGAATTTTTTAAAGTTTGGAAAATGCTTATTGATTTGCTTTATGTAACATGTATCTGTGTGCTTGTTACCAAGGTCTTGGCCAGGAACATGGAAAATTCTACCAAGTTTTGTATTTTGAATTAGCCCAGGAATGGGCATGGATACTTTTACTTGCCAGGCTTGTTAAAGTCAATATACCCTACATTGGGTAGTGCTCAACGGCAGAAAAAATACTTGCCTTTTATATTTTACTAAGAGGTTAAGGTATAATTTCAGACCATCTGTGTATGTAGTGACAACTGGTAACTGAAAGATTCCTTATATACATTTCTGCTTTGTCATATAATGGAGGACAATCTGGTTACAAAAAATAATACATAGAGCCAAGGGATATTTTTCTTCCTTTGTCCCTTCTCCCTAGAAGTTAATTGCTTCAGGTGGAAATACGGCATATAGTGCCCCACGTAACTGATGATTTAATTTTAAATCTGACCTGTAAGACTCAAGTTTGGAGTGGGAGAGCTCTTGTCCTTAATTAACATTTTGAGCAGTCTGAAGCCAGAATAATCTGAACACCCACTGTCAAGGTTTCAACATAGCATCTGTGCACAACTAAATTCACTTGTCCCCAGAAGTTATTGCATGTCACTGCTTGTGTGCACAGATGTTTATATTTAAACCTATGTGCTCCGTTTCGTATGAATACATCCAAACTGGATTTGGGTCAGTGTGTTGGACTACCTAACAGCGCGACTTCAAATATACAAAAACCAGACCCGTGGACTAGATTGCATGTAGGTTCCATCTGGAAATCTGTGCTCCAAATGTGTTCCTGGGCGTATTGTTCCCCAGGTCTGGAAAGCCAAAAATCTGAGAGGTGGTTCTTATCCTCACCCTGTTCCAAGTCCCCAGTCACAAGTCCTCTTATTACCTCAAACAGGCCAACTAATCATTGCTCCATAACTTACTTGTCTCCTTAAGAAAACAGGTTTCTGCTTGATTAATGATACTACATGTTTAACCTCTTTTACAAATCTATAAAAATGACTGTATGCATATTTCAGTGTTATGCAAAATTTCTTTACTAAGTGCCTTGCAGAAAACAGCAGAGGCGAGGACTGGAGCATACGCAGTGTGGCTCAGTTTTAAGGGGAAGCAAACAAACCAACATCTGGTTCTTTTGCTCATTGCAGAGGAGCTGAAAAAGCTTTCCAAAATATTGAAAACTTTGAAACTGGTGCCTTTTTAAATAGTTGGTCAAGGTTAGCTAAAATTAGGAGAAACCTTCGAGGTCTCAAAGTAATGAGTTTGGTGTGTGTGAGGGTCTGAATCAGCTGAAATACTGCAGGAGGAGGTGGAGGAGGAGTAGACATGTCTTCGTTGTCTCTCTTGGGTCATCAAACAGAACCGAAGTAAAGATCTTTTTTTCAGAGACCCGTAATTCAACCCCTCTTTACTCCATCCTTGCTGGTCCCGGTCAGACACATCCTTTCTGCAGGGTCCAAAACATGATCTGAAGCCACATCTGTGGAAGATCTCTCTGCTTTATGTTCACAGTTCAAGTTTTAGTTCATCGAGGTGCAGAAAACAACGTGCTTTATGGAGATGCTGGTCTGTGGTGCCATAAGGGAACCCCATGTTCCGCTTTTTCTTTTCAAGAGGTAGCAGGAGCAAAGCAGAAGTGGCTCCTGTCCTTTTTGTGTTTAGCTGGAGGTCTGTCCCTTATTCCCCCCATTCCCTCTGCCCATATGGCTTAGGTCTGGAGTAGTCCAGCAGAAGGTAAAAAGCACGTCTCGGCCTCAGGCTCAGTACTGAGCCCACCAAGAGGACGCGGCAGGGAAATTTGGTAGCTGCAGGAAATGCCTGCCATTGTCAGAGGGCAATCGGCACCCCGTAAACCCTGTAAACTTCACAGCTCACCTCTTGCTTCAGCAAACCTTGACTCTGGGCCAGGAACAGATGAAGAGACGGCATGAGTTTTAACCCCTTTGCCTAGCGTGTTACCACTGTGCGTGCTGACACGCAGGATAGGAGGGTGTTAGCTGGGGCCCACCTTTGCAGCAATAGCCACATCTGCTCCTCTGCTGCAGCTCTGCATCCTGACTCCTGAGAAACTCATATTCTTGGCAAGCTGCTTTGTGAAATACAGCATGGTGGAGCTGTTTTTATTCTCAGTCGTCTATGCAAGAGGTTACTGTGAGTAGTTCTGTGCTTTAATAAAAAGAAATGGAGCTGTGTTCTCCACAACAAGCCCTTTTTATTACACTTGGTTTGAATAGCAATTGAGCCTCTAATCATGTCTCCAATGGAAAGAAGACCCCTTGTGAAAGCCTTTCATTTACTGCAGAGAATGAATTTTCACATGCATGAAACCAGATTACCAAAAAAACCCCACAAAATAACTGAAAGAACTACCAAGAATATGTATATGTCCAGTGGGCGTTCAAGGTGGCCCAGAAGAGATTAAGTGGAAGTGTCTTTGTAAAAGGAAGCAGAAGAGCTGACTGTGAAATTGAAAAACATCTTACGTCAAAGGAATACTTATGTCACTGTAGTCCTCTTCATTTTGAGCTTGCTGATTGCGCTGATGTGGCACTATAATAATTTTATTTTATTTTTCTCCCTTCTGGGAGGTTTCTAAAACAGTATTTTAGAAAGAAAAATAAATAATATCTAATGTCTTTTCAGTTGTTCTTCTGGGAAGGCTTGTGGTGAGTTAAAAGAAAATACTTGGTGAAGCTGTGAATGGGAGACGTTTCCAGGGTGGGTGTGTTTTGAGGTTTGTTTGGGTTTTTATAATACGCTACTCCTATGTCTTTTTTTTTTTTTAAATAGTTTTCATATGCTTTTAACACAGTGGAAACAGAATTAAGACACTCCTCCTTATTCCACCAGTTACGGGAGCTTCGCAGGGTGATGTGTTATAGGACTCACCCCCTTTGCAGATGCGCCCTTCGGACAGTTCTGCTGGAAGGAAGCTGTGATCCCGCTCTAGTCCTCCAGCCTTCACTCAGGCAAATTCCCAGCAAGGATTTTTTGGCAGGCACTTGTCTCTCCTTTTGCTATCGGATTTGTATATGAAATGGATTCGTAACCTCTAAGTGACCGCGTTTCACCTTTTGAGCTTGCTATTTCCAGAATGTCAGAGTTCCCAGCGGGGACCAGAGATTGTGCTGTGCTCATTACAGTCTCATGAGGAATGTCCTCTTTTCCCCAAACGCCTTCAGTTTGGAGATTGCATAACTTGCTCCCCTTCTCCTCCATGCTGAGCAACACTTCAAATCACAGGTAGGACTTGTTCCTAAAGCATTCTGCAGCGAAGTGAAAAACCAACACCTAAAAGCAAATCAGTACTTGGGGGAATCAGTGATGTGTTCACACAACTTCCTTCGAGCTATTTTAAATGAAATACATACAGTCCTGCAGAGCTGATCTATTTTATGAAAGACATCCCCTCTCCCATGGATACATTGCATTAACTCAGCCACCAAAACTAAGCTGTGGAGAGCACAACTGGGTTTTTGGTGCTGGAGTTAATAAGGCTGCATGAGGTCAGCTGGGGTTTTCTTCCTGCCCCGTGCTGGAAACGTAGTGCTGAGAGCAGCAAAAAATGGAGAGCCAGGCTGCAAAGTGACGGAGACGCTGTGCGGCTGCGGGGAGGCTTGGGCCCTGGCAGCAGCGTGGCAAAACCACGCAGAGCCGGCAGGGAACAGCGGGGAGAGGGTCGTCCCAAAGCTCAGCCGAGGGACTCCGTTGTGACAGTTTGGTTACTATTATTTGGACGCCATTCAGCAGGGTTCGTATTTCCAAGCCCATTCATAGAAAGCAATGTAAAACCCTTTGGACTGCTCCGACTGGCGTCTGTTGGGGCCATTCCTGCACTGCCTTGAATTGCTTTTATTTTATGTGCCGGGCTCGAATTCATCAGAGCAGAGCATGCCACACGGGCACGTTTCAGGACGGGGTTAAAACCATCTGCAGTCTGGAAACCGGCAGGGTCCCCGGAGAGGGTGTTAGACCCAGAGAGTGCTGATCTGTTTCCTGCCTTTGTTATGATTTCTGCCTTGTAACCCAATCTTGCCCGCGGACCAGCCCGAGCCGGGCCCAGCTGTGTCAGCAGGGCACGGACCGCCGCCGCCGCTCACGTCGGCACGGCCAGCCTCCGAAATCCCGGCAGAGAGTTTATTGATTTGCAGGTTAAGCCATGCCGGGCCTGCCCTGAAATCGGTGGGCGCTCACTGCCTTTGCCCGTGTGCTCGGGAAAGCAGAGCGGAGAGGAGGAGAGCGGGTGGTGAAGCGGGTGCTTACCAGTCAGCTGCAGTTGTGTGCCTGTCTAGAAGGGATATACAGGGCTATAAACATAACTCATTGCTTTTTATATGGGTCTCAACACGGCTCTTTAAGAAAATCCCATAGGAAATTAGTATGGCATTTAAGACTCTAAGTAGGGACTCTTTTTCCGTGTTCACCTCCAAGGCTTTTAGAAGGCTTCATGTTCTTAAAGGAAAAAGAGCGTTATCCACATGCTTTTGCACATCTTTAGCACAGCACGGTCCGTGTAGTCTCACAAACGCGAACGAATAAAGTGGCATGTGATGCAGCGAGAGCAGGGAGGGAGAGCTGTGCCATGACCGGACGGTGCTCGCACTTGGCGCAGCCCCGCAGTGTTTCACCTCCCTCAGAGACAGCCGGGCGCTACGTGTACATCAGTTACCTGCCTCCAAGAAGGGCCGCCATCACCCTGAACCCGATCGCTGTTCGATAGTCGAGGTAAACCGGCGCCCAGGCTTGCTTCCCTCCCCCAGGAGCGGCAGCCCAGCGAGGAGGAGCGCTGCGAGGAAAAGCCCGGCTGCTGCCAGAACGAAGTCCGATGAATCAATTTGGGGAGAGGGATGGGGCGGAGGTGGAAGACGCAGTCCCCCTCCCTCGGCGGGTCCGGGCCCCGTGGCAGAGATACTGTGTTGTGCTTGGGAGCCGTCGTGTGCAGATGGGTAGCGCGGGGAGATGCACGGCAAGAAAAACTCATCATCTTCTCTGTTTGGTTGTTTTCTCCTCTTTCTTGCAAGACTGATGTGAGCTGGCCCTGCCATCTGATCTGCTTTTGATCTTTTTCTAGCACGGCCTGTGTGTCTTTTAAAGCATTTGACTGCCAGAGCTGACCGCTACTAAGAGAGAGAAAAAGCAGGCAGCAAACTTCCCCGTTTAAAAATACGCTGGTTTAAAGCTTTGCAGATTACATTGCTTGTTTTTCAACCAACTCATAGGACGTTGCCAGCAGATTTCCAGTAAACTAGACATTTAAGTCAAAGTGGCTTTTTTGAAATATTTGAACAGTGGTGTGGGGAAGGTTTTGGTGAATGATGGGGTGGAGGGGAGGACAATCTGTAATTTATCTGCAGCTCTGCCTGGTGCAGATGAGATACCCACAGCAGACCATCGTTCTCTTCAGGTTATGGTTTGTTATGAGGATTTGGGATTTTCCATGCTGATTTCCCAGGCCTTAAAACACTGATTACTCATTTCAGCTGTAGTACAGTAGGCAAAGAAATGTTTTTTTCTGGGATTTCTTGCTTCAGGCTCTTCTTGAAATTCATGGGAGCTGTCTATAACATCATTTTCTCATAATTTTAAATGGCTTTTAGAAATCTGAGGAGAGCGGAGAATTTTCTGACTATTTCTCACAAGTTATATTCCTAGGTCACAGACAAATCTGCTGTAAATAGGTACAACTCCACTGATTAAAGCAGTGTTGTCCCTGCCAGTGTTGAAGTGTGCAACGACTTGACTAGATTTGTGTCCCACTGTTGGAAGGCAGGGAGTTAAACGATACTTGTGCAGCCAGCTGAAAGGCCTAAATAAGTACGTTGCTTTAAATCACAGTAAGACTCATCATTTATTTTAATTGTATTTAGTGAATTAGAGCCTGGCTCTCTGTGAACAAGACTAGTTTCCTCTGTAATTGCAAGTGCCATGCCATCCTTTAACACTTGTCAGAGGAGCTTGGGGTGCCTCCTGCAGACACTAAGGCATTGAAGTATGTTTTAAGATCTTAAATACCTTTGTGGATCTGTACCTGGGCATTTTAATTTTGCACCCTTGTATTTTGTTCTACGTATTGTAAAAATGAGGATAGTTTACATTATTATGATATTATATCTAGTGAGTCACATAGGGTCGTCTCTCCCCATCCCCTAGTACAAGAACATGATATAAATTCATAAGCAAAAGGTTGCTAAAACCTGAATAACATCAAAGTATTATTGCATCTCACTGTGAATGTTTTAAAGTTTTGCAATAGTAAAGTTAATCCTGTCATGGAGTTTTGCATCAAGTCAGTATGGGATTTATAAAAATAAATAACGTTTTGTTCAGTACTGAATCTTCTCGATGAGCAATAGTATTGAGAGTCTGTTTCCCTTTACTTACCTAATAAGTTGGTATTTACTGCAAGCTGATATGAGATGGATGTTCCTACATTCTCATTGTTGTATTATTCATTTTTAATGAATAAAAGAGCTGTTGAATGTCATCCTAGATGACTGGGTGATAAAAGGGCTAACAGTTAAACTTGGTTTTATGATATTTTATGTTTGAAAACTATATCCATCTCCATCTATATTTGATAATATCTATTATCCCACTCTGTATGTTTCTGATATTTTCTTATCTTTTATTGGGGAAAAGGTTATAAGAAACCAGCCAGATAACTCAGAGTTTGCCACCTTGCAGCTCTGTTCTCCAGCTACCTTTATTTCTTGCTGTTTATCGAGGAACCATGTTAGTAACTTCTTGTTATGCCCCAAATGACTTGCAAATATATACCAAAGGAGAAATAGCAAGGACCAGGCTTATCTTACTTCCTCTATTTTGCTCAAAAAAGCATCAATATTGACTCAGATCCCTTGAGGCAGTCCTCTGTCCTCATCTTGATTTTAGAAAAATGTTTGTTGCTGCTTTTATGTAACCAGCCCGCCGGGCCACGTGCACGTCCCTGCTCGGTAGGTGAGCTGCTGCAGCCATGTTCGCACTCCCATCCAAGCGGTAGCACCCCTCTCGCTCTGCAAGGGTGGGCTGCGAGCACCACGTGGCGGACCTGGGGTTTCATTCGTAAGATTACGTGGAGCGCTGCCCAAAATACATAGGCAAGAAATGGAGAGTTCAGCAAAAGAGGAAGGCTAAGCCTTGCGTTTAACACAAAATGTGGTCATGAGTATCACCAGCCTCTGTGAATTGTGAGCTCATACCCATTCCCTCGACGGCATTTCCATTGCAAGCGGAGGGAGTGCGCTGTGAAGAGACAAAGCACGTGCTTTGTCCCCTGTGCTGCTCGATGCAGGATCACCGTGGTCTGGGCTAATCAGAACTGACAGCAATTAAGAGTAATTGAGGTAGTCTTTCTAGCTCAGTGATTTCCCTGTAGCTTTTAATAAGGAGAAATCAGAAGGAAAAACAAATGCCATTGTTCACTAAGCTCTCACGAGCCGTTTCTCATTGTCTCGGGATTCAACAACTCATTAGATGGAGAATTGGCAGCGCTTGGTTTGAGTAACACCAGTTTTCTGCATGTCTGTGTGATGACATTTTTGTTTACATTCTTTAAAGATGTGGAATGTTAATTTTTCAGTATTTTTTTTGGTCTTGGTATGGGGTTCTTGGATTATTTTGAGCCTTAGCTTGTTTTCCTCTATTATGTAAGAAGTCAAGATAATAGGAAGTGTGATGTACTTTCCTCTCGTGATACTGCAATTAAAGGAACTGCGAAGGCAGGACTGGCCAAACAGGATCCTTGTCACAGACTTCTGGTCACAATAAATCACTGGCTTTGGAAAACATATTAATAATATGATTATGTTTGTTTGTTTGTTTTATAATATTGTCTGTGTTTAGCGTGATGAGGACAAATACGTACCAAATAGACTGTAAAGGTGAAACATGTTTGTGGTGGTGACAGCCCTGGCTGAACAGCTGCCTCACCTGCAGCCTGTGTGCGGGGCGGTCTCCACTGGGACCGTGTCTGACATACCAAACCTGTGAGCAGTGTCCAGTGGCTGCCAATGAAAAGAAAAAATGTCTAGAGAAATTTTTCTCTCTTATCCCCCTGTCCCAAAATGTGGATATTTTTTTTCTCCCCACTTGGTTTGGCCTAAATTCAGGACCCCAGAGCAAGAACTGCAAATGGTTGGTGAGACTGGGCAAAGAAGGATCCATGTCAACTGCTCATCCTGCTGCTTACATAGCAGAGAGCTCCTCATGCCCACTGGTCTGAGGATGCCCTTGCCACACCATACCTGTGGGAAGATCTTCATATTCATGCATACCTACAAACTGGGGTCCTCAATAGCCTCTATTCATAAAGTACAACTAAAATGGTGAATCCTCTACCAAGTTCTCCTCTTAAACACCAAACATTTTTATAATCAAGCCATTCGAGCATAACTTGGAGTCAGTGATGAACTGTGGTAAAGAGTACAGTAACAAAGGGGAAAATTGTTGGGAAAATTGTACTAGTAAATGCATAAGCTTTTCAGATACAAGAAGGAGGCTGCTGCTGATAAATTCTTCTAGTTTACCACAGTTTCTCCTAGAAGATTTGCATTTTTCACTTTCTTGACATCAGGGCTTCACAAATAAAGGCTTATAGGCTGGTGTATTCATCAGATAGCCATCAGGCAACTCAGGTATTGTTTTGGAGGGTCCGTATACTCTCGGTCTATCTGTAAATAAAATACATATGTATTTATCACATGTCCTAGAGAAAGCAAATAGAATCAAAGGTCTTCACCTCTGATGAGCTGCTGCTTTGAAAATACTTTCTCAAAATGCAGTTTTCATGTTTAAATAATAAATTGTCATGTTCTTGCTTCTTATGCGCCACCTGTCTCAGCCAGATGTTGATGTGCATTATTCATATCATCTGTGCAGTAACCCTCGTCTTTGTGTACGCGTTCATTACATGATCTGAGTTTGATTTTCCAAAGCCTGACTAAACCAGCCCTGTGGCTCCCTGTAAAATTGGAAAAATCAGAGATTCTCCTTGGCTGACATATCAAATACATGAGGAAAGCTTTAACTGGACAGTAATTGATGGTTTAAAGCAAGTCTGTGCCCAAAAGCTAAACGTGTAGCCGTGATGGCACAGAACATCCAAGTAACGGGAACCCCAATGGATCCCCACTTTCTCAGTGCTTGGGTACCTTTTTGGGTATTTAGAATCATAGAAACACAGAATCACAGAATGATTTGGGTTGGAAGGGACCTTCAAAGACCATCTAGTCCAGCCCCCATGGCCACAGGCAGGGACATCTTTCACTAGATAAGGTTGCTCAAAGCCCCATCCAACCTGACTTTGAACACTTCCAATAATGAGAAAACCACAGCTTCTCTGGGCAACCTGTCCCAGTGTCTCACCACCCTCATCATAAAAAATTTCTTCCTTATGTCCAATCTAAATCTACCCTCTTTTAGTTTAAAACCGTTGCCCCTTGTCCTGTCACTACAGGCCCTAGTAAAAAGTCTCTCTCCATCTTTCTTATAAGCCCCATTTAAGTATTGAAAGGCTGCAATGAGGTCTCCCCAGAGCCTTTTCTTCTCCAGGCTGAACAACCCCAAGTCTCTCAGCCTTTCCTAACAGGAGAGGTGTTCCAGCCCTCTGACTGTTTTCGTGGCCCTCCTCTGGACCTGCTCTAACACATCCATGTCTTTTTGGTACTGTGGACACTGGATGGACATCCAGGACTGGATGCAGTATTCCGGATGGGGTCTCACCAGAGCAGAGTGGATGGGAAGAATCAGCTCCCTCGACCTGCTGGCCACGCTTCTTTTTATGCAGCCCAGGATACGGTCAGCTTTCTGGGCTGCAAGCGCACGTTGCCAGCTCATGTCTGATTTTTCATCCCCCAGTATCCCCAAGTCCTTATCTGCAGGGCTACTCTCAATCCCTTCATCCCCCAGTCCGTATTGATACTGGGGATTGCCTTGATCCAGGTGCAGGACCTTGCACTTGGCCTTGCTGAACTTCATGAGGTTCACATGGGCCCACTCCTTAAGCCTGTCAGGGTCCCTCTGGATGGCATCCCTTTCCTCAAGCATATCAACTGCACCACTCAGCTTAGTTTCATCTGCAAACTTGCTCAGGGTGCACTCAATCTCACTATGTCATTGATGAAGACATTAAATAGTATTGTCCCAGTACAGACCCTTGAGGGACACCACTCATTGCTGGTTTCCACTTGAACATTGAGCAGCTGACTGTAATTCTTTGAACATGGCCATCCAGCCATTTCCTTATCCATCTAATAGTCCATCCATGAAACCCATATCTCTCCAATTTAGCGGCAAGAATGTTGTGGGCGACTGTATCAAAGGCCTTACAGAAGTTCAGGTAGATGACATCCGTAGCTCTTCCCTTGTCCACTGATGCAGTCACTCCATTGTAGAAGGCCACTAGATTAGTCAGGCATGATTTGCCCTTGGTGAAGACATGTTGGCTTCTCTAATCACCTCCCTGTCTTCCATATGTTTCAACATAACTTCCAGGATGATCTGTCCCATGATCTTACCAGGCATGGAGGTGAGGCTGGCTGGTTGGTCGTTCCCAGGGTCCTCCTTATTACCCTTTTTAAAAATGGGTGCAATATTCCCTTTTTCCAGTCACTGAGGACTTTGCCTGACTGCCGTGACTTTTCAAATATGATGGAGAGTGGCTTAGTGACTACATCAGACAATTCCCTCAGGACCTTGGGATGCATCTCATCGGTCCCATGGACTTGTGTACGTTCAGGTTCCACAGGTGGTCTGGAACCTGATTTTCTTTTATGGTGGGACAGACTTCATTCCCCCAGTCCCTGCCTTGAGGTTCAGGGACTTGAGAGATGTGGGAAGAGTAATTACCATTGAAAACTGAAGCAAAATAATTGTTGAGTACCTCATCCTTCTCCATGTCTGTTGTCACTAGTTCTCCTGTCTTACTTACCTGGGGCAGATACATTTTCTTCTACATTTCTTTCATGTCAGTGCACAAAGTGCTGACGCGTAGGCTTTGCTCTGTGGGTGCCGCTCCACTTGTTCAGCTCAGTGCAAGAGTTGCCGGAGCAGACCAAAGCCTTTCCATCTAGGACAGCATCCTTTCGCTGAGTGCCTCTGTCACCAAGTGATCAAGTGCGATAAGGTATAAGATACTTCGCATTGGTGAAACATAACTTGCCCCTTCTTTGGGCTTCTGTGACTTAGATATTGGCCTCAACGCAAAAGGCTGGAAGATCCAGAGTTTCACACTGGTTGGTACAAGTAGGTGCTTCACCTGTAGACTTCTTTTTTTTGGTAGGTCATCACTTTTAGCAGTGAATTCAGGAACTTAATGAAAGACTGAGTGGAAAAGGTATTTTTTCAGTCTGTTTTCACCATGATTAATGGCCCATATATTTGTGATATGGAAGTTTCTAAGCACCAGATACTTCTGTCATTTAGATCTCATTTGGGGGATTACATACTGCAAATATGACTGTGTTGCACAGGGCTGAATGTCATCTTGAATTCCAAGTATATTAGTTTGTTTTTATACAGAAATACCTCTGTTCAAAGAGAATGCAATGCTGATGTATTGCTCTAATATTAGAGATTGTAAAAAAATTTTGACTGTTTTGTCCCAGAGAAAACTCTGGTATTTTAACTTTTTGTTTTGTTGCTCTGAATAAAGACAACACATGGTTTACCCCCCGCTTCCCACACCAACAAGGGGCAGTTCTAGAAAGGAGCATCTTGGAAAAGCCTAGACTGCTTTATTTTGAGGTCTTCAGTTGAAGTGCAATTTCAGAATTCCTGAACTACTGAGCTATTCCACTTTATTCTGGTTTGATTTTGAATATGGTGTCTTTGTTTCATGGGAAAAACAGATTAGATAAATTATGTCTCAGTTTTCACCAGGAGGCTGGGCTCCCTAGCCAGACATGCATGGGCTATCACAGTGATTTATTTAGAAATATTGTCCGGTTGTTTTCTCTTTTTGTTACCTCAAAATAAACACATTTCAATTGAGTAATGCAATTTTTCAGTTTTACAGAATGTTTTGATGCTTGCTCATTACAGTTTGTCCAGAATCTAAACAGCTTATTTTAGCTTTCCTTAAAGAAAAATCTGAAAATATTCGTAAAATTAAATCTTTCGAATGGAACTGCCTTGTTCCATAGACGCAATATTCTAGTGAAAACTTCCACTGGGTTTAATTTCCCCAAAAAAGTGTCACATTATTCACTATGGTTTAATCAGCAGTGTCCTGCTCTAAAAAATATTACAGACTGCCCCTCCATTTATAGAAACTACATATTTCATATGTGCAGAAAATCTGAGAAGTGACTGAAATGTTTCATGCTTGCAGTGAACAACTGTTCCCTTTCCAGTGTCTAAATGATGGGTTGTTGCTGTTACTCATGGTGCTTATTTCAGTAGCATCTGCTGCTAACCAAAATTCATGCTGAGAACCGTGCAGGTACCAAAGAGCTTGTGGTCTCAGCAGTTGAGATAAGCAAAGAGTGGGTAATAACTTGCAAGCCAAGGGAAGGATGTGATAGCAGCAATTAGCACATCCACTCTGCTGGCTTCTAGGCTTGAGATCTGAAGAGCAGAAATAAAAGACAGTAGAGTTCAGTGAAAGTTGAGGTAGCATTTTAGGAGCATCCATGATTCCAGGAGAGCCTCCCCACTGAATGACTGAGTCCTCAAGTCTTTATGAGCAATAAATAAATTAGTTCTTCTGTTAGCTGTCATATAAAAACATATTTTCATCTATATTGCTTTCCACAAAAATTATTGTGAACAGGCAATTGCTTCTAGGCCTGTTTGTAAACAGCTAGTAAACAGGAGGTTGAAGTATGTCCTGGTTTCCGCTGGGACAGAGTTAACTCTCTTCTTAGTAGCTGGTACAGTGCTGTGTTTTGGATTTAGTGTGAGAATAATGTTGATAACACTCTGATGTTGTAGTTGTTGCTAAGTAGCGCTTATCTTAAGCCAAGGACTTTTCAGTTTCCCATGCTCTGCCAGCAAGCAGGTGTGCAAGAAGCTGGGAGGGAGCAGAGCCAGGACAGCTGACCTGAACTAGCCAAAGGGCTATTCCATACCATGGAATGTCATGCCCAGTGTATAAACAGGGGGGAGTTGGCCGGGAGGGGAGGATCGCTGCTGGGGCATCGGTCAGCGGGTGGTGAGCAATTGCATTGTGCATTGCTTGTCTTTTCTTATTTCTTTTTTTGTTGTATTCTTTTTCATTACAATTATTATTATTCTTAGTTAGTAGTGTATTTTTATTTTTACTTCAGTTATTAAACTGTTCGTATCTCAACCCATGAGTTTTACTTTTTTCCTTTCCTCCTCCCCACCCCACTGGGAGGGGGAGAGGGAAGCGGCTGCGTGGTGCTTAGTTGCTGGCTGAGGTTAAACCACGACAAAGTATTATCCAAGCAAGTTCATAAACACTTCTTTTACTTGGGCTGTTTCATCTAACACATCTAGGTCTGTTGGTACAGGCCAAGGAGGGTCTTTATGTGTTGATCATCTTCATCTCATTTAAACTTCATAATCAACCCAGGGACATTTTACTAAGAGGTTTCCAGTTACTTTTTTTTTTTTTTTTTTTTTTTCAGTTTGAGTATCTGTCGTGGTTTAACCCCAGCCAGCAACTAAGTACCACACAGCCGCTTGCTCACTCCTCCCTGCTCCCAGTGGGATGGGGAGGAGAATAGGGAAAAAAAAAAGCAAAACTCATGGGTTGAGATAAGAACAGTTTAATAGCTAAAATAAAATATAATAACAACAACAATAATAACAAAATACAATAATAATAATAATAATAATAGTAATGAAAAGGAATATAACAAAAAGAGAGAGAAATAAAACCCAAGAAAATACAAGTGATGCACAATGCAATTGCTCACCACCCACTGACCAATGCCCCAGCAGCAATCCGCCCCTCCTGGCCAACTCCCCCCAGTTTATATACTGAGCATGACGTTCTATGGTATGGAATAGCCCTTTGGCTAGTTCAGGTCAGCTGTCCTGGCTCTGCTCCCTCCCAGCTTCTTGCACACCTGCTTGCTGGCAGAGCATGGGAAACTGAAAAATCCTTGGCTTAAGATAAGCGCTATTTAGCAACAACTACAACATCAGAGTGTTATCAACATAATTCTCACACTAAATCCAAAACACAGCACTGTACCAGCTACTAAGAAGAGAGTTAACTCTATCCCAGCCGAAACCAGGGCAGTATCAGAATACGATGTGAGTTTATCATGCACAGTCAAAAAATCACCAAGAGAATATGTAGTAGAGCTCCAAGTATGGTTTCTAGATGCATCCAAAATGTGCCTTGGAGAACAAAAACCTCTCTAAAACTTGAAGAACAGGGCATGGGGACAGAGGATGGGGAGGGATGTAGCATTCCCATTTCTTCTGATCAGTTCAGCAAAGGTTTAGCATCAAGTGATGTGGTTGTGGCTACAAAATTTCTCAGCTTCCCACACAGATCAGGGCTGTATTTGCCCGGAGCGTTGTATACTGCAAAAGAACTTGCTGACAGACTCTGTGCTGCAGCAGCATCACGGAAGGTATTAGAGCTGATTCAGCATGTCTCTGGCAGGGGTTAGGCAAGTTTGAGGCTTCTATGATATCACTGTACTTCTACATCAGCGTTTGTGAGAGCTAACTCAGCTCTTTATAAGCAAATATAAACAAACCAGTTCAGGTTGTACAAATTCCAGGGGTGGTACCAGCGCTCACAGCTGTGGCAAAGCAGGAGTGCAACCTGTCCAGAACAGAGGGATAGTGTTTTTCCTGAAAGGCTCTAAAGGCAGAGAAGATGGAACCTGCTGAAAATACATTTTTACTCTAATGAAAAAACAACTGTGAAGTTACTGCGTCTTCTGATATTTAACTTACTCTGTTTGTCATCTGAAATGATGGCATGGGCCACTTTTTATTACTGTACTATGTGTTCACATCAAAGAACCAAGTTTCATGTGGTTAGACTTTTCAGCAGAAATAAACAAACTGAAATTTATGAATGAAGAGAGCAGCAAGTGTGATCTGACCAGCATGCAGTTCTGCCTGACAGAAATCCATTATATTCAATTATATCTTTGTTCTGCGACTGTGGAGACAGGCAACATGCCCGCTGAACCTGATGAAAGTCTTCCCTTGGATTATTCAGGCAGCTGAGTCCATCAGCTCTGCCTGGTTTTTGTCTGAATTAGGTTGAATGTGATGAAGCCAGGTGTAGTAAAGCAAGCTGGACAGATCGTGCTTCTGTATGATACATAATTTATTATACTGATACTCGGCAGTTTTTTGGAGACTTGCAGCCCATCCTGCTGGATGTTTGTAGGTGGATGCTGCCTGCATTTGCTTTCTTGGAGAGGCTGCTGTAAGCTCCACAGGTGGAGTTCAGCATCGAGGGCTCCAGTGGCACCTTACAGAGCGGTCCAGGAATCGGCTGCAAATCGTCGGTGAGCTGCAGCGTTACGGCTGAGGTGTTGTGCGCCCCAGCTCCCAAAACGTGTAACGTGAACAGGATGAGTATGTTGCTTTTTCTGGTGAAGTCTGGAAGGAGTCTGGCTGACCTGTTGTGTTCCTCTCCAAAAGCTTTTGGATGACTTAGAGGAGCTAGGGAATTGCCAGGGGGGTCAGGGATTAAATTGCGAGGAAGGTTTTTAGAGTCGGTGTTGGGTGTGCTCACTGCTGAGGGCTAATGAAGTGTAGCTGTCCTTGGCTATGCATGTGGTAGTAAAGGGAGGGGCTGATTCACCCTCGGATAATGCAGGGGGATGGAGCTCTTCAGGGAAGAAGAGCTACCCTGGGGTGATGGTGCTGCTCGAGCCTTTGCACCCTCGTTTCTGGCAGCAAATGTGCTGTGGGCTTGTGCCAGTGAATAAGAAATCTTCCCTACCCAGTGTGAGCACTCGCAGCTCGCTCTGGCCCCGGGGCTTGCTCCTCCCGCTCCCTTCCATCTCCTCCCCAAGCCACAACAGGCTTTTTCATGGAAACTCAGTTTCTGGCTCCTGTGGCTGGCAGAGTGCCCCTCGGGTGACCCTGTTCCTGTGATGGCTCCCGCTTTTTTTTTGAGGGGTAATACCGAGTTATTTAGCCCATGGGCCAATTCCATGTAAATTAAACCCTTGTTGCCTCCCCATGGGGTTGGGGGGGTTGGCATGCACCATTTCCTTTTCTATTCAGAGCACTTTTGGGGTGGTCATAGCACTTCTGAGACTTGCACAGTGTATACCCCAGGCAGCATTCAGTGTGTGGACCTTGCCTTCGGTCCGCCGTCTCCAGCTCCAGACAATGTGCTGACAGGGTGGGTGGCAGATTGACCGCCTCCAGCTCGACCCCACACTTGCAGTCGGCAGCGGGGGTCCTGGAGCCGCGCTTCTGGGTCTGCCCCCACATTTGACCCCTAACCCTGTCAAACTGGGGAATTTTCACTTGATCCATCTCACCAATCTAACTTGTCCAGCATCAGGCTCTTATGCCTGTTGATGACTTTTATCACGGCTAACTGAACTAAGGAGGTATTGGTGAGAATTTTGTGTCCTGGATCCTCTATTAACTATTACTTAAGGATGACTGTGGGCTGCAGACTTTTTCCACTTTTCCCCAGTTTTCACAGGGATATCTCCATGATGAGATTAAATAACCTTCCTCAGGATGCAGGAAATGGGGTGAAGGGAACAGTCATTTGGAAGGATAAAGCAGCCTGGAAAGATATGTTAACCTGGGCACTGAAAGAAACTCTGGATTCTTGAAAACGTTTTGCAGGGGCTATCCCAAAGCCCATGTAGCTTCAGTAATCCATGATCTCTTCCAGCTGTTAGCATGAGCACCACAGCATAATAATCACCTCCGTGTGCATTACTCATTCTCCATTTTATGGTATGTCTCTCTACTTATTAGATCATTGACAGAGGGAACAAGCCATCCGTTGAAGGAGACCTGGATGTAATTATGCATAGTTCAACTGGATCCTATTAGTGTTAAACAACAAAAGATGTTACACGTAATCCAAGTTGGTAAGCTACACGGAGGAGTACGGCAGAGTCAGGAAGACAAGGACTGATGCTCAGCAGAGACTGCTGCTTGCGGAGATACAGTCCTGATGACATATTAGCCATGATGCATGTTAGCCATGGGTCATTAATTTTGGCTTAATGTTCTCTCCAGGTACGAGAGAGAAACACTGAGATTACGCAGGAGTTGACTAATGACAAATAAAACCTGGCCTGGCACAGGAGAACAGGAGACTTTTGTAGTCTAGAGTGAGCACATGCTCAAAATAAGAGAAGACAGAAAATATTTCAGGCTGGTGCCTCTGCTTTGTTACAGGAATGGGTGTGAAGGTCCTGGGGAATCCTCTGGCCCTGTGTAACAAAATAGTAGGAGCCAGCCAGACCACTATCAGCAGACCCCAACAGGAACTCGTCATCATGCAGGTGGCTAGCACTGCACTCACAAGTCTGCTTGTGTAACTGCGGTACAATTCAGGGATGCACAAACACACGTTAATTAGTACCAACAGCATCCAGGGTAGTGCTGCTCAGTTCCTGCAGTAGTGTCCAAGGCAGGCTGGTTAATCCCCAACCCTGTCAAGCACCGAGCCCATTTTCTGACTGACTTGCATCCCATATGCAGTTTGCACCCAGGCTCAGATTGCTAATAAATTCAGTCTGCTGAGGTGCTCTTACAAGGGATCAGTTTTAGGCTCTGGCTAGATGCGAGTCTTGCCAGTGTAACTGTGCTTAAGTACTTAATTTTGCACAGATTTCCTCTTAGCACTTGGAGACCTATAAATGTGTAAAGTTAAAGGTTAGGGCAGAAAATCCCTCAAAAGTGAAGCACTTGATTTGCCACTTAATGTTCTCGATATCAGTGCAATACTGTGGGCCAACTGTAGCAGTTTTATTCCACCATAAAAATGATTAAAAGGGTACAATTTTCAGTCGATTCTGCAAGCTTTCCTTGTTGATATGGTTGTTAAAAGAAGCTTCCTGATTTTTTAATAAGCAAGAAACAAAATAACTGTGGAGTTTAGTTTATACCTCACATATTCCAACACAGTGAAACAACGTAGGACTTAGGGCCAACAGGCACAAGTACTGAATGCAGTGATGATGAAAATAATACTAGTAGAATTAGGGAAATATCCTGATTATTATTATTTTTGTTATTATTGTTTCATCAGAGGCAATTATCCTACAATTTTTTTTTCAGAACCGGATTTCAAAATTGAGTAAGGGATTTTCTTTACCCAGCCATTTTTCAGAAAATGCCATTCTCACAGCATACACTTACAGAGGAAGATGCTCAGTTACATCTTGCACATCCATTTAAGTTATTAAAGACATCTGAAGCCGCAGAAAATTTTTGCCAGCCACTCTTTTATTAGAAAAAGATAAATCACTGTCTTCAGCACAAATCTTTCGGTTTCTCATGTGTCATGTCATTGATAAACTGCATATTCATCAACAAGGTGAGGAGACATGAAGAGTTTTTATGAAAATCTTTTCCTCAACAACAGTAGGAATTCACTGGTCATCTCACAGTGATCACTGATCTTTTCAACAAGGGAAATAGGTGTCATCATCCTTTTGATACAGGAGAGAAGACTGAAACCGAGGTGAGGAATTTGCTTGCAGTCATGGCAGATCAGTGTTCCTGAGGAACCTGTGGAGCAATTAGCAATTAATTTGAGCTCTGATACGGGGCAGGAGGAGAGTCAGAACATCCTGATGGTCTTCTGGCTCTAGTGGGAATGCCTGTGTTGTGTTGGGAAATTCACTTAATGTCTATCTGAAAAGGTAAGGAGGAGAAAACACATTTTACAGCGTTTGTGTGGTTCTCCACCCCTGAGAACAGCAGACCACAGCGCTCAGGAGAAAGTGAGAGAGCTGGAGACAAAGCAAGGCTGGTGGAGGGCATCTAGTTAACTTTACCCAAATATATCTTAGATCTACAATCCTAGCATGGAAATAAAACGCAAAGGACATTGAACAAGTAATTTGTAACCCAAGAGATAAGTGCCAGAAGTTTTGGCACGCTTACTAAAAGTTTAGTTTTACTGTGGGAGGTTCTAAAATTGCAGCAATGGTGGGGAACGGCACTGTTAGAGAAATTTATAGATATTTCTAAAGCTTGTAAAATCCTTGGATGAAGAGTAGCATAGCAGTGCAAATTATCTTTCATGTATGTCATCTTTCAAAATGTAGTTACAAGAAATAAGAGAAGTAACTATATGGCCAGCTTGTGCTGTGGCTAAGAAACTTTACAGGACTAAACATATCATACAGGTCTTTCCAGTGTATGATCCTTAGTAAGACTCCCCAAAAGGTCCTAGGCCCCAGAGCAGTGTTTCTTGGTTGTACTTTAATTATGTCATGCAGAACAGTGTATTTTAATTAAATATATAACAGCTTCTCTGGAATACATCCTTTAGGAATTCTTCCCTCTTCACCATATTGTATTTAATCCGTAAGTTCAGCCCCATGTCTCAGCTGATGGCACATTCAGAAGGAGCAGATGCCAGTTGTACCAGTGCTAGAGATGAGTTGTGTCCAGCCAGAA
This sequence comes from Gymnogyps californianus, assembly GCF_018139145.2. Classification (NCBI taxonomy): domain Eukaryota; kingdom Metazoa; phylum Chordata; class Aves; order Accipitriformes; family Cathartidae; genus Gymnogyps; species Gymnogyps californianus. Next base: position 52,493,798 of record NC_059472.1, on the reverse strand, counting down.
CCTGTAGGAATCCAAGCTCCACTGTGTTTCAGGAAGGAAAGATCAGAGCTCAATTTTAGATCAAATTTGACTTTGTGATCTTGGTTCTCAAGTGGTTTCATATCTGGGAGAAATCTATAGTTTGCAAAAAGATAGAACCTTAAAATGCTAATTGTTGTAGAGAGGTTTCTGCCATTCAAAATAAGTGATAATATTTTGTTGCATCCGTATAAGAACCTAATTTATTTGTCAATGTACCAACTTCTCCAGTCATCTCTGGTAGCTGTGTCTATCTGAGGTGAAGGAAATTTTCAACTGCAGGAAGTAAGTGTAGCCCAGTTTTCTTTTTTTTTTTTTTTAAATGAAACTGCAGAACAACTATACATTCTGTACCAACTGAAAAGGTCTGTGAAGAAATCACCTGAGAGAGGTTTGCTGTTATTTTCAGAAAATCCATAATGCTATTTTCAGATAAGAAGGTAGACTGTAGGAAATAAAGACAAACCTCCCAAGCCCTATGTTTGAAAGATATCATCCAGATTGTAGGCCAGTCTGTTAGAAGACAATTTGGTCTACCATGTAGGCCCACAGACCTTGTCCTGTACCTGTGTGTTACTTCACTTGTGGGTTGAGGCAACTGGTAGTTCACAAACAGCTCCTGTTTTGTTTCCAAGCCACGTTGTAGTAGGCAAGTGTTTGTGCAGACTGAGTTAGGAGCAGCTTTCAGCTTGTATTAGTACCTGCTGACAGGCAGAAAATTACATTTGCAAATGTTTTATCAACAATGTTTAATGCAGAACTTTTTGTAATGCTAACAGTAATGTATCTTCTTGTTTACTGCAATGCTGAGTTTTTGATACATCGCTCTCCCTCCTAACCATCGCACGATGCAGGGATTTGGAGAGGCTGATGAGTTCACCTGGGTCAGGAAGGCTTTTTTGAACCATGCACTTACTGTAGCTATTGGTGAGGCAGAAATAATGTCTGGTAACCCACCTCCCATATTGCTAGTTTGTGCTGTTCCCCAGCCCCTTCCTGGGATCGCTGGAGCTGCCATATCCATAGGATGGGAGTAGCCTAACGCATGGTCTCCAGATCAGTGGAACAACCCCCCGACCAGATATATACAGGACGTAGGATAGAAAAGCAGTCGCTTGAGGCAGCAAGGAAAGTGCAACTCTTCTGCTGCTGGTTGCTGAGAGAATAAAGAGTAAAATCTGTCTTTAGACTGGCAAGGATGAGATCCAAGCTCTTTGGCTCCTCTTTGACAAGGGTAGTCCCGCTGCTTGTTAGTGTATCACGACTCTCCTTAACCTTGGAGAAGCGAAGAGAAACTGTGGAGGAGTGTTTGATCTGATGAAACACTTGCTTGCTGAGCTGGCTGAGCAACATTTCTTGCTTATTGAGCTCAAGATGTATCTTAGCACTTCATGAACTGTTGAAAAAAATCCCTTACTGATGCTCAGCCAGGGTGGCCATAGAAAAGCAGCATGGCTTGAAGGGCTGTCGTAATTCCTAAATTTGTTTTAAACACCCTGCGCTACTGTGGGAGAAGTAACTTTTGAAACAATGTGAGTCCTTCATGGTCGTGTGACCTGGGGAGTCTGTGCTGCAAGATGCTTTGGAGGCTGCACTTCTGCTGGAGAGGACCCTACGGTCTGCCAAGGCTTGGCACTGCCGTTAGTTAAACGGGAATGTTGCTGCCTGTGATGCCAACAGCGAGCTGAAGGGCTCTGTTTTCCTCTTTGAACTGAGGACCCCAGAGCAGAGTTTCTTGGTTACACAATAAAATAATAAAAATGCTAGTTTAAATTTTGAATTAGTAAAGGACTATTTTTGGCTTTCTCAGAGACAGCATCTGTAAATAATCAGGCAGAAGCCTTTCCATAAAACAACACAGAAAAACCTCAAAGAGCATTTAGATTCTGCAACATTTAAACAAGATTTTTAACTCATGGGGAAGCCAACATCAACACAATGCTTCCTGCACATAAAAGCATGGAATTTCTTAGCAGTGTGGGGGCAATAAATGACTATCACATTTCCCTCCTTTCTAAAAACTAAATATTTTTCAATGGAAATAGTAATATTGATGGAAAAAGAAAAGAGGACCATGAGTTATGTAAGAATTTATTTAAGCTCTGAACCCCCATACATTGCAGACTGGAGACTAATTAAAGAAAAACTTAAGCTGTTCAGTTTTGCTGTAATTGTCCTCCAAGCTCAAGAGATCAAATATGCTAGCTGAGATCCTTCTTGTAATCATCCACATTCATGACCCAGCTTTCGAGTTCATTCCCACTGCTCTCAGCCAGGTCCATCCATAATGCAAACAGGAGGTGAATGATATACTCTTAATTATGTCCTCTATAAAGATAGGAGAACGTGATGACTAACAGCTATACACATATATGCTCCTAGCAACCTCTGACCACAGTGTTTGCCCACAGCGTGTGTGAAATCAGAAGTTCGTCCATAACCAAGTACATAATGGATGGGTTATTTGCTAAGGAAAAATGTAAGCATTGTCCAGTGTAAAAAAATTAATACTTTATTCAAGATGCTGTTACCTTGGTTTCTTGGCTCTTGCAGGAGGAGTGGTGTTGGCTTAAGGGGCTGCCGAATCAGGCTCTTGTGCAGTTGAGTGGAAAATTGTTTATGAACAACTGGCTACATTTCTGGTCATTAGGTTGAACTGAATGAAACCTATCGATCTCCAAGCTGTGGATGAATGAACCAGTAAATACCAAATTTGAGGGGGGATGACCAGCGCAGGCAAACAGAACTGAGAAATGTTACGATTTAATATGGCTCTGTGAGCAAGCTATGTGGTTGCATGAACCACCCCTGGTTTGTGAACCGCTGCTAGAGAAGGGCTGAATTAAGCATTTATTTCATCTGTGTGAAACTCTGGGTAAAGAAGCAAAAATCACAGTCTTGCAGTTGCTGTTTACCAGTCTGGTTAGTTTTTAGCTGTACTTCGTAAGTTGTTATTTAGAGTGACTAATTATCTAGCTTCCCACAAACGACAGATTTCTGTCTTTTCCCAGATGAGACACAGTTATGAAAAGTTATATAGTAAAGGAGTCGATAATGGCATGCCAAACCATGCCTAAATCTGTTTTTCTCTGCTAAATGATTTACTCATTTTGATATTCTGAGAGATGCCAAAGCAATTTCCCAAAAAACTAGCGTTTGCTTCATCAGCAGCTTTCAGAGGAAACAAAATGTTGGGTTCAGATATAGGAAAAGATTGTCACAGAGATACTGAGCTTACCAAAGTGCATCCATTGTAATGAATTTCCAGAACCCTCAGTAACGGGTCAGTCAGTGTTGGTGGGACCTGGGAGCTTGGCAGAGCTGTAGCTCTTGGCTGAACCATGTCTCCTGGCCTGGCAGAGCTGTAGCTCCTGGCTGAACCGTGTCTCCTGGCCACCTCCTGCTTTCTGGCTGCCCCAGGCAGGTAGCGATGGAGCACAGGCGCATAGAGCTGTGCCCCTGCCCAGACCGTGCGTGGTCTCTCTGGAGATCAGCGCTGACATTTCCAAAAGGACAAAGGACATCTAAGCTGGTTTGCACCTTTGAAAATCCTGGCTGGGTCTACCACCCAAAATGCTTTGATGAAAGTAAAACATGAATGGAGACTCCATCTTCTGGGGCTGGAAAGGTTTTACTCTGTCCCACAGTAAGAATTTCTTTCTTTTGTTTTTTAACTCTGTCAAGCTTGGGAGCACCACAGATTGGCACGCTTTGATCATGGCACCATGTGGAAACCAAAAGTTTGTGCTGTAGTTACCTTCTCAGTGTAGCTTTCTTTTCAAACCAATGTAAGCTGCCATCAGAAGAACAAAAAGCCAGTGTGGACTTTGTTATCACGAGACTGACAGACCTGCAGTGATGAAAGTGTGTGTCATCCCCTATGTGTTGTCTGCACATTAGTTTGTTTACTTGTTAATGTGACTTGTGGCTTTTAACATTTTTCTTTGACTATAGCACTTACGATTTAAGAAAGATACACTGTAAGATTATCTTAAGAAAGATAACCTTAAGAAAGATTCCCCTGTAAGCGGGAAGGATGCTGAGCAGAGGAGATAACTGTCAAAGTAGGGCAATCCTGCAACTCTTCAAAGTAGAGTAAGAAAGTGTCACTTAGCTGCAATGTGGTTGATGGAAAAGTTTATTAACTTGGTTAACACATGTATCTTCAATATACCATTTTTCAGGTAATGTAAGGTGGTGACATTAGATTTTTAGTACTTAAATTGAAGACATAAAAAGCAGGCATATTTCCCTAAGTTACTTTACCATACCTGTCTTACGCCACTGCATTTTCATACAGGTACTCCAACTTTTCACACTAAATGCAGTGCCCATGCAAGTCACAACTTCTCATGGTACTTTTCATGAATACAGAAAGTCAAGGTAGGAACAGAGTTGATGTAGTCTCGTAGATCAAAAAACAATGAACGAGATCACGCTGTTCAGGTGTTATGAAACATTTTCCATCATCTTAATTCAATAGGAAATGAGCGCAGCACAGAAGTAGTAGTATACAATACAGTTGTGCATTTTTTGTTCGTATCTTACCCATTCATTCTCTTCATACCATGTGGGTAGCAAACAGATGTATTACATTATACTACATTAAATCCTGTGGAAGCAATAGTCTTAAGTGCTGCATCAAATATTTATAATGTGGAATTATTTTAGGACAGGAGCCAAGTGCAATATGGCATCCTTCATAGTGTCTCTCTTGTTTTTGTAAGAAGCGGAAGCTCAACTACTGCCTTACAATTATGCTTCTTCTCTAACCTTCAACATCCCTTTTCATTTGTCACCATCTGAATATGTTTTAATTATTATCATATATTAGAGTCTCTGTTGCTTTCTTTATTAGCTTTCTTATTTAAGCTGGGAAGGAAGAACTAAGTTTTCAAGAGCTGCTTTCTAGCCCTACTGCTCATCTGGGTGGGCAAGATCCCACTCTCTCATGCCTGTGAGGCGCAGCACACGTGCAGGGAGCGTATGTACCGACTTTGTGCCCTCCAGCAAGCCCACGGCTATGGAGCAGGTGCTGGGAGCGGCCGGCCTGTAAGTCATCAGTGCGGGCTGGGTGCGAGGCGATGCCATAGCCCTGGCCATGACAGGGGTCCTGGGACTCGGCTTATTGGTGCTTCTGGCCGATGGGTGAGGGTGCAAGGTGGGGGGCGCAGGGGAGATGGGTCAGGGCAAATAAGCCTGGCACATCCTGCCAGCTGTATTACACTTTGTGCATTGCAGGGAGGTTATGCTTTTCGAGACTATGTTCTCTTTGGTGCACAAGACACTAATAATTTCAAGAGCAAGAGGAATTTCCACTCTTAATTCTGCTTTATCTGCATAATGCTGTGTTTCTAAACAATGTCGTGCTTTTCTTTTAATTTGCAAAAATGAAGACCCTAACCATAGTAGCCTGTCCTGAAAACATCTAAAATATCTGCAGCTATTTTCTCTTTAGAAAATCAGCACGTTAAAGGAGTTTGTTGTTCATCTACGGCCACGTGTCTTCTATTTATGAGTCTGTTTAAATGCCAAACTTTTGCATGTATCTTTTACTTCCTTTGACTTCCAAGCTTATCCAAATCACTTTTTTTATGGAATTAATTTACAGATCAAGTTAGTCATTAGAAATTCTTTACTCAGAAATATTGGCAATATTTTTACTCTTTATTCAGAAATATTTCTTTCTGAACGCGTTCGTTACTCAACCAGCTGTATGACTGACTTCATAATTGAATTGTTCAGTTCTTTTGATTGCTTTATTAATTTACCCACACATGCAGGGTCCCAGCTTCACAGTTTGACATTCAACAGGAGAACATCCTTTTGTTTGTAGACAATTTTCTGAAGACTTAGAATGTTGTTTTTTTCATGTAGATGAAAGTTTTGGAGCATCATGGTTGCCTACAGTAATTCATAGCGTTTGAGTTTGGTTGAGGCCAGAGTCTGCTGCAGTGTCTCAGTATGTGGAGCCAGCTAGATGCTGACAAACACACTCCCACACAATCTTCACGTAGAGCCTACAAGCCACCCACAGACTGCCCGTGTGGGGGCAAGTTCAGCCTGCCTTAGTCATGCCCATTTTTCTTTGCTGTAAAGATGCAGCCTTGAATAACCTAAGTGTGATTTGTCTTCCTCTTACCTCCTCTTTGTGGTTATGCGTTTCAATATTTAACATGTTGGCAGATGCATGGGAGCTCGTGAGTCAGAACTTCCAGAATAAGAACATTGCTCTTCATAGTGTGCTGCCCTGAGCCTGATGGAGAGATTGATCCTTCCCTGTGTGCTTGGCTAATGTAGCACAGAGGATGCCCAGAGTTTTCCAGAGGGTTGTAGTGAACCACCTCAGTCTCACGTGGGGCCACATAAACAGGACTGTTGGCTATCATTCTATTACTTGAAGTAAGACTTTACACTGATCAGCGTTGGTATGGCTGTAGTTGAAATACAAGGAAAGATGAGATGAGATGAGATGAGATGAGAGGAGAGGAGAGGAGAGGAGACGAGACGAGACAAGACGAGACGAGATGAGATGAGATGAGATGGAGAGAGTGCAGAGCTGAGTAATGAGATAGGGCTTTATTTTGTACAACAAGTGTGTGTCCTCTGCCAGCTGTTTTCTGAGCGGTGCCAGTCCTTACCTCTGCAGAAGAGGGCATGCATTCATTTCAGTGCTATCACTCTATTGGAAATTTTTCTCCATGTTTAGGAATTTGGATAATGTATTCAACTACATCTTGGTATTTTATTGATATTTGCTTGCCTTAGAGCTGATTCCCAAACTAAAATCAACAGCTTCTCTATTCTAATGATTATTGTAGTATGAAGCGGGGCAGCTATGAGCAGTGTGTAGCAGGGAACATGAGGACAGCCTCCAAATTTCTCTGTAAGGCCCTCTTTCAATACTTCCAATCCCAAATCCTAATGTGAAAGTACCATAATTCTTATCATAGTATCTTGACAACCTTAATCCTCTCTGCTGGCACAGGCTGTAACTCACTCTTCAGACCCTTTCTCCTGTTTGAAAATGACTTCAAGGAAAATGGAAACTACTATCTGCTGTTACTTTAAAAAGGCAATTGAAACATAAATATCTTGGCACAGAGGTCCAAGTCAATCTATTTTTTTAGTTTCTCAAATTCAGTGCGGCATTTTCTCATACCATAAGACAGGAACACTGTCTGAGGTTTCCAGCTCCTCTGGGTGGGCTCATAAGCCAGTGAAACGGAGGGGTGGTTTCTACCAAACTTGGCTCGGGTCTTGTGTAGCAGCTCATAAACACTGTGATTTGCATAACCTCTCTAGCATCTGAGGGAAAGAGACTGTCAGTCAACACTTCTGGCATGTCAGGGTCATTCTTAACATGTTTGATCTGAAAGGGCACCAACAGGGTGAACTTAATCTCCTTCCACTGATGTGACTCACATACCATCCGAGACAGGGAATGATGTTTTCAATCAAGTCAAAATGAAGATGACTACAAGTTGAGACCATTCAGTCTCTGAGCCTTTTATTGATCAAACTTCATATGTGATATTCTTGAAACTATCTAAATTTGCAGGTCTCATTGAGACATAAAATACCCAGACTGTCAGTCTGGTTTTCATTTGCACTTCTTCCAGCTCTGCTGTAATTGAGAGCAGGCCTCATACAGTCTATCTATAGCTTCTATATACCTCTTTTAGGCCTGTGTCTTTCCTGGTTTCATACAGGGTCCATTATAACAGCAATGAGAAACAACTTGGGGAAAAAAATAGAAACTGTACAGAATATATTTTGCTTTGACAGACTATTTGACTAGATGATCTTGAAGAAATTTTGCGTTTTTAATTTATGCTTGCTTTCAATGTCTCAAGGTGATGTTTTTTGTTTGTCTTTTAATTCTTCTTTGATTTCAGCAGGATTTAGTTGTTAAGGCACTTTTTAAAGTTACAGAAGATTTGCATCCGCATCTTTAGATGACATAGTGCTTTTAAGAGGCTGTGCCTGCATGACTTGCTCTGAGCCCCAGTAGAAGCCAATGGAAGGACATTGTCCATTCCAACCCAACATCCTGGCTCCTGGACTGGTTTTCCTTGGCTGTAACAAGGAAAATGTGTGAGGTACAAGCAGGCAATGGGGAAAGTTTAAAATAAGCTATTTACAAAAAAAATTAATGAGGCAGATGACTTTGTGAAAATTGTCACATCTGGGTCTGAATCCTTCCTTAAGCCACTCGGCATTTCTTAGGGCACTTAAGAGTCATTGCAGTCCCTGACTAACTGGAACTCCTGCTTTCATGCTGAGCAAGTTGTTAAGTGCTATCCCTCTCCTCCTTCCAGCAGGCTTGAAGGAGGGAACTCTTTTAGTCAGGCCTTCTGAGAGTTTATCCACTGCCCTATTCAGTGCCTGTTATGGCAAACAAATCAGCTTCATTCTTTACATATTTCCTCACCATTTGTCTGTCATTGTTTGTTAGGGTGTTGTTCTAGTTCACTTTAGACATAACGAGTTGTTGGATGCTCTGGTATATCTCAGTATATATCATTGCTGAAGTCCATTTAGTGCCTAGTGTTTTTCCAAAGTGTTTATTTTCAAAAGCATTCAGACTCTGCCTATGTCTTTGATTGATTTCCATCTTTCACATCCACATATGATGACAAAAGTAGTATCTGAGTTGGAGATTTGTACTTTGGTCTTTTAGCAATAGATGTTTGCTGACCATATATTGTTTAAAGTGGTAAATGCAGCTGTTGTCCTGCCAGTTTGTGGCTTCATCTCCTTTCCTCCATCTCCAGGGGGACAGTATGTTGTTTCTAAGGTATGGAAATGATGTAATTTCCGGTATTTATTCTTATTTCCAAGTAATATTTGTACTAAGATGTCACCAAGGTTCTCACTAGATTTTTTTTATAACAAACTATTAATACTTTGGTTTTGTGATGCTGAATGCTACTTAGATATTTGCATGTTGGCTGGGCTGTCACTTAGAAGAGCAGGACTATCAGCAAAACCGAGCTTACTGTTGATAAACTTTGTGATAACTGTGTTATAGACTGCCACACTTCTCTTTCCCCAAGAGTGAAGTGCAAGTCAACTAATGGAGATGGATATGGGATATTGCTCTGGGAAGGCCCAAGGTGCTGGGCTTGGCAGGCTAGGGAGGGTGTGCACCCTCGGGGGAGTGCCCTGCGCTCCCGCACAAGTTTGTCATGGCTTTATTGGGGAAACACTGTTACCCCAAAACATTTAGTATGATTAATAATAAACATTGGATTGGATGTAAGGAGAAGAATGTGCTTGTGAAATTAAAGCCAGATCCAACTTTGGATCAGTCTATGATAATGCCTGCCTTTTGCAGACCTGATTGTATTAATCAATTTAAAAAGAGACTGAAATGCCATAATGATGAACATCATTTGGAGAGAAACAGTTAAAATAAAAGGGAGTTCAAATGTACATCCTTCCTCTTCTTCATTTTAAAGAACTTATTTTGAATAAGGTCCAAATGACAAAATCAGATTAGTTTTCTGGCGCTTTTTGTCAATTGATTTTACCTCTTTTTGACAGCTGCATCCCTGTGCAAATGTAAAATCTGAGCTCCCCACTGAGCCCTGAGTTTGGAATAATTCAAACCTCATCTGAAACTCTTTTTCCAAGCTTCAGTACTGTCATTCTTTGTGTATATATGAAGTGCAAGCCTTCTTTTTACATGAAAACGATTGAAAGAAAATTTTTCTTAACTGAAGACTGGTTGAGTAATGTTTAATGTGTTTAATTCCAAACAATCAGTTCCATGTGTGATCATAAAACGCTTTGCTTTGCAAAAAAGTGGGCATCTCTTTATTACAGTTTTATAATGCCAATACATCTTTCTCTCTCCTAAGTCTTGAAGACTATATGGAGCTAGTAAGAGTACTAAAAAAGGTCCATGTATACAATGTGTGTATTTGTGTGTACATACACATAAAACATACACGAGTGTTACACATATTGATGTTAAGTAGTATCCTATGGAGTTCTAGGTACATTGTTTGCCACAATTATGTTGTTTAAGGTGATGGTAGGTTTCCAATCATATTCTGCATATGTCACACTGAGAAACAACGAGAGCTTTCCAAAATAGTTTAGATGCCATATAATTACTTTAGCTGCTGTGGTTTCAGTTACCTTTAATTAGTTCCCGTTGCAGCTCTAAATAAAGAGAGGCTTCTGTTAAGTGCAGTTATTTTCTTCTGCAGATGGCGTGGTAAAGTGTGGCTACTCATAAAAGGAGGCTCCAAAACACTACATGGCAAAGTTGGGGCTCTAACGAAATGTGTTTATTAATTAAGAACAGTTTTTCCATGGGTTATTCATGATTTCCAGTCACTATGGTTTTATATCAGAATGGTCAGCCCTAGATTTTATGCCAGCTGACATTGCTAGAACAGTTGGCTTAGATGCCTGAGAGCTGGTGAGATAACCCTCCACCATGGAAGCAAATGATGTTTTGACATTGCCCTGTATTTTCCCTAAATCATTTACTTGGTTCAGTGACCCTGGCACTCCTAGGGAGTGTGGCTTGCTCTCTGTGAACATGTGTTAAGCAGACGAAAAAGTCTCCTAAAGAGTATTTCTTTCTCTTACATATAGGACAAATTATCAGACCCCATTCAGGCCAATATGGTTTTAAAACATTTCAGATGGCAACTGTAGGGCTGTGTTCTGTTTCCATGGGATTCAATGGTACATGCTTACTGCCATCCATAGGAGCAAACATAGGCACTACTTCTTTCCAATAAAGATTTCATATCATCATTTCTTATAGAATCCTTCAGATATTTCAAGTCTATCAACTTTGTGACTCTTCAGTCGTATAAACAAAAACCACAAGAAGCAAAATAAGGGTTCACAACAACACAACTTGAGTTTTAAGGGTTAATTTTTAATTTTTTTTTTAAAGTTAATAATAAATATACATGAATACATATGTCTGACTTGTATTGCTGCTGACTGACAAGGAGGGATGGTATCAGAGTCATGACTTTATTCCCTGAGAGTGAGCTTCAGCCTGGAAGGCACTGTAAGATGTAGTGCAGCAGGTCTCAGTGGGCAGGAGAGCTTGCTGGCTTCGTTCTGCAACTTCTGGATCATTTAATTAATTAAAGAATTGTTTCTGTTGCAACCACAAATGTTCCAGTTTGCACTGTTACCCAAGGTCAGAGCTTGCCTGACCTCCCTGGCAGAGGAAGAGAAGAGTAAGGAAATCGGGAAAAAAGGGAGTAAGCAAATCACTTCAAGGAAGCCTTGTTTCCCTTACCCCCAAACCCAGCAGAGCAGAAAAGGCTGAATTGAAAGGGAAAAGGGCTAAGACTGAGATTGATTAAGAGAGGTTCAGCCTGAAGAAAAGGCAAAGAATGAAACAAGTAAGACAGAGAAAAATAAACTACATTAAGCGTGAGCTCGGATGAGAGAGTCGGCCGCTGGCCAGGAGGGAGCAGCTGCGGCAGGAAGGCCTGGATCCCATTGAAAAAGAAAAGGGGCCATCTCTCTGCTGGAATGAAAGGGAAACAAAAAAATAATTCACCTTTAAAGGCACAGAAATGGGATTCGAGGCTAGGGGAAGGGCAGAGAGGAATGAGAATTTGTGAATGAGACAAGTTATTTTTTTCTGAGAGCAAGGCAATGGCTGTTAAAATCCTCCCAGAGAGCTGTGTGATGGCGCAGATAAATCAGACCATCCAGAGCGGTTAAGCCGCTCTGAGCAGCTTCATGTTGCATTAGGACTCTTGAATGAATGCTGAGCATCAAGCAAATTTCCTCATTTTTACCAGGGGAGATGAGGCAGATGACATACCATACTGATGACATCATGCCTCGCTCCAGATGTGAACAAAGAGGGAAGAAAGTATAAGATGGATATTTCACCACAAGCAAGAGTAATCCTCAATACTGAGGGGGAACATGAGGTTGCAAATCTCAACACACTGAGGTTCAACAAAATAAAGGACAAAAGGAAGCAAAGCAAAACCCTGGGCAATTCTGAGCGAAAATTTCAGGTTCAGGCAACAGAGAACGGACATCTTGAATTAAATATTTGTGCCTTCTAGAAAATACACCGTGCAGGATAAGTGGTTGTCATCAGTGTCACAACAAAAAGTTATACTGCACCGTGTAAATCTGGTAATTTAGGCGTAAGCTGGAGGAGAAGCAAAGTGTGTGGAGAGAGCATTTCACCTGCAAGTGTCCACAAGGAGATTAGTTAGAAAGCTCCTGTGGTTTTGGATGTGTCAGTGCACTTAACTGCTGTTAAGAGAAAGAAGGCTGTTGATGTCCTACTTGAAGAACTGTTTCAGTCTCATGGTACCAGAACTGTAGGTTTTAGGGTCCTGCATTGGAAGGCAAGGAAAAATTTCAAGTGTATGCATCTAATGAATGTAGAAGCGAAATATCCTCTTTAAAAGTCTGCTGGACTGCAGCTCTAACTATCATAGAGCTCTTCAAACTCCCCCTTCCTGAACTGTCCCATTGATTCTTGCTAAATAAGATGCCAGATCTTTGCTTCTTCAGGTGAACCGTACTATCTCTAACCAGGCTATGAGAAGGTTGAGACTCTCTAACTTGATGTATCAGCAAGATTGACAAATCCTGGAAAAAGGGACAATTTTGGAATATATATACTAAAGTATGGGAAATATAGCATACAAACTCAGCTCAGGACATCTTCAGAAACCCCATTTGAGTCTGGAAAAAAAAGAAAGAAGTAATACTGCTGTAAATCCTTCAGTGATGCAAATACTATGTGGGGACGTAACAGGAGGGTGGTGCCACCTCCTTTTCTTTTTCTTGATCTCAAAGCTTCTTATACAGTTTTTTCACGATGGTAGAAGTTAATTAATAGTGAACTTGTTTGAATCTCTTGGTAGTGTTTCCATCATCTTTGAACAGGTGATTTATCTTGTGTGCCTGATACTGCAAGAGCTCACAACTGTACCAGAAATAGCTGTTTCTCAGCACTGCATAAATTGTCCCCAGATTTATACTGACAAACTATGCAAAGACATTCTAGAGTTTTGCAATATTGTAATGCATGTTAAAGCCGTCTTATAAACTATAAACACTAGGTAAAAGAATGACTGCCATTTTTGCTATTTGAATCTTTTGCAACATTTTCCCAAACTCCCGAGTACTGTTGTAAACAAACAAACAAAGCCACAGGAATGACTACAATTAGGCAGTATAAACAGGCTGCCTCCAGATCAAAACAAGGGCTAGCTAAATTCAAACAGTTATGGTTGCATTCTTATGCAAAAGAGGTTGATTTGTGGTCTGAAAGACCCTATCTCTTCTTAGTTATGCCAGGCTTTCCATTATGGTGTTTACTGTTAGGAGCTGCAGTTAGGTGAACTGGAGGTTAGAGTACAGCCCTGAGAAGCTGTGCCTCAGCTTTGGCTCTCCGGTGTCCGGCATGGCACCTCCCCAATAACCGCTGCCTGGTACTGACCTTCCACCATTTAAGGTGGTAACTTAATACAATCACACCTGCATCCCTGCTCAGCCTGCTGCCTTCCCTGAGTCGTATCCTGATTTCCCAAGGTGAGCAACATACACGCAGCCGGAGTTACAGATCACCAGCTCCTGCTCGGTCCAACGAGGCACAACACCGAGCAGAGCGCAGCGCAGGTACCCAGCTCTGCAGGGGCGTTAGCTTGCATTTCGTCCTCGTGTGGCAGGGGCCCAGCAAGGAGAGATGGCGGGAAGGCAGAGGGGCACCGGAGGAGCCTGCCGATGAGGTCTGTGCAGAAGGAGGCACCAGGATGATCCTGGAGTAAAGCAGCAGCAAAGGAGAGGGCAGAAGCAGTGAGGCCCAGCTCTAAAAGGCTTGGGAATTCACTGTACCCAAAAGTGAGATGCTGCCTAAGCTTTGCGTGGATCAAGCCCTTGGTTTTCCAACCTCAGCAGGCTAGCGTAAAGACACCAGCTTCCCTGCGTCTCAGCTAGTCTAGATGAATGCATCTTTGAACATGAGAGATGCGAATCTGTACAGTGTGTTGAAAGAGTTGTTGTGACATGTCGCCTGTGGTGAGCAGCTCCTACCAAGTGGGAAGCCACAGTGTGTGGCAGCTGTTGCCTCTGAGTGATCTTCAGGGGTAGCTCCAAGCTTGAGTGCATTACACTAATTACATCTTGAAGAAAAATCAAATGGAAGTGGAAAGCTTTGGTTAACTATGGCAGGACCTGGTTCTGAAGTAGAGGTTGTAAAGCCTTCAGTGACGTAAAGCCTTCAGTGAAGCAAATACTATGTGGGGAGCTAACCAGGAGAGTGGTGCCACTTCCAAATCATGAGCTTCTTGCGTGAGAGGAGAATGACAGTCTTCAACAGCAGCAGAAACAAGCCCTTCCAGTCCATCGCTGTCTTTCCCTCTGTATGTCAGTGATGTACACCTCTGGCATTTCATCTCAGGTCAAGCTTCAGCAAAAAGAATCAGGCCAGTCCAAGTCCCTGTGTGAGCCAGAAACTGGAGAAGTAAAGAAAACTGTACTGCACTGCTTTAATGAAGGCAGAGTTAAAATACACATCGCCTCTGAGTAATGTGGCAGCCCCATAGCACTTACTGAACTGGACCAGTGGCACTAGGATGTGCAAAATAAATTGCATACGTATTTTTAATTACTAATTTGATTTCTTCAAAGTCTATTCTGTCAAACCGCTGTGGAATGTTAACTAAACTTTTAATACCTATTCACATGACAGAACAGATATTTTGTATATACTTATTGCCTCTGGACTTTTTTTCCAGTGTCACATTGTGATGCAGTTGAAGCATTTTTTTAATCCAACCCCAAGTTTCCATGGTTTTCTCAAGATAAAGCCAGGTATGTTAACTGTAGTCAAATTTTATACTAGTTTGGTAATAAGAACATGAGAATTGAGGCATAGTTAAGTTAGACTTAGCTTTGGTTTTGACCTATCTGTACGCAAGTGCTTCCTCTTTAAGCTTTTCCAGTTTTCTGTATTATGTTATTAAAGAACATAACGCTTGTGAGTGGCTATATAAACATCCCCCCCGCAGTGTGAAACGAGGCGGCATGCAGAACGTGTGGTTGAAGTTGTCAGCTACAGATACTTCTCCACATGAAGAAATGGAAATCTTGGTGACATTCAGCTGTTTTCAATCTGCTGAAGTATTTTGGTTTGGTTTTTTTTTTTTAATTCTTTTGGGGTTTTGGTTAAATTAAAAAGATCACAGACACCTTATAACTTCTCTATAGAATTTATAGTAGATATTTCTGTCTGTAATTGGTACATCACACAGATATGCTACAGTGAGTAGCTTCAGACGAGTTTTCACATGCATACTGTAAGACTTGGAGTCTGGCATTGTAGGTCCCTTCTCTGTATGTCCCCTCACAAAGACATTCTCTGAATTCAGTGAGAGCTGCAACACCCCCATCTGATGCTGTTACCTTTTCAAAATATTCTTTAGCAAAATGAGACAAGGAGGCAGTCTTAGGATTCTTGATGTTTCTTGAAGTCTCGCAGAGATATTAAAAGAACTTCTTAACTTGTTGAAACACTTTTAGGTAAAAAAAAAACAAAGCTAGATATGGATCACTGCTGAAAGTATTCATTGGAAAGCAAAAAACATAGGGCTCTGTTTTGACTCAAAATCATGAAGAATTAAATGTAGGGCTAGCCCTGCACAGATTTTCAAGAGGGTTAAGAACAATAATATGAAGAGATTTCCCCTCTTTGCGCAAGGAGAAACCAATATCCTTAGCCTTTTGCTCCATAATGGCAAAGGTCTGGATTTGTTACTGGGAATTTTCTCTTTGGTATAGTAAGGAGTGGTTGCAAGCTGGGTACTGGCTGTAAGATCAGACCTTTAAATGGCTTTCCTGAACATCGAAAATACTGAGCAAAGCTGCTGTCTCAGCATGGTTATCACATGGCCTGAGCTGGATCTGAGGCTCTGAATGTCAGTGGAAGCTTAGTCCTCCATCAAACTTCATGTCCCACAAAAAGTAGGCTTACTTTGAGCATCCTGTAGGGATGTAGTTATCTATCCTTGTGCTAAGAGGAATACAAAGCTCGTCTGGTCATCTAAGCAGAAAGGTTCTGGAGGACTTTGTGTGCACAGTGTTTTGTGAGAAGCAGACTTTGGTCTCAGGAGGACATACCATCCTTCCACATTACTAATCAATCAGCATTTTTCATTTTTATATGTGAAGGCATTTGCCCAAGACCATTGGCATCTCCTCCTGGCCCCTCATTGCTTTTCATGACACATTACAATTGTAAAATGGCGCAGCTTTGAAGTTGTCTACGCAGGAAAGTGAAAGCCTTTTTATGCTCCTGAATAAGAGTAACCACATGAGGACTTAACTTGCTTTAATTCACATGCAACGTGCTTCATATGTCTAATTGATTTATCTTAGCTTTCCCACATGTCCTCACACACACATGCTTCAATGCAGCTTGAAAGGAGGGAGTGCAGCCTTATGGCTGAAAAGCTGATGGTAAGTAATTAAACCTAGCAGCAGCAAGAACCCCTGAGACAAAATCTTTGGCAGTTTTCTACACCATGTAGTGAGCTTGGGTCACCAAGGGCCTGTAAATAGCATCATAATGACTGGTTCCTCAGCAGGGATAAACATGTGCTTTGAGTTTTCTAAATGATTCAGAGGCGTGCTGTGAGATAACTACTGATAACAAGCAGATGTGAAGTTTGCTTTTCAAGACAGGGAGGCTGAGGGGAAAAGTCAAGTAGATTTTTGCTTATGGTCCTCTCAGAAAGCCTGATATTTGAAGATCATTAAAGCTTCTTTTTTTTTGCAGGGGAGGAACTCAGTTGTATCTGATGAAGGTAATGCTGTTTTAAACCAGTTCTTGTGAGGGCTAGTGAGATACTGCAGGCAAAACTTTCTGTGAGTTTGAACCTGAAGACAAAAGCGGAACATTATTTTGCAAGATTAGGAATATTGTATCATTTCAAAATCCATTTTACATTGTGCCAGTGTCTTTCCAAAAGCTTTCTCAAAACTTGCATATGTGTAAGTCCTTTTTTTTTATTTAAATGGTGCCTAAGTGTTGAAGGATGCGTTTCATCATACCAGACAGCAGGACACAAAACAAAGGTGCTGAGCTAATGTGCCCATACTGGTGCAGCAGTGTTGCTCAGTGGCATAGCTGCAATAATGCTGTGGTGCTGTGAGTCCAGGGACAGGGTCAGTGTTAACTTGGGGCTCTCAGCACTGTGTTTCACATTAGCAAGATAGATACACCAGCAGTCCTGTAGGATGATGCGTTTGCGGGGTCTCAAAGGAAATCTGTTAGTCTCCCAAGTCAAAGGCTCTTACCAACAGGTCACTCGTTCTTTCTCAGGGAGGTTTGGAGTTTCACTAATACTGTACAAGTGGAGTAAAAGAAATTATTTAAAAAGCCAAAGAACATGTCAATATTTTTCTCAATTACAAGAGTTCCCAGCAAACTGAAAGGTGAGGTGAAAGCTGTTTTGGTGTTCAAGGAGAGAGCGAACCATTTAGCAACAAAAGTGACTGCAGACATTGCTTATCCACAGTGACTCCTTTGAAACATGCTGGAGTAGTTGTGGGGATGGATTTTTTTAAAAAGCAATTTTTCTGTATGTTGTTTAGGAGTTCCCTTTTAAATGGCTTACCCTGATGCTTCACAATACTTTAAAAAACCTTTTTCCTAAAACAGCAAAGGAAGAGGAAAAGTTTCTCCCTGCACGTTTTTGAGGGGCCGGAGGGGGAGAGAAATGAAAAGACATCACCAAACCATATTGGGGCTCATCAGTTGCCATATGTGTTTGGTGCCTCTTCAGTTTCTGTTTTATCCCAGATTTCCCAACAGAAATGCACTGATTCCTCCCGAGCAATGCCTGCCAGCCTGTACTGTGACGTTAGCTCCCTATTTGAAGGCTGAACCTCCAAGTGCTGTGGTGATACACACTGCCTACACGGGAGCTCGCCCCTGCTTTGAGGGTGGAAGGAGCCAGCCAGGTCTTCAGGCTGGGAGGCTCCAGCACAGTGGGGCTCTGGTGACACTTGAGTCCTGCGTGCCCGGTCAGTCTGAACGTGACTGGCCTGACCCACTGGGCTTTGCAAACACGAGTCCCAACTCAAGGGCAGTTACTAAATGCAAGAGGGAGGTAGCCAGGGTGACTACTGGTGCAACAGGAAAACTGAGTTCAGATAGAAATCTCTTCAAATGCACGAAGGGAACAAGCATGATACGTTATTAATATTTTCCTTTCTGATCTCCTTCAACCCAAAGAAGAACCCAACATTGCTCAGGCAGCCTCTGTGCCCTCAGGGAGTCTTCTGCACAGACATCCATGTGGTACCTATATGTTTGCTTTTGCAGTTGAGTCCATTTCCCATAAGCATAGCAGCTGGTTACTAGCTGTTGCAAGATACCCTCTTCAGCCTCTCCATCTAGACAGTGATTCATTTTTATAATCATATAGTTTGGTGCAATTAACTGTTTTCAAGAGCTTAGAGTGCTTTAAAAATGCATAGGCTCATAACTTTACAACTAGAGGGGACCATTATAATCGTGCAACCTGACCTTTTGCATGATACAAAACAGAGTAATTGCTGAATGATGCCCATAAATTTTTTTCTGGAGCTAAGGCATATCTTTTAAAAAGACATCCAGTCTTAATTGTAAAACTTCATGTGACAGAGAGAATCCATTAAATGTCTTTCCCACTGTTTCCCATTGTTAATCATCTTCTCTGATAAAAATCATCAGCTTGTGTCTACTAGGAATATGTTTAACTTCACTGTCCACTACATTGGCTCTTATCATGACTTTGCTTACTAGAAAGCCCTGTATTATCAGAAAGGGTTTCATTTATGAACAAAACATGAATAAGTCAGCTTAGCCTCATCTTTGATAAACTCAGTAAAATGAGGTTCTTTAGCCCCTCATTTTAAGGCAGGTTTTTATCATCCTTTCATCTGTATTGTCCAAACCATTGCTGCATTTCAGTTTTTCAATGAGTGGATGCAAAAATGACATACATTATTCCAGTAGTGTCACCAGACACAGTTATGCCGTGTCTCTAATCTCGCTTATACACCCAGCCATTGCATTTGCTCTCTCCTCAGTTACAGGGTTTCCTACTGTCAGGGTCTGGTGGTTACCTGCACTGCCTTCACTGCTTGCTGAAACACAGTCACCTATCCCTCCTACGTGATGAGGCTCTTGGTTTTTATATTTAGTTAGCAATATTTAAAAAAAAGACAATATTGGCCGAGTGAAGTCAATTGCCTCACAATCGAGCTGCTTTGTAGATCTGACTCATCTGTATTTTCCAAAGTTTGTGTCCTCTGGAGGGGTTTTCAGCCATGACCCACAGACTGTGGTGAACCCTGCTGAGTACTCACCGCAGCTGCCACGTATTTTATGTGGTACAGACACATTCTCTGTATCCTCACGTATCTTGTTGGAGATTATATTGCCATTTGAAAGGATGTGGTGCTAAATACGGGTTTCGCATCAGGCTGTTTCTGGCTCGGTGCCTCTTTGATGTGTCCTCTTTCAACAGCCAGGTGGGCTTGAGGTCAGTACAAAAGCCCTTCTGACAACTGCAGCCTTCAGATAACAAGTTTATCAGCACAGTGGTAACTGTCTTTCGATATACTGTCAACATCTGCCTCTTTACATGGCATGATGTGATTTGGGGAAAGCAGATATTCTTCTGAGCCTTTGTTGATGTGGGGTTGCCATGGAAACAGGTGGATTTCTTTATCTCCTGCTCTTTCAGGGACTGCGGGGGGGACGTTAGAGGGCTTGGGGGACGGAGTTTAACAAATTTTGTTCTGTAGGGTTTCAAAAGCCCTCACTGTCAAGAGTCCAGGCAGAGTAACTATAATACTATATTCACCAAGTCATTTATAGTACACTTTAGGTTGCACTGTCCAAACTGCAACATATTCAGTAGAGTCCCTGCCCAGAATTGCTTCCAGGTTAAGGACAGGGACATACATGATATGAGCAAACCCAGAAGGCAGCAGACGCCTGTGCAATGCAGCTGCTGGATCCTAAGGGCACCAGGGACTTCTGCAGGAGAGGAGGAGGTGATGGAGCAGGGCTGGGGCTCTGTGCACAAGGACCGGGTGCTGCTCCGCTCATGGGAGACGGAGAGCAGACCCAGCTTCCTGCTGCTTGTCTCAAGTTTTACAAGTTAAAGGAGGAGCGAAAGGCCAGGGTGTGAGAAAAGAGACATTAGGAGTGGGAGGATGGCTAGGAACGGAACTCTGGAGCGACCGGCAGGCTCGTGTGTGTTGGAGAAGATGGGGAGACGAGAGGAAAAGGAGGTAGCAGCCGCCTCAGAGCTCTTCTGGAGGAGGTCAGAAAGAAATGTAAGGAATCCGGTGGCAAGGGGATTTTAATCATTGAGTCCAGGGGTGGGCAACCTAGGGTCCAAAATTTTAGCAGAAAGAATGTGGAGAAAGCTCGTTGTAGAAATTCTTAAAGAAAGAACCTGTATGACTTAATGACAGCTTCAGCCTGAGTTAAAAATCTGAAATTTATTCATAAACCAGCAAGGAATGAACCATTGATATGCACCCCTTTGAAACAACGTGGAAAATTAACACGTTGTAAATACCTATAGGAAGGCTTTCTGGCAGTTTTAATCTCACATTGCACAAGGCTTTAGCTATCACAGGGAGAGCTGAAATTGCTGAGCAGGTAAGAAATATCCTACACAGGCAGGCAGGATACCAACAGAAGTGGTGTGTAATATCTAGCTGTATATATATGTTCATACAGGGGAAATCAGCTGTGTGATAGGTACTGTCAGTAAAGTGTCAGAGACCTGCAGAGCTCTCAGGGTTTTTATGAGGGGGGAGATAGGGACATGTGAAGAAGACTGAAGATAACTGAATAGTGAGTTATTGTACCATGTGTAAGTCACTCAATTTTTACCTCATCTGGCTAAAATTCAAAGTCTGGTTTCAGAGGGCTGATTTATCCTAGCCTGGTTCCTATTTTTCTGGTATCTATTGAAGTAACTAGCTAAATTAGAAGAGAGGCCTGAGACTGGAGTAGCAGGGAAGCTAGGTCAGGACAGAGGCATGTGAGCTGGGATCACATTATTCTTCAACCTCACGCTTTCATAAGGACTCACTTGGCTAAATGACGTGCTGTTAATTACAAGGCGTTCTGAATGCAGATCACTTGCTAAAACTGTTAAGTGAGCCTTTAGATTTTTCTCATGTACAACTTGCATAAAGGAAGAAGATAATTTAGGTACAGGATGCGTTAAAACTGTGCATGGTGATCTTGCAGAGAGACTCTACTCTGCATTCATTTCTCATCATATCAATCAAATGATATTCTTCCCTACAGCCCAGACTTTATATTGCGTATTTTCAGAGTCCCCGACGGTGTTCATGGAAGCAGTGCCTTGACAGGGAACCCGGAGGGACTACAGAAGGATTTGGTCCTGGGAAGATATAAGCTGATTTTGAACATAATTTTTGTTCTGAATTGATGACCCCTCTTTTGAAGTCCTTTTGGATATCCCAGAACATATCTTAAAAAAACAAGGCCAGAGCTTTGGACATGGCTTCTACAATTTATTTCAACAAGTAATATCTTAAATACTTCATGCTGTTCTGTTTTCACTTGTACCAATTTAAATCTAGAGTTACTACCCAGGAGTTATCCTGGATTTGCATTGATCTAAGAGTTAAGAATTTGCTTCAGAAGAAAAAATTTGCTCATGAAGGCAGCAAATTCCATGGAAAACCTGTGATTATGACTTTGCTCGGTGTATCTCAGCAGTAGAGGGACCAGATATTTCAAAATACTACCTTCTGGGAGTAAATTTTTGTTCCTGTGCTATTTAAGGTGGACAGCATGACTAACAGTCGGTATTTAAAGGACAAAGGTGTAAACACAGAAAAGCATAGTCAAAATTTCTCCAACAAATGTAACAGAATGCTGTAGATCTGGTGAATTTGGCATATTTTAGGTTTGAAAATTGGGTTATGCTAAAAGTCTAAATTTGAGGCAAAATTTTTGTGACTAAAGTAAAGAATTAGAATTCTGTTGGAAAAATGTCAAAATTACAGAAAGAATAATTTCTTCTGTTTTCTGTTCTGTGGTTGCTGAATCATAGATTTTTTCCTCATAAATTCAGGGTTTGTTCTAAACGTGTAGGTTTCTTTTTCTAGAGCTTTTGTTTCACCCTGTCTGCTTGGCCAGAATCAGGAACCCCAGTCACTTTTTGATTGACAAAAATAAGTAAGGAAGTGGGATTAGTCCAGAGTCTTCAAAACAGGGACCTTGGCTATGCAGGCACTTGCTAAATAGTAATAATAGACCAAATTTCAAAGGAGCTGAACCACCAGCAACTTCAGTTAACCTCCTACTCATGTATTTAATGTTAAACTGTTTTTTTGATGAATGGTCCCAATTTTAATAGGAGTTGCCAGGTAATTTTGAAATTTGGGCTGTTTATTTAGTAACTCCCCTGAACCTGGAAGTGCTTTACATTCTTGTGGCGCGAGAGCATCTCTTTTTCATATTCCACATAGAGCCGAACAGCGTGTCAATACTGAAGAAATGCTTGCTCTGCTGACCAGCATGTCAGAGGCAGATATATTTGAAAAACTACAGTGGGGGCAGAACTAGAAAAACCCACTAATTTCCACTTTCTCCTCATTTTTACCAGCAGTGGTGTTTCGTGCTACATATCCTGAAATTCTGTATTATAAAACATCTTTAAATGATCTGTTCACTTGAAAGTCATAATACATTAATTATGTCATCAAACAATTGCAGATTTAGGGACAAATTCTGCTGATTTCCAAGTGCCTACAGCTGCAAGTGAGTTGGCGCATCTGCAAGGCCGTATGAATACCAGACTTGATTTATGAGGTGAATTTACACTACCGAAAATTATCTTAATTCATGGTAATAATCTTTTAGAGTTGAGTTTCAGTCTGTAGTAGCTGCTAAGCAAATTGAATCTGTTTAAATAAATGTATATTCACCAAAGTCTTCATCAAGCAAAGTAAAAATATAAATTTTAGAAGCATTATCTTTGGTAGCATTCTTTGTTCCGCTGAACTGAAGGATGGGCTGTCCTCTTTTTTTGAAAAAGAGTTGAAAAGCAGGGAATGGGCAACAGTCAGCATACCAAATTTTGGTCCGAGTTTTATCTGTGTAATGACATTAACTCTGTGAGGCTCCACTGGAGCAGGTACAAAGATAATTTGTCCTCGCTACTGTAAGAAAGTAAAATAGATTGATCTGCAACTTATCTTGAAGATGGAGTGAGCCAATGGGAACTGGCACTGAACCCGAACACTGAACCTTAATGAAAATTCAAGGCAATTTTTTTCACTTTGTAAGATTGCCAGGTACTATTCAGCTGAGTTAAGAAGACACAGGCCCTCAGTCTTTCTTTTTGCAGCACACTAAGCGTCCTTGTTGAAATGCAACACTGTTAATTTAGGACAACCCCAGTACTACAATGGCATTTTATCTGTTAATAGGTGTCAGAATGGATAACATAGTATGTCTGGGTGCTCAGGTTTCCACATTCTGCTGCCTACTAGGTGAAGGTGAAAAAAACTGTAATAGACCTACATGCTGCAGAAAAACTCAGCATGAATGTGAACGTCCCTCGAGCATTTTGCCCTGAAGCGGAGGTGGCCACGCACTCTCTGTAGTGACTATCCTTCGATGATGGAGTCACTGCCATGCTGCAGATTCCCAAAAGTGCCCTTACCCCTTCTCCCGGCGCGGCAGAGTCGTGACTGGAAGCAGAGCACAGCCGCCCCCGGCTGTGACTAACGTGGTGAATGATTCAAGTTACAGCTCACAGGGAGGCAAGTTTCTTGGCTGTAAAAGACTGATGCGTTGATTACCCGTTACACCGTGAAAAGCTGACAAAAAAAACATTTTTGTCTCTGTTCTCTTGCAAGTTGCGGGAACCATCCCAACACATGCAGATAAAGGAAAGTTTGCAAGAAAACAGGTTTTAATGCTTAAGCCTTCATGCACAGTTGTCTAGTACTTCTAGCAATCTTCCAGTATTTCATTTATTATATCATTCATTATACTTTTTTGGTTGTAATCAAATCATCCTGAAATGCAGCATTTAATTTTATTGCCATAAGTAAGGGGTGCAAATGCAACAGAAAGTATGCTCAGAATAGGGACTATAGGGAGTGGTTGGATCTCAGTAGTTTTCTGTGAATATCAAGTGAGCTCCGTCTTAAAAAGTACTTCAGTAAAGAGCTTCTACAAGCCTGTCAAAGTCAGCACTTTCCAGTGTCCTAGAGAATGCTCCTGTTCCACATCGTGGTCCTAAATCTTTACTTTCCATACTGTGCCTTTTAGTAGTGACTAGCATTGTCATCAAATTTTCATTGATTTGTGCTGTCATGATACGTGAGGTTTAGCACTTTTCCCAGCCTGTATTAATTAACTGAAACTTGTTCTTCCCTCATACTTTTCCATATGCTTTGTCTACACTTCAAGGAAAAAAGTTGCACTTTGACAAAAAGAGCTGACCTCCAGAATGTGGTGAGCAGCTCTGAAGACGGTTCTGCAGACCTTCTTTAGGACTTTGATTCAGTACATTTATTTACAGAAGAAAAACCCAGAAGGGCCAAGATGAGAAATGTGTCCTTTCACCCCTAGGTGAGAAACATACACTTGCCTTGGTTGTTGTGTCTCCAGATGGATACCCGAATGACAGGAGACCCTGGGTGAGGACAGCCAGGTCGCACACTGGAGATGGTGCCCGCTCTCAGGGAAAGCAACAGAGCGATTTCTCAGTGGTAGCGTTTAACAAACAGGACTGAAGATAAGTTACCAAAGCTCTTAGCATTTTCTGGCAGTATTACAGGGCCATGATTCAACATAATGGACTGTCCCTGAGCAGTTTCTCCCATTGTATTAATAGAAACAAGCTTTTAATTAGCCTCCAGCCTTTATGCCTTTTGATTCACTCTATTTTGTTTCTTGAACAAACAGACTTACTACATGTTTTATAAGAAAAAAAAAAATTTCTCGTGTTCCAGCGTACAGAGCTACGCTGACCCTTATCATCTGCTGTCCCCATCCAATGCCATAAAACATCTGGGAGAGTTATCTGCTCACTCCCTGTCTTAATTCGGAGCTCAGCTGGATCCGAAAGGCATGTCCCCCTCAGGGCAGTAAGATGCCTTGTCATCACCATTAACGTCCCCTAAAGACATATATTTTCTGTGCAGCAGGCCAGAGCAGAGACACACCTATTTCCATTTGTAGGGATCAGAGCCAAAACACTTAACTACTCTGACCTCTTGTGTATGATAGGCCGTACAATTATATCCAGTTACTCCTGTACGAAGTCCAATGACTTTGTTTTTGGCTAAAGCATATCTTTTAAATGAGGAGTCAGGCTTGATCTGAAGACATTAAAATACAGGGAATCCCCTGTGATGGTAATTTGTTCCAGTTGTAATCACTCCCACTGCTTGAATTTTTGCTTCATTTCCAAGAGGTGTCTTTCTACCTCCAACTTGTAGCCAGGGGCATATGTTACTCCTTCTGCCTCTTAATAAAAGTGCCCTTTAGTGCCAGTGCTCCGTTAAAGCACCTAGGGTCTACAGCCAAGTCTTCTGTTTTTCTTTTTTTTTATGTTTTCTTCCAATTAAGAAAAGCATTTGGTTCAGTTTAAGCCTCTCACTGTAAACCCCAGTCCCTTGGTAAGACTCGTAGTGGGGAAAACGCCTGGTAAGACTTGCAGCCTCCCTGCTACGGACGTGAGGATCTCAGCAGCTCCCTCCCATATGTGCTACCTTGCAGCCGGTGGCCCTCGAAGCTTCTGACCCCACCAGGAGCTGTGCTTGGTCACCAGCCCCAGGACATCTTTTCTCTTGACCTTTGCACGACCAGCCTGGCCCTGAGGTGCTGAGCTTGTCCAAGGTTGTCCAGGTTCCAGATGCTGTCTCCAGCATGAGAAGGCTGGAGAGCCACAGCAGTGGGTGTGGGCTTTCGGGGTCCCTGTGTCGATCTGGGTGCCCATCAATGCTGCGATGCCCAAGACCTGTCCAACTGCCAGCTCACTGCAGCAAGATGGGAAGCGGGATCTGCCCTTTTTTGCCCTAACATCTACTCTTTGGTAGCTTTCTTGTCATCTCACTCCGGTTACCCTTTTTGGAGCCACTGCTCTCCAAGCACAGCACACAGGGTTTATGCTTTTTGTTCCCACCATACTCTTAGCTACATTGACGTTAACTTTCTGTAAGCGGTCCCAGCTTATCCTGTGATTCAGCTTGCTTGAATGGCTGCCCTGTACTCATCATTAGCTATGCATTAAGTTTTGTGTTCCTTTGGAAACCTTACAAAGTTTGTGTCCACGACTGAGAGAGGCCAAAGAAGGATCTCCCACAAAGCTGGATGCCATTTTCAGACAGTACAAAATATTATGGAGCAGCTAAGCAGTTTAGTAACTAATGAAATAATGAGTAAAAATGAAGTGCTCTTCTGTCCTCTGGCTTCTGTCCATGTACAGCAAAATTTTGACCTGAGTTTGCTCGTGCAGCTTGGCAGAACACTTGGAGGAAATTTCCGTAAGTGCCTTTAACTTTTCTTTAACAAAGCTCTCAACAAAACAAGGAGTGGAAGAGAGAAGAACCTGCATAACAAATTGGACTACCCTTACAATTTCTACAGGAGTGTAACACTTTTGCTGGGCATATCCTCTCTCGTCTTTTGATAAAGAGCTACCAGGACATTTATCAAGTGGTTTACTCTATTTTAGGGTTGCATTTGTATCATGTGCACAACTGTGCAACATCTTCTAAAATTGTACAGATATTGATTGTGCCAGTAAAAAATAGTATTCATGTAATAGGATATGAAGGAGCTGAATCCATTCATTCCCCTTAAAAACATTTTTGAAAGTTTTTGTTTTCGCAGCATTAAAGAAAGTCTTATCTAAGCTATTTAAATAGAGTAATGTATCATTCAAATGAGCAAACAGGACACCACTTTTCTTGTGGATCAGGCCAGAAGTGCAGAACAAAAAGAGCATGCAAAGTAGTGAAAAGCATTAGTCTCTTACATGCAAAGGCTACATCTTATGTGCCTAAACATTTCTTCCTTGCAGAGGCTTGAGTAAGATTCAGTCAGAGTACCAGGAGGTGGTGTATGAAGTATGCTTAGCAAACAAAATACATCTTTCATTAAAAAAGAAGGTTCTGCTCAAACTGAAAGCTCTGCTTTTCATGGTCCTGTTTGTGGTGTGTGCCTTTAGCCATAGTTTATGGTTTTCAACATTTCCAACTCTGCTTTTCAGGAGTATATAGTTCAGCCATGGAAAAATTCATCCTGGGTTGAAATTGGCATACAAGGAACCAGCCAAGAAATAAATGTTCTAAGTCAAATAAAACTGCTGAGAAACAGACATTTTAGGAAAATATTTTTACTCTTAATACATGAAAATTATTTTTCAGCCTATTATTTATAAGTCTTAGAGCAGTACAAGGACTCAGTGCCTGGGGACTCTGAAGACACATGGAAGAGTTATTTTGAAGTTTATTGGATTTTGCTTAAATAGGTTATAGTGCTATGTGTTAATTTTTTTAATCCAAAGTTTCCACTGAGCTGCCACTTTGGCTGCTTCACCTGCTCTTCTGTTCTATGCTTTTAGCTTGACGTGGAAGAAAAGACATTTTCCAGCTCCCTGGTTGAGTGATACACCTACACTGATATAAATTGCATGTAACACTGTGGAAGCCAGAGAGGTTACACTTGTGTAGCTGAAATTGTGATAAGGAACAAGAGTATTTAGTGCAGTTTAGTGCTGAAAACATTTGACACTTGCATTGAGCAAATAAATTATAATGTCTCCACACTTAGGTTGAAAGACTGTGGGTCAAGGGTGTGATGTATTTCTCTGTTGGAGTTCAAAAGAGCAGCTGCAGAGTATGGCATAAATAACAGACGATATTGACTTTTTTGGGAGTGAAAAAGCAAGATGTATTGACCCTGAAGTCAAATATTGACCCCAGATTTGCTTCAGTCGTTTTTTTGCTTCAAGGACCAATAAATCTTGGTATTTGGCAAAAAATAAGAGTTGAAAAGCAAATTCAGGCTTGACACAAATGTGTGCAATTCTATATAACTTTCCAAGTGTTTGCCACCTTTTACAGTAAGTACAGAAAGGGACCATTTTGCTCGTATTTTCAGTGGTATATCATATCAAAATAGGGAAACCTGATTATTACGTCCATTGTTGAGGACTTCAATGTTCTTCAAAAAGTTAAAGGTATGATAAAGTTACAAGTCTAGAAGAACATTGGAAACCAATGAAAAAGTTACAAGGCAGATATTTAGTCTTGTAGTCTGAAAGTCTTTGGCATTAACTTCAGGAAGAATAATTATTCAAAATAAAAAAATTTACACATCTTGCCTGTCTGAGTTCACTTAGTTCCCTTCTTCCTTCTTTCCTGAACTGTTGCCTTCCAAAGAAGTAAACATTATTTTCAGTTACCTTGGGATTGCTTTCACTGAAACACAAGCTAAGATTTGGTTTTGGTTTTTTTTATTACCTAGGATTGTACCTTTCTCAAGAACTTTTAATAATATATTTACATGTCAATTAGGGAAAACACCCACAGGTCTCCCATACAATTTCTCGTCTAAAATAAAATTTACAAATTCCCACTTGTAGCTATAGATTTATATTATGCCTTCTGCTTCTTAATTCCTTTAGTACCTGGGATTTTCTCTCCATCAAAGCACATAAAGTTTGCTGTGAAAACTTCTGATTTTTAAATTTAGTCTTCTGGATAAGAACAGCAATTCAGTTTAAGCCTCTCTCTGTAAACCTCAATGCCCTGATAAGACCTGTAGCAATGAGCCTGAAACGCCTGGTAAGACTTGAGTCCTCCATCTGCAGATGTGGAATCACAGGAGTGCCTGGCCTCATGGCAGCTCCCTCCCCTATGTGCTGCTCTGGAGCTGGAGGCTCTAAAACTCCATGGCTCCATTAAAAAATATTTTGCAAATACTTAGTTTTCCATGATTTTGTAAGCTACCAAGAAAAGGATTATAGCAAGAGGTATATGTTTCAGAAAGATTATTATTATTATTGCAGGTATTATTATTACTATTATTATTGTAACTGTAGCAACATGTTTAATGCTTTGTTAAGTTAAATTTCCCAAGATATAAAAAAATGGCAGGTTGTTACAAAGCATACGTATACCCTACAGATTTAGTTGGTTAATGCTTGTAATGGATTTGTCAACTTCTGTATTTCCGTAATCGCAGTAGAGTTCTCACCTACTTAACACGGTGATTGCATTGACATTAGGAAGGCACTGGGTTAGGTGCTTTGTAGGTAAGTAGTATGTTTGTTGTACTCCTGACTAGTCGCTTATATTGTCTGTGACTACAGTGCTCTGGATGCCCTTCTGCATAGCTTTTCCGCACTTGTAACAAGCAGATTTAATTCAGCAGTTTCCAGTGTTTGTCAAGACGGCGTAAATTTGCTTATTGCTTTACTAGGAGGGAAAACATGAATTGCATTCATCAACCACACTTCCACTTCTGTAGAGGAAACTTCTTGCAGTAATTTACAGAACAAAAGTTTCCTCTCTAGATACAGGTGAATATTAAGCAGGGAAAAATGACAGAAATTGTGATGGTATTAGGTGGAAAAAATCCATTTATCAATCATCAGGGCTGTTTGCTCCTTACATTGTACAGCCATTGCACATTGGCACAACCATGTGAAAAATCTTCTGATTGCCTGAGGAATTCATTCTAAGTCTGCTTTTTATCCAGGAAATTGGATGCTAGCAAGGTGTGTATGAGCCAGGGTATGGGCAGAGCTTAGGAGCTGGAGATGCTGCAGCACACAGAGAAGACAGGAGAGAGGGGAAAGGGGAGAACAGAACGAGAAAAATGAAAGGTAGTAGCTGCGTTGGGTCACAGTCCTTCCTCTTAGCTTAGAGATCGAGCTTCACAGAGGAAAACATCCATTTTGAAAAGATAAGATTCGGGAAAAGGAGGCAGAGACTGAGGGGATGGGGGGAGGTTGGTTAGGTTGGAGGATGGAAACAGGATTTACTGTCTCTGCCATCAAGCCTGCAATATTTCTGAGGAAAAAGCCCTACCTTTAGAAAGTGGTTTTAGAAGGTCAGTGAGGTGAAAAATAAATGCTAGCCCTGCCAGCCCCTCTCCTTTGGAGGTGATTTAATGCCGTGTCTCAATTTGGCTGAGAGGAGTAAGGCAGCACACTTCAGAGGAGCAGTGTTTATACCTGGACATAACTTCTCTCCTGTAGTTGAATATGTAGCCTCAGGAGATTAGGAATGAATTTACGGCCAGTGGATTTGTGACCATGAGCTACGTTCGATGCAGTGCCTGCAGGGATCCTTTCTTCTCTGTTCGGTCTTGGTATCTCAACCAGGCTGTCTTGATATCATCACGGAAAAGGCTAGTCAGAAGTGGCAATTTGCACTCACAGCCATAATTAAATGAGTAGAGCAGGCTTCCATATCCATACTGTGTTTTCTGCACTCACTTTCTTCTGTGAGGTCCTACTGCGTTCTTCCTCATGGCCCTCTTCATTTTTGGGGTCAGGCTCCAAATAAGGGGCCTATGTAACTGCTAAGTGCCCAGCACAAATAGAAACACCTTCGCCTCTTCTTTTACATGCACATAAGTCTTTGAAATTCCAAATAATGTCCTCAGATAGACTTTTCAGCTGGAAAAGAGGCAATTTTTATATTAGAATGCTTCTTAATGAAGGCAACAGAAGCCTTACCACTAAATCCAGTGAAGGGTGGATAAAGGTCTATATATAAATTTGAGGCATCAAATCTTGATTAACTTTTTTCAATTCTGTTAATGTCAGCATTGCATTGCAGCATTCCAGCTGGAACATGTAACAAAGCCTGTAGATACAGATATATCTGCATTTTAATGCTAACAAATCACAGTCTTTATAACTTTCTCAAAGTTTTGCTTTTCCACATGAAGTTGGGCATACTTGTTCATAGCCTGCAGGCAATTATTTTTTCCTGCTGAAAGCCTCATCAAAAGTAGCTCGGTATTTTTCCCTAACAGAAGATGATAAATACAGTTTTTATGCCATCAAATATGGTTGAAAGTTTATTTTGTTCCACTCCACTAGGTAGTGGAGGAGAGAAGAATACCCGATGAATGAGAAGGGCATGCAGCATGCTTCTGACTACCTAGTGAAAATTGGTTTCGATTCATATGAGTTTACAAGAGTTTAAAACCACACTTTGCAGAGACACATGGGATTTTACAATGCGCTTAAATGAACAACCTGCCTCGACTGTGTTAGGGGTGCATGTGTGCACATATGTATCCGCACAGAAACTTACACGGAACAGATGTTTGCCGAGTATTCCCATTTAACTTGTGTAGGCACATAAAAAAGCTTAACGTCTGTAGGTAGCTGGAATAGCATTTGTGGCAGCATCGGTGAATACAGAAATCTTGCCTCATTGTGTGTGGCTGGAGTCTTCATTTGGCGACGGCGAGCTTTTCTTGTTTTGTAAAAGTGATCCAATGTTTTTAGCATTGTCCTTAACATAATGTTAAAAGTTGCAGAAGAAGTTAGTAAAACAAAGGGTGAAAGCTTCCCACGAAGAGAATGGTTTTTCCACCTGTGCTCTGGATGACTTCATCATGTCCCCAGTGAGTCGCACTGCAGTACAGGTGTCGCTGCCGGCAGTATCAGCACCTACCGTGCTCACAGCCCCGGACGAGGTCATGTTGCCCTCTTAAAGAAATGTATCTCAAAAGCCACAAAGCACGGAGTTATTATTTTTTCTACCTACCAGTTAAAGTAACACCATTACTAGGGTCACTAACACCTAAATACTGTGTTATAAAAATAGAGGATGTGAGGGGAAATACACACTTCGAGTGTGTTACGTTTTTTCCTCCTTTCAGTTGAATGTAGTTTGAATTAAGACTAAAAATCCTGTACATTAATCATCAAATTATACCATCTTAATTAGGAGCTATGTTTCATTAGGAAGCTTGTTTATTTTAGAATGGAGGGCCCGGACTTCGACAGAAATGGCATTACTTTGCCATCTGGCATAACTCGGAAGGAAAGATCCCTTCTGTGACATTGCTAATCCTTTGTTCACTCTAGTTTTAATTAACTCATTGGATGGTATATCCTCAGCTTGTCTTAGGAGGCTGTTGCACAAACCAAAGATCTGGCTTTGATCTCCCTATAGGTCTGGCTGTATATCTTCTTGCGAGTCAGTCTAAATTCTGCTCTATTGGGATACAGTTTGAGAGAGGCTCTTTGCTGTGATGTATCGTGGCTGTCTTGCCTGTCATTGAACAGGTCTTCATACATGATTTTTATCTTCTTTTAACTGTTCTAGTTCTCCTCTCATCTTCTGAACAGCCTAATTAGATTTTTGGGTTTAGTTCCAGAGACGTGCACTGAGTGATCCCTTGCTTGAATTTTCAGTAACTGGGGATAGACGTGTCTCTTGTTCCAGACAGTTATTTAAAAGCACCAGCACTTACTGTTTTTTGTTCTGGTTTGAGTTAAGTTCTAGACATGTCTTTAAATCTAATAGTCTATGGCATGTTGGACCCTCTGGTGGTGTGATATTCTTACCGCATTGCTATGGCTGGACCTTAAACTGTTGCAAATCCATTATTTTTCTTAAAATTTACCACTCTGGTCCTTCAGTTCTGTTCATAATATTTGCCTAACATACAGTTCAGATACTCAGCAGTCTTTGCTTAGCCTGTGTTGTGGTTAGGCTTTTTGTATCCTTTCAATTAAGATATTTAGTGTTTAATCACAGTAGGACATTGTTTGGTAATACTATATAATTAAATGGTGATGGTTGTTGAAGTGTATAATTGGGATTTCTGACAATTCATTGTGAATCTCTGGTCTGCTGTGAAGAAGAACAAAGCCAGAGAGAAAATGCTGGCTGGGTTATATAAATAAGTGAGAGATGATGGTCAGGCTGAAAATGAGGGTTCTCCCCTCCTTTAATGAAAGGGTTTGTGTACATTACATAGAATAAAGTATTTCTTAGGCTGAAAGCTTTCCAGAGATAATAGTGTTGGCCCTCTGAGGCTCTTTATTATGTCAGATGTGGGATTTGGATTTACGGGAAGCGGCCACTGCCTCCGACAGACTCAGTCTGGTGGAGGAGAATTTGCCCGGCCTCCCCTGCATGCAGAGCTTCGCGCTGCAGGCTGCGGATCATCAAGGATGGGGGTTTTCCAAGGTGTCCCAGAGAAGGAAACCTCCCATTTCCACTGAAATACCCTGGGGTCTTGGGACAAAGTGCCCCCCTCCAGCTTCAGGGGACAAGGAACATGGTGAGCCCTGCCAGCCCCAGCCCCAGCATTGTGCCCTCAGTGGTGAGAGCAGCTCTTTAGGGGCAGGATTATGAAAAATCCTGTAAATGGTGGATTATTCTGTTGTCTTAAGCCTTAAGGAACAACTCTTCCCCACTTTTCTTTTTTTAACAGTCTAGGAATATGCTGTTCTCCTAAAATGCAAGCTGAAAGTCTCTCGTAATTACATAGCTGCAAGAATCATAGAATCATAGAATAGTTTGGGTTGGAAGGGACCTTCAAAGGTCATCTAGTCCAACCCCCCTGCAATGAGCAGGGACATCTTCAACTAGATCACGTTGCTCAGAGCCCCGTCCAGCCTGAGCTTGAATGTTTCCAGGGATGGGGCATCTACCACCTCTCTGGGCAACCTGTTCCAGTGTTTCACCACCCTCATCGTAAAAAACTTCTTCCTTATATCTGGTCTAAATCTACCCTCTTTTAGTTTAAAACCATTACCCCTTGTCCTATTGCAACAGGCCCTGCTAAAAAGTTTGTCCCCATCTTTCTTATAGGCCCCCTTTAAGTATTGAAAGACCACAGTAAGGTCTCCCTGGAGCCTTCTCTTCTCCAGGCTGAACAACCCCAACTCTCTCAGCCTTTCTTCATAGGAGAGGTGTTCCATCCCTCTGATCATTTTTGTGGCCCTCCTCTGGACCCGCTCCAACAGGTCCATGTCTGTCCTGTGCTGAGGACTCCAGAGCTGGACGCAGTACTCCAGCTGGGATCTCACTAGAGCGGAGCAGAGGGGCAGAATCACCTCCCTCGACTGCTGGCCATGTTTCTTTTGATGCAGCTCAGGATACAGTTGGCCTTCTGGGCTGAGAGCACACATTGCTGGCTCATGTCCAGCTTCTCATCCCCCAGTAACCCCAAGTCCTTCTCGGCAGGGCTGCTCTCAATCCCTTCATCCCCCAGCCTGTATTGATACTGAGGGTTGCCGTGAGCCAGGTGCAGGACCTTGCAAAGACCCCTTGGAAAGAAAGGGACACCAGGGTGAAAAAGAAATCCCACAGTGTGAAGCTTAGGATAACATCACAGGCACTGGCACCACTGGCCCCAGCAGGAGTCATGCAGCTCTTTTGAGGCTTAAATTCTCAGAACAGACTTTTGAGGTGTGTTTTTTCCTCTCCAGAGGTTATTCGTACAAGCTGCCAGCTATGTAACAAGGCGATCAGGTTATGCAGGACACTGTAGAAACCTGTGAGGACGGAGTGGTTTGGAGTTGGTCCATTTATTTATTAATTTATGAAGAAAGAAGCTCTGTGTCTTGCAGTGCTTACTTGAAATATAGAGTGGCTGTTCCATCCTCTGTCTTGCTGCCATGTTTCATCATTTTCCACCTGGCATAGGAAAACTGGCACAAGTTAGATGAGTACATACCCACCGATTAGATTTCAAGTTTTGCTGCTTTAATTGCTTTCTAGTAAATAACCAGAAACCTTTACAAAATAAGCATAGCTTGCATTTATCCCTATTTGATTACAAAACCAGGAGCAAAACTAGTAAATTCAGGAACAAATGACAGCGTTTTTGTGCTAAATATTTTTTCCAATGGCCTTGTAAAAATCTGAGAATTAAGTTAATCAGGCTGTTGCAATCCACCTGCTAACAAGCCAGCACTGCACCACCTGGGTGAGCGGGACCGTTGCCATTGCAGAGACAGGGCTTGTGAAGACTGTGGATGTGGGAGGAAGGCTGGCACTCATGGTCCCCCTAGGGCCGAGTGGAAAGGAAATCATGGCAAGAGACTGAGCAAGGAGTGAAGGGGGTGGCAGCGGACACAATTCGGTAGTATATCACCCCTGTTTTATAATGTACAATAAAGGGTCTTGGTTAACTGGTCAAGAGCTCTTCCCCAGAAAGCCCTGGGGATGGATGTGCACACGTGAGGGAGCTGTGGCGTGAGGAACGGCTCCGTTTGAATGAAGGCAGCAACATGGCTCTCCCAAACCAGGCACTTTCACAACTGCAATCTAAGGGCTCGGTGCTCTCCTGCAGACCGGTCATGCAATAACCATGATGTTTGCTCTTTTAGCCACACTTACCCCCAGGAAGGGTTGTCCAGTAGCATTTAGGTCACAGAGCCGGAGAGGGGCTGGGGCAGCTGCCCAGAGAAGCCCCAGTACATGCTATGCTTCCTATGGCTGCAGCCTCATGCTAAATGCCCATCCAATAACTTGGGGATGGGCATGGACCTTTACGCATTAGCTAGGAAAAATGTAGGGCGTCTTTACAGTTAGCTCAAGTTGTAGCCTTTATAGTGTAAGAATATACGCTAAACTGAAGGAATGAGATTTATCTCAGAATAATAATGAAAAAAAGCTTGAACCAGTCTCAGTTTTTGCTATTCATAACCATTATAAAGAACAATTGCTTTCTGAGGTAGGTTAGCCATATGGAGCCATCGAATCGTCAGTTTTGCTGACTGCGACGAAACCATTCATGGAAGATCACAGGAATTGTTTTTCCTGAAGGGTAGGTTAATAACCTGTAACATCACACAGAAGAGAAGACAAAAATCTCACTTTGAATTTTGTGGCTGGCTGGATCCAGTAATCTCAAAGTTATACAGAGTTTATTGTTGGCAAAGATGTGTCTGCTTTTGATTTGAGTGCGCTAATGTAATATGCCGGTTTTGTGTCAGTACAAAAGCTTCTGTGTAAAAAACATATACACACATATTTTTCTATATATTTGAACATAAATATATGTGTGTGTGTATGTGTATATGAAGGTATATATGTACACGCTTATATGCCTGAATTTTAAAATCCTCTCTGTCCTAAGAGACAGACTTACTTTCCTAATGGTTAGTCATGCATATTAGTAAAAAACTACCATGTTACACTTGGGGCCTGAATTTAAGCACTTACAGCCAGGCTTTTCAAGGCATTTAGTTGTTTAACCCTAGAGATGGGTTCCTCATGGGATCATCTACTTTTGCTAGTGAGATAGATAGGCACCCACTGGGAGCTTGTTGCAAATCTGCATGGTTAAGTACCTCTCAGTATTTGATTCCTACCTACATGTTGAATCATCAAATCATAGAATGGTTTGAGTTAGAAGGGACCTTACAGATCATTTAGTTCCAACCCCCCTGCCATGGGCAGGGGTACCTTCCCATGGCAGCGGGGTTGGAACTAGATGGACATAGTTTGCTCAGGCCCCTTTAAATATAAATATTAGATCTACTGTTCATCAGTTTTGAAAACATTAGCTTTGAGGAATTTATCATTTGAAGGCTGCAAACTAGGCTTGCAGTCTTCCTTCCGAAATTCAAGGTATGTTATCTCTTTTCAATGAATCACACTGGGGAAAACCCCTCCTAACTAATGTATGTATTTTCATTTCCTGCACTACATTTCTTCAATCATCTTATCAGTACAATTTTTGTCAGGGTTAAGAAGGGAACCTTGCACCTTTGTCAAAACTGATCTGCTACCAGAAATATTATGAGGCCACCTAAGATCCTGCAGCAAGAGCCAAGAAAAGGACACAGAGGCAAATGCTTTTAAAAGAATTATTCAGCAAAAAAAATATGTGTGCAGGTCATATTCGAGTGTTCACATATGTGCTCCTGAAGCATAATATAATTGAGGAGTCAGGCATTTTGTAAGGTGGTTACTCCATGTCAAAGAGCAAAGATATTTAGTCTCCCATTAAAAAACACAGAACAACAACAACAGAAAAATAACCAAAAGAACCAGCTCCTCCCCCAGCAAAACTTCTGCTTATCTGGAGCCCAAAAGGAATCTGCAGATGTATACCCCCTGCATGAGAACAAAGTCTTCAGTCACTGGAATGCAATGCTATAAAAACAAATACTACAAAGCCTGGTAACAGGGGGATGTCTCACTTGCATATTTTTTTGTGACCATCTTGGTTCGCAGAGAAGGGGGTCCCCAAAGCATGTGAGCCAGCAGGATCTCTTTGTACTAGGTCGCTGTCTGTTTGGCCAGATGTCTTCCCAACAGTGAGATAGAAAAACCAGAGCTCTTATTAAAATAAGTTGGGGAAAGGAATGGAAAAAAGCATGTGTCCAGCGAAACGAGGCACATTGTGTCCCATCTGATATTTATTAAACGTTGATCAAATCAGCAGTGAGAAATGCACATCATGCGGAAGTGACCCTGGCTCCCTGGGTTTGGAAGTTAGTGACAAATGTCTGGGAGCAGACCAACATTGAAAACACGTGTACAGGACACAGAGAGGAGTGTGCTGCACTAGGAGTAACAATAACAAACGGAGAAGAGCTGACTTCAGCCGAGAACCCCCTTTTGCAGGTTTTACATATGTTCTATCGATGGAATGGGCGTGTAGGGTCTTTCCTTGTACATTTACTCTGAGAGGTTACACATCTCCTGGACGAGCACTGCATTTTATGTAAGCCATGAAAGCAAGCAATTGAATGGGTAAAATTGGGGAAGTTTTGTCAAATGAAAGCCCAAGCATGGGCTCCTTCAAGCCTTGACTCTCAGCTTTTGTGATAAACTGGTATGATTTTATGCCAGCCTGCTGGGTTTTTCTGTAATCACAATGAGCATTTGAAGTTGTCTCCCATCTGTTGTTGCTTATGTTTTGGCTATCACATCTTTTCAGAGCAACCCTTCAATAAAAATAAGTGTGCTCACAGCACGGACTAAATGCGTCTCCTGTATCAGAACAATTTTATTTGGGCTTGGTCCTTAAACAGGGTAGTGGGGAAGAGTAACAGGGCAAGTTGAAGCCAGGCTCTGTGCTTGGGGAGGTTGTGGAGCCCTGATTACACTGTAATTCATCCCTATGCAGAGAGGGTCGCATTCCTGGCTTTTACCTTTGCTTATAGCCTGGATTATTTAACTGCACAGAAAGACATTAGAATGAGTCTTCCAACTCTTTTCTTCAAGGTGCCTCTATCTTTAGTAACTTTTATACATTTAGTAAACTAGAAAGCCAGCTGTTACTAGCAGCAGAGTTAAGAGCTATGTATTTGCAATAAAGAGTAAATTTAATAGCTCTGAAAGACTTTACTGTGTCCATCTCTAGGTAAAGGAAAGCAAAGGAGCCTGTTAGAGCTCCCTGGCTTTTTACTCCAGCCCTGGACCTGGGACACATTAGATGAGGGTAGCAGGGGTTCAATGGCAGTCAGATGCAGTTTTAAGCTGACAGGCAGAAAGCGCCAGCAGGCAATGCAATACACAGTTCCAGCCCAGCTTAGTTAATGGAATCGCACTAGCCTGTATGATCACTTTAGTATGCTGTGTTTATGTTATTGATACCAACAGCGCTGGACTGTTAAAGGATGGAAAAGTCTGGCTTTTGTTGGGGTGCTGTTCTGATGTCAGTTTGAAATATGCTGAAAGTAAAAGTTCCGAAAAGCCAAAGTGCTGTTTTATTGAACTGACGATAGAGAGGACTGAGACAAGTGAAACAAGATCCTTATGAAGCACTGGAACATACATGATGCTAGATGCTGAACTGCAATACATCCAGTGACATCAGCGAAGTTTCAGCTCATTACATTACACAGGAAGCTGGAGTACAGTGACAGAAAGCAGGTCATGTCATAAAATGAGTAATCTTGATATGAGACTGTAATCAAGTGAAACTTTTCTATGTACAGTTGCTGTCAAAGGTTTTGTTTTTATTTCTGCCTTTCTCTGTGCTTTGTACCTCTGCAGTCTATCAGTCTTCCCAGTTATGGATCTGGTCCTGCTTCCATTAACATTAAAATAGGGAGGATCAAGCTTTCTGTTATCTGTGTTTAGAAGATGAATATGATGTGCTTTTTGCCCCAAGCTTCTCATGTTTTTTGATATGTGGGGTGTTCAAAGACTTACAGGATTGGAATCTGAATTTTAAACCCTGAGGAGGAGGAACCTTGCATTCAGTGCAGAGGGGCTCAATGAGCCCAATAGTACCAGCTAACAGTAGCAAAATGGTGCTCTAGACACCACAAGTTCCCTCTGTGAAATAATTTCAGTCTCTGAATACCTACTGCAACCCCTTAGAAAACTGCACTTTCCCTCTCCAGCTTTTTCAGCAAGCAGAGCTTCCCCACTAGCAAACTCCTTGAGGTTGTCAACCAAAGAAAACCAGCTTACACATCAGGATCCATAAGCAAACTTGACTATTGAATTATGGACCCTTCACCTTTTCTTTTGTGGTGCAGGAGTTATCAGCCTTCCAAATCCTAGTCACCAATAAATGGGCTGTGCAACTGCCTGTCTCTGTGCCAGCTCCCTTCTTTCCCACCTACACAGGGAGGAGAGCAGCCTGTACCCTCTGGAGTTTCTGTTCTTGGGTTTATGCTTACAAGTCTTTGTCTCATTTTCCCCTAATGTTCCTGTTCCTGAAAAAGGAACCAGATGTTCCTAACTGATCTTATGCCTAAACCCCAAGGAACCCAAATCTATGACATCGCTTTCATCACATGGCAACAAAACGTGACGTCACAGCTGAAAAGTTTAGAAAAAGCATGAGACGACATAATGTGGAAAGTGGGCTGACCTGTGAGAGATGCATTTCTGCCTTAGCCACGACTAGTATATGTGCAGAGGGAATTGAGGAAAAAGCCTTGTCAAATAAACTTTGTATAAATCCTCTTCCTGAGTTGCTCCAATATGGTAGTCCCTCCTTCAAGTACCCTGGGCTTAAGGAAGTCCCTGGAAACTGCTGTTCTTTGAGAGAGAAATACAGTTGACTTACCTTGATATGTCGGTCACCCATCCTCCGTGAAGCCAGGGGAAGTGGCCTGTGCTTTTCTCTGAAAAAATGAAAAATAAAAAAAGGCTCTGCAGAAGGTCATGAGTTGGGAAAAGTAAAATCAGCTGTGGGTTAGGCCTCAGAGGAAATGTAAGTTACTCATAAAAAGCTACGGAGCAAGTTTTGATTAGTTAAGTAATCTGGTACATAGAATTTATTAGAGCTTAAAGCTTGCCTGTGGGACTCCCCTAATAGTACACAAATAGAGTAAAATATCAAAGAAATGCATTTTCTGACAGACACAGAAAGCTACATTAATCCTGGCCTGCTTAACGCACATCAGAAGGAGGGATAAATCCCACCCATTCGTTCCAGCACAGTGGCTCAGTTTTCATGTTTTTACATGTTTGTGTTTCTGACGAATTTCTTGGTAACTTAATCAACACTTCCAACACTCTCAAGCTGTTCCCAAGGAGCACGTAGAGAAAAGAGGAATACTGCTTCCCTAATAGACTCAAAGATATCAAACCGTTCTGCAAAAAGCTCAAATATAAAATAGTAAAGGCCTGTTTTCTCTCATCAACTTGAGGCCCTTTTTCTTAAACTTGTCCACAAGGGGAAATTCACCAGCATTTTTCTGTTGTTATAGATGTACCACTAGCTTTAGCAGTATAGCACCCCTTCTTTTCTGTGGAAATAGTATTCTCCAGACCCTCCCAAAATAAGAAAAAATGTATCTCTCATTATGGAAAGAAAGTGTTCACATGGTAACCATTTGTGGTAATGGTTACAAAGCAGGACCAGTACTCCTACCAGGTTTTCACAATGCTATTTTATTTCTGTATCATCTTCCTTCTGCTGGAGCATTTACTGTCTCCTGTTGCCCCTGTAGGGAGACTGAATGCTAAGAAAGAGCTGGTGTGGCGTGATGCCTGACAGCGGAGATGCTAACAACATTTGACTTCCGAAGACCACCTTAGTCTTGTTAGCACAATCAGAAAATAGTCCTGTCTCTCAGGAAAGCCACAGGTTTTCCAGTGAAGCAGAACCTACTTCTCTTCCATATGCTAAAATCCCAAAGTGATTGTATCACTAAGCTGATGCTTTAACCACCGTGAAGGCTGTCCTGGCAGAATAGGCAGATAGGCGCCCATATATCATCTGCTTACATAAATAATTTGTTCTTTAGAAAATGGAGGAGGGAAAATGGGGAGATAAAACCAGCAATGTGTTCTTTGACGTTGTTTTAAAACTCTTAAAATCTTCTTTTGCAGGTATTCAGGAGGGGACTCAATGTACCAAATGTAAAAATAACTGGGCACTGAAGTTTTCCATCATCTTATTATATATTTTATGTGCCCTGTTAACAATCACAGTAGCCATTCTGGGATACAAAGGTATGTATGGATCAAGCCCAACATTTCATTTTCAGCCAAGCATCGAAGTGCATTTCCACATATTAGCTAGACAGACAATTTATCATATTTCACCTTAAATATCAATACCTTGGCAATGTTGGCTTTCTGTACACACATAACAACAAACTGCAACCTTAGATTTTCACTTTCAAACAATTATGAAGTTTTGAAACTAGATTAGACATTTGAAAGAAAAGAAAAAAGTGAGAACAAGGGTATCATTCTCCCACCAAGAAGGAGTACTAACTGGAAGACTCAAAGCTCTGTAACACGCTATACCTTGATTTCACTGAGCTCTTTTACATATATCACACCTTTCCAGAATAAATGTCCTTCTTAATGGGAGAGCCAGGAATAGTCTTACTAATATAATATTTATCACAGGAACAAAGTGTAGGGTCAATATTACTTTGAAATATCTGGAAGAAAGGTTGAATCAGGAGGTGCCAGTGTATTGAGTTATCTACAATTATTTTGATGAACAAAGATGCTTAGACGCTTTTGACAGTAATTTGAAAGATTCTGGTAGTTGGGCAACCCAGTAATGGAGAAGATTTCATTTGTGCAAGTCATCGGTAGGGCATATTGGAAAGCACAGCTTAAAATTCCCATATGTCCTCAGCACTAATTAACTGTAGCCACTTAGGCATTCTTAAGAATGTTTTGATGTAAATGTCTGCTTGTTGTGCAGACACAACTATAGTAAGTTAAATAATAAGATGTGAGTTTCTGGTAGGAAAAAGAAAGTGAATAACATCATTGTGAGTATTATAACAGGACATCGCAGCATGTTGTGGAGAAAACCAAGCTAGCTTTAAAGTAGCTGCTTGAGTATGGCTCTGAGAGTAGCTTCAAAACCCCTCCAAGAAGCTGGGTAAATATTCATGTGATTAACATGCAGTGCATCCTGCGCCACCAACAGCTGCGCTCGTAGCAGAGCTGACATCACCTCTGGTCCTTTGCCAGC
This sequence comes from Gymnogyps californianus, assembly GCF_018139145.2. Lineage (NCBI taxonomy): Eukaryota > Metazoa > Chordata > Aves > Accipitriformes > Cathartidae > Gymnogyps > Gymnogyps californianus. The sequence continues at coordinate 52,451,332 of NC_059472.1, read as the reverse complement.
GAAAGAAAAGGAAATTGTAGAAATAGAAAGGGATAAATACTTATTTAAGAGGATTTGGTACAGTTTTGAGTGGGAAGAAAATTAAAACTGCTTGGTTTAGATGGAAGATTTAGCCAGGGAGATGAGAGAATGTGAAGGACAGATAGAGACATGTAGGTATTCCTTTTTCATGATAAAGCAGACGGAACGTGGCAAATTAAAATCAAATGTAAAGAAATGCAGAACATATATAATTCATCAGACGTTTTCCTGAAGAATGTGTAACTGGTCTCTGGAAGTCAGATTTTGAGGAAAAAAAAACTTTCCAGGATTCAAAAACTTGTTCTTGATCTATAAAGATAAGATTGTTTGGTTATATGGACTAGGGGAAGACAAACTTAGGCCTTTTGCAGATACAAATCTGCAGAGATCTGCTTACAGCAGATGAGGGTGGGATCCTTCTGGGCTATAACACAGCCAGTAAATGCCTGGGATTTAGCAGAATTTTCCTCAAGAGAGTTTTATACAAGGCTGTCAGTTCTGGGGCTCACCAGAAGACACGGACCTCGGACCTCTTGGCATCAGAAACAGCGTATCAAGTTGGAGGGACCATTGCTCTATATCTTGCTTTGGCAAACGTATGTTCGTGTTTGTGTAGGAAGCAATAGCAATAAGGAAACTGTCCAAAAGATCTCTTTGGGAGAGGGAGTTTCTCTTCCTCGTTTCAATCCGCAGTTTTCAAGCTTCTTTCTCCAAGGGGGCCTCTAGCACCATCTTTTCTCCAGACTTTGCTCTCAAGATGAGGCCCCATCTTTGCTACACTCATTTCTAAACCTCCTTCTTGTACAGAGTAGTCATTGGTGCCTGATCGGGGACTAGTCTTTCTGTCATAGCAGTACCAAGCCACATCTCTCCAAGGCAAGGATAAAAGAATTTCCTCTCCCACAAAAAAATGGGAAAAAGATTATAGGAAGGTGGATAATGCACATCTTGCTCACAGATCTTAAGACATCTTGGTGACTGCTGCTCCATCGCTCACCGATTTGGTGACTGCTCCACCTGAATTCCAAGGGAAAGAGGCATACGCTGGAGAAAAGTCCTGTTTAGTCCAAGGTATCCCTTCTGTAACACCAAGCAGCAAATGGTCATACGTCAGGCATTAATTTCACCCTTTGTACCTGCAGCTTAAGAGCTTCGTCTCCACAGTGCCTAAGTGCTAATTTGCAGGGAAAACATGAGTTAGACAAAACCCCAGCTGACGGTACATATTCAAAGGAATTATTGCAATATTTTTGATCGTTGGGAAGGAATTAGGCCTTAAAGGAAGAACAAAACTCAAAATAAAATTTTATAGAGCTCTTGGAACTCTCCTCTCTGCATCAGAGTTTGGCTTGTCTTTTTTATTGCAATCTTACACTGAAAGAAGGAATTCTGCTGGCATCAGGGATTCTTTCAGTCTCTTAGCTAAGTTTCCATTAAATTTGCCTCCCACACTTATGTTTATGAAGCCCAAAACTACTTTTAAAACTTTCATTTCCTACGTGGTATTTAGATATCCTTTGTGATTTAAAACGTTAAAACTACTAATCAGTGGATTAAATATGGCAGGCAAAAAAATAATTCAATGGGAGGCAAAGTCAACATAGAACAAACTTCCAAACTGGTGGTAAAAATTACATAGTAGGTTGGAGAAACCTGAAACCAAAACATGAATTAAACGTCAAGGTCATGAAGGAATAACAAGCTGAGTTTACTATTAGTTTGCTTTGAGAAGACATATCAAATTATTGTTAAAAACATTAATAAAGCAATCTGTAATTTTTTACGCATACTTTCTTAAATTCAATGCAAAATCCAAAGTTATAATTTTTCTGGCACCAGCCAGTGTCAGATTAGCCTGTTGAAGGTGAATGATCTTCCTGTGACTCACTCCAGTGAGGGAAGCTAGCATGCTCTCAGCTTGAATTTTTGGTAGTTCTCATTCTCTGGTCAGTCCTTGTTTTTAAGTTTCTTGACTAATGCCCACCGTGACTTTCATCTACCTCTTTGAGTTTGCCTGCCATTACCTAGGGCCAACACATCCTGGTGAGATGGCACATTTTGTCCCTGCTTCTGAAATAGTGGCTCAGATGCAGACAATACTCACTGTTCCAGTCAGCAACTACTTGAAATTTTGGCTTCTTTTGGAGAGTCTTTACCAAATTTTCCACAGTGAACTTGTCAGAAAGTGAGATGACCATGTAGAGAGATCTGACCAAGCTGAGAATTAAGGTGAATCTATCCAAAAGCAAGCTTAAGGTATAGACAGACTTGGCATTTTTGAGAGCAGCAGACTGTTGGGAGCAGCAGAGTGGCCTTCATAAGGGATATTACGGCTTGTCTGCCTGTTTTGCCTTTGTCTTTTTCTGGAGAAGATGGGAAGTGGCTGTTCAAGCCCAGGGCACTCCCCAGAGGTTGACTTCCACTCCTGAGAGTGCTCCACATGCTCACCTACCACTGAAGGCTCCATCCAGAGATGGTGGTGAGAGCTACTGCCAGGGAAGGAAAGGCATTCCCAATAATAGGACATCCATCCATATGACCCCTTTTCACCGCAAGAGCAACAAAACCTACTTTGGCCACGACTCTCTACTCATTCTCCCCAGAGTTCATCCTCTCTACTTGCAGGGCAGTAGCAAGAAAGTAAATAAGCTGCAACTTGTTTGGGGAAGGAGTTTGGGCAGGAGATCAAGTCCCCCAGGCCCATGATTTGTTTCACCATGGAGGCTAAGATCCTGCCCCTGTATAAAGCAAATATATGCGTTGGTTTGTCTATGGGATGACAAAATTCAGCTTAGCCTGCATCACTGGCTAACCTTGAGCTAACCCTGCAGTTCATGTTTGCAGAGACCTCTACTGTTTCTGCTGCTGGAGCTGGGTGGTTTGAACTTGGCTCGGGCCTCTCTCCTCTACACTTCACAGGACAGGACTGACTTGCCCTCTGAGGGGAAACAGAATTAAAATAAAGGAAGCGGTTTGCCTGATATAGCTAATTCTGCACTTTGCATCAGTTAATCTGGATAAGTCATCGCCAGTTTAGTGTCAAGTAGACAAAAATCAATACCTTGTGTATTTGAAAGCAGCCTTCTCTTTCCAACCTCTCTAAACCAGCATCTTCCAGCTAAGTGTTCTGTCAGCCCTCCCGATCCAGGGCTGCTGTCTGACATCCAGTTACATGCTAGAATTAAAAGTTATTACTTTCTGTAGGAGACAAGCTGCGGGGGACTGAAAGACCTTTTAACAGTGCTCATTAGTGATCTTTCAGACACAGTCCAGGCACGGTCTTCCCCACATATCATGGCCAATTGTCAGTAACACCAGTAAGGCTTCTGATTTAAGTCCTGCTTCAACAAATTTTTGGGATGTTCCACACAAAGAATGTCCATAGCTACAGACTAGCTTCGGTCTTTTTAGTGTGGGGTGGGTTTTATTTTTACTTTCGGCAATGAAAATACCATATGCTGTTGTGTTTTTAATTCCATCTAATCTCATCTAACTGCCAGTACAGGCTACTACATATTGATAGGATTTCTACTATTTTCATTTGCTTTGGACTCTTCAGGGGTATATTTTAACCCAAGTTTCCAGTGTTAGATTTCATTCAACCATGAAAACATTCTTGTTGTTATAGGACAGTATAAAATCTCAGTATTACAAACTTCAGATCTGAAGTACAAACTGGCATTCATTTGAACAGCAAAAAGAAGAAACTACATTTTCCTTTCATTATTGATAATATATATTCATTTGCCAACTCCAAGTGTATTGCATAACTGGAGAAAACAGGTGAATATTACACTAAATCTGAATTAACAAGACCCATAAGGTGATGTGACATTATTAGTCAAGGCACAGGTACAGCAGGAACACTTGGAGTAGGCCTGCTTTTTAAATCCAGATGCTTTCATGAGGTCCTCTCTAAGTGCCCAGAGTGAGCCATGTCCTTCACAGTGACTCTCCATAAACAAAGCAGAACACCACAGACTGAACAAGGAGCTGCCTAGAGCTAGCCAGAAGGAAAAGCCAAGTATGGTCCCCACGCTCACTGCATGTGATGCATAGGTGTATACATGCATGAGTGGAGTGTCAGAAGTAACTGAAGGACCCTTGCTGATCTGGGCTGCAGCCTGGAAGACAGTTGGGCCGGACAAACAGAGAATCAACTCTAGCTTCATTTAGGAAAAATGGCATACTGCATTTTGACAAGTAACTTTAATCGGTAGAAGAATCAGTGAAAAATTAGTGCTGTATTGGGGTAAAAATGCTTTCTAAAGCAGAAGGTATTGAGCAATGGTCCCCCTGAAAAAGCAAAGCCATTATTGTAGCCTGAATGTGGTGTTCAGCAAGCGGTCTGCCATCATCTCAAATACAGAAAGCCACACTGACTCTATCTTTGCACACACAGTAGAGTCTCTGTTTTACTGACTTGTCAGCAGTATAGAAAGGAGCAGGCAGGCAATTCAGCAAAGGGTGTCTGGTCTCTCTGAAAACCTTGAGACTTTTTCTCTGTTGTAACTTCATTCACCTCAGTGCAGTTGCACCAGAGATAATCTTGGTCTGCTTTTTCTCCTGTTGGTTTTGGGGAAGCAATAAAAGCCTGCCGCGTAACTGTGGTACCCAGAGTCAGAAAAACAAGGGCAAAAGTTAATAAAGAAGGAGCACTTGGTGGACTACACTTTAAAGGTCTGGGATTCTTGTGGTTGCTCATGAGCAGCAAAAGATCCCCTAAATTTCCACTTCTAGTAAAAAACCAAATCTTTACATAGCAACAACTTCTATGAGGCTATTTCCTAGCTGCAGATTATCTCACAGACAGAAAGAGTTAGTGGTACCTCCTACCCCACACAGGTTTACAGAATTGGCTTCACTATCTCAAGACATGGGAAGCACCTTGTTTCTTCTGTTTGAAAGAGGGAGCTGGCACAATAACTCATGTAGCCTCTCCCAGGGTTGGTTCAGATCCATTCTGCTCCCAGTGTAGCAAAAGCGCTAAATAATCTCGTGATGAGAAGAAAATTCTGCCCCTGGTTGTGGCTTGAATGCAGAAGCCTATTAGACAAGGTTTGGTGTGGAAGCTGAAGGCTGCCTCTAACCTTGCAAGCATTTCACATTTTTGCCACTGGAAGCCACCTTGGGCTCTTTATTTGTTGCTCTGCTTTTTCCGTTTCCATATCAATCCCATCAAATAATCAGATTGTCTCAGTGACAAGAAACTGACTCAGACATTACAAAATAAAGAGCATGTCAGCCATAAATCTGCACTTGCTGAATGACCATCCTTTCAATCATAATGAGGCAGAATGTTTTCAAGATCGTTTTGAGTGATCTGTACCATTATCTAGATATTTAAAAGTTGATCCCCAAAACATTTAGTAATCGCATCTTCAAACTGCTATCTATCTCAGTCCAAAGTTTGCTATCCAGGTGGCAATTTTTAATGATTAAAAGGCACAGGGAAAAAAAAAATGTTCTTTTTAAGGAGAAATGGCTCATAGCAAAATAAAAGGAAGTCTTCTCTCATGTGTCTGAGCCTTTAGCAATCAGTCTGCCTTTGCCGCACAGCACTATGCTTGGAGCATGGAAATACTGTTAAAAGAAAAAGACTCGGTTTATGAGGAAAACCCACGAAGAGGGATTTCCTCATTCAGGAGAGAGATTGCTCATGAGCACAGAAATGTTTGGGGACTGTTGGCAGACTGAAGAACTGGAAGAATGCTGGGTCCCACCAGCAGATAGGAGCTCATCCTTCCAACATTTCACAGAGCAACAGCAGAATGTAGTGGCAAGCAAGGCAATTTTAAGGTGGTTTCTTTTTTTGTTTGATGGTAGTGGTGTTTTTTTGGTTTGCTTTGTTGTTTACTAGACTTTTTTCATAATTTCACTTTTCTTCTTTCCATAACATACTGTTCTCTTCCCCCTAGTTGTAGAAAAAATGGACAATGTCACAGGTGGCCTGGAAACATCCCACAGAAGATATACAGAAAAGCTTACAGAGGTGGAGAGTGATCTGAAGAAATTAGGTAATCTACACGCAAGGAAAGCGCCTTTGTATTATGGCTTTGGGGTGTTCTCCTGGCAGATAGTGGCAGGAAATTTGTCTGAAAAATCTCTGGCTGTGACAAGATACAGCACTTGTATTCCAATTTCTCAAGTACTTGGGAAAGCACTTAAAAAGGTTAAGATCAGCTCTACTTAGGACAGCATTTTAAGCATATGTCAATATTTACAGTTTGCACTGAAGTCACTCTGAAATCATTTATACGAAAATAAACAGACACTTAAAGGTTGTCCTCAGGAGGGAGTCTTCTCTGAAGGTGGAGATGTAAAACATAGCAGAAGCTGTTCCACAGCACAAGAGATTCTACATAAAATGAAAATCTGTCACCCAGTCATCTTGATGCTGTTTTAGCAATTAAGGTTCAAAACTGAAGGCCATTTTAAGGGGCGCACAAATAATCAACTGTTCAAAACTCTTATGTCTGAGGCAAGTTGTTTACTTCCATAAAATGTTTCTTTATCATCTCAGGGAATACAGGACACAAGGTTGCTATGAGTTCAGGTCTCCCAAGTGCTATCACAGTTCTCAATTTGCAGGAAGATGGAAAAAGATAATGGATAAGGATTCTACTCACTGAGTGTACATTTCTACCTTTCTTCCTCATCTGGAAAGGAAGCAGAGCTGTTTATTATCAATTTATATATACATAGACTTATAGTTTGCATAATTAGTTTTTATATAAATATTAATATACACATACATGCATGTGCTTCTTGAAATAAATTTTGTTTAGCTTCATAAACCATATATTGACACACGTATTTCTAGGAAAAATTACTTGCTTGCAGCTTGATCATAAATTTTTACAACTTCTTCCCCTCAAAAAATAGCTGGAATCTGAAGTATTTGCACACTGCATTTAGTTCAAAAAGACATGGGGTAATTCAGTGGCATGTACTTTTACTGATACATATACAGAAGTAAATCTTACACCTTAAAGCACATGCAACCTTTGGGTTATATTTGAGTTATTATATTATGCCAATTAAGTTTTCACAACTTGGAGCACCTTTGATTCATTCACGCATTTTTACACGCTGCTGGATGGATGGCCAGTGAGATGCTCAGGACCACCAGTTCCCATTTAAGTGGACTTGCCATGGAGGAAGTTAAAAAAGTTATGGGGCAATGTGTGTGGGAGGCACAAAGGTAGGAGAACTGCTGTAGGGCCAGAAGGATAACAGCATGTGGTGAATGAAAGACAGGCCTTCAGGGATTAGCTGTATGTGGACCTGGCAGTTGTCAGAGCTGTGTGAAGAACACAGTATAATTTGAGCTATAACTGAGAGGTAAACATAGGGTCAGAGCTGAAAAGATCCTGGAGTGAGACAAGTGGCAGGGAGAGAAAGTGTGCTCAGGAAGATGTCCATCCATGAAAGACTCTGTAAACACTTCAGACGGAAGTCTCACAAGCCACCATTTGATGTTCGCCATCATGACTCATTCAGACACACCAGAAGAAAGCTCCATACACAGCTGTATTCACTGTAGTTTATGAAAACCATTCTGCTCTCTCTTGGAGTCATCTGAAATGATGGACTTCAGACTGCGTAATTCATAAATATAGCTACACTTAGATGAGCACAAAAATATATGGACTGCGTGTAGGAGAGAGAAGTGATTGAGGTCAAGAAATGGAATCTTCCCTGAAAGTGAGTGTTGACTGCTTATTTCCTTGGTTTCCATGTCCTGGCTGATGAGCTGTGCAGCCTCAAAAGCTTAATCATACTCAGACAAGCTTCCAGAAGTATTCTGTAGGGCAGTGTAAGCAAGAGCAGAGATGTTCCTCAAAGATTAAAGGTTTTGCCTTCCTTAAACTCAGAACATGAGGAAACAATAACAGCAAAATAAACGTCATTAAAAGCAATAGTAATATATTAGAGAGAAAAACAGAAATACATCATATCCTGTCATATCTGGAGTAGCCTGCTGGCAAAGCTTTTGTCTCTAATCCAGATTGTTTTAAAAGAGGTATTAGAACTTTTTTTAAAACTAAACACAAGATTTTAAAAAATGGAACTATAGGTACTAAATCACAGTGAAGATATCCCACCTGCCAGGAAAAGGAAGAAGAAATTATGAACAGCTAAAATTTACTTCTGAGCTTTCAGCAAAATCCAGCTGTAACTTCAAAACATACACTTACTGATACCTCTTTAATATTTTGAATTCTGTTTACCATTCAGTTTTCATTCAGAATACAGCACTACTTGACTGCATATACTCATCAGTTTCTAACGATAGTTTTTCCTGTATATGACGATAGAATCACCATTTTGTTCTCAGCAAGACACAAGGTCTTCATTGATTCCTCTTTGATTTTTTCTCTGTCTAGTGGCAGAACTTTGCTTAGTGGTTTCTCTTTGCTGGAAAAGATAGCATAGAAGTTCTATTGACAGAACATTTTGACAACCTGACTGTACTTAAAATACACTGTGCTTTTTTGTACTGTGTTGTAAAAAGCTCATCCTAAAGCCTTTCAATTTTTTTCCTGTACAACAGATGACCAAGCTGGACAAAAAGCCATGAATACTAACACTGAACTGTCTAGCTTCAGATCTGACATTCTGGCTCTTCGTCAGCAGCTTCATGACATTGCAGAGAAAACTACCAGAAACAAAGATACACTGGAGAAGCTGCAAGAGTCTGGAAATGTATTAGATGATAGACAGAGCCAAATGAGAAGTGCCTTAGATAGTAACTCTTTCATGATCATCAGTGTCAATAAGACTCTTCAGGCATATACTGGCTATATCAACAATCTTCAACAAGACACAAGTAATATCCAAACAAACTTGCAAAACCAAGTGCATTCTCATAATGTGGTCATCATGAACCTGAACAACTTAAACCTGACACAAATACAGCAAAGAAATCTTATCAGTGTCCTGCAGAAGTCAATGGAAGATACAAGCTTGGCTATTCTAAGAATCAAGAATGACTTTCAAAATCTGCAGCAAGTTGTCCTTCAAGCCCGGAAGGACACTGACTGGCTTAAAGAGAAAGTACAAAATTTACAGTCTTTGGCTGCCAACAACTCAGCATTGGCAAAAGCTAACAACGATACACTTGAAGACATGAACAATCAGCTGAGCTCCTTCAGTGGGCAAATGGAGAACATCACCACAATTGCCCAAGCCAACGAACAAAATCTAAAGGATCTCCAGGAACAGCACAAAGAATATGAAAACAGAACTTCTGCCAAATTCAACCAGCTAGAAGAGAGGTTCCAGGTCTTTGAAACTGATATAGTCAATATCATTAGCAACATCAGCTACACTGCTCATCATCTACGGACACTGACTAGCAATCTCAATGAGGTCAGGACAACTTGTACAGACACCTTAAGTAAACATTCAGATGAGTTGATTTTTATGAACAGCACACTAGCCAATATTCGCTTAGACTCTGCATCTCTCAAGATGCAACAGGATTTGATGAGGTCAAGGTTAGATGTTGAAGTTGCCAATTTGTCGGTAATCATGGAAGAAATGAAGCTGGTAGATTCCAAACATGGCCAGCTCATCAAGAACTTCACTATCCTACAAGGTATGCAGCTTCCCTAATGATGCCTATAATGGTCTATGCCAAATTTCTGCTTGCATTAATTCTTTAGTTCTGTGGAAGTTAGTGCATGCTGGTACAGAGTTCTGGGGCATTCCATTATCTAAACCTAAACTTTGGAAATGTAAATGTAGTTTGAATTTTCCTTACTGATTTTCCTATGCATTCTTTACATAGCTAGAATGGGCATGTTATGAAAGAACGTTCTGACTTAGCAAAGTTTTATTCTGACTGACTGACTGACTGACTGGATCTGCTTTTGATTTAGTTTCTAAAATAAGCTAGTGAAGGTGTGGAACCTCAAGAAACCAATCCCTGCTAAGGAGGAAATGGCTAAAAAATATACATTGGACTATTCCCAGAAAGGTCCACCCTTACTGAAAAACAAGTTGCTATTTCACTTTAAGCCAGTTGTTAGTCTGCCAGAAAACATCCTACTTTGCTTAGTTTTCAATCCTGGGATATTTTATTTTCTCCAGAAATAAATAGCATCAAGTTTAGGAGGTTTCCCCCGGCCAAATATTATCCCAAATGAAAAGAACACTCATATTTCCAACCTGATGTGAACCAGTCAGGCCTAAAACTCTAATCACAAATATAAATCCATTGGTCCAAATAAACTAAGGCTGAATTAGAGCCAAATTACATCTCAGTAACCTTAACCTTTCTCATTTCAACCAGGCCTAAATGGATCCAGTTTAGGAATTTATCTCTGGAAGAGTTTAAATGATGTAGATTGGCGGGGGGGGCGGGGGGAGTGCGGCAGAGGGGGGTATTGGCAAGGCATTTGCTCATCCATGATCAGAATCCAAAATTATTTTGTTATTTATTGCTGTCACAATATTGCCATTTCCTATCGTGGATATTGTTCTCTTTCTTGTTATAGCTGGCCCGTTAGCAACTAGTACTTCTGGTCTTTCCCACAGTTGGCCTATTGCTCGCTATCCATCGTTTTGTCTCTTTTTGACAACCCGTTATTGACAGAGCAGCAAACAGGGTCATTGCAGGAGAAAGAGTCCTGTAGTCTCAGAGCAGAGAGATGGGGCTAGAAGGAAGAGGGAGCGTAGCAGAGTGAGGGAAAGGGAGCATCAACACGCAGGACTGCGTGCATCAACAGCATGGAGTGTGACTTGCAAGGGCTGGTGCCTCAGCTGGTCACCTGGGGCATGGTGTCACTGCCCAGGTCACAGGACAAGGTGCATCAGATTATTTTCTTCTGTGTCCTGTATTTCATGGAGGCTGAGGAGAGAGCAATGCTATGTAGCACCTGAGAAGCAGACGTACTTTTACAAGCACCGCTCGAAGTAGCTGTTAGCCTGTTTTTCACAGTGCTGAATACCCAGTGTTGCTAGTCTGAGATACATTAAACAAGGACCCCACGTGGGCTTTTTGTTTTGTTTTCTGTCTGTATCCCCACTTTACATGCTTACATTGTTTCAGGCCCTCCTGGTCCAAGGGGACCTAAAGGTGACAGAGGCCCTCAAGGTCCTCTTGGCCCCGCTGGCCTAAAAGGACAAAAAGGAGAGAAAGGAGAGCCCGGACCACCAGGACCTGCAGGTGAGAAGGGCCCACCTGGGCCAACTGGGCCACCAGGAGAAAAAGGAGGGAAAGGTTCAAGAGGATCGCCTGGCTCCAAAGGTCAGAGAGGTTCTCCTGGCAAGACGGGTCTGCCTGGACCAAGCGGAGACCCAGGGCCACCAGGTCCACAAGGCAAAGATGGTCCACCTGGGCCACAAGGCCCACCAGGATTTCAAGGCCTGCAAGGAACTGTGGGAGAGCCAGGGGTACCAGGACCTCGAGGACTACCTGGGCTACCTGGAGTCCCTGGGCTGCCTGGTCCAAAGGGCCCACCTGGCCCACCAGGGCCGCCAGGTCCAGGGATGCCAATGGCACTACAAAGTGAACCTACGTCAGTGCCCGAGGCTAATGGTAAGTGATCAACACACCGCGTGCATCTTTTACTGAGATACAAATATATGTAGCGGAGGTAGCTCACCACTTAGTTACTGGTTCAAATAACCTCTGCTACCTTAGACTAAATCTCTGGGATTTATCACAAAGAGCCCTGTTAAGTGAAGCCATACCTGTTGGTCTTCCTTCTGATGACCTGAAACTGATTTAAGTTAATGTTTACGGCTAAAGAAAAGGCGGCAGTAGTATGAGTAATAAATAATCCCCTTGACCACACAGTTTAGCCTTGATTTCACAGTCCGGATCCTAACAACTAAATTCCCAAACTGTATGTAAGTACTTTAGGTGGCAGTATGCTGTAGATAGGTATGGGATCCTCCACTTATTGGCCCTATGCAGAAAGTTACCACTGGCTCATTGAGTTACCAGTAACTGGCTTAACACAAAAAATTCACATCACAGGTTGTTCTCCTCATTGGAAGAACTATACAGAAAAGTGCTACTACTTTTCAATTGAAAGAGAGATTTTTGAAGAGGCAAAGTTATTCTGTGAAGAGAAGGCATCACGCTTGGTTATCATAAACAACAAAGAGGAGCAGGTAATTACCTTCTCTTTCTGTTTTTCAAGGAGAGAGTTTGAAGTTATTTAACATGTGGAAGCCACAAGGCAAGTGGGAAGCTGAGAGCATCGTGAATTCATATAGTGAAGTAGACACAGTGATTGACTCCAGTTAGCATTTTGTCCACCCTCTGCCTGCTCAGCAGCTTCTCCATGTGCAGAAGGGCAGTGGGAGCAGAGCTGGTGCTGACCCTGAAGGTGGTGGGCACAGAGCAGCCAGAAAGGCTGGCAAGAATTGTAGGAGTTTTGAACCTTTAAAGATGGAGTCCATTATGCCTTGCATATTGTCCAAAATGTATTTTTTGCAGTAGTGAATATAATTTAATTTTAAATTGTCTGATTTAATACGTGCCGCCTAAGACTACTGTGACCCAAAAATATTTTTAATCTAACTATAAATCTAGCTATACTTTTACTACTGTTCAACATAATTATTTGGTGGCTACATAGCAGTGGGGACGTCAAGATACAACTGCTTACTCTTTGGGGTTTTTTCAATTTGTATCTGTAAGACATTGGCTGTGACTTTGTGTCAACCTAATTTTCATGCCTAGCTCGCTCTACCTCACATGCAAACACCGTGATGGATTCTAGTGTGGGCAAGGGGTCGCAGGGCCAACTCCTGAAACATATCTTCAGCTTAGAAAAATTTCTCTGGCCCTTCCTATTCTGATAACAAAGATGCTCGTGAAACCAGAGTAGCTTATTGGCTCCAAAGATGGTTGTGTTTGTTTGTTATGGACTAAGATCTTTCTTCCACAGCAATGGATAAAAAGGCAGATTTTTGGGAAAGGCAGCTTCTGGATTGGACTAACGGATTCAGAGAAGGAAAATGAATGGAGATGGCTGGATGGATCCTTACCAGTTTACACGTACGTAAATAAAAAACAATGGTGTTTATTTTCTGCAGATGCTACCACTGTTGCTGACACTTCTAAAAGCAGCATCTAGAAATTATCCAATGGATCCAGAGGGTTGTAGATGCCAATGAAATAATTCATTACTGAGGGTGCTGTTGAACTGGTTTTTTCTCTCTCCCTTCTCCATGCACAAGGCTTTCTTTCCTTGCCAGGAAGAAAACTGAATGTTGAATGAAAGAATCACATAACTACACAGCACAGTGTTTCTTGCCAAAACATTTGCTCCTGACTTTTATTACAAAGTTGAGATGGAAAGCACAGACAGTTTTGCTGTCTTGGTTTGAATTTTCCTTATTTGCATTACAACTGGCTATAAATAGAGTGCTCGTTCTGATAAAAAATGACCAGCCTTTAGGTAAAGCCCAAATCCGAGTGGAAGGCATCAAACATAAGGAAAATGCATGAAACGAGGGTGTCTACACTTTGGCCAGCTGAGAACTGAATTGGCAGCTCTCCAGGAATCCTAGGGCTACACCTAATTTGTCCTAAATGGAACAGATTGCAACCACCCAAATTTTTAATACTGAGGAGTGGACTATAGAGTTTATAGAGCTGAAGCATGCTGTGCTCCAGAAAAACAGGCTACAGTCAGTCAGATGTTACGAAATGATTAGCTGTGATCTCACTGGTGTTCATTTTGATGAGAAACATGGAAAAAGTCAGATGCATTTCAAATGAGCCATAATATTTTTCCCTTTTTCTCCCTCTCCGTTTTCATCTTTCTTTCTCTTTATGGCAGCACTGTGACTGATTCCCACTTCAGCCGCTGCTTTCAATAGATTTCCACTACACTGTGGTTTTAGGTGCCCTGTCGTAACCTCAGAGCTGTCAGTTACTGATTTTCAAAGTATTTCATTACTTCTGGAAAGCTGTGTGTCCTCCCAGGTGCCTGGTCAGATGCTCTGTGTCAGGCAGGCGTGTTTTTTAGCTAAGCATGGACCATATCAGCCAGCAATCACAAGCTCCCTTCAACAACCTGTTTCTTCAGGAAAATGGAGCTTTTAAGTCGTGAGATTGGAAGCGTTTCTCACTTGTTAAACAAAAACAGGATGAGGAAACACTTGCTGCAAGCTTTTTACATGCTGCGTTAAGTTTCACCATCAAAGCTAATGATCTCAAAAGATACGTGTGTATATATACTTTGTACATTCCTTATAAGTCCAAAAGTTCACTTCCCATCCAAGCATGGGTCCATAAAACACATAAATCTTTGCTGTTCCTCCCAAGAGGCCCGCCTTGGTGCGGTCAAAGGGCTGAGCGCCTTTGCAGTGAGCGATGGCAGGATGCTGCCATCTTGGCAGCACTTGTGAGCTTGCCAGCTCTTCTCAGTCCCATCTGCTGGCAGGAACGCAGTGCGCAGGCTTTGCAGGCTTGGAGCAATGCACATGGAGCATAGAGCACTGTATGTGCATGTACATTCAGAAACTAAAATAAAGTTCATCGGTCTAATTTTAGGTCTCTGAGTTTTGGCAGCCTGAGGCCAAATAGATTCCCTTCTCTGTAATACATCTGTTTTCCATTTTCAGCAAGAGTCGTGTATTGTTTGTTTCAACGTGTATTTCCCGTTCAGAACAGATCTCATGATGTTTTTGTTAATTTCTTGCGGTGAAAAACTGTCATGTGTACTGTGTTGTGCAATCATATCTCTTGCTTTTTTGTTGAAAGGAACTGGAAAACCGGGCAACCTGATAACTGGAGCCATGGGCACGGGCCAGGGGAAGATTGCGCTGGGTTGATCTATGCTGGGCTCTGGAATGACTTCTACTGTGAAGATGTTAACAATTTCATTTGTGAAAAAGACATGGACAAAGGTAAGCAAGGCACTTGGTTTGATTATTTCACCCTACCAATAGTAAATTTCCCACAGCTAGAGGGGAGAAGATCCAGGCTAGATGCTAAGGCAATGCCTTGTTGAGGAAGACGGGGAATCACACGTGGAGCACTTCTACTCAGATCCAGCCCAGTGTGCGCTTTACTAATACTCTGCATGATGCAGATGCTGGATTTATTGCACTCGGAAAGAGGAGCCTCCGAGCTGGCTGTAGCCATGGCGTGCTCTGCATCTTGACCATCTCCTATAGATGTTAAACATGCCTAAAATTTCAGGCATGATTTGGCACGTGCTCCAGACCCTAGCCACACTGGAAGCTGTTTTTATAGACTCAGTGGCTACACAGGGGGAAAGCTGGCCTTCGTATAGCTCAGGGACCAGCCTTCAAAAACCAAAAACTCTCTTTTGAGAGTTTCTGCAACAGGAGGCACTTGGTGACTGCTGAGGAGGTCTTAAAATTCCCACTGCTGCCAGGAGATGTCCCATAGGGCTGAAAGGCTGGGTCCACAGGTCATAAGCAACTCATCTGTTGCAGCTGGAGTGAAGGACTCATAAACTGCCAATGTGGCCCAGCAGTCACCCAGGTGACTGCCACGGGGCATCTCTTTCTGGTTATACAGGCATTTCTGCAATGGCAGAGGGCAGGTGGTTCACATGGTTGCTTAGAGCCCGGCCCCATCATCACAGAGCTAGGTGGTATTTGTGTTCATGGTGGGGCTCTGCCTAAAACATTGTCTCCTCCATACAACCTGTTTAAACATTGCTTTGCCAAGGGTGCCTGGCTGCTCCAGTTGCAAACCTGTAGGCTGAATTTCAGTGAAGGCAGACGGAAATGTCAGCTAGAGCCAAAATTACATCCCATCCACAGAAATGCCCCCAAAAAACCAATACAAAACAAAGGGCTGAACAAGCTTTGTGTGTGTATAACTCTGGATGTTCAGAGTGAAGGACTGTGTGTAAGTAACAATGTAATTTGCCCTCATTTTCCTACATACATTTGCTATTTTAGGAAAACTTCATGGTTTACAAATATTTATCTTCCAGGACTTCCAGGATCTGAACTTAAATTTTTTACATACCTTGATCTCTATAAGTTTTCTTTTGGGAAATTCATTTAATTTTCACAGGCTTTTTACATGATTTTTTTTTTCTCTTTGTTTTTCCTTTTTCTCTCATACTGTAGGGCAAATATTTGGAGTGTAATAGGCCGTGACTTTACAGATACCTACATATTATGGAAATTTACTTAAAGAAGAAGAAAATCCTGGGAGAGAGCAACATTGCCTACCAAAATTGAAAAAAAAAAAAAAAAAACAAAACAAGAGCAAGCACTGAAAACTGGTTTAAATGCATAAAGGAATTCAGCAGCAACTCTTCTCCAGCATCCTGCAATTATTCGAGGCCTTTCAACCCACAGTATCAGGAAATACCATTGGACTAATTCTGTTATAGATTTTCTTCCCAACCAGTAACCACATACATAAGCAACTTGTGTCTTCTGAGAAAAGACATTCTGTCAATCTGAGTAAGACTGTTGGTCACTCATACAGAAAAACATATAAAGCAACTGTGTAAACAGTATGTTTCATTTGCTAAAATCCCAAATGTAGGAAAATTATACAGATACACGAATATATAGATTTTATATAAATATATATATATAGTCCAACTCTTATCAATAATATGGAATATACTTTTAAGAGCTTTTAAAACTTTGTATTTTTGTACAAAATATTTGCTTTTTACAATTGTTCTCTTTTTTACTGACTTTTTTTACAAATATAGTGCACAGGGGCCAAAGAAAACAATAAAGGTACTAATAATTCATTAAGGTTTGCTGTCCGGCCTAGCTCAGCTATAGAGAAATATTTTTCCAGTTAGAAATATTTGTACTTTCCCAGATGATTTGTTCTGGTTAAATAACTTTTAAAGCAGATTTTTAGATAGTGTTTTCCTTATTATACGCAGTCTAGTCTGCGTGTGTAACAATTAAGTTAACTAAGGACTAGATACTCATTATAGCTCTGATCACAGCCAGTGGTCCATCGGGGTACTATGCAAAGACCATGTTAATAAAAGCTTTTCCTTCCTTTCTTCCTGCCTACCTGCCTGCCTTCCTTCTTTCCTGCCTGCCTGCCTTTTCTGCCTGCCTGCCTTCTTTCCTGTCTGCCTGCCTTTTCTGCCTGCCTTCCTGCCTGCCTGCCATCCTGCCTTTCTGCCTTCCTTCTACTCATGAGAAAATGCCACAGAAGTAAATCACCAACTTTTAAGAATGGTTTTGAAATGTTTTCATTCCTTCTCCCTTCTCGTGAGGAATTCTATCCCAGTTGGTGCTACCCATATTGCAAGTCAAGCCCAGATGAAGGATTTTATGAAAACAGAAACAAAGGAGCTGCACACACTGAAATATGTTTTTTTTTAAGACACATTTCAAAATTTTGTAAGAAAAACATGCCATACTCAGAAAAGTCTAATCAACTTGCACTTCTCCAAAGTGCTTTGTAAATCGATCTCTCTGTTTTCTTGGACCAGTTCTTCTCTCCCAAACAAACTAGAAAATAAAATATGCTGCAAAACAGACAGCAGTGTGGCTAATGAGATGATATCATCACCCAGCCAGTTTCCTCCATGGTCCCATGAGCTGTTGTCTAGGCAGCAGTGCGGCTTATCAGGAATTTAAAAAATTAGCAACTACTTAAACTTCATTAGTAGAAACCCTGGTTTCAGTTCCCAGTTTCTATACTCTTTGAACAGCCACACGCTATACCACGAAGGAAGTTGTTTTGGCTTCTTGAGAAGGAGAGTTGTTTTTCCATTGCCTCCTGACCTGCCGTTTACCTTGGCTGAATGCAGATAAGTTTGTTGAAATACTCCAGCTCTGTTGGAAAGAGACAAGATTTTGTACTTCAGATTTTCAAATATTGATCCTAAGACCAACCAATTAAAGACTGCTGCTTTCCTCCGTCCCACACTCCCTCCAGTGTTCATTCGGGGGGGATGGCTTTTTAATTTTAACTATAATTTTCTTAAAGAAAATCCACAAATTGTTACATTTGGGAATCTGTCCTGTGGTACATACTAGACATGAGACAGGAACAACATGAAAATTGCATATGTTTAATTAAAAGTGAAAGGTCTGTGTATTACAGCTGCAGAAACCATGTGTCACCATCTCAGAGGCAGGGCTTTTCTTCAGACAGTCTGGATTTCCTGAGACTCTTCTTTTGGCTTTTTCATCAGGTTTTGAATACAACATGATTCAGCCATACACCCTTGTCATGCTGTACCTAGGAGTTGTGTGTAGATACACGCTGTAGTGTTTATATATATATTTACACAGTGTCTGTGGAGATAATGTTAAACTGCTATTTTTGGATAACGTGGTACAAAACTATTACTTTGCACGCCCAGAGAGCCTCACAAACCCTGGTGAGTGGAGCTTTGCAGAGCCACACTGAATTAGAAGCACTGCTACCTTTGTTTGGAATGTTGGCTTATTTAGGTGAAATAAGCCCATTCTGAGCATCTGCCACGTTAAATGACATTCTTCCTGCTTTTTAATGATGTGATAAGCCTTCTGTCGACAAAAGAAGTTAATGAGAAGCCTCTGTGTAAGCCTCAGCTGTACTGTTTCCTTGCCTCGATTCCACCCTTCTCTTCCTTCAGCAATAGCGGTGATGGTACACATCGAGATGAGATGATCCAAGAGTCATCTAGTGTCCTCCAGTCCCTCTAAAGAGGTTTTCTGTGCAGTGGTGATCAACAGCTATACCTGCACTTATGCCTGCATAAGGTTACAGAAATGGCTGTTTATCAGTGATAGCTGCTTAGTTTGTTGAAAACTAGCACAGCAGCTATGCTAAACTACAGCCGGTTGGGTGGCCTTAGCATGGAAATAACCATTGGACTTAGGACAGTTTAAGGATGCAACATGTTTGTGAATTAAATACTCATTTCAAAGTCAATGTCAATGCTGGCTTGTAATATCTGTAATAATGCTCTAATTATCCACCTTTAACTGAGAAACAAAACGTGCCTGGGCTCAAGCTCTCTGTTCACACATTTGAAGCAAAGACTGTAGCTGTTAGGCAAAACTGGCTGGAGAGGGATGCTGCAGTTGCATGCCTGGCGTGTTCAGTCATCCTTAAAATCTGGCCTGAGCAGCCAGGCGGGCTGAGACAGACCATCCTTCTGACCCAATATTCCTGCAGGAGGGAAACGGAGGTGTCAAATGGCAATGAAGATTGAAATCACTGGGAGGACCGGGAGAGTGTTAAGACAGCTCAGGAACCTGTCACAGAAAGGAGAGATTGGCAGAGATGCAAGCAGGACACCAGAAAGGGCCAAGAAATTGTCATGAAAGTCAGAGCTGCCACATGGGGCCTGGAAAACATCCCCATTAAATCTGCTTTCTGTATGGTTTGAGCGATAACGCAGGTTGTATGGAAAGTTTTAAGTGATAGGAATTATTTTGTCCCAGCTCGAGTTTTGGCTTTCCTTCTTATGCACAAATACTGTAACTTGGCATACTGAGTACACATTTCCGTCGTCCTTTTTCTTGTTTTATATCAAACTAAATACAAGTTCATATACCTTGGCAAGCACTGGGACTGTTGCAAGAAGGGGAGGGAAGGCAGAGAGGGTGCAAAGTCATTGTGATTTACATCCAGTGCTGGATTTCTTAATGTCATTTCTGACTTGTTTCATTAATTTATTTGGAAACACCTTCAGCTGATTAGAACTTATAAATCTCAAACTCTGATTGCCTTTGATGTCTATAAATAATACCTGCAAATGTTCCAATAAAGGAAGCACTAAGCGGAGACATGGAAGTGAATGTTGCTTACTCTGTGTGTGCTTGTGTAACCGAGAGAGATGTGGAGATCAGAGAGATGTGGAGCCAGAAGCATTCATAGGTATTAAAAATCAAACTGATTAAAATTATTTTCATTAAAGCATTCCTTCTCACTTACACCATCCTAGTTCTAAGTATGACTGTGGCTATTTTATCCCTTAATTGCAGTTTTAGTGCATTGTTCTTGCAGCACCTAGTTGCTAGAAACTTGGTTTTAAAGGTCTGAGCTGAACAAGACCTTCAAGAAGGTCTTAAGAAGCAAGAATTCCCTCTTGCAGTTCACTGTCCGAGCAGAAGCATGCAAAGCACCTCAGATGGGCCCCTAAATGAAGGATGTCTTGACTCGAGTAGAGCAGGATCAGTCCCTAGATTAGCCATTATTGCGTCTAGCTTAAATCGGCTGTTTATAATGGCTAATCTGATCTTGCTATTTCTCTCTCTCTCAGATGGCTGACCTCCTCTTTTAATTTTCTGTTCTTGGCAAGCAGCTCCTCTGTTTTTAGCAAGTAGCAGGAACTGGTCTCTGATCACTGGCAAGGCGAGGAGCTGGTCGGAGGGCGGCTGCTGGCTGTCAGAGGAAAACGCTCCACAGCGAGTAAGGCAAAGGCGGCCGAGTCGATTCACATGTGAGAAAACAAAACCACTTTTCCCCAGTGCAGCTTCCTCGGTTAAAAGCACAGCGGCTCACGCAGATGTAGCATCCAAAGGGAACAAAATGTCTCCAGCCCCAGCCTCCAGACTTGCTTTGCTTTTCTTCCCCCCACTTCTGCAGGTGTCTCTGTGCGCCCCGGAGATGTTTGCTCCTCTGTGAACGCCCAGCTGCCCCCAGAGCAGGCTCTGCGCTGCCGTGTGCGGGCGTCGGGGCTCACACTGGTGAGGGACCGGCAGTGGGACAGCCACCCATGCCTGGCACTCCCCCCGGCTGGGTGCCCTGCTCCTCCCAGGGCCCCGGCAGCAGCAGGAGGAGAAGGCTCCCGGTGCTTACCCAAACTCACTCAGAGGTAGTTTGGGTATCTATAGATGGGAGAGCGCAGTGCCTTACGGACAAAACCCTTGTTCCCCAGAAACCAGGCCTTCCTAAAACCAGAGACTACTTGTTCATTCACCCATCTCCACCTCACTTTTTCCATGCTGTTTAGTGAAAAGAAAAAAAGAAAAAAAAAACCTTGGCTAAAAAATTTTTGAAGGTTCTCATGTGTTTTGTTTCTTAGGGTGGAATACTTTTGTTTTTTCTTTCCATCTGGCTCAGAGATGAAAAAAACATTCTTTGATTTCTTTTTCAAAATAAACTCAGTGTAACGCTCCAAAATTTGTGTAGAGATTTTTTTTTTTAATACCAGAACAATAAAAGCAAATCACTAGGCAAATAATGCTCTTTTTAGAGAAGATCTTGCATGCCGTGAGGATTTTCTTACCCAAAGGGCTTCCCAGAGGCATGTAAGTATTGCCAGCCCCATTTTGTGACTGGAGGAAAAAGGAGATTTTCAAGAATCTGATTCATTTTGAATCATATCATCGTGTGTTGGGGAGGTGATTTTTAGAGGTGATTTTTTCCAATGAAACCAACATTGGCATAGAGCAAATTAAGTTTTCATACACCTCAGTGAAGGGAGTTGGCCTTTCAACGCTAAATTAAACAGAATGGTGTCTCTCCCACATCACCATGCATATGGGAGGCGGCCATTTCTGCTGCCGTTTTGGAGAGCAGAGCTCAGTGTGATCGCAGCAGAGCAACATCAGCCTAGTAGAGAGCAAAATCTTGTGTGGGTAAGAGTTAACAAATGACACTAAATTACCAAGAGACCCCTTGATCAGAAGGAAGAAGGTTAAAGGAAAGGACTGCTGAGACTATTGACTCCTCTGCAGCTCAACTTCAATAAATCTTCCAAAAAACATACGAAGTTCTACTTTAAAAATAATTAGGGGTTTCTTTGCCCCTTTAATCATTTTGGCTGCTCTTAAAAAACTTTATTAGGAACCTTCTTTTAATAACCAGTGTGAATGCAATTATGTCCAGTTTAGACACATTTGTTCTCCTTCCAGTGCCGTCCTTTAGCTTAAATAGCATCTCTCCTGGGACCGCCAAGCAATTGTAGTGGTCACTGTGGAGCCATTCATCTTGAGACACAGTAAGGGATGGTTGGGAACAAACACATCCCTCTGACCAGACGGGGAGCCCTGACAACTGAGCCTGGCTCTGGTCCCACCGTCCAGCCCCACAAGGGATTATCTGAGGACACGCTGGGCTTCTTGCTGAATGGTGGAAATTTCCATACTCTTTTCTTGTAAGTACTGCTAGAGGACAGGGAGCAACAAAATGGGTATAGAGGATGGTTTCCTGCTGAATTAGAGTAGGTTACAAGTGCTTGGCTTTTTATAAGGTAGTGCCATGTTTTATAAGGCATTTGAAAAATTAGTCTGTAGGTCTGAGCTTAAGCACATTTATTCTGGTTTTACACCAGAGCAGAATCTAAGTGCAGGTCAGACTTGGGCCCTTGATCTTCAAGAGAGTAAAATCTCCGATTCAGAGATTAGCATGTGACTTCTACTTTGTCTGATCTATCTGTCCTGCCAAGGCACAAATCCACGGCTCAGGCATCAGTGTGGTTCCAGGCTCTGAGAATTACTTCCAAACTCCCCGCATTCACAGTCATGCTCTTGCCAGCCTTGCCAGAGGTCCTGCTGGTGGAAGCTGCAAGTCTGAAATGTGACTTTGGAAGAAGTTTGTTTGGGAATCCCTCTCATTCAGAAGTCTGGGCATATTGCAAAGATGACATTTCCTTAATTCCAGCTCTCTTACCCGCACTCATATAAAACAGATGATGAATTATTTTTCTGAATGGCAACAATGTATTTTTGTCCACTTTTTTTTTAATGTCAAAATAAAAGCCTGGAAGTGGAAATCGGACAAAACATCCCTTGGCATTGCAGTATCCCACTGTAGCCGGCAAATAACGTTCCTGGATTAATGCCTGTGAGAACAGCATGAACTGATATTTGAACAGTAGACAGCTTAGTGCTATCTGCTTGTGGAAGCAAACTTAACTGCAGGTACAGCCTTGTCACTGGTCCATCTTCTGACAGGCAGGGGCAACCCTGCATGCCTGCAGTGTTTCAAAGAAACTGTGGGAGATAAGAGAGGAAAAAAGGTAAAGAGAGAAGAGTTGAGAACAGAAAGGGAACAGAGAAAAAGAGAAAGAGAAAGGGAAAGGCAGGGAGGAGAAGAGAAATAGATGGAGAATGATTGAGGAGGAAAATGAACCCTGATGTTCCCATCGTGGTTTCTAGTAAGATCAACCACAGAGGAGCTCTCTTCTCAGAAACAATATAACAGGGCACTGTCGTGGTTCTCGTAATTCCCATTCTCGGTTGTGAAAAGAATACATCCTTGCCTTGCGAAAGAAGCATGTCATTCAGCTGGTGCCTGAAGTCATGTACTACTTTCCCAGCACAAACAAAAATTCCTGGTGGCTCCAGGTCTCCAGGGAGCTGGGTTGGGGCTTTTGTTTTGGTGGTTGGTTGTTTTTTTCCTACATGTCCTTTTCCTCCTACACAAGTTTTGAAACACAGAATGTTTTCTAGTTTTCCAGCTGTATTAGAAGTACAGAGCTCGACTTTGGAAGAAAGATTAAAGCAAGAACATACAGCAGGTCTCCAAACAACAAAACAACGTCTGCAGTGGGAAATAGGTCCACAACAGTATTTGGACTCGTAACTCCTATTTTCGTACTAAACTCTCATTAGTATCTGCATTTGAACAGGTGCACTTTATGAAGAGTCAAACATGCATCTTTAATAATCGTAATAAACAGCAGTAGAAATGTACAGATGTTGAAAAAGAGGAATTATTGAAACAAAAAGGAGGTAGTTCAGTGTTAAAAAACAGATAGACAATTGTTGAATTTTAACACCAGAGACAGTTCAATTTCAAATACCCAAGTGCTTGAAAGGTAACGTTTTTAAATGAGTGACCACTGGCTTTCCCTGATTTTTAACTTTAAGGGGCAAAACTTGGAGCCTCTAGGGGACTCTCAACAGTCACCAGCTGGTGATTTCAAGCAAAAAGCTAATTTCAAAGGCAGATCGGATCTCTGCATCCCGTTTTATCCAGATTAGCCACGTTAGGAGTGGGAAGGTGGTCAAAGATCACCTTCCTACCAGTGGGAAGTCCGGGTCAGGACTCTTTGCTAGCTGAAATCAACTTTCTCCTTCTGTGTTTTGCAATGTTAGACAAGGAAGAACACATTTTAAACATAGTTTCACTGAAGTATCACTGGGAGCACTTTGTTTATTTAGCAGACATCACCATGAGGTCTCCCAGTCTGCATCCATCTCGTGGCATTTTACATATGAGAAAAGTCTAAAAATAAAATAAAACAAGAAAAAACACAGGCAGAACAGCTGCTCTTCTACCCAGACAAAGCTTTGAATGAAAGCCATTATGATGGAGCAGACTCTGCAATTGAAATCCATTTACATTTTCAAGTCTGATTCCAACTGTAAATCTTAGGTTATATATATGACAGATTAAAAGACTCTGGCCCCACTACACTTCTCCCTGGCAAGAGAAAAACCATCTGCACAGCATCACTCGTGGTTGCTTCAACTCTGTAGGTACACATTTTTAAATGACATGGTGGTATATTTTTTCATTTCCCTTCATTTTCACATGCAGCAAAATCACGTGCATGGCATTTTCCCCAACTCTGTGGTAGCTGGCACTCTGGCTAAGGAGACTGATGTGTGTTTTGATTTGCTCTTTTCCCTCAATTTGAGGGGCTACTGCACCATTTCCTTTGTAATCACACTAGCCAGCCTAAAAACCCTGTATGAATATATGGCTGTGAAACCAGGCAAAAAAGCCAGGAATATTGCTCTCTTTCCAAGCACAGAGAGAGAGTGAAAAAGAGCGTACACCATGTAACAGGCTGCACAAACCCATCTGGAGCTGACTCCCACAGCACTCTGACCACTCTCTGGGCCCCGTGCTCCTCACGCCATGGGTAAGGGATGAGGGATGACAGTCCTTCCACGTGGAGAGCCAAGAACAAGCTTCCCAGAGCCCAAGCAAGCCTTGCTTTGACAGTTTAACCGCCGGCTGGGAAGTGCATGGCTCTTGCACCATAGCTGTTGGGGGGGAAGCTCCCCCACCATGGCTGATGCTGCAGCCAGAGGTGTTTCCATGCCCAGAGACCCCGGAGGGCACTGGGTCAGCTCCTTCCCAATGCACATGCAGCAGCTTGCAAGGTTCAGCCCTAATTTTTGAACATACTAAAAGGAAGATGAAGAAACCAGGTGAAGGATCTGAAGTTCTGCTGCAGAAAAAAGCCCTAGAACAGGTTAATTCTTTGATCATTAGCGAAAATATGTGACAAGTAGAACTTAAGAAAAATACATTATCTGTTGTTATTTATTGACGGCGTGATCAGGGCTGTACAGGCACTGGAAAGGAGCACACACCATGCATTTCTCCACATGAGATGACACATCCAAGGAGTCACAAAGTGTAATAATACCTGTGGGAGGGCAGAATCAGACCCATTGCTTCTGTTCGAAAGAGATCACTGCCTGAGAACACAAACCCAGAGAGCAAGGGATTTATTCAGGCACTTACTCATAGGTGCTTAGTGCTCAGGGCCATCTTTTCCCGCTGCCAAGGGTATGGTCTCAGCCTGTGTCATATATGCCACCCTTGTGTGAACATCTCAGCTGCCCCACAGCATCCAGTACCCGTGGTTAGGTGACATCAGAGAGTGCTCGGCAAACATACCACTAATGCCACGCAGCACCACAGACAACCTTGGCCTGGTTTAGTTTGGTTCATAGAATAATAAGAGTATAATGGCATAAATACATTAAATTCTAGAGCGTGAAGAGGGTGCACTTGAAAAAATATTAATTAAAACATCAGCTAAAGGAATTTAAAGTTGGCTTCTAATCCTGCAATTAATATAGCAGGCCAAATTATGTCATTTACATGTCAATCAAAGAGGGAAGAAAAAAACTTGAACAGAGTATTGTGATGACTGTAACACTTAACTTCAGCTCTTGAATTTAATGGAGAAGCAGTTGTTTTTAGCAGTGCTCAAACTGTGGTTGTGACTCTGAGTGTCACCATGCAGCGGTACAGGAAAAACGACAGTGGTAAAATGTGCTCCAGACTCTTACAAGGTCCTATGGGGTGAGCAGGGAAAGCTCTTTTTTCCCTTTGGGGAAGAAGAAAAAAGGTGGGATTTAGAATTATATTAATTTCATTAGCAAATTGAGAGACCGGGTTACCCTTGTAACTAGAGGGATGTATGTGGAAGGAAAGGCACCCAGACTTGCACCCAACAGACCGACTCCTAGGCCATCGTTTCTTGATGAACCAACCTAACAGCGAGGACTGGGCTTCCTGAACAGGCAAGTCACATTCAAAAAGCTAAAGGCACTGTGGTATTTAAGGGCGTCATTAGGGCTAATTCAGGTTGAGCTAGCTGAAGGCAGTATGGCCACTCTGAGGTTTGCATTGCACTTTGTAGGGCAGACAGCCCTGCCTGCCACAGGAAAGAAAACTTGCCAAGAATATTAGTTTCTTTTGTCCTGCTCATTGACATTTACCTTTTACTTTCTTCCAAACTAGTGTAGAACAACCTTGCATTAAAACATATGCTTTAATGAAACAAGGATTTTAAAATAAACTGTACCATGCCTAATAGGGAATTACTGAATGCCATTACAGTTTAGGCAACAGAAGCTAGAGATATCTTAATGTTTTTCACCTTTCAGGAAATCAAGTGAAATTTGCCTCTTAATTTAAAAACTCTATAGCCTGAGAACAGATGATTTACCCAGAAGACATCCATCCCTCTACTTCACAGATTCTCTGCAAACACACTCAGTCTCTAGGGTCCTTTCTCCAGGGGAGTCAACGAGATTGAGTCCCATCTTGTACTGCTGTGTCATGGTTTAACCCCAGCCAGCAACTAAGCACCGCGCAGCCACTCGCTCACTCCTCCCACCCAGCGGGATGGGGGAGAGAATCGAAAGAAAAAAAAAAATAAACTCCTGGGTTGAGATAAAGTCAGTTTAATAGGACAGAAAGGAAGGAAAACAATAATGACAATAATAATAATAATAAAAGGACAATAAAAATACTAAGAGAATTAGAATATACAAAACAAGTGATGCAACATGCAATTGCTCACCACTCACCAACCAATGCCCAGTTAGTTCCCAAGCAGCAATCCACCCCTCCCAGCCAACTCCCCCCAGTTCATATACTGGGCATGACTTCATATGGTATGGAATATTCCTTTGGCCAGTTTGGGTCAGCTGTCCTGGCTGTGTCCCCTCCCAACTTCTTGTGCCCCTCCAGCCTTCTTGCTGGCTGGGCATGAGAGGCTGAAAAATCCTTGACTTAGTATAAACACTACTTAGCAACAACTGAAAACATCAGTGTGTTATCAATATTTTCTCCCACTAAATCCAAAACACAGCACTATACCAGTTACTAGGAAGAAAATTAACTCCATCCCAGCCAAAACCAGGACACGCTGTCACACAATATTTCCATGTGCAGCAGTCTATCACAAAACCAGTTAATTTTTCTTCCCAGCTTATCAGATTTTTTTTACTAAATTGAACAGTAGTTTGCTATAATAATTAAAGCCTGAGCCTGGCAGAGCTGTAGGAGATATGGGTACTACCATCAATTCTCTGGATGACATTTGGCAAAGATTTGAAGGCCTGATGTGGTAAATCACTTAATCTGTGCTTGGCTTTAAACAGATCGCTGGTCCCATTGATCAATGTCTAAATGACTCTTCACCCCAGTTTCTCTCACTATTCACTACAGATGCTGATGAAATTTGCCAACCAAAGAAAGGTTTTGTGAGTATTCCCACAGGAACACCTGCAAAACACTTTGAGAAAGTTGGCTGGAAGATGGGCTAGAAATATAAACACCCAGAAAATTCCACTAGTTCGGCAGATACTTGTAATCAACTAACTCAAACTACCTTTTGCCTCATTTACCAACAGACAGCAGCTGACTAAATCAATTACAGCTTCTCCTTAAATAAGGCAATGAATGAAGAGCCTATCCTGAGCAGGTAGACAGAATTTATGGGCCTGGATTTAGAAGAAGGACTCTTTAAGCTAGACCCTACCCCTCCTTTGCAAAAGCAGCAAAAATGTTATGCTATCTACAGAGAAAACCATGAACTTTCATTGTTGCCGTGTAGAACTAAGGCAGGGTCTACCAGCCTCTACCTCTGAAAACAGGGGCACAGTAGTAGTGAGATATGGCAACATTGACTAGCTGCAAACATCATCACTGCTACTCCAGGAAGAACGATCTCTTCACCAGCACCTCTTGAGCTCCCCTGTGCCAAATGCTCCCTGCTCAAAAAGCTGGGATAAGATTTGTGCGTACTGTTTGCTCTGCTTCAGATGGCCTTTCTTGCAATGCCTCTCTCCATGATTTACTTTTCTCATGTGAAGGAGACACAGAGGTTTTAAAACATTTTTAGATCCAGAACTGCAGCAAGAGGGTGGCCCCGCTGGCTGCTGCTGGAACAGAAAT
This sequence comes from Gymnogyps californianus, assembly GCF_018139145.2. Classification (NCBI taxonomy): domain Eukaryota; kingdom Metazoa; phylum Chordata; class Aves; order Accipitriformes; family Cathartidae; genus Gymnogyps; species Gymnogyps californianus. The sequence continues at coordinate 52,422,990 of NC_059472.1, read as the reverse complement.
TACTCTTCCAGCCTTGGATTTTAAAGAAGGGCCCCCTGTGGCTATATTTAGTCTATCTAGAGCCTAATAGATAGCTAAATAATCTTAGGAACCTTCAGGTGAATAATTTGATAAGTTATTACTGTTCCCTTGTGTACCCCAGAGAGGTAATTTGTGTGTGAAATTTAAGTAGGTAAATTATATATAACAAGAAAAGATGTGATTGATAGAAAGCTGTAGTCAGATTTTATTTTTTGTCATTCGGATATTTTATCTTCAGGTTAGAAACCACACTGTTATCTGAGCATCCCTGCTGCTGTGAAGCACAGGAACACCTCAGATTACTAACCCTACTTTAAAGAAATTAGGGGGAAACATATTTTTCACTTTTTTCAGTGGACTGACTTTGTGTGCTTGGCAGCTCTTTGCATGTATTTCTCCATGTAATGAGTTCCCCATTTTCTTCTCCTACCTGCTCTGAAGTAAGAGAAAAACAACTTGAAAACAAGGAGAAAATGTGCCACAAAGTCATTGAAATTGGAAGTTAGAGTCAAGAGCAAGTAAAGAAAGTGAAACTACTTCCAGTCTCCCCCGAACTTGTTCTTCCTCCAGGAACCAGGGGAACTCTTTCATGAGGTAGCGAATGCTCTCCTTCAGCTGCTTACCCCGCTCCCAGGTCCAGCAAAGCATAGGAACTTGTCTAGGAATTTTTCTTTGGAACTACCTGCATGCTTTAGATGGTACTTAAATGTTTGCTGGTTTGCTTCAGACTCTTAGTTGCAGGCTTTAACTTTTCAGCTTCCTCAAACTATTTCTGAGCAAACCAAAAACCTAAGCAGACTTTGTATTATTAACAGTGCCCTAGTGAAACCTTGTTCCTGAATTGCTTTTACAAATCTGTTGCTATCACAGACCTGAGCACAAGCTCAAATGACTGGTTTAAAATCCAAAACCACAGCTCAGCAGCTCAGAGCTTCTTATGCTGCCATACAAACACTCTCATTTTAATTACATGATTATGAAATTCCTCAACAATAAAAAATCCAGTGGCCAGTAACTATGCCGAAATATCACAATAGTTAGAGAATTTAAGTCTCATTATGAAGCAAAATAAGAAGCCAATACCAAATGTTGTGAGGAAACTGAAATTTTGAATAATACACTCATGAATACACAAAGAATCCAAACTTGTGAGAGAGTTTGGGGAACCACCTAACCAAGGAGAGGAATCACAGCGACGCTCCAGGTACTACGGTGCTAGATATATGTCTCGATACATGCAGTTTGCTATCAGTTTTCATAAGAAATTCTCTGTCTCAAGACCATGACCAAGTCCCAGAAAAAGTGAGGAGGCTGATCAGATTTTTCTTTAGTTTTGTAAGAAGAATCTAAAGCAAGCAGCCATCTGGAAAAGCCACAGATCTGAGATTATCTTGAGCAAGTCAATTTAGCCATTATTCCTAGGCTGCAGCCTGAAGGAAGGGTGGGTGTGTGCAATGAATGAAAATCGTCCTGCTAGTCTGCTGGCCTGCTCCACTTGCCAGTTAGGAACACGGCACAAGAGAAATAGGGGAGATCATGAAGTTATTTCTGTCATATAGATCCATCCCGCCTAATATATGGTACTTAACTGAGTGCCTAAGAGAGAAGCCTACTTGCCCTAGGCTCTCTGTAAGGACAACACACCACCACAGCATCACTCATCCTACCTAAAACCTGAATCATCCTTGGTTTTATCAGAAGAGGTGCTCAGGAAGGCTATGCTCCTCACCTAGGCTCCACAGATGACCAGGATCTGGGCCTTACTGAAGGAACACAGCTAGCTATGAGATACACAAGTGAATACAAAGTAGTAGGTCTTTTACCCCTCACCTTTCCTCTCAATGCGTCTGAGCCTGCCATTCCCACATCTTTTGTAGGAGTGATGCTCAAGAGCCTAGCTTCAAGGCTCTGCATCTAGGAGGGTCCCCAGAGGAAAACAGCCTGTTTGCCACTCTCCCCAGTGATGACTAGTGAAATCTTTCGAGCAGTCTCAGAGCCAAAGAGAGCTCTGCTCTCAACCAAAGCCATTTTGCCACTGTGGGGGTTAGCGTTCTCTTTGATCATTTGTCTTCACTTAGCCTGATTCACCTGCTGGGAGGCTGGGGAAGACTTTCCATAACAGAGTCCCAGCAACCTGCTTGCCGTATGTCATGGTCATAAGGAGTATGAGGAGCCCTTGGAAAGGAGTTGGGATGCATCACCATAGTGGGCACCACTAGATCTTCTGGGCCTGTACTGTCTTCTTACACCTCGAGAAACAGCTCACCTTGGCGAAGCTAAGGAAATAATGTGTGGATGCATATGCATGTGAGAGCAAGAGTAAACAGCTTTAGGTTTGCTACTAATTGCAGTGTTAAAGGACGGTGGGTCTCTTCATGAGCTTTTTCCAGTACTGTATGACATGTGAGGCTGCCTGGAAGAAGACGGCTTCTACTAGCAGCAAGGACTTGGACATAACTGACAAAAATGTAAACACTGTGCTGATTCCAAGTCTGTTCAGACGTTTTGATTGAACAAGCTACACTTCCAGATGCTTTTCCATACTTCAGTAGGTGAACTGTGCTTTAGTACTTAGATAGACAGTTGCATTAAGACAATGTTCAAAACAAGAAATCCTCTGGGGCATTTATTTCATGGGGAGGCATATTGATGTTGCAGGGATTTTAAAGTGATTGGATTCTCTAAAGCAGTAAGAGTCACTAATTTCCCTTTCAATGAATCCACATATGCTCAGCTTTCATGTTTTGAAAGGCAGCCAAAGCGACATTCTTTCAGGCTTTAAGTTGATATAAATAAAGTATAACAGAGAGCCCCGATAGCAAAGTTTATCAATGACACATGCCTTAGTTAGAATTTACACATGGGCACAGCTGGATTTTCCACTTTGTCTTCAGCTGGCTCTTAAAGAATGTCATCAGTTGCTGTAAGCTGGCAGTTTCCAGCCACAATCCGTCTGAGAGGGTGACATGAGACCCCCATGCACAGACGATCTAGAATGACATTTGGAGAGCAGCAGGCTGAGGTGAAACACAGGTCCACAAAGTGCAAGATACTTTACAAACCTCCATTTGGGCATGGAGACGTTAGGTTTTTTACAATATAAAAAAACAGATAAAGTAGAAAGGGACATACTCGTGAAGTGAGCCGGGAGATGTGACACACACTGTTTGCTAATTCCCCTTCTGGCCCTCTCTATGGGGGTTTTTTGTGTATCTTAATAAAATTGTTAGCTGTAGACCTTACTATTTTAACATATTTAACTGAATTCCACTACAGTTTTTAAAATAATGTTTTTCCATTCTTTCTTTTCTTCATTCTTTGCTGAGGAAAACCAACACATGAGAGCGGCACATAGTGATGATGCAGCACCTAAGCTAGAGGATCCCTTCTCCTAAACTGTGTCCTGTGCTGAAGTACAGGAGAGAAGCAGCAGCTGACAGAGCAACAACTTCTGATCTAAAGACTTCGCCCAGATAGTTTGCTTTGGTCTAGGGAGATGTTGGATGAATTCCTGCTACACAGCCTCAGCAGGGCTTTTCCAGATTGTATTTCTGTAGCTTGAACTACAAGAGTTGATTCCTTCTTTTCCTCTTGCCTATGCATGTGACAGTAAGAGGTTATTTGGACGGGACTAAACACCGGTTCAGGATCATTTCCTCATTAACCAAGCCCCCACACAGAGCTATTGGGCAGCCAAAGGATAAACATTTGCAGCATGGTGGATTTCTTCCACTTCAGGGCAAAGCAGGCTGAATGAGCTAAGATGGGCTCTCCCTGCCTTTAGCTTCTCTTTTATTCCCCAAGGGTTCCTTCTCTCCCTCTCCATTGAGGCCAAGCTCATACTCCAGGTCTTCATGGCTGTGACTCTGCCTCCTTCCTACATCTTACTGACTCCTGCTCTCTTCACCAATGTCTTTCTGGGATTCTCACTTTCCTGTCTTCTTCCATCCGACCCCAAGCCTGGAGTGCTGAACGGCTTTGTTCTCTCACTTCGAATTCATCCCCAAAGAAAAGCTCATTTGCAAAAGCTTACGATTGGCATTAGTCGCCTACCTCTGCCACCGGCTTTTGTATTTTTTTAATGTGTATGTTTGAACTAGAGTTCAAGTTCTTTGGGGCAGAGCCGTATTTTACCTGAATATTGACAAGGAAGGTCAAAAAGAGGATGACAAGGAGGAAGGAATGAGCTCCAGTAGTGCAATCTACAGGAACTGAATCTGCAAAAATGGTATCATTTTTCAGCAGCATAATCACAAAACAACAGCATACTTCAGAACTCATACCAATGGCAGATGTGAAAGTAAAGAAGTAACCCCAGGCACTTGTGGTATAGAAACATAGGTATGTGGTCCAGAAAATGCCTTCCTGCATTCTTTAATAACTAAGCCCGATATTATAAAGCAGTCATGAATAAAATTAAAGGGGTTCCATATCAGAGTATGCTCAAAATGAGAGGTATGCTGCAAGGAAATTCTAGCTAAGAAATGTCCAACTAATCCAAGTTCTCTGCTGAATTCACAGTCGTGTTATTAGGTTATAATCCAAAAAATATTACTAACTGAGGGAAAGAGCTGTTGATAGCATGATTATTGCGAATAGCAGCCAGATGTGTGACACCTTGCTTTTGAAAAAAGCCAGATTTCCGTAGCATTAGTGGCACAGAGATATGAATTTTAGTAAATTCTTTTGGCAACAAAAATGACACATGTTCTCTGCATTGGGATAAAACAAACTGTATATGGTAACCACTTTCGCAAACTGATACTCAGGACACTCAGATTATGATGATAAATTAGCCAAATACAAAAGAGACATTTAAAGGTAGCAAATAATACTATTTGAAAACGTCATGGACTTTTATTTCTGTAGAATATTGATATTTTTGAACAAAAGTTGTGTACGTTGATAATTATGATGACAACAATAAAACGTATAGAAATAGTGCAAAGTTTTAGACACAGGCCAAAAAAATAGTCCTTTTTCCTAGATCACCATGTAGAATCAATGATGAAAAAGGGAGTCATTCAGCTCCCGGGTTTTGGGCCATTGCAGGTATCTAGCTGCAGTACGTTGTCTGATCATCATCTCTTGTTAGAATAGTACAGTTTGTTTGGCTCAATGTAGATGGAGACAATGGATTCTAGTTTGGGCAGAATCAGCCCGTAAGTGTCTTTAGCATGCTGCAAGAGCTTACTCCATGCTCTCAGCTTCCACTGACTCCCATTTTTATTCTACTCTAAGGTCAAAACCCTGGTCTCGATCATTAAAGTCATTAGTGGGTGAGACCCATTACCATTTGTGACCATATTTCCATCTATATGCAGAGTGGCAGTGTCCTAGGACAACTATGCTAGTAAGTCCTATGTCCCAGATGAAAGATGAGGAGTAGAAAAATCAGTCATTCTCAGATTCACATGTGAAACAGTCTTCTAGGTGAATCCAGGTAAATGAACCCTTTCTAGGGACCCTTACCAAGTTATTTGAAAAATGCCACCAAAATATATTGGTGAAACATTTCTGCTGTAACTGGCATGTCAGAATGGGATCATATGGTATATATTCCCCAGCAATTTATTCAGGAAATCAAGAAGAAACCCAGAAAGTATTAAATGCAGCAGAACGTCATCATGAGATTTAACAAACATAAAAGTTATATGTACGCTCTAGTGAAAAGTGTAACATACTAACAAAAGGTAGAAAGATTCTTTGTTATACACTTTTTTTAAATGTAATTGAAATTTTCCTGAGGGGCTATTTTTTTGTGTTAATCTAGTTTCTCCTTCATCAGTCCACACATTATTAATTGTATCTCACAGTCAGTAACAAACTAAAGTGGCTGGCGGGATGCCACCTAAAAATTAAGTACCAAAGGTATTACAGTTTGTATTCATAATTGTTTAAAAGATGAAAGTATCTTGTACAACTTCCCATGACTGGTTTGGAAATAACAGGTAAGCTACTTAAACTAGGCTAATAAGGCAATTTATTCACCTCTCATGCCAGTCCTTCTACGCTGAATGTTGTGCAACCTTCTCCAGGGAGGAAGAGGGTTGAAAAGAAGAGCTCTTGAGCATAAGGGAGGGCAACGAAGGAGGGAGAATGAAGCACCAAGCGCTAGTGCAGTTAGAGATGGGAGGCTTCGGAGGCTCCAAGTATACCCTTCTGTAGGAATGATAGCAGAAGTTAAAATGGAAAGTCAATTTGGTCTTGGAATAGGATTTTATTTGGAAAGATAGCATCTGGTTTAGGTGAAGTTTTTTTTAATTCAAACTATACAACCTATTGACATAAGGTAATACGATCTCTCTTCTATCAACAGCCCTCTGAGCACAGAGATGTTCTGAGATCTTGTTTTTGTTAATTGCTTTCATCCGTCTGGGCTTTCAGGTGGTGATAGTGTTTAAATCTGGGCTGAAAACTGATTTTCCTTACAATAGTTTTAAAGAAAGTAGTATTAACTCATTTGTTCCCCCTTTAGCTTCCCACCTAGCACATACTAGAAGACACAGCCTAATTGATGCTGTACTTTTCTAACATATTGCTAGCTAATTTAGGGCACTGACTCCTCTTCACATCAAGAACAGTTGTGGCATTTGTGACAGGTACGTTCACCCCCATAGTTGATCTAACGGCATGGCACGAGGGGATGCGGTGACTGGAGTCACGTATACAGAGTGCCCCAAGTCACGTACCCCAGCTACCCGAGCCCGCCAGAAACACCTCAACCAGTGAAATGCCTCCGTTAGGAGAAGTTTCCAGGCCGCTGACCATATATGACCACGAGCCCTCATTCAACTTAGGGTATAAATGGAGCCCACTGGAAGGCCCCTTTGAGTCAGTCTTCCTTGGAGCAGCAGGTCTGCAGTCGGAGACTCTCCCCTTAGATCGGGACGCCATCTGAGGAAAGTCCCTGGGGTTGAGTGCCTCGTCTTATTGGTGAGTGAGTGCGCATTTTGAGTCATCAATCTAAGTTTAGATCTGGTTATATTTCGCGCAGTGATAGTTCCCAACTGACATCCTGAACCTGTAAATAAGTTATGTTTGTTGCAGCATCTATGACCTAATATTCCTGTCCAATCTGGCTGCCACATCACAATACAACATAACATTCCTGTTCAATTTGACCGTTATATTTTGATATCACTAAAGAAAATTGACTTTTGAAACATATCGCTATCTGTCCGGTGTTTCTGCGACAGCATTTTAATTTATTACTGCCTTACAGATACACAGCACTACTCCTCTGACTGACTTTCTGATCCCCAAAACAGAGAGCAATTTTTGTCTGCCAGTCCAGTGCACAGTTTGGCATCTTTGCTTAAATAGTTGATGAAGATGGCTTTAAGCAACGTTGTCAGATTTTGCACTGTGGCAACACCAAGTGGCAAGCAGAAGTGACAGGCTGCTGACATTGCTGTGGAAATATTAATCTCTGCCAGGGGTGCACAGCAACTGCTGGGGTGCTAACATCTTCAGTCACTGCAGCCAGCTTGCTAGACTCATTTGTCAATATCCCAACATGAGCACTAACAGCTCAGCATCGATCCCCCCATCTGCATGAGATCTAGAGGAAAGTAACACACAATGTTCTAAACAGAGGAAAAATGGAATATCAAACAAGAGGTGGCTATACAATGCTATTAAATCACAGGGGCAACATTGTTCTTCCTCTTTATCTGTTCCTCCCCCAGGAAAAAAATGTCTTTTTCTATGCTGTACTCACTAACAATTATATTGTACTGCTTTTCAGTATGCTGGCAGTCCTACTCTCTGTTCGCGTACAACATCAGCCTTGGCTTAAGGAATATTTGTATCCTAAAAAAGACTCCATTTACTTTGGCAGTATCTCCTTAGGACACTTGTAATTGGCTTTCTACTATCTTTGTAAAAGTTTAAAAGCTTTTTTTTTAACCTATTCGGAGAGCTCTTTGTTTTTCTTTCATACAGCAAGAGGTGGGGGCTAGAATAATCTCAAATTATTTATTTAGAATGGCCCTTTACTCAGCTGATAATATGGTTTAATTTCTCAAAATAGAGATGAGAAAGAGCAAAAAAGCCTTGTAAAAGCCAAGCAAACTTTCTTCCAAGCCTGAACGGATAATATTTTCATAATATATGCAGGTGACTCATTCAAAACGACAAATCATGTAGAGCCTGTTTTCAATGTTATGAAGCCGCTTTCCCCGTGATTTGAAGTGAATTGGCATGGCTCTGACATATCCCGCATTTTTTAGGCAAACAATGGTTTCAATTATAGATGAAGTGACAAACTCTGGGCTGGCGGGGTTCCCGCAGCTCCCCGTTAGCGGAGCAGCATCGGCGCCAGCCGCCCAAGCACAGGCCAAGCTGTCCCTCAACACTGCACCTTCATTTTCTGGGCAAACACTTCCCTCTCGCGGTACAAAAATTAACTACAGCCACACCACACAGAAAAACATATTCCCATCTATCCTTTCATACGTTAAATATTTGCTTTTAATAATAACAATAAATTTAATTTTAATACTATTTGCCTCTTCCAATACGAACAGGATATGGGATGTTCGTGCTTTTTCCCTCCTATGAACAAGAGTTTGGCAGTACCTGAGCTTTTTGGCCAGACACCAAACAGCATGCTTAGGAGACCTGGGAAACCACATTGGGGCTTGGCTTTCTCTCAGTTCTCTGAATTAAAACACAGGCTGAAGCCATGGCAGTCCTTTACCTTACACAAACAAACAAAAAAAGGAAAACTTAGCAATGGCAGACATTTTCTAATGCTCCCAATAATTCTGGTCAGACCCTCCCCTTGCAAGCAACTTTGCTGATTGAATGGTTTTCTGCTGCCTCCTACACCTACCTCCCAAAACGCACATTTAACCCCACACTGCCTTGGCCCGAGCGGCTCTGCCACTGGAAAGGATCCTGGAAGCAACGCAGACATAAACGGCTGAGCTTGCACAGACCGTGGGGCAGGCGTGGGTGAGCTAACCCGCCGACCCAGCCAGCTCAACCCAAAGCATATGCGTGATCCTCTCTGCCAGCAAGGCAGTAAGGGCTCGTCCCAGCCTGCTGGTGCACAGTGGAGAAAAGGTGGAGCCTCCAGCCCACAAAGCTGGATGCAGGAAAGGACTTCTGCTCTTAGCCTGTTAATAGAAATCAAGGCATATACTGCAACACTGCATGCCATAACTCGGGGACACCCCAGCTGAGCATGTTGCCTTCAGGGATTCAGAGACAACAGCAGAAGACAACCGCTGAAATACTCATGTGAAGAGCCAGAGATGGGCAGGAGGACTGCCTGCACTCGTCATGCTTCAGACACCACAACTGACCGAAAGCCTGAGGTTACAGTACTGGAAAAGAGCAAGATCCATGATATGGAGGGCTTTGAAGCTAAGCTGAATTCCTCGCACTCTCCTCGTGATCTAAAAGATAAATGACTACTAAAGAAGGAGCGTTAAGAAGAGAAAAAAACTATTGGCTGGTTAGGTATTTGCAGTGCAGACCAATTCAGCAACTTAAAAGAAAATGGCCAATATTTCTCTTTCCTGAGACAAAAAACGACTACTTGGAACTCAACTGAAAGCAATGTTCTTGCTCAAAAAACAGCCGTTTGTAGCTCATCTGAAAATAATGTTCCTGCACAAAAAGTGGCCATTTGTAACTCAGAAACTCAGAAGCAGTGTTCCCACTCCACTGGGATTTTCCTCAGTACTGTTAGGCTAGCATCTTGTTACTGTTTTCAGTATGGTACCATACCTGGGTGGAGAAATATATTAGTTATGGTAGTCTGGCCTCTGCAAGTTGCTCATGCACTGGTGAGGGTGGCAAGGTCAACAGAAATAAGAAACGTCTCCTCCAGCCTTCCCAGGAGACCATCATAGCTATGCGACAGAGACAGACAACCATTGTGCTTACTGTGAGATTTAGCTAAGAAAAAGCTATGGGATGAGCTTATTTGTATTTGAATTAGGGCAGGCTCAGCCTCTCCTGACAGCAAAAGTAGGAAGGGATGCAGGAAAATGAAAATATCTTCCATGCTATTCAGCAAAACAATTTTCTGTGCATATTTCCTACGTGTTCTGCATAGTGTCAACCCTGTGCTGTCTTTATACACTGGTATCATCTAAAAAGGGGAAAACACATCACCTGGGGTAGGATTCATCTCACCTAACCTTAGCAGTCTAAATCAGACCATTGTGGTGAATGCAGACAAACAGGCACTGGCAGGGTCATATTCCTTCTCTGCCTTATCCCAGATGCTTTAAGCTGAGATATCTCATGCCTGAGAGATGAGTCTAAGCCTCCCTCTCCCCATGAAGTACAAAGGACAAGATCAGCATAGGCATTGACGGGGCAGAGGTGCGAATCCCACCATTACTTTCTATGGATGCAACTCAGGTGTCTAGTGCTGTTTTAGATGTGGGAAGGCATCCTGCCTGGCCTCCAGCTGCTGCTTCAGAAGGGTGCAGGTCCCATGGCTCCTGCTCTCATCTGTCAGCTCTGTGTAGAGGTCTCCCGTACCCTGGGATGTTTAACGTGGCACTGGGCACCTTTCTTTAGGTACCTAAATTGTTCCCTGTATTTCTAACGGTAAAGTAGAATAGGCTGGGGTTTAAAAAGCTATTTTCAATATGAAAATTGGATAATTCGTGACAAACTTTTGCTCTATAATATATTGGGGGGAGAGGGGAGTTTCCAAATAGATTCCAAATAAATGAGACAATGCTTTCCTTATTTAAAATTATTGGGGGATTTGTGGGGAAAAAAGAGATTTGAAGGGCAAGAAGAAGAGAGGTTTAAAAAAAAAAAACCAACAACCAAAAAACCCCAAAGCCAAAAATGGAATCATAGCAGAATTTTTCAGATCTAAATTCATCATAAAATTGTGCTTGATTTTCTCAATTTAAAAAAAAAAAAAAGCAACACAAATATTTCCAGCAAAATTGCACTTTCCATAATGTTCCGTGTTTTCTTACAGCAATTACATATTTTTGGCTAGAGGCACAGTAACCTCTTCAGATAGAAATAATAGCGGACCTCAGTGGGGCCTCACAACAATTCCCACAAGGTCAGAGTCTGTGTCCTTAGGAGTCGTCTCCAGCGGAACAGGACCTAAGTGCACTTCTCCCTTTGGTGGTAAGAAACCAGAGGTTCAGCTGCTTGGGGAATCACAACCCGCAGTGACTAGAAATGGACGGTCAAAGGGTGCTGAGAAAGAATACCGCATGGGTTGAGAGATCTTCCCCTCGCAGAGCCCCCAGGGTTTCTGGCACACCAGTGCTCCCCACCCAGAGAATTGGGACCGGCAGGTCTCTACATACAAGGGGAAGAAGCCTACCTTCATTAAAGAACATTGCTTTGTCTTCCAGGGGTCAAATAAATCCACTTGATGTTGCAACACAGATATGCTGTGTTGAGGAATTTAGATTTAAGGGCAGCCACACACCCAGGAATGCAGTGACAGTCTAGACAGACTTAGACCGGTTTGCTTAGTGCTAGTCACACCTCTTGAGAGCCATTTATCACCAGGATAGGCTGGCGGGCTCAGCCAAGTAGCTGGGGTTTTAACAACAGTGATTGCTTAAGGAATTTCAGCACTGGTAAGAGAAAAGGTGGAGTGGGTTTTTTTGTTTGGTTTGGGGTGGTTTTTTCCCAGAAGGAAAGGATGGCAAGTCAAATGCTTCTGCTTTGGCAGCAAGAAGGAGAGCAGGATCGAGAAGTGATGGGAGAAAACAGTATCTCCAGTCTGTTTTGGGGTGCCCTTGAGTCCTAGGAAGCAGCTGATGAGGAATATATTTGGGAGAGTTTTATGGCTGGACACCACACAGCAAGGGTTCCCAACTCATAGCTGCAAGCTTGGACATGGGAATGGAAGACAAGGAATCCCAAGCCTGTAAACGGACTGTGAAGAGCCAAGTCTGGGAACCCCCGTTATTTAGGCTAGCTAGAAAATGTGGTCTTTAAAGGAGCCAAGCCAGACAAAAGGATAAATTTCACAATAAACATTTGTTTACTTTTGCAGGGCTATTTCAGACATTTACCAGTGAAGCAATGATTAAACTCCCATTAAAAGTGACTCAGAAGGAGGTACCCGTAGGGTACTGTTCAACCTGTGAACTGTTAGCGCTGAGGTGCTTTTACCGACGATATAAAAATTCCTATTCTTCCTTCAGTGATATTTTGAAGATGGTGGTAGACGGCGGCTCTGAGGTGGCTATCACAAGAAACAACCACCACATCTGTCACTCCCCCACACGCTAACCTCTTAAAGTCATCCGCACTGTGACAAGACACTACCGACCAGCGACGGGCCGCCCGCCCCTTCCCCCTCAGCGCCCCGCCGGCCGCCTCCCGCGCATGCGCTCAGCCCCAGGCGGGAGGCGAGAGCGAGGCTCCGGCACCGCCCAGGAACAGCCGCCAGCCGCGACGCCCCCAACGGGCGCCCGCGCGCGGCGCTCCCCGGCCGCTGGGCCCCGCCCCGCTCCCAGCCCGGCGGCGGGGCGGGGGAGAGGAGGCGGGGCGTCTCCAGGATGTACGCAGCGCCGTTCGGAGGAGTATGGCGTCATCGGCGCGCGTCGCGGAGCGTCGTTCAGTCGGAGCGATGTCGCCGCCGCTCTTCAGCCTGCCCGAGGCGCGGCTCCGCTTCACGGTGAGCCCGGCCGGGCGCAGGCGGGGGTGGAGGCTCCCCTCCCTAGCTGCCGCTCCTAGGGGGACCGGGCGGGCGGGAGGCTACGTCTGCGCGCCGGTGTAGGGCTCTGCCTCAGCGCGCCGCCCGCCCACCTCCGCTTCCGCCTGAGCGGCCGGGCCGCGCCGCCTCTGCCCGGTCGTGGGCCCGCGGGCCCCGCCGGTGCTGCCGCTGGGGAGGGGCCCGGGCTCGCCTTTAACGAGCGTTCAGAGCGGCTGAGATAAAGCGGTAGAAGTTTGGGGGCAGGGCTTCGTACCGGCTCAACCTGGCCCGCCAAGACGAGGACCTGCAGTTTAGTTAACTAAAATTCATGTAAAAATAAAATGACATTAAATTATGGCATAACCCCCGCAGCAAAACGTCCGTAGCTTATTGCGCTTATCTCTTTTGCGGCTGTGCCGAATGATGCTTTTCCGTTGCCAGAGCAGGTGGGGCTTGATGTGAGCCCAGGCCTCTGGATCCTGCCGTTTGCGGCCCAGTTTGTTGGACAGAGGGATGGGATTTGCACAGAAGTGGTCGAAGCACAGAACCTTGCTCCATTAAATTGATTTTGTTACAGGATATAGTAATTTTTAGACCATCTTGTTAGCAGAAGTCATGTCCCAAACCACCGTAACCTCCCTGTGAGGCAAGGGAGGTTGCTTGTGTGGGACTTGAGACTGTTGTAGATGCAGCATCAGTCACAACAGCGTATTCTGCTGTGTTTGACTTAGAAATAGTGTTTTCACCGCTCTGTTAGCCCAGGTTTGAGGTGTGATGCTCTACTAGCTCACAGCCTAATTTCCTGGGCACTTGTTATTTGCCCTGCTTGTTACAAAGTTCTCTTTGTAAACTGACACATGGTGTGTGGCAAATAGAGTCCTTAGTATTTCTGTGCGCTGTCAGATAGAGGAAGGAGGAGATCCTCCTGGTTTTATCTGGTTTTGTAACTTTTCTTTCTTTACGTTTTGGTAGACATCCACCAGAGAGGCTCTGAATAACAAAAGTATCAAGCCATTGTTGAACACATTTAACCAGATTCCTGGGAGGTAAGTAAATGCCGCTTGCTTTTGAAAGGTGCCTATTCAGATAATTTTTAGTAATCTTGTCCCTAATAGTTGTTATTTAACTGATGTGGAATGCTTGCATTTGCAGTGAAAATGAAAAGAAGTGTACCTTGGATCAAGCTTTTAGAGTTATTGTAGAAGAAGAAATAGTAAGTACTTTAAACTGCTACAGCTTATCTCTTGAGAAAGCTCAAATTTCTATTTGCAAGTTAATGTATCAATTTAACAGTAACTTACTTTAGTATAAGGAAATACTGTTTATTAAAAACATGAATTACGTAATAGTTATTAAGATGGAATATAAATTATTAAAGGAGATTGGTAGGTAGGACAGAATGGCAGTATTTTACAGATACCACACTATAGCAAGAGATGTTGACTTAGCCTTTTCCAACAGTTCTTTGTAATGCTTATGAAAGTCTCCTATGTCTTAAAATTCTAGTTCATAAATATGCATTATTCTACAGCTATACTTTGAGTGGGGTGGAGTGGGTTAGCTGTTACTAGCATGTAACAAAGCTGCCTGTCAGCTGAAAACAATGATGAAAGGAATCAAATAATGGTTTTGTTGGTATTACTTGAATGAAGGCTGAATGTGGGATATTAACTTTCAGAGGTAAATGACTCTCTCTACACAGTAGGTATTGTAGAGTCTTTAATGGCCTGAAGTGGTCAAAAAATGTTGCTCACTCAATAAAAACTTCATATAGTTAACTGACAGGTCTGATTTAATAGATTGTTTGAAGCTTTGGGAAGTCGAATGTCAATATTTGTTTTAAATATGCCTACTTGGAAGCAAGAATTTTAGTTTTGTTAGATAAATTTAGGTCAGAATAGAGAAGTTTAATACTGTTTTGTTTGTTTAGATAAACAAAGCTCCATGTGAAAATCTCCTGGCAATTATTTCTCTTGCTATTAATGGAGTCACAGAAGGTGAGCATCTTTCTCTCAAATCTGTTGGCATTTTTAGGGACCATTTAGGGGAATTGTAAAATCTTGATTTTTTAAGTCATCTACAGCGGTTAGCTTTCATAATATGTGGCCCTTACACTAGTGGTTATTAAGTCTGTTTCACGAGAGAAATGAGGTGTAATATAATTAAATTCAGTTACATATGTGACATTTGTGTTGGAATTTTTTTTTTTAAATAATATAGGAAGATGCATGGTTTTGATTGTAACGTAATTAGCATTTTCTGTCTTTGTCCACCACTGTAAAATGCTTAGAAGCCTCCCGTCATAATTTCAGAGATGAGACCACTGAGGCAGAGAGGTTAAATGACTTATAGGCTTCTTTGTCAGTTGCTGGCAGAGCCAGAAATAATTTCTCCTGAATATCTGTGCTCGTCTCCCAGTACTGACCTGTCAGTATATGGCTGTTTAGATACTTGAATCTGTTTCTATAACTGTCCTTTGTGTCAGAAATTAGTGTGCTAATCTCTTCTGAAGAGGCTTTTACGCTCTTCCCTTTGTTTATTTGTTCACATCACACATCAAATACTTGTTTGTTTTAGTATGTATAGCTCAACCACAGTTTTATGAACTGTAGAATAGAGTTCACTTGCAGTCTGCAAAGAGATGCGACATTGTTTCAGACTTTGAGGGTTTTAGAACAGTTATTTATTATTTCTTTTACATGAGTGCAAAGCTCTTGTAAAGCTCATCTGCCTATGTGTACATACAGAAATAGCTTTAATGGAAGTTCACGCTTTAGCCCAAGCTTTTTGTCAGGATTTGTAGGAACGCAGGAGAACTTTTTTCTTCTTTTTTTAACATACTGTCCCTCAACTGCCATGCATCTTTATTGCATTTCAGTTCAAATTTGCTGAATAAAATATTCACTGTTCCGCATAGGTATCTGCACTGCATCAACCCCTTTTGTGCTTCTGGGGGATGTTCTGGATTGCCTGCCTTTGGATCAGTGTGACAAAATTTTCACTTTTGTGGAGAAAAATGTTGCTACATGGAAATCGGTAGGTATTTTTCCAGAATGTGATATAGTTGTGCCAAAGCTGCTGTCTACCTGAATCATTTTTACAAACAGATTTTAACTGTCTTTGTATCTGTTTGTGTTAAAATAGTAGCATTGAGCACATTTTGTTTTGAGACTTAAAAATGTCTGGACAGCAGAGGTCAGAAAATTAATAATAAAAGAAATCATAATTTTGATTGTTTTATTTCTGACTCCTTTCTCTACAGTATACAGTGTTTGTCACATTTAGAAACTGGAAATTTAACTTCTGATGCACAATTTATATGAGTAGCTTCTCTCTGGACTTACTATTCAGCTTCTTCCTCAGAGCTGCAGGAGATTCCTCCATCTCCAATTTGCAGGGAAAGAAGTCGTCTTGGTCACTTCCTTAATGAGCTTTCCATTACAAGACTATAGCAATGGTGAATATGTTGCCCTAAAATATTTCTGCTCTTGAGGAACAGTTGGTGTTTTGAGGGCTGTGTGAGGGTTTTATGCTCTTGCTGTGCCATGGAGCTGTAGCAGGAGAAGAGCTGCTGTGACAGGCTGCTGAGCTTCTTGTGCTGCAGGCGCTGTTAATTCAGGGTCTCAGGCAGAAGTCCTAACCTGCCAGCATTTTATTCCAAGATCTCGGTATCCTCGGTGTGCTCTTTGGCAGCAGTGCCAGGAACACAGAAGTGTCAGCAACTCTGTAGGTAACACCTGAAAAGCATTCCAGTTTCTCTGTGTTTTCCTAACCTGGTTTTCCTAACCAGGACTACCTCCCATAGGCATTCATTCAGGCTGTTCTGTTTCAGATAAGTGTCCCCCAATATAGTCACAGACTGTTCTTTATTGTTAATTCAAGTATCTTTCAATTTATTTCTCCTGCTGCCAGATTATAGTACTGCGAATGCTCTAAGTCTTTTGCGTATTGCTCTTTGCTTATGTGTATAAATAATGCATGGAATAACAAAGGCAATGAGAGTAAAAATTAGCGTGTTCTAGGAAAAAAAAGTGGATTCTGCTCTTACAGTTCATTGTCACCCGTGGTTTTTCTGTATGGAGGCTGGATTTAAATGTTGTGTTTTATGCTTTCTTGGAATTTGTGGGACTGCTTGTTTTATGTTGCCTTTTCGTGAAACCTGCCTCTTATTTAAAGGAAGACTCAAATTTAGAGTTAACAGTAGGAATGACTCGTACTTACTCATGGCTTGTGATTGAATTAAAATCTGCTCAAGAAGGTTTTGTGATCTCTTAATAGTCTAAATACCTTTACTCTGTTTCAGAATACATTTTATTCTGCAGGGAAAAATTATTTGCTACGAATGTGCAATGGTGAGTTGTAGTTTTTCAGGGGGGTGGTGGGGAATTAAAGAACTCCTTATCTTAGCAAATGAAAGTGAGTTTAATAGTTTGATTTACATTCAGATGTGTTCCATAAGTAATAAAGTTAAAAGGCAGATCCCTCAGCAGGTATTCATGAGTCTTGCTGATTAATGTAAAAGTCATTCTGACTTTTAGGGAAGTCTCTTCGTCAGTGGGAGGTTGTTATAGAAGAACATCTGAGAAATATTTATTCCTCAGCAATGACAAGGCCCGTATCAGAGGCTGTATTTGAGTAGGATTCATTTGAACTTATTTTTTATTGCTGTTGAAGGTGTTAGAATTGGTAGAATGCATTTGGAAAAAACATGGCTGATCTGAGGAAGTTCCTAGCATTTAAATTTACAAATCTTAGCTTCCTTTCATTAGTTATGTAGGTCATGTATTTAGCGAGTCTTGAATTCTAGTGCGTGAGAAATTGAAAGAGCGATAAATACTAATATTCTTTACTCTTTACAATATTTAGACCTCCTAAGAAGATTATCTAAGTCACAAAACACAGTCTTCTGTGGAAGAATTCAGCTGTTCTTGGCTAGGTTATTTCCGCTTTCAGAAAAGTCAGGTGAGATGTTTTGCATTTCATCACACTTAATGTCTAGCAAAGACTAAATATGCTGAATCTTTTAAGTTTATGATGGTTGCAGACCAAATCCAGTTGGAGAAAATCACTTTTCACTGGTATCTTAGTTCTTGTCTCTACCCTTGATATTGTTAAGTGACTTTGATTTGTTGTGATTTCAAACACAAGTTTTGAATGCTGTTTCTGAGAATTCAGTATCATCGTCTCATAAAGAACTAACTGAATGAACAGACTTATGAACTTCACAGCTTCTAAGACTGACCCTTTGTTTTTCACAGGACTTAACTTGCAGAGTCAGTTTAACCTGGAAAATGTCACTGTTTTCAATACCAATGAACATGAGAGCACTCTAGGACAGAAGGTGAAAGTTCCTATGTCGTTTTTCACTCGTTCTGCAGTAAACATGTAAGATTGTTTGCACAAAAATGTGCTACTGTGCTTAATATTCAGAACTATATGTTCATAATTTGGTTGTCCCTCTTCCAAACCAAGCTGCTGATTCTGGAAATAGGCATGTTACCTGGTATATTAAACTGTGCAGACTTTGAGGGGGGAAAAAGTTGATTTGATTGTGAGGGATAAGCACTGTCACTTACTGTACTAAGTTTTCCCCATGATGTATGGAGGATAGAGCTGTCCTTTCAACTTTTTTCAGGAGAAGGCAGGCTACCATTGCAAAGTGTAGTAAGGTGTTAAGACAGGAATTTGTTGCGCATTTTACTGGAATAATACTTTAGAGATCTTCTGAATTGCCAGCTTAAGCTTTCTGACCTAAAGTGTAATAGAATGTTTAAAATAAAGAACACTGTGAAAACTGTATACAAATTATAATGGCATTTGTATAAGTTTTATATGATTTTTTCCTATTAGCACACTGAGGAGAGAGAAGAAGGAATGGATGTGGAAGAAGGCGAAATGGGAGATGATGAAGCACCAACAAGTTGGTGAGCTTACAGAAATTTTAGAAGTTGAAACAAAACTTCATAAAGTGAAAGTAAAGAGCTGTTTGGGAAATATCCTTAAATGCTGTACTCGGAATTCTACTTTTCTCCTGCCCTCTCAAGATTAGATACAACCTAGGAATGTCTTAATCTGTTTAAGTCGAGTTGCCTGGAAGAGAAAGAAATCTACAGATTATTTGAAAAAGTTGCATACCCTGGCTGAGAACCACTGCTATTCTCTCTTTTTGACAATTTTCCCAATTATCTTGACAAAACTTGTTCTGGTAGGATGTATTCAGGGATTCTGAGTACATGCTGCATATGTTTTTAGGAGAAAAAGCTGTGCTCCTCTTCATTCCCCAGATAGTAAGAAAAAGGGATCTTAGGAGCTTTTCACTATTTTTGCTTTTATGGTGAGAAAGTAACAATAGACTGGATGGAAAACTCTTTTAGGGACAAATTCCGAATTACAGATTTCTCTGTAATGGCTCACTGTTGACTCATTATTTCACTTACAAAATGAATGACATTTTCTGGGATTGCACATTCCTGAGTGGACTCAAATTTAATATATCGCTTTGAATATTGTTTTTTTTTATTTTTATTTTTTTTCCCCAGTTCCATTCCAATAGATTATAACCTGTATAGAAAATTCTGGTCACTTCAAGATTATTTTAGAAATCCTGTGCAGTGCTATGAGAAGGTCTCATGGAAAACTTTTCTTAAGGTAATCTGAGTTCATGCTTTCAACCATTCAGCCTAAGTAAAAAATTAGCGTTTACACAAGTAGGAGAGTGACTGCATAAGCATAGAACAGTTCAAACGCTAATGCCGTTGAAAAATAATAGTGCACGAGGAGATGCATTTTGCTGTTTTCTAAAGTGAGCCTTTGATGGTAAACAGTATGTTAAGATGTACAGTAAATCCCCTAATAAAACTTGTGTAAGTCAATAACAGAAAGACTTCATATGTTGCAACAATGTCAGAAGTATCTTTTTTGTGATTTATCAGCTGCAAAAAGCAAAACTTGAGGGTTTGGGTTCTTTCCCCCCCAAGAAGCCAAATAGTTCTGCATAGTCCTAGATCTTACTTTTGAATAGTCATATTGATCCCAGTGGGATCCTAGAGATGATAGGTTTCTAATGAAGCAAATCTCTTTATAGAAGCAATGACTTTAATGTCCCCTTCAGCCAGCTGTTTCAGTTTTGCTTAGTATGAATGTTGAGGATGATTTATTGCTAAGCTACTTTTTCTTCACAATTTGCCACTCAGTGTTTATTTAATAGCAAGAAGCCTGGGTTTTTTTAATCTTTGTGTTCTGGTAATAAGAGGTAACATCTGCTCAGACATTCTAATATAAATCTAGTTAATGAGGTCTACATTCTCAGCTTTCAAAAAAAAAAAAACCAAACCCCAGAGAAACTGAACAAGGCCAGGCTTAAGTCTTTCAGATGAAGTTTTTGAGTTTTTCTTCATTGCAGCGTTAAGGCTCTGAATTGATTTTAAGAGCAGCACTGCAAATTTAACTCTCACTTATGTATCTTTCTGTGTGTATATTCTGGACAACTTAAATTGCGTTTGAATATAGCACTATCATCATGTGGACCTTTTTTCTTCATAACATCTAAACAACAAAGCAATTGTACACAGTTCACAACCCATAACATTGTTTTTCTTAGCATATTTTAAATACTCCAAATGATTAGAAGTTCTAAAATGATAAATTACGCTTTCACTGTCATTTGTGGTGTTCGGAGAAGGCCTATATATTGGTGGCAAATGGGTCGTTTCGACTGGCTGATAGCAAGTTTACAAATTATTTTACTTGCTCAACACTAAGTCTAGTGTAGTTCTCTAACTACAAAGTTTTTATATTATTTTCATGTGGTAAATAACTCTGTTTTATAGTACTCAGAAGAAGTTTTGGCTGTTTTCAAAAGTTACAAATTGGATGACACTCAGGCTTCCCGAAAAAAGTTGGAAGAACTAAAAACAGGAGGAGAACATGTATATTTTGCGAAGTTCCTAACTAGTGAGAAGGTATGTGATTTCTTTTCTCAGAATCACAGACTAGTTGAAGTTGGAAGGAATCTCTGTCTTGTTCAGCCTCCCTGCTCAAAGCTCTCTGCTAGAGCAGGTTGATCAGCACTGTGTCCAGTTCGGTTTTGAATGTCTGCACAGATAGAGACTCCACAGTTTCTCTGGGTATCCCATTACATTGTTTGATCACTTTATTTAGATAGATTTATTCTGTTCTTTTTTATTGTATTCTTTGTGGATTGCCTCTGTTAATTGATGATTCAGGGACTTCTATTTCTGGAATAAGAGTCTGCAGTAAAGCTGACACTTATTTAATGCACTTGATTTGTATTGTTACAGGGAAGTTGAGAGAGTAAATATTTAAAGATCTGTTGCTTTTTTATTGCCTTTAGAATTACATTTTCAAAACTTGGCTGATGATGTGCTAACTATTTTCTGCCTCAATGGTCTTGTTTAAAATTGCTTTGAAAAAGATGTTGAGAGTTTTTAATTCTGCTAATATTAAGTCAAATATACAACGCTCTATTGAATTTAATGCTAATGTTGTCGTCTTTTTGGAATAATAAGTAACTTTAACTTTTAAATGCATGCATTAGTAGATGACAGAAAGCAAGTCTCAGTGCAGCATGAGTTTTGTCTTTCTGGGATAGAAGAGTAGGTAAATTCATCATAAGCCTTTGACCTGTGTATTGACAATTTTAACATAACGTAGTATAGGAGATATAGAACCGGTTGCTTAATTAACACCCAATAGTTAAAGGCCTTTTTCTTTAAAGAATCTTCAGATGTTCTCTTTGTATGATCTATCGTGCTGCAGCACATAGGGTAGAAACCAAGCAGTGTATCACTGTGCAAGTGTTGATGAGAGTGAACACTTCTGTGGTAGCCAAATCCTTATGTTGTAGCCAGTAGTTCATAGGAAAAGGGAGCAAGCTGTCCTTCAGTTACTGAAATATTTGAATATTTGTTTTTCCAAATTCTTGTTCACCAAAGTGAATGTTGTTAAATCCAGCAGTATAAAACTAGTTAAACAAAAATCTAGGATTACTTTTAGAAGCAGTTCCTCATGCTTTTAAAAAACTTATTTCATTAGAAACTTTGATAGCCTTTCCTAAATTATGCTAGATGACAGTTTACCCATCTTAGTACCTTATGAAGTGCTGTCCTGAAAGTGTAGGTGACACTGAATAGAGCTTCTGTAATGACTTACCATCATCTTGTTGTGAAAACAGTCTCCATGGAGTTTACCTGAAAATATTTGTTGGCTTTTTTCATTTATGCATGTTTAGTCTCTTTTAATGTGTAATTCTTTTTTGTTGTTGTTTAGCTGATGGATTTACAGCTGAGTGACAGTAACTTTCGCCGTCACATCTTGTTGCAGTACCTAATACTATTTCAGTATCTAAAGGGACAGGTCAAATTTAAAAGGTAATGTGGAAATATTGTGTCTTTTGGGGATGGGGAGCTAAGAACTTGGAGATAAACTAAAATATTTTAAAAGAGTTTATGTTTACTTGTTCTAAGGTTCTTGTGAAACTTGCAGAGCCTTGGATTGGTAAATACAGGATGTGGCTGAAGTTATTTTGCAGCAGGAAAGCAAAGGTCTCATTCTTGCCTTTCTCTGCTCCTCTGTGTGATTCGTTGCCCTCCCTTGCAGTGGCTCTAGTGTTCATTAGACTCACTCAAATTTGTGCAGTTTACTAAACCAGCAAAAACGCAATCTGCTCATCTTTGCAGAGTTAGTTTTCTGCCAAATTGGTGAGTTGAGTGGGGTCTCGGAGAAGAAGAGGCCACTAAAGCTTGCTTACGGTGAGTGCCAGCCATGAGAGGGAAGGAGTCTCTCTCTTTGGCAGCTGCAAGTTGTTAGACCAACGCAAGCTACTTGTATGTGGCACCATTTTGAATCTGTATTGACTCTGCGGTGTGGCATTGGTTGCTGATTTGGTTTTTCCTAGTGTGCTACAGAATTCTGTCTAAAATAGCAAGAAATAACAATGGTGATTATTGCTTTTGTAAATTAATGGGACAGAACAAAACCCTGTCTTTTCCTACTCTCTACTCTAATGTTATGGTGAAGAAAATCCTACCTCTCTGTTAATTTCCTGTGCCCTTGACCATATGTACACGTAATGATTAACATTTAAGGCAGCTGTCTTTCACCTGCAATATACTGCTTTTTATAAACAGATCTCAAAGAACTTTGCAAACTAGATTAGGATCATTATTCTCATTCTATAGATTATTTACCAAGGCAGTCCGGTGGCAGAGAAGGAATAGAATTCAGGTCTTCTAAATTGCAGCTCAGTCCTGTAGAGGTGATAGTAATTTCAATGATAATTTATTAAAGTGTTCATTAAAAGCACTCATTTATCAGTGGTCAAGGATGGTATGACATGTAAATAGTGTAGTATAACACTTGGTGCAGTTGTTGTAAAATAATACTAATTATTCCCTTCCTTAAAAAAGATGAGCTTTTTTTATATCCTATTAACTAAGAGAGGCAAATTTGAAAAGTCTTTCTCATGTTATTGACTTAGCCATGATCATGTGTATATATATATGCTATTTAAGGTACCTAGTGCTTCATAAAAAGCTGGTTAGTGTTATATTGCTTTTGAACACTGTAAATGGAATGTTAATGGTTATGCTTCAAATGGATTCTTCTTGAACCAGTGGAAAAATAAAGATTAGATTCTCATCTGATTTTTAATGTGTTTAAAAAAAGTTCTGGTCTCTGCTTGGGAATGAAGTGACCCATGTTGGATTTATTTCTGTATTCTTTTCTTTTCACTTCTACTTACTGATTGCATTATAATTCTAGATGTACCAAGTGACTTGTTTAATGACTTCAGGTTATGCTATATAGAATTCATGTTTTGAGATATTCAAGATCTGTGTTCTGTATACAGCTGATAGATTGTTTCTTTTACTATGGTTTGTCTACAGTAGTGCTTTAGCAGGGGTTAGGAGCGGGGTTTTTTTAAGTAAGTCTTTTCATTGTGCCCACTTGCTGTGCTTTGGTGTGATCTTGAATCATGCAAATGGACTTCCTATTGGATGAAGCTAAACCTGAAAGTATATTCCACAAGCATGTCTAATTAACTCCACAAACTTAATGAGTGGTCAGTCCATGGGACCAGACCAGAGCACATTCAAACTGCTTTCTTCAGATCCCCTCTAACAACCCTCAGAAAGTATGTAGTGTAAATGATGTGTCCTCAGCACTATTTTGATGTGTAGTAAACTCTTCAAATTTAAAAAAATAAGTGAGCTGATTTAATTACACTTTTTTGTTGTGTTTTTGTTTTTGTTTTTTTTTCAATTCCAGTTCAAACTATGTTCTAACAGATGAACAGTCTCTTTGGATTGAAGATACTACAAAAGCGGTTTACCAGGTTGGTACAGTAGATACTTCTATAAAAATTACATGGAAAAATACTTATCGTGTAATATTGTATCAATGACCTTTGAAGCAGTAATTACCATTTTCTTTGGGTTTTTTCCTGCATATTCTGCTACAAATATAATGCAAAAATGTTAACTTTTTTTTTCTCCCTCCCAATCATAGCTTCTTTCAGAAAATCCTCCAGATGGGGAAAGATTCTCGAAAATGGTAGAGGTAAGTATTTTGGTGCCTGTCTGAACAAAGTCTATATAGAGCATAAAAAAGCAGTATCGGTTTAAACTAGCTTTTGGAACATAGATGTCATGTCTGAGAGAACTTCTATCTCATCTCAATAAAAAAGGTCTTATAACGTCTTTTTATTTTGTAGTCACATTTTTCCCATGTTTTCATTAATGTGCTTTTCTTCCTTCTCCTGGGAAGAAATGGAAATGTACATATGTATACACAGGAGACATTGCTTACTGGAAAAAAAAAATAAAAATTTTAAAAAAGTCTTTGCGGAAGGAAGTGCTGTGCCCAAAGACATAAGAATAAGATGCAAGTGGAATTTAAAAAAAAAAAAGTTGTCTTCTTGCTTTCCTTTTTTCCTTTACTTTGGCTGCATCTATTTTCCTGTTTAGAGAAGGAGAAATAAAGCCTTTCCCACAATTATTGAAGAGAGGAGATACACTGTTTTTGAATAAACTAAACCAGCTGCCTAAGATTATACCAATGACCTTCAAAATAGTGGCTGAAATACAGAGTAACAAAGTTTTCTCTTTAATTGTAATAGCTCAGTTAAAAACTTTGGGTTCAACTCTAAAGGTGATTATGACCCCACTAATGTGCAATATTATGTTTCTCTAGCATATATTAAATACTGAAGAAAACTGGAACTCATGGAAAAATGAGGGCTGCCCAAGCTTTGTGAAAGAAAGGTAACTATTATGAAGTAGAAGCTTGTTGCTGCTTGTTTGAAATGGTGGTTCAACTCCAGAATATGTACCCACAATGTATATGAATGTTAATGATTCACAGAGCTTTGAGATTTGTATAGTTGAATGTCCCTTCAGTGTGTGCAGAAGGCTCCTAGATTTCTGCCAAAAGTCTTAAGGCTTCATTATGTTAGTGAAGCAGTGGTTATGCATGTGCGGGGTCTCAGGAGAGCATTCCTCACTGTCTCATGGCAATGTTTTGTTCTCTTAATACCGAGGATCCAGTGACTAAGGAGACTGAAGCATGTTGTCTCCCCTCCTGCCTTCAGCAGGCCCTAGGTTGAAGAAGTTAGTGCATGACTTCTCCTTATACCGCTTTGGATTGCCTCTAATGAAGCCTTTGGCATTGTGGCTTTGGTGGGGCAGCATACGTGGAGTTTTGTGTAACAGTTCTCCTCTTACGTACCTTATTAGGTTTGCCACTTGGTGGTGATTGCTTACCTGAAAGGAAATTATGATTAGGTGACTTTCACTATTGAAAGGTTTCCTGTGTAATTAGGTACTAACTAGTGGCAAAACTTGAACTTTGACTCCGTATGTCTACTTGACTATCTTGAAGTGGTGACCAAACATTCCTCTTCCATCCTTATTTATTCTACACACAGCCTGTAGCCTCTGCGTGGTAAGGAGCATCTGGGTCGTTATCTCTTTGCAGATCTCCTTTTGTGGAGAGATCGGGTGGAGCCACCTCTTCATGACTTCATCTGTTTGCAAAAAAGGGAGGGGGGCTGTGAGAAGAGAGAAATTACTATTGGCGGGGGGAAGTAAAATTATGAAATTTGACTTTTATAAATGTTCTATCTCCTTCTTTAGATCTCAGCCAGACTTTCAGCTTGGGTAGGTCTTAACCTAACCTCAGTGGTCTGGGATCTCCATTCTCTGATCCCATGAAATCAGGTGCACCTGGGGAAAGAGAACTTGCAATCATAGAACAGATGATCCCAGCAGCAGGGTAGATCATATTTAGTATGTGCTGCTGGCATAAATGTGATTTGCTTCTTTTTCTATATCGAGACTCTGATAGACCTTTAAATTTGTGAGTGAACTAATTTTGGTGTCTGGCAAATCCTTTTCCTTATCCTTACTTTACCTTCTCTCTCCTCTTCCCCCTTCCCTCCTTCCACTCCTAGAATCCCAGTCCTTCTGAATACTTTCATTATGATTTAACTCGGCACCAGCTGAAGTGAAATGGCTTAATTTTGTTCTCTAGATATTACTGGTTTCATACTAAAGAGCTTTCCCCTCTGCCCCCTGTAGACCTCCTGATTCTAAGCCAATGAGGCCTGTGAGAAAGAGGCCAGCTCCAGAGGACTTCTTAGGAAAAGGACCAAACAAAAAAATCCTTATGGGGAAGTATGTTGGATTTTTTTTTTGTTACAGGGTTTCTGGGTTTTGGTTGGTTAGTTGGTTTGGGGTTTTTTGTGGGTTTTTTTTGCCACTGACTGTATTTTCTAGTCAGTAATTTTCAAACTTCCTCACTTTGGAACTGCCAGGAAAGAACAGCCAAGGAATATGTCAGTTCTTTTAAAACTTGCAGTAGGTGTCCTTTCCTTATAGTCATCTCTTGTAGATGCCTTTTAAATAGTCTGTAAGTTACAGGCTGAAAATCAGTGGTTTGTACTCGTTGGATCAGTTTTTATACTTTTGTCATCTTTATGTTTTTGCTTAAAATCTATCTATGCCATGAGTTTTAAAATAACACCCACAGGCATTTTATCCCTGGGCCAAAGAACTCGTCTTGATATGTCCTCTTCAATAAAAGTGCCATATTTTGCATGATCCGAAGTGCTGCATTTTTCCACTTCCTTCTTTAGGAGAAATGATAGTCTTTTCATTGTAACAGTTCACCCAACCTAGATGTGGAAATTTGAGCTTCAAGACCTTGTACTAAGTGTTTAGTAATATGTCCCTTCTGAAAAAGGAAATGATAAATTATTTCATGTATCAAAACAAGATAGCCTGACCTTAGCTAGTTTGGAAAGTGAGTTTGTTACTGTTTCTGACCATAGATCAGCAAGAGATTATAACAGAAATTTAATACATAATTTTCCTAATCTGCAACATCAGATAAGATTTCTGTCACTTCTGGTAATTCCTGATATGTATGTATCAAAGTTTGTATGGTATGCTTTATTATAAGGGCTCTGGGGTGAGAATTTCTGTAGCATTGTTTCATGTGTCTGTTTTTGGTGAATGATGGAATGATGAATGTGGAGTTTAATGTGTGTTTATGCTTCTCTTTTCAGTGAGGAACTGACCCGCCTTTGGAATTTATGTCCTGATAACATGGAAGCTTGTAAATCTGAGAGTAGGTAGGTAAAAGATGGTACATCATTGTCTAAAGCTAGCTTTCAGCACTCTAATTGCACACAAAATTACAGTTATTAGAAAATTGATATAAGGAAAGTGTATAAGATGATCTTATATGGTATGCCATTGCACTGTGTGTCTTGAGAGAATTTGGTTGTATGAATCTCCTTACAGTTTTCTTCACTAGTGTTTATGCTGTCAGTAATTTTCATTGCTTAGTAAAGTAAAATCTAAGCTAAAACCCAGATGGAAATTCCTATTTTGTAGAGCGTGGTTGTATAATTAAATACCTTATATAATAAAGGAAGATTGCCAAGTCTGGCTCTAATGAAGTTAGCATGCTATTTGGCTATGATTTTCAAGCAGGCATGTGCTTTGAACAATACTAGATAAGAGGAAATTGGCTAGCAGGCATTGTTTCAGTGCATACCGGATCTACTAGTGGTGCAGATAGAAAAATACAATTATTGGTTATCCTTCTGCTTCTGCTTGCACAGTTGTAGGAAATACTGAAAATGTACTTTGCTACAGAACTTTATTTGTTAAAGATAGCGTAATCCCCTTTTGTGCAGACATGGTACCTAGTATGAAAACTTGGAAAAGGAATGGGACAGTTCCCAAAGAGAAGTTTGCTAGTAGTGGCTGCAAAGGCTGTGTGCCTGGGGAGAGGTGCTAGATGTGCAGATGTCCTGAGTGGAGGAATTGCTTTTCCAGAGGTTGAGAGCTCTGCAGAGGAGTGCCTTCCTTTCTTGTGAGGCTGGGATGTGCAGGAAGGCCTCTGACAGGATACTTGCCTTTACTAGGCCAAGGGCTAAAGGTGGAGTTGTGTTGGGAACCAAAGCTTTTGATCCCCTGTGCATGATTGTATTGTGCTGCAACTTCTTTAAATTAAAAAAAAAAAAAAAAAACAAAAAACCGAAACTAAACAAATGGAGACAAAGCAAGAAAGCGCATGCCATGGTAAACAGGAAAGAGAAGATCCCGGGGGATTTGGATTCAGTTCCAAGTTTTATTATAGACTTTGTGACTGAACGTGGTTTAGTGACTGCAACTTTTTGCTTTGATTCCTCATGTCTTCCTTCAAATGGGGTAATGCTTTCTCACCTGTCTTCTTTTTAGATAGCTGTTCTTGGGATAAAATCTGTCTTTTAAGATTTTGCATAGTGCTAAATATAGCAGGATTCAAATCAGATGGGTTTTCAAGATGCTGGCTTTGGTTCCAGTAGTCAGTGATAATACTACACTTAAACATGCATGGGGCACTGCTTTCCTGGGCAAAAAGTGTTTTTCAAAACAAAACTAAAACGAATGTATAGACCACTACACTTCACCCCCACGACTGATCACTAAGTTCCCTTGTAGAAGCAGATGTGTGTCTCTCAAACACTAGGTAGGAGAAATACAGATCATTATCAGTGGTGCAAAGCAAGCTCATAATCTTGGCTCACAGTAACCTACAGCTCTTAAGTAATCTGTATTTCTTGCTTGTGGTGTTCAAAGCAGCAAACTGTCCTGATCATTGTGAATATTTCTGTGGGGTTTTTTTTAGGTCATGGTTCCTTATGTACTGGTTTGAATACCTTTCAGAAGCAACCACTAGCTGTTCTAAGAACAGAAACATCAGTTGCCTTTTTAATATGTCCCCTATGAACCACAAAGATTGTCTTTTAAATCACAGAAGAGCTGAGGTTGGAAGGAACCTCTAGAAATCACCTAGTGTACCCCCTTGCTCAAAGCAGGGTCAGCTAGAGCAAGTTGCCTAGGACCTTCTCCGGTTGGGTTTTGAATGTCTCTCCAAGAGTGGAAGCTCCACAGCTTTCCTGGGCAACCTGTTCTAGTGTTTGATTACCCTCACAGAGAAGTGGTGTTTTTCTGATGCTTAAGTCGAATTTCCAGTATTTCAGTTTGTGCCAGCTGCTGCTTGTACTTTCACTGAGTAGCATCGAGTCTGACCCTTCGTTACTGCCCCCATCAGGTAGTTACTGCCCCCGAGCCTTCTCTTCTCCGGGGTAAACACTCCTAGCTCCCTCAGCCTCTCCTTGGATGTCAGATGTTCCTGTCCATGCACAGCCTTTTGCATGGACCTGTGTCTCTTGTGCTGGGGAGACCAGAACTGGACCCAGCACTCCGGATGTATCTCCCCAGTGCTGAATAGAAGGGAAGGATCATTTCCCTTGACCTGTTGGCAACCCGCTTCCTAATGCAGCCCAGGATGCCGCTGGCCTTCTTTACCAGAAAGGTGCATTGCTGGCTCGTGTTTGTGATGTTGTCCACCAAGACCTTTTCTGCAAAGCTGCTCTCCAGCCAGTCAGTCCCCAGCATGTACTGGTGCCTGGGGTTGTTCCTCCCCAGGGGCAGGACTTCGCATTTCCCTTTCCTGAACTTCATGAGGTTCCTGTCAACCACTTCCTCTGGTCTGTCGAGATCCCTCTGAATGGCAGCACAACCCTCTGGTCTATCAGTCACTCCTCCCAGTTTTACATTGTCTGCAGACTTGCTGAGGGTGCACTCTGTCCCATCATCAGTAGGTCAGTAATGAAGGTGCTAAGTAGTACTGGCCCCAGTATCGAGCCCTGGCATATGCTAGTGACAGGCCTCCAGCTCGACTTCATGCCACTGATCACATCTCTTTGAGCCCAGGAGTTCAGGTGCTTTTCAGTCCACTTCAAATAAATCAATTTCTCCTGATGCCTGTAGACTTTGGGCCTGTATTGAATGTACTTTAACTGAAGTACCTTCAGCAGAAGGTACAAGGATCACCATGGGGGGTGAAACAAACGTGTTTGAGCAAGTCAGGCAGCCACTAAGATGGGATCATTCAGTACAACGTTAAGCTGCCTAGTATTTTTTCCCCCTCTAAAATTAGTCATTGTAAATAATTGAAAGTGGGGAGTAATAGTAGTCTAGCTTTCTCTGGTAGCAGATGAAACTGAAATGGGGGGGTTGGGGGGGTAAAGAGGCCATGTTTTACTTATCCTGTCCTGTCAAATTGCACAAAACTAACAACCATTTTAGACTCCTGAGCGCTTGTGAGCTGTGTGAGTGGCAGTGTGTTTCTAACACAGCCAGTCAGTCGTTAGGGGTATTTTTATGAAAGTCTCATTTCCTTATTGCCACAATTCTTGTCTTACGTCCCATAGTCCTTTTTCACTGAATGCTATTGACAGATGTTCATCTCACCTTTTGGTATGGCAGAAGGTTTAAATACATATAATAGGCAGTGCTAGCGACTACTGGTATGCTTCAGTGGTTATGCAGTAAATAATTTTATAGCAACATGTCTCAAACAGATTCTTTGCTTACTTGCAATTGTTAAATTGGAGTAGGTTGGTTTTGGGGGGGTTTTTCTTCTGTGGATAAGCTTGACATGTGTATGAAGGAACTGAAAACCAGCTATTTTCGAGTAGATTTTGGGGAGTATTAAGCTCCTTATTTTATTTTTTAGGGAATATATGCCAACGTTGGAGGAATTTTTTGAAGAAGCTATTGAACAAGCAGATCCTGAAAACATGGTTGAAAATAAGTATAAGTACGTCAGTCTTTGTTGTGTTTCGCTTTATTTTGATCTCTTTCATGTTTGGGTTGTTAAAGAAAACAGACTGTTCTCTGTATTGCTAATATCTGTACAGGACTCCAGTAACGTACAAAAAACTTCATAGTTTTGGACAGAATTATATTAATTAGGAAATGACTCAGATCTCTTTCTGTGCTTTTATAGGTGACAGACTGTTACCAACCAAACTTGTATTTTATTGTAGGGCTGTGAACAATTCTAACTACGGCTGGAGAGCATTAAGACTTCTAGCACGCAGAAGTCCCCACTTCTTCCAGCCAACAAACCAACAATTCAAGAGTTTACCTGAATATCTAGAAAACATGGTAATCAAATTAGCCAAGGAGCTGCCTGTAAGTAATATTATACTATAATAATAAATGCTGAATTCATTTGACTTCCTGCTTGTCTCTCTGCAGTCCATTTGGTACATGGGGAGGGAGGGGGGCAAAAAAACCACGGGGGGGGGGGGGGAAGCTTGTAAAGTAAAAATTGCAAGTAAAATTGGTCTAATCGATGAAGGTCCCAGTAGTGCTAAACTGTGACTAACATAGACTAACCAAGTAACTGCTGAGCTCTGCCTTGTATTCTGTGAACAAACAGCTGTGGCAATCCCAAGTTTTTCTGCTGGGTTGGTTGGTAGACAGGAATATATCTGTACCCAGCTACTTGGGTTCTGTGTTGCAGTGCAAACCACTTTTATTGAAGGTGTAAGCCGGTGTTAGGGCTCATGAATATCAGTAGCTGTGGCTACGGGGACGGCAGTAAAAGGGGCAGGGTGTGCTGCTGAAGATACTGTGCTAAGTGTTACCAGAGCTTTACAGCAAGATTTAGCAGAGCATTTCTATCAGCTCCCTGACTTTTAAAATGGAGCTGTAAATTTAAGGCATTAACCCTTTGCATGTTTAACAGCTCAAATTTGAGGCCGGGGAGGGGTCTTTCGGATCCCTTTATACACAATGGTAAGAGAGGCTAACAGTTGGGGCAGGGAGCATTTTCTAAACCTTTGAGTTCGCACACAACCCAGCAGTTTCTTGTGGATGTGGACCCATGCTTCTGTATTTGAGACCTTCCTTGTCTGTAACGTGAAACTACCAAGGTGTAAAGGTTGGATTGTAATATATAGCTTTTCTGTTTGTCCAGCCATCAGAGTTAACTAGATGCTAATAGCAATTTTAGAAAAAATACTGGGAGGGGGAAGCTGTCTAATATATTAAGGTATCGCTTTATGCAGTATTCCTGATGGTACTACTGTCATGTACCAAATGTTATGGCAAGAAAGAAATACGTAGATAAGGCCTGGGATTGAAACGTAGGAAAAGAAGCTGCCTTTTGTTCATCTTGGCTGGTCAATAGCTAAATCAGAGTGAAACGTTTGTTGTTCGCTTATTTGTTTGCTACCTTTAAGAAGTTTGAAAGTACAGAAAACTTTGAGGAATTCCCGAATGAGGAATAAAATCAGTGAAGAAGAATAATTGAAAAAAAAAAAAGAAGTTCATCAGTAGTGGTCTCATTTTTTTTTTTAAAGTAAGTAATGAAGCTAGGTATGTAATGCTTAGTTGTAGTTACTATGAAAGGAGAAAATCCTGTGAAGGCAGTGGATACTTTCGCTAGGTTTTTTTAGTTAATACTGTGTTTTATTAGAACACTTGTTACTGGTGTTTTGGATACAGGAGACTGGGGGGGACTTTTAATTCTCATAATGGGATCATGTCAGGTTTTCCATTCTGACACACATTCCAGAGACAATCACAAGGCTGTAAAATTTCTCTTTAAACACAAAATTCATCCAGTGATGTTTAGTTCTCTCATTGTAGCCTCCTTCTGAAGAAATAAAAACAGGCGAAGATGAAGATGAGGAAGATAATGATGCTTTATTAAAGGAAAACAATGAAAGTAAGATTTGCATGTTCTCAGTCTTTTCAGTTTCTCTCTTGATGTGTGTGGTAGAAGCTGTGTCTTATCATAGTTTCTACTGAGCGTCACCAGTCCTGGTTACCCCAGTGCTTCTAACTTGAACCCACATTTATACCAAAAAGTGCAGCCTTTTCAGGACACAGGGCACCGGTGGCAACCTCTCAGTCTCATGGCCTGCGGTGCTGAGAGCGTCCAACTCGTTGAAGTTGGACTAGCACTTTCATTAGGAGCCTCTTCCACCTTTTCTGCTGCGTAGTGTATGTTTACAGTATTAGTAGATGTTTATAGCTAAAATGCCAGCATTGCTGTGTAAAGACCTACCCGAGTGTTCCTCGCCCTGCTTTCATGTTCTTTCTCCCCTTTAATTGCCACGGGTAAGTGCCTCCCTCTAGCCCCAGCTGGGGTGGGTAGTTATGGGACTTCCAGAAATGGATATGTTCCAACTCTGAGATCTTTACTTCCTCTTCATTTAAAATATCTTAAAGGCAAAAGCTTCTCTGTGAGAAGAGCAACCTTCCTGACAAACGTCATCTCTTGTTCATTCCTCTCCATGAACCAGTCCTTCCATTTTTGTCTCTTGCTGTAACCCTGGTATGTCGTGCTCCTAAGTGTCCTCCCCTGTCTCCTGTGTCTGCGAATCTGCCTTCTTCCATCCTCATTCATGCCTTCATCTCACAGCACCTTCTCCCTTGCGTGTTGTATCTCTGTATGCTAGCTCTTGGATCCAGCATGGGCAGATGGGATACGCAGGGCGTGGAAGCCACACACCAGATACCGCTGGCAATTTTGTTGAAAGATTTCCCTGTTAGTGGCAAGCCTTCCGTGAGCCTCTGTGAATCTCTCTTCTGTTGCCCTTTTCCATCCAGCACCTGACCTTTTCCACAGTCTCCTTGCCCAGTAGTGGAGAAGTTCTCTCCTCTTCAGCTTAACACTGCCCGACGCAGCCTTCGCGGTTTCACTGTGTTGAATTTACATCTTTCTTTAAATCTTGTCTTAAAGCAAAGATGGCAGAGCTGTGGTCCACTATACACCGTTGTGCTTAGAAGTAAGGGAAGTGATCTGAGTGCTTTTGTTGTTTTGTTGTTTGTGATCTTCCATTCTTTCCCCTCGATGTAGTGAGTTTAGTTCAGATGAAGGACTGTGACTGATAAGCACTGGAGAGAGTTGAAGCTTCCACTCTGTGCCAGCTGGCTCTTCAGGTGGCATGAGGGCGAGATAGATCTTAAAAATTAAGAATAGGAGTAATTTCTATGCATAAGTAATTCAGTCTTTAGGGTTTTTTCTCTAAAATTGTGAAATAAACATAGGTGGTAAGCCATAGATTGTAGAACATGATAAGCTATAAATGTGCAAACCCACCTGCGTAATTGCTGCAGCACTTGGCTTCTCAGCAGAGCACAGTATTCCGTGTTTTTTATCTTGATGCCAGAATGACAGAAAACTCCTTAAAGTACTGACTGCCTATTAAAGTTACTATCCTGTTCAAAGTCCTGCTGCTAATAGGAACACGAGGCTTTAGTAACTCAGTAAAAGGGGAGCAAACTATTTTTTACCTAGGTTAACACTGAGTAAAGTGACTAAAATAAGTCTGAAAGACAAATGTTAAAGATCAATGTGCATTTTAATATTATAGTTGACTTTTATGTATTGAAAATCGCAGGCTGCCTGTCAAAATCGTTGTTTTCATTTGGAGGAGGCAGTTCTGATGTACTTAAGGCTTTAGCAGTTCTCTCCCAATCAAACAGGAGGTAACATGAAAAATAAGATTTTTCTTTAACGTGGGCAATAAGGGACATTCCTCTTGAAACCCAGGTAATACATCTGTAAAAATCCATCTGTTCTCAAAGCTCTTGAGTAGGTTTTAACAACTAAAGGAAAGGTCTAAGTCAGTCTGTTGGTAAATAAATAGGTTTAAAATGGGGCAGATCAGGGAGGATGCATTTGCGGTATCTGGAGACGCTCCCTGTGTCTTGCTGATTCTCTCTTTTTCTTTCTCCCCCCCGCCCAGGTCCGGAGGTACAACAGGACAAAGCCATGACAGGCGATCAAATCGAGTCATTTGCTAACAGGCTTGGGGAGCAGTGGAAGGCCTTGGCCCCCTACTTGGAAATGAAGGATTCTGATATACGGCAGATTGAGTCGGACAGCGAGGACATGAAGATGAGAGCTAAGCAGCTGCTGGTTGCCTGGCAGGATCAGGAGGGTGCACATGCCACCCCTGAGAATCTGATTACTGCGCTGAACAAAGCCGGGTTAAGTGACCTTGCGGAAAGCCTGACCAACGACACTGAAAGCAGCAGCTAACTCACCTCGGAGGCTGACTTGTCGTTTGGTTTTGGTGGTGGTTGTCATTAATTGTGACTATTCTGGCTGTTGTCGTCGCTAGTTGTGACTGTTTTGTTTGTTGTTGCTGTTAATTGTTACTGTTGTTGCTAGGTAACAGATTTTTGATAGGTATTTTATGTTCAATAAACGATAGAACTTTTTAATAATATTGTTCAGTTGTCCAGATTTTCTGAGAAAAGGATTAGTCATCCTGATCCAGAAATAGGAAACTTCATCTTGGATGGTGGAAATGTAAAAGGGAGGAGGGAGAGCAAAGGCAGCTTTCTGTGCAGGCTGCAGTTAGGAGGGTTTGGCATCAGCAGAGCCCAGGTCGCTCCTGTTGGACAGAGTGGTTGACTGTCTCTGTAACTGCCTGCTGTCTGGGTGTGGTTTCTCAGAGCATGGGCAGGTGTGAAGGACTTCTAAGTCATCGCTTGGGGTGGTGGGGAGCTGCAGACCATCAAAACTTACCTGTTTGCGAGTGATTCAACTTTGAAAAAATAATAGGGGTGTGATGGAGATCCAAGTCATAGTATTTACTTTCAGTGAAGAACCAGTGTCCTTGGAGCGGTGCTGTGGTCAGTCTGCTCTCCTGCTGAAGAACTGGTTCTCTCTGGACCTTGACAGCCAATGATCAGGGGCATTTCTATGCTTGTTTTTATTAGTAATTAGTAACCGTAGTTGCGGCATATGTTTGGCTACGTAGGAACTCCCCTGAGTCATGATAAACAAGGTAATTTTTTTGTCCCAGTTGCCTGTGAAGTGACAATTGGTTTTCTTTTAAGGATCTGGCTAGCAATCGATGGGTGCAAGCTGTTGCATGTAGCTGGATCTGTTTTCCCTCAAAAAGCAAGATATTTTTGTGGTGGTGTAGCTAGCTACAACTTGTTTTATGGCTATTCTTGTAGAATTCGTGTCATTCAGTAAAATCTAATTGCTGAGTGTTTGGAAAACTACGTATCACATCAGTATCGTTTGTTACTGAATCATACCTGTGAAGTTCCAGGGTGGTTTGCTACCAGCTCGGCCTACAGAGCTGTTGATGAGCGCTTTGTGTCTGCTCCCCAGAATTTGATTTATTGGGTGCTTCAGTGAAAACCAGTATGGGCTGATACATGGGACAGGTGTTGGAAATAATACAGCCTAACCTGCTGCAGGTACAATTTGGTAGAAGGTATGAAATTTCATCAATCATTTCAGTTATGAAGGGACTTGAGCATATTGTGAACTGAGGTGTGTGGGGATGACCAACAGCTCTTGAACATGGCCTACCAGCCACCTTGGTGCTGGGAAAGCTGGGGATGAGGACACCCATGACAACAGTGACTGAAGGAAGCCACGTCCAGTGAATTACATTCTTGACGCTTCAGGCATGAACCATAATCTCAGTGCTCGTGTTCAAGGCAAGAGATTTGGGCACTGAACTGTCCCCCTGGTTTAGCTTTGATCCCTTTCTCTGACCCAGCAGCAGCACAGTCTTGTGTCATTTTGTGCATGGAGGAGTGCAGAATTTTTCTGCATCAGCTGACAAGTATGACCTCATCAAAATGTGACAGCATGGCTCTGGCCCTCAAACAGGCTTGAAATGAGACCCACCTGGGCAGAGATCCTGACTGCAAGGATCCCCATCACTGATTCAAGCCCAAAGGTGTAACTAAAGAAAGAGTTTTATAGACCTAGAAAGACCTCCACTAGAAACAGAGACGGCAGGCTTGTAGACCAATGTAGTAACTAACTGGTGCTTCTCCTAAGGGGTTTGCACTGTCCCAGCTGTTAATTATTAGGTGTATCTTGTCCTAGTGAGACAATGTGTAGCACAGTTGTCAGATGTGATAAAAGCGCACATTGCAAAATTAGGAAAAAGCAAGTGGGGCAGAACACTTGCTGGGAAGGAAAAATAGTTCACTTTTTTTTCTTTTAAAAAACTATCAGGCTGTGACCAGTAATAAAAGATTAGTTATTTTATAGGTGTAGGGTCATGTAATTGTTCAGAAGAGAAGGTTCTTTTCAACTGCCAACAGCAGTTTTAAGAGAGGAAACATTGATCACAGGACCACAACTGGGAGGACGTAGTTCCACAAAGCAGCAACCAGAGACAAGCACCGTCTCTCCTTCCTCCTTAACAGGAGACAGAACAAGCCTTTAAAAACAGAGGAGCCTGTACTATTTCTGTGGGGTACGCAGGAACAGAGCCAGTACTACACAGGGGCTTCCTTAACGGGTGGGACTTGCCTTTAAGCATCATCCAACTTTTTTAAAAGACACCCTTAGGCCTTTGGCATGCTCGCAGGGGAAGCTGTGCGGCAAAGGCGGCAGCGCAACAACCAGCAACACAAGTTGTAAGGCAGAAAAACTACCTGGGAAGGTCACAGCTGAAGCCAGTGGCCCCAGGGGAGGGTAAAAGAGGGGTCCGTTCTGAGCAAGCGAGGCACAGTTAAACTCACCACACGGTCACTGTTACCGAAGGCACAACGGAAGGTATTTCATATGAATATGGACTAGCTCTCCCAGAAGGGACTGGGACACATTAAAAATCAGATCCTCTACACAGAGGGCTGAGTGCTGTTGATGGCCTACTGCTTTCTTTTCTGGCTGTAGCCAACAACGAAATACTTTTTTACTGCGGCCTCTCACTAGCATACAGCTGCTGTATTCCTGTGGGGAAGGAACAGAAGTTACTGTAAGTAAGCAAAGCCCAGTTTTGCAGCCACCATACTAGACTTATGTACTGAGTAAAGAGCAACAGGACAGGAGATAAATCCCTACAGCTTAAAAAAAAGTGGCTTTATTACATGACTGCTTCAAGACATTCATCAGTGGTGGCCCAAGAAGTGAAAACAAACACATACTAACTACGCTACCAAGACATGAACTTTTTTTTAATGGAGACACATTGTTGATCACAATTTATTTTGAAGTCATGAGATGCCAGCAACGGAACAGACTGAATCAGCAGGTCAGGCTGGACAAATACTTGATTGTAGCCACAGTTGTTGGCTATGGGCAGCAGCACTG
The DNA here is from genome assembly GCF_018139145.2 of Gymnogyps californianus. Classification (NCBI taxonomy): domain Eukaryota; kingdom Metazoa; phylum Chordata; class Aves; order Accipitriformes; family Cathartidae; genus Gymnogyps; species Gymnogyps californianus. Next base: position 52,384,856 of record NC_059472.1, on the reverse strand, counting down.
AGTTACGCAACAAGGCAACAGTTTCTCTTCTACCTTCCTAACAAAACTGCCAGGTAAGGCAAAGGATGGACAGCTACTGAACTGTGGTATAAACCATGCAAGAGTAACAAATGTGAGAATAGGTGTGTAATAAATACTTGATGACATTAGAGAGGGAGGGGGGGGTGGGGGGGAGAGGCTCATTTAAAAAAAAAATTATCTTCTGCAAGACATTAAAGCTATTTTAAGTATTGTCACCACCACAGTGGGCAGTCCAGTCCAGTAGTGACTAATTGGTACATGGATCAGTTTTGAAACAATATCCCTCTTCACATGAAAAGGTTTGAACAAATTATTTATCCACTTGCTAAAGCTCTGGGGTTAAAGAAGTGATCAGTAATCAACATTTATTTCACACCTAGGCAGAATGACTAAAACTGAAGACTACTGTTCAGCTTCGTCTTCAATTACTTCAATTCTGCGAGGCCCGTAGAGTAGAACATAAGCTATATGCCAGTCTCCACCCCCAGATAACCTCAAAATATCTTCAGGTGTAACAATGCTGACTTTGTCATCATCAAATTTAATCCATTCATCTGCAAGAAAAACAAGAGGATTATTTGTAATTTAGGTACATAAAATCTAGGCATGCTTAACAGCCCCTTAAATGAAAGAAGCTGTGAAGGGTGGTTAACAGTGCCATAATTTTTTTTTTTTTTACCTTGTTTCCTTTTAACCCAAGACACGTAATGCCCAGAGGAACTTGATCTGCCTTGATGTGTTAGCACTGCCTGCAGGTCATAATAGCCGCAATTATTAGAACCAATATCTGAAGGAAGAGGGGAAAAAAAAAGTTACATGAGTCTTAGACGAACAGTTTTAGCATTTTTAACAGCACGCAGACCAAAGATGCGTTAGCCACACTGCAGCACTGTAGCTGTGTAAAACCCCATTTACAGCACGGTTCTAAATCATTGTGAACTAAAGCAGTGCCTTTCAGCCAGGACAGCCCCTCAGGAAACTGAGAATGTTGTCCATTTTCATGACATAAATATGTATCCTGGATGTAATGCAAATGCAGTAAGCTTAAAGCATTAAAACGATGATGTATGGCCAGTGAACCTTCTGGACAGGTTCGGCCAATTCTTCCTTCAAACACCAGCTGCTGTCGGCATTCAGGGCGAGCCATGAAACTGCAAGGACTGACGTGCTGAGCATGGGCGTACAGCGTCGCTGCCGAGAATACTCAGGTGCAGTACATCAACAGCAGTTAGTTCAATTACGCTATTTAGTTTTTCAATGGAAAAAACTGGCTAATTCCGAACATAGCAAGAAGGGTGTTACAGTCCCCAATGCATCTTAACTGCATTTCTCAGCACTCCAGAATATCCTGTTTTCACTGTGCTCTCGAGCTAGTCAACGCCCCCCACCATTTCTCATGTAGTGCATCACACACAAACCTCAGGAAGCACCGAGTGGTAACAATTTGGGTAAACAAGACCTCCAGAATAATTTCTGCACAGTGTCCTCAACAGGAGGGTGAACGCTTAGGACATTCAAGCTCCAAGCCCCCCAAAATTAGGCAACACTAGCACCACCACAGCAGTTTTAAAAGTCCAATTTAGTTTGTCCAAGTTTTCGTTTTGATTTTGGCTTTCTACCATCCACTGACAAGGAAGCGTACAAAACAACTGCACACCACATGCAAATGTCTTCTGATGCACGTGTCTTCTATGTATCATCAACTTGTCAGATGGATGACAATTATGTCTTGGACTATCTCAACAGCATTTTGACTTGCCTAATCTTTCCATTCCTTAAATTTCTGTCATTTTCTGAAGATTAATTTTCAGAGGCATTAGAAATAACCAGGGTTCTCAAAATATTCCTACCATCAGGTCTACTTAAACATGAGTAAATAGAAAGTTACTTTAAAATAGATTTACTCCCCTGTACTCACCATCAGGAAAAGAAAATGGTTCGTATTTAACTTCTTTCTGTGCACCATCACTTTTACTAGACTAAAGAACAGAATATGCTGAATTAATGTGGAATGGTTTTGAGAAAGCTTTAGCACAATCATATCAAATACCAACTCTCCACTCGAGATGTTTCTAAGCCTAAAATTTTTTTTTCAACTTCAAACAAGTTCCATTACCATATTTCTAGCTGGACATCCAAAAGCCTAATCTAAACAAGACCATTTTTAAAGCAAATATATAACCATTTTAGCACATATTGCCTAGACTGTTTACCCACCAGATTTACAGGTTTGGAGCACAAAAACAATTCTGCAATGGAAGGTTTTATTCCTTGTTAGGGACTTGCTAGCAGCAGAAGTGGCAACAAGAAAATACCAGAGACAGACTCTAAGTGCCAATACATTCTGTTTCAAAACCTTTCCTTGCTCCTAACTGTGTAAAAAGAGATGCAAGCCTTATTCAAATGTTTAAATGAAACTGCCAGGAGTTAGGCCAGAAAAAGAGTAGCAAGCTTTAAAAAAATTGGCTAAAACACTACGGTTTTAGCTCATTTACTTTTTTCTTCATTAAAGAAAGGCAAGTCAGTTTTAGAATATGCAGACAGGGTAGGAGATGAAACCATTTACCAAGTTTTTAGAGTACGGTCTTTTAGCTCACCAGTACGTATACTCTAAATTTTATCAGTCAGACATGTAGTACTCCCTTGTACAACTCTTTCCAGTTGGTGAGCAGGAAATAGCTACCTATACTCCACTGAACAAGTGACCTGCCAGCAAGCAATAACGTTTGAAGAGAATAATCTTGTGTAATTCACAGAAAACCTTTAGGCATAACACTGGTAAGCAGAAGCACTACATTTTAATACATTTTGAAATAAAAATATAAGCAACATGTTTGTCTACAGCATTTAACATTTCTCATCAAGCAGTCATACCAAAGCAGATATTGTATTTTCGTGAAAATACACAAGAAAATCTAAAGCTCAATACCAAGGAGTTTAAATGTTAAATAAGAAAACAATAGATTTAAGGAAGTCAAGTTTTCTCTAGTCCTTATTGGTACCTCAATTTCAGATGTATGACTTATTTAATCAAAACGTCCATGAAATCACTAGAAGACTTACATTCTTTGGCTGTTGATTTACTTTTTTGTCTTCTAGATCTTTGAATTTTGATCGATAAGAAACCATTTTTTCCTGAAGGTCTGGCGTACACAGCTCATACACATCCAACATAAGAGGAAATTTAACATCCTAGGAAGTAAAAAGCATGAAGATTAGTAGCATAATTTCGTACTCCACATTAAAGCGTTCTCCCATGGGAAGACAACACGAAGTCCAATTAAATGCAACTCTCATCACATTTATGACAACTTGATCTACTGAAAAGTTGCTGACAGTACTTACCTAAAGGGCTACAATACTTTCACAGAAGAACGTCTGATTCAGTATAAACAAACCATCATGAATTACTACATTCAGTATAAATATTTAGATTCTTTATTATCAGCTGTCATACTTTTATACTACAGAGATACCTATGCAGGCCTAAGGAAAAAAAATGCATGTAGAATGACTGTACACTTGCAAAAATGTCACTTTGTGTTATCCAAACAATCTTCTAAAATAGTTAATATGTGCCTTCAATCTTTATTCCCTTGCTTGTCTTGTAAGGAACAGGTATCATCTACCGTGATGCTCCCTGGGCAGCCAAGGAGGTCTATCAGCCAAGGCCAACAGAAAGCAAAACTGGAACATTTAGCTGTTTGCAGCTGGTTCTTGCATTTGTCAATCAGAAAGCCAGACAATTAAAATAACTAATACAGGAAGTGTTTGCTAGCATAAACATTTCTCATCAACTTTAGAACACTGTCCAGTGACTGAAAACATGGTCCTCTCCTTAATTAAACATCCTCCTCTGAACCACTGGTGAAAAGAGACCAAAAACCATCCTAACAGTATTGGAGCAAATTCAATTCTGTCCCTTACCTCCTCCCCCAGTCTATTTTGGCAGTATAGTTTGCCACACACCATCACAACCGGGAACCAAGCTACTTTGTAGTTAAGCAAAGAAATGGCACTGTTAATATTTTAAAATGCAATTTAAAAGCAAACAATTTAGTAAATAGCCTTCAAGTATTAGTCGTCTACCTATAATAAAAACTCATTGAAAAGCATAAAGAGGAATTAAACTTCAATATGCAGAAAACTTACTCACCTTAAGAACTTTGGCATTCACAGATTCTTTCTCTTTGTAAAAAAATCTAACCATCTGAATAGTCAGGTACGCTGGCAAGCGACTAATTTTAGACTAAAAAAAAATTTAGAAAAAGCTATTACTTTAGATATTCACAGAACTTTTATACCTTAACCACTGCTCATCCTAAATTACAGGCTATTCTGGGAACATATTTGTACACAAACACATAGGAATATAACAAGGCCTCTTATTTTGAACCTCTGTATAGCAGTGTACTCAAAGAAATAATTTTCAACTAGTCTTAAATTTCTTGGTAGTTGTCGTGGTTTAACCCCAGACAGCAACTAAGCACCACACAGCCGCTTCTCCCTGCCCTCTCCCAGTGGGACGGGGAGGAAGGAAAGAAAAAACGTAAAACTCGTGGGTTGAGATAAGAACAGTTTAATAACTACAGTAAAATAAAATATACTACTAACTAAGAATGATATAATAATAATAGTAATGAAAAGGAATATAACAAAAAAAAGAGAAATACAAACCAAGAAACGACAAGTGATGCACAATGCAGTTGCTCACTACCCGCTGACCAATGCCCAAGCAGCGATCCCTGGCCAACTGCCCCCCCATTTATATATTGGGCATGATGTTCTATGGTATGGAATAGCCCTTTGGCTAGTTCGGGTCAGCTGTCCTGGCTCTGCTCCCTCCCAGCTTCTTGCACGCCTGCTTGCTGGCAGAGCATGGGAAACCGAAAAGTCCTTAACTTAGGATAAGCGCTACTTAGCAACAACTAAAACATCAGCGTGTTATCAACATTATTCTCACACTAAATCCAAAACACAGCACTGTACCAGCTACTAAGAGGAAAATTAACTCTATCATAGCCAAAACCAGGACAGTAGTGGATATTCAGATGCTGCATAAACATAAATAACATGCTGTTGCAGCAGTCACTTTGTGTTCTGGGACAGAAAATTGACAACAGTTCAAAGAATCATAAAGAGAGCAACAAAAGTACCACTCACAGATTTGATATAGAGTGCATTTCTCTGCAGTGTTGGAGAGAGTTTGGTGATTTCCTCTTGAAGACGCTGTTTAAAAAAAAAAAAAAAAAAAAAAAAAAGAGGTAGTAACATATACGTTCATCATGAAACACAGCTTAAAGAAAAGCACAGCACGGATAAACAAACCATAAACTAAATCTTGTTCTGCCAATCTCTTCTGTTGCTATCAGCCATTACGACACAAAGAATTTTGAGATTCCTGGGCAGAAAGACCATGCCCATTCATTTGTTCAGCTACAGGCTCATTCCTGAGCCCTGACAACACTAAGTTTCTCTCTGCAGAAAACTTTATTCTACAGAAGTAGAACTTGCAACTGGATTTGGTTACGAATGTGTCATGTCATGTGTCGTGGTTTAGCCCCAGCCGGCAGCTAAGCACCACGCAGCCACTCGCTCACTGCCCCCCACCCCTGGGATGGGGAGAGAATCAGGAAAAAAAAACCTCGTGAGCTGAGTAAAGACAGTTTAATAGGACAGAAAGGAATGAAAAACAATGATAATGATAATAATAATAATATGACAATAGCAATACTAAAAGAATTAAACTATACAAAGCAAGTGGTGCACAATGCAATTGCTCACCACTCGTTGACCGATGCCCAGTTAGTTCCCGAGCCGCGATCCCCCCTCCCAGTTAACTCCCCAGTTTATATACTGGGCATGATGTCATATGGTATGGAATAGCTCTTTGGCCAGTTTGGGTCAGCTGTCCTGGCTGTGTCCCCTCCCAGCTTCTTGTGCCCTCCAGCCTTCTTGCTGGCTGGGCACAAGAAGCTGAAAAAGCCTTGACTTAGTATAAACACTACTTAGCAACAACTAAAAACATCAGTGTGTTATCAACATTCTTTTTCCTACTAAATCCAAAACACAGCACTATACCAGCTACTAGGAAGAAAATTAACTCTGTCCTAGCCGAAACCAGGACATCATGCTTGGAACACAACTAAAGAAAATCTTAAGTTTCTTGTGACAGGAATATTTGCACGTTTCTCAAATCTCAGTCTAAAGCAAACAGAGCTGCATATAAGGAGACAGGTGGTGATATTCTGCTTCCAGGGACCTTTCTGCATTCAAGGAAAGACTGGCCTGGTTGTTAGTGTTGTGGCTCTCTTGCTACAGGCAATCCAGCATAAGAATTCTAGAAGACCTTTTTTGGCCTGAAAGTGAGGTTTCTTTTTTCATAATCTTTTTAATTTGTGAGCATTAACTATTTTCTCTTAATTTTCCTTCTAAATTCTGTCAAAAAAGAAAAAGCAGATACAAAGATTATCTGAGAACCATGCAACTTGGTCCAGTCCTGTACAAACCAGATCACTGCTTCCATCCCTGCTCTTATACAAATAGTCTGCAAGAGCAGTTACTACAAAGGTTTTGTAGTAGCTCCTCTCCTTGCTCCTTCAGATTCTCCAAAAAACCCTGAAAACTTAGAAATACACATAAAAAAAGCACAGACTACTTTAAGAAGTTCTACTTAAATAAACAGTTTAAAGATGATGTTGTGTTATGGAAAATACCCTCTTCAAAAAATCTGCAAAATTAAATTTAATTGTTCCATCATCTGTTTTTTTTCTTAGCAACCAAAATGCCACCCCATTTTAAAATTGGCTTGCACTTGGTTACCTGCATGGGCAAGACAACGTCAGGGTCAAGAAAATGCTCTATTGAAGTCTGCTTTACATTAACACGCAATTCATTTTCACTGCTATCTTTCCATTGAACACCAACAAAAATCTTGGAAGTTTGTAAACCTTGGACAGCAGATGTCAATTCCAAGTCATAGATTAAAAACACAGATCATTTAGAATTTCCATTAAATAGAAGTTGTAATGGCTTACCAATTTTAGTCCTGTAAACAGATATTTCACTTCTTGATTGATAAAGCAGCTAAGCTGAAGCAGATTCTCCTTTCCTTTAGTTACTTCCTCTTCTTCAGCTTCTGTACATTTCATGCTTCACAAAATTAAGGAAAACCATCATGCACCAAGAGCTGAACTGCTCTAGTGAAAACAACATGCTGAACAGCACGGTAATTTAACATAATCCTGTGCTTGTGCATCAACAGTATTTTTACTTCTTGTAGCATAAAAAAGATTTGAAACAGCCCTTCCTTCTAACCAATATGTTCCTTCATGTCTAATGACAAGTGGTAGCTGAGGCAGACAGCATACCAAAAAAAGTAAAATCACCATTTAAGCTTGTGAGGCCTGCTTTTTTCTTTCTTCTCCCCTCTACCACCCAACCTCCAGGACACAGATCATACTAACTGGCTGCCAATACCAAGTTATGAAGCCCTCCTGCAACATTATGCTCCATTGTTGTTTACAATAAAGTTCTTCTATTCCTGCTGCTGGCCAGACTTCCCATTTCTTTCAACATGCACAGCCTCCTTTCCCTGCCTTGTATCTGTCCTCTTCGCTGAAGTCCAGTTCTTCATTATTTTCTACACATTCTTCTAATCATTCCGTCCAACCTCTTCTTTTTCATACTTCTACCCCAATCCTTTTCTCTCATACACTTCCTTCTAACTAGGTATTTTTCTGACTGCTCTGAATGCATCTATTCTACAAATGCTGCCATAATCACACTCTGAAGGCTTGCAACATGACTTTTCTACCAAGTCTCTTCCTCCTGCCATTGACCGATGCATCATTCCTCTTCACTACTCATTCTGCTCCTCCCAGCTATTTCAGGGATAACAAACATCACAATACAGGGAGAGAGATGCGTGACTCTTACCTTAAAAAAGGCCTTTACTCTTCATTACTACCAAGCTATGAGATACAGTACCTCGTCTAGGGGGATATTTCCTTATTTCAGACGAGCAAAAAACACAGTATAATTCTTTCTAAAAGTGGTGGTCAGTTTCATGATGGCCAGGATTTTGGGATGGAGAAGTGGCAAAAGATTAATACTTGGCAGGAGATGTGTGCCCCATGTGGTCATATACTTTTTGTTCTTGCTTTAAAAAAGCTACCAGAAAATTGTCAGCTGCACTAGTTTCTTACTTATCTAATAGTGTGCATCTAATTTATTTCTTAAGAAATCAATCAAGCTATCTTTTGTGCACGTTTAGTACGCCAAGTATATCAGCAACACTCCCTTACAAGCCAAAAAAAGGTTATTTAGGACGATAATTACTTTTATTTGGATAAAACAAGTCAGCATCCTTAAAGTAGATAACTGGCAATCTTCTCTGGGGAGGAAATCTGGTATTTAAATTCAGTGGGTTTTTTCTGTAAATTTCCATTATCATTCTTCCTCCCCACATCATCCTCTCTCTCAAAGTATATCCAATCTTAACTTTAACTTCTATGTACCCCTGCAACACATCATTCCCTCTCTTCCCCAACACACACTTTTATTTTCTATACTATTCTGAACAATGCTTTTCATCCTCCCTGCACTCAACTGCTAAAGTGTGAAATTATTATCATTCTTTGTCTTGCCTTCGTCTTTAGGATACGCTGTTTCAAATTCAATGCTGAAGAACTGATCAATTAAACTCTTCTTTTTAGAAGATGCTGCTGCAGCTCCAGAGTCTGTCTGTAAAACAAATTCTCTTATGATGTAATTTTAAATAGCATGTAAAGATAGCCTTCTTTACAGACAAAATAACCCCATTTGTTTAAATTCTTTAAAGCCTATTCCTTCACCTTTCTATAGGTGCATTTTCTCCTAGTCAGTCAATCTCCTTATGCAGTATAAAAGTTTCAAAACAAATGCATTTATAGCATGCTGTTAAAGCCACCTCAAAGCACACTAGCAAGCAAGACTTCAATCAAAAAGTCACCTCCCTGCCCCCCAACTTAAATCTGTCTTAAATTTTAGAGTAGTCTATCAGATTTTTGCCACTGCCAAGACTCTCCAGAAAACAGTTTACAGAGAAAGAAGAGAGTCGGTCTGGTAAAGTCTTGGGAAAAACTTTAAGTAATTTCTTAACAGGCTGATTAAGCTAGTTGTCTGTTTGAAATAGCATTCTCATAGCTAAGAATGCTGGAGCGCACTTTTTTCAGGAAAAAAGTTATGTGCTAAATTCACAGGTTATCAGGGCCAGCTGCTGCACACTCACAGTCACCACCACCCTGGTCCAACACATGCCTTACAAAGCCCAAAGGGAGAGCATGCCTATAGTACACTCCATAGCATAGCTGACATGACATAGGTAGCGTTATGCTGATCAGATGCATCAGAAAGCAATTTCACTTACTGGACTATAGACACATGTTAAAGAACTCACAAAACAGATAATCCTTCGCAAAAAATACGTGAACCACAAGTACAGTATTATAAATCCTAACTCTGGTTAGAGTAAGACTACAATTACCTCCATAACTGTATCACTTTCTATGCCTTCCAGCTTCTGCTGTAGTACCCTCATCATCTGCACCCAGCACTCATTGGCATCCTAGGAAGGGAACAGAACATTAAATTTGACTAGTAGCGTTATGATTTAGTAATATTAAACCCATCAATCTTTACACTATAAAACCAAATGTAAGGATTCCTTAACTATGAATTTCTCCCTATTCCACCATACGTTTTCAGAGCTAGCACTTGATATTACATTCAACTTTTCTACACGATACAAAAGCAAACACTTTACTGGGATAAATTATTTTCACAGGAGAAGAAAAGTTTTTAAAATATTCTTCTCAACTTCCAATATCCTATAGAATTTTCAAACAATAAGCTAATAATCGGTCTTTACCTGTTGAAGATACTGGCCTTGATCGCCTTTCTCTGCAAACTGTGGGAAGGCCATATGTAAAAACTGCAGGAGAATGATAGGTGGGATACTGGAGGAAGTTTTATCCATGGAATCAAACAAGTCTCTAAGAGCTTGAAGAAAAAGTAAGTGAATGCTTTGAGAAGTGGAAAAACAATTCAAACATGGCAGGAAATTTAAAAAGAATAGCAAAACAGCAGCAACATTTAAAGACTGATCATTTAACAGTGTCCAATTTGATCTTTCCAAAGCAGGACCAAATTTTCCAGGTGGCATAACAGGTGCACCTGAGATCTCACTTGTGAACATGACTTTGCAAGCGTAAAGATGACAATTCTGAGAGTTTGGCACATAGTGCCTTGTCTTTCCTGGCTGCTAAGAGAAAAAAAAAACATTTTTGAGCAGTTAAGATTTCATTTGAAACACATCTGAGGAACAATGTTTTCACAAGAGGACTACACCTAGAGAAACCAGAAGGCATTCACAATCTATCCTCTAGAGCAGCTTAAGTTTCACCAGCTACTGGGAAAAAACTTTCATTTTTCCCAACTGAAATATCTAGAAAATATTCATGCTTAATTTAAGACCCAGGAAAACAAGTATGTGTATGCATACGTGCAGACAGTTCATAACTACGTGCAATTCAATGAATGCTACTGATTGCATGACAATACACATGGCTTTCTTTTTTGCTCCAGGCACACTACTATGTATGTCTTATCTACCCAGGTTACAGCATTTTAAATCCACAAATCGCTTCAGAGACACCTGTTAATCCTCACAACAACCCTGTGAGGTAGGCAACGGTCTGCATGGTCACTAATTTACAAGTGGAGAGACTAATGAATTATACTCTTGAATAAGTGAATATAGGCAAGATTACAAGGAGCCAAAGTCAGTTGCTTCCTCTCTAAGAAATATCTTCACTGACCTTGATAAGAGGGACAACTGATATGACACAGCAATTTAAAAAAATGCCATAAGTGTCATGCAGGAGTTCCTGACCAGCTCAGCACCAAAGAATTACCTACGAATTACTTAAACTATTAAGATTCCTAAAAAGCAGAGCTGTCACCTTAAAAAGAAAACAAGGGACATGAAGGCAGCTAAAAGGGGAGGGGCAGGCATGGTTGTATAGAGTAACCATTGAACTTACCACCCCAAAATTCGATCAGCAGGCATACCCACAAACTGGACCTTTCCTTCCTTATATTGTTTTGTTTTTCCTTAAATGGACTGGTAGAAATCCCAGTGTCCTGGCCCAGCATCTTAGTGGGGCAATGAAATAGAGTAAAAAAAGAAAAAGTGGACAAGTAGTACCCTTGTTCAAGTGTAAGGGGTCTAACTAGAATTCTAGTTAGAACTTGGAGATACGGGGCCATCGTGAGCTCCCACATTGTGAGCACCCAGATCACCACGACAAAGAGTAACTTTCCTTCTGAAGACACTACTTTCTACTTCAGTTATGAAATTTGGATCTTTAAGGTAAAGGCTAAGACCACTGATAAAGCATCAGCTACCACCTTAACAATAATGCTTAGCCAATAAATCACATTAAAAAATACCAATGAAATACATATGCTAGGAGTACGGCGTTAGCCTACCATTAAGTGAAACAAAGAACTGTACACTAAAATATTTCTACACAAAATGATCAAATCAACAGATGGGTGGAATCTGCTTTAGGAAGTTCCAATTACTTTATGCCTACATGCAAAACAGTTAAGAGGTAAGAATGATTTCTATCTAAGCCTAGATCACACTTGAATATGTTTTTCCTAGCATGCAGCTAGGTAATATGCAGAGATGTATGCTTTGCAGCCACAGTCAAAATAACCTTTAAAGATATTAACGACAGAGCAAAACGAATCCTCCAGTGCTAGCAGATCTGAAATTCCTAAGGCATATGCGCTAAAGAAAAATACGCAGAGCTCTAATTGCAATTTTCATCTGCAGTTAGCAGGAAATCACACACTAGCCTAAAACCCTGTGTTCTACTCTAAACACCAACCTGCAGTAATGTACTGAGCAGAGGCCATTTCTCCTGAAGCTCTTAAGGCACCACCATACCTAAAAGAGAAGAAAAATAATTTGTATGCAATTGAACACAATCAAGAAGAGCAGTCAGGTTTTTAAATCATAAAGCAGGCAGCAGCTAGATTTATTTAAATGTATCAAAAGAAATCAATCACCAAAACAGAAATAACTGAAGATAAGATTTACTCACACTCACCTCAAGGTCTCAGCTATTTTGCAAGCACTGCATGGAAGCAAAGGAAAACTGGCATCCTTGAGACAATAAATAAAAGCAGACTGAGAAGTCTGGATACATCACTGCTGCTTCCCTAATCCATTTGCCTCAAAGACTCAATCTATTTTTAAAGAAACTGAGAAGAAGTCTGAATAGAAGCTACCCCATTTCTGAAGTGTTTGCCACAGCTTCTTCAGATACACAGAAAAAAACACCTTCAAGGATAGATGGCAGATAAAATGCGGAGATGGAGGGCAGGCTTGCTTCCTCCCTTCACAGCAGAAGCAAACCAGTGAGAGAGGTGAGACATTTTTCTTGGGGAGATATTTCCTACACTGAGTCCACCTGTATTACTTGAACTCACCACTCTTCTTTGAATGATTTCTTAATTTACCACCTGCATGAGGAACAGATGGCCTCCTCAAAGCATATAAGCCTTCAAGCAAAAGGAGGGTATCATGCATTCTTTAATCTCAGACTGAACTTTAAAAATTCTGTCCATTGCTAGATGATGAGCAGGAAATTTTCCCCGACGTGCTACAAAATAGGGAGTACCCTTGCAGAGATCAACAGAGCAGATGGTGAGAAATGAAGCCGTAACAGTAAGCTTTCCCATGGGAGTCCTTTCACCTCTCTCCCACTGCCATATACCCTTCCATGCTGTCATGAAGCAGGGAAGACCAAATAAAGGCTAAGTCTCCAGGGGAAAACAGAGCGGCTGCCTGTGAATCTAACTTCCCACAGACAATAAGGCCACATCTTGTATTGCAGTCTGCCAGTTTTATAGGGTACATTTTGACATTTCGTATGTTAAATTTGTCAAATACTCTGATTCAGTGCAGTAACTCAGAGTCCTTTACATGGAAACAAACAGACTTTCCTAAAATGACAACACTGAAAAACAAGAAAAAGCTTTAAAACAGGAGTTTCTGTACTTCACAAGTAGTTCTCAGTGCTAAATAATTAAGGTTCACCTGCTAAGAGAATGAAGAAAAATTTTTAAGTACTTAAATAACTAGTGTTTACAGTAATCTAGAATATCCAGTTGGGTACCAAGGTATCAAGAAAGCAGTGTATTTTACAGGAATTAAGTTAACCCTAAGATGGCAATGCTCTACCTAATCCTCACATTTTTTAAATACTGATGATTTTTTCATTATAATCCATCTGGAGGACAAATTCAGGCTCACATTGCTATGTACTCTTTTTCTCCTCCGATATTGTTAATTTTCAAGTTTCTCGTAGATTCTCACCAAAAAAATTGGCCGTTTTCACATTTCAGTCCAGAATAACAAAAAAAAAAAAAAAAAAAAAAAAATCAGAAAAGTTATTTTACAATCAGAACGAATGAAACAAATTCCATAAGGGCACGACTTCTGTTCCCTACACATCCACACGACAGTAACTCCAGCTTATTCCAGTTTGCCACCACAGTAACACCCATGGTCCTATCTCAGAGCTTCCTGCTGTACCTCCAAGTACCAAACGTTGCTAACATCAGAATTTCATAGCTGAAAACATATTGTGCAATAAAGCCATTGGAAACAAAATATTCCTCAAAGGAACAGGACTCCCATACCATTCTTTCATACAGAACAAGACCATACAAACACCAGAAAACAGGGTTAGGAGTTCAGTAGCTTGTTTAAACATCTTAAACAAGTCTTGATAGGAACTATTTTTTAGCTAGGCAAAACACATTCTCTCCACTAAAAGCCAGTTCCAACAAACACATAGTCTTAAGTTCTTTAAAAAGTACAGACTAACACAGCCATAGGATAAACTTTAATCGATCATTATGTTAATCTTGAATAGATTTAAAGAATAACAGATTGTTATGATAATCCATACCAGTATTAAGACAACTGTTCCACAAAACATCTATTTCCTAAGCTAAAGAAAACATTTTAGTCATGGTATTTTTGTACTAAATCCTACCTTTTAAGGGCCTCTTTCACTTCTGGCACTGAGCGGATACACTGAACCGTAGCATTCATGTAGCAAGTGTTGCCAAGGTTTGTCAATCCACATGGTAATTCCATCTACCAAAAAATTTACAAGGGTGCTTGAAGGTCTGAGAGACATGCAACCATTTTTGTATAAAGGCTATAATTTGACATCAACTTCTAAGAAAAGGAATGATCAGAGATGTGTAAAACCTGGAATATTCCATCAAACTTTGTGAAGTTTTCCAGATCTATTTTCTGATTCTATTAATCATTTCACCATTTGGTGCTTTTAGAGGACATTCAGGAATGCTTTGGGTTTTTTTCTGTGCATGTTTAGTTTAATGAACATATTCTTCAAGCAGGCAGTCATTCAGAAAGTTCAATTATAATCTCATTCAAGTTTCGACCTTAAAATTCTATTTCCATGAAATTTCCACATGAATACATTTGTACAAATCACTGATGTTTTAATTAAAATCAGTTTTCAGTAAAACTCTGAATGTGATGAAGTTCATAGTTAGAAACAAAAGCATTGAACTCCTCTCCAGAAGTCTGCAACAGATCATTAATTTGATCCTTTCAGACAACTTGTGAATTTCTAAAGTTTTGACAAATGAGAAGGCCAACTAATAATTAAACTAACCGGTTTCAGAAACAACTATAAATCACAATATAATAGCATTTTTCTTTTTTTTTTTTTTTTTTTTAATCCTGCATATTTGAGTAGTTGTCAGGGAAGAGCGCACAGTTTAATGAAACTGAAATAGTACTGCATACCAATACCACTTAATTATTTTAGGAAGAAAGAATTCATTTAGCTGTGTATTCCATTTTTAATGAATTCATACAGTACAGACAATTGAATTTTGATGTATAACAAAATTTGAATCAGAGAAATGCAACGTGACCAGCTTTTTCAAAATGTTATGATACTGAATCATCTCCTTGTTTGCCTCTCAGTTATCTCAAAGTCTGTGTATAGGGTTAGTCTCAAAAATACATAAATATCCTTCACCTTCTGATGCCATGGAAAGCATTAAATACCAAAGCACAAAACCGGTCCTGAAATACAGATCTGTTTTCATACAGACATGCATAAAAGTATTCCCATTCTGCATGCGCAGTTGACAACAGTCATGCAACTCAAGTATGACAAAGAGCTCCTAGTTCAAATGACTGATGAGAAAATTAAGCCTTTCACATTGTAAAAAAGGAAACAACTCAAACAGAAGTTACTTCATTAAAAAAAATACATTAATTACTCTCTTCCAGACTTTACTCCCATGAAGGAAAACATATAATCTATTCCACTAATGTCAAACTTGTTTTCATTTTTCAGAAAGAAAAAAATTTACCTAATACTACGAACAAGGACAAACAAAACCCCAAACACACCCCATCCCAAACAAACTCTAGTTTCCCTTCACAGATATGAAGAAGGCAGGAAACAATTTTGCACATCTAAGAGCCCTTATTCAGGCAAAGTTCAGGACACTAATACAGCAAGGGCAATACAACTCTGTCTTTAAAAACATCAGCAATGCTAGTCTTAGAAAATTTACTAAGCTGCCTACTCAAAGAAAAACCAGCACTAGTTACATGACTTTTAAATTAAATTCCAAACTTCTCATCACTGCTACCAGTTGGATCATCAACATGAACCTGCATTTCTTTGAGAAGCTATAAATGCTAAACAGACATTACAGTTTCAAAATCCACTTTTAAGCAACTGCAAGTATTAAAAACTTGCCATTTTTCAAAGGTTTACAAGAAACCAAAGTTTGAAATACGCTTACAGCTGAAGCCAACTGCTCCTCTGTCATGTCTTCTACAAAGACGGGTCGAGCAATTGGCTCTTCCGGAAGTGCATCTGCAGAACCCATCATTAATAAGGTCATCCCCTTGAAACACAGTAAAAATAGTAATAAATATTTAAGGGCAGTTATTTCCGCTTAAAGAAAAAATATATAACATCATTAAACTCTTGACATATTTCAGCTATTTCCACAAAAATAAACACAATCTTTCTCTTAGTTTACAGAACCAATACTGCACTGTTGTTTCTCAAGGGTATACTTTAACTTTCTCATTATCTAGAAAGTACTTATTGAGAACAATTCCACAGCATTATCTGTGGTAGACGTTTCCACTGAGCCTGGTGAGCTTGCCAGCAGCTGACAACGCAAGATTCCAATCGGGACTAAATTTAACATTCATGGAATACCCCAATGTGAAGTGTTCAGAAAAGCTCCCTTCCTGATGGACCACCAGGGACCAAGCATCTTCAACACTTCAGTGCAAATATTCCTCTTTGCCTTAAATCTTAGACAATACCTTGCAACTAAGGATAACTGAGCAGCTAAATTCCAATTGGAAAGAAGCTGCAACATTTGAGCTTCTCAATCGACAGTCTCTCAAGTTCTCAAATTCAGAATTCTCTAAACAACAAAAAAACATCTCTCATCTTTAGCCTAGAATCTGGGGAAACACTTCAGACAATGTGGGTAATAACGAAGACCACAGCTCTGAGTTCGGAATTGGTTTTTTTAACCTGAAAAGCAAGCACGAAAGGGAAGTGCCATCCTTCGGTCTGGCAAGTTCTGAGGACATTAAACTAATTGAAAAGTGAAAAATAACCAAAACGACCCTGTCAGTTTAGGCACGAGGACTAACATTCAAGGGGGGGGGGGGAAAAAGCAATCAAGCTACCATGCTTGCTGGACTACCATAAGGAAAAGGAGTTTTTCAGCATTCAACAGGAGCACATCTACACAATAAGATCTATCAAAGGGGGAGAAAATGGCTATCTGGAGCCTTGAAAAATACAGTGCTAAGGAAAAGGATGGACAACTGAATGGAAAGAAACTGCTTTGACAAGGTAAACAAATCCCTAGGACTTCTATATAACATTATTAAAATTAATAAAGGCAGCTATTAGCGTAACAGTACGCAGAAAAGAACAAGAATATTATGTACTGGGGTTTTTGCTGAATGCCTTTGCTACAATAGCTGCAGCTATAGGCTGCTAATAGATGCTTGAGAACTAATTACAAGGGTAAGAGTAATGCTACCTAATTCAATCTGCTCAGTGAAGAGCTGGAGTAAAACCTGTACCAAACAGATTTTACAAGATACCTACAGAAACGAAAATTACCAAAAAAATGACCCAAAATGACCGAAAATGACCCAAACAAAAATCTTTGGGATTCCCTGTTACAATATTATATAGGTAAGAAACACAAATACATTCACTTTTTGTTTTCTTTTTGAACTAGTCAAAGGTACAAATAACCGTTACTAATGGCTTAGTTTTTAAACAGCAGCTATTTAGTACAGGAGAATAAATTTCAGCAGGTTGGTAAAAAAGGAAATAGGCAGAGCTGTAACTTCAGCATTTGTAACGCAACGATTTTCCATGCTGGGGATGTACAAACACAACGGACCACAGAAAGTGCCCAGGTTCACAAGCTCTCTCTAAATAACATCGCTTATTATTATGGTCAGAGACAGACAACATAGAAGGACCACTGGTCTGACTCAGAACATGTCTTGTAAGAAAGAAAGAAATATATGCTCCCAAGTACTTCAGGAAGATGGTGTAATTTCCCTACTGATGCCAAAAAAGTTTTTTTACAAATCAGTGGTGAGAACTTTATAAGAATGCTTAGGTATGACAACTATAAAATGATTTTTCATCAAGGTCCGATTTTTAAGAAAGAGCTACCCATTCAAACAGCAACAGCAAGAACTTTAAATCTTTCTTTAAATGCCAAAATAAAAATCAAACTAGTAAAATTTAGTTATTCCTCAGAACTTACATTCTTTATTTTTAGGTTTCCCCAGTCATCATCCTGTATTTGAAATGACATAAAAGACAAGTCAATTATCTTGCAGCAAAAGACTAGCAAGTATTCTTTAACATTAATCATATATTTCTAAATATACAATTGTGTTTCATCCAAGATTCCACAATATTAACTATTTACACATCATCAAGCCTCGTCTGACTAAAATAAAAAGCAGCCAAGTCGTCTTTTCAGTAAGGTTCTTCATCTGTTGTTTACATCTAAGCAGTGTTGAACAACTTTTTGTAGGAAAGTTGCCTATATCACATTACACCAATAAGCCTCCAGCAAAGAAGTGCCAGAGAAACTTTTCTTAAACTAGCTAAAAAGCAAAAAGTTGCATTCAGATTCTGAACATTAAAAAGGAACAGGAAAAAAAACCACCAGAGTAGTGTTTGGTATAAAAGAGTGAAGAAGTGTTTTAAAACAGCAGTGTACCTCCCAACCATTTAGCAACAAACTTTTGCCAGTATTTTCTAGTAGCAGGCAATGAATCATACAGAATTATTTCTGAAAACTGTAGTCAGTTTAATACATACAATGAAAGATCTTCTGGAGGAACACTTGGAAATATGGTCATTGCTCATTATGTTATAATGTAATAAAGTTAGAAATAATATAAAAACCCATGGATTTCTACCTTCAGAGTTCCTCCTTTAACCATAACCTTCTGTCTAGCTGGCTGAACTCCAGTCAGTGCAAACAACTGGGCTTTGAAGACCATCGGAGGTTCATCAGTGTTAAGCTCCACGCCATCGAATTTCTCTTTTCCCCATTTCACGTTAACTGCAAACAAAATGTTTTGAAACTAGATTATTTCCTAATATACAAGAATGTAATTACCAAGATTAACCCAGTATTTTGAATTCCAGACTTCATACCATCTCAAAACATTCAGTTTTTAACTCTAAAACTTGTCAATAATCAACCTAAAGGACACCTTTTCTACAAGATGTCTCAGCCATCAGAACATACTATTTCCAACAAATCTAAAAATATCCTACAAAACAATTGTAAGCAACATATATACCGAGAAACTTTGCAAGCAATAAATGTGTATAACAGCATCAGAAATTCTTTGGGCAAATCCTCACAAAAGCAGCTCGAAAGCAACTCCCTCACTCTCTTGGCACTGTTCATTGCAAACAAATTCCTGAAGGAAGTTCAGACGTGCAATTCCAGTTCAGTTTTCCACAGCATTTCCGTTCTCCTTCAACAGCAAACAATACCATGTTCTTTAAAAGCAAAGCAACTGTTTGACAGCCATAGTAGTTTTGGGTACCAGTATCATTCACGTGGAGCTACGTGAGGAGGTTAAGTGTGCGTCAAGACAAGACCCATAAAATAGCACACCTCCTGCTTCCTTTCAATGGAAGGTTAACCTCACAGTGCCATTTACAACTACCCGTCACTGCTACCCTCCTCAGTTTTGACAGCATTCACACAAACAATGTACTTGTGTGCAAATACGGACAACAGCCTAGCACAGGTTGCAGCTCCAGAAGCCCTGACCCCAGTAAAGGTGCAGGACTGGAACTAAGAAGTGAAGTGAAATTTGGTCACGCAAAGCGTAACTCTTGATGCTGAAATGGGACCACCAGCAGAAACGTTAGGCAGAACACCACAAAGGCATGTTAACTTCACTTCGGTAACGCTAGTACTAACCAAGAGCAGACAAAAATGCCTGGAATAAACAGCGCGTTTCTAAAGAACGGTTACACATCTCTGATCACTTCCAATCACTGTCACAGGTACACAAGGCTACCTTAGCAAGCTGCAGTTTTGCTGAAAATCTGTGAAATATAGCACAAAGTAATATCCTATGTGCACAGTACGTGGCTGAAATACCATACTTTAAGAAAGCCATATCCTTCCTTCTACCCATGCTTCGGTTTTAAGTAAAATATACTACAGCAACTCCAGGTTTTTTTCAACACAAAACTCTTAAGTCAGGATTTAAAAAAACCTTCCAAGAAGGTTCAGCGCTTGTGATGGGTAATAAGGAAGAATAACCAAAACTTAGCCTAAATTAGCCTACAAAGCAACTCAAATGACCGGCTTTTCAGTATTTCTAGCAGAACGTACCTTCTGATTTGCCCAACCTTCTGATTTTTTTAAAAAACACATTTATTATTTTGCATATTTAAGACCTACCAAGCACCAGTCTTTTCCCATTTTCCGGGAAGACAACCCACTCAGTCACTGATCAAGTCAGCTGCACAGTCTTTTAAGTTTTGCATTTTTGAACAGTCATGCATCCACCACTAAGTACGCAGAAGAGTTAGCAATTATTAATCTGTAGTGTCACCGGTTTTGACAATTCAGCACTCAAGAGGAGGAACCTGAAGAGCATGAGCATCTTCTCTTCAGAGATCGCAACCGAAATGCCACCAAAAGTTTCCAAAACAAAAGAGAAAATTGTTAATTTGAAAACAATGGAAACTAAGAAAAAAGAAGGATGTATTTGCCCCACTGAACAGAAAATACAGTTATACAGATGTGTCAGAGTTCAGGAAAAGTCCCGTTATACTGACATCAGGATCCCAGTTTGCCAACCGCAATTAAAAAAGCAGAGAAGGAGGGACACAATTGTGTACTGAGGCCTTCTACAATCTGTTCCTCACGTACTAAAAAGCCCCAAGAGGCCACACCTGTGAAACATAAACAAGCCAGTAACTGGTCCTAGAAGCATCACTAGAGGTTTTGCAGTCTTCACTAGAAACTCTCCTTTATGGCAAGGAGGGTGAGGGGGATGCGACACAATTTAAGGAAATTTTAACTCCTCTGGTTTTAACTAGGAAATAACACATTTAAAAGAGCAGAGGCAGATGGACCTAAAGAAATTTGGAGGCGCGGATGCAGAATTATGGCTCACTTGACAGACAGCAGCGCTTATCTTAGTGCAAAACAAAAATAAACCAACGAAGGGCAATACCGAGGCACGATCGGACGCGATACGCGTATGACACCCGCTCGCACGACCGAGCCTTGCCGAAAGGGCCCTCCCGGCCATCGACAGAGCCCTCCCCTCGCCCCAGTCGCGCCAGGCCAACACTTCCTCCTCAGGCGGCCAGGCCGCCTCCCGGGGAGCTCCCGGTGCCGCCCGCGGCCGGGCTCGGCGGCGCGGCGGACACGTGCCGAGCGCCGGCGGCAGGACGGCGGGGCCGCCCCCGGAGCCTCCCGCTGCCCCCTCGGGAGACACCGCCCGCCTCCCCCCGCGCGGCGGCGGGAAGGGCCTGGCTGGGGGCGGCGGGGCCGCCGAAGAGGGCTGGTCGCGGAGGCAACGGCACCCGCCGCCGCAGGCGCTGCCCCCCGGCCCCACGCTGCGGACGGCCGCGGGCCGGGCCGGGCCAGGCGCGGGCGGCAGGGCCGGCTCACCTGAGAAGAGCGGCATGGCGGAGGGGGCGGGCGGCGCGCCGTGTCCTGGGAGGGCGCGGTGGCGGCGGGGAAGTGAAAGGGCGGCGGGGAGCGGCGTTGGAGGGGAGCGGCGTTAGCGGGGAGGGAGCGGGCGGGCGATGGCGGCGGTGGCGGCGGCAGAGGCTCCGGCGCGTCCCTCCCTCCCTCGGGGTCTCATTCAAACCGGCCCCTCAGGATGACGCTGCAAGCGGGGCTCGCTCTCCGGAAGCTGGGCGGGCTGCGCGCGCAGCGCCGGAAGGGCGGGGCGGCGGGCGCCGCGCGGCCGGAGGGCGGCGGGGCGGGGCGGGGCGGGGCGGGGCGGGGCGGCGCTCGCGCGGCGCGGCCGGTTATGGCTGCTCGGTGGAGCAAGGGCCGCAAGCGGCTGGCCCGGGTGCAGGGTAGGGCGCCCGGCTGGAGGAGGGAGGCAGGCAGGCAGGCAGGCAGGCAGGCAGGCAGGCAGGCAGGCGCTGCCCTTCAGACCGGAGAAGAGAAACTGCTCCGGCCGTGGGCTGTCCACGGACAACGGTAGTTTCTCGGGAGAGAGGGGCGCACGAAAAACCGTGACGGGATAACCGGGCTTCCCTCTAACCCGGGAACGTATAACCGACCTAACATTAGCAGCTGGCACGGTGCCAGGTCTGATAAAAACCTGCTGTGCGGACACCGGGCGCAGAGCCACCGCCTAAGGTGTCCGGGTGGGAGTCTGGAAAGAGCCCGGTCCGCAGAACGGGGCCTCGGTGCGGCAGGCAGGCGGTAACCACGTAGAGGGCGACGTGCTGAAGAGCTGAGGTGGGCTTGTAGACGTTCTGGCGGTTTGCCCAAAAGGTGTGGTTTTGCCCAAAAGGCCCTGCTTTTGCTATAGAAGTGATAGCCAAAACACGAAGGACCTTTCCTTGATAAACATGCTGCTCACCAAATGTGATTTTCAATTCCAAGGAAGTCGAAGAAGAATCTAGGAGATGGCCATAAAAATAATCCAGGGCTTGAAAGTAAGCCTTAAAATGGAAGGCTTAGCAATTTCAGTCTTTTCAGTTTGTTGAGGAGGAGAACAAAAGTTGATTTTATTGTCCAGTGTAGGCTCCTAGATGTGAAAAGAAAGTTTTGGGGAACAAGGATTACATTTCACAGAGAAGCTCCAATGGGTGGCATGCTGAAATTAAGCTGGATCTTGAATGGAGATGGAGTTTCCAGTCACTAAGGTGATGTAAGCATTGTTAAAGTTTACCAGCAAGGGTGATGAATCTTCTGTTAACTTTGACTTGCTTAAAGGAGCTTTCTAGAAAAGCTTTAATCCAGTTCCAGGGTGCGATCCTGCAGACCATCTATTCAAGTGAGAGCAGATCCCAGCTGTCTGCCTGTGCATCTAAGTGCAGGATATCTCCAGTCTAGCCATTCGTTCTTAATACCGACAGTGACCTATATAGAGGCCATTTAGTCGTGAGTCCTAAATTTAAATTGAATGCTCTACAGTCTGAAGCTGCACTGAACGCATTCTCCCCTTCAGAGTAACCCTTCGAGGATCAGGTCTCCGGCAACCACAGACGATGCGTTTCCAGCATTTGGCAAAGGCACTAGAGGGTGCTGTGCTGAAAGAGAAGAATCGGGGTTTGTATTTGCAGGAAAACTCTTCCCCACCTCCGCAAGGTGAAGAACCGCTACCTCCCTCCTCTTACCTCCGAGATCGTGTAGGCCTCTTCCTGCCATAACAGCTTTGTGCCTTTTTCCGTAAGGAGGGGATCAATAGATGCTGGTTTCCTTGAACCTTACACAAACTGACATAAGGAGTATAGCGACAAAGAGTGCAACCTGATGTGTAAATATGAAGTACAGATTACCGTGACAACATTAAAATTTTAAAAGATTGGTTGAACATTATTAGCTACATCTTTTTTTCTTAGTAAAGACAAGCCCTGAGGGAACCCCGGGCTGGGTCGCGGGGGCACAGGGACAGTGGAACTGCCTGCCCCGGCTGTGTCTCTGTGGCCTTTTGCCAGGCCACCCGAGCACGGCTGCTGCCTATCCTGAGCTGGCCGGATGCAAGCAGCTTGGATCCAAAAGCTGGGGCTGTGTCGTTAGCACAATACTGCGTGCAGGCCAACAGGCCTGGCAGGATTTCTTAATGCTGAAAGATGGGTCAGGGCAAGTCCAGATCTGTACAAAAGGCTTTTACTCTATGAAATCTCCCGTGGCTCAGTTCTGAGGAGCACAAGTAGTAGGTGTACCCTCAGACGGTACAAGCAGGTGCTGCGATACAGTGAAAGGCGTGGGGAAGCAAGGCGAGCCCCTTTGCAAGGCATGCTTTAGGCACCTTTGTGATGCCTGCAATAGAACAAAGAAGGTAGTCTTCATTTTAAATAATCAGTCTTGGGAATTAAAATACTGCATTTACATTTCTTGTTCTTTGGGCAAGATGTGTTATCCTCATCCAACATATTGACAGGTGCATTTATTAACCTACATTTTATTTTCTATGGGGAACATAATGTTCTTGGGAACCTTTCTATGTATCAGGCTTTAAACATTTTGATGAGCGTCTATTCACAGCACAGGTAGGATCAAATCACATTATTAACTCTTGTCTTACAGGTCATTGCCATGCATATTAAAACTACAATTACTTTGAGTTTTAGTGCTTTAGGTCTGATTTGCCGGTGTCCTGATACGTTACAGTGCGTTACATGTTTAAAGAAAAGTTCTTTTTCATGATAAAGGTAAGCTTTCCACGTTCCTGCACTGCAAATCTTGACTGTCCCCACATGAGCAGCCAGAAAATGAGGAACAGCAACAAGATACTTGAACAAAACTCTGGTGTGCGCGATCTCCCCAGCACGGCGCAGGGCTGAGCGAGGCTCAAAGGGAGATCATCATGGCTGCCCTGTGCAGTAGCGGCTCCTAGAGCTGACTTAGGGGCCTGGGATATGGCACAGCCCAGGCACTCCCAAGCTGAAAGCCACTGCTATGTTGGATCCCTATCTCACAGCAACTACAAACTGAAAAATGCAGTGTCAATAAGGTAAGGTGTGACTTCTAACAACAGATGATACAGAAAATGTAATGGCAGGGTAAAGAAAAACGTAGCGATCCACGAGATGTTTAAAGTAACATACACGGTATCCCCCATTTCAGTGTTACCTGTTCCATTTCAGCAGTTTTCAGACTTTTTGCATTCTGGGTCACTATGAATGTACATCTAGGGGAAGGAAAAAGAACAAAACTCTCTTTGCATTTTTTATGTTTGTAACTAGTACATAAAGAATTCCCAGTAGAGTTCACCAGCTGAGAGGGAAGCTCAGCACCTGCCGCCCCTCCTCTCACTGCACGATTCCTGACTTGCTTCTGGCTACAGCCTCGGTGGCTGCTGCGAAATCCCGCTTGTGGGAGAGGCCGTATCATTTTCTTATTACCCAGGCTGTTTTGCTACAGTTAGCTACTCTTACTGTTTTCTTTTCCTGTTTCCTTCAGCAGGAACAGGGAGGCTTGAAGAGGGAATGAAAAAGAGCAGATTTTTGCATTCTACCAATGTTAATGAACTTTCAACCTCATACAGTAATAGAAAATGGAAAGAAGGTGGAGGCAAATCAACAAAAACCGATCATGTAAGAATGTAGACTTCTCAATTTGTCAAACAGCGTGTAAAACTACAGCTTCACCAATACGAAGGAAGCCAGGTTGATTTATGCTAGCTCTTTGTAGCTTACACATTCGCATCTCTTCATGACACTCTGGTGCTGTATTAGATGAGCGTAAGCAAAATGTTCCTGTAAGAGGAATCATTAGCGACAAGGGTAAAAGCTAAGCAAAACAAGAAGGCAAGAGACGGAAAAAGTGGAGCTGTAGTGAACATAGCAGCACACGGATGATTTTTTTCTGGATGGTAAAGCTGATGCTTGCTGAAAGTTTAATAACAATTATTTTTTTTCCCTGGAATATCTGTTTGCACAGTTGAGATTGTAGGCATTACTTTTCCTAACAGTAGAAACCTTTGGCTGAATTTGTTATTCAAAGTATAGCTATTCCTGTAGATAGGCACCTTGCTTACAGTAAACAAGTGCCAACATCAGTATACCAGAACACACCAACTGTAATTTGCATGTCTAGACTTTATTATTACAGCATTTTAGTTGCAACTTATCCCAGACATACAAGTCAATGTAATTTTACACTTCATTATGTCAGCTGCTGCTTTCCCAAGCAAAATCAGCATTTAAAAAGAATTGCAGAATTTCAGCATTGCTAAAAAGCTATGGAAATGATAGTATGTGCCAATCTGTAAAGCAAACCCATTTTTTCCGCAATCCTTCCCTCTTCCCACTAGTCATTATCTACTCATAACAGTTTTTATGCTATTTTTCAGATTCATAAATTACAGAACTACAACATATGACTTTTTTTTGATTAAGAAATTATTCAAGCAAGAGTTTTTGAGCTTGTAGAGGTAGCCAGTTACACATAAAGGAAAGCAGAAAAGCAATCCAAAACCTAATCTGGGTCTGGAGAATGACCTGACCATAGGCCTTTTCTATTGCTCTAAATTTCCTATAACAATGTATGTATTTAAGTAAGATATGTTTAATCATCTTACTATATTATTTCCCCTCTGGGTATGTGATAGGAGACTAAAGCAGGTCATAATTATCCCTTGTATTGCTTGGCAAGCTAACAGTCAACGTGACTGGCGATCTGGAAGGTAGTCTTTAGTGTGCTCCAGCCACAGTTTTGAAATTGCTGACATTTCTGATACAGCAAGCTCAACATAGAGGAACTTCTTGAAATTACCACATCACCTACTTCTATTTATCTATACTTTCCAGCTCTGTGACCTTCAAAGGACATACGATCATTTGCGTGTAATTTGTCCTTACTATTCCATTGTTCTATAGGCCTTGGCAGGTTACCCAGGGAGATTTATGGACAGCTAGCTTCATGGGATGCACAGGCTGTTCAACGGAAAAAAAAAAAAAAAAACCCAACAAAAACACCAACCCAAAAACCCCCACCACCAAAAAACACCCCACAGTTTTTTGCCTTTTGAACAGGGTTCCCTCCCCCAAATAAGTGGAATTTCTGAAGCTCCAAACCTGCATCATGAAGGATGAAGCAATCACAAGGCAAGCTCAGGGTGGTGGTTGAATAATAAATATAAATTAGGCTACTACAGCAGGCCATGAGAATAAGGGAATGAAAAAAATTATTTCATATGGTATTTACTTATTCATGTAGAATAGTAAAAAAACATTTCAGAGTCCTCTAGGCGTTATGTTGCAAAGGCACCTCGTACTAGGAAGCTGTTGCAATGTCTGAATGCTTAGAAAGATGTATAAGCTGCAGTCAGGAGAAAACACCATGCCAGTCGTTTTCAAAAGGGTCTTTCCATAAATTACTTTATTTCTCATTAAATGAGCACAGAGTCATTACCATATTAATAACAGATATGTTTATTATTACATATCCATCAGTGCGGCTTTCAATACCACTTGAAACATGCAAATCGTCCTAAGGACGAATCAGTTTTCCAGTGCTTCTTATTTAATACACAACTGCAAAGCCATTATAAATTACTGAGGAGGTATTTGGTTAAGAAATAAAATAAAATAAAACCATACTGCCCATACCATGAATGTATTCCTGCTACAAAGCAAGAGTCTGACAGCATTTACTGAAATTCCTGAATTACCTGGAGCTTTTGTGTTATATGCTTGCTTTTTTTTTTTTTTGCATTGCCTACACATCTCTTGGCTTATGAACCAGAATCAGTCTTTCTTTGTAAGAGGAATTCTCATTCAAAGATTGTACTTAATTTAGAAAATGCATCTAGCATCTACAATACTTCAACCAATTAAAATTCAGTAAAAACCACTGATATGCAATAGTTTTTTAGAGGTTTCCTTTGTTTAGTTCTAGATTTCTACATTTATTGACATGGCAATAATACAATTATCTCAAATTAAGGCACTAAAAGGACAATGTAAAACCCAGTAAAAGTGTTCTAAGAATAATTTACAGTTCAAACAGTGCATATATTTCTTAAATGTTTGTTAACTTAAGGTACGTTATCACTTAAAATTGTAAGGCAATACATTATACAGTTATAGAAATGATGTACCCCAAAATATGCTTCCAAACTCGGTGGTTCTTTTTACTGTTAGTTTCTAATGCCTCTAATAGTAAAATAACTCAGTATGGCTTGGCAAAAATGCATAGATTAAAGGCAATTAACTTGTTTCCCCCCTTTACAAACCTGCTGAATCAGTATTTTGTAAAGCATAATGTGAAATACTTAACACTTTGATCCATTCCATAGTGGGGTGGTTAGCATTAAGGCTGTTAAGAACTCTGCAGTGAAGGCACTGAAGTTCAAGTGATAAGGCTTCATTTTTAAGCTAGTTCTGCAGTCTTCAAGAGCACAACTTTGAGTCTTGAAAGCAATTGCAGTCCTTCTCATTGAGAAACCTTCCTCCTCTACTCCGTTTCGTATGCTCATCTTGACATAAATATCCCCTTCACAGGGTAAACAGTCCTTTTCTTTCACTGATACGAAGAAAGTTGGCTGCATTTCATTGTGATTGACAGGCTTTTTTTTTAAAATCCAAAAAGGCAGCACCTTTTTTTATACACCTAGCTAAGCTTTATTTGCTTTAACTTGCATTACATAGTAATAATTAATCTAATCTACCTTTAGGCAAACCCGCAATTAAACACCCTCAGCGTGCTTTTGTGCCAAAGCAAGGAGGAGACAGTAATAGCAATCTTAACCCTGAAGCCTGTGATAGTTACGTTGAAAGGAACAACAGCCCGTCTGCACTGCTCTGTGTGGTTAAAAAAAGCCCTGTTTCTCAGATCGCATCCCATGAGATTCCATTAAGCACTGTACATGTGGTTAGCTGGAACAAAGAAGAAAACAGACAATTAATAACAAATATAAAAATTAGCTTCGTAACACTAGTGCATGTTTGCCAAGAGCTTCAGTGAAGGAAATACTTTATTTTACATTAACAAAATATTTTTTCAATTGACATGGTACAATACTAAGATCATACCTACACAATTGTCCACAAACTGTTCTTAATTTCA
The DNA here is from genome assembly GCF_018139145.2 of Gymnogyps californianus. Taxonomy (NCBI): domain Eukaryota; kingdom Metazoa; phylum Chordata; class Aves; order Accipitriformes; family Cathartidae; genus Gymnogyps; species Gymnogyps californianus. The sequence goes on along the minus strand of NC_059472.1, from coordinate 52,356,395 downwards.
AACATTAAGTGAACACAGAGATCAGACAGATAATAATATTACTGCAGCTTTACAAGTAAACAATTAAGAGTAAACAATCATGAGTGTATTCATGGCAAATGCAAGGTGACCCTCTTTCACTTGCAGGACAAGAAAAGTCTCGCTATAGGGCTAAGAGCGTGCATATGCAGTTGCCAGAGCTCATCTGAGGCACAGGAGTTTTGGTTGGTTGGGGTTTTTTTTTTAAACATGCATTAACTTGATCAGGTGCCCAAGTCCAAATATATTAAAACAAAATGCCTCAACTCTGCTGATTCAATGTGTATAAATTAGCATACTATCAACTATGAAATGTAGTTTCAGATCTAGAAGCAGTACTGCAAATGCTAGCAAGTTCATCATGAAGTTCTGATTCATTTTTACTAGTGATAAGTTACTAAAATGAGGAACAGAACTTAAGATGAACTTATACGTGAAGCTCCTTTTAATGGGTCTGATACACCTCTCCATGAAGTCAATGAAGTGCTGCCTACCAACTCCAAAGAAAGGTGGATCAGACCCTAAATGAAATGTACTAAAATGTCTTAAAGCATGTGTTATAGTCTGTATCCGTTTGACAAAATAGTTAATGCCTGCTTACATGGTAGGACTCCATCACTGAGATCAAGTTCTGCTATACTGATTGACAAAGAGAAGAATTTTCATACACTTAGTAAAAGCTAAACACGTATATCCCATAAAAATCATCACTGCTTCTCTTACTCCCACATCTAGGTGAAGAGGTCAGGATGAGAACTGCAAGGTGCAGTGTCTTGAGTTCAGAGAAACTGATATAACAATTTGCTGCCTCCTGAAAGAAAAAGGGCACACTGTTCCTCCACTTTATCACCTTCCTGACCCCAGGGGAGCACCCTCCTACTTACCTGTCCTCAGCTTTGGCAACCACTGCACTTCTCAGCGGGCTGATTCCACTCAGTCGCTCAGCAAAATAAGTCTACATTTTTTTGACAGTCAAGAACCTGAACTGTGGACCTTCATGGAACGGTCCAAAGTGGATCATTTCAAGCACTTACCCAGGATCCAATGACAGAAGAGCAGGGAAGAAAGACAGAGAGGGAAAATCCTCCCCCTTAAGTAGCAACAGGCTGTCAGATTAGCTCAGCTACTGTGCAATCACCAGTTAAGTGTTCAGTATGTAAGATCCATTGTAAATTTATTTAATAGTCTAAATTTAAACATCTGGTACATCAGAAGTGAATTTTCCTAAAATAAATCCAATGCATCTTCTTTCTAAACATATAGGATGGAATACGTAGTGGTATTAGGGCACAGGCTGGCCATGCTACATCACAGCAGTAATTGTCTAGTTCATAGACACAACTAACATCAAATTTGTCTGAGAAAGTCACAAAAACGTCCACAGTAGAATAGCTTGAAAGAGAAGTTCCTATTTGACCTTTTTCTAATGCTTATTTGCTCAGTGTAACTCTGAATCTTTTCATTATTCGTTTGCATTGCTCTGCAGGTGCCCCACAAACCCCACTACACTCCAGTCAACCCAGTAGCAGCTGTCTGATGGGGACGGAGCGCACCACAAAGCCACCCAAGCAGCTCCTCAAGCATCAGCGAGGTGCAGGGGCTCCCCACCTGCCTCCTGCACACGTCTCCATGCAGCATGACAGGCGGCAGCATGCACATACCTAGCACTCCTGCTGGTCAAGTATTGTGCCTCTCTAAATGGCTTATGCTCAATATGCTTCTTCCTCCATACTCAGTCCCTTCAATATGCAGCATTAAAACACAGTTTGCTGTAAATTAATCATATGTTCTAAGAAGCTACGTCAGTATTAAACATCATTAAGAAGCAAGATTTCTAAGGTCAACTATCAATTATGTCATCAAACTCACTGACGGATTTGGGCTCAGTCTGGAAGAGTAATATATCTGTTTGATTCACATCACAGTCTGTTAGAAAAATTCAAGTTAAAGAGATAAGAAACCACGCAGGTATTAACTTCTGAATTGCCAGAGAACTTAAGAGCTTTATTTCTTCCCGAGAACCTGGAGGATCCCATTGGGCGATGGAGAAAGGTGTGAACTGAGGCTGTACACTAGGGCAGATTGAGAAAATGCAAGGCTGCAGTATTCTGAACAGCTAATCTGACCTGATACTTCACTAGTGCAAGAAGACCACCTTCACCCTTCCTCCTTCCATTCTTGAGACCAGTCTGGTACTTTCTGGACTCTTTCATGAACCATTGCAACTTCCTAACCCAACAGAAAACCACATGCTTTTCTTCTGTGGGGTTAGGGTTGGGGTTTATTTGTTGTTATGCTTTGGGTTTTGGGGGTTTTTTTTAGTGAAAACATTCCTGGATTAATTGTCTACTGGAAAATAGATCAGTTTACTATGGTAATCTGTGAAGCATGAGCTGACACAAGATAAAGCGCAGGAACGTGCAGCTCTCCTCCTTCTGGTGCTGGTAAGCTATTAGGCTCATTGTATCTCTAGGACCTTAAAAAAAGAGCTTTAAAGATGGTGTTTCTCATTTTTTAGAAAAAGTTCCCATTCACTACTTGGTGTATTTCTATGCTTCTCTAACACTCTCACACGACAAATGCCAATAGGATTAATAACAGAAATTGTCTGAGTAACTGATCTCCCCAAACAGATCCATTCCTTTAAGACCTACTGTAAATTTTCAGATATGTAAATCTGTTCATTCTATAAGAGATTAGCTGCAAACTTGTTCTTGCTAAAGGCAACCCCAAACCAGCATTTCCATTAAGACAGAGTGAAAAAGAATCAATGATTTGATTTAAGAAAATGGATTTGCTCCCATAAAAGAGTATGGGTGAAAGCTTCTGTGCTTTTCCAATTAGCTCTAAAATGCCTGGAAAAAAGTTAAGATCTTGAAATGAAAAACCTGAGAAATCACATGGTTATGCTGCAAAAAAAATCTATTGAAAAGCTAACAGCTATGAGACATCTGAATACCAGAGCTGTTTTGCCTGTAGTAGCTTTTTAACCTCCCCCGCTTTTTTTGTTAATTCTGTGTGTGCGCACACATGCAAATTCCCCCTTCACACCCTAGCATGAGGTATAGTACCGTAACTGCAGTATAACTCATCTGAAGACCATCCCAAAAACTGGAAACAAACATTGCAACAGAACTTAAAAAAAATCTGATTATTACAGTTACCAGAGGACCTCACAAGGACAAATGGAAAGGAAAGCATACTCAGAATACAACTCAAACAGTCTTTTGGAAAAGAAAAGAAGGTCCACAACTGTAAATATCTAAATGTGAAATAAAGAAGTATGCACTATCTTTACAAAGTGAACTCTACGTAGGTAAGGTTTGGCAGGAGGGGAGGGAAGAATCTGTATACTCAATAACAGAGGATGATTTCTAGAATGTACAGTCAGGACTATGACCTTCCAAGTGTTGTTTTATATTATTCCAATTAATACAGCTTAAAGATGCATGGAAATGGTGTATTAAAATAATTCTTTCCAACCTCATCGGCTGGTTGGTTGGTTGGTTTTGGGGGAGTTGGTTGTTTTGTTGGTTTTTTTACTGTCCAAGAATGCTATCTCATCAAAAGATTCTCAGTTAATTTGACATCTTTTTCAGTAAGCAATGTTGACTAGCATTATTTCAGTGTGACATTTTAAAAACTCTTTTAAAACTGTATTAATGAATTTTACATTATCAGTTCTGGGGTTTTTTTCCAGAATTTATTGTGGGATGACCATTCAGTAGTGTGATGGATGCACTTGACCCCCCCTTACTTTTACAGATCCTTTAAGGATCCTAAATCACTCATCCACGACAAGTATCAAAATCATTCCACCTCATCCTTTTACATATCAACATGTTATGCTTTTTCTTTCAGTCTTAGGTGGTCCAAGACTCACTGAAAAATCTTATTAATCAGTAACAGAGCTCTTTAACGAGTTCTAAGTACTTCTATTATCTGCCTGCTTAAAAGGTCTGCCTTTAGTAACTCGTTTCTAGAATCCTGATTATTGTTGAAATAAATGTATCATATGATACATAAAAGCACTTATATTTTTCTCAACCACAGAACAGGAGTACTTCTTCAACAGTCCTATTGTAAATAAAGATGATGTTAAACAACAGCTATTAATGATGCATATTTTAAAATCAGCAGGTGTAATTTATATCCAAAAGTCTTAAAAGATGTGGCTAAAGCCTATGGAGGGGTCTTAACATTTTTCAGTAAATGTTGGAAAATTGAGGACTGAAGGAAAAATAAGTTTGGAAACACTGTGAAGCTTTATAAAAGCTTTTAGCAGTTGGGAGAAATGGACATTTTGTAGACAAGACAAACAGTTTAACAAGAATCTGTTGTACACACCACCTAAGTACATAACAAACATGACTGAAACCCCCTGAAATTAGCAATTAACGATTTGTCTTTATTTGGTACAATACTGAAGATGCTACTATTTAGTAAGCAAACTTACTCAGGTTTATCACTGTGTGCTTTTCCACTGCACTCACCCTTGTTTTCAACAGATTTTTACAGTGAAGACTGTAAGGAAAAACTGCCCACTTCCCAGGAAATCTCCCCACAAATCAGAAGTGTTTCTGTGTTTCACAACTTTGGCTTAAGCATCAGCTTAAACATCAGAAAAATGTAAACTCGCATCATGATTCAGTTAAGTTCCTGCCCTTTGAACTGTAACTGGCAAACTGAGACTTTGTTCAGTGTTTGCGAATACGGCTTCTCCCTCAAATACTCTAGCACAGCTACACGTTCTTAACTGCTGGTCACAGATTTCTTTTTATGTCCTTCTCCTCGTGCTGTTGCACTGATTATTATCTCTAACACAATACTGCCCGCAACATCACTGTTTTTTATATTGACAGCTTTGTATTTGAGGCCTAAAGTAATTTTCCTGGATGAGATTATCTTGAGGACATTCACTGAATATGTCAGTATCTCAAAACTATGATCACTTATGTTTTAGTGTTAATTATGGGGACAAGAAAATCAGCACCCTGTGTATCTTTCAGATTTTTTTCCCTACTCTCCTCTGCAGGAGGATGTTTCATGATATAGATACCCAGTGTCTCTGGGTGATCATGAACAGAGATACCCAGTGTCTCTTTACATGCAAAAGTTTGCTTTTATTGCGCTTCATGCAAGGAATGTTTGCAGGACATTTATTTTGGTAGCCCTGCCAATCTAGGAAGACTCTTTCCCTCCTGAGACACTAGTTTCCACTTCATACTGTCAACTCAATTGGTTATTTTGGGAGAAAGGAACACGCATACTGTATGAGGAAGCTAATGCAGGTTAAAAATCAGCTTACAGTAACCTAGCATTAAAAAAGTGTATTTTAAATCTTGTCCTGGTTAATGCATAGGGTCACAAACAGCTTACAAAAACAACTGCTGGGATAGGAGAAGACAAGGAATGAGTAAGCAGGGAGAAAGAATGGAATTAATACTTGAGCTGCCTCACACCAAAAGAAATGGCATAACAACAGACTGAGAATCTCAAAGTTTCTCATTTTACCCCATTTGCAGAAGACTTCTAGCTTATGCAAGCTCTACGAGTCAATCCATGAATGACTATGTGGATCATCCTTGCAGTTACATGCCATTGCTGATATATCTACTGAGCCTTGCCTTTAAACAGGAAAAAATGCAACTAGCTCTCTCACATGCATTGGCAGGCCAGGCACTGCCATCTCTACGGTATCTTTCCAAATCTGAAGAACCAATAAATTTACCACAACAGCAGGAGAATTCTGCCTGTTCCTTCCTTCAGGATTTGAGCAGAGATTTAGATCAGCAGTTCAACAGTCATAACTATGGAATTATTTTGCAATTTCACATTAAATAGGATTTATAACCAGAGATTTTTTTAGTTAAAAAGATCCGTAGCTTTTGGAGTTTATTTCTCACCTAGTTTTTCCAGAAGTATTTTTAACAACTTTTCGGAATGACTGATTTGCTGAGGATCTTGTAGACATAGTTCTAGGAGAAGCACGAACAAAAGTAGATGGTGGTGTCTTAGGGATCTTCTTTACTAAATGAGTCACCCACTTCTTCTGTTCATCTTGACAGGATGCCAATAACAGCATATCTCTTGCTGAAGTTACATCGTAACTCACTATAAGTAAAAGGAAGATGATGATTCAGTGAAAACTAGGACTCGTTATCAAAATAAGAATTATGACATACCAGGTGTGCCACTGGAAAGAACAATGGCACCTATATACATACTTGTATTGGACTTACTTATTTTTGGAAGACAACAAACAGCAGGGGAAATTATGAATATAGTTTCTTTCAATATTTGTTGCTCTGCATTAAGATTCTTGAGTCTAACATTAATATTCAAGAAATGAGAAAACTTACACTAATTGCAGTCTTAATAAGCTGGAAAGTTGTGTGGGTGCCTTGACTGAGTTCCAGAGTACATATCCCAAATGCTCCACTTCACAGGAGCACAGAGAGGAAACTTTTACTCCAATCCATGAAGTGGCTGAAGAACCACTCTTGAAGATCTTAGCACAGCTTGGTGATGCGGCCACTGCACTGTCCCTAACGTGGGCCATGTATAAGTACAGAGAGAATGGTCTGGGAACCAAGGAGCTGCCCAGTACTTGGGCACAAACCTCTACAGACCCTTGTGCTCTCAGGGCCCTCAGCAGAGCCACATCAGTTACACCACCAAAGGCCTCCCTACAGAAGTTTGCCACAGCTGCCTGTTCATAAGCAGTGTTAGCAGTCTATTATTTTAATAGCACCTTTCACATCTAAAATCAAAAGTAAAGAGTAGAAAACCTTTAAACTAAAGAGCTTTTATTTGCCTCCAATAGTTCAGCAGGTCTAGCTAAACCATGCAGAGAATACATAATGCAAAAAACCCATGAGTATACCTTTGCATGGTGCAATTAATTCCTCCTTTTTATCCAAGTGGTCTCTATGGCACTTCACATGGCATCTTCGACATTCTAGGGCAGCAGGGGGTTTAAAGACATGCCAAAGAGGTTTGGCACAGGCCTCACAGTTGGCTGGAAAGTGGTATAACGTTGGAATAAATTCATGGCCTTTGTGATTTAGAAAATTTGTCTTCTCTGCCGGCTGTACTGGTTCTACCTCCAAATCCTTCCTGCATTCCCCCTCATTAGCATAGAGAATCTGAAAAAGAATACTGCTGTGTTATTGTTGAAGCACTATGCATTTTTATACACTTTTCAAAGAAGCCGCCAAACTTTTTCAAGAGAGTTAAACAGAAATGAGAATACACTTCTTCTTACCTGGAATATTTTAGGAATTTCTTCAGTTTCAGCTCTATATACATCTCCTTGAGTTACAGGCCGGACATGAACAGCTTACTAGATTAGAAGAAACATGAATCAGAAAATGCTGAAAGGCTACGTATGTTTTTAAAACAGTTATCAAAGTGATTTGAAGTTCTTCTAAATCTTGTTTATGCAAGGAATACGATATACTTCAAGGCTTCAATATGATTTTAGGAATTAATTCATAAACCATATAGATCTTGTCTGCCCAAGTAACACCTAAACATTTCATAGCATGGAAAGAAGGTTATCTTACAATGGAATCAAGATCCATCATGGCAAATTTACCTGTGAAAAAAGCTTTCAAATTCTTCCTTTGAACACTGGGAAGTCTAACTGATTATTGCTAGAAAAGCTTATTGATAACCCTGGATGGAAGTAACCATATGAAGTATAGTACTACTCACTAATTTTTTTACTAAAGCGTGTTATCAGTTGATAAACAATCAACGCCAGAACATCACAAAAGGCAATCTGGAGCACCAGCTGTTGAAAATGCTATTAAAATTGGAACAAACATCATCTTATACTAGGTTAAGACTGTAAGTCTGTCTATCCCAACATCCTGTTTTCAACAGTTGCCGTAACAGATGTTTATGAAAAGAGAGTAAGAAACAGCTCAAAGAGAAAATAACTCTTTTCCTGGTCACAAGCAATTGGCAGCTTAAGCACTTCCTGAGTTTCAGATTCCTTCCAGACCACTGTATTTGTTAGTCACTGATAGACCTATTCATGAATTTTAAAACCTTTTTTCAATTACTACTCTATAAGGTCCCATAATGTCCATCAGCTGTTCAAACATCACACTCAGTCATGTATCAGCGATGGGCTTCAGTGACATTTGACACAATTTTCCTCATGTATAACCAATGTAAAGGGATCACATTCATTTATTTTGTCACTCTGAACAGAAACCATCTGGAAAAGTTAGAAATGCTTTGGGCTTGATCAACACTGATCCTTTCTCAGACAGCAAGAAAAAGGTACGAAACAAGGGGATGAGACCTAAAATCAGACAGCCAGTTCCCTAACTATCCCACAAGTATCGTGTCCTGCTTTAGAACGCAGCTGTTGAAGCAACTGGAAAAACCAGTCATTACACTGAATCATAATAAGAGATAGCATAATATGTAGGTTCCACTGTCTCTGACCCTTAACTGTCGTAACAAGATGAGACTCTTCATTTCTGTAAATTCAGACTGGTGACTACAGACAGTGCCACACTATTGTGTATTTAACTTTTTCTCTAACTTTTAGCAATAGTAGGACAAAGAAAAAGTTAACAGCACCCTGAAATACAGATAAACAGACATTTTCCAACTAGTATGGGAAATTAAAAATTATTTATGGAATTTTGATTCCAAGCTTCTAGATTTGTTATCAGTTATCTCACACACAATGCTCTTTTGCCAATTTGTATCCAAAACTAACAGTAACTTTACTTACTCTATATCTAGTACCATGGATGGATTAGATTGGTCCTTGTCCTTTTCATCATTGTAGAACAGTATCTTTTTACTGCTCACCACAACATACTGGGGAAAGAAAGGGTAAAACCAAGTTAAAATTGCATTTTAAAAAGCAACAATTATCCTACTGTTCTCCCATATGCACATAAAAAGCCTGAGTAAATTAAGGTTTTTAAACTAATATCAGGAGATATTTAAATCACCATGCAGGCAGCTATACTACTGACAGCTGTGCAATGCTACAGCTGCAGTGACTGTATATTGTCACTGGAGCATCCTAAAATGCTTGTGATGACTCCGGAAGTCTATCTGTACAGAAACTCACAAATTTCAGTTGCTACTGGTGTGTTTCTAGGAAAATTACTGTATCACTGAGAAATTCCTGGAGTGCAGAACCTATCACTTACTGATAAAGTTGTAAAACAACTACTCTAGTTCTAGAGGCCTGCAGGACTCACTGGTACTTCGCCCCAAACTACTGGTAGGCTAAAAGATTCTCACAGCTCCAGCTAACTATTTCCTACACTTTCAATTTAATGGACTGGTAAAATAAAGAGCCAAAATGAATCAGCAGAAACAGAGGTCTGGTATACATTCCAAATCTAGGAATACACTGAGACAGGAAGGGAAAGGTTTGCAGAGGAGAAAAGAAATGGACATTCTTTTGCTACGTGTCACTTTAAAGGTCAAACCACACAGTTTTTTCCAGAGTGGTAAAGATGTTAAAGAACAGAAACATTTGGTAATGTGTTGATTAGTTTTTTCCTCAAGTGTTTTAAAAGTTCTTGCTCAAAATCTGCATATTAATATACTATACCTATCCCATGCCACTGAAAAAGCAGAGTACTCCAGAATGCATGGGATTCTGGGGAATAACCAAGAGCTACTGGGAAGGCACTGTGAGTTTTAGAGCAGGAGTGGACTGCAGGCCCCATTTCCAAAAGAATTCCTAAATGCTGAGTATGCCTCCAGTGTCTGCCCTGCCCCCCACCCCAAAAAGCCCAAGGATTTTGTCCTCAACCTGAAGTACACAGACACCCTTCCAGTGCTGCTCACAATCACACAGAATTATAAACATTTTTTCATATGACAGGAAAAACAAAGCAAGCTGCTCAGAAAAAAAGTTTTGTAACCCACAGGCCCATTAAGATTAAACAACTCTAACCTAAGCACTTCCCAGTGAGTTCAAGCCTGTAGAATTCGCTGCCTGTTGCTCTTCACTGGGAGCTGCCAGTCCAATGTCTTTGCTAAAACTGTCCGTAAGAATAAGCTCAGTGACAACTGTGGCAGTTCCCTCCCCTGCAGTTTCAAATGTTTTAGAAACAACGTATTAAAAGGTATGAGGTACTAAAGAGGATTAAAAAGAGGTAGGTTGACTGCTCTGTCTATATTGAGCTCCAGATTCAGGTATAGTATGACCCAGAAGCAGGTGAAAGGACAGAAAAGCAAGAGAGTGAGTACATGAACAGTTCCTCTTGAATTCCAGTTACTGGTAGGTAACTGAATGGGCTTCTGCATGATGCAGATACTGACAATTTAAGTAAATGGTGTTTACTCCTCCTACAAGAGGAGGTTGAACCTCCTTATTACACAGGACTTTTAAGTCTGACCTCAAAACCTGAATATGAAAGTTACCTTAACGAGTTTATAGAATAATGTTTTAAAAATGTTTTGTGCAAGCTGCGTGCTACTGTTGTACATCTCAATTACTGAAATGCATCTAAAAAAGCCACAAAGGGGGGTTTTCTCCCTGACTAAAAGGGCTTTCAGCCCCTCAGTCAGGATTAATAGAAAGCCTGATCAACTTGAACAGGTACTAAGTTGTAATGGTGTGAGCCTCTTGTGATTTTCCCCACTGAAGAAAAAGAGTCTGTGCTTGAATTCCTTTGATCTACTTCAACAGAAAGCTAATGCCTTCTCTGTCTTTGAAGTATGCACCTCTGTCTTTCACAGACAAGAGCAAGGCCTGAAGATGATGACTACTATAACAAATGCAAATTCTGACTGCAATAGAATTCAGTTATCACACTGTATACAAGTCTTGGTGAAAGAACAATTTAACCTCACAAAAGAAAAGTTACATACAACAGCCTCACTATCCTGTTGTGAACATACAAAAAAATCTTCTGACAGTAGTTCTGTTCTACAGTGGTTTTTGAAGCATATTTTATCATCTCCAGTTGGGATGAAATGAAGTTCCAGATAAAAATATGGCTAAGCCATTTTAGTGTTAGCTTGAGGTAGAACTCAAGTGTTTATTCTCAAATGAGTTTTCCACACTCACCCCTTTCTAACTTAAGCTAAATGACTTGGAGGGCATGGGGCAAAAACATCAGTGCTACTGACATCTGAGTCAGCAATGCAGCAGCTCAAGTTATAACAACTCAGGCATCAATCCAATTGCACTGCTAATGCAATTTTCCTTTCCCTTTAAGTTAAGCTGGGCATGCCTATATTTGAGGTTGCCTAACTCCCACCAACCCCGAAACTGAAAGCGCAGGAGAATTTGGAACAGAAGCACCTGAGGAGGCTGACTACAAACCAGCTTGTTTCAGACGCAGGACAGTTCAGCCAACAGAATACATGTGTAAGTCAACATGGCCCCTCACTGCTGTGTCTCACTGGTTTGAGCCTCAGATAGTTTACGGAATCTTACCAGCATGATTCATTTTATGACAGAGGCATCCATCTGTAGCTCAAATTCCTTCAAAGTGCAAGAACTATTATTCAAACTAGGAAAGTATGAATGGAGTAACTGCCTAAAACATCTTGAGGGAACTAAGTATACCTATACTGGGCATGCCTGAAGAAGCTCAGATAGAGTCTTTCACTGGAGAAGCTGCATTTATCAGAAGTTTAAAATTTTAATCATCAGAGGATGCAAGAATAATCCCCATGCAAGAATAATCCCCATTTTGAGAAGACAACCAGAAAAGGCTGCTGGACGTATTCTGGCAGGAAAATGATGCAGCATTTTAGATAATCCAGAGCAGAATAAAGCTACATGACTTGTGCCTAGGCACAGTCACTTCCATTCATGGACACTGCCAAAGTCTGACAGCAACCTGGAGAATCAGTTCTGGAACAACAGAAGTCAAGCAGCCTTAGCCATCAAACAGAACAAGTCGTGGAATAGATGTACAAATAGGTGTGTCTCGTGAGACACCTGAAGAACATTCAAACACTATCGGCGTTTGACTCAAATATGGCACCAAGAACATTCTTGACCTTGCCCTGTAGACTTCCTGCAGTTCTGCTAACAGGGAGACAAAGTGAAATGCAAAGAGACCAGAAACCAACTGAAAAGCATTTGAGGTATCTGTAGCAAACCCCAGGTTCCAAACTGTGGTAAGCAAGCATTTTCAATATGGCACTTGTTCGCATTGCCTCTCATCTGAGGGTCTGGGAGAATACTCTAAGCAGCCATTAGTTGAAATAGGGCAGAGCTTAACACTCGCTCTCTGCAAGCTAGAATAGGTGGCAATTTTAACTTGCAGACACATCACCAAGAAGGTCTGATACTGATGTAAAAATAGGCAGATCTGGAACTCAAAACACTTCAATTGTATAAAGAAGGTCACGTTAGCCAACTGAAAAACGGACTACTTCAAAGAAGCAGTTCAGCAGCTAAAGGCCCAATACAAACACTTCAGTGCTTCTTTGACAGGAATTAAATCCTTCTTCAAATTTTGTAGGAACCACTTCTAACACTTGTAGAATGTGAACATAAACAGGAGCATCTGAGAAAGACCTTTCAGCAGGAATCAGAAAGTTATGTTGAAAAGTGTCATGAATAAACTGAATAATTTCCAATATTGGTCTTTGAATATAAGTAAGGAAGATGCAGGGAAATAAAATATTTCATACAAATTGCTTACAAAATTTACAAAATTCTAGTGACCATGTTCACTTTTGCAATTTGTTATACTAAAGGATGTTCAAAGAAGGGAGCTGGAAAGCCAGAAAACATAATGAGAAACTGGTTCTAAGCTTCTAGGCATCTCAATTTGAACATCTGAAGTTTCAAAGAACCAGATCATAATCTCTGCAGAGGCAAAACAATACTGCTTTGTTTAGAGTGGAAATTCCAGCACAGAGGTCCAGTTTCTGAGAGTAAACCAGTTCTTTTCAAGAAAGACTGATAATTTTAAAACTAAGGGAGATGGAAATGTCCTTGGAAATCATGCGTGACAATTTATAGTGTGATGCACTCTTCCATGGCCTTCAGAACATTCAGGTGTGGTATTCCCTACTCTCTGCTGTCAAGTTGCACAAAGAGCTTATTTTTCAGTAACAGAATTCTAAAGCAGCTTACTCAAAGGAGAAATGGGATTTTTAATGGTTCCAAGATGCCCATTGTAAAGCATTTCCTCACCCACCTGTTGTAAATTTGCACAATATTATTACTCGAGATTTCATACTGAACTTGAATTTTCTTGTTGTTTTTTTTTCTTCAATAAAGTAATGTATACACACTAAATTACTCTAAATATTTTGTTTGTTTCTTAAATGTGAGCTGTAAAACCAATTCACCATATGCCTAAAAAACTTTGCAAGGGAGTTGAGGAAGAAAAAAAATCCATTTGTACCTGTTTCTTCCAGCCATGCCGCTTTATATTTCCTTTGTTTGGTATTGAAAGCCAACCTTCAAGTCTCGATTCTGGTTTAAAAAAAATGCATATTAAATAATTTTATGTATTTATAATAATAAAGCATAATAGCACAAAAACAAACTATTACTAGAAAGGAAGATGTACTACATGCAGTAATAGGCAATTACCTATTCAGCAAAGCAGAATAAAAAGCACAGCTAAATAAAATGAAGATATAAGCATTTACTTCATGCTTCATCACAAGCTAACATTTGATTATACAGTTACTGCAAAATAAAGTGAAGCTGTTTTCCTTGATGCCAACATCTAACACTGTATGTAAATAGTTTGCAAAGAGCCAGGCAGGAAAGACTTTGCTTTGAAAATGTGTTACAGCTTAAACGGAGGATAATTAAGAGATTTGCAGTATAAACATAATTCAACATTCAGAGGGACTATATGAAAATACTCAGCAGGAAGATGCAGCAAGTAAAACAAACCAGATCCATATTTTCCAAGGGAAACAAAAAAAGGAGAGCGCACAAGAGCAAGCAAAGCTACACGGGTGTCCATTACTCACAGAAGATAAGCATAGGAGATAAATAAATAAGGAATGCAGGAAGAATCAACTAGATATAAAGAATAAGAGACAAGCATTTTATTCAAATTTTCAGTAGACAATTTTCCAGAGAGTAATGTAATAATGTATTTTCCTACGACGAAACTACTGAAATAATTTAACAATACACAAAGAAGCGTCACAAGAAAATTAGCATTCTGCCTAATGTGAATCATAGATTTAAAAAACCCCTCCAGCTAACTGATACTGTGTTTTGATAGATATTTTTTAAATTATGAAGCCAAGTAATAGCAGTGAGAAGCTATCAGGATTCTATTAATCTGAAATGACACGGTAAAAAGTCTCACAATTTTGTAAATGTGAGAATGAAGTAATCAAAATTTCACTCCATAATTATAAATTTATTTCACAATTGAGAAAAATTTTGTAAAATTTTTCAACGGTCATAAAAATGTGATTTGTAAAAAAAGTGTCAGAGTACAGAAATATAGCCGATAGCTAATGTATGCATTCTTTACAATAAACTTCACTGGCAGCACTGAAAACTTCAAAAACATTAACTTAAAATTTGCTGAAACATTCTCCACAAATATTTATATAAGAAGGAGCTACTGGTCCCTTTTATCCTTCAGGGATAACTCTATGTGAGGTGTATCCCAGCAAGCTCTGGAAATACATCCAAATGTATAAAAGATATTGTCCATACGCTTTGTTATGTAAAATTACAATGAGACTGACAGCCTAGCCTTGTACAAGGCATTAAAATTAGGCATAAAAAAACCCTTCCTGCATTAGCCTTACAGCATACAATATTTAGAATTGGACTACACTTAAAAATACAGAATCATTTCCTAACATTTCTCCACACAGAATAACTTCAAAATACTGGGGGACCACTGAATTACTGAAATTCTAATTGGAAGAAAGGCATGTTAGCAGAACTCATTCCAGTAAGAAACCTTCCTGGAAAAATGAAGGAAATTTGTATTTCCCTGCCTCTCATATCTGCATAAGAATTGTGAGGGCTGGGGGTTTCCTTCCCCGGACCACTCCCCAATTCTTGATATTCAGTAGCTTTGGAAAAGGAAACCTATTTCCTTCATGTCTGCAGGCATCACAGATAATGCTTACCCTATGTTGAATACTTTGATTAATTTTTACATCAAGAGAAGATTCTTCCATTTTTAGAAATTTTAGAAATATCCTAAACCTCAAGTCCTCCATTGCAAAATAAAGTGATGAATTGCTAATAAAGAACATAGTATGGACGACTGCGATTCAAAAGGAATATAGTATGGACAACTGTGATTTGAAAGGAATAAGTATGCATCTGGGGAAATTGTGGCATATGAAAATTGGAAAGATCCAATATTGATAAATTTTAAAAGACGCACCAGGTACTATGTTGCTTATAGGGACAGTGTGAGTAGGAGTTTTTCTAAGTTCACTTCTATTTCAACATGTTCGGAAAGACATTTCAAAGGAAGCTGAAAGTGGATGAGCTATTACAAATGAAGCGGTTGACATTCTTTTCTGTCTACTACAAATCTATTTTAGTGAGCGAATTCTGTTTGCATGAGAGATGATTTCTGAGCTGTGAATAACATCTTGCAGTTGAAAATAACAGTTTCTGATTGTACTCCTTTTCAACAAAGCTAACATTCGTCTGGAACCAAATGTACTCTTGAAAGGGTAGATGAGCCCTTTCATTCCAACCTTGCCACAGAGGTTTGTCTCAAGTAATATTTATAGTGCATTTTAATTTCCCTTGACAGAGTTAGCTAGCACAACTGCAAATGCTCATCTGGCCATTTCACAAATATTTGATCCAGAAGAATAATATTTATGAGTGTTCTGATTAAGTAATTAAGAAAATATGGGCTATCTAGACTATGAAAAAGAATCTTCCCTTCCTGTCTTTAAAAATAGGCTCAAAACTATTGCCTGACAACTTCCCTGTATTTTGGAAAGAATCCCAGAATTGATACTTCATATTTCCAATCCAGAAAATCCAAGATAGGCCTCAAAAATATCTAATGGCTAGCTGGACCTGAATAGAATATGAAGAAATAATTCCATGAAGGCTACAGATCTTATAATTATCTCTGAATATATATTAAAATGTGGGTTTGCATTCTAAACATCTTCATGGTTAGTACTCATACTGCCAGGATTCATTGTGATTCAGTATGATAAATGTGAGTTCTAACAGTAAGTCTTCAATAAAATCACACGAGACAACCATGACTGTACTGATTTATGAGACTTTTTGTTGTTTTGGAGCTAAGTAATACAGGCGTCTTCCCGAGCAGTAGAGCATCTCTTTCCAATGTTCAAGAATTCCTACTCCTTAGATTCTTCCATAGTAACCAAAAACTTGGAGATGCTACGTTGCTAATTCTTTCCAGTCCACCCTTCCCATTTGATTCTTTCCTTCCTCAGACTGTCTTACTATAATTTCATGTGGATCTCACCAAGGATTGCTGGCTGGATCTTGCTCTGAGGTTTATTCAGGTGACGGCTACTTGCAGGTATTTCAGAAAGTCGTATCTGTGTACCATGTTCCAAAAAACTTGGCTTAAATGGTCCACGTTTATTATTCCATCCTATCTTTGTGTAAAACATGACTTATAACATACGCTGTAAAATATTATGTGCTGCAGTTAAACCTGTAGGACAGCTCAATTGCTTAAATTATCTTGCCAATCAGATGAAAAGAATTAATTCACAACAGGTTAAGTGCCCTATAACAATTAGGAAAAAAACCCTTAAGTTCCTGATTATGTTTTGTCTTGACAAAGAAGAATTCTGTTTACAATCATGTAACTATTAAGACTTCCTAAGTCCAGCCAGGAGCAACAGGCATTCCAAAGGCATCATTAAAAAGCAAATATTTCAGCTGTTTCAGCAGATACTCTTTTAACATTGGAGACATCAACTGAGACGTGAGCTGCTATCTGAATCAATAATCAGGAGTGAGAGTTACAAAAAATGCCTAGAATTGAATACAAGGAAAACCTTCCTCCAGGTCATGATCTTTCCCATCCGGTGAAGCAAAAGCCTGAGTGTAGCCTGGATTGTCTAAATGAGCCAATCCCTGCCTTGGGAGAGCATAAGTTGCCCTGGGAGCTACCAGAACTTGAGGGGGTATTTAGCTCAACAACAGACAGAAACCACCTCCAAGTGAGATGCAGCTGTAAGGTGTGTTACCACGTGATTTCTCTGTATGTACCTCCAAATAGAGAAAATTTTTCCTTAAATTTTTCTGAGTATTAGGAATTCATTTTAGTATTACCTTGAATGTATTCAAAGAGTAGAAAGCTTTCTGATCCCAAAATTTTACAAGATGCTCTTCCTGTAAATTATGAATTCTACTCTTGTAGCCTCCCTGGTGGCTGGTAACCTAAGCTCCCTGATTAGACAAGACACCACCTCATAGCCTGAACCTCTCTGCCATGCAGGAGGACAGCGGAAAATGCCTGAGAGCCAGGGGTCTCTCTGGAATTCTGCCAACATTACTATCACACCGTTTCGTACCAAGTTTTTTCTCAATTAAACCACAGACTGCCCATCACCAGAATTGAGACTGTGGAATCATTCTTTTATACATGTTTACATTACTTTGTGTTTTCATTTTTTCCCTGGTGATGTTTTTACTGTGACAGGAAACTGAATAAATCATACTATAATTACTTATTTAGTAATTCTACCGTTTATTTGCCTTAAATATTTTTAAGGAATGTCTTTGCCTTAAGAACAGATGCATCAACTAGAGAATCCTATTGACTACTCATCAGATCCACCTCTTAAACAAGATGCTTATTCAAGGTGCTCTGAAGGAATGTCTATGTTTGGGCTATAGAAGTGATGGGAACTTAGCACACAGTTGAAGACAAACAACTTCATACAACTAAATGGTAGCAAATGAACTGCTGTAGTATGCCACCTTCTGTTTTGAAGACTAATTACTTGGTTTGCAGAAAAATAACTACGTGCTGGATAATCTCCTCTTTCTGTGGCATGGGGAAGTTCTACTTTGAAGACTGGCATTTTTTTTCCTCCTTATAATGCTAGTGCACTCCTCTGCCCTCTACTTGGCTCTTTGGCAAATGTCTGAAATCTGACTATACTAATGCCACTTAATCTCTTTTAATTACCTAAATTGCTTCTTATTCAGATCCTGATCAACTCGGAGCGTAACTCAAAAAAAAAGCACCATGTAGGGGTATGATCTAAATCTAGAGAATCCTAATAATATGTATTAGAGGTCCTACCTGTATGACACAGTAACATCAGCAGCACAACTGCAGTAAAAATCAGAGGCATGTGTAGAGAAAAGGGCAAAAAAGAAGACAAGAGAAATGAAAGGCTAGTAAAAAAGAAATAGTTAGAGGGGTCATGAGTATAGAAGACGGAGACCACAAGAACTTCCAGTAATTGTGATGTTCTAATTAACAATGGAAAAGTTACAGCTGACTTGAAAAGATCTTGCCTCAAAATTGAAGTGGCAGGTCATACAGCCAGAAGCCTGACTACACATGTCTCCAGAGGTAAAACTGAAAATAACGTACCTTAATGAGGCAGACAAAGAAAGAGCTTACTCCTACAGTCTGTCCAAGACCTAAGAGACAACAGGGTCATATTGACATACTATTGCCCTTAAGAGAAAACAGGGAAGGTGCCTATGCCCAGATGGAGGCATTGGGTGTTTTCAGTGTAATACACAACAGCCATTATGCTGAAAATGGCTGAGAAGGAAAGTGAGGATGTTCAAAACTACCCTTTGATGTAGAATAAATCTAGTCTGTTTTCTTGTAGAAAAATTTAAGCTCTCAATTTACAGGAGTTCAGAAATTTTCAATTAAAAATTACGAACTACAGCGTTCTTCATTTAGGAGACACTATCAAACATAAGGGTTGATTCCAAATAGTAATTTGAGCGGAGAAAAAAACCACTTTAATAAGTAAAACCCCTCTGATTTCTTTTTTACCCCAGTTAAATGGAATACACTGAGAATTAATATGTAAGAGAAAAACTCCTGAGAAGTACTGACAGTTCAGAAATACCAGAGGAAGTTCCTAGCAGGTGACAGCTAAGAAAAAAAATGTTCCTTCACCAATCCAATAGCTCTAAGAATTCCCAATATTGAGTTTCAATGGAAGTTTGGCCCGGAAGATGTTTTCGAAAGAAGTAAAATAGACATTTACTTCACAAGATGGCAATTGCCCGAGGGTTTTACAGATCAAACTTCAGAGTGCAAAACGCTTCTTGGACAGAATGGAAGTTGTGAAGAAAAGACTGTATCATTACCTGAATGAAAATCTATTCTAGAACAGAATTCATTTAAATATTAACTAAAAATGAAAATCTAAAAATGTACTAGGGGAAGACAGGACACAAAAATAGACACAGAAAGGAGTAGCTACATAAAAACATACACTAAGTCTCATAACCTACCTGAAATTTCAGTCACTCTAAGACCCCTGGAAAAACTCTAGAATGTGGCAATCTGAGCAGCATGAAGTGCATTAACAGGAAAAGAGACATCTAAAATGATTCTTTTTACTTTTATCTGATTACTCATCCACTGAAGTCTTAAAATACCCAAAACAGTATGTTTGAATATATTTTTATACAATAAAAATCAGACCGTAAATCTGTAAGACAAGCATTTATTAAGAATTTCACGATGAATTATAAAAATTACTTAACTATACAAAAAAATAAATCTAGCTCCAACATATGGAAATTGTTAAGCACAGCTTATTACCACTAAACGTTTTTTCCTGTATCTAGAGATACAGAAATGGATCACGTGAAAGTACGAACTGATTACACTTTTCAGACATTGGGGAGGGGGAGGGGGAAATTACTAACCAGTGTAGCAGTGGGTCTCAAAATATAGTGCCTGGAACCAACACTACATGGAAATGGCTAACTACACTGTATTATTGGTTCTTATGTTAATCTGCTAAATGAGAGTACCATACAACCATAAATGCATTATGGAAATTCCTACAATTATTTTTCACATTGGCAATTATTGCCACTTTTCACAAAGGTGCTACATGACTGTGAGTAAGAACA
This sequence comes from Gymnogyps californianus, assembly GCF_018139145.2. Lineage (NCBI taxonomy): Eukaryota > Metazoa > Chordata > Aves > Accipitriformes > Cathartidae > Gymnogyps > Gymnogyps californianus. The sequence continues at coordinate 52,336,336 of NC_059472.1, read as the reverse complement.
GACAAGGTCAAGGCAATTTTGCATTCAAGACAAAATAAAATCATGATGTGGAAGTGCTGGCCCTGTGTTCTATTCACTGGACACTGCACGTTGTATTCACTATATTCGAACAGCAGCAGATGTAAAGATACTCTTTCCACGAAAGTGGATAAAAATTACGCTAATGCCAAGCCATACAGTGGGAAGAGTGATGTGAGAAGAAATTAAGACTTAAATATAAGCAGCTAAGCTATGAAATAAAAACAACAAAAAAAGGAAGTGGAGATGTTATATAGAAAGAGAGACCCAGAAGATTTCAAAAGGTAGTAACTTGTTTGAAACAATATCTTCCAAAACTATGTGTAAACAAAATCAAGTAGTTCAAATATGCTTTTCTCTTACCTGAAAGATTTCCATCTATTTCATCTGGCTGGAGACTAGCAACACTGGTGGAATCCATTCCTTGCTGGAGGTCCAAAATTTTCCTTCGTAGTTGTTCTATGTCACTCTCTTTACTATCCAGCTGCATCTGGAGCTCATTCCTGTATGTAGATTCTTCTGCTAGTTGCTGTATTTATATACACATGCATAGTTACTGTGATACCAAAAATATGGCAGCAAAGTATTCTCAAAACAAACCTCGTTACTTTTTTTTTAATATCTCTAGATACTTTTGATAGCATTAGCATACATTATTATAGTTGAAGTGTTCGTTCAGCCTTTGAAAAAAGTTAAATATCAAAGATCCAGCAATGCATTCAAGTACAAACCAGTCTGATTAATCTATTAAATTACCATTTGTTTTGAAAACGAAACCACCTACCAGTGAAATAAACTGCATAAATAGTATGCTACACAGTATTCAGTTTTTTAGTCCTCATAATGTATCAGTAACTTCCACAGTTAAGAATTTAGACAGGGGAAATGAATGAGAACAAGCACAGCTGCCCACTTGTCAAGTTCTGTGCCTCACTAAAATTCTGTAGCCTAGAACATCTGAAACAGAACTTGTTATTTTTTCAAGTAGACTAGGAGCTATACATTTTCCCTGTGGAGAGAATTCCACAATGTGACAAAAAAATTAAGATTATTTTACCGCTTGCATTTCATTGAGCTCTTTTTGGTATTTCACTACCATCTGATTGAATTTCTCTTTTTCTTGATTAAGCTCTAATTGGAGCTTTCGGTTTTCCTTCTCTTTCTTCCTCAAATCTTGCATGTTAGCTTTCTTTCTGTCTATTTTAAAATCTTTCCGATTCATTATCTCAGCAAGTTTGTTGACAGCCTGTTAAGAAAAAGGAAAACCAGTAAGAAAAATGACATATGCAAGCACGTTTCATACAAAACTTCGAAGTTCCTCTAGTTACAGGATTCAATAAAAAAAAACTTCACCAACATAAATGGCCCTTACTCATGATAGAAGTAATACTGAAAAGTACACAGCATCAAAACTTATTCTTTCAACTGTAAATATCAACACTGCATATTATACATCATGGTTAATATAAACTTAATCTCAAAGGAACTAAGAGTTAGTTGCACAAAAACAACAAACTGCAAATATATCTGATAGGCAAAGTCATTATTGTTATTAAATTGCATAAAAAGTTATACCTGTGTCTTCAGAGTTCTTTCAGTGTTAATGCTCTTCTCATAATGCATTCTAATATTATTGATTTCCTCCTCTTTTTTGATTTTGTATTCTGTTAAAATAATATTCAACTTTGAGGTATTTTAGGACAAGGTAAATATTTCTAAGCTTAATCACTTCTACAATTGCATCATTTTTTTTTCTCCACTTTCCTGTTGTGTCACTTAATGCACAAAATACAGTTTGCAATGATAAAGGTTACCAGTTTAATGCTACTATAATGATATAAAATTACCAGAAGGATATATCAGAAAGGCACCAAGATGAAATACTGAAGTCAACATATGTATTTTTGTTTCCTGGTGATGACTAAGTTTGTTGCCCCACTTCCTTTGTGTTTGCACTACCAAATGTGTTTCTGCAGTACCAAAAATTTTTAAGTCAGTACCCACACAGAGTAAGACTGATATGACTGGACTCACCTTCAGTACAGATTCTCAAATCAGCCATAAAGAGAACATGGGGAAAAAGGCTTTCTTTAAACAAGGAATTACTCTGTTACGTTCCCCCCACAACCCTCTCTCACACACCAGTTACTCAATTCTACTGATCTTTCTATCACACCTCCACTCTGCTGATTTGTTCCGAGTTTCTAGAAGTATGCACTTCACTGATAAGGATTTCTCCATGAAAACTACAAACAATTAATGAAGAATTTTCAAGTACTTAAAAGTAACAAACTCCATAAACTACAAAATACTGAAAACTGCTTGCTCACCCAATCCCTGCTATTATGGAAATGCAGAACTAAGGGAAAATATTTCAGTATGCCTTCCTGCCTACATAGTGTTTGCAACAACGCTGGCAACACAACCGATAAGGCCTTTACTCTCATAGTCAACAGATATTAAAGCATGCATTCCGATTTTATAATGCTTGCTCAAATGCAAAACCATGGGAGTAAACTGAATAATAAAGTAACTTCCCATATAGTCAGAATGCATGTAAATAGAATGCCAATCCACTGATATGCGTGAGATCACAACTTAGATTCTGAATCTAGGTGAGATCTTAAGGAAGTTGAACTACTGATACTGCTTTACTGTAAATACTGGAGATAGAAACAAAACCTTTAACAAATACATTGTGTGCAATATGAAATGAGTAAAATACTTTTCCTTTATAACCTTCATGCACACAAGGGCATGGCTGGCAGACGGGGGTTAGACAGACAATATATGTATGAGCTGTACTGGACAGGCATTCCTAACTATGCCTGCAGGAACTTAATGCGAACTTGTTTTAAAAAGTGAGCAGAAACTCACTTTTTCCTATCTGCTACAGCTGAGGTTTTAATTGTTTTCAACAATAAAGGCAGTGCATGGAAATGGAAACAATACAGTAGAAAGAGTGGCAATTTAGAATCATAGAATAGTTTGGGTTGGAAGGGACCTTCAAAGGTCATCTAGTCCAACGCCCCTGCAATGAGCAGGGACATCTTCAACTAGATCAGGTTGCTCAGAGCCCCATCCAGCCTGACCTTGAATGTTTCCAGGGATGGGGCATCTACCACCTCTCTGGGCAACCTGTTCCAGTGTTTCACCACCCTCACCATAAAAAATTTCTTCCTTACATCTAGTCTGAATCTACTCTCTTTTAGTTTAAAACCATTACCCCTTGTCCTATTGCAACAGGCCCTGCTAAAAAGTTTGTCCCCATCTTTCTTATAAGCCCCCTTTAAGTACTGAAAGGCTGCAATAAGGTCTCCCCGGAGCCTTCTCTCCTCCAGGCTGAACAACCCCAACTCTCTCAGCCTTTCTTCATAGGAGAGGTGTTCCATCCCTCTGATCATTTTTGTGGCCCTCCTCTGGACCCGCTCCAACAGGTCCATGTCTGTCCTGTGCTGAGGACTCCAGAGCTGGACGCAGTACGCCAGGTGGGGTCTCACTAGAGCGGAGCAGAGGGGCAGAATCACCTCCCTCGACCTGCTGGCCACGCTTCTTTTGATGCCGCCCAGGATACGGTTGGCTTTCTGGCTGCAAGCTCACATTGCTGGTTCACGTCCAGCTTTTCATCCACCATCCTTCTCAGCAGGGCTGCTCTCAATCCCTTCATCCCCCAGCCTGTATTCATACTGGGGGTTGCCCCGACGCAGGTGCAGGACCCTGCACTTGGCCTTGTTGAACCTCATGAGGTTCACATGGGCCCATTTCTTGAGCTTGTCCAGGTCCCTCTGGATGGCATCCCGTCCCTCAGACGTGTCAACCACACCACTCAGCTTGGTGTTGTCCGCAAACTTGCTGAGGGTGCACTCGATCCCACTGCCTATGTCATTCATGAAGATACTGAACAGTACTGGTCCCAATATGGACCTCTGAGGGACACCACTTGTCACCGATCTCCATCTGGAGATTGAGCCATTGACCACTACCCTCTGGATGCGACCATCCAACCAATTCCTCATCCACCGAACAGTCCACCCATCAAATCCATAGCTCTCCAATTTAGAGAGAGGATGTTGTGGGGGACCATGTCAAAGGCCTTACACAGAAGTCCAGATAGACGACACCCATAGCTCTTCCCTTGTCCACTGATGTAGTCACTCCATCATAGAAAGCCACTAGGTTGGTCAGGCAAGACTTGCCCTTGGTGAAGCCATGCTGGCTGTCTCAAATCACCTCCCTGTCCTCCATGTGCCTTAGCATAGCTTCTAGGAGGATCTGTTCCATGATCTTCCCAGCCTTCCCTGTGAGGCTGACAGGTTGGTAGTTCCCAGGGTCCTCCTTTATACCCTTTTTAAAAATGAGTGCAATTTACATGGAAGTTATCTTTTCAAGATGAAAACAATGACTTAAATTATTTTTCATCAAGCCCAAAATAATAGGGAAGATAAAGAGCAATGTCTTCTCCCATTTCCATTTTGCCACATATGCTTCAAATTCAATTGTGCTTCATAACAGATGAATTAAAACTCCAAACATGACATACCTTCCTCCTGTTTCTTAATTTTTTCACTGATCTCTGAATTTTCCTTTGTTATTAAATCAACATCTTTGGTTAACGTGTTATTAGTTTCTTCCAGCTAAATGAAAACAAACATATTTTAAAATAAAGAACTTGCTATAAATGCTAAAAATATTTATAATACTATTATTTTAAATACCCTTAAATCTATAACAGCCAATTACTTGGAACACCTTCTTCAGATTATATACAAAAAAATCTGCTTACCTTTCAAACCTGAATTTTTAAAAAATAGTACTTTTCTTCTAAGCTGTCTTGATTTACTAGAAGGCTCAAAATACACCTATCCCAGAAATAATTCTTTTTTTTTTTAAATGATCTTTGCAGAACTGACAACACTGTAGTATATAATTAGAAACTCAAGCAAAATTAGATTGTCAGTTATTCAATGTGGCAATTTTCAATTAATTTGTGGTACTTTGGAAGAAGTAGTACCTAGAGGCCTGATCACCTGAATCCGGACAGAAAAGCAGCTGATAGGTGACACAACTCCAGTATTCAAGGCTAGAGTACATTCATGGCATCTGCTGCTAAATAATTGTCATATATCATGAAAAACAGGTATAAATCAGCATAAAAATGAAACTAAATTTGGTCTAAGTCGAAGCATACATAGGTAAATACGCACATAGGTTTGCAAAAAAAAAAAAAAGAAAGGAAAACCATTACACTTTGAATATGTTAGCTGCCACAGTCAGGATTGCTTTGCTAACCACTTAACAAATACATATTAAAAACCAGACATAATTGCATTCCTGAAAAAAGTTTTTGTTTGAAGCCTATAGAAATGATTGTGTATCGAGCTGTCTGACAAAATTATCAGACTATTTGAAACCAACACACATATTGGCAAGAAGGTGTTCTTTTGATGCCATAGAGAGACAGTCTCCTAAATGCTTCTTAAGAAATGGTGGCATTCTGGAGATTTCAAGGTTATAAAAGAAAACACGTGTAACAAACACTACTTCCGCTATCTTTACACAGAGATCTAATAGCCATGGTAGTGCTAACAGAAAGCTTTCAGCAATTGATCCAAGTTCAGTTACACCTAGAGTTTTACTGAAGTTTTACACCCTCAGGAGTCTTAAGAAAATCTGCATAGCTGATGCTAAATGGGAAAAAACAATAATAATAAAATAACTATGCTATATATGGCTTGCTATTTTAAACTCCTCAGTTAAGACATTTATCAACCTGATACTAATAAAGTATCTTCAAAAATTACAGTTTGGGGTTTGGGTTCTGTTTTTAATAGTTCACCAGTAGGAAGAAACTCAAGACTTTCAAGTATTTTTTTTAAAAGACTAAGTTATTTTCCAATAAGAGTCTCTAATACACAGCTCCACAAATTTACAAGATTTAAATAATACATTGGGCAATGACAAGAAGTAATTACAAAAGGTTTAATAACTGAATTACAGACATTCATTTGATTTTCATTCTGGCTTCACCTCAGATTCATCAAGTCTACATTTCTTTGGGAGTTCACATGATGGGATTTAAATGTTTAAGGTTCCAACTGAGTCCAAAACTTAGATACTTAAATAGTTATCACTTATGATCACAACAAGACTTTATAAATTAAAATAAAACCACAAATTTCTGTTTCCAGCTGGAAGGTATATATAGGTATTAATTACAGTGGAATAATTTACCCTTCTTATAATGCTGTCCTTATCAGTCATTTCTTGCCTGTGTCTTGATGCTGCTTTTTTGCTTTCCTGACTCAGTTCAAAATACTGTTCTTCAAGGAGTGCTCGTGCCAACCGTTCTGACTCAGCTTTGGTTTCAGCTAAATCCAGCTGGGTAGTGAGCGTTTCTCTGTAAAAAGGACATTAAGATTTTGTTCTCCTATGCAAAACATTCCAAATTTTCAGGAAGACTAACAAACCCAAATGATACCACTCAGCTAACTGTCATTATCTTAGTTTCTTAAGAAAAACAAGATTTACAAGACCACACTCTTGTATCTTTTGATGGTCCACACAAGCTACAGCAGCAAGCTTACTATAATTCAATTAAAATTTCAATCATCCATGAAACATCAACCCTTATGAAACCAGGTGTCAAATTCTCCTGCCTTTGAGGAATAAAAAATAAAATTAAATTGCATGTACAGTGTGGTCCATCAAAAGATACTTAACCCTTTCAGTATTAGCTACCTTTTCACACAAGCTTACTGCTCATGAAGATGTGTGCTCCAGACTGTTTGAACAATAAGGAAAATTGCATGAAGTTTCTGAAAACATGTAGTGGTTCTATGTCTATGCAACCTTTTGCAGAAAGGCTTGCAAATTCTATCTACAGCTTGAGAGGCAGGGGGCATTAACTTAGGTGCAGTATCTCATTAATGTATACACCACTTCTAATCAGTTCAGCATACAAGCCAAACTTTTTTGCTCTTGCTTGGAGTACAGGCAGAGCTCCTATATATTTGCCCACAAAGAAACCCACATAAAGCACGGTGGCCAGTCGAGCACCCACGAGTAAGATGTATCCAGCAGCATGTGACACAGCCCACAGCATGCTGAGATAGAAGTGGCAATACATTACTGCAGTATGGGCTCACGACAGATGCCCTTCTTGCACTGCAAAATAAAAAGAGATTTATGCAATGAAATACATATTGCTATGGAGTCCACTGATTTGATATATCTGTAGTAGATACGGGGCTCTACTGTAAAAAGGTAACTGTTGAAGTATACTCAGAGTTTGTCACAATTCCCATAGTTGTATCCAGGTGAAAAACGTTTATGATGAACATAAAATTGTGGAGAACAGTGAGGGAATAGAAGGAATCTATAAAAATAAGTAAGAAAAGAGAAGAAGAAAAAAAACCACAAGAGGAATAAAGGAAGTCTCTCCTACCTTCCCCCCTCCTTTTTTTCTTTTTAAGTTGCATACTACTCCTGAACAACTTTGCATAGACAGGTGTTTTCCTCCTACATCGTATTTATTAGCACAACATCTTTTCCTTCTCTCTTTCTTAGTCCATTGAAACGCATCATGAACGCTGTACATAACCTCCACCCTTTAGATTGTTTTGCAATGCTGATGCTCAAGTAGAACAAGAGACCCAGACTTTAGAAGAGAGAAACTCTGCTTCATGCATAAGGCTACAGTCTCCTTCTTCAGAATAAATATATATTAAATAAATGAATAAATTGGAAAAACAAGCTTTAAAAACTTCTTTCCTTATTTGCTAACTTAGAAAATAGTACATCGCAATTAATGGTTGTTGGATTAACTGGTTTTGCTGTAATCAGAAGTATACTAAACTCAGAATTCAAAGTATTTTCATTAACTTTTTCTCAAATTATTTTATTGGCTATAGAAATATACCAAGTAATTATCAGGATAATATAATCAAATAAAAAAAGTTGCTACACAAGCAAGATGATTACCACAAATTGAAATGTTTTTTCAAAATTTTGCATCTTCCTAAATTCTCAGAAGTCATCATTCTTCTTCCAGACATTACAAATAGAGTCCAGAGCAAATATGAATAACCATATTTGGCTTTGTGAGTCAGCATAGGTAACATCCTATGTATTTGCCATCTTACAAGGTGTTATGGAACACTTCTGAGACCTGCCTTTTTCTGAAGGAACTAAACATTTTAAATCTGATTCAAAATCTTCATGAGTGAGACCATACTATATGGAAAAACTTATGTCTATTTGAGAAACACAATAGGCATACTTTTCATTTTGCAATTCCTGCATTTTTCTTTGAGTTTCTTTATTCTTTTCATCAATTTCCTCTTTCAGTTCCTTAACCTGAGTTTTGTAAAGTGTCTGTAAAAGAAAGCACAAAAAAAGAATCATTATTCAAATTCCATAGTGAAATTCTTCATTGTTTTGGTACTGGTTGGTTTGAATTTGTCAAACCACAACACATGCCAGCACTCTTTAATGGAATTTCCTCCTTCCTGCCTGTCCGAGATGCTCCTTTCCAGTTTCGCTTGTGTAGGGAACTAAAGTGACCAAGTTAGTTTTCAGTTTTCTAGTCTGGTTTCCTACATTGTTGTACAAACACACCTGCTGACAAAAGGGAAGGAGGCACTAGGACATAGGTGAGCAGATCTCTCTGAGACAACACGACAAAACTGCATCCTCTTGTAGCATCACTGTCTCAAAATGTTAGTCAAACAAGCCTAATACTGTCCTATGCTTCCACCTGTTGTATTCTCTTTGTATCCATGTATCTTTTCTCTTAGACTGTAAGTTTTTTGTGTACAGACTGACTTTGTCTTAATAACGGATTCAACAGAGGTCTGATTTACGTGAATGAATTCTGTTCTTAATTACTATATTGTTATTAACACCACGAGTAATTCTGAAAGTTAAAATTTGATCTTCTACAGTAACGTACTTTTGCTAAATATTCAGACTGAATTATGAATGTCTTATTTAAACTACATGTTAGTGAAAAAAGAGAAGACTGAGAATGAAACACAATACTCTGGATCTTCTTATTAGCCGTATGTTATGGAGAAATACACAAAAATCTGTAACATATAATGAAATTACAATCATATGCAGTTTAGTAAACACAAAAATTTTTATTGCCCCTCCAAGGAAGAACCGAATTTAAAAAGTACTTCCCAAAGTGAAATGAAACTGTCCATGTTCACAAATGTATTTGAAGTTTAGGTGTTATAGAGCATCTCATGCTATTGTTTCTTTTCACAGAAATGAAACAGATCAAACTAAATCTATGAAATACACATTTTGGGTATCTGGAGTACCAAATAAGGCTCTTCAGGGACTCAGATGCACAGAAGGTATCTTTTTAGAAGGGTGAGGAATATGTGCAGAACACTACTGGATCTATGGTTCTCAAATATACTTATGATAGATCAATAGCATGGAATATGTTCCAGTAAGTATGGAGATTTTGAACTCTCTACAAAGTTTGCAGTTATGTCAGAAAAATATCTCTTTTCCAACCTTAAGATAGGAACTACTCTGATGAATAATTCAGGTAAGAGTTACTCAACGTAATATATAAGATTTGACAACTACAAAGCAACATATTAGATAGACTATCTAATGTTCTCTAATTTTTCGTTCATTGTTTGTATTTCAAGTAGGATTTTGTGAATTGCTGATTTATGCCATGTTGTTATTTACATTTTAAAAATTTTAGTATGTCAAACTATTCACTGTTCAATGATTTCATGTCAAAATATAGCACTCACAATTCTTTGCAAGTCTTACCGAAAAATACTGCTCAGCTTCAAGCTGATCCTGAAGCTCACGCATTTGACCTTCATTTCCTCTGTACTGTCTTTGAAGGAATAAAAAAGGAAAACATGTAAAAAGTCAGCTACTAACAAATGACAAAGACAATTTCTAGCCAGAACAGCATCCTATGAAGATCTTACATTTGCACACATACTATTTCACAGAGACCAACAGTTTGCTGTATCCTAGAATTCTGATTTAATTACATTCCTTATTCTACCCTGATGATCGTTTCAGTGCATAATTTAGATGACAAGAAGTACTTTAAATGGAGAAATGTTAAGTCAGCTGAAAGAAGATATATAGAAGCCTAATTAATGAAAAATGTCTTCAGTCAGCTTAAGAAATGTTCAGAAAAAGAATCAGGTAGTTAAAGGGGAAAAAAAGCTATTGACTCCCATGTAGTAAAACTAAAAGTCCCATATGATTTAATAAGTAATATCACAGTCAATCCATAAAGAAGTCACTCAAATAAAACTGGCGCATATATATGCCTTGACATAGAATGGTGAGCCAAGAATTGTTCTGCATCATAGCTCATAACAAAAATATTCCAACACTGAAGGCTACATACAGAAATCATAACATGCAGCTAAAAACATTCTTTTAGTTTAGGAAAAAATGCCTATGCACCAGAGAACTTTTTTCACTAATAGGAACAGGCAAAACAGTACATGTATAATTAAGCAACTTCTTCCATTTTACTTCAGATTTTTACTTACTTAGCAAGTTGAGCCAACTCAAATTCCAGTAATCTCTTTGCTTCCAATAACGTATTGATTTCCTGTTTCAGCTGCTTCTCGGAACCCTTCAAGTTATCTGCTTCAAAAGCTTGTGCCTTTAATTCATTCTGTGCCATTATTCGCTTATTTGTCTCTTGTTCCAGCTGAAGTGTTAGATTCTTTACCTAAGTGAGAAATATTTCAATTTAGGAGTGTTTGCTGAATAACCAATTGCATATGGTTGAAAGGGTTTCATATATGGATTATTTTACGTCAACCACCATTGCCTAGATGCTACATATTGTACAATACGTAAAAGTATTCCTAAATCTCCAAATACTTCAGTGCAATAATCTTATAGAAAGCTGCTGCCCTTATAGAACATACTGATGTGACACTGCATGATGATAAAGCTTCCCCATACTTAGCTTATTTCAAAGTCCCAAATGTGTTTTATCTTATCTTAAAGGCAACAATGGAAGAAACCCAAATTGTCTGCTGAAAGGTCCTGCAAACCTCTCTGTGGATTTCAGATCTTAAAAACTTCTCACCCTAGAAAAAACTGCAGCCTACCAGCTATATAAAAACTAATTTACACAAGTCATGACCCCTAAGAAAGGTGTTATAACCTTCATTCCCAGTCTCCTGTAAAGAAAAAGTAAGGATGAAACTATTATTCTTAGTACCTAGTTTTCACACTCAATATTCTAATTGCTTTTCCTTGAACAAATGCTTTTCTGGAGAATGCAAACTCAGAACTGCAAACCATACAAACCAATCAGACCACATAGTCAAATTCACAAGCAAGTTTTTCCTTTAAAAAAAGAAAAGGAAACACAAAAATTGCATTACATTAAATTGCGGGCTCAAATATGTAAGGCATCCAAGAGCTAAGAAACAAGTGGAAATTACCTAACACTATTTAGGCCAACAACTGTCTTCAGTTCTACTGAGAGGTGTATTATACAAGGAGTTCAGTGTAAGTGAATTTAATTTTCTATTTCTCGGTGCAAGTATGATTTCTTTTTTATATAGAAAATTGTTAGTGATGAACATTTTACTTACTTCATCTTCCAGTCTCTCCTTTTGCTCAAGAAGGTGTTCCAGTTTCTGCTGAGATTGCTTCAGGTCAAAGTCCAGCATGGAACACTGTTTTTCAGCTTGAACTATTTGATTTTCGGCCTTTTCTCTTGCTGCCCTCTCTTCCTTTACTTTTTTTTCCATTTCTAAACAAGATTAAGGAAAGAAAAACAACAATATGCAAGAATGCTTTTGTAAACACAGTCTTAAATATCCTAATATTTCTCAGACTCTTTTGTTTAGCTATTTAAGCTCTTCTGCTGTTAGATGGACTGATTACTGAGTAAAAACTTCCTGGCATTATTACAAGAAACACTAAAAAAAAAATATAATTCCAATTTGCATTCAAAGCACTGGAATATTATCATGACAACTGAAAGATAAATAGTGAAAGAAATAAAAAATGCAGATTCTTGAAGTAATCGTTATGCAATAAAGGCAAAGTTTCATTTCCATGAATGGATAGTAGAGTGAAAGAAAAGAAATGCTACCATTCGTGTTAGCTTTCTGAAAAGTTACAAACTACACGTTTAGGTACTGATGACCTTCACAAAGAAAACCTGATATATTCAATTAAGATACCAAGACACATCTTTGATTCATGGATATGTATCTATAAAAGAAACTTCACGACTTCAGACAAGCCTAATGCAATGCTGATATTTTTAATGCAGTTACACAGGAATGAATGCTCCAAGACATCTGTCTTGATAATGCATTCTTTCAATTCCATTTAGCATTAGCCAGAATTTCAAGATTCAATAGCATCTTATAAGCCAAGGAATGCTTTGAATTGCAAACGCAGTAAGATATTCAAAACATTAAGAAACAATACAATTTTTATGGTACAAGTATCACGTTAGAGAAAATAATTTAAAATGTTTAGTTTTCATGTTTTATGATTTTGATATGCATTTTCTTTACACAAGGGATTAAACACTTGCATGAGAGTACTACCTTATAAGACGATGTCTTTTAAGATATCATCATCAAAATACTTTTTATTATGTATTTACCTGAAACTTGCAAGAAACACTTACCACACATTGCAACTGATCTTGCCTCCTCTATTGACTGATGTTTGTCAGTTAACCGAGCTTTAGTCACTTTGTGTTCATTTACTTCCTGTTCTAACCGGTCTTGTAATGATTTGAGTTTGTAGTTCAAATCTATCTCTAAATTATTCTTTTCCTAAAGATAAGAAAAAAGGTTACCAGATTTCTATAATATTTCTATAATATCTGAGGGAATCACATTTCCTTTCTTCCCTTTTTTAGTGGTAACTTTTTGTTATGAAGAAATTATCAATGTTATTTTCCATGCTTAATAAAGAATGGTAACAGACAAAAACTGTACTCAGTGCTCTGGAGAAAACTTCATTAACTTTTTTCAGTAGTCTATAAAGTCATAAGATAATGGAAACTTCTCAGCTTGAATAATTAGCAGTCACCTAAATTGGAAACATACAACTAATCCACCGACAACACTAGAGCACAGAGGAATGTGAATCATTATTACCTGGATGCAATTCTGTTATTTCATAGTTGGGATTGCCAGCCATTAACAGTAACTCATGAAACAAGCACTGGAGGTGAGCTTTGAGAGACAGGGACTTGCCTTTGGATTGCTGCTTCACATAACACCAAATGAGAATGGTAACGGCTTGCACCTTCCCTCATAGGTAGTCATATCTCTCTGGTTTATTTGGATAGACCACACAGCACAGCAAGTCTTTACCTGATCTCAAAACATAGAGCTAACTATGTAGCCTGTCTGGAAAAAGGGTGCAGGATTTCCTTTTACTCTTCTTTACTTGTTTCTCCATCTTGGAGTGGGGATCAGAGATGTTAGGGGAACATGCTGCTACCATTTTTAGGAAGGCAGGAAAAAAATTGAAACGGTTCAGCTCCAAAGTTGATCAAAAGGTCTGGCACTGATCCATTCAAATTAAAATCCAGTAAAAGCAGAAATTTAAATTTCAGGTTTTTAAAAAGTACAATTCATAGATTTTCAGGAGGCAAGTCTCTGCAGTGACAGTTAGGCAGGCAGAACAAAAATTACTTGCTACTGGCAAAAGGGCTGGATCCTTGAATCAGTGATAGTGAATGACAAACATGAATTTTACACCCAAAGCTACAAGTAAGAACTACCTGAGGACTTGAGACTTACTATCCTGATGAGATTGTAAACTAGCACTATTTAGTTAACCATTTTAACACAAGACTGATTTAGAGCAAGAACACAGGACTTAGCAACATCAATAAATACTATTTGAAAATATAGTCAAAAGCTGACAAAGAACATTGGCCTCAACATCATTTTACCGTACCTTTTCTGAATGATTAAGCATATCCTGTGCTTGTTTTCTTTCTGCTTCCACTCTTTCGAGATTGTTTTTAACGTTTTTTACTTCTTCTTGTAAAGTTGTAATCCGAACTGCCATAAGAAATTAAATATCATTCAATATTAGTTACTCAACTTAGATCAATAGGCTTTTCAATCTTTATTGATTTCTGGGCCCCTAAAATATTTACACCTTCAAATTTTTCAGACATGCAAAGGCTGTACATTGTAAAGGAAACTGATCTTTTTAGCCACTCTTTATGCATGCCATTAGTAACAATTCACAAAAAACAATCACATGCAAAACTTGGTACCTGCCTTCCATCACTTCCAATATCTAATACGCAAAATTTCTTCCATCAATAAAAGTTCTGCTGTGCTATGCAACAAGCACCTTTTTGGATGTTAACTCCACTAATATGTAGATAAGGCACATTACACAGAAAGTCAGTCTCAAATGGATCTACAGGTACTAATATAATATGTATTCACCTGTGACTCAAGTGCTCTGCTGTAGATAGAGGAACTATTCCCCATCCCCCACAGCATCTACCACAAGACTCTGTGTGGCATCGGAACTTTATACTAAACACTAAGTAGAATCACAGAATGGTTTGGGTTGGAAGGGACCTTTAAAGACAATCTAGTCCAACCCCCCTGCCATGGGCAGGGACACCTTTCACTAGATCAGGTTGTTCAAAGCCCCAAACCTGACTTTCAACACTTCCAGGGATGGGGCAACCACAACTTCTCTGGGCAACCTGTTCCAGGGTCTCACCAACCTCATTGTAAAAAATGTCTTCCTTGTATCTAATGTAAATCTACTCTCTTTCAGTTTAAAACCATTGCCCCTTGTCCTGTCACTACAGGCCCTGGTAAAAAGTCTCCCTCTGTCTTTCTTATAAGCCCCCTTTTAGTACTGAAAGGCCACAATAAGGTCTCCCCAAAGCCTTAGTAGTAGTAGTAGCAGTAGTGTGTGTGTGTGTGTGTGTACGTATATGTGCACATGCCAAAGTATTAGTGTGTATGTGTATATATAAACCGAAGTAGTAGTATATATTTCTAGACTGAAGAATTTGCATTAGCTCCTTTAAAATAAATTTGTAAAAAGATATTTTGGATTACTCTATATTACACTTAATCTTAAATACAGTATACAAAAATATACCTATCAATTCAAATACATCTGTCTACAGTACAGTCTGCTTCACTTCATTTTGAAGTATAAAGAGACATCCTGGCAATATGTAAGAAACTATGAGATGGAAGGAGATAAAGTCTTCCTAAATCTTATGGTTTTCTCATTCATTTTAAATGTGCTTTTAAAAACAGCTGTATAAGTATCTGAATTACATAAAGCTATTTGGGTATATACCAGCAAAGCTACTTAACCCCACACCCTTCAGACAAGGATCCTTTTCCTGCACACTGCTGAGTTGCATGTGGTCAAAAACACATTTTGAAGTGCACAGAATAGTCTTCATGCCATTTGTACCTCCTGCTTGCAATTAACACAGACTGGATTAAACTACATTCAGACATTACAGAGGAACTTTACAATCATTCAACTGAAATTGATTTACTATATTTGAAGCACAGTAAACAGGCAACTTGATTCTTGATAGTTCTTTCTTTGTGCCAGCAAAGTTTACCTTAAAAAACCAAAACTAAAACGACCCAAAAGTCCTCAACAAAAGATTGTGCCTCATGGAAAATTATTTTCAATACTGCAGACAGATGTTTTAAAATGACAAGTTAAAAGGCAGGATCCATTAGCATAGGCACACTTATGAACTAATGTATCTGAATAGTTTCTAGTATGAAGAACCAGAAGCAAAAATGGTAAAAAGTTCCAAGCATCCTGAAAAAAAGGGATTCCACATCTGCATCCCTTACTATGCTCTTCATCTTGCTTAAGAAGTAATGTAGAAGCATCATAAAAGAAAACAAATGCAATTTAACAACAAAATAGCTTTCTCCACAAATGAAAGAGAAAGTGCAGGGTACGTCAACTTGGTTACTGCACCAAGGCAGTAAGACAGAGTGTTGTGTCTTCTCTAGCACTGTATCAGCTTTTCATATTTTTGTATCACTGGACTGACTTTTAGTCAGGGCAGCCCCACAGACTTACAATCAGCGTTTCCCACTCTCTGATTTTGATACTCTCCCTCCCAAGAGCAGCTCAGACATGATCAGGAAGCAAGATTCAGTCTTCAGAAATTGTTCTATTAAGTCACACTTGGTTTGCAGGTTGGCTTTCCTCCCTTTATGTAACTGTACTTTATTTAATAAAGTAGGGTTATCACAACTTTCGGTAAAGCATAAATACAGAAAAATTACCCTGTAGTTCTCCAATCATTTCAGATCCATGACTTCTGTCCCTTCGTTCCGACTCCAAAGCTGCTTGCAGTTGGTAATAATCTTTCTCCACCTGCAGTTTTGTGCTTTCTAGAACTCTGCACCTTTCCTGCAGTTCTCTATTCAGTGATTCTACCTGACTTAATGACTTGCTCATTTCTGTGTTACCCTTTCTCAGTCTTGCTGCTGTATCTGATTCTGTCCTCAGCAAATCATTTGCTTCTTCTAGCTGTTAAAATAAAACAGACAAGATTCTCAAATATAAAAATTATTGTGACCAGTTTTGTTATACCTGAATGCTCAATACTGCTTCTCAAATCTGAGAAATAATGAAGACAATGAACAGAAGCAACATACTTGTTTTTGTAATTGTGTTATCTTCTCATTTGTAATTTGTGAATGCTGGCTGATTTTTTTCAAGTCTTCCATCTGATCTTTTAGCGTGGACACTAAAGAGAAATTACACTGTTAATACATCAGATTAAAAAAATCCTTAGGTTTTGTTTGTGGGGGTTTTTTTTACGCAAACATGCTCAAATAAATTCTTGGCATATAATAGGTCTTTTGTTGACTTTTTGCTTCTTATATACATTTTTAGGTCAAATTCTATGCTTGCAGAACACCAACGCACACTGTAGAGAATAGAATTTGAAAATAAGACAAAAATATTGTGTTCAAATAAAAATAAACTCAAAATTTGTGTCCACTATTTGAAAAGATCCCTTTGAAGTTGTGTAGCACTTAAGATGCCAAGGTAGTAAATTATTCCCCAAAACACATCATACACCTCATCAGTGTCAATGTTTGGACAACATGGCATACCTTCATTCTCCACATTCCGTCTTTTTTCATTCTCTTGTTCAATTTTTCTTTGGTAGTCATTTATCTTATGTTGCAATACCATCTTTTCCTTCTCAATCTGAGACACTGTTGATTCCAAGTTCTTTCTTTGATTTCCCTAAAATTAAAAGCATTGGTATTTTCTATTTACATTTTAAGGAATGATCTCTAAACGAGTATCTCTGCAACTAATTAATCAAGGAAACTGATGCATCGTTTCCAATGAATGAGTTTCTGGCTTCCTTGAAAAGGTTTTCAGAAAAGATGGCTTTTTTAACTTCTACATGACAAATTTATGAAATTACCAGAAAAGTTATCATTAACGTGATTGTATGTAAGTAACTATTAAAATTATTATTAAGAGACAACATAAGGACTCAATAGAAAAACATCTGTACATTAATTTTTAGAGTAACTGATTTTGATAAACTCCAGAGAAATTGTGATGAGCAAGACTAAGCAAAACATTTAGCAGAGGAAACAGAATTCAGCATGACTTGCAAAAAGAAAAAGTTTTTGAAAATGTGCACAGATGAAAATGTATCTCCCAATGCTACATATTGAAATGTCATGGTTTGGTCTCAAATTTAAACTCAGAACAATTTTTTTAGTCACAGAAGAAATATCTTAAATTGTGAAAGTAATATCCACATTCTTTACCCAACTAAGAAGGCTTCAGTGAGGAAAAAAATTACCTCTTCATCCAGTTCTTTCATTATCTTGTCTAGCTTTATGTTTGAAGATCTAAAAATAAAACAAAATCATTTAAGTAACATTTGAGAAGGATACATTATACATAGTGTTTTTCTAGCGAAATAATTCGGGACCATTACTAAAGTGAACATTTATATTTTGGCTAATGCTATTTTGTAATAAACATTCGAAATTGAAGAAAACAATCAATCATTGGAAATAATTTGTAAAATATATTATTAAGTATTTATCAACTTTGCTGCAGATTATATATGCAAAACTTTAGCTGCCACATTTTCTCCCTTAATCTCCAAATGTAAAAACAGCGTATGTAATCAACAGGTTATTCTTAAAATTAGAATACCCTGGTGAACTGCTAAAACTTCCTCTAGTTGTGAACTTTCCAAATATCTAAAATGGGTCATTAATTCAACAGTAGACAGCTCCCTACTATAAATAAAGATATTTGAATAATAATATTTGAAAGTGTCTCTGTTGAAGCAATGTATTAGAACATAGTACTATAGAGAGTGTGAGGTTAAGCACGTAGTAAAACTTCAGTTAACTGGCAATAACATTGACACATCCATTGCATTTTTATAGCTAGCTATCCCTCTTCAAAGAGATAACAAAAAGGACCCAGACAATGTTACCTGGCAGGTACAATAAGGAGCAGTTACAGCAATATATCCTATCTACTAACTGCAGTAAACAGTATGACATATCAGAAAACACACTGTTGTGCTCTGACAACTTCAGTAGTACTGCAGGAAGACAGTTACTGAATATCTTTCAAGCAATGTACGTCCTGCTTGTGGAAAGCAATCAGAACGTGTGAACAGTGAAGTTGTGTTTTAAGTAAGCAACAGTGTCACACAGTCTAAATTCCCACCGGACCATTTTGGCTACCACTTCCCACATAAGTAGCTTGTACAGCTACATACTACGGTCCTAATTCACAAGCCTAAATTCTTCCTATATCCTATACCTAGTGTTGCCTCCTGGCTTTATTTAGGCCTTCAGGAAAAGACTTCAAAAGGAGAAGCTAACTGAAGGGGAATTTAGTTTGCATGAATCTGAGTAAAAATTTCTGATTATCAGAAAAGAAGAATCCCAACTGTTTGTTCATAAGTGTAGCTGCAAGAAATAGGCAAGTTCTCATGTAGCTACTTCTTCAATGTGGTAGAAACAAGACTTTAGAAAGCAAATAGTTGTTCTTATCTATCAGTCACCGGAAAAAAAAGGAATGTGGTCTTCCAAAAAGTACCATGTATTTAGAAACCAGACAGTGAATTTTAATAATACAATATATGCTGTATATACAGTTTTTATGTTTTTTAAAAAAATCAGCATGATCATTGTATACCTCCGTCCAATAAAATATCTGAATTCAGAGATACCAGGTAAACTCAAACATTCAAGTGTTCAGAAAGAATATGCATTACATGGGTGCCAATGAAAACAAAACATTTTCTTCATACTATATTCAAGAAAACCATTTAAATATTATTTTAGAATGACTTAAACCTGTGCCTGGAACTCCCTTGGAGAACTACAGTACCATTCTTAGTGTTATTCTGGTAATCCCTAAAGCAGTAATACAGAACTGAAGTGCTAGATGTATTTAAATTATGTAAACAATTAAAGTTCAAAGTCTCACCTGCACTTCTGCTCCATTTCATCTTTCAATTGCATTTCATTATGCAGTTGTTCTTCCAAATCATAGATCATCTTCTGCATATTTTCCAGCTTTAAATATATATTTGTACATGAAAGAACATGCATTAAATTTAAGAACTTCAAAAAAGTATTTCAGAATATTCAGTGCTGCTTATGTTGTATCACAGCTTACTCACTTCTATCTAAACACTAGATTTTTACCTTAATAAAATGTGATCCCCCCCAAAAAAAATTCTAAAAAAGTTAATTACAAGAAACAA
The DNA here is from genome assembly GCF_018139145.2 of Gymnogyps californianus. Lineage (NCBI taxonomy): Eukaryota > Metazoa > Chordata > Aves > Accipitriformes > Cathartidae > Gymnogyps > Gymnogyps californianus. The sequence goes on along the minus strand of NC_059472.1, from coordinate 52,316,517 downwards.
CTTCAATATAACGCAGTTTTGTCATTTGCACGCACATAAAGTTTTAGGATTCTGAATAGTTCTGTCAAAATTCACGGGGCTAAGCTAAGTCAAATCCTCCTTGTTCTAAGTATCTTCAGAATCAGACTAAAGATACTACTGCAAAGATATAAGAAAGCATTTTAATTAGTCTCAAGATTTCTTCTTCTAACATGAACCACCACATGTATTTTGCAACGCATCTTCAAGCTCTCAACAAGTTCAGAAAGCAGAACCAGGCCTGTTAGTTATTAGCAATGGGGGGAAAATGCTCTTAACACCTATTTAGTCAGAGATCATTTTTACAGCTAGCACTGCACCAAGGTTTGAAAATAGTAACAAACTTCAGACGTTAATACAGAACATTACTGTACAGCATGCACTGTTCGCCAGCAAGGTAAATTCAGAAATTCATTCTTTTCATGTAGTCTCAAAATATCTACCTTCTATTGGATCTCTGGGCACAATAATCCCACTCCAAGATCAGCAAAATCCTCAATTAACAACAAGATGGTGTCAACTTTGAGGAAGCTCATTAAGTCAAGCCCGTGCTGATTCACTCTTTTAAACCTTTTCGCTGTCAGGATTTCAGCCTTATTCAGCTTTCCCACATTTCGCTCAACATTCTTGGAACTGCATAAAGAAGAATTACAGTCCTAATCTAGACTCTCTTCAAAGCAACATATTCAAGTGGTTCTGACCCTTTGCTTCCTTGTTCCTTGTTGTAACTTCAAAAACTCTGACAATTGCCTGACTCTTTCTGCACAATCATCCTAGGAAGAAGAGCAACAGAACAGTTCCTCCTACATCTGCCTCTTCCTTTTTTCCTTTTCCCACAAAATATGCTTAGAGAAACTAGAATTGCTCACTGAGATCATGAAGAGGAGACAAATTACGCTTGTCTCCATTCTGTCTTGATAGCAACAGTAAGTGTTCTCAACAAGGACTGCCCTCTGTACAGTCCTAAACTAAGATTTCAGTTTGGAGACATATTATAGCATGCTTTATCCTTATTAAATGAGAAGGTTATAGGTGAGATTATTTTTGCCTACTTCCAGGCAGGCGTTTTTCTTACTTCCTACTTTCAATCTGTTCTCCTTCCCATTGTAGTAGGAAATAAAGTATGGAGCACTCAGGTGCTCTCAAGAACTGAAGATCCTTTCTTATTTCCTCCTTTTTCTTTCTTCCATGTTAAGCCGCTCTGAAGTTTTCAGAGGAAGAACACAGACATGGCGACTGGAACTAACCAGAAACTACATATTTTATATATTCACCACTCTATTCTATATAGTTACCACTACCTATCACAAAGTCTTGAGAGAGCAAGGAAATACTGGAAGAAATAGACTTCTCAGCACTTACAGAACAGCTCTGGAAAACCAATTATTGGTGTGACATATAACATAACACCACGTGGATGAGACAATAGCTGTAGTAAAAAACCACAGAGATGGCCTCTAAATCTGAACTCTGAGGAAAAAGAAAGGAGGACCAGTACACAACACATTTTATCTCCTTGGTACAAACCACTGAGAAATAAAGCAAGAAGCAAGACTATTTAAAGGCTAGCTCTCACTTTAGTAAAAAGGGACCACAGCTAATGCACACAAAAAAAGGATAAAGAAGTTTCAACATAATTGCTCTTCCATTTCTTGGTTACTCATTTTATAGCCCTTCCAGACAGGCTGCATAGAGGAACAGGTCCAAAAAGACATCTGGCAACTGAGGCATTTCTGTATTGACTCCTACCAGTTTGGACCTCTATTGCCTCCTCTTGTTTCCTTCTGTCTCTGGATGCTTTTATAGTGCTGTGCCCCAAGGGGCCTATCTAAGCTTGCTGAGCAGTCTAATTATATTAGTACAAGACAACAGGCTTCCAAAGAAGTTTTGCACAATCTGATATCAATAGACTAAATAATACCTTAAGAAAATCCTGAGTTACAATTAACTCAGTATAAAAGCATTCCTTTATGTTTTAGTTTGTTCTCAGTTTCCATTTTGAGTAGGAGGTGGGGGAGGAAAGGACTACGGAAAAGCCTGCCTACAGCAGAGAAGCCAAGAAAAATCCCTCTGGAACTGCCATACTTTTTTTTTTTTTTTTTTTAATCACCACGGCATACTGCGTCTTGTTCTACACCCTGAACGATGAAGAAAACCGAAGACCCAGTGCAAAAGAATCTGTTCATCTCCTCTTTCTTAGTATCTGAACCATTTACAGGTGGTTATGGTAGCACTAAACCAAAGTAAATAATCAGATCTTCAAAGAGGTTTGAAATTCAGTTAAAGGACATTGAATTCCATTTTTGTCCAACTTCATGGCCTAATTCCGTGAAGTTTTACACACTTGCAAAGTGCAATGAATTTCTTGGAAATTTCTGGCACTCAGTCCCTCCCCAGAAGACACCCAGTACCATGCCAAAACACAGATAGACCAGGTAACATCTTGTGTTATATTTCCAGAACTAATTAATTTGCTAACCATGTGTCAACAGTACCGTTTTCATTGCAGCATGTAATGAAAGAAAAACAGCTGAGAAAGAACTGTGGGGTAAAAATACCTTGTACTAAAGACTTAACATTTATTTAAACCTCTCTATATCACTCATATCCTTCCAGAGCTTCACCTCCCAAAACTGTTAAAATCCCAAGACATTCAAATACACCTGACAATACAGACAGGACTCTTGAGGGTTCTTTAACTACATGCAGGTACCTGTATCCCACTAATTATGCCAAGTCCGTTCAGTAACTTTCTTCAAAGTCAACCAAAGGCCAGCACACAGCTATAAGTATCTGTAAATATTTGAAAGTCTGGCTCTGTTCTTAATTTTACCATATCAACAGCCAAATGCTTATGAGGAAAACAAAATTTATGGAACACATCAACATACATAAAGAAATCAAGACACTTCAATGCTTAATAAATTCAGTTAGCCCAATAAAGTACATAATCAGTTCCCCTGCCCTTTACAAATTTTCTCTGGGTAATACCATATATCATTAAAACCTTTATATTGCAAGTTTAAGAGAAAAGGAAACCTACATCCGTATTTGCTTCTCTTCTACTCTAAATGGAAAACATAACAGAACAAAATACTAACAAAGTAAATCATAGTCAAAGCCAAGAAGATTTTTTTAGAGTTAATTACCAATTTTTTGACAGTGTTTTCTTCTGGAAAGAATGTAATTCGTAAAATATCAAACCATTCTAAGGGAATAGCTTGATTTACACCAGAACTTACACAGAATCCAAGCAGGCCTTGTTTCCAATACCTCAGCATACTTTCCTGGAAACCTGACTGCCAAGAAGCTTGGGAAGCAGTAACTGAAAGAATTCCTGAACATTTCTTGCAAGGTGAACTGTTCTATAAATGCAGATCCTCAGTGCCCCAATTCCCAATAGCTTGTGGGGCACCCTTGGGAAGGAGTAGAATACCCAAGCTTGGTACATTATCTGCCACCTCCCACTTAGTCCACAGGAGGTCCAGCTCCAGAGTTAAACTGGCAGGTTGCTGGAAAGCCCAAGCTTCCCATCACACTTATGTCCAGACTCCATGGTTGCCACAAAGCCAGCGTACATCTGGGATCGATAAGGCACTCTAAAAATACTGCACAAACACTTTGGTGTTTCTAAAGATAAAAACTGTGAACCCAGTTCCACAAAAAGAGTATGCAGTTTCAGCTATTTTATCCCGATTCAGGAAAACGAATGTTATATGAAGAACTGAAATTCTGTTTCTCCAATAACTTCAATAGCCAGGCCATACTAAACAGTTAAAATTTATGCATTGATTTCTTATATTCCAAGCACTAAAATAATTTGAGACATTTAGAACTGAAACAGTTTATTCCCACATACGCAATAGATTCTTTACTAGGACCCAACAAAGCTGAAAATCAGTGAGACATACCACACTTTTGTCCACACTGGAGCCTGTTCTGTTATCATTGGAATTTTCTGCAGAGACAGCTAAATACCTGTAACAGCATTTAAAAAGTTTTATTTTAAGAGTTGTTTAAAAGCAAGGTTATGAAAAAAACAGAATATAATCATCCTAAAACAAAACCCCCAGATTTTCTGCTCCAAAATGTGGATAACCAAATAATAACATAATCAGATTTTTTCATTTCTGTATATATTATACTTTAAGATTTAAGCACATTTAATTGAAAAACTCATATAATTTATTGTAAAGGGTAAAGTAGAAATCTGCAGTAGAAGACCTCCAGAAAAAAGGATTTCTGCCAAATACTAATACAACCACTTTTCTTTTTTTTTAATAACCATTAAAAAAATCTTTCCTTTCCATGGTTACAACACTCTTATTGGCTTCCATCCCATAAATATTTACTCAGGCACTTATGCAGCAAGTAGCAGCAATGAAGCAAACTCTGCAGAGATTGTGTAACTTCCAATAAAGTTACTAAGAGTTCCACACACAAAAAGTTTGCCCTGAAGCCAGTGTTCTTATTTTACGTTAAGTGTTTTCTAAAAATACCACAAATTTCTATTTGTCATGATTCTGAAAAGTCAGGTAAACAAATACAAATTACTATCCTCAAATTCCTTTGGTATTTGATGTGATATTCTTGGTCTGATAACTGATCTAGAGAGACATAAAGCGTCTCTAACTGCATCAGATTATGTGAGGAAAAACCTTCCGACACATGAACTGAGGAAGATGGACACATCCTCTTCTTTGTTTCACATGCATATTTTCACACATACAAAAACCTCTCCAAAAGATCAAGGAGGGTAAAACCAAAGACATCTCCAAACCATGGTCAAATTAAACATCAAGACTGCTTTCAGCCAATCAAATGACAAAGGAAACAGAACAGTTTCCTACAGAAAGGGGCTTGCTGTCTTGAGTACAAGAAGCCACCACATTTGCACACCAGGGCTGTTGAGCAGTGAGAATATGATACTTAAACAGGCACAGCACCAGCTCTATCAGATCCAGAAGAGAACACACAAGCCAGACAGGGCTGCAAAGTGTTCTCAGCTAGTATTCCGAAATCTGTGTTATAGGTGAAGTTCAATAATAAACAACTATATTTCCTAGTTTACAAGCAATGAAATTACAGCTGTAGAAAGTATTCTATACTAGAAGATTGTACTACTTCCTTTAAAGACAGAAGTCACATCATTTTCCTAGATTTCCGTTTCTTTAAACTCTCCAGCATACATCAATAAGATGAAACTGAAGGAGAGGGGGAGAAAAATGTGCAACTTTTTTCTAAATATGCAATTTTTTTAATGTTTGAACTATTTTCAATACAAAAAGGGAACAAAAATTAGGATTACAGGTTTAGCAAGTATGAATGGTTGCTCCAGACTTTTCAAGACTATCACACCAGCTGAGTATTATGGGACAACATTCAATTCTAGGACAGCATTTTAGTTCTAGTAAGCCTATAAAGTTATGACAGTATTTAGTAAGAGTTCTTCAATGACAGCAAAACACAGCCACTTAGTTCTCTCAATTTCTGATACTGTCCCCCAAGAAGGAAAAGGGGGAGAGAAGAAATTCTGTTATTAACAAGCTTCTGTATGCCACTTCACCTTCTTGATAATATATTCCAAAATCTTCCTGCAAGGCAAAAACTAGACTTTTTAAAATTATAGACTAAAATCAGAACAGTACGTGAAATTCCTGAACCGCTGAACTCACACAAACTGTATGCAAAGCTTGCAAGTCCTTCTACGCCTTTACTATGCAGAAAGCAACAACAAATCCAACTCTGCAGAGATGGAAAGAATTTCACCACAGGCTTGGAAAAGTGGTTCCTCTTCTATGCAAGGACAAAACCCAGATTTTTTCCTTTAAGGCTTTCCTATCCAGAAATGCTATTAAAACTAATAGTCTCTATCTGACACGGTCTACTAGAACTTTTAGCCCATTTTAAGCCTGACTGACACCCATCACAATGAAAAGCAGCTTTCAAAGTAAGAAAAAGTTATCAAGATTTTTTGAATGTAGATATAGCTATCCATAGTGCCTACAATAATAATGACTGTTGAAAGTATGAATTAATATAATTTTAACTGATGTAATTTAAAGTCTTCTAAGCAACAGTGAAAACTGTAAAGCATCGCAATCTCACTCTGCAGTGGATGAGTACTTTGGATAAAAAAAAAGAAAAATTATGAAGCAGATAACAGGCAAGTAGAAAATATTTTATTTCTAGTAAGCCAAGGTTTAATTTATCACATGCTAAAACACTGATGTAAAGTATGGAATCTTCAGATACAGCTCAGGAACAGTAATTCGCAGCAAAACAAAGGGACATTCATATCCCTGATTCCTGACTCTACATATATAACTCAGTGCTCTGCAGGCAGCTTGCCTAGTAGCAGCAACAGTAGATTTTTCTTGCTTAGCTTCTGCAGCAGCACTATATAATATTCTTGATGTAGAATAAGACATTCACAAATTCAGTGTGATATTTTAAGGTACTGATGACTAGCAGTACTGGTTATCATTATCGAAGTGTCAAAAGAGTATAATTTATTAGGATTCTGAATCATTAATAAGAATCTGAATAGGCTTGTATCTAAATACTGGTTGGTAAGAGTCAGAAACAATGTTGACAAAAGAATACACCATTAGCTTGCTTTCTGTATACATACCGACGGTTGCTGTAGTATGTAAATCCTACAAAAGGAAGCTGGTTGCCCACAAATGCTTTTGGTATAGGAAATGTTTCTTCCTCTCCTTTGTCTTCTTCCAGATCATCAAAATTACTAGTGTCAATGTCACTACTTAAGTCAGGCACAACTGGTGCTACAGCTAGGAAAAAAGCAGAAGAGTATGATGATCATCATTATATTACTCAAGTGACTAAGAAATCTCTTTCCTTGGTACAGAGTAAATAAAACTTTAAATTCCATTAAAAGAAATATGGCAGTCCTTTTGCTAACATGATACATAAGTAAGCCAGATCACTGTCTCTGAGAAAAGTATTATACTTACTGTCTCTGAGAGTTTCCCAAGCCCATTGATCATTTTTGAAGAAAAGGTGCCGTTTAATTTCTTCTACGCCATTTCGTCCTAGCCTCACTTCCCTGTTAAAGAGTGTTTTGGTTAAACATGGGAGATTATATAAATTATTCTGAAGGAAAGACTCATTTTAAGGTATAATGTAACAGCAAAGACAAAAAATTACCTCAAACTAATGTAAGAAGTAGACATATCTCAAAGTTTTCATATGAAGATATCTATAGGAGCACAGCAGCTACATTTCAGAAGACAGTCTGGTTTTAAGTCTTCTCTATAAGAAGTCCTGCTGCTACTGTTTCCACCATCATGGACTGGCTAGGCAGCTGCCAAGCAGCAGCTAGGTTCCACTTTTTCTAGGAGTTCATGCTGTTGTTCTAATCGCATGCAGCCCAGCAAATGCAACAGCCCCCCTCCTTCGTAGCACCAGTTCTCAAGCAAAGATTATGCTTATATTAATAAGCAGCATGGGTACAACAGGAGTGTACTCACAAAGCGAAACAGACCTAACACCCACATTTCAGATGGGCTTCCTGTGGGCTGACTCTACCCTGATCCTGAATGCCCACTAAGAGCTGGGATTGCATCAGGGGCACTCCTGAAATGCATCTTTTGCTTTAGCCTCATCCAAAAGGAATCAGTTTTGCATGCCCCTCACCACTGTGCAACACAGACCAATGTAACAGCAGCTGTTACTAAGGAGTAACACTTCATATTCAAACTAAATTTATAAGGTAGACGTACCCATAGTAGCAGCACTGCCCTTTCCCCGGTATACATGCTACTACCACAAAGAGCAGCAGCAACCATTGGTGACTCCTCTCCCAAATACTGGGACCGGAGAAGATGAAACTGATGTTACTGCCTGTCTAGCTCGCAGTAACATCAGTTAGTAACTACTGCTTCAGGTTAGACAAATGCTACTTCAGAGTACACAAAGTAACTTAAAGACTTAGGCTGAGGTCCTAAAAAATTCTTCACTAACAAGTTAAAACACCCTTTCTGTACTTTAAGCAAGAGGCTAACAGTTTCTTACATTGCTGTAGTTCAGAGAAGAATAAAGCCCAGTTCCTATGAAGGAGAACATTCAACTAACAGAAATGCGTTCAGAGATCAGAAAAACACCTAACTATGGCAGCGTCTAAATGGGAACAGAGTTACATTGCATTCATGCCAAGACAATAATTTTCACTTCTCTTGAGCAGTTTAGAAACCCACACAAAACAAATATAAATATGTTCTTTGAACATGAGAAGAAATTCTCTTTAACGAAGGCTTACTTTCATTTTGAGTAAAGGTTAAATCTTACCTATCAGTTAAAAAGGCACAAATAAGGTTTTTTGCCTCTTTAGAAATCTCATTGTCATCAGGGAAAGTAAGGGAGTTCTTATGGTTCATAATCTTACTGTACGTTCCAACCAAAGAATCTGCATAAAAAGGTGTATCACCTGAAAAAGCAGCAATGCAAAACTTAAACAGCAGATCAAAAGTATTGTAGATTTCATTTATAATATTTGAATTACATATGCAACAATGTAAGCAACTAAGCGAACAAGAGGCAAGGACAAATGTTTGAGAACTATGCCAGAATATTTCTAAAACATATTCTGTAAATACCAGGATCAGTAAACCACAGCTTATGTCAGAAGAGTAACAAATTAAACAGTTAAAAACAACAGTGATTTTAACATGGAGTCTAGTTAAGTAGTGTAGTCAATTTTGATTGTCCTACTACTCACCTACAAGCATCTCATACAAAAAGACTCCAACTGACCACCAGTCACATTCTCGTCCATAGTAACCATCACCACCCTGCGACTTCAATACTTCAGGAGAGATATAGTCTGGTGTTCCCACAGCCGTATCACATCGTACCATACCTTCCTACAAAAAGGAGGAAAACAGCCAGGCCCAAATATAAGATGCAAAATTGCAAGCCATTTCCAAGAGTTTATGCAGCCTAAGCAACATCAACAGATCAACGTCAACTTTGATCAACAAATGTTCTTTTTTGAATGGGTACTTTAACATTTTTAAATTCTAAGCTACTAAATCCAGAACAAAGCATCAGATTTGTCAAACACAGTGAAGTTACTTTAAAAACCTCAGTTAATATCCAAGAAGTAACCAGAATTGCATCTAGGCCCTGTAAACACTACACAGCCTCTCCTGCTTGTGCTAGCATAAATGTGTCATATACTGACAGGATGTACTGTAAACAGGGAAAGCTCCTCTGTAAGCATAAATGGGTCAACATCAGGGATTTTGCTGACAGGATCAGCTAAAGTGCAAGTTTTTCGCCTCCAACGCAACATACTTAATGCCAGGAAGACTAAATGTAGGCAGGGCCTTGAAACTCTAAGCAGACAGACTTCAAAACAGGTAACAGGTGAGAAGAACGTTTGACGTTCCTCGCACCCCTGAGAAAGGGCTGGCAGAACAGAGATCAGTCACACTGGAGCTGGCATCCAGAATGCTGAAGCTGCAACCACGCACCCCTTTCCAGTGACATTCAGGCACTTCTGAAATAATCCTATGCCATTCCTAGAAATGGATCAGTAGAAAAACTTGCATAAAAACATATAACTAAGTAAATATAATAAATACAAATCCAGTGTTGCGTATGCAGCAAATCCAGAATGCACCTAAATTAAGCTCTTATGCTGAGCAGTTTCTCTCCCACAGAGTAACATTTCTCTTTCAAAAGACTAGAGGAACCCAAGACTAGGCTCAAGACTACTCACCTAGCTTTGTTTAGAACAGCACAAAATGTAAGGTGGTGTTGACACAAGTTTACTTCGGTAATGCTAATATACAGCAAAGTTTCATAATGTTTTTTCTTTTCTTTTTTGGCACTTACAGCTTAAACACTAGGATAATGTTTTTCTATATTTCAAAATTCCTCATTGTTAAGAACATAATCAGTCAAGGATAAATCTGTATTAAGTCAAAATAAAGCCAAATTTTATGTCAGCTATTCCACTGAAGTGGACTGTTTGTGACTTCAGGCAACTCCTTGAATTTGTACACATAACCTGCACTTGGTTTTCATTGGTGCCTTTTATTTATGGCAAAGCAGCTAAATACAGCAATTTGTTCAAAGCTCCTGGAATATGTTGAGACAATGTACATATTACACAGACTCTATTAAGTACCACGTATTTCAGACTGTTTTCCTCATATATATGCGCAGGCTGACACAAACCAGAGTTTTGTGTAGGGAACAACAGTGCTTCACAGTACATCAAATACTGTTGCAAAATATTTTATTTTAGTGACCTCAGGATATATTTTAAAAAAATAATTAATTCCATTACATTCTTTAACCTGTTTCCTTCAGATTTGCTTTTTTGCTACGTCAGCATATGGCTAAAAAGTACAACTGGGATTCACGACTTGTACATCAGTTTTGATTCTTTCATTACTGACACACTATATAAAAATAATCGCACTTCTTCACATTAACTTTTGATAACCAAAGACTTAAAGAAATAATCCAGAGGATCTAGAGACAACCAAAGGCTTGACTTCAGAAAGCTTCTCTAGGAAACGGTATAGAAGTTGATACAGTCCCTACTTCAGGAACCATTTCTGCATTCTACATTGTCATTGAATAGGATGCATAAAGAATAGTAATGGGAACAGAGTGGAACTTTCAACTCTTCTCATCTAGCTAAAAAGTTTTCAGTATATTTTCTTTTCACTTTTAAGTATGTTTTCCTTTCACAAACAGAAAAGTGAAATTAAAAACGTTTACCTTGTTCATCTTCATGCAAGTACCAAAATCTGCGAGTTTTAAATGACCAGCTTTATCTAGCAGCATATTATCAGGCTTCACATCTCTGAAAGGAGAAAAATTTTTTTTTTTTTTAAGTAAATAAATCAATTCAACTTATGAAAACAATAAAAGTCAACTCTTTTTCAGATGCAGCATTGCAAGGAAAAACACCAACATGAAAGCACCACTATTTCCTCTATTTTCTTCTGCTTTCTCTAAGTATCATGTCCAACACATAGACTGCTGAACTACAACATTTAAAAAAATTATAATGGATGTGGGAATACAGCCTTAAGTCACCAAATTTAACAAATCTGGACATTAATCCTGAACCTCAAGTTCCTCAAAAACACTCACTGGTTGAAGTACCTCTCCACTAGGATCCAGCTACAGGAAAAAAAAAAATTCTGGTTCCGAGTTAGCTATCTCAAACAGACCTTGAAAACATAGCTTCTTCTCTGTACCACTTCTATTTTAAGGGAACAAATGGATGTCATTTTCAGAATTATATTAATGTGAACAAATATTTTTCTGTGGCTCAAAAGGAGTATTGCCTTATGCCCATTTCCACAAAGTACTTCCATTATAGAAAAGAAGTTTTCATAAAGTAACTGGTTCAGCACATCTAATGTTATTAAATATACTGAAGCAGAATAATAGTAGGAAACAATCATCAAGAAAGCATAACATGAATTTCAGGAGAAAGTATATTTCTGGGACCTCAAAGGAGAACTCTGGCCATAACTGTCAAATGAAGTGCAGTGGAAACGTATCAGTATACTCACAGAATAATTTTGGTTGGGAGGGATTTTTGTAAGACCCCTGGTTAACTGCCTGATCAAAGCACAGCTAACAAAGTTAGATTCAACTTCAAAGTTATATTAGGTTCCTCAGGGTCAAATCCAGTCAAGTTTGGAATTTTTTTCAAGGATGGAGATTCCACAACCTCTCTAGGACTCTCTTCCACTGTCTGACCGCCCTCATAGTGAAAAAATATTTCCTAATGAATAGCAAGATATTCCCTTGCTGCAACTTGTGTCATCCATTGCCCTTCATCTTTTCAGTGTGCAACTTCAAGTCTGGCTCCACCTTTTCTATCAAGTCCTGCTCCGCAGCTGATGACTGATGCTTTCTGTCTCACCTGAACACTGTTCATGTTGTGAAGGAAAACATAGTGCTGATCCCAGTATCCACCCTCTGAGGAATCGCTGGTAGCTGACTGTTGGCTGGACATTGTACTACTGAGCACAACCCTTTGTTCTACCTATTCAAACCGTATCTTTCCAATCTGGCTATGTCAAAAACCTTGCTAAAGTCAAGACAAACACCACACACTGCTCTCCTCTCATTAGTGGAGCCCATCATCTCATCACAGAAGGCAATTGGGTTGGTAAGGCATGCTTTACCCTTGGTAAATCCATGCAGGCTGTTCCCAATAACCTGCCCATCCACGTGCCTGGAAATCGTTTCCTGAGAATTTACTCCGTAAGATTCCCAAAGACTGCCCTTAGGCTGATCAGCCTGCAGTTCCCCTGATCCTCCCTTCCTTGCCCTTCTCGGGGCAAGATGGGTGTACCATTTGCTTCTTTCCAGTCATTAGGAATCTCCCAATTGCTGCAACCTTCCAAAGGTGACAGAGAGCAGTTACCATAACGATACTGACCAGCTCCCTCACAACCCCTGGTACATCCCACCCAGTATCCTGGACATGTGTTTGTCCTGTTTGCGTAACTGTGACTCAGCTTGATCTTCCTCTGCCACAGTAATGCTTCACTCTCCAAAGCTCTGCCACTAGGCACAGGGACCTGAGAGGCCTGAAAGCAGACCTTATCAACGAAGGCTGAGGCAAAGGCGGCAGCCTCAGCCGTTTCCATGTCCTTTGTCACTAGGTCCCTGATCCATTAAGCAGTGGGCCCACATTTTCATCAGTTTCCTTTCATTCCTCAGATTGGAACAGACTAACTCCAGGGGAAAAAAAATTCCAAAAAAACTGCTGGTGTCAAAATAATCTGAATTTTCAGGAAAAAAAACTCACTGTGCTGCTGGCAACTTCAATGCCTGCTTTCTAAAGCTTGCAATACACATGTACAAATGGTTCGTTCAGCCAGATAATTTTTCCATTAGATGTAGCATAGCTACATAATTAATGATGCTCTAGATCCTACTCAAGCAATGGATTAGTAATTTGTTTTGCTTTGCTTTTGCTTTTTTGCAAAAGCTTACGTGTTAACATTCATCTTCTGGCCAAATTACAAATTGAGAATTTATATACTATGTCTTCCTCAAACTCCTCCTGTATTTTCTGTTGAAAAAATTATTCTTCTGCTCCTAGTTAATACAATTAAAAGCTAACAACAGATAAAAGTCCAAATATCAAGAAGAAAACTTCTCGACCTATCCGAGAACTAACTACATTTCACTTTAGGGCAAGTACATAATATGAAACTAAGCCAAGTCCCTTCGCTCTGCACCTCAATTTTCCATCTTGCCCCTTACAAGAAAACATGTGGCCGTGAGATTTTCCTCACATTGTTCACAGATTCTTGTTTAATGGGTCACTGAGGCTTCAAATGCAGAGCAGAGAATTGATAATTCCTAACAGTGGATACTACTGCTATCAAATTCCCCAAACAGCTTTTTCTAATCAAAAGAAAAGAACCATTTGGGGGCCAACATGTCCATACCACTTTAGTTCTTGTATCTCTTGGTAAAGTGGGACAATTTTATTACTCCCCAAACTGAGGAACATCAGCCTGCTGAAACTCTTTACTTTGATTGTATCACCTCAGACTTGTAGTTTCTGAGGGCAAGAACTTTTGAAGTTGTAAGATGGAATAATTATGAAATAATAATGAAGAACTAAAATCATAAATATTAAAACTGCCTAAAAAACTACTGAAGTCATTCTGGCAGCACCAGGAATAAAACAACACTATGTAACAACACTTTTTTCTTTTTCACCTGTGTATAAAACCCATTGAGTGAATTGCATCTAATGCAAGTACAACTTCAGCAGTATAAAATCTTGCCCATTTCTCCGGAACATCGTAGTTGCTCATTAAATTCACAAGGTCCCCACCAGGCATGTATTCCATCACCATGTAAAGGTAACGGTCATCTTGGAATGCATAAAATAACTGTAAAAAGCAAATAAACAAAAAACAAGTCACTGAATGGTCCAGTCATCTTTAATCTTTTGCTTGTTGGAAATCAAAGGAATTGCTGCGCAAACTGATTTACAGAGTAACAGAATTGCTACAACTACTGCGTCAACTTTGCAACATCCAGCAGACCTCCTAAAAAGGAATTAATCTCTAGAGTAAATTTCAGCTAGATCTTCCGTCCCTTTATATTACAATGGAAGGAGTAGAGTCCTGGTTACAAACTAAGATTATTGAATTTGGTGCAATAAATTTTGAGATCATTTCAAAGAATGCTCACTGCATAAGAGGACAAAATGCATCCTTATTCACTGGGATGCTAGTTGACAAATACATAAACATGAAACTACTGTATTGTAAACATCTGCCGATTCTATTTGTGTTATCACTAAATATTTATTATTCTATTGTCAATGTATTTATTGTATAGAAAGTGAGCCTAAATTTTAAACAATTAAGTAAAAATATTTCCCTTACAGTTGTCAATGCTCTGTTCAACATAAGTAGTGCAAGTAGATTTAAGTTTCCTAACTTAAAACTTTCTGAAAATCATAAAAGTACTATTCTGGACAATCACTCCCAGACAGATAGTAATGTAGTTACCTATTTGACCTAGGTAAATCTGGAATGATTTTGTTTAATTCTAACCTAACAAAAGAATTTACATGCTTAAGTGTAAGAACAGTTTAAATGAACAAGTTAACATGTGCACACAAAAGGCATGATGATTGCTTCAGGCGTGCTCCTTGTAACTTCAAAGGCAGCAATGCCTCCCAAAAAATTGTCAGTGATAATACTGAAATGAGGAAAAAATAATCAGAGCGGGCGTAATTTGCAGTCAAATATACACACAGAAATTAGAATATACAGAAGCTGTGTTTTAAGCATATCTTTCTGGTATGCTGGATGCCTCAAAGAATTACTACAGAGCAGGCTCACCAATATATATCTGGCAAAGAGTTTTAATAATAAACAGAATAGCTAATCTTGTAAATGTTATGACAAAATACAGTTTTGAAGCAAGTGCGGTATCTGCTATTTGTTGTGTACACCACTCCTAATGTTAACAATGTATTTCCCTACCAGACCAATACAACCAAAAAGGGACTTTGAGAAGCTAAAAATGAAAATATGTAATTCCAAGTCATGCAGTGTTGTAACAAAACTATTCTATAATAACAATATTTTTAAAAGAATATCACTATACCTGAACAACCCAGGGACTGTTAGCAAAAGCCATAATATCCCTTTCTTCCCAGAAGAATGCAGAATCTGATCTTTTTATCATCTCAAATTTGCTCAGAAGCTTCATAGCATACACTCTCCTTGAGGATTTATGCCTTACCTATGAAGACAAATGCGACATACAGAACACACTGGTTTGCCACATTAACATATGAATAACACCATGGAATATATTACTTCTCCTGCTTCACTATTTAACAAGTTTTAGTAGACTCTTCACATTTTTATAACTTTTTATATTGTAGGTCTACAGAATAATTACATTCCATTATCTGACAATATATGCATTGCTCTTAAAATACTTGCTAGAACTATTCAACACAGAAGTCCATAGGCATAACAGTTGCTTTGTAATTTGTAGGTATGTGTCTTTAAAAGGACAAACACTGGCACCTGTTAAATGCTATAAAGTTAAAACTATAAGCATTTTCCAGAGTTCATTAGCAGACATGTATACTTGCTGCCATATTTCCAGTCTCTCCCACCAGTTTTCAATTTAATAAAGCAGGATGAACAAGCCTGGTTGCTAATCTATCACAAACAACACACATCATCTCTCATCTGTGAGAACTACGTCCACAAAAATCTGGTGTAGTCCCTGAACTGGCAGAAATTCTTCTAGTCCTGAAGGTTTGTTCAAGTGTCTATGTATACAGTGGCAAAGGCTAATTTCCTTGATTATGAGGAATACACATTCCATTTTATTTTAATAGAGAAGCATGACTACAATGCAAAACAAGTACTTGTGCACTTTGAGAGTACTGAAATACGACATTCTCAAAAATATTTCCACGGGATAAAAAGAAATAAAATTTCACTGAGCTAGATAAGAC
Organism: Gymnogyps californianus; assembly: GCF_018139145.2. NCBI lineage: Eukaryota > Metazoa > Chordata > Aves > Accipitriformes > Cathartidae > Gymnogyps > Gymnogyps californianus. The sequence goes on along the minus strand of NC_059472.1, from coordinate 52,300,481 downwards.
TGCATTTTCTGAACACTGTATTCAGAAATAGACACATGAACAAATACTACAGAATACATTCAGATGTACAAAGAGAAACATAACTTACCAACTGAACCTCCCCAAATGCCCCTCTACCGATCACCTTCACCACTTCATAATCTTCAGCTTTCATGCGCAGATCTCTCATTTTATTTACCGTGTCTTTATCTACATAAAACAAAATTCACATTTCATATATAATCAATTTAATTAAACCATTCATCTAATTTCAATTTTTCATAGTTATTAGAAGATGTGCTGCGTAAAGAGGGGACTTCCTTTTGAACCTACCTTCCTATTGGAAACCTCTCTGCAGAATGCATGACCTCATTCTCATTACCATAGTAACCAAAACCTGACATAAACATAATGCAATGACTCTACTGTACAATCAAATTACCGGAGATCTTAATTTGGGAATTTCTTTAAAAATAATCACCTGCAAAAAAAAGCTATGCAAAAATTTAATATCCAGCATGATCTTGCTTGTAAGCTGATCAGTATAAAAAGATTATTTCTAGATAAATATACAACACAACTGAGAAAATATCATAAAGTACATATACGAGACACTTGAACAAACTATTTTTAAAAAAATAAGCTTTCACTTTTCTGCACTTTTATTATTCCCAATACTCAAAAAAAGTAGATTTTAATTTAAAACATGCAGTGGGAATCATTGCAATTATTTATATAAACCTGTCATTCTATAAACTACAATAATTTACAAACTCCCAGTGGGCAGTTATTCTAATTCCAAATTTGGTCAAAGATTAAAACAGTCTATTTTAATCCATGTGGGTCAACACTGGCATGAGATTACATGGAAAAGCTTCATGCTTCAGTATTTCTAAAAGCAAGGAACATCTACTAAAACAGATGCGCTTCTAATAAAATAAATTATGCAATGATATTTTATTTTCAAAAATAATATTCTAGGCCTAAAAGCAAAGTTTAGAAAGAAGTAACGACAGGGGAAGAGAAAGGAGGAGAAATGTCATTTTTAAAGTTCGTACTTAAAAAAAATTACGAGGCAGACGACAGAAAATTACCATTAGATTTCTACCTACACTGGCCATTATCTAAAACAAAAGCAGCATATGTACAATTAAAATTCAGTGAGATTTTATTACTGCAACAGGAACAAACATAGCTTTCTTTGAATAAATACTCTGTGGCATTACTGTCTAATGTAAAGCCATCTCTTTACAATGCAGCACACCACTAGCTGATTTAAAATCGTAAATTCTCACAAATTATTTCACACAAGGATCAAAATATTCAGCTATTTAAAAAATTAATGCATTGCCTTATTTGCCCTGGTGAAAACTGTCCTATCGTGGAGGATGAGTAAGACTGCATGGAACTAAAATGCAGCAATTCTCATGACAACAACTTTCTAGTTATTGTTAACTTACTGCCTAGTAATCTCACGACAGGAGGTCCACCACTTCTGAATGAAAAATCTTGACATTGGTGCAAAAGAAAGCTAGGCACAATATGAATACTTTAAATGGTTTTCAATCACAAGCCTCACCTATGGCCAAAACAGAATTAAGGAAAATACATCTGAAGACCAATCTAAGCTAATGATTTTTAAATAATGTAAACAGGGCTTGTGAGCAGTTGCAAATTGCAATTTACTGCTTGAGAGACATACTAACACTCAATTATCTTCGGACAATATATTACAGTAACAACAGTGTTGGAAATTTGACCTCTGTACGCTAAGATCTGTTAAACAATGTTTATCAGGCTCCAATATGTTTAAATAGGCAGTTCCTTATCTCCCACTAACAGTGGAGGACCAGGCCAGCTTACACTGTACAAACAGGTGGGGTAGCTCCCATGGCAAAAGACCACATTCTCCAACTTGCCCTGAAGTTTGATTATAAGTTTAGATGCTGTCTTGAAATAAACTGAGTCCCTGCTGCAAAGTAGGGCTCTCAACTATCTTGGATATTGATTTCTTTATTCTTTTTATTCTATATGGTAGAAAGTTAATAAGGTTCTACATTTGCAAAAATAACCCTCACAACCTTAGGCAGTAGAAGCCGATTTTGGACACTCCACAAATATACAATGTAAAACAGAGAAATATAAGAGGGGATAAGGACTGGCTCATAAGGCAATCAGTGTATAAAATAAAGGAAGCAAACTCCTATTTTATTTGCAATCTAGAAATTTATTTTACAGTTCTAGAATATGGTACAAACTGTTTGGACAGCTAACACTGCAAAAAGATATTTTAAACAGTTTTCTATTAGAACTAAAATAAACATGAAAATGTTCCTATATGTCTATTTATTATTTTTTTTAAATAGAAATTTGAGACAAACTAGACTTCACAGTTCCCTCAAAGGCCACTACTCACACATCCATAGATTGCTTTCACATTTCTGCAAACACAGCAAGATTAGTGTTCTAAAGGCAGTTTGAAGTGAAATAATATGCTCTGTTCTCCACCTTCATATTACTTCAGGTCACATCTTACATAGTATATAACTTATACCTACAAGATATTCATTATCAGACTGTAAATGTAAGTTTTCTTTACCTTCACTCAGCCCCAACTGCAAAAGTGAAGCTCTCTGAGACTCACTAATGATTTCACTATTCATAAAAATTACATTCAAATTATCTGTTGCAATGAGTATTTCCTTTGCCTAATACAACTTCTCTTTTCTCCAAGAGTTTCACCACAGCTCCCCTGTAAATAACTGAACATCCAAAATGTGCATGTAACACAGTGTACGATATCAAATATAGTTTGAACTAGTGAAAAGTTAAAGAGAACATTGAAATTAGGCCTTTCGGCCACCAGCTTACGTCAAGTGAGCCATCAACTAGATCTAGCGGACTCATATTCCCACAAATAGGGAATAATATAAAATAAAACCCATAAATTCACTATCATTACTTACAGTTGCATCAAGTAAACTATTTGAAAACACCTTGGAAACAGAAACAAAAACATGAATTTCAATGAAGCAAAGACAAAAATTATTTTAGTCAAATTACTTCGTATTTGCCACAAAAGCCATTTATTACAACATTTAATTGAGATGCTTAAACCTGTAAAAATCTAATAACATTAGTTTAATTTCAAGGCTTGCCCATTCAGTCCACAGGCAGAAGCAAGTCTTGAATCAGCAAACGCCTCTGCCATGATTTCCACAATTTGTCAGTTTGGCAGCCTTTAGAAAAGGCTTAACTCTTAAAAGCCTTTTTGGTTTTGGGGTTTTTTTATTAAAATCATGGAACTATGACTTCTATTAAAAAAAATCAACTTTATTAATTTAAAATGTTATTACAGAGTAGAATGTGCAGGCAATCTGGTAGTGGAAAAATATAGAGTAAATACAGAGAAGGATTCTGCAGACACATCAGCTGCATGCCCAAGTAAATACAGCGGCTATGTAGTATAAGAATTTCATGGGATAATGAAAAGAGACCTTTTATACCAAAAAAAAAAGTCTACAAAACACATGCTCCACTCTGAAAGTGAACAAATTTTTAATATGATTTCTTGACACTGTATACATGTCATATCATTTTACTGTTAATTGATTATGATGTATTAGTACATGAAATTACAAAGCAAGTCACAGGAATCCAGAGGGCTGCCAAGAACAAAGATAACAGGCCTCTCTCTTAAAAGGCTTTGTGCCACTGAAAACAATGCCACTTACAGTGGCAGCAAACTTGGACATTCAATTGCTGGGGATTAGATTTGTATCTAGGTAGCTGTCAGTTCTCACTGGGAATTAAATAAATAATCAGACTCTTAAAACAACTTGCACCCAAAAACTTAATGCACCCCAAATCCCTAGTGGCCTTTCAAAAAGCCAGAACCGCTTTTATTTTTTATTTTTGCTGGTATTTATAGTCTTTTGTTATTTAGTGACTGAAACATTAAATACTTACACCTGTTTAAGAAGTTATCAATGTTTTTGTTTTTTCTTAAGGCAGGAAAATCCAAGTCATATACCAAAGCATCTAATCCATCCTGAAAAGAAAAACAACAAGGAAAATTAAGTGTTTGGAAGAATAATTACACATGCTGCTAATTGAAGAGACAAGAAAAAAACAGTTGTCCCTATCAATTTTCGATACAAACGAAATCATTCACGTTTACTTAATGATTCAGTTAGCAGTTACATGAAACAGCTGTTACTCCTCCACTTCCATTGAACTCTTCAAAACTTAATTTCCATCCATCCCAAAACAAATATACTTCTATGAATTAATTACCTTAATTAGCTCCACATTTACATCAAAAAATTGTTTTTTCCAAATATGAAAAGAACAAATAGCCGTTCTAATGAAGTTCAATAATGTTAAAAAGTCACAACATATCACACAGTAAGCACTTGAACATTAAGTGGCAACTGGCAAATAGGCCAATGATAGTAATTTAATTTCAAGAGTCAATCTCCACATTTTATTCATTGAATTCAGAGGGAATTTTCATGAACAAGATATTGACTTTATACATTCTAACTTAAATCTAGGAATGAACAGCCACAGGCCCATCTGGCACTACTACCATGGAATACATCCCTATGAACAAAAACAAAACAAAACAAAAACCACCAAAAAAACAACAGAAAAATACAACAACAATAAAAAAGATAGTTTTAAGGTCTTGTTAAGTGTCATAAACTTCCCGACTTAAAGTTTAAGTCTGAATTTTACAACACGTATACATGATTCTTCAGTGGACTGCATCTTCTCAGACAAAAACTAAATCAGGTATTTTGCCTGAAAACCACAGCTATGGTATCTAATGAAAAATGATCAAGTATTCTAGCGAATTGTATCACGAAGAATCAAATAGCATTAGGGAGTCTTCTTTCTCAACTATATAATGTTTAAGTGACAACTGCAGAAATAGAGAGGAAGGTCATAAATTACAAATTGATGGATGTTAACAAAGCATGCCAGGGAAGTACTGCTATTTACTTCTCCAATTTGTACCTACATGTCTATGCTATCTGTTATTGACCTGTTGGGAGTGAGGTATTAGACCAGACATATATTTGATCTGATCAGACCTAATTTGACTGTTTTCAGCTTTTATAAAATTATGCAACACAGGATTGAAAGCTGATCCATCAGTCTTTGACCGCTATATCCATCAAGTAACTATGCCTGAAGAAAAGCTAGAGTACAAGATTTTTGAAAGCTTATTTTCCAGGAATATATATTAGAGAACACACTTGATCTAGATTAAGAAATTAGCCTTTGATCCCTCACTTCAAATTCAAACTTATTTTTTCCTCCTCAGTCTACAGGAGATTTTAAGCTATAAAAAATCAAATGCTATCAAAATTAAACTTATTTATAGGCTTGCAGTCCTCACTTCTGAAGTATGTGAGACAGAAATTATTTACTTCAGATATAATGAGAATAAGCAGTAAAATCATGCTAGAATTTGAAAACAGGTGTAAGGAAGTAAAACTACAAGGATAATCAGAATTACTTTAAAGGCTGGATGTTATTAAATTTGTTAGTTTCATAAAAACATTCCTGTTTTAAGTTACCTCTCCATACAGTGGCTTAGTTTGAACTAAGAAATGTTACAATGAAAATGATAAGAATCAAGAAAAGCATCACAATATTTGCACAGTGCTTAAATAAAATCAGGTTTTGCATCTTGAGTGTATTAAAGGATCATCTTTTTGGACTTACACTGATGATGAAAAAGGAAAGCAAATGACAATGAAAAAACATTTAATGGGTCAGTAATAAAAATAAGAGAGTAAGAAGCCAACAACAATTTGGACTCCAGACAGATGTAGAAATAAAGCTATGCAGGGTAAGTGCAACTTAGCGAGAAATACTTTGTAACCTACTAAAAGACACCTCTTCCAAAGATACATAGTAAATATCCAGGAAATCCACTAAAGAATTTCAATTCTTTGGTAAATTCAACAGAGAAACCATGATAACTGCTTGTACAGCAGTACAAGGTCCACTGGTAGCTCTATGCATTGAGCCCCATGCTGTGAGAAGCAGTAGGCAAAGAACATCTACGAGGCTGCTAAGTCACATCCAGGGATTTTTAAAAGTAGATGAGTGATGGTGGTGAATTGCCAACGTTTGGGGTCCACTCTGCCCTTAAGCATTCAAATCTGTTGAGTCAATCAATTTGTCCAGGGTCACAGCTAACACAGAGAACTATTCCACACATCAAGCAGAAGCACAACAAAATTCTCAGAATCCTGGTTTGCTCTGGGGCAGTGTAGTTACCTCCTTCATTTCAGCGTTTGCTTCAAAAGCCAAAATTCAGTCTTTTTCTTTAGAGGAGGGGAAATTTTAAACACTAAATACAACAATATAGGACGAATGGGAATATTTACAAATTTTTAACATCAATCTTACTTTCGAATCATACTTTTTCTTTCAAAATATTAAAATACAAGCCTATGCAGAAAAAAGCAAGAAGTACAGAAAGTTTCATTGGTCTGTCAGGCATGTTGGGTATTTTGTTGTGTTTCTTTTTAAAAGCTCAAAAATAAAGATGAAAAATAGTACACAAATTCACTTTTAACAGGCAAAAACAATTTTCAGTACTGTTTAATTCAGAATTCACCATGAAAACATTGCCTTTCAGATCTTAGATATGAACTCTTTCAAGTAAAACACTTAAAAAAACCTTTGAAACACAGATTCAAGCTATTGATCTTGCATTCATTTCAAATCACACTTCAAAATCATGCAAACAACATCTAAGGAAGCTGCATGCCACGAGTTGCTTATTTAAAAGGCTCTTCAATAATCAGCTCCCCTTCGCTACAGTATCCAGAGAAGAAACGATCCTGGTTCAAAACTTTCATTAAAAAAAAGGTAGGGGTGGGGTGGTGTTCCTAAAATAATTAAGAGACTTGTAAATCCTTAACTCTCAAAATCATTGATTTCTTCAACTGAAGTATGTCTCTGAAGAAAAAATAGCATGGTATTATTTTAATGGTGGACTGCAAATACAAGACTAAGCTTAAGGTAATTTTAGAGAACTGTGAATAATGGAAGTAAAATATTTGGGATACCTAGTGTATAACATAAAACATGGAATAGGCTTTTTATTTCACTTACATTAGCTAAACCAGAAAAACTTGCAAATGCTACAAGCTGTCCCAGTGCAAAGGGAAACACAGAAGCATGGCTATTTTAAGTGGTGTTGCTGGTGAACACACAGGGAGGAGAAGCACACAAGCTCAACAGTGAGAAGGCAATGCCGGTTGAAAGTGGGGCAGGTCACAGAGATGGGAATATACTACAGAGTTTTAGCAATAATGGTTAGGAGAAAAAGGGTAAAGGCCAAATGAAAGGAGACTCGATCATTATTGTTGATGCCTGCAGAGATAACTCATCTCTCAGCTTTCTTGTTTCCATCTTGCTCAATCTTTCTATATGCCACTGATTTTTTTCCTAATACAGAAAGGAACATCTTTCCTTCAAGACCTATAGTAGCCATACCCTCCTCCTCTTAAAAAGGATACTAAGACTTCATTATAATAGGCAACCATACATCCAATAGTTTAATACGCTTTATTAAAATAAGAAGGCCTTGTTTTTATGATGTATTTTTTCCCCACTTGGATGGGTTCAGTATATTTTTAGCATGTATCTTCTTTAAATACAGCACATCCCATACTTCTTAGAAACACGTATTGTAGCTTAGAGGTATTTCCAGCTAACGCTAAGTTCTACCTTATTCTGTCATTACAGAGCAATTTTCCTGTTTAGCTTTGAGGTCTACACAGATATTTTCCTTTTATGTTAATAGTTAAATTAGATTACTAAAATAAATTGGTTTATAAAAGCAAACATATGACTTCCACTTACATCTTACATGGTAACAGTATTTCAGAGGTGATTAAAAAAGAATGGGAAAAAACTTCCTTTCTAATATCCTTCACTCAAACAGTTTCATGGTCTGATATAGTCTTTTCTATATCACATTTGTTTAATGAAATCATCAATAGTTTCATAATCTATTTAAAATACCTCATTTTATCCTGAAATTAAAAAGAGGCATACTAGGGAGACATTAGAATGTGCAGAGAGTTCTTCCATACGAAACCAACGTTTCCACATACTCTGTTGGTTTCATTTCGTTCATTACTACACCACACTTACAAGTTTCAAAAGAATAGATATATGGCGTAAAATCAAAGGTCAGTCTGGATGCATATACTGCCTCCGGAGATGACGATAAGGGTGTCTAGGAAAGAGGATATGAACAAGTCCAGCATATGGTAGTACTGCTCTGGTGTATTTGTGAGCCAGAAATGGCACTGTCATAGTTAACAGCTCTAGCCAGAATTTTCTTCAGTGATTTTGTCTAAACGTTTTCTGTATCTGTTTTAGTCTCTTGCATTTACAGCATCATATAGATATGAATTCCACCGCCTACAGACTGTGTGAAAGTGTACCTCATTTTGAGTTTGCCATTCTTCAGTCACAAAAGGAACAATGACTCTTTATCCACCTGCCCCAAGACACAGCTTTACACATTTCCATCATTTCTCCCTTGGTCATCTCTCTTCCAATCATCCTTGTGTGAAAGCTATTCCAGTTCCCACCACCACCCTCCACTGCTTTTTTATTTCTACTATATACTTTTTGAATCAGGGAGGAAACTGCAAATAGTATTTAAGATGTGAGCATTACTTATGGTGATAAGTACACAATGCAGTACAATGTTTCCTGTACTGCTCTTCATTAAATTTTAAGTTATTACCTGAAACATCTGGTTAATTTTTATAGTCACTGTGTACTAAATTGATTCTTTCACAAAACCAGGTACTATAAATCAAAGCTAGTTCAACATTCAACAACACAAGTACATAAAGATGAGAGGTTTTTCTCCCATGCACTCACTCAACATTCATCAATGCTGAATTTCACCTACCACTTTTAACTGCCCAGGCACCAACAAGTATTAATTTCTTCTGAGATTTGCTGTAGCTTTAATTTTTACTACTCTATCATCATTAATTAATCATTATTCACCATTTTAGATCACTTATGACTGTGAAATAGCACAGACCTGTTAGACTCCATTACTGATCTGTTTTGAATAAACTGATCACCAGCTCTCCATTCATTCATTCATCCATCCACAAAACAAGCCTAGCCCAAAGCAGTTTAGTTCTGATGAAAAGCTTAAATGAAGAGCCTCATCAAAAGCTTTTTGTTATCCTCATACTCAGCAATTACTTCAAGGAACTCCACTAGGTTTGCAAAGCATGACTTTCTTCCACAGTACATGCATTAGCTCTTCCCCATCATAACACCTGTGGGCTCACTTGTTCTACTACTGGGCTGGGGGCTCCTGCACTACCCACAAGATTTTTTTCTTCAATAGAAAAAAATAATAAAAAGCTATGTATTTACCATCTTCCTTACTACTGCTGTCAAAACAGTTTTAAGCATTAATGTAGATAAACACTAAGGTTATACACACACTTACATGCCTTAATGAGACACAATCAGGTACAAAAAAGATGGATAAGTATCAAGCAGTCTCAGCATCTCAGCAATCTTACTGTTTGTGTCATTTTGTCCAAAAAACTTTTCTAGTACCACTTTAGCTTGAGAGAGGTCCTCCAGCATGAACACTGTAAAGAAGGATTCCAGTATGGAAACTCCTCTAAGCTTCTTTATGAGGAAGTGTGCAGAAAGATTTCTGCAACAGCCTTTTCCATTACTTTCCCTTCAGTTTTTCTAAAAATACAGAATGCAATAACATAAAAGTTATCAACATACCCGTTAACTACACAATCTATTAGCACTGAATTTCTCAGGCTGTTATGCTAACTTCTTTTCATTAGATTCCTCTAAAATGTACTAGTTTGACTTAAGCAGCCTCATATCAATTGGATTTTTTCCCACATTTTGGTCTATACCTATTTCCAAAGTTTTAATGCCTCAAACTGTCAGTCCTACCATGACTATACTGGACTGCCTCACTCTGTAACTACACTCCTTAATCTCAAAACTCACTACAATTATGTAATGCTGGTTTTATCCAGAGGTATGAATTAATATTAATGCAATTTTCTAGTGAAATTTACCGTTAGGGTATTTCAAAATATACTCCATCAAGCAACTTCAATTCAGCAAAACATATTATCTCAGGATTTATAGGTGATATAAAGTAAAAAATATAGTATATGATCTACATTATCAGGGTACAGTTATAGCATTTTGTATCTTGAACTTTTTACTTCATACACATTTCATTATGACATAGTATCATCTAGAGGAAGCATATGATAAATAAAAATGTACTAAATTCAGTTGAAACTTTGTTATTGAGATACTTGTTTATTTTATTATTTACCTAGCACTCAAAGAACTAAAAAAAAAACTTAATGGGTATTACCAGCATACAAAATTTGCATTCCTTGGACCGACTGGCAGTTACCCAAGTTGAAAGTCTTTGCTACTTTTCCTTTTTTGGAGAGACCAGAGTAAATCTTAAGATCTACAACTCTAACTATCCATATTTTAGTTCCTTGTATTGTAGCCGTTTTCCTAAATATTTCTATAGCTTTATTTCTAAAGCTTCCCTCCATACTTTAAATCAACAAACCTGACTGATCTTGATTTTCGTGTGTTCATCATAATTTGTCATAACACCCTGTCATACATAAGTGATCTCTGTGGTCAACTATCGATACTGAGAGTGCCCATTTAAGTGCTGTAAGTGAGAAGCTAGTTTTTATATCCTATTTTCAAACATGCATGAAAAGTAATACCTCAACTCAATCATTTAAAAAAAAAAGTTTCTTTGAATTGTTCGAATTATCAGATCTTTGAATTGTCAGAGGGACCTGGAGAGGCTGGAGAAACTGGCAAAGAATCTCATGAAGTTCAGCAAAAGGAAACGCCAAGCCCTGCACCTGGGGAGGAACAGCCCCAGGCAACCAGTAAATGCTGGGGAGGGGAGCGCTGACCAGCTGGAAAGGAGCTCTGCCAAGAAGGACCTTGGGTCCTGGTAGACAACAAAGTGACCACGAGCCAGCAACGTGCCCTCACAGCAAAGGCAGCCAACAGCATCTTGGGCTACATTAGGCAGAGTATTGCCAGCAGGTCGAGGGAGGTGATCCTTCTCTACTCAGCACTGGCAAGGCCACACCTGCAGTGCTGCGTCCCGTTCTGGGCTCTCCAGTACAAGACAGACATGGGCTTACTGAAGTGAGTCCAGCAAAGGGCCATAAAGATGATCAAGGGACTGGAGCATCTCTCATACTATGAGGCTGAGGGAGCTGGGACTGTTCAGCCTGGGGAAGAGAAGGCTCAAGAGGGGAATCTTATCCACGTGTATAAAATGGGAGGGAACGAAGAAGATGGAGCCAGACTCTTCTCAATGGTGTCTACTGACAGGACAAGAGGCAATGGGCATGATTAAAAACATGAGATTCCAACTGAACACAAGAAAACAGTTTTTTTACTGTGAAGGTGGTCAAATACAGGTTGCCCAGAGAGGTTGCGGAGTCTCCATCTGTGGAGATACTCAAAACCTGACTGGACATGGTCCTGGGCAACCTGCTCTAGCTGACCCTGCTTGAGCAAAGGTGTTGGACTAGATGATCTTAAGAGGGCCCTTCCAATCTAAACAATTCCATTTTGTCTACAACACCAAGCTATGCTTTTGGTTTGCATAAATGTAGTTCCTGCAGTGAATTACCCTATCAAAAATATCTTTTCACTCCCTACCAGTGGGGCAAGTGATAAACAAGAAGACCTCGTTACAATGCTTAGCTTTGCATGATTCACGTTTTTCAGCCTTCCAAGTAAGTCCACAGCAGCCATTACTCCTTTGTGACAAGGATAGACTTTTTCTGATGCTACTGACTGACAAAGAGAAAACCTTGGACCCCTCTTCGATACTTACTGTTTTGGGGAATAGTCTACTGCCACTTCATTGGTAAGGAAAAACACACACACAGGACTTTCCTCTGGTGCCCCACATTAATACTTTTTTTTTAGTTAAATGAGCAAGTGTAAGTTTACCTGAGAAACAAGTACTAAATAGATCCATACGACTCACTAGTTTCAGGCAAGAACACTGTTTGAAAGCCAACTTTCAGGCCAATGCCAATAGTGCTACATTTATCTCTCTCTAAGTACACAAAAGATCCCTCTACCTAGTTTTAAGTTAATCACATTCATTTATTTTGCTGTCCAGAGAACAGAAAACTGCTGTTTAGTACTTCATCTTTAAAGCAGACAAGTCAATGCAGACAAAGCTAAGACACTTCACTTAAGAATTTTCATTACATTGTTAGACTAGGCAAAGTATACAAACTGACATACGAGCCTGAGTACAAGGCACTTGATTCACCACCCATTCTTGTTGCCAGCATGATACAATTGTACACAGAGCTTGTTACTTCTTAATATCTTGCAATACTCATAAAGAGCTTTTGCAAATTTAGGTTAAATACATACCCTTTGACAAAGAACATTTTTTTAACTCAGTAAAGAGCTAAGAGTTTAACTCAGTAAAGATTTAAAATCTCAGTAAGGAGATCTTGAAACCTCAAGGCAGGATTATTGAAAGCAGTATGGATTATTGCTTTCATTTCAGCCTTTTTAAAGAGTTATTAGATGTGCAGTTGCAAACTTCACCCATATCACATTCTGTGTAGTTACATATATAAGTACATGTACTTGCATTCTGTTCAAACATCAACTGTTCAACATTTTTACTGACAAATTCCTATACATTTACTACATGATTCAGTAAATTATGGATTAGTATCAGTATCTCAATATATATTGATACACATACACATACATATCAAAATACACACTGTCACTAACACCAGAGCCCACAGACCTCTCAATATTGTTAACATCCATATTAGCACTGAAGGAAGCCTCAGGTGCAAGTCTACAGACAGGTATACATACAAGTAGAAATGCTCTTTCACAGGCACAGTTTTTCCGGGTGTTGCTGTTTTTCCACTGCAGCAATGAATCTTACCACCTGAAACATCCCCTAAACTAAACTAAAATAAACTGCAGTGCAAATCTGTGAAATCAACTCATATACAGTAAGCATGCAAGAGTACAGTCAGTATTCAGTACACATATAATTCAGAGAACCTACAAGCTCAGGCTTCCGCTAAAACTGAGGGCAAGTCATAGTTCCTCCACACCATTGCCCCTCTCTGTCCACTGACTAGATGCAGGAACCTTGGATCCATAGATCTGTTCTGAATGACACCTATTAAAGGCACTATTTTATGCCTAAAATTATGGAAAGTTCACATTGACTGAAGATGCATTCCAGACAATGTATTTCAGTGGGGTTTTTCTTCCCCTCAAATTCAAACTTCTAAAACTATATTACAACACTAATTTCACTACACTAGGATATTTTATTGTGGTTAATAGTCTTTACATCCAAACTTCAATTTATTACATTAGTGTTTTATTATTTCAATTTAGGATCAGAATTAATTCCATTTAATATTACATCTTTAAGAACAACTATCAGATGAGAGAGCAGTGTCTTCAAGGAAGATGAAGAATATAGACCAAAATATCACCAAGAATATATTTCAGTAAAATTTATGCAGAAACAGGTACAACAGATATTGTTTGAAAATAGTTCAGGGAGATGTGTAACAGCAGCAAAAGCTGACTGCTGTTAAGTCAAATTATATTATTTCATTTCACAGCAAGTGAGATCTCTGGATATTTGCAGCTTATTTTGCTTAAAAAAGGTTCACTTGCATGGGTTGATATGCTCTGTGGGCAAGTTTTACAAACTACAAAGCTTCTTCTATACCAAATGATGCACATTCTGCCATCAATAGAATACCTTACATAAAAAGACTAAAACAGTTCTATAACTATCTGGAGGGCTACACAGATTCTTGATATTTTAATTTGTAGAAAATAAGAAAATAGATGGCGTACTTTAGGTTTAAATGATTTATCAAGCCATATTTGTCTCACACTAGGATTAAATAAAGCATAAGTACAGCTTCTTAAAACTGCCCTTTTCAATAAAACTGCTTTAAATGTGTTGAACACAAGTAACTTAAAGCATATATATTTAAATAGTGTTAAAAGAAGAGGGAGTACTGGTAGTTAAAGAATTGACTGATGTTTATCACCACGGAAGCAGCATTCCACAGTGACTTCAGCACTTGGCATTAGGAAGTGCCTCATAGGTCTAGAGTTCCCAGCTACCGTAACAACTGCAACTGGAGATGAGCAGCCAACCTGACATACAGCAGGGTAACACTATCCACAGAAATACCTCGTGGAGGAAAAAAGTGACCTCACATCCTTTTGAGTTCTCGAAGTTACCATATTCACCAAAAATATAAGGCTAGCCCTGTTTCCCCACCCATAATGTAAAGTAACTACTTAAGAAATTTTTTTTTAAAAAAGCCAAATCTCACTTGTAAATTACATCAGCAAAAGTCCTTTGAGGTCCCCACAGCTTTCTTGGTTATCCTCAGAGGACAGATTCTTCCACAAGCAGCACATATAGATCTACCACTTCTGGTTTAGAAGTCCTAACGTTTTCGTTTTAAACACACACACTTATAACTACCCATTTAGACCAATGGAAGTCAACAGTCTAAGGAACACTCACTAGAAAGCAAAAGTAAGATGGATAAAAATTAACACTATGGATGCAAATACTGGTACATAACTTCCCTTCAACAAAATAGTACAGAAGACAGACAGATCAGAGATATGAAGGAATAAAGAGAAACTGTTCTAGTCCCAGCTCAAAAGTCTCAGGCTTGTTTGGGCAGCAGCCTGCAAGGAATCAGGTAAAGACTTCAATGAAAGGAAAGCAACTCCACAACTCCATTAAGAAATAGTGGTATTTAGCAACGGAAACAGAACCCCCTCCACATCTGTTGCTTGGGAAATTGCTGTCTGCCTCTCAGATTTTTTCTAGGCAGGTATCCATGAAGCCAGACTTCAGCAAGTAAGCTTTAGTCAGTTGGACAAGACGAGAATTAGCAAGATACCAACACGTTCATATGAAGAAGCATAACACATTATTGCAAACAACATAAATAAAAGTGCATTAGCTCTCGTAAAAGCTCTTTAACATGCAAAGCAACTTTAGATCCCTTAGCTTAACACATTATGGCAAAAGTAGAGTAAGTTCTCCCATCAATAGCTTAAACTGCTGCTTCTAGCTGCCCCACTATACCTTTGTCTGAAAAGTGTTATCTCTGCTATGAAAAAAAAAAACCAAACCAAAAAACATTACCAGCAAAGTTTGCAACATAATAAGTCAGTGGAAAGGTAACTAATTTTTCTGTAAAGCAACAATGCCTCATCAGCCATATAGTACTTGTTGTCACCTGACCTGGATTATGTTTGCTGCAAACAAAACTGTGTGTTAACTATAGACATAAACAATAAGCTATAAAACAATAAAAAGGCAAGTTCTATCCTCAGCCTTGAAAACTCAGTCTCTGGAGATCGTATTAGTTCCATAACTATGCTTTAAAAAAGACTCTCCAAAAAGCTATATCAAATTAAAAAAAAAATACCCTCTATTACTAGTAATACCATCTAGCCCACAAAAAAGAACACAGTGACTGGAGACAGAGGCTAGACAAACTGAGAGAAAGACAAAAAAGTACTTAATTTTTTAGACAGAGCACAGACAATTAATTGAATAACTTTCCAAGAAAGAGTGAGAACATAATTTTTCCAGCAGTCTGGAAACACTGCACAAAATCTCCCCCTACCCCCCCACCCAGAGGGAAATTCTTCCCTAAAACTCTAGAACAAGTCAAAACACTTTTTCAATTAGAGGTGAATAGCCATGACAGAAGTCCAAAAATGAAGGTTATGAAAGAATTATACTGAAAACACTTCATAGAAACTGAAATAGTAATTTGTAAAGCTATATGCCTTTCTTTAGTGTCACATGCAACCCACAGTCTGCAAAAAAAAAAAATACGGGAAGTTGAGCACAACTCAAGCAGAGTATCAACTCTGAGAAGCTTCTCTGATTGTGCAATCTCCTGTCAGAGCTCTAGCTACATTTCTGCAATAAACATTCCATCACAAGCAATCACACGTCAAACAGATATTTGAAATATGCAACTAAACAAGAACTTAACACTACTTAAGAATTTGTGCATCATTATGCAGTTTCATAATGCAAACCCTAGCAAAGCCCAGACTTCTTTTTCATGTATTGATCAAAAGAAAAACTTCACTTTCAATAAAACAGAAGACTTATGTGTACATAAAACCAATGTTTTTCTACATTTATTCTTTTTTCTATGATGAATATAGCCACAAGAATGATTTTAAAGTATTTTTTCTTAAAAAGGTAATAAAAATTCCATGAGAATTATTTTAGATATAGACAAGTTACTTCTACTGCCAAGTACTAAGATTCTTCAGAATTGACAGGATTTTGTTACTAACAGGAACAAAACAGCAAGTTTTTCACATTTTTCAGGGATTTGCACTGCTAATATAGAACAAAGCACTTATGCTAACAAATTGTTTCCAGATTCCAGAATCCAATGCATTAAATTTATAAACTGACCTACAACAACATGCTTTTACCCACTACCTTTAAGCAATTAAAAAAAAAGGTGATAGAGACATACTCTTTTTCAAAATCCACCTGAAGAAAAAATGCTAACATGCACAGACAATGCCATTAGTAACACAATTTTTAGTTAATACTGGATGTTTAAATGTATTTTCAAGCCACTAATAGTGACTACTTTCAGGTCAAGAAATAGTTCAATAGTATTTAAAACCAGTCTCTTCTAAGCACTCTTTTTACCCTTTCTGACACCATAGTACAGTCATGACTACAATCTTGAATGATTTGGACTGCATGTAAAAAAAGAGAGGTCTAACTACAAAATCAAAAACCTACATGAAAACATGGTTCCATAGTCTAGTACTGAAATGACAGAACAGAACCAAAGCTGTTCATGGAAACTTAGGGTAGCTTTTTCCAATTGCAAGTTTCTCACGTGATAATCAGTAAGGATTTTATCATATGTAACACTGCAACACTACAAGTCAGTTTACCTGGGATTTTCAAGTACAGTATTAGAAGACTAGAGGAAGAGAAGTACTATAAATTCATCAGTAGGATCCAACACTTAATTTCGAAAGGGCCCAGAGATGTGAGTTATTAGGTTTGCACGTTCGTCTAGGCACATGTAAGTAAGTTTTTCTATGTTCCTTTCAAGCCTTGAGACTCAAGCTTGAGGAAAACTAAAGCCATTGACTTCATATACCAAGAAACAAAGTATGTCCCAACATTTCCACTACAGTTGCTCAAGCATGAGACACAGCAGAACTTCGTAAAACAGTGGTATTCAACTTCTAGAACACTATTTTCACCAAGCTTATATACTGCTATCGCAGAGACGAAAAATACCAAAATGCTAAGAAAAAGCTGAAAAACAACTCTTCCAGCAACTTTTCCAGCTACATTGATGTGAAAGAGTAAGTCAACTCTTCCCTAACACTATTCTTCCTACATAACACTTCAGAACTTGGAAAAAACATGCCCCCACCCAAAGAGGATGCAGTAGATTGATACATGTCCTCCAAAGGCATGATTTTCTTTTGGATTTAGAAGAGGGGAAAAAACAAATCTTAGCCCAAGAGGAAAGAGAGCCAGGGCTGTCTGGACCATTGCCACTACCATGGAATCTTGTCAAAGTCTCTCCTGCCTGTCCTTACAAGGGAGCAAGGCTGAGCTTGGGCTGATTAACTTAATCTCTACAGGAGATGAGGGCAAGCAATATTTTTGTCACACCATAAAAGCCTGCCATGAAACAAATCAGAGCACACTAACTTCACATTTTCTGTTCCTCTGTCCCACAGACCATTTTAAGTAGCTGTCATTTAGTTTCTCATTAAGCACAGAGCAAAAGTGATGAAAACATATTTTCTAAAAAATAAAACAAAAGCTAATGAAAGGCTACGTTTGACTTGCATCCAACTTCTATATGATTTTTTTCCCCCCAGCATTTGTTTTATGAAAGCTTTTTTCCAGTATCCAATTAAAAAAAAAAGCCATAAAAAAAGCACTACTTTCTCGGAAATCTACATGAACTAAGGGACTAGTGATACCTAGTGTGAATATATATAAAACCAGTGGTTCAAAAGCCACGTCCATTCAGGTCAGGCAGTATCTGCTACTTCCCATTCATATAAACTCTATGTTTGTAAAACACCTAGTAAAGCAGGCTCCCAATTTCTAAATACTACTAAATATCAAAAAGTGATATTCCAGAACATAATTAAAGAGCAGTAGTATCATCTCAAGAATTCAGAGTTATACTTTTGTCAGACATCCTGCACTTCACTTTCCAGAAGTCCCTGCTGGACCACAGAGCCAATTTCTGAAGAACTACAAAAATACATGCATGTAAACAGTCATTTTGGAAACAGATGCTTGTTACCAACCATGGTCATTTTATAACCGAACATACTTACCTAGCCTCGGAGACTTAAGAGGAAATTAAGAAAACAATTACATCTTTTGTGGTATTCAAACAAAATGCACTGGCATGGAAGTAAACTCTGTTATTGAAGTTAACTAGACTCTGAATTACAGATAAGCAATTTGATTTAGAAAAGGAAAAAAACAACCACTTGGCAGTAGGAAAGGTCTAACAGCAGGAAGTGTGTGTGTATACATTCTGTATGCATACATTTACACATCCCAAACAACCAACCCTTAAAAATAATCAAAAAAACCTGACCTATCACTTCCATTTTGATTCACATTTTTACAATTGTTCACTTGGCAGGAGAAATAAGAAGGACCAAAAACTGCAACAGAGACACACACTCTTTTGCACTTGAAAAATTACAAGTAGTTCATGATGCAAAGCTCTACACTTAAGACAAAGTCTTCAGAGAAGACAAACAATGCAGCATTTCATCTAATACTATCAAGTAGAACACTCAAACTCCTTGCTTGCTTCAGTCAAGATACCACATTGTATGACTTGGAGCAAATAAAGAAGAACTGAATTTCCTCTCTTTTTTGAATCACTGTAGATCAACATTAAGATCACATCACATTCAAATGTTTAGAGCTTCTTTCTTGCTCCTTCTAATTCAGATTTAAGGGATGACAAGCACGTGAACTGGTCCTTTCTTAATAATTTTGTCCCTTTCTCTACCTATCGAACTATGACATGACAAATCTCAACTCTTATATAATCTTACCTCACTGAAAAACCTCTTAATCCATTTATTCTCTGGAAGGTAAGATGACTGTCCTGGGTTCGGCTGGGATGGAGTTAATTTTCACAAGAAGCTGGGAGGGGGCACAGCCAGGACAGCTGACCCGAACTAGCCAAGGGGATATTCAATACCATATGACATCACACTCAGTACATAACTAGGGGAGCTGGCTGGTGGGGGAGGAGGGATCACGGCTCGGGAACGGGCTGAGCATCGGATTCCGGGTGGTGAGCAATTGCATTGTGCATCACTCACTTCATACATTCTTTTATTAGTATTATTGTTATTATTACTTCTTCTCTCCTTGTGTTGTTGTATTAAACTGTCCTTATCTCAACCCACGAGGTTTTACCTTTTTCTTCCGATTCACCTCCCCATCCCACCGGGGGGGGGGGGGAGGAGTGAGTGAGCGGCCTTGTGATGGTTAATTGCCAGCTGCGCTTAAACCATGACAATGACACAGTCCAGTTTAACAGATTCATTTAAAAGCCAATATTTATAAATGAGAATGCAGGTTAAAAGGTGACTATATCACTTATGATATCATTGACTATACCTCTTTTTTGTACATATTGCTGTAAGGAAATAAGAACACAGCAGATGATTAACACCGAGTCAAACCAAACCCATCTATGAACAGACAAGTTATTCCTTCTGAAAACTAATATGAAAGTTCATGGCTGTCCAGAAGACAAGAGCAAGAAAGTTCAGAAAAAGAGCTGAGTGGAGTAGTTCTAAATTCTCACATGCTGTTTCTACATAAAAGTGAATCTTAACAACTGAAAAGCTGCTGAAGATCCTACTGTCTGACTCACTCTGGTTCCAAACACTGTTCGATATTGTGAGCATGTCAAAATCATATTTTGATTTTTAATTACCAAAATGCCAAAGCCATCAATAAGTATGCCAGAGCCAGCAGTAAGATCTTAAGAATGGCAAAGCCAACAATAAGATATTATAGCTTACATTTCTTATCCCATCCTCAGAATAAATTTGCTGCTTTCTGTTAAAAGGGAAAGGCATACCTTTAACTGTCTTAAAAGATAAATGTGGCTTACGTCTTCAGTTCTGTCAAGAGTCAACTACCAACACACTGGATTCTGAACTAGTTGAAATACAAACAGAGAGCTGATGGTAAAAGAATGACTAAAAGATATCCTGATTTAACCTCTTTTCCTTGCCACACCACAGTAACAGTGCTTGCATTTGCCCGTTTGGCACAGCAGATGTTGGAGCAGCTGCTTTCTTCAAAAGTGAATGGAGGATGCCAATAGCCTTACATAACTGCAACCAAGAAAAGACCAAAAGCACTAGCTGGAATTTGATTTGCTCTTTCCACTGAGTTTTTCTGATGCATTTTTATTTCATCTAATACATGTCCTGCTATTAATCATGGTACCTGCCCCCTTGCTCCAAAAAACCCAAAACATAACAAGGTAAATTTTTAAAGGCATATATCTAAGTACTACAGCTATTGCACGTAGCACAAGGGCAGTAGCTGTACTAGACACCGATTTACAAAACAGAGACAAGATGCTGTTGCAGCAAGACTGTGGCCTCACTCTTGATGGACACTGACCTGGGGATTGTTGCTATAGATCACCCTAACACCTATCTGATTGTGAAAGTGAAATTCTAAAATGAATCTCTGGCACTTCTAAGTTTTATAACAGAGTAATAATCTGTTGAGAAAAAAATACACTTGAAATTAGAGCACAGTCTGGGCATTTATTTTTTTTTTTAATTCTTAGGGCTCCATCAGAAAGACACCAGATTCAATTAACTACTTCAGTTATCTTTTGAAAGCATATTGATATGCGTACTTGAAGTCATGATTTTATGCCCAAATAAACTGCATATCTTCATGCAGTAAAACTTAACTGTTGCTTGGCTACAGTTGACTGTATATGGTAACAATCTTTCATAATCCCAATTATCTGTATTACTGCCATACTCATGAAAAAGAATTACATCCGATTTACTGAAAACTTTATTCTATGCTAATTCTTAATTTGGAGAGTTACATACTAATTGAGCAACTTCTCACCTGAAGCCATCATGAGACAAAACCTACTGAGTGTGTAAGAACTCCTACTAGCTCCTGATTATTTTGCAAGTTTCTCTTAGCTTAGTAGAGATCTTTTCCCAACCAAAATGGATAATTTGAACTTGCTGGTTTAAATCTTGGGAATATTTTTTTTTCTCCTTCCAGATAGAGTTCATCTTCACTTGAAAAGTATTGTGTATGTCACAAAGAGAAAAAATTAACTCTACAGGAGCTGCTTTTCCTATTGTTTTTCTTTTTTAAATTCAGATACAACTGCACTTTATAGTTGCCATTCAGGATGAAAAATATTGAAGAAAATATCTAAAAGCAGTTTATCTTTTTGTCCATTTAGAAACTAGATTTGTTGTGTATGCATTCTGTGGTTGAGTTCCCTCCATTTCTTCACATCGCTAGATTTAAAGATTTTTCTACTTAAGTCTGTTTCTTTTTTTTTATTCTGACCAGATCTAATGTTACAAGACAAATGACACGAACATTGTGCTGCGCAGCATAGATATCATATCCTGTATAGTGTCGCCTCAGAAAATGGAACCTTGATAGCTATGGCTGAGAAAGCAATTTGTACATACAGTATACGTAATTACTGTGTGCTTAACTAGCACTGCTGCAAACAGATTGTTGCACTGATTCAAGAACTTCATTGATGCTTTGAAACCAAAGCTAGAAAAAGACAAAGGGAAAACTAACCAATGAAACACTGTACAGGTATTTTCTCAAAAGCTGGAGAATCACAGAACCATGGAACAGCCTAGACTGGGAGGGACCTTGAAAGGTCATCTGGCCCAACCTGTCATGGGAAAGGGAGCCTCGATGAGATTATCTAGCACCCTGTCCAGTCGCATCTTGGAAACCTCCAATGATGGGGACTCTACCATGTCCCTGGGGAGGCCGTTACAGCGATTGCTTGTTCTCACTGTAAAAAATTTCTTTCTTATATAGATATGAAACCTCTCCCAGTGCAACTTGTACTCGTTGTCCCTTGTCTTCTCCATGTGGCTCCTTGTGAAAAGATAGCCTCCATCCTCATTGTAGCTGCCCTCCAAGCACTGGAATACTGTGATGAGGTCCCCTCAAGCCTTCTCTTCTCCAGGGAGACCCTTTCAGTCTTCCCTCACAAGGCAGGTTCTCTAGCCCTTTGATCATCTTTGCAACCCTCCTTTAGACCCTCTTAGGTCTGTCTGTATCTTTCTTGAATTCTGGGAACCAGAACTGGACACAGCACTACAGGTGCAGCCTGACCAGCACTGAGTGGAATGATCACATCTCCATCTCTGCTAGTAATGCCCCTGGGGATGCAGCCCAGGATCCAGTTTGCCTTTGTTGCTGCAGCGGTGCTCTGCTGACTCATATTCAGCTTGTTGTCTACCAGGACCCCCCAGGTCAGCAAGGCTGCTGCCCAGCCACACAGATCCATGCCTGTACTGGGCTCTTTGGTTATGTCATCCAAGGTGCAAGACTTTGCACTCGTCTTTGTTAAACTTCCTACTGTTCTTACTTCTCCACTGTTCCAGCCTGTTCAAGTCTCTCTGTAAGATGGCTCTCCCTTCCGAAGCATCCACCTCACCACCCAGTTTAGTGTCATCAGCAAACTTGGTGAGGGTGCTTTCAACCCCATCATCCAGATCATCTATGATGACGTTGAACAGCGTAAGGCCCAGTAGCCAAGCCTGGAAGACCCCACTTGTGACAGGCTGCCAGCCAGAGTAAAAACCATTGACCACCAAGAGATCTTTTGAAGCATTTTTAGAACAGTATATTTGATGTCTCACCAAAATTAATTCAACTACATATTACCAAACTTTATGCAGATAATTCCTTGTGCCATTTTGGTGTCATGACACAGGATATAGAAATATTCTCATCATAGTTCCTTCTAACAAAATCTAGAGTAGAAAACTGTAATTTCACAGTATTGAAAACAAAAACTCCTATCAATTATTCTGAAGCTTAGAGTACTTCAACTGAATTTGCAGAGATTTTTATTTTAAAAGAAAATGCATGTCAGGACTTCGTATTTTTCATCATATATATGTGTGTAAGTATATATAAAAAAGTGCCATGAATGTACTGAACATAAATCTTTTCTTTCCAGCCAACTCATTTATTTAATGATGTTCTCAAGTGATTAATGAAGCTTTTCACAGAAAGGCTTTCCTGGAAACCTGTGAAACACACCTTCAGAAGTAAAGTAAAATGCAAGCAATAGTTGCACGTGAATTTGTTAAGGTAGAAAAACACTACCTACTCAATATGTAAGGCTAACAAGAAGGAGAATTATTTCAGAGAACTAATGAACTTTATTTATTACAACCCTTGAACTATTTAGGTCAATTGAACATTTTAGTGATCTTTCCCCCTTTCCTCCAGTGATTACACTACTGGAAACGATGGCAAACAGGAACAGCCTCCTGTTATACTACTGAGCATTATCAGCTGAGCATTGGACACTGTAGTTTATAAGTTTAACTGCAGTTTAAAATGCATACATCTTCATATTAACAGCTTCATATACACACACAACAGAGCTCAAGCAGTCAGGCAGTACTGAACTTTTTCCATAAAAAGCATCAAATTTCATGAAGCTCTTCTTAATTTGTCTCCAATTTTCCCCCTAGAAAATACAATAAATCCCTACCACACAGTCTATGCAAAGTTAGAGACCAACGAACGTTATGAACATTAAAGTTTCCATGTTACTAAAAAAGTTAAAGCACTGTAAAAATGTTTATTATATTGAAGTAAAGTAATTTTTAGGCTCATGTAGTAATATACACTACTACACAGAGAAACCAATTTTCTTTACCTAAAAACAGTATCTTGCAGTCAATAAGTCTATCTTCAGATAAATCTGTTTCCCGTATTTATCTGTGGGAACATCTGTAACTAAAGAAAATACAACTCTAACTCAAAATACTTAAGAATCCGAAAGCAATGGCTTATAGTAAAATAGCACAGTTTAACATTGCATCTTCATTGGTATGTTATAAACAGACTCACACCTTCCTTTCGATGTAGTTTAAAAAGTCTTCTTGTGGAGGTTTTTTTTGGTCATTTATATTTGCCACATGTGTGCTTGAAGCTTGAGGTCTGTTTTTCAAATACACCACGGTACTACCAGTGAAATTTCCCTACCTCTTAAAAAGAGTACAAACAGTAGCTTGCCTCCACACCATCAAACCCACAAATCGGGGGGGGGGGGGGGGGGGAGAAGTACTTCCTTATTTTAGATGCAGGAAATAGAAATTCAAAACAGTCTCACAAAAAGCCTGAAGAAATCAGGAAGCCCTGACTTAAGTCATCATAGGCCAAACAAACAAGTCCAACCCCAAAATCATCTTTAATTACAATCTTCCTAATTTCTCTGCCCGTTTTCCAAACCTCGTATTTGTATTTATATCTTATGGACAGACAAGACTTCCTTCTACACAAAGAGCATTTTTTTTTGGTTCTTGTACCCTACCACCACCCCATAAGTGAAATCTGTCTTGTGTTCTGCAGTTAGGACTATTCAAAAGTACAAGAGGACAGTATCACAGGTCTGATACTGTACTGATGCTCCCTATTTGTTGATATTTCACTTACTAAGTAGGAGGAGAAAAGAGGATAATATGGCACAACAACTTTGATTTCAACCTCTGTCTTTTCAGGCGAGATTTGATTGGTACTCAAACAAGAGAAAGTATTTAAATGGAATGATTGACTTTCCACAATCTCAAAGTCAAATGGATAAACAGTTGTTTTTTAAAACTATTAAGAATGAAGTAATTTATGGTAGGCAAATATCCACTGCACGAGTTTAAGAATTAACTGGAGAGCCTATGAATAGACAGGATTGGCATTACTGACAAAATTACTTCTTCTGTCATCTGCCCAATTAGTTGCTCCTCCTCTTCCTATCAGAACTTGATTACTTCTTCACTTCTGCAGAAGTGAAACAGAAATTAACTGATCTGAACAGTGAAGAACATGAGATCTTGGTAATAGACATCCCCCTTCTGTATTAAAAAATTAAGTGATTCTTGTGTTTTGCAGAGCTGAGGAGACAGGTATCTTACCCAACTTAAGCATGAGCTCTTTTGGTTAACATGGCTTCCATTTTCTTCTAGATGAAGAAAGGAGGCTTAACCAATAAAATAGCTCATTTCTACAGCTCTAGGATGGATAAGCTGCACTTCATTATACCTGAAAACCATTTGTTTATCATGATGCAATTCCAAGGCAAGCAAGATCTACAGGAGATTGTCTAATCTTAAGTATGAGCTTTAGCTCAAAGTTGCAAGTTACTTGTTAAAAAAAGAAGACTGTGTCTTTTTCTGTTGTTATGAAAAAGGTTATGTTGATTCCAATTCCTCTGAGAAAATAAATATATTTTGTGAAAACATTAATGAAAGTAATTCTTCAAAAACTCATAGCCATATTTCATTTTTTTCACTTTTGCTAACCCATCACTTTGTAAAACAAATTTTTTAAATTAAATGTAAAGACTTGACTGATAACTCCTCTTGCAGAAGAAAGCTTACCATTTCATCAACTTGTTTCCAAAATACACCTTGTTGGATACTGTTATGTCCTCCACAAAATGTAATGCAACACCACTGGAAGGTAAGTTTGCTGATGTTGAAACACACAAGAAAGATAGAAAATGAAAGATGTCCTGTTTTGGTACAGTTAGTCAACCTCTCACAAGACAGCCTGATTTGAAGGAAAATCTTCAGCTGCCTATTCTGGTTGAATCTTAAATTGAAAAATTAAGTTTGTTCTCCCAGGGCATCAGAAACTTGGGAAGAAACTTCCCAACCTGCAAATACATGGTTTTAATCAATCTTTTATTCCTGACCATGTCTATGAGTTTGTCAAACTGCAATGAAAAAGAGTATATCAAAAAATTCCTTTTTTCTTTCCCCTAGAATTCGTGGTTCTCAGACACGTCTTTCCCATGAACTTATCAAGAACTATGACAGAAACTATTCTTTATATGAAGGTAAAGTTGACCTGACTCCCTTCTTTGCCGGGAGCTCAAAGAGGAGGTTGTCATGACCAAAAGAAAAGGTAAGGTCAAGAACAATGCAGCTATCCTGACTCTTTCCTGATGCTAGCCAAAACCAATTGCACTGTACAGAAGGCAGAAAGTTACACAAGAGTCATTTACAGTTGCAGTCCCAGAACTGAAGCAGCTCCAGCAGCACCAGCATCACAACACTCCAATTTTTCCTCTAAATGGCATCTTTGATTACATCTCTAGTCCAAACTACTGATGAAAATAGTGTTAATGTATACATCGCATCAAGAAGGATAAAAGCTTTGTTATGAGAGCCTTAAGGCATTTTAGGACAGAAAAGAAACAATAGGAGAAAACTTCAAAGACTCCTCTGACCTTACACTCATCAAGAATTAAAAGCAAGAGATACTTTTAGTCCTTTCCTTACTCCAATCCAATCTGCCAAGTGGAATGGACGAACAGCTCTGAGTGTGCAAGTTACTTGATACAAGACCTTCTTTGTGTTACAACTCTATTCTTTAGATAAACAACCCAGAATTCTCCTGAATGTGGTCTTCCAAACAACAGCCTTGACAGCTTGTTTCAGAACCACAGTGAGACTACTTCTGAAGATTTCTCCAACCATCTGATTTTACAAGCCAAAAGCATCTCCAGACACTTTAAGGTCATGCTACATCCAGAAACCGTATGCACAAAACAGTTTGTGAGGTATGAGAAAGGCTGAAAATAGCCACGAGCTATTACTTAGTAAAAGACAAAAGAAAAAAGCTCTTCCAGGAAGCATACTAATCTATTCTCTACAGAGAGAACCTAGCTTCTTAGTGACATCTCCAATTTCAAATTCAGTGTACTTTAAAAAAAAAAAACAAACCAACACAACCAAAAAAACCAACCCAACAAAACACACAATCACATCAATAGTTCAGCTTTCACTCCATAGCCCATAATGGGCATTTTGTTATTTCTGTCACCATCTTTGCTCTGCTAGTGTTGGCAACAATAGCCCCTGTTTCAAAAGCCATAAATATTGTTGCCAATACTAGCAGAGCAAAAACTTCAAGTCCTAATAAGTCTACCATTTGGCTGGCACCATTTTTGGCCTTGTATTCCTCAAAAGAGGATATATAGCATGTAATAGCAGGTTTGAATGGTCCCAAGACCACCACAAACCATATCATTGGTATGTTGGCAATTGTTTGTTTAATTGCCAATGAACTGAGTAGTAACTGCAGTTTAAGGAGGAGGACAGCAGCTCACAGAAGATGTATTAAAGCAATAAACAACTGCTAGGTAGATTGAAGTGGCAGAAGAACCTTTCCTCTTTGCAAGGGGAGAGTAAACACTCTCAGCTTAATACTGACAGGATTCTTTGCGTGCCTACAATTGAAGCCACTTTCTAAGAAGAGATGAGTATAATAATATATTGGTACAATGAGATTTTGTAACAAAGAAGGGCATGTGAGGAAATGCTATGATTCCACCTCTAACACTGACAGCAGTGCATAATATCAAGACAAAGTTGTGAGGCACCAGTATCACCTGTATTTTCAACTACAGCTTCATGTCATGCCCACTATTGTTCTGCACAACCTGGCATCTGTGAAAAGGCATGGGGCAAGTATAACCAGCACAAACTCATTATCCTACCTTCAGTCTCGCTCCTCCTTGAAGGATCTTCCCCATCCACTCCTACTCTATCATCTCCTGGCTGGAGAGGCTTCCTCCCCTCCTAAGTACCTTAACATAGAGTCACTCAACACTTGTAGTCAAAGGTGCTCCTAGATCTCAATGGTGGAATTAACATGCTGGACTCTGTCATTCATACTCAAGGAAGACGGTACTTGTTGTACTGACACCTTGCACTTGAGCTTCTACCACAGGTAGTCTCTCCTCCCTCTTCACCTCCATAGAAACAATATTTTCATAGCAGTCAGTCACTACGTGGGAAAACAGCCATGTTGTATTAATGCATTTTATATGTAGATATCTAACATCAATAGACTTTATCAGGAAGTATCAGTTCTCCTCTGAATATATTCATACCTTAGAATTTAATACATCTGAATACAATGCAGGACTATCTGAACACTATGCAGCTTTTAAGATAAAAGAGATAAAGACGTAATTACTCAATATTTGCATAACTATTAGAATTCAAGGATTTCTTAGTTTTGTTTTTTTTTTTTTTTAAAGTGAATATTACGACTCATGAAGACCTGTAGGAAAAATCAAGTACATATTCCACTAGTGTTTCCAGATCAATTCTAAGTTCTGTAGCCCAGACACACACAAGCTAGAAACACATTTAGGTAGTTCCAACCTACAGTCCAAAATAAAGTCTTAGTTTGTGTAGTGTTTCCTACAGAGGTTTCCAAGCATCAGGTCTTTGCATCATCTCAGACCATGCAACTGAAAAAAACAAGAAAAAACTTTTACATATTTCTCAACTTTATAAAAGAAACAGAAAAATGACTGCATATAAGAAATTTAAGAGGGAAAGCTGAAATAAAGAAATCAGCAGTTGGATTTAAATTAGGACCTATTAATAAAGAGATCTTAAGTACTGTCCCCATGACAGTTTGTATTGTATAAATATTGACAGGGAGTGGCAAACTTGCAGTTAGTTAAAGCCAATCCTTTACAAGATTTTGAGTATCAGAATAGACTTTGACCCGTGCTTCAGTTAGAAGCTGGTACTGATCCTGTGCCGGTTCTCCCCTAGCAACATGGGTAGCTAACCAGACCAAGCAACTGCTGCTTGTCTAGACAGTCTCTAGACTGCTGCAACCAAAGATGCACCACAGTACGTTACACTCCGCTGATGTAGTTTGGATATCCATCAATACTGAAAAGCCCAAGAAGAAATCTGATGAGAGATTACACTACAGGAGATCCAATCATCTCAGCAGAGCAACACACTATGGACAAGAGCAGCTCCAAATCACTTCTCTTCTTCACAAAGATTAAGTTTCAGCTCTTGTTCAACCACAGTTAATCAGGGTGTTTATTTCAGCAGACTACTGAGAAAGCTAAAAGATGGTATTATTTGCATTTGTTTTAAATGAGCTATAACTGGGTGTTGTCTGCATAGTGCTTACAGTTTTACCAATATTGTCTCATCATCCTTCTGGCTTTATTGCTGCTTGAATGACTGGACAAATTAAGGCAAAGACAGAATAACTTTCAACCATTCTCTAATCTTGTTCTCAAAGAAGGAAGTTCAGTTTTTCAGTATCTCCATTTGGAACTGCAATTTCTTGATGACAAAGGAGTTTCGATAAATAGCATCAAGCAACATCCACAAAAAAATAGAAGTTTTTAATTACATGGTTTGGGACCTCTCAAATTCAAGATAAACATCCTGTATCGAGACAAACATCTCAGTATCCCTTGGTAAGAGACCTAAAAAAGCTTTTTATTTTTATGTAATACTAAAGTATGTCCTAGGGAATTCTGCTAACAGCAACTGTGAGGCTACCAATATCATCTGCTCACAGTGCTTCTAAATATTTATTAAGTTCTCAATGAGTGGCTCCTGAAGCTATCATTGTCCTCAAAGTCAAAGATTTAGAGACCAACAGGTTGATTTTCAATTTGTCCAACAAAAATTCCAGGTGTTTCCCTCTTCCTTCCCACCACCAACAAAAAACTAAAACACTCCACAGTTGCCAGGAAAAATGACATCGTTTACAAATATTTTTACTTGACAAGAGCATTTATAATCTACTACAGGGTTTTGGTGAGGTTTTTTATTCCTCTTGTTGAAACATGTCTTAACATCAACTTTCTATTATCATTCTTGATTAAAACTTTTTATAGAAAAAATAATTACGTTCCTACAGCCTCTAGTTTTATAAGCAGAACTGCCTAAGTTAACCGTCATTCCTGTATAAAACCTACCATACACTGTGAATCAAATGTTAACATTTTGACAGTCCCATCATCTCTACTGTTAACTTTCTAGAGGCTTACATAATATTAAAAAAGTCTTCTAAGAGGTACAATCTGAAATGAGAATCCACCAAGTCACTGCATTTCCAAAGTCAACTGACAGTTGCATTTTACCTTTGATTAACATACCAAGTTATATATTTTATCATTAATTTCACATCAACCTATATATTTCATAATTCTTAGTGATGAGCAGGTAATATTAGCCTGCAATTATATTTTTGCATATAAAGCGTGAATATGGTAACTTGAAGACACAGAATTATATTTCTAGGTCAGCCAGAAGTCTTATTTTAGATCTAACTACAGAATCACAGAATGGTTTGCGTTGGAAGAGACCTTTAAAGATCACCTAGTTCCAACCCCCATGGCCATGGGCAAGGACATCTTTCACTAGATCAGGTTGCTAAAAGCCCCATCCAACCTGACCTTGAACACTTCCATGACCCAGAGGGGCATCCACCACCTCTCTGGGCATCCTCTTCCAGTGTCTCACCACCCTCATAGTAAAAAAACTTCCTCCTTATGTCCAGTCTAAATCTATCCTCTTTCAGTTTAAAACTGTTGCCCCTTGTCCTGTCACTACAGGCCCTGGTAAAAAGTCTCTCTCTGTCAGAAGAGAGAGATACTCATATATTCTCTCCGAATATCCCCAAGTCCTTCTCCGCAGGGCTCCTCTCAATCCATTTAACACCCAGTCTGTACTGATACTGGTGATTGCCCCAGTCCAAGCCCAGGACCTTGCACTTGTATCTAAACAATGGTAGAAAGGCGTTCAAGGAGATTTAGTCAATCATGATATTTCCCCTTATTTTGAACTACCTCCAGACAACTTACAGCATTCTGAAGCTGACAATCTGCAAATGTTCAAACTCTGCTTTTTCTATGCATGCGCTTCATCAGCAAACAAGTAAGCTTCTCTGATACCAAGTTTCTCTAGCATTTCATTACTCAGATTCTAAGAGTATAGTTAATGTGGTTTCAGTGAAGGTGATTTTCGACAGTTATTTTGATAGATAAGAACTTCTGAAGTAAAGGTACTTTGAGTTATATTCTTTACTTCTTATTTGTTTTTTATTTACCAAATCCCTAACCACAAGGTCTTCAGAAGTACTTTCGAACAAGTTAAGCAGAAGGGCAAAAAACGTCTAGGGACAACAGAGATTTAGAACTCCAAATCTCAAAGATGATGAGATCATCTCTCCTCTTCCTATGCAAGACAGATGAACATTAATTCATCTAGCTGAATATGAAATAGACCTAGGAAAAACAGGTGACTCACCCTCTGTACCTGTGTATTTTTGGTGCAACAAAAATGGAAACCTCTTGAGACTAGATAAAGCAAGTTTGTCATATGCAGTGTTTACTGCTGTCAGATAATTTGAAGCCAAACTGCTGAACAAGTGAAACATTTGACATCTTTGAAGATTAAGAC
Source organism: Gymnogyps californianus (assembly GCF_018139145.2). Classification (NCBI taxonomy): domain Eukaryota; kingdom Metazoa; phylum Chordata; class Aves; order Accipitriformes; family Cathartidae; genus Gymnogyps; species Gymnogyps californianus. The sequence continues at coordinate 52,268,753 of NC_059472.1, read as the reverse complement.
TATCAAAAGTCTGAAGTTTTAAAAATCAACTACTGAAGTAATTGACTACGTACTTGAATAATTGAGTTACTCAAGCGTCTACATAAAACATGAAAAGACTCTCTGAGTTAGTATCAGAGCAGAGAGCGCACCAAAAACCATTTTCATGAACATTTACTAGTTATTTTTGAATCAAAAGCACAGGCAGCTTCAGGTCAAGATGTCCCCCATCCATTCACCTGTTACACCCCTCCCTCCCCACTCTCCAAAAACTGGAGGCCCATAAACCCCAAGGATTTAGTAAGAAACACAAGAGGAATAAGAAATCTGTTTTTATTCCAAAATTGTTGTAGAAGTATGCTCATCAAATACTACTTTCCACTGCTTAATATCATTAATGAGACACTAAGCTCAAGTTAATAGCTAGTTACTTACATTGCCTTTGGCTCTACTTAGCACACCTATGGTATTCACCAGTACCTGATCATTGCACACCCTAGAGTGTGACTACCTAACGCAGCCTTCACAGTGTTATTAGATCTTTTTAGGACTGTAGGACTCCTAGTACCTGATATTTTGAGAAAAAGCACTACATTATACTGTGGCACATGCTTTACACAGAACTTAGGCTTTGGCCTCCTCATGGCTCATCAAAAAAAGACAGCCTATCTATGATTTCCCAGCCTAGTACTAAATCAAGTGCATGGAAGCCCCAAAGAAACAAATTTAGTTACAGACAGTTGCAACTTAGTCCATTTTCTTACTCTGTTTTTATTACAGTTGCATAAGAAAAAACAGGAAAAATAAACACATCTCTCTCCTACACCTCAACTTTATGAATTTCCTTCCTGCAGCATGTAAATTGAAGTTATATAGTCCTCAGTGTCTCTTTTCCGCCTGCTCTGTTGTCAGTACTCTTCTCCCACACCTTCCTGAAACGGTAACACACCTTCCTTTGTATCAGCCCTCCCCCCCCATCTTCTTTTCTTAGTGTTCTCATACTACTTCACATATAAATTTAGAATCCTTCTAGCATACAGAACCCGGCTTGACCTTTACAAAAACCAGAATGGTTACAAAACTGATTTAAAGGTTATTCCATGCCTGCCTTTTAGTCTACAGGGCTACAAACTGATGGGGAAGGAGAGTAAGAATAGAAGCAAAACGAAGTAAAGCTAAAGAGGATAAAACCATCCTAAGAGAAGCCAAGGGCATTGCTTAGACTTTTCTTTGCACAGCCAAAAAAAAGTGTTTCTTGAATCTAAAGGAACTCCAGCATTTTAAGCCTACATGTATAAAATATCAGATGCTGAATTTAAAGTGTCTGTGTATCAGTTATTCATATATTACCACTCAGATACACACAGTTAGTTAACACCTTTGCTCAGGAAAAGTGAAAGCAATAACATCAATTCACAAATCTAGCCAAAGGAAAAAAGGTTTTTAGATTTAAAAGGTTTTTACAAAAAAGGATTTTTTTTTTGTATGTAGTCTGATCATAAAAACATGATTTTATTTTCTTTTTAAGTGTACCAGGCCTAGAGCTTGACAAGTCTCTCTCTTTAACCAGGGGCAGAGGGGAGGGGAACAGGGTGTTCATCTTCGAAGATATTTTAAGCACAGATCAACTACACCTACACCTAAGCATTTCTTCCTTAAAAACACATCCACACAGATTACAATGGATTTGATATATAAATAGTACCTTGGGCCAAGAATGATGCTTGTAGTGTGAATTATCACACTAAGAACTGGTGTAAAATATTCTCTTTAGAAAGTGTCAGGACACTTAAATTCTATAGAAAAGAGTCCAAGAACCAACTCAGGATGAGAGATATGAAACAAAGTAAAAGTCCAGCCAGCAGAGAGATTGATATAGTGACCAAACACATATGAAGTTAACCTACCAGCTTTCTTCAGAAGAGGAACTTTCTTTTTTAATCGGTATTAGTTTAAAAGAACAGTATCTGTAACTAGGGCTAGCTAAAAAAAAAAAAACCAAAACAAAACAAGACAACATAATTCTGATGGCTATACCATAAGAAGCTGCCTTTAAAAGAATATGCAAAGGTAAGCCCAAAAATCTCAGAAGATTTCTAAAAAATTGTCACTTTAAAGGACATTCTTAAGATCTGAGATGCAAACACATGTTCTAAAACTTTACACAAGCATGACAGGAAGGATGCCAACAAAAGTTAATTCCCAAACTGACTACAGTTTAGCTCCAAATTGCAATTAAGATAACTGAAGAGAGGCAAATCCTTAAACTGATTAAAAGGTGAAGGAATACAGTTAAAGATACTATCAACTGCACGTTTGATACCTGCAGCCTCCTCACTGTCACTGTAGGAAGTGACATAGTATGGCCAGCATTAAAGCACATACTAGCAAATTGAGTCATGGTTAATGTAAAACTCTGGACTCAATTGGGTCTATACTCTTGACATCTATCAACAGAAGCTGGGTGTAAAAATGTCGAATTTGACAGTAGTCTTGAGTTATCAAAATTGATACAGTATACCCTAAGCATCAGAGCTCTTCTCATTAGCTGTGGTTCTAAGATGACAGATATGTAAACTAGATCAAAAGAAGCAAGTTAACTGGAAGACGCAGCGCTGTTTTCCCTTGTGGCAGCAACATCCACAAGGCTCTGCTTTTATCCAGGGATGTAGGTTTGACCTGTCAACACTTCAGAAGCTCACAAATCAATAATAAGCTAGAGAGAGTACACAGTATCATGAACTTGTACAGATTCTTTCATTAGATTCTTTTCACCTCTCCACCACCTTATGCTCAAGCGAGCTTTCTGCTAAGAGCCATGCAGCAGAAGATGAAGCATGACTATCAAGAGCTATCTCCACCTCCACGTCTCCCTTCCCCCCCAAACCCAAACGTCAGAGTTCATACTAGGAACAAATTCACCTTGCTTGTTCTCCTCTCTGACAACAGAAAGCCAGAAAAAAAAACACACTAAAGAACTTTTATCACTTGCTACAAAGAAAAGAAATTCTCTACTTCAGCATAAAAGCACAAATTACAAGTCGCTACTATTTAAGGGCATCTCTAGGCATATCTAAGTACCCAGCTACATCCCAAACAAATTGGCTGGATTTGGCACACACTTTGTTGAGGTACTTTTTATAATCAGAACTAAAATATCATCCACTTTCGTCAAGCAACTACCAAATTATGTTGGTTTTATGTCAGGAAGTGTTACGGTTTGCTTTCTTATGATGCAATTATAATACTGACAGCACTGGAGAGATCCATCGAACCATCAGGTATGATCAAGTAGGGAAACAATAAGCAAGCAGCCCTCTATCCCAGGCCTAGCACACCAATTAGTTTAAAATGCATTTAAACCCCTGCCATGACTACTTCCCCACCTGTAAGGGCATATTAATCTTAGAGCTGTGTTTTACACGTCATTAGCACTTGCAAACGTTTATGCTAAACAGGCTGAAGTCAGTGCTGCAGTGCTTAACCACAACATAAGAGGACCTCACTCTTAAAAAAAAAAAAGTTGTTGAAGAGTGAATTGGTATATCAAAGCTATTTACAGTCTTCTGCTCACGCACAGGACTGGCACTCACGAATTACGCCTTTGTACAAAGTGTCCACCGCCCCTTATGACAGTCGATGAAGAAAAGAAAGGTGCATGAAGCGAGAGGGATGACAACTCTGAGGCAGGACTGGGTCGGCGCCTCCTTGGCATGAAAGCCGCTCTCTGCATAGATACATTCACGCACCCTCAGCTCAACGCTGAGTAAACAAAACACTAGTGCGGAGTTAAGCAGGGTGGTGACTCAGCCAGGAGTGCGAGATTCGGTCCCACAGGGTAAGAAATTCGGGGAGACGGGACCGGGGGCCCATCGGGGCTCCCTACTCACCAGCAAACAGTCCACGTTCACTTCGGATTTGGGGTCCTTTAGAGTCACGTCGATTTTTTCAAACCGAGACTCAAAACTTTCTCCCGTCGACATGTTTCCGGAGATAAAAAGTTTCCCTTATTCCAGAGCAAAGTAAGGATAATAATAATGAAAAAGTAAAAAACAGGAACAAGCGAGCACAAAAGAGAAACCACACAGCCTATACCAGGCTGAGAAGCGCTTCCTGCAAAATCCCTTCAATCACAGAAGTCTCTGAGGCAAGTCCCCCCACCAAGGGGAGAGAAAACCGAAGGAGAGTCCGCGGCGGGGGGGACGAGGCTGCTTCTCCCCCCTCCTCCACGCACGCACGCACTTTCCTGGGCTGCTCACAACTCCGCAGCAGCAGGTTTCCTCTCCCTCCCTCCTCCACTCGGGCCCCAGCGTCTCAGCAACCTCATTTTCCCAGCCGGGGAAGCCGCCCTGGGAGCCAGCGTAGCGGTTCCTCCTCCTCTCCCTCCAGGAGCGGCGGCGGGTCGGTGCCAGGTTCCGAAGCGCAGCTTTCTTTCCGGAAAATCAGAAGAAAAAGCAACAACAACAGGAAAAAAAAAAAAAAAGCCTGCAGGCACACCAACAAGGCAAAAATGAGAGGGGAGAAAAAAAAAGTAGGAAAATCCTCTCGGCAGCGTGTCTCAGCGCCGTGGGGTTGGTCCTTCCATGGGCACAGAGCGAGGGAGCCCGGGGCGGGCTGGGGGGACAGGCTGCCCCTCTCCTCGGCTGTGCCCTGCCTGCTCCGGGCGGGCGGGCGGGCAGCGCAGGGCTGCCAGCTGCGCGCACAGGCCGCCCCGGCCCCCGCTGCGAGTGCCCCCCGCGGGCAGGGGACGAGTCACTTCAACGGCGGAGCGACGGCAACAGCATCTTTCTTCCTTCCTCCCTCCCTCCTCCTCCTCGCTGCGCGGCCGCCGGCGGCTCCTTGCTGCCTCCCGCCGCTGCCAACGCCGGCTGCGCTCCCCCTCCCCCCGCTCCTCCGCCTCACGTACGGGACGGCAGCCCGGACCACTTCAGGACCGACCCGAGGTTGCAGCGTGAGAGGGAGGAGGGAAGGAGGTGGCTTAAGGGGAGGGGAGAGCGTAAGGTCCGGCCGCGGCGGCTGCGAGGAAACCTGCGAAAGACACCAACATGTCCGCCTTCCTGTTTGAACACTCGGGGCGGGGGGGGGGGGGGGGGGAGCGGCTGGGACGGAGGCGCAGGGCGCATGCGCGGAGGGAACGGCTCCGGTCCGGGCAGGGAGGGGAAGGAGGCAGAAGGTATGCGCGCGAGGCAGGGGCGCGCGGCCGCCGCTCCTCTCCCCCCCCCCCCCCGCCCTCCCTCCCCTTTCACCCGCCGCCGCTCAACGGTCGGAGGGGGCGCGCGCGCGCCGTGCCCGCGAGGCCCGGGGAGGAAACAGGCGGGAGGGGCTGCCGCGGCGGGACGGCGGGAGCGAGTGGGCGGCGCGCGCCAAGCGACCGCGGCGGGACGCGGGGGGAGGGGGCGCGTTCGAAAGGGCCGCGGCTCCGGTGGGGGCGGGGCGGGTTTGACAGCCCGGCGGCGGCGGCGCTGGGCCCTTCCGGGAGGGGGCGAAGCGCGCCCCTCCTACCCGGTGTGTTCTCTGTGCCCCCCCCGCCCCCCATGGCGGTTCCGGCGGGCGTTGCGCGCAGGCGGAGGTGCGCACGGAGCCGACGGGCAGCGGCCCGCTGGGGAGAGCGGCTGTTCCAGTCAGGGGGCGGGCGGCGGCGTGCCGGGGGAGGACGTTGACCGCCTTCCGTCTGCCCCTGCTGCCTGAAGGCGCCTCAGAGCTGTCCGCTCCTTCCTCAGCGCGAAACCGCGCGGACGGGTCCCCGCCACCGCCCCGGGCCCGGCTCTGCCGTCAGGCGGGCGAGCGTTGCACAGCACGGGCCTCTGCTCGCTGCTGGGAGGGGACAGGTGCCTGTGCGCGTTACCCAGCTCAGGGTGCCCAGGGAGTTTCTGGGGTCTCCATCCTTGGAGATATTCAAAAGCCGTCTGGGCACGGCCCTGGGCAGCCGGCTGTAGGTGACCCTGCTTGAGCGGGAGGGGGGCTGGAGAAGTTGACCTCCAGAGCTCCCTTCCAGCTGCAGCCGCTCTGCGATCCGGTGTGCCCGGGGAAGGAGAGGCCGCCTTCCCCAACACCAGAAGTTCAGAGCATTCCAGTTTGTGTCCTGACAAGAGCCACGTGCAGAAAGAATGGAGAGAGAGAGAGAGAGCATTAAACATGCAACCCGTGCAGCATGTCTTGGTGTTTTAAAACCTTACTCTCAGACTCCAGCAGGGACCATTTCTTCAAATAAGGAAACTCCAGTAAAGTGATGATTTCAAATAATATCGGACAGAGGCTGCTGTAGTGGTTCAGTGCTTTGACTTCCACTGCAGTTCCAGAAATGGCAATATTTTTACAAAGATCATGAAAAATTATGTAGAGAATGTCAAGTCATTAATCTCTGGTCACTGAACAGTTGCCGGTAGCAAACCTGAATCACTAGCACTATGAGTTATTTTCAAGTCATGGTTAAGAAACAAATGATCTATAGCCAAGTGCTAGGGCATTTGAGCTATTGGATATTCACTACTTGCTATCTTGCTATATTCAGAGAAAAAAAGAAATGGCATTCTACATTTTGCTTTTTCTTGTCCGCAGCTGCCTGCATCTTTGTTTTTGTTTTATAATGAGAAGTATGTACAGTTAAAGCAAAAATACATGCTACAACAACGTTACACTCATGTTTACTTTCACTCGTTTTGTGCTGGCTATTACCACAGCCCTTTGATTCGGAGGGTTTGGTCGCTCATGGAAATGCAGATGTTCCATTTCAACAACCACAGTCCAAAGAGAACATATCGTGCACCCCGCAAGCTATAGGGTGTAGGCTTGGGATCACTTCATATGTGATGCAGCAAGTAATTCCCAAAATACAAAGAAAATGCTTCTTACAGTCCTCATATTAAACAAGATTAAAATCGTCATTGGAGATACAGAGCCTAATTCACAGTGCTCTTGGGCACCTGGTTTAGGCATTAAAAGGTATACAGGGATGATGCCAGGCCTCAGCAGGGTGATTCGAAGCCCCTAGCTGTAAAGAATGCAAAATTCATGAGGCCTGTAATAGAGTAAGGAAGGGGAAGCCTGAATCTGCAGCTCAGTGAGCAGGATCACCCTGCAGGGACACAGTCCTGAGCCGTGCTCCAGATGGCTGCTTATGTGTTATCAATGTCTATGGGAAAACATATAGGTACTCTTGGAAATGCAAAACCTCTTCCATCCTCTCCAGGCCTCCCTGCAACAAAGCTGCGTGGGTCTTACTCTCACTTGCCCTTTGCATTACTTTTTTTACAGTGGCCCAGCTTCAGCACAGTAAGTGGAGGAGAGAAGCACCATCCCATTGGCTTGGCAACTTGGAGAATTCACTGCGATACGAGAGCTGGGCATCGGACAGGCCCAGCCCCACATGTTTATTTGCTAGTGAAGGATCTTGCCTCTAGACGAGGACACCGGAGTACCTCTTCCAGTGTTTGCGGTGAGGGAAGCTGCTGTGTTCGCGTTCAGCTGTGTGCAAACTTGGTGTGTTTCAAACACATCTGTCAGACTGGGCTTTTCTCACAACTATGGTGCAGTAAAAGTGCTTGTCTCTCTGTCTCAAATAGAATAGAATTTGCGTGGGAGGTACTTCACCCAGCTGTCTAGGAAACACTGAGCACTGCTTTGAAAATGTAAAAGGGAGGCTTTGGCTACAAAGAGCAAAAAGGAAAATAAATTCTAATTTTAAAAGCAGGTATGGGTTAAGTGTCTGGTGTGATAGAGTGCGCACACTGTAACTCGAGAGTGTAATGTAATAGTTTCTAATCCAGTGAACGCTAATTCACGTGCTTGGATCTTGAAGCCCATTTTCATGAACTTCAGTCACACTCTTTGTATCTATATGATTAGGAACTTGCATATTTCTAGCATTGGCCACTTAGAAATCATATGAAGTTCCATCCTATGTGATTGGTTAATCAGTGCATTGAACAGGATATTTTAGTTTGTTTTTTCTTCCTGATAACAAATAAACTAAAAATGGGTAATTTCTTCTTCCTGCATTTGTTGTGTCCCATATTTTGGAACTGAGGTAGCTTTTGTTGAGTGAAATGGAAATTACTCAACATATGTATGACCTGACAACATTGAGCTGATCAAGCATGCAAGCCTGAAAGATAATTTTTTCTCTCTTCAAAAGCATGTAGTCTCTAATTTTTGAAAGTGTCTCTATGTAAGCTTATGTCCATGCTTAGTAAACAAGCGAACTGATAATCTTTAATAAAACAGGAATCATCCATGTTGTCTTGCCTATTTTATGAGATATTTAAATGCTCTTGCTTTTAGTGTGACACAAATAAGACAAATTGGCACTGACTTAAGAGCTGATTGTTTGGCAAAGATTGCAATTTCCTATTAAATACAGAAAATCAGTAAACTGTAGCATTACTACATTGGCTTCCTCTGAAACATTATACCATACTTACAAAAAGTACATGTAATACTGTTTATCGTGTAAATAGCATTCTTGTACATCAGAGTAATAAGACTGTGCATCATAAGAGGTTTCAGTAATCCCCATTTCAGGAAATGAGCAAACAGCAAGAACCCAAGAGCAGTGGAATACTCGACAAGTATTAGCTGGGCCCTCTCTGAGCAGGTACTGTTACCCCCATCCTCTTGTGAAAAAGCAAAGAAAAATTAAGTGAAAGAGCTTCTAATAAAGTCAAAGGCTATCTAGATTTTTTAGGTCACTGAGTGTGCATCTTTAAAGGGCAAACACTCAGAATGAGAGAAAAGGCTAGGATACGCAAGTGTCTGATGTAACTACTGACTTCAGAAGAGTTACACAAGGCAGAAATGAGACTGTATCCTGTTCACCATATTAGGCCAAGTTAGTAATGCGTGATCTACCTTCACATTCAACTTCCTATTTAGTCAACATGAAACCTACAGCAGTTAAATCACATTACGTTAAGCCTGCCTTTGGTCCAGCACCCTCTCCTTGTTTGCCGGACAAACCTGGCTCAGGTTTGCCTCAGCTCTAGTCCTCTGGACACTTAATAGCGCAGGCCAGTATTGCTCAAAGCTCTGAGATGAAGGCTGTGGTCAACAAATTCAGCCCTTGGGCAAAACGTTTTACCACCGCTAAAGCTCGTCTGTGCAACAGAAAGGCCTTTTGCAGGAGCTCCCTACTTCAGGCAAGGAATGATGGCTGCTCATGCAGGCATATCTGAACTGACTTTAGGTACGATAAAGTCACACCAACATTGATGTCGGTGTGCTTGCAAAATCTGAAAAAGAAATGCTGTGTTAGGTGGTGAATGCTGGTGGCTGTAAGTAGATTTAAAGCTGCAGTCGCAGTGTCAACTGCAGTGCAGCCCCCTCACCTCCCTTGGGGGCTCAGCTATGCACTGAAAAAACTCCTCAAGGAATTACAGACTGTAAGCTTGAGGTGCAAGGTGCTCCGAGTAGCGAACACATTAAAATGCTCTACCAATAGGAGAGAGAAAGCAAAGAAATGTGACAGATATTAGTCATATCATTTGGTACACTGAGAAAAGGCACGTTGGTTCTTCCAGGATGAGGCAAAATGTAGGAACTAGAATAGAATAGAATAGAAATAGAATAGAAATGACCTAGGCAATAAATAATTGCTAGCAAGAGAAGACAAATTTGGATATAATCGATCAAAAGAAAATTTGCCATGGATATACTCAACAAAAGTAGTATCTTCAAACATCTGTAGATGCTGAAACAGTGCAACATATACATATATAAATATGTTTTTCCTGCTTGTCACTAGCTTTAATAAAGATGTGAGGCTCCTGGCACACAACCTTGCATACCCCAGTGTATCCCAGCTTCTTGACAAAGGGCAGTTGCTGTTTCCTCTTACAGCACAGCACATTTTCAGGCACTGTAGTACTTTTCTTTGCATCCAGCGCTGGAACCCTGGGGAGAAACTGCTCCCGCTGCCTGCGTGTGGTGAGTGATGAATAAGAAATGGGGCACTCGGATCTTTGTTTCATTTTCGTGAATGAGCCAGAAACAGGCAAAAAAAATCACCTTTTGGAACTTTTGCAATGGCCTGGTTTGATGGAGAGGGTCGGGTCTGAAAACAAACTGTTGCAAGGCAGGAACTAAACTGGATGGGATTGTCTGCTCCAGTGCAAACACAGATGCGTTTGCTGCCAGCAGACAAGGGCATAGTTGTAGAAACAGCGCAGTGTAGGCACTCCTAAAGTAACTTTTGCTGTATCTGGAAGGGAGGGGAGCTGTGAGCCCAGAGACAGATAGCAATCCACAGGATAAATATCTGGTCACCATATGGCTCAGGCCAATATCAACCATGATTGCATATACAGTGCAGGCTCCCTTTGCTTTTATGCTTTGAAAGTGCAGAAGAAAAGCCTGTGACCAATGTATGGCAAAAGCTCACAAAGTGATTTTAAATCAAATCAAAACAAAATTCCACTGGAATGCTGAAAGCTTCATACCTCAATAAGGACAATTTCCGTGGCAAATACTGTTTTCCCACTGAAGCCACTTGGTGGGTACAGAAAACGCTAAGATGCCAGAAATTCTTCTTTTACCCTGGGAAAAAGTTTTTTATTTTCACTATCCCAGAGCTTAAAAATGGCCCAAGTATTTCTTGCTTGAAATCTTCAAAAACCCAAACAAACTCAACTCTAAGTCAAAGAAAAGCCATGGAAAAAATTAGCCTGAAAAAATGAAGGTTTCAGAAAGTTAGCAGTATATTAAAGCAGGAGCTAAAAATGAATCTCCTGATGGTATCATCTATCAGGATATAAAACATATATAACATATTATTTGTGTCTTTTTATTTCCATTATAATTAGAGTGATTACCATCATCATAGACTTCTTTGCAGATGAAGCTATAATGAATCTGACATTCTGCTCTGCTATTAATTTGTTAGCTATGAATCACCTACAAGAGCAAGAATTTTTCTTCTTATTTATCCAGTTCTTAACCCTAAGTGCTCTCTCCCAGAACAAATTTCTCCCACCCCACCTTACTCCTACTTCCTGCACATACACATATCTCATTTCCTGTGGTTGGATTAGTTTTGTAGTCCTTGCTCAAATAGTTGTTCTTCTGAAGACAAAACTTAAAAGTAAACTGGGCTGAGTTTAAAAGTAAACTAGCTTTGATTCTCCTGGCTTTGGTTTTATGGACGTTGTCCTAAATGTCTACACTCCCTGTAAATGCTTTGCTCTGCTGAAGACTGTGTCAAATCCATAAAAAGCCATGGTTTTATCTTGGGCCTGGGAAACATTTAACAGTTTCAGACTTTGACAGATAATTAACTTCTAAATGACACATTTCATAACTTTGCTGGAATAAACGGAGCAGGCTACATATGGTCCTTCTCTGGGCAGAAGGGCGGAAGTTGCAGTTCTTGACACTCACAGCGTAAAGTTTTGCAACACAGTTATAGACAACTTCTTGTATATCATGAAGCTTCATGGGATTCTATATGGCTTGTGTCTTAAATTTAAGGCACTCAAATGGCACTAAAGATGCAGTTTTTAAAAACCCATGTGTTTCATATGACTATCTTGCAGATATTAAGAAAAACGCTTTAAAAAGTTTAGTCACCAACAAAGAACTCAAATTTACTGCAACCACAGGAATTACAAATGAGTCAACTTAGTCATTTTTGGTGTCTTTTAATAACTAAATCACAGAAGCTGAATTACTGATTTTGTTCACACTCAGGATATTTTCAAATTCTCCTATTAATCTCATGCCACTAGGCAATCAACTAACAGTTATTTTACACCAACATTGCTACTGTTGTTAAGTTTGTAGAGCTCTACTACTTAGAGCACGCCTGTAAGCTTTGAGAGAGTCTAGTCTTGGAGGACAGAGAGGATTTAAATTTTATTTTTGTTATAATTCTGTTTTCATTTGGCCATAACAACACAAAATCCACAAATGGAAGTTTTATAGGTGTGATCATAGACAGAAAACTACGTGTATGAAAGTGTGAGCAAGCTCTTTCTCAGGTCTAGAATCAAAGGGTTAATCTCTTCTTCTCTCCCCTCCTCAAAGATAAAAGACACTAAACTTCCTACTTCTTGTTGCAAAATGCCATGCGGTTCTGTTGGGTAATTCAACTCTTAATACTTGGAAGGTGCCAATTTTATATCAGTTTTACCCCATTATTATGCTGATTACTTCAAGTCAGCGGTACTGCCTTGAACTGATTCGAAATGGCGAAGCGGGCCCATCGACTCCTAATTTGATGAGAGCAAAAATAACCTGCCGAAGGGACAAACTAAAGGCCAGGAACGGGCCTCTTGCTGAGATCCATTTCAAAAGTGTGGTAGACCCAAAGTAATACCTTCTTGATGGCGAGTTTTTAGGCAGAGAGGAAAAAAGAGCCAACTCAGCCTACTTATCCACAGAGTCAAATATAGCCCATCCACTAAGACTGGAGAATGGCAGGATTGTCCTAAGCTGCCTCTGAGCAAGCGCTGGCGCCTGGCATGGGCTAGGAGAGCTTCCAGCATAGCTGACGGTGCAACAAACTCTCTCTCCAGCACTGAGCAGAGTTTTAGCCCAGCAGAGAATCCGGCCCTGCAAACCCAGCACAGCCTGCGCATAACGCAAAATCCACAGCAAACTCTGTTAGGGGTATTACTAGACCGGATGATGAACTGTGGGATTTCCCTCTAGGTATAACTGTGCGCTGAGTATGTGGGGTGGATGAGTATGTGGATAAAAGGCATTATTATGAGCTTGGAAATAGCGAGGAAGCAAGTAGAAAGAAAAAAAATTGCTTAGAAACACTCTAAAATATTATATTTATATGAGCTTGTTTTTGTGTTTTACATTTCCTCCATAATCTTTCTGGAGTGAGTGTGTCATAGAGAGGGTTTTTTTAAGGGCAGAATTATATTTAAAATCCTCTGTCCAAACCTTGTGCTGCAATCTCCTGAAAATTCATGTTTGTCCTTTTCTTCACAGTAGATTTGTAATGACACTCCTAACATATCATAGCGCGCCATAAGAATAGGTGAGGCTGCTCTGTAAAGCACTGGATTAAAAAAAGTACAAGGTGATTGACTCATTCATGGCCTGTGGCCGTACGAATGCTTGCAAAATCGCTTCTGGCCGATGTTCTAGCACCTTTACCATAAAAACAAAAGGTAGCGTGGCAAACAAAGCTGTCCCTCAAGAGTCTCATGAAATGAAAACGTAGCTGTGAAAATGCACATGCAAAAGCAGTGTTTGTAAAGAGTTACCTTATTACACCTCTGCAATCATTCCTCTTTGTGTGCCAAACTTTGGTGAAACTATGGAGTAAGAATAATTCAGAACTAGAGTAAGTGCTTTTAAACAAATTATTGAAACTACAAGTACTATGTCCAAGTTATGGAGTTTGGGTTTGTTTTAATGAAAATGTCTTTTGTTTACCTAATTTTATGTAGTTCCCAGCACTCCTTTGCGGTGGCCATGCCATCATTTTGTACTCCTATGAAGGTAGCAACATTTACTGCCTGCACTGTAAAATGCCCATAGCAACTCAGACCACGTCCGCGCTGCACTGGCAGACGTGATGGTGCAATCCAGCTGGCTGAAGTCGCAGCGGTTGCATCCTCTTACCCCAAACCCAAGTTGCCTGCTAGCCCCAGGTCATAAGACCTGGTTGTCCTTTTGCCTGTAAATGTGCATGCAGAAAAGGGACATATAACACTGCACCTCCAGACTTACCCGAGCTAGTTTCTAGCCAGCTAGCTGAGGTACCCACAGCAGCGAAATTGGCCTCCACTAACCATCATGTTGCTTGCCCAGGCCCCGAAGCCCGTGTTGCTGCAGCTTCATGCAGCTGTTCTTCAGCCAGCTGGATTACGCCATCACATCTGCCAAGCGCGGTGTGGACGTGGTCTGAATTGCTGTGGGCATTTTACGGTGCAGGCAGCATAATGCTGCTACCTTCATATGTGTGGAAAATGATGGCACGGCCACCGCAAAGGAGTGCTGGGAACTACTTCAAATTGGATAGACACAAGACTTTTTTCATTGAAACAAACCCAGATTCTGTAATAGATTGGATATGGTACTTGTAGTTTCAGCAATTTGAATATAGGAATTGCAAATAGAAATCCATCCAATTATAAAAAATCATGCAATTATAACAGTCGGTGGTCACTGATGTTATCTGCACTGCGGGTAAATATGGCAAGAATGTCTTGTGGCCAATATTTCTACTATTTGATGACCACATGATTATTTTTGGTTAGCTGTTACTATTTCCTTCTTGACTCATTCCTAAAAGGCACTGAAACATCACAGTCTTATCACTCAGACAGCAATAACTGCAACTGTCTTTAAATCAGTTTTGCAAACCCGCATCCAGAGCATCTCCTACCAGAAGGGTGTGTGCTCTGCGTCTTGTCAACTTGAAGTCCCCCCCTTTCATTTGATGTGAGCCATGCAATCCAGCCTTTCATTTGGGCTTGTTGAGACTGAACTGAGTCCAAGGGGGAGCCATCTGCAATGCACTGGAGGTAATGCCACACCACCGGAAAATGAGGAAAGAAACATCGGTCTTGTGCAGTGGGGGAGATGATCAGGTATTAGCCGCCATTGTTCTCAGCTGGGTGGAGGTTTTAATCCCCCCACCCCCAGCAGCCGGCAGATCATTTCACAGCGGTCATCTTTATAGCATCTGCGTGAACGTGGTGGGGTGCCTTGTACTTCCGAGCACATGCTTTGTTACTGTCTTTTTTCATGTCCTGATCAGACTATTGCAAAACCCCGTACGCAGACTCCCCAAAATGAGTCATGTCTGCCGGCATGGTTGTCTGCAAGATGTCTCTGCACAGAGGTGCGGAGCCGTGCGAGAAGCGTGGGAGACGACCACCCTGGCACAGCACAACAGCTTATTTATTAGACAGAATGCCTTAGTGGAACAGGGAGGGGCTAGCGGGTCTGCACTGGCTGTCGATTAGCTTCCAGGTAAAATGTAATGGATTCATTGTGACCCCCAAAGACCTACATGCCAGCCTGGCTGCCACGGGGACTGCCCCCTGTGAAATACATCCCCCCTTCCATCTGCAGAGAGTTGACGCTGTGCTCTGGAAGGATAATTGCCCAGAGGGACTCAGGGCACTGGAACGTGATCCGCTCCGCACCTCTGGGTCCCCAACCTTTCCTCGCTTGTGGCATGTTCTGATTTGTCTGGTTTTAGACCCACCGTCTGTGAGACTTTTCCTGGACATCGAATCCTACACTGGGAGAAGGAGCTGCATTACTCATACATAGTTTCAAAACTGTGGGTAAACTGGATGGTTTCTTGCTCCCATAGACGTATGACTTCATCCTCTCTATCTTCCCAACTTCATGCAATAGCACGGCTAGATTTATAAGATGATCCTCTTTGCTTCAGAGGCAGATCCACACTGCCTTATCACCAGCTGAACATGAATTCCTTCCTTATCACCTGTTAAGTGGAAGGATCAGTGTGTGTTGAAGTGGAGCAGCTATGTGGTATCTCTTGGTTTCTACCTGTCAAAAAATTAACTGCATTCAGTTTCAGTAACTTGGCTTTTCTTAATATGTTATTATTTAAATACAATTATTTAAACAAGAAAAAAATGGTTTGGTATGGCAAAATTCAAACACTCTAAAGCATAGTAGGCTAATACAATAATGTCTCGATATTGAACAAGTGAAAAATATTTTCCACTCAGTGACTCCTGAGCCTTCCACAGCACAGTTACCTGGGCAATTTACTCAGGTTATTCATGAGGAAGTTGTGATTAGCAGTATGCTGTTAATTGCTGAAACCCTCTGGTTTGCTGCTATTGTCCATAAAGGATAAAAAAATGTTAGGCAGCCCAGTCCATTTCAAGCCCTACAATTTACACTCACTAAATTACTAGGACCAAAACTATATTCAGAAATTGTTCCATCCTACTCTGTGTGCTTCCTCACTCTGTTTCCTAGCATCTCTTTCCAAGCCTGTATTGGACAATTACCTTACATGCAGAAAATAACATCTGTAAGAATTGTCTTGATTTTTTAAATGTTTATTCTCCTGTCATTGCTCAAAAAAACAAATTACAAAGCTATGTACAAACTGATATTGAGAAATGGTAATGCAAATTTACACATCTTTCACACTCAATAGCTGTTTCTAGTAGTCTGCCTTTGTCCTTAGGATTTAATTAAATCTCTCACAGAAAACAGAATTTGCTAGTACTTGACCTTTGTTTTCAGAGCCCCAAAACACAAAAGGCATTTAGAATCAATGACAATGCACAAAACGCAACGCACTCCACTTAGTGCTCAGGGCAACACAATGCTCATCCTTTATATGGAGAGACCCTGGGTTAAAAAAGGATTAAAATTAAGCCACAGTATTCTTTTCTAGGTCGTCTCCTGAAGAATCACGACCGCTGCTTCAAGCTGATTATACATTATGCAGTCCACCAGCACATGATGCCCAACGCTATCGCTCAAGTAATCTTTTTCTCACTACATAAACTATATCGCCCTCCACTCTTTATTTGCCTTCACTGGCTTCCTTCCTGTCTCTTAACTCCTCACTTCAAGCTCCTCACTCTCTGCTTAAAAACCAAACATAATCACCCGCTCCCATTTCTGCTCCCGCTTCCCTTTCCTCCCAGCAGGGCCGCCCACAGCCTGCTTTGCTCCAGCAGCCTCTCTGCTTTTGTTTCCCAGCTGCTCTCTCCTGCATCCCTTTAGCTTCTCTTTACACCACTTATATCCCTTTCCTATGTGGCTTTTCACAGTGATACTTCACACTTTTTCTTTCTTTTCTCAGGCAGACTTCTTGCTGGTTTTTTTTTTCTTCTTCTTCACTTTGGCGTTAATGGCAGAGATTAGGTGGATTTGTGGTGAGTAGTCACTAAAGAAAAAGTGAGTAAAATTTCAATTCTTGCAAAACTCATTGGAACACATCTCAAAATTAACACTCAGCTAAAACAAAAACTGGTGGAAAGCTAATTAAGGGAAAGCATGATGTTCAGTGGCATTGAACTGTGTAGAAAAAGGTCACTAAATGAGAAGCTACAGACAATAATTTTTCTTCTGGTCATGTTGACAAGGGACAGTAAGCCACACATTAAATATATTCCTTGAATTAAGAGCAGTTTCAAGTCTGAAACTCTTCTTAGCCCTTGCAGGGAGGCCCACATTAGGAGAAAGGTGTGCTCTTCCTATCGCACCGGCCAGCCAGGCCTGTAACATTTCCTCCTGTTACTCTCTTAGTCATTTACCGTCCCAGGAGCCACAAGGAAGCCCAGTCACAGCTTCTTTCCCACCCAGCGGCGGGCTACGCCTCTCCCTGCTATTCATGCAGCTGGGGAAAGTTTGTCTGCTTCCCTGAGCAAAAAAGTGTCTTTCTTGTGTCTTCTAGAGCAGTGTTGCTCAGCGCAGCTTGCAGCCCCAGGGTTCACGGCCTGGCTTTTAGCTTACCCAGAACCTGGGCTTTTTTTTTTTTTTTTACATTTCTTGTGGGAGTGGAAGAAGCAACAAATACAAGCTAATATATTTGAGGGAAATACCTGAAATAATTTAAATTATATTGTAACTGATGTTTTTGCCATCAGTATCCTGCAGAAGGATCACCAGGTTCTCTTTGGCATTTTCAGACCCCCCATAATATTGCTCACGATTTACACTGCCGAGGGGCCTCCTACATTTATGGCTTCTGGGATGCCTGGTTCTGGCCCATATGGTACAAATCACATATTTTGAAGCCTTCTGTAGGAAAAGGAGAAGGTGTCCACAACTTAGGAAAGCAAGGAAGACTGGGGGAGATGCGCTCCACAGACAGGGTGGCACTGGTCCAATTTCCATCCTCCCTGTTGGTTAAACTGGAAAAGACTATTTTTTTCAGAACAGATTATGCTCGTAGGTCATTTACGCAAATTCTCATAATCGCTGCACAAAATCTGAGGTCTCACCATGGCCTTACATGTATACATACATACATACATATATATATATATATATATATGGTGGAATCCACCTCTGCCTCTGCTGGGGCCCCTCCAGCGGCTCCGCTGGCAGGAGCTGCTGCGAGGATGTGTGAATCACTAAGGTGTTCCCAATTTCTGCAGGCTGTTTTACCAGCTGCCAGGCAAGTTGCACTGCTACAACCCCCTGCCTCGGGGACTCTCTCTTGCTCGTGGCCCTCTGCCGGGCTCCGCACAAGCAGGGGCCTGATTCCACAGACGGATGAAGGAGGGAAAGGCAGATGTTCTCCCGAAGGAAAAAAAAAAAGCGTGAACTCAAGACACATCCTGTACCATGACTGCACATGCCTACAGAAAATGCTCCACGTTACTATGCTACAGAAGCTGCCTCTCCAGGGCTTGCTTTTCCTTTGATTTTCCTACGACCAGAAATAGCAAATAACTAATTGGGAATCAAAACTGATACCCACCCGTGAAGCCCTCTGCATTCAACAGAAACCAGTAAAAGGCTGTTTTTCTCCAGCATTTTTACGGTAATCTATTACGCTATTTCCAGATTGCTTGAACCAAGAATAGCCAGAGAATGTCAAGTCCTCCAGTACACGGCTGTAGACTTCATTTCTCTGTGAGACACATTTCCAGGCAAGTATACAGGCCTTCAGATCAAGAAATGTTATGTCCAAGAGGCAGAGAATTTCCCCCCCACCATGTCCAGAAACAGGCAATATTCTACAACCCAGCTCCTCTGCTTCTTCCCATCACATACGCCAGTCACCGTTGTTTTCATTATTCTGTCTTTGTCCAGAGTTTTGACCTCTGATTGACTTTGAAGTTTACATATGAGGAAAAACAGTCAGGCAGCTGCTAAAACAAGTGAGGAGAGATCAAACAGTTCTGAAAGAATTAAAAACAAACAACTTTATCTTTTTCTTTTGTGTTTACCAATACATTAACAGATCCAGATAGATGGAGAGATACACAAATGCGCATACATATATTTAAATGATAACATAAAAAAATTACATTAAAAGAATAGTTTAGATTAGCGCAGCTGAACGTTGAAGGATAAGGAAATTAGGAAAATTAGGAAATACCAGATTAAGACTGCTATGCTAATTTATTTCTGCCACTGGGTGTGATTATCCTGTGTTGTACAGAATGAGGCATGCATCCTGTGGGAAAGTCTAAAATATGACTGTGTCATGGAAGGGTTTGTAAGAAAACATATGCACATGGGGAGGGACAAAAAAAGATTACCCAGAGAGTCTTAAATCTGCCATTTTCTAATGTATCAGGAACTGACGCTGTAGCTTAAATGACACTATTTAATGACTGGGGCATAGGGAATCGGATGTCCTAGCTTGTTTTTTAGGGAGAAAAAAGCTAGAGGAGGGCAGCCCCTTCCAACGTGTATAGAGAAACACAGATTCTTGCCATTTATTCAGTAACACAAGCTGTCATTGCAGGCATTTATTTCATCAGCTTTGGAGTGGAGGTATGATGTCAGGCTAAGTAGGAGTTATTTGGTCCAGATCCCGGAGCTGGAAGACCAATTAGTAGAAATCAGGTTTTGTTTCCTCTACCTTACTAAAGCTTCCTAACCCTCTTCTCTATTAAATCCGGTCCAGAAATTTCATCCTGCTTTTGCTGTACAGTTTCTCCTAATGCTTCATCACCTATTACTGTTTTAGTGCCAGTGAGAACTTGGGTCTTTAAAACAGTGATGTTGTCCAGTTACTATATTGGCAGACTGCCTTGACCTTTCCTGGAGAAACCAACAAGAGAAAAGCAGTGGTGGTTCCCAACAGTTGCCATTTCAATGAATCTCACACAGAAATTCACAGAACACAAGAAAAAATTTGTCTCTGAGATGAATGACTTTGACTTCCAAAGGCCTGCTGAAAACAATAAAGACGTTAAACTTCCCAAAAGATGTCAAATTTCCCAAATACCTAAAAAAATACTTCTACAGATATCATACAAGTATGAATAGTAATCTAAACCAGAATGGTTTTATTGAAAATAAAGCTCTGCTTGCTTCCTTAGAAGTTGCCTTTTTTTGATTTAATAAGATTACCCTGGCCTGTATAATCTGAACTCTAAAGTGCTCTGTAACTTGGGACAGAGGCAAACCTGTCCGTGTGCTCTCCTGCCCCTTGATATTGCTTATACAGTTCATTTCCACAGTCAGCTAATTCAAATCTGCTTTCTTAAATGCTTAAATAGTGCTAAACTGTAGGACGCAAATCCTACCAAATGACAACTCTCTGCATGTCATTTTGCCTCTCTGCCATAGATAAGCCATCGTCTCTCATATAGGCCATAATAAACTAAAAAAAGGGCCAGTTTGGATGAATGGAAATACATTTTCCTGCGGTTTTTTTAATGCTGAATGTCACAGACTTAAGATAGGCTTTGTAGAGCACAGTATCACTATAAACAGAAGTAGAATTATCTTTTCAGTATTAGCTTCACAGCTGAAGCAGTTTGTGTACAGCTATCTTCTCTATCTATCCCTTGGGCATAAAGGCAGTGAAAGAATTCCTAAAGAAGGGAAGGAAATTGCGTTGATCAAGATCAAATTGCAAGCATGCATAATTTGATGTACTAATGACTGTCCACCAGATATTGCTGCAGGAGTCTTGCCAAGTTGTTAATTGTCCCAAGGACCGGAGCTTGATGCTTAACAAACATCTCCTCAGTTTCGTTGTGGAATGAAAGTTATGACAGCTGCAAAGACTGCTTGTCTTAGTTGAATGTGCAACAGTGAGTAGTGGTGAGAGAAATCCTGATTTTAAATGAAAATCTCTGCTTGCAAGTAGTAGCTATTGGTAGGGTTGCTGCAGAGACAGGAAGTGTAACTCCATAGCTTCCATACATGGAGTTGGTACAAGTCTTCAAGGTTAACGTTGTGGCTTCAAATTAACTCAGGCTCTAGAGGAGCATGTAATTTTGTATAGCTCTTTTCACTTTTGAAAATGTCAGGTTGTATCATAGAGGCAGTCTCACGTAGCACAGTGAAGCCCTCCTTGTGTAAAACAACTCAAAGCTGTATTTCACTGTCTTCGCATGGAAGTCTGCAAATTGTAAACCTTGCATCTTGCACGTTGCAAGATGTCATTTGTCACCTCTCATCTCCAGACATAAGAGCCAACAAACGGAGAGGCTACTTTGTTTACTGTTTTCTGAAGCAAAGATATCAGTCAACAGTCCATTAAAAAGACTTATGGTGAATAAAATATTCCTAAGCACAGAAGATTCTTCTAATCTTCTGTTACTTCTGCTAAGCAAGCCTGCTATTCATCACCCCAGCGCTGAGCAGCGTACATAATGAGAAGAAATATTTCTCCATACAGGACAGAAAATTTTCTCACTTTGATAGCTAGGATTTCATCCCAGATATTAAGAAACCTCTGACCACACTAATTGCTATCTGCATAGATCTGCTGCTCATGGAAGGAGCAATAGCCTCATAGCAGCCAAGTGAATGATGGCAGTTGGTGAATGATACGGCCTTTCTCTCTGATACGTCTACTTTCCACCAGACTGAGAAGAATCCTTCTAAACGTATGTTAAAACATCCGATTTGTTGTAGTTGTTACTGTGGAAATTGTACATATGGGCTTTGGATTCTGCTTTTGGCTGAAGAAGGTTAGACTGCAGAGGGAATACTTGGAATTACCCAACAGCTATCACACATATGCTGGATTACTGAAGCATGTAGGTGATCAGCATTTCCCATGGGCACCAGTAAAACGTCAAGTCCTTTTCCTGTGATAATCTCAATTTCCTACCAATATTCTTCTGAAATAAAATTTGATAGCTAATGTTCATCCACAGCCTATATCCATGATTGTTTCCGTTTCCTCTCTGTATGAAACTACACAGAAAAAAATGATCCAGGATGAGATTTTACTTTCTTTGCTGAAATTACTTTCTTTGCTGAAGATACTGTTATCTTTGCTATGATGTTCCTAGACAGAGTTCTTGGAAACAAATGTAAGATCAAATAAGAATAAATAATGTTGAGAAAAAAAAAAGATATCAAAACAGAAGAATTACTGAACTGTAGTGGTCGAAAGCTGAATCTTCATCAGGAATACATCCAGATGCCTAAAAATAGCGTGCACTTCAAAGCTCTGTACATCTGTATCGATGATGAGAAGTAACAGTCGTGTCATGGCCATTCCATAATTGCTACTGCTTCCTGAAATCCTTGTGTATCTCCAAAGCATGCTGTCCAGCGATCTCAGTTGATCAAACTGTTAAGCATTTTCCTCCAAAGCAAGAGAACCTGGCAGCAGCCTGGAGCTCAACCTGGAGTAGGCTGGACGAGTTGTGAGGTGGGGAGAGCAGCTGCTGATCCTGGTTTTGTTTCAACTGCTGCTTGCAAGGAGGTATTTATCCTGCTACACTTCACAGGCTGCTCCAACTTGCCATAAGGCAAGAGCAGGGGAGGAAAACCCCGCTCACCTGCCCTCTGGGGGATGCACAGCCAGCGGAAAGGGCGACCGGTGAGGAACCTACACAGCGGGGAGGCCATCCTCTAAGAGAAAAATCTTCTTGGACACTTGGAAACATTTTGTTTCTAACTGCCAGGGAAAATACTGACATTTATCTTCGGTACTGGTGCCAAGTTACATTTTGGCTTGCTCACGCTGAGGAACTTTCTGGCTTGCAGAGAGAAGAGAAAGAAAGCAGGTAGGCCACAAGACTCCTTGCTGCCTTTTATTTTGCCCACCTCTGGGCTGCTGCCTTTCTCCTTACTCTGCAGCAATTCATGTGGGAGGGGGAAGAAGCGATTGCGGCAGCAAAGCACGGCAATGCACAACAGAAACTGGAAACAATAACCTGCATATTGGGGCATGGTGACCAGCAACTCTGCCAGGAGCCAGCGATAATAGCCAGGGCACGGTAACCCACACTAACAGCCGGGAAAACTACTTGATGTTCTTCCAGGTTTGCTGGCCTGTCCTCCTCTTACACCTTCCCAGGGAAAGGTGTGGAGCTGCTGCTTGCTGTCAGCCCCGCCGTGCACCTCGAAAAAGTTTCTCCGTGCGCCGAATACTTGCCTCTGGGAGGTGAAGAATTTTGGTTTGCATAAATAGTTCATATTTGATTATTATAACTTAGCCAATCATAAATTGCATTCATTATTTATTTTATTATTATGAGGTGTTATGTAGTTTATGTAAATATATTTGATTCTCTAACTCCGATTTGGACTGCTGGCTTTGCTTTCCTAGGGAGGAAGAATCCTTGTTTTGGGAAAGTATATATCAAGGCATCGCCAAAGGCTTGAGACCCAAATGCTGTCCTCCTGCACTGTACAAAGTGAGGAAAATGCCATTGGTGATTATTCCCTAGGGCTGAACTGAGGATGAGCAATAAAATCTGAGGAACACAGCCTGAAAAGGGGTGAATTTGTCTGCTCTCCCGTCCTGGTCTCCTCTTGGCTCTCTCTTACAGAAGATGTTGGCTTGGGTCAGTTTCTGTGTAGACAAGCTTTTTCTGAAGGGAGCTTAGCCTGGGACACTGGGGTAGTTGAGAACAACTGCTGAGCAAGAACATTCACCACTTCACTTTGAGCAAAATACTGTTTACCCCTTTCTCACTCATTTGCCTCTCCCATTTCCCTGTTTCTCACTGGAGGCGATGGCTGCCTGAGGCATGGGAATACCAGCAGATCCCACAGTTGCTACGGCTGTCGGACCGGGAAGGACACGCCGAGCCCCACAGAGCGGCCACCGCACACCCAGGACCCTTGGAAATCTGCTCTTTTTGCTACATGGTCCTGTTACCATGCCCAAAGTAACCCTGCCCAAAGCCCCTTACACACAGGGAGATGGCACTGCATGGTCTGACCTTCTTCATACACATATCCCACCCTGGCTAGGGCACTCCAGCTTACTTCCAGCTGCCGCTGCACAGCATGCTTATGCATAGCCGGAGCTGATCCCCTTCTTACCACCACCATGTCACTGCTTTGAGATATGAGCAGAGGACCTCTATGGATACCTGCAGAGGGAGGTCTCCAATTGTAGTTTCTGGTCCTAGCTGCGCTGGGGCCAGCACAAGTGTCCTTCATTCACGGGAAAGCAGAGAAGGAAGACGCTCAGCAACTAGACCTGTAGCTGCCTGTGCTCAGAAAGTCTCAGGGGCTCAACTGTTGGCACTCAGACTTGCCTTTTTCTAGGTGTCTGCCCCGCTCCTGCTTGCCCACAGCTCTTTTTCAGTCTTGCCTGTCTTCTTTGCAGAGGAGACCGGGAGGCTTGGGCCCACTAGTCCTGTTTACACTGGGTGAAGTGGCTTGGGCTCTGGTTCATCAGGACTGGTTTCTACATATCTGCAAGGTTCCTTACTCATCACAGACACCACCACCCATGGTGAAACCCCAGGTCCTCACAGTGGACCATGAGGGAAACTACAGCTTGCCACCGGCCAGGCCAGATTCCTCAGCGAGACACTTGATGCTAGCAAGAGCAGGAGAGCTCAGGAAGGGGAGCCCAGCTAAGCAGCCCTGGGCACGGCACACACGTGTGAAGGTAACTCTGACCTGCATGCACAAAGGATCCTGACTCCCCATGCTTGTGTTTTTTGAGTCCTCCCAGTTTTAAATCTGACATATAAGATTTGCTGGACCTGTCTATGCCAGCTTCATAGTGTATACACAGTGGATCCAACCCACCCAGCATCAGACCTGTTGTGCACTGGCAGCTGCTGTCGGGGCCTGCCTTTCCAATTAGGAGCCGGATGCTTTTGTCTGTGGACTTGTGCCTTAACGTGGCATTGGAGGCAATGTGCTGAGGGTTGTTTCTACTGCAAGAAGAAATTTGTGGTGGAGCCGCTTTTCCCCTGAGTTAGTTACAAGACTGTTTCCTCAGACAGCAGCAGAAGCCAAACAGCAGGAGGCAGTTCCTTTGCTTGTCCCCACCAGCTCCTGCCACCCAGAGCTCAGCTGAAGAGGCTCTTAATTTCAGTTTTCCTCAGAGACACGTTCCCTGGTTTCCTCCCAGAGCACAGGATGGAATATTCCCTTGTTGCTTCGTCTCACAGGTGCTCCTCTCTTTTCTGCTTTTCTTTCACATATTTCCAACATGCACTGAACATTGGCCATAGCTGCTTCTTCCCTCACACGTGTCTTCTATGTCTGCTCTGCTATGGGCATTGAGTTGCTCCTGTGTTTGGGATGGAGATTGCTGCTGTTTGTATGGTCTAGCTACATGGAGATCCCTATTCATGGAACTCTCTTAAATGAGGGACAGCAGTTAGTCAAATACATAGCTATTTAAAGTATAAAATAGCAAAGTTCTTTGAAAAAGTCTGCTCCTAACTGTCCCAGACTGCTCACCCAACATTAAAAGAAACTTTTTGCTTTGATCCCCATGTTCTGTTTCACATATAGGGATGACAATCCTTCACTTCACTGGTATATTAGAAAGATAAAGAAATATATGTGTATCTGAAGCTCCCAGATACTATAATAGTGAGAAGCATAGAAAAGCCTAGGAAGAAGCTAATATTTTGTCCTTTGAAAATGGGGCTTGGGTCAGGGGAAAATCTGATGCAGAAAAACTCAGTTCTACCACAATCTTTTCCTTCTTTTCCTGCCAAACATTCAGCCCACCTCCCGATATTGTGGGACATGGGGGAACGACTAGCGTAGAAGCGATCGCACCACCTCCACCTGATTACAGCAGCGGAGATCCCCTGTTCACCAGGGAGAATCTACTGTGGGAATCTCCAGTCGGTTTAAGTTCACGCTCTGCTTATGCGTGCATAAGCAGAGCAAACTTGGCAGGCTGAACAGTCTGTCCCTTAGGAATATGGACAGATGAATGTAAACTCAATTACCTTGCTTTTCATTCCAGTTGGGTTACTTGTGCTGTGTACTAAGTACATCAGCATCTGGAGTCACTTTGAACAACAGGAGAAAGCATTTTCCGGTGTCAAAAGTAGAATTTTGTACAGTATTTATAACTTGCAAAAAGTCAGGGGGTTGGCTGTGCTTTGTTTCCCACCATCCTGAAAAAAACAAACAAATCCAAACCTATGTAGGAGGTTCATCATCTCCAAGGGCTGGGTTTTTTTGGGGGGGTATAGCTGAATGGCTGATAGCCATTTTCCCTATGAGCCTGTAAAACTGAAAGATGTAAAACCAGCTCCTGAATTTTCCTTACCATTCTCCCCACCACCACCATCTTCACTATCCATTAACCCGGCTCATTACTGAAAGCTGAAAACACAAAAGAAGTAAACATTAGTTAATGAGGTTTGCACCTGGGGATGGTAAACAAAGCTGCTCTCCATGCCTGTGAGCTCTTGAAGGGAAACTCGCTGCTGTAGGAAAGCAAATCTCAGGAGAGAAAGCACAGGTCTGCCTGGGGTAGGGTGTGTGTGCAGAGAATGGGAAAAATATTTTCATTTTTCTGATTTCATAATTAGACAGGGAATGATGAGGAACAAAATCTTTCCTAAATTTGTCCCTCCAATTAGAAAATACATATTTGCCTTATCTTTGTTTTCATTGTAGCTAGAAGCAGAAATTGATGCTAATCTGATTCCTTACTCCTCTGTAGTTTGGGACGTTTGAAATCCGTATTTTTCATCCTGGGGTTTTGTCTCAAACAGAGAGAACTGAGACTTTGTCTTGGACTTAGAGAATCAAGACTTTGTCTGAAATGCAATAATATGGCACATGCTAAACAAAACAAGTCTTTGTGTACCATTGTTATCAAAACATTATAGCAGCAGGAAATAGCTAGACATGGACTTTCCTTTGCTAGTTAACTGCTACTGTAGATCTGTTAAAGTTCAACTCATTTTACTTTTAAATCCTATTGCAGTAGCTGAATGCTTTGGCAAAGAAAGAAGCAGCCTGTAAGACGGTTCTTTACAAAATAGCACTGCACATAATAAATCATTATGTTTTCACCTTACCGTTTCCTTCATTCAATCCACACTTCTCTGAATGTGACTTTCACTCCTGCGCCCAGGCGTGACCTCCCTCCCGCCTGCCCGGTGGAGCATCACCAGCCAGCAGGCAGGAGCCCCCAGGGCAAACCAGCCCCTTCGGGAGCTGCACATCAGGGCCAGGCTCGACCCTTCGGGCACTGGTCGCCAGAGCCAGGCTCAGTCCCGGTCTTGAGGATGCTGCTGTGAGTTGTTCGGTGGAAGAAACGTGCTGCACGGTTTAATTTCCACGGCAGAGTCTGCTCTCTCTTTTGGTGCTTTCCCTTGCGCAGGGCTATGGTCTGAAAGAAAAGTAAGCTCTGTAAAAGCAGACCTCCCTAGGCATACATTCAGGGATGGATTTTCTTCTTCTCTTCTTCTGGTGCTCAAATCAGGGTGAGGATTAACTCCACTGAAGACAATGGAGCCAAACCAACACGAGTCAAAGGAGAATCAGACTGTAGCTCTAAGAAACATCTATTCCTATTACTTCCCAGACTTTTATTGCTGCAAATATATAAATCTTTGTATTAACCGACTTCAAAGATCATAAAGCCCTAATTGTGTATGCAGACTACTAGTAATGCAGTGTGCTGCTGATGCATAAAACACGCATAGATAGTACACAAATACACTCAGCTTGGGCTTAAATTTAGCTTCAACCACACAAAAGATATCTTTATAACTAAGAATGATGGGAAGAAAGATCTCATTCCAGACCAGATGAACAACTCATTTTTTCACTGATCCTAGATTTGGCTGACCTGACTTAAATGTGACCTAAGACATTTCTTAGTGCTTTGGAAATTGCATCAACATACTTGGGTTGGAGATGCCACAGTCAGAAAAAAAATGGGGATTCTATTTTTAAAATTCTGCTGTTCCTTTTTAAAATAGATCAGTGAAGCATAACTTTTCCTATAGCTGTAATTTTTCAGGCTAAGCAAACTCCAGTAATTTCAAAGACAGTGGGAACAAGGGGTCACTTGGGGCCAGCCAGAAAAAAAATTAACTCTCTGTTCTTTTCCAGTAAAGGCTTTTGTCATGTTATTATTGTTGAAAAGAGTCAGCTTACAAACGAAAAGGTAAGCTTTTCCTTGCACGAAAGAACAAACTGAAAAAATGTGTAGCAGTAGCGGCCTCAGAGGTGTATGAGAATATTAATGAGGGAAGAGAAACACCATCAGAAATTCAGCTATGCATTTACTCAGTACCTATCGCTAGTGCAGGACTAGATTTTGCTAGATGACAACTGTCACTAGATAGCTGGTGTCAACAGGAGAGTGCCAGGAGCTATGAACACCTTTCAGCAGCAGCAGGCTACGCGCCACAGCAGTGTACAAGCTTTTCCTGACATTACCATCGGTGCTGAGAACTCCAAAGCCTTTCTCCAATAACACAGAGCTGAAAGTCTTCAGATTTAGGGGGAAAAAAGCCACGTTGCAGCAGCATGACCCCCTTGAATACTTAACACAAGTAGAAAAGATCCTTCTTTCATGATTGTTTTGTATCGGACAGCTAGACATGCTTCATATAACAAATGTTTTATGAGCTAGTGTGTTAGGTGATTTTTAGATCATACATTTTATACCAACGTCCAAATAACCCCAAAACACTGAAAAACCCAAGCACAGGTAGGTAGGCTGTCCTTGCCACTAGGATGTGTTTAGCTGAAGGATGGACTCCCGGCCTGAATTTACACCTTTGAGCATTGGCCATCCCACAGATAAAGTCCCTTGGAGTAAAACTCTGCCCTTGCTTGACCTGTCAGCTGTAGCTCAAGTCTGCTGATGTCAATGGGGACTCAACTGACATTTATCTAAAAGTTATTGGCCATCCTCCTGGCAAGTCATAGGGTTGATGAAATTTTTTTCCAATACTTTTCAAGCACGGGAATGGCATTAAAAAACCCCAAACAAATCCCAAGTGGCTTCCAACTGGGTGAAGTAATGATAGTTTGGAACTAGAAAGGCTTGGCCTCTGTAGTTTGAGAGCCAAACTGGGGAAGCTGGGATAGACATTCAGGCTTTGAAAACACCAGCTATCTTCTGTTTGTTTGTATCTACATTTATGTTGGGATAAACAGCTCTCAGCAGAAGAAAATGCAATTCGTTTAAGTATTTCAGCCAAAGGACAGCAATTATAACAATAAGGCACTCCTTTCCCTACCTTCAAAGCATTTGCTAGTATCAACAGCGGACCTGAGACCAAGTCCTGAGGCTTAAATGTCTTCCAACTAAGCCAACTTGACACTTCAGAGATCTGCTATTTGCATTAGACATTGTGAAATGTCACAAGCATTTTCTAGGTAGAGTGTTTTTGTCCCATTGATTATGGAATAGATGTTACTTTGGTACACTGCAATGATGTTGCGAAGTCCTCCTTGAGAAATGAGCTGCTTCATGCCGTAATTGCAGAGTGCAATCAGTGGATAGACAGGACACTAATAAATCTTTAGTCTCAGGCCATCCAAACAGTTCAGCAGTGCCCTCTGAAACGTCCACGGTTCCTTAGTTGTCAGGAAACGTGTTGCCTTACTAAATCACATAAAAGTTTAATGATATTTTAATTTACACAGCACTGAGCACGCATTGTTTCTAGGAAAAAAACCCAGATGTAAGGATTTGAAGTAAAAAATCCTTGGTGGTCTGGAAGTGTATACCAGGAAGGAATACCCTGTAGCTGCAACTTATAGTAGCTCCTCATGTTGGCGTTGACAAAACCAAAGGGAGCCTTCTCAGTGTTCCTGAGATTTCCACGAGTTGATCAGAACATGCAGAACCATTTGAGCAAAAATCTCTTTTACTTTATAAGCAAATGTCTGCAGTCTATAAACTATTATAAAGAATAATTTTTAAAGGCTCAGTCATAACATAAATTTATTACATGGTTTAAAAATGCTAAAGATAACTTTTAAAAAAGAATGGTGCGTTTGATTTATGCAGTGCCATTTGATTAATGCAGTAATATGTTTTGATCCTCACTAGGGTCTAAAGTGCATAGAGAGCATTTTTTCACCTTTCTGTCTCAGTATAGATAATACAGTTTACAGCAGTGAGAGTCAGTGCAGAGAATTAATAGACAAGACAGTTAATAGCATTTAATTCTGCTTTTGCCTCTTTGGCAGAGCTGCAGCAAGTAATTCCACTGGGTTTGATTCAGTTTTTCTGCCAGTGATACCAGAGCACTTTTGCAAAATACTTTAAAATCTGTGGTTGAAAAGTGCAATATAAAGGTTAATTGTTCATTTTGTGTCAGTTACTGGAAAAGTTCTCCTGCTAAAGGAAAAAAAAAGTAGTGCCTTCATCCTTTTTTCTTCCTTTAACTTTTCAAGTATTTCTAAATTTTCATTTTTGGATTGTGTTTCTAAAAAAGCAGCTTAAATATTGTGCCATAATTACATTTGTGAATGACCCTAATTGGTGCGATCAAGTAGCTCAATGCAGACTGTTTGTCATGTTCAAAGACTGCAGCTAGATCCTACATGAAACACTTCCCTGAAAATCTAGTCACCTCAGAAAAATGGCTATTTTGAATTGTATAACCTAAATAGCACCAGACCACCAGTCAGATGAGAAATATGCAAAGAAAAAAACTGAAGATATTTTAAGGAGCTGTAGCTTGGGGACAGGGTAAACTTGGCTTCAGGACTTCTAGTATCAGACCAGAAGTTTGCAGTCATATACTGTAAAACATTTTGGTAAAAAATCATTATTTTAGCTGAATTCTGTTTGAAACAATGTTAACTTTGTGCAGGTGGATCTTGGGCTTGTTCTGATCAGAACAAGTTTCATCAGCCAGTTCTTGACTTCTTGTCATTTTTTCATCTCCAGGTCACTGTTGCCGGTCACTGGTGTCCTTTAACTGGAGATTCAAGTCAGAGCCTCTTTCATCTCTGTACTGCAGCCCTTACCGGCTACCTACTTCACTCTGCCTCGGATGTCTTGCATGCTCTGCTTTTGACCTCTTCTTTTGCATCCACCCTTTGTCTCCATCCTCATATGCTGAAGATGGTGAAGAGATGATCACAGAGCCAGAGCCAGGTTTCTATCAGTTAAGAGGCACACTAGAAGTCACATGCACCCTTTGTATTTCCCTAGCCCTGTCTGCCAAAATCCAGCCTGGGTCCAGCTGAGGAGCTGGACACATGTTGGCAGCATACATCACGATGGAGTTTACAATGCCATTTCCATGCGGATATCACAGGGTGGACACCAAAGAGACTGGAGCAGTGAAGGGGCAAAGCTTTGAAGTGTGACTACAAGAAGTCTAGTGACAGGAACGGATGGCCTGATGCAAAAACGTGCTGCCGGTTCCTGAGGAGACCACCTATATCCAAAGCGGGTACATTGGCAACTTGAGGGCAGACTTCCCTTCGTTTGAGCCTAAATGATCTCTCATCAGAAAAAAAAGGGGGATTCAGGGGTGGTGAGTGGGCTGTCCTAGGAGATGCGGCCACAGGGGAGAAAGGTAGGCAGGCAGTGCCTTCTCTGTCCTTGGGTGTTGCTTACAGGAAGACTTCAAGGTAAAAAAAAATTAAATAACCTGCCTCTGGCCCAAGTAAGGAAGCCTGTTGGAGAGCTTTTTTCTGCTTGCATTTTTTGTTTGTTTGTTTGTTTTATTTCTTTTGTGGGGTGCTCCAGTTTTCTGGGCATGTTGCCAGGGGTTGTGTGCTTTGCCAAGCGGCAGCCTCACATTCTCGGGCAGGCAACATCCTGGTTCCACCCTATCCTGAACGGGGTGTGCTCACACACCCGCATGTACTGTCAAGCACGCTTTATTTCACAGAGACGTTTGGTGAAGAGAAGTTAGGCTAAACCAGCATTTCTCCCATGAACTGACCTTAGTTAGTGTACCAGCAGCTATAAAGATGAGCTGTAGCTTGACATAGCAGTGTTGTATCCTTTGGAGAGATCCCAGGAGAAGAGATGTTCCCCGAGACATGCACAGGCTCTCTCCACGGTCAGGTTCACAGGGTCTCTTCAGGCAGCATTTGCTGTTGCTATATTGTGGCATAGTTTGACTTGAATGACAAGGGACTTCAACCGATTAGACATAATGTGGATCACTGTCACATTCTCCAGCAGGGCAGAGATTTCACCTGCGGACCATTGCCCTCCACTGACGCTGCCCCCTCGCCTTCTCCATCCATCAGATGCCCATCCATTTCACACCTTCTCACTTGGAGATACCCACTCCAGGAGTCCACGCACAGACATTTACTATCAGCAGGGCTGGCCGGACAGGGAAGGAACAAACTAGCAATGCAAGCATCTAAACAGAAAGGAAAAGTATTACTTATCTGTGTAGTAGAGAAAATAAGAACTGCTTAAATTTTACAACAGTGCCCCAGGACAGGGATGTATAATTCAGGGGAAAGGCGACAAATTTGCAGCGGTGAAAGGCAGGGAGCAGGAAAAGGCAGCTGAGGCGACAAGGGAGGACTCGGCTAAGCACGCATGCACTTCCCCGGAGTGGAGCTCTCTTCCAGGGCAGCCACGAAGGGCGGCCAGGTTGCTCCTGCAGCCCCTGCCGTGCTCACACATGCTTGCGTACACCCCAAAGGGATGAGTGCAACCAGCTTGTTCAGGGGAATGAAACTCACTCCCATTAACGCCACGGGTCTCCTCAATCCCCAGCAGAAGCGGTGCCGCCTTTGCCAGGCGGCAGCCGGGCTTCCGACGCTCCCGGGGAGACGGCAGCCCACGGCAGCCCCGCAGAGCAGTCAGAGCCGCCCGCAGCCCGGTGACTTGGGCGCCCGGCCTCTGCCCCACCGCGGCACAGGCAGGCCGACCTCCGGACACCGACAAGAAGCCGGCAGCGGGACGCGCTCAGGCTCCCCCGCCGCCCCGCGCGGGCCGCCGGCGGAGGGGCAGCGCGGGCGCGCAGGCGCCGCTAGGCGGCAGTGCGGCTGCGCGGGTCCGCCGGCGGCCGGCGGCAGCGCTCCCGAGGGGCGGGCGCATCAGCAGAGCTGTTAGGCGTTTGGGGTTTTTGTTTTGTTGTGTTGTTTTGTTTGTGAGGCACTGGCGCGTGTGGGGAGCTGTGAAAATCTATTAAAAAACCAATATTTAAAAAAAAAACCACCCAAACATGTTTTTAGGCGCAGAGGAAAGGTTTTATGGGAGGATGACGCCCTTGGAGCTGCTTGCGTGTGGAAGTGAATCCCCGATGACCCCGTCCCTTTCCCCCGGGACCCCGGGCAGCGGGGGTAGCGCCGGGCTCGCAGGCGGCGGCAGGCACCGCCGAGGGATGCCCCCCTGGCTCCCAAGGGCTTCCCCCTGGAGCGTTGTAAGAACGCTTTAATATATTAGTCTCCCGCACGAAGGCTGTGCCGATCAGACACGAAACTCTCTCCGGAGGGTAGATAAAGATTTCCATGGAACGGAGGGAATGACAAGCGGCAGACGGGAGAAGGGCTGGCTTGTGGGCAGCCGGGAGAAGGCTGGTGCCATGTAGAACCACAGGAGTGCAAGGATGCTGCAGAGATGAAGAGCAGCAGAAATACGGATCGTAACCATTTCGGAAGAATGCAGCTCTAAAATTGCAAGAACAAAGTGATCTGAATAATGTATTAGTTGCTATATAGGATGGTAGAAACGCCATCAGTGAAGTAGGCAGGTGAGAAGCTTCAGCCAACATAACTGTGCTCTCATTAGGAAACACTTCAAGGGGATTTGTCAAGACTCTCAGTTTTGACTCAAGGTTACCTGGGATTTTTGTCTATGCACAGTATAAACCGTAAGATGAACAAAGGTTGGCAGTGCACTTATTTTAGGATTTTCAATGAATACCCCAGTTCTGGATTTTGGAAAAAAAGCAAGTGGTGTCACTGCTGCAGAGGAAACAGTAGCTGCCTCCAAAGGCTCTAAACAACAGCCACTGATACCAGACATCTTAACATCAGAAAATGTGTATTGTTAGCATCCCAGAACTTTCTAAGAGCCGACAGAGGAGTGCTTTGAGTCACTAAAACTCACTTTCAGAAGCACTGGAAGTCCAGGGGATCTCCAGGGGGTGGGAAAGAAGCTCACGTTGGAATGGTATTTTGAAAGGTATACAGAACAACCCCGGCACTTCAGGCCGTGAACTTCCGTCCAGCCCATAGCCCAACATTGCCTGGATTCTTCTGGCTATGGGCCTGATGGAAGTCCATAGCCTGAAATGCGTGCTGCCCCAAATGACTGTGTTAATAAATACCAAAATAAAAGGAAATACATTATTTATGCCAACTGACATGGATTTACAGAAAGTAGATTTTGCTGAGATAATCCGGTACCTTTTTCAGAAGAGTAAGACCTTAATTCATAAGACAGTTATTTTCATATAAAACTACTATAAAGCATGAGGCTTTAGTTTTGCACAGTTCTTTGATCAAGAGGTTATAGCAAATTAATACATCAGATAGTTCAAAATCCAGTGGTTAACTCAATTGTTAGTCTCAAGGCTAAACAATCATTGTTCATTATCATTCATTGTGCAGGGGTGTTAACTAGTGGAGCTCCACCTGGATTGTCTCCTGGCTATTTTCCATTTTGATCTGTGATACGGAAGAAAACATAAACTCACTGTACTGCAACAGACCAGAGGAACAGAAATGAAAATAGGTCACTGATGTAATCAGGTGGTAAACAGAAAGCAAGCATACAATGTATTACTTTATTACAGGTAAACATGAAGCTATATATCTAAGAACAGAGAATGAAGGCCGCAGTACTAAGATGGGAAACTGTACTTTGAAGCAGTGGCTCCGGAAAAGACTCGGGAAAGAGGGGCACAGCAGCTGAATAGAAACTCCCACTGGAAGGGCACCTAAAGGGGTAATGTAATCTTTAGACGCACAGGCAGAGGAATCTTGAGTCAGGCTAATGAAGTTACAGTATTTGGGGATTTGGCACTAATCTCACCATTATCCTGAAATGCTGGGTCTAGTTCTCCTAGGCTCGGGTCAGGGAGGATGTTGCCACATTAGTGGGGGGAGAGGTCAGTGTCGTTTTGCTGTGTTAGACCCAGAGCACATGAGAAGGAGCTCCTAACGTTCCAGGGACTTCACTTACAGACAAGCAAATGGTGTAACATAGCGACCAGAATGATAAAATTTGTGAAAGCAGAGCTTTTTATATCTGAAAGATTGATGTCTGATAGTTACAGGTATTACTTTCCTGGAACTGAAACCATTCAATATAACTGAATTTTTCTCATAGATGGAAGTAAGTCCCTTTGAGGTCAAGGTTTGCACGCGTCTCCCCTGTGACTGGGGACAAAATTAGGTCCCCTAGTGTAGTTATCTTAAACAGGAAAACCTTACACATTTCTGAGGATAAATGCAAGACCATTTCTTTTACTGGACTTCTGAAAATACCAGACTACATGACTTGATGGAGTTTCCCCCATTCAGGAGAGAGAATGTATTTCGTCCCTCTGGCGCTTCTTGGAAAGGAGGTGCAGAAAGAAAGGGTTTAGCGTGTAACTGAGTTGTGCAACCAGCTCTCAATGCTGGTTATATTACCTTCCATTAATTCAGAGCTCTTGCTGAATACAGGGGCTCAATTCAAGCATCTTGGAAACAAAATCTGGCAAGAACAAGAATTCACGCTTTTCCCAAGGGTTTCTTCAACCTCAGGCACCCCTCCCTCCGCCCTCCTGTTTTGCTGTTGGACTGCTTTCCCGCAGAACAGCTAACGTCAACACTTGTATATGTCCCTGTGTGCAGGTTTATGTGCATGCAAGCTACCTGCATCTTAACACCTCACCACTGTATTATTTTTTTCATATTAGCTACAGCAGCACAGCCTACGTTACTGGGAAGTTAAAAGTACCTAAAAATGTCCATTCTTTTGTACTGAGCTGGTACACAGTTGCTTACTGATGACAGAAAAAAGGGACCCCTGGAGAGCACTTGCTCCAGCCCCCTGCTCAGAATGGGGCCGAGTTAGCACATGCTGCTCAGGGTCTTTTCCAGTCAAGTTGTAAATATGCCCAAGAGTGGAGATTCCTCAGTCCTTCAGGGCAACCAGTGTTTGAAAGGCTTTTTTTTTCCTAACATCATGGTGGAATTTCCCTTCTTGTTCCCCGATAGGCAAGTGTCAACTGGTGTTTACAGGAGAGGGCAGTATGCTTGATGGTGATGCGATGAAGGACAAACTTCTTTGCAGGGAGGTGGCATTTACATTCTTCAGCGTGCTCTTGGTCTAACTGGTTGCTCAGCAACTTGTCTCCAGTGAAACCAGATAAGATTTGAGTAGCAACATTGTTCTCCCAGTCAGCAGGCAGTTAAATGACCAGGTAGTTGACCAAAGTGTTTGATGAAGTCAAAGTAGACTCTGTTTCGACCAATACTTTAATGATCATTGTGTTTACCTGTCTCCATTTCATGTCCATCTTCTCATGCCAGTTTTAGTAATTTCTGGTTCCCCCTCTAGCAGCATCTCTTGAAGGATTTTATAAACCATTCCTAATATCTGTCTGCTTTCAACTCTGACTTGCCGATAGCACTGGACTCCTTCCTCAAGTCTTCCACTCACAAGTGATATGCTTTTCCTCCTACCTGCAACTTCATTTGGAATTGAAAAGTTCAAAGTCTTGTGATTTTGAAGTTTACTTTTGCATAATGTTCAAGTTCCTGGTGCTGATGATCACAGCAGATGTAGACAGGACCCAAGCACCAAGAGTACAGATGTCTGGCAACACTGAAAATTCCCACCACAGCTGGAGCCACCATTTGTAAGACACCACACAGCACATTTGGTACTTTAGGAAAAGTGTTACTCTCAGGCAGTCTTTTGAAGAGGTTCCTGCTGAGCCAGACAGCAGTATGCCTTATTTTAATTTTGCGGTGCCAAAACCCAAGAGGAATCTTCTGATTTTCAACTATAAAATGTTACGTAAAACTGAATTTACCTATAAGGAAAATCCTTCTTCAAGGGCTAAGGGAAAACAAAACAAAACAAAAGGCAAGCAAACAAGGGCAGAGATACCATACAAGTAGGATTACTGATTTGAAAACACTACTGCTCTGGAAGCAGAAGTCCAGTTTATGTGGTCTAATATTTTATGTCAAGTTCATAGATTGCTAAGTGTCATAAGTGAACATAGTAAGAGACTTAGCTGGCTTTTTGTTACTTCAGATGAACAAAAACTCTTGTAAACAAACTAGAAAACCCAGAGGTATTTGTTTTGCATAACCTGGACCTACCCCTTCTCTGGAGCTGCTGGGACATGAGACCATTCTATACAATAAACACATAATAATGGTAATGAATAGAGATTAACTATTTTTATATTAAAAATAACCCACAGCATTAATGAGTCCAGTTTTTGTAGCCCTCGGGATTTTCTTCCTCTTTTTGGCTGACTGGACAGCAGCTGGTTTTGGAACTGTTTCTAACCAGCAGTGCAAACAGGCAGGTTTCCTTCCCTCCTGACAGCAATCACAATCCTGTCTGTTTAACTGGCAGGAGGTACTGAGAAACCTGTACAAAAAAACCAATATGTAAATAAAACATGACCTGAAACCTCACGTTGCAGTCATGAGGATCCAAGCCTGTCTGAGCTGGGACTGGGGGCTGTTGCGGGTTCCAAGGCGAAGCGATGCCGGGAGTTAGTGCAGCAGCCTTCCCTGCTGACCAAGCCAAGTACAAATCCCAGCCCAGATTGCTTTCAAAATGCAAGTAGGGACCCTCCACTGATTCCCTTTCATTGACGCCACCAGAAGACCCGCAGAAATGCAAAAGCTGTACAGCAAGTTGTTAGCAAACATAACTCACTGTGCATTTGGTAGTACCATGTGCTTGAGAGATGGTAATATAGTGAAAGACGCTAAATTATACTAATCTTGACAAAACAACTGACTTCCCTGACACCCAGATGAATGTAAGTCAGTATTAAAACCAGTAGATTTACGAGACATGAACCTAAATTAATCTCCCAGGAAAGTTACAGACAGAGAAAGAAAAAGAAGAGGGGTAGTTAGACAAAAGTATTTGTAATTAATACATTATAACTCATATAAATTTATTTTTGCAAGGAGGTTTGTAGGCATATAGATACTGCAGCATTTAACTTGTTGGGTTGTTTTTTTTTCTTTGAGAAACAAGAGAAACAGCTGGGAGATGAGTAGCTAAAATATTCTGTGTCTGCACACCTGCGGAGTGCAGGTTTAGACAGCTCAACGCCAAGACCCTAGAAGCTGCCCAAGAGAGGCGTGGCGGCTATTAGACATGTTTCTGAAGCTCTGTGGGAAACCTTCACTGTGGAAAAGCCAGCTGGCAGGTCACACCCCACAGCACACACCTACTTTTCTTTCTATGCTTCAAGAGAACTGAGCCAAGCTGTCTCTGCATTCATATACCTCCGTAATTTCTTTTGGAGAAGATGGGGAATTTATAAATATGGGAGTAGATAGCTCTGTAGGCTCAGAGATTTGCCTCCACAAGACTAAGAGATCTGCTGTTGACAGCATTTGAGCCTGTTAAGATATAGCGAATGCTGGACTCCTAGCAGCTAAGCTTTTCATTAGGATAAAGCCTCGTCTACCATGATGTGTGTGGACCTGGTAGGAAAACTGGGAGGGGAGTGACTGTTAGTTCTGGCAGCTACACAGCCTGGGTAATTTACCGTAAGCTGCTTTAAGTAGGAATCTTGTCTGTGTAAAGGGAACAGTGACAAAACCAAGAATGGTTAGGGCTTGTGCAGTCTTCTCCACCTCACCTCAAAAATATTTTCCATTTGTAAAAACCCCAAAAGCTCAAACACATCTATGACTTTCTGGCGAAAACAAAACAAAGTCACAAACCAAGATGGAAGTTTGATACCCTAGATAGATAAACCTCCATAGATTCTAGGCAGTGAAAAATGTAAAGCGATTTTTAAAACACTAAAAATGCCTTGCACAACAAACATTACACTAAGGCCATGGGTACTGTAATTGTGAGATGTCTGTTTTTCACCTTTAAAATGCCCAATTTCCATGGCTTGACTCCACTAGGGATTCAGGGCCATTTTCTCTGCTATTGTTAACATTCTTGTTAGTTCATGAGCTCTTATGAAGAGCAGATAACTATTTTATAAAAAGGCAGCAAAAATAAAAGTAGCAAGTGAACTCACTGCCATTCCCCAGATGGGTTCAGAATATCCCAACAAACATCAGCCAGCACTGACATATTGACTTTGATGACATTCACTGCTCTTACTGATAACAGCTACAGAAAACATTGCAAATTTGGAATTTAAAAAACTTCTACCATTGAGCTTCACTCATCAAACCATGTCGGTACCATGAAAAAAACCACCTTTGTAAGCTCTAATTTTAATTGCCTATATGCAATTGCCACTTGTCCTTTTCCTGCGTATGACTAACAAGCCAGGGGACTTACAATGCCTGCAAGTGGTTCTGTTGCGCATGTCAAATGGGGAACAGCAGGGGGAATTTTTTTATATGCCTGTGGTAAGTGATCGGGTGATCACAAGGAGAGGGACTGCATTCACCCAGTATTGATGGTGTATAGGTGTGCAGTCTAATGTAGGTCTCTAAGCTCCTTCAAAAGTCAATGAGGAGAACGAGGGGAGAGGGGTTGCCTTTTGAAGGTGTTCATTTAAGAATGGGATGAAACTGCCTGCTGGAGCTGCCAAGTTATTTTCACTGTCTATAAATAAAGATAGATTAGAGCTCAAGTTTTAGACAGCTTAAAGTTAGGCAAGACTACCTCCTCTGTAAGTAAGCCCTATTTAAAAGGATTATTTCACTCTAGGCTATAAAATAGTTTGATTAGATCATGTGTTTGGCAATGCAGACATGTCATCTAGGGGTAATGGATCTAAGTTGCAGTGGTGTCTCTGAGGAGGCAACCCAGGGGATGGTGAAAGAGCCAGAGTATAGCTGAGTATTTTATAGAATACGCAGTACTGTGCCTACTTTTCCATTTTGTTGTTTTTCAAATGGTCTTGAACTTTGAAAACATTTAAACAGAAGGTAGCATTCCTTTTTATTACACACAATTATCTAAGTAGCCATGGCAAAATTCTTTTTTTTATAATATCTCCTGATGAACAAAAGACTAACCTGTATCTAGATATCCCTGGGGGGGAAAAAAGTCCTCAGATCTACAGACCTCATGAGTATCCTACCCATGCTTTCAAAGATACATGGAAATTCTTTATAATCTAGGTAAAGTGAACATATCCAACTACAATCAGAAAACTCTTCTTGAATCATTTAAAGCAATCAGTTACCATGCTTTTAATTTTCCTTTTAAAAATGATGGGAGTATTGATAACATTTTGTTGTATAGTAAAAAATCAGAACATACCTTCCCATTGAAAGAGGTCAAAATGGATTATGCTAATTCCATGGTGTATAGAAACCAGGCTCAATCATAAAACCTGAATTCACACCATATGATTCATTACAATCAGCCACAGTCTAAAGTAATGCACAGATTAGTTACTAAAAAGGATTCCACTGAAAGATTAGTGAATTCTGGAAATGAATTCTGAAATCAAAATTTATACAAGGAGAAAACCTGTAAAAACTATGTAGAGGCTCAGCTTTGACAAATGCTAGCTTACAGAGTTTTCCTTAACACAGAACTTACTTTTTCACAGTAGCTCTGATAGCACTAAAAAAGGGTAGTCCTTTTGCACTGCCTTATCTGAAACAAAATTGAATTTCACACATTATTTAGAAAATTATGAAGAGAAACACTGTTACAGACTCTCTCACTCAGCACAGTTATACAGATGCCAAAAGTTCTTCCTGTTCAAAGAATACCTTTGATTTAGGCAGGGTAATGCATTTTCCCTTTTGCTGGCATACAGTCTGCTGTTAAGGGCATGCTTCTTAGCAAAGGAAATGGCATCCTACTGTGTCTTGCATGATAGATGGAGTACAGTTGCCAACCTGTAAACAAGAGCTGACATTGCAATACCAAGTATTTTATAGGAAGTTCTAAAAAAATTGATAATCTGACTATAGCTTCTACAGTCAGGGCGACTGAGATTCTAGCAATTAGCTCCAGGACTATACAACCATCCGTTTCTTTTTGTGAAATTATTATCTCATAACGGTGGTCATTCTGCAAAATCCAATCAAAATCAAGAAGGAATGGAAAGTATATGTGTGCCACTGACTATGTGCTACTGCTGAACTTCCAGGAAAGCCTGCTGATTAGTTGCTCAATTTCTATGGAGCAAGTAATGGAAAGATAAAGCAAGTATGTTCTTACTAGTTGTAAGAAACACTCTGTCTCTTTCATCTTACTGTACACTATCAATTTTTTTTCTAGGAGGTGTGCTAAATATTAATGCTAAAAACACTAATGCCAAAATATGTATTTTAAGAACATTTCAGTAAAAGAATAGAGATAAGAAAGCTTAGATACGATGACATTGGAATTACAGCAGTGTCTGAGCATCAGGGGATCTGAGTTCAGTTCCTAGCTCTGCCCTCAGAGTGTCTGCATTAAAAACATTTAATTTTACGTACTTCAGCTCCCCATCTCCAGCACTGCTTCTGTTTCATCCTATCCACCTGTTTCATCCATTTAGAATAAATGTTTTTTAGGGAATAGCTCTTAAGTATTTGGATAGTACTCATTTCATAGATGCCTTGATGTTAAATAGACCCAATACAAGTTTACAGTATTACAACTAGAGAAAGAATAATTCACATCACAATAATAAAGGGATAAAGGTATAATGAATCATAAAATACCACTGGTGATTCATGCAGAACGATGAAAGTTATTTAGAAGGCTCATACCAGAATTACCCATCAGGATGGTGGGATTCACTTTAGCCCCAACAAAGGAAGTCAAAGCAAAGTTTGCAGTCAGCTTTTAACAATGGCAAGACCAGGTCTGCGGAATTCAGACACTTCATTCAGGCAAAGTTTAATATCAAAGGTTTGGTAGGCTGGATCAAATAAAACATTCATACTAATGTTTCTTGGATAGAAATTACTGGTTTTAGTATGTATGAAATCAATAGTTCATGAATAACAAGAAATTAAAGGAGAGTGTTCCCTTGTGTGACTATTTATTTATTTGTTTATGTTTTTTGAAACCTAATTTCTGAGGTTGGATACATCAAGTTATCAGTGAATATTTAAATGTAACAGGCATGACAAATACAAATACAAGCTGTAGTTCAGAGAATGATCTAAGATGAACTGATGACTTTCACTTTCAGGCAAGAAGAAAACGCTGAAATCTGTTGGGAAGTTTGCCCTCATGGCTAGGAAGGGGGGAACTGTCAATTCCTACTATCCACAGTATTTAGAACACTGTATCCAAAAGGATCGTATTCCTATTGCTCTCAAAACCAGAAAATATGAAGAAAGTGAAGAGATACTTAAAGGCAGGGGGAAATGCAATCCATTATGAAGGCTCAGGACTGAAGGGTACCTATCAACCTCTGTAGTTCCACTGGGAGCCCATCAATCTTTGCACAAACTATAGTGTCATATTATGTTCTTACACAGTCCTTTATAACAGAAGATAATATAGGTGATGGTATCTTGCTTTGTGAATATGAAAACGGCCAAAACCCAACCCATGACTGACAATTTTCTTCTATGTTGCCTAGTCAGGGATCAGAAAATGCTGCTTGCTAAACCAGGTGCTTTTTTGATGCTGCCTATTTACCTCAGTATTAATTAACCTTGCTTCCCAAAGCGAGCCTCTAATTGCTGTGTGACTGCATGTGTGCTGTCAATAATTCCTAATGATTGACTCCAATTTCTCACTGCTTGAAGTTGCACTTTCTTGTTCCCTCAAACGTTCTTTTGTTCTCGATGCCTGTATCTTCCCCAAACCGTGTGGTCTCTCCTTTTTTTCACTCCAGCAGCTGCTTTGGCATTCTGTGTCTTCTGTTTCAGATACATGAGTGGCTCTGCACATTTGTGTTGTGAACATCATGGCTGCAAACCCTGAAAGACTTTTATGTCCCAAAACGTTCTTGTTACGGATTTTATCCTGCCATCTGATGTGCAATATGGCCCACAGATGGTACAGATGAAACCACCCTACAAGCTGTAAATGTTGATAGTCAAAATAGAAAGTTAGAAGAAAACATATAATGAATGTTTCTTCCTTTTCAAAAAAGCAAAACAAAAATAAGTCCAAATAAGAAGAGTTATTGCATTAGAGCTACCAGAATAATTCTCACTAATTCAGTAGATACCTCTAAGTAAAATTAAACAGTTTGAAATGTCAAAGGAAATCTAGACTGCAATTACTGAGATCAATTTAGATATAATTAAGTAATCTAGGTTAGAATGATCATATGCTATAGCAGGTATTCTACAGGCGCCTTGATACGCTTTCAAATCTCTCATGAACTTTTAAGAGTAATAATAAAGTCACTGTCTAAATCTGTCCATGGTCACATGGCAACATTATCTCAAGGGACTGACACTGATATTGCTTAATTCTCAAGGGACTGACACTGATATTGCTTAATTCCATTATATTTTGCAGAGTATCAACAACATAGTTGACATATACAGCATACAAGCAGCCTAAACTCTTTTGCAGCTATCTAATTCCAAGTATCCAGAAAAATTAAGCGTACAACTTAGAACAGGCAAAGTGGCAAAGCTTTAGGACTTGATCCTAAAGCCTGATCTGACTTGGCAAAATCTCTTAAATTCTGCTTCAGCTAAATTTTTAGCTATCTATTGTTAAGGGTCATATTATTAGCAACTTCATAAATACACAGATACCAAGACAGTTAGGCTAATGGAGGTAGCATGTCTTCAGGTAATCCACCGTTGAAGCCCAGCTCTAAGCAATTCAAGTATGTGAATAGTCCTGTCAAAGCCAACTGATTTAGCTAGTCACATAAAAATTACATAATCTCAGAATGAACAAATTAGTTGCAAAGCTTTATTTGGGACGTACCTTGTTTTTGAGAACAACTGTGACATGAGAATATATGTAAGAAAGTTCTGGACCTCATGGCTACAGCCATGAGCTAAAAAATACCAAAGTACTACAAAGAAGTGCCAAAGTTGGTAGGAAACCAACTTCCTTTGGTATTTCCTACCAAAGAAGTTGGTAGGAAAAAAGCATGTATCCAGAAATATAAATTCATATGGATGCATAAAAGGCAGTGATGCATATATTTTGTATATATGTGTTGCATAATCTGAGATGGCTTGAAGACTCTTTCCTGGCAAGTTTGCTATGAAGACTGCGTAACAATATGCCCCAACCTTTGGTCTCTAACTTATCTACACAGATATACGCACTCATTACTACACTTTCGCATCCCATTCAATGAAATGAAGTGCAAATCAGCATGTCATAAAAAAGCATTGCTCAAATTAAACCAAAACAGAACCAATAGTGAAAACCTCCTTAATGCCTATCAGAA
Organism: Gymnogyps californianus; assembly: GCF_018139145.2. Lineage (NCBI taxonomy): Eukaryota > Metazoa > Chordata > Aves > Accipitriformes > Cathartidae > Gymnogyps > Gymnogyps californianus. Next base: position 52,224,537 of record NC_059472.1, on the reverse strand, counting down.
AGAGTGTGATTAATGCAGAAAAAGGCTAACTTTGTTGAATGTTCAAAACCATCTACTTTATCTATTAGACAGACCTCCATTTCTCATTTCTGGACCGAGCAGCAGTCCTGCAGTGCCACACCATTGCTGTGCCATCTCTACTTTCTCCAAGAGGTAGGGACAGTTTTTTCCCTCCCACTTTTTGATGGAAAGTCTCATTATCTGTGGTAATGAGAACACTGACTAGGATGCTGGAACTTGATATTTTAACCAGCAAATACAAAAGAAAAGGATGTGAGAAAAGTACTGGACATCTTCTTGTTCTCAATGTCACACAGCAGCAGGTTCCTGTCAAAGAAAACAAACAACACTACCACTTTTTTTGTCACTATCACTTTTTTCTCAGCTGTTGAGGCAGAAAGATAGGACACTGCATAAGATTGAGCCCTATGGTCCTGAGAGAAGAAAAAGGCTTTTTGAAAGGCTCTCAAGAAATGTGCCCTTTGAAAAGCAAAAAGTGAAAAAGAGAGGAGATGGTTCATATGGTAGCTTAATCAATCAAAGGTAAAAGGAAGAAAATGCAAAATAATTTTTCCCCAGTTCAATGAATGTTTACCCTCAGAGCACCCTGCTGTAGTTCTAGTCTCCTTCCCACGCTCCTGCTAAGTTCGACCTTCATCTTTACAGACACTAAGAATCCAAACCCGCTGCTTGCCCACGCAGACTCGGGCTCCGTTTACAGCTTTAGATATTCCAGATCCCTCTGTTTCCATCCCCTCCAACGCACTCGGAGCCCCTCATCTCTACCTGCCTTGCCTTGAGCCCTGTTCAGTTTAATCTCCAACACAAGTACGTGTACAGCGCCCTTCTCTAGTCGGTCTCCGGCATCCTCCTAGCATGCTGAACTCCTTCAGCTTCTACTTTCCTGCTCTTGCACTAGCTCCATTGCTAACTAACCCTGAAACAAAACATGAAGTGACCCCTCCAGCTTTAAACTCTGCCCACAGCCCTGACTGGCCTGCACCGCAGGGCTGCCTCTCACAGGGTAGTGCAGATGGCACTCCCAGTGCCATCTTCTGCCTCCCCCGGCCACCGAGCCACGCTGGATTTCTGACAGGGTTTTGATGCTTCCCAGCTCCCTCCTTGGCTCCCTTCCGTGGAGGGCCTCGTCCCTTCCCTCCCAGACTGGAAGCAGCCCGGCTCGCTCTCTCCTCACCGAGCCTCGGCCGCCATGTCCCAGGCCTCACTGCCCTCCGCCTGCCTCCTCCACTAACCCGTGTCCACCCCAGCGCCCGTTCCCAACCCATCACCTCGGTTCCTGGCGCGACGCGGCCGCCCACCTTCCCAACCCCGCCGTCCTAGGGCCTGGCCCGGGACGGAGAGGCCGTTTTCCTAGCCCTGCCGCCCGCTGCACACCCCCTCACCTGAGCACGGCTCCCCCGCGGCCACCGCCCGCTCCCCTCGCCCGCCGCCCCCCCGACCCCTTCTCCCTCCCCGCTGTCAGAGCAGGAGGGGCGGCACCTGCGGGTCCGCCCCATTCTCCTCCCCTCGCCTCCCCTCCCCTCCTCCCGCCGGAGAGAGAGAGAGAGACCGAGACCCGGAGGGAGACGGTGGCACCGAGGGTGCCGGGCGGGACTGCCGAGCGCCGTTGCTCGGTGTGAGGGGAGGGAGGGAGGGAAATTTAAAAAAAAAAAAAAAAATTTTTAAAATAAAAAAAAAAGAAGTGAGGGAGGAGTGGAAGGAGAGCGCTTCAACTTCTTCTCTCTTTGCCCAGCAAGGTAAGGGAGCGGCGGGGGACGCGGGGCTTTACTTCGCCTTCTCGCCGGTTTCTCGGGAAGGCACAAAGGTAGCGGCTCGGGGCGGCGGCAGGGCGGCAGCGGCGCCCCGCTCGCTGGGTCGCGCTCGGTGTCAGTCACCCCGCGGCGCGCAGCACCGGAGGCGGCGGGGGGCTGCGGGCTGCCAGCGGCGCGGCTAGCTGCGGCCGGTGTCACTGGCGGGCTGCCGGTGCCCTCCCCCGAGTGGGCTCCAGCCCTTTGTTACCGTCGTTTTGGACCGGGGGGGGGAAATGACCCCGCGCCGACGGGGCGAGGCGAGGGCGGGAGAGCCCTGGCCGGGCGGCTACGGGAGCAAAGCAGCCCCTGTGGGCGGGCGGCAAGCAGCAAAGCCCCGGGTAGCGGGGGGGAGGCGAGCGGGGTGGGCGCGGGGGGTGCAGGTGGTTCCGCTGGAGAGCGGGCGGCGAGCTCCCCGGCTCCGCGCTGCCATGCGGGCGGCCGCCGGCAGGGGGCTCGGCTGCCTCGCCCTCCGCGCCCGGGGAGGCTTCGCCTGAGGGGGGGGGGAACGCCGGCGGTGGGCGGCCCGGGGAGGGGGTGTGTGTTTGGGGGGCATTTCTGGACATGTGCAGGCTGGTTTTGAGGAGGGGAGGACAGGGCGCCGGGTATCCTTCCCGAGGGGGCCTGTCCCTGTCGCGGAGGGGCGGCGGTGTCCCCCGGAGACGCGGCAGACCCACGGGCAGTAACGGTCGCGGTGGAGGGCACCGAGGGCAGGCTGCCGTCGAGGGCCCTGTCACAGGCGGCCCTTCGGCGATTCTTTCACCGTGGTGACGGCCGACCGACAGGTCTTGTCTGCTGTTGGGAAGTAAAGGGGTGTGTGTGGGGGGGGGGAACGGCTTCGATGGACCTAGCGCCGGCTCTCCAAGGCAGCCGACAGACGTATGAAGGGGCGCCCCGCCGCCCTCGGCAGCGGTTAGGTACCGCCGGGATTCGGCCCTTCCCTCCCCAGGGCTTCTCCTGGCTTTCCTGAAATCTCCTAAGGATGAAAACTTTGTTTAAACCATAGGATTTCGGCCAGCCCAGAGGGTGGGCCAAGGGTTGCTGTTTGTTTAGGCCCTAAGCCTGCAAATATTTATCCATATTCTGAAATTTAAGAATTGTCAATGGTCAGATGTGTTTAAAGTGCAGGAGGCTTTTTAAGTTACCTGGTGGGAAAATATTTCCCATGTCTGCTGTTTGTCAGTATGTTTGCTTTAAATACCCTGAAGATATGACCTTTTTTACATAATTCTATTGGCTTTCTTTGAATTAGTGACTCTTACAACTTTTCCACTGAATGATATTTTAAGTATTATTGCAATAATATTTCATATTCTTCTTACTTCATTGATAGCTTGTTAGGAAGAGCTTTTTAAAAAATTGAAGTAAAAGGCTGCTGAAGAAGAAAGTGCTGTCTTTTATTTCCTGATTAGGAATAACTGAAGCATAATTTGGTTTTTTTACAATTATTACTGTTGTTTAGAGCTGAGAGTGAAGCAAGTGGTGCATATTTCAGTTGCAGATATAGTTATATGTGTGACCTCTGAGAGGACAGCTAAAGCTTTCTGCACTTTTAAATACTGTAATGCACACTTAAGTTTGGTTTTTGTTAAGGGATATGCCCTCTAAAGAAAAACAAGGGTGGGTCTTCTATTGATTGAAAAGCTTATTACATATGCACTAGTGGGATTAAAAAACCATTTCTTTGAAAATATTAAACCTTATCCTGAAGAATTTGCTTGTGAGTAGGACAAAAGCACTTATGGAGCTGGTGGATTAACTTTTTAAATACCTCTTTGCAAAGGAATAAGGGTTGTGTGAGGATTCTCAGAACTATTGAGAAATGTTTGTTTATTCCTTGTTTTAACACTTGTGGATTTTGAACATATGCATACTTTTTCTTATATGTTCTCAAGTATTTCCAACAAAATGCTCCAGAAAGTCAATGAATAATGTTCAGTATGTGCCTACCTGTTTACAGGGGTGGGCTCCGAACCCTGAAGGTTTAATTGTACATCTGTTAATACAGATAACAAATACAGTCTGTGTTTTTGGTTATTATTGGTAGTGTTTGTGCAAAACAAATTTTTGGCTGAGGTGTTTAACAGAAAAAGAATTTAGTTATAAAAACCAGTATGTATGTACCAGGAATCTTTATTAGTTGGGTTTGGCTGTAATGTAACAGTCAGAAATAGTGATGATTTTTTGGTAAGGCAGTTTTTAAGCCTAGGATGTAATACTAAAGGAAATAAGCAGTAATAGGCAACCTGATTACTGAGCTTTTACTGGAATAATTAAAATATGTGAAGTTTTCTAAGATCTCATGAGGACATCACAGATGAAAGGAGGGGTGATCTGACTGTGAAAAGTTTGTCTGGAATTCAAAAAAGCACATTTGGTTCAAGGTCTTGTTAAACACATAACTATTGGCATTGATATTTGGTGGTTCAACAAGTCATGTCCAAAGTATTTTGCAGATACAAGGAAGAAGAAAACTTGGTAGTGTAATTTAGGAGACTCTAATTAGTTGCTGTAGGATATAGGGAATGAAACAATTTCTTAAGGGAAATCTGGAAAAATCTCTATACCATGAAGCCTATCGTATTATGAATGCTGGGCTGTTCATTCAGTGTAAAACTAAACTCAGTATAATGTCAAAAATATACTCTAGGAAATCTTATTAGTGATAGCTAAAAAAAAAAGATTGAATGCATTTCTCTCTAATTTTCAGTGTTTCTAGGAAATTTCAAGTGGGCATAGAACTGTAAGGATTTTACTTTCAGCGGTGTAACCTTTTGTAGTATCTTTCATATTAAGCATTTTAGAGTGGTTTTTAGAAGTGCTTTTATGCTTTGTATGGTTCTGTACCATATGTTTTGTATTTAATTCTTTGAATGACCACTGAAGTGCAGCCAACTTTGGGTGAATGTGGCAACTGTTAACTAGCGCTTAGCAACAGTGCACAATAATCAAGACGGGAAGTGAAGAAGAATACCATGTCTAATTGAAACTACAGGGGGCATTTAGGTAGGTAGGATGTAATTAACAAAACCTGGAGCTTGGACATGATATTAAGGCATCACATCTTTACTCTTGTAAAAAGGATTGTGAAATCATTAATGTAAAAAACACTTCAGATTTTTTGTTTTATACCTCAGATGGATAGCCTCTTTGAGACGTACATGTTTTGCCTATTCTTGCATAATCATTTCTCGCCCATAATGCAGAAGACACGTTTTCCTTTGCTTCTAAAATGGAATCATGAGAAGGAGCACTGTTGAGAAGACCGACAAATGAAGGAGTAATAAGCCTTGACGTTTTGACAATGGTGTCTTTTAGAGAATTAGTCCTGTGAACTAAGATATAGTCCTGTTCACTAGATATAGAGATTAAGATATCTCTAATATTCTGAAACAGATTACAGTGGCAGTCATAAAACAACACTAAATGTTTACAGTTAATGTGTTGTTATTTTCTCTAAGAATCATTGACTTTCATCAAATCCTGTCTTGTCATGACGTTCCTTAAAGTGTTGTGAAAAGTGTTGCTTGTAAGAATATTTGTTCGAAACACTTTTGCCTAATATAGTTTCAGTTTCATTTTTTAAAAATTCCAAACCTGATCATTTTGTTTCATGCTATATTCTATGTGGAGATACATTCATGGACTAATTTTACGTCTTGTATATCCCAAACATATCTTGTTTCTAAGAACTCTGAAAATATCATCATATAATAAGGAGAGAACTAGTACATGAATTTTCAGTGAGTCATTACAGAGGGTCATTTGCAACTCCGAGCATGGCTAGTATAGCCGCTGTTAATAGATTCAAACTTGCAGGTAGGTAGTGAAGATGACCCAAAACCAAGGAGCCCTGCTGTGAAGGTGCTTATAGTGGTGAACTACCCAGTAGCATTAGGCTCTTAATATTTTAATAGAATAATTAATGTTTTTATAATCCAAAAGAAAAAACACAGAATATCTGTTGGAGGAACTTGTGGATAGCAGAAATTTGGAACAGTGTTTATTCACAATGGGAACAGCCAAATTTTGTACACTGTTGTTGTTGTCTTGGAAGTATCACATAGAAGTATGGAGTTGCTTATAGAAATGACAGGCTGGGTCGATGGGCCGAGGCCAATTGTATGAGGTTCAACAAGGCTAAGTGCCGGGTCCTGCGCTTGGGTCACAACAACCCCATGCAACGCTGCAGGCTTGGGGAAGAGCGGCTGGAAAGCTGCCCGGCAGAAAAGGATCTGGGGGTGTTGGTCAACAGCCAGCTGAATATGAGCCAGCAGTGTGCCCAGGTGGCCAAGAAGGCCAAGAGCATCCTGGCTTGTATCAGAAATAGTGTGGCCAGCAGGACTAGGGAAGTGATAATCCCCCTCTGCTCAGCACTGGTGAGGCTGCACCTTGAATACTGTGTTCAGTTTTGGGCCCCTCACTACAAGAAAGATACTGAGGTGCTGGAGCGTGTCCAAAGAAGGGCAATGAAGCTGGTGAAGCGTCTGGAGAACAAGTCCTATGAGGAGCAGCTGAAGGAACTGGGGTTGTTTAGCCTGGAGAAAAGGAGGCTCAGGGGAGACCTTATCACTGTCTACAACTATCTGAAAGGAGGTTGTAGCGAGGTGGGTGTCGGTCTCTTCTCCCAAGTAACAAGTGATAGGATGAGAGGAAACAGTCTCAAGTTGCACCAGGGGATGTTTAGATTGGATATGAGGAAAAATTTCTTCACCGAAAGGGTTGTCAAGCATTGGAACAGGCTGCCCAGGAAAGTGGTTGAGTCACCGTGCCTGGAGGTATTTAAGAGACATGTAGACGTGGTGCTCAGGGACATGGTTTAGTGGTGGACATGGCAGCGTTAGGTTTACGGTTGGACTCGATCTTAAAGGTCTTTTCCAACCTAAATGATTCTATGATGCTAAAATGTAATTACTTCAGGAGTCACTGAAGCCATGTCAGCTGGTTTCTGTTGTCTTACTCTGTTACACGGTAATGTCACAGCTTCTGTGAAATTCTTTTGGGACATGAGAGGCCATAGAGAATTGTGTAAATGACTACTTTCATTGAAGTGTATTTAATGTAATTCTCATTGAGTTAGCATTTTAAGTTCCATGGCATTTCAGAGGTTTAATAAAAAAAACCCATATACCTGATCTGAAGATCTTACAGCATGTTTTGTCAAATGCTTTGGTTAATTTGCATTTAATGTTTAATTTTTTTAATTGCAGTTATACTACAGTAACTAATAAAATGTTCATAAAATATAAAAGATAGGAAGAACTGTATGGTGTGACATAAAATCACCAGAAGAGTAAGATGGTAGGGAGCAGCCTGAGTCAGTATGACAAGATCTAATAGAAACCTTCAATTAATATTTCCCATGTAAGGTTTTAGAGAGGTTATTTTGAGGCAGTTTTTCAAACTGGTGGAGCGATGAACAGCAAAAGTGTGGGCAGACTTAAGATACTGTTACTTAAGAGATTACCAGACATCTGTCGTAGTGGTTCCATGAACAAGCCTGGAGTGACTAGTTTTAGAAAATGCTGTGCAAAGATCCTGCTGTTCTCTGTCTCCTGTCTCCATCATGGTCTGTAATTAGCTCTTTTCAAGACCGTTGGCGTGATCTGAGCAGAGCGCTTTGAGGCAAATGAAGAAGTTAATTACTGAATGTAACTGCAGTCTGAAATGCACTCTATTAATAGTGGGGTTTTTTTGTTTGTGGTTTTTTTTTTTAAATGAAGACTCATCTGTGTGTCTCACCAAAAGTAATAGGACTTCCCTGGAATGTACAGTGTGAATTTGTTAAGGTTAGTTAGATAGCTATTTTAAACTGATGCATTTAGGGTGGCAAATGCAATTGAACATTTTGCTAGTACCTCTGTCTTTCTGCACTGAATTCTACTGCATCTCCCTCCGCAGCACCGATTTCTCTGTTGAATGGAGTGTACGCCACCAAAATTTCGGAGAAATCAGTAGCCTTCTTTGGAAGACAGTTTAGGCTGCTGTCTTTCTCTAGAACCATACAGCATTTAAATTTGGCTTCATAAAGAAGTATTAGTGTGCATATGAAACGTTTTCCCTCTAATGTTCTACATATTTGAGAGATAGTAGGCTTCCCCCTGGCCCCCCCTTTCTTTTATAATGCTACCTCCAACTTCAAAACTTGCTTTCTTGTAGACTCTCGGGTCTCTAGACATAAGGAAACCTAAGGAGACCTTTTCTGGGAGTTTGATAGTTAAATTATGCTTTTAATTTGGTGGAATTTTTTTCCCTCTGTTAATTCCAGCTGTCTTTTAAAAGATAGAGATGGTTCATATGCAATTTTAATGCCAATGCTCAGTGAGACTATGTATACTCTGAGTTGTATGGTCCCTTCCTTGTTGTGTTATCAGTTGAGAGTAATTAGTAGAGTGTTTGCAAATTGCTGCATGCCTGATCCTCCACAATCTTCCTACTAAAGAGGAAATGACCACTTTTAAAAAACTGAAATGTGGCGCAGCGTCCTTGGCTTAGTGAGATCCACGCTCTTTGGAGCTTCCTCCATTGTACCCACTTGAGAGAGATGTTATAGTGGTAAGGAAGAGCGGTTCCCAGTAGCTGAGTTCAGCTGCTTCCGATGCTGTAAGGCATCTGGGCAACTACCTCTTTACACTGGAGTCACTGGTGAAATAGGGACGTTCACAGCAGAGTTTTATAAGCATTACTGTTGCCTACCCATGTTACTGATGTCTCAGGATGAAGAGCATATGTGGCAAAACCTTATCTTGATGGCTGTCAGTTTGGGATTTGCAGAGAGGCAAGTGTTCTATTCCCTGTCCTGAGCCTTGTGTCCTTCTACTGCTGGTATAGTACTTTGTTGCTATCAGTTTTCTGCGTACTATCTCCTTGGTGATAAGGTGTTGGTTGTAATATGGTGTTTCACAGTGCACGATTGCATCTCACTCTTGCCATTCAGGAGATCATGCCATCTACTTTTACTGCTTTTGTTCCTGCCTCACTGACCATCTCCCTGTAGCTTGTCAGGAAGCCCCCCAAATTCTGTGTTCCTTTAGAGCCTTAGGTGGCTTTATTCTCCTGTCCTTTCACACTTTCAGTCCACTTTGAGAACAGCTGTTTCATAAAGGAAGCTTAATCTTGTAATTTCTTTAAACCACTTATATAGAATCAAATTCTTAGTGCAACTAGGTGATTCCTTTGAGAAGACTGGGAATTAGGTCTTGATTTTTACAGCTACAGTGCCCTTCATTGCACCAAGAAAAGGGAAACAGCTTCCTGCCAGTCACGTTGTATGTGACATTTAAGAACATGGTGGTTTCCTAGTCTTGTAAAAAATGCTTTTAAAAATGTATTTGTATCGATGAAATGCTAAGATATTGCTGTTGTTACTCTTTCTAATCTTAATCTCTTAGAGGGAAAATTTTGGCTGTGAGAACAATAAGAAATTAGGTGGATTAGCCAAGTGATCAGTACCATCTCACAGAGGAACAATTTTGAAGAAAACCTAAGGGAGGGGAGGGAAAGGGCAAAGCCATCCAAGAAGACTTTAATGCCTTGGATAGAGGCACACAGAACTACTGATGAGGTATTTAAAAGCAGAAGTTCAGAGTGAAAAATATGCATATCCTCACAGTCCCGATTGCAGTAATTTCAGCAAATTTTGAAGGTGAGCTCTTGCCAACTTTTTTTTGGATTAGGAGAGTCAGCTCTCAGTTTCCAGGCCTCTCGAGGAGGGGGAAGATGACTTGCCTGCCAGATTTTTTTCACCTTCTTCCTCCAGCTCCACAATCATGATTTTAGCAGATGTGGGAGGCAAGCTGGATTTCAAGGGCATCCAGATTAAAACGTTAGCTGTCACAAGCTTTTGTGTCAAGAGCTATAGAGTCTTTCCTATGAAACAGCAGGACATCTAAACATACAGATTTTTTTGTTTTGTAGCATTAACTTAGCAATACTCTTCTTACTACGTGCCTGAGAGTGTTTTCGGTGCTGCATGGAAAATGCACAGGCAGTTGCCTCCTCCAGAAGTCCTCTAAGCTGTAGACTTGACAAACCAGGGAGGATAGTGTGTATGTGTGTGCATGTACATATATATATATATATCTGAGAAAGAGAAAAGGACATGAATTAGAAATGCTGGGGTCTAATATCATAATGGTCCAATGTCTTAATGGGTCATAGGATTCTTTTTCTTTAATAATTGTTTGGCTGAGATGGCTTATACTGGTCTGAACTCTAACATTGTGTTCACAGTTTGCCTTTATATGTGTGTATGACTAGACCAGGAGTTCTTAGTGTGTAGTAGATGTGCCACTAGTAATGTTATTCAAAACAGTATGCCTCAGAAGCTCTTAAACAAAACCCACCACCAAAAAAACACTTTAATTTTGAACAGCAGATGTGACCTTGTGGCAGAAAAGGCGGAGGCGGGGGGGGGGGGAGCATTCTTCTAGTTGCTTTCAGCTATCATAATGAACAGTGTTTGCTTGCTGGCTGTCCAGCAAGGTTGTTTTATTGAGAGATGCCTTGTGCCTGGTGACTGCGCAGATGGATGCTCAGTTTTCATCTGCAGCACGGCTGGCTGGCTTTCTGTCAAGTTTGGCTTTGGGGTGATTCCAGTTGTGATGTGGATTTGGTGTAGAAAGAGGGAGGCTGTGCTTGCAATAGGGGTTAAGCGCTCCCCTACACAGTACAGTGTAGGTTTTCAGCTCCATTTGCTGTCGCTGTAGTAAATCCATTTCTGATTATGTGCTAAGGCCAGACAGATTAACTGCCGAGTTGAACTTGTGAAGTTGCATGTGTGTGTTGCCAGAGTTCCTCCTGCTGAAAAAGGCAAATCTATATAACCTGTAGGTTCAGAAGAGTTGAAAATTCATCCTAACATTGTTGCTTTGATGTCTGTTTGAAGGGAAAAAAAAGGTTTGCTTTTGATCACCATGTTTAAAGGATGCTGTCCCAGCAGTGTAATAAATGAGAATCGGATCTGGGACTTACTTTTGGTAAAAGACAGTATTCTTCCAGATGCTTTTTAATTAATTGTCCTGTGAAAATGGGCTCAACTTTGAATTCAGAAACATGCAGTTCAGGGTCTTAGGGCTGAAAAAGAGAGAGGAATGCAACAGATGCTGCATAGTTTTGATACGCTTGATGTCTGATGATACTGATATCTTAAGCTTGTGCTCTCTATTCTGATTCACTATATAAACAAGTACAGCATGAACCTCAATGTATAACCTTGACACATGACTGGATCTTTGCTTTGTAGTTCATTAGTAGTTTGTCCAAATTGCAAAAACTGTGTATTGGGAAACGGATAAAGTATTTGCATCGATAAAACATGTCATTTTCTTTGAGAAAAACTGTATTTTGTGCCTCAGACTTTTTAAGAAACAGACCTTCAGTTCTTGTTTCATTGTAGTCTAGCTGAGAATTACTGAGAACCACACATTTAAATTTGACAGGTTAATAAGTCAGAACTATTGATGCAAATCAGCCATGAATGAAAATACATTAGAACGGTGTTTTATTTTCACAGGATTTCCAATGTGGCCCTGCCTTGAGTATGAGGTTGGACTGGTTGACCTTCAGAGGTCCCTTCCAACCCAAATTATTCAGTGATTCTGTTGTTTGTTGTAAAGTGGGGTAGTACAAACCCCATAAAACTAGGCAGTATTACCTATTGGTAAGATACAGCTTCCTGAAGCAATTCATCTGGCCCGAAGGCTTTGCAAACATACTCAAGGAATAGGCTATTGGCAGCATGAACTGTTTTGGTAACCTGCTTTCCGCTGTCTTCTTTCTGGCCATTTTTCTGCTGTGTGCTAGATGTGCTTTCTGTATGTCATCAGAAATACGTGCTGATTGCATATCCAGTCACACACATCAACAGAGAGACACAGTGAGTTCTGTTACTGGCAGCTGTCTGCAGGTCTTGTCATGTTACTGGATGGCAACCCAGAAATTGTCTGGTGATTGAGGCATCACTGAGCTTGTGTTAATAGGAAGGCTGCAAAGCTCGAGTGACTTCGTAAGAGGTTGTTTGGCCTGTCTGGGATGGAAGATTGAGCATTAAAGGGTAATAATGATACCTGATGGATTGACATTGTTGCATTGTCTAAAATCAGTCTTTCTAGATTAATGTTCATAATCAAACATTTTACTCTAAGGAAACTTAATAAGCCCAGTACTATTAATTTTAAACCTTTTTCAGGACTAAAATAAAGCATGCATAAAAAGGAAGTATTTGTTTATACTATTTCAATCAATCACTTCTACTTATTATTTTGTTAATTGGTGAGGTTTGGGAACTGCTGTTCTCAATTACATGCTCTTGTGCATCTTTCTGATAACTGAGTTGTATGTGTGTCCATATGTTTTATTTTTCTGGACATATTGATTCTTATGTGATGATTCAGTATGTGGGTTGCGGTTTCCCTCTGGCTGCCATATTCTAGCTGAACATACTCCATATTAGAGGAAAAACAGCGAAGTGTGGAAAGAAGGGGGTTGTGCTTTTTAGTTCCAATTCTGAAAAGAGGAATGGAGGCTGGATGACAACATACCTTTTCCTGCTCCAAATGATTATCTGAATAAACTGTGGGAAGTTGAGGTTTTATGAAAAACACAGCAAGGGGGAAAGAAGAACTAGAAATTGGCAACTAGAGATTGGATGTTCTTTGAGAAACTCAATTTTAGGAAGAAGTTGACTGGCAAGTTAACAAGGGCCAGAGAGCAGAACTGTTTTATGATTCATAACTAATCCTTTGCCCCAAGGACAGAAAACGAGTGTATTTGAGGCCATATGCCTGGAAGGAGGCTGGCCTCAGGATGAATTCATTGAAACAATTCTGTCCTCCCTGTTCCAAAGTGCAGTTCATGCTGAGAGGGACTGATAAATTCCTCATTAAAAAATGCTTGTTGAAAATGAGGTCTGTTCTATGTGTTGTCACAGTGCCTTTCTGATCTGAAATAAATCACATAAACTGTGTTTCTTTCAGCCAGCATGCAGAGATAAGAGAATACACTGGTGAATCTTCTTGTGTCCATACTGTCGTTATGTGTGCCAGGAAAAATAGCCCCAATCTATGAATACAGAAGGAGAAAATAGTTTAAAAGAAATGGCCTCTTTTGAAATGGGTTGATGTCAAACTGGTGAGTAAATAGTTAAATGAAATGTCACCATATAGCCATATGAAGGATAATATTCAGATTGTGATTTTCTTTGTTTTGGAAATGAGGCTTGCAGTGATCTATCTCTAGTCATTACTGGCTTACCTATTCCTGATGTTTTGTAATTCCTTCTCTGTTTCTACAGCTAGACTTATTTTTACTTAACAGAGCTTTGAACTGATGATCACTGTTCTTTACCATTCTCTTCCTCTTCCCATCCTTTATTGGAGAGAAGCACTATTATGATTTTTAAGAAGATTTTTGTATTCAGTTGATCTTTGTGTTCCACTTCTGCTACTACTGAATTACTTGCTATTGAGAAAACATGTTTTTGTAACTTTAGCTTAAGCTTTGTACATCTGACCAGAGCAGGTCAGAGGTAACTGAGGAATGTTCTTGTGTTCTGAACACGGCCAACTGCTATTATGTTCCATGGCAAAAAAGATGGGGATTTGTTTGGATCACTTACAGATACACTTTTTTTTTTTTTTTTTTTGGCTGGAAAATGGCTTAGTTCAAGGTAAAGAGTCAAGTTAAACTTAATGTAATAATAGGTTGAGTTAGGAGACCTAGAGTTCTCAACTAGCAGTTTGAGAGCTAGAGAATCCAAAGAAAATCTGTTGTGATTTTTTTAAGAAAAAGATACTGGAAAGCAGGCTCCTCAGACCTCACTTCATAGAATCATAGAATTATTGAAGGAGATTTGAGGTAAACTTGTGTCCTTTTAAATTTCAACCAAAAAACTTGCAATGTGTCTGGGGATTCCACCTTGGCCAAGGTATACAGAAGTTTCTTTGGTCACTGAAGAAAAGCACGATGGCATACTTAAGAGGGGGAAAGGAAACAAGCTTTCCTTCCCCTGTTATGTGGTTATCTCTCTCTTATCATGGCAGGGTGGTGTAAAGGACATATATTTGTGAACATACGAGAAAAAGCCTCTTCTAAAACTATGACAAATGCTTATACAAAACTACAATGTCTGTTTTTTTCCCCCATATGATGGATTATGTACTAGCACATAAAGGGTACGGGGCTTCTGTTGCCATGGTATATTTCACACCATTTACACTGATGTTCAAAAGAAACGAAACCATCGCGGTCCATAATTCATTTAATATGCTATAGCCAAATTACTAACATGCATTAGAGAAAAATTGTAGGGTTTTTCTGTCTTATTTAGCCAAATTCTGAATGTGTTAGAAAAACAGGTATATCCGTTCCTGCATAACTCTGGGATAACTATCATTGCCTGCCTGATCAGAGAGACTAGTTTCAGTAAAGAATTGGATTTCAGCTACAGGGCTCTCACTAAGCTGTGAAGAGGCAAGGAAAAACAGCTGTAAAAATGTTGATGTTGGCCATGAATTTACATAAATAACAACTTGCTTTCATTTGAATGCTCAGGGTGCTATTACAGTGTGGACTTGGGTCTGCAGAAGATCTGGTTTTACTTCCGAATTCTGCCACTGAGAGAAGACACAGGGCTTCTCCGCACCTCAGTTTCCCTGTCTCTAAAACAAGCATGGTGGTGTCCTGGGAGTTTAAGCACTATGTTACAGTAATGATTAGCCGTTACGGTGTTCTATGGCTGAGCCTAGAAGGTCCGTAGTTCAAGCCTCCTGTCAGGACCTTGGGCTGCTGAGCTTCATGCTTCTGTCAGTAAGCTTTAGACATAGTAAACCAAATTGTGTTCTTGGCATGCATACAAACAGTTATTAATTTGGCTTTTGTGTTTAAAGCTTCTGTTTAATTTCAATTAACTTAATTTTAATTAATTGAATTTAAATGTCTCAGTCTCTGGTTTCCCTGCGAGATCTGGTTGCCGTGTGTGGAGAGCCAGGGCAGCGTCTCTGCCAAAGATGGCTTTGTGCCGAAATGGATTTGAAAGTCTAAGGCCCTTGATCTGCAAAGCAGCCCGTGGCTGGGGCTCTGTTTACCCACTGTAGTGGGGCTAACCAGTGTCTGCGTTGGTATTAAAGGAGTATATGAAATACCCAGTGAAAATAGGCTAGGCTGCGTCTTGCAGAAGGTCTTCAGCTGGCTAAAGCAAGCAGTAGTTGAGGAGGGAGTAAATAAAGCCTTTGCAGGCCACATGCTGTCACAACCTTTCCCCTCCCCCCCATACCCCCTCTTTTTTTTTTTTTTTTTTTTTTTTTGGCCATATGTTTTAGTAGTCTAAGTATGTGTCAGTGGTAATCCAGGCTCTGCGCTTTTAAAGGATGATTACCCAGTTTGTTGCCGCAGTGAGACTTTTTCTTCCCCATTTAATTTTTGTGAGGGTCATAATTGTAAACCTTTTTTTTTTTTAATTTTTTATTTTATTTTATTACAGATTACTCTTCGTATGGTTAAATTTAACTACCTCTCTCTTTGCGGCCTGCAAGGCCTGTTACCAGTTTGTATGATAGGGGGTCAAACAAACCGGTGTGCTCTCTGGATGCTAATCTGAATTTCAGAGCCGCTGTCCTTTACCCCCTGGCTCTCTGCTCCCCTCCCCCTCCTCGCTCCTCTCCACAAACAGCCACATCGGGTCTCTTTCTCCCCTCCACCCCCTCTCCCCTTCTCTTCTCCCCTGGCCCAGCAGAAAAGTAAATGTTGGTTATTTTTTTCCTACTCATCCCATACCCCGAATAGCTGATTTTCACTTAGGGTGGTTGATGTACTAGAGAATTAATGCTCTGAAAATTCAAATGATTTGAAAGTCCGCTGGTCTGTATGTTACATTAAAGATACCGTGGTGCTTTTTTGGGATTAAATTTTATGGATTTTTATGGGTTAAAGGAGGTACAGGGTTTTATGATGACTTTTAAAAAAAGGTTCCCTCTTTCGTCAGGCTGTGATCAGGGTCATGTCGGTTTTATATAAAACAGTCATCAGGAATTCTCCTCCTCTGGGGAGTCATTTCTCAGGTCTCCAGTGAACCTTGGGCAAACACGGAAGGGTTACTAACTAGCATTGGACCCCTGCTTGTAACCCACCTTCATGGGAGCTCTGTTAGCACGGTTACAGTTAGCCACTTTCTTGCCTAAAAAAAGGAAAAGTGGCTAGTGGGCATGCAGAAAGGCATTGTCATTGCACGGAATAAACCCTCGTACCTGTTATTTAGAAAATAAACCCATGAACATACCACCCTAGTAGATTGAAATGTATGTGTGTCGGGGAGGAGGGGGAATAACACGTAGGAAAAGATTTATGCCTTCCTTTGGGCTGTTGCTTAGTAACAGAAAATGCCTCTTAAGCCTATTTTTGGAGAGGGGAGGGGTGAAACTTGATTCAGTGACCATCTGTCCCGAGCTGGTTGATTTCCTGTTGAGCTCTCCTTTGTTTCTGTCAAACAATTGATTGTTACCCTTTACAGATAAGAATACTGTTGGTGACATTGCTCTGAATCAGCAGGTTGGCTTGTGGCAACCACAAAACAGATCTATTAATTTTAATATATATTTTTTTAAAATGTTTAAGGGGGCTTGGTTCTTCTAAGGCCACTAACTGTGGTTTTGCTGGGGTTTATTTGTCTGTGTTGTGGTTTTCTTTTGTTTTTTTTCCTCTTGGGGAATGCCCATCAGTACAGTAGGCAAGTGTAATAAATGTAATTGAAACATTTTTTAAAGAGGATGTAATAATGCCCTTTTTAGTCTGAAATCATTGGGAAAAAGCAGCCATGGTTTTGGGCCCATTAAGCCTTTTAGCAGTGGGGGGGGAGCAGAAGTTAATTGAAGTCACTATTGAAGAAATCCCCACTGTTTCTGTGAAAACAAAACCCAGATTCTTAATTGCAAATGGAATATTTGCTATTGTTCTTGCTTAATTGTCAGAAAATCATTCTCTGTTTGAGTACCTCCCGATGTTTGCTCAGTAGTAGAGTGCTGGATAGATTTGAACTCTGATTAGATTATTTTTAAGTCATCTGCTTTATTTATATTGCAGAAGCCTATATTTTTCCATTAGTTTTATGCATGCAGGGTACAAGGTGCATGCATGTGCAAATATGTGCGTGTCCTCTGTAGCTGCCATTATTTGTTAAGCATTCCAATACTATTTCCTTCCCTGCCCTGCATTTCAGCATTCGGAGAAGAGGTTCACAGTTCCAGGTATCTGCTGAAGAAAAAGTAAGGCATGTGTGTCTAGAGGAGACAGGTAATATCTGCAAAAAGAGAGTGAAGTCCCTCAATGCAATAGGACAATGATATTTCCTTCAGTCAGTGAAACTCTTCCCTGGAGTATTTCCATGATGCTGCGTTACAGAGGAGGGCGAGAAGGAAAGAGCTTCAATACAAATGTCTTGGCATCTTACAGGTCTTTGTTTATTTGAGTTTAGCCTACTTATCACTCAGTAGATGAAATTTGGAGGTAATTCCCAAAAGGCACTTCACAGAGTGGAAGGTGTTAGAAAAGTTAATTTCCCTTTCTCTTCTATTTTTCCCACATGCTCTCCAGGTTGCTTTCCACAGGTAGAAGAGCTGTCATCTGCAGCTTTTCAACATGGTCCTGGATGTATGTCGGATTCAGCTCTTCTTGAAGCTGGTGGCAAGGTGCCTACTGAACATCGATATAGTGGAAGTTGGGTCAGGCGTACTTGTGAGATTTCCTTACTTTCTTTCTTTTTAAAGTTGCATGTGGTAATTAAAAATCTGTGATTTGGCTTAATAAGGAAGGTTCATATCAAACCATGTGAATGAGCCTGTGTGACAGCACTGTGGCTTGCTGGTCAATTAGCCCTTGCTTCCTTGTTGGTTGCCCATGTCCTCACCCCACCCTCAGCCTTTCCCCCTATTTTGCTGCTGTTCGTTTGGCGAGTGCTGGGATCTGGCAGAGGAACTGATCCACCTGAAAAACTTCTTTTTCCAGGTTACTTTTTAGGTGGATCAATTCCTTGATCCATTTTACCACTGAGTGACACACCGAGCTTGGCCGGTGCAGTGATCAGTTTTGCAAATGATCAGTACCAAGTAGATTCCACACACCCCCCCCCCCCCACACACACCCCATTAGTGCCAGATATACTGTGAGGTGTTTTTAAACATGCATCCTCTGTTAGGTAGAGAAGTCCTACGTTGGGATTAGTTTGGAACTTTTGTAAACTGGATGGGTATACAGATATCACTTCTGTAAAATTAATTGAACATGCATCTGTGCTGCTTTTTGCCCTTTTGGTAGAAAGCAATAGGTATTGCCAACATGCCTTTCAGGTATTTTCAGTCTGTCTTGAAATTACGCTGAGATCAAAAAAACATTTGTAGAACTAGTGCCAACTAGGTTGATGTTTAGGGGCCAGGGAGTTTAAACTTGGCAGTGAAGGAACTGTTCTGAACTGGTTTGAGAACTGATTCAGTTTTCTTCTTTCTGCAGAACTGAGTTTCTCTGAGGAAAAAAAAAATTAAGAACTTGGGAATTCTATTTCAGGATTGAAAACCCTGTTCTAGATATTTGGAACACAGTTTTGTGTCTGGCATAGAGAAAATTGATCAGTGGTTCTTCTGATCGAGATTTTCGCTGTTCCCTTAAAAGAGTGTTACTAAGCTGTATAGCTCAAATTGTAGGGAACTGATAAGAAGTCCAGTTCTCCCAGCATCTGGGGTGAGCAGTTGAGTCCATGGCCTGTGCAGATGACAGAGCAGTTAGAATACAGGCCTGCACTTACCTTCGGGCTTTCTCGGGTCTGGTCGTACTGCACTTCTCCCATTAAAACAGATCTGGTGTGTCCTTTGTTCCCAGATAAAAGCAGCTACAGATCTGCCAGTCAGAAGGCACAGTGCCTGTGGCTTACCTTACATATGGGAGGGCAGTAATTCTAGAAATGGAAGTAGGTAGAAGAATGGCATCTGCTTGCATTTACCTTCTCGTGTTGCTGTTGCAAGGATGGAATTATTTATGTATAGTTTTTTGCCTTCTCCTGAACGCAGTCAACCAGAGTCTGAGCAACGCTATTCAATGTCAGGGTGTTCTGCAGGGGTTTTCTTTTGGGAGGGGGAGCACAGAGCTAGGGTCATGATCAGCTGCTTTTCCATACTGGGTGAGTTCACGTATGCTCCTCACGTATGTCATTGTTACAATGCTCCTATTGCAGCTCTGACTCAGCCTCCATGTACAGAGCTGATAGCGGTGCCGTCCTTAATATGAGTTTGAGAAATCTTCCTCTCCTGAGATAAAGGCCTGTTTGTAGTTTGCAGGAGAGAGTTTGGACACTGTAGCAATGACTTCCTGCTATAAGGAGAAGAATGATGCTATCCTTTCCTCCCCAGTCCACACCCCCAACTCCAAAACCACATGCATCAAAGGTGAAGTGCCAAGCTTCCCTTCTCCTAGGAAGGTATGGCCCGTCAGTACCACTGACAGGCTTTCCAGAGAGGAAGCAACAAAACAAAGGTTTTTAGGGAGCCTTTTGTTTCCAACAAATGGCTGTCTGAAGCCACTAAGTTGAAGCTTAACTTTGGAAAGAAAAAAAACCATGTCCTCAATGGAGACACAGGGCCAACTACTTCATAGTCCATCACAGCCCTTTTCTGTGTTAGAAGCTATTCCCCAGGTAAACGCTCGCCTTTAGAAGAGCTCCAGGCCTTGGGCATACTGGACTGTGCTTATCCTCTAATCTTTGCTTTGCGTTGGCTTGGCTAATGACTGAGCTGCTCCACTTAGACCACTTCTGGCAGCTTTATTTATTTTTAACTCTCTGGAAGTGTGTTGCAGGAGAACAGTCGTTAATGATCAGTTCTGCCCTGTAGTCTTCTGGTGATCTAACATGCCTCTTGGGTGACAGCTGTGGGTGGTGGGACTGCTTAGTAGTTGGCAGCAGTCTCCGTAAGAGATTGATATTTCTGGGACTGCTTGTAACTTCTGCTTTAGCCGTTTTTTCATCTTTTACAGTGAGGGAATGAGATCCATGGAGAAACTTCATGGGGATTAGATGAAATCGACTGATTTAAGTTAACTTCAGTTGCATTTCTGCTTCTTCACAGTAGAGTCATTCTGGGTGTAGGTACTGCTGGGAGATAACCTGCCATCTTCCTTGCTGGAGGAACCTTTTCGAGGGCTGGCCAAGCAGTGGCAAGCAAGCTGACTCTGCTCAGGGTGGCAATCAAGGGTACGCCAGGCCAGGCAGAAACTGTGTGCAAAACCAGTCTAAAGGTATGAAGCAAGATGTGATAGATCAGAGGCAAGCTTGGAAAGAAACAGCATTTCTGGTGATTTATGCAAACTTATACCTAGTTTTAATAACATGATTCTGAAAATGGTTTGTATGCTAAAAAAAAATCATTTAAATAAATATTTTAGGAAGCTTTTTTTTTTATTTCTCAAAACTTGTGGTTTCCTCTGACATCCTTTTCTCCTAAAAAATATTTTGCGATTGTGCTTATTTTAACTCGTTGCCTCAGAGAACTGAGTGACCAAAAAAAGGAGGGACTGATTGACCTGAAAATTGGACTTCTGAGGCCTAAGCTAATGTCTCAAAACCTGAGATGGCCTTCCTTCTGCATGTGGCTGGATAAAATGTGCTCTTTTATAACCTGCTGGCTCATTGCTGTTGCGAATGTGCTTACCATTGTAGAGATGAGCCTGTTTCTGGACACCTGGTTACACTCAGGAGTAGGGAATAGCAACTCCTTTCTATATATATCTACAAAATGTGTGAATGGATCATGCAAGAAGTATTCTTCCATACGTAATGACTCACTGGATTTAATCTAGATATTCTTTTTGATTTAACTTGGAAGTTGCAGTTGCCTGGAGATATACTGCTGTTTTGCCCTATGAGCAGTGCTTTGAGGGTGTAACTTTGGTGTTTATTAATGATGTTTAACGTGATCCAGACGTTCATATGGCGTAGTGTAAAAAAAGAGAATCTGGACTATTGCATGTAAAATGGGTGTTGCCACTGTGTGGTACTGCTTCATATATGTGTGTAAATGACTGCAGAAGACTGCAGATAAATGTAGGCAGTAGCTCTTACCTGTATCAATGGTGTCCTGGAATGGCGGTTTCTGTGAATGGAAAAGAAATACCTTATCAGTTGGAAGAGAAGTGAGTGGATGTAAGGCAAGGTAAGACCAGTGTTTCTGAACTGCTGTTATCTTCCAGACTTTTTGATGCAAAGATTTTTGTCATCACATGATGACCAAGCAGGCCATTATTTCTACTTTTTTTTCTCTTGCTGAGCCAAAATATGTTCCTTTCCTTCCCCTCTCTTTTTCTCGCTCTCCAACACTACTATGCTTTATCGTTGTATCTAGAAAGTTGATCAGGCTTTTAGAGAAAACTTGGTTTTGACTAATAGGCAGATGTTTTGGTTGGCTATATTGCTGTGTATTTATAATTTGTAGTTGACTGCAGAATTCGTGGGTGAGGGGAGTAGCTGACTCTCTCTAGCTTTCTGAACAGGCCTGGTTTGTACTTGGGGGAGGAAACTGTGGGCATAAAGCTGTATGTGTAAAGTTCAAGGAGCGTTTAGGTGTTCTAGGGGCTGGGTCTAACACAATCCACATGGTTGAGTTTCTTGCTCATTTTTCCAATGGTTTTGCCTGCCTTTTTTTTCAGACTGTTTTCCCGAGTGAGTAGATAGCAGCAAAGAACAAGGGGATGGACCTGGAATTAAGCCGGCTAAAGCCAGCGGTTGGGAGATCTTTGTTCTGTTCTGTCTCGACCACAAGCTTCCCAACAGACCTCGGTGGGGGTGGGGGCATGGATCTCAATTCTTTATCTAATTTATTTTCTTTTCCCCCTCCATGAGTAAAATGGAAATATAGTGTTACTTAAATGAGCAGCTAAATTCTTCTTAGTGTTGGTGTTGAATTAACACACCCCGTAAAGCCCGCAAATAAACTGTGGGGTTACAGAAATGTCCTGGGTGGATATGTTGGCTTTTTATTTTTCTTGCAGTACGTTTGTTTAAAGGAATTATCTGTTAAGTTCCAGGAAAGTGGCTCTTTGTTTTACTCTTCTTTTTGGAATGCAATTTATTAGTGATATCCAGAGGGGTCAGCAGCATAAATAATGTTTGTTTCGAGGCTTGTTGGGTGCAAAGGGTGGGGGGGTTCACAGTGAAGAGAGCTGTTTTGTTTGGTGTGGCTAATCAGGAGTGAGGCTGGAATTGCTCATAGCTGTCATTCAGGTTTTGTTTCAAAGTCCAAGGACCTACTGGGAAAAACAAAAAGCTAATGAAAGCTGACTGTATTTCAACCCAAACCCTGTGGAATCCAAAATGATGTCCTGACACTCCATGTATTCTTATTCTCCTGCATTCCCATGGTTACTAAGGTAACAGGTTTTTAGAGGCTTTACATCTTCATTGTCAAGTATTTGCTACACTTATTGTTGCTGTTTGCAGATTAGGGCAATTTAAACAATGCCTTTTGAAATGGGGACCAAAAAATACAAAAAGAAATATAGTAGAAATAGATGTAATGAATCAATTGCCCTCTCTTGTTTAAATTTTCAGTGCTACTTCCCAGAAGCTACATACAAAATGTCACACTGGTTTAGTGTAGGGATTTTAGGCATGGAGAAATGCTTTTTTTAAGGCGTGTTCATTACAAGACTCTTTGAATACAGATGTGAAGAGTACCACATGTGCCTTTTCCAACCAACAGAATTGTCATGAAGAAAGTTAAGTTCTTATTTGCATCAGGGTGTTGTTTCTCCCCTTATAATACATCTGAGACAGTTGCCTGAATCTTGTAAGCTGTGTTACTTTTGCATTACTGCGTCTGTGAAATCATACTTTAAAAATTAAGCAGCTGGAGAAAAATAGGAAAATACTTTTCCTAAAAATGTTTAACTACATGCAGAGCTCTGTAGCCAAACATGCTTTATTGATGCTCCTCAGTGTCTATTTAGCTCAAGCAGAAATATGTTTCTTCACATCTTCCCTGGATTGTGGAGGAGATGGTCAGGCTTGTAAATGTATCTCCAAGAAGATGACTTCTTATATTGATTTAGTTGCTGCTGGCTTCTTGAAGGTTTGTGCATTGCTGCAGCAAGCATCTTCTGCATCTGTGCTAGGGAGCTGTTTTTTAAAAAATTGGTACAAATGTTAACACTTGAAACTAGTGAGGACTTTACATCACACTGATTTGTGGGTTGATTGTTAGGTGAGTAATTTTAAACTTCTTGGGTCATAGTTTTCTTTCTGTAAAATATGGATAATGCCCAGATACGCGTTTGGAAGGAAAACTGTAGATCTTAATCTGTGTGTATAAAGTGCTACGGGAGGTTTTGATGCTGTATATGTAAGATTACATGCTCAGATCATGACATGCAAAAGATAAGGTTGGAACTCTTCCTATTAGTGATTTCCCAATGTTTCAGTTAAGGTACAGTTTTAATTATATAATTAAATAGTTTTAGTAGTTTAATAATAATAAAAATAATTTAATAGTTTTAATTATATATGTGCTTTAATTAAAAAACCATAGAATTCATTGCAGTCATACGCAGCCAATTAGTGCTATGATTGTATATTTATAACATAGTTTAAATAATTGCTATTTTTGTAAAAAGGATGACGTTTAAATCTTTATTGTTTCAGTGATGTTTTTCAGTATGGGTTCTTTTTTTACCCCCTCCACTCCCCTTGCCTCCTAAAGGTTTTTTGCTCTTTGCCTGCTGCAGTTTAAAAGCTTTGAAAGCATCAGAGTTTTTTAGCACCTTGCTGTAGAGCTGCTTATGGCTGATGTTGCTGGAAAGATAGTGTGAACAGAGTTGGAAGAGGCAGGGGAAACTCTAAAACTGTTGTTAAAGCTCCTTTAGGTTAAACAATATGACTTCATACATATTAAATCATTCACATTTCTGATCTTTCTCATTGCTAGTAACTGAGTTTGTTGCATCTTTTCATTTAACAAACTGAGCTGCTTCTTATATATCCATGTATGCAACCTGTGCTCATCTGTAATTCTGCAGCTAGCAGTAGCATTTCTGACCCTGCATAAAAGTCCTTGTTTAAACTAAGTTTTGTTAAAACAAAATCTCTTTTCAAACTGTATTATCTACATGCCAGAATTTCATAAGTAATCCTATAAAGTAATTTTCTAGGAATGGGCAACATTTTTCCCGTGACTGAATCAGTATTTTTAATTTGCCGTCTCTTCTCCCTTTATAATAAAGCTGTGTCAGAGTAATCACCTTAAAGATTAGAGTTTCTGTGAGACTGAATGTGTGAAGTGGGCTTGGGATCAAGTTCGGGATGCAGTTTGTTTTGTAGCTTTCCATGCTGCCATCTCGGACATTGCAGCTGTTTTAATGCTCGCTGTTGTGCACGATCTGAAGCAGAACATATGCAGCTGAGGTATGGTATATAAGAAGTCCTTTTTGCCTGGCAGAAATGAAATGTTTCTAGTTGAGAAAAATCCTACCAGAGTGGGGAAGATACAGGTATTCTCTCTGTGTGTCCTTGAAATGAGTCCATTGCCGTATACTCTGGAGCCCTTTATTGGACGAACCCATGCAGTGGCACTAACTGTGGGTGAGATTCCCATGCTGCTGAAATAAATCACTACCACTGTCCATGCTGTCTTCATCTAGGCAAGACTGAGACTATGCCCTTAGATTACATTTTTTATAAAGGTAGGTTATACAGAGCAACATTCTTGCCGCTTATTTGCGGCTAAACATAGTTTCTTTGGAAGCATAAGCTAGAGAGGCCCTGTTGAGCGCCATTTTATTACAATTTTGCAGATGCTGCTGATGGTGGTTTGTGCTTAGCTAGGCAAGTAGTTACCCATGTTTGGTTACAACTGTTGCTACCCCCAGTATCAGCAAGAGGTGACTTTCTTGAGGTAGACGAGACTTAGGAGGCTAGTGTCCAGATACTCTTAAGTACAGAGCAGATTACCCCAGAAAAAGGGAGGTGACAGATGGGTGGCTGACACCAGAGGGGTGAAGCCGAATGCAGACTGAATTATTCCCTGCAAAGAAGGACAGAAGGTGCTTGGCATGCATCTCTCACAAATTATCATTTTAAAGTGTTTGTAGGGAAGCTTTTAATTTGATTATGTCATTTCCTTAATAGTTCTACACTTCTGGTTGTTACATTGCCCTGGATAAAGGTGTGATTTGACATCAAAATGTCTGTGAACATTTAGCTTTATAATAAGGTATTTATAACAAGAATTAAATCTTTCTGGTAAATACAAAAAGCTGAATGAAGGAATGCATATGGAAATATGTATACTTCTGTGAGATTCCAGAAGGAATGGTCATCTTTATTCCATCTCACTTTAAGGTATGTACAGTGCATAAGAGAAAATAAGGTATGCAACTCAAAAAAAATTTATGCTGTGCACCACAGAATTAGAATTGTTTATTAAAATATTAATTTTTGTTTTCATTATTTTTTTAAACTTGTTTAAACTTGTTGTCACACTTGCAGGGCTTCTTTTATTTAAATTTCCTGGAAGTTTTATAACAAGAGGGGAAAACAAATTCTTTATACCTTGTGAAGCTTTTGAGATCCAAAGCTACTAGTATTCAACATGTGACAGTTGTAAGCTTACTAGGAGCGCTTGTAAATTCCTTAGTTGAAATAAAAAAAGTCACCAAAGTGTTTAAGGACAGACTTAATGCAGAAGGGTCCACAAGAACTTGCTTTTTTAAAAAATAGAAAATTCATACTGCTGTTTTACAAACTTGGAATAATCATTGAAAGTTAATGTGGCAGGGGACTATAGTAACCCCCCGGCAGAATTTTTCCGTTCTGTAACAAGTACCTTCCTTCCCTGCTGGAGAAGGGATGAACGTTCACCCATCTCTGGTGTAGAGAGCCCCTCAGAGGAGACTGGAGGGGGCCTCCACTGTAGGGAGCGGGGAGGATGTCTGGGTGCTTTGTGTATGCTCTAGCATTCCAAATATAACCAAATATAATATAAAAGCATTTGTGTGGACCTCAAGAGATCCTTGCACTTTGCGAATGGAAACCAACCTTCCTCCTTCCCTCTTCTGCTCCCCCATCCAAAAGGCAGGAGCAAGTCTTGCACAAAAATGGATTTTTTTCAACCCATTTTTTCTTCAGTTCTACCTCTTCTGGGTTTTTTAAGCAAGATTTTTGTTTTTAACAGTAGACTTAATTTAGTTAGCTTTATGTTCTAATCAAACTGCATTGTAATCACTGATCAGGCAGAGGAAATAAATGCAGAACTGCAGAACTGGAAGCACAAAACTGTAATAGAACCAGAATTAGCAGCTGTTTCTTACTGTACCTCAGCGGGTACTTCAGGCTCATAGGCTTAGATCAACATGTCCAGTGGAGGCAGATATTATTTGTTTCACATTTGGGAAATACAAGTTTACTGATGGTTTGTAATAGCTATCAAAAAAAGAAAATGTTTAGCAACAGAGAGGAACTGATCTTCATAAAATTAGTGAGTATAGAGAATCTGTGTTTAAGCAAGTAATAGTAGGTAAACAGTGACTGTGTGCAATTTAAATTAGGCTGACAAAAGTACTGGTTTAATTTCTGGGGAAAAAACAGGGAGTAGGGAAAAAGAAGTGAATTTATGAATAAAATGTTTCTTGAAAATACGTAGATAGAATCTGAGCAGTTAAAACCGCTTACTCCTTACTCCACATCCTGAATTTTTATTTTTGTATGTGTTACCCTGTTTTGAGCTGTTCTAGGAAGAAAGTTGGTAGGTTAAAGGTAGAGGGGATCCCATGGCTGAGGCTGAACTGTGAGTTTAACCAGGCCTCCCGACAGCACATGGATGCCCTGCTGCTGGCCCCTGTTTGAGGGTGCCCAGCACACTTTTACTGCTGTCTTACCGTGCCGGCAGCAGGGGAGCCGCTGGGGCAGGTAGGGTCTTCTCTTGCTGTCCCTGCTCTTTTGTTTGGGATAGGGAGCTAGGTTTAGACTAAGGATTTTGCTTGTTATGCTTGATTCTGCCATGTACAGAAATTAGAGTTATCTGGGGAGATTTCACTAGCTTTTATGAAAAGTGCATGGCTTTGTTTTTTGGAGAAAAACATAGTTGCCCAGAGCCAGAACCTACATGTTTACTTAGGCCAGTTGTGAATGGAGCAATGCTGCCTTGGGCCTTGTATGCAAACGCTTTTCAAACACAGCCTAAAAGAACATCCATTTATTATGTGGAAGTTATAGTCTGAATGAAAAAAACAATAATAGAAACCCTATTTGGCTTAGCATAAATTCACAGCAAATGTTATATGCAGTTAAATGGAAGAGCTTTCCTTTATCTAGGTATCTGTGGCCTGTGTTTAAAGCAAGTGTGACCTTGCCATCCTAACAAATACGGTATTTAATCTCAACAAGAGGCAAGGAGAATCGGTATGTTACAAAAGGCAAATGTTACGTATGTGGTAAGCATCTTGTAATATATTGCAGCTACCAGATAAGCTTCACTAATTTATATTTCATTAGGGCATGTCACTGAATTTGACATGAAGTATTTTGGACTGGGAAATCCTGAGGACAGAACTCTTCACTTCCTCATGGTGCCCTGTTCTGCTCCCAGACTACATCTCTCTTGCATTTTAAAATGGTGCCAGTATCTTCTGTTAAGGTTCTCATTGCCTAGTTTCTAAGCAATTACACACAATAACTGGCACTTCAGCCAGTTGCCTTTGGAAAAAGAATGAGAAAGGATAGTTATGCTGAAAATGGGTGTTTAAATAACAAACAAAAAGCTACTTATTTCTGTTTGAGATTTTTCTTTGCTAAGCTTCAGCTTTTGATTTCATGCCATATTAGATTGATGGGTTGGGTAGTGCCCGCAAGTATTCCAGGCATGGCTCTTAAAAGACAAAATTTCCATTTATGAAAGTTGCAATAAACCATATACTGGCGTATTTAATACAGAGTCTAAGTGTGCTAGCTAAAGAGCTTGTTATGCCCTTCTTTCCATATACGAATTACTTGATCAGCCCATGTGGAATACTGCTTTTCTGTCAACTTTTTAGATTCCATTTTAAATTTCTTCTGAAAACTTCTGTTTCATGATAATCTTAAGAAAGGAGTCTATCCAATGAAAACCCTTCTCTTGAAAATGAATATTTTGGACAAACTGAAATATGTTGAGGCAATCATAAGAAACTTAAACTTTCACGAGGCATTAAGTACATGTTCTTCCCTTCAACACGCTGATCAGTGGTTAGATTGTAGGAGATTCTACTAGGCACTTCGTGTGTGTATTTTTAGAAATGTATGTGTAATGTTTCTGTATATATCTATCTAGAGCTGCGTAAGTAAGGGTGCCAACCTTGACAGTGAATTGGAGAACAGAATTTTGCAAATTGATTTTTTTTTTTTTTTGGTTAAAAAATGTTGGTGGTTTTTTTTTTTTAATGGAAGATGTTTAAATGTCCTTATTTTTAAATAGCAGTCAGAAGGATTTATTTATTACATGCTCTCTAGATCTTTCAACAGTGGGGTAGAGCTTATTTACTTCAGATTGAGGTGTGGTTGAGCACCAGAGGAAACAGTTGTAGTTCAAATGCGAACGCTCTCGAATTGTTTTTGACTTTTTCACATAGTTTGGCTGTTAAAAACAAATTAAACTTTGAGTTGACTTAGCTGTTTGCATTCTTACGCATTGCATACATTTCTGCAGTTCTCTTAGAAGATTTTGAAGACTGAAAGTATGGGTAAAACCAACAAGATGATTTAATTGCTGGAATGTTTAGTATGCTCCTGGATCAAACAAGGGAATAACTTCTATTCTTTATGGGTAAAAACAACTTAATGCTTTAGTAGATGTATAATTTCTAGAGAAATAGCATACTATGAAACATATATGGATTATAAATTTGCATAATCTGAAACTGAAGAAGATCTAAATTCTGTTCTCCTGAGCCATTAGGCAGCCTAGCAGTTTATTCCCATCGACAAAGATGGCTGATGAAGAGGCACAGACACTGCAGGATCAAGCTATGAACTTCATTCCTGGCACACTGGCAGCTCTTCAAAATGTCTTTTGTTGACAAGCAAGAAAGCTCTTGCAATGTAAATAAGTGTTGTGTCTTGCAGCCCACATTGAACAAAGATGGAATGAAGTGTAAGAATATTCTTTGTTTTTGATGAAGTGGTTTTCTCTGATGGTAAAGCGGAACATAGAAATGATTCAAGAACCCTTTTGAAGCTGCAAGATTTTATCCACTTTATATCTTCTTAAAGCAGCCTGTGCTGAACACCACTTGCTATAAGAAACAGTGATTGAATAAGACAGGGGTTTCTCCTCAATAACTGCATAAAAGAGGGATTGGTAATATACAGACCTGTTCTTTTGTTTCTCATCCTCTTTCCTTTCTATAAACTGACTTCATGGAATTTCCACACACAGCCCTTGTAATGAGACAGTCTGGGGAATGACAAGCTCGGGAGCAGCTTTCCTTTTCACCCTGAACATGATCAAGCAGAGGCACGGGTTGCCCAAGGTGGCTGTGCAGTCTGCCTCCTTGGAGGTTTTCAAGGCTTGACTGGGAAAAGCCTTGAGCAGCCAGGTCTGCTCTCACGGCTGATCCTGCTGTTAATAGGAGGTTGGAATAGAGACCTTCCAACATCCATCCCTACCTGAATTATTCTGTGATTCTAAGAATCAGCAACAGTTAAATCTCTTTGACCTAATTAAATGCAAATCTTCCAATATAAAAGGTAGTTTTCTATATGGGTTCAACAAGAGCAAAAACCTGTTCCGTTATATTTGTCTTCACTGAACCAATTAGTGTGTGTGCTCCTACTTCAGCCACTTGTGCTCTTGATTTGTCTATAAAATGTATAAAAGACAGCTGCACAGTAAATTATGCTTGGAAGGTGTTGCTTCTGTTGCAGTTCTGCAAGCAATCATCTTGGATCTTCAGCATAGTAATGCTGAAGTGGATTAGAAAGTTGGAATGACCTGCTCTGTTATCTGTGGAACAGCATTTGTGTGGATTGTGAATGATCTTTGTAAAGTATTAAAGTTTTAGAAAAATTCTTAAAGAATGTCACATTATTGACATGGCAGCTCTCAAATCTCGGTGGAGAAACTGTAGGCCATGCAGTAGATCTAAAGTAAATTATTCGTTGAGTAACCTCTTCTCTGACATTTACTGCTTTAATAGAAAAATGATTATAACGTGTCTCATTTATTCAGATTATCCAAACTGAATGTATCTAATGATAATTAAATAGGCAATTTTTGTAATATTTGCATTAGCCTGTGAATCTTTCTCATCATTAAGTATATGGAGTGCTACAGGCTCTGGTTAGATAGATATTGGCTGAATACCCTTGAGGGAGAAAACTCGCTGTTTTTCAGCTCTGGTTCACGCTACTACAGTCCTAGTACAAAAGACTGGTTGCAGCTAACTTCGGTCTGTAGCAAGGGATACAGTGGAAACCAGAAGGCCAAAGGGGTTGTCTTCCATCTGTGCTGAAGATGCAAAATCATGCTATCTAAAGGAAAAGAAAGATGACATTGCCCTTTAGCCTGGGTTTAATGTAGGTCAGTTGGGTCACCAGATGACATGACTTTAATGGCCAAACTGCTTTTAACAATTGCCTAGGGCAGTGTTTAATTTCACTGATCTTTGCCAGCCTTCAGGAGAAGAGAGAGGAAAAATCCACCTTATCTTCTGGTTTTCACACAGTGTGTGCTCTGCTGCTTCTGTGATCTTTTATGACTGGTCAGTATAGAGCAACATGTGCCTATGTGATTATCCACATACGAAAAGTGTCGTTTACTTCCAGATTGCTCACAACCCATCAGACCAGGTTGATTTTTTTGTTTTGTTTTGTCTTTTTAACCTCAGTTTCTTGCTGCTGAAGATCTCAGGGACTGAGCAGACAGATAAATTATATTCACATCATCTTTGTAATTACTTGTAATTTGTTCTTCCTGAAAAAGAGCTCAATTACTTAATTCTTCACTTACAGATACCTATATAAATCTGTATTTATATTTTGATGATTTAATCCTCTTTTTTTACTGAAATTTCTCTAATGAAACCTATTACCTAGTACACGTTTTCTAGTATAGGATGAAGACTATATATAGTGAAGTGCAACACTGGTTTGTATTAAATTTCAGGAGTTGACAAAAAGGTTTGTCAGCATTCTTGGGCTGTTCAACTAGCATATGCAGAATTTCTAGTCCGCTTAAGTTGACCTATGATTTATTATCACTCTTTCACATGCAATATCTTCTCATTGTGAAGCACTGTAACAGAATCAATCACGTACCATAATAACAGAAAAGGAAGGATAGAGCTGAATTCTGATTGTCCTACTTCTTTTCCTTCCTGGTGATGGACTGGGATAGTAGTACAGGGAATATACAATGTTTTATTTCGGAAATTCCTCAGTATATATCTTAGAAAGTGCATGCATGTGTGTCAGTTTTGTATAGATGCTCTGAATGGGCTATTGCTCAGAAACAATGTCTTGAGGTTGTACTGGGGAGTGCTATTAACATGCTAGCTTAATGGTCCATAATGGTGGGGAAAAAAGACAAAGAAAAGCAAATGTTAAGAGTCATTTGGGGGGGCAAGAGACCAAAGCAAAAAAAAAAGATTCTGCCATGCACATGCATCTTTAGTATACCTGCATCTTGAAGGTCATGTGCAGTTTGTCTCCTTCCTCTGTTTTCTGCAATAACAGATATTAAAATTGGAAAAATACAGAGAAAGCAATAAGGGTGATCGAAGATGTACAAAAACTACTACTATGTAAGGAACAACTACATTGACTAGACTTCAGCCTGGGAGTAAGACAGCTGAGGTCCATAAAATACTATGGGGCAGAAGGTGATAGCTGTTCATGTCTTCTGTGGAAAAAGAACTGAGGAGCATCAAATGAAATTAGCAGGGACCATGCTGAATGCAAACAAAAGGTGATAACTGCAAGTGTGAGGTGGGTTGTGGCACTCCTTTCGCAGGATCCAGGCGTGCTGAAAGCTTAGGTGGTTTCTAAAGCAGCTGGATAAATTTATGGTTGCTGTTAAATGAGCCTTGAGCTGCAGATCAGTGGAGGTTGGGAGAATTATTTTGGATAATTACTACTGCAGGAATGTCATGGGATTTGTATTCTTCTCTGAGTATCTGCTGTTGGCCACTGTGTGACTTGGGGAAGGAGGCTTCTGGTCTGACATGCCATGTCTAGTTTTAGGTTTTTCTGACCACTCCATTGTTCTTCTGTGATTGTGTGGGTCACTGGGTTGGGCGAGGTGGGCTGCGGAAAGCGTTGCAGGTCTGTTCTTTGCTCACAGTGCGTTTTCTGCAGCCAGTGAGCCAGATGAAAGCAGCGTACAGTTTTCTTTTCTGCACCATGTTGATTTTATAGATAATAAAACTAAGTATTACAATCAATTCCACGAGTGCCAGAACTAAAGCAGCCTGGTTTCCTAAAGATTTGGATTTCTTGGTTGATAAACTCTGATTTAAAATATTTTCTGTATTTAGGATGTGGTTAGGATCAGCCCTTCCAATGGCTTCTTTTTGTACTGCCTTTACCTGTAGCTGAGACAAAGTCAAATGTCTTGCCTAACTGGCGAGGTTTCCTCATGAATACTGAGGGGACGAAATATCTTTCAGACCTCTGTACCTCTGTCTCACTTGTATGGAATTGTGGGTTTAAGAGGTGCTTGACAGAAGACACGGTAACGTGAGCCACATTTCCCTCAGAAACCAGGCAAAAAGAAATAGTACAAAATAAATACAAATAAACTAAATAATCCTTCATCTTGCCCCAAAGTAGTAATAATATAGTCAAAAAAAGGCCCATGAATATTAAAAACAGATTTATTTTAATCTTTCTAACGTTTTAAGTGTAATACAGGTTAGCTTCAATGCACACGGCTATGCACAGGAACAGTGGGGTTTGAGTGTGACATCCAATTTTTCTTACATTATTTAGTAACTGACACACATGCTGTGTTCTTGCTGGTTGTTAACAGCATGTGAATTATGAGGCCAAAGAGGTCTTCCTGGTGACAATGGCTAATGTTTGTAGAAATGCAAAGGTCATGATCATGACTACTTTTTTTAATGCCAACTGGATACCGATGACAATTACTGAACTAGGCAGATCTTAAAGGGTCAGTTTATTGACTTACCTTCCCTGCTTTGTGAGTGGTGGTGGAGTCAATGCAACCATCTGACGTCTGTGCTGTGCCAATTTAAGTGAGTTTGGCCTTGGATAGTTTTCCTTCATATTTCTGTGAAAAAACAGGAGCACCTGGTTCACTAGCTTTATTTTTCTGTGAAGTGCTACTCAATTAGCAATATTATTACCATCTTTAAAAGAGAAAAGAAAATCAACTTCTTAAAACACATTTTGTGCTTTTGGGATAACTTTCTTTTCCTTCTAACCTGTAGTTTAAACTTTAGTGGAGCAAAAAATTGATAGTTTTGTACTTCCAGACCATACATGTGAGTGGTAACAGTAGTGTATTTTTGAAAGATAAACTTTTTTATGAAATTTGAATAAAGACCTCTTGAGGTAAGCCTAGGCTGTTCAAACAAAGCTCTTTACTTACCTTTGGCTGACAATACGTGAATGTATGTTTTGTTTTTTAATCAGGCATAATGTGTTTGGAGGGAATTGCAGCTGTAGGAAGTGTGGCCATGGGTTGTAGCTTCTCTCTCCCAGCTTAGGTGTTCAAAATTGAATGTCCATGAACTTTGAATTGATTCTGAACAAATTCCTCCATGGTACAGTGATCTTACATCTGTTTATAAGTGTGTGTGCTGGACAGGGTGGGATGTTGGAAGTCTGCACTGCAGTGTGTTTAGCCACCCCTTACAAAGATGAAAAATTAGAAATGGGGAAGAGAAAGCCATTATTTGGCTCTTTGGAAACCATAGTTTCCAATTACTGCACTGGGTGATTTCTGGAGTAGTAAAATACTAGACTAGTATTTTGAGAGGGAGTGCAGGTCACACACACATCAGGAAGCTGAGTCACAGCTGGAGTGGACACAGCACTAGGAAATATCTTTCTTAATAGCCTGAGAAGACAAGAGGCATTAGATGACCTAAT
Organism: Gymnogyps californianus; assembly: GCF_018139145.2. Lineage (NCBI taxonomy): Eukaryota > Metazoa > Chordata > Aves > Accipitriformes > Cathartidae > Gymnogyps > Gymnogyps californianus. The sequence goes on along the minus strand of NC_059472.1, from coordinate 52,190,619 downwards.
CTTTTTCATCTGAAATTTTTGCTCTTGTGACTTTATTTTCCTAGTTGCCGAGACTAAGTGTGGAGGCCACCATCTTTTTTTTTCCTTTACACTTGAAAGTTTCATCAGTGTAGAGCTGGTTAGTTTGAACCTGCCTGAATCTGGCAGGTGGCCTTCTGATGCAGGTATGTTAGGTGTATGGTAGATGTGATACTAGAACTTAATTTTATCAGTTTACAAAACTGTTGATTTATTACTAAAAAGAGAAACTTTGCTTTATGATGAGAATCTTTGTCTCAATTATGCAGTAAATGACTTTGTGTTTGGTAATAGCAAATTCATATGAACTTTGTCTTAAGTTAAAGGAGTTGGTCTAAAGCCAGTTGTATCAATGCAATAGTTGAGTGTAAGCTTAAAAGTTGTTGTTTGAGTCCTCTTTGGAGCTGGGGGGAGTGGTGGCAAGATGAAGGTTAGAAGTCTTACCGAGGTTAAAATTGGCAGTGAAGGAAGAGTGACTTTTAGAAACAAATGAGAGGAAACAGCAAATACTTTTGGACAAAGATTTATTTTTTTTAAAGTAACTATAGATGAAACTGGTAATGTAATCTGCTGAGATTTCCAGGTAGTTTCTGTTACACATTTGTGTGAAACTTGGGCTTGCTGAACAGCTGTTGCAGACTACTCTGTCCCCTTATTTCAATCAAAGTAGTCGGCAGTTTTTGGCATCAGGCGCACAGATGGAGCAATTGCTTTGTTTGCAGAAGGGAAAATACTAGGAAAACATTGTTCTTGCTTGGTTTTTTTTTTTTTAACATCCTTGCGCTCTAATTACTTTGTGCTTGGCAGGAGTAGATTTAATCTTGAGTTTGCATCTTTGCTGTCCCTTCAGAAGTCAGCCAAAGCTATCCGAGTTAAAAGCCAAAACTTCTACTTTATTCATGCTCAGAAACTTGCTAGTGTTGCACTGCTAAAATTCTGCCTCCCCTATGACTCCGTTATAGCCCGCAGCTGTACAACCTTTAGTTGTACCCCTGGTCCTTACAACCTGTCTGAAGGTCAGACACTGAAACTGAGGAGATTTTTAGGGTTGGTTTTGTGTGTGTGTGACTATAACTTTACTGGTTGGATTTAGGCAATGTGCAGCTGGAAGCTACTTGGCTTAGATGGTGAGGAAATGGAAATAATCATGGGGGGAGTAAACAAGAAGGCTGAGAAAGATAGGGGAGCTTGGAGTGAAGGATGTAGGAAAAAAAAAATGAGAAGGAGATTGGACTGGCCATACAAGAATCTGAGGGCTTGGAAACTAAAGGGGAAGCACATGCTAGAAGAAATCAAGATTGGCTTGATGAGGAGCAAGGGTATGGGAATCAGAATAAGAAACGGAAGCGAAGGGGCCGTTGAAGGCAAAGCTGGGCAATGACACTGAGAATATGTTGTCAAGGAGCCTGAGAACTGCTGAGGTGAGGGGAAAAAAGATGTGATGAAACCAAGTCCTTCTGACAAATTCAGATACAAACATGGGATCTGGTTTGTGAGGAGCCTTTGGATGATGGGAGAGTGTTGCTGGGCTGGGAAAAAATTTAGGACTGGGATGAGGATCCTATAGGATGCCTGGGACTGGGTAGTGGAGAGGACTGGACTGGAGCTGGACAAACCAGTTGGGGGAGGAGGCAGGAGGGTTAGATCAGAATAGTATGTTTCCACAGCGGTTCATCCATTGTAATGCCTAAAACGGAATCAAAAGGTTTTTTAACCTTGTCACTCTTCTGCTGTGTGGTGGGTTGACCCTGGCTGGATGCCAGGTGCCCACCAAAGCCGCTCTATCACTCTCCTCCTCAGCTGGACAGGGGAGAGAAAAGATAATGAAAGGCTTGTGGGTCGAGATAAGGACAGGGAGATCACTCACCAATTACCATCACGGGCAAAACAGACTCAACTTGGGGAAATTAATTTAATTTATTACCAAACAAATCAGACTAGGGTAATGAGAAATAAAACCAAATCTTAAAAACACCTTCCCCCCACCCCTCTCTTCTTCCCGGGCTTAACTTTACTCCTGTATTCTCTACCTCCTCACCCCAGCAGCACAGGGGGACGGGCAATGGGGGTTGCGGTCAGTTCATCACATGTTGTCTCTGCCGCTCCTTCCTCCTCAGGGGGAGGACTCCTCACACTCTTCCCTGCTCCAGCATGGGGTCCCTCCCATGGGAGACAGTCCTCCATGAACTTCTCCAACATGAGTCCTTTCCACAGGCTGCAGTTCTTCACAAACTGCTCCAGCATGGGTCCCTTCCACGGGGTGCAGTCCTTCAGGAACAGACTGCTCCAGCGTGGGTCCCCCATGGGGTCACAAGTCCTGCCAGCAAACCTGCTCCAGCGTGGGCTCCTCTCTCCATGGGTCCACAGGTCCTGCCAGGAGCCTGCTCTGGCATGGGCTTCCCACAGGGTCACAGCCTCCTTCAGGCACCCACCTGCTCTGGCGTGGGGTCCTCCACGGGCTGCAGGTGGATATCTGCTCCACCGTGGACCTCCATGGGCTGCAGGGGGACAGCCTGCCTCACCATGGTCTTCAGCACAGGCTGCAGGGGAATCTCTGCTCCGGTGCCTGGAGCACCTCCTCTTCCTCCTTCTCCACTGACCTTGGTGTCTGCCTGGTTGTTTCTCTCTCACATATTCTCACTTCTCTCTCTCTGGCTGCTGTTCCGCCCAGCAGGTTTTTTTCCCTCTTTCTTAAATATGTTATCCCAGAGGTGCTACCACCGTCACTGATGGGCTTGGCCTTGGCCAGTGGCAGGTCCGTCTTGCAGCCGGCTGGCATTGGCTCTGTCGGACATAGGGGAAGCTTCTAGCAGCTTCTCACAGAAGCCACCCCTGTAGGCCCCCCCTCCCCCCAAAACCAAACCCAATACATGCTGTCAGTAAATATCTTAAATCTTTTGACTGACAGTGTCTTGCCTCATTGCTGGTGGTCCACATGGAACACCATGACCTGGGGGGAGGAACTCCAAAGACCTTTGCCACTTCCATTTGTGAAGCAGACATGGGAGAAGTGAGCACCAAAGCGCTCCCACTGATCTGTAGGAATACTGGCAGTGCTGCTTGACTTCTGCTTGTCTTCATGAAAGTAGACCATCAACCAACACCCCCCCACCCCCCCCATCTGGGGCTTAAATATCCCCACAAGTACTCTGTGATCACTGCTGTGGCTAGGACATTGGTGGATTTGGCTTAGTGGTTGGGTCAGGCTGCTGCTGGGATAGAAGCAGGTCATGGTCAGTGTCAGGAAAACCCAAGGTCAGAGACCAAAGAAGTACAAATACATTAATTTTGAGGGCAAGGTGGGAGTGTGGATGCCAGGCTGTGATGTGGAACATGGGAAGTGCCGGCGTGCCAGAGTAAGCATCGAAGCCCGTAGTCTGGGCAGAGGCAGAGGCTGGACTCAAACTCAGCACCAGAACACAGGAACGCTGGGAGAGGAGCCTGGTGAAGCAGGATGGTTGAGAATGAGTCCCCAGGTGTCAGAAAATAGGATCAGGGATTAAGGCTAGAAACTGCAGCATAACACAAGGTTTTAGGAAAATTGGCAAGCTCCCAGAACACCTTCTGTAAAGACATACCTACCACTTTCTGTTTGTATGGCTCAATTTGGGGCTGCTGCCCGCTCGGCCAGCAGAGTGGGGGACTCCTTTCAGTCATGCGTAAAAAAGGTTGAATCAAAGCATAGTTGTATAAGTGGAGATAACTGTTAGTGTTTTTTCCTAACTTATTGCAGATGCCTAGGTTTCACTCTGTAAGGGGAGTGTGCTACAAATGCGTTCGTACTGTGTGGTGGTACCCTTGTGTTGTCCCAGGTATGGCAAGTACACTGGCACAGAGGGAAGAAAAATGTCGTTATGCTGAAATTGCATTCTGAGCTCTGATTTTACAAAGCTTAATGAAGAAGGTCCTGATAGCACTGCTAGGAGAGTAAAATTGGTTCTCTGGGAAACAGCTAAGGCCCTAAATTATAATAATTATACACTCAACTATTTCAGAAAATGAGAATTCTTAACTTTTCATTGAGGAAAAGAAGAAAGTGTGTGTGAAAGCTGGTCTGAAATTTAAAAAAAAAAATGTAATTAGCGAGCTTTCATGTAGGTGAAACCAATCTCACGAAGGCTAACTAGCCCCTTACTTTCATGACTCTTATAACATTCATTTGATCCTGGCTCCTGGCAACAGAAAGCAGCTTAATAATTAGTGTGGGATGGGCTCATCTGTGGGTGGCATGTAAGGTAATACCAGGTATCACTGAGGGGAAAATTCATATCTAGGTCTGTAGGCTGTCGTATTTTTAACACCGCTAGCACAGTCAGTGGACACAGTCCTGGCTGGTAGATGTACCTGCAGTTCCAGTTTAGCCGTGATGGAGTGAGTGTAGGATTTTGAATCTGGATTTCCATGGGACTTTGGCTCCAACAAGTCAAGTGACTTGCACTGTCCTGTGTAAGCTGAAAATTCAGGAAGAACTAATCTCAAAGATTTGTATAAATAAATACTGATTTACAGTTTTTGAGCTGTGGTGAATTGTGTTGAAATATTCAGTGTTAATTCGTGGTGGGTGTATGGAAGAGGAGGAAGTGGGAACAGAAGTGATTCAACGTTCCTTTAGACTGTCTTAATGTATAACACAGGTCAGAGGATTTTCCCAGTGGTTTGCACGCTAGACTTTGGGTCACAGGAGATGCATAATCATTTGATTTGATTTAATTTGGTTTTCCATCCCTTAAACTTAATTACTGTCACTGGGTGTTTGTTTGCCTGTTTTGTTTAATTTTGAGAGACATATGAGGTGCTTTCCTACAATTTGTTTCACAAGACTAGATGATCTTTTGGTGTATGGACTTTAAAATCTTGTGGGTTTAGGGTGAGATTACCTTAAAAATGTAATCTCTTGCCAGTATGCAAATTGAATCTGAGAAGCATTTCTATGTTAAATACAGTAAAATTAGTTGAGGGAATATTTGAAAATAAAACCATTTTTTCCTTTCTTTTCTCCTGCCTTCATGCAACCCCACTCCCAGTACCCTACGAGTAGCCTATTCATGTATAAAGCTTCATTCTTCTTTCAGGACTAGGATTTAGTCATATCCTTATATGTGATGTTGGCAAGTTGTGAAGGGGCACATCAAAAATTACAATTTTTCTTTATCTTTGTTCTACCTAGTGCGTTTGTCCTGCCTGTTTTTGGTGGAGAGAGCACAGTGTTGCACAGGATGGGATGGGGAAGGGAAACAGGGCTAAGGGAAAATGCAGCGCTTGACTTCATAAAATTTGCTCTTCCATTTTAAAGCTTGAATTTTTATTTCATGTTTTGTATAACAGAGGATTTGGATTCTCTTTTACTTTTTTTGAGTGTTGCTCTATTTCCTAGATTGTAGAAAAGTGCTGGTTTTTAGGAAGCAGTCATAGGCAATGATAGCAAATTTTTTGGGTCTACACCCCCGCCGCAGTATAATAAGGTTCCTTTGATTGTAAAATTTATTAAAATATTCAGCATTACTTAGGAAAACTGCCAATCCACAAATTTCTTAATTATAAAGACATGTAGTTGGGGGGCAGTTATTTGTTGTCTCCCCCCCCCCCATCTGTGGTTTACTAATAACTCTGATTCTCTTGAAAATTTTCTTCCTTCCCCACCCAACAACTGCTTTATAGCTGACAAAAATAAGCCATTTCCTAACCTTATCCTCTACCTACGGAGGTCATAAAAATTGCTAATGGAAATGCTGTTGCCTTCTGTTGTGTGATTCTAATAGGAAACGGATCACTGCAATTTATGGGGTACTTACCCTTTTCGGTACATGATGAATGGCTCACTTCAAATGATGTTTCCTCATTGATTTCCTAGTATTTATCACCAGAAACGACAGAGCACGAAGAACAGCGTTTAAACATGAAGTTGATTTTGAAGATGACATCTTTTCACTACAGTGTGAATTCATGGCAATATAGCATTTGCTGTAGTAGAGGAGCAAAAGACATGAAGTCAGTTCTTCTAAATTGCTCTTAAGATTAGGTATCTCTAAACTCACTTTTTGTTACGCTGTGTTAGCTTACTTGCCTGTTCTTTGGTAGGGAGAGTGAGAGGCTTACTCCATGTAGAGGTTTTCGTCACACTCTGCCTATTTGTTGCCATGTTCTTGAAACAAGTACATGTGATATTTATGTCATTAATCACTTTGTCTATGTTGTCATGCTCCTTGGGATATTTACATTTCATTCACAGAAAAACCTATGTGCAAGTAAATTCTTTATGATATTTAGCAAGTGACTCTGAAATAATCATATTTCTGTGGTGTTGTTTTATTTCACTACATGACAGTACATGAAGAATTAGAAGACTCCCTCTTAACCTGCTCAGTTTCTCACTGGTTGGGCTGGATTGACTACAAAATGGAAACTGTCCCTTTAGTTTCTGCAGTGTCCATATGGTCTCTTCCTCTGTGTTGCTATGTGAATCACTGGGCAAGACCACATATAAACAAGGTAGATCAGGGGCAGATACAGTCCTTCAAAATATAGTTGTTTTTAAATTGACTAGAGTAGAAAATTGAGACATTCCCTTGGCAAGTAGGATAGCTTGTTTCAATTTAGAAGGATATTGCAGTTTTGCTGCTTATAAGACTGGCTTAAATTACATTGACTTGACAGTCTTTGAGTACTTCAAACAGTTACAGCTCTGCAGTAAATAAAATTGTTTCATCTTCTTTAAATATTAGTGTTTAAACTTGTTTGCATTCTTCATTTTCAGAGTCCAATGTTAGCTAACTTGCTAGCAAAAATGAGGCTATCTAGGTTAGAAAAAAAGCATGGAGTTTCAAAAGTCACTTTGATAGCTACTACTGCAATTAGGTTTTCTTTTAAATGGATATAAATTGATTAAAAAAAAAAATACACTCTATGAAACCATTGAGGTGAAATGTACCTATTCCAGAGAACTTGTAATAATTTTAACTTCCACTATGTAACAGCACAGCTGTCAATCATTTTCTTGCATTATTTATCTGCTTCTTGAGATTTGATTATAACTTTGCTCTTTTCTCTCTTATTGTTATGTGCTTACAGATTTTTAGTTTCAAATCATGATGCAAACAATGCAAGTGAAGAATAAAGTCAGCAGACTTTCAAGTCTGTGCAGTTTCCATTTCTTTCTCTTTTTCTGAAAGCTGTTTTGCGTAAATCTGTGAACAACTATCAGGCTGCATACAGATGACTAGAAAAAAATATTTCATATTGTCTACTTCCATCACTAAGCATTACAGAATTGGTCTTCAAATATCTCTAGTGTAAACATGCTGGATGTTGAATAAAAAAAGCAAATACTATCATACCTCTCTGCTCATATTTGCTCTGAAATGGGCTTCATATAAAGCACAAATTCTTTCTAAACAAAAAAGCACTTTTCTGTAAAACCATCACTTCCAACTGTCCTTTCTAAATTTAGTATTACCAAGTGTTCCGTACTTAACTTCGCCTTTCTCCCATCCCGTTGCAGTTACTTTCAAAAGAAGGACTCTGAGATTTGTGTGAGATGCCTCACATAAAATAACTACCAAAAAAAATAGTTACTAGCCTTGCAGAACACTAGATTATATGTTTAATTCATGTACTGGGGTAAAAGTTGTCTTATAAAGGGTTGCCTCAATTCCCATAGTGTTCAAGTGGAGCCACCATGGTTAGTGACTAATCTACAGTCCCTTTGGAAGGGGATGTTAATTGGGCAGACACTGAGTAATGGGTAATTGTGTGAAGAACAGCTGCAGCTTTAGATCTGTGTAATATTGGAACTCAACAGCTAATTGAAAACATACCTTCAAAACCCAAAAATATTATCCAACTTGTTGGAGGGCAAGGAATAAACTATATATTTTTACCTTGGGTATGTGTAAGGATATGGGTGGAGAAAGGGAAGGAAAAAATATGGTTGGTTTTCTCTACTATACTTCGTCTCCATGAAAAACAACCATAGTTCATTTCAACATATCTGCTTTTCTTTGTAACTTAGTGTTTAGTATACATGCTTGAGTGGCAGAGAACAAAATGTACTTTTTGAAGATAAGAAATGTTCTAAATGTTTGTGATGAGAACAGTATGCACTGAAGAAGCACAGATCATCCAGACACCTCTTTAAATTTCAGATATTGAATTTAAGTGACTTAAAATTGGGCTGAAGTAATAATATTAAAAATATACAGAACTTTTTTTTCTAAATCCAGCTTTTAGAATTTATGTTCTTATTGTGCATCAAACAACTGTTGATGGCAAGTCTCTAAGTGACTGGCCCAAATCTGAGTTTAACAGTATTTGGGGATGAACTGTTCCCAGTCTTTGCTCTTCTAAACCAGCCTTGTCTCTGACAATGGTAGAAACATCTATATTTACAGTCTTGGCTTTTGCTCTTGCTGGTGGCATGGCCTGCATTGAAAATCTCAGGTCTAGAGATCCTGACATTGTGGTGCAGCTAGACAAGAACATCTGAATCCTGATAGTCATAGAGCTGTGATGGGCACATTTGTAAGGTCGAAACAACATTGGTTTTGAATAGTGCGTGTTGCTGGAAGATGTCAGTTGGGAAATTTCAAAATAAGTGCAATTGCAGTAAAACTTTGACAGAATTTTAATAAAGTTACAATTGCTACATGTGTTCAAACCTATTTCACTTGTATCTTTACCTCTTTATTATCTGCCTCACATTGTTAATATGTGAACGTAAGAACTGATTACAAAAGATTTGATGTAGGTTTGTGAAGTATTTTAGCGATGCTACCCAATTCTTTCATTACCTTTGCAGTAACATCTGACAGCTTCATGGAACTGTAGACCTCACTGAAAAATATCTACCTGAATTGTTAAAATTATGTATGACTAAGAGTAGTGGAAAAATTCTTATGGGAGCATTGGATATGATGGACCCTTTTCTTTATTCAAATAATTTATACTAATCATCTTAAATTATAAATCAGTAGTTTGTAGAGAACTTTAAGAAACATTTATATTGTTTTGCTGTTTGTCTTTTAGAGGATAGATGAGAGAGACTCTTGTAATTAAGAGGAATCATGTTTTCATCATCAGTAATTCTACTGGGGGGTGTTTTGGGTTTGGTTTTGGTTTTTTTTTGGTTTTTTTTTTTTTGTGGGGAGAGAAATTAAATGGGTGATTTAACAAGGTTGTGTTATCTCTAAATACCATTATACTTTACTACTGGTCATGCTTGAAAGTCTTATGTTACTGTAGTCTAAAAAGTGTTGTGGTTTTTTTTTTTTATTGAAGCTGAATGTTTGAACAGAGGTTTCTGTTGTAAATGAGAATTGCTTATTGCTTTGAGTTCCAAAAAGGCAGATTTCATTTAATCCACGCTAGCTGTGACCACAGAAGAGCACTCCACTGGGCTTCCTTTTGCAGGTGCCAAGTTCTGCATTGCCAGAAGGTGCAGCTGTGTCTGCAAGCAACAAGTCAGAGGAACTGCAGTAGATAATGCAACCCTCCAGTTTGTTCCTCGCTACTTAGTGCTGTTAAATAAATATCAAATAAAACTGTTACATGTACTGGGCTTTTATCTGTTTATCCCATGCCTTGTGTTTCTTTGTTGTTTTCTGCTGTATCTGAAGCAAGCATTAGTTGTTTGTTGTTTAGTAACTTCTCGTTTCCCAACTTCTTTTGTGGAAAGTCAAAACTTCTGGCATCTAAATGAGTTGGCAAAGAAAAAAAGTTACACAACCTGTCATGCAAATTCTTCATCACTGTCACTCACCTCTAGGACAGAAATACATGCTGTTTCCAAAAATGCAAACAAACAAGTATTTGCATGTTTAGCGCTCAGAGACATGACTCTTATTTCTGTGCATCAGAACTGTAATCATAAACTGTATAAAATTCTCTGCATGGATAAAGTTCATAGCAGCTTCTTGTTCATCAGTATAGCGATGGAAAGTCACTTCCTTTGCTCTAAGAAGGAAACAATTTGTAGTGTCCTACAAACAACTGTCTGGTGAACCCCCCCCTCAGAGGGTCAGCATAGAGAAGACATCAGTCAAAATATTCTTTTTCAGTACTCAAAGAAGTCATGCAACTTTGGGCTGGAGCTTCTCTACTGGAGTCATCTTTCCCTTTAATGCTCTTCCAGAGACCGACATACCACCTATGTGTAGGTGTAAATAGGACTACACCTATGACGTACCACCATAGCTTCTGGTGTAAATAGGACTACACCTCCCTTTTTCTGCTACTCAGACATCAGGAGGGGAAGAAACGCTTGATCTGGTTAAAACTTGTCATGGTGCTGTAAATGATGATTTAGAACCTTAAGCAAGCCAGAAAGTACTAGTGGAGGTTGTTAGTAAAGAGGGAAGCAAATTTTCTGTCTGTAGGTTTTTTCTTCACTGGAATTACTTAATTGCCCAACTGCCCTTTGGTCTCCTCTTGCATGCTTTAATATGTGAAGGATATAACTCACTGCGTTATACGGAGATATTCTGTTTGGACCTGACAAGGCTGGCTCTGCAGACAGTTGTACAGCTGTTGGGGTGGTGTTCTGCTGGAGCTCCTTACTTTGGCTGGTCTAAGCGGTAGTGGGGCGCTGCCACAGTACATTACTGCTGTTCTGCTGGACTGTGCCTTGTAGACGTCTCCAGCGGGTAGCAGCTATCATTCATTCAGCACTCTGTCATGGGGTATAGGCACACCTCATGCCATACCTAAATGCTTCCACTGATTAAAAATGATTGTGCCGTACCTTGGATGAGCTTGTACTGAGGAAGCCTGACTGCTGCTGAGCCGATGTAGACTGGGATCACTGGCATTAACCATCTTACGTATTTTCTAGCAGAAGGATCAGATTAGCAAATAATATTCTACTCACTGTGGAATCCTTTTCTATCAGTCCCAGAGATGAACTTTTCCACATACATCCCTAGCATGGCCCTGAAGTTATTCTCATATCAAATATCATGGCATTTGTTTGCAAGCTAAATGGGCCTCATCTTTCCAAAGAGATTCCTCATTTCTAGTGAAGAACACCTTGCACCCAAACTCTGCTAGCTGATGACTAAGTGCCCAAGGGGTGCTTAGCATGGAGAGGAAAATGTTTTGTACTCACTGTTGTGACAATTATTGCCAGCTAAAAACCATCCATGGTTCTCTGCTCCATGAATTTGCTTTAAATGAATGTGCATATACTAACAACCTTCTATTTAATATAGACAGGGAGAAACCATCAATAACAAATGTACTGCCTTCTTTTAAAGTAGCGTTTTGCTGTAAGGAATTTAATGTCCTGATCCATCCTACCATCAAACAGAAAAAGTATGAACGTGGTATTTCTTAATATGTCTCTTGTGCAGTGCAAAGGTACCCAAGCTTGACTGTTGACAAAGGCTGGACTTCGAAAGACACTGACTCAAGATAGCAAGAAGCTCCATGTGAGCTATCCAGTCCACTGCTCAGAATGCGCTGCCTGCGGAGCTGCCTGCAGCTGTGGGTGGGCTCTTTCTGGTTCTCAGGCTGCCTCCTGCCTCCAGATATCTTTGCTCTGCATGTGCTGGGAAGATACAGCCTAGTTTGGGCTGTACGTCAGCTGCATGCTGTGTTAACAAAAGAAACAGTTTCAAAGGCACATCTTATCTTCGCACAAGCTGCTGCAGGTCCTGATGCTCTCCCATTCTACCACCGGCAGGGAACTACTCCTTTGCTTTCAGGCATGTAATGCAAAGTTCAGCAGCTGGATACTGAAATTGTCATATTTGTTGTTAAACTTTGCCTCTGACTGACAGACCTCTAGCTTGCTTTTGGTCTTCGCAAATAGGAAGGGGAATACAGACCTGTCAGATGAACAGTGCTAGCAATTCTTGCATAGCTGAAGGCTCATTGAAAATCATTCTTTGCAGTCCTCCAGTGATCTTTAATGCACTTGTCCAGTTCCTGTGGTCCAGTAATACTCTATACTGTGGCAGTAAACACTTGATAAATTCTTGCCACTGATTTGACAGCAGAGAGAAGGGTGCTCGGCTGAGGAGTAGAGAGCTTTTATGGACAGAAAACTCTGTGATCTCCTCTACTCTGGGGAACTCGCCTTTGGCTGGCCTGGGCATTTGCAAGGTTACAGCTTACCATTTATTGATCTACTTTTTTTTTTTTTCCCCTAGTTTTGACTCTGCATTCCCAGTCTTAAGAAAATGTCATGCCAACAGTGTGGGACTGCAATCCAGAAAAAAGAGCTATTATTTCTGACAGCAAACAAGGTGGCTTAGGTATGAAGGCAGGCAGCTTTTTTGATAGCTCATACTGGGGGAGAGGGGAAGAAAGAAGGAGGCAGTCTTCCATGTATTTTCACATCCCTTAAACCAAGATCTGCATTAGGAGTGCTTGATATTGGAATTAGAGAATAACCTTAAATTTTGCACCCTGAGGTCCCCATATTCCTTGTTTCCCATATCCTTGTGTTCCACAGCCCTTTGTTCATGCTCACCTTTCTTCTGGACTCAGATTGCCCAGCCTTGCTGTCCTATGTCTTGTCAACCCCAATCGAGTCTCTACCAGCTTAGAAAGTCCCCTTTCCTCTTCAGCAACATGCAGCAGAGACCCCCTTGCTTCTCCCACCTGTGTCCCTTTTGCCTCCCAACCAGCATCCTCTCTGCATTTAGCCACAGGTCTTTGCATTTGTATGGTCTGTTCACCCATGCCCGTTTCCCATCTCTGCCCCATCTGTCATGTTGGCACAAGTACCAATAGTTCCTCTGTCGATTCCTGCAGCCGGCTTGGGAAACTACATGAGGAAAAGTAGGAAACTGGAGGTGGCTGTTCCTATTGCTGCCTTAACATCTGCAAGCATAAAATGCCAGTAAAGAGACAGGGAGATCTTTCTCCAGGTTGTGGCCTGCAGTCTTCTTTGCAGAAAAAACGTGCAGTTTTTTACTCTTGCTCTGACATAAACAATATTTAACTTACAGACTGCTCCAACCTGGTTGGTATCCCTTGAAATTTCATGCAATTTATGGAAAGAACACTGTGTTCACTTTTTGAACGGCTAATTTTACTAAATTAATTTTATACATCGTAGAGATAAATACTGCTAGATTTTCTGGTGTAACTGAACGAAAGAAGACTGCTTGGAGAACTGGTCTGGGCCACATAGCATGGACAGTTGTTTTTATGGAGGAGTAAGTCCTGAACAAAAAGCAGTCAAGGTCAGAGTGGCATAGCTAAACCCAGGAGTTACTGAGTTCCTGTGACTTGGATGAAGCTGCCTTTCTTGGCAACCTCAGTAAGAGAACACAGACTTTTTTTTTTGCCTTGGTTGTTACATTGGTGAGACAGAGGTCTGTACAGATTGTGGCCTGATTTATATTTGAAATAAGTCACCATCAACTGAGTCAGACTTACCCTGGGTGGGAGCAGTTCCCAGAGCGCCATGCCCTGGTCCTCTCTGACCTGGACTGGTTTCCTCCATGACCAGCAGTTATCAAAGAATTAGAGCTTTAAAATGAGCGATTAACACAATTTCCACCCTCTCTGTGAGTGCAGAAAAGAATTAAATGAACATATAATTATGCCCAAATCTCCTTCTTATCTTTTTTGGGGAAGGTGAGGGAGATGAGTGGAGAGGAACTACAAGATAGCTATAAATATATATAATGTGTATATAATAAAAATATGTATCTATATATGAGAAAACAGCAATTTGCATATTAGGTGCTTGTTTTTGAGAAGCGTGCAGAATCATCTTCTTTACATCAGGACATCTGTACTTTGGTTACACCAAATCAGTATCCTCAAAGATATGTTACTAGCATGGGGTTTGGTGTGGTTTGTAGTATATAGTATCCTCCTTTTAGAAGGTATTTTATAATGTTTTCTCCTTAAAAACTGAAATTCCTCACAATCTTAACACGTAAATATGTTGGAACTTGGAGGAGCTAAGGGAAGAGGAGGAAATTTCAACTGCATTATAAGAAAAATCACGTTATTTTGATTAATTAGGAATACCTAGCAGGCCCATGATTGGAGAGAAGGAAAGGAGACCTGGGTTGTATGATCCTCCTCACAAGGGAGAGTGAAAATGGAAGCAACCATAATTGAATTCAGAAAGCATAGTATGTGCAAAACTTTTTCCTTTAAAATTTTGACTCTTTCAGTGTGTAGTAATGCTGACTCCATCTCTACAGTTTGTCTGGATTTAAAATCAGATCAGTGTAATTAGCTAACTTTACTTATTAGCTTGAGCTGACTCTAGTGGTACAATGGTTGAATTGGTTACCATTATATTTGTTTAACTGCTGTAAAGTAAGTTTCTAACAATAGGTTCCTACACTTAAATAGCACTGTCGAGCACTGGTGCCCTATCAATCAGTCAGACCTTTCCCTCCTGCTGTCTGCTCTGATAGACAGTTCTGCTGATGTGGGGACTCTGGAAGAAGAGATCAGGAAGAAGGGATGATGGATAAAGACCATCTCCTGTCTTGGGAGGAAATCAGAAAAATCCTTTCTTTGACTATCAACAAGCTGCTTTGTCAAGGTGTCAGAAGATTAATTATGCTCATGCGAGAGGCGAGAGCAACTGTTTTCCCTCCTGGTTTTGGTGTAATGGGGTGGCATTCTTCTGAACTGTGGCAGAGAATTGCAAAGAAAGAGGCTTAAGAGATTTCAGTCCCCTAACATCACTGTCCCGTAAGCGTTTGTAAAGCTCTTAGGCATACATCCGTGATACTGTGAAGTTTACCAGTAATTGATTAATCAAAGTATTTGTTTCAAATGCAGTATGGACTTGATCTCATGAAACATTTGGTGCCAACTGCTGTTAAAATCTGTCAGTATTATGGGTAGTCAGGGTATATAAAGATCAAACTTTCAGTGAAAAGAGATGCAGAAAACCTTTCCATAGCATAACCATGAATGTGAAAACATGTAACTATTCATTAGTTTTTGAAGTTTATAAATCAGTAAAAGGGAAAATCTCCAGTAAGTGTTTCTGGAGTATTTTTAATTGGAGCTGAGCAACTCTGCTTAATATTTTCTTTTATCCATTGTCCTGTTGTATGTTTTTGAATAAAGTAAGTGTAAAGGATAATAAAAAATGAATGATCTTACATTTTGAATTAATCTTTTGGGGAATAAATAAAATGTGCTAACTTGAATTTTGAACAGAATAGGTTTAGGTAAAAAAGAAAAAGTGGTTTTTTTTCTTTAAAGAAAAAATCAGAGACTGGAAGAAAAACACTACTTAAAATATGAGGCCATTTTGACTATGTCACTTGATATATTAAGCAAGTCTCTTCAAAAGCCCTTTAAATCTTGCACAAACTATGTCAGTAAAAAGACTCCTTCCTTTTGGCCTGATCTGTAACTTAGTCCCATGCTCAGATGAAGGAGAGCATTTTTTGTAATCTGTTGATTTGATATAATTTTGTTTTTTTCTTGAAAGGGTGAAGTCCTGAATTAATAAAAGGGAATTGGAGAGTTAAAGAGCCACATCACTTTTTTGGTTTGGTTTCTTTGGAATAGTTTTTCTGGTTTTAATGTTTGCAGTGCTAAACTATGAACAGTGGTGGGTTTGGTTTTTTTTTTTTTTGGTGCTTCTGTGCAGCCTTCCTTCATATTAATATCGCTTTAAGATGTGTTGAACTCTAATACGCTATAGTTGAAATTGTAACAAAACCAAACATTTTAAACATGCATGTGCCTGACCTTGAAATGCTGCTGATAAAAGCTAATGCTGTTAAATTGCATGCCAAATTAACCCTCATTTCCAAATGCTTTGTGTGTGCGTTTCCTGTAGGATAGGCTTTGATCCTACCAAGCAACCCTTCTTTTACAATCAGTTATTTTTTTAATGAAGGAAAATCAATGAACAAGTTTCAATGCCTGATTTCAGCAGTAGTGAAATGAAATGTTTTCTTTTGCATCCTTCTACCACTGTGCTTTGTCTACTGTATCAAATGCCTGACATGATAGAGTGTTTTGGTGTAGAGGTAATACTGATTTTCAGCTTAACACT
This sequence comes from Gymnogyps californianus, assembly GCF_018139145.2. Taxonomy (NCBI): domain Eukaryota; kingdom Metazoa; phylum Chordata; class Aves; order Accipitriformes; family Cathartidae; genus Gymnogyps; species Gymnogyps californianus. The sequence goes on along the minus strand of NC_059472.1, from coordinate 52,174,610 downwards.
TTATTTTCACGTGTGTAAACCTTATCAAGGATTACAAGTTCATGTGAGAAAGGCACAGGAAACTGGATAATGAACTGGACAAGGAATAACTTTCTGAAATAGTTGGGTTTTTTAAAGTCTTATTGAGGCTTAGCATCAGTAAAGTGGATTTTAATCTAAATCAAGAGAAAAAATGTTGCTTGCCTTACAAATACTTTTTTCTTGAAGCATCCAGTTTCATGTTATTTTAGCAGTTGTCCATTTTGGAGCACACTCAGTACTGTTTTATGTTTTCAGTTCAGAAGTTATGTTGCAGGAGCATCTGCCTGCGCAATATAGGGGTTTTTCATTTGCATCTTTTGAGAAGTACGGACTTTGTATGGGATTTAATGGGATATAATTGTGTGCCTTTCTGGGCCGGCGGGCCTGTGTAACTCTGGTGGTGTAAACTCCCACTGAAATCAGACAACAGGCATGAGCAGAAGCTGCTCACATACAGATACTGGCTTTTGTTTGTTCTTGTCTGCTGAGGACCTCGAGTGTTTTCATTTTAAAATGAAAGTGCATCTTTTTATCCTCTAACAAATGAACCACTGTCTGCATAAATTCATTTGAAGGGGACATTATCTTCCTGTGTGAACTTCGGTGGGAAGTGCTTGTAGGCCATAAAGTGAATCATCAGTCTCCCTGGGCTGGAGCTGAAATCTTGGCCTGTCTCTCTGACATTTCCTCTGGGATGTTTAGCTCCCAGTCCTCCCTCCCACGTCCCTTCCCTGTCACTGTGCCTGGGCCGCCTCTGTCACCCAGACCCGTCCCTGCGCCCACCTGCCCGGGCCAGGGCTGTGTCTTGCAAGTCCTTCCTGCATAATGTCTCTGACCTGGCGGTTTTGCTCTTTCATTCAGAGAGGGAAAAATCACTGTCCAGGCTTTCACCTCCCATCTTCACATCAAGACCGTGTTCACTGGCCTGGACAAACGTAGCGTTGTGCCTGGTCTGTGTGAAAATTGTTTTCTGAGCCTGTCACCTTGATTGTGTTACCTTTCTTTTTGCATTCCTCTGCCAGTGTTTTCTTGTCTTTATAGCATTGGACCTAAGCTCTTTATCTTCTCTTTCAAGGCCCTCAAATCCCTGAGGGTTTTTTCTCTCCATTATCTGCCCCGTGCGTCTCCTTGTTATTTAGATGTCAGCCCTGGGACCCATTCAGCCCGCAGTGCCTAACCTAACGGGGCAGAGGAAGCCAACCTTGATCTAGGGCCAGGCCAGCGCCGGTGAGCCCTGCTGGGTCCCAGCTCACTCGCACGGTCTCACTCATGCGGTGCTTTCACATCTGCAGGGGCATTTTGGCTCCAGGGGTGGGAGCATGATTGCGCAGAGCCAGCCCCGCCGGCTGCTGAGCCGGGGTGGATGAGCCTTCCCTCAGCAAGAGGCGGCCAGTGGCTCTGCAGGCACAAGCTCTGCTCTGGGTGGTCTTTTTTTTTCACCCTGGCTCAGGCCTGGCCTTGCTGCTTTCAGACAGGGATGGTGAAATGTCTCTGCTCTGTGGTCCTGCTCTCCAGAGTTGGATTTTTCTGTTATCTGATGTATTCCAGCTCCTCTGGGTATGGGCAGTGACTGTATTCCCTTGTACGCCATGTTGTCTTGTGTGGATGCTTTGGAAAGGAGCCAATCTGTAGGTCAGGGTAGCATCTTTCCTAGTATATATACTGCCATCTCCAAGGTAATACAAAGCATTAAAAAAGTATATTGTGCTTTACATACATACTTTGGTACAGGCGTTTGACCATTTTAGAGCCTCAGGGGGGTGGGGAGTTGTGAAGAGTTGGGCGTGAGCAAGTTCAGAGTGAGAAGACTCTGGATTTTCCAAAGGCTTTGTTTGTTTGTGTGCTTGTGAGTTTTTAAAGCAGCATCCTCTTTCCACTCTAAATACAAGAATTAATGTTACTTCAGCACAGTAAACCTTGATGCACAGTTGTTTCTTTATGCAAGCCCACATCGCTTTCAGCCTGCTTTGAAGGACCCTGGATTTGCCTCCAGGAAAATCCAGAGGCAAGGTTTCCAGCTTGTGCCTGAAGATGGGGATTTGCAGCGGCGTGAGTGGAAGCGAGGGGAGGCCTTCCCTCGGAGCAGCAGCAGATGTGGCTCGTGGGCGAGCGGATTGCTCGTGGCAGTGCTGAAGTGCTGGTTGGAAGGGGTGTCTGGAGGTCTAGTCCAGCTCCTGCTCTTAACAGGACTGTTAGCCAGCACTTGTGTTAAAACTCGTGTTAGAGAAGGAAGAAAAAGGTGATAGAGTATAACCAAGATATTATTGTATTATAACTGAACGAACCTTAGGAAATGCTAATAGCAAGAGGAAAAGATGAAAGGTTTGTTGTTGCCACTTTTTAGCAGCATTTCTCTGAGAATTTAAGAGAAAATGAATCTGCTGAAGTGACCTTTTTTTCACCTCTTACTGGCTCTTGAAAAGCCTGTGCTCCCTGAGCCATCCACACAAACACTTACCCAAATAATGAAAAATCTGAGTGCACATGCTCCAAGGGATAGTTAAGCATCACTAAAAAAAATTCTCATCGCTGCTATTATGTTAGAGGGCAGTAGTTCCTAAGGAAAATTGATTTTTTTTCCATTTTAATAACTTCAAAATGCTCTCAATCTATCCAGGAGGAAAATGTGATAACTCCTAAATAACTAACTAGAAGCTTTTTGAAGCCAGGAATATCTTTGTTGCTCTCCTTTTGCATACGTTTTCCTGTGACTAAGGATTTTGTTGAAACTTAAAAATAATATTTAGAAAGAGATAAAGTAAGTAATCTTGCTAAGTCCTGTACTTTTCTGTAGAAATGCAGAGTAATTGAAGATGCTATTTTTTCATTTTAAAATTGGGTGTACAACAGATAAAATGTGAGCTTCAAAAGAGGCTGTTCTGGAAAGGAAGTGAACTTGAGAAAAATGGGCAACTTAACACGGGGGTTTTTTTAGCTTTCCTTTTGGCACAAAGTGTTCTTGTTACACTTGCTGACCCAGTTGTTTCACTGTTATTTCAGAGCGTACTTATTTTCTCTTTGATTTTTTTCTTTCTATATTCTTGGAGAAGGAGTAATGTGCAACATTTGCCTGATACCTGACATTAAATCAAACAGTCACATCTCTGCCTTCCTAAATGAGACTATTGCTGTGTAATACTATTTCTTATGTTTTTTGAAAAAGGAGAACCAGTATTTTTCTGTTGTGGCAGATTAACGGTTGTGAATGGCACCTTGCAATAAAACAGCGTTTTGGCGCTGTCCCTGTTGAGTCTTTTGTATTTATGGGGGAGGAATCCCTGATCACCGGGTTGTTTTCTGTGCAAACACTGGGAGAATGCTGGGACCAACAAGGTTGAGCTGACCTTACGTGCTGGCCCGTTCCCTGCCGCTGACTGTCATGTTTCAAAGGTTAAACTAACTGTGGATGAAATGTAATCAGTAGTGCACTGGATCCTTTCCAGATCACACTGGAGGAGTGCAATAACCAGCATTGTTAGCTTTGGGAGAGCAAGAGACAGAGGTCATTACCTGTGTGCGTCTGAGCATGAGGAACCAACTGCCTTTCCTGCTACCTCCCACATATGTTTATTTAAATCTTATCTGGAATTGTTATCCTGCTGGCCCCTGCTTTAAAAAAAAAAAAGGTTGTTTATTCTTCATACACTGTAATTTTCATCTTTCTGTTGATTTCTCAGAGTTTCCGTGAGATCTCAAACCCTGTCATGAGATGGGATCTGGATTGATACTTGGGGAAGCAGAAAAGGCTAGAAGAAAGAATTGCTGCGTTTTTAGATGACAGCCAAAAATAGGCCAGAGTAAACCAGGCAGTACTCTTCAGACAGAGACGTACCCCACCAGCAGAGGAAGGATGATCCTGGTGAAGTTTCCTTCCTTCACTAGCGCGTAGCTAGGAAAAGAGCTGGTACAGTAGGAAGCTGGCTAGGGACAGAGAGCAAGCGTGGGAGGAGGAGGTGAAACAGAAGCACCGAAGCAAAGATAGCATCTCTGAGAATTGATTTCCTGCTTCTTTCTATACTCAACTGCTCATTTTCCCCAACTCTATCTCTCATTTGTGCAGTACTTTCAGTCCTCTGCATTCACATCTGCAGCAGGAGTCTGTTCCCAGCATCAGATAAAAAGGAAGGCACCAGAAGCGTGTAGCATATGGTGGGGAAGTACTGCTTATTGTCACATTAGGGATTTCAAGGGTGACAAGCAGTGAAGCCAGTATTTTTTCTGCCTATTTAGCTTTTACACAACCCATCCTCTGAAACTGCCTGTACAATAACAATAGACTTAAGTGGGGAACAAAAAATTGTCTTGCTTTTGAATTCCGTGGAAAGGTTCCTACTCCATCAAAGCGTGTTGTTTTCTTTATAGGTCAGTGTATGGGTATGGCCTTGAAAACCAATATGTTTAACAGCAATGGAGACTTTTCCCTGGAAGGAAGAGGGGGGCGGATGGGGGACTTCCATTTCAGAGCAAGTCAGACTTAATAGACTGGTAGAGGGGGTTAGATTATTTTAATATATGCCTTTGGTATATAGGCATATATATGCTGGTAATTATAACATAACAATAACTCCTGATTGTTATGTTATAATTACCAGCTGGGAATATGAACGCCTTTTCTTTTCCAGAATCTCTCTGTATGGGTTTTTCAGTTCATGCATTTTGTGGTAGTTTCTAAAGAAGCCCTGACAAGAACAGAGGTCTGTATCGGTTTATAGGAAGGTCAGCTCTGTCCTGAGGAGCTCAGTGTAAGTTGGTTATGATGTTGGAAGAAAATGCCGTTATCCTCCTTAGCCCACCTTTACCAGACTCCCTCAGGATCGTAATCACAAGCAGAGAGAGCTCCTTATCAGTGTTTCCATCTGTTACCCCCCTCCTGTACTTCAAGAGTAGAATGATCTTTTCCTTATTTCTGAGTCTTCGTGAGATCTCCTCTCTACTTCAGTGTGTGTCCTATTTACTTTTCTTGTGAAATTCTTGTTTTGAAAGGCCTTTTCTTTCCTTGACCAATTTTTTTTCTTTCTCTCCATGCCAGAGCACTGGAGATGTGGAAGAACTGGGTAAAAGCACTAGTAACTGTCTTATCCTTGTGAAACCTGAGTAGTATTCTTTCCCAGTCCTGTGTCTTTCACCTGGCACTTTGTCTACGCTAGATTTCTTTTTAATTGTTCAAAGAGCAGCTTAGTTTCTCCACCAACCTTAAGGTAAAATGCTTCAATATTCACTTTCATAAATGCTCCTGGACTTTTAGCATGCCAAGCAGTGTCTGGATTAGGCATAATTTCTGTATGAATGGTTCTACTCTGCTGGGATAACTATTCTAATGTCTGGTATTTGTGGCCCAAAATTTTGCTCAAGTATATCACTTCAGGGAGCTCTGCGGGCATTGTGGAAGTCTTTGTTTAGAGGGCTTTTCAACAAAAGCAGTTTTAATGTGAGAGAGGATGTCGACCCAAATGCAGTCATAGAGGATGGAGATCAGCATGAGTAGTGAGGATGATCTGTTTGTGGTTTTTCCTATCAGGTCTATAAGGAGCCCATCAATTTTCCGGTGTATGTGGGGATCTTCATTCCAGAGACCTTCTGCCAGCTCTGCTGAGTGACGTTAGGAACGAGTAACCAGTTTCCTCCACCTCCCAGGTGTTCAGTCAGCTGCCCAGAACTGGGTCCATGGCAATGCCAGCTGAGGGAAGACTTGTGAGTCAGGTGCTTGCCCCTATGTAAAAATAACTAGAATTCCTTGAAGAGATAAAGGCTTTTAACATTAGCATTTTTAGGAAGGTCTGGCCATACTGTGTCTTTTTGCACAAGCAGCAGCAGTTAAGCAGCAAGTCCTGACAGAGTTTCTGTTTTGCTGGAATATCTTAGCGATGAGGGAACACAGGGCAACACAACTTGCAATAGCCTTGCTTGGAAAAGCCCTTTGTAACTGAAATATGGTGTCTGCTTGGATTAAATATTTGAAGATTTTTTAATATTCTGAACTGATCAGCTTGCCCTTTTGCTTAGAGTGCTCTGACATTTTCATTAGAAAGATACTGTGAAAAATCACTAATAGTAAGCTACTGTCCATGACTACTAAGCAAAGATCATGTTGTTTTCTCTCTGCAGTATAAAGGCCAACTGCATTGAAGTGGATCATTTTATGTGATTACTAGCTGCATCCATCTTCGTATTCAGACTGGCTGATGGCTATAAATACAAACACGTGTTTCTCTGGATGGTGATAGGCTGAATCTCTGAACTTCAATTTATTTTTCCTTCTCCTCAGTATAAGGGTTGAAGATGAGCCTGATGTACAACAGCATCTCATGCTTACCCTCCATGTAGATTTACATAGCACATATGTGTGCACATTATGGCCACAAGTCATTTTTCTTTTTAAAATCTGCTTTCTTCTAGACTATGTTCCTTACACCTTTCACTGCATTTTCCTTCTGTGAATTTATGAAGGCATGTTTATGCCTGAGTGCTATTTTGGATAAGAAGATACCTTTAAAAGAACAATAATAGAAGAGGAGCTTCTACTCTGTCTGTCTTCTGTCCATCCACCTTCTTTGTCTTCCAGGTCATGTATACAGCAAAAATACTAGGAGCGGCATGGATACCATGGTGATACTCTAGAGCAGAATGGTTTGGAACCAGGGGAAAACCACACGTGCACAATATCTGCTCTATACCATTGGACTGCTTTTACTCTTGGGTTTGTCCTGATGTCAGTATGTTGGTACAGATGTCCTCGGAGGACGTCCATATTGTATAACTAGATGTCTGCATTATGTCTTTCCCCTTTTAGATGTGTTTAATGGGTTTGTATTTTGGCAAAGTCACCAGGTAGCAGAAGGTGTTTGCAGAACTTTTTATGGCAAGCCTTTCATTGAGCCTTGATAGCAGGATTTCCATGTCAATGCGTACCATATATTTGTATCTGGACACAGCCATAGGTTGTCCTTTTATACTGTCCCTCTTAGACTCTGCTGAGCTGTTTTTCTGGGTATATTTTCTCTGCACTTGTCGCTGAGAAGAATCAGTTAGCTGTGGATGCATATGCTTGTGAAATTCCATCCCTACTGAAGCTAACAGGTTTAGTTGCTATATGTGTCCAAAAACCGGGTAAGAAATGTTGTCTTAAAGGGAGGCCTGTTTCCTCATCGTGTGTCAGGTTTCTGTATTTCGCGCTAGCAACAGGAGATGCAGAGAGCACAGCTAGCAAGCTGAAATGTTCTGTGTGTGCCACAGTGTTCCTCAGAAATTTCTAGCTCATGAATATTTCATAGCAGGGCAATTTACTGTCTTGTGAAGAAACTGTTCTGGCTTTGAGTATATAGAATTCTTTATCGTATAAGACAAAATTGTGGCAAATTTTCCAATTTTAGCCTGGAAAGTTTTGACTTCTATCTCTCTAGTGTCTACATATTCTTAGGGACTTCTGCGTCTCGATTTTGCAGTTTGGTCCTTGTGATTAAAGTACGCCTAGACTTGTTTCAGGATAAAAATCCTTTGTTAAGCTTCTGGTAAGGAATATAATATGACTCTTCCCTTTCCTCTGTTGAGAGTTAGCGAGTGAGCCACTCATGGGAGGAGATTGGGACTGGGGAGAGAAGGCAACCTTCTCGTGTAATTACATAAGAATATTTGCGGTATGTGTGTTCTCTGCAGGAGACTTTTAAATACTGATAAAACTAATGAATCTTCTGTTCGTCAAGCCTAGCAATACGTGTTAAGTTTTCTAACTGAAATCTGTACAACTGATTTAAAAATCATTATTAGGCCTTTAAAATGTCACAGATTCAAAGGCAAAGAGGCCAGTTTGCCTCTTTAAATTATATTGCGTTCAGGGATGCATTATTTCAGGAGCTTGTCCAAGACGCCGCACTGTCACAGCTTCATTGCTTCAAATGTCACTTCAAGTAGGAGCAGTTTTTATAACAACACAGTAAACTCAAGATGGCGTAATGGAAATGATTTCTTCATGTGTCAAAATGACCCCTTTGTTTCTCATTTTACTCTTTTGTTGCCCGCAGCTAATCTACTTTTTGGGTTATCAGATCCAAGCATCTTACAATGCTGACTCTAGCAGCGGCATTCAGCTGGAATGCTGCCTTTTGTTTACTGGTTTCACCAGGCCTCCAGTGCTTTCTTTGGTCATCTGGTGGCTCCACTAATGTGATTTGCACTCCCAGGCTCTGCAGGTAGTCATGGGCTTTTATAAGGGAATTAGAGGAAGGCCTGCCACCCTGCTTGCTAATGAATCCACAGGGTATTTCTCGTTTGTGTTTTGTTTTTCCAGTTTTTTTTTTTTTTTTTTTTGGAAAGCAGACCACAATCTGTTTGCATCTTTCTTTATGGAATTTTTCTCCGCTCTGCTCAGACTTTAGTTCCTAAAGTCGCTTTACCTGGATGTGGTGACGTTCATTTTGCTTTAAATAGAAGTACCAAATCCTACTGATCAGAATGTGCATTTGGGGTTTTCCCAGGATTTGTAAATAAATACAGAAAAATAGATGGCTACACAAATACTCAAAACTTCTTTATTACAATAAATAATATACAAAAATTGTTCCTGGTACTACTGGATGTAGTAAGGAGAGACAAACCTCCACCTTCGCGAAAATTCTTTCTATTAAAATAGCATTTGTTGGCGTATGTAGGGAAGTTGAAGTGTTTTGCTAATGAGGCTGCAGCTGAAATCGTAAAATTTTGCAAGCACCATCTACCAGAAGTAGATGCAAGTTTAGAAACACCCTCAGGTCAGTCTTATAATTTTGAGCCAGTGAAGGACATAGTCAAGTAAATATTCTATTACAGTTTTTGCAAAAGCACACAGATCTGTAGTTATACTGGAGATTTTTTTTTTTAATATGAAAAGAGTGTACTCAAAAGAGATTATATGCTCAAAACATCTTGTACTCTTTTTCTGAAGTAGAGGAGAGTTTCAGGCTCTGAGGAGTTGAGTAGAATGTCAGATGCTGAGTAAGATGCCATTCCTGCTTATATCCACAACCTCTTACTTAACTATCCTTGTGGATTTGAGTGAGGACTAATAGAGTGATTAGGGTTTTTTTCAGATTAGCCCTGCAGTTTTGTTAGGGCCAGTATTTGGCTTGCACAAAACCAAGCACAATGTCAATGTTTTTAAAGCTTCCCACTAGTCTAATTAAGACTCAACCTACAGTGGCAGGATCTGCATATTTTTATCTTTTCATAAAATATTTTTCATCCATTTCTGTTGTTTTAGAATGGAAGATACAAAATCTGTGATAAAAGCAAAATCTGAAAAGGACTTTGAAAATAAATGGGCCCTTTCCATGCAAAAATAGATAATATTGAATCTATTCTTATTGCTATTTACCTTGAGAGCAAGTATACCTGTTTATCCAAGTATGAAGAATTTAGACTGGTAAGAGTTGTGTCACTGATATGTGGTTTATAGGGTTGGGTCTTAAGAGTAGGAGAAAGCTTTAGAAAAACTGAAGTACATACGCACGTTTCAGTGCCCTCGCTTTGTGCCGTTCTGCAGTGTTGATGCTGTAGGATTTATCTGTGATGTTTGGAGGCAGTGTATGTTTCATTTATATAGGCGTGTGTTTATATTTTTAACACGTTAACTGAATATCAGAGCATTGATTTCTGTTCAAAGAATGTCAGTAAAGTTGTTGAGTTGGTGTTTCTACTTCCAGAAGAATCATGTAGAAATTCAGGTGCAGGGTTTTTAATAGTGAACATGTAAAGCAAGAGTATATCGATTGAGTTTTACTAGGCTGACAGCAGCACTGAAGGTCCTTGTGACCCAGCAGTTTGTGACCCATGAAATCTCCATTTTCCTTCTATTAGGTAATGTATCTTGAAGTACAGAGGACTGAAAAATGCATCCTGTGTGACCTAACACATTGATTATCTACAAATGGAAAATTATTTTGGGCTTATTGCTAAAAATGTGTTTGATACTAGTAAATATAAAGGATAGGCTTAAATTATGTTCTTAAACAAATGTTCCCTCAGCACAAATTCACTAAGGCAACAGCTGATACTTACAGGTATGAATAAGATCTGCTATGTTTTTCTTTAAAATGCTGATATCAGATGCTTGGCCATTTTGCTGATTCAGCTTCATCAGCTTGGATGCCAGTGAGCAGAAATCAAAATTTTGCTTTATAAATGGTACTTGCGTCTGATCGAAGGAGATAAATGATGGTGAGGAATTGGGCAGAGTTATTTCTAAAAATGGTAAATATCCAAGGTTCCTGAAAACGAGCCTGTAACACACGCGCACACCAGCAGGCAGATTTTACAGCTCTGTCCAGAGCACAGAAGGAAGATAAATCATGGCCGTCCCCCTCTCATTTTTGAAATGGTTCAACCCTGGGGTTTAGCTGAAGGACTTAAGGAGTTTTTGAAGTGCAAATAGACTGGTGAAGGGTAAACCTTTTCAGAGTTTCATTTAGATGGATTTTTTTTTTTTCTATGTGGATTTCTGGCACCAGCTGAGATCTGGAAGGCCACAGGATTTTTTTGTTTTTGATCAATCAAGCAAGCAGAACTTGCCATGGGGGTGTACATTCTCTGCATACATATTGATCCTATTGTGTTTAAAAGTAGTTAATTTAATCTGGGCTTTTTGAAACCTTCCCCGGTAAGACGTGCATTAATGGAGCTGTCATTTCAAGGTCATGTTTCAGTGTCAATAACTTAATGGTAATGTCAGAAGTTACCTGTAAGTTTAATATCAATATTTCAGTTACTCCATGTTAAAATTGCATTGAATGAGAACTAATTTTACATACGTGCATGTAAAAATGTTCAATTTCAATTGAAAAATGTTGCTTTCATTAAATGAGAGATTTTCAAAGCAGTCTGGTGTTACTAAACACATTAACACCAACAGTTGTGTTACTATTCACCACTGTTTGGATCAGTACCCTTGGCCTGCCCCGTTGCATAGGGAGTTTGACTCCAAGAACCTATTTTACACCTTGTCTCTTCTAGCAAAATGGTTGTAATGTCAGAGTTTTTATTCAGGGCTCTTTCTAGTAGTTTTGACCTTTTCCCTCACACTTTGTCTTGTCTAAAAGCAGCAGCGTGCAGAAGATGGATTGCATATTAACTATAAACACTTCTCTCTACTGTGATAAATATTTGCAGATACAACATGTAAGGACTGTCTGTATGATAAGATGCCCATTTGAGTGCAGAGTATAGATTTTATAAGGCAGGTTACAGTTTACTACTTTTTGGTCCATATCTGATGCCAAGATCTTCAAGTATTTCAGGTGAAAGTATTATACGTTTTCAAGATTTTTCCTGTGAGGATGTTAACTGCAGACTTTGTTATTTGCTTCTTTGATTTGAATGGGTTGGAATGAGCTTCAGAAAGTTATCCCAGACATGGTGACACTCAAGTTACAATGGAGTCGGTGGTGAAAATTGCATTCAGATACCATGGCAGAATGTGCCTGTAAATCTCCCAAACTCGGTTTTCTCATTGCTTTTCATCTTGGTAGTTGCAGCATGCCTTGAGCCCTGCCGTTTGCAGAGGACTGGGGTTCCAGAGCGATGTGGACTGAGCAGGCTGGGATGTGAGGTGGAAAGCAGAGTCTTGCATACAACTCTTTCAACCACGTACCAATAATTATCTTCTGTAGAGTTTCCTACGTGTAAGTGTTTTCCCCAGTTGAATGGGATTTTATCAAAGATTTCAGTGTCAGATCACTCAGTACCTCAGAATGGGAGAGGAACGCTAAAGGTGGTATGGGGTCCAGAGTTGGGGTCCTCTTTAGGAAGGACCAAACTTGACTGGTTGTTAGTTTAATTTCCATATATTGGATGTCCAAAATGGTACTGCATGGCATACTATGGGAAAATCACCTATATTAAAAAATGGGGTATTTATACCTTACTTCTGTATTTACAGTCTGGTGGTTTGATGTTGGCCGTGCTATGAGAGCGTAATAGAAAGATTCCAGATCAGGACAGGGACCTAAAATCATAACTCATTACAAATTAATAAATATGGCTAAATACAATTAATAAATAAGGCTAAAGAAGTGCATATTGTGATTTTCCCCTGACTTTACACTGAACAGAAGACGTTTGGTTAATAGGCCCCCTCTCTTGGTCTTTGTTTTACAACTCTAGCTTTTATGTCCATTGAACTCACGTGCTGTCAATCTCATGTACTGTAATGACGGTTATTTCCTGTAGTGTTTGAAAACTGAACGTGAGATGCTGTTTAAAGCTTTGCTGAGAGAGAAGGGAATTCTTTGCATCTCACTGCGGAGAAGGGATTCCCAGCATTTGTGGCGTCACTTTTGCGAGTATGTCACTGGGAGATGCTAATATGACCTTTCCTTTGTTAAGTAAGAGATTTCTTGCACCACCCAGGACTCCTCTCTCTTCAACAAGTCCCGTTCCACTGACTGGATAGAGAATTTTGGGCATATTTCAAGTCAGCAATTTTTGCTTCAGTCTTATTAGGCATAGAGTGCAGATCTTCATTTAGAAACAGACATCATTCTGTAGACGGGTATGTGGGTGTTGGCTGGAAAATCTATCATCCTAATTTAAATTTTTTTCTAAATGGTGTGTGCTCAAATGTCAAAACACCTGGGGGCTGTTACTTGCAAATTACAGATTTATCAAGCAGCCACGACATTAAAGTAATCTTACTCCAGTTACAGTATGCATTCGTCAAGGGCACAGGCTTGCACGATGATTCTGAATTCCTGTAGAATTTAACTGAGCAACAGCTGGTCTGTAGGATGTGTAGATTTTAACAAGGTAATGTTTGTGTTTTGGTGAAGGACTTGTGTGACATGCTGCTGAAACTGTTCCAAAGTGCCTTCTTCCTCCATTCAAGTCTGTAGGGATCCTGAGACAGTTTTTGTGTGAAATGTCTCCACTCTCTCTGCACCTCTTGATTTTATCACAGATAAATTCTACAAAATTATTCCATGGGGTATTAGGAAAAAAAAAAATAAAAAGGCCATCAACACCACTAACTATAGCTACAACAGAAAGAATACTCTTTTTGGCCTTCAATTGTGTTAGATTCCTTTTCTCTGCAATTGTTGTTAGGTTGTTTTTTTTTTCCACTTGAGAGAGGTTTATGGTGCTGTGTCCGTCGGGATAACCCTGTCTTAGGGTTGAAGTTGTATTTCTCCCTGAGTTCCTAGAGGTGATGTTATCTTTTGTTCACTCAGCAGTATGGTCATTCCTGAGAGCATCTGTCACTTTAGGCATTGTAAGATGGATGAGTCTCAAGTGAACTGCTGGTTGAAGCAAATGGTGAAAATAAGAAAAGACAAGGGGGTTGGGGTCTTTAGAGGGGACAGACAACAAGGAAGCACTGTTAGAAATCAAAAGTAAGCCAGGCAGTAGTGGAAGAAAGAGCCAAGATGGATCACATGTTAGCAGATCCCACAGGTCTTGGAAACGAAGGTTAGTGGCTGATGAATTCTGAGATCTTCTGCGTCTTGACAAAAATACCACTGATTTGTTTCCTATTTCATTTGCAAATAAGGGAGGATCAGAAGGAGATGATCTGAACATCAGATGAAGAAATTGGTTTTTTGTCACATTGTTTTGTAACGTTAGGACAAATTAATGCTGCCAATAATCAGAAAAAGGGTTAGTGATATTTTGTGTGTCTTTAAATATTGTGTGAGAATCTGTCAGTACTGAGTGGGCACGTAACAGTATAAAACCGAAACAGCATATTGGCAGTTTAGCTCTTGGAAAAAACAGTAAATTTAAAATTCGTAGCCGTTTGTATTTCAGAAGGTACTTAATGTTTTTAAAAGAGGGAAGATTCACTACAGTATCTCTGATTTAGCTGGACTAATTGAGTTGGACATTTTAACAGAAAGTAAGTGATGTAAAAAACCCACACATAAACCCCAAGAAAACTCCCCCCAAGCCACTGACAAGCAAATCCATACTCCCCCAAGCTGAGTAAAGGTCTGTATTTCCAAAAGCAGCCAGCTAAGGACAAAAGACACCTAAAGCCCCGTGTGTGTCAAGGTTTGGGAAGGGTCCAGGAGGATCTTGGCTTGAAAAATTATTTTGTCACACTATTGGCATTGGCCCATAAGGGGAAGCACTGGTTGAAAGGCAAAGAAATTAAGATGATTAGAAGCTTTAAAGCTTCACAAATGGTAGAGTATCTCTCTTCTCAATGGATGTAAATAATAGATGAAAGACAGAGAGTGACAACAAAGGATCAGGGCGTTTAAGAGAATGTGTGCAGCCTGAATAGAGGTCTGTGGCCTAGGGCCAAAGGTCTTAGCTTTGAGTGTAATTAGAAGAAAATACAAAAATGTCATTACTAGCAGGTGAAATGTTCAGCACGTGTCCGAAAAATAGCAATTTCAGAGCCAGGAGCTATTGGAATTGGATTACTGACATTCTGCAATCATTGAAGTCTCCGCAGAGCCCTACAGTTTGGTTCGGAGCTGCATGTGCTAACCTTGTTGGCCATCTGCGATGGATTCACTGTTAGCATGTCGGGGATGCACAGCACAGGGTAGCATCAATGGTCCCTGGCAATAGAGTTGTTCAATGTCTTTCCTCAGAACACAACAATCCTACCCAAAACCTTTCCTGAGTGAGAGGTGAGGGTTATAGCTGCTCTCTTAAATAGGCTGATTTTAAAAAATGGGAGGAGGGGGAGGAAGCTTAAAGCTATATTGCTTTTAATTTTAAAAGCTGGATTTTGAATTCTAAGTGTACAGCTGAAAGGGTTATGTTCGTTCTGGTTTTGACAGCAGGCCCAAGGCTGTGGTCCCAGCTTTAAGCCTAAAATCCCATTTGTGAGCAACACAGAAAATTCCTTTAAATCTTTTGGCAAAATATTGTCCATTTCTATTGAGAAACCAAACCAGCTTGTGTGCCTAAGAAAGTCTTGTCAAAGTCCAGTCAATGATAACTTAATTTAAAGCTTTTCTTGATGTTAATTACTGTTCTGTACAGCCCTAGATATTTTAGGAGTTACTCTTCTGCCTGCTGCTTGCTACACCACTGTTGCCATTCTTCGGGGTATTTCAGGTGTATTCTCTTTTTATAAACTGCAATTTCTATTAGAAATGTTTTCACTTAAATACCTTTACGGGATGTCAGACAGGAGAGCAACCAGCTAATTCTGATTTCATTTTGAACATTGCTCTCCAGTTTAGCATAGATAACCGCTCACCCATTTAGTTTGTTTCTTTTTAAACCAATAGTAAAATAATTACTTCTACATTATCATCTATTTTTTATGTTTCTGTGACAGTTTTCTCATATTGATGTGCTAAGTTCCTAATATTTCATATAGCGACTTCAGTGCCAGAAATGTGCAGATTCTGTGACAAACTCGTACTTTACTTCTGGCAGAATGCAGAGAAGCAGCCATGCAGCTTCAACCCGGTATTCCTATAAACAAAAACATGCTTTTCTAAGTGGTCAGCCCTCCTTTCCCCACCTCACTTCAGTTTTCGCCCTAGACCAGGTTTAGATACGGAGGTTTTGTTGGCTTGTTGTAAACTATATGCTGGCACGAGTCATTCTAATTTTTTTCTCCCTTCTTATTTTTCAGGTGTTCAGGAATTTTAAACAACTTCGCAGCAAGGCTTCACAAACTCTTAGCTGCATCCTTTAATCATGACTGCATTTCAAATAGGTTAAAAGGAATCTGAGAAGGTATCGTACTTGCCTTTCCTAATAGACAATAC
This sequence comes from Gymnogyps californianus, assembly GCF_018139145.2. Classification (NCBI taxonomy): domain Eukaryota; kingdom Metazoa; phylum Chordata; class Aves; order Accipitriformes; family Cathartidae; genus Gymnogyps; species Gymnogyps californianus. The sequence goes on along the minus strand of NC_059472.1, from coordinate 52,158,888 downwards.
ATTGTATGGTTGTGTTCAGCATCTGTGCTTTCATTTCCATTGACTGCATTTTAGGAACAGTGTGGACTGTAAATAAGGATTTTATTTTTGATTCGGGCATGTACAATGTCTAAGTTCTTCAAAAATCTAGAAATCCAGTTCATATAATTAAACAGCCTTCACCAAAGAGGGCTGATTTGTGCTTCCATTTTTTTCTTATAGATCCACAATGAAGTCAGCTTCGTTATTTAACGACAGTTCTTTTGAAGCTTTAGCAATTTTCTTCTGCTGTTTTACTTAGAAGCACTGCAAATACCTAAGCAACTAGCTAAATACATGTTTTATGCACTTGGAGGGTGGATGTTTGTTTGTTTGTTTGTCCTCTCAAAGGGTTTAAAACAAATGGGAAGAAGAATGCAGATCTTTGTAATGATCGGGATAGATTTGTGCTTCCAACTGAGATTCTCACACGTCTTTTTTTCTGACTTCTTAAAGGGGGGAGGCTTGTCTCAGTATACAATATTGGGCTCGCATAGTTTCTTGTTGCATTTAAATAGCCAGCGTACCCAGAAGGCTGAAGATCTATTCCTGCTTTATGACCTGTTGTATCCCTGGGGCAAGGGCAGTGCTGAGCAGAGCAAGGGGGTCATGGCCACAGCCCAGGTTCTGAGTGGCACTTGCGGGCTCCCAAAACCTGCCTGCAGGAACTTTTTGCTTGGCAACATCTGGAACATGGTAGAAGTCTGGAAGAGGGGGGAACCTCTAAGATTTTGCTTTGCCAGGTGCTAGGAGGAAGCAACATTAGCCTTTTTGATGGGGGGGAGGCAGATTCCGTGGCCCTGAAGTTAGGCTAAACAATTGCGGAGGTCAAAGGACAGCTGAGTGCGGTCAATGAGACACCCTGGGGTGTATTTTGTTACTTAGTAAAAGGAGCAGCATCCTAAAACCCTAAAGGATTCCCTTGAAAATCTGTGTTGTGAAAAGGTTTTATGAGTCTGATGGCAAAAAGTGCTGATTTAGCTAAGGAATGCTTGCTTTTGTCTAAGTGAAAGGCTAATCCTTACCAAATGTTGGCAGCTATTATAGTGCAGTCAATGCAGGTCTGAAAGGACAGTTAGAGTAGAAGTGTACTTTGGGATCCCAAATGTTTATCATTTTAATGGTTCTGTAACTGAAAAGATTTCTGAACTTTCACCTTTGATCCTAAAATTTATACCATGAGCAAAATACTTGAAAAAGTAAAAACCTTCACTTATAAATTAAAAGACTTTGTTCCTTAGGGAGCTGCGCCTGCCTGGTTATTCTATATCTCCTGACAAATTTGCTTTAGATTATCAGGATACTGCCTAGTTTAAACTATAACTTCTTTTAATCTGCTAACACTTATTAAAGGTTGAAAAAAATGTGGGTTTTTTCTGGTCTTGAGCAATTTTTGCTGTTCTTGTTTCAATGCTCACAAAAAAAATTTAAGAATAGTTTTTGAGTAATTAATTCCTATAATTTGTTTAGCATTATCTTTCTTTAAAGCGACAGCTTATTAACACTTCACATTTGTCATAGAAACAGATAAGAAATCAATGTCAGAGCCAAGACCTTGTAAATAACCCGAAAGGAAATGTAATAATGGCTGTCTTCACCAGAGAGGTGGTGGGGGAAGGACTGGGCATGTGGCAGAAAAGGTTCAGTGCTTTTTGTTTTCCTTTGGAAGGGAGGGTTGCTGCAAGACACAACCTGGGGCCTCCGACTCTTTGGCCCTACTGTCTTACGCAAACACTCATTGTTGTATTAGGAAGAAAAAGATACTTGGAAGCCAGCGGTGGTGGCATTTTTATAGTGACTAACCTGGTGTTTCATCGTGATCTTTAAAAGAACACTATAAGAAGAGTGAAAAAGAATAAACTGCATAATTTTCAAGGGGAAAAAAAAGAGCAAAGAAGTTGACAAGTAATTTTTTTTTTGAAAGAAACGTGCTTGCAAAATATAGCTCTCTGAAGAGCTTAATTTTTAAACTCTTTAGAAGTACTCTATACAGATGCTTAGCATTGATTTATGTCAAGGTTAAGGCACCTTTAAACAAATAAAGTTGGGAATGGATAAACCTACTAAAATACAAATCGCCTATTAAACACAGATGATGTTTGTATAGCATTCAGGTTGCTACAAAACTGACACGTCTTGAAATTCTCCTGATAACCCCTTCTAAACTCATCAGGAAATGATAGCATGTGTGTTTGAGGGGTACACAAGGGAGCGGCCAGATAGGATAGAGATGGAAGGTCAGGCCTTAACTTTGACTTTCGAGGCTTCAGCTTCATGCTTTTGCAATAAGGCAATAACAAATGAAGAAAGGATTAAGGTGATTTATTTATCAATGAGATTGGACTGGCTTTTGCTGTAGGAATTCGAAGAGATGTCTGTTTGAGTCTATTTTCAGCTTTATCCCTGTAAACAATGAATATCACATTTTACATATATATCTATATGGAATTAAGGGCTATATAAAATAAACTGTGTAATAAAACTGCTTAGAGAAATACATATTTGAGCTATAATGCTTAATTTTGTTTGTAAGCCTAGAATTTAGTTACTCAAATTATGTAAAATGGAAGTATATGAATTATTAAGATTTTTTTCTCATCTACTGAAGAAAATTGTTCTGTATCTATAAAGTGTTTATTTATCAGATGGTTTTTTTTTCAAGTGGATTTTAGCCCACAGTGAGAATTTTATGCATAGTATTTATATTCTCCTGTGGCGGCAGTCACAGAAAAATATTATGAGCACTAGTTTCTTGAGTGTCAGTATTTACTGGAAGTTTTATATGCATGCCTTCAAGAATGCATAGAATCTGTGAATTTTCTGTGTTATAGACTCACTAAACCATAATAGCAGCTTTGGGAATCAAGATTGCCTCTGCTAGCATGTTTATGTTGTGGGTAAATTAAGTCCAGCCTGTAAACATCATTAAGACTTTTTCTTTTGGGAGAAAAACAAGTAGAGAAGCACATCTAATGTCTCCAACAAATAATGTATTTTATTGTAATTTTTTCTTCTTCCAAGACATAAAGACCCCATACACAATTTATCGTAGTGGGTGATGAGTTGCATCACAGAACAAATGTAAGCATTAGAAATAGAAAATTGTTTTCTTCTCTTTTTAAGTGTTAATAGTATGTAATTTTGAATTTTTGCATTTCTGTTTTAAGTAAAGATAAAGGTTTTTCTTTGCCAGACCTAAATGGCATCATAAAAATGTCATTTGTGGACATTTATCCCACAAATACCTATTGGGATTCCTAAGTATCTAGAAAAGGTAGCTTGAATGTCAAAGCTCATCTTTTTAGATATATGCGTGGATGTGATGTTAAAGTTTTGTTCTGTTGATTGCCTGTTTGTTGCAAATTTCATCATCACTGAAATCGGAGATGTTGCAGAAGGCCCAGTAGTGATGTGCATCTTTGATCTCAAACAGGGGTTGCCTCTGGTAATTTCAGAGATTCTGGACAGACCTTTGTTTATTTTACAGAAGAATTTGTGGTATTCTGGGGAGGGGAGAAAGTAGAGTCAGCTTTGACACATGACGAACACATGTTGCGTAAAAGGAAAAGGAAGAAGTCTACAAAGCACTCTGCACTTTGAAGTTCATTTCCACTAAAATTAAATATGAGAAATTTATTGTTTTTTTAAATAGAAATTCTATGAGCAATTTAGACGCTGTTTCCCAGCTGCAAGAAGTTGCAAAAAATGTCCGAACAATATTAAACTTGACGTTACTTGTGGGTTTAAGCTGATTGTTACGGTTTTGACCTATGCAGGGTTTTCTCGTCTGTTCAGTGCATTGCTTTTTGCATAGAAATGGCCATGAAAGCAGCTGGCTTTGCTGGGTTTTTTGTCTCTGCATCACGGGCTAAAAGTGACTGCAGAAGAACAATGTTAGATATGCCTCTCTATCTAGAGACTGCATGGGAGCTTCAGATAAGAAAAGATTTGTTTGTTCCTTTCTAAAACATATTCCGAGTTCAAAAGAGCAGAAACGTGATCATTTTGACCTATTTGAAAATGGTGTTTTCAGAAGAGCTGTGCAGGAACGTGCTCTGAGTAGATAAACATTTTGACACAACCTCTCTGCAAAAGGAGAGAGGCTTGTTTCCACCTTTGGTGGTTCCTTTTTAGGGATGATGGTTTCCAAGCCTCATAAAAAACAAGGAGAACTCTTTCAGACTTGTCTTGTTTTCAGACAGGGCTCTAGGGAGGAAAACAGTCATTTTTTGGAGGAGGTGAGGAAGCAACAATCCACCTAACCTTCTATCCAAGTGTGTTAGTGAAGGCAAATTTGATTACTTAAGACTTTCTTTATTGCTCCTTGATTTAATTTTACTTTTTAATCTAGAAATCTGTGTTAGGGATTTGTTTAATAATCTTCCTGGAGAGGGAAAGGAACAAAACTTGATGGTGCTTTTGGCAGGATTATGCACTTTACAGATGAAGGAGATGTGGGAAACGCTGCATGTGACGCTCTTGGGTGCAGGGTGTTCTCCTCTGTACAGTGTCACAGACACGCTCTGGCTGCAGAGACCGTCTCTTTTTCAAGTTGGTAACCCTGCAATTACTTTCAGCTTGCATATTTGAAGAACTGTCAGGCTACATCTCCAACTCTGCCAGCTTCAGGGGGGGGGGAAAGGATTGCTTACAGCAAAAGAAGGGTTGAAATTTATGAAGTCCTACTCCAGTGCTTCATTTTTAGTCTGTTATAGCAGTCACAAACCAGAACATGCACCAGATAAGATGAATACTGTGGAAAAAGAAAATAGTGAGTGGATATTTCTGAAAAATTGGGTCATCTCTGTTTGGAAAGTTTTAAGAGCCAATGTAATCTGTATTACCATTATGCCTATTAGAAAGATATTTTCTTAGTAGTGTCAGTTAGTACGTGTTGTTAGAATTAAGAATTTTCAGAAGAAGTAATGTCTCTGCAAGATGAATAGCAATTAGTTTATATTGCTTGGCAATAAAAATTTCTTTGTCTCCCTTATTTAGTAGCACTTTCACATGAGAAAACTTAAAAAAAAAAAGAGCATGGGGAAAACCACTTTTACTGCAGATGTAGGTTTCTAGGATGATTTTTATTAAGGATTTTTCTGTTTAATGCTTGTACCGTACAATCTGATATTGAGATGTGTCATAATGGATTACATTTTAGCTTCTGTTTTCTGTATCTTAGTAGTGATTTTTTGTGCCACTTTTCTATCAAATAGTGTCATCTTGGTTAGCAGTCTTAAAAAATGTCAAGCAGTGTGTATGCATAAGTTCCTATATAAATGGTAGCTTGTGCATACAATAAATAAATAGCATAAGCTGTGATGTTTAAAACTTAGATTTTTGCAGGCTAGTGGCCTAAGGATTTACAATAATTTACATATGTGGTTTGCTAAGCCATAGCGCACAGTCCTACTCCATAGTCCTATTGAGGATAATAAAACACCACCAGGCAGGTGAATATGTACTTACAGTATTGAGGTCTGAAGGCAGATCATGAGAAGTGGTGTAGAGAGGGTGTGCAGGAAAAAAAATAATAAGAATTACAAACAAGTTGAGCAAACTCAATGGTTGGAAACGCCATTAATATCATTAGCTTCATATGGTGGTCTTCGTTAGTCCAGTTGTGTTCAAGAGTTGATAACAAACTTTATTGATAAGGCATTCAAAGGATGCTTGGAATTGTAGGTGAAGCGCTCGGCTTGTAAGTAACCAGACCACATATGCTTAATAGATCATCATCCCTTTCATTTTCGTGAGCAGTACAAGTTGAGATGCCATTATTAATGCCCCTTTTTATGTCATTATATGGCTCTCTTGAAACACTGGTAACTTTCCCTTTCACTTTCTCAGGATAGAAGCGGCCCCTCAGGGAAAAAAAAAACGTAATTCATGAAAGTAAGCAATTAGTGATAGTTATCAGCATTAAAATTATTGAGAAATCTGGACTTGTGTTTCATATTTAGAAAGATGTAACAAGACTATTTCCTGAGCTTCCCAGTCATGGAAATTAAAGAAGTCCACATACAATTTTTTAAAAATGGTGTAATATTAGACAGTGTTCCATTGAAATAAACATTAAATCTCCATTAAAAACACAGCTTTAAATTAATTAACTGATGCATCTGAGAAGATACAGTTTACATTACAGATTATTGTAAACTACATAAATGTATTTTGTCTCTAATAGTTCTGAATAGTTTAATTAGTAATTACTAAATATAGTTGTTATAACTTACAATAAGATCGGTGTATTACTAGCAGAATATGTTTTGTCAGTGAATGACTGTACACTTACGTATATGAAAAGTATATAAAAATAACAAAGATTCAATAAAAATCTGTTAGGTTTGGGAACAGGTACCGATTTTGAATATGTGATTTGGGGAACAAATTTGGGCTCGGAAAAACATTTCGGTAAGCAGCAAAATGCTACATGCAGTTACAGTTTACATAAACTAATGTAGTATCTAAGTAATTAATCTGCTGTGTTATTAGCGGTGGTAGCTGAAAGGATTCAAACATGTAACTTGCCTGACTGCTAACATGCTAAGTTGTTAGGAGAATAAATTGGAATTCATGTCTGCAACTAATTGCAAAATCAAAATTACACAGCAAAAATATGCCTTGATCCTAGAGCTGGGATTAAGCACCATTACTGTTTTGGTTGTATTGCACTGGCATTAATAATGTAGTTAATAGTCCTATTGATTTAGGGCAGAGAACATAAATGAGGGAGGCTATGTATGAGCATGCTTGTTTTAAGGAAGCAGGCTGAGATTTTCAAAAGTGCTCCTTAGTGATTTATTTGTGCTGCCTCTGCAATGAGTGTGTGAGCAGCCAAGTGTGAGCACATACTCCTTTTAAAATAATGAAGTCTTTTAACATTACCAAAACTTCAAAATTAAAAGCTAGGTTTGTAGGGTGATAACCTTCCCCCCCCCCCCGCCCCCGAAGATTTTTCTGTTGAAAGAAAAGAGAAAATGTACCTCTTCTGTTGAAGGTGCATAGTAATGTTCTATTCCCTATGTACATTGTGAAAGATCCCAGTAGCATAAAAGGATTTGCTCTGTCTTCTACAAATGAATTTTAAAAACCCTAGAAAACCTTCACAGTAACTTATCTGCTAATTTCACAACATCATTTAAAAGGGCTCTAAAAGCCTTGCAGTCAGAATAAGTTAAATTGACATAATTAACTCCTGAAAGCTTCTATATCGTGAAGGATATAGGCCTATTCATGTAAGGTTCGTACTCCACTATATAATCTTCTCATTCTTGGTTATATACTACTGAGCATTTCTTTTTGTATTACTGGCACCTGAATTTTTATTAACTTTTCTACTCTTTTATAGCCTTTATGGTCAAATTGTTGTCATCTGACTTCCTGTCATTGTCCACAACCCTGTATCATCAACCTTTCCATGAAACACCGAGGGATGCAATGGGAGAAGACTAAGAAGGATATATATTTTTTTAATATTATAAACACAAAGTATGGTTTTTTTATGGTTTCTAGTTAAGTTCCTTTTTCCACAGTAGGAAGGCAGAGGGGGAATAATTAGGGAAATGGTGTATTTGCAAAAGCTTGGGGGGGAGGGGAGGGTTGTGTGAACAGATGTGTGTGGGTGGATGAGAGTGTAAAAGAGACAGTAAAAGTGTATGGGTGCATGCAACTGGTGACAGAACATATAGTGCCTATTTGTATATGAGTATTTGCATGCATGAGACAGTCTTTGCCCGTGAAAATGAGCTGTGCATTTACAAGAGTCATCAAAAGGCCTTCCTTCATTCCAAATACCTCACCAAATGGTATCAGCTACAGTTTTGCTTCATTACTGTTCCAGTCTCTTTATCATACTTTTTCATGTAGTTTTCCATATTCAGGTAAGCATATATTGCTTTAAATGCTCCTAGCATAGCATCATTTATTCACAGAAACTAGTCCTCCATAATTTTTACATATTTTGTAGTCACTGTAGGTGAGTTCATGTAAATTAAAGTGAGGTCAGATGTTTTCTTTCGTCTGCTTCTTGTATCTGTTTACTTTTGGCACATGCTTAAGCCTTATATCATCTCAGTCCTCACTAGAGGAGTGTGTTGAGCATCCCCAGTGCACCGACTGCACCAGTTTTCCTCTTGCTGTGCCGTAAGGGTTCAGCCTACCTGGAATGCGACATTTCTTTTCTGAGTGGGAGCCATAACCTGGAGAAAAGTAAAGCCAGTGCAAGGACTGTACAGTTCTTGTCACAAAGCTTCACATGCAGAAATCTTGAGAAATGACTTCCAGCTCCAGTTTGGCGATAAGTGACTGTTGTTGGGTTTACGTAGTTTGATTCTAACTACGCAGACTTAACTCTAAAATAGTGTTTTAAAACTTCAGACTTACAAAAGATGGCATCTAAAGATTCTGGGAGAGTTTTATCAGAACATTTGAAAGATGAAGGAAAGTGTGGGATGTTAGGCAATAAACACAAGTGCTGAACTCGTAACTTAAAGCTACTGAACTACCATTTTGTAAAACTTGACTTGAGCTTAACTTGCAGGGACTTCTGTAACATTGCACCTCGCAATATATTCTATGTTTGATTGCAGTTGTAAACTCCTCTTTATGTGTACAGCTCAGTAAATAACACTGTTAAAAAGAACTAGAGACATTTCAAATTTTAAGTAAAAGAGATGAGATTGATTTTCAGTTTCTGTTTCTTGGTGGGTTTCCTTTTTTGGCCTCAGTGTTACATTACGGCTGGTTTATACTGTGAAGCTGAAAACTCCCAAATCACTGAATTTTTAAAAAATGCAATTCAGACTTAATTTTTGCAGTATTTGGGGGTGATTTAAAGTTGACAGCTTCATGCATATAAGTTCAACTTACTAACACCATCCTGAATTCAGGTGTGAATTTTACCTTTAGTATGTTTATTGTTTTGTGAACTGTGCCTGAAGACTGTGGGGATAGTCTTGGGGTGGAAGGGATGGAGCAGTAAGGGCATAGCAGCCTCCATTTTAGCACCACTTGTGCTTTGCTTTCAGTTTCATATTGTGGGGGAACAGCTGTCCTGTTCCACCACCCTGCATGTAGCTCTGTTGTGTATCCATTTGTCTGTCTCTGTCCAAGGAATTATCCAAATCCCAGGTAATCTGATGCAATACTCCAAGTACAGATGCTATTATTTGAGCAATAAGAGGAAGAACCTTGTCTGGAAAAAATAGGCGTTCTTGATCTTTCCCATTCCTCTGACACAGCAGTGGCAACATCAGACTGAAAGACTAGATTCTAAATGGTATTGGATGCTATCAGTATTTTCTTCAAAATAAAATGAAAAATAAAAATGAAAGGAAACTCCACTGTAAACAGAGTCAATACAAACTAATCATTAATTTTTCCTGAAAGACTTTGTGAACAAATTATTTGTCTATCACTTGCTACATAAGACTGTAAACTCTTTTACAGTTGAGTTTGAATATCCCTAACCAAGACAAAAGCAGGGTGAGAATGTCAGGATCTTGAAAGGACTGTGGGGGGAAAAAAGGATCTTACAAACGTTATGAGATAAGGGATCTGTTAATGAGACTACTCCGCCTTGCACTCTTGTATTGACTCACACATAAGTCTTTCCCCACTGAATGCTACCATTAATGCTGGGTATATTCTTTTGACTTCGAAGTCTACACTTTTAATTAGCGTATATATTTGTTATTGTCATTATTAACTGTCGTCCTTTCTGCTGTATGCATGTTCATACATCCTAATGATGCTCTAATGGGAAAAAAATACTGCTCCCAGAACATCAACAAGAATGATGTAAATAATAGAAGATGCTAGCTGTTCCTGAAACAACCAGTTCCCAAACAATTCTACAGCATAAATAGATGCCTGGTCTCTCTTTGCCTAAGATAACCCTTTGAGATACAGAAGCTGTGCTGGGCCTGGCCATGCCTTTGTGAAGGAACTTGCTTTCTTTTCCTTTGAAGAGAAACTTTCCTGTGGGGTTAGGCCAGATCAGAAGCCAGATTATGTGTTTTGGAGAACACAATTACATCATTAGGTTAAAAACAAAGTAAGGACTTGATAGAGCCGACTTAATGGAGGGTGTTTGCATCAGATTCATCATTCGCTATCAGGTAATTGTGAAATTGCTTTAAGCCATAACAACAACACTCACCCCCTCCCTCATCCTCCAGTTCAGTTCCTCTCCTTTAAAGTCTCTGGGGTCGTGACCCACCTGGAGGCCAAATATGTGGTATCTGGTGTACTGAATGATCTGATTATATTTTTACTAGCAGAGCCTTCAACTCAATGTGCAGTTCTAGCTCCCAAGAGCTATTGGGTAACAATCCACTTTCCAGAGGTTACTTTTTTTTTGGTATGTGAAGGACCATAGTCACCTATTTTTCTAACTAAAAGTGGGTAGTGTTTACTGTACTTACACACTGCAAGTCTGCTGGACCTGGGCTCTGGTTCTTCTTGAACATCCAGTGTTATGTTTCTGCACAGATCTTTTGAAACCTGGATGACCATATGGAGCAAGACTATTTGCTTGAATTGACAAGACTTTCTTGTAAGTTCAGCTTATGGGGTTGAAAGAGTGATGCGGTGCTAAAATCAGTCATCTTGGAAATACTGCGTTTATTACTTCCATTTCTGTCTGCTTTGATGGAAGCTCCCAGTAATTGTAGTTTTGCTTTTTATAATGAATGCCTATATTTTTTATTAAAACTTATAGCATTAATACTTCTTCACTTGTGATCAGGTTAGTGGAATTTCATGATTGCCTTGTTCATGTGTCTTTGTAAGGACCCAGACTGAGATGTGAGGGCTGCCTTCCAGCTCTGTTGTAAGGCAGCTCTCAAACTCCAGCACATCTCGCAGTTAATCCTCTAGTTCAGTGGTGGGCCCCTGCAAAGAAGATTTGGAGTAGGCTTAGGAAATCTACTTTGAAGAAGCATAGCAGCAGTGGAGATGTGTTGGGTATTAATCATGATGCCTTAGTATCTGGATCTTTGCAGAGAAGTACCCTGAAAGCGATAGAGCCTGGAGGTGCAGGTGATCTGAATGTTAGGAAATTCTCCTCTTATTTCATGTTTTGCTGCAGATTTCATTTTGAAATTATTCAATTTTAATTGTGTCTTCTAGCCTCTCTATAGTAATTTTTAAGGACATGAAGTAAAAATTGTTTGAGTAGTCTGAGTGGCAAAGTTGGTAAGGTAAAGAGGGGAAGCCTGGAGAGTGGCTGTTGTCAAACTGAACCTTCTTCCTTGGCAGGGCTGGGCGGGAGGAAGGAGAATGTATAGCAGCAAATCTTACTATACATATGTACTCTGCATAATGCACATATTAATATCCTGCAGAGTCCAATCCAAAACAGAGCTCAAAAGGTTGCTAAGAGAAGTAGGCAACTTACGAATTACACTCGTATCCAGTGGTGCAGGTAAAAGGAAAGGTGAGGGTTGGAATACTGTATTACAGATGTGGAAATTGCTCATTGCTGGGAACCTAACCAGCTCTGTGCTGAGCTAGCTGCAGTTAGTGCACATATAGATACGGAAAGAATTCTTTATCCCTAAATCAAACCTCCTGCCCATTAGAAACCTCTCAGTGCACCCAAGTAGGCTCCGGTGTAGTTCAGTGCAGTATTGCTGGATATAGGACAGTGGGTGTGAAGGTGAGCACTGATGTATCGATGTTGACAGGAGAAAAACAGGCGTGTGAGATCGGGGAGGAGCTCCTCAGTCAAGTCCAGCTCCGTTTTCTCTCAGACTCTGTGTCAGATAGTCTCAACTGTACTCAACCTGGGACTGTCTTTCCCACATCTCCCCAAGCTCACTGACACTACATCAGATGTGCAGAATTTTAGGGAAAACTTGTCTTAATTTCACTCTAGAAAGCAACAGGGTTTTTTTTAGTTTGTTTATTTTTACCAAATGGCCTTGTATAGGACTGTAGGATAGACATATTATTTGGATAACTTTTTTTAACAATGAGCATTAATTTAGTTACATTAAATCATTGGTTTTGGTCACATTTAAATGCAGATTGTCAGGTACATGTCTTAATAACAGAAACTGGTTTTTTCCTCTTTTTTCCTTCCCTTCAAATTCCACCAATTCATTTTTCCTCCAGACTCTTTGCTGCCTCCTCAACCCCCCTCCGCAAACATGAGCACATTTAGAGCACGTTATGCTCCTGCTGCCTCCTCTGCCACTGCTGCGGTGCGCTCACTGTGAGCTGCCTCCCGTTTACACTGGGAGGAGGAAAATGAAGCACTTCCTAATTGCGCTAGGCATTTAGGGGTAGAATCAAAAGCAGAAACACTAAGGCATTAATACCTTGAATTGGTGCTCCTGGCTTTTGTGCAGGCTGGATCAGGATGGCACAACCTGAACCAACCAGCAGCTCACTGTCGAAGGGTCTCACCAGCTCCTCTCCCCTGCAGAGGGAGAGCCTCTTGCTCCTCCCGCCCCTGCTCTCCCCCCCTCCAGCTCCCTTGAACTCCAAATGAGGCCCAGCTGCCCTAATGCCCTCGGGCGGTGTTAGGAAATCAGCTGCCCAGTGCTGGCTCCCTGGTGCTGGTCTCTGGGGCTCCCAGCTTCCCCCGCCGCAGCCCAGCAGGACCCCTGGCCACTCTGCCCTCTGATACCTCTGCCTGCCCCGTCTTGCACAAGCGCATCCCCGACAAGCCTTCGTCCTGCTCCGCTTCCATGCTGCAGAGACCAGTGCTCGCACAAGTTGCGGTTCCTAAGCTTTCCTTTACTCGGTGTTTTCAATTACAATCTTGTTTTCTCTTGGCAAGGTAGAAATGTCCTCCGGTAATATTAACCAACTTTCTCAGGTAAATCTGTGACAGTCGCCATCCACAGGCAGTCTCTTTGTATAGATGCCAGGGAGGCAAATTAAACAGCCTTGGCTCACCAGCATTTTTGCTGTGTGCATACTCTATTTTATCAGTAGTTTCCCATCAAAATGAAAGTAGTTGGCATAGATTGTATACAACATATAGATTGTAGAAAACTTGGAGGATGAGCAGACTTCAGGCAGATGATGTGCTGTGGGAATTGCAAATCTTCTGATTCTTAAAAATTGATTTATTTTTATTATGGTATTTTAGCTGAAGTCTCTTCATTTGAATACATTCCTGAAATCCTACCTTAAGCACATCGTACCTGACATAAAATTCCATAGCACAGAAATGAAATGTTATGGTATGCAATTTAATTATATGTTTGTCATGATTTCACTGACATTTATGGAACTATCATCACTGATTTCAGTAAAACCAGGATTTCAGTCACTTAGCTGTTTTTCATCAATTCTTTGTTCAAAGGCTCCTGACAGGATTTAGTGTACTGCAACCTTAATCCTGCTTCAGCGTAACTTTTTCCCTAACTCACTTTGTAGTTGTGTGTTTGTACACACTCCCTGCCATTTCCAAATTTAATGAAAACTTACAGAATGAAAAAGAGAATATACTTGTCTTAAATATTTTATTGCTGAAATACCTGAATGCATCATGTTAAGAGATTATGTTTATATTGACTCTGGTTGTGGTAGGGAAATGCTGTTGCCCCAAAATTTGTTAAAAGCAGGTCTAAGTCAGAGATGTGGAATTATTTTCCTGAAGTTGTATAAAGTCTCTGACTGAACAGGGAACTGAGCCTCTCTCCCAGGTTGGAGGTGAGTAATTAGGTAAGCTTCATGCCTATGTATTCCAGTAGTATAGTAATATTTAGCTCTTAGATATTTGTCTATACCAGCAGATCTCAAATGCTGCTGTAAGTGGCTGTCATCATTGTTGTCCTTCTACAGGTGGCCCTGAGGACCTTGAGCAACCCAGTGATAAAGCAGGAGTGGAACTGTAGGTTTTCTAAATGCCAACTTATCTTCTTGGCCAAGGTCTCTTCCTGGTCATAGGGCTAGGTGACATCTAGTGAAGGGAAGTACAAAGATAATGTTATAAGCTTTTGTACTTTTCTATCTATTGATGTAACTGGGGAAAAGTTATCTCTGTTGAAATAAAACTCTCCGAAAATGCAGTCTTGTATTCAGAATATTGGAAATTGTTAGATTGCTGCTTCTTTGGAGCAAATGTCATATGGTATAATGATCCAGCAAAGTGGAAAATTTCATGTTTCAGTAAGTCTCCCTTAGCTCATTGTAAAACCGTCCATGGCCATCCTGCTACTAAATGTTTACATTTGAGAGTCTGTATCCTAATGCTGGGGGCACAAATATAACGGTCTATGGGCTGTATAATATCACCCAAGGAGAAGTAATGATCTACAGGTTTGTACTTGAATATTTCCTGAAGTTCATAAATTCGTCATTGATATAAACATAAATATTAATTGTCAAAGCAGATATTTAAATGATTGTTATCACTAGTATAAAGCATAATTTAAAATAAAAACATTTCACAGCATTTGCTGTGTATGGTTTGGATGTTATTTATTTCTCTCTTTTTTTACTCACATCTTTTGTTGTAAGAGTATGATTAGATCATTTGAATTATATGGATCAGACTACGTGTAAATCATAGTGTTACATTGAAGACAAGAGGTGAAGACCTTGAAAAGACAGAGAACTGACCTTCTGCGTAATTTCAGTTAATATTACCAAGAGCAAAAATTCAAGTTATTGGATGTCTCTCTGTATTGTTTCTCTGCAGATGATGGCATACTGACAAGTAAAATCATGTAAACACACAGTTAGACAACTAGTGATGAAGCCAAACTTGATGTTTTTAATTTTCTGTGTTACGCACCCTTCTGTAGCCTACTCTGAAAATCCTAAAAAAGACAGTAATAATGATTTTATCTACCCTCCATTAAATTCTACACCAGGCAGGTGCTTGAGGCTGTTGAGAGGCCATGTATGCAGAAGACACAAAGCAGTGTGTTGGAAATGTGCTAAAAGCTGTTATTGAAACAAGAGGATACAGTCTACCAGATTGAGAGACAAATGTGAACATGTAGTACTAGTTAGAGGTGTTATTTTCATAGGATACTTTCTTACTAACTTTATATCACTGTCATGATGGACGTTACTAAGACCTCACTCTTCATTTGTAAATGGTCTGCGTATGCATTTTCCCCCCCCTTATCAGCTGTTTTCTTTGTGTTTTTAGATCATGGGGAATTCATATGCAGGGCAACTAAAATCTGCCCGTTTTGAAGAAGCTCTTCATAACTCTATAGAAGCTTCTCTGAGATGTAGCAGCGTTGTCCCACGGCCAATCTTCTCACAGCTGTACCTGGATCCTGACCAGCCTCCTTTCTTGCCGGAAGGTAACCATGAAAGTATGGCACATTTCAATTGTTTTTCTGTGTGAGAAAAGAGTGGGATGCGTTTCATTAAAAAAACCAAAAACTGCACAGCAGTTCATTGTGTGACACAAGATCTGAATCTTAGGCCTCATTAAGGAGAAAGAATGGCATGCTGGTTATTTTAAAAGGAGATAGATGCAAGTAGTGTTGAAAAGTTTATTTTATTTTTTATTCTTCTCAGATGTGAAGCCAAAGGTAGAAGAGTTGGATAAAGAGTTAGTACATCGCTATTCACAAAATGGAAACCTGGACTTTTCTACCAGCCAAACTGTTAATGAAATGGAAGATGAAGAGGAAGATGAAGACATGTCAGATTCAAGTAGTCCACCAATCCCATATTCACAAAAACCTGCCCCAGAAGGATCTTGCACTACTGATGGTTTGTGCCCCTTTTTTTACCGTGTGATCTTTACAACTAATTCTCAGTATAATGTGCACTCTCTGCAGTTAGAAACTCTTGAGCTAGGAAGTCTGGAAATACAGTTTATAGTCAAAGCCTTAAATCTGAGAAAATATGGATTAAGAGGACTTGTTTCAGGACATGAAATGTAATGTATTATTTGAAAGCAGTGTCTAAGACTAGCTGTGGCACTTTGTTAGTTTCTGAAAGCCCCTTATTTTCTGTGTTTATCATTGGTTTACTGTCCTCAAAGAAGTTACGTAAGTGGGATCAGTACGGCTGGTTCTCAGTCTATCCCTAAGTTATTCTCAGAAACATTGGCAAAGCTGGATTTGGTTGTTTCCATGGGCAGAAGGAAGAGTTTGGAGAGAGAAAATGAAGAAGAGACTTGGTGTTCCTTCTGCTGCCGGAGGAATAAGAGGGATGGTAGTGGAAGCTTGTCCGTTTTGTCTTCCCCACCTGCCTGCTGGCCATTGCTTGCTTACCCTGAGCTGTCCTGATTGTTGTTCAAGATGAGCAAAATTGTTGACAGTACTATTTTTGTTTGGTTTTAAATGTGTTAAAGAAAGGGTCAGATCATATGCATATACCTATTTGGACCAAGTAAAATTGATGTAATTGGTTCATCTTATCCCATAATTGTTCTATTCTGAAGATTCAACTTCCTTGAAGGAAGATCTATTCATATTTATTAGATGTGCTTCTCTTAAAAACATCCCCCTGCCCCCCTCAAACACTTGAAAACGAACAACCTTTCCCACCAGGTCCAAAGGCCCTGCTTGACATTTTATTCAGTATCTTCCTGAATTATGGCCTTCCTTGTGCAGAGTTCATAAAAAGTTGTAATTTGTAGAATTTTGTACCTTACTGTAGTGTATGGTTATATGCAGTGATAGAAGCACTAATCACTGGTAATTCTTTGACATTTTTGGGGGTAGTTAGTGGCAAATGTTGACATTTTTGCCTTTACCCCTTCCAAATGCAGCTTACATGAGCATGTTTACCCTCCGTAACCATGTACCACCAGTTCCCTGTAACACAAAGAATAGAAAGGCTGGCTACTATGGGGAATATTGTTGGGAGAATTTGTTATTCACACAGAAGTGTGTTTGCTGTCCTTTGGAGGCTTGTAAATTGGTAGGAGGAGAGAAGGAGAAAGTATAAAATGATGTATTCCTAGGAAGGTATTCTCAATTGAGGACCCGTATCAATAAAGGCTGCAAAATCTCCTGTGGAGAGCAGGAGCAGTTCTGATCACTTCTGTTAAAGAAATGTAAAATAAACTGGGCAGGATGCAGAGGAGAACCAACAGGATGGTAAGAGGAAGGAGTTCTATCTAACGAGGCTCTTTGCCTACCAGGACAAAAGCTGAGATGGCATATGCTTACACCTTCTAAATAGATCAAGGATAAAACGCTAAGGAGGGAGAAGAGCCGGTCCCTAGTTGCACTTGCATGTCCAGACAAAAATGTTAGTTGTGAGCTTCCAGATAAATGTCTATGTCTTTATTTGAGAGGTGACTTTCCATCCATGTGCAAACTGTTCCATGTTCACCAGTGCCTTTGCCACCTCTGCTCAGGATTGCTTCATAAGGGTGCCCTTCCCAACGTGGCACTGCAAGGAGGTGCTCAGCTCTCAAGCACTCTCTGCAATGCAGACCTCTGTGCTGTGGCTGCATATCGTATGTCACAAGGTTATGCCTAGTTATGCTATAGTTACATAAGGTATGTAACTATATGCTCATGTATATATGTAATATGCTTTTTAGTATGTCCGGGAGAAAGGTGACCTTCCAGGGGCAGTTCTGTGTTCTTGATTTTTATCTATAAGTCTTTTATGATCAAAGCACCCTAGAAGAAAGTTTCCTATGTTACCTCTGTAGAATCTTGGGATTGTTCATTACTCTTTGTCAAGTTTACCATTCTGAATTTACAAAATCTGTCTCGCTCTCAATGTTGTTCTCAAGGAGCTGATTTAAGAGAGCAGTGTTTTTGTATCTGGAAAAGGAAAGGAAAATGCATTTTTTAAGATACTGCTAATGGTCTGTTAGGACAGTTTTACATAAGTGTTTAGAACACCCAGGTTCCCAAACATTTGCGCTGCAGACCGTATCTCAGCAAGGTATTAATCTGATAGCTCGTCTTTCATCTCATGAATATGCCCTTCCAGAGATGTAAGACAGGATCGCTGCCGTTGTTTACATCCCTTATCTTAGTTATTTAATTACAAAGATAAATAACATTAGGAAAATGTTAAAGAATACTGATAGACTAATTGTAGTCACTGTGTTTGGATGCTTTAAACTAAGCATGTATTTAATTGCTTATCCAAGAGCAAAATATTGGTACTAGAACCTGCAGTTCATAGCTCCGCTTGCTGTAAAACCTGTCTCCCACCTTTTAGCACGGATGGGGTGAAACCTTTTTCACTTTTAAGGTATTTGTGCTGTTTGCTTTTCCTGAATTCAGGATGTATGCCATAACCATTGTATTATTTTCTGTGAAGACTTGTTCTTTTATTCAGATGGCTGAGTTGTCAGTCAGATGGGTGCAGAATGTAGATCTTAATGCCTTTATTCATTGGTTAAAAAAATAAGTGCCTCACAAGTGACAGTTTGTTGGAGGTTCCTTCTCAGCTGGCCATAATATTAGATCCCTTCACTGTCCTCTTAGCCCATTGGAAAGAGCAACTACATTTGCCATTGATCCTTAGTATTAGTCATAAAAGGGATTCACTTATTTTCAGGGGCTCTTTTTTTTCTTCCTAACACAAACTTTTGTAACTGACTTACACCTTCCATGAAAATAAGGTTTCAAGAAAAATACTTCCTAATTTTCATACAGGTACCTCAAATATGCAACAAAATAATACAAGAAGCTGTTCTGAACTACTTGTTTGCTGTAGCTTTAAAAGAGGCTATTTCTAATTTGTGGAATAGCATTTTATGCAAGCTGTGGGAAACACAATAGTAGCACCTTTCTTTTGTTAGTAAATCCTCAATTTACCTGATGCTTAAAGAAGGACCAAGGTAGTTTCAGAAGCAATTAGGTAAGCAGGTACTTAACACCTGATCAGTTACTGTGAAGTTACAATAGCAAGTGACAGTGACCGGTAATTCATATGTAATTCTTGGAAGCTAATTCCTTATGCAAATACCCCATTTATTGCAGTACAACAAGGGGCTGGTACGCCACATTGAAACTACTTCTTGTTACTGGCGGGGAAAGGGAAAATATATACTAATTTCATTTTGAAGAAGATTCCAGCACTTTGAGGTGTTGACAGTTGTGGGGATACATTTTCGTTTTCAGGAAGATGGGACTGGATTAATTTAAATGAAGTGATGTTGGAGAATGCAAATGTGCTTCTCAGAAGCAAAAACTAATTAATTTTCTTTCAAAGAAATGCAGATAATGTCTGTAAAAGCTGTTCATTATTCTTTTTTGTGACTGCTCTTGGTATTTGCAAGTCTCTAATCAGAATATAAATGCCTGTTCTTTATTTAAAACAAAGCTGAGATCCTGTGGGAAGATGATTTTTTTAATGGAACAGCTTAGCTGTGTGCTTTTACTTTTTATAATTACACATTGATAAACAATTTCATAAAGAGAAGCTGGTTTGTTTTAGTGGCTCATGGGTTTTCTCCTCTTCATACTTAGATGTCTATAAAAGGTACACAGGTAAATGTGACACTAAAGTGCCATTTTTTCTTCTTAAGAGTCATATGTGTTAGTGCTGCTTGACATAGAAATTTAAGTACAAGCTCAATTATAAATGAATAGCTATGAAATGTAAATGGATTTTGCACGTTCTAAATCTTAAACACAGGCAGCACAAGTTCTGCTTGTACAGAGACATCATGTCTTGTCTTTCCTAATGTGGAAATGATTATCTCTAACAGATAATTAAATATCAATGCAAAATCATGCAAAACAGAAAAGAAAATAAGGTTGGGGTCTCTGTGTTGCTGGCTAGCTAGAAAAAGACAATGTAGCAGACAAAGGGGTTAATCCCTCCTTCCTCTCCCCACACTCAGTTACTTGCTACCAAATCAATGTTTCTTGGGTGGATTTTCTCATTCAGTTTAAAAAAGTAGCAGGAACTTAAAACTAGAAGAGTGATTTGCAGCCCCAAAAGCCAAGGGAAAGAAGGGTAGTGAAGGTCTCTTGAGTATGCCGTCTGCATGTCTTTGAAGGAAAATTCAAGATTTTTACTGCACAGAAGCAGATCTGCATTCTCTCCATATCTCCTGGTGGAAGTGAGCCCCAGCTGTACCTGGCCAAGCTCCACAGCCCTCCCTGGCTCTCCTGTTGCAGCTGTTGACTAAACAAGAGAAGAGCCCCCGGAGGCTCTGAGGGCCTGTCTGTGCTGCCCCCTCTTGCTGCTTGCCTATCGGGATCCCTTTCCCCTCAGCAGAAGGGGAGCCAGAGGAAACCTTCTAGTATCAGCCCTGTTACTTGTCTCGCTCCTTCAGAAAACAAGGTTTCGGCAGTTGCCTGTGAGCTCTGCTGCCTATCTGTCAGGAAGCTGGTAGCTGCTTTCTGCCGCTTCTGGCAGAGAGGTAGACATCCTAAAGGTACTGAATTTCAGCAAGGTTTGTGAAGTTCAGGAGCTGGTTGGATGACATCGGTGTCCCCAAACTATGTCCCCTGGGGCAGAAAAGTAATTATAGCTCTCCTCTTACACAACCTGAACATTAGAGAGGCATGTGCTGGCCAGCCAGTCTACACATACATGCCTCTGATCCAGAGATGTCGCCAACCAAAACAGAGGAGGATGCCAATGGAGATTGTGCAAGGAGGAAGAAGGGGAACATGGAAAGGATCTGAGAGCACTTTGGGTGGAGTAAGAGATGATACAGAGGGTAAATCTTAGGTATTGTTTGCAGATTAGGTAGGATGCAGCGTTTCTACAGTACAGTTCTACATATCCTAAATGGTGGGAAATATTAAATATACGCAGATAAACAGTATCTCAGGTAAGAGGCTGCTGTGATAGCCGACTGAGATACAGCAGTTTGTTTCAGCGGGTACTGCTAAGATGTTACTGAGTAATGTTTATAAACCTGTTAAGATGTTGTGATGGGTTTCTTAGGGTTTTCCTGCACCTTCTCCCCTGGGGACTCATGCAGAATGGTGATGTGCAGCTGCTCAAAGTGTGGCTGAAGTTGTTTTGCTCCTAGCCTGGATAATAGCCGAGTCTTTGCTTTCGTCTCAGATGTTGTGGGGAGCTGGAGCATTGCTTCACCTCACTGGGACATCAAAACCCTCAAGCATCCAAAAAGGCTCGAAGTTTCTCGTATGATAGTCAGCCCACTCAATGTTGTGTGCTCTTTCTGAAAGCAAGTCTATATTGAAACATAACTGTTAACAATGTTGACAACCAAAATCCTGCTTTCTTTGGTGTCCTAGTATTGCTATTGCTAACAATTCATTCAAAAGCCTCTTAATGGTCACCATTTGTGCTTCTGGGCATTTCCTGAAAATTTTTGGGTAGAGACAAGGCTAAAGAGTAATTGTGTAAAAGCACAGGTTTAAATCTCTCTTGAAATCTTACTGCACTTGCTGTTTCATAACGCTTATCTACAGATTTCCTGTTTGCCCACATTGTCAGCAGTGGGTAATTTTTCTATTTTAAATCTAGATGTAGAGTGGTATTTTCTAAGCATGTCAGCTACTCAGATTTCACTGAATGCCTAAATATTTAAGGCCAGTTTTGAAAATTCTGAACATAATACCCAAATGGCATAGACATTTGAATAAGCAAACTCTGTTTTGAATGTAAGGGAGTTTTGTTCCTAGATTTATCTGCAACTGTTTCTTTCTAAATTACATTGAAAAGTCTAGATAATACTTAGCCTGGTATCTAGCCTTCTATTTGATTAGGATCAATATGTTTCTAGGGAATACACCTCAAAAAGAGTTTAACATGCTAAAATCAAATTGCATCTAATCAGAAAAGAATAAATTTTGTTTTAAATATGCGGTTTCAATGCTTTTCCCCTAAAACATATGTAACTTCTTATTGGTAAGTTACTGTTATAATCCATTGATTTGTAAATAAAAACTTTAGGCACTTCATTTTAATTCATTGGCTGGAAAAAGGCATGTGTGAGGGTCGAATCCAAGCTAGCTTTCAGCTTGAATGAGCTGCTGCTGGAATTGAGCTGATTGAATAACTGAAGAAACTATTCAGCCAAAAACTGGTTCAGCAGATTGTGGGTGTAGGCACAAGACTGAACCTGTATCGGACCCTGTTTTCAGCAAGCTGCTGCTTGCCAGGAAGTTCATGCTAGCTGATTCTGTGCATTCCACTTTGCACATGGTCTTTGCCTGGTACAGCTTTGAGATAAAAACAAAAACCATTAACTTTCACCATTTTTGCTGAAGTTTTAAACTATGGGTTTTAGCACAGTAGGTAGGAGTGGAGACACACATATTAATAATGGTTGCGGTGGCTCTTGGTTAAGCTGTGATCACATTGTGTTTCCAGATGCTTAGTGTCTTTCTCCAGTGGTTTGATTTTTTCCTTACAATTTCTGTAACAACTATGAACTACTTGAATAATATTTTAAATTAAGTGTAAGTAATATACATTAGTAGCTGAAATCTCAATAGATATTACAGTAATTTCAAATTTAGTTTGATATGTTCATTTTTAACAATAATGTTGATTATTGTGATTATGATTTTATTTTGAAATATTGATTCATGCAGATGCATGCATGTGTTGTCTACGTTACGATATTTCTGTGGTTGTAGCAAAAGAGAGGTGATCAATGGATAAATGTATGATGTCTTTGGATATCTTTAATGGGGGGGTTCCGCCAGCTGCTTCTGGGAGATGTGTGAGGCCAGATTGTAGCACTGATCTTGCAGCTGGAGAAGTGAGAATTGGAGGGAAACACAACATAGGAGTCTGGTTTTTCATAAAACTTGGTAGTGCTTTCATTGACTTCTGCCTAAGGGAAATCAGAAAGCCCGGTGTGATCCTTTCCTGTGGAGGAAGCCACACGACTGTTGCTTTCTCTCACACCTGTCGTTTCCTCGCTTGAAAGTAGAAATTACTCAATAAAAATAATGTGATGGAGCTGTACAAAAAAAAGTGACAAGTGATTTTGATCCCTGTAAGTCCAGTATTGAAGCTAATGGAAGAGTCTTTGAATGCTGTTGTTAATTTACTTAGTCAAAAGAATCTAACTTTGAAGTTGGCTTTGGCTTGAGCAAAAGATTGGACCGGCTGGACCTCCAGAGGTCCCGTAAGTGCTCTAAGCTGTCCCATCCAACCTTTCGAAAATCCCCACGGTGGCTGCCAAGCTCACCCTGAGTCCTGAGCTCCCAGGGATGCCGTTGTGGTGCCTGGCCACAGCTCTGGGCTGCCCTGCCATGCTTTTTTGTGTGTCCCAGCCTGCCACCTGCTCACTGCAAGGTGTGGAACAGCAGAAGCTCGCTCCAGTCCCCAGTTTTGCCCACTTCTGCCGCTGGCTTTAGCGCTACGTTGACCAGTAGCACAAGAACCAACGTTATGTTCTTGTTTTGTGTGCATATGTGTATTTGGGTGGGGAAAAAAAAATAATTGGAGACTTGAAGTCATGCAGTCCATTGAGACTTCAAGAGACTCAATTGGAGACTTACAGAAAACATGGTGTTCATCTCTAAAACCAGTAAATTAATCTTTTACTTGCTGGAATTCCTAAAATGTATAGATAAGTTAAAAATTAGATTTTAAAATATTTTTCCTTTAGTAGTCAGTACTAGACTTCAGTCATCAATTTTTATCATTCCTTTGTATTCCTTAGTGATGTTTATGTACCAATGCCAGCAACAAAGACAAAATTGGTTCCCTTGAAAAGACTGTAAACTAAAATTTGGCAAAGAAAAAATATTCTTTGGCATGTTTTAAGAGCTGTTTTCTGTTATAAAATCACAAACTTTCCTTCTTATTTTGAATGTTTTTGAAAAACTGAGTTTCTGAGCCATTTGATGTCTCGTCTTTAGAGACTTATGTCTCTTCTCTGCCTGAATGTGTTCAGGATCTCTTTAAAATAATGTTTATCTATTGTCTCTGAAACTCTGAGCTAGTGCACCTGATGAGATGCTATCTCCATTTCCTCTATTTCCCTTGAAAAGGATATATTAAAACCCCTAATTACAGCATCAAGTTGTGAAGCCCCATTTGCTTTTGTAACTGATAAAAAGAAGAAAATTAAATGAAATCTTTTGAAGATTTATCATTTTTTTGGTTTGTTTTTTAGGTTTTTGTCAAGCAGGCAAGGATTTACGGTTAGTATCTCTGTGCATGGAGCAAATTGATATCCCAGCAGGCTTCCTGTTAGTAGGAGCCAAATCTCCCAACCTTCCTGAGCACATTCTAGTCTGCGCTGTTGACAAGCGGTTTTTGCCAGATGATCATGGAAAAAATGCACTTTTAGGTAAGAGATATTTTTTTTATCGTGTCATAATAATTCAGAGAAAAAGGTCAGTTCAAAATTATCTAAAGTCATTTCAGCTAATGACCTTCTATTAGAAATATGTTGAGGAGAGGCTTGTTTTTATTAAATCAAATCTGTAGCTGAACCTGTCTTAAAAGCCCATTTTAAAACAAGTCCCTGATTCCACAATTAACCACAATCGAAGCTCGGTGATTTCTGTGTGGGCAGAAGTTAATTGCAGCCCTGCTATTCTAAATGTGAACTATCCACATGCTCTTTATCTCTACTGATGCTTACAGCATTTTCATTTAAGAAGAAATATGCTCATGCAACTGTTGAAGATGAGCTCTCTATTTTTCTGTGGATTAAGGGACAAATTCTGCCCTTGGCTCCACCAGCAACATTGTTCTCAGTAGGAGCTCTGAGGGCAGTTTGCTTCTCAAAAGCTAATACATAGGGGAAAAAAACCCCAAACATTTACTTCATAATTGGTTACATTTATGGGCTTTAAAATTTTAATACAAGAATGTTTCTTCGTGATTGAAGACAGGAGTTATGTGCACCTAGATTTCCTGCCTGACTCACAACTGGTACACATTTTAACAGGCTAGTAAAAGTGTTTTGATGTATTTTGGCTCCTTTAGCCTGTTCTGAATTTACTCTCTCATTTCTCCCTCCAGTCATTGTGCTGCCTAGAATATATTAGAAAGACCTTTCAACAGGGAAGAAATTACAATAAAGCATAAATACCCTGATTTAACCACACTGCTCAAATTCTGGTCCAGACCAGCAATATTTTGCATAACTACTGAAAACACCTCGTTTTTGTACTTTTGTGCTTTAATGTTATTTCTCCCTTAAACCTACTTAATATCCTGCTACACACTGTAAACCTTTGGACCTAAGGCAGAAATCCCACTCGCCTGAGTTAGATAGGAGCTGTGGTGTGACGTGCCCTTGCTGGGTATGGTTGGGGATGTGGGATCATGGGGTACTGTGGTATATACTGCCATCCTCAGAGGAGCTGCTCTCCCACTGAGTAGGGGAAGTGTCAAGAGTTGATCAATAAGAACTATCTGATAGACAGACAGATGGTGTTTAGTCTGATTAAATGTGGTAGTACTAGTCTTTGTTGGTAAGCTTTCGTCCCCCCTCCACTAGCTTTGTATCCATCATCTCTGATATCATTTGATAATGAGCCTGGTGACTCACATCTCTGCTCTGACATTGCTGATGTTACATATTTAAATGCCTCTAGGCCTGTGTAACTGGTACCTATGAGCAAAGAATTGACTCGGTAGCTCTGGGAGACCCTGATGACTGTTTCTGACAACTATGGAGATGCACCAATAGTTCCAGTGAGTTGCAAGGGAGAAGGGAAGGACTGATTCAGTCCAAGGAGAAAACAGGATGAAGAAATCTACTTCTTGGCATCCTCAGCAACATAATGGTAAAAGATGATAATGAGGCACAGTAAGGCTAAAGACAATGGCCTAATTAATAAGAGTTTTATGGAAAATGCATTTTGTCAAAAAGACTGAATATCTTTTTCATAAAACTGCGAATATGGCTGACAGGTGGGTGTAGGAACCAGTGTTCTCCAAGGTGCTTGGCATTGTGGAAAATAATGATAGTAGTGAGGACGAAAAATTGGTTCTGTTACAGATCTTGAACTGATTAGTAAATGAAAAAAAAAAAAAGCATTTCTACTAGGTATTAATCTGCCCAGCACTATTATAAATCATTATTGATGTTCCAGAAAGAATATGAAATATTTCTTCATTAAGGGTTGAAAGTGATTCAGAGATGAGTGGAGTGGCAAGTAAGCCAGAGGAGTTTAATTGTTCAGCATTAGATAATAGAGGGCTTATTCAAACAACAAGGATTTTAAGGCAGGCCAATTTCAGAACATGCCCTGTGCTTTGTTCTAGGAGATGTTAGACCGGTGCCATCTATATGCCACATTCCCATTAACATAGTTATGAATGGCACTGGAAATCAAGGGTACTTATAATCCTCTGTCTGGACCCTGTCCTCCAGACCTCAACTCAAAATTTCACCCCCTTCTGTGAAACCATGTTGGAAATATTGCAGAAAAGCAGTCTTCTGCCTTTGTTCCTAAATCTGTTACTTTCATGAGAGGTTGTAGGTTTTTAAAAACATTCTGAAGCACTCCTAACTTTTGCCATGAAAATCTTGACATCGAATGATTGCTTTTAAGACTTTAATAAGCTGTAAGGTCCAGCTTACTTGGAAAGTGCTTTGTATAAGGAGTCTCAGAGAAAATTTATTAGATATTAAGGTTAATTTTAGTCACATGAAGTTGCAGTGGCTACTATGGATTAGCCACTGTTCTGAGAGATGCATGCAGCTTGGAACCCATGTTTTTTTAATGTAGAAAAAATTGAATTTTTTTTTTTCCTTTATGGAAATTTCCTAGCTTGGCATCATAGCTCTGCCCCTGCCAAGTAGTTATTCCTCTCTGCACTGTGTAGAGTGGAAAATTGATGGTAGGATTTTGGCATAAGTTAGTATGACCTAGAAAGACTGAAGAGTTTCAGAAAAGCTAAGACTAAAATCTGCCTGTGTTTGGCTGCTTTCTGACACACATGTGCTGTGCAGGGCATCTACAGAAGCTGTCTGGCTGGTGGCCTCCAGTCGCTCTGAACTGGATGTGCAGGTAGGTTAAAATAGCCTTATTCCTAGCAGATACTACCAGTCATTTAATCTGTATGTATATCTTCTGCTTCATTCTTCCAGGATTTTCTGGGAATTGTATAGGCTGTGGAGAAAGAGGATTTCGGTACTTCACAGAGTTTTCCAATCATATCAACCTGAAATTAACCACTCAGCCAAAGAAGCAGAAGCACTTAAAGTACTACCTAGTAAGAAGCTCCCAAGGTGTACTGTCAAAGGGACCCCTTATTTGCTGGAAAGGTAATAAAGGTGCCCATTCACTTAGGGGTTTTTTATTATATTAGTGTGATCTTGAATAAAAAATTGAAAGTTGCTGTTGAAAATGTATGCATTCAAAAGGAACTGTAGAAGATGACTTTCTTCACTGCTTGAAGGAGAAATTCCCACTGATTTCACTGAAGTCTGGATTTTGCCAAAGAGGTTTATTTAAGTCCTAATAGTAACCATGCAATCGTAAATGGTCTTCCTCCATCTCCCCATACTTTCAGTGGGAGCCCTAAATCTGCCCTTCTTAGGATGTACAGCCATCTTGGTAGAAGAAATAAGGTTGCTCAGTCTGCTGATTCTTTTCTGTGCCTGAAGCAAGATGACTCACAGCCAGGGCTTCAACATTGGCTTTCCACTGATATTCATCTTAGCAGGTGCAATTCAATCTGTCTAATGCCTGAGGATAGCTAGCACCCCATAAGATAAAGAAAGCTCAGGTCACTGATTTCAGGGGAAGAGGAGAAATCTTGCATACTCTTACCATTTATGGTGTGTTTTACACTTGGGCTGACCCTCTACCAGAGCAGCCTGTGCAATATTGTTATGTGCTAAAGAGATTACATTCGTGACCCCAAGGCAAGGTAGCCATGGGGTCTGTTATTGGAGGATGCAGGTTTTTGGAGCTAGAGCCATGCAAAGACTCAAGGAGAGAATGGTTTACCTACTCGCTGTCTACTAAGCTGGTGTATATGCAGACTGCCTGTCTTCCTCAGCTGTGGTCTCATTCAGTAAAGACAGAGTTCAATCTGGTGCCTATTGTTCCAAAGAGGATGATGTGAGGAAAGGAGAAGCTCCACAGGAGGACTAACACACATCTGAAGAGTCACATCCTCATGTTAATAGCAACATGACACCAGAAAGAGATGGTTATCACTGAGCTATATGAGTGATTATAGTACTGTATCAGTTAGTGGTTCAAAGGGATCCTGGTTCCAGCTGCTTTTCTCAGTTACGAGTATAATTAACTACTGCTTTAGAGTGGATGTGTTTTTCAGCAGCATTTTTCACAAAAACTACAGAAAGATTTAATTTGGTGGTGAAGTTCCAAATACAGAAAAAGGAAACCTTATTTTACTTTTGGAATCCTTTTTCTGAAACCCCTCCCTGATGCTCGTGCAGTTGGGGTTGGTGTGTGTCCTGGTAAATGCAGTCAGGAGTAACGCACATGTGGAAGAGGCAGGTACTGAGGTCACTTTTGGTTATATGCTGATTGCAAGTGTTTTGAGCACCCATGAAAGTTTAGAAAATCGACCAAGAATCGACCTCACGGGCATTATTTTGATAGGCTGTATCCCCATATTGCTACCATCCATCTGGTAACCCTTCACCCTTTACTTACATTAAAGGTCTAATTGGAAGAAGAGAAATGCTTTTAAACACCCCCTTCTCTTCAAACAAAACCTGAGTAGATCTCAGTTTTAAAAATGGATTAATGTGCGATTTTTAAGGTGACTTTCTCCTCCCTCAACTCAGTTTTCGTCCAGACAGACACTCACAGCGCTGAGATCTCCCTGAAGGTTTTGTGGAGGCATACTAAGAATCTGGGTTTCAGCACGATTTCTCCTTTTAAAGGGCAACATATGACGGTTTGTATAAAGGTTGTGCCACAGAAGTCGCTGAGTGTTTCCTGGGATATGTCCAATACCTTCAAATCTCTTGGAAGCTGCGAACGGAGGGCTCTTGCCATTTTGCAGCATCTGGTCTGTATTTGCCTGGCCCTCTGAGAGGCCCCCAGGGAGGTTTTCTTAATTAGAAGACAAAGTTGACTAAACTGCAAGAGCCGTATTTTCGTTGAATGCTGCCATTTGCCGCTGTTTGTTGTACGTGCTGTATGTATGCTTTTAACATTTTGTCACCTTTCGCCACCGTGTTGCTGAACTTTCCTACTGGAAGGCAGGCCTTGTTAATATGTACTGTAGCTGCTTCGTTTGCAGAATGTAGAAGCAGGCAATCATCTGCTGCTAGCCTCTCTGCTAAACCAAATTCTTCGGTGTCACCGTCCACGACCCCAGAGGGTGGATCAGCTAATGGATACAAATCAGGGTTCACTCAGACAGGTAGGAGCTGAAAGTGCTATAAAGATAACCGTTGGGGGTGGTAAGTTACCTCAGATATTGGTGGTTCAGGGATGCTGTAAACAACTGGGTATTTACCTCAAGCCATGTATAGATTACAGCGGGGAGGATGTCTTTCAAAATTTGCTTTGTGAAAGATTAAGACCCAGGTGAGGCTGAAGGTTAGCTTAGTCCTCATAAGAGTAATCGGTTAAAAAGTATTAAAAGATCTTTTGATTTATTTATTTGATTCTGTGTCTCCCTGTGTTTGTTTCATTTAATTTTTTGTGGATCTCAAAAAAACTTGAATTACACATTTATAGGGAGATGTTTACTTAGTATATAGATTAGGCTATTTGACTTGAAGAGGAAAATAATCTCCTTTTCGGGTTAGGGGGACAGCTTTTATTTATTTGCTTGCTTATTTATTTATTTAAATTTTATTTCACACAAGGGTGTACTTAGAATAGCAATTTCCCCATACACATACAGTGGTTTTCTGTTATGTGAGCTAACATGCATCTCATAACTGTTCTAGAAAGCTATTAATGACATACTTAAACAAGGATAAACTATAAATATCAAATAGACAGTGGCTGACAAAGAAGCAGCATCTTAGTTTCATTTATCTATTTATTTATTGCAGATAGCCAAGGTGCTTTTCTTTGAGCTTTTTTTCTCATTGCTTTATTGCAGCTTCATCTATGCTGTTATATGTTTTTGTGTCTGTTTGTGCTATTTCTTGAAAAACTAAAAACAGGAGAAAACTTTCTGTTAGTTGTTGTAATTGGTTGATATGTATGTACCAGAACATATATTTCTCTAGAGGAGTATGAAATGCAGATATAAAAACAAGGTTGTTAAAATACTTTTTCCACTTACAAAGTATGTTAAAAAGTAATAACAAACAAAAGCTGAACATATGCTTTCTTTTGAAATTGTAATCACTGATCAGTATGTTCAGAGACACTTTCCCCAGGTGGTCACCCCTGTCTCTGGTTAGGAAGCTATATGCTTTAGGCTTTGCTTAAAATTAAATGAGAGTGTTGTTTAAACACATCTGCATTTCACTGCATGATCCCTTGGCTTCCAGATCCTGGCATGAGAACTGTGCGGATGCATGAGAACCTATTTATTTGAAACAACAAGTGATCCAATATTTACACAGCTTTGTCTTCTAATGTACCTGCCAAGTTAATAGATAGGCCGTTTATATACTGCTTTCTCCTTATCACTCACTGCGATTTTCAGTCTGCTTGGTGTTTCTGTGTGTCACTGTTTGTACTCTTAGGTCATGATTGTCAAAACCTTTTCATCTCCTTCTACTGTTATCTTCTAGTGAAGATAATGCCACATGCATACATATGAATCCCCTGTGACCAGGAGAAGGGGGGAGAGCACCTTTTTTCGGTGGCGTGAATTCTGACATGTGTCACCTATGATGGAGGTCTGACTTTTTCACTCCTAGGCTCTGCATAGCTGTTTGTACTTCAAGTTGACTTCTCGGTTGTTTTAAAACAGGACTACTTAGCAAGTTGCTTTCTGAAATTGTTTTCAGTTTATTGTCAACTCCTACCCATTTTTTCCTTTTAAAGTTGTGTAAATATTTCTGTTTTCTGCCCTTGTAAGTGAGCACTTCAGTCTCCAAGTTCTAGAAGATACCTGTAGGTAGACAGTTATGGGCACATTCAGAGTACTGCGTTGAAATGGTAATTTTGCGATAGAAATTAGAGCACAAGAGAGTTTTGAAATACCATAGTTAAAGTTGACAGTACAGTGTGGCGATGACATTGCAGTTGGATCTCGGGTCCCCCTTTCAAAACGGTGTGGGAAGATGCAGTTCTGTTGCAAAAGAGAGGTGACTGGCAATGAAAAATGGCTGAAACCTTGAACAGTATCAAAAATTCAGTTTTAGGCAGACACACAAGAAGGAAGGCTTCAATTCAGGTGTTAAAAGGATGTTAAGCAACTAGAAACAGGGTTTTACAACAGAAAGATGAACAATTTTAATAACTGGTAGTACTACAAGTTCTGCTTAGGTACTGGTGTGATGTTTAAACATATACCAGCTGCATCTGTGTTCATAGATAAAATTTCAAGAAAATGTATTAGAACTAGAGAGAGGAAAAAAAAACCTCAAAGCTTCTAGACAGTTTACTTTGAGGAAAGCTTTAACACTACGTATTTGCTAGATCATATTTAATGAAAGCCCAGCGTTCTCCTCCAAAGCCCCTGGCCTGGTGGTCTATTTTGTTAGCCATTCAGCATATTTCCTGTGAACGTGGACAAGGTTTTCTGGTGGAGCAGCAGCAGCAGAGGCTTCTGTGTTCGTTCCCCATCTCAGTTACTCTGTCTGGCAAAGCAGACTCTCCTCCCCACCCTCCTTCGCCAAATGGTGTGTGGCCTGAGGGTGAATGTATTTGGCAGATCAAGTTGGTCTTTGCCTTCTGTTTTCTTTACCTGACTGTTTTACTAGGACATCTGTAGGTGAACTTAGCCTACTTTGCCTACTTGTTGCAAACCACTTCCTGGACAGATGCTGAGTTAATATTCTTTCACTCCGGTTATGAGAATTTGGATTTGTCAGTGTATCAGCATCCGAATGTCGAATTTTCTTGAAGTAAATTGCGGATATTAAATGCCTGATATTAAAGTAGGGGCCTACATGCTGATAGGTTTGGAATCCGTTCTGATTTACAGTTTTATATTGGGCAAGTATTAGAATTTGTTTGTTCTTCAGTATATCCATCTATAAAATAAGGTTTATATTTTTCAGCTGTTTGTTAATTCATGCAAAGAGTTTGGGCTCAGATACCCTTCTTTTCTTACCCAGACTTATAAATGGACGTACACTTAGCCTTGTAGACAGTAGTGCTGTAAGGAGATTATGTATTTGATATTTTTTTCTGCCCTAAGTCAAGCTCAGCTGTGTCTGACAGAGGTTCAGTAACTTGTTCTTGAAAATCTCAGGTGATGGAGATTCCACAACCTTTTTAGGCAACTTATTCCAGTGCTTATTCCCTATGCTTACTGGGGGCAAGTCACGTAAGCTCTTTGCCTTAGCTTTCTCATCTGTAACATGGGATAACTGTGTTTACTTGCCTGTCCCATGGGAGTGTTTTAAGGAGCAATGAGATAGCCCTTTCTACAGTTAAAATGTTTTTTGAGTGTATGTGAATGCAAAATATTGAGGAAGAGAACAGTCATGGGTTCAGTAGATTATAAGATTCTATAGAAACGCCCAGTTAAATGTTTGTTACAACTCCTAAAAGATACCAATACACGGTGATTTCTTAGGAGTGTAAAAAAATTGTTTGCATTATATGCAGAGATGAGTTTAGATAAATGTGTATGACTGTTCATGTGTATATAATAAAAATTATATATGCACATATATATATATATATGATTTTTAATCATTACTTAATTAAACAACTTCTTTTCTTAGATTCTTCAGTATTCAGTCCAGCAAAATCATCTTCTGCTGTTAACTTAAGTGGAACTCAAGACCAATCCCGGAACAAGAACGTTGTGAAACCTCTGGCTCTGTCAGTACAGCTCGTAGGAAAGGCATTTGCTGCAGGTATGGCTTTGCTTTCCAGGATAGCTGAGAGCCCAGGGAATTGTCAGCTTAACAGCCAAGAAATAAGGGAGTCATCTTTTTGGTGGAAAAAGGGAAGGAAAACCTCCATTAGCATTCTCCAAAAGTCTCATATTCTTGCAGTCTTCTGCACAGAAATTTTCCATGGCCATTACTGTCCCCAGACTGAGCCACACCTTGGCTTTTAGATTTGACATTCTGGTAAAAGTGCATGTCATATCCATCTTTGCACTTCTTAAGATATCCAAGAGAGCATAAAAGTCACCTCTTGATATCACACTGATTCTTGCCTCAGTAACTGAGAGCTGTGTGTTGTTCTGCATTTGTAACAGGTATAGTTCTTCCACATACATTTAATGGAATTTAGTCTCATTTAAAGGAGTTTTAATATCTGTGCTGTTTTAATTATTTATTTTTATATTGTGTGTTTAATAAATTAGAACCCTCAATTGCGGCATCTAAATCCCTCACTGATACTCTGTTGTAATATTCTGATTGTTTATTACTTTAGCTGGTTAGTCCTCTAAGCAGCGAAAAAAAAATTATCACACTTATTACAGGGAAGTATGCTTGAATAAGAAAAAATATAAATTTATTTGGTTTATATATGCACATGAGCATTATGTTTTATACATGATGTATTATATCTGCTATTTTGTACAATATATATTGTTATATGTACATAATATTATGTTGCAGCTAATGAATCATTAACAGTTCTTTGTGTAAAATACCCTTTTCCACTCCATACTTGTGCAAGAGAATTTATCTTGCACTGAAATTACTTCCCACCATTTCAACCACTTTGTAATTGACCCACATCTACCATATCTGTCCATACCAAATCGTTGACTCAGAGTACAAATGGGGAGCTTACAATGGGCAAGTGGTGTTATTCAAATTTTGCTAATTGGCAACATGAGAATCTTGTGCCTGGATTTATTTGGATGACTGTGGCTGGAGAGTTCCACGTTGCATTGTTTTAAGCCAAATACCCACATCTCAAATGCTTTCTGTTGCAGCTGACATCAAGCTGCTGCACCATCTCCTGCTGTTGCTCCTAGAATACGTTCCTGGGAGCTAAATCCTTGTGGAGCTGGCAGATAACGGCAAGGAGCTGTAGTCCCCACTGGGCTCCATGTCTGCTCTGTGCAGTTTATGCCATTTTTCTTTTCTTCTGCAAAAATTAAGCTCTGAAAAAGAATAAGGAGCTCAGAATTGTGAGGATAACTTCTTGTGATCCTCCATTGCTGTAGTTTCATTTCGTGATCTGGATATAGTGGGTCCTGCCAGGGTGTCAGGCTTGCTGGGACTGGAGGATCGTCTTAGGCAGAGGTAGCAAAATTAAGCATGGTTTGCCTCAGTAATGCTCAGACCATGTATACTTTACAGTAAACTGCCCTGTCTTCCCTGCCCAGTCTCCTTTGCTAAGGCTTTAGATGAGAGCCCTGTAGTGAATTACTGTGTATGGCACATGGACGACTGGGGGAATGATATATAGATGCACCAAAGTGGCTTAGAAATCTTTACAAACTGAATTTGTGATGTGCATTTTTTTTTAATTTTCAGTGTCTAAAAAAATGTGTCACAAACTTCCCAGTAACTTTTTGTGTGTGTAATTTTCTATTCTATTTTGGTGGCATTTGTTTTGGATATTTTCTTCCACCTATCCTCCCCACCTTGAAATCTGGAGACCCCGTTTCAAGGTTAGGATTTTGCAGCCGGTGCCCAAATTATTCTCTGCCAAGTACACTTTATACTTTCCCTGGAGTATGTTTCTTTGTCACGCATCTTGCCCTGTTCTTTTGTGTCTGCATGTGGCTGTATTATTTTGTTTGTTTGTTTTCAAGATTGTCTCAAGCCACACACTCTGTGTTTTATTGTACTCAGCTCCTCTTTCACTGCGTGCCACTGATGTTGCTAATGGAAACGCTAATGGAGGAAGAAATAATGTATTGAGTTCTACAGTCTCTCGGCCAATGCCTCACTCGACATCTCCAAGCCCTGGCTGTGCAGCTGGAGACCAAGGTAAAGAAAACCTCTCTGTTCTTTTATTTTAACCTGCACTGACTGTTGAGCCTGAAATTCGTGATTTTGTTCTTCTTCCCATCATAGCTGTTTCTACAATTCAGTCTTTACAGATCCTTTTCGTTTTTGGCATGACCGTTAATGATAATGCTGTACTTTTTAACACAGGTAACAACATTTTTCACATTATAGTCTGGCATCGTGTAAATCTAGGTGTAAACCTCTGGTGCTCCGTGACATGATACCAGCTCAACACCAACGTGAAATGGAAGTGTGGGCTGGCATCTGGTCATTTGAGAGGATGGGGTTTAGAATTAGTTTTTGCTTTCCTTCTCAGCATCAATGTCCAGTTCTGGACCACCAAAGAAACGTCACCGGGGATGGTCTCCTGGGTCCCCAGTCCCTCCTCCTGGTTTAGCAGTACCTGTTCCTACAATTCGGCCTTCAGCAAGAACAGGTAAAACTTGAATAATACAGAGATGTCATTTGTAAAAAACTGTACTCAGCCAGACCAGCAGCCCTGTGCTGCTTCTCTTAAGTGTTGCACAGAAAACATAACTGAGGTTGTTGAAGTAGTTAAGGACACCATGGAGAGTTTTTCACATGCCCCAGAAAAGCACACATGATTGCCTGGTCCTTGTTGCCATAGTCTAAGATGGGACACAGGGAAAGTGAAACTATTGGAGGAGAGAGAGGAAAGGAAGATGCAAATAATATTAATAAAAATCCAAAGCTCTCTAAGTCCCCCAAATGTAACTCAGTTCTAAAATTGTCCAGGTGTATGGATATATGAACATATTTCAAGGATTTTCATTAGCCTTCACCTTGAATGTTGTGTCTCAGTCTGGTGTGGCATGCT
The DNA here is from genome assembly GCF_018139145.2 of Gymnogyps californianus. Lineage (NCBI taxonomy): Eukaryota > Metazoa > Chordata > Aves > Accipitriformes > Cathartidae > Gymnogyps > Gymnogyps californianus. Next base: position 52,123,213 of record NC_059472.1, on the reverse strand, counting down.
ACAGAAACCGTACACTCTGTTCCTGCACAGGAAAAACGGCTTTATATGATTTTGGCCTAACGAAGGACACTGATGTCCATTAGGTCATCTTCAGTTAAAAGCATAAAGTTTGTGAGACCAAATATCTGTTGTGCATGGAAAAGCTGTAGGAGGGATATGTAACATGATGATATGAAACAGGATTAATTACGAGTATGTGTGAATACTCATCAATATCCATGTAGGTACCTCTTTATACCTAACTATTAATAAAACCGTTCACTATTTAAGCACTTTTCAATTGTAGGATTCAGCATACTTTGTAAAGGGGAATAAACAATTACTTCTTCCTGTCTCTGTAGAGTGGGAGAATAAACATACAAGGAAGAAAAAAAGCCATTTGTCAACATACACAATGTATTTTTAACTCTGCTTTGGAGGGCTTGATTTAGAGATGTTTTTGAATTAATTTTCAGAGTTATTCATCATAGGAAGAAGGGTTACATGGTAGGGCAGGCCTCCCTACTTGAGCACCTCAAATCAATTGCAGCTTTTGTAGGTTTCTAGCTTCAGAGACCTGCTGAAGATACGTGATATAAGGCAATCTCCCCTTTTGTTGAGTTTGTCTCCACCGATCTGCTACATCTGCTGTGTACTCCATTTTCCATGAGTCTTTCATAGTATTTTTTTCTGTTAGATAAACAAATTCCACTGCTAAAACATATGCATTCATTCTTGCTGCCTTTGATGCTTTTCTGTTGATGGCATTGTTTGAGAAGTCTGTTAGAAAACCACCAAATGAAGCCTGAGAAGCTTCTGAAGCAGACCTCACACTGAAACCTGATTACAGATTACAAAATTCTTGCACTTTGTTTCTTTTTACTTGTGAAAGCTGCTCTTGCTCTTTCATGAGTAGAGCCTAATTTTTGTCCTTGTAGCAACTGTCTAAGGACAGCTTCGAGATTTTGGCCTGTTCTTGTTTTTCTTTATCTACGTATATTCTAGGTCACAAGTCAGAGCAGTCTCTTCCCTTCTGTTGAGAGGCAGTATTGAGAGGTAGCCTCTGTCTTAGAAGTGGCCTTTTGGCTTAGTACTTGGCTTTGTTTAAAGATGCATATTCAAACCTGTGTTTTTCTCTCTCATTCCCACCAACAATACAGTGGTCAGAAAAAGTTCTATTTTAGGGGTGGGGCTACAGAAGGATATAGGCTCTTAATTTAAATTACTTAAAACTATAGCAGGAAATGCAGAGACCTTTTGAATTTTATTACAGTTAGTGATCTGCAGTAATTTTTTTGGATTTGTTCATACGGCCAAATCACAGTATGAGTCTTTTAGTAATGGAAGCTTCTCTTTTCTTTATTTTATAGAGCCTCTTTTGTCAGTCCCAGTTCCTCAATCCATGTTAACTGGAATTTTACAGCCTCAACCCATCCCAGCAGGGGAGACTGTAATAGTTCCTGAAAACCTGCTGAATAACTCGGGAGTCAGACCAGTGATTCTGATAGGTAAGTCTTACACTGGGGAATCAGATGCTGCGTTTTGAACAAACACATGCTCCCCTAGGAGAAAGAGTTTTTTAATTTCTTTTTGTTGGTTCTGGCATTCGGTACAATACGAAATTAGTTTGTCACGGATAGCTTGCTTTAGTTGCTCAACATTTAAAATCAGAAGTTAGGCGATTTCTGGAGAACCTGATTTGCAAACGGGTCACGGCTAGGTCAAATTTATACAAAACCTCTGGCCAAATTGAAGTTTTGTACAAATAAGATTTTTGTAAAATCCAAGAACAGAAATATTTCCATGTAATGAAAATAGCTTTCCAGTGTAAACAACTTACAAAACAAGCAAATATTTCCTGCAGCATTTATAGTCCAGATCTTGAAGCCCAAGGATTCTGCATGAGAACCAGAAAATTGATTTGAACTGACTAATCAGAAGTAAATCATACTAACTTTTTGTCTTTTGTAGTCCATACTTCTTGTAAGTAACTGAGATAACAGATCAGGCGTTTAAAATCCTTTGTCTGTATAAAGTACATTGTTAACCCTTAGAAAGACATTGCTTTTACTTTAAAAGTATGACTCATAATGTGAATATCCCTTTCAACCTGAGCTATTTGGGCATACTGTATAACAGAACATGGGTCAGCTAGTACTGCCAAAATTTTGATGAGTGATTTTTTGACTCTAAATCTCTTTTCAGTCCAGCATAGTACAGATGGTTGTATAAAGTAGCTTCAGTGTTAACAGAACATGCCTATCAATACAATCCATGGAATAATTTATCATTCCTGAAGAAATGGAGAAGTTCTCCAAGTCCTCACTTGCACAGATAATCCTAATACACACAATTCCCAGAGAACTAACAGGGCCATCTAAACTAGTGAATCTATCAAGGACAGAGTTACACTTCTTCTGGTTTGTTTTGCTTAGTGTTGTTTTCTGGAAGCCTATTCTAAAGCTCTAGCAAGGTGCTCTAACCATTTTCAGAGAAACATTTCCTTATTAAGGACGAGGGTGCCTACAGTCATCAGCTTAAGTAGAAGTTGAATGCAGCCCTTAGGCTCTTGGAGAGTTGCCAGTGAAGTCCTCAGTTAGGCTAAATGTTAGTGGCCCTGAGAAACAGTGTCCTATTAATAGTACAGAACCAGATGTACCCAAATGGATGGGTTTGGAAAAATCTGTGGAAATTTTTTAAAAATGAAAACATTCTTAAGGAAAAGAGGAGTTAGCCTGTGCTCATGTGCTTTACCTTACAGAACAGCATGTTTAGTTGTTGATGTTTATTTAACCTGTTTATGAAAACAGAATGGAAATGTGGCAAAAAAGTGAAATCAATCACAGCAATACCACAGTGGCTGAATCAATGCTAATGTGACTTATGCTTCTTTTATAATGTTAAGATCAATGTAGTTTTGCTTCCATTGATTTTTCTTTTTTGTACACTATATTATGGAGAATCTGTATTTAAAGGTCAGGGTAAGACCCAAATAGATAATATTCTCATCTGTATTTGGATAACAATAATTGTTATTCTGCTGCTATGCAGTTACTGTTAGTTTTTGCAAATCTATGTGATCACTTGTAAAATACAGCAAAGGATCACTGGCGTATCTCATTTATTTTGTAAGCAATTATAATGCCAACAACAGTCACTGATGCAGTATATTTTGCAAGATAACATTAAGGAGAAGTTTGGAAATGTATACATAGTGCAAGATTTCATGTAGTGGCATATTTTGTGAATTTATGGTGGTTTTTTGGTTTCTTTTATCAAAGGTTATGGCACTTTACCTTATTTCTATGGAAATGTCGGTGATATTGTTGTAAGTCCCTTGCTGGTGAATTGCTACAAGATTCCACAGCTGGAAAACAAGGATTTGGATCTCTTGGGTTTGACCAACAGTCAGCTGCTAAGTGTGGAGAATATGATACTTTTAACTATTCAGTATCTTGTCCAACTAGGTAAGCAATTTGTCATAAGCACTTGTTTTTATTTGTGACTGTCCTTTTTTCTCTCCACCCACTTTATGTCCGTTTCAGAGCCAATTTTCTGGCTATTTTTGTGCCTGAAAGAGGTAAGTGGCTCCATCTAGTGTGTGTGACTTTGCTACTTTGTTCATCAGACTGAAGAAGTGAAGTGAATTTAAAGGCTGATACTGCTTCTGCGCTCCATATGGGGATTGACCAGGTCACCTTTGTGAAAATGGATTTGCAATGCAGATAACTCATTTGCTTAGGGTATCAAACCATCAGTTATCACAGCTCTTTCTAAGGACACTCAGTCTGTTTTATTCAGTTTTGTGACAAATGCTGGCAGATGTGTGATGGTCATCATTGTTTCGGTGACAGCACTGTTTACATGAAAACCACATTTGTTATTCAGACTAAGGCAAGTGATTCAGTGAATATCTCATTCTTGTAAACGTTTTTGAAATGGACTCTTCACAAGTTTGAGAGCAAACCAGCAAACCACATTTTCTTTCTCTTATTGCAGGTCCAGACATTTTTCCCTACCTTAGAGTAAAAAGCAGCAGTGTTAACAGTAAGGTTTTAGAAGTTAAAGAATAATGCAGGATAGTGTTGGGAAACTTCTCACAGCAGTCTCAGTCTTAACTTTGGTATTTGAAAAGATGCTGCTTATCATAGAAGAGTGTGAAATCACTTTTGTGAAGAGCACACTGCTTTTCCTGTACTGGGTTTCTGCTAGGGCATCTGTAATACATAGTGGTATGAAATGTGCAAACGTTTCAAAAGAAGCACAACTGGTGATAAGCCTATAATTTGGGGAGCAAATGTGCTCTGTGCAGGTTTCACCCATGGGTTCTTATGCTTTGCTTTTCTCCCTTGATGCAGTACTGTTACAAACAGGAAGGAGGCCATCTTCTGTGTTGTAATACTCTCTAAGTGACCTGTTTGCTTTATTTATCATTCTCTGCCTCAATAGTCCATTGGATGCCATGTTAGAACTGACAGAGGGTTTCTTTATTTTTTACAGGCTGAATGTTTTTCTATTGCCCTTCTCTCAGTGGGCTTAAATTTGTTATTTGAGGTTTTCATCTTCATTGGAAAGTTTGTAGAGTCTGCATGTTAAAACCAGCTGCTTCACACAGTTCTGGATTGATAGAGGCAGCTTGGAAATTTCCTTCAGAGAAACATGTAGCCAGCTGATACAGCATTTCCAATTAAAAATAAACTACTTACTGAAACTTATCAAGTCAATGAACCACACTCCATGAGCAAATCCAACCGTAGATGGATGCAGCAAGTCTATACTTGCTGCAAACTAGAGGAGGCTTCATGCAAAGCTTCTGGAACTGAGCTGAGCTGTGTCTAGTGAGCACTGTGCCTTCAGCATAAAGCAGTTCCCTTATTAGCAGGCGTTTAGTTTGGCTTTTGTTCTTAGCTGTGCAAAGCTGAATAGTTTTCCATTTGGCCTTATGTGGAGATGGGTGCCAGCACTGTAAGATTAAAGAGCCTAATGAGGAGAAAAGTAAAAACATTCTGCAGAGCATGGGGATCAAAACATGTTGCTGGTTTGAGTGTTGCTACAAACTTAAAACTGTTGGAATTGTGACAGTTGCACTCAACTGTAGCCTTTATCCCATTTTGTAAAATCAAAGTAGATTAAAGATGATTGGAGGGCAGCCAGCTTCAAAAGTTTTTGATGAGAAGAGACAAATACACACATAAATTAACAGTTTATTCGTGTGAGCCTCTTTTTTTCTTGAGAAAGTAGGACTAAAAAGTTACTCTCTTTTCCAGACCATATTGCGAAAGAGTTAAGATAAAAGCAAAGATAAAAAAGCAGACAGAATAATGAAATAGATACTGTCTTGCCTAATTTTTTCAGATCTCACTACTTGTACAAAATATGTTTGCAGATGACTATGATCACAGATCAGAAGAATGTTATTTATGAAAGTGCTCCTTTTTTGAAAAAAGATACATCTGAGAATTCCTTTCAGTTTTTCTGTAAGATTATGACAACATTATTAATTGTAGGAGAATGCTGTTGTGTTTTCAGAAATTAGCTGAGCAATTTCACAATAATACTACAAATCAAAGCAAACAAAATAAATTCATTTCTGATGCTTTCATTATAAACCTACTATGAAGACTATACACAGTTAAAGCTGTGATTGTGAGCCATAGCATTGCTATAAATAAATTCCACTGACTGTGATAAAGGAATAAGTAAAAAAAGATCAAGAGGTGTGTTTGATTTCAGTGGTATTTACAGTCTGTCTCCTGTACTTACTCAGATTTCATGTTTGTTATCTTTGGCAGCATTCATAGCGAAGTATTCTCAAGCGTTGTTTTTATACCTCAGAATGCCTATATTTGCAGTATGGGTTATATTCTGTCATTTGTAATCGTCTGCTTTTTACTATTGCACTACTGTTTCTACAAACACAATCTCATCCTACGCAGTGCTAAGGTCTGTGTTTTGGTTTTTCAGCTGGAGGAGATTTTTGGACCTCTTAACTACCTGTTTAGAATTATAAAATCATTCTCCCTTCTCTCTTGTTGTGGTACATTTGAATCACTTTGACTATGTGTATGCCGTGACACCCAGAGGTGTTTTGTAGCTTCAATATCTGAATGCGCATCCAGAGTCAAGGCAGGAACAAGTCTTTGTCTTCAGTGGAAGGGATATTCAGACACTCAAAGCAAGAGGTTATTCCAGCAATTCTCCCCGTCTTAGATGGTTGGAGGAGTAGTTCTCTGTGGGATGCACCATGAAGTGTGTCTACCCAGAAATGGATGGCATTTGAATATGTTGTCTTAAACTGTAGGTGCTTTTGGAAGCATAACTATGTTAATAAGGTCTTTTTCAGATATTAATATTTCATGTTAGTATTTGTTTTGCAGTTTTGTTTTCTGAAGTCAAGATGATCCTTTGCGTACTCATTTCTGTAGAGAAGCTTCCAAATATTCCTTTTTAACCTTGACAGATTCCTGTATATTTATTTATGAAACTGTTCACAACCAAAATCAGTATCTATCATTTTGTCTTCCATCTCATCTGATAGTTCCATTATTTTTCTGGGTAGTTGTGGAGAAAGACTGCCATGAGCCACGTGTGGTATTAAACACTTCACTAATTTCAAAATATTTCCTTATCAGTGCCTTTCTGATAATTAACTATTTTTTAAAGTTTTTCTCGTATAAATCATCTGAATTAAATTCTGTGTGTTCTCATACAGAAGTCTTTCCATTTGTACAATTATTTTCATTTTCTTGGATTCATGGTGACCCCTGTGTCTAGAGCCTGTCTTTTAAGTAACCTCCCTCAATCAGCAAAAGCTTGCTTTTATTTCTTTTAGTGTATAACATCTTTTTTATTGTGGTCGGTACGTTGTAGATAGACTTTATTTCTGCAGCAGAAGATGTATCTCTCTGTCAATAAATGTCTATTTTTTCTATTTCGAGATCTTCAAAGACCTAGAATGTGTGATGCTTTCTTAGAAGGGAAAAGAAAACATATTTCCAAAAAAGAGAAGAATAAAGAGAAAATTATGCCCATGCTGCGTTAAATTAGACTCATTAGAACTTTTCAGTTTGCATCAAAAATGAAAACAGCCTTGCATTTACACATCTATAGTTGTCCTAACATCCTATGGTAAATGGATGGTGACACTCTCCATATGTTACTTCTCAAAAAGGCAAAATGACAACAGGCAGCAGTTTTTACAGATTCTGTACTATAGGTTATTTACCCACTCCCTGCCCTGCTTCTCACACAATCTTTCTGTTTCCTTTTTTCACTGCCCTTTTTGCTTGTTGTCTTTGGCCGTGAAAGAAAACATAAAACCAAAAGCAGCATTTCGCATATCTCTGGTATTTAAGCCCCCCCCTTTTTGTCATAGAAAAGCAAGCTGCTGAAGCGTGAAGCTGTCTCCTTTGGCACTGACCTGAGATCTTGGCAGTTTAAGCTATGGTTACTTTTTACTCTACGTTCATGAATATTTTTATCTCTTCCTGAGTATCTTTGACAATAAGACAAATCTTACTGAGCAAAATGTTAATTGGAGCTGAGTTGGGGGACTGATGCTATGATAGGATAGCTTATATTTCTATTTTCCAATTCAAGTTCGCAATACAGTTTACAAAGTCTGGGGAATGTCGATCTAAATATCTTGCATATACTTCTTTAAGTTAGAAGTTTGAAGACTTGCTAAATTAATCTAATTTAACTGAAGTAAAAGAAGATGTTAAACATGTCTATTTACATCCATGCTTAGTTTACTAGTATGAGTGATGAGAAAAAGCAAAACGAAGACCACTTGACAGGCTTTGTCATACTGTGTGGCTGCGATTAGACTGCCGAGGATAAGCATTTGAGTTTTCTGCTGTAAAAACTTATGGAGGCTACATGATTAATCCTTCTGTTCCAGGCAAAAGGCACATATTTTCCCGCTCCCTTGTTTGTCCCACCAATTTCTGAAGGTAGAAAAGCTAGGACTGAGATGGAATACCTCATTGTTAAAACAAAAAAAAAAGGGAGATGGTAGGAGAGAGAGGCTTCTAATATGAAAACCCAAGGATAAGCCATATGGGTAGATATCCGCTGAGTAGCAAGTGGGTTTTGTAAATGTAAAAAATACGGTGAATAAGCTTGTCAGATCAAGACAGACATGTGATTATTCCTGGTTCAATAACATTTTGATATGAGATACTGTTCTTCTGTTTGTTTGTTTTCAATGTAGGTCCTGACCAAATACCCCTGAGGGAAGAATTTGAGCAGATCATGTTGAAAGCTATGCAGGAGTTCACTCTCAGAGAGCGATCCTTGCAAATGAGCGCGCAGTGTATCTCTGTGTCACCGGGTCAACTCCCTTGGCTTGCTAGGTTAATCGCTAGTGTGTCCCGGGACCTTGTGCACGTGGTTGTTACCCAGAATTCGCTGGCAGAGGGCATCTCAGAGACCTTGAGGTCTCTCAGTGAAATGAAACATCAGCAAAAGCTCCCAGATTATGTAGTTGCCATTTGTGCATCCAAGATAAGAGGAAATGAGTTCTGCGTAGTAGTCCTAGGTGAGTATATTTGCAGTACGCTTCGAATACCAATGCGATTTTGCTGAATTAATTTTCTCGAGTTCCAGCTTTTAAATCCCTTTTGTTCTTTTTATTCTCCTTTGTATTGTTACACTGCAATGTCATGGTTTACTATTCCTCCATCAAGACTCGGAGTACTGACGTCCATGAGGATCTAGAAAAATAGCTGTATGCTAGTCATTACTACTCCTTGAGGGGCCTGAGACTTTATTGTTTGTGTGGCTACCTTAGAAGATATCTTGATGTGACCCCGTGACAAAGTAGTCGGTTTGTCTCTCTCTGTTTTGTGTAACACCTGTGCTATTTCACATGGCAATATTGGATTGACCACAGTCTTCTGCAGACCACTGTAAAACAGAACATACTTTTTATCCTTTTTACCATGTTGATTTTCAAATTCCACATTGGTGACTGGCTGTGATCTTTGTGTGGGCATGAATGTGTCTGGATGGAAGTGGATTTTGACTAGTCATCTCTCCTTTGTAGGCAGATAAATCGGTAATGTCAATTTTGTACTTTTTTCACACGGGATAATTACTTTTTCATATTTACCCAGAATCCTCCATTCCATCTAAGGTACAAATACTTATTTTGCATATCATTTGTCACCCAAGTGTGCAAAACTATGGACAACAGCTTGCAAAGGATGTGCTAAACCAGTATAACTAATTCTCCTGTCACTAGCGAAAGAGACTTGAAACTACTCTCCCAGTCTACTGGGTAAAGGCAGTGAAGATCCATGACTGAAGATCAGCGTGCCTGACACTTCTAGGATGAAAAGGTTGTGTTGATAGTGCACTGTATTAAAGATTGCTCTTGCTTTTTTCCCCCTCTTCTCCAGGTCAATATCAATCTAGGGCACTTGCAGAAAGCATGCTTACCACCAGTGAATTTTTAAAAGAGATCAGTTACGAGCTCATCACAGGGAAAGTTAGTTTCCTGGCATCGCATTTCAAAAATACATCTTTAGGTGAGTGATCCTAAGGAACAGAAGTTCTAACCAAGAGAGTAATTTCTTTAGGGTTGGTGTGTCTCCTGTTCAGCAGTTGAAGCGCACATGAATACAGCTCTGCCCTCTCCACTGAGAGGCATTCTTTCCTTCTCTCCATTCACTGTGTGTAAAGGAGTGCTTGTCTCCTTCACCCGTGCAGTGCGAGTTACTCACTTTGTGGCAAAACATTTTTAACACTGTTTATACTGCTGAATGTGATGGCAGGGCACCCCTAAGTGCATGAGTCTTTTCTTGGTTGCGCTTTTAGCATAGGTTTTAGAGGTTGTTTTATAGTATGTGTTTCTTTGTAATCATCAGATGTCACCGCTAGCTGTAAAGGCACAGAGCTGAAATTATTCAGCTGTGGTTTCTTTTTTTGGAATTCATTCAACTGGCAAATCAGTAAATAAAAGAGAAAAATATTCTCCCTCCCTCTCTTCCCTGTATCTCCGGTCCCCTGCCCCTTTGCAGATTCGACATCAGCTATGTGAGAACATGTGTGTATGTAATGTTCTACACCGTTTTTCTGAAACAGCTTCCAGATAATTTGGTGTTGCTAATTCTTATCTAGGTGATGATTTGGACAAGCTGCTGGAGAAAATGCTACAGCAGCGAGGGGAAAGTGTCATTATTCCTTTTAATGGAGATGTTAGCGAGTGTGTGTCATCTCAGGAGGCAATTGCCATGGTTTCTACGCAAGAACCAGGTAATATTTTTAAGTGCAAGACATGAAATAAGTGAGTAGTTTGTTAAATGTCAAAATGTATGTGCCTCAGAAGAATCTGAGGGCACAGCTGCAGTCAGTGTGCCAACCTTCAAATATTAATACTGCTAGCTGAATGTAGCAATACAGCAGTTTCTCAGACAGAAAATCTCTGTAGTAACCTTCAACTTCAACTTTTTTCCCCTATGTTTTATAATTCCTAAGCTAAAATATGTGATCTCCTGTTACGCAACAGGCAGAGTAGAGAAGATGTTCCTTTGTAACGTTGGCAGTGTGGACTCATCTCACCCTTTTGCACCTAGAAAAGGAATATAACCTTGGGCTTAAGGCAGAGGGGAACTGTATTCTCGTTCTGATCTCCCCAGGTGTCCTTCTGTTTCTTAACTTCTGGTATTCTTCACTTTCCACATGTAAAATGGTAATAATATGTATTACAGACTCGTGCTCTGAGGCTTACACTTTTAGGGAAAGTGTTTTAAGATGTTGGACTGAAAGTGCTAGGCAAGTGTAATCTATAATTTGCTTATTTGAGATGTGTCTTATTCAGCGTAATGTGATGAGATACTTAGGTTCAAAAGATGAGCTAGGATTGCCTGTCTAAAAATGCTAATTATAATTTTCCCATTTTGGAATTCTTTCAGTATTCACAGTTTTAACCATACTTTCCTTCTCATATGACAGTGATGGTAAAAGATACACCGAGCTGTTGTGAACACTGAGATTCTTTTAGGTCTAGTATCAAAGCAAATTCAACCTCCAGTAAAGCTTTTTCGCTGTGAAAGAAAGGTATGCTCTTGATTCACATTAGTTAGCTTAAATTAATCAGCTCAGCGTTAGATCTGAATGAAAGCAAGGTGGCTTATAGTCTCCGCATGGATCAGAAGATCCAATTAGGAAGGCTGCTGGGTTCTGGCACCCCCAGAAGGACAAGTCTTGAGCTTCCTCAGAGTATTAATTTGAAGGGAGAAGGATCTTTTGATTCTGTTATTTTTTTTGTTCTTACTATGTCATGATGTGCAGCGGTGCTTTTTTAAACGTTCATGTTTTCTCAAACAATTATTCTGAGCTAGTTTTGTCTTTAAAATATGGCTCTACAATGACTGAAGCTACTGGGAATCTGCCTGAATAAAAAAAAGGAGAGGTAAGTCTCCAAGGCAGTGAGAGGGACCTTTCTCCCATAGCAGATTACTGAAATGAACACTGAGACAGGTTTGAGCAGGAGATAAGCACACACACAAACACACATGCGTCTATATAAAACGGACATACCAGGTTTTCGTCCCAAACACCTTCCAATTTTCATGTAAATTGCAAGATTTTATGAAGTGGCTTATTGCTTAAAAAAAGCAACAATAGTTCTTGTGTATTAAATTTGCAGTAGTTTTGCATTTTTTTCTTTGTTTTTTTAAGAAATTTGCCCTAGGTAATTTTTATGATAAGCAGTCCATTAATCAGAATTTAATTTGTAGTAGAAAAACTGACATAAACAAAAACTGTAATGGCATTGTAGGATTTAATTTGGTAATCTGCAAGTTGAAAATATTCAGGGGCTAGTGAAACATGGATTGCTGGGCATAAAATTTACCTACTGGAAATACTGAAATATAGGAACATGTTTTTATTTGAGGAAACATGAATGCTCTGGTATGTGCCTATAGAAAGCAAAACTCCAGTCCCACAGTTCTCTTTATGAAGTTCAAATAAATCTGAGACTAAAATTTTATTAAAAATCAAGAAACCTCCAAACAAATAAATGCCTCCCCCCCCCCCCCCCCCCCAATAATTGAGATTTGTTGCCTAAGTGTATTGCCCATCTTCCCTTCGCAGCGTATCATAGAATAGTTTGGTTTGGAAGGAACCTTTAAAGGTCATCTAGTCCAACCCCCCTGCAATGAGCAGGGACATCTTCAACCAGATCACATTGCTCAGAGCCCCATCCAACCTGACCTCGAATGTTTCCAGGGATGGGGCATCTACCACCTCTCTGGGCAACCTGTTCCAGTGTTTCACCACCCTCACCATGAAAAATTTCTTCCTTATATCTAGTCTGAATCTACCCTCTTTTAGTTTAAAACCATTACCCCTTGTCCTATTGCAACAGGCCCTGCTAAAAAGTTTGTCCCCATCTTTCTTCGAAGCCCCCTTTAAGTACTGACAGGCTGCAATAAGGTCTCCCCGGAGCCTTCTCTTCTCCAGGCTGAACAACCCCAACTCTCTCAGCCTTTCTTCATAGGAGAGGTGTTCCATCCCTCTGATCATTTTTGTGGCCCTCCTCTGGACCCGCTCCAACAGGTCCATGTCTTTCCTGTGCTGAGGACTCCAGAGCTGGACGCAGTACTCCAGGTGGGGTCTCGCCAGAGCGGAGCAGAGGGGCAGAATCACCTCCCTCGACCTGCTGGCCACGCTTCTTTTGATGCCGCCCAGGATACAGTTGGCTTTCTAGGCTGAGAGCGCACATTGCTGGCTCATGTCCAGCTTTTCATCCCCCCATACCCCCAGGTCCTTCTCCGCAGGACTGCTCTCAATAATTACCATCAGTCAGTATATAGACATATGGCTATCTTGGTGCTGACTTAGAGCGGGCTCAGTACTTCAGAGTAGAGCTGATATACAAATGAACTCCCAGCCGACTTGCTGTCCTGTTAGAGTCTTTTTGGCAAGATGGTCAATGCAGGCCCAGTTTCCTTAGCTTAATAGGTGTGCTGGCTCTCATCCCATCATGCCCTGAGCACAGCAACCACAGCACCCAGCAACCTCAACACCCATGGCTGGTTCTCCCAGCAGGAGCGATGGAGGGATGCTCCTGAAGAACTGCAGATATCAGGAGGAGATTAGATCTATGTGTGTATACACCCACACCCTGTATTTTTTTTATATATATATATACACATACACATTATTTTTATCTATTTTTATGTATATATGCATGCGTATTATGTATGTATTGGCTCATTTAACAGAATGCATTCCACTATGTTGACATTGAGGCTTCCTTGGGTTGCAGTGTGAAAAATCCTCAAAACACTTGGGGCATTTAAAAAATGGGCAGTGTTGTACTTGAAGTCTGATATGTAGTCATATTTTGATCAAAAAAAGGAAACTGACATTTGTGATCTGTAGCCAGCTCTCCAGAGTGTTGGGATTTATTCTGGTGATTGATTTTTTTTTTTTTCTTCTGATAATAGAGGGTAGGCTATTTGGAGGATCATGTTTATTGGGGGGGTGGGAAAGTAAACATGTTTCTTGTTGTGTTTTGTTTTCTTTTTCAAACAAACACACTCTAGATTTGGATGTTGATACCTTCCAAATTTACCAGCCACAGCTTACAGTTGCCAGAAAGCTCTTGTCCCAGGTTTGTGCTATAGCAGACAGTGGCAATCAGAGCCTGGATCTGGGCCACTTCAGCAAAGTAGACTTCATCGTTATAGTTCCCCGTTCAGAAGTCCTGGTGCAGCAGACACTTCAACGGATTCGACAATCAGGTAAAAGGGAGGGGAGGGAAAAGAGACTGTTAAGCCCCACAGTATGTGATGTTATTAAATTGTATCTGGTACAAATGGAGAAGTTGCTCCAACATGTATTTTGCATGTCCAATATTAGCTCCATTAGTTGGTATCATTGGTGAATTCTAAATATCTTCCTTTCATAAACTGGGCGCAAGCTGTGCCCTGTAAGTGTCAAAAGAAATTGCTATATTCATGCAGGTCTGAGGAATGTATGACCTGGAGAAGCATTCAACTGTCAAGAGAGGGAGTGGATGAGCAAATGCAGCTGTTCAGATCTTTTATCCCCTAGTCCTGTTAGTGCCATTTGTTCTAGGTACACATTTGTGCATATGCTCTCATATGTATTAGCACAGGCATATGTGCAGGAAGCTCTCTTATTAGGTAGATAAATGCCTGAGTAATACATGCATGTTGGCACACAATAATTGCCATGCTGATTCAGATGGTGAGTTTTCTTCTCTGGGGTTCTGTGTTTGACCATGGCTAGTACCATGGCTTCAAGAGGAACAACAAAGCTTTAGTGGAGAGGTTATGGAATATGTCTCCCTTGAGAATGACCTCTGTTACCCACTCTGTTAGCCACTGACATGTATCCAGAAAAGCATAAGAGTTTCTTTGGGGAGAAAATTACTGATAGAACTAAAGACTATCCGTATAGATGTTTGGTCCTTTTTAGCTCTTGATCTCTGATATCTGGGAGTAATGAAGTCCTTAGGATAGTTGTGTATTTAGGATTTTTTTTTTATCGGCTGAACACTTTTTTTTTCCTGCCTTCAGCTTTATCTAATAATCCCCTGTATTTGCATTTGAAAAACATGAATATGAGCTTCCAGTGTAATGCGTCTATGAGTGGTTTTGGGTAGCTGTTGGCTTTTCCCTCTTATTTTCTACTCTGAACTAAACAGTCGCACACTTTTTGATTGTGCAGATATGCCCTGATATTGCTCAATATTGTGGTCCATCTCTGTATTTTTTTCCTCTGCTTTGTACTATTTTACTAGTAAAATGAAAAGAATGAAATAGATTACTTAAAGTACGGGTTTCTTTTCCTTTCTGACATAACTTTATGGTTTTTTTTATTCCATTCCTTGTTTCTTCAGACATTTTATTTACTTAATTTGCTGCTACACTAAACCAGAGGTTTTCTGATATCTCTTAACAGGGTTTCACATTTATTTTGTTTTTTTAAACGAATGGTTTTTACTTTACTTTTTAAAATAATTTTTTAAAATCATTAAGACCCTGGCAAATACATAGTTTACCCACATTTCACGGTGGCTTATTGCTACTTGTTTAATTCAAATGGTGTTCAAAGCCATATACATTACCTCATGCCTACTTTCTGAATATGATGGCAATCTATCATTATAAAGACTGATAGAGAGCAGTTGTATTGACGGTAACATTGAAGCAGGGCATGAAAAAATTTGTATGATATGATATTAGTGAGAGTCAGGTTTATGTACATTTATGATTTTTTGCAAAGGAAAGGTCAGGATAACTTTTTCTGACTCAAGCAGGATTAATATATTACCTAAATGTGGACAAGTTTGGCCTAGGATCATGGAGCATAGCCAACTGAGCACTGATCTGGAAATTTTTATGGAGGTCTGAAGTTTTTTTTCTTTTTGATAATGTGAGAAGTCTTTGAAAGGTCTTCAGGCACTTTTTGGAGGAAATCCAGAAGGCAAGAATCACATTTTGGTCCCCGTTGTGAGAGAAAATGCATTTGGATAATAATTTTCTTACTAGGGTATATGAGTGATTTTGCTGAGTCCTGATATTGGCAGACAAGTGGCAACCTGCCATTGACACTTCATTTTTGGATGCACTCAAAGGAAAAGATTTTTCTTGTATTCTTCTTTCTGACAGGTGTCCTTGTGGACTTGGGCCTAGAAGACAATGGAACGGCATATCAGAGAGCCGAGAAATACGTGGTTCGGCTAGACAATGAGATTCAAACAAAATTTGAAGTTTTCATGAGACGAGTGAAGCAGAATCCCTACACACTGTTTGTGCTGGTTCATGACAATGCCCACGTGGATTTAACAAGGTAGCTGCTTCAATCTACCAAAGGAAAACCATCCTCTTCCAGTATCTTTCAGTTAGGTTTTTCAAAAGACTACCATCTTAGACACACAATGCTTTCTCTAGGCCTAAGGCATTTTGTGCCTCAAAATCAGAAATCGTCTTTTTTGTTTGCTCATGATATTTGTTAACTAATTCTGATTCAGTTGAAGACAGGTGAGACTAGTTTCAGATTTTTGGATCCCTAACAAGACTGTTTGTAGGGGTAAGTGCTATGGTACTGAAGTCCAGGAAAAAGGGCTGAATTTTGCAACTTTCTTTGTTCCTCTTGTCTTCTTCCTATTCTGCCCCTTTTTCTCTACTCAAACCCAAATCTCTCGCATGTTCACAAGCCACTTATGTTTTAATTCACGTTTTTATCCTTGATGATAGTGTTGTTTTTAATATAAGAAGGCTTACAGACATTTAACTCTTTGCATCATCTGAAAAATGCCCCAGCTACTGTAAGAAAAGGTTTTAAAAAACAGCTGTGTTGAATTTGGCCAGTGTTAGATCTGAACACAACAACACGTACACACATGTACAGAAGCAGTTCTTCACACTGTATCACAACCTTACTATGGAAAAAGAGAGCTAATTATTCTGCTCTTGTTCCATGAGTAAACCGAGGAGAAAAATCTTAATGTGATTTAGACATGGTGCGTAAGGCTGTGGGTTTCATTTGAGTATCAGAGTTATAATAAACAAAATACTTTCCTTGAAGGACAGCTGAGAAATAGATAGAAGCAACATTATTCCTTCCTTATCCCCAGTGTCGCATTTTTGTTACTGTCTTTGCTGTACATTGAATTTGGAATTCCTGAATATCCTGGAGGTGAAGATAATTCCAGGAGCTGAAAATCAGGACATCAGGAGACTGTCAGGTTCCCCAGTCTTTTAGAAATACATTGTTTCGGGCTGGAAAATCCACTGGATTTTGTAAAATTCTTACTATATCCTAACCCCACAGCTCGTGCAACAGTGTTTCTCAGTGAGAGGGATTTCATCAGCTTTGGCTTATTTTTTGTTTCCTCCATCCAATTGTCTTTGAATTGGCACACTAATTCACCTGCTTACTTTCAGCAGATTTTGGTCCTTTATTTAGTTTTTTTCCCTCTGTTGCCTGAGTCTACCCACAGAGAACACTCAAATGATTTTGAGATCTTTCACCCTTCCAAAGAGATTTTTGAGCTGTAATTCTCAGTGCCATGATCATTTGGAGGTTTTTTCTGCAGGAAGAGAGTAATCCATTGAATCTCAGGATGTCAGTAAGGCAATTCTTTGCATTCTTATTTCTGCAGTGCCATTTCAAGTTCCCTGTCACATGGTGAGCCTAGTCATGGTCTGGCTGATAGAGTTATTAATTGCAGGGAGGTCCTTGAAGCATTCAACCTCCTTGTTCTTCAGGTCAGCTCTTTTCCTTATGCCTTGCAAACGCAGCAGTCGAGGATCAGCTCTAGCAATGAGGTACATTGGATACAATTTGACACTGTGGTAAGTGTTTAATTGTTAATTTTAACTGTGAATTTTAATGTGGACTTCACACCTAAAGGAATCTAGCAGATGCATATTAAAGAAAATTGTTAGAAGGGAGCTCTTTCTCTGCTGGAGTTTGTTCTCTCAGGCTCCAGATACGTATCCCTGGGATGCTGATGTTAGAGGTAGCATTGATATTTAGGCCCAGGAACGGCACATTTTTCTTTGTCCAGTCACGCAGTATGAGAAATTACTTTCAGTGCTCTGGTCAGACAAAGCTATGTAGACATGCCATAAAGCTCTGGAGCTGGCTTTCCATTTTCAAGCAGTCTGACTTTTGACTGTAAGTTATATGTCACATAGCCTGTCAAATTTGTTCATTACTTCTCTGGTACTAATAAAAGTTGTGTGCTAGGTTAACAAGTTCTGGTGTAGTTGGTGCCATCATTGTGCAGAGAAGTAGTGGGAAAGGTCTGTTTGACATTCTGTGCCATTAGCTTTTTTCACCATTTCAGCCAGCTGATTCTGAAGATGTTTTGGCTAAACCTGCTTTAAAAATATCCTTTGCTCCTATTCCTTGTTTGGTATATTTATGTCAAGTTTGACTTTACTGTGTTGCGTGGACCATTGGTGTCTGTAAAGTGTCTTAAAGTGGTAGCTGTAAAAAATAGTTAAAGAAGTCAAACAGAATAGTGGAAATGAGGGAGTAAATGAATATTCAAAGTCTGCTTTTTGGTTGATTGTTAACATAAGCCAGTGTGATGACCTTCTGTAAAATGGTCTAAACAATTTTTTGTTTCCCAAAAGTAAAAAATAAACAACTTTCAGTCTTCTGATTAAAAAAATAACCCACAAAAAAAGGGGATACTATATGTGATTAATTACATTCCTAGTGATTACTGGTGATGTAAATGCACTGGAGACCCTGCTGTGCTTCCAGCAAAGGCCTCATGAAATTAGAGGTAGCAAGTATTCTGCCTTTCTGATTGCTGTCTGCAGATTTACATTCCAGCAAAGAAATGATTAGTTTCTGATTGGAATTAGAGATGTGTAGAATCTGACAATCAAGAAGAATTTTGGAAATTAATAATCCTTCTGTTTTCAGGTTCTGCTTTAGATAGAAATGAGATAACAGTTGTCAGTAGATATAATGCCAGAGACAGGGAGTCAGAAAATAATTAGCAGGATTCTAGAAACCCCCTGCAATCACAGGTAGGAGATATACTGAAAAATTTGCAAGGACCTACATCTGTCTTTCCTAGCTGTAGACAAATAATAAGTTAAGTAAAAAACAATTTACATTTTATTGTATTCTTTGAAACAAACAAATAGCATCACTGAGGGAGAATGAATGAAGAGAAAGGATACTTTGCTTCCGAAAATACTTTCCAGTTATTTTTTAAATGACAAAAGAAATTAAAATTGGTTCCAGTTTTCCTTATGGTTTTGTTATCTCTGTGTGGAACAGGATGACGCAGCAAGTGAAGACAAGCTGTACTTTGGTTTGAATGAATACAGCAAATCCCTCCAATGGGGAGTCACAAGTCCCCTTCTGAGATGTGATGAAACCTTTGAAAAAATGGTCAACACACTTTTAGAAAGGTAAATAGTAACATGGGAGCTTGGGATCCTGCTTAATTGGGATCTTAAGGATGCAGATATATTTATGAGCCCCATCACAGGGGGACGAAGACATGATGACCTTTGGTGTTGATATTGGAATCTCTGAAGTATGTGCAATTTTTATTTTTGTAACAAATTTAGTGCTGTTGAAGAAGGAGGGGATATCTTTCATTTGTTTATAGAAGAGATTAGGCCCATTCAGCAGCAGTCCAGGCTCAGCTGTGCTGCTCTCTTCTCTTGGCTCAGCCCTCACTAAGCTAAGAAGGTACCAGAGGTTTCATACCTCACCACTTCTGGTGTCTCTCTTGTTGAGACTGCCAGCAGACTTGTCAGTCGTGGCCCAGGTGAGTGATGTCATTTCAAAAACATCATTTTTGTTATTTCATTAGTTGGCTATGGTTTTGGTTCCTGCAGCTCAGAGCCTGAAAGTGGCTTATTAGTACCCTGCAGCTGCCTGAACAAGCTACTTTCATAGCACATCTCCATGATATAATTAAATGTGCACGTTACAGGAATGAAGGCAGTACTGTCGTTTCCAGCAATGTGGAGTTAATCTATTCTACATATCAGCAGGACAGATCCCTTATAACAGTTCAAGCTATAGTTTTCATTGTATTTTCGTATTTACTAGAACAGGATTGTTCTGTCTTCAGTACTGTTTTTTGTATTTTGTTTAGGTCAATATAATAATTATAAATGTATCTATATTTATTAAGTAAAATACAATATCAAATGTGTTAAATTAGCAACATAAATGAATAATTAAATACATCATTAATCCTTAATATTTATTATTATCTACAAATAGGTAAGGAATGAATGTGATAATAATAACATCAGTTAATCTTAATACGTCAGTTCTTCAGGCTTCTCATAGTCTTTCTGGTCAAGTCCAATGGAAGAGATAGTGCTCGCTATTGCTGTCTTTCTGTTCTTAAAATGTGAATGGGGAAAAGGATGAAGGAGGATTAGTGCAATTGCAAATACTACCCTGATATCAGGTTAGGGTAAGACTAGAAACTGATGGGAGGTGAACCTCTACTTTGGAGCCAGGATATGCTTTTGCGTCACAGTTTATCGATTTAGCCTCTGTTTTCAAGAAACTTGAGTTATTCCGTCTGGGTGGGTGAGCCATACAAGCTTACAAGTCTGAAAACATTGCAGACATTTTGGTATTATAAAAAAGGCTCCATTTGTTTTAGTAGGAAAAGTGGAGTGGGTACTTTCATGGGAGGAGGAGTAAAAAGTGTTTTAAAAATTTATTGGTTTAGTGACTGGCTTATGGTATACAGAGCGAGCTACTGTACCTATCGGTTAAAGACAGACACAAAACTTTGTTCAAATGGATCCCATATTTTCTATTAAATTACTCAAGAAAGAGACCAGAGAAATTTGGAGCTTTTAGTTATTTTAGTCATTTGGACTTCTGTGGCACAAGACTAGCACTCAAGGCATAATAGCATAGTTTTTTTCTGTATTATGGTGGTGAGTGAACTCGTGGGGAATGTCTAGAAATGGAGTGCTTCTTTACTTGAGTAGGTTTTAATTTTTTTTTCCTTAGCATTTTACATTGTGAGTTCATATCTGTTGTCACTGCATATAGCTGTAATGAGAGAAAAAGAAACATTGGCTATGTGAGTTAAAAGGCAAAATGGAAGTTCAGATTTGGCTCAGAGCCAGCAATCCCTATTGGTAAGTCAAACTTTCTGTCGAGAAATTGAGAGAAGTGAAATTATGAAGTACTTCTCCCACAAACCACTTGAAGCAGCGATGGTCCTCCAAGTTCGTAGAAGAAAAAACTTGTGGACAGCAAAGCAATTATTAGCCTATGCTCTTAAAGTGAACCGGATCTGAGATGATCTGTATCTCCATCAAGTTAAAAATCTTTAGCTGAGATTCTGGCCCAAATGATGGTAACAGAAGTTTATAATTCCAGTTACTTGAGCACAGGACTTTGCTCTTTATTGTCTGCATTTGGACTGTTATATGCATTTACTTAAAACACAGTTAGATTTTGTGCAAAATTACTGTCCATGAAAATCAAAGGCTTCATTCTTTGAGCGCTACAGAAAAAAATGGGTACTACTTGACCACACAGTCCTGTTTTTTGGCTAATTTTCAGACATTGCTGTGATTTTGCATATGCTAACACAGAACTGTATCTCCTCAAAGGTACCCCCGGCTGCACAGCATGGTGATTCGCTGCTACCTTCTCATTCAGCAGTATTCCCAAGCTCTGATGGCTCTCACGACCATGGCCTCACTAAGAGATCACAGCACACCCGAAACACTCAGCATAATGGATGACCTTATCACTTCTCCAGGAAAGGATAAGAATGGCTGTGGCCACATGCTCATCATTAGGGTGCCGTCTGTGCAGCTAGCCATGCTGGCCAAGGAGAGGTTACAAGAAGTAAGAGACAAGTTAGGTCTGCAGTATCGTTTTGAGATCCTCCTTGGGAATCCTGCCTCAGAGCTTACTGTCGCGAAACACTTTGTGACACGGTTGAAGGTTAGCAGAAACTAAGTATTTCTTTGTATGCCCATTGTAGTCATCTGACTGTCGTACACATTTTGTGTTCATTCCCACATGTTTATAGGTTAATTATTTTATAGGAAAAGGGTACATGTTCTGTATCTGTCTCCATGGAAGTTTGCTGTACTTTTGATGAGCATAAATGATTTAGAACTTGGAAGAAAATTGAATTGTTACTGGCCCGCGAAGTCAAACACTGGATGTTATCTCTCTTGTTAAAGTTGAATAACAGCATGAGTCAGATAGGTTTCGTCTCTGAATCTCAGAAAGCAGAGCTCAGACCTCCTTAGGCAAACTAATTCTTTCCACCAGCTTATCTGTCTGTCTAGTGTATCTGTTGTCTGCTCTGTCCATCCATCTTCTGCCCTTCTGATAACTGGTAAAGTATTCTGTTTGTCATAGACTTCTTTTCTTAAACCTCTGCACGCTGAAAGCCTCTTCTGCACAGCATATATGCACCAAGCTAAACTTTTGCATGGATTTGTAAGAGCATGGTTCAACTAGCCAAACCCACTTCCTGAAGTAACCTCGCTACATTAAACAAAGGGAAACAGATTGCCTGCCTTAGGTACCAGCCTGAAAGTAATTCTGGTTATCTGTCCTGATCCTTGCTCTAAGCCTCACAGAGTTATTAATTTTGCATTTCTACTATGTGTTATACAGTGTATTCAAAAGCATGCAGAAAAGGAATTAATTTTGTGAGTCTTTCTTAAAGAGCTTGCCTACAACCAAAAGCAGATAAAATGTCCTTTAAAGAAGCTACCACCTCTGCTGCTCAAACCTTGTCTGCAGCAGGAGAGGGAAGAGAGGAAAGTAGTAGTCATGAAGGAGAAAATGACATGTGAGATAGCAGCTCTGTGCTGCGGGCTGCTTTTGGCTAGGTATTAATTCCAACCTTAAATCATTCTGCACTGTGGGTCCTGTGAGGGCTTCTTTATGGCCCTTTGCTGTAAAGGGTTGCAGCCCTTACACATTGCTGGAGCAGCCTGTGAGGCCTTTACCACAGATCAGGATTGAGTGTGAAGCTGTTTCAGGTGAATATCCATGTAGCCATTGATCTGGAATAGCGGAATTTGATCAGGTAGAGAATGAAAAAACTTCTAAACAATTCTTCTTTTCCTCTCCCCTATAACATAAGATGCTTTTTTGGAGTAAACAAAGATGTAGGATTCTGGACTTGTTTCTTTCCTTGCACGTGACTAGAAAAAACCCACTCAATTCTGAAACGTGCATATGAAGGGAGTGAGGAGAGGAATTCAGTTGCCCAAAGATAAGTCTGTAGTATCTTTTTAGGTGGGTTATCCCAGTGGTGCTCCAGAATGATGAAGGTCGCCTGTGAGTCTTGTGCTGGGTTGCCATACCTGCTGCTCTGGTGCCTGGGATAACACAGGGTATCTGAAATGGTGTGAGCATATGTTTGGGTGACTGACTCCCATTATAAAATTCATCAGCCATGCTACCATTGAGTCTAGTTTATTGCAGACAATTTTGATTTAGTCTCCGTGCTGCTTGTCTTTTCTGCTGAGGTCAGATGGAGTACTGAAGCTGGAGGACTAGAGCAAGTGGGGAACTGATCACTGCCTGCTTCCACTACGAGCACCCAGGCCTTTTGTGTGTGTGTGTGTGGCACAGCAATATGAGGCTACTGAGTGCTTGCTGGTGAGGCTGAGGCTCAAAATGCTGGTCCCGCCAATAACTGCTGTTGGTTGCAGGGAGGATGAAACTTCGTCCTGACCTTTTTCAGGGGCAGGGAGGGAAACTTTATAGCTGTTAGCAACCCCAATTCAAAAGTTTGACTTAACTTAGCCTCTTCCTAAGAGGGTGTTAGCAGTGTGTGTGGTGCCCCAGGGAGGGTCCGCAGCTGTCTCTGCAGTGCTGGCAGCAGGACTGTTCCCCACTCTGTCAAACCAGCCTTCTGGCCAGCCAGATAGGTCAGTCCTCTCCATCAGGGAGCCAGGCTTCAAGGGGAATGGTACACCCAGAGGTACAGAATGAAAGAAGAGATGGAAAATAATTTAAATAACTATTTTGTGGACCAGGCATGCTGTCATGGCATACCCTTTAAGTGTAACAAGAATCAAACCGTTTGGGAGGCATTCAGAAGTGAGGAGCCCAGAGGGCTGTAGCGCTCTGCCCCTCCTGAGTAAGATGGTCAAGAAATAAATCTTCCGTATGCAAGTTTACAGCTCAAAGCCCCAGGAACCCAGGCTTCTTTTTAAGTCCTTAGGCTAGCAGAAAGAAAATCAGCTTTGTATCTGTCTTCCCCTATTTCATTTTCTAGCCATGCACTTTTGCAGAAACTTCCATCACTAGAGAGGCAGGGTAACACACAGCAGACTAACCCTGCTGAGCCAGAAAATATCTCTCTGCTGCCAAGGCTGCTTTACTGAGCCAGTAGATGTTGTTAGGTAGTTGGACGAATAATTTTTTTCTGTGAACGTGTTATATAGAGGATGCTGAAATCAGCAGGGGAAAATAATGAGAACTGGGGAAAGAGAATAGAGCCATAACAGAAGAGGGGGATATTACTTCAAATCGTGCTCTTCCTAAGCTAAGAAAAAAATAATCATAGGGGTTTTTTTGGTGGAAGTTTTCAGAAGGTCAGATGGCATGCTGAGTCACTGATCCACTAGTGAGTCCTCCTTTTCAATCCCCTTCATCTGCCTGAGAAGATTACTCACAAAACATGACCTTTCTGGGGAGGAGGAAGGATAAGGAGAGAACAGGTCAAGGGTACAGATTGAGACTAGAAGAACCAAGAGGGAATTCAAGATAGGGTTCTTCTTGCAAGGTATGTTTTCCACAAAGCTTGCATAAGTCTTGTTGCTCTGTCAAGAAAGCTGTGTCTCATTGTCTTGCACATCTGTGCTGAGAAGAGTAATATATATATATACACATATATATACACATACTATTTTTAATGGGCAGTTTGAGTGGTTGGGCTTGCTGTCATGACTCAGCAAAGTAGATTCTGTGCCTCAGCTAGATAAGAGTCTTCTCCAGAACTGATTTTGTCCATTATTGATAAGAAAGAAGGAAAGTCTTTTTCCAGCAGGGTGATATGCTGTAGCTCAAATCCTGATGATTCTGTAACCATTAGGGCTTAATTTCCATGTCTGGAGAGACCTTAATGTCTGATCAGAATGGAAATGTGAAGTCTCTGGGTTATATGGAAAGAGCTTCTCTGCTGATCTCCTGTCTTGACTGGTCAGTGATCTAAGAGGCTGTGTTGTCAGTTTTCCTGGCAGTACCCATAACGTATTGACAGGAATGGCTGGATATGAACCTGCATTTTTGCATTTCAGCTTTATAATACAATTTTAGTGTTTCTAGAGATAGAATGGCTTGATTCCTTTCTAAATGAGAGTCTCTGAGTCTTTCGGCTTTACTTCCTTTTAACAGTTGCTGTAGGGTGCTCGTGCCTGTCTTGATCAAATACTGACTGTATCATCTGGAAGTCTGGGCACCGTGCAACACAGCAAGAAAGATATTGTTGCTCAAGATAGAGCAATGTTTTTAGGAGGCTGCATCCAACACATAGAACACAAATGGGCTCAGGCAGGTTCAGTAAGCTCCGCTGAACCAAGGGGACTGAAGGGTGTAAGGCCATGGGACTGGTGCTACCAGCCTTTCCAGTGTTAAGGGAAAATGGTACAGTTTTGTGATCTTGGGCCTTGGTAGACTGTAGGTAAGGAGTCCTTTCTTGTGGGATTACCTCCAGTGAAAGGGAAAATTTTTTTCTTTCATTATATAGAATAATTGAGCAAATATTTGAGGATCATGGAGTCATTTTCATACTCCACTTGAAGGTCTTACTTTAGCTTTACGTTAATTTCAAAGAACTTTTCTGTGCCAGCTTGAAATCAAAGGCATCAACTGCATTTTTCTCTGACAGACCGCACTAATACCATACCAGGTGTATGTTTCCAGCACTGAATAACATATGCTGTGCATCCTTTTTCTGTGCATTTAATGCTTGGCTAACACTTCGCTACCAGAAAAAATGCATGCCTGTACCTAAGGTCTCCTTCCTGTTGGCTGTTGGGTAAGCGAACTCTGTATACAAAGAAAAAGCAGGAACTGAAAAAAAAAAACATGTGAAGGTTTAGAAGGTGTCATTTGAATGTGACTGGAAGTTTCTCTGTTCACAGGCTTGGAGGGGATATGACCAGGATGACTGGATCCCTCGCACCTATCAGGATTTGGAAGGTCTACCTTGCATTGTTATTCTAACTGGCAAAGACCCTCTAGGAGAAACTTTCCCCAGGTGCTGTTATTCCTCTTGCAATATGGTTGTTCTCTAACATGTTTAGATAAGTTGGGGGGTGGATAAGTGGCTTGATACCATCTGGCTATTTTTTCACAAAAAAAAGTGTATTTTAGACTTTATTTGGGAACAGTTTAAAATTTTGGAAAGTGTGGTTTGTGAAAAGTAAAGCTACTGTATTGTGTGGGTCAATGAATGTCTGTGCAAAGTACCAAGGAGCATAATTTATGTGCTGAATATTTTAAAATAATTTTATATTTACTGGCTAATAAAATTGTTCATGAATATTTAATAAGCAATTAAAGATAGGGAGTATTCTTCAAAGTCAGAGAAGAAACTTTCTTTTTTCTTGGGTTGGATTTTCTAGGTCGTTGAAATACTGTGACCTTCGACTAATTGACTCAAGCTACTTAACTCGGACTGCATTAGAGCAAGAAGTAGGCCTGGCATGCTGCTACGTCTCGAAGGAGGCAATTCGAGGGCCTATTGTAGCTCTTGACCTTAGTGAGAAGGAGCATGAGAAGGCTAATGGTAGCGAGAATGACTCTGATGAGCTGTTGATAGACTTGGATCGACCCCAGAGTAATAGCAGCGCTGTCACTGGAACCTCAGGTCAGTTATTCTGCTGTTGCTCTGAAAAACAAGTCTTCGTTCCTATGTCATTGGAATTTGAATGCAAACATTGAGATGTTTAGTCAAGTGTGGGTTGCTTAGCTGTATCCTGCTGCAAGCTAGGCAATGAAGTGTTAGTAGCAGATTCTTTCCACAGTGAGAAATTTTCCTGTGTACAGCTAAAAGGGGATGGTATTGCAGTGGGAGGATGGTATGCCATAGCTAAGGGTCCCTTGTGAATTTTATTTTTAAACTTACATTTCACATTTGTTGCTAATTCCATCTGGTGGATCCTGAAAAGATCTTAAAAACTAGAAATGGATAGTATAAAATTTTAGGAATAGAAAAATGCTTTGTAACTGTGGGGGTAGCTATGGGTGAGGATGGGTATTTGCCTCCTTGCCAAGACCAACAGATTGGCTGGGTCTTGGCCTACCTCTTCAGGCATCGATGGAGCATCATCTCCCACCAGACCGTCCCTTCCTTGCATTCCTCAGGCACTTCTGGGTCCTTTCCTTTGTTTCCCTATGAGTTTGAGGTATTAAGACAGCTGAACTGGACCTTTGCCATGTGCCAGATCTTCCCATACACCAAGTAACCTGACTGATATGGAGGAGGGAGCATAGCCCGGTTCACATTAAAATTGCAGTGAAATGAATGCTCTGTTCCCCATAGGAAGGAGTGTCAAACAATCTATGTATACAGTGGTGTCTTATACTTGAATTTCAGAAGGCTGTACCATCAAATTCCAAATCCCAGATGGGGAACGGTAGTTAACGTACAGAGCTTAGCAGTCATTTGGGATTGGGACACTTGTGTTTGGACTCTGAACCCTAACAGAAGGGCTGTTGCCTCCCCAGCAAGAGGGACAGATGGGTGTCAATGATTTCTTTTTAAATGGTGAAACACTGACCTAAGCCACATGATGAGCTCGCCCAACAGCACTCATTGAACAGAAGTATTTGAAGGATAGGATTGTCCCATAGATCAAATGAGTTAATGAATTCTTTACATTTTCTTATGTCGGCCAGTGTCTGTTCATTGCCTGCTCTTTGTTTCCCCAGGTTCCCTGGCAGACAACGGCGTGAGCTCCTCGAGTGCTGCAGACAAGTCTCAGAAGCAAGCACCGTCGCTTAACTTTCAGACTGTGGCACACAGCTCAGTAGATGAGGGAACTTACCCCAGTTTCACAGCCGGAGAGACCCTGAAACAAGAATGTGACTCCCTGGGTAACCAGATGGCGAGCAGCACCACTTCGAAATTGTCATCACTGTCTTCGGTCTCCCAGACATTTCGGTGGCCTGCCCATTCGGCCAAAGACAGCAAGGCCCTCCGTGCTGCGCTGCCACGCATCGTCATCCTGTCGAAAGCTGCCTACTGTCTCCTGAGCTCGCAGAAAAGTGGGAATTTGCCTTCCTCCTCTTCCCTCCTGCCTCATGCTGATGTGTCTTGGCTGAGCTCTCTGAGGCCTCTGCTTCACAAGGACATGAACAGTGAAGAGCAGTCTCTCTACTACAGGCAGTGGACGACAGCCCGACAGCACCACGCGGACTTCAGCAATCAGGGTGAGACGTCTGGCTCGAGGAGTTTTCACCCCAGGCGGCTGCTTTTGACAGGACCACCGCAAGTAAGAGAACAGTTCCTTCCTCTTGCCTTACTAGCAGGATGAGAGGACCAATGATGAGGACTGGAGATCATACTGTAAAGGCCCCCTGCAAGGTTGCACACAGTGATGTATTTTGAGGTCAAAAATGAGTCAAATTTTAAGGTTAAGTCCATGCTGGAAGTGGTAAGGAGAGGAAGGGTGATGCTGTATGTCATGTTTTAGCCTAAATGAAATATGTGTGGATGGCACTGGGCGTAAAATTGCCATGAGCATATCAGTAGAGAAGCAGTTATCACTGCTGATCTCCCTAGGTACAAAAATGATACTGGCTGTGGGCCAGGTTTTGCTCGCAGATCAATTTTGTAATACTATTCACATAATGGGGAATATTACGTCTTCTTATGTTTTTAGGCAGAGCTAGAAGGGGGTAAGCCCAAGGGCATTTATCTGAAACATATCCTTCCTTCATGTTAGTCTGAGTTGGGATTTGGATTTTTTTCCATCTCTGGCTCAGGTGGGAAAGACTGGTTCATACTTGCAGTTCCTAAGGATTCTCTTCCGCATGCTGATCCGGTTGCTGGAAGTAGACGTGTACGATGAAGAAGAGATTAATGCCAGTAAGTATTTAGTAGTCACTCTTCATATGCGTTATAAAGACCCTCTGTTATGTATTATGTCCTGTCCATTAGTGTGTAGCTAGACTTACTGTAGGTGTCTGCATATATATATATAGATGCAAATATAGATGAATAAAAATGTAAATTTTACATTGGGCTTAGCTGAGAACTATTAAATGTATTTTGGATTGATATATTTGGATAGCACTAAAATGAAAGTGAACACAAAACTGTAAATGGGCAACATCTGCCCATGTTATGTCTCCTTGCTAGTTTTTAAGCACTGGCTGCTTTTAAGCAGACAAGACGTTTAAGAACATTTCGTTTCTGGCCGAAACATCACTATTATTTATGTTTACGAATAAATTAGATACCAATTTTCAGTAAGACTGTCTTCTGTCTGCAGTTTACAGATCTTATGCTGAGGAAAAAGGGGAGGGGGAGCCTCTTTGGATTTGCACTCATTTGTCAGATCTCACAGATCCATTAACTGCTGTGGCAGGACTTCGCCTTGAGACGCACAAACCCTTTTAAAAATGAGTCCTCTTCAGGGTGTTCTTTACATAACTCTGTGGTTTTGTGGTGAGGATAACTCCATGATGCATAAATCTCATGACCATTAGACTGGCATCCTGAAAATGTAGTTGTTGTCAAACCTTTGAAAAGACTAATTTGTATTTCTGCTCAGAAAGTGCTATTAAATGAAAAAAAATGTATTTTCCTTTGATTTGGAGCTTTGGGAGCTGTTATTCTCTCATTATTTGAACTAAAGTACACCAGAAACTTAGGATGAAATATCAAAATGTAAGAGAAGTTCTGCGTCATGCCTTCTGGCCTGTTGTGATCACAGCAACATGTCACACCCCTGCCAGGAATGCGTGGAACTCCATCAGAAGAGCAGTCTGGGTTTGTTTGGGGTTTTTGGTTGTGGCTTTTTTGCTCCCACTACTTCTATTGGAATGCTTTTCCAGAGCCCTAGTGCTCTGGTGATTGAAAATATTATTTTATTCTCCAACCCAAAGATGTTCCTGTCCCAATTATAAACATTGTCTTCGGGACCAAAGAAAATATTAATTTAAATTAAAATACTTTTTCTCTTCTTTGATGTTTGCTTCTATGGTGTAGTCAGGCAGCAATCTTAGCCCCTCTCAGTGTTCATCTAGGTAGCCTGGATCTTCTTACAGGATCCCCACTGTTACATGAGTGACCAGAACTGAATGTGGTATTCTGCAGGATGTTTAACCAACCCAGCATACAACAGCTTGTGTATTCCCCTGCCCCCAGTGAAAGCCCCATGACTGATGAAACCTATGATTGCACTGGTCTTTTCCATTCTCCCATTTCACTGGCACTGATATGTAGCTTGTACTCATGGGTTCCTCTGCAACTCAGTCATTTCCAACCGAGGTGCTCTCAACCTGCTGCAGAAATGCTTGTTATTAGTCCTTGATTGTACATAGACTTGTATTTTTTCTGTTAAATATCATCCAGTTTCTGTTGTTACAGTTTTTGAGGGCATTGAATTCTTCCTGGATGATCTTGGATTCCTTCTCCATATTCACAATGACTCTTAGAGTGTGCCACCAGCAAACTTATGCCAATTTTTTTTTTTTGAGTTGGTGACATTAGTGAAAATATTAAACAGTATGCCCCTCTACTGATCTTTTAACTTCATTGGTAATCTCCATCTGCCTTGTGATGTTACATGCTGCCATCTTCTGTTTAATCAACTTTTTCAATTTACAGACCATTCACTGTCTCCATTTTCTTCAGCTGTATTAATAATTTGTCATATAGTATCATATCAAATACTTAAGTCCAGAAGGATAAGATGCGTTGCATTTCCTTTGTTCAGAGAACTCGATATATCATAGCTGTGTAATGAAAGTAACACAGGATTTCTTTGGTCAGCCCACGTTGCATTTTATTACATTTTTCATTTACTTCAACATTGTAAATTATTTCCTTCACCCTCCCCAAGTTTTGAATACAACCAAGGTCAAAGTAATGGACCCAGAGCTCCGTAGATTACTGCGTCTCCTCATAACTGGTGATAATATATGCGCTATGCTTGCATTGAGATCAGTCTCCTGCCTGATTTCACGTACCTGTTCTTTCAGAAAACTGGCATGGAGATTATTCTTTCTCTCTGTTTTGAGTGTGTATCAAGCTTTTAGAGTTTTGTTTCCATCTTGGCTTATAGTAAACCTTTTATTCACTTGAAAACATAATCGTCAAAGTAAAAAGAAAATGAAAAAAATTATTTTGATTTATATAGTTGAGGTGATATAGCAAAGAAAATTGTTATTTGTTTTCATGCACTTTTCTGAGGTCTATCTCAGCTTGAGATTTGACAAAACTTATTTTATCTCACACTTGTTGACATTTAAGACAAAACTTCATTCACTGGTGAGCTTTTTTCATTCCTCATGGACTTTGTTCATTCTTACTGTCCTTTTTGATGTAGTCCCTCTGAAGCGCCTTCCTCCTGCTGTTTTTATTTTGCTTGGTATGCTGGTTACTGGTTGTTTGGCAACTGCGATTCCAAGAAGTCCAAGTCTCATTCATAGGCAAGTCTCATTCATAGGCAAGTCTCTGGTTTTCTCAGGCCAGCTGACTTACAGAGCGGGCTTTCTCAGGATTTGTCTATATGCACAAACTAATACGCCTCACCTGACCGGCGGCGTATGTTAATTTGAGCATGACACGGTGCCAGTGAGGTTAATGGCCTCTGAACTGCTGCTGGCTCTCATCCTATTGGGTCAGTCTTAGGGTGAGCACGTGCTTGTCTGTAGACCCAACCTTCATTTCATCTGAATTTGCTTTTCTAAAATCAGTAACCTCAGTTACACACCTACTTTTGTGTGTTCTTCCATCTCATTTTAAACTGAATTGACTCATGTTCAAGCTGCAGTCCAAGGTTGTTTTCTTTGGCCAGTGCTTTCTAACATTCCCATTACTTACACTTGATTTTCTACTTTAGACTTATCTCTGTTGGATCAAAGCAAAGAAGTTCCAGTTGATCCTTGCTGGCCACATCCCATTCTCTAATAGGAGTGTGTCTTTTACTGCCTTTGTCATGTACCACTAGCTACTAGTTCATAAATTTATACAGCCTCTTTCTCCTTGCTTTCATCGTTCTGCCTTTGGATACTTTTCCTTCTCGTTTACCCAGTGCTCCTCATTTCACCACAGAGAGGCTTGAGACCACACCTGTATCTTCTGCACAGATAGGACCATTCATTTGAGCATTTTGTGCTTAAACCAGAGTGAATTATACCTCAGCAGCTTGATGAGGAGCAGAGCAGAAAGTTACTTATGAGGCTCCTCCGCCTGCACACAGTTTCCAAGGAATTGCCATTTCTTTGAAATGGCTTTGTGTGGATTATAATTTCAATTTTGGTAATATTTATGATGTTCAAAGATGTCTCTGTGTGTGTGTGTGCACCTGTGTGAGTTCCTGTGCAGTTGTAAATCAGCAAACATCACGTAAACACCATTCAGTGGATATCTGATACTGCTTACCTGAAGTGTGTTCTTGCAGATCATACAGAAAACAGTGAAATTACTCAGTCTAGTAATGACCACTGGCCGGACATTGAGATCTTCAGCAAAATGTCTTTTGACCTGAGTGTACATGACCCTAAGTACAGAACTATAAGTCCCGTATACACGGAACAACTCTCAAGAGTGAAACAAGGTAAGTAAAATGTAGAGTTTTTATCTCCAAAATGATATGGAACAAAACTACTTGTGTGTTCTTTACAATTGTTATCGGGATCACAGTCTCTGTTTTTTAACGCTCACAAAATTTCTGTTACTTCTTTTCTTTGTGCACAGAAACAAGCAAAGAAACAAAATCAGAGGAACCTAAGAAAAGGGAGACTGTGTCCATGATGTTGACTAAATATGCAGCTTACAATACATTCCATCACTGTGAGCAGTGCCATCAGTATATGGACATTAATCCTGCTGCACAGGTTGGTGTCAAGGTCCAAGAGTAAACTGCGTCCTTGATTTTTCTGTGGTCTCTCCAGACGTACCGCTCTGGTCTCAGGACTCATGCTTTCACCTTCCCTGAGATGGAATTGTTTAATTCTTCCATTCTCAGGGGAGATACTGAGCTACAGACCCTGGAGCATCAACTGTGTCTGCTGCGTTCTGCATGAGCAGTTCTCCTCTCCAGCTGCCTCTGACAAAGGGTGAATATTGTGACTAGCTGTCTCAAGCCAAAGCATTATTCGGCCTGCCCAGAGGGTTCACAGTATCTCATGGGAGAGGACTGTAAAATTAAGACAGATGCTTGTCTTACCTAAATGCCAGCCATCCACACCTGTGATGGGAGACTGGAAGGCCTACTTCTTCCTCCCTTTGTATGTAACTGTGCATGCTTCTCAGCAGTAGCTTACGAGTCACTGGACAAAAATTACCATTTTTAACTGTTTAGTTAAAAAACTTTTGATCTCTAAAACGAACAGTTATGCTCGCAGGAGACTGGCAGGTAAGATTATTCCTGCTTAATAGCTCAGACATTATTTCTTAACTACCACCACCACCAGTTCACTTGGAAGTTTCTTATCTCAAATTGTTCTTTCCTTGCTTGCTAATCTTTTCCAACAGGTTGCTATTAAGCTAACACAGCGTAGACACACTGACCTGGAAATGTACAGTGTCAGTTACTACAGAGCAGCACCAGAGCAGCACCAGAGGTCTGATTTAAGCCTCATGCTTCATTAAGTACGTTGACACAAGCAAATCCAAAGGACATCTGTTGTTCCCTCCAGTCATCTTTGTGCATGTGGTCAAACGTAACGACTAGTAATATAAATATCTACCTGTATGTGCAAGTGTGAGTTGTGTATATAGAATTATAATTGAACTCAGAGAAATTACACATCCAAAGGGGAGTCATTGGATAGCAAGCATTGTGAAGGGGGAGAGATTCTTAAATGCTTTAACAGAACCTAAATAAAGCCCCTTTAATTTTTCATCTTTACTTAGGCTAATTATTTCAATTCTTTAGTAAAGATTATAGAAAGCTGATTGCTAAGAGTAAATGATTTGACCTGGTAGTAAGAAAGATGCTTCTGTAGGATGAAATCTTATCAGATACGTAAGGCACTTTGTATACACTTACACGGTTCAGTGGAGCGCTGTGCAAACTTAAACTCACCCAAATTCTTCATAGTTGTTAACGGTGTGGTCTGCTTTGGTTACCTAGCTGCTTAGAAGAGTATTGCCACAGGAAAAATAGCATACTAATGCAGCCATGCTGCTGCTGCGGTGTCTGAATGGCAGTGCGTTCTGCTGTGGAGGCACACCCATGCACTACACTGCTCTTTGAATCTTTTGGGAAAATTTATTTGGACAGTTTGTTTCCTAGTATATATATTTTTCCCTTCTCCTTGTAAATATTGATAAATAATTTCCAGCTCAAATGGACTTCAGAAGAGTCCACTTTGGCCAAAGATCATTACTGATATAGAAAGCTGATTCTTTTAATAGCAAGGCCAGTTACATGCCTAAGTAATGTGACTTATGGTAGAGGAAAATGAGACTATAATAGACTTAACTTCAGTTACTGAAAGAGAATGTTTTGGATGTTCTTCCCTGATGGTTTGCAGTATTGTGACTGTAAGAGCAGGTTGCCATGTACTCCTTATGTGTTACCTGCTTGCAAATCTTTTTTTTTTTGTATACAGATATCTGACTCCACTCTGCATGCATTCACGTTTTCATCCTCGATGCTAGGAGAAGAGGTTCAACTGCATTTTATAATCCCCAAGTCCAAAGAGAACCATTTTGTCTTCAGCAAGCAGGGAAAACATCTAGAAAGCATGCGTCTACCACTCGTTTCTGACAAGGTGCGTGTACTGCTCTTATCCGTCTACTGGCTACATATGCTGAATGCAGTCAACTTGATATACATTTGCAAATTAATCGTGGTTGGCTGGGTTTTTTTTTTTTTCTGTTTTTTGTTTTAAAGTCCTTTGCATAATTCTTGCCTGACTGTCCTTAGAACTGGAGTTTTTGAGGACAATCATTCCTTTTTGCATTCCTAGTGTCCAGTTCATATGTGTTGCAATGATCAATAATCTTAAAATCCAGTATAAACAATAAATAAGTAAAAATCCATATCAGGCATGATCTGCTTTTTACCTAATGTTACCAAAATATCTCCTGTTCCGGCAGAATTTGAATGCAGTCAAGAGTCCTATCTTTACTCCATCGAGTGGACGTCATGAACATGGCCTCTTGAACCTCTACCATGCCATGGAAGGCATCAGCCACCTTCACCTCCTTGTAGTCAAGGAGTATGAAATGCCGCTGTACCGTAAATACTGGCCCAACCACATCATGCTTGTCCTGCCAGGCACGTTCAACAATGCTGGCGTTGGTAAGAAACACCATCAATGCACTGCTGTGAAGATACCAAAATCCATGTTGGACAATGTGGATCATGTTGTTGTAGGAAACTTTGCAGCAGTTCCTCACATTCGTGCTGTGATAATAGCAGCAATATCTGTGCAAAATATAACGGTGTGTAAGAAATGCTGTCAGAGATGTGGAATATATGTTTGTATTGATCACCACCTTCCCAGTTTAAAATCTGATGTTTTATAGGCCATATTCACTCATTTTACTCAGCCCTGCAGTGTGAATGTTCATTCTATACATTTTACACGTGATTTTTCAAATTGCAACTTTTTTAGTTAGATGAAGCTAAATATTAACTGCAGCTGAACACTGGGGGCTTGAACTTTGGACTTCATTTTCATGGACGCTGACTTTTTCCTGCAAGAAGTTTGAGTAGCTTCAGTTTTAGCATCTCAGCCCCTTCTTGGTTCAAGTTATGCTATTAATGCCCACAAAATCATGTTCTGCAGAGTCTCTTAAAAGGTCCAGTTTTCTTGGTGTCTGCCTTTTAGATTTACTCACACTGGAAAGGGGACATACTGATTTCTTTTTAAACTAAGATATTATGAGCACTAAGTTCATAAAAGGTAATGGTTGCAGATGTTCATGTAGCCTTTCTCTGGGAAGAGAGTGATGAAGTCTAATAAAGATCTCTGTATGTCGTCTTTATGGTGTTTTCTCAGGTGCTGCCAGGTTTCTTATTAAGGAACTTTCCTACCACAATCTGGAACTGGAACGAAACCGCTTGGAGGAACTGGGAGTCAAGCGCCAGTGCGTGTGGCCGTTCATCGTGGTCATGGACGACTCCTGTGTCTTGTGGAACATGCACAGCGTCCATGAACAGTCGAGGTAAGTAACCACCGGGCGCTGGGATCCCTGCACTGATCCAGCACAGACAGCAGCACGCTTGCGACTTCGGCTCATCTCTAGCATCTGACAGGGTATGAAAGACTAGACAACTGGAAAAGTTGGGCAGCTGGAGCTGCTGGTAACGTACTCGAAATATTGCTAAGCAAAAGCAGCTTTCGGCAGTGGCTTTGATGTAATAACACCAGGCTGTCTGTCCAAAGGGCCTCACAGAGGTCGTTATTCACTCAATTATTATTCAGAAAGCCCTGGAACTGTGCACTTAGACATCAGATATATTGTCTAAAACGCAAAAAATCAGCGCTCTCACTCAGAGCAGCAGGAAGGCTGTAGATTTGTCTTGTTGACCACCAACATCCAACCTCCTGCTGTTGAATACTTCCACCTGGCTCTACCCTTACATCCGTGTCCCCCAGTCAATACCATCAACAAACCTCTGCTTGTGCTTGTTCTTTGCCTAAAGCCACTCTTGCTTTTAGTGACTATTTGAGTAATTTCTCAACGTTACTTCCGTAATTTGTTTTGATTCAATTTATGTTTCTCAATGAAAACAGTTTATTTTGGGAACTTTAGCTTTTTAGAAGGCATTAAGCTCTTGGCCTTCTCAGTGCTTATGCTGTCCATTACAGAGAAAATAGCCTTCCAGAAATGGTGCGTAAGGTGATTCCTTTTTCCTTTCTAAATTGCTGTGTAAGACCTTATCCTGCTGAAAGGCCCATTTTCTTATAATGACTAAATTGGTGGGATAAGATTAGTTGGCTGTTGTTTAAAAAGTCTGCATTTACATATATATTTTTACAGCATCTAGAGTAAACACTATCAATTGTTAATAGAATTTCTTGGTCCTTTGTATACATATATGTGTATATATATGCAGTGTATGCTATGTAAAAATAATAAGCTACGTTTGTATGTTGTGTATGATCATGTTTTGCAGCCAGTCCCTGGAGCCTGGGGGTTCCAGCAAGAATGTGTCTCTGAAGAGCGTCCTCCAACACATTGAAGCCACCCCCAAAATTGTTCATTATGCAATACTGGGTGTTCAGAAATGGAACAGCAAGCTGAATGCCAGGAAAGCAAAGGCTCCGTTCTCCAGGTGCCATGTGCGTGATTTTATACTGCTCAACATAGACCTGACCCAGAATGTGCAATATGATCTAAACAGGTAGGCAATATATATATGTGGTAAAATAATATGCTGGCATGATAAGAATCTTGTCACCATATTTCTAAATGCTATTGAGATAAACAGAAAGATCCTGTCTAAGGTAACGAGTGCATGTTCACAAAAATAAAACAGAGTGATATATGTTGCATCTGAATGAATAAGGTATCAAACTTACCGTCAGCCAAAAGAACTGCAGAGACAGACCACAAGGCAAGGGCAAGGGGGGGCTACAGAGGACTGAAAGGGCAGGGGGGAAAGAAAAAACTTCAGGAGAAAAAAGTAACCAGGAGAGCAAAGACAGAAGAAAGAAGCCAAAATGACATCAGTCACTGGAGGAGTGTGGAGCTTCCAAAGTGCCTCTGTAAGAGGCAGTAGCCTCTGGCATGACTAAGAACAAGAGTATAGGAAATGGTTGAGCTATTGCTATGTCAAATGCTATGAGGAGGAATTCCTTGTATTTCCTTCAGAGTCAGCTATCCTCCCTGGTGCCACTTGGGTTTGCAATAAAAACAGATGAATAAATAACTTTCCACTGTTTCCTTCCTTTTCTTCCCCTCCTCACCTAACTCCATCCTAAAGCATTTGCAATAAAGCACTGTTATCATGGGGCTTTACCTCTAGTTTTCATCACAGACTGAAGCAATATCCAATTCCCCCCCTCACCAGCCAAGTGAGTTTAGAATAAACCCAGTCTCTGCTAGCCACAGACTGGCCCTGGGGCATCTCACCCTGGTCTCCTGCTGCTGTTTTCAGGGATCCCATATATTTGAGTGAGGAATTGTAGCTTGTTAGTGCAAGCCAGGGTCTGGTGTGGCTTCCAGAGCTCTTGATTTCACAGTCACTGGCTGGTTGAATCATGAGATGGGAGTCAGCCCACAGAAGTGAGCAATTACATCGTAAGTAGCTCAGGATAAACATTACTTCTCAGCTGCTTTGTCTCCCATAGCCAAGTATTTGTCAAAGCCACATTTATCCCCTGATTCCAGTTCATCAAAAAATATGTCATATAGAACTGGCTTGTTCAGAAGTGGAGGTTGGTCACTGCAGAGCTTCTCTCAGTTCTAAAATATATATAAAAAAAGAACTAAAAAGAAAAAAAAGGGAAGGGTGGGGAGGAAATGATCGATGCCAGTACATGACGAGGATGAGAGGGCTAGCCAGACTTGGTATGAGGAAGAAGCATACAGACGCACTGAAAAGTGAAGACTTGTTTGGTCTTAAGATGACCAGAAGTTGCTTTCCTACACCGGGAGCACATTGAAGGAATGAGTCTTCAGAGCCGTGTAGAGAATTTGTATAGGCATCATATCAGATGGTCTCCAAAAATCTCTGCTGAGCCTGTTCCGGTGCATTTCAGCAGCAGGTGTGTGAATGCCTGCTCAGGCACAGCAGCCACACAGCTGGCTTAGTGCTCTTGTGTTTTAATGTCCAGGTATTTCTGTGAAGATGTAGATTTTAATCTGCGGACGAACAGCAGTGGCCTGCTCATCTGCCGCTTCAACAACTTCAGTGTCATGAAGAAACATATTCAGGTTGGAGGACAAAAGGACTTTGTCGTTAAGCCAAAAATCGTGGTGAGTGTGGATGTATGCTCCGTCATACGTAAAGGGTAAAGTCAGGACCTGTTTCCCCTAGAAATAATGAATTCTCCTGCCTTTTAGATTTATTTTGTGCTTATTTGACATCTGACATTCCTGGCCTACTCCGTGGTAGGGCTGCTACATCAGAAATAGAAAATAATAAGTATTTTGCTAATTATAAATTACTAACAATAATCCTAATCTATTAGAAGATGGACTGGGATTGGAAAGAGTTTGGTCTAGCTATTCAGTGGTATCTCTGACAGAGGAAGAATTTGCAGACATACACTCTGATCAAAAGCAGGCAAGTTGTACTGGACCCAGTTTTAACAATTTTAACACAGCCACTAGTTTCCAGTGTTTGCTGGTTTGTGATGACTTTCAGTTCTCGCACTTGCTGACAGAGACAGACCTGAGGAAAGGCACTGAAAATTGGAACCTTCTGAAATCCACCCGGGAAATCCAAATATTTACAAAAATGGTGTGGGGATACCAAATATTTTGTACAGAGTATGTTACACCTG
Source organism: Gymnogyps californianus (assembly GCF_018139145.2). Classification (NCBI taxonomy): domain Eukaryota; kingdom Metazoa; phylum Chordata; class Aves; order Accipitriformes; family Cathartidae; genus Gymnogyps; species Gymnogyps californianus. Next base: position 52,084,090 of record NC_059472.1, on the reverse strand, counting down.
TGCCGGCTTTAAATGGAGGCATATTTCAAAGGGTTGGTTTTAATCTAGGAATCTTACAGTTTGTGTTCCTGGTGGTTTTAAACACATCCCACACCATCCCTCTTTTAAAAACTCACCCCCATATTTCAGATTTAACCGACTAAACCCTGGATTTGAGTGTTTTGGGAGGTCATTTTCTGAATTTTCCTTTTCTTGTGGTTGCAGTGGAATCTGTACTGATGGACTGGCCTAGGAGAAAACTCCATAGAAAACGTTTTCTGTGGATGACTCCACACAAGGAGGATGTCATTTACTATACTGTCCAGGAGTAAGGCAGGATGAAGGGCATTGTGACAATCTGAACTCCCTATTTTATGTCCCTTCTTTAGGCGAGCAGATACCCACAGAAGTACTTAGCAACCACAGAACGTGTAATTCATTTATTTCTGTGCCGTGGTGCTATGTGAAAATCGAGTGGGGATTTTTGATTCTTTCCCCCAGCTTTCTCTCTCTTCCTGCCCTGTCATGGTGATCCCTTCCCCAGCTAGAGGAACTCCTGCAGAGAAGATACCCTGAGTGGGTGGGTTAAAAGGGGCCTCTCTTGGTTTCATTGTAGGTTTCGGACAGCCTGGCACCAATAATGCCTCTTCAGTACGTCTGCGCCCCTGACAGTGAGCATACATTGTTGGCAGCCCCGTCTCAGTTCCTCCTGGAGAAATTCCTTCAACATGCGACGTACAAACTCTTCCCAAAGGCCATTCATAACTTCAAGAACCCGGTATTGGCCATTGACTGCTACCTGAACATCGGGCTCGAGGTACAAAATATTTGCAGGGATAATGGGGACCATTAAATGCAAACCTCTACTTCCATGTCTGTCTTGTGTTGAAAACCCCTTCTTTTATGAACCCTCAGCATCAAGGGTAGAGTTTGAAGACTTTGGTCTCAAACAGTGAGACTCTGCTGTTGGAGCTGAAGGACCAGCTCCACTGGAAGAGTTGACAGCAAGGCCTCCTAGCTGGCTGGTGTGGGTAGGGACCAGAGGTCTGTGATGGACTGATGTGATTTGCAAAGGAATTGGGCGCGTCTGTCTGAAATAATATTTCATATGAAGCAAAAACCCGAAAGTGATGCCATTCTTGAGAGAACTTGGTGTACTGCTTAGCTGTCTGCACAAAAACTATCGACAAAATTTTTTAGATCACTGTCATACCCATACAGCCTTTTATCATCTGTGTTTGATTTGTCCTTGCAACAAACGTGTCTTGGCTGAGAGAGTTTCTGATACGACCCTTTTCTGGTGGCTTGCTTCACTGATGGACAAAGCTCATCCTTTGTAATGCAGCTCTCCTTTTAGATGCTTTTCTTTCTATGAACCTGGGTTTCTAGGGAAACTAGTTTTTTGCAAGTATGTCTTAGATGTCTGTAGGTAGGGAGGTCAGAATTTTTGAACCCATTGGTCAGTTTGAACTGGGTCTCAAGCAGGGTGAAAATCTATAACAAGGGTTTTGTTCTGACAAATTTTATGGATGTCAGTGGCAAGACAGAGAAGAAACCCTTTGATACAGAACAGCCATCGCGGCACTGAAACACAGGAGAGCCCCAGTGCTGGGAACCACTGAGTTGATGCTTGCGGTCAGCGAGAGAAGAATGCGCCAGCGCAGGGGAGCTCAAGCTTCAGCAGTTTCAGTACTCATGGAATTGCTTACTGTGTTTGACAAATGTATCCTTATTCGAACAACCTAAATAATCTTAACAGTCGTTACAAGCAGGTAATTCATAGAGAAGCAGAAAATCAAACTGAATTACGGAGAGCCCTGAAATAACGTATTGCAGACTTGGTGACCAAATCTGAATCTAGCAGTTTTTCCCCTGTGTTACTTCCTAGGGGCAGTTTGCTCAATACTGTCTTCTTGTTGGATTGTATTTTTACCAGCACCAGCTGACTCGCCTGTTGTCACTAAGTTATATTCCATTCCACTTTAACTCTTACTTAGGCATTTTCTAACACAGAAGTGCTTCCTTTCTTTTCCCCTTCTGTTGCAGGTGGCTATATGCTATATTAGTTCCCGCCCACACTCAGTCAACGTCAACTGCGAAGGGGTGTTCTTCAGTGGACTTCTGCTCTATCTCTGCGACTCCTTTGTTGGTGCAGACCTCCTCAAGCGGTTCAGGTTTCTGAAAGGTAATCTCATTGCTCTGCTGGGCATCCCAGGTGCTTTCCTGCCAAGTAATAGCACGGAAGAAAAGGGAAAGGTAGAGGAATAACCAGCTTCATTAAACAGCTCCATTATTTTCACAGTTAGTGCTGCCATTGTTTTCAAAAGAAATAGATGGAGTGTTTCTTTTGGGAGCGTATAAAACTTCTGTTCCTGTTGGTAATAAGTGCAAGTAATTGAACCTTCGCTAAGCTTTGATAAATTACATTCATTAAATTATTTTAAAGTGACATCAAATGGAAATAGGTGCAGAAAAACAAGGATACGTGGAAATCAGTCAGTGAGTTGTGCAGTCAGCAACTTGAGAGTTTAGAGCATAGGTGTTACTGATGAAGACGAGAAATTCTGCTCTAGTAATCTGTCTCTAATGGCAATAAATATTCATCACTGTAGATCGGGGCAGCTCTTAGCTGGAGCATGATGGGGTCTACCCCCACAAAAACTTTATAAACCTCGTTACAATCCTTCTTCATCATTTTATCTTAACACTAACAAATAGCAAATTGCCATAGGTATTCAGTAATGCTGAAGTGTGTTACAGAGCTCCAGCGCGTTTGTGGTGGCACGGCTGAGCCATTTCCCTCTCGCGCTGAGTGAGGATGGTGCACGTGCGGGGGCGGCAGCGGGGGTGACCCTGAGCCAGTCCCAAGAACCGCGTTTCGGAGTTTGCTCCTGCGCCCGTTCGGGCCCCCCAGCGCAGGGGCAGCGCAGGAAAGCGCAGCCGTGCTGGGGCTGGTGCTGCCATCGCCAAGCCCCAGAGCTGACGCGGGCTGAATGCAGCCGGAGGGGCCGCTTTGTTTGTTGTTTCTTGGACAAGGGGCGGTTTCTTCACAAAAACGGGTAGCGGATGCCTGGTAGGAAGGGCAGGATTCCCCGGCTCGAATCGAGCAGAGGAGGGATCTGAACCTGAACTTTCCGTGTAGCAGGTGTGCGGGCTGGAGCACAGAACAGAGAAAGCGCTGAAGGTGTCCAGCTCTCCTGCTCATTAAATGACTACGCAGTCTGGTCACACCAGGCGGAAGGAAGCTTGCAAGTTTGTTAAGCCAGAGAAAGCAGGGAATTGGTTTGTTATTCCTCTTACAGTGCTTTACCAAGGGGAGCTCTCATACTTCAGGGAAGTTATAGCAGACTTGCTCAGGAGTCAGTTGTGGGACTGACTGTGGTTTGACTTAATAGAGTTTCATCATTGACCTTGTACAAACCCAAATGTCCCATGAAAAAAAACAAAAAAGTAGGCTTTATTCTTTTGGCATAATCATCATAAGGATCTTGGATTCAAGTTAACGTTCTCTCTGCTACGGTTGATGATACTAACACCACTCAGGCAGCGACGTCCTGCGATAGAGCAAACCCCACGCCACGCTTGCTTCTCCCTGTCCGTGCCTTCCTGCAAACGGACACAGGCGCCTCTGTCCCAGGGCTCCTGGGATTGATCTGAGCCTAGGCTGGCCGGTTGTTGGTAGACCCTTGTAATACTTCTTTTTTTCCTACCTAGCAGCAGAGATTTCCTTAAAACATCTTAGGAAAATGAATGAAGGACGTAGAGTTGTTACTGTACCCTGAGAATCTAACGTGCTTTTCAATTGAAGGTGCCACCCTGTGTGTCATATGTCAAGACAGAAGCTCGTTACGACAGACAATAGTCCGGTTGGAGTTGGAGGATGAGTGGCAGTTCCGACTTCGGGATGAGTTTCAAACTGCTAACAGTAGTGACGACAAACCACTCTATTTTCTTACTGGACGCCATATATAAGCTTCGCTAAGACACCGCTAACAAAGAAAAAAAAAGAACTTTTTAAAAAAAAAAGTACAATCACTGTGGAGCAAAGTGCAACCAATATTTATCTAGACTGCTCTAAAGGATTCCCCACAGGTCTGAAGTAGGCTTTATTCCTAGGGATAAAATTACCACATCAGTTACGATTTAAAGGATCCTGGATTCCAGTTATTTTCACATCAGTCACAACCGCCGACACTAATCACACAGCCAACCGAGCTGTAGGATCTAGGAAGAGGACGTAATTTGGTTGAAGAAGAATCCTTTTTATATTCAGCTGAGCTAGGGGAAGAAGCTGCTCTCAGCAGCTGCTAGCTTGAATGTGTTACATGAAACGCAACCCAGCATGTGGAATTTATTGAAGATAGTGTCTCTTCAGCTCTGTACTGTGGTACAGGAATACTCAGGGGTTTGAAACTACAATGTAACGTAGCTATTTGTATTAAAAGGAATAGTCTTGTTCTCTGTGCAGTGTTAGTTTAAAAGTTGTAATTGTGTATGTATTGAAACTGTCTTTGGCGAAATTTCCACAGGTGTTCAAAGTTTACTACTTAAACCTGAACAAATCCGCAAATGCACGGCAGGCACTGTGCACCCAGGTTCTCCCAGCACCGTTATTTCACCCCGTGAGGCACCTCCTCCTCGACTCCAGGGACAAAGCAAAAGGCTCCTCGTAGATGCTCTCTCATCAGTTAGAGGCCAGAATAACTTGCCAGCAAATCACCTCCAGTTTCTCACTCTCATCAGAGTTCTGAAGACCTGCGGTCTGTCCTCCTTCACGTATCGAAACGAGTCCTGCCGTACGTCCGGTGCCTTTATGGTGGGCCGTACGCAACTTACTTACTCTCCATGTCCTTTTTTGCTCAACTCCAGTCGGCTGCAGAGCCGAGATCGGGTCTGTCGAGTCATACCCGGGCGTGAAGCGACACACCAAACCACGTGCAGGAGGGCAGCGATGCCTGAGCTGGATCTGAGAGAAACAGAAGGTATTTTCCAATAGCTCTGGGGGGGAGCAGGGGAGAAGTCCCAGGGAACTGGGACTGCTCAGGAGAGACTCTGTCCAGAAGCAAAGATCTTTGAATGCATCACCTAACGCTGTCAGCCCTTGATTTTGTGATTAACATCTGCAAATATTGCTTGTAGAGGTAGTCGCATGTTGTTCTACTGACAAGCGTATCACTGATCCTTGTGAAGTTGTTCCGGAATGAACTCGGTGCAGTAGCATTTGGTCGTCAGGGTTAAATCGTAGCGGTACTCTGTTCCACTCATGCAGTTAGCGTGGGTTACCCCACTGAGGTTTTCATACCAAAAAAAAAAAAAAAAACAAAAAAAAACATCTTCCTGCACATCGTGACCCCTTTATTAAAAAGAAAAATGCAGCGTGTTCTTAAAAGCAATTCAGGAATATCAGTTTATTCCCCAAAAAGCAATGAAATTAACACGCTCGTATACTTGACCTGCAACTCATTGGAGAAGGACCTGCCAAAGCTGCATTTTTTTTTTTTACGCATATAGTGTTAATTGAGCAACTTTTTTTATCTTGTGAAGAGAGATGTTTACAGATGAAAAAACATAATATATTCGACAGAGGCTAGAGGAAAATGGTTTGCATATGTCTGTGTTAATGTAGCTGAACTCTGATGCTGTAAATTTAGCCAATTTCAGATGAACAACCCATTTCTGTAAATTTATTTTTTATTTTCCTTCAGACACAACCTGCCTTATCTATTTTAACGCTTGGAAGAAGTAGGGATATAAAAGATGCTTCTTGAAGCTTTTGATACACACCTGAATGTATGCCAGTAGTTCTGGTTTTGCCAGAAGGGCTTAAGGCCAACCCCGAGTCTTACCGTGGTGTAGGAGTTTCAGGTATGACGTGTTCAAAAATGGTTTCCTTTATGTTTGTGTATTTTGACGTTTGCACTAAGTTCTTAAAACTCCAGGTGCTGAGACTACTACGAGGAGTTAGCCCTCTGGTGAAGCAGTGCGAAATTGTCCTGAAGGTTGAGAACGCAGTCAGAAAGTCAGCGTATTTGCCTGCCTTTACCAAACAATAGTAACCCCCTTCCCTCAACTCCTTCCCGTGCGGAAGCAAGGAGTTCCGGTAACACTCTGGCCAGGGCGCGCTAAACCAGCTCAAAAGGTGTAGGCCTGCCCCACTGCACGCCGCTTTAACTGGCTGCCCACAAATTCCTGGGAAGGAGACTGTTACCTGACATCTAGATTATTGCTGTTCCGTCTTGGTTTTAAGCCTCGCCATCAAGGCCATTCTTATGAATGTATTCAGCTGGCCAGCGTTATATTTTACCTGTAGATGTTCTTGTCTATTCACAGGTTAAATTTGAATGTAAACTAAGATTTAAAGAATCATATGCAGATGCTTTTTGCTTAACTTATGTTAATTGCTTTTTGTGACTTTTGGAAGAGGGTTAAAAAATGTTGCTTTCCTAGTGTAAAGTTTTCTTAACCAAAAACTTGGTGAATTTAGCTTCACTAGTCAGTCTACCTCATGTTATTGTTTATGAACTGAAACTGTCTGAAGTTGTGGCTATGGTATGTTTATAATGTGCTTTCATTAAATTTGAATCTATTAAGTTACCATTTAAGACTGCCTCTCTCTCAACGGGTGCTTTGCACAGGACGCGCCCTTTCTTGCTCTCTTCACACACACCACTGCTTGCCCCTGAGCAACCCGCCTCGTGCTGCTAACGTGAATCCCACTCGTTGATTTTATGGAGTTAACTCGGTGTGCTGCCAGCGCGAGAGATCTTTCAAACTGGGCACGTGCGGTCTGGGAGGGCAGCTTTGTTTCAGACAGACAAGAGGGAGGAGGTAATCAAGCTGTCAATACCAACTTTTAGCCCCCTTAAGCGTAAGCAGCTGAAAAATGGGCTTGGGCTGGCCACGCTTCCCTAGTGCTCGGGCAAGAACTGCGGAGCAGCAGCAGCACCTCGGCACTGCTTGCTTTCCGAGCCCACCGGAGCGGATCACCTTTAGATTTTCTGTGAACCCGCCCCACTTTTTTGACAAAGCCCTTTCCAGTCTGCTCCCAAAGCCCCTTGAAAATCGCAAGTGGCAGCTTGGCACCAGCAGCCTCTGCAGACCAGACTTCACCACCGTTCAGCTACTTCAGTTTTAAGTACTCCGAGTAACATTTCAGAGGTGCTGCGAGTTCCTTGCTTCGGCTCTAGGCCAAGGTTAAGGAGAGCACAATACAAACAAGCGTATTCTAATGCACGTAAGTTCCAAAATTAAACTGTAAGTTTAAATTTAATTAAATCCTTCCCATCTTGTATTAGGGTTTTAAGCTATTATTCAAGGCTGAAGGCCTCACCTCTCACCTTACTGTAAACCCCGTACCAGGATGGTGTTGATCGGGAGCTACTGGGGAACTGACCCTTGGGGTGTGATGCAAATGCATCGTCACAAAGGGAACTCTGCCACCAAGCAGGCAGGAATGCAGTGACTGTGTTCTCCAGAGGCTGCTTCAAAACCCACGCTGCCCTCAGCCACTCAGGTAATGTATTTCACACGCAAAAGTATGAAATACACTGAAGATTCATTCACACAGTATCAATACAGAGTAACTTTAAAAAAGCTATCAAGTATTTTATTTTTAATCTATCTACATTATGTACAGATCAAGAAAGGCCACAGCAGTTTTTCAACATACAAACCCTTTAAAAGAGGAGAGATTTATGAAGGAGTGACAAGTATCAAAGTGAAGTCCACTAACAAAGGTATATACTCAGTACAGTACTTGAAGAAAAACGACGAGTACACCAGTCCTCGGGGTCTGCATTCCACCTTTTACTCTACAACTACTCCGGGGGAGAAGGGGATGGGGGGTAGCACAAGTTTCCGACGCTGCCGACACCTAGTAGGCTCCGTTGCACCTCGTGGCGCACCCCGGAAGCCACCGTACAGTCTGTGAGGGTCGTTACCCACGACGACTGCACCGGAACGCTCCTTGCCTGGATGCAATTGAGCATAGCCTTGAACTCTGTCAAGCAAGCAACCGTTAACGGCCTCACCCAGCTGCTGGGGCTGGTGGCAGGAGATGAGCGTTACAGTACCGAGGAGCACTGGTATATCACCACATTAAGAACTTCAGCATGTACTCGTCAGCGAGACTAGAGTCTTTGCATCAGCTTACAGTCCACTATGAACAATTTTCTGCTGCATGTAAACATGACTAACTAGATAAAATACAATCAAACCTTTGTAAAAGTTAATAAAATATCTTTCTTTTAAAAAAACAAAGTTAGCCTATTACTGCATTGTTTACAATTTTAATAAAATAGTACAACCTTTCGGTTGTTACCAGTCCTGAGTTCACTGTAATAATAAAAATGGCCCTGGCTTCTGCTGAAGGTCTACACCCGCTCAGTGCGTTTTGGCAGAAGTCTCCCAATAAAGACGGAATTCCTTTGGGAGCAGTCAAGTCTGGTGCTGTCCGTTGAGGAAGTTGTATACCAGGAACTGGCCGGTGCCACAGTACTGCGTTGCAAAGAGTTTTCCATCAGGAGTGGGGTCAGAGAAAGCGATTTCTTCTTTACTTAAGTATGAGCCATAGATGAAGTTGCTCCTGTTTAAGGGGGGAGGGGGGAAAGAAAGAGAATTACCCTCTGGGAATAATGCAAGAATAGTTATGCTATTAGGCCACAAACCGTTAATTAAGTAGCACGGACATTCAAAAGGAAGCAGCTCTATTAGGAGGAGATGGCTCTATTTATATGAGCTATCTCCTCCTTCCAAATGGCAAGGAGGATCACTTGTTCTGGGAGGGTTTTTATAAAGTTTTGGTATTTTAGAAGAACTGTTTGTACAGGGAAATTACTTGCGAGCTGCATCAAGAGTTCAATTTCAGAGTTTAAAAAAAAAAAAGTTTGAATTCATTCCAACTATTTCTTCATAGAAAAGAGCCTGCTAGGACTATGACTACAATCACTAGGAATGAAAACCTAAGCTGCAGACAAGTTAGGGTGCTTATAGAGGGGGCTGAAAGGACCTGATGAAATTTCAAGTTCCTGGTTTGAAAAAAACATTGGATATTTGGATGAGAGCACATCTTGGATTAATTTAGAACATCTAAGAACACAACCTTAAGGCATAATTCATAAGTGATACACTTTCAGTAATACCTATATGAAAAGGAAGATTCAATTTGCTTAACTACTTCATGAAAATATTTTATGTATGTTTCATTCTTATTTGAAGAAAGAGGAGAGAATCAAGGGATACCATTGTACTTTTCTGGATGACTATGTGAGCAAATTTAGAAAACTGATCTCAGGCTTTAAGACCTCGATCAGGGGAAGGCGGAGGTAATGTTTGTCCTTGGAAACAGAAGAAACTCCCATTGAAGTTTAACTCCTGTAAAATAAACTTACGTGTACTTGCAGAGCAAGTACGAACTTTGATCATATATGGACATCTCCATTAAGTCTTGAGGAAAAGATAATAGGAACAAAATCCTTTTTAATTATTACCAGCTTTATTCCCTTCTCGGTAGTGTCTTTAGGAAGATGATTTTGCAAGATTCTTAAGACTGACTGACCGGGTTTTTGCGACAGCAGGTCAGCTGTGAAAGCTCGAGTGAAACAGGGCAGATATTCTCAAGGGGGACTCAAGTCTACACCAACTCTGGTGGACATCAGACCTTTCTACAAACCAACTGAGCACCAGAATAAGACAAAGCTCTTTTTGGTGAGCCGGTTTTCCACTAACGTAGCAATGAGCTAATGGAAGGCCAAACAAGCACCGGAGCACAGCAAAAGGTGCAGCGCACAGCTAAGAGGGAAACAGACCTCTTCTCGCTAGCCACAACAAACCATTAAAATGGATTCTAAAGATCCTTTAGAGCTGTGAGGGAGCAGCTCCAGCATCGCTTTGGGGAAGAAATCTTTCCTTAAGAAGTAGTTTCTAGGAAGCTACTGAATACACAATTAAAAATCAGCCCAAAATATAACCAATTCATCAAGTTAATATGCTTACCTGAATACAGCTTTACAGTCAATAGTTCAGACAGAACGTGGTCTGATAAGAACTTTCTAGTTGCTCCACCAGCCAGGCAAGACGCATTCTGCAGAGCAGAATAGCTTTGCTAGGCTCTCCAAATACCCAAGAGGGCGAGGACTGGCAGACACAGCAGTACCTGTGCCACAAACTCCAACAAGATGGGGCTAGCCGGGCACCTAGCACAAACCTGACAGCCCAGCAGTAATAAGCTTGGGGTAGTTCTTGGCGTTACTCAGAACAGCCGTTTAAACTTCTAGGAAAAGTCACTGGAAGAAACCTATGGTTTGGAGATTCAACATTTTTAACATTTATCTAAACAGTAGCGCAGATGTTTGAGTCCTTTTAGGAATCTAGCACTTAGCAGTCAGCTGAATACACTAATCACCAGCTACTAAAGCTCCATGGAAATTGAAAATATCTCATAAGGCTCAGTGAACCTGAGTAAAGCAAAAAAAAAGATACAGTTGGAAGCCACCACACTATATCCAATAGTTCGGTGCACTCGTCTCTGTTCTCTCCCCCTTTCTACCTCTGTGGAATGGACATTTAGCCAATGGTTAGGTCCCAGTCCTTAACACTTGGGTAATCTCACACTTTGACCAAAGACAGTCTCATTTCCGTCACTCATAATGACCTCAGAGGAATTTACCCCAGCTCGCTGGCAGTCTGCTAGGGTGACTCATTACAACTGCACTTAGCAGAAAGATTTCTGTTAAAGACAAGCTATTGCAGAATACTGACGTTAGTTACTGAACTCCACATAACACTGGAACCGTGAACTGTGCTCAGATCTACATCCCCAATATCACCAGCAGCTTAAAAATACAAGCTTGAGACACACAGAGCAATAAGTATCTTGGACTGAGTTCTAGCTAAAACACAGGTAACCGAGGAACTTTTTTTATATTACCTAAGACACTCTATCATCCGAGAAGCAATCTTCTTTCGACGCATCATGCTGAATACCCATATTCGACTAATCCCACAAATAGCAGGTTCTGGAGAAGTTGAACAGCACCATGCTTTCTGTCTTTCAAATATGACTTTCTCGTTTTCTGAACTGACTTCTGGAACCTTCTCTTCTATAACTCTGTAGCCCTGCAGGTGATGTAAAAAAATATTTGTCACTTTATAAAAGCATCACTAATGACTGAACAAAATAATGCTTGTGTAATTTATTTCAGTTAAACATACTTACTTGCTAAAATGCCTTACCAAAAAGACTGCATATTTGTGTCTCATGTAATTTCTCTTAACAGTTTCAAAATTGGAACAGATGATAGAAGATTAAACCAAACAACCCTGTAAAGCTTATCTGATTTAAAATAACAGCAACAAAGAATCCAATTCTTATTACCACCTGTATTAAAGTGTTTGCATCAATTTCTCTGACTTTGACCAAGATTGTTTTGCTTCTTGTCTGCTACTCCCAAGCGACGGTAGAAACCACCACAGTTTACAAGGGAACGGACAGAATATGCGACAAAGTTCTGACATCAGTTTTTAGTACTGCAACTGGCAGTACGACTTCTTGTCCTGCTCTCCACCACACAATTCTGCCCTCTGCTTCTGTTCGCTGTGGAGTTGCTCAACCCCATGGTGATTCAACTCAGTCCTGCAGAGTACCCACTTTTTCATCCACGCTGGATTTCTGCCAGGCAGGGAGTTGAATCTGCTTGTCAACAAGCAAGAGGAGAGCAAGAGCTAGCGTAAGGATAGCAGAGGAAGAAAAATTCCACCCTTTGGCTGTAGCAAGTTCTTACATGAGCAGGTCTGAGCCAAGTATGACACCATACGTGTGTCTCAGCTCAGTGTCAACTATACAAAAATGAGCAACTACATTTCAGAACGGTCTACCACCAAAAGTCTCTTCCTCTGTGGAAAAGGCATACACGGAATACTTATTTGCTAAATGGCTAGACTTAAACTCCGAGGTAATTCTATAGTTTCAGAATGTCTGAAGAACAGAGTCACTAAGCACTGACACAGACTGCCTTTCTCCAATTCAATCACTTACCCACTGGATATGTTCTGCAATTAAACAGCCGATAACTTTTTTGTCATTAGAAATAAAAAGAAGAGTTTTAGTTCTAGAGTAACACATGAGCGGAGCTTGCTGAAATCCCAAGTCATTGTCTACCATTTCTCTAATTTCTTCAACCTGTCAAAATAAGTTTAAATGCTGTATAAGAAACACATGTAAATATACATTTGTATAAATTTACATAAAATTTACAGATTTGCAAAAAGGTTAGATTGCACTAAGGTATCTAGAACACTGAAAGCTATTCCAGAAGTTAAGGATTATCCTAAGTAACCTGCAACACATCAGTCCACGTAAATGTTCCTTAAACAATACTCGGCTGGAAATAGGAAGAGACCTCTTCCATTAAGCCCAAACATCAATTAGTCAAAGGCTAATAGAGAGAACACAGATCATCAAAGCGTGGACTCTGATATTCTAGAAGTAAGAGAGATCTGTGCCAAAAGTTAAGCTAGCTTAGTTGAAGGTTTTCCATCTGTTATTTTTAAAGTCTTGAAAGAACTAATCCATCAAGGGTTTTGAGCAGATGATAGCAAGCACAGTGACAAGGCAGCTAGACAATGTATGCATTTGTTGTAAAGGAATGAATAACTGTCGTTTCTTTCCTCAAGCTTTCTGCTCTTCCATTAGTTTTGCCAAGAGTAACATAAACTAAAAATAAAATTTTGTTTAATGTTAGCAAGTTTAGAAGAAATATATAGACTCCAGCATGAATGTAAACAAAAGCTTATGTGTGAGCTGAGATTTTACTGGGAGATTCTTGTACCTACAACCGGGCATTGAAACAGCCTCTATCATCCCATATGAGACAGAAATAAGGTGGCCTTTCCTATGCGGTGCATTAAACGGCATAAGCTTCTTTAATGCATGTTGTAGTTGCACTAGTAAAGCAAAACTAGAATTACTGATGCTATGAATATATGAAGTTAGTACTGATCAAGTGAAAATTGTGTTAAAAAAATGCTTTTAAAGTAGCTTTTAAAAGGCATGGTATCAGCTATTCTACTTTCTCATCTAACCTTCAGGTACTGGTCCTTTAATGACAAGTCCAATTAACCAATTTGAAACACAAAGTAACCGTTCTTGAAGTCAGTCATCCACAGTGGTGACAGCTGTAGATTCTCTCAACTTTAACCACACAGAACTACAGAGAACACTATCCTAAATGACTTCATTTGCTACAGTCTTCCTTTCCTCTGCCCCACTTAGGTATTTTAAGTAATTTTTTCTTCAGCCATTTTAGTAAAAAATGAATGTGCAATGAATGTACTAAAATTAAGATAATACCACTAGAGAAACAAAACTTAATAAATAAACTTATCTGCATTAAATATGGTAAAAAGAAAATTTGTAGTTTCTTTTCAATTCAATAAATTAAAAAATTCTATGTTAGTCTAAAGAAAACCCACTACAGTCACACCACCTGAAAGAGCTGTCTTGGGCATCAGTTCAGCCTCCAGAGGTCCCTTCCAACCTCAACCATTCTGTCATCCTTTGATAGTGGTACTGTAAAAAGATACCTACTAGTCACAGCAAATCCCCAGCTAAATAGAATCATGCCATGCTACTGAAAAAAACAAATGTAATGACAAACTAAGATGTATGAACGCAGGCTAGCCAGCAAGATACTGAAGTACCCTGCTGCTCTAAGTCTCCACTAGTGTACTGTGCCCAGTTTTCGATAAAGAGTTTCAAAAGAGACACAAGACATGGCACAAATGGAAATAATCTAGAGGAGAGTATGACAATGATCAGAGCTCCATAAAACATTATTTAGGAGCATAAACTAAAAACCAGCACATCCGTCAATCTCCTTAAGGTGAAACAATCCAAGTATGTTCAGGCACAAAAAAGCTGTTGCAAAGAGGAAAAGGATGTTTTCTACAGCTATGGCAGTATGATTTGCACTAATGAGCTTAAATTGCAGTACAGATATTCTGTTAGACCTTTCGGGAAAATTTCCTAATGTTACAGATAGCGAAGCGCTGTTAACAGAGCCTGAAGAGGTCAGGAAAACCTCCAGAAAGTTGTCAGATGCATCATAACCAGAGCTGATCCTGCTTCTGGACATGGGAATGGACTATGTGACTTTGAGGCCACTTTCCACCCAAATCTGTTTTTATCCAAAAATCATTTAGAGAATGATGCCATATTTGTGCTGTGTAATTGTCATGGTTTAACCTCAGCCAGCAACTAAGGACCACACAGCCGCTCATGCTCCCCCCTCCCAGTGGGGTGGGGAGGAGGATTGGGGAAAAAAGTAAAACTCATGGGTTAAGAGCACTTTAATAACTGAAGTAAAATAAAATATAATACTAACAATAATAATAATAAAAATATAATAATAATAATAGTAGTAATGAAAAGGAAGATAACAAAAAAAGAGAGAGAAATAAAACCCAAGAAACAACAAGTGATGCACACTGCAATTGCTCACCACCCGCTGACCGATGCCCCAGCAGCAATCCACCCCTCCCGGCCAGCTCCCCCCTGTTTATATACTGGGCATAATGTTCCATGGTATGGAATATCCCTTTGGCTAGTTCGGGTCAGCTGCCCTGGCTATGCCCCCTCCCAGCTTCTTGCACACCTGCTTGCTGGCAGAGCATGGGAAACTGAAAAGTCCTTGGCTTAAGATAAGCGCTACTTAGCAACAACTAAAACATCAGTGTGTTATCAACATTATTCTCACACTAAATCCAAAACACAGCACTGTACCAGCTACTAAGAAGAGTCAACTCTGTCCCAGCTGAAACCAGGACAGTAATAAAGTCAATACCTTTCAGTTTGTTTAAATACAGTAGGAAGTTTATATTATATAAAATATCTGGCAGACATTCAGCAAGTATATTAAAAAAATTTTTTTAAAAAATCAGTTGGTTGATGCTGTTCCCACCCCTGCTCAGACCCATCCTCTCTATGAAGAGAGCAGCAGTGCATAAGAGGGAGATGTTTGTGGAAAAAGCTACAGAACCACTGCAGTTTTGAGTCCAACTTCAACTGCTCACACGTAAATTATACAAACTTTACTATGAACATTCTCATTACTTATATGAAAACATCAAACAAGGTAAAATGTACACGTCCAGTCCTTTTCACCATACCTTTTTAAGTGCATACTTCGGGTCATCAGGAAGAACCATTATTATCTTTCCATCAGGGTATTCAGCCAAAATTCTCTCCTTTTTCCAACCCTAAATAAAACAAACACTTATCTAAACCATACACAAGATGTACTTTTACAAACAGAAATTGCATATTATTGTTCTAGACACTGAATTTATGCAAAGACTTCACACTATTTAGCAGTTGCTTTGCTAGAGAAGGAAACTTCAGCTAGCTTTTTAAAATGAGCACAACAAATATAATATGATCTTAGTTATACAATAATTTATACAATAGCCTAACTATATCTAGAAGCAATTTGTGAAAGTGTCTTATAATTTCCCAACTAGATTTCTTTTTTTCCCCCAGGACTGCAGTGCAAACTGAATTTTAAAATAGAAGTAGCAAACTCGGCTCACATAACTGATTTCCAAACCTATGTAATACTTATTTTCCGAAGTCCAGTGAATGGGAAAAACCCTAAGTTTTAATAAAAGATTTCTTTTTAACATAGTTACCTCCACAAATACACACTCAGTTTTAAAGTTTGGCATGCGAAAGACCTCCAGGAGGTTCTAAGTGAACTGATTGGCATGCAGTTGCCCAAAATGTAAGGAATAGTTTATTTTGTTACTGATCATAACTGTTAAAGCCACAAGAAGGATACTAGAAAAAAATTTATAACTACCTTCTAAGAATCTAATGGGGAAGGAGGCTACGTTGTGTGTATCTGAAGTATAAACATACTCAAAAAAATAGAGGTAATTAACTCTTCTTCAGATCCACACTCGTGGTGAATAATGAGCAGTACCTGCATGGAAAAAAACAAAACAAAAAAGCCACTTAAATCTAGTAAGATGGGACTGGTAGATATTAGAACTCAAGTTGCTTTGATGGGACCTAAAAATACTGAATGCAGAAGTAACTTCAGCCACTAAAAAGGCTGATCTACAAGTCTTACTCAAAGCAACTTTAAATAAAAAAGCCTTTGAAGAAACAATATTGATGGAATAATTCTCATTGAAATCTGTACCTTCCCACAAAATAATGTTCAACTAAAGACCAAACAATGGAATTTGGCACTGAATGAATGCCATATATACTACCACAAAAAAATGACAAACTTAAGTGTTATAATATTTGATCTGTATCTCATTTTAATCACGCTGATTTTACTCCCTTACCCCAAACAAGCCATGAAGAGAATAATTTTAGAAATTTATCTACTTGCTGGTAGCCCTGGAACTATTTGAGTTTAGCACCCAGCATGGCAATGGTTGCAACACAGACACCATTTTAATCCTGCCTGCTTTTCTTCTCAGTAGTAGTTGCACTAAATACCAACACAAATGAAGATCCTATTTGAATTTATATAGATTATGATCTGAACACAAAGGGCAGTAGACAGCAGTGTCACAATATTCAGGTAAGCAGAAAAGCGCCATTTGTGGGATTGTGACACGCTTTTTGAGACTGTTAGAAAAGGTGTCAAAAGATTCAGGCAAGGATTACTACTCTCCAACCTCAAATACCATCCTCTCAATTTTTTTGTCTTTTGCTGCCTTTTGGCTCCCTGTGTGCCCTGCAAAAGCTTTCTATACCCTATTTTAAACCAACCGTGACCATCAGTCAGCAGATAAATGCAATGTGTTTAATAATCCTACCATTACAGCATCCAGAATGTTGCAGGCCTAATGCAGAACATTAAATTTTAGGTTGCAGGCCTAATGCAGAAAATTCAACCCTAAATTTTAGGTTAAAGTATCCTGTTAACGTTATAGCCAGGTATTTTCAACAAAATGAAAACCGATGGAAGAAAACATTTCTGAACATCATACTGCTGTTATACTTTCAAGCAGAATATATTAGCAGTATATATATTCAAGTATATTAGCAGAAGTCTAAAAATAATTCTGTAAAAATGCAATAATTGTCTCTCTAATACTTCAAACTCATTATTTTCATTATTGTCCACCTGTTCATTTTCTTAAGTGATTAGTATAATATGGGGACTGATCATATTCACAGGAGGGGTAGTTTCTAAATTGAAGTATTTTGGAATTTATTCAGAAGTGTATCTTTTACATGAAGCTTTCCAAAAAGTTTCTGCAAACCCTAAGCTCATCCAAGGTTTTTAGTGAAGACATTTTAAAGTCATATTCCTTTGTTATTGATGCAGCTCTAAGAATTTCAAAAAGAAAAACTAACATTTCACATAAGTATCTGCATCTTCAGTATCCTTACTGTTCAGTCTTAGTGAACAATGAACTGTGCTTCCTTTAAACCAGACAAATGGAAGTAATGCACAAGATTAGTCACAGCTCTGTCATATTCTAACATTAAAGCTGTTAAGAAAAATGTGCTATAGCTTCAACTGGGACTGATCCTATTAGATATCTACAATACACAAAATATGCTTTAGTACCAGTATCTTGCATGTGGTCTGAAGATGATTTCCCTTAACACACCTATTAATTTTTTTTTTTTTTAAACAAACCCCCACTATTTTAACACTATTAAAACAAAATACAACAGTCTGCAAGGTATTTCAATCATTGAGAACTAAAGTAGGACTCCTTCTCTCAGGCAGATGGCAAGAACACCTTACTACAGTAAGAAACAAAAGCATTATGTCTGCAATATATTTTATAATATTCTACTGCAAATGTCAGAAAAATTGTTTTTCCTTTCCTTTTAATTGACATTACTTTAGGGCATTAAGACTTATTTACTGTTGAATCAGATGCCCAAGCATTGATATACATTGCTTGTGATGACCAAAGAAGTTAAAAGGAAAGCTGTTGTTCCCACCAGGATACATGTTCTGCAAGGCCTGGAGTAGAAGAACATGATCATACCACTCCTCCCTGATATTGGAAGTCTATGCTCAACAACAGATTACCTACAGCCACCAGTAGCAAGGCACGTATAGCCTAATCACCACAGCTGGGCAGACTGGTGCTGTGCAGAGCCCCATTGGTGTGCAGTAACTGTTGCAACACCCTTCTCCCCTCCATGTTACGGCTATTTATCCTACAGGTATTTGTAATCATTTGAGAACATAAGGCAACTCTGCAACGCACAGTTAACTAATTTTTAATCTACCTCTAACTTTTCCTCCCAATTCAAACAAGATTAGATTGTTTCTGCTTGTTTACTAAGATGCAACGGCAACAGAATTACAAAAGAAAGAAATCATTCAAAAAAGGGCAATACAGACAAGCAGTTGCTACCGCATCATGAAATAGTATGGACCATAATTACCACTACACTGTGTAGTGCATTGCTTTCACTGGATATTATACATGTATATGACAACTGATGTAGAATACAGTTGTAAAGATGGCTCCAGCAATTAATACCACGGTAACTGAAATGTTCAGCACTCCATTTCACATGAACTATGTTCTGCTTATAGTTTAAAATAATCTCTGATGTAGATTTGTCTTTAAAAGCATAAGTTGGAAGACACGATAGACTGTTTCCCATGCATTTCCTCATGTTTTAGAAGTTCTTATCTAAGAGTAGGAAATGGGACAGCAAACCTGGTATCTTTCTAGGTATGTCAGTTCTGGCCTGTCTGTACTCCCTATTTCTCAAATAAATACAAATACATGAAAATCAGTGGTGTTTTTTTCTTATACTGTTTTTTCCTCAAAAACATTGAGGTAATGAGGAAAATGCGGTTAATACTGTATAATTCTTGGTCTTCGCTAAGAAAAGCATTTATGAAATTTTCCCCTAATAATCAAGTTTAGTATGAAATTTTGTGTGCTTTTATCCTTGATAATTTGTAGCAGAGAAATGGATCTACTGCATTCTTCTTCCTGACTCCTTCATCAAATTACAGATATTCTGCCTCCCTTTCCTATGAACATAATATGGAGAATGAGGTTTTGACTGTAGAACACATTAAGATCCTTGGATGTAACTACTGAATACTATGCTCTGTTAAAACTAAGATTCTCACAGAAGATAGCTAACAGTAAGAACTTTATTTGAAATATTAAGTTTTATATTGTACAGATGTATCACTTTTGGAATTAATGCAAACCAAGACAAGCATGAAATCTTTCTAAGATGACATGAAGTTCATCATCATCTTCAGTCCCGATATTCTATTAACCTTAGGTCCCAAGAAGTTAAATGTTGCCTTTTTTTTCTTTTTTTTTTGGTGTGTGTTTTTAAATCTGAAAATCATAAGAATCTGACAGATGGGCCTGGGTGCAGTTATAGCAGAATAGCTATTTAAAACTTATCAGATTACACATTAGCTCAAATAACAGCTTCTTCCACTTTCTTCAGCTCAAGAGATTCTTAACTAAGAGGATGAGCTTGAAATACAAACACATTAACTGCATTCACATCAGGCACCTGAATCCACAGGCATTTCCTAACTTATGTTTTTGGCTTCACAACTTAAAAACGTCATTAAAAATAATGTCTTGCTCTTAAAAAAATTTTGCAGAAATACTAAGTTGATACTATGTGGCATCACAGAGAGTATACACAATTGATAGCGTGGTATGACAGCTAGAGGGTTTTATAAAACTGAACCACGTATCCGTCCCACAAAGTTATCCATCCCACTGGAGTTAACACTTGATGTGTACATCATCACTCAATGCACGCACATGCTAGAATGGCATATTTTTTCTGGAGACTTTCAGATGTCTGAAACCAGAAGGATAGTGAGACAGATTCCTGCATTTGTCTGCAGTAGGGGACATCTCTGACACTAATCTATTCCTGCTCCAGTACTATCCTTGCTTATTCTATTTGCACGCTTCTATTAATAGCAAATGGCAAACTTCAGAAAACCCACATCAGTCCTTGCCAATCTTCTGTTCCCAAATCTAGAAAATGTCATTAAACTTGCCAAACTTCCTCTCTTCACACAAGGTCTACAACTTCTTTACTGTCTCTATCAGCCACCCATGACAAAACAGGTATCTCAATACCATCTCTTTGTTAGTCTGTCCTACTTCTGGGGGCATAATGGAATTTCTAGAGAGACCTAAAAAGAAATTTTTACTGAAAGAAACAAGACGGGCCTTTAAAAGAAAACCAAACAAAATTATATTTTGTTGAAGACAGTAAATAGTTTGCATGTAAATAATAAATTATCTTCTGGCTACTCAGTACTTTTAAAAAACCCACAAAGCAGCTGCATGCAGGTGGGCAAGACACTAACAATAAAGTCCATTTTCACAGTTCACGGCAAGAAGCTCTGGCATGATAATCTATACAGGCCTTCTTTTTGTGATTCTGTGAAATGAATCATCACTAGAACTACTAGGCACATAACAAGAGACACTTAAAAGGGAGGAAAAGCTGAGAAAAGTCTTCTCAAGTCAGACTGGGACTGCATCATATGGCACAAAGAATGTGAATGACAAGAGAATGAAAAATGCTTCTGAGATACCTTAGAACGGCCGCCAAATCAACAATAACGCCAAATATATTAACTACATAAAAAAGAGTATCTGGAGAGCTAATAAAGTGACATACCAAGGTCACCAAGAACAGATGTTCCTGGACCAGAAAGTCTAACCAAGAAGTTACCAAGACTTTCTCTAGTACAATTATTTTAATCCCATGATGCTACTGTTCAGTTAACACATTCTGTCAGGGAAAGGAAGGTAGTTATAGTTTCAACACAGTAACTACATACAAATATCTAGAAACCAAGCATATCACACCTCTGAGCCATCCTCCCAGCAATCCCCACTAGAAACCTCCTAGCAAAACTAAGATAACTAGCAATCATTCTTCTGGTATTTCTGGACGACTAAGAATTAACAAGTAGAGATTTGGTGTACTAATTCACTAGCAAGAAGGCTTATAGAAAATTGAAATTATTTTCTAAGAGGAGGTGAGGATGTTTCTGTCATGGACATTACCACAACACAATCAACCAAGAACCACTGACTATGGGTCAAATGATTAGTGTTAAAGACTTATCTGTTCAGCATGGCAAAAGTTACTTACCCATGCAGAAAACAGTGTGTCAATCAAATTGTTATGAGGGAGAAAAAAAAATCAGAGGGGAATTTAAAGACTCATAAGACTCCTTCCTTTGCCTCTTACTCTATAGTTTCTATTCTAGAATAACCATCTGAATCATCGCTCTATAGCTGTCTACGATGTCACAAAACACAACTAGAGTCTTAAAAGATTTCAGAGATAGAACTGTTTACTCACTGAACTGACAACACAAATAATTTGCTTGAGTACACATTCTGTGAAGTTTTAAACAGATGCCTAGCAACCGAGAAAACAATAGGGAAAGGTTTTCTCAAATTAAAAGCATACCTAACTTTATACATAGTTATTTACGACTGGTTTAAGGCAGTCTGCTCTTTCACTTTTACGTTAATCATGTTGTTACTCTAGACATACATACAAGTGAGAAATTTCAGCTCTTTCAACTTCCAAAATATTCAAACTTCAGTGCAGCTTCCTACCTACGTGAACATAGCCGCTTTAAGTAACTATTGAACTCATCTGCCAGCTTCTGTCCAAAAGAACTAACACCATCTTCTGTAAATTATGTTTACATCTTTGGTAACATTCAAGATCTGAAAGTACTTGGGGGGGACAGGGATGGACAACCAGGAATAAAATGGGGAAACGTATGATATGCTACCATCATAATGTACTGCGTTCCATCATACTTTCTGCCCAGTCTCACCCTAAAATGTAGCTAATGTGTATCAGAAGAGATCTTTCAAGATGTCTGGATTATTCAGCAAAAACTAACCAAGAACAGAACAAATACCAGAACTATTTACCAGATAGTTTCAAACACTTTAGCTATGAAGATGTATCTTTATATTTGTAAACAGTGGGATAAAATTGAGCTTGAGATTTAAGAGTAGCCCAACAGCCATTTGGTACCTACATGAAATGAATTGGTGGCCTCAGTTCAGTTATCCTGGAGGTCTTATCTACTCGAGTGTAGAGTACTGAAGGTAACATGTGTGATAAAGAAAATAGACTTTGTGGATTCTATTCTGGATTTCAGACATGTGAACAGGTATTTCCTATAAGTCTTGTAATATCAGCTAGTATGAAGTAGCTGATTTTACAATATACTTTAAATTGTACAAAATTTTTCAAATCTGAGCTTTAATATGAGAGATATACTCAGATACAGCACATATAATGAAGTTATGGAATAACACTTTGGACTTTATATTTAAAGATTACAATGACACTATAAAATCAGGAAAGTTTCAATACACTATGAAGTTATATCAGTTGGATTCCTAGGCAGTCTCTCTTCAAATTACACATAATTAAGAAAAAGTAATTTAGAAGTCATCTAAGGTTACACAATTGCAAAAAAAGTACAATCAGCTCTTATCTGACTATTAAGCCAACCATTGCAAACACCAGTTGTACTGAAACCTGTATTTAGCACTTTCAGAACAGTGACATTCCTTTGTTTTCCTGTCACCACCCTCACCCCCTCCAAGATTAGGGAATTGTAACAGAAAGAATACAATGGCAATGAAACACCACTATCCTACTAAATATTTTTATACATTACATATAACCTGTCTACCGTGGCTCAAAAACATTTATTTCCCAAAGTCAATTATTTATGGCCTACTGTGATACTAATCTATTAAAACATGACTTAATGTAATACAAATTGTAACCAGTACACAGCAAATAAAAGATAATGCTTATGTCTTTAAAAAGATAAGGTTTTCTTACCACATATTTTACAGCACTTATGAACTGGTTATGAAATAGCAGATGTTGGGTTTCATCCTCTGGATTTGACGCAGTGTAAAGCATTCCACAAATATTACAGGAAATAGCACCAAATCTCTTCTGTCCTGCATCCTATTTAAAAAAAAAAGAAAAAAAAAAGAAAAAAAAAGAAAAAAGGTATTTGTTAATTGCAAGCACAGTAAATACAGTTCAACAGAACTTTCATCTAATCAGACATGCCTTTTATAACTTATCTTCTTGAAACTCAACACAGAGGCTAAAATGGAGTGAAACAGGAGAAAGAACAAGTACAGAATTTAGAATTCCATCTTTCAAAACCCCACATAGCCTCAAAAGGCAACAGGCATCAATCACAGAGCAAACTCTTCCTAACGTTAAAATTAGCTCCACCCCCATTAGTTTTGAACAAATGACTTCTCTTTTATTTTATGAAATACAAAGAACAGAGAGTTCTTCCTTCATTACCCTATTTGCAGTAAATATAATCATATTCTACAAAGAAAATTCCCACACCCAGCCCCACACTACTTGGTTTTCCCTACAGTTCTGCTGCTGCCTGTCTTTTGGTTATGAGTTGCTTTGAGGTGGGCCATTTTCCTGAATGTTTGGAAGGATATTATAAAAAACAAAAGTTACGGAAATAATCGTTAAGATCAGCAATACATCTGCAACAGCTGATCACTAACTTTTAGGTTTTTACGAAAACCAAATATTTCAAGGCAATCAAATAGCATTATGGTTTTTTTATCCCTCACTTCATTGATTAAAAGCCTCATTGAACATACTCTCAGGATTTAAGTCTTAACTCTTAATTGCAAACAGCTAACTATGATGTTTGACATGCTATCTTAATTGCACAGGGTTCGTAACTTTTATTTTTCAGACTCTGGATAGCAGCTACAATACAAATGGAAGATCATACCATTTTACTCATGACCCTTTAGGTTATCCTCCTACTCTATAAACAACCATTACCAAATTAAGGGCACTACTCAGTACCTATTGCTTTGCTATTTATTCATTAAAACAGTGTTATTAATTTGGAAGTATGCTTAGATTAAGGAGTCAGTGCCTAATAAAGAGTGAAGTGTCAGGTGCAGGAGGTGCCTTTTGCAAAGAGCAAAAGAATACCAGTTAGATTGAAGTCTCTAGCCAAAAAGGCATGTTTTAAGTTATGGCTTAATGCTCAAATACATTATTTTTTTTCTTTAACTACATTTGGAAATTGAGTTTATGTAAGCAGCAATAAATGTCACTTTTATCTATTTTAACATATATCAGAAGTAATAGAGAAACAGAAAGTTATTTTATACTCTAAAATAGGATACTATATAAGCAAAAGAAGACCTGAGGGTGTTTTTTAAAAGGAAATTGATCTGTGCGCACAAATTGAAAGCGCACAACTTGCAAGAAACAGATCACCTGAACTTAATTTTGTTTTCTAAGAGCCGAAAACATTCATAGTAAAAAAGCCTACTTTACAGAATAAAGCATTTTGCAACACAGCAAGTGTTTACGAACCATTTCTTACTCCTTCCATCTTCAAAGATATGTTTAAGTATATCTAAGAGCTAGATGACAGCTCAGTTCTCCACACAACAGCAACTTATTTCAAGTAGTCATCAGTGAAATCTAAAAATGTAGATATCGGTTTCTTTCCAAGACAAGACTAAAGGTACAACTGGCCAGGCAAACTCAGAGCTGAACTTCTCTTTAAGAGCACATATATGGAACTCGGCCAAAAGAAAGAAGCTGAATCTGAGAAGTCATTGCTTTAACGGTACGCCAATTTATACATTCCTACCATATACAGAAGGAGAAACAGGAGTACACAAATTTTCTGAAGGAAAAAGGAAAGATGAATCCTGAGGTTAGATTTGCGGAGGCAGAGTAAGATGATGTTTCTAAAGGTGTAAAAATTGAATCCAACACATTTTATTTTACCTGCAGACTTCCTTTAAAGCAGCAATATAGCTCAAAACAAAGTACCCATCTGGCCACCAAAATATACTGCATTTCAAGGCTTTACAGATGAAAGCTGAAAAAAGTCAGTTCAGCAGCAAGGATGATGTATGGTGATTATCTTAAGATGAACCAATTGAACCGAACTTAGTAATTCCTATCTTGAAGACGGAGAACATATTCCCTATATCTAGGGTAGGATAAGTGAAGAGGAAGTCTGCTTTGATGCTTGGAACATACTTAAAAAAAAAACAAGACATGGAAATTAGAAAATCAGATACATAAAGCAACTCTTGAAATACTTAGCACATATCAGTACTGCAGTAAGTCTCATGAAACAATTTCTGTTCAAATGATCAAGAAGCTAAAGGTATTTAAGCTAAAGTATCTATTAGTTTACTACCAAAAATCTCAAGCCAAAAAAAAGCCTAGCTATGTAGGAAGACATAAAAAAATTTGGGGCAAGGATATCCTCAAAGTTGTCAGGCTCCTTAGCTCATCCCATCTTGCCTTGTAAATACATATGCTGTTTTGCAAGTCTCCAGGAACAGATTATTTCCCTGGAATAGTACTGCCACGTTGTATTTTACAGTCTGACTTTCCTGGATGTTGCTGGTATCAGTGGCTTTGGGTTTTTGGGGGGATTTTTTGTTTGGTTTTTCTTTTTTTAAGGATTTCACTGATACCACTATTTTTACATGCATTCAGTTGTATCAATGGGCTACACACAGAGGTTAATATTAAAAACCTGTTATGTGAATTATCAGAAAAAACACATTGTAGTATCTAAAGCAATCTTTTGAACTCTGTAGCCCTACCAAATGCTGACTATACTTTTAGCAAATACTTTACAGTATCCTGAGGGCAGTAAAGAAGACAGCCTTTTCATGTAATTGAAGTACTATTTCAAAGCCACACCACAGGACATAATGCTTCAGACAAAAAAAAAAAAAAAAAAGCAGCTTTGTAAATCCAATGCAGACTACAAAAAAACAAACCCAGGACATGCAAAATAAAGTCAGGAATTATGAAGAATGCATTTTTGTACTTTAACAAAACATCTACAGAATCCAACTATTTTTAACCTGATGTCACTGCATAAGCAAAAGTGGAAAGGGCATGCATCAAGATAATACTGCATTAAAGGCTGCCAGTCCTTCCTAATGGAGAGGGAGGGAAAAAAAAAGAAAAAAAACCGAACAAACCCAACCCAAGAACACCTTATGCACCACATATGAGAGTAAACAAAAACTTAAAATTGGGATGGGGCGGGGGGGGGCAGGAAATCTTCTCAGCGAACATCGGATACTAGGTACTGGAGAATAAACTGTTGACTTGTCACAACTAGAAAACGATGTAAGAGGCTTGACTCTCAGAACTTAGAAAAATGTTTTTCAGAGCAATATTTAAGAAAATGTGGGGTTGCAGGCAGAAAAATGTGTTACTCTATTTAAAACTCAATTTTCTAAACAGTAACAATAAAGAGCAAGGATACTTTTATTTCCTAAGCAAATTCTGCACGTGTAGATGGCCATTAAGCATTCCTGACATCTCGGGCAATCCTCATTAATACAAGGACAGGATGTATGAGACCCACTGTTTCAAGGCTAACTGTAATTGAACATTGTGACAATGTTGCCTTAATCTCCAGAAGGGTTTCTTAATTCTGTGTTAGACAGAAAGAAAAGTCTTACCAATATCTTCTTTGAGAAGGTGCATGTCTGCTGATCCTCCATATGTGGAATAAGGAGCCCTGCAAGCAAAAAAGGCATTTGGTGCCTCTGTAGGAGATGAAAAGGGGCCTTTTTTTTTTTTCCCTTTCCTTTTCTTTTCTCTCTCTTCAGGCACAGATTAGGTCACCTCCTTCTTGATTACCTAGTGTTAGTTAGAGGAAGATTATTTTTTCCTCTAGTCTTTTCACAGAACAAAGAATAAAACCCAGCCACAGAAACAGGCAGGCTGGAAAGGAAATACAAGAGCAGCAGGAAGGAACAACACAAAGATTTTTGGGCTCTCCACAGAAAATGAAAAGGTCAAAGAATGCTATTTCAACGAAAGATGCATTCAAGACTGAAGCTGATGGGTAGATCCCCTTGCTGACCAGGAGGATCAGAAGACAGAAGGCATAACCCAACTCAGAAACAAGTTTCACTTCAAAATGAAGACTGTGGAATTTAACAAAAAAAAAAAACCCAACCAAAAAAAAAAAAAAACATCACCAGTACCCATCTTTCTGAAAAGCTATTTTAGCCAAAGGATATAAATCAACTTGAAACTTTCAGAACTGTGATGTATCTAATCTTATTTAACATATTTGGAAAATGAAAATAGAGGGTCATTATCCACCATGAAATGATATCCTCACTGGTCATTAGCTAAAGCAATATGAAAAAAACCACAAAGTTAAAAAACAGATCTGCACAATATTTACAGTGGACAATTAATCCGTTCTCAACCCATATAAAAACATTATTCAAGAATATTACAGAGAATGTTCCAATGTGTACTGGTTTTGGCTGGGATAAGGTTAATTTCCTTCACAGCAGCTGCTATGGTGCTATGTTTTAGATTTGTGACCAAAACAGCATTGATAACACAGGGATGTTTTAGCTATTGCTGCACAGTGCTTACACAGCATCAAGGCCTTTTCTGTTTCTCACGCTGCTGTGCCAGCGAGTAGGCCGGGGTGCACAAGAAGTTGGGAGGGAACACAGCTGGGACAGCTGACCCAAACTGACCAGAGGGGTATCCCATACCATATGGCATCATGCTGAGCAATAAAAGCTGGGGGAAAGAGGGAGGCAGGGGAGGATGTTTGGAGTTACGGCATTTGTCTTCCCAAGTAACCGTTACGCATGATGGAGCCCTGCTTTCCTGGAGATGGCTGAACACTTGCAAGTCGATGGGAAGTGGTGAATGAATTCCTTATTTTGCTTTGCTTGCGTGCACAACTTTTGCTTTACCTATTAAACTGTCCTTAACCCACGAATTTTCTCCCCCATCCTACTTGTGGGGAGTGAGTGAGCAGCTGCACAGTGCTTAGCTGCCTGCCAGGGTTAACCCACAACACAGTGTTAGTAGCCTTGGTGCCTGAATTCCTGTATCAGGTCCCCAGCAAACCTTACAAAACATTCTCACCTCAGGACAAAGGACACCAAACACAACCCACCTGAATTTGCTAGAGAAAGCTGGGTTGCTGCAGTGAAGTAGAAATGGGAAGGAGTGATAGTAAGAAAGGATAGCTATTACTGCCCCTAAGAGCAGAGCTGTCCCAAAGGGTAAGATTTGTGTGGGAAGAAAGGAAGAGTGACTGCTCTCAACTACCAAACTCCCTCCCCAGTCACTTATGCAGTAACCACTGCCTTGTTTTTACTGGGATTATAGGAAAGAAAAGAGGCAGTACTTAACTAATGTGAACAACAAAACACTGCCCAAAAGCCATTCTCCAGTTCTTCAGAGAAATTGCCAACCAGACTACACCAGTTTAAGGAAGAAAACAGCAACTTTAAATGATCGTTACACAACTTTCTTCAGGCTCATAAGAAATCAATTTTACACTTCTTATTTCCACTGAGGATTGTGTTTTCGGCTTAAATCAAAATATTTCTTTCATATATTACCTATTTCAGTCAAACAGGAAACTATGTTCAAGTTTAACCAAAATGTATGTAAGGAAAAATTCAAGTATGATATGCAAATGTGTAAACTGAATTAGCCTGCACATCACTTCCACATATAGCACCAATTCTAACCTCAGAATCAAAAGCATCTTTCATCAAGCAATCCTGATCCATGCATTTGCTGATACTTACAAAGATCATGTACATTTAATCATGTTTGCTTGCATCCAGGCATTAGCTCAGATCTCTAGAAAGGCAGAAAAGTCTCTGTAACTCTATACTATCTTTTTATCACTTCAGTGACTTTTTTCACTGTTCATTCTTTTTACACGTTCTTTCCTAAAATTGATGAGTACCATTTTCAAAAGACTAGCTTAATTTTCAAAGGAACACATCTCCCTAGTGGCATAAAATAGAAGAAGTATTCCTGTACCTCATAGGTCATTTTTTAGAACATTCCTTTGTAGCATTAATGCTTTTATCAATTCCTATTCTTATGGTCAAAATTTTGTCCTAGATCTTGCAGACGAGCAGAATTTTTACAAGAAGCAAACAACTGACTTTCCTGGCCTTGGATGTAAAGCATATCTCATTTTATGAAAATTGAAAACATAAGCTCTGCACATTTGTATTTCTTTCCATTTCAAAAGTTAAAGGAACAGATGATTTCATGTTCAACTTCTCATATTTGCACATCAGATTCAAGTACTTGGAAAGTAAAGAACAATTTTAGTGCATTACGCTATAAAACTTCCAATATGGAGCTTCACATAACCTGTCAACCTACCAACTGAACATTTAAATGAAGTGTAAGAGGGTACAGTTCACAAATATTCAGAACAGACTACTTCTCTAAACACCAAGTCATGGATTTGGAACATAACATATTTTTAACCTCAATCTTAATTTCTTTCCTCCAGAGAAACAGATCATACTCTCCTCGGTCTGAACCTAAATCTTTGCACATCACTTCGAACACCATTGTTTCCTGTCACTGTTTCTTTTACGAAGTTTGTCGCAGCATTAGATTCCTTGCTGTTTTCAGCTAAAGTTCTATGCTCTGAAGAGACTTGCTTTTTAAGATGTGTGACAGCAAGCAAATCTGAAGAAAACAGAAACAACTCATCTTTTGTCTTAGTTGTACCTCTACAAAATGAAGATAATTTTATGTTTGAAAGCTGCTCAGATAACTCGATGATGTGTACCAAGAAAGAGAATGGTGCAAATACAGCTACTAAGTATTTCTTCTACAAACGGAAGGTGTATTATTTTACTTCTGCTACAATCAAATAGCCTTAAAGCTTGTTAAAGATTATATTACTTAAGAAAAATAGAAAATGAATCTATTCATTATAGCAATCATATGGGAGAAGAAGGAAGGTAAAATACATCTTTAAGGATTAAATATAAATAAATAAAGCATATTGTGGAAAACAAAGATTAGTTTTACCATAACACCTCTCTAAATATAGCTCAGGAAATGAAAAGGTTAGAATACGCAGACAATATTGTAACATCCCAGACTCTAAGCCTCAGATACTGTAAAGACAATTAAAAGGACAGATGTCAAACTTAAATACAAAAGACTAGGAAAATTCAATAGCAAAAAACCAGCAAAAGAAAGACAGTGTATCATGTGGTGAGTCAAACTAAGCCCAACTAGTTTTTCCGCTTCGGTTACAAAAAGAAAAAAAAGGATTCTGTACATACATTAAGATGGACTGGCTTGACAGATCTCCAAAAGAATCAGATCTCACAGTAGAGAGCCCAAAATTGCACCTTTTAGGCATTTAATTTTTTAAAAATGTGTAACAAAGTGCAAGTTAAATGTTCCTTGCTAAGAATAAAAGCATGACTTCCCAACTTTGCTCAAGGTAAAGAAGAATAATGAAACTGCTTCTCTTAATACAATGCAACAGAAACTTGAAATAAAAATTATTTCTACCTGTTAACTATAAAATTTTTTAAAGACACTATAAATGCTAAAGTGATTTGACTGTGTGTAGTAAGACTGCTCTCTGTATAGAAATTTCAACCTGAACAGCTTTTAAACCAAATGAATCTTTTCTCTGTTCTCAGAGAATCGTTACAGAAGTACATAAACACCTTTGAAAAATATTTCCTTAACAAAAAAAAAAAAAAAAAAAAAATCCAGCCATTCAGAATCCACATTTAAGAAATTCACCATAGTTTTGCAAACAAAACTATTAATTACAAAATGTACCTTATTTTATTACATGCATTTAATCGCCAATCTTTTGAGTATTTGTACAAGCAAAGTCTGGTACTTGAGAAGTCAATTTAGTGATTCTTCCCCTCCAGATGCTAGTACAAACTATTCCAGACATAACTGTCTTGTCTCCACAGTAACTAATGTCAAGGATAGTATTTTACAAAATGGCTTAACAAATATTTGGGTTCCTCTGTATGTTTTGACAATGCTAAAAGCAGTTTTCCCCCAGGTAAAAGAATAACAGAGCAATACCTTACCTAATGCTTTCTTGGTAAAGTGAACTACAGACATTACCAAAATGCCCTTTCAACACAATAAAAAGCCTACTCTGAACTCAATGAAATCAAAATGAATTAGATTTGTATAAAGTGCTGAAATATATTAGATATTATGAAGCAGTTACTTTCACATTTAAAAATTAAATACAGTGCTCTTGCATTTTCCAGAAATACACACAGAAAACAAGAAACTAGGTCTCTCCCATTTTCCCTAGTGTTCTTCATTGATGACCCATTCTTTATATTCTAAAATTTTGCTAGGTAAATAACTTAAAACTTTTACTGTTGAATACCTAGGGGAAAAAATACTATTCTCCTAATTTGGGCTGAAAACAAGAATACTGCCAGCATAGCCAATAAGTTGCAAAAAATCTCTTTGTATGAATACTGTAGAGAAGAGCTACACAACCTCTCTTCAGTAGCTAAGCAGAAAGTTATGTATTTCTTCTTGTCAAAGATCCTAGCAACTGTTCAGTCAAGTTCTATTACTGTATGAGCAAAAATTAAGTTAGCTTTACTGAAATGAAAAGGAATGTTCTTATAGTCCTTTTAATATAGTTAAGATATTTAATCACGCATTTTAACTGTTGGTAAAATGAGTTTCTGTCCTGGTTTCGGCTGGGACAGTTAATTTTCTTCTTAGTAGCTGGTACAGTGCTGTGTTTTGGATTTAGTATGAGAATACTGTTGATAACACACTGATGTTTTAGTTGTTGCTAAGTAGCACTTATCTTAAGTTAAGGATTTTTCAGTCTCCTATGCTCTGCCAGCAAGCAGGTGTACAAGAAGCTGGGAGGGAGCAGAGCCAGGACAGCTGACCCGAACTAGCCAAAGGGATATTCCATACCATAGAACATCATGCCCAATATATAAACGTGGGGGGAGTTGGCCAGTAGGGGTGGATCGCTGCTTGGGCATTGGTCAGCGGGTGGTGAGCAACTGCACTGTGCATCACTTGTCTTTCCTTGGGTGTTATTTCTTTTTTTTTGTTGTATTCCTTTTCATTACAATTATTACTATTATATTATTATTATTATTCTTAGTTAGTAGTGTATTTTATTTTACTTTAGTTATTAAACGGTTCTTATCTCAACCCACGAGTTTTACCTTTTTTTCTTTTTTTTTTTTTTTTCCCCTCCTCCCCATCCCCCTGGGGAGCGAGGAGGGGGAAGCAGCTGTGCGGTGCTTAGTTGCTGGCTGCGGTTAAACCACGACAGTTTCAGAGAGGCAATAGCTGAAATACTTCTTAAATGTTAGATACGGTTCATTTATCACCCTGTGACTGGGCATTCAAGTGCCTAGATTTGTATCACTTTAGACAAATCAAGGATATGTTCATCAATTTAGCTCTCAGAAGCTCTGATTTTAAAATCTTTCAGTATGGATATAAAAGAGTGTTCAGAATTCACCTAGTTCTATTTTAGTTAATATTTTCATGTGTATAATCCATGTATTACATGAAAAAAATGCAATTTAGCAAGACCACCAGTTATATATGTGAGAGGGGTAATTTCACAAGAAGCTTACTACAGAGTCCTCCTTCCTAATGGCCTGGATTCCTCTCCCTCTGTAGCTTCCCAACTTCAGCCTTTCATTTCTCAAGGATTATCTGAAGTGTGGATTACTAAAAACACAAAACGAAACACAACCAAAAACTCCAATTGTTCCACTATCAAGTTGTGTGATTCTACAAGATAGAAAAACGACTGCATGTCACACTCTTCCTTCTCATTTTGCACTTTCTTGTTTTAAAAGAGATACTTGCATTTGGTAGCTAATAGCAAAAAGGGTAAGAACAAATAACAAAACTAGTATTGCTGCTTAAATATTATGGTGAAAATGAGTGCATCCACAGGAAAGCCTTTAAGTTTGTCTCAGAACAATGGACATTGGAATGATGCAGGAATAAATCTGTTGATATTAATTTTGCACACAGTCTGCCAGATGCACCTCCCCCTATAATTCTGAAATTTTAAGAAACTGAGATTTTGCACATAAGACAAATTCATTCTCTCTAAAACAACTATATTTTTACTGAATAGTCATTCTATTAAAAAAATGCAGAAATTTGTTTTAACGAGAATCAGCTTTAAACATTAAGTCTGCCACCATTTTTCCATCAACATTGAATGCCAATCTAGTACAGGTTCTACTTTCACAAATCATTTACAATGGTAACTGTAGTATGTATAACTAATGACTTTTAGACAAGTTCATAAAAACACAGCACTGCAAATTCAAAAGTAATTTCTTTGAGAAGCTATAAGCCTTGCTAAAAGGGTATTACTTACTATGATCAGCTGCTTATCACCATCTTTTCCTGCTTCTTTTAGCTTCTGAATATGTTCCTGAGATGGTAGGAAGTTACTGCATTTTGATGCTAATGAAGGATTTGACAATGGAACCCTTGAAATATAAATGTATTTCATGTTAAAAAAGGGACTGTTTATACATGTCATCCTAGATACTCAAAGCCGTTGTGATTAGTATAACTAAACTTTAACAAGATGCAAATCCAAGTTGATTACCCAAAACACAGTCCTATATATTTTAATTTGTAATTCAAATGGAAAACTAAGGAAATAAAAGGATTAACCAAAAAATACAGTCTGTGACTAGCCTAATTACAAGATTTTTTTTTTTAAATGAAAATAAATTAAAATACTAAATTTATAATCAAGTCGGGTAGGTTAGTCACAACCATTAACACAAGCATTTAACCAAGGCATTTACAAAGCATGACTGATGGTGCCTAATGCTACATATTTCCTATGTAAGGTTTAGGTTTCTAGTTTTCGGTATCATACATCAGGCTGCTAAAGCAGACCATACAAATATTCCCACAAATATAAGTGGGCAATGTAAAACAGACGTCATAAATCTCTCAACTTCAGTTTAAACTTATTCTCTTCTAATGGCTGGCAGTGAAGGGAGGGAGAAGAGGACTTGAGGAATAAATGGATGGATATCACTGGAATCTCTCTCATTCGGTTTAAGCTTTCCCTTGTCACGACTGAAAGAAGCACTAGAAAGTACTATAATACATCAACAACAAAGTTATTCTATGAACTTGCTACTATATTCAGGGGAAAAATAACATTAATTCCAAGTTTGGATAACACTTGTGGAGATCACCAAAGCAAACACACACAAAAATACTTGTACTTCAACTAGGTATTTACATATTTTCTGTTTCTGAGCAAACTAAGGACATAGGGCCAAACACTTAATTGTAGCAGCTGCTGTAGTACCTGTAGCAGGTTAATTCAGTGAGCTTTTTAAAAAATAAAAATTCTTGCCAGACATTTTTAAAACAGCATTTTTTGTGCTAAATCAGAGCTAATTTTTTTTATTCCTGTCATGTGCCCCAAAATTTGCATTAAGTAGCTACTTCAAGGTTTGCCTTTTCACACTGCAACCTTTTCTTACAAAGCCCTAAAGAGAGCTACACTGTAGATATACATATTACACTCTATTATGGCAAGAGTACCACAGAAAGAATGATGGCATAAATCTTGGCTAGCATACGGAAAGCACAGTAAGAAAGCTCTCAAGAAAAGTATATATCCAAACAACAGTAAAGCAATACGGGCTTGTTCAGCTAATAAAGTTCATAAATTTGAATAGATACCATAAAGTTGTTTGGCAGTCGAGAACAAAAATATGAAAAATCAAAGTTATTGTAATATCTATTGAAAAAAAACCTAAAAATATTCATTTAACTAGTTTTACATCTACCTTACCACCTATCTTCTGTGAAAATCCATAGTAGTAGAGTTTTTCAACATGTACAAAACGGCTGGTTAGTCAGAATTGTTAATCTGGCCTCAGACAGATATACTGAAAATTAACTGCATCATTTCTTCTTGTCTCCATTATGAATATAGAAAACAGTATCAATATACTAACCACTGTGCCAACTATGTTGCTGTTCAAGGTATCAGGTACAAAGAAATTATTGTCTTTAGCTTATAATTGGCTAAAACCAGAGACAATCAGAATTGTTCAAAATCACAACAGTCAACATCATCAAGGATAAAACGTAAATCTGAACTGTTAGTAGTAAGAAGAATTTAGTTAGTAGTAAGAACAAGAATAATTTTTTATATGGCAGCTGACACCTTCATTTCACAGCAATCACAAAACAATCCCAAATTAAATCCCCTCTTCCCCACCTAAAAAGATTTCATATATACAAGACTCCCATAATTTAAGGATTAGAAAACTCTTCCAGAGTGAAATAATTCAGTAAGTGAAAATCATATGGTAAACCCTTCCCATACCCTCCCGTTATCATCTGATTTGAGGAAGAGACCACTAGAAATGTTTTCCCAACTCTGTTAAATTCTACTTTTTAAAATAAATGTGCAGTTACAAATACCTTGTTTAATAATTTTCTTAACAAAATAAAAACATCCCTTAACAACTCTGTAACATAGAAGTCTGTTTTTATAAAGGACAAGTCACTTATCTGAAACTGAAAGTTGAGGCTGGGAGACAACAGAACAGCTAAGTCTTATAATAAGACCTCTCATAACTCTATGGAAGGTTACTGTAATTTCATAATGTATGAAATACTATACCTGTTCTCAGTTTCAGAAGTTTGATTTG
This sequence comes from Gymnogyps californianus, assembly GCF_018139145.2. Lineage (NCBI taxonomy): Eukaryota > Metazoa > Chordata > Aves > Accipitriformes > Cathartidae > Gymnogyps > Gymnogyps californianus. Next base: position 52,048,495 of record NC_059472.1, on the reverse strand, counting down.
TAAATGAAGTATGTGTCAACTGATTGGGAGCCAAACCTACAATTAATCAAAGATTATAACTTCATTATAAAGGTTTTAGTTGCAAAGGAAATTTGAGCTACACAAATAGTGATTTGCAAAAACATATTGAAGACAATGTTGCAATTTGTTCACGGCCAATAAAAAAAGATGCAACGTTCAGGCAGTATTCAGATGTTCCTCCACATATACTTTAAAAAAATATGCCATTTTCTTCAATATTTCCACAGCAGTTCTGCAGAGCAGTTTGGCAGCAGCTAAACAAGGCCAGTAGTGAAACTACATAGGAGTTTAAATCTGTTTATACCAACACCCATATAAATAGCTCTATGTATAGTATTATAATCATAAATGTGTAGTATGCCCCCATCTGAGGTGTGTTCTGTCACACTTAAGGAAAAGAAACAATCAAGAATAGCAAAAGAAAGAAAAAACATTTTTTACATTCTCTAACAGTACAATTAGAATACTTGGCCTTCAAAAATACCCTACAACAGCAGGAAAAAAAAAACCTAGTCCATAAAGCTAAATAGTTAAACAGTGCACTCAAAATCAGATTCAGATTAAAAAAAAAAAAAACAAAACAAAAAACCCCAAACTCAAACCAAAACAAAAACCCCAAACCAAAAACCCAAAAGCAAAAGGATGAAACATCAAGAGGGAAGTTAATGAAGAGATATGTGAGTGATCCATCAATAATACTTCTTAGTTAAATGTACTTGAGTCAAAATATTCACATCACACTCATCATAAGGTTTGACAAACTACATTCACAGGCTGAAATGAAGACTACGTAATAAAAACAGGAGAGTGATTACTCAATTAATAATTTGGTCAAGATCAAGTAGAACAATTTAGGAGAAAGAAATGCAGATACTTATTCAAAGGAAGTGGCAACCAACAAAGAATCCTTAGCAGAAACCAATCCAAGAGAAGAACCCACCTGAAATATGGAAGTTTTACTACTTTATTACACGGAAAAGGAAATTATTTGGTTGGAGTTTTTTCTGTTTGTTTGTTTGTTTGTTTGTTTGGAAAGCTGTCACTTCACTTTTGCTCAAATGGAGCATATTTAAGCATTAAAATATTCATGCATAAAGCACAAAGACACTCTAAAAGCAGAGCTGGGTAGAAAAACAGACACCTCGCTTTCCCACTACACAGCCCAGAGATAAAAGGACATTCGCTGCTACTAAAGTGGCCATGGGTGTGACACACAACGAAATATGAAAACCCTGGCAAACAGCTCCAATCCCAGAAGTTTAGTTCTGCACCAACTACAGCTTATTCTGTGAAACATTCCTCTGAAAGGAAGACTTATGCTTCCCAAATAACTGGTCAGAAGAAGAAGAAAAATTAGTAGTAAACAGTTACCTTGAGGTTCACTTTCTCCGGGTTCTTTTTTTAATTGTTTTGGTGGTTTAGGAGCTGTAACAAACTTTACTGGAGAACTTTCTGGACTTGATTCCAAATGTAATCGAAAGTTCTAAACAAAACAGAAAACATTAAATAAAAAACCCGAACTATTTAATGCCTCTAACCTATTAACAAAATCACTGAGTTAACTTAAGTATTAAAATCTTGAATACAATGCCAGTTTTCTGATTCCTACGTTATTTTAAGCAAACAAAATGCAACTGATTAGCTAGTCCATATTGAAGTTTGTGGTATTAATTTTGAAAAAAATATTTTTCATTTTATATATAAGCTTGTAAAATACTTCCTATAAAACACTTTTTCCTTAAAATCTTAAATTTTAATAGAAGCTCATTCAGATAGAGAACACTTTTTTCCCCTCTCATTTCTTTTAATACACCTTTTCAGAACAGAACAGCTATGCAAGCTTAAGTCATCAAAAAGTGTCCATATGAATCCGTACAACCTCCAGCTCCAGCAGGAAATTTTATCGATCAACATTTAGTTAACTACAGAACTTAGCAGGGTGGAACAGATTTATTTTCCAGCTTACTATCACCCCCTCTATGACAACGCACCAGTAAAGGATCTTTAATACATTTGAAAATTTTAAGTTACTGTAAAATAAAGTCATTGTTAAAACAAACTTTCTGATCATGGCATTCTCAGAAAACAGAACAGATTTAGAACACCCTCCCACCATACGTCACAATTAAAATGACTTACCTCGTCTGGTCTTGGCTCACATAAATGTTTTGTCAAATTACGCAACAAACCATTTTCTGCCCCTCTCTTTGTGGGCTGTTTTATTTCTAATGTCACTTCTTTAGCTCCAGCTCTTTCAGATGAAGGATCTGATTTTTCCTGCACACAAGTTGCACTTTCATTCTCAGAGAGTCCCGTTATTGACAGCTTGCCTTGTGCCTTCGAAGGCTCTGCTTCTGTAGCTATTTGACTTGCCTCTGAAACTTCAGGGTAATCTTTTAACAAAGAAAGCTTGGGGGCATTTGCAGAATTTAAGTTACTTTGCTTCATGTTACTAGCTTTCAGTAATTTAATTTTGGTCCATTTAGAGTTTTTGTTTGAGGAGTTATTTCTACCATTCAGAGTGCACTTGACAGGCATTCCTTTTTTGCTAGGGAAAAAACGTTTGCATTGAGTACTTTGACTAGGTTCTTTCTGAGTAAGCATTTCGCTTTGTTGAAGCGGTATTTCGGCGTGCTTTTCTTCTGTTTTTCTATACTCAGCATTAGGGGAATCTTTTTTCACCTCTACTGTATCTGATTCAATCTCACCTGCGATTTCTTCACAAAGTTCAAGGATGCTTACCCTTTTGGATTTCGCATCACTCTCTGGTTGATCAGCCACATTTGTTTCACTTGCAGATGGCTGTGAAATCTTTTTTGGTTTTGTACTGTTTTTTGCATTCTGATACATTTGCTGCTTTTCCTTAGTTACTGTCTTAGAATTTGGCTTAAGAGAATCTGTTTCCACTTTCTTTGTGTTGCTAGGAATAGCAGATACAGGGCTCGTTTGGTCTTTCTTAACTTCCTCAAGACTCTCATCAGGACATAATGATGACCCATGAAGGTTGTGTTGAAAGCTGCTGGAATTATCATTTTTATTGTCTGCTCTACATTTTTTCTCTTTCAGAGAGCTGGTCACTTCTACATGTATTTCTTTATCCTCATTTGTGTTGTTTGGCTTTATTTTTGTGTTTTTCTGTTCCGTTTTCTCGCCAGCAGATTTAAGTACTTTCGCTGCAACACTGTGAGCATGTTTTTTTGCCTGGCTACTTTGTTTAACTTCCAAAGCTTTTTCTTCTTTAACTTCTCTGTTGCGCAGGGATCTTGCTGGTACATGTACGTGTGTTAACTGCTGCAGTCTCTGTGACCTCCTCATTACTGGCTCATTTGGCGCAATTATGCATTTTGACTTAGGAATTTCTTGCACAGATTTTTTCTGGCATACCTCCTTATTTTTTGTAGATTTAGGCTGCTGTTGGACCTTTTTGTCAGGTATTGTTTTATTATTCGAGTTGAATCCTGATGATCTTGTAGTCATGCGCATTCCTAGTTCAGGTTCATTGGTGTTGCCACTGAAAGATTCAAGTAATTATTTTTTCAGCATCCAGAAAGTAGAATTTGTCATAAGATTCTTCTCATTCCTACTAACCTCCGCCTCTTTTTTTTCTTTTCTTTTTTAAAAGACTAGATCTTACACCCTCAATAGTTTTAGAAGAATTTTCTTTAGAATCGTTCTAAAAAGACTTCACTTCCACCTGGTTACTCTTAAGTGTAGTATTTAATGCTTTTTATGCATGGCAAGACTGAACTATGAACACTAGATGAACGCTTTTTAACATCTCTAGCAGTTTTTAATTCTTGACACTTGTGGCTTTCAAATGAAGTATTAGCTTATATAGTGTTAGATTTATTATCACTTCAGAAACTTTTTTGGAGGAAGTCTTTCTGGATTTCAAGACACTAACATGGTTCCACAGAAAGATCATGTAGCAGGTATCATACTTAATGATTTAAGGCTGATCTTCCCAGTAGTACTATTTAACTATTTACCTGTATCTTTAACTCAAATTCATTCTGCTTAGATTAATTTAGTCTACAAAGATAAACTAGAACAACTATTTATTTTTTTGTCACTGACCTGTTTGATTTGACAGAAGTTTTGAGTACAGTTTTCTCCTGCACTGCACACTGATTAGGCTTTGATTTATTTGAGACATGTTTTGTATCTGACACCTCTTTTTCCTTCTTCGTCGATGACGGTTTGCTGTTCTTGTCCAGCTTTGGACGTTTAGCAGAAGGCTCTACTAACATAGACTTCCTTTTCTGAGCTGCCATTTCTGTAAAACACAATAATTGATTCAGCTTTTAAAGTCTTTGTCAACTGTTGTTACAGTGTCAGTTAACACAACCAAAGATTTGCCTGTTTTACAAAATAAGCTAACTGATATTCACTTTTCCTTTAGAAGCAGATCATGCTAACTGTGACCAGAAAACAAATCATCAAAGCAATCTCAAATCAAATTACATTTATTTTACTTACAGGTTTTTACAAGAGGCAATCGATGTTTAGGCCAAAGTAACTTATCAAGGTGTGCCAAGAGCATTCCTTACGTATATGCTTACGAACAGGACGTTTCATGCCACCTATGAAGAATATAAAATGTTCATGCAGTAAGCACTTTATTAACTTCCTTCTCAGACTCCGAATTTGGCTTTCCCACCCTCTTCATCCCTTCAAACAATGCTTAGCTTTAAAGTTTCTTTGATAATCAATTAAAAAAAGAAAATCTACAAATTTTATTTCCATATCCAACAGTTTTTGGCATTTTGCTGTCTTAAGCATTACCTTTTTACCTTTCGAAAGGTGGCAGATAATAGTATCATTTGAAAGGAAGTTTCTCAGCCTTTTGCATTTTTCCAGAAAATAGTATGCTGCTCTCTTTCATAGCCCACAAAGAAGTGGGCCTGCTGTCAGTCCTGTGCCTCACAGCAACAGTGGATAAATCCATTAGACTCTACTAAGTTTTGTGGCTGCTACTACAGAACTTCATAGGCATCAGCAACTGCCTATAACTGTTCCTTCTAATATGACTAAAGCTACAAATCAGAGACAGAAAGCCTAGAAAGTAGCATTATTTGAGACATTTGTCTTGGGCAGTTAAAGATGATGTCTTCATGAGAACTGAAATGTTGTTAATGATGCAGAAGTTAATCTGCACAAGAGTCTGAAAACTAGCAGAGATCCTCAGTAAAAAGTCTTCACAGATTTGGTTGATCATACCTTTCATGTCTATTTGTGGCTTCTGAAACTTTTACGTTCTCTTATTCAAAGACACTGGTTTTGTATTATGGCATAAATAGTAATTGTTCAGCAGTTTCACTAATATCTTTTTAAAATTAAGTTTACTGGAAGACTCAGTGCTCAGAACTTCCATATCACATTTTTAGGTCAAGAATTGTCTATTAATTTTTGCCATTGACAGACTGACAAAGAAATATTTCTGTAACAAAATTATATTACTTTTCAAACCTTAACTAATCTGATGTTAGTTTGACAGATTTTTAAGGTCAAACAGGAACTTTCACAGACCAGATACTTTCATTTCATTATAACTACAGTAAGCCTTCCAGTATTGACAAATGCATGTCTTTCTCCAATAATTTGAAAGATATTTACATTAAGCTCCTTTTAATAATCATTCATTATCCAAAAGGAAAAAGAGCTGTACTTTTTCTTTTCTTTCAGACTTAAAATTGTGCTTAACCTCATTTTCATTTATCCACTCTCTTATGAAGACACTTCTAACCATGCAAGACTGATAATACTCAAATTCCAGACACCAGTGCTGTCTTCTGACCTTCTCCTTTAAAGAAGCTGCATGACTAGCGACTCATATTTGAGATATGTTTTTTAATTCTATCCAGGGAAGAAATCTCTAATAGCACTTTTCATGGTGTTATTTCCACGTCTCTCCCTAAGGAGCTGGTAACAGAATTTGTATGCCTTACTTCTAATAGCTCATGAGCTCCATGACACTTAGCAAGCCTACGGGTTTCCACTAGTCAGATTATCCGTCAGAGCCGCAGTATAGCCACTCACTCTGAAAATAACAGCTCTAGTTGCTGAACAAGTCTTCGGTCTTATGTTCTCTTGGTTTAGAGCACAATGTTGACTCTCAGAATTTGAGAACACCATGACACATACTGTACACACCTAGACCTTGGTTTTTTCCCAGACATATACAGACATCACTGTCACTGTCAGCCACATGACATGGCATACTCAGGAAAGACTTTCAAGTACAAAACAGAAAATATCATCCTTCCCTCACCGGTATTGATTCTCAGGCCACTGACAAATACACTCCCCTCCCACAAAGAGAACTAGCTCTTTAATAGTCATTTCTTTCCTACTAATACTTTGCACAGCAGAGCAAGGACTTTTCCAGACATTCAAGAACGGGCAGTTTCTGCCCTGAAGAAGTCCCCTCTAGTAAAAGCCAGATTATGGAAAGTAGGGAAGACACAGAAGTACAAGAACAAACTACACAGCAGTCAAAGGTTTTGGTGCAAGTAGAGGAAAAACAGAAGCACACAACTCTCACGCCTTCAAGTCCTTAAAGCAGGGGCGAGCCCTTGGTCTCTGCTGAGACTGGGGGCCCACCTGCTTGACAGGGCGCTGGGGTCTCACACATGAGTCTCCCCCACTGACCGGCAGGACAGAATCTCGCAGCCCCCGCACCTTAACTCCCGGCTGAGACCCCACGACGGAACTCAAGAGGAAAGAAGAAAAGGGGAGGCCGCCAAGCGTGGCCCAGTGTCATCCGCCTCAGCGCCCCGCCGTGACAACCCTTCTGGAGCAGGGCCTGGCAGGGAGCCCCTAAACCCGGCCAAGAGTTCCTCAGGCCAAGGCAAGCGCCACCGAGGGGCAAGGCGGGGGCTGCGGAGAAGCAGCCGAACACCGCAGGGCGCCCTCCCCAGCTCCCACTCGCGAGCAGCCGGCGAGAGGGTATCGCCCGCTCACTCCCACCGCGATCGCGGAGGCAGCAGCGGCCGCAGGCAGGCCCGAGCCCGGGCCGCGGCCGGCGAGGCAGGCCCGAGGAGGAGACGCCGGCCTTTCGGCCCCGAGGTGGGGGCAGACGGCACCTCTCCGCGTGAGGACGGGCTACCGGTCACGGAGCGGGGGGAGGCGAAAGGCTGACGGCAGCCGCTGGCACACGGGGCAGCGGGGGGTAAACTTCCTCATCCCCCCCCACCCCACCCCCCGGCGCGAGGCGGCCGCTTACCTCGCGCGAGTGTCAGCGACGTGCCGGCAGCGCGAGCCGCCCTCCTCGCCCGGCTCGCCAGCTGCGGGGGTGGGGGGGAGGGGTGAGGGAGGGGGGAGGAAGGGAGGGGGGAGGAGGGGGCGGGGCGGAGGCGCGCGCGACGCCGGGTGGGTGGGGGGAGCGCGCACGCGCGCGGGGCCGGGGCGCGGGTGGGTGAGCGGAGGCGCGCAGGCAGGCGGCGGCGTCGAGGTCGGCGCGCCTCGCGCCCCCTTCCTCTCCCCCTGCGAAGCGGCGGCGGCGAGGCCGAGCCTCAAACCTGCTCACATCCGGGCACCGGGGCAGGCCCGCCCCGCCCGGCCGCCGTTCGAGCCTCTCCCCCCCCCCCCCCCCCCCCCCGAGACGGGACACTTCCGGCGGGCGGAACGGGGTGGATGTCGTTTGCGCATGCGCAGCGGGTGCCGCAGACGGAAGGGCCTGTGCGAGGGGAGCGCTGCAAGTGCGCCGGGCGGGGCGGCCCCTGCCGGCCGCGGGGGATCGGGCCCGCCGCACCGGCCAGCCGCCTGCCCTCAGGGACGGGCTGTGCGGCGGGAGGTTTGCCCCCACCGCCTCAGCCGGTGCCCGGTGCTGCCCTCGTCCCGTCCGACCTGGTGGCGTTATCCCGGCGGCTTGGCCAGCTCGGGCCGGCTCGGGCCCGTCTTGGTTTTTAGCCCCGTTCTCTGCCGCTAGGCTCCTCGCCTGCCAAAAACGAGGGGGACAGCAGCACCGCGTGCTGACAGGCCCGTGGTGACAAAGTGAGTTACGTGGTGGCCCGCAGTGTGTCAGTGACACCTCATGACTGGCAGTCATAGCCAAATGCAAAGTGAAAAATCTCCCCAAGTCGTACGCTTCCAGGTAATGGTGGCGTCACAGCAGTATGTGCTCGCAGCAGCGTTTCCTAAGTGTGTATGGGCTGCTTCTCACAAACATCTTTGGAAATCCCTCTAAAGATAGGTTTGGTGCTGTACGGGAAGTGACCTCCACTCTGACAACGCCTTTGGAAACTTCTCTAAGGATATAGAGATACATTTTGGGGTTACTGGGGATTTCCTGCTGATCGGCTTTGCTTTAGGTGCACAGACAGCAGTCTCCTTAATGCAGGTGCAGCATTGTGCTGGTGTATGTTGCTTGAGCGTAAAAGCAGGAGGGACGCTTTTGTGTGTCTCAGAGACCAAAGAGGCTTGTTGGATGTGTCCTGGTCCCGTACAGTGTCCACTTCTCTCTCAAGAGCAATGAGTTCACTCAGTGAACTGCCTTTCTGAGTCCAGTGAGGTTTGCTTTCCCAAGTTTGGTAGTAACCCTGCAGATGCCAGCTAGCTGTTTTAAAAGTTGTGTTCTGCACTGTGTTTCACAACTCATTCTATAGCATAACCATGTATTTGTGATTTTTTTTCCATTGTCTGGGATATTTCAGTCCTTACTACACTGGGTAATGGATTTGTACCTCATCTAACCTTACGTTGTGGCTTCATTGCCTCGGGATGTTTCCGTGTCTGAGCCTATGTCTACGTTGACAAGTAAGAGAAGTTCTGAGTGAAAGAAGGGGAGCTGAGGGTCTGACATCCGCACCACTGACATGCCAGTCCAGACCAGCTTTAGTCTAGTCCTGTGGATGCAGCGACTGCTAGGATTGGAACGCCTTGGGTACATTCTGGGGATGTATCTGTCGGTTTGGTTTCCTTCAAAAGGAATCCATTATGCACACTCCAAGACCTGCATGACGAGAGCAATCAGAAGGTTTCCTTCAAAAGTGCGCTGCTGATCCTAACTAGAATACTAATGTAGAGGTACCTCATGCATACCTAGTGCACTCCATCCATCTTACTAGGCTAGAGCTAACCTGAAGTACATCCTACCTGAAATGCATATAGTATGTGTGTCAGGATCTCAACATTAAGTAGCTTTGCTGTACATGTCCACTGCTAGCGGTATGTTCTACTTGCTAATACAGACACAATCTCAGTTTATTTGACTGTAAATTTACATAGTGATGTGTATACATCACTGTATCGGAATGACTGGAGAACAGCGTGATGAACGTTGGCATTAGCCAACCAATAAATGACTGTGAAAGATGTTAGCAGAAAAGTTTTTGAATGGCAGCATGTGACAGGGTTTCTCCCAGAGATTTCTGATTTCCTGTACAGATTTCTGGTTGCAGTTTGCTGATCTAACAGACAGAGACCACACAAGTATTTTAGTGCTTGGAAGCTACACAGCGTAGACATTCTGCAAATATTCTTTTGTTAATGTTTGAAGTATTTAAAAAGCAGTTATTTTGATTTTTGTAATAAACTTTTTAGGCCCTTTTTATAATCTTCCAAACATTTTATTGATTTCTATAGCTATTACGTTAATGGGATTAATTATTGGAAATTGCAGTCAAGTTGCTGAATAGCATAAACATTTTTATATCTAGATCAAATTACCTGGAGATATTTTGTTCTGCTTGTAAATTTTTTTTGTCTCTTTATTAACTGCCTTCCTTGATAAGTCCTCTTTCTGGGCACACTAAATTGAAGCACAGTTTGTCCTAGACAAATGGAAATTTTCAGCAGCTGCAGTTTTTGAAAAAGCTGATAGGAGGAAATGTTATTTATAACTCCCTGTAACAGCTCCTCTTTAATGCATGGTAATCTGCTGTGACTTTACAATGAATGCAGCAACATGTGGTCTCCTGCTCTCCTACAGTAACCTGCAGAATACTTTCCAGATGAAGGATACTTTAATCACTGGACTGCCTGTAAATTTCCTGGAGGATGATAAAAGCATTTCTTTATGTTATCGCTAACTTTGTAAATTTAACGTGATGTTTTCCCATCCCTCTTTCTTAGGAACATGAAGCAAGTAAAGCTAGATTTTCTCACATCCTTCTGTGGAATAGTAATTTGCTGTACAGCAGGCAAGTAGTAACGAAGCAGGCATTCTTATAAAGCATTAAATTCCAAACTTGGAAAAACTCAATTCATGGGATCGAAGAATATGAGTAAATTTCCAGTTTTCCACAGAGGGTGGCAGCATTTTGAAGCACTGATGTCAGTGTGAACTTGCTAGCAAATGTCACTTTGCTGAGAGAACACAAACTTTACAGAAATTTACTCTCCTTGGAAGTTGTGGTGAATATGAACAGGAGTGCTTGGGCACGGATTTGCTGTAGAACTAGGGGACCTGGGGAGGGAGGAGGAACTGCATTCACATAAGTGGAGTTTGTGGATAGGACAGATTTAACCCCAAAAGGGTTTTATGTTAATTTAGCCTTGTTTACCACTACTGTAATACTGCTGGAGTGCCTCTGGGCTGCAGCTAAGTGAAAAATTACTTGCTTTTAGGTTATGCTTTTTTTCACAGGAGCAATAACTCAGCTGATACATGGATCATCAGAGAGTGTCCTGTTGGGCTACAGCTTCGGGAGATGCAGTGACCCTGTGTAAGAGCTGACTGTCACCAAAAAGGGGAAGCCTCTCCCACTATTTTCTCCACTTTCTTTCCCCACTCTCAGCAGTGTGCTCCAACTCCTTACCTCATGCCACCCTCCCTCTAGCACCTGAGGGACCCCTCTAGGCAAGCAAATTTAACTTACTGACCTGGCAAAAAATTAACCCAGTGGAAAAACTGGATCATATTCTGCCAGGGCAAGAAAGGTTGAGGACCATATGACTGGAATCAGGGAGGATAAGAGAAGGCAGGGGAGGAGGAAGAGCAAGCCTTCCCCTTTTGGCATGAGGGAGCTGTTAACATTGACAGCTGCTTGTGAAAGTGCAGCCTTAGGGGTGGGCTACATAGTTACAGGATTGAGCTCTTGATCCCAAGCTCAATCACAGCAGTCCTGCTAGCACACAGAACTTGCAGCCCCATTTGATGTGCTAACACACTCCCAGCCTGCCCTACTGCTTATCAGACATGTCACCTGAGCAAGGAAGCGGTGACTGACAACCAAGAGGCAATAGCTGCTTAAACCTCTCAGCTGTAATTAACCCTGCAAGCACTCCTACTGCATCAGAAGAATGCCTCAGACAGGTTAGCCAAGGCCACATGTGAAGCTGATTTAAACTAGTGGTTTTCTAATCACTAAATATATAGATCCTTTAAGGAACTGGAGGAGTGGCTGAGACAGCATAGGGCTCGCACTTGCAACCATTCAGCAGATTCAAAAAGTCCCTCTGCCCTCATCAAGGAAGAAGGGTGAGGCTGATTTTTGTATCTCCAGTAGAAAGAGATGGGAAAATTGGATCCCTCAGAGGAAGAGATGTTTGCCAGTGAAGAACCCCTGGCTGTTGTGGCTCCTGGGGTGTTTGGCAGATTTTTTTCTTTTCTTCTGTTGGAATGAAAATTTAAAAAAAAAAAATCCATGGCTGGGATATTCTACAGCAGATTGGCTGCAGGAGTTCTTTTGCTGGCTGCTAAGAAGCACCATTAGTCTATTGTGGGGAGGGGAACCAGCATGTATGCTGGAGGTGTGTGGCAAGCCCCCAGGGAGATTCTCTTGGGCTTTTTTATACCTTCCTCTTTCTTCTTCATTGCCTTGAGCATTCCAAGACTCTTTTTGACTAGCTGGCATCCTGGGATGAGAACCACAGCATGTGGCTCAGGCTGAAGGGTGCCTGTGTGCAAGGGTGACTCGGGGAATGAATGTTTCCTCTTCTTTTTTTTTTTTTTTGCAGGGCGATGGCGCATTGAGCTGGAGCAGCCTGGGGAGAGCACGGTGTGCTTGCTCATGAGCATCACGTGCATGGCTGAAAGTCCTCTTCCTGGCAGGTCTGAGTCATTGGCATGAGCCAGGGAACTGTAGGAGTTGTAGGTGAAAGAGGCAGTTCCCCTATGAAATTCCTGTGTAGATGGCACGTGGGACAACAGGGATTGGAGGGTGCCCTGACTCCTGGAGTTAAAGAGCTTTACAGGGGATCTAGCTAAGAAAGGAGGGGGCCCATGTTGAAAATGGAGGGGGGGGAATTGGAATTTTTTTTGTTTGTTTGGTGTTTTTCTTTTTGCAGGGAGGCAGGAAAAAAAAAAACTGAGCTGGGACTTGTCCGGTTTGCTTGCATGCTGAATGTGAGATTTTTTTCGGGGGATAGGAGGAGCAGGGATAGAAAGGACTGTAGGTAGCTACATCTGGAGGGAAGGCTGGCAGTTGGTTTGCAGAGATTTGGGGCCAGGCCAGACAGTGGATGTGTATGTATGTGAGTGGTACATAGGGGTCCAGACAATTACAGAAAAAGGGAAGGGGGCCATTGTCTGAAACATTTGGGAACTGCTGAGATAAGCAAGCTGCTCCATTCTGTTGACTTGAAGGGCTGAAACAGTTGACTGCTAGATCTCAGTTGGAAATGGCAACTTGCAGCAGGGAGGAGGTAAGGAGAAGCTTCCTAAACCACAGCTGAGGAGTAATTCTTGAAAATTGAGCCCTTTTCCAATCTCTGTAGTGGTTGGTGTAGGCCTTGGAGTGATTGCGCTCTGCAACAATCAGCATGTTGATGCCTGAAGCGTGCTACTTGGTGCCATATTGGCAGGACCATGCTGACCTGCCTGGAGTCAGCAGTGTTTTATTGACATTTTCTTGACACCAGCTCCTGTAGAGTTGTAGACTGTCCTCCATAGCTTGTTCTGCTAAGTCTTGTAAACTGTGCTGGTTTATGTCTTGGTTTCTAAAAAGAGCATTAATCTTTCTGTTCAGTGTGAAATACGTACCATGGGTTAATTTCTCTGCATTCATAGAACCATATTTTTCTATTTGAAATTTTCAGTTTTTCTAAGTCTATTTGCCAAGAGTGGACATAATAAATGACACCTTAAAATCTTCATCTTTATGATCTGGTACTATGACAGCTAAGGTCACAGATGGCTTTTGGGTGACTGAAGGCCTCACAGATAAAAAGAACAGTAGCTTGCATTGACTCCAAGAGTAAATTGAGAAGAGGTGGATGTTCTGGAGCATGTATGTAATATGTCCTGTTCTGAGCAGGGGCATTGGACCAGACAATCTCTAGAGGTCCCCTCCAACTTCAACTACTATGTCATTCTGAACTAGGAAGAAAGTTTTCTTTAAGAGGTGTCTGCATCCTTTGTGACCTGGAATTTCATTTTCATTATACTCCATCTTTCCAGTAATGAGTGCATTGGTAACTAATGATTTTCTCCCACCTCCAACATTTCATATCCCTGTTGCTGTCTGGATACTCAGATTGCATGAAAAGCCAAATAAAGACCCTATGAATTCACACTGTTTTGAATAGAGGGCACATTCTGGATTTTGGCTCACTGGTGAAACTCTATGTACAAGGTACAAAGATATTACATCGCAAAAATGTTTATGGCACTTCTTGCTAGCTTGTGTGTCCCCTGCAAGAACTGAGGTAAGTCTCTGCATTATATGTTTCAGAAAATCTGACTGGGAAAGCTTGAAGATATCCATAGTAAAATCTGATAGTTGCCACTTTGCACACTGTGCCTTGAAGAATGCATTTTCCCTAATGGGGTATAAGGAAAAACATTCTACATTTGGGGGAAAAAACCCTAACTTTGTAGACATTTGCTAGACATAGCTTTAAAGAGAAATCTCATGGGGATTTGTATATGGGATTGGACCTAAATGAAATAAGACAGTGCAAAAAGACAGAAATTCTGTCATTAATCATGTTACTTTTATTTAAACAGTAAGGTATGCTTTTAATGCAAGTGGTTTTATTTTTATTAATACTTGATGCTGAGTTTTGAACAGTACTGTACTCAAACAATTTTACAAATATAATGCTCAATACACTGTTTATTGCTCATTGTTTTTGTTTGAACATAAAAACTGGAAATGAATATAAGAATAAATAAGGCACCCTACTAATATGCTGATTTCATGTATTGTAGTAACATGCACAAAATTTCATGTTGCTTTTACAAGTCACTTTTCTCATTTTCCTTATTAGAGAGAAAATAAGTTAGACTTTGTTATTTGGGCAAGGGTCAATGCTTGTCCAAAAAGTCAAAACTTTAAAGCACTTTCTAGTTTTTTAATTTAACCTTCCACCTTACAAAACTAGCTTTCGTATAGCATGTCCCAATTTCTTTTTCTAAAGACAAAAAGTATTTTTGTTCCCTCTTGGCTGTTACTAGGAAACATGCCTTGCAAGAGGACTGTTCACGTACTGCTTGAGACAAAAGACCTGACTTGCTTTTTTATCCGCGTTTTACTTCTTGTACTGACCCCGCTCAAAAGATAAAAACAAAAATGCAAAGGCATCTTTACTGACTTATCTTGTGTGGCTGGGCCTAAATCAGTGATCAGCATGAGGTGGGAGCTCCACAGAAGCTGCTTAAAAGCCTTTTTTTAATTTCAGTATGCCCTAAATTAGGACTTCCCAACAGTTTCAAAATGCATTCTGTCCAACTGTCGTTTTTCCTCAAAGGTCCACGTTGGCTCTCACTCTGTTTCAGGGCTGAGGAGAACAGTGACGCCTCGGTCAGCCTCACAGACTCATAAGCCGCTAGGGCAGAAATCACTTTGCAGAGGCTTCAATGATTTGACAACCTATTGCCGAAGTGCTGACAAATGATCAAATAAAACCAGAGAGACGGGGCTCTGACCCCCACCCCAGCTCCCAGCTTTCTTTAAACAGTTTGTTACATTCTTTTTAGAAATTATCTGAAACAATAGCAGAGACAAAGGGTTCGGATCTTTCTTTTTTTTAATTTAAAGCAGATTCCTGATGTTCTAGTGTTTATTCTTTAAAACTGAAATGTTCTTGCAGGGTAATACAGACATAACATATAGAATCATCGAGTTTACCAGTTATATGATGTATGTATTACATATGACAACACCCAGCTTTACATGAACTTTGAAATGCAAGATGTCTTTTAATTACATAAGTTATTACAGTACTGTTTTAAAGGAATCTTTTGGTTATATGTAAACACTATAAATTAGCTGTTTAAAAAATAATCATGTAAGACAAGTATGGCATTCACATAGTTTAAAAAACAATAACTAGCCCTAAATCTGAATACTCTCAGGGTAGAACAGCAAAAGCAGATATCAATCTAATGCTATAGAATAACATGCTGAAATTTTGACTTATTTGAAGAAACAGTGCTTCTTTGTGTTCCCTCCTTCTTTTGTTTTGTTCCCTAAGGAATGGGCCAACTTGTACTTACTATGTGTGACAGGATAATATAAGCTATTTTGAGTGTTGCCATTCTAATATTAAAAGCCATCTAAATTAAGTCTCCTAAATATGTACTAGTTTAAATTAAAATCCTGAGGAATTATAATCTGTTTACTTGATGGTTTTGGTTAAGTGCAGTTTGATGTATGCAGAATGCTGTTTCATTTAAGGTCATTCTTAGTAAGGCATATTAAAAATAAATATAAAAGTCACAACATAATATTTAGTTTCTTGCTACAAAATCTTAGGCAAAAAATATTTTTGCATGTAGTAATGGACTTTATCCATTTGCTGGCTTACAGGAGTTAAAATTTGTGCATTAAGCTTAACTGCCCTTGTCAGAATGTGCCACTGTGCTATAATAGCGGTCCAAAGCTACATGCTAAAGATTTTATTTCCATGCTCAAACATAGCTTGCACAAACTGCTTGAAGACTCTGTCCATGTAAGTGCACTTCCTTGGCCATATTCCTTCCAGAAAACCAATGTGGCCTCCGCATGAAGTCAGAACCAAAGCAACGTTTGCATTTTGTTTGGCAGTTTCTACTGGTATAGCTAAAAAGGGGGGGGAAAAAGGTTTTAAGTCCTTATCCTTCTATGAAATGCCAGCCACTGAATAATTTCTCTTAAGCGTTCCTCATATTACATAGGAATAAATATGCACAACATTAACATATGCTTAAACATACCGCAGGACGTAGAACCATAGCTATGTTAAAAGCCATTTCTCTCTTCATCATTAACTCACCTTATCTATGTGATTTTTCTGGCTGCTGCAAAAGTTTCAGAAATCACTGGGCTTCATCTATCTTTCAGTCCCACTGATGGAACAGCACCCATGTTAATGCATACTTACAATTTGGTATGAATAGTGTAAATGAAAGGACAATCAAGCCTGTAGTTTTTAACCTGTGTTGCAATATTCAACTTCGGAAAAACTGAGTAACTGGGACCTTAACTGTGAATCTCATTCTTTTTGTAGGAGACTCCAAACACAAACCTTTAATGTCACGACAGGATATCTTACAGACAAAATCTTATCAGCTAATATTAAAGATTATCCTGGGTTATCATCATTATATCTGATTTGCCATACATTTACACTTGCACGTTTAGACCACACCATGCAAACACACTGGGAGATGGTTCTTGCCCTGAGGAGCTCATAATCTAAATACACAAGGTAAACAGAAAAAGAGGAAGAGCAAACAACTGCACAAGGACACAGAAAGCTGCTCTGTGTCACCCAGTAGGTTAGTGGTTCTCTACTGAATAGTGACTGCTAGAAAATTATTTAATTTAGATTATTAGACCAGATAGTACACGGATTTTTCTTTTGCTGGGTTAGTTTTCAGCTGGATCAGCTCCCTGATCTGGTTCCCCATGTTAATGCCAATATATGAATGGCGGCAGGCACAGTCAGATGAGGACTGCCATGAGGTGGCCCTTTCAGTGACAGCCTACGGTTAGCTTAAAGTCATCCGTGAACTACACCCAAGACATGCGCTGATCTTGAAATGTGCAGGAGGGGAGGCTTCAGTGCATCTTATTTTGAATATGCATAGATGTGTGGCTTAATCAATGCTATCACCTGGGCAGTTCCCTTTGTGAAAGAAAATAAAGGTCAGGTAGCACAGTCTGACATGCAC
Source organism: Gymnogyps californianus (assembly GCF_018139145.2). Lineage (NCBI taxonomy): Eukaryota > Metazoa > Chordata > Aves > Accipitriformes > Cathartidae > Gymnogyps > Gymnogyps californianus. The sequence goes on along the minus strand of NC_059472.1, from coordinate 52,031,433 downwards.
ATGAGTTTACAAATGGCATTTCAGTGTGATGGAATGACCCTATTATCATATGAACTGGTTGACACAACAGTGGAGCTTTACCGAGCTGTGGTGTTTGCGCTCTTGATATAAAAATTAAGTTATTTAAGCAAATTCCTCTGGAGTTTTAAGAATGCTAAATATACTCCTGAACAAGCAGAAATCTCAATACATTTCAGTAAAGAATGCCTTTCAAGTTCCAGTTTTCAAATAATAAACTTCATGGAAGGGAAAAAAATAAAAATCATACAGATTTTTTTATTATTTAGGATTGACAGAAAAAACAACAGCAAAAGAAGACACGCTTTGTCCAGACAGAAGGGAGTAGTAGGAATTTCACTGTATTGTCTAAAAAAGGTTATGATTCCACAAGAAAATAAATCTGATTTTAAGTCATACACTGCTAAAGTAAAAATGCCTTGGCACTACAACGCAAAGCAGCAAGTAATTCACAGGATTTCTGTTGCTGCCTCATTTATGTTAAAGTATTTTTGAAGCGAGATTTTTTTAATCAGGTTCACTTTTGGGGGGGTTCAGTTGCCCACATCCCTTTCTGACTGAATATCCTTCAGAGACACCCCCCACTCCTATTTCTAGGAGTCTGCTTTCCTTTACCCCTTTATACATCTGCTATCTCAAAGGTCATCATCCTTGACTAGTCATTATCCCTGCATATCACTACCTTCTTTATCGATGAGTTCCTTACTTTCATTTGGATGCTGGCAGACTCGTTGCTGTGTGCTTCAGATGCCGATTTGCCTTCGTTTTTAGCAACTAGAGTAACAGCACCGCACCCGTTCCTTAGGCAAAGAAGGACCCCCAGCCAGAGTGCGTCACGCAAGATCTTGAATGCAATGACTATGGTGAACAGATGCGCAACTTGAAATAGATCAGAGCAGAAGCACTGGACCTGCCGAGTCGGGGGAGCAGTCTGTGTCTCGGAGGTCCTTACTAAGCAGTGCTGGGAACGACATGCTCTGTTCCACTCCAGGGCCTCAGCACGGATGCTAAACCAACTGTACCTGTAGCAGGGTTAGTGTCTTTTATGAATGTTGTGTTACAAGGTTCCTGCCCATAACATAAGGTACTCGATTGTGTCCTGAATGGAGCACAAACTGAGCTCCAGAGAGCAATAGGGATTCTCTTGCAGAGTACAGGAGATTCTTTGCTACTCAGTGCTATTCATTTCTTCCACTCTCTTCCTCCCTTCAAAGTTGCATGCATCTAAGTAGTTTATAGATTCCAGTATTTAGTAAGTGATTCTGATTCTTTACTAGGTGGAAGAAACCGTGCTTCTCACTGTCTCTACAAGAAGTCCTTGATTTTTCCTTTGTTCAGCTGGAAAATTGAAAATACTGTATGCAGTATCTGGGCCTTTTAAAGCAATACTGAGGCAAGACTAAAAAGAAAAGTCAATGAAATAAAAGCCTAGGGCCTGCCAGCCTTGACTGGGAAATAGCTGAAAACAAGAGATGCAGAAAACAATGTGTTATTTCTTGCAATCCAACACATGCATCATTTTCAGACTCCAGACTCAGCAAGCGCTTGTCTGGAGTTTTGCCTGAGTTAATCTGCCCAGCAATCTCTGATCTGGCTCCCTTGGATTCTGTGGATGAACACATTGCTGTGTACAAAGACAGTGGCTACAATTCATGTCAGCTTCTGCCGACTGCACGGGAATTTGCCCACTTATCTGTACCAAGCCCTCTGCTCCTCTTCCCTCTAGTAGCACATGGGTCATGTTAAAACAGAATCCTGATAGGGAATTGGGGATCAGACTCAAGCCTGAGTCCCCCATTCCTGCTTCAGGCAATGAATCACACTTTCCATGGCCATTCTGCAGCTGTCTCCCTGGTCACTGAGGGGACTAATGGATGGGCTTATATGGAAGGGTATGGGGAGGAGTGTGTGAGGAGAGACAGATTTGATCTCCAAGAATCACAGATAACATGAGCACTCCATCGATCCTAATGGATTCAGGACCAGCTGCATACTGGCCCGAACACACCTCTTGACTAGCTAAGATGATTGTGCAAAAACATGATGGTCATTCGCTTTGTCAGACTAGTGTCAAAGGATAGAGAGAAATATCCTTTCTTGCCGAGAAAGCGCTTTGCTAGGGGTGTGGAAAGGATGTGACAGTAAATGTCTCCTCTGCTGTGCCAACCCAGCTGGGGAAGCCCTTACAGGCAAAGCTTACTGTGACCTCTGCATACCTATCATTCAGAGGTTGCCAGCATAATGACACCTCCCAAATCAGTTTGCTGGTGGTTAATTATTCATTCCCAAACTGATTGGCAATACTGTCGTGGGTGCCATGTGCTGCCTGCCTCCAAAGAGCTACAGCAGCTGTCTCCTAGAAGCCTACCAGCACTAGGATGCTGCTTATCTTCTGTGCCAGGTAAGGTGCAAGCCACACACAGGTCTTTACGAATGTCATCTTCCCCAGCCTGAAGTTCTCCCTATTCTAACTAACATGCGTTTACAGCACAATTCTGCCACAGATCATCGCTCTTATCACAAGCTGCAGCACTGCGCTGAATATGCAGTCATTTGCTTCCATCTGCAGTGAGCATTTTAGTAGATGCCAAGTCTGACCTGCTGTTACCTCTCTGCTCTTACCTCCCCTGCGGTGAAGAGGAGAGCCTGCCCTTGGCATAAGTTGGTCTTGATACAGTTGGGTCACCGTTTGTATGACTCTCCCCAGCAGAGTTTCTTGCTCTCCAGCTTCTCAGGAGAGAATTGAATATGTTGTGTTGCTCTCCAGTGCCAAATGCAAATGATGCTTGGCAGTGGTGTGGTACTTTTCTCAAGGCTGTTTCTAGGGACTGTTAGCCATCCACAAATAAACCCACAATGCAGCAAAGCAAATCCTGCAATGTAAAGGGCAGATGAATGGAGCACTGGACGTGATGCACTCTAGGATATAGGATGGCATGCTAAAAGATACTACTGCTCATTTTTGTCCACATGTAACCCTGTACTTATGCTTCTACTGACCAAAAGCTGTACTGCTGTTTGATCCAGCAGGCACAGACCTGTTATTTGTGATCACAGAACCACAATGTAAATACGTATGTGCAAAATTACCTTGTTCAAAATCAATTTGTTGTACGTTCTTTGCAAAAAGTATTTTTTAAAAAAAGAACAATAGAAAAACATACATGTGAAGCAGCATCGGCTTAAATAAGTCACTGCTGTCAGACTTTCTGTTCCATTGTTTGGTTGATTTCTCCCTGTTCCTTAAACTCTTACCCTAATTGTTATCCATCTGGCCATTCCTTGGCCATTTGGTCTCTCCAGACAACTTCATTCAACTGTGCTGTTTACATAATAGGATGCAAAATAACACCTAAGAGCAATTACTCCAAGTTTGGATTCAGAGGGACAGAAAAGGCTCAGAGAGTTCAATAAAAAGTATAACTGAGCTTCAGACATGCACTTACTTGGCACAGTGGATCAGGAGGGAGCTGGCATGGTACCTAGCTTCAAGGGCAGGCTTTCAGCTTGGGCACAAGGCTCACCAGCGGCAATTAGCTAACCATTAGTATAGTGAAATTTAAGTTGGATGCCTAATATGCTGCTTAAAGTCTCTGAGGAGGAAAATGCCACTTCAGATGAAAAGTTAAATGTGACACTGATAATGAATGCTATCATTCCATCTTCTTGATTTATTTTTCACACTTACAAAATAAAAGGGCTTGACTTGGTTATATCACATATTTCCTGAAGCAATGGCTCATTTAAATTAGTTACGGTGAGAGAAGTGTCATGCAATGAAGAAAGCATTTGTTTTCATTAGTTAGTATTATGCAATATGAGAACTGCATTCCAGAATTAAACTACAGATGCATTGGCTGCCAAGCTCTATGAACTTTAAACAGCAACACTAAGGAAGGACTGCAAATGAATTGTTTCTTCCTAATACTGGATTGAGATCAAAGAGCACATTTTCACAAGATATTAAAAAATAATTGCTGGGAAGTACAAAGTGTACCAAAAAGCTACATGAGAAGAAATGATCAGGTAGTAAGAGGCAACAGAGACAGCATCTGCACTTTTTAAGGGAAGTCTCTCTTTAGGTCCATATTGTGCAGTGCCAAAGCAGACTTGGGTTTGTATCCCCCAAGCTCTGTTATAGGAAGATATATGTGGCTGGCTTTATAAAGGATATTTAAACACAAAGGAATTCTGGCACAGCTTTCTCCCTAATGAGTTTTCTAGGCCTGTTTCCCAGCTGTTGGAAACTACAGCTATCTACAACAGAGGTGGAAGGTAGCTTAAAAGCTGGTAGGTATTACTGGGAGAGATGAGGCATGAAATAACCAGTCCCCAAAGTCAATAAAAGGCTGAGGTCTGGATGAGAAGAAATTTTGTGGCTTTGAATCCATTATACAGTTCTGAGTGGAAACTGCCTCTGGTTGCCACAGGCTTACATGTGTCCACACACTTTTAAGTCAGAAAAAAACAAGCCAGATGCCAGAATAAAGTCACCTCCCAGAGTAACACCAGCCCTTTATGTTTGCTAACATAAAACAGCCCACAAAAGTGTCAAGATGAATGAACGCCAGTAGCTGATGGCAGCAGCCATAATTGCTAGGCTGCTAACCAGGGTGCCCTGTGTCTCCTGCCAGCGCAACGTTTCACATTGAGGGTCCAAAGCACAAACGAAAAAGGAGCCAAGGATAGACACACATAACAGAGTTATGCCATCAGCTCTAAATCAACATTGTCCTGGTGGCCCTTTCTAAGGTAAATTTGTCACCACAAGGACAACGGTTTACAGCCAACAGCATTAACTCTGTGAACAAGGAATAAATGAATGCCTAACCACCCAAACATTTTCATGGAGAAAGGCCGGTTAGGGTCAGAGTTTAAGAGAGGATGGACAGTCATAACAGACTAACACTTCTTGTTTCAGAAGTGCTGGTGCTCTGCCTCACCCCCCTCTACACTGCAAGACTTCTAAGGCATTCTAACAATACGTTTGATACTTAAACTTACACAAGAGACCATCCCTATAATCCACTGTTCACCAAGAGTTGTGTTTCTTTTAAAAACCAGCTTCAAGGGAGGAGAGATCTGCTACAGCTGTACTCTAGAGGACTCAATCTTTTAGCTAGTCAAACTACACAATCACAGAACTGTTGAGGCTGTAAGAGACCTCTTGAGATCATCTAGTCCAACCCCCCTGCTCAAGCAGGGTTACCTAGAGCAGGTTGCCCAGGACTGTGTCCACTCAGGTTTTTAGTATCTCCATAGATGGAGATCCCACAACCTCTCTATGCCAGTATTTGACCACTCTCACAGTAAAAAAGTGTTTTCCTGTGTTCAGATAGAATTTCATGGGATCAAGGTCAATGGCTGGCTCTTGAGAGCTGCGGGTTATATTCTAAAATGAAGAGACAAGGGGATGGAGTACCTGCACTAGCTTTAATCTAGCTAACAAAGGTCCCAGTCCCGGTGATAATAGGCTGGAAAAGCTTAACGAATCCTCCAGGGACAGAGGCACACTGTCTGGTTCACTGCTGTTGTTACTTGTGCTAACTAGCTAGCTTACTCCTGCCACAGTTACTACTTCACTTTAGAACAGAAACCACAAACTGAGCTAGAGCTAAACATAGAGGTGAAGCCATTGTTCCCTCTCTAAGATACTTAATGGCAGAAGCATGGCACAGCAGAACACCCACCTTGCAGTACTATGGGGAAAGTCCTCCCCAGGGTCCTAAGACCCATAAAAATTTATCTTCAGAATCACTAGCCAGATTTTGTATTTGGACACAGATTTTAGGGTCACAGCCCCATCCATTCTCATTTCCAGAACATTATATGCTTATAACAGAAACAGCAACTGGCCAATTTCAAGGGGGGAAAAAAAAAAATTCCCACAGAGGCTAGTAAATACAAAGGGACTAACTCTGTCTCAGAAAGTCCCTGAAAGTCCCTGAACTGCAAATTGTTAAAGGTGGATGCAGTATTCTGGAATAATATTGCTGTTTGCCCAGATCTTATTTTTTTTTTTCAGCCTCCGTTTTGGCCAGTATAAGGGATAGGTAGTTTGGCTAATCCAGAGTCACCATTTTTTCCCCTCATATTAGGTGGCTGTCACCTCTTTATATTGTTCATGCGTAGCATGGATGCTTTTTGTTCAAGAGGAGAAGAAATCAGACTATCTTTTTCTAGTGCACTCTACTGGAGTGGCCCTTTTCTCTTCATGTCACATTTGTCTCTAACAGGTCTTTGAACTATAAATAGTAATGTAAGTGTGTGCATGTTTCTGTATGTGTTGTACATCTGTGCACAGATAAACAGTACACACATACACAGAGTCTCTTCCAAGTCCTTCATTCTTCTGTTTGTTGTTCTAATCTGTTTGCCTACTCACTTTGGTTTCATGACTTATTCTGCAAGAATCTCACTTGACTTGTGGTGGCTGAAGAAAACTTCCCTGAAATAAATCAAGTGTATAAACTTCATATTTAAAGGTGTCAGGTGTTCACTGCTGAAGACTGTCCCCTCAACCAGCTGTTCATTATAGTGGTTTTCCTCTACCTTAGCTTTTGTTCTCCCTCTCTTTTCAGAGACTATAACCAATACACAGACCACAGGAACAAGCATATCTTTTTAAGACAGTTAGCAACAGGGTTTTGATCTTCAGATCAAAAGCAAAATGTTCATAATGCTCACGTGTTTGGCAGAAAATAGGAAGAAAAGGGAAATCAGAGTTTTCAGCCTATCTGTTACTAGCTGATATTGCTGCTTCATCTTCTAGTTAGATTCTTATTAATTTCAACGTGCCTCCTTCTAGGAGCTCATCTTGTCTATATCTCTTCCCTTACCCTAGATTTTGGCCTACATGCTAACTTACATTTTTTCTTACTTTTAATTTTCAGGCACTGGAGGTGGCACTGAGATGAACAGCTGAAGATTTCAAGTCATCTAAAACATAAGCAACTCCCAGACATTCTTTGTAGGGACTGGATTGAAAAATGGCAATAAAAAAATACTTGTTTTCACTTTCATTGAACTCTGAATGTCTACAATCCAGACATCTGAATCCGAGTTCCTCATTATAGGCTCTCTTCATATTTGGTGAATAGAAATGGGTGCTTCTGAGAGGGCAATACATCTGATACCTTCCTTACAGTGAGATAACTCACACTCTAAATGTGCATATTTCTTTTGAATGTAAAGAGTCTACTAATGGCTAATGATTGCCACCCCATGTGCTTCTGCATTCCGTACTAATCAGGTTTCCATCATCATCATCTATATGTGTCTTACATTGTAAGTAAATTGCAAGACTGATCCATCCCTGAAGGTTCTGATCCTATGTACAAGTAACATTTAAATACACTTCCACACATAGGTCTGAGTTCATTCTCAGACCTATGTAGTTTGTCTTAATGATTGCATATACAGATAAATATATTTTTAAAAGCCTAAACTTACCATGACCTGGTGAGAAAACATCATCCACAGAGTTTAGACATAACACTGGAATTCCTACTGACTTCAGCTTGCGACATGGGCTAGCATCTTCATAGTAATCATCAATTGTACGGTAGCCAAACATGACTGAAGTGAACTGCTTATCAAATTCTCTAACAGTTCTAGCCTGAAGTACAAAATTCAAATAGACAACTATGTCAGCACTTGGAAAACAGCATCCACCTAAAGCAGAAGTAACATTTTCACATACCTTCATCACGAGATCCATATCAAATAATTTCTCCAACATTTGTCGATGCCTAAAAAGAAAGAGAGAAAAATTGGATGGTTTGGTTTCTTGTTATATAAACAGATGTAGAAGTCCTCTGCTTTACAGATACATTTATAGACATAACTCCCGAACAAGAACATGCTTGTTTTTAATTTTATGTCATATTAAAAATCTGTCTGGAATCCAAGAGCAGAAGAATTGTTCATTCATATGCAGGCACATCCAGCAACATAGCAAAAATCTGCGTAAGCCATGAGAAAGATGCCAAAGATAAGAGAACTAAGTATTTGGGAATACAAAAACACCCTAATTTTATAAAGTAAAGGATGAACTAGCCCTTTCCATGCTTTTGCAGTCAATGCCGACTTAAAAGAATTAGTACATATACATATATACTCAAAGTCAATGTGTGCATGTCTAAAAAACTCAAAAAATCCATTCACTTAATCCATAAATATAGAAATACATTGGTCTTGTGCTGAGTCCCTTGAGGAGCAGAGAAATTTAGTCACATTGATGGCAATCTTTCTTACAAAGATCCTTTTGATTTCAAAACTTACAGAAGAATGCACACAGAACAGCTATATGAAGTGTTGTCACAGCATTAATTTTGCCAATATTATTATACCTGCTGTAGATCTCATGCTAACATCCTTCCACCTTGCTAAATAGTTCAGAAGGCAACTCACCTGCTGATAGAGGATTGTAGACAAGTAGTCAAGTAATAGTTGAAAAGAAGCCAGTTTAGTGGCTTCTCCAGAGATTCTACAGATTCAAAAACATTCCAACCCGCAGAGAAAATTGCAGCTGCCATTAAAGGAGTGTCTCTGCCAGTTTTGCCCAGGTAATTTAAAAGAAGCATGCTACAAACAGAAATGAAAAACAGAAACATATATACTATCAAATTGTTTGCTTCAATTTAAAGCAAATATAACAATCAGCCACTTTTTTGTCTGTTTTTCAATAGTTTCTTGTATCAGCCCTACAGTTGTGCCTAATACTTCTAAAAGGTAGTCAGTGTAATCAACATATGACTCATGAAGTTTGCTTTCTCTCTCTGCTGTTAGAAAGGAACTGAGTACACTGTGTAGGATGTGGGTAGGAGTGCATTTAGAAATAAATAGAAGTGTACTAGTCTTATTTATATGACTAAAAGGGAGAAAAAGGTCAAAAAAATCTATCTTACTCATGGAACAGGTATTCCCAAGTTGTTAGTAAGTTTTACAGTTTTACAAGCTCTTCAGATCTTCCTGATCTGATAAATCTAATCAGTGTGCCTGACAAGCTGCCCCTGGCATGCCTGCCTCACTATGAAGCTGTCTTTTGAGTTGAAGGTAATGCCTTTACCCCACCTCACACATATGAGAGAACACAGCTGTTCTTTAACACAAAGTATGTAAAGAATGAAGTGTTGGATAATGAATAATACTAGCGAAACAAAATTATGAGCCAGATAAGTGGCTTAAGTCTTGCCTTTCTGACCAATTGCAACTTACAGTCTCTACTGCTGATGCATAGCTGAGTTGGAAAAAGGGAAGAATTCCCCAGTACCTGACCCTTCAAATGCAGAAAAATTAAAATAGCAGGAAGAGAGTAAAAGAAAAATACTAACAGAAAAGCTGTAAGTCTTACTTTACTGCCTGAGGCCCCAAAGTTTACAACCAGCATTTTAATACCAAGCCTTTAACTCAAAACATTACAAGTTCTACAACTTAATACAGCTCCCTGGACCACCAACACTCTGTACCTTGGCTTCATCTACCATACTTCAGGAGACAGCAACCTTTAGCAAAGACATCATGAACCAGCCTGCCATCACAGAGACTTTATCCCCGTGCACTACCTACCAGATCACAGGACAGCAGTGCAAAAGGGAAACCAGTCTTTGGTATTACCAAAGACTTGCCAGTTGGTAGGAACCAGCAGGAAAAGAACAGCAAACAGCACTTGGGAGTGGGCTCCTGCCATCAGCTCACACAGTTGAACCCACTGAGGAAAGTCACCTGTGGCACATATATGAGTTAGGTAGCATATGTTCCCTCTCACCCACAGAAGAGAAGGAACCTGTGAGTCACCAGTCTATATACTGTAAGAACACTGAAGCATAAACCAATAAAAAAAAAAGTTGCAGTAGTAGAAGAAGCCACTCCTCTAACAGAATTCACAGAATATATGTGGTAGAGACAAGGTTTAGGAATCTTTATGTTAGAAAACAAAGTCTCTTTCCAAAATAATACATACTGAAGATCAGTAGAACAAGTGGGCTTTCATTTACATTTACACCTTTGTGAAGTGAAAGTTTATTTTTCTTCTTAATTGGGCAAATGTGTCCTATATAGATAACTGGCTATTCAGAAAACTTTGAAAAGGGATAGATAATAAAAACTATTGCAAGATTAAGACAAGTCAATGATTTTCACAATATGCCCCTGGTGAGATTTCTGCTCCTGCTTAATTTTAAACATGCACGTGCTCCAATTAATTTTGAAGCATGGAAACAGTCCCCATGTGGATGATTAGAGACTCTTCCAATCGTCTGTACCATTAAGCATATGCTTTCTCTTTGTGGTTCAGGACTTTAAAAACATATTGGAGGAGGAAGGTGGAACATCTTGCCTAAAATCACCCAGTGGTGGTGGTGAGGTAAAAGTCAGGAACACAACACAGATCCCCTGTGCCATACTAACAGACTTCACCACTATTTAGGATACCTTAACTAGGTTAAGCCAAGGACAGAAGTGACACTAAGGGCTGAACTGGTCTTTTGTACCAGTCGCAGAATGGCTAGCTTCTACTGCACCTTCAGCCCTGAAAACCTGGTGCTTCACCTACTACACCCCAGCCCTCTTAGTTCTAGTGTAATGGTGCACCACACGTGAAGCTACCCATGAAGAACTACTGTGCTTTAAATCTGTATGTCATCATTGAAACAAGCCTCTACTGCAGATGCTTCTTTGCTTTCACCATTTCCAAAGAAACATGTTTTTGCAATGCATCACGTTATTTCAGGTTTTGCATGCAAAAAAGTCTGAGCCGGGGAGAGATAGCATGCCAAGTGAGATAAGAGCCAACAGGATTGGTAATCTTGTGAAGAAGAGTTTTAACCTAGGTTTGTCAAGGGATGGAGAGCAAATGCTGAAGAGAAGCGAAGGCCTGGCAGGCCCTGATGAAGCACCCAAGGGACAGCATAATCAGGAAGGCTCTTGCACTTCCCTGAGAAAGCAGCATGACTGCAGCCCATCTCACGTGCTAGCATGTGCATGAACACACAGCATGGGAAAAAAAAGGAGGAATTAGAAGTCTGTGCGTAGTCACAGAACAAGTTTCTTGGATCACAGAGACATGGAGGACTCAGGCAGACAAGAATATGCTATGATGGATGCAAACAGACTCTTCATGAAGGCCTTGAAGGCAAGGAGGAGGGTTTGCACCTTAGACAAAGAAGCCATTTAAATGCACAGAACTTTTCCCTGGTGCAGATTATAAGCCAATTCAGAGCTAATAGTTCAAAATCAGATAGGAGGCTAACAAAGGAGATATCACGGTGGGTGTCTGCCACAGACTTCCCGATCAAGAGGAAAAATCAGAGAATCCAAGTCTTTGGACAGCTAAAAGAAGCTTCATAATCACCGGGTATAGGGAACTGTAACCATTCCAACATCAGTTGGAACAACAACACAGCAAGGCACAAGCAGACCAGATTTCTGGAGAGTATTGAGGACAACCTTTTGATACATGATCAATGACCCAAACAGGGAAAATGTTCTATGGATCTGCTACTCACATGTAAGGAAGAACCCGTCAGGTACGGGAAGGTGCAGAACAGTCTTGGCCACTGAGATTATTCAATGGTGGATTTTTAAGATGAAAAGTGAGTGGGGAAGGTAAGCAGCAGAATTACAATACTGGAAAGAGCTGGCTTTAATTTGGTCAGGGATCTGGTTGTCAGGATCCCATGTGAGATGGCCCTGATGGGCAAAGGGGTCTAGGAGAACTGTTTGACCTTAAGGATAACTGAGCATAAAGCCCAAGTGTGGTATATTCTGATGAGCAGGAAGTTGAGCAAGAGTGGCAGAAGACCACATGGAGGAACAAAAACCTCCTGACTGAGTTCAAGAAGGAAGTATCCCGAAGGTGGAAGGGGGCTGCCTGGGAGAAACAGTCATTGCCCAAGCATGCAGGGATGCAGTTAGGACAACTAAAGTTCAGCTGGAGTTGGAACTAGCAAGGGATATGCAGGACAACAAGAAAAAGGCTTCTGCAACAAGAAAGGCTTCTGTTGCAGCCTTTCTTGTACATTGGTACAAAGAAAGGCTCAGAACAAACAACATCCACTCCTTTCCCTTCATCAGTGAAGCCAGTCATCTCATCATAGAAGGCAATCAGATGGCTCAGGCATGCTTTGTCCTTGGTGAATCCAGTCACCTTCTTATCCTTCATATGCTTGGAAATGGCTTCCAGAGGATCTTCCCAAAGAACTGAGGTTAGGCTGACCAGCCTTTATTCCCTCCTGGGACCACTATTCAACAGAGCAGGGAACCTAGTGACAAAAGATTTGTAAAAGGCCAAGGCTACCTGTCTTCTCTGTCTTTACTGCTAAGGTCTGTTCTCAGGCCTTCCAGGTCTCTGTGCCTAGTGGCAGAGTATGGGAGAGTGAATTATTATTCATGGCAGAGGAAGATTGCTTTAGGGCCCAGTTATGCAAACTGGACATAGATACGTCAACGGGACCAAGTGAGGTGCACCAAAGCTCCAGAGGGAGGAAGCCAATGTCATTGTGAGACTGCTCTCTATGACTTTTGAAAGGTTGCAGCAACTGTGGGATATTCCTGATGCCTGGAAAAAAGGCACCCATCTGCAAGAATAGCAAGGAGGAGGAAATACAGGCTGGTCAGCCTAACCTCAGTGCTTTGGGAATATCCTCTGGAAGCCGTTGCCAGGCATGTAAAGGTAAAGAAGGTGACTGATAACAGCCAGCATGGATTTACCAAGGTTGAAGACAACCTGATTGCCTTCTATAATGAGCTGACTGCCTTCGTTGGTTAGGGGAAAGGAGTGGATGTTGCTTATTTTGACTTTAGCAAGGCTTTTGACAGTCTTCCGTGGTCTCCATGTAGCCAAATTGGAGGAACATGGTTTGAATAGGTGACCTGCAATGTGAGTGGAAAACTGAATAGACCCACTAGGCTCAGACAGTTGTGATGAGGAACTTGAAGTGCAACGGGAGTGGTTGCACCAGTTACTAGTAGTGTTCCTCATGCGGTCAATACCTGGGCCAGTACTGTGTAACGTCTTCATTAACTGGATGATGAGATGCAATGCACCCTTAGTAAGCTTGCAGGTCAAATTGTGGGGAGTGGCTGGTGAACTGGAAGACAGGGCTGCCATGCTGAGGGACCTCAACAGGCCCGAGAAATGGGCTGGCAGAAACCTCATGAAGTTCAACAAAGGCAAATGCAAAGTCCTGCACGTAAAACAGATTAATGACTGGATAGAGAGCAGCTCTGCTGAAAAAGACCTGGGCAAACTGAGCATGACTCAGCAATGCACCCTTGCAGCAATGAAGACAACTAATGGCAATGCTGTGCTTTGTTAGTAACAGCAAAACAAGCAGGTCTGGGGAAGAGTTTATTTCCCTGTATTTCGCACTTATGAGATTGTATCTGGAGTATTGTGCCAAATTTCAGGCTTCCCAGCAAGACAGACACTGACATAATGGAAAGATTCATATGTCTTCATACTGAAGACACTGGCAAAATCCCAGCAACATAAATGGAAAAAGATTGGCCTGATTCAAAAGGCTTCCAAGTTACTTACTTATTTGATTATCAATAACTATATTGCTTGAACAAATCTGTATTTATCCCAAAGCTCCTACAAGTCATTAGTAGATTAATGTCAATATACAGGGCTATATCTGCCCACCCTCCCTAAAATCTATCAGAAAGAAGGGAAGTCTCAGGAAGTTACCACTGTGTCTGCAGTATTTCTAATAGAAGTTCCTCTCTCCTATGATTTTCATTGGAGAGGCTGTCTGAACATTTCTCCTAGCTTCTAGCAACGATTTTTCTAAGCAACTGTGCTATCATTGTCTGTTCTAGCTGTGCTTTCTGGAGAGAAGCCAGGACACAGCAAGTCTTAATACCACATGCCATATCAACCCATACTGGTTTCAACAACAATACTACTTCTTGCTTCTGAGCCAGACGGAGCAGATACCCACATCTCTTCCAGCTTAACCTACCCACACACTGCAGAACCCAAACAGAGTGAAGATAAATCTTGTAACTTCCAGAGGTTGCTAAGAAACGTGGTATGTTAGCTCTAGTTCCTATTTTTTATCCCTCTGCTCCAAAGACAGCCTCCATAGATACCATAGATTCCAAAGATTGTATTGCCCACCTGTTTGGCTGTCAATCTGTCTGTCAGTGTTTCCTGTCTTTCTCCACCCTCCTCAACTTTTGAACGTTGGCCAAGTTCGACCTTCCCTGACACAGAGCTAAAAGCCACAAAGATGTTAACTTTCTAAGTCTTCCGAATATTCACTGTTCGAGACAGACCCAAGTTAGTTGCAGTTCAGTAAGCAACGTAAATATTGCAGAGTAATAATTTACAATCAGGGTACAACAGTCTTATTTTACGATCGTAGTTAAGCTGAGACTTGTGTTACATAATACCTTACCCTCCCATAGAAACACCAGCTGCCATGAACGGAGCTGAGGGGTGCAAGCTGTGTACGTGATGAATAACGGCCTCTAAATCCTCTGTGTTAGCTGCACAGTAAGTCCTTGGTGTCTGTAAGGAGTCAGAGGGAAAAATGCCATCATAAGCTTTTGTATTATCCTTTAAGGACAAAGCAAACTGAACAGTGGATCATTTATATAACAAGATAAATTTAGCATTTATCATGAAGCTGCGCTAAATGGCAAATATAAACCCAGAGCATTTCACGAGGAGGTGGAAGAAGGAGTTATACTTGTTATCATTATAAATTAAAACAGGTGACAAACATCTTCACTATCTGCAACCACCAGGTCATTAGATGAAATCTGAACACAGAGCCACGAGCTAAACTAGACAGAACTAGATCAGAACTAAATAGGCACCGATATTTTTAAAATACCCTGAGGAAATGAAAACACATCATAAAGGCTGCAATTTACAGAAAATAAAGCTTTAATGACAATTTTACCATCTTCATGCACATTGAAATGCAAAAGAAAATATTAGATTTCAAGTTCTACCAGCTAGCATTTGAAAAGTAGCCAATATTTAGATTCTACACACAATACAAGCAAATAAACAGATAAATAAATTCACCAGTGCCATTTACCTAATTTACTAAAATACTCTATTAACTAAAGCAATGAAACACCCATATTAACCCTTCTCTATCTACCATCAGCAACTCTTCAAATCTTTAATTGGGACTTGGAATGACTTCCACTGGCATCACTGGGATTTGGGTAACCCCTTCCCTGCTCACTTGAAGGATAAGCACAGCTTTTGAGCCTCACCTGCACAGACAACTGCTACAGGCCACAATATGGAGTACTATATACCCTGTACTACATACCCCATATATACTATAATATATAAGGGAGATAAGTCCTTTTAGGTACAGTAAGAATCACAGTAAAATAAGTTTTTTCTAATGGTGTTCTCTAGATTTCATCTACAGCATGAGACAGCTTTTAACTATAGAGTTGCTACTAAACGTGTTAGTGACCTTGACTTAACTATAGGTAGTGGCTGGCCTGCCAAAATTCAGTATAAACATTAAACCCAAATATAAAAATACTTAATAATGAGTTAATTGAACTTATTTGTTGCCTGAAGCAACAATGGTTTTTAACCTTTTTTTTTTTTAAATTGCTTTCAGTTAAACAGCCTGGATATTTGTGGGCAATTTTAACAAGTTTAATTAGATGAAACTAATTACTTAAAATACATTTAACAAGAATATTGAAATGTTGAAGTCAAAGATAAAAAAAAATGGAAAGAATAGCTAAATCTGGATAATTAAAACTGAACACATTCTTAATTTCCATTTATATTGCATTTCCAGTTCTTATCCACATGAATCACTCTTCACTGTTCACACCCTATTAATTATAAACAGTGTGAATGTGTTTTATTTTAATTAAATTGTCAAGTTTACAAGGAAAAATAAATTATTTTTGATAACTAGGGTCTAATGTATTCTAAGTGAAAGTGTATTTGATTAAAAGTTTCTAAAACTAGAAAGCTATGTTGCATTTTAATTTCAGTTAATTCCTGACGCTTTAATGTCTATCTATCTACTCGTATGAAGATACTTTAAAACACCATCTTAGCTCACATTGGCCGTGGTCAATCTAATATTTGATTATTCCATAACAATAATTCACAGTAACTTTCAATAACAAACGAGAACAGCATTTTAAAACTGATTCTTTAAATAGCTATTATCTGGTGTAAATTTGAACCTATCTTTAAAGAGACTAGAAAAAGAACAACTTGCATGACTAATTTCTACTGTGGTGCTCAACTATGCTTCAAGCTCATTAACTAGGGATTTTATATTAAAATGTAGAAACCCCTTTGCAGAAAATGTGATAATTTCAGCTGGTTTGCTTCACAGTAAGATCTTCTAAAGCTTAAAGATGTAAATCCGATTACAGTAAAATACACACAATGCATCCAAACAAGAGATCTTTTCTCTTAATGATTCAGAAATTCATCAATAAGGACTTTGTGTGTCACAAAACTGCTTTGTAGATCCATCTCCAAAAGTATGCAGAAAACTACTCTTAATATGGCAATATTTGCATTGAAATGCTTTATCTGATTATGGGAAAACATTCTGAGCTTTTTAAAGTTTGAAACCAGGGGATTAAAAAATGCAAAACAATACTGAGTATTATGTACATTCATTCCAGCTGCAGAACTGTCAACAAAACGCATATGAAGAGACAAAGCTTATTCAGCAATATTTCATCATGCCTTGTCCCTAGCTGCAGAAAATGTTTAGCTTCACGACTTTGTCATTTGTGGAATTGCCAGTTATTTCTAAGCAAACATGATATGTCTGTCCCAAACACAAAAAATGTCTTTTGTAGCTGAGTTTGTGTCATAATGGCTGAGAAAAATACAAGAACACATTTAACTTTTAGGATATGGCTATCCATAAAAATCTGGTTCATTAATTCAATAACACATAATACGGATCAATTTTAATTTAATTTTAATTTTAACCTTTTAACCATATCAAAATCTAGTTTAAACTCATATTGGCAACTGGGAAACTAATTACGACTGCTTATATTTGGATTTGTATGTTAAAACAATGGGAAAAAATTGCATTGATTGAACAGAATTTCTTGGATGTGTGCATTTTAGATACTATAGTATTTTTGGAAAGAAAAGTATAAGCATTGTTCATTTTAATGTTACGGATATTAATAATTTAAATGATTTCCTAAAATGAAATGTTCATAAAAACTGTGTGTTGACCAGTTGACCTCTTTGAGTTTTAAAATAAAAGATGAATATTGGCACATGATCGATCTACCAGATGACTAGATCCTCTTCACTGCATTTTCAACATATGCTGTGAATTCCTCTCATTTAAATC
The DNA here is from genome assembly GCF_018139145.2 of Gymnogyps californianus. Lineage (NCBI taxonomy): Eukaryota > Metazoa > Chordata > Aves > Accipitriformes > Cathartidae > Gymnogyps > Gymnogyps californianus. Next base: position 52,014,076 of record NC_059472.1, on the reverse strand, counting down.
CAGCCGTACAAATAGACACAAATGATTCCATATATACCACTTATAAGTGAGAGATGGTTATCTTAGAAGTCATCCTTACCAAAAGATCCTCGCCAGCAATTCCCCGATTGTTAAAAACCACACATCTAAAAATTGAGACAGTAAATTCAATTATACACATTCTTCATTCCACTAAAAAAGATAATGTAAACACACAAAAAAGTGAAAATGCATAAAGAAAAACGAGCCAGTTCCATGAATAAGTTCAGCACATAAATATTTACAGTCCTACAGATCCTAAAGTCTGACCTGTGTGGAACAACCTTTATACCAAAATGGAGTTCACTGAAGTCAGTGGGACTCTATATGAGCTCTGTGATTTGCTGGTCGAGGTCAGATTGCAGGATGAGAGCCCCAGGGTTTACCTGAAGATGGTACATGCATCTTGTTCTGCCTGCACTCTGAGCTGGCCAAATACGAGCCATAAACTCTGCCAGTGCAGGGCTGAGCCTAAAGCAGTGCTCTGAAAGAGAACGTCAGAGATCCATGTGTAGACATCCTCCAAAGCTACATAATTGAATTAAATAACAAGAAATGAGCCAAATCAAAATTATAATGACAGCTGCATCGAAGTTGCAGGTTCTTGGGGATGGGATTTTTTTTTTTTTTGTCTGGTATAGCAGAAGTTTCTGTTCTCTCTATGCTGGTGGAAGTCTCTGAATTTTCTAGCAGTATTACTGTGATTTAAGGATCTATGCTTTTTTAATAATTCTTACTTTTCTATTACCTTTCTACCATCTCACTGTAACAATTTTGTTAAATAATATATACATATTTTAGATGGGTTAAAGGCACGAATAATTACTTATTTTGGTATTTTTCTCAAATGTTGCTGTTTAAAAACAAAATTATAACATTCTGTTGAAATCTGACCTAAAGCTCTCTTTTTTAATGCTATAGCTTCTTTTCTTAGGTGATCAAATGCACGTATTTCTTTCAGGAATACTTAAAAAATTAATAGTAAGAAGTTGTTGATTTGAGGGCTTTCCTCCTCTGATATTTTTTACTGGTAATTTTTAAAGTGATTTTAAAAGTACTTTGAACAGTTAAAGTGCCACTTTACTTTCATAATTTAGTAAAGCCATTATCCAAATCTCCAAACAGAGAAGAGATAGCCAGACATGTAGATAAAAGCTCGTATATACATATTTGAAGAACTTATTATAGTCAGTACCAGAAGCCAATCTGCAAAGACAAAATGTAATATTCCAAATACAGATCCTGGAACAATGACAACTTATTTTAAAGCACGGCAGCAGCAATATGCTTACATAAAGGACTCTACTCATTGACTAATCCACTTATTTTACCCAACTCTGACCAGAAGCCTTAATAACAAAACTAAATTAAGCAGTGACAATTAAGAGGTGACAAATTAAGCAGTGACAATCAAGAGGTGACAAACCTCTTCCTGAACCACCACCAGTAAGAGTAGGCTAGCTCTCCTTTCTGCACTCACGAATTTGAGGCTGCTGAATCAAGCAATTCTGGCATTCAGAAGCTGACCTCCTCCGAGGCCTGCTGCCAGCAACCCATCCACATGAGTCTTCCTGGAGCTGAATACAAACCCTTTCTCTAGAAAGTGTAAAGGTAACACAAATACTGATATTATAATTTAAGAAGCAGCAGCAAAGGCCTATGCAGACTTAGCTTGCTTTCACTGCAATCGCTGGGGCACATCTGTAGATACTAAAACACCCCTTCCGAATGTACTGCCTGTTACATAATTCTACTATTATTATTATTACTAACAATACTTTCTTATATAAACCAATGTCTTTAGATCTCATTTGCCTTAGGAAGGCATCTTATACATACACATACTTATATTTGATCTTATTAGAAGAAGCAAAATACTAGCAATGAAATAGAACAGCACCTATATCCCAGCATTTCGCTTTGATGGATCATATGAAGAATGTAGGATTCCTTGCTCGTTCCTGTCAGGCCAGGCAATAACAGGACAGTGGGTCTTGTGCTGGCATCCAGATAATATAAGCTGTCATTATTATCAAACCAATCCAACGAAATCTGTCCTCCATCTGCTGTTTTAATGAGCTCACTGAAAGGCACATTTCAAGACAACACTGATTAGGTTGAAAAATGCATGCATACCATTAAGAGTGCTTACAGTGTACAAATTACCAGGTATGAATTCTGCATTTTTAATTGTTTTAATACTCAAAGTGCCACCTAACTAGGTATGTTTGCATGTTTACCATTCAGAAAGAGCCACGCCTACAGCTGACATGAGTTAGCACAGTCAATTTGTGGAGTAATTCCTGTTCACAGTAAATGAAGAGCTGGCCTTTTATGAATTGCTGCTGATGTATTGGAAGCTTGTAACTAATGTGATTTTTTGGCATTGCCTTCTCTTTTACATAGCCTTGTGTACTGCAGATTTCCTTTGGATCATCTGAGAATCTTTTGATAGCACACTGGGCAATGTGTTAAACATTTATCACATTTTTTTCTCTTTATCCAAAGAAGCAGCATGTATAATGGATGGCATTTTGTTATGTTTTAAACATGCAGAACACAGACACACACTACTATATCTTTCACCCTGTATCTCCACACACTTTGCTAGAATGCACTCTTAAACCATGTATCTTAAGAATGCAACAAGTATTATAACATCCCAAGAAGCTAAGCATGCATTAAACAGTGACAAGAAGGTTTCATTCTTTTTTTAGAAACATAGACCATCTTCCCTCTTCTGGCAATGAAGACATTGTATGAGAGAGATGGTGTAGGAACTACCAAAATGTAAGCCTACCTTGCATTTGATTTTTCATTTGAAAGTCTTGATAGCACCTACTCCAGATTTTAAAGCTCATGAGCCTTGTTGGACTCATTAGCTCAGCTTTGCCCTTTTTCAGTAATGGGAAGTAGATGCAATGCTGGTGTGTACTGCCAACACAATCTCAAATGGTGCAAAATAAGCACTGCCCCATGGAACTATGTTTCTTCCCTCACAAACCTTGAAATAGAGAGTATACAAGAAGGGCTAGAAAAAGTGGACACGGCCATACCACTGAAATGTTTCCTAGTTACTAAAACTAAGGGAAGCTGCTAAATGCTAAATCTATTCTACCATGCAAACAGAGCTGAAACAACTTGTGCTTCATCCAGGTTCCGGTGCATAAAAGTACTTCTCCTTAGGTCTTGTGCCAAATGCCTCATTTGCCAGGCTAAGTCTCATTTCTGTGTGAGAGAGATCAGCTGAGGACAAACACTAAATATAAGTTTTTTCCCTCTTAGAATTTAGGCATCAAAGAACACAACATAAACCCCAAAGGTAAAAGTTACTCTGAAAATCCCAGAAGTTTTATATATTCAAAACAAGGCTGAATGTGGCCATGCTATGGTTAAGGTAGAACATGTTGGTTCAATGGACAGATACAGTTATTGCATGACCTTTGCAAAATGATGGCATTCAAACACCAGAATATTTGATACACCAGATGACTGTGCTGCCATCCAGAGGGACCTCAACAGGCTGGAGAAATGCGTTGACAGGAACTTCATGAAGTTCAATGAGGGGAAGTGCAAAGTCCTGCACCTGGGAAGGAACAACCCCATGCAGCAGTACAGGCTGGGGGCTGACCGTCTGTAAAGCAGCTTGGCAGAAAAGGATGTGGGGGTCCTGGTGGACACCACGTTGAACATCAGCCAGCAATGCACCCTCGCAGGAAAGGAAGCCAACAGCCTCCTGGGCTGCATTAGGAGGAGTGTTGCCAGCAGGTCAAGGGAGGTGATCCTTCCCCTCTATTCAGCACTGGTGAGGCCACACCTGGAGTAGTGCGGCCAGTTCTGAGCTCCCCAGTACAAGAGAGACATGGACATACTGGAGAGAGTCCAGCAAAGGGCCATGAAGATAATGAAGGGAATGGAGCACATCTTCTATGAGGAAAGGCTGAGAGAGCTGGGACTGCTCAGCTTGGAGGAGAAAAGGCTCAGGGGGATCTTATGAATGTATTTAAACACCTGAAGGGAGGGTGCAAAGAGAATGGAGCCAGGCTCTTGTCAGTGGTGCCCACTGACAGGACAAGAGGCAATGGGCACAACCTGAAAAACAGGAGGTTCCCTCTGGACATCAGGAAACACTTTTTCACTGTGAGGGTGACTGAGCACTGGCACAGGTTGCCCAGGGATGTTGTGGAATCACCATCCTTAGGGATATTCAAAAGCTGTCTGGACACGGTCCGGGGCAACGGGCTCTAGGTAGCCCTGCTTGAGCAGGGGGGTTGGACAAGGTGACCTCCAGTGGTCCTTTCCGACTTCAACCATTGTGTGATCCTGTGAACATATAACCACATCAGCCCCTATATTGTCACCAGTATTTCAGTGCTCCAAAACTCCCTGAGCTAAAATAGGGCCATTTGGGAACCTTGACCTTTTAAACCTACTGTGTATTGAATCCAGGATAGAGACGGTTCCAAGTCTATGATGGAGTTGTAAAGGCGGGCATAAAGCGAAAAAATGGGCACAAGCTTGAGCAATGATGGTAGCTGTGACACAGTCAGAGTAAGGTAACCGCTGGCTACCAAATCAATCACTTTCCAGAAGAAAGGCACTTACTTCCTGTACTGTACTTGGGGTCTAGAGGTGATAAAGGGGCGCAGGAGTGTCTGCACCCGACCTTCCCAGCACCAAATCGTGGGATAGTAAGTTTCTGTCACAACAGGGCAATATTCCTCGAGAAAGCGGCAGAAACGGTCGTTGCTGGCCACCAGCTGGGGTTTCTAGGAAGAGAGACTAAAGTCAGGCATGGGCATTCATATAAAACAAACTAACAAACAAAGAAAGAAATGAAAGCTTGTTTAAATCCTCTCCCAGTAAACTGATTTCTTTCAGATAATCATTTGCAATGCTTTTTCCTTTCATGGTAAAGAGATAAGTAAACGAAAACCAAACGAAATGCCAAAATGCCAAACTGAAAAGTGAAACCCACTAAACATAATGGATTCCTTACGTATTTCTAATAACATGCTATTCTAGCTCTACTTTTACCAGCATCGTATCTTTCACTGACAAATCAAAACTATACTGTCTCACAGTAGGCGAGAAAGATTTTACTGAATCAATTTTCTTGCACTGCACAGAAATGACGCTTAATCCGTGTACTTTGACTCTGCACCTGCAGTATCTATTTTAACCTGGTAGGACACTCCTCCTCCCATCTCATACTATGGTACACAACTGCATTGGTTACTCATCTCTAATAATGCTCTGCATACAGAGATTTTTCTTACAGCTTCCGTTTGTATACCAATTAACATGGAAATCCCTGTATACCAAACATCTCACGTTTTAGCAACCACATTTCTTGAACTTTTCGTTTACACTGACTCTCCAACATGCGAGCATTAATAGGACACTAACAGATGCTTTGAAGAAAACCGTTACACAGTGGTAGTGGCACATCCTCCCTTCATTTTTCTCCTCTGACCAAAATCAAGTACCGTCTTCTCAATGAAGAGGAAGGCTATGTTCTCAGCGGTTCTGTGAAGGACTGTGGCAACACACGTCTTCAACAGTCATAAATCTTTTCATTTGCGTATTTTCAGTTGATTAAGCATTCAGTGAGGCGCTCTCACCACGGGGCCACTTTAGATCAGATGAGGCTCACTGTATCCAAGTAATTTGCGAATGCCTAATTTATGTGTGAAACCACTACTGATGAGAAGATGTACAAGAGTGTCCTAGCCCCCAGAACACTGCGATAGTGGCTCCAAAGCTATTTACGATGGTACTGAAGGCAGACACAAGGGCAGCAAACTACTTTATCACCACTTTGTTGTGGAGGGAGGGCTCTTGACCTCCTTTTCCAAACCACCGCCCCCAGCCAAGCTCTCCCCCTGGTACCCCTGCATTTCGGGGACGCCTGAGGCCGGAGCCCCTTCCCTTCCCAGGCCGGGCACGACTAAACAGGCGCTCCCTCAGGCCGGCCGGCCCCCGGGGGCGACCGGCGGGCCCCAGCAGAGGAAACGCCTCAGCGGTTCACCGGGGGCCCAACGGCCCCGGCGGGCGGGGGTGGAGTGGGGGTGCTGCGCGGCCCGGCCCGGCCGCGGAGACGGGCCTGTGCGGGGGGCGAGCGGGGTTTCGGCCAGCCGGGACCCCGGAGCGGCACCTCCAGAGAAAGGGGGGGAAGGACGAGGCGGGCGCAGCGCCCTGCCCCCCGCCCAGCCATTTCAGGTGCCGACGGCTCCCCTCGCCAGAAGGGCGCCGGCTGCCTCCCCTAAGGGGGGGTGGGTCGAGGTGACCTTCGCGGGACGGTCCCCGCCGGGACGGTCCTCCCTTGGCGGGACACCTGCGGAGCCCGCCCGCCCCGCCGCCCTCCCGCTCACCTTGGCGATGCTGCTGAGGTAGTAGCAGGCGTAGGCGACGCCGAAGCCCAGCACCAGGGACAAGCCCACGCCGGAGCCGAAGAGCCCGACGCGGACCTGGCTCTCCAGGTAGAGGGAGAGCTCCCTGGTCAGCACCTGCCAGTCCATCGCACACGCGGGGCGGCAGGGCAGAGAAGAGCAGGGCAGCGCACCCCGGTTGCCGCGGCCGAGCCCACCCCGGCGGGGAGGGAGGACGAGGAGAAGGAGGAGCTGCCGCCAGCCTCCCGCTGCCGCTGCCCGCGGACCGCTCCGCGCTACAGCGCCGCCGGCGGCATCCCCGGACCGCCCCCGCCCCGGCCGCCGAGGCCTGCGGGGCGCGGGCGGGGGCCCGAGGCCGGGACCGGGCTCGGCGGGGAGAGGCGGGCTGCGGGCGGGCCGGCCTCCTCCCGCAAGCGGGCCGCCGAGCCGGGCCGCGGCGGCCACAGCCTCCCCCGCAGGGGAGGAAATCCTGAGCGAAGCGGCAGGGCGCGGCCCTGGGCGGGGTGGGGCACCTCAGCCGGCCGGCAGGCAGGGCCGGCTCCTCCGCGGCACGGCCGCCGGCATCGCCCGCCTGACGGCAGGTGCCTTCCTGGGGCGCCTTCGGTGTCACCGTACCTCTGCGCTTTCCCTCAGGCAGGGCGTGTGGGGTCAGATAGGAAAGGGACCCGTCCAAAACCGTGAGGAGCAGCTGATGCAGGCGTGTGGAAACTCAGTCACTCGTGGACAGGCAGCGTGTCTCCTTCCCAAACACTATCATTTGTACAGGGGACAAGTCCTGTATCGTACAGGAGGAAGAGGGGACACCGGGGCTTCCAGATGCAGCATTGGTTAATCGGCAATATCTGTCTAAATATTGTAAGTGAGACTGAAGTGTGCAACTGCTTTTCCACTTCTCGCTGCTGTTACAAGGTGTTAATGAGGATCAGAGAGGAGTATTCTCTAACTCCCAAGAGAAATTCTGCCTGCTCCCTTTTCGGCTGTATGGATTGTTGCATGGAGGCCCTCATGTGTTTGCTAACTCAGATGCTTCCCCCTTCAGCTTCAGAAAAAGATGCACAGCATCTGCATCTTTTCCTTGGCAAAGTTCTAGGAGCACAGCTGATGATAACACAAAGATCCTGGAGCTGAGCATCTGCTATTTGAGATGCATGCATGCACCACAGGACACAGAAGTACTTTCCTTCTCCTTATTTTATGCCTTAGCTCCATGAACTGTTGAGAGAAGACAGACTTTGCTCGGTGAGACTCTTCACTTCTTACCTTATCTGTATTTTCTTGCTATATCCACATTCTAAAATCTAATTGAATTGGAGACGATAACAAAAAAAAAAGAATGTAAAAGCAGAAAATGAGATGCGGCCTATTTCAATTGCTTCTCCTTACTCAGACAGATCTTACCAGAGAGATTCTGCTTTGACTTAAAGCATCTGGGCCCAACTTTTCCTTGTTCACCATGAGATAGTGGTGGCAAGCGCTTGGATATTGGGCCACAGCTTAACTTAGAGAAATACCGAGACGGAGTTTAGCTTTCCATACTGTAGAGAAAAGTGCTACCATGTTCCTACTGTGTGATCAAACACTCTGCTTTGGTGCAGCAACAGTAGATTCCAGTCCTGCTTTGACAACTATCATGAAAACCCATTGTAACATCTAAAGACTTTGCAATCAAATGGTTCTTTCTGATTGCATTGCTAATTTGGGTATGGGATTTGGAAACGTCAAGCATGTTTTACCATTCAGTCTGACAAGCAGAAATCTTCTAGTCACCTTCTTTTTCTTCTCAAGTAAAAGCAGTTTGTACAATTTTAAGAATTTTTTATTAAAGAATCAGAATGATAAAAGTATGCAAAGTAATGAATTGATATTATATTAAGAAAGGTAAACTAATAAGAGTGTATTGCAAAGTTCTGAAGAAATTTAAAAATACCTATTCCTCTTATCCAGTCATCTGTCCAAAGTTTCCAGAGACACGGGGGCAGAGCTACTGCAGCTGTTGAAAAGAGTATGGGAATTGGTAAACAGAGGCTAGGAAGGATCTGGGGTTTGTTTCTTTTCCCCGCAGCTGTTACAGAAAAAAGAAACTGAATGGGTTTAGAAATAGATAGAATAGAAAATACCTAAAATACCTAAATAGAAAAAACTATTGTCATCAACACTGCGCTTCCTCTGCTTCTGCTTACGGAGAACAGCCATACCCAGGTGTGCTGATTTTGGCTGGGGTAGAGTTGATTTTCCTCACAGTAGCTAGAATGGGGCTATGTTTTGGATTTGTGCTGGAAACAGTGTTGATAACACAGAGATGTTTTCGTTATTGCTGAGCAGTGCTTACACAGAGTCAAGGCCTTTTCTGCTCCTCACACCACCCCACCAGTGAACAGGCTGGGGATGCACAAGAAGCTGGGAGGGGACACAGCCGGGACAGCTGACCCCAGCTGACCAAAGGGATATTCCATACCATATGACATCATGCTCCGCATATAAAGCTGGGGGAAGAAGAAGGAGTGGGGGGATGTTCGGAGCGATGGCGTCTGTCTTCCCGAGTAACCATTACGCATGATGGAGCCCAGCTTTCCTGGCGATGGCTGAACACCTGCCTGCCGATGGGAAGTGGTGAATGAATTCCTTGTTTTGCTTTGCTTGTGTGTGTGGCTTTTGCTTTACCTATTAAACTGTCTTTATCTCAACCCACGAGTTTTCTCACTTTTACCCTTCTGATTCTCTCCCCCATCCCACCAGGGGGGAGTGAGTGAGCGGCCGTGTGGTGCTTAGTTGCCAGCTGGGGTTAAACCATGACACCAGGTCTTGGTCCTGACTTGCTGGAAATGTATGTTGTACGCCCCAGATAAAAGGATTTATTGTGAAGGAACACTCCAGTGTGAGCAGCTGGAGTAGATAGCTTAGTTCTGAGAACATGTAGGCTTCATCAGCAACGTGAACTTATGAATCTTTGGAGATACTAACTTGCCTGAACTGAGGACTAGACTTCAGGATGCAGAGGAACCTGCTACTTCCAAAGAAGGAAACTGGTTGTTGCTTGCAGCAGACTGTTCTCCTGCATTCAAGTCCTATCCCCATTAAGCTGAAGAATCCTTGAGCCACCCAAAAGCTAAAGAAAAGGAAAATCCCACATGGCTGAGAAAGAAGAGGACATAGCATGTGTCCATGGGGCTAGAAGGCTTATAAATGCATATACACGCATTTGACCGAAAAACAGAAGGCATGGCTGTTGACGGTTGGAGAAATGCTTCTGAGGCATACAAAACCAGCAGCTGAATGACTTGATCAACAATCTAGAGAGATTGAATGCACGAAACAAGATCCAGACACAAAGGTTGATAAGGTTTATCTGGTCTTTGACCACTACCCTGTGTTTATTACTCATGGGAGTATTAGCGATGTCAGGCATGTATGACATGCCATAGGCAAACTGAGAAGGGCTGAGGGTTTTTTGTTACTGCGTAAGCATGTTGCTACACTGTCAATAGCAATAATGTTAATAACTTCCTTCTGTTTCAAGCAATCCCCATCAGATCCTCCAGTTCCAGTGCTGATTTTTTTTAAAGTCTTTAAAAGGTTATCCTTTGGCCTACAACACATTTTGCTGAGCTGAGAAAGCAAAGGCTGTATTCTGCTCATATTACAACCACTTCCAAGCAATTTAGTGATTACAAATAGTGTGTGTGGGAAGAAAACAAGGTGGTCACTATGGTGTTTTGAACTCTGTCCGCATTTTTTTCAGAGGAAGGCAGTCCTACATTCCCAGAGAGACTTGCTATTTGCACTATGCTCTCTGCTCTCTAAGTGCTTCATAAAACGATTGCATCAACCCAGCTCTAATGGATTATAGATTAGGCAGAAAGGAAAGGGCACAGGATTGTTCTTTCGCATTGTGTCCCAATTTATTTTGCTTAAGCAATAGATAACAATTTACAGAAGCAATTGGTTAGTCACAGCTTGATTTACATTTTTAACTAGGAGGCTACAGGAGTGGTATGTTGTCTTTATTTTATTTTTTGTTAGGGGAGATGGTTCTGTGATCATTTGGGGTTTGGGGGGGAGTTACTACGTTCTTACTGATGTTCCAGTGGACAATTGCAAGCTGGTCCCAGCGCAGTTCTCTGTAGTCCCACTCTTGGAACTGATTTCAGTAGGCGCTGCAGCACCTCTGAGGAGGGGCAAAGTGACTTGCAACCTCAGAGTTTTAAATTTGAAGCTCTGTTTGTTTATATTCTTTTAACATTTGTTTAACTTTAGCATTCATCTAACAAAATGGGAAAAATATCTTTGTGTCAGCCTGACCTATCTTGGGAATACTTAAAAAGCTCCAAGTTCATGTATAAAACATGTGAAAAGTTTTCCATCAACGCAGGGAAGAGGGCACTCACTGTTCCTGATATTTGTTATCAGCAGGGGAATGGAAGAAAAAAAGTGCATTTGAAAAATTCAAGTCAGCATTTCTCAAGCCTTCTTCATGCGTATTATAGATTTTTCTTTCCTTAAAGTGTGAATGAAGTAGGGAATTAATGAAGTCAACGTAAATGTTCTATGTTGGAGGCTCTTCAAATTTCAGAGGAGAAAGCCAGGCTGTGTTTAAGTTTGTACTCTTGGTGCTCATGAAAAAATCAATGATTGTGGCATTAGGAATAGCTGCTTCTGTTTGTCCCCTTCTTGAGCTTTGCTACTCTTACTATTATCTCCATATTCCCGTGCATCCATGCATCCATATCTTTTTCTTCCATGCTTCTTCTCTTCACTCCCTCATGAAGTATTTCTCAGCCCTTTCCAGTGGTAAAGTTGGAAGGAACATAGGATTCAAATGGAATGTTTTGTATCATTTAATTTAACTTTCTTTAACTATGTTTCCTTCAATTAAAATGTGAGTATTTCAGTTCAGCAGGTGTAGCAGGTATCCTGATTACAAATGCGACCACATAATTTAGTATTGTCTCACTCTCTGTTTAGGTGGCTGACGATACCTTCAACAGCTGCTGCAACATGAAGACTGCCCAATATTTGTCTCCCTTGGAATGACTCTTGCAGGATCTAGCCTACATGAAACCAATTCCCTGCATTTGAATACAGCTGGCAAACTGCTAAATACAAAATCCTGGTTAGTAGAGGATCAGACCAATTTGACTCATCATCATGTTAAATAATGGTGATGAAACTTTGTGTCATCTAACATGTTCACAGAAGAGTTAAAATAAAGGATAAAATTCTGTGATATATAGCTGAGTATAATTCTCAGAAATGTGAATTAACTTAAAATTGATTGTTTTGTTCAGAAACCAAAGATGACAATCCACGGCATGCTGAAAACTGAGAATATGAGACAGTACAGTATAAAATAAACTGAAAGCAAGCAAATATATTGAGGAAATTTCTCTTAATCAAATTAATAATTTTCATTAAAAATGTTAACAGAAGCTGCTACAGAACTTCGAGAATTTTCATAAGAATACAGTACAGCTGGATGTTGAATCTAGGTTAAATTTCCTCCTGGCTCCAAGGAATCTTTATTGTAGCTTAAAGTGAAACATTTTCATTTTTATTTACCTATTTTCATTCCTTTATAAACACTTCAAAGTGGATAAAAATTTGCATCTTGTATTTCAAACACAAAATTAAAGCGTTTTAGAATGCTTTATAATAATGTAAATAAAACCCCAACAAAACAACTTCCATATACATTTGGTAAACTCTTGTTCTACCTACATCAGCAGTATGGCTCCAGCTGAATTCAGTGGAGTCAGAAATATGTCCAATGAATCTTTGTCCTTTAGGCAATTTCTTAGATTTTCTTTAGCATGTTAACAGCTAAAAAGCATTAGACAAAATTTTAAATGAGATGTATATTAAAAATGTTTACTTTATGCAAAGCATATAGTCTTGTTTAGGAACAGGGGGTTTTTGTTATTTCTGAAAATTTCTAGCTATGTTTTTAATAAATAAGGATTTCAAGAAGTCTATCAGAGTGTACTGGAAATCTTAGAATTTAGGATTACATAATGTTGTGAGTGGGACTATTTTATTATGACAAAACATACAATGTTTAGATTCTGCTTGAGTTACTCAATGTTTGTTACTAATTTAGTGGATTATTAAAATTAAGCATAGATATTATTCAGTGCTTAAGTCATCTTTCAGGCATTACTTAGTGCATATTGAGTGCCCTTGTAATACAAGAAAGACCTGTACTTGACTGTAAGCACATAATTAGTCCCATTGATTGCAACAAAAATTATCATGCACATAAATTAGGAACATTCTTAAAATATCTTGATGACCCATGCAGACAGTTTGTTTTCCTATCAGTCTAAAAATATGACCTAGCTGGTTCTGACTACATCTGAGAATGTCAAGTAAGTACTTTCTTTACAATCAGGAAATTTAATACCAGGAAGAAATTAATTCCACCTTCCAATGCATCAGCTAATTTAAAAATCGTCTATGGATACACCACCAATATGTGGGTAAACATTTGGAAATATCAGGTAAGTATACTTTTTTTTTAATCCTCTGAGCTATGCGAAAGTACGAGAATTTGTATAGATGTGCAAACATGAGTACAAGGTATTGTAGCGTGTATGCCCTAGATTGCTACAGAATTTTTACTTATTTTATTTTGTCTTTGAGTATTTAGAACTTCAAGCTTCACTTCACAGGTATGTTGTTTTCTCTCCACTCAAAATAGTTCAGTGTAGTAAAACTTAAAACCTTAACCAAGGGAGACGATTCCAGGATGCTCCTGCTAGGGAAAGATAATCTTCTTTATCCTAAAATGTTTTTTTCAACATGTTGAGGTTTTTAGCCAGATACAGAAAAAATTCCATCTTTTTAGCAGATCTCCATGGGATTAGTTTTGTTTCACAGCAGGAAAATGAAGTGCTCATTATCTGGCATTAAAAAATATTTTAATCTGCAGAAGCTAGGAAAAAAAATCAATGCCAATTATTCATGACATTTCTGAAAATTGAGGAAGAAATTGGATTGTGTTATGGATAATGAATCTGGTAAATAAAGCAGTGGAAATTCAGTGCAACAAGTTAACAGGATAGATGTGTTTTAGCATTCATAAGAGATGGTACATGGCCACGTGATGGCAGCAGAGGCTGAGGAATTTGGGGGGGGGGGGTGTTCTACATTAAACGACGATAAACAGGGTATGCCCTAAAGTTTCTAACTGGTTCTTCGAGAAAATATACATTATGTATATTTTCACTTAAAAAGATGTGGCATGTTCATCAGACCAGAAGTTTCTGTGGAGAGTGATTACATACTTTTCATTTTTTAAAATAACCCTACATTTGAGGCAATTTTTTTTCAGTAAAACAGTAGTTTTCATCTCATTTGTCAATATTTCCATCTTTCTTCCTCAGTTAGTTGAGTTGGTTCCACCCAGAAGAGTAGGCATATTTCGATAAAACCAAGGCAGTTGCTTACTTTTTCCTAATTCCTTTTCCTAATACTTTTGTCCACAGGAAAAAACTGCATTATAAAAACCCCTTTTGGGGAAAACCAGAAAATTAAAATCTAGAATGCCTTCAACTTTTAAGAGAAGGACTAAGAAAACTGCTTGTTCTAATATAGAGTCTTGAACTGAGGAGGCAGAATTTTTGGACTCAGATTGGTATAAATTAATAAGCTCTACCTTTGTATTTTAAAAAGAAAACTACAATCTGCTCATTATATGTAAACTAGATACTCTTTCTCAGCTCCTTAGGAAGCTATTTATATATATCCTTCATATGACAAATTCTGAGAACTCCGGATTTGTGCAAGATAGTGAACAAAACCTCAAAACTCCACGAGTTAATAATTGTCTTTCCACGAAGTTGGGATTTTTTTTCTTCTAAACCATATAAAAGCAGACTTTTCACATGGGATTCTCTCCTGCAATAGGCAGTCTCCTTTCTGCATTGCATGTTCCAGATCCTACATTGCAAGTTCAGCTTTAATCAAACAAGACAGTCCAGAAAAACTTCTATCAAAGTCTCTATTCAATCCATGCAAATACTTACATCAGGATTCTCTGCTGGAGCGTGACATTTTGCAGAACCAAAAGACAACCAGGCAGAGTTTAGGCAAGCAGGTCTCTGGAATGGCTTAGATGAAGAGGGGCATAGGCTGGATGACCTCCAAAGTCCTATTTCCTGCGACTCTATGAGGGTTGTCTTGGGGGTTGTCTTTCTTACCCTCTTGGAGGGTAGCAGCTGCTCTTACAAAAAGCCAATATTCTCTCCGACAATAACAAGGATTTTAAAGGGATGTCATTAGGTTATGCATAGCGCTGAATTCTGCATAAACCAGAGGTCTTCTCTCATGGCCCCTCGCTGGATTGCTCTAATATGGCAGGAAGTAGTGAGGAAGACCATAATCACCAGCTGGAGGATGGCGTGACTCAGCAATATACGTAATTTTGGGTAGCCAGAAGGGAACTCGTTCTGTAGTTCTTTTTGTGCATCCAGATTCCTGCACTGCACGCATGTTAATGAGTCTTTGCAATTACAGACGAGTATGCCTAAAGCACTGTGGATTCCCTTCCTCCAGCCTGTGATTTAACTGCTCTGTCATGACTACCTGAGGTTTTCAAAGCCAGCGCTGCCTCACAAGGCAGGCAGCAGTGGTTAATTACAGCAGCACTGTTCAGGTAAATAAGGCCTTTGGCAGATAAGCTTTGGTTGGTTCTGCTGCAGCAGTTTAAGGCATTACTGCTCTGCCAGTCTGCCCTGGTGATCTCCTCCCGCAAGAGGGATGGCAGAGAAGAATACAGGTCCCATGCCTCTGCTGGTGCTAGGTTTGAGGAGGCTTACGAGTGAGTGTGATTTCTAGATTGTAGACCCAAAAAGCAAAGAAATAAACCTTCTACTAACTCCAGTAGTGAGGTTTTAGATAGCATTTTTCTCCACAATTTGAGGCGTGATAGATTAAATTACCTGGAGTGTGAGCAACATGTTGGCTCTAAGGCTGTAAAATAGCCATTCTATGCGATAAAGTCAGAGGGGCAAATGCAAGTTTAGGAGATGTGATAAACTCTGAGCATTCATCAGGAGAAGAGAACAGTCCCGTTGAGGGACCAAAGACTTGTTAGAGACAACTGAAAATGCTGCTTGCATTTATTCTGTGCAAAACCAACCAGCCAACGAACTAACCCCTTCTACCTGCAAAAAGCCCTAGGCCAATGAGTTTTTTCAGTTGGAAAGCGAATACGAGTTCTTTATTTAAGGTATTACTGTGTCCAGTTTCCCACTGCAAACAAAATGCTGATACAGACCTGGTTTTTGGCAAGTAAATTGTCTGATAGAAAAAGCAAGTGAGTAGGAGAGGTAGGAGCCATTGGGATAGATGGAGCAGGAGTGGTCAGGAGAAGGATTATGAGGAGATAAGCAGCTCCAGGATAGTATCTGCCCATGTGCATTGCTGCTGAACTGCAGCAGCAGACTCTCTGAATGTCTATAATTTAGAATTTATTGGAAAAGTAAATGTAAGGGATGAACTCCTCTGATTCTTTCCAGGAGAACTAATTCTGATCTCAGGCTTTGTTGGTTTTCCTAGCACACATTTCCTGGTTGCAAAAAGCCTTTTTTATCCAATCCTATCAAGGAGAAATAGAAAAATGTGCTCTGGGTTATCCTTAGACATGCATGAACCTTATACTTGGCCATAACTATGAAAGCACGAAAAAGTAGAATGAGGCAGATGGGAACATTATGACCATAGATAAAGCCTAGCTAGATCCTTCGACAGAAGGGAAATTCTGCCATGTGTTATACATTTAATTTCAATTACATGTACCAAATATAATAAGCTAGTACAAGCTGCGGGTAGCTTTTGTATGGGGAGAAGCATCTGCAAGAAAACCCAAACTGCCTGGCAATTGCATGGTTTCTTAGGGTGGTATCTGTTAGAGTTTTGAGGTTTCCACTGCAGAAGTAGAAATCAGACACTACTTTGGAGTGCCTATTGTCAGGACACAATTTCATGTTTAACATGACATTCTTCAGCCTTAGCATGGGTTAGGAAGGAGCGAATTATGTGAGGAATGTGGTGGTAGTCTAGTGGTTACATGTTCATATTATTCTGCTCTGCTATACATATTGTGAGAAAACAACACAAAAGAAGTCAGGAAATGATCTCATAGACTCTTCTAGCCAGATTAATAACCATAAAGGTGGAAGGAAGCACAGAAACAGTAAAAATACCCAGGACACAAGGGTAGCTGGGCTGCCTTCTATCAGCCATTTCCCTGTTGACTAAGAAATGGTATTCTTTTGTCTGGTTCAGACTTGTCTGTCCTTTAAGACAGATGCTTTTAAAAAGTCGACACAGAGAGACAAAAACAGAGGACCATTTTTAAAACAAAGAATTGTATTCTATGTAAGATTACCGAGGATGCATGGAGTTAAAGGAAATCCTTGAATATTGTGAGGGTGAATATCCTTCATTCTTGCTTACGGAGAGGGTAGTTTATGAAGAATTGTATTTAGGTATGTCCTCCATGAGGGATACCCCGAAGTGGGAAGGGTGGGTGGAGGTACAGATTCCCCCACTTTGTTGACTGGAGCACCTGAATACCAGCTAAAAAAGCTCCTGGGCTTATTTTGCATCTTACATATAGACTTGCTTTCCAGGCAAGTACAGCCTCACTAGCCTCACCTCAATAGCGTGCATGACTCATGTCCCTGGTTTGGGAAGAAAAAAAAAAAAAAGGATTTCAGGGCACAGAAGTAACTAAAAATTGGGGAAAACCCATTACAGGTTTACCTAAGCTATATCGCGCAAGACTTTACTGCCACAATTTAATTTGGGAACGCTGGCTCCGCGGAGGGCGGCCGCAGGAGCGCCCTCCCTCCTTCTGCCGCCAAAATCACCTCAGCCCCGGGCGGGGCGGGGCCGCTGCCGCCGGGGGACTCAACGGCGCCCACGCCCCCAGAGGGAACCTCCAGGCTGCTGGCCTGCGGAAGCCCCGGGCAGCTCTGCCGGCAGGGGTCAATAAATCCCTGTTCCTCCTCTGCTTCCTCCCATTTCCACCGGCACAGGCCCGCGACCGGTTTGGGGAAGCGGGGGCACCGGCACCGGCGCCGGAGCTCCGGCGGCACCGGTCAGTGCCTACCCCAGCTCCGCAGGTGGCGCTCGAGCGCCGCACCGCCTTGTCCCGGCCCCGCCGCGCTGCGGCTGCGCAGAGGCGCCGGCCCCGGGCGCATGCGCAGCGAGGCGGGCGCTGACGGCCGCTGCCGGTTTCCCTGGTCCTGCCGCCGTCGCGGCCGCAGTTCCCGGATGTAGCGGCGGGCGCGCGGGGCCGGCGGTGGCTTGCCGCTGTGGGGTGCGGGCGGGCGCCGCGGGCCGGGAGGGGACCGCTGCGGCCCTGGGGATGGGTGCGTAGGTAGGTAGGAAGGAAGGAAGGAAGGAAGGAAGGAAGCGAGAAGAGTCGGCCGGAGACTCTCGCCGCCCCGGTCGCGTTCCCCGGCCCGTCGGAAGGGTCCCTCCTCCCCCCCCCTTTCCTCCCCCGCTCACCATCGCGTCAGGATTGCCCCCCTTCCCCCCGTCCCCCTCCCTCCCTCGCCGCACCGGCACCCGCGGCCCGTGTCCTCCCTCCCCGCGCCCGAGGCAGCCGTCCCCATCGAGGTCCCCCTTCGCCGCCTGCGGGCTGCGCGCCCCCTCCAGCCGCCCCGGGGCCCGGGCCCGCGGGGCGTCGCCGGGATGAGCAGCTCGCGGAACAACCGGGTGATGGTGGAGGGAGTCGGGGCCCGGGTGGTCCGGGGCCCGGACTGGAAGTGGGGGAAGCAGGATGGCGGCGAGGGCCATGTGGGCACCGTCCGCAGCTTCGAGAGCCCCGAGGAGGTGGTCGTGGTGTGGGACAACGGCACCGCCGCCAACTACCGCTGCTCCGGGGCCTACGACCTCCGCATCCTCGACAGCGCGCCCACCGGTGAGCGGCGGCCGGGGGCGGGGTGGGAGGGAAGGGGCGAGCCCGCACGACCCCCTCGCGGCTGTGGGGGGTGCAGGGGGCAGCACCCGAGGGCCCCCGTAATGGGGTGAGGGTCGCGGGCCTGTCCCTGGGGGCGGATTGCTCCCCTCCTTTCCCTTTTCGGGGTGCGCCTTTCCCTCTCGGTTTTGTGGGGGGAAAGGCAGCTACCCTCCCCCCTCCCTTCGCATGGCTGCGCGTGGGTGTCTATATGTGTGCGTGCATATGTATATATACAAGCTAACTTAGAATAAATACATAGTGTGTGGCCGTGGGGAGAGGAGAAGTTGTCCTGGGACTTCTAAATTGGGGTAGACAAAGCAAAAGCGATCTGCCATAGAGAGCAGGCTCCCGGTATGCTGGGGGGTGGGGGGGCAGTGAAGGGAGGGAACCGAGAGGATGGTACCTCAAGGTTCTGTTTTGTTTTTGTTGCCCCCCCCCCCCCCCCGCCCCCTTCTTGCATTTATGTTCCAGAGCTGTTTTGTAAAATGGGGACAGTCATTCTGAGTCAAGTATAGGGAGGATTGCAGAAAAGAGGTGTAGCACCTTTTTGCTAAAAATTACATCAAGTGGTTGAAATAGTGTTTTGTCTTGTAATCTGCATGTTGCCTTTTATGTGTATTGCCAGACCTGCTGTAAAATAGTGAAGGTACTGGGAAAAAAAATGCATTTGTTCATTCTTTTAATTACTTGGCTGCTTGATATTTATACTTTAAATTCAGTCAGTTTGGACAATGGATTTAGATCTGCACTGACATTATGCGGCAGTGTTAGTGTTGCAAACACTGCAGGGAAATGTTCATTTTAGCACCTGTTTTTACAGTGAAAACTCACAAAGAAAAATATATTGTTTAGTTTCATCAGAAATATAGTGAGGTAGTTTTGGGCCAGGCAGGATTCCCTTAATAATGAGGCGATTGGACCGATTTGTTGGGATACTTAGATGTACTGGTTTTGTAACGTGTCTTTCATTTAGAATACGATGGAGAGGAGAGACCATCTTTGAGCCAGCTACGTGTAGTGTTACAGAAAGGAAAATTATAGCAGTGGGTTGAAACTAACAGGCTTTTGAAGAGACAGCATCATGGAAGTCATTCTAATTAATTACAAAAATGTTGCTAAGAAAAAAAAAAAAAACCCACACATTGCATGGTGAGCCTTTGAGATGGATTTAATTTTTCTGTGTCTGGGTACCTTCGTCTCCCCTGGCTTCATGATTGGTTTTTTGTTGTTGTTTTGGAGGGTAGACGCTATTAAAATGAGCTGAAAATCTTTTTGAAATGGACCTTGGAACAAGAAGTTAAGAGTAGTCTTTCAAGTTGTCGATCCTTGTCTTGCAGATGTTTATGCTTTGAAACTTTACCTGCATTTGATGTCCTGTAGAAACCAGTGGGACTACTTCTGCTTAAAACTGAAGTGTATGCATAAATGTTGAATATGAGCCTTGAATGCTCATTATTCTAGCTCTGCTTGACGTATTTGCAAGCTGACAGTATCCTGTTAACTGCATCTGGAAGCCTACACTTAATACTCAGTTTTAAGTCCTTGGTTTTTGTTTTGCTTGTTTTTTTGCTGCTTTATTCTTTCTGATTTTCAGTTATGTTTATACTTTTGTATTAGAATTTTAATTTCTGCTTCAGGTAGGACTATACATATTGCTGTAGGAAAAATTCATAAACATTGCTGTTTGCAAGCTTTGCAAAATGGTATTTCTCTTCCTGAGGTTTTTGGCCAACGTGTGCATCATGCTCATGGAATTGCTGCATGGAGCTACCCAGGGCTGCTTTTTGCTAGAGGGAGTTACTTTTGAGGTCATGATTCCCTGGAGATAGAGTAAAAATCTGTAAAGTAGTAGCAGCAAAAGAGCAAACTTAGTGGAATTAGGATGCTGTCAATTTGGACTGAAATCCTGATTTTACTAGTGATTCACTTTGTATTCTTGGACAAATCACTTCCCTTCTTCGTTTTTCCACCTTTTTGTAATTACTTATTTTTCTCCATGGTAGTGACTATCCATTGTTTAGAATAAAAGAGACTGACTTTGGATCATAGTTTGATACTATCTCTAGGGGCATTTAGATAATTCTGATATAAATAGTTACAGGAAAAGTAGGATTAGGTGACAGGAATTTCTAATGGTAGTATTAATAATGATGCTGTTGAGCAAGGAAATGTTATATGTAGTGGTTTTTGGTTTGATGATACTTAGCACAGTGTTAAAACATGGCTCAGTTTAAAATGAAAAATATTTTCTCTGGTTCATAAACTTACAGTCACAACATGACTGTAAGTGTATAGTGAGAATAAATAGAAAAATACAGCAGTAAAAAGCAAAATTAAATTATTTATTGCTGGAAGTTCTTTTTATTAGGTATTCAAAACCAGACTTGATTATAAGTTCTTAAAAGTGATGCTTGCAGCCAGAGTTGCTGCTTTGATGAGTTTGAGGCCTGTGCAGCCAGAAACAGTAGTGATGCATCAGGAACCCATTATGTTATAGAAATAATGTTTGAAGCTCATTCTATTAAAAAAAAAAAAAAACAACAAACCTGAGTTTGATACATGTGTGTGCATATATATGTATATGCCTTTCCTTTGATGCCAGAACAATGCTTCATAGACTTAATGATGTACTGTTTTTGTATTTTAATGGTTGTAGGCTATTACTAGCATTGCGAGACTGTTAACTTTTTATAAAACTTAAATAGCCTTAGTACTAAGATTTTAGGACAGTCTTTTTTAAAATAAAAACTCATCGATGATTTACATTAAGTATCTTTTGTAAACTGTTTGCTCCAGATGTAGTCATCTGGGTAATGAATGACTTGTGATACGAAGTTTTGTTTTGTGTTTCAGTTATATCTACCAAGCTAGCTGTATTAGCTGCCCATTGGTGATAATATTTACGTTGGCCAATGTTTCTTTAAGCAAGACAGAGTGATAGAGAGGGACTGGTAAACTAAGAATCTGAAAAGAAATGAAATTTCAGTTAGAAGAAAGGAAACTTCAGTTCGGTCCTGTGTAGTGGGCTCGTAAATGGAGTAAGTGGTGGGATGCGATATGTTAGCAGTGCCGTGTGGTTGCCCAATTACTTGCGAATAAATCCTGGTCTTTCTGTAAAGTAGCCTTTTTCCAAGACCTAGGAGTCTTGAGAGTCCTCTTTTTCTGGTAGTGTTGTGGAAAAGAAACAGAAGGGAGTAGTCTTCTGAGTTGCTGAACAGAAGCTAAAAGTATATAAACCCAAGCTTTATATTTAGAAGGGAAGGCAGCCTTTTGCCAAAGGTAAAGGCTATACAGTAGCATGTTTGTAGAGAGCACTCCTGACTATGTTCACATAATACTCATGATCATTACAGAACCTTTCTGTGTTTATTCTCTTTCTGAAGATTTGCTTTCTACACAGCTTAGGCGAAAATTTGTTTGTCATCCATTTCCGCTTTTGTATGGTTGGTTCAAAGTAACAATGTTATTTTCCTGCTTAAAATATTTACTCAATTGTGTTTGAATAAGGGGAGGTGGTGGAGGGACTGGGGTCAGGAAACAGAATCTTGATGCGGAATTATTCCGCAGCTAGAGTGAGCATCTGTGCAGTGTGGAAAGCTCTATGTGCTGTATTCTGCTAATACTGAAAATTTAGGTGTTACCTGTTGAAGATCTGAGTGGCTTTCTGTAGTGGTATTAATAGTTTTCTGTAACCTGAAGAGTTGCATGAATCATCATTAAGTCATACATGTTGGAACATTTTAAAAGGTAGACCACCTTGGATGATTTATCCTACTATTTGTTTATTTGTTCTTGCTTTTAGCACATGAAGTGTAATTTAAGGCAAATTGTTTTAGTCAAGATTTTTTTTAGTGGCTATTACTTACAGAACCCCTCACAAGTAAAAAAAAATCTAATAGCTTCATGAGCAGTGGTACTTGGGAAGCCTGTTGTTTGTTTGTTTGTTTGTTTATTTGTTTTTATAAACACATCCTTTGTTCTTCCTGCCCTTCCCCTATGTCTCCTACACAATAATCCCCTCCCTCCTCATGTATCTTGTGATACCCTTACCAGATAGGACACATGCTTTGGCAAGTCTGGCATCTCTTGTATATAGTAATTGGTCAGCTGGCTGCTGCCAAACAGAGTTATTTAATAGGTGAGTTATGTTTGTGGGGACACTGATTTGAGTTTTCAGACAATTTGTCGGAATCTGGTTAATCTCTAAGAATTTTTTGTTTTCAGTTTGCCTGGAGTCTGGCCATAGCGTAAAAATTATCTGGAGTGGAAGAATGGGAAGAATAAAACATTACTATTGCTTTTTAAATTGGGGTGTAAATGAATCAGTTTTCTAAGTAGCCTATGGTATCCCTTGGCTGATGGTAGTATTGTCATTATGATATTAAAGGATTTTGGCTTATTAGAGTTCTGTAGAGAATGACGAGTCCGTTGGAAACCAGATTTTGTTGATTCTGAGAAGTAATTGAAATCACTGTTGACTTCTGCTGTGCGTAACAGTGAGTAGTATGAATACCCCTTGTACTTCTTATTTTACTGTTAAAACGTTCTTTTATTGGACAGCTGTATATTGCCTCCTAATTGTCTTTAGTACAAAAGAGAGTTTCGTAACAAATTCAAATAGCAATTTGAGCAACACCGCTTCTATTTCCTTTCACAGCTTTAAGAGTGAGCATGGGTTTTAAAAACTTGTAGGCAAAGGCTGTAAAATTGATGTATAAATGAGTGGTGACAGAGGAATGGTGGTCTAGGTAATCCAGGGAAGATCTGAGAATAGATGACAAAAGTGAAAATAACCGTGGCAGGGACATAAAGGTAGGAGACTAATGTTTTTACTATTTGCATTTCATATTAATGACAAGTGGAGATCTGGATTTTATGGTGTACTAAGGTTGGAGGGACATTAGGAAATGGCAGCTATTTAAAAGTAATTAGGCATGGTGAAAGTACCCTTCTCGTTACATGGTTTCTTTTGTTTTTTCAGTGCAGTATGGAGGATGATACAAAACCTGTTTCGTTTTGAAATTACCTGCTCCTAGGAAATTTTGAAGAATATTTAGAGGTTTAGTTTTTGCATTATCGCATTTTAGAGAGCTGAAGTGCTCTTCTGGTTCACAGCTGGCTGGCTGCAGGGCTGATGTTTGAATCCTGAAGTTTTTACGGCACTTTAATGTATTCCAGTAGTTTAATTAAGGCATTCTTTCCTAATATAAACTTTGTCAAGTTTGTGTTTCTCAGCCTTTCTTAAACAGCCTTCCTTTTGAAGAGTGGAAGCAGTTTATGTGACAGATACAGGTTGCATTTGGGTCAGGATTTCAGTTTGGCTCCAGAGCCTATACACTTGACCCAGTCTCCTGGTTGTTCCTGTGTACTGTGCTTTGATTTACATCATGGGGTGGTTTTGGAGCACACAAACTGGTTTACTTTTTGGTGAAAGTAAATTGAAAGATACGATCTCAATGCCGATGAGCATTCAGTCCACTGGGCTAGAGCAGAGATAGTCTGAAATATTAGAAATAATGTCTCCTTCCCTCCCCCCAAATGTGTGTAGTGCCAACATCAGGTCCTCAGTACTGAATTTTGGTGAGTACATGATGATGAGTAGATGGAGACCACGGCGATGCAGGTTGTCCCCTTGCAGCCCATGGAGGGCCACAGTGGAGCAGGTATCCACACTGCAGCCTGTGGGGGACCCCATGCTGGAGCAGGTGGACATGCCTGAAGGAAGCTGCAGCCCACGGGGAGCCCATGCTTGAGCAGTGTTTTCCTGAAGGACTGCAGCCCGTGGAGAGGACCCATGCTGGGGCAGGGGAAAAGTGTGAGGAGCTATTATGGACTGACCATAAGTCCCAATTCCCCATCTTCACTGAAATTTCTTCACCAAAAGGGTTGTCAGGCATTGGAACAGGCTGCTCAGGGAAGTGGTTGAGTCACCGTCCCTGCAGGTATTTAGAAGACATGTAGACGTGGCGCTTAGGGACATGGTTTAGTGGTGGACTTGGTAGTGTTAGGTTTACAGTTGGACTCAATGATCTTAAGGGTCTTTTCCAACCAAAATGATTCTATAATTCTATCTCCTGTGGGGAGAAGCGGGGAGATAGAGGAGTTGGGAGTGAAGGAGTAAAGTTGTGGCTGGGAAGAAGGGGGAGTGTAGGGAGAAGGTGTTTTAGTTTTTGTCTTTCTCACCATCCTCCTTTTTTTTTTTTTTTTTTAACTGGCTATATATTTAATTTTCCTCAAGTCAGGTCTGCTTTGCCTGTGACGGTAATTGGTATGTGATCTCACTTTTATCTCGACTTACAAGCTTTTTCATTTTATTTTCACTCCCTGTCCTGTTGAGGAGGGAGAATGAGGGAGTGGGTGGGCATCTGGCAGTCCCACCACACTTCTGTACCTATAATATCTAGTTCAACTTAAAAAAAAAAATTCTTTCAACCTTCTTTAAAACATACTATTGATTTAAATAGTTCATTTTGTTTGTATTATGAACATGAATAAGAGTTTAGCTATCACATTTTGTGATCCAATAGTAGCACCTTGGTTTACCATCTTTTTTTAGCAGATGAAGTTAAAACTGCCTGTGAGTCCACTGTCACCAGAGGCATACAAATCTACTTCTCCCTCCAGATCTCTAGTGCAGTGGTTAAACATTCTGTAACAGGATTACTTGCCTGCTCCTGCCCTGCAATGCTTTGTTTGTCGTGCCAGCAGTGTTGTGCAGCACCACAAAGAACGGGATTGGGAAACCAATCCAGCTGAATATTTTTCCTCCTGGCTGTTTTCCAGCTGAGTATGTTTCTTGATCCAGTTTATAGCTCAGCTTTGCAAAAACCTTTTGCTGGCATGATGGAAAGAATGGAGCAGCATGGTCAGGTGAGGCATGCACTGAAGTGGGTGTTGCTGCTAGAATCATGTGTCAGGGAATGGATGAAGAAAGGCTGTATCTATCAGGGTGGTGTTTAGGGATCTGTGGGACAGAGATGAGACTCTCGATCAGAGACTCCAAATACAGACATGCACTGTTCTCTTTTAAGTCCCAGACACTGTAGTCAGTAATATGACTTTTGAGTCAAATATCTTTCTATATTTTTTTCTTGATCTTTCCTAAGGAAGTTTTTCTGAGTTTTTCCACAGCACCTTTTGCCTCACTGGCTAGAAATGTTTAGTTTTTATTTAAGTTTACTGTGAGATGACCTAGTTCTGTATTACATGATTCCTGATTATACCTCTTTTTTGCCCTCTTTCCTGCTGCTTGGACAAATTGAAGAATCCTGCAGCACCCAATTCCTTGGTCCTTTTACATCCGGAATAAATGTGATCCTTGGCTAACTATCTTCTCTGAAGTTCAGCAACTGTTAAAAAAAATCCAAAGATGTGTAACTTCTCTTTTTCTATGTAAAATACCAATTTAGCAATCATTTTTTAAAAAAAAACCAAATACCACCCCTCAACCCCAAGCACCATAACTAGTTAGACTTATTAAGCAAGGCAACAAAACACTAACAGGTTATCTGAGTCCTTTTAATGCACCTGCTCTTGGAGACTACCAAAAAAATAGTAAAATGGTTCAGTACATTTCATAGCAGTGAGGCAGCCACTGCGAGATCATAGCTAATACTATCTTTTTGAGTGTTACAGATAATCAACAGATACCAGACATCAAAGTCTCAGTGTACATAACAAGAAAGATAGATTTCTGCTTGATATTAATCCTCCACGTTGGGAACAAGGTCATTAATGGAGTTGTGTGGGCGGAGAAAATGTATGGGTGATTTCCACGTTCTTGTTTTGTAGAAAAATAGCATTTTTAGTTGTTGTTACCAGGCAGCAAATACTTTTTAAATGTAGAAGGTTAGTTAAAAAGAACGATTATGGTATACGAGATGCGTTGTCTGGCAGTTGGAGTTGGCAAATAACATAACAGGTTATAGGACTTGTCTGTGCCAGACCTTCAAAATTTCAGCACAGACTTTGTGGTCAACATATGGATGCCGCCTTAATCATGAACCGCTCCGGGAATTACAGTGATCTTTTAGTGTAATGTCAGCAGTTTCAGGGGTTTTGTTGCCACTGAAGGCTATCTTTGACTGCCCTGAAGAGCTGCTCAGATCTCTGCAGTGCTATGTGCGGTCTTTACTCCAAATGTGTTGCCTTTTCCAGCCTTAACTAAATATTTATTCCAATGTTCAGGCAGTTTTTAAAAACTTTTAATCATGAGGCCAGAAATATTCCTAAATACGTTTATAATCAAGGCTGGAAGAGGGTGGAGTGAGAAGCCTTCTTGGTTAGGAGAAATGAACGTGGGATGATTTTGCTGGCATTCAGAGGGACCTTGACAGGCTGGACAAATGGTCCAACAGGAATCTCATGTAATTCAACAAAGGGAAAGGCAGAGTCCTGCACCTGAGGAGGAGTAACCCCTGCACCAGTACAAGCTGGGGACAACTGGCTGGAAAGCAGCTTTGCAGGAAAGGACCTCGGGGTCCCAGTGGACAACCAAGTGATCATGAGCCAGCAGTGTGCCCTTGTGGCAATGAAGGCCAGTGGTATCCTGGGCTGCATTAGGAGGAGTGTTGCCAGCAGGTCGAGGGAGGTGATCCTTCCTCTCTACTCGGTACTGGTGAGGCCACACCTGGAGTACTGGGTCCAGTTCTGGGCTCCCCAGTGCGAGAGAAACATGGACATACTGTGTCGAGCAAAGGGCTGCAAATGTGTTTTAAGGGATCTTAAGGCATCTCGTATGAGGAGAGGCTGAGGGATCTCGTGGTGTTTAGCCTGGAGAAGAGAAGGCTCAGGGGGATCTTAAGAGTGTATATAAATACCTGATGGAGGTTGTAAAGAGGATGGAGCCAGGCTCTTTTCAGTGGTGTCAAGTGACAGGACAAGAGGCAACGGGCACAAATTGAAATACAGGAATTTCCACTTCAACATAAGAAGAAACATTTTTGCTATAGGGATGATTGAACATTGGAACAGGCTGCGTTGTGGAGTCTGCGTTTTTGGAGGTGCTCAAAACCTGACTGGATATGGTCCTGGGCAGCCGTCTCTAGTTTACCCTGGTTTGAGCAGTGGTGGTTGGAGTAGACAATCTCCAGAGGTTATTTCCAACCTCAGCTGTTACATGATTCTGTGAAATGATCAGCCAAGAAGGCATTTCTGTCAGTTTTGCCTTTCCAACTGTTGATTTTTCTTCACTGCAGGTGGCTCAGCTGTTGGACACAAGTGACTAATAGGTTTATAGTGAATTTGGCAGTTGTTTCCAAAAGCATCCCTTCTGGAGGGGACAAAAATCTTTCTTTTTCCTCACTAATTTGAGTGATCTGGTTTTTTGGCTGGGTTTTTTTTTTTTTTAAGAGTGAGTGACTGGGAAAACTCTGTGTTACTCCAGCCTTATAGCGCTCATTTTTATCTTGTGCTACAGACTGAATGCCAGTGCTTCTCTCTTCCATTACACAATTTTTTCCAAACAGCAGCAGAATTTGATTTTTTTTTTCTCTAAATAAACTTGCGGCTGTTCGCTCTATTCACAATGCATAGATGGAAACTGTCTGTGACTGATCACTTTCACTCTGCTGTAGCTTGGCAAAGCTGTAGGAGTAAGTAGTCTTGAGAACTCAGTTTTTGTGGAAGGCTGGGCAGAGCACATGCTGGTGGGTTACAACTGGTCTTTGGCACATTCTTTTCGAAAAAACCCAACATATAAAGCAGTAGAACACTTCAAAAATGGTAACAGATTTTCATGAAGCTAATGGCATCTATCCAAGAGAGCTTAATTTTTTCCTATATAAAAAAGAATAGAGATAAGCACTTATCTTTTCCACTGTAGAAAATGTGTAAGTCAAACCAATGATTTTCAAACTGTCACACACAGTTGAACACAGTAGCCTTTGTGCTATAAGGTGTGTTGATAGTCTTAATCCAGAGATAAAATTCCAGATTGTCTGTATATTTTGATAAATGCCTTTCTGACCCTTTAACTTGTAGTTAAAGGATTTCTCATTTTCTTTCTCTGATTTGTATAGATGGAAAAAAACAACTATAGCTTTCTCAGCTTTTTGAGCTGAGAAAAGATAGAACACTTCAGCAACAGACTGACAACAGGAGATATGAGGCAAAGTCCATTATCTCTTCCCCTCAGTTGTATAGGCTGATAGGATATCACTAGCAGCCTTTCTTTATTGTTAACTTTTCAGTATATGGTTTCAAATTAATTATTAAAACCATCAGTTATGGTTTTCACAGAAATCTGTGTAGTGATGTAGCAAAGTTGTTAGTCTTTTTATTCTTTTTCTTCCCACAGGTATCAAGCATGATGGGACTATGTGTGATACTTGTCGACAGCAACCCATTATTGGCATCCGATGGAAATGTGCTGAATGCACAAATTATGACTTGTGCACAGTTTGCTATCACGGGGACAAACATCACTTGAGGCATCGTTTTTACAGAATTACCACACCAGGAAGTGAAAGGTAAAAAGTAATTTTTTCCCCATGAAATTAAATAGGAACAATTAATTGTGGTTAACTTTTAAACTGCAGATTTGGTTACTGAAACTTGGATTAGGTAAGATAGTGGCTTGAGGTGTAGGTTCTGTTACTGGTTCTGCCTCTTTGTGAGGGAGGGTAGCTAGGACAGATCTTTGGAGCTTGGAAAACATGGAAATTTTAGAAAGAATGGAGTAGAGAAAAAAGTTAGGATATGATTATTCAGTTTCTTTTAACCTCATTGCAGTCTTCCTAGTTCTTGTGTTATCATATAGCACCTTTAAAACAATTGTCTTTACACAATGTACAATCACAAAATGATTTGTCAATGAATTCCTGAATGTGAAAGTTTAATTAGGTTCAAAAATGGTGTAGACAGATTGAGGGAATATACCCTCCTTGTAGGCTATGAAAAACAGAATGATCTGGAGACAAAACCTTTGACTTGAACTGCTTAAAATGCTCACTACAGAAAGCAGAGGAAATATGCTGTGAAGGTTTGTCCTACCCTTGCCTTGGTTTTCATGTTCTTTTCTTAAGCATCTCTTATTGTCTCCTAGTGAAGAACTCTGAACAAAATTGGCATTTAGTGTGTTCTTGCATAGCTGTTCTTGTGTTCTTGACTTCAAATAACTTGTCTAAATCCAAAGCCCCTCTCCATCATGATTTATCTACTGGTTAAGTGAGAACAGTGGTATTTGCCTATTACTAAATATTTGGAGAGCTACGGTAAAGCATTGTGTAAAGGCTACATGCCGTGGTATCAACTCTGTGATAACTCTCCAGAATGTTCTTTCATTAAATCATTGGAAGCTTTTTTTGTTAGATATGATACTCAGTTAAATGTCATGTGTGTAAGACAACATTTATTTCCTCCTCTTGGAGAAGTAAGGTTTACAAATATGTTGTAATTCAGTGATGTGCTTTTATCAGTGCTTTTACAGTTAAGGGAAGTGGTTGGAGCACACAAACTGAGTTCTCATATTGTGTCTTGGAAGGACTGTGTTTATTTTCTCAAATGTTTGCCTTGAAGTTTAACTGTGGCTCAAATGCCCAGGTCAGTGGCTTAATCAAAAAGTAACTTCTGTGTTTTTGAGATTCATGCCAGCAGATCTAGGTACCAAATAGATATCATAACCTTAGTGTCTCAATTATAATGGTTAATGCAGAACAAGACTTGGAAGTTGGGCCCAAGAGTAGAAAGTGCTGGCTTAGTGTGATTAATAGAGAATAGGTAACAAAATACAAATCTATTTTTCTATTTATTTCTTTTTAAAAAAATCTCATTGCTTTTGAGAATGCTTGCCAGACTTTTTTTTTTCTTCTGTATTTTTTTTTTTAGCTGAAGTTTCCTTTGTAGTTTTAAGTGGTCTGTTATGGTGTGTAAAGTGTAAGTTTTAGTTTTGGAGATAGATTGTACACAATATATAGAACTGCAGGAAATCTTTTGCATCTTGTCACTTTCTCCCTACCTTTGTTTACCCCCATTGAGCTCTGTTTTGCAACTCTTATCTAGAAGGCAGCTTCATCTGCCAAGGAGCTGTTTCTGTTGGATCAAGCTTAGCTGAGAAAAAAATGAAGTTAACTGTTTGAGGGAGGAGAAAAGGGCAAAGCAGTGCTATTGAATTTGAGGGATATCTCATAGGGAGAACTGCAAGAGGCATCTAAGGACGTTTGGATGAAGGAAAGCACAAGCTCTACCGATTTTGTTCTTGAATCTGGGATATTATATGGGCAGCATACCAAAGTAATGTATGCTGGTTTTTGTCTCAGTTTTATAGATGTTGAGAACTTTCTAAAATGCCGCTATAAACAACATATCTTTGTGTTTTCTATCACACTCTTATATTATTTAGATAAAAATGGCTAATATTTTCATGTGTTCTTTGCATTGATTCTAACAGTTTAACTTTTTCCTTGTCTGCCATCTGCTGGATGTTAAAAGTTTAGCAGGAGGGTGATACCCTTCCTGAAGAGGTCAGGGAACATTCAGAATTTCAGCTGAAAAATGCTTTTGTCTGGCAACATTTTCCTGGCATGAAGTAAGAAATCTGGTTGCATGCAAACTGGTGGCTTTTGAGATGACTGAAAAGGCAGGAAAATGTTTGTCTCTTTGTTTCTATTGGTAAGTTAAATACTTATGAACTGTTCTGTTTGGGCTTATCTACTTCAGTTCTGTTGAAGTCAGAGGGAAAGAAGAGGTTTGCTTTAGAAAAATAACATAACTGAAAAAATGGATGCTGATATATTGAATTAAATTTGCCAAGATATGCTATAAGAAGTATGTAGAAAATAAACTGAGGCATGGAGGGGAAAGAGATGTAGCTCTTACTTAATAGCATCATTCTTAGTAAAAATGGCAGGGCAATTGCAGGATAGTAATATTGGCCTAGGGTGCATCTAAGAGAAACAGAAGTGTGTTGTTTATATGACTCTGTATGTTTCTTTAATGATTTTAATAATATGAGTACAGATGTATATGTAAGTGGTTACAAGATTATTGCTGGTAGTAGGAAGTTTGGAGAAGAAATCATTAGAATTAAAAACTAATTATAAACGTACAATAAATCGGATTTAGGAAAATGATGGTTTTTTATCTTGTGGGCTGCTGTTCGAGTTGAGAATCGAATGGATGTGATTAATGCACTGAAATCTGTGTTTGTGGGGTTATTTTTGTTTCAAGATGCTCTCCTTCCTTCCCATCCCCAAAGATTCATTTTGGACTTTCTTTTTTATCTTGACATTTGTGGGTTCTTCTTTTAATAACTTCAGGGTATTGTTGGAGTCTCGCCGTAAATCAAAGAAAATTACAGCAAGAGGAATCTTTGCAGGTGCCAGGGTGGTGCGAGGAGTTGATTGGCAATGGGAAGATCAAGATGGTGGCAATGGGCGTAGAGGAAAGGTAAAAATAATACTGGTTTAAATAAGAAGATGCATTTCTGCATGCTCATGTAATGGCCTCAGTGGCCTTTCTAATTGTAGAGTAAAAATATCATCATAAAAGTTACTATTTTAATTTGCTGGACATTTTTTAATCTTATTCGGTAATGCTCAACCATTTAGAAAGAGGAGGGGTTGTATACTATGACCAGTTCTTTTAAATTTAAATTTACATTTTTACAATACCAGCACAAAATTTTTAAAACTACTAAATTTTTGTCTTAGTTGTTTTGTTTAAGACTGGCTTGTAACAGCATTAAGATCTTGGGCATATTTCAGCATTACTGGAGAGCTGGTATAAAAACAGAGCTCTCAAGAATAGCCTTTTCTGGTCATCACTGCATGCTGTAGTCTTATTGCTTGTGGCTCAGCACATTTGTCTGTCTCTTGCTCTTGGTTTTTAGTGCTTGCACCCTGGATTTTTTAATTTTATCTAATAATTACAGGGACTTTTCCAGTTTAAAATTAAAAATTTTTCAAGTGTTGGATGTGGATATATTACTGGCTTCGGACATTATATGAGTGTTTTTGATATAGTTGTATTAAAAATATTTGGATTTATTGAAAATTGCACGGACTGATATGCTGCTAATCATAACCTTTGCAAATTTTCCGCTGACAACTTACATGTACCTTCAGAACTAATGAAGGTTTGTTATAGGTGTGAACATACAGCAGGGAGTGTAAAATATACTATGACTTTTATCACCAAAAATGAATTGTTCTGGAATGAGAATTGGATGCCCTTCTGTCTTGGTGAACTGGTGTTTTTTGTTGCATTTATTTTTAGTACACTTAAGCAGCATTTAAAAGAAAGTGAAAAGTTCCTGAATAAGATATTTAGCCTATTTTATATCCTAGACATTTACGGAAGCTTTAGGACTTTTGGGGATTTCATTTTGGATTTTATTGAGAGGAAATAATAAATTTAAATCTCTTAAAGCAAGGAATATTCAGATGCAGCTTTTTCAGTCTTAATTATTTACCCCTTGCTGTGAATTTGGCAAGATATTTTGAAATCTCTGAAACTTTGCAAAATAAGAGTCTTACCCTGCATTGTCTGCTTTATGTACTAAACTTGAATTAGTGGGATTATTTGCAAGCTGAAAATATGTATAAATGCATATATATGTTTTCAACGAAAAGCAGATGGTAGATAGCAGAAATAACTTTTAAATAAATATAAATAAGAATGAAGACAAATTCTGGAAGTTGATTTTTTTTGAATAATGGAAGTGTTTTTAGAATTTGGTGCATGGCCTCATGATTTCAGAAATGTCAGGGGAAGTCCTTTTCTCTCTCCTTTTGTACTGTTGTTAAACAGATTGGCTCTGGAAATAAAACTTTGTCTCCTAACATAGTGCACTGCCACCAGGCTAATGCAGGTTAAACCAGACAAATTGAAGCAATTAAAATAGTTTTTATCCTGTTTTTCTTAATTAAATGCTGCTTGTAGTAAGAACGTGTCAAAGCATCATAAAATAAATTTTTACAGTTCAGATTTTGTTCGCTACTTATGTAGTTAGATTACCTACCAAATATACAAAAGAAAAATAGGCCTACAAAGTATGTATTCAGGCTGCCATCTTATTAAGACACCTAGGGAACACTTGTATCAAACAGAAAACAGCTTCAGAATAAATTTTATTAAATTCAGTAAAACTGCTGTATCCTGAATTATTCTGAAGAGATGAATAAGGTTTTAAGTTCAAATTGTGCTTCTAAGTCTTTGTTCTAGAAACAATTTTCTTATTTTTAAAACTGAATAGGTAACTGAAATCCAAGATTGGAGTGCATCGAGTCCACATAGTGCAGCATATGTTCTTTGGGACAATGGTGCTAAAAACCTTTACAGAGTTGGCTTTGAGGGCATGGTAAGTATAAAAGAACACAAAGTGTAAAATGCATGGTGGGGGAAGGGTAGTAAGAATAACTTGTGCTTTATTATCCTGCTTTTGTAATAGCCTTTGTCAGTTTGCATGCTATTAGTCAGGTCACTGTGAATACAGCTGTATGGATCATGCATATGTATTAGTAAGAAAGTCTGATCTGGGAATTTATAAAACATGTAAATAACTTAAAGTTAAGGGCTGGTTTCTGCCAGAGTATAGTAAATGTTTACATTGCATATGTGATTATCTTACTGTGCTACTATTGTGCTTAAATTAAAATTCAGAAAAGAATAAGAAGCTTAGTTATGAACTTTTTAAAGACCCTATTTCTTTAACTCCTGAACTCTTCGGTTCACTTCAAATTTTGCTGTGATTACTGCAAGATTTGCAGTTTTTAAATTACTGACAACACACAGAGTCCTCTTGAGAGCAGTTTTTTTGTCAACTGAAAGGTGTTGAATTAAGTTACAACCTTAATTTGCTTTAGCACTAAATTTTTCTTTTTCACTTCCTAGCTTCTACAGCTACTTCTACAGCTTTAGAGAGAAAATGGGTCAGACTCTAGCCTAAGTGCTTGCTGTTGCTGGGTTTTCTTATCCTAATGTGGGTCAGGGAAAGGTTACTTTGATTATCAACTGCTTATAACATTTTCATTAGCATTTTCTTTGCATGATTTTTGTTCGGTACTGCAGAGGAAAATCATGTTAACTTAACATTGAAATGTCTTCTTGTCAGATGTGTATCAGTAATAAAATGTTAAACAAAGACTAGTCTACTTTTTTTGAAAGTAAAATATTTGCCTTATAGCCTCACTTGAAATAAAGTTTATTTTTGTAACAAAAAAAATACTAAATACCACTTTTGCAGTAAATGCATATTTTAGTGTCAGGTTTAAAAAGAGTAAACATCTTTAGTGTCGGTCAGCTTTTCTGATGCATGAAGATGCTAAAGATAAAATATAAGTCAGTATTGAATTATGTGCTTCATGGTCCCCCTCAGTTCTAAGAAAATTCCTTATATACTGGCAAAAGGGAAAGAAAGTTATATGTAGTATTTTGCAGTATAATATTATTAAACCAATGGTTGGTATCTTCCCCCTTATATTTGATTGTGATGCGTGGAAAAGGAACACAATTACAAAATCTAGATAGACTGAAATACAGATCAACTTTTTTTGTTTGTTTGTTGTGATTTCAATTACTATGTTAAAATTTGTGGACTGCATAGTAGGAGTACTGTGGAATCGTTAAAGATTCCTTCTGGCCTCAGGAAAAATACATTTAAGATAAGTTATATTTTGTTCTGAAATAGTTATTCCCTTAATAATAAAAATATATTTATTATTCATAAATCAGCTATATTCTGTTGCCAAACTATTGCCACATAAGAAAGTGTTAAATATTTCTAGAATACTTGATTAACTACTGCAACTGTAAATTTGAATGGATACGGGTGACCCTTCCCACACGATTTATACAAATAGAAATATTTGGTCAGTCATTTACTTAACAACAAAAAACTGTTAAAATGTGTGTGAAACTACATATATGTATATATTATATATAGGATAATATATAAATAATAAATGTACATATATATGTATAAAAAGGGTAATTTGAGGCTTTATATGTAGTGCTTACCTGATTGTAATCCATTCCTACAATAATTTTATCTTTGTTGGATACTTTTATCAAATGCAATTTTCACTTCAGACAGAATGGATTCTTGGATATCTGTGACAAATAGTCATTTGAATGTAATGCTGAATTTTATAACTGATTAATTGCTTGCTAAGTGTACAATTCATTATGATCATTTACTACTATTTATGTGCTGTTATGTAAAGCTGACTAATAGACTGTCAGGAAGTTCATATAAAGTTGGGGCAAACTTGTCTTGGGACTTAGAAATTGGTTAAGAATGTCCAAAGTGTGTGGAATCAACAATACTCAGAGTGTGTACGTAAATACAGCTGGGAAGAGACCCCCTGCTTGCAAATGAGTAACACTTGACTCAGATGCAAATGGAGCTGCTTAAAGAAACACAGCTTATTATTGTAAGTCAGGGTTGCTTGTTTGATAGCTGACAGGCTGCATCTAGTCCTCAAAATTAATCTGTCTGGCCTGCCAGCTTTTCCTTGGGAGAGAAGAGGATTGGCTGGTGGGGCAGCAGGTGCTGGCTGAAAACTTGCATTTGTTTGTGGTCAGATCCTTAGAGGTTTTATTTGAGTTTGCTGTTGCTGTGTTTACATATGAAGTGGTTGAGAGAGGTGCATCTTGCCTTTCTTTGTGAAGCCTGGCATTTGAATCTGGGAGTTTCTGCTTCCACAGGCCACAAATTCCCAAATTGAAATCTGTTTTTATGATGCTGTTAGGTTGAATAACATTTGCTACATCTGTAGCAGGAATAAAGTCCTGTTGGCTAATATGGTTATTGACAGTGCTTGCATTTCCTATCTCTTTGTATTCAGATTCTAGACCCAGCCCAAGCTGTTAACCACATTACCTGCTTTAGAAATGCGTGAACATAGCCTTTTGCAATAAAAAGATACCCTACGTGGAATTAGAGAGTTAATGAGAAGATTGTGATTCAGCTTTTTGGACTTGTTTCTAGTTTTTATTTCTCCATATCACACAGCTGAGGATGTAAAGCTGGTAACTTCCATTGGTTTTCAATAAGCATTCTATTCTACTACTTATTAATAGAATTATTTTGCTATAAAAACTTAAGAAAATAGTTCCATCAGCAGGAGCGCCCTAAATCAATTTCATTATTGAGGAATCGGTTTTGTGCTACCAAATTTCTTTGCTCTGTACCACTTGCCTTTTTTGCTGTGATTAACCTCTTCTTGTTTTTCATTATGGAGGATCTTGCTTTCATCTGTGTAGCCTCTGAAAGAAGTAACTGTAGTTGTCATCCATCATTGTCACAGTAATCTGTAAGCCATCTGTGTTTGTGTACTTTATTTCCATGAATTCTGAATAGTTGAATGCATAAGGGAAATTGAGAAGATTCCTTGCCCTTGTGTTTTTGATGTTACTTTAAACTTTCTTATCCTGAGTGATACCTAATGTCTGTTCATCAACATTTATTTGGGTTACCCTTAAAGATAATCCTTGAAATTACTCTAGAGGATTTTAAGAATGACTTATTAACACTTTTTTTAAATAAAACAAGGTAAATGTCTTAGCATACTAGGTGTTGCAGGTGTTATAAAATATGTAGAAATATGCTTTCTGCTGCAGTTACAACTGTCAGATCTGTAATGTAAGTGAAATCTTCAGCTCTGTAGTCCTTTATCTTGTCCCCAGTATGTTCAAAATGAGGGGTTTAGGAAGGAGCAACAAGAATTTTCATTATTTTGTTAGTTTAGTGTCCTTCTGTTGCTTCTAGGTGCTGATCAAGACTGATTTAAAACACAAAACGTGCATTTTGGCCACCTTTACACATGCAGCAGGTGTTTTTTATTACATTACTCAGTGTAGTCCAAGTTAGGTGGTTAGTTGTTTTGGAATCTAGAGAGGAAGGAGATATTTATGTATACCTTGTGCATTTATTTGCATTTGTCAGCAGACTTTGTTTTGCTTCTTGTTTACGTAGTCTTATTTCTCTACATTTCTCCTGTAGTCTCAACCAAGCCAAGTTTTTCATCTCTCTGTAACTGAGTTGCTTATAAACGTATTTCCGTTATGCGGAAATGCACTTACTGATCCTTTTCCAATTTTGTTATTTACAGTATTAACCCACAAGGAAGACTTCAAAATGATCCTCCTTAAAAAAAAAAAGTTACAAGTGGAAAGTTTTTATAAATGCCTATAATCAATAGACAGTAAGGTTGTAAACCATTCACTCAGGATTTGCCTGAGGTCTGATTTCTTCTGTAAGAAGCTGTTGCTATTGTTTTTATACCTCACACCTCTGTCATTTCAGCCACTTTCTCTACCATCTTCTACTTTCTCCTTTTATTGCTTTCACTTTTCTCAGCTTCTTGAAACTGAAAATGATTTGAGTTCATTAAATTTGAAATGCAGCATTTCTTATAAACCTTTATCTAAAACTTATGGATTTATCCAGTCCCTTGTTGTCTTAATCAGGTGACAAAGCAGCACACACTGGGCTTTCTCCATTTGCCCTGTAAGGGCTTATTTCCTTGCCAAAAGCTGTTGTGAGTTTAAAGACTTAAAATGACCTTTAAGGGGTGTATTCATTGCTACCTCAAACACCTGCA
Organism: Gymnogyps californianus; assembly: GCF_018139145.2. Classification (NCBI taxonomy): domain Eukaryota; kingdom Metazoa; phylum Chordata; class Aves; order Accipitriformes; family Cathartidae; genus Gymnogyps; species Gymnogyps californianus. The sequence continues at coordinate 51,976,154 of NC_059472.1, read as the reverse complement.
GCTGTGGCACCATTCCTGCTGGTATAGCTGTAAGATCAGTATTAATTTCTCTCCTGGTATTTGCTGCTGGTGCTAGATGCTATTTCAGTGCACCTGGATCAAACATTCTTCTTTTGCTTAGCGGCACACCTAGTTTTCTTACCAAGTCTGTAGACTCCCCTCCCTGGTTTTGGTGGATGACGTTCCACATTGATTGGAATAACTCAATAGTTACTCCAGTAGGCAGCTGCTCCTTCAGCATTGTTTTCCTCTTCAAGGTCAGGGATGATGGCACTTTTACAGCATCTGCCAACACTGCTGACATTGCTGTAATGTACCTTTTTTCATTCTCTGAAGTTTTTATGATGATGAAATTGCTGCTGTTTTTTCAATGGTATAATTGGATGGTAAGTCAAAGTAAACTTACATTTCCTGTATTTCCCATTTGGCTGAGCAGATCATGATCTTTATGTAATCCAGTCACATAGAGCTGGAATGCAGAGAGTTTTTCAGCAAGTCAGAAGGTAGATGCTAGAAGACCAAAGTTCTCCATTGTAGGCGAAAACAATTATTACCCACTGCTCGTGTGCATTAGCTGTTACTACTGATCTGAAAGTCCTGCTGTGCAATGTTTTGTGCTCATGCTGTTCCTTGAGTTTTAATTATAATGATTTCCTGCTTAACTGGAGCTTCCATCTCTTCTCTAACTATACACAAATTCCACAAAACCTATAGCTTGTTTTTTTGTTTCTTGGAAGAATCCTATTCAGTGTTCATTGAATGATTTCTCCATCAAGTTAGTGTATAAAAGCTTATGTTTTGTTTTCATCTTTGCATGTTTGTCTCCACCATGTATTTACACCCAGCCTCATGCCTGTTACTTCTTTTTCTGTGCACGGTGTCACTGTGAGTCTAAAACTTGCGTTTTAACATCCCTTGTGTTTTGGTATGGTCCCTTTTGCACTTGTATGTCTCATCTCCAAACGGTCCACTATTTCAGTCCATTTACAAGACTCGGGGAGACCCATAAAACTTGTAAAAATCCTGGTGGGTTTCTCCGAAGTGCAGTACAGCAGAGCTGGCAGCAGCCATGCGCTGGCAGCCTGGTGTGACCGGGCTTCGGGTGTGTTTGTGCTCCGTCCTCACTAGGGGGGCCTCTTGCCACACAGTCCCCAAGGGAGGATGACCAGGAGCTTAACACCACCCCTGATTTTTTACTTAAACTGCTTGGGCAGAAGAAAGCTTGTTTTCCTTTTCTGATAAATATAGTAGCTGAGTGCTAGAAGTAGAATTACAGTTGCTTACCCAGCGTTCGTGGTACTGAAGTACAACAAAGTACAACTGTCTTAAGTACAGTTGTTAAGTACAACTTAACAACTAAGTTCCTGTCTTAAAACTCCAGGATCTTTTTTGGGTTTGGTTATGCTTTTTAAGACATTTGCAGGCCTTCGTCATGTTGATGTTACTTTCCTTAGTAGTGCTGTCTGCAAAGTTGCTGAAGGAACTCTTTGCTGTATATATGAGTTAGTTTCATACTGCCTTAATCTCTGTCAGTGCCTCATCTTTCTGTGCGTTTTGAGTCCTCAATTTTTTGGTGAAGGCTCATGTAAAAAAAAAAGTTACCTTGCTTTTCTGTGATACTTAGACTCTTGTTTTACTCCTTAGTGATCTAACATTGACTTCAACATGTAAATGAAAGGAAGACAGATATGAAGCTGAGGTTCAACATCAAAGAACTATTTAGTTTTACAACCAAGTGTATCATTATACTCCAGAAATAAACTATGCGTAGGGCATGGTACAGGCAGGGTAAAAAAGAGAGCAGATTTGTAGATTTCTGGTGGGGTTTTTTTTCCCCTGTAAAATTTAAGGTATCTTAACCTGCTTCCTAATAATTTCTGCTGCGAGATCGTAATTCGCCTTTTACTGAATATTTTATTTCTTTGCTAGCTTTTAGCCAAGAGTTTGCTCTGTATGTTAACACTTGCTGTAACACAAGAGATCTTTCATCCAGATTTTGCCTGGCTGGGAGGAGAGCCGTTTAGGACCCTCCCGCGCTCTATTCTTAACGCCCTGAAGAATGTGAAAACAGCTCTTGCACGTATACCCCTTCTTGACTCCTGTGCAGACAGCTGGTTGTGGCATGGCACCAAGAGTTTGTATTCAGTGGGTGAGACCAAGTGCTGCCGGGCACATTAAATCTCTCTTGGTCTGGGGGAATGAATGAGCTTGCCATCTGGGGTGGTCAGCGCAGCCCCTTTGTCTTCGACTGAGCTAAACCCAGCACCTGCCCGCCGGGTGGCAGCATTTTGTCGCAGGCCTGCTGCTGCTGGGCTGAGCAAACTCTCTGATTTCTGATAGGATTTGAAGAGCGGCTAAATCTCATTATTTTCATCTGGCTGTTTTCATCACTTTTTCAAAAAGTGGCGGGACATTCTTCATAGATCAGGATATATGCTGAATTTTGTATTGTTTCTGGCTGCTTAGCAGTTACAGGTCACTGAGGGTAGTATTGTGTTCATCAGTGCCTTGAAGATTTGGAAGACTTGAGAGTTTTCATTGTAATCCTTTTGCAGGAGCACAGTCTGTCAATAAATCTTGGGTGTGGGAAAAATAATTGTTGAAGTATTTGTTTAGTTCTGGTTGATTATATCATAACCACCACCTGTCCTCTGTTTCGTCCCCTATCCCATAGAATATTCTGACACGTTTTGCAAACAGTTTCCTATCTCCTTCCCAACTCATCATGCACACAAAATGCCCTTTGTTTAGTGAGAATTGTTCCATAAGGAGCAATGGCAGATGGTAGCCATTTGGCTTTAAGGGTTACACAGGGAAAAAACTAGAGGAAAGGAGAATTATAGGAACTCTGCTGGCTTTATGAATAGGAGTTGGTTGTCACACTTGAAACTTCTGTTTCTCAGATAATATGAAACAGAGTCTTTCTGGAGCTTTAGAACTTTTCTCTTTAAAAAGATCATGTTTAGCTCAGCATAGTGTTGTTTTAAAAAAAAGTAATATCCTTGTGTTCTGTATATTCTTAATTGGAAATTCTTCATTTTGTAGAATTTAGGTGCCAGGTTTTCTTTTCTAAGTTAAACATGTATCTGTCAAAAAGGGTTGGGAAGAGGGGGCAGCAGTGGCAGGCATTAAGTGATCAGTACAGGAAAGGCTGTGGCCTCAAGCACTGTCTGCAGATTTTTTTTTTCTGTTTCCTTGCTTGTGTTCACAGACTTTTTTTTAAAAGGAAAGTTAACTTTATAGAACAATGCAAAGGAGCTTTGTGTTATTTTAATACCTTTCTTCGAGTTAAAAATGTCTCATCCTTTATAGCCTTTTATATTGGTAAAGGTTATTAAAATCTTGAGAATGTCAAGGCTGATAGATTGGAAAGTATTTGAGATTATATGCATCAGTAACAAATTCATGGGGCATGTTTTTTGTACACATAATTTTCAGCATTTCTTAATTGAGTGTGTTTCATTTCTAGTTTCACTGACTTATGTTAACCTGGAGACTGTCAGTGAGGACTAAAGTTTTCTCAATCTCTCTCCGTAGTCTGACCTGAAATGTGTCCAAGATGCAAAAGGAGGCTCTTTCTACAGGGACCATTGTCCTGTGTTAGGTGAGTTGAAGATAAAGTAAGTTTATCTTGATATGTGTTAATTATACTTAGTCTGGATTTCTCTTTGCTTTTTAAATGTCATCTGAAATGACTGTCCTTACTAGTGAAATGTAAATGGTAGCATTTCTATGCATTAATGGTAAATTGTAACACTTTTCTAAATGTATTTGGTATCAGTGTGCCAAGTGGATGGCAAGGGAGCTGTTAAGTGTTGACCAAGTAATAATTTGAGTCACGTCTTGTGCACTATATTTCTAAAGAGCCAAACATAGCTGTGCATTCTTATAAGACTGTCTTAAATATTCAGAATGTTCAGTGAAGTAGCATGTACATGGCCATAAACAGGAGTCATTCAAACATATAACTTAACCTTTTATGTTATGCTAATACTCGTACATGTTGTGAAATCTTGGTTGAGGTTTTCCATATTAGCTATTGCACTGACTTATTCCTCTAGTGTCTTAGCGGGGCTGTAGACATGTGCAGAGTACAAAAAATAATTGCCAGGTGTTTTGGTTTTTGAAATATGGGCAAGTTGGGATAAAGTTTATAGATTATTGGGCACAAATTTCTTAATTAGTAATGTGTATTTTCTTGGCAAAACACCTGGTCATAAAACTGGACACTACAGAAAATTTTGCTTTTCTTCTCGAGTTTCTTCTCATACTTCAATGCATAAAAAAACTTAACCGATAATACCAGCCTTTCTGAAGTGATAAGAATTCTCTGTTTACTAGTCTTAATCTAATTCCTTGCACAAGTACTTGAAGTATGACCTGCAAGCACTATTCTTCTCTTGACAGCATTGGTGAAAAGGTGAAAACAGTAAAGGTCTGTTTTGTTTAGAAAAAAACCAGTTGTCCAAGAAGTCACTTAGCTATTTACTATCCAGTAGGTGAATTGTTTGAAAGTAAAAAGCCAAGGCACTCTGATCTTTGTATCTTGCTTCTCTAATTAAAAACAATTTTGTCATTTTAGTCTGACATGAATAAAAATAGAAAAGTAGGAATAGAGTCTTACTGGTTCTTTATTACAGAGGTGAACTTAGGTTCTTATGCATGCCCTTTATTCATTTTGGTTCTTGCTTTAAAATACAGGTCTGTTTCCTGCATGTAGCTTGCTTTTAGGTAGGCTACCATATTTGATATGCATGAATATTAATCACTAAGGATAGTTGGAGACTATTCTTTGTTAAATTCTTCCCCTTCCACTATATTAAGTTGCTCTTAATGGATGTCGATGAACTCAGTTCATCATTCTTGCCACATTATGCTCCATCTTCTCAGTCTTACTCTTTGTTAGAACATCTGTCCCTTTTATTTGTCTTCTGAACGTAGTTCACAGATATGTTCATGCTGTGAATTTAAATGTATGCTTGCATTAAAAACTAGAAAGTTATTTTTGAAGCGTTGCGATATTTGAAGTTGAGTGCAAATAATACTCCAGCAGGGGCTTGCTTAATAGAGTAGTATGTAGTTGGGGCAAAATACTGGGACTGATTTTGTTCAATACTACATCAGTGACTTTGATGGTGAGACACAATACAATCCCAGACATTTTGCAGGTGACAGCAAGTTGGCAGAGGGGTGTGGTTGAAAATAGAGTTTTATTCAGAAGTGCCTTGAGGAAGTGAAGAATTTGGTGAATGGAGACCTCATGGAGTTCAGTCAGAAGTGCAGTTTTGCACTCTGGTTGAAATAAGCCTATGTACCAGGAATTCCCAGACTGCGAATTGTGAATGTCTGAGTGAGGAGCCTTACTGAGGAAGACCTGTGTGTTGCACTGAATACCAAATTGAATGAGACAGCAGTGTGCTCTCATTGCAAATAAGGCAAATTTCATAGTGGGCTATATTAGGAGGATGATGGGCAACAGAATAGGAAAAGTTATTATCCCCCGCTTCTCAGTGGTGATGAAGCTGTGTCTAGAATTCTATGTCCTGTTTGTGTCACTGTCCGTCCATCTCCTCTTCCCTCCCCTCCCAGTTTTGAGAAAATGTAGAGGGTCTGATGGTGGACTGCTGAAGTGGTTAAGAGACTGAGAGGACGTGATTTGCAAGGAGGAAGAGCTGGACTTTTTTAGTCTGGTAAGAAGGAGGTTAAGAGGTAATCAACTAGCCACCTACAACCACTTGAAGGGTGATTGAAAATGATGGCACCAAAATTTCAGTAGTGGCAAATGGCATAAAAACAAATAGTAGCGGCCTTAAGGCCACCTTAAGTGACTTGAGAGGTTCAGATCAGATATTGAAGAAATTTTCTGTTACACCTACAGCTCTATATTGCAGCACTGGAAGAACTTACGTGGAGAGGTTGTGGAACCTCAGTCCTTGAGGGCTTTCAGGACTCAGTTAAGCAAAGCCACAGCTGACCTCAGCTGGTTGTTAGTTCAGGTGTGTGGGGGGGATATCAGACCAGATGACCTCTAGAGATCCTTTCCTCCAACTAATGCTTCTGTAATTCTTTGCTGTTTTATATCTGCCTTTCTTAGACTTCCCTGTCTCATCAGGGCTGTCTCTGGGATGATTGCTGTCTAAGTTTTCTATCTAGTGAGTTCCCTATCAGTAGCTTTTCTGAAGAATAAATCTTTGACTTTGTCCTCTGCAGAAGCAGCTGTTTTCTATGTCATGTGTGTTTTGCTGTGAAGGTGAAGGGCGCAGACTGAAAATACCATTCCATCTATAGGTCCTTTAAGCTAAGACCAGGACAGAAAGAAGTCACCGGGTGGTCATAGAAGTCAAAAGTCCATTGAACATGAGCATTTATTAATGGCATGTTTTCTTTCTCAGCAGTTTCTTCTTCAGTAGTATCAGATTCTCTTCTTTGTCATTCTGTTCTCTGGAGACTTTTAGTGCTGCAACTCGTGCTGCCAACATCTGGTGTGGATTTCAGGCTCTGGAATCAGTCTCCCTCCAAATAATGTTTTTGTCTCTATGTGTCAGGCTATTTGTTTGTACTTCCTTATTGTTACAGTGGAAGGACCCTTTCTCCATTATTACCTCTTGCTTGGAAGAGGAAAAACAAACACATCCCCCCGGCCCTGAGACAGCAGTATTACTAAAGGAACTCTGCTCACCCTGTCCTTTGCCACTGGTGTTGCCATTGAACTCAATCTACATGACTTCTGCAGTTGTCGTACTCTTCACTGTTCTGTGGATGGCACCAGATACCATCCTCTGGTTCTGGCAGTGAGGAGGTCCACAAGTGTGTTCTCTCATCAGTTAACACAGCTTGACGTGTGTGAATGTATGCCATTTCCCTCCAGCTAATGATTTTTTGCTATGACACGTCTTTTGAAAGCAGGCACTGTCCAGGGAGAACGTTTTAATTTTAAACTTGCAGCGGTTTTTTTGTTTGTAGTCATCTCCCCGCTTACAAGGTTAAAGATTTTCATCTTTGGTCGTTTTGGAGGTATTCTTTTGCCAGTGCTTTCTCCACGTTCAAGGACTGACTCAATTCAAAACCACTTTCTATGGGCCTTCTGCTTATCTTTCAGCCTCTGATTGGATAGATGGTGCTTTGTGTATGACTTCCAAAATTATCAGAGCTTTTATGTATGTAGATGTCTACCACCATATGATAGCTGTTACCATCCCAGTTAGAGCTCATAGTGGAGCCTGTAACAAGGATTTAGCATTTGCCAATGTCATTGCTATTTGCCTTGAAAAATCAACAAGAAACACAAAATTCCATAGCCAGAGGTTCAGAGTTCTTTTTTACCTCTTCACTCCCTTTTACCTATTGACCACTACAGTTGCAGAGACATTGAGTCTCAGAAATTAACTTCTGTTCTTTAAATTGCGTGAAAAATTAGTGTGGTCCTGTAAACATTTTCTTCTTATTTAATTTCAGGTGAGCAAAATGGTAACAGAAACCCTGGTGGGCTGCAAATAGGTGACCTTGTAAACATTGACCTTGATTTGGAAATTGTACAGTCTTTGCAGCATGGTCACGGAGGATGGACCGATGGCATGTTTGAAACTTTAACAACAACTGGAACAGTTTGTGGCATTGATGAGGATCATGACATTGTAGTACAATATCCAAGTGGCAACAGGTTTGTTATATAGCCTTCGTCACTGATTCTCACAAACTTCCTTTGCCTTCAGCACTTGTGATCACTTGGTGCCAGAAACTTTCTGTTCTCCTTTTTGTGTCTATTAAGATTTCCTTGAGAATTTTTATATTCCTTCTACAATGTGTAATGAGGACTTACCTTTAAAGATGCTTTAGTGGGAAAAGGAAGTTTGTTGCCTCTCTCACTTGGTGAAAATTTTAGTCCAAAATAAGGAATGACATTCTGGACATCTTATTTCCAAAATGTAGTGTTTTAAGCAGTAATTTCTTTTTTGATTACCAAGTATCCCATGGTTTCAAGAGGAGTGGTAATAGCAATGCACTGCGGGTTTTCAGGAAAATGGGTTAAGAGGACAGGTGAAAGACTTTTTATGTTGGGGATCTTGTCTAATATAGAGTGACCTTGGCATGATCTATATCTAGCGTTTTATTATTCAAAGGAATGTTAGTTTATGTAAATATGGACTGAGAATGGGAAGTGTTTGGGAAGCTGTTGCCAAAACCGCTCTCTGCAAGCAGTTTAGGTTTGAAGTTCGATGAGCTGCATCCATGCTAACAGGATTCAAACCCAGCTCTACAGCTGGATCTGAGCTGGTATGTCCACGTGGTTTTGTGTTGTCTTGCTCTCAAGTATTGGGCTTATCTTTAAAAAGAAGCTGATGAATGGAATATCATTTCAGTTGTATCTGGAGGCTGACCTGTTCAGTTTGTCCAGAAAGGATTAACAGTGCATTATTCATTCAGGCTTTCCCTCAAGATATGGTTTGTTAATATTTTAAAGTAATGCAAAACAAAGCTGTTTTCCTAGCTAACAAGCTGAAGGGATGCAAGTGGCTTTTCTTCTAACAGTCATGGCTGCAGAGCCAGTGAGAGGAGCTGCTCTGTCTTGTGGTTTCCTCCCTGACTTTGCCCTTTATAGAGATTATCTGATGCTTCTCAGCTAAATCAGATAGCTGAATGAAAGTCAACCCCAGACCAAATGGCACATAAAGGAGAGATCACCTTATATATTAGACTATAACTCAGCATAAAAGCAGCTAAATGCCTCTAAACCAGTAAAATTTATAGTACAGATTAGGATAGTTTGGTTAAAAATTGAGGTGGATCTAGGACATCCATTTAATTGAAGAGTGTTTTTATACCTGAATGTTGCAGCTTTTGACCTAGGGGGCAGGGGGCAAGATTCCATGTTCTTCCCATGTTGTTTCCTAACAGTCCAATCCTTTGTGAGACAGCTTAGATCTTCCCCTTTTCAACCAGTCTCGTCTCCTTCTCTCCCTGGAAAAATAAACAAACTGTATAGCTACTTTCAGGACTATTATATTGCTGTCAGCTTGCTTCCCCTTAGGGAGGATATTTCTTCATTGCTTTTACAAATGTACATCTCTGAAGATTACCCTGGAAATATTCAACTAATGAGCCACAGACAAGTTTATGGACAAAAAATGGTTAACAACAAATACGCCATAGTATCCAATTGTAGAAAGTTTGTAGGCATACAAGCAGAATCTTGTCCAACAGATAATTTTTATATATATATATTTCACTTTGCATGTTTAAAATCTACTTTAAATGATTGTCTAGGTGGACGTTTAATCCAGCTGTTCTCACCAAAGCCAACGTTGTCCGAAGTGGAGATGCTGCTCAAGGTGCAGAAGGAGGTACCTCTCAATTTCAAGTGGGTGACCTTGTTCAAGTATGTTATGACTTAGAGCGAATCAAGCTTCTTCAGAGAGGTCATGGAGAGTGGGCTGAAGCAATGCTTCCGGTAAGTAGTTGTGTGTTTGGATTCATAGAATGGTAAAACTTGTATAATATTTCTAGTTATGATTGGTAATGATATCTGGAGGTTGTGGGAGTCAAAGTGATTTTCTTCTAAGTTAGAGAAAGTGTATTTCAACAAACATGGTGTAATACTTGCTCAGATGTAGTAATCTGCTTAGCCTGATGAAACTTAGCTAAAGGTGTTAGTGACTGTACTGTTAAAGAGTGGACTTCATAAAATTTGTGACTTATTATAAAACATTAAGATTTCTGAATATTTTATTTTTAGTATTATTTGCACTTGACGTCTTCTTTAATGCAGACTTTAGGTAAAGTAGGCCGGGTCCAGCAGATCTATTCAGACAGCGACTTAAAGGTAGAGGTTTGTGGGACATCTTGGACATATAATCCAGCAGCTGTCTCGAAGGTGGCATCAGCAGGATCTGCTATAAGTAATGCATCTGGTGGTAAGTTTGAAGAATAACCAGTAATGTATGTATGGCAAGTATTTGTGTTAAATAAAAAATTGTTAATAAGTACTAGTACATAGTTTGTATGCAAGGTTGATAATACTCAGACTTGGGGTTTGGCTAATTGATGTTACACCTTTGAGAAAGATAGAAGAAAAAGCTTGCAGTCAGTATGGAGATGGTGGTGGTTGTTATCTTGATAAGGTGCAAAAACTCCAAATCAAATTTGGGATTCTGTTTGGCCACAGTGCAGGTATGTCTTTGAAGGTCTGCTCTAAGGACTTTAAAATGTAAATGGTTGGAAGGGACATTAGATTGGAATAAGGACTAAGGCATGAAGAGAGTGTCACTGGCTGTAGCAAGCAGACTCCTTGTTTAATAGGTGATGTGGGATAGCAAGTGTAAGCGAGGGATCTGTTGCAAGTGGTTACTCAGGATAATATTCTTTCCTTAAAATTTCTGTCTTAAAGTTTAGTCAGACATCCTTTGACTAATTACAGTGGGATTTTTTTTTTGTCTATGTAATCACATTTCAGTTCTGTTGAACCTGCTCTCATTCATCTAATAATGAGGCAGAAAGACTATCCAACGTGTTTTATGTTCTGCTGGCTGTTTCACAGATCAATTGAACTAGAATGTTTTTCCTTTTTTTGGTCATAGCTAGTTGTTTTTTTCCTCTTCACATATTTGCTTTAATGCCAAGAAACCTTTCTACGTAGTTTTCTAGACTTTTTCCTAGGGAGGCATAGATACAGTGAGTTTTCTGCAATAAAGACAAAGTCACAGTGGCCATAAAACTAGCTAGAAGAGAGTATGACGCAGTGTTTCAAATCACAGAGCACGGGATATACCCTAAGTTAAGCTAGAAGACTAAAAAGCCTGTTATATCAATATGTAAATTCATGTTTTTACCTTGTCCCTACCCTTCTATATTCTGTGGTAGACAAGCTATTTGTGGTTCAATCAACTTTGAAATGTCTGATGTGACAGTCTCAACTGTCTAAAGGGTATTGCAGTGCAGCGCTTACTCAGAACTGAATAATAACTTACAGTTTTATAGTGGTTTATGTATTACTATGTATATGCCTTTAGAAACATGACAAACTTAGCTGTTATTTTTCTGTTCTTGTGTGATTAGAATTGTAATCTTAATTGTCTTTTGTTTAATAATTATAGAGAGATTGTCCCAGCTATTGAAGAAATTATTTGAAACCCAGGAATCCGGAGATCTCAATGAAGAATTGGTTAAAGCTGCTGCCAATGGAGATGTTGCTAAAGTGGAAGACTTGCTAAAGAGACCAGATGTAGATGTGAGTGTTCTGTTTTGGGAGAACCTGTTCTGGGGACCTGTAGTACTAAAGGAAGTAAAGCTGTCCTAGATACGCCTTGCCAGTCCAGTCAGTAGTGTGTCTGCATAGAAGTAGTACAGCTGGTTCCGGTGTCTCTTCTCCCATTTGTTGTCCTATGAAATGTGTTGGGGGTGTGTGAAAATAGTGCTTTACACCCTTTTTCGCCAGACAGATTTTGTGTTCTATTGTCTGCCATGAATTAAAATACCTTCCAGCCTCTGTCTGCCAGAGTTGGGGCAGAGAACCAAACACCTGCAATTAGTGAAGGGTCTTCAACTTCTTTTGTTTCGAGGGGGATAGAAGGAAGGAGGGTAGATTTGGGGGATTTTTTTGCTGTTGTCGTGGGTTTTGTTTTGGTTTTTTAACTCACAAGGTAGGTCATCTAATCTGTTCTCTGTCAGGTTCCTTTTACCAACTTGTCTAATCACCTAGTACTGAAAAGTCTAAAAGAAAATGCTTAGGAATTATAGGATTTGATTCAGGGAACATGTTTTAAAATCACAATCAGATGTTTTTGTCACTACAGCAGTAGTAATTCTTACAGATAAGAGACTAAACTCCTTCAGTTCTGAGGGTTGATTTGTAGCTCAAGATTATATAAAACATGGTATTTTGTTCAGACTGACTCCTGTTGTTGCCATAAATTAGAAAATAAAGTTAAATATACCGTAGAGCAGAGGACTGGTATCATTCTGAGACCTGTTCTCAAAATCTTGCCTTTACAGTAGCGCAAAGATGAAAGTTTTTAATCCAACTATCGTTAAAGTCTTAACATTTGAAATAAATCCATTTCTTGCTTCTTTCCTTCAATCTAGCTAATGCTATAGAAATGAAATAGAAAAGACCTAGGAGATTGTCTATATGTATGAGAAAGGCAGCTGTCTAAGAATTGTTCATTTGGTACTTTCATATGTGTGCTGTTGCTTTAAGTTTTCTAATACACTTGCATGTATACTGCTAAAGTGTCTCCTAGGTGTGTGTGTGTGTATCTTGCAACTTATTCTCAAAGTACTGATATGCTTCCAGGTGAATGGACAATGTGCTGGACACACAGCTATGCAAGCCGCTAGTCAGAATGGCCATGTCGACATTTTGAAGTTGCTTCTGAAACAGAATGTGGATGTAGAAGCAGAGGTAACCTAAATATTTCAAAATACACTTTGTGTCTCCTTGAGTTTTAAACTTTGCTACATACAGAAATAACAATTCTGTTGTAGTTGCCTTCTTTTTAAATGTCAGAGCAAGTGAAAAACTGCTTTTCTTACTGTGATTATGTTCCCAAATTATCCTCCTACTAACAATATTACAAAGGGTCAATATCTAATTCTTTAGCACCTCCATTTAAGTGAAATATAATGCTAATATAATAGAGCTATGTAAGCTAGTATATGATTGTAGTGGATGAAGCCTCTTCTTTATTTCCTTTATTTCATTTCAACAGTAGAATGCAATAGGCTAGCACACTGCCTGTGGCATTCAGAGAAAAAGATGTTGTCAGATGCTGCATCTCCAGCTTCAGATACTTGCCATGCTTCTTATATACAATGTTCGGTTAGGAGACAGTTTTCCATTCTTAACTAAAGCAAGTTTGAGCAGAAGGTAATAACAGTATTTGGGTAGGAACTGCCAACTCAGCTTCCAGTTTCTCTGTTTTGTTTTGTTTTTTTTTAACTTCGCCCAAAATGGAAGGATTTCTTTTGTTTAGGTTTTTTAGAATTATTATTTGTGAGAAAATTATCTATCAGCATACTGTGATATTTGCATTTTGAATTGATTTTTGCCTCGTTTACTTACACAGAATGCACTGATATTGCAGCCTTTGCTCATTTTGTGAAGCACAAGAGGGATCTGTCAAATTTCTCTTAATAAGAATATACGTTAAAGCCTAACAGAATGCTTAGAAGTTAATAGTGTGCCCAGTCATTGTTTGCATAACGGAAAAATAACTTTACATGCTTGGGCATTTAGCATTATATTGTATTTGATACACAAAAGTTAGAATATGTTAAAACATTAATGAAAAAATGATGTAATTCTTGGAACTAAAATTATTTTTATATTCACAGATACACTGTTACTTTGAAAGTTTTCTGCTAAATTGTAAAGATGGCTTAGATTTGATGCAGTACATACTTGCTGTGGTCTGATTTCTGTGAAGTAGCTTCATTTTAGAAGTAGTGCTTTCACTGCAGTACATAGCATATACTGCTACAAACTAGACTAAGCTGCTTTTCATCTGTGCTATGGGATCAAAGCCGCTGTATTAATCCAAGTGGTGGACTGGTACTTTCTTCTCTGGTATGAGGAAGGGTTAGAAGCATTAGAGAGGGAAGTAGAAGCACTGCTTAAACAGCTTCAAGATAATACACCTGGTAATCTGCTAGCAGTAGAATTTTTAAGAGTTCATGTTTGCTCAGGCTTCAGAAGTATTGTAACACTAGCATTAAAAAATTTTCAGGGATTTTATTTGAATTTTCAAGCCTTTTTCATGTAACTTTGAGTTGCTTAAGTGAAGATGGTATTCCTACTTAATTATATAATTGCATTTTGTAATATTAATCATATATATAATATGATTAGATTAATGACTGTATGTTTCAGGCTTTAAAAAATGTCAGCTGTCTGTGAATTAAGGATGTGAAGACTCAGCAGAGCCATCCCATTAAGCAGACAGCAAAAATTTAGTCCATTTACTTCACTGTTGTGGTCTGTGGTATGGAAGCAATGGATAAAAATCCTTACTTTGCTTGCTTTATAGCTAAGTTGGATATATTTACGCTTACATACTTAGCAGAGTATACACATTCATGATGACATTTTCTGGGGATGCCCTCATATTGTTGTCTCCTGTGTACTTATGTCTCTGACAGCTTAATGTAGAGTACAAGTAGCCTCTATTTAGTCAGAAAACAATGTTACTGACAGAGCTCAAAAAGCCTGATGTAGATATTACATAGTAAAAATACTTAACCTTCTAGCCTGCAGAAATTAATGGGTATCAGTTATTATATTGACAGTACTGACAATATTATATTGTTGGCATATATAGAAATATAGTGCTTTTGATATTTAGATTTATATCTAAATATAAGTCTTAGGACAGATGCTTAATTAGTTGCTAGCTTTTTCTAGGTATATTAATATGCTACTGTGTAGAAACTACATAGTGGGATTTAGCTCCTGAGATTATTTGTTTTGATGCAGAGCTAAAAAAGGCACGTGCTTTCTTGGACCTCTACTCATTAAAGTAGGAAGTCTATACATTAAGATTTTATAAAATCGGGGGGTTGTGTCTCAAAATTGGAATATGTTAAAACTGTAAAGTATTTAAATAAATTATATGGGGTTTCATCAGGAAGTATCTCAGTGTACTTTGCAGACTGCAAATATGAAAAGACAAATTACCACATACCTGTGAAGCAAAGTGCTCTGTAAATATAAATGTTGTAGCAGTTTAACACTACTGTCATGCTCTTGATAAGTTTCACTTCATAATGATCTTTGTAACTAGATGAGAAATACAGAGAAGTTCCCCTTTCTGATCCTTTCCCCTTCCAAATGGGCAAGCTTTGACTTCTTTTGACTGTTTGTTTTGTGTTAGATGAGCCTGAGAAGGAATCCTGCTATCTTAGAAGACAATTTCATAGCATGAGTTGATTTGGAAGGCATAAAAATATCTTGTTTTCAAAAGCTACTGAAGCTGCTGTTTACTGCACTGACAGTCTTGAAAATCGTATTCATATTTCCAAAAAGATATATATTTGATAATTAGCAGATAAGTCTCCTTGCATCATTTGTTAAAATGCTGGAAATAGTCTCATTGTTATCTTGTAATTGTGCAAATAAAATTTATTCTAAGAACTATTAATTTGCACTGATGTAAAATATATTAGAAATGTGTTACACGTAACAAAAATAACTTTCAAAAGACATTGCTGAAGGAGAAGCAAATTGATAAGAGAAACTAAGCTTACCCAAGAGAGACATCCAGTGCACCCTTGATCCGTCATGATTTTCTCCTCCTTACGATTTTCAGTATTTCTCTGTTGTCAAAATTAAATCCTACAAATACATAGTAATAGTCCACTGTGCACAAAAATTTAGTTAGAAACTAGCTTATGGAAGTTATTTCTTTGAACCCTGTTATATACCTTCCATTTTACTTCTAGCTTTTGTATGCTGTCATTAATGCTGAAATCAGTTGATTAATATTTAAAAATGTTTCATGTAGTACAGTCTACTCTTACAGATGTTAAAATAACCCAAAATGACAGATTTATGACTTTCATACCTTAATTCTCAGTTTGGATGAAACTGAAACAATCTGAATTTAATCAGAGCTTTAATGCTGTGAATCATCGTCATAGAATCAGAACTTCTGATTAACTTCAGCATGAATCCCAAATTTCCTTTGGAAAAGGTTTATTAAGTGAAAGCTAAGACACATATAATAAAACCTAATAAATATTAGCTTAATTGTATGAACAAGGCAATTCTCTTGTCTTGTACCATGATTTGGAATCTGTAACACTTCCTGGGTTACAGGAAGAGCGACCCTGGGTTACTGAATGTAATGGTGTTTTTGAGTTTTGGGGGTTGCGTTTTGTTTGTGGTTGTGTGTTATGGTTTGGGTTTTTTGGGGGTGGGTTTTTTTTTGTTTGGGGTTTTTTGGGGTTTGGGTTTTGTTTTGGTTTTGGGTTTTTTTTTTTTGACAGTGGTGGTTTTGTAGTAGAAACCTAAATGATCTATTCGAGTTTCTGATGAACACATCACACAAAGATTCAGGGCAATAGTTGTATATGGTATAGAATATCGTATGTCGTAAACATGTATGTTTGTATGTGAACAGACTCTTCATCTTCTATTGCTGTGGTCTGAGCAATTGTTTTAATTAGGTATTTGAATGGTATCATGGTTGTCTAATTTTTCTTTCTCTTTAAAGAAATCAAATATGCACAATCATTCAGTTTAATCTTTGTGTTTAAACACAAAGGAAGTGTGGAATATACTGGGTCAAATTACATATGGGTCAAAATGTTTCTGCTTTAGGACAAAGATGGAGACAGGGCCGTCCATCATGCAGCCTTCGGTGATGAGGGTGCTGTGATAGAGGTTTTGCACCGAGGCAGTGCAGATTTGAATGCTCGCAACAAACGCAGGCAGACTCCACTTCATATTGCTGTCAACAAAGGTCATCTGCAAGTTGTGAAGACTTTACTGGACTTTGGCTGCCATCCTAGTCTCCAGGTAAAGTAAATATTAATGTAGATTCACTTTTTAGCTATTGAATTTTATGATTTGCTGTGTGTAGGTGATAGAAGAATAATGGAAAATAGAATTGAAAGGAATTGACCTTGTCAAGTTATCTGTCCCAGCCTCTACCTCAGCATATGATCAGCTTTAATAAAAATGCTATTAAATCTATTTGTTTTCTTGACAGCTAGATAGGCACCTGATTTATTCTAGCCAGTTGATGTTAATTGATATTTTCACAGACTGTAGTTATCTGTAATTGTTAGCTTTCTCTCCAGATTTATTCCTCCTCTGTTGAATCCACAGCTGTTTGCTCCTTCTGCAAGGGACAGCTTTGCATCTTTTGGCTGATGATGCTGTGGAGTGTTTCATTAAAAGAAACCTTTTTTCAGGATTGACCTATCATTGATAGAACTATTTAGCCAGCTACTCTTTTAAAAATGTTCAGCCTTTTATCTAAAAAGCCCTCATGCATAGGGCCTCAAGTACCATAATTTCACAGGGAGTTTTATCTATAATGAATGTGGGGGAAGCTGTGACATATGAGTGCAACCTGCTGTTGAGAAGGTAGAGTAGAAACCTGTCAAATATCCAGGCATCCACATTCTGCATGAGCTGAATGCAGCTGTATGCAGTGCATTAGTAAAACAAATCAGAGTGGGTGAGTTTGAAGAGGTTTGGAACAGAAAGGAAAAGCTGTAATATCCTGGTCAAATCAAGATACACAGTAATTACACATCTACCTCCTTGTTTTGCCATGTCAATAATCAGTGATTTTTTTGAAGCTGTATATCCACATAAAAAAAGATGAGCAAACTTTCTTGAAATTAGTGAATATAGTGATTGTTTGTTTATCTGCTTCCACCTGGCTTTATAGGTACTGTCTTGACCTTGCTGAGGTTGAGCTGTTACTGGCGAACATCCGTCCAGACCCTATTTAGTATTTGTTGAACAGTAGCTATAATAAGGAGTCTGATGTGTTGAGCCCAATAAAGGGTGACTGTATCATATAACGATGTATGTCATCTAGAGGGACCTTGCCAGGCTTGAGAGGTGGGCCTGTGCGAAATTCATGAAGTTCAAAAAGGCCAAGTGCAAGGTCCTGCACATGGGTCGGGGCAATCCCAAGCACAGATACAGGCTGGGCGATGAGTGGATTGAGAGCAGCCCTGCGGAGAAGGACTTGGGGGTGTTGGTTGACAAGAAGCTCAACATGACCCGGAAATGTGCACTTGCAGCCCAGAAAGCCAATCGCATCCTGGGCTGCATCAAAAGAAGCGTGGCCAGCAGGTCGAGGGAGGTGATTCTGCCCCTCTATTCCGCTCTGGCGAGACCCCACCTGGAGTACTGCGTCCAGCTCTGGAGTCCCCAACGTAAGAAGGACAGGAACCTGTTGGAGCGAGTCTAGAAGAGGGCCACGAAGATGATCAGAGGGCTGGAACACCTATGAAGACAGGCTGAGAGAGTTGGGGTTGTTCAGCATGGAGAAGAGAAGGCTCTAGGGAGACTTTATTGCAGCCTTTCAGTACCTAAAGGGGGCCTACAAGAAAGCTGGAGAGGGACTTTTTACAAGGGCATGTAGTGATAGGACAAGGGGTAATGGCTTTAAACTGAAAGAGGGTGGGTTTAGATTAGATGTAAGGAAGAAGTTCTTCACTGTGAGGGTGGTGAGGCACTGGAACAGGTTGCCCAGAGAAGTTGTGGATGCCCCATCCCTGGAAGTGTTCAAGGCCAGGCTGGATGGGGCTTTGAGCAACCTCTTCTAGTGGAAGGTGTCCCTGCCCACAGCAGGGGAGTTGGAACTAGATGATCTTTAAGGTCCCTTCCAACCCACACTGTTCTATGATTCTATATATGGGTAGCCAAAATGGATGTGTCTCACTTTAAATTATAGAAGTCTGTTTGGATTGAAAAATTCAGTACAAAGATGCTGTGAAACTCCATCTGGAAAATATAATTGTCATTGAAAATAATGAACTTTCAGATCCTGCATGTGTGCTGAGGAACTCCGATGTGCAAATGTGAGTAGGCGATTGATTTGGTGGATGAGGGCACAGGGGAGTCAGACTGAGGCATGACTGGACTTTAACTGGCCATCACTGTACTACTCAAGCCAACTCACTGTGTAAACAGAAACATATGTTAGTCTGTAAACAGTAAATTCAGGAAATATGATCAATTAAACCAAATAAAAGCTACATAATTTAGTTTTCGCAAACTGGTTCAAGTGTTTCCATATTCTGGCACTTCTTGTTTGGCAGTTTTTGATTCTCACTGTAGAGATTGTACGATTTGTTTTCATGTTAGTGTATTGCTAAAATGTTCAGTTCCTGTATTAGTCAGTTTGCAGTTGAGTCAGTGTCAGTGACAGAAGACTTCCTGACTTACATGGTGGTGTGGTTTAACCCCAGCCAGCAACTAAGCACCACGCAGCTGCTCACCCCTTCCCCCTCCCAGTGGGATGGGGAGGAGGATCGGGGAAAAAAAGTAAAACTCATGGGAGGAGGATCGGGGAAAAAAAGTAAAACTCATGGGTTGAGATAAGAACAGTTTAATAACTAAAGTGAAATAAAATATAATACTAACTACTACTAAGAAAAATATAATAATAGTAATGAGAAGGAGTATAACAAAGAGAGAGAAAAATAAAACCCAAGAAAAGACAAGTGATGCACAATGCAATTGCTCACTACCCGCTGACCAATGCCCAAGCAGCGATCCGCCTCTCCCGGCCAACTCCCCCTGGTTTATATAATAAGCATGATGTTCCATGGTATGGAATATCCCTTTGGCTAGTTTGGGTCAACTGTCCTGGCTCTGCGCCCTCCGAGCTTCTTGCACACCTGCTTGCTGGCAGAGCACGGGAAACTGAAAAATCCTTAACTTTGGATAAGCGCTACTTAGCAACAACTACAACATCAGAGTGTTATCAACATTATTCTCACACTAAATCCAAAACACAGCACTGTACCAGCTACTAAGAAAACTAACTCTATCCCAGCCAAAACCAGGACATATGGTGTTAGAATTTTACTGGAAGCATAAATCTAGAGAGTTTGCCTATATAGCAGCAAATAAGCTTAAATGGATGTGTTTTTTCACTGTTAGTCTAGGGCATTCCTTTTCAGTCCAATCATTTGGGTCCTTGAATAAGTAATGTACAAAATACTTCTAGGAATAAAAAGTATCTTTCCCTTATTTGGGATATTTGAAAAATAAAATGTCAAGCTGAAAATATAGATTTCTTGCCTATTCAATTATGCACTGAAATATTTTCATGTACCTTGTGTAATGTAATCTGGTGTTAGCCATGACAAGTTTAAAAGCTTAATATTGCTTATGACATTGGCCTTTGCTTCATGGAAAATGATCTGTTTCAGTTAAAACAACAGATGGGCCCAAGTTTATTACTTGGACTGCATTTTATTTTGACTTGCTTATGCTTTGATTTCACACTGTCTTTTTGGTATTGTCTTTTACATGGTTAATTGCTGGCTCAATCTTAGCCTTCATCAGTCAAAATTCCCTGTCTTCCCTCCGCCTGGCTAGTCTCCTCTATGTTGCATTAATTTTGTTGCTGTCCTTCTATTACTCGTAAATTGTAACTTAGGCATCAACTCCATCTGGATATGTGGCATATAGAGAAGTTAATTGTCTACACCAGTGTCTTCAGTGCTATCAGATGCAAGGCACGCTTGAGTTCTAGTAGTAGTGTAATCATAGAAGACTAGAGCCCAGGGTGGGATAACTCACTGAGGGGTTTGCAAGACCCAGAGCAAGATTAGAAAGTAGCTTGCTCTGAACTCTGCAGTATAGCAACACTTTTAGGTCTGAAGAGCTGTTTTGTGTTTGTGTAGTGAGTTTTCCTAGTGATATTTAAGCATCTTTTTTCTTTAATGTGGATACATTTAAAAATTGATGTAAGCTGTCTCTGGTTTTAGGATTCTGAAGGTGACACTCCACTTCATGATGCAATAAGTAAAAAACGTGATGACATCCTTGCTGTATTGTTAGAAGCTGGAGCAGATGTTACTATCACCAACAACAATGGGTTTAATGCTCTTCACCACGCTGCACTAAGAGGAAACCCTAGGTAAAAATTTGTTTTTAAAGATTATTTTATCATTTGTAAAAGGAAAACAAGTGCATGGGAGTGTAGAATTATGGTATTCTTTCAAAAGATCCTTAAACCTGCATGCAATTATTTCTTAAATTTTGATATTGCTTAGATGTGCGTCTTTCTAATACTTGGGAAGCCATTATTAGAATGAAGCTACTAGTCTGCTCAGTTTAATGTTGTATTCAGGCAACTCTAAATCCCTGGGGAACATCATATGGTGGCTGTAAAATTTTGCCAATAAACGTTTTGATAAATAAGTTGTTAAGCAAGATCTTAAGATAGGATTTGTAAAAATGTATCCCTTCTCGGATATTGGAATTGGGAAAGGGATTTGAATTCTTAAGAAATACGTATTTGTGAATAATTATTAAAGATGCCATGCAGTTATAAAGTGATCTTAGGATTGTTGCATTAAATCGTATTTGTCAGTATAAGAAACATTTAATTTTGTTTTCTTAAAAGTATGTATAGAAGGAATTTCTTATTTTAGCTTTTATATAGCAGCTTATCTGAAAAAGTTAGTTTTAAGGCATAATTTTTTTTGTGCTGGCTGCATACTATACATCTACATTCAATCTTCAGTTAAGATAGCTTTCAAAAACTGTATTGCATAAATAGAACTTAATGGAAAACTTGCTGCGTTGCTGGTTGCTTATTACGTTGATAAATTGTATTCTTCAGAGCTGTCAGTCTAGCAAGACTTCAATATGTTAATCATGGTGGAGAATTTGGTATAGTTTACATGAAATAAGAAATGTGTGTGTTTACTTGTTTACTAAAGTCTGCTACTTTTCAGTTGAGTGAAATTGGACAAATAAGGCTGTATATTAATGTATGGGAATAAAATCTCGGTCAGTCTCTTAGAACATAGCTATCAAGACTAATAGTTAAAAAGTAAACATAAGCATTTATATATGTATGTGGAATGGAATCACACTTCACATAGTAAAAGTAGTGGTTGGAAGTGTTGATAGGAACAATAAATGTGTTTACAGTTTTCTACAGTGCTCATGTCAAGGACCTAGTGAAGGGAGCTTATTTTTGGCATTCAGGAGACAATTCTTTCAAGTCTGACTTGGTAATTTATTCACTTAATGTGAATTCTCCATATTTACATAAGAGCATTAGCCAGGAGTACTCTTTCCTGTCTCCAGTTACCTAGATGGGGTATATTTTATTAGTTTTTTGTTCTGTGATGCTTTCCTTAGGCTCTTGTGAGATGCAGGGAAAGCGTGTGGGGAAAAAAAACTCTTCATAGAGATGCTGAAGATTTTTCTGTGGGTGAATGTTTTAGGAGCTGCAGGCTTTTTCTTTGATGGAGAGATCTAAATTGTAGTTCAGACTGGGTCAGTTTGATGGTTGGCAGAATGTGAGGAGGCATAGTGCAATTTTTCCCAGAGTCCTCTCTCCTTTACAAAAGCTTTTACTGGAAGGATAGGAAAATATTTCCAGTATTAATGATTTGAACCCTGTGTAGGTCCCCCCCATACATGGGTTTTCACTTGCGTCTGAAGCTGTTAGATATCTAAAGCTGTTAGGTATCTACTTTTTTGGTTGCAGTTATATCTGAGCACTTCTGAAGCACGTAAAAAGAGAGAATTTTGTCTCCATCACAGAAGTAGTAGTTTCATTTGTTCACAGTATTAGATATTTTACACATCAGCCTGGGAAGAAATTAATGAAAATAAAACCAAAAGAAATCTATTTTGAAAAATTTCTAACTTTTTTTTTTGTCCTGGCCAAAAAATCATTATAATAATTTGATTCATTTAGGAGTTAAGTTTTATTTTCTTTAAGATTTTATTGACGGTTATTTCATTGTTGATTCTGTAGTTCTGCCACTGGCCTCTTTCTGAATGAAACCAAAGGTTTTATATTTGCCACTTTGTTTTTCTAATCTGATGTAGAACAATGGATATTACTAATCTGTTGAACGCACTAAGCACAAGCTATTTAAAACACTGTTAAAAATAACCACCTGAACTTTAGCTTGTAGCTGGTATGGGTCACAAGCAGTAGATAATATATTCTGCTTGAAACCTTACTTAAGGACCTATCTTTCCTAATCTAAGCTTTCCTGCTCCACCTAAACTGGAGTTTTTGTGGCTTCAAGTTGTGGTGCCTTATATGGAATACAGTGCACTAAATTCCCCTTAAGGTCAAATATATAAATATATAAAGAAATGTTATTTTATAGAAGTTAAACATGTATTAATATATGTATATAAGTGTGTATGTGTGGGTGTATATATCTACATTTATAAAAATAAAATACTTACTATGTATGTAAGTATTGCTAAAGTCCACATCCATTTTTCTAGTTACTGATAATAAAATAAATGCATATGTTAAGTGCGTGGATACCACAATATAGAATTCTTTATAGTTGATATCGAATAGGTATTTGGAACCAATTTCACTTTCAGCGCAAAGCCTATTCTGCTTCTTGCTTGAGTTCTGACCTTTACTAACAGTAGGGAGATAGATCTCCAAGAAAAAAACCCACACAAACTGTGCTGAGGACAATATTTGGAAGTTTTTCAATTTTCATATGAAAATTAATACTTATATTCTATTTTAAACATTTCAATATTAGAGAAATATTATAAGAAAGATAGCAATTTATGTCAAATAGCTTAGATATTTCGCAGCACTTAATCTTCCATGACAGTTTGGCAGTGTTTTCCAGAAGTCAAGGTACAGTGTGTTTTGGAGAGCATCCTATTATTAGTGGAATATTTCTCCTCCTAATAATTTGCTTCTGTTCATACCTTGTGAATTGGTATAGAAACAGAACTTTTGGTTTTCATGCTGATGTGTAATATTGAAATGTAGATTGGACGTTACTCAGTTTATGTTGTAGGTAGCTTTAAACTTGTGCATGGGGGAGAGAGCTAAAAAGAAATTTGAAATGAAGTGTGGGGAAGTTAAGATTTTGTTTAATACTTCGTTTCTTGTTCATGATTAACTGAGTTGGTCATATTAAAGTACATTTATTTTGGACTTTTTTCAAAGTACTGTGAACCTCAAAGCTTGGCAGACTTTGCCTTTTCAGTGTTAATGAGATTTTTTCAGACAGAAAAAAGGAGAGTAAAATTGAAAATACTGTACAGATTGGTTATTTTTTCCATGTTATCAACTCTTGGTTATGTTTGATCTATTTGCATACCTGTGACTTCAGATTTTTTTAGCTGAAGACATGGCTGTGAAGTGTAGGCGTATTTTATATCTGTTGCCCCAGTTAGTTTTAGATTTGCATTGTATCTTGTGAAGAGAACTTTATTCACATTGCAGCTAGCATCTTAAATAGAACCTGCTTTTAGAGCTGACCTGACTTTGCACGTGCATACAACTAGTTCTTCGGAGCAATAAATTCTGCTGGACTTTAAATAAAAAAATGAAAATATTAGGGTAAGATGCAGATTTCATATATTGCTGTCCAATGGCAAGGAGTAAGTCATCTTTATGATCACAGACTAGCGAGTAGGAGATTGTGGTTTAAAATGGAATTATACTTTTTCCCTATGGTTGTCTTATTTAGTAGATCTCTCCTTGTTTTTAGACTTGCAGATGGTTTGAACTGGTTGGCAGTGGAATTTTTAACTGTTTTTAGCGATGTATTTGAGAGTTGGGGTTTCCCACCCATCCTTAGTGTTAATGAGAGTTTCAGGGACTTTTGTGCTGTATTGTCATGGAGGTCCTCTCAGAGACAAGTTGTGAGGTAATTGAAGAGTTGTACAATTATTTTCTAAACCAATAAAAGGGATTTTTTGCTTTCATATTTGCAGTTCGGGCGGTAAGTATAGGTTGAAGCTGAGTGCAAAAAAAGCATGCTCCTAAAACCTCTTATTAAATATTATGTCAGAAAATGCTTTGAAAGACTTTTGTTCCAAGTTGATTTGGAGAAAGAATATGATCTCCATGAGCAGACCTATAATTAGATGGCAGATTAGCCTGTAGCTGTTGGAGGTCAGTGACAAATTTATTATCTTTAAATAGTAAATAATATGCCCAGCATGTGCAAGATGGCCAATACAAGTTACTACCCTGTGGAGTTTCCTCCCTTGTGCAATTAAAAAAAAAGGGGGGGGGGGCATGGGAAGGGAGGTGCCCAGAAAGCAGACTTTCCCTCCATTGCTAGTACTGTTCATAATTCTTTCCTTTTGATTAGATTTTTTTGGTGAGTTCTGTTACAAAGGGCAACATACTTGAGGAAAAATACAAGAGACAATCAATCATTGGAAAATGTGTTTATTTCACTGTTTACCTATCTTCTTTATAAATGTTGTAAGAGATCAGTTTTTGCTGAATGTGGACAGAATATTAAACTTCAATAGCTGTTTATTTACAAATAAACCCTTGAAATTTTGGAATACAGAATTTGCTACACTTTTGTTACCTTCCATCTTCAAGCTGCCTAGAATAATTGAACTCAACTGCAGAGAGGACTGCATAATTACTCTGAGCAGACTTAATGTCCAGTTTTCAAAATATGAGAAATCCTGTAGTGATCAATGCATAGCTACAGCTGGTTGAAGGGGACCAAATCCATTGAAGAGGTGATTTGGTTCCATTTTACCAGCTTTAGCAAAGCATTGGAGTGCAGGAAGGTTATAATTCAGTAACACATTTTTAAATACATGAACAGTTCACAAAGAACACATGGCTCTCTTCTATGTTACACGTTTTGTTTCTAGTCAATGCAGATTTAAATTCCTTCACTAATTTGGAGATGGCAAAATGGAAAGCTATATACCAGAAAGGCCTGTACAGTATCCAGGTTTGTTCCTTCCTCGAGTATTTCCTTGAGGCTCTTTGGATGAGTCTCAAATCAAATTATAGTTGCAGTTTTAACTTTTTTCTGTCTGCAATAATGAAATTCTAGAGTAGTGACCAGAAACTGTAGTCTTACAATTTCTACTCATGTAGAGCTCCCTTGCCTCTTTATGTTAAACTTTACTGGGGAAGAAGGTTTTGGTGTCGTGTCGTGTCCCCCCACCCCCCCATTCATTTTCTGGCAGGTTCCCTTTTGCAGCTGCTTTAATGCTGTAGTTGGTTAGCACAACTATAAATGTGAAGTGCTTTCAATTCCATTGCTATATGTCTGGTTAGTATTAACTTTTTAGGAACAATTATATGATATAGCAGGATAGATTTTTTTTTTTACCTTGATAGTATATGTAAAAACGTTTAATGCCAGAAAAATACAGCTTTTAAAGAATTATCTGGGGTTGCATCTGATTGCTTCTAAATTAAAGTCCTTAATACATTTGTGTACGCTCACGTAGCTTTTTTTATGTCGTATGCTGAATTCTTTTTGAGCTTTGACTGCAGTGGGAAGTAGGGGGCAACCTTAGTTCAAGCCATTCACTAGTAATGAGTATGTCAAGTGTAGTCTACATCTGTTTGTTGCATAGTCTGATGCTGGTGAGAAGATTTATGTAAATGTATTCCCAACACCATGTATCCTAATAGAAGCATAGCAGGTGTGTCACTTGGACTTAAGCATTAAGATGGCTATAAAATTAGTTTCTATTTTTACCAGTTATACAGGAACTGTTTTACAGATACAGCTGCTCATGTGTGCTTTTGGATGGCAATACAGTTTCATGTACTGGCCATATCGGGACAAAAAACGGCTGTGGAAAAAAAGCTGTGTAGCATTTGATAATGTCAGCATCTGTTATCCCTGTCAGTCACACAGTTGAAATGTTTGAGTTACAACTGTGTCAGCAGATGCCCAAAGTTCAACGTGTGCTCAGTTAAAATTGAACAGCTGATCTAAGTGATGGATGTGACATTTCAGAGTGACTGGATATGTATTCTTAGAGATATGCTAACATGAACTAGCAGGAAGCAATGTCAACATATAATTTTAACTTTTGTATCACTCTGAACTGTCATTTTGTTTCAGAATAGCATTGCAATGTTATACAAAGGAGACAAGCAAGAACACAACATGATGAATTGTTACCAAAAACCTTTCAAAATAAATTTAAGCTGTTAAAAAGTTGGTCTCATTATATAGTGGAAGCCAAATCAATTGGTGGTGAGGATGGGAACTCTTCAGGAAAAGAAGTAAATGCTTAGCAATTAACCCCTCTGTAAAGCTGTTGGTAATACCACATTGCTTCTGTGAGCATCATCAAGTTCAGTAGCATTGCTCCATTTAGAAAAGCTACTACAATTCGATTTGTTTCCCACTGTAAACTAGGTTTTAATTTAGATGTTAAGATACTGTAGTCTTCATGCCAAAATATCTGCTCGTAAGAGAAATAGCTTTAAAACAAATATTAATATTTTAGTTAAGAAAATGGTTCTGATAAGGTAATGTTTCTTCTTGTATATATCTTATTCTGTAGTTTCAGGTAATAAAAATAGCAGGCTATGTATAATATTAGCTATTTGAGACTTATGTGAGTATTTAAAAATAAGATTCTCCATCTAAAAATCGTGCATTGCCTTTTT
The DNA here is from genome assembly GCF_018139145.2 of Gymnogyps californianus. NCBI lineage: Eukaryota > Metazoa > Chordata > Aves > Accipitriformes > Cathartidae > Gymnogyps > Gymnogyps californianus. The sequence continues at coordinate 51,949,050 of NC_059472.1, read as the reverse complement.
TATTTTTCTTGGTTTTTTTTCTCCCAGACATTTTAGTAAGCACAGGAGTACAGTTAGAATCTTTAATCTGGGCCAAATGTGCCTACTTATCATGGACATATTCTATTTAATAACTGCTTTTAGAAGGCTGCTGTCATGAGTAGGAATGGCTGGATTGGTGAGCTGGGAGGTCTTTCCTTGTATTTGAACTTATTCCTGAGTTTGGTGTTGAGTGTCTTTACTTAGGGATGGTATGTGCTGGTATATTTTAATTAATACCCCTTTTACAACTTGAAACTGTTGCAGAACTGTTTCTCATGTAGGTCTTACAATTTTCTGGATGCTACAAAGTCATATTTTCATGGCCAATTTTCTTAAATTTGGATTTAAAATAAATTCAGCTTATTTGAAAATAGTATTTAAGATAACTTACCTTTTAGGTTGTAGTTGTCATTTGTGTTTTCATTTAGGAATCTGTCAATAGCTTTAATCTGCTGACTAGCAACTGTGGCCTAGAAATCTCTGTATTGTCACTTTCTGTGCATAAACCTGACGCTGCACTTTGTATCGAAGAGCTCAGTGAGCATAATAAGTGCTGATCTGGAGAAAATTCTAACTTAAGTCTCATATATTAAATTGCAGACATTATCACACTCAGTTATTTTGGTTATCCTTTTCTCTAAATCACAGCCTTAATTTCTTAGCTGTTTCTACTTGTCTTAGTTGCAACCTGTAGATTGAAAAGAAGCCATGTTCTACTAATCACAGCCAGTTCTGTGTACTTCAGATGGTAGTATTTAAATTTACATCTACCATGGAATATTTAAGGAGATAGGTTTTGATAATCAGGCTTTTAAGATTAGTTTAGGATCTATTAAGTGAGGAGCATTGGTAATAATAAATTTTGCAGCTATGCTGCAGTCTTAATCGGTGCATTTCAAGGGTTCATTTCCAGCTTTGTTTTGAATTCTTCGTTTACAACTAATGTTCTGCTTATCAGCTGTGAACAATTCTTCCTACCTACTTTTATAGTCACTTAATTTAATGTTTTGTGATTTGTTACTAACAAGTATGAGTTATTTTGGCAATACCAGCTGACCCTTAGCAAGCTAATTTGTCACATGAATGTCATTCAAACAAGAGGGGAAACCTGTTTCTTCCAACAGCTGTTTAGTTTCCTCTTACTGGTCGTTCTGTGCCTGCCAAAAATACATACTTCTTTACATTCCATAGCATTGTATGTTCATATGGGTACATAAAGAAGTATGTACTCTGAGCAGGTACACATAGAGTTGCTTGACTACCTGTCAGATGAACCTGAAAAGTATTTTGCTGCTTTCCGTTGCTGTCATTAGGTAAAACTCAGGCTGACAATTCTTTGGAAGAACAATGTTATGATTGACTGATGGTAGAAAAGAAACTTATTATTCTAACTGAACTTTGCAATGCAATTTACCTGCACAGTGGCTTAAAGCCGGTTATAGTTCATTGTTCTGGGATGGCATGGACATTAGAAGTGCTTTTCCAGATTTTTGCAGCCTCTTGCTGTTCATTCTGTGACCATGTTTGAGTGGAGAGTTGAATCGCTGGTAGTTTTGCAATGTGTTTTCTTGGAATTTGTAGTTGTATTCCACTGTAAAAAGTTCAGCTTTCTCCCAGGTCTTCTAGCAGATTTTCATGCTGGTGTACAGTTTGCATCTAGTGTCCTGAAGGGAAGTATAGACTCATCTAATATAGCAGTTATAAACTTATTTTCCTACCCTCCCCAATCCCACTTCCATGCTTTTTGCATCCCATCCAGTATTCTGCAAACTCTTTGCAGGTTTATACTTATTTCCACTGTAGTTCAGAGTGGTTTAAAAAAAAAACCACAACAGCACATGCCACCAGTGATCCTGCTTATCGTGAAGATGATGACATTGAATTAAGAAAACAACCTCTTAACTGCTGTGACAGGATTTGGATTGTTAGGCCAAAGGTCACATGTGAAAGCTAATACCTATTCAACACTTCTGCAAGCAGCTTTCCTCATTTTTTAAAATTGGCACTCACCTGCTTCAGTCAAAATCTTGTTGGCACTTGAAATATGACAACTAAAAAACCCAAACAAACCCTCAAAGAAACAAACCCCAAGTTTAACCCTGTTTCATCAGACTCGGTGTGCTTTGGTTTGGAATGGTAGTTAAATATTTGATGTACAGTACGGGTTTGACTTCTAAAGGGCTGTCAGATACAGCTTAATTTGTATTTCAGGAGTTGATTGGGGTTACCGTAAAGAGTAAGCTTTGTCTTTACGGCATTAGAAGGTAAATTTGAAATAAGTTTAACAATTAGTAAATGTAATAGTCGTGAGGAAAGCTGAGAGCAGAGGAAGTAAGAATGTCTGCAGCTCATGACAAAAACCTAGTGCAGCTGATAGAGAGCAAATCAGAGTGTAGCAGTAGCTAGCACAGTACTACAAGGAGAAACAGCAATGCAGCATTAGAATCACAGCAGTCACATTCTAGTTTTTAAGTAGGTTGTTTTCATGTACATCTGAGATAAAACACCTTGAAAATTTTGCTTAGACCTACTTGAGAACTCAGCATTGCACTACCACCTTGTTTATTAGATTTTCTTTTTAAAGTTGGTAATTTTTTTAGTTGTGCATAGTAAGATAATATATTTCACTGAAATGAACAATCAGTTAATGGCATTGCAATTTTTGAGTTTATCTTCTTTAAAAAGAATTCTGCCTACCAAGCAAGTTGGGGTTTTTTTGCTATGAAATTTGGACTAATGTTTTCTTTCAACCTGCTCTTTACACTACAAATGCTTGATACTTTATAACACACTCAAAATTAAGCTCTTCCCAGAGTAGAGGGATTAATATAACAATAAAAAAACATTCTAGTAAATAAGATATACATGCAGAAAGTCATAGGCATCCTTTAAACGTGCAGAATAATGCAGGTCTCCTGATGTTCTATTACCTGTAAGCTTAGTATCATGCAGCATTTGCAGTTGGAAGAGAGGTAATGACCTAGAGACACATCAGCAGCAGCCATCTCATCCTGAGTGCTCTCTCACTCTATTCGCTGAATCAGCTCTTCATTACATGGGAGGGGGAGGCAAGGGGGGGCGAATGTCGGTGCGTACAGTACCTCACCACCTTAAATAGATAAAACTTAAAAGAAAAAAAAAAGCATGAAGACGGGTGCCTAATTGGCACCTGCTGCCTTTCTTGGAATGCTAAAATATGGATGATGTTGTATAGAAATTATACCTTATGTCTGCTGGACTGAGAGTTAAGACTCCAAGGATAGATGCTAGGAAGCCAAGGGAAGGTGAACTTAGCCCACTGTCAGATGAAAATAATCACAGGCAAAAAGAAAAATAACCCAACAAAAAACCAAAACCAAGCCCCCGAAAGTTGGAGTCGCTTCCAGAAAAAAAAAAAAAGGCACCAAAAAAAAAAGCGCGATCGTCTCCCCCCTCCCCCGGCAAATATTGGTTTCTTCTAGTTCCTTAGATATTGCACTGCATCTTTTCTTGCTTGAGGTTATGTTTCCAGGCTTAACTGTAGGCAGGTCTGTGTTGAAGCTACTTTCCATCTTCAGAGGTCAAGTCTGCTAGCGAGGTCAGGGCTCCCGCACGCACACTACAGAAGACACTAACCGTATTTCCCACTTAGAGGGCACGAGCAAAACTGTTACGGCTTTATAGGCAGCTAAGCATTTGAAACATGCACTCCCAGGCAAACAGGCTCTCTTGTGCCTCTCTCTTCCCTGACCATATTTAGTCAACCATTGCAAAAAATAGTCTCTCAGCTGTCGATTGTCGATCCGGCAGCGGAGGGAGCCTCTATCCGGCTCTCTGCCTATTGATTGTGCAGCCTGCACTTCCACCGCCGCTTAGCCATTTGTCCCCAGGTTTTTTTAGCACTGCCAAATAAAGCACTCTCTCGTGTTTCCAGTTAGATTTCCCAGGTTTTCACTGAGCTTGCGCTGCTACTAGTAGACCCTGATGAGGTTGTCACTATACTTAGAAACGTTGGGGGGGGGGGGGGGGGAGGCAGCCCTGCTAGTAGCAAGGCAAGGATTTCGCGCAGATATAGAACAATAAATATCCTGCGCTGCCACAGCAGGTTGTGTAACCTGGTTTCTTGATCACTGAAAAATGCCATGAGTAACAACACGCTGTTTAACCTGAGGTCCAAGCGGCCTTGTGTACATCTAGTTGTAAGTTTTCAACTGCAAATCATACTGTTATTTTATAAATAAGAAGTTGGTGTTGATTTGTCGCCCCACATTTCCATATTCAAATCAAGTTAGAAATTATTTGAAAAACAGATACCTTTGCTTTAATTAGTAAATTCATATAATTCTATACTATTATGTTTAATAATTCCATAGTGTTTTGTTTATAATGCTTAGCTATAAAATTACTTAAAAAAAAATTGCACATGTAAATTAGATGCTACTGTTCTTTGAAAAATTTCAAATGTTTTAGAAGAAAAGAATAAAAAAAATCAAGTGAACAGCTCAGTCCATTAATCTGACTTTCACGTGCACAAAATTGGCCTATAACAAGACCAATAACTACACATTCAAAATATGAATAAGAAAATCCCCTTTTCATAGGGAGTATATGCAATGTTTTCTTCAGAAAAGCATAAAGTAACTGAAATTTAGCCATTTAAATACAACACTCAGGAACCCAAATACTTCAAGACTTTCTCTATATTTTTCAGACAAAATTCTTTATGTTGTTCAGGAGCAAGAAGAGTGAAAAAGCTGAAAATCTCTCAATCTAAAATTAAACAAACTTATTAAATGAAAATGTCATCTCTAATGAATATTGATGTAACTAGTAGTTGCTAATATAGTAAAGTTCAGTACTGTGGGGTAGAGTGTGAATTGCAAAGTCCTGAACGGACTATTATCTTGGATTTATATTTTCCTTGCTTCCTCTTTGTGTTGACTTTGTCCTGTGCTTGGTACCTGCTTACCCTGTAACTTCTGTTGCTGTGTAGCTTTCTGGTAAAATTCACATTTTTTCATTTCTTTTTCTTCAGTTTTGTAATCATACACTGAAGACAAAATTGTTGTGTAAGATCTAGGCTAATACAGAATACCTTTTTGTGAATTCCATGTAAATTTATATACCTCATTGTTTCTTTAGTTTCATGTATTGAAACTAAATTGTTTATTGTATATTGCTTGTATATGGAAATCGATTTTTCAAATACCAAGAGATACTTGAAGATCTGAGACACAAAAAGAAGGAAACAGCCTGCCTAGTTAAACTTGTGCCAACTGAGCCATCAGTTAGATATGAAATATTAAACTCTAATTTCAAGATATGGCATGCTCAGTCATACCAGTCTAAGGTATTAATCTATTCTTTGTTACTTGTTCCTGAGGGGTACTTCCTTCTTCATTCTTCCAGCATAACTCCCTGTACTGCACAGCGAGTGTGGTGTGAACCAGATCAGGGAACTGATTTGGCTTGAAGTTGTGTGCTGACGTGCACTTAAGATCATATCGTTGCCAAAAATAGCACTGTCCTGCTCCTGTGTTACTTCTTGCCCTATGTTGGTACAAATATTTCTTTGGCTTCACAGCGAGCAGGCTCAGAGTACTATTCTGTATGAGAAATAATCCAGCAAAAAGGGATGACTTTTTGCATGGTGTGTTAGGACCACTTTTGGGGGGGTTTTTTGAGCAGAGGTGGTAGTCAGTGGACAAGAATAGGATTAGTAAAAAGTAGTCTTGCTTCTATTGTGTTGTAAAACGCATGTCAGACTACATAGCCTTAAAAGAAAGCTTTGCAATGGAAACTGTCTTTAAATCTGATCTGTTCCTTCAACTGTTTGAGGATGTAACAGGAGACAGGTGGACAGGTTTAGCTGAGTCAGGGGTGGGAATAAGCAGACAAGAGGGTGTGTGTGTTGGGGGGGAATACTTCAAGCCAGGATTGCTGTAAAATATCTTCTATTATGAAACCATGTCACACTGAGACAGTGGAAAGCTGACCTGAGGGAGGAGAATGGCAGGAGAGTAGAGAAACTTGTAGTAGAAACTGCACTGAATCATTACAACCCCTAGAGATATGATTCCTGATAAGTTTATGCTGATCTAAGATTTCGCTTCTGGAAAGGGCAGTCTGCCCTCCCTGCAACTCTAGCTTCATCATTTCCTTATTCCTATCGCTTCTAGTGATCGTGAAGTCGCAGGGTAAGTTGGATTATCTCATTGATCTGTCTGAAAACAAACTTGCCGAATCATGAGTCTGGCAGGTTGCTTTACTCCCTAGGCAGTGATGTGTCTGTAGAGCCAACATAATGCAGCAATTGAAGTGCAGGGAAAAGTGGGATTGTGTCTTTCAGTAGCCATTTAAGTTAAATGTGCTTATGCTGATTGTGAAGTAGCCTCTCTGTTTTTTTATGCCTAAGTATCTGTTCTTTAAAAAAAACCCAAACAACCCCCAAAAGGCCAAACAAACAAAACTACCCCGCCACCATCCCACAAAGCCCCAACCTTCCCCATTTAAATCATTCTGCAGTCAAATTGCAGTTGGTAGCAGAGAATCTGCTCTAGTTTTTCTTTACATATATATTTTTTAAACAGGGTGGAAGATACCTTTGCAGTTAAGAATGCTAAATCTGGAATCTTTTCTATACAACGAGGTGCTAGTTTCATCTTGCTACAAGTGCTTTTATCTTGTAGATTTTTCAAATAAATCCATTATTGTATGCAGCATTCTCAGGTAATGCTGATGAGCACCTGTAAAAATTCTATGAGTAAAATACTGCATAAGGAAAGAGATTTTTGTGTAGTTTGATAATGAATAATATACAATATGTTAAAACTTTTGGTCATAACAATGACTTTGGGGGGGTATGTCTAATGTTGGTAACTGGTGTTGAAACGACTGCTCTGTGTGGCGAAAAATGAATTAGTGTGTTCAGATCTGTGATCCGTTTCATTTTGCAAATATACAATTAATGCTGTTGAATTTGCATTCTGCTATTACTTATAATTTGAATACATCATATCTATGTTAAGCCATGGTTCCAGACCCTCTAAAAACCTGAAATTAAAAAAAAAAAAAATTTCACGTGGCAAGGTCAAATTAAAGGTGCATTCATCAGCAGCATTTGCTGTTATTCTTCTACATCTCAAATTAAATGTAACACAGTATAAATGGGTGTTCCTTCTACCAAATCACTTCTAACTATTAAAGCCTGGACTGTAATTTTATGGGGATGAATTATGTGCATTATGGTGGGCTTTATAAGTCACTGTACCCCCAACAGCTGGGCCCCAACAGATACCTTGATCTCAGCCCCCTATACACACATGTGCTTTCTCGTTACCTTTTTCACTGGGCAGGTGTTTAGCTCATATGAAAGAACAACTAGTTTCCTCACTCCCTTCAAAGCTTTACAGACAACTTCCTAAAAAATTTTCATTGAAGTTTTTCTTTTGTTGTTCCATCTAGAAAATTTCAGAACTTGCAAAAGATCATTCAACTGAAAAAGGCCCAAAATCTTTATCAGCTTCCTGCTAATCTGAAAGTACTGCAGACCAACAAATGCCAAAGCTTACCTGTTACAATTTTTTTCATTAGTAATGCTTTAGTAATGATCTTTAAATAGCGATGACATAATTTCAGTGTTTTCATAAGGCTTTTAAGCATCTTATCAATAATCTTTGAAGCTACTCAATTAGCCATGTAATCTGTGCAGTTGAATACACTGAAGATGACAGTGAAGAGTTTTCTTCAGCTGATTTAATGGTCATGGTTACCATTAGATCTGCTGATTTCTTAATCTTTTCAATACAATTACAGAGAAAGTAGTCTGTGGTCTGTTTTAATGTATACAAGATGAAAGCAAGTTTTCAGGACCACATCTGTGGTGTGGTCCTGAAAATGGAGTGGTACAAATCGGCTGCTTCTTTAATACTTTGTGTGGAAAAGTGAATCAAGAATTACTGTGTAATTGGTGTGCAACATCAGTTCACTAATATGACTTTTTATGATACAATGCATGCCTGTTCCAGTGAGAACTGTTCTGAATGGTAGCTACTTAGCTGTCAAAATTTTGGCAGCAGCTCTAGAAAATCCTGCGAAATAGAATAGCTGTAGGAAGGAAGGCTGCAGTGTGAAGGAACAGGATCTTGTGCATTGAAAGAAACTGCCTCTCAGCTAATGAGAAGGAGGATGCAGCCACTGAGCATCATAAAATAATTTGCCATTTGTAGCATATTAATATCTTGCAGAATTTTAAGGTGTCATGTTCATAAAACGATCCTTCCATCCTGCTGTCCAGTAATTTAGCACAGTCTGGAAGAGAGATGTGGTCTCTACTTGCATAGGCAGAAGCAACTGAGGAGTAGTTACTGGCCCTCTGATGCTTCGCTGTGAAAAGTAAGATAAAAATCTATTACGCATAGAAGCTGTTTGTTTGTTTTGTTGGTCCTTCTGTTTTTTCAGTAGGACCAATGCATTTTAAAAGCATCCAAAAATGTAGCAGGCATCTCATTTATATGAAAGCAAGATGCCCTGAAATATTTTACAGTTGAACTTTAGACGAAAATCTTCCTGGTATTTGAGAGCAAACTAAATAGGAAAAGGTTTGAAAGCGGATCTGGTAAGGCTAGCGCTCTTGCAAATATTAGGATGAGTGAAGTTTTTCATAGCATACAAAATATTAAGTCAATTAATTTCTTACTTTTCTTTCAAAGATGAGAGGTGTTAAAGAAATGACAACAATAATGTTTCTGAAGTATATTCACTTCTCGATGCATCTGTTAAAGTGTGTGAATGTACTTTAAATTTTATTTTATTTATCTGGGGAGTTGGCAGTTTCCTTATTTCCTTACTGAAGAAAAGGATCTAAAATATCATCTGAGATGGTTAGGACAGTTCCTTGTTTAGTGACTAGAGCTACTTTGGAGACAAGCTGGCTATAATTAGAGATTTGAGTTTTGGTGCCTTCCTATAGTGTTCCTCAAGTTGTAGTTGCAGTTGTAAAAAAAAAAAAAAAAAAAAAAAAAAAAAAAAAAATTCTTGACCTTGGGTTTTTTCTTAGGTTATTGTTGCCCCACCTTTTACTGGTTGCTTACAGTGGTCATATTGCTTCTGTCAGTCATAAGAACTTTTCAGGTAATTTTTGTTGTGCTTTTTAGATGATCCATAGATAGATATTCTAGAGCTTTATGGAGTCTTTAGAAGCACCGAGCCTGGCAGGTGAAGATAAAGAGCTTACATGACATGATACCCTGTGGGAAGCCACTGTAGAAAGTAGACTGGCTTGTGCTGCTGGTATTGTGTGGTCCTGAGGCATGCTCTGTATCAGCCCAGCTTTCTGAAGAGCTGATAGTGGTGTGCCCGGGTACAGTCCAGATATGATGGGAACCACAGTGCTCCAGACTTGCTCCCTCTCTAAGGCACCTAGAAACAGTTCTGATGTTGCGAACCAGAGACACATTTATATCCTAGGTTTGAAAATACATCACTTAATTACAAAATAAATGATGTTTATCAATGCAAGTAATATTTGTTTATTTTGCCACATTTCATAAAGCTTTGGTAATTTGTGTTTTACCAAATTATATCCTTAATTTTGGAAACTCCTGCATAAGTGAATCTCTCAAAGAATTAATGTTGGTGTTTTGTTTTGTTTTTCCCCCCAATATTCTAGTCTTTTTTCCTAGCACGTGACAGAGCTGTAGAAGGCGTTACAAATAGAAGCTGAGCAATGGTTCACAATGAGCAATGTACAATCTGTTAAGTGTTGTTGTCTTACTTTGCTGTGTTATAAGTGATTTGGACTGTGAGGAAGTGAGAAGCTTAGTCCTGCCAGGAAAACAAAAAGTCCTAGGAGGTTGAGAATGGTTTCTTATTTATTTGCTTACCTCAAGAAAGCTGTGATTATGATGGGAGTCTAAAAAGACTGAGATAACCCACAGACTGCAAATGCATTTGGTTCCTGGCCAAGTGCTTGTGTCCGCTCTGCAGAGGACAAACCTCCAGAGCAGCCTGGCTGTGGATGCCCCACATAACAGTTGGTCATGGGTCTCCTATGGGCCTGTGTGATCCTGTGGCCTGAAGATACAGGTGTTTAGTTGTGGTTCCTTCAGACACTCTGAATCTGGGGAAAAAATTGACTGTTATGCTGCAACTGCCAGGATGGTGTGTTAAGTGTGAAACTGAGGATTTATGTTACGTACTCAGTGCAGTAGCAGGAGAACATGGAGATGCTTAAGAAGTCAGGGTCTGTTAGGATGGCGTCCAAGCAGCGTATAGGAAGGAGTGCACTTTCTTACTGGTACTGTAGTCTGCCTCATGGACTCTTACTTCTGCTTTTCAGGAGGGCTCATTGGAGTGGGCTATCCCCAGAACCACAGCTTTTTGTTTGTTTTTTTTAATAGGAAACTTATTGGCTTACTCTAAAAGAGAGCTTAGGAGTGAATAACACTTATGCAGTGTGGATGTTCAAGGTAACAGATTATTGGAATGAATTAGGAGCTCAATTATTACTTGACAGCGCAGTCATCTTATTGCTGTCTGTTGAGGATATTTTTAAGTAAAAGCTGAGAGGCTCATTTTATGAGGATATTTCTGAGGCTTATTGAGATCCCACGTTTTCAATATCAGGTGGCTAATGAAGAACTGTTTAATTCAATTATAGTGTCTGCCTTGCAAGGCATTCTGTGACTGAGTGGTTCCACTTGCATTAGCTAGTATTACTTGGATTTTAAACTTTGAATTTTGTGAAGAAGCTCTTCTCCTGTAAATAGCATGATGCTTCAACAATAGGGAAAGATCAGATGACAGAAGAGGTTTCCTGGCACAAGATTATAGCAGTTTCTGGTTTTCTGTTTGTCTCTGAGGAACTGTCCTAAGGCAGCTGTATGTGCTGTTTATAAAGATAAGACAATAAGGGAATTAAGTTTGGTTACTTACCTATTCCAAAAGCTAAGTGAAGACACGTGAACTTAAGAAAAGTGTATTTCTGAGAGAATACAAGATCGAGCAATTTGTTTATCTAGCGTTGTGTTATTAATACCCTTAACACTGCAGTCTTTGGACTTCATGGATTTCAGTCTGCTTTAATACTCTAGTAGTCACGTTGCTTTTCCCCACCCTTGAATTTGAGTTGTAAGATAATAAATCCCCTTCCTTTGGTAGGCATCTTGGTAAGCACATACAGAAATGGGGTGGAGAACTAGACACTGCCATGGTATGTTATGCTCAGCCACTATCTGTTATGAAAATATTCCACTAATATTCGCTTTACAGTTTCAGCATTTGTTTTGTCTGTGCCTAAGAGGTCTTACTCCAGTTTTATCTCAGAAATTGGAAGTCTTAACTGTTACAGCCCATGGCATCAGTTTATAAAGTGATGATTTTAAAGAAATCTAATGTAGTGGAACTTGCTCATTAAATAATTAAGTAAAGGATGCTATAAGGATTTTGAGGGAGAGCAATTCTGTCTATGTTTCAGAATTTGTGTGAATACTTTTTTTAAGGTAGTTTTTACTGCTAGATAACTTTCTTCTGAAAAAAATCTAATTTCCACACTCTGTTTTGGGTATTGTATGGTTTGTTTGTATGCTTTAACTAGAAAGAACTGAACATGAAATTATTGTGCTTTGGAACTGTCAGTATAGCTTTTCACCCACTTTCTCTTTTTGTGAAAATACTAATGTTATTTTAGCTGCTACTACTTTGTAGTTCTGAGAATGAATATTTTACTGTTGTCCCGTTGTCGTTCAACAAATACATTATGGGTGCATTTATGCCATCTCTGCGTGTTTATTTCAGTGCAATGCGTGTATTGTTGTCCAAGTTACCACGACCATGGATTGTTGATGAGAAAAAAGATGATGGTTACACTGCCTTGCATCTGGCAGCTCTCAATAATCATGTGGAAGTGGCTGAACTTTTAGTGCATCAGGTAGGACTCTTTTCTCAGGAGGATTTAAATGTCACACTTCAGTTAACCATCTGATATGAAAATAGTTTGCTTCTTTACGCCTGCAATCGCAATGCAGAAGCAATGGAGCAGGGAAGGACACGTGGTGAGCTCTAAAGGTCAAACTTGCCTTTGAGATCATTACAGTGGCCTAATGGTGCAGAGGGACTGAAAAATTTGATACCTAGTTTGATTCAACAGATCAACATCTGTACAGTGAATAATTAAAGTATTTAATCACTTCTGCTTTCAAATCTCCAAACTAGGAATCATATTCAGGGTCATATTCAGTGCCCTAATGGACTGCCTTGCCTGTAGATGAATTGCTGGGATGATCATGCTTTAATGCTTTGAATGTCTTTCAGGGCAATGCTAACCTGGATATCCAGAATGTTAACCAGCAAACTGCTCTGCACCTTGCTGTTGAACGACAGCATACACAAATTGTTAGGGTAAGTATCTTATTTGCAGTAAGTCATATTGTTAATGGTATTTGACTCAAGTTGACTGTAGCTGTTAAGACATGGGTACTTCATGAACGTTTAAAAAATGATTTAACAACATGTAGCCATTGAATGTTTGTATGATTCATTTTGATCAATTTAGAAACCTGCCAACTTGCACAGAAGGTCAGTCAGCAATATGAAGGACACTTCAGGAATGCTGAGTTTTTGTACATGTACATCATGGTTTCCTCTATGCAGTTGCCATTTCCATCATCCCTCCTTGTTCAGGGAGGGATGTGTTCTGTTGTTACTTGTCTGAGTCTTGTGGTCCTGTAAATGGGACCTTGAAATAGCATTTTTGATGCCTCTTGCTGTATGAGTAATTATTCTTGCTCATAGCTTTTGCAAATTGTAGCTAAGCAAAACGTCTTTTTACGAGTTTAACTACTTTTCAGTCTTCTGAGTGTGTAACTTTCTCTGTTCTTAGCTTGGGAGAGCTATAAGCAGTAACAGAAATACCTTACCGGTGAAAGTAATGCTATTTCTGTGTCTTGCTTACACGGTTGCAAAAGGTAATACTCCAATTTAACAAAACTTTCTTACTGGCACAGGAAACAGGAGTCTGGCACAGCTTGCCCATTCTGGCCTGTGCGCACTGTCCGTACGGGAGCTATGTGACTTGGTGTTTGGATTGCTAGCAATGGGCTGTTGAGGCTCAGAGAGAGCACTCACTGCTGTAGGAGATGTTCCCTATGAGTGAATACATCAACCTGGCCTTGGCCCTCTGCATAATTTTTTTTAATTTGTCTTTGTAGAGTGAGAGTCATCTTATATTAAAAACTGTCTCTTATTCAGACCTACAGAGAATGGTCCCCCCTACACAGACTTAATCTACGGTTCTGTTTAGTGTTATTTTGCTGTAAGGTTTCTCCATCTCCAAGGGCTGATGGATGTGATCCCATTACAGTGAAACATGTGATATGGCCCTATATCTGGAACTGCTTGCTACTAAAAGAATGGTTTCCTAGAGTCAGTGTCACTTGCATCCTGCAAGCCAGTCGGCAGCTATATTTGGTGAGCTCTTGTGCTCTTCTGGAACTGACACGGTACCTGGGAGTACAATACTAATGTAGCAGATGAGCAGGAAGGTAGGCATGTGGAAGAACTAGTATGTGTATTGGACTGGTGTGCTTATATCCGAGAACATTTAAGTGAATGACTCTGTAGAGTATCCGTACTTCAGAGTTGGATTAACTTTGAGAAGTCCTAAAATAACTCATGCAGCCATGCAAAGAACATGTTGGCTCCATATTTCAAAATTAAGTCCTATTGAGTACTTTCCAGGGTTGGGTTGTACCCTCAGGCATCTGTGGAATAGTGGTCAAAGGTAGCAGGGTTCTTTTAAAAGCCCTGCTGCCATTACAAAGGGCGGTGGTTTGCTTTTTTTTTTAAGGTGGTGGTTTTGTTGGTTTGTTTTTTGTTTTTTTTTTAAAAACTTCTGCAAAGGCTTTGAATTTCCATGGTAGCCAAGGATTCCAGGTTGCTCTGAAAAGAGTTCTCTTACAGATTTTCTTTCAGGATAAACTCTTAAACAGTAAATAGCTAGTGGCAGACACAAGATATCAATATGAGAGAGAAAAATTGGGCCAGAGTAAGTCCATTTAGAGAGTGTAAGAAGTTGGGGCGAGACTGTTGCAACTATTAGCTGGTTTTCTTGGTTTCACTTGTGGAAGAAAAGGTTGGGAAAAATGGTAAACTGCAGTTGATTACAGGCAGATATTTCCTTGAAAATTAAGTTCTGAATTCCTTTTAAGCTATTTTCATTTTAGCCTTTTCTAGAGTCTGAGATTCTTTGGTTCCAAGAGGCCAAGATCCTTGCAAGCATGTGGGTTCTGAAGAGGGAGATCCCCCTTCATCCATTCCTGTTTCGAGGTTATGCCTTTTGTCTCTGCTGCTAATCCGAATTTTGCAGAGTAGCAAAAGCTCAAAACTAAAGTTAAAACCTCAGCTGCTATCTACAGGTTTCTGAATAGCGACAGTGACAGGGTTTAATTTTTAGGGGCAATTGTTACTTGTCAGCATGTGTTGATTTGTTTTGTTTAACAGCATATTTAAGAAAGTTCTGGTGCATTGAATTATGGGAGGGCTGTATGCAAAGGCAATATGAATAGGAGGGCCTGTGCAGCCTTATGCTTGCTTTCATGTCATGTGACCTGGAACGTGTGTCTAAAATTAGCCTTAAAGACGAGTCTTACAGTTCATTACTTTCCAAAGTGTTCTGAGATAGTATTTAATAGTGTCATTGGGTTTTATGTCTTCTGCTGAATAAGGGTAAACCTAAGTACACGCTTAACTACTTTGCTAATGGGAGGATACTGTAAATTAAGTTGTAAAGTTTAGCATGGTGTGAAAGTGGTGATTTTTGAGGTCATTGAAACCTAATAGTAAAGAATATATACATATCTAAAGTATTGCCTACTTGTTCTGTTTCTGATATATTGCTGTAATATGTTACATTGTTTGTAGGCTATCTTGTAAGAATTAAAGGTTTTGGACAGTAGAAAGAATCCTCTAAAATAGCATCTCTTCTAGCGCTCCCTCAGAGCACAGGCAAACATTAGACTTCTGCTGAAATAAGCTTGATTTAGAGATAAATGCTTCAATTGAGGGCTGAGCTCCGAGTATGGAAAATAAATTTAAACAAACTCAGCTGTGAATTGTAGCAAGATAAAATAATAACCCTTTTGGACCACCTAGAGCATCCTAAACCATAGTTTCCTGAAATTAGTTTTAAAGGAATAAATAGCTCTTTTTGAGTTTTAAATTGGGTTCTCTCTCTTTTCAGCTCTTAGTCCGTGCAGGTGCTAAGCTGGACATTCAGGATAAAGATGGGGATACTCCCCTGCATGAAGCCCTGAGACACCACACCCTGTCACAGCTCCGCCAACTCCAAGACATGCAAGACGTGGGCAAGGTAGATACTGCTTGGGAGCCATCAAAGAACACAGTAAATAAAATGCATTTATTTATTCCTTTTTTTCTGTACATTTGTCTCTTTGTCTAGTTTGTCTAGTTCTGTACTGTTGAACTGGTTTTTGGCGGCATAAGTTTACGTAGATGTTCTGCATTAAACTGCAGTGTAGGCAGAAATCATATTGTTATATGTGGCTTTTCACATGCAGTCATTATCTTTGTTAAAGAAAAATAGGGTTTAGTTCAAAATATTTCTACAAATCTAGTGAACATGTATGGCTGCCAAAAAATCAAAAGTAGCTTTTTAGGAAAGAGAAATAAACAGTATTACAGTACAGAATAAGACTAAAATTGTTTTCTGTGATTCGACATCTTGCATGTCTTTGTAGCTTTAATTGTTTAGCTGCTTCTATAACCTTCTGAAAGTTTATTCTGTTAGAACAAGGCATTCTTAATCTTCGTATGTTTATTGTTATGTATCTTTCTGACAGACTTCATTTCAGAAGTTGTGCTGTAGTAAGGAAATAGTCAAAGAAACTCCAGATAATAAAGGTCAAAACGTTTTATGTTTTTTATTGAAAAAAGAAATGCTCACACCCAAAAAGCTGTGTGAACCCCATATGCAAAGATGAAGTTCATAGTTTTGCTGATAGGTGAAGGAGAAATAAAATTCTGGATTGGGATTGAGAAAAACAAACAATTTTTTTCTTTAAATATTAAAGATGCATGACATAACAGTGGATCAGATTTGCTGAACCATTAGTTACCCGTGTCATAATATTTTTTCTAATTTTAACTGTGGGTGGTAAGTTTTTTGCATTTCATTCAAAAAAAACCCCCACCAACTTTATTAAAAAGCCTTTGTTCAAAACAGTAATTCCACTGTACAAAAAATGTTTTTCAGACTGGTTACTTTATCTCACTGAAATACACTGGAATAAGCTTTGAAAAGAGATTTAAAATATGGCTGGCATATGTAAGAAAATGCTTGTGTCCTTTTAAGTGGGAGGAGAAAAGCAATTACAGTTCAGTTGTTTCCATGTTCTGAAATGGACTCTGTGAGAGGTGGCCAAAATACTTTGTGTGCATGTATTTAATTGTGAACCGAATGAATGGAAGATAATACTTTTTCTCCGATTCAGCATTTCATAAGTAGGTGTCTCTGTTGCCCACCTTATTAGTGGCATCCACAATGAAACTAGAGTTGTTGTGTTTTGAGTTTTTTAACACAAGTGTTTTGTTTTTTTTTCCTACCACCTTTTTAAATTTTAGTTTTGGGGGATTTTATGTTTCAAAGAATTAAGTTTTTCTTCTAGTTTCATTTGAGATGTATCCTTGTTTAAAAAAAAAAAATACACTTTTGGTTTATTTCTATTAAAATGATAATTTAAAAAAAAAGGGGCAGGGGGAAGATAGCACAACAAACAAACAAACAAAAATCCCTGCATGATTGTGTCTCTGATCACCTAAAAATGTTCTAATGTTTAAAAAAAAAAAAATCACGATCAACCAGTACCTCCTATATTAGTTTCAAACTATTGGTCATTTTTTTATACTTTGTTTAGCTGCAGAGAAAATTTTTGCCTAACTAAAAAATTTGGGAGGTTTAAGTGGTGTGGAGAAGATATGTGCCCTCAGAGAAGAGGTGAAAACTTGCTTATTTTAATGTTATGTGGCAGCAATGTAAGATGTGGCTGAAATGTAAAAGGTGGAGTAAAGCCTGGCTAAAATATACCTGAAAACTCTTTAAGATGATCAGCAGATCAAACTATCTTGAAAATGTTGTTTTGTGGAAAATAGTAAATGAGAACCATACTTGTACCTGTCTACCTTTATTTAAATAAAGGTAATGTAAAAATGCTATGAACTAGATTTTACCAGTAAATATTTTTGATAGTAAGCCACCTTTGGCCCCAAATTGTAAATCAAAAAAAGACAGGATCCAGGCTGCTAAAACATGTGCAGGCATCTGGACCTTTAAAGCTATCCAAGGACACATTTGTAATTTGTCTTGTGTAGAATTGCGAATACAGGTGATGGATAATAGAGGATAAATAAGATTAATAATTTAGTCTGGGAAACAGTAAGGCTTTCTCTTTGTGACTGACTTAAGTTAAATTGATGGAATCTGTATTTTTTTTATTAATTTTTATTAATTCCTTTAAAGATTGGGAAACATGTCAGATTTCTTTCGTCTATATGATAGCAAATCTGATACATAAATCTTTAGTATTTTAGAGCTCATTTTTGCTTGGCTAAATTTTAATTAACTTTGGACTGCTATCTTGAAGATACCGACCTACTAAGCCCTGTAGAGTGCCTCTTTGTAGTATAGTACTTCAACAAATAATGATTTCTTTTTTTAGTTGAATTAACTGAAAAAGAACAAAAATTTCACTTGCAGGAGTTTAGATGTTTTTCATATTTGATAAAGTTGGTTGGACAGCAACTTCATTGAAATTCTACCATTTGTTACTTTTTGCTTTGAGCATGGTTTAAAATATGAAAATATTTTTTACTGATATCGTGAACTTATTTTGTAAGTGGAATTATATGGGATGAATTCTTTAGCATTGATTTTTAGTAGTTCCTTCTGAATGTCAACATTAAGCTGTTGTAATACCTAAAAAAATGTTTGTTAGGTTTCTTCAGTTGTTTTTTTGATAGACTATTTAAAATGCCTGTAGTGAACAATCTTGATAGTACACAAAGCCCTACATATTTCAGGTATCGATCTGAAAAATATTTCTGTGTTCAAGTTCTATGAGTGGTGAACCCCGTTTCTTTATATAATTTTTTTTATTTTTTAAGTTTTTTATCCAGCACATTGCGAGGATTGTACAGCTGGGAGGAGGAGAAGTTTTCTGAAGTACAAAGAAATTTTCTGAGTACAGTCTCCACCACCACAAAAAAGTCATTTCTGTTGCTTTATTACAGATGCAGTGTTCCTTGGTCTAGGGTACTTTTTATCCTAAATAAATGTATTATTCCCCAGGCTCATTTAGTGTAATTTATTTTAATATAGGTATCTTTCAGACCCTTAAAATGCTTTTAAGATTCAAAAGGATGCCGCCACCCAAATCCTAAATTAAAAGAAAGAAACTCTAATGGAAGTCAGTTAGGTGTTTACAGCTTCAAAGATAGCTCAGTAGTTAGAATTACTTAGATGATATTTATACTGTGTGTGTGTATTACACCGAAACTTCTCCCTTGCAGGTGAATTGGCTGGGACTGACTTGTGTTGATGCATCTCAAGAGCTAGCACCCTCCAGAGGAGGCTTGCTGCAGCCATACTAGGCACTAAGACATAATGGGGTTTTGTGCATGGGTTGTTGGGTTGTTTTGGTTTTTTTTTTTTTTCGTTCTGTGTGCCTGAAATGTTGCATCCCATGACACTTCTCTGGTAGTCTGCAACGTTGTCCTGGTGTTTTCAAAGCAAGAACACACAGAGACGTTTTAGGACTTCGGATTTTCTTGAATAATGTTGATGACTCTTCCAGGTGGAAGATCCAGTCTTGGTGTAGTGTATATCCACACCAAGTGAAGCAAACGATCTGTGTTTGATTTTCCTCTTGGAGACACAATAGCTGTTTTGTTCAGGAGCAGCTTAGAGCCCATAAGGTGCAAGTGTGGATGGCAAGAGAACTCTTGTCCGAGCAAATAAGAAAGGACTACAGCAAATTGTTCGGTGTAGGCATGCCTTCAAAAAATGTCTACTCTGCCAGCCTCGGAGCAAATCAGCTTTCACTGGGCATTGTGCTACCTTGGCTAGGTTACTGACATGGTCCAAGGTACCCGGACTAAAGCTAGACAAAATCTCTGCCTCACTTAAGCCAATGCTGTAACTGAGGTGCAGAAAAACGGTCTGAACTTACAAAAAAAAATGTTCTGTGATCTGAACACCACAAAACAATTTCTCTCCATAACTTACTGGTTTTCCTGGTATGAAGTCTTTCAAGCTGTACTGTTCTTACCTGATCATAGGGAAGAATGCAGGACCGTGAGTATCTGTGAATTCATGAAGTGACCTTCAAGAGTCTTGTAGCACCTCAGTAATACTTATTGATATAAGAACTCCTAACTAGAAAAAAAAAAATGTATAGACTGAGGTTTAAAAAAATTGCTTCCCTAGGAAACTGGGTGGCTGTATGATGAGAAGGATAATCTTGCAGTTATCAAGGCAGGGTAAAGACTTCTAATACGTACTTCATGTGCTGCAAGACACAGACCCAAACCAAGCCTTTTTCTTCACAAGTCACCTCTGAGGGATGTGGGAAATAACTAGAGGCGTTTTGAAAACTGTTTTCTTCATAGTTCAGACTTCAAGATATGCTACCTTTAGGGCTGCAGTGGCAGCTATCTGGTATTTTAAATTTATTTCTGTATGCTGTTGTGTCTAAAATAGCACATCTAGTTCTTTAAATACTAAATGGTTGTTAATCCAGCCAAAATTACTTAATTTTTAGCAGTTATACTTGACACCCAGCTTTTAGAAGACCAGCTGCAGGGATAGATTGTACAAACTGAAAGTGGCATGGAAAGATGTAGTTCAGTCAAGTTGGACACTTAAATCAATTAATGGGAGAGAGGTGCATACAAAATCCTGCTTCTGTCCTAGTGTGGAAGCCTTTATAATTCTGGAATTCAGCACTTAAAACTCCTTGAATTGGAGCTGTCCCAGCTGTGCCAAAGCTGTTCCTTTGAATATAGTCTGATGTAGTTTGCTGAGGGATTCTTAGTGGTGCCAGCAGTTTCGTGTTATATGTAGTCTGCATTATACTTACACATTTTATCTGATCAAGCTTTAATACAAAAAGATGTTGGAAGCAGGCCCAGAATGCTCCAGAGTAGGTGAATCCTCTCCTTGCTGGGCTATGGTTGTGAGCCTTCTCTCTTCATTTTTCTAGCTGGCCCTGTGAATCATGCATAATAGGTACACTAATACAGAAATACAGTAATAGTTGTAAAAGGGCAAAGGAGCATTACATGATTAGGACAAGAGGACAGGTATGTGAGTTTAAATCCCTCCAGGCTGAGAAGGCAACTGAAATCAAGTCTTCCTTGGGCAGGTGCTTTACTCACTAGACTAAAAGTAAGTGTGCATTCATTTCTCTGCCCAGCCATGTTTTCAGTCCAAGTGTGGTGGTGGTAGCATTTTGTCTGAACTCAGCAATTTCAGTATACTTCAAGTGTATTCTGAATATACCCACTGGGACTTTGCCCTTTACAGTGCTTATATAGAAGGATAACCACTTCACAAGTGAGTATAGGTGTGCAGGAGATTGAATGCTTCAATAGCTGAACTATTCCTTGCTGAATTTTAGTTCCTAAAAGGAGAGTTGAGTATACCTGACTGAAAATTAAGCAACCATACGATTGTTTTGATTTTGGTTCTAGAGATGCTTCCTCGGGCTTACAGATTTATACATATGTGTGTGTATGTGCATGTGCGCATGTGAAGTAGTTTTCCTTTAGCCAGACTATTCCTAACTGTTTAGAGAGTCTCTCAAGTTGCTTACGTATTTGTTTTCTTTCAGTTAATAATGGGACTTGGTACTCAGGGAGCAGAGAAGAAGAGTGCAGCATCTATTGCTTGCTTCCTGGCAGCCAACGGAGCTGACCTCAGCATTCGTAATAAGAAGGGTCAGTCTCCTCTCGATCTCTGCCCTGATCCTAGTCTCTGCAAAGCATTGGCTAAATGTCACAAAGAAAAAGTCAGGTTTGTATATTCATAAAATACACAGTTTCCAAATCTCTGCTTTCTATAGACTGACTGATGTATTTAAAACATTGTGCCTTTATTAGCAATAGTGTTAAAACATACAAGGTTTTTCTTGACTTTCAGTTAATTCTTTATTTTCTATGGTACCTTAAATGCTATTTACAAATACATTAGTTGAAACTTACACAAGTCTTAGAGGACTTTCGTACATGTTAATATGGGAGGGAGGAGAATGGGAAGGTGGCAACGTGCAGGTGGAGGTTGGTAGAACTTCAAACCATCCCAGAAAAGAGGGAGGGGAAATCACTGAAAGAATAACTAAGCATTGCGACAGGTCACCCAGGGAGGTTGTGAAATCTCTGTCCATGCAAGTTTTGAAGACTGGAATGGGCAAAGCCCGGTATAACCTGGTGTGAATTCAGTATTGATGCTGCTTTGAGCAGGTGACCTCCTGAGTACCTGTCAACCTGAATGATTGTATGATTCTGTAAAAAGAGAAGGAGGGGGTAGGTCTGATGTCTCAGAAGCACTTCTCTAGGAATTATGATTTCAGTGAAATGTTATGTTATCAAGTACATGCGGTATGAGAAGTTTCAGCTCGCTGCTTGTCCTAGTTGTGTTCCCACCGTTGGCTTACATGATTCTCATCCTTAATTCCTGTATGGAAATCAGAAATGTACTTTCAAACTGTCACAAAGAGAGACTGTTTTTGTTGACACTGCCTGGGTGTGTAAGGTGCTTATTCAGAGTCTTTCTGTCTGTGTCTGTCCGTTTGTCTTAGCCTCATCCCTGTGGCTGTTCTGCTTTCTCACCACCTTTTATGGGCTTGTGAGGGCTGTAGGAGTGAGCTGGTTAGGTTCAACACGTGCTCCCTCTGCTGGGTGAGCAGCAGCATAGGACACAGATCTGAGGTGAATTCACTGCGGGAGTTTGGGGTTCTTTTACAAGCCTGTCATTTGCGAAGTATTGGAAGTATATTAAAGATTAAGATGTTAAGCTGCGCAGTTCTGAATCTACAGGGTATGTCTCTATTAATAAAGTAAACTCTTAGGATGGGAGGGAAGGGTTTTTTATGTTCACGATGTGCTATTCTAACTTGTGTGGCCTGTTTCTGCGCAATGTCTTACCTGAGTATGTGACCTTGCACTCTGGTGTCAACTGTACATTTGGGAAAATGCAATTTGGATTCCTTTATGATGCCTGAATGCATAGGAGTATATAGATAAACAGCCAATTGATGTGCATTTTAGATTAATTTTAAAAATTCTTAAAAGTAAGTTTGACTGCAAGGTTTCTTTGTAGTGGTCAGGTTGGTTCCCGAAGTCCATCTATGATTAACAATGATTCTGAAACGTTAGAAGAATGTATGGTGTGTTCAGACATGAAGAGAGATACTCTGTTTGGCCCGTGTGGACACATCGCCACGTGTTCTCTGTGCTCACCACGGGTGAAAAAATGCCTCATCTGTAAAGAACAAGTTCAGTCTAGGACAAAGGTAAAAACTTCCAAAGTTTATTGGTTCTCTTTGTTTTTAATGGAGAAGTAAAAAAAAGAGATCAAGGAAAAGTGCAGTATATTTTAAGCGGTATTTTGCCTTACAGGTGTCTCACTGGATGGAATTAATTTTGCATCATAATGATATCTTGTCCACAACGTTGTATGTTACTGTTTTCTGTTTGCCTGTACTCATGTCCTACCTGCCCCTCATTCTCTCCCCACCTTGCAATGTCTTTATTGTTCAGGTCCTCAGAGTTCCTAATACAGTCACCTGAGGATATTCCTGCTGCTCCCCCCCCCCTCGTATTTTTTTTTTCCATGTTAAGATAAATTGCTGCTTTTCCTGAAGTATAATTTCCTTCAGTAATATTCAGTTCTTCTGAGTTATTTTATTCCTTAGGGCTGCTTGGAAAGATGATTTGCCTGTAAACTGAGTTAGTTAATATGTGCTTGTTTTTGAAGTTAATAATTACTTTCAGCTTTCACCTTCTCTTTCTTTGGAGTCATGAATTTCTTTATGCTGTCTTTCTCCTTCAGAGTATCAACTGGTTGTGCCCTATTTTGGGGACCTAATCCCAGTAAGGTCCTCAGGTTTCTCAAATGGTTGCTCCCAAGTATTTGTGACTATATGGATGGGTGCATCCTCATAGCTTTTCTGTTTGAGTATTTTTTTATTTCCCATAATCACCAAGTCTTGTCCTTCTGTTGCTTTTTGGCTGTTTTTAAAAAAAAACACAACTCCTCATGTTCCACACACAGGTTTTCTGATCTGTAGAAAACCTACTCTATTCTTGTTACGTTTTTCCGAACACATTTGACTAGTCTGCTTCTGTGGTATGGTTTCTTTTCTTCTACCTCCAGACTAAATATAGGAATTGTAAATATCAATTTGTACTGGTTTTACTATTCACTCTCTTATTCTTACTTCTTATACCGTTTACTGTTCTGCAATGCATATTTTCAAAGGCCAAATGTTAACATAGTGTGAGCTCCTTTTCTCTAGACTTTCTTTATAGTCAGTGAAAAGGTTCTGTCACTGGGTGATTCAGAGCAGCAAAGTAATGCTTCTGCTTTCACTAATCCATCTAAAGAAGCTAATCTATGGAAATCAGCTTTCCCAGGTGAAAGCTAACCTTTGTCAATAACCTTCCTTTGATTTTTGCTAAATTAGATTGAGAGTGGAATACCTGTTCAAAACTTCTCTTATACACTTCTGTATAAAAACTTACGGTAATATCTGTAAGGCTAAGAAATGAATGAGCCTGGACAACAGTTCTATGAACTGGAAGAGGTGGTCCGGGCCAGTACAAATGGAGTGGTATGTGGTGTCTATGGTCACACTATATATACAGTTCATCACATTAAAGGGCTTGAGAAACCCTAACCCAGAATATTAAAACAGATTACTATAAAAGTCTCTTATAAGTGAATTTTGTAGAATCATAGAATAGTTTGGGTTGGAAGGGACCTTTGAAGTTAGTCATCTAGTCCAGCCCCTCTGCAACAAGCAGGGACGTCTTCAACTAGATCACGTTGCTCAGAGCCCCGTCCAGCCTGACCTTGAATGTTTCCAGGGATGGGGCATCTATCACCTCTCTGGGCAACCTGTTCCAGTGTTTCACCGCCTTCATTGTAAAAAAAATTCTTCCTTATATCTAGTCTAAATCTACCCTCTTTTAGTTTAAAACCATTATCCCTTGTGCTATTGCAACAGGCCCTACTAAAAAGTCTGTCCCCATCTTTCTTATAAGCACCCTTTAAGTACTGAAAGGCCGCAATAAGGTCTCCCCAGAGCCTTCTCTTTTCCAGGCTGAACAATCCCAATTTAAGTATATATGGTGGAACAAAGGAGGAGAAAAGAATAAAGAAAAAGAAACATATACTGTCATAGCTGCTTCTCTGTGCCAATCAGTGTACTGAACGTAGAAATATTGCTGGCAAATATCTATTCTTAGAAGTCAGTTTGATAACTCATTTAAGTTGCATTTTGAGGTGCTGAATTAGTTAAAATAACACTAGATGGAGCTTCTTAAAGTCCACATGCCTTGCCAAAGAGAGTGTAAAAGTAAAGAGCAGGAGATAAACTTTTCTCATATGTGTGTTTATTGTTCTTTACAGATTGAAGAATGTGTAGTATGTTCAGACAAAAAGGCAGCAGTGCTTTTCCAGCCTTGTGGTCATATGTGTGCCTGTGAGAGTAAGTAAACTTGACGGAAGTTCTTTTTGAAGTAATCTTGAAACACAACATTTTTAATCAGATTGCTAAAAGCTCATTAATAATCTGACTTCAGGTCCAATTTACTTGATAGTCTGGTGTGATAGTCAGAATTTTGGCATTATTTGGCATGCTGTTAATGAAATAATTGGAGGAAAAACTGGAGATTTTCAAAAATTCAGAATGCAAGTGCTCTTCCATCTGAATTATTTAATTTTGACTAGGCTTGCTCAGATTATAGAAGCCTGCTGTATATTGTTAAAACTTCTGAAGTAATTATAATTAACTTTATTGCTGCTTTGCAGCTTTTTTGGGGCATTCAGATGTGCAAGTGGTGTTTTAAAAGACTATTGTAAATAAATATTTAATAAGCTTTATTACTGTCGTGGTTTAACCCCAGCTGGCAACTAAGCACCACACAGTCGCTCACTCACTCTCCCCCAGTGGGATGGGGGAGAGAATTGGAAGGGTAAAAGTGAGAAAACTCGTGGGTTGAGTTAAAGACAGTTTAATAGGTAAAGCAAAAGCCGCACACACAAGCAAAGCAAAACAAGGAATTCATTCACTACTTGCCATCAGCAGGCAGGTGTTCAGCCATCTCCAGGAAAGCAGGGCTCCATCACACGTAACGGTTACTTGGGAAGACAAACGCCATCACTCCGAATGTCCCCCCCACTCCTCCTCTTTCCCCCAGCTTTATATGCTGAGCATGACGTCCTATGGTATGGAATATCCCTTTGGTCAGCTGGGGTCAGCTGTCCCGGCTGTGTCCCCTCCCAACTTCGTGTGCACCCCCAGCCTGTTCACTGGTGGAGTGGTGTGAGAAGCAGAAAAGGCCTTGACTCTGTGTAAGCACTGCTCAGCAGTAATGAAAACATCCCTGTATTATCAACACTGTTTCCAGCACAAATCCAAAACATAGCCCCATACTAGCTACTATGAAGAAAATTAACCCAGCCAAAACCAGCACATTCTCCATCCCTTATTCCATACCATTTACATCATGCTCAGGTCCCACACTATCCAATACATCCTCATTACCCATGACCACCCTTCCTATCCTTTGATATAATACACAGATATCATTCCCTTGGTCTATGGACCACACCTGTGAAATGTCTGTAAAATGTCCATTGAGTTCATTTAGTCTATGACTTTGGGCTCCATCTGTTACGGTGGTCACTCAGGACAGGAGAGGTGGTGCGTTGTGTGGAGTTACTGGGCTCCAAAGCCAGCTCAGGTTGGGTCACTGCTGCACTTGCACTGCTTCTTGTGAGGCTTCTCCTCCATTGGTTCAGGTGGTTCCTGCTACAGTAATTCCTATAACATGCAACTCAAATCCCAGCTTACAACAATTTAAAGGTATTTCTATTACAGTCTCCACTGCTGGTCCCTTTGGACCAGACCATAGGATTTAACATTACAATGAGCTCCTTCCCTTGCCCCTGCTCCGGCTCGGACTTATCCACAGACTGTAGTCCCTTAGGGATGTACCTGCTCCAAGTGGAGCCTTATCTGTGAGCCATAGTCTCTTCAGGGGCATACCTGCTGCGGCATAGAATTATCCACAGTCACTTTGGGGTGCACCTGTTCCAGCATGGCCTTCTCCATGGGCCACAATGCCTTCAGAGATATACCTGCTCGAGCGCGGCCTTACCCACAGCCACAGTCCCTTCAGAAGTAAACCTGCTCCAGCATGGCCTTACCCATGGCTGCAGTCCCTACGGGGGAGTACCTGCACTGTTGTGGGCTTATCTATGGCCACGTGCTTTGGGGTGCTCCAACATGACTTCATGTATAGCCACTGATGCTTCAAGGTGTACCTGCTGTGGCATGAACTTATCCACAGCCACAAATGCTTTGAGGTGTACCTTCCCCAGCATGGACTTGGGCCACAATCCTTTCAAAGGTATACCTGCTGCGGCACAGTACATGGCCACAGACGTTTCGAGATGTACCTGCTCTGGTGTGGACTTATCCATGGCCACAGATGCTTTGGGGCGTCCTGCTCTCACAGGGACTCATCCACAGGTCACGGTCCCTTTGACTGGAGTTCACACAGGAGTTCCAGCCTGTCCAGTACAGCAGCACAGAAACAGCAGCGATGCCCTGGCCATCTGCCAGCCCAGGCGCATTGCCATTG
This sequence comes from Gymnogyps californianus, assembly GCF_018139145.2. Classification (NCBI taxonomy): domain Eukaryota; kingdom Metazoa; phylum Chordata; class Aves; order Accipitriformes; family Cathartidae; genus Gymnogyps; species Gymnogyps californianus. The sequence continues at coordinate 51,922,107 of NC_059472.1, read as the reverse complement.
CTGTTATCAAAATGTTCCCAGGCACAGCAGAGTAAGATGATAAGCAGTACAGCAACCAGCAAAAGCAAACAGCAAAACAGCAGCCACTAATGAGCACTAGACTTTAACATACACTGAGGCAAGTAAGCCCATGGCAAGCACATGAGCCTGCCGATTAATAGCTAAACAGCAATAACAGCTATAAATTCAATCTAGCAGATTCCAATCAAATCTGTCCTTATCTCGAACCCTTTGAGCCCCATGTTGGGTGCCAAAAAGGACTGTTGTGTGTTAACTCCAGCTGGCAACTAAGCACCGCACAGTCACTCACTCACTCTCCCCCAGTGGGATGGGGGAGAGAATCGGAAGGGTAAAAGTGAGAAAACTCATGGTTGAGTTAAAGACAGTTTAACAGGTAAAGCAAAAGCCGCACACACAAGCAAAGCAAAACAAGGAATTCATTCACTACTTGCCATCGGCAGGCAGGTGTTCAGCCACCTCCAGGAAAGCAGGGCTCCATCATGCGTAACAGTTACTCAGGAAGACAAATGCCATCACTCCGAATTTCCCCCCGCTCTTCCTCCTTCCCCCAGCTTTATATGCTGAGCATGACGTCCTATGGTATGGAATATCCCTTTGGTCAGTTGGGGTCAGCTGTCCCGGCTGTGTCCCCTCCCAACTTCGTGTGCACCCCCAGCCTGTTCACTGGTGGAGTGGTGTGAGAAGCAGAAAAGGCCTTGACTCTGTGTAAGCACTGCTCAGCAGTAGTGAAAACATCCCTGTATTATCAACACTGTTTCCAGCACAAATCCAAAACATAGCCCCATACTAGCTACTGTGAGGAAAATCAACTCTACCCCAGCCAAAACCAGCACAATTACTAATCTACAGATTTGCACAAGGGCTATATTTTGCCCTAAAAGACACATCATAAATCTTTGCAAAGAGCACGGGTTATGACTCACTCTGATTTATGTTGTGTATCAAAAAAAGGCATAGGAGATCTCCAGAATTTTTTTGGTTTTGAGAATACATGGATGACAATGCAGCCATCACCTTGTCACCAGGCATTTCAGGGCTTTGTTGAAGGATCATTTGCCTAGAGAAGAGCAGTCTTTGTTGCTGACAATCTACATAAGAGGGAAGGTAATCATTCCCCTAAGTAACTGCTTACTTGGTTTTGCTAAAGAAGTCTGGTTTCTTCCTCTGTTCTGGCTGAGAGACCTGACATTGAATCACTGACTTTATAGTTATCCTGATCTGGCCTCTTTCACTGTCTGCAGTTGAAAGATGATGAGAGAAGTTTTTTTCATTAGTTTCCCGGGAAGAGGACAGCAAAGAGATTGATTGCTGTGGTGCAGGATTTCAGTAGTGCAATACACGTCACCAAGTCTAAGCTGTAACAAGGACAGCAAAAGGTTTAACAGATGTAGATGATTTCTTTCCAGATTATTTTCTGGACATCTTGTTCAAGCAGGATGAGAGAGGGTCTTCAAATTTGTGTACTTTATAGGACCCACTCTATTGATTCACAGTAACCTTCGGTATTTATAAGACATAATCATTTGCCTTTTGTAGAAGAATTACAGCCTCCTTTCTAGGATTATATCAAAAGATACATGTTTACTCTTTTAAGGGTAAGGAGCCGCACCTGTTTGCCCCTCGAGCATTAGGACAGTAAGTGAGATCCTTTGTTCTAAAGGAAAAAGCAGGTAGTCAAGACATTCTTGGAAGTTCTGGTCTCAAGTGTGTGTGATTTTACTTTTTTTAACTTCTGTAATTCTTGTGGAATAGACATCCATTGGGAGAAAGACGAATCTGCTCACTTGAAACATGTAAACAGAATAGGTTTACTTTGAATCCCAAACAAGACATTATTTAAAGGTGTGATTTGCAGAAAATGATGTGAAGATGAATACAAGTAGTTATTTGTATGATAAGCATCTGTTATGGCATTGCTATATAGTTACTCTGAATAAACAAGCCCATGGACAGGAAAGAAGAAAAATGAAATAGCAGGATTCAGAGTTGATTTATTTCTCTGTCCTCTCAGATTGTGCAAGCTTGATGAAGAAATGTGTACAGTGTCGGGCAGTGGTTGAGCGAAGAGTGCCTTTCATAATGTGCTGCGGAGGGAAAGGTACAGAAGATACCACTGATGATATTTGTGAGTGACTCCAAAACCCATACTCTTTGACATTCCCCCACCAACTTACTATTCTGATTCTTTTAAATGACCTAAATCTTTCCTCTCCTTTTTAAAGAAAAGTTTAATAAAAACAGTGTTAAGCCACGTATCTATTTGCTGTTTGCACTACCTTCTACATTGGTAGCAGTAGATGCGATTATAACACTAGTCATTACACTAAAGGATTGCTTCCAGCATCCAGAGTAGAAGCTGAAACACATATGATTTCTTGGCCACTTATTAATGTCCTGTGAAGCAGAAGCAAAAGATTGTCTGTAATTGTGTAAATGAGCAAATAAATGTATATTTTTTTTTTTACTTCTGGAACTCTCTGACTGATGAAGCAATGGTAAATAATTTGCTTCTAGGTACAAGCAACTTTCATGACAGATTGTTCAGTTTTACATCTCCTGCTATGACTAGTTTTTAAACTTTTAATGACTTCTCTGAATAATTTCTATGAATTACCTGTATTTACTCTGTGTGTTTATGTGTGGTATGCAGTGTTTGAATTGAGTTTATGAGAATGGGAATATTAGGTCATTCTTGTCATACTGTTCCTAAATAGATAAATATAAAAGTAATCCTTAAAATCAGGTTTTTAATGCTCACACTGGAAATTTAAAATTTGTCATTTGAAATACTTCTCAATTTTTCTGTTTCTTATAATAACATTGTTTCCTGGATCAGTCAAATACAGGAATATTAACCTGCGCTTGTTCAAATTTTGAACAAACTACTTCCAAGATGCTTGTGCAGTTTTGAACACCAGGTAGAATCGGCTGTGTAGATAAAGTCTTTTCAGTGTGAAAGGATTTGGCTTTCTCTTTTATATGTGCAAAAAAATTTACTGCAGGAACTTCACTGGCAAATAAGAACTCACATTAAGGGGCTACAGGCATTTTGAGCGTCATTATTGAGGAAATATTTGTCAAAGAAGTGTTGCCATTAAACTCAGAGAAGTTCTTTATGATTTGAGCTGCAGTGATGTCATAGTGAATTTAATTAGATTATCAAATATGTTTGACTAACATTATTTCAGATAATTGAAAAATGGTAGTTAGTACACTGGAAATAATTATTCCTGTTTCATTAGATTGATGCATAATGACATACCTTTATTTTTTCTAAATTACAGCAAGTGGAAACATTCCAGTTTTGCAGAAAGACAAAGACAACACCAATGTCAATGCGGATGTACAGAAGCTGCAGCAACAGTTACAAGACATCAAGGAACAGGTAAAAGTGCTGGATAAAAATTTTGTGGACCAGTAAAATAATTGAAAATGCCAATGCATCTTCTGTTATTTAAAACAAAATGAAGCAGTGAAGTACTTCAGTTCTTAAACTTTAGTTAAATAGCCAATATTTTTTGTGTGTGATGTGGCTTGTATGTCTTCTATGTACAGATTTAAAAAAAAAAAAAAAAAATCAAGTGCCCATGTTTGATAATCCATCTATTAGAGTGTCTGTGTTAGTGTGACTAAAAAAGGATGCTCTGCCCAGTCAGTATGTTCTCTGCCTGTTTAGCTGACCTGAGTGTGTAGGTACAGCAGAAGCTGTTTTCACAGAACAGTAATAAAAGTAGATATTCTTCACTATTCTGTATCTACCTGAACCTTTACTTGTCTGTTCATGAACTGCCTTTGAACAATGGCTGGCAGTTACCTGTCGTATGAAGGCTATAGTTTATGTACTCTTCAAAAAATTGTGTGGTTGCAAAATTAAAACCTTTGAAAGTACTGTACATGTAATTTGAATATTTGGAATGTAAACGATAAGGTTTGTCTTTTGTAATTATGCATAGTGCTTGCAGGAGGAAATTTATACAAATTCACTATAGATTGTATTGATTATTCATTAAGGTACATGCAATTTAGAAACTTAATGAAAACCAAAAATTAATGTTTCCGATAACTGACAGTTACGTATTTAAATTTGTTCTGTCTGTAAGTCTAGTTCTATTAGAAGTGCTTAAGTAGTTGTATACACGCAGAACTTTCCTGTGTTAAATTACTAAATTGTTTCCTTGCTTTTCTATCTGAACAAAGAAAAACTTGATTTTGAGATTTTTCAGCAGTAAGGGACCTGGGGTACCTGACTATTGTATGAACTTACTCTCTTAGAACCCTGATAATGTGATTTTTGGCTTCCCTGTGTATAACACAATTGGAAGAAACTTTTGATGGATACAGGAAACAGAGAAGCGTTCTTACTGTATTACTTGCCTTTTCCTCTTGTAGTCTTACAGCAGTCAGTAATACTTCAGTGATGGCAGCATCATATCTAGTCCTGGTAGTTGTTGCTGTCAGCTGTTCATGTGCGTGAAAGCTAAGACTAAAGCGTTCAGATCGCTGGTTTTAGGGCCCATATCTCTAAATGCCTTAAATTTGGGAGCTGATATGCTGTCAAGTTTTAACCTCAGTGACATGTCTGTGAAGAGCCGTTCCTGTTGTATGGAGACTTGACCAACACCCCAGTAATAGAAATTCAAATATCCAATTCAAAACAGATTCCTTTGTCGTTTTTTTCTGTAAAAGAACATGCAGATTAAAAATTGCCATTTGAAAAATGCATGTCTGCCTTGACGATAACATCTAGAGTTTCTAGATATCTCTGACATCTTACATATACTATTTAGCTTCTGTTTTACTTTTTAACATTGGATGAAAAGAATAAGGTTACTGCGTTGGCATTTAAAATTATATATGCAAAACATGCAGATGAATGCTTAAATACGAGTAATCTGTTTTCTTCAGATGTATTCTTTTCTGGTTACTTTATTTTAGGAGTTTATAAAGGATTGGAGTTCCATTTGGGTATGCTAATACTCTTACGTATAGGGATGTGAAAGGAAAACTACTTTATGTTACAGTTTTTCTTCTTGATTAGATGTGATCTCAGTTTTTTCAGTTTTCCTTAGGTGCTCTTTTATTCTTAACAATTTTGTCTTACCTTTGGGATTTGCTAGTCAGAAGCTTTCTAATATCAGAAAGTTATGCTGTAGTAGGGAGAAGAGAATAATTACTTCATACATGTCATTTTCTACTTGTATTTTCGGGTTTTTATATTTGCAGTAGTAAGAAAGGTCTAATACCGGAATGCTTTGAGAATTTAAGTGCGCTCTTTTGCTTTGAAACGCCCTTTTGTCCAATAATTTATTTTAAAATGAGTATAAAACTGAAGATTGTTTAGTGCCTCTGTTTAGAAAGAGGTGGTTCTGGTCGTTCTTGTGTGTGTCTTGGCTTGAGACACTTTCATGTTTTCCTTAGTGTCTTTTCTGCTTAGTCTTGTGACAGGGCAACTTGTGTATCATACTTGTGAGTAGCAAGTTGGATTTGGTTAAAATTAGTCATCTCATTTTTTAAATTTGTGCTTGAAATGATGCACAGCATTCCATTATAATTGTGTGTTCTTTTGATTTGCGCTTTAACAGTTCAGTCTTCATGTTACCTTGATATTTTCGTGCTTAAAATTAATTTGTTCTCTTTCAGCAGGTATAATCCTATGTTTCAACTCATACCTTCAGTGATAATCTAATATGTTAGTGCAGCAAGCTTTTAAAACCATTTCTGGTGCCAAGCAGAAGTGATGCTGATGTCAACAGAATCTCCCACATCTGATGACCACACCATTCTTCAGGGATTCCCTGAATGTGAACCCTTTTGACTGTAATTGCAATACCTTCACTCCATTTCATACATAATCACCATCATCTGTCTAATATCTTATGTATGTTCCTTCACCATACTTACATCACTTTCTTTCTCCTTAAAAATAAATTTATTTTGTCACTGTGCACCTGTATATTGTTGAAAAAACTGTTTCTAGTAACGAGGAATTGATATTTCAAGCAGTTTAAAACACCTTGTTAGTGGTAAAAATTGATTTGAATTGCACACCCAGTTATACTTAAAGGTATGATGAGCACTTTTTCAGACTACTTTTACTTATCCAAAGAAGTAATTCTCACATAGAACAGGTATAGTGCCTTTTTGTACCGTTTGTTTTCATTCAAAAGATGGGAGTCAAATGTTTCATGCAGAGAACATTCTAACAAACTAATAGGACAATAGAAACAGGTAACCGCTTATTTCCAGCTGCTGTGGCACAAATTGGGTATAAGGCATGCAGTGAACTTTCTTCCACTGTAAAAGTGCATATAAGCTGATGGTTAAGTAATGAATGCTCCTTGAAAGTTGGATAAAACTCAGTTATTTGGGCTTGTATCCCACTGGGAAACTGCTGAACTAATCGAGAAAATCCTTGTCAGAATAGAATTGCATAGCGAACAGGAAGTTTGGTTGTTCCTGCCAGCTGAATTCTCCTACTGTACGAAATAACTTAAAATAGTATCATAATAAGAAATTAAACAGCTAATGTGTTTTATATACTCTGCATTTGTACTAAGCAGGAGAAATTGGGCAATTTGCTAATACTGCATGCAATTGCAGAAAAGATCTATAACAAGAAAATGTTAGGGTTTCTGTGCTTCACTGAATGAAATAATCAAAACTAATGGTGTTTGAACAAATTCCATTTTTTTTATTATTTCTGAGTCCCTTGATGGATGTTTTCATTTTCAAATGATGGTGTGGCATTTGGAGAGAAACAGACCCTTGTAACTTCAGTTATTCTGACATTATATTTGGGCACAAAAGCAAATAGTTAAGCTAAAATCATAGAATAAAGGCTACAAGTTTTTTCTCCAAAGATAAGATTTGGACTTGCTTTGTCAGTCCTTTGTCAAAGGACATCATGTCAATACTATCAGGTTATAGATGCTTGTCACAGGACAGCTATATATTCATTGGAAATGGCTGTTTCATTGACATTTGAAGACTGTAGATTACTGGAGGAAGAATGCTCTAATTGTCCCATTGAGATGTGAAGGTGATGACTTGGTGTGAATGGCAAAATGAGCAGGACTGACTGACAGTTGGTCTTTTGCAAATTTTTAGTTTGAGTGTGTTTTGTTATAGTACTGTGGAAATTCTAACGAAGCTGGAGCACAGCATTATTGGGAAGAGTGAAGGGGTTTTTTTAAACATAAATTGACATAAGGTTTTATCTGAAAGTTTTACATTCCTGCTGGCCCATTATACTGGTATCCTGGAGATTAAAACAGGCATTTAGCCATATTCCATGCCAATTTAAACTGTGTATAAGCAGACTGATGGTGAATTCTTTTGGTCTTCAACTAAGCTGTCGGCCCTAGGAAGTCATACCTGTTGATTCCATAGAAAGTATGCTTTAAAGTTATACTGAATAGAGTTCCTGCTATGGATTCTGTCTCTCATGAGATGAACAAACTGAAGTAAACCCCCAATGATGAGTATGGAAACACGTCACAGGTGCAAGGTGGTGATAAAATGAATTTGCATTTGAAATATGAGTCCTGTCAGTATTTCATATTATATATGAGATGAACATTTATAAGTGTTAGATATGAGTAGTGTGCCTCAGATCTGAGGACATCTTAGATTTGATTTGTTGGACTATAGAACGGCCTTAACAATTATCATCTGTTATAACATCTATTCATTTACTAACCTTTGATAAACTGTTATAAGTGAAATCCTAATATGGCTGCAGTATGTTTATGGTGAAGGAACATGCCTTACCAAAACTTCAGTTTCTGCATGTGACAAAAGGTGAAGGACATTGTTCCTTAGTGGCTTGGTACAAAATGAACTTTGCTGTTGAAGAACTTTAGGAGATCTTTTTTGGGCATTGGCTGTCACTTTAATGTTCAGCAATTAAAACTGATTTTAAAAGTTTGCTGTGCTACTGTTGTGACTGAAGGTCACACATTTATTAAATTGTTCTTCATTTGAAACTTGAGGTGTTCTTTTGGTTGAAAATCTAGATAACTTCCATGAGCAAAGGCTGGAATTACCAACATTGAATCTTTATGTATAATATTGATTATGCAGCATTTTTATTACTTCTGCATGTGTTCAGTGCTTGGTGTTCAAAGGTAAGTATATGGATGGCTAGGTAGCCTGAGAAGAAGTTGGTAAATTACCCAAGCGTTGCACACATAAAGCTGTTTGTGTTGTTTGTTCCCTGGAAGATTACACGACATAAAGGGGAATGTTGCTGAAGAATGTCTTAAGGTTGCAAACTTGGGTAATGATACTGAAAATCTGATGTCAACCTACTCCTGGATTGTCTTACTTAAAGGGATCGTATTTGGAAAAAAGCTACATAGGTTTTTTTGTCATGATGGGGTAGGAAAAGCCCAAATATTTTAAGTCAATGTGAAGTAAAAATGTGATTTTAAAAAAAATATTTAGTTTTCAGGTTACTGGCTGGGTTATGCTATGGCAGTGATCGGCTGTGCTTAAGATGGCGTATTTATTGTTAAATTTCAATAATTGATGTATTGCATATTCAGTACTGTTTCACTGCTGCCATTGACTATGTAACCTGTCAAAATCTTTTACAGACTATGTGTCCTGTCTGTTTGGACCGTCTGAAGAATATGATCTTTCTCTGTGGCCATGGAACATGTCAACTTTGTGGAGACCGAATGAGCGAATGCCCTATATGCCGCAAGGCAATTGAACGAAGGATCCTTTTGTATTAAGTAGTGGAACCAGTGTCTTTTATTAGCTTATGAAATAGTAAGGACATTTTGATGATTTAAATCTCCCTAAGTTTGAAAGGCAGTAAGGGGTTCTAGTGAAAACATATCTAATACTGTAGCACAGGTTCATTACATGGTAATTGTTTAAAGACTGTAAACACACCAAACAAGAGAACAGTATTTGAACAGTCAGCTTTTAGCTTTACTCTTAAAAAACATCTAAGCCTGAAGCTAATTTAAAGCAGTCTTTTTTTTCATTTTTTTCCTGTCTTTTTCTTCCCCTTAAAGTTTAAAGGGACAATCTTATTTTGGTTTCATTCATGTTTTTTAATGTATGTATCAGGTGTCAAGTGATGTAAGGGGTTTTTTTGTATTGTCAGTTAATATCAAATACAAATATTTAGGATTTTTTTGTTTTATGCTTTTTTGGAGAACGTTGAAATTTCCTGTGACAGTTATGATTCACAAAAATTTCTATCTTGAAATATACAATAATGCAAAATCAATATAAAGTGTATACACAGTAGTAATAAATATACTATTCCCATAAGATCAGGCCTCAGAATACAATGTTAAAGTAATTCTAACTTTATCATGCCCTTTGTTGCTGAGGATGGGTTGGGAAGGAAACAATAAAAAGAAGAATCTACTTTAGAAATATGTTCCCAAAACTGCACTTCAGTCTAAGGTTCAAGCTAACTTAAGTAGTGAACTTCTTAATTCTGCTAGCTGCATAATTTTGTATGGAGTTGCTTTTAACTTGACTGGAAAGGAAAACATTTGAGCAATGGGTCAGTTACCCATTTCAGATGAGTGAATTGTAGAGGAACATATGTATATGCGGGGCCATTTAAAAATTCTGGGTCTACGATTAGGAAAAACTAGAGATTTTGCAAGGTTTCCTCTCTTAAATTAGTTCTGTTGTCTCCAGGCAAACTGTCAACAGCAAAAGAGAAGATTTAGTATTGCTTATTCATCTAAGTTGGCTGTTAACCCCAGAACTTATCTGTGAACATTACTGGGTAATACTGCAAATGAAGATATTGCTGGCAGAGCAGTGAATTTTGTGAGCCATGCCTAGGTGAGTTGAAGTTGGCTGAAGGAGTTAGCTGTCACTGATGTGACAAAGAGGTGTTCCTGACCCCAAAAATGCTACTGTCAGGAACTGCAAACTATTAACATTTGGATAACAAGTACATCCTTCCGTCTTTTTGGATGGAAGAAAGTATGCTGATTTAAGGACCTCTTGTAGCTAAAAGGAATGTGTGCTTACTCCTAAGCGATTTGGCAGTTTTCTGAGTGCATAGTTTATGTAGCCCTTTGCCATTGTGCAGACTTCATTTGAATGTGCTCTTGCAGAACAATAAAGAAATCCATGCTGGAGTCACTTAGGTGCCTTACTTGCAGCTGAGATTAATTTCTCATTTAATTCTCATTGTGTATGTCAAAAATGTGGAAAAAGAGATAGTTCAGGGGAAGATCCAAGTAAGGATAAAAGCAATCTCTTCAGATAAATTGGTCTCAGTCTTTTGAAGCTTATGTTGATATGCCTGAATTGTGAAAACATTGTCAAAAGTCTCAGAAGAATGTTACTAGTAAACTGTAAAGATAGGTGAACTTTTAACCAGTAAGGTTTAAACACTGAATAGAGTTTTCCAGGAAACAGTAATATATTGGAAAAATGTATGTAGAGTGGCTTTTAACGTAGCAAAGTGATGTAATACACAGCCGTTCTATAGCCATCTTTAATCCTGATCCAGATTTGCAAATGTTCATCATTCTTTTCAGTAATTTTTTATTGGACACAATCTCAATCTGGAGTCAATATAGTAGTCCGTTTTATTTTGTATACTAGTCATCATCTGTTCTCAGATAATCTGTGTACCCATCTTCTTGGCCAAATGAAATAGCCCTCCCTTTTCTTGCTTCTTAGGTCCCTATTCTAAAATACCAAAATTTCAAGGAGCTTTCGAAAGTTTTTGATATAAGGCTTTTTTTCAGTTCAGCATTTCACTATCTCCACTTAAGCTCTGAGTGCACCTGAGTGTTCACTGCAGTTTTCATTTGGCCAACATGCATGTCACCAAGTCTGATTCTTTTGTAGCGTGTTTGACAGCTGAACTTTCTATAGTAGGCTTCAGTTTCCTGTCAGTCTCTTCCTCTAAAAATAATTTTATAATAGGATGTGCAATTTGACAATCCATTCTGAGTTTTAGCCTGTAATACATCAGATCTGTACCTCAGTTTCCTCTGGCTCTGGTAGACATTTTGAATATTGTGTCCTATTTATTCTTCAAGGGGACCTCTATAAACTGTTGTCAGCAGAAAGGCAGGGTGGATTTCTTCTTGATACTGCAGCTCAAAACTGAAACTGCAGTATAGCAGTTGGCATTTTCCTAATTCTTTTTCACTGGAAAAAGTCAGAATTACTTGAAAGTATTCCAGCTTAGCATCAGTTGAATAATTCAGCTGAGTAAGAACTGATCTAAAGCATCCTGGGTGGGAAACTGGAGTTGAATGTTAAATACTCCTTGTCTGCAGGAGGCACATACTGTAGCATAGGTAGGTAAGGGCTCTGTTAGGCTTGCACTTTTCGAGAGAGGAGCTGTAAGTTACTTTGTAACGCTCTTAGTACTTGGAAGCCATCGCAGTCCTGTGGAAACAGAGACAATGACTGAAGGTATCGCCATAGGAGCAGCTGTAGTCTTCTATACTGTAGTCACACCAGATATATGTGACTGCATACAAGTTTGTGATTGGACTCATTTGGCAATGTTGTGTGCCAGTTGAAATTGAAGTATGTCAACTTGATGCTATTATGGTGCCACAAGAAACAGCGAAATTAGAAAAACTAGGTAAGCTAACCAGCATGCTTGAATTATTAATATAGGCCTCTTATTAACAGGTGAAAGAGCTATATCTTGTATTGAGAAGGCTACACAGTGCTTGTCTTTCAAAAAACTTCATGAGGAAAAATGTTTGCTCCAGTATCATTTATGGAAATAGATATTTAGATTCACACACTGTCTTTGGATTCTGATGTAGAAGGTGAACTAGTGTTGTTGAGGAAGCTAGTAAGTTCATTCACTCAATTTAATCTGTGCCATGTGGAGAGTACAAATGTTTAACTGGATAACACTTAAATAGTTGAAGGATGAAAAACAGAAGCTCAGTTGGAAGCCAAAGGGGATCATAGCAAGTAGGACAGTTGAGAATATGTCATTGTGCCTCTGTCTTCAGCAAAAGATGAAAGTGTAAATCTCATTATTGTCACTATTTTTAGGGAGCAAAGTGAAAATGAGAGAAAAATCAGTAAGGCATTTATCTCTAATATACTGTAAAATCATAAAATGTAAGAGTTGCAAGCTTTGTTTATTATTATTATCCCCCAGTATTTAATAGCAGTTTTGAAATTAAATTGAATGAAATATCTCAGTTTGTTTCTTGAAACAACCAAGAAGGCACCTAATAATACATATTGTTCAGGTGTGAGGTATGCTCAGATGTTTAAGTAAAATACTTTTCATTTTTTTCCATTTAGTAAAATACATAAACGGTCACATCAGTACACAGTGATTTAAAGTATAAAGACAACCTAAGAGGCTAACAGAATATGCTAAATAGTTGTAGCTTGTTAACTTCTGTATAACTATGTTTGACTTTTTTTCCCCAAACCTACTGTCTGTCACTTACTATACCCCAAGCTCATATGGCACTTCTCAAAATTTGGGCTATTACTACCTACTTTCCATTTGTTGAAATACTGTGTACTTTTATGTTGGGGTTTGGAGGAATCCCTTTTTGCTGAAGTGGATACTGAAAATTACACTGGCAAGAGAATAAACAAGTTACTTTGTAAATGTGAAAGTTTGATTAGGAGATGTTGTTCTTAACTTGGACTGGGTGAGGATATAGCAGATTTGCACAAGTATTTGTGCCTTGTTAGCATAGTCTTACAATCGGTATTTTAGCTTCTTTTAAAAAGATGTGAAATGGTCTCTTAAAAATAATCTGATTTAAGTACTTATTGTTTAGATATTTTCTAGAGATGAAGTTTTATGTATGCCTAAATATTTTTAGCAGTATTAATTGCAGTTTGTGTAAACACTACATTGTTTGAAGAAGCTGCTTTGAGCTAGTGATCTAAGCTTCCTCTACAAAATTAAATGTCAGAAACTTAATTTTACTCTTCCAGTAGCAGCTGGTGAACCGAAGAGCCTATCCTGTTCTTTGTGCTGCATGGGTCAAGTTTTCACTTAAAAAAAACCAACAACACTACAGCCTAACTTTTAGCAGCGCTACCTCCTTTCTGTCAAAGTACTGAATTCTTCTCTAGTTGTTTTTTGTCTTTGGGAAGGGATGGGGAACACATCCGTTTTGTTTTGCTTCCTCAGTTTTGATGTCTAAATACGTTGTGAAGGTTTTTTACTGACTGTATAAATTACGTACAATAGAAGTGTGTGATTTGCCACAATGTACATTGTATATCATTCTTGCCTAAGTTGCTGGAATTCGTACTATTGTCTTTTTATGCATTTCATAACTTGTTTGTGTTGACAAAGCAAAACTGTTATCTGCAGAAGTTCTACTATGTGCCATTTTTATAGCTAAGCCTGTGGTAAATACGAAAGTTCTGACTCAGGGCTTTTTAACAACTTAAACACGTTCACAATATTCTTCAGCACATCTTGGAGAACATTAGAGATTTAATGACTGTACAGTGCCTTGATAGAACTATTGAATGGGCAGCAGCCATAGAGTCCTTACAGAATGCAAGTGTCTTTTGAATACAGTTAATGAGTTGATGTTAATATAATTGTAATACCCCGCCCTGGATTTATAAACTTGTATATACTGTCTGTAAAGGAAAATCGGCAAATTTAGGTGTTGTTAAGCTTTCTGAAAGTTGTTTGATTGTTACACCAGTCATGGGGGTCTGAAGGGCATAGTATCCCAATTTACAGAAGCAGCATTTGCGGCAAAGACAGCTGATAAAATGTTCTGTATGTGATATTTTTAGTGTGAGGGGAGAGGTCATTGTATAAACAAACATGTAAAAATACTTGCTTTACTCTGGCCCAGTAGGTCTTTTATAAGAGAGAGAGAGATAATCAGCAACAAATCTGTATGTGCGCATGCCATTTCATAGTTACAAAAATTTAAGTCTCATTTTGAGCTTCTAGGAAATACTTTCTTTGTCCCAAGCTTAGTGTTGTTATGAATGCAAACTATTCATATTAGAAAACAGGAACATTTTTGCTTTTGTTAAAACTAACTTTGTATTTTCAGGAAATAGATTTTGACTTGACTGTTTATTGGAGAAATTTAAGGTTGTCTGTGTGAATGTAGTGGATTTCTGTATGCAGGTAGCATTATGTAATTGCTTTCATTAAAACTGCTTAGCAAGGTCTAAGCTTTTCAAAGGAAATGCTAATGTACTGTATGGTTAATAAAACTTTATTATGTAAGATGTATACTGACTTTTTCAAAAGCTTTGACTTAAAAGTGTAATTGGACCGAATTAATACTGATTTTTGTGCACACACCATTGGGAAGGGGGTGGTGGCTCATTTGACTTCCTCCTTCTTAGTTGTAATGATGTTAGATGTCACCACGGAATTAGAAAGTAGTATACCTGAACAAATGTTTGGTAACTCTGTTAGGTGTTGACATACAATATTTAAAAGTGCACCAGACTTTATTTATTTATTGAGAAAGTTTGCAAGCCAAACTTCAAAAAATATTGGTTCTTTATAATGCATCCCTGAAGAGTGGGTTTGTAGCAACATCAGAAATGCTATGTGCCTTTGAATCTCCCAGATACTCAAATATTGTTTAAGCAGCACAGTAGAAGTATGAAGGGTGGATTAAGTTGTAATAACAAAAAGGTTGATTTAAAATTTTTTTCTATGGCATATGTGCAAATTTTTCTGTAAATATGCAGTTTGTAGTGCTGATCAGAGCTGCTGTTAAGTTTATGTTAGACTCCGGGTTTACTTACAATTGAAGGGCCTTTACAGATCTGGCTATGTGAATGTGATCATTTAAAAATCTCCTGCCAGATACAGTAACTCGCATATTCTGAGGCAACAGTTGCTGCTGCATAGTTTATACTTTTAGGATTCAATTTAACAGATGCATTCAAAAACATATATATGTAATGAAAGGCAACAAAAACAAGCAGACTTTAATGGCTTAGTGTTTTAATATATCATAGTGTACAGGTGAAAAATGAATTGACAGAATAAAAAGTTTGTTGCTCTCTATCTTTTCATTTTTCAAGATTTCTTCAACTTTGGTTTATATGACAGGTCTGTATGAAAACATAATATTTTCACATATCTTTTTTTAACTTTTTATTTGAACACAATTGATGCAAATAGCCACTTGTTCTTTGCTTTGGGACTTACAAGCCGTTCACATACGCCTCCATACGTGTTCATTGAAAGTGATGGGAACAGCGTTGGCATAGGTTTAAGACTTGGTCTGTGTCGTCTCTAGGGTTTCGGCCCCAAATGTTGGTCACAGTGGAAGCTGCTGGTTTTGCTGGTGTTTGGTATTGATGTTTTTAGATTTTGAGACGACTGCTTCATACTGTACAATATAATTAATATAATACTTTATAATATAAATACTGTGTAATATAATTAATCTCTGTATAATGCACTTTGCTGTTCTAACTAATTCCAGCTGTATCCAGTATGCAGCCATCTGTTTACGACAGGGATGATGAAACTCCATGGAGGTTTCCTTTGGATTTGACATTTAATTAAATGCAGAGGGTGGTTCTTCATGGGTGTACTCTATTTTATTTAGGGAAGAAAAATTAGCAGCAGTATTTGAATAAAAAGTGATAGCCTTCCTTTTCAGACTTGGTTTCCCACAATATGGAAAGGTAATTTCAGTTGGTCAGAAACAGTATCGTTGGAGATCTTGTTCTTGTGCTTTGTGCAGCCATGTTCAGGTCAACAAAGTAGTATGCATTGGAAAGCTTTTACTTCAAAGAATGAAGCCTAGCAACTGTTCTTGATACTTACAAAAAGGTTTTGGCTGAAAAATACTTTAGGGATTTAAATACTTTGTTCCTTTTGCAGTAATGACAGTAGTATGTCCAGGCTCTCCAGGAAGATAGTAAGTTTTTTTTAAAAAAGCATCACTTTAGAGGGTGATGCTATGATAGATTGAAATAGTTTAAATTACATGAGAAATCAGGAACTGTGCCAGCTGGTAACATGTAAGTTTTATTCTGTAACAGTGCAAGACTAAGTTATAGGAAATTTAGTGCAAAATCTATTTCTTAAAGTTAGGATTTATTGAAGCTTACTTGACTGCCCTAAAGAAGTTAATAAAAAACTTAATTTCTAGAAAATTGCCTAAAATCAGGAAAATACACTTGTGAGACTGTACTGACCACTTGCAACACTGTAACACCGTTTCACTGAATTTTCCTTAAAAATAAATCTGAGGGAAGTAAGTAGACAAATCTGAGCTGATTTCCCCAGTGACACTTGTGGATCCTAAAATGTATGAGTATTTCTTCCACAAGAGGTCAGTAGCACCCTCCGTTTGTGACAAGTTTTTTGAAATGTAAGCACAAAGCAAACAAGGGATAAGGATAATGATGATTGCATTAATATGTGGGTGGACCAGACCTCACTTGTCCCCTTCTTCAAGCAGGCTAAGTATAATTAGCTTATTTGCTGACTTCAGTAAGCACCATATTCTATCCTCTGACTCTCATGTGACATGAACATTGCCACTATTGATTAGGGCAAAGTTCCAGTGGAGTGTTTACCTTTAGCTCTAGTTGAAAGTATTCATTTAGTCTAGCTTTTTTTCAAAAGCATGCAGTTGGAGCAGATAAACTATATGAGAGAGCTTGTCCAGTGGGCAGGGGAAAAGAATTCTTGTATGAGTGTCCCACATATTCTTAATGATAACCACAGTCTCCCTAGATGGCTAGAGCTGATTAATATTTTCCACCCTATAGTAACACAGCTTATAGTTAAATATGCTTTGAAGCCTATCAGTCTGCTCAGTGGAAGGAATGTCCAGCTTCTCAAGGCTTCCCTGAGTATGCAAGTTACTTGGAGACAGAAGTTTGAAGTAACTCATTATCTTTCTACCAAGAGGCTGAACAGACCAGACAGCTATTCCCTAGACAAAAATTTCCAACCCAGGTACCAGTCATATTTCACGAATAGGAATCTAAGGCAGTTAATGCTGTTCAGGTTGGCACAGGTTCTTGCGCTTGCTGAATTAACAAGGGACCTTCCTTACTTTCATGTTTGCAACTCTGTTTCAACTCATGTTATTCTCTGTTTTGCATCTGTTACAGTTTTTGTGTTTCATGTCTTTAGTGCTCTGTCCCCCCCCTACTGAAGTTCTCCATTTCAATTCTTTCCATGTTTTTTTTTTTTGATAGCAGAGCTGTGTCCCTTTTTCATATGTCCCTTCTCAATGTAGTGCTTTCCTCCATTACACTGAGGTTGGCACAGTGCTTTGGCATAAGCACAGTGGGCCCCTATCCTGGTGTCTGACTCCACTCTTAATTGCATATACTGACAGGAGGAATTCCTGAATTCAGTCTTAGCAAAATTTCACATTAATTTATCAACTTCCCTTATTTCTCTGTATTGGCAGTATAAGAAAGAGGTTTTGGCTACCACCTGAGGTAAAGATAGGGGTGCTTCTTTTGGTCTAGTTACAACTGTTCTCAACCATATGAGGAAAATCAGGAACAAGTAAATGTTTCAGGGTTGTTTGCTTTTGTTTGGTTTTTTGTTTTGTTTTTTTTCTCCCATAGACTGCCTGAAATTTTCATTGTTACTGTATCTCAGGTTCAGGTTTTGGTGACAGCTTAAGGTACTTCTCAGAGAAGTTCACTCTGGATGGATGTTACTGTCTCCTAGTCGTGTGTATCTTGCCCATTTAAGTTGCCCGGAGGAAGTCTGTTCAGTTCAGTAGGATTGCTTGCAAGAGCATGGGTTGTTTGCAAAGAGAAAGGTTCTGTTATTGGGCTTCCTGCTGCCTACATGGAGAAGTATGAAAAAGTTCTGCCTCTTTGAATAAAGTAAAGCTGAAACTACATTCCAAGTAATACTCTCTTAGTAAGATTTCGTAATCCCTACTGTGTATATGATCATAAGGTATCTTGTGATATTCTGTATGAAAGCTATATAAAATAAATAGCAATTACACTGCCTTTATTTCCCAATGGGCATGTTATATAGTTTGTTGGCTTTGAAATACAATGCTATCATTCTTCCTCTCTTCTTCCTTCTTTGTGCTGAGACCTGTAAAATAAAGACTAATTCAGTTCTATCTAGACAAGGCTGCTTTTCCTAACACAAAGGCCTTAGTTAAGCTGTTTCTAGTATAGCCTTACAATTCAAAGCATCATGCCCAAGGTTTTTGACCGTATTTGTCTGATCTATAGCACATGGCACTTAAAGCACCTAATTCATATTATTCTTGGGTTTCAGTCAGGTAATTCTGATTCTGTGTAAGGCTGAGGGATTCTTCATGTAACTGTTGTCCTCTGAAACTGTATTCTCCCACCACTTCATGTGGAGGGCGTAGAGTCTGGAAGCACTTCACACCTTCTTGTTGGGATAGAAAAGTGTGTTAGAATAAGGGCATGAGGAAACCTAAAACTAAACTGCAGTCATAGCCCTAATTCTTAGGAATTTTGTGAGGGGAGAAACTCAGATGGCAAATTTGACTGAGAGCAGAGTGGTCTCTTAAAGTTGAAGAGATTTAAATTCTTCTGTTCCCTCTCCTGAGAGCTTGTGTCATGGATACATTGAGTCCTGCTGTAACCCTGTCATCTCCTTTGTCTTGCATGTCCCACCACCCTGGATAGGTCCCTCCACACCAAATCTCCCTGGAGTAGTATGTCCTGTAGTTAAACTGGAACTATTCCATATGTGGAGAAGGAGGGTGTGGGAGTTACAAGCCAGTCCCTGATGCAGAAGTTATGGATCTGCTGTTCTACCTAGTACAACTCTGTTCCCATGACACACACAGAGGATGTAAAGGGGTAAGTGATCTTAACTTGGATTTACTGTGAACTGTGGCTGTCTGCAAACAGGCAGTGGTGTAAAAAAGCTACTGCAAATGAACTGCTCAGTAATTAGCTGTGTGAGGTGCTTGCCCTGCAGCAGGCAGTAGTTGGAGGCTGCTTACACTTTTAAAGTGTTGCAGCCAAGTAGGGTTGAGTGGGCCAAGCCCTCTGGGCATCTACTTGTCCTGAGCTGACATTGCTTTATTGGTAAGTAGCATGGAAATGAATTAGAGCATATCTTCATTAACAAGATTGGGATACCAGACATTCAATTTTAGGCTTTATCTGCTACGCTGAATCAAATGGTGACACCAAGATTTGGCAAGCTGTTGTTGAGCTCTCCAGGAAAAGTTAGTCATTGGCTGATTTCATAGTTTTGCCTTTGCAGGAGTTTCTCAACTTTGAGGAGGTAGTCAAATAGTCTTCAGAAAAGGAAAAAAAAAAAAAAGGCATCTAGACAGGAGGATTTAACAAGGGAAGTATTTTTTTCTTTTTTTTTTTTTTTTTTTTCCCTTCTCTCCCTCTTCTGGATGGGAACTGTGCCTAGTTTTCATTTCCTTTGCCAGTTTTCATTTAGCCAAAAATGCTGCCATAATTGCTACTTGCTGTCTGGATTGGCTGAAATCAAACATATATCCCATGTGTCTGTCCAGTCTGTTCCCAACCACCACCCTACCTCTCCCCAGAACGTCCTTCCACAGGGTGTGAGGATGCACTTGTGGGGTTATAGAAGAGCTAGTGTTATCCTCTGTAACTTTCCAGGACAAGGAAAGGACTTTATTCTCTGATGTTGATTTGGTCTGGTCTTTTCTGTCCATCTTCAGTTACCAAATGTAGGGCTGCCTGCCTTCTTTCAGATGGCATGTAATTTTGAGAGGAGATCAGTGGGGGCATCACTGCTGTGCCTGGAATTCTTGGATTTGGCCCGTCCTTCCCTACAAAATTAGGCCCGATTGTTTTACCAGGTACAGGTGTTTAGCCATTAAGCTAGCCAGCTCGAATGCTCATAGGAATATTAACAGAGGTGACCTGGGGCTGGCAGGTTTTTCTAGGGAAGATAGGTAAGGGCTTAGCACATCCTAGGTTAAGCTCTTCCCTGTCATGGCCAAATGCTAGCTTGGGTAATGCTATGTAACTGTAGTGTTACACCTTTGCTTGAAGTGTAGGTATAGCTTAAGACATCTTTGTGGCACAATACCGTGTCAGTAGTAGCTAGCAGTGAGAGTAGAAGTGCAGTGCATCCATGATAATATAATATTCTTCATGAGTTAGTACATCTGGCTTTTCTTGAAGGGTAGCTAGCATGAGAGGAGGTCAGTAGTACTGCAGGGAACCTGGACATAGACTGCCACATGGCGCTCAATTACACTTATCCCAAAACTCTAGAACAAGGTTGCTAAGCAGCTGTATGTGTCCTTGGATTGGTTGTCAGCGGATTAGAAGCAAGGGTATCTAAAAGGCACCAACTTCCAATGTTCAAGTGAAAGTGTCCCTCCCCACACTTTATTAATTTATTTCCTCCTGGTACGGAAAGAACATCTGAGGGAAGAAGGGAAGCTGACAAGCCTAGCTTATTTTGCTGTGAACTGTGTATATGCAGCATTGAAGACCTCTGTAGATAGCTGTGAGTCTGGACAGGCAAAAAAAAAGGGGGAGAGGGGGGAGGAGAGAGAGGTCTTTAATGACGTGTTAGGTTATTGATGGAATTTCTAACCCAGAGGAGAACTGCCTGCCTCAGAGCTGAGGTGGGTAGTGTTACCCACAGTAACTGCTTGCTTGGGCATAGTTCATTTTCATTTTATTGTTCAGGTCAAAGATAAGCTGGTGGCTCTGTTAAGTGTGGTGACTAGCTGGGAAGAGCCGCGTGGTTCTGCCGAGCACAGCTGCCAAAACTGGAGCAAGCCAAGGGAGAACGGTTCTTTTGTCAGGGACAGAAATGTAGTCTGACACAGCTTTCTTATCAAAGGGAATGATTTTTCACTTCAGCAGGAAGTTTGGCTGGGAAGGCATTGGATAACTTTTTTTTCAGCTCTGCGGGAAGTCCTGTATAAATGTGTTTTCCATGAATATAGTAGTTCTGCTTCTGACCCTCCTCGGAGAGAATGTTAGTGGCCGTAGATGCGGGAAATAACGTAAAGTTGACTAAAATGCTTTTAATCTAAGTAAGTCAGCAAACACACCTTGTGTGCTCACAGCCAGGAGCCATTTGCTCTTGGCTCATGCCATAGAGCAGGCAAAAAGTAGTTCTCTTTTTTTCTGATTTTTTTATTCCAAGTATTTCTGAAGTTTCCCTTGATCCTTTCCAAGCCATGAGGTTGTGGTTAAATTAAAACCTAGCCTTTTCTTTTGGTGAACGCTTTGTCTAACAGGAGCTATTTGTTTGTGTTCCAGCTTAAACTTGGATAATTTTGTTTAAACATTAAGAACCTACATGTGTTATAGAGAAATTGCTCTAATAGAGTTGAAGAAACAAGTTGTCTTCTAATTGAGGCCGTTAGACTGGGATTTGTTAGATTTTATTTCCATGGGTTTCCTTTACTCAAGTCACTTAGTTCTGTGTTTCCCCTCTTTCCTATGTGTGAAATGAGAAAAATACTGCTTGGGGGTACTAAAAGAAATCTGCTGGTGTATGCAAAGAAGCCTACAAAAGCATAAATGTGTTCCTGAGTAGCTAAAATGCCTCCCTTGCCAGCCGGGCACGTGGTGGTGTACCAGCTCAGTTCAGTGTTTTCCTGATGAAACACTAAAACCTAGTACTAGTGTTACTTCACAGTCTTGCCAAAGACCAAATAGGCATAAAAACTAGTATCTTCCACCACCCAAGCAGTGGGAATTAACTAGTAATTATATACAAATGTATATTTTATTATACTTAACAAGTAACAGTTGATCATTATTTACTTATTAAAGCTATTAATGGAAGAAAGCTGTATTGAATACAGATACTGAGTTATAATATTAAGCGAGCTGACAAAATGCCAGCTTTTTGCTGGCAATGTTTTTCTGAGTTTCTGTCTCGCAGTGATCTAGTCAGTGTGCTGAAGCATTTTAGTAATGACACTCTGAAACTCGACCTGCCACAGCCAGTGGGTGTCACTGCAAGCATTGGAGTGAGGGAAGAACAATTTTGGGGAGAAAGAATAAAAGTTCAAGTGTAAATTTTATTTTTTTTAAGCTAGAAATGAATACAGAAAAATAGATAAATTAAATCCTTGCTTACTGACTGTGCAGTTGCCAAGATGTTTCTTGGAGATGCTTAAACGGGTTTGAAATGCTTAAAAAAGAATTTTTAAATAAGCATCCCAGATGGCCAAGGCCAGATCCTCTGATAGAAGTCATGTCACTGCCAACTTCCATAGTCATGCTGGCCCCAAATGCCCACTTGCTTCCTAGTGCTGAATGTTATGCACCTCAGGGATGATGTTGGTTTAAAAAAACAAAAAACAAAAAAACCCCAAAAAACAAACAAACAAAAAAAACCAGAGCAGGCTTTCCTTAAATCCTTTAAAACCACTTACATGAAATTCTTGGTGTTTGCAGATGTAAGTGCTAAAGGTCACTCTGACTCAAAGCACCCATCTTCCCCAGTCAGCTCGCCATCCCCAAAACCAGACTAGCTCTGAAGCAAATGCCCTTTCAAGCCGGTGCTGCGAGAAGATATGCATATACCCTCTTGGCCAGCCCTCCACCTCCCACCGTCGCACAAACAAACCAGCCGCGCATGCTTTGAACTGTTTACATGATATACATTACCTAACGGTGCCTGCACTTTTGGAAGGGCCTTTCTTATACAGGTCGTTGCTAAGGCCCACGTTGTCTCTGCCTATGTTATCATGAGGATGACAGTTTAAACAGGCCTTATCACTGTGTATTCAATCAAGGTTTATGAGGGCTGATAAAGATGTCACCTAGTTGCTTTGTGTGTTCATTAAAACCCTATTCCCCAGTAGAACTTTGCTGTATTATGTTCTTTTTTTTTTCTTTCTTCACTGATTTTTAGCTATCTTCTGAAGAGAGGTACGTGTAGGAAGGGAAGGCATCATGCTTACGTTAGTATTTCTAATATTTCTGTGGGGAAGAATTAAAAAAAAAAATTAGTAGCGTGGTTGACACAACCCTATCTGTATTTAATATGTTATCATAATTACTTATTTAATAATTCAGTAAACTTTCCTAAGTTTAGCTTATGCATGGCAGTAAAGTGACTTGTGTGCGCTTTATCTGCTGTGTTGTGTTGCTGCTGAAGGTAGCTCAGGAGGGGCTTGGTGCTACTCAGTTATGATATAGGATGTTGTAGATTGAGCTCCTGTTGCCGTTTTTCGTGATAGATGGAGACTGCATATTGCAACACAGGCATGTAAGCCTCGTTGACTTATTGTTTTGGTTGTATGTCAAAGCTGAAGAAATGATTGCAATAAATAAATAGGTAGTTGTATAAAATGCATCAATAATTCTCAGGTTATCTGGCTGTGATGAACAGTAATAGAAAGTAGGCAAAGATTAAGTCTTTCTTTGTCTTGTCCTGTAAGCTCCTTCATTTCAAAGTGTTTTTTTTCTCAACCCATGTCCTTTTCCTAGCTATAGTTTAAAATAAACACATTGTCCTAATTGTATCTGATACCATGTCCAACTTTGCCGATCTTCAGAAAAATCTCATTTCTACAGTGAGCAGAATTTGCTCAGTTGCATTTTTGTTGTTTAAGTAGAATTTGTTGTAAAACAAAACAGATACACAGAACCATAATGAAAAATGATTAGTTGCAGCTGTTTGCTGTATTATAAAAGAGGGAAATGTCAAAGGAATCTATTGGCTAAAAAGAATTGAAAATATCTAACAGACTCAAGACCCTAGTTCAGGCACAAATCAATTCAGATTAAGCATGTATGTTTAGGCTTTTTTGAAAAATGGGAAGAAACTGAATATTCAATTGATTCCATGGATCCTCAGGTCATGGTAAATTCCTGTTATTTATGCTGCCGCGTATTGGCCCTCTCTGCATCCTATAAACTTTGTGAATACTAATGGCTGTTGGCATTTCAGAAATTATTCTTTCACTTTGTTTACAATTTTGCTGCTGCTGGCAAGCATTGGACTATCAAAGGCTTTAATGCTGTGCATGTGCATTTAATAATAAAATGTTATTCTATGAGGATAATAACACTTACCAGAGATCAGTAATAAAATGAAAAACAGAGCCTCTCCACCATCACTTGTTAACACTTCTAATGATTGTTTGCTTATTAACACTAATTTGTTATATGCTTCCATTTTAGCTCTATGCTGGCTGGCCTAAGCATGAGGCACTTGTGTATATATAATACTTATAAATAGCTGTGCTGGCCTACTGATCTCTGCAATAAAAGTTACTATAGCATGATCTGGTCTGCTTTTTGTGAAATGTTTTATATCAGAACCAATTGTTGACCCCTGCCTTATCAATTCACTGTTTGCCTTTAAACAGTAGTCACGGTACTCTTTAGAATATTTGCCTGGGATGAAGCTATTTTACCTGGTGCACTGGTGTCCATTTAGCCTTGACCATTAAATACTCTCTGGTCATCCAGTAGCACAGTATTTTTTGAAGCAGAATTGCTATTTTGTGCTGGTAGGATCCCTGGAATATAGCAGATTAGAGTCCAGTGTGACCCTTAGGTCTTGCACCTTAGTGCTTCATGAACACAACACTGTGCTTTCTATGTTCCGTTCTTTATTATCACTGCAGAGCATCTGTGGGCTCCAGAAGGCGACTAAGAGTCCACTTTACTAATGTATTGGGCAGACAAATAACAAAAATATAGGTTTTGCTGAAGACTACACAGCAATGCCATCTACCTGCCTGCTTTTCTGAAGGAGACGTATTTGGACAACTTCTTCTGATTTGGATATCTCTAAGAAACCTTTATTAATATTTAAGATTTTCTATCACTTTTCCTGTGATTTTTTTTTTTTTTTTCTTCTAACAATATCTCTTCCCTCTGCTTGCCTTAAAACTAAACAACCAGGAAGTGGTTCTCAACCTCTTGTTTTGCTTAAAGCAGTCGACTGTGGGCATTCTAAAACCATAATTGAGTTGCCTTTTGGTATTTTTGGAGTTAAAATAGAAAGTGTCTTGATTCCAGCCAGTTGCTGAGTTCAGGAAGCCTCATTCACTCAGTGAGCAATTTGGGCAGGATGTGGAAGGGGAATCTGAAGTATGGCAACAAAAGATACCTTTGGAAGGGTTTCCAGTTTCTGTGCCGAAGTCCCACCCCAGACACACGTGCCTACACAAATTGCCAGAACGTGGTTGCCATCCAAAAGCTTATCTGGCTTTGAATGTATATTGATTTCTATTTCCTCATTTAAATCCAGAAGGTTTATGAGAGTAGAGTATTAGGCTGAAAATCTGGTGATAATCCAGTATAGAAAAATAAACTGGCTTAAATATTAACAATACCAAGAGTCTGGTCTGTTTCTAGCTAGCCAAATGGGAAGGCATTCTCAGTGCTGAGTAATTGACTTTTTCCTTCTATTCTTCTTTGGATCAGGCAATATATTCAGTTGTGTTCACACAGCTCTCATTTCAGCCATGCCTGGTAGTCGTTCCACCTACAGTATCAAACCTTGAACGTTGAGCTGGACAGAAACTACACTTCAGTACAGTTCTTGGCATTGGCAGTTGTCTTCACAGAAGGATCTTAGGCTGCTATCGCCCTCCTTTGGAGGAGTGTCAAGAGGTATCGGAGGGTTGCAATCACTTCTCCCCTTCCATATTGAGAGGGGAACCTTGGCAAACCAGAAGGAAGAGGGGCCCTGTTCGGGGAAGAGCTGTGAATAATTGCATGTGCCAACACCACCACCTTCCTAGAGCATGCTGCTGTCTCGTGAAGGAAGGTGCGTACAACACCAATAAAAGCATGGTGGTGGTGCCAGTGGTGCCATTGCTTTGCTGCGGTGTGTTGTGTTGTAGCCATGGCACCTGGTGATAGATGAATGTGTGGGGGCTCTTGCTATGTTGAGGTATGATTAGGTATTTATTGGTAACAGCCATGGTAGTCCAGTCTAAAAGATGACTGAGACCTCTGCAGATCTGTTGAGAAGACTTGCTCGCAAGTTTGCGGCATCCATATGTAGGTCGGTGTTTACAGGCACTTGAAGGCTCACAAATGGCCAGCCTTGTTAGTCCAGCTCGTATAGAGAGGTTAATAGCTCCACGCACTGGGAGATTGGCAGCCCTTGACCATGAGGATGTGGTAATCGATCTTCTCAGTTGAGAAAGAAGGGGAAGAAATCTTCTCCTCATCTGTCATTCTAGAGCAATTGCTTACAATATTACATGATTTGTTCTTTCCTGCTCACCAGAAATATTCAGGGATATACAGGGGATGTAAGTTTAGGGAATAGGCTTGTTTCTTCTTAAGATACCTTTCATATATCTTTAAAGCAGACCTCAAAGACTGTTGATTGAAAAGCATTACTCTTGAGAATGGCTAAATCCAATCAAAGAGTTTATCCCACATGTGTTTGTGTACCTCCCTCAAATTTATGGAAATGTCAATAGCACTGATTTATTAACTTTAAACATTTCATTTTTTCTAATTAGTGAAATTACAACACAGGCCAGCCACAAAGTTTTGTTGTTGTAACCCTTATCCACCTTCCCTGCAATGTTACTGCTACTTGTGCTAATCTAAATGTAAACTGTAAGCTCTGTGGGACAGAGTCTGTCCCTTGCATTTGAAACACCACTCTCCCTTCCTTTTGTGTGGGTTTGTTTTTTTTTTTTGTTAAATGTTTGCACACGATCCTCAGAGCAGAACGCCTATTGCTTGCCTTATGTGCTCCTTGATGATTCCTAAATTCATGTCCTTAATCGAGACCACTCGTGGCCTCCCTTTTCGACCGTGAATCAGAGTATCTGCAATAAGCCAGCAGCGCAGAACGTATTTTAAGATCTTTACAGTGTGTCCCACCAGAGCCTCCTCGTTTCCCCCATGACCAGGAAAAATGAATTGCCTGTGCGAGATGCCTGATGATCAACAAACTAGAATTGTTTGGGAAAAAGAAAAAGAAATGGGTGGGTGGAGGGAGTTTCAAAAAGCCGGAGAACACCCTGCAGTTGCTTCTCCCCCTCTCACGAACAGAGGTCCTGCTCCGGCACAGCTGTGGAGGTGGAGCCCGGGCTGGGAGAAGGCTTTTGGATATGTAGGCCCCCGGCCGTAGAGGGGTTTTACGGGTCAAAACCAATACCTGTATGTTACTCCATGTAAATAAATCATACGCCTGTAAAATACATGCTATAGTTTGCTGCTGGCTCCTGGGGGAGTAGGAAAGTAATTTAGCACAGCTGGATGCTTGTTCGTCTTCTAAACTGTTTTTATGGTTTAAAAGAATAGCTTCCTAAATCGCCGTCTTATGAAAAAACAGGGTGTGGGGCTGCACCAGAGTGCAAATGCCCTGGTGTTACTTTAATTAAAAAAGCTGCGCTCTCACTTACCTTCCAAAACATCCCCATTCCCTCTAACGAAGGAATTTTTACCTAATCCAAGCGAGCAGCTGTTGTCTGCCAAATGGCCAGTCTGCGCTCCTGGCGGAGTTCGCTGGGGCGAGCGGTGCTCCCCTTCTCCCATGCTGCGAACGGCTCTGTGTGAAACCTCTTCCCTCAACTTGAACTCCAGTGAGGAGTCCCTGCAGCGTGTGGAGACTGAACTAGTTATCGCAGCAATAAATGCTTGTTTACAAGGCGCCCACAAACCGTGCAAGTGCCCAACACAACCTAAGCTGAGGACCTATGGGAGATGGTGGGATGCCAAGAACTGCTGCGTTGGTGCTAACCTCTGTGCTTAATGGGCCAAGTAATTTCTTCACCGCCACCCTCCTCAGTGAAAAAAACCAGGCTTTTGTGAGCCCAGTGAAAGCTGTGTGAATTGTTTGAGGGGCTTTGAAGACTGCAAGTGTGGAATCAGTGCTAATTACAGAGATGCTTCATCCTAAGGCTTCATTGGTTTGGTGCCTGTGATCCATGTAAGGGAGCGACCTGCCACAGACTGGGTGCTGCAGCCCATGTGCTTAGAAACTACGGTGAATGGGCTGTAACTGTCTGTGCATTCAGCTCAGCTACCTGAGGAATAGTGGGAAACCAGTTCTGGTGTTTGATCTACGTGGCTAGCAGCAACCCAGCAGTTGTTCTCAGCCAAAAGACTCACGAATGCCAGCCAGCCCAACAAAATGTTGTTGTGTGAGCAGTAGCAGTGCCAAAGATTTGGTTTCTCCTCGATTTCTGGTCTATAAAATGCTCTGGTAGGTTCTGGCAATGGGGAGTTAGAAGAAAATGGTGTGGCCCAGGGTACATGGGCCCTTGTCAGATATATGCCCCCTTTTAAAAATGCAAATTGATAAATAAACACTGAAACAATAGGGCTTTGCTAATCCTTTTACAAAGGGTAAATTGCTAATCTAAGTCCCCAGCCAGGATGGCTGCTTCACCTTAACAATAGCTGCATTTATACCTTATGTTTTGCTTGTAAACTGACATGTAGTGAATTGGAAAGGGTTTCGGCTCACCTGCTTGGTGGGGGAGGGCGGCTAATCCTTTCATGCCCTGCACACTTGGTGAGCAATGCTGCCATTTGATCATGCTGAAGCAAAAAGGCCAGCGCGGCGCTGCCAAATTTTCAGCCACGTTAGACTCGGTTGTGCTTGTGCTTTAACAATGCTGCCAGTGTCTCCGGTAAGGGCAGAGAGAAGGGTCTATTCATGTCTTCACGTAGCGAGTACCTGAGGGCCTGATCGTCAGAGGTGCTGGGCACCCCCAAGAAAGGGTGCTGAACTCGCTGACTTTCAGCGACCCCGGTTTTCCTCGCTTTGCGAGCGTGTTGAGTCCTTGCTAATGAATATTGGCAGCGGAGCGTGTACATGCCCGTCTTTAACGGCGTGCTCCTGGGTGATGAGGCCATTGTGGAAAACCAGCAGGAATGGAGAAGGGTCCGAGCGCCCTTGTCCACCACGTTGCCCTGCTAGTCGACCGGGAGCTTGAAACAGAGGCTGTGTGGTGGGTTACCAGAAAGGTGGATTGGTGCCACCGAGTTGATTGATAGGTTGTGCGAGTCTTTGCCTCGCCTAGCATTCATAGCTAGATTTTATTAGTTTAACAGAATTGCTTGTGGTCATACTGGATAAGTCCTGGCTTGAAGTTTTGTCCTCAGCTGCTGCAGCTTCTCTTTCTGTCCTACCTGCTTTTTTTTCCTTTTAATATACTCTTCAGCATTAGATCTGATCCAAAGAGATGGAAATAAGATTTTTCTTGCTGTGTTTAGTCAGTAAGATATCTCCAAACTCATGAGCCTGTTTGGGAAGGAAGGAAACATGGACAATCCATTACTGTAGAGTCACAAATTTGGGGCAATTTGATGCAGGAGGATTGAACATATCTCAGTAGGCAGCAGACCTATGGGGTTCTCTCTTCTATGTAACCGGCTTTATATGAGGATAGAAGAGGAAAATCAGGATGTTTTCTATTTTTTTCATCCCCAGAGGGATTATATTTGTAATCTCCCAATGTCATGGGAGATTAACATCAACCTGTGTGTTTCCCAGGAGCAATTGCAACTGGCATCTGGCAAAGCAATTCATTCAGCTTGTATTTAAGGGATTCTTTAGAGAGGGAGGCAGGAGCAGTCATGGGCCAAACGTGCCAGAAGGACTCTGCAAAAGACTTGGAGGGTCTTGGTTAGACATTGCTGGTCTGAGGTCTTCTCACTACGAGGAGAGGCATGTTAATGCAGCATCAGCTCAAAGTAAAGCCTAGCCAAGTAAAGGATGCTGTAGTTTTTGTATCTGTTAGAAGATTGAATTAAAGACTGTGGGAAATGGGTTATTAGAACTTAAAACCTACTAGCTCATAAAGACCTACAGGTCTGATTATTTTTTAAGCACAGATTTTTACCTCAGCTAGCTCAAATTAAGAGTGCCCGTTCCTTTTGCTTTGGTTAATGAAGGCAGAGCTGGCACATGCAACACCAATAGAAGAGTTATAGAAAGAAGCTGTTTCATCTCTATTTCTGTCTCACAAAACTAAGAAAGGTCATGATTTTTATTAGAACTTTGATTCAAAGTATTGAATTTGGGAATTCGGTGTGAGGTTAATGAACAGCAAATGTAAGTACCTGTATTTAAGAAGGCAGTGTTATGGGATTTTAATACCTACTCCCTTGTCAATCCAGCCTCAAATGCTAAAAAATATTCAGTACAGATTTTGAGGGAAATAATTATTAAATACATGCAGGGAAGTGACCAAGAGGAAAAAAAAAAACCTACTCGTGACAGACTAGCAGGGTTGTTTTCTTTTGTAATGTAACTGTGTTTATAGGTAGAAAATACACAGTTTTTTTCATCTTCCACAACTTTATTAAGCATTTATAATATTTTAATTTCTATTCTCATAATGTCTGAATTCTGCTAAAATTATTATTTAACGTGGGTAAGGAACTGGCTAATAAGGCAACAGCAGTGACTTATGTGGGAAAAAGAAATAATAGATTTGAGGGAGTTTTCTTGGCAGAGTTTCATAAAAATAGATCTGGCGACCAAGTTGCCTTAATATTTTCACCAAGCGTCAATGTAGGAGTATGCTGATGACCTGGAGTTGGGAAACATTACCCATAAGGAGCGGGATTTGGATCTCCACAAGGAGAATGAAATAATCACAGTAGCAGAAGTGACGTGAAATGTAATACTGTAGAAGATAAGATCTCGCAGCATTTAGGGAGAAATAATAAACATTTTGGCAATCAACTGAAGCCGAAGGGTTCAGAGGAGGTGAAAGCTGGGGTGCCGTAGTGAGTCACAGGAAGTTTGAGTTGGATGTGGTATCCGTGCGACCCTTTCCAGGGGAGAGGGGAGCATTGTAATCGTACTGCCGAGCCAGGTGCTGGTGAGAGAGACCTCGTGTGAAATGCTGCGTACGACTCTGCGCAGCTGCCCTCATAGGAAGAATTAAAAAAAAGAAACTGTCCGCGCTGACAGTAGGTGCAGCATAGGGCTAGCAGAATAACCAGGAGGCTGGAAAACCTGTCTTGTGAGAGGCTAAACCAGCTTCGCTTACACTCAGTAACTACAGAATGGGAAAGGTGCGAAGAAGAGTAACTGGAAGTAAAGGACAGTGAGTATAAGAAAAAATTAGTATAAGTGAGTATAAGGAGTATACATGGGTATAAATTAGTATAGAGAGCCATGAACTGTAGATTTAAGAGTATAGGCTGTAGATTTAAAAGGAAATTCCCACTATTTGAGCAGTGAGGTTCTGGATGAGCCTTCCAAGGTGAGCAGCTTAGACAACCTGATGAATGTTTAAAGTGTTTAGTACATGCATTGTCAAATCGGCAAGACAGCAGGCAATCAAGCTGGCAGCAGGCAGGGCAATACTCATTGTAACGTTGGCCTGTGTTTGAGGGATCCTTAGGAAAGAAGGGCAGGAGCAGTTATGAGCCAAATGAACTGTGCTGGAAGGACAGAAAAGATGTGGAGGCTTCAGGTCAGATAACACTTGTCTGAGGTCTTGTCTTCTCTGCCAGGAGAGTGGTATTAGGCAGCTCAGAATAAATGTAGTCAAGTTTGCTATATGGTAAGTATACTTATATAAAGTATAAGTATACTTTTATAAGTATACTTATAAAAACTTAAGTTTATATATATAAAAAAAGCAAACTCTACCAATACGTCTCAAAAAGTGGTACAAAAATACAGTATAAAAACACAGACTCCAGTATAAGACTCACAGTTACAGCAGCAGTTTCTAGAACATGAAATCCAAGACAAGCTAGTGCGTGAAGTGGTAAGAAAGTGAGGTACGGTCCAGCCGAGCAAGGGGATCGCCCACAGGGTGCTGTTAACCCTGGTGAGAGAGGGTTACTCCCACTTACCTGGTGGTGGATAAGAGGCGCTTGTGGGAAGTGATGGAGGAAGACGGCAGATTTTATTTCTGTACTATTTTTAAATTATTTTATGCACACACAGATATATAGAGAGAGGTTTCATGAAAAGCCTTGATATGTCTGGGCAAGGAAGGTATTCCTGCTTCAATAGGGGACTTCAGTTCCTAGAAACGCTGCCTTAAATTTTGCAATGCAAAGGCATGACGCCTTGCCTTTCTTGTAGCCATCCTTGCTTGCAGTAGGCAGGGGCAGGAATGAACTCTTGAGCTGATGAGAGCAGCAGCCCTTGTGTAGTCTGTTGGGAGGTATAAATCTCCATGTGGAGTAAGGTGAGAACCAAGCACTGGTTGAGCCCATGCTTGAAACTCTGAGACTTGTAATCTGCCCAGCTAAGTCCTCCTTTGGACTGGGAGCACAACCATGTTGAAACCTTCTGTGAGACCCACAAGACTCTTGCTAAAAGAGCAACTGAACAAAGGTCAAACCCAGAAAGGGAGAAAAAAAACCCCAACAACAAGAAACTCTAAAACCTGTGGGAACAATCACGGAAGGAGAGGAAGGAAGAGTGTTTCCTGGAAAATAAAGAACCTCATTGAACTTTAAATCTAGCCCAGACACCCAGAGTCAGCCCTGTTATGTTAGAAAAGCTTAATCCAGCAAAAACGGGGAAGAAAAAGAAAAGAAGTTAAAATGCTGGAGGAGTGAATGATAACAATTTGCCCTTGTGTCAGGCTCCTTCACATCCCGACTGTGCTGCACACCACAGAGGGATGCTGTGTGCATCCCTGTGAGCAGGCTGCTTTGTTTCTAATAGAGAGGCGAAATGGGTGCAGGGAGCTGGAATGTCTTACTCCGGATCATCCAGGAGAGGAGGAATGTAACTCTGGACACGCAGCTGAAGCTGGCCTACAGAATGCAGTTTTTTGACTGCACAGGAGAACCCCCACTCTGCAATCCTAAGCACACACTGTGCAAAAGTTAAAAGCAATCGCAAGAGAATTTTAATGCCATATTAAATGTTGATTCACGTATGGCTGGAGCCGCAGTGACCTGGAGGGCTGGTGTTTGATCCAGCTTTGAAGTGATAAATTGATCTGTAACTTATGCTGGTTCCTGTGCATGGCAAAAGTCATCTGATAGAGACCAGTGGTGAAGGGTGTGACTTGGAGCCGGAGCCATGTTCTCCTGGGGTGGGTGTGCGCGTGGCACCGTGAGTCACTAATTGCCTTTGGGAATAGCCCTCTGCACAGGAATGTTATCAGCACCTCCCCTGCCGAATTGTTCCCCTGAAGACCCCGGTAGCATCGCTGGTCGCTAACTGCCTGGAGTTACATGCACGGGTTCAGTTTCTTCTGCTTGAGAAAGGAGCAGCTGAAGGGCTTTAGCAAAGAATTGCTCCCAGTCTGGTCCACACCAATGGTAAACAGCTTTTGCCTCTGATCACAAATGGCATTGAAAAAGACTATCCTGTTACCTTTTTCACTGTTGTCGTTTGGTTTTGATCACTCAAAAAATAAGGAATGTTTTTTAGGAAATAGATGGAATTTTAAATATGTATCAGATGTTTAGGCCAGATGCTTACTGAGTCAATGAATCATTTGCAATTGAGAAATATTTGCTCTCTCCACATGTTACTGCCATCAGGAGTGCTTTTGTTGTGGAGCATATGGAGGAGCAAGTCACTCTCTGAGCAATGGAGTGAACTGAGTCAGATTTTCATCAGCTTTTGCCGGAGTGGATTCTCTGAGCTTCGGCTGTTCCATGAGTGAACCACACTGGTCTCTCCTGCTCTCTTGCTCTCTCTCTCCTTCCCCCCTCCTTATTATTATTCCCTTTTATGCAGCTGTATATTTTTCTCAGACTTCATTGAACTTGGTAACTTTGAGTTCAGTTTGTCAAATTTGGTTTGCCCAAGTGTCAGTTCCATAGGATGCTGAGCTAAATACAAAATGGTGTAAATCTTGCAGCCGATTTGTGATCATTAACATAAATAAGGGGTATTGTCTTGAAGTCTGTGAACATTGATGAGAATTGGGAGACCTGTGTCATCTCCTAACCCGCAACAGTTCTCGTGAGTACTGATAATCACTATCTGCCTTGTTTTCCCATACCTCTGGATCAAGGACAGTATCTACAGAACTTCAGAGGTGCTCAAGTTATAGTCCATTCATATTTATAAAATATTTACAGGTAGACAGTTGTACTTCATAAGTATATTATTATTGTCCTAGCCAGGGCTGCAGAGAAAAAGAACAGTTTTTGAAAGATTCAAATAGCAGTCTTTATCCCAAATTAATAATGTTGGATATCGAGAAGGTAAAAAAATCTTAAAATAAGCTGTGTGTGGAGTTTAATGGGTTATCCACGTAGATTCAAAGTGCCATAATTCCTGTGAGAAGCAAATATACTCATATACTGTGTCCTAGATGAAATACCATTATATTTTTTTATTTCTGACGTACCTGTTGATTTCTGTTGGTGGGCTTTGGGAGTCAGTAGGGCCACTGTTCTTTTGTGCCACCTATTTAATTGAAACTAGCTGTAAAGTTTTGGCCGAAATTTGTGTTTGGGTTATAAAGAACCCAACAGCCTTAAGGACTCTGGCAACGAGGAGAGTACCAGGTGTTGCATTTATCTAGCTTGCTTATTTAGTTCTGTGTATAGTTCCTTGATGCTATTTGGGCAGTAGGTCATATAAGCGTTTCCCCAAAGCTATCGGCCCAACAGGAAATCATGAAAAGGTTAGACATGTGCCAGCTGAAAATCCCCCACTGCAATGCTGTGGGGTTTTGCTGTATTTCTGCAGTAGGTGCTTTTCTCTGAGCTCATGCGTGAAGAAACCTCCCAGACTGGAGCTGGACCAGAAAGGAGAAGCTAGACAATGTGGCAAAGTTGACGTTTTGAAACTATTTCCACTTATTTAAACAAATCTATTACCTGTTTGAATACCTGGAAGTACTCCAGAACTTCAACAGTTTATAATTTTCTCTTGTCTAATTCCCCTGGTTTATTTTCCCAGGCCTAGTAGCTGCTGTCTTGAAATGTTCTCACTAAGAAGGCAGAGAGGTCCCTGTTTTCACACTGTCTTCATCCCTGCAATAACAGGACTGGTATTATGGTGTCACTGCATTACACCTCCATCCTAAAAGTCTAATAATATTCAAGATTCAGGTCTGCAGGATGGGAACAAAGGCTCCGGGCTGGCGGTGAGCAGTGGTAAGGGTCCTCGCCTTGAGGAAAGGCTATAACATCTGACACGGTGAATGGCTATCAGCACAGGGGACTGCAAGAGCTGGGTTGCCTTCCTGGGACAGGGGAATAAGGAGCTGTTCGAGGGGTGTCGCTCCGGACTTTTAGAAAGGATAAAACCCCATGCTTTCTTAAGCAGTGGCCAGGCATGTTATTGCTTTGGTCGCAAGGGGAAATCACCGAGGTGTGCGCTGTTTAGAAGGATTTAAAAGTAGCTTGATATATACACACAAGTGCTCTGTGGCATAAGCAGCTGTATTCATCTAACACGTTAAGGAAAAAAAACGCTGCGAGGGTTGACAACTCTCCTTCCTTGGGCTATAAACCAATTTCTTGTTGTACATTTAATTCCCCTCCTCTCTCAGTAAAAAAAAAGATCCTGTTGGCCAGGTGCAATGTCAGAAAGTAGTCCCTGTCAAGCAAAGGCATTGGCCAGTGTCCACGGGACTTTATTAAATAATAGAGTACCACAGCAAAATATGACAGAAGTCCAACATTATTGACCTCAAATAAATAAAACACCAGTCTTTGACCACAGGGAAAAACTCAAGCTATTTTGCACACAAATCTCTGGCCCTTGAAGAGGCTGGGGGAAGGGAAATTTAGTTCTTTTCATAATGTTAACCAGACCTGCCTCCTAGTCAGTGCTGAGCTTGCCATTTTGTCTTTTTGGAGCGTTTTTCCTGAATGTGGGAAGTGGGAATCCAGCTGCAGGGGTCTAGTCTGCAACTGAGCACGGCGGGCAACGCTTTCCTTCCAGCCTTCAGTATTTAGGCTTTCTTCTGTTTTCCTTTTTGCTCAGTTGCAGCCTATACTTCCCATACCTTTAGGGCAAAGCTTAGCATCAGAACCCTGCACCCTGTCTTCTCCCATCTGTCTGGATTAATAAAATAACTTTTGACATGCTTTCCTCCTCAAGTCACTTTACTAGTGATGTCTCTCACATCTTCTACCAGGTGGGAATGGCTTTGCCATTTTTTGTTTTCCTGGGTTTTTGGCATTTTTGTTTGTGAAGAAGGAATAAAATGTGGGTGGGGACAAATGTTTCCAAAGAAGCCAGTGGTTTGGAGTAGCTCTTTGCTGAGATACCAGGGCAGGCATTTTGCGACAGATTATTCAGCTGCGTAGATGGTGGGGACAGAGGTGCCTCAATGGACTCTGATGCAATTAAGAACCTAAATCACCACCCGCCTTTGAACATTTGAACCAAGACCATAGGGAATGGCTGAATTATACCATTGGAAGTCCTAATTCCCACTCTGCCTTCCACCTCCATGACAGACTGATTTCCAGTTGGTTTTGCACCTCCGTATATTCTATAATTTGTGTTCTTGAGTTTACACTTTGCAGTGGCAGAGGAAGTCTCATATGTGCCTTAGGGGCACTTTCCTATTGCATTTTAGCTTGGTGTTCCTCATCTCAGCATGTTCCTTCATTTAGTTTCTGTGAATGAAGAGGCACTTTCCCGCAGAGAAGCATCTTCCCCCGCAGCATGAGCCATGCCTGGGAGAAGGACACCTATCTCTCAGTTTGAAGACAGGTCCATCCAGGTGATATCAGCAGACCGATATAGCTATTTTCTTTCCATTTCTGTTGATTATAGTTGGGTCCCACAATATGGTGATATAAACCTGATCTTGTTCATGCTTCTGATGTGTTTGCCTGCCCCACTTTTCTTGTCCCTGCTTTCACAGTCCTTGAAGAATGACAATCACTATTTGTCAGTATAAAGTAGCCTCTGTGGATCCATGTTGCTTGATGTCCATCTGTATGCTTGCTCTTTATTTAGGATGAAATGTCCATAGCACTTAAAAGAGTTGAGCACTTTTGGAAAATACAGTCTTTATCACATGCCTTTGCCCACATCAGAGGCCAAGGGAAGTTGCCTGATGCATGAGGTGTGTGGAAGGAGTTAACTGGTTGTGAAATAGATGGAGACCTTACAGCATAACCAGAAAACAGTTCCTGGCAATATCAGAGTTTGCTTTTCCTGCTTAAAACTCCATTCCCTTTCCTTTCTAAGCCACTCGACTATGGCTCTTGATCCTCTCTTCCTGACCAGTCACTGTAGAACTCGTAAACGTTTGTAGAGGCCATGCTGGAGAAGAAATGCTGTTCTGTTTGAAAACCGCTTTTATTTGCCTTTTCTTTTAAATGGTATGTAGAAAATTAGTCAGTCATGTGTGAGGAGAAAAGCTAACATCCCTTGTAACCAAGCAGTTGAATGCTCTATATACATGGGCAAACAGGTTGTAGAAGCTGCAATTAACCACCTTTGACTGTATAGTAACTTCAAGTTTTCAACTTTCATGGCCACTCGTTGGTGTTTGCAGAGCATTCCTACAGCATATGGTAACCTTTAGCCCAGCACAGACCTTCAGGAATAAGTGCAAAATCTCTGTCAATCCCGTATGGGGCATATGGTTAATATTACACTATGGCTTAGCTCTTGTTTGTTTGTTTGTTTGTTTGTTTGTTTGTTTTTGCTTTAAGTACATCTGAGTCAATCAGCTCCCATTCAATATCAGCTTTAGGGCTGCCTGAAAGACTATGCCGATACTAAAATACAAACCATCTCGTTTGCAAGACAGTCACACATAGGGTTCTCATTATTTTGGGCGCTGCGCAAACATTTGAAAAGAAACAGTTCCTGCCCCACGACGTGCTCACCATCTAAAGAAATGCAGCAGAAAAAGGGGCAGGAGGCAGAGGCACGAAGTAATCCTGCGGTGACTCGGGTGAGATGACACAGCCGACGACTGATGGGGCCAAGAATAGGACGCAGAAGTCCTCGGCTGTGTTGCCTCTCTCACCCGCTACATTCCCAGGGTGGATTGTTATTTTAAATGTTTGTGAAACATCTGCATGTATAAAAGAACAAATCATAAACCAATTGCAGTCTTCTGCCTTTCTGTTCTGTCAGAAGCATTGTTTTAGGACCAAGGAAGAGGGACAGAAAGATCTGTTAAGCAACATCCCATGAGCAATATAAATCTCCTGAGAAAATAATGTGGCTTCTTCATCCTATCTGATTCCTGAAAGGCCTTCGTCCCTCATAGGATGGTATACGCTTGGTGTCCCAACATGTTCCTGAGAAGTGCTGTGCTGGGCAGGCAGTGGAGCCCAGCTGGGATCCTGGCAGGGCACGAGGTGGGGGATGAAAGACAGTGGGTGTCCTAGCTGGCTTGCTAGCGTTTGGACACTGTCACTTCTTTTCCTGCAGCATAAAGGAGACAAGGGCAGCTGTATGGGAAGTTAAATCTCTCTCTCATTTCCTCAGCCTTGAAGGGGAAGGTGTTGCCATACCTGCACCGCCTTATTTAAATTTTTGACTTCGCGTGATGTTTTGCCTTAGTGTCTGACAACTGTTTATTTTGCTCTACTGTCCCCCTTGAATAGAGCATGTGGGTGCTCAGATAGGCAGTGCTATAAAAGACCCAGACTAGGCACAGTCTTTCATCCAGGCTTATAGCACAGGACAGACCCAGGAAGGCTGGGGACAAAGTGACCACAACGGCAGGGGAGCGCCAAGGGCTCCGGCTTGTGCCTCCGGAGGGAAAGAGCTCAGGTGGCCAAAGCGGTTGATGGCATCTGCTCTACCCATTTGCTTGAGGTGCCTCCTCGTGCAGGGGCAGTGGCAGAGGTGGAGGTGTATCTCAGTCGAAGCGGTTCACGGCTTGCGGTATTGGAGCAGCCCCCCTTTTATCAGCAGCCGGAGCCGACAGGGATGTTGCTGAGATGGGAGAGCTTGTGTCCTCTGGCTGCTGCCCTGATGCAGGGACCCAGCGACCTCCAGGGCAGGGGAGGTGGCAGTGGCAGATGATCATGCTCTGAATTACCGTCTGTCTGCTCAAACACTTTAATAGGACCTTCTGCCTGCGGGTCTCTCAGCTCCCTGTGAGCACAAGTGACCTAGCCCCCACCGCGTTCCCACTGACCTGGTGCGTTTTGTTCCTGCCTAACACAAGTGGGAGCTCTGGGCACCTCAGAAAGTCAAGCCACAGACTTTCAAAATTATGCACCCAAACACTGAATGACCCAAATTTAAAAGACTCTTTTGAAAATCCGAATTCTAACAACCTTCCCCACAGCTACAGTGAACTGGTGGGAAAGTCACCCTGCTCCATGGTGCTTGGAGACAGGTGGTTACATGCGCAGAGGAAAAGTCAATGCCCGCCCCCTGATAATTTTAGCATTGAAAAATTGATGGTCCTTGAAAATACATGTCCAAAAATGTTTCCTGCATCATTCAGGGGTGTTGGCTCTTCAAGTGCAGATTGAAGCACTGTTGGGAGAGGAACTGAAAAAATCAGGCCGGCTTCTTTCCCTCTTCTCCCCCCCAGTGACCATTTAGGTTAGGATAGAAGCTGAGTCCAGGTTACCTTTTCTGGGACTTTTTTCTGTGAAGACATTTTCTGTGAAGATTGCTGAAGAGGCTGAGGTGTGGGGAAGTGAAGGAAAACAAACTGTCAGTGACTGATGATTTTTTCTTCATTTCTGAGTCATGGGGAACACAAAAGTCTGCCTGATTGTGACTGTGAACTAATTTAAAACATTAAGATGAGCGGTTAAAAAATGGGTGCCTAAATCTAAACCCCTTAAATCTATAGTTAAGCATTTAAGCAGAGAGGCTGCTGAAGTCTGTGGCAGGAGACCCCTTTGCTGCAGTGGGTTTGCTGGACTTTTGCAAAAGCCCTGAGCATCCGGCAGCTCCCGCTGAAGTCCCAGTTAAAATATTTTTCCATTTCCCTGAAGTGCTGAATTATGGACTTAAGAACTCAACTCTAGGCAGCGTTTTTGTCTGTGTGAAAGATCTTGTTACAAGTATAATATAATAAATTGTACTAAAAAGAGTTATGGCTTTTTTGCCTTTTTTGCTAGTGAATAGATGGAAAAAATCAGATTTTCTTTTTTTTTTTTTTTTTGATGTTTCTCGGTCAGTAGGGATTGCACTGGGAATTGTGCTAGGAGCTCTCGCCTCTCAAGCTATTCTCCAAACAAGGCTGTTTTCCCTGAGCCGGCTGAGCTGGCGGGCCTGCTCGAGCATGGGTCCTTCTGGCTCCGAGCACACACCAAGGATGTGCGGGGGTCCGTAGCTGGTGCTTTGTGCCAGTAGGAAGCGGTGACGAGCTGTCCTGGCCCTCCGGGATGAAGGACGTGTTTGAAATCTCCCTCCTTATGTCCTCATCTTTTCAATTTTCAATCTTTCCCGTCCAAACTGTGCCTGGAGCACCCCAGCTCTGCCCGCAATGAATGCCGTTTGAGAAAAAAAAAAGACAAAACGCAGAAAAAAGCCCGTGGCCATGGCAGATCTGTGAAATCTTAAGGCAACTTTGCTGACAGTAAAACTTCTGCAACTTCAGCGAGCAGCTCTGGTCCCTCTGGCCGGAGACCCATGTTTCGTTATTCCTAATTAATAGCAAGTGGAGGGGGGGACGAGTGGCACAATAGGTACAGTACCAAAGTGCTGCTTCTCCTGACACCCCCCCCCCCCGTCCCCGCTTTCTCCTGCCTACCACTTTGTCCCACCTTTTGTCACCATCTGTACATGGTTAGCCGGAGAATGTTTATTATATAATTTAGTTAACTTTAGACCTGCGAGCCTGCCCGTTTGATGTGTCCTCCTGTTAATGCAAAGCACACCATTACTAGTTAATGATCATGAACTGTCATCACAGTCACTTTGAAAAGGTGACAGTGATGAATGGAGCCGGCGGCTCCCAGGGAGGTTGATCACTGAATGGACAGTAAAGTTTATTTAAGCCCTGGCCTGATAATGGCTCTGCATATTTCAGATGGGTTGTTTCCACTCACTTCTGGGATA
Organism: Gymnogyps californianus; assembly: GCF_018139145.2. Taxonomy (NCBI): domain Eukaryota; kingdom Metazoa; phylum Chordata; class Aves; order Accipitriformes; family Cathartidae; genus Gymnogyps; species Gymnogyps californianus. The sequence continues at coordinate 51,881,297 of NC_059472.1, read as the reverse complement.
GCAGACATTCCCGAAATGATGCGTCCTGCTGCCGCCCCCCACCCCCCGTGTCCTGCTCTCTTACGGTAAGAAAAAGTCTCCCCCCATTTCTGCATCTGCTGCCCTAACTGCTTCCCCGTCCGCGCTGCAGTTCTCCGGCCAAAAGAGGGGAAACCCCTGGGCAAAATTTCCTCTGAGCTTTGAAGAAAGGAAAAGGCCCTCTCGGAGCCGTTTCCGGAGTGCATGCCCACAGCTGCTCCGCAGGCTGGGGAAGGGGCTCACGCTCCCATTTAACTTACCGGAGCTTTTCTGTCAGGACCGCGGCCACTTGCCTAGCGTGAGGTCTTGGAGACGGGACTAAAAATAAAACCTGCATCTTGTCGGGCATTCCTAACAGGGGCTTGCAGCCAGCACCGGCAGGCCTTGGAGCTGGGAGACAACCCGGTGCTTTCGGGTTGGGAGGCTCGAGGTCCCAAGATAAACAAATCTGCTGGTGAGAGTGACCAGTGTTAGGTCAGGCTAAGGGTCGCTCGAAGGTCAAGCCACCCCGCAGCTTGGATATTTTGGTTGTGTATTTACCTTCCCAAAATGCACGATGCGTTGGAAGGCTCGCCGCTCCGGGTCGCGGAGCCGGGATCAATCTGCCGGCCGGTCCCGGGGGGGACATCCCCAGGGAAAGACGCCTGGGGGAGCAGGGTCTTGGTGGCAGGACTGGGGAGAGGGAGGGAGAGGGACTCTGAAAGGCAATAGCTCTTGGGGTAGGCAAGGTCTCTGTGCATCTGTGAGCAGGCAGAAGATGCACAGGGTGATTTATGTTGGTATAGCCTCTTAGCTTTCATTTTAATGTATGCCGTGTGGGAAACGCCGGTGGTAAAAAACAGACGTGGTTTTCTCAAGCTATGTAAAACCTGGAGCTTCATCACCTGACAGGAGCACAGACTGCCAGATTGCGCTGCCAGAGCCTCACACATGCAGCAATCAGGTCTGGCTTAAAGAGCTGGGGACTCCTGAAAATCTGAAGAAACAGAGAAAAGTCCAAGACACTTCTCATTTTTCTCTTTCTGACTTTTGAATCTTTGGAAGATCTGTCTGTCAAGCTTTGCTGTGCAACTAGGAAGGCTAGAAATGCCCTTTTCTTTTTCCTAAGATGTGAAAATAGAGATATTTGATGAAAAGACTCCAATAAAAGCTTTAGGGAAGACATAGTGTCCACTAAGAGGTGACAACTGGTAACACTGCAGAAGCTCAGCTGCACCAACCCTCACCCCAATACTCCAGGGACAGTTCTTTTTGGGACTCTGGTCAGGGCATGCTGGCTACAAACAAGCCTGTACTTTCTCCAGTTATTATCATGATTTTAGTGGACAGTACAGCAAAGATACGTATGTGGTGGATGTCCCGTGACATATATGGTAAATGTCCTGTGAATGCCTAGATGTCCACCTTGTTCTCTTGGCTCACCCACTTGTCGGGGATGGTCCTCCTCTATCCCATGGGGCTCCCTGGACATATTTGGAGGAAGGCTGGCAAGGTGAGATGAAAAAGAAAGGACCCTCACATCCATCTAGAGAGAACAAGTAGTCCTCAAAGCTTTAATATGGGTGCCCAGATGAGAGGACGGAGGGAACTGAGGGACACAAAAAGCTGCGTTGGGGATAGGAATGACTGTTGCAGCTTGGGTAGAGTCATGGCCCGGAGGGGAGGGGTTGGGGAATTTCTACAGACACACACACATAAATGTCTGAAACAGTTACACCGAAAGCATTTATTGCTACATAATTTTTGATCTGTTCTCCATCGTGGTCACAGGATGCCTGACAATATTTCGGGGCCTTATCCTCATTAGAAGGATGAGAAGGAGCCTGTCATCCAACAGTAGCTCCTGGATGATCTGCTGGTATATAGTACTTGTATGGCATGATCAAAACCAGGAGGTGTTAGGTCTCAGCTACATGAGAAAATCATATCAATTTAAGTAAGTAATGATTTGTCTAAAGTTTAAACAATATCAGGCTTTACTGTCAAAGCAAAATAAGGACACTGCCACAAGGGAGCCACATTAACCAGCCCATTTATAAACTGACATGTCTTTTTCTGGTAGACAAGTCTATAAACCACTTGCTGGTGTCTCAAATGGCAAGTTATCATGCACATTTAAGGGGTAACAACGGGCTTTTAAGAAAAATAAATCAATGGGTGGAATTAATGATCGCTTTCATTGTCAAAATAAATGTTTTAAGTGAGCCGCAGAGAGGGAGGCCAATTATTCTCATGAAGTTCTGAGGTTTGGGGGCGATGCCAGGGAGCTGCCGGTGGCAGGGGGCTGTCGAGCCCGGGCAGCGCTGGTGTTCACAGCAGTATTTCAAAGCAGAGCCGTGTCCCCCGGAGAGAAAGCTCCCCGCCGGCGGCGCGCAGGGAGGGTGGGAGGCCGCCCATCAGCAGTGGCACCGGGCTCCACCGCCCGGAGAAGCCTTCCTCCGACCTTCCCGGCACAGGGACAGGGATGAAGCAAAGCCACCCTCATCTCCCTGCTGCCTCTCCAGCCCCACGTCTGCAAACATTTAGACACAAAACTGCTGCTGTTAACTGCCAGCCCATTGTCTTCCAGTGACAGTTTTCTCTGAAAGTCACTTACCAGGGGGTGAATGTTGATTGAGCAAATGAACACAAAGCGGCCGAAGCCGCTGGCTGTGGGTTGTGCTGCTGTTAGTTTAAACAACTTGAATAGAAATGCCGTTATCCAGGGTGAGTTGGGGGAGCCGGGAGGAATATTCAGAGAGAGCAAAATTTGCCGGCAGTGACTAGCACAGCGAGATGGATGGAGCGTTTGGCCTTGATTGAGGTGTCACCCTGGGCATGCTTATTGTACCCACACTCCCTCCCTTCCAATGTGATTCAATCCGAGGCTTCTCTCTCCCTACCAGTCTTCATCACTCTGCAGCGTTGAACCTGTGCTCCCTCTTACCGGCACAGCCTAGCCAAACCACACACAGCCAGTGGATCTGCTCCAGTCTCAGCCCGTGCATTCCCAGCCCTGCGTGTTCCGCCTGTTTATTTCCCCCTCCTTTCTACAGGTTGGTTTATACCTTCTGCGGTTGGTGTGCAGGCCAGCACGGCCGGCTGGTCAGAGGAGCTTGCTGGGCTCTAGCAAAGCTGGGGCAGAAGCTCCAACTCAAATGTGGCTGGAGGGCATCCCCTCACTGGTGTGATAACACTCAAAAAACTGCCTTGAAGGTGGGGATCAAAGGGTCTCTGCTGCATACAAAACGCTCACTGAACCCTCCCTGGCTGATGGAAGGGCCATGGGGATTGGGGAAGAGAAACCTCTGCCTGTGCCATGGCGTGGCCGCTGGCACGGTACGGAGAATGGTCGCACAGGTAAGAGGAGTCTCCAAGGTCTGACTCACAATGCCGTTAGTGTTACAGACTTCATACAAGAGCGGCTTCACCTTAGCTGTGTTTGCCACATCCTTTTCCCGAGGCCTTTTCCAGCCTCTGCCGCCATGCTCGCTGCCACGTGTGAAGCAGCACCCTTGGGCAGAGGGCTCTGTCCCAACGAGGGGTAAGGAGATGGCTCGGAGAGGATGGTGGTGCCAGGATCGGGTGAACTCTTTGGCTGACAAAGTGGAAGGAGAGGAATGAGAGCCTTGAGCATTCAAGGGGGTGAGGAAACACTGACCCAAATGGAAGAGGTGGATGTTGCCTGATCAAACGGCAGTGAAATGAACGTTTAAAGAGATGAAACACCTGATAAATTAACATTTGCTTTAAATGGGATCTGGTTTGATTCCCATGGCTAGGTAATTTGTGAGTGTGAGGTGTTGCGGCTGCAGATAGAGGCAAGCAGGATGCGTTATTCAGATTATTTTCTCACTTGAATTTGCTCAGAAGATGGGGGATCTTCCTGCCTTGCAGCCCCATGGGAGTAGCAATGTCGGTGCCCAGCGTCTGAGTTTCACGGGGAGCAGACTATTTGATTACGGGAGGCAGACATTGGTAGCTGATGGCATTAGTGCTGTTTTCCCAAGCTGTTGTGAATGCAGTAAAGCAAATACTATATAAAAGCGAAAGTCTTCAGTGCTTCCTACCTGGAGGGCACACCAGTTTGGCTTGCTGTGGGAGGAATGTAGCATCCCACAGCTTGTGGCTCCATACCAGCAGTAACAGGAGCTGCCAAGCTCCTTGTGGAGGCAAGAAGTGATTCATATCTCATGCACAGTAAGGTCTAGCCACCAAGACCCTCACGCTCTGGTTTGAATTAATTGCCCCCACCACACTCTCTGCTCTGCTGTGCACAGGCCCACACCGAAGCCATCACAGGGCCAGATTTTTGGCAAGCAGCCAGAGAGCTGGGGCAAGGGACAGGGAGCCAGAAGTACCTCTGTCTTCCTCTCCGCAGGTGCCGTTGGGCCACCTCATCCTCCGTGCAGAGCGAGTCTGTTCACGGGGTGGGGTTGGGGAGGAGAAGCTCTCCATGCTGGGAGAAGGGATGGCAACAAGGATGCCTCGTAAGCGCCCCAGGGCACTCAAGGAGACTGCCATTTGTTTCAGCAGCACAGCGTAGCCACAGGCGCAGCCTGCTGGGGCTTCATGTGCGTCCAGGTAAAATACTGCTGCTTGTTAACACCTCCCTACCAAGTATCAGCACCAACCCTGAAAGCAGGGGGTTGCCAGTCTTCAAGGGTGTGTGCTGCCCCTCTGCTTGCTCCGAGCCTGGTGCTCCCCGCAGCACCATCCCGATGCCCAGCTGGTGGGAGGGACCCTGACCCCCTGCCTTGCACCAAAGCAGTTAACCAGACCGAGCCGATCTCTCTAGCACCAGCCTTGGCTCTTGTGGCAGGCACAATGCACCCGGTGAGAGGGGTCAGGACAGCAGAGCCTGCCTGAGTGGGAGTGACGATCTGTGTGCTTTGGCTGGTGGGTCTGGACATGGAAAGCATCAGTAGAGGGCAGCTCAGGGAGCATCCAGTCTGGGCTGTCACCCACACACAAAGGATCAAAAAAGGGAAGAGGAAATTTTTCCGTGCTGGCAGGTAAAGCTTCCATGTCATCAGCAATATCTACGCCAATAAATTAAACAAGGCCAGGACGTAGCTGTTCTATATCACTGAACAGTTAGCACTGTACCTGTGTGGTTTTGGCACATGCCAGTTACTACCCCTTGAGATGAGAGTGTTTCAGGTGTTTGCAGCAGCTGTGCCCACCAAGCACATTGGTTGTGGCCAGTCTGTTTTGAGAGGCACAAGAACTGGCTGCACGGCTGTGAACCATGCTGGGCTAGCAGGCTTTGGGGCCAGGGGACAGCCCTGGAGCATTTTATTTACTTACAGAGATGTAACCATCCTTCACTTCCCTGCTGCAGAGCACATTTGGCACTAGGCAGAGCTCGGTCCCTGGGGTGATCCTGCAGCAGGTAGGCAGCACGGCTTGGAAGAGAACCCCATCTTCAGAGAAACTCTTGTGGGGCTCCTCACCCTGTGATTTTACACTGTGTTGGGTATTACCCCTTTGCTGCTCCATCCTTTTCCCAGAGCAGTCCTTCTCCCTCCGCACTGCCTGCTTGCAGCACCTCTGTGCTGCCCACGTCCCAGGAGCTGGTGCTCAAACCTTCCTGAGCCTGTGCTCCGCTCTCCCTCATCCCCACACTTCATCCCTCTCCTGACTGACTGTCCACACCAACTCTTGTATCACCTCTTTATGAAAACACATCCCCTGCACTGCTTTTCTGCTCATGAGAGCCACACACAGAGTCACGTCGTCACGCGTGTCGGCTGGCATGACCGCACTGACCGCTTGGGCAGGGGGACGGGCAGGGGACATGCACTAACATGGAGGCATCACCCTGCCGCCGTCCACACTGACACTGAGACAGGCAATGCAAAGTGAGCTTAATGCTGTTTTCGTGGCAAGGCCTTCATTTACACCTCAGCCGGTATAAATGACGGCAGGTTTTAGCAGTCAGTTTAATCCTTTTACTTCTGGTGTGAAGGAATGTGTGCTCGCCAGCCGGGGCTGCCCCACACAGACCCGTCCTCAGCCTCCTCCTTTGCTCCTGGAGGTAAAAAGTTCAGCGGGACTCTGCGTGCGGAAGGGTTTTCAGCATCCCCAACTCAGCGGGGAAACAGTCAGTGTGCAGTGAAGCATCCTCGGGCGCGGGGATGAGAGCGTGCCTGCCCGGGCTGGGCGGGTATAGGCTATACATAGCTCGGGTCCTGGACCGGCGGACAAAGGGAGGCTGTAAGGCTGCTGGGATTTGCAGTTATCAGCGGCCAGGGCAGGAAACGTCCCACACCACAATAACCTCAACTCCACCTTATGTCAGCAAGCCCTACAAACAGAAGGACCCAGCCGTGGGCTTTTGCACAGCCTGGTACTGTACACCGGAGCCCGCTCACATGGTGAACGGACGGAAAAACAACACGACTGGCCTGTTCTGATGGCAAGCAGATAAACCCTTGCTCCGCTCAGACGGGTATTGTTTCCTTCCCACAGGCCTTCTTGCTGCCACCACCGAGCACACGATAAAGCTTTGGCTTTTTATAGGGCTTCTGTTTGAGGTTGTGCTGATTTCAATGCAGTCATTCAAAACGAACATGCTTGGTGAATTGTTAATTCAAGTGCCCTGGAACACGGCAGTTAGGAAAAATGTAAAGATTATTATTAACCGGTTAATTCTGGGTGCAAATTCCCACTGCCACTTGCACTAGAGTTAGAGTTTCTTCAGCTTTCCACAGCAGTTGACTTTGGAGCCAGGGCTGGCAAGGAAGGAAGGGAATATGAGCAGATGTAAAGAGCTGTATTTTTGGTTCTAAGGCCATAATTTTGGTCAAACTCTTCCAATATTGCTGTTTCCCCGTCTGCCACCCGAGGTGGCTGGGGTCGTTGCTCCAGCCTGGATTCCAACAGAAATTAAACCAGACATTCACGGAGGCTCTGTCAGGTACTACATCCCAGCACATCCACGTATGGCTAGAGACAGGAAAGACCTATGGGACCTTTTAGACCTGAATCCTTGTGTTGCTTATTCCCTTAAGTACTGACAATGAGTTCAGATACTCTGCCGAATTCTTGGTGCGTTACGGCAGCACCCCAGGATCGCCATCCTGGGCCGCCTGCCAATATCTTCTCCCTGTGCTGCGGCACCCGGATGGCAGCCGCACACCTGGGCACGCTCAGGCAGGAAGGGAAGGTGGGAAAACACCCACCGCGCTTGGGCAGGGGTTTGGGGTTTTAGCTAGAAGGTTTAACAAAACAGCCTTTGGGAGAAAACGTAGCACAGGTACTCTGACTACTGACAGCCCGTTTCCTTGCATTGCAGGAGTGTGGGCGTTTGCCTTAATCGGTGCTTCCTACACTATTTTAGGGCTGAACGCTCTTTCAGAAAAAAGAAATGGATACCAAGATCTTTGCAACACAAGCAAGTATTATTAAATGCTCCTCTCCCATGTGCAGTTCATCCATAGCCCTTTCCCTCAGTATGTCCTCCATACCCTTGTCCCTCACACTCTGGAAAACACCAGCTTCCTTTAAATATTTCCTGAGGGGCTGAAGTGACTTCTGTCACTATCATGGTCACACCTGGCTGGATGCACCTACAAGGATGAAGCTCTCTAATCCATCAGACCAGTTTGGATTTTCATCTGTCATGTACTGCACAGGCTGTTGAGTCTTTTTTCCAGTTCAGGTAGCTCTCTGCATCTGGTCCATATTTTTTTGTACTGGGTTATCTGCAGCAGCTTTTTATGTTTCCTTTGTTTGTGAATTGATTTGTTTCTGCTCTGCTTCTCCTTGCCGCATCCACCACACTCACCATAATTCTGCCCACACTAAATCTTCGCCTCCTGTGAAGAGGTTAATTTTGCTTGACTGAAATATGCAGTGGGAACATGGGAGAATCTCTCATGTCCTTGTAAGTCATGTGTTTCTCCTCTTTTCCAAAGCCAAACAATACAATACAATTGGAAAAGACACAACAGCCTGGGCTCTGATGCAGTACAAAGTCTCCGCTCTGTCAACACAGTCAGCAGCGGTACTTGTCAACATCGAGTGTGCCCAAAGGTTTGGTTTGCTGCTGCTGCTCCTGCTGCTGCTGCTCGGATTGGGGAAACAACCAAGACGGCTTCGCTGCCCTGGGAATATGCAATACTCAAGTGAGAAACAGTCCCTGGCCTGAGGAACTTGCAGTCCTCTTAGACAGGACTGACAGAGGCAGGGAGAGGAGGCATGGGGAGATGGGGGCCAGAGCGAGGAGTAATTAAATCCAGGTTCCTGCTCATGAAGGGCTCTCCAGAGCTCTAAGTTGCCCACTGAACCAGACACCAACTCTAAACAGATTTTTATCTTGATCAAAATTTACTTGATCAGTGAATGTTTAAAACAATATTTTGACATTCCAGCTTTTATTTTATTCTGTGTATTTCCGGAAAGTTTGGGGTTTTTTTTTCTGCAGTGCTAACCCAATAAGCAGGTAATTTCAAGCTGATCTGATGTCTCCTGGTTGTAAGGTCTTTCTTTGGACACACTGTGATCCACCTGAGGGATGGCTTTGCTCTGGTGTTGTCTGAAACTCTCAGGCTGGCATACGCAGCTTGTGAAAGGTGCCGAGAGTCTTTTGCCTAAGAACCTAATAAAATTAAGCACTGTGACAATTGCTGTGGTCAGAGCAACATCTGCTTCCTCTGAAATATCACAAGTGTGGAACATACCAGGCCAGAAGGGACAGAACTGGGAAAAAAAAGCTTCTAAAATTAAAAAAAAAAAGTACCCTTCAGCAGCTACAGCGTGTTAGTGGTATGTCCTGGCACCGATGCTGGCCCAGCACGGGTGCGTGCATGCCTGCGTGCCAGGAACACCGTGCTGGCCAGTGCTCAGCCTCCTGGGAGCCGCACGTTGTCCCTGCAGACCCAGCTGCTGCCTCATGTCCTTGCCACTGTGTGGAGACCCCCCATGCTGGTGGAGCAGGAGGACCCCTGGCCAAGGAGCGGCTCCTGGTACCTCGAGTCCTCCCCTGTTGTACCAACCTCATGGGCACGTGTGGCAGGACCTGAAGCACAGGGACTGTGACTGGTGACACAGAAACCTGGGATTATGTTTGTTATTGGCATATGGGCATATAAATGCCGACATATGTGCACGCAGACTCCAGTTCCAGGTCGGATTAGCTCCATACAGTAAAGTTGGGTCCTCTGGATATTTCTGTATCTCTTGCTCTTTTGTTGCCCTCCACAGGAGGCACACAGCGACTCCTCCTGCACCTCCAGTCCTTCTCCCTGCCACAGGAAAGAAATATTTGGAAAAGTTTTCAGCCTGATCCTCCTCCTCCTCCTCGTTAAATTTAGCACAAGCTTGTAAAGCACCATCAGAAACAGCAATTAGGGAGCTGCGTGTTTTGGTTCATGGTTATCTGCAAGGTCAGAGAGAAGTACAGCCTGTGTTAGTGAAGGTTCTTCAGTTCTCATGCAGTTTAAACACAGAGGCATACGTTAAAAATAAGAAGAAAAGCAAAATATGTTAGTCGGTCCTGACTCTCACAAGCCCAAACCCCTTCCTAACCGCCCCAGAAATTGCTCCTTCTGTTTGCAATATTGATAAAACATGATCAGCTACGTTTAATGGAGGTTAGCTTTGACGAAGGCTGGGAAAGTCAATGAACAACCTGCCACTGTGCAGGGCTCCCAAAACATACCTCCATCTAAATGGGGATCTCCCCGGGGATCTTCAGGCTAATGGCATCCCGCTTGACAGAGAACGAGGCCAGAGGATTTTCATGCTAAGAGTGTTTTACCATCCTTTGTTCTTTCTTTCTTCTTTTTCTTTTTTATCTTTTCCTTCTCCCTTTCTCATGCCACCTGCTCAGCATCACCCTCCCTTTGCTTTCAGTCCTCTCCCATGCTCTGTCCCCACTGCTGTGTGTGCTCTCCCAACCTTTTTCTTCGAGCCTCCTCTGTTTCCATGCCAGACCGCCTTTGTCCTGCCTCTGTCCAGGCTCCCTTTGGTCTCTCAGGCTCTCTCCTGCCCTCACCCTGGTCCCCCTCTCCCTCACACCAGGTCCCTGCCTGTCTGTGGCACTGCTGGGGGACAGCCCAGTGGGTGATCCCTCTTCCACTGCCATGGCAGTGGCACCACATGTAGCAAGCATGGCAAGAACAAGCATTTTCTACAGCATGAGAAGGGGGAGCGGGATGATGCACCAGTGGCATCGCTCGTCGCCCCTGGGGATGGCCAACACCTCCCTCAGGCCCAGCCTGGCTTTGACTTTCTGTGGGCAGCTCTCCAGCCTTCGTCCCATCTCATTCCTTCTGTCTCCCTCTCCCTTTCTCTCTTCCCCTGCCTTAGTCCACGTCATTTCCATTGCAACCAGAATACGCTCGCTCTTTCTTTTCTTTAATGGACCCAGGCTGAAATGCGTCTGAACGGTATTTTTAGTGGAAAGCTTGGCAGCCTGGCAGCCCCTGGGCGTTTTGCCACCTTGAGCGAAAAATGTGCATCGGCCCGATAAGAATTACAATGGGGTGCTCGGGGGCCCGGGTGGGGAGCGCCCTGCCAGCTGCCTACCTGCTCTGCGGGCTGAGGGAGTGTGGCCGTGGGGCTGCCCCCAACCCGTGCTCGCCCCCCATCCTGCGCCCTGCCGTGCAGGACGGCTTAATACACCCGTCCCTGGCCTCTTGTATATGTTTAAAGGCATAGCAGGAGGGGTTCCTGGGGAAGCCGTGGGAGTTAAGTGGAAGAAAGCCGTTGCATGGATGGAACAAGGGTATTTGCTGGGCGCAGTGTTGCTGCAGATGTGAATGCTGCACCTTGTCCCAAAAAGTTGCCTTGATAAGCCTAGTAGCCAAGCAAAGATGGGGACAAGCCCAGCTCCCAATATCATAGCCTGAGGGTGGCTCCTTTCCCTCTGCTTCATCCCTTCGGCAGCGCCAGGGCTGGGGGCGCGGTGGTGGCCCCCTCACAGGCACGGGGCGAGCTCTGGGAGCCGGCACCATTTGCCCCAGTGTTGTGGCTTGCACGGCTTGCTTGGAGCTGTTGTCCACTGATGTGTCAGGCAAAATATTTGCAAGTGGGGATGGCCTGCCGTGGTGATTTCCAGCTGCAATCAATAAGGCGCTGTTGCGGGATTTTAATTTGAAAAATAAATATCACATCCAGCTAATATTTTTTAATATCTGATTTCCCCCTCACAGTTCAAGGGTCTCCATCTTACTTAGAGAAATGGCAACAATGTAATTAAACGTCCTGGGAAATGTATGCAAAAATGCTGCTTTTTCCAAGCAGGGCATTTTGGGGAAGGGGGAGATCATATAAGCCAATGTACCTAGTTTGTTTATCTAGCCGCCTGATCACCCTAGCTACCTCTATAGTCAAGGAAGGGAGAGAAACTCCCTCCGGAATTATTTTCGGGGGTAACACAGATGCTCTAAATACTCTTCAAATAGGCCTATCTTTCCTATCGACGCCCCAGGGGGAGTAGCTGGCCAGCCACGTCAGGGACCGGCAGCTGTGACGACCTTTTCCAATCCACACTGCTCCGACCAGACCTGTAAGGACTGGGCCAGGCAAGCGTGATCTCCGTCTCCGGACAAATGGCTCTGTCGTCCTTCTGTGCAAAGTGGAATAATTTCAAAAGGAGCCATGCCTGAAGGCTGGTGGTGAGGATGTTTATTTGGCGCTGGGTACATAAGGGTGGCTGCCTGCCTGCATGCACGCGGTGGGGGAGCCTATGCCTGGAGCACAGAAATGGACAGAGGGGTTGGAAGAGGTCTCCAAAAGCAACTCTCTGCCCAAGAAGTGACCAACTATACACGTGTTGTGTCGTGACAGATGTTCTTACATTACTCTAAAGGAGCCCTCTTACCATTAGAAAGGTTTTTCGCCCTGTCCATTAGGAACAGGGGAGCAGACTTGTTCCCCTCTTCATCTATGAGCTCGTTTATGTAGCTGAGGATTGTTACTGCATCCCCATCAGTCATCTGGTTTTTGACCTAAGCCATCCGGTTCTTTTAGCCGTCCCGTGCAGTTTGTGTTTCCCAGACCTCTGCTGTCCCTGCACGCTCTCCAAGGGGTCCTCATCTTTCCTGAAATGCATTGCCCAAAACTGGCCACACTATAACAGCAGCAGCGTACCAGGACCACACAGAACAAAAGGGTAACTTCTTTGTACGGGCAATGCTGCTCATTATTCCTTCCAACATGATGTTTGCTTTATCGGTTTTGGGTTTGGTAATAGTGTGATTTAGAGTCTTTTCTACAGAACTGCTACTTAACCAGCCGTTTCCACTTGGTATTTGTTCAGCTGATTATTCCTGCTTAATTGTAGATCCTTGCACTCTTCCTCACTGAGTTTTGTCATGCCATTTCTCTAAACTGTCAAAACAATGTATCTTTCCCCCCTTTTTTTTCCCTTTTTTAAAATTTTAAATTCTGATCCTCCCTCCCAAATACCTGTATCTGCCAGGTTTGCGGTCGCAGTCTATATTCCCTCGTGCTGTGACAAATGATGCCAGGTAGAGCCAGGCACCAGCCCTGTGTCCCTCTCCACATCTCTCCCCTTTTTGACAATGAACCACCAACAGCTGCTCCTTAGACTGGGTTATCCAACCAGTTTTGCATTGAAACTCTATTTTTCTGTTTTGCTTGAAGATACGTGAGGCAGCTTTGAAGGCACGTGAGACAGCACCAACTCCACCTCCAAACTGTGCTGAGCAGAGAAGATGCTGCTGGCAAGACAGCCGGGAGGACACCTTGGCACAGGCACTTGTAGGGTTTAGGTGTTTTGCAACTCAGCTTGGCCATGCCTTAAGAAGCCAGGTATATCCCAGGTGTCTGAAGGGCGTAGTGGCACCTGGGCAGAGAAGTGGAGCACCCAACCTTTGTACTTTGGTGCCTCTGGGACCGTTAAGGTTTGGTTTAGGTACCCATGCCTGTTTGCTGGCCCCAGCTCTCGCGGTGCAGCTCTCCCTGTTAGGCCAAAGGGCACAAACGCACGTCAAACTGAAATGTTTCAGTCAATTGCGTTCACGTGTTTGGAGATGCTGTTCCATATGAAAAAGGCTTTCAGTGTCCATGAACTGAAATTTTTCTTTCAGAAAACTCTGTCCAGGAAAATACTGATTACTGAGAACTTTTATCCCAACTTACCAATGAGAACAAATATCCAGATACTGGCAAGGGCTGCAGCCTGCAAGGTCCCAATTCTCGAGCAGCTGCTGGATTTCAGTTACCATTAGTGGCTTGTATTAAAAGCCAGTAGGTTGCTCCACAAGCCGGGAGTTTGAGTTACTGTGAAACCTGCATCTCGCCTTCCCCTCACCCCTTCCCAATATTAAAACCTTGAAGAGCTGTGGCACACAGAACAAAGGAGAAAGCAATAGGAGAGCTGCAAGGTCACACATCTGCTGCTTTCCACACTTTCTTATCTCTGACATCACGGGCCTCAAGGTCTTTCTTCTCATTAAAACAGCTGAATAATTGCAAACTGTACACAAACTGACTAAACCTGTGGCCTTCTGCCTTAGTCATAATATGGGATGTTTGGCCAGGGAAGATGTTTCTTGGTGAGGCTGGGTGAAGGGGCTGAAGAAATAAGCAGCTCTGTGCGAACGCAGCAGGAAGCCTTGCCTCTGCCACCGTCCCTTGGGCTAACAAGCTGCAGGACATCCAGCCGGGGGAGCGTGGTGCCATCGATGGTGCTACTGAAAGCATCGGGATGTGACCCCATCCCACCCTCAGGAAATGCAGGGCCAGCATCGAATTGACTTGGTGGAGCCCTGATTTGTAATGACCCCACCAGTGCTGCTTCTGCTTGAGATTTACTTCATTAGCAGTGGAGAAATAATAGGCCAGGGATGGGAAGGGGAACTGCGGACTGGGAGAACTGTGGAAAAACCAAGGATAAGGCACGTTATGGGTGAGGATGCATTAAAAAAGAAAGCAGAAAAGGAGGAAAAAGTACCCTGAATCAACAAGTCTCTCGTACAGCTTGGGTTTGTTCAAGGAATGCCAGCCTAAGCTGACCTCAGACCCCTCTGTCTCTTGCATCTCTTCACGTCTCTGTCTTTTGGACAGTCACTTCTCAGGTCTGACCACTGCACACACCCTTGCTGGTGTCTCTGTGGCTGCTGTACCTCAAACAGCTGCTGCTGGGATTTCTGAAAACCACACCTGCGACCACCACCCTGCTAGTCCTGGTGAAATTCATTAATGGCAAATCATTTGTCATGACATAACGTAGGATGTAAAAGATCTATTTCTGGTGGTTGTACACGCCTCTCTGCTTGGTGATTAGTGCTTAGCATCTGGGAATGCAACAATCTGGGAAAGCTAAGGGGTTAGCAAGTGGACAGGGGTGGTCTGAGCTGTGAAAAATTATATGTGCACTGAAGTAAGTGGATAAAGATGCTCTTGAGGTTCCAAAGCTTTTCCTACAGGAATAGAAATTATTGTGAAAGGTGAAAATCAGGAAAAATTGTGTAACAGGTGGCTACTGACAGCAGCAGCTAAACACAAGTGTTAGTAGTTTTAGCCCTTCCTATGTTATTTGTGAAAGGTTGGAAGGTGCCGGCAGTGCAGCTCTGTGGGCCTCCTGCCTAAAGCCGGCCTCACGGCTCCTCCCTGCGTTTCGTCCCTGTGGTGAGCCCAGCAGCTTGCCTTTGGCTGAAACACATCTACCAACAAGGCTGCCACCCTTTGCTGGCATGCTGTTCATCCTCACTGGTAAAAATATAGTTCTTTGTTCTCACGTAGCTTTTTTTTTTTTTTTTTAAAATCTGGCTTGAACTTCCAGCTATTTATGTTGTGTCTTTATCTACCAAAAAGAAGTGATTTTTGCTATGTGACACCATTTCCTTCTGAATGAATTTGTACCATCAGCAAGTCAACTCAGCCTTCTTTTAGAAAACTGCACACTGAGAGATGGTGCCCTTGATCTGTATTTTCCTGCACATTCTCCACTTCTTTTGGCGTTTTTGGAAGTGTGGACACCAGACCAAGAGCCAGTAACCCACTAGTGCTCTCTCCACTTCCCTGCCCCTACTTGGTGCGACCCCATTACACCCTTAGCAACCTACCAGAAGCAGTAGGGACAGAGGTAGAGCTTCTTCCTGTAACAAGAATGCACAATTCTCTAGGTGCATTATGGTTTTATTTTTTCAACCTTTTTTTCTTTAAACACTGACTCTTGACTGCTGCTGGAAGGAGGTTACCAAAATTTCAAGCTGATCGGGTTTTCCTTGGAAATAAGCTATCTAGCAAATTTTCTCTTTGTGACAGGTTTTTAGATCAACATGCTGCTTATCTGATAAAACATTTATCAGAGACAACTTGTGGCACGTTGCCCCTGTCCCATGGTGCAGTTCCTGTATCTTTACTCAATTGCTTGAAGACGATAGAAGATGACACTGCAAACAGTAAACAGCAAATGTTGCTGATGTGCAGGTATCGTCTGGGTATCATTCCATAGTTTGAACAACCCCCTGTCAAATATGTACTGAAAAATGAGCAAAAGTTGGCAGGACCCAGCGGTCCTCTGGAATAATGATGTACTGGTGGGAGTACTGTGGAGCATCCTGCCAGTCAGAGCTGGACCACTGTGGCAAAATTTGTGGCTTCTCCGAGACAGACAGTTTATTCATGGATTACTAAGTCTTTTAAATGATCTTCCTCTGGGCGCTGCTTCTTGAATGTTAGTACCTGTGGACTAATGCCCACAGGCTAAGGAAAAAGAGAAGAATAAAAAATATGCAAACTAGCAACAGTGACGCTTGGTATAACTGCAGGATATAATAAAGCCTAGGTGGAACAATTATTCCTTTTGGAATTTCTAAACGTTTTGTGCAAAAAAATTCCAGTTCTGATGGCACTGAATATATTGAAACAAATCATTAGGTCTTCTGCATTTCGTGTGGAGGATGAAGTTGAAATCTGTTATTTCAGCATTTTGCTCCAAGTAGCTGTAGGTTCTATTCAACTACTGAATCATCTTTGGTGAAATGAAATTTCCTGGAATTATCCCAACAAAGCCCTCCAGAATATCCATTCTGTAATTTAAAATAAGATAGCAATTCAGGTTTATACTTTGGTGTCAAAATGGTGCAAACCTTTGTAATGGTAAAATAATCTGCGGAATAGAAAGGATCATTTCTAACCACCACTAATGAGAAAGAACAATAATTCAAGGCTGTCAGAGATGTTACACACAGAATATCCTTTAGATAAACCTATGGCTAATGCATATCTGCTGATATGGGTACAGACACATCTCTTTTACGTATGTATAGCTTCAAATCTGTGGGGGCAAAGCCACCCTGACGTGCAGGACTCTTAGTCTCCCTCTCTTCTCTCCTCCTCAAATTCCTCCAAACTCAAAAGCCGGAAAAATACAGCCAGAGCAAGCATGAGAGTGTCAGGGATAAATAACCCTAGGAGTACAAACTCACTGGTAGGTCTTTCCTGATGAGCAAGGTGGGACTCCCACGAAGATTTGAAAGGTGTCCCCCGTGCTCAGACCATCCAGGTTTGCCAGCATTTCCTCAGCGTCTGGCTTGCAGCACTCAGCCTGAACGCATTGCCCTCCCATCCCCGAACACTTTTCCCCCGCTTACAAATAATGATCAGCATTTATTACAATGTCGTCTGTAATGGATTACAGCTGCCCGGGACCTAGGGAAGCAGGACTCCACAGCCTCTCGCTCCTCCTCTTGTTAGGATCATTCATGTTGCTGCAACACCTTGAGATGTGGGGATCTATTGATCTCACTGTCACACACACACACATGAAGGCAACATCGCAACCTCTAAGGATGCTTGTTATCTAAGTAGATACTGTAGGGCAGAGGCAAGTGAGCTCATGTGAAGTCCTCATGGCAGGTCAGATGTAGGGGTGAGCAACAGGACCAGAGTTTCCACGTTCCCACACCAGTGCCTGAGTCATTGGGCCTAGCTTTCCCATCCTTAGTGCCTTCCCAACACCCATCTTCAATCTGCACCCGTGTGGTCTAGAACAACAGGCGTCACTCCTGGAAGACCTTGTCTCTTGGTTGCTTCCTCCTCTGACAGAGGCGTTCAGATCTTCACCTCTTAGCATCACTTGAGACATTTGTAACTGGAGTGTCCTCTTGGGCAGCATCGAACACTGCTGTGCCTGCAGATTTCATGTTCACCCTCTGCCCTGGTGTCCCCCCACCTCCTCTTTCCCCCCACAGTGGGTGCACTTCCAACTTCAGCCCTTCTCTAGGTACTTCCTGCAAAGCAAAGCAGCAAGAAGGTTGTCCTGCTAAAGATAACATTCATCATATAACCCTCTACTGACTACCTCACCTGTGAACTCCTAACAAGGATTTGAAGTCTGTAGCTTGCTTCTGGCGAGGCTCTTCCCCTTGTTCAGAAGCTGTAGTGATGTGGAGCTGGCTGTCACTCAGGGCCTACAGGAACCTGCAGCCTGAGCAGGACTAACCTCATGCAATGGTCCATTTGTAACGCTTCCCTGCACAGCATCGGTATCTAAACTGGGCACTGTGGACAAGGGTTGTTTCATCCTAAGAAAGCTCAGGACTGCATTGTGGAGTGGCTTTGATGGGTTAAAAGAGATGTCAGTGAGATCATTGCAAACTCTGCAAAAAAGATCAAGTATGTCTTCCAGAAATGAACAACTTTTTTATTCTCTTCAAGCAGTACTGAAGGCAGAGACACCATCATGGTTAGTAGGGATTCCATTGTCTGATGACCCTGTGTCCTGTGTTTGTATCTGAGAGCACCCATAGCTCCTTGTGCCTGTCCTTCCTCCCTGCCTATGCCAGTGCCTTTCAGATAGGGAAGCCCAGAGCACTCTTTCCGGGATAACAGCCAATCCATTAATGCAGGACACGCTTTTCAGGTGAACTGAGCATCCCGAAGACACTTTTAGACCAAGAACCTAACTTAGGGGTTCGGAAATGAGAGCTCAAGGTTAAGGCAATGAGAAGAGCTAGGCAGAGCAGACTCTTGGGCTCTCAAGCCCCAAGCTGGTGTCTCAGGCTGCGAGAACATGGCTTTTCCTTGCTTACGTTGCCCACTCCTGCAACTAGAGTGCTGGAGGCTGGAACTGCAGCTATGAGGTATGTTTTTCATTTTCACAGGGAAGATGGAAGAGGTGAGAAGAGAGACATCCTGATTGGAAACAGAGAACACCGGGGGTCCCAATGGAGCAGGCTCGACAGTGGGTGACTCCTGCGGGAAGGTCGGGAGGACATAAGGTGGGAAACCGAATCCCTGCTAAGTCACCCTTGCGCTGAGTGAGACCAGAGCAGAGCAAAATGGAGTGGGATGGAGGGAGAGGTGATGAGGGGTGCCCAAACAGGTCATGTGGGACCTGCCTGCCTGCGTGTGCTAGGATTAACCTCCTGACACCAGGCAGCTGGAGAGCTGGTGAGGGACCCTGGGGACCGGGCAGGATCCTGCAGAGACCTGTTAGCACAGCTGCATGGAGACAGGTCTTGCAAAAGAGAAGCAGCTGTGGGAGTCAGAGCGGAAAGTCTCTGCATGTGGATGAGGAAGGAAAGAAGATTGGCTGTGGCTGAGTAACAGGTCAGGGAAACAATTTCAAACCAGGAGGACAAAGCTTGTGTGTAAAGTTACATGTCTCTGAAGACATGTAAGAGAGAAATCTTGAGGAAATTTATAGAGATCTATAGGCAAGTGTGTTGCTTTCTTAACAAAACCTGGGGACTGAAACCCCTCAAATACTACCTACCCTACCCTTCTTCTTCCACTGGAACAGACCCTGTTTTGTTGTCAAAAGTCACCTGTCACTAAGGCCAGGCAATCCAGGTAGCTACTGGGTTCAGTGAGTGTGGTTTGCTGCTGAAGAGGTAAGCCACTTTTGAAAAGCATCTGCAGAAGTTAAGCAAGGACCTAGAGAGCAAGACTTCGTTGGGCAAGAGTATAAATGTTCCTTTTGGAGGTATAGGCTGTGAGTTAGGCATCGGCTGCATAGCTTAGTGGTGGGTCAGAGGAAACTGGTTGTAAACTTCTGACTCACCATTTAAATAGTGCTGTGTTAAATGGGTTGTGAATTGACTCTGAGAGTCTGAATTTCAATGTGAGTACCTGTATGTGTTACCAAAAGAGCATTTTGAACTCTGTACCTCTCCTCCATGGAAAATTAGTTCAGGTATTCTTTCCATATGTAGCTTCGGGTGCCCATTTTTTGAGCTGTCATCCAAGTATATGCACCCCTTACTGGAGCAGGAGCTCTGTGGTTTGTTTCAGCAGGCATAGGATAAAATATGAGATGTGACTGGTTACAACATCAACTGTAGGGCCAAATTCTGTAAGAGATTTCTGGAATGGAAAATGCAGAAAACCTGCTCCTTGCAGAAACTCTAGAAGGGAATGAGAAAACAGGAATGAAGAACTGGTGTAAGATCCCTCCCTGAAAAATAAGAGGTAAAGCAAGACTGAAAGATTATTTATGGCCTAAAAATGAACCCGAAGAAAAATTTCACAACCGACGTGAGATTCATGCAGTCTTCTCTGAAGCTGTGTTGTCTTGCCACTGTGATCCCAATATGCTGCTTCACCCTGTAGGCAGGATTCTCTAATCCTTTCTTCTTCTTGTGGCTCCTTGCCTCTGTGTAGGCCGTTGTTCTGCAAATATTTAGGGGTGTGAGTTCAGTTGCATTTCCAGAGAGTTCTTCAGAAAACTGCCTTTTCAGACAGAGCCTGTGTCATGGTTCCTGTAAAGAAATGATGGTTAAGGCTAATAATGGTTTTACAGAAATAAAACAATTTTTATTCTAGTTAAAAGCGAAGGTGTGGCTCAGGGTTTTTTTCCAAAGTCCTTGCAGCATTCTTTTGAGCCATAAATGTTGATTCTCTACGGAATATCTGTGAACAAGTGCAGAAGGACATATATGGTCCTGATCCCAGGGTTCATCTATGGGCTGTGTGGACATCAGCTGGTGCAGTATTTACGTTCTTCCAAGGAGAACTGGACCTTAAACTGTAACTATAAATAGCTGTGATTTGGTTCTAGTTTAACTGGTGCAATTTCTACTAACCATATGCTGCATTTTATACTGGTTTAAACTGAGAAAGTAACTCCAGGCACATTTGGACCATGCACACTAACCCAGTTCAGGGCTAGGCATGTTTAAAAGGGATTGTCACCTTGGACCCGAGGTGGCTCGGACTCCTCCTGGAGCCAAGATGGTTCATGTCAGTCAGCTGTGGGATCTCTGCTCTGCAGTCCTCTGTGCTTCTGGGCCTAAGTTTGGAAGTCACTACACCTGGGATGTAAAATCACCTGTGTCAAAGAAGTTTAAACACAGGCTATGTAGAGGCCTTTCCAAGCAGGAGAGTTTTTCCAGAGCAACATATTCCTGTTGAGCTCCTCAGCTTCCAGAACAGCAGATCCTTTGCCAAATTCGTGTAATCTGCTTTAGAGCTGACCCTGAGGTTTTCTGCGTACAGTGCCTCTTCTGCAAGAAGAATGGCTGCAAAGGAGCCTTAATTAAGTGGCTCTTTAATTATTTATTTATTCAGAGCACACATTCATTCACATTGTATTCACTGAGCTTTGGTCAAATCCCAAGTCATTGTCTGCCTGCACACAAGTATTTATCTAAAGGTATGGGTTTAAACTGATTAACTCATAGTGGAGCAAGCGCCTACGTAGGCACTGATATTGGCTTAATACCTTACTCAGAAGTACTCTGAAGTTGGCTAAGGTCGTGTACGGATCCTCTTCTTTGAGAGTAAAGTGTTTGCACAGTGGCAGGGCTCAGCTTTACTGGGTTGTACAATGGCTGAGTTAAACTGATATAGCGCCAGGGTGCATGAAAGCAGCGTGTCTGGAAGCGGGCTGCTGGAGATTTGGAGATGGAGGACCACAACTGCATTCTTGGTAATGGAGACTGACTTTGTTCTTTCAGAGCTTCCAGCAAGATAATGCTATTTTAGATCAAGGTGAGCAAAAGCTGCCGGTACCTTCCCCTGGTGTGATATGTCCTTGCCCTGTCACGGAGCAAACTCATTTGCTTTGCAAAGCGCTCACAGATGCCTGGAAGTGGAAAGGGGTACAAACCCACCCCTTCTGACCCAACTCCATTGCTAATGAAGCACACACACATGTTTTTCTGCCACTGGGGCTGCCTTCCCACTTGGGTGGATTCAGGCTGCCTCCTGAGTAGTTAAATCCTCCTCACCCATGAGAGAGACCGGAGCAGCAGAAGATGTGCCCGGCTTTATCAGCTGCATTTCTTCCTTTGGCTTATCAACAAACGAACTCCCAGTTGGCTTTGTTTGACTTCTAGGGTTTATTGGATTTGTTGCTTCCCTTCTTCATTTTCATATTAAAGGCTAAGGTTGGGCTGTGATCCTGCTACTGTAGCCTCCAGCTCCTGAGCTGATACTACTGGCTCTAATTGCTCAGCTGCCTGATGTAATCACCAGGAGGTATATTGTATGTGCGGCTACAGGCACTTCATATTTTCTCCCCAGCCAGATTAAAAAAAAAAAAAAAAGAAAAAAAAAAGAGAAAAAAAAAGAGTCAATTGGCTCTAGGTCTGTCAATAGTGACTAATCAGGTGCTGTACAATTAATTATGAAGGGGTGTCATTTTAAAACAATTCTGAGGTGGGAAAGAACAGGCCTGGGCCCTTTGCCTGCTGGCACTGTTTGTGTTGCTAAGCCAATCCAGGCTGCGTCCTCTATTTCATTTACCTTTTAAACTATTGCCCCCGCATAAGTAAACACTTTCTATAAAGTGTGTGTGCATGCATGTGTGTAAGTGGGTGGAGGGTGATCTGGGAAGCTCTCCACCCTAGAAAGGAAATTAATGATGGAGATGAAAAAAAGAAAGAGCAGCATAATTTGGCAGTAATTTCTGAAGAACAGCAGAAGATAACAGCAGGTGGATGAAACAGGAATAGCACGAAACAGTCCGGGGCTGAGTCCCAGTAACCAGAATTGCTATTAGATATGGGGACGGAGGTGAGAGATGTCCCTGCAGTGCAAACACGAGACTGCCCTGAGCGAGGAGCTTGGGCTCCCTGTGCTGGGCTCCCCAGCAGCCACCTGCCAACGCGTGGCAAGGGGATAAATCCCCGTCCCACCTAAGCTGGCTCTCCCAGGCTCTGCTCCCAGCGGTGGCTGGCATCTCCCACCCGCTCCCCAGGGGATGCGGCTGCCAAGAGCAGGATGGCACTCCTCCTCTCCATCTTGCTGGCAAAAATTAAATGTCCCTTGCAAAGCAAAAGAGATCTTCTGGAATAGGACAAGGGGCAAGTGTCATGGGGTCTAGTAGGAAAAATTAGAAATACCCCGTCAAATTGTTTAGCTTTCTAATACAAAATCTCCAAAACACCTTTTGGTCAAAATTTCTGCCTGCAGCGCTTGCAGTTCTGTTCCACAGGCAAAAAAAAAAGGTAAATTCCTGTGTGAGTGTGTGTGCATGTGTAATTACTAACATTGCTTTTCACTGTAATAAATGTAAAATTAGATGGATTATTCTGGATAAACAATTTATTTACTAGAAAATATATTTTAGGAGCAAAATGCCAAGGCACAACATGTTCTGTTTTGACCTTTTCAAAATCAAGCATGTTGACTTTTTTTCCCAAAATCAGTTTTCTTCACTTTATTGGCTAACATTTTAAATGAAAAAAATCATTAAAGACAGAGCAAAACATTTGATCGAAATACACATATTTTATTTAGTTCGAAGACTTCTAAAATCTTACTCAAAGTTATTTTCACAGCTTTGCATGTATCTCAGGATCATTGCTGGCAGAGTCCTCCTTTCCCCAATCTTCAAAAAACCGCATTACGTTGGCTTTGTTAATAGTGAAACATCATTATGTTGGCTTTGTTAACAGTGAAACATTTCGTACCCTTAACCTCAGTTTCTGTCAGCATTTTGATGACAGCAGCTACTGGATCCCTGCCGCAGCATTTCCTTGCCGTAATGAAATGCAGTGACTGGAGCTCTGTGTCAGAGGACTTTGAAATACGACGTGAGGGCGTTTAGTTCGTTGGGACTATACAAGGTAGGGGTTGCCAGCCTCATTTAGGTCAGGAGTCTGTTCAGTCCAGTGTCCTGGTTTTGAAGCCTCAGCAAGTCTTGCACCGAGAGCATGGGAAATATATTCCCCAGAGAAAGGGCTTGTACCTGAATCGTCCTGGACCCAGGCAGTCCCTGCAGGAGGGCACCCGTGGCACCGTGCAATAGGTAACACGGGCTATACAGCAAAGCAAAATTAAAGGATGTAGAAGTGGAGGTTACAACATAAACATACGCTCAGATACTGGTGTAATGAACATAGTATAAATATTTAGATGTATTCCTACATCTAATTCTTAGCCTCATCATTCTTATGTCAAATGGTTTACAAAAGGCAAAACTGTATTTCAGTTACAGGCACGGCTTCATAATTCTTCAAGTTAATTAAGGCGTCCAAACGTGCTTCACGTCTGTCGGCCTCCACTTTGTAAATGGTACAAACCTGTAGATAATTAAAGGCTTTTCGTATCAGTGACAGTAAGGCAGTTTAGGCTGTGGATGGTTGTCCACAGCACATCTGTAGCTGAGTGTCCAGCCTAGGAGAAAAGTGGCGGCTATGGGTGTTGTTCGTTTGTCTCCTATAACCTGATCGTTGCTTGTGTCATGTGTGCAGACATCACGTATGGGAAGAATTAATTCTGGTTTGGGATCTCTTTATATTAAGTGTAAGTGAGCGCACCATTCTCAGAGTGTTGCTCTGTTGAAGTGCAGGTCATGCTGACGCGGTGCACGTCCCTGATGCCCAGCCCGTGACCGCTTCTCCAGCCCGGAGCTGCCCCATGCAGCTGGGACAAGAACAGTGAATTTCCCCAGGCTCAGTGCTGGCACAGCACAGAAACGTGCCGTCCCTGGGGGGGTCCCGGTGCCGGTGCAGATGCGGAGCAGTGCAGCACGGATGGGCCGGCGTCGTGCCGATGGGTGGCCAGGGGCACGGGATGCCTGCGCCGGCCATGGCGTAGGAGCAAGGGCCTGGTGGCCCACCTTCCCAATACAGCTGCTGTGCCCCGCGGCTGGCGTTGGCCCAGGGCACCGTTTATTGTTCTGCTTCTTTCTCCGTCTGGTGCTTTTATGCAAAAACTGCATAACTGACTGCGCAGGCAAGGGAGGAGGAGGGGTGGCCTATCCCCAGTCAAGGCGTCCCTTGCAAAGGGGACAGAGTGAGCAGGCGCCCGGGTGCCACCCTGCCACCCACAGCAGAGGGGGGCCACAGGGCATCTCCCCAGGGGCCTGAGACTAGGCTGCCTGTGATGGTCCCAGAGCCTCGCTGGCAACTGGGATCAACTTGGTGCCAGGCGGGGAATCCCCCTTTGCCAGGCCACTTCGCAGTGTTTTTAAGGACAGCAAGGAGCCTTATCGCCTCTCCGCATCTGCCCCAGAAGCTTCACATCCCAGCAATGCTCTGCAAAAGTGCTGAACCCTACAGCATCTCGGCTCACCGCTTGCCACCTTGGGGTGGGGGGGAGCTGGCAGCCTCCGGGCACGCACTCAAGCCAAGGGGAAGGGAGCAGCCCCGCTCCCAAGGACGTCCCCACAGAGCTGACAGCAGGTGACACAGCCCTGCCCCTCGCCCGCCCGTGTCAGCAGGACCGCGGGTGGCAGCGGGTGCCGTGTGCGCAGGGAGGCTGGACCACGCGCAGCCAAAGTTCAGGCAAACAGAGGGGAGAGGAGAAACGGTTTCCGACCCGGCGGCACAAAGGCCGCTTTGGCCACCTTTGGGTTTCACCTTGAACCGTAGCCAGAGCGCGGAGCGCTGCTGGCACCGGTGTCTCTGCAGCAACAGGCTTGCAGCAGGATATGCCTCTTGGGGAGCGCTCTGCTCCCAGAAGAGTAAATAATTAATAAATGCCTCTTACAGCATCTTCCAAAGTGCTGATACCTGTCAGTCTGGAGCCAGACCCCAGTGCGTTGCCATCTCGCTGCCGTGCGGAGCACCAGCACACCTTGTCCTCCATCTCTCTCCCTCCATCTCCCATGTCTGTGCTGTTTCGGGGCTTCTTTCTCTTTAAGAGGAAACTCGGCGGAAGCCTAGCTATTCAATATTGTTTCATATTATTTGGTTGTGAAACAATTTAATTTGTTTATGACTCTAAAGGTCAGATTTGACTGTTGCCCAAATTTCTAAAGAATAAAGAATGAATCAGGCTGAAGGGGACTTTGTGGCATGATCAGCTGGAGAAAGAGAAGGGGGCTAGTGAGAATATTTAACTGGAACAGCAAGGCAAACTTACCTTCAGCTCAGGTTTAAAAGCCTAGTCAATCATTACACATTTTTTATTATTTACCTGGTACAAAATCCCCCCGGGAGAAGAAGTAGAAAAACTCACAGGCCACATTCTTTCAAATTTTTAGTAGCTTGCTTGGCTTTTTTTTTTTTTTTTTGCTATATCTCAGGACAGTTGGAGTGATATGGATTGTGTTGGTGCCTGGATAGATGAGGAATAAAGTGGAAGCACATTGTGGTTGCACCTCCAAGCAGGGAACGTTTGTAGCTGTGAAGAGAGCAGGGGCAGCCAGGGACTTCGAGAAGGAAGGTAATTCTCACACAGTCATCAGAAGACAAAGGTTGCATTTACACCTGGCCAGAAGGTTTAATCATCTACTATTTCCAAACATTGCAGGCTCACAATCTGTTGTGTCTGAGATCATAAAACATATCACAAACTGGAGACAAGAGACCTGGGGCTTGATTGACCAGAGCTTATCTTTTCTTTTTCTTCCTTCGTATTTTTCACTCCATTTTCTGCTTTTTTTTTTTCAAAAAAAAAAGATGCTTTGGAAAGGACTTGCTTTGATCAGAAAATTCTTACCCGGTATAGCAGGAAACGTGATGCAAAACAATTCTGAAAACCAGGGATTAATGGGCAATTTTCATTCCTCTTTGCCTCTCCGTGTCAAGAGCACTTGGGAGACAGGTCACCTGATTGCTAAAACCTCCCTCCCAGGCTTGCAGGGAAAAGAAATGGTGGAAAAGGGACCAAAAAGAGAGGAGTATTCAAACTGGAGCAGGTAGAAACCTCTCATAGGTTAGTTTTCCAGGTCCTACCACAAAAATAACTAACATTCAACCACCTGAAACACTGGGTGTAGGTGGCTTTCATCTGTCTTCGGGAGGAGGGTAAAATTATGGTAACATTGAAAGAGAATCTGGCTGTGATGGGAGGGTTTTTGGGTAATGTTAGCCACAGTTTTGCAGTTTGGGTCTGTAGTTGGTTTCCTCTGTACCTGTGAGGCTGGCGAGGAGATTTATCAAGCAATATCAGGGACTCCCATGGCAAAGAGAGGTTTGGGGAATGCTATTTCTTCTTCCTTCTCCCCATTACCTCTGCAGAGTCATTGTCCTTCGCTGTCTGCCCGTGGCCAGGCTGCGGAGAGGAGCAGGGACTTAATGAGGGTGGCATTTCCCACTGATATTCCCGATAGTCTACAGGAGAAAGGGTGGAAGGGCCATGCCCTGGCCCCAGCTCCAACCCTTCTGAGCAAGAAGGGTTGTGCCTGCATCAGGGAGGGACCCTGGAAGAGACAATGTTGCTTTGCACCTCGTTTGGGTGTTACAGCGCAGATTCATCAAAGCGCTTAGCGCTGGGCGGAGGAACTGGCCCTATTGAGATGAAGGGTTGCCCTTGCTGACTTCAAAGGGGGCTGAATTTAACCCTTTGACTTCAGTGGGGTTTGAGCCCCTGGTTGGACTGAAGCACATGCTGTTGCTGAGTTGGGACTACCCTTTCTCTATTTGGAAGGGGCAATACATAGATTCAGTTTATTTGCTGTGCATCATCATCTAGCTGATGATGCCTCTGTGCGTTTTATGACTGCCAGCTCTGTAACCTCCTCCTCTCAAAAAAACGGAGCGGGAGCAATAAGAGCTTCCCCAGGAGAAGCTCATTAATCAGGACAGGCTGGAGGGCCATCTGCCCCGGGCACTGCTGGGTGCCCTCGGGGTGTCCCTCGCCTGGCTGGGGCTGCCTGCCACCTGATAACAAGAGTGACATCTTTGATGTTGTGTAGGGCAGCAGTCATACAAAATTGCATAATCAAGGTCACTGGAAAATTACACAAAACTTTGCCCACGTCTATTGGAAAAAAGTGAAGCACTTGCAAAAAAAAAACCCACTCAAATTTCTGCTCATGCCACCAACATGCCACTCTGTGTGAACGGCATGTACAGTGCCGAGCTGCCCCCTTACCGTGTTCTGGAAGAATTCATGAAAAAATAATGTCATCCGCATAAAGGCAATTAAAAATTTTCTCTGGTAGCCCCATGAAGTCAGGTCTGTGGTTTTGCCTCTCTCTTCTTCAGCTACAGTTTCAATTAGATAATGATGATGTGCAAATATAGGAAGTAATAGTCTCATGCTTTGCATTGCTGAGTGCTGTCTTTCTGAGGATTTTAAGTCTCAGGGCGGTGAGTTTGGTTTCACATGCCCTTAGGAGCTATTAAGTCTTTCCAAGGCTACTTTACAGATATAGGAAACAGCCAGGTTGAAAATTTGTAAATGAAAATAGAGAGAAGAAGAAATTTCAGAATTTATCTTCAGAGAAAGAAATTTCTTGGAGAAATTTCTGTTATTCCCTCAACATTTTTGGTGTTAATAAATCTGACATTAAAAAATAGAGGGGTTTTGCTGGGTTTTTTTGCCCTTTTGGTTTATCACCTTTGCCACTCCCTTCTATTTTTTTCCTTTTATTTTTTCCACTTCTGTTTGTGAGAAAAAGAAAGTCATGGAGATGGCATAAGAAGCAAGAACTTGTAGCACAAAAGAAGCCAGGGCTAGAAAGTGAAGCAAGAGAAAAACCCTGAAAATGTGAAACGTTTTCTTTTCTTTTGAGAAAAAGCTGCAAAAAACCACTCCTAACCCCCAAAACGCCTTGCTGGGCAAGTGCCGAGTGGCGGGGAGAGTGCGGGTCCAGCCCTGTTTGTCCAGCTGGGCTGGTGTGGGTCGCGTTTCCCGGCTGCCCCCGAGCATTACTGTCCCCTGTCCATTCAGCAGGGACGTCCTGGCGTCAGGACAGGGCTTTCTGCAACACCCACCTCTCTGTATCACTTCATTGGAGCGGGTGCCCCATACACTGCTGGTTTTACACTGCTGAAATCTACGTGTCACAGCAGTCCAGGCGGTGTTGTGCAAGGCATCATGGTGCCGCTTTGAAAATCTTACGCCTTTAACTCTGAATTTACATTTCTGACTAACCCCTCTTGCAGCCAAGTCATTTCTGGGTAATTTGAGTGTGTCTCCTTCCAATTTCTGTCCTGTCAAAGCTCTTCTTAAAGCCTCTCCCAGCTTCCTGAGGATGGTTTGATAACTGTCAGTATTTCTGGTCATGAGACTATTGTGGCAGAACTTTTTAGCTTCTCTTTCCGTAGACCCAGGTAAATTAATAGTTTGAAATATCACCCGCCATTCTGTTGCTTCATAACTTCTAGAATTCAGGTGTGCTAGAAACAAAACCATCTTTCCCCCCATGGTGGAAGGGCTCTCTCTTTTCATTCTTCACGTCATACGTGGAATAATGGTTTACATCTGTCTTCTTAACTTTAAAAGCTTAAAAGTTTAATGAACCTTTTTTCCCATTTTTATTTGTGAAGGAGCTGTTAGTAAACATCCACATTGCTTTCCTAGCCAATGTGTCACATCATCTAAAAGGCAGATCGTCCCCCTTAATCACATCCATAAGCCAGGTGACTTAGTTACAGTATAGGAGTTGAAGTGAGGGCACAATCCATCCTCTTGAGTTTGCATCGTGTTTTGGTTTTGCTTTTTAAATTGACACGGTGGATATAAATCCTTATGTTCAGGACAATGAAATTAATAGGGTTGTACTGCTTATGTAATCTCTGATGGGCACTTTGTTGTGTCTTAAGATAGTTTAAATTTCCGTGGTCTAACTGCATGCTGCAGTTAAAAAAAAAAAAAAAAGATCCATCCTGGAGAGCTCCTAAATGCCTGTAGGCACCTTCCCATGGCTGGCAGGTGTGCAGCCAGGTATTCCACTTGATGTCAGCTACCGGTGCCTCTGTCATCAAAAAAGGAGTCACTTTCCAGTTTATTAAGGGATAAAACTTCCATTACGACTGACGAAGCATGTAGGTCAATCTCTCCACGAACTGCTGGATCCTCGCTTAAGAATTTGATGGATGTTAAATGTTTGGGGTAGAAAGCAGATAGGAGCGAGCACACGGAGATCTTGTTCTCCCGTTATTATCAGTGTAAGACAAACTGCAGCAGGCCCAAGGAAGCAGCTCGTTTAGCTTTTGTTTCCTCCAAGGGCTCTTACGTGTGGTTTAGCTCTTGAAGGCTTTCCTCTGCCCTCTGCGGCGTGGCAGAGGTGAGGGACCCATTGCAGGGTCTGCACCACGCTCAGCCAGTGTCCCGGGTCACTGCAGCCGTCCCACTAGCGAGCAATAATGACGACAAGCAAAGCTGCCGGGTAAAAAAAGGCCACTTTAAAATCAGATGCTCTGATCCTCACCGTCTATGGGCCAGGCTGGGCAGTGAGTGTAGCCCCAGCACCCAAACTATTTGGGGAATCACCTTGCCCCCATGGGAAGGGATGGTTTCGGTGGTGGGTAGTTGGGAGCTATGCAGAGGCAGCCAAGCCTCCGCGTGCCCGTTCTAGAGGGTGCCTTTTCGGTGGGAATTTGCAGGAATCTGGCTAAACCCACTCCTGACCTGCTGGGGTAGCAGGGCGGCTGCAGGGCTGTGGGCAGAGCAGGGTTCTGGAAAGCCCATAAATTCAGAAACTCCACTTGCTTGGTGGCTTTGTGCAGAGATGTAACAGTACTGGCTGGGATATGCCCCTCTCGCACATACCTCGAGCGTTTACTGTCACCCTCACAACATTTCCTGGATCAGCAGAACTGCTCTTCAGCTATAATTTTTGTTGAAATATCTTGCTTTAAACATAGAGAGCACCAATGGAGGCCTCAAATCTGTAAATCAGCTGCACTTTGGAAAACAAATCATCGTGGTGGAGTTTTGCCAAGCTAATTTTCTGTGCTCATTCATTATTTGGTTTTCACTTTCTGAGCTGATTTAAACAGACCATGCTCTAACTGTACCAGTTGCATCCAAGATATGAGCCTGATTTACACTTTGAAAATGTGAACTGCTCCATGGCTGCATTGCCAGGAGGAAGAAGTGCTATGAGGAGGGGTTATTCGGCAGTAACCATAGACCCTATAGACAAGAGCTTGCAGGTTGCCTCTGCTTACCTGCTTGAGCTGGTGAGATGTTATTACTGAAAGGCAAGCCATGACCTTTCCATGTGCTACAGCAAAAGTGGTGTCTTCCAGGGAGAAAATGACAAGACAGCTCCAACTGTGATTTCCCAGCAGGAAATTAGAAGAAGATTAGAAGATGCAGTGGAATAAGCATCTACGAAGGTAAAGTGACACCTGGAGAAAGGGGTAACAGAGGAGAGGCGATGGAGATGTGGCATTAACATCCACAGTCTGGGAAATGGCAGAGGAGGAGAGGCAGCATCCATGGCCTGGGAGAAGGATGGGAAGAAACCCATGGAAAATTTGATAGTTAAAGTGTCCATGTAAAACCCAGCTCAACAAAGCTAGGCCTTCACCCAGGACGTCTGCAAGGGGCAGTGTGAGATGATGTGGTTTCACCTGTACTGAAACAGCATCAGGGAGGACAGCAATGGTTTCTAGTTTTTGTTCTTGGGTTCGGAGGTTTCTTTGGTTTTGAGGTTTCCTATGGTAAAAAGTGAGACAGATCTGGTAAAAAAATTACTTGTTTCAAACACTTATCCTGCACCATTAATAAATGTTATTAACCTTAATTATGTATTTATTGGAAGCCAGCCTGTTAGAAAAACTTTCTCTCCCTTTTTCAGCCTTCCCAACACTTTTTCCCCCCTGTGACCGGGTGAGATCAGAATTTTTTAATTGCCATACCAGGCCAGAGCTTCACCTAAAGTAACTTCATTCCAGTTACAAGGCAACATGAAAGTGGAATTACTGTCATGCAGTGCACTTCCCAACCTATTTTTGCAATTCCTGTAAGTCTGTGTAATTAGACAAGCTTTGAGATGAACCCCACAGCCTCCTTCTTTGCTCATGTGAAAGCCTTTCAGGCTTGCTGAAGGTTATTACAACAATGTGATATTGGCATGTTAAAAAATACCTATAATTTCTAAGAACACACAATTATTTACATCTATCATAAAGCTTTAAAAAAACAAAGAGCTTTTCTTCAAAGGGAAAACAGGTTTCCTTGTTATTGCAGTGTCCTCATTTCCCCATCTTGGTGTACAAACAATATCACCATACAGGGAATAGTCTTGTGTACAGAAATATGAAATCCAGGACTGATATATGTGCATGGCTGAAAAAAGAAGCTGGGTATGTAAAATTCTCCAATTTCACATTTGTCCTGGCATAGGATTAACGAGATTTAAAATAGATGAACAGGTTCACATAAGAACAATTGTTATAACTTCCATCAGAATGGTATCGTTGATATCCTCTTTAAAATGGTTTATGTTGCCAGAAGCAGAATGAAGAAGCCTTTGTGTAAATTCACATCGAGTCACCTGTGCTAAGACTGCATAGAGCTTCACAAAGTGCTTGGAAGAGCAGCTGCTGGAGTTGATGGAACCCTGTGTATTCCAACTTCTGTGAAATTTCAGGTACATTTCTCCAACGGTGAATAGCAGGAATGGATCCCCTTGACAAGCTCTTTTGTGTGGATAGTAGTTAGTAATGGTAATCACTCCACTTGGTAATCTGAGTAATAACCACACTGGCCCAGCTCTGATGTTCCTACTGGTACTGCAATTCACTTTAATGTAGTCAGAAGCATGAGTCCCATCATCCTTTTTCTATGGAGATGATCACAATCCCTCATTTTGGGTATGTCCTTCCTTCAGGTGGATCCCTTGAGAGATTGTTATCTGCATTTCAATGCCTACTTCCCCCTTGTAGCTGTAAGCATTTTGAGCCACATCTTCCTAGCATCTTCCTTGCTTTTACTGTTTCCAAGAAGTCATCCTGGTGAGATATCCAGGAACCAAATGTGGTGCCAGGGGCGTTGCGAGTTCCCCAATAAGACGACTGACTGCATTTTACGAGAGTACGGTTGTGCAAGGACGGGCAGGACAGATGGCTGAACCTGCAGAACGAGTTTCAGCCATAAATGCTCTGAGCACCGTAATGTTCGGTGGGTGTTTTTTTTTTTTTTTTTGAAAGCTGAAATACATTTGGGAAGTACATGTTCAAACTACAGACTCAGTCAAATATTAACAAGTGGAAACTGAGGGAAAAAAAAAAAGGATACTTTGAAGGGCTCAAGCATGTATGGGTTCTTGCTGTATTTGCCTACCTATAATCACTGGGGCCACACTTGCGACAGGCTAAAACGTTGCTGTGAATAGAAAGTATACCATAAGGGTTCTCAAATATGAAAGTGGGGCTGGAACAAAGAGCAGGCACCAGACAGACTTCCCCTGTTAACGATTACCGGCCTGTCACCCTGGTGCCAGCAGTCTCAGAAATCCTGTCGGGAGCAGGCGGCAGTATCTCGCCCAACGTGACCGGGCTGCTTTGAAACCCTGCCCACAGCCTCGCCGTATTCCTTGCTACCGCCTCGTCGCAGGGTAATGAACTTTATCTCTCCGCTTTTAAGAGTGTTTGCTTTAAAGATGATTTACCACACTTGACAATTACTGAATTTCCTAAATTCAGCCTGAGGTATTGTTGTTGTTATGTATCTTGCGCCCTGTAAAGCAGTACCTCGGCTGCAGAGCTGTAAATCTCTCAGCATGCAGAAGGTCGCTCTCAATGCATGCTGAAGGTCCTCGAATGCTGCTTCCCTCTGCAGTTCCGCGGCTCGGGGTGTCAGCAGAGACACGAAAACCTTCTGACTGAAGGGAGGAAGAAAACAAAACTGTCACCCAGTCTTGTAGGAACTTCAGCCTACCATTGAGTTAGGACTCGTCTCGCCGTCTTTTTCTGAAGGACATGAGCTGCAGAGCTGGTGTAGCAGGGACAAACACACAGCTGAAAATGCTCCAGAAAAAGTTTTCAAGCTTTTTTTTATTTCTCTTTTTTAATCCATATTTTGATCCTGTTAATCAATGGGTAGCATCTCCAAAACAACACATACACATCAGTAATGAATGTGATCCATTTGGGGCTAATGTGATTTTCTTTAATTATGTTGTTGCTGACTCAAGCACTAGAGGAATGCTCTTCCTCCACTTGAATGTGAGGCAATACAAAGAGTTATTGTTTCATTTATATTTTGTTGGGAAAACTACCAAAATCTTTATATTAGAACATTTGACAACAGTGTCAACAACATTTCCCTGGACTGCTGCTTAATATATTTTTATTATTTGTTTTCCATATGTTGGTTCTTTTAACCTGTTCTTATTAAAGTCTTCCATGTTTCAGTAATATTGTCATTGTGTTTCTTTTGAAGGAAGCAAGTGTGTGTACTGAAAGATTAGATTATCCTGTTTAAAAAAAAAAAAGAGAAAAGGGAGAAATGTCTTCAAAATGAAGTACATCAAAAGTAAAAGTAGGTGACAAATGTTAATATTTGCAAAGTGCTTCTGCTTTGATCCTGCATTTCTATTTTTTTAAGAGCTTGACAAATGTGTCCTGTGGTTTGGCTTCAAACCTCTTTGCCTAGTGCTTTACTTGACCCACAATCCATTTGATCTTCCACTTGTTTTTCCTTCTGTCCAGGAGGCCTCTGGACTCGATAAAAGACTAGTTCTTATCTTCCACTTGCTGCTGTTCAGAGTCATCGTTTTTTATTTTTGGTTGGATTAGGTTATTGTGTCTGTTTGCTTAGGCAGTTTCTAAAGAGATATTCATTTTGCTGTTATTGTTTGGGATGGTTCCCTTCCCATTTCCATGCCAGTAACAGCTATATCAGATCAGGATCTGGATCAGCCGATTGATTCTGGCACTAGATGTGAGGAAGATGTGGATGCTGGAGTGGCTGGCTTGGATGGCAGGCTGCCACTTCATTTCTATCGTACAATTTCCAGGCATGCTGCATCCAGTACCTGAGCTTACTATTATTTAATATACTAGACACTTTCAGGGGCTCTGGGAAGGACTCCCCTAGGTATAAGGATCCTATTGATCATTGATTTTCCCAAAGCTATTGAGCACTGCTCCAGGTTCCCTTGCCTGCAACCCAGTAGGTACAACTGGAGACTGGCAGCTGGCCACAGCTGACTAAAATGCACATGCTTCTACAGCTCCCAAACACCCACCTTAGTCTGCCCCCTCTGACCTCATGTCCGCCGTGTGTCTGATCTCCTGCCTTCGTTACGCTTCTTGCCCTATCCCAATATTGCCCAGCTCAGTAAGAGCCGTCCCACTGCCCGACAGCCTGGGCAATCTGGAAGCTGCTTCTACAAATACTCACGTTGGCCAGAAAAGCTGACATTTGACTTAGGGCCTGTTCCCCTGTTCCCCCTCCTCCCAAGAAACCATAAACCACAACTGAGGGAAGCATGGCGGTTTGAGCTGCCTTTTCAGCCAAGTAGGCCAGGAGGTGCAGCATCCTTCAGCCATTCCCCCTACGAACCACTCCTCCAGCTCCAGGCACAGGGGCACCTCTCCACATCTCGTCCTCGGGAGCCTCTCGCTGTCTTTAAAGAAATGGAGAATAAACCATAAACTCAAGTCAATGATGCCCACCTCTGTGTCAGTCTGGGAAGCACCCTCCCCAATCAAATGTGCCCCCACAATAGCGTTGCCCCAGGACTTTGGGTGATGACAGTGAGGTTAGTGTTCTTTATGCTGCTACCAGGTTTCAGGACAGTACATCTGCCAGGGCTCCCACGTGCTGTGCATTTGTTTTCTCGTGACACGTTTAGGATACCATTTGCATTGCAGATGTGTGGCTTCTCTGCATTGCACTCAACTTCTGTCCCTGGAAAAAGGTATTGACACAGTGAGATTAATTCCACTGCCATTGCAAGAGGCATGTATGTTTTGAATAAGTGTGAAAGAAGGGGAGCTCGCTTTTAGGAGCAACACTTACAGTGCCTTGCTTAACTGGAGTGGTTAGGCAGGATGTTATAACAGTAAAAAGACCTTTGCAGCTACATTTCTTGTCGTTAATGGGAATATGACACCTGCCAGGTCTCCATCTGTTTCTCTCTCCTGCAGAATACATGCCATTGTGTGAGTGAAGAAGAGAAGGTATGCAGCAAAGCAGACCAGGGTTCAGATTTTCATGGGTACAATTGCCCGTCAATTAAAAAAAAAAACAAAATGCATAAAAAATTCTGAGAATGAGGAAAACCGTGATGATGGAACTCAGAGATTCAGAGAGAGCCTAGCTAAGTAAACACTCCATCACTGTAGCGGCCTCCTCTGTGTTTGTCTATCCCTTTCCATTCACTCATTTTTCATGCAGAGCTATTTCCTTTTGCTCTTACAAGTATACGAGTCCTTCTGGCAGCTTTGTATCTTCTAATACTTTACCCTTAATAAGGCACTCTGCCTTTTGTGGCGTGGCAGAATGCTTTTCTTCTGGTGAGAACTATCTTGTTTTCTTTAAAAAAAATGGCACCAGGATTTTGCACCTTTCTTATTTCAGGCAATATCTGCAGCCAGGTCAGCTATTACTTTCCAAAACTGTTTTCACAGGCATTTCCTGAGACAGACTATTAGATAAAATGCTGACTTTAGCCTTTTCTTTATCCTTTGCGTAGGGTATTACTTTATTGCTTTTGTTTGGTTTTGCAGTTTCTTTTTCTGGGCTTTACTGAAAGCATTTTTGCCGGTGAATCAGGAGATTTGGTGCCATTGGTATGTCAAAGAAGCTGTGCATGTCTCTGCTGGATAAATCCCTGAGCTTGCTTTATGATTTATAGCCAAACTAAGTTAAACAATTAATCACAATTAAGGAATGAATTAGATTAAAAAAAAAAAAAGGCAGTCTTTGCAAGGATTCCTCTGCTTGGGGGATGCCTCTGATGGACAAAGGCTACTGCTGTAATGTCTCTTATTCCACCTCTCAGTCTGCAGGAGTCCAAGTGGAGAGTAGAAATAACTAATGCTTGGTGCTGTGCTGTGGTCCTCTCCACTGGCTTGCCAGCCTCAGGATGCCAGAAATATTGTCAATCTACCTCTGAACAGGTCCCGTCAATCTTTAACTATTCAGATGCTTCTGAGGCTGGA
The DNA here is from genome assembly GCF_018139145.2 of Gymnogyps californianus. Classification (NCBI taxonomy): domain Eukaryota; kingdom Metazoa; phylum Chordata; class Aves; order Accipitriformes; family Cathartidae; genus Gymnogyps; species Gymnogyps californianus. The sequence continues at coordinate 51,845,124 of NC_059472.1, read as the reverse complement.
AGTCTGCAGCTTTTCCACAATGGTTATCAGCAACTGAATGCAAGAAGACATAGTTAGTTACTCCTTAAGTACAGTGCTTCTTTGTGGGTGGAAAAAACCCAACAAAACAACCAAAACCATGCAAATGGAGGATGTAGACTAATATATAATAATACTAACTGTTTTAATAAAAATAATGTTTCTCCCCTCCCCTGTAGCCTTCTCTTAGGCCCTCTCCCCGCACTGTTATCTGGATATACAAATTTCCTCGCATTTCCTGGAGTGACTCAGAGAAGACCAGGCATAATCTTCATGCCTGGACACTGGTGCACTCAGCAGTAATTGCTTGATTTGCTTGAAGATGGAATATGTCATTGCTAAAGGGAAGGGTGTACACAAGGTGGAGAGTCGGGGGTCCCGAAAAGCAGCCTCCCCGAGGAGCTCCTCTTTTTCTTGGAAGAATGACCTGCTGCATTGTCTCTCTGAACTTCAAGCTAATGGGAGATGTGTCTTGCAGAAGAGGAGAAATTTTGAACCACATCTAAGCAGCTGGAACACAAGGGAGGGGATTCATCCCACTTAATTAAAAGTTAGATGTTTAATTTTAGCTAATTGTCCAGATTAATTGATGGCCAGAGAGACTTAATGGTAAGGAGTGATTTAACTTAGTTTAGTCTGGACACTTATGCTAGGATGAAACGGATCACCTTGCAGGGATGCCTATTTCCCCATAAAAAAGACAGCTAACTTGCCCAGGTGTGTAACTTTTTCATGGCCGAGAATCCATCCTCCAAATATTTCACATTTCTCACACATTGCATGGCTTTAATAGATCATTTGTTCCTTAAACTGTTCTCACTCTCTGGATGTTACAGGAGGGAGAGTGCAGAAGGCTTATGCGCGTACAGTGGGTACGACAGTGCATGTGTGTGCTCCTCCACAGGGGGCAGAAAAGGAGAGAGAGGAATGCAGAGAGAAGAAGAGGATCCAGCATCTCTCTGAAGAACACTCCAGAGTGCTTGTGCTGTGCGTGCCTGCACTACTGCTTCTACTCAGCGCTGGCGTTTTGTTATCTCCTCCGGCTTTTTTACCTGCTCCAACCAAATTGGCATCCCAAGAGTTCAAATTCTGTGTTATCTGCCCGGTGTCTATTACAGTCACGCTCCTGGTTTCCTAGGTCTGGTTGTAATGTTGCTTGTGTAGGTAAGCTATGTAAGTGCATGCATGGGTTGAACCCCTCCATGGACAAGGACTGACTGTTCGGTGTCTGAGATGCATTTCTGTGCCTCTGTGTGGTTATTTTACTCCTCTGGGTCTCCTATGTCAGCCTGAGCATGACCCTGCCTGGCGGGAGGTTTCCCAGCACCATGCCTCAGACAGAGCCTGACCCAGGAGGGGCAATGCCAGCCGTGGCCATCGCAGAAGACCCCTGAGGCTGCGCTCAAGTGCGCTGGCTCTTCTCGACACTGTGCAATATGGGGAAAGTCTGTCTTTTGCTTTTGCATTCGTGGAAGTGTGAGTGGCTTTTTGCCTTGGCACGAGCAGAGCCGAGAAGCCTCCAGGGAGGATGGAATAGCAGGAAGAAAAGTATGTGCAGCAGTTTGCAGAATGGAAACTTTTATAAGTTGGGGTGGTTCAGCGTTGTTATAACACCTGTCAAGGGTAGGAAATAATGCCTTGACCCTTCCCTAGTGCTGCCTAGACAGGTGCTGATACAGTGATGGATGTTACTTACAGGGATAAGGGGGAGGCAGGAGGAGGGGCTCTTTCTTTCCAGAGAAGTAAGTCAGGTAAAAGGTGCAGATTTAGCAGGACTGGAAATGCAGGACAAGAGCAGGGAAGGATAAGCATGACAGAAAGCATGTTAAGAGGAGGCAAATGAATATAGCTTAAAAATAAGTAAGTAAGCAGAGTTAATCTAAAAGCCCAGACCTGAACCAACCTCACATTGAAACTTGAAGTTTGAATGCGCATAGATACCTTATATGAACTATTTTCCATTTTAAGGAAGGGGGGCCATTGCTGGGTCTGACCAGAATTGGCTTGCAAGGTGTAGCACCGTGAAGTGTTCAGGCAAGATTTGTAGCCTGCCTTGAAACGGGAAATACTGGAAATCACATGAGAACTTGTGGTGGATTTTTAGTTCCATTTTGGAGACACAAGAGATTTGTCTTGATCCAGCAAGACAAGTAGCTGTGTCTGACTTTTAAGTGTGTGAGTGGCTCCTTTATTTTCGTGGGACTAATGCAGAGGCTCAGTGTTACAGCAAGTGTTACACAGGTAGAGAGATACCCGACAAAATGCTTCCTTCATGTGATTTTATTAGGTATCCAGGCATTTGTGAAACATCCAGAATGAGGTGAATGCCACCATCTTATGAAGTTTGTTATCACTACAAGCTGCGTGCGTTCACCCTCTTGCTCAAAAAGATGCCACTAATGTGAGTTATGCAAGTAAAAGCAGTAATTTTAGTTTAATATCGATCTCTCATGAATAGTTTGTTATTGCCTTCAAACAATTAACTACCAGGGCTATCTGAACCTTGTGGATTATTTGAGGTACCTGCATATTAGCATTAATCATCGCCTGACCAAGGCAAATCTTAAAAGGGTTGGGGTAAGAGATAATCTTCTGCCTGTCCCTTCTGCTGTTAAGTTTATCTTTCTGCTTGATGCCCAAGATAGCAGACTCGCTTTCTGCTGTTCTTGCCCACAGATGACTGATGTAGGCAGTGCCCATCACCAGCACTGCCACCTTTTATGCTCTCGCCCTTCTCGAAATCTGCCAAACTGGTGGCATACAGGGCAGGAAATCTGAGCTTGTGCCCACAGAGCAGGGCCATGGGATGCTGGGCTCCTCGGCTCCCCAGCCTTCCTTCTTGCTCCCTCATCTTTCCTTTGCTGCCTCCTATTGCATTTGGAGGCAAGCAACTCAAATCACCTTCGTTTCCCCAATCTAAGTTATGTCACTTTCCTCTTCCAGTTGACTTTGCCTCCTCAGAAACGGGCAACCCAGTTCTGCCAAAGAGCAAGTGGTGGAGGCTGTCAGTGAGGGTCCTGGGCAATCTGGGGCTTTTATTCAAGGGTCCCGTAACTCCCTTGGGAAAATGGTCATCATGGCCTTTATTATGGTCATTAGCATGGCTGTAGCCAAAACCCCATTTGCCATAGCTCTTTCTGCTTTGTGCACGAGAGCTCTGGGAGTTTGGTATTCTGCTTTCTTGGCTCTCCCATGGTCTTAAATGACAAAATAACATTTCAAGAAAAAACTGAGAGTTTCTTTTTTTCCCAGAACAAATGGTCTTCCTTGAAATGTATCTGAAAAATCCCAGGAGGCCCTCTCTTTTTTTAACCCATCACACCCTACAGACCCAGTGTTTTTCTACTGAGAGCAACTAAAGAGATTTTCTTTCTGCTTTGCTTCTCCCTTGCCTTCCCCCACATCCCCCATTTTCCCTCTTCTCTTATTACCTTAAACAATGCCTTTTGGGGAAGCGTGCTCTTTCTGGAGGTGCTTTGTTAAAAAGCAAAACAAAAACACAAAATCAACAGCAAATAACAAACTTCCCCCAAATCCCCACAGAAACAAATAAGACGACTTTGAAACTGGAAAGCACTGGCACATGGTGCCACTGAGCCCAGATGTTACAGCCCAGGTAAACCGCAGTTGCCCTCCCATTGCTCCGCTGACTTATTTTTTACCTTCCATTTGATGCTCTTTCATTGAGCCCCAAGGTTTCCAGGCTCAAGTACCAACATCCACAGAGACCAGCTAATTGGCAACGAGAGACCAGAGTGCATATAGAAATCATGTTCCTTCTACTTCCTCCCTCCACGTCTTGGTATCTAAAAGGGCTCTCAAGGAAGGTGGCTATAATGAGAAAGGTGTATTAGAGACTGTATGCTCATAAGCGTGTAGACAAAGGGAAGCTGAGAAAGACCCCACTGAGCTGGAGCAACTGGCATGCACTAGAATGACAGGCGTTTTTCCCAAAGACCAGGAGCTGCTGTTCCTCCTCCCTCAGCCCTCATGAGCTTTTTGGGAAGAAGAAAAGTAGGTGCCCCATCGGTGTAATGCCACATGCCTTTAGCTAACCCTCAAACCTTTTGCAGGCAGAGGACAGCTGAGCTCTCCTGTTCCAGGCAGGACCCTGAAACTCCCTCTTTCCCTGCAGCTTGACTCCCAGCTAATTATTTTGTGGTGGGCACCATCAAAATAACCATGCCATGAGAAGGCGCCATCTTTGCACTGGTCAGTGTTCATGAAGGACAGATAGATGGTGGTCAAGGGAAAAAACATGTGTAGCCCTTTCTCATTTCTTTTTAAAACCATACATGACTCTTAATGTTGCAGCCTCACCAAGTATTTGGAGACTCTTTATAGTCTTACCTTTGGAAGGACCTTAGGCCTAGTGGATTTATTAGATTACTGTTTCTAGAGGAATTTCTGCATTTTAAACTATCCTCTGGGCCCAGGGCTATATAAAATGCTCAGACGCTTTCATTGTGTTCTGGTGATTATGAATATATATTAATTTTTTTAACGTCCTGCCACCTCTGCAGTGTTGATATCACAGGACCGATTTCTCCTGACAGATACTCCTGGGTAAAGTAGCTCATGCGAGGATCATGCAGCACATACAATTTGTGTGGAGGCAATTTTATATGACCTTCTCTGCATTGTCCTACCAATGACCCCTTCTGTAATCAGGCAGAAATCATGCTCCTGAAGAGTGGGAGGTATTACTGCTTCCATGCTGGCCTGTTCCTGGGCCCCCGCTGCACAGACATTGCCAACAGTAACAAATTGCTCTGAGTTATGTGCAGCGGTTTAGAGATGTGGACTAGTTATTTATTAGAGAGGGAGCTGAGACACCAGCAAAGGGCGAAAGAGTGAATAAAAGAAAAATCCCAAATCAAATTAAATGAAGCTGCCTAGTCTAGCAGGCTTCTCGCAGAACTGATCTCCCATTTCTCGCTTCTGGATCACACCTTATTTATCTAATGGGGGATCACATGCAGAGTTTTGAAAGTAAACCCCTTACAAATAAAGAAATGTCCCCAAGGGCTGTGGATAAAGATGACAGAGTTGGACTATACTGCATTTCCAGAGGTGGCAAATCAGCGTTTTGTTGTTTCTTTAGTCACAGTTTCCTAGGTGTAAACCTGGCTGAGATATTGATTGCCTTGCTCAGAGGCACCTTTCAATTTGAAGATATGTGATAAAAATAAGGGACCTCCTCCCATGCACTTGAAAACAGAAGGCAGCTCCAGAAGAATGAGGGCCCTGTCTGGTAAAAGTCAGGTCAATGGAGGCCACTGGAACAACGTTGATTGCCAAGAGCAGAAAGCCAGGCCCTGTGTTTGTTTTGACTTGAAAAAGAAACTTTAAAGTTTAACACCATAGGTCTATAATGTGAACATTTAAAAAATGGGAGAAGAGCTGTTTATGGTGACCCCTTAATGGTTGTATTGATGTGCAAAAGGGACACTATTAGATTACTGGTCTGCAAAGATAACAAAGTTTCACCCTCATTGATTCAATCCAGTTTGCCTAGAATAGGTTTCTTGCTTGCTTTCTTTCTTTCCTTCTGCTGCTTAACGGTCGCCCGTATTAATGCTCAGTACATTTGCCTGATACAGAGGCCTGAAGGGCTGGAGATGCTCTGGAGAGGAAACTGTCAGCTCCTGAGGAGCAAAGGGCTTCACAGGCAGGATGACATGTAGCAGCAACGTGACCCAGACCTGTAAAGATCTGGAGCAGAAGAGTGGGTGGGAAGAGGTGTTGATGCAAACTCCAGGGCAAAAGCAGGCCATGCTCAATAAGTGCCTTTGTCTTTCCCGGGCCCCTGCCTGGGCACCAGAGCAACTTGATTTGCTTGTGTGATGCACCAGGAAGTCAAACGTGTTTTTCAGTTGGATCAGCAACTGTGGCACATGTCCCTGGGAATGGAGACCCAAGGAACTGGTGCTGAGCTCTTTGCTGAAGTTATCCTTCCAAAATCCCACAGCACGTTGGGGAAGTGGCTTCCCCCAGGCCTTTTGTGTGCAGAGAGAGCATCAAAGTAGACAGCCACATTTTTAAATAGATGTTAATCTGTGAATTCTGCTGGGGGGGGGGGAAATCTGACCTTAATAGTGGCTACAAGCTGCTATTCGGATCTACCTAACCACTGTGGGGATCGTGTCTCCAGGATCAAAGTTCGCAATAAAAAAGGAGATTGGCTTGATTCAGGTCGAATCAGCTCCTCCCCAACAAAAACACCATGACAAGACCCTGGGCATCAGTGAGGCTTTCAGTTAACAGCTTTGAAGGGTCTGAGGGCTGTATCTGCAGGGACTCGCTGCTGAGGCTGCAAAGCTGTACATTGCTCATGGGTTAGCGACCTGTATGCAAGGCAGGGGCTGTGCATGCCTTCCACAGGGACAACCACTAGCAGACCACTTACTTGTGAAATTGTTCATTCTGTAAAAAAAAAAAGGTTGTTTTTTTTAAATTTGCTTTTTTAATTATAAAGCTTTGAAATACTGGATTATCTTTTTCTTTTCCTCTTTCTCTTTGTTTTTTTCCCCGTTCTCTTTTGCTGGATAGTGCAATAAGTGAATTCTTTCAATTTCCCTCCTTTTGCCTCTCCCTGATGTTTCAACATTTCCTCGGCTTTGGAGGTGCACTAGTCAGTTAAAGCAAAAATAGGTGGATCCTGGATATGTTTCACTCACCAGAAAAGAAAAGGCCGGGGAAGAGAGAAGAAAACTTTTCCAAGTGTTTCACAAGTACAGCTCCCAGAATTAGTTGAAAAGAAAATCTGGTGAGACCTGAAAACTGGAAATAACGTTGAAAGTCCAGCTCGCCCCTGAAATGGCACTTCCGTTATTTGGCCACCATGAGCAGCAATGCATAGGATGCTTCTCACCACCTTGTAAGCATACAGTGAAAATTTATGGGATGCTGCAGTGTTTCCAGTCCAACGTAATGGACTTTAATGGTTTTTTTATAGGCATCAGTAACAATGTGTCTAGATCCACCCAAAACCCCAAAGCCAAATCAGCTTTGGGATGGAATAGAGGAATTTCATTTTTCCTCACTTTCACTGCTGGGACAGACAGCCTTCCTCCCTTATGAGGTAATTTAATTTTCACATTATGCTTTATGGGATATCCTTTATTTACCTAATGCTTTCCTGTCGAGTCTTTTCAGACTATGAATCTTGTATATTTCATATACACAAAGGTGACTTTTCCTTCCTTTAATGACCGTGGCTTATCAGTGCAGGCAACCGATACTGGACTCATAAATATGTCACTCTCGGGTTTGCGGCAGCCCCTTCTGCTTCGTAAGACTGTTCCTTGCTGCTCGCTCCTCCCTTTCACTCGTGACATCTCCGTGGTCCACTCGTCCCCTCGACGCTGCTGAAGTCACCATTGGCTGGTATAAATAAATCACTGACTTAAGCTATAGGTGAAAATCATTGTGAAAGGAGCATGCAGAGGAATGTACTACAAGGTCGGTGGAGCCAGCGCCTTCCGACTCCAATTAAATATTTCCTGTAAGTCGGTGCCAATTGTGCATCTTGTAAGAACATTTGAAAGCAGGAGCTTGAACTCTAAGGGACCCTCTCGCCTCGAAACCTGTTTCCTGTTTAACAAGATTTAACAAGTACAACCAAACATGCGCCATCAGCAACAAAAGTCATTGTAAACGGCTCCAGTGTGCAAAGGTGCTGGGTTTCCTCTCGGCCCTGAACGCCTACCGTCCCCGCCAGGCCGTCACGGCGTGGCTGCGGCGGGGTGGCACGGTGCCCTGATGCCACAGGACTGGCATAGGCTCAACTGTTTTGCTGAGAGAGGTGGAAGGAAAGAGGGAAAAGGCAGCCTTTTAAAAAGGGGTCAAAGCTTGTTGGGTGAAAGCTTCAAAGCTTGGTCCCACTCTCCCAGGAGTTTTCTACAGAGGATGTGATAACACCTACTCTGTGCTACCTGCTTCTTCAGGTTGAAACACCGCGTTGCTGCTTATGAGATGCCTCAAAGACATCACTGTGGTCAAAGACATCACTGTGGTGCCCGGGGCAGGCTGTAGCCCAGGCCAAGCTCCCTGCCCAGGCAGAAAAGAGGCCCAAAGAGCCACTGCCAGCCTTTGGATGTACAATTAGACATGGGGAGACTGGTCATGAGAGCCCCAAAGTTTAGGAAGTCCACAGGATGCCCGCTTCTGGCTGTAAATGCAATGGGGACACTGCAAACATGTTCATTGTAGCCAGGCACTGAGAACACAGTGCTGCTTCCTTGAGGACTGTACAGTGGTAGGAGACATCCATACATGTGTGTATATATATATATACACACTCATACGTAAAATACATATGCATAAAAAAATGTGTGTGCATATATATCTATATACATCTAACTGGTACAAATTTCTGTGCACTGTGCATATAACTCATACTAGAAGCTCTTGTAGCACGCTCCCTGTACCTCTCTCCCTAATTCAAAAGCCTGGGACTTGGGATGAATCCTCCAGGTGCTCCTGAGGTAACAACAATAACAACGACTGGAGCAACAATCCCATCGGTTTACTGCAAACTGTAGCAGCATTCGTACACCAAAAAATATGTATCTGACCAAAGTTTCCAAGTGCATAGCCCGTGTCCTGCCACTCTTCTGCAATCAGCTGCTTCTCCCGCCTGTGCCATCCCTACAGTAGCCAACAACCAGGGCAAGGCCTGCGAGCAAAGGGAGGATGTGGGTGGAAAAGAGCAAAAGAAACCATGTAAAGTGGAGCTTAATGTGATGGACAGCTTCGTCCTCAATGCTGCTAAAGACATTTCAGCCACGGATGTTAAAACAAGAATAATTTTCTTTAAGGAGGTCATGAACTTGATATATAAGATATATTAAAACCGATTTCCTCATTGTCAGGGAGGAGGAGAAGCTTGGGAATTTGATACGGGCTCCTCAGCTACATGCTAAATGGGCCGTCCTTTATTTGAAATCCATCACTATGGGATATAGTTCAAGTTCGGGGAGGACAGCATTTTTCTGAGAGAAATCTCCTCGGTCTTTTCCTTGACTCCCCAGGCCGTGCTCAGCCGGGAGCCAAATCCACCCTCTCCGCCTGCTGCGATGCATGGTGTCAAAACAACAGGCCCGTGCCTCAAAGAAAGGTCTCCGCAAGGTCCTCGTCACCCAAAGTGGAGATGTGCTGGCATTCCTGCCTTGTGGCTGAGGAGCAGACACCCATCAAGGTCTCTGGGACGGTCTTCCTTCCTCTGCAAGCTGCCCGTGACGCTTCCTCGCCATGGCTCGGGGCAGTTTGTCTCTTCCCATGCACCATGTCCCGAGCTCAGCCTCTCTGGTGCTGCCTGAGACCCAGCAGCCTTGTCAAACGTGGATGCATGCACCAGGAGCAAGCAAGAGCAATGCTCAAACAAAAGCATTCAAACAGCCAGCTCGGTCTTTGCAGGAGCAGGTGCCCGAAGACCTATTCATATTCCCCATGTACCGCCAGTCGTGACAAGATGGCAGCCAGCTGCCAGCCTGCGGTGGGTTATTTACATTGCCTCGCATCTGTCACTGGCCCGGCAAATGCCCTATGTGTGCCGGTGGCGAGAGATCAGACAGGTGGCTTCCCCATGAGGGACACGGGTGGGAGCTGTGGCCGTGTTTGCTTAGCAGATTTTACTGACCGAGGCTTTGCCGACCACATCGGCCCCATGCTGCAGTTTGGGCCACCGCTGCGCAGCTGTGGGGAAAGCATCTGAGGATGTTCCTGGACTTGCCTGCCAGGGACCACCAGGCTGTGTTACCCTGCCCCGGGCTTGCAGGCAAGAAGCCTGTTGGGCCACGTTTGCTCCACAAACCCCACCTTCCTGGAAAGCTGAGAAGTGGGCAAGGCTGGCTGGTGCTGCGGCCAGTGCAAGCCAACCATTCAGTGTGGGGTAGGGCTGGGGTTTGGCTGAGATGGGAAGCGCTCCTAGTTTCTCTCATCTAGACGTAGCATCACTTGTTGACACAAAAAGGGGGTGTGAGCCTACTTTGGTGCCTATGTGCTGAAGTGTCTAGCTTTGTCATCCTAAACTGACTCTGGAATCACGTGTAAAATCAAGATATTGTACGATGCTCTGCTGACTTTGGCAAAGCCACCCATTCCTGCTGTCTCATCGCGGCACAGGGGCAGAAGTGTGATGTTCTGGGATCTTGGGATCTGGCTCAGCAAGCGAGAGTTTCAGGGCACTTCTTCAGGGGAGGAGCACGCAGGAGGAGGCGAGACGCCTGCTTGTGAAACCAACAGTTCAGACATGCAGCTTGGAGGAGACCTGTGCAAAGTGCCCATGTGCAAAGCAGTGGCACAGGGGGAGACTACACTTCATCTCCATGCATAAAAGGGCTTTGATTTACAGTAAATTTGCACCAATGGGCCATCATAGAAAAGCTTCAGGCACCGTTAAAGCGCAACAGCAGCAGTAAGGTGAAACTGAGGTGGCTCCCTTGGCGTTAAATGCTGGACATCATAGCCTCTGAAAGAAGCAGCTCCCAGCCTAAGGAGCCCAAAGTCTCACTAGATAATATACACAAGAAGGAAGGAAAGCTGTAACCTATTTCCCTTGTACAGATGGGAAACTGAGGCACGTTGCGACCCTGTTTTCTGAGAGCGTGACTTGGATTTATGCAAGGTCTCTGGAGCACAGCTGGGCATTAAAATCAGAAACTGTGTCTTATGTCTCTGCTCAGGAGGAGGAGGGGATGAGGTGACTGGCAAACATTTCCAGACAGACGGTGGAGTGGATTAGTACAAAAGAGGATGCAGATCTCTGCTGTTCAGCTGCCAGCAGAAAGGAGGGGGAGTATGGTTAGGCAGCTGGTGGAGAAACAGGTGCAGAGAAGGTTTCCTGATAGCCTTGCTGTCATCCTGCTTTGAACCCTCAGCTCCTCAGTAAATCTTCCCTCTTGGAACTCTCTCGTCAAAGTTTCATTTCCTCACGTTCCTAAAATAGTTCTCGATAAGCAACTTGTCCTGCTGCTAAAGCCCTTTTGGTTACTTTCCTAGAAATCTATTTTCATATTTTCTCACTGGGCTTCAGCTGCTTGCATTCCCATTTGGAAAAAAATATTGGTGAAAAAAAAATCCAGCCAAGGCTTAACACAACAAGAAGGTGAAATGTTTATGTTTAGCAGCACAGCAGGACCTTGTCTGTCAACTGTATTTCCAAGCAATGCCATAAATTTATGGTGGTAGAACTTGCACCTAACCAGAGGGCCAGGGGGAAGAAAATATGAAAATATACTCTTTTGCATGTAAAGGATCTGCAGGAAATACAGACTTTTCACTTCCAGTGGCTTCTTGCAGGGCATTTTGTCTTCACGCTACACACAGTAAAGATGGAATAAAGCAGAGGTGGTCAAGCTGCAGTTTTTAAGGCACAAGGAGCCCTTGTGCAAGGCAGGTGCTCCTTCCATGCTCAGCTCAGAGATACACTGGGTCTGCACTGGCGCAGGGCTCCTGGGCAATCACAGGTGGTGGGGGAAGAAAACTGGCCGAGTATACAGGGACTAACATGGTTAAATGACCTCATAACCCAGTCCACATCCAGATCATCCCCACCTCACAGGAAAGTAGTGGGGAATCACTGTCTCCAAATAATGAACTTCTGCCAGAACTCCTCCCTCAGCTTTCTGATGCCGGCGGCATTGTGTTGTCCCACAGCTCTCACCTGGAAAAGATTTTGACACATAGCTATGAAAGTTTGCCTGGGGGAAAGCTGGCCATCCTGCTTTGTAGGGCAAGAGTTTTCAGAGGCTCATAATAATGCGGGAGCCCAGGACTATTACAGGAATGGGGATACTGGAGGGAATAAAAAGTTTGTGGGTGGGGGCACTTGGTTGTTTGTGGTCTCTTTAGGTCAATTAACTACCATTCCTTGGGGTAAGTGCAGAGGTGTCTGTATAAAAAGCTACAGTAAGAGAATGAGAGGTGATCTTACTGGGATGGCATCAAAAAAGGTTGAAGATTTTGATCCAGAGTGATTTGGGTGCATTATGGTAGAAAAGTGGGTCATCTGATGAGAGCATCCAGGGATACAGGCTCTGCTCTTAATTTAAGTGCAAAGCTCAGACAGCAGCTTTGAAACTTCTGAGGACAAGGAAACCAGGTATCAGAACTGTTAGTTTCTCTTCTGAATGATTTTTAGCTCATTTTGGGTGTCCAACAACAGATGAAATAACTAGTGCTAATTCTGAGGCTGTCATTAGAGATACTTGTTTTCACATGTTGTGCCAGGACTGTTTCGTAGGGTGAGAAAGGCAGAATGAAAAATATGCTAAAAGTGACCTGCTCACAACAACCCTGCTTTTAATTCCTCAGCAGCATGGTGCAAAACTGGAAGCCTGATGTGGGCAAGGGCTGCCTGGAGGCCTCGGGACAATTTATCCAGCCTGTCCCCCGGCCCTGGTAGCTTTTTCTCCTGGGAATGTCTTGGCACCCCAGATGAGCTATTCTGGTGTTGCAACCTGCCCACAGTTGCCATTTCTTTCAGGGCCCCTTTCCCTTGGTGACAGTGGCTGGGAAGAAGTTGCTGCTCCCCAAAAGGATCAACCTTTCCAATGCTGGTTCCCTAACCATCCCAGATGGCTGCACCATTTTTCCAAGGTGACAGGCAAGGGACACGTGTGTGCACACATGCAGCAGGTCTGGAGCACCTTGGTGTCTCCGGGAAGCACGGGACAGACTGTGCCTGGCTGTGTGGGTCTGGCGGTTTGATGAGGAAGGGGAGGCAGCGCCCAGCCCTCTGCTCCTACTGCAGGAAGATGCAGGGCTCTTCTGAATGAAGACATGGAAAGAAGTTCACAAGCTTCACCAATATTCCTTAATAGATAGGTCATCACAGTGTAGCTACCCCATTAGCAAACAGCATATTTCTGTTTAATTTTCATGTATTTCTTCCCACTCAAGTCTGACACAAACAAAAAACACTGCCTCCAGCTTAGCCCAAAGGTGGCCTCTGGGCAATACAGTCTCAGAAGTACCCAAACTGCCCACACCCTAAACATAGACACACATTTTTCTAGAGTCAAGAAGTCTTTTGTGTGGGTTTGCAGTGACTTACAGGCATTTGGGAGGGAATCAACCAGGAACCAAGACAGTAATTCCTCTAGCGTACATCAGATCTTAACAAAATAGCCCCGTACCATGCTTCACCTTCTGTGCTCAGACAACAGCCCTGCAAGCAAAAGCCTAGTTTCTCTGGGATCAGAGAGATCCACCATCCCATACGTTGTCCTAGAAAATTACATTCATTTGGCCTGACTACAAACTCTGGATCCAATCACCATCTCATTTGGGTTAATGGTAGTTTCTCATTGTTTCTCATAGTTTCTCACTGACTGTCATGACAGCACAAGAAGGCTTCATCCCAGAATGCACCTAGGAGTGATATTTAAATCATCTTAGGACTTAAACATTTCAATATTGAATATTTAAACATCAATGTTGGCATAATTTCCCAGCTTACTGAAGATGAGTTCCCTAGTGCTGTGAGGGGCTCCTCACTGGTGCCTGAATACCATTAAGAATGTTTGTTCCCACTTGTCTTAACCCTAATAATTGCAGCAAATTGATTTGAAACAATGAATCAGGAAAATCTGCAGAAATTAGTCACTTTTTTGTGTATATTGCATATATGAAACATGCAGAATGAAGAAAATTTAGAGTCATCAAAGCACAATTTCCAAAAAGACTTGCATCATTAAAAAGCCATTTAGCTTCGTAGTTCAAGGTTAAGTTTGTTCCCAGAAGATGAGGTAATTTAGTAAAATAATAATGCCCCCATTAAACAAACCCTGTAATAGAACTGAGCCTTAGCGGCTGCAAAGGAAGGAAACCGTAACTTCTGTCAAAGCACAGGGATGAGATTAGCGTTAATAAAGCATTCCTCACAAAGCAGAATGATAGTATACGGGGGAAGGCACATCCAAATAGCTCTCATTTCCACAACGTTTCCTCTCAGATATGGACTTTTTAATTAGCCATCGGAAAGAAAACTGAAAGTGTACTTTCTCCTTCTCAGTTTCTCCCTGGCTATTAATCTCCGTGCTGAAAACGGTGCCACCAGTCCATCTCATTGTTATTAGCTAGTGGAGACGTAAAAGAACTACATTCATATTCCTTATCGCAGCCCAGAGGTATTTCCTTTGTGTTACAAGGAGTATTTTGATTAGTTTTGGCTGTGTCTGCAGGGAAGACACAGTTTATATTTTCCACAGCTAACATCATTTCTAGAAATAAAGGATCGTTCCAGCACTCACTGGTATTTATTGGTGGGGTTTAATTGCTGAGGGAGTTTCATTGTTGCGCCACAGCCGTTACTTTTTTAACTCCTCTTGGTTTCATGACTAAGTTTGAGGCAAAACATTGATAGTGGATTGTTCCTGGAGCCGGTCGCTGATTTTCAATGAGACATTTCTTTGAGGAATGTAACTTTTCTCTCCTGCAACTGCACTGTCCATCAGCAGATGTGGATAATCGCTCATTTGCAGAGCCACAGAGGTATTCTGTTGGGAGGGATCTCAGAGGGCTACCCAGGTCCTTTTTTCCTATGTCTTGGCTTCCCCTAAGGTGTTTAACCTCCTCTTAAGAGCACAGGTGATGGGGATTCTCCAGTCTTCTCTGGTGGACCTTTAACATTGCCTGTACCCTTGATTCTTCAGTCTTCTCTGGTGCACCTTTAACATTGCCTGTACCTTCCATCTGCCAATGGAGGAAAAAAATATTCCTTTTCTCTTTGCAGCAGCCTAATTTATATATTTGAAGCCCGTTACCTGAAGACCCACTTACTTTTTCCTTCATTGGATGAGGTGGCCCCGAAACACTCGGTTTCATTCCAGACGATGCAGCAGGTGGGATCTGAGCCCACGCCGCAGTTTTGAGGTGGCTGCCACTGCCAGACGCTCTCGCTCCTGCTTGTGCTCCATGCTTCCCCAGAGCCAGGGTGGTACGGGGGGACCACGCACAGCGTTGTGCTGGGCAGGAGCCATTCTGCCCACCCCATTTCCTACACACAGCCCAGGGTACGTGCACAGGCAGACAAGCAGCTGTGGCACTTTTGCTTTCCAGTAGGAAAAGCTCCCTGGCAAATCTGGTCATGGCAATTCAGGATGACGTAGCTCTGTGGCTCCCTGTGGCTTTTTTACCACATGGAGGCGAAAGGAGAGAGTAATGTTCTCCTTCCCCTCTGCAGAAAGAAGATGTGGCGGCTGGGCTGACAGCCCCCAGGTAAGAGCCATGACAGCACCCAAAGCCCAAAAGGAGAAGGTTTGCAACAAACATTGCTACTCACTTGTTGCTAAAGCCTCACCACAGAGAGAGAAAAAACAAAATTATGGTGCTTCACAGATGTACAGGTTTTGCTTGAGGGAACTGATGGGAAACATAACCCACTTTTGGGTATAACAGGCGTAACACACTCACATTTACACTTTCCTTCTTGAGGCTGCTAATTTTGCATGACTAAATTAGCTGAGGAAACCAGATTTAAAAAATCAAATGCTGGCAAAGTTCCCGCTGGCTCAAGGAAAAGCAGGGCTGCGTTCTGCTTCGATTTATTTTTTGTTTCACTCACAAACCTGAAGCGAGCAGAAGTTTTAGGAGTGCTAATTGGGGATCAGCACAAGTCCGTAAATAATTTTATGACCACTTGTATTGTTTTGCATGTGGAAAATGGAAAAAAAACCCACAACAACAATGGCAAATGGGCCCCTGATTCATGAGTTCCTGTCACCTCAGACTTTTCCTACTTTGGCAGCCTATGAATATGGGTCCAGATGAAGGATCAGGGTGCACTTCACTGTAAATTTATTTCCTGGAGCTGTTATTAAGCCCTCCAAATGCTTTTACTCCCTGCAGTTGCTATTACCTGAAACCATACAGGTCAGGGTTTTGCCTACTGGAGTGACACGGGCTTATGTACAGCAGCCCCCAGGACCGTTTTGCTCTCCTAGCTGAGCCATTGCAACATCTGACATGCAGTGGCAGCCAGCCAGGAGCATCAGAGACCCAACGTGCTGCACCTTGGTGCTGTGGAGGGAACTATCGGCACCCAGGGCTGACACCAGCACCTGGGAACTCAGACACCAAGTGCCCAAGCCACCCACTGCTTCTCTTTGTCATCCTATATCCCCAGTCTCCATAGGATATGCAAGAGCAACGCTCCTGAAGTAGAGGCAGTTAGATACAGTGAGCTAACCCCGTATTTATGGAAGATCTGGAGCTGATTCCTTCCACTCTTATAGCATATGCCTCATCAGAGTCTTTGTCTACTGCAGAAATCTCCCTGTGCCCTACAATCCAGGGAGCAATAAAAAAGGTATCTAAAAAATGTGGCAACAGTGCATAGTCAGCAGTGCTTGAAATCAAAACAAAGTCTTCAGCGAGAAAAATGAGCTTCTCGCTCTGGAAAAATTCCTGATCCCCTGTTTCCCAAAATGCCATGGCAAAACATTTTTATCTTGGCTCTTCCTATCTCTAGCATGTGTCATTGAAATGGCCTGAATGAAGTTGCTATTTGTAGTGTGTAGCTCATGCAAAACTCGTCGCAATGAAGCCACTTAATTGCTCTTCTTTGGGATATTACGCAATTGGCTCTTCTGTAGTAGTTCTCCTTGTCAACGCCGAGATCTCATGACTCACTGTCACGAGGGAGGCTTCTCTTTCCTGCCAGCGGTAATAGGTAATCGGCTCACTGCTGGTAATCGGCTCACTACCGAATCTCTGCTTGCTCCTGAAGATGGGAGGACACCTCCTGTCTTTGTTGCTAGCTTCAGGAATGCATCAGAAATTATTGTATTCAAATGAAGGTAGCAAGGTAGGGCCCTTTTCTCCTTTAAGAAACTCTGCAGGATGGAGGTAATGGTAGATAAACTTCCTTATGCTATTCATTAATATTGAATAATCTATCAAATAATTGTTTGGGAAGTATTGCTATGGCTTGATTTGGAAATGCTATAGCCAATGCTGCGTTTCTAATAGATGCTAAAGTAGTACCAGATAGTGCTGTCACCCAGAGAGGTGACTGAGCGTTGCCTGTTGCATCATTCATAAATTTAACCCTTACTGGAGGCTACCCCAGGCTTGAGCCATTCTGCCACGAAACCTGACTGAGGAACCCCATTCACAAGTGCATGGTTCTCTCCATCCCTCTCATTTAGTGTAAAGCAGGTGCTTTAAGCTCTGCAAATGTAAAAAGTGTGTTCCTGAATGAGGGCTAGTATGAACAAGCTCCCTTAAAGTCATGAAAATTAATTGTTAAACTGACTCCATCATGAGATTGTCCTTCCAATAACGCACTGCTAAAACTCAGGATCCCACTTCAATTCATGCTAAAGGCATTTAGATTTGAAGGTATTTGACATGCTGGGAATGGGAGAAAAAAACATGAGAGGGACTGCCTTATACAGCCTTTTTTGGGAGGTTTCTGTAAGTTCCTGCTGCTGGCAGCTGTCAGGGATGGGATGTGAGGTGAGAGAGGTCTTCGAGGGCTCAGTCCAGCATTTCTCTTCTTACTGCATTTTTCTCAGGTCTCTCCCTTTTCCCATCCTCTACTATCTCTCTCTTTTCACCTTCCTTCCTTCTAGCTCCAGGGGAGGCCCTTGCCTCCTCACTAGGCACTGAGGCTGTGTAACACCTCCCGCGCTTCGTCTGAAGCACCGCGTATTGGGTTATAAACCATCTAGCGAAAGGTGTTTGCTTCAGATGGGCAGTCAAGCTGAAACACAGCTTCTGGAGGAGATTTGCTGCTTCGGTTTATACTGAATTTTATAACAGCTCATGACATCTGCTCCATCATGGCTGCTTCCTGATGGCCGGGCAGCTTCAGCGAGCCAAAACGAATGGTAGTTTTACCTGTGACGCTACCAGAGCAGCCTTCATCTGTCGCTCTGTCAAGGTTTGCTGGCTTTGCCAGCTACCAGAGCTTATTCTGCTGCACACCTATAAAAAAAAAGTCCAGGAGCTGGTTTTTTATGAGGTTGACACAATCCGTCACTTCATGAACCACCTTTACAAGATGCACATGATGCACACCCACCTCAGTGGCAGTGGAACAGAGCCCAACAAAGCTCTGCAGGGTGCAGATGAAATGTTCCCTGGCTCACGGCAAGACGAAAGGCTGATAACAGCAACACCCGGGGAACATTCCCCTTCCCACCTACTGCCACCACCTTCTCTCTCTCCAGAAAACACAAACAAGCCAACCCAATTTGCATGTTCATAGCTGGGAGTAAGTGATTGCTAGATTAATGAGCACTGCTATTTATATCTAAATAATCACAGTCCTAAACAACTGCTTGGAGGCATTAGTATGGAAGGTAAGATTCTGGGCTATGATTTGACAGGATTCAGGCAGCGCTTGTCATCAGAAGAAAGAAAACACATCCGAACTACAAAAAAATGCTTTACCATATTTTGGACAAACTGAGGGAAGCTGGAAGAAGAGAGATATGTGAGCAGTGTGTGCAGACTTGGCTGGCTTAACAGAGTATGCTGGCCTTAACACTATTCAGAGCAATTACTTTTGCTAAGCAGCTTCCTTTAACCATCTTATATGCCAGAACCCTGTACCCTGGGCAGCACGCGGTACTGTTCAGATCCATAGGGTACCCGGCATCGTTCCTCCCAGGCCAGAGTGCATGAAGAGTCCTTGCAAGCCAGCTCTCCCCTCGCTGCCTTTGGCTGAGTTTCTGCAAAGTGAATCTCTTGGCTCAGTGTAGAGCTTGCGAGGCCACTTAAATCTCTCTGACCCCTTAATGAAGTTTTTAAAAGGGCTTCATAAATCTTCATCACTAAGAATTGCTTAAAGCCCTGCAGGGTTTCTCTAGTGACATTAACCACTAAAACAAGTAGACAGGCTCAGGTATATTTATTGCATTCATCTTCATTATTCCATGGGTTTTCCTTCTTGCTAGTCTTTTACATAAGCTACAGCCAGGAAAGGGAGCACAGGAGTGGGAGCTCTGAGTCAGTACCGCCTGTCTGGCAGTTTGTAACCATCCACTACAACTACGTCAGATCAGTCCTATTCTTGGGAATGTTTTCTGTGCAGGCAGCAACTGTATGCTCATCATTTAGCCTTCCGTATTTAAATCATATTATTATTCCTCATTTGGGAAAGAATTTGATTTTTGCCTTTCCTCCAAAAGCATGCCTCAGGTCACCACCTGACAGCTCCAAAATGGATTCGTTACCTGCCTGCCCTTCTGGTTTTTTTCTTGGAATTTTGGCTGACTTTGGTAATGGCTTTTTATGAGTAGCATGAGTCTTCGCTGAAATAACTGCCAGCTTGATGGATATATAAGGGTTACTAGGAAAATACATTATTTTTTTAAAAAATTGTTTACATACAGTATATTGTGGTCTCCAGAGTGAGTGTGTTGATTCTGTATACTCTGTATGAGTTGTTTGATGCTTCACCTCTGGGAAGTAAGGACAGAAAAGGCATGAATGAGGTTCACAGACAAACAGAAAAATAATCCAGTGCAGGTAAAGTCACCAAAATCAGTGAGAGCCTATCCTCCCTGTGAGACAGGAAGGAGTTTAGAAATGGCAGATAAACATAAAGTAGCTGAACACATAAGGAAGTTTGTATCTCACCATAGTCTGAAGAAATGGTTCTGGGGCTGATTCTGCGGACAATGAAGGACTAAGGCTCCATAGAGCTCTTGAAGGGTTGCAGGTCCTTGTGGTCCAACCTAGTCCAGCCAAGCTTGGGCCACCCCATTCCATCACAAAATCACACTTTTGTGAGCCAGATGATTTACAAGGGTGACTTTTCATTAGGTATGTTGTTTATGCCATCAAGATACAATAGAGTGCCATGGAAGTGCTCCTTTAGAGCCATTGTGACGTTATTTTATTTTAAATTTATTTGCCTTACAAGAAGACCTACTAACCTCAGGGAGGACTGGAACAGTGCGTGTGGAGCAGAAGAGAAGCAGTATGCTTGCGCTGGCAAACAAGATCTTCTTATTGAAAAGTTTGACACTGAAGTCTTAAATCTGCCAAAAGTACCAGTCACGAGTAACAAAACCTTCTAGGTCTCTAGTCTAGGTCAATACTGGAAGGAAAAATAATGGCTGATGAACACTGTGGAGGCTCAAAACCCAGACTGTGATGTGTAAGGTGAGTTACCTGAGGCATTAAAGGAGAGGTCCAAACCCACCTGAATTGGTATTTCTTCCATTGACTTCGGTGGGTTCTGGGTGATGTCATGCTGTGATGCTGTCACACGTGAACAAGTCAGATGATTGCTTTCAATATAGGGAACTGTAGGATGGGTTATATGATGTACTGTGTTGTCTGCTCTAGACTGCATTGGTTAATGATGCGTTAGGGACACACTTTTACCCTAATGGGGAGAAGAGTAGTTGTTATCTGACTTCCTGTATGCTAAAGGCTATGCAAGTTCGCCCAAGTGCTCAGATAGGTGTATCCAAAAATTCAAATCAGGTTGTAGCTTTTGAGTCCTCAAGAGACAAAAATCACAGGCAGAGGACAGAAGAAATCAAAGGGCCACCATTGCCTGAGGTCCATGAAGTGGCAGGAAGTTGGAAAGATAAGAAAGGAGATTTCAGCAAGTGACTCATGGCCTGTGCTTTAAGAAAAGATGGAAGAACCCCAAATCCTGGCCGAAATGACACAGCAGAAGTTCTTACTCAGTCCTGAATCACATATACAGCTTGATCCTTAGCATGTAAGCAAAACACTTAAGACTGTGATCAGAGACCCGCAAGGGAACACAGCTGAGGTGTGTAGGTGGCTGTTGCCCTGTGGCCAAGGCATTGTCCCTGACTGTATGCCTGCTCCTAACCCTGTCCATTTAAGCCTCCCACTGACTGAAAGTTAGCCATCTAAATAAATGTCTTTAAGGACATAGGCCTCGTGATTCGGCTGAGGCTTTGCCTACACTGTGGTTCTCTAATGTAAATGAACCAGGCTGGGGTAGGGAAGCAATGCTGGTCCAGCACTTCTGTACTAGGGGTTTGCAGCAGAGATGCTACATGGCTACGAAAACAGTGAGGAAAGGCAAAGTTTAAGTTCATACGATGAACTATCACACCATAGTCCCATGATACGCTGCCTTTGACAGCTGAGCTGCTGCAACCAGCTCCTGCCCCAGATGTTTGTTCCTACCTCTGGCCTGCAGCTTGTCACCTCCTCAGTCGTGCCAAAACAACTGCGTGTAGAGCAGTGCTTAAATCAGAGCACTGAAGTGATGGAAGTTAAAAATAAACCATTCGCGGAAGGAGGAGAGAGAGCGCTATTTTTTAATTGTGATCATTTCAATGGTCTTTCTTCCAGTGTGGTCCCATGAGGAATTTCATTAACACAACTGGGAGAAGGCAGTGGATTGCTGTGCTGGTGCTGGGGTGACTCCTCCAGGCAGAAGAGTCCCACCTGGCAGAGGGAGAGGATTTCTTAAGCTAGGATTGCACAAAGGCCAGTGTGCTGCAGAATTGCACCTTCCAACATGCAGAATTATGCCTTCCCTATCTGGGTCAAAGTCAGATCCAGGTCTCCCAGGCTCTCCCTTTGCTATTCTGTCTCCTAGATTCTCATAGCATTCATTTTAAAAAGTATTGTATGCAAGCCATCATTATTATTGAGAAAAACAAATAATGAGACACTGAGTTTTTTTCCTGTTTTATAAACAAATACTCCTTATAATCATTCTGAATATTAGCCTCCTCCACAATTTGCTATAGTATGGCTAGATGTAAGCCATTAAAATCTATTCAAACACAAAATGCACAGTAAACTGAGAATAAAAAACATCAGAAGAGATGCAAAAAAACAGTTTTATTTAATGAAGTTTGTTACATGATCAACAAAGAAAATATTTGTACGTTCCTTAAATAGCATTAAAAGTTCAAGGAAAAACATCTGAAAAGAGTTCAAAAGGTTGCAGCACAGCTACGATTTGGAAATTTGCAGAATAATTCAACAACTTGCTTTTGTTCTGGTCTTGGTCATTTCTGTGCTTTGATGAGCTTCGCTGTGAGCGAGTGAGTTGATGCAGAGCCTTGGTTATGTCTTACGGTTCAGGCACCTCAATGATTTGTTTCTGTTTGAACATGAAACGCATCCACTTGCATCCAAATGCTTCTGCTGGATTACTCCAGAGAGGCACTGCACCAGTGAAGCATGTAAAATACAGACTGTTTTCAAATTGCTGTCAAGTCTTGAAATAAGTAATTAATTACTTAATTTTTTGTGTGTTATTAACATTATTAAATGTTTTCTGTGACATTTGATTGAGTTTCAAAGCACTTTTCAGCAAAATGGGGCAGTAGTTTCATTTCCAGCGCACAGAAAAACGAAGTAGTATCCTGAGTCCCAAATCAAGGCATCCTCCTTCGGGACTCCTGATCCATGTGCTGGATCACACCAGCTCCTGGGTGCTTGGGTGTACAGGCAGGATTTAAATTTAAATTACTAGACTCTCAGTATGTTTAGTATGTCCTTCAATTCTCTTCTAATAAATAGAGCCAAGGGCAGAGTGAGTCAGTTTTGTAATTAGATGATATAATTGTCTCATGAACTCTGTACAAATTACCTCTTCTCTGTATTGTTTTTGCAGTGTATTGTTTTTCTTGAATAATATGGCACATATCCAGTTTATATTGCAGTCAATAAATTACCCCTGTTTATAGCTTGATGACCCACAAATGAATAACTGACATCAACAAGAATAATTAAGTCATTACCCTTTTTAATACTGTCAGTACTCTTCATTTAGACCATTAAATTTATTTTTAATTATTAACAAATTTCCTTAAAAACATCTTTCTTTTTGCATTTTTTTTTACCAAGAGGTAACCACAGATGAAACACTTTGCTCAGCTGTTAACAAATTTGTGATTCTAAGGTTGACACTAGAGTGTAATGATGTAAAGGAAATTGCATTTTATTGCATTTTAATTAAATAGGTGAACTTGTGCAGGCCTTTCTCCAGCAAAACTCCCACTGGAGTTTGGTCCTTCATCATTAGACTTTATTTACTTTTTGAGCTTTACACAGCAGGTTTCTGCTTTCCAACTAGAGGACTGATAAAACAATTGAATCCATTAAACGGTGTATTTTTGACATTCAGACTGACAGATACTGGAAAGCATCGTAATGCTGAATATCATAAAGGATGTGCATTGTTATTCCTTTTAGTAAAGTGTAATTCTAGGTGTGCTGGATTCTGCTTTTACACAAAGAGTTGGGTGCGTTCAAGGCAGCCCGTGAGCCAGCCCCAGCCTCTGAAACCCCATGGGGTGGTTGGCCATAGCTCCGTGCCCGCTTTGGGGGTATGGACTCAGGGCGGCACTTCTTCCTTGTGCTGAGGAAGAGCGCATCTGGGGGCCCTGTTGCCTCCTGGGCCCTGCTGCTGTCCCGGGGTGCCGGGGCTGGGGTGCACACCCTATCTTCCAGGCAGCAAGGAGGTGGGCAGGTCCTTCTCCCCTTGCATTGCACCTGGGCAATGGTACCCCCCTTGTTACCGCAGCGCTGGCCTGCTCTGCTGACTTGCTGACTCCAAACTTGTATTTTTCCTGCTTGCTTAAAAACAGTCACGGAGCCTTGAATGAGATTGTCCCCATCAGCGCCCCCCCTTCCCACCCACTTAGCATTTGTCTCCAATTCTACCCTCAATCATAACAAAATGGCCAACAGATTCTGCTTTTGCTGTAATAACACTGGCTGTATCCAGAATGCCCAGAAGACGTGAAGAATTCAGCTGAAATACTCACATTTAATGTTCAGCCAAGCTCTTCTAGGGCCGGTCCTGCTCATTTGGTCCAAACCCATTAAATTCAGGGGGCCTCCTTTTCCAGCTGAAGTTTAATTGTTTGCTTTCCAATTTTCTCCATAGATTCATCCTATGCTCCACAAGTCCAAATGCTGAGCTATGGTTAGCATATTTCTGTACAGAGTATTTTTAACCTTCTAGTAGCTACCGCTCACAACCATTAGTTTCTCGTCTCTATGCTTATTAGAGGAAACACTTGTGGAAGATGTGTCACCTTCTGGACCTCAGAGGCACATGTAGTTCCAAGCAGGCACAAGCAAAATATGTTTTTTTCCATTTCTTGCAAGCAGAAATGAAGTTAATTTGTATGGAAAACTCCTGCTAAAGGAAATGTCATTCAACAATTCTGTTGAAGCTATCAAAAGCAAAACCAAACAGATTTGAAAACTTAGCACAGGTCACAGACAAGGTTTGTGAGATGAGTAGCAACTATTCTTGTAGGTAGTAAGAACTAGAATAAGAGTGTAGCTTAAATTCTGGTTTTAGGCTGAATTACACCCCCCTCCAGTTCCATGAGTGAAATATCTTGGAGCATATTCATGTTAGCCCCTACCTTTTCTAGTAAAAAAGTTTAAAACTTTAAACCCAAAGCACAGACAGCAGTTTAAGCCAGTTCAGTGGCTGTTGCTTTCTCTGTACCCTGGTGACCAGGCAGAAAACAAGAGATTTTGCTGCGATTTCTGGTGGCTGAGCAGGGAGGAGGTGCTGAGATCTTGGCTTCTGGTCCAGGCACAACAGATCTTTCCTACCAGCCCAGATGTGACCCCGTTACCAAACTGAAAGAGAGAGAAAAATGCAAAACACTTTGTCTGCCCTCTCAAGTTGAACCTTGTTGGTAACTTGTGTCCAAGTTGATCTTTTTCTTTAAAGGGTTAAATAATTCAAAAACAGCGTGCAAAGCTTTATTTTGGATAAAAGGAAATGTTGTGAGTGATATGAGCTTTTTTGGATGGAAAGAGTTTGACTTAGTGTAGAAGCTGAAACATTTTGATTTATGTAATGTTACCTAAAGCTGTGGTTGCTACAGACCGGTTGGTGGTCTGTGGGGAGTGGTACTGTGTAGGGTGTCACATTAGGGGCATTTGGGGGAAAGCCGAAAATAGCTAGAGAAAAGCCCTCAAGCCAGCTGAGCACTGCTGAGCTTTCATCTCCCAACACTCCCAGGGCTCTGATAGTCCGCCTCTGCCGGATTTAGCTGTGACGCCATCAGATGCTACTGCTGTAACTGCTCTTGTCCTCCTTTCTGCTGGTGTCACTGGCCCCCAGAAGTAAGGGCAACATAAGTTTATAGGGCTGTGCTGGCCATGGAGCTGGGATCTGCCATCTTTAGTGTCCATGCAACGGCACGGCATCTGCATCGTAAAGAGATGCTGTTCAACCTGACAGAGCCTGACATAAAACACGGAGAGCATCTACGTTACCTTTACTAAGTTCATTACAGGAGCTATGGCAGTTGCTGAGTTAGTGCTGATTGGGTTTCTTTGGGATGAACAGCTTCCAAGCTGCTGCATTAGCTATCCAAAATATTCATCTGTTCTTTGGGACAGGATCTGCTCAAAGCCAGCTTGATTAAACTGCAACCGTGACTTGAAGGGCCGAGTGGCAATTCTTGTTGCTAACCTCAGAACTGATCTGTTAGCAAGGTTTATTGTTTCAACAGGTATTTCCATGGAGGTCTGTGGAACTGGCTCTTCATGCTTTGGTCATTGTGAACGAGGACGAATTCCAGCTGAATGAGTAGCCTTAGATCCGGTAGGATCTGGATAAATGAGCAGAGACACAGAAGCAGGGCTTCTTTGTAAGCACTGATTCACATGCACTCGAATCAGTGTATGATCACTATCAGAAAAACCAGCCTACAGCAATGTCACAATGAAAATGCACTGCTGCAAAGCAAGTAATGTATGTAAATTTATAGTAAAACTTTTTTTGCATTATTTCACAGGTGAATGTTAAAGTCATGTGTGGCTAAACTTATGTTTGATTGCCATCAGTAAATGCTAAATGCGTGATCCAGATACCGTCCTGGTTACTGATGGATGTTAGCAGCAAATCCCTGAAGTTATTCTCTAATACTGTTGCATGGTATTATGTTCAGAGTTTATTGAAAATGCCTAGGTCCTTTTTTTTTCTTGGAAATAGTAGTCACTGTACAGGTTGCCATCACCTTTGATTTACTCCGAGGACTTGTTACTTCAGAAAAAGGCTGCTAACTCTGTCCATATTATGAATACCAAAAAAACCCCAGTAACATTGGGATTACTCCCATCTACTTTGCCAGTACTGTGTTATATCTTTAAATACTAAACCAGGTATTATGCCCATCAAGGACAATAAATTAGGAAAATATGTATGTAAAATGTACGTATGTAAAAAAAAATGTAAGAATTTATTACAGTGTGAAAAAAAATCCTTACGTATATTAGACTACACTACTTCTTGCTCGTCTTCATCTAATCGGAATTTGGCTCCTTAAAACACATCTATCTGTGACCTTGTAAAATAAGTTAATAACAGCAGTGGAACAATACATTACAGCCACCTAGTTATAAGCATCTTTGGGGACAACGGGCTTTTTAATTGCTCTTTTTATTATTTGAAAATACCGATATCCTTTAATAATGAATTATAAATTCAACGTAAGCAGCAATAGCGGCTGTACAAAACCAACATTTTCCAAAGCAATCGAAAAGTGCGAATTATTTGCACAGCCTCGTTGGTCCTGGAGGCTTAAGCGAAATGGATAAACACTGCCAGTGATTACATGAACGAAATGGAAATTGCGGCATTCACACGGCGAATGTATATATTTATGCTTTTAACTGCAAACAGAGGGCTGTGTCCGCGAAGCCATTAACACCGAGGGGAAAAAAAAAAAAACAAACCAAACCCAACAAAAAGGGTAAAGAAAAGCAAAAAGAGAAGGAAGGCGTCGCCTCCTCGGAGGCGAATTAGCAGCATCTCTTATCTGTGGGCCCGTGGGGATGGGACCCGCCTGGCCGGGACCTGCCTCCGCGGCTCCCTCCGAGACCTCGATATATCAAATGAAGGGAAAAGCCGGCGTCTGCAGGGGGAGGGGAGGGGGGGGGCAGGCAAAGCAAAGTGGGGGTACACGCATTTTGCCTGTCGGTGGGGCCCCACACGACTCGTCGGAAACCTCCCCCCATCTCCTCGGTCTCTATCCTTCCTCCCGTGGTATGCTTGCGCATACCTTCCGAGGCAGGAGCCATCCACCTACTTTTTATAGCAGCGAGGAGCAAGGCTATTAATAGGTTGCCTAATTACTCCGAGCTGTTAACTCTGAAGTCTCTAATTCTGTGTGATGTGGTTGTTTTGATTTGTTTTTCCAATCCGGTAGGACTTGCATTTACAGAACTGGTCAAACTCGCTCTGGAAGATATTATTTTAACGTTTTAAAATCAACTGTCATTCCAAGCAGGAACAAAGTCCCCAAATTTTGAGATTCGTCACGAAAGCAGCAACTGAAAACACTGTTAGTTCGGATCAAGGGAAGCGTTTTGCTTAGCTAAGATCGCGAATTTCGTTTTTTTATTTGGCACGTGGTCTCAGACATTTCGGTAAGGCAGGTCAATGGCAAGGAAAACAGTTTCAAAAGGGAAGGCGAGGGGTCGCCACGCTGCCGAAAGAAACGGAGCGGCTCCGCCGGAGCTCAGCATGGACACGCGTGAAACGGAGCTACTCCTGCAAAATGCCTCCAGGAGGACGTATTCATTTTGTCCTGTGGAAAACATTTCGCTGGAAGGTTTTGACCAGTTCTGGTGGTTTATTTTATTTCCTGGGCAGAGAAATAAGACAGCAACGATGCGCGGGGGGTTTGTCTGGCAGGTTTCAATGCAGAAAACGATATTTCCTTCACGGTGTGCGGTAGTGGCAACAACCGGCCCAGGGAATACTTGGTGATGGGGCATTTTGCCTGTGCGGGTTTTGGTTTTTTTTTTTTAAGTGAAAAAGAATTAAGTCTCTGCAACCTCTGCTGTGAGGATGGGGGCGGAGGCAGGATACCTAATTGCAGATCGGATTTGATCTTGCCTAACCTCCGTGACAAGGAACGGGGGTAGGATGAGGAGAAGCCCTGCTCTGAAGCGGTGGGGAGGAGAAGCGGGGCTCCGCCGTGCCCCGCGTTCCTCCGTTTCCCGCTCTCTCCCGCAACGAGCTCTCGCAGCAAGAAGCCCGAGAAACTTTCCCCCGGGCTTTCCGTGTCCGATCCAGCAGAAGGGACCCCTGAAAGCCTTCCCCGGCACCCAGGCAGGGGCGGGCAGGGATCCCGGGGGGTCCCCACGGCCCCGGCCCGGGAGCCGCGGCGGCGGGGAGGGCGCCGGGCTCCCCCCGCGGCCCCGGGCGACGGCGGCTCCCACCCGCCCCGCGGCCCTGTCCCCCGCGGCGAGGCGGCGGGGCCCGGGGAGCGGGGGGGAGCTTTCCTTCTGGCCTCACCCTGCAATTAAAAATAATATATAATATAACATTCGTCACCGCAAGGAATACAATGAAACACAGCCCCGCCGCTTCGTAGCAAGGGCATTGAGGTACCTGTTGACAAAGGCATCAAAATTAGGCCATTTTAGTCACTGGCCCTTAAAAACCCTTAAAAACGCAGAGAAGCAGTAGAGCCAAACCTTAGCTCCTCATTTTCAAAGCCTCTGTGTTTGTGTTGGAAAGAGACAAAGTGCGTATGCGCCTGTTGGACAGAAGCAGCTAAATCGTAACCGTGTTTCTTAGGGTGCTGCGTGGGTCCCGGCTGCCTCCCGGTCAGCCCGAGAGCTGGAGGCCATCGCCTTCGCCCTGCCCGCCCCGCCGGGGCTCAGCGTGCGGGTACCGCGGAGCGCCGGCTCCGGGAGTCAGGTTACGCGGCAACAGGAGCCTCTCCTCCGCGCGTTTTGTTGATTTTAATCCTTTATTTTTTTAAAGGTTGAAATCATTAACCAGGCGGACCTCGGAGACTGGAGGGAGGGCAAATAAAAAGAAGCTCCAGATCATTATTTAAAAAAAAAACAAACAAAAAACAACACAAAAAATACACTCTTAGCCACCTATTGCATTAAAGTCCCTACGGGCTTTCTGCTGCCTGCTGCTTGTTTAAGCGTCAAGGGTTGAAAGATACCGTGCAAATCACCCAAAAGCACGGCGGCAGCAGGTCACTAGTGACGGGGAGGCCGCTTACTGCAGGGGGGAATAACCTCCTGCCCCGCTCCCCGCCGCCGGGCACGACTTCAACCCGGGGGAGAGCCGAGCCGCCGGGCGGGAGCGAGGAAGGCTCTCTGGAGCTGGGGCAGGGTGTCCTGCCCGGGGAGGGGGCACCCGGGGGGGGCCCGGAGCCTGCTGTCTGCAACCAGCAAGAAAGGCTGGAGCTCAAGCCCGGCCCCTGAGCACCCGGCAGCCCTTCGCTAGGAGTTTTGGGGAAAGAAAAAAATAATCCCTCCTCATCCTTGGGAATTGGAGGCTCCCCCCTCGCCATGGGACACATCTGATCGTTGGCAAAGGGCACCCCCCCACCATGCTTGCCCCCCCTTGCTCTGGTGTATACAGGAGCCTGCTGCTTTAGGGGGTCGAGTTTCACGAAGCGCTGCCCCAGCTCCCGACGCTGTCCCGCCCGGCCCGAGAGGGAGGTGATGGGCGGTGGCAAAGGCCCCTCTCCCTCGGCTGCCGCTGAAATCCCCCTTTCCCCGGCTGGTGCGGATTGCCTCGCCGGCTCCGGTCGCCGTGCCTGCGGCGGGGGCTTGAGCCCTGCGCGACGGGCAGCGGCGGGCAGCGGCGGGGAAGCGCGGAGCCGCCCGGCCAGCAGGTCCCCGCTGGGCTGGGCGCGCCTGTACGCTGCCGATGCCCCGATCGATAAGTCCGCTTCAATGTCACAGCCGCTGGGGAATGGAAACACTCCGTATCGTGGGGTGGCCTTGATAAAAGTATATTTTAAGTAGCGCGGATAAGCGAACGGGAGAAGAGAGGGGGAGAGCTGCCGGCACGTCGCCTGTAATAACCGCTGCGCTTATCAGCCTGGCCTAAACTCCCCAGCAGTTTCTAAAGTACATTAAGTTACATAAACACGGCTCGGAAAAGAATACACTCCATCCTGCGATAGTCACCAAAGTGACCCCTCGTACCGCCTCGCACCCGAGCCCGCCGAGCCCCCACGGCCGCAGCGCCCCGCGGGCACCGGGGCCCGGCCCGGCGGGCGATGCCCGCTGCTCCCGGGGCTGCCTGGGCCGAGAGGGGCGGCGGGCATGAGGCCGGACCGAAGCCTTCCCCCGCTCCCTAATGCACCCCTGGTAAGGGATCAGATTTGCAGACACCCGGGAGTGGGGGAAGGAGCAACAATACTGCGCCTGCACACGGCTTTCCCCCAACCCTTTTTTGGGAGGTTCAAGTGCCCATGAGGGAATTTGCCTTAATTGGATGCGAAACCTTTTTTTTTCCAATCTGCCTCCTTCCCTCTTTGGCCACAGCGAGCAGGAGCGATGGTTACCTCGCTGGCACCACCTCCCTAGCAATGCCTTTCCGCACCGAGCATCCTCTCGCCCGGCTTTAGTCTGCAAAAATGCCTCTGCACTCTCCCTGCAGATGCTCCCCCGGGTGCGTACCCCGGCCCCGGGCGCAGGAGACACCCGAGAGGCTCTCGGAGCCCCGGGGTGAAAGTTACGTCAGACGAGTGGGATTTGGGAAGGGAGTGACGTCATGAAGAGTTAGGAACCGAAGGCTATACGATTTGAGCGGTTCGGGCAAAAACTTGAAACGAAAAGGAGTGGAGGGGAAAGGGGTGATTTGGAATGGTTTCCCACGCTGGTCCCAGTTCAAGCCGGGTTTTCTTATCGGGTCTATCGTAGGAAATAAAATGGAACTTGTAGCCCGGCTATAACGTAAACAGGCTAATCAGCGGAGAAAAAACCCGAGGCGCCTGAAGTGTAAAACACAGGTCACTCCGGAGCCAGGGAAAGAGGCGCCTGCCAGGCCAGCGCAGCCGTTCTTCCTCCCAGCCATCCTCACCTCTCGGGCAGGCACCCCCCGGCCGGGGCAGGGGCTCTGCCGCCCATCCTGGGGCCACATGGGCACGGACACTCCCCTCCCAGCGAGCAAAGACTGTCGCTTGAAAAAAACCCACGGCATTTCTCGCATTATATCCGCCTTTACACGTGTTTGAAACACCCTTGGTTTTAACTCGAGAAAGGGCATCCAAAAGACTTAAACGAAATGTGGGGCTTAAAGCCGATAGCTCGGCGCTTTTCAGCACAGAAATTTGCAGTGGCAGCACCGAAGCAGGGAAGAAGCGGTGTGGGCATCGACACCCGTGGCTTCCCCTGCTCTTGTTGCGCTTTTGCAGGTAAAAAACCCGGGAAAAAGTTTAACGTTGCAAGTTCGGGTCGGAAGGCACGGCGGGCGCTTACAGACAACGAATTGCTGCCCTCGCTTGCAAAAGCTTATTTTTTGTTTAATGTTACACCCACTAAAATACATCTAAAATTAAAAAGAAAAAAAAATCACTTCAACCTGTCAGGGTGACCGAAAGAACAATATTATTTAGAGAGAACTGACAAGAAAGAAGTATCGCCTTTCATCACACAATTTAATAGAGAAACGGTTTCTCGGGAAAGTGGTTATTTGCCGATCAAACCCCTGCCGCGCTATACCACAAAAATTAACGAGCACAGTAAAACGTGGAGGTCGCAATCTGTTCACCCACGCCGGCAGAGCGGATGGCTACAGCCAGAGTTTTACCGTACCTCCAGCACTGCAAATTCTTCACCTCCCGATCACCTTGCCTGGAAAGATCGAAAGAAAAGCCGTGCCTACCCCAGGAGCGACAGCACCGCGCATCAGCAGGTTTGGGCTCGGTTTCTGCCGGGAGGGCTCATGTCTACCGGCTGCCGAGAGCCGGGCTCTGCTCTAGTCCAGCCCTTTGCCGCAGATGACTTTTTCTGTACAAACTGATGATGACAGATATCCAGCTGATAACCTCTGGTGAACGAAGTTATTTTAATTTCCAGTCACTTTCCTGCTAAGTACCATATCAGTTTGTACACAGCTGAGATAAGAGGGCTGGGGGGGGGGGGGGGGGAAGAGAAGAATAAGAAAGAAACAGAGGAAAAATGCCTACCGCCTGCTGCTGGGGTGGACACATCCCACAGCTTGCTTTGGCTTCACCTGTCGGTTGGGGCAACTCAAGGAGGAGCCAATTTTTTTCCCCTCGGATAGCTCTGATTTTAACGAGCAAAAATAAGGAGATATGGGGGGGGGGGGCAGACGTTCACCTGGTTGCTTAGGGCGAGAGCCAGGCATACATCCTCCCGGGCCGCTGCCAGGAGCCGGCCGCTGCGAGGCCGGGAGGCGCGGAGAAAAGAACTTATAAAAGGTGAATATGCACACTAAAGAAGATATTATCGGGGGGGGGGGGGAAGAGTGTGTATTATTTCTGAGTTAAAAAAAAAAGAAAAGACTCGGGCATCTGGGAGGGCGAGCCCCCCTGTGCTCTTCCCCCCTCCCCGAGCAGGGGGTCCGTGTCCCCCCGCCGCGGGCACCCCGAGGTACCCCCTCCCGGCTGCGCCCGCTCCCGCCCCCGGCGCGGCCGCTCTGCGGGCCGGCTGCCCGCCGGGACTGGCACCCCTGCGGAGCTCCGTGTTTGTTTAGGGCTCGCCGAGCCCAATCAGGGCCGGCTGCCTGCAGTTTTCCGGCAGGGCTGCGAGAGGCGCCTCCTCTCTCCTTTTTATACATGAGCCGCCGGCAGCCGCCGCCGGAGTCGCCGCCGCCGCTCGCCCCCGCCGCACTGGATTTACCGCCCGCCGCGGCCCCGCGCCCCGGCCCCATGCCGGGCACCGGCAGCAGGTTTGGCCCCTCGCTTCTCCTTCCCCCCCCCCCACCTCCGCCGCGATTCCCCTTTTTCTTCCCCTCTCTTCTGCCTCTCTGCCCTCGGCCGCTCCGGGAGGAAAGCGGCGCGGCGGCGGCCGCGCCTGGCTGGGGGAGCCCGAGGGAGACTTTGCGGGCAAACATCCGATGCCGGTGCCTGGAGCCCTTATCTGCCGGAGCCTTATCTCCCAGTTATCTCGCAGGAGGGAGAGACGTATTTGGTGCCTATCTGCGAGGGGGCTGTGTGTGCGTGTGTGTCCTGTATTCATGTGCCTATGGTTATCTGGAGAGCCCCGAGGTGGGCTGAGAGCGGAGAGCCTCGCCGCTCGCTTCTCTTGCTGTCACTTCCCTGCGTTCCCTTTCGCTTTCTGCCCCTTCTCCCAGAGGCTGGGCACCGGGGGCTCTGTGTCTGTCTGTCTCTCTGTCTGTCCGGCCTCTCTCATGCTGGCGGCTCCGGAATGCGACCGGTCTCGGCGGGGGCCCCGACACCGCGGCTGGCTGCGGGATGGGTGCCGTCCCCCAGAGGTGTGCTCGGGCTCGGGGCAGGCCCCCAGCCAGGGCTGCCGGCTGGCACCGGCCCCTGCGGCAGGCGCAGCCCGCCCGGCCCGACCCCTGCCCCGGCCCGTGTCCCGGCGCCGCCGCGCACACGTCGGGGCCCGGCCCGTGCGCATCTCCCGGCTCCCGGGTGCCTTTCCCTCATCCTCCTCCTCCTCCTCCTCCTTTCCGTGACCTTGGGCTGGAAATAAGCAAACAAGCGAGGCGATGCGCGGAAAAGCTAACATCGCTCTCCGGAGAAGTAACCTTAAAGGGATCGCCTTACTGATTGTTTTCTCGGTGGAACCGAGTCAAATGACTCATTCAATGAAATAATCATAATAATAACAACAACGACAGCAGCCAAGGAAGGAGCTTTAGCACAGACTGGGAAAAATGCCCCTCTTCCCCCCTCGCCCCCCTCTCTCCCCACGCCCTCCCGCCCACCTTCACCCCGGCGTGCTTCGTGTCAAATCCGCAGCCCAAGATGCGGAGGGAGAGGGGAGCGGCCCGCCGGCGGCGCGGGGAGCGGGGCCGGAGCCCGCAGCCCTGTCCCCGCGGGACCGCGCTCCGCGGGGCGCTGCGCGGCCGGCGGCTCCCGCCCCGCGTTGACCTGGGCTGCCTGATCCCATTCCGCCGGGGCGAGGGACAACAGTGCTGAGGCGACATGACTGATTAAGCGCTCAGAGGGTCCAGATAAGCCCTGATGAATCTCATTAAGGGAGGGAGACGGGCTGTCCTGTTTGCTAACTTTGTTATTATTATTTCTCTCCCCCCCTCCCCTGCTCTTTTGTGTCCTCCTTCCCCGCCCTGCCCTGCGGACCCCCCTCCCCTCCTCCTCCTCCTCCCCTCCTCCCCCTTCCCCATCCACACCCAGCGGCTAGAAGGGGACCTGGATGGCCGTGGCTGAAGGCGGCTGGTGCGCGGTGAAGCGGTGCGCTGCGGACGCCGGCGGTTCCTCCTGCCCCTTCGCGACCAGGGAGCCGCGCCCGTCTCCTCCTTCGCCCTCCTCCTCCTCCTCATCCTCCTCCTCCTCCGGCGGCTCCCAGGGCGAGCGCGGCTCCTCCAAGACTCCTCTGCCGGAGCCCGACGGCAGCCACCGGCCGGCCCCGCCGCCGCCCCCCGCCGCCGAGGGCAGGTCGCTGCTCGCCCCCTACGTGCACTTCGGGGCCCCCCACCCCTCCGGCCTGCCCAGCTGGGAGGACATCCTGCTCTTCGCGGATTTAGACCAAACCAACAAGCTGATCTGGTCCAGCCGCGGCCCCAAGCTGAGCGCCCTCGGCGCCGAGCAGCCCGAGGAGATGTACCAGACCCTGGCCATCTCGGCCGCCCAGGGCCCCACGCCTTACGACGGATCTCCGGGCGGCTTCATGCACTCCACGCCTAGCTCGCCCGTCTACGTGCCCACGACCCGCGTGGGCTCCATGCTGCCCACGCTGCCGTACCTACAAGGCAGCGGGGCGGCCCAGCCCAGCCACCCGGGCGGCGGCCACGCCGTCTGGTCCCAGTCGGCCGCGGAGAGCCCCTCGTACAGCACCGGCGGCGGCTCCCACCCCTCGGGCCGCTTCCCCTACTCCCCCAGCCCGCCGGTGGCCAACGGGGCCTCCCGGGAGCCCGGCGCCTACAGCAACAGCCTGGGCGCCAGGGACCAGTACAGCCCGCTGGCCCGGCCGCTCAACGGCTCCTACCCGGGGCCCTACACGTCCTACGTGGGGCCGCAGCTCACCCCCGCCTGGCCCACGGCCCCCTTCGAGAACTCCATGCTGCACTGCCTCCAGGGCCGGGCCGCCCCCATCCCCGTCCGGGCACCCAGCGCAGGTAGGGCCCGCCGCCGGGGGCGCGGGGGGCGGGCAGGGCAGGGCAGGGCAAGGCAGGGCAGGGCAGGGCAGCGCAAGGCAGGGCAGGGCAGGGCAGGGCGGGCGGCTGCCGCATGCCGGGGCTGCCCGCTGGCGGGGCCCCCGGGGGGTGCCGGGGGGCGCGGGGAGGCGGCGGCGGGGCCGCCCCGGCGCGGGGTTCGCCGGCTGGGCGGCGCGGCGCGGTGCGGCTGGGATGCCGGTGGCAGGACGGCGGTCCCGGGACCGTGGCTTTTCTGGAGTGGAGGTGGCTCTGGTCGTTTGCGTTGGGTTGCGGGGGGGAACACACCCCAAAAAAAGCGGCGTTGTTTGGAGTATGGCAATCGGGGTTGCAAACCCGCCGGTCCCGAAACGAATCGCCCGGTGTAAGCCTCGCTTTTAAGTTTCCCAACTCCGTATACTTCTGCTTCCCCAAAATGCGATAATCTGGCCGCGAAATGGTGACAAATTCACTGCTGCGAATTAACCTTTCTTGTAGCGTAGAGGAAAATTGCAGGGGCTCTCTTAACCCATTTTGGATTATTTCAACTACAAACCACTTCGCTGCTTCGTTAAACGAGAAAAGCAGCAAAGCAAAACCTCGGATATGAACGAGAAACCCCGTTTATAAACTGCTGTTAAAATACGGCACCTCCTGATGGGATTTTACTTTCGCTTCCGAGATGTCCCGTCCTTTTTTTTTTTAGTTTAGGAAATTCTCGGTGTCATTAAATTAATTGTAGAAGTGGAGGCTGAGCTGCGATGATTTAGTCGGAGGTAGAAAGATTAACGATTATTGCAGTCTCTTCAGCTTTAGAATATATGTATGTGTATATAAATACAGATGTATAGAGAGGGGTGTGTGTGGGTATGTGTATATATATATTTATGTATATTTATATATATTTGTGTATATTTATATATTTATGTATCTATGTGTATGTATACACACGCGTACATACACATTTGATCAGCATTTGCTTTAATCATAAACTACTCACCAGGTAGGTATATTTTATATACACTGTGATTTTCTCTTTCAGTGCAGTGTTGCAGAAAATTACTCGATGGCTTTTCATCTTTCTGTAGGGGTGCACACGATGCTCCTCCTGTCTCCCGGTAGATTTAGGCATTTTAAGCCTCCCACTTGGTGGTTACTAACATGACAGAGGGAAGAAGACTCGGTTGTAGTGGTGGTAGTAGAAGGGCAGAGCAAAGCCGAGAAGCCACGTCTCAGGGCGACACGAAAGTTGAGGTTTTTAACTCAATTTCCAAAAGTTACAGTGTAAAACTTGGTGATGGAGGGAAAAATTCCTGGCGTGTTTTTTTCTGTTTTGGGGGTTTTTTTTTGGGAGAGAGGTGGAGTTGGAGGATCTCACGGGAGGGAGAGGAGGGGGGTGGGGGAGAAGGGGCAGAGGAAGGAAGGAGCAGGGCGCTGGAGGAGGCTGGGGCAGGAGTGCCAAGCCAGCCCGGGGAGGGGCACGGCAGCTTCCCCTGCTCCCGGGGGTCCCTGGCCCGCCCTTGTGTCTCTGGAGCCGCTCCCGCTCGGTCCCCCGGGGCCGCTGAGCCCCGGCCCGGCTGGAGAGGCGCAGGTAGCGCGGGCAGCGCGGGCAGCGCGGGCAGCGGGGGCCGGGGGCAGCCGCGGCGCTGCGAAGCCTTCCTCGCGTTTCCCTGCACGGTGCCTCCGGCCCGCAGTGCCGGGGAGCCGAGGGGCCGGGGTTAGTCTTTCGGTGAGGGGAAGGATGGGTGCCGGGGGAGCCGCATCGCGCTGTAGCGTGGGGCGAAGCAGCCCGGAGCTCCTGGGCCACGCGAGTTTTCTGCTCCTGCAAGACCAAATGCGGCAGCAAAGCCGAAGCCACGCGTGCTCCCGTTTCAAATAATCGTGTCAGCGGTCAGGAGCTGGAAATTGTTGCCGCAATATATTTTTACAGCAAAATATTAGACAGTTTGATACAGCTTCCTTAGCGTTACTCGTAGAGGTACTGAAACAATATCTAAAATTAAAACTTTATTTTGCTTTCCTTGGAGATAACTATATCTCTCTCGCACTAAGGGGAAAAAATATTTTAAAATGCCCGAGAAATATTGTCACGGCAGAATTTCTTTCTGCAGGCACGAAGGTAATGTTATAAAGTAAATAGCTGAGACAAATAACTGTTTAACTTCCAGCGTCCTTGAAGCCTTAAGCATTTTCCTGATTACAGTCTTCAATGGCGCTTTTAGTGCAAAGATTAATAAATCTTAGGGATGTGCTAAGAGCTACAAGCTGACGACGTAAGTTGAACTGTGCTCTCTGGACTCTGCCGTGTGCCCGTTCCTGTTTAGCGCCTAAAAATTTGCAAGCGAAGGGAGGAGAGAAATGTATTTCGGTGGGTGCAGGCCAAAAGGCCGTTTCTTTCTCAGCTCAATGCCCGCCGTGTCATCGCAGCCCTCTCTCCAAAGCTGCCTGACGCTTACAAGGTCTCTTTCGCTTTACAGCGCAAAGCTGCTAAGCGAAACGTAAAAGAATAACCCAGTGATGAATTAAGGCAGGTAGCGGAGGGGATGGAGGGAGCAAAAAAATCAATGACGAAGCTACGAGTCTGAAACAGACTTTCCCATGCTCAACTCGAAAGCTTCTGCAGAAATCCAAACACCTCCTTTTATTATTTCTGCACAACGTGGCACGGTATATGTAAAACCCGTATTTATTTTTTCCCCCCGAAATGTGGAGAGATGAGTCAGAACAAGAATATAAGGATTCGCGGGGGTGAAGGTGTTTGCTTTTATAGGTGGGTTCTCTTTACTTTTTGCCGTGCATTTAGACCCTTGTTCCCCCAGTGTTCGGTAGCTATGAGAGCAGGAGGCAGAATACCGCATATTTTTCCATTTCCTCCGCTTCCTACCAGCCAGCTCGAATTTGACCAAATAGCCGAGGCAAAGTGCTCGCTCCCGTCGCCGCCTTGGCACGCCAAAGTCCCCCACGCTGTCTCTCAATTTGAGGTTTTTACTAGCTGCGAGGCGTTTAAAATGAGAGTCGGGGTAAAAACTCCTTGCCCGGCCTCGACCCGGGGGGAATATTGGGCAACCCCACCGCTCCTTCTATCCCGTCCCTGCGGTCCGGCTGCCAGCGTGGGCTTTGGAAGCGGGCTGTTCTGGCAGGCACCTAACTCCTCCTGCCCCCCTCAAAAGCCGAGTGTACCCCCCCTCTCCGCTCGGTGGGCACCACGACGGGGCTTTCACCCCTCGAGGGGACCCCGCGCCGCTCCGGCCAGATTTCCGAAGGGCCGAATCCCGACGTGAGTGCAGGGCTGCCGGGGGTCGCCGCTGCGTCTGGCCGGTGCCCCCCAGCCCGTCCCGGGGAACAGCGGCTCCGCTCCGGTTTGTAAAGCAAAGGGTGCGCCGGGGCCGGCAGCGAGTCTGGTACATTTAAAGAAATTAAAAAAAACCAAAAAAACCAAACCCAGATTTTGTAAAAAATCACCGCGTGGCCGCGATCACTGCCGGGGAATTGCTTTTCCGAGGGCTGAACAGCGCCGGTTGCTTGCTCGCCCGGGGCCGGTCTCCCGGCGCGGCGGGGCCGGGGCAGCGCTCCGCGGGGCTCCGCGCCCGCCGGCGGCCGTGCCCCACCGCCTCTCCCCTCTGCTCCTGCCCCCCCCAGAGCTGCTGGAGGACCTGTCCGAGAGCCGGGAGTGCGTGAACTGCGGCTCCATCCAGACCCCGCTGTGGAGGAGGGACGGCACCGGCAACTACCTGTGCAACGCCTGCGGGCTCTACACCAAAATGAACGGCCTCAGCCGGCCCCTCATCAAGCCCCAGAAGAGAGTGGTGAGTGGGGATGGAGGGGAGGAGGGGGCGAGAGGAGCTGCGCCCCGAGGGACCCCCCCCCCCCCCCCCCCGTCAGCTCTAGCCAGGGGGAAAGCAGGGGCAAGGATGGGGGAGCGCAATCAGTGCGTGTTAGCCCGGTGATCCCCCCCGGCTGCAAAACCGAAGTGGGGCTCCTGACCAGGTTTGCAGGCCAAAGCAGTCACGATGAGGGACGACAGGGCTGGCAGCCCTCTGGGTGCCACGTCGGGCCCACCTCTGGGCCCTACACTGGCGGAATCGCCCTCTGCCCCCGGTGAGCCGCACACCGGGCACGGGCCGGCCTGGCTTTTTGAGTTGACGGACTCTGTCGGTGAGAGGGCATCAGTGGCTTGGAAGAAATTTGTGCTGCTGATGTTGGACGTTTCCAACAGAAAAAAAAAAAAAAAAAAATCAAGGTTGGAAAGTGTTTGTTCAGAGGGCTAGGAATTTCTCCAGACCTGCTTTGTTTGCTGAGAGCTCGATCCTTGGGAATGTAAGCAAGTTTTGTATATAATTCAAAGAAAACCAATTGTTTAAACAATGATAATAGTCTTTGTTTTGTTTTACTCCTAAGAAATGAGCGGCAATTTTTCTAAAAATATACTCCTAAAACTAGGGGGGGAAATAAATAGTACAAACCAGAACCCCTGTTTATAACTCAGGCTGGCACTGAATAGGCAAGGAGAAAATTTAACAAGCGGGAACTGCAGATTATGTTTAGCAAATCTGGGTGGAGGTCAGCAGAGAGAAAGAATACGCTCTTCAGTAATGGCTGTTACCAAGCGAGCCACAATAAATCACACCGGTATAATCCAAGCTGATGTTTGGACCCTTGTGTATGGAGACAGTGTATCAAACCCATCGGCCTTTCAAGCCCCTTTCAGTCACGCCAGCTGCTTTGCTCCATGCCTGTTTTCCTAGCGTTTAAAACACACCCCGTTCTTTATTTCACAACCATTTGAATTTAATGACCTTACAGGAGTGGGGGGGAAACAAAAACCAAATGCGCGATGATCAGAGCAGACAGTAAGCGCTCAAGAACCAACCCCACCTCTGCTTAAAGACCTTTCTGTAAGCCAAAGAGTTAAATTAACTTTAAGCCAGAGCTTAATTACTGCTGGGTGCCCGTTTTTTCTAGCTGGTCGCCCACTAAATTTCATGACACAAGGTGTTATCTCATTACCAGGGACAAACGCAGCAGATGGGCCAGATCTGCGGCTTGTCTGAAGTGTCAGAGCTCGACTGGCCGTGGCACCCTGCCCCAATGCAGATTTCAAGTAGCTGATACTCAGCTCTGGCATTTCTGTGTTTTTCTTTTTTTTTTGAAGGAGGGGTGGGGATGAGGAGACTAAAACACAGTCAAACTGCAGCCCGATTTCAGCCTGACACCTCGGCGAAATAACTCTGAAATAGCTCTGCGTAACCATCCCTACCAAGTACCCTGGCCATAACTATAAATCAAGTGTGACTGTGTGTTCATACAGTTGGAAATATGTAGGTGAGAAGGGAAAATGTTTTGAAAATGCTAAACATGTTTAGATTGCCCCAAAGTTTCTGATAAAATTCCTGCAGCAGAAAAGTCATTTTAGCTTCAAAACATGCCAAATCCCCCCCTGTTTATTTAGATACAGGAATGAGCAAAAGCTATTGAGATAAAATATATGAAGATTTATACCAGACTGCATACAAAAGAAAGAAAGATTTAACAGAGTCAGATGTCTGACAGCATTTCACTTGCAAAGAAAGAAAACAAAGCATATGTGTTAAGACCGACTTTTTTTCACCCGATCCATGTAAAATTTGTATTGAATCGAGGGGTGCAATTTGGACACTGTGTGCATACGTATTTAATAACAAGGTCAAAAATTCTGTTTTCATGAGACCTGGATTTTTAAGATTAAAAAGTATATGCGTGTACTTCAGCCTATATTACACTTGGCTGGGGTTTTTTTTGCTGTGCAATTAATAATGGATTACTGATTCAAAGTTACAAAATTCGTATTTAATCTGGAGTTCTTTCTCAGCTGTGGTGTAAGATGACGGCTTACTGCTAAAGAAACTCAAACAGATAAAATCCAAGAAACTCGGTTATTACTCTGGAATATTCTTCATTCTCAAAACATTTTTATCGGTTTCCCAAGTGGCAGGGGAGCTCTGCGGTATCAAAGGTGACCGAGTTACGTCTAACAACCCAGCAGTAAATGATTCAAGAGGAAGGGCATTGTACCCTTAAGTTAGTAATTTCAGTTATGGGTGCTTTATAGTCAGAATAAGATTAATGCAGTCCTCTAAAACTGACTTCTCCATGTAAACTTGTTCAGCTGCCAGACACAGAGATAGGCACAGATTTTTTTATATTTTTTTTGACAATGCGATACTTTGAAAAAGACTAGATTTATGATGTAGCTGGAATTCTTTGCTTGTGATGAACGTAAAAAAGATCACTTGTTACAGGGACTTTTATAACCCATTCACCTTCATTTCACATGTTTATGAGGACTGCCTTCACTTATGATATACAGCCTGCAGCCATAAAGCTCCGGGTTATACGGTTATTTCTGATACAAGGTTGCTTCATCTTGGCTCCAAACTCCACGGAAGAGTGTCATAAATGGCTTGTTTGCAGTGGGGACCTTGTTGTCACCCATCAGCTTTTCTGCTGGCCGAGGGGAAGCTCTGCTCTGTAAAACATGCTCCCGAGGCACATTGTTTTTCGCATGAGGATAAAATGGGTGATGATAAAAAGATCTTTTTACAAAGATGCCGCTGTTGTACATGTTATCCCTGGGACGGCTGGGAAAGTTTTCCCCAGCCATGTTGCCACTGAGGGCAGGTGATTAAAGCGACTGTTTTTTCCAATGAGTCGGGAGTATCGGTGGTAGGTTCAGAGCTGCCTCTTTGCCCACCGCAAAGGGGAGAGAGCATTGAACCGGCTGGAGAAGCGGCACAGGAGTGATGTGCCTTCTCCTCAGCTGGATGGAGCTGCAGTGGAGATGTTTCCTAGCTGTCCTGCTGGAGGAAGAGGCAGTGCCCAGTGGTCTGAACAGAGGTCCCCGGGTCAGCAGCTCCCAAATGTGAATTTTGCCTCTGCCGCGACTGCCCAGAGTTGCAGACTCGCAGTACCTCTTCACGTCAGCTTTCCAGCCTCTGAAATGAGGAAAATCTTGTTTTAATTCTGGGATGTCGCTGATGGATGCTATAAAAAAACCTCCTACCGTCCCCGCTGTGTGTTAAAGTACTTTTTATAAACCGTAAAGACATAAATCATTTGCTCCTGCCCGCCTGTTTACGCCCGTGTTTGCCTACGCTTGCCTCTAGCCCTCGTCCCGGCGGCTGGGCTTGTCCTGTGCCAACTGCCACACCACGACCACCACCCTGTGGCGCAGGAACGCGGAGGGCGAGCCCGTCTGCAACGCCTGCGGCCTCTACATGAAGCTCCACGGGGTAAGCAGCCGCTTCGCCGAGGGAGATTCCCCGCCTGCTCTGATGCTCCTTTGGGGAAGAGGTGGTCCTCCCGCCGGCGGGTGCCCAGTGGCTTTGGGGGGGGGTGGCATCGGGCTTCCTCAAGTCGGGTCAATGTTTCTGTTGATACTGACGGTCTCGGCTCATGGTTTGGACCACGGAGTTAAAAAAAAATGGATGAAATGACAAAAAAATGCCTGGCATTAGAAAATGGTTATACCGTTTTAGCAAGTTATGGTTTTGACAAGGTATGTGTTTGCCGTTGTAGCTCTCCTGACAGATCTGTACAAAGAAAGCACTTCTGGATGAGTGGCAGAGGTCTTTTTGCCACCGGGGTTTAAACCCGCTCTTCAGTGGGAACCCCCCCCCCCCCATGACCTTTAATAAGACAGTTTTTCATGGACAGATGTAGCTATGTCAGCAAAACTTTAAATGTCATTCCAGCCTTTGCTAAGCAATAATAGAGGAAGAAAATAGCTCTATCCTGAATGTGATGGAGTATGTTTTGGGTGAGACTTCGAGCCTGTTATGCCCTTGTGGATTAAGTTACAGTCAAGCACAAGTGTTTGAAGAGCGAGGGCATTAGGAGTGATTGGGACTTGGTCTAGTCCTCAAGAAAAAAGTAAATTATATTACAGGTTTAAACATTATAATGATAGTAAGCATATGCCTGAATTGTCTTTCCCCAAACTTGTGTTATCATTAAGTTAAAATATATTTTAAGCCGATGTTTTCTGTATGATGATTATCGTTGTGATGACACAGAACACAAAGCTGATTTTTGAGCATGTTTTCCCTATAAGTATAAATTTGGATACTATAAAGCTGTGTCACGGGCAGAACTGCTTATAAGAACAAATACTAAGTCGATCTGGTTTGCGTAGCTGGTCCACAGGAAGAGGAGTGCTCATATGCATTCTTGCTTTCCAGAATCGGCCGCTGAAGATAACTCCTAACTGACTGGAATAAGGAATCAGGGATCAGATATACCCCATCCAATTTAATGTCATATGACCTATGGCCAAATGATGCTGTTTTTCCCTAAAAGTGTGCTGTTTATCTGTGGACTGGCTGAGGTGTTGGAAAAACTGTTTAGTTCACGTCAAGAAAAAAGTTTCCCTGCTTTCTTTATTCAGCTAAAACTCCCCTTGAAACAGCCCATTGCTTTGCCCAAATAAAATGCAAAGATTTTTTTGAATCGGTACTGTGACACAGGAAAAATTGACTTGCTATACAGGCATTTTCAACATCACCATTTGATCTTGTAGTGTATTTTGATTTTTGATATTAGAGTACATATACAACTCTCTGATAGGTGTGGAAATTTAATTTTTTCAGGTTCCCCGACCTCTTGCTATGAAAAAAGAAGGAATTCAGACCAGGAAGCGAAAACCTAAGAACATAAATAAGTCAAAGGCATGCTCTGGTAAATATAAAAAGATAAGACAGTTGAGCTGTAAGAGTTTTTTTCCCCTGGCTGGAAAATATTTGGTTTTAATACCCATTCCCGATCTTGCAGGTAACAGTACTACTGCGGTTCCTATGACTCCAACATCCACGTCTTCTACTAACTCAGATGACTGTAGCAAAACCGCTTCTCCCAGCACACAGACTGCAGCCTCCGGGGTAAGCCATAAGCCGGTGTCCGTATCTGTAAGCAGGCTGATCAGTGTGCAATGTTATCGCAGCTTTTATCTTATCTAGCAGAACAATAATCTAAACAAACTTTCCAGTTTTGTTAGCTGATACTGGAACAAGATTTTCGGAAGGATATTACATATAGCTGTAAACACAATGACAAGCTGAAGTACTTTACAAACCTCTTAATTAAGATCTATATAATTTTTATGATTAAGTTAACCACAGCTTAACCCCAGACATTTTGTTTTGAAATGTTCAGGTTCTTCTATTTCAAAGGTTTGCCTTTGAAGGAAAGACAATAAATCATGCCCAATTGATCCTTTCAAGAAACAATTGTGCATGTACCCCTTTTTTTCTGAAATGATCTGAATTTGTAATTCAAGGCACTGATGCTCTCACGTTTTCCAAAAGCTGTTTAATATGTATGCATTTGCACACATCCCAAATAACTGGTATACTCCAGCAAAACATTATCTTGCTGTATGGAGGGAAGCATAAAGGTTTTTGTTTTAGACTAGGATGTGCACTTAAAACCTGATCCAGACCCAACTGAAACCAGGCTGGGGCGCCCCATTGATTGCTGTGCGTAGGGGATGAGCCCTCTCCTCGCAGAGGGCTCTTCAGGGGCCAGGTGCTTAGCATCTGGCAGCACCGAGCTCCAGAGGAGCTCCAGAGGAGCATTGATCATCTCCTGCTTTAGTTTTGATCCTTATTTTACATCATGTACTCAAACCATCTCAAACGTCCTTTCTGCACTCCGTTAGCATGTGTGATAACAAATACTACTGCTAAGGTTGCGAAGCTTAATGTAGATTAATTTCTAGCCCCTTGGCTATACACATCCATATCCACACTCACTCCTTGGGCCTTCTGTATCCTTTAATCTGCCACATCATTTCT
The DNA here is from genome assembly GCF_018139145.2 of Gymnogyps californianus. Lineage (NCBI taxonomy): Eukaryota > Metazoa > Chordata > Aves > Accipitriformes > Cathartidae > Gymnogyps > Gymnogyps californianus. The sequence continues at coordinate 51,800,265 of NC_059472.1, read as the reverse complement.
TTGAAAAGCTTTCCTAATGTGGCTTTCTCTACTCCTTTATTAATAAAAAGAAGACATTGTTTATAACAACTATTTTTCAATATGTCTCGGCGTTCCCACATCCAAATTCCTTTCAATAGTTTAATTCCTGATGTACAAAGTTTCATTGTACAAGGGGAGGAAAAAAAACATTTTTAGCAAATGCGATTGTTCGTGGACTGACAGGGCCACCCAGTTTCAGAGGCGCTGGGTTTTGGGTTTGGATGCTGCCAGACAAGGATATTACTAAAAGGGCTTGTCTTTGACATGAGAAAACCCTGTCAGTCCAATAAAATAAACAGATCACATCAAAAAAAGAGAAACACTAAGCAAAAAGTGAACTGTTACTGGGTTTCAGGCTCCCCCCAGTGAACTACTATGCACTGGTTTAAGCTCTCCCCTAATATTTGCAAAGGAAAAAATGCAGCCAAATTTTCCTTAAATTTTCCTTACATTGCCTTAAGCAGCACTACCGATCCTGAGGAATGTCGTGAGATTTATATGATGGACAGAATTAGAAGCACAATCCCAGCTGAGGCCAAGGCAGCGGTGTAGGCTGTAGGCAGCGCAGCCGTGTGCTGCTCGGGGACGGAGAGGCCATATAGATGAGATCCCATTTCCCTTATGCTGTTGCCTTCTTGGCTGGCTAAAGCCTGCCTTCCTTTCTGTAGCCCTTCTCCCTAGGAGAGTGGGGTGGGGGCACGGTTTGTGAGCCAAAAGTCTAGTTGAGAGCTGTTAGCGACTAAGAGCAACTCCCAGGGACCCCGAAGTTGCTCTTAATTACACGAAGGAAGGCATCCTCCAGTGCCAGGACTTCAGTTCTCCCTGATTTTTCCATAGTCGATCAGGCTGGGAGAGGACACCTGCACGAGGGCCAGGGAAATCTGTCCCCTTGTATCCAGCAGGCAGCACAGTAACATCTGCACAGCCTTTTCCCCATCGTGATTCAATCAGATGTACCCTGCATATGCAAAGCACTTGTGAATTACCTCTTGTGAAAAATTTCAATAGAAGGAAGCGATGGAGGGAGGCTGTGAAATGCGCTGAAGCGGGGAGGTTGCAGCAGCGACCAGACATACGAGCATCTCCTTGACTCTCTCCCACCTTACAGGAGGGGCTAGTGATCTCCCACCCCTACACCCCAGCCCCAAATGTACGTAAAGGAGGATGGGATTTGCAGGGGAGCTGTTGACAGGGCATGTCGTGGGTATGGCCACATCCTTCCCTTGGGCTCCTGGCTTTGCCCAAGCATCAGCAATTCAATGGGATGGGGATGGGGGAGGCTGGATGCTGAAAGTAGAAAGCGGTGGCTGTTAAGACTGCATCCTGTTGCCCCAGACATCATTTGGGAACATGATCACTAGCTGTGAAGGAAGTGAAATAATTTCTTACTGCTCTAAATCCCGTGGGAGGGGCTGAGTGCTCATAAGGGCCATTGAAGTTGTCGGGAGTGAAGGGATGTCAGCATTTTAGAGCGAGGCAGCCTGTAATCTGATCACATACTGAAGCAAAGATAGTCTACTAGACTTCTGTTTTCCTTGATTTTTTTTTTTTTGTCCCATTTGAGTTGACCCATTGATAGCCCAAAAGTTTGTATTTATTCTTAGAACAGGCAGTGGCTTTGCACAAGGAGAATAAACTTCTCCGGGCCATGTCAGGAGGGAAAAAACCCTCAGATCGATGAATCCAGGCTCTGTAATCTTTGGTCGCTTTAACGAGAACGGCGTTGATTCCTGCCAGCGGTGCTGGTGACGTTGCTGAAACACAGGCACCTGCTGGAAGAGCGAACCTGGCTCATTCCCTGCGCATTACACAACCAGCATGGCAACTTGTTTTTGTTTTGCTCTGTTTTTACTTCTCCAGCCTTTACTCTGTGAAGAGGGGAAAAATGCCAAATTGACATTAGGCAGAGAAATCTGATGATGTTTTAGAAACTGTTGTCTGAAATTCACAGCAATGTTGTTGCTAAATGAAATGGAGAAAATGAATTCCTCTACTGGTACAAAAGCAATTTATTATGCCTTTTATGGGAGGCTGCCAAAAGTTCCAAGTTATGTAGAAATCTAATGGAAATGAAATTCAGCAGAATTAATTTGTGTCAGTAATATTCACTTCTTGCCCTACCTTTCTTTATCTCTTTTAAAGCAAAATAAAAAGGGGAGGGCAGAAAAAGAGAAGGGCAGCAATTACTCTTGGAAATGTCTTTGAGACTATCCATTTCATGAAGGGAATCTTATATGATGCCAATTTTGAGACAAATTAGCAAGAACCTTAAATGTTGATTTTATATTCTAGCTGAAGTTTAAACATTTAAAAGATATGATTAATGAATTGCTGTGGGTGCAAAGTTGATTTCAAACATCCCAAAATGTAGAAGTGTTTGGATCGGAGATATTTCGTTGTCCCATTGTAAAGGGGCTATTTGCCAAATTCACATCTGGATCTAGGATTTAGGCGTATTTCTGTTTTCCTAAGCAGTATAAGTACTGGGTGTCCTGTGTTACTAATATGGAAAAGGTCCAGCTACATGATATATGAAGTTGCCTTACATCCCCATAAAAAGAAGATTTGAAGGTTTCAGACAGCCTGCATCTGCATCTATACCTGCTCTCCCTTTGATGCTGCTGAAACTGTGCAGAGAAAAGCTACGCAGAATAAGTTGCTAAACGAAGGGCACGGTCTGTAGCGCACACCCATCCATTTCCATGCAGGGGCTCCAACTAGTGTGATTCCCAGAAGGACTTTATTCCCTTATTAGGATAAAAGGCAGTATGAAAACTGCTGTAAAATTTGCTTTTTATGGCAGGACATGGAGGCTCCTTGAGCCAGGGCTGATGTCAGTAAAGGCTCAGCAGCACCAGGGGAGCTCTTCTTTCAGAAGACTCTACTGTGCCCTTTGCCTCCAGTTTGGAGCTTTCTCAGAAGGACCATAATCACACACCATAGAATAACTTAGGACAGTTGTCTTGCAGGTAAAACTAGCGCTTACTTCCCTTGGAGGTTTACCTTTAGAAGTGGTTCAGGAATGGCTCTTCAGCGTTGTAGGGTGGAAAGTGAGAGAGCTGACTGAAATGGCCTTGGCAGGTGGTGAGCTAGCAGGAAAATGCAGTTCTAACTGTCCCCAAAATGCCTGACAACCTGGGCTGAATTATCTGAACAGCTTCTCCTGCATTTGCTTTCTTTTGTTTTCAGAAGAGGGTTCGTGAGATGGTTAGAGGTGGTGTTCTTCACTCCTTTTTAGGCAGCAGATTGGTAGGACATTCATGCAGGCTATAGGGGAATCAGCCTCCATACAGTATCTCCCAGAGTCTGGATGAACCAGAGACTCGACCTCTTAAAGAAAATCTCCTAACCACCTGGATATTGGAAAGCTGAATGGCCGAGCGTCCTTCAGACTATCTGATGATAAGATTTCAGTTGGTATAGAATATTTTCCTAGCTGTCAGGACCGAGTTTCCATGAGAAAGGCTCACCAGCATGGATGGTAGGACTTTCACCTGGAAAATGGGAACACGGTGCCTCAGTCCTGGTATGAGTAAATATTTGTCTAAACCAGGTGGAATAAGATCAACAGGAGGCATGAGGAACATGGCAACCTAAAATACCAAATAGTCTGGTAGTCAGGGCATTATGCTGGGAGATCTGATACTCTGATTTAAATCTTCTCTTGGTCTCCTACCTCTTCTGCATTAGTCCTCACTCCTGGACAAAATAGGATGCTGCTTTCGTCTCCCCACTCAGTTTCATACATTCAGTCATTCATTTTCTTTGCTCCGTGTACACGTATCCGAAAGAGAGCATTTCATTTTGTATCAAACAGAACGAAGAAATCCAGCTTTTTTGTTTCAGTGGGGAAAACCAAGGAAAAAGAGTATTTCTGGTTCTACCCCAAAATTTTATATGCATATGGACACATACATTTTGCTTGGGGTATTTTTATTGCCAAAACAATAAAACCAATTACTCATACAGCCCTCGACAGCAGTGGGGTCATCAGCTTTCCCAAGCCACGCTGGAAGTTGCCTCCCTTAGGAAATAAATGAAGTATTAACCACAGATTCATGTTGCTATAATACAAAGGAGAGATTAGAAGATATGTAAACTTATACATCTGCAATATAAACAAAAGGATCAGCTGGACTAGCAAGAAATGACAACTTTGCGTATTAAGAGGGACACTAAATCAGAAAAAACCCCTGTGGTTTTGCAGTGCCGAGACTTGCTCTTCAGAAACCAGGGAGTAACAATATTGGGAGAGAGTGCTCTTGGTGGGGATGGCAGTTACTGCAAGGAGACTGAGGCTGGAAAATTAAGGACTCCACCACAGTTTCCCACAACACGTTAAATGCGAAAGAAGTTTTTGCAGGTGTGTTTCAGCTGACTATGGTTATCATTTAAGCATAGTGAAACTAAACTAGGCTAACTGAAGAGGAAGAGAGTGTCAGCTGAGACTCAGCTTACTACAGACTTAGTGTAATGTCCAAAATTCATGGAGCATTTTGAACCTGTGAAGTGGATAGAGCAAAGGTCTATCTGATAGAGCAAAGTCTAGATCAAGGCCCTTCGCCACCCCCTCTAGCTGTTAGCACAACTCCTTGCTCAGAGCTTTTGCCTCTCGGCTGCGGAGGTGTGGGGGAAGGCCCGGAGGGGTGTCCCTCGCCTCTCCCCGCTCTCCGTGGTGGGCAGATGGTGCAGGAAGGAGTGGGTGGAAGAAAGCAGGAGTCCTTCAGCCAGAGATGCTGGTGCTGTTCCCGTGCTGGCCAGCACAGGCTGAGCGGCCTGGTTTTGATCTGGGCCAGCTTTAGTCAGGGTGAATTTGGCTCCAGGGTGCTGACAGCAGGTTTGGGTATGATGTAGGTGTCTAAGTCACTCTGTGGCTCTGGCTGAGGTCTCCCTGTGAGTGCGGTGGGCAGGTCCTCTACAGAAAGGCCACCTCTGATCCAGAGAACTTGCCTGGGGCTGCCCCATGACCAGCTCCTGCTGGTTTGGGTAAAAAGAAGAACCTTGGCAGATACAAACACAACCTTCCTCTGTTTGTTTGGGAGGCAAGCTCTTCCCAACGGGCTTCATTCATTTTTTCCTCAGGAAACTGACCTTCAGGCGATTATCTATTCTATTATCACATTTCAGCAATAAAAATAAATACATTACCTTTTTATTGATAGAGCCAGCTGTTGTGAATTAGAAGAGCTTGTTGACTTCAGCAGCATTGTTCAGCTTATTTATTCCAGCTGACAAATGTCCTCTAATAACTAACTGTAACTTCTGTTGTCTTTCATCCCTTAAAGCTGGGGAAGTAAGAGCAGAGGTAGGCAGGCTCGGGAGCAGAGCGGTGATTCAGCCGCGTCCTTTTCATGAGCAAAAGTTTGTTTTCCATGTCTCACTCTGGGAGCTGCCCGAGCTGCCTGGATTTGTCATGACATTACCGGGGTGGGGTTTCCAGGCCTGGCAGTCCTGCCCAGGTCCTGCCCGCCCTGGCTCAATGGAGCCAGGATCCGGCCTTGGTCAGGCAGGGATGGGCAGTCTTCAAACAGGACGTGCCTCCGCGTCCTCCCTTCTGGGGTGCCCGAGGGAGTGGTAGCTGATAACCCCACATGGAAACTGCGGGTCCCTGCACCCCACCTTTGTAGGGCTGAATCAGGAAAAGGGTGAATTACACTTTCCAAGCCCGGAAAAAACAGGTAGTGATAAGATATTTGCCTACCGGAACAACAGCAGTAAATATGGGCAAATGGGAGCCTTTCAAAGCAGCTCCTAGTATTTTTAGCTCAGGTTGAGCGAACACTGCTCAACTCTAATTTAAACCCTTCTTCCAGTGTGAGGAGACTGAGGCTGTTAAAAATTATGTCTTTTGCGCTAACAGGAGTCTATTTGATGTATTAGAAATTAAAAAAGCCTTTTTGAAAAACTAGGCTGATGCAAGACCAAAACTGGACCCAAAGGTTAGTGTGAAACCTGCTTCGTTGAATTCTCCATGCGTAGTCACAGGGAAAGAGGATACGGAGTTTCATTGTCACTGTTTGGCAACTGTGTATTTGAGAGAGCAATAAAACATGTTTCTTAGGATTAGAGCTATTTTGGCTGTTTTTTGGGGGCAAGCAGTTGTTCCTTCCATCTCTGCGTTTCTGGGTAGCAACTGGAGTGGGATCCTGGTTGATGACTGGGTGGAAGAATAGCAGCGATTAACCATTTTAATAAAAGCTAAAGAAAATATTGGAGTCTGGGTTATTTCAGACAAAAGTGACTGCTGACAATGAGTATCTCTTTCAGAAGGTGAGGTTTTCCCTGGGTTAAGCACGGCAACAAGAACCCTGCACAGCACCATTTGGAAATTACCTTTGAATAAATGAAGCCTTGCTTTTCCTATGTCAGGACTGCTAGCTTGGCACGGCTCCAGGAGAGCCAAGAGCTCTACTCTTGTAAAATGATTAAATATGTATACTTTTCACTTAAACAGCAGGCAGGAAGCTTCTGCAGTCACAGTTTAGGATAGTCTTTTTTTTTTTTTTCTTTTTAAGGAATCTCATCCGAAGACTATCCATTAACAAGTAAATTAAGGTTTTAAAGTTGACATATCCAAGAGTTAATTTTGCATGAAGTCAGCTCTTAAACATTTCCTTTATCAGGTGAAAACGTTGCCCCTTCTCTGTCTGGCACTGCAAATTTTTCCTCTTCAGCAGATCTGCTCAGCCTCATGGAAAAAATGATCGCTTCTTTGTCTTTGTAACTCTCCATTTCTCTGTTAAAATAAATGGACTGGTTCCAGTGCAGTTCAGAGGTTCATCTTTGTGCCTACCGGGGCTCCTCTGTGCGTTGTCTTGTGCATGTAGGTGGCGGAACAAAAAAGCTCCTGGTTCAAAGGCACAGCGTTTCTCCACTTGAGATGAAAGCAGCATCTCCTTTAGTGGCCAGTCTTACAGGGATGAAGTGGTTGTGGCTAGCATTTTGAAGGGTGAGGAATGATTTTAGGCATTTCAAGATCTGAGGGAGCCAAAGAAGGCTGATTTCCAGGAGGCGCTCCGCACCCGCTACTGGAGAATTGGGATGTATCGGGCTTCTCCCGCCGGGGAAGCAAAACTATATGTGCCACCACTCCTGGATCACATTTTTGGTGTTGGCACCTGTGTCCCTTCAGTAGGGGGCAGCGGGACACATGCACATTACCACCTTCATCATGGTCCGATTTCCAGGTTTTTCTGCACATCACGCGCTTTCTTTTCCACCTTGCTGTGAAGATAACCATGTGCTGATCTCCAAACGCAGATGTCACTCCCATCAGCGGGGCTGAACGAGCGGGCTGACCCTGAGACGTTTTTTCGGTTTCAGGATTTTGAGGCTCAGGGGCAAGCAGAGGGCAAACGCTGGCTTTCCACAGAAAACCTGGGATAGCGGCTGTGCCCCGAGCCCGCCACGCTTCCACTCACACCCCAGTGCCTGCAAAGCTCACCCGCTCAATGAAATCTCTCTTTCCTCTTCCCCCCTCCTCCAGGCAAGCTCGTCGGTGATGTCTGGCCCAGGAGAGAGCACCAGTCCCGAAAGCAGCAACCTTAAGTATTCAGGTCAAGACGGGCTGTACACAGGAGTCAGCCTGACCTCCACGGCTGAAGTGACAGCGTCTGTGAGACAGGATCCCTGGTGTGCCCTGGCTCTGGCGTGACCCGGCACGAGGGAAGCTGGATCCCGGCGCTGTGCGGCAGCCCCCAGATGTCCGCCCACGGTTTCTTCTGCGGAGCGGTCGCGGCGGCAGCGAGAGTGCTGGCAAAGACCATTCCTCTGAAATTGTTTTCGTGCCTTGGCGGCAGAGGTGTTTTTCAGCCTCCGAAAGAGGGTCTGCCGAAGCATCCAGTTCCTCATCTATGCAAGAAAAATATAGGGAAAGCAAATGCCCACCGGGGGATAGCTAATGCAGCCTTACAATCTCAAAAAAAAAAAAAAAAAAGAAAAAAAAAAGAAAAAGGGAAAAAAAAAGAAGAGATAAACCTAGACCTATTGATAGATTCCAGAAATACATCCTCGACTTACCCAGCAGCACTGCCTTTCTGATTGTATAGTTGTTTTCACTCTCTCATCGCCTTCTCCCCCAAGAATTTGGCAGAAGTCGTCAGTGTCGGGGAAGGAGTAGCAAAGGCTTTAATTACCAGAGATAGCGAGATACTTTTTAATGAGCGTCAGAAGTGCGTACTGCTTGAGTCGGCGCAGGCATCTCACACAGAACATTTGATGTCTTCGCCCCGTCGTTCTCTCCTCCTGTGCCCTCCGTCTCCAGCATGCCTTGCTCTGCTCTTCAGAGCCCAGCTATGCCCCTGGAAGAAATCACAACGTTTGGTACAACTCTTACAAGGTCCAGCTTGTTAAGGAGATTTTGGGGTGGTTTTTTTTTTGGTTTAAAATATTTACTCACTTTGCAAGACTGCGATATAACTTTTGAAGTACACTGTGACTGAGGTTTATGAAAGTTCGTATTTTCTGGCTGAACTGTATAGAGTCAGTCGAAATTTGTAAACAGGGTAGCAATCAGATATTTTTCTTCCATATATACAATAATTTTTTTAAAGAAGTGCAATTTGCGTTGCAGCAATCAGTGTTAAATCATTTGCATAAGATTTAACAACGGTTTTTATACGAATGAATGAATGTAAACATTTTAACTTAATGGTACGTAAATAATTTAAAAGAAAAACTTAACTAGGCATCCTTAGGCTTTTTAGTGCAACAAAAACCCATCCACTTTCTGTATTTCCAGTTGTTAAAGCAAGAGTTTCAAAGAACAAGCCTTCTCTCAGGAAAATTGCCCTAGCCGTTTGCTCAGAAGTATTGTACAAAAATGCAAATGCATCCCCAGGGTTTTTTTGCCATTGAATAAGTATGTGCTGGAAAGAAACAAATTGCAACGAAACTTTACTACCTAACTGATACATATGTAAATACTCCATAAGATATTTAGGCATCTTGAAAATGTAGGATGCAATCTGTATAGTGTGACTGACACATAGTTAGGTTGGTTTCCATTGGTTTTCAAGTGGGATGTCATTTGGAAAGTTGTTTCATCAGAGCTTTACAAATAAAAGGGTATCATTTTGGGATGGTTTTTTTTTTTGTTCCTGTACACTGCCTTCTCCTTTGTCTCCAATGCAATTGTTAAGCTACATTAAAAGCTATGGAAATGTACCTGATATGAGCAGCATGTCTGATGGCTGCAAGGAAGGTCTCCAGCTGAAGTGCCTGCTCTCGCTAGCTAAGTCTGCATTGCGTGTGGCTTTTCTGGAGCTCCCTTCACCACACCTGCTGATGATATGTAAAACTAGGGCCTCCACCTACCAACACAAGCCCCTCACAGGTACGTGGGAGGCTTCTCTGATGAAAGTCTGAGGAACTGATTCCATGCCTTGTGATTTTGCTTGGCCTTCACACCATAGCTAAAGGGTCTCACCCAGGTCCCCTGTGTGTGCAAATATCTGCCTGTCACCCACTGCAGACGTAACTGCGTAAAGCCAACTGGGTGGCAGAGCCGTTGCGTGCCTGCTGGCATCCTCCCGTGGCCAAAGGTGAAGGGCAGCAAAAACTGAAGGCGCTGCTGCTGAAAAGAGAAGACGGCGAATTTTAGCTACTGAGGGTAGTGGAAAACCTTTCGCTGGCTCTGAGGACCGGTCCTCTGCATTGCTCAGCTGATCAGAGCGAGACTTACCGCCAGATGTGATTTCCAGCTATGTCGGCAGTAGTGTCGGACCGGGAAGCCGGGATGCCCAACCTCTGTTCCCAGTGACCCATGGAGTGGCTGCGATGTGTCTCTTCGCCTCTCTGAGCCAGACCTTCATTTGGAGTGAATTGGGATAGCTCCTTGGCCTCCAGTGAAGCTATGCTGATTTGCACCAGCTGAGAATCTGCCCCTTGGTTTTCCAACCCCCACAGTCAAGGCCACCTCCTTACCCCGGGGGTGTTGTGAGGACTGCGGGATGAACGCTGCAGCACAGCCCTCGGAGGGGAACGGCTTCTAGCAAAAAGGGGTCAGGCCAAGCCTCGCCTGGGGTTTGGGCTGCTCCGGCCAGCCAGGACTGGGGACCCCTCACCCTTGCTGGTGGGGCCGTCACGCTAGGCTTGGTGCTGGGCTACCTCACGTCCTTGCTCCCTGGGGATTGACGCAGCTGGGCACCCCAGCCCTGCTAGCCTTGAGGCCCTATGGGCTTGGATCTCATGATTTACAAAAATAAATCCCTATCTAAGTGCAAAGTGAGCCATGCAGAGAAACACTGGGTTTAAAAAGCAAAAGCTGTGGAGAAGAGGGTGAATATCTTTCCTTTTGAAGCATTTGTTGGCTAAAATGTCCTTTTCTGCGATTTTCCAATGTTGACACTTAAATGGATAAAAACCCTGTTGTTAACTGGTGTTGAAGAGTGTTCAGCCTTAGCTGGGGTCAGCATCCTGGTTTTTTCCTTTTTTCTTGCCAGGGGTGAAGTTTGGTGTGCTGCTTCTGAAGACCCTAGCGCAAAACTCACTGCCGGGTATGTCAGAGCTGTGTTGCTCAGAGTTATCATAAAACAGGAGGTTTAGACCAGTGTGTCCCAGTTTTGGGCTGCTGACCCAGCAGAAAATGTCAGCTGGTTGCTGACGCTCTTGCTGGCAGCCTGTGGAAGGCCACGTTGCTTTGAAACCCTGCGGCACAATTTAAGAGGCCTCCCTGGAGGCCCCGCTCCCTTCTCAGCACCACCTTAACCCAGGGTCTGGCTTAGGGTGGTTCCTGCAGCTAATAAGTCTTGCAGGGGGCATCAAAAGTTGCCCTATGTGAAAAGACTCCTCTTGGATCTCAGGCTGAAAATGCTCTTTTAGGTGATACCAGGAAAAAAAAAAAAAGAAAAAAAAGAAAAAACAGTATTTCGTAGGGAAGGTGTTTCCCATTATTTCTTATCAGCAAAAACATCAAGAATGAAATACTTTGCCTCCTTGGACCAGAAGCAGGGCTAAATCAGGTTTTCATCCCTCTGCAAGAGGTAGGGGGGGGCGCAGTACCATGTTGCCTTACTGTATAGATGCCGAGGAGCTCAAAGCCAGGTTCTGTGTTATGGTTTTACATAGAAAAAGACTGTAAGAACAATACTTCCGTACTCACCAGAACTGCTCTCCAAGTGTACTGACTGCTGGAGCTGCTACTGCTCAACAAAATAAAGGAAGGTTTCTTTTTTTTTTTTTTTTTTTTTTTTTTTTTTAAATTTTGCCTTTTAGTCCTGCTGAGCTGGCACAGCTCTGAGTGTGTGAGCTGGACTTTGCTCTGACTCATACATCATCAATAGCACTGATACTGATGGACGGCCTGACCAGATGCTTTCCTCACTTATCCCTGTTTCTCTTCAGTGACAGCCCCTGGGATGGGCTGAGAAAGAACAAAGAAAGAGTTCGACCATGGGTCTCGGTTACTAGTGAGGCTGAACGAGCCAGATTGACCCCAGAGCATCTCTCTAGTACCAGAATGAAGTTTCAGAGTTGACATTTGGGGAAAAAAAAAGGCATATGGTTACTTGTCACCTTAGCACCTTTTCTCTGGAAACAGCCAAAATTAAATAGCCAATGACTCAAGGTATCTGCTTCAGGCTCCTCCACCAAGCAATACTAGAAGGCTCACATTTGCTTGGCCCCTCAGGAGCAGACTGCTCCTGGCCACATGTGTTACCCTCCAGTCTTTCCTAGGTCCCAGGTTTTGTTTTAGTAGTGTTCCCATCACCCTCACCCATATTCATATTTTTTCTGTTCAAAGTGCTTGAAATAAGTTGAGATCCCTACCGTGGTCCAGAGCAGTATTTTTCAGCATGGCAGTGAGGGTACTGGTGTGGTACGAGTGCTGCGGAGGTACGTGAGGGTACAACAGCTCCTGGGCTTGGGCTGGTGACTTGGGTAAAGCGGAGAGAACCAGCCTTGGACAGGTTGCCCAAAGGCAGTAAGAGGTGCCTGGCTGTTTCCAGAACCGCAGGTGGGCTTTGTTACATGTGGATGATCAGAGGGCAAGGACCTGGATGTGAAATGAGGAGCCGAAGTAGCTGATTTGTTTTGGTTTTCTTGCTGCAAAGCTAGACAGAGCCATGCGCCAGCCCTCTAACATTTGCCATATAGAACTTGGGTAATTTACTGTCTGTTCCTGCATAAAAATAATATCACTTCTGCTCCTTTCCAAGAGAAGAAGGGATTTAGGAATGACACCCTGTCCCCGCTACCATGAGCCTTAGCTGAGCACAGGCTGCAGAAACCCAAAATGGACTTCAACGCTTCCTGTGTGCTCACAGCTCCAGATCTTCCTTATCCAGCTGTCCTGAACTTCATTCCTCACAGATCCTCCAGTTCCTAAATCTGTATACACTGGACATTCCAGGGTTGTGTCAAACACACTGAATTCAGTATTAAAATATAGGGCAAGGGTTATTGCAGTGGGCCGGCGAGAAGGAAACTGAGGGCTTGAGGAGCAGTTTCAAGTGCCTTCTGCTCCACATGTTGCAAAAGGCTTGAGGTCTTCGTTACGTGTTTGTAACGTGTTTTGGAATCACTGCTTAATCTTTCCTTAAAGATATCTGATGAAAGTTGGTATAATATATAGGAGAGAGGAGTAGGATTTAGGTGTCTGGGTGGACACACAGTCAAACAAGAGTTGTCAGAGCATTGTAGTAACCAAAAGTGCTAATGTACTCCTTGATCAAATAATCAGGAAAATACTGAGTAGGAGTAAGGAGGTAATTTTACTTTGGGATGCTGCATCCAGATCTGGCATCCACATTTGAAAAAAATGTTGAAAAATTGGTGAGTGTAAGGAAAAGAACCACAGAAATTATTTAAGGACTGAGGAAAACGTCTGGCCTTGGCAAATTTAAAGTCCACAGTCCGCTTGGAGTATCCAAAGGAAGACTAAAAGGTGACTGGTGTAGTAAGTCCCTTCACGGGGAGAAAATGGTAGGTGCTAACAGGCCGTTGACCTTGCAGAGAAAGACGTAACAAGATCTAGTGGCCAGAAGGTGAAGCCGGATTAATTCAAAAGATAAATTAGCTTCAGCTGAAACAATGAACATAATTAGTGATGGGAGTGACAGCAAGGGACAAAGACAAGTGCTCAATCTCTTGCCTTTGCAACAAAGCTGGCTGGAAGATCAGCTTTAGCTGACCAAAAGTGACTGGGTTCAGGACTGAGCGGGTTACAACTGCTGCATCATAATTTATAGGCCGGATTAGTTTCCATTTGGTCTGAAACCGTATTGCTTTTTGGGATGAGACCCAATGCTGAGATCTTGAATTTTTGTTGTTATTAAAAACCCCATGGCACTCTTCCTGAGAGCTGTGGTAAACACTGTGGTGTTTTGACCCAGTTTCAGCATAAGTAATTATTTTTTGCCTACCTAATATGTCCTACTTCCTCTCCAAAACTGTCCTGCATCTTTATTGTTTCCTGTTAAATACATCCTGAGTTCCACAGAAGAAAAGGCCGTGTTTCAAAGTTGAACAAACAAGACTTGAAAATCTGTCACCTCTTACGGCATGGCACACAGGCAGGGGCTGCTAAGCAGCTTGCTGCTCTTGGAGAAGCAGGAAGGAAACCTTCTCTGAAGACCGTGGTCTGCAGGTCTTCTGTCTGTGACCTTTTGATGCTGTGAAGACCACAGCCTGAAGAATGAACAGAGGCATGTGAATCATCTTGCAAATGTGGTGATTTTAAAAAAGGGAGTGCAATGGTAGGTTTCTGTAGTGCACCAAACCCCAACTGTGATCCAAATCCTACTTGTTCTTCTCATGGGAATAAATAACATTTAAAAAAGGATAATGCTGCTTTTTGTGCCTTGCCTACAGAGGACCCAGTCATGTGGCAGGAGAGGGAGAGGGAGAGGAGGTGCCTTGTCTATTCGGCTGGTTATTTATCTGACCCCTTTGCAGTACAGAGGAGCCCCAAACGAGCTGGACAGATCCTGGTGAGCATTCACAATCTGAAGGGATTTTGCATAAACTTGGCAGGCCTGCCTCCCCTGCCTCCTGCACCGGAGGCAGGAGTGGCCTCGCTGACAGGAGAGGGTGTGCGTATTTGGCCAGGGGCCTGGGGAGGGGAAAGGGAAGGAGGCCTGGTGGAGGGGAGATCTGCTGTGCCTCAACTTCAGTGACGTGGCTGTAGCAGCATGTTGAGGTCTGGGCAGACCCACCTGCCCCGGCACTGCGCACACCAAGGCAGGGGCACCTCTTGGGGTTTCCATGGCTTGGACAAGAAATGAGCCATACCCTCTGTTCTTCACAGAATCAATGAAGTATGTCACAAGGTTCATTTCATTTAATTTTATTTTAAACTATTAGGAACATTTCAGCCTGGAACAGGCTCCCAAAGACAGCAATGCTCCCGTCCTTATAACAAGATGATGTCCTGTAGTTTCCAGTGACTTTGACTTGCCTTTTTTTGTCAGATCAAGGTGAGAGCCCGGAAAATAACATTACTATTTTACCCAATGGGAAAAAAAGTGTTGCTTAAAAGTTTGACTGACAAAATGTTTAGTCTTCATTGCAACCACCAAGTGATTCCTTCAAGGTTTTTAAAAGAACCGTGGCTACACTCAGAATAGGCATGGAGAAATTATACTCTGTACAATTCAGCAACTCTCAGAAAATTAAAGAAGGCAACTTCTCCCAAAGTATTGTTAGGATTAACTACGCCAGGCAGAAGGAGGCCAGTGGTGTCTTTAAAGTTAGAGCTCCCACTTTATTACCCAGTCTTATGCTTTGCTCAGAGTAGTGATAAAATTCCTGGGACTAAATGAAAGCTTTGTATAAGCAGGAAATTCAGGAAAAACAGCTTGTCTTTCTAAGTCTCCATGATCAGTTTTCAGCAAAAGTAAGAAACTTCAAGCACAGATCCCAGCAGACTTGGGCTTTGTAAGAAAGACACCGATACCTTACTATTTCTCTGTGGCTGAGTTCATCAGAGAAGACGTGGATAGGCACTGACAGCCGCGCACCGTACCCCTTCTCCAGTGTAAACCAGTCCTGATCCTGCTGCTTTTAATGGTGCATGCAGTTTTCCCTTGTGCTGGTAGCTAGGGGTGTGAGCCGGACTGCTTGCTTCAGGATTGTGCGACAGGGTCAAATCTGTCACACTGCAAAACCCTTTCTTATCCAAAGCAAAGAATTAGCACTTCTGAAACGAGCCACATATCAAGAACTCAGGGAAAAGCTGAAAAAAACTCATATTTCACACCTGTTATGTACCAAGGCACTATGATAATGACGTATACTCTGCTTTCCCTGTTCCAGGCAACCTAAAAGGTGGTCAGGATGCTTCACTCATGATTCAATATACTCCATTGATGGGGAAACCTATGGGAGTGAAATGTTAACTCTGAGGTTTCAGCCATACACGGTTCTGAGAAATCTTAACCTTGCCTCTCTGTCCCCGCAGATTTACACTGAGATCTTCCATATCTCTCACAGTCCTGCTCTTGCTCCCCTCGCAGTCAGGAGTGAAACTCCTCACAGCTCAGTGGCAGAGGTGAACTCTGATTTATAAGGGCCTTTTAAAGAGATGAGCCCAGCCCTAAATTATGGCCAGCTAAAGCAGGCAAGCACATGGGAAGCAGCAAGCTGTCTGGTTCGATGTAAAAGCTGTGTTAGCTACAAAGGCAAGGAGTATGTGTTTGACACCTTTGTAATTAATGAGACTAAGGCAGCCACCTAGATCAAGCCCCAGCCATTGGGAGGAGCCTTGTAAAGGGCAGAGGAATTCAGGACAGGCTTCAGCTAGCTTTCGCAGACAGTTTGAGCGGGGCAGTCTCTGGTTCAGGAGTTTGCCAGGTGCCGGAGCTATCAGGCAATCTTGGCCATCAAAAGCCCAGGCTACCACCTGTACCTGGCGGAGGGCACGTCAACCTCTTGCCATTGGGGCATCAGGCATCACGCTGCCACCTCCACCACCTAAGTGGTGGTGCAGGAGAGCAGCGCCCACCTAGGATGCTGCTGAGAGAGCTTGCACTTTGGGCCCAGAAATTCTGTCTTGAGCAAAAACGGCCTGTTTAAAGGAGAATGAATACTCCCTGTGGTTAAAAAAAAAGTGTGTGCTCATTTGTACTCAAAATGAGTACTCGGCATGGGTGGGAGGGAAGCAAGGTAGTAACGGTCAGATGGAGCTCTGCTAATAAAAGGCATTGCAACAGAAGTCAGTGGGAATGTACCTTTTTAGGGAGAAGACTTAAGATTAAGGACAGCTGCAGCACAAAAGAATAGCAGGATAAACTAGAAGTTGTAGTGTGATCAGAAGATCAAGTCTTTTCAGCAAAGGTTTTTGAAGAGATTCCATTCGTTGTTCTCATTTCATGAGTTGAAAGTATCTGGTTTTCAAAAAAATTTCATTTTCATCACAACCAGGCTCCTTTGATAGGAATAGAAACATTTTGCAGAACCTTTTTGGTTGAGAAAATGCTCTAGAATTTTTGGTTATATCTTGCATTGTACACTTTCCGATGGCAGACTTCTTATTGGAGCTAAGGAAAATTTATAATTCGCCAAACTTCTTGTTGCAGTAATTTTGCAGTAATTTTGGCATGGTCTGCACTTGCCCTGCTTGCATCAGAGAATATTTATAGGCACCCACAGATACTGTGGCTATATGCTGTCCTGAAGACAGCTGCCCCAAGAGAGAGTCCTCCAGAAGGGCAGAACCTGGCCCATAAAGTCTGTATGAGTCTAGAGATGTGTAGAGGAAAAAGAGCCCAGATTAAATGGATCTTTTTGGTAAAATCACTCTAAGCAGAGAGGGGACTTCACTATGGAAGCAGACAAGGTAAAAGCATTGGGGGGAGACAGCAGTGACTATCTGAGCTCTTTTAATCACCTAACCTCATTAGCCATGCTATCTTCAGCCTCATTAGCAGGTGAATGGGGGAAAGAGGAAGCCGCTGACACTGTATTTCTGGGGGGTCACCCTCAGCTGCAGGATGGCATCTGATACGTGAACGCCAAGGCTGTGTCTCAGCCAGCAGGCTTGGACAGAGTGCGTGCGGAGAGGGCTTCCTCGGCCCTATGGAGAAGGGGGTTCATTTTCCAAGCTAAGATATGATTAGGTTCACTCCTCTGTTCTGTGTGTACTATTGTGCTTCTATGAATTAAATATGTAGCCAGGGAACGGGACAGCATCCTTCTATTAATAAATACAGAGCAGATAATTGAAAGAATGAATGTGAGAGTTTCATTTTTTCAAAAGTTGAGCAGTGGACCTGAGGCATGCAGTATGTTTTTAATTAGCATTATTATTTAAAGTGAGCAATAGTGAAAAGGCTCCTTGAGTTCTCTGATAGCGTATTCATCAGCTAATCAACAGAGCTATTATTTTCTTTGAAGTATGCCCTACTCTGCGGTACTAAAGTGCACACGCTGATTTACTGGTAAGGGTAATTAAAGGGCATGTCATAAACACCACTGACGTCATGGAATATTGTTTTTTAACCGTCTTTCCAGTTAACTCTTCCACATGGAAAAACAGATATTTTGCAGCTGACCCTCACCTGGTGTCGAGCATTCTCCATCTACCATCATCACTGCAGTTTTATGAACCCACGGCAGCAGAGGATGTAGTCTTGCATTTATGGCTTCCCATGACCATGAAGCATATGCATTTGAAAGTCTTTCATACACCAGCCTTTGTAAAAGCCTCACTGCTGCGCAGAAGCTTTTTTGCAGAACGGTCTCGTGCATGAGTTTCAAAGGAGAGCCTACACCTATGGAACCTACGTTACCCAGAGGTAAAGCCCTGCTGGGGGTGGTGAACTCTTCAGAAAATAATAGCTTTCCACCATGCTTCCCTCACACTTACACCTTCCCTGAAGGTGGAAATACAGCCCCTGGCTGGGCAACATAGATGGTATATACACCTTTCAGGTTTTAAATGGAGATCTACTGTGTGTATAAGGGGAAGGCCAGGTGGGTCAGAAGAACTGTAGCTAAACTCTGCATTTCAAGCATACTGTCTCTGTGTAGCTCTACATAAGGGCTGCAAAATTTGGAGGACCTTCAGCACTGAAGTCTGAAAACCGGGGCTGCTTTGCATCCAGCAGAGCTGCAGGCTTGTAAATGCCATAGTGGCATGTGGGTGCATGAGCAAGCAAGGGAACATCAGCCCAGGTGGTTCCTTCTTCTTGCTTGCTTTCCCTCCTTCCTCTCCTTCCCTCTTTTTCTCTTTCTCTTTTTCTCCCTCTCTCCCTCTGTTTCATCCTGTGCATTTTGTTTTGTTTCTTCCCAGCTACAGGGCTGCCTCCCATATATTTCTGGACAACAGAGGGATTGGAAAAATCTTTAAATCCACAGCACTGAATAAAACCACTTCCTGATTTTTTTCCCACCCCATTTATTAGGTTCCTCAATATAAGGAAGTGGTAGCCTCTCTTTACTGAAGTTCAGGTAGTGGTATCATTCCAGATAACAGCAATAAGAAGGTCTTAAAAATAGAATGGATAATCATCTTTCACTCACACAAAAGAAAGAAGAAAAAAGATATATACCAATAGGAAATAAAATGCAAAACATTTCATTTCAGAATATGGCAAAATATTTTTAACTATATATTTTAAAGGTATGTATTCCTGTTTATCTCAAATATGCCTGTTTCCAATGCAGACGACTGGCTTAATTTGTAATTTAAAGCAGTGGCCAAAATTCTGTTCTGATTATGAATCAGACCCACTTAAATCAGTATTTACTCTCTGTTCAAAGGAAAATTATCAAACACAATGGGATAAACCCAGTTGTACAGCCAGGGTACTCACATGCTTTCCCAGTACTATCCAAGCTGGAAAATGCTCTGTCCTCCCTCCACCGCTGAGATAAACGGTGGAGCTTATTATCCCCATTTTATGGATCAACAGGGATGAGAAAGCCTCTACAGTTTTCCTGAAATCTCACATCTATGAGTCATTCATAGAGAAGACATTTACTGAGTATCTTCCAGGTCCCAGGCGATGTCCCAGCTGGTGGACTCTGGCAATACCTCACCAGCACCAGGACATGGGCAATGGTGTGTGACAGCTCATATCGGTGACTTCTTGGCATGATTTTGGTCGGGATCACCTAGCACTTTCCCAGCTGCTGCCCATGGTTAGGGAACAGCAGCTGGGCCAGGGACTGAACCTGGTTTGGATTGCTGCCCCCCCTGCTTTGGAGGGTAAGAGAGCTTAGCTGGAGGGACATAGGCTGTGCTTTGCAGTACTCCTCCTTTGCCTGTTCCGTGGCCCATTTTATTTCCCAGCATAGATACAGCCACTTGGTGTGTGTTTGTGGTGTGTGTCGGTCTGCTTGCACGGAAGTGACATATTTCAGGACTGGTTGGTTAAGAAAGAAGAGGAAACACGATACGAAATGTGGATGAGTCTTATGTGACCCTGAGCCAAGTCCTGCCTTAAGACTGGGGATATTTTTTCATGAAGGCATGTGATTCTCTGCCTATGCAGTGTCAGCACAAAGCAGAGATAGGCCCCAACACGTGACTCTTTAGTGACTAGTTTGAATGGAAATGTGTGATTTCTGAACAGATTTATTGTGCAAGCAAAAATGTATTTGCTAAAGATTACAGCAGCGTGTTTGCTCTGAATGCTGAGCCTGGGAAATAAAGACTGCCCTGTGTGACTTTTCATAACACGGTGAAATAAGGTTTGTAGTGTCAAATACCTGTTTTAACTTTGTTATCCCGGTCCAATGGTCTGCAGCGCAGGGATTAGGCAATGGAAGCAGAGCAGAGCTGGGGATGCAGAGACCTCTCCGCAGCTCAGACTCCAGCTCCTGCATCGCTTGTGGATGTGGATGATAGACCTTCTTACTACTCATATGGCCTCGAAGTCTGTGCCAGGTGTGGACAAACAGCCTACATGCCCATTGCTCCCTGACCTTGCCAAAATGCTTCTCTGCACCATGTGTAGGGGGACATTGAGGAGCTCCTTGGTCCACCGGAGTCCCTGCAGTTGTTCTCCAGGCTGTCCTCAAGCTCCTTTCTGCCACCTCCCTCTCAGGGTAGCAGGGACCCAGGAGCCTCTGCTGATGAGAACCAGGACTCAGCCTTGGACCTCTAATTACTCATTACCACTTCAGATAGCCAATATTATTACCTTTTATGTCAGAGGTATCATATGTTGTATAATTGCATAGCTAGAAGGTTTTTGCAGGAGTTAGGACTAGGATTCTACTACTGTGACCATTATCCCTGAAATGCAGCAGCTGAGGAGCTGGGTCCCCTCCCCTTCAGAGCTGTTTTGCAAGGTGGGTTCATGAGCATTTCCACTGAGGATAACTCTCAGGCCACATAGTCTAGTGGGCAACCAACTGTCTTGGTCTGAGAGCACATGTGTTCTGGGACCATGAACCACGTGGGTGGGTGGACAGAGGTGTCTCAGGCTTTTTGATGAAGGAAGGTGAATGCAGACTGCCATTTGGGAAATTTTCACAAGTCAAAATCCACCCTGTTTCTTTTGTCTGTTTTTCATTTTTAAAGCACTCAAGTGACTGATCTGCAACATGTAGACCTCAGTTTGGTTTGGAACTGCAGTTAAGACGCACTTGTAGACAAAAATTAAAAACCGTGACCTTATAGGCATGCTCAGGGTCGGCTGATAAAAATAATTCTTTTGCTGGTGTGTTGAATCCAGTTACAGGTCCCATCGCTCAATTTCCCTGGCAGAAACACTCCCAAGACTTTCTTTTGCTGATACTCCGCCGCACTGTTTGGAAAGAGAAACTCAGCCAACTGCTAAGTTATCTTGGAGTTGTCCTTGTACAAAGGAAAATGGGGCTTGATTTGGTCTGGCAGTCTGCTAACATTTGCTGCCATGGCATTTTTTGCCAGTCTTCATGACGCCAGCAAATGGAGGAATGCTGCAGCACATGTATTTAAGGGGGTTTGTTTAGTGTAAGGGTGTCTGTAGGAGGAGTAGTTTCCTGAAAGGAACAACCAGAGCGGCTGACCTTGCACTGATTCTGCTGACAGTTCCTGCTTGAAATAAGGTTGCCCTGGTCTGGTGCAACATCACTCACCTCCAGCAAGGGAGTTCCAAACTGTTAGGAGACACATAAGAGCTATATAAGGAGTAACACGTCCACAAGGATCCCTCTGTACTGAACATGGGATCTGAGCACACGCAGGCTCTGAAGGAACTCAGCTCCAGACTGAAGGTTGCAGTGGGTGTATAAAAGAAGTCTCTCAGCTCTGCACATCTTCAGACATCAGACTTCAAACCTAGTTCCGGATCCCACGTCAAGTTAAAGGCAAACAAAGAGGAAATATCCTGAAATAGGAATCAAAATGATCTCCAAAGTACTTGTTCTGCAAGGCTAGCAGGAGCAGCATCTCCATAGCTGTTACTTAAAAGCATGAAAAAATCAAAAAGCATTGTTGAAAACTGATTTAAGGGGCCGGGCAGATTCAGGTGCAAGGCAAGAGATTGAATGTTTTGCCTCTTTGCCCTCCTCATGCTTTATGCCTTGGAAACCTACCTACGTCTCTGCCTGTTAATGAACATCTGCTTTTGATTGTCACAAGCCCATATATTTCAGTTGAATAAACATACCTGATCTCCACTTGGGAAACAGCCTATTGTTTCTGCTGTGCCAGGTTCAAGCATTACATTTAAATCAGAGATGGACATTTTTTTTCTCACTTGCCTACTAGTTACCTTTAAGTGCTAAATGACCCCAGCAGGAATTATGCATCTGTGTTTGGACTAGCTGCAGGACATGGGCTGAAATGTTGCCTTTTCTTTGGTGTCTGATGTGTCCTGTGTTGAAGGACTATCTCCTGGGTATACTGGCTGTTGGTGTTGGAGAATAAATACATCTTTCCTATCTCTAGCTAATTCTGCGTTAGTCCACCTGGACACTGGACTAAATGCAGATGACAACACTAAGACTAAAAAGCATGGCCTTACCAAGTCCTGTTCATCTCACCTGGTAACACTAAGCTACTGTCTTTACTGGAGCCATGGAAGTTGTTACCACTGTGGCTGTCTATCTGTCTGTGAGACTTCACGCCTGACAAGGGCTCTAGAAACCTGCACAATAACCAAATAAGAAAAAAAAAAAATTGTATGTGCACAGTCACCATGAAAGCTGTACAGGGCAGGAGCTCCCGGTTTCCCAGAGCAGATAGACCTTCACATGTCATGACATGGTGTTTGCTGCTTGATGACCTATTGATCTTGTCATACAGTATGAAAATCACTGTTTCTACACTTGGGAAAAATCAACTTCTGTTGAGTTCATGTTGGCTGTTGGACTATATGATCACGACCATTTCTAGCATGTTTATGGTCTTGCCTTATAACACTGCTGAGAGCAGCTGAGATTCCTCACCTTCACCTTTTCAGCCTCGGTTTCAGCTAGTCTCCATAACTAGTTGTGAAATAATGGGGGTGGGAGTGACTTTCTGCTCAAGAGAGTAAAAGGTTCAAGATTTAATCCCTCTGGGTTTTTTTTTTTTTTTAATGACCTACCTATATGGCAAAAAAGCATTTAGCAGTCTAATTGCAGGAAGAAAATCCATGCGAATGTACTGGTTCAGGCCAAGGATCCTTCTAGCCCAATACTGGTTACAAAAAAATGGCTACATGCTTGGGGAGCGTGAGAACAGGGCAAGTATGTGTAATGTTTTCCTTTAATTCCCTTGCACACTCTGACCATTTTCAGCTCAGAATGTTTTGGACTTTCCTAGCCACTGCAGTTTATTTATGTAATAGCTTGCAATGGATCTCTTGTCCAGGGCTTGTCCAGTTCCCCCTGAGCCCATGTAAACCGTGTGCATCCACAGGGTCCTTTGGCAAGAAACCGCACAGATCTAGCACCTGCTGCAAGAAGAACCACCCCCTTTGGCTTGTCATGAACCCAGTTCCTATTAGCTTCATTTGATGGTCCCTAGGTCACCTTTTGAAGATACTGTGGACAGCTGATCCCTGTCAAGCCACTTCTGATAAATGACTGTCTCTAGTATCTCAAAACCTGGATCCCCCAACAGCATGCTGTCCACATCATGTTGACACTGCTTATTGGTATTTGAGAGGATTATGGTTGCCTTCATACAGTGTTATGTCATCCTCCAGAGGGGTACACACAAAGGCCACGTTCACCTTGGGAGAGTTAGTCAACAGAAAATGGAGAGAAGTGGTTTTGTCCAGAAGGAAGCCTGTGCTGCAGAACTGGCCTGTTTGTGCACAGCAGGTCTCTTGGGGACATCCAAAAGCATCAGGCAAAGAGCACAGGCCCAATGAGACTGTCCTAGACACTGAACCTGCCCAAAGGCACTGGACTCACTGCTAAGGAGAGCAGTTGGCCAAGGGCATGCCATAGGTGGTGTGGGAGAAGTTCAAACTCTGCCTGGACAAAGTGCCAGCTGAAAAAAGGATCTCTCCAGGATCCCCAGCTATCTCCTGATAGCTCTGGTTAGGTAGAAGTGTGTGTTGGGAGATGCTCTCCACCCTCTCTGTTGTGTTGCATGCTTGTAGGTCTCCTTGGCTTACTACTCACCAGTCTGTCCTTGTGGGCAGTTTCTGCTTTGCTAAAATTAATGCCATGGCTGCCTCCAGACAAACATCTCTGATTTCCCAGGTATTGGAGAGTTCTTCACCCACATCCCAAATCTAGGCCAAATGAAGGCCAAATCTGTGCTCAGATGAGTGTTCTTCCACCCCTGCCCCCTGGTTTCCACTCAAAGGCAGTCCAGGCTCTTTGCTAAAGGATAGAAATGCCTCAGGCTCTGACCAGCTGCCTGACCTGTAGGACTGGGGCAAATACGAATATAGTAAGCCCATAGAAATGGAGTAACCATTTGACTGCAGGTGTCAGTATGGATCAGCCAGGGACTTGCTGGACAGGTGGCTGCTGGCTAAACCTTCCTCCCCAAGGGGAATGCCACTAGCACATGGCTGATGCTGAGGAAGGCTGGAAGGGCCGCGGGGATTTGGTGCATGCACTGCAGAGCAAAGTTGAGTTTGTTTGGGGTCATGATGACATATAGAGACACATATGGCCTGGGGTACGGTCAAAACATCTTGGACACAAGAAAGCGAGTGGCAAGAAAGAAAAAATGAACAGACAGTACTTTTATTCAGACTTGATTTGGGATCAGGATGAAAATGTGCATCATCCCTTTTCTTTTCCCCTTCTCAAGCATCCACCATTTTGCATCACTTATGATTCGTGCAGCTGCAAAAATACAGGGACTGCGGAGTGGGCAATGGGGGGACACTCTGCTGTTATTTGCTATCACAGCAACTGAGAATAATTCATGGAATGACTCAATGAACTAATATTACCTTATGGTTCTCATTTGAGCCGCGTAAGGTAAAGGCAGTGCTTACCTTCCCCTACCCCCAAAGGCAAACGAACCATTAACGCTGCAGTAAAGCAGCAGAGCAAAGGTGTGTTTGCTGCACAAGGTTGGTCTCATAAAACTGAACTTTGCCCAAGACTGAACAAAATTGTAAGAAAGACACAGTCGACAATTAAAGACATGCTTTTTATAAGGACAAGTTATTTATGACCTTCATCTGACATTTTATAAAGTTTTAATTTTGTTACACAACATCCATTCCTTTCATGCTTTGGCAGGAGAGATGTCATGGCATTAGGACAGATACAATAACCACATTTTTTATGCTTACTTCTTACTGAGCTACCTTCTCCCCTTTAAAGTGTTTTATGGTCAAGCTGCTTTATTTGCATAATTACTGCCACATCACCAGTCAATCAATTTTATGTGTTTCTCTCCCAACCAATCTAAAATATGATACGTATATAAAAACATCACCCATGATCATACAGACTTCACATTTATTATTGCTTCAGGTCAAAGACATATGATAAAATTACCCTTTGTTTTTTCCCCCTCCGTGCCAGCTTCTTTCATTCACAGTTCTGAATACTTTATATCACACAGTAGTATTGTTTATCAGCAATTTTATTTTTCTCTGACTGGGAGGCAAAAGAAAATAAATAATAGAGCAAGTCAAACCAAAGCAAATAACTACCACAGGCAACTATGAGAACTGCTCATTTTTACAAGCATGTGGAATCACAAGCAACTGTACAGATTGATAGGCTTGTCCCACAGACATCTGCAGGAAAGACAAAAATACTCCTGCTTTCTGGGTAAATTCCAGACTTGGAAATACGTGGTTTCAATGGAACCTGGACTCCAGTGACAGGGGAAACTTGGTGGCTCTATTTCACATCTCGGTGAAATATTAAAAAACCCCTAAACTCAGGTTAGATGACATGACCGACACAAGTGTCATCAGAAGCCAAGACGCACGAATTCTTTTCTAGATTTTACATATCAGTAAAGAAGTGTGACACAAGTCGCCACCGTTAAGAGTTACATTGGCTGGATCTTGCCACCAGTCCATGTGATAGGGAGAAAAATCAGAGATACTACAACTGTTGCTAACAAGAGGTACTTCTTGATTTCTTGATGGCAGGAGTTAGCTCCCAGTTCTGAATTATCATAGAATTAACAATCTGATTATGTTCTTTAAAATTTTTTTGCTGATCCTTGCTAATCTTCCGTCCAAGGCACAACATAACGGACTTGACTTTTCACCCCTTCTTAATGCAGACTTACTGAGTGTAAAAATCACTTCTGAACATTTGAAGGAGAAATGAAAAACTAACTTGTTTCCTGCATTAAGTAAAACATAACAGTAAGTATACTTATAAAAGTTCTCACCTCCAAAAGATCTCAAACAGAGCCAAAAAAGATGTAATATCTCATTTCTGCTGACCGACTAATTTATTTTGTTCTCCTTGGTGTCCAAAGTGTCAGTGCTATATTTTTTGTGTCTAGATTCAAACTCTTATGGATCAGACCGTAGCAATTTGAAGTGAATGGCAAAAATCCCACTGATTTTCACCAAACAGGAATTTACTTCTGCTTTAATAAAAGGTTTCTTGGTTCTTGCTGCCCTTGTCTGAGTGGTGTAGTCCTCTGTTTCCTTGTGCTCTTCCTTAGCTCGTTGTTGATCCAAGCTCTGTTATTTGCATGCTGCTAGGAAATAATCCAGTGTGCTTTAAATAGCAAAACTCAAGAAGGAACTGGAAGGTGAGCTGATTGCTATTTGTGGTTTGAAAGTAGGTTCTTCCTTGCCGATGAAATTGTTACAGGCAAATAGTGATTTCTTTCAAATAGCTTTCACAACAACTGTTGACAGTTTCCTTCAGAAAAGCCAAGCCTCACCATTTTACAAATAATGTGTTCAGTCTTATCCTGACATGGACAATATTATCAACAAGCTTCTGTCTTCAGCTCGATAAAAAAGACTTAATAAAACAGTCTTTGTAAAAAACATATAGTGACAAAAGCAGCATACAAGCTAAGACAAGGTAGATCATTTGACCAACTCATATTTGGCTGGAGATTTGGGGTAGATGAGGAGTGTTGCTGTAGCATGTGCTTGTTCTCCCTCCCATAAGAGATGAAGGTGTGGTGGGAATGCTGATTCTCAAACATCTACCAGGAGACACTGCTCTGAAGCCTGGAGCATGTCTATTAATGAAAACCAGTTAAAGCTCCATTCAAGTTGCTTCTTTTTTTCCACTTGGAGAAAATCTGGATTATTAATTTTTCAGTTGTGTGGTTTGTGCTGTGTTCTGGATGGATATAACCTGCATATTCATGTGAATATGAAGCTGAAAAGGGAAGCAATGGGACAATGTGCCCTGTGGTGGCATCAGCACCTTGTTGACCCTTCAGGTGACCCACCTGCCATTCCACACAGGCAGGGCAGCAGCTCAGTTCCCTTGCCAGGCTGAGACGGAGCTGAAATGGCATTCCTGTGATTGAAAGATGGAGAGATGCTGAGCTGTGAGGTTCTACTAGGGCAGTATTGACTAAGCATTGGCACAGGTTGCCCAAAGAGGTTGTGGAGTCTCCCACCTTGGAGATATCAAAAGCTGTCTGGGCATGGTCCTGGGCAGCCTGCTTTAGGTAGGGGTGGCCCAGCTTGAGCAGAGGGGTTGGACCAGGTGGCCTCCAGAGGTTCCTTCCAACCTCAGCCACTCTGTGATTCTGCAAGTACTTAATTCAAGAGATCACTACCTTCCCAGCTGAGCCGTATGTGTTTTTCCTCTTCTTCAAGCAGCGTCTCCTGCCACCTACCAATATTGCAAACGTTACTCTTAGTTTTACAGCCCTTCCTGGATCGTGACAGTGTGCTCACTTAGTTGCCCCTGAAAGGCTGGGGTATCATACGCATATCTATGCACATATAACAATGTTCAACCATAACAAATGTGTAATGCAAAGACTAATCTGTCTTGCAGCTCATTTCCAAGCGTAACGCAAATGACTCTGCTCTGCTGAGCCAGATTCTCTTAGGCTCCAAGGTGCTTTCTCGGACTACTCTTTCTGGAGGGCTAAGCAAGAAATTGCATTAACAGGCTGTAACTTTGTGCTTCCCAGGGTTGTGGGCAGGGTCTCCTCAGGAGAGAATCCTTGATTCAGGAATTCACTTCCCTCTTCGTGTGAGAGAGCCCAAGTTTGTTGACTTTCCCAACACATTGCACAGGCTATCTATTTACTCAGGCTTTTTCTGAACGGGTGGGTTTGGTGTGGAGGATCTTTGATATTTTCTTGTGCTTTCGTTTCTTTGAGAGACACGCATTTAAATGCTTACCGGTTTCCAGGCTTAACTACTTGTCCCTTATGACTCCTAAAGTAACGTGGTAGATGTACAAAGCTGCAAAAATAATTAAAAAAAAAAAAGAGAAATTGCTCTCCTCCCCACACAAGCCTGTGTACCAGTTCTTTAGTAATTAAGGGAGGAAACCAGACTTCCTCCTTCCCAGTGATGCCAGACGTTGCTGGCCCAGTCCTTGGCAGTGCCGATGCAGGAAGCGTCCCTCATCCTCAGACGCTCACATCCTTATGGTCTGAGGCGAAGCTGGCAGATGAGTGCAGCAGGGCCAGCCTTACCAACAGGAACAATCTATCTGTCTCCTGTGGAGCACTCTGGAGATCAAAAAGGATGTGCTGTTATTAGCTGTGCTCCCCACTGGCTGCAGCAGGCCAACACAGGCCAAGGCAGGACCGATTCTCCTGCCTAGGGAGAGGAGGGAGGAAAGATGAAGGGAGCAGGGAGAGGGAGATTTTTGGACTGAGTTGATAGCAGAATAAAATATTTTTCAAGCTGTAAATCTATTAGATAAACTAATCTCAGGCGTTATGAGATTCCAGATGAAATGCTGGGATATGCCAAGCTTCTCATTTTTATTTCCAAATGTTGAGTTAATTTGGATCCAAACTGAGCCAAATTTCTCCTTAGTGTAAGCAGGTGCAACTCCACTAGCTTGAACAGAGTTATACCCACTTACAACAGGGCTGGATTTGTCCTGAAGTGATTTAAATAGGGCAGAGCAGAGCACAGATGTTTCCAGTGTTTCATCTTTGAACCATAAGCCACATGAATAACAACAATGAAAAAGTATTCTCAGTCTCTCTCACACAAAACTGTGGCCTGGTGGAAGGCTTTGTTTAAGCACAAGACCTTACTATCTTTCCTTTTTTTTCTTCATTTACTGCCACTTTTACCCACTTTCTTTCTTCCTCATCCTTGCTTTTAATCCTTTAGTTAATCTGGCATATTTTTGGGGAAAGACATGCCACAAGAGTGAATGAGAGTTTCATTGATGAATTCACCTGACCCAGATGTTATCTTATTTCCTTCAGATTTCAGTGTAATTAGATACTAGAATAATACTTAGGTTGTAATTTTCACTGCAATTTTTGTGGCCACTGTGTTTTTCCTATTCTCTGTATTATTTAAAATATAAGGCAAACTGTAATATTGGGAATATATAAGCTTCCCACCAAAACCAGTGACTGTTGCTTCCTGGCTCACTGGTTCCTGGCTTACTGGTTCAGTAAGGCTGAACGTAGAAGCAAGGTTATGTATAGAAGATAAGAAATGATACATTGACCTGGCAACACTACTTGTTTTTAAGATAGGTAATAGGTATATAACCATAGATAGAGTGAAAAACAGTGTGGATACAACTATTGTCTTGAGGTTGGGGGGGGGAGCATCTTTTGGCTAATTAATTTTGAAGTTTCTCCCTCTGTCTCCTGCTCAGGTTTTTCCCATCACAACACCAAATGAAGCAACCACCCTGCTGCCTCCAGAGGTCTGCTGAAGCCTGGGCTGGACTTGCCATGCGGTTTTCCCTGACCTGAACAGCCTGGCCCTGTGGCTCAGGTCAGAGGCAGGATGGCAGGACGGCAGGATGGCAGGCGCTGCCCGAGAGGTGCAGGAGGGTCTCAGCTCCTCAGCGGTTCTCACGGACCCGGCAGCAGCGCTGGGGGGGAGCTCGGGCCCCATCTGGAGATCGGTATCACCTGGCTTTTATTCTCCAACCCGGATATTCACAGCTCACAACCACTGACTCTTCCTCCGTGCCTCCCCTCCGTGCCCCCCCGGCAGGACGGCCGTGTGTTATCCACTTCCTTCCTTCATCACCCCCTGTCACGGCACGGCCGAGGGAGCCCTGCAGCCCGCAGTCCAGCAAGGAAGGAAGCCACTAACCCACCGCCCTCTGCCTTCGTGGGAAACACTCTCTGAGCCTTAAATTGCTTCTTTGGTGCATGGGGGGTAGTGAAAAAAAAAAGTGCACGCATTAGGTTGCCTGTTCGTGCCTGGTAACCACCGTACTCTTCTGACCGGAGGGCCTGCTATTATTTGCATGAGTCACCATTTTTCCCATTTCAGCAGGTCTGTGAGCAGCCCCAGAAGTGTTCAGCATCGCAGCCAGGGCGTCAGCGGGTCCCTGCCTGCCAGTCATGGGTGTGCCCTGGGACAAATGCCCGTGTGGTCCAACGCCAGGGCAATTACACCAGGCAGGTCTTCAGCCAGTCGCTGGCTTGGTACCTCATCTAACACTGATGATACTGTAACGAGGCCTGAGCAAAGGCTCTGAGTTTACCCACGGGAAATGGAAAGATGCACTTGTCCCGTGGGGCTGGAGGGGTATGCAAGCTGAGACACTTTCTCTGCTCTGCAGTCTCCCGAGGTTCAGCTGTCTCAGGCACCGCAAGCCAGTGAGGCTGGCCGCTCCGCTCCTTCCCACTCCTGCAGACAGCACAGCAGGACATTTTCAGGGCTTTCAAAGGACACTTGCTGTTAAGGAGTCAATGCTTAACATCTAGGAAAATATGGACCTTCATAAAGATGCGTATGAGACCATCTTCTGGATCTTCCCAGATGACAAGACACTCTTTTCACACTGTAACTCCAGTAATTTACTCTCCTTGAATTTCGAGCAATATAGGCAGGCTTGCTTCTGTGTCCCTGAACTGACAACAGGCTCTTTAGCAACAATAGCAGCTTCAGCGGCAGAAAGTACTTAGGTTCAGGCCTGGAGGATGTTAAGCCTCATCTTGCACTTCCCCTTCAGCCATCCCTTTTGTTACTCGGGTTAATATTCTTGGCTAGAGCAGCTCGTGCTGAAGGAAGAGGAACAAAACATTCAATCTTTTAAGCGATCAGCCTTACAGTTGTTTTTTTCTTGCATTGCAAAAATTTTACCTAGTCTGCATTCAGCATAGGACCTTGCAGGATTTGTATCCTGGGCACAAATGAATCGATGCACTCTTGGACTTCAGTAATACAAATCTGTGCATGTGCCATATCAAATCAGTGGTCAAAATGAAGTAAGATGGAAAAAAAAAAAGATTGTTGTAAAATTTCTACCTTTTCTTCCTATAAGTTCAATACATTTGAATTAATAAAAACTTACAAGGGGCTGGGCAGATATTCAGAATATGATATTGATTGGCTACCAGACTGCCTGGGACAAGTTTCCTTTAGAGGCATTCAGATTTTTTTGCCGAGCACTACCTGGAGTCCTCAACCTGTGTCCTTGTTTGAAGGAAAACGTAGGTGATGGTAACTCCTTCCCACTTGGGATGCTAAAATGAATTTGACAGAGGATGGTCCAGACTCCATTGCAGGAGCCTCACTTTCTTCTGTGACACTCTTTCAAATAATTCAGTCTTGAACATTAAAGAAGCTTTATGATGCTATGGCTTACCTTTAGATGAGACAGCCAGTTCATCTGAAAGCAATTACTCTGATTTGCTGTCATGCAGACTGCTGCAGCAGTTACACTGGGCATTTGCCTGGGCATTTTCATCTTTCATTTTTTTTCAGAGGCAGTGGAGACTCAGACCTGGGCAGGATGCTGCTGTGGAGGAGCATATGATATCTGCAACCCTGCTCTGCATCTGCAGATGCTCAATCTGTACAGCATCCCTGTTCAAGCAACAGCTAGGCTTACTGCTCCATTTATTTTTCAGCCTGATAAAGCTCAGTAATTCCCAACTTTCATTGATTTAGAATAATTTAAATTATTCTAATAAATAATATAATTTATTATCATGCTGTAGTTGCCATTTATATTAATTCTTCCAGGACCCTCAGTAGAATAAGCTATTGGTCTGTCAAATCTTCATTCCTACCTACAGCTCCATGCTTCAGTGGCCCTGCTTTGGGCAGGTGGCTGGGCCAGGCAGCCTCCAGGACTCCCTTCCAGCCTGGATGGCTCTGTGAGTCTAAGACATGACTCTCTTGCAATGTACATAGGCATTAGGCACTATGCAGGGCTTTCCTGACGCCTGAGTGGGATTACAGAGTATGTCCATGTCTCCGTTTGCACAGCTATCAGTATTTTTGAAGTCTGCCAAATTAGCCATCCCCTTCAAAATGCAATCCCGTCACCTGACTTGGCTTGTGTGGAGAAGTACTGCCATTAACATACTGCCATAAATGTTTCATGCTTTTACTTCAGTGACTTCTGTCTGTGTAACATTCAGGCAAAACCCCGCCAGCCCTGAAGTTAACATGCATTTGTTCTTGTTTCCATTTCTCATGTCAGTAATGCTTTATTCCTTGGGAGACATGCACGCTTTGGGGTCTCTGCAGTTCTTATTCAGTAGATAGTGCCTAGTCACTGGGAAGGGGCTCCTGGCATAGGCAGGCAGGGTAAGGAGGCACAGAGTGTCTCCAGAATACCCAAAAGTCGGTTTTAATACCCACCCCAACACACATGTGTTGCCTTCTTCATTCAGAGCATGCCTTACAGGCAGAGCAATGCTGTCCACCTCCTGTGAACATGTGCGAGGCCTGTGGTTGGATTTGCTTCCCCTTAAACTCAGCCAAAAAGAGCAACCTTCACTTTGCAAGTGCTCTCCAGGTGATGGGCACAGGCAGAGCAAGGAACACCTCCCAAGTGCTTGCTGCTGCCTCTGGGATGTGTGCGAACAGAGCGATGAATTCCCATTTCCTTCGAGAACAAGGCAAACGCTGCTTTTAAAAATAAAAAGGTCTATTATATACATGCACAGATATTTAATTTATTGGTAAATACAGATATATGTAAATCAGTAGTACACAGACACCAATTCTGATACTCAAATAGGGCTGCTACAAGTGAAAGCAGAATTCAGTCTCATATTTTCATAGATCTAATCTGTCCCGTTCATCTTGTTTCTTTGAAATACCCAATTACATCTGACTTAATAGAATTAGAAGACATTTATTACCATCATTAGTGGCTTGGGTTGAAATGGGCTGTGAAATTGTGTGCACATTAACTTGCAGGGAACTGAGCAAGCCAGAAACCCTGGAATTGATTTTCTGAATGGCTGCTGCTAGCTCTCGTACTGGATGCAGAGCCACCAACACACACGGCTGGCATGGGCCCTGGGGCAAGGAAAGACACAAGAGAAACAGTCAGTCCTCTTTCTCCAGCCCTTGCTTGCGGCTCTGCCCTGGGCTGAACTGTCTTCCACCTTCTGCCAGGCACGGGGAGACTGAAGGTGTTGGGGAGGAACGAATGTTTCTTACTTAAGACTGGGCTATTAATTCTGCAAGTGAGAAGGTAAATATAAAAGACAGGCTAAATTGCTATTTTCATTTTAAGTACAGGTTTATCAAAGAAAACTATGAGGAATGGGAGAACATGAAAAGATCTCATTTTCTCGTGTTTCAAGACATCTAATGAGGCTGCGCCATCTGCGAGAACTTGAAAAGAGCATTATTCCACACCCTCACTCAGCTGTAAGGTACCATATTTATTATCAAGCGCTAAAATTCCCGAGTGTAGTCTTATTGCTGGCCATGCCTCCTTCCTTCATAATTTATCCGTAAGCAGCATTTGGTTCTTCCAGCAAAGCTCCAGCTAGTGCTTGCCACAGGGAAGTTTCCCATCGTGATGCCACAGACAGCAAATTGTGAGAGGACTAAAGTGTGTCCAGATACACCCAGGTATAGCCAGCTGCAGGAGCAGGTAGATGCATTTTTTAAATAATCACCACGACAGGGAAAGGAAGCCACTTAGCAATGAGTAATTACCAATAGTTGCTTCCGGTATTGCCTGTGGGGAGAAAAACTAGTTACATTGCAGTTTTGCTGCAAGAACCGTTTTCTAGAACATTTTACTGCTTATCTATACTAATCCTGCCTGCAGCATCTCAAGAATCAGTCTGTGCCCATGTCACGTCCATTCCTATTTATTCCATCTCTCAGATACCCATCTATTGAAAGAAAAAAAGTCCTTTCACTCTCTCACAAAGGTGTTTTGAGGACAAATAGATTAAAAATTAGGAGGCAGTGTGGATACTGCAGTTACAGGACCATGCAGATCCCTGAGGAATAGAACTAGGACATTTTTATACCTCCATGGAT
The DNA here is from genome assembly GCF_018139145.2 of Gymnogyps californianus. Lineage (NCBI taxonomy): Eukaryota > Metazoa > Chordata > Aves > Accipitriformes > Cathartidae > Gymnogyps > Gymnogyps californianus. The sequence goes on along the minus strand of NC_059472.1, from coordinate 51,766,546 downwards.
TTTTAAAAAATTGCTTTTCTTTTTCAAAAAAAGCTCAGTGAGCAGGAGGTAGAGTTTTCTAGAGTCTCACATTTCTGTTTCACGTTATTTGTAGTTTGGAAGTGTCATTAAATAATGTTGTAGAAAGTTAATTATTTTTAGTCAAGCAATGAAACATGGCAATAAAATTTTCAACAAAAGACCTGTTTGAAAGGTTGATGACCTCATATAAATTGCTAAGCGTCAATAAATATCTTTTAGCACAGGTGAAACAATATTTGTATGGTCATGGACAAAGCTGTAGACTTTAGCTTGCTCAAGACCATTAAAGATCTCATGCTTATAGCTGAACAATAAATGTCATCAATGCAACCTGTAAAACTATGCCCACTCGGACTTGATTTTTTCAGAAACAGTTGGAAAGTTGCAAGGACTTTCCAACTTCAGACTGTGTTGGATGCACACATGCTAGGTGATCAACATGCGAGGTCTTTATGAATGGAGGAGAGCATACGCTGAATTATCTCACTGGTATTTCACATGCAATTTCCAAGCTAAACAATGTGTGTCTTTTATATATGATTCATCTCCTAGGAATTCATGCCTTCATAGCACCTTTTCTAAAACAGGAAATAAATACGGGTTGCTAAGCTACTTTCATGCTTTGAAAAATCCCACTGCTGTTTCCATTGTCCAGTTTGTGTTCTGAGGGCTGTGCTCCATCACAGAGACTTTTTTTCCTCCCATAATGAATACCTGCTCTTCTTACCTTTGCATTACTTTCTGGTGAAGGTAAAGACTCACACAGATTCCCTGCATGTTTTGCCTCTTACACCTGTGCCAAATGTGCTCTGGCCTCACATTGTGCCACCTGGCTGGGAAGCGCCCGGAAGATGCAGATGAAAATTCTCCAGGCACAGCCGGAAATCCTCTGGGCAGTGAGGCACCAAGCCAGCGCTGGTGACCTTATACTCCTTGCTGGAGCACTCCCTCAAGAACATGTCGATGTCTGGGCTGGGACACTTGATGCTCCAGCCAGCGCCAGCGCTTTTGCCTAGCAGCTGAAGTAATCTGCGTCTCAAGGATCCACTCCCCCATCTTTCCATCTTCAACTTGGCTGCACATAAACTTTATACAGTATATAGTTTATACAGAATTACTTCCCACCTGTATCTCTTAAGAGTAGCTGTATTTAGGTTAACTAGGTTAGGAGTCATAAATAGGAATGGCTAATGTGATTGTACAAGCTTCCCCCAGATCCTGGTCAATATTGTAGTTCTGACCTGTAATGCACTCTCCCAGCAATTCCAGTACTGGGCGTCTCTTAAGCAAATACAGCTAATCACTTCAACAGGTTGCTGACTTTTATGAATTGAATTGCATAGCAAATAGCTGTGACAGTGTGTACAACATTGCCAGACAAGAAAACAACATCATTATGCAGGGAAGAATGTGCCTCATCTCAAGAGAAGAGCGAAAAAGTTGTACGCTATTTCTTTTAAAAGGGTGTTACTTGGGGGGGGGGGGGATGTTGGTTTTTTGTTGGGGATTTTTTTGGCATGTATCTGGGAAGCTGGTGCTGAAACGATGGGTCAGACACCCGGAGAGCTGGATTCTGACTCTCCATTTTCCCAGATGGGCACTTCATGCTGAATAATGTGTGACAATGCAGTTGAGCAAAGGCAGGTAAGAGGCAAATCCTGCAAGATACTGGGCTACCTCAGCAGCGGCAGAGAGACGAAACCCTACACCGAACAAATCCAATGTACGCCGAGACAGCGGCTTTCTCCCGGTACCTACCCGGGTTTCAGATGCCTCCCCCCCCCGCGGCCCCTCTCGGCAGCTCCCTTCCCTTCTACCCTTGCCTCGCAAGCTCAGAGATGCCCGGGGAAAGGCCAGCTTTCCCCCCGCCGGGAGGGCAACCGGGCGGCTGCCGGGGGGAGCGGGGGCGCGGTGCCCGCCCCGCCGCCGGCACCAGCTCCGCCTGCCGGTGCGCCGCGCCGGGCGCCCGAACGGCTCCTGCCCGCACCGCACCGCACCGCACCGCACCGCACCGTCCTGCCCTGCCCTGCCCTGCCCTGCCCGGCCCCTCCAGCCGGCCCCTCCGATCCCTCCATGCCCTTAGGCAGGCTTTAACAGCTACGCTAATCCCCCCATTGAAGGAAACATCTTATTTCATCATCAGTTCTGCCATCGCCGATCTTCACCCGTTTCTATTTTCCACCTCTTGCTCCACAATCTTGTCACACCTGAAATACATTTGGCCGCATCTTTCTTGCAATAATTACACTGGATTCACATTATAGTAATTTAGTTTTCTGAAGGTTTTGACATGATTAGCCAGTCAGGCCAGCTAAGCTGTAGATTGCTTTCTACTGTAGGTTCAAAGAGCATCCAGAGCAGTTGGAATACTCTGGAAATCATTTCCCTGCAATTTTCAGCAATTTAATACAAATTCTTGGTAAAATGATACATTAGTCACACATTACACAACATGTCTTTCTCAAATAACTTATAGCTCATTTTAGCTGTACTAAAAATAGTGGTTATAGCCCTCATTAATTATAAGGATGTCGGATAGTAAATTGCTACAAAAAGCTTTCATGTCAGGAACTGCAGCTCCCTTGTTTGTATTTGATGTCTGTATTATGAGACAAATAATGTTTCCTCTTCCAAAACCACAGGCCCTGGCCCAGAAGATCTGGCAAAACTCTCCTGAAAAAAACAGGGGATAGACTATGGGGACACACAGGCTTCAGGGGGTCTCTGATATCTGGAGTTCATGAAGTTCCTCTCCATCCAGCTGCCCAGAGCACTGGGGCACAAACTTACTGCAGAGAAAGATTGGGAGATCTGGGAGATCACCCTGTGATTGTGAAAATCTGCTTACCTGCTTACCTCCACAGCAGATTTTCTCTCTTCATAATTTAAAAGGTGGAGGGGAGGACAGGAAAATTGTTGCAGGCTCAAAATGAGACTGAGAACCATCTGGGCTCTTTCTATCATCTCCTACACCTGGAAATGGAGAGTCTGCTGCCCAAAGGCTTCTTACATACACGTGTGGCACCCCATCTTCAAATCTTCCCTGGAGCAGGAGCGAAACGACCTCGCAGCACAGCACCAATGATGGCAGAAAAGGCTGCAGCAAGCTCCAGGGCTCGCCCCTGGTTTTGCATCACCGGCTTCAGCGAGGTCACGCAGCTGGGCATCTGGGGTTGCTTGTGGCACTTGCAAGCAAGATCTTGACTAATGCTGGAGAGAGCGCGACTCTGCAGGGAATCCCATTGATTTCAGGAGGCTATTTTCAGCGTGTGGGACCAAAGGTCATTAAAATTGGCAGCACTGCACTGAGGTTAAACCAGCAATGTCCCTTCAGAAGAATTTTGTTTGGAAATCTATTTGCATCCAGTGGGAACACAGGCAAGTGCGAGAGAGATTATATTAGTCTACAGAAAAGTGACTGGTGTGAAAAAAGCGAATAGGGAACGAGTATCACATCTCTAGAATGAAAGTTACATTTCCACAGCAGCCTAAACTGACCTAAGACAGGCCTTGGCCATCCTGTCTTCTCCCACTAGGTTGGAAATCAAATCAAGTGAATAGTATCCTGCTGGTCTAGCTCCATGAAGCAGCTTAGCGTGGAGCTGGATGAGCACCTCCTGAGCTTGCGTGTGGCCAAGGCCGGGGCCAGGCAGAAGGGCAGGATGCCACAGCCCTGGTGCCTCCCTCCTTGATGCTGGTGGGACCTGCCCACCCTTCCATGGCAGGCAGTGAAACCCCCGGGCAGCTGGCAGTGCAAATCCTTTGTCAAATACACCCAGTGTAAAGTCCAACATCAAACAAACAAAAGGACATCCTTTTCTCCTGCAGAAAGGCAGAATGAAATGGTGGCACTTGTTCCCCCAGCATGTAAAGGAGGGATGAAGTCTACAGGTCTGGGGAGGGGTTAGAGAAATTCAGGGAGAACGTGTCCAGCAGCCAACCTCTGAAAGCTGAGAAGTTGTGCTGGGAAAGGATGGTTTCATAAGAGATCTGCTGTTCCCTGTGCACCACCTCCCAGTCCCTTTGGTGACAGGCCGGGGGACTGCTGGTGGGACAGCTCAGACACTGCCGTGCTCATTGGCACCTTGTCCTTATTCACTCTGATGGCTCAGTCTAGTAAAACACACACAGGAATTCACAGTATCAGAAGAATGACTCCCTTTTCTGCAGTTTTCTCCTCCTTAATTCAGCTTCATCCTATGTCTCATGACATAGAGATCTTTGGGTATGTGTAGGGTTTCACTGCAGTAGTCATACAGTATAAAAAAACTCCTAACACCATTACAGTACAGTTTCCTTGCTAAAATACAATGGTGTAAGCTGGTATAATAAGGCACTCTATGATTTATTGTGATTGAGAGCCAGATCCAGAAAAATCTGTCACTGCATTCTTCTTTGTCTCGGATTTGATGGATTTTTCTGAATATTTTGGGGTTTTGTTTTTGTTTGATTTTGTCACCTAAGTATAATGGTGATGATTGTTACAAAATGCAGAATTTATTTTCTTTGAAAAGGTCAGTAAAATCAAAACTCTTCCCAGGAAACCTATCTTTTTGTCTTCAAAACCCAGAGGCTCCAGCTACATTACTGTGATATATTAAAATAAGCTAAGCATTTGCAAAACAGGACCTCAGACATTTGCTTCATTAAAAGTAGTCAGAAGGAACAACACTATCTCCACACGCGGTGCAAAAAGACAATAACGCTCCAAAGCCCACATCACATAAACTGGTTAGTTAATGTGAGCTTGCCAACGTCTGCTAGGGCATTAGAGTAATGGGACCCATTCATGGGACATCCAAAGTAGCCTCATTAGTTTTGAATGGTCCCATCCCTAAACTCTTTTAAATACCAGGAGTCAGCTAAAAGTTGGGTGTTGTGAAGTTTTCCAGCAGCAAGTGCGAAGTTGAGCTGCTCTTGCTCCTTGCCCAGGCATGGGGAACATTCCCAGACTCACTCCAGCGGCAGCGACTCTGAGTAGAGTAGCATTGAGGAGAATTCCTCAAAAACACCTGCTCAAGGGCCACTTCAGCTCCCCGGTCTCCCACTGGTCCTTCGCTCCTGTGATGGCAGCGACTGGGGAGCATTGCAAAACTGTTGCCGCACGTAGGCAAGGGATCTGCTGGAAGCTGTCAGGTCTGGAGGTTGCCTTGCGGATAGGCAGGGAACAGTAGTCCAGAAGGATGGCTAGGTCATGTCCTCCTGCGCGCCCTGCAGCATCATGCTCTGTTAGATGGATGCTACCAGCGTTAAAAGCAGGGAGTATGTGATTAAGGAGCTTTCAGACTTCTTGAAGAACACCTCCCAGAGGAAACTAAGTGCTTCTGAGGGCTAGCAGACAGGTGTTTGCTTTCTCTTGTCTGCAGCCTGGTACCAGAGTGCTAGCTAGCACACAAGAAGCTATTTTTCTTATTTCTTCTTCCAAGCTTGACCAGATTAGTCTTCTCATCCAACATGCTGAAAGAAAGTCATTTGTGCAACAGTTCTCGGGCTCAACCTTTTATTCATCCCTAAACTGTTAACCCAGACCTTACAGGATCTGTATCCAGACCTGTCTGAGAGCCCCGTCTGGGCTGGTAACAAGTACGCAAGAGGCCTAGACATTGCAAATGATGTTGCCAGAACTTCTCCATGATTAGAGCTGTTTTCATGCTTTCTGTGCTTTCTGGTGCTGGACCTGTCACAGGACTAAGTGACCCCTTTCCTGGTTCAGCCTTGGACACAAGTTGCCTACAATTTCTAAACACAGGAATCAAATAAGCTATAATCTGGGAAAGGAATATAAAGGTTCCCTCTTCCACCAAGGAAAGATATCTGTAGAGCTCCTTGGTGAAAACCCCCCTTCTGGTGTGGCCCTACCCACTTTTTTGTGTAGGAATGAGCCCTTTTTCTCCCCAGACGAGTGGAGCAGGGAGGGTACTGAAGAGGCAAGCCACCAGAAGAATGCAGAACGGTCCCTGAAGAGCTGTGGCCTGGAAATTAGGCAGAAGATATCTTGTGGCATTGTTTGTTTTGTATGGCTGCTGGATTTCCCTTCACCGCAGGGCTTGTGGAGGCTTTTCATTTAGCACAACCAGCAAGGAGCAGCTGGGGCACTGGCCATACCAGTTAGCAGTCCCTGAAATAAAAAGCACCATACAACCTATTTATGTTGACTGCTTTAGCTGACAGAAATCATGAATTGTGATTTATTTATACTCTTGTCATAAGACAACCACTGCCTCTCCCCATGTGGCAAGTTATAAAAGAGTCATTCAGCAATTCATTGGCATTTAGGATAGCAAAGTAAGTCAGTTCTAAGTTGATGATGCTAAACTATCATGGAAATGAGATAAAACTGTATTATGGGCAAGACACTGCCGAGTCATGTTGCTATGCTTAAGTGACAGCTCCAAAATGAACATAGAGGGACCTCAAGCTTTTAAGCCCCAAATTGTGAGATGTAAAACACGCATTCAGCTGCCTAATTGTAGAGACCCATAACCGAAAATCTGCAGGCACTGAGGTTCAACAGGTCCCTGTGGGGGTAGCAGCACCATATTACCAACCTTAAGTCAGATATCTAAACTCCCGGCGGTGGGGGGGAGGTGGTGAATTAGAGTTTGGATCCACCTTGTGCGAGTGCTTTCTGCTCACAGGTGGCTTCCAGCTCAGCACGGAGATATTTTTGGACTGTCCTTTGGAAGTACCTAGCACTCTTCCCACATGATAGGTTCAGTCTTAACCCTTAATGCTGCATTCTGGGTTCTGCCACTACTACCCATTACACGTACTTAACTTGTGGGCACCTAGTCCTTTGCTGGATGTATCCTAAGGTTTCTTAATTGCATTGAGTGAACACTATCCCACAAATACATGTTTTTAAATCACTTTATTTGGTCAGTTTCGTCTCTCTCCTTTATTGACTTTTTGCAAATGATCTCCTGGCAGGCAAAATGACACATTGTAAGCATATATTGCAGATTATTCACACCACAATTCACACGCTATTCCAATGGGCCCTAGGGGGAAAAAAAATCCACTAGAGCAGGACGCTGGGAAACTGTCCTTTATTCACTGTTAATTTCAGTGAGGGTAAGGCAGTCCAAGAGGCTGGAGAAAAGCCTTGTGACATGTGCATAACATTCCCTGCTGCTCGCTGGAAAAAATCTGCACTTATTAGAAGGAGTAAGGGATTCCTGACTGATGGAAGAACATGACTCTGCTCTCTGCTGAACTTTCAGCATTGCAACTGGTCTGCATTTGAGAGTCAAAAATAACTCTGTTTCAGAAGTGGTCTGAGACATACATTTCTTATTGCCACCTTATGCTACATCAGAAACCATAGATTGCCTTTCTCCCCTCACTTCATTCTCTCCAATCCCAATTTCCCTGAGAAACTAAGGGACATAAAATGCCTATTTCCATTTACCCCATCTGTCAGACTAGTATCAGTTAAAGCCATTTAAAGCCATTAATGTTTCTGCTTTTACCATAACAAACAGCTAGCTTCATGAGCTCATTCATGAAAACTAAATTAATTTTAGAGGCCAATAATGACAGATAGAGCGTGTGTTATTTTTACTGAAGGAAAGATGTCTAATTCTAGGCTTACTGGTGGTGCTTATGTCTGAGCTGCGCCTGGGCCACAGCCACTGGATGCTGGTGAGTTCCTCTGATGCCATGCCAGTTTTTCCCCCAGGGAAATTTGTTCCTCTTTTTAGGTACGAGCATCTGCCTAATGTGCTATTTATAACATATTTATTTCACAGAATCTCATTTAGAGCTATAATTGCATTCAGAAATGCAATGAATGAAATTAATATATTTCTGAAAATGCTTTAAATGCTTTGGGAATGATAAAAATATGAATAAAGAGATCCTTGAATACATTAACAAAATTAAGTTGGCATGAACAAGATCACATACAAATTCACCAGTTTCGGTGGCATTATTTCTGACTTTGATATTGATACTGGTATAAGCAAGAACAGAATCAGGTCCTCGGTGTTTTCCAAAGTTTGGAAGGACATCATGCATAAAACTTAATGCTTTTCAGACTTTGTAGTTGCGTACACTCGTCTGAATTCTTCTTTTATAATGGCCAAGCCATTAAAAGGAGACCTTTTCTACCCCTCTAGCATGTAACAGCATTAATAAATCAAGTGATTTCTTGTGGGCCAATGTAAGTTGGCCTGAAAAAACTTTGTATAATATGCAGGTTACGTAGCTGTGATCTTCTTTACCCTAATAATATGCTTCTTTATACTGCATATGTAATAGTTGTTTAAAGAAAACATAAAATCAATATTCTTTTAGAAGACAACTTTTTGGTTGAAAAGATGTAGCAATAGCCATGCATGTAATATAGTTTAACAATCTTAAATATTCCAGACAGGAAAAGTTTTTTGTCAAAGGCTCTGACAGTTTAAACTTTAAAGCTTCAGCAAAACTTTTAAACTTTTAAACTTTGAACCTGTTTGAACTTCATTTGATTTATGAATTATTAAATGTACCACTGAAATTCACCGTCTTTATTTTCATCTAGTAAAGATTTTTTGTTTAAAAGCTACAGATGAAGAGTGGGAACTAAGGAAATGCAGCCTGAGGAGATTATAGCCCTGTTTTATCAGAACAGCATTCCTCTCAGCTGTATAAAACAAAACCCCAGTAAAATATTTAGAAGTGGGAGAGATAAAGGACTAAAACTGGTATATACAAAGGGTGGGGAAAATGAATGCTAAACTGGAAAGCCGGATTAGGCAAGATTTTGAAAATTAGATACCTCTAAATTAATTATTTAACTCTTCCTTCATGTCGTGCTCCATTTTTCTATGTCAGGATTAAGAGAAGGGCAGCACCAGGTTAACAGTGTCTTTAACGTGAAGTCGAGGGCAGTGGGAAGGAGGAAGGCATTACTTCAGCAAGTTGCTGTGGAGGAAACAAATCTCTGGAAAGGGAAATGCCCTGAATGGCTCCTAGAGTCCCACGCCAGAGTGCTGGCTGTAATTTATGTCCCAGTTGACGGGGGACCTACTTAAATCACAGCACTGAAACCATATAGGTATAAAATGGAGAAGGTAAGTGGTCGGTGCCTCTGCCATAGAAGCATTCACACGCTGCTAATCACAGCTCTCAGGTCTTGTCCCAGCGTGGTCTGGGCACCGCACAAGGATCTTTCCAAAAAGCCTTTTGGAAAGTCTGCCCTGGGAGAGGCACCCAGGGAGCGTGGCGGCAGTCTGTGCACAGGCGGCAGGTATTTATAGCCTGTGTCTGAATGAGTCTGTACAGATGCAGTTTATCTGGGAGCGTTAGATACTGTCTGCATATTGATGATCCCTTGCTGGCAGGATAAAAGGAGAAATAAATAGAAGACCTGCAAACCTGCCCGTTTGCTGTTTAATGAACTGCAAAAGTCTGCTTTGCTGGGCTGCGTTGGGGTATCCTTAGCGGGGCTAGCTGAGTACCCCAGGGAAGACACCCATCTCCCTGCCAGGAGCAGAGCTGAGCTGGGTAACTGCACGGGGAGAGGGCAGGACAGCAGCACGGGCTCTCCTGCTCTCTCCTGCTGGGGTACGGTATCGCTGCGAAGGCAGCGTTCAGCAGCCACTGGGAAACACGGGTTGCTCCAGCCCTCCTGTACGTCTTCCAGCAACTGTTGTCACAGGGCAATCGCATTAATAAGGCCAAAGATAAAAGGGATAAAGCACATAGGGGAAACTGAATGAAACTGGAGCTGTGCATGAATGCTGAAATACCAAAACTTGGCAAACATGAATGTCAACAACATAAGTTACAACTGAGCTTCTGAACTTGCAGCGAAAGGAACAGAAGACAAAGGTAAAAATGGGGAAAAATTGGGGAAGAGGGAGGGCAGAAACAAGGTACTCCTCAACCTGTGCATGGAGCCATTACAATAATCCACACAGCATCCAGCATCAGGTTACGCACTGAAAACAAGGTTTTAAATGGGAGAGAAACTAGATATGTGAGTATTTTTCTCTAATAAGGAGCTTTTTGTCTGTCTGTTTCCTTATACCTTGTTCAGGATGATGTCGTCTTACATGAGAAAAGGTGTAGTGATTTTACCTGCTTCCAGGTGGAGCAGAAAATCAAGGCTATTCACCGGTGAGGTGAACAACACCGGGACACCACAGGTGAGTAGGTGCCCTACAACGTGCCTAAGGATGGGAGAATCAGGAGCCTTGGGAACTGATTTAAATCAGAGCACTTCAATTTATCTGATGTTGAGTGGGTTTTACTGAGGGGCTGCCTTCAAAATAGGGCTACTTGACATTTTTTTACTCTGGAGTGTATTTGCTTAGAAATTGGAAAAACTGGAAGGCTTATGGATAAGGGCAACTGTAGAGAGGTGCAAAGCCCAGCTATGGGACACTAAATCACAGACACAGGTCTGGACACCAGTAACCACATTAGTTCTGTAAGAGCATTCATGAGCATAATGGTTACAATCAGAGAACTGGGCATTTGGCACACATTTGCTTACATTTCCTGAGCAAAAAAATAATAGCGCCATTCTGTTGCAGTGCCAGATGAGTTTGCTCTTTTGTCCCGAGCCAGGCTCTAGAGGCTTTTCCTTAGCAAATGCATGCAGGGGCACCGGCTCAGGTAAATTAGAGAAAGTAATGGACAGCCTACCGGGTAAAGCTACCACGGTCGCATCCCCTCCACAGTTGAAACTCAGCACCCCGTGACTCCGTGGTGTTTCAGAACTGAGCGACCCTATGTGGTTACCAGCCTTCAGCAACACTGTTTTAAACACATAACACATGCTCGAATTCTGAGGACAGTTTCTTGATTCCAGAGAAAATTAAATCATTCAGCCTTATCCTGAAAACTAGGTGAACGGGGCAATACTTCTTTGCCTCAATAGCTGTTTTCACAGCCACTTGCATGTGGCCACGCAAGAGGACTGACTGGGTACACCATGGCAAGAGTCTCTGCAGCCATTTGTTCCATCACATTTCACTTGTGCTGTCTCTAGGGATGCACTGAGACAATAGTAACTCAAGACAGAGAGTGGGTTTAAAATCTGTGTTTTCTATAGAAGCAGAGAGAGAGAAAAAAATTAAATAATGCCTGGCTCCAAAGCTCAGGAGACTGGCAACCATCTCAGCTCTTTGTGTAGAAAAGCAGCTATCTCCCACCCACACAGTCAATGCTCTTACAATGCATCCTGCGAGCAGGCTCAGATAAAAGGGGCTTTCTGGACGAAATCATCACAGGTTTGTGTATAAACATGTCCCCTCCGATCCCCAACTGCTCTGGGATCAATTTCTCTACCAGCAGTGCCATTCAAAAGCAGGGCCCGTGAACAGCGATGGAGGCTTCCAAATTGAGCTGTCTGGAGCAGCAGTGCTACCTTACCTGTGTAAGGGTTCGGCAGTTCTGCAGCCGAGGAACTACTACACGCAGTTTTACCCACAGTGTTATTTTAAAAATAAACTAATTGTCACTTTGGCTTCCCCACAGCCTTTCTGTTTTGTGCCCAGTCTGAAATTTCCATTGGTGCCCTGACCCAGCCAGGGGCTTTGAATCAGCTCTGTAGGAAATAGGTCTGTCCAGAGCAACCTGGTCTGTTGCTAAAAGCAAGCCTGTACTTCAGGAAACAACCAGGGTGAAAAAAAAAGAAAGAGGAAAAAAACCCGCTTTGCTCTAGGCTTTTCTGTGAAATCTGTGGCAAAACTCAAGGAAACTGTGTACATCGCAGGCATTTTAAAAGAAATATTTAACAGTGGAATTTGTGACTCATAGAAATGCATTTTAATAGTTCTTCCCCAGCACAAAGACGGAGGAAAACACGCAGTCGGGGCAGGTAGAGAGCGGCTGCCGCTGGACTCGGCCACTTCAGCTTCTAACACACTTGAGCAGCAGCAGAAACATGGGTAGCAGGGATTAGACAACACTGCAACAGCTTGGAACTAGTAAGGCCGAAAGACTCTGACAACATGAAAATTTGACTCATAAAGGACTTTTTTTTAAGCTCTGGGACCTTTCACCTTCTGTTTCCTTTGCCTTTTATAACCGTGTATGGTCTTCTAGGGACCCCTTCCAGTGCTCCTCGCCCCTGGGAAGCCGGCAGCCCACGGGGCTGTGCCTCCAGCGGAGGTGGTCTGATGTGCCCGTAGGGTGCATGGAGGGCTGAAGGGATGGGAAAGCAAAGGGGCCAGTGGCACCGAGGGCTCCCAGTCCCCAGGGTGCGCCAGCCATGTCCCCCACCCAAATATGTGTGAATTTGGCCTTCAAAAGGGTGCGGGGGGACAAGCCGGGAGGGGCTGTGGGGGCCGGGCGGGGGCGGGCGGTCTCTCTCCTCCCGCAAATTTTGGCCGGGCGGCCTCCCCCCACCCCCCCCCCGCCCCTATCCCGCGAAGCATTTGAAATATTTCCACCCTGAAGTGGACCAGTTTCTCCCGCCACTTGTAGTGCTTGGCAAACAGCGGCGGCCGCGGCGGCCCGGCACATCCCGTCCCGGCCCGGGCGGGGAGGGGGGAAGGTGGGTGCCGGCCCCCCGGCGCCCCCCCGAAGTACGGCGTGGGCGTGCGCCTCCCCCAAGTGTGTGTTTTGGATGAGGCAGCGCATCAGCTGCCTGGTATCAGCGCTGCGGCTCCGGCGGGGCGGGATGGAGGCTGAGCAGAGCCAGGCTCGGGAGGGTCAAGTACAGGTTGCTGCGCAGGAAAGAGCCGGGGGAGGGGAGCCTGGGTCACTCCTCTCTCCGCTGTCTCTCCCTTTCTCTTTTTCCCTTTTTCCGCCCCCCCCCTTTTTTCCCCACCCCCACCCTTTTTTTTTTCCCCCCCCCCCCGAGAAGGGGATGTTGGGACTATTCCATCAGTGTGGTATGTCTGTGTAAACATCATTAGCTCCTATGAGCTGACACGCTGGAGATTTTCATTTCTTCTTACAAATCGCTCCCTTCCACAATAAAAATACCATGCATATTAGGCTGGATATGTTCGGAGGGAAGATGGGGATGTTTATACTCGCTGCCTTTGATCTCCCGCAAAGCAAAAAACAGTCTCGGCAGAAGAATACCACCCGAGGCAGGAGAGGGTGAGGGTCTCCCCAAGGGCGGCTGGGCATGCCTGTGGGCTGCAGTGTGAGGGCAGGTCCCGTGGCCTCGCCATGGGCACGATGCGATGAGCCAGAGGTGCGAGGCAGCAGCGCTGCCCTGGGGCACCATCCCGCACTCCTGCCAGGCTGGCGGAGAGGCCCTGGCCTTCAGCCGCGCTCTCCAGAGGAGCTCAGATGGTCTGAGTGAGGCAAGGCTGTTTGTGAAAAATCTCATCTCCAGAGTACATGTGGGAAAAATTGCTATAATTTTTTTTTTCCCTAAATTCTCCAGTCTCTGGGGTGTCTGGCTACCAGTGGGGTTACTCCACGCAGGGAGCTGTGCACGCGCTCGGCTTGGCCGGGCTCCGCAGAGCAGAGCAGGGCCCCGCAGAGCCCAGCAGAGCCGAGCCAAGCGTGCTATCTCCCTTGATCCGCTCCTTATCTCCGGGAGCAGTCGTGGCAAGCAGGGAGCTCCGGCAGAGAAACTTCCCTCATCCACTTCCCCCTTCTGTCTGTTTGCCCTGGCAGCAAGACAGCACTTCAGTAACCAACAGATGTCCACACCCTTCTTCTTCCAAAGCCCTCTTCATTTTGCTTGCCTTGATGCCTTGGTAGGTATTACTTGCTTCCCTCTCCTTAGTCATTTTTGAGGGGAGGAAGAAACTTGGTGGGGTATTCTCCATGTAGCAACAATAAAACCAGTGAGGTCCCTGCAACTGATTTTAGCATTACAGGTTTGGAGGTAGTACTTTTTTTACACAAAACATAAAAATGGGATAATATTCAGGGCAAGGGAGTTCGAGAGAGGCAGGCCTTTCAAAACAAGACTCTCAGCTGCGCTGGGCTCTTGTGCTTTCTCCAGCTCGTGCTTTGCCCAGCTCACCAGGAGAAGGCAGCAATCTCTGCACGGCATGCGGGAGTCCTTGCAAACCTTTGTGGCAAGACTTCAGCCAATTTTGATAAGCCCTGCATCCCAAAGGCAGTTTTGGTCCAGGGACCCACCCAGATCCCAGGCTTCCCAAGCTCTCTCCTTTTGGTTTCAGTAACGTTTGCTTTTTTCTCTTTGTAGTGGTGTCTGTGTAGCTAGTCATACAAATGACCAGAGCCCATGTAATTAAGGCCGTTCACGGAGGCCAAGCGTGCAGATGCTGGTGCAGACCCTTTTGTTCCCAGCCATCCGCCCTTGCATGAGCAGGCAGCCCTGCCGCAGGGCCGCTGTGCTGTAAGCAATGGTTCAGTTCCTAACATAAAGCTGGCAAACACCAAACGTCAGCCTCTTCCCCTCCGCAAGGCTGATCCCCTTCCAAGAGCACGCATGGCGTGTGCTGCAGTGCAAACCTATTAGTCAGACTGTAGTGGGTAATCTTACCTTCTTGTCCTTTGGCGTTTTCTTTTTGTACCTCAAACCTCCTTTCGATAAATCTCCAGGAAGAGAGTGTGGGCAGAAACCCCCTCGCTCCCCAGCCAGTTCCCCCAGTTCATCGGCTCAGTAGCCCAGTAGGGTTGTGTCAGAGCATTCAGCTCCTCCCTCCCACTCGCTCCTGTCACCGAGGGCTCAATCAGGGAGCTTTGTTCATCTAGGATGCTGTCTTTTCCCAGGCAAACTGAAGTCATTTGTATAGAGAGCAAGTTGTGAGAGGTTTTTAACAGGTCTCCACACATATATGGTTGTGTGAAGTGGAAAATCCATGGCTGCAAGATAGCAGGCTACTACTGCGAAGGATTTTTGCTTTTGACTCTACCTATGTATCCGGAATTATTTCATGGCCTTCGAGCCCTCTGTTTTAGAGAGATAGCTGGGTAACTAAGGAGAGCATTTTGCTTAATAGGTGTCAAAAGTCAGAGGTAAAATGGAGTTATAATTTTTCCAGTGTCTGAGAATCTAGCCCTCATTCTTTGAATACGTTTATATGCCATGTGATTGCAATTGAGTGACCGATAGGCCTGGAGCCCAAATCATGACCAAATAGTGAAAGAGTTAGGAATCCACATTTCCTAGCTAGAGATGAAAAACTGGACCTTTTCAATCCACGTAGAAAAAAAAATGATTTAAAAAATTCATCGATTAGGCAGAAAAAACAAAGTCATCAATCCAAAAGTCTTTGTTGAATTCATGTTATTCCTTTTATCCAAATAAGTAAAAATGGAGATCTCAAAATGTAGTTCTCTAACTGCAGAGGAGGAAATGCCCGTTTCGAAGTTTGGAGGGTCTGTCCTTATGCAGCCAAACTTGTGATTCCTTTGGTGTAAGATTTTCCTAAAGGATAAATGTAGTAATTCCAGCATCACTAATATATTAATTATGTAGATAATGCTGAAATTGCTAGACAGTATGATTTTAAAACATCTGATTTATAAGACCAGATGGTTTCCTTCCCTGCTAGGGCATGCAGAGTGACTTTACTAACCTGGCTATTGCACATCCCACTGTTGGTGTCAGATTGTTCAGCCCACTGGGTGATCCTGCAGGCTGAATGCTCTTGCAACAACGATAAGATGTCAGTTTTTCAGTGCCGGGCATCCATGAATGACATTGTACAGAAACAATGTGCCCTCATTTTTATCACCGGAGTTGCCTGAGTACCTAAAAATTATCTTGAGTAAATAAAAAGGGGGGTTACCTCTGTTCACCTTTTTTTGTGGCTTCTGCATTTATTCAATGTTAATAGCTTAACAAATAGTTAATTAGTAGAAGTCTATACTAAAACAGCAGATTTTTTAAGATAGTATCGATGGAAAGACAATTTTTAATTCATGTATGCTGACAATCACTTAAAAATAAGGGAATAATATTTAGTTTTTCCTAACCTGGGCACAGTGAAATGAGCTGTAAATCTCTAGCCAGAACTAATGAGATCTAATCTCGGATCTGCAGTAGAATCACGTATAAGCAACCGTTTGTTAACATTTGTACAGACCAAAGTTTCTTAAAATCATACAGAAAATAATTTTGAATAAAGGCTCTTAAAAATCTCATAACTTGTTTGCTGACAGCTCACAAACAGAATAAGCCAGGCCCTCTAGATAAATTATTTGCAATGAATTCTTTGCTTGGATCTAGTTCTCCTCCTCCTCCTCAAGCAGTATTTTTAAAGTGAACAGTCACAGATTACTTGGATTTTCAACTCCAGAGATTTGGAAGAAAAAGACTTAACAAAAATGAGTGGTTTTTTCCCCCCTTCATTTTGTACATCAATGTGAATTCCGATATAACACGAACATGCCTGCTCTAAATTGTGATTGAACAGGGCTCATCAGGCAGAGCATCTATTGCTTCTGTCCCTAAACTAGGAACTGCTGGCTATTTCTCCTGAAAGGGTCACCAGTGTGAACTCTTCAGGCAGCGGCAAGTCTTGTGGACAGACTTATTGTGCTGGCCACAAAGCAAATTGTAAAGAACTAAGAAGGCTTTTCCCAAGGCTAGCTACCAGCACATAGCTTAAGGAACACAAAAATTATGGAACATTCAAAAACTAAAATGGAACATTTTAAATGTGATTTAAAAATTATATTAATATATATAAAATATGAAATATGATTTCTATAGATATATGAAAAACTACAAACTCTCATTTAGAGAGTTGCCTTCCAGTGACACATTCCTTCACAAAAATGTCAACTGCAGAGGGGCTGTAGTACCATTTTCCCTTTGTATTTTTTTGAAAACCTTTGGCGATTGCAAAATCACCAGCTATCTTGAGGTTTGCTGCATGCACATTTTATTTTAACGTTTCCTGATTACAACTATATAAACAGTTTAGTTTCAGGATGTTTCTTCCTGGCACTAAGTTATTCAATGTAACTACTGGTTTTGAACTGCTCTTCACATTGTTGTGAGTGTTTCATAGTGACCCAACAAAAAGCCCAATTTTACCCATGTAAACAGTCCAATGGCTTCACTAAGCTTTGGTAAGATGAACTGCTGAGCATCCCCACCATTGCCAGCCATGCCTACACTGTGATCCCACCTCCCTCTTCTTCCTTTGTGTTGCTTCAAGTGGGGGCTGTCCACACACAGCCCCAATCCTACAAGCATGTGTGCCGTAGCCCGGAAAGCCAAATCATATGCTGTTTAACAGCTTGTTTGGCATGGCAAGACCAGTGAGAGCATTCATTTATGGACAGGAAACCTCTGCCTTTCCCATGGCCCTGGATGCTTTAACGTCATGCTCCCTGAGGATGCCCAAGCCTTTGTGTTCCCTTGCATCTGCACTGCCCTGCACCCAGATGTGGGGTGCCTCTGGGCCGGGGTCCCCAGCACTGTGTATCCTGCAGCTGTGGAGCTGGCAGAGGGAGCCCAAGGCAGCGCCGAGCTCTCCTTGAGTGGTGCTGTGGCAGCACCACAGACCTATAGGTGCCATCTGAGGTACGGACACCACTAAGAACAAAAGGACTGAAGGCCTGACTCAACGGCTGCTGAGGTGCAGCCAAAAGTGGTTAGGAAATGTGTGCTTTGAAGACTCAGGGATGCAATTCCTTCCTAACAGGGAAGGGGACAAAAAAATTCAAACTATGTATAGAATTTAAGGCCAGAAGAAACCACATAGCAAGGCATTGCTAGGCTATATAATATATAACATCATCAGCTGCAATCAGCACCTGTGATAGTGGCCTTTTATATTGCTGAAATAGCATCATTGCATTGTGTTTACTCAGCAGGTATCAAATGCAAATCTTAGGAATATGGTGCGGCATGTCTCATTTGTAAGTTAAAAAACCACAAATAATAGGGAGAGAAAAACTGCACTTTTCGATATCTGCCTACCAACATCTCACGGCAGCATCTGAGATAAAGTATGTTCTGCTTTAAGCAGGAGGAAACAGTGCAGTATCCGTAATACTAGTGAGCACTTTGCAGATCTGGATGAGAGACTTTCTTTGTGTTTACCTGCAGATGCACAGCCAGTCTGAGTGCTCAGCTGTAAGTGGGAAAGCGCTCTGTTGCAAGCAGATCCCTTGAAATGACAGCCACGTAGTCCACACTCAGGAGCTCTCTGCAGAGAGCATATCCCACTAATGGGGGTGTTTTCCTCAAAGACAGACCTGCTTATTTGCTCCTACTTTCAAAAGATGCCAAGAAGCATGCTCAGGCATTAACTTCAGTTTGACTTTTTGGTGAATTACCGAATTCACCACTTTGGTGCAATTGCTAAATACAGTTTTCTTCCTACCATTTACGCCTCGTCTTGCCACTAAATGACTCTCTGCTCTGGTGTCAGACTCATCAGGCTCAGAATGGAAATATAAGATGGTGGTGTCTTTGTTGGTGCTAGCAAAATTCCTGTGCACTTCGAAGGTAGCAAACAGGTTACTGTTATTTTCATTAGCATCAGCTGGCAGGGCAATCATTATTTGGGATTGGTGACAGCGTTGTCTGAAGTCAGTCCTTTGGGCCCGGGTCTGGGTCTTCTACTTTGAAATGTCTGGCAAGACCTAATCAGTGGTGCAACAGTTGTTAGACACCCCAGATTTCCCCATTATATGGTGACAATTGGTACTTTTCAGGGCAGGCAGCTCTCAAGCACCTAGAAAAACAGCTGCTGGCTGATTCTCTTGGCGTGTGGGCGATGCACGTGCCTGTGACAGCCCCCGGCAGCACTGCACCCGACGCTGCTCCAACCTGAAAGACAGCCCTGCTTGGGGACGTGTGACTTCTGATTTAACTGCCCTGCCAGAGATGGTAAGTTACTCACTGAAACTGCTCCTATCCAGATTTCGCTCCAAGGTGTTATGTGGGCTGCTGGCTGCAAACGCCAGCGCACGGAGCAGCGCTCAGTGCTCACCCTTCCTCTCCCAAGCTCATCATTTTTTCCCTGTAAAATTATTTTGCTCACATCTAAAGCTCTTTTAACGTTTTAACTGGCTAAAGTGTTTTCAGTCCTTCATGGAAAGCAGGTAAATGTCATATGCCAGCTGCACTGAGAGGTGATGTCTCCTCCTATTGAACTTCCCTGACGTGGCTGGTAGTCTGGGCAGCAGAACAAACCTACAGCCCCAGCAGCAGGAAAGCACCCTAGAATTGGCTCTGGTGCTGTTTCCTACCAAACTGAAAGCTCCTCTCGCCGCTTCACGGCATAGCTCTTAAGTCACAAACTCCCTTGTGCATAAGGCAAGCTGGCAAAAAGTGACGTCTGATGGAAGCAGAGCACCTCTCTGCTTCACTGTGTGATGTGCCAGAACTGACAGGTGGGAATTTAGACTTAAACTCAGTTTTCACTCATTTTCAGTGACTTCTGGTGCCTTTAACGATGGTTTGTTTGATTTGAACTCACAGTTCCCTGGGTTTTCATTTAGAGAAACACGAGAATTACTCTTTCAGGGGGGACAGGATTGGTGTTGTTACACACTGCACTAGAGGACAGTGCATCGCAGCCACTTTTTCTTCCTCCTGCATCAGCTTCTCTCTGAGCTCTCAAAGATGGCAACTTAATGCTTGTTAAAATATTATTTCCTGGACGGTTCCAAATGTTGCTTCCTGGGGGAAGAAATACTAAAATAAATGGAAAATGCTTCTTTAAAAAAACAAACACCACTTTCAGGCAAACAAACACTAAAATCTGCCACATTCGATTACAGAGACAATGGAAAAGGAAATGAAACAAAAGCACATGCTTAATTTTAAGCAAAAACATAGCCCTGTATAAGAGCTGTAAGCTGTAAAACAACAGAGTATCTCACCCTGTAGCAGTGAAGCCCAGGTCTAAGTGGATTCTTCACAAGGGGTATGAAATGCCTCTGCAGTTAGGATGGTTTTTTGTTCACAGCGGAGCCCAGGCAATAGTCCTCCATCATTAAGTTTTTCTAAATTCTCCCAAACAATTTTATTGCGAGTACAATACAACCTTGAGAGCAGTCCTGGAAGATATCTGAATGTCCAGTTCTCAAAACAAGATTTCAACATGCGTCATGTCCCTCCTTGGATTATTTTGGCCAAGGGTGACAGGATCAACCAGAATTCCAGGTTACAGTTCATTAGTCCATGACAGCTAGATTATCTGTCTGCAAGTGGGGCAGTTCTGACCATATGCATTAGGATCATTTAAACATTTCCTAGGGTACTTATCTTGATGCAATTTTTTGTGCCTCTGAGCAAGAATAGAAGCAATTAGACCTGAGCTGTAGGTGTAATCAGCTAGCTAAGCAGCTGACAATTTATAAATGATAAATTCTACCTCAAATGCAAAATTCCAGATCTGCAAGAGAAGAACCTTTCAAGTCAGGATCCTCAGAAATGCACCTTCAGATAGAGCTGGGCTATTTCGTGTGATTTGGCTTGGGTTTGTGCTAGGCTGGGGAAACAGAAAAAAAAGTGCTTTAAAATCATCCTGAGTTAGTGAAACAAATTATCAAGAGCATGGGTGACAAGTCACTGGAACACTTTACTCTGGGAAATGGTGAATGCTCCAAAGCTTGATGTCATCAGATCAAGGCTGGACATCTTTCAGGAAGGTTGTGTGTCAGACAAGAGAAGTTATTGAGCTCAGCTTGTGATTATTTGTACATCCGAAGTGGGAATGGCTGACAAGGAACCTGAAAACGTGATGAAAATCTGCGAAAGCAGGTTAATGGGGTTCCTTATTTCATCTCTCAGTGCAATAGTCAGAACGATTCTGGGCTCAGAAATGAATTGAGTGTTGCCTGAAGAGTGGCTGAGTCAGTACAGCTATCAGCTCCCTCTCTCAGCGCTGCATCGGCTCCGTAGTGCTGACAGCAGTAAAAAACTTGTTTATTGATTGTCAGTGAAGTATGACTTGAATATGCAGTCTTCAAATACTTAGAAGAGGAAAAAGATGACTTTACATCATCATCGATCTGGCTATCACCTTGTGTAGCTGCACTGAGCTGATCCAATTATCTCTTCTGTTGTTGTTAATTTTTTTTTTTTAAGGAAAATTACTCCCATCTTAGAAGAATTAAATATCATCCTGGAAAAGAAAATGTTGATTCAGATAAGGAAAAGGACTGCTGGAAACATCACAGAAAGTAAATTCTGCCTTTTATTTAACTCTTTCATCCACATTCCCATGGGAAATGTGCAAAAGATGAGAAGCAAAAATGTGCACAAAATACAGAAACTGAAAAAAGTGAAAAGAGAATACAGAAGTGATGTGTGTCATTGAAAAATACCCTGAAATGTTGGAAGAAACAAATATTTTACTTCCCATCCTTCCCAGGCACTATTCTGCAAAAACAATACAAAAACATTTCAGCCTGTTCTAGCAATGACTTTGTAGGATTGACCCCCATGCAGAAAGCCAAAGCAACGTCTGTGGCTCAGATAAGACACAACAAGTCCTATTTTGAAGGCAGCCTTTTGCAAAGGATGAATTCCACTGTTTAAATAGATGCAGGCAGCCCTATCAAAGATGAGACAGACATTATGGTGTCGTCTTAGCAGCAATGCTACGGCTGAAGATGCTCTTTCCTATTTTGGGGTTTTTATCACGGGTTTGATTTGGGGCCCATTGTGCTAGGTATAGTGCAAACCATACCAACGAAGCAAACCTTTGCTTGCAGGTTTTTAATGGCCCTTATGTTTATAAAGTGGGAAAGTTTTAAATATGTGGACAGTATGGAAGAATGACATTTGTCTTTTGTGTCCTTTTCTGTAAGAGCAGGGCAGTCAGTATTCAATGACAGAATAAAAAGCTGCAGAGTTAGACAATAGGCGACACATGGATTTTGTTTTAGCTGCTGTAACTCCAAAACTGTATTTCAGAAGTTTCTGAATTCTCCCGGACTTAGTGGTTCGTGCTGACAAATGTGCTTGGCACACAGTAAGCGATGTGATTTAGAGTCACACCTCTGTTACCAGGTCTCCAAGCACATCAACTATCAATCGAAGGCGGACTCATTTCTTCATTTCTCATGTGTAGCCAGGTTACATGAGCAAGATAGAACTCAGGGCTCTGCCTTACTGAAAGAAATGGCTGAGGCTTTTGTGGTCAAAAGCACAGGAGCTGCATGGGCTGTCTGACTTCAGGCAGAGGAACTCACCATGTGCACCAGAAGCATTCAGAGCAGTACACAGCTATCACAGCAGGCCAAATTTCCAGGGGCGCGTGGCCTGGAATTTCCATGTCCGCTCCAGGGGAGATTTAATGTATCTGTTGATTCTTAGAAGGTCTCAGTCTAGTCCTTTTTCACTGCTTTATATCACATTGTGAAAGCCCACAGGACTGCCCCATGCTTCTCAAATTGTGTGTTTTCTCCATGGTCTTTGCAAATTCTTCCATCACCTCTGCCCAGAAGAGCATTACGAGTTAGGTGGGTGCCTGAAGACAGGGGCAGGGTTTGTCTCGTCTTCCATTTATTGCCTCAGGTGATTCTACATGCTCAAAAGGGCATGGGGTTTTTGAGACTTTGTATGTCTGAATGGAGTCAGAAAACTCAAAATCTGGGGTCCAATCATCATTCCATGGATGGAAAATACATTTTAGATCTCAAGCAGAAGCTAATACTATAACGAAGCTCTCAGAACCAAGCTAACATAAAGCCCATGTGTATACACTGCGATGGCAGCATTCTTTACACAGCATTTATGACTGCAACTGTATTTTAAAACAGGATGGAAAATGATTAACTACCTCAGGTTCTCACCCCATCCTTGGAAATGTGTGTGCAGATCCCAACACACTCAATGGACATTGCACGAGAGCTACACAATGGAGCCACTTTTCAGAGGGTTTTACAGAGCAAGGCCAGGGTGCTGCTTGCTGTTAGCACTCTCCTAAATTCATTTTTCTCTTTCCTTTTTTTTAGTATTTCTCCTCCCACACCCTTGCCCTCTTTGCTTTCTGAACTCTCACAGATATTTAAACATTGGCTTTGGTACTGAAACTGGGCCCTGATCTTATGTGAAAAGCAAGGGAAATCTTCTGAAGGAATAACCTAAGCGTAACACCAGATAAATTAAAAGTGCTCTATGCTGTCATTCAGCAAAGCCATGTGCAGACAGAGAACTTTCACAGCTATTAAAAAAAATGTGCTATTCAGTGCAAACTTGCCATCTGGCTCCTAGTGCTGGATTCCACTACAGTGTGCTTCTTGAGATTACACTCATCTGCCAGCCTCCCCCTCGCCTCCCAAGGCACTTAGGAAGACTCTTCTGGGAATAGAAAGTGAATTATTTTATCCCAATCACCATGCAGCTAACTATACATGGTAATTAAACAAAGAGACATTCTCCTTCTGCGATTGGAGGCAAAGGTTTTCTTGCTAGTCATAAATAATGACTGCTCTTCGGGAAGATGAAAAGAGATTTACTGAATAAACTGGTATACTGTTATCACACTGATGGCCAGGCAAAGATAATCAAGTATTAAAATAGAAAACAAGGGAAAAATATTCAAAGCTGAGGCTTCTTCCTATGCCATCTTTAATGGATGCTGTTGTTCCAGATGACCACAAGCCTCTTTGAGCACAGAAGAGAGGGGGAACATTTATCTCTGATTTAAACAGCCACGAAGCCAGTGGAGTCCACCAGGAATGAATGTGGTTTGCTGGGAGACCTCACTTCCTTGACTTCCTATGGACAAGGGAGTAGCTTTATTAATCTCAGTGGCCTCAGTAAATAGTGTCTTCCATATAAATGTTTGCAAGATGAGGTCCTAATAGCTGGCAAGGTGGGGAGCTTTTCTGTGCAGTTCCCATTGTGTGTCTGGGAAATATTAACATGCAGGCACAGGAAAGTGCTCTTGCTTGTACCAAGCACCGCTGACTTCAGCTGTGGGAGACCTGCAAAATGCAAACCTCCCCAAGGGCACCCACTCACTTGGCAGCTGCCCTCTCCTGTCTGCAGTCCCAGATGACTCACGCTCTCCTCACGCCCTCTCTGCTGCTGGCCCCGATACTCCCTCCAGGCTCCAGACAGTTTGCTGAGCTAGAAATTCCCAACAACACACCACAGTTCATGCAGCTCTGACCCCAAATCTGAAATTCCCAGATGGCTCAAGCTCTTCTTTTTTCTGACCTTAAAGTCTAGCTCCCTGATGACTCAAATGCACCCAGTCTTTTTTTAGCGTGCATTTGAAAAGCTTTGATAATTTTCATTCACCTGCAACTCCTGTCTCAATGTCAGGACTACCAGCTCTAAATGACAAAAAATATCATGAGGCATACGCTCCCAGCTCTGTCCCACTCTGTAGACATGACGCTTACTTGAAGAATATAATGAGCTTTTCATTTAGTCTTTTGGTTTTGGAGCCTTAGAATGAACCGAAGTTATGCTTCCAGGACATTAAAAAAACAAACAAACCCCAAACCAAAGAAATCAGAGATTCTGAAAAATTCTCAGGACTCCTGGAGCTTAGCATTCGGTTAACAGGAAATTTGAAATTCCTCCTTGGTTCAGCTGCTTCCCCTTCAAGCTTAAAACTACATCATGATTCAGGCTCCCATCTTGAATCTGAAATGTGATGACTCCCCCTTGCTTTGCTGGGGGTCTTCCAAAGTTTTCTGGATCTAAAATTTCTTATGCATAGCTCCTAATGGAGTTATTCCCCACTGAGTCCTAAACTCTTGCTTGGGTTCCCAGTTGGCTCCGCTTCTTGCTCCCGAGACTGAATTTATCTTATCTCACATATGGAGGTCTCTACTGGCTCCTGCTCATTGGTTTCTTTTCCTCAAGAGCTGACACTCCCCCATAGTTTTGCACTCTACTTCTCAGTCTGCCAAGTAATATACAGCATGTTATTCGTAACTCCATGAATGTGTTTTGATAGACCAGTTCATTCAGTATCTTTGGTCCTGCTGATGTCACAGACCTGGTAGTTTGTCAGGCAAACAGTCTTCCATTTGCCAAGACTTTAATGTCTAAAGATTAAAAATGCATTAGGAGAACTAAATATCCTCGTATCATTTTGAAACTCCTCCCTGTCTGGAGGATACAGAGTTTTATGGATTCACAACAGCTTTAACTTTGGTCCCTGACAAAATAAACTGCCAGAACACGTCCATCATGTTAGCTTGGTGTATTTCTAAGCTCATTCTCAACATCAGATTCAACCACCCTTAGCATTCTGAGTCTTCAAGATTATGCTAAGAAACCACCAACTTCCAAAGTCTGCAAAAGAGAGTCCAAGTCTGCTTGATGTGTTAGGGCTGGACTTACCCCTTTCTCAAACAGCCTAGCTCCACCAGGCTTTACAGACTAGTCCTCCAGCCCATGGCCTGACCTCAACTGCTGCTAAGCTCAGCAAAATGCAGTGACATGGAGTGGACCCAGGCTACAGACAGCAACAAGAATGAAAAGCAAGCAGGCATCACAAGCTCTGGCTCCTGCTGAAGTCTACCCTCAGCACTTCTACAGCTGACACCTTTCAATGTCCCTTAGCTAGCTGTCAGCATCGCTCTTTTGGTGATACCCCTGCCTACATGACTATGTTGGGGTAGAGCAGAAACCAAGAGCAGAGACTAGACTGCTGATAGACCAAACTTAGCTCTAGTCTGGTGCCCTATGATTCACTCCCACACTATTGTTGCCTATTAATAATATGCTTTTTCCAAGACACAGAAAATGAATTACTCATAGATAAGACACTGAAAATAAAATCTTGTCAACACTGTATATTTAGAAAGTGACTGTGAGACAAATCCAGGTCAGTCCTCCATTCAGTATAGAGTTAACACCTGAAAGGATTTGCTTGCTGCAGGGGACAGTACCCAGAAGTACTCACCACCTTTTCCTCTTGCCGTACACTGGCTATCTGGGCCCATGGCTGCAACTTCATATGCAATTCCACAACATGGAGGACAAAGCAGACAAGTGAGATACCAACATTTTTGTTGTTTTCATTGTGCCCATGAACAGTGAGTTTCCTGCAGTAAGATGGGAGTTTCAGAAGTTTACTGAAGCCTTCCTGGTCTTCTGCTCACCTTTCTTCCTTCTTCCAGTGCTCTCATGCTCCTCCTCTCCTCCTCTGAGAGGACAGAAAGGGAAGCAGGACTTCTGCATCTTCAGCATCAGATGTCCACTGAAATGATGATTTTCCCCAAAGTGCATATAAGGGCTGCCTTTCAAATGCGGCATCTAAGGGTCTGTTTTAGTGACGTCTCATGAGGCAGTTGTACTTCAGAGTTTTCAAGACTGAAAATGATGGGTTAAAAATGAATGAATGTGAGAAAACAAAGTATGCATATGCCCCAGACATCAGCTCCTGGGACTTAAGCTTGCAGAGATCAGAAATGACCAGCTTCTATCTTCCACTAGTCTCACTGCATCATTTCTGGTTCTCCAGTCTATGAAAGATCCTTCTTTACCTATTCAGAAGTTCAGTGGCATGATGCTTCTAGTCCTACAGAGTTTTTTGGACATCAGATTATGGACCCTCAGTGTGGTTTCAGCTGCTAACAACTTGCATAAGCAATTTTCCACTAGGTAGTCAACACTTCCAAGCAGGCTTTGCTTAACAGAACCTAAATCAGTTTACGATGCTCATTCACATCTTTCCTCACCTTTCAGTACTGGTGGGTGCTGAAGCCATGAGTAATTTTCAGTCAGTCTGTACATGGTATCTCCATCATTCGCCCCTAAAGACCTCACAGGGAATGGGTGTGTCCTGACATGGAATCCACCTCACCAGCTTTTCCAGGGTGATGCACCAATGCTTTGATCCTGGATGTTAAAATTTGCTTTTTGAAGGATCTGGTGGCCTGACCAGGTACTTCTGTGAGGGGAAGAAATGCTACCCACAGAGTTATTGACAAAGACGGCTTTTCAGAGGACTCTAGAATTTGTATTCAGAATCCTTGCCAGGCATCACGACTCTGTTTTCATCTCGAGGTGGAAAATGATCCAAATTCACTTATCCTCTACTAACTTTCGAATTGTGCCAAGCTGCATCCAGGATTAAACTGAATTTCTGAAAAGTCACAGATCTGCATGAAGTATACGCATCAAGACAAAGGGTATGTGAGCAGCTGTAGTGCCCATACTGGTAGATTTTCTGGGCTAACTGTGCACTGAGATTGTGGTGGAGATGTGAAAATATCAGCTGCCCCTCTAGATTGCAGCTGGGGACATATTTCATGTCAAGGTAGTAAAGTATTAATGCTATTGAACAAGGCATTTGCAGGACTTCAATGAAAAATCCTTTCTACATATTTTGCTTCTCCTGGGCCAGAAAGATGAACTCAAAATAAGGAAGGCAAAGAAAGGCAAGGAGGGCAATCAGGGAATAGAGAACACTTCTTCTGAGGGAAGGCTTAAAGAGCTTACTTAGCCCAGCAGGAGAAAGTCTGAGAGGGGAGACATTGATATATAAATGCATGAGGTAAGCACCACGAAAGGAGAAAATCTTTCTGGAGTAAGGGGTAATGCCACTCCCGATGGCCTCCCCTGCAGTAGGACCAGATCTTGAGTATCTCAGACTAGGCCAACATGATAGGGTCAACTTCAGAGTCATTGTTAAGCCCAGATGTGCTGACTGCTTGAGTCTCAGCTGAACCTCCAGGTATGAAGTGAGTCCTGCTTCTCCTCACTTCCCAGCCTGCCCATCCCTCTTGGTGTATGGTAGACTTTGCACACAGAAAGCCTATCAGCAGTAACCAACAGCTCTCTGTTCCTGACTTCTGGCCCTACAGCATCCCATTTCTTCCGTTCAGCATGAGTGATGGTGACTGATCATGACCTCACTAAACCTTAATATCCTGAATAAATATATGGCTTCCAGATTAACCAGTGCAGCATACTGTCTTGTTCTCGACGTGGCACTGAGGAAAACTGCTCACTCTGTTGGTTCAGCCCTAGGTATAAATCCTCCTGGCACATCCCACATCATTAAAAACCAATGTTAAAAGGCATTTTTTAAGCATCCCTTCAGGAACTATCAAGGTAGGTGGTGGTCTACTCAGCAAACAGCGTTACATCAATACCATTGCATAGTTTCCCTTTGTACATGATGAGAGATTGACAGTGTTTTGTCATTATGGATTGTTATTGTGACAGCACCTAAAAATGACAGCTTGGTTCATCTCCCAAACAATTTACAAACACTAATTTCAGGATCATACAAGAATGATGTGCTGTGTTTACCAGAAAATGTGAAGAATCCTTCTAAGATCAACATGCTATGAGTAATAGATTTCTTAGGAGTGTAAGAAGAGGAGTGTTTCTGACAGAAATGCAACCCCTGGCAGTTGTGTCCATAGAAAGCAATGGAGCAAGGCTGGGAATCTGTTTATTTACAAGTGAAGTGTCTTTCCAGTAACAGTGGGAACACTGCAACTTAAAAATAAAAAATACACACAGAGACACCTTACTGGTGTGTTTTAATTTAACTTAAACTAGACTGGGAATTCATTCCTGCTGCCTCTTTGATGTGGCAATAGGAAGTGAAAGAATGTTCACAGTTTATGCATTCATCTCTGGGAGAGGCAACCCTGAATTCTTTGTGAAAAAAGTCTGTTTTTGCAGTGGGAAATCCTTTTTCTCCCAACTACTACTAAATTTTCTTTGCCTGGATTTTCTGCCCATCTTATGCACCCAAAGGTCTAACATACACAGAGAATAGAGGGACTTTCACCTACTCATGGCCAGTTATATGCATGTGCAATAGCAGCTCCGGACGCCGAGCCTGGGTGCTTTGGAAGGGAAGGAGATGCAAACCTAGTGCTTGTGAACTGACAGGGAATGGACAGCCAGGACAATCACAAAAACCAAGTCATACTAGGCACACAGACTTGTCATAAGTGGATATGAGCCACTTCTGTGACAGAATTATTATTGGAGTCCTTACTTGGGAAGTTAAGGCCTAGAGCTGCAAAGGTATTGAGACATCTACCTGCCTCTTCAGTACCTATAGGCAATACCTTGGTGCCTCAACAGACTCTCTGTTGCACCCCAGCTGCTGCCAAACCCTGCAGATGTCCAGATCCCTTAGATGCCTTGATGTCCCTTATGCCCCTTGTCTTGCTCCATTTCAGGAGGCACCTTCATGCAAAAGCCATCCTATAAAAACCTCTAGGAAATTGCTGGTGATTTCTGTGTTCTCAGACAGTGCATCCATTCACACTAGCCATCCTCCCCACTCCAGTTCTGGTTCACAGGGTGGAAAACAGGGATGTCCTACGCAAGTAGCTGACCAGGCTTAGTCTGCAGGAGGATTTCTGCCTCGGGAATTCAAGATGGGGGAGGTGGCCATCTCTGACCAAGTAAACCACATCACACACTCAAGTCCTGTTTCTTGCTTCATTTCACTCTTTGTTTAGGTCCACACTCAAGTCTGTTCTGAAAACTCTTTGTTGCATGCGTGTGTACCCCCTTTTATTACACAGGGACACTGGGCACTGATTCATGACTCAAGGGTAAACAGGAGAGACACTGTAGTGCCCATGAATCTGCACCAATTCCCTTTGTTTTCATGTCATCCAATGCACACATGTTACTTTTCACACCTGATGTGACACTTTAAATCAGTGGCGATCAACTTTTCCATATCCAGTGGCAGGGGAGGGCTGAGATCCTCCATGGTTACCTGCCCAGACCTCCATCCCATGAACAGTAAAATAGCCTGCCCACGTGCTGTAGACCCAACATATTGTGGAAACATTGACCCTACCCTATGCACATGGTAGGGCACAGACATCTCCTTCTTGCCTGCAGCCCAAGTTGCTGCCTGGATCCGAGGAGTACCCAAGGAAAGAAAGGTGGCAGGAACCAGCTGCTCCTGTCTTTCCCAAAATCTCCTGGGGGCTGAGTGAGGAGCAGGTGTGTGTGAACAGTCCGCGTTCACATAGGAAGCCTTTATTACCATGCCCAGGTATGACCAATACTCACCTGGAGGGATGTCTGATAAGATGATGTTGTGGTCCCTTCTCAGCAATCACCCAAATACCCTGCCTTACAGCAGCCCACCTGAACACCTCGGGCAGCATGCACAAGAACCATTTTTAACACTGCCTTTGTCCTCAGCTGTCAGTGCTACTTCAGATTACCCAGAGAACCTGACTTAGGCAGACCTTGGGCTTCTGTACAAGAGACAGAAAATAGGGTCATTTCAAATCTTACAACACAGAACTAATTTTAACCTAACTGTGTCTTCTGGTAGAGGCAGGGAGACACTTTGTTCAATGTCTTGCTTTGTTCAATGTCTTAATATCATAAATATTAAGGAGCAGGCAAGAGTTGTACATGACACAGCAAGCATTACATTTACTTTAAAATCTTCTTGGCTGGTTTCTTGAGCTGTGTTCCTTTGAAGCAAATCAGTGTTGTCTGACAGTACAACAGTAAAGCACACCACACCACTAGTATGCCTACAGGTAGTGTCCTGGACAAATCGACGTATATAGAAATGGATTATATCTGTGTGATTTGCAAATAAAAATAAGCACTTTTTAATAAAAGAACTAGTTCTGTGAAAACCCAGATCCATTTAGTTGTTGATGAATTGGCCAAAAGCACATCTTCCAATCTTTCTAGACATGATTTGTATCCATCATAAAGGGTAATTCTGACAGAAGTTTAGCAGGCCCCAGGGACTGTGGAGGTGCTACTACTCTTGCCGTTCCATGTGACCCCCTCCCTCTACCCCAGGCTGCTCCATTACTTTCTTTGTCTGAAAAAGTTCGTATAGAGTGAGAGGATTTCACTCAGTGTTTCTGCTCAGTGGATTCTCAATGAGCTCTAACTGCTCTCTGGTGTTTTGGTGAGAGGTCGGTGGTTATAGGGTGCTAATTGCTCCTTCTGAATCAGAGCCCAACGCCTTACTTCCACAGGGGAGCGCTCAGGCTGTGATACGGCCCAGGGGAGAGAGTGACAGGGGAGGGCTGTTACAAACTTGCAGTTTCATCAAAGGTAGAACAGGAAAAAAAAGAATAAAAAACGTCTCTAGCGTTCCCTCCTCAAGTTCGCGCTGCCACCAATACATCATTAACGTCGATGATTAAATTAATATTTAAAAGAGTGCACTAAAGCAGTAAAGATGGGCTAGTTGCTGAAATACCGTTTCCTCATCGCACATCCCCTCCTTCCCCCCCCCCGCCCCGTGCCAGCCCTGCTTCGCCGAGCGCTGGGTTCCCGGTGAAACCCTTCGGTGCGCACACGCAGGAAAGGAGGTCAGGCTTGTTTTGGCAGTTTCAGCTGCATTTATCCCAGATGGCAGCTGAGTTTTATCAGTTGGTTTAGCCTTTGGTCTGCGGGAGACAAACGATTATTTCGCTCCTCTTTAAAAATAATACCCAAGCCGTCGCTAGAAAAAAATGGGCGGCGGGTCCGGGGGAGAAGCGAGGGCAAGGAGCGGTGGCTGTACGATAGCCGGCGGCAGCGAGGGCTGAGCCCTGCGGCGAGCGCCCTCGTGTGCCCGCCGCGCCCGCCGCACCTCGCCCCGCGGGCGCCCCGCCACGGGTGGGCGCCGCGCCACGGGTGGGCGCCCCGCCGCGCCCCCCAGCGCCTCCGCGCCCCGGCTCTTTTGGGTGCCCCCCCCCCCCCCCCGAAGAGGCGAGTCACTCGACAGGTCTTCCGACGGGACGAGGTTGGCATCAAAGCCCCCTTCCCTGTGAGCGGGGTATCAGCAGCTCGCCCGCCCCTGTCTCCGTTGATCTTTGTCTGAGCAAAGAAAATAAAATTAAGTAATGGATAAAGGCAAAATAAAGCATTAATAAAGACAGCTGTCTCTGCGGGGCTAAGGAATAAACGAAAGAGTATCTCGCTTTGCTTACGAACTCCTCTCCTGGTGCTGTGAAGGGTATCTACACGATAAGGTGAGCTTAGTAGATTAATTTAGTTAGAGTAAAATTCAGTTTCATTCACACCTCAGCCCCAGTCTTCTCAGTGCCAGTGGCTTGGTTTGCAGAATAAGAATGCAGGTCATGATTATTTTCCTAGGTTCGTTTGAACTTGTTCACCTTGAACAAGGTTCCTTCCATCTGAGCATAGACCTGCCAGCACGCTCGTCCAGCAGAAAAAGGTATGCATTTTTGTTCTTATTAGCAGCTTTCATACTAAAATCACAGCAAGGCAAACACAAACCCCAGATATGAAATATAAATAACAAACAATGCCCAGATTGGAAACTTTATAGAGATTACATTAGACCCTGGAACAGGGCCCCCGACTCTGTCAAAGAAGTGTTATCTTGAGATTGTCAATGCATGCTGCAGGGTAAGAGTGACTTTGTCCCCAGAGACCCAAGGGAACATAACAAGTGACATCAGTCATATTTTGGAGACTGCAGAGCCTACTGTCACTAAATGTCAACTAAACCTCTGTACATGGCTCTCTTCAAAGAGTCATTCCTGAAGTGCTGAAAGGTGAGAGGGGCTAACTAAGCCAATTAAAGAAACATTTACTAAGTAGGGGAAGGACACGATGATCTACAGACCAGGTATATAGCAATCTATTCTGTTTTCCTTTAGTCTCCATCAAGGCCAAAGCGGGTGGGAAAAAATGCGTCTCTACCAGAGGTAGGACATTAGCTGATGAAAGGCAGGAGGCTTACGCCAAAGCAATGGCCGTTTCTTTTTCCCCTAGAGCTGATGTTCTGTCTGTTCCACCTCGGCATTCCTCGCGAAGCCAGAGACAACACGCCAGTCTGCCCAAACACAAAAATAAAACACCAGACAGGCTTCTTTTGGGAAAAGCAAAGTTACATGTGAAAAAGGAATTGCAACTGGAATTTACAGGAATGCTAGCAGTCATGCCATCAGGTCAAATCCTGATCCTTCCCACTTTATTGTAAATAAAGAACGGTCCCAGGGACACACGAGCTATGGCAGCTCCTTATTAGGCCCTTTATTCATAAGTCTGAGATCTTCAGAAATAATTAAGTGGAGAGACATTTTATGGTATTGAAAACAAACCTTTGTATTTTCTTGGTGAAACCAGTGTTTTTCCTTTCGCAGAAGCTGACTCATGTAAAAAGTATCCACAAAGGAATCATGCAAGTATACTTAGGGATACAAATAGACTGGGCTTTGTCAATCGGTCCCCTGTCAGTTACAGACGGGACAAAATTCTGCTTTGGTGTAAGTCAATGGCATAGTTTTGAGAACCACGGAGGGATGGAGGCAGAGACATTCTTGCAGGTCTAGCCGAAGCAGTTAAAGAAACGAGCCATTACCCACTGCCCCTGCACTGGAGGTTACCGTTTCCACAGCAGGGTCCCATCGTGCAAATGGCAATCACGTCCGGGCAAAGCCACCAGCTTGGCTCAACTCACCTTCTGCAGCAGCTCAAAGTGACTTCGCTGACTTTGCACGGAAGCTGATTAGCTCACCAAGTCTGTTCGCTTGGCTCGGTTGAGGACATGGTAACCTCCCACCCAAAGGCACTCGCAAAGAGGAGATAGGCAGTAACATCTAAAATTAGGAAAGCCCCTTTCTGAAAAGATCATGAGTCTGAGCTTTAAGGGAAGGATTTGCACACGACATCCTTATCTGGGATCTGAGTTCAAGGCTGTTCATATCTTGGGTGTTGGTTCAGTTCATTACGGAGATAAGTCCAAGCTGTGAAATTTGAATCTGGACCAAATTTCTCCATGGTTTGAAAATGTTTGGCTCCATCGTTTTGGAAAGGGTCTGTCACTGCTACTAGGTCTTTTAACCTGAACAGCAGATATAGACATAATAAAAAGAGAAATGAACATTAGGAAGTCACCGTAACTGCATCAGGCTGAACCCCCAACACTTCCCAGAGTCTCTAATTTATAAAGAAAGAAGAAATAGTAAAGCACAAACAATAACTGAAACACGTCCAACATTTCAATCAGCACAGTGCACTTATTATGTAGCCTCTATAAATACATTCTGCTAACGCAGGAAGTTTGGGGCAAGAACAAGAGCAAAGGCAATTAGCTATACTTGTTGCAATTACAAGACATTTAGCAAAATATTGTTTGATATTTGGAAGTATATAATTATAAACAGAAGATCTCTATCAAAACTGTTTGTTTAGTATAATGAATGCGGCAGCAAAAGCATGTTCTGTGTATATATATCTCTGTGGCAACACCACTCCACATAGTTGAGGTATAAACTATAGATTATACAACTTCAGGTGACCCAAGACAGGAAAATGATAAGAGGTTGAGATAGCGCTGAGATAGAAAGCAGAAAATATGGAGAGAGAAGGAAGCCAGTGGCAGCCCTGTTTAGTCAGCACATGCTGTGAAAATAAAAGATAGGTCTGACACTTGGAGTCATCATTTCAAAGGGCCCTTCATGCTTGGGTACGTGGAAAGCGAGCCCTTCGGGTCAGAAATGTGGATATTCTTTGGGGACATTCATAGGTAATTGGGCTTCTTGTGATAAACACCTGAGAAGTTTGGCTTCAAGTCTACAAATGTTAAGCAAGGGCAAAAAAAAATTATAAACGTAGAGCATGTTCCTGAGCCTACTGAATTCCATGAAAGACTTCGTCAACATCATCTGGCTTTTGTTCAGGCTTAGAGTCATTATTACAATTACTGATGAGTGTGTAATACCACAAAGCAAGGTTTTGCAGGCGAACAAGTGCAGCTAATCTTTTTGCTGCATCTCAGCCTTGATTCTTCTTCTAGGGATAACTTTGTTATACAGTCATCTTGTTTCTCTTGGTTGACAAAAAAATCAGCTATTGGATATACTCCATACTACATTCTTTATCATGTTCATTTTACACATAACACTGACAGCATCCAAATTAGGTAGGCAAGTGTTTGGCTTCATTTTAAGAAATGTTAAAGTGTTAAAATGCAGCTGAAACTGAAAGTATCCAGACCGGTTATTTTTTGACAGTTCAACAGTGGGTAAAAACATGAACATGAATTGTAGTGAAATAGTTAGCAAAATTGAAATCTTAGAGTCTGGAAAGGAATAAGGTAGCAAACCCAACTAATCTCCAGTACTATATGCTTCCCAGGACCATAATATTTGAGCATCTCATGGGCTTTAAACTATTTATCCTCTCAACATGCCTAGGAGGCAGGTGAACGAAAGGCATGCATTTTACAGTTGGCAGGCTCTGCCCAGGACTTTTGTGGTTAGGAGCTGGTTGAACCCTGGTCTCCAAAGCCCCAAAGCAAGGCTCTCATCCCAGACTGGGCTGCTCTTTGGGAAGAGCAGCACATGGGCTTTGCAGTGCGGGTCCTGGAAGAAGCAAAGGCTGCGTCTCAGTGCTGCTTTTTATTTTAGGTTAAAGCCAAGGGAGAGGGAGCTTGCAGGGTAGGGCACGACCGAGGCCAGGAGGGCAAGCGTTATGGAAAAAGAACTATTGGAAATCTTAGAGAAAACCTAGCACGAGTATATAACATTTTTCTTTCTGTTTTCCCACCTGCATTTGAAGCAGGGCTGAGTGTTTCAGTCCTCTACGCGCAGAACTCTCCCCACGCTGCACTTTCCTCCACAGTGATTTACAGACGGTTCTCCTCTACTTCGTTCTCCTTCTTGGAGAGATTGCCAGTCCTGTCAGCATTATCCTCTCTGACACTTTGCTCTGGAAATATTTCAGGATCAGACATGCTTTCTCTGCTTTCGCTGCCTATATTTCTGGAAGGGCCATCAACCAGACAATGTTTTGCACCCGAGTCTGATGCCAGTGCCGGAACAGGGATGAGTTAGCAGCCACTTAGTCTGCAGAGTCTAGTACCAGCCTCACTCTACAAACAGTAGCAAACCTGAAAATCCAGGGAAACAGGAAGCCTCTTGAAGTGCAAACCTTTCCCTTATGCAGACCTTCTGGCTGTAGTTGCTGACGGAAAGGAATTTGCAGCGGGAATTGCAGATCAATCTAAATCTCCAACTAAATATAGCCTTGCAGTGGTGGGGGGAAGGAGGGGAAATATAGCGGGGAGGGGGAGAGCCAGGACTACTCTTTTGACACACAAAACCTATGTTGAGAGTAGTTAGGCATAATTAATTGATGATGAATATTCAATAGCAGGATTTATGTGTTTAAATTCTAAGTAGAGCAAAGTTGAAACAAGGGAGATTCTGTGTTCAAAAGATGTGTTACAAAGCTGCGCATGTTACAAAAAGAAAACACGTGTAAGTACGAAACATTACTCACTGAACAAAAATAAAGCGAATGAGTCATGATATTAAACAACTCTATAAACAAAAGTTGCAAAATGCCTGGGAGGACTTAACTAATTCAATTGCTAGTCATTATGTTCCAGTCAATGTTGTCTTCCTCTAGCAGGCTTGAAAAACTAATGGGATGCCAATGGGACCTTAGTGTGAACTGCAGAAGAAGAGCATGTAATATAAGGGCTAAGTGTGTGTGATAATGTCATTTCTTCCCCACATAACATGAAACATCTGAACAATGTGTTTTCAGCTCTCTCATCCCCTACTGACAAACTTGCTTTGCAAGCAGATGTAGCCAAAATCATGGATTTCCTGCAGATCTCGGGCAGGAACAGGCTCCGGGGAAGACTGAAGGAATTGGGATTTTCATCTTAGCTTGTGTCAAAAGAATCAGGAACATAAACACAGTTTTCATTTCAAAAAAATAACAGAGTACCATCTGAAATTATTTTGCAAAGGTCTGATTTATGATTGATGTCCATCAGGACAAGGCTCAGCTCAGTCTTACCCTCTGCATCATTTGGAGCTACGTCCAGTGTCAGTGCAGGGTTTGGAGAGTGCTCAGAGGGTAGTGAAGGTCCTGATCAAGCCTGAACCTGGGATGACACAGTTTCGGGATTGAAAGACCTCCAGACTCTGGAAGGTTTTCACTGTCTCTCTTAGGGTATATTCATATATCTTTTCCGCTCTGGTGTGACCTCACTGCCCCTCCAAAACTGCCATGTCCTCTTGGGTTATGGTAGATTCATTCTGGGAAAGGTTTTAGTGAAGCTGCTGGGGAGAGCTCTAAAGTCCAAAGAGTTTGTGAAATGCAGACCATGCCTTGACATGTACATGAGTGCTAAAAGGTACTTTCATCTCTACCATTTCCATACCCATTTAGGAGAAGGAAAGCTCCCTCGGGCGCCACATGGAGTCTAGGGGACTTGGAAGGTGAATTTTAAAGGTTTGAACTAGTAGGGGTGGGTCAAACTCAGAACCAGCCCAACTCGTGCATTGCTTCAGCGTTCCAGCTTGTCTTCTGCACGTCACGCAAATGTAAACCCTAACACCGGTGAGATATGTGGTGGGAATTACACTGGAATTGAGACCGACAAAATTTCAAGTGCCAGAAACTACAGGTCTGAATTTCTACCTTATGCAAGTAGTTTTGCTGGCAATGTGATGCTTAGTATCTACTACTGCAGACTGGTTAATGTGAGGCTCAGCTTGACACAGTAGTATGAAATATAGCAAAGGTGATGAAGTTATCTCTGCTCTTGTTTATTGCCTGAATTCAGTTCCAGTGTTTATAAGACAAAGAACAGTATTCCAATAGCAGAAAAAAAAAAAGAGAGATTTAATTCAGTAGTGCATATGAATAATACTTGAAAAGACAAATAGTGTTTGGTTTAGTTAATATATTGCTCATTAATGAACCACAATACAGACATTTTTTAAAAGACTGCAGTCACCATGACAACCTGATAACATTTAGTCACATCATTTCCGAATATGATTATCCTCCTGAAAAACTTTTCTTTTTTATGAAAACAGAGGGCACGTTTCAAGTCTGTGGTCTGTTCTTAAGATAACCTGTTAGTTCCCTCTTTGAAAAGCACTGCAATACAGTGGGAAAATGCAAGAAGTGAAAGAAAGATATAAGTGGAAGAGGGGGATGTGTATTAAAATTGCAATCCCAAGTTCAAGGAAAATCTTGCTGTCCTACACTGTAAAACCCGTACAGAGAGGGTGATTTGCACATATAATTTAGACTGTAGGTTTTACTTCTAATAGGATTTTCGTCATGGTGCCACAATCCCATGGTGGGGATAGGGGTTCAGCAGCAATCGGGTGGATGTCACTGCAGGACCAAAAGGAGATGGAGATCAAGACCTTTGGGGACACTCATCCTTGCAGTCCTTCAGTACTACAGCAGAGAAACCAGCTGCTAGTGCGAACCCGCGGGATGCTTCTGGGCCAGCCCGCAGGCAGGACTGTCTGGCCTCCATACTGACTTGTCCCTGAAACTCTGAAAGGCTCGAAATGCCTCGGGGTGCTGGGCAACAGATCATGTCAGGGTGGTGCAAAACATGTTGTTGTACTAGAAAGAGTGGGGACGACGCCTGCTTTTTCTCCCACGGGCCGTAGCTGGTCCAGGCGATGGTCACACTGGTACACAAGGCACAGTGGCTGTGGTTCAGCCCCAACGTGCAATGCTAACGCAACAGAGGCAGGTCAGCCCCCAGTAATTCCCTCCTGGGATGAAGAGAGGTCATGTTTCCTTGTTTTCCTGAGAACATTACCTGCTTCATTTTCTGAAGCAAACTACTTTAAGAGTACAGTAGCCTACGTCCGCTTGCAGCTAACATAGCTAAGTGATGTGGCTTGATAAATAGGTTGAATTTATTGGTAACCTCTGCTGTCCTACACTGATTTACTATCATCATCTCAGGCACTGCCAAATTATTATTTTATTGGGAAGGAAAATAGAGGTACCACAAAGTGACACTTATTCCTAAGAAGAATTTGGCAGGCAGCCGTGATAAGAAGGACTCAGTGGCCTGACTCTGATCCTCCCAGTGGGACTGCTGCAGTGTGAGGATTCCCTTACTAGGATACAGCGGGAGCGGAGCCTGCAGCCCCCCTTGGCTGGTGTCTGTGGCATCTTGTTAGGTTAACGTGTTTTGGATGAAATGTTTGCAAACTCCAAATCTGTGCAAACTTGCAATCACCCACGTAATTAATTGTGATTTCCTGACAGAAATTGTTGCAATTAGATGGTTAAACACTGGCCCTTCTGGTCCAGGCAAGATGACTGCCGGCAAAGTCACTGGTCAGGAATTTGCAGAAAGCCAAAGAGAGAGCGTGCAAGGACTGTCGAAATAAATTTCGTCTAGCAGTCTGAATTAATTGAATTAATATTCAGGGGTGAAATAACGCATTTTTATTGTCCAACTGAATATAGATAAAGGACCCAAACCCGTGACCTGAATGCAGAATGCTTTGGATTTAGGGATTTGGCTTGATTTATGAAGACATGGGGCCAGTCATCTTGAATATATTTGGCACTGAGGTTTTGCACCATTATTTCTGACTTCTCCTGGGCTGCACAGAGCAAAAATCACCCCCAGACCTTGTTTTCATGGGAACTTGGGATGCGATTCCCCCCTGAAGGCAGTTGGTACTGATGCACAGCTGAGCAGCCGCTCCAAACTGCTACCCCGCTTCACGCCTGCCCTAGTTCCTGGTTTTACACAAGAATGTGTGGGATGGGGAGACTTCATAAGGACTATTAATAATGGAGGTGATATATAAGACCTTCCGCGTTATTATTCTGACTGCAAAACAACCCGGTCAAGAGCTTGAACATAGAAAGGAAAACAGGCAAATGGTCTTGAGCAAGAGAGCGTTGCCAGGGGTCAGGCTGAGAAGGCCTCCATGGAGCCCAGCCTGAAAAGCACAGATGTCCAACAGGCTTGGTGGGTGC
Organism: Gymnogyps californianus; assembly: GCF_018139145.2. Classification (NCBI taxonomy): domain Eukaryota; kingdom Metazoa; phylum Chordata; class Aves; order Accipitriformes; family Cathartidae; genus Gymnogyps; species Gymnogyps californianus. The sequence continues at coordinate 51,727,005 of NC_059472.1, read as the reverse complement.
TCTGCAGCACTGCAGGTGCCTTGTGGGCGCTGGCCATTGCCCCCAGACCGATCACTGATGGCATAACAAAGCACGCCATGCCTCAAAGCCATTTAGCAGACCGCCAGGGCACCAGTTTTCTGTGGCAGGAAGAAAACACCTGCAAATAATCCTCTTACTGCTCTCTCAGCTTCATGGAGAGAGCATGGCTCTACTCAGATGGCTATTGTCCAAACACGGGAGCACCTGTGGCACGGGACCGGGCCACAGGGAGCGTTTGCAGAGCCCTTGCCTTGGCATCAGCTGGGGAGGTACCACAAAAGGCTGCAGACATCCAGGTGTTAGGGACTTTGGTGTGCCCGCAGTCGTTCTCAGTGGGATCATGCTGCAACATGAGCACAATTTAACCAAAACACTTTTGGTGTTCGTCAGAGAAGGTGGCAGAGGGCAAGCAGCAAACAACGTGGTGTTTCTACATTGGCTTCCCTAGCGGGCTCTGGCAGCCTGCTGAACCGAGAGTTTCTTCCCCAGCACTGCACCGGGCTGGTATTTGGGAGTGTGCGATCTAAGGCAATGCAGCTCCGTGCCAGGCACCAGCCTCCAACCTCTCAAAGAGATGCTGAGCTCCACTTGGCCCTCCGCATGATGGGAGTGGGAAAAAGGGCCGAGGTTTCTTATCTCTTATTTCATAATTTTATTGCAATATTGTGGCTGATTAAGTACTTGAGAATGAGTCTTCATGCAATTTTGGTTTTGCAAGCTCCTTAGGGACAGGTCCTTGTAGCCTATGTTGCTCCATTTCAGAATGAATAAAGGAGGCTATATTAAACTGCCCTTCAGGAATTACAATTATGAAAACCCCGTAAAATTATTCAAAACACCCCTCCATATATTCTTAATGCTGCCATGCTAACATTCTTCTGTTTTTAAATGATAAAAATCTTTACTCCTGAACTAAGGACAAAGATTCAGTCCAGAACTACACATTTCATAGGAGTTATAAACTCCTCAAGACAAGTGGCTCTAATGGAAACAAAAACAACTCTGTAATGGTAGCAGGTGCAAAATGAAGCAGTACATTAAAAATAGCCTGGCTGCATTCTCCAGTGGCATGGGTTCTACGTGCATATCACTCCAAAATAATCCATTTATCCTTTCTCCCCATGGTTACAAGGAGCCAGCTCTGTGCTGTGTATCCTGGGGCTCTGCAGGCACGGCTGTGAGAATTGAAGCAAAACCACAGCCCACCAGCCAGGCGCTCCCCTCTGCCTTCCTTTTAACGTCAAAACCTTTTCCCTGCCTTCTCCTTGCTGCAGGTCAGGGAAGGATTTCAAGAAGCCAATGTATCTCTTCAGCCTCTGATAAGTGCTGACTTTATTTCTAAGAGTATAAGGTTAAGTTAATTTGCGTTTTGCTAAGGATGAATTTGGCTCTGGGACTGTTTCTGTTGCAGGGTTTAGTGATCATGAGCCACCCTGGAGTTCTGAGAGCTGAGCAGCCTCCTATGAAAAAAGCATATTTCTCTTTTAAATTGCCAGCATTTCACGAGCAGAACCCAGCTTTCACAGGCTCCACCCAGCCTTTCTTCAACTTCTGTCTGCCATTTCTTCTCCAGGCCCAAACCCTCACGTCATCCTAGGCTTTCTTTGTTTCCTCTTTAGGACTGCTTTTTGGTGTCATCTGGTGACCTCACGGGATAATTTTTTTCAGAATTCCTCTCCATGTTTGCCTTTGCCAGTCAGACATTCAGGCCAGCTGACTCAAAAGCAATAATGGACATAAATGCTGCCATGGTGCTAGAATCATGGAGCACAGTCTTGGAGGCCCTGGATCCATCCCATGGGCGGTCACCCAGCCTCATCCAAGTGAGGCTTTCGTTTGCCCTGTTCTTTGCTGAGGGCTCCTCTGGGTCTTGGCTGACTGCAAGGGTATTTGTTTTGCTAACAAGTGGAAACATCCGAATAAAAAATTTTCAGGCAAAATGAAAACTTGCAAATAGTTCATTCTCATGCTAGTTGTTAGGCAACAGGAAGAGCTAAAAGACACCATTTTAATATTGTTAATAAAAGCAGCCGTTGGAAGTTGAGTTGTTGATCTCTTATATTTATTCCTTTTTCCCTGGGTCAGTTCTCATCCCAACCTGTTGATCTCAGCAGACAAGGGTGTTAGACCAAAGAGAAGACCTGGAGTAGACCAACTGAATCTAAGTCTTAGTCATTTCAGTGGGGGCAGGGTTTGTCTGTAGTCTTCAGCCTTTTAACAAGCCAACTTTTGTCTCTGCTGCTCAGTACAAGGTCTGTCAAGCTGTGGATTCAGAGGATGTCAATGAAGTTCATCTGCTGACGGCTGAACATTATTTTATCTAGATAAATGTTTCACAGGGCCTTTCCCAGCAGCTTCTGAGCTACAGTTGGTGAGCCCGGAGATATGAGGCCCTTATTGCAGTTGGTTTATATTACCCATCATAAATCAACTCTTCTAGCATAAATCAGCTTGTCACAGATTAATGCCGTCATGTATGCAGACCTGGGTGACTTGCTGTCACGAAGACTCTCCCATGAAGATGCGGATGCCCTGGGTGCTTGGGGGGACCTACTCCTGCCCCTGCCCCTGTCCCAGGGGTGCACGCAGCAGAGCTCAGCTCTGGCAGCCCCCAGTGAGCTGCCTCTCTCTTCCAGGGACTGGCTGATGTCCAGGCCAGCGTGAGCAAGTCACTTGTGGAGCTGCATGAGGGGACACTTTCACATGCTGTGGTTTACCCACAAGCAGCAAACATAGCTAATTTGCCTAAAATAATAACTGCCTTTCAAAGCATGGGCTTCCCAAGCTGTTTGGAAGAGCAGGTTTTACTCCATGACTGAACACTAGATATTAATCTTTATTTTAAGCTAGAAGATGACTTGGTGAGGGGAGTGATTTTTTTTTTTAATGTCACATACTAATTCACAAGCTTCTAGGAGGCTAATGTGCCAAGCCCCACAGGAAGGCCAGTTTGACACTCCAGTAATTGTGTGGGGCTGTTCTCCTCTGATGGCTGGACTTTGGCTGGTGAGCTCAGCATTTATGATACCCTACTGCGGTGAGGAGAAAAGGCTTTGCCTGCCCACCCACTCAGGTCAGCTGGCCTCACCTGCAACGTGTGCACTTCAAATGCTCAGGGACTCCACTGAGTCTAAATCAAGAATTTAATTCGTAGCGCCAGTCTCGGCCATCATCATTTGCAGCCTTCTGGAGGCACCAGCAAAGCAACGGGAGATACTGGCCAGCACTTGGTTAGCCAGGCTTTATTGGCAGACGGTTAACATAACGTAGCCCTTCCCCATGGCTGAAGATTTCTGTAAGCTTGGAGGCCTTGCTCATATTCCAAATCCATGCTCTGTTTATATTTTCTTTGTCCTGAACAAAAATTGGCCCCATTGTGTGGGAGCAACACTAGAAAAGAAAAACAAGAAACATCCACTGAGAGAAAATGGATATTGTGGGAGCTGAGGAAATGCACATACTTTGCTGATTCCATTTTCTGATGATGTCAGAGTCAAAGAATATCTCTAAAAAAAAAACCCTCGGCAACTTGGAATCAAAAGCTCTGTTCATCACAGTCTCTTGTTAAAAGAAGAAATGTAAACACTCTCCCTTGCCACCCCCACCCCCTGCAACCTCCAAGAAATTAAATCTGGCTCCATTTGGATGGACCCTCAGATGAAATCGAGGGTACGTCTCCAGGGAGGGAGGCGTTAATGTACCAGGGGAGGGATGGGGGGGGGAACAGGAAAATTTGATTGTGCTATGTGAAATGCAGGGATTCAAGCTGCTGCTTTTCATAGAGGCTGAAGAAGGGCGGCCTGACACTTTACAGATTGGGTGTAATACACAGGAAATTTGTCCTTTCTGCCAGAGCAGTCTAGGGATAGGGCTACCCCCCCCTTCCCCCCCCCCCCGCCAAGCCACTTTGCTTGGCTGGTAAAAGCTCAGGAGAAAAGGGTTAAATAAATGTTTGTGATATGATAAGGTGCTTGTTTATTCAAGGGATGACAGATTATTGGCTCCCAAGGCAGGGTTGAAAAATAGTACAAAGGAGCTGGCGTTCCCTTCACTGATGTGATTTCCTCCTAAGGTTTTGCTCTTTGGTAGGAACAATATGCGCTGGGAATTAAGAGGGATGACTTTATTTCAGACTGGAACAGACAGACTAAGAGCTGCTTTCTGGAGTCGCTGACTCTGTTTTTGTTTTTGTGGGTTGGTGTTTTTTTTTTTAAGGTTTTTTTTCCTTTCTGCTGAACTTCTTCTCCCAAAGTCTTTGGAAATGGGGTTATCTCCCATCCGGGAGGAACACCCAGCATGGCAAGCTGACTAGAACACTTCAGATTAGGGGTTTGACCCTTTTACTTTGTACATAATTTTCTATTTTATCACCACGTCTCTAAAGCTAGCTCCTGCTTCACTGCCCTTGGACAAGAGCTCAGTCCTCGCTGAGTGCTGCACATAAGTCAATAAAAGCCGGGCATTACAGCAGAGCTGACGGCTGCCAGAGGGCTACATGCACTTCTCGCAGACCGAATTCTCCTCTTGCAAAAATGCTGGTGAAATTCAGAGCAGCTCTCTTTGATTCGAGTGCAGCGGACAGGCACTGAGCCGCAGGGCCAGGGCGCGATGCCTCCCGTGCAGTTAACCGTGAAGATCTGAGCTTTGAGCTGATCCTGGCCACGGCTTGTAGGTAAAGATAGAAAAAAGGTGCCACTTCATGCCAGTTTCAGATGCCCTAAAATTGTCTTTCATCGCCCCTCTGGTGCAGGCTGGGGCGAGCTCCCCCCTCCACCATGAAATGTGTTATGCCAAGGGGCTGGGGAGGACCTCGGTGGGGAGGGTACCGCACAGGGTCAGGGTGCCCCTCTCTACCCAGGGAGCTGCTTGGGGCGAGCAGTGACAGCAGCAAAGCCCAGACCCACTGTGAGAGCATCTGCACACCACGGGGAGGTAGGGATTTGGGTGATATCAAGTGTTTCCCATCACTTATGTCACCCCAAAAACGATTTGCTGGCCAAATGCCTGCAGCACCAGGATGACGCTCCATCAGTGCCATTGGCCAGAAGAGATCCTGACATTGAAACTTCATGTTATCAGGACAAATACACATTGTCTGGTCACAACACAGCAAAGGGCGAGGAGAGGATTTCTCGCCAGCATGAGACATGCGTGACAGCTCGGCGGCAGGGATGGCGGTGGAGATGTGGCTCTGCTGACAACAGCACCCAGGCTGTCACCCGGAGGCGCAGGCGTGATGTTCAAGCTGCACCAAGCTGATCAAGTCAGTGTGCTTCATGTACTGCAGGAGAGCATGCTAGCGGTCGCTCATTGGGAAAATCAGGCAGCAGTTCCCATGATCCTGGAGTAAATGACAGTTAAGCCACACATTTGTTTTCAATGCTTGGATCTGGCACTGGATTCTTTTTGAATGAAAACTATGCCAAACATCTTTTATAATTTTTTTTCCTCAAGCAAATATGCGAGCAATCCAGCAGTGGAGTGCCAGAAACATTTGCTTTCCTTCCTAAGAAGTGGGGTAAAGAAAAAAAAAAACACCACACACATGCACACAACAAATTTTATTTAGAGGCTTAAAAGAGGCCAAGTGGCTTTAAACATTGTTAGGACTGGGCTGTTGAACTCTGCTCCAGTGTGTGTGTGTGCATGTGCAAGGGAAGGGAGAGTAAATACATGTGTTTGAGGGGTATGCATGGAAAGACTTTCACACTATCTATTCCTTTCAGGTACTGCACTGCTTTGCAAATAAATACACATACATAAAAAGAAAAAAAAAAAAAAAGAAAAAGGGTCTGAATCAAAGCTTAAGACCAGAACTTGGCTCTTGAAAGGAAAGCTCTGACTCATTTCATGGGTAAACCCAGGAGTAAGCTACGGGAGCTAGCAGATCCACATGTGTCTTCAGTGCTGCAGCGGCGTGGGTCCAAGCAGCAAAGACACTGCTCTTAAAATCCTTGGAGACATTTGCATTCATGGCAAACAAAGATCAAGCAGAAGTGGGGTGCAGGCTGCACTAGAAGGTGGATTAGTGTTCAAAGGCCGAGTCAAAGGAGAGAGGAGAGATAAGGCGAACGGCGTCATACCAAAGACAGCTATTAAATGTAGTGGTAATCTGCTGAGCCACAGCCAAAGAGAGCCTTTTCGCATTGGTGGATGTGAATAACTCAGGGACAGATGGGGGCGGGGGGGGTGGAGGATGGATGGGTGAAGGTCTGTCTGAAGGCACACGAAATTCCCTTCTCCTCTACTCTGGCTGGTCCTGCTAGACCCGTTGCTGTGGTACCTGAGCCCTCTGCCTTGCAGGAGACTTAGCTGAACATTGAAGTTGGAAAGCACATGCCAGTCCCTGGTCCTTCATGTACAGAGTGGGGGCCTCTACCCAGCCCAAAACCCCAGGGAAAAGGGGTCTGTAAGCCTTCTCTCCCCTACAGCTCCTCACTGCAGCCTCTGCTAATTTAACTTTCTTGCTCCTAACAGCATTTCGTCATGAATGCTTGAATAATTTATACTGGCTTAAATCTCCTTTGACCATCCTATTAAGATATTTCTTCTTAATTAATATCCAGTTATTAATATCTTAAGAGAAACACCTTGTCAGGTTTCTGCTACAATATTGAATTAGCCTCTGGATCTTGTTTCTTTGTCCATCCTTGCTAGCTTTTATGATCCCTTTATATCTATCTGAATGGTATTTTAACATACTTTTAGCCTCTCATTGTCTCTATGCCTTCTCCTGCGCTGCCACAACATTTACTAGGACTGGGAGGCCAAATCATCCTAAAACCACGTCCTGTGCTTACTCCCATATGAATAAAAAGGCATTAGTATAATTTTAGCTATACAGGAGTTGTGCAGCTATTAACAAAACCCCTTCAAGATGCCCCTTGCCCCCCTGCACCCAATGCCCATGGTGTTTTCATGGGTAGTTTACTCTCCGGCTTGCTGCGGGTCAAATGCTTAGGAAGGAACGGTGCCTACATATCCCAGAGGACTGTGTTTGGTGGTTTAGAGCAGGTATTTCTACGGTCTTTTTGAGAGTTGTCCCTGGCGCTCTGAACCCGAGCGGAGGTAACGCTTCCCCAGCTGGGGTGCAGTCCTGTCCCAGTCAGTGGAGTGAAGTCAGTTCACACCAGGGGCTGAACTGGTTTGAACAAACATCGTAAAATATGCAGCTCTGCAATGTGTCAGTAATTTCTGCCAATAGAAATATTCTTATACATGTCCTTCAGCTGCCATTTATGTTTATCCACAAAAAAAGAAAGGGGGGGAAATTTTATTACATGCACATACTCCTGCCCCTACCTACATGAACAAACTATCCCAACCCAAAAAGCAAAAGCTCAGGATGAAAATAATTTCTCCTGTACAGGGAGAAAAATAGTTCTTCAATGGGATTGCATATTTTTAGTTCCAGCTTTTGTTTTCAGGATGGTCTTTCAATTTGTGGGTCAGGTTAAGTCAAATATTTCCATACAGTGTTTCGCAGAGGAGGAGAACAGACACCCCTCTGGCTGCTGAGCTATTTCTCTTCTTGGACACAAAGCTGGTCTTCAACCAAGCCTGGGTAACAGGTTAACAGAAAGTCAGGGGAAGGTCTTGTAGGATGCAATATTTCTTCTCTAAGAGACTATGTGGAACCAGAGGAGAAGGACATTCCATCCTGAGGCTGTGTCTTTGCACGAGGCTCACCATCCGTCGGGGAGACCATTGGCCGAGGCTGAACATTAGCCTCCTCACCAAGGCTGTTGCCATCCAGCATTTGGGTGGGGTCTGAAACCAAAGGCTGGCTTGCCAGGTTTGCACAGGTCACAGAAAGTGATGGGCTGTAACCCCCAACACCCAGGCACGTTCAGGGCCACCCTGCTGTTACAAGACATGGGACCAGGAATTAAGGGAGCTCTTGACACAGTCAGTCACCACATCGCCATCCCTCATCCTCACAGGCCAATTCATCCAGCCCTGAGCACAGTTTCACCATCATCCTGCACCAAAACCGTGCCATGCTACATGAGTGTGGCATGTGCCCTGTCTACCCCTGCCCACCATGGCATGCAGCAAGTACCTTCTTTGCTGCGATCACTGTGATGGCCTTCCTCCTTCCCCTTACCCCCCACCCCAAGGGATCGCATGCTGAGAGCAATGATAATTTGGTTGCTGATGCAGTTCTGCAATGATAGGGATCACAACCAGTGAGACTTTGATTACGGCCTTTCGAAGACGAGGCAAAGGCTGCTGTTTATCGCATCCCCCTGTCACTACCAGTCATATGACTTCCTGGCATTGCCTGAGGTGATGCACAACCTCCGCTTCCCCGGCACAGCTCCGTCCCATCAGAGATGCCATTTTGTCCAGTGCAGGGGTAATTCCTTCAGTTGCAGGGAAGCAATCGATCACATACGCAGCCTGCCTCTCGCACAGTGGCACTAGGCTGGCCGGGGAGCCCCCCGGGCCCTCTCCCTGCCGGATACGCACCACGCTGCAGGAGAACTAATGATGCCATAGCAGCCCCAACTTCTGGAATTTCCTGGCTTTTCTTAATCTTAACATCTCATTAGCGTTTATTTGCAGATGTATATCCTTGTTCTCTTCTCACACAGGCTGCTGTAAATCACGACTGCCTCTGCTGCAATCAATGCGGTCACCTCGGAAAGGAAAGGCCAGTTCCCACAGGCAGGGGACTGCTGCCAGTCCCTGCCAGAAACAGTGTCTTCATCACCACGGCCTGAGCCTCCCAAGCTAATTGTGCCGTCTCCAGAGGCCAAAGTGAAACCCAGCTCCTCATCCAAACGTTCCTCTCATCATCTTCACCAAACCGAACTTGCAGACCTTCAGGGACTTGCCCATTGCTAGCTCCTACTTGGAAGAAGGGCCATCATGTCACCTTTCTTTGGAGCACTGGATCCAGCCAGCCTCTTGATAAATGGAAGAGGTTTTTGGCAAACATGCTTTGAGCAAGCAAATGCTTTATCTGAATGCATAAAGCGATCGTTAATATCATATGCACTAGAAAGGCATGTAGCTTTATTTTTAGCTAAGTAGGAAATACTGAGGTTAGCATTGTTATTCAGAGGTTGAAGATCAAGTGGCAAACTGGTTAAAGTGTAAACAGGACTGGAGAGAGATGAAATGGGGAGCATCTGTCTTCTTATTTGCTCATGCTGATCACTTATAGTCAATATTTTTGCTATGGTGATAAAGCTGTGTTTTAAATAGAGATTTGTGGTTGGTGAATTTGTCTCCAGTTATTGTTAGAGTACAGTGTTGTTCACGCATAGCATACAGTGTCAATCATAGCACCAGAAGTAGATTATCCAAATGATGGGAAAATCTCTTCCGTTGGAAAAAAACCCACATTTTTATAGGATTTCACCTCCTCTTCAGCAGGAGGCCCAAATAGATCACTGCCTTGAACCGCAGGTGGTCCCCGTTGCCCGGCTCTGCATCCAAACTTTCCAAAAGATCAAACTTTCCAAAAGATCCAGAAGACCAAAGCACGAGCTTGTTGGCCAAAGTGCCTCCTCTCCCTGACACTGCTGCTCAATCTTCCCAGGATTTTGCCAACCTGTCCCCTCAAATCCCTCTTGGAGGGTGGCCCAGGCACCTGATGACTGGCTCGCCACTACCCCGCCATCCCTCCCTGTGGTGGGGCCAAAGCTGTCCCTGAAAGAGGCACCAGCACACAAAGATGCATTGGCCATCCCTGTCTCCAGCATTTGCTCAGGGATGCAGACCCTCACATTGCAGCTGAAGCCTCGCTGCTGAAAACTGAAGCTCCAGAGGAGACATTTCTTCTCCACAGAGCTCTGCTCTCCCACCTCTCCTCTCCTCTAGGCCTTCCTCAATGCACTGCAGTCCCACCCCGAGGCAGAAAACCCTCCAACACCACTTCACCTTTGTGGCGGGCAACTGAAGCACATCCACGGAGAGGAGTGACCATAGCAAAGCGGCCGCTCACCCTTGCACCCCTGAGAGCGGGACAGACGGGAAGTTTCACCGCAGGGCAGCACGGAGGCGTGGGACCCCAGCTCTGAACCTGCATCCGTCATGAAATACCATGCCCTGGAGAGAAAGCTCAGCCCAGGACAGCCCGGCACCCAAGCAGACCCCGTGGCCATCCTCTCCGTCCCCAAGAGCTGGTGTGTGCCGTGTGGCTGCCTGGCTCGGCCGTCCCTGGCCGCTGCACCCAGCCCGGCCGGGCAGAGGAGGATATTTGCCTCTCATGCTCCTTGGAGAACATTCCTCAGATAAAACTGGGTTCATAACTCATCAAAATATAGTAAATTACAGGAAAGCCGTAAAAAAAGAAACCTATAAACTGTATACAGATACAAGATACACTGAAAGACGTAACCATAAATCAATATACACCTCATAAGAAATCTTTCTATACTTAATGTGTACAAAATATGAAGCAAATAATTACATATCAGTGTATACTTCTACAGGCTGTTTTGGTTTGTTTTTTTTTTTCTCTCAGCCTGAGATGAAAGCTAGCATTACAGATTTATTCTAGTGGAAATGCTGATGTTTGTGTGAAGTGAACTCTTTCTTTGTTTATGTAACCCTGGGTTTTCAGCTACTTTATCAAATAACTACCTCTTCGTATTTGCTGGCTGGCAGAAAGCCTTAGCTTTGTTCCACAGCTCTAGTTACAGTCAGGATGATACAACAGGCACGTGGTTAAGGGGATTTTAAATGAGCTAAAATGCCCTGGGAGGGTTCCTATCTCTAAAGGTGGCAAATTTTGTGGTGTTGGTCTGTGGGATAAATCTTGCGCAGAGGAGGAAGGAGGAAAGGTGGTGGTTAAAGACTCTCATTTGTACGATACTTTCTCTCTGAAAAGACAGTGCCCTTAATAATATGCTTTAATGTTTGGTCAGCCCTGAAGTGGTCAGGCAGTTGGACTAGGTGATGGTTGTAGGTCCCTTCCAACTGAAATTATTCTATTCTATTCTATTCTATTCTATTCTATTCTATTCACCGTCTTATCTCTGCTTTGTGGTGTAGCGCGACATGACCTCCTGAAGGAGGAGAAGAGCTTTTGCTTTCATACCTTTGCGGTGGCTGAGGAAGAGACTTTGCTTTTCATTGCCACCACTTCACTTTTAGGCACTAGAAAGGAGGACCTGTGAGCACAAGTAAAACACCTGCGTTGCTGAAGGTGATCTGAAACTCTGTCCATCCTCCCAAGCTTACTCCCTATGCAGGTTGTCCTGCTGCGCTGTTCAGAATCCTACTGGATTCAGCCTGATGTGGACCCATAATTAACGATGGGGTGAGTGCAACAGGCCAAACTAACAGAAGAGATGTTCTAAGTGCAGTGGGCATTTCTGGTTCACGCTGCACACCTAGCTAACACACATGTCCCTTCCATTCAGGTTGCAAGTGAAAGTCTTACAGAATTAGAGCCTAATTTTTCCATGCAACAAGTACAATTCCTGCAGAACCCTGCAACCTATTTTAAACAAGGGATTAGCAAGCACTATCAGGGCAGTCTTACACCATTTTTACCAACATTTATGTAAAACCACCTTTCATGTGTATATATATCTAATTACTACTTTTCTTACTGCCCCACTCGTTAAAAAGTACTTCTTTCTGTCTCCAGTTAACATAATTTTCCCATTTTCTTTTCCCCCTCACAAGAGCTTGCCTACTAAAGAAAATATTAAATATTTTTTCCACACCTTGCCAAAAGTTGTCCAAAATGAAACAGTAGCAGGGTCACGTACATCCAGATATGTCATGGCTGTAAGGGTAGTGGGGAGAGAAGCCTGTCTGTAAGTGGGGGGTATGATTCATTTGGATAACAATAGAGTCCACTGCCCTTTTCTACCAAATGTTTTTAGTTTGCCTCAAATAAGTCATTGTCTAACTTGTATAAATCTTCCCATCACTTCTTGAATTATTGTTGGATATTTGGGAAACATATTTTTGGGTTTTATAAGGAAAAAAAAAGAAAGCTGATTGCGATCACTTCCAAATAACACTTAACTCCTTGACACAAGGTCAGCAGGAGGGTTTGTGCATGTGTGTGTGTGTGTGTGTGTGTTTTCTTTCTAATCTGCGAGCTGTTCCCTGAGAGACACATTGAGAACTGGGGCTTGTCTGCTGACATGTTTTACACAGCTGATCCATTAGGATCCTGCTCTTCCTAGCCTCCCTGGCACCGCTTTGATCAGCGACATGTTTAAAAAAAAAAAAAGGAAAAAAAAAAGAGTAAAAGGCACTTCTCTGATCAGGAATCCCTCCCCTCCACTAAATCATCCTGGGCACTTTAAAGCCATAGGAACCACTGAGGGACCCCTCAGCTCTGCGAGGCTTCACGACAGCTCTACGCTAAAACATCCAGACGTGAGACAGCAATATCTTTTGCCCAGTGGCCTCTTCTGCCCAGCTCTGCGATTAACCTCTTCCCTGCCCGGCGAGGAGGACCCCCCAGCCCCTGCTGTCATGTCTGCCTTCCCGACGGGATGCACCCAGAGGGGCTTGGTGCCCATCACACACCAGAGGCATGAAGGGCAAATGCCAGCACAGCTTCACCCCCCTGCCTGCTTGCAAAAACTTGCCTTGCCTGGAAAATTCAGCTGCTGCAGGATGCTGACTCTGCCTTTCCGTTGAGGAGGGGGGTTTTCATTTATTTTTGCTGAGCGCCTTTCCAAAGGTCCATCAGAAAAGCATATGGCATGTCTCTGCGGGAGGGTACAGAGAGGGAAAAAGGAGAGAGGGGATGTCATGAACAGGGATGGGCGCAGCCTGCCACTGGCGCCCAGGCCAAATAAGTATGAAAATGCAATTCTAGAGACAAGCTCACAGTATATCTCAGCCAGCCTAACAGCTGACATGAGGCACCAGGGGCACAGAGATTTTAGATAGGCTGTGGATGGTACAAAGAGGGTGAGTGATGCTCTATCCACATAGGAGCATCTTCTGACAATGCACAGGGTAAACAAAGCCAGGCTGTGGCCACGTCCATACCATAACCCCTTATAGCATATACGCACACAGCCAGACAAGGCCTCACCAAGGGGTAAATGAACCCCTCTGGGTTAATCCCAGCAGCCAACGCTAGGACTTCCCAGGTCCAACTGAGCATGGCTGGTTGCTCCGGGACGGCTGCTCCTGTCGCACTGGGAGGCAACCTGATGCAGCAGTGGTCAGGGACTGCTGACAGATGTCACAGCTTTACTTTGTGGCAAACCATGTATGATAGACACCATTTCTTTAGCTGTTTGACACCACTTTAGAGTATTAAAAAACCCGACATCTTCTTTGGTGCTTGCTGAAGGCACACATACAGAAACAGAGGCGGAGTACAGCATAAAAGCAAGCCCAAGAGGAAAGAGAGGACAGTTGTACAGAGGCCCAGGGGTCCCTGGCAGTGAGCGGGGAGGTGAGGGCAGCCGGGTGTGCTGCCGCTGCTGTGACAATCCAGATCAACTTCCCCATCCCTCCTTTTTTAATGTCCCTGAGCCTGGTGGGGTCGTCACCTCGGTCGCCTGCTGGGCAACTAGCCAGTAGTAACCCCGAAGAGCCCATCTCCTGGCAGGGAGGGAGGAACAACTAACAAAATGGTCATTGCTGCCTTCCAAGCCGAAAAGGAAAGTCTTTGTTGTGCTTGTTTCTTGCCACATTGACACCTCGCTGGGATGGAGAGCCAATGAACCCAGGATAATATGGTGGTTTGAATGCTAAAAAGTACTCTGTGGTGCTCATTAGCAGCAGGTATAGTGCCATGGTGGTACTAGTGCATGGTGGTACTTATTGCTCCCCCGTGTTGAGGTCTTCAGTCACTGCAGTTTGCAGTAGATGGAGTACATACCAGACATTGCAGAGATCCAGATGAGTTGTCCACTGCTCAAGGAAATCCCCTAAACCACAGTTCTAGCAGCTTCCCTTCTCCTCACCCATCTCACCCCCCCACATTAATTCCTTGCCTTTTTTGAGCATTTTTCACTGACTTGAGTGATAAGAGGGACTTTTTGCCCTGAATGTCCAGCGTGCCCTTTTTATTTGGTTTACAGAACAAATAGGGATAATGTGATGGAAGATCTACTCTTGACAGCCTTCTTGAGACTGATATTTTGGCAGTGCAGAAGTTGAGGAATCACTGAAACGCACTTTCTTTTTTCCGTACCCCCGGTGCTGGCTCACATGTAGCTCTGCGATTGCCACATCCACTAACTCTGCAAAACATCCGGGTCCGGCAGCTTGTCTTTAAGGCAGATTTGAGAGCATACACCATTTTACCTTTGCTATGAGGTATCTGCAAAATTTTGAAGGTGCTGTCACCTACCTTGTTTCAGGGAGGCTTTTCCATGTCAAGTAAGATACCCCCAGTTGTTCACATTTCACCTCAAAGTCCCTGCAGCCTGGAGGGCATCCCTAATCTGGGTCCCCACCACCCCACTGTTTATCCTACAGGCCCTCTCTGACGTGGCACCCCTGTGCTTTGTTTGGCAGGCCAGGCTTAGCGGAGAATTAAAAAAAAAGCACAAATACCCGGAGTCTCAGTTCACTTACCCTTCGGTTCAGATCACGGCTGGAGGAGGATCTCTTCAGCTCTAGGTTTTCCTCACAGTATAAATCCCTGTGACTGGATCCCATAAAACAGTCTCATAAGCTCCTTAAGAATTTGTCGGGATGCCAGGTCCAGCGTGCCTAGCCCTTGCAAAACAGGGTAGCTGAAAGCAGCAAAGTGAAAAGAAGCCAAACACCTTAGTAAAAGCAAGGATTAAGGAAAAAAAAAGCCACATTAAAACAACATCCATTTTTTTCAGGCCATTTGCAGATAAATGACCTCCGTTCTTCTAATTAAAGAAAATGTGCAATTAACTTAATCAGATCTGTGGGAAGAAAAGCAGTCACTGAGTCTCAAAAGGCAGGTTCTGAGAAACTGCAGCCAACTTTTCCTGGGGCCGACTGGAGACACTACATCAGAAACAGCATGAGCCCTGCCAAAGCCTTCTTCCTGTGAAAAATGATGTTTCAATTTAGGCTCCTGTATATTGTTTTCGTTAATCTCCCTCTCACTTGCTTACTCACTTGATCTCTCTTGCTCTTTGACACTGTAAATAGAGGCATGAAGACGTATTTTCTTGTATTGATACAGGCATTGCATCCTAATTTCTCAATGAAACAAAGCTGAGTTTATCATCTCAGTTCCCCATCGGCATCCATGTTCTTTGTACCTTGTGATCCGAAGATGGGCTATTTCATGATACCACACAAGGGCCAGAAGCATTTGGGGACTAGAAAATAGGACTTCCCTTCAGGAAAGGAAAATAGGACTTGTACAACAGGAAAAGGTCTCAAAACCCTTCGCACTTGGGGGGGGTGAAGGTCCTGAGAGGCTATTGGAAATTCTGGGGACGAAGCTGAGCTCAGAGATCAGTCCCTCCTCTCTATAGACAAAGTGGGAAATTGTGCAAACTTCAGGACCAGTTCCTTTAACCCTTTACTGGGTGTGTTTGCCAGTAACCTCCTCTCGCTTATTCCACAGGCATTCAAAAGAATAGAAAACAGGGAAGGAAGAAACACACACCACATGAAAAAAAATAGCTGTTTTAAAGTATTATCTATTCAAATAGTTTTAAAGTCCAATCTTCTTCCTAAAAGGGGGTAAAATCCCTTTTAGTCAGGCAGAGTAAAGAGCCAGCCTTACAACAATCTTGCAAACACACAAATTGGGCTGCAACTGGGCAAATGGGGACACAACCAATCATCAGAACAAATAACCCTTATTCTGTCCATTCCTTACTATGCAATTTCTAAGGGCATTTTCAAGCATGTCGTGAGCCATCTCTGCAGCCAAGCAGGGGTTTGGCTTTTCTCTGGATGTTGCTCCTGAGAAGCGAGAGAGGGATGTAAAGTGCCCCCTTGTTTACCCATGGAGGGTAGTGTTGGGATCAGGGTTTGCTGGCTCTGCTGCACTCCCAGTGCAAAAGATGAAGACCACGTCACGAGTAAGTGACTATGGCTCCTGTTTGATGTTCTTCTTCTACCAGGACAGTTGTTCCTCAGCGTCTGGCCAGTAACCACCACTGACGCAGCAAGCGCCTGCTCCTGTTCATACCCACCTGCAGTTCAGCCTGTTGCTAACATGTCTCGTAAGACCTGGGCTGACATTTCGTATGGGAGCTTTCCCTGTCACCACAGGTGACAATGTCCTGGTTTGCCCATTTCAGACGTCCCTCTTCTGTCCCATGGGAATGACCTTGACTCTTCCGGGAGTGACTGGGTATTGTGGAAAGCACAGCTTCACCTCTACACCTGTACCTGCAGGTGCAGGTATGAACTGGAGATGTGCTAGTTCATCTGGCCGATGAAGTGTCTCCACAACCTCCATGTGTTGGCAAAACTCTGGTTGCTCATACGCAGGCAGTAAATACCTCCAAAACCAGACTTTTTTTTCTGATTCTGGGGGCATCTTTTTTCCTAAACCCTTCTGCCCCCAAGGTTTTCAATCTTTCTTAATGACATTTTCTAGAAAACACTTTGATTTTGAAATGTCCATGTGATCTTTTTCTTTGCTTGTTTCAGATTTTTTTTTTTTTTAAACAAGTAAATACTTGGGTTTTCAGCTTTGGCCTGGGTTTTTTTGTTTGTTTGTTTGTTTACAATTTTCCACCTAGAGAAAAGTTAGATATGCAACTCCAAAAAGTAGAGGTTTCCCTGCTGTTGCCTGTGCTTTCTTGTTGACTCCTAATTTTTTTCCACTGCTGGAAAAGGGGAAAAAGTCAGGGTAAAAAATAAAGAAGAGGCCCTAAAATATCTCCAAACCAACAATAGGAAACGGATGTGTTTATTTTTTGGTTGGTTTCCAAAAATCTGAAGGAGGTAATACTTTATGTTAAAAATATTTATTAGCTCGGGTAATGAACACATTCAGATAAAGAGCCCGTTGCCCAAAGTGTGAGGCAACAAATAAGCTAAACCTTGTCTATTTTACATCATGTAATGAATGTTTCAGTGCAAAACAAAAACCTCTTGACCAGTCAGGAGGGAATAACGTGCAAGTCGGTGTCACACAGCTCCACGTGCGCCCGTTCGATTGGGATGGGAAAAGCATTGCCATCCCCTGGGACGGATTCAGCTTTGCCGTCACCCGCAGGCTCATTTGGGGGAGTTACGGGGTACAAACCGGGGGCTGCAGCCAACCCTTGCCACCGATTTCTGGCAGCCACCAGCCTGCCGGGCGGGTCGAGAAAGCAGGGTTTGCGCGTGCGTCCGCGGGTCCCAGCGGACCCGGGGATTTGCCTGGTGCGGCAGGGGCCGGCGGGCTCCCTGCCAGCAGCTCCGAAATGGCGAGAGCTGGAGGCTGGCCTGAGTATTGGAAAAAACCCATCAGTAACATTTCTGACAAGATAAATTGCATTTTAAATGCGGAGATGACCTTGGTAATCAGAAATAAATCAGCAAGATAATCAAAATTGATGGGTAAGTCAAATCTAGAAAATTTATATACTGGAGCCCTATAGAATAGCTTGGAAATCCCCATAAGTTGGGTCCTGGCTGAAATTTTGGTCCCTTTGCTGTAGTAATTTAAACTTTTCTATTTACTTTGGCACTCCTCTGTTCAGTGACTTGGCCTGATCAAAATGCTTTGATATGTCCAGCAAGAATAAAAAATATAAAAGTCAAAGTGTAGTATCTTGGTTTAGGACAACTGTGAACATGAAATTTAATCCTGGGCTTTGCAAGAGGGACTCTCTAGAACATACTGGGGGGAAAAGCAATTAATACTGCATTAAAAAAAAAAAAGAGCAGTCCTTCCTTTTCACTTTGCTTTTCAATGTCCTGTAATTTGGGCCAAACCAAACAGTGCTTACGCCACTACTGATGTTACAAGTTCATGTACCGCTGCTGATGTTACGTACATTAACACAGCAGTTGCTGGAAAGGAAAGGCAAGTGTAATTTGTCCAGAACATGGACAAAAGGAGAGTACAGAATGAAGCCAGTCCTCCCATTACTTTATTTTATTCCCTGCTGTTAATTGCTTTCTTGATACACCCGTGCTTTTGTCCTTTTGACATGTAGGCTACCATCACGCTCCACAGCTACCAGAGCCGAAATTGCTCCAAGACCCATTATCCTTTAAACAATCTTAAATCTGCAGGCACTGCTCTGACACTCTTCTAAAATCTATTTACTGGCTTTGGTGTAGTTACTCCTGCTTCATATCAGTGCAAAGAAAGTAGAGTCAGGCCAACTCTCTGATCTACTCACGCCTGACATGTAGCTTACACTGCTTTTATATCAATCAAGAATTTGGCCTTGAGATCTCCACACTCTCAGTTTGACCCAGTGTTTTAAAAAAAATACTTCCAAATCTGTGCCTCTCTGTTCTGCCTTTGCTTCATCCTTTCCAGACCCTACTGCGTACACTTCATGTCTGCAAACTCAACCAAAAGTCCTGGACCTCTTACAGGCCATTTATTGCTTTCTATTATACTTCATACTTAAGTTTATACATATCTGTCTTCTTAAAAACATTTTGGAGAGAAGCATCACTTTTTTGTAGGGATGGTAAAGATTTTTCCACTGAAACTGCTCTGAAGTAAAGTTGGGTTTTAGCTAACAAGAAAAGATGTTCTTCATAAAGCGTGTCAGGGAACAGTTTCTATTTTCCATTGGCAAAACACAAATGTCTGAGAATTGCATATTGAGATTTCAGTCTCTGCAGTTGTCACTTAGGTGCCCAATGTTCCTGTTTCCTTCCAGGGATCTGTTCAATGCTTGAGTGATATCTTCAATGCCATAACCCAGAGATCTTCTCTCAAAAGCACTGCCTGTCCCTTTACTACCCCAGGATCTGAGCAAGGAGTTTGACATGGCATGACATGACAACTCCTTCAGAAGTTCTCTGATGGAGTTTCCATCTCAGTCTTCCTTGTTTGGGACAATATATTTAAGCATTTAATAATCAACATGGGACAGTGTAGTTATTTTCTGACCAGTCTACTTGCAAATTTTTGAAGCCCTTAAATATGTAAAGGCTACAGTGCTTAACTTGGGCAGCTAAGTAACAAACAATACCACCAGTACTAACCAGCTGCTAGAGAAGATAAACAGGCAGGCAAAGAGGCGAAGGACTGGAAGAATGATATCAAAAGAATTACAAATTATATTTTCGGTATGTGTGCTGAAGATTGAAGACTATTGAAGATCGAATCTGACGAGTCGTGTAGGTGCTAGATACGATGCATCAAAGGAAAATAACTAAGTTCTTTGACAAGCATCGAAGATGAAAGATTAATGGTTAACAAAGAAGCTGGGAAACAGCTCAGAAGAGTCTAAGAGAGGTATGGAGGCACATCAGTGAAAAAAATGTGTCTTTGCTTCCACACCATGAATTGCTTCGATTCCCAGGTTTCCTAACGTGGAAGACCCCATGCAACAAGTGGTGCTAGTGGGAAGGACACAGCTGGCCATATGAGCACACCACGTCCAGGTCTGAGCCATCTAACCATCTTTCTCTGAGCGTGAGGAAAGACCCTTTGGATGGCACTTTGGGGAGGACTTATCAGGCACAACCTCAGCAGAAGATCTAGCTCAGGGATCATGGAGCAGGAAAAAGGCCACGCCACATCTGCTGCTGCTGAAGAAGACGCAGGCTTTTGGGGAGTGTGATGGGAAAACCAGATGTACGAGACTTCAGTCACCCACTGTGAGGACCTGGTTATTATTAGCAAAGGGGTCTTCTCACACTGAGGCCAGATATGGGTTCAGCGACTGGACATGCAAGGATTCGGAATCATCTCAGTCTGCTGTCTCCAGAAGCAACTACTGCCTCCAAGCAACCAATGAAAGGATTCTCTGCTTAGGATTTACCTATTTGTGGTCTAACCTTTTAAAATCATCAATTAAGTGTAACATTTTACCATCTTCTTACTGGTTTCTGTCTCACTTATTACTCTTCACCATAATGTGAGCTACCTTCTGATCTCATGTGATATTTTTCTGCACTGAAAAAATATGAAGGCATTTTTGGGTTGCTGTTTTTATCTTCCAGATACTTATCACTGTTTTAGGGAAACAAAATGTAACCTGATGGCTCAGGACTTCAAGCAACCCCCTTCCCCACAGCAACACCCACAACTATAAATGCAACATATTTGGAAATAGAGTGTACAGCAATACACACATACTAAGTAGTTCAAATTCTGGTCATGCTCAGACAGCAGTTACTGCCATAATTTTCTGGCTTCGCATTAACTCATTGAGCAGGAGCCTTGGCTTGGTCACAGCATTTTTTCTTGTCTGAAAGATGACCTGGTTAATAGAGGACATACACTGGAGCTCCTCTGTTCTTTCCTCTTCCCTCTCACACATGCACATACACATATTAACATGCCTATATGTGTGTTATATATAGATATAACACACACATATATATAGAACACTCATATATACATATACATATATTACACACACACACATATATATAGGCACACAAATGAATCCTCGTACTCTTTTCTAGTGCCTGTGCGTGTGAAGACTTGAAGGGGCAGTCTGCTTCTCTGCCGTAGTCTTATGTGCTTTCATTTCCAATAATCCGGCAGATGCCCCTAGATCATATGGAGGGGAAATAGCTACACCAGCTGCTTCTGGACAGACAAAACAGGCTTTTGTGGCTATAATGTAGTGTTTTCCTTGGAATATATGTTGTGCCATAGGAATAGCTGGCATTCCAGGCTCTTGAAGGAACATACCTTTTCTTGGAGACCAGGTGAAGTATTATCTATTAAAAACCTAAAAATGACCATCGGCAACAGCAAGGAAATTAGCCACATGCAAATGGAAACAGTCAGAAACCTGGCTCTTACCCAGGCGACAACCAATTTCTGCTTCTTTTAGGAATCACGCACAGACAGTGACACTGTCAGTTCACACATGATAAAACAACTCTAGCCCTAAGGGGCTTTCCAAACTACGGTAGGTCTTCAGGGTTTGCCTGCAAGTATGTTGGGTTGGAAGGATATAGGACCAGCCCTGGTGCAAGAGGCTGCACTCGTAGCAAACCTCCTGTCCCCACATGGGAAATGCCAGGGGACCCAGAGAGCGGGGCGAGGTACCAGCCATACCTGCTCCCACAGTACGATATGATTGACCAGGCTGTTAGGGCCAGCCCATGACAGCAACACTGTGTATATGGCTGGTGCCTCCCTGGGACGCTCCAGTAGCCTCTTTGCTGTCACATTACACTAGTTAAATGAAAAAGGCAAATGATTTAAGTACTGTTCCAGGTGTGCCATGCAGGAGTGCCTCATACACAAAATTTGGGCTGAAAATAAATGAACCTGGGGACATGATTTTCCAAGGCTGGAGTTATAAAGTTCAGGAATAGTCTAAAACTGTTCATGCCATCACTGACAATCACGGAAGTCAGAGCTTGCTCATTACCTCATGTAGTAGTTTACACTGCTGCAAAAGGGAAAACAGACGTAAAACACCTGACAGTATTGTAAAATGACTGCACAAGCTGTGAGGCAACTGAGGGGTAGTATCTGTTGGTGCTGCTGAAGGTAGAGCTGGTCTCACATTTGTAAAAGCAGTTGGAGGATGCAGAGAGATGATTTTAAAGACAAAAAATCAGAGGGGCTCTGACTGTCCTAGCTTTCTAGGGGTGGCAAGAAGGCTTCCCAGTTCTTGCACACTGCCACTCTGGGAGTCCGTCTTTGATAGGATACAGACCATTATCCTAAAAGGAAGAAAGCAAATCCGTCCAGAGGACTGGAGTGTCCCTGCGTAAGAATGCGAGGAAAGCTTGGAACAGTAAAATCTTGTTTGCTTATGACAGTTCTGAGAATTTAAAAAAAATGAAGTGGAAAAAAAAAAAACACTCCATGAAACATTGATTAGATGCCAGTTCACATAGCTCTCCTTGGCTACTATGTATTATTATTATTTCTTTTAAAGACTAATAGATCCTATTCTTGACAAGTGCAAAGCCAGGAGGTGGGATCTTATCCAGTATTTTCATTTTTTAGCCCACAAGAGGCAATGATTGTATCAGAATATTATTTGTCTGCCCAAATCACATTCACTGTGTGAACCTCTGCAGAGGACTTCCATTCTCGGGAAAAACTGTTCTGTCAGACAGAGTGCAGAAGAAACACTCCTTCTCATCCTGGTCAAGCCAGCTCAGGACAGAATCTCTTTTCCTAGGCGAAATTTCCAGAGCCAACTTTCAAATTTGCATTTACAGTTTTTACCTGAAAACCCCTACACACAGAGCAGACTGGATCTGGGATATGTGAAAAAGCCGAGTGCTCGAATAGCTGAGTCACGTGTATGAAGCAGTGAAAATGGTAAGGTGAACCTCAAGAGGAGGCTGACGGAGCAGAAATGTGGTTGAGCACATCTGATTTCCCCTCACTACATGGGAAACATGGCTTTCACTGAATGGCTTTTTGAGCAACCAAAAGTCAACTCATACGCAAAGAGCTTTGAAACTCTTAATATGGAGGTGTTTTAAGAAATATGTGGGAGATCTGCTGGACAGATCAGGTTCAGAGCTTCCATCCCAGTCATCCTATAAAGCTCTAGGGACTTCCAGCCCAGTAAAAGTAGCCCACAGAGATCTTCATGTTCTCAGCTTGTCTTCTGGATGACATTAAAGCAGAGGCAGTCCCAGAAGGCAGGCACTATCCTTAGCCTCACGCTTATCTGTCTGTGCACATTTTCTCCAGCACTTAGCGTTACCAGATCCTGACTCATAAGACTGGCTTTGCTTTTTTATGAAGCTACCAAAGGGTCCTGGCGCTAGCATGTGTGTGAGTGTCCTGATAAGGGTATGACAGCGTGTGGGAGGCCAGAGGCGGGTAATGCCACTGGTATGTTGAGTGGGGAATTAGTTGTGTGTGTGGAATGACCTCTTCTTCCAAAACCTCCCCAGGATAGAGGCCAAGGAGAAAAAGCAGCAGTGACAGTTCAGGGTTCAGTCCACCCTACCAAAACTTTCCATCCTCATCAATGGAGCCATTCACTGGATTCTGCTTCCCATTTTGCTTCTGTATCCTTTTCATCTTAAAATAGAGAAATTCCTCTGGGGGGAATAACTTCTGCCGTAGCGCAGCCCCGGTGATGTCAGTGGACTTACACCAAGGCCGAGGTTGATCTCCATGTCTCATTGCCAGCAGGTTTTCTGGAGTTAGACCTTGCGTAGCACAACTTTGAGAGGCGTTTGCACTGTTTTAGTCTCAGCCTGTTTCCTCTGAGAGCACCATCCTGCAGAAAGGATTAAAAAATAAGGGGAAGAACCCTTATTGCAGAAAATGTTGCAGTTGTTTCTGCGCAGAAGAGTTTAAAATGGAACCACATTTTATGGAATTTTTCACACACATCCTCCCCCTCCCTCAAATTTCAATGTTCCCTTTTCTTCTCTTCTCCCTGTTTTTGACATACTGCCACTGAGTGAAATGAAATGAGAAATAGCCAGGGGCTTGCTCTGACATTTTCTTCTCCACCCCATCCATCTGTCCACCCAGACTCTTCTCAGTTTTAATTTTTATTTTTTTTAATAGTATGGAATGGCAAAAGGGAATTGTAGGCTGTGTGTACTCATTTGCTGTAACCCACCCATTCTGCTGTTTCTTGCCACCTTTCTTATCATTCCTTCAGCATTTTTTTGGACCATCTAAAGCTGAAAAAAAAAAAAAAATCCTTTGCCTGCAGATTCACTCCAGATTGACAGGGAGGGAAAAATCTGGCCCCAGCATCTGAGATCAAGAGCTTTATGGCCTAGTCCTGCCTAATTTTAAGGGATTTTATATTGCAGAATTGGAAAGAACCAAGAGACACTTACAGCACATGTTCTGAAATACCAAGAATAACAAAGCAAAGGCTTAATGAGTTCCAATGTGTATGTCTGCTGTGAGTAATGATGCTTAATCCTGCTACAAAATAATTCCTTTATATGTTCTTCTGTTTTTTAAAAAATGCATCATTGCTGCACTGGGGTCATAAAAATTACGAATATGTTTTCCCATGGCATGAAGCCATAGCATACTGTAAGGCATTGTGCTGGGCCATTATACACAGCCTGTAATCAGAAACAAATGTATTAAGTGAGATGATGTGATGTTACATGAGAAAAGTGAAAATAGAACAGGGAAGTGTGATAGACAGTGACTTGGACCACAGCATCAGCTCTGAACAGCCCCTTTCTCTTCAGAAATCAGAGGCTATGCCAGAAGAATTTGTGTTTCTAGATCCTGGTCTAGAAAATAGAGTCAAACTTCTTGGTAGAGGGAGGAAATAAAACTTGTCTGAGAGCCGGGATAGGCAAAAAATACTGAATTTCCTATTCAGAAAGATAAATGCTGCTATGCTGGTGAGGGTGGTTCTCTGTGGTGTGCATCAGCACAGGCTTGGTAGTGGTCTCAGAAATGCAAAGGAGCCCATCCCTCCACTCCTCCAACTTAGAAGCTTGTTGCAGGGGTCCAAATGTTGGCTGTGACATGGTGAGAGCTATCATTGAAGAAAGGGCTCCTGTTTCTTTGGAGTTTATGTTTCTGAGACTTTGCACCAGTACTGCTATTATCAGCTTAAAAATTAAACTTGACTCACATTAGGAGAAATGGAGCAACTCATTTGTCTATTTGCCAGTGTTTATTTCCTAAAAAAAAAAAGATGCTGTTTGTGACAGCTGCTTTCATTTCCAGGAGTATACCGTGACTCTTCAACATCAAAGCTGGATTTTAATTTATTGACTTAACTTTGCAGTGCACAGAGCAAAAGGTCAAGTAAAATGAGACTCCTTTAGAAAAATTATAATCTCTATTAAGAAGCATATGGGCCATTTGAATGCTCTGACACTTTATTTCCAAGATCCTTAGAAAGGCCTTTAGAAACTCTTAAAGCTCAGCCACTTGCAGCCTTTGAGAGAGGTGCAGACTGGGCCATAACTGCAATGTGCACGTGAGAGCAGTCTTCACCCCAACAGCAAAGCAAGTTACACTCCTGTTTCCCAGGTGTTACCACAGTGGGCCCTAAAATGAGAGCAGTGCCCAGAACAGCCTACCTTCTATTCACTGACATTTCCCTCTGATGTCTGTCCATAAGCCAGGACCGGCAACACACAAGGTTTTTCATCCAATTCAGGTGAAAGATGTATCAGCCATAGATACCCTGCAAGCCACTACAAGTAAAAAGCAGAGAGTGAGACTATCAAAACTTAATCATGAGGGCAGTAGTTCATAAATTATCTAGAAAGTAGATTGCTTGGACAATACTGCTTTCTGCTTTCTTTTTTCCTTAAAACTGCCTGGTTTTATCAGCTGAGTAGAGCACAATGAAGAGTACCAAAGGACCTCGATAAATAAATCCTATCTAATTACCGACAATTATCTTAATAATTGTTTCAGCAGTAATCTTAGAAATGGTTCGGATCCACTTAAGTCTGCAAGACAAGCAGTTGCTGCTTCTATGCCTTCTGCAGAAAACAACTGTCTGCTCAGCAACAGGAGTTGCTCCACAGGAGAATTACACCTTAGGCGTTATAAAGCAGGGCCTTTTCTTCCTAGTGTCTGGATCTTGGATGAAAAATTAGTATCTTTGCAATGAAAGAAAAGTTGCTCAATATTTGATATTTTTGGACTGTGCAATACAAACATGTATTTATGAACCACATCAATAAGCTAGGTGTCTTTGTTGTAAATCCTTATGCAGCAGCATTTGGTTCTTTTCTATCCCTGTTTCTCCCTTATGAAACAGTATGGCTACTTTAAACCATAAATAAACACAGTTAGGGATTTACCATAATGAAAATCTGAATGACACTCTTCGCTGTTTCCAGTTAACTTCCCCTTCGCATGAACAAATCCCCTTAGTGGATGAACCCCCATGCATCTAAAGCTGTTGAGATCCCCAAACACAGGAGGTAAACCATATGCATTGCATTTGTTTGCTTTAATGAAATGATTGATTTATTGGTCACAAATTCCTCAAAAGCATTTGTTTTTATCCCCTGGGTTCTTATCAGAGAGCTCCCAGCATCAGTCAAAATCACGGCTGTCATTCACTGCGGTGCAGTGCAACTCAAAGGCTTCCCCAGTGCTCCCCATTAGCAGGGAGCCTTCCCCTACCCCCCGAGCATGTCCCCTGCCAGGGCACAGATATCCCCTCGTCCTACAGTTGTTTGCTTCCTAGAATAGCTAGATTTGAGGACGAGAGCCTTCCTAATGGAGCTCGAGTGTATTTGCGGCACAATAGGTCATTTCTGGCTCACTTGCTTTCTTTTCAGTTCATGGGACAAAAAGGGACATGCTTACACCATTTGCTTACATTGGTAGGCAAAGAAAACCTTAAATGTCTCATGAGTCACTTGCACTCAATTAATTTCTGCTTGTGTTATTTATTCACGTTTAAGATATGACTTTTATTCTATATGTGACCTTCAGCAATGGAGCTGATAACAAGAACATTACTTTGGAAAAGTGAAAGGTTAAACATTAACCAGAAAAATAGTTCTAAGACAAACATTTTGAATGTTTTTTCCCTTCATATTTGGAAGTAACTTGTCACTTCCACTCTTACCACCCTCCCTCCCCCCATATTACTGTTGTGCTGCTGTTCCTGATACTTGGTAGATGCAGTAAGCACTTGTACCACCATATGATGGATTCCTCTCTGCCTACTACTCATCAGCCAGGTCTTTGAGCTGGGTACAAGCTCCTGCCCGATTAGCATTTCGTTAACAATTTCTGGGCTTTCTTACCTCCCAAGAAGCTCACCTGAGAGAAGAGCCCCCATCACCATGCTCTGAGACAGGGGCTCAGCATTGTGCTCCCTCTTTTTGTTGCACGCAGGGAGTGAAGAAAGAAAAAAAATGTGAACTGGGGAACAGGGTGAAGGAATTTCCAGGCTTAAAAAACGCTGTATGAGTTTGAAGCACTGATTTTAGCAGATGTCTTTTTCCTCCATGATCCACAAGCTTCACTCATGCATAACCACTGTCCCCAAGAATTTGGAATTTATTCTACAATGTGAGTCACCTGGGGCGGGGGGAGGGTGTTGTGCAGCTTTGGTGGTTAAAAAGTCTTCATATCAGTTAAGAAAGGACTGAAAAATGAAAAATAGTCACTGCCTTCAAAGCTGAGTGCCTATTTTACCTGTGTATCGATTTATCTTTTTTATAGGGAGACATGCTTGTTGAGCTCCAACTCTGCTCCGAAATTACTTCAGCTTTCCTGCTTTAAGGCAGTCTCCAACCTCAGTCACAACAACATCACTCGTTAAAAAAAATCTGTAAATCAATGATGTTACTTCTGCTCCCACCCATTTTTGGAAGCCCAGAACATGGGACATGCATATATTTTACTCAGTATAAACAGCCTAATTGCCTGTTGTTTGGTTAATTTGGGTAGCAAAAATAAACCACCAAAAGTAAAGATGAATGAAACAGCTAAGATAAAACCAAAGCCAAACAAACATCGACAACAACAAACTAGGTGGCTGGAAAAGGGTAACTCCAGCTCCGGGAGTCGTTCTGGGTGGTCGAGGCTCTGTCTCAGCCCACAGCAGGACGGGGGTCCTGGGGTGCAGGGCTGCTGGACCGCAGGACAGCAGAGGCGACCACTGGCCCCCTTTTCTGCTGCCTCCCCTCCCCCCTTCCTGCATGACTGACACCCCTGGCCACGTCTCGGGGTTGTTCAATCTGCCCTTCACAGCGCAAACATTGCTCTACTGGCAATATTTTGATCTACCCAGGAAAAAAACCAAAAAGCAGCAAAAACTGTAACAAACCTGCAGACAATCCCAGCACCTTTACTGACCTTTAACACCATGGATTGACAAAACCCTGCTACTTGTCCGTATATCTCGCTCTCTGTTCAGTCTCTCGAGACTTGTAGACTAAAAGTAATGTCTCGTACCAAAGAATGACACCAGGTTAGACTATGTTGTATGAATAGGGATTTCCTTTCATCAGTTCTTATTTTGCCATATTTCAGTATTTTATTAAATGTCCTCTTGTCCTTTGCCATGGAATCAGGTGAATAGAAACCTCCTGGTCTTCTTCCTTGGGACCATTTATTATTTCATACAATTTCCTCATGTCTCCCCTTATTTATGTCTCCCACAAGGTAATCTGTGCTGGGATAACAGACTGCTCCCACCGGTGTTGCTGATGCAGCCAGTGCCAGAGAGTACCAGAAATCTCCCATCATAATTTCTTTGCAGAAAATTTGCAGCCAGGCTTGGCTTAAGGCAACTGGGGCCTGAGCCTACCACAGTGCGCCTTCTCCCAGCCCTCTGGGTCTGGCCTGCGCCCTCCCCCCTGTCTCATCCCCCTTGTTCAGCTCCCCACAAAGCCCTCCTTCCCCAGACAGACGATCCCTTCCTGTCGCCTCTCTGGGATGGACTTCTTCATTTTTCCTTAGCCAGGTCCCCTGGACAGACTCTTGGTTTCTCACTGACTTGTTGTGCTGTTGAGGTTTCTTGGCCTGGGTCCCAGGGTTCCTGCCTTAATCCATCCCTTCAAAGAGATTTGGATAAGTCTGGATAAACTTCCAAGCCTCTGGATGCTTATTCAAAGCATGAGGCTGGGGGAAAGGGGGAGCATCCCTGAAGGAAGCCAGAGGCCAGCTATATGCAGTCAAACAACCTTTTTTTTTCTGAATCAGAGATACCTCCCCAAATCCCTCAGCACCTGTGTGTCAAAATCTGCATTTACATTAGTAAAAAGGCAAACCCTGGCCCACGCATCCTGAAACAATGTGCCTGGACATTTAGACATACAGATGGGCCAGCATCTTGTCAGGGTGTCTGTTGCAGAATTAAAAACTGGGATTCCTTCTTTCAGGAGAGCTCGGGTATGTTTACACACCATTGGGTATTTTAGGGGTGACTCACTACAGAAGTCCTATCTGAAACCAAGAAAGATCATAGTTTTGAAATGAAATGCACTGAAGAGGTGTGAACACGGCAACAGATCACAAAAAAATGTGAGGCTGGATTCTCCAGCCCGCAGGAGTTCTGCAGCCTGGGTGGGGGGGGTCTCTGCTGCGGCCAGCAGCTGACTCTGGGAGCACGGGAAGGGTGAAGCAGCTGTAGGAGCTAGGCTCAGAACAAAACCTCTTTTGTACCATCCGTCCTCCTCCTCGCTTCTGACGTTACGGATGGACTGAGAAAGCACCGTATGGAGCTATTTCTGCACGTGTTTTGGGTGGTTCTGATCCTAGTTTGAAGTCGCTGGCACCTGCCGTGAAACTAGGCATTTTCACAACATTTTGGCTGCACCCAAATTAGAGGCAAATTTCAGTCCCTCTGGAACCAAAACCAGTATTATTTGCTTGAATGACAATTACTCCAGTCCTTCCCATTAGCCCCTCAGCATTCAAGATACATTCATTCATAGCTTAGTTTCCTGCTCCAAACATGTTCGCTTTGGGAAAACTGATCTTTATTTTCCATCCAAATGAAGCCCAGTTGTGTCCTATCCACCAAAAGAACAATCTGGCTTAAAGCAGCTTTAAGAAAATCACTATCTGATGTCAGTAAATCTCTGTCTATGCTATAATTGCTTTAAGTCAGGAAGCAGTGGGTGTGCTCAAAACAACACATAAAGATAAAGATTTCCAGTGCCAGGAACGTGAACGTATTTTGGAAGAAAACACGGGGGGCATTCTGTGCGGGAAGAGATGAAAACATGCGTCAGCCTGCGGAGCCTGCCAGTGCTGCAGCGCACATGCGCTGGCTGTCTGGGGAAGCCACATCTTCAGATGGAGAGAAGGAGGCACTGGAGAGTCCTGTCCTCGGCAGACATGCAGAGCCAATGGCTGCTGCTATTATTCACTTCTTTGTCTTGCAGCAGAGCGATATGTATTCCTCTGTCCTCTAGGAGCTGAAGGAACACATCAGAAGACAGATCCCAGCCCCATCTCTTTTGCAGGGATGGATGTTGAACAGTTCCTGGGGGCAGGAGAGGATTTGGCCATCCGGCCATGTTGCTCTCCTGGACTCTGATGGGGACCTACCCTTGTCCTTTCCTGAGCAGAATGGGTGTTGCCACAACCAAACACTTACACGTTGGTCACTCTTTGACCCTACAACAACATGAATGCTCTCAAGGAAAAGGGCATCTATCAATCCCATGGGCTGCCTGTGTGTCCCTAGAAAAGCCATTATAATATGTGATGCTGGAATAATTCCACCAAAGCCAAGGATATTTCTACCCCTTGCCCAGCATGTGTAAGTTAGAAGGGAAGAGAGGTCATTGCTCTCTGTTAAATGTATACCTGGTTACCAACCTACTTCTTTGTCTTGTTGCTAGTTTTCCTCTTACTTACAATGCAGAACAAAAAAAAAAAAAATTAGAAGTATATATCCACTTTGTTACTGGAGTACTCTTCTTCTCCAGGAGATACCATCTTTTGGGTCCCAGGGCATTGCACTTACAGGAAAGAGAATCAGTCCTCTGACCAGTTCCCTACTTAAAAGGCAGAACTTTTTTTAAGCCATGAAAACACACAAGGCAGTAATTTACCAGTTTACAGGGTATTTTGACTCTAGGTAGAATGGTAGGCACATCACCTGCATCTTTTACTAACTGCTACTTACACAACTTCTTTCATCCCAGAGTATCGCAAAGCTACTCATATAGTGAAGTGCTAGCAATCTGAGTTCCACTGTCCATATGTTTTCTCTGCCATTAGCCTTCCTCAGACAACTTTTATTCTCTAACTCTCTTCATAGTTCTTTTGGGAGGGAAGCAGAAGGCACATGGAGGGCTGCAGCTCTCCTATCACGCCTTACCAGAAGGGAAAAGGCAGAGGGCCACAACAAAGGGTATTGCCTTAGCTTGGAGAGTCTGTGTTCCAGGCTATGGCGTTGGGAGGTTGTATGTTAGTAGGGCTGGGGTGGCAGAGTGGGAGAGACAGCACCTTCTCTTGCTCTGGGGAAATGGATGTCCCAGTAACGTTCCCAGGTCGCCCCTTAAGACACATCCTTACAGACAGGAAAGCCATGATCAAGCACAGCTTCTGCCTTTCAAAAAGTGGGTGGGAATGGTGGTACTTATGGGAAGCCCCTGGAAACCCTGGCCACAGTAAACCTGTTTTTAGAAAAAATCCAATTATCAGAATAGCGATGTTTTTGTGTGACCTTTGTACATATTTGTTGTCTCTAACATAGGTTATAAAGGCTTTGGGCAAGAGCCCTCTGTGCTTGCCCTCTCCTACTCCATATCCAGACATGCCTCTGAAGCCAACTGCATAAAACCATCACGGATTCAGACAGTTCTGGTCCCAGAGCATCACGCTGTACCCAGCATCTCCAGGGGAAAACTCACAAGCAAAAAGGCCCTTCTGGGCACAGCACCTGCTCTCTGGCCTCCATAAAGTTTCTCATTCCCTGCTGAACTGCAATTGCCTTTCCAAAGCCAGAGAAAATAACCTATGCATTTAGGGACACTTATGCAATCTAAACGATCCAGCATAATTCTAGTTGAGCAGAGCCATGGTAGTGGTCTGCTGCCAGGTACTCAGAGTATATAACAAATGCAAGAGAACAGAGCTTATGAAAGTAAGGGCAAGCAGTATGTTAAGACACAGAAGTTAGCCTGACTAAGTCTGGCTTTTCCCTAAGAGGGAGAGCAAAGTGCTGTCCCCTGGAGCCTTCTAACACTGAAGCTTACAATAATAATGAAATCTCCAAGGCCCAAATGTGCCTCCCACACACATCTCGGGTAGGAGCTTACCACACAAGGAGTCCTGCTGAAATTAATGGGCTGTGTGTGGATTACAAGACGCTATTTGGAATAACTGAGGGTGACCTCGCAGATATTTTACCATTGTTGTTCCCACTGTCCATGCAGTATACCTGGCTTTAAGTTTAACTGTGCCTCTCCCTGAAGGAAATGAAACACAGGGAGGGAGAAAGAGAGAGGGAAACGTATTTATATAGGGAAGCATGGTATAATGGCTGAAACATAAGCCTGGAAGACTTGGTCTCCAGCCTTGGCTATCCCACTGACTCCTTCTGTTATCTGGATGCAGTCATCCCATCTCGGCTCCATCCATCTGCCAAACGGAGTCTGTGAGTCGGGCATACCGTGCAACTTCTTGTCACAACGTGCACAGCCCTGGAGACGTGGGACTGGAGAGCTTCCCCCAGGATCCCACCGCCTGTGCATCGCTCTGTGTGGGTACGGCCCCTCAAGGGGGTGATGTGGCTGTAGCTGCGAAGGAGGCAACGGCAGTGGCCTTTTCCTGTTTGCTTTATTCCCAGGGGTTATTTCTGGGCTGGAGGGAGGCTGCAGCGTGATGTCAGTGTGTAAACAGGGAGGTGAGTGTCGTCAGGGCTCGGGGGGTGGAGATGAAGGCACGTCTGGCTCCCTGGAGAGGGGAGTGGGAAAAAAAAATCAGCGCAGATAAAGAAACATAAGGGAAATGGCAGTGGAGCCACAGAGGAGGCGGCGGGGGGAGAGGGGGAAAAAGGCTGCCGTCCCCATGCAAATCGTTTGGGAAAACAGTGCACCACCCTCTGTTAATTCCCCTGATTAAAACCGCATTAGTTTGTAGGTGTCAGGGACAGGCAGCTGTTTTCAAGGAAGCCCTGGCTCCACCAGGTCCTTCCTCGCAGGGCAGCTGCGGCTCTATCTGGAGGTAAATGTCAGCGAGGCGCGGAGCCTGCCGACGCTTGTCCTCCTCCTGACAGGCCCTGGCCAATGTCCTGCTGCTGAGGGTCGTGGTAATTTACGTCCCTTCTGTGTACATTAACTTATCTGCAGCAGAGCTGGCGGGGCTCTTTCAGCCAGGCTGTCTCCTCCGCAGGCTGGGAGACTTTTCCTGCCTGTGGGACCCAGAGCGGGGACCGGCTGCGCGCCCCTGCCAAGTTCCTGCGCCGGACCAACAACAACAAGCAGTGCCGTGGAGCCGGCGGCCGCTCGCCCAGCCCCGCCGGCATCGCCTGCAGACCCTGTGGACACCATGTCCCCTGCGGCCCTGCGCGCCCTGGGGAGAGGGGAGCCAGGCGGCTGCTGGAAACCAGGCGCTTGGTTGTAAGCCCCTCACCCCAGCTCTCCTCACTGGTTTTATTCTGCTGTTGCTGCAACAGCTCAAATGGTTATTTATTATTTGCAGCTCCCCCGGGGCTCTTTTCCCACCCCTCCTCCCCTGCCCCCTGTGGAAGGAAGCAGCCTTCTCGTGCAGGAGGCAGACACTTCCTACTGGGCTGCAAATTTTGGTGGCCTGGCTGGGGTGACTATCCTTACGCGTTGGTTTGGATGGATGTACAGATATGCTGTTATCAATGGCAAATTCACTCTTAGCCTGAGGAGACAAGTATCCACTGGTGGTGACAGGCAGGCGTGGAGGCACCATCTGGGTCTTCCTCTGGGCAACACTTTTTCACATAAAGCAGGGTATTCCCCTCACATCCCCATAATGAACTTCTCTGTCATCCCAACATGCACAACTGAACACATTTAATCATTCAGCAACTCTAAGGAGGTTTCCCTGATTTTGAAATTTTGGGGGCCGTTGCATTCAGACTCACTTTTTATGTGATTATCCCCTTGTGAATCACTGAGTCCTTATTGGAAATCAGAAAAAATGAAGCAAACTCTGCCCACTATACTCCTTTTCAAATTTGTTACTATGCATTACTTGTCTTCAACTAGGTTAGGCAAAGTTGCCCATCACCATTACGAAGCCCACAAAAATACTGAAAGCAGAAAGCAGCAGTGGCAAAGACCATGTGGTCCAGCAGTCTGAACCCACATCAGTTCACCCAGAAAGAGCTGATCTGCCAACCTAATTGCTATTAGGAAAGAAGGGAAAAAAGAGTTGATTTTTGTAACAATATCAGAAAATGTGCCCCTTCACACAGTCTTTCAAGATTTCCTGAATGACCCCCATCAGATGGCTTGCTTTGGCACCTGCAAAGAGCTGCTGTTGTATCAGGTTGTATCAGAAAGCCACCTACAAACTCTCAAACTGTCACAGGAACGCTAACAACCACAAATTACCTTTTGTCTTCACAGGGACTGAGGACTGTGTCTTCTTAGTAGCTATATCAGCTTGATCCCCCCCATATGCTTTACATGTACATCTCAGCCTAGTAATGCCTGGTGTAGCTAGTAGGTATGATACTGACTGTGAGGAAAATTATGGGTAATTTTGTTATGCTCCCAAAGCTCTTAGTGAGAATTAAGCTACTCAAAATAAAAAAAAAAAGGGATCAGGGTTGTGGTTACAGGCCATATATCCCTGCTCCTCTTCTCCCCAGAAGCTGCAGGTCACACTTCACCAACCTGAAGCTGTGACAAGATGAACAACCCCAAACCAAGGGACAGGACTCACAGCAGTAACTGTGAAATATAAGACCTGATTTTCCTGCTGGACAGTCAAATGCCATGGAGCGAAGACTGGCGAGAGAGGCCAGCACACACCCACTCCGAGCATGGTGCAGGGCTTGCCAGTTAACATCGAACTCTGTGTTTCCACCCTTGCCACGCTAGTGGGTCTTTAATCCAAGACTCCATGCCTTCCACTGGGCTTGAGAGAAGATGCAGACAGGAGCAGGGTACACGGGAAATTTGTGTCCTCTGGCAAGACAGGAGAGCAGCAGCAGAGCTGTCTGCTCTAACCCCAGCCTGCTGCCTGCAGCAGCAGTTCTGCAACACCTCAAGCGCTCCTCTCCACAGAGAGCTTGCACAGGCTGTTTCTATAGCCATCATGAGCAGACTGAGCAATTCAGCGCTGTCACATGGCGTGGTTACCTTGCAGATAAGATGGGTGACTGCGCCTATTTACACGTGGGAAAGGAAAATGTCTTGCTGGTCTGTTCTTGCAAGTTTAGATTTTGGTGGTCTAAGCTGCCTGCCAATGAAGCATATGGACTGTGTAGCAAAGGATATTGCAGCGTCTCTGGTTGTTAATAGAAAATTTAGAAAACATGTTCACACATCTTCCACTGGTGTGCTTTCATCCTAACAGCTGCACCTGGGCCCCAACAGTGGCTTCCAGCTAACAGAATGGCAGCAGATTTCATGTGTAAGAGGACCATGGAGATTTCATTTCAGAGCTAATGTCCATGGCTGTCTGCAGGTGAAAGCAGTCTTTATGCACCAAGGAATTTCAGGGCCATATTTTCAAGCTCTTTTGCATGCTCTGTCTGGAAATACCAATTTCATTTTAAAGGACACTCCACCCTTGTTGGGAGACACCAACAAAGTGGCTGGTGGCTTGGCTGGTGGCTAAGATACACTGGCTTTTTAGGCATCCTGCTGCCCAGGAGGATCTGTAGCCCAAAGTTTAGTGCCTATGGCATCTGTATGAAGCATGTACAGAGTTAAGCACCTCAGTTGTGGAGCTACCTCAGCTAGTTTGGAAAAATGCCCAGGAAAGGACTTTGACTTAAGCTCTACACATTAAGGACCTAGAGACTTTAAGCCATGGTTGGAGGGAAGATCCTATGTTCATATGAAAGATGAGAGCCATTTCCTGCAGAGAGTCCTTTTTTAGAAAGCGTACTGGCAGTGAAAACAGCAGGAGAACCATTTTTGGACCCTTCACTGTGGATATTTAGGCATTTTTATGTTGAGTATTTCTTGTATCAAGCACTGGACTCTGGTTTCGCTCCTCCAGGCCAGCTCCACAACCACTGGGCAGGCACCCCCTTTCCCTCCTCACCTCTATACTGTGAAAGTAGCTCAATTTTCCTCCTGATTTGGGTCCCTCACTGGTTATACAAACAAAAAATTATCAAAACTTTCACCAATAGATGTTTCGCTAAATATCAAATGAAAGTTTCTCATGTTTCCTTTTCTCCAGCTACTGCCTTTTCTCTCCTGGCAATAATTTTCTTTCACCTCCCATGACGATTTGGTCTCAGTCTTGCTGGAGTGAACAAGTAACTCAGTCGTTCGCATAGACAGGGAAGAATTCCTTTGGATATTCCCGGAAAGGCTGCATTACCTCTCAGCTTTCACATTGGTAATAAATACCATAAGTACAGATGAACAAATTAGGATGGAATCCATCCATCTCTGATCTTCCTAGGTATCAGCATGAATAAATTTGAATTAGAAAACTACTTGACTTGCGTAGCCCTGCATCCGTAATTGGCTGTACTTCCTCACAAACGTCTTCCTTTAAGTAAGGGCTATATTTTCATTTGCAGTGTATGATGGTAGCATCTGTCCTAGGCACTCAGCTTTCAGACAGGTACCTGCACAGGAGAACAAGCACTCACCAAGGATAGCCCTCCTCATTTTTTTCTGTAACTTCGTGGAATTCCCATGGGGAAAAAAAAAAAAGGGTGAATCGCAGCAGGAAGACTTTTATTCTCCAGAACTACTTCATATTTAGTGAAGACCCTAAGGCTTGATGTGATATTTGTGAAGTTCACTGTGCTGCGGACTGTGCTGTTTGCCCCATTTTGACTGAAAACTCACTAATCTCTTACGAATTCAGGCTTTGCTTACAGACTTTCATTTTTAAATACAGCTCAGTCAACACACTGAGGTGAAACCTCCCCAGGCTTTTCTGCATTTTGTTCTAAAGGTGATAACACAAGAGATTGGGATTTTCTGTGGAAAAGCTGACAACTTTTTTCCATGTGAAGTACTCTCATTGTCAGTGTTTTCTGCTGAGGACGACGCAAACACTTGAGTCATGAAGCACATCCCTTCCTTCAAGCACTTCCAAGTCATCATTTGCCTGTGTACGTTACTGTGTTTAAATCTGGCTTTATGAGTTTTACAGATGGGCAGGAACAGGGGGTGGAGGGCGATGGACACCCGGAGCCAGAACAGAAATAGAAGGAAATGATCAGCTCAGAGCCCCAGCAGACACAGATACATGTTTCTCTCTGGAAACTACTAGAATGCATCAAAGAACAGATTTAATCACATCATACAACTGAGTTTGAACAAGCATCACTTGGGTGCTCCTCTCCTGAAACTCCAGAAAAGATTTCAAAATAGCTCTTTGCTTTCTCACTGAACATCACACAGTCCTTCTGCCAGTCTTTCTTAAGCCAAAAATCACTGCCAAGTCATAGGCACAATGTTATGCATAGGACGTAACTTTACAACGCCTTGATGCAAACAATTATCGTTAAGAAAGAGCAGCAGAAAAGAGCTAACAACCTTGCCTGTTTTACATAGCTGTTTCCATGTATTTGAGTTTTACAATGAGCTTTAGAAGATTAGCAACTAGGGTCAGTGGCATAGTTAAAATATAGAAATGTATATATCTATCTGTACGTCCAAGATAGAGCAAGTATAAATGTTACTGAAAAGGTACAGTGCCAAC
Organism: Gymnogyps californianus; assembly: GCF_018139145.2. Lineage (NCBI taxonomy): Eukaryota > Metazoa > Chordata > Aves > Accipitriformes > Cathartidae > Gymnogyps > Gymnogyps californianus. The sequence goes on along the minus strand of NC_059472.1, from coordinate 51,689,717 downwards.
ACTATCTATTCTTCCAGTTAAATCAAAACTCCAGTTACACTTAACAGGCGTGCCTCCCAGAATCATACGATTATATGACATTCTCAACTTCTCCATCTTCATGTTTGCAATGGGAATCTTGCAAATATGTGTCTGTGGGCCACTACATCAGGATGCAGGGGAACAGGCCTGTTCTAACGATACTTAAAAATCTCTTGGTGTTTAGGAGAATGTCACAATCTGAGGTTAGAAATATCATGGTACCTAGCACCATTTTCTGTTAAATCATGAATGTCCATGAAAGTTCATCTCCTTATGCTTACAGGCAGCTGCAAGGGAATAAACTGAGCAACCCACACGTTCCCTTCCCATCGTGTCTATGATGCTGGGAGTCATGAATATCCCTTGATCAAGTCACACACAGGATGAGATACTAGAAGACTGATTCTCACCCTTTGATTCCTTGTTTTCATTTTACTATAAAAGACCCTTATCTTTGTCAAGCAAGAGCAGGAGTTCTTCCATTGGCACACACGCAGCAGAGATCTCTGGTTCTGACAGGGCCTTGTCAGCTTTCCCCACCTGTCAATCTTACCCAGATGTATTTGCATAGACTTGTTGATTTTGTGCACAGTACCAGCTGAAATTTGAAACTCTCCAAAAATCATAGAAAGAAAAGAACATTTCTGTCTGAAGTACTTTTATGGCAAGTTTCACAAACCCTTCCAATCGCATTTGTAGTTGAAACACTGGCAGCTGTTTTTTTGTTGTTGTCTTTTCTCTCTCTCTTTCTTCTAGTGACATTGCCAAGCTGTGTTCTAATCTGGTGGGCATTGGGGAAACGAAACAGAAAATAATTGAAGGGCTTCTGGTAAACTTGAATTTCTCTGAGGCAAGGACTTGTGCTGTGAAGCAGTCAGAAATCCAAGAGCTCTCTCCCAGTGCGTGCACTTTGCCATCGAGGGGGCTATGTCATTTCTTTGAAGCAGGCTCTGTTTTGATGGGCAAAACACCAGAGGATGACGTAAACCTCTAAGGATGATTACTTGGGTCCTGTGTCCGCCTTATTCTCAAAAAAATGCCTTGAAAATCTCTAGAGCTGCTGCTCTTTTGTCTGTCAGCAATGAAAACAAGGGGGATGTTACTGGTCACAGAGCAACTAAATCAAAGGACAGGCATTGTGCTAGGGAAAAATTCCCTATGATGTTTTCTTGTCCTCAGTACAATTAGTCCTCTCTTTTTTCTGGGGAGGTCTTCAGATAGAAGTGCCAGCTTGGTGGACACTACGCAAGATCTAGACAACGTAGTGTGCAGTTTGTCTTGGTCCGACACTGTGAGTTCAGGGCACTCCCCAAGGTGTCAGTGGTCCTCAGGGCTGTCATCCACATGGAGCTGGCTGGCCAGGCTTCTGGCTGGGCTTTGTAGCTGCTAACGCACATTCAGGAACGGCAGTGATGCTATATGCTTTCCCCCAGCATCTCAGGCAGCTGGATCCGTGCAGGCACAGAAGCCAGTAAGGGTCCGCAGTAGCCCTCTGCACAAGCCCTGTTGCAGGGGTCTGAGGATTTTGACAGTCACATAATGAAGCTCTTGGTGTTCTTGCCATGTTGATAATGACAAAAAGAAAAAAAAGATAAATTTAAACGTGTCTGAGAATCATCATGTGTCATAAACCTCTAATCTTAATCTCTGTCTTTTCACCCAATAAGTCCTCGATTCTTCATAATACCCTCCTACGCCCGCCCATCATTCCCGTTCCCAGAACAAAACCCCCAAATTCCCAGCAGTCTTGTGGCAAAGCACCAAGGTCAAACTAATAATCTGAGAATTTTTCCACTTTCCCCAAATTATTCACAATGTGACAATTGCCGTATATAACAAAACAAAGTCATACTTGTGCTAAAATGCTTGGGTTATGGTTTATTTATCCTATTTGATGCTGTACACACTCCAAAATTACATTTGCCATGGGAGTATCTGAGCTTCTTGCAGTGATGCATTAAGAAATGTCTCCCTCTTCCAGCAGCAGAAAGTGTGCAGGGGCAGGTAATCTAGAATTAGATGCAAACGCAGACGCAATACAGAAAGTCTCACCGGTGCCAACTGTGGAGAGCGGTAAGCTCAGCTCTTGGAGAGGTCATTTCATTCCCTGCCACTGGTCAAGGCCTGAAAAGTCCCCGCTTTCTGTGCAGACAGTTATCTCTTTCTTGTCAAGGGTCCTGTTAGAGGAGAGGACCTTTGACCACAGATTTCATTCCAGAGCCTAAATGCAAGCTTTTTAGATTCTCCACCCAGGCCAGGAGAACATGGAGATAGTTAACAAGACCATAAACTTGATTCAAATCCTGATGGGAGGCCATTCAAAGGAGTAGAGGACAAATATGACAAATCTGGAATAGCCTCAGCCATTGAGAAAACACAGGACTACTTTCTGCACACGTTGATTCTCTGAAGGCTTTCTACGTATCGCATTGCTGTAGCCTGGCCAGGAAATGGCACAGGCATGAATAATCGGAGCCAGACCACTGAGAAAATATCTTGACAACTCCAGATAGAAGTGGACATTACTCTTGCTAAACCTCTTCAATAACCCTAACTCCAAGAATAAAAAAGAAAGTGAAAAACACGGCACATTACTGAGGATAACTATAAGGAGCATCACATGCCATAGAGAGAAAATCAGAAACGTGAAGGCATAGCACAACTTCCAAGGGACGTAAAATAATAATGAGACATTCTTCTACAAGTATATTGATCCAAACTCTTTTTTTATTTCAGTCTTCACTAAAAGAATCAACTGTGATAAAATGTCGAATGCAGTTAACACTGCTGGCAAAAAACTCATTGGTCAAAAGTCTTTAGTACCCCATTAGTCAGGGTTAAAGCAGAAAAAGGCAGATTGTTACCTGCTATGCAGTTAGATATTGTCAAATGGGTTCCACCTGATTAAATTGATTCCAACAAATTTAGACTCAGTCTCAGTGATCTGAAAACTCCTGATAGATGGAAGAATTTGTAGAGTACCAGAAATGAGCAAATATAATACTTTTTTTTATAAGGAGAAGTCCATCAACCGTAGCCTGTCTTCTTGATTTTTATTTCCAGAAAAATAATAGAAAAAGTTACTATAGCCAGACCATCAGATGACAATCAAACTACTTGGGAGATAACAGCTTCAGAGGAACGTGGCTTTGTCAAACAAACACTAGCTCTGCTAAGCCCAACTTAATTTTCCTCTCTAGCAGGATATGAGTCTTTGTGAGTTGATGTCATGTACCTGGATGCTAGCAAGGCTTTTGACACTGTCTTGTATGACAGTTTCCTAAGGAAATTATAAGAAAGCATGAGCCAGTCAAAACTATTGTAAGGCAGGTGCTCAGCCACTTGGAAAACTCTACTCAGAAAGTAGCTGGAAATAGGTCATTGCCAGACTGGAAAGTTTCTTTGACTGCAGTTCCACAGGGGTCCATCTTGGGTCAACATTTTTATTAAAACCTTGGAAAATGTCAGAAGGGATTTCTCACTTCTTGGAAGAGGCTGGAAACATTTTGGGAGGTTAGATTAGAATTCAAACAATCTTTACATGTTGAAGAAACAGTATTAAAAATAATATTATCAGTAAGGACTAAAGTACTACAGCTAGAAAGACATTCTCAGCTATCAAAATGCAAGTGGGGGGAAGAACGGAATAGGCAATAGTTCTTCCAAAAATGAACTAGAGAATGTGGGGGACCACACATTGAGGGTGAGTCAATTTTATGATACTAATGCAAAAAAAATCCTGTAAATTACAGGGATTTTTAAAAGGGAACATTTTATTTAAGACTCAAAGAAATCCTTCCACTCTGCTCAGCATCTAGAAGGCATCTGCCAAAGAACTGTGTCCATATTGAACAGACATTTAATAAAAGACTTGGACTAACTGAGGAAAGTCAAGAATAACCAGAGGTTTAGACAACATGACTTATAGAGAAAGAATGAAAAAAAAGCAGGGTTGTTTAGTCCAGAGGGGAGATGTGATAATACTTTTCAAATATATAAAATGCAGTTGCAAAGAAAAGAGTAAAAAAGAAAGTTCTTTTTGTCCATTGCAGATAGAACAAGAAAATGTGAGCTGAAATTGCAGTGTGGGATATTTCTTTCAAACATAAAATGAAAATTTTCTAATGGCAAGGGCAGCTGAACGCTGGCACAGATGCTAAAACTACTGTAGACTATTGAGAATAATTTGGGTGTCAGTATCTCCTGGGTCATCACTGGCTTTACCTCTCAGCAAATAGCCTTAATCTATTTATTGCTCTCATTCAGATGAAGTCATCTTGGTTGCATTAGCCAAGCAGTAGGACCGTACAGCAAGAAGGTTGATCAGAACTATCTGCCAAGAGTGCACGTCATCAGACAGGCAGGAAGATATTGAATAGTAGAGGAGAGAGAATTGATCCTTGAGGGACTTCATAAATGCAAGGTCCAACAGTAGAAACATAGTTTTCTACCTCTAGTAGTCACTGGCATCCCCCCAAGAGGGACCTGGCCATTTAGTACATTACCCTGGCCCCCTGTTAACACTCGCGAGTGAAATAGGAGTATCTTCAGGTCAAGAGTGTAAAATGTTGAAGAAAGATCCAGGAGGATGAAAATGGATGGCTGTTTTCTATCTATTGACAAGGAGAGATCGTCCATCAAGGCCACTAAAGTAGCTTCAGTTCAGTGTCCTGGCCTCAATCCAAATTGCGCCATCTCTCATGCTAATTAATATCCCTGCTACATATAAATATAGAGGCTGTATTTCATGTTCCTGTCAGATACTGGCCTGAGCAAAAGGACATCTATTCTGATCTACAGTATGCCTACAGTCAATATATACTTTATACTTCTTTCTCCCCATTGGATGGCTAATTTTTTATACAGCAGATGTGCTAACACAGCTTAATTCAGAAGCAACATTTCTCACAGTTCTAGAATGAAATTGAAATACCTGTTGGAAATAAAGACGAATAAAATTATCCAATAAGTGAATGCCAAGGCTGAAATCTTGTAAGCACTCTTAGGTAATTCCTTAAAAAAAGAGAGATCCATTATGCCTTAACCTGCACTTTGTCACCAGTGTTGTTCCACTGTCAAGGTAAAGAACTAAGGAATGTCCGCAGACTTGTTATGACATTAATCATACTAACAAGGCATGTGAACAACAACCACAATTAAACTGTAGCAATCAAAGACATAGGAAGCATTTACATTTTGGAAGACCATAAAGTGGTATGTTTTACTTAGAAATCACAAAGGTTGTGTCAATCTATAAGACAGGAACTATATACACATCCTTCCTAAAAAGTAGCCCTATCTCAGGCAGAATTTGTCTGCATCTCCAAAGAAGAGTCAGAGAGTTCACAAGATACTAAAAACTTGACCCTGGTACACAGTGGTATACCCTCTCCAGACTCTAATGAAGTATACACAGTCCAAACGTATCTCCTAGCATCCACTTCTCATATGGCTACCAGAAAAATGCCCACCAAATAGCCAAGCTAAATAATTTTTAGACTGCTGGTACAGAACTACAATGCCCCCCAAACTGCTATTTCACCACTGGGAATACTGATGGGCTGACATGAATCACTGATTGTAAACACGTCTGCACTGAAGAAATAGGCTTTTTCCCCCAAAGGGTTCTGTATTTCTACATGAGAAGTCTGAATCGTAAAGTCAAGATTCCTATCCTAATCTGAGGTTGCTTAGGAGCTCCAGAGAGCTCAGGTTTGTACTTAGGGCAAATCAGAAAATTATACTATGCCACCCCACCTAGACCCTGATGACAACCAAATGCTCCCAGACTTCTAAAGTATTCAGCCCTTGGCTCTAACATAAGAACATTTAGAATATAAACCTTCAGTGACTCTACACTGCAAAATCATTGTCAAAATACTGGACCTTTAGCTTCCAGTCTTAAAGGTGATCCCCAAGTATGACTGAAAAGTGCTTCGCATATTCTACTCTGCAACATGGTTTCCAGGGATAACACTATGAGAACCAACTTGTTCATGTACTGCTTTGGGCAACAAGTGAGATCCTTACAAACAGGGCATGAGGAATGAATCATGTGCATATGCCTACACTTTTAGGCATGCATCTGTGCAAGCCACTGTTGAAACAGGAAGATTCATTAACTTTGCTACCAGCGTTTGTCTGATCTGGGAAGATGCTACCTGTTGCTCCAGGATTTGGCAAATTCAGGAGCCAGGTGTGTTACAAGTTCATCTGCAGTGGGCTTCTGTCACCAAAGCTTTGTTCTTTTCTTCACTATTCTAAATAATTTTGAATGCACAGAGCAGTTACTAGCAATATTCCAAAGACGATAATATCTTCCTTGGCTTTCCAATGCTTAAAAAGCATACAATGCTGTAGATACTGATGTGGTGATTACAGCTGCCTTTGAGCTGCAGGTCAGACGGACCTGCTCAGCAGAGTCACTGCTCTTTGGTTCCTCAGCTCCAAGGACACTACTAACAGTCTTTCTTCTCTGGGGTTAAGCTGGCCTACTGCCACTGTAAACACAAAATCTCACTTACATGGTTGAAAGATTAAATATCTGATTAAAATTTCTGGCCGCTAATTTGTTGAACTTGGCCATAGGGGTAAACTTGAACTACATGATATTCAATTCTACATGCTCAGGAGTAGGGGGAGAAGAGGAGAAGGGGGATGTCATATTTCACGAAACAGCAAGGAAGTCACATTTCAGCTGAAAATCAACATGGAGGATACAATTCAGCCGTGTCCAAAACAAGAGGCAAACTGAGTTCGGGCAGGTTGTCCTCCTTGCGGCAGCCTCTGCAGGAGTGGGACTCCATGCAACCAAACCAGGGTGTGAAGTCACTGCAGCCACCTAACGCACCCTTTTGAGATGCAGCGCCTGCTTCCAGCAACATGGCTGTAAAGCCTTGCCAGAGGCAGAGTTTAGGGACAGTCCGCAGCTGAGGATGAATTCAGCAGGGGATGTCGGTGGGTTGAATCAGAAACTTTTCAGACTCCATGAATAACTTAAACTACCACCTGAGCCCTGGTTCATTACACTTAGGAAAGCTCACAGGGGTTTCTGGGGGCAGACATATCAGTCTCCCTACCCCATTTCTCCAGGATTTGTCCTTAGTAAAGAGACCTGGGCAGCCCATTCCCTTAGGCAGAGTCCTTGAAGGGGCTGGGGTGTGCTCAGCTGGCATCGCATGCTCAGAAACTTCAGACAAGTTCTACAGGTTATAATAAAATGCAAAGGATGGGTTTGGTTTTTTACATTACAGGGTCCAGGTGACTCTGAACAATTTTTTTTTCAGAGACAGCAAGCAGCTCCTTCCTAACTGCAAATCTGCCCCTTGCCAAATTTCATAATTTGCTTGCTGCAAGCTATGTTAAAGCTCTGCAAAAGAAAAATGATTGGAATTTTTTTATAATGGGAAATGTTAGGCAACTTTAATATAGGAACTTTTGGTGCTCCTATATTAACTTTTTATTGTTGTGGCTTAATTTGACATGATGGTTTCAGCCTTGAGCCTCATACTATTTCCTTGGAGCTGTTCTTATAGGACAGGAGCCTCAAGCAAGCATAGTTCCCCACAGATGTTATAATTCACATAGTAAGTATCAGAAAAAAAATCACAATCTACTTATAGCAAGGACTGCAAGGCCCCCATCACTTCTGCAGCCAAAATTCACTGAAGTGGATGTGTTTAGAAAACTACAGATTATATAAAAGCCATGATTTTGTCCTGACAGTCCTGCTCTGTTTTACCCACACACCTGTGAAGACCTAGGAGGGTATATTACCCCCCCAAGCATGACTTTTCAGCATTATTTTTAGCATATTTTCAACAGTTATGTTCTTTTCAGACTCCTTTTTTCACTGCAGCCTTTGTAGAGACTTAATGCTGCGACAATTACTCATACCAAGCACATTGCCTCTATCTTTTTCTGTGGAGCCATGATAGAGCTATGTTTTCCCCAAACGTGTGCAAAACCCCGGCATGTGTTTTATCTCTTCAAATTCAGTACAGTGAGGATAGATCCTGAACAATCTTAACTCAGGCTGGGTGATGACCAATTTGTCTTAATTGGTCAGTGAAAGCTCATGGCATTGCTTCTGTTCCCAGCATCAGGTTTCATTCAACAAAGTAAATGAGACACATCCATGTACTTAAAGTTAGTAAGTATGTTTTTGAATTGGGGTCTGGTTGTTCTTCAGAGCAAATATTGACATTTCTCCCCAAATTGGCTTTCCATAGCACATTTGTGCCAATAAATGTCACTGCTGAAATGGGAAACAAATACACAAAGGTGCAAATACAGCCAAAGCAAATTAATTCAAGCAGATACCCCTGGGCAACGTTTTGCTCTGCCACCAAATGACTGCAGGCAGTGACTGGGAGGGAGCCTGCTGTGCAAGTTAAATGGCAAGAAAATTTCCAAGAGCTGAGGAGCCAGGAGCCCTGGGGAGCCCTTCACAGCCACTCCACCACTGGCAAGACGTGAGACTTGGCCTCTCATGTGTTCAAGCACTCAGAAGAACTCAAGTAAAAGGGAGGCTATGGGGGGGACATCTGCAGAGGCAACCAGCATGCCCTTGACGTTTGCCACCCACAGTTAAATCTCTCCTACAAATGGGAGCGTCTTGCTTATGGGTGCACAGTAGGTAGAGGCCACATAGACATCCTTGTTTATGTAGCTGGGCCACTGACAGAAAACCAGGGGCAAATCCCAACAGACAAGTAGGGGGGCTGAGCTTCTACTGCTGCTGTTGCATAAAATTGATTAACAAAGTATGGCCCATGAACCCCTTGTAGCCTGTAAATGCTTTTGCAGTGGTAATGCAACAGGTAGTTTCCATTGTGGACATCCTACTAAACTAAAAGGCACAGTTTTGCTATGGAGGCCTCAGCTGAGCATCCTACTGCTTAGGTGAATATTCCTCAGCAAATCTTGGAGGCTCCCATTCAGAAAAGGCTTTTTTTTTTTTTTTCATTGGCCCACATTCTTTCATAATAGTGTCATGTTCTGTTATATTTATCCCAGCAGTTGCCGTACTCCAGCATGGCTGGACAAGCCTGGTCTTCTTTCTGTACCAGAGATGAAAAAGACGTCGGACTTTGCTGCTCGGAGCTCTCTGCACAGGGAGGGGGAAACCTGCAGTGCAGAGGGAAAGCAGAGAAGCAGACTCAGCACCACACTTCTGAGCAAAATATGCAACTTGATAGCCTGAAAATGTCATTGGCTGGAAGGCAGCCGTTTACCTTTAAGAGTATTTAAAGTATGTTAACTACAGACCAAAAGAATACATTGTAAACACAACATAATAACTCTCTAATAGAGGAGAGAGGTTTTATATTTACCTACCAGAGACATTTGATTATCAAGCAAAATTGCCTTGTGAAAAGAAAAGCACTCCATCACCTCGCAGCCTCGAGTGCCAGCATACCACATATAACTTTAATGTGGTCGGTATCTGTTTAGAGGTCACTTAAAAGGTAACTATTTCAAAAAATGCATTCATATAAACATAAGTTTTAATGCCTTTTGCGTGAAATGCAGAAGTCGAGTCTTGAATGCCTGTGCTCGTGAAAGATCATGTAGTATTTTAAGCAAGATTAAAGGGGTTAATCCTGGTCAAATTCCACTTTGAATACTTACACTCTGCCTACTTTAATTCTCCTGAAATTTCAACTGTACGCTGTGTTCTCCTTGGCTTTTGCCCTAACGTGTCAGTGTTACCTAGATATGAATGCATTTCAGTAGCACGTTCAGTTGCGAGGCTCTCCACCCCAGCCCTCTCCACACCACGCGGCTCTGCACTGCTCCTTTTCCCTCTTCTGACACAATTACTGGGTCCTTGTGGACCATTTCATGGGGACCTGTGAAAACTCCCTGAACAAAATGGGCTTAGCCAGGCCTGATGCGGACCAAGGGAGGACATTTTGCCTTTATTTTGTTTATCGTTAAGATACTCGGGAAAGAAATGTGCTATTTAAGTAGGAAGGACCATTGCTATTAATATCAACAAGTAATAGTTATACGTAATGCCTTCCTTTTCACTTAACATTTTTGGTGATAAACGGATTCTAATTAAAAATATAAACAGGTCTTTCACTTTTTGTTGTATACTTATCTTCCACATGTGCTTGTAATAATCTGCCTTCTTGCCAACACCATCTTGTAAATGAGATCCATATCTCAAGGGTTTATCCTGGTTAAATAAACTGAATTCAATAAAACCCATCTTCAGATATTCCACATGTGAGAGTTATTACTACACTAACATGCTACTGTTGCTTCTGTTACCTAGTGTTACAGATGCATTAACTTCTCCCCTTTGCTTGAGTTATGCTCCACTGTATATCTAAGATAAGAAAATGGAGTGCCTGGAGTCTGTTCAGTGTTATCGTATAACAAACAGTGACTTTTTTATTGAAGGAGCTCCACGAGCGATGCACGTTTTATTGAAACTAATTCAGAGGGAAAAAAAAAATATTTAAAGATAAATGTTGAACTAAACCCAAAGTAAGTCATGATGTTATTTGCCCCCTTTCTCTTCCCTTCCCTCCTCTTTGCCCCCAGCTGGTAAGCCTTGTGATAGTGTCGCACAGGGCTGCACAACATTTCTTTGCAGTCAGAGCTCAAAGGTTACAGTGGAGTCTTATAGCTGCACCCAGTAAAGCTGGCATCAGGGTCTCCTGCCCCCTGAAATTCATTCATTTATCGGCCTCCTTGCTTTGAGCACCTCTGCTGTGCCTGCAAGCTGGATTGTGCTGAGCACAAACCTCAGAGCAAAACAAACAATTGTATTTGAGCTCCACGGGGTTTCTTTGGGTTTTTTTCTGGATGACTTCTTCTAGCAGTCTAGCTTGAACTTTCTGCCTTGTTACTGAAAAACGATCTGATTCTCTGTGAGATGCTGAGTCTTCGGTGTGTTTTCCTGACAGGATTTCTTTCTCAAAAGCACCACCAGGCCATCCACTTATCTAAGCAAAGCTAGATATCCATTAAAAAGTCACTGCATTTCCTCCAGAATCCTTCAGTTGTTGTTTGGAAGACTGCAGTGGACATCTGGGTCTTCTTCCAAAATTAGGGTACAGACCCCTCTTAGAGCGGGATGCCAGAAGAAGAGCACAAGGAAAAGATCAGTTACAACCACTCTCCCTGGGTTCCTATGGCCTGGCCAAGCCTCCCTTCATCTCCATTTCTCTTTTTTTTTTGAGTCTCTTTTTCCTGTTGCCTTCCCAACAAGGAATCTGCTGCTTTGCATCACAACCATCAGATGGAAATCTTCAGTTCAGTTTGCAGGGACACGGACAGACTAAAGGCCCGACCCTGAGATACACAGTTGTTTTGATTGGCAGCGAGAGCTTGACGTCCAGAATGACTCCAAATGATGAATTAGAAATACAGAACCAAGGCTCTCTTGAGATGTCCACAAGGCAACTCTTGGCCCGTCAAAAAAATAATTAGAACGGCATTGCAAATAGCAAGGCTTCTTTTGCAACATTTATAGCAAGTGGAGGCCTCTCAGGGAAGATTTCCAGGAGCAGAGCCAAATTCAGAAATAAAAGCCAACGAAAGGAAGATTTACACTTCCCTGTAGAAGATAGCCAATAAGATTTCAAGGTGGATTTTGAGACTTTGGCTGCTGAACTACATTTCTCAGATTTTTCTCTTTGATTTTAATGAGGTGAACTAATGCTTTTGTTTACTTAAATGAATAATAATAATAACAGACACAAATACCAAAGAAGCATATTTTCTGAGCATCAAGGCCTGATTTCAGGGTTTCATCTCCAACTACCCTCTCCTATTGGTTTTTATTTGCAAAAGCACATCCTGGTGATGGGGTCAGGGACACTCTGTGCTAGGCACTGTTTAAACTGCATAGCATGAAGTCTTTGCCCCAGAGAGTTCGCAATGTCTGGCTTGGGTAGGGGAATAAAAATGAAAAAATCAAAAAGAAAGGAGAGAAACTAGAACTATCGCAACATTAAAGTCCAGTGTGCTGGTATAAATCATACCTGAGACCCAGATGGGCAATTGTGTAGAAATACAACTACTGCCACGCTCTCCTGCTTTAGTTCCCTTAGAGGGTTTTTCTTCCCATGAGCTACTTCTTGCCTTTTTCTCCAGGACTACTATCTCCTCTTTGTCCTTTCTGCACCCTCAACCACCTTTTCTTTGCTTGTTGGCTTGGGGTGCCCCAACTACTCCTTATTTCATTCACTGGTCACATGAGGAAGTGGAGGACTCAAGGAATGAGTGAATAAGTCTGTTAATCAGGCAATCACCTTTTTTTCCTCATAGGATTCATCCTTATCTTTAAGTAAATACTAAATCCGCTGTCAGGAAAAAAAGGTTTCACACATCTGAAATTAAAAAAAAAAGACATGGCAATGTCTTTGTGCTTGAGACTTTATCTATTAAACATGAAATTACCTCAGGCCTCTGGTTTTTGCATTTGTAACCCTGGTAAATAAATATGAAATCATCAGAAAATGTTAACTAGCGGTTGTGTAAACAGCAAAGGCCTCCTACACATAGGCCATAATATGTTTCTGGAAAAGGTTCAGTACGCGCTTTGTGAGTGATACTGCTTTGAAGCATTGTATCAGGCCATATCTTTCTGGCAAAGCTTAGAAGTTTTTAAGTGGAAATCTCACACTGGAAATTTTCATCCAGGCTCAACAGCCTGTTGTTAGAGGAGGAGCTGAGACCTGGGGGGCATCCCCATACCATGCCACTGCTATCCTCTGAGATGCTACACTGGGTTTCAGGGTAACAGGGTTTCAGACCAATGACTAGGGCTAAGAAACAAAATGATCTGAAGACAGTGTACTAAAACCACTGTCTTTTGTTTGAAGGTAGTACTTGCTAGCTTGGTTGGATGCTAGGTCTCAAGCTGGGAGGGGCAATGATCAGTCTGTTCCTGTTCCCCCTTGCCCTGTCACACAGGACTGCGTAGACTCTGGCTCCAGCCCTCCCTTAGTGGTTTCCTTTCCAAGCTGAAAAGCCTTCCCCACATGCTCACTGCGTATGTGGAAGCCTCTTCCACCCCTTTAGTCACCTTCGCTGTCCTTCTTAGGACCTGTTCCTCTTCTACTACAGAGATGGAGGGAGGATGCAGACCTGCACGCTGCTCCAGGTGCAAGGAAACCATGGGTCTATATGGTGGTGGCACCATGAGAGTCACTGTTTTGTTCTGTATTTTTTTCTTAATACTCCCTAACACCTGATTTGCTTTTTTGATTGCTACTGAGCACAGGACTGACTTTTTCATGCAACAATTATAGCCCCAAAATCTTGTTCACAAGTGATAGCAACCTGGTCCTTAGCATTTTACATTTAATTTCCAGAAAATTTTCTTCCATGTGCATCACCTTATGTTTATTTACATGGAATTTCATCTGCCATTTTCCCGTCTGGACACTCAGTCTTGCAAAACCCTCTGCAATTGTTCACAGTCAGCTATCATCTCACTATCCTGAATAATCTAATAACATCCTCAATGTCATCTCACTATTAAGCCCCTTTCCAGATCCCACATAAATATTTTGATCAAGGGTTTTAGCACAGACCTTCTGGAACTCCACTGATGACAATCCACCATGAAAATAGACCTTTTTTCCTACCCTCTGCTTCCCATCTTCTAAGCAATTATTTATGCATACAAAGACCTTCTATCCCATGTTTTTTCAGTTTCTCTAAGAGAGGCTTTTGTGGTCTGGCAGAAGACTTTTAAGAATTCAGTAGACTGAATAAATGGAATAACCCTACGTATTGGCTGACTCCTTCAGAGAAATAGGATTTAATAAAAAAGATTTTAATAGAATTTTAATGCTAGACCTCCCTTTACAAAAATCATGTTGACTTTTCCACAGTACAGCATATTCATCCATGTTTATTAATTATGTTCCTCATTATTGTTTCTACTGCTTTGCCCAAGTGTAGACATCAGGATCACTGGCCTGTAGTTCCCCTGAAATTCCCCTGAACAATGGTCTTTTTTGATTAACACAATAAAAAATTGATGTTAGTTTGCCAAACACCACTCTTCAATTACAGCACTAGTTTTAAGTGTGAGTTTAAACATCACAGTTCAGTTATTTCATCCTTGGATTCCTCTACAGCCATTGGGTAAATACCATCTGGTACTGATGACTTGGCATTGTTCATTGTGCATATGGAGCCCATAACCTCTTCCACCGGCACTTCACTTAGAGACAGGTCCTCTGATGAATCCCTCATAAATTAAGATCCCTTTGTGGGAACCTCCCCAGACTTTTCCACACCTTCTTTTTCAGATGAAGTCTTGCATTCCTGATCTTAAACAATAATATATTACACTTATGCAACACTTCTAGCAACAAAGGGTCCTAAATTTTGTTTAAAAATTTGCACAACAATAAATTCCACTGTGAATGAAAAGCAAGAAGGTATGTGAAAATAATTTCCAAAGTCATCTACCTACCAAAAGAGCTGCTACTACAGTGAATCTAGATAGGAAAAAATTTTGGTATGTATAGTGATTTTACCTTGTATATATGTCACGGACCAAATACTGTCTGTACTGTGTGCAGACTGTGGGATCAGTCAGCCTAGTACATGAGATTTTCAAAGCTGACAAAATCATCATGATTTAAAGGCTAGTTTAAGTTTTACTTACATACTTCTATTTGCTCAAGTTACACCCCTCCATGGATCAGGACTGTGACAACAACTAAGCTGATACTGTTCCATTAAAATGTCAAGAAAACCCCTCCCTCAAAGGAAAAAAAAAAAGGAAAAAAGAAGAGGTTGTCAGCTTTCCCAAATAAGCGTAGAAATGACCTGGTTTGGAACACTAAGGAAGGCAGTAAGTGTCAGACAGCTCCTGGTCACTTATGCAGAAGTTTCTGAATTGCTCATGATAAGACAGCATGCAAAGAGCGTGAATCATGAAAAAGATCTAACACAGTTTCTAAGAACAAAGCTCTTGAAATGTATTTCATTGTCAAAACACAGGAAATCACAGAAAACAACAAGATGGCTGCTAAGGAAGCAACAAATTTCTACCAAAATGCTACCCATGCTCACTTAAGGAAGTGAATTGATTGTGAACAGTTTATTTTTTTGAGGAGTATTTTGTACTGAGAGATTCATGAGTATTTGTGTGCGTACTGTAAGACTTGTGCACAAAGAAATGGTGAAAAGTAGATGATGTGATTTCCCAAGATTTACTTAGAGCTAAAATCATATATCTTGGTAGGACAAAAGCTTCTGTGTGTTGCCAACACCAAATGCTGCCAATCGTATCGCTTTTTTCAAATAATATAAAAATTAAAGCTTTGATTAAAAAAACAGATTTTACTTTGTGGCCAATGACTCCTCTGCCATTGTAATATCAAAATGTTTCAAATAGCTGTTGCTCACTAAACAGATGAGAGGGAAATAATCTGTCGTCTGCTGGACTGCTTTAAATGAGGCACTAAGATTGCATTAAAATATTCCATACAAGCAAAAAACGTGCTATAATCGCACAGATCCTTGGCTCCGTATCCCTGTTTGCACTGATAATACTGACGATAACTCTGTGAGATACTTCTCTGACGATAAAGTAACAAAAAATGAAAATGATTATTGACTTCCAGAGAACTGGTGAGCTTATATACTGCATAATGCAGTAATGTATCATTCAGATAAAGTTAGCATTTGGTCTGGAAAATTGTGAAACACAATATTTCAATACTTTTCCTCTCCTGCCAAGGGATCTTCAGAATCACAGAATACAGTTTATTTCGAACATATGGAACAGATGAGGAATGTCCTCCCAGAGATAACCATCTCTATAACCTGCAGTTGAAAGGATCTTCAGACCTTTTCCAGCTATTAGACATTACTTTTGTATATTAGGTGAGCATTTCCCACTTGCACTTTTTTATGTTTGGAGGAATGGAGAGAAGTTTAAGTGACTGAATACTTCTTCCACGTCTCCTGCAAAACAGGCTTAATGTTTTTATGACAGGCTTAAAACTGGAACAATCTGATTTTGGATGTGCTAAAGTTTATGGCATAAAACTAAAGGGTAAGTTACAACAATCGATGGCAAATTACTTGTTCATAAATATAACTCTTATCTGGTATCATAGCAAAGGAGAAAAACTGGAAAAAAATTTCATTCATGGTAGTGCTTCAGCTCTAAAATTCCTGACTTCTTTTCACTCCACCTTCATGAAATTGCTCTATCTTGATTTAGACTTGATTCTTTGAAAACAGTGCTGATTTTTCAGGAAACTGCAGGCATTGCTAAAGGGGTAACACTTGACAAGAGGCTGGGTACAGATTATTTTTATGAGAAATACTTTGTATTGAGAAATTCATGAGTATGTGTGTACATACTCTAAGAGTTGTGCATAAAGAAATGGTGCAATGTTCTATTTTCACTTACCACTTCTCTCAGTTTCTTAAAACTTGCACAACTTATTATGCCCATGCCCACCTCAAATTCAGCAGTGGCAAGAAATATTTTTCTCTGTTAACGGACTAGGAGAGACTGCAGAAGCCTGTTGAATGTATGCTTTCAGCCTGAACTTAAGGTTAAAACTAATTACAGTTGTATACATAAAGAATTTTTTAAATTGATTTAGTTTTTAACTAATAACTAAGCTATATCAAAATGTTTAAAAATAGGTAACAGCATTTTAAATAACATATTGCAGCTTTATGATAATCACGTTGAATCATTGGTGTGGTGAACTACACTGGTGCTATTTGTCTCAGCTACAAATATGGGCAGAACTACCTGGAGTTCCGTGGGGATTGAGAAAACCAACCTGCAAAGGCTAATAAAGGCAGATTTTCCACCTGGAGGTCAATGACACTGGAATCCGACTGCTACCAGTACCCAAATGAGGTGTCATAAAACTTGGCTGGCGGCATTTGTGTGACCTGGCGCCAGAAATATACCTGGCACCAAGGTGCTCTGCAAAGTCTCCCCAGGGGCTGTGCCCAAGCAGCACAACAGTACTGATGTCTTTCCAGTGAAACATCCTGGTTAGACAGAGCAAGTATGAGGAGCAGAGCATACGGCCACAAAGCACCCCGTGAAGCTAAGCGAGCTATGCCTCTATGTGCTCCACCGTGCCTGGTCAGAGTGTCTGTAAGATCCAGTCCTTGGCAGTGCATTGCCCCATGCCATGGTATTTCAGTTTCTTTTTGTTCACAAAGAGCCACAGACCCCTACAGTGCTGTATAAATAATATGCATTTTAACTTGCCAAGGACAAATCAAGTGTTTTAATTTCGCACTCTAACTTAAGATAAGAAAATAAACATGAGCTGCTGGGGAGTTCAGTAAACTTGCTTGTGAACTGGAGGAGTGGAGGAGGGGCAACAGCACGTGAAAAACTTCCATTCAGTGGCAATTGCATAGAAAAGCAAATAAAAAGTTACACTGCATATGAAAAAGTCTAGGAAACAACACTGATAATATCCAGGTATGGCTGTACAAACCAGGAATACATCCTGACATACAAAATTGTATTTTCTATTCCTAATCCAAAAAGCTTACAGACTCCAACTATCAAAATACAATAATACTGATTCAAACAAAAGAAGAAAACTTCCCTGCCTTTCACTCCATCTTCAGGTTCCCCTAGTAGTTGTTTATATTAAGCCTGGTGCCGAGGAGAATCTGGTTGACGACGCTGTGGCAGTGGTAGGTTTTTAGGAGGAACTGCAGATTTATATGCTCTGACAGGGACTGTGATGCAAGAGCTCTGGCCAGGTCGCAACATATTAGAAAGACATTTATTGCATTGGCAACATTTTCTCTCTTTTTTTGGCAATTCATGAGCACTTCAGAACTCTTCAAGAGAAAAAACTTTTTCTTTTCAATCTCGATTCTTCTCAATATTTCAAGGACACAGGGAGTCATCTGGGGAGCTTTTCAACAACCATACCTTTAACACCCACTTCTCTGACCCATAGGGCCACTGACTGCATCTCCAACAAGTAAGCAAGACAGATCTGAGGAAGCAGGATACTTAGAATCACGGAATCACAAAATGGTTTGGGTTGGGAGGGACCTTCAGAGATCATCTAGTCCAACCCCTCTGCCATGGGCAGGGACGTCTTTCACTAGATCAGGTTGCTCAAAGCCCCATCCGGCCTGACTTTGAACACATCCAATGATGGGGCATCCACAACTTCTCTGGGCAACCTCTTCCACTGTCTCACCACCCTCATTGTAAAAAATTTCTTCCTTGTATCCAATCTAAACCTACTGTCTTTCAGTTTAAAACTGTTGCCCAATGTCCTGTCACTACAGGCCCTGGTAAAAAGTGTTTTTCTATCTTTCTTATAAGCCCCCTTTAAGTATTGAAAGGTCTCCCTGGAGCTTTCTCTTCTCCAGGCTGGACAACCCCAACTCTCTCAGCTTTTCCTCATAGGAGGGGTGTTCCAGCTCTCCGATCATTTTTGTGGCCCTCCTCTGGACCTGCTCCAACAGGTCCGTGTCTTTCTTGTACTGTGGACACTAGAGCTGGACGCAGTACTCCAGGTGGGGTCTCAAGAGAGCGGAGTAGAGGGGCAGAATCACCTCCCTTGACCTGCTGGCCACACTGCTTTTGATGCAGCCCAGGATATGGTCAGCTTTCTGGGCTGCAAGCACACATTGCTGGCTCATGTCCAGTTCTTCATGCGCCAGTATTCCCAAGTCCTTCTCTGCAGGGCTGCTCTTAAATCCATTTTTTAATCAATCAATCAATCAATCTTTTAATCGATGAATACTTGCTGCTACCTAAATCTGTGTTTCTCAAAACTAAATTCTTGTGTGAGATAATCAGCTGTGGCACCATTGCTAGCGTGTCATTCCAGTTTCGCTCAACTAATAATCTCAAGTCAAAGCAAAGATGCATCCCTCATTTTTCATTCATACAGATCAGAAGTAACTCCATGTAATTCAGTGGACCCTGGGGACCAGGACGTCAGTGGAGCAGGAGGATCAGCCCCATTGACTTCCATCGTGTCATTTCTGAGGTACGTTGCTGGGCTCTCAGAGGTAGACCTGATGTCCTGACATCTAGTACAGATAACATTTAATTGAACAACAAGCCTGTTTCACTGTGAGCCGGCCAAAAATGATGGATGGTTTGGACTGGATCACTTCAGGACTGTTGTGCTCATCAAACTGAGCAGGCAAGCAGAGCCTCCATTTTCTTACGCATTTCAGGAACATGATGGCATGATAAAAGACTCAGACTTCCAGAAGCGATGGCAGGAAATGATGATCTGTTAACTAATAAATTCTGGGGGCAGTTAAAAGCGTGAGGATGTAAATTCCTCTGGAAGTGCCTTTTCATGACACTGCAGTATCATCTGATCCTGTCTGTGGGTCTCTGCAGTAGGAGTGCTGCTCAGGAAGCAGGAACAATCGTTAAAAGCATCTTCTGAACATTCCTGTTGTATAGGGTCCAGAAGAAAACCGGGGCATGAACTTTTAGGCTTTGTTTTCTTGGAGTAACCATTCTGAGAAAAGCAACAGTTTTATTCATTGGGACTGTATTTGATCGTATTATTGTGTCAAGTTTCATTAGCTCTGATTCCAGGGGATGATGCATAACACAGTAAATTTTTACAACTGGAGCAGATTGGCTTGCAATTTGGGAAACAGATGCTCTAAAATATTTTCTCTAACCACACAGAAAAGGGCAAAAGTGGAAAGGAGTTCATCGCCTGTCTTGCTTTTCAGATTCTCTATGTATTTGTTAGCAGTCTCCAGATAAATTAATGCATCTAAAGGAAGCAGAAGTGTCTCATTACAAAAAGAAGTAATCACAGGGCTACCTGCCTTGGCCATTAGGTATAAATCATACCTAATAACTGGAGAAAGTGTTTTTCTCCCCCTCTATGAAGTGACAGAGCAGAAGTCATTCCCTAGTTTTTTATAGAATGGCACACACCCATTCTCCCTAACACTAATCCTAGTTTTCACGTTGCATTCATCTGGTATGAGCCCTGACCTAACAGTCTCATAGAAGCTGACTGATTTAAGTCATCTTGAAAACATCCATAAGAGGTAGCTGTGGACTATATAGCACAGGGGCATCCTCCTCCCAAATGAACTTTGTCCCCCCTGTTTAAAATGCATGGCGACACCACAGAGCAGCTAAAGACAAGAAGGTATGGCTAATATAACCAAGTGAAGCTGTGGAAGATAAGCATGGCTGGCTGCATTTGCTGCTCAGCAAGTTTCTCAGGACCAGACTGGTTTTGCCTGAGAAAACGCGGTCAGGACCTCTGATTTAAGGCTCATGCGAAAGGCAGCACCGGAGCACCACAGTCCCTCCTAACGATGTGCCGGACCAGTTATTTGTTCAGCACTGACTCAGAAGAAAGTAAAAACCACCTCCTGAGTAATCAACCCCACATCCTGAAGGATGTAAGAGTATAAATCCTCTGAGGTTTCCCAGGAGCCTTTTTTGCTCACTTTTCAGATGTGAGGAGGTGTCCCTACCTGAGGAACGGTGTGTCTGAGCCTGGTGGCGGGCGGCCTGCAGGCGAGGGGATGAAGATCAGCAGGAACATGAGGAGTTGGACCCATCCTGTGGCAGCATCCACAGGGTATGACAGGCTCTGCCGTGCACCCAGCCTGGGCAGCAAACCCCATTGCCTCAGTGGGAGCCCAGCGGTGGGTGGGTCAGGAGAGGCAGGTGGAGCGACCAAAAACTCCTGGCCTACAGATGGGACTGCAGATGCTTGAAGGAGAATGTAAAGTTTCTTTATGCTTTAGTAAGTCCTGAGGTATCAGAGCTGAAGGCAGCTGGCATGCTCTGAAGTTGGGATATTTAGCCGTGGAAGATGTGAGACCCAGCATGACCCTGGCAGAAAGGAGGTCTGAGGAGAGAAAATTTGCTACAGTGATGGCATGGATGTTGGCATCTTCTTCTCAGGTGGATTGCCTTCCTTGTCCTTCCTCCCCCCTTCCTGCCTTTCCAGTCATCTCGTTGCTATTAGGATACCTAGTGACCAGAAAACACCAAACACCTTTCCATTCACGTTGCAAAATAAATGTCTTTTTTTTTTTTTTTTTGGTAGATAAAAAGGGCAGGTGTCACTGTCACATTCACATAAAAACCACTTCTCCCACTAAGGGAAATCATAGGAAATGGGAGTTTCATATAATGAACATGTCTTCACTTTTATCTCTCAGAATACAGCTGCTTTTTTCTAGGTTTATATGGAAAATTTATAATCTAATGGAAAAAAGTTAAATAATGAAAGAAACATGCTCTGAACACTTTCTAGCCTGTACCAGCAGTAAGAATTAAAGACTTCACATCAATGAAAACAAGCTCAGTTGTGTAGGGAAGAGGAGAAAAATTGAAATTATCTCTCTCAACTTGAACTACACATTTGACAAAGACCACTTGTTATATGGTCCATAAATTGCTTTTGGAAGATCTTTTATCTCCCAAGAGTCTCTACAGTTTCTGTAGTCATAATCAAGTGCTATTTTAAGAAATAACTAACTATGAGGCAACTGTAAAACTGATGTAGTTCCCTGTTCAGTACACAAATACAGCTTATTAAATTCTCAAAACATAAGATGAATTTATTTTCCCGTGGGCCTTTTAGATGGTACCGTAACGATTATTATGGTTTTTTAATTGTATATATTTATAGAGGACTACTTCCTAAGACCGAAACCCCCTCCCGCCACTACTGCTGCTGTACTAATTCTCTGTGTGCTTTACAGATGAGAGGATGAACCACTTATGGGAGAAACACTGAGGCAGCACAAAGGAGACAGGAGGACACCCAAGAAATGTCACAGTTTTAGTACTGTCCATACATTTTGTCATAGTTTCTCCCACTGGAGAGTAATACCTACCCTCACTGGCCATCAGAGACATTACTCAGGAGGGTTAGAGATGGGGAGTACATGAGCAGTTCCCTCTCTCTCGGGGATGCTGCTCTGACAGCTCTCCCTCCCGTTTCAGTCTCACTGCCAGCAGCATTTCCATGAGA
Source organism: Gymnogyps californianus (assembly GCF_018139145.2). Lineage (NCBI taxonomy): Eukaryota > Metazoa > Chordata > Aves > Accipitriformes > Cathartidae > Gymnogyps > Gymnogyps californianus. Next base: position 51,667,707 of record NC_059472.1, on the reverse strand, counting down.
AAACACTAGTTCCACCAACTGCATCAATTCCACCGAAACTGCCGAGAGAACCCACGGTGGACAGCCAGCCCCGCCAGCACGCAGCCTGCTTGCCTCCGTGCGGTCCCAGTGCCAGGCCAGCTCCTTGGCTGCACAGTGCTTTTAAACTTTAATTTCTCTGAAAATTTTGCATTACTGAGCTAAAATTTAAAAAGTCCTGCACCATGTGGAAATAGAAAATTTTCAACAGGACAAAGGAATCTTTGTCTTGCATTTCTATTTCTAACCATTGCGTTTGGGGTGTTAATTATTTAGAAGAGCAAGACCTGAACTAGACAACAAGTATCAGGATGCCTAGCTACTTGGCAAACAACAGGAATTTCAATATTGTCACAGCAATAAGACCAGTGATAATTCTCTAAATCACCAGTCGACTATTATGTGAAAACCACTGTATCATAGATACACAACAAGATGTACAACAAGCTGCGTATTAAAAAAAGGCATGCTGGTTATTCTAAGAGAAATTAATCTATTCAGGTTTACTTTTTTGAGAATGTTTCCTCCATCCTCTGGTGTGTAGATAATCCCTCTGTGAATCTGTTTCCAAATTAGACTTACTAAATTGAAAATTGAATTCCTTCTCCACTTACACTCTGTGGATTCTTTTATTTTTCTTAATCCCTTTGGCTGTTACGTTGCAGTCTGAAACAGCATCTCTCAACTGCCTCACTGAGACTAACTGAATTTATTATATAATCTCGTCTCCCGTTCCAAAACATTCAAGATCAATCTCAAAGAGCAGTCCTCTGAACTTGGCAGACACTCGTGTGGGAAAGTCTTTAAACAAAAACAAATTTGTTTATGTACTGGGAGAAGGAGCTCCGAAAGAAGATAACATGCGCCGTGAGCCAACACTGCCCTCAGCAGCAGAGCTGGGGCGGCTCTCGCAGCGCCGGCGCTGCTGTAGAGCTGCAGCCCCTCCATCAGCTGCCCCCCACCAGAGCCATCCCCCCAGCTCCCGTCGGGCAGTGGGGACCGGAGGGTGGTTCTGGCATTGGGGAAGATGCGGTCTGAGCAAGACACGGGCAGCCAAGAACGCCTGGACGGTGAAACGGTTTCACACGAAGTCACTTTGAATTTGTGGACTTTGGGGACATTTATTTCGGACTTTTTTTTTCCCCCAAAAATTGATTTAAGCACATAGCGCCATTGGCTTCCTGTGAGAGTTAATCACAAACCTTGGGAATTTTTTTATTTGCAATCTAATCCCAGTTCTGACAGGCTACACAGTCAAATTTTCTGGATGGAAAAAAAGCCTACACCTACTCAGGGTGCCGGCACAAGACCAATCCCCCAGTCAATTCCCACGTAAGCGGTGTTTAAGGACTTTCAAAGTGTGTCTGTATGATCCACTACACTGAATTAGTTAGTCCTAGGGATTTAGATTATAGGTATTTTCCCAAATATGTGCAGTGTTGCCTTTTTTGGAGAGAAGATTAAAGAAGTATGCCCTTGCTCTAAGAGCGGAGTCAGCAAGCTTTGTTTCAGAGACTGAGCTGAAGCTGTGTGGGAAGCCAGCAATGGGCATGAAGGACAGGGATGATGCATTTGTACATTGGTGGCATGGCTGAGGAAAGATGACCGTGTCCTGTGCTAGTGGGTGAACCTTTCACAGTGAAACCATAATCACTGGTACCCACTGCTGAGTGGCAGCACAGGCCACCAGTACATGAACTATGCACGTACCTAGTCAGTGAGGTAAAGAGTAGAGCTGCCTGAGGTAGTTTTGCTTACTTGGATCCGGGGAGCAGTGTGAGTAGGCAGTGAGGCGTTTGCTAGCCACGTAAGGGCTACTTTTGCTTCTTGCATGCAGGTGTCAAAATGTACTGCAGTTTCAGGGCTATATAGCTATCTCAGATATACACATGCCACAGCGGTCACTGCTGTGTTTGCACGGTAGAAATGTCCTCTGTCTGACAGGTTATGTTTCCTAGCTGACCAGCAACAGTAGAGGCATAATTTCTGAATTATGCGATGGTGAGAGCTTAGCATAAGAATTCTAAGAATCTAAACCAAAATGGTCAAAACAGTCAAAATTTTTATCTCAGGGGACCACAGCTGAATATTTTCCAAAAAGTCACATCTTCCTTGATTAGATTTGGCTCCAGTGTTGATTGGTCTTCAGTTGTGAAAGAAGCTGATCTCCTCGAAATGCTGTGCCATCTTGAAGCATGGGTTTGCCTGGTGAAAGGCCTGCATGCGGCTAGCCCTTTGAGAGTGTGTCACTTGATGAGCCCATGTACATTTTGGTGAGAAAAGATGGAACTTTAATGTGAGCCAAATACAGGTGCCCCATAAATCTAGCTATGCATTAGCACAGAGGTCCCAGAGCTTTGGAAGGAATCACATCACCAGCAAAGGCAGTTCTCTAAATATGAATCCATTGGAAGCTAAAGTGGAGCTGATGAGCAGTGGAAGGTATGAAAGAAGGGGAAGCTCCACTACCATCTCGTTGCTTGGAAGAAAGCATTGTCCAAGAAACTCCATTTTATCCGTTGTCCAGACAACCACAACTAAGTTCAGGTGCTCTGAACGTTACATGGAGGAATGACACAGCCAGGCTGCCTTGACAGAAGCTTTCAAAATATCCAGGAGTTTTCCAAGCCTCTCCGTCACTAGTCACACCCATACTCTCCACATTGCCCGTGCATGAGTTCTCCGGAGCCATAATCTCACAAGAAGCCAACAACATGCATGTGCTAGGATCCGTTGGACAGCATCACCTGAAGATGGTACTTCTGCAAGGAAGGAGATGGCTTAATTAATGAACGAATAAAGCTGATGTGTGAGACTGCCACAGAAGAAAGGCCCAGTGACACCTTGTGTAGTCAGCTGACCAAGGTACAGAACTTGCACTGTCACATGAAAACTAAGGGAGTGCATGGAAACCACGACACACCTTGAAGTCGTTGCTCAGGCTATGTGTTTTGCGGGGAGCTGTGCCGGGGAATGTGGCAGGATGGCGCCCTTACCCCAATGTGCTGCCTTCCACCACGAAGCATGTTTGGTTTGTGCTCCAGGCAGAATAAAATGGAGCCTAGTTTCCCACTAAATACCAGTGCTTACCTTCACTCAGGTCCTAAACCCTCTGGCCTGTGTGTTTCAGTGCAGTCACACTCTCGGCACACTCCCCGGCTATGGGACCAGCATGGCTGGGGCCATGTGCAGCACCACGTACAGAAGGGCAAAAACAGTTCCTTTCCTGTGGAGTGAGGGGAAACCCAGCAGAGGGATTACGAGGGCGTGAGTCACCGTGTGCCTTCTGCATGACACTGGGGACAGGGCGGCCTCTTGTTCCGGGGCTGGGGCAAAGTCACAGCTTCGCCTGTTATTATTGTTAGTCACAACTCCAGCTATACAAAGTCCAGCAGAAACCACACTTGCAAATGCCTCAACCTGAAATGTAAAATAAACACTGGGAAAATAGCTGCTACTTACTTTCTCTAAATATACCCTGAGGCCAGATCTGCTTCCACTGAAGTCAAGTCCAGTTTTGCAATCAGTGGCAGGGGAAGCAAGATTCAGCCCTTTATTTGGAAAGATGTTAATAATCAAATTGCAGTTTTAATTTGTCACCAAGACAGGGGTGTGATAAGACATTTTGGTTGCTGCTATAAGTGGCTCTGAGGATTGTTGGGGGTTGTTGTAGGTGCTAAAGACTTTGTGACATCCTGGCACGGCGAGGAAGGGACTCTGAGACTCTGGCATATGTCCTCGCTACGGGGAGGTGAAGAAATCCCTCTGGTCCCCCTTCGAACACCGAGGAGGGGCATAGCTGGGCCTGAGAAGCTGCAAGAGGAGTGGGCATTGAAAAACAGGAAGGCTGGAAGCTATGGATCAGCTCCATATCAGTGATCTTATCAATATTTTCAGTGACTCATCTATGGCTTTTTCCCCTCTGAGGTTTTTATGACATATTCACTTCCTTCATTACCATATAAAGATGGGGAATTTAAGCAGAAAAGGTGGAAAATTGCTAAGTTAAGGCAGTTAGATAAACATAAATGTTTTTAGCTTTAGCAAACTGCTGGGTCAAATCCTCCTGCACTCATGGACTTCCCCAATGTCATGGACTTCATGGTGGTATATGCTGGATTGTGCTGGCAGAATGGATGATGCTTGTACTAGATGGTCATTTCCAGAAAACTATGTATGCATGACAAGCACACTTCAAATGCACCGTGTTATCCACTGTGTATCTAGCATAGTTTTAATTGCTGTGGTGTCACAAGTAAAGTAACACTGGCATTCTGGGTTGTTATGGGACGTCACCTGGGGAGCAGGGCCATTCTCCTGCACAGAGGAAGAGAAAAGAAGGAGAAAGGGGCTGCTACATTTCCAGGTTTCAACTCAATAGGTGCTTGGGACAAACTCTGGGAGGCATCCAGAGCTGGAAGTGCAGAGACACTCCCAAGAACACAGTTTAGACACAGCCTGTATATTTTTTAGCACATTGCATATATTGAAAGTGAAGACTGGTCAGCTTTGTGATTGACTCCAGATAGAGTCAACTTCAGTTTAGCCAGACTTATTAGCTCTAATTCAGCCCTGGTTTTGCCAGATACAACCTGCCGTTTGCACAAGCTCTTAGGTATTTCTGCACTCTGCTCCAAGAGGGTGTATTAGCTAATGTGCAACCCAAGGTATGTTTGCACCACTGCAACCACAAGGATAAATTTTGCTGGAGCCAGGGCACACTTAGGTGTTGCCACACAGAGTTCGCTAAAGCTTTGAACTCGATCCTGGAACGCTGTGCTTGAGCTCATGAGTACAGATGGACCCCCCTCCACAGTGTCAGCAAAGTGTCAGGGCCTCTGCGGCACAGTTAATCCACAACCTGGATAAACTGCTCGTGGATAATTGAGAATTCATTGTACACCCATCTAGCACCTCTCTTTTATGGGAGGATAAACACTTCTCCGTAAAAGTACTTGTAAACGTGAATTCTACCATTACAAACAGTCACATTTTATATACATTTCCTTGTTGTTTGGTTTTTTTTTAAATTGTAACATGAATCATTCCTTTTACTGCATTCTACAGTACAAACTCCAAACACTGTAGGAGCAGAAGCATTTAACCAGAAGAGCTGAGTTTGCAGTGCAGGGCTGGTCACACCCAGGCAAGTAAGCAGAGGGATACAAATCACAGCTCTTCAAAAATCTAATCAAGGGAAAGCAACTCCAGTTAATTGAAGGCTTAATTTTCTGCCCTCAGGCACTGTCCTCCCGATCTCACATGTCATTTAGCTGTCAGATATTCCTGTTGGGACCTGGACAGTTGTATGTGATGTCATGTTCTGTGACTGTCCACTGAGAAACAATGTAATGTACAAAACAATATAAAATTAACAGCCTCAGAGGTAAAGGCTCTCCTCTTTTGTCCATGCAATGGCTTTGAACTAAACTTAGTATTGGAATTGTTCCAGTATATCAGCTCTGGAAAATAAAGCGCACAAACAGTTTGAAACCTTCAGTGCTTGTCCTTAGAGCCGATGGAGTTGGAGCCTGCAGCCCCTGGGTTTCTGCGGTCCAGCACTTCCAGAGTCGGTGACCTTGACTCCTTAGCTTGCATCTACAGCAGCTGGGATTTCTAATCGCTGTCCATGCAAGGACCAAAAAGGACCACTCAACCTACTTTCCAAGTTCAGAAAAGAGGAGGGCATTCAGCCCAGTATGGCCGGGTGACCAAATCTCTCACGAGACAAGGCACTAGGTCACAGCGACACGGTCGTAGCCCCTCTTGCCCTCTCTCTTCCAGCAGTGGGACTCAAGTAATTTCTGTAAGGAGCAGGAATTTCCGACTGTGATGACGGTGTTGCACGGGTGACTTCTTTGATGAGCATTTTATGATATCCTTTGTAGTCAGTAATGACCTGACTGAGGATTATTTGCCCATAGCTCAAGTACACACCCCTTATGGCTGAAAAAAAGACACTATGGATCCTGGCAAATGGGTTGAACTGGGAACAAAGCACCAGTTACAGGAACATGTCATAAAAACAAAGTTAAAGGTGAAATAAAATTTCAATAAAGTTGTGAAGACATCCATGGTTGTATCCCTTGATATAGCTGCGAAAGGGGGCTAAAAATGGAAAGGGGGGAGCAAGAGGTGGTCTTATGCAGTCAACAGCATTTAAGTGGTTATCCTCAGTTTCCACAATTTTCTACCTTTTTTTTTTTTTTCTGTAAGTTTTGCTCATATACCCATTGCTTCTTGCAGTGAGGACAAGGTAAGGGGAGAAGACATAAGCCAACTCTCCTTGAGTACAAATTGTTACGAAAAGCTCAGAAACAGATCGGCAGTGGTGACAGCCGAGGGCATGCCACCACCTGTTTGCAGCAAGATGGTGGTTTTAATTCCTTCTGTTTACTCTCACCACTGTTCCCATCCCCATAGAAAAAATAAAATAAATGCCTTTGTTATTTACAGTCTGCACTGAGGGCAGTCATCAAGGTTGATTGTGGGTTTATGGTTGCCAGCCAGCCTGCCTGCTCCAGCAGGTGCCAGGCACCCTGAATTACTCCCATCACGCCCTGCTCGGTGGGGCAGTGAGTAAGCTGATGAATTCTGCTTATTTCGTCTGGGAGGGAACTGCCTCCCCCTCTCCACAAGGAACATCCCACGTATCATAAAGGTTTATAGTCAACCAGAGCAAGACTTCAAACTCATTCCTTCCAGATTCATTCATGATGAGGGTGGGGATGCTAGACTGCTCAGCAATGTTTAACTCAACAAATACTAAAATCTCCAGAGCAATGGCCCTTTATCACCCCTGCTTTCTTTAGATACCGAATCAAAGAGCTAGCAAGCATGTCCTGTCAGCTTATGGTTACCAGAACTGAAACTGGATGCTAGGTATTTATTAAAACCCATGCTAGGAAATAAATGCTGTATGTTTAAAAGAATTACCCTGGCCACCTAACAAACTTGGGAGACTAAGGGGCAGGTCTATCACAACAAAGTCCAAGTACCGCTTGGTGATATATAAAGAGAATTGTAGCCTAAAAGACATAGGAAGTGCTTGCCAGGAGTAGTATGTTGAGGTTTGGGTGTTACACTTAAAGAAAAATGTGGAACAACTCCAGAGAGTGCAGGAACAAGAATGGTCAGAGATCCTGAAAACATGGATCAGTGAAGGAAAGCTGTGTGAACTGAGGGAAAAAAAGAAGATCGAGGAGGAGAGAAAAAAGGGTGACAATCTCCAAATACATACATAAAAAAGAAGCTGCAAAGAGGAAGGGAATAGTACGTTATTATATACAAGTAATGAGCTTAAACTGTCACCAAGAAGATTCGAACTGGACATGAGGTAGAATAGTGACAATGAGAATAGACTGCTGGGGGAGTCTGTAAGGTCTCAGTCATTAGAGATCTCTCAAGTTAGACAACATCTGTCAGCAAACTTCACAACTCCGCAAAAGAGAAGCAGTGTACCATCAGCCAAGCTTTCAGGTGACAACCTTAGTTTTCAATCAAAATAAAATAGCACACAGTAGAGCTATTTCAAGATCCTGGAGGTGGGGCATGGCACAGAGAGCAGCAAAGTAACAATTAGTAGCAGATTCTCTCAACTGCTCCCACCTTAACACGAAAAGCAAGGCAGCTTTTACCCAAAAAGTTGATTTTTAATTAGTTGTATACCATACAGTACTTCACCCATGAGAATAGCCTCATATGTCCCACCCCACAAGGTGAGGAATCATCCAGGACATGTTAAGGACAGTATTGTTTTTATACATCAAACTCAAGCATACGTATCTTGCAGATCTGAACCATTAAGCCACAGTAAGAGCCGTTATTGCCTATTACTGGCTATGGGTAAAAACGTGTATTTTATTTCTTCAAACCAAACAGCAGGTAAGACTATCTTATTGCATCTGAGTAAGATCAAGGACTCTCCATTGCAGAGGACCATTTCCCATGTCCTCCAAAGAGGACTTGCATCCCTTAATGTTAGTGCAAATAGTCAAACAAACCTTTGCGCTACCCTAGTTCACACAGCTGGCATCTGTAGTATGATTAATTTCTTCAAGTGTGACTTTGGAGATCACAAGCAGCAGCAGAACAGGTTAGAGAGAAGTGAAACATCTGTGTTAACATCAGAAGGTCTGGATGGAGAAAGACCGTACAGAACTGAAACAAAACTTTTCATAAAGATTTTCAGAATTTCCTACTTTTCACTACTCACAGAAATACTAGATAGCAAGAAGTGGCATGGCTCCCTCTGGTATGTACTCTCCAGGATTTTGTAAGCTGGAAAGTCCCACCGGGCGAACAGGGATTCAAACAACCCACATTAAAAGAATTGGGGTGGGGGAGGGGGGGATTGTCTTGTACTATTTTATATGTTTTAACTGGAAAACTGATTCACAGCTTCTGAAAATAAATTTTCAGGGGAATTGTTGACAATTTTGTTTTTGCAGCCCAGAAATAACTTGTCTCAGTGTTTTCCCCTTCCTGAAATTGACCTTTCTTTTCTCCTAAAATACTTCTGTGTATTTGATAAAAAAAAAATCATGAATCATGAACAACATCATGGTTTGGGCTAGCACACTGCAAAGGCCCAGCACATTTTCCATCTCAATACTTATTAATGATACACATCAGGCATAACTGAAAAACATTGATTTAATTTTATGAATAATTCTGAAATTTGGGCTTCTGGCAAGGAGGGCCTTGAAGATGTGCCAAGAGACAGTCACCTACCCCAAAACTGCCAAGAGTCAAGGGCACTGGACTGAGATGTGAGAGAGAACCATATTCCAAAAACCTTACCTGTACCAGGTTTCTTGAGGTCTTGAACCTGTGTCTGTCAACTCCTAGGAGAGGGCCCTACGGAAGACGTGAGCTGTACTCTTGACAAAAAAGTTATTGAAATGGACACATCTGCAAAATACTTCAGGCTATCTGAATCAAGACTTTTTTTCAGTGGGGAAGGGTGTCATTAGAAAATGAACTTGGTTCCAGTGGGAATGTCTTCACTGCAAAAAGACAAGCAAACCAATTTACCTGATGAATTCATGAAATGGGAAAATATCACTCAATGCCTATTGGAAAACCTTCAAAACAATTTCCTTAACATAAGCTGGACTTGCATCAAGCTCTCTGGTGTGTTCATGAAGGGCCACATAGGAAGGGGTCAGGCAGAAATGCAAAATTTGCTGACTGATTTGGGGAGCTTTGTACCAGGAGCAGTATCATCATACTGCTGGTATGGTCTCAGGTGGTATCAGGTCTCTTAAATGACAAACATGCTCAGCGCCATGCGGGCTTGCAAGACGAAAGACTGTCTTGGGTACTTTCTCATTTATGTGCTTTCAATTGCTTTTAACTTTACAGTGCATTTTAAAATTGCAGTTTACAACTAATAGAAAGAAAAAAGGTTAATTTCTTTGGAAATTGGCAGCCATGCAAGAAGGAGAAAGCAGTGCCCACCCCACCTTGCATTGCTTTGTACCTGGCTCTGGGAAGATCCTGGCTCATTCCAAAGGGAAGAGCCAGCGAGCGCAGCGCTACCCAGCAGAGCTACCCAGGCTGAACCTGGGAGAGCAGCGCTGCCTGGCATGGACCTCTAAAGTGAGAAATGCTGCTGTGTTTTTTTTTTTTCAAGACAGACCCGGAGTTTGTTAATTTTCATTTGCTGAGCATCGGGATACCATTTCTGCCAAACTAATCAGCAGCTATCACCCGATGTTGAGGGATACCTCTAGACTCCTTTGGACTTGGCACCCTCCAGACCGGTTTGTCAGATCCCATAAATTTAAAAGAAATTTAAAAAAAAAAGGAAAATAAAATAATGCCCTGTTGAACTTTTCTGTTTTGCTGTTCTTGTAACATATATGAAACAGATCTGACAGGAGAGTTTCCTTCAGCTCATATCTCAGCAGTAAGTAGGGGTATGAGCTTTTTTCTTTCTTTTTTTCAACAACCTTTACTAAAAATAACTCCTTTAAGACTGTGGAAAGAGATTTCCAGCCGTGTAAGTTCAGATGTGCCTGCATTCATTCAGAAGGTTGATCTGGATTTAATATGCACAGCCCTGTCAATACTGTGTTAAGCCCTCTGGCACCAGAGGGTCCAGGCAGTCTCTCTGTATTGTATCCCAACCCCAAGCATCAAGAGGGACGTAATCCATCACATCAGCTCTTGAACCAAAACTGCTGCAATTATATGCTCTCAAAATGGGCCCATTAACCTATCAAAAAGCATTTGAGAAGGGGTGTAATGTTGTCAGTTATTGTTCACAGGGGAGGATTGAAGATAATTCTTATCTTGCAAATAGATTCATGCAAAACCAATTGCAGTTTGTGTTGCTTTAATTGATTTAGCCCGTTTTCTATTCTATGAAAATTCCAGGGTAGGGTGTTCACACACACACACACACACACACAAACAAAGGGTAATGCCATTTCCCAAGAGTGGATTAGAGGGAGAGCCTGTGCCTGGCCCACCACAGGAGCGCAGAATTGAGTCAGCCACAAAGAGCAGAGCACATTCCCAAGGAGGACAAGAAACACCAAAGGAGATGGAAAAAGTGGCAAAGGCAGTGCTGTCCGTTATAAACAGCAACAGATATGGTAGTGTTAGTATTCACATCTCACTTAGGCACTTCCATGCATCAACCACTAGTTATAGATAACTTGAGCTAAGCTGCACCCATGGCACATTTTGTTTCCACTAAGTGAGGCTGGAGAGTCCAATAGCCTCCAGTAACCTAGTCATCCTCTTTGCAAACAGGAAGACTCCTTGGCACTCAAAACAATTCTCCATTGGGAAATAATTGCTACAAGAATAGTAGTTTGCTAAGCTTCACTGAAACAAAGACAAAGGACTCCAAGTCAGGTAAGCCTGGTTACAAAAAGCTCAGAAACTTTCCCGCACTGTTTATAAAGTGGGAAGTACAGCCTATGAGACCCCACTTTGGTGGAGATCTGGAAGAAGAGATAACTGTGATGGTGACACTCCTTACGCTCCCTGAGTACTCAAGAGAGGGAGTGTCCATATAACTTAAATCCCCAATGTGATGAGATAGGGAACCTTAGGAGAAAAGCCCTCCTTAATCAGGGACGACAGTCCTCCTAAATTAGCCACCCAAATGAAATGCCTGCAGTTAAGCAATGTGCATACCTGTCATCTGCACCTTCCCAGCTAAGCCAGGGCTCTCTGAAGTTTTGCCAGTGCTGGCTCTGGGATGATCAGAGCATCAATGGGCCTGGGCCACCCTTCCCCAAGAGGCACAGGGAATGTGTAGCTGTCCTGCACAATGCTGAGGGATGGCGCAGCCATTTCTGTGTTCCCTACACAGCAGAGAGACCCTGGGAGAGCTCTGCCCCCTCACCAACACCAGCCTAAGCTGCACTCAGACCCTTGTCAGCTCTGTGTCCCACAGCAAAAATGTCTGCTCCACTAGGTCATTTTGGACACCCCAGAGGAGTGTCTTGGAAATGGAGATGACACATTCAAGTCTCTCTAGCTTTCTCTCCATTGGCATGCCATACTGCACAACCTCTTCCCAGGTGACAGCCCAGCCTCTGCCACGACCAGCTACCAGAAGAGAGTGCAAGACACAACCTACACTCTCAAAAATAAGGTCCTGTCCCTTCTTGTGACTCCCCCCAAACCAAATCTCCTGGTGACTCATTTTTTTTCATTGCTGAAAATACTCATTGCTGGATTCATTCTGTTCTGATGACTTACACACTTCAGAGAGGATGCTGCTCCAAAAATAATAGGACAGATTCCTTCTCTGATATTTGCAGTCCTGCAAGTCATTTCCTCAGTTTAAACAGTGGAGCAGTAAAAATGTGTTCATCTTGTACTTTCCCCCAAAGCAGCTTGTACTGACCACTGCTGGAGGCCTCCTGGGCTGCTGGAGGGCAGATTAGACCTACCAGGGCAAGACTTCTCTCCATACCTTTATCACTACGTCCTTCCTTGCCCATGTTGCAGCCATGGAAGACTGCATTGTAGTCTTTTTTTTTTTTTTTTTAATTCTAGCAAAAGAAAGAAAGTTACCTTCCCTAAGATATTTCCATTGGCTGAGGAAAAGGGCTAGAAATACACACATTTGGAAAACGAAAGCTGGGAATCTCTTTAAATTCATAGTTCCCTCCGATGAGCAGGGCCAGTGGCTGCAGACTGCATGGAGCCTAAAGGCCAGCTCTGTACAAAAGGGCAGAGGCAGTTCCTGTATGCACTCCATAACAGCATGACACTTCGCAGGGCTTTTGGACAAAGGGATGTATTTTTTATGTGAAATTGTTCCTTAGCTGTATATTTCTTTGTCCTCTACCCATGGGAATAATGATATCAGGCCAAGAATGAAAGACTCCTTTAAATTTCTCCATGCAAATAGGTTTGCTGTTAGTCTTTCTTCCTGACTAGAGAGGCTGACAAGTTGAGGCAATACTAAAACCTTCACGGTAATGAAGAAGGGTACCTGAAATCCAAATGTTTTTAAACACACACAAATACACACTGTATTGAGAGCCACCCTTTCCAAAATGGGGGGTTTTGCAGGTAAAATATACTTCAGTAATTCCTCTCTGTCCTATAAACTGAATTGATAAGATTTAAACCAACATTTCATCTTGACATTACTAATACATGTGTGCGAGCATTCAGTTTACACTTTCAATACAGTCTGTCAGATTAGATCTGTATACCTGCTACCGAATAACAAGGGTACTATTGATTTTTCGTTATTTTCAAGTATTTGTTTTCTTCAGTTGAGCACATTCTATTTATTTTGGCAGAGGTAACAGAGAAACCAAGGCAAGAGACTTAACCTCTTTTCAGAAAGATTTAAGACTTGACAGGCATCAGAGCTTCATCAAACTGTTTGTTCCCATGGTGGTCTGTAACAGAGTATTGTCCTGCTTATTACTTTATTCACTGTTCATTCACTTAATTTTATATCTAAATCTGCAGTGCAGAGTACACACAGACGTAGTGTGCAGGATATGCTGCAACAGTTTTCTTCCAGAAAGACTTGCAAAGTACCTGAAATGTGGGTGTTTTGTGACCTTGTGGCTCAGTTTTGAGGCTCGGTCAGGTACCCACCAGGCATCCTCCATCCCAAGTGTAATCCTGCTTTATACTGCAAATGCACCTACAGTAAAGCGCAGAAGCAATTTATAAAATTATTTATACTCAGTAGGAGTTTACCTATGCCTGTTGCCAGGTGGATTTAAAAAAAAGATCCCAAACCTGTCTGTTGTTTTTTGATAAAACCCACTATTTGACAGTTAAATATTCTTCCAGCAGCAAGTACCGGCAGACGATGCGGTCGCTTTCCAGCCGGACGGGAGCAGGCAGGCTCTGTCTGTCCCAGGCCGTTTGGGGCTCACAGTGCCCAGGGGCAGTGGGGACCACCCGAAAGGCTACGGCAGCCTGGTGCCCCGTGTCCTGCTGCATCTAACAATTTAATAGCAATATTGCCCATGGGTATGCCTGTAGACACTACTGGCGTACATATACATGCGTATTGTATATTGCATGTTCAGAATTAAGTGTAAACTGAGAACACTACATAGATAGATAGATAGATAGATAGATAGATAGATATTTGAAAAGTCTTAACTACACTGCCTGTTTTCTCCCTCCTGGGTGCGTACGTGCAGTGATGTGCTCCTATACTGGCACCTAGTGGGGAGTGCACAGGGGATGGGCAAACGAAGAGGGCAGGCTGCACGGACACACACGCTCACCCCATGAAATACCTGGGACACTTTTTTTTCCTGGTTCTTCGAAAGCTCTTCCGGATTAGCACATTTTTAGCAGGCTTTGTGCTCACTGCTGCTCTCACAGCCTTCCCCCTCTGTCGGGCAGGAGCTCCTGCTGAGGCTCACATCGCTCTTGCCGGGAAGCCTTGGCCACGTCAAGCCCTCTGCGCCCTGCTCGTGCACCCATCCTCTGGGACCGCGCCCTCCTCCGTACAAGCTGGCATCCCTACCTGTGATCCGCTCCTCCTGCGCTTTCCTGTTGGACCCCCCCGTAGCAACCCATCCACGTTTCCTCCTCCAGGTCCCCGTGCCTTGACCTGGGCCTGACAGGTCTCTCAGGAAAGCAGGCGACCACTGGTGTTGCTTCCTGCCTTGTAGCTCGTGCTCCTGCTTTGGCCTCGGAGGAAAGGGCTGCCTCTTACCCGGTGAAGGACTTCCTCCACCAATTCCCATCGCCCTCAGGAATCGCATGTCGCACCATTGTCCCGTTTTAGCTGAAACAGCAAAAGGCTCAACCTACCACTTCTCCCAAGGTCCACCCTGTGTCATTACAGCATCTGAAAGGAAATGCTGAAAAGGCGTGACGTTCTTGCAAAAAAGCATTTATCTTCTTCATACCATCTATACAAAAAGGACAACTCTCCTGAGGAGCCTCCAAGGTTGGTCTCAAATACTGCAATCTAAATTAGACCTCATGGGCATCCCAGTGATACCAGTATAATCTTACTGATTACAGTTAGATAAACTACTGCTCAAGTTTGTTTCTCTTGTGAAGTCCCCCCGGCTTATATCACAGCAGTTAAGGCAAGTATTTTCAGGCATTTAAGGCAGCAAGGCAGTATTTTCAAGCTTAGCTGCTTCCAGCAAGGAACTGGACGATGGGCAGTCAAGGTGAACTGCCAACCCTACAGGATTGCTGATCACCAGACAGTTGTGCTTCCCATGCATGGCATTACACACTGCAGTTTTGCTTCTAAATTCAACAAGGGGCAACAGAAACACCTGCCGGATCCCTAGGGTTATTTCTTGTCCCACGAAGGCTTTCCTAAACTTCTCTCACTCAAACTACGAGTCTAGTGAGAGGGTGCGGTCTTTCCTTTGGTGTACCCGTTCTTTTTCCATTGTGGATGAAGTCTTTGCTTCCATCTTGAAGCAAACTCATTGTTGGTGACATTAAATAGCCCCCCATACCATATGGCCTGTAACCATGATTTACAACCTGTTTCTAGCTGCACCATGATTCAGCTGACTTTTCTATTGAGCCGTTGACGTGAGCACTAAACCTATTCTAGGCTAGCAGTATTTCTGTGATTCATTCAACTTGAGGAAACACTGGAAATATACTAGGATGTTTTTACAGTCCCGGAAATTGCTATGGGACTCTGTCACTAACAAAAGAACAGAAATGTCTCACAATTTTATTGCGCTTTTTCATATGCATTAGGTAACGTAGGCCTTTGTCATTTATTCAGTTTTTAGAAGTCAAACTCTGTCCAGGGCTGAGACACTGTGAGATTTCTTGATCTTGCAATTTTATCACAAGCTTCACTAATATTTGGTGCTTTCCTTAAAGCTCCAGCTCTTGGAGTCACTTGATTTGGCTACCTGAGAACCTCTGCTTTATGAAGAAGCAAAAAAAACCTCTGTCCCTTGCAACTGTGAAAAGCAGCCACAAAACATTAACTATAAAGCTGCTCACATGCCAGATGGCAAAGAAAAGCTAGATCTTGTGTTTAAGTTTCAGGATGTTTTTACACTGCTGATTTTGCCTTATGATTTCTGAATTTCTAAGTGCTGTTGGGGATGGTTATCTGGAAGAAAAGGGAGGGGGAAAAGAAGACATTTACAGCTCTTTGTCCCTCTGTTTGCAATAGCCTCGAGCCAGCTTAGCATACCAGCCAAAATCAGGCAGTGGTAGGCAAGTTTGGCCTAATTTTTTCCCTTCAGACTCAATCCTCACTAGCCTACAGAGGCAGGTGTCAGCAGAGGCAGTTACTCTGCCCTCACCGCAATGTGTAACACGGGACTCCTCTCCCCAGATGGTTGCCAGAGCACCCATAGCCAAGTGACAACAAGTCTTGGGATTAAGGTAGAAATTTTTTTCATAGTTTGGTAAAGAAGAGCCTGAATGATTTATGCAGATGGCTGCACCCAAGCCACAGAGAGTACTGTGGCCCCAGGGCAGTACCTGG
The DNA here is from genome assembly GCF_018139145.2 of Gymnogyps californianus. NCBI lineage: Eukaryota > Metazoa > Chordata > Aves > Accipitriformes > Cathartidae > Gymnogyps > Gymnogyps californianus. Next base: position 51,651,746 of record NC_059472.1, on the reverse strand, counting down.
AACCACACGGGCTTTCGCCCTTATCTCTGTTTCCGCCCCGACAGCACTGTGCTGGGTGTCAATCACACTGGCGCCAAAGACCCTCTGTCTCCCAACAGGAGCTCCCAGGGACAGATGTAGGGAGCTGTGAGCAGTGGCCATGCTGTAGGAGACAAGACACAGCAGGAGGGCTCATGCTTTGCCCTCACTGAAGCCCCAGGTCTACTCCAGCAAATGTCCCAGCGAGGAGAATATCCTTGTATTTAGCCAGGAAAGGAGGAGGGGATCCTATCACCACCTTTCCCTTCCCCACTCTCACCAGGAGCTGGCCCACACCAGGGTATTCCTGCTAAGGCCACACAGCAGGTAGGCAGGCTGTGCTTTCCCTGCACGTGCATGGTGAGGGCAGCATCCCACCTCACCATGAATTTGCCCTCTGTACAGTGGAGTTCATTTAAGCACTGCAAGCAGCTAGCGAGGAAAATACGAAGCAGCCTTAGCAGCCATGGCGGGGAATTACATAATTTACAACACTGAGTCAACGAAGTGCCCAGAAGAAAGGTGCAAACCACATGTCAGTTCTGGGAAGGCCATCCTTTCTGGTGACTGGTCTCTTTCCAAAATGCTCATAGCAGTGGTATGAGGGCCAGTAGTGCTTTTGTTAAAGCAAAAAATTCTTCCAGAGCAGTGCATAGTAGGACACAGCCTTGGCCCAAAGCACTTGCTGTAATTTAATGCAACATATAACAAACTGGTGTTACACGCTAAGGGAGGGAGCAGCAGAGACAACAGGATCACACTTTGGATAGTTATGTCTTGAGCTTCATGGCTGTGAATCCTTCAGGCTGGGATTTTCAAACAGTCCTTAGGTAGTTGGACTTACAAAAGGATGGATTAAAAAGAAAAAGTATTACCCTGTTTTTCCCTTAGCATTTGTACAATACCCATAAGCTTCTGAACCCTTTACTCACATCCGTGAGTGCTTACTCCAACAGGGAGTCATGTTATGTCCTGCATAAAGAAGCCTGCTTGTTTTTAAGACGTGTGGTTTAGTTTCAAAATAGCATAAAATCTTAGTTGCTGATCGAGAGAGGCCACAGTCAAACAAAAAGACTGATTGATTGGAGCTCAAAGGAAAAAACAGCCTTTAGGGATACCAAACATAATCGTTCACACAGTGTTCAGTTATGAAGACTTTATTAGGTACCAGTTTAAGTTTATACATACCAAATGTTCTTGAGTCGGCAACACAAGCGGGACTGCCTTGTTCCAGTAGATCTTTTTTCCACTCTTGTGATGGATTTTTTTAAATAAAGAATCATCAATAACCATGACAGGGTTCCCTCAGTGGATGGACATCCCAGCATGCCATGAAGTTGTCTCTCCTGAGAAGCATTTCCACAGGCTTGAAGGGAAATCATAAACTACTTAGGAGGAATTAGATTCACAAAGCTCTCCCGGCCGGCTGCATCACTGCTTGTGAGCAGGTCCTGGAGGACAGCTAACTACCAAAGAGTCCAGCAAGGAAAGTCAGCAGTAGAGCACCTTGCCCAGTTGTGAACAGATGGGAGAGAGAGAGGAGGAATCAGAAGATAAAGAGGAAGAGTGGGGAAGTTAAAACTCCTCATGCTCTCTAAACACTTGCTTTGGGAATACACCCTATGTACATATATTGCTTACGATATAACAATACTTGTGTCCAAAGCTTTCAGAGGCTTTGGAATTTCAAAAAAAGGACCAGCCTGCAGCCCTGAAGAGCCTTTGCTGGGGGGCTGCACCGGTTAAGGGCAGTTAACGTCTCTTACCAATACTGCTATGCTGTGTTAGTGATTGCATCCCACCATCAGCAGTGGCACACACCAAAGGTTGGGCAAGGGCTTGACAAGGGGGTACAATGCAAGAACTGATCTAGACTGGGGCAGCCACAACTTTTAAGACTGACCAGTCTGCGTCTCCAATTTTGGAAGTAGAGAGGGTTTGGTTACATACATATATATATGTATACATATATATGTATAAATAGTCCAGAATTGTTTTGTGGCTGAGAAGAGGATTGTGCTCACACCAACGAGCACTCAACCAAGACGAGTCCGGCAGAGACAAGTCTTAAAAGAAGAGAGGAGCTGTGCCTCTGTACAGACTAAAATTACAGTGGAAATGGGCAGCCGTGAACCACGAAGCCCAACTCATCACGTACAACAGTCTTTTTAGGTGGAGAATGATGCTTGTGGCAGTTCCTTCCTCCAGCTGCCTCCACGCTTTGCCCCTCGGGACTCGCCAGTGTTCCTTTTGGGTAAATGTCCGTGCCCACCTCTCTCCACAGCTGATCCCTCCTCTCACATAAGCAGCATCAGCTCACTGATAAGATAATCAAACCAAATGGCTTGTATTAGCAGGCAGCTTAGCCATCTTTTTTAAAGAAAGCCACTGTTAGGCACATAACTAGCATCCAAACAAGCAGCCTGCTTTTCAAGAACTACTGAGCACCGCATATATGTCCTGTATATATCCAGTATATACATATATATATACATCCTGTGTATATCCTGTTTAATTTCAGGGGAGCTGTAGGTTGCTCCTCACTTTTGCAAATCAGGTCCTTGGGTACCTAAGAATATATTTGGGAAACTAACTTCAGGCTTTTTTTTTTGTTTAATCTTGGCCGTAAATTCTATCACTTATGAGTCAAAACCCCATCTGCTCTAAATTTGCACTTGATTTTGTGCACAAATAGGGTTCACACATGTAAGTCCTGTCATTTGTGTGCTCCCAGAGGCAGTGCATAAATTACCTATGCACAAAACAAGAGGTTGGTCAGCTTTACCTCGTGCGCTGCCGAGTAAGTGCACATCAAAGGGCATATTGTGTTCCTGGAATGAGAATGAAGAGTCCTGGCATGGGTCTCCCCCTCCACGCAGAAATGCTGCTTTTCTTGGGCACAAAGAAAACGCCTAACAACTTTAAAAAAAAGATCTGCCAGAATTAATCAGCCAGTGGAACGTTTAGAAGGAGTCAGGGTTTGGGTTAGCAGTAACAACTAACACAGCAGATTTCACAAAGCTGTTTGAAACCTGGTTTTGATCTTAGAACGGACAGTAGTAGGTCTTCATTAGAAATTATGCCCATTTTATAACACGGCTGTGAGAAGCAGTATTAAATATAATGTTAAAATACTTCAATAGGTTCAGTATAAATGGAGGTAAGATGACACATTCAAAAGCAGTTAGATGGAGACTATCAAACTCTGTAGAAATCACAGGGTTAACTCAGATCAGCCAACATGAAGTTAAATACAGAGTGCTCCTGCAAAAGTGCTAACTGCAAAAGTGTGTTCAGCAGCACGGTGTTTCACGTGACTCCTTCGGTCCCTCTTCTAGGCAAATATTCGGTGGAAGACAAGTGCTTTGAAAAAGTGGGCATCTCACTTTGACTGCTTTATACTCCAGTCGTAATCTGTACAAAAAGCAGGATCTTAGTGAGAAGCGAGGGAGGAAAGACACTGACTCTGAATGGATCTTTCCCAGATAAATAAATTAAAAACATAGTAACACACAATGACTACCACAGCTTGTAAATTAAGGCAGTAACTGGTGCGTAGTGAGGCACTGATGTATAGCCTGGAGGAGGAACAACTTCATCTGAACTACAAACAATTCATTTAAAAAAAAAAACTTTGAAGAAAAAAATCGTCTCCAGACCAGCTTGTGAATAAAGCATACCAAAAGGCAACCCTGATACTCCATTAGCAGCACAAAAACCAAACTGTCCCCCAAGTCTGGCATAAAAATTAATTCCTTTTTCTTAAAAATATACCTGCTTTGACATCTCAAGTTAACCACTCTAGTGCTGCTTGGACAACCGTGGCTCGGGACGGCACACTACTCTGCACCAAAAACTACAGTGCCCTGCACAGGTATATCTGAAATTGCTGCAAAGGCAGCTCAGGGCAGCGCCTGCTCTGAGCCCTGCGGTGCAGGCAGAGGGCGTCAGCCCGCACCACGCTTCTGCTGCCGGAACTGAGAAACCCTGGCCATCAGCTAGCATCTCCGCGGGGTATATCTCCAAACTGAGACATCTCAGCTTCGTCAGAGCCACCTGGTTGTCTCTGAGGGGTGATACCCTGTGAGGTGCCTGTGTGCCCAGAGGTCCTGTCATCCGGCCACTTGGGCCGTGGGAAGAGGGAAAGAATTTTCTTTGTCTTAGTTTTGTCCATCCTTCTGTTCCTGAGGCTGAAGCCGAAGCCATCACCATTAAGGCAACCTAGCAGGAGCCCTCTGGTGACCCTGTGGAAATATGTGAGTCATGGCTTCAGTGAGCAACGGCTCACACTTAGAAAGTGTGCAGACAACAGAGCTACAGCTCCACCAGAATAAAGGGGGGAAAAATGAGTCCAACATCTCTTCCCCCAAACTGGCCACAGCAATTGGGTTAAAGCAACAGTGAGATTCCTGAAGTGGTCACGGGAGGCTAGGCACAGCCCTGAAGGCCTCCAAGAAGATCTCAGTTTCTGGATGTCTTTTCTGGAAGTAATTTTTTATCTCCCTACTTCACAGATGTTCATTTCTTCCAAAATCCTGGGTTTTTATTTTTTTTTTCCCCCCCTTTCTCACAAGGATAACAAGCAGTTCCATTTGCAGTTTCCTGTTACATTTTATATTAGTTACTTCTAAAAGATAGGGCTAAACTGTACTTCAAGTCTTACTCAAGGTCTGGACAAAGTTTCAACTGCTTTCAAAAAGTAGGTTTTGGCCTAAACTTACTTCACATTAAGAGTCAGACTGGTGATTATTTAACCTTAAGTCTCTTGTTTCCTTTTGGATGGGCAAGATTTCATGAGAGCTACTTTAACATCCAAGTGGGTACAAGCGTGAAAGCCCATTGAGACAAACAGATTTTACAGCAGCAAGCTCTAAAAGTGTGTGTCCAGGCAGGTTTGTTAGATGGCCAAGAGATGTACACATTTACACAAAGGTGCAGGATGCAGCTAGCTAGTAGAGCCACAACCTAAATCTTGGTTTTACACTCAGAAATAAAAATCAGAGTATAATAGGCAGAACTTGGCCAGACATCTTCTGAAGTTCGATTAAGAAAGACTTTTGACAAAGAATGCTTCAGTAAAGACATGCCTTAAGACTTTTTTTTCTCTGCTTCTTCAGTTGATATACTGATAGCAAATCATTTTTTTAATCACTTCCCTGACTTTATAATACACTGTTAACTTAACGCTGTCTCTGTGCTGGGAGCTCCATGTACAAAACTAATTGACTCCTCAATCATTAAGAAAACATGCAGTACCATCATTAGCTTGTAACTTTTCAAATCTTGGCAGAGCTTGCATTCAACCTCTCAGCTTCCACTCAACTTTCTTGTCTTGTTTTTAAGTTTGTTTCTTTTAAGCATAACTAAAGGAATTCGCTCTCCCTCCTCCCCTCCTCAAAACCAGACTTCTGCATCAGTCAGTCTCACTGGCACCTTCACCACTAGGCTTCATACATTTCTGTGCTGTGATTGCAGACAAGTTCTTTAAAACAAAAACTTTTAAAAATCTAAATTTAACAGCATCTGAAGGTTAAATACTGTGCAAAGCGAGAGAAGACAGTGACAGGAGAGCACTCAATCACTGTACAGTTTCTCATCCCAATGAAAGCATCCTTTGAGAGTCTGCCTAGGTGTTGTCTAGCTTATATGACACAGTGCAGTGCCCATCAGCACTTCTGTTTGGAAGCTCGCTTCTTAGAAAGCTCACCAGCAGGCTCATTACTCATAAATCAGAAGAAGGCTTTCAACCAGGCCTGGGAATCTGGAGACGCTGCACCAAGAGGGAGTTCTGTCTGCTCTGTGGGTTTCAGACCGAGGGGGGGGTTGGCTTGGCTTCCTATCCTTGTGCATTCAATCAAGTGAATTGCACAACCATGCTGCTTTGCTCTATTTAATGTAATGTTTCCTGAAATGTCATTCGTGAGTAGTACAAGTTATGGTTGTTGTGGGGGTGAGGGGCGACCACAGTCTAATAATGTAAAACAAGCTATCTAAGGGAGAAGGGAAGACAGGAAGGTGTTCTTTCCATTGGATACATTGAAAAGTGCCTATGTATTCAAAATGTACTTTTTGTCCCTACAACACCAGGTGTGACGTAGCTCCTTGCATCTAGATGGGTCCCCACTGATTTTAGGAGTCTATTCTATGTAAAATATCTTCTTGCTGCAGCCCAGTTTTGCAAATCTTGACCTTAGAATTTGCAGCTAGGTGTTATTCTTTATTAATATTTAAATAAGTCTCACCTAAACTGAAACACACCCAGGATAAGAAAACTTGGAGAGAGAAGTCTTGTCCTCAGAGGCTCTGGAGATGCCTCATCCTGTCTCCTTTGGCAGGACACAGATTGAACAAAATAGATTGCTTGGGGTCCGTCTTTTGATATGATTTCCAAATCAGGAATTTCTGCAGATGGAGAAGACATCATTAGTAAATCCCCTCACAGGATCAGGACTTCAGACTCTAAATTTGTCTTTCCAAAGAGAAAGGTCAAGGCAAATGTATATTGGTCCATTTTGGAAATGTATGTGTAGACGAAAGATGTGGTCTCAAAGTCAATCAGTCCCCAAGTCAATTTAATGTGCGGCCTCTGTATTTCAGCCATCCAAGAGGGTCCAAAAACCTGCTGAGGCCAATGGGAGTTTTCCAGTGACATCAGTGCACTTTAGAGCAGGGCATTCACCTAACGACTCAAAGGTAAGAAGCTTTCTTGTCCTTCCCTTATCTGCCGAGGAAGACAGGGTCAATTTTAGTCCTAGTGTAAAGATAGATATGTGTAGTTGAGGAGCATCAGTAATTTAAAACATCATATAACTGACTCCCACCTGGGAGAATTATTATACAAAACATACTAGTGATGTCTCCAACTTCTCTTGCTACAGAAACGCTGAATAAGCAAAAAGTAGTAAGTTGGGTAATAGCATATTCCAGAGGAAAAAAAAGCACTATTATTCATTCAAATCCATTAACTGTGTTAAGAAAGGAGAAGGTGATTCATTCCAACTCTTCTCTACTTCAGTACAAAGCAGCTGCTTTTTAATCATCAGGGATGGTTGTGTCGTTGAAATAGAGACTGCTAGCTGGATTACCATAAAAACCTGCCAATTAATTAACTGAGCTCCATATAGCCAAAAATAATAGCACTTAAAAGCAGCTTGTCCTATCTCTGTTGAGAATGGACATCTGTCTGCTCTGGTAACTATGAAGAACTAGAACCTCAAGGACAAAGAATGTAATATATTGTCTGATATCTGTGCATTTTGGAAGGTTCACTGGCTGTTCTTTATATTCTTCACATGTTGAATTTCTCTGCCTTTCAGTCTGTACTTCTATAAGACCCTCACCCACATTTTGATTCAGTAAGCTGCGTTATTAGGGCCACCTCCAGCTACGGTTACTGTCAGCACACAGCAGTTGAGGCAAACCTGCTTCTACTTAAGAACAGCATAAAAAACACTACAGTAAAATCATGGAAATTACTACTAGTCAGTCAAAATGGAAAATAATCGGGTCCCACAATATTTTTCTGGGTGTTCAAGTAATCTCCCAGAGATCCAAAATCCTCTCCTAGCAGAGTGTGTATCAACAGCTTATTTCATGTTATCTTTAACACAGAAAGTATAGAAGAGGTACCTTCTGGCCAGCTCAGCTCTTTCTAATTATCACCCAGCGGTATAGTTGTGCAGGAGAGAGTGTGAATGTGCGTACTTCTTCCTACCATTTGCCATCACCATAGCATCACCACCATAGCTTACAAAACCTGTAAGCACAAACAAGACAACCTGTGTATTGTATGCACAATTGATAACACAGAGCAGTATTCTCAGAGGATGACAAAGGTGAAGCTGGGTATTTGACTGCTAAACAGCTGCACCTCTAGTGTCCTTTTAAGTCTGTGGCCAGTAATCTACCATGTTTTAAAGCCACCTACTGTTCTGCTAGGAAAGCAGGGGTATTAGTAACTATTTTTCTGCAAATTCTACAGAATTGGGACTACAACTCCCTCTGTATTTGTCGATTTAAAACTAAATGCTTTGACTCCGACTCAGTTTCTGAGAATTAATAATGACACTACAGGCAAAAGTGAAATGTTATTTTAGTTGACAGTATTTCTAGAAGTCCAAAAAGAGGCAAAGATTTGTTTTCTTCCTTGGGTACCTTCTCTGTGTATCAACTTCCCTTGGTAGGTCTTTATTTACTACCTCATGTGACTTCTTTACTACTGAAATTTCCTCTGAATCCGTACCTGGGGGAGAATAAACATCACTCCCTACAGCAAATTTCATTCACGTGCACAACAGACAGTCAAACAATGAACTCAATGTTTTTTGCCTCCATTACTGTTGCTGAGAGTTCTCAGAGACATTGCCTGGATCAAAAAGAAGTCTGCACTGGATTTTTTTATTTTTAGTGGCAAAAGGTTAAAACAATTTGGATGCCAGATGAAGAGAATGATTGCTGTCCTGGTTCACTGGTTTGTCTGAACGAGAACTGTCTTCAATGTGTTAATGAAAGACAATGCCAGGGTAAGAGAGAGTAAATCTTGCTTAGTCAGTGCCTTCCTGACCAGAGTATGTTTTATAGCAAAACAGAGCGTACGTTGCCTTCAGCTTGCTTTAAAAGCATAGTGCTGGTCAAGTCTGGGCTGGAGATTCTTGAATCATAGTGTGTTGTTTGGAGCTAAGTGATGTTTTGCTTCAATCTCAGCCATTTGACTAATAGAGTGTGTTTATACCCCTTCCCTCTTGTTTGTTGGATGAAAACAGACCTGCTGAACAATATGGGAAAATGGTTTCACCAGGCACTGAGTAATATTATAGAAACTAAAATGTGTGTATGAGAGAGAGAGTGTGAGTCGGAGAACACGCTCTCTTCTATTTCCTGTCGAGCTGATGGTGAGACTGGAGGAGACCCATTTCCTCCAGGGAGTTTATTTAAACTGTGATACAAAAGTTATTCTGAAAAGACGGAGGGACCCTGTGACAAGTGCTGTCAGCTGCTTTATTAACTGCTGCTATGAATTTGCTCCTGGTTTGAACACCCAGACCAAAGGGTAGCTTGAATGAAGAAGCTGAGCTTTGGGTGATGCTAGAAATTGGGGAAGGATTTGGGATGAAGGGAGCTGCAGCTGACGTGTGTCTTCTCCAAAAGGAATAAGCAGGTTACTTCTGTGCTGCCCCGTGGTTAAGCCTGCAGCATCAGAAAGCATTTTGCAGTATGGACACAGTGGAACTGAGTCTCCCAGTTGGGGGAGAGGTTTGCAGGTATGTCCTTCACATTGGACTTTGCACAGATCTTGAGAAGGGACAGAAATACACTTTTACCCCTAGCAGGTGCAAAAGAAATGCAAAGACAAAAGGAAGCTTAGCTGCCAGTTTGTGGATTGTCGTTCCACTGTAGGTGATCAGAGGGTTTTTATTGGATCTCCAGCACCGTGAGGACTTAAATCTATGTCTTTACTAGTCAGTAAAGTAGGCCACAGCTGTCGTCTGGCCCGGGCTTTCATTCAAAGTGTCTTTGCTCCTCACACTTGCACCCTATTTCAGGAAAGTGTGGCCTTGCCCACACCACTTCTGATGGGAACAGTCTTGGGCCATGTCCCTGAATGAGGCCTGCATATTGTCTGCACAGCTGTCATGGCCAAAACCGCACAGGGACTATGGTACCAGCTGAACACTACAGGCAGGGATGTGCCAGTGCCGCACTTCTGCCTGGACTCTATTCCGTTTACTAACATTGATGTAACCTAACAGATGCCATGCAGGACGACTGAGGTACAAGATGCATGAGGAAAGTGGCTCAAAATAAGCAGTTTAACCTCATTGCCAAGAGAAGTTCACGTGCTCTGTACGTAGCCTGCGTCCCTTGCACGTAAATCTTGAATCCATTGACCAGCAAGGTTAGAGATGACTAACACCTTCAGTTCCCAGAAGCTTCATGGCAAGGAGGAGAGCAAGGAGGGGCGATGCAAACAGCCAAATTAGGGTTCCCACTGAGATGAGACCGTGATCTCAGCCTTGTTAGAAGCCAGAGGGTCTGCCCAGCAAAAAAGTCTTACATCTGTCCTACTGTTTCAGCTCAAACCCAGGCCTTCAACAAACCAGTGCAATCATCCCAGGATGAAACTGAGGAGAAACTATGCTTACTTAATCGCAGTTCTTGTGCAAATATGTATTTGTGTCTGATGTGCACTTCTACTCAACCTTCAGTTCACAGCAAGACAACACAAAACCTCTCTGCTCTTGTGGGAGAGGAGACCCCTGAGGCGGTGAGCATCTGAAGGACTCTGATATGGAAGGGCTTGAGGTGCTTGTTTCCAGCTACAGGTTTCCCAATGAATGATCAAGGTACAGCCTCACAGATGGGCAGGATTAAGTTTACAGGCAGGGGATGTGGCAAAGTGTCCCAAAATGGTACTTCCTGATGAGGATCAATTTCAATTGTGAAATGGATTTTTTTCTGAAAACAGTTTGGAGTGAAGAAACCAACCACAGGAATGACTACATTGTAGCCATTTCTTTCCTTCAGACTTCAGAAGCTTGTGACTCTGCATGAAAGGCAGCAACAAACTGGATGTTTCCTGCATTTGGTTTTGGATGGGATTGTAATAGCTATTGCAGCTGGTTGTTAAAGTTTTTGATAGTATTAGGTTCGCAATATATTTAAAGTTACCATTAAAGATTTCCAGGTGCATACTGCAACTTCTTCTCATGGTATTTAGGGTTGTCCTGTCCTCACAATCTGAGGACCCAGTTATTTTGCCCTTGGTCCTTCCGAGCACTTTGGAGTTATCTGTGAGTTGAGGAAAATGTATACATCAGGGACACTGTAATGAGTAACAGACAATTGCATTTTGTGCAACATGGACGGGAGAGACGTCCTTTCTGAGTACAGAGTTACGAATGGATCAGGAGAGAAAACCTTGAAGGTCATGGTGCTGCGGTGTTCTGTTTTGGGGGGATCAAGGTAGGAGGTGGGAAAGGACCAAAAGGAGAAGGATAATGGGCAAGTCCAGGAGGTTACACAGGATTGTCTGACACAGGAAGTCAGGCTGAGGATAAGGCTTGCACCCCAGCTGAAGAAAGGTTTTAACACGCCCAAATTCAGTGTTTTTTGAAAGCACCATTGGAAAGAAGGTTTCTAAGGAAAATACTTGAGCTGTGGTAACTGAGAGATTTTTGTATAAGTCTGAATAAGTTTGTATAAAGCTGAATTACATTGTCTGTCCTGAGCAAATGCCATCAGCGGGTGGAAAACTGCACTAGCAAGGGCTAGCAGGAATCAGGGAAACAGCTCTGTGTCCTTGAGATGGCATTTGGGGATCTCAGAGCAATGGAAAGTTTATTTTTGTTCACCAGGCTAGACTATTTTCAGGCAGCAAGGTCTGTATACTATACACATCCGTTATCGGTGTGCAAGGCAGTACAACCTGTATTGCTAGCAGATTTCTGTTCTTCTAGTGGGATGGACAAAGAGCTGAGGAAAGAGGTTTTTACAGGTACAGGTATTTATTAGCAGTTTGACAAATATTTCATAGAGTTGCAGCAACCAGCAAAGTCAGTTGATGAAGCACTAATGAAAACAGAGTTGAATAATTTGAAGCTATTTCTTCCTAATGTGATGCCAGGGGATTGCAGGATGTTTTGTGGCACCGTTTTTGAAAGAAAGCCACAGAATTAATTATCTAGGAGAATATTGGGCATCTGCTCAGGAGGACATATGAGAAACTCAATATAATAAGCTGCAAATGGGTAACCTAGTCTCCCTGGTCCGGGCATAGTTTAAGTCCCATAAGTAAAGGAGAGCAACTTGTGTTTAGCACTACTGGAAATTGAGGTTATTCCTTGATGAGTAGTACAGTGACATTTCTGGATTCACCCAGGGTGAGTAAAGGGGTTTCAAACCCTTCACTAATTCCTCTCTTGTTCTCTCCATCCTTCCTGTGGCATTTTTATAATCTTTCGGTGATCACTTACATACACGCACATTCAGATCATTATTTCACCAAGTCTTTTTAATCGGGGAGAGAGGAGGGTGGGAGAAGAGGAACTAGAAGCAAGTTGTCCTTCTGAACACAGACTGTGAAACATTAGCCTCCATTTTCACCAACAGACAAGAGGAAATACCAGGGAAAAGCAGCTAAAGGTCACAGAATGGCACATTTTTTGTGTAGTTTAACAGAAGTATGTGAAAACAGCTATAGAGAGAATGGATAAATTATGTTTTAACTTTGGATTGAGCTCAGAATTTTGAACAAAAAATCTACCTACCCTATTTATAGCTAGTTCTATCACAATTTTGTATGTTATCGAGAGTTTATGAGCTGGCAATGGTTTTTAATAAAGCAGTGTGCAAGGCATCCTTGTAATAAAGAAGTTATAATGGGACACAAACCAAGATTTTCCCTTGAGTTCCTTGTCCTTTTTTCCTTGGGACTCTTTATCTCCTGTCCTATTAGGAAATGTCTAAGTTTATATGCCCATATGCTGAGAGAATGAAATACCAGCATGCCAATGGAAAGTTTTTGTTCATGTGGACAATGTTACAGTGCTGGTGACCTCTGCAGAAGACAGGGCCATATTTTTTGACAGACAATTACTCAGCCGCCACCAGAGCATGAAACAATAAAGAATTATCATATATTATGTACAGCAAAGCAGCTTTTAGCCAGACATGGAATTAATCACATAAAAAATTTAGCTTAGAAGCAGTTCTGCATTCATTCATATGCCGGTAATATTTGAGAGAAAATAAAATGTTACTAAAAAGCATTTTAATTGTAAAAGCAATGCATTTGGAATAAAAAGGACTTGCAAACTTATACACAAGCAAATCTGGGTACTCCCCTTTGTGACTATGAATTTCCATTAATTTTAAAAGATTTAATAAACATAATCATATGCAGAAAGAAATCACCTTGCCCTTAAATGCAAATATTTAAAGAATGTAAGGCCGTGAACAGGCTCATCAGTGAGTTTAACTCCCTTAATTCAAACTACTTTGTGAAGTCTTAGAAATCCTACTATAAGAATGAGCTCAGAAAAATGCTTATATTTGAATCCAAAGTCAAATTTCATTTCAAATATTTTCACAGCTACGTGTTGCATTTCATTTCTAATAATACCACCTTCTTTTTTGTCCTTTTCTGAATACTATGAAAAACAAGTATTAAATTTGAACATGCTGCTGGCAAACAAGGAGCATGGACTGTCCGCTAAAATTCACGATTCAAAAGCCGTGCTTTCTTTTGTGTTTTTTGTACCCCTTCTACCAACCTAGCTTACATAATAAACTGACATTGATTGCATGCAGAGCTTCACTATCAACTATGGACCATTCATTGTTTGCAAACTACCTATTAAGCAGGCAGTTTCATGAACAAGTTCAACAAATAATTTCAAATGATGGAAAAAAATTACTTTTTCACAAAAATTTCCTAGTAGGGAGATGTCAGTCTTAACAAATGAGTTTTCTCAAATGATTTGCTCAGATACATAGGGGAGATTTCAGATTATTAAAACTGAGTACTATGCTTCCCATAGCAGGTTTCTTATTGTCTTTTTCTGCTTTGATTATCAAGATGACAGAGCTCTCAACTGCAGAAGATATAATGGCTGATGGAGCCCAAGAGGACACAGCCTTGTTGTACAAGATGTGAAAGACACCAAGCTTCTCACAGCAGGATCTTGACTTTGGTTCCCAGCCACTTCAGGGAAAAGGAACTGATTCCACTTCATCATAGAAATATCAGTATGTTTATTTTATTTCATTTCTTATGGACAGGCAATTCAACAAAATTCTGTCTGTATATAGAATTGGATCCATTTAACTAGAAATTCATTGCATGCATCAAAGAAAGGCAAGTAACTGTAAAGCGCATTAAATTTCAAAGTAATGATTACATGTACTAAACTCAGATCTTCACCAGCGCAGCTCCACCAATCACAACAGTTCCTTCAGTTTTACAGCCGTGTGGGATCAGAACCAGACCTGGGCTGGTTTAATTCTGCAGAGTGTTGTACAGTCCTTAAGTGGGTAACCGTCAGCAAGAGGCAAGTTAGACAGCTCAGGGGGCCAGGTCAGCTTCTTGGGAAGGTGGGGACAATGAACGTTTTCAACTGCAGTGGTGAAAGGGTTAATGTTTCCCTGCCCATGTACTATGAACAATTTTATTAACTTGTTTTCATTCCTTTTTTTTTTGTTTTCATTCCCTTCTAATGCTGTTGTTCATTTTCAGATTCCATTTTTAATATTTTTAATTCAGTTTTAATATCCTCCACAGGAATTTTAAAACAATCTACTCTTTAAAACTTGATTGTAGCATTTGTTATTCCATAAAAATACATTTTACATTTTCAGATCCAATTTTGTGAAGTAATTGGATAATAAATTAATAATGAGAACAACAAGACCCTTATTAACTTTTTAGTCATTAAACTGGCTTAACATTTTAGAAAGAACAATAACTTTTCCAATAACGTTCCAGAATAGTGATTATAATTATAATGCACCAAAACAAATATATAAAATGCTGCTGTCTTTCTTGGACAGTAGGATGGAAATTCGTAATTATTTACATTTTCCCCGAGCAGCATAAATTGCCAGCGTTTCTCTCCAAGAAGGAACTATGCCCCCTCTCACTGTAAGGAACACAAACAATCATCTAAGCATTAGTAAGGATGGTCATTCAGCAGCAGCGCTGCCAGTCAGTCCCCCTGTGATGAACCTTCTCCTGAGCAAGCGGATGAGGCATCGGTCAGTACTCTGGATGCCAACTCTGGGTTCAGCCCGGGACACAGCTGGTAAACCCGAATCCCCCACCCATTTCTGTGTCTGGAAGAAGGCCCCATAAAAGCTCAGGAGGTGCCACCAGCTCAGCTGTCAGCACTGCTTCAGCAGCATCCCTGTACCAAGCGCAAAGGGCAGCCTTTCCCCAATTTCCCTGGTGCCAGCCCAGGGCAAGAGGAGATGCTGGAATTGCTGTAGGGAACCTGCCTCCTCCACCACTCTCCTTCTAATGAAGATCCTCCACGCAGGCGCTTGGCCTGAGCTGGGGTGAGAGCCGTGGCACGGTGGGGCTCTTAGTGCCCAGGGGAGCCCGGCCAGCCAATACTGGGGGACACCTGTGCTCCTTCCCAAGCATAGATGTTAGTAGAGCGATCCCACATCCTTGTGACCTCCCACACCAATTAATACAGCTTATCGTGATGGGTCCGGTCCTGGCTGGGGCTGGGAGAGCCTCATCTGGTGCAGCACGGAGCAGCCCTGCCTGGGAGTGGCAGACGCCACTTCATGTACCTGCAGAATTGTGGTCCCAGGTGGGACCTGGGAACGTACTGCTGTGTGGTTAAGTCCAGCCCTTAATAACGTCCAAAGTACCACTTTGGCACCTCACACCACTTTACAACTTATTCAGGCCTGTCAAGCCATCATCTTGATCACCTAATGCTCTCTCCTTACATTCAAAATATCCAGGTGAAATCTGGACGACGAGAGACTTGAGCAGCTTTGTGGAGTCCCCGAATTATTTGTCACGCCTTAGAACAAAACATAAGTGGGTGCTCTGACCAAGTGTTGACTAAACTTTTCCTGTCGCCTAATCAGCTGGAAATCTATCAGTGCAAAATATCTTCTGTCTGAGTAAGAGCTATTTTTCAGCCCCCTCAAGCAGCCCAAGAGGACTGGGCTTCAGCCTGGTTTCTCATCCCAGTTCTCATCCCTCACTCTGCCAATGCAGTTCAAGGAGCAGGCTTTAAATGTGTGCTAACCCTTAATCACGCCAGCAGTGCCTTTGAAGTCACGGAGGACTTCATTTTAAATGCTTCTCTCCCACAGTTCTAAAATAGCCACTGATACAATAAGCAACGAATGACCACGGGGTTTCTCGAGCAGCACAGCATACGCCGGTCGTGTCTCAGGCAACACAAACTTCGGAGGAGAAGTTTGATTTCAATGGGAAAAAGAGCACAGGCCTGACTGCATGGAGCAGGACTTTGTTTTTTAACATCAGCTAAATGCAATTTATCTTTTTTTTTTAAAAGGAGCAGTTGCCCACGGGCTTTCCTATTCAAGCTTAGGTGTAGCAGGTCGAAAACCAAGAGACAAAAAAGGACAGGTGACAACAATCTCGGCCCAGGACTATTGTGTTCGGCCCAGCTCTGCTGCCCCAGCCACAACACTTGGAGGAAGTGCCACACAAACAGAGGAAGCAGGATTCAGGCTGAGAAGGATTTAGTAACTGCATTACTACGCTCTCAGCACTGATGCCTGCAAAAGATAAAACCTGGGAAAAGACCTCGGGTTCCTACTCTTTATTGTTGCTGCCTGGGATTTAACTTGTATGTCTGAACTATGTACATATTTCACTGATTTAGGTGGGGCACCATGAACGTATTTATACGGGCCGAGACAGTGACAGGACTGCTGATGTTTACAGTAACAGGTTAGAGAGACTTTGCCAAAGCATTCTTAGTTTTTAAAATGATCAGTCCGACCCAGCCCCCTTCCCCCTCTCCATTGTTATTTTGTCTGCTGGATTTACGGAAGAAGGAAATGGTAAATTACAACAAAAAAATAGCATTTATCTTGCCAGGACGTGTTGCTTTGAACTTGGATGATATTAACATATCAATCAGATTCAGTGATATGTTAAACAAGGTTGTCCCTGGTTTATGGTTCACCGAAGCTGGGAGTTGAACCATGGCTTTGTCTGCATGGTGGGCAGGGAGCCTAACTCCACCAGTCTAAATCCTTCATGTGGACATGTAGCACGGACACTGAGCACAGGGCGCCATTTATTTTATCTAAGTTACGTTGACCCAAAATAAAAACCAGTTTACAATTTAGTTCGGACTGAAAATTTGCCCCGATGAAACTATTTCAATACAGTGACAATGGCTGAAAATCCTTGAAGGAGGAAAGCGCAGAAGAGGGAATATAATGACAGACTACAAACACTCTGTTTAGAGTAGTCTTGTAAGAGGAAATATTTTTGGATGACATTTCCAGTTCCCAATCAAAGCTTGGCCAATTAGATGGAAAATGAATTTAGAAAGGAAACATTAATTAGATTTTGATATAGATGCTAATTCCAAAACTTCGTGAGGCTTCAAAGATTTGCCTGCTCCCCTCCGCTGTTTCCTGATTATGGAATATTCATTATTTCACAATAACTCTTCAGGCTGGGGACAGCTTAATTTAACTACATTGCTGCCTTTGGGGACGACTACGAACTTGTTATTTAAGCATTAAATGGCAGTACTGAACTGGATAGTGATTTGAACTGGACTGAACTGGATTTACCATACAAAGAAGCATGCCACGCACAAACCTACTGGCTACAAGGAATTTAAAAAAGAAAAAAGAGAGAAAGAGAGTAAATCGAGTGATTCCCACAGGTAGTAGCTTGGAAAGAAGTCTTACCCTTTTCCTTCTTGCCTCTTTTAGGAAATAACACAGACACCGAAATGAAGAAATATATACAAATAATATTTAATCATCTCTCTTGTTTCTGCTTTCAAAATGACACTTTTCCTCCCATATGTAAGCCAACAGTGAAAACAGATCTCGCTAAATAAATAATATAATAGCCAAATAAATAATTTAATAAACAATAACAATGCCCCCAAAGTAAATTAATCCTCAGAGCTTTAAACAAATATAGGCAATTTAACTCAAAAGTGTAATTTTTTTCTCAAGGAATTGTAAGCTGAGAGCTATAGTGAAATCTTCATGTAATCATAACCATAGCATCTACTATTCATAAGTTGCACACACATTATTGTTTGGAAAATGAAATTAGTCCTCGGAAAAGTACTTCTACTTACTATTTTTAAACATAGTGAAACTCTACAGTTAATCAGCAGACAGACTTCACAAATACATTTTTAATACTCAGACTTACTATCCACATTTTACGCAATGAACTTTTACATTGATGGGGTATTACAAACTAATAGAAAGGGAGCTACAGTTAAAAAATAAAGATGCTCTAAGTTCAAAGCCCAGGATCATGGTGCAGTAGTAATTCTCTGGAAGCGAAGAGAGAGGAAAACCCCAAACATTCTGATTTAAGAAAACAAGTAGCTACAGAAAATGAAGTCCAGTTTCCTGTGGCTTTGTGTCTTGTGGTTGAATTATCCTGTGTCTAATAACATGCAAACTCTGATTGAAACTTTTCCTGTGGTTGAGGCATCTATCAGCTCCTTTTCTCTCCCATGCAGATTTTCTGACGTCCAGTAATAATGTTTTGCTCATAATGAAGTCTGTCCCTCAGCAGAAAAATAAGTCAGGCCCCTCAACTCTGCTCAGCTACTAATTTTCACTAAACACAGAAGAAATTAATGTCAAGTTTCGTTCATCAAATAGACTGAAATTAGTCAGCAAATTCAAAAGTTTTAGAGGACTGAAAGATAGGCACATAGGCAGCATGACGATAATATGCATTTCTGTACGAAAGCAGGTTAAAAGTGCAAGTATCTTGGGTGCACTTGCTTTTGTCTCAGACCAAGTTTTCCCTCTCTAAAGACCAAGTTTTCCCTCATATGCCGATTTGCATACGAGATGTGTATAGACAAGGTGTGTGTTCTTTTTATAAGAAAAACTGTAGCAATAGTGGGGGAAATGAATCCAGCACAGGCAGGTCGAGAGAGGAGAGTAAAAGATCTGTGAAACTGCTACTCAGTGCAGGTAATTCTGGTGACAAGGTTAAGCAGACATTTTTTATAAGATGCTGATGTCCTTTACTGGCAGCAGGAAACCAGTGCTCTGAGAGGAGTAGAGTAGTGGCGTGATGGTTTATGCACAATATGAAAAGCTTTTGTTTTCCCTATATGAACACTGAGGCCTATCTCTGAGCCAACCATCATTGTACCAAGTTTCTAGCCTCCTATCCACTGAATATTCTAGGATAACCTACATCAGCAAAAATAAGGGCTCGAATAAATAAATCTTAATTCCACACTCTTCAGGGAATTTCTCGTGCTTTATGTGAACTCTCTTTCTTTAAGTGGAGAACAAGGGCAATGCCAAAAAGGATAAAGGAGGACAGATCTTCTGCTTCAGCCTTTCTTTATGTCTATATTCTAGCAGACACTCATCACTTCAGCATTTTTGTCTTGGGAAAAAAATCTCTCCTTGCTCAGCTTTTGCCTGAAATGCAGTTATATCCACTATCGGGAAGAGCATGCAAAAAGACAAACGGCTATATTTGCTTCTAGAAGTGCTTTAATAAAACATCTCTACAGCAGGGGTAAAGGCTATACAGCCAAACCTTGCCAGCAGCGACTTTGCTATTGCAGGGCAGCAGTGGCACTGCCCCTCCTCCTGTCCTCTCTGCCAGATCACCCCGAGGGTGAATATGAATTTACTGTTGAGTGTGGATGAGGCCTCAAAGACCTTCCATGACAAGACAAGGCAACACCAGGGTCTTATTTACCTACTCAAACAATAACTTAGTGTATGCTTTAAAAATTAAAGTCACCTGATGAATTTAAAGATGTATTTCATCCAGTGAGACAAACTTTTACAATGGGGAAGGATTAGCAAACCTGTAAGAATATCTCTTTGCCACAAGAGTTTCCACAATTAACTGAGTCTAACAGATTTTGGCTATGTTCCCCAGAAAAAGCACTAGAGGTCATGCATATTGCAACTATGGTTTACCTCAGCCAGTAAAACCAATTATCCTTCACATCCCTCTCTTCATTTTTTCCTAGGGAGGCCATTTCTTCTTGGACTGTTGGCTCATGGCATCTGGCTGGGAGCTAGGGATATATTTGAAAGTCCTTAAGATGAATCCTTAAGTCAGAATTAGCTTACACAGAGATGCAGAAGTAGCCCAGCAGAAAGAAAAAGGTCCAGTCATCAGCTCAACTCTGTTGACAACACTTTTCCGTCCAGCTTTCTTTGAGAAGAAGGAATTGAATGAGTTAAGGAAAGTCTGCCACGACAAGTTTGAAACCCAGGGTCCCAAAGCCGGACTCTCTTCCTGAGTATAAGAAGCATTTGCATTTAGGCATGCAAATCCTCTCTTCAAGGAATCTCACTTGGGTGTCCGTTCAGGAGCCTCTAAAGAATGTCTGTTATGGCATTTGATCCTTTCTGAGATAACCATGTCTTCTGGTATCTCCAAGAGGGAAGACCAAATGGGATCTTTTAAATATCACCTACTTAAGCCTACTTGGCCCCACTGGCCCAGAAAGGTCATGAATAAAAATTAAACCTTTCACATAGTTCCCGTTGAGGTTTTGAAACCAGTTGTTGGAAATGAGCACCTGAAGGGCTCTGCTTTTCATGCGCTGTCTGCAAAGAACCAGCAAGTACCAGTGCTAACCTCCATGGGCTTTGATGGTTCTCATCTGACTGGAAGCCCCTACCTCTTTTCCCCTGCTTGATCCACCTGGACTACCCAAGCCATGAGAGGAATCAGTCAGCACAAATTTTCCATGTAATTTACCCGAGATTTTAATTACCAGCCAAATCAAACAGAAGAGGGTTCAGGCAACACACAATCCACTTGGGAATTCACCACCTGCCTTGCTCAAAAAGCATAAGCGAAACCACATTGTTTTATAGGTTTCAAAAAGAGAAGGAAGATGAAAAACAGTAAGCATGTGATTGCTTTTGCTTCTAGCATATATTAATTTCTCTTGTAGCTGGATTTTAACAGAACTACTATAGCAAACTGCAACTTTTCAGTGGCTCAGACTGTAGCTTTGGGTCCATCCTCCTCATTTTCGCAGAGATGAGATTGACACAAACTTGATCTGTTCTGAGAATACAGCCCATCCTATACAGTTAAGCACTCTGTGGGAAAAAATCATGTAAATGTCATGGACACAGAAGGAAGAGACAAATTAATGTAACACAGACGACTTATTTCTGATTTTTTTTACTTTGTAGTGCTTGACTTGCAAGCTAAATAATGTAGTTTTTACATGCAATTCCATTAAAGAAAAAAATGAGAGAGAGTACTGGAAAACTTCATGAGTAGTCATCAGGTCCCAAAAATTTAGATCCACAGCACAGCCTACGATTGTTCTAATCTGCTTGAGCATTTGGTGACACGGTAGAAGACTATTGTCTATGCCCAGCCACGGGAGGGAGATGAGACAGATCTTTACTGAGTACATTTCAAAGCTATTTGTTAGACAGTAAATGAAAGATGAAAGTTGGGAAAGCACAGTTCAATCACAGAAGAAAAATGTATTTTCTTTTTGGAATACTCTGCTGTTCTTGTTCTCCCTGGCTTCTCTCTCCATCCCCACATCTGTTCCCACTTACTCTGCCCCCATTTTCTCACTGGGAAGCAGCAGACAATCTTTACTGCAGGCACAAGTATCCGTTCCAAGTGTCTTCAAGGGAATACATTCTTAGTCATGCTTGTACTCTACTGGGTGTCCTTGCCTTACATGCAAGTCCAGGTCCACATGTGTCCCAGGCCTCGACTCAGCAAAATACTTAAGTGGAGACCTCACTGCATAGAAGTACTTAAACCCCCAAATCTCTAGCATGCATTTAATTTTGAGAACTCTTTCCACTGAGGCTAGCAGAAGTGCAGTGTTCGCCACTGTCTTCTCCTAAACTGGGGCCTGAGACCAGCATATGGCACTTTTGACACTGACAGCCAAAAAATGCAGATTAATTATATAGCAAATAGAACTGTTTTGTTTTTTTTAAATACGGTGGCAAGAAAGACTGTTATTTTCCCCACGTTTGTTCAAGGTGAGCTAATTAGGACTCTTCTTCCTCATTTTGTTATACACTCAAAACTCAGAGCAAGACATTACTCAAGCTGGCTCGTGAGACTCCTGCCAGGTCTCTGTGTGTCCCTTGAACCAGGGAGAACCAGTGAGCCCCTGGGGCACTCATGTTGGACAGAAAAAACTCTTTCTCAGTCCTTCACTGACCTTCCCCCAGGGAAGGCTCCTTACCCTCAGCCCTCTAGGAGGCTCAGGTGTCCTTTACAGACAAAGCACACCACAACCACTCTGATGGAGGGGAAAAAAACACCTGAAAACATGACAACACCTGTATTTGCCTATTGCTTGTGGGTAAATGATTGTGATCCATGGGAGGAATAGAGAATTGGCATGGATGGGGGAACAACATCATAAGACCAACAGGTTGCTACGCAAAATAATGACTTAATAGGCAATGCCTGTAAGCATTTGTTGTATTAATTAATTGCAATGAACCTGTTTCAACTACTAGGAAGATTTTCATTCTGTTACAAATGGCAAGTGTTCAGTATGCAATGAAGCAGCTAAATGTAGAAAATCATCACTCAGAAAATCATAGCTCTGCAAGAGAAGAACATTGCTGTTAGCTCTTCTTTTTCAGGAGAAAAGGAGCTGACATAACAGGACAGGACATTTCCCACTCAGAAAACATGCATGCTCAGGCAAGCTGGAGGACTGTGTAAAGCAGGCAGCTGTGGAGAGGTGAGTAAGTCCCATCCATTCAGAGATAAAACAACTTTTTTTTTTTTTTTTTTTACATAGGATAGTCTAATGTGGAAACTGCCAGTCCTTCTCCCCTCACTACTTCTTTGATGTTCATTTGCTTTAAAATTTTTCCCCTGTGATGAACAACAGAGATTGCCAGTAAGTATTTGCAGGCTCAGCAGCAAAGCAGAAGGAACTGAGGATTTGTTGCTCAAAATGAATCCTTGAAAATGACTGTCTACAGTCATTCTCTTCTGTTTGCTTCACTGTTATGGGATAAAGGGAAGCAAACAAAGTATGATGGCAATAGCTATAGTAATAACTCATCAATATTTGCAAAACTTCTGTTGGAGGCTTGTAAGTGTGCAAAGTATCACTCTGAAAGAGATATTGAAGAAGACATTTATTTTCTCAGAGCTCACCTCTTTTTACTCACATGTTTTACTTGCAACAGATGATTTTTGACAGTAAATTTCAATGCTGTCAAAATTACCACAAGAACAGCCAAAAGTGCATCTAAACCACTACCTTGTCTGTGAGGGTGGGATGCTTTGGGAGGAGTGCACGAACAGAGTCAGAATTTCGGTAATATTTCCTCCAGACACACTCCCCATCTTAAACCATTGCATATGTTGCACATGATGAACACAGAGAGCATACCTGCTCCTTCAGAAGTCAGCCGTCCTGGGGGCCCTCCTTGAATGAGATGCTCCTTGCCCAAAGCAGGAAGGCGGGTGGCGGCACTAGATGGCACTGGAAGCCCTGCGGTTTAGGCATTTTTACGGTTATTTTGTGCTTTAAGCGCCATCTGGTGGTATTATCGACTTCTTGAAAAGTCTGGTGATGTGACCCTGTCACTAGCAACCACCACTTTTCACGTTTTTCAATAAGTATACATAACTAGATACCAAAATACAATGCCATCGAGTTTTTCTAAACTGAATAGTATTTCCCCTCCTTTCTCATTATACTTTTGGAAAGGAGTTCAATATGCAATGTACTTACCAATTCTGATTTTTGGCCAAAAACATTTAATCGGAGAAAGTTTGGCTTAAAGGCATGCATGTGCTGCCAAATGCAATCGTGCTGCTGGCTGTAAGAGTGTTTCAATGTCCTTTCCTCCATTGCTCTTTGGCTTCTCCTCCTTCGTGCTTCCTCCCGAAAACTCAATCAAATAGGTAGGACAAACCAGAGAGACTGCCATGGGAGGCAAGAGCACAAAGATGATCAAACAAAGAAAATCCATATAGTCTCCCAACCCTGCTGTCCCCCCTGTCCCCCCCCCCCCAAAAAAAAAAAAAAAAGAGAAACAGCAAAGGACTGGTCCTTCACAGTATTCCCCAAAGTCAGGAAAGTATCTAATCATCCTCCAAGATGCTGCACAAGAATGCCGACCACCTAGCAAGGGTTTTCTTCCATGCAAGTTGTTTGCAAACCTGCTCCTTCCTGACTCCATTCTTAGCTTGTTTGGCCTGAAATGTTTTAGTAACAAATAGCATCTTATTTTATATCCATAGAATATTCCTCCTAGATAGAAGAGCGTATTATTTATGTATGTAAAACTCTAGATTCTGCTTTGCCATTTCCTGGACAGCATCCATTGCGGGGTTGAAGGCAGTGTGTAACAGGTATACATTGACCTTCCCAAAAGCAGGCATCTATTTCACATTTTGAAAGACTTTTGCACTACTGTAAATGCTGGGGGGGGGGGGGGCGGGGCTTCATTTCAGTCTTGCTCATGTTGAGGCTGACAGAGAAAATTCCCTTTCACTTCTTTAGGAGCATACAGTAGATTTTGTCTTTTGCTTCTACATTGTAAACTGATGCTGAAACAAGAAATTGTTGAAGTGGTGTGATAAGGAGGAGCAGCTCTGGCCCTGGGAGCTTGTGGGTGACCGGTGCTGGGGTAGCAGCTGACTAAACCACTCCAGATCTTGGCTACAGACAGGCAGGGGACTCCACTGGTCCACTGTGAAAGGCAGAAGGGCTAACTTGTTCTTCCTGGGATTACTGACAGTGGCACACCAAAGCCAAAACTCAGACTACCCTTGTATAACTTGCCAACAATTCATTTACACTGTTATCATCCTACATCCCATCGCCTGGGGACAAGGATGGAGGGGGGTGGCAGGTATACACCAGGACATAGGGTGGGCAGTTCTGCAAACTGCCAAAGTAGGCTAGCCAGGGGAATTCAGAAAGGAGTGCGAAACGGTTGACCTACCTAAAAATGAATCCTCTCACACGCATAATGAAGACAGAATTTGCATAAGAAATCCATACAGCTGTTTGGAAAGGGGAACGTTGCCCTCAGGGACAAATCCACTCCCTAACACCCAGCCTTCACGTCTCCCTCATGCCTGGCCAAGATCCTCCCCCTCATGAGGAAGAATCCTCCCCCTGAGGCGCCTAAGCAACAGTGGAGCAATCCTGAGGAGGCTGCTTTATTAAATTAAATGTCCTCGTGGGAGGATGCAATTCAGGGGTTTTTTTCCTTTTTTTTTTCTTTTTTTTTTCCAAATGAAGCTCCCTTCTCAGAAAATAGGAAGGACTGCTGCTTTTGTGTGGCAGAATTCAAACTGAACTTTGTCTCTATTCTTTTTCTAAAGTCGAGCATGCACAAAAAGTAACAGATTTCCAAAATCAGGTTGTCTCTTCCTTCAGATCTGATTACTCACTCCAAGTTCATCTTTAGGATAGTGTAATGTGGATCCATGTTTTAAGCAGGACTCCCCAGTGAAAACAATGAGGAGTGTCCTGCCTAAATTAATACCACAACATGTCCCATAGAAAATAAATAAAAGATAAACCAAGCCAAGTCAGTTTCATTTAGGCCAAATGTGGGAGTTTTGCCTTGAAGTAAAAACATAGGAATTTGGTCTTGTTCTGTTCTAAAAGAAATGAATGTAAGAAATATATCCTAAATAATCAAGACAGGCAAATGTTTTGTATATAAGTAACCAGGACTACATCCCTGAAATACAGATGAGGATTCTTCGCAGCTTTAATACCAGGTTTTCTATACAAAATACGCAGCAGAAATTCTCAAATCCAATATTCTTCTTTACTTTTTATAGTCAGCATTTTTTTTACTTTAGTCAGTGTAAGCCCCTTAACAACACACTCCTTTTGCCTGTACTATTCTTTGCATGCTGACGATAGGACCACAAATATAAAACATCTTTGTAGAAGCCCCTTAGAAGGTCTGTATTTTTGTAGGGTAAGTGTGTGCTTTACTTGGTGGATCTGCCAATTACTTAAATATTGTTCTGTTTACTGGCCAGCTGCAAATGGTATAGTATATTTATGGTCTGAAAAATGACTCTAAAAATAGTAACATAGAGCTTGGTGTTTATGATCACTTAGTGACTTAATAACAAATATTCTTGGTTTAAGTTTTCTTTAAAAGCTGTTTTTCTAACCTCATCTAGTACAAATTCAGTATAGGATATAAAGGCCAAGCTATATTATCCCAGTATTTCACTGGTGACACCATAAATAAACAAAAGCAGAAGGTCACATCATGATGCCCCTATGCGGCTTCAGTAACGGGACTTCACACTACGGTCTGCATGGGTATTGACACCACCATGGTTACTTCTAGACTGCATTTCAAGCTTGGGTCCCAGCACATGCTTAAGCTCAAATTCGTTTCATGTCCAAATAATTTGAATACTAACACCCCAAATGCAGGAGCTTCAAACAAGCAGAGATTTGGAGCCACACTATTCCTTAGCCCAGATTCAAGCCTGCGCCAACCCATAGGCTACGTTAACTCATGTCAAATTATCTGCTCTCATCACCATGAAGCAAAATTACACAGTCAATACAATGCAGACAAGTCAGCCTAGGAGCCTTCTAAAAAGGCTGGTGTCTGCAGCAAGACACTATAGGATATGTAAGCTGATGAACTGTACTTTAGGGCCAGAACTGCAGACACACAGGTGAGAAAGTACATTTAGTTTCAGGCAGCTTTCTGGCTTTGTGCTCCACCCAGTAAGGGAGATGCAGCCTATGTAGCCCAGAATTTCCTGATTCTTCTTAGAGCAAATGCAATCTCTGCCTCTGTCTTAGGTTACACATAGAAAAAATGTACTTCAGTCAGAAAACTGACATGTATATGTTCTTGATTGTGGCACAGGGCGCAGATTTGTTAACTAAGTTCCATTTTTACCCAATGGCTAATCCACCTCTGCAAGACAGTCCCCATTCTAAGGTCATACTTTTCATAAGACAGAAAAGATAGTCCAGATGTCAGAAGGGCTTTCCAGCCTGCTTTTCTTCATTATTTCTTTGCAGCTTTTGAAGATGCTGAGCAAAACGGCAACACTTGTTCTGAGAAGGGAGAGTGCATCAACAACAGACAGACAGTGTGAACTCCTCTTCCTACCAATCAGTACTCACTATCTGTGTTGTACCATCTTGCAGTTATATTGTTCAGACATTTTACTGTTACCAAGGGTTTGGGGTTGTTTTAATCTAATTATCTTCAAGGCTTTCTGTATAGAGCAACTATATGAATAGAGCAATCTCATGAGGTGTACAAGTAAAATTGGCACTGCACTATAGATTGGAAAAATGAAGGGAAAGGTTAGAGGTCAGACCTCACCTACTCATACTGTACAGAGCTCTTATTCATGTAGGTAAGGTCACTGATGTAGACTGGGCTTTAAATGACTTGCTAAGAAGAAAATTAATATCAGAAAAGTAAACAGAATTATAAAGTTCTTGACTCTCCAGCTTTGCTGAGACCCACAACCTCTTTCTCATGCCCTCCTCGAAACATAAAAGGCACCTTAACTTTCTTTGGCACACAGAAATTCTCATCTGTATGAGACTCCAGTGACTTGCCTCACTGGCCTTTTAGGGCATAAATACCTCTTCTTAAAAGAAGAAAAAGGTCAGATTCGTTAAAGACTTCACAACTCTACTCATGACTACCAGGCTGTTGCAATGTAATGACTCCAGGAGATAGGTCTACAGTCCTAGTGTTAAGGAATGCAATTTGAGCCTTTGCCGGCACAGACATGTCACTGATGCTACTAAAACAAAACTCGAGCTAAAATTTGTTTCAAGTCTTTACTTGCTTGCAATGGAAAGTTTGCTGGCAGCTGTTGTCATCATTAGCCTTGTGGCGATGTTTTTTTCTGAAGTGTCTTGTGTCTTATTGAAGCTTAACGCTTGTTAAGTTGGGAGGGGACTTTGGGTGATCTGCCAACAGCAGACAATAAAGTGTTCTTTTCTCCTGTTGTAACAGAGTCGTAAGTTTTGGTTTACGGATAATGGCAGCTACACACAGTAAATTAAAACACACACAAAAAAGAGGAAAACATGAGGGCTTTTCTCTAAGTAGTCCATTTAGCCCATTACAGGCTCCCCTAGGGTTTTAAATGCAATTGTAAAAACACCCTAATTTTTCACCATTAACTATTTTATTTTCCTAGTAGGCTAAGAGTGGGCATTTTTATAGCAACATCCCTCTCCAGGGACCCCAGCTTTACAAGCTTTGAGCTGGATTCCTACCACCCCACTTTGCCGTGGCTCCCCAGACCAGCAGGGAAAGCTGTGATCTGGAGAACACCCCCTCCTCCTTGCCCAGCTCTCTGGGAAGGAGCTGAAATTCATCACCTGTTTGTACACTGTCCTCTGGTTTTGCCTACTCACTATGGATTGCTGGGATGGATGGTGGTCTAGCTATTAAATATGGGTCAGATAGATACATCATCTTTATCCTGTAAACTGACAGAGAGCTGTATCTCAAAGCATGCCAGGAAGCCCAGGAAAGAACCACTGAAGCAAACAGTGCAGCCCAAAGCAGACTCAAGTACATTGGCCCCATGCAGTGAAGCCTGCACACATAGCTTAGGGAGCTCCGTCAGGGCCATGGGACCCACCACAGGACATCTGGTAATTCGTTGGCATAAAAAACCAGAACCACTGAAGTCCACCAGCTTCGGTACAGAGGCCCTCTAATGTGTCCTGCAAGCAGATTGGGAGGTACTATATCACCCTACAGAGTCACACAGCAGCCTCAGACTGTTAGGTTTAAGTTTGGGTTCATTATCACACAACAGGTCCAGTGAAGGCTAATCAGATTAAGATAATTAAAAAGCAACCAGGCACCTTCAGCAGAAAGAAGACGACTAGAAGTCCAAGCAAGGAGTAGCATGTTTTGCCCTTTGATTGTGGTTTTCCTTGTTTGCTCAAGTTGCCAGAGCCCTTGAAGTTACATGGAGCAAGCATGGCCAGGGACTGGCATTGTTTTAGCAGCATGAGGAAATTAAACTGTAAAAGAAATCTGTAAGATTTGTGTGATTTAGCACGGAGCTCTGTGAGTAGGTCCTGGGATGGAGACATAGGTTAAATGGGGGATTCAGTTCATTACAGTGACCCCGGCTCCTCAGGGCGACCTTGGGCCTGCCACTTCATCTCTCTCTGTCTTTTCTCTTCCTCCGTATAACAGCCATGATGATGATACACCGGTGCCTTACCCTCTTCTGCCTCATCTCCTGGAATGGGGACTCCTCAGGCAGTGAGTTGCTGGCAGCTGCATGCATGCACGCAGCCCAGCACCACGGGGCCACGGGTGCAGCCCATCATGGCTCTAACAGCAGCAGGAAGGCACACGGCACTTCTGTGTCACTGCGCAAGCAAACGCACAGCAAGGCTCACTGCCCCTGCCACGGTGCAGGTAAGAAAGACAGCAGGCAATAACCACTTTCTGCACGCTTAACAGTTTAAAGGAGATAATTGCCATGCATAACTTAAACCTTATGGGTAATTCAGGAAAGTGGAATTAATTAACTATCTTGGCACTTGGCCTTGATTCTACTGCTAGCATGTATTACAAAACATATAAACATCATGCAAGTGTTGTTCTATTTGTCATGCTGTGTAACGCATTAGGGAAAGTACTACAGAATAGGAAGCCGTCTTTCCTCACGCACGCTCTGCCTTAAGGAATCATCTCCTCCGGCAGGGATCTGAGGCAACAGCATTCCTGCTATTAGCTGTCTTCCAGTTACAGGGGGACAAGAAGCACAGAAATAAAATTCCACTTGTTGTGCATCTGCCTTTGCTAAGCGGTCAGCACAAGTATCTCACTTGATTTAAACCTGGAATCTCAGACCCAGCCAGAAGCCAGCTCAGCCTCCCCAGGGTCACTCACCTGGTAGTCTTTTGCCAGGTTCTCTGCACTTGCATCTTTTCCTAGCTTTCTTTCATGGTGCTTGTATGTCTTTTGATCTTCCTGCATGATAAAACCTGATACCCTAATAAAAAAATAAGAAAAGAAACAGAAAAGACGATTTAGCATTTGTAACAACAATCTCATTGGAATTTCTCTGGAAGGCTTGTAGTCTGACCCTGCAGAGGCAAACTCCTCAGGCTACCAACAGAGTCCTTCCTCCTGTTCTGACCCAAACATTTACATAAAAATGGGTAGTTTTATCTCTTTTTTTCTCCTAGCATCAGGATTTTTTTGAAAAGTATTTCACACATCAATTTGTACTTAGGTATTGAGATGGCTAGCCTCCCTGATGGAAGCACAGAGGTCCCAGCTGAGCTGAGTGATCCCTCAAAATAAAGGTAAGGTAATGGCTGCTCAAAATTAGGCAACTGCCATGTTCTCAGGGGCAAAACTTTGTAAAAACACCAGCCTAAATGGCTGTCCCAAGATAGATATTATGTCCTTTTGCTTTTGAAGTGTCTCTAAAGCTCAGGTTGCTTTCCTCTGGTGCTAGAGCTCTGTACCCAGCAGTAGCATATGGATTTCAGACATCAGTCACTGCTGAAAGACAATGAACAAAGGGCCATGCAAAAGGGAGGAAAGAACTCAGAGCCAAATTCTCTCAGGTCACATGCCAGGTGAGATGACACTAGTTCAGGCTGTTCACTTGTCCAAACGAGGCCCTACTGCCATCTGCCCACATATTTCTATCTTTCCGGTGTTGTTGTCACAGCAAGTCGTTCATTCTTTTGACAAAAAGCCACCTGAACTATTGTATGTGTATTGATTTGGTTGATTTGCTGCCTGTGTAACTCAGAGCATCATTAATCTGATACAGAGAGCACTGCTTGAAAGGCTTTGACTAAGTACAATATCAAGTGTCACCCTGAGCTTTAGAGTACAAAAAGTACAGATAGCACAAACAAAAGGGCCATATTCACCCCGGTTTAACTCTTCCAACCTTCCTACAATTGCCATAAGGTGATTATTCCAGAGTTGAATCAGAGGAAAATCTGAACCAGAACAGAAACAGGAAGAAGTTGCTTGGATAAAGATGTTTTCCTGATTTCTTAAGCATGCTGGAATTAAGCAGCATTGATACTGCTGAAAACACTGATGATGATTGGAAATATTCATGTTACTGTTTTTCAGATGTTGGGATGGTCTGGTTTCTCTGAGGATTGCAATATGCTTAGCAAAGGTGCTAATCACTTCCTACACAGAAACAAGATTAATTTCTCTTTAGAAAATGAATATGCAGGTTGCTTCTGACCAGTACCGGTGAACTACTTCATAAGCAGTTGTGTAACAGTATAAACACCCCTGAGAGGGAGTATATTTAGATGCAGCAGGCATTTACTTTCACAAGAAGAAAACTTTCAAACTCAAATCCAAATTGTCCAAATTCCTTCCCCCTTCCTGCACCCTGATTCATACTTCAGTTGCTGTGTCAGCTGTCATACCTGCTGTTCTCATGCCCTCCTTCCTATTCACACCCTGAATATTACCACTGGTGTCAGCTGCTGCCTTCTCCAACCCTGGCCTCAACAACACTTGTCAACAGCTACAGCACACAGTGCTGCCGTACAGGCTGCGGCTCATCAGCCAAGTGCTTCGGAGTGTGCTCTCTGATCCCCTGTGGGATTTTCAGCACTGTCTATGCTCCCTCTGTTCCTACAACACATACATATGCATCCAGAAGAAGAGGTGGACTATTTCCTTAGGCCAGCTGAAAAAGAAAGGATGCCAAGCCTCCAAACAGAGGTGTAATATGGCTGTCATAAGCCCTGAGCAAAACAAAACATAGCACCCTGTCCAGCTTTCCTGCCCTTGATCACTCCTGATATCCCTTACCTCCAGGGGCTCAGCCTAACCTTTATGTCATGCCTATGGCAGACAGAAACTCCCACGGTTTTACTGAAGCTAAATATTGTTTGAATTCTCAGTAATTCTGGTGTCCCTTAAAAGAAACTTTGCAAGGCAATTCAATGCGGTAACTTTTGTCCCACCAATAAACTTCTTTTTATGTTAAAAAGGGCATTTCGATCTAAATGACAGAGGCTGGGCCAGATCCTGCCTAGTTTTTAAGCCAGCAAGGTGGTGGGGAGCCAGGGCATGCTTGAGTTTTCACTTTTTTCACAGCCCAGGAATGGGCCAAACATGGTCTAGAAACTTCCAAAAAGGAGAGAGGGGAAACCAAAGTGACAGTTTTCAGTTTTTAAACCAATGCCAGTACCAGGTGAAATCAACCCCATCGTGCCATGAAATTCACTGAGACCAGGATGTCTTTTCTTGGTGCATAGTGGATGCCCCATCCCTGGAAGTGTTCAAGGCCAGGTTGGATGGGGCTTTGAGCAGCCTGGCCTAGTGGAAGGTGTCCCTGCCCATGGCAGGGGGGTTGGAACTAAATGATATTTAAGGTTCCTTGCAACCCAAACCATTTTATGATTCTATGATTCTACTCCTCTGGCCTAGCATTGTAAATGGCTACAACTGATGCAAAAAAAAAAAAAAGTTATTTTCTGAAGAAAATCCATCTGGTATTACTGATGACCCAGGTAGAGTACCTATGACAAAAAAACCCAACTTTTCTCTGTCACTGAACTATTGTTTCTCACTGACGTTAAGAAAGCAACCTGGAGATTAGCCACTGATAAATGGTTTATATTTCCTCAAAGGCAAGTTTCCCATTTTACGCTGCAATTCAGACAATCGAGCTTATGTCAGATTGTCAGTAACGCGTGACAATAGTTTCCTGTAACAAACAGGCCATGTTCCAGTATGCACATTCCACTTGCAGTAATCCTTGTCCTGCTTTGTGTTTAAAATATGAGGCAGACATGATTGGAAAAACAACAACGATATCATCTGAGCAGTAAGTATGTAAGTGTGCCGAATTCTTAGAAACCAGCACTGCTGACACTGGGCTGTCCCAGGGCTTCTCAGCATGTAGGGAAGATTGGAACTTGGCACCCTAAAAAAGAGGATAAAGTAACTCACATGTGCTGACAAAACTCAAGAGCTGAGGGTTTAACCCCTGCTGCTGCAGTGAAGAAAGTGGAAGTAGTGATTGTTCCTGCAGGGAGATATAACCCCTCCCTCTCCTCTGCTCTCACCCCAAAATAGCCACCACCCATCTATTTCCTTGGCCTTTTACTGACGAGCAGCTAGGTATCTGGCTGCACAGGGGAAGCAGCCATTGCCTGCGTGGGCAACAAGCACTCCCTGTCCCTTCCAGCACAGGCATTTAGGCAGCAGGATCCTTGCCAGTCCATTTTATAAAACAGGGGAACCTATTTCATCCCTTGGTTCTGTGTGCCCCCACAGAATAAATGGAGACAATTCTTTGAAGAATCCTAAAACACAAAACTTGAAGAGCAACAAATCAATGAAAGGAGAAAGCACAACAGGACAAATTCTTCCCTCACCTACACTGAGATCATCCATTTCAGGCTGGAAAATAATTTTATGCACTTCATTAGTGAAATATTTTCTACCTTAATATATAACGAGGAAGTCTGCTTAAATGGTAGCACAGCCTAGATCAATACCTCAGATGTGGTTTAACACTTTATGCTTTTGTTTCGGTGCCTTTTAAAGCATAACTCAAATATGAGTCCCTGATATTTGTTCTTAGAACTAATCATATTCCTGTATTTGCTTGAATATGAGCCAGGAGTGAACTACAGACATGAGTGTCAGAAAAAACATCTGACCGGAGGTACATATACGCTGTTTGTTCACTATTCCATACATACTTTAAATTGCCTGGGGTGGGGGAAAGTGTTCTCTCAGATCTTCATTTAGCTCACACATTCTCATTTACTGAATTCAAAAGGGGTTTGTTAGACAGTATTCTTTGCTGTCTTTTAGGTTCCTATTTACCGCCATTTTATAGAGCATACTGTCTGGTCCTGACTGTGCGTGAGTCAGCCCAGTTATAAGAAGGTAGGTGGAGAGTCTGTGTTTGGGCCAGGTAAGGAGAGTGATGGTTACTCAGTTAGTTTTGGCTAGAAATAGATTGTCAGGGTTTTTTTTTCCTTATAAATGTGGTTTTGTTAACTCTAGAGGGTTCATCAGAGTTATTTTTCTCAGTGTTGGGCCAAAGAAAGAATGGCTTCACCAGCATGTTCTGATTTTGCATTTCTAGATGCTTACATAAGAAGAAAATCACATTGCTGATTTGCAAATAGAAACACTCAAGGCCTCCACACTGTACAAGTAGATAAATTTCTATTACTTTAGATTAAATTCCAATTATTTTACTTTTGAAAAGCATCTGTTAAAATACGATTTTTTCCTAAAGAAGAAAATATTGGGAGAACTTGCACAAGGGATGGTAGGAAATACCTTGGATACCTGAATTACGTAGCACCCAATTCATTTACACAATTTATCTGTACAAGTACCAGTTTTAGAGGAGATGCTCCAGGTCAGGCTTGCTGACATTTCTGCCTACTTTGTGCTAACTATGGAAGAATACAAATGAATCTCACACATGGGATATGAGCAAGTTTCAATAGATTAACTTAGGTCTCAGCTATACAAGGTAACCACTGCCGAGTGGACCAGGGAATGCCATCAGAACTCACTAGTTAGTCCACTTTGAAAGTAGGATACACTTACACTTACTACAAGTGTTAGCTCAGAAGGGACTAGGGCAAAGTAGCTAGAGCGCTGTAGATTCACACCTTAGCTTACTTCTCTCTAATCTTCCTGTCAGACACACTGATGAAAGGTGAGATTTTAAACTGATCGCACTGAGCAAATCCAAAAAGTTGTCTGATCACTGAAGTTCACATTCAAACTAGACTTCCTGGCTTGGCTTAGCTTAGCCGATTAGGAACGGAAATCAATATAAGTGGCTGCAGATTAATTCGGTCTAGCTTAACTGAATCATTTAAAAGTCCTTCTACACTGAAATCCTGTAGTATCTGTTTTCTCAGACAGCATGACTCAGAATCCTGATGAGCTATCAGCTGGATTCTGGCCTTGTGTCTGGTGGAGGCTCGGATAAAGACGACCTGAGCCGTCAGTCCTGACACAACTGCCTTCTGTCAGGAGCTTACGGAAGTACCAGAAAAAATACGCTTTCCTTAAGGCAAATTCCCACTTCCCTTGGAATTTTCAGAAGCTCATAAGTACTTACGGAAACAACAATACTTACATTGTGTCTGTATTGTACTTCTTTTTTTGATCACTAGAGCATTGAAAATACTGTGGTGTTATGCACAGCACAGTAACCACAGTGCAAAAAGAAACTTGACCGGCATCATGTAACGAAGAATCACTTCAAAGTTTAAATCTTTCCTGTGCAGGTGAAGAGTTTATGTTTTAGCTATACAGCTTTCCTGAGGGAGGAAAATAAATCTAACACAAAAGACATTGTTAAATCACAATTACCTTTTCTGTGTTTGTTTCTTTTTTAGTTGATCCCATCTCTTCAGTGATAAACAAGTTGGGAATGAGGAAAATGTATTGTGTCGTTTCTAGAATTAGTCTGGTAATGCGCCTACATTGTAGCTGTAAGTCCATTATACAGTTTCCTCATGAAGTTGAGGCCTGAACAGCATTCATACAATATTAAACAAGGTTTTGTTTACCGTGCATGTGCTAGCTTCCCAAAAGTTTGATCCCTTTCATATATTGAAAAGGTTTGAGCATGTGCCCCTTCAGACATGCCACCACTGATGGCTTTCTTTTAAAATGAAACATAGGTTTTGCTTAAAAAACAATCCTGTGGGCCCATCACTTTTGCCTGCCCTGCCAAGGTTTGCCAGTACTTCAGCTACCCTACTATTATATTAATTTAATAATTTTGGTTTAAAAATGCCTTTTGCTAAAGTATGGAATTTTTTAACCAGCTTATTTCACTGATGCCCTCCACCAAGAAAACCCACAAACACTTTCATTGGCACAACTGGGAGACAATGGCAAACTTGGCTTCTGGGTAAATCAAGAAGGGGAGCGACAGCCTCTTTGCCATTCGTGAGAGTCACGGCTCCAGCTGCATGTCTCAGAGGAAGGTGGACAGAAGCTCTGCAGAGAGCTATGGGGGGGAAAGGCACTACAACACCTTATCCCACCTCCCACTGCTCTTCCCCTCCCTCTGCCAGAAGCTACCTCCTCCTGGGATTGCCCAGAAGGTAGCTAATCTATATTTTAAATAGGATAAAGAAGAAATACTGGATAAGGCATAAAACCAAGCCCCTCTGTTCATCCCATTTCAATAATGCTGCCATACTGTTGTGAACTTTTTCCTTTTAAAGTCCTGAGAGAGCTGACAACAGGTTAAGCAATGAAGATATGACTCTGTTGTAGTTGCTGAATATAAACAACTGACCATAGATGACAGAAGTTGAAGAAATGAGAGAGGGAGAGGAGGAGATCAGATGAAACAAGTAGGCCCAATTCATCTCCCTGTTAGTTACATT
This sequence comes from Gymnogyps californianus, assembly GCF_018139145.2. NCBI lineage: Eukaryota > Metazoa > Chordata > Aves > Accipitriformes > Cathartidae > Gymnogyps > Gymnogyps californianus. The sequence goes on along the minus strand of NC_059472.1, from coordinate 51,615,624 downwards.
AATTTTAACAGAAATTAATTTAGTTCAGTGTGACTAAGTCAAGACATAAATAACTGCTCAGACACTTAAGTGGGGACAGCGGATACCTGTTAGAGGTCACAAAATTGAATTTAATGTAAGAAACAATGACAAATAAGACCAAAAAAAAGGCTCTCAAAAGTCAGAGGTCCTTTTCTCTTCATACAAAGAGCAAATAAAATGAATTTGAGAAAAGAACCAATTTCTTTTTAATTACGGATATCCATAAGAAACACAGAACATTGTTAAGGAATCAGACATAAGAGCTATATAAACACCAGTTTCCCTGGGTTTTCTATAGGTTACTCGATTGTTCTGAGAGTGAGTGCTTTTGAAACAACAGCAGTTAACTTCAGATTCAGCATCCCTCCTCATAGCGCCTTGTAATTTCAATATGTTGTAGCTTGCAAAGTGGATTAAAAAGTGGATTAGCTATTTTGGAGATTGATGAAGCAAGACTGTTCTTATTCTATATATTCTAGATATGCATTAGTAGCCCTTGACAAATTACTGTCATTTAGCCTTAGAAGCACTGTCACTAAGGAAGCAAAAGAACTAAATACAATGAAGTGCATTTAATTAAAAATGTTCTTATGATTCCTCTTTTCTGACATGCAACACAGTACCTCAACCCGTTTCAAGACAAAAGGACACATCTGACACATGGTGTTACTTGGCAGGCAAGAGGCATGATGGAAAAACCCTATAATGCAGCTGGGGAGTCTGCCACTTAATGGGTTTATCTGAGCACAAGGCATTGTTAAGCAGCATGCTTTCCTGCTTATTGCAACGGGATGCTGCTAGACCTTTCCCACAGAATCAAATTCACCAGAGGTAGATGGTCACTGGATTACAGCCAGCTAGTGATCTGCTGGATGATGCGCTAGGCTGATGCAAGCATACTTATGGTTCAAGTCACGGGCTGAAGGTCAAAGCTGGAGGCTTGATGGGTCTGTTTCTCGATTTGCTGCTTTTATCATGCAAGGCCTGGAAGGGATTCTCGGGTTACTAAAGCATGGTCCTGTATCCTGTGTACTGACTAGCACCACAGAGGAAATGGCTGCTCAAGTTTATCTTTCCCCCTTGCTTCAAAAAGCAAATAGCTCTCTTAACAGCTCAAGCCAGAAACATATACTGGAACGGTAATTTTTTCAAAAGATTGTTTGATTATTTTATCATACAAGAAAGATAGCACAAGAAGATTACAAATCTGGCTTCAGTAAAGTCATTAGCAAAGCTCCTTCTAACTTCAGAAGTTCAGAATTTTACCTGAAAGATATTAATTGCAGAAGTCTGCTTTTCTTTTGAAAAGTTGGAACCTACATTTACTTCCATCTAGTATTTTCCCAATACTCTCCTGCTCTTGCTGTTTCTAAGTACAAGAAATAAGAGAGACCAACAAAGCTTTAGGTATTGCAAGAGAAAATGCTGCAACAAAAAACTGCTGAATGAAGTAACAGAACGTAAGAGCAGTTGGGTTTCTCTCGATGTTCTGAATTCTGAGGATGCTTAATAACAAAGTCGCATTTTAAGTTTCTAACAAAAGATATTTTCTCACTAATATCAAGTTTCAAACCAAAAATATATTTTCTCACTAATACTCAAAGAACCAGAAAGCAACAAATACATATTCTTTTTTAAAAAATAAACCTAGTGAATAATCTTGGGAAATTCTAGTGAGCCTTTCTTCAGCAACAGCTTGATTTAAACTATTATTACATTTAGCAATATGAAACACAAAGAGAAACCTAATATGCTAAGGACATTTCAGCAAGCCTCCTGCAATAGAAAACTGTAGGTCCTTATTAAAACTACTTGGTGTACTAGTAAAAGAGCAGATAAATGAGTAGTAGATAATTTACTTGGGTTTTCCAAGGTCTTTGCAAAGGACTGCACAAGAGGCTGTAAGTACAAGCTAAATCACCATGATGGGAAAGTAGTCCTTATGTTTAAAAACCCACTGAAGATGTAGAAGACAAAATGGAGAAATAAAATATCTAATTTCAGCATGGGAAAAGATAACTGTGAGGTCCCTGATATCCCATGCTTCCATGTCTCCACATAGGAAGCCTGTTGCTTAATACAGTATCATCTGAAAAAGAAGACAAATAACAGAAAAATATTTCTTATTCAGAAACAATTACAGCAATGCCACTTCTGGTTCCTGCTTTTAACTCTCTTCATAGCAAATACTCTTCTGTAAAGATTAATCTCCACAAAAAAGGCAAAGTATTTCTAAATGTCTGTAAGAGGGTAAGCTGCAATGCTTCATAACAATAATTCAAACCTGGTCAAATACAGACAATAGACAAGAAGAAAATCCAATGACAAGGGATGTTGATATTTTAGTCTGTGGCAGTCTTTTCTGAAATAAGCAATAACCAATCACTCTCTATATAAGAGAGTGCTGGAAAGGAGTATTTGTAGGGAGGACTTCTTTGAATTAGAAAAAAATGGAGGTTCCAGCCATTTGTGCAATCTCATTCCAGAGTAATCATTCCAGTGTAATGGTCTGAGGTGCTTCAGCTACTTTCTGTTTGTATTTCCTTTCTTTCCCTCCTCCTTTCCAAGAGTGGAAGGGAATGTTGGAATTTCCTAGGAATTAATTCTTCTCTTACATTTCCTCACAACGTTCCTGTAGCATTACAGCCCATAGTGAGACCTCTCTACACCCAAAAGTTCACAAAACTGATTTCCCTTCTTGAATTACTGAACTGGACCAACTGTTAAAGACAGTCTTGAGAATTGTGGAGAAAGAGGTAGACTGACACTAAGAAGAATAATATTTCAAGGCTTTTTCCTCTCAGAGAAAAATAGCCAAGCTTTTATATCAGGCTTACTCTTGTAGTGAGAACAGTGATAGTGCTCTTGTAATTTTTTTTGATATCTTGCCAGCACCCAGCCCTGCTGTCTCAGCTGAGGTAAATGAGAAATTGTCATCATCAGCAAATTAGTTGCAACAAATTCTAAACCTGTTCTTGCTCAGAAGAGCGTCAAAAAATGCTTTAGGTTGCATCCTTTGGCTCACTTGGAGGCACTTTTCTCTGGCTAGCCTCTAGGTCAGAAATTAACTGCTGCTACCTCCCTTTCCTATCCAAGGTAGGACTTGGCCTATTTTTCAGTATGCCCTTTATGAACCAACATTCTGCCTGTCCTTACACCTACACAACAGTCAAGAGGAGAGTGATATTACCTAACTCTGATAGGGGTGTGGGGGCATGCGTGTTATCTGAATTTGTTTGTGAAAGTACTGAGCAGCTTTTGATAGCTACGGGGAGGTATGTTGTAAACTCTCCGTAATGAATACTTGTAGACATGAATGTTTGTGCATACCTTCACTATAAGAACAAGTTGAAGCCTGCACCATTTAGATTGTCTTACTTTTCAGAATTGCACCTCTCCGAGCCTCTTCTCCTGAAGATTTTATGTGATCATCATATAAATTGGAAGAGTTCACAGATAAGCATTATGCAACTTTTCTTGACTGGAGATGACAAACAACTTATAATTTATTCTCAGTTGGAAAAGCATTTAATAATACATCTGATTTGAAAGAGCATTCATCTGTAAGCGCCCTTTATTGCAAATTATATTTGAAATAAGAGAGGATTCAGTACTTCAGATAATTATACTGCCTTCTTTAGGAGGAAAAGCAATCTCTCTCACAGAGAACTCCAAGCAAGTCTGATACTACAATATTTATTTCTGTGGTATATGTATTTGTAGAACTGTCATGAGTTGCAAGGCTCATGACAACTAGTCAAGTGATGTTTATCCAAGAAGGTATCAATATATACAATGACTTCTTTGTCCTATACCTTTCCTTTTTTACTTATGAAAAATTAAATTTCTGTAACTTGTGGAAGTGAATATAAAAGCCTAATTTAAGGTCTCAACCCTGCCAGCAACCCTATATGAGAAGCTCCTACAGATGAGAAGCCCCAACTGAATCTGTAAGGTGTGTACATGGTGGTTTTGGTTTGGGGGAGCAAGAGGCTGGAGAGGAGACAAGGTGTTCAAACTCTTCTTTAAGCTATCAAGTCAAAGGAAGAGACAGTAAAGATCCCTTTTATCCCTATACTTTTCAGACTCCAGTAAAGAGTTAAGTGGCAAGCCCAATGTCTTTTAAAGGCCCACCATCAGATTCACTATAAGGCTCCAGGTTTAATCTGGAGAAAAGGTATCAAGAAAGCCGGCATTTATTCTACCCATTTAAAGATGGTCAAAATGTTCTTTCCTCAGCCCTGGTGTTGCCATGATGAGCTCAGGATGCAGGACGTAAAATTTCAGACAGCATCTTTTATAAGACCAGCTGACATAGCTGGAAGGAGCAGACCAGCTTTGAAGCACACCACCCCTCCTTAAGTCTACTATGCAAGCAGAACCTTTTCCACATTGTATAGTCTAACAGTTATTTTGGGTGCTAATTTACCTGTGTTAATCAGTTACGCAGTTTATCCAATTACACAACACTCATAAAAACAAATTGTAGGCAGACATAGTACATTCACATTGGACAGGGATTTACAGTTCAAGATGTAGTGCTTGTGGAAAGGGCTCTGGAGTCTTTAAAAACTTCAATTTTATATGGCACTAAGACTGTGGCATATCCAGAACCCAATGTCTCCATCACATTTGGCACTGGTGCCCAGTTATTCAGTATAGCCTACTGAATCACCAAAACCACTTCCTGCAGCGGACTTTTTGTAAATCTCTTATCCAAGTACTGACCAAGCCCAGCCCTGCTTAGCTGTATGAAATCATAGCCTAAGGTGGTGTGACTGCAAGCACAAACAGCGTACATCTGTCATTTCAGCTCAGTTAGTAATCCAGCTGCCTTCTTCAGAAATAAGCCTTCCTTTCAAGGCTATCATAAGATGTAGTCTTATAGGAAGGGTTACTTCCCTGTAGTAAAATAATCTGAGCAGAGTATATTCAAATATCAGCATTTCTTCTTTTATGTATTCTGGTCAATGATGAAAAAACTGCCCATGTTGTGCAACGCTGGTTGAATTTGATGGTAACTTCCTGTTCTGACCACTAGTTGGCTAGTAACTATTATTAAAATGGGTAAGTAAGAAAAGAAGATCTAAAAAATGGTAAGTGATACCACTGCAGGATCATTTTATGAACAAACACAGGTTTCTACAGTTACTCAGAGCCTTTGTCGACATTCGATAGAGCCAGTATTTTCAAGCCTGAGTGTTTAAATTATGTGCCTAAATAAAAAATAAAGGAACCTGCCTAAGCATAGGTTTAGCAGACTGATTGTATGTACCCATGATCACATTTCCAGAAGTGTTAAACTTCTACAGCTCCTACTGATTTTAGTCAACATCTCTGACAATCACAGCAGGAGATCTGAAAATTATGGTCTATATTTGTATTTGAAAAAAAAAGTAATAAGTTTACACAGATGCAGGCTTCTGTCAGGGCATATCCTGATCTCTGCCTACAGCTTGAATAACTATGCTATATGCAGGACTGATGTGCAAGTATTCTTGCCCCCCAGCCATGAACAAGAAGAAGCACAGCTGCTGCTGCAGCCCAAGTGCTATTGTAACAGGGCAGCTGCTGTATCCTTTGGAGAGGCAGGGTGTTGCTTCACGAGTAGTTCCTCATGGTTATGGAAGCATGTCCCATACACTCCATGTTCTCTGACCTGTTTCACCTTGAAATATCCTGTGCAGTAATTCAGGGTGAGCTTGCACTGACCTAGGGCTCCACCGAAGTCAAGAGGTGGATACTCCATCTGCAAGCTTCCAGTGTCCTGTCTCCCACATGTAACAAAGCTATGCTGAATCCTACACATATGGTAGGTATACTTAAACACTTAGAGCAGGACTGGAAACAAATCTGAATTAGAGCATAATTTGGGGTTTTTTTTAGCTGGTTACACTAAAGATTTGGTGTTATTTGATTATAATAAGTCTGTACAGTTAGTGTTATAAAAAAAAGGTATTTTCTTCCCTGTTTCTCTTTGTACTTATGCTGGGCAAGACCTCTAGCCCAGTGCATCTGCATATAAAATGAAAGAAAATTTATAACAATAAGATCTTGCTACATTTAACAAGGATGTATCACTCCCCCACCCCTCAGTAAATTATTTCGCTGGAGGCTACATCATTCTCTCTGAGTAGTATGTTGGGAGTTGACAGAGGCGTGAATAATTCACCGTGTACGAAGCCTCCCCGAGCGGAGCTGAGCTGCAGCATGTTGGGCCAGCCTTTGATGCAGACTGGTTGGGCAGGTTCCTGGGCGCCCCAGGAACCGGTCTGACGGGCCTGTTATGCCAACAAATTCTGGTATGATTCCATGCACTCCAGAATGCAGAAACCTGCCCAGCCAGTTAAATGAAAGGCATATTAGGTTATCCATTGCACATTGTATATATCTTAGGTGCAGCAGATCTCCTCTCGGCATTCTCTAGTGTGGTCCACAGTGGCTTCCTCATCTTACTTACACTTGAGGTTTATAGCTGGAGGGGAAGTCAATAGTAAATATTTATCACCCCGATCAAGAACAGAACTTTTCACAATTCAAACAGAAGGGTGAGTTTTGAAAGTCTTTCTTTAAAATTCATTTAAGATAACCTTAAGCAGAAATTTCTCTTATGCTTGAAGTGGTATAATGGCTATCTCCTTAATGTGTCTGAGTACTGCCAGTCTCTATGGCGCTTGTCAACAGGATTTTTGTGAGTGCAGCTTTTTGACCCTTCTGTGTGCAGCTCAACATCATCTGCTCTGTCTGCAAGAGTATTCACTGGAGAGACAGTTCAATGAACTAAGCATGGAAGTGAGAGATAGAAACTCCACTGCCAATGTCTTAGTATTTTGAGCAGGTCACTTAAGTATTGCCTATCGGTCTTCTCTTTTATACAGTGTTTTTATAATCCCTGTCTCCTAACAGCACTGTCGTGACAAGGCATAGTGCCATTACAGTAAGATGTGTGGTTACTAATTCTTGCCAGACTAACTTTTTTAATTGTTCAATTTTATGTAGTTAATTAAACCTAGATTTACATATTCAGAATTGGCTTTATGGTAAGACAGGAAATGTAATTGTCATTCTTACTGCTTTCTTTCTATATACTTATTAGAAATTTACCTGTTTAGAATGAGTAACGCTGGTGGCAATGGTAACAAAATGCAGTCCTAATCATAAAGAGTAGGCAGATGTGAAAGTTGTACCTGTATCTGCAACCAAATCCATTCACAGGTTCTGTGTCAAATAAGAAAAATTAAACAGTGTGAAAACAAAAGCTGTGGAATCTGGTAACTGATTAACTACTGGAGCACAGAAGTACTTGCTGAGCTGAACAGAAAGGAATGAAGACAGGTTTTGTCATGCCTGTTAGGACAAAATAACTCTTTAACTTAAGTAAATGTGACTCTTCTCGCCATCTGTGTAACTACATTTTTGAAAACCCTCTCATAACTACTTCCATGTCCCTGGAAATCTTAATTTTGTCTATCTTTAAGTGAAACAATTACCGTTCTCGTTCATGATGTAAAAAAAAAAAAAATCAGAGTCCCCAGTGGACATAAACCACTAGATACAAAAATATCTATACAGGATTATGTAAGACTTTATGGTAGTCACCCAACAGGAAGCTTCAATTATGGAGGTGTTTACTGCCAGCTATTTCCAGGTTGATGCAAAAATGAACATTATTATTCTTTTGTAGAGTGCCAATAAAAAGGCCTCCTGAGCAGCTTAAAAACTCAATCAATAGCAGATTGAAATGACCTTCTCATTAGCAGCATTCTACCTATGTTAAAAATTTTTCTTCAAAGTGTGGGAAAACAGAAAAGAAGATAGGGAATGTTTTGTACTTTCACAGAAGCTAATATTCATCAGGAAAAAAAGTTTAATTTTTATCATCTCTGTTGATTTTGCTATCAAATACGGAAGGAAAACTTGCTAAGAAATAAACCATTTTCAAAAGAAAAAATTATAGCTGGCTGAACTGTATGGTTTGCACAGGGACTCTTTGTAGAGCCTACAAAATGCTACAAGAGCGCTTTATTTCTAAAGCTACAGGACTTTAACACAGCACATTTTTAAAATTCAAACCAAATAAATCAGTTTTTCAAAATATTGCTTGCCATCCTCTCTCTCTCCAGTTTATGTGTTCTATTTGGGTTTTCCTCAGCTGTTTTTTTTGGGAGGGCAGGAAGGGCAGGAAGGGCAGGGGCCATTGTTTGGGGATTTTTTTTCTCAAAAGGTAAGTAAAATATTATTTCCCATATGTTGTTTCTCTTTTGCTTGTTTTCCTGTCCTGAATTCTTGTCGTTCGCTACAGCAAAAGGTAGGTGGCATGATTTTGTACACAGAACTGTAAACTTTTACTTCAGCCTTCCAAGCCTGAAACAGCCTTCCAAGGCTGAGATAAATATGCATAACTACTCAGACTATTCATGTTAACCTGAGAAACATCAATAGGAGCAAAACATTTCCGCATGCAGCTAACACAAATAGGTGCTGCTGCTTAGAGTCTGAGGACCAGGAACAATGCACTGGGGTCCTGCAACAGCATCCCTCAGGTTGCTTTTTTTTCCCTCCATCAAGGCTCTCTAAAAGACCTGAGAGTTTCAGTTGAATAAATCCTGGCTGTTTCTGACTACAGATGAGTAGCAGTGAAAGCACTTCAAAGAAGAGGGTTTCTTAAAGCGAACAATGTTACTAGCATCAGGGAATTTGATCTTGGCTCGATTTCAAAAGTGGCTATGCAAGCAGCTTGAGAACAATCAAATTCAGCTAGTGGGGGTGATGGAGTGGCTCCTTCTTACTTTTCCAGAGAAAGCAACTACCTGTGCCAGACAGCAGTGGTGTGCTCTGTGCACCCTCCCAGCTGTAAGAAATCATACCATTCAGAGGACTGCCAGTTCCTACACTCCCAGTTCATATCCCGTTTAGGTAGCAGCTGAACTGTGCCACATGCTCTTATTTGCTGCATCTGAAGCTGGGCTCCTTTGATGTCCTTATTGGCAACTGCAACATAAAGTTTATTAAATGAACGTGACTAGAGAGTTAAGCAATATATTTATCCCTCAATGCAGATCTGCAAGTCAAGGAGGTTGTGAGCACACTGGCCATGAATGTATATGTGCAATCTACTAAATCTCATGCAAATAAATAAGGACTTCACTATTTTATATATATATATATGTGTATATATATTTATATATACAGGAAAAAAGTGATATATTTACCATTGCATTTAAAGCATTCAAAATATTTAAATTGGAGTTCCCCGGTGTAATTCAAAGCCGGTTTTAATCTTTACATCTAAATGTAAGGTAATAGAAGCAAAAAAATGTAAGCTTTCTGCTAATCTCTTTTAACCTATTCTGTATGCATATGCAGTGAGCTAGGTCACCTTCTGCTACCTGAATGGTTAGAAACACTGATGCAGCCTCTGTACTACCCCCCAAAAAGGGGGTGGGTGTATGAATTAAAGGCTATTTTTTATTTTATCTGTGCTGCAACATTGCAGTACGCTTACAATAGAAATTCAGTCATTAGTTGATATGCTGGTAAATAGTCCAGTCATCAAGAAGGAAGGCATTACCACTAAAGCGTAATTGAAAATCAACAGCTTCACATACTGTTAGTAAGATTAAACACTGCAGGTCAGCCAGGTCTAAAACGGGCTAGGATTAAATGAGATTCCCTTTTTGCAGAGTTGTTCATGGATAAGTATTCTGTCACCTAGTTTAATGTGCCATATTAAGGGTTATTTTGAAATTTGGACATGAGCCATGACACCATAGAAAGTTTCGTATCTGTTCAAGCGCAACAATGGTGAAGCATTTTTCCCACAGTTTTATTGTCTAGGTGTGTGTGTTTACTCTTATGAGATGAATGAGATGCAGTTCCAGTTAGACTAGTCAGCTTAAGACATCCAATGTAAGTGAATGTGGAATATCAGACTCTTCAGTAGTTTTCTAGTACGTTTAATGAGGCAGGGATCTATTCAGTAATTGGGGCCAAGTATGTGATTATGGAATACACAAAATCAAATAAATCTGGAAGAGAGATAAAGGTAAAGTTCAACTGCTGGTCTTAATCCATTATCACTTATTGGTGAATAGATAAGAATAACACTGTAGAAGTCAATGGATTTATATTGCTGTAAAGTTCAACATGAGAGAATATGAGAATAAACTGCTCACACAGTTTATTGGGAAATAAAATGGATGACATAATTATTTTCCAGAGTGCTTCCTATAAATAGAAAGAAAGGTCCAGTTTATGGTAAAATACCTGAACAATCGGCAAGAGGGCTATTTTATTGCTCCTTATCAGATCTGCGTATATATTTAAGACATCTCTTTCTCTGAACTCTGAGGAAATGACTACTTTCCTACACCACAAATTTTTACATTTTGTAAGTTTCAAAAGTAGACTAAAAAGCTGCCAACAAGCATTACTTAAGAAGACTGGAGCATCTATAAGACCTATTATGACTGTTTCTTCCATAAGACATAGCTAGTTTTAGTTCTACCATATGTGTACTGATATGATAATGGATCAAACTTACGATGTAAGTAATCTGCTGCTGAGCTACTGAACATTGGATTTATTTTAGTTTAGTTGAAAAATAAGTGGTTAAACAATGGTGAGGAATAAGCAGAAAAGTTAACTACAAGATTTTTCAAAACACTTCAGAATTCAAGGTACATATTTGATGGGAAACCAAGAGTATTTTCAACAAAGGTGAACAACAGATTTAAAGCCTGCTTAATCACGGGTCATCTTGGACTCCTGTCTGACAGCATTTCAAAATACTTCAGAAATGTTGAAATAGTATTTCAGATCCAGCTTTATTTACGCTGTAGCTCTGTATTTATGATACTTTCTGGAGATGAGTGATCTGAGTGATGGAACAGCTACTAACAATTATTAAATACCTGGACACCTAACTTTTTTCATACCGCTATTAATAATCTAGAAAGTATGTGTTTGCAGTACTGGCCCTTGCAAACTGATCACTATTGTGTCTTCTAATCATGCCACTAAGCTGCCTCTGCAAGTGTTTCTATACATACCAAAATGGTTCAGTGGAATCATGTGAAGGCAGAATAGCAGCAGTGAAAAGCTGTGTTTTGTTTCTATTTCATTACTCAGGAAAACTACAAACTAAAAATCAAGGGGTTTATCTCATGGCAGAGAGCAGGGTTGGTCCCAGTGAATGAAAGAACATTGATCTGCAATTTGGGCAAAAAAATTACATTGGTAAAAATCTCAAAAGTGACACAAAAGTTCAGCTGCCTTATGCCATACTAATTATATGAGCCTACCAGTTTTCATATTCACAAAAACCATTAAAATATGCTCTAGGCTGTTCTGCAGTATGCTAAATGACAAACCCATTGAATCTGTTAAGATCAAGAAGGTGGGGGGGAAAGCATTGCAAATACATCTTCTGTGTGTAAGCCCCAGCAGTCAGCAGGCTACAAATCCTGCGGAAAAGGTAGATTTGGCAGCACAGCCTGAATACTAGCAAGGCCACTTCTGCCACAGTAGTATATCCCGAAGATCCTCTTTACATCTAAACCAGCAAGAACTTCTTTCAGGTAGGCTCCCCTGTATGGGCAGCATTTGTTTTAATGCAGGCTCTCCCACACACCCTTGCTTTTCCACAGTGTTTTGTGCTTGCTGCCATGCTTAACCGCGGCACCTGCCAAGGCCTGGCTCGTCCCCTTGGCTTTCTTCTGGCAGCTCTCGGTGGAAATCCCAAACGCCAGGCCAGACACAGGCTGAGGAGGAGAGGGCTGGGACAACGCTTGTCGGACGCGATGGATGTTTGAAATGGCGGAGCCCGTGGCACCTGAACGGCGGGCGCGGGCGGCAGCCCCCGCCCCGGGGCGGCTGCCCCAACGGCGGGGTGAGAAGGCAGCCCCCGGGCCGGCAGACCCACACAGCCCCGCTCTCGCGAGAGCAGTGCAGAAGCCTCGCGAGAACTGCCCGCACCCCGCCTCCCTCCGCAGGAAAGGCGCTCGGCCCTGGGTTTCCTTTTTCCCGCCGTTTACGCGCGCAGCCGCCGGGAGCCAACCAGGTAACGGCGCGCGCTCTCCTCACCGCCGCCGCCTGGTAACGGCCGCTCCCGTTCCGCGCCGGGGACGGGCTCCGCTACCGCTCCGTGAGCGGGGCCTCCTCCCCAGCCCCGAGTCCCGTTGGGTTCTCGCGGGGCACGTTGTAAACACTGGCCCTTCTTCCGCCGGGAGCCCCCGGGGCGGGGGGAGCGGGCCGCGCTTGCCCGTTCTCTCCATTTCGGGGGCTCCGGCCGGCCTTGCTGCTGCTCGGGAGAAGGGGCGTGTGGGACATGCCCGACCCCTCCTTTGCCGTCCAGACTCCTGGGCGTGACACAAGCCTGGCGGGAGGCTGGGGCGGCTGGGGCGCGGGTGCTTGCTCCCGCCTGGCAAGCTCTCAGGCGCTGGTCATGGCAGGATTTCTCAGAGCACCCCGGCGTGTCTTACGAGTGAGTTTTCTGTATAGTGTTTGTGCAAAGGGAAAGGGGGGGGAAAAATCACCGCTGGGAGGTACAAGAGAGTTGAGTTGGTAGGAGCAGCTGGTGCTCAGGCTTTTTGGTGGGGGTCAGGGGTTCAGGAAGCTTTGTGCTCTCCAGAATCACAGAGAGGCAATGTGTTCCTGTCAGCGAAGTATAAATACAGATAAGCAGCTTCAGTGCTTTATCGGTGCTAACTGCCAGTGCTGATGAAGGCGTGTGTAGGAAGGCAATCGCTTATGAAGCTGCGCAAATTCTTACGATACTGGAGGGAGTTGGCGATTGAAAGAAGAGGGCAATAGAAATGTTTAGGTTGTTCTGTGAGAGGATTAGTCGGGAGGATAGGAGCAAAGCCCCGTCTGAGAGAGTGGCCGTGCTCCCTGCCTGCGTACAGCAGCAGGACATTCGGGAGAGGGGCTGGCATTGTGCTTCCTTCCCCCCTCAGGCAACTTCCAGTTCTCTCCCTGCCGGCAAGTGTCTGTACATCCAGCTCAGGCGTTTTTTTCCCTAAGGACTGGAAAGTCCTTTCTTAGGAGTAGAGAGTAAGTTAAGAAGCTGACATCACTGAACGCCTTTTACACCTGTGCAACTGCCCAGACCTGTCAAAGGCTCTACTTGAACACTTGTTGGGGGCCCTCTATTTGAAGACAGGTTGAACACCTGTAGAAAGCAATGTATAATTTTGGGATCTTGAAGCAGGTGAAGCCTGGGAAAACGAGTTGCTCTTTTTTCCCTGTTTGTATTCAGTTGATGTACTAATCATTTGCAGAAACTCTGAGCAAGTTTTGTGCATTTTTTTCTTACAGTCATCTTTGGGGGAAAAAAAAAAAGAACCAAACCAAAAACACTAGGGACAGGCTTTACTAATTCTGGAGTCAGATGCCCTTTTTTTTTTGAAAATGATTCATCTGACATACTTCTGAGACAGTGAGAGCAAGTTTGTCAGTTTCACTGCCCTAGCGCTTGCCAGAGAGAAAGATAGTTTCTGAGATATCTGTTGCTGAAGGTAGAAAAATAAGAGTTTAAAAGACATTCCTAATGTCACTAGGCAATCGGTTCCACAAAGAAGCATTGTAAGATGGCTTAATGTGACTGCACACAAAGTGGAGCATTTCAGCTGCAAAGATGCAAGCAGATTACTGTTCAACTTCCGCTGAAGAATTGTAGGCGTTGCTAGTTTGAAAAGGTAATTTTATTTCCTATTAAGGACTTCGCAAATGTTCTTATATTAAGAGAACTTGAAACCAGGTACTGAAATGGGCACTGAATTTTCTATGGACAGAGCATGTTAAAGCAAATGTGGAGCTACCTAATGATTACTGAGTGTTCTGTTAGTTCCATTACTGTAGCGTTTAAGTGTCCTTATACTATAGAAAACATACAGTTCAAATGTTCCTGTATTGTTGAGAATAATGCTTTGTTCCATTTATTCCATTATTTTTATTCCATTTTAAATCAGCCAGACTGAAAGAAAAGTGACTTGCTTAAAACTGTGCACAGAGATATGAGAAAGGAGACCGGAACCAAGGCCTCCAGGTCCTGCACTAGGTCACTGACCACTGGACTGAACATTTTATCATGGTGAATCTAGGGGACCAGCTAAACCAGTAGCTGCATTCAGATATTATAAGTTGCTTGAAGGTTCTCAAGATAGGCAGTGCAGCTTCTTGACTAATTGTAGACCTTGTATCATCTGAACTACAACTATAACTTGTGCCTCAAAAATTCGAGAGCCAATTGCTCCTTTTATTTGTCTGTATAGACATTGTGGTTTGCTTGTTCAGGCTGCTACTTCAGGAACAGTATAAAGTACCTTTTTTTTTTTTTTTTTTCTTATTGTAATTTATATTATAGAGTAATAGAGATAGCTATGTCCACCTGGTAATGACACAGTCCCTGTTCAAAAGTGTTTGCTTAAAATGGACCACATAAAAATGGGGAAAACTTAGAATGTCCAGTTTCACACACAAGGAACTGAAGGAGAGAGAGATGAGTATTTCAATATTGGACACCCAGTGCCAATAGAATTGAATCTTACCTTGACTCAGACCCAGATCTGACTACCATGCTTCCCCTGTAGATTACCTGAGGGCATCATCTGTGCTAAGAACCCTTCAAAACAAATAGGAATTATGGGTAAGATTGTTCTGAGTTGTGTAAGCAGTCTGGCTTTTAAGACAGAGCTGTCTGACTTTGGTAGTTCTCCTCAAATACTAATGGTTGGGAGATTCATAAATTATGAAATTACTGTCCTATTTCCTTTTCATCAGGGAGTGGGAATCATTTCAATGTAGAATCAGAAAGACTTCAAGGGGATGTGAGCTTTTCTTTGCAGAAGTGTGTCATTTGAATCCATGTTTATGTAAAGGATGTATGTACACAAATACATCTCTGATAAAACTTTTGACAAATGCTTTTGCTGACAGCCAGATTTTGGAAGCATGGGTTACTTTTGGAAAACAGGAATTCTGTTTAACTGTAGCTTTACGTAGGAAAAGAATAAAGACTCCTAAGCATCTTAGTCTAATTTTAAGTTGATAGCTCTTTGGGGGTGTGTGGGGAGGAATTCTGTTAGTTTATAATTACTTGTAGCAAAATACTTAGCGTGTTCCATACTTTCAGGGTGGCTGTCAGTATATAAGTACAACTCGACAAGGATAGGCAGTAAGCTTTGTATTTCGTCCATGGCTGCAAGTTATACTCCAACAAATGCAAACCTAAGTGTTGTCGATCTGTCATTACAGGCATACACCTGTCTTCAGAAACAGCTTCATAACTATGTAATTTAAAACTTAAAGTGTGAGAGTGAGCCAGTTCTGCAAATAAGTCAAGCTGGGAGCAGAAAAAAGCAAGATGAATGCATCTGGAGGAAGCTGTGGGAGCCCTAGTTCTGCAGAACCTACAGGAGATTTCTTCAAGGAGTTGTGGTCCAAACTGAAAGAATGTCATGATAAAGAAGTACAAGGTAAATTGTTAAAGTTTGGGTTCACAGAAGGCTGTCTGTTACCGCAGGAAAATTTTGAAGCAGAGTACCACTCCATCTGCATGGAACTAAATAGATTTTTAGTGTCTTATGTTATGCAGAAAGTTGGACTGGATGATTACAAATGATCCTTACAGATTGACCACCTACGCCTGGCTTAACAGGATTAGATTTAAACTACCAACAAGTATAAATTATTTGCTAGGTCAGTGAAGAAAAAGTAACACAATGTTATATGGGATCTGTGTTTGCTTAGGAAATATTTAAATGTTACTTAACCTTTAATAGATTATGATTGAAAGTTTCCAAATCAAGTTATTCAATGGAATTTTTTGATTTTTTTCTTTTTCTTTTGCCATTGGGTTTAGTCACTTCAGATACATTAAAATGGTTTGCATTGTTTATTTCCCCTAACTTGTGCAAAATACTACTGCAGATTAATATTACTGAAGTGAAAAGTATTTCTTCAGTTTTCAGTGTTCTAAATTTTCTCAACAAAATTTATAATAGAGTTGCTTATTCTTACATTATATTTTATGACCTGTGATATCAATTTTACTATGGATTGACTGTTAATATCTGTTCATTCTTCAGTAGTGCAGGAAATTAATAACACTCAAAGATGAATTATCATACCATATATTTATATTCTTATTATAATATTGTTTTACAAATAGTATTCATAAAATGTTTTGCTAAAAATACTTCATAAGAAGTTAACATTTTGTTCTGCTAATCTTAAGTCACACAATCCATTCTTTTGGATGGAATTATAACAGTATTTGACTGAATCTTCCAACAAGCCTATCCTTATGCATGAAATAGTATTTATATTAGGCTGGAATAAAAGCAGGTGAGTTTTTGTGAATTAAGGACTTTAGTGATGCAAGTGGATCTTTGTAGCCAGACCATTCCAGTGGCCTTGGTCATTTCCACCAGCCTCAAAACAGTTCCAGGTCTGTCCATTTAGGTCCAGTTATATCATCACTTCTTAATTTCAAAAACTGTGGGTGATTGTTTTATAATGTATAGATGTTTCATACCTCCCATTGAAAGTCTTGACTCAACAATTTGCAGCACTGGGCCTTGACACTTTGTGTTAGTAATTTTAAAAATTACCAAATTTTTAAATTTGGTGTTAGTAATTTAAAACAAACAAACAAACAAGCTTCTATCAGTTTGGTAATTGAAAGGAAAGATGTACCAGATAGTAGCATTTTCTTACATTAAAAATGTATGTGTAACCATATGAAATAGGATTTTATACTGTGTCCCAAAACACACAAAAAAATTTTTGTGACTTTTTCTTTTTTTTTTTTTTTTTTTTTTTTTTTTTAATTCTTGATAGTTCTTTTCAGAGTGGGTGTGATGTCAACTGCAGATAAATGTGGAAGTACTGACAGAATGGGCTCTGGCAATCTATGGCATGTCTGAACAACAAAAACTGAACAAACAAAAAGCTCTAATGTAGAGGGTAATGTTAAGTGACCCCTTCTCTAGTTTCTTGGGATGTGCAGCACGTGATTTTAAAGTTTTGGTTTTCTTTATGCAAGTGAAGATATTCTTTAGAATGCATGCTGGGTGTGGCCAGATAATTTTGCCACTAGGCAGTCTTTTTCATGCCTAGCCCTTTGTCAGTATGTCCCGCACCGTGTTAGGTAAAATTAGGTCTTCCATGATAACATCAAAGACATGCCTGAAGGATAGTTAATTTTTTCAAAAGGTGGGGATCCTCTTATAGAAAATGGTAGTGGAAGATATTTTAGAAACATCAAACACAGGCTTGCCTGGACTTTGCTTGTTTCTGAAGTCTATAAATAAGAATTAAAATTGACTCATGAGTTTCCAATCTAAATGTCAGCAAAAAATTATTTTAAAGATGGTGGAAGGTGGATTAAGGGAAAGTTAGTATTTGGAGAAAAAGCTTTTTGCATGTACAATGCACAATGTACTGAGAACTGTAAAGGTGGGATTCTTATTATTTATTACAAATCCATGAAAAGTAGGATTTATGACACATGAGCTTGAAATGGTCAGGCATATTATACAAGTTATAATATTTATATATCTATAGAATACAGACTAGAGAATACTTCAAACTCATACAGTTTGAAATGGATTTTATTGAGTTTTTATATTACTATATTGTAAAGGGTGTATTTTTCCACCATGTTGGCTAAAAAACCCCATCTTCTTATTCTTTTAAATGGATCACTTGCAAAAAAATTCCAAATTTTGGCCCTCTTCAGACAAAGTAGCTATCATTTTCTCTGAAATTCATTATGTGACAATGGGTAGGACTCCTACAATCCAGTTTCCAAAGACATTGGGCATGGTCAATGTCAGTTGACTTTTCATGGAATTCAGAAGTGCTCAGCAACTCAGAATAATGGTTATTAAAACTATTTACTTTTATTTCCTGTCTGTAGAATGTGTGGGATACTTGCATAGTGCTCACAAATTAGAAAGGAATTTAATAATGCTGTTTATAAAGTGACTAATTTCTGCAGGTGTTAATACTTGCATCTAGCTCAAAATAATTATGTGGATACTTGCTGCATGTGGGTCTTACCAACATGGTTCCCGAGGACGAATTAAAGTCTAAAGCTCTATACTAAAAAGAAACATATTTCAGCATAGAAATGTGAGGAGAGTTTGGTGTACAAGAAATAGCATAGTTTTTTTTCAGTTATTCCTTACCTCTGAAAAGCAGAAGATATCAATAGGGAAAAAACTGTAGTCATAGATGCAGAGAAAATTATGAGTAAAGCAATCTCATTGATAGATTGCTGTAGGAAAAGAAATGGCTGGAAGCTCCTCAAAAGTAAATAATTGTAGAAAACAGGGCTGGAAGGAATCTTAGGAGGTCATCTAGACCATCTCTATACCCTTAAGGTAGGTTTATGTCTGTGTCATTGCTGACAGAAGCTCGTCCAACCCGTTCCGAGAAAACTTCAGCAATAAAGATTCTGCAGTCTTCCCAGGCACTGTCAATTTTAAGAAAGTGCATTTAATGCATTTGAAAATTTATCGGAACAGAAATTGTCATAGCCATTAATTGAAATATTACAGGTACATAGTCTAATCAAGTTGCAAGTTTCATAAAATAGTGTTGTATGTTTAATTAATCTGCCTAATGATAGTTTAAAGAAAGTCTCCATCACTTTAATGGGGACAGTGTGTCATTTACTAAAGCACTTATGAGCTTTCAGTAATGTAGATTTATATAGTCTGCAGCTTGTCTATTCCATAGAAATATTGTGTGAAAGATAAAATTGAATCAGGAATGTACATAGTGTAGTTCCAGATAAGTTTATATGCTCACTAGAGTGTTAAGTAAGGAAATCTGAAAAGCAAAGCTCGTTAAATGAGTATGCTTAAAACATCCCAATGCCCTGGAAAAGCAAAAGGAAGAGAATACACCCAATGTAGTAATTCAATGCTCTTGGATAAATGTAACAAACTGGTTTCCTGCCTTCTCATTGCAGCCATTTGAATTAAGAAAAAATGCAACCTTTAAGTAACTAGTTTAGTTCCTCCTGAATTCAGGTGAGAGGGGAGATAGAGTTACTTGTAGCACAGTACTGGGCTTTTTGAGCGCTGCCTCTTCAATTTGTGGCTCAGGTTGCCAATGTTACAATCCTAAATACTTGCTGAACAGACTACCTGTTCATACAGGAGATGCATTGTTGTGCAGCTTCATTCCTTCCGATGGGCGTGGAGCAGCATTAAAGCACGCTTTATAGGGGTTCTAATTGCAGATGCCTAATTGACTTGATGAATAGCAACTACTTAAAAAAATAAACCCTCTTTCTATGCTGATCTGCATGATAGAACATAACATCTCACAGGTGTTGAACACTTAGAGATAAAAGAAATCTTGCTATATTTCTGAGGAACTTTAAGTAGTCTCTGTGCATTTTTATCTCATTGTCTCACTGGCATCTTGTAGCAGTCTGTGGCATGGGCTCATTGAGGCTCTGGCTGGCCTGACTCTTACGTTGTAAGTGGCCTGAAGAGTGAACCTTCTCAAGCAAGTAGTTTTCCCCTTTGAGCTGTTCCCAGTTGAGTGCGGTAGGGGAGAGAAAAAAGAAGTCTACTAGCTGCCTTAACCTACATTTTCTGTAGTAAGATGTACTATCGGGTATGTGTTTTGGTTTAAATTCAAAGGTGTCAGAAGTTCTCTTAAAAGTGTTTTGGTTTCGTAAGTTTATCCTATTATCCTAAATGACTAATGCTTTTGCAAGAAAGCTCACAAGACCCCTTATGATCAACCTGAAGTTGCTCACAACTTTTCATAGTTTGAAGAAAATACGGCATTAGGAAAAAATTGTTATGTTACTTTCTGATGTCATACGAAAATTTCTATTGGATTTGTATTGAAGAAAATGTTATACCGTTGGAGTCTGATTATTTCTGACCATTTATTAGAATGGGAATGGCCAGCTTGTATGTGGGTAGTATCACATAAATTTCCATACCACTGCATCGCACTTGTTAAGCTGTGCCGTACTTGAGGCACCTTTATCTTCCTGCCCCTGTGCACATACACATGCACCCAAAACCTTGCAAGCAGATTGGCTGGACTGCTGTCTAGCCCCTGGGCTGTCAGCTGGCCGCTCCTGCTGAGAGCATCAGTTGTAGTTGCAAACCTTTTCACTTCTGCACAGAACTTACGTTTATGAGTGTGTGGGCCTTAGTGGGAGAAGGGCCACAGATGAAATATCATTCCTCAGTTCACCTTAAGATGTTCCAAAGAAGCTTTGGCTGAGAGGGTCTGGTAGCATACCTCCAATAGAGTATGTTGTCCTTTTGTGCTTTAAAGCCTTGGATCATGTATTTTTAATGTTTCCTTTATGCATATACATTATAATACATTTTTCAGTTCAGTGCTTGGGTGCTCCATTTCAAGTGTAGTATTACACATTTATGTGTACACAGAACACTTTATGCCACTTACATAGGCATAGTCAATGAAAATATATTGACAGTACTTGGTATTCATGTGTGGTTTTTTTACAAAGGTGTGTTTATACCTGCTTAAGTGGGAATCTGCCTGTTTGTTTAAGAAGTCCCTATTTCCTAGAGATCATAATAGCTATATTTGTTTCCAAATATGTAGAACATACTCAAGAAGTCCAGAATGAACCATTTTCTCTCCAAATTACTGACGTTTTTTCTCTCTTTTGCAGATGTCATTGGTAAAAGGAGAGTTAGTTTGTTGTTTCACTCTTTTTTTTTTTTTTTTTTTTTAAATCAGAATTCTATAACATGTATTTTCTTCTTTCCACTTTTCAGGCTTACAGCTGAAAATATCTAAGTTGAAAAAGGAAAGATGCTTGTAAGTACTCATCCTATGGATCTAATTTATTAAAGGAGAGTCTGAGTACCATTAATGAGCTGTAATTCTTGTAAGATCAATTGAGGTTTCATGGATTCTTCCTTCAGACGTGTACAAAATTCTGCTCACTTTAATAATTCAGCTGAAGTCATCTAAAGATCTATGTAACTCTTTATAGGGTGTGTAACCTGAACACTAGGTTTGCCTTCCTTGAACAAATGGCGTGTAAGATTTTCTTATCTGCAGTATTTCTAGGGTGCCTATCAAGATGTTGATATTTCTAATAGGAAAGATAATTAGGGAGACATTTTAAAATTGAGGTCAAATCTGTAAAAGCAAAGTGACGAGACAACAAGCTAACTTTTTTTAGAAGGGGTTTTTTTTTGCTACATGTTTGCCTTTAGTATCAGGTGTTGTGCCTTAACTCAGCTTTCAGTCATTCAGTAAAGATTCTGGTAATAACCTTGCTAATTTTCACTCAATTCTTATATTTTAAGACATATGTAACTTCTTTTGCAGTCATTATTTGCTATTAATTTTTAGTTCTGTTTGTTAGAAGCAATGTGGGGAAAAAAATCTGAATTACAAGATTTACGTGTACAGTAGAATCACAATATGTATTTACAGCATTAAATCAGCTTTTATTTTCCTTCTGCTGACTAAAGCCATATTTAATTACATGAGATATGCTAATGTGATTCCTTATTTAAATTTTTACTTCAGGTTTAATTATATTAATATTATGTTAATATTATGTATGACCTGTATTATGAGTTACACTTTATAAAGTGCTGCGTAGGAGGAATAAAAATAAATTACTTGATCTTTTTCCACTTTGGAAAACAATATAATTATATATGTTAAAAAAATTAAACTCTTCTTAAAATTAGCAAAAATACTCCATATTTGCATTCCCAGCATTGCTATCTGAAGTCAAAAATATACAATCTTAGTTTTAAAGTGTAGCCACAGTGCTCTCAAGCGTAGTTTGTGCTTTTTCAGAATTAACATTTCTGTCATCATCTAGTCAGTTTTCTTCCTCATTAATTCCTATTAGGTTTTTTAGTTATCTCTTTTTTTTAGTTACATTTTTGAAATTGTATAAGCAGGAAATAACCCTCCCCTAGTCTAGAAAAATTAGGTCATTGTGTGCTTTTTTGTACCATAGTAACTCAAGCAACTCTCAAGCATTTTTGACAGTTACTGTCTAAAGTCCCTGATGTGCTTATGTTTCTGGTTGGGAGGGAAACAAAGGTGTTCTTTCCATAGGAGTAAATTCCCTCTAGTGGAATCCATCTTTCCTTTTCCTGTAATATGAAGTATGTAAATGCATCTTATAATGACACTGGCTTTTCTGGTATCATTTGATTGTACTACAATTACTAACTTGCTGTCTACTTTTGTTATAACTGTTCTGCTGTAATTAACTCTTAACTGTGTCTCACTTCCAGGAAAATTGTTCTTGTTTCTTTTCACTAGGCTTTTGGAAGAAATTGCCTTCAGTTGTGTAACGCCTGTATTGCTCTCTTCCCTGGATATCTTTTTGGATTTTGTTTATCCTTTGTAGTGCTCAAACCTCCTCTGAGCTTTTGTTTTCCTTATTTCAATTAAACATTGCCCATCCTACTGGCATTTGATAACCCACAGTAGCACTTCAAGCCTGCGCAGTATTGTGTTTTCTCACATTTCACCTGCATTCATACAGATCTCGTCTGTGAAGGCTATAGATAATTGCCTATGGTTTTGACTTTTGTCTGCACGGTATCACTCAGATGCTTGAAGAGCAGGTGCAAGTGTTTTCTTTGCACTTTCTAAGGACTAAAGGCTGCAGAGAAGCTGCTAGAAGATAGCAGTGGCAGCTGAAGGAACAGTTCAGGACAGAATCACAAAAGGAAAGGTTAATTAATCACTTCCACAACAGCATCCACCTTATTCTGGTACCATCAGGATTCCCTGCATTTACCAAGCAATTCACCAAACCTACAGCAGGGTTTACAATCCCAAGAGTACCTATGTGGCTAACTCCTTGTTCCCCCGCATATGCACCTGCTCTTCAGGATCAAGATTTGTCAGCTTTTATATGGCTTCTTGTTCAATCTCCAGCACTCATAGAACACAGCGTATACTATTTGCAGCTGCTGTTTAAGTACGCATAAGAGTTCACAAATTATTAAAAAAAAAAAAAAAAAGGCAATAGAATCCAGTTGCTCGTTTGGTCTGTCAGTGAAGTTTTAGTCAATTGGAAATATGATTTCATACAAACTTTATCAAGATTTTGAGTTCAGGAGTCATGGAATGGTGTCAGATCTTTCATTAAAATCCAAATAGCATATGTGTTGTTTACATTTTAAAGATATGCTTTCTGAACATTAAGATTTGATATTGCAGTATCACAAGGAATGTACTTATGTTAGTAGATGAAATTATATGAGGTTATTAGACGGCTTTCAGTTACCAAATACTTAGTGCTATGTTTTATACTTAGAGGCTACACTTACTTTCCTGGAAAAAAATCAATTTAACATCTTGTTATTTCTTATGTATAATTCACAAATTAAGTAGTTATTTCATTTTTAATCTAAAAAGATGACTATCTCTTGCTGTTATTGTTAACTTAACCTGATATATCATGAGTTGCTTCCACATTCTGAAATCTTAAATTGATCAGTTAATTTTCTAGATGATGAATATTATCAGTGATGTGACTGAACACATACCGAATGGTTTAATTATTGTTTGTTGGAATCTTTCTACAATTACCACATTGTAGATACAGTACTCTTACATAGGAGGTCTTGTTCCCCTTGGTGCATCTGAATACCTGAGGTTTAGTATTTCAGACTTGGTAATCAGCTGACAATGAGCGCCTTATTTTGTATCCCACTTCAGCATTGGAGCTAATGACTTGTAAATGCTAGGTCAGAGACTGTTCATTATGCAGAGTGCCTTCATAGCCAAAAATGTCTGTCATGTTTATCAGGTGCATTGGAATTCTAAAAAAAAAAAAAAAAAAAAAAAAAAAGCCTAGTTCCTTCTGTCATTTTACTATCTCAATGTGACATTTTACAGGGTTTAGGTGAAGGGCATGGAGTATTAGTGTATGTTAATGTCTTTTTAATTTTTTTTTTTTTTTTACAAGTAACTTAATGCCATAGAAAGACTTAAAGGTAGCTTGAGAAAAGATTTTAAAATTTGATATTTTAGGCCTTCTGTAAGTTGTATAAACTGAAAAAAAAGAGATTTTTTTTATGCCATAAACATCAGAAAAATACAGAGTGCTTTTGTCAGACTTCAAATTTTGCCATGGCCTGGCTGTACTTGGTTAATGAACTGAGGTAACAGAACTTTAACACTTTGTCCTCCCCAAGTGAAAGTACAAGTCTTAAGTGGTCCCTCATGCTGTTTGCATGTAACTGTTTTATATGGTGTATATGCAGCTGAAAAGGACAATATTGGTCTGGATGGTAGTACAGAAAAATAAAATACCTGTACTTAAATTTCAGAATTAATAAAATATGTCTGTGATTGTACACTGCGGAAGCTTCCGGCTGTCCCATTCACTTTATGACCCATGATTGTTAAGTTTTTGTATTACTCTTAATACCAGCAATATGAAAATGTGTTTGACTAATGTGTCTTAAAGGGATAGTGCCAATTTAAAAGTGTGTCTGTGTAAAAGAATTGTATCAACAAGTTAGTAAATATGTTTTCATTTCCTGTTGTGTGTGTACTTAGTAGCTTTTTGTGAGCCAATTTCATGGCTTCCTCAAATATCCATCTCAGGCACACTGAAAACAAACACCCGCTTTCATGGAATATACAAAGGATTCCATGGTAAAAAGAAGAGCTGGGAATGAATTATCGGAAGTTAGTCATTGTCACATTACATAGATTCAGCTGCTTAGCTTTTACTGAAAGTTAATTTCCTTGTAGAAGAAAACTGTGTGCTTGTTGCTCATACCTTGTTTGCTTCTTGAAGAGGTGTTGTGATCTGATAATAAAAGTGAAGGGGAGCTAAAATTTGGAAGTTAATGTTACCGCTTTTCCTTAGCTGTTTTGAGGAGGAAATGTTCTTTGTTAATTAAATAGTCCTGGCTTTTAGAAGATCTTGGGGAAAATACCTTCTCTATTTCTGAGGTTTTGGGGAAGAGAGTTCTCTTCTCTGTATTCATATGGGAATCCATGTTCTATAGACTCTGAGAATTGCTTCTTGAGGAACTAAACCTCTAATGGATCTAAAGGCTTGTCAGAGCTTTACAAACCTAATGTGGTTTGCCACACTGCAAGATGCACTCACTGCTAAGACAAGACCAAAATGACCTGATTGTGAAAGCCCCCAATAAGCTTCCCAACAGCTCTGCGATACAGTAAAATAAGAGAAGTTCTTGAGCTTATGTTCCCTGAAATTGTTGCTTGAATACTATTAGCTTTGATGCCTTGACTGTCATCAACTCTAATTTTTGTCCTGAGCAAAAATCAGATTTATCAACAGAAGCTCAACTGTAATATGAATTAGAAAATAGCTGCTCCTTTCCTAACTCGGACATTTCTAAATTACCGTTCATCAGAAACACTTACTTCATTTATCTTCAACTTAATGTTTGTGCTGATGATAATCACATTTCCCAAGAATATGAAAGAAACATGCCAGAGAGAATTCTCTATTGAAAAACTATCTGTAATTTAAAGCTAGAACTAATTTTTTCTGTATTTGATTTTAGGGATGCAGAGAGGCTTGAAGAGTTTTATACCAAGAACCAACAGCTCAGAGAACAGCAAAAAGCACTTCATGACACTATCAAGGTTTTAGAAGACAGGTGAAGTAGTGTCTCTTAGCTTTTGGGTTTGTGGTGTTTTGCTCTTACAGAGTAGCTCTGGATACTTTGCAAGCTGGGTTGTTTTTTTTTTTTTTCAGCAAACCAGTCCTTTTCTAATACAATCCAAATAGTGTGCTTTAAAGAAAAGTGTAGAATTGAGATTCTTCTGACTGAATTAAATTTTTGTTATTTTGTTATTTTGAAGGGCTTAGCTTGCTTAGTTCATTTAAGATAAATAGCAGTTAAATAGATCCGCTTGGGAGGCAGACAGCCATTTTAAAGCACGTTCTTTTCCATCCATTTTTGTAGAGGTAAGTTTGATATCAATCGAGATGTAATACAAGTACAAAACCCAAGGGCAAACGATATAATACACTTTGAAGCTCATGAAGTAACTCACTAGGAAATATTTCACATTTGAGGGGGTCTTCTTTACCAGTTGTGTGTTTTACCTAAATTTAATCATAGGTTCTGTCTTTTGCCTTCTTTTGGACTTAGACGTTCTGATCACCTTTTGACCCATTCTGCCTTTCCCTTATTTGTTCCTGTTTAATCTGGTATAGCAAAACAAAACCAGTAGACATGAAATTACAGTGCCTTTTTTCGTCTTTAAAAATTACACCTGTTTTGGAAAGTGTGTGTTAAATTTGCTGCTAATAGGCTCTCAGAAGCTTTCTGGGAACAGGACATCATTACATAGTAAATTTTTTTTCCCACATTCCTGTGTTACCTCAAACTTTAGAGCTACGATACTCAAATTTTGCTTTCAACTCTGTTTCTCTGTGAAAGGCATTAGGGATAAACTTGTAACTGTGCAGGTAACAAACTTTCGCACTGCATAGGTAGAGAGACATTTGCAGGTGGATGGACTTTTCTAATCGCTTTGCAGATGAAGTACTTGCATTGCGGAAAACAGAAAGAGTATTTAAAATGGTTTAATATAAGATGATAATAATGTGTTTATTACACTGTTAGTCAGATAAGCTAGTATGAAGAAGAATTTCAGTATTTTACTCTCTCCATAATTCCACAATATTAAAATACCCATAAACCAAGATGGATTTTACTTCCAATATTCAACTGTGGAATTGGAAACTTAGGTGTCTCGTTTGTTTGGTTTAGTACTTCTTGTGCTAGCAGCAGCAACGCAGAACTCTTAACTAATTGGTCTCTTATTTAGCAGACAAAAGAGAGTCTGGTTTTCACTTTGGTAATGTTAGCTTTTTGTTGTGTACCAGAAATAAATACACTTCAGTTATCACCTGTAAAATGAATGCACATTTCATTGTGTGAATGTATGTGTCAAGTAAGATGGAGTGATCGTGAGTCCTTTTCTGATAGCAGATATGCTTTAAACAGCTGATCTAAACCATTAGAGACAGTGGAGGCGATGCCTCACGTGGACTTTTGGATCCACTTCTAATTGTTGGTGTCTAGATAAAGATAAAGGGTTTCACATTTGCTTGGTGTTTGTTACAGAGCGAACTTACTCTTCGTCCTTTTTATTTGATTACTTTGCTTAATGACAGTGATATATCCTTCTTAGATGAAGTAGTAATTATATTTACTGAAATGATTTGCTTATTTGTGTTTGCTTGAATGAACTTTACTTATAATGAATGGTAATGTATATCTGGCAGTATTCTTAGTAGGACACCTCACAAAGGCTTTCAGTGGCAAGGTGTAGCATGCTACACTTTATTAAATAAAGTAATGCATGTTGCTTTAGAAGTATCCAGTACCTACAGTCATTTATGCAAACGTTAGTACATATAGTATTAGATCGTTCAGAAATCTCAAAATATTGCGATGTCAACATATAAAACCACAGTACTTAGTGGTGTTCTGCGTAGTTGTCAAATTTTCTGGTTTTCATTGTTCAAAAGGCCAGTTAAGTGTGGATATCAGCTTCATGTATGGCAATATTTTCTTAACAGAGGGACTTTTTTCTCTTAATTTTGTTGTAGATTAAGAGCGGGATTATGTGATCGTTGTGCTGTAACTGAAGAACATATGAGAAAGAAGCAGCAAGAGTTTGAAAATATCCGGCAGCAGAATCTTAAACTTATCACTGAGCTTAGTGAGTTTTATCCACGAGTCTGAAGACAAAACATATTATTTTGTAAACTAGTTCTTCATGAATTCCTGTAACTTGATATAATTTATATATGGTGTGTTTAGTAAGCCCAAGAAGTTCAGTCAGGGGATACTTAACTCTACAGTCGGAAAATATGTAACATACCAATTACTAGTCATTTGACCCACCTTCTTAGATTGAAGTGCTGATACGGCAAGTGAACTGACGTGGAAAACCTTACAGTCTAAAGTAGCTACTTTAGATAAAATGTGGCTGCTTCTGTTTATTCATACAGCTAAGGCATAGAATGACTGATTGCCAGCTTTCCTAAGGAAACCCTGACTTCAAAAGCAACTGGTGATCACAAAGTAGCAAGTTCAAACAGCAGTTCCCTGGGTCCAGCTTGTGTCCTGTAGTTGGTCTTGGAGTTTTAACTGCAGTCAACTCGTAACCTTCACGTAACCCTCTGAAGCCACAAAAGAATCACTTTATACCAGGCAGCTTGTAGCCAGCTCATTTTGAAATCAGGAAGTAGTACATATGGGACAGGAAAAAATAAACTGTTTGTTCTAGGTGACATGAAGGCAGGACACAACAAATCTCTTCATAAAGAGAGTTTGGAAAGATTGGTTGTAAAAAGTGCTAAATAATACGGGACAGGATTTTAAAATGTTAATGATATCTTTACCATTAATTAATTATTTTGTATCATTTAGTTGTCAAAGGACTTTTAATATTGGATATTTATATAAAAATATTCTGAATCCTTGAGTTTAATGATTAACAACAAACAGGGTACAACCAATCTTTAAATAAAGCTCTGAGCCTTAAAAATTAAGGTGAGACCTATTAGGTACAAATCTTCTTGAACACTGTCTCACAGCACAGTAGTCTTCCGTGGGTTTGGGTTGAGATCTATGTGACAATTTATGCGTTTCCTGCAACCAGCAGAAAAAGTCAGTCAAGAATAATCCAGAGGTAAAATATACAACAAAAAAATAAGAAGAAAATAAAAATTAAAGTGAATAGAAAAGTTGGGAGCTATCACTACATTAGTTTGAGACAGCATGGAAAAAAGGCTGAAGGTGATGCAATAAGCTTGTGTGAAGTACAGGCAGAATGAATTGGAAATTAAGAAAAGTAAAATAAAAAATTTCTGACTAGTCTCTCTTAAATTCCAAAATATTTAACTGATTTTTAAGAAATTGGGTTTTTTTCCAATCTCTCCAATTAGCTGGTTGCTTCAGTGGCTAAAACCAAATTCTAATTACTTTATACTTCATAGGCTGCCTTCAACCTAAGGAAGGAATTTTGTCCATGAAGCTGAGTGAGCAATTCATTCACCTTTACAACACGGTCTCACTTGTATGTACATGGACGAAAGTAATTAATGATTGTGTAGAACTAATATTATGATCCACTAATTGTGACACCTTTGCCTTTTCTAACACATCATTTTATAACCTTTTTCATGACTAGCTTGAAAATTCATTTTGGTAAGCCATAGAGAGAGTGTATGGTATTACATTTTAGAATTGGTTCTGTTTCCTTAAAGGACCTGACAAAATTAGATATGATACGATGTTAACATGTGTGCGTTGATTTTTTTTCTCTCTCTCTTTTTTTTTTCCTATGAATTGCAGTGAATGAAAAAAACAACTTACAGGATGAAAATAAAAAGATAACTGAACAGTTCCAGCAATTACAGAAGGAGTTGGAGTAAGTTTTGAGGTTTTTTGGGTATTACCCCCTCCCCCTCCATTCCTCAGTAATGTCTGAGAATATAAATATCAGCTTTTAAGTCTTAAAACCTGATTTTCCTCTGTTTTAATAGATTGTGAAAAGATCAGCTACTGCCACTATAACAACATAAAACGAGCATCTTTGTATTGTGCAGATTTTTTGCTTTCTTTTAACTGTGTGCATCTTTCTTTTTTTAAACTGGGAGAGATAAATTTATCATAGAAATTCTGTTTGACTTCATGATTGTTCAAGATTATTCTGGTCACAGGGTATAGCAAAGCCTTACATCTCATTCATTCTTCTTAACTCTTTACCAATTCTTTCCTCCTAGGTTAAGACTTTAGAAAAGTAGTTTCTCAGCTAGTCAAAAAGTCCTAGGATCTTGCAATACATTTTTTTAAATAAACTTATAATAATTTCACAATTTTAAAAAGAAAAAAACATAGTAAATTTCGAAAGAAAACCATAAAAGTAATGAGCTACTGTCAAATTGTAATCTGATACGATAGCAAGAATGTGCCATATAATGTTGTGGTTAATATGCAAACATGGTGCACTGTGCAAGGCAGAGGTAGGGTTCCTTTCTTGCATAGCTATGGTCTGACATCATCTGAAACTTATCTCAGTTTTGCCTATCAGTGAACAAGTTGCATACGTGCATGGGGGGAATGGGACAGGATGTGTGGACTTGATACATAAGGCTTTTTCTGCATGTAATTTTTTCTTGTCTTTGTCAGAAAGTAACTTTAGTAGAGGAGTAAAACAACTTAGAGTTCAGTTCAAAATGACTGTGGTCCTATTCCTTTGTATTTTTTGTTTTGTCTCCCATCATTTGCACCTTAATCATCCTTTTTTCTGTATGCATTCCATCTTCTCGGAGTAACATATTTCATGACCCTAGGAGTACTCCTTTTTAATACCAAGTAGTAACAAATTTCTGTATGCTTCCCAATGTATAATTTCTTCTCAATAATGGTTCTCCTATGCAGCTTGACAGCAGTTAGGAGGTGACGTTAAAAAAATTGACACCAGACGGATCCATCCGAATTTATTAGTTTGATCCCCAATCTTGCAATTTAGCTTCCAGTAAAAATTTCCGGCCACTGTAGGGAAGTTGAGAATGACCAATGTAACACTAAGTTACTTGCTCTGCATGTTAGGTGGTCATTTAAATGAGTGCAGAGTTGAGTGGATAAGGAGTAATTAACAAGGATGGTCCTGCTGTTTGTAATATAGCCGCTGTATTTGGTTGTTTCAGCTGAACTATAGTCATGTTACTTTATTTAGAATGAACAACTTAGATCAATATAACATGATCGCGTAGCTGCAAGATAACAGATTGTTTCTGGTGCATGACATGAAATTAGATTTTTGCAGTCTTCTGTATTTTGTTACCAAGGTTTAATATTTTAGGAAAAAAAAAATCTAAGAATCCTCTATAAAAGTGAAATCAATGAAATTTTAGAAGAATTGTATTATCTGATCTTTTATCAGATTAGGATTTCATTATCTGTGGATGGAAACAGCAAGGAAATTTCAGCAAAAACCTTTTCTGGGGTCTCAGATATATGTTTCCATGGTTCAGAAATTATTTATTGCATATTTATGATGTATAGTATGTATGGCAGCTTCTTCATTTGGTAGTTTTTTGTGGTGGTATGTAGGAACTACCTATTGGTTTGCACGGAAGTAAGGTACAGAAAAATGTATTTATAGTAGGCTAATTTGTCATACAAGGCTACATGTGCCAATTTAAAGAGAACTAACAGCTAACTTAAATCTGCAAAGTAACTGGATGAATATATTGTTTTGCTATTTGTTTTGATTTGTTTCTTAAGATACTGCTAATAGATGATACAGTTTTCCAGTTTTGGTGCTTTCTTTGTAAATGTGCTAGAAAAGAGGAATTACAAAATCACACAATAGGATTTGTCAAGACTTCAGCGCATCAGTGCACGTTTGTCATTAAGTGTTCAAAGTTAGTCATGGTAACTACAAAAATGCTTTTTGTCTCAAGCCAGGTACCTTTCTACAGTTTTCCGTTCACTTATTTTATATAAGATCTTGTGGTTCATTTCAATGCAAGCAGAAGTATATCCATATTTCCTCTTCTTCCCTTAGATCAAAACCTTACATCCTTCTCTTTATAGTTAGGAAATGGTCTTTTGGCCCATTTTTTCTCTTGAGAGTCATAAGGAAAAGTGCTACTGCAGAAAGATGACGAAGCAGGCAGAGTTAGATTTCCTTGTGTTTTTCTTTTACTGCTTCTTCCATTTCTCACTAGCACCACCACACGACAGGTAGCAATGCCCTTAAGTACTAAACAAACTATTTAAAAGAACTGAAATTAATGGGTTTTTTGTTATTTGCTTGCTATGTCTAGATAGAGTTTTTGGAGAGAAAAAACCATAGTTATTTGTTACGCTGACTTTTATATACTGACTCTGCAACATGCTGTTAGAGCTGACAGTGTGAGAGAAAATAAACTCTGTAACTCATGTTGTGTTTTACATTACTTGTTTTACATAGTTTACATAGCTTTTTACACTCCTCTCTGAAGACCTTTGTGAGGTGAATAAGAGGTAAAATCCAATGCTCTGGAGAGGGATTGCTTTGAATATAGTGCTGTTCATTACTGTTTAAAACTGTCCAACAGCTCTTGTTTTGTATTTAAGACAGTTAGTATTCTTGGGGTATGCAGGGATTTCCATACAGGGAGAGAGTCACTAGTCCATCCATTTCAGCATTCTTTCATTCAAGTAGCACATGCTTCAGAGGACAAGCTAGAAATTCTGCAGTCCCTAGTTTCTTCCAGGGAAAAAGTCTTCCATAGTGCTGTAGTTAAATGTTGATTTCAAATGTGAAGAGCTAGGGCTGTATGTTGTTCTTAGGCTTGATGGAGTAATTGTGAATTTATTGTTAGATGTATCTAAAAACTGGGTTCTAGTATTACTTTTTTACACTGTGATGTTATTGAGATGGCTGTATTTTCTGAATTGTTGCTTTCTTGAACCATATGATTGGCCTGCTTGCTGAAATGAAAGCTCTTCATCTTGCTGACTTGGGGTTTTATTTGACCACTTAATTTGGTCTCCAGGGAGCAAAAGCAACAAGCAGTGGAATTAGAAGAAGGAGTCATTCCAGATTCTCCAGTTCTGACTTCTTCATTTTCTGTGGTTAATCGTCTGAGAAGAAAAAAAGAGAATAGGCATATCCGATACGCAGAACATACACACCCAGATTTGGAACTTGTGGAAAGCAACAGTGGTAAGAGTATTGTATTTTATTTTTTTTAATTAGTTTTAAAATATATTTTTAAGGGCTAAAGAAAAAGATGATGTATAAATTTGATTGCAGAGGCTGAAAACTAAAAAAGAAAAAGTCTTGTGGTTTTTTTGGTTTGGCTTTTTTCCATTTGTGCTATAATACATGAGTCAAGGGGAAAAATGTCTTTAGCAGTAACTGTTATATCAGCTATGTGCTCAAAGCTTATCTCAACCTGCTGCTTTTCTTCATCCACATACACGTGCAAATATAACAGTTTTCCAACCCATATCCCTTCTGTAAATGCAAACTAAAAAAAAATCTGTTGGACTTGTGCGTACAGCTATGTCACCACCTAGTGGAAAGTGAAATAAATGTTTTGCCACGTTCAGCAATTATTCTTCAATTAAAGTAATATTACTGAAACGGATAGATATCTAATTCTAGCAGCTTACATGCTCTTTCTTTTTCTAGTACTGATACACTGTTTGCATTTGTTTTTTATCTAAGTCCAGAAGGATTGTGCGCATTTAACTTCCAAACATTGTTCTGTAATGTCATAGAAATATCTCTAATATATTTTAACTATAAGAAATATTTTTGTGAAATAAGGGACTTTGTGCTTGTATTTTAATGATACACAAGAAATATGATAAACAATCTAGGTGCTCTTAATGTGTTAATTTATCTTGTGGAATAAAAAAAAAAGTGTTTTAAATAATATATGAATACATCTAAATATGAGTCTTGACTAAAAGCTTCTTTCCAAGAATAAAAATAGCACAACTGTGGGGTCAAGAGGGTGGGTTGGTTATTCACGCCCTTTATTTTGCATATGTAATTTTAGTGCTGTGAATAGTTTCTTCTTTCTAAACATACCTACTTCTCTCCATTTTCTGAATAAAAAAATTGAGCTACTAAATTAAACCAAAGTTAAATATGTAAGAAATGGTGTCACAGTTAATGGCTATGGAAAGCTGTTGGTGTCCAGATAGAAAGGACGACGTGGCACAAAGTTGTTCATGATTCAAATCTCAGGTTTTTCACCTTTTCATTACCTTGGCTGATGCAGAAAATTATGCCCTTGGATGGTTTACTCTTTAATAGTTTTGTTTCCATATTAACAGGTCAAATATAGATTGAATACATACTTTTTATGTGGTTAGTATAGAAAGTGATGTAATTATGTGTCAGTATGGTTTTATGGCTGACTGACTGGGCTCATATTTGTGAGAAAGGATTAATATGAAATATTTGTGACTAATTTGTCATAGTGATACCTCAGAATAAAAATAATCAGACATGCTTAGATTACTGGATCTACTGACATATCAAAACTCACGTTCAAGCGCTTTTAAGATCAGGATCGTGGTCTGTATCTGCACAAAATTATCACAACAGGATACCTAATTTCACCCTGTGAAAATGTTTCTACATCTTCTCCTAGAGTTTGGAAAAATTCCGCTGTATTCCACGCAAGTGAACAGTCACCACGGAGAAGAGATACTAGTGGCAGACACCTTTGATCCACAATTGTCCCCTGTACCAAGTAAGTGTATTAATAGATTTAGTTCTATTTCCATTCAAAATAAGGCAAAAATATTGTACAACTGAGGGTTCATCTCTTTAAACAAAGGAGCCAGAAAAAGGATATTATGTTTAATCACAGAATTGCTGCTGAAATGCCTATCTTGTAATGCCTGTTTGTATGCGACTAGATACATGATCTAGTGGAAAGAAGCTCAGTGCAGCTCTTCCTGCAGATACCTTATAGTTTAGACAACTTATCCAATTGTCTTACATCTGATTTTCCAACTGTACAGGAGATAAAATATTCTGAGAATTGCACTTACTGTCTGACATGAATAAGTAACATTTAGAAGTGCTTCTGTTAATTAATCCCTTTTTTGCAATTGTGAATTGGTACAAGTCTTTAAGTCTTAAGTCCTTCTCCATAAACAGTTCTTTGACAAGAATTTTCTGTGTCCCTGATTTTTTTTTTTTCTGTGAAGTATTTAACTATAAATGACTGCGAGAATCAGTATTTTGGAATCATTCGTGCAAGTCAGGGTTGTGGTGATTGTAGTTCTTGTACTTTCCCATCATATTACCTTGCCTCAGTTTAATAAACTGAGTAATGTTAAACCCCTGAAAGAAGGAAAACTCATCTATTTGTTTTCCTAATAAAAACACAGGAGGAATAATTATGTGTCACCTAGGAAATATGCAACACAAGCATTTTATTATAAATATACATTATCACTGTTCTACATGCTTTTCTCAGACTATTCATGCCCTGGACTGGGAGTTTGAAAAGCAACTTTTACATTGACTTGTCTTTGTATTTCAATTTTGGGGAGCTGTATTCAAATTGGAAACATATTTCTCTGTGATGATACAGCAGTTTGCTCTCACCAGAAATTCTTCTTTTGCCCCCCTTCTCCACTTACCACTTCCAGATACAATTTTTATCTGACACAGGTCAAACTATTTCCATAATTTCCACTTTTAATTTGTGATCTTTTTAGTTCTGTGTTTGTACCATCTGTGTAAGTGGAGTAAGATGCTATAATGTATATGTAACTTACTGTGAGCTTCTTTCTACTCATAAAGATAAATCAAGGATGGGAGGCTATCCTGTTCCAAAGCCATCTTTTAACTTGGCTGCAGTTGTGGCAGAAACAATTGGACTTGCTGTTCAAGAGGAATCTGTAAGTAGTATTCCGAAATTTCTTACATAATCAGCTTTTTGTGCCAGTTGTCTTAGAAAACAGTATTTTTCTCTTTTGCATTAAAATTCTGCAAAAGTATTCCGAGTTCCAGTAAGCTCACTTTAGTTTGCTTTCGCTTACTCATCACAGAATTGCTCTAGCAAGAAGAGATATAACTATGCTGACCTGTCCAGGGGTTGGGGGAGAGGGTAGGGGCATGGTTCCTGCTGTGTATATGACTTTCAAATTTGACTAAGACCATGGACTAAATCCTTGGGTCTGCCAAACTCCCTTTGTGCAGTAATCAAGTCTAAGGCTCTAAAAAAGATTATTTGGTGATGAGACTGTTTGGTGACTCAGGTGAGATTATTTGATGTTTTTGCTTGGTAACTACAGTGAAAATGATAGTATGCAGACTATTTTTTTTGTGTGCATTTGAATGATGAAATTCTTTAATTTCCGTAAGATTTCTTTAAAGTTCCTGGTCAAAATTTCATCTCTCTTGTATTATTTTTTCAGAGTTTTGAATGGTTCAATTTGAATGGGTCTTCAGAGTGTTTATGTGCAAACCTAGCATATTTCTAATTTTTAATTCTAATAGCTTCTCACAGTTCCTTTCTTTGTTTTCCTTCACTGCTTGCAAGGAGTCCCAGAGTGTACTGAGTCCTCCCCACACTAATACTGTTATGAGCCAGGCCCCAGAGAGCATGCAGTCTGAAGACTCAAGAAAACATCCAGCTTCTGAATCAAGAAACGATGACAACAATTTAGGGTGTGTTTCCACTTGGGTATAATAATATTGTTTTAAGCAGGCTTATATGAAGTTCTGGTTTTAGTACAATTTAAAACCTTACAGCAGTTTGCTTTAAAGGTATAGACACAGAAATAAATATTTTCATATTATACAGGCTTCTTTCAAGTAAATAGCATTAGAAGCAAAGGAACTGAAAGAATGCAAAACTGTGGACTTTTACTTCATTCTCAAACTTCTGATTTGGGCTTCCTGTGTACACAGTCCCTCCCTCACTGACTTGTTATTGCGAGGTATCTTCTGAGGCCCATAAACCTCGGGATAAGGGGCCTGGAGCTGGGGTAGGAAAATGATCATAAAACGTTTCTGCTGACTAGGCATCATACCGGTTGACTGTTACCCTTCCCACTCTCAGGATGTTGTGGTCTAAACTGAAATTTTTTTTAGCCCCTATTTGTCATCTTAAATGTACATTTTATTGATGACAAGTAAAAAACAGAGTACCTGACAGAAGCTTGCACATTTTTCCTTCAGTTGCAGAAGCTTTGAGAATCTGTTATCGTGGTTATAAGATCTATACAAGAACCTAGATAGACTGCTGTCACAACCTTTCTCGCTTTTTTCCATTTCATTGCATTGAAAGGTAGGGATTCCTTTGGCAGAAGAGATTCCTAGGTAGGCTTACTTCTGTCCTCGGTTCTCAGTTGAATATGGAACAGAATTTCACACCATACTAAAATGAAGGACAAGGTCTGTGTTTTGTTTGCCTTTTACAGCTCTAAGTCCAACAGTACCTACTTCTAGACCAAAAATTTCCTTTTTTCTTTTTCCTTCTGTTTTCAGTTGATACTAGCAACTCTGACAGCTTTAAAGCAGATCACTGATAGGAAACTTATAATTTTTGTATATCCCTTTCTCTCCTCCCAGCCCCCTGTGTACACCAGAAAAATATCTCATCTCTCATTGTATTCAGTCTTTCAGATCCATCTCAGAACACTCCACCACGTGTTGACTGGGATTCTCACGTAGCTTCTCCTGTTTTTGGAGCTTCTAGCAGTATGAAGAACAACTCAAGTACAAGTCATGCCCCTTGTATTTTAGATTCAGGTTTGAAGCCTAATCTCAAAACCAACCTCTTCAACAATCCTTCCAGTTCCAGATCTCATAAAAGTAGATCAAAATCCGAAGATGTTGCTTTTGTTGCACCACTGAATCTTGGAACGGAAATCAACTCAGTTATCAGCCAGGCTTCTATCAACAGGCAAATGGTTGTGAAAAAGAATACTAATGAGGCTGTAACCTGTGTTGGAAACACTTGTGCAGCTAAAAATGAGGTGATCCAGAGTGATTTCCTTCTTGTACACCAGAAGCAGCTAGAAGGCAGGTGTGCTAAGAGAAAGAAAGCTGAAGATGAGCATGCAATTAGCTGTGAAAAAACATCCTTCAACAAAGAGAACTCTATGCCCTTCCGATCAGACGTTCAGCATATTAATGGGGAGCATACAGTTGATAAGCCCTTGGATCTGTCTGATCGTTTCTCCGGAGTTCGTTGTCAACAGAAAAGACAAGGAAGTGAGGAGACCTGTAAAAATAGACTGAAACAGGTGACACTGCATGACATTTTTTCACAGCTAGGGAAGCCCATTCCTGAAGGTTCATCATCCATTCAAAATGCCAACAATGAGAGCTGTTTGTTTGGCAGAGATTTACAAGAGGAATCCTATGTACAAGAGGCAATGCTGGGAAACACATTCCCAGATAAGAAAAACCAGACCCAAATGAAAGAAGAAGTTCCTCCCTTCAGAATTGCACCACTGCCAAGTTCTGCAGAGACAGAGCAACTTTTTGATGATGTGAAGGTATGCTTTTCTGACTTCTTTTCTTCTCCTTTGAAATATTATATTTAAGTTTTGGGAAATAGTAAAATTGCAATATGTTGTTAGGTTGCCAGTGGCCATGTACCAAATAGAAAGAAAACAAGGACAGGACATGGAGAGTCTGAACCAGCATCTGTACTTCAACCAAACCCTTGTAGACTATCAAAAAATAAAGCACTGCAAAATGAGCAAGGTAACTTGATGAGAATGTTCCTTTTATTGCACCCCTACGCCCCCAGCCTGTGCTATGGTTGAATAGAATTTTTCGTATCTTCTTTTCTCCCACTTTAATCACTTTCTCTGTTCTGCTTCTAACTCAGTCTCATTCTGTTCAGGAATTCTAAAGATTACACACACACACCCCCATTTTCAGTCTATATCTTCCTGGCATTCTTTTGCCACTATGTAATAAATATATTATTGGCATTCAACTGTAAACTCAACAGGCTGGGAATCTTGTTCTTTCTCGTTTATTTAGCATTGTTGTTTACTGCAGCATGTGAATAACAGATACGGAAATAAAATCTCAGAAAGTTTGAGTTTAAACTATCTATATCAAATGCTTGAAAACTGTACTTAAGTGTAAGGATAAGCCATTTTGTTACTATTTTTCATTATTCCCAATGATCTGTTAAAGAAATTCATACCTTTAATGATAATGAACAGATGCTGCCAGATACTCTTCCTAGAAGTTGTATCTTCTTTCCTATTAAGTGGTCCCAGTCTGAAAACTTGTTTTTTCGAACTGGGATTGTAAAATCACTGCTTCTGTACTCCTTAGCTGAGCTGTTACACTGCATACTTTATTTAGAAATACTTGCATTATGGATTTAAAAAAAATCTGTAGTTGGTGTGGCCATGTAGCTTGAAATCTAAACCTCTACTTCACAGATAAATCAAGAGCCATCTCTGGAACAATGACTGGACACTTTTGTACTCTCTTGTATTCTAAGACTTGACTTTGGTATTCTTATCGGTCTAATGTCTTCTATCCGGTATTAATACTACCTGATTTACACAGTACAGAGATTTTTACCTGCAAGAGTATTTTATTTATTACATACCTCATACAAACACAAAGGAGTGGTATGCTCCCTGAATATGACAAAAAACTTAAAGATCTGTTTCTAACTCTTCAGACAAAATATGATTTACACCAAATGAGCATGTTTATTGTTTGAGAAAAATCAATCCCTAAACTCAAAGATGAATTGATAAAAGGAAAGCTGACTTATAATTTACACACTATAGGATGCTGTTGGCAGAATTTGATTCTGATTAGTTGTCTTTTTTCTCATATTCTCTGCATCCAGAACTGAAAGATAAACCTTTAGAAAACCTCCAGTGGAGCATAGACCCAGGAGCTGACCTTTCACAGTACAAAATGGACATTACTGTGATTGATACAAAGGTAAACTTGTAGAACAAGTCTGCAGGTTCTGTGATATTGAAAAAAGCCTACAAAAGTAGTATCATGAACTTTATTCTGGGCAGACCAAAACCACTTTCTAACAAAAATCTAAATTCAGCTCATTTGATATTTGTTTGCACTCCTGAAATGTTTGTTTATGCATAGTACACTACAGTTATCCTAAAACATTTCCACTGTCTAGTTTTATTTGATAAACTCAGCCGGGTAGCTACTCAGTATGAAACTGATGCAGTTGAGGGTGGTTTTGGGTTTCTTTTAAAACAAAAAAATGTTCTAAATCTCATAGTTTTTCCTGTGAAAATGTTCACTGTGGTATCTCTTTATGTTAAGTAATAGAAAATGTGCAGATAATGACTATTATCTTTCTTTGAGTCTGGTGCAGGTTGGTTATTAGGATTTCTGAGAATTTTCCTGAAGTCTGTTTGTTTTGTCTCACTTAAAGGCTCTCTTAAAATCTATTAATTTGACCAGTTTTTAATTTCTGTATGTTTCATTGTTACTTTTTATCTTTGTAGAATTTAACATGAAAACTTTTAAGGCATTTCTTGCCCATCAAGTAATGTAATCTACCAGATAAATGCTTCACATTTGAATTTCAAAACATGTTATTCTCTTAGCTAGATTTTACATCTTTATCATGCAGACATTACTGCAGGAAAAAATCACAGGAAGTGTCCAAAAAGATGCCAGTACCTGTTGTGAAAATGTTTCATATATACAGCAATGACACTGACTACACCAGTTGCTTCTGAGTGCAATTGTCACATTTGCTTTTTTTATTTAGGGTGGTTCTCACTCAAGAGTCGGAGGGGAAGTTGTTGATATGGATTATACATATGTTAGTGAAAGTGTGCTATTAAAAATGAAAAATCAAGAGCAAAACCAGGAAAGCAGTCCAAGTAAGACTTTTATTTTTTTCCTTTGGTTTGCTGCTTTTTTGGAGGAGGAGGAAAGAGTAAAGGGCATTTTTTCCCCTGTATGAATAGATAGTAGAAAATGGCTTGCGGTAAAAAAGCACTGATGTATTTTTGTAGGTTACAAAGATCAGTCTGTTTCCGAGTAGAATCAGTGGTGGTTGTTGAGGTTTTTTTTTAACTTAGATTAAGAAAAGGATAGGATTTGTGCTGAGATAGAGCCAGTAGCTATGCTTTTACAGTGCTTAAAGAGTTAAATACTTAACCATATAATAGTTTTGATCTCATCTGCAACAATCACTCTTACAACAAACAGCTTTGAAAGTTTGCTATGTAATCATATCAGACTTTCTATGGGA
The DNA here is from genome assembly GCF_018139145.2 of Gymnogyps californianus. Taxonomy (NCBI): domain Eukaryota; kingdom Metazoa; phylum Chordata; class Aves; order Accipitriformes; family Cathartidae; genus Gymnogyps; species Gymnogyps californianus. The sequence continues at coordinate 51,574,823 of NC_059472.1, read as the reverse complement.
AGACTAATTTCATTTTTAACGACATATAAATAGAACTAGTATATTTAAAATAAATCCAAATGTGTTTATATCACATTTAATGTATGGTATGTGGTGAATCATGGCTGCAGGGCAGTGACTTTTAACAGTGTGTTTTGGTTTTTTTAAGCGGTTGCAACTTGATCACACTTCCGTAGTTTATCTCCTACCCACAGAAAGTATTTCCTTCTGCTTGGATAACTCATAATTACAAGAACAAAAATTTCATGTATCTAGCATTAAGGTTAAAGGTACATCAAAGTGATTTAGCAATTAATCAAATTTAGAAATGGGATCAAGGTATCTTTATGAAAAATAAATTAGCATTGTCCACATTCGAAAGATTGACAGAGAAGTTGCAGAAAGAATAAATGTATAGCTGATGTTGAGTTAATCAATACTGGAGCAGGAAGTAAATGTTAGTTCTTTTGATACACATTCAATCAAAATGTGCTTTCTTGACTTAAATTGTTGAGAGACTGATTTGGATGTTCATTATGCTTTTTATAATAGGAGGAGAAAAAAAAAATAATGATACCTTAACAGAGATGTTTGATCGGACAACTCATGAAGAATATGAATCCTGCCTACCAGAAGATAGTCCTTCTGCATGTGATGAAAAAGAAACTCTTCATGATGAAGAGCAGGACAAGGGAGTAACAGCAGCAAGCAAGAAACTAAAGAGTGGGATATAATTTGTTTTGTCTTTATTAGCCTAGTTAAACTACAAAAGCTGATTTGAAATCAAGCTCTGTTCTCTAGGAACAAATATGCCAAATAAACCATCGGTTCATTTTTCATAAATTCGTGGGAAAATTTATTCATTGTAAGGACATAACATAAACCAATATGAAAATTATTTTGGTAGTTCATTTATATAGCCACCACACAAATATGGGATGTGTAATGGAAGTTGGCATAGGAGCTGTACAGCAAAGTGACTCTTACAGGAAACACCAGTTTTTGGCTGCAGGTTACTTGCTTCCTTTCTTCTCCCTATCCTAGGTTCTATTGAAGATTTCACAGTATTTTGTATTTTAAGCAACCTTTCCTTTGCTCTTCTGCTTATCTTTTTTACTTGTCTCGCTGCTGTTTTCCTTCTACTCCAGTAATGCTTTTTGATCACTGGTTCAATCAATTCTATATTATTTTTCGTATCTGTTTGAATCTGTTGTCTCAGATTGAATGTGCCTGGCATTTTTGTATTTCTTAATAGCTGGCTAATAATTTTACAGACATTTCTCCAGGCAGTCTGTTAACCTTATATGACATGTAATTTTTTGTTTTGCATGTATATTTACAGAACATGAGGATAAACAAGATAAAGCCAAGCAGAAAGCTTTTGTGGAGCCATATTTCAAAAGTGATGAAAGGTAATTTTGTTTGTTCTGTATAGGCATTTTAAGGCTCTTTATATCCTCCCTATAGGGAACTTGTTCTCCCATAAAATAAACATGTTTGTGCGTAACATACTAGCAGCTGAAGATGCATAGGTAAAAGATCTACTGAATTAGATAAAATCCTTAGATAAAAGCTGGGGGGGCTGAAATAAACACATTGAGATGCCTGTCTGTCACATTTGCTGAAGAGAAGGGATTGCCTCTTCTGCTTTTTATAGTTTTATTGAATGCAGTATTTTGTAATCCGTGTGATTTCTTACAGGAATGTGGTCGTGCATGAGTTTATGAGCAAAGAGCCTATGGGTTGCTTGTACAAATAAAAACTTTTCCTTCTCTGGCATTTTTGCCCCTTCCCCTAGGCAATAAATGAGTAATGTTTAACATCTGTACCTCTTAGTGCTTCTTCTATTGCCTTTCTGTATAATCATCATTGGTAGTCTGAATCTTCATTTCATAATGATACCAAGTCCTTCAGTTAAATAGTTGTTAGCTTATTTTTTACCTCAGCGTATGTTTTCTTTGTAGAGGAAAACTTGTTTAGTGTTTTGTGAGCAGATAAGTTGAAAAGAATCTGTTCTGTTCTTGAACCCCAACATACATTCTTCTTGCAGAAATCGATGCAAGCACAGCTCTGTCTTGGACAAAATAAATATTCTACAAAAGATCTATATTTGAGTAATTTTGATCTAGTAATTACTTTCACACTATGAAAAGCTGTAATAGAGACGCACATCTCTGGTTATGTAAAAGATCATATTACATTAAAAAAACCCTGGAACTGGTTTAGTTACAAAAATAGTCCTATTCAGCTATGAAATGCAGTGTGATTGGGTTTTGCAGGCATTTTCTGATATTTTTTTTTTTCTTGAGACTCTCCTTCATTGTGTTCTAAAAACTGGAAATTTCCAGACATGTAGAAGAAATAAATATACTATCATGTGAAAACATTTTTGTTTTTCAGAAAGAATACTGTGTTAGATTTTCCTCATATTGAGGTTATTCGAAAAAAAGAAGAAAGAAGAAAGTTGCCTGGCCATACTTGTAAGGAATGTGAAATAGTAAGTAGTGCTTTAAAATTCGGTCAGTCTTCCATTCTCCTAACTCTGCTAGTATCTAAGTGCTAAAGTGCTGTTGAAATTATTAATCTGGTTGCATCATCATCAGTACCTACAGTAGCAGAGAAGTAAGTGTTCACCAAAGCTGTTTTACCAAGTTTTGGGTTGGTTTGTTTGTTTTTAACTGTAGTAACTGCATATAACTTAGAGTCTTATTTTTTTGTGTGTATCTGTATGATAGAAACTTCTCACATCGTGGTTCCAGTAAGATTTTTGTTAATAAAAAAATACATTAGCTAGTCAAAGAATGATTACAAGTTTCTAAACTTTAGCTCAAAAGCTCTACTGAAATTTACAGATACTGGAACAAGCAAGTTCTATGTCGTGTTGTACCTATATGTAGATATATCGTGATTTGGCAGGGGGGGAGGTGTTCTTGTTTTCTGGGGTGTTCATGCTTTCAGGTAATTGCACCAGCATAGGTGCCAATGTGTGTATATATGCAAATGCATGCAAAAACGTTTACATTAGCAGGTTAGAAAGTATGAAATTTTAGGTTTCGTGTTACATGTGTTTTCCTTCCTTTTCAAATTACTAAACTGCTTTCAGATACTTGGTATAGAGATAAAATGTTGAAGTAATTACATGTGTAATAAGGACATATTTCATTTGGTCATTAATAGACTGTCAGGCTGGAGTTAATTAGGCGATGATCTAATACATTATGACTTGCCAGAAGTGTGAATTAATGACTGAATAATGATGGATTCTCTGGAATCTTTTCACTTAATTTCCACACGTATATAGAACCAACATTTTTCATAGATTTTCCTGCTATTCACTTTATAGTCAAGTCACATTTACTTAGCTGAAGAAATTCATTAGAGTATATTTTTAAAAAAAACACATTCCTGATAAATAGCTTTGGTAAAACTCATTAAATACAAATAATTAAGTTTTACAGTCAACTATAAATACCATTTTCAAAAACATGTTTGATTTAAAGAGTTTGAAAGAAAACAAGATGTTGGAAAAAAAACCAAAACAAAACTAAAAAAACCCAAACCTTCAGTCTATTTCTTGGCCCAAGAGCCATGTGTTAAGTGTTTTAATTTCCTGTCTGTAAGCTACAGATCTGCTCCTCTCAGCAGATCCAGTTCTGGTTAATTTCTGCCAAGTTAGAGTGGTGTTTGGAAACATTTACAGCTCCAATTTTACAATATTAGGTTTCTACATTAAACTTCAGAAAAGTTTGGGTTTGTTGTTGGTTTTGAGGTTTTTTTTAAGTCTATGCTGTTCAAGACGAATGTCTTGGAATGTGTGGAATGCTTGGCTGTGTCATTGCACCGTAATAAAACTAGCTTTGAATGAAATGCCTGTGGAAGAAGGGAGTATTAGACAAAGCATAAATGATGCTTTAAAAAAGTCTTGGCTTACTTATGGGTTTGAAAAGTCTCCAAAGTCTAAGGAAATATTTAGGGAGTGGGTAGAAATCAGTAAATTGTTTCTGGCCATGTGCTGCAAGCAGGATGAGTGGGGAGAGTTACTTGTCATTCTGAGATGTGAGAGATTTCTGCACATGCTGTAGCAGACTGATATCAAAGTCCTTATCTTAAAACTTTGTGGAAGCATCTCATTCACTTTACAGTGTAGAACATTTGATAAGAGGTCTTGTTTTGGTTTGTTATGACTTTGCAAGGCAATCAGAGAAAGATTGTATGCAGGAGTTACTGGTAGCTTGTAAAAGTAATGTTTGTTAGTGTGGTTATTAAGTCTAGCTACCCTTTAGATAAGTAGGAGAATCAGTCAGATGTTTTTATATGCATTTAAATTACAGAAATTACTCTAAGTAACTTTGTGCTAAACTAATGAGAGGAACATTTTAAGGGTTTGTTCTCTTTTTTTGAGACTGCAAATTGTAGACTTGCATAAACAATTCTTTTACAGCGAAGACACTGCAGGATGAGATTTTGCATAGCTTTTCACACATGGAAAAGCCTACCTCAAATGTTTTGTGTGGGTTAAAAATGCTGTGGATAGTGAGATCAATCTAGAAAACAGTTGAGAGTTCTTTTTGCTGTTTAGCAGACATATATGTAACTTTTTCTCATTCTTTGTCAACCCTAATAGATTTCTAAACAAGCCAAAATTTAAAAAAATTACTTTCTAATTTCTTTTGAATACATACTTAGCTTGATTATTGATTGGTCTTTTTATTTTCTGCTCCTGCAAACTGTACTATATTTTTCATTGTTTGATCCATAAATATTCCTCACCAATCATAAACATTTTAATTCAAAAAAAAATGCAGCAGACTGCAAACTTTTAGTAGGCCAATTTCTAAACTTCCAGGCTATTTAAAGGACAAACATAAGGTGCACTGCTAATTATCCCTAAATAAGACTCACCTATTAATCTATTTGGTTTACACAGATACTGTAGAATTCTTATAATTAATTTTGTTGACTTAACGCCATGTCATTTCTTAACTTTTATCAGTGAAAACCAATGTGTACTAGATGATAATTACCTGTTCCTCTTCTTTCATTAGTCTCTAGATCTTTAACTGAGTGACACAGACATTTTTCGAGCTGGGTCTCTGAAGTACAGCTGCATAAGTGACCCTGCTCTGTCTGACTCAGTCCCCAAGCTACTGATATCCACTTAAGTTCTGGTCTTGGCACAGGCTTTTTCCTGTTTAAGGGAACATTGTGTAAGACAGTGGCAAACATTTTCAAACTAAGTGTCTCCAAATTCAGTGACTGAAAGGGGTTCTGCTGTCAAGAATGTGGGAGTATCCTGAGCTTATACACAATATATTTTGAAGAACCTTTTACTAGGGGCTCATAACCATTCCTGAATATTATCTATGGAACTGGCAGTTTATTCTATCCTGCATACCAGGACTTTGTAGTAGATGGACCAGTAATCTGGAATTTTGGGTACAACCTGCTAACAACCTGAATCTCTGTACTTGACCAGGAGACCCACATGTTGCTGGATCAGATTCCTGTACTAATAAGGGCTTCGAGAGCAGAATATGTTCTGGTGTCACACTTTGTGGAATGGCAAGAAATCTGAATTAATTTGGGGGGGGAGAAAATGTACCTCAGTTTCAGGCAGAGTTGCAGTTCCCACAGACTACAGAATCACAAAATGAAACAAGTCTACTTTTCCTAGTTCATGCAGTTTTGTCACTGACATTTTCAGAGCTGTGATTACTCTTTTCTATACAATCATCAATATTTATATCTCATGATTTTATGGAGGAGGATTTTTATGCCTATTTTATACTTTGTCTGCCATCTAGTAGGAAAAAAGGAATTTATTAGTGTACTTTATGATTCCAACTAAGTAGGTTTTCTGAAATCCTACCAGTAGATGGGGACAGGAAGTAATCTCTATTGACAGCGGTATTCTGTTCCTTTCCTGATTTCCCCAGTCTATATCACTTTCCAGCTGATTGAATGAGGTTTTAAACTTTAGTTTGCCTTTTTGAATTGTAACACTATCATTTCAGTAGAATTGTTTTACCACTTTTATGAGGGTCAGGTTTCTTGTGCAGTCCAGACTGTGACTGTTGGCTTGCCACTTGAATCAAACAGTGCATTCGCTTTGAAAATATTTTGGCACTCTATGATACCTAAGTGCCAGATTGCTATTTTTAGAAGATGCTAACTAGAATCACAAACTAAAACACTAAAAAACTGCATGAAAAAAAACTATCTTTCGATGATGCTACTCATGGGAACACCCAGCAAAAAAGTTTGGTGAGTGTATATACTTTTCTCGTTGCAGCCTCCAGTACAGCTGACAGGGATGAAAGAGTAGCTAGCCAATTTACTATATGCTCTAGAGAATGCCCATCTGGCAGATAGTTTCTGGAGTCCCAGTGTCAGTCAGCTAGTTAAATTAGCTCTTTATTACCCTCAAATTAGGAGTAAATAAAGTAGGAAGCATTTTAACTTAAGTTTGCTGTTACTACTGTAAATTTAGACACTGGAAATAATTCTGCAGCCTGAATTTTGTAGTGCATTTTTTCACTTTTCTATTTTATTTGTAAATGCAAGCTGAAACTTAGTTTATTAGAAAATTCCCATCTATTTCAACACCTGTGCTACTTAGCTTTGTAAAATCAGTCAGTAAAACTGTTGACATAAGTAATTGTACACATGCCTAAACCTTGTATCTATGGTATGTTAAAAGATATAAAGCTAACAAATTTGCCACGATAAAGTTATACTTAATCTGTAAATTCAGTAGGGTTTTAGGATAATGGCCAGGTGTTTGTCATTTGGATAACAAATCTCTACTCTAGGCTATCCTCACCATTATTCTTAGATAACTGTGTTAATAAACAGTGATTGACAGTGTCATTGTGTAAAGCAGTTGCTCTATATGTATGAATTTGTTAACTTGGATTTTTTTTTTTCCCCTAACATTCAGTATTATGCAGACATTCCAGAAGAAGAGAGAGAAAAGAAACTAGCTTCCTGTTCAAGACACAGATTTCGCTACATTCCTCCAAATACTCCTGAAAATTTCTGGGAGGTTGGATTTCCTTCCACCCAAACTTGTGTGGAAAGAGGTTTGTGCAAAAAAGGCTTACAAAGCACTTTTTAAAGCTGACTTCCACCCCCCCCACCCCCCACCCCCCTGCCAAAATGGTTTCCTGAAATTATCTTTAGTTCATAAAGCAGCCTTTCTCACCCAGTCTTGTTGAGGTCTGTTTACTTGTAAGCAGCCATTATTTTGGAAAAATATTGTCTTTTTTTAGCAGCTCCTGTACTACTAAGAGGAAGGTAATATAAGGAAACTTTCTTAGAGCCTAGATAGAGAAGGCAGAAATAACTGGGATTTTCATAGAACTTAATTAAAACCCTACATGTCTTCAAACCAAAGTAAGAATTGGGTCAACATTTTCAGAGGCAAAGGCTGAGAGACTGTACTTACTGAGGAGAGACAGGCAAAACTGTTGATGTCCTTTGTCGGTATCTTTAGAGCTCCATAATACCACATGATAATGGAAATGTTGAAGGTAGGGTGTGATTAAATAGTTTTTAATACATATACCCTGCTTGTTAGTGACACTCAAAAGCTGTGGGGGTTTTTTAACTCCTTCACACAGAAGATTGTTCTTTCCTAAATAATTCTTCTAAATCCTAGAGCTTGGTACAAAAATGAGTTTTTACTAATGATGTTAAAACACAGTGAGTTTGTAGCGTACTATATGTACATTTCTTCAGAACTGGTGAAACTCTGAGGTAAGGAGCCCTATATGAACTCTCTTAGAGTTACTTATATCTTTATTTGTACATATATTATTAGCTATGAAGCATTAATCTTCACTTATTTTTATCTGTTCTCACAACAGTTTCAGGTCAGGCATAGGAAAATGTAGCCAGAGATGTGTATGTGTCCTTGTGTGATAGTGTTGCAGTATCATCCTTCATCTTTCAGAATGGGGAGCCTTGATTTTTAGGGACTTACGTAACCTATGTAGTGCAAATCATACTGCTTAATCAAGATATACTGAGTTGAGTTCATTTAAATTTGACGCTGTATTTCCAAGAAATATGTGTGTTTCAGACATGGTGTTCAGAACTTTAAGCCTCCCCCTCATTGTGGGGGACAAATGTCAAATTTGCTCTTGAAGCCCTAGTCAAATTTCCCCTTCTTAAATATCCACTGCAAAGGGTTAAGCTAGTCACAGAATTTGCAGGCTGTTAAGCTTCCTTGGGCTTGGTTAGGCTTCAGAAAAATGGTTCCTTTTTTTCCATCGATTTGTCTCTGGTATCACATAAGGAAAAGCGAATCCCTTGGTCCAGCTAGCCAGCACCTCAGGAACGCTGCTCAATCGCCGCTTCCTTTGTGGGTAGTCTCTTTCCTCTCTTGTGTATCCGGTTAGACAGGGCTTGGCTGAGGCTAATCCATTCCTCCTTTACCTTAAGTAATGAGAGAGAGTTCTCACCACTCTAGAACCACCATTGGTTCTTGATCATTATCTTTCAAGATGAACAAATCATAGTCTTTCCTCCTCCAACCTGGTTGCCTCTTACCTGTTCCAGCCAATGAGAAAGCTGGTCTAAACTAGGCATGTCCATTTATAACTTCAGGTGATCGAGATATCCTGTTAGGGAGATTGTCTGTTACTACCCATTTGGAATCTGCTTGCAACCTCATTAAAATTAGCTTCTTGGCTATCTCCTTGTTCTGCTAGAGTAAGAGCTGTTCAGTTGTTAATGGTCCTCAACAGCATATCAGAGGCAGACTTTAGATCAGCCCTCTCTTGGTAAAAAGCCGTATTATACAAGAGTGCAGCAAGAACACCAAAACACCAGAGAGAGTTCCCATGATGAGCAATTGCAGCTGGCACTCCGAAGTAGTGCGGTACAAAGGATGTATTTTCTACTTCTTATTGGTATCTTGAACCAATTGTGGTTTGTGTTGGCTTTGGTTTTTTTTAAATAACTGATTTGCGTAGGCAGCATTTTCCAATTGTGAAGTAGGAATCTACTAATCTCACTTCAGTGGATGTTAATGCTGATAAACAGTAAGGGTTTGACAAAAGCTCAGTGCTGTAACTGATTTGCATAAAATGTCTGCTTACTAAGTTGAGCATGTTATAGAAATTTTCTATACACTTTTCTTACCAAAGAGCTTTCAAGGTGTGTTTGATCCATAGGTTCATGTTTGGCTTTTTCCAGATGCACAGGTCTAATAAATAAGAATGCCCTCAAAACAGAGAGGTGTACTATTTAGAACCACAAAGCACATGTGCCTGAGGTTTCCTCTGTGTGATTAGGAAATACATTTTTAAAAGTGATTTTTATTAGTCAACTGAATTTGCAGTACTTACATACTTTGTTACTCCTATGTAAAATCTTCTGTGGAAAAGACAATGAAAACTGCAATTTTGTTTTGAATAGGTGAACAATTCATAGTTTCCATTCTCCTCTTCAGTATTATCTGTCTGTATTGCATTACTATGCAGTCATGTACTAGAAAGCAGCTGAGTGTTTTCATTAATGGTATTGCACCCTGGGATCTCTAACTTTTTGTCAAATGAGAACGAGTTGCCACAAAAGGGAAAAAAATTAACAAGTTATTTTTTTAGGGTAAACAAAAAATGAAACTGAAGTTATGCATGTTTTTATATTGTATTTCTTACCTCAGATTTGTTCTTATTCTTGTAAGGATATATTAAAGAGGATCTTGCTCCCTGTCAGCGTCCAAAAAGACGGCACCCTTATGCCATAATGTTTTCTCCAAAAGGCAAAGAGCAGAAGACATAAAGGATGGGGAAGTAAGGCATGCCAACTCGAAGAGTCCTTAGATATTTCCTGTCCTTAGATATTTATAGTTAATATAAACTTGAAATAAAGAACTCTGTTTTCCACAATGATAGATAAATTGTTTCATTAAATATGTAAATTTTATAAAATTCATTTGAAAATCTGATGTACCAGGAAACAAAACTATTTAATGTATGTTTGTTTTATATTGTGTTAATACATTTTGTATTAATTTTTGCACCTGTCAGACAATGAGTCTCCTTTTTTTTTTTCTTTGAAGTCAATAGCTAAAATTCCAGCAAATCCGGTCTAAACTTTGTGGCAGCGAGTAACTGCTTTGAAGTCACTGAAATCAGTTGTTCTTGCAAGGTCTAAATGCCTGTCAATGGGAACAGAAATGCAGATTTTGTAGGGTGCTTTTATTTTGCACTGGATTTTTTTATATAGCCTTTCTCTTTTGGCAATAATGGTTGTATCTACTTGTAATAAAGTTGTATTAAATATGAAATGTATCTACTGTTAATAGTTTGGAGGTATGAAAACCTTGTAGTCTAAATGTCTGTCTTAAATTTTGGTGTTAAATGTATAGCACCACGTTTTCCTCAGTGTTTAAATTAGAATATCCAATATTTCTTTTTTTCTTAATTTGGATCTGTTTGTATATCTATGTCTCATTGATAAGGAGATAAGCATTGTTATTTCTAAATTTGGATGACAGCTATGCGCGGAGTGCTCCTAGATGATAACCATTGCTGTCCACTAGATTATGAAGGATTCTCCAGAGATATTTTAAATTAATTTTTTGTAGCAGGGGATGTAGTTTCATACCTGCGTTTGGAGAGTAATAACATACAGTATCACAGAGGCAGGGTAATGCTTTTACATAGGTAGGTAGACCAAAGATCACTATAAGATACTTAGGAATAAAGTAGCATTCTAGAATAGAATAAAATGTTCAAGCAGCATACAGTCAGAGTTAGGCTCAACCAGTGAGAATTCTCTTTAAAAAGAGATCATTCTCTTTAAAAAAAGATCATAAAGCAAGCAACTGTTTAAATGCCTTAAACCAAAATAAAAGAACAGAAAGTACAGACACTTATATATAAAAAAAGTGTCTGTACTTTCTATTCTCGTATTTTTTTTATATATACATGTGTGTGTATATAAAAATGTATGTATTTAAAAACTTGGTGGATAGGACCATTTAATTCCAGGTGTAGTTATATAGGAGTGGTGGTAGGTTCTGCTGGTGGAGAGGTTATATCCTAAGGAACAGCAAAGGCATAAAGCCAAATAACAATGAAATTCTTTAGTCATTCCCATATATACTAACACATGCTGACAATAAATGTTTACACACTGTAAAAGTTCATTTCTTGGAGCAGGTAGTCAAAGAACCCATGCCAAGGTAAGTCTAGTTTCCTGAAAATTAGAAAACTTTGAAGAAAATTAACAGGTGCTGCCAAAAAGGTGGAATTCTTGCAGGTATCTTGAAAATTGTTTTAAGACAACTATTGCATGCTCTGAATAAATTTTTATCCATCAAAAAAAAAAAAGGTTTTGACAAAGAAAGTAAGGTGGGAGGCTGCTTTTAACTAGGGAGGACCTTTACAAAGTAGAAGGTATGTCTACAAAAAGAAAAGTGGAGGCACATTGTAACTCATCAAATGTAAAATTTGCTATGAAGTAGGCTATATGAAAAAGTTTCTTAAAGAATTAATTATAAATCCTATTTTTGAGAACTACCAGAAAGAGCAAACTTCACAGTAAGTTGGTAGAGTAAATGACCAAATGGTAACAGGAACATTTAAAGGTAAGGTGACAAGAAAAGTTGGGATTTTTGCAGCGACGTTCATTATGGAAGCGCCTGAGCACCTTTCTTTGCAGGGCGGGTGGGCAGAGCTGTTGTAAACTGAAATGGCAGAAAAGCTCAATGAAATGAGTGTCAGCAAGCTGCCAGGACGGGAGCCTGCTCCCATGGATTCAAAAGTGAGAGAAGAAACTGCTAACCCCCTCGCTGTAGCATGGATGGAGCTTGTCACTTAAAGCAGCTTTGGTAGTCGAGGAGTACAAAGTGACAATTCTGCCATCAGACTTCAAAAAAGACTCCAAGGAGATCAGTGGAGCTGCGGCCTGATGAGTTTTATGGAGTATTGGAAACAGCGGGCTAATTGATAAGAGCATAACGCACAAGATTTTCAGACCTACGGATAAATACAATGGGAAAAGTCGACACTTTCTAAAGGCAAGTCATTCTGATCGTCTCTTTGAAGGTGTCAAAGCATGATTCATCGTATAACCATGACCAACCTGTCATGGTATAAAAGGAAAAGTTCTCTCCTAGATTATGCCTGTTTAAAGGTACATAAATCACCACAGCGGGAGGAAATTACAGTGGAGTTCTGCTAGGAGCCGTTTGATTCAGCCTATTTATAAGTGTTTTGAGAAAGCGTGGAGGACAAAGTAGAAAACTGGTTAAATTATTCACTGTGCAGGTACAACTGGAATATAGAAAAGAAGGGGAGAATTTGCAAAGCAGAAGGTAAGATTCAGTCTGAAAAGGAGAGACTGAAGAAGGGGTGTGAGAGATGCCAGTTCAGTCACAAAGCGTGGAAGCAGTTGCATAGGAAGGGTTGCTCGCTAAGGGGCAGCAGGTTTAGTTACAAGCAGAAAGGAGCGGTTAGTGTCCGTGAGGGTATTCCTACCCCACTAGAGGACAGTAAGGAACTGCTTTTACGCCTAAAACAATATAAAAACTACCCTTTCCTCTTTAGTTAGCCAATTTTTTTAAGACTTCAGTTGCCTTTAAAATTTTAGATCTCTTGCCCAGCTGTTCTAATGCCAGAAAAAATATTTCGCTATTGAGAACCAGACTTCATCTTGACAAGTAAGAGATCAGTTTAAAAAATCTGGAGACAAGAACAGAAACAGACTATGATTTCCCTTCCAAAAAGTAGGAGAAATTCCTAAAGAAATGCCAGAAGTCTGAGCAACTTTTGTGTACCAAAAGATGACTGAAATTTATAAGTTTTAGAAATTCAGTTAAAGATTTCTATTTGCAGTAATTTCTAATTGCAATTTCTAATTATGACTTACATATATTTTTAGCAAACTCTTGCAATAATGCATATTTTTTTGCCCAGAAATGGAAGGAAAAAGGGAGCCAGCTAAACTCAGCAAGGAAAATCTCTTAAAAAAAGTAACTTTAAAGATTAGCATTGGCCATCTTCATCCTCTTTATGGCATGGCAGCACGTGTGATTGCGGTCAGCTGCGCTGTCAAGAGGAGTGGACTGTGTTCTTTGATGAGCTGTGTTTTTCTACATCTGTAAGCAGTGAAGAAAGGGAATTTCGGATAAAAACCGTTAGCTGAAGTAGGTTCGTGTCTTTGGAGGAGATTGGGACAATTGACTAAAACCAATGTTTATGAGCCAAGTATTCGTGTACTTTCTTACGTGAGGCCAACACTCACAAGTGGAGAGAGGGGGGGAAATTTCTTCAAGTGCATTCGAGTATGAGCATCCAAATGGGAATCTGTGAATAGCAGCGCCTGTTGGGTCATACCTCTGCCATCGGGTGCTCCTGCCAGGACAGCCACAGCCGTCTTCTAGTTTCCTCTCCTTGTCTCTGACAGTGTCTTAGGATTCAGCTGTGTCCGCATGCTGCCTCTTCTCATGTTATGAAATAAGGGAAAACAGCGTAATCAATGCTAGGATTTGTGCATCTTTTTTTAATAAACAGATATGTAGATATATAATGATACCACATTAGCCATGACTGGGAGAACTTGAAGACTTGACGTTCGCATAGTAACAACCCCCAAAGAGACAGTAATATCTAAAAACTCGTCCATTTGACACATCAAAACCAACCCCTGTTGGAACGGGTTGAAGTGGTTTATGAAAGTCAACTTTTCTTAACTCAGATCCAAGGTGAACGCTCAGGGGTTCCAGCAGAGCTTCTTCTGGAGTACAGAGTGTCGCCCCTGTATTCCTAGTGATTCTTAGCATATATTCAAGTTTGTGATCTTCAGACGCTGGCATGGGCCCACTGATTGCACAGCCTTCAAGTTGGTGGCCTAGTGTCGTTCCCAAAAACATAAAGACGGCAAGTTGATGGCTTTAGCACATCCAGAGTGCTATCTGGCCAGCCTGCAAACAGATCTCAGCCTGGGAAGAAAACCTTTGATCATAAACCATTTCTTGGGCTGCTTGGAGCACGAAAGTCAGACAGATTGTTGTTAAAAATGTCCACAGGCAAGCTGCATTTCCTGCACTGCCTGCGAGGCCAACTTGGTCATTAGTTGCTTTTAATTAGTTGTGCTTTTGAACTTTGCCTTCCTCACGCAGAAAGGATGAATGGCTTGTCCCTAATGAAGCAGGAGGGAAACAATGTCTGTCTGCTGATTAATGAAAACTCCTGTCAAAAAAAAAAACAAACAATACCAGAGAACAAAATTATAGGCAGGGGAAGAGCAGAGGTAGAAGAGGAGGGAGGGGAAGAGAGTGGTGAGGTGCTAGTTGTTGAAACATCATGGGATATCAGTGGACTCTTCTTTTTAGAAATAATCAACATTAAAGTCAGCCTGGCCTTGTCAGTCCCGATCCTCAAAGAAAGGGCTTTGCTGTATTCAAATAAATCAGTTGTGGAGAATATGGAAGAATGAACTCATGATACCTTTCTCTTGGGTGTCTTAGTGCGGAAAGGCTGCTCGGTCTGAACAGAGTCAGTCTTTGCTTTGTTCCTGCACAGAGCAAGCATAAAATTTCCAGGAGCATTCTCTGTGTACAAGTATGAACAACTAACTACCAAGGGAGGGAGCGAGACAGTGCAGAAATAAGCCCAAAGTTTGACTCAATGGCAGATGGACCAAGCTTGCTTCATGCCTGTGCAGAACAGTTTCACTGGACAAAAACCGAAATGTAAAGCATTTTCCTCAGAATTCTTCTTGCTTCTTTAGTCTGTGCTTTTGTGCAGTCTTGGAGGACAATTTGTGTTCCTGTACATCAGCACATGGAAAAATTATGTGCTGTAGATGATATAAACAGTGTTGTCTTCTGCAAATTATTTTACAGGTTACAAAGTGATGGGTCAGCACAGGTTGGGTTGCTGTGTCTTAGAACAAGGATGTGCTATAAAAATACACAATACATTTTGACCATCATGTTTGAAATTATGAGTGCTGTAAATGTAGATAAATCTCTTCTCCCCTTGATGATCATATTAATATGAGATTTTTCCTGGGTTACAATTGTCTTCTGTCTCCCACTCTTTTTAATCTGCTTCTCCTCTTTAGAATACTTTTAGGATACGCATGTGGCTAGACATTTGGCATCCTGGGCACAGTGCTTGAGGTGCAAGCATCATCACAGCAGAGCCACATGGACTCCCAGGTGGCTGGGAGGAGTTACCGCATCACGTTCATTGTGAAGAGAGGCGCTGGGAGCCTCCAGTCAAGGACAGCGACACGTCTGTCTCCCACACTTGACAATGGTGAGAGATAACTCTGCCCGGCAGGAACTTTGAGAAGGACGTTTGAAGACCGCTTGCCCTTGGGTGGTTTTTGTCTGCATTTCAGCTGCAGCCATGAACAAGGCTAATCAGAGTCGCATTTATAGCCAAGGTTCCTTTTTAGCATCTTGTTAGGAAAATTAGTTGCAGCTTAAGGTCAACACAGGAGAAAAGTTTTTCATTACAGACGGGAAAGCTGATTTAAGCTAAAAGCATGTATTTATTGGGAAGGCATCCTCAAACTAGAATATGTTACCAGATCAGAACAGTAACATTTGGTACATGCTTTCTACACCGATAAGTGGCTACGCTTGGAACTAGCCAATGCACGAGCAAAGTTTTAAATACAATCTGGTGACACACATGAGATATTCAGACAAGAAAAGTGAGGAAAATATCCCCAGAAATACTGGTAGGAAGAGTCCCATGTCTACCTCTATTCCACCCATTTCTTCTCCAAAGATACCACTTCCATGTGGTGATGACACATATTAATACATTTCAACTACTGTACCAGAATAAATATAATTTTAACCACAATTTGGAAATACAGATCTCCCTTTTTTTTCTTTCTTATTTCTGAGTAGTTTCTGTAGAACATCCTTGATGTTCTTACCTAGGACTTTAAACTTCAGAGTAGAGATCAGTTAGGTCTTTGATTTTTTTGTGTTTGATATTCACCAACTTAAATAACTGTTTTGAATTAATTCATTTTCACTTAATACCTTACCTGATGTTGTTTACACTTAGCTAATAGTTTCATGTGGAGAAGGCTTTAAAAAAAACCCATAGTGATAGAGAAGACCTTCATATGCCTGTACTCCAAAGACAGTAGACATAGACAGGAGACTATGCTGTGGATCAGCCACATGTGAAACAAGAAGCAGAGGAGACAAAATTCAGATGCAGTCATCAGCTCAAATCCATGTGGTGATAAAAGCCACCCAATTCCCTCACAGTCAAAATTACCAACTCGATGAGTCTTTTTAGAACAGTTTTAAATAAAGTGAGAATAAAACAAGGCTAGATAAGAAAGAAATAACGATTTGGGGGCCTTCGGGAATCTGTTACATGTGCTTTACTCATGCCCTTGGGTAAATCAGTTGTGGGAAAAGATAAAGAGATTAAATACAGTCTTTGAAATGACATTCCTAATGACTCACCATTTCAGAGACTTCGGGAATTTAAGCTGCAATTGAAAAGAAGCATAAAATTTAAAAAAAATGCTAACATTATCTTGGATAATGTGTATCAGATAATGAGTTGATATTCTTTTAATGTTGCAACAGATGTCCTAGAAGAGGCAATTATTTTAATTCAAATTTTCTTTTACTTAAGCCAGTTTGCGAAAAATGCAGGTACTCTCTCACACAAGTGTAAGGATGAATATAATTAGAACCAAGACACTAATAGTTGCAAATCAGAAAAGCTGATTTCCTATTTCTATTCCATGGAAACATCCAGTATCCCAAATTGTGGTAGCGTTCCACTTTGGAACAAAAAGCCAAAATTTTCCACACAATTACATCTAAAAGAATTGGTCTTGAAATATTAGACTTCTTGAAGTATTTCACTCTGTCCTAATGCAATTCAGTTTATATCATTACTGTCAAATTAATAGAAGCAGGCAAGAAACTCAAACTCATCATGACAACACTCTCTGAAATCACTGTGCTTTTTATATGCATTTCTAAAGTATTTTGCTTGCCGGGTATCAACTGAATACTTTTCAGTTTGCTAGCCTGCCAAATACACTCTATTAATTGCTAATAAATTGTTAAATGCTTGGCAAATCATTCAGACAAACCAAGAGGACTTTTGAAGTTTAGTCCCAATAATTTGACACTTAAGCAAGGAAAAAAGGAAATATAAAAAGTTATAAAGAATATGGTTTTAGCCGTACTTCCCTCTACTTCTTGCTTGGTCTATAATAGATAAGCACATGAAATCTTCGGAAATATGCCTCTGTTCTTCTCAAGCCTGTGTTGAAAGAGTTAACAGTTTAAGGGGAGCGGGTGTCAAAAAGCCCTTTTTATTCCTCAGCCTCTGAGTATCGACACAGAGTATTTTCTTAGTGACTCTTGAAAGGTATTATGCATTCCTGAGAAAAGAATTGCATATATGTCTCATCTGCTCCGTCTTCTGCCTTAGTTAATGGAGAGCATCGAGCCGGGGGAGTCTTGGGTTAGTGGTGCTTACTGGTAAGCCACTCCACAACTGCACTCATCAAGACCTTGTTAAGGCTCTTCTCCACGCTAAGAATAAACAAAGGAGGCTTTCGTGAAAATTTTGTCAAGACGTTAGATGACCAAACAGTTCTAACATAGCATTATGGAAACTCGCATTTCATAAGTCATTAAATGTGATCAATACTTTTTAAAAAAGACAAGTATGTGCTGTGGAGACTGGTGGTCTTCAGGCTGTGCCAGCTGTTTAAAGTTACTGCATATATGATCTCCTCACAGAAAGGGGTTCATTTATAAAGGCATTTATGTTCCTTAAAGCAAATGTGAACTAGCACTGAAACAATTTTTTTAAAAATGCATTTCCCTTTGTGATGAAAACTATTTCCAATTCAGTATATATAAAAATGGATCTTGTGGGCTTTCTCAGAAGAAAACTTCTGCAGAATCTGTTTATCCTAGGACTGAACTGGGAAGGACATGAGAATATGAACACTAAGACTTAAGGCATTTATTACCAACAGACTACAAATGATTATTCCAAATGGGTATGTAAACTTGATATGACCCACTCTAGGGGCTCTCACCCATGTCCCCGTAACCCGTGGTAGCTCTTTTTACACCAGGCAAAGACACCCACAAGCTGTAGTAAGCACTGATTCATTCTCCTAGAGAGAGCTGCCTTCAACGTAGTTATGAGACTCGCAGGAGTCTCCCAAAAACAAACACTTCTGCTTTCTGCCACTCTAATTGTGCTACCTAGAGGTAGCACCCTGCTTTTATCTGCTCAACTCTTCCAAGTCCTAGATCTACATACCTTTTCAGGAACAAAACTGATGCTTGCCTGCCAAGGGCCATCATCTGCATTCCTCGTGGTAAAATATTTTCCTCAGCAATTTCCCATCTCTCTCACAATTCTGGATTCAGGCTTTTGGTTCAGACTAACTTGAAATGTTTTCAAAAGAGGATCTTGTTTCAAAGGGCAAGAGACTCAAGATTCTCTGAAACGCGATGGAGTTCAATTGGAAGGCAAGGCGCTGTAATTCACATCTCACTGCAAAAAGCTTGGCTGTAGGCTGGGGCACTGGCAGAGGGTGACCCATGTGGAGGGTGTTTTGTGTGAAAATATTCTGTTTCCCCAGAGTTTGAGAAGTATTTTGACATAAGGGTGGCCAAGACCCTTTTGTCAGATCCTGGCCTATTCTACAGCCGCTTTCAAAACTCACCAATCTGGATTAACCTACTCTGGTAGCTTTCCTTGAGCCGTCATACAACTGGTAGCTGTTGAATCAAATATTTCAAATTGGCTTACAGTATGTTAAATCTTAGCTGCCTCTTTTTCTGTATTTTTTACCGCTCAGGCAGAGGAAACTGCATCTTTTTAATATGTTTATGCTATATACTGACCAAGAATAAATCATGCAAGTGGAAAAATATCGGGAACAGAGCATAGAAAAATAAAATAATGTGATTATGTCTGTGGCTGCTGTCCCCGCAGACCTCAAGCTGAATATCCTGCTGCTCTGCACATCTGTCATTCTTTTGAAAGGTAAAAAAAAGCTACAACATAAAAGACCTGATGTTCCTTGGCCATGGCTGATGCCGAAGGGGAGAATTTTCCAGGGAGGATTTCCGAACTGCCCACTCACTAGCCTATTGAATTTTTTAAGGCTTTGGGATAATGGAGACTCATTTATTGCTCAGAAGTGGCCTACATGTAACTTCATATCAAGAAGGTTTGATGAATTTTCAACACGTGAAATTCCAGGGTTTTCCTGGCCTAATGACAGCCCTTCTGAGCTCTTTCTCTTTTGCTACTTACATGTGTGCATTTAGGTATTTTGGTTCTGTTTTCAGACCATTCCACTTTCCCATTTTCACTGCTGCAATGCTTTTGAGGGTCATGATCTCACCGCCAAGCCCACAGTTGTTGCATCGCTAAAGCTCCAGTCCCTACAATCAAATGATTGTATAAATTTCTGCTTTTATTTAAGCAAAGCTTTCAAAATAACCTGGGAGGGCAGGAAGTTTTCCGTATGTCAGACCTAGTGTTGTTAAGTTATGTGACAAAAGGCTCACCCCCCCACCCCACAGAGGAGCGTGGAGGCATGACAGCAGGTGGGGAGACCCTAATAACCTCACTGGGGACACGAGTCCCTCCTTGCCCCTTGCAGGGCTGTCCCAGGGAAGCCTCAGCCCCATGGGCCAGGGGTGACATCCATCAGGGTGAGACAATGGGAGAGTCTTTCCTGGGCACCTCACAGACTGAGGCGGGGTGGCACATTATGGGACGCAGGGGAATAGCATCTTGGGATTGCACAAACGTACAGGATTTTATGGGCAGGAACCAAAAGCAGCGAAAGGGAGGGATCATGGTGGTTTGGGGAATAACGAGTGTGGGAAAATTAGGGGATAAAAGAGGCCAGTGCACGTCAACAGCAGCTGGTCAGTACGCTTGTCTGGCCATGCCCTGCGTCTCATTGCTTCTGTCTGTCCTGTCTGCTCATGAAACTCCAATTCTATTTCCCTGGGTAGAGGGGTCCCTACTGTTGCTGGCAGGCAAGTGGGATAGGTGGCTTGGGAGCCAGGTATCAAAGTGGAGATAAGCCCGGGCCAGATGTGTGTGTGTCCTGCCTGTGAGACAGCTGGAGGAGTTGGCTACTGGCAGGGCCAGGGGGTCCAGGCCGACTGTGGGGGGGAACTGTGGGGTCTGGGGTCCACTGCGAGACCCGTCTGCACGTGTGTGTGTGTGCGTCTGTGCAAAGGGAGATGTGAGCATCCAGGGCCAGCTGCCGGGTAGACTGGATGTCCATGACTGGTTACTGGAGCGGTCCATAGCCTCTGTGCACGTATGTGTGTACGTGCAAGGGGGTCTGTGTGCCCGCAACTGGAGTGGGGCTGGGGCCCTCGGGGGCTTGTGTGCCCCCCAGATGCCAGCAGCTACTGGATAGACTGGATGTATGAGGACAGCTGCTGTCCACACAGTGTGTATGTATGTATTTCCCACCTATGGACCTTCATCCTGATCAGGCACAGAGGGGGACAGGACTAAAGCTGTTTGTGCTGCTTGTGCAAGTGCTGTGTTTTCTGGGTTGTGCTGTGTGGCCACGGGCATACAGGTTTTGTGTGTGTGCCTATTGGGAATTCGTGCTCAGCCTGGCTACAGACTATCCTCGCCTGTTGGGCTGCTGGATCCAGCAACCCCCAACAAATAAAGCTTCGTGAACATCAAAACAGAGTCCCCATGTCTGGGGCTCTGCTCTGCTGAAAGCAGTGGGGATGAACAAGTGACCTGAAGTCTGATATTAAATGAGTTTTAGGCTATTGGGGGTTCTAAATTGAGGATTTCCCTTAAACAAGGAAGGCTTACAGACACACGGGGTCCGCCCAGTCTCTGCTGGTGGCTGCTCAGGGATCTGTACAGGGGGAAGTAATTTCTGACTGCTGCACTGGCACCTCTAACTCAGCCCCTATGCAAAAATAAGAGAAAGAAACTACGGAGGGAGAAACTTTGGGCTGCAACTAGTGCACAGGCTGCAGCTTCTCCCATTGGATTTCACTAGCGCAGGGCCATGCCTCTAGGACGGCCGTGCCTGTGGCTTTCGTTCTCTCATGCTGCGAGGGATTACACAGCTTTGAGCACAAGATCATCAGCTACATGACCTGGGGCTGCAGGTCCCTCCCACTATCCAGTTACTAGGAATTTTCCAGTAAGCGAGACCCCATAAGAAGGTGTTAGTGATAAAAGCCAACCTGAGAAGAGCCCTCTCAGCATCAGCGCTGAGCACACTAATAAATCATTTAGCCCAGCACCTTCTAAATAACAGCCCCAAAGCAGCAATATTTACATAAGTTTCTCCAGCTTGTGCACAGATGGTCTCGTACTGCTTATGCTGTGAGAGAGCTCTCAGCGTGAGCAAGAAGTGTCCTGAATGGGGGAACGGCTCAGGTTATTCATGGGGACAGTTTGCATGCTTAGCTTCGGGTACTAAACAGTGCAAAATAAAGCAGAGAGTATTTCCTACGAGTCTGGGAATTCTGACCTGTTTCTAAACAAGCATCTGTTTGCTCTGAGCATCAAAACCATAAACAAGCACAGGAAAAACCTTCTTGCGAAAGCAGAGCAATGGAAAGCTTTCAAACCCTTTAAAATTCTGAGATCCTTTAAAATTCCCAAGATCCTTTAAAAATCCCTTTAAAATTCCTGAGTCGTGGTATCAAGCGGAAACATCGCCTCAGCACGCGCTAGGATGACTGTCTGGGTTGGCTTTGACACTGCTTGGAACAACTGATCCACTGCCTGACTGAGCGGAGGCGGCAAACTTCGCAGGTGATGCCTTGTGTCCTCCCACCAGGAAAACAAAAGACACAGTGGAAGCAGGTCAGCCTTATTCACTTGTCTGCCTTTTGGTCCCAAGTGAGACGGTTTCACTTTGCAAGCATTGCTAAGTGTGAATAGCTGGTCCACACTCTCACTTTCCCCTGCAAAGTAGCTTTTTTTAAGTAACCTTTTGTAAGCCGTACATTGATATGAGGCAGTCCTGTCACACGAGATGCAGGCACAGCTGGGGCTGTGACACAGTCCTGTGCTGAAGGCTTCGGTTGCAGCCCTAGGTTGAAAAAAAGGGTAAGAAAAAAAAAATCCTTCGTGATTTCTAATGCTTTCCATGAAAGAGGCGATGGCAAAAAAAAAAAAAAAAAAAAAAAAAAGAGGCAATAAACATGTCAGTTCCAGAGGGCTGCTTTAGAGATGTCCTTGGGGACAAGCTTGGGTTTACCTGGTGATGTTTGCAAGCCAGGCAGCCAAACATCATTGGGCCTCCTCTTTTCCTGCATATTGTCATCTCCTGTTTGCTTCTGTCCAAGCTGTGCTCCTGCAGGTGCTTCGATAGGCAGAAAGCTCACTCAGTCAGCGTCCTGCCTGCAGGATGAGGACAGGCATCCGTCCCCGTTTGCATCACATCGTACTGACATCCACCACCCCCGTGCAGGTGTGACCATTGCTACCGCAAAGGAGGAACATCCTCTGCCTCAGAGAGCTGTACCAGCAGGAGTGTGGAGCACATCTCAACATGATGGTCCCTCAGCAGAGACCACTTTTCAGCCCCCACTGACATTTTCAGCTCCCAGATGGATGCGAGTTAGGATTTAATTCCACCCAACAGCCTCATAATAAGAAAAAGATTAAAACCTGGAGGAACATACTAATTTAAAAGTCATAACACAGGGACAGTGGATAATGCACCAGCTCCAGGGAGTATGGCACAGAAGCATTCCCAGCCCAGAACAATACTGCCAGGTGCTGATACCACCATGTGACTTTCTTTGCAAGTCTTGTGTCCCATTCTGCAGCGCTTTGCACAGCTTGGCCTGGTCCCTCATTTTTCCAAGACATCCATCTCCCTGGCTTGTGCCTGTATCTCTAATCTCCTGTCTAAAGCCAGAGCACTTCTACCTTGCATGATCCCTCTTCTCTGGGACTGGGGGAAGGGAAAAGACCCATGGTTCCTCATCTCCCCCCGTGCTCAGACATGCAGTTCCCTCTCCTTGGGTAAGTTCCTTGAGACAGCAGAGCTACCATGAACATGGGGTCAGTGAGTCACAGGAGACAGGGGAGGGAAGGGAGGAAGGTGCTGTACAGAGGCAGAGGGGCACATGTAGCTTCCAAGGAGACCAATGCAGGAGGAAGTGCACAAAACTCCTGCTACCCCTTCTATGCTGCAGCCTCCTCCATCAGGTAAACTTGCAGTGCCCAGAAGGATTAGATCAGTGGGGAAATTGGAGTTAACAAAGCAGGCATCCCTGCCCTAAACCACTGATTCCTTGTCCCAAAGTTGAACAGTGCTGAAAACCTAACAGCGTGTGGCAACGAGCATCCCCCATTGTCACAATAAGGGACCTTAAAAAAGAGAGGAGACATGGAGGAGCAGCCATTTTTTGTACTGGTGCAAAAAATGCACACTTTGGTAGTGGTGAGTGGGCGCAGAGAGGCACATGAGAAGAGTGGCTTAACTTAGTCTAAAGGAAACTGAGATGGGATTTCAAATTCAGCTCTCTAGGAGAAGGAAGACTGATCTCACATCTCACCAGTTCCATGCTATGTGGCAAAGAAACTCTACAGTGACTGAAACAGCTGGGTGAAGGCAGATGTGCATAGTGTCATCTATGCTTGAGCTGCAAAACCCTCTGTATTGGGTTTGCATGGCAAGGTTTTGGTAGCGGGGGGGGGGGTGTCTACAGGGGTGGCTTCTGTGAGAAGCTGCCAGAAGCTTTCCCTATGTCCGACAGAGCCAATGCCAGCTGGCTGCAAGACGGACCTGCTGCTGGCCAAGGCCGAGCCCATCAGCGATGGTGGTAGCACCTCTGTGATAGCATAGTTAAGAAGGGAAAGAAGTTGCTGTGCAGCAGCAATTGCAGCTGGAGAGAGGAGTGAGAATATGTGAGAGAAACAACTCTGCACACACCAAGGTCAGTCAAGAAGGAGGGGGAGGAGGTGCTCCAGGCGCCAGAGCAGAGGTTCCCCTGCGTCTAGACCGTGGTGAAGACCATGGTGAGGCAGGCTGTCCCCCTGCAGCCCATGGAGGTCCACAGTGGAGCAGATATCCACCTGCAGCCCGTGGAGGACCCCACGCCGGAGCAGGCGGATGCCCGAAGGAGGCTGTGACCCGTGGGAAGTCCACACTGGAGCAGGCTCCTGGCAGGACCTGTGGACCCGTGGAGAGAGGAGCCCACGCTGGAGCAGGTTTGCTGGCAGGACTTGTGACCCCGTGGGGACCCATGCTGGAGCAGTCTGTTCCTGAAGGACTGCACCCTGTGGAAGGGACCCACGCTGGAGCAGTTCGTGAAGAACTGCAGCCCGTGGGGAGGACTCATGTTGGAGAAGTTTGTGAAGGACTGTCTCCTGTGGGAGGGACCCCACGCTGGAGCAGGGGAAGAGTGTGGGAGGACTCATGTGGAGAAGTTCGTGAAGGACTGTCTCTGTGGGAGGGACCCCACGCTGGAGCAGGGGAAGAGTGTGAGGAGTCCTCCCCCTGAGGAGGAAGGAGCAGCAGAGACAATGTGGGATGAACTGACCGCAACCCCCATTCCCCGTCCCCCTGTGCCGCTGGCGGGGAGGAAGTAGAGAATTCGGGAGTAAAGTTGAGCCTGGGAAGAAGGGAGGGGTGTGGGGAAGGTGTTTTAAGATTTAGTTTTTATTTGTCATTACCCTACTCTGATTTGATTGGTAATAAATTAAGTTAATTTCCCCAAGTCAAGTCTGTTTTGCTTGTGATGGTAATTGCTGAGTGATCTCTCCCTGTCCTTATCTCGACCCACAAGTTTTTCATTATATTTTCTCTCCCCTGCCCAGTTGAGGAGGGGGAGTGATAGAGCGGCTTTGGTGGGCACCTGGCATCCAGCCAGGGTCAACCCATCACACCCTCTGACCATGCATGCCTTAAGAAAAGGAGCAAGGATCTCTCTAGCCTCCACCTAATATTCAGCCAGTTCACTCAGCGGGTAGGCATTTCTGGAGCAGGGATTTCCAAAGCATGTACCGGGGAAACGAACAGTGAAACATGCCAGTCAAAGTGAGCGGTCAATACAGTGACCCAAATGCAAAATGGTCTGGCACGATCTGTTCCATGTCAGCACACCGAGCATTCCCGTGTGCTGCATGGACAGTCCTTCTCACCGAGGGCCAGATCCTGACAAAGCTCCCCTTTCCCATGTACTGAAATTTTAAAACTGAAAGGCAGCTTCAAGGCTTGGTCCGTACGTCTAAAAGATAGTCATGGGAAGAGCAGCACATCTAGTAGGAGCAGAGGTCCACTAAACCACAGCTGTGACTTAAAGAAAGAGTATAGAAAAAGACACAGGTAAAGTACAGCAAGCCATTCTTCCCACAGCACAGCATCCCAGCTTCCAGCAGTTTGGAGATTTCCTGCACCAGAGGTTATGTCTGGACCATCGTCTGAACATATAGCTTACTCACACCCTCCATGGAGGAGGGAGGCTTGTTCCCATGTGAAATAAGGAGATACCCCAGCGGAAGTACTAATGAGCAAAACGTCTCTGTGGGACAGCGCCATCTCACATGCCCCAACACCGAGGGTCGGGAGCATCCTGCCACCCTGCCAAAGGGTCCCAGCTCGGAGCCGGCTAAAGCTGCGAGTTGGTAATGGTATCCCTGTGCTGGGCATTAAAGGAAATATTTCCATATTTTCCTTTCAGACTGTGTTGAGATTGCCTCTGTGCTGTGGGGCTGCCTTAGCAATGCTTGCTCATGGCAGGCAAAATCCAAATCTCAGGTAACGTTAAGTCCTTCCTAGGTCTTGCTTTAGGTCCCATCTACGTCAAGCAGCGGGAATGAGCTCTACACCCAGCAGCAACTTGAAGCGAAGGAGAAGGAGCAGGCCAGCAGAAGTTGATGGTGTCCACGTTGACTTGTGACCCACCTGGAGGTCCCAGTATGATCTCAGGAGGCGTGATGGGGTTCAGCAGTAGAGAAGAGAGGTGCTTTTCTCCCTGCAGACTACACTGCCAGCACTACGCTTGAGACACTGCTGCTTTCCGCCGGCTGAGCTAATGTTAAAAGCATGGACTGTCTCCGTTAAAAATCCTCAGGGAAAGCAATCTTCTGCCTTTACGCCGAGGAGGAGGATGCAATCCCCAGGGAAGCTCTTCTGGCAGCTGAAGTCTGCACACCAGCCTTTACTGGCCAGGTTAGGCCAGGCAGGGGAGGAAGAGGGCTTCCTAGGGCTCTATCCCCTCAGTTTGGCACATGCATGGCTTCAGACACAGGCTTGGATCTATGAAGACTAAGATTTGGTTTTAATCATGTCTTTAAGAGAATGTAACAAAAAGATGTGAGCATATTGGTTTGAGGTATGACTACCTAATGGAGCAAATACCAACCAAAACCGAAACTGCTATAATTAACCACTGTGTAACAGAGATTTCGGTTCATCATCACAGTACTTTTTAAAGTAGGGGGTTATTTGCATGTAAATCATAAGAGTATTTTTTAAAAAGGTAGTAATCCTAGAACAACTTGATTTGCTTTAGTAACACATTCTGGAAGTCAAGTTTCTATTTATTTATAGACAACCAAAATGAAAATATTATGTCTATTTTCATGTGGCAGGCTTAGAAAACAAAAAACAGTCACAGGAAAAGCATTTGTGATGGAAAGTTACTGTCCTCTCACTGGGACTGCTCAGTCTGTGAAAAGAGATAGAAAGGGGAGTGCAGGGCTATATATATAAATATTTATTGAGAGAGAGATATATAGTGTGTGTGTGTGTGTGTTCATTTTCATATATATATATTTATATACAGAAGTAAGAATCATAATCTCAGGAGAAACCAATATGAATATTTTTAGTTAACATGAGAAGAAATAATACTGTTTCTTAGGCTAGAAGGGAGCAATGTGTGCTCCACAAAATGCGCACGCCTTTGCTGGGAGCTGGAGGCCCGGACATTAGTAGTTTCAGTGAGGGCACGAATGACAGACAAATAAATCCAGGTCCCAGCTCCCACCACCGTAGCTCCTAGCACAACGTCCCCAGGACGCAGAGGGTGGCTGGGTACAGAGAGGTGTGCACGGGGGCCGCGGCGCTCCCCCAGCTTTCCTGTGGGAAGCCTCCAGGGAGGCTGTGGGCTCTACAGGAGCCTTATGTGCTGCACTCTGCATTTGTGAAAAGCAATTATAAGGTCAATTATAATATTTTTCTTCTTTCCCTGTAACAAAGAGCATCCCTAAGAGAGAGCGTCTCATCCAAACTCCTTCGCTCTGCTGCATCCTCCATTTCCCTAGCTTTGGCTGAGCTGTCCCCGAACAAACACCAGCCCCGAACCCCTCCCCTCTCCATCTGCCCCAGGGGCTCAGCACCTCTGTAAGAAAAGCTGTTGTCGCCTCGCATCCCAAAAAATCAGCATCTAAAAATATCAGCTGGTGCTTTTATAAGTAAAAAGGTAGGCCCATTGGATAAAACCCATCGGAGACCCGGCAGATGCTCGGTGCCCGCGCATGTGCACGCACACCGTGCCACCCACCCGGGCGGACGAGCAGCGGGCAGCAAGGCAAACCTCACATGCAGCGATGCCGACTGACCTGTAGAGAACAAAACCCTCCACCAACTCTTCCAGAAAAAAATAAAAAAAGCCTTGAACAAACCAGCCCCGGGCCATTTCAGCCAGCGACAAAGCTAACAAGCAAATCAAACAGAGAAATATCCCAGCAGACCTCAACTGACTGAACAAACAAACGGAGAAACTCAGGTTCCAAAGAGCAGGGGAGCTGGGTTATGAAACAAGATTTTTGATACAAAAGGAAGCTTACGGCTATCTCTGGTGATTAGACATGGAAGAGAAAGGTCGCTCTCGGTGTCAGACCACACTTCACAGACACAGTGATTATTCAATCAATATTTGTCCTAGAATCACATGCGGTGGAAAAATTTTCAAGTGAATGGTCAGCAGAATTTAATGCTCGTATTCATTCATGTTGTGCTCTTAGATGGACTTGTGTTTTTAAATCTAGCACAACCTAAGGTTCAGAATCCAGCAGGTTCTTAACCGAAATACAGGAAAATCTTGGAATTAAACACTGTATTTGTGTATGCCTTTCAATTACATCTTCAGCAGGACAGGGACGCTTCACCTATGACTTTAGGGATCTGTGGTAGGAGGGAGATTATTCGAATCTCCAAGTTCTGGACATAATGGGAAAAATAATTTAGTTAAGGCTCCAGAAAGACAACCCTATCCACAGAAACTTCCCCAAAGCAGAAGGAAGGGATTTAGTCCTGCCATCGCTACGTTCCCTGGCCACGCCGCTGCGCTGGCATTAGAGGTTTTATTTAGGGTCACAGCAGTAACAGCGGGAAGATATAATCCTCTGATGAACAGACAGCTGTTACCCCCTGCCTTTGTGAAAATGATCATCTCAGGTTGAGGATATTGTTGCCTTGAATCATCATTTTTTTTTATCCCCCTGTGAGTTCACCACAACAGATTGTTTGCTTATGTTCAGATCATAAGGCCGTGACTCAATTCCCCCCCCCCCCACCCCCAGCAAGAGTTAAAGGAAATTTGACCGTAGGGGCCCTAACCATGGACTTCAGAATTTGGCTGCAAATAATGATGATTAAAACATAAACAGAACAAAATAAAAACAGATAAAACCCAACCCTCTTGCCTAGTGACTTAATGACAAAATACACGCAAGGCACAGCACAACATCCAGTTCACTTCAGGTTGTGATATAGCTGATGGGTGGCATTCAGACAACTATCACAGGGGCAGGACGCCTCCAAGTCCTTAAAATAGTGCTTTTGTGTGAGTAAAGTGAGGTATTAGTGCTCTGTGAGATTGCGTAGGGGGTAATTTCAGCTGCACAGGGGAAAGCCTGGGAGAGCAGAGCCCCATTCAACAGCACGGAGATTTATAGGAAGGCGGCACATACAGGGTGACTGCTTCAAGGCAGAAGCTGTCAGGGAGAAGTTTATTTTAATAGCCTAGCTGGAAATTCACTGGAAAAACAGCTCCATCAGCCCTGGTCAGGAAGAGTGAGGGCAGAGATTATGTTCCTCTGGCAGTCTGTCCTGCCAAAGCCCCCGTGCTCCAGCACAAGACTAAGCATTGCCACATCCTGCACCAGATGTGCTTTATTCCTCGTGCAGCTAATGCAAAAGAAAAAAGCCTCTAAGTCGGTCGCACTGTGTTAAAGATTGCTTTGATGGACTTCAAACAGCCTGCTGAAATCATCCGCCGCGCACGCAGGCCCGCGCTGCTTCCAGAGGAGACGCTGCAGGAGGGCGGAGGGATGAGCGGGGAGCACTGCCCAGGTCAGGGAGCACATCCATGTCCAGGGGGAAGGCTCTTTCTCCACATGGCACGTGGAAAACCAGCCAAGGGGGTTTGGCATAGCACCATCCTGGTGCATTCACAGGAAAAATCAGTCCTGCTTCTCTGGCAAACCACTTCTCTTCCACCTGTGCACCTCCTCCCCTCTAAAAACACTTGCCCTCAGTGCAACGCTGATCCATGCCGCTGTTGTTTGGGGGAAACTCCCTACTCAAAGCAGGGCACCCTGGCACGAAACAGGGTTTATCCTGAGAATGGTGAACAGGGCTGGCACATTTCACGTGGGGAGTTGCTCTTTCTAGGTTTCACCCACACAAGGCTATTGCATTTACATTCTGTAACACTTGCAAGGGAACATTCAAAGGGAAGAGGGAAAAGAAAGATCCTCCCTGAACGTGATCTGCCCCTTTCAGAGCTTTGGCCCTCAGTCTGTTTGGCACTGAGCATTACAGTGTCCTGCCTCACTGTGTGCTGTCCTCTGGCTCTGAATTGGGGCAAAACTGCACAGATTCAGGCACAATTAAAATTACGTTTCATGGGAGTAGCTCTTAATGCTCTGTAATGTATTTCCTTAAATAGCCACACATTTGGCCTAAAATTACTTGGCTTGATGCCCTTTAAAAATATCCACTTTGGAAACAATTGCATATTGAATTTGAGCATTTGAAGTTCTGGGACAAATGACCCTACCTGCATTTGTCATCTTCTTACCTTTATGGGCCACCACCCTCCTGCTTTCCTCTGCAGTCCAAGTATGCTTCGTACAGAGCAATAAAAGCAACATATCCCTCACTTATCTTGTTCTGGTTGGCAAGCAAATACTGAAGGCTCAAGACCAGCAGATGGCTATTCAGACAAATTCACATCTTATCGAGCCTACAAAGCATTAACACACCCCTGTTTTCACTGTGTGGTTCTCCTGTGAGCTACAAGGGTTGTTCTAAAGACAGAAACTGCAAACAGTTGTTTCCAAGGGCACAGTATGCTTCATGATATATTATCAGATATTATATTCGGTCCACTGAAATGCTGATTAGGTGTCAGTCAGTTTAAAATTCCTGTACCTTCTTAAGAACAAACATAGGGAGAGGTGACAACATGTCACTGCTGTTTAGAGCAGCACGAAATTTAAACCAGGAAATTTCTTGAAATTAGAAAGAGGAATTTCAACACTAATTGAAATTCTGCAATTTTTAAGCCTTTCTCTATAGCCTGTTCCTCTTCACTTCCTTTTCTCACAAACATGCTTTCTACCCCCCAAAATAAACAAACACTCAGGTGAAACTGTACAGGGAGGTGGGACCTCGTGGCCCCTTGTAAGCTGCTGAGCTGGCCCATAACACCAGTACTGCATAAACCAGTGCAGGCAGCAGATCTTTCCTTAAATGTGCTTCAAGTTTCTCAACACCAAGTGTCAATCCTACCATATCTCCACCAAGACCTCTTCTTGGAGGTTTTTACTGGTGCCTTAAATCTAAAGGTGTCTTAGCACCTTTAGGATTTCTTCTTAGGGCCATCTCACCATCATTTGCCCTAAGGATGACAGCGGAAATGGCACACACAGATGGTCCCTATGGCTTTAGCATGTGGATGTCTCACCCAGGCCACCCTCTGCACCTCGAGGTAGGTGCAAGGGGAGTTGTACTGATGTTAGAGTATCAGCAAGGGAAGCCAGGACTATGCCAGCAGAGACAAGATATAGATGAACCAGCACTGAGAACAGAGCTAGAGAAGACATTTGAGCAGTGGTTACAGGAGGGATAAGACCAGGACTGGAAGATACAACTCTGACATCCTCGTTTCATTTCTTTCCACTAGAAAACTGGTATTTCTGGACTCATAGTACCGGATGGGACATGATGGGACCACACTTGAGGTTCCATTTACATCTGTACCCTTGATGTACGGCACATCTGACTCAATTTAACTGCGTACTTCCCCCAACTTACAATCTTGCCTTGAAATTCGAGTCCCAGCCTCCCTGTAACTTTCAGTCCGTTCATTCACTACCTGCTGGCAAAGAACTGCAGGTTAAGTTCTGCCTCCTTCATATCACTTAACGGCTACTTTGCTGGCAATTTTAACAGCGTGGAGTTAAAATTAAAGCACAGATACATTTGATCAGCTTCAGCTCAGGGAATGAACACTCAGAATATTGATTCAAAGAAGTATTCAGCTAGCTGTAGCAATCGCTCTGGTCTCTGACCAACTGGTCAGATCGATGCTTTTCTTCCCCAGAATCCCTTCTTTTCAAGGCATATTCAAGACAGCTTTGAAGTTCCAGGGTTTTCTTCTCTAAGTATTGCTCCTGCTGCAAGTCAACATTAAGGCAACATAAAACTCTTACAATATATAACACAAGACCTTGTTTTTCAGAGGAGATATGCATTTAAGGCAAACGTTAACATAAAGCCAGATTCTAATATGCTCCCTCACAAAGAATAGTACTTCAATCCAGCAGTAGTCCCATTAAAGCCTATGGGATTACTCCTGCAGTATGGTGCTCTTCAAAAGGGATATCATCATTAGGGTGCAGCTCTGGGAAGTAATACTATGGTTGCAAGGAGGGAACACTACGGTTCGCACCTTCCTTGCAACCAACCTTGTACTACTGAGGATCTACTAGTTAGTCCTAATGATGGTTTGAATGTGGCTGATTGCATCTTGCCTCATTGGCAGAGTAGAAAAGAACTCTTTCAATTAGTTTTGAAAATGAGTGAATTTAATCAGAATATTGCAGAATACTTGATATTTACAGAATATTTAGTTTTGTGCTAAACCCCAAGTTTTTAGCCAGGATTCACCTACTATTGCTATAGAAGCCTCTTGCTTTGAGGCAGCTTGTTCCCATAGGAACACAGTCACGCTGGCATCATGGAGATGGCTAAAACATTTCCAAAAACAGCCAGCAGAATAATTCCACTACGTATTCCTTCTACTGCTCTAGTTTGAGCGTACATATTATGTCCTATTATATCTAGTTGGAATTACATCCCCACAGGGCAAAGTGAAATATATATCTATATATACATATGCGCGCGCACACACACATTCATATATATAGAGAGAGCAAAAATCTTATTAATTCCTTTCGGTGTGTATTTGAACTATTTCCTTTTTTTTTTCCTGAGGGGCTGGCACAAACCCCAGCCACCTCCGAAGACATTGCAGTAAATTAGAACTAAACCATTCATTTTTACTTTGGAAGAAGGAATTACCGGTGTGTCAAACTTCCCAACAGAGGGACCTGCCGATGCACCAAACATGTACCAAATGCCATGCTAGGAGAGCCGTACCCTACTGCTACATTGCCATTTCTTTCACTTTGCTTTCTGGCCCCTAACTAAATTTTATTTTGTAATAAATTTTAGAATGGATCTGACAGACTCTTTCCAGCTCTTATTTCTTCACAGCTTAATGGATTTATCCTTTCCTTGGGGCTCAAGGAGGCTTGAATTTTAGTCTGTTGATTTGAATGCCATCTCTCTGCCCTTACTTTCTTCTACACTTGAATGCTTCATTTATTTAAACAGCCTCATTGAGCTCAACATGAAGATTGTTACACTGAGGTGCTATTCAATTTGAGCAGAGACAGCAGAAGACTTTGGAGCTGTCTTGACAGGCGATCGCATTTCCGTTTATGTCATTTCCATTTGCTGCTTACAAAACTTTCCTGCCAAAACATTCGGAGGAGAAATGTATCCTGTTTAGACCAATTTTTAGCAGCTGTAATTTCTATCGGATTATGTAAAACGTGCATGTGGCAAGTTATGGTTAGTCCAGTCCCCCACTCCGTGGGCAGCCAGCTGCCCTGGTGGACCCCAGCACAGAGCTGGGGCACCCGTGGCCATTCCTCTGCAGCTGAATTTGCTGTTCCTCGAGTGGAGGGGCTGGACTCCCTCCCCTCCCAACATGAAGGCAAGCAGGAGGATTTGGGAAGTGCAGGCAGCAGCCCCACGTGAGCACCACGTCAGCGGCCCAGGGCTACAGGGAGCTGTGAAAGACCTCCGGAGGGCTGTGGTGGGAAGCCCACCACCCGACACAGCCCACAATGAGACCCCCCGGCCAGGCACATGCCAGCATTGGAGGTGCGCAGCCTTTGGCAGCTCAGAGGTTTTTGGGGAGAGGAGCTGCCCGCCATCCTGCTCCCACCCAGCCTGCAGCAGAGGCTGGCCCCGTATCCCCTCACCGCCATCTCACCTTCCTGCTCAGCAGCTCAGTCGCTTGTGCCAGTTTTTCTGGCTGCCCTGGGACAGAGGCAGAGCTGACCTGGCTGGGTTTTATTATGCTGGAAATTTGCCAGTGGCATATTTACCTGGGAGTATTGCTCGGAGGATCCAGGCAGGACCCGTGCACCGTCCTGGGGGCAAGGAGAAGTGGCTGCAGACCCCCTGGACCCCCGTGCAGGTGGCCCGAGGTGACAGGACACAAGGGTGCAGGCGCAGGTTTTGTTTCTCCCCTCTGGTTGCCTGCTTTCCACACCGGCCTGTGATGAGCACTACCCGCTGAGGATCTCCTGAAGTTAAAAGGGCTCTGAAACCCTCCCTGAAATTTCAGAGTGAACCAAGTGTGGTGCTCACAGGATATCACGTTGCACGCAGACTGAAAAATGCTATTGAACTGAATGCAAAACCCTAGCTCCTGCTGCCAAAAAGTTTTCCGTTTGCCTCCTTCGTTCCCCTTGGAGTCACACTCCCTGAATTTAATATTTTCAAGAGGAGAAAAAAAAAATCCTTTGAACTTTTTTTTCTTTTTCTTGGATATTAAACATTTCCAGTCAAGCTGAACTCGTAGGAGAGTCTCTGAAGTGAAACACTCCACCAGCACGTCCCTCCGGGAACTTCAGATGCTATTTATTTAATGTTTTTACTCATTGAAGACCGTGTCTGAGAAGGTGTCAACAGCGTTTCCACTCTCACCCAGCTCCTCGGTCTGACGGTCCTGTGAACTGGAGGATTTTCCTACCCTCGGCAGCCAGCAAACTGAAGGACTTGCTCACATGAATGTTTCAGAAACCTGCACCTTGTTTTAAAATTATCCCGAGGTGATTAAAAATTAACAGATGCCATGATGAAGACAGATGTTCTTCCAGGCTTCCCTCTGAAATCTTAATGTCCAGTGATTCTGTACTTGATTCCAAATTGTCTCAAAATGGTAAAGAACAGGATAAATCACAGCTGTCACTTAATGAAAACCTTAAAAAAGCTCTTTTTAGCCACCAGTCATTCTGTTCTACTGCAGTTACAAGTTGCCCTTTTTTACGCCGCTGCTTAAGGCAATTTCCAGGCAGACAGGACATTTGCCCATTCCTCATTTCAATAAAGACTACTCCATTTTGAACCTCACGCCTACTTATTATGACACTGCAAAAAAAAAAAAATTCCGATTTCACAGAAGAAAACTGCAGCAAGACAAGGACAAACAGAGACAGGGGTTGTTTTCTGTACAAGTGCCCACAGTTTTTGTTTTTCAAGGGAGGGAGGAGCTGTGTGGCCCTGTTCCCATTTAATCGCTCCAGTAGGAGCCAGCAACGGCCACATTCCAGTTGCAGTTCCGACATGGCCACCTTCCTTGTTTTGACGAGTTATCCCACAAGCTCACTGAGGCATGGGAGAGCATTTTAGCAGCGCCCAGTAAAACAGAGCTCCCGGTTTAGAGTGGGTCTTTAAGGGATCTGACAGCATATAGAGCAAACAAACAACAGCAGCAACAACAAAAAACCTCAAAGCCAGCTTAAGCTGAATAGGGAACTTCAAAAATTCAAGCATGCAAAAAAAAGGGAGGAGGAATTCATGTTGGATGTGCAAGCCCTCATCCCCGCCCCGTGTGTATGCATCAGACCCAAGGATGGTATCTTCGTCCTGCAGCTCCTTCCCTCTCCACATCCAAGCAGGCTGCTCCCTCCTCTGCTCCGCTTGCCCGCTCTGAACCCGTGGTCCGGCAGCTGCCTCCGCCATGTCCCAGAGCAGCTGGGAACATCCCTCCCAGCGCTCCTCTAGGTCTGGGGACTGCATGTGCTCAGCTGGTTCAGCAAACGCGGAAGGCTGAAGTTTGCTCCGTGAAGATATATCCTCACTGGCAGTTTTAGCTGCCAGGCAGGAATACGTCCCTAGCTAGCATATGCGAACTATGATTCAAAGGCTTAAAATTGGACAGAGGTGGGTGGATTTTGACAGGAAGGGCACCCCCTCCTCCTTCCCCAGCCCCACCTCAGAGACAGAAGCCCACCTCCTGAATTCTTGCCTTGGTGTGGAGATGCTGGGGTATTTCAAAAGAAAGGTCACAAGAATTTCTAATGTGGGCAAAGTGATGTGTTTTTCTTGGTCTTGCCCTTGGAGCTGGCATAACCATTTTGACCAAAGTTTTCCAAGAAATGTTTGGCCTGAATTGGATCTCGCATGGATCTAGCAATGGAAAATGTTAAGTATTCTTAATAAATGGCTGTTGCCACCAGCCACACCTAAAGATACTGTAAGTTGGAGTAATGATACAGATTCCAGTTTTGACTTAACTAGACTGCCCTAATTTCTCCAAGAGACAAACGACTATCAAATTGGCTCTACCACCCATATGTGCACTACTAGCTTACTGAAGATCTCAGGAACCTTCAACGCACACACAAACACCACGCATGCTGCACCTCTGACATCCAAAATAACTGGCAGGTTGGGTGCCCTGACCATCCACACCTCAGCTGATCTGCAGAGTCACCGTTTCATCTTTGCTGAGGGCATCTGCTTCTGCACGTCCTGCCCTGCACACACTGCTCCAACCACGATGTTAGGCGGCCACAAATCTCTCCCACTTTCCCACTGCCATATATGAATTTGGTTTTGCCTTAACTTGGTAATGTTGGCACCTACCCTGGAACGATGCAAGCAAACAAAGTTAGGTTCTTCATAGAGAGGCAAGCGCGGACCTACACCTATCCAAGGAACACTGCTCTTCAAACGAGGTGACATTCATGTTAGTGTCAAGCTTTTACGTTTCAATTAGCAAAGGCGGCCCTCGACAAGTAAAGCACTCAGGCTCCTGAAAAATCACCAATGGGAAGCACAAGTACTTAGCATTTCTGAGAATCAGGCTAAATTTACAACAGACTGAAGGTTAGGGCCTGGCACCAAAACAGGCCTTGCTATCCAGATGCAGTATTAGTCTTTTGTAAAGAATTTGTACTGTCTTTATCCAATTTCCATTCTTAACTATGGCTCTCAGTAAATGTGTTCAAACTCCCTCTACTTTTTTCTGCCAGACACTCCTTCTAAGCAGAAGGATTATTAAATTCATATTCCAAGTCTTTCTCCAATGTTACAACTGCTTTCCTCTTTTGAAGTGCAATTCTCTTCTGAAAAGGGACTCTGGGAAGGAAAGAAAAAAGCATTTACAAAGATTGCACATTTCTTGTTTCTCCAAAGTCTTGCACAGCACATCTGCTTACAGGCTACAGGAAATCTGCCTAACTGTTGGGATCTGATAGTGATATCCATGACCACCGGGAATAACTATCTCTGTTCTCAACTACAGGAGTGCAGAAGCATTATCTCCAGACTACTTCTTTGCTGAGCTTTGCATAACAGCATTACCTGACTGATCCTGACAGTCAGAAAACAAGCGTGTCAAAATTACAAGAGACAATCGCATTTACTTTTTCTTCCCCTAGCTGTCTCGGTTCTGCAGCTCTAACAAGTGTCAGTGACAATAAGAAACTTGGTTTTGTCACTAAAGCAGGCAAACACTATGCTGAGGCTACTCAAGAACTGGCCTGGTGACTCACGCTGGTGACTCAGGACCAGTTATTCCTGCAGAGTTAACTCTCCGTACAATACAATCTTGCCTCTAACTCAAATTCCAGGCGAAGTTTTCAATTCACCTGCAAAGATATTTTTAGGCTTGACTTAGCAAGCCGCTCAGAAGCCCAGCTTTAGCTCAAGGTCTGTGGCCTTTCAGACTGGCTCTTCTCGTCCTGCTGGCTGCATGCTTGCATTGCAGCAGGACTGCCCTCACACTAGTTAAAGTAATCCCAAGACAACATGAGGCTTCCACACTTGGATTAACGTTGCTCTGAAGGCAGGTACACAGAGGCACCGTTTCGCCAATCTCATTTCTCAGACTAGTAAATTGCTGAGCTTTCATTTTTGTTCAAACTCCCTCCACCCTCTTCAATCTCTTTAAAGCCAGCCTCTCCACTCACCTGTGTTAATGGGCCCCCCAAATTCCATGTTGTCTCCGAACACCCACAACTCATGAGTGTCTCTTCCAGCTCTTGGTGCCCTGGGTGAAAAAGCCATCATGCTCCACCACTCCTATTACCACTTGTCATCCAACCACTTACATAAGCCTGTGACCTCTGAAATAAAAACATTTGCTTGCACTTGGGTAGAGCTAGTTGGTTGGAAGAGAACTCAGAGAGGGAAATGATTGAAAAAACAGTCACAGAAGCAAGCTTCCAGAATATGTCTTTTTGGTTTTCCTTTCAACTTTGCTATTTCCTCTAGTCAACCACTGGTTCCCCATCAAAGAAACAAGTTTCAACCAGCAAAGTCAATTTAACATTTCCTCATATCCTCCAGCAGACAGGACTACTATAGCACATGTAATCATCTATAGTTTTGCTAAGCACAGATCAAAAGGCCATAAGTAACTGGAAAAAACATTCACCTTAGGTTGTGCACATTCATTTAAAATTGCTACTAAGTGTATAAATAGGTCTAGAGAACCTGGTATTTCTAACGTGCCAATTATGCTTGTACTGTGGTACCCCACTCGTTATCAAAAACAGCTTCACTTCAGACTGAAAAAGTCATGCTTTTCTTCTTGTATGTGTCTTTCTCAAACGGGTTTATTCTCACGTGCAGTGGAAGGGATGTTTTAACCCACCTTCAACGTGATTTTTGGAAAAGGCAGACCGTGCACACACAGTACCCCCAGAGGCAGCTTGTGCATGTTAGACCATGGGCATCAGTTTAGGTCCACCGAAGCAGTTAGGCTGGTGAGCACCGACGTGCACTTTGCAAAGGTTGCGTTGGGTGACAAGGTAAGCTCAGCTGAATGAGCCAGGCTAACAAAGACCTACAATTTATCCCAACCCCTCTAATTTTGATGCAAGGAGGTTCGACAAGCTCAACCATTCACATAAGCACTCCTGACCTCAGAGACAGTATTGCA
The DNA here is from genome assembly GCF_018139145.2 of Gymnogyps californianus. Classification (NCBI taxonomy): domain Eukaryota; kingdom Metazoa; phylum Chordata; class Aves; order Accipitriformes; family Cathartidae; genus Gymnogyps; species Gymnogyps californianus. The sequence continues at coordinate 51,536,344 of NC_059472.1, read as the reverse complement.
AAAATCAGGTGCCAAAAAGCATCTGGATGCACATGTGGACGAGGGAGGGTAACACTTTCCTCTGGGACAGCTCTACAGGAGCAGAGGTCGTGGCTCCATTTAAAATAATGCTTACAACAGAGAGCGATTTATCCCATCACAAGAGTAATTTTGTGAAAGGAGTGCACACTTCTGCACTCATAAAAACTGTCCCAAGTTAGACCAACCTCTGGAACTCCACCTGGCGTTTTGGTGGTGGTTCTCTTCCCCAGACCTCTATCTCGTGAGAGGCTGGATTTGAAAAATACGCTCCAGGACTCAGTTGCCATAGCAAGCTTTTCAGCTCCAGAGAAAAATACACACTGTGGCTGCTTCCCCTCAGAAATGCAAGAGGGAAAAAAAAAATCCCAGTGTATGCCTTAGTCAGATGTAATGTGGGAGAACTGAGTTTCATGACCTATCTACCATCTAGTAGTAGTCCTTGGACCAGAGGACAGCATCCAGTGAACATGCTGACTATCAGGCTACAAAGCTGCAGCATTTCTCTGTGGCCCAGGAGCCCTCCTCCAAAAAGTCCTGAATTCTTTTAAAAGCGGTACTGTCTCAAAAGGAGCATGGAGCTACTCCACAGGAGCTGAGTGCATTGCTGCCCCGACACCAGACATCCCACTGGTTCCCGCTGCAGGAATGGGGCCTCCGGTCAGAAACAGGCATTGCCTGCCCCATCAAAGGAAGGTGGCACGCCTGCAATTCCTCAGTCTTCCTCTCCAAAACAGAAGTTTGAAAGACACAGGGGTACAGAGCATCCTCCCAGCAGGGGGGAGATGCCAGTTGGGCTCTTCTCTGGGGAGGCGAGTCTAGCACTCAGGCCTACCCACTTCCCATCCAAATGATCTGTCCTTGACATGCCACAGGGACAGGCACACCAGTGCCCTCTGTTAAGAAAGACAGCATCAGCATAAACCTCAAGAGAGCAGGCTGAAATAAGAATGCCCATCTCAAAATAGCACTTACCTCTCTGAGAAAGTGGGATCTGGGAAACATCCTTTTCCTCCATCATTTCCCCTTCCCTTGCTCACTGCTTCCTGCTCAGGATGCTGCCTGTACAGCGTCCTTACCGCATAAGGAGCACACCCCAGGGACTTGGCCCCGTAAAGTTCAGGTTTTGTGGCACTCAGTGTCAGCAAAGGCCAAAGTTTCAGAAATCAATCAGTCACAGAGCTCGATTCTAAAGTCATTGAATGCTCAAAAGGTCAATTTTGAGAGGAACGCAAACCTGGGTCCATAGCTTCCTCCAACAAAAGGATTAGGTTCCCCTCTCTGATCAACCTAATTTTTTTTAATCAAATTAGCAAGCTTTTGATAAAATTCTAGGGGACATTACAGTATTTATGACAGTTTGTGATGGCTTGTAAATCATCTACCAATTATAACTGGAATATCATACAAGTCATTGTATTGAAGGCGAAGAAGGCGCACGACGCTATCTTCCAACAACCATATGTTCTGCTGTTTGTATGTATCAGTCACCCAACCCTTACATAAGCCGTTGATGAAATTATCATCACGGGACAAGAACACTTGTAGCACGGTTGAGCAGATCAAAATAAAGTAACAAAGAAATGAAGGAGCTTTATGCTGAGGTGGGACTGGCCGCTCGCCCTCCCCAAGCGGCAGCTGCAGCAGGAGGGAGCCTGCAGATCTGCAGTCAGCTGCGCAACAGCCGTCACTTCGGAAAAGACAGGGAATACACAAATTTGGGGCTTGGGCTACATACGAGAGGGCAAACTAAATAACTGCACTTTCTCTGCTGCAGGGGAGAGGGAAGGGTTGGGAGGGGGTTGCTTTAATGGTTTCGGGAACTTGTGAGATGTGACTTACACTGCAGGAGGCCGCCTGTGCGAGCTGGGGCAGGCCAGGCGCGCCGCACCGGGGGACGCGCCGCCGGCAGCCAAGCGCATCCCCGGGGGCTGCCCCCGCCGCCTCTCCCCTCCCGCCCGCCGGGGCGCCAGCGCCGGTCCCGGGGCACTTGGCTCCCACCCGGGAAAAACAGCGGAGCAGCAGCTGGGCCACTTGCCACGGCACGGCTGCAGCCCGGTGCCGCTCCAGCAGCCGCGGGCGGGCCGGGCCGAGCCGCGCCGCAGCCCCCGGGTCCGGTGCTGTCGGTGCCAGCCTCCCAGGGCCATGTGCTGTGTACTACGGGCACAGACTCCACCTTCCCCGGCTCCCGCCCGCCCCCACGCATCCAGGAAGGGAAAAAGAAGAGGAGGAGGAGGGAAAGGGGTGAAAGGGAAAAAAAAAAAAGAGAGGTTGAAAGGAGGGAGCTCGCCGAGACCCACCCTTCTCCTCCCTCCTCCTCCTCCTCCTCCTCCTCCTCCTCCTCCTCCTCCGGGCTGCTGGCCGGGCTTTTGTTTTCCTCCAGCTCCCCGTTTCCCACACGTGATTGCCGTGTTACTGCACAGGGCGCTCGGCGGCGCGGCTGCACCTATAAATACGGAGCGGGCGGGCGGCGGGGGCCCGGGGCAGCGCGGCGCGGCGCGGCCGGGCGGAGGGCACCTCCGCGCCACCCCCATGCACCCCGGCGGGCCGACGGCACCCATGCCCCGCCGCCCGCCCGCCTAAGGGGGAGGCAGCGAGAGGCAGCGCCCGGCCAGCGAGGAGGGGAGGGGGAGCCGGCCGACAATGGCGGCGGCCGCCACCGCCGCCAGCCCCGGTAGTCCCGCCGCCGGGCCCCTGCCGCCGCCGGAGCCCTGCCCCAGGAAGGGCCCGCCGCCGGGGCCGCCGCAGCCGCCGCCGGCGCGCAGCGACCCCCGCCGCAGGCAGGCCGCGCTCTCCTTCCTCACCAGCATCTCCCTCGACGGGCGGCCCCCTCCGCCGGGCAACGACGGCCCCGCCGCCAGGCCCCGCCAGGCCCCGCCGCCACCGCCGCCGCCGCGGCTGGGCAGCCCCCCGGCGGCGCCCGCCGAACCCCCCCGGGCCCAGGAGGAGGAGGAAGAGGAGGAGGAGGAGGACGCCTTCGCCGCGGTGCAGGTGCCGGCCGCCGCCTTCCTGGGCGCCGCGGCGGCGGGCAGCCGCGGCCGCCTCAACTCCTTCACGGCGGGGGTGCTGCCGGGGCCCTTCGGCCGCACCAGCCCCCAGGGCCCCGCCGGAGGCGGCGGAGAGCTGGGGCAGCCCGGCCCCGCCGCCGCCTTCGAGCTGCAGCGGTCCCGGTAAGCCGCGCCGCCGGCATGACGGATGCGGGGATGATGCATGCGCGGGCGACGGGCTCGCCCCTCGGGAAGGGCGGGCAGGGCAGCCGGTCGGCGGGGGGCAGCCGTGGGGAGGCCCGTTAGCCGCGGGGAGGGAGCGCCGGTGGCGCGGGGCCGGGCGGGCGCCTGGGCGCTCGGCTGCCGCCTGGCCGGGGCGGGGAGCAGCGGCACCGGCGGGGATGTGCGAGCGTGCAGGGGCAGGTCTGCGAAGGTGCCCGAGCCGCCTGGGCGCCAGCGGCTGAAAGTTTCGCTCCTGCGAAGCGATGCGGGCGTACGGCTGCAGAGCCGCCGTCCCTTGCTGCAGAGCCGCCGTCCCTTGCTGCAGCCGAGCGCTGCTCCGGGGCAGTTGTCGCCCCTTTCTCATGGCTGGTGGCGGATTCAGCCCGCCGGGCAGCCTGTCTTCCAGGCAGCGGGCTGGGAACCAACCCTGAGCCAAGTGCAGTGTGGCCAGAGCTGTAGCCCACAAAGGGGAAGGAAATCTTTCCATCGATGCCCGCGGATTACGGTGTACGCGCATGGTGTAAGCAGCGTCTCGCTGCCTCCCTAAATAAGCTCTTTATCTACAAGCACTTCGTGTTCCTCTGGGTTGTTCGTTGCCGCCAGGTACTCTTTTGCCTTTTAATAAGCTCACCTCAAAAGAATAACCTCACCTGCTTGAAAAGATGAGACTTTTGGCTAAGAAGGTGCAATCATATAAAAATGTGCAAATGCATATGGATTAATTGCTCCACGGGTACAAAATCGTCTTCCTTCACTTCTTCAACAACATATTCGGCTATCAAAGGCTCGGGGGGGGGAAGAGCCGGGGAAGAAGCTGGAGGAAATGACTGCTCTCCCCAAACCCACATCGGTCGCCACTCCCACATTCCCCATTTGCCACACTCCCTTCTTGTTTCTCCCTTGGACAAATAGGTAGACTTTGAGTCACATGTTATTGCAAGGGTTTATAAGGGTAATTGAGCATAGATTGCTGTAGAAAAATCCCTTTCAAAACCAACTAGCTTAGAGAAATTGGAGGTATTCCAGGAGAAAGTTGTCTTAGCTGCGTGCCCCACCGTTGGTTGTTTTTTTTTTCTTCCATCTGGATTGTACTGGTGGCTTTTTTGAGCCCTTTTTCAGGTGCTGTGCTAGGGAGCCCCACCTTCCCAAGTAAAATGCCTGCTGGTGGGTTACCACCCATCTTCTCCCAGTCATGTGTCTCTCAAAACATTTCCTGCAGTGACAACCCTCTAATTCCGCCGTGGATCACCAGCACGGCAATGTGACACACACACACTTGTGCATTTTAGTCTGTGACATGGTTCTGCACACTGCTGCCTGTGGCCTTGTGAGTCAGGAGTGACCCACAGACCATGATTTGGGAATTGCTTTTCTACTCTTGAACTTTTTACTTGTTGGTGATAATGCACTTGGCAGTACCCTCTTAGTGTTCAAGAGGCTGGATTCTCCTTGGCCTTCCAGTTAGTGAGTTTATTATTCATGCAGGATTCCTGTGTTACCTTTCTGGATTCCCAAGGATCCTCCTTTTTTTTTTTCCTTGCTTGCACACTTTGATCCTGTGCTCAGTTCTGGGAAGGATGCTCAGATCTCACCTGTATCACTTCTTTCCTCAGCCCTTCCCCTTCATGTCATTGTTTTCCCTTGCCACTTGCCACTCTCTGAATTTTTCCTTCCACAACCAATGCTTTTTTTTTTTTTTTTGTTACATGAGAACAGTGTGGAGTTTAAGAGGGAAAGGTAATTACTGTTTTTGTTTAAAACCTAGAAATCCAGCGTCGTGCAAGTTCCGCTGTGCTGCTAGCATGCAAACAGGCTGAATGGATAGCCCAAGTCCATGGCAAGGGAAATCACCTAACGAAACCTTGTCAGGGTGCTCCTCCAGTCCTATAATGGCCCTCCTTTGTGCTGTATATTTTCTTGTGGTGTAAAATGTAAGGAAAGTGCCGGTTTTCTCATGCTCTTTTGTTTTCTTGAGAGCTAAATTCAACTGTGGCCGAGACCTTGCATAACTCCACTGACAAGTGTGAGGCGCTCTATTGTAGCACTTGCTTACGGCTGGCGCCGGTGCAGGAGAGCTCTGGATTATGCCCCTGGCTTTGCTGCCTGCTGTGACACTGCACATGTGCAGCCTGGGGCAGACGTTGGCCTGCCTTCAATAGATTTGGTTCTGTTCTGGAAAAGGTATATATTTTTAAACATCAGGAACGGACAGCTGCAGACCACGGAGGTTGTGTCGAGCGTTTGCTCCTCGTTATCTCAATGAAAAGATGTGGTAGGGGCTCGGATTGCTGGGTTCACTTTTAGCTGCACAGAAGATAAATTGCAGGCATGCACAGGGCTGGCACAAGCCCAGGGACGGAGGGTTTGGGCAGACCTTCTGCTGCTCTCTTAATGGAGAGGAAGGAGCCAAATGGCCAGCACATGGCCTGCCCTTCTCAGCGCGACGGGGTGGGAATCACAGCAACTGCCCAGAGACAGGCATTAGCTCACCTGAAGGGGGATGCGGAGAAGCAGAGAGGAAAATCAGAGATTTTTTTTGTAGTTTGTGCGTGCATCTGCTGTCTCTCCTCCCACCCTTCCTCTCTCCTTGCAGCAGGCTTGAAATTGAGTTTGATGCATCGTTTGACAGACTAGTCCTCTGTGCTGAGACACGTGAGTTATGTTGTAACGTGAAACCATTTTCTATTAAAGTATCAGGCAAGACAGGCTGCCTTCTGTTGTTTTTATTTAGTTTTCAGAAACCATTGTGAACATATAATCAGAGTTTCCTGGCTTTTTTGTTTGTGTTAGCAGTTTGTATAATTGCGTACTAGTTTATATTTAACAAGGTTATCATTAATGTGGTTTGGGTTTGTGCTCTATGTGTATTCACAAGAAACAAATGATACAAAAAAAGAACATGGAGCTTCTAGCTGTTCGGAGGCTAGTATGTAATTATATGTAAATGGAAAAAAAAAAAACTTGTTCAGAAGTCGGCTTGTTGATGCCAAAGGCTCCTGTCTAGTGCAGAAGGAATTTGTCTCAGTTTTGTGGTGAATGGGTGGCTGAGGACACGAGGCTACTGGAAACTAGGGCCAGGTTCTGCCAGGTTTTCCTTCATGTCAAATTATAATTCATTCTAATAGCTTCATCTTAAATTAGCTCTGTGGAACAAGATTTCAGCAACACTGGTTTAAAATCATTTCAGATCCTGGAGGTTAGGTGATGGTCCCAGGTACTTGTTTTTATGTATGCCTAGAATTCTTGTTGCCATTGTTTTCTTTGGGAAAAATATTGCTGTTTCCATACCTGAGGTTTCCTTTTCTGCATAAGGCCTTTTCCAGTGGGCCGGGTGGTTAGAAATGAGCGCATGCTTTTTTGTGTTGGGTTTTTTTTTTGCTGAGGAAGCAAATCAGTGATTGGATTTGGAGTTTAAACATCGCTTACAGTTGCATTTGTCTGTGTCACTGTGTCAGGCTTGAAGGCAGATGGGCAGGAGAATTCCTTCTGGGAGCAGCTGGTGCTGGGAAGGAAGCAGAGAGGAATATCTGCTGAGTGATCACTGCGGGGGAGGTCCACTCAGAAGGACATTGAAGTTATCGTGGTCCAAATAAATTTATCTTCAGAATTTATTGACCTACAAGACAAATCTCATTTCCTGAGTAATTCTAAAATTAATTTATGATTAGTAAAGCTTGTGGAGATTCAATTTGTTTCTACCCATTAGAAAATACAGAGCTGCGTATGGCCTCAGCATTCATCTTCTGGAGAGATGCAGTGAAGGGGGATACTGGAATGGTTGACTTGCCTGGCTTTTGTAGGGCTCACAGAGTGCGATGGGTTGTTAGTGCTGGCAGAAGCCTCCAGGATGTTGTTGAGGAGCTGAATCCCATGGTTTAGTTTTGTGTCGGAGGGCTGAGAGGTCAGAGCCTGGTCCTCCGCAGCCTCGGGTGGGCGGGCAGTGCCGGCTCAGCCCACCACAGAAGACGCCTCCGAACTGAACACGCCGGAGACAAAAGAAGAGTCTCTCAGAAACAAGTGTGTTACAGGCAGAGTCCTGAAAGATGAGCAAAACAAAGAGCTGGGGGCACCATCCACCCTGCGGGGTCATCCCGGCATCAGGAGTTGGCTTGTGAGCCGCTGGAAGCACATCGGACCTTTTGTGTGTGATGGAGGCTCTGCTATTCACTGAACCTAAAGCCCTTCAGGCAGCCCGAGTTTCCGAATGACGTATACAAGAATAGCGTGAAAACAGTAATTTAATGGTCTGAGAAGTGAATGGGAAGTGCACATGCTGAACTAAGTCTTTTCATAGGTGTGTGACCTTGTATACCACTGATGGTTGCTGTCTCTGAAGAAGGGATGCTTATTGACTTCAGCTGCCACTTCAGGAGGCTAAATGGCCTTCCTTTGCCACCTTGAAGAGAGGACGTTCAACAACAGGGTTAAGACTGGGGTCATAAGGGCTGTTGCACTGGTTGCACCAGCGTCCTGCTGCATCTCTTGGGGCAGGTCCCTCACAGCCCATTTTCACTGCTACAGGCCCTGTATAAGTCAGTTGCCCCCCAGGAGAGGGCTTGCAGTCCCCATGCACGTGGCTTGCAAGCTCCTCCAGGAGTCCTGTGAGGGACACTGAGCGCACCCACGTCCTTTAGCGCAAGCATACTTGAGAGGCTGGGTCCTCACGGTCACTTCAAGCTGTGCAGGAACAGTCACTGACTGCAGGTGGGCTTTCTGAGCTGTGCAGGTGCCAAGCATGGCCAGCCCCACACCCACACTGACCAGCATCCATCACCGTTGGTCGCTGCCAGCCTTTTCCCTTGTTCAGGGCACAGGTTTGAGCCTCTCTGTTGCTTCCTTGAAACTTGTGGAAATGTAGTCATCTTCCAGATGTTAGCTGAAGTTGACCAATGGTTCAGAAGTCACTGCAATACGATGATGCAGAGACAGATGGACAGCATAGATGCATCAGTCTTGTTCCCTTAATATGCAAAGTTTCAAAAAAAAATCCCACAGAAGTTTGTTCTGGCATATTTTAAGCTTTTATTATGCTACTTAGCAAGCATCTCTGGCAGATAAAAAAGGTAATATTCATCAGACAAGAAAAAAACCCCTTTGCTGTCAGTTCTGAAGAGGAGCTGGGACAGAACGTAGTGTTCACTGCTACTAGGGAATTAATTAGACACCTTCATGGAGGGAAGGACGCTGAGAGGGAGCTGCCTCTGCCGAAGCCTCAGGACTCGGCAGGTTTTGGAGTGAGATGGCCGGTAACACGTGAAAAGTTGTGTTTGTGTTGGCTGCCTTCGCTGGCCGCCAATTCAGAGCTTTCTAGGTCCAACCCTGCCTTGGGAAGTCCCGTGGTTATACTGCTCAGGTGCCTAGCTGGTATGCGGTGACCCTTCATTAGCTGTCAGGAGAGTGGAGCAGCGAGACATTTCAGCAGGTTTGCTTATGTGGGCAATGCATTTCTATTACTCGATTTTTCTTTTTGCCCTTTTCTTTACCAGCAAAGCTCCTGTGCAGGCAGCCAGACCGGACCTTTTCCTTAGGAGCCTGCTACACAGCTTTCTGCTGCACAATACTGCTGCAAGCATCTTGAAATGATGAAGATCGGTAGCAACCATGTGAGTCACCAGGCCTCCAGACCATCACAAAAACATAGTTTGATGGTAGATAGATAGGATAATGACAGATCATAGTATGCTGACAGCTTTTGGATAGGAAGTACGCTTTAATCTGTAATTATTATGACTTTGAGAACTCTTCTGGTGGAGGATATAGCTTAGCTTGGAACAGTTCAAAACAGCTAAAACACAAATATGAGATTCCCAAGTGTGCTCTCTGAAAGCAAAAAACCCTCTAGTAATTCCGTGGCTTCCTCGTTTCAAAGAAGTAAATATCAGGTGGGCTGTCCAGAGGGTCTGTGGAGTGGCAAGTGTGATAGGAGGTAAAGACAAGAAGCAGAACCAAATCCTGATTTTTTTTTTTTTTTTTTTTTTTTTTCCCCCTCTGATTTCAGCTGTTCATATTCTCTTAGGCAGGATTTCCACTACACAAACATAAAGGCTCACCTTCATAATTTAATCTGAAAATGCAGAAGTTTGGTTTTACATGGTGGGACTTCTGTACATTTAAACTTCAGTAGACACCAGCTTATCCCATGATAAATATGGGAAATCAGTTTCTATCTGAGCCATGCAAATATCCACAAAATTCACCTCTGGATGTACGCTAATACCTCCAAGGATGTAATCAGTCCTTTCTGACAAACACTCTCTTCTACACCCAGAATTGCTATTGATGGCTGTGGGACTGCCACCAGCTACCAGGCTTAGCAACACAGCAGGTGCAGCAAGACACAGAGCTGGCTCTTTTCATAACCCAACTAAAAAACCCCTTGCCAGTTTGCTGTAAGAAGTATTATTCCTAGAAAATGGAAATGACATAATTTGGCATATGGAGAGTATATATCTGCCGGCCTGCAGTTTGCAAATAACATGCTGAGAAATTTAAGGAATGGTATTTGATTTCATAAGAAGGGCTTAGCAGAAGTTTTATTTGCTGCAAGGGTAGGGTAAAGAGCTCAGCAAATCAGTTAGGAGAAGAAAATTTCATCGCTGGTTGGAGAAACATGATGTGCCAGTGGGAAACTTTTAGGACTCTCAGGATTTGCTTTTCAGGCTGCAATATGCAGATTTAGAGGAGTACATATCTAAGGAACTGTGAGGTTCCTTTACAGGGGCTACTGTGTTATATTCGTAGCAACTGCTTTCCTGTCATGAATGCTAAATGTATTTTCTGTTCTCATGATGTATTTCAAGGTCAACACTGCTCTTAGCAGCTACATTTCAGAGTTTTTGCCTAAGGAAGGTTTTCTATTGTGGAAAATTTAGAAGTGAATGAAAGTGAAGCAAAGGCTACCTTCCTTTCTAGAAGTATTTTTTTTTAAAGTCTTTCACCCTACATATTAATATAAAGGACAAGTACATGTTCTTAGCAAGCAGTTGTGTTTTCCTCCATGTTGTTATAGGTTAGGCTAGCAATTTTGTGAAATTGAGGTTTGGGGAAAAAAAGACTCCCCACAACTGAAATGTGTTTTCCCCTGCTTGTCTTGGATGGCAGAGGAAGGTATGTCCTTTCTGACCCAGGATCCTGCAAAGTCTGAACTGTACATTTACATATGTATAAAATTACTCAGTTAAATCAAGCACCAGTGTTGAAGTTATACAAGTAAGTAAATCTTTGCGATATCAGGGATTTTACTGTATAATATTGGTGGGATTAAAAAATAGAAAGCTGGATAACTTTATGTATAATAATTTTTCAGACAACAATGGATTGCGTTTTGGTGCTCCTACAAATAATCATATTACCAAGGTAAATATGATTAGGTTTTCAAATCTACATGCTGTCAAGGCAAATCAGACATAAGCACATCAGTTTATGGGTAAAGGCATTCAAAAGAAGCATAAATTTTCCTGCAAAGAAAAAAAAATCCCCTGATTTTGTGTAACAGGAAAAATCTGTAAGGTGACATTATGCTGACTTCTTTCTGCACCACATCATGCAGTTGGAACTGAGCCGCGTGGAACACAGAGGGATGAAGCTCTTCAGCTTGCTTTTCCCACTTTTCCCTTTCTCTGGGCTTTGGGTAGGATGTTGAGCACCAAGAAGTCAGTAGTGCTACTCGGTTTGCAGCCTGCTTGCAGGTAACTGTTTTTTTCTGCCATCTGCATGCTGTCTGCTGTGTGTGGCCTCGCCCATGACTGTACAGGACATACCTGCATATATTTTTTGTGTAGGCACAAGGGACAGAGAAGTGATACTGGGATGCGGTGGTGGTGCCAGTGCAGCCTCAACAGGCACCAACCACTAGGCGCTGTTGCTGTCCTTGGAGTTGAGCTTGTGCCTTCTGCAGGGTGGGAAGGCTGGTGATGGGTCTCTCTCTGTCCCCTCCCCTCCCTGGGGCATTATTTCCTTTCCCATTTCAGGATGGAGAAAGAGCCACTGCAAGTACAGGGTCAACAACTCCCAGTAAGGAAAGTGGATGGGGAAACGTGCGGGAGGCTCCCGCATTCCCAGCATCGTTGTTTCTGGTGGGTCTGCCGTGGGTGGAAGTGCAGGGAGAGGTCCCAGCCCTCCAACAAGGTTGGATCACACAGAGGTTAATGTACCAGAAGGGAAGAGGAGGCGGTGAGAGACCTCCAGCTGAGCTGTCTCCTTGTCCGACAGGAGGTGTACATGCTGGCATGGTGGCATGGATTTTAATTTCATCACGATGAAAGGGTCAGATGTTATTACCATTGCTTTTTACAGAGATAACTCACAGCACTGGAGCAGCCTGTTCCTCACTGTGGCTGCTAGCAGAGAAGCGGATTATAACCCCAGCGTGGTGATGTGCCCTTTGAAGGGTGCAGACAGCACAGCTTTGCCAGCCTACTTCAGAGGGAGATCTGCTGAATTTTAGTTTCCTGGGTGCATGGTGCTGGAGGAGGGGTGAGCAGACCCTCACTGCCCCAAGGACCTAGGATGCCTTCTGCACTCAGGGAGGACCATTGTGTCACCTGGACAGATGTCTGGTTTCATCCAATACCCCCAGCACATGTAGGGCTGGAGAAAGGGGAACCAGGAGATGAATGTCACATAAGGCCCTTTGCCTTCAGGCCTGCTTGGATCACATACATACGTTTGTGTGTACACAAACACAGTCCATACCTACAGTTCAAGAAGCTCTCGTTACTCCTTGTTCACACTGGCATGTGCTAGGAACCTGCACTTCCCACCCCACTGTACTCAGCCTGTCTGAAGGATGTAACATAAAGCGGAAGCTAGATGTCAGCTATGGTCTGAAATGTGTCTTGAAAACATCTTATTCTTTTATTTTTTTTTTTACTCACCAACTTTATTCCTTGTGTTTTGTCTGTCATGCCCCTCTACAGACAAAACTTTTATTTTCCTGTTGCTTCTGCACTTGTGTTAGTACCTACAGATCCAACAGAACAGGAGATTAATTTCCTCCTTTTTCAGTCGAGGTTGCAATCAGCTACACCCAAGCAAATGCAGGATGACAGAAGGATTGCCCACGTGTCCGTGGGGTGTGGTGAACTTGATGACAGAGAGCTGCATGAAAATGAAGACTGCATCTTGATACTTGGGATGTGGGCAGAGTTGAGCAGGCTTGGTAGTTACAAGCAAACTTCGTAGTTCTCTGAATTTACTTAAGTGAATGATACCATTTCCAACTAAAACACGGAGGTGTTTTTTGGGTAATTGGAAGAGAGGAAGAACAGCTTTCAGATGCTGCAGTGCAAAGTATGGTTTAATCGCTTGGGTAGGTGAGTCGTGCAGGTGCTGCAGCAGGTTATGTAAAAAGGCATGGAAAGCTCTCCGTCTGCTATTAGTAGTCTTGGAAGTGTGGTCTTTAAAACACAAAGGTGTAATTATGTTTTCTAAAATGGAGTTCACATAACCTCCTGTCTTCAACCCATTGTGTATCTTAGGAACCTCCTTAATTTTATGAGGCTGTTTTCTTAATTCAAGCAAAACTGGGTTTGATTTTTAATTGGTGGTGTTTACTGTTTTGTAGAATGCCATCTTTTAGCATAACCTAATCCAGAAGAAGTGGCAGCTAAGAGGTGGTTGCTTAAAAAGGCAGAATTATTTACAGCAGAACACAAAGTGCCACTGTGGAGTACCTCCAGCGTGACCTTTGAGATTTATTTGTAAAATCCGTATTTTTCCGTGTGCGTGACTTGCCTCAAGATAAAATGCTTTTCTATTTTAGAAGGCACTCCAGGTAGTGCAGAACTCACGAGCAGCCTTGCAAATAGCAACTGTCTGTGCACGTTTGTTTTAAGGAACAGACTTCATTGTCCAAGGTTTTTTGCTTCTGTTTGTTTTAAAGATATTATTATAAATATTGGTTTCTTGTTTGTTCATTAGTTTCCTTATTGATGTAAGGCTATTCAAGTCAAAGATAGTGCTAGGGTGTAACAGGGAGCAGAGTTTGAGCAAATGCATTTAAAAGTAAAAAATATAAATTGTAGGAATTTGTCAGCACCCTTAAATAGGCACTTTCAAGGCAGTATTTTCTGTTGCTATCCTCATGCTCTGTGTGAAGGTTGAATGGACGGTGTGAACAGAAATGTGTATTTTCTTGCAGTAAGTTTGTGAGCTCGCAAGCTTCCTTCTCCGGGAAGGATGTAGCCTTGCAGCAGGAGCGAGGATTTTTTTTATGGTGTGGTACCGATGCTGTGCTCAGTGCTGTACAAAATGCCGTTACTCCTCCATGTCCCTTAGGAGCTAAGCCCCAAGCCCACGAACTGTTTCATGCAGTAGGGCACTGCACAAGGGTGTGGGTTGTAACTGGAATTCACTCCCTTGGGGAGGATGGGGTGGGAGCGAAGGGGCTGGAGTGAAAAAGCCCTCATGAGCCGCTGCGTGTTTGCAAAGGTCGAGGCATCTGAAAATGAACGGGCTCTGAATTAATTGCAGGGTTGCTCAGGTACAAATGAGAACAGGATTAGGTCTGTCTTTTCTATTTTAGGTGCGGAGGTAATATTTCCAACCTGTCAAGCAATTGTATATCTTGAATATCTTAATGGATAAATGAACGTGATATCAACAGTTGAGGGTGACACGGTCTTTCATGTAACTGGCAGTTGTCTTGCAGTTGTTGCAGTTCTCTTGTTTTGTACGATCCCCAGGAATATTTCAACATGGTCTTGTCTGGGGTTTTTTGTGTGTGTCATTTACATATGTTAGAAGAAATGCAGCTTTTGAGAGGCTCTTGACCCTCACATCCACTTTCCCAAGATGTGGGGTTATGGTAATGAAGACTTGACTTCACTTCTCCAGTGTTTGTTCTGAATTAGATGTCTGTCTTGTGTTATTCCAGCTAAAGAGAACAGAGCAGTTGAGCAATTCAAGCTGGGATTTTTGAAGGAGCCTCTGAACCATGAATTTTGAGGAACTCTCTGAGCTCCTTTGAAAATCTCACTTTGAAAAGACAGCATGTGCTTTTCCTTTACGGGTTTTCACGACTCTGGCTTACTGCACTGTCCAGACCTGCTCCCATTTGTATACTTGCCCTCCCTGGCATTTTTTTGGGGAGCGGTTGGCGTTGTTGTGGAATGTAATTGTGGTTCTGCTTTTATTGAAGTTAACAGCACACCTCTGGTTTAATCAGTGGGTCACAGAGCTTGCTTTGTGCTGACACATTAATAGAAATGGACAAAAATGCTCTTTATAAAACTTGAAATGTGACTTTGGAGGCCACAGCACTACTAATCCTTTGCATCTTAGGCCACGGAGGGACATGGGCCATAAGAAGCAGAAAACTGAGGTGCAGGTTGTGCTTTGCTAACACAATGTGATTGTAATTCTCTGATTGCTTTTCAAGCTGTTGTTTCCACAAGCTCAGAACGAGAGCAAAATTGGAATAAAAAGACATCTCAAAGGCTTGGTCAGCTCCTCACACGATGTGCCCGTGCCATGCTGTGGGGTGAGGTCAGTCCCACCGGGCTGCACTCTTTCTTGTTTTGTGCAAGCTGTTTAAATACCCAGTGTGCTGAAACAAAGCTAAACAAGAACCACCGGCACTATAAATTATTTAAACCTGGAGCCTTTGCAAGAGAACTGGGCCTTCTCCATCCAGAAGGGCCATGTCTGTGTCGACACGCAGCATGGCCCAGCAGGAGAGGGTCGGTAGAGCCAGGAGCTTGGTGCTGAGGACCAGATGTCCACGCTACGGACGTTCAGACCAGCTCTAGCCTGGACCTGTGGACTGGACACCCAGCAGTAGTTGGAGGACGAGTGGTGTGCTCCTGCAGTGTGTCACCTGGCTTCCCGCTGTCGGAGGGGGAGCCTTCATGCTCCAGGGCTGCTCCGCGCTGCAAAGAAGAGCATGTCGTAAGCGGGCATGGTTGGGAGACTTGCTTCAAAAGCTTGTTTCTGAGCCAAAGTCAAACAAACACGGTGGAGATATGCCCATAGAGTCTCAGTTCCCTGTTCTGGGACAAAGGGATTCATATTGAGCTAATTTAAGTTTCTCATACCCTTCCTTCCACTTGGGTTAATACACTTTTTGTTTCACCCTGTGAATTCAGATGCCTTTCCCCTAGTCATTTCCATTGGAAATTACTGACTTCCCTCTTTCCAGTGGGGGTTTTAAAAAGATTTTGTAGGGAAAATGTTTTTTTTTTTTGCTTGTTGAATCAGAGCACTGGGCATCTGTTTTCTTTTTACTGGTCAGTTGTGGGCTTTCTAAATCTTCATTTCGTAATGTGGTAGATAAATGGATTTTTTTTTTATTACGGTTATTCACATTAACAGATGTCTTTCCCGTCTGTTTAGTGGAAAAGGTGAAACAGGAAAACCAAAATTTCAAAATTCTGTATCACATGTTGACGGCAGTTTGTGAGCTTGATCAACACAGAGGTCTAATGTCATACCCAGCATGGTTTTACCCTTGCCTAATGCTGTTTTTAGACGTGAACATGCAGTGGCTGAGGAAGTAATGGTTTCTGTTTATGAGGTCTGGAGAGGAGGGTTCATTTGTTTAATTAAAAGAAAGAAAAAACCCCACATTTATACAAAGTGTAGCTAATTTCACTTTCCGTGGAAGCAATAAGGCAAAATTTTGCCTGTGACTTCTATGTAAGTAGCTAGCAAATGACCCTTCATGTTAGATCCCACCCGAGATTTGCAAGGGGGAACCACATCAGGGTTTCGCACAGAGGTCGAGGGTTGCGCTCCTCTGGCCCCACCATTTGCAGCTCCTCACATGCATGTTTGTGCTTCTCCCCTTTCCCAGCCAGATGCAGGCAGCGGTTGGCAAACACATCTGTGCATCTATCTGCTCTGACCCATCCAAGCACAAAGCCGTTCCCCTCTCCCCTCCACGTTAGACAAGCTCATTATTGTTCAGGTCTGAGGAGGCAAAGGATGACAGAAGCAAAACAATACAAGTTTTGTATAATTTGGTTTTTTTCTGCTGCTGTGGGGGCCGTGGCCCTTCTATAGCGGCACTCAGTTCAAACTTCTTCCTCTGCAGAAACTTGTGGGGAGGAGGGAACATGCTGCGGGTGCTTGGGCAGTCAGAGAGACGGCGGCAGAAGTGCATTTTTGATTCGTTCGCTGGATGGATTCTTTGTAAGATGCTGCTGCTTCTAAAGGAAAAATAAAGGCATATAAATCTCCTGTTTTCCAGATAGTGGTTAGCAGATCCTGCCCAAGAGAGGAGATCTTCCCAGTTCTCCTTATCACTGTCACAGGTAACAGAATGCTGCTCTGTTAGCACTCGCATCCCCCATTTTACTTGTTGAACGTGTACAGATGGTTTCCCGCTGTCGGGTTCGAGTATCCCGATTACGACTGCCGGGAGCGCTGCTGGCTGCCCCGCGACAGCGCCTGTGGGAGAACCTGAGCATTGGCTGCAAACCCCTCGTCCACTGCCCTCCCCGCAGCCGCTGCCTCCTTATACCTTCTTGCTCTGGAAAGCTTCACTGTGGGCACACAGATTACTTGACCATCCTTTTTCTTGCTGACATTGTTCTTGCAGTCTGTGAGGCTGTGTAGCGCCTGTTGGAGCGTGGTGGGATGGCTGGAGCTGTCACTGTGAAGGTTTTAGATGTGCTTTACTTCAAACAATAGCTGTATGTCCACATTATATTTGTCCTTATTAGTACAAGCAAGGATGTTTATTTTGTATTGATAGCTCTATTTATTCTTTATGAGGTGCAGGGATAAGTTTTTCCAGTTGCTAAAACACGTTTTTTTGCTGTCTAGAACTGCAGCAGTTCTATTCCAAATTTGGTTTTCAGGTTTTTTTTTCTTTTTCTTAAAAACCTTCAAAGCATGGTATGCTTGTTGTGGTTAGGTGCAAAATTAGTTCAGATATAAAAAAACAAGGGAAGGAATTAGGAAGGGGAAATACTCAGTCCTAGAGTACCCCTTCTGGCTAATGTAAATACAGAGAAATTTTTGTATGCAAGCAAGTTCAAAAGGATGCTAAACAGTTTGTCTTCATACGTTGTAGTATAGTCATCAGGATACTATTTTCTGTGTATTACTTACTCACCCAGATACTACTTTATAGATAATTTGAAAGCTTTAAGTTACCAAAAATATGGTACAGAAGTGTATGCTTCCTGAGCTCCTACTTAAAGTCAAAAGAACGAGATGTGTATTTACAGATAATAAAATGTATTGGTTTGGGGAGGAATATTGTTTCTTTAATTGCCTGTCTGATATCCTCTTTGGAAGATTAAGTGGTTTTGGTAGCAGCTTTGTGGTCTATACCCTGTTTGCTTAGTATCTGTTATAAAATGATGTAACTGGTACTGGTGCAGGTAAAACTTGAGCTTGCGTTCAACTCCCCGGTAGGGTATTGTAAATGGGAAACTGTTGTGTATACATAATCCCATTAGGCAATATTGTTGTTCAAAATCTTTTTTTTTTTCTTTCCCCTCGCACAACAAAGCTCCTAGGTCTGTGGTGAAGTGTTTTGTGATACATTTTTGAATGGGCCTTTTGCCCTGCTTTCAGTTCCTTAATGCAAGAAGCTTTACAAGGAAACAAGAATCTCTTTCTTCTCTGTTTTTTCAGCTTGGGGCTGTGATGCTGAATATGCAGACAGACACACAAGTCAGATGATCTAAGACATGTAGTATTATAAGGTTAGCCATTTCACACGATAATAATTTAAAATCTGTATCAGAGTTGTTAGGTCTGCATTTAATGTCTATGCCATCTAAATATGTCTTAATCCTTTTTAAAAGATAGATTTTGGTGTGTTTTCACACGCACCCCCAAGGCTGTTCTACAGTAAATCTTACTTGCGTTATATTAAGTCGCATCTTTTGAAAGAGGTCATTAGTTTGAAACAAGTATATCTGAATTAACTTTTGTCATTGATAAAGGGCTGTATAAAAATAGAGCCTGATCCTACAAACACTTGCAGATGTGTTCAGTCTTACTCTCCCGGGTAACTGGCTGCCTTTGGCTTATAAAGTCATTGCCTAACACAGTCAAAATGAGCAGTTTTGTAGTTTCGTTTCAGCACGAGCCCCATCAGCCGAGCTTTCTGCAGAAGTGCATCATTAGTCATTTAGTTAGTACCTTTGTTAAGAGTATTGAAGTGCATGAGTTTTTGCAGGATCAGATCAAATCATTGGTATAAATGACTTTTTTCCAGTTATTAGTGTGGTATATTTTAAAATCTTGGACAGAATGGGCTTTCAGTGGTTGCCTTTGAGATGTTTCTGTAAATGAATGTGTGCAATTAGTTCTTGTAATATTAAAAGCTGAATATAACTTATTGCAACCTGGGAGAATATTGGACACTAAATCAGTGAAGTCTGTGACAAAAACTGTTTTTTATCCAAAGTGGTGGTAAAATGAGATTTTTTCACAGCATTTCATGCTTTATGTTCTCCTTTATATGCTTAGTCTTCTAAGGAGACGTGATGAGATGCTGTCAAAATTTTCTCCAGCTGGTTTTCTGTTTAAGTTTTTTGTTGTCTGTCTGATGCTGCTTATAGAGCAAACACTTTTCTGCCTGAAGGTGCCTCTAGGTGATTTGGGGCAATTAAAGGGATTACTGGCCCCAAAGCAGAGTCTGGCTGAAGCAAATACGCTCACAATTCTAAGATTTTATTTCACAACCCGAAGTATCACCTTAAACTGAAATAGCTGCTGGTTTAAGCTAGCACACAGGTCTGACTCTACTCTCATATAACCCCATGTTTAGGTTTTTCAGCTTTCAGAAATACGTAGGTTTTTAGACTGAATGGAGTAGGAGAGCCAGATCCGCTGCATCTGTTTTCAGGGACTCAAACTTTTTTCTTTTCTTTCTGCGTATGCAAGTGCCTTCAGCAGAACTCGGTAATCATGTTTGAAAGGTAGCATATGCATGCCCATCACACTCCTGGCTTGGGGAAATGGAGGAGCAAACAACAGATATGTGAGCTGTGGCTTAGCAGGTTTTAAGATTTTTAGTAGCTGTTTTTAAGATTTTTAGTATGTTTTTTCATGACGGTTGGAAGCACTAGCAACATTTCTAAATCACATGATCCGATAAAGGGTCCCATGTCTCCTCTCCATCTTTGTTGCAGAGGAAATTGTTCCAATATTGCCAACTTCAAAGTCTTGCAATGTATGATAGAAGCTTTTTAAAGTTCCTGGACTGTTGGGATGAGGTGGAGATGCTCAGTGTAGTCTCCTTGTATTCTGTCTTTTTGACAAAGTTCCTAACTTTGAAGATCAAAAAAAGATTTAAAAAGATACAGCCTTAAAGACCTACATACCAGAAGGCAAAGATAAGACTCTTTAAGGATTCACAGAAATTAATAAATTTTTAATATGTTTTAGCTTTGTATTTGTTGTTTAAACGGATAATACAGAGTCACAGGTCTCTCGTGCCTTCTGTTTTCAGAGAATCAGCAATGAATACTGGAGGCACCGTATGCACATGTAGAGTCCTTGCATATATTTTTTCATGGAGATAAGGCTCTACGAAAAATGCCGGATACCACCATGGAAGTGGTAACAACTGTCCCCATCACGGCATTGCTTTTAGCATCTGCCTTGGCACCGCTCGTTGTGGGAAGATGCAGCTTCTGAGGCAGATGTGGGTACAGCACAGAGGGGCTGGGGCAGCTTGGGCACCTCGGTACCGAAGCGTCTCCCAGGAGTAGGACTGTCTGGTGAGTTGCCTCTGCACGGACATCTGCCCTAACAGGAGGCAGGGTAAGGTAGATGTGAACCTGGAAAACAAGCCAACACACCCTGACGATCAGCAATGTGGTTCCTGAGTTTTCAGGAGGAGGTGTAGAGAAATGCAAGGGGAACCATGCATCCTTCTGACCGTTGAACTTTGTTCTCACATCCTCACCCCTCCAGTGGTATTTGTGGGAAGGGTCTGGATATGGGGACCCCCTTTGTCCTCTTCTCCCAGAAATTTGTGATACTGAACTCAGTCAGGAGCGACTTCTGATTTTATTTTTTTATTATGACTTTTTTTTTTTTTATGCAAGGCAATTGCCTCCTGTTTTGAAAATGCCTTTCGCCTGTGGACGTGACCCGGTGGCACCATTGCCGTCTCAGCAAAAGCAGCAGGCTGCTCTGGGGCGTGCTAAATCCCCGACAGGTTGTTAACCTGTCACGAGACGGGATGTCATCTCCTGCTGGACTGAGATGTTCAAACCCAGCTCGGAGCTTTTTCAAAATTACCTGTTTTGCAGGAGTACGGGTTTCGTAATGGTGTTTTATGGTCACAGCAGGGGTGGTGCCTGCAAATAGCTCATTGCCGGCTCTTGCTGAAACTAGTCCCAACAGCAGCCACTCGCTTGGGTTACGGTGGCTGCGGGGCTGGCTGCTGCCCGTAATCCTGTCTTTGGGGTATGAAGCCAGCCATGAAGTGTCTAATTAAAATACCTGGGTCTGGATGACAATGATTTTTGACAATAACAGAATTTCTGGCAATAGTAGAAGTTCTTTGAAAAACAAGAAGTGGCACTGCAAAATTGTCACAGCGCGTAACATTGGGATGGGACACAGAGCTGCCCGTTGTATTTGTGACCCTTATTTTTAAGAATTTCTCTCCAATTGTTGTAGTCTGTGAATTGAAATAACATCATGTCTCCTCCTGAATATTCATGAAATTGGGCAATGTCGTGTCCAGCTCAGCAGTTGCTGTGGAACTGGACAGGTTTAGTGGCTGTAGTAGCTCAGGAGGTTGGTATTACTGAGTTTCCTTTCAATTTGTGGTTTTCTTAATGTATGTATGGTCTGTCAAATCATTTGCCCGTGCAGTCAGAGGTTAGAATGAGCGTCTTCCAGAAATCAAGATAAATATTTTTAAAATTAAAGGCTTGATTCTGTGAAAAGCTTAATGTGCATTTAGTTATGCTCTGGAGTAGTTCACTGGGCTTCAAATGGGAATTAAAAATAAGAAATGCTCGGAGTGAAAGTCATCTCTATGCTGGACTCTGCAGCCCAGTGAAAGCTGCTGCTCCAGTGCTCCAGCTCCCCAGCAAACCTGGCAGGGACGGGGTGGGATATTTGCAAGAGTAAAGGAGGGTAAGGCTTTTTTGTCCATCTTTTTCCAGGACAGAGGAAAAGAAAGTAGCTGCTGTTTTCACTCTGTGTGTAAAGGGGAGAGCAAAGCTTTCAGAGGAAATACAAGGTTGGGAAGGGGAAGCAGCCATTTCCTTCTTCCACTTTCCTCTTCACTTCCCCGTCCCTCCCCCATTGCTGGGAGGATCTCAAAATGCTGCAGAGATTTGGGCTCAAGACTTATTTTGTAGTGAGGTGTGGATTGGGAGACTGGTTGGGGGATACGACTTCATGTAATTTTTCTGACATTCGCATTAAGTACAGAGCTAGAGGCAGCGTTCGTGAGGCCTGCCCTGAAGAGGCAGTCTGTTGGGGTGTCAGCCTTTGTGTTGCCTCAGGAAACTGCAATTTCATTGATGTAAACAAGTGTCTCTTGACTGTTCTCGTTTAAGAATAAGATAGGTAATTTGGTGTTCCCTGTTTCAGAGAGTAGGTGCTCTGAGTTTCTCAGAAAATGGCCATCCTTTAGCATGAAAACTTGCGGTTTTGGGGTGTGTGAAGCGACGTGCACGCTGTTTGCCTGCAAATGAAACTAAGCAGGTTGTTCAAACAACTGTCAGGTTGGCTTCCTCGCTCTTTTTTCAAATGCTTGCGGCAAATTACCGGGAGAACTAAATTCCAAGTGACTCCTCATGAGAGAGGTAGGACAGCTCAGGAAATACACAGTGATACAGGATAAATATGTTGTTTTAGTGATGCCTTGGTACGGCATCACACTGTGGCCAGATGGGCAGAGAAACCTCACCACCTCTAAGTGTTTGGACCACTTTGCAAAATACTTTGAAATTCATTTTTTTTCCTTTTCCATCCTCCACTGGCTTGCCTGACAGCAGTGGCAGAATACCTCCTGCTCCTCCTGTGGTTACAGCCTGGAAGTAGCTGCTGAAAGAGCTTCTAGAGAATAAAATTGAGGGGTAATAGAGGATGGAGAACAGCATGGCCACGCTTCGTATGTTATCTGTGATGCCTAACAGAGCTTCTTTAATAGAAGAGATTTCTTCTCTGCTGTCCTTGTGTTAGTGGGGCACAAGCCTACAAGCAAAAAAAACTGGATAAGTGAATAATAATGAAATCTGTCATTAATTATCGCCAGAGTAGACTCTGGGAGAATTGGGTTGCATTTTCAGTGGATCTAAATATAACTTTGCTTTTGCAATCCTGTTAAACATTGTTGCAGTATGTCACTGAGAAAGCTCATTATATTTGCTATATAAAGATTACAACTTGGGAGGGGGGATTAAAGTTTTAGCGACGGTTGCCGTCTTTCTTGTGGTCACAACAGCAAACTGTTAAATGTGGAGAAGAGAGGGGAAGCTGTGGGTAAGCCAGATTTTCCGTCTGCCTGAAAACACAACCTTTAATGCTGTTAAACCAAACCAGAGGAAACTCTGAGCTTTTTTTCAGGAAGCAAAATTCTTTAGAAAGGTGACATGTTCAAACAGTGGGAAATTGGGTTTTTTTTTTCTGAGTATGAGTCTTTTATATCATGTATGCAGATGAGTATATATGTGTGTGTATATAATAAGAAAAAATAATTTCAAACTGAAGCATTGGCTTCAGGCAAATCAAAATGCTCTGTTCCCCACAAAATCTGAGATTTTTTTATTTTGCTGAGAATAGTGGCTAAAATGAAAACAAATGGGGTTTTTTTTGTAATTGAATCAAAAGCCTGCACCCAGTGACTAGCAGGAGCCTCTGCCCTCCAGTGTTGTAGTCCGTGTTCTTGATTGCTAGAGCTGCTTGGCATTTTCAGCCTGAAGATTTTGCCCTTAGAGCTGTGTTGTCCATTATTTTTGCTGTTACAAACCTAAGCGTTTCACTTTGGCCTGCTCATTTCTGTTAGTAAAAGTCTGAGCTCAGTGTAAGGGAAAGCAGGTCTGCCTTTGCTCGCAGCGTTGGTGCACTGGGGTATGGCCAAGGGGGTTAATGTTCAGATGCTGTTCTGCAATGTATTTTATTCACACCAAGCAGCGCTTGCTTCAACAAGTCATTTGCTGACCTCAGTTAAAGCGATGTTTGCAGACAGATAGCTCTAATTGGACACAAGGCACCTGGTGTATCAGTGATTAAAAATAAGAAACATTATGACTAGTTATTGTACAACTGGCTTGAAACCACTATATAATGATGGTACATTTGCCATCAGATTAGGTCATGAAGCAGCTTTACTGCAGCTTGGAAAATTAGGATCAAAAATAGTCCTCTGATTAAAACTTGAGCTTTTGAAAGCTCTTCAGAGAAGATAGATGTGCAAATGCAGATATATGGGAGAAATTAAGCAGTCTGGATATGCACGGTTCTTGAATTTAAAGACAATAATTGATTGAACCACTGTGCTAGCTCATTTCTCACAGCCACCCTGTCTTAACAAAATTAAATGAAACATCAGAATGATCTGGGAATAAGTTGCCTAAAATGCAATCCATAATGGGTCAATGTATTAACATAGTGAATTTAGTAGTTTCTGTGGACATGCAGTTGTTCTGCATGTACCAGTGTCAGCCTGCAATAGCAATTGTCTTGGTTTAGATTTATGAATTTCTCCCACATTTAAAAAAAATATTTCATACATTTTATCACACATTTGTCAACAGTAAAATAATTTCTCTTTGAAACAACATTTACTTTCTGATATCATCAGGAATTAGTCTCCTCCTCCTCCACCCTTCGCTGGAGCAGCGTGATTCCATCAACCACGGGGCATCCTATGAGTCCCTTATGTCCTGCCAGGCAGTTTTTAAACACCAGGAAAAGACAGAATGTTTGAGCCAATAAAGAAGAGTGATAAGGTTCTCATTTTGCTGCCATTGTGTTGCTTTCTCTCCTTTGCATCAAGCAGAAAAGCATCAACTGTGCTGGAGTTGTGCTATCAGGTACCTAAAGGCTGAATCTGGTCAGTATTGGCCACAGGCCTATTTGGCGTCTGTATCTGTTGAGCTTGAAGGAGTCTAGCCTAAACCTGTTCCCTGTGGCTGTTTTAGATGCCTGCTGACTGGCTGAATTGAAGGTGAGACCTGTAGCTGCGATGGAGAAAGGCTTGGGGACAGACGGGAGCTACAGGAGCAGCTGCCAGGGATGCAGGAACAGCAAGTCTGTTGTGGTGATTCGAGGATTGTTTTGGGCTGATCCCGTTGAGGACAGCAGGTCTTTTCTACCCTCACAAAACCCAGTAAGAGCTGATCACTAATCGGGTCTTTTCACTTGTGTGCTTATTAGCAGGATCGATTCCCTTACTTGACCGGCTGCAGGAGCCCTTCTGCTGGCATGATGCGGGGGGTGGGTAGATGGCTGAAGCAGCACGGTGCCTTTTGGCCACAGCATTTATTAGCATAAATGAGGCTGGTTTAAACCAATTATGAAGCCGTAGTTTGCAGGAGGTCTACGTGGGGGCTGACCTTTACTTCATTTAATCTTATTTTGGTGTCAGGATGTTCTGTAGGTCTCTGAAGGTTAAGTTGTCCACGAGGACAGTTTCTCTGCACATCAAGCCTCCAGCTATGGGCTCTTCTGCATGTAAGGTACCAGAGTTTGATAAGTCTTAATGGTGTTCACTTTTTAAAACCTCATACCCATCTTAGACAAAATTCAGTATAGCGTGAGTTGGCATCTGTTTAACTCATGTCTGTTTACACCTCGCCCAAGCCCATTTTTGTATATTAAAAGGGATGTTGTGTTGAAGTAGGTGTTGCCTGTTGTCTATGACACGGACATGATTTGTGGTACCGATAAAGGGTCATGATCATGCTGAATCTAGTTGCCGCCTGCTCCCTCTGCAGCAGCTCCATTAGCCTGAACACTTACAAGGCATTTGCTCAGTCTTGGAGAGGAGCAAGGAGCAAGGAGAATTACGGGAGAACATAAAATCAACTGAGACAAATAAGCAGTGTCAAATACGATGTACCCCAAGCTCAAATACGATGTACCCCAAGCTCAAATACGACATACCCCAAGCTCGGAGATTAGCACAAGCCTCGTGCTTATTCAGAAAATTGCCATGGGCTCAGCTGGAAAGCAACAGAAATGCTCCTGGCAATGAGCACGGTCCCGGCTAGCCGGGGCAGTCAAATTCCCTTGCCTGTTTATCAGTGTTCCCAAGCTGAAAGGCTGATAGAAAGTGCTTCCTGATCAGCATGATAAATGGAATTTTGCATGATAATTATGTTTACAGCAGGACAGATGTACTAATAACACATCCCCTAAAGACTTCAAATGAGCTATAAAAGAACCAAATCTCTGCTGAAAATGCTGGCAGCAGTAGTATTAATTGTGTAAGTTACAGCTGATAATTGTCTTGTTTCATTTGAATGAGGCAGTCAGCTATTAATGGCTTGTGCTCTGTAGTACCAAAACAGCAGACTGCGAAAAATTTGTCAGTCTGGATAATATAGTTATATATTAGCAATGCATCCTAATGGACATACTCTAGTGGCTAGGGAAGGGAAGAAGTGTAACAGTTAATTTCTAATGCTGTTTCATGTTTTATATCAAAATACTTGCTTATGTGCCTTCAGGAAGAGAACTTATTTTTCTTATCTACAAATTGTTTGATGTAAGACAATGCCTGCAGTAAAAAAACAAACTCTCTTTGTGGTTATTGAGGATTGAAATGGAGAATGACTAATTAGCTGTCTTGTTCCACTTATCTCCTCCACACTGGTGATATGAATGAAAATCTTACCCTTTTTTTCATGTGTATGAAAGATCCCACTGTTCTCCAAATCAGTTACAGAGCATGCATAAGTGTGCAAGTGCATAGAGATATACATATATATAATATAGAAGTGACCTGAAAGCCTGTTAGAATTAAGTTATCAAGCCTAATTTTTAAAATAGCAGTAAAATGAAGTCCAAATCGGTGATCATACTAGGTATTGTGCCAGGTTTACAGTTAACTAAAGATCTTGTAGGTAACTAACCAAATTTAAAACCCTGCTGGTCCAAATTGAATTACCTTTTGTGACATCCTAATTCATTTGCATTCCCAAAGCATGTTTCATTTCATCTGCGGTAAGTTGAGCTGCAGATAGTATCCCAGAGGAGTGCGCTTCTAGCAGTCCTAACCCACATCCTTGCTCTAGCTGATTAATCTGTAAATCCTTCAAAATTTCTCTCCCATGCTATTATATCAAAGCATCCCCGAGTAAAACATGTGAGCAGAATCCTGAAATGTGTTCCCTTAGCATGAGAAGGACTCTTTGTGTGTTTCATTAGGCAATACTTTGGGGTTTTTTGTGGGGAAACAGGCGGCTGACTTTCTAAAGAGTGCAAGATGTGTTCGCTGGTTAGCAAAAGAGAGCTGATGGCCTGGAAAAACTGCCTGGAGATGCTCCATAAAAATTGTCCTTGGTTCCTTGTAACCTTTCATCAACTTAATTCATTGCTAACGAGCTGCAAGTTCATTGCAATTCATTGCAGAGCTTTAAAATTGCCACTGAGTCAGATGACAAAGCGCCTTGTTTTATGTTATCAAGAAAAATCCTGTGACTGATGGAGGACTAGGCAGTAGCGCAACTCTGAAAAAAGTCTTGGGCTCCTTGTCTTTAAAGGGTGCCAGTGGAAGTGCAATGATTTTGAGAAGAGAAAGGAAGGGGGAGACAGAAAAACAGAAAATCTTGGTTAGCTTACATCTGCATAGGCCTACTCACCCTAGGGAAATGATAATGTGATTGATTTGTTCCAGGCAGATAGGCAAAGCCTTAAATATCAAACATACCCATTTCTGCATTGGCTTAGGGTTTTTTCTTCCTAAAACCATGTCCTGGTTTCAGCTGGGACAGAGTTAACTCTCTTCTTAGTAGCTGGTACAGTGCTGTGTTTTGGATTTAGTGTGAGAATAATGTTGATAACACTCTGATGTTTTAGTTGTTGCTAAGTAGCGCTTATCTTAAGCCAAAGACTTTTCAGTTTCCCATGCTCTGCCAGCAAGCAGGTGTGCAAGAAGCTGGGAGGGAGCAGAGCTGGGGCAGCTGACCTGAACTAGCCAAAGGGGTATTCCATACCATAGAATGTTATGCCCAGTATATAAACTGGGGGGAGCTGGCCAGGAGGGGTAGATCGTGGCTCTGGCATCGGTCAGCAGGTGGTGAGCAATGGCATTGTGCATCACTGGTTTCTTTTCTTATTTCTTTTTTTTGGTTGTATTCTTTTTCATTACAATTATTATTATTATTAGTTAGTAGTGTATTTTTATTTTTACTTATTAAACTGTTCTTATCTCAACCCACGAGTTTTACTTTTTTTTTCCTTTCCTCCTCCCCACCCCACTGGGAGGGGGGAGAGGGAAGCGGCTGCGTGGTGCTTAGTTGTTGGCTGGGGTTAAACCACGACAAACCATCTAAAAAATGCATGTATATAAACAAATGAAACACCAACAGGAAAAAATACCAAAAAAAAAAAGGGTCCTGGCTAAAGAAGAGCTAAATAATTTTTTGCATCTCTAGTCATGGCATTTGCCACCCAAAGGTCTGTTATTCTGCCTAAGTTGTACTTAGCATAGCTACAGTTGTAACCACAACGCCACTCCTGACAGACCCTGGAAATCATTCAGACTAAGTCAGGGTACAGCACCTCAGCTTTGAGAGGACCGACCACTGCATCGGCTCAGGTTCCCGTG
This sequence comes from Gymnogyps californianus, assembly GCF_018139145.2. NCBI lineage: Eukaryota > Metazoa > Chordata > Aves > Accipitriformes > Cathartidae > Gymnogyps > Gymnogyps californianus. Next base: position 51,508,408 of record NC_059472.1, on the reverse strand, counting down.
CCAGGTGTTTTTCAGGTCTGGTGCTGTGATTTGCTCCTGTGCTTCCCAGACATTTGCAGACGGGCACCTCGGGCAGCCACCTTTGACTGCTGGGAAGATTTGGAAATGTTGAATCGTGTCTTACACCCTTCTAAATGCTTTGTTAGTAAAGCTTATGGCAATCCCTTTTGACAAGGGAGAGGTCCATCATCAAATACGGGATTGTGGAAGCCATCCCTGCCTCTGCTGAGCCTCAGAAGCAGAGGAGGGAGATCCGCTAACAGATCTTCCCCTCCTGGGACTGTACTGTCATTTTTAGACTTTTTGCCCCCACCTCCTATGTTTATAGGTCCCCATCTGAAGTAATGTGCAGGGGGTATAAACTCACCATAGGCAGCTTAACATTTGTGTTAACAATTTGTGATGGGAAGAGCTGGGTAACTCAGATCTTCCAGACTTCCCGTAAGGTTAGGGTGTGAACCTGTTCTCAATTAATCATCTCTACCAGAAGGTGGATTGCAACTATATTATTAATGATTGCTTTAGCTATTTGTTTTCTTGTATCCACTGTAGATTAGATCAGGTCAAAGGCTCAAGAGACATTTGAAGTGGGTCACTGTGACATTAGGGGTAGGTCAGTCAACCTTTTCCCTTCTTCATTGCATAATATGAATGCAGCATATCTTTTGGGTGTGCTGGGGAGAGACTGAACATGTCAGGAATCATCACTGGAATTATTTGGTACAGCAATCAGTGTGCTTTAAGAGGGCTGCCTGTTGTTGCATCTGCCTGAGCTGCTGCCTCTGGTTCTTCTGGCACGGCATGGCTGTACGTGGAGATAGTGAACACAGCACTGACATGGGTGAACCAAGGCAGGGGAGCTTGCTAAGTATGTAAACATGAAATTGGGGTCTTGTGCTGCCTTCTAATAATGCTGATCTTAAAGCAGCCCTCTAAATTGCACTTTGTTGGCCAGATTTGTCACTATGAGATGCTTTTTATTGCTCTGATAATATAAAATATCAGTAGACCCAGTCTAGCAGAGTGCTCTGGCAGCTCTCCTCACTTTTGGTATGTTGATGAATCTGCTTTTAGAATAGAATAGAATAAAATATTTCAGTTGGAAGGGACCTGCAACGATCATCTAGTCCAACTGCCTGACCACTTCAGGGCTGACCAAAAGTTAAAGCATGTTATTAAAGACATTGTCCAAATTTCTTGGAGGTTTTTTTTTTCCCCCCAACTGATTGAAAACTGGTCTCTCAGTACTGGGTATTTGCTGGCCAACCAACTAGTTGGCACCCAGAAAAATTCAGTCCTCTAATAATTAAGTAATTTACTAAGTGGGAGACTGCTCAGATTGCCAGAATAAGCATTATTTCTGTACATCTGATAACCCAGCACTTTGACAGTATGTGGGGAATATAAGAATATAAAAGGCCATAAATTTGGGACCCTTTCAGGTCTTCGCATCCAGCTGTTTCCAGGGTGGCAGAGCAGCATGTGTTTTCTGAGTGAGTGAGTGGGGACGGTGCCCTTGGAAGAGGCTGTTTGCAGTAGGGAGTAGGGGAGATGCTTTCTGAGGCTCTGACCTCTGCCGATTGCGGTGTACGCTCTTGGGGGGAAGTATTCATCCCAGGAAAGGCAGTTCCCCAGCCTGCAGATGTAGGCTGCATTTGCCAAGTCAATGAAAAGTTCATTAGGGTGACTGCTGAGTACTCTGTGTTGTGAAAACAGGCGGGGAGGCTTCTTGGCAAGCTTCTCTAAATATTGGACACTACTGTACCACCATACCTTAACAGTGAGCAAATGATACAGCTACACAACCAAACGTTACCAGTATTATGAGGATCCCCATAATACTTGCTTACTGGGAGCAGGGAGAAGTGAGGGTTCCTCACGGAGATCTGATCTCTTAAATGTCACCCTCTAAACGATGATTAGTCTTTGTAAGTGTACCTGTGATAAGCTGTACCATCATGTTCGGTTTGTAGCTGGTCTTTCACCCTGCGGATCGTACTAACTAAATGTTCTGAATGGAGTAAACTGGTTTCTGAAAACATTTAAATTTTTAATAGAGATCTGTACCAGGAGAGAGCAGCCTCAGGCTGGGAATGTGCCAATTACGGTATGCCATGCTGAGCAAGGGACCTCAACAGAGAGAGAAGAAAATGATCTAATCCTCTGCTACCACCTATCAACCCAGTGCCCGGTAACAGGAGGATGCCGTGCCCACTCACAGTGTCAGGGACAGAGGGAAAGAGGAGGTAGTTTGCTTTTCCCAGAGCAATTATGGTGGTTGGCTCCAGAATCTGTCCCTAGCCAGAAGAGCAGGGAAGAACCGAGCTCTCTCTTCCGAGCCCCAGGCCCACCAGCTTGCAGGCATGTTGAAGCAGTTCTGCTGGACAGTAAGGATCTTCGTTTGCCCTAATAATGGATCTTCTGTACTGTTTTTGAAACGTGTCTCCATTACTGCAAATATGTTTTTAAGTAAAGCATAAGCAAATGCAATATTTTAAGTAAATACATCTTTTTGTACTCAAATGTCTTTGGCATTAAAACTGACCATGCGTGAACTAACAGGCAAGAAGGCATTAATCCCTGTGGATGTAATAATATTTAAAATTATGGCACTGGACAGTCTTGCATTATCATAGATACCACAGATATCCAAAAGTATACCCAGTATTGGATATCTAAGCTATCCAGTGTTTGACTTCTCTGAACCGTATGAATTGGCTTGGGCTTTAGCAATGCATGGCCAGGGAAAGGAGGGCATTGACTCCTGGGTATGTAATAGGATGGTGGGAAAAGCGCCTGATCCCGAGGGAATTTGTAGCAAATGTGCCCAGAACTAAATCCAAAGTATGCACCAGTAAACACTCTGATTGCCACCACCTGTGCCAGCATTTATATCTCATGCATGAAATGCCTCATGCTAGCTTTTGCTTGTTTGGTTTGGTCTTTATGTCCAGCTCACATAGGGGACTTCCATTTTTCCATTAAAAGAACTTTATCCAGGCAATTCACAGTGTCTAGGATACATTTTTTTAGCAATGAGATTTATTAAGTGCTTGTTCAGATCTCTTTTACATCTAATGTTAAGAGGCGGGATTGCAGAATATGTTTTCCCAGATAGCACACGTGTATCTGGAGGCAAGACAGGGATAGTAGGTAACCTAAGAAATACCGCAAATGAAATAAAGGAAGACAAACAGGAAAAGGTAGCAGTTTTAATTGCATGGTTATGTAGGCAGGCTAGAATTAAAGTCTTTTTTTCAGATGACTTAGTAGTACATGTATGTGTTTCCATGTGTTATGATGTCTACTGCATATAGCCTTGACTTGCAAGTGACTTTCTTAGTTAATTCCAGAACTTTGGCTGCTCTGAAATACAACATTATGGGATTTGATACTTTAAAAACTGGTCTTGCAGTGTGGCTTACTCAAGTAGTGTCCTCGATTTAAGTGTTGATTCTTCATTTCTTTTCTTAGGAATAGGTATCCTTAGGATGTGACTTCTAAGGAGCAACGTCGCTTCTGGACAGACCTAAATATTCATCTTTTTACAATGCACAGAGTTTGTCAGGCAGAAATGACACATGAAGAATCTGTTAGATTAATGTTGATCAGACACAGGCTATTATGGTGTGGGTTTTACTGTAGAAAGAGGATAAAAAGATGGAGAATTTTTATGTTCTTTACAGTCCTATTGTATCTGCTTTGGCAAGCATCCTTGTTTTCATGAGGACAGATGATTAATCTTGTTGTTTGCTCCTTTGCTAGTTTTGAGTGTCTTTAATTAAGCTGGTGCCCATTGATGTCTTACCATGATAATATGTGTTAGGTTATGAGGTAATGGCTGTTCTGAAAAATATAGCTGTGGCAGTGTTCGGGCATACCCAAATCACTGCACACAAGCCTTCTGAAAGCTATCACGTTGCTGCAGAGTCAGTAAAGTGAAGACAGTGAATCTGTAAATCATTGGTTACAGATAATAGAGGATGTAGATTTTAGGCACTTCAGGATCTGTGAGAGCTCTGCTGTCTTTAAATGAATCTTACTGAATTGCAGCTGTTAGCTCCTCATTATGGCTTGGGTAGAGCCAACAGTAGGAGGATTGGATGCAGAGGCAGCTGCCTGCAGAGGGAAGATGGTAGGTTTCAAACAAGATCCGTCTTCGGTGAATTGGGAATCCAGCTGGGGAAGGTGAAAATGAAAGGGCCCCCAGAATCAACTACATGTGGTGATTGGTCTTCCATTCTCCGTAGACTCAACCCTGTTTTTTTCCTTCACTGGAGATTTCATATCAATGCCTAATTTTGAATGCATTTCCTCCCAGAGTCATGTCTTGTAGCAAGACTAATAATTAATATCAAGTTGAATTGTGCAAGATGCTAAAAAAACCCCCAAAGACCAGTTCTACCATACCTTCTGTTTTTCTGCACACATACGTATACACATTCACACTACACCAATGCTTTGTCAGTGAACAGCTTGCTTCTCAGCAATTCTAGTGTAAGTCCCCTGTCTCTTCGCAGTGCTGGTACTCCTGATTTTATATTTGATATAACCAGACCCAGATGATCCCTCTGGGACATTGGGACAGAGCTGTACTAGAATTCTGTGGGCCATTTGAAGGATCACGTGTGTAAAGCTACATAATAATTTGTGAACAGAGCATTATGTTGCATTGCCACACTATGAAAGATCAGGGGGATACTTCAGTATTGTCATGTTGATTTCCTTCATTCTTTCTTACTTCTTTCTTTTTGTACTCTGTATTTGACATGAGTATGATTTGTACACAAAAAATCCTACCTTCGGGATGGCAACGTAGGTATTTTTTACACTAAGATGTTATGTGCAGACAGGTCAGCAGACAGCAGTTTGACTGATGTGTATTTCGGAGCTGCTGCCTTGGGTATTGTGGGAGGATGAGGCCTGGAGAAGGAGTTGGTTGGCAATATAGGTAGGATACTCAGTGCAGGGGGGACATCTGGTTTGGGAGGAGTCTGGCATGGAGGGATGTTCATGCCATAGCTCTCCCCTCATCCCCTTGTTTTCTGCCCATCTTCCTGCTTACCCCCGCAAGGCTGATGGAGACTGAGGAGGCATTTGGCATGGCATTATTCTCCTAATTATCGCTAGCCTAAGGTTTGAAGGTCTGCCTCCTTGCAATATGTATCCCAAGAGGAGCAGGTTGTTGGGGGTCCTGCTAGCTCAGGATTTCTGCATCGGGGACTTTCCTTCACAGCCCACTGCAGAAGACTGTGGTCTTAAATCGTGTTTGCATCCTGCCTGCATGTAGGTGACAGCTAAATGGAGGTCTCTTGGTATACTCTCTGTGTGTTTGGGTTGGGCTGCTGAATTAACAAAATAAGCCATTTTCAGCATGCACCAGATGCTTTTAACTCCCGTGGCAGGCAGCCGTGCCAATATGCTTCGCAGCTTGGAAATCCTAAATGGAGTTTGATGTTCTTTGCAGAGAATGGCTCTGGTGTGTAATTATGATAGCACACAATTAAATACTGCTTTATATCGGTTTGGGTAGCTCCTGGAAACTCTGTTTCCCTTAATAATTTTTAATAGTCTCAGGGTTTGTTTTTCCTGTGTTTGTCTTCCTGTGATATTGGCAAAAGATAGGAAGAAAATGAGCTGGGACGTAGGAATCTCAGTAAAAACTTCAGAGGGAGGGCGAGAGGTGACTCATTAGCGGGTCTTTCATCTGGGTTTGTGCTGGGTCGTGGAGTCAGGGGTCAGGAAGTGAATGGGGATTCGTACACAGCTGATGTCTTGTATAATATTTCAGAAGAGTGTATTAATTGACGGCAGCTTAGCCTGGGAGTTGGGGCAGAGGCGTTCAGCTGGCAGGCTGCGGAGGAGTCGGAGAGAAGTGGCTTTTAGGTTTTCCCAGGGTGACGAAGGCACTGCGGCTGCTGGGGACAGGACATTGCCTGCGCCTGGCAGCTCTCTGCTGACTACCTGCTCCCCTGGCCCAGGAGAGAGCTGGCAGCTCCGTTTCTGTTTATACCGAAATCCTGACTCCAAAGAAGTTAGGGAAGAGAATGGTAAATGTACCTGATTCAAAACTCAGAGTTGCTTGGAAGATACGTATGTGGCCAGCATGTGCTGAAGGAACTAAAATACTGAACAGCCAGGGCTTGTTGTGAACTATAGACCAGAACTGTGTTTATATATATATATTTACTTGTAATATATAATATATCTATTTACTTTTAATCTTTTTTTTTCCATTCTAGCACCTAGAAGCCTGATCTTAGATCTCATTGAATACTTCCTTGTTTTCCTTTTACTATTCAAGCCATTTTGGTGCTGGAGGGAACAATATGAAGCACAATGAAAAAACAGCCCTAGGGTTGCTCCCAGGGAGTGTTTGCAAAGGACTAGGTTGGCTTTTGGGCAAGAGCTCCTCTTTGAGTCCAGAGCTGGCATCTTTCAGAAGGGTGGATGGACGTCAGAGGGAAACCCTCTGCTTACACCTCTAGGCAGGCCCTGAGGTATCCTTACAGGTATCCTAATCTCATTCCCCATTGCTGTAAGTTTTATAATAACTTTCTTTCCACTCCCATTGTGTACATATGTAGAGTAGTCTTCCTGCGCGTAGGATACATCTTTTGTGATGAAGGCCCAGTGAAAATAAGGAATTTAACATTTTCCAAGTGCCAAGCAGTCTTGTGCTTTTCTGATGCTCCCAAGCCACGATATTAGAAACGTGCTTGTGACCAGAAGGTAACAGCCCTGACGTTTCTGACCTGTGGCTCTTGTTCATGCACGTTGATTTTCCCTGGCCACCTGAAGGGAGGAGGTGACCCAGTGGGCATGTGAACTACCAACACTCTTCAGCTGCTGAAACATCTTTGCCCTCCCAAGTTCTCCCATCAGTGTTAACACAGTCGGCAGATGTTCAGATGATTAGCACTCGTGTCCCATCATCACTGCATCTCTGAAGGGCTTCAGTTGTCCCAGACAAAGTGAAGAAGCTTGTCCTGAGGGATGCTTTTGTTCTGGGAGCCAGCGGTACCTACGGTACTGGCTTCAGCCGTTATGGGTTTGTGTCCTGGTTTCGGCTGGGATAGAGTTAATTTTCTTCTTAGTAGCTGGCTTTCCCAGCCAAAACCAGGACAGTTTGTAATCTTAACAGAAGCAGGGGGGATCTACACCCACAACTTTCACAAAAATTAGGCGTATTTAAAATGCAGCTTTTTTCCCCTGGTTTTGTAGCTGTGCTAGAAAGTCATTACACATGGGTTTATTTTTCCTTATCTCTTGGATTATCATCGGCTTGCTTCCTTCCTGGATGAATTTATCCAGTGTTCTGATTGCAGCTCCATTTTTTTATCACCTCCTGTCTATGGGACTTAAGATTTTGTATGTTTAACATAATTGAGCTGAGTATTTTGCAGCAATTGACAGTGAAGATAATTTTCCACCGATTGATGGGTTGGTTACAGTGAATCTTTTTGCAGTCTACTCGCTTTGGCTATTTGCTGTTTTGGTTACAGACCTGCTTTATTTTATTTGTCCTTGTATTTTATTTCTTTTTCTGTCCTCATATTTTATTTCATTTTTGCAACTGAGCCACATATTAATCTGACTTCAGAGAGGGGAAATGGAGACAACATTTTAGGTTTTAAGAAACTTCCACAGAGATTCAGACAGCTGGTCAAAGATAAATCCAATATGCAAACAGGGTCATGAATATCTTAGAAAACAGCTGTTTAAAATACCAGGGCATCAAATCTCTCTTTCGTCTCTTTCTTTGGACTGGGCTTGGAATTTGATTGTAGGGTATTGGTTATTTCTGGGCTCATGTAATAATTGCACAGGGAACAGGGAGGAAGCCGAAAAAAAATATTTTAGATAGGTGTTTAAGGGAAAGTGGTATTACATGATTTTAAAACAAAAAAAATCCCTAGGTTGCATGAGGCTGTGACCGACAATGTCCTACAGGGGCTGATCGTTAGAACTAGAAGGTGGTCATCTTTCCAGAGCTAAACTGCTTTCTTCTGTGTGCATGGGGGTGCAGGGAGAGAGGGTGAGTTTGGTATACCTAGGATGTGGTAGTTAAACTAGGAGGAATTTTTTTAAGGCTGTCGGTGAACGAGGAGAAATTAACATTTTTACTGAAACATCTTTAATTTTGTTATGAAGGGCAGTTGTATTTTAGTGTGTGTTAGCTGGCTGACATTTACTCTGCAGAAGTTTTAAAGCATTTTATATTGAAAATGCATCTGCCTAAAGACTTATCCCAGAGCCTGAATCCTGTATGAGTCACATAGTGCTATTTTGTTTTGGTCTGCGTATAGATACTCTTCCTTAACAATAGAAGGATTTTCCCCTAATTATTATTGAAATAGGACATTTTTTATTATAAAATAGGTATCAACACAGCTTTACATCAGAATGATGGTGGTGTGTGATATAAAACAGTTTGGGTTATTTCAGTGCAAGTGTCTACATATACCAGCTGCTATAGCATGTTAATCAATTTTTTGAAGAATAACCCTTTTAGAAGTTGTATAGACAAGCCCTGACTGCTTGCCTGAAGAAAGATGATAAATTAATTTAAATATTAAACACCAGTTGAGGCAATTAATTTTTAAAGAAGACAATGAAAAACTGGTTTTGCTTGTATTCCCTGGAACACCCTTTCAAAAGCTTTGCTTTTCCAAAATTGTTTTTTTCCTATGTGTGTGGCACAGGATGTGACTTGGTTCACAGCAGGTAGGTTCATTAGTTGGCATTTCTGGTATAATATCCAGCTGTGGAAAGCTTATAAAATATTGGTATTTAGGTCATCTTAATTAGGCCTCAAAATAAAGATTTAAGATGAAGTGGAATAATTGAACATACTTCATTGCAGCTGAGCTTCTTCAGTGAAGAGAGTGCAATTCTTGGGCAGTATGAACTGATTTCAGCAGAGTTGCTGCAAATCTGCTTCACCGATGCTCCTGAGATTGTGCAGGGAGCTGAACCGGTTAAAACTAATGATTTTGGGGAGAGGTGAAAGATGTGGCAGTTTTCAGCTGGGTTCGGTGCTGGACTGGATATCCTCACTCTCACTGCTACCGGTGCCAGCACAGGGAGGGGACTGGGGTGCGGCAGCCCGCATTTATATCACTGCAGTCTTCTGTGTGACCTGTGCTTCTTCATTGCTGGTGATTTGGGGGGGGGGGTTATCTGCTCTCTGCCTTCCTTCCTTGCTGGATGAATTTGTCCGGAGTCGTGCTTGTGTTCACACTAGTTGAGAGGGAGCTCAGTTATCAGTGCTCATCTCCCAAGTTTGGGTAAGCAAAGAGCTTCCCCCCCCTTCTTTGGGCAGACTCACTTGCCATGTTAGGTCCCCATAATGCTGCAGAATCACTACCGGTGAAAATCAGTGTGAGCTCTTTTGTGCCAAGAGGGGTGGCAGCGATTCCCATCTAGCCTTTGTTGCATTTGAGGTTAGCAAGCAAAAACCAGGAGTCAGCGTCCCTGGTGCTGGGTTTAAGAAGTTGCAACCAGCAAGGGAAGCCAGAGGAATCTGAACAGTCAGCAGGCAACTGGATGACCAGCGTTTAAAGCTGCCCTGGAGCTGATGAAATGCAGTTGCGTGTGTTTCTGCCAACCAATGCATCTGCCTTAATAACAGATGCAAATGTAGGATCTTCAAACCCACCTCCGCCAAGCCATTGGCAATCAAGTTGAGGATGGTGCGTAACTTTGGGTGAGGAGAGGCTTGGAGGAGGGTTGCAGTGGTGGCTGGAATATGCATCTGGTGTTGTACATGTGCCTTACGGCATCTAACAGGCATCTAGGGGAAACACTGTGTGACTAGTTTGATAAATTTAATACGAAGAAGGTTGCAAGGTTGTACTGTTGTTTATCTCTCTTTTACTAACAACGCGCAAAGTATGCTTTTGGTGTTGTAACACCACAAGATGGGAGGGTACCATCATTTAAGTGTGTTATTAAGCTAATGACATATAAAGAGGTATTAAAAAGCAACAACTATCGTCTGCTACATCAGTGGTGCTGGTAGTTGAAACTTCCAACTTTTGTTTATGGACCAATGTAACTGAAAATGGAGGGGGAGCTCCTCCTGATCTGAATTTCTCCCTATAAGAGCATCTCTGTGTCCTCTGACTGCGGATGGAGCCGAGGGAGCACCCATGGGTGCAGGAGACAGATGTTTGGTCTCTTCTTCCTTGTCTACGCCAACAAGTTCTGCACACCCTGAAATGCAGACTTTATTTTTTCTTAGCATTTTGAAGGTGTATCCTATCTTGCACCAGATCTTCTAAATTTCTAGTTTAGACAAAGCCTGGGGGGATTTAGGTTTGCATATTTTCCTAAGAGGATTATGCTTCACACTTAGTTGCTCTATAAATTGTTTGAGGGTTTTTTTATGATTTTCTAAGTACACAAAAAGCCACATACCCAGTCAAACTGTCCTGAAATGTGTTGTCTGGGGGTTAGTGATAGAAATCTGGTGTTTGAACTAGTAGTAAACTGAATCACTGAACCTCGGGGTAATTTTGAACTGAAAAACATTTTGGTAATCAGATTTGCAGCTCGGCTGCAGGAACAGTTGTAGCAGCACAACTGGAGGGCTAGCAAATTGCAAGAAGGATTAGAAACTGCTTACACTGGCATAAGAGAAGACAATTTATTGTGAAAATACAGCCCAGGAATAAATTAATGAGCACCCTTCCAAGCATGGGGGTGCTCATAACACATTGAGATTCTGGAAACTCTTTAGTTGCAGATCAAGGGAGTAAGGCAGCTCGGTGAAGGATATTAAGGTAATTGGGGGAAAAGTAGTGGTAGTCTATGACGACTTCTGTCATTTAAGTTCATACTCATAAAATCGCTGGCAGGGTACTGTACACCTCAGCAATGGCCCCTAGGAATGATGGGTGCTGACGCTCCTCGTGCTAGCCGGGCGCTGCGGCACGGCGCCTTTGCTCCGCTGGCTGTCACAGCTGCTTAACACCCACCGACGGGGTCGTTTTGATGATTGCCAGCTTAAGTTTTCATTATGTGCCTGCGGGTGGGCTGTATCTTATACATTTATTTTTTGTATTTATGGTGTTTTTTGAAGGGCTGGGTGCAGCTCCTTGTTTTGTGCTGCCGTTGGGGTGTTTGGAAGTTGTGCAGCAGCAATTGCTGCTAAAACCAAGCCTGTACCGGGGCTTCTTCCCTGCCCACTAGAGCAGTTGGAAAACTTGAAATGCTAAGATTTCCTTACTTCATTTCACTGAAGGTGGAGGAGGGATCTGACTCAGCCATAGAAAACTGGTTTAAAACAGGACTAAACTCATCTGTGCTGCTCAGAGGGATGGTCAGAGCTCCCTTTTAAACTGCTGGTTTGTGCCCAGTGCTGCCGCCTCCATCATCTTTCATCTCTCTTCAGTCACTCCTCACAGGAGTGATGAGATGGACATCACTGAGAAACGAGTGGCATTTATTTGGTAAAAAGGGCAAAGGGCAAAGAGAAGTGTCCCCTGTGGCAATGTGTACGACAGGCAGTCTCTGTAGATCTACATCTGCGTTATTTTATCAAAGAACTGTACTTGTAGCATTGCAAGCTATACCACAGCAAATGTGGGACTGGTGTTAGGTGGGTGTTAAACCCTTGAAGGAAGGAAAACCTGAAAGCATAAACTGAGGAGGAGCTGTTGGGAAGTTTCAGCTTCTGTTTTGCTATAGAAGCTTGTACGGAGTAAGTTTGCTTCTGGTTGTGATCAAACTGATTTAGTAAGGTAAGCAGAACAGAACAAAATTGATCAATATCCAGAGGTACGGATCGGCTAGTGAACGGCAGTTTGTGAGCTTTACTAAATAACATCTCTGAGGACTTTCTCGTGCCCTCTAACTCATGGTGATCTTTTGTGTTCTGTTTTCTCTGCAGACGTCGGCTGATCTCCCAGCGATCTTCTCTGGAGACTCTGGAGGACATCGAGGAAAATGCCCCACTGCGGAGGTCATTTTATTTACTCTCTCTCTGGTTACTTGTCTGTAAGGCACATGCACGGACAGACTTGCTGTCCCTGCGCTTGTCAGAAAGTAGCTGGGTGTTCACGTTAAGATGTTCTTCATAGTGAGTAAAGTGAAACCTCACGCACCCTGCAAGGTGGTAGGTGACATGAATTACACGTTCCCTGGCTTTAGGTTATTAAATAAAAAGTCAGTATTTAAATAAAATGTCAGGAAAGAAAAAGTCAGATTTGATTAGTAGAGAAGTTTAGTTGTCACTAGCAGGAATGACTAGCCTCTAACATAGTACCTTTAAAAAGTAAGTACAGTTGGTTTAATAAAGTAAGCTTTTGAAGGCTAGTATTTTTAGTATTCTTATTTTGTATGGATTTTTATCATTTGTTCTCTCAGCACACACCATCTTATTTCAGTAACCAGCGTTACTGTCTTTCTGTGTTGGCTGGTACGTTTGTGACTGCTACCTCACTAAATCTGCCCCATCCTTGTTATATCAGCAGCTTCAGTGCGGTTTTATTTCTGCATCCAGGAGGCCACAGCTTCTCTGGGGACCGCAGTAATTAGTCACTAGGCAATCCTCTGGGGTGATGGAAAATGGAGCAACTGCTTAACAGTTCAGAAGCGGGCTGATCAGTAATCTGACCAGTTCGTGGTATGCTTCCAGGTCAGCTGTTCAGCAAGGCAGCAGCTTAATTTTGAATGTCTATTTATCTTGGGACCTGTAATTCAGCTAGTTTTTATTGATGTTTAGCCTATAGCCTTGTTTATCCACATGCAGATTGGCTGTCTCTCCCCACCTCGAAGCAAAGACTTAATAGCAGAGGCTGTACTAACTGGCCTGTTACCAAGGCTTGATTATTTTTACCAAGCTTACTGTTGAATGCTTACCAGCATGTTACGAAGCGTTGTCATAAATGATTCAAACACGTATAATTGGCAAAAGATATAAACAAAGTATGGTTTGCAAGGCAGTATTTTTACTTGCTAATTTGCAGAATTGATGGTAGAACCTCTCTCTTGGTGGTACTTTCCTGTGAAGAAGCTATAACAAGCCTAACTGCAACCAGAGGGTGAGGGAATCTCAAGGATTTTACTAACAGGAGGAAGGCAGAAATGGCAGAGTGATGGGGTCCCCCCTTGGGGTGTGCCCATGCAGCGTGATGACGTTTGGGTACAGCAATGGGGACTGGCAGTCCCTGGCGTCTTGGGACCAGTGGTCTGTGGTTTCAGTCCAGCAACAGGACCTCTTGGGGCTGGGAAGCTGCTGAACTCTGCCTATGCATAGGAGAGGATGGGAAAAATAGGTTCGGGAGGCTCAACACAGAGGGACTGTGCTGGTCCCGTGCGCCGGCGGAGGATGCTTGTCCTTTAGCTCCCGTGGAGGATGCAGCGGCTGCGGTCCAGCAGCCCTGGCCGCGCAGCGAGCGCGGGAGTTATCTCTGGTGCCTGCGCGCCGTACCGTGCCTTGCAACAAAACAGCACTGAGGTGAAACAGAGAAAGCTTTCACATGCGTTGTGGTTTCAGCTGATTAAAAAAAGCAAGGCTGGAAGTGGAGGGGGGATATTGCTGTTTGTCTCATCTCTCCTCCCTCTGGCAATTTCTTTCTTTAACTGCAATTTAAAAAGTGCGTTCAGATGTAAAATAGGTTTAAGGATTAATGTTTTGAAGAAAGATTCCACCTCCCACCCCCACCCCCCCCGAGGTAATTTATTTTCAGTTGTTTTGTATGCTGTCAGGAATGTGAAAAGTAGTATTTAGAGTTAAAAGCAAATAGGAATTATCCTTGCAAATGAGAGATTTTAAATCTTTCTAAAATTAAAACAAGACAGACATTTCCTCAGTAGCTCCTTTATCAATAGCTGAGGAGGATACAAAGTGTGGGTGTTGGAGTGAGGGGAAAAATCACATATTTACCAGGTTTTGGTTTAGTTTAATTTTTTTTTCCCTCTGAAAGCTTGGGCTAAGCTGTCACGGCAGGTTACAGGAAGTTTTATTTTGCTGAGATTTTTTTATGATGTGGTTTTTTGCGTGAAGGGAGGGGTGGTGGTGCCTTTTCTTATTATTTTAAATATTTTTTTTGTTTGAGCTGTCACATTTCCAGACTTATTGTTTTTATTGTTCTTGCTGATTCCTAACACAGGGTGACTTGAATAATTTGTCTTGTCTTTCCTTCCTGCCTTTGTGTAGACTTCTTGGCTGTACAGCGGGGAACTGAGTACTTTTATTTTTTTCTCCCCTCCCCGCCCCCCAACTGATTTATTTTTCAGATGTCGGACACTCTCAGGATCACCCAGACCAAAGAACTTTAAGAAGGTTCATTTTATCAAGAACATGCGGCAACACGATACCAGAAACGGCAGGTACTGTGCATCCAAATGCTGCTTCTGCAAGGGCAATGCATGGGGCACAGGGGAAGGGGCAGGGTCAGCATCCCCGTGCAAGAGCGCAGCATGCCATTGCCACTTACCACATACCACATATGTAGTAGTGGCCTTTAAAATAGTCTGTGAAGGTGCAGGCTGCAATGCACACTCCTTCCTTGGGTGAAGTACGAGCCAATGGAAGTGCTAGCCCATGGATTTTTAAGACCTGTGTCTCGGTAATACAAATAACTTGCGTAAAATGAAAATCAGTCAGAGTAAGCTGGGCATAATCGGGTTGCATTTCTTCAAGGGTAGTGCCAGGTGCTAAGTGTGAGAGGGGCACATGGCTGAACCTGCCGGGAACAAGTTTACTAATGGCTGAATGACATTTCAGCATCTATCAGTGGGTGTAAGGGTAGGCGTCAGTCTAGCTGGGTTGTCAGGGCTGCCTGTGGTGGGAGACTTACCGGACAAGTGACTCAAGAAAACAGCTTCAGGGAAAGGTATTAAGGTTATCCTGAGTCTTACAAGATAAATTATAAACATGACAGATCCCGATCGCACCGTTGTGTCCTCCCAGATGCAAAGTGCTAGTTGGTAAACGCGCAGCTGGGGGTGGTTGTGGCAAGGTGAGGAGTGGGATCTTTGTTTTCAGGGCAGATGCAGGCAGAGGGACTCCGGGGGGATGTGTGAGGGGTGCAGCTGCGGCCACAGCACACCCCAAGCTGCGGCATGCACTCCCTGGATTGCAGCCATAGGCACTGGTGGGACCTATACAACAGCGGTTGGCAGGGATTTCCCTTACTGCAAAGACACGGTGCCTGTCATGGTGTTCCCATCAGCAATAGGTTCTTTATTGCAGTGTCATCCAGCTCAGAAGTGAAACCAGCTCCTCCCTGCTTATAAAGAAGACACCTGCCCTCTCTGTGTTTTTTCCCAAGACAATTTCCCCACATGCCTCATGATTTTATTCTTGTCCTTCCAAACTTGAATAGGTTTTAAATAGACTACCTGAACAGGTTGCATATAGACTAAACCATCCCACTGAGAGATGACCCTTGCACATACCTGTTCTCATACAACTGCCGTGGGCAAGAATCATGTACGTTCCTGTGGACCGATTTGTGCACGTAGCCTGTGGTTTCCATCAAACATGGAACCAGGTCAATAGAAATTCTGACATTACATTGAACCGCAGGTTTTATGAATTGAATTCTGGTAGGTGGTACTTAGCTCAAGCAAAATTTTCCTTGCATTTATTCTCACATGTACAATTAAATGAAGTGAAAGGTAGTGATCAACATAAATATTGCAGAAGGTGGCTCTGAGAGACAACGGCTTTTTAGAAACAGCTTTTGTAGCAAACAGACGCATGCAGAACTGTTGACTTAACTATTGTCTAACTAGCAGCTGATTATTGTCTTTACAACAAATACATGTGGAATCAAACGCTGAAAAGCAGCCCTCTAATTTTAGTCTGTTTTGTACATAACTATATGTACACTGGGAATTTCTTATAGCAAAAAATACTTACTCATAAAGTATTATGCAGATTCCACAGAGAACGAGTAATTTCTGAGATGCATATATGAAATACATCCATAAACTTGATAGAAATATTACCTGCGAAAAAATGAATAAATATTTGATTCATGAACTCTCTTCTCCATCTGTTGCAAAAAAGTATTTGTAGGATATATCTTAGCATTTTATCTTAGCTTATGTATCAGTCATTACGTCAGATAATATAACTGAATATTTTTCTGGCTAAGAAAACAGTGAGTAAGCTTCTGTTGTTCAACTGGCTTCTTATCTTTATCAACAGACACAGTTTTCCAGAATATTTCCATAATCATAATAAAAATCCCTTTATGTAGAACACAGATACAATAAGAATAAGATATGCAGTTTTGAAAATGCTTTTTGTCCTATGGACAAAGAGCTACAGTGATATTAACTAAAAATAAAATGCAAAGTCAACACTTTGTGTCACCCCTAAGGCCAGCTAAGTCTAGCAGTAACTAATCTGTGTGCATACCCTGTTTTTCCGAGGGGTCTGGATGCTGTTGCAGTCACTGAAGTTAATAGGCATTCTGGATGAAAAAGACCTCGGGAAAGTCAGGTGGATCTGCTTTATGCATTCATCCTAAAATAACAGAGTTTCTGAGTACCTTAAGACCTTTAAAGCAGGTGTCCTACCTGGTTCCCCGTGACACGGAGGAGGACAGGTATCGCAATGGATAGAAAACCCTCCTGGGGCTCCTTCCCATGCCTGGGACCTCGTCCCAGACAGCTCGTACGTGATCGTGCAGGATGCAGGTGCTGAGCCAGCCTGGAGTCAGGCTCTGTGAGCAATCTCCGAAACCCCTGACCCTTCTGTTGCGGCTTGACAGCCTTTCACTTAACTTGAGGAACCCAGCTTTGAAAACATGTACACACAATATGTTTTTGAGTGGTGAATTTGATAGCTGGGCTTTAAAATAGCTAGCGCTTTCAGTAATTGTTTCACTGGCTTGTGACTGTGTCACAGCAAAGAAAACTGCCACGTGGATGATAGCTCAGGGCTCCTTTCTCTGGTAACTGCCCTTATTTGCAGCTCTCAACCTGTAAAGTGATGTGTGCTTGTCCTGCAGCACTGAGAGCTCTTCCCCTCTCAGCTCTGGGGATGGCATGCACTGAGCGACGATGCTCTGGGTCCAGCCTTCGGCAGTCCAGCGGCAAGGCAGGACCGGCTGTGGTTAAAATAAGAGTTCAGCTATTTAGCACAGAGAAAAACCACCTATACACAGACTGCAGCTTATCAGCTAGTCCTTGTAAAGCTTCCTGTTGATGGTTCTGTGCCCTGGTTAAACCAGTTTCTTTGGATTTGTAGGACATGGCTTATTAAAAGAGCTGAAAAATTAGGTTTCCTAGACTGTATTATCAAAGCAGTCTTGTAAAATAGCACAAAATAAATTTTCCCATTAAAAGACAAAGACAAGTCAACCCTAACGTACAAATTAGCACAGGTAGCCACCAGCATGTGGTTTCACCCACTTTACTCAGCAGGTTTATTGGTGGTATCTTCCATAAACTGTGAAGCAGATTTCCTATCTAGCAGAAACAGGCCACTGAAACAGCAACCTGAGGCAGCTGAACAAACAATTCGTGATGAGAATGGGACAAGAACATTTCTAGAGTCATCCTATATAGCAGATATAAAAGCAGTGAAACAATGCTCCTCTCCCACCCCCATGCCATTGCTTTCTCAATTTTTTTGTTAGTATACAGATCTAAGTCAAGGCCAAACACCACCCATAGGCTACGAAAGGTCTCTTGCTGCCCTTTTAATTGTGGAAATGCACACACATGCACTCTAAGAGGTTGACTGTTCGCAGCATCCTCACAGTTCATAATTACTGTCAGCCACTGTTGTGGTTTAAGCCCAGCCAGCAACAAAGCACCACGCAGCAGCTCGCTCACTCCTCCCCTGCGGTGGGATGGGGAGGAGAAAATACAACAAAAAGCTCGTGGGTCGAGACAAGGACAGGGAGGGATCACTCACCAATTATGGGCACAGGCAAAACAGACTCGATTTTGGGGAAAAATAAACCAATTTAATTTGTTAACCAAATCAGAGTCGGATGATGAGAAATAGAACCATATCTTAAAAACACACCTCCCCCCGACCCTGCCTTCTTCCTGGGCTCAGCTTTGCTACCTCTACCTCCTTCCCCCCAGCAGTGCAGGGGGTGGGAATGGGGGTTGCAGTCAGTCTGTCCCACATTGTCTCTGCTGCTCCTTCCTCCTCAGGGGAGGGCTCCTAACACTCTTCCCCTGCTCCAGCGTGGGGTCCCTCTCACAGGGGTCAGCCCTCCACGAGCTTCTCCAACACAAGTCCTTTCCACGGGCTGCAGTCCTCCACGAACTGCTCCAGCGTGGGCTTTCCCACGGAGTCACGGCCTTCTCCGGGCCCAGCCACCTGCTCTGGCATGGGGTCCTCCACGGGCTGCAGGGGAATCTCTGCTCCACCGTTAACCTCCATGGGCTGCAAGAGGACAGCCTGCCTCACCATGGTCTTCACCACGGGCTGCAGGGGAATCTCTGCTCTGGCGCACCTCCTCCCTCTCCTTCTTCACTGACCTCGGTGTCTGCACGGCTGTTTCTCTCACATCCCACTCCTCTCTCTGCTGCAGCTATTTCAGCAGTCTTTTTCCCCTTCTTAAATATGCTATCACAGAGGCACTACCAGCGTCACTGATGAGCTCAGCCTTGGCCAGCAGCGGGTCCGACTTGGAGCTGGGGAAGCTTCTAGCAGCTTCTCACAGGAGCCATCCCTGTAGCTCCTCCCCCGCTACCAAAACCCGGCCACACAAACCCAACGCAGCCACCTTCCAATAGCTCCAGCTTGAACTTGGGAGACTCCAAAATGATGGCTGCTACCCAGACAGCATCCATGGTTTGTGTGTTCGCCTTTACGTGCAGGGCAGCAAAGCCCTGGTAGTCAAACATCATCAATCGGGTATGAGAAAAGAGGCTACGGTATTCTGCATGTATATGGTACATATGTATATCGCATTGCCTGATCGCAGCCTTTTGGTGCAACACAATGAAGCCTAGACAGACGCTAAAAAAACCAGACATTCTTAATCTTCAAGTCAAGTGAATTACTGATTCTGTTGAGCGCCTTGTGCTCAGTAAGTTTTTATAGTTTCATAGCATACACCTCATTAAAGAAATGGGAAGATTAGCTTTTACAGTCTCAGACAGTTGCACATTGTCAGAGCTCTCTTGCAAAATAATGGTTGCTCTGAACCATAGTAATTAGTACAACTTCTTGGTGAAATGTGAGAATTAGAGAGTGAAAACCTTTTCATGAAGTAATTTTAAACATGTCTAGGTGGCACAATGGCAATCGGGGCACGTAAACCCACTCTGACTCAAGCTGCTTCTGATGTCGGAGATAGCTCATTCAGAGCTGCGCAGGATCGTAGACGCCCTTTGTTGAAGAGTTGAAATCCAGGAAAATGCTTTTCTCCAATAAACAATAGTTCGATTTTCTTGAACAGCAACAGGCTTCCACCACACCTTCTTCTCCAAAGCACACTTTGTGACAAGTTTCTGGACTTTCTGCCCCACCAAACCATTGCAGACCCTCAGAATTTTTTTGTTTTCCATGTATATCATCAGACCTCTAAATAAAATGCTGTTTTATCCCTCTGATGAGCTTCTGACCACTGCATTCCCTGCTTCTCTGCCAGTCCAGCTCCTAAAGCTGTTTTGCACCAGCCCCCTCCAGCAGCTCTGCAGATGAGATTTTGTGGCATCCTGGCAGTGGAGGCCATGGGCTCCTCTCCTGCTCTGCCTGGGAGATCTTTATGTAAAGAGGGTCCCCTGTTTATGGAAAGAGGGGCAATACTTGGGTCCCAAGGGAAAGAAATCTGAAAAAACTAGAGGCTGGGCTTGTGCTTTTTTTTTCCTTTCTGGTCTGATTCCTTCTGATACAGCAAGTTTTCTGTGGGAACTTCCCACTGTTGTCTCTGCTTGTGGACATGGAAGCACCAGTTTGTTTTTCTTTAAGTATTAAGAGTTGGGGTTTTTTTAGGGAGGTGTAGGGTGTTGGTGGAAGAGCTGTATTTCCAGAAGCAACCAGAGGGAGTGGGGGGAATACGCTTAGTGGGTACCATGGTTTTCCAAATTCAAAGATGCTTTCTGATGTCAGCCTCAAAATCTGTGCCAAGTTTCATACATCAGCAAACAAGGCTTCCAGTGAACAAGCAAGCTGTTGTGAGTAGCAACCATTCAGCAATAAGCAGTGGCAAGCACAAAATTAATCATATGCCAAGTTTTTTTGCTTGTGGATTGCCTTTCTCAAATGTGAAAAATGATTTCCCACTGCTCTATAATTTACTGCTGCACCATGAGACCATCTTACAGGATCTGAGATACCATAGGCAAGGGGTGTTATAGTATTCAGAAAAACAATGAAATCATACTTTATCTGCTGCAGGAGAACTTCCTAATGCTGTATGCATGTTTATTATTAGAAACCCTCCTTTATTAAAGGGTAAATACCACTTTGCTTTTCAACATGCTTTTAAGGAAGAAAACAGGGTTGCTATAACAGAATGATCCAGGAGAAGGAAAATTGATCATTCTGCATTTTTCCAAGCATTACATGCAGCAGCTCTCTTCGAGTTCTAAACCTTTTCCAAGAACAATGACTAAGCTGGTCCCTTAAGGAAATAGTGTTTTAGTAACAGCGTAACTGGTACGAGATTTATAGATGCATGTGACGGTTTTCGGACAGTAAAGAACAAAATAGCTTGCTAGGGTTTGTTGTCCAACTTTGACCAGTGTAGGACAAAGGATGAAAAATTTGGGTGAAATCCTCACATACAGATCTGTGGCACACGTCAGAAGAGTCAATGTTGGAGAGCAGAGCAAGGAAGTGCAATACCCCTGACAACTAACCTAGCAGTAGGTCCTAGCATTTGGAGCACAAGTGGAGATTTTTAGAAAGGTAAAACATGAGTAAATTCTAACACTAATGTTTTAGAGGAATTTGAGGGGATGCAGCCTGTTGGCCAACTTTAGAGGGAAGAAGGGTCTTTTTAGTGTACGTTGTACAATTGTACAATTGTCGGTGTCCTGAAGGTAATAAGGAAAGACGGTATATTTATAAACAATCAGTTATTTATTGGCTTTTTATATCGTACATCTTGATCAAGCTTCCTTTGGCTTCTTGCCAATCTGCATCTCCCAAAACTATAATAATGTAGCTATTGGCAGTCCACGCAGTTTTATGGAAAGTGGGTCTTGACCTCAGGATGGTTTTGATGTGCAATGGTATATCAGAGCTTGATGGTTAAAGGTAATAGTGTGGCCGTAAAACAGATAGGTTGCTCTAAGGTAGTTGATTTAATGCCCCACAGTGACTTTGCAGATGATGCGAGGATTTGGAGACTGGTTAAAAATACAAGATGTTTGCTGTAAGAGTGGCCTGGATTCTGAGATAAGCTCTGTGCAGGCAGATAACATATGCTTTCATGTAGCCAAGTCTTGAGCTACCTGCCTAGAAGGAATGAAGGCAAGCCATGCTTACAGGAGGGATTCAGCCCTGACAGTTAGTGACTGAGATAGACGTGGTGCTGGAGGAGAAGGGGTGAAGAGCTGTGGGATCAGTAATGCCTGAGTGTCAATGCAACATCATAACCAAGAGGGCTGATATGATTACCGAGTGCAGAGGCTCGTGGGTCATCAGGGCTAGACACTGATCTTGAAGGTAAGACTGAAAGATGTGATGTTTATATCTGCCATCTGTGGAACTGCTGAGGCCAGTGATGCTGCCCAGAGACCAAGAAGGGCAATGGGGAAAACTGGAGAAGACTGAAGGAGGAACCTGGAAAACAGTGAAAGGACCTGAAAGCTTATGATAATAGCAAACTGACTTCATCCATAAATCAGTCTATTTCAGGAACAGGAAGCTGAAAATCAAGGGAGTCCTTGGTTTGGCAGAGAAAAGTCATGACCAGCAGCTGGAAATTCTTGTCTGATAAATGCAGACTCCAAGTCAGCCACAGAGTTGTGGTGTGTATCACCTGGGTTGCTGCTGGATTTGTCTGTTTAGTTTCAGCCATAGTGGTGAGTTGTCAGAATGGCTCCTTTCACTAGGACTCCTTTCACTAGAAAAACATGTATCCTGGATTCCAAGTAATGTATTCAAGGTAGTCTTCCTAGAAAGCCTGTAGAGGGGATGGGACTCCACTACTCATTCGCTGTGTAATGTATGGCACAGGCTTCAGCACTTCTGTAAAGACTCAGTAGTGCGATACCCTTCTACCTGTGAGATAAAAAAGAGGAGGGAGAAATCATCCGTGATGGAAGTTTTATGATTACGAATTCCTCAACGGTAACATCTGTTGCTTTGCTTATTGTGGTGGGATTTTTAAATTTTAGTCTTTGATTTCTTTTATTTTCTTTTATATTTTAGAATAGTCCTTATCAGCAGCAGAAGATCCTTCTGTAGCATATTTTCAGTGCTGCCATATCGAGACTGTACCCAAGTCGGGTATGTATATTTATACATGTACTACATAGTCTTTCTGGGCCTGCATGTAGACCTGATGACGGACGACAGCATGATGGAGGCTAATGCTTTTACATATCTGCTCTGAGAAGAGATAAATGCACTTGGATATATTTGCCTTGTGGAACATTACCAGGTTAAAACTACAGCTCTCAGTCCCCAGTTTATTTATGTGTTGTGGTATCTTTGATTATTAAACTGGAGAAAACTACCCCCCTGAAATCAATGTTCTTGAAAAATGCACTGTTTTTATTGTTTCTTCTGACTTCACTCATCTTTGACAAAAAAAGTACTCTAGACAGCACAACTTTTATTTTATAAGCAGTCTTAGCTTTCTCATTCTCCCACGCAAACATGGTACTACTGTATCTAGATTTCCAGAACTATAGAGAAATATTTGAATTTGAACATAATACCTTTTTATTGTACATTTAGCCATTAGTCAGATCATTCAGTCAGTGAAAACAGACTATTTTGGCCATAATACCATACAGGTTCTTAGCTGGTGTAAGCAACGTCTGTGGAGCTGCCTTGCATCCCTCGCCGTGCTGAGACACTAGACCTCTGATAGAAAAGTTTATTCGGATTGAAGCAGTCCTCCAAAGACTGAGAAAGCTTTTTGCCCTTGCACTGAAACTGCGTAAGTGGAAGAAACTGGATTTGGCTAGGAGATTTTTGTGTGGCAGGCTCTGGAGCACGGCTTGCTGGGTGCCTTCAGAGGCGCGACACAAGGCTGGGAAGGGCAGTGCTGGTCGGCGGCAGCTCCATGCCCCTGGGGCAGAGTAAAGTGTGGCCACCGTGGCCGCTCGCCGGAGAGCTGAGAGCTGCCTGTAGTTGGGGTCGGCTCAGTGCCTGCAGAGCACAAAATTTGCGAGAAATACTCAGCTGATACACTGAGGTGGGTTGAAAGACCCACACATCATCTAGAGTCAAATTTATCCAGTGCATAAAGGATGACTTTGGCTCGTATTTTTCAGCCATCTATTTAATTCCAGAGAATGATTTGCCACAAGCTGCTTGTGCATCAGTAATTCAAAACAAAGGGAGATTATTTTTAAAGCACAAAGGAAAGGAGGCACCTTTGTAGGAGAGTTGACTTGCTCTCCTGTCTCTTACAGTAAATTTTTTCCCTTAATTAAACTGGGATGACCCATCGGGCAAATTCTGGACAGACTGGCAGCTTTGTTTGTTCTTCTTGAGTACACTGTCATTCATTTATGGTCATTGCCCTGTGGAAATTGCCTCTTTATTGAAAATTGAATGTATTTTGAAATGCTGATGGCTGGTTATACCTTCTAAATTACAGCAGTAATGAGCCCAGCTGCAAACCTAAATATTATTTCAGCGTGTAATGTCTTGTGCCATGCTTGCGCAGCAAGAAGGGCATGGAATGAGAAGGTAGCAAGTGCCAGTACAAAACAATCCAGCCCTGTTCCCTTTGCTAAAAAGCCAAGATGAAAAAAAAAATGCCCTCTGTCTTTCTTCCAGAGCATCAGAGGAAGAGAGAAACAATTCAATGTCACCTCCTTCCAGGAACAGCTGGTGCAAAGAACAGATGAGGCAGTATAGCATAAACTGTAGCCACTCTGTTCAGGCTGCACAGTGCTTGCTTACTTCATTGCACATTTTGGATGTGTGGTAGGAGCAGGGAAGAGACACTGGTACCCTTTTGAAGTACTGTAGTGGCAGCATCCTTTAGCTTTGCTTTCTCTGAATCTCTGGATTGCTGATGTCTGTCCCTGGGCAAGATGTCCTATCTGGTTTATGTTCTGCAAACATTACTGAATAGTTTACAAAAAGAAACAAATCGTTGCAGGGAACCATGGGCACACCTGCAATTAGACTGGAGTAAGTCCTGGTAGGACCGGGAGAGTGGGGTGGACGTGCATGCAGGGGGGACTATTCCATGTGAGAGGAGCGCATGGTGGAGCTGCTGCTGCTTCTCCACCTCTGCTCCGACTCGCAGGCACTGTGGTCAGCGAGGAAATCTCCAGGCACAGCTGTGTTTTGGGGAGGCCGCCAGCCCCTGTTGTATTGTAGGCAGCACAGAAGAGCTCTACTGTATTGATGCTGGCAGCTAAACTGCACTAACAGATCCATTTTAAAAACCTGTCTGAAAGGCAGTTCCTGCAGTCACAGCTAAACTCTACGTACTTGGCCAGGGTGGATGGGACAGCATCACCCCTTACCAATGAGGTGCAAGCAATGTACTGTGGACTGTGGCCCTTGCTTGCCCACCCTCCATGCTGAGGTCAAGCTACAATAGCAAGAACCCTCCCCAAACCCCCAAACTGTGTTTTTACGTAGTTGTACAAATACAGATGGAGGGCTGGGGAGTGCGGGGAGGAGAGCCATGGAAGTACATGAGAGGATGAAGTTTGAGCTGTCCCCTGGAATATGTTTCCCAAATCCCGCTCCCTGGCAGCCGGGCAGCTGCCAGCTCACCGGAGTGTGGCTGGCAGGAGGCTTTTGAAGGGAAACGTACTCCAGAGCAGCACAGAGGCTGCCAGTGATGAATGGTGGGTTTTTCTATCTGTGGTTTCAGAAGGCCGATCTGGTGGTACTTGCTGGGGCTGAGAAGGAAGGACACCATGTGCCGGGGAAATTACTTTCTCTAGTTTTCTCTGTTACGCTGAAGAGAAGCGAAAAGTACAAAGCAGAGAGTGACATGGTGGGGAGAAAAAAGTCATGAACAGAAGTAATCACTAGAATTTTCTGTCCTCAAAATTTTGTCCGTACCTGGTATCTGATGAAAACCTAATGCTTTAGCTTATAGTGCTGTTGTGCAAGGGAAAAGGGGAGAATTAAAACTAAATTGACAAAGGTTTTGAGGTGCATTATCTCCTGCTGGAGTCACTGAGAGGCAGGTACTTTTGTGGATCTGGGCCATAAATTCTCTCCAGGTCTGGCTACATTAAGATTGCTGGCATCTTTGCTGGTGGCGTGAAGACAGGCACAGCTTCACCTGTTTCCATGGTCAAGAGTAGGGTAATGGGGAGGACCAGAGCTTGCTTTTCTTCCCCCATCTAGGCCAGCAGAGCAGCTATGAGAGCAGACATAGCCAGGTGAAAGCAATGTAAAGAAGGCTGTACTCGTAGTTAGGAGCTGAAAGAGGCGCTGAGCATCTTGCCTGCTAGCTTCCCTTGGCACCCAGCGTCCTGTGGTGTTACAGCCCAAAGTCATCAGACCCTACGCAGGGTTTAGTGGTGCCTAAAGGCAGTGATGAGAGGGTTGCCCTGTACTGAGAGCCCTGTAACAGTGTTACTGCCTCTGTTATTAAATTAACAGACACACACATAAACTCTCGTTATCATTGCAGGCTGATCTGCAGAGGCAGGTAGCACCTACAGGATCCAGCAACACTGATAATGTTGTCTGAATGCTTGGCTTTGATTATGTTTTTATGAAATACAAAGTCATTGTGTGATGCTCAGGTTAGAGGCGAGGCAATTCAAGTGCTAGTGGTGGTAGTGCAGGATCGGTTGTGCAGTTGCTACTCTTTTTTTCAAATGTATTGGAAATCTTCATGGCTAAAGGGTATTCATGATCTGAATTTCTCTGCTGAACAAAATCTTGGTCACCTGTGAAACATGCATGCTGTTACCACACAGAGATTTTGCAGTAAAGTTTACAAACAAAACACATGCATGAGGAGATGCAGCAGTGACTACTGAACCTTTTTTACCATTGTGGAGAGATACTTGTGCTTTATAAAAATTGTTTCTCCTCCTTTCTCACCATTCACTGATGTTATACTATGGATCATGTTGACACCCCAGTATTCTTTAATAATACTTACAAATTTGAAGCATCATATGTAATGTTATGCTAATACTATTCTTCAAGTTCCTCTTTCTTACTTAAATATAATACTCCAAAAGATGGAAGAGCTACTTTGGGAAGGGTATTGAAACTGGATTTCTGGCTCAGCATCCACTTTCTATCTTCCTTGCAGGAGATGAGAATTAATCCCCATCTAGATCTGCAGATGGGCAGAAAATGGGAGGTAATTACAGTTATCAGAGGTGCGCCTTGTGCAACCCCTGAGCTGCTGTGGCGCACACCTCCTTTGTAAAAGGTTGTCATGGTGGAAGCTCACAGCAAGTGGAGGTGAGCCTTGGTGCTGTTGCTCTTCCAGAATAGGGGGAGATGCCTCAGATCACTAGCAAATAGCTGCCCCATCACACACGCACTCAGCACATGCACCTACACATGCATGATGACCCTCAGAGGGGATTCGTGTCATGGCAGACCAAAGAGTGGAGCAGTTTGCAGATGGATTAAAAGAGACTTGAACGAATTATTCATTTGGAGATGGGCTCCAGATGGTTTGAGGTGGATTTCAGCCCTTTGAGACAGGAGCTGGGGATCAGACACAGCAGTTATTAGCCTTTTAGCCATTAGGCAGGTCATGCTCCAGGTGCTAGGGTCACTGCGCATGTCCCTGAAGAGTTATGGCCAGGCTCTCCCTTGCAGCCAGCACAGGGAACGTGCCTGCAGGTTTCAGTCCACCCCACTCCCCAACACGGGTCTGTGCAAGGGCTCTCTGTGGACCCTCCATGTGACCCCAGCCAGGATGGAGAAGGACCAGGTTCAGCTCTGCCTCCAGGTGGCTACCCTGAAAAAGGCAGATTTCCTGGGCAGGGGAAGAAGGGAACCCATTCTCCATCGCTTGCCTGCTCTTGGAGCTTCTGTAGGCATCACTTCCCCTTCAACCTCTGGCAGTCATCATGGATGTTGTCGGAGTTGCTTCATGTGGCCTGCAGGACATGGTGACCTTCAGAAAGGCTCTGCATATGCTTGCAGCCAACTGAGAGCAATCCAGTTCTCGTTAGTATTTTAAGGTGCCTAAGCATTTTCAAAAAGGCGATGGCAGTGTATGTCTGTCACTGTTAGGGGTGTTATAAAGGAGGAAGAAGGTATCATATTGTCTTTCCCCTCAGGAAGAGAAGGTAGTATAGTTAGTTAGGTTTATAGTTCTGTTGTGTTGTGGGGTTTTTTATTTGGCAGGTATCATTATGGTTCATAATTTAGAAACATGTTTTTGAAAAGGGACTTTTTAGGCTTGTTTTTGTTAATGGCAAAAACATTCACAGATTGAAATCATATCTGTTCTGATGGTATTTTATTTTGTGATGTTGTAAGAACCTTTTAAGAGCTTCCAAGTTCCTGTGAAGTCCTGCCCAGAAGATGAATCTAGAGGACCTGGGGGAGGAGGAGGAGAGCTGGCGGTGTCATGCGGATGTGGCACTGCCACATGGCTGGTCTTACATTCAGCTCTCAGCTGCTGGGCTCGCAGTGACTGATTGCCATTGGGGCTGGAGGTGATGAGCTACAGGACAGAAAATCCAGAGCATTAGATAGTGCATGTGCTTATAAAACCAGCCAATTCACCTCATCTTTTATTCTTCATGGCACTGAATTCATTAAGTGCTTAGAAACTTACCTGCAGCAGGCATAGCTGCTGAATATTGCTGTCTTGACAAGAATATAGGTATTCCTCTGACTAAACTTGCCTCCAGTTAAGGGAAATAATGCAATATGAGTAATTGAATGGATTGAAGCCCGGGAAACAGACCATTCTTCTGAAATAAAGCAGCAAGTCGTTAGATAAAAAGAATCTGTGTCCTTCTCAGAAATGCTACGAACTGGCTTCATCCAGTTTCTAAAGATAAATCACTGCTGAATTTAACTTTGAATGTAACTAAGTGCTGGCCAGAACACTGATGAGTTCAATGATGCTAAGAGCAAGAGGTTTTCAATACCATCACCCCAAAAAACATGTAGCCACAACAATCAATGAGTCCATAGGCCAGGCATTCCCAACGGCCTTTGTTACCTAAACTCTGAAATCTTTGTTTGTCTTCAGTGTTTAAACTGGGTAAGAAAGTCATATGCAAAATGAGGCAAAAAGAAGCATTTAGGTGAGGTTGTCTCACATGCCACACCCCTGCCATCAGTTATTTCACAGGTCAGGTAACAAGCATTGCAGTGAGCATGGAAAATGGGAATATTTACAGGAGAAATGAGAGCATCTAAATTGCCATAAGGGTAGCAGCAATAAGCATACAGCAAAGTGGGATACTCTGTTACGTCCTTCAGATTTGTTACCAAGTTCCTTGCTATTCTTCCCCAACAGGTTTTTGTATGCGAGGCAATTTTGATTAAGTAAGTCATCAATCTCAAGTGCTTTTCCTGAGCATTTATCATTCTGTAAGCCTGGGGAAGAATAACTGTCTGGTTTTTTAGTGATAATAGGGAAACTGAAATATCCCTGGTTTTCTTTACTGTTACCCATTTTCCCTGCTTTTCTCAAATTGAACAAAAAACCAAAAACAAGCGCATAATAGCTTTACAGAAGGACACATAAATCTGGGGTATTTTTTCCCACAACAGGACATTTCAAAACTAATCATCTCATGCATGAATTTTATAGAGCCAGTGTTGCTCATTTTTGTGAGTTGCCCTGTTCCCTTAGATTGAAATTAAGCAATGAATCTCCAAAAGCTAATAGGTTTAAATTTTGAACTTTTGCTCTGTGTTGGGCAAAACATCAGGACAAGAGCTGACGTGGGGACACCTGAATGTGTTTGGAGAGAGAAAAAGGATACTGGCCCATTAGAGCCATCTTTCCAGGAGTTTTTCCACCTTCTCTCCCTGTAAATTGCCACTGGAGTTGTTGTTCTAGCAACACTAATGGCAATTAGCATCTGAAAGCTCTGGATCAATTAAAGCAGGCAGTCTCAGGCAGCGGGAGATCTGCTGCTGGACTGGCTGGCAGCGTGTCTTTTCCAAAGCTGTCATTGTCCTTGTCCCTATAAACAGAGACGATAAGTAGAAATTATTTACCGTGACGGATAAGAACAGTATCTTTTCTTGATGTCTCATGAAGTGCCTTTGCTTTTAGAATAAATCTTAACAGTCAGGAATCACTAAGCATAAAATATAGACACAAAAGCTTACATCTCTAAATAACAATTTTCAAATTCCTTTTTGCAATAAGCAGAAGGCTTTTTCATGTATCTAGAAATCTATTTAATATTTAATGGACTCCTAAATTATTCACAGGTTAAAGTGTTCAACTGTTGCTGTCATTTAAAGAGCAAGTGCCCAGCAGGAGTCTTGGATGGGGCTTTGTAGATCACGTCAAAGCATAACGTTTGATTCATTAAAGAAATGTTATACTTCCAAAGGTAATAGCATCCAACTTATATTCTGTTAGTCCTGACCTGACTAGTAAAAGACACGGTGAGATTTCCTGTTTTGATTCTTATCTACCTGTTTAGTAAAACTTTTCACCATCCCACAACAAATTTGGGATCCCAAGTCACCTGGTACTGTTCCAAGAAAACCTGTGAACTCTGTTAGATGGAGAAACTTTCGGTTTTTTCTGCAGTCCTGGATAACTAAAACAATATGCTTAGTTTTGAGTGTAGTTTATAACACTGCTCAGCTTTCTGGAAATGGTATGCACAGATAGAATATCTGGAGCTTGACATTGATGTAGATCAGGGTAACTCCCCAAACTTTGTCAGAAACTGGGATCTAGTTTTTTGCCTCCTAAGGAAATGTCATCCCTGATCTTCTCATTTCCTCAAACTTTCTCTGCTCAAATAAAGTGAAAGTAGTAAAATTAAGTTCCCATGATTTATTTTTGCTTTTCTGTGTCTGCTCGAATCCCTTGAAAACTTTGTTAAAAAGCAGTTTTGGAAAATAAAACAGGAAAATCAAAGATGAGGAAGAGGAGGAAGGAAGTTTTCTTAGCTTAAAAGCCTCTTTGGCAAGGACCATGTTTCCTGCTCTGCATTTTGTAAGCACCCTTTACTACTGGATATTTGTTTGTGCAGTTCCTCAGTCCTGTCGGTAATCTAAATAACTTAAACACTGTGAAAGCTTGATTTTTTTTTTTTTTTTTTTTATATGAAGTGCCTATCCTCCATATGCCTCTGCCCCGTGGGGCCCATTGGCTGTGGTGCCATGTGAGGGGATGTGTCCTGAAGAACTTGGTGGCAGTGGTGGCAGCACTGGTGCGGTGGCTGTACCCAGACAACCGTCCTGACTGGTCCCCAGGCACGACTCACCCGTTTGGAGAGGGCAAAGCAGAGGCATCCCCCAGGTCTTTCCTAGCTGCTCTTGGCATTTTGGGGGTGTAGGGAGGAAGCAGCTGTGCTGGGGCTCCCCCAGCAGTAGGGCATTCATGAACTTTTTGTCTGTAATAGGAGGGAGGGAAAAAAGTCAAGGCTTGTCCTGCAAAAACTTGACTAGCTTGCTGTTGATCATAGTGATAGGGAACTCAAAAAAGATACAGTGAAGTCGCCCGGGAATTTCTTATTAGGTGTTCACCAAGATCTTTTACCAGTGAGAGGAGGATGTATATAAGCTAGGATGAGCCTTTCCATTTATACACTGATAAGAAACTGCACATTGTTTAGTACTGATTTTCCTCAAGAGAGGGAGTTTAATTCTCTGTTTTATGGACAGGTTTCTCGCTGAACAGTAATATTTTATTACTCTGTTTTACAACACAAGCAATCATATACTACCTAGAAATATAGAGCATATGTAGAGGAGGGGAAGACCCTAAGTAGCCCTTGCAAAACACCTAGGATGAGGAAGAATGACTGCAGTGTTGTTCACAGGGTCCTGAAGGTACAGTCTTCTTTAGAAACATCAGAAAGATGGGAAAATGGAGGCATTAATGTCCATCGATCTTCAGCTAATGTCCAGGAATCATTCCCATGTGTGCTCACACGTGCCAGCTGACCCTGCTCCCTGCTCCCAGAGCACTGATTTCTTTTCAGTCCCCAGAGCTGCTCTTTTTTTTTAAAGCTGCTGTGCTGACTCTTCAAAGGGTGCCAGATTTTCATTTGATGAATTACAGAATTACCTATCCTTGTCTGTTAATTGCATGGAGAAGTTTCTCCGTGACTTGTTTTCAAAGTCATAATGGCATTATTTCTTAGTCTATGTCTGTAAGGTTTTGAGTGGAAGGAAACTAACCTGTTCTGATATTATTTCAGGTAATTCAGATATTTGTTTTCATTTCTGGGTGTGGGGGCTCCCTCAGGTTGTATGTTTGTTTCATAGATAAGACCTGCTGAAATGGTTACTATTTGGCATTTATCTCTATGAGAAATAGTTCCTTTAAGCACATTCTGCGCAAGAGCGGAGAGGCTAATCCCATGCCTCTGACAGGGTTATTTTTACATAATTATTTGTCCAGCCCCCCAGTAACATGATATCAGGAAACAAGAACGATTATGTGACACTGAGCTAAGTGAACCCCAGTCAAGAAACTAAGAGGACTTTGTTGGGATTAGAAACTTGATACAGTCTTTTCCTTTGTCACAGAAGTATGTTTTCCAGCAGATAGACGTGTTGGATTTTTCCAGCAGTAAGGTACATGATTTATTGGGGACTCACCAATTGCTGTGTTTCAGAGAAATAAAATGAGTGACAGGTTGGAAAGGGAAGACAAAGAAACAGGGTGTGCAGAGACACAGTAGGAGATAGCCCAGCCCTGCAACTGGGTAAAGAGCCTGCAGGGCTTCTCCCTGCCTCAGTGGCAGCATCTCTCCCACACAGACTTTTAAGCACATACTTGGACCTCAGCGGAAATCAACCAGGAAAATATTGCAAGATAAGTACTCTAGAGTTGTATACAGCTGTCATTTATGGAGCACAAATTTGCTCGTAGTCTTTTTTACCTTCACTCACATTTTGATCGTGAGGCTAAAGCACGGGATACAGACTGGTTGTCTCAGGCATCTAATTTACCTCCAAGTGTAAGATGTCGATGGGTCAGTCCTTCTAAAGTAGATCCCCAAGTTTCCATCCCGAGGTGATGGAGAGATGGGTTTCTCCTGCCAGCCTCCAGCAGGAGGGTCGCTGGGCTTTGGACACTCTCCTGTGCTTGGAGGAGCAGAAATCCTTCCGGAGGCTTTCACAGGCAATTACCTCTGTCCAACGGCATAGGGGAACATGGGTATGTACTCTCTGCTGGATACGTGGCAGTCAAGTGTTGAAGCTAGATTGTTGGATCTCACCTGAAGTGTGTATGACTTCCAGTTCCTTCCCAGTGCCAGGTTCTGTCAGAGGCACCCAATAATGGGGAACCTTGCTCTGCACCATAGGTGGGGTATGAGGTGCAACCTGGAACAAAGTGGGGGTTTCTCCTGTGATGTATTTTAGACAACACACGTGCTGCCCATAGGAAAAGTTGTCTGGTCTGTGCTTTGCATTGGCATGTTTGGATTAATGCTGCTACCTTATTTCAGCATTGGGCGGTGGAAGGTGAACAAGGTGTGTGTATTAAGAGCTGTTTCTGCTCTGGTTTCTGTTTCCCAGGGATATGAAGCTGGACGGTGGACGCCAGTGCCATTCTACTGGAGTGTGTCTGAAAGAGATAATTGGTCTTGAAGGTGTGGAGCTTGGAGCGGATGGGAAGGTGGGGATGCTTCAGTTCCTGCTCCCTTAGATTTTATGTAATAAGGGAAAAATGGCTTAAGTAATAACAAGCACAAATATAAATTATAGCATGCAGTGTAACACAGTAGTTAAAGCACAGTATGTGCAAACTGTAAATAAGCTTAGCAGAAATTCAGGAGGACTGCCCAAGCTGTCAATGTAAACAGCTCTGTCTCCTTGAAGAAATTTGCCTCTGGCAACATCTGAGTCTGTAAGCATTACTGAATCACGCAGCCTTCCCCTGGCTCTAGCAGGAGGTATCACTGCAGAGTATGTTGTCAGGGGCTTGTAAATAATGTCTGGTGAGAGTTGTAAGCTGTAATTCTGTTTGCTCTCAATTTTATTTGATAAAATAAATTTTGCTTAACAGTACATTTTTCCAAAGAGCAGGAAGACAGTAGTACAAATCTGATGAGTATTTCAAAATCCAAGAGTGCATTCACTTGAACAGAATAAGCAATTATGAATCTTTAGGGAAAGTGATCTGTTTTAAACAAATGTATAGAGGAGAGATGATTTTAATCATAAATGAAAAGATTTTTTGCTGAAAGCCTGATTTACTTTTTACAGTTGAGTTTACCCAGTCTGCTGTCATATATGGATTTAAAGGCCCTAGGTCAATGCTGCTACACATGGTGTGCTCACCTAACCAGGTGTCAGGCCAGACCACAGGCTGTAAATTCCTGAGGACAATCTGTCTGCTTATAAATAAATGAAAGCTCACATGTTTTATTTGATACCTGTTCTGACCTCCTCGTAAACCAGTCTAGAGTCTGAGACTCATTTTTTTTCTTCAGTATAATGTTGTTTTTGGAAAACAAACCTACAAGAAGCAAGGTGTAGCCTATTCCTGGCCAAGGGTACAAGCAGAGAATCAGTACACTCTTAAAAATAATTTTATCACAAGTTATTCATTCTCATTTAGTCCATGTTGGGAGGTAGTAAACGATCTCCCACAACCATTGCTATAAACTGGAGCTTACTTACAACACCAATAAGATTCTGCCAGACAAAATCCTAAAGGAGAAAAATACCAGAGAAAGTGCTTAAGTTTAGCAACGTGCAAGTGATTTGCCTCTGGCAGCTCTGTGCTGAGGGACCCATATAGATGATGCTGTTTCAGTAAAGAAACAGCTGAAATCTGCTACAGAGAAGGCCCACTGAAAAAAACCCAACCACATGGACATATTTTTAAATCTGACCCTTGAGTAGGATTTTGTAAACCCAGTGTATTAGAGCTAGTGTGTGTGTGTTTGTGGTTTTGTTCTGTTGAAGAATTAATGCCTTTGCAAAAGCTTTTTTTTGCATGGATAAACTGACTGCACTGAAACAAATGTAGGTGACTGATGTTTATTCATCTGTGCCTAACTATTAAATCCAGAAAATCCTCCGCTAATTTGGCTTCCCTTGCTTCCAATTGGGATGCACCAAAGGCATTCCCTGCGGCCGAGCTGGGCTGAGAGTAACTGTCTGTCCATTCTGACTTTCTTTTTAGACGGTTTCTTATACACAGTTCCTATTTCCCACCAATGCTCTGGGAACTCGGAGAAACACAATAGACTCCACCTCATCCTTCTCCCAATTTCGCAATGCAAGCCATCGTAGCCTTTCTTTGGCGAGAGCTAACAGCACCCAGGGGAGCATTGATGCAGGTAACTTCTCAAGAAGCTTGTTTTAATATCCTTGCATAGCCTGGTGATAGGCAGTTATTGTGAAGGACGGACATATGTCATATTTCAGCCCCCTTTTTTGCTTAAATTAAGCAAAATATAGTCTGATGTTGTGAGTGAAACAGAGCTCGTTCCCTGTTTGTTTAGCAAAGCTGGCTTACGAATGATGGAAAGTTAAGTAAACAAGACTGCTGGTCGTATTGACAGCCCCTGATGGCACTCGGCATGCCTCCTCCTGTCACCGGCATTGTTTGTTCCTCCCACATCAGGCTTATCATTATCTTCCTTTGCTATGGAAAATTTACAGTGGCAACACGGTAGTCATAAGCTGAAGGTGTAAATCATACTTGTGACCTTTATTATGCTGGAAAGGGCTGTGTTTACAAAACCAGGCACAAAACATAAGCCAAAGCACTATATGCTTAAGATATTTTGGCATGTTAAATGAAACAAATCAAAACATCACATAAACAGATGAAAACTTGTTGCTGGGAATGAAAGTCATTGTGGAGCTTTATATAATTTTGGAGTTCTCTAAGCCCTAAATTCACATTTACCAGGTAATTCATAAGCTGTAGGTCCCCTATATCTTTGCAAATTGTATTAGTATTGAAATACTTAGAGTTTTCAAGATTTAGAGAAATCTTTCGACTCTTTCAAAAATCTTGCATGAAGATCATCTTGTGCATTATCTGTGAACTTGTTTGCCCCTTCTGTTAAGTCCAGACATTTCCTGATGTAATGAATTCCTTTCTTATATTTACCATTGTTTTATAGGTAGCGACCTGGGAGACTTTGTTGAATACGACCCAAATCTTTTAGATGATCCCCAATGGCCATGTGGCAAACATAAGCGGGTTTTAATATTTCCTTCATATATGGTAAGTGATACGCAGAATTAGGTGTAGCACAGATAAATTTTGGTAACAATATTTTGAAGGTTGAGGTTACATTTGGCCGTATTTTAAGAAGATTATTATTGTTTTTAAACTACTAATAACAGCTGTTTGGAATGCTTTGTTCTAAATGACAGTTACTTACCGGGACATGTAAAAGCAAACTCGTGGAGGTATTACAAAAGTAAAAGCTTTTATTACTGCTGTATTTCATAAATGCTATAGATGAAAGGCTTGTTCAAACAATGTGTTCATTCTCTCGCATTCAGAGGAGAATTTATACTTCCTCTAATTGGCATCTATTACAAAATAGGAGGATGCCCATTAGGGTTTTTCTGAAGTCATGAAGCTGCATTGTGTTTTGATGCTTATCATTCACTCCTCGGAACAGCACTTTCGTGTCTAGTAGAGCCTTTGTTTCCCAGGTATTTATTTCACCATGGGATAGTCCTTCCTTTAATTGCAGCAATTACAAGCAAGCCTGTGTATTTTTCACTATATCCAAACCCGTAACAATACAGACGCGTGATTGTTCCTTGATCTGTGCTCTAACTCAGTGGTTTCTCTGGTGAGAGACTTCTGTAGCCCTTTTTTGGTTGCACCAAGTCTGTAGACTTTGGTGTGCTATTTTGGCAGGACTGTTGCAAGATGCAGTGCCATCGTATGCATGTGAGCACGTATCTGTCTGAATTATACATCCAAAGTAGTAGTAGGCAGCAGGGAAAAGCTTTTTTTTTCCCCCCA
The DNA here is from genome assembly GCF_018139145.2 of Gymnogyps californianus. Lineage (NCBI taxonomy): Eukaryota > Metazoa > Chordata > Aves > Accipitriformes > Cathartidae > Gymnogyps > Gymnogyps californianus. The sequence goes on along the minus strand of NC_059472.1, from coordinate 51,472,220 downwards.
AAGTGGTGACCTAGTATTCTTATCTATATGCAAATAGGATAGGATTTGAAACACTGAGGTCTAAAGTGTCGTCCATGTCCTCACTTAACTTGGAACAGAAGATATTATTTAAGAACCTGCTAATACATGTAAAGAAACGGTCTTTGTAGGTTCTCTTCTGCCCCCCACCCTGGTCTTTATTTGATAATAGGGCTCTTGGGTGCTCCTTGTTCAAAATAAATGGATTTTAAGTGTTTCATGTAGATTGAAGCTTATGTCCTTGCTGGCAGGAGTGTTCTGCCTGTTGCATAGAGAGCGCTTAATTGAGCTCTGAGGCTGTGTTTTTGCTAAATTTTCAAATGGTAAGTCCAGTATGTCCTCTGCTTGCTTTCAGCCAGTTTTACTTTTAGGGTTGGCAAGTTATTTTTTGGCTGCCAACCCATAAAGTGTCAACCTGTTATGGCAGCTACATCTGGGTGGGAAAATATTTGTTAGGTTTTGATATGGTTACTGTCATGGACAGGGAACTGTCTTCCCTCAAAGAGAAAGATGTTGTTAACCGGCATCCAAAGTGAACATAGCGTTAGCAGTCATGGTTGTGTTTCTAACCTTCCTCAGGCTGCGAATGTGCGCCAGGCAATCTGAGTCCTCTAGGATCACCTGAGATCTTTGATCCCTTTTCAGCTTGGTGTTGAGATGGACATGGCTAGGTGAATCAAAGCAGGGCAGCCAGGATAGCATCCTGCAGGGGAGTTCTCCGCCCAGGAGTGGGTGTTTGATGCCCTTCTTTTCCATATGCTGGTTAACCACAGCATTTTGAGGTCTGTATTTGTACTTTTATTGCAAAAAGGACCTGACTGGGGATTTCCACTGTGACAGAGGTATGACTAGACACTTTAAAGGTGAAAAATGGACTTCAAGGGCAATTGTTAAAATTAATGTCATTGTCTAGAATATATCTGCATTGACAGGGGTCTCCCTGCTTTTTCATTTTCTCTAGGGGTTAATTACTGCTGTGTCTGGAAAAATCTCTTATTTGACATTTTGGGTTTTTTTTGCCTGAATTTGCCTTCCAGCCATCACTTCTTCAGCACTGCCTGAGGGTCTGCAGCACTCCCGTCTCCCTCTCTGAAGTCAGGCACTAATCTAAGAAAGGGCTGAAGGACATTAAGTGCTGTGTTTCCTTGTTGGTGGGAATCACAGGCACATGCCAAGAGCTCTCTTGTTCAAGGTTTTCACCTGCCCCTTGTCAAAGCACGATAGCTGTGATGCCATGCAGGAGCTGCACAGCTTTGCAAGAACCAAGGAGTGGGTGGTTGTTCTTCGGTGCTTGGCTGAGAGATTTCACAAGGGGCTGGTGCTTCCTTCAGCTGAGAGAAGGGAGGATAGGTAGTGCCAGAGTGTCCTGGGAGCTTGCAGATTAAATAGGATTTTGCAGCTTGGGCTGCAGTAAGAAGGGCTTGTGCGTCGAGCTGGTGAATATAGGGCCATATTGGCTATGTAGGAGACTACTCGCATCCATATTAGACTGTCCTGACTCAGATGGCATTCCCCCTCCCTGCAGTTCACATCAGTGTGAGCAGGAGCATAATAGGCTGTAATTTCAAGTCATTTTCTTCCCCAAATATAAAAATCGGCGTATGGTGCAATTAAAGCAAATTGCAGTCTGAGGCCAGCGAGAAACCTGTGGTTTTTTCCTGACCGTGCACAGCCATCGCAGTAGTGACAGACCTCTGCCAAATGACCGCGGAGCTGTAGAGCTGCTCTACACAGATTGAAACCAGTCTCTGGTCCTGAGCGGAATATAGCTGTAATTACTGCCTCTCGCAAGTGCCGGAGCAGCTGAGAGCGGCTCTGATGTCAGCGCCAAACATTTTGTTGTGTGTGGAGAGCTGCAGCTTGTAATTAAAGTTTCGTTACTTGGCCAGCATTTAACATTAATGCTTGGCAGCTGCAAGCTTGTAGATATTCCCCCCCTCCCTTATGGATGTCAGAGCAATTAATGGGGGGAAGGTGTGCGAGAGGAATGTGAACACGTGGCGGTGTGGATGAACGAGGCTGGGTGCTGGGCTGCAGCACTGACTGCAGGATAGAGCTACACGCACCGCTATTACTCCTGGGCGCCTGGCTTGTGCTTTGCAGGCCAGGATTTCTCTGCTGGTAGAACTCTGTTGAGATCTGGGCGAGTGCTGCATCAGCAAACACTGCAGGCTTTATCCCGAGGCATAAGACGGACAAAATGTGTGGTCTGGCTTGGATTTTACTCTGAAATACATGCAGTTAGCACTCGACATGCGGTTCCCTCCATTTTTGTGGAGGCCGAATTTATAATCACTGACATTGACTTTAGAGTCTTGTAATTTCACTGAGCTGAATTAGTCCTGACTTGCAGAGGATTTTTAACTGCAAGTCCTCAACTGTTTTCAAGGATTAGCTGAGCTTCCTCCTTGAAGATAGCTGTGGGGAAGAAGCGCTTTCAGTTTGGTCTTTTTTTTGCAGTGAAGTTCCTGGCTTGAAAGCGTATACACTTCCCTGTCACATTTCTAAAAGTAATACCCACAAACAGCCTGTCAGGGAACGATTCTGAAAAAGCAGCTTCAATACTTTCCCAACACAAACTCTACGGCTTCTGTTAATTGTATTAGTCATATTTAAATTCTGGTCTACCCTGGAGAAATTATTTCGCTTTGTGTTGTCTTTGTAGGAGAGTCTACAGTCTCTGCTGCAATATAAACAGTAAGAGGTAGAAAAATTTCATGCTGGGGGGCGGGAGGAGGAGGGAAACTCATGTCATGGTTAACAGATGTCTTCCTGGCTGATACGGCTAAAACAGGAATTCTTGCAGATTCTTAAATCTCTCTGGAATAGGAACTTTATCTACCAGACAGAGCAGTAATTTCTTTGCTAGGGTCTCATGTCGGCCAGCGTACGTCCAGACTCCTCAGTGCCTCCCTGGCCTCCCTGTGTTCTTGCCAGCAGAAATAAACTCCTTCCGTGCAGAAGGAGAAAGCTCACTGCAACAGGCATGAGGCTGACCCCGCAGTCCTGCTTTTGTTGGTAACACAGAAACACGGGAGCGTGTTAGCTGGCTGCTGTGCGCTGCCAAAACTTGCAGCAAAAGAAGAAAAGCCCAGATCAGTAGCATCTTGACTTTGAGTGACCCTTCTGTAACAACATCCCTGCAATATCCATCTGTCCATGCCCAAGAGATACACTTGGAAATTGGTTTGGGTACTTAACTACAATTTCAGTGCATTGGTTTAATTATGTCAAAATTAATTGACATCTCTACACCACTAATAAAAAAGCACGTCGCAAAAGTCTGCAGTGCTCTTACAGCGGGTGACCGTCAGCCTGCATTTGCCAGGTACTGCACTAGTGTTGAGCACAGCCAGGCTACGTTATTAAATATTAGTCCTCCAATGTGATTTTAAAATTAGAACTGCTTGCTGCCCTGGCCGTTTGGTCTAACAAAAGCCCTGCATGATGATATAGCGCATTCAGTCTCTCGCTCCCCCGTTCTGTCTTTCACAAGGAGCATCAAGGTCAGGAGTACTCCGTTACAGCCAGCGTCCTTTGGTGCCATCACCCTATTCTTTGAGCTGCTTCTGTAGTTGTAAATTAAGCATCTCCAGACTGCTTTTTTATCAGCTGCTGACCTTGTACCCAAAAGTCTCAGGGAGCAGAGGATCACACTGGTGGTATATATTCATATTTAAACCCTGTGCTCTATGCATTTGATGCTATATTTGGCTGAGACTCCAATAAACAACTATTTTGTAACAATGACACACTGTATTAATTGAGAATGATTCCAGTGTGTTCACCATATAAAATAAACTGGCGCCTTCCATGTACCTTAATTCAAAGAGGCAGTTTTGAGATTACTTGCTTTGTGAAATTCGAAATCTTTCAGTTTAAGATCCTTCAATGTTAATAACTTTCTAACAACAGAAACATCTTCTAGTCTTCCTTTTCCTTTTTTTGTTGGGTTTTTTTTCAGTTATAAATAAGGAATCACTCCCATTTTCCATCACCGTTTCAAGCCTCTGCTCTATCAGGATTTCCCATATATATGCATCTTCAGCCTTAAGTATATGAATTAGGTTACTGACAGTTTATAGCTACATAGCTGGTCACCTGTGATATGCATTAAGGTAGCCAGGCAGTGCAGAGTCATTGGCTTCTTTTCATTTGTTATGTGGTTGAGAACTTACCATTGACCTACCGAAAGTCTGTTAAAGGTATCAGTCTTCTGTCTGCTCTCTGTGAAGTAGACTTATCAGGGGTACACAGTAATGACAGCTGAAGAGAGCCTATCGTATGTCTTTCATTTTATTTATCTATTTTATTCTGATTTTATCCTTCTTAAGCGGGAGATAGAGGCATCCAAGGCTAGATCATCTTTTACTGGTAGCGTGCCAAAGTAGGATTTATTTTCAACAATATTTCATCTTGCCAGTCTTTCCAACCATTTCAGGCATCCTCCCTCCTCCCATATTTATGAAACTATATATACAGCTTTCCTATGAGAAAGCAGCTGCTTGAAAACACTTGTGAATAACACACAAGCTAACCTCCAAGTTCAAAACTGCCAGCCATGCAAAAAGTGTGCAGAGTACAGACTTCGGCCGAAGCATTCATCATGTTGTCCAGGCGTCTGTCAGCTACCATATATCAAGGCTTTCATTTGTCTTGTGCAACTTCCATCGCCAAACTAAAATATACATATACAGATTTGTATACGGAGAATGTGAAGAGAGCTCACGAAGGAGTATTGCTGAATACTGAAGTGAAATGTGTTTTGTGCAAATAAGCTGTGAGAAACAAGACAGACGTTTCTGGATGACAGAAGTTACAAACATTCAAGATTAGAGCATGAGAGACAGTTTGGTAGTTCCCAGTGCCTTGCTCTTGTGTCTGATGATAGCTCTGGGAGTGCAGAGTGCCTGCCTGGTAGGGAATAACATTATGTATAAGAAAGCATGTTTGGATAGAAAAACGCTGTGCTCCTTTTAGGGAAATATTTGCAAACCCTTTATAAATTTTCAGGTGTCGGTATTGAATGGTGCTGCTACATGGGCAGTATCAGAATTGTTCCGGACAGACAAAAATCCACACTGTTTACAGTCATGTCTTCTCCTCAACATGGCAGCTTCATTTGGGACTCGCGAGCAGCTCAAGCACAATGAAATGGCCGAAAACAGAGAAGAGAAGCATAAACGCTGAGCAGAGAGCAGGCAGCGAAGGATGATGTTAGGTCAGAGCCCTCCCCTGTCAGATCCCAGCTGGTCCTTGGGGGTCGCTGGGCCACCCCAGAGGTTTCCTCCACTCCATCCCTTGTGGGCCGGGGCAGCAGCAGGCGTTGCTGCTCTGTGCCAAGCTGTTTTGTGGGGTGCAGGAGGTGCCCCGGGCAGGAGTGGGGTCGGGGACCGGGATTTCTGTGTAGCCTCGTGGGTGCTGTGCCCCAGCCACAGCGTGACGGTGAGAGGGGTGCTTGGGTGCCTGGTCAGCAACAGTTAGAAAGGGTAACTGATTCAGTCACTCAACAGACACTAATTCAGCATTGCTTTTGAATTACCTGTCAACAGATACTCTTTTTTTTTTTTTTTTTTTTTGCTGCCTGCCTCTCTGGTGGGCAGGGTCCCACATGCACACATTTCTATAGGCACCAGCTGGGCAAACAGCATCCCACTCCTCAAAGTTGGGCTTCTGCAGCAGCTATGAAAAAAAAAATCAAGGGGGGGGGGGAAAAAGAAGTTGCACAATTCCTTTTCTTGAGAATAAGGGAGTTAGCTGAGCTCTCCAGCATGGCACTGACAAGATGAGACAGCTGCCTTAGAGCCAGTGTGTTCAAACATGCTGCCATTATCCTGTTACATGAATCAAAACCAGCACACACCAGCTTTCATCTGGATTTCATTATTGTGATTTATATCGTAGAGACTGTTGTCTCGCAGGAAGCAGCAGTATTCAGAGTTGAGGGGGGAGATTCTTATCAACAGGACAAAATTGACAAATCTCTGTGTTTAAAAATAGCCGTACCTCCTTACCATTTTCAGTTTTAATCCTTATTCTCAAGCCTCTGAGTGCTTTGCTTTAAATAAAATTTTAAAAAAGAGCTTTTCTCCTTCTACAGAGAATTTAGCTGAATTCTGGCAAACCTCCCACGGCCTGGAGGAGCCCCAGGTAAAACAGACGGTGCCTGCAGAGTGGCTGTGGGGAAAGGTGCACCCTGGGGGGGCTGCTGCTGTGTGGCAGAGCCTGGGGCTCGCTCCCCGCTCTGTGCAGTCGCCCTCAGAGCTGGGGTCACGCTGGCACCTACTTCTTAGAGGTGAAAGCAACTGAAACTTGCTGTCCGGCATAATTTCTGTGCAGCCCGTCAGCTGAGTCTGGAGGATGGCCGGGCCCTCCCTCTGCTGCTGCCAAGTGGTTTCTGTCGTGCACGCGAGGTTCGTGTGTGATTGCATCCTCCTCTGTGCAGAGGAAGATGGCTACCTGGAGAGAGCCAAAGGCAAGTCTGCCAGAAAAAAACGTGATCACTTTGAGGGAGATAATCAAGATAAAACTAAGGAGCTCCGTGCTAACGGAGAGCAAACAACGAGCAGTTAAGTTTGCAGTGAAGCATGAAATAAGATGTCATGTAGCTTTGCACAGTAACACCGAGCTCACTCTTTGTAGGGTTGCCCGAGACAACCAAAAAATACTAGTAGTAACTAAAATAATCTTTGGATTTAATAGCAGGTAATCTTTATGTGCTCAGCGTCTCTTGACTCTGTAAGTAAGAGCAGCGTAGACCTATGTTTCTCTACTTTGAGTAGCAGATGGCACTGGTCTAAATTATGTTATATGGCTTGTTTCCATAGTCCTCTTATAGCACAACTAAGAGGAACCCTCTTAACACATAAAACTCCCAGCGTATGTGTGTGTCAGAAGCAACCAACTTGCTGATGATCCTCTGGCAACAAAACCAAGGAGTAGGCAGGCAGGCAGCGACATCCCAGGGAAAGAATGGGGAGGAGTAACTGGTAAGATCTTCATTCTTCTGCTTCAGAGGGCTGAGCCCTGCTAGGTGAGATGAAGCACATGAGAAGCTGTCCGCAACCAAGAGCCACGGCTGCACGGGTGCGTGCGTATGTCCTTCCAACCTCAGCAAGATTAAAACCAGGGAGACCCACACATTCAGTTGAAGCCTTTCCCTCCAACCCTGTATAGGGCAAAGTTTCTCCTCCCTGTCTTTTCCTCTCTTCCTTTTATTAAGGCATGATGGTGCATTGCCTGCCTCAGCGTCAAGACAGCATATGAATTTTTAACCTCAGTGGCACGGCAGCATCTGCCCGGACCTGCGCTCGAGCTCATCCATACGCATGCAGGGCAGCAGGGGTGGCTGAAGGGGGTTGATGTAGCTTTCTCCTTTTTGACCATTTCTTATAACTGGCAGCTTTCCTTAATAGGATGGAAAATTTCCTTAATAAATTGTCCCCTTTATTTTAGCAAAATTTGGACTGGTGCTTAACACGTAACTGTGTCGGAGGGGGCTTGCAAACATTTATACTTAAGACGACAGCAGGAACCTGTTGTGCGTGACATGCCCAGCAGAATTCCCTGCCACGACCTAGTGGGGAACAATTTATCTGGACAGATGATGCTTCTCATACTGCAGGTCAGATAGCAGAATAGCCCACATTTTGAAACGTGTGTATGACTGTAACAGCACCCTGTGGCAACGAGCTGATTTTTTCCTCTTTATTACAGTATAATTACCTCAAATACTGCTGTGCACTATTTAGGGAAAACATATACTCTGCTTTGTTTTAAATTTGTATAATTATCCATTATTTCAGTACCATAGCTCCCAAATAAAGTGCAGGAAAAGTTAGGTGTGTTTTACTCCCCTTCATGCTCAGTTCTGATCCAGCCAAGAGCATGATTGAATAACAAGAGTTGTCCGATTGCTCTCTAGAGCCATTACACTCTCTCCTCCCCAAGCCCTTTCATTTTAATTATTGAAAAAACCTGCAAGCATATGCAGTCAGTCTTTTTGGCTGATTTAGATTCCTGTGAGGATATAGTACAGTGAGGCTCCATCTTCTATAAAGGCATAACATGCAACAAGTGTTTTGCATGCCTCTTTCCACCTCTTGTTTAGCATTAACAGCCCTTTGCCATAATATAGGTTAATCATAAACAGAAATTAGAAGGGAAAAATTATTTTACTGGAAGGAGAATATACTGCACTGCAGACTGCTGCTCTCCCACTGCCCACGCTTGAAGCTGGCTGGGAGCTGGATGCCTGGGGACCGGGTTGTCCCCTGGCTGCCCTGGAGCTCTTCCCTGCTTCTGTCCAAGGGGCAGAGCAGCCAAAGCTGGGAAGAGAATTGGCACATCCCCAAAACGAAGGTTCATTTGTTGTTCAGCTGATAGATTTTGGCCAGGTGAGTGGTGACAGAGGATGTGGGCAAAATGCTTCCTGAACGAAGACTGAAGGAATGAGGGAAGTGCTGCACACCCGTAGATGCGAGCGCTGGCATTGCAGTACTGGCTGGGAGGGCCCTCTGCTACTTGGGGAAATTCTTTAGGTTGTGACAAAAAGGAATAGAAATCTCAATGTAAAGGAAATAGACTGTACACTTTGAATGTTGTCCTAACTCAATATTTCTGTCCACTTATTGCATAACTTATGACAGCATTACTATCTTGCACTCTATTGCATTACCTGACATGTATGCTAATTACCTATTTTATCACAAATGTATGCTATAGCAGTCAAGAATTTGTACCAGCAATTCCTTTGAAGAATCAATTTGAGAGAAACTCATAATATTTCTTAGAACCGCATGGAGATATGCACACAAAACCTGGTCATCAAATCAGTTATTGTGATGATTTATTTTGGTTTAACAAGACTTCTCAGCTAGGTTTTATCCACCCACATTTCACTTAAACTCACTCTCAGCGATACTTGGAGGATCCTAATAAGGTTCATGTTGTTCAGGGCTTGTACTGAATGGTCATCTAGGATTTCAGGTCACTTGTTCTGACGGAGCAGTCACAAACAAATTGTTGCCTTAATTCAGACTGAATTTTCCCCTCTACTGAAAGCATTGGGACTGACTGACACTTGTTTTGTATTCCTTGCTTTTGGAATTGAGTGATCTTGTTTGTTACAAACCAAAAGAGTAATTCTTTCTTGACCATGTGTTACAGACCACAGTCATAGACTACGTGAAGCCATCAGATCTCAAGAAGGACATGAATGAGACCTTTAAGGAGAAGTTCCCTCACATCAAGTTAACCCTCAGTAAAATAAGAAGGTACGTTGCTGGGTAAGGCTGCAACATGACGCAGCTGTCTCGCATTTCAGTGCAGTTGCTGTTGCACATGAGGGAAAGCACAGCACTGATTGATCTTCCAGGAGCAGTGACCGGCAGAGGTGCAGAATAAGTCAGATGATTGCTTTGATTAGTAGACTGAGTAAACAAGATAGGGGAATGTACGAACATGTACCGGTCAGGTGTCAAACGCGGCATCCAATGGGATGAGGATGCGAGCTGAGCATGCACTATACTAAAAGGTGGAGAAAAATAACACAAAAAACTCTCCAAGCTCATGGCACTTAACTTAAAAAGAGACTGAGGAAAGAGAAATGCTGACTTTCGTGCCTTGCTCAGAGAGCATGGCCAGAAGCAAAACAAGTGGTCAGCTTCACAGCAAAGTTGTAGTATTTCATCACTGTTTCCAGTGTAGCAGGCTAGACATACTGCTTCGCTGAAGTAACGATAATTTCATTTGACTGAAGTGGCCAGAAGGATACTGAGTCGTGTTGCTCTGTAACCAGACAATACTGCAGTACATGGAAGGACTGTCGGTTTGGATTTGACCAACCATAACCAGCAGCAAAGCTGCATATAGAGCACAAGGAATCAAGCTGTTGTTACTAAATAAAGTGTATGCAGCTTAAGACCTCTGATGAAATATTGTTACTAAAAATGTCAAAGCTTTTCAGTTGCTTTTACAGTTAGACACAACTGTCTGTTGGGGGCAGTGAGGGGGAAGGGTGAGGTCAAAATGTGCCGTGAAATGTGTCCCCAAAACAGAGCATAAAGATACCTGGCCAGTAAATTACGTTTTCCTTTACCCCTCCATTTGACTAAGCAGGAATGTCTGAAAGGATGACTCTTAGGGTGAAATGAGAAATGCTTTAAAACGCAGTTCACAGCATACTTGTCTGGTCTCTTTACTCAGCTTGAAGAGAGAAATGCGCAAGCTTGCTCAAGAAGAATGTGGTTTTGAAGAGCCCACAGTGGCCATGGCCTTTGTCTACTTTGAGAAGCTCGCTCTCAAGGGGAAGCTGAACAAGCAGAATAGAAAGCTTTGTGCTGGAGCCTGTGTTCTTTTAGCAGCCAAAATTGGCAGTGACCTCAGAAAACATGAAGTCAAGCATCTTATAGATGTACGTATCCATAGGTTTCCAGTGTTCCTTCTACATGAAGTGCCAGTGTGTGGTCTACGCAAGCCTGCTTGTCAGTGGTCACACTCTCCTCTAGGTTTCCAGCTGTACAGCCAGCTAAATACCTTTTTTTGTTATACATATATGTGGAAGTAGTAGTGATCAACATCACTGCAGAGGCGTGGGAAGCTCATTTGATGTGATTGAAGACCCTAGTGTCAGATACTGTGAGGTCTGAGAGGTGTCTGACCACCATTCTGTCAATACAAGTCAAAAGTTAACCCCCAGGAAATTCATTTTGCTCTTAATTGTGTTTTCAAGAGTGTCAGTAAGGACCCTCCTTTGAGAGGTAAATGCAGATACTAATTTCAGAGGGAGTCTGATTGATAGACTACCAAGTTTGTATTTCTTTCATCAAGTTAAGCTTTTGGGCAAGAAAACCTAAAGAAGTGTTCCCATGAGAACACCTCACCCCAACTGTTTTTTTGTAGAGTAAGGTGTTTGGTCTTCCACACACTCCATATGAAAGAGTTAACAGAGGGGAGTGTTATTCCGTAATCCTTTGCAAGCACCGAGATACCAATCTGATTTAATGCTACAGGAAGTTAGGCAGGTAGCTGGGTACTTGGCTACAACCAACTCTCTCAGTTCAAGAGACGTGGGAACTTGGTTGGGGGGCAGGACTGGACTCATGCCCTTCTGCCACAGTCACAGAGCTCGGTCTACAATCAGTTTGTTAGAAAACCCTCTGAATAACCAGAAAAAAAATCAGCCCAGTGGAAGTTGGGAGATCTGGCCTTTCTTGCTATCCTGAAACATTGGGCCATCCTTAAGACACATTGAGCTTTTCAGTAGACCCAGTGGGCAGAGAAGTAGCAAGCCAGGGAGATCATAAGAAGAGGACGGGGGGGAAATATTCCTGAACAGCTGGTTTCCTACTTGTAGCATCCAAATTCAGTGAAAACAGCAGAGCAGATGGGAGGTTTAGTACGTTACAGCAGAAAGCCAGCTATGAAACCCATCTCATCCCCCTTGAGGATAGTAGTTTCTATTACTCACTGTTCTTACAGTTGTTGCAGATGACACCTTCTGCCTCTGAGGTATTAAGATCAAATGTATCTAATTGTAGCAGAAATAATTTCCCCAATAGGGTGTTGTAACACAGTCTAATGCTGAAAGGAAAACTAGTGATTTCAAGCAGCGCAGGAAGTTGGTGAGCAGTTACGAGACGCATGTCTTCCATTACACAAGTGATTTCGATGTTTGCATGAAGCCAGGAGTTTCCTCTTCCTGCAGTGGTAATCACTATGATCGTTAGAAGGCATATCTGCTGGAGATGGAATGAGTGAAATGACAAACATGTCAGAAATAGCATGGCTGGCTGAGCTTTGTAAGTTCACCTTCACAGCAAGGAATCAGTACATCCAGTTCATCGTGCTCTCATTTTCTAAACCTAGAGCCATGCAAGTCCAGCAGGGCAGGGTTTAATGACAGCAGCACGCGTGTTTTGAATAATGATGTCATCTGTAAGAAAGCACTAGAAAGTCAAATCCTCCTTCACAAAGACTTTTTATTTTTATTTTTTCCTCGGCTGTCGTTGCAGAAACTGGAAGAGAAGTTCCGGCTGAACAGGCGAGAGCTGATTGCCTTCGAGTTCCCGGTGCTGGTGGCCTTGGAGTTTGCTCTCCACCTTCCCGAGCACGAAGTGATGCCGCACTACAGACGCTTGGTGCAGAACTCCTAGCGCTGGCTGCCCTGCGGGGAAGGGGCTCCCGACTGTTCCCGCTTGGCTCTCTTGAGCCACAGTTACTACTGGAAATGCAAAATCAGACTCCTAACACTTCACTCTCTCTCTCCCCAAAACAGTTTTTCCGGCAACATATAGGAAACACTGCGTCAACGTGAGACTCTCAGCTTTGACAAATTTACGTATCGTTACTCTCTCAAAGCAGGTGAAGACTGAGCTGTTGGTAAATGGTTAACGTGCTGAAACTGGGTGGCAACTGACCCTACCTGTGGGGACTACAGCTATAAAAGTAGGCAAAAATTTGAAGGGCAGCCTCCATGACCACCCCTCTCTCCATCACACAAACCCTGGAAGCCCACGTGAGTGCATTCTCATAGCGCTTTTTCTACAGACCTGCTGCAACTTCCAAGAGGACTTCTTAACGTGAAAAAGCTTTTAAAGAGGATATCTTCACTGTGTCAAAAAGAATGTGCCAATCTATTTTTGTATCAGCAATTGAAAGTGCACTTTTTCCTGTGGGGTGTTTGTGTGTGTATCCGTGTGTGTGTGCGTGTGCGACACCGAACTGATCTCAGTCCAGGTGGTTGGCTTAGCTGTTTCCGAGTGTATCAGTTACCGATGGTGAAGATCAAGGTGACCTTACGTGTTTACTTCTTGAAAAACATAACTACTGGAAAAGTGGTAATTGGGATCATTTTTGGACACTTGGTTTTTTTATTCTCTGATCTTTCCAACATTGTACCTTTGAAAGGATTACACTACTACTACTACGAGAGAAGGATCAGCAACTGACCTTAAGTTTTCAGTCATGTTTGTGATAAAGATGAAAGCATTAGTATGAGATTTCCATGTCATGTTTTTTAAAAATATCTTGTGTTAAGCCACATGCATATTTTTAACCTTCGCACTTTTCCCACTGTGGAGATGGTTAGACTTGCACTCTGTAGTGTTGTATTTCTGTGCTCTATGTTAGAGTGCGTAATAAGCACATTTATTGTGCTCTATCTTAAAACAGTGTTTTATTAAAAAAAAAAAAAGAGTAGGGCTCAGCAGTATAACAGGTGTCTTAAGGCTCCAACAGCAGGGGCATCAGCTGTTAAAGTTTTGGTTTTTAATTAGAATTGACTGTGCAAAACCTAAAATCAGTGCCCATTAAAGTTAGAGGTCCAGTTCCTTTAGACATTTCAGTACTGGAGTTTTACAGGAAAACTTCTTGCAGCTTCCTGGTTCTGACTGGACGCCCAGAAAGCTGGAGGGTTTGATCCAGGCTCCCCGATGCTACGTACACACTAAGCTAGCGCCATGCTTACGGACATCGTTCAATTGCTGTTAATCCTGTGGGATTACACCCCTGTCCAATCTTCTCCTGTGCTGGTTCACTTAACAAGCCTTGCCCTCGACATGCCCCACACGGATCCGGTAAAGTCAAATACTTACATTTATGGTAATTATATAAAATAAATAATAATCTCAACCGTGAGATTTTAGCTGAAGCCTTACCTCTCTAAGTTTGGGAGTGCTTGCTCAGAGTATGGAAGGGGCTTGTGAGCAGAATGTAGAGAAGTGGGACATACCAGAGGATGTAAACACACTAATGCTTACTTTCTTTCGCTCTTACTTTAATCAGGTTTATTATTTCCTTCAGTTAGGCCAGGAAACATCCAGTTTCTTTACCAGCTTTGACTCCTTTAAATTCTAGTATGAAAAACGCCTGCGTATGATTGCTCTATAGGATCTGGAAAGGTTACACATGTCAGGACAAATGGGAATTTGTTTGATGCTGTTGCTCTCCCTCCATTTTAAGGGGGAGGGTGACTATGCTAGCTTGCAGTTATTATTAATACTTACCTAATTACTGATATAGATACATTCCAACAGGATTGGGGAGGAGGGGGTAAAGAGAAAAGTGTGCGTTTAACCTCCCTGGTGCAATGCCCCACACCGCTGCAACCCACGTATCACTCTGCCGGCTGCGCAGCGAGGGGAAGGGGGCCCTCACCAGCGCTCCTGCTCCCTCCTCCTCCTCCCGGCCCCCACGCAGCCAAGGAACAGAGGAGCCAAGAGCCTGGAGCGCGCCTAACGCCTACGGCTGCCCTGCCGGTTTATTCAGCCCCAAAAGGCGGTGTAGTGTTGACCTACAAGCCGAAACGGTCTGCAGATCTGCTAGGAGGGCTTCCATCCTTGGCTGCATCCCTTCCCACCGAAATCGTGTATATACGTTCAAGATTTGCTTCTGATTGCAGAGATCTGTTTCTAATAGCGACCACTCAAGGCTAAGCAGAAGCTTTACCTTTCCGTAAAGGCTTCTACCTTTTGCTTTTGAGTCTGATTTTTTTTTTTTATGTTGCTTTATAGTATTGCAGGGAAAAAGCAAATTGTGATTGCAAGATGCAGACTAAAGAATGACAGTCTTACAGTAGTCTTTAGAGACGCTATTGAATCACGCTGTCACATCTTTTGTCTTCTGTGCTGCTACCCAACCCTGATCTACAGTTTACACAGATTTCTGGGATGAAATCTGATTGCTGGAGACTTTCTGCTTTTCGTTGTTGTTCTTGTTGTTTTGGGGGCGGGAAAGGGTTTCAGAGTGATGTTCAGTTACAGTTTGAATGTGGAATAAACACTTAAGATGGTGATGATGTTGCACTGTTCACTTAGGAACGTATATAAAGCCATATGATGCTAGATCTCAGAGCACAAAGCTTGGTCAGTACAATTATGGTTAGGACAACGGGCAGGATTTGCCCCCCTTTTCTCCCCAACCCTGGGAAAATTCAGGCTGAAGTGGTAGAGGAAATCTGTACCAAACAAAAAACATGTTGACTGTTTTCCTTTGTCTTACATGGTAATGAGTGTTGATTTACAAATGATTTTAGGTTCAACTTCAAATAGTTTGGGAAAGTAATCCATTCCATATCACTTGTTCTGTTTTGAAATTATATACCGTACACTCTACCATGCAGAGTTTATTCCTTTTCTAAAAAAATAAATAAAAGTTTAAAAAAAACCTGAAAAACCCAGACTCTTTTCCACCAGTGACAGTATGGAAAATTATTCTGTTCTCTCATCTGTATGTGTCAAATGGTTTTGATTTTGTCTTCCTCTGGGACATAAAGCTGCTTATTAATAAGCCAATGGTGGGATTGCCTGAGGGCCCTTGCCATCCCCTGGCATTCATCTCCCTGCAGAGCCCTCACTTCCCCAATCTTTCCTCCAGCCAAGATCTTAATCTTCTTCCCAGACCATTGTTTTGGGTTTGTTGCTTTTTTTAAGCCCTTCTTCTTGGCACCAGCTCCTCCTCCTGGAGCTGCCAGGTCCTGGTTCTCCCAGTCCAAACCAGTGGGAAGGACCAGTGCAGAAGGACGAGGCACAAACAGGCTCCTCAGCATTGCTCATGTCTCACGACCCCTTGTTCACTAGAGAATTTGGGATACGCCACTTTGGTTTAGTCCAGGTGGTAGTAAAATTTACAACTGGTCCCTGTACTGGTTGTAGTTCACAAGCAGCCCCTTCCGCCTGGGAGGTTGAAAGTTCAGTTTTGGACATCCATGTGTGCAGACACCCCATCATCCACCACCTATTGGCATTCAAGCAATTTTTTTCCATCTATGACCCCCCCTAAATCCCAACACCTAGCTAGGTGGGCTCGCCAGACAACACCCATTTATTGTGCATTTTCATTCCCCGTTAAGTTATGTGAAAGGTTTGGCTCCCTACCTCCACCCATCACTGTCTGGGTTCTCTAGAGACCCTCAGCTGTAAATCATATTTGTGGCAATACCAACATTACCTGGATTTACACAGACCCCAGAACGTACAAATATACAGAAAAATGCTTTACTAATAATTTTCCAAAACTACTCCCTAACAGGCAGTGGCTTCTTTGGGATAGTCTGTAACGTCTTTAAATATACAACTTCAGCTAATTGCTCCAGCCTCCTAAAATATGGAGCCCACAGCGTAAGTCTTCCCTGGAAGCAGTGAGGAGTAGTTTGTTATAAGACGATAACACCTTCCCACGATGCTAAAGGATTTTGGCACCAGGCCCCACATTAAACATTTAAAAAAAAAAAGGTAAAAGTAGTTTAGCGAGGTGAGAGACTGAGCAATCACAGCAACAATGCCAGCATCACTAGCTGAGACTGAAATCTGTCCCAAGTTGCACCTTTGGGGAGGGAGAGAAGGAGTGTGGGAGGCGGATTTGGATTTGTTCATCTTCCATTGTAAATTTTGTAGTGAAGAGGAGAAAAAAAGAAGAGGAAAAAGAAACTCCAGGTGTATCCCTTCAAAGAAAGTTGCACACAAGCAAAAAGGCCTTTCTGAAATCTTAAACCTTGTTCCTTCCCACTGACTTCACTGTGAGCCCATACAGCCAGAAACTCCCTGCCTCAGCCTGGAGCCTGCTGGTCCGGATGAGCTCAGAGGAGAGCTTTTCAGTCACTAGAAAAAAAAAAAAACCTTCCCCAGACCCCAACAGCAAATCCAGGACTAACAGTGAGAGGAGAAGCAATGCTTATAGTGTGCTACTGGGAAAGAGCAGGAACTGTGATCCTGGAAAATGGCCTGTATACCTTCAAAGCAAGGTGGGGGGGGGCAAGAAGTTGCTGAAGTTGCTGCTGACTTGAGCAGCAATCACTTCCTTCTCTTAGCGAGAGCTAAATATTAGCTACTATCATAAGTTAATTTGCCCTTTCTACACATTCCTCTAGCCTGTCATACACCCCTTTCCATAATCTTGCTGAGCATCATCTTAAACGAGCTAGGACCCTTGCCTCTGCTACACTGTTTAGACAGGTGCTCCAGGACTTAATTCCTCAAACCAGGAGAAGCCTTCCAGTTTGCAGTCAAATTTCATTGGTGACTAATTTATAACTTTTTCAACTCACGTCAGTATTTCATCTAACTTGAAACTGAAATCTTTCCCCCATGGGAACTCTGGGATGGGGGGGTCCTCAGCAGCAGCTGCTGTTCTTAACAGAGTTCTGGCATTTAGTTAGACAAGATATTAAAAGGAGAAAGGAGAGGCAAGAAAATAATCCTCTTCCAAGAGCTTCCAAGTGCAGTGAAGTGTTGGCTTGGATAACATCAGTGGGTATGTATGTCCATCGAGGAAGAAGCTGTGCAAGCCAGGTTTTCAGAACCACTGACAGGAGGCCTAAACTTCTCTCATTTTTAATTCACCAGCATCGATGAGCTAGCCTTTATACTCTTCTCTCCTTTCCTTCTCAGCACATATAGACACAAAGGGCAAGTTTCCCTCTTCCCATTGCTTCCCTCTACCAACAGCTGGAGGGTTTTTACTTTGAGAGCCGACTGGGAGAGCAAGAAGATGAAGAGGCAGAAGGGTTTATTTACAAACCAGTATTAAATCCCCTGTGTTCACAGAGACTGGTTGACCAGGAATGGATTCTGTTCATTGATTTAGCAGAGGGAGTACTGGGATTTTCTTTTAGATTTTAGACTGAGCTTTAGACAAGCTTTTCTTCAGCACCTGTAGAGGCTGGAGCCTTACAGCAAGGAAAGGTTTGGAGACATCTAGACTACCTCAAGCCACCTGTTTCTCCTCTGTTGCCACACCAGTTATTTATGTTGCCCGCATGGCTGCACTGTGCTGGGCTTTTACAAAGGACAAAGGCATTGTGTCGCAGCACGAGAACGGCGGGCGCAGCACCGGCTTTTAGTCTCTCACATCGGAAGACAAAAGGGTCCCCATTCTGGTCCCTAAATTTCTGCCCATCTGTTTGTGTATTAGGAACCCCTGGGAGTGCACAGGTCTCAGCCCTTTCTCCTTCTCTCACATTTAGCCAATCATCACATACACACAAATTAAAATAAAAAGCAGGTACAATGGCAAATCTCAACATATTTATAGAATGCTATTAAAAAAAGGTGAGCTTACCAAATGGTAAGCACAAGAGACATGTTACGTGCTGGTCCCCCCTTGCAAGGAGCACACATGGCAGTCCCCAGCTAGTAAAGCAGCACACTCGTGATGGCCTCCCCCAGCCCTCCACACCTCAACATGGTCTTGACTAAACAGCCGCTCTGGATGGGGAGGGAAGATAACACACCAGGAATAGATTCAGAAGAATTGCAGAGCCAAAGAGTCTGACACGCTGTGTGAGGGAGGGAGGAACTGTTCACAAAATTATAAATATGCAGAAAACAATGGGAGTCTGTGGTTTCCGGTGGTATTTTCTGCTGGCAACTGAAGAAACCTGATTGTATTTTTTTTTGTTAAAAAAGATAAAAACTTAATGTAGAAACATAGTAGCTGTAAAGTTTTGAAAAGGTGGATAAAAGGATTTTATTTCTAAACTGCTTTCATCCCACTCAGAGCAAAAATGACTGAATTGTTACCATCCAAGTTGGATTAACGGTGTAGACCGTGCTGTTTCCCCAGTCCCTCCCCAGTTGCCAGCAGCTGGATGTCCCTGCAGAACGACACGTGTGAACACCCCTAACCAGAGGCCTGAACCCCAGACACCTTCCTCATGTCCTCCCACTTCTGTGGGTGAGAGCACAGCCTGCGAGGCAATCGACTCCTGTCAATTAAACTGCCACGTGCAGTCCTTTTTAATCATGAAAGACACTAGGTCTGTCTTCAGCGCAGGGCAGAAGCGGATGGTGGGCCTGGCTCCCACCTGTATACATTGGCTACCTCTTGGCTGCATGTTGGGGTAAGACCTGGCTGTGCACAAAAGGAAACCCACAGTGTCGGCAAGAAGGGAAGCAAGGGGCCATCACCACATTTGTCCACGTGAGCGTCCCTAGAAGAAAAGGGAGAACTAAGGCATGTCAAAGACATGCCCACCTAAAGAAAGGAGAATTGAAGCAAAGATTGCAATGCACACAAAGCCAACGCCAGAACTGCAAAGTGCTCATCTCCCATGGCAGCCCGAGAGGTTTTCTGAATCCAGGACTCTGCAAGCTGTCATCTGCCTTCCAGGGTGACCTGTATATCAACTTATTTCTGTACAGATTGGACTTGAATTAAGACAATAACCTACATAGAAGAAAAAATGACTTCCTTTTTGTCCAGTACCCAATCTTTCATTTCCTCTAACCTGAGAAACACCATGCCGAGTTAGACCTCTACCAGTCAGTGGAGTATATGAGGCATTGCATTCAGATGTACTCTCTAAGGAACATTTCAGATATCACAGTTTAAATTATGGATCATGTAGATGGATTAAGAACTATGACATCCTGTTTCCTCTTTTATTCCTTGTTAGGTGCTTTTTGCTTGACTGCTGCTGTTTAGGTGTCTTTTCTTCTTTTTTTCTCCTTTTGGTTCACCTTTTATTGTTTCAGTAAACGCAAAGATAAGTAGAAAGTGCTGGTGCAGTGCTGGGAGTTGGGTCTGGCTGACTCTTTCACACGGTGCATCCGGAGCTGCAGACTCTACCCTTCGTCTGATTTATTTTAAAAGCCTGCTGTGTCCATTAATGGAAAATTGGACTCTGTTCAGTCTGTGATGGTGTCCATGGACAGGAAAATGGAAAGTTTCAGATTAAAGCTGCAGGAGGCCAGGAAGAAAAATATCTGGTGAATTTAATTGATGGTGGCAGCACAATTATTATGGACAAATATTAAAGAAATGGCAGTCTGTGACCCAAAGCAGATCCTTAGTTAGAAAGATAAAGGAGGGTAGCATGAAAGCGTGCAAGGCCACAGGGCTGAGAAATCGAAACATTCCTCACCAGCAGAAGTTCAGACACTTTGCAAAACTGATCTTTTGAACATATACGATAGGACATCTATCACTGTGACGTTAAATTTGCTAACCATCCAAGTTATTCTCTCCTTAATTTCTTCAAGATCTGAGGCATATCTGATGACACTCGGGCCTCCCCTGCTCACTTTTGTACCCATCACTAGGTTTGAGAAAGTGGTAGGAGTCTCAGGGACTTCATTCCATAGTTTCATTAAAATAAGCAGCTGAGTAGAGGGAAGAAGTCATGGTTAGTAGCCTTTGCTGAAGACCTGATCAGACATTGGAGAAGCCCATCAAGGCACATGGAAATCCATCTACACCTGGGTTGCTGCTGTCCACAGAGCAGAAGCCAGTAAATCAGTGAACAGAGTTTTCAAAGCGCAACTGAGCTTAGACCTAGCAATGGGATTCTTAAGGGAAAAAATAGATAAATAAAAAGCTGGAAAGACAAGCAGAATTGCTGCTCTTAAACCGACTGATTGATTTAGTAACAATACTGTCCTCATATGATTTTTTTTTTTGCAGTTAACAGTGTAGCAATAAAGTAAAAGAAATATTTATTTTTAGCATAACTGTAACTATGGTTATTTATATAAGACTACTATAGAATATAGGAGGAGATGAAACCAGTATGATGACTTGGAAACTTAATGGATTCTACACCAAAAAAAACCCCAAACTCCAAAACCTTAAAGAATGCTCCAGCTGAAATCTCACGCCATGGTCTTGCTTTATTGTTTGTTTTTAAACCATCACATGGAAAATGTTGATAGAATTCTATAGCAGGAATATATTTTTGGAGCGGTCAAAAATATTTCAGAGTACTTTGTACCTTCCTATTAAGGCAAGATAGCCGAATCTCCAGCCCATGAAAGAATTTGTCGTGAAGTGAGTTCATGAAGTCTCTCAGAGAGACCAACATGAAAGACATCGGCTCTTTAAGAGTATGTTCCCTTCTCTCCTTTCCCTAAAAACATGAACACTTTCAAAACCCCTCCAGTCTTTATCTTTGAGTGAAACGATTGAGTGGACTGGGAGCTGGTGCAATATAATATTCCATTAGTTTCCTCCTCCTAGCTGAAGTCACAGCCTAAGACATTCCCATCAGCACAACCATCTGTTTAAGGGAGCTGTATCTAGCCTGAAGCCCATACAAAGTGAATAGAGTATCATATGATTGATTGATAAGCAGATTTAATTTGCATCAGTTTAAAAGAAGATGTAGTTTATTAACTGACAGTGCTGAACACAGTAATAGACCCAAGTTTCCTCTAGTCTAGAAAACTCTCCCCATTTTCCCATGAGCTGCTGAAGCCCCAGATGCTGGCAGCAAGAGGTTACACAATCATCTCGGCTGTTTTCCACTGCATTTACTCCTTTAAAACTGACTTTCCATGGTTTCAAAGAGGAGTTTGAACCAGAATGGTGCCCTTGTGTCATGTTTTCAGAAACAAGAAGAGTAAAAAACACGAGAGAGATTTTGAAGGGAAAGGGGAAGTTATTTTCTAGCTCTTGCACCAATTTCTGTAGCAGGAGGTTAAGGGTTCCTCTGTCAAAATTTTCAGTGGCGCTGCCTTTGCAATTCAGCATTTGCTCTGATGAACTACACTGCTTTTCTCCAAAGATTTCTGAATCACAGAGGGTTTGTTTTATGGGTTTGTTTGTTTGTTTTAACCCAAATGAAAACAATATAGTTGAGTTTTTTCCATCTGAGAGGCTGCAGTAAGCAACTTACCCATACAACGCGGCTATTCACAACACAAGCCATTCAATTCTTTGCTCAGCAATTTTAATATTCCACTTTGAATACAGCTGAGCCACATGAAATTCTGTTGTGTAAGGCTCTCCTTGAAAGTAGCAATTTATTTTCTTTGGTTACAGCTCATCAAGTCTTGAGGCTACAACCATCTGTGTTAATCTCCGCACAGTCTGTCCTTATTCATCATCAATAATAAGCCCAAGGAGCACCCATGCTGAAGACAGTATGAACAGACAAGTATAATAAAGAAATAAAAGCTGCCTTGCTGAAATTTTTAGCTTCTGTGTCTATCCTACATCCTAATTCTTTGACTATAACTGGAGACATTAAATGAGAGAAAACAATTAACTTCGCCCTGAAGGAGCATAATGTTTGAAAGAAAGTTCAGCTCCATTTTCTGAGCGGCCATCGCTGGAGTGATTTGCAGATCTCAGTCTTTGGCAGTGGGACAGCCAGAAGCGGGATGGCAAAGAGAAGAGCTTGGATGCTGTTTTCTTCTGCCTGCTAAACTTTTTTGCGTCTCTTATGCTACAGCTATTGGGGTGTTCTCCACTAACTGCTGAAGTTTGCTACACGAGTAGAGTGGGTCATTCAACTGCTGGCAAGCGAGATCCAGGGCAATGCCTGCAGGGTCGCATACAACTTTACCTCTAGCTTGATCTCCAGTGACACCGAAATGGGGTTGGCACTTCTGTCATTCAGCTTAAATGAAGAAACTCGCTGTAAGGGCTGATCACGCTGAGCACCCCTGGCAACATGCTAATAATCTTTTTGCTGGCATTGGACTGCCCGCAGGGTTGCAAACTTATGGGGATGGAGAGTCTCAATTAGAATTTCTTCTGACTGCTCTAACCTAAATGAACTTCATTTGCTAACTTGTGAACTTGTGGAGGTAACTGGCACGGAGGCACAGGGATCCCTCCCTGAGAAGGCAAAGAACAGACTGATTTCTAGGCATCAGTAAGGGAGATGTGACTCTGAGAGAAGTTTTCCATGCCTTGTTCGAAGCCAAAGCTCATCCCTTGGTGTCCCAGAAGGTGCGTGACAGAGAAATAGCAAAAATCCTTTCTGGTCCCCGTCTCCAGCCAGGGCTAGAGGGGACAATTAGCCAGACTGGCTTAGTCTCCACAGCTTTCAAAGGAAGGTCTGAGAAATATTTGCCTTGCAGTGTTTCCCACCCCAGTCAACAAATGCTTTCTGCTTTTGCGATGTGACTGCTAATTACAGCAGCGTAGTTCTTACAGTGGGCATTCACAAATCTCCGAAACATTTCTGCTTAACAACTACTTCATGCCTGAACCATAGTCCTCTTAGCAGAAACTTTAACCCTTTTGTTAATCTATCTGGTGTTACTGATACTCCTTCTGCGCTTAGGCATGGCAAATGGCGTTCCCAGCATTCCACCTTTCCTTTCCATCTTCGTTGCCTAATGACTTAAGGAGCATAACTCCAAACTACCAGTTTCTCAATCTGAATATCCATTTCCTCCAAACAACATCAAACGTTCTCCTTATCAGTTTTGAAGGGGTTGTGCTGGAGGCTTCTTTAATTCAGCCAGCTTGCCTCAGGCAGGCGTTGTTCTTACACAGTATCACAAGGCACTGGATGCCTGCAACTCCAGGATAAACAAACTTCTTGGTGCACCAGCTTTCCTCATCAGCAAGGGGTACAGAAATCAGAAGTTTAAGTGTGAACATGGATCAAACTCCTACAGGAAAATGGACCTTACGTCTGCTTCCCAAGGTGTACTGAACCTCAGGTACTTGAACCAACATAAGTCTTAGGGTAGAGCAACCACCTCTTCACCAGCCTCATCTGTAAAAGTGCAAGTTTGCCTCCCTCTCGAAATGACCTTTGTGGGGAGTCATGAAAGGTATGGGACTGCTGACGGCAAACAGCAGGAAGAAAAGCTCGAGCACTCTCAGTTCCTGACATTCCGCAGCATCTCCTACAGTCACGTCTGCGAATGCAGTTATGGGATTTCATCCATTGCCAGGCAGGAGTGTTCAGAGAGGCTTGCGCCCATTTCACTCTGTTCTTCTATATACAGGCTTCTCTATACAGGCAACAAGCTGGCAATTGAACAAGTTCTGAGCTACATGTTTTTAAATCTTAATGACAGAGCATAAGACAAAATATACTAAGCATGCTCTCAGTGTGGTTTTCAAAGAGATTTTGTATACCATCAAATCAAGAACTTAACATGCCAGCTGGCTACTCCCACCTATTCTGGAAGCCAAGACATTTATTAAAAGGTAGAAGAGCACTGTGTGACTGCTTCCCATCCCAGATAGTAAGGAGGAGGTACACACCCCACCTTGCTGATCAAGAAGAGACAGCACAACCTTTTCACCAGCATTCTTCCAAAAAAATAGTCAATTTTCTAGCTGAAATCAAGGCTTACACAATGTCACTTTCAAAGCATAGTTAAAAAAGGGTTAAGCTTCTCAAACCAAGCAATTAATATGGAAATAGTTACACAACCTTCACGGGCTCCTCTAATTCCTTTTTGGGACTGAACAGACATGTATTTGTAATATACCCTAATAAAAAAAACCCTATGAATAAGCAAGACCTTTTTCAGAAGCAAATCTCTTCCCATTTTATCTCCTGGTACAAAAGTATTTGGCCTCAATTTTTTTCAGTCCTGCCCCCAATCTCCTTCCCTTCACCCACACCTTCTTTTCAAACAAAATGAGCCTGTCCCTGTGTCTATCATCTGGAACAGGATTAAAGTTTCACACTGAGCCTGTTGCCTTGTTCACAGTAGCAGATGATCTGTTTGAAAGCTGTTCATTTAGCTTCTGCTCTGGGCAAGACAAATTTGCTATGGAGTTTTCTTCAACCCACCATCTCCTTTAGCTTACAGGTAAAACAAAGCTGGAGGAAACCTTTCCTCAGCACTCAGTACAGCTCCAAACAACTAACTTTTCTACAATACTGAATAAAAGCATCCTTTTCAAAACATGTCCTATGCTGCATCACATTTCTTGAATTCTTCAGATCTTCTTGTTTGAGGATGGGAAACAAGAACATAAATATATATACACTCAGCCACCAACTTGGATATAGGTGTTAAAAAGAGTAATAGTAAATCAGAACTCTATCCCTTATGAAGCGTTTTAATAGGTCCATTGTTTTTTAAAAAAATAATTTAAAAAAGCTTTTCCTATTGCTTTTTGCTACAATCACTTGCTTTGCAGATTTTCAGCTTCAGTATTAAACTGGTACTGAAAGATTGGCACAGATTCTCTTCCAACATGAAGCACAACAGCCACGCAGCAATAAGCAACAACAGAATCGCTTCAGTGGTAAGCATTAGGTTAATTTAATTCATTTAATAACATTTTCTGCTGGAAGCTATGTCACAGCTGCCAGATCCAGAAGATTGTTTCGAAACAGCATCTCTGTTGCCTGCATTTTAGTAACCCGCTTGTAGTCAACATCCAGCAGCTTTACTGTTTCAGTCTTCTTTCGATGGCACTTGGCTTTAAGTAGAGGCTCTTTATCATGAAGGCCAGCCACATGTATGAGTCATGCCCCTGCAGCAGGTAATACAAGCCTTGCCTGAAACCAATTACTTTGGGAGAAAAAAAAAAAGACATTTGGAAAATAAAAGTGTAAGCAACATAAGATCAAAAAGGTATTACATGATTCAGGACCATCTCTGTCAGAGTGGTTTGATCAAAACCAGTAGATGTGAAAACGGCGTGATGGGACAGCCTCCAGGGACCTGCTGCCTCTCAGAAACACCAGCACACTCCGATTTCTCTCTCTAGTCCCATGTGCTGATGGCCCAAGAACTGGGGAGCCTTCAGACGGTAAGTTCCTTAAATGACGGATACTGATAAAACCAGAGGTTCTTCTACCAGCTGAGCTACAGACCCATTGCTTTGCATTCAGGCATTAATTGGTGTCATTGCATCTTTGCAATGTAAAGGAACTCCTCCTTCCTCAGAGCTGTATTTTGTTGCTTTGTATCTTTGACTGACTGGAAAAAAGGTCAATTAGATATAAATAATCCACCCTTGCGTATTCCTTCTCTAAATTACTGAACATAACTGTTCACTAGTCTTGCAAGTCTTAAGCTTGAACTTCCGAGGTTTCCTGCTTTGAAGATCATTAAGACAACCCTGAAGTGTGTTTTTTACCATGCAGTATCCCTCCTTCTGAAGCAGGGCTGAATTAAAGATCAGGCCGCTGCTTCCTCAGGAAATCATAAGGTTTGCTCTGCCCCATTCCCTCCAGTCGCCAGCCTCTGCAAGCGGCCAGTACGTGCCTGTCCTCCTCCCCACGCTTCCCTTCTGCTGTAATCGCCTCCCCGCCTGGGGCTGTTTGCTGCCATGACCAGGGAGCCCAACCGGCACCTCTGTCTCTTCTCCCCTGGGTGCCACTGGTGGGAATGCACCCCTTCCCAAGAGCAGCAGGGGGAAGCCAGGGTCTTCCCATAGGTGCCCTCCCATGGCTCGCCTGTAGGTTTGTATCGCACGCCTGCTCTGAACTGCCAGCTGAGACGTCATCTTAGGGCTGCAGCTCACCGTTTCCAGGCTGACATCCCCACCCTAGCACTCGTGCGTTGACGAAGGCATCGCTTGTTGCAACAGCCAGAAACCCTCCAAGGGGCTCTCTCTCCACAACCTCTTCCCCTACAGCAGGGCTAACCGTCCGTCAGCTCGCTGCTGGCAACGCTTGAGCAGCCCTTTGCTCACAGGCACTCCCACAGGGGCGGCCGCCACACCAGACCCCGGCTCTGCTGTCACCTCTGCCACGGCCTGAGGAAGAAGGAAGCCAACCCTTGCCTTTAGCAGCTTGAGACAACTCTGAATACGCCAAGTCCGATTTTGAAGGCCCTGGAGCTCCATTTCCACCCTACTTCAAGTCTTCAGCAAGACTGACGAGCCTCGTGCTGGTCCGCAGGAGTCATCCTCACTGGAAGCAGGTCAGGTCGGTTCAGAGGGTGCTGCTTCTTCCCAGCCATGTTTGACAGAGGAGCCCAACTCCACTGTTAACTCTGCTTCCTTGATTTGCTTGTGTGGCAATCAATTTAAACCTGCAGTATTTTACTTACTTACATCAAGCAGAGTGTTAGAAACGCAAGCACATTGCGCTAAGGCACAAAAATGAAAGCAAACAGCTCAGTGTTGTTTAACAGGCATGAAGTTAAAGAAAAAGGTAGTGGACTTACTATGCAGGGAGAAACTAATTCAGCAGCTGCAGAGACTGAATTCCCCCAGAGCCCAGACAACGTAATGCCTGTTGCAGCCCAACAACCTTCCTGCAGCCGCCCTAAGCATGCCCTCTGCAATTAAAATGTTACAGCAACCCTGGCTGCTGATTTGGCCACTGGCTTTCCACTGAGACCACCAGCAAGAAAGCAAATGGGTGTTCTGGGGTTTGGTACATTGCTATGAACAGCACAGACAAGAGAGAGGAAGAAAAAAATTCAGACTGCAGCCTACCCTTGAAAGTTATGCAAGAAGAGAGGTACACGATAAGCTTTTCCCACAGCAAAGGTTCCAGCTACGATTGCAAAACCTCGGCTATCGCACAGGAACTCTTTCATGAGGTCTCCTAGGGTCACTAGTCACTTCAAAATCAGCAGAAGGGTGGCACGGCAAGGATCCTACCATATTGCCACGACTGGCTGGCAGAGCTAGTTGTCTGGGGAAAAGCCAGCATGCTGCAGCCATCACTCCCAGCACTGTCTGAATTTACAGACTGGAAGGCCCTGAGGGTCCATGGCTGGCTGTGTCTTGGCTCACTGGGCATGCCATGTGGCTCATGTTGGTTTCGGGACTAGTGCTCAAGTTCAAGCAACATGTTTCTTTCATGCTTGTCCCTCTCTCCCCCTTTCTTCCCAAACCTGAGTTTTACCACCTGGCAAGAAAATGGCTCACTCCAAACTCAAGCCAGAGCGTGACCCAACATACATGGACAACATGCCAGTATAAACAGACCCTTTGCGATTAATTGGGATAAGCTTCGGTACAATACAGGTCATAGTACTTCTCTGAATTCTCTTTTTTAAACTACAGCATTTTTTTCTGAAAACCAACTAATCTTTACCTAAAACTCACCAGTCATAGAAATTGACTGCAATCCTTTGTAAAATTTACCTTCTTTGCTAAACTATGGTGTTTTATTTGAAGTTAAAATGTAGCCATTCTTTAAAACCCAGCTAGTGGAATTTGTTAGATTGAAGCAGATATGCCTCCACTAACTGTAGCCTCCTAAAAGCCATGTGTCTTGTCTAGACTAGTCACCTAGTTTCCATCTACAGAGAGATAAGCACTTCCAGAGGGTCTTTCAGTCATATTAACACAGCAATCTATTCAAGAAGAATCATCTCTGTGAGGGCACCCCTCTCCATCCATTGACTATGAAGGAAACTTTGTCAACTTAGATTAAGGGACTACACTTCAGATATCTAATGTCATGTGAGACAAGTCCCTCTCCTCAATGAAGATTTGTTATCAAGCTCCTTTTACCATGTAGACCTGCCCCACAATATTATCAACCCATCATTTAATATTACTTTCACATAGATTGCTTTCCCAGGCACTAATATATCAAGACTAATTTCTAACAGCCATTAAGCAACCAGAAATGAAATTATTTTAAGAACTCTTGAGATGAATTGCCTTCTTACACTCTTTATGACATTCATTCAAGGTTCATAATCTTTGTTGCCTCTTACAATAATCTAAGAGACAAACCACTGCTGGGAACAGTATGTGTCCCTCCACCCCCTCCAGCTGACAAAAATTTGCAGAGTTCAAGAGAAATCTCAGAGAATGGGAGAGAAAAAAATACACAAAGAGCAATCACTACAGATATTGAGATTTATTGCTGATTTCCCCATTCTGCAAAGCTGTCAAACCGCCGCAGTTCCAGAAGGGGATTATCTCCAGAAGCCCCATGGCCTCAGTCACCATGCCAGTTCAGATGACGTGACAAGAGACCTGTGTGCGGCAGCTTGCTGCTTGCAGAACAGTTGGAGACAAAATCCATCCTTCCTGATCCTGAATTGATGGCAGGATCTGAGCTCTGACACTTTTTGGTACAACCCGCTGCCAGCTTCCAACAAAAAAACTGGGGGCATCCAGTGGGGAATGCTGCTTTTCCTGAGTTCAGTTCCCTGTGCAAGAATCTGCTACTGAGAGGTTCTCACACAGAGCCATCAGCATGAGACAGTGCAGTTTTTCCTTTACCACATCAATCAGAAATAGTTTGTCTTGTGCTTTGACGCAAAGGCTCCTAACCATCCTGCCAATTATGCTGCTCTCTTACCAGCACTATTAATAGCATAGGTTTTTTTCCTTAATAAAAAAACAATAGGTCTCTTTCCTCATGTTTGGTTGCACTTCTTCATTCCTGCTGCCGCATTTTATTCATGATAGGGTCTCTAGGCTGCAAGTCAGCTCTTTTCCAGCTGGTGAGATCTGGTTCCTCTTTATGTGCCTGTCCTTTCAGTGTAAACAAGCAAAGCTTCTCCAACTCCACTGATCACAAGGCTGTAAACAAAGTATAACACAAATTTAGCATCAGGCAAGTCCCTCTACTTGATACAATGCCAAAAAGCACAACATTAAGAGAAAGGTATTATTTTGTCTAAACAGATTTCAACCTAGAGACAATAACCCAGGTGAGTTTTTCATTCGTCTTGCTAAGAAAAGGCTGAAACCAGAAATGTCTTATTTAACTGATCACATCAGAAACTACCCTTCCTATATTTTAGGGCTGCTGGTATTCACACGAAAATACACAGACAGAAATCTAGACAGAGAAGGTTGCACCTAGTTACAAGAATAGCTGCACACCCATACACTAGCAAGAATAGGAAAGGAAGGCAAGAGAGTTTGAACCTCATTAGGTTAATGACTCCCCCTTGCAACTTCTGTTTGTGTTCTGTCCCGAAAACTTGCCACCTGACAAAAGTCAGGAGGAGATGTAAAGCCTGGGTTTTGGGGACTGAGGAAATGGGGAAATAGAATTTTGCTCTGGGGAGATCCCACTGGCGTAGTGAAGCCGGTAGAAATTCCCGTGTTTGTTTCTCTTTGTGAGGAACCTGGTGAAAGAACCTGCCCCAGCCAAAACGGCACGTGTGCCGAAGCGCTTCCTTCCTGTGCTGCTCACAGCGCAGTGGTGGCACTAATGCTTCTCTCCAAGACTCAGGCTAGAAGCAGGGCTCCAAATTAGGATGCATGGTTTTACAAACAAAATCATTCACTGAAATAAGCTATCAACCCACTCAATCCGTGCAATAGTTAATAATCCCCAAGTCTCCTCTGCTATCTATCATAGCTGACAGGAATATGGTAGGATAACGACTCTTCTCCCCTTTTACAACAGTGCAAAGCTAAGTGTACTGACCTTGCATCTTAGCCTCATGGCTTAGTTAGCTTATGAAACAAAAAAGCTTCTTAATGAACTTTATAAACAAAACAAACTTCTGTTAAGTTCATTTGTAAGAGGGCTTTTTTTTTTTTCTTGGGGAAAAAAAAGCATGTAAAGCTGAAGGATCTCTGGTCTTTAATAGCATTACATTCACTTAAATCTTAGCTTTGGTGAGCCGTTTTAAAAATCACATAATTGCCCTTGTTCCAGAGAGGAACAAACATTGTATAACAACAGTACAATATCTTACAATTACACAGTAAACAGCCCTGGAAAGTAGGTGCTACAGACAGTCTGTAGACAGTCCACTGTGGAGACAGAATACCTTTGGGTGTGGAATTACCAACAAGGAGCAAAGGGCTGCGAAGGCTGCAAGCTTTTCAAAAAGATCTAAAACACGTAAGTCTGTTCGCCCGTAATCACTAACAACCTCTGAGCACTTTTCTCTGCAGAGGGTTAACCCCCATGTCTTGCCTGGATTTCAGCTCCAGTTATAAACATACCCTCTGCATTAATTCCTTTGGAAGCTAAGGTTGGATAATGTATTCTTTATCCTAAAGAAAAAAATCCACTGCATATAGGAAGACCTAAACCCAACAGAACCTTAGAAATTACTCTTTTTTTTTTTTTCATTTCTATAGATGTGTTGTTTTCTATAACATTTTTAACAGAGACTTTAAAAAAGAAACCTATCTCTGATGTATCATTCTAAAAATTAGACTGGCAATTCTGTCCAAAAGATAGTAAACTGCACAGCCCTGTTCTGTCAAAAGGTGCCTGCATCTAAATTGTTCTTTAATATCTTATGCCCTACATCAGAGAAGAAGAATCCCTTTCTGAAGGATTTGAAATCTCAGGTATCCACGTGCCCATGCAATCCAGATTACTAGGCCAATAGAAACCACCGTTATAACTTCAAGATGAAGCAGAGAAAAAACCATGGCTAAACGCCAACCCTTGATTTACCTTCAATTTACCATCTGGCAAATCCTCCAGCTTCTGT
Source organism: Gymnogyps californianus (assembly GCF_018139145.2). Lineage (NCBI taxonomy): Eukaryota > Metazoa > Chordata > Aves > Accipitriformes > Cathartidae > Gymnogyps > Gymnogyps californianus. Next base: position 51,441,168 of record NC_059472.1, on the reverse strand, counting down.
TTATTGTGGGTTGACAGCTAACTGCATTTGCCCGTCACTCAGAAATTAACATATGATATCGTCCATGACAACACTGGAGCAACACTAAAAAACTCAGTGATTAACGATCTCATGAGTGCTTTGCAGCTGCTATCGTCTGACAAACTATTTCCAGAGCTTTGCTGATAAGCCAAGGCACTGCTGATGCACAAGCAGTAACAGAACTCAAATAAATAAATAATAAATAAATTGTTATCTTTTTGAATTATGACAATCAAAGTGTAACAGTGGCCCAAGGGCTAAAGCAAAGTTTCTTTTAAAGATACAGATGTGTTCATCATTTCTATTACTTTCAGTGCATATAGGGCATGTAGTACGTGTGCAATTATATGGGTCCATGTGCTTACATTAACAAAGGTACACATGATTTTTTAGTATACGTGTCAGTGAATACATACATATTATAAAAGCCTACCTCTGGCATGCACATGATAGACCTGCACAAACACATGTAAAACATGGTGAAGAGCAGCAAGTTAATGGTCTAGAATAGGAGTGTTGTAGGTGCATTGATACTAGTTTAGCCTCTTACACACATAGGCCACATAAATGTATTCCTAAAGCTAAAAAAAATACACATGACTTATTTTAGTATTTGAGATTACATGTGCCTAACATACATACGGGGATGCATGTTCACACATATGTATGTGGGGCTCATTTAAACCGAGATTCTCCTTCCTGTAACTTCTTTATCACACCTGGAAAAAGAATATGCTAATTCCATTCAGTGCAGAGCTGAATCTTTAGGATAGCGATCAAACTGTAAGGAAAAAAAAGGAAGCTTAAAGCTTTTCAAAAGTAAGCAGATTTTTATTTCCAATAACAAATCCGTCCTCAGAGATACATGCCTAACCCCATATTTAGTTGTTATTTGCATGGCAGAACCATGTAGGAGCATCAGCCATGGGCTAGGATTCCCTTTCACTGGGTGCTATACAAACACAGACCAAAAACATTGTCTTTGACCAAAGGAGTTTGCACCCCAATGCTACCTAAAAAATTCAGGTTAGGTGATTCGCAATGTGCGGCCACACATTGCAAAATCCAGATACAGCTTTGGAAAAAGTTTATTATCATTATTTTTCTACTGTTTTCATTTTATGCATTCACAGTACACACTGTGTTAGGGAAACCTGAATGCACTCTGTTGGTTAAAAAGATGCTGCCACCAAACCATGACTCCTGTGTTTTATTTCCAATTCCACCACTAATTTATAGCGTGACTTTGAATGGGTCATTTATTTGCCTATTGCATCCATTTGTCTAGCTGTAAAACATGCTGAGTGAATTGTGGTCAGGCTTAATGTCCAAAATGTCCATTTTCTCCCACAGAGGCAGAAGAAACACTCTTCTATTTGTATGACTGTACTGCATCCATCATTGCACACCTGGTTCTCCTTACATGCAAAATATTACTGGCACTAATAGAACTTGACATTTTAAAAGTATTTCCATACGAAGCACTGTGTGGAAATTCATTTTTACTGCTAAGAAAAAAGCTCACGTAGGCACTTACCAAGAAATTGTTAGTATGTTGGCAGTCATGACAAAGAAGAACGGTGATAAGCTAGCAGTGATAACCTGTTAAATTGAAAGGAAAAAAAACCCAACACTTTGTGAACTTGTGATATCACAAATGAAAACTGAAATACTTTTGCTGAAATTAAATTTCTGCATGTGCAGTCGCATTTTTTTTCTTTTCTTTTTTTTTCTTTGTTTTCTTAACCATTAGATGCAGTACCTAAAATAGATAGTCAATGGACAGGAGAAACCCAATTAGTCTATGCTAAACAGTGTGACATTGCTAAACATGGAGCTTCCACTCCTGCCCAACCTTCCTCCCCATGTAAGTACAGAGACTACATACAGGCACCTCCTTTCCCCTCTGGCCAGTGGGAGGAGGCAGGCCAGAAACAGCAGAAAAAGACCCAACAAACAGGGACACAAGAGCTGAGCAGCCAGCTTAGGGCAGGAACCTGACTGTGGGGTATCACTGGGAAAGCACATGCAAAACATGCTGCTCATTAGGCTGGGAAACCGATGGAGAAAACAGTATGACCGTCACGCATCGCAGTTCAATTTTGACTCCTACAGAACCTGGGACACAGCAGAGGCAGGGCAGGGAACCAGAGCAGAGGGTCCCTTATCACACATCCCAGCTGGCCTGGCCTGGAAACCTGCTAGCTTTTATTTGCTGACAGCAGACTGAGGAGAGCAGTCAGATCCCGGGCTTGAAAAGCCTTGTATTTCTGAGGAGAATGAGAGCTTGAAATGTGTTTGTGGGTGTAGAAAAGCCAAAAAAAAAAAAGGAATAGGGTATGGGGTAAAGAAAAACAACGCAACTTCAGTAGGTTTATATTACAAATGTCTCATTACACCAAGGTGTCCTGGGCAGAGAAGCTAGGGGCAAATGACTTCATATTTTCATAGTACTGATCCCAGAAACAGCTAGATCCCGACATACAATGGTTTGTAACAGATCCCTGCCTCAACAGCTACGGAGCTACCACATCTGCAGCCTGTGCGCAGTTTTGGACATTTTGTTGCCAGATGGATAATGTAAAATGGAAAGAGTTCAGAGAACAGTGACAGAGTCATTAGATGGAGGGATTGATTTTCAGTCAACAGTTAGAATAAGCAATGCCTGTGGGAAAGGAAGACTTGGTAGTGATTTACAAATACTTGGGAAACACAAGCACTGAGGAACGAAAGGAAATATTTAGGATAATACAAAATTGCCCAAGGAAAAAGATGAAATTAAGAAACAAAACATTTAAACAATTATCAGCTAAGATTTCCTAATCGTTGTTTGTCTAGTTGACTCCCCGGGGAGACAGCAGAAACTTCATTCCGTAATCTATTACTTGTTAAAACACTACTACATGTGCAGTAGGGAAGCAAATGCCATTTTCGAGTACACTCTGTGCACCAGAGCTTGCACTAATAGTTTGTTAGTCAATACCCACTACATTTGTTATGGTCGCATTTTAAAAGGCAGGGTTCTGAATCTGCCTGGAGTGTAATCAGTGCGGGATCACGAGCAGCAGCGGATGAAGAAGAGATGGTTGTACGTCACTTCTCCAGCCCCACTCTAAAAGTTAGCTGGAGAGGGGACAAAAATCTAAAGCTAGCAATGAGACCATGCAACGGCAGTAAGCACCACACAGGAGCAGTGGTGCTCAATGGGGACTACACAGTGAGTGCTTCCTCTGGCCTGTTTGGGGATGTTCTCTACTTTAGGGAGACTCAGGCATGCAGATGTTTTTTTTCTTCCTAGACATTACCATAAATCACACCCTGACTGTTCTCCATTTGCCTATAGCACAGGCACCTTGCAGAGGGAATGAGGCAAGAGATGGACTTGATTCAGGAAGGGTACCACAGGACTGCAGATCCACTCCATTCCTGCACAGCAATCAAATTGCTGGTATCAATACAACCACAAACATACCTCCTGATACGAACTATTCATTCATCTGACAAGTATTTGCACACTGCTTACCACAGTAGTGTACAACATGAGCAATGCTGTAAAGCTCGAAGCTAACAGAAAAAGTGAGCTCCCACTCCAGGGGAAAATCAAGGATATGTATCAGCTCTACCCCTACAGCCTTGTATGTATACATACAAGCAAACATACGACTAAATAGATGCACCCAAAAGAGACTGACAGAGGAGAAGGACAAGTCACAGAGTTATTCTTCAAAACTCACGAAGATGATATTGCAACTGTCCACATTCAGGTCACACCTTGGCCCGTCTCACAGTCATTTGCAGCCAGAGAGAGCTGACACCCGCTCCAAACAGTGGAAGTTAACCATTCAGGAGCTGAATCTTTCATGCACTTTACCTTAATACAGCTCCTAGGCTGGATATCCATCAGTTCAAATGCAGCACTCTGACCTACAAGGAACTATTTCTCATTTACATGAGTGTGAATGATTGTAGAATTAACTGCACTGAGCTTATCTTAGGCTGATGCTAATTTATTACATAAAAACATACAACATTTTTACAAGGGCATGTAGTGATAGGACAAGGGGTAATGGCTTTAAACTGAAAGAGGGTAGATTTAGATTAGATATTTGGAAGAAGTTCTTCACTGTGAGGGTGGTGAGGCACTGGAACAGGTTGCCCAGAAAGGCTGTGGATGCCCCATCCCTGGAAGTGTTCAAGGCCAGGCTGGATGGGGCTTTGAGCAACCTGGTCCAGTGGAAGGTGTCCCTGCCCATGGCAGGGTAGTTGGAACTAGATGATCTTTAAGGTCCCTTCCAACCCACACCGTTCTATGATTCATTCTATGAATATTCATTACTGAGCATGTAAACAGGAACTAATGAAGGATGGCAGCTGTGGTATCTACAGAGCATTCTTTTCTTTAAGCTGTTCTCCTGAAAGAAACTGAAGTGCTGTATTTGAGAAGTGACACAAGTTAAAGTTGTGTCACCCACTCCCTTGTAGAGTCCTGTTTATTAGAGACTTGAGAAGAGGCCAACAGCAGAGAAACAGGCATTTAAGAACCCTCCGAAAACAGGCCTTATCAAAAACAATACACCATTCTATTGCGATCATCCCAAACCTCTGCAAAAATGCAGGCTGTAGCCTTTTGGACTATTACAGTAGAACACTGTTGTATTTTTGAAAAGTTATGTAAGAGTCTCTCAGTGCCAAAGAGAAACAAAATGTGGGTTGGAAGAGCACATGAAGTAAGTGTGTGTAAGGAAAAAACCCAAAACAAAACAAAAGGAAAACACATTGCTAAAATGTCCACCTTTGATTGTTTATCTAAAAGAGGAATATATTTAAAAATGAAAAACAAGTTTTCAGGGAAGCTAACCACATAATTTGTTCCAGGGGAAGAATCTAAAGTCTAGGGACATAGTTCAGAAGGTAATTTTCCTTTAAGTACATTTCAGCATTTTCCGAAGTGTTTTAAGTGCACATTCAGTTTTTAAAAAAACCACCTACATTGATGTTCTGAATGTCCTTTAAAAAAACCAAAACCACAACACGCTAAGTGCAGTAATTTCTCTTTCTTCATTTTAAAGGTCACAGTTGTCCTCCTAGGCATTCAGATGCCTTAGGAAAAGGAATAAGCTTGCAAGACAAAAGAAAGCAAGTAAAAGGGCAAACTGAAGTTAATGATTTCCAAATATATTTTGGTCCTGAATCTTTAAAACTAGGAGTTGGAAAGGAAAATTTTAATTAGCTATAACCAGCATATTTTGAACAAAGGTCTCCAAGATTTTGACATACAGTCACTGATTCTACCAAATGATACAGACTGGATGGTTGAACCCCAACAATTTCAGAAACAGGAATAGCTCCGTGGACTCTGCCTACTTACTTGCTTAAAGGAAATGTGACCAGGCAGTACTGCAAAAGCTATTTTTAAAAGCATTCATACCGTGAACATTTCTACAAAATTCTGACATAGCTTTCAGTGATTAGGAAAAATATCCAAGTGTAGCATCATTTAACAAAACATTTCCATGTGAGCTGAATTCGTTCCTGAGAAATCATTTCAAACCCTTCCTTCCACCAAAAAAAAAAAAAAAAGGAAAAAAGATTGTTTCTTAAAATAAATCACTCTAAATTTAATGCGTCACTTCATTGTATCGTGGAAACAAGATCCATTTAAAGGAACACTTTATTAACACCTATTTGCCTTGATCTCAAGTATTTCTATAGTTCTAATCACTGAGTTATTTACAAGTGATTTTATAAATAAACAAAAACCTTGGCATTTCAGACTGTGTTTGTTATCTCAATCAAAAACAGTTCTAGCTCTTTACAATGTGTATCAGCATTGAAGGAAATAAGTGTATCCTTGTGATGGATACTTACCTGGGACTAGGTCTGTGCATAAGATGAGAGTGGGGTGATCTCCACTGCTGGAGGACACAACTTGCAGAAATTCATCAGCCCGGCCCAACTTACCCTAGATGAAACAGCTTCTACGGTAATGCAGATAGCCTGCTTGAGCTAGGACTGCAGATCCCACCAGGAAGGAGAAGAAAGAAGATTAGAGCAGCATCACCTCAAGCACAGGGAGAATGCTGCAGGACTGCTGGGACAAAGATTGGGCCTGAACAGTTAGATAATGAAACAGAACAGATAGGACTTCTTTACATAAATACTCTAGTACAGGGAGTGAACAAGAACCAGGAGAGAAAACAGAGGGCAATCCAGCCCTGTGGCTGGATTGTGCCACAGAGAAGGGTCTTAAAACAGCAGCCCTTTTACAAGCTTGTACCAGAAGTGGGGTTGGACCCACCTAGAAAGGGTGGGACAGCAGAGAAATTGACTCATCCGTCACCTTACAACGTGGTCCCTAAAGAGGGAAACAAAGCTTGTGAGATCCCTGCTCCAGTTTCTGAATAGGAGCGACATATTTCAAGGAGATTCAGTGCTGGGAAAGACCTGCTTATTGTAAACACCGAAACAGAAACAGATGAGGCTGAACTCATTGTACCTAGTGACCACAGACATGCGAAAGCTCTAGGGTTTGTGCATCAGGGAAATCATGACCATCAAAGGTAACTAATCAGAAGTTGATAAGACATGAACTATGGTGAAGCTTTAAGGAAGGATCATGAGGAATCACTCAGGAGGAAAAAAGTCTCTGTCTCCTCAGTGGTGAAATGCCTGTCTGAAAGGCTGAGCTTTGGGTACTGGTACACCACAGCCTGGCAAAGCAGAGGGATGTGGTCTTAACCCAAAAGAACTGGGACAGTCAGAGGTTTCAAACTTCTTGGTTAGAAGAGATTCCCAGATTCAGTTTCCCCCAAAAAGGGTGAAAACTTCCGGCATTCCCATCATTCTGGGAACCAAAGACAGGCCCGGATGCCATACAATATCCTGCACACTGCTTACATCGTCATTTACATTTAACAAGCTGCTCTGAAGGACGACAGTGCCCAACTTCAGTATTCAAAGAGAAGGGAGTCAATTCCACAGGTCCAGAGTTTGCTCCTTATCAGGATGAATTACCGGCAACAAGAAAAACGACAGCATTGTTGAAGTGCTGGGTAACAGACTAAGATTCATAAAGCAGAAATATCCTAATGTATGGAAGAACTTGTCACACAGTAGGGACAAAACTAGCACATAAAATCACCCTTGCACAGGCAAAAAGGAGGCATAGGAGAGAATGTGCTCTCATGCATCTGCCTTTGTAAATTTGCTTTAGTGATTCATGAGTGGCAGAAGGCACTATCACCACTAGCTTTAAAGAGTTCCCAAGGAACTTTTTCCCAAAGACAGACCACTACACAACTCATGACATGATGATCCCCTCCTTTCTCCTAATCACATTATGCTCAGACAAGAAAAAATGTTCAGAAGAGAAAGCAAAATTTGTTTCATAAAATTTGTTCGAAAAAAATTAGAAAAAAAATTGAAATTCATTTATAATTAGAAATTAATTTAGTTTTATAGATAACAAAATAAAGACTGTTTGGAGAATTCTTTGCTGAAGGATCTTAAGAACAGGCAAGATGACTGCTGAGCCAGCTTCCCTATTAGATCTATTTCTTGACCACACAACATCAGAAAATTCTGGTAAGTCTGACATGTGGCTTGAAGACAGGAGTTGGCATCCTAAGGGTTCCCAGTCCTTGACAAAGCAGAAACTTGGATCCCGGGAGATACAGAAATCCGGGACTCTGCATTCTTTGCTGCCTTGCCTTCTCCACCAACCAGCTGTGGTTATCTCATAGCCTCCACGGTGTCAATTCTCAATCAGTTCAAACCAGCCAGCACTGGCTAGATAAATGTGTCATTCTTGACCAAGCTATCATAGATCCCTTCCATCCCTGACTTTACAATTACTTTAGAGAAAGACTTTCAAGCTGCAAAAGCTGGCTGTAGATTTTGAATATCTAGCATTTCTGAGGTGTTCAGGAACATCTTGTTTACACAGCCAAGAACATGGATGAGGACATTTTCAAAATTTAGATTCCGATTTAATCTTCCTATCTGGAATGGAAAGATATGGGGGATTTAGTCCAGACGTGACCATGATTTGTTAATATTACAACTACATAAAAAGTATGTTTCCTCTGATTCACTGTTAAACTGCTAGAAAGTTAAATGTCATAGTTCTTGCTATAAGTGAACAGAGAATACTTTACAAAAGTTTTCCTTAGTTTGTGTATACAGAGCCAATCCTTGTAACCTCACTTCCCCAAACTGCCAAAACCTCTGTCCTTACAAAAATGCATATTTTTTCCAAAGACAGTGTTTTGAAACGGCTCATCAAGTTCACTCACTGTTCAAAATAAATCATTTTATTTATCATCAGGTCATCTTCTCAAAACATCAGGAAAAAGCTTCTGATGTACGTAACCTTTGTTTTCATTCTACTGGTGGAATTAAAGCAATGTCAAGCTTTTTATAGACATAATATTTGTTTTGTCCCTCTTCTGCATGTTTTAACCAGCTGCTAAGATAATCATCAAAAATCGCCAGGGAAATGGATCACTGTTAGTGCCACTGAAAACAGCTACATCAAGATAATCCAGTGCTACCAAAAAGGCAAAAATTACAGCGGGCAAACATCAGTAACAACACATACTCTTTTGTTTCTTGAGGGAGAGCCACTGAAATAATTTCCCAGATTTCAGAGTTACATCTCTTTTGCATATATGTCTACATGAGAGTAAGCATAGGTACATATGTGCACACAAAATGTTATGTCAGGTATGGAGATCTAGCAAAAAATGAAACAAAAAATCTTCAAAATAGGAAAAAAGGAACAGTTAATCTTTTAATGCCGTCTTCTGTATTCATTAATTCACATGAATTTTCTAAGCTATTAACACCATTCCTCCTTGTTTACACACATTTTTCATCTCAGCCGGACTACAAGTCATTTCGATCTAGCTCTCCTCTGCTTTGCTACATCCAAATTTAAGGCAACCAAACATTGCCAGATGGGTAACTTCTCTGCACCTTAGCAAGAACACTTTGATTCAGAGAGATCCAGCAGCTACAGAAACAGATGAACAAGGCATTGACTGGGACAGCCAAATACATGGAAGAACACTGAGGGACCCAGATCTCCCCTGTCTAAATCCTGACTAAAGTGGTCCAGCGTGTACTGACAAGCCTTTTTGAAATAACCCAAGACTTGAGATCTTCGTAGAGCAGGTGCTGACTGTGAAGTTTCACAAACTGCAGAAAGTCAGCAATGAACAACGAGAGGCACCAATGACCACCAGTAAGCTCACCGATTGTGGAAGGCTGGTACAGTCACTGGAAACCTGCCATCAGTCGGCAGCAAAAATCCCTGCTAAAGATGACAAACATGGTACACATCCTCCCTCACAAGAAAGATAGGATGGGACTAGAACTAAAGTCGAGTACAGCTGGACTGCTTGTAAATAGGGCAAGGAAAAATTAAATACAAAGAAAATGTGGAGAAAAAAAAAGAATATACTATTTTTCTCCTATGGTCATCAATCAAAATAAAGCACTGTTAACAGCTGCAGATACTGTGCCCAGGAGATCTCCTCCATCCTGCACAGTATCTGAATGAGTCCTGCACGCAGAATCAGACCAAAATCAAACTAGTATTAACTGTTTAATTTCAGGTCAGCTTTGGGGATGATGTCCCATGGAAATAAAAACTTCCCTGGAAGCATTCGAGCATATTGCCTATTGCAATGACAAGGCTTTTCGTGCAACCTGGATCATTTCTAGAAGCTCGAAGGCTCCTTGTAAACCATCTTTAAAGTGCCAAAGCCAATCTCTGGTTAAAAGAGATATAGCAAATGCAGGCAAAATTCCTCCCACCGGTTCTCCTGTAAAGCCTTCTCCCCCTAGGTATTGATTCAATTGTATTAATCAACACATTGAAACGACCCGTGAGATTTTTCAGCTTTGTTCTGAGGGTCTGTTGTTACCAATCAAAAGGCAAGACAAAATATGCTGCTTAACCCAACGGCTTCAGGTGATAATGCAGCCCCCTGAAGGAGCAATACTAATAAATCCATTGACAAGGAGGAATTTTAAGCAGAGACACAGCTTTTTCCAAGGAAAAGTAATGAAGCTTTAGCCTTGAACCACCAAAATAATGGCTCTTCCCAAAGGAAACAGCAATGCCATGATCCTGCCTGAAAAGCTGAGCAGCCCAAACAAGGGAAACAAACAATCCAAAGTGAAATACATTGGAGAAAGGGGGAAAGCAAAACAGGTTTCACTCTCGCTTCTGCTCATTAGTTTAAAACTAATCTGAGCATGTCTGCTGCATTACCCTCACAGCCTGACCAAAGTGCAGACATGCCCTAAGGGTTTTCATTCCCTGACAGACTTAACTGGAGACTGTCAGTCTATGAAATCAGTAGAGAGTGCAGTGAGTTTGTGCATTACGGCATACTTAGGTGCATATTGCTCATAAGTGGACTCTGCTCAGCTCTCCTGAAGGAAGAAAACCCTTTAACCCTCCCTGACACACACGTTGTTACTTAAAGGATAGCTTGGTGATGCTGGCACCATGGCAACAGTGGCACCATGGCAACGGTGACAAAGTCAGCAACTTCATGATCTGCACAGCTTTGATCCAGCCACATAGAAGTTTTACCAGCTGCTGTAAATTTCTTTGAGATCCTTTATTTCATATTTGCCTAAATGCCTGCACAGATCTCCAGCTTCCCTAAGGCACATTTTTCTCAAAGGAGGATTTGGTCACTCTCTTCTGCCCTTTCCTTATATTTTATTTCTCTTTATTTTTTTGAGCATTATTAAAACAATAATGGTAAATTCCAGGTTTTTTTTAAGAACGCAATTAGTTCCGTGTATTGTGACTCAAAAGCAGCCAGTGTTTAAACATGCCTTAGCAGTCAAATGCCTAAAGATAATGTAAAACTTAGTTCTAGTGTAAATGAATCTATCTGGTTTTCATAGCAATTAACTTCTGACCCAGCTTAAAATCATCTACATGTTGCATTTAAAACATAAAACATACTAAAAATAGGAGAGGGTATATCAAATGACAAACAATCAATGCCCTCTAAAATGTTATCAGAACAGAAGCAGTATAAATGCTCACCTCTAGCAAAATCATCAGATATTTTAAGGTGGCTTGTTTTTACCTTACCAATACCCAAAACAATAATCTCTGTATCGCAGAGGAGTATTTCTACATATCAGCTTTTCAATTGCTATAAGAAAGTAGATTTCTTAATTATCCCTAGTATGCATTTAGAGGCCAGATAATCCTCCGCATTTCTATGCCTAGATACTCGTATGCAGTTCCAGTATTTAGAGAATTACGTATCAATCCTCTACTGTCTATCGCATTTATGAAGATTTTTCTCAGTGCTGTTTTTTGTACGTTCTTTTCATTTCCAGGATGTGATGACCAATACAACCAAGACACTGATCCTGCAAGTGCAAGATTCAAGCAATAGGTGGTTGTATCACCTTCCTTAAAGTCATTCAGCATCCTGTCTTATCAGATTAATACATTGTCAAGGATAATGTATAATGCTTTCAGATTAATATGCTTCAGTAACTTATTTTTTAACCCCGAGCACCACGTGAATGCCAAAAGAACTGCTGAATTGTTGTCTAACTTCATCATTCTTTTATTCCTCATAAGACAAAGGTGGCCAGGCTATTGTTCTTTCGCCGTGTGCATCTCATTAGCAGTTTGGCTGTGGGAGAAAATGAGCCATTAGGGGATACTGAGGCTGTGGTTACTAGGTCATTCTGGAACCCAGCTGTGTGCCCAGCCCCATCCTACAGTGCAGAAAGGGCTCAGAAAAGCTCATCTGTCTGTTGCCTCTGAATCACTTCTAGAGAATCCTCTGCCTTCACCTCTTTAAGGTACATGGCACCTGTCTTACAGCTCTCAGCCATACAAAGGCTTAATGTACAGCTAATAGATAGCCTTTCTGATTCTTGGCAATACCTTAATTTCCTTGGTTCTGCACCATCTCTTTCTTTTTTTAAACCTTAAAAAGCCACCAAAGAGAAAGACACAGCAATTATTTTATGTTGCAGAGACACCTTACAATAGCTAAGTACAGACTGGGTTACTGAGTGTAATTAATAGAATTTGTGTAAGAAAATTCTCTTACGACAAACAGGGTATCATGGTCATATTTACAATGATCAGACATCAACAAGACAAGACTCTTCAGAAAGGCCTACGTCTATCAATGTATAAACATATATCTATATCTGCATTCATATATAAACACATACTATATATAGCATAGAAATATATAAACATACATCACTGATGAGATAGGACTGAACTATTACAAGCACATTATAACTCATTTTGCTTTCGTACAAAAAGTGAAAGATATCCCGCGACTTTTCAAGAAAACCAAAACTCTTTGCCCCTTGTAAAATACTAGATTGGGTTCAAAATTATGGTAGCTATTTCTTTTTGAACATCAAGTAGTCACTCCACCCTACCTTCACTCAAACACAAACATTAGACTTTCTGTCATAATAAAGAGAAAGCCAAAACAAGAAGCATTTGCCCTCTGCTACTGGAGATAATGGCCAAAACATACATTTCCCCTTCCTATGACTAATGAGATAGCTGGTGAAGTGCCACCAATCTTCAGCCTATAAAGTGTAGAGCGGTTATAGTACAGAACTCAATTTTAACAGTACCTCTGTTCATATTTAAATATTTCTCTTAAATGTGACCACTGAAAACGTAATCCAGATACTTCTATTACTCTCAGTGTTCTGGTTCTGTATTAAGGAGACAAAGGGAAAACCCTGCACAATCCATGTACGTTCTCCCTGAAGCATGCTTTGCTGATACGGAAACACTATCAATCATGATTCAAACAGGTGCGTGTACATGCACCAGGCTAATAGCATCTGTTCAGGTCAGTTCTGCAAATGAGAGGCACAATCCATGCAGCTGAAGCTTTGTCAAGCAAGGACAACAAAAGTCATTTAACGAGGGATATGAGAAGGCTTCTTTAGGCCAAATAACTTTGATTTTCTTTGACTTTGCCAAGAAGTGCTTTGTCCAGTCTTGCTGTTACAAGATTGACTGTTGATGCACGCGTATTTGACCAAAAGCTGAAATATATTTGTATTTCCAGGTTATACCAAACTTAAGACCCAATGCCTCCTGTTTCCTGTAAATGCTTCATGCATTATAATGCTTAACTGTACTTTTCCTCTGTCATTTCAGCCTGTCGAGGAGTCTCTTATCCTTATATGCTGCCCCATTACTGCAAAGGCCTTAAACTGCTCCTGCCATTTAGTCTCTCCCCTGAAACCTCTGAGCTCAGAAGTTGACAGGGCAATGTGATTCATCACCTTGTTCTTATTTTATGAATTATTAAATATTTGTGTAATGGAGTAAGCATTGCAACAGCAGTGAAGTGTTCTACTTATTAGGATCACGGACACCAACTGGAGTGGACCAAGAGTTTGTTTAATCAAGTATTCGTTGATGGCAGGGAATTCAGGAGAATTTATGATCCTCCCCTAATGCAGCAAGTCTGCAGTCGATGTGCACATCAGAGAAAAGGAAGGATTTGCATCTTGACCCTAGTTGATGCAAAACTTACATCCCGTGGCATGCAGTTTATCAATCTTTCCACTTCTGTCCTAGAAAGATTTCCATATAATGTCTGCTTCTGCTGAAATTACTGGCGACCCAGTCACTGAAACCTTTTGAGTAGATCTGAACCTGTAAAAAATATACACCTCTCTTTACTTTTACTCAGTCAATTGTCTCAGTATTATCTTCTGTTTGATGCTCTGAATTTTACTGGTCAGTAATATGGTATACTGTATTAAAGAATTATTTGTTCTATCTGATTTGAAAAGTATTGCTTTTCAGTTTTGGGGAGCAGCCAGCTGTTCTAACACTCTGCCGCTGTAAAATACTGCAATAAAATACACTTCATCTTATGTTAAGCTCAGCAAGAGCTACCCTTTTGGCATTCCAAGTTATTCTTCACCTCATCTAACCCTTATGAGATCATGAAATAGAGATTACCATAAAGAGATAGAGAAGGCTGATAACCCAGATAAGACGACCATGCTTTTCATTGTCACACTTAAGCGGAGAATTTAAGAGGCAAACTGACAGTTTGCTACGTATATCTGGCACAAAAGGAGTTGGCTCCTTGGGAAGGACCGAGCTCAGCATCTGCCTATGTCTATCTTCCTCCCAAGTGCTAGATGCCAGTGGCTGGGCCAGTAGCCAGATCAGGCAGGAACTGTTACTATAACTGCCTTGCAGTATCAAGACCTCTGACTAAAGGCAGGAGAGGAGGCAATTCCAAACTCCTCACAGGTGGACCATGACCTCCCACAGCAGTGGCTGAGTGGTGGCTCAGCTGGCATCCAGGAGAAAAAAAAAGCTGGTTCCAGCAGGCAGAGTGTAAAGTTCCTGGCAGTTGGGGTCCATGAAGAAAAGGAAAATTGACTTGAGTTTCCTGGAGGCAGAATATGTTGGCACTTTATGTACACCACTTCATAATTCTTACCAAAGTCCAAATTACCAGGCTGATACTTTCAACCCCGCCAGTTTGTTCTCTCTCAAAGTGCATGAGAACATAGTTCAAGGGACCACGACTTCTGAAAGAGAACTTCAACAGTGAGGCGACTAAGAGAAAAAAATAGGGCCAAAGGCAGATATGTTACAGCCTACATCAATGTGTTTCCATGCATCACAAGAATTGAACGTCCTTTCAGAAGTCAGCTGGACACTCAGTCCAAAGCCACGTGCTTAGGTGTTGCCCTATACCAGATAATACCTTCATAAAGCAGACCAGAAGATGGACAGCAGAAAATATCCCGAGCAACCTGGGAAGCCAACAGTGAACTCTTCTTTTGCACACAGACATCAGGTAGGTGAACACCCACCCAGCTGTGCACTCTGAAGCCACCTCCACAGCTGGCTCAAATGACCCGGATGGGGACTGGCCCGTTGTGCCAAGACTGATCATATATAGAGAACCTTGCTGTAGACGGGGGTGTTGGGCAGGATGCTGCACACATTCTCAACGACGGCTCTTTCCATGTCAGATTGCCCGAAGGTCTCAGGCTGAACACTGCAGATTGAGGCCGTTGTCAGTTCAAGACCTGTGCGTTTTCCGAGTGCATCTTCAAACCTCTTCTTGCCCCCAGTATCACTGCTAGAAGAGAACAGATCCTACACATGCTGCTTTACTTACACATGGAAAGCACAGATGTTGCTGAAAGTGTTCAAGGATATTGTCAGAACCAATAAGGATGCCTAGCTTAAGGGGAATATTTTAGTGAAAAGCAATATTATGCATTTTTCCATTGTTAAAATCTATAGAAACACCTGAAGTGCTTATGTTCCTTGTCAACATTATCAGATGTAAAACATTTTTCTGTCACGACTAACTCAGAACTCTGTGGAGGATATCACTAGTATCAAAAATAGCATAGGAAACTTCGGGACGCGTAATCAAGTATTTTTTAAAAATCTGTTAGCAAAAATAGCAAGTTTCCATCAACCTCGCTCCCGCATGACACTTACAGTTTTGGTATTTCTGTGCATGTATAAAGTCCATTTCCTATTGTATTTCCCATCTCACGACTCCTTTGGGAAAACCTATTTCATAAACAAACAATTCCCAGACCAGATAACTAAATCTCTCTGCTGACCCCTTTCCGTACAACCCAACAATAATAACAGAGACACAGTCTCTGCATTGCCATTCTCTGGTGTGTTTATGCTGTTTTAGTAATGATGTAATGGAAAGAAATCGACATGCTATTATTATTATTATTATTATGCTAAGGACTGCAAGGAAGAATTGGTATTCTTTAAGGTTTTATTTTTCCATTCAAAACCAAAAGTCTTTCCAGGGCTTTCTAACCATTCACTGTTACAAAAGGTCAAAATATTCCATCAGAAACCTTAAAAAATGTGATACCTGAAAAAATGTTTTTTAAAACATTAACACAGCTAATCCATTTTGAGCAATGCCTTTTATGAGCAATGTCACAAGGTTACACACTTAGCCCTGTGGGCCTCAGTGGTTCCTGCGTGTCCCGTGCATGGGAAGACAGTGACAGAAGTGACTATAGTTGACTATGGTTTTTGGCCTCCCATTCCCTCAGAAAGGGTGGGGAAGCCCCTGCAAGAAGACCCATTCCCTTCTGCCCCCTTAGGACAATCATCGATAGCAACATGCAAGGAGAGGAAGCTGGACTCTGCCCTCTTCCTCTCCATGCTAGCCGTGGACAGGACGAGAACAGCTCACAGACATCTCCTGAGATTGTCTGAAGCCTATCTGATTTCCCTGAGCACCACATATTTCAGGGACGGGACATAAGCCATTCAGTCTGCCTCCCCCAGAGCCCTATGGCTGTTTGCTGACTTTTGTTGAAAGTCAAAATCTAATCCTTAAACAGGTATATAGAGTGGGACTGAGAAATGAATGTACTTGAGATTTTGCAAAGATTGGTTCTGAGTCGGGGAGGGAGAGAAAGAGAAAGACAGGGAGATCCATTTCAGACAGCAGCAGTTCACTAACACAAGTTTCTGAAGAAAGCAACCTCGAGTGAGACACCAAGTGCCCATCAGAGAGATCAATGATCAGGCTCAAGATCTGTGAGGCAGTCTGGAGACGTTTCATCCATGTAGGTTTTTAAGAATCAAAAAGGCAGCTAGCGATCCAGATCCTGAAAAGAACAGGGAACCAGCAAGGGAGAAGAATGTGGCTATTTTTGCTCATTTTTGGAAGCCTAGCCTTAGCTAGCTTTGAAACCTTCTACATTAGTATGTTATATAGTGCACGGTTCTCCCATACAATTTTGGCATTTACATCAGTACATTAGCAACGGAAACGATTTCCAAAACAGTTCTCATTCTTTTGTCTTCTCTTTGTCACACTTATGATTCATTTCCCAGCCTCAGCTCTCCATATGTAAGTAACTCCAGGAGACCAAATAAAAACATGGGAGACTAGGAATCTATTATGCAGAGGAACCAATGAACCTGCATCCTCTGCAATTCAAAATTCTGTTAGATTTGACAAAATCTACTTTTAAATTGTCACTTTCTACTGTAAGTATATAGACCATTTGTCAAGGGTAGGGGTGAAAAAGTACCTTCCAAAGACATACTCCAAGCTAGTGGTTCTGCAGGTAGCTCTATGTTCAAGAGAATGACAATACCAAATTGTATTGGGTTTGTGTGGCAAGGTTTTGGTAGCGGGGAGCTACAGGGGTGGCTTCTGTGAGAAGCTGCTAGAAGCTTCCCCTATGTCCGACAGAGCCAATGCCAGCCGGCTGCAAGACGGACCTGCTGCTGGCCAAGGCCGAGCCCATCAGCGACGGTGGTAGCGCCTCTGTGATAGCATAGTTAAGAAGGGAAAGAAGTTGCTGTGCAGCAGCAATTGCAGCTGGAGAGAGGAGTGAGAATATGTGAGAGAAACAACTCTGCAGACACCAAGGTCAGTCAAGAAGGAGGGGAGGAGGTGCTCCAGGCGCCAGAGCAGAGATTCCCCTGCGTCTAGACCGTGGTGAAGACCATGGTGAGGCAGGCTGTCCCCCTGCAGCCCATGGAGGTCCACAGTGTGGCAGATATCCACCTGCAGCCTGTGGAGGACCCCACGCCAGAGCAGGTGGATGCCCGAAGGACGCTGTGACCCTGTGGGAAGTCCACACTGGAGCAGGCTCCTGGCAGGACCTGTGGACCCATGGAGAGAGGAGCCCACGCTGGAGCAGGTTTGCTGGCAGGACTTGTGACCCCATGGGGGACCCACGCTGGCGCAGTTCATGAAGAACTGCAGCCTGTGGAAAGGACTCACATTGGAGAAGTTCGTGGAGGACTGTCTCCTGTGAGAGGGACCCCACACCAGAGCAGGGGAAGAGTGCGAGGAGTCCTCCCCCTGAGGAGAAGAAGCGGCAGAGACAACATGTGATGAACTGACTGCAACCCTCATTCCCCGTCTCCCTGTGCCGCTGGAGGGGAGGAGGTAGAGAATTCGGGAGTAAAGTTAAGCCTGGGAAGAAGGGAGGGGTGGGGGGAAGGTGTTTTAAGATTTGGTTTTATTTCTCATTATCCTATTCTGATTTGATTGGTAATAAGTTAAATTAATTTCCCCAAGTTGAGTCTGTTTTGCCCGTGATGGTAATTGGAGCATGATCTCTCCCTGTCCTTACCTCGACCCACGAGCCTTTCATTATATTTTCTCTTCCCTGTCCAGCTGAGAAGGGGAGTGATAGAGCGGCTTTGGTGGGCACCTGGCATCCAGCCAGGGTCAACCCACCACACAAATGTACATGATGCACTTCAAGTGGATATCATGATGGATAAAAGGAAACAAACTAATTCAGAGCATCTCTTAGGGCTCAATCTATCAATTAATGCCTGCTGAGACTGGATTTATTGTATCGAGCACAGATGAAAATTGTGCTGCAATACTACCCCCAAGTCGCAACACATAATTTTATATACTTTTTTGTGTGACCATGTCATGCCCAAAAGCTGTGTAG
Organism: Gymnogyps californianus; assembly: GCF_018139145.2. Classification (NCBI taxonomy): domain Eukaryota; kingdom Metazoa; phylum Chordata; class Aves; order Accipitriformes; family Cathartidae; genus Gymnogyps; species Gymnogyps californianus. The sequence goes on along the minus strand of NC_059472.1, from coordinate 51,422,652 downwards.
CTGCCATTTTCAATGGATACACAACTGCAGCCCTATACAACACCTCTTAATGTACATATTAAAATTTTCCATTACCTGGAGATTCAAAATCTCCAACAAGTCTCAGCTATTCTTACAAGACAGTTTCCTTAAATTGCGTTAGTGCCCCAGGGAGCCTGTGCCACTTAGCTTAGTGGTCATGTAGCACACAAAGGAGTTGTTATGGAGACTGATGTCTTCCCAACAATTATATGGTGTAATTAGTGTTGGATGCTACAACGTAACTATCAAGCTGTCTCCATGGAAACTACGCGAAAAGCTATACTTTTAAGGTTTCAGCAACTGGTCTTTTTTATAGACCCTTAAGATGCAGTTAAGAGCACACTGATTGCCTTATCCGCTCGTCAAGCTCAGCTGAGAAACACATGTTCTTTTCCAAGGTATTTGCATAGTCCCCATGGTGACTCACAGGAATCAAATATATGTGTCAAGAATAAATGTACATATTTCATACAGTGAGGACCAACCACAAATCAATAAGGTTTTTTAACTTTTTTTTATTATCTTTATGCATATGTGTGTGCATATCCACATGCATAAGAGTACACAAGGTGTGTAGATGGAAGAAGCTCAGTTCTGCTCTCACAAACCCCTTCTTGGCATACTTAAAAGCTTTAGGGTCATGGAAACTCCCTCTCTCAGATTAGACACGCACTTCAAGCCACACTGGTGCCACGGAGAGCACCTACCAGCAGAGTCTGGCCAGGTCTAGCACACAATTCTCCCTCTCTCCCAGGGCTTTGGCTTGCAGCCGCACAGTTTTTCCAGGTTGGGCAAGCAGAGATCTTGAGACAGCCTTGCACACGGTGCAGGATCTTTCCCGAATGAAAACGTACTGTCTTTATGGAACTCCAGTGGGAGTTTATGACATTTTTGCATAAAGTTTTATGAAGTCCAAGCCAAGAAAGCAATGTGATTTTCAGCCAAGAATCTCACTGTCATTTTTGCCTGAGCACAGCAGCATGCAAAGAAGACACTACTTCAGTCTACAATATAACCAAGTGGGCAAGTGTCAGATAACCAAACACATTCTTGTTCTGGTTATGATATACGTATAAAATTTTTTAAACAGATTTTTTAATCCAGAATCCTCTCCCATTAGGGCAGAGATGAATAAGGAGAGCCATATGCTTCACAAGGTACCAATGGCAGGACTCTAAAAGAGTGGCACTTATTTCTGCAAGTAAATAGCCCTCAGCAGAAGTAAGGAACTGATATTCTGGACCAGAATATTTTATAGCACTTGCATGCTGAGCAGGAGTGAGAGAGGAATTAAGAGATATACAAATAGGAGCACATGCTTTAGCAGGGGCTTTAAGACTGCAAAAATGTGGAAAAGCATTAATTCATTTTATTTCTCTTGGTTGGTTTACCCCTGGAATTAAAGCAGATAAAATTCTCATGTGAACTGCTATCTGTGAAGAGAGGTGCAGTGAGCATAAACAGGCTAGGAGCCCCAGAAGACTTGCAGTCGTGGCCTCTCCATTTTATGAGAAGCAGGAAAAAGAGAATTTCTGCTTTAATAAAAAACATCAGTACTTTTCCAATCTTTAAGAGGGATATCATCCATTTTTTTGTGTTGACATGAAGATGGATCTAGTCTATCCATTCTCTTCAAGACACCATGGGGACCAAAGAAGCAGATACACAGACACAAAATATAAAATCAGAGACTACAGGAGGCATTCTGAATAGCTGTTATATATTTTGGGGGAAGACTAAAACTGCTGGGGTATAAGTACAGTGGGCTACAGTTAGGTACATAGGACCCACGGATAAGATACTCTTTCAAATGCTCCTGCAAAATTACTTCGCAATGTCTGGCAGCCAGCATTAAACATAGGGTGACCTGGGGCAAACACTTCTAAAGTTAACAAACAAGGAACCAAAGCAGCTGTCGGGATGCTTTTATGTATCAGGGAGCCTCCAACACTGTTCAGATACACTAGAGATTACATAATGGTGCATGGGATGGCCATACAGAAAAGAGTTGCATACTCCTGATCGGATTCATCTAAATTTTCTTCTAACCAATGCATAAGAAAACCAGTGTAAAACTCAATGCAACTTGATTTCAGTTATCCAACTTCATTTCTGCAGATGAGGAAGGATGAAAGAGAGAATCCAAAATCCACTGACCTTCTCATTTATTCTTCCTCTTTATAACAAGCTGTCTCAATAGGTTCCAATTGGAAACAAGCTGAATTCCCTACTACAAGTTTATTGGGATAACACTAAACATGATACGGGAATATGAATTCATAAGTAACCAGTATCTTGCTGAAGAAAAGTTCTGAAATACCAGTTTTCACTTCTATTCATGATTTAAATTATTTCTGCTGCTTAACTTTTAAAGACCCTAACAGGTTTCATCACCCGATACAGATTGGCAGCCTTAATCTAAACAAACTCACTGACAACACTGTTAGAGCTCATTAGCATTCTCACCAGATGCTTCTGTCTGTATATATGAGCATCTCCAGTTTTTCTTTCCAGTACATGACCCATGATACTAGCATAGCTTTCAAATTAAAACAAGAAATCTCAGTACAGCTTCAAATCCTTGCTCTTCTGGGGATTAAATCTGTGCAAGGCTATGACAAAGCATTCCATATTTCTTGGGTTTCTTAAAAGCATTTTTTTTGTTTTACAGATCACTTTAGTGATTTTTTGGCATTTCTCACAAATCTATACAGATATGACTAACATGCACTCTATTTCCTTTCACAGCAAAAGTGCAGAGAGCGTTTGTCACTATAAATATCACACAGGACTACATACACAGATGAAACCTGTGCTTTGTCTGTCTCTGCACAAAGGAATGCTTTGACATGAAAGCTGTCAGAAATCATTACGGGGAAGAATTTAAAAACCTCATACATTGATTAAGTTGCCACAGCCAAAGTAAGTATCATAAAAACAAGTTACAACCCAGCTCCAGTTTTTAAGTGAATGAAAAATTAGAGGGCAGGGAGGCCAAATATGTAGGCTTCACAAAGAATGTCTCCTTGAATCTGCAAAGCAAGTCTGATCAGATCTCATGGTTAGTTTATTCGTCTATCGGCACTTAACAAGAAACGAAGTGGTGGCAACGATCTCAGCCCCAGCTCATCAGTCACATAGGTACAAAGTATCCAAATGGAAAATAGATTTTCTGATTCTCTGCACCTCCCTAGAGGCCTGTGCTGCTGTCTGAGGACTACAGCATTCTCCGTTCTTGGCTCGTTTGCAAGGTAAACATATTCTGGCCTCAAATGCTGCTCCCTTCCAACTGCTGGTGAAAACTCCAGTCAGTCTGAGAGATTAAGAGGATGATCTAGGGCACTACTCAATCCAAGAAAAATGCTCATGTGGGAACGCAAAGCCGTTGTTGTGACAAGAGGGGTTTTTTTCCACTGGATCTCATTCTGCAAGTCCAGATTCAAATACTTTGTATCTTTATTCTTTATCCACATTAACTTCCTTCTTTTTTTTTTTTTTTTTAAAGGGAGTCACACATTTAGATTTAAACAGATTTTTACAGTACTAGTTAAATACTGCTTTTCTGCACTTACGATGACTTAAGATGTGATTGAGACAGCCCTCATACCCAAGCAACGTTGGGCTGGATCAGTATGTAGTTTTAACACCTCAAACACCTGCAGGAAGCAGCACTAGTGGTCAGATAGATAGGACTTTTCTTAACTACCCCATACGTAAATTTATAGTTCCTTATAGTTGCAAGATATCTTGTGAGAAGTTTGTAGGCGCTGCTAGATCAGCCCCTACCCTTGTAGGCAAGCTCCAGTTCAGCTCTTACTTTCTGCCTATCCGTGTCTGTCTGTAGTCTCTTTTGATCCCTGTTCTAAAACTGATGTATAGTGTTTCTGAATTTTTCAAGCATTCACTGACTTCTAACCCAAAATGAGCTGCGTTTCAGCACTTGGAGCAGCAGTTCCTCCATGCTCCTCATGCTGCCTCAGATGGGTATGACTGAGCCCTAAAATCGTTCTTATAGCAAGCTTTAAAACACTAGTGAAAGACATTAGGGAAACTGCTAATTTTGATAAAATTATTAGTGCTACAGACAGATCTCATGTCCTTATTACTTATTCCCCTCTTTGAACTCAAGACAAGACATATAATTTGAGCACTGGGTTAGAAGCTACAACAGGAAAAAGACTAATTTGCTCTGTTACAAAAACCTTCCTAAGCAAGATAATTAAACCATGCGCATCAACAAACACAGACTTTTAAGGCTGAAGAACAGATTAAATTATCACAGTGACACAGGGACAAATTTTTAGTTGCTATAAAGGCACGTAATTTCATTGACAACAGTGGCTAGAACAAACTTTGTCTAACTTATATCTAGAGTTGGCCAAAACCCCACAAATCTAGAAACCTTTGAACTTTGGGAAAGCTTTGATCCAGTCCAGACTTCATGGCTCTGATCCACTTCAGCTGGGAAGGACCCAAATCTGCTTAAAATATATTTCACAACACATCTTTGCCTGCATATTTTTCAGATAGGTCATAAATACCACATGTAGAACCATTTCTCCTCATTCACAACACCTACTAGCAGAGCCAGCTATTCCCATCTCCAACCCAGAAAGTTAAAAAAGAAAAAAAAAAAAAAGACGCAAAAGCAAGCTTTAGATTAGTTGACTTGCTACCAAGGAGCAAGAAGAAAGCTAAGGTAGTAAAATCTGCACAGTCAGAATGTTTGGAAGAAATTCAAACTGGTGAGAAACTCTATGTGACTTGCACAGTGTGGAACAGCTTGCAAAGCACAAAACGAGCCATATCACTCCCTTCTTGTTATCCCCAGAAAAACCAAAGACTCATTTGACTACAGTTTCTAAACAAGTGTATTATGCAAGTCTACTTTTTTTTTTTTTTTTGGTAAGGTAACAGCTTCGTTCACTGTAGTAGGAAAGCTGTGATCACAAACCACATAGGAAGGTTGTGGTTTTCAGATGACCTAGCTGAGAGTGATTAAGTAAAATCTAACCAGGAAAAAGGAGTCTGACAAGCTCTTCTGACTGCATTTACCACTGATAATTTAACAAATGAGCTGTTAATAACTTAACTCAAGTACAACCAGACCCTAGATCCACAGATCATATGATAATTCCAGTAGGAACGGACCTCAGGATGTCAGACCGGGTTGCTCAGGGCTTTGTCCAGTTGGGTCTTGAAAACCTTCAAAGATGGAGACTGCACAGCCTCCCTCGGCAACCGGCGTCCCTGCCTGACTTGTCCTCAGGGTGAAAAAGTTTTTCCTTATACACAACCTGAACCTCTCTTGTTTCAACTTAACACTTGTTATCTTACACTCCTCCCACCATGCACCACTGTGAATAGCCTTGATCTTTCTTGATAATTTCTCCACAGCTACTGGGCGGCTGCTGTTTGTTAGGTGCTCCTAAAGCTGTCTCTCTTCCAGGCTGAACAAGCCTGGTCCGGCAGCCGCTCCTCACGAGGCAAGTGCTCCAGCTCTCTGACTTTCTTGGCAGCCCTCTGCCAAACTCACTCCAGTTTATCAGCGTCTTCCCTGTATTAAGGTGCCTAAACCAAGGCTCCCTATTCCAGATGTGGTCTAACAAGTGCTGAGTAGAGGGGCATGATCACTTCCATTAATTTACTGCCTGTGCTACTGTTAGTGCAACCCAGGATACTTTTAGCCTTCTTAGCTGCCAGGGCACACTGCTGGCTCATGTTCAGCTTGCTGTCTACCAAAATCCCCAGGTCCTTTTCCACAGAGCTGCCTCCCAGCCATCCAGTCCCCAGCCTGTATTATTGCCAGGGGCTCTTCCTTCCCATGTGCAGGGCCTCACATCTGTCCTTGCTGAATTTTCTAAGATTTCTGTTGGCCCATTCCTCCAGCCTGTCCAGGTCCCTCTGGAAGGCAACTGTGTCCTTCAGCATTGTTGACTGGTCCTCCCAGTTCGGTGTCCTTTGCAAATGTGAGTGCACTCTATCGCCTCTCATTCTTCAATAAAGATGTTAACTCTATCACCTCTCATTCTTCAATAAAGATGTTAAACAGGATGGGTCCCAAGACAGACCCCTGTGCTACTCCAGTTGTCACAAGCCTCCAGTTAGAGTAGGAATCATTAACCTCTACCTTCTGAGCCTGATCATCCAACTATTTTTTTACCCATCTAATTGTCTGCCCATCCACACTGTAACAGTCTAATTTGGATATATGAACATGGTGGGAGACACTGTCAAAAACCTTGTTAATGTCAAGGCAAATGACATCCACCGCTCTCCCCTGCAATGATAACAGTGGGAGTTCTGGCACTGAACTTCAGGGAACTAGTTTTAACTCTTGGCTCAGGGAAGACACACTGGAAACAACAGCTGGTGCACACACTCTCAGAAGGAGTATTCTCCAAAACACCTTTGGAAAGCATAGATTTGTATTACTGGGATTCAGTAGGCCAAATCCTTAGCTGCAATAATCAGCCCAGTTCCATTAAACTCAGTCTATATAAAATATTTCATCTCAGCTAATGATTCTTGGCTTATTATGCACCTGATATTTGTTGCCTCAACTCTACGTGCAGGTTGCACAGACCGGCCCTAGGAGCATCAAATAGGAATAGCAAGGGAAACTAGAGAGATGCAGAAATTCCTCAGTTCTCCTGGGAGAAGCACAGATCCACTGTGTCCCTGTGACAGTCTTTCTCTTACCTTTGCAAGGAAACTCCATGCTGCATATTGCCCTGAGGTTATGCTGCTTTTTAGCTTCACTGTGTGCAACATCAGAAAGAATCCCAACAGTCCACTGCAAGGGATGGGGAAAGCTTGTTAATAAAGTCTCTTAATTTCAACTACGCGACCTCTTACAGGCATCTTGGTTTTCCAAATGCAGAACTGCAGTGTTAATCCCATTTGGAGAAAGAAAGCTGGTGTACAAAGAGCTTACATTATGTCCAGTACATCTCGGGTTTTGTTCAGTCAGTGACTAAAGTCTGAGTAAAGTAAGTCTGACGCTCTTATGGCTGGTCTCTAATGCACTTGCATAATCAGAAAAGTAGAGATTATTGGAAACATGAGGTGAAATATTAACTTCAGGCATTGAAACAGCTCTCAATAAAGGCAATGCTAATTTCAACAGGAGCCACACATGTTTGGCAACTAACTCACTTCAACCTCCACAGAGTCTTGAACTGAAAAAATAACCACTGGAAAGTTTCTGCCTGAAGCTTTCAAGCTGTTTAAACTTCATGAAGCCTAAATTCCAATTAGGAAGTCAAATACATCTCTACTGTATAACAAATAGACAGATGACTCAGTAGTGCTGGGAACAGAATACTCCAAAGCTCTCTGCTGATGATTAAGGGAATTTTGATTCTCAAGTCATATAGGACAGTAGTCCCCAATGCTCCTGTAGCCAAGACTACTCTTAAGGAAACTCTGTTCCACATCTCACGGGATGTCACAGAGCTTATAAGCTTTGGCTCTGGATTTTGTTTCACGTGTGACATACCTACAACCCACTGGTTGTGAACCAGTGAAATAATGTAAACCAGCAAGCAGGGAATAGAAAAGGACTTCAAAATATGTAAGGCACAAATTACTGTGTGGCTGGTTGAGAGGCATAAGAGATTACAAAGTACTGTGGGAAGCTGCATGGGAAAGGAGATAGGATCAACACAGCATACAGTTGGTGAGGCAAAAGTGCCCTGGTATTCGAAGAGGGTATGCTGTTCTGGATAGTGATGTAATGCAGTTGGTCGCCTCTCTGCAATAGCAGGAAGGGTGGAAGATGGTGGCTCCCCAGGTCAGAAGTTCCATGCTGGGATCCAGCACCTCAGCCAAGTGCTGCTCCCTGCTCAGTACATGTGGCCAAGTTGCATCTCAGCCACATGTCAGTACAGGTGGTTTTGATACACCAAACAGTAGGGTAAGATAACTGCCCAGGAGTAGGAGGTACTAGGGTTTCTTACACTGAGCCATAACACGAGACCCCAAAGGACTATCTGCTGTGCCTGGAGCCAAGAAAGCAGATGCTGCTTTGATGATAAAAGATAGGCCCAAACTCAGCTCCTTGTTGCAGACAATGAAGTGCTGAGCAGCAGAGCATTCCACTCTGAGAAATCAGTGAGTTCAATGAAGCAGCATTGCCCAAACTTTTGAAAGTTCAGTAGCTGGCTTAAGTTTGTTCCACATCTTCTGCCCTGCTGAGAAGGGCTTTTAGTCAGAGTGATTTGAAGCTGCTTAGTGTAATTCAGAGATAAAAAGTGAAAGAGCTAATTAAAATACCTGAAATATTGATGTCACAATTAACACCAATTTCTTTCATTAAATAAATGGGGTGCTTTGCACCTTACTACTAATGCTTCAGACATTCTGCACAGGCAGTAGATTTAGCTGCATCAGTTACCATTACTTTACATTGTATAGGTTTTCCTCCAAATCCTTTATGTCTACAAAGACACTAGATTACAAGATGTAGGAGAGCAACTGAGATGCCTGTTTCTCCATCTAACTGTTCCTTTACACTTGCTGTAGTGTACAGTGCTATCTACTACACATGTACTGAAGCTGGGGCAATGGAAACAGAAGTGGGACTCTACAACAGTGGTAAAATTCTAATGAAGTGAAAGAGAAGAATATCTGGGCTAGACAGACATCCATTAGTGCCTGCAGTTAGACTTTGCCTTCAAGAAGAAATAGATTTCACCTACCTACCGTGGAACAACTTATTCATTAATACCTAATTGCAAGTTACTTGTAGTGTGGATAGTCCACCCTTGGAAAAAAGCCACTTTCATACCAAAAAACTACGTACATAGGGAAATTATTTAACAATCATTTTTAATATCCCCTTTTAATGGAAAATTCCAGATACAAGTAAGAAAATCCCTAACAATCAGAAAATATTTGTGCCATCAGTTAGCATGAAAATATTTTTTCCCCTCTAAAAAGAAAATACTTCCATTTGGCAAAAGACTGGAGGGGAAAGACAGGAATAAAATTTTTTGAGATAATTAAGACCTATAGGAAACATATTTACATTGTTCTGTGAGTATTACACTATTGGGCAGTGAACTTTTGCTACTTCAAATAAAGGAACGCTTGTTAAAGCTTTTCCCTTTTACCCAAAAAAAGCATTCGGCCAAATAACAAGATGTACAGGCAAATAAATCCATGTACACCCACATACTGCTGAAGACTAATACTTCATAATCACTGCAAACAGCAAGTTTTACAAGGGCTAATCTGACTTGAGAAGCATTTGAGAGATGTTATTTATCAAAGCTTTGCTACATTAGGTAAAAATTATTTTACTGATGACTGGGAACCCTCCTGATCAGAATGCACTCACTCAAATAAACACATATACTTCCAGCACATTTGAATCTCAGGCCTTCAAATGCACATCCGCAGATACGCACAGATACATATTCTCTGCAGTTTTACTGGCTTATGCCAGCAGAAACTAGTATAACTGAAGTTTTGCATGCTCCAAATTTTTTAACTGAGAGTCAAGGTTGGAAGTCAATGGGATCTCTTATTTTGAAAACATTCACATGTCCTGTTATAGAGAGGTTACCTGGCACAGCAGCTGCTATGAAACCTGTAGAAGTATAGGAATGGAAAGTCCAAGGCACTGAAGAGATCACCTGAGGGACAAAGCAATATACTCAGTAGAACACAGGGGAAAAAAAATTACCCACTATTACAAGCAGGGGAACAGCAATTACATGAACATTACTAGTTTAACATTCCTTTGAGCCTTTACAGCTGGCTGACTTTTTATTTATGATGCTTTCCACATTTCTAGTGTGTTTAATGATTTCTCTCTGACCTTGCTTCTAGCCAGTTCCTGCCTTTGGTTGAAAAAGGGGAAAGGGATACATAAGAGTATTCTTTGCTAGTATACAGAAGATCCTGCTTAAGCAACAGTTGCCAGTGGATAGACATGCATCATATCCACTTCTTTTATTACAGAGCTCATTATAGTTCTTACTGAAGCAACAGGAACCACAGACATATGTTGGCTGCTTCCCCCTCTGGCATTTGAAATCTGTCACACAGAGCAAATTGAGAGGTTTAAAAAAGGTCTCCCAGATCTCAGCAGACCTCTCAAGTGCTTGCATTTCCAGGAACCTGGGCCCTGATTGTTCTTGGTAGCAACAATTCCCAGGAGTTCTCTGGCCTTCAGGCTCTACAGATTTGGAGGAAGCTCCATCTTTCACTTTTTGAAATGCAGGACTATTTTGCTTAATATGTCTGTCTATCCTGGTGGGGGAATGCTATATACACAATATGCACCACCAGGCAAAAGAGGGAATTCATGTTTATTTAAACGCTTCTTCCTTTGTTTTTCTGACTGAGCAAATGTCTAATGAAAGCAACAGATTATCATCTTTATCCTTCTAACTATTCAAACACCAGTATGATAGGAATATTAGCCACCATCAAGTATTCAACTTCTCCATTTTTAGCCTTTGATCTTTTGCTACTTCAAATCCTGCCATGGGCTCAAGCAATGGGATACATCTTATGAAAGGAACAAAACAAAATCTCTGCATAGCACTGAGGGCAATGCAGAGAAGGAAACTCAGTTCTGTATGGACTGGTGGGACACTGCTCTGAAGAGGACATATTCACCTAGGGAATCCTTGTTCTTTACCATGCACCACCTCAAAAGCTGTTCTTTGTTGTCTGTCCCATGCTGCTGCTTTGCAAAGGGCAGCTAAGAAAGGTATTAGTAAATATCATGCAAATTACAAAGTGTTATATACCCTCCTCTCCTCTTCTTACAGGATATCATATTATTGGTCATATTCCTGTTGAATTCCAGGGCTAAAATCCTGGAATCAGGGTTTGGCCTCTAAAAACATGCACGGAAAGGCAAGGCAATATGGAAACCTAAAAAAGGAACAACTCAATCCACTTTACCTGCTGGATGGGATGCAGAGGCCAACAGCACCACACTAAAAAATAAAAAAAAGATTAATTGTATACTACAGAATTTATGACACGGCCTGAACATTATAGATTGACAGGTTTGTGTTTGTTTTTTCATGGTGAAACTTATTCCAGTTAAGTAGAGTAACTGAGGCATAAGCATCAATTTAAAAAAAAAAAAAAGTTGGTTGGGAAGGAATCTCTGGGGTCACCTAACACAACCTCTCACCTGAAGCAGGACTATCACCAATATTTGGTCATGTCCTCTGTGGTTCTGTCTCAAAAAGCCAGGTCTCAAAAACCTGCCAGCATGGAGAGTCCACACCTCTCTGGGTAACTTGTCCCAGGGCCACCCTACCCTCCTAGTGAAGAAGTTTTTCCTGATGTCCTGTCTTTAAACCACCAAAGCTGCAATTTACGGTTGTTGTTCCATGTTATACCATCTGCCACTCCTTAGAAGAGTTCGGCTCTGTCATCTTTGCAACTCCCTTTCAAGAAGGTGTAGGCAGTTGTTAGGTTGCACCTTGGTCTCCACTTTGCCAGTCTCAACAAGGCTAGCTCCTTCCAACTCTCCTTGCAGTAGAGGTCATGTGCTCTAAGTCCCTAACAACGTCAGTAGCCCTCTGCTAGATCTTCAATTTCTCAGTATCCTTCTTGAACTGGGAGGCCCAAAACTGAATAGAGTATTCCAGCTGCAGCCTCAGCAATGCTCATAACTTCTCTCGACCTGATGGCCACGCTCCTTCTAACGTAGCCCTTTGGTTTGCCTTAATTTGCCATGAGCATGCACTACTGCCTCATATAGATCTCAGCGTTCACTGTTACCCCCAAGTCTTTTTCAACAGACCTGCTGTTCAGCCAGCTGGTGACACCACTGAGACACAATCTATAGAGAACTGTACTTGTGTCTAGACTTGAGTGTCTCTCTGTCTGAGGATTAAGTTCAGCTGTGTGCATACCGATGTCCGCTTTATAGGGATGTGTATATATTGCATGTAAGAGTCAAATATAGAGTCTTAGGCATGTGACTGTGCAGGCACTGCACATTCATGCCCAAAATGTCAGTTAGAGAAAGGACAAATGCTGCAATTAAACAAGTTTAAAAAAAAATGCATGAAAATAAAGCAAGTACCAGCCCAAATGATGCACACTTTTCAGAAGGATACAAGTGAACAAGAAAATCAGCTGTGACCAGTTCTTTACCTGGAGTATCACTTAAGATTTCTGTGGTCCTACAAAGACTTCATCCTCTGAGTTTGCGGTATAGGCTGTACAGAGCCTTTTTCAGTGCTACTGATTCTTCTGGTAAATTTCTGATTTTTTTCCAAATTTTTTCATTCCATGTTGTTTCCAAGGTTAGAAAGCTACAGAAACATATTCTGAGGCACTGTAAGATGAGAGAAGCATGCATGTCTCCAAAGCAGAGCTACAGCTTCCTCCAATTACCAACAACATACATCCATGACAAACACAAAGGACAAGAGGGAGAAGGAGAAAAGAGTATCTGGAGAGGTTGCTTCTTGATAAGCAGCAAGCACTGCACTTAAAAAGGTAAAAAGATGTTCATTAATGTTATGAATGCTAAAGCTAGGCTATTTTCCCTGGCTAATTACCAGTGATTCTCACACTTCACTAGGCCCAGTAATGGCAGTAGAGTGCCAACCCAGCCAGCGGAGGAATGGAAGCCTGCACAATGAAAAGTTAAGGTAGAGAAAGAGCTGGAAGTGGTTCCCAACACACAAGGTGATGGCTAGAAAACTGAACTCGCTGTAAATGAGCTACCTCCACTACCTGCAGCAGTACAGTATCATCAGCATGGCGTTTATACCAGGCCAACTCCCTCTTCCAGCATTAACACAGCTACCGTTTCCAGGCCTGCTCGCTCTCAGCTGGTCCCAATTTCATACGTGACCAGGCTACTGCACTTGGTGGCCTGCCCTCAGCATGCTTTGGTGAATCCCAAAGTCATTCGCAGAAGTGCCAGTAGCAAAAGGAACTGCAAAGAGCATGGAAATCCCATGGCCAGGGAAGCCTCGGGGGGAAGCTTGTCACTGAAATCAGCCGTGGAAGACAACAGGCTGAAGGAGGAAATGCTTCCTGAGTGACAGGCAGGTGGGTATTGTAGGCTTAATGTTTTATACAATATCTTTGAAAGGCATCAGCTGGTACAGTATGTTCACGGTGTCAATATTTATATATGTTTTTAAAAGATGTGTTTGTCACAAAGATATTAAACAAGGCAAAGCAGATCACTTTGGGGGCAATTCCCCCCACCCCTCCTCCCCACACACACGTGCTCTCCCTGCACGGGACGCCAAGAGGAATTCACAATAAACAGGCCCAATTCCTCAGTTTCCTGGTAAAGGGAGAAAAGGAAGCGAAGGCCTATTGCTTTTGACTGACTAACAGAGAAAACAGGAGACTGGCAGGGCAAGTGAAACTGTATCAACAGTGATGAGAATTATGACTAAGCCATGTTTCTGCACTTTTGCTTTTTGCATCATTAATTTTAAAACAAAAAAACAGTGAGATTGGGAAATGCTCAGAGAGAAACTTCCTTCTGCAACCAAGAGGAATTGATAACCCGACCAGACATCCCAGGCCTCAATCCAAACAAAACATAGGAGGAAAACAAAACCTTCTTTCTGAAGTGCGGAGCAGGTTAAAGCAAATGAGTTAGATGGCATTAAAGCTGTACTGTAACTCTGCTCTGAACAGAACATCAGTAGAAAAGACACAATGATGTTGCAAAACCAGATTAGGGATTCAGAGGTTTCCAGCAGGACAGCCTGGACATCAGGCTGCAGCAAAAACAAAATCCCTGTGCCGAATTTCTCTGCTCCTCTCTTTTTCCCCTGTACTCAATACTGAGGGCTGGGTCACCCATGGTTTTCTTTCCGGCTAAAAAGAGGTTTTCTCAGCAAGAACAGCAATTTATGCCTGCAAAGCTGCCCTTCCCTATTGCAGAAAATCTACTGCAGCTTTTTTAATTCACAAAAGTGACAGATTAGCAGCTCTTCCAGAAGCCAGATGTAGTTTAGCTGCATAGAGCAGAGCCTTTACCTCACACCTTTGTTACTGCCATTTATTCACCATTTGGAACTCTCCCACTATAAGTCTTTGTTTTATCCTCACCAGTGACTGCTAGGCTATCTGGCATGCCTTTGTGAACAAATATCAGACAGTGACAGATATTGGGACGTACTGAAACTTTCTTCCAGGTTCTCCACAAGAAGTAACATATCTCTACCTGCCTCAGCATAGGAGAAAGCCCAAGATGAGCCACGACCCACTTCTAAGACACATTATGTATCCCTCAACATGCCAGGTAGACATTACTACCCCCTCCCCTCACGCTGCCCCTTGCCAGCTAGCTAGGGGGAGAAATCTGGCTCCCTCCTTGATAAAAAGTGGGGGACTGGAAAGGAATAAAAGAAAATGCAGGATTACTGGAAAAACCACTAGGAAGTAGAACACTAATGCAGAAGTCAGAGTGCAGGGAAATACAATACTGCAGTACAAAAAGGTGGTGGGAACAAGACTGGAGGATTAAAGGGAGGTTCTTGGAAGTACATTTCCCCTCTTCTCTTCCTCTCCCTCCCTGCCCCACATGCTTAAACACAAGGGAGATGGATGAACAGGATGGGGTTGGGCACTGAGAAACAACATCACCCTCCCCCTTCTCTGCATAGCACAGCTCTGCCTTCCCTCCTACACTTGTTGCTGATCTGGCTCCCTTTTTAAAAGCCATTGAATAATCATGCTATAAATGATGAAGTGAGAAGAACACCACACTTTCAATATCAGCAAACATTTCTTCAGATCTGTTTGGTTCTGGAAAGTTCCCGTTCATGTACATTTGCTTAAGACCTTCTCCCCTCCCAAATTGTTCCAGATTTTAAAACAAGAAACAGTGCATTGCTTGCAGGGACAGCGTATGTTAGGAAACTTTGCTAATTTCAGTTGCACCTCTGGAAGTGTCCAACAGAGCCAATACAGTTAATGTTTCTTTTTAATCTAAATATATATTTTTTTAATCTAACATATGGGTACATTCTAACATCCAGTAGCTTGGGGCAGAACTTTTAATCTGCTCTATCCAGGCAGTCTCTACACTCAGAGTACAGCTGTGCTTTCGTACCGAACAGAAACACTTTGAACAGCCTCTATTGTAACAAACCTATATATTTTCCTATATTTTCCTACATATTAGGAAAAAATTCTTCACCAAAAGGGTTATCAAGCACTGGAACAGGCTGCCCAGGGAAGTGGTTGAGTCACCATCCCTGGAGGTATTTAAAAGACGTGTAGACATGGCGCTTAGGGACATGGTTCAGTGGTAGACTTGGTAGTGTTAGGTTTACAGTTGGACTCAATGATCTTAAGGGTCTTTTCCAACTTATATGATTCTATGATTCTAAACACTATCTCGCTGTGCCCACACAGGTGCTTTCTTTTCCCCACACAGCCGCATGTCAGCTGCCTGATCTAGGTTAGAAATAAGGAGCTATAAAGGCCTGTTGATAATAGTGCTAAGAAGAGAAAGTTGCACTGATACCACACTAGCAAGTTCCTTCATAAATCATAGAATCATAGAATCATGCTCGTACAGATGAGACCACCAGTACACATTAGACTGTTCTGTTCTGGAGGTGGAACTGGGATCCTGTCATGGCCAAAACAGTCCTCGAGAAGCTCTGAGTAGAGGAAGCAGCATATATCTTAACGCCTGCTAAATCACAAAATTTAGTGCTGGGCACCCTCTGACAGAGATAAGCACACGTTTACAGTAATTCTGACCCAGAACTGCCTGTGAGGAGTTAGCGCTCATTCAGAGAACGTTCAGAGTAAAATGCCCTCTACTCAGTGTGATTCAAAAATACTTTTGACTGTTTTCTACAGAAATTAAGCTTGTGCAATAAAGCTGTGTGTACACATACATACATAGCTCTACATAGCTCTCAAACATGCTGACCAGCTTCATCCAAATTTGGGAAGTGGCAGTCATCTCCAAGACAACTACATGTGCAGAGGTCTCACAAAGAGACAAACCCTGCCAGTGCCTTCTGCAGCAGAAAGATTTCAGCCCCATTAGACACTGGAGGACCCTCACGGCAGTGGCACATCATGGAGGTCACAAACAAGGAGAGAGCTTCCACCAAATTTCACACCCTTTCAAACATCATCAGGTGTTATGACAAAACAAAACTCTAAAAGAAATCAGATGTCACTTATCCCATTGCCCACGGTACTGTTTGTTTTCCCTAGATAAGATGAGGTCCAAATGCTACAGACTGCAAGCTTCTCTAACACATAGAAATACATACATACATACATATATAGATACATAGACATATAGATATCCACAGACTCAAGCCAAACAAATAAGCATGCAGTCTTCTACCTCCTCTAAGCCACCTGTTTTCCAGCAATTGCTTTGCAGCATCATCTCGCAAGCTACACTGACCTTTAAGCCCCTTAATGGTGAAAATCTTTGCAAGCTTTGATAACACATTTTTGCTTTTAAGCAGATGCTAAATTTGCACAATTCCATTGTTGATTTTTTGGTTTTAGTTTGTGGTTTTTTTAAAGAAGAGTTTTAAAATACATACCACTGCACCTCACAGTTCCTTAGTGAGAAGTTTCTCCCTTCCAAAAGCCTCTAAATCAATAATCATACTTTCCATGTAATGTGGAACTCCTGCTCTCTGCTGGACACAACTTCACAGACTTCAAAGCATACCGTCAACTAACACAGCAGGAACCCAGCCCTGACTTTTCAATCAAAGCTACAAAATTAAGACCTTCAGCCAAAATCTGAATTTAAAAGTTCAGGCCCAGATGTAGTTCTCAACTAAAATGACAACTGAGAGCCACAGTCAGGCAGGTGCCAAATGAAAAATCAATTGATTTTACTGCTTGTTTCATGACTCTCCCTTCAACACAGACAAATAGCTACAGCTCATTCAAGACTTCATGGGTTATTTCTGCACACAGCAGCACATTTGCAAGTTCCATGACTAATTCTTCAAAACAGCTTCAATAAACGCAACTACCTTCTTTGAGTAAAATTGATTTGCTTTGCACTTCATAGTAGATGGAAAACAACAACTGACTTAAACAAGAGCCTACTTCAAGCAAATGTATTCAGATATTGTCAACGCATTGGACCACGGTGAATAGACACCGGAATCATACAAATGCAAAATCAGAGGCCTGCATTACTTATTTATGGAAATAGGAGATTTGATTGAACTAAGATAGAAAGAGATACACAGTATTATCATGTTGATGATGCTCACAAGATAAATGGGAATTGAAGTGAAGTAACTGTCCTACACTGGTGTCGCTGATGTGTTCCTATCAAGGATCTTTAATGTGGTCAGACAAGAGCGCACATCCTTCTAATCAAATGGACAAGCACAACTTCACTTTTGTTATGCTTATTCCTAACTTCTGCTCTCTCTTTCATTCCTTTTGACCATCCGTTCTTAGAACTTAGTATCCTCTATAGTGTTCCCATACAACTTCAGCCACCATTCCAGGAAAAGAGGTCAACATATACAAGATGTGATTGTGGATGGAGGAGAATCTAGTAAAGTCTCTATATGCCTTACTTCAAATAAAGTCTCACAAAAATCTAGCAGAAGCCATGCACACCGAATGTTCTGGCTTATATGGCTCTTTGAGGAAAGGACTGACTTTTTTTTTTTTTTTTAAATAAAAAAAACGCAGGGGAGTCTAGTCAGTGACTCAGGCTCTTTCACTAACTACAAAATAACAAGCCACTTTTATATCTCTAAATCAGAAAAACAACTGAAAGTCTGAATTACTCAATCCCACTAACGGCACTCTGAACAATCAGTTACTGCTCATATTCTTTGCACATCGTACTTTTGTAATCACTACCTCCCCTTCTGGCAATTTTGTACAAGTTTTATTTTCTGAAGTGGGGTATTGCCAGGGAGTTACTCTGTAAATATTATTTCTGGAAATGATAGGTCACTTGTGCACATGGTGATTAAAAAATTCATAATTAACACCTCGTTACCTCCCCAGGTGTATATTGGCATGTCCACCTATAACCAGAGCCAAAAAAATTCAGCTGCTAAGACATTCAGCTTAGCACTGTTCTTTCAGTGAATGTCTTGCTAAATAAATACATTTAAGTAGAGGTAGCTATGAGTTTCCTAAACAAGCCACTGTTGAAAATGAAAACATATACCACATAAAACCAGCTATGGTGTATCAAAGGCTTATTCATTTTACCTGAATATATAGTTGATGTACTGTTGGTCCAGATCACTGGAAGAGGAGGGAAAGAAAAAAAGGTGTTCTTTTAGTCATGCAGTTCATTTGGTATAAGAGATCAGTATATTAAGTAGTATTATAACACCATAATATTACATAATATTAATATAATATACGACACAATGTTATAATTAGGTAATACTAATATTATATTATGATTATATACATTATAACCATAATCTATTAATATTCTAGTATTATCAATATATTAATCAGCATATTAATTTACACATTATTTCTGTTGTTACTATGTCAGTGGGATTCTCATTTAAAGTGAAGATAAAGTGAGACTGACTAAAATTTAGACCCTTTAAATAGAGATGGAAAATGGTTTTGAAATAAATGAGCTTATCCATATTCTATACAGGCATGTATTATGTACATATACATAATATGCAGTGGCAACACATCCATCTCCATCCATACAGACAACTGCAGACTATAGACACTGTGAACATGTAATGCCACCTGCTTTCAAAACAGCTCTTGTCTGGCTGAAGTTCTAACACACGTGGGATTAGTGCAAGGTTTCAAGGTTTATAAGGTACTCAGCCATTCCAGTCCTGTGACAAGTCACCACCTGCTAAACACTTTTAAGACTGTGTCGCAAAGGGAGATACTGACAGATTCAAACCATGCAGCTTTCAAGACTAACACAAACTAACATTTCCTCTTACTGCCTATGCCAGTAATGGTTGTTTTTCCAGGACTGAGTCATCACCCTTTGATAATACACTGTTTAAAACTAATTCAGTGTTCGAGTTAGCAGTATAACTATCAATAACCGCATGCTATTGTTATCAACAATAAATAAGGCTCCTCTTGCAAGAGAAGTCATTAATGATTAACCAAGAGTGGCCCAGCTCATGCTGATAAGGCAGAGATCCCTACGGTTTACCTGACTGCTACACAGATGTGTCTCTAACCCTCTTTGATAGCAATCTCTTTCTTTTTAAAAGAATATGAAAACACATTACCTTAAAGAGCTAGGTTTCCATAACTTGTGAAATACTTTGTAAGCCCCTGTAATTGAAATGATATGTGTAATTGCCATAACATGCAATCATTCTGACAAACAACAGCTTGTTTGGCCATGGTACTGGCAGACGTGGAACCCCTCTGAATTACAGGTTAGCAACACAGCGCAAAGGATGCCTAAACCATGAGTAAAATGAACCTATCGCTTCAAATTAATGGTTTTCGAAGTGTTATCATCTCAGAGTACTGTCATGCTATGTGTTTCTGCTAGTCCTTCTGAAGAAGAGACAACTCCTAGCTCACCGCAACTACAAAGGAGTGGGGGGGGGGGCGTGTACATGTCTCTGTGTGTGTACACCTGTGTGTGTAAATACATACAGAAAAGTGTTGCAGAACGGGTTCTTCAGCCCACCGCATTTTTTGGGTAACTTCTATGATATGTTCATCTATGTAGACCCCTACAGCTGTTGGCTCTGAGTCGTCTTTCCTGTTTAGAGTTCCCTCAGCTCTAGGGTCTCCAGGTTCTTCACATTCTTGACCTACCCACCTCCTGGTTAGCTCCCATTTCTATTCTGGGAAAAGCCTTAAGCACTCAAGGAAGGAACAATACAGCTTCAGGCGCTACTTTTTCAGACCTTTTCTTCAAGGCTTTGGTTTTGGGTTTTGGTTTTTTTTTTTGATTCACAAAGAAAACCAGAACATGAAAAGCAAATCTAGTAGAACACTATGTAATAGACGTCCTCAATTCTGCCTCCGTTAGACAAGCTGAAGGGTAGAACACATATCCTTTCTCTAATCTGTCTTGATTAACTGTGTGACAAGTTAGTTCATCTGTTTGCCCTTTCTTGTAGCACCTTTTTCTGTGTCACTTGATAGGAAATCTAATTACACAAAAAAATCCCAACAGTCATATCATCAACTTTCTCTTAAAAACAAGAGAAATGGAAAGAAGCTAGATTTTGAGCATAAACATTATGTTGGCACTTCCTACATGTTTCAAGCACACAGAAGAGGCCTCCTGAAGACTCTCTAAGCAGTTTTCCACCTCCATGGCCTAGCACTGCTTTACAAATGAGACCTCTTGGCTTTGAGAAAGCAGTAACATCGCTCGTTACAGCAAACAAGTATTTGAAGTGAAAAATCCTTAGCTTTTTGTTTTATCTAAATGAGCAAATGTTTACCATATAACATTTCCTAAAGGGAAAAAAAAAATATTATTTCTTATTTGTATGTTAACATTTTAGAATGGGATCTCTAGACCTCCCTAGACACAAATCCATATAAACACATTACCTCTGCCCTGAAAATTTTACAGTATGAATAGACAAAATAAAGAAGGAATCATCCCTAATTTGCAGACAAGACTTAACATATGAATGAGTCACTCACTAAGTCTATAGGACAGCTAAGAACCAAATACAAGTCCCTTATTATCCAGCCTAATGCTCCAAAAGACACAAATCTCCTAGTTAAAAATTACTACTCTTGTTTCCTTCAGATTTTCTGGGTCTGACTGTTTCTAGCTTTTCAGGGAAGAATTATGATTTATCCACATCTATGTTTAGTCCGAAAAAGACAAAAGAAAACCTGACAGTTTAACAATGCATTTAACAATGCAACTCATTGTTAAAATTTTTAAAAATGCATATGATTGCATAAAAAACCCCAACATTTCAAAATCCTTCCTCTGGGAGCATATTCCATGATATTTTAGAATATTTTTGTCAGTTTTTAAATAAAATCAGTGTGTGCAATAAAGCTCCAACTACAAGTTATTGCTTGGTTTTTTTTCATGTTTCTTGTCCCCTCAGAAAGAAGTGTCTCTTAGTAGGCAACCATCAAAAACTCCCAGAAAAGCTTAGTGCTGATTAAAATTGTATGTGCATTTTCTCATCTACTGTTAACTGACTGTCCTGGTTTCAGCTAGGACAGAGTTAATTTTCTTCCTAGTAGCTGGTACAGTGCTGTGTTTTGGATTTAGTAGGAAAATAATGTTGATAACACACTGATGTTTTTAGTTGTTGCTAAGTAGTGTTTATACTAAGTCAAGGATTTTTCAGCTTCTCATGCCCAGCCAGCAAGGAGGCTGGAGGGGCACAAGAAGCTGGGAGGGGACACAGCCAGGACAGCTGACCCAAACTGGCCAAAGAGCTATTCCATACCATATGACATCATGCCCAGTATATAAACTGGGGGAGCTGGCTGGGAGGGGCAGATCGTGGCTCGGGAAGTAACTGGACATTGGTCAACGAGTGGTGAGCAATTGCATTGTGCACCACTTGCTTTGTATAGTTTAATTCTTTTAGTATTACTATTGTCATATTATTATCATCATCATTATAATTGTTTTTCATTCCTTTCTGTCCTATTAAACTGTCTTTATCTCAACTCACGAGGTTTTTTCCTGATTCTCTCCCCCATCCCGGGGGGGGGCGGGGAGTGAGCGAGCAGCTGCGTGGTGCTTAGCTGCCGGCTGGGGTTAAACCACAACAGTCCTTTTTTGGCGCCCAACGTGGGGCAGTACACCAATATCTAGTTTATTCTGTTGTTGTTTTCAGCGTAAAAGCTATAAAAGCAATGCACTTTCTTATATTTACTGAGCTTCTTCATTCTTTCCAAGTGTTTCTTAGATCAAGAACCTTAAATATCAGTAACTTCATAATAAAGCTGATTTCTCCAACACATTCACTCTTCCTAATTCTTTTTCCAAAAGAAAATGACTTACCAACACAGATCAAGTGAATTAGAGCCCATAAATAACCGTTTGGATCAAACTGCAATAAAGAACATCTACATAAATAAAAGCACGTTCATGTAAACATATGTATCGCTATTTCCCTGCAGTTAGCTTCACAAAGCAAGTACAGCAAGTGGGAGCTATGCTACAAAGAAAGAGAGATGACTAAAGAAGACTAAGACAACTAAAGTTTTTCCTGTCCCACTTAGAGACCTGGCATATGTCAGTTACCCAGGCGCTCAGCTAGTCTTGGCGCGAATAGCTGTTTCTTTCAGATATGTACACCATTTTAAACAATCTGAGCATATGGACCCCAGTCTGTTTAGTCTTGTATTGGCAGTCAGGGAGGGGGCAAGAGGATCAGAGGAACATCACTAAGGTTTTTATCTTGTCTCCTTTCCCCTCTCAGCCTCTGCAGCAGCTAAGCAGTCTCTCTCCCCAAGGCTCCAACTAACCACAGAGTATCCAAAAGAGTGCTTTAAACAGACATCTGTCCCTGAGCAAGGCAGGCTCTCTTCACAATCAACGGGGACAAAGAAACATTTTTGAGAGGAATTCACCTGGCATATTTTAGATGTCTGCTTTCAGGGGAGATGAATTATACACCAGAAGTTCCTGCTCTGCACCATGGACTATGAAGGGAGCTAGCGCAGGTGCAACACTTCTGATGGCTGCATTTGATCAGATGCATCCAGACAAGTTCCCAGATTCATCCCACCTGACTTCAGATATTAACTAAAGTATCTAAAACAAGGAAGCAGCCTTCCTAAGTCTCCAAAAGAGAAAAGCACCTCCAAGGAATAGATCTTTGCTGTACTGAGCACTCTCTGGAGGTACCTCCTTTCTTTCTCCAGTAGCTACAGAAAGCGTGTAGAGTGATTACAAAGCTAATTTAGGAACCTCCTGAAAGTACGTGCAATTAATTCAAACCTAAGTGATTTGCTCTAAGCCCTATAAGAAGTTAAACCGTGGTTTCCCCAGCCACCACCTTCACCGGAGAGCTGTATGTCCGCACTGCTCAGAGGTTTTACCATGATGCAAACACATTAAAACCAGCACAACTACAACACAGCAATAGGCCACATTTACAATTCCTTGGCAGGAATCCCCCCCCTAGTTTACAAGTAAAAGCTGCATCCCTCATATGCTAACAAGATGTCAAACGTCAAGGTCTAACTAGAGCTGCTTTACAAAGCAGAGCTCACCTGTGTATCACATAAAGGAAGGCACACTGCTGCTACCAGGAGGAACAGCACGCTGGGGAGAAGAGAAAAAAAACAAACAAGACCAAAAGCTCGTAACCTGGATTTGTACTCTCAGCAAAGTATAGACAATTCCACTCAATTTTACACTGACATTTCATTTGTTTAATTTTTATTCTATATTTAAAAAGTAATTTCTGCCACCAAAATTAAGTTTTACATCATGCATTCTTCATAACTCATACACAGCAAAGTTGTATGAGAAGAGAAGCAGCACAAAACATCTCAGCAGTGATGAAAACAAGTTTTTTGGTAGAGAATATTATTCTTCACTTGCCATCTGTCTTCCCTAGGCTGCTTCAGAAAGCCAAAATCAACCAATTCTGGCTGTGAATGGCTACCAAGAAGTTCTTTCACTAAGGTGAATTGCCTATTACAACAATTTCAGCAGAGGTGACGCCATTAAAAGTTATGCTGTAACTCCAGAACACAGAGCAAAGTGGGAGTGAGTAGTATTACACTAGAAATGGCGTAAGGACAGCACAAGTCCTCCCCTAGTCCACCAAGCGGGACTAAATAAAATCTTAACCTGTGGCTGTGTCAGTATTTCTACAGGCTACACTGAATACACTGATGTGGAATTTCTGTGGACTGTCACTATTAATAATAACAAATGTTTGCTTTTGCAGCTTATTTTCCTGCTCTCTAGGGGCATAGGAAAAGACAGAATAAAGATGATAAAAAACTGGTATCCTTGACAATAATCCAGTGGTGAAAACAAGGCCACAGTAAGTCAGATAATGGAAACAACAGGGAGAAATTAGGAAGATGGTGCCTCTAAGTACACTAAATAATAACCCAACATTATCCACTCTAAGCACAGCTAAAAGATTACAGAATGTGGAGGACAGCAAATATGCATTCTTCAAGGGGATGGGAGGGTAGAATGAAACTTTTAATACGTGACTGGCTGACTTCTGTTTGTCCCTTTCTATCTCCTTTTGGAAGCCTAAACAATTAGGGCCAACGAGGATTGGTAGGTTGTGTAGCTTAATATCAATGATTCTAGCAGAACTGGATATCACTTACCTTTTCTTTCTTAGGAAGGGCATTTTTAGTTATTTTCTATCACATTAATTATCTTTCTCTTACTTTTTAAGACTACCCACTGGAACTTCAAACCTGTTATCCATCTCCTTTCCAAGAACATTCTTACAAGCACTGCTTTGTTATTCAGGAAGACTGGCCTTCTGGCTTTTTTTATTTTTATAAGGAGAAAAAAATGTATTTATTTAAGCAATTGTTAAAAAAAAAAAAAGAAAATACATTTTAAAAATATTTAATTACTCCTATGTTGCAATTTAGGCTCACCCCCCATGGGAATGTGCCTTACATTCTTCATTGTTTTGCTGTGCCATTATCTGAAGCAAATACAGAAGCTGGAGCCAAAACAAGTCTGAATCTGAATCTGAGGAGTTTTAAAAGCTTACCTACAGACTTTCAGATGAGAGGTCTGCTGTAAAAAAGAAAGTATGATTAAAAAATTAAAATTTAAAAATAAAAATGGTGAAATAGTGCTTTCTCCTTCCAAAACCAGGGAAGTGATGACAGCTGATCTTACTGCACCAAACACATTAAAAATCCAGTGAGCAACATCCAACAGCCCATTACGTTTGAGCACTGCTTAGCAAATTTAATTTGAAAAAAAGAACAAGGATTACAGACTAGCCTACTTCAACTTGATTTATATTTTCAGATTACTTATCAGCAGGTAAACCTAAAACCAGACATGAACTTTATACCTGGTCCTCAAACTTAACTTGAACTATACCAAAACTATGTATTGTATGTACTCAAACATTAAGTATTCTTAATTAATTAGGTACTACCCCAGCCAAAACTGTCTTGGTCTAAACTCATGAGAGCTTCCCAATCCTTTGGTCCAAAATCATTCTCCAGAAGCTTCCCAGCAAGACCTGTGTTTGCATTATCCTTGTCCATAGTGCTTTTGTTTTCCAAGAGAGGAGACATAAACATGTGAGCTACAAGGAAAATATGAAACACTTTGACAGGGACACTAATCAGAGGACAATGCCACAGGTACACACTGCTATGTCCCTCAGGCATAACCTTAGTGACCTCTTCAGTTTGTTAGGAGTAGCAAACATGGGCCATTTATTTGTCTTCTATATACACAACAGAGGTAATGAATGGAAGATCCCTTCCACAGCAAGCCAGGGGCCACTGTAGAAAGGACTTTGTGATGAATGATTTCCCAGTGTTACTTCACACAGCAGCGCTCTGGTCAATTAGAAAAGCATTTCATAGCCTAAAAAGAAGGATCTCCAATGCAGTTTGTGGGAAACAAACCCAGCTCTTACTAAAGGGAGCAAGAATTACTCTCCTGACTTGAATAGGTCTCGGGACAGATTCTCAAGCATTCAAAACAAATCCAAAAATGCACTGTTTTTCCTGCATTTCATGTGGAGATGTGATCTATCTATAATCATACAATACATCAAATACTAGATATATTATACCGGTTAGATCTAAGGACCCTGTCCTCCTCCCTCTCAGCTCAAACAATGAGATTCTTAAGTGGGGCATGAAAGAGAGGCAATACTAATTTTCAAAAGGAAAAAACAAGCAGGACCAAGCCAGTCTTAAAAATGCAGATCAAACTGTCGATACACATTTGCAGTGTTTCATCAACTGAAGGGGAAAAGAAAACATCAATACAGATACTTGTCAACAGCAAAGCTCTTTCTGGGTCTCATTAATGACTAGCTATCACAGTGAGACTAGAAAAGCACTTGGCACTAATGCCCGTATTAAAAGAAATTAGGTGTCTTGTTATAGGGCAATTATATCACAAAATGTACCTTGAATGCATCAATTATTAGATCAATTACCTCTTTCTGCACGAACTTCTGAAACCCACAGGTTATAACTTCTGCCGTGTTGTGCATGGTGAGGAACACTGGGATTGGCTGCCATTGGGAGAGAACAAAAACGCCCAAATCAACGCAGAACAGTCACACACATAGGAAGGGGCACTCCTCTCAGGGACAGCTGTCCCACATGTTTGTGGTTTTGGGTTCTGTTTTGTTTTTTAAGCTGTAAACCCATGCCTCATCTCCTAAAAGGGACTTAGACCCATTCCAATCACTATTACATGGCCAGGCATCTTTAAATGCAGACCCTGCTTGCTGCTTCTCCCACTTTTGTGTGCTCAGTTGGTTTGTTTGTACACAGCTACCTCGGTGAGATTTGCTCCAGGTTTCTGCCTCTAGTTTTGCCTCTCTGTTCAAATATCTGCAGTCTCCACAGTAAACAGTTCTCACTAATTTTCCCATCTCTGTCTACTGGTACTAAGAATACAGTGTGACTCCTAGCAACAGAATTATGGGCAAGATGATTTTAGGTGATTGCTTTCAGTTACTGCTAGAAAGAGCTGCCCGAAATTAGGGTAGAAATGTAATAATTCATACACAAGTGATGTTGAAATTATACCCACTGAGGTATCTGGACACCATCCCAACATGAAATCATTAAGAAACAAACCCCAATGATAACAACAATGAATCAAACACCCATTGCCCCAGGCAAACCCAACCAGAATTAGTGGTTCATAATACTTCCTCCAAATCAGATCCATGGTCTCTCAGACAGTTGAAACAGAAGCAATTCTCTGCTCCGATTAAGATAATCTAAAGACTAAGGCAGTTTTAGGAAGCAGTATTTCTCCACTTGTGTAGAGTATTTAAATCACACAAGTAGAGAATTAGTTAATTTCTTAGTGATGTCCATGCCTTTTAAGTATCAGGTGATATAAACAGCAAATATCTCTTAAATTTGGCTTTGTATTCAGAAATCTGTATTTTCTGGATTTTTCTTTTCACTCCCAGAAAGCTGGATAAGCATCACTAATTAAACATTTTAAGTCATAATGACAACTTGGGTGGATCCATAAACACCACAGTTATACCAAGATAACTTTTAACACCTCTAAATTAGCAAGGAATGAAAATCACACAAACACAACTGGCATTAAGTTGTCAGCCCCAGCTTCACCAATTCTGAAAAGCAATTCTCAACCCTGTTGCTGGACAACTGAAAACCTAAAACCAGAAGTATCTAACGTAAGCATCCTGAGCCTGACACAATAATAGGAAATACAAGAAATAACCATACACAAGGAAAGTTGACAGCAGAATTTACATTCTTCCTTTTGTGAAGCCAATTTATTGGCTTTTTCTTTCCTCCCCCCTGCTTTTGGCTCTTCCAAATGTGTTCTGGAGCCAACAATGGCTCCACTTTGCCTAGCCTAGTTAACCTTCTCCATATGTCCATTGTCTTTGATGTAAGTATTTCTTAAATTTGTGAGTGGGCTTAATGCTTACGAAAAGAAAGGTTTACTGGTTGGGCAGGCAGGGTGAATAGACTCTGTACAAACCTCCCCGCGCAGCTCTGCATACTTTTGTTAATGCATCACAGTCCAGAGCTAAGCAGCCCTCCTCCAGTTCCAGCCCTGAACTCCTGGGCAGGGGAGACTGCAAGCACCTCTAGGGAGAGGCACAAACAGAGATTAAGATTGTAGCCCTGCCAGTATACAGGAGTGTTTGAAAGTGGGTCTCCCTGGCTTTGATCAAAGAAGTGCATGTAATTTCTGCTTTAGGAATAAACCCACTTAATTAAAACACACTGCTGAGGTGAGCCAGTTCAGGTACGAGTTTGGGAGAGTCCATTTTCCTTCTCACTGCGTCATAAAATTGTTGTACGCAAAGTTATTTTAAGTAAAGCAATAAGTACATTGAAGTACAATCAATGTAGGATTGAATTTAGCCCCAGTACAAGGCACTACATAGTAACTATGGCCTAAGACTACTTGTCCTTTTGTCTTTTCTCCTAAAACGGCCACAGAACTAGGCCTGTAAATCCCCATTCATGTACAACAAAAAGCCATTCAGAAATGGGAGATGCTCCTTAAGAAAGGTTTGGGATACAAATCAAAACCATTCACAGCCCCTCCGCCACTCCAGTGCATCTCACTCTTGAACGACCAGAGCAGGGACAGGAGGGAAACAAGGTATCTTAGCCGATGACTAGGAAGTAAGAAGAAATAGCAGAGAGGATGTGATTCATACGTCTTCCACCTCCCAGGTGAGCAAGCAGAAAAGATGCTGCTGCCAACGCTTTATTACTGTTTCCAGACAGGGCTCTCCTTAGGGATCTTTGCTCAGTTTACACCAGGGGAGCCCAATGGAACTTGCTTTGACAAGGAACCAAGAGGAAGTAAATGCAATCACCCCGAGACAGAGCTAATCTGGAGGCATGGGGCTTCTGAGCACATGCCTGTGCTTTCCAAAGGTCACCTGGGTCCAAGATGAGGCCCCCAGCTTTGTGAGGACACAGACCTCCTGTCCTTTTCTGCCCTACCTCTCCACTGGGATGTTCAAGGAAACACTACAAGCAGAATCTTGTCAAAAATTCCCTTTTGATCCTTCTTGGGGTTTAGGAGCTGGCAGGAGCAAGCTGGCTCTGGAATTAGATTAAGATGCATTGACAGAACGCAGAAGGGAACTAGTGTAGAATCTGGGCTTGCAGACTGCATAACAACAGTAAAACATTGCTGTTTTTTAAAAATTCATGTCACTGCCTTTTTTTTTTTTTTTTAAGAAAGACTATATCATTTAAGTAAAAAGCATTCAACTGTAATGAAAGCAGATTTTATATCCTCTAAACATTTGGTAGGTTACTGTGATTCAAATGGATCATGAAACTGATTAATCTAACCCTTCCCATAATCTCTTTCCAACTTTCAATTTATTTTTTCAAATCCTGTAAAGCATCAAAAGCTTCTCACTGAAATGGTCTTCATCCTTTTCCTGGAAGGATTTCCCCACAGATCCCACAGCCCCATTCCCCCTTTTGCAAAGTTACAGCTAGTAACTTCTTCAGCTTTTTCCCTACCTGCACAATTCAGACCACTGAGGATCTGTTCTGCAAAACACTGAGTACTCTGGAGAGATGCTGAGTGCTTTGGACTGTCACAGAAGTGCTTTTTGATACTGCTCTACACTTCGTAGGATTGGACTGCTGCTCTAGCACCATTAACAATGTATGAATTATTTAAACCCCTCCTCCCTTCTTTCCCCCCAACCCAGGAACAGCATTAAACACCTTGTATGAAGGGAATGTTCTTTGCTCATAAAGTAGAGGTAATAAAGAACTGACTTCTACTTGTGCGTTTCTTACCAATCTAGACAGTGCCCTAGAGCCAGCATAAATAATGCCCACAAAAAGTACTGAAGCAGGAAGCCATGACAGGATTTCAGACCTGTGAAAACAATTAAAATCCCATTACTTCACCACATTCTGTTTATATACAGTCAGCAACAGTTGCTTGCAAGGAATATAATAATACGTATATATGTACATAAATTTCAAAGGTGTGCATATTAAATTCATTGTCTGATTGTTCAGTATTCCTCCCATTTACTAAATAAGTCTGAGACAGAAATGAATCACTTAATCTAATCCCAGATAGGAATTATCTGCAGACATATTTTCTTTCTTTTACTCTTTCCCTGGCTCCTCTCCCTCCAAAATTGTTTGTTTCATAGCAATTACTCCTATTGGTTTCAAGGGAGAGAAATTTCAACTAATTTCCTTGATTTACTGTAAAATGAAGAAAAACAGACAAATGAAGGTATAAAATGGCATACTCGCACAGACAGCACACATTTTCACTATGTACAAACACAATTGCCCACCCACACATTCATTTCTCAGCCAGATTTACAAAGAGATTCTTCCTAAAGATCAGATTGTCTCCGTGGGAACCTATCTCTTGAGATTTCCTAATGATATTCCTTTGACTAAGCCAAACTCCTAGAGGCAGTTTGATAACTAATGGAGGAATGAAGTCATCAGACTGATCTGATTATTTTTTTTTTAACCATGGTTATTGCAGTAGGGTCAAGTTTGAGTTCTGAGAAGGAGCTTCAGAATTTGCACCTTTCCTTTTTTGATCTTGTTACTTAAGGGGAAAAAGGGATCACGTAGGTGGTAAATTTCAGAGAGAATAATGTAAGATTTTGAGCAAGGGAGGAAAGGAGTAGCCATGATCTAAAGGCCTCATCCAAAGGCTTCCCAGGACTGAAGACACTGCTACCCCCATTCACTCTTCCCAAGCTTTGAACTAAAATGAAGAAAATGTTAGTGAATAATGCTGGTTCTCAAAACAAAACCAAACTGCTTGTAGTTCTTTAATTTCGATTACACTTCCAACTAGCATGGAAGACTTAAAACATAATTATAGGTACCGTTACACTACCACACTTCATGGAACACAAGAAAAATAGACTACTAAGCGATGAAATCAGAACAGTCTGAATGAAGATAAAACATGCCCAAAGATTCACGTAAACACAGACGAGGAAACAAACCTAAACACCACATTTCCTCTTTTTATATATATAATTTTCTAAGATACTCAATCAAAAACCCAGGGTCACAAAAATAGAGTAATCTTTAGATCCTTTCACTGGCATAAATATTTGCTCTGGTTTTTGGGGTAGTAACCATCATTTTTTATAAAAACACTATTCCTTTTAAGGTTATTGACTTCAACTGGAATTTCAGCAAGACCAGGATCTAAAACTGTCATACCTCATTACCAATGAGTTCACATCAGACAGCAACAAAAATACCCCCAACCTATTGGAACGGCAACAAATGGAAGAAAGGGGGAGGGAAGAAAAGAAAGCAGGGCTGGGAAGATGAAAGGAACACATGATGAAAACTGAATTTTCATTTAGAACATAAAAATACCACTCTTTCATGTTCCCCACCACTAAATTCTAGAAATCCCCAATAAATCTTCATCTCCAATACAATACTGCGAAGTGCAATGGAAAAGGACTTCAGATGCTTTTTCCATGACGTAAGGGTAGAATTTTATGCTGCCAAGCGGGAATTTCAGAACTGAAAAAGAATGCATGGATGTTTGATGTAACGTGTCAGCACCAACAATCTGTCTTGTATGTAAACCAATTAGTAGCTTCTTATGTTGTACATGCAAAACAGGAAAGCTCAGTGACATAAAAGAACTGATAAGTTTGTGGTTGTAGGGCTAGATCCAAAGCCCACTAAAGTCAATGGGTAGGTTCCCCTAAACTACACATTGGAGCTTGGTTTAAGCAAGGCTCTGAGCTGCTGCTTAGCTGTGGGGAAAATTCAACACTACAAGAAATGCCAACCAGAACACATAAGACTTATGTGCCTACAAGGGTTATGCAGAAGCTGGGTGGCAGATTACAGTGCTGGAAGCATTATGCAGGTGCTACACATATTCCTCTGCGCTCCACAGAGCCCTTGCTTTGGATACAAGTTTTGCAGACAGTCATCATTCACCCTTTAGAAGCAATAATGATGGTGACAGAGTCCCTTACAGCTGCGAGTACTGGGGGGAAGCAGATGAAAAGCAGGATAATCCACAAAACCTAAGAGAAACTATTCTAAGTAATACGTTTTTATTTGGTCTTTATCGTGAAGCTAGTACTCCTGACTTTAGACAAAGGGTGATGATCTCTATGTAATAAAATAATTCTGCTGAGACACTTTGGGATAACCTGAACTGGCTCAGAAAGCATATGCAATCAGTTCACATGACAGAAATACTGGGACTTTGTGGAAATAAACACACAAATGGGTAGCAGTTTATTATTTGAAGCATTACAAGACTGGGGACTGGCTATGGTATTCTTAAGTATCCTATACATACACCAAAAAAAACCCCAAACCCCAGATAGATTCAGAGACCAATATTCTGTAAGAGGGGGGAAATGTCCTCATCTTTGGAGGGGGAAGGAGCTTGAGAGGAAGTGGCAGACAGAAGCTTTGAGACATTATGTTTGTTTGTTGGGGAGATTTTTGTTTGGTTGGTTTTTGGGGTGGGGTCGGGGCTGGGGTTTTTTTGTTGTTTTTTCTTTTTTTTAATACAGGAGAGATATACTACAAGTCCAGTTCTGCAAAGCATTAAAGTACGTGCTTAATTCTTCTGAAGAAAGACATATTTAAACTCACGCTTAAGTAGCTGGCTGAATTATAGCCAAAACATGTCAATTAATTCTGGTCATTTCATTCAGTCTACTCTAGAAAAGGCATTCTGTATTAGCTAAACTAATGAAGAGGTTTCTCAAGAGGTATTTTAATCACCTTTCCTATAGTGTGCTGACATCTAGTGGCCTGAAGTCAAAACACAAACTAATTTTTCACCAAAACTTTTCTTAGGTAAAAACATCCTCTTCAACAGCAGTAAACGGATCTTGTCCAGTATTTTCTTTAATGTCTTCCAAGTTCTGAAAAAATGAAAATATCTTTTCCAAGCTGGGAAAAAAGACTCAACTTCTTTAATGTCACGATTTAAAGCAAAAGTAATCATCTAGTGATGAAAAGTTGAACTAAAAAGCACATTACTGATGGCTGTATTCTTTTGTCCTTTAGACTGTTCTGTGAAGACAAAATCTGCATAAACAATATACATTTGATAATAATATATATATATATATCAGTAACTGCCACTAAAGAAAGGTTTGGACCCTAATCCTGCCTCTACCAATATCACTGACAGCTTTTATACCAATATCCTCATTTTATCTTCACTGCAGATAAAAGATAAGAAGTTAAATTCTGTTTCCATTTACAACTTGACTTAAGTTTCAGTGGTGATGTAGTCACTTGCATGGACATGAATACAGAACTTAGCCTGGTTCTTCTGACATACATGCAGGATTTCATTCCAAATGAGGAGATTCAGTTTTGCAAGCCAACTCTTTGAATCCTAAACAGAAAATTCATCAGTTGTCACCTGCTAATAGAGAATCACTGAAAAAAGCTACTTTAGAAGGGAACTCTGGCAGTCACCTAGTCCAATCTTCCCCAGCTTCAAAGTCCAGTCACATTACTCAGGTCATTGTCCAGTAAACTTTTGAATACCTCCACAGATGGAGATTCAACAATTGCTGTGGGCATACATCTTCTAAATTATAACATTTTGTGAAATAAAAAAGATATGCCACATTCCATACTGCAGAATGGATCCACCTGAGCACAGTACAGTATGCTGGATGACTCTCCTGAGTTGCCATCACACTCAGTTCAAGCAGATGACCTTTGTCTACAAAGCACTTTTTAATTTGGAGTTTGATTATTATACCAATCCTGTATGGCAATGGCTGCTCTTGCTGTGCGGTTATAAACACTAGAGTTAGGCAAGGGTGAATGATTCTCATTTATGGGACACACTTCTTACAGAAAAAGGCAGATCACATTTGTGGACTTCACTGCCCTGAGTTGTTAGGGAAGGGTGTGTCAATGCTCTTAACTAACATTACCAATGTTTCTCTTATAATACTATAAAATAATCCAGGGAAGAGATATGGACAGACGGTTGGATAAATTATCCTTATAGTTTTCACAAATGGCTATGCTTTTTTGATTGTCTTATCAAGGTTAAATTGAATCCACTTTATATTACTAATCAGCTGAAGTGTGTGTCATTGAACGTTCATTAGACTAAAACCCAAGATCTCTCCTACACCTGTGAAGCAGAACACATACAAACACACACACACATCGTCCTGTATTTTAGCAAGTTAGTAACTTCCACAACCAACTTAACTATGTCATAACCCAGCTACAGAAAATAAGTATTTAGCAGACACTGAAAACCCCACGGTACCTTGAACACAAGTTTATCTCCACCCAGCCCAGCTTCCAGGACACATGAAGCAGAAGTCCACCCACTAATGTCTGCCACCTGAAATAGAAACAAAACAGCATCTCTGAATTGTTTGTCCTTTTTAACCACGTGGAGTATGACCTTAGAATCCACAGAATTTCTCACAGCACACCCATGACTAGTTATCTACTGTTTCTCTAGGTTTCCAGAGATGCCACTATTCCTCTTTGAATCTTTCATTTTTGTAGGCCTTCATTTCCTCCAAATTTTCTGATACTCTGGTTCTTTCACCTCCTTTTTCAAATGTTTTGTAAATGACCATCTACCACAATTACCTTAGTCATGTTACTGAACCCCCATTTTATCATCTCTTCCCACACAAGGTTTACAATAATAATAGTGATGTTACAGCCATGATGATCTGAAGATGCAAGTGAGGCAAGGTTCGTGACAAGAGACGAGTATCTTTTCATACATAAACTGTTATTGTTAGAACAAATAAACATGATTTCAGGATTCAAAGACTTGCTTCAGCTCAAGTAACAAGCCCCAAGGATGATGTATGTAGTCCTAGTAGTCTCAAACATTAGCTCTATGACTTCCCATGGTTATTCAGGCTGGACTTAGATTACAAACTCCCTCGATCTCAGACTGCTTCCCCCCCCCCCCCCATTTTGTGTAGCGAGCACCAAGTGAAGTGTCATCAACAATAACATCATTATGCTGCATGAGCCTCTGATTCAGAGCCTCTAGAGAAAACATCTTTACAGCCAGGTAACCTTGCATATAAACCACAATACTGTGGTTTTCTTATTGAAAAGGTATGTAACAATTACATACATTCTGCATTGACTTATCTATCTAATGACTTATCTTACCATAACGGCGTTCCTTAGTCTATTATGGAAATAGTATGTGAGGCCTTAGAAATGCTTGCAGATAACTTAAAATGAGTAGTGATGCACACTGATTCTTTTTTTAAGCTTTAAAATAAGTTATTAGCTTCCTTCTTCCTTAAGCTAGTGGTTTTTCAGAGAAGTGTTTCATGTTTCTTGGGTGAAAATCCTTGAACATCTAGCATAGTTCAGAGATACTGTATTACAGTGTTAAATCACTTTAACATCTGTAACAGGTATAGAAGTGGTTTAATTTATTATTCCCATTCATTGCAATGCATTTAAGCAATTATTTAAAATCTCTCTCACACATATGCAAATAAACATTCACTCTATGCAGTATTACATACAGTTGGACAGTGTCAGAGAAGAGCGAGCTCATTGTCCACATGGGTATGATGAATATTCAATCCTACTGTCACAGCTCACTTCACCTTTTTTAGATGAGGAGCATACGAGAGTTTAAAAGCCAGGTATCCCTAACGTTTGCTGCAGGCTTGACCATGCTCTATTCCAAGCCAGTGATGAATTCCCATCAACTTTATTGTGAAGAATTTCCTCTTGTCTCAGGTTTTAAGGACAGAAGTTGAAGTTAGTAACAGTTCCAGATGCTTAGCACTATCCAATATAGTCTTAGATTATATAGGGAACAAAAACGACGACAACGAACAATAACAGCATGAACTGAGAATAACATTCTTTTCCTCCTTTGGTCATCTGTCATAGCTCTAAATGAAAGCGCATCTGAGCCACTTAACAATTTTCAAGGAAAGGTCACTTTTAAAAGCCAGAACTTATGGAAAAATATTAAGATGCTGAGAGGCATTTCCAAATAACAGAAAAAGGAAATAACTGTGGTAACACAGATACCATAAGGCAGTTGCTTGCCATGGAAATATGCTTTTTTACTGTTGATTTACCACACTTGTATTTTACATACATTACTCAAAACCCTTTCCCCATATGATAAAAGCCTTGTCCAAGAGACAGTCTGTGTGTGTATGTGTGAAAACTGAAGAAAGCATTCTTTGCATATTTAATAGAGCTGAGTACAGTCAAAGAAAATGGAGATTCCCAAGGCAATATTCCTAGAGTTGATTGCAGTCCTGGGGCTGCAAGTCAGGCAAAAATATAAGCCATGCTAAGCAGCAGTAAAGGAATTAAAGATAACCAGTGCCTGCAGATTTTACCATTATCTCAAAAGAACAGATGGGGGAAGTCTTGACTCTAAGAGGCCAGATTTTCACTAAATGTCTCAGAAATTATTAACAGCACTGATGGTATATACTTGACAAAACATTAGTTTTCTCATTTCAATCATTAAGAAATGACAGTGACTTATGATGCAGAGTTACAACAAAGGCTAAGCATGAAAATAAGCAAGATGGTATTTGTGTATGCCTAAAGATGGGTTTAAGGTTGGTTTTCATTAGCATAGCAAAAGAATACATCATAACTGCACATTATCCGTGAGTGCCATTTCCAAAGAAGACAGGCTGTATATTGCTATAATTGCTACTTTTCTATGCTGAAGTGTAAGACTTTCAGAAAAATGAGAAATGATGGAGTCTATATATCTTAATTACATCACCACCATGATGTTTAAAAATTAACCAAGACACATTAATGAATGCTTTACTAAGGCTTCATGAAGTACGTTCTCTAGACAGCAAAAGCCAGTAATGACAAGAGGTACTAAAGTTAGCTTCAGCATGGAACAGTAAGACATTTACTGATTAAAGTCATTTTTCAAACAACTTTATGCTTAAAACAGTACTTACCCTTGAAAAAGGGTAGGGTAGGTGAATTTCAGGACAGACAGGACATACTGGAAAACAAATACCAAATTAATGGACATCAAACACCTACAGCTTATAACATTAACAAACAATCACAAGAGCAACAAAACTCAAAAAGTTTCTACCAAAATAAAGAAAAATAAAAAGACAAAAAAAAAAAATTCAGTAATTTCTCTTCCCATGCCAGAACTGCTGGATGCTGCCCCAGTCACTGTGGAAGGTAGCAGACACTAAAGTACATGAGGTATGGAGTGGACACACTGAACGATGGAGGGAAGGCTACCTTCTGAATTGCTCTTTCACTTTCTGAGCACACTCCATGCATCGCACTGAATGGGAAAAGGATTAAGAGGAACAAAAAGACACAAGCACTTGTCAATTAAAATCATATCATACCAGAGAAGCAACCTTTGGCAGAATCAAGACCAATAATCTTAACATAATTGTCTCCTGATGATTAATACATCTTACAGACCTAACATTCTGTTCACACACCATTTTATGTAAAACACTAAGCAGTCCATAAAGCCCTTTGGAGATGTAATATATGGGGGGGAAAAGCAAAGCCTCTGTGTCATTGCTTTAGCATGCTTTGTCAGGGTCTGCGCATATGGATGTAGTGTCTTTTCCCACTATATATGTATACATGCAAGTATGACGCAGAAATACATACGCCTTTCGATATGTATATCAGGATCTAACAACTTCCCATAATGAAGTATATAAATACTATTTCTGCAAAGGAGAAGAATGACTGAAGCTTCCTCAGAGGAAAGGAAAGGAAAGGTACCTGCCATTCCTTCCAGGAGCCAGCAGAAGCTGTCATTGGCAAAAGGAGAAGCTGAAAGCTTTCAACAGAGAGGAAACTGTGCTGAGCACTTTGCACGGTCCAGCTTTTACGTGTGGGGGGTGTCGCTAAGAAGCTGGCATCAATATACAGAGACAAGGCATGTTGATTCACAACGGGTCATGTTACACATGCACTTGTCAGAACTGCCACATGGGTTTTAAATCAGGACGATATACCTGCACATGTCCATACCCCCACTTGCACTTACATACCACCTGCAACAACTGAAACGTCCATATTCTGGTTATTTTTAACTTCATTACACTAAAACCTACATTCAAGTTTGAAAATGGAGGCCCTATGTCAAAGTCCTTCCAACTTCCTCTCAAGTATAGTTAAGCCAAGTATCTTTTCCAATGCATGATGCAATCTGCCAGCTCTTCTAGCCCTTTTCTGTTTAACTAATCACTGCTCCTAGCAGTCTGTCAAATCAAGTGTATTCTCTCTCCCTATGAACTTTGCTTCACGTCTGGACTTCAGTCTACTTCTGGGCATCCTTAATGGCAAGCGTACCTTGGAACAGAAACCAGTGGCCAATGCTGAGAAGAGATTTCATTTTCACCTCCAAAATGCTGCTTTTCTCTAAGGAAATCCATACCCTGACTGCTTCAAAAACATCTTTTCTTTCAGAAATCTGCACCAGGAACACAGACACACTCTCCGATAAATAGGACAGCAAGGAGTGGTTACTCCTTTGAGTACTCCCAAAGTGAAAAGACTACTTCAAACTCTGTTTAAACTATACAATTTTACTCACAATATGGCCATCTTCAGCCCACTTCTCCTTCTGCTTAGACATTTCAGCAATACCAACAGGCAATTAAGTCGCACAGTGGAAAACAGACTTCTTGTCCCTAATTTGCAGGTTAACTAAACTGTCAAAGGATACATGGAAGTTAATACTTGTTTCACTACTGCTGTAACACTTTGAATATTCCACATTTTTCCCTTGCATACTTGGTATTATTGTCCCAGTTAACAGACCTTCTTTTGGGAATGACTGTGCATTCAGTGGTTGCTAGATACCGAATAATGAAATACATTCAGCATCACTGATGCTTTCAAAGCAGCAGCATTTCTGGCTCTATAACCAACATTTCATTCACTTGAATAATATGATGTCACCCCTTTACTCTCCTAAATATGCCAGCATTGAAACGTATGTGTCGCCGAAAGGTAAAGATGTCACACACCGGGAAAAACGAGACCGGTAGAAGACAGCTATATTCTCAATTTCTAGTGCACACCGGGATGGGCGGCGGTGGGCCTTTGGGCTGAAATGCCAGGGTTTGTTTTTTTTCACTCGTGGGGCAGCCCTCCTCCGGGAGGGGCTGACCCGCCGGCTCTCCCTGAGCTGGGCAGGGCAAGCAAAGGGCACCGTCCCTCCTCCTCCTCCTCCTTCTCCTCCTCCTCCTGGGTCCCTGCAGGAGCGGGATCTCGCCCTCTCAGGCGCAGCCCCTCCGCTCCCGCTCCCGCGGATCAACTGCCCAGCGCCCCCGCATTTCCCTCAGCCTCGCCCGGCCCCGGCCCCTCCGAGGCCGGGGTGGCTCCGCGCCCGCCCTCACCTTGTTGGTGAAGCAGGACGCCAGGTAGAAGAGGCAGAAGGCGAGGCCGCCCGCCGGCCTCTTCAAATACATCTGTCACCGCACGCCCCGCCGCGAACGCCTCGGTGCGGGGGCCCCGCCGGCGGCGGCCATCGCGGCGACACGTCGCGCCGCGGCCGCGCCAATGGGCACCGGGGCTCCCGCCGCCGGGCGCCGCCTCCTTAAAGGGCCGTTGCTGCCGGCTGGCAGCGGTGCCGTGCGGCCCCGCGGAGAAGGGCTTGGGCCTACGGGGGGGGGGGGGCGAAAAGCTGTGCCTGAGCCGGCAGTGCGCGCTCGCAGCCCAGAAAGCCGACCGTATCCTGGGCGGCATCAAAAGAAGCGTGGCCAGCAGGTCGAGGGAGGTGATTCTGCCCCTCTGCTCCGCTCTGGCGAGGCCCCAGCTGGCGTACTGCGTCCAGCTCTGGAGTCCTCAGCACAGGAAAGACACGGACCTGTTGGAGCGGGTCCAGAGGAGGGCCACAAAATGATCAGAGGGATGGAACACCTTTCCTGTGGAGAAAGGCTGAGAGAGCTGGGGTTGTCCAGCCTGGAGAAGAGAAGGCTCCGGGGAGACATTATTGCAGCTTTTCAGTAGTTAAAGGGGGTCCATGAGAAAAATGGGGACAAATGTTTTAGTAGGGCCTGTTGCGGTAGGACAAGGGGTAATGGTTTTAAACTAAAAGAGGGTAGATTCAGACTAGATATAAGGAAGAAGTTTTTTACAGTGGGGGTGGTGAAACACTGGAACAGGTTGCCCAGAGAGGTGGTAGATGCCCCATCCCTGGAAACATTCAAGGCCAGGTTGGACGGGGCTCTGAGCAACGTGATCTAGTTGAAGATGTCCCTGCTCATTGCAGGGGGGTTGGATAGATGACCTTTGAAGGTCCCTTCCAACCCAACCTATTCTATGATTCTATGATGTCATTTAGATATGACATGTAAACTATAAATATCCCAGGGTGGTAGAGAAGCAGTGAAAGGCATGCCCTACCTAGTCACAGTTACTGGGCGTTCTTTTATTACGGCCTAGGTAAGCCTCATTCTTCCCAGATCTGGTATTAGCAAGGCCCTATCTCTGCAGTTCTCACCTTGACTTTGCTCAGGTAATGCAAAATACAGGGCTCTCTCTGTACATGTACACCCTATTTTTAGAGGACAGAGCAAAGCAGCATTAATAAGGAACTGAGTGTGGCCTAAACTGGGGAGTGAGGGGGACACTAACTGGTAGACCAGAGGCCAAATCCAGCCCATAAAATGAGCCCATCTAACCTGCTGCGTTTAGCCTCAAAAGACACAGTCAGCAGAGCGCAACAGCTGAACAGTCTCCACTGCACCAAGACAAATTCAAGCATTTTGGTCCATCAGACGCAATCCTATCTGGTTTGTAAGGAGGTGGCCCAAAAGCGACATCGGATTTCCAGTGCTGAAAGGTTTGGTCCATCCAGGGCTAGAGAGGTCACTGACATGCCACTGTACCGGATGCAATAGAGGTGGCAGGGCAGGTGACATAGCATTTCCACTTTGGAGCATGTGTTTATGTAAGCATGTCAAATGTGTATTTTGCAAACAAAGGTATACTTTGCATTGTGCCAAAAATTTACCCTGTCAAGCTTTAAAAAAGAGTAAGAAAAGTTTACGGGTATCTACAAAGACTAATGTAAGCATGTGATAAGAATACTTTTGACTTTTTATTTTAGTGGAGTATCATTTTCATGAAAAATATTACAATGATATCTCTCTTTGTGTTTCTTGCAGTATTTCTTATTAAAAGTGGGAGACTCAGGCAAAGATGATATATCTTCCTACAGAAAAATGCAGAGGCAGGTTTGAATTCTTGTAAGACACTTACAGTGAGGGATTAAGAATGAAGATAGAAATTTCTGCCAATGTTGTCTATCACGACTAACTTGAATTACGTATTAAGTAATTGCTATACAGCTTTGGAATTGAGTAATATGAAGGAAAGTTTCTGCTCTATCTAGATTTTTAACTATTTTTATTAGGAGATGTGAATGTGTGGCAAATGGTTTTGTTTACGTGTTATTTTACAGAACATTTCTTCTTAATATAATTCAGTTCAAAGCTTGATCCATTCATATAAGAGGTCGTGGGATCAAGGCGTAATCAGGTAATATTTAAGAGACTAATATAGAAGACTTATTTCTGAAAATTAAAAACCAAATAAAAAGACATAGGAATATTAAGTCATTGTTAATGTCTTTTTGAATCAAAAACTACCAAAACCTGTTTTCTTAGTCAGTGCTTGTACAGCTGTGCTAGAGTAATGATTTTCTTGGGGCAGCAGGACATTGCTTTGACATTCTGCTCATTTATAAAACTGATAAATTTAGCCAAAGAAGATTGAAGGGGGCATGGCAGCAATCTTCACAGCCCAAAAGGCGGCCGCAAAAGGAAAGAAATAACCTCTTTCTGCCAGGGCTAAGGGCAGAGAGGATAAGAACCACACCAGTACCGCATCACCAGACAAAGCCTCCTAATGCCTCCTCGGCACACGCCTGTGTGGTGCCTGCAGGTTGTGCGTTATGACCTGGGTCCCTGCCCTCTTCCAAACCGTCTGCCCTTCAGCTGGGGGCTTTCTGCAGTAACGAACGCTGGAACAGATCGTCTTGGGAGATTGTAATGTCTTACGTCATTGCAGGTTGCTAAGGACCAATTAGATGAACTTCGGCCAACAAAGCTGATTCTTGCATGCCTAAGAGTCGACGAGAGTGGCCTTTGCTGGGCCTGCCCCAGCAGCGTGGGCTTTGCTAGGTGTGTAACAGGGAACTTACTCTGAGCAGGCCGGGGGATGCCGCAGGGGCTGTACGACCCTGTACCACTCCTCCTGCTCTTGGAGCCAGCCAGCTTTGCTTGGCTGGTTTTCTGGTTATCGGCAGCGGCTGCGACAGCACAGTAGTCTATGTGTGCAGACACCTCTGACAGGTGGCGGTGCGCCAGGCCCGAGGAGGTTTCTCGGCATTGCTTCCTTCCTGTTGGGAAACTTGCTTGAGCAGATGTCAGACAGTGACTGTATTACAGCAAAACACCATCCAGCTGCGCCTGTCCTGGAAGCAGGGCATTTTAATCACAATACGATTTTCCCGATCAACATTACATATAAAATTGAGGTGTAACAGGTGTCAGATCACATACGAAGTATTTAATTTTGTATTTACAGTGAGTTATGGGATCAGGATCCAATTAATTTGTTCGCTTATGTTTGGGTTTTCTTCCCCCCCTTCCCTTGGTTACTTTCTTAGATAAAAGCAAACGTCACCTATGTAATTTCATCCTATTTGTTTTGCTGTCTGCACAGCTGCCCGGCGGTCTGGCCGCTCCGCGGGCAGCCTGCCACCGCCCTCGCACCCAGCGCTAGCCATTAGCTCCCGGGGTGCGAGCGGCCGCGAAGAGCTCCACCGCCCACCAGTGACGCCACGGCCGCCCCCGCTGCCCCAGTGACATCACCGGAAAGGCGGGTGAGGCCCCGAGCCGCCGGCCAATGGGGAGCCTGAAGGCAGGTGACGGTAAGAGAGAACGGGGGAGAACCCGGAAGGTTTCGCATTCGGAGCGTCGCTGCCCTGAGGAGACCCCCCCTCGTTGCCGTTGCCGCTGTCGCCGCGCCGCTCGTCCGCCCGCTCGCCCTTGCATGCGCAAATGGACCCGGTAGAAGTCGCCGCTGCCCCCGACGCCGGGCCGGGCCCCGCCTGGCAGAGCAAGGTAAGCGCGGGCTGGGCGGGGGGCGCGGGCGCAGGCCCGGCGCGGCGGCTCGCCGGGTCTTAACGGCGGCGTCTGGGCGCTGCCGGGCCTTGGCGGCGGCCCGCGGGCCTGTGTCCGGCACCCTAAGGTCAGCCGCGGCACCTCGACCCTCCGGGGCCGTAGAGGTGCGGCCGCCGCTGGCCTGGCTCCTGGGCGGGGGGGAGGACAAAGGCGTGTCGGGGCACGGCCACCGTCTCCGGCCGACCTTCGCTCACGGCGGGGGGGACAGGCGCGTCGGTAGCTCCGGTACGCGGCTGCCCTTCTTCCGCCCGCCTCCCTCTGAGCGGGCCGAGGCCGTCGAGAGGACGCTGTGAAGCGGTGTCAACAAAACAAGGGTCACAGTCGCTTGGCAAACTGAGCGCTTGGCTCTGCTGCCTCAGGGAGTAATGAGGCGCGCTGGAGAGGGTATGGCGTGGTTTGGTGCTACTAGCCATTATCTTCTTGGTGGAGAGAGCTGCTGCTAGACCCTGATAAATGAGTCGCTTCTCTCCAGGCTCTGTTGGTGAGCAGGGAGTTGGATCGAAGTGAGTTTGGTTATCAGGGCGGTAGGCAGTGAGTCACAACTTGGTTGGATTCGTCATTCCCCAACCCCCGCCTCCCCAAGCAAAGTTGTGTGCGTGCTTCTGCGTTTTTGAGGAGATGTTTGTGATGGCTGTCCTTTCAGGGCTCTAGAAATGGGGCAGGAAGCTGTGTATAAGCCATTGATGTTGTGTTATTCCAAGAGACGTTTTACATAGACTGTATATATGCTTGTAGGCAAACTTTCTGGGAAGGCTTTGCCCCTGTCTTCAGAGAGTACTGACACAGACTCTTCCCCCCCCCCCCCCCCCCATTAGTAAGTGACCATCAACATCCTTTCAATCACAGTTCTCCCTATTAGGTTTACAAAACTATTCCTTGAGGTATTTTCTGTACTTTAGCTCATCATACTTCCCTAAGTATCTGTGGAAGACAAGGTCTTATAAGATTATATGAGCTTATTTTAGAGCCAATGATAGCTAATTATC
Organism: Gymnogyps californianus; assembly: GCF_018139145.2. NCBI lineage: Eukaryota > Metazoa > Chordata > Aves > Accipitriformes > Cathartidae > Gymnogyps > Gymnogyps californianus. The sequence continues at coordinate 51,378,833 of NC_059472.1, read as the reverse complement.
CTGATTATTGTGTTGCCACTGCATTTCTTGCTGACTTGAATAAAATGTTTATTTACAGTGTCCGTGGGGAGCCCCTAACACAACATCAATATCATGTTCCCTTGCTGATGTAATGAGTGAACAGCTGGCAAAAGAGCTGCAGCTGGAAGAAGAAAATGCTGCTTTTCCTGAAGTGGTTACGTAAGTTTAAATCCTGGATTAGTGATCTCCATAGTTGTGAAGCCATCTTCTATCTCTTGCGCATTTTCTTACAATGTGCTTAATGCATAGTGATATAGTAAATGCTTTGCCTATTATCTCCTAACTCTGCTTGTTCAGCTCTTTTTCAGTGAAGATGGCTTCCCCAGTTAAAACTCTTCCTTAGATTCTCTTCTCTGTCACCGTTCCTTCTTTCTTGATATTTTCTTCAGATTGTTTTGGGTGCTTTAAGCTAGTCTGTAAGCTACCTTTTGAGAAACGTTGTCAGAAATGGTTTTTTTTTCTTCCCTTTTAGAGACTCTTGTTAACAGTGTACAATGTTATTTCAAGAACCGTCAGGTGTATCACCTGTATCCTCCTAATACTTGGAAGCTCTAAACATAGGCCAAGAGCTTACTAGTTCTAAACTCATACAAATTTTGCCTGCGGTCTTTTCTGTGAAGCAGAGCAAAGCAACACTGTTTGTTTTTTTAAAATTTGTTTTCATGTATTTATTTATAAAATATATAAATATGTATATACATACACCTGTATGTCTTCTTTCTCTTTCATGAAGGGCATCTTAAAAATAGAGCCTAATGCTTCTTATAGAATGGTAAACAAGTAAAAGTTTAAGTAATATTTGCATTGTAAAGGAATGGCAAAGAGAAATGAAGTCATGCTCTATTAATATTTAGTGTTGGTGGGGGAGGGCGGACAGTTGAGATCCATTAGTTTCTATGCAGCTCTGCATGAAGTCTTTTGTATAGAGTGATGAAATGTATAAAGCAGTGTTTCTGTTTAGATTACTGTGTTTAATTTTTTAACTTTCTGTTTTTATTTTACATAGTGTTGCTGAAGGACCATTTATTACCGGAGAAAATATTGACACTTCTAGTGACCTAATGCTAGCTCAGATGCTGCAGATGGAATTTGACAGGGAATATGACGCACAGCTTCGGCGTGAAGAGAAGAAGATCAATGGAGATAGCAAAGGTACCCTCAGAAGAAGAAATATTTTTGCTTTGGAGATAGTCTTGGCACTCTGCTTAAGTTGACAGAGCTGTGAGGAAGTAGCAAATCCCTGATAATCACAGACATGCTTATTTGTTTTGTTTCTCAAGTCTCCATATCCTTTGAAAATTATCGGAAGGTGCATCCCTATGACAGTGACAGCTCAGAGGATGAGGTTGATTGGCAGGATACCCGTCATGATCCTTATAGAGCAGGTATGTGGCAGTTTTAAACAATACAAGTGCTTCGGTTAATAGACCTAAGACTATGACATAGTTAAATTAGTTTTTTTGAATGTAAGAAGATGTACCAGTTGTATGTAAAATCAGGTCACCTAACTGGGAGGTGTTATGCAGGAAGTTGGGTGAGTAACTTCAGGCTTCTGTCTGCCAGTGTATTGGCTTCGGTGGCTGAATCTGGTGGAAAGTATTGTGGGATATGCATATCTGTCATCTACATTTGGCTAAGGGCATCTGCACATTATATTGAATATTCCTGTTTTTAACATGCCAAAAGTGTGTCTGACACCCCAGAGAAGACATAGAAGTCAGTCATAACATAGCAAAAGAAGCTGTCATGTTCAGGATAAGAGAAGACTGCATTAAGATCATACAATTGAAGTATTTTATTCTTTTTAATAGATAAAATTGTTACTTTTGTGGGCCTTGTGGAACCTTTATGACCGTTAGTTATGTTTGTTTAGATGTAAAGTTTGATTTATTTTTCTCACTGCTGGCAGATAAACCTACTACTACACCGAGAAAGGGCTTCATAGGAAAAGGAAAAGACATTACTACTAAACATGATGAAGTGGTATGCGGAAGAAAGAACACTGCTCGCATGGAAAATGTAAGTGAAAACTTAGGGAAACTTATTTTGTGTGTAAAACTGGAATGCTGTAATTCAACCAAAGAACTAATGCTTGTCTATCTGTGCTACTGTATATGGTGCTGATTTTTTTTTTTAAATTTTTTTTTCATTGGATGAAAGCAATGCAGTGTTTGAACTAATTATTCAAATTGGCAGTTTGAGTTGTGTGGGTTTTTTCTTTAATAATAGTTTGTTAATGACCATGATTCGAGAATTTGCACAGAACTGTTTTGGCAAAACAAAACTATCAGCAAGTTTGGTACATAGGCAAATAAAACACCAAAGCTATTTTTGAAAAGCATAGCTATCGTGTAACCTTTTTTTTTTTTTTTTTTTAATTCATTTTGCCTGATGAGCCAAGTAACTTATTTTCAGTCAATTGTTTGGCTTACAGCTTCTCAGTCTGTTTATCCATAGTACATACCTTCCCCTTTATTTAATGTAACTGGTGCAACTTCTGCAAATAAGGAAATGCTGCAAGTGCTATTTTTACAGGATGTTAGGTAATCTCATATCAATTTGGGCAGAACTTTGAGTTCTGAGTTTAGAGCAATATGTTTTTTAACATAGTGACAGTATTACACAAAGTGGGTTTCACATAGGTCCTAATCTACCCTAGGTTTTTGCAAATCAGAATGAGAAACTTCTGCTTGTGCCAACTTGTGGTGTCTGCTAGTAACAATGCCTAAATTTCTATTATTTCTACTTGTAGTTTGCGCCTGAATTCCAAGTTGGGGATGGAATTGGGATGGACTTAAAGCTGTCAAATCAAGTCTTCAATGCCTTAAAGCAACACGCGTACTCTGAGGAACGTCGAAGTGCAAGGCTCCATGAAAAGAAGGAGCACTCCACTGCTGTATGTTTTTAGTAAAGTCTCTCTGTATACTTTTTATCTTGTGTAACAGCTGAGCACTGTTTTGGTAATTCCTCAAAACATTCCATTTTTAGTAAAACAGTTAAGTGATATTATGTTAACATTGCTGAAGGAGATAGTATCAGCCAGCTTCTACTAGAAAAAGGCTGTCTTTATTTGAGCTGCATTACTGTGAGAGCCATATCAAAATAAGAGCAAGCAGCTTCCATTTTTTTCCTCTTTGTCTTTCTAAACTTGTCTCTTAATCAGCTACAATGAATAAACTGCCTAGAAATTAGTTTATAGAAACCATCCAGAGGACTAATCCTCTGCAGTTGAACCATGTGACTCCAAATATCTGTCTTTATAGCAAATTTTAGGAAGATGAGGTGACCAAGTAAACTCTGACTTAATAATTTAGGAAGTTAGTTGATATGCTTTATGGGTGAGTTTAGAGCAGGGCCTCTGGTAATTCCTGCTGTGGACTTCTTCAAATTTGGGTGTTTCACTTTATTGTTACTGATATAAAAGGAATATAATATTTGGGATATTTTGATTCATGATTTGTAAAGACTTCTTGAAAACGCTGTAGAAAGTACTCTTGAGCTGCAGTCTGTACTTTATACAGAATTGATAAAATACTGTATGTGCTGCACAGCTGATAAGGTACCTCAGAGTATTAAATCTTAAGATGACAGTGCTGGAGCAATTTGGCTTTGCTTCATCAGTTTATTTGGTTTGTTTTTTTTTTTTTTTTCTCTATATCGATTGAGAGAATGCTCTTTAATGCATTATTCTTTCCACTTAGTTGAACACTTCTGGTATATAAATACTCTAAACTCACTGTAAAGCAAAGAATTATTTTAATGAATTGAGTATTCATTTCTTGCCTGTAGGAGAAAGCAGTGGATCCTAAAACGCGTTTACTTCTGTACAAGATGGTCAATGCTGGGATGCTGGAGACCATCACAGGCTGCATCAGCACAGGAAAAGAATCGGTTGTTTTTCATGCATATGGAGGAAAGTAAGTATATTGTTTATTACTGACAGTAGCTTTAAGTACCAGAGATTGTTTAAATATTTTTGTGGTTTCTGCTTTTTAAACCATCTGTCCTTTTTTCATTCCCAAGACTTAAAGTCTGTATTCATGTATATGCAGATAATAATAAAATCTGAAAACCAAACGGTACCAACCATAAAGTAAAAAAATCCCCACTTTCCTCCTTGGAGACCATTTAATGAGGGGACAAATCCACTATAGCTTTCTGTGGAAAAATATGTACTCCTTTTATGAAAAAGAAGTCTTGAGATTTTGAGGAACTCTTTCCACCGACCCGCTCCAGACTACGGAGCTGTCATGATGATCTTAGGCTACCTGAAGATTGTCTTTCCATACAGATCGCTGTACTATCAGCTCCATCTGTGCAGTTCAGTGGAGGTGCCGTTTGTTACTTTTGGGTTACCTTGAGAATAGTGTTGGGATGCTGTTCGCTTTGCAAGTTGTGTAAGAGTCCAGTTTTAAAGGCTACCATGCTGGAAGGATTGTAGTACGTTAGTAGTGATTGTAGTGCATTGAAACACCACTAGTTTAAAGTGAGTTAAGAAAGAACTAATAAAACCCAAATACAGATAATCTGTTTAGAGATGTCAAGGGAGAGGTAAGTTGAGGGTGGGGAGAAAAGAAGTGTGCTGCCTTTTTTTTTTTTTTTTTTTTTTTTTACCTTTGCTTGAGTGATGTTCAGGAGTGTTCTTTTGCTTAGTATTATTCAGTGGGCAATATCTTTGTGGTGCTTAACAAAACATTGTGATACTACCATTGTTGTTCTAATGCAAGACTTTTTTCACTTGTAATTTCTTGAAGCAAGTGCATCCATTAACAGGGCTGTTATTAGCTATGACGTTTAAGTAAAATATTAACAAATTGGGAGATGGAACCTATTTGATAAGCAGCATTATAATCAAAATGCCCAAACCCAAACATTCATATATAAGCTTAATCATAGAATTCTTATAAACTTAACTTGAATTGGCTTCCAAATTTGATAGAAAATCAGATCTTTTTCTCTCTTATATTAAAAATTGCTATATCTTGCAACATTTAAAAAAATAAAAAATGAAACCCATGCATTTGCTTGTAAAGATGTGAATAGTTAACTTTGTTATATATTTTACTTTTTCCACGAGAAGTGCAACTGAAGATAAAGTTATACCTCCAGAATGTGCCATCAAAGTGTTTAAAACAACTCTTAATGAATTCAAGAACCGTGACAAATACATTAAGGATGACTACAGATTTAAAGACCGCTTCAGTAAATTGAATCCACGAAAGATTATTCGTATGTGGGCTGAGAAAGAAATGCATAACTTAACAAGGTAAAGAAAAAAAAAAGTGTAGTTGCCAAATGCCTGTCGGTTTCCTGTTCTCTGTTTAAGGAAGATAGACTACATCTGGGTAGAAGTTTAGATTTGATTTTTAGGCTAAATAGTATGCAACCTGGCACAGATTGAATAAGCCTCTGGTTTCTTACAGTTTAATGAATTGTCAGCATATTCAGTGATTTGGCAGCGGAATTTACATGCCCATGAAGTTAACAGACTCTAGCTGTAAAAGTGATTAGTTTCCAGTGAGCATTTTTAGACCCACTTATGACTTTAGGATCTGAATTTTCCTATGTGAAATACTGTGAAATAGATATATTTATTCAGTTTTCAATTCGGTCTATTTGAAAGACTTTTTGACTCTGGATCAAGTTTTTCACACACAGCTCTCAGACTGGAAATGAGCAAGCAGGAAGTAGAACTGTAGGGTGTGGGGGTTTTTGTTTTGTTTTTCTTAATCAGTATTTATTTTCTGATCCACAGAATGCAAAATGCAGGAATTCCTTGTCCTCAAGTGGTTATCCTTAAGAAGCACGTCTTGGTTATGTCTTTCATTGGCCAGGATCAAGTCCCAGCTCCTAAACTAAAGGATGTAACACTTAGTAGTGAAGATATGAAAAAGGCCTACTATCAGATTCTTAATGTAAGACAATGCTGATTTCTCCTCCAATTCTGGGTTGTGTTTTCTTTTCGGGGAATAACTTAAAGGACAAATCAGCATTTATTTATTTTTCAGGATGCTTGCATCACTTTCAAGATATGGAGTCCAAAGGCTTATTTTTCTGCTGTTTAATGTGTGACTTAGAATAAATAAGAAATTATGCACTAAAAAAATATAAATAAATTGAATCTTAATCTGAGTAGAAAACATGCTGGAACTTGATGACAAACAGATACTTAGCAGCAGAGGAATTATGAGCAAGTAGTTCTCCTTTTACAGAGGCAGTATGTGGTTTAGAAAGTTTTCTGAAGTCTTTCTGGGCTTACCAAATAATTAATTTACAATGCTTAAGCACTCTTCAGTGGATAGCCCCCTCCCCACCCCCCTTTTTAATAAATCTAGAAATCGGAGAATGAGTTAGAATATTTCATGGTGGAAACTTTACTTTCCTATTAGCTCCTGTAATTGGTTCAGACATGTACCTGCTAACTGTCCACTCACTATTACATTATAGACTTTAAAAAAAAACCCAACCAACCAACCTAGCAGCTTGATAATGTGAATGGTCTGTGCCTCAAATCTTGAGACCAGTAGAGCAACACAACCGTGTTTTAAGTGAATATGCATACCAGTTAGGATTCAGTATCTAAAATTGTGAGACTTCTTTCCTGTGTGATAGGGGTGAGAATGACAGGTATATTTAGAGAATGTGTTTATCTGTCTCATGCACTTGGACTTGTTGGCAGAGCTGACATGAGTTTACCAGACTGATTCTTCTGACTTGCCAAAGCTAAGCTTAGTTTGCTGGCAGTTTACCAAAACTGCGACTCCCTGTATGGAACTTTATTGAAGACTTGGAAAAAAATCATGTAAATTGGGTGGGTGATGGGGAAAGGCGCTTTTTTTTTTTTTTTTTTTTTTTTTGTTATAGCCATGCAAACGATATTTATTTGGAGTATAGCATACTTCATTCATTAATTTGGTTCTTTGCAGATGATGCAACAGTTGTATAAGGAATGCAACCTGGTCCATGCAGATCTGAGTGAATACAACATGCTTTGGCATGATGGGAAGGTGAGTTTATTCTTAATGTGGGAAGGAAAGGTTTGATCTAATGTGAAATGTTAATACAAGTGAATTGGTATCTCTCTGTGACTACAGGTCTGGCTTATTGATGTCAGTCAGTCTGTGGAGCCAACCCATCCTCATGGACTTGAGTTTTTGTTCAGAGACTGTAGGAATGTTTCACAGGTAGGACCTTTCATCTGACAATCTTCTGTTATGCTGAATGTTTCCCAAGATAAAATCAATTCAGAGCTAACTAAAAATCAACCAATACAACTCCGTAAAAAATTATCACCACTACATATATATAAGATTACTCTTGCATATTGTCCATACTGATGGCGTTCTCTGAAACGGAAAAAAGTGTGGAAGAATAAAACAGTACCACTAGAACTTAAAACTTCTTTCACTTATCTGTAGGTCAACAAAAGCAAAAATGTCATTTTGACTAAATATTGTAATTGTAGCTTGGGGAAGGAAAAGGAATATTTTGTTTTGTGTAGTGAAGTGTTTAATGTGTGCTTTTTACATTGACTAGTTCTTCCAGAAAGGAGGCGTGGCAGAAGCACTTAATGAGCGTGAACTCTTCAATGCTGTCTCAGGTTTAAATATTACAGCTGACAATGAAGTAGACTTCCAAGCAGAGGTATAGCTTTCTCTGTGTCTAACACTTTAATTTGGTTAGCTATAATAGCTATTGTAATACCTTAACTTTCTACGTTTAGTTTGTATGATTAGTGTGTGTGAGTATAATTTCAGCAATCATTCTGCATCTCTTTTTCAAAACTCGATTATTTCAACCTTGTGCAAACGTTTTCAGAAACTCAGATTGACAGACCTCTCCACCCCCTTTCCTGATACCCCTGCTCCTCAGCATAAAAGGCTTCATGTTGCATATAATTGCTTCTTTCAGTGTTAAGGAAAATTTAGTGATCTGTTTTAGTTTAAAAGCTAGCTTTGTTGTCTTTCCTTACATACATTAAAGGTTATGCAGAGAAAGGAAGCTGGGTTAAAAATAATCATTGTTCTACTGCTTAATTTTCATGTTTTAGATTTTAACTTACTTGAATTTAAAGTTTAGGCTAGCATTTTAATTTTCAAGCCTAAAATCATGCTAATGTGAATATGGACTAGGAATCTTTGGTCACCTTTGGCTTTCAGTTTTCAAATTTTGGCTGTAACTCCTCAAGGCGTGCATCCTGATATCAGACATTTATAAAAATAAGTTGTCAAACATTCCATATTTACTAATTAAAGGGCAACATGGCAATTCTACGCTACTTGATTCCTAATGACAGTTTAGGTTTATGCTAGTCCAGCATGTAGTAGGTGGGAGCTTGAAACTAGTTAACTCCGGGGGTAGGTCCTCAAAGTGAGGAAGAGATTAAGGGAACACAATGTCACTGTTCCACGATCCTTATGTATCGGTTAGTCAAGCAAAAACCAATTCCCTCACTGACTGCGTTGTGAGCATTGGAGTGGGGGTTGGGCTTTTTTGTTGTTGTTTTGTGTCATCTTGTGCGTGTATAAGTTTTATGGAAAGACTTACCTTGGTGTTTACATAGAGGTGAATTTGAGCAGCCCATCCTTAAACTTCAGACTTCGACTTTAGTCGCTAGTAACTAAAATTATCTCCCCTGGAGTACAAGGGGAAGTAATCCAAACATAACTATCTGAAGATCAAAATAAGCTACTGTACTGGCTTACTTTGATCACACAAAACATTGAAGTATAACTGTCTTCAACTTTCACTGTTAAAAATGGTTGCAGTGAATTTGTAATCTTAGTATTACTTGGAATTTCTCCAGTGCTGATGGATTGGCTGAGTTACAGTAGAGGTGTTCAGAGTTGGAGAAAGGGACACTTCTGTACTTTGGGGAATACAGCCGAAGACTTAAGAATCATCTAGTCCTCCCTGCAACTTGTGTATTTCAGTTACCTAGCATGAAACTATCAAGGAGGGCTACTCGTTTTACTGACTTGTTGAGAACAGATGTTTCAAGCTGTGTTTCCAAAGTATGTTGCTCCATACATGTGCCTGAATCATTGACATAGCAATATTGTATATACCTGATCAGTCATCTGAAGGTACCTTTTAACACTGTTTAGAAAACGTTCTGGCGCAGGCATGGTTTTATGATTTCAGCATGGATTTATTTTTGGCTCTTTAGATTGAAGCTTTGGAGAAGATGAATGAAGATCACGTGCAGAATCATGGAAAGAAACTGTCAATGTTTTCAAGTGATGGAGACCCACCTATATATGATGAATAGCACTGAGTGTATAGCTGCTAACAAAACGAAACACAAATTTACTGCTTCTAACTATGTTGGTGCAGTGGTAAATGTCAACTACCAATGTCAAGAGAGAGTGGTTGACTGGGAATACCAAAATGGAAAACACAGCGAGCATACGGTGATGCCTCAGTGGTTTCTTTTTTTAACTTAGCCCACACATCAGGCTGGCACTGTGAGAATGGACTGTCACTACCTCTTTGGATGGTCTGACAACTTCACCAATTGCCCAGTTACATTAGACTAATGTAGCTGAGGTGGTCATATTTTGCATGATTCAGAGCTTATATGTTTTATCTTAAAAAAAAAAAAAAAATCATCTAGATCATCTAAAGTATAGTGGGAAAGCACACTAGGAGAGTCCCTCTTTTTTTCCTATTGCTACTTGAAAAACTAATTAAAAATTGTGTACGGACACAATGTCAGTGAGCGTTTCATCCTTCTCCACCAAGGGCAAAATGAAAAGTCAAACTATGCGCTGCAATCATATGAAAAACCAGTGTCTTTATATATGCAGAAGTCTGGACCTTTTCATTTGAAGTACATGGAATGTGGCTTTATCTATCTCTCTAAATACAATTGGGTATTACATGAGAAACAGATTTGAATCCAGCCAGCAGAGGACTTCTTTGGTGACGTGCCAGGAAATCCTGAGGGCTGCATCCAAGTTGCATAACAAAGAGTAAGCTCAGTTAGCTTCACTCTGAATATACAAGTGGTTCCAAGAACTCTGTGCAAGCAAAATTAAAAGTTCTCTATAATAATCCTGTCTCTAAACTGAAATTCTGGGTAGAGCATCAAACATTCTTACTCACTCTAAAGATAATCATAGACTATGAAAACTATTGATCATCATTATTTTTAAATGAAGCTTTTTGCTTACAAGTGCAAAAAGAATACTCAAATTTGTCTTTCTCATGCTTTTTTCTTAATGTCAGTCTCTTTATTTTAGCAAGTTCTAAAAATCTGGCAATGTTTCTCTCCAAAACACATTTAAAGATGAACTGATGTAGTGGGATGGTTTGGAATTAAGAAATTCTGATCAACTTCTTTTCAACTGATTGCTGTTTCTGATGCTGCTCTTTATCAAGCAGAATATAATGTTGCTACATGTGACATTCTCACAGTGTGCTGTGAAAAGTGATTTTTTAAAATTTTTTGTTTGGAAAACTGGTGGTGAAGTAAAAACTTAAGATCTTGTGGTGGTATTCTTGCGTGCTTCTTTGCATTGTACAGGCCTTCATTGATCCTCAGTGCTGCACTAAAGCAGTGTTAGGGTAGGACTACCCTAGTTTGTTATAACAATAGAAAAATTACTATTTTGGTGGGTGCTATGTAAACAACCTTGATGTTTTTGCCAGTTTCATCCCAGTACTTGGATCCTCTTCCCTTTTCTAAACTAGACATTTACCCCTGACTTTTGAAATAAAGGAACTTGGGTCTTTTGGAGACTTAAGTCTATTCCTAATTGCTCAGTGAAACAGTTGCCCAAAATAACGATATTAGGGAAAGAACAGATTAGGTACTGAGAGGGTGGTGCTACAGTTACCTAAGCCCTTCAGGAAGACTGAAAGCTGCTGTTGTCAAATACAACCAAATTTTCTCCTTGAGAGGAAAAGGCTTTTAAAAAGAAAAGGACAGTCCTATTCTAGGCTTATTACAAGTTTCAATACTCTAACATTTCTTAGAGAAAAAAGTATCTCAAAGCAGTTGCTAATACCTTACAATGTGCTTGTCTAGGAAAGACGCTGATTGTTAAGGATATTTGCATCAAGTGAGAGGAGAGAGAGCAGACATAAGGGGAAGTGATGGGAGGGTGTTTTTTGAGCTGTCATTTGAAACAGAGGCACCTGCTCGTATCCTTGTGCTTAGACTGAAGCCTCAGTTGTTACTGTCATTTTTAATTTCTTTCTAAAATCTGTCTAGCACAGATTAAAAAAAAAAAAAAAACCACAGAAAACCCAAATAAATAAAACAATGGTCCTCAAGTCTGTGATTTAAAGCTACTGGGCCCGATTATATTGCCTAAACATCTTTTCACTTCCAGCAGTAAAATTGGCTCAGGAATTTGCTTTGAGATTTTAAGACACCTGGGCACGTTGTCAAGTAGTTGAAAACAAGGAAGATGTTGCTAAAGCAAGCGTTTCCCTGGACTCCTTTGAAATAAAAGGTTCTAGGATTATTATTAAGCAAATAGAATCTTAGAAGTAAATCTAGATTTTTTCATTGCTAATTAAGCCATTGGCTTAATTAACTTTTCTGACATTGTGACTATTGTAATGGCCAATTCTAAAACCATCACGCTAGTTTCAAGTTGTGTATTTATATACTTGTCTGCTGATTTCCGCCCCGCCACGTACCTCAGTTTCTACCATCTTAATATTCCTATTGCAATTGTAGAAAGTGCTTGCTGTCCCGTGGGGAAGTAGGAGAAGGTTAAATATCAGTAGAGTTTCTTAAATTTTGACCTTGGATTAACTAAACTTTTGGCTAACATGCAATGAATTTTTTATTTTGTAAAAAATTATAAACTTCAAGGTACTTTAAATGCTCTGGAAATACTCATCCTCTCTAGTTAACATAGAATCATTTGATGATGCAGGAGGGTTCTGCAGAACAAATAGCTTGTTGTAATTCCTAGTTGTGATTTTAGTTTCTCTAGTTTGATGTGAAATTACGGAGGTTGGACTAACTGGGTCACAAGTAAGCAAGCAGTTGTTTGTGTGATACTGTGTCAGTATCTGGTAATTAAATTCGTATTTTTCCTGTACTAAGTTGTGCCACTCCGGTCTAATCTGAAAACTTTTACTTTGGTATCATCTCTGTCTTTTTTTTTGTTTCCTCTTTTTTATGTCCCTTATTTCCCTTTCTGAACCTGATGGTCAATAAGCAAATATGTAATTGATGATGTTCTCACACAATTTCCAAATTATACTGTAGATTTTGCAACTAGTGAACTAAGGCATTAGCCAGTGCCTCAACCAAACAAAAAAGCCCAACCTTTGCTAGTTTATTGTCCAAACTAAAATACAAATAAGAACCATAAATGCTGAGAAGCAACCCAGACTTTAACTTCAATAATGCTTTATTAATATTGTTCCTTGAAATAAGGACTGTCTTCAGAGTATAAGTTTAATTTCCCTTTCTGATCTGTTTTATAACTCTAGCCACTAAAAAAGTTTTATGCACGAAAGCAATATCAATAGTGACTGCCTTTCAGTCATGATGCAGTGAAGTGCGGGCAAATTAAGGCAGAGCTGTGAAGCAGTTGGTTCCTTCCCTCCCCCAAAGTTTTGTGGGTTGGTTTGTTTGGGGTTTTTTTTGAGAAAGCACTATAAAAGGTTAGGCCAAACGTATTTACCTCCTGTGTGACACGTCTCAGCTCTAAGTATCTTCCTTCCAGGGGGCTAGCAAAGCGACGGCTATCTACCCAAGAGGCCCATCGAAGGCACAGGAAAAGATTTCAGCGTGACCCTGCACTGCAGAGCGGCACCGAAACCCCGCCGTTCCCACGCCGGCAGCACCACAGGCCGCATCCGAAGCGCGGCCCCTCTCCGGGAAGGGGCCGGTTGCGCCGGCGGCGGGCGCGGCGGCCGCTCTCCCGGCAGGGGCCGGCAGCAGGGCGGGCTCGGGGCGGCTCCGCAGCCCCCGCCACCTGCCGCTGCGGCCTCCGCCTGATGTGCACCTCGGTGTCTCTCCGGACCAGACCTAGGTCCCGACACCCGCCCGCGAGAAGCCCGGTGCCGCCGTCCCGCGGCCTTTTTCCGTAGCGTTTTGTCCACAGCCTGAACCACGGGGCGAGGGGAGGGGCGGCGGGACCGGGGCCGCCTCAGGGCGCGGCGAGGCGATGCGCGGGAAGGCCCCCGCGGCGGAGGCGGCGGGAGCTTGTGGCCACGGAGGGTCCCGCGCTGAAGGACCTCTTCCCACGAAGGGCCGCCCTGCCCGTGGGCGGTAAGCGTGGGAGGCGAAGCGCCCAGCCGGCGGCGCCGCACCACGCTGCCCGCGGAAGCAGGCCGGGGCTATGAAGACAGCGGCGGGGTAGGCGGGGCGGCCGGGGGCCCCGCCCCCCCGCCTGCCGCCTGTGGGGGGATGGTGCGCGCCCGAGCGCGGGGCGGGGCCCTTTCACCCCTGAGCCGCCGCTTCCTCCCCTGCCGGGCCGGCCGCGGCGGTCAGCCGCGCGCTCCCCTCCGGCCGCTGCGCCTCGGCGCCCTGCGCCTTTAAGGCAGGCCGGTCCCGCGTCACGTGTGAGGGGAGTGTAAACAGGAAGCGGCTTGGCCGGGGAGGTGGGGTGGGTTCGTTGAAAGGGGACCGTTTAGTCGGCGGGTGACTTGCGCCGCGAGCCGCCGCCATGAGCCGCGAGCCGCCGCCGGGGGAGGAAGAGGCGCCAGGAGGAGGAGGAGGAGGAGAAGGGAGAGCGAGAGCGGGGGAGGGCGGCTGCTACCTGGCGCTGTGCGCGCGGCCCGTGCACTTCGAGAAGGCCAACCCCGTCAACTGCGTCTTCTTCGACGAGGCCAACAAGCAGGTGGGCGCGGCGGCGGCGGCGGCAGCGGCAGCGGCAGCAGCAGCGGGCCCTCCCTCCCCGCGGCGGGCGGCGGGAGGCCGCGCTCCCCCGTCCTGGCAGACCGGCGGGCGGTGTTTGTCCAGCGACGGATCGTCGCCTCCGGACCTCGGCCCACCCCCTGCCCCGGGGCTGTGTGAGGGAGAACCGCTGCCTGTTGTCGGTGCCGAGCCCCCAGCGTGTCCCGTGGTGGGCGTGTGGGGAGAGGGAGCGGTCGCCGATCCTGGCCCCCCGCCCTCCGTGCCTCGCGTGGTTCTGCGGGCTGGGGTCGCGACTTCGGGCCTGTTGCCTCAGCCTTTGCCGCTGCTGCTCTGTTGCCTCTCCGAGAAGAGGGGTCTGGAGGCTCTCATGCCTGGGTTTGATTTCCTCCCCTTCCCTCGGCTGCTGAGCATGAGTCTGGTTGTTCCCCTTCTGCGGGGCTGCTACGGTGCGAGGTCTTGCTGCTGAGTGGGTGGCTGGCTCAGGACCTGTCATCTTGCTAGAGACGGTAGAAATTTTTTTTCTCAAATGCCTCAACGTGGAATTATTAGGTTGAATTTCACCTGCCTTTATTCTCACTGCCCTAAGGTCTTTCAGGAATTATTCCGAGTCAGCACTTTTTCTTTCTATTCCAAATGTCCCAACATTACTGGCGAACTTTGTCACTTCACTGTTAGCTTCATTTCTCTGATTTTTTTTTTTTCCTTTTCAATTGCTAAAGTTCAGTATATTCATAGAAATTAATATTTGTAGCTTTACTTGTGGCTTGGACCTGAGTGGATGTTTTGCTTTTCATTTCTTGGCTTTAGTTCTTTTAAGCGCGTTTCTCCTTAATATCCCTATGGGCTTCTGAGTATTCAACTCAGTGTAACTCAAAGATCCACAGTCTGTCATGAGGCTTATATAGATGTGGATACATTTCACTGTCTAATTCCTGTAACCGTTCTGTGACCTCAGCATTCATAGAATTGAAATGTTCAAGCTTTCTTCCCCGTATAAATGGCATGGTTTGCCACGTGCGGTGTGGACACGATCAGTGGCATATTTGGAGAGGGGGAGTAATTCTGGGGTGTGTTTCTTGCTGTTGCACTCTGTTCATAATTATTGGTGTCCTTTCTTTTTATAAACCATAATCCTTTACTTACATTTTGAGGGCCAGTTGAAATAAGATTACTTAAATGTGCCTGTCAGGAGACACTATGTCGTAGTGTGGATGTGATATAACTACACAGAAACTGGTTGTTAAGAGATCACTTGAAAGAAACTTACTTCCAACTGTAAATTTAGTTCTCCATGTTTTCTTGCTACTCTAAAATTGTTTAATTTCCAATGTGTCTCTACATCATTTGTAACCAGCCTGCCAATGACAGTTTCCCACGTGAATGGCCTTCTGAGAGATCTGTCCTTGCTACCTTCTCACCTCGCAAAGATTAAGAGAGCGTTGCCTTCATTTTCTGTCTACATCAATATTAAAAGTGGTTAAACTAAGTATTTATCATTCTAGTAAGGCTGTGGACTTGCTTGCAATTTATAGTCTTGACACCTGTATTCCTGCATGAGCATACTTCACCAGCAGCATGGCTAATATTACAAAACAATGTATCTGTTATTCTGAGACCTGATCTGTGTGTCTAGTGCTTCTACATGTACAAGTACAAATAATGCATCTGCCTGACTTTCTTTTTCTAAGCCAGTTAAAATTTGTAACAGCATGACTTTTTTTTAATGTTATCTTATTCCAGCTCAATAAGCAGTGTAGGTCTAGCAGGTTTTATACATATATATGTGCAGTTGTGCTAAAGGAATTGTTTAGCAGATTACTATTACTGCAGATTACTATTAAACTATTCCTATCTAATAACATGTTCTGTCAAGATCAAGCTTCTGGGTCACTGAGTTGCATCTGTTCCCAATCCCCAAGCTGATTTCCTTTTTGTTTTGAACAATGCCCTGATGTCTCAGATACTTTTACTAGTACCTGACTTAGGAAAACATGAATATTAAAAAAAAAAAAAAAAGAGAGAAAAGCTTATACAGACTTTTACCATTTTAAGTTGCCCAGTTGTTCAGAATGTGCCTACAAGACTGTTACAGTACAATTGGAAACCTGTCAACTCTAAGTAAACTTGGAACTCCAGAGGAAGGAAGTGATTATTTATTGAATCTCAGTGTGAACTGGCAGATCTGTGTAAGAACAAAAATTGTGTCTAGTAAAAAAATTAAAGGTATGGCTTATAGAAAAGATAGCATATTAAGGTTATGATTTTGAATAAGCTACAAATATGTTCAAAACTTTTTTTATAGGTTTTTGCTGTTCGATCTGGTGGAGCTACAGGAGTTGTTGTTAAAGGTTTGGAGGATAGAAATCCCATTTCCTTCAGGTAAGGCTCCTTCATCTTTGTTGTCTTGGGATAGAATTCTGCAGTCTTAAAATCATGTGGTACTTAGTCCTGATCTACTGTAATTCAGGCATAAAACTGATAAGTAGTTGTGATCATCTTTTGATTTTGTTCTTTGACATAATCTTGCATGCTTTGCCCACATGAATTTATAGTCTTCTGGGGGAAAAAAAAGTTATTAGGCTGTGGCTTCTTTTTTTGTTAAACAGCAATGTTTTATTAAAACACGCTATATATGTGAGAGAGCATGGGGATTCAAACTTGTGTTTCCTACAGCAGCAGTGACTTATCCAAGGATGCAGTTTAGCAAGTTAAACAAAATGAAGTGAACTTAAATGTGTAGAGAACCGTAATTTCTGAATTTGATGCCTGTGATTCAAGCACAAGGTTTCTTGCATTCTGTTTCTTGTTTAATCTAAATTGTCTTCTTTTATATCTTCCGTTTTTTGTTGAAATGTTTTTGCAGAATCTGACAACAGTACTTTCAATGAAACTACTTTGTCTTTAGAAAACTATTTTATATATGCCTCTGTTAAGAGCGATGGTTTTTTGCACTCTGCTGTCCATATGTAAGGAAGTATTCTTTTGCTCGAAGGTTGCTTCAATCCAGATATGGATGAAACAATTTGTAGTCGAGGTGTGTTTACTGTGATCTGTCAGGTATTGCACAGGGCCTGTCCTGAAAGTTGCTATTTTTATTTGACTTTTTAATTTGACTACCCTTGTCACAAATCCTGAGGGAGGGGAAAATACTCAGTGAACTTGAGGAGGTTCCACAGTTTTCTTGCTTGACTATCTAGCGCTCTCTTTGTCTGCACTTAATAACGCATGCTGGAAGTAAAAACTACCGTATTCATGCCAATTGTACTGATGCTTGTTTGGTAAGAATACATTTTTTATTTTTCCAAATGATGTGAAAGCAGCCTCACTCTCCCTTAAAATCAGAAATTCTTCTAGAGGATGTGTCCTAATGGGGAAGCCAGTAGGCTTGGGTCACTTAGCAGTAGTTCTGGAAGTAAAGGAGCTGATTGCAGGATGTTGGCGAGTGTCACAGAACTCCAGACTCAGTGGGACAGAACTGAGAACACAGGTTTGAATAGTTCCGCAGTTTTCCAGTCCTACATCACAGGCCAACAGAGTTGAGCATTTGTAGTATTTGTGCGATCTTAGCCACGTTTCTGTAATGGATGTGTTCAGGACTTCTGAAGAGTGAACTGCCATTATCTTCCAGTCTGAATTTTGAACCCTGTACTTGTCAGGCAACACTCATAAGTTCCATTCAAAGGCATTTGCATTACACTTTTTTTTCCCTCTGTCATTGTCTTTTTGAGGGTATACTACAGAGTTCTGTAAGAAACTATTTTAGATGACATTTCCGTAACTTCTTTTTCTTTCTGTATAGGATGGAAGACAAAGGAGAAGTGAAGTGCATCAAATTTTCCTTGGGGAACAAGATACTGGCTGTGCAGAGAACTTTGAAGAGTGTGGTAAGAAACCTACACCCTGCAGATAGGGAATTGGAGCTGGAGATCTTCTACTTACAGGACCAGAGTAGAAGCCTCTGAGACAAATGTTCAAGAGGTCTGGTGGCTAACAACAGCTGTAGTGAAAACTCCTCTATCATCCTGAGAGGCTGAACAGGCAACGTTGTTGTCTTGCTAGTGTCATCATTTAAGAAAAAGTGTGGGGGGAGCCAAGTTGTATAAAGAATTCCCTGGCAGGGGTGAAGTGGAGTATAGTAAGTCAAGTTTTTCTTCTATATATCTTATCCAAAATAATTTGATAAACTAATATCTGTTCTCTTGTATCTATGTATGTATCTTGTCTGTGCTTCATAATTGCTAATACACTTCATGGGCGTTTTTGCAGGATTTTTTGAATTTTATTCCAGATAGCCCTCAGCTAGAATATACGCAGGAATGTAAGGTAAGTTAAATGTCCCAAGCTTATATGCTGAAATGAAACTCTAATGTTAGTAAAGCTGGTGACCTCTACTCTACAAGAGAACTAATTGAGATACCTTCCAAAACACTAACCTGAAGTAAATGAGATACGTAGTCACTACTACCTATCTGAATTGAGGTAAACAAACAGGTATTAATGATACCATAAAAAACTTCCTGGTCCAGTCACTCTAATTCTTTCCTAGAAAGGACTGGAAATGCTGTGGAGGCAACAAATATCAAGGTTTGGGATGGAGAAGAGACAAAGTGCTGATGATACAGAAACAGTACACAGTAATTATACTAATGCCAGATATGTTAATGTGGATGTTTTACCCTAATTTCACTGATCAGTGATAGTAAGCTATTACTGGTTTGTGTACTATGTTTGGTATTTTTAAAGAACCCTTCTAATTTTTTTATGATTATTTTACCAGACACAAGTACCATTGTCATTGTTTGGTATTTTTCAACTTTTAACGATGATAAATTACATTTTGGAGTAATAGAATGCTAAAGTAAATTTTTAAACATCTGATTTGCACAGATCCCTTTATTCCTGTAGACTTTAAAGCTGAAGCACTCTCTGCTTCATTATTTAGGATTATGTGTTTGAGTAAACCATTCGAACAAGTGTTTGAGTAAACCATTCTAACAAAGCATTTATGGTAGTGTTCTGGGTGAAGTCATGGCAAACATTTCCACTTAGTTCTTAATTTCTGTCAACATAAGGAACCCGCTTTTCATGTCAGGAATTGGTTGAATTGGCAGTATGGTTTGAACCAGAAGAACTTGTTCGTATTTAGGGCGAAAAGAAAATTTGACTGTGTAATAAACATGTGAATTTTACATGCTGCCAAAAATTCAGGTCATACGGCAGTTGTGTTCGTACATAGTTTTGGGAGTCTTTACAAAAGTAGCTGATGCATGCTGAGTGTCTAGTGGCCAAAAGCAGTAACTCCAGTGATTGGATAACTAAATTGCCTTTGGTCTCGTGTTCTTCATTTAGTAATATTAGCTTATCTGAATAGTTAATTTTTCCAAGTAAAAGAGTGTTTGTTTGCTTGTTTGTTAAAAGACAAAGAATGCCAATATTCTAGGATTCTGCTGGACAAGTTCTACAGAAATTGTCTTCATCACAGATCAAGGAATTGAATTCTACCAGGTAATACAAATAACTCCTGTAGGACATATTTAGAGATTTGAAAATGTAAATTTTCGACACTATGTTTGAATTCCTTTCTTCTAGCTCTCTAATTCAGAAAGTGCACTACTAAAAAAAGAAATTCTGCCGTTTGTTTGCAGACTACGATTATTTTTCTTTGAGAGGAATACATTTTTGGGGCAGAGGGAATTTATCATTAGCAGGTTATTTAGCACAGCTGACAAAGACCCTGTATAAAGGAGTACTGCATTAAGCCTTGAGAAATCTAGATTAATAGATGCTCTTGGCTTGTATGGAAATGAGTATTTAAATCTGATGTGAAATATCACTTCATGCAAAACAAATCAGCATTGGGAAGGATGTGTGCATGCTTAAAATGCAGCAAAGAACAAATAATTGACTAGATAGTGATACCCTTCTGCAAATTGGCAGCTTTCTCCTATGTTGATCTCATTGTCTGAGTTCCTCTGTGTTATGTGTAATTACCTTTGCATATGTTTTTGAAGAAATCTAATTAATAAATAGCCCTTTCTGACATTCATGACAAGGGATATTATAAAATTCCTCCAAAGTTGTGCACTTCCCAGTAGTTCCAGTCGTGGAGCTAAGACATGGTGTTTCACGTAATTACTGTTACTAGTAACTAGTACTAAAGAAAGTAACTGAAAAAGCAGCATTGTTTCCCGCTGATTGAGGGCGAAAAGTATATTTGGCACCTAGAAGGATTATGAATGTCAACTCTGCAGGTAAAAGGATGAAATCAAGTAAGTTTGTTTTTGAAGAGGAGTTATTTAAGCCCTTAAAATGAAGAGAATCAATTTATAGACTGTCTTAGTTCTTAAAATAAAAGATTAAGGAAGCTGGGGAGTGAAAGGAGCAAAGATATTGTAATAACTTTTTATTAGAAACTTCACTAGTTGTGCCAAGCTAGGTGTTTTCTCCATTATGGACAGAACTTATACCCAGACCTGGATGAGGGGGAAGACACGGCACCTTTCAGCTCATTAGAATTTGAGAAGGATTTGATGTGCATTTCCTTAGCTACAGTAAATTGGGGCCTAAGCTGTAATTGTCAGGTTTCTGATTTTTAATTCTAGCACTGTAAATGCCCTTACACTTAACTGTTTCTCACTTAACATTCCTAGCTACTGTGTAGTACCCTTTATGCTGTTGGAATCCTGATGGTAATATAATGCTACTATCCTGTGTTTCCAGGTATTACCAGAGAAACGAAGTTTAAAACTTCTGAAGAATCAGAGTATTAATGTCAACTGGTACATGTATTGTCCAGAGAGCTCTGTTATTCTTCTTTCGACCACTGTCCTTGGCAATGTCCTGCAGCCATTCTATTTCAAGGTAAAGGGATATGTTCCAAACTTTTCATTTTGTGTGCTTCCTTTTTTTAGGCTGCTTCTTCACTCAAATATTCTACTGCTTTTCCTGGATTTCTTCCAAGAAGTGTATGTGTTCACATCCTTGTATGACAATAAGCAAAGGACAAAGCAAAAATCTATAAGGTAGTTCCTAGGTGATGGCTTAAAATTAAGTAATTCACTCTTTTTTATGTCCTCTTTGGAAAGAGGTGTGTCCAGCTAATGTTGGACAGTTGACCTTAAGAAAGGAAAAAAAAAATTAGCGACCCAATATTTGACAACTTAAATGTTTTTCAAGAGATCTTTTTTCACTTAAATAAGTATGTATTATTTAGTTTTAATATGGGCATTTGCACTCTGTAATATGATAATAAAGAAAAAAATAAGGGCCTTTCACTTGTGATTATAATTACAACCTTCCAAATGTGAGTGGATGAATTTGAAAAAGAAAGAAAAAAGGTAGCGCTTAAGAAACAACTATTGTCCCACGCATGAGAGGGCTTTGTTTACAGTATTTATTTCTCTTGGTGTTCTTCCCTGTGGACAACACTTAAGGTTACTGGGAAAATATTTTTCTTTTTGTCTTGGAAAAAGAGTGTAGTGAAAACTAGAATCTGTTTCAAGTTAATCGTGCAGTAAGATGATTTAAAAAATGAGGAAAAGAACTACAGCATTTATCTTGCTTCTATCAAAGGATTAGGAAGAGTTCTGTGGAAGGATTAAAGGAAGAGATTAAAAAGAAGCTTATTCAAATGGGTTTCCTGGTTTGGGTTGATCTTGTGTAGGGTCTGTACTGGATCATGAAATTATATTCTCTTAGGTGGCTGGGTGGAACTTACTAGTCTCTCACAGTTTTCTTTTTAAGGACTTAGGTCATGCTTCCCCCTCCTTAACGTTTTGTGTCAAGTTGTAGCTTGAAGCTAAATAATTTTTATTTTGTGTTCGGAAGGTAATCTTTAAAGATTTCCTGAGGAAGGTACTGTACTAAAATAACCTTTGAAAATAGAGCTCTAGCAAAGGAGATATTTCTGTAGTATTCACACTTCACACTCAAGAATGAATTAATGAGAATGGGAAGTGAATTTTGGTAGAAGCTTTGGAAACTCTGAAAACTTGCTTAAATATAAATTCCATAGGAGAAGAGGAAGAGGAGAGGGGAAACCTTGGGCA
Organism: Gymnogyps californianus; assembly: GCF_018139145.2. Taxonomy (NCBI): domain Eukaryota; kingdom Metazoa; phylum Chordata; class Aves; order Accipitriformes; family Cathartidae; genus Gymnogyps; species Gymnogyps californianus. The sequence goes on along the minus strand of NC_059472.1, from coordinate 51,356,933 downwards.
GGAGCAGGGATATGCTCTGAGTATAAGGCAGATTCTGGAGTTAGCAGGAACAAAAGGAGACTGTGACTGGTAGGAGGTACTGATATTTTCCCCTTCCCAGCAAACAGTTATTTAAGAGTTGGAGCACATACTTTGCTGGAAGAGAGAAAGGAAGTTAAGAGAACTGCTGTTTGAGATCTCCAGGCCAATTATAAATGGCATCTGCATACAAATTTGTCGTGATTTAATTAAAATAGAAATGTTTTTCTAGTTGAAGCTGATGTTATAAAATCAAGAAGATAAAGCTTCTAAAATTATAATAGCAGAAGTATGTGTTTAGAATCACACACTTTTTAGGGAAAAGTGTCAAAACCTTTCTTCTTTTCGACTATCACCATTCTTCGCCTCATGGGGGTGCTATTGATACAGCATTTGATTAGTGGTTGCTTGAGACCTTTCTGTTTTATGTCTTGACAATGTTTTTTTTTTTTGCTGTTTAACAGAGTGGAACAATGTCAAAACTATCAAAATTTGAAATTGAGTTACCTGCAGCACCCAAGTCGTCCAAGCTCAGCCTTTCCGAAAGAGATATTGCTATGGCTACAATGTATGCATCTAACTAATCAAGCCTTTCTTGGAAAAGTATGACAGTTTGGGGGTGCTGAGAGAAGACAAGAACATTAACATGGTTGCACTTGTTTCTTGTTTTAGCAGTACTACTGCTTTAAAGTGCTTCAGTTACTGCCTTGGACAAAGCATCTAAACAACTCTCTTGGGGCAAGGTGGGGAGGGGAAACAAACTGAGAAGTCTTACATGAAATTGTTCTTGATTAGTACAGAAATTGTGAGAATGTTTCATTTTTGAACTGGTATGTTGATAGAGTTGTTCACAGATGCCTAACTTGCATGAGTATAGGCCGTGCATTGTGATTTATCAAGTGCTGTTTTAGTCTTTCGCTTTTAATTGATTGATTACCTGACTTAGGTAATCTCACATCTTCTTTCAAGATAAAATGTATGGCTCTAAGAGACTGGTACAGCTCTTATTTGAAAATAATGCTTTAATCCTGTTGTCTTGTTAGATATGGACAGCTTTATGTTCTCTATTTGAGGCACCACTCAAGGACTTCCAATAGTACAGGAGCAGAAGTAGTCCTCTATCACTTACCAAGGTAAGAGCAGAATGAGGAACATTAGTGGCAGTTCACATGTGTGTAAGAGATATCTGCTTTTCTAGTTTAAACAGGCTTACTGACCAGTTCTCAATTCTGTTTCCATAGAGAGGGCTCCTGTAAGAAGACACATATTTTAAAGCTGAACAGAACTGGAAAGTTCGCACTGAATGTTGTGGATAACCTGGTGGTAGTACATCATCAGGATACCGAGGTCTGATTTATTTATATTATGTTGTGCCTTAACTTTTAAAAGGTACGGGCAGATTTTAATAACAGTGCCTGTTAGCTCTAGAAAATATTTTTGCGTGTGCTTAGCTTTGCCAAAAGCCAGAGTATTTGCAGGAACAAAACCATAAGGGTATAAGAGATTTAAAGTTATCCTTTTAGCTTGTTGGGCTAACATTTAATCAGGGCTGTTGCTAATGCCTGTTTTTTCATACACTTTTTTTTTTTTCTTCTTCATATTAGTTTCCTAATGTGCTGCTGCACTGTGTAGGCTTTTAAGGCATTATACGAAGAAGCAGAGTTAAAATTGGATACTAAATTATTAATCCTGGGAAATTATCATATTGCAAACATTTGAATGCTATGTTTTTATGACACAAACTTATGCTCCTTTAGTTTGAAGACCTGGATCTGCAAAAACTTCTATGAACACGAATGATGTTATGCATATGGTAGCATAGGTGAAACTTGCTTGTCTGTAGGCTCAGTAGCAAGGCTTGATCAGTAGTAAAGCTAAAGTGGTACTTTGCTCTTAACTTGTGGAAAGGCTTTGGCTTCTTGTATTATCTTCTCTTGGGCAGCTTCAAGAACTGGGGTGTGTTATCTCATTAGGATGATTAGTTGATGTTTCAGTTATAATTCATGTTAATTCTACACATTAGCATTTAACCCAGAGCACTTAATTCTCCAGCATTTTGGTCAAGCTATAAACATGACTATATAAACACAGAAAACAAAATCAGACTGAATCGGGTAGATACCAATAATTGAAGTAATGTTTCATTAGCACTGAAAGCAAAGCTAATTTCCACTGTGCAAGCCTAAGAATGTGGTCCATACTGGGTAGAAGTGTTAGTGACCTGAGTTGAACAAGACTGAATGGTAGAAGTATGAGGATATCCTAGGAAGATGCAGAATTTTCCTCACAGTTTCTAGCATCCATAAGCAGTGAATTTGACATCTCTTATAAAGGGGTGTGTAAGACAGACCGAGAGAGTTTTTACCAGGGCCGGTAGTGATAGTTCAAGGGGCAACGGTTTTGAACTGAAGGAGGGTAGATTTAGACTGGATATAAGGAAGAAATTTTTTACAGTGAGGGTGGTGCGACCCTGGAACAGGTTGCCCAGGGAAGTTGTGGATTGCCTCATCACTGGAAGTGTTCAAGGTGAGGTTGGACTGGGCTTTGAGCAGCCCGATCTAGTGAAAGATGTCCCTGCCCACAGCACATCCCTTCCAACCCAAACCATTCTATGATTCTAATGGAGAACACAAGATGGAAATGTGAAAAGCAGCCTGAATACATGTAAATGGGTGGTCATTCACATTTGTGAATACTGATTTCCTCTTCTCAATTGCAGACTTCAGTTATATTTGACATCAAGCTAAAAGGAGAATTTGATGGGTCTACTACCATCCATCAGTTTGTACTTCCGCCTCGATCAATACAACCCTATCAAATACCTGTGGCAGGTAGAACTACTATATAATAAATATCCTAACACTGTTATCAAGATTATCTAAATGTAACAGCTAGCAGACAAGAGTGCTTCAGTTTTTAGGATGCTGGTTACTAACATTTCTGTTATACATATTTAGGAGAGGGTGAGGGAGGAAAGAAGGTAAGAAGGAATGGAGCATAAATGTGTGTTCCAAAATTGTGCCTACTACAGAAAAGTAAGAGTTGCTGTTTAAGGTGCATACTTCCCATGGTACTTTGCTTTTACACTTCAGAGTTGTTTGTTTTGGTTGGGGTTTTTTTGTCCACAGCTGTAAAAGCTTGTGCATGTACTCAAAAGCACTTCCTGCTTTTCTGGTTTAAAAGTCATGACTACTTAACTTCCTAAGTCACATAAAGAGGCTGAAAGACAGTCCAAGCTTACAATCAAGTTTAGGACCAGTTTAGATGCAATGCTAAGATCAATGTTAGGACTTCAACACTTAGATTCTTCTTGGATTATCGTTCTGTTCTCGTGTCCTAGAAGTGTAGCAGATAATTACCCTCAAGCTGGAAGTAGCTAGAAATAGTCTGAGCATAGTTCCACTAGCATATGGAAAACAGTGTGGTTGTCTTTATAGAAGAGAAAGATGCTTCTATAGGAATGATTGCACCTTAAAAGCTCTTTAACATCTGAATTTTGAAGTCACTAATAGCAAGTATGACTGATAAATCTGCAGGTGGAGGTTTGTATTAAACAAAGGTTAGGATCAGAAAGTACAAACCAGTCTTGCTTTTTAAGAAACTAAAGTGATTACATGTAAATACAGCAAATAGAGTCTATGTATTTAGAACTATAGTACTAGAGATGAAATACTTCTGCATGCTTGATTTCACTTGGCTGAAAAACAAAACAATCATGTCTTGAAGAATTTGTTTGCCTTCTCACGGTGTCAGATTTTCTTTGTAGATGATCTGACTACACAAATGGGTATATCTTTTTTTGCCTGCATGCTGTAGGACTGCTAGACATGTTACAATCCATACTTGCCTTTTCAGTGTAAGATTGTAGTTTGTATTTTGTTAGTGTAGGAGAGCTGCCAGAGTACTGCTATTCTTCACCTGATGTTAATTTTTCTGCAGGTCCAGCCTCTGTGACAAGTCAGTCTCCTGTTCCATGTAAACTCTGTATCCTTTAAATACTCTAAAAGTGCAAGAGTCTTACTGAAGCCTCATTCTATGTATCAAGCATGGAAGAAGCTAGCATTTGTTACCTTGATCCATTAAGTCCAGCCTGAGCTGATTATGCATATTTACTTCAAGACAAAATAGTATGCTTCAGAAGAGACTGTAATGCTTTCACAGAGTTGTAAATATGGAAATCTGTTTTAATACAATACCACATTTCTTGGTCATGAGATGCATGTATGAAATTACTGAATAGGTACACCATGAAATTGAAGATATAATTCTAAGAATATGGTTTAAGACCTTACAAGAAAAGGTGACAGTAAATGAAAGTATGTTAATGGGATCTGTTTCAGTACAGTAATGTGAATTTAGTAGCAACAGTTTAGAATCAATGTTAATATGGATGTTAGAACTTTAACATTTAGATTCTTCTTCTTGGATTGTCTTTCAACCCGATATTATCATCAGTGCAAGTGAAGGTAAGTGGTGAGCTGTTTGACTCTACTATACTCAGTGTCAAAGGGTGGCTAGTTTATACCTTCAGTGCACCAAAGCAGCCTAAAACAAAGTGACTAAGCAGATGTACCTAGGAAGATGACTGCTCTTGGTAGTGATAACTGAGGATGACCATATCTTTACTACAGCTTTTCAGGGGTAATGCTGCTCTAAAACATAGACTTAGGAAGGCAAAGAAATCATAATCTAGATGTGTTCTCATTTAAAGGTGGAAAAGTTGGGTGTCTAGGTTATGCTATATAAGGCAATTCACTTCTTGTTTTACTCCTTCAAATCAAGGTTACCTCTGGAGTCTTCAAGTGAAACTTGAACCTGTAGTTAACCTCTTGCTAGATAAAGGAAAACTAATGGATTTCCTTCTCCAAAGGAAAGAATGCAAAATGGTTATCCTATCTGTATGCTCTCAAAGTAAGTTCACCTGCTTTGTCTGTCTCTTGAAAGTACAATACTGCTTATTCATAAATACACAAGTTAGCTGGGCTGTTCTTAGATTTGAGATCACCTCTGAAGCTAGCTTGGTCCTGTAAAATGTCATTTGCCTAGACTACCCTCAGTCACCATTCTAAAGGAATTATTTAACAGCATGAAAGAATTCAGCTACACCCCCCCCCCCCCCCCATTTAGTTAAAATACATCTGACATGCATGAAAGTGTTTCTTTAAAGTTTAGAATCAAGTTTAGAGTAGAGAGAGATCACCTCTGGAAAAAGGCAACATTAAAGCCCCTGGTTACTTCTCCTCATAGTTCTTTCTTCTTTTTATCTTTTCAGTGCTCAGTGAGCCAGAAAGGGGATCACTGTCTGTGATTGCAACTGTTTTTGACAAGCTGAATCACGAATATAAGAAGTACTTGGAAGCTGAGCAAAGCTATGCTATGGTAAACCATGGTAGCTACAGCAGCTTACAAAGATAGGACGATGCTATTTGCATTTCAGGTTGCATCATGGTGAAGGCAAAATACCTGCTCTTTTCTACTTAGGACTCTGTTGTGGCAGATGCTGCATAGCTCATCTCCAGTGTGACAAGGAACACCCCAGCACTTGAAAGCAGAGCGAGGGTAGAAGCTCAAAGAGCAACTTGGAATCCATAACTATCAAAATAGTTTCCAAATCACTGATTTCATGGCACACTACACCCCTGCACAACATATGCATCAGTGCTGCATCTCAGAACTACTTCTCTTAAACTAGTGAGTTCAAGCACTAACTCACATAGTACAGCTCCATACTACGTATCCTTCTAAAATGAAGGCCTGTGTCAACAAAGTTTGATTCACCTCCTGGCTTTGAGGCATATAATAGCAGCTACATTTATATAACTTTTAAAAACAGTTTTAATATGAAAGCCCACACTGAACAGAATGCATCCAGTATAACATGACCACAGATGTGAATTTGCTCAGTAGCAAAACATGTTTATGATTATGTTCCCAGTGGAAAACAGTCTCTGTACAGATGAGACAGACTAAAACTGTACTACAACACTGCAGTTTTCTTTTAAAAAGGCTTTCTTCTTGTAGGTGGTAGAAGCAGGCCTGAGTAGAAGTAATCCACTCCTGAAACGTCCAGTCCGCACTCAAGCAGTTATTGACCAGTCTGACATGTACACACATGTTTTATCTGTATTTACAGAGAAGAAGGTAAGTTAATTTTAAGTGCTAGTTTGGCAGTAGCCTCAGAGCAGCAAACTTAAGTTGACCACTTGAAATAGCGTGCAGAAGGCTTTATTGTCAGGATTAAGGTGTTTTGATGCCCATTCTTACAGGGTTGTCATTAACGGGGGAAGCTATGCAAGTTCCACCTAACACTTCCTTTCTTGTCCAGGAAGCACCTCATAAGTTCACCATAGCAGTCTTGATGGAATACATTCGCTCTCTTAACCAGTTCCAGATTGCAGTTCAGGTAAAGTACTTAGGTGCCAAGTATATCACCTCACTCCATGAAATTAACATGGAGTTTCAGACCAGTCTTGGTCATGTGTCTAAGTCCTATACAATACTACCTTCTAGACTGTAAAAACTGGTACTGAGACATACCTTTGACGGTCGTCTTCCTGCATTCACAGCACTACTTGTATGAGCTGGTCATCAAAACCCTTGTTCAACACAACTTGTTCTACATGCTCCATCAGTTTCTGCAGTACCATGTGCTCAGTGACTCAAAGCCTTTGGTACGTAAGACATGTTGCTTCAATAAGCTAGTGATGGAGGTGGGAAGTCTTCAGAATTTTAAGGTTATTTCTACTTTTGCCCTAGGCTTGTCTGTTACTGTCCTTGGAAAGCATTTACCCTCCCGCCCATCAGCTCTCTCTGGACATGTTAAAAGTAAGCATTTCAGACTATAGTAACTCCATGTCACATGTGGGTTAGACTTGTCAAACAGCTTACCTGACCAAGCTTGAAGTGACTAGCTAGCATCTCAGTCATTTGTTAGAAGCCTAGTCTTACAGCTGTGATTGACTTCACAGAGACTTTCCACAGCAAATGATGAAATAGTGGAAGTTCTGTTGTCCAAACACCAAGTTTTGGCTGCCTTGAGATTCATCAGGGGTATTGGAGGACACGACAGCATTTCAGCCCGCAAATTCCTTGATGCAGCAAAACAAGCAGAAGATGACATGCTTTTCTATACTATATTCCGATTCTTTGAACAAAGAAATCAGCGGTTACGAGGAAACCCTAGTTTCACGCCAGGTAAGCAATAAGCAGTTAGACCAAGATACTCAGTTGTGCAAACAGAACTAAGACTTGTTTCACTTCAATCCAGTTGAGTCTGTATTACAAGATAAAACACTCAGTGCATTTTAGCCTGTATGTTAGACTTAGTTTAAGCATAGTTCCAAAGTTAACTTGCCTTACCCCTTTGTATACTGCACCCAGGAGTAAAGAGACTGAGCCAAACAAGAACTTGCAGATCAAGCTAACCTGTTTGGCTTGCAGTTGCTCACACTGCTTAGTTTAGCAGAGCCATTATCTCCAATTAGTGCTTTCTCCTGAAGCCAGAAACTGGGTCAAGAAGCCTTTGAGTTCAGTTGTCTGTTTCCACAGATTACAAAAATTCAAGGCCTGTTTTATACTACAGTTCCTCTTACTTCAAAAATTCAGCTAAACTGCTTGCACCAGCAGCATGTTCGTAATCACCAGATAGCCTGTAGGCACAGAATCCCACTCCAAGATCTTGTATCTTGACAGTAAAGAACTCTCATGGATATGAATCTGCTGGTTAGATACAGGAACTAGATCAAACATCTGCTTCACCACAAGAATACTTGTCACAGGACTGGAGATTCCTCAGTATTCCACTGCTTTAAAATTGTTGAACTCCTTATCTTTAATGTCTTTGAGTAAAGAATTAGTACTTACAAATTGAGTTAAGTGAAACTACACAATCTTGCTTCACAGTTTCTGAGTTTTACTTTTATTTTGTCCCCCCTTAGGTGAGCACTGTGAAGAACATGTCACCTTCTTCAAACAAGTTTTTGGAGAACAAGCTCTCATGAAGCCCACAACGTTCTGAAAGACTCTTCCACTGAAATGTATAAACTTAATTTATTGCATTAAGTAGATTTTTGAACTACAAAATTACTATTTTATAATAAAGTATATACAAGACATTTTGGCAAATAGTACTAAAAATATTACAACTTGTGATGGCTTCCCCCTAAAAATAGAGACAAAAATTGCATTGACCTGCATTTAAAATTAGTGTCAGTAGTTTAGCAGTCCATTCTCATACACGTCACCTCAGTTTCACTGACAAAAAAGCTATTCAACTCGCAATACAGCTGGTCTAGGTTTCTAGAAGAAAAAGATGCAACCTCTTGAAAACAGAAGTGCTTTAGTAATCTTGTTAACACATCTAGTTTTAGTAATACTGTTACATGAGCCACACGTAGCATTTCCTGAGTTTAAAGCTATTTCCAAAGCTGCAGCTGATATCTTCTAGTTGAATCTGTGCAGGAGTCAAGTCAGTGGTGGTTACAGTGTGATAGTCATAGAACATTGCTGCGCTTCAGTTCTTAAGAAGAGCTGGGCATAAGCCACAGTTCATGGAGTCCACTGAACACTGTTAAAAACTAGAAGTAGAGGAGTCTCTCCCGTTCTGTACCTCTGGTCCTCTCTTGTGCAGCACGAGCTTTAGCTTTATTTACTGATGGGCCTGAGTGAGAGAAAACAGAGTTATTCCAAAGTCTCAGCATTACAGCAGATCAGTCATCAAGAAGCATGCATGACCTTAGTTGTCTAGGTCCAGCTTAACATTGATGAGACTTCAGAAACATCTTTCTACTCAGCTGTTAATAGCTGTCAGCAGCAGCAAGGGCAGTAGGTGAATCCCCATCAGCCGTAACCCCTTTAGTAAGGCTCAGTTGAAGTCTACTTTTAAGAACTACACCATCAGCATGAATTTCCAAATTCAAGAGGACAGCATTTGGACCGTCCTTACTGCAAAGCAAGACTGCTTCTGCAAATGCAGGAACAGTGTCCCACAGCAGGTGTGTTGCTTCCACCCACCATCCTGTCCCCAGCTTTAGAGACATTAATCATGCTGCTGTCTTGGGCCACATGGCCTAGGCAGCCACCTCCATAAAGAACAGCACGGTGCGACCATGCAGGGCAGGCTGTGGTTGCTTCAGTTCAGCACGCTTGTAACAGCGAGCTTGCACTGCCACCAGTCAACCCTTGCTTTCCAACGGACCAGCTACTTGAATGACAGAGAGGCACATTCAAGTACTGCTGTTTATCCTTGCAATCCTTTCCCTTTTATGGGGAGAAAGGGTCCCATGTAGCCAGCTATTTGTTTGAAGTGTGTTTTAGAGCAGACTCTCACATCTTACCTATGTAACTAAGCAGAACTGGAAGAAATATTAGTCCGTGTGTTGCTCCCAGCAGAACCATAGCTAGATACATCCTGAAGTAAAATATCTTGAAGATTTGAGATTTGGAAAAAAACAGTACTACAATTCCTCCAAATTTGGTCAGTGTGATACCACTGAAAACCTGTCAATAAAAAAGTGTTTTAAAGTGATAAGTAGGGCTTTATGTAGTCTATTTGCTTAAAGCATTTAACATTTGCTAAAATTCTTATGTAATTTGAGGCTCCTATACACAGTATACCTCCTTACCTGTTAGTCCTTAGAACCAAATCCAAGACCTACTCAGGAGAAGAGTTCAACTTCTTGGTCCCACGAGAACCTGACACCACAGGCCAGGCTCAGTATGATTAAAAATCCACTCTAATCTGTACAACCACCTAGTTTAATTTTTACTTCAGGCAGATACAGATGAAAGCCGTTACTGAAGTAACTCACATTCCAGTGAAGTTCCTTACCTGGGTCCAGTACATGTATCACCAGAACAGTCTATTCCAACCCCATCTAGGTTGCTTATCTTAGTCTTAAGTGACATGACAGTACTGCCTAAATACTGAGCCCTGCTTGCATTCCCAAAGCTTCAATTGCATCCCATATTCAGAATAACCTTTCCTAGTCACCTCTGAGTATGTGGAAGAGAGAAGCACTTAAACTTTAATGGGACAATTCAAGGTTAATCCAAACTACTAGTTCAGCTAAAGCTTTTAGCTCTGTTCTCTACTACTAGGTAGTAGTAACATCAGATTAAAAATTGAGTCTTGATCACCCCTGTTACTAGTAGAAGCCTAGGTTGACCTCTAAGAGCTTTAATCAAGTATGCCAAAAAGAAAAAGCAAGGCTATCCTTATGACTTAAGGATATTGGCATAGTCTGTAAAGTTGTAACTTGGCTACTTGTCCCCCCCCCCAAACAGTAGATACTTACTGAACTGCCCATGTGAGACAGAGCTTCTTCGGCACGCTCTACTCTACTGCCCTTAGTACTAACAGTGAATGCTCTTGTCACATGACTACAGAATTCCACAGCGATACCACAACTCTAGAGAGTGAAAAGAAACATACATGAAAATATAATTTAGATGCGCACTTTGATGGTAAAGTCTCTGCTCAGAAGTCCAGGCAGGCTAGAGAGGTTCTAGCAGCTGTGTTCAGTTCCCAGGGTTAAAATTTCATTGGAAGTTACAAGCTCAGCATTACTTGATTACTAGAGGCTGTTACAGGTACTGTATGGCATTTTACCACCAGTCATTACTAACGAACAGTTAGTCTGATTAAACAGGAATCGGAACATGAGATCGTTTTGGAGGACAAAAAGTTTCTTGATGCTGAAGAAAGCTGGCTTCAATACAGTGCGTGCAGTGAACACCGAACACTAAAATCTGTGTACAGATACTAGCTGCAATAACATTGCTTTAGAGTAACACTGAGTATACATGCTGATTTGATACCACAACACTTTAGTTTAATCCTAAAAACAAGCTGTTTAGTCATTTACAACATTGATTGAACAGTTGGCAAATCTTAGACTCACCTAGCAGGCAGACTTGCATGAACATACGCCTAGTTGTAACATGGGGCAACAGTTTACTCTCTCATAACTTTCTCAGATCTGCAATAAATCTCCAGAGAGCAAGGTAAGCCAGAGCTCCAGCACTCAGCTATTAGTTACCAGGTTCTGGAGTGTTTCACCACGGCACTCTCTGCCCAAGTGGTTTCATCCATTTATGCAGGAACAATACTGGTGCTAGCACATCACAGATCTACTCTGTAGAACATAAATACAGCAGAAGCCTTAACACTAACCTATGTATCCTTACCTTAGGCATGAACGACCTCTGTTGATGTGCAACAGCACCTAGCCTATATAGCAGCAATACAACTGTTGCTGCAGAACACAAGAGACCACCACCAGATGCAGTAAAGCTTACAGTGCAATTGCTGTATCTTATCAGTACTGGGACTAGTTGTCAGAATAAACCTGTTTTCTACACACCACCTAGATGTATTAAGATAGTTCCACTACTGTTCAAATGCCTGTCAAAGTTTAGTACAAAATACTACTCAGTATCGTGAACATACACATAAGACACACAGACTGTTCAAGACTTGGCAACAGAAGCAAAGGGATGTCTTGTTAACTTACCATGACAAGATTTACTAATGAAACTGCATTCAAGCTGATGCCCCAGAGCCACATCACTCCAAACATGTTGATGATTATCATAGCAATAGTTACTGAAACTACAACAGCAGCCCATACTTCAAAACCAAGCAGCACAGTTGTCACCAAAAATATTGATCCCAAGGAGATGCAGAGGTTAAAGATAGCATCATGCACAATTGTCAAGTATTGTTCATAGAAGACATAAAACACACTGTGGAAAGAAGAGAAGTTGTAGTTAGCCATCTTCCTTGCTATATGCTAATATTAGATTAGCTTCTGTGCTAAGGATAAAGTAGTTCCCTCCTTACAGGAGTCACTGACAGGGACTGGCTTCCTAGCATCAGTGGAATGACTCCTACAGAACACTGGCTGTGATATGACAACTCTTCACTAACGCTTCAAATAAAGGCTGTATCTGGAAGTCAGGGTATTTGCCACACTTTAATATAAGCAGCTACAGTAGTTGCCAGAAGGTAGTTCCTCAGATCGATTGTGGTATCTGCAGGAACTCCTGCAGAGGGTCTGAACTGATTCATTATGCAGTGAGACCATAAGGATGGACAGGATTCTTTGAAGCAAAGAGATTAGTATTTCAGCTGTACAGATACCAATTCCAACTCAATTTCATTTTACTACTCTTATACAGAGTCTTTAGTATGTTAATCATGCAAGCATTAGACAAGCAGTACTTGACATCACTGCTGCCTTTGCTTTAAGTTTAAATAACTTAAGTTTGAAGTCCATACATTCACATTACAGCTTGGAACAACCCAGGTCAACATATCTGCTTAAGTTGCAGGTTAAACACTACTACGAAAGCTAGGAAGTGCCCGAGCTGAAGCCAGAGCTACCTTTGTAGTGAAGGACAGGTTTTGGACAGGTTTCTTGATTTAAGTTAGTTATCAACCACAGTAAAGAGAAGTTAGGCCTGTGGATGTAAGTTGTATTTTTGTGGTTTTACTAGACATTCCAGAGTCTCTATATTACCTCCTGTTAGACAAAACTCAGGACTCAAGTCTCTAAGATGTTATTAGCCAGTACCCTTTCTCAGTTCCTCAAGTGGAGTATTTGTCACTGAGGCAAGAAAGATCTAAGCATACCTGTAAGGAAACACCCGGTAGTTCTTCTCTTTGATGCCCATGGTTTCAGTAATGTTATCTGCTATAACCCGGGCTTTCTTCATAGCATCAATAAAATCAGATGATGTTTTCAGTACAGTATGGTAAGTCATAAAATAAGTAGCTCCAACATCAGATTTGTTGTTTATAAAGTTGACAGCAGAGTTATATGCAGCATGTCCTCTATATAAACATAGTAACATTTTAGATGTCAATGTCAGTGAGCACCACTCAAATTTATTAGCTTTTATAACTTACAATCTTGTTTCTAAGAGTTTCCAAAACTGATAAAAGCTTCAGAGCACAATACATTTCGAGATTGCACAGGATATACTAGAACAGACAGACTATAGAAGTTGTTTCTCTTTGTACAGGGGAAAGCTGCTGTTCCATTTAGTTGATGATGCACTTGTTTTCCCAGTTTTGTTTCAGAAAATACTATAGAACAGGTGAGATGTCAATGTTTGTATGACTTTTAGAAGGACATTAGATATCTAACCTTGCAGACATTTAAAAAAAAAATTAAAAAAAAAAAAAAAAATCACACTTCCAGACAAGTTTCTTTGACCTATTGGTCTAAGCAAGATATATAGAATATGGCTCTTACCCTTTGCCACATTTAGGATTAGGGTTGTCCAATAGGAACATGGGCAAAAACTTCATGAAGTCTTCGCCCTGTGGTCTCTGCTTGCCTTCTTGAGTCAGTGGTCGACAACGAGTGCAGGATGGATCGGTGACTGAAGAAACACAGGAAGAAGGTCAGCTACAGGATCAAGTATTCTTTGTCATAACACTAGTAGCATTGCATGTCAGAAGTTACAGGATACAATTCCATAAAAAGCATTTTCACTGATGAAATAACTGATCAGCCCTGAAATTCTGTATAAAATTTGTAGTCCTTTATTTTTTATTTATTACTACTAAGGCAAGGGCTACCAGAACACTCAGTTACTTGTGCACTATCTACATTAAGCCCAATGAGAATTACACCAAACTGAAGGACCCAAACAAAAACAGAGCACTAAGTTTGTGTGCTCTAACGAAACCAGCAGACAGATCAAAATTTTTTTATAACAAGTTATTTTTGGAACAGTCATTACATTGGCTGTCTAGGCAGGCTGTCTTCAACCTGCAGCATTCCAGCAGAATGTTTACATTCACACAAACAGCAGTTCAAACTAGAGGGCAACTCAAAAGGCGCCTGCTCACAGTAAGAAAAGCTATTCACCTGACTCATACCACAATAAAATGTTTTGTATGTGAAACTTATAAACCAAGCTAATCCCCTAGCAACAAGATGGGTGCTAATACCTGAAGCATTGCAAAACTGTCCAGTGGTATTGTAGACTCTGCAACAGGATGACTGTGGCTTCACCCAGTCAAAGTAGTCATCAATCCAGGATGATGGGGCATAGCCTATCCTTGTGCTAATAAAATAATGTAACATATCCATCATCAGTAATTTTATGTTTCATTCCAGAACACATCCCTTGATCTCTCCAGTGCTGACTGACACCATGTCAATTCATTCTGGTCTAAGCTACTTAGCTCTCCATGTTGTCCCCTGCTCCAGTACCCCATCAAGAGCCAGTCTTTCTCCTCGTACTGCAGCTAGCAAACAGCAGGAGCTTCTTCCCGGCATTCAAGTTCCACTGCCAAGCTCAGCTTTCCATTCCCCTGCCCACTCTATGCCCCATCCTATTCCAGATATCGTTGCCTCAGTTTAAGCAAGGCTCCTCCTTCAGTTAGGCTGAAGTAAAACCACTGAACTGCAGTGGAAAGAATCAGGAAGAGACTTTCTTCAATTGTTAGCAACTGAACTCCAGATACAATTCCTGCTTAGCCTTACTAGGTTAGGCTAGTTTATCCACCGAGTTTAGAAGCTGAGCCTGCAAGTCACCTTCCAAGAGAGCTTAACCATACCGAGAGGTTTTCATGAGCTTTTCTTCCTACCATTCCCAGATTCCTTGAAGGATCAAGCCCCTTTTCCAAACCCAAGTACATCAATATATCCCACCAGTCCAGGCAGTTTTTATCCTGATTCTAGGAGATTGCCACAGCTTCTTCCCTTCCCCTCCCCTCCCCAAACCACAGTATAAAGCAAGTACAATAGAGTGTCAGTTGTACAATCAACAGCTGAACCTGAACTAAATTAAAAGGACACACTGGTCAGCTACATCTCTTCCATGCAACTATGCAGAGAAAAGCATCAAAAGACTTACTAGCTACCAATTTCTGCAGCATTGAAGACTTGCTGGACAAGTGAATCATTATTACATCCCATTCCACCACACACCATGTTCTGCCCTTCCAAAGAGGTGTAGTTGTGCCCTTCTTCTAGGACGAAGTAGACAGGAGGACCTGCATGCAGGTACTTGCCGAGCTGGCTGAAGTAATCCATTACATAGGAGTCCTTAAAGGGAAAGTTTTGAGTTACTATTACGTAATGGTGAGGTAGCACAACAAGGTATCAAGGTTTCAATTCAGCTGCAAATTGCTGAAGAGTGACATGATCTTAAGACTTACATCTGGCATTGAGAGAGACTGATCCAGTCCGATCTCTACATTGTGCATAACTGCTGTACTGAATGACAGAACACCCACAAACACTGCTATCTGCAAAAAAGCAAATTCATGGAAGTGAGAACTGCACAGAAACAACAAGCAACAGAAGTAATTTACTAAGTTAATAGGAACCATGCAAAGAGGTTCTAGTTTAAGTATGCTACCCAGGCTTAGTACAACAGTGGTAGTAAAACCTAGCTACTCAGAGTTCCCTTTGGAGCCATAAGGGAAAATTTATACTTAGAAGGCAGCAGTGAAAGATATGCCAAACACCTTCTGTAAATAAGCACAGTAACCTCAAACTGAATCACGGATTCAGCAACACTACTCTAGATTAATGCAGTGTAGGAGCCAACATGTGCTGATTTTTGACATATGCCCAAAGCGATTTGCTTGTCAGCAATGCAACTCTTAAATCTGGGCCTTGGACAATCCAAGGTCAAGTCTCTTATTTACTACAAATACTCTTGCAGTTACAAAAGCTTATGCCAATAACTAATGCTGAAAGCAAAAATCCTAGAAGCTTCGTTTGTTTCACTGTTTTGAAGATTTTCTTCAGTACAAGACCTTCAGGCTCACTACACTTTTGCTCAAGTTTAGATGACTGCTTACTGTAAACAGAGTATACATACTACTATTGGTCTCATCCAATCCTTAAGCAGATATGGAGAATATAGATTTTTGAAGAACAGAAATAAGATGTTCTCAGAACGTTGGACTCCACTCATTTCTTCATTGCTTTTGATGCAACACAGAATATCCAGTCTATTCCTCTGAAAATTGATTAAATGCCAGATTTAGTACAGTTCTGCAGAAGATGCCATCTGTATTACACTGCAGTTACAGGTGCATTTATACTCACCTCTTGACGCTTAATATCCAAGCCCAGGAGACTTACAAAGCAAGTGACTTGAAGAATAAAGTCTATGAGCACAGCCATTCCAGCAAAAAGGGAGAATGTGCGAACCGCTGGCATCGTAGACAGTGTCCCTGAAGGAAGTGACCCAGTTTGTTAAACAAGCAAGCTCCCTTCTCCTAGAAATGCATGAGCATTTTCTAGACAGATATCCAATTTAAGTGTTAGCAGGACAAAGAGCCTTTCTCTTCAGAGTAAAGAAAACAGCTGATATGAGCCTGGCTATGACTGCTGTCTTTGACCTCTCTGCACAGCCTTGATGCTGTCGAACAAGTGACTAGCTTTAACACACTTCTCAATTCCAAAGTTACTAGTCTT
This sequence comes from Gymnogyps californianus, assembly GCF_018139145.2. Classification (NCBI taxonomy): domain Eukaryota; kingdom Metazoa; phylum Chordata; class Aves; order Accipitriformes; family Cathartidae; genus Gymnogyps; species Gymnogyps californianus. The sequence continues at coordinate 51,340,464 of NC_059472.1, read as the reverse complement.
GTGCAGGCTGCATAAGAGGGTAGTTAAGGACTGCTGTCAAGCAAGATCTTGCTTCAATATTAAGCCACTCAATGCAAGTTGAACCAACAGCAAATTACACTCCAAGTAAACAAGTTCATTATGAAAGAAGGCCAATTTATACTTGAAGGGTAACAACATAAGATATGCCTCTAACACATACTGTAAGAGTGAGCCTCAAACATAATCTGTCATAGGGGCATTTTTCCAAGCAGTGGCAAGATGACTGAATGCAATGTAGGAGCTAGTACACCCTGATATTTGATATATTACTAAGGTAAATTTAGACTTGTCAGTCACTACAAATCAGTAAAAAGCTCCAGCCTTTCAAGCTGAAGAGCTTGACAGATTCAGAATTACATCTTTTTAACTGTGCCAGTCTCTTAAAACACTACAATGCCTATCCTCAGCAGACGTCAAGTTAAACTTGATTATAGCAACGAACAACTAAGCTAAACTTCCTCCACAAATTCTTGCTTTGTTTTTATATTCTAGTTTTGCATTTATTCTTGCAAGACGCAGGTATGATAAGGCAAATATCTTCAAATACTAAAGAAGTCTTACCAAGAAAGAATGCCACAGTCTCCGAAAAAGATGAGAGAAACATACTGGGTGCCACATCTCCCAAGACTCTGCCAATCTGTTTATCCAGAGTTTCACCCTGAAGGCACTCATCTCTCTGTTTTAAGGCAATAATTTATTATAATTAGGAATCATACAATTTAGAAAGTGCTTTCATATGGCTAAAAAAACCAACAAAAACTTTCAAACATCCAAAACTATCTTTTATCATTTTCACTGCATTAACATGAGTTAGATACAAAAAGCAGAGATTCTCTAATACAAAAGCAGCATGCAAACCTCCTGTTGCCTTGCTTCAAACTTAAAATACAGTACTAAGTTCAGTACTTCAGCCAAAACCACACACTTGCCAGAGGCAGTGCCAGTTTCAGTGGGTTATTGAGCCTGTCAAATTAGGAAGCTAATTGCCCACTAAGACTTAGTGTCAGAAGTCCCTGGTCTGAAGCATGTAGTTTAGTCCATGATTACTGCTCACAATACACTAAAGTTACAAGTGATCAAAATAGCAGCCAAGTTCCACAACTACCAGAGAAGGATGTTAAAAATATTATTCATTTGTACATCACTAGTATGCAGACCAGAAATTATGTTAAATGAGCTTGATATCAACCACCAGGAGGAAAAAGCAGATGTTTTGGGGTTTTTTTGGGGGGTGGGGGGAGGAATGTACATATAGTCTTGGCTCTCTTCAAGACCACTAGATACCCTGTGAGAGTCCAGAGCTGCTCAGACTGGGCTGCGCACTGGAATGCAGAAGACCTTCTGCTCCAAGTTAATAGCCTTCAAAGATAACAGGCACATTTAGAAAAGTCTGTATGAAGGAATACATACCTGAAGTGTCTGGACTATAATGAAAATGTTGTCCACCCCAATAGCCAGCACCAAGAAGGGAATTACTTCTATCACAATCAGTGTCAGTGGGATTCCAAAGTAGCTGAAAATGCCTACAGAACATGCCACTGAGCTCAGTACAATCAGGATGCCTGCAATGCCCAGGGAGATCTTTGAATCCACCTAAAAAGGTTGTAATGACTGTCAACCAAACCAGCATCATCACACAGGACAGATTATAGCAAAGGTAAAAAACATTCTTACATTTAGTGTAGTTAGTAGAAAGCTTACTTTTCTGGTTCTTTTGAAGATCCAGATATATAAAAAAACCCTTGAAGCTACAAGCCTTAAAGCTCAAGTTAACTGCACATTTCAAGTGAAAATAGACTTAGCTGAGGCTATGAAGCATACATGAATTGTCAAGTATGACAAGAAGGACAATGCTCCCCCTAGCTCCTGCCCAAGGAGGACTCAATGCTTTAAGACAAGATTGAATATGAGCATTCTGCAAAAATATTTAAGTCACTTAAAGCTGAGAAAAACTAGTCAGCAAGCTGCAGCTTCAGTGTTTATAGCAGTGAGAACTATATACGTACCAGCAGTCTTCTACAGCTCTGGATATGTCCCAAAGCTATGGAGATGTACACAAACATTACCATATAGCTTATCAACACAGTGCCAACATCACTATTGCTTTCGCGATTGATTTCATCTTCAATACTCCGTTCAGCAGAAAATGATATAGTTAAGTTTGGATTATCATAGTTCTTCAAAAAGTTAATAAACCTAAAAAAAAAAAAGTCAGTCACACTTTAAAGGATAAAACATCTTGTATTAGAAATACTTGGAAGTCTGTTGAAGGCAAATTAAATCATCCATGTGGTACAAGAGTACACTGTGGCCAGACAGTACTTTGAGGGACCTTCCTCATTTTTAAGAGAGGGGTGCTGGCTACACATCCCTAGAACTCTACTCCAAGCACTAGAAATACGCCATGCTGAAATACTTTCCATGTTCTCTCCAGAGTTTGGGGACAACCAGATATCTTGCATAAGCTATTTCAAAGCGTAAGTGCAATTTTCCTCAAAGTTAGACCTAGAAGTACAGACATGAAATATGACTGCAGCTTCCTTACAGTACTTAAACAATTTATTAGCCCTTACTTCAGTACTTAAACAATTTATTAGCCCTTATTTCAGTTCCCGTAACTGAAGAGAGGTGCTTGTGACAGGCAGATGCTAGTTATACTTTTACTTAGTCTCAGACTTTCTAGTACAGTAGTTTTTATCTGAACTGTTAGCCAGAGCAGTTGGCCTGTGTAAGCCAACATCAGCTCTTCAAGATGGTGAAGGGGATGAAAGCTTTAGATTCTTATCTGGAAGATGTTTTTAAAAATTAAAGTTTAAGAATTACAGGATAATGCTGGACCTTTCCACTGGTGGTTAACGGTCCAATAGATTGAAGAGTCTACCTGTGTAATTGTAGCCAAAGTAAAATATATCAAATCCTTTCTAAAGTTACTTATCAGCAAGTACTACTGGACTAGATGGTCACTAACAAGACTAGAACCTATCTCCTCAAAGCAAATGAAGTATGCCAGAAAAAGTGAAAGTCTTATGACCAGTATAGTCTGTCCTTAATCAGTTTTGCTGCCTCTCAAAACATCTCTGTAGTTATACTGAGAAACTGTCAGTACAGTACAGGTGTTTTTCATGTATCTACATTTAAAGCTGCTTTAAGTAAGGTATGCATTTCAGAATACAGGAAGCCTACTTACTCTTTTTCCCATGCCAAGGCTTTCATTAGCTTTCTTGAGTCATTGTAGTAGTTGTTGACAGGAAAAGTAATAACAAGAGCTGTAGCATTATTATAGTTATCATCTATAGAGTAGGAAAAAAAGTTGTCAGGCATTATGAAATGGAGCTTACATTCCAGTATAGGCAGGTACATTTAAGTTTAAAATGAGTATTGTCCAAAGCAATTCCATCCCTACAACTCCATTAAATGCAATCTGTTTAACAACACTGAGTTCTCAAACACACTACTGAACTAAGAATAGAAGCTGATAAGCACTTCAGATTGTATTCAAAAGTAATTATTCATTATTTACCATGTTCATGGCACCCCCACATTAAATTGCTGCATGGTTAGACAAGGGGCTACTATATAACCAGTGCTTATGATTTTCCATGTAATGAGAAACAGGATGCGGTTTCCTAAACACCGTGCCTCTTGCGTACTTAGATTTTACCCAAAGCAAGTACAAAAACCCTACAGTTGAATCAAGAGGTGCTTGCCTTCAAAGGCTGTTCTAATACATTTGTGTTGATGTTTCTATCAAGTTATGTTTAATTGAATAAATTGCTTGAACAAAATGCTGGCTTCAGAATAATTATGGAAGGATTTCCTTTGTGAACACCTTAATCTATTTTTAACTGCTTTGTCAGATCAGTGACAAAACTTTATTCTAACTCAAAAGCAAAATACATGCACATCCCAGCATGTCAACTTGAGATACTTCATGTGTTTATCTAGCCTCCAGAAACTAGAGATCCTTTAGCAGGCCCAAAGCAGACTGAACATTTGCATACTTGTCAACAGGACAAATATGTTCTAGTAACGGACTGCTTGCATTTTGCACTTCCAGAGTAGTCTGCCTCCAATCTCAGCACTGTTCTACTGAAAAGTTATTTAAAATATCCTTACTTACTGGAAGTTTAACAAACCTCCAGTTTCTCTGGAGTGCATTTAAACATCTCTGTTAAATGAGAATGCACCTTTAGTGCCAAAAGACAGCACACAAGTATGTACTCTCAAGACTTAAACTGCAATACTGTTTTGTCACCTACCATCATATCCTCCCAACACCAGCCATGGAAATACAGGTCCACCAAATGTTCCTAAGCAGGGATCGTGAAGCAAGCTTGTGTCATTCAGTGATGCTGGAGCCCTAAAGAGACCACCAGCAATAATTGTTAGCTTCTGCTTGACAACGGAGGCATAGCACCACAGGACAAAAGTAAAAAGCTGTTGTGTTATAACTGATTATCAAGAGAACTGAGATAACACTGCTAGTGATACATTGCCCTCGTGCTATATTTGCTTTGAATTTGAATACAGTTTTAATGGTGTCTTCCTTATAGCTTCTGAGACAAGGAGTAGCTTCTACCCAACTGAACTATAAACTGAAGTGAAAGCTTAGAAGCTGTCTTCTGTTACAGAACTCTACTTCTCAGAAGTGTCTGAAATGTGTTTAAGGTAAACCAGAGCCAGTATCTGCATCAAACCAAGCTTAACTAGAAACCTGATTAAAGTGTAACTCCTGCTGAAGTACTAAGACACAGAAACACAAGCAACCTATATTAATCTGCAGTTCCACATGGTATTGTGAGTTTAAAAAGGGGTAAGAAAAGGTTCAAGGGGGCAGTGAGAACTAGCTAGTTTTGTTTGCCAGCAAGACAAAGACCTAGTTTGCCTATAGTTTGGAACCCCCCCCCCATGTAATTGTACTGCTTACCGAACACAGTATAAGAAGTGAGTGTGGTAGTCAGCATAGACAAAGAACTCGTCCCCAATAGTGTGATCTAGAACAGAATGACTGTTCTGAAAGTAGTTGAGTACACTCAGTATAGTGCAGTTGTTGTTGTAGGGAGCAAGAGGAGCCAGACAAATGTCTTTCAGCATTACAGTCTCATTGTCAAAAGAAGCAGTTATGTTGACAATAGCATCCTGCAAATCCAGTACCTTGGAAAAAAACAAACCAAACCATAGTTTAAGAGCAGCACAAGAAACATTTCCCTTGCAAGACAGGACCTAAATGCATGCTATATTCCTGTAAGTTTCCAGAGACAGTGGCACATGTCAATAGAAGCACATTACTAAACCTATTATTTCTGTGTTCACACTAAGAATACTTACTGGGACTTAGCTTGCAAGTCTACCTCTAACAGAAAGGTTTTCAGCAAAGAGCTTTTATAGTAAGGCTAGGATTTTTAATATGAGTATCTAGTGATTGTTTTGATGGACACATGGCATTACAGATGGAAGCCGACTCTATATGGTTATACCTGTTAGGTATGTTTTGGTCTTTGCTCTTGGAAAGTCCCAATTACCTGATGGAGAATCGCTTTGGTAAGTGGAGGCCCAAAAGGTGTATCTGCTCCTGATGGGTAAGGCGAATAGGTGTCTGGATGGGTGTTTGGCGCTTGAATAATAAGTTGTTCAGTACGAAAGAAAGGTCCAAAGTGTGTGTCAAAGTACTCCTTCTCCTTGCGAGCTTGGCTGTTTGGGGCTGACCAGAGATCTACAGGGTTTGTAGTTGCTTTAACATATACGAAGCCTGAGCAGCACATCGCAATGAAGACCACAGAGAAGAGGATAACAGGACGTGGATTTCTAACACAGAAAGCCCCCCATGATGTGAATGTCATCCTTAGACCATTCTCAAATCTTTCACCAAGCCTTTCACCACAGGTAATTTTCCCTGTAAAAGCAAGAATTAAACACTAAATATTTGAGAAGTCAGTTAGGCAGCATTTTCTTGAAGTCCACTAGAAAAGATGAAATTTTATTCTAGCTCTGTTTGTAGTAAGCACCAGAAGCTTGTCTACACTGATGGTCAGACCCAAGGACCAATCCTTGACTGAGGTCAAGGGGGCAGAAACCAGCTTGTACCTGACACTGCCCCTTCTAATTTAAGATTGTCTTTGACAGCAGTAGGCACAGCAAATAAAGGCAGGAAGTAGCTAAAAGATACATAAGCATTAAAATGAGCTGCCTCAGCTGCTACACAAATTAAGCTACAGTTCTTTCATGGCATGCTTTGAATGGATACATGGATGGGTCAGAACATGATCAAATTGATTTTGGCATCATGTTGCCCTCTCCACCCCCAGCTACAAAGCACTCCAGAACTTCCTATTAGCACAGCTAGATACATAAACTGTGCACCTAGGGCTTTCAGCATCCAGCAAAATAGGGTTAAGTACTTCTCTAAAAAAAGAGATACTGGCCAAAAGACTGAAATAAAGCCCTGTAAGAATGGACTATATGGCCTAACAAAGCTAGAATTCCAGAGCCCATCCACAGGAAGGGGATACACTTAAGGTGAGTTTCTAATAGATCTATTACTCTTATCCAAGACATACCATTGTCACGACGGGAATTCACAGAAAAGGCTACATTGCTGTCAATTGGTGTGTACTCTGAGACAAAGTGCCGCCTCCTGCAAGACAAAAAGCTATGTTACCCTGCTCCCCCAAAAAGGTATTTTTGGGGGTTTGTACAGTAAGAAGAGTCCAATGCTAGTAATAAATTTGAGAGATATTTGACTCCTCCAGAATCTATATGACCCATGTTCCCCCTACACCCACCACCAATCTCCAGCTTTATGATCCTTTGGAACAACTTATGGCCATGTCAGCTGTCTTAAACTTTTCCAGCTTGGATCAAGCACACGTTCTTTATGCATATTTAGATCAGTAGCATTAACGGCACAGAGAATCTCTTTAAATTGATCATAACTTGAGTGATAACATTTGCAAGAGATCTCTACATTAGAAATACTTTACTTCATTAGCCAAACTGCTTACGTTACACCTACTTAGCCTGAAGAAATGGGAAGTGAGGAAAAAGGAAAATAAGGTACTTTCTTCCTGTCCTGAAGACAGGCAAGTTATAGCACAGAACACTTATGATAGACCTATATTACTTATACTCATTCCCGATACCCAGAGCAGGAGATAAGTTCAACAGCCTCATCATGGTAATCTAATCAGACCTCCAACTATGGCAGGATATTTTGGGCTATGAACCAGACATCTCAAACACCCTTACCATTTCATGTCATTTACTATGCATGTTGCCCAGTAAGATAAGGCTGCTGAGCATGTCATAAGTTTGTTGTACCCACTATCCTTTTCCACACAGATTTAATTCTTATTATACAGCAATTTCAGATCCCTGGTCATAGTTGAACAATATTAAAGCTGCACTGAAAAGTACCACCATACTTAAGGACATTAGATAGTGGAAGCCTCTGGAAAATGCTATTGAGAAATATTAATATATTTCCACTGCTCTGGATTGCTAGCACACCTACACCAAAGCATTTATAGCTACAGCTACTTGTGCACTTTACTAGCAAGTATCACATAGCACAGAGAAGCTGCCTCACTGCCCCTTACTTCACAAAATGCTGTAATTACTGGAAGCTCAGCTTTTGTGTTTTGTTTTTTTTTTTTTTCCAAAACAGGAGACTAAGGAAAAGTATTCATGACTTAATTTGAAATAGGGCAGTGATTGTTTTGTTACAAGTATTAGTCTGCAGAAAAACTATGTTATGATTGCATGTGGCTGCCAATATTGGATCTTGCTCTCTCCCAATGATCCTGAATTGAGTTCCTACAATTCCATTGTCTTTAAGTCAAACTTTTAGTGATTCTTTCCCCCTCAGCCACATCTCTTGGCAAAGTATGGTGTGTTAAACACTTTGTTGCACACGTGACAACAGCCAGAAGTAATGGATGTTTTAATGAAACACTGCATGCGGTAAACAGGCTTCTCCATCACTGGAATTTTCCAGCTCATTCCAATGACAACTTAAGGAACAAGTGATCTGAGGAAGAGAACAGGACTGCATTTTTACTTAGTGATATGGATTCTCCAAGATATTAGTTTATTAGTGTATTGACCTAGTCTTAAGCATTGTAGAACCCCACTGCTTCCAGAGAAGTTTGACATTTGAGTATGAAGGCAGTTCACTGTTCCTGGAAGGCAGTGCTCTGGCATCTTAATGCACGCCATCCAAGAACACACACAGTTGAACTGAAACTTCACTCTTTACCACAAAGGCTTAACGTCAATCAGATGAAGCAGATATATGCATTTCCCCAGACTTTTGCATACTCTCAAGTTCTTGCTTATGAAAGTTGTAGATTTCTGTATTTGATCCTGTAGCTAGCAATGCCATCAGAGTTGCGCATCAATTAATCCGACTTCCGCACTCACTTTCTACAACATGGTTTTAGGTGTTAGAACACTCCCTGTTGCATCTGCCACAGAACATGACTTTTGGCTGGGTGAAGAAGTAGATACAAGCATTCTGTCCTGGGCAAAGGAAGCTTTCAGGGAAAAGGCAACTGACTTTCAGAGCTGAGCATTTTGAATGCTTTACCTGTAACACCAGACTCCAAAAACTAGTGCAAAAAATATGAGTAGAAATCCCATGTAGGCGATCCACATAATGACATACACAGCATCCAAACCAAACAAAAGCCAAGGAGCAGGCAATGGAGGGGGCTGAGGTTTTGGACCACAAACAATTGAACAGTCTTGACAGCTGCATGGTCCTGTCAAATCATCCACAGACTCATTACAGCCTTTGGTAGCATTGTTCATAGGATTCATTCCATGGACAGGAACATCTATGACAAATCACAAGTTGCAGAGCCAGTTTACTACCAGGTAAAGATTCAGACCTTCACAACACAATCTTCCCAGCTAAATGAGTTAGCCCTTTATATAAAAGCCCCTAGCCTCTACATAGAGTAGCTTTTCTTGGTCTTACAGTTGAAGAAGCCAGTGCCTTTTCCATAGCAAGTAACGACTATTTACAGTTGTCTACTAACTAAATGACTGGTCATGTTTTAGAACACTTCAGTCTGTAAAACTAATAAGCACATACTTCTATCGTCCCAGCAATGATTTGTCATCCCCCTCATCTGTTACACATTTCATGATCTGAACAATTTCCTTACAAAGAAATCCTAAAGGATCAGGGTATTGCCCTAGTTTCCCAAGGAATACAAGCTATCCAGTTGCCTAAGCTCAGTCCATCCCTTAATAAGTTTGAGAGATCTATACAGCAAGAAGCTGCATACAAAGCAAGCACAAAGCATGACTTCCAAGCAGAAATCAAAAGAGATAATCAGTTTATCTTACATTGCTTTGAAAGCCTCTGACTGCAGACATTCATTGCTGGGCAGCTGTTTAACAAATCAGTATACTAGCTATAGCACACAGCCTTTGACAGAAGTTTGAAAGGCAAGGACTATTCAGTTTCTTACCTGAAAAGATAGGAATAATGCTGAAAGGAGTTTGTCCATTGTCTTTACTAAACATGTACTCAATCCAGTTGGTTGCATTGCAGTCCTTGACATCCTTCCCACACAGCAGCCCCAGTGCTTTAACATTACTTGATGGAGCCTCCACATCTCTGCAGGCATTATACATTGCTAGGAAGAGTGCATGAAGATAGAAGAGTCATTAAACCAATGTCATTAGAGTGAGCATTCCAAGTATTTCCAATAATTAGACTCACCAAGTTCAAAGAACATGCTTATCGCTTTCAAGAGGAAACATCTTAAGACAGTGAAATAATGCTTTCAGTTGTATTTACAGTATTCAAGGTTGCAATGTTTTGTTACAGCTATCTGACTCTGAGTAGGCCACCTGAATCTGCATTACACTAGAACCTACTTTACTGTTTGAGAGGGAACAGTACTCTATATAAAGTTCCTTTCAGGGGAAGTTATGACAAATGTTTAAGGTACTTTTGACCTGTAGGCCATATATGACTCTCAAGTGTCTCATAACTTGATTAAAGGTTACTGCACAAAGTGTACAAAGACTGAATTAATGCTTCAAGTTTGCTATAAAATCAAAATACAACCCAAATTTGTTTGTTCTTAGAAAAAATCTTTGGATTTCACAAAGGACTAGAACAGTCCCTTTCAAGAGGAGCGAGTGCCTCAGAGAACCATTGTAGTGCACTGTGTACAAACTTTACTATCATACTTGCCAGACAGTTTCAATATCAGGTAGGCTTTGGACATTCAGTATTTGGCAACAACTTTGTTTCTCTGAAGTTAAAGTCATTAGGGTTATCAGCTATTAACCATTTGTATAGACATCCAGTCTCAGCTGAGTCTTCAAAAACACTGTTATTAACAGTGTCAGCATAATGTCTCCTACCCAGGCAGAAGTTAGCGTTCCAGCAGTTTCAAGGGGGATCTACTGGTACCTATTTGATGCCTCAAACTTCAAAAGACAGTCAAAGAGATGTTTGCCTCTTCCAGTTCTTCCTGAGAAAGCATTGGTCTTATTACCTTGACAAAGGCCTAGGTAAATTAACACACTGTTTACTCACCATTTGCAAAGCGTTCTCCAATAAAGTACTGCAGCTCTGTAATGCTACTTTTGTTCTCTTTTAAAATTGGATCATAATAAGGTATGGTGCTTGTAACATTCAAAAAGTCAGACTGATTTGGACTGCAAGTCAGTTCACAGAAGAGGTTTATCAAGTTGTAAAAACATGATGGACATCTGGGTAGGAAAGTCAATGAACAGCAATCAGATTAAGAGGTAAAGATGCAAGGCATATCTGATTTGACCTACACAGCAAGTGTAAACATTCTGCTCAGAGTGACAGAACAAAATATTTAAGTTCTGCAAGTTTTTAATCAGCAATACAACATTTAGTTCGTGCTTAAAATTGCTTAATACTCATCAGTAGCATCGACATCATTCACTAGCAAAATTACCTACCTCAAATAGCAGATACAAGCAGAATTTGACTAGAATTTGAAGGAAAACTTAACTGCTGCTAGCAGGAAGACTTCTGTTAGAACAAGACTGAACAGTATCTTATGTCACCCTCTTCTGGAGGCTTCATTACAAATACAGTAGCTTGAGACAAACTGAGGTAATGTTTATTCTACCAACTAACTCAATCCAGACTACAAGTAGCTGTTTCACAAAATTAAAGCCTCCTGATATGGATGAGGAAGTGTCTCCAAGAGCTTGCTCCAATAAGCCTTTAAATGAAATTACCACCTTTTCTAAAGTCTACTTGAACAGAAGAGTCTTAATGTGCTTTCTTATTACGGTACAAAGCTCTAGTTGCTTTGCCATTCATTAGCATACCTGGAAAGAAACTGCAGAGGCAGCTGCAAGTTGTTTTTCAAAGTCTGAAGCTGACGAACATCACAGCAAGTGCTAACATTGCCAAAGAATAAACCTGGACAGAGTTCCTTAAATAAAAACAGTATTGAGATCAGGGGGGAATGAAGGAAAAGCATGTTTAAGACTTCAGAACTCATTATAGTTATGGGTTCTGCTTTGGCATATTTCAGGAGACAGTAGCTGTTCCTGTGGGAGATGCATAGAAAAAAAAAAATTCAGTCTAGCCAATGAGATTCTTTAGGGAACAGGGAGAAGAATCACTTCTTTTACTCAAGACATCACTTCCTTTTAAAAAGCTCCTTCAGATGATCTTTAGTCACCAGGGTCTATATATAGAATGATAATGGTATTTGAGAGTCTATTAGTAAGAGGACAACACATGTTTATCCAAGTTGAAAGTATTCCTGCAGCTTATCCTCTAGTATACCTTCTGGATAGCATTAAATTTTAAAGTCTCAGAAGGCAAGCCACTAACCACAAAATCATTGATTACTTGGAATAGCTATTTCATGTTCAGTTTATAGAAGAGACCAATGCATTTAATACAAGTATAACCGATAGTAACATACAAGAACTGTACATTAAGTCTTTAGAAACAGTACAAAACAGTAGTTAGCTCACCTACATATTTAAGTCACTCCTGCCACCAGCCAAACCATTGTTTATCTCTACAGCTATTTCACACTTGAAAGGTTTGAACTATCATCTGCCAGAAGGCAAGTCTGGCAATATCATCCTATATTGTGCATCAAATACACAAACTCTATTTTGACTGTGGTTTTGTTCACTTTGACAGCTAAAGCCCAGATAAGGAAATATGGTCTCACACTAGGCACAGCTAAGGAGACTTCGTCCAAGTTTGCTCCATCTGAATGAGTGCAGTTACTGCCTTCCTATTTAAGGAAGAGATCAGGAATGATCATCTGATGGAAAACATAGTTTAGTCTTGTCCTTTAGAGATCAGAAGGGCATAACTGCAGAATGTATCATAGTTTCGAAGACTCCTAAAAAAACCAGTCTGACTAAAGCGTGCTCAAATCAGTGAGGAAAATACACAGGAAAGTGAACCAATCCTATATTTAAGGGTATGTTTGTGAAAGCCTGTAATCACATGTTTTGGATACTTCTCATCTCTGAACAGAAACTGAGGTATATTACCTTCACACAGTTGGGGCTACAAGCTATACCTGAGAAATCAGAGAGAATCTGTTCACTTTCTCATCAAGTTAGGATGAGAAAGCTAAAGGTCATAGTGCAGGTCCAACAGAACCCAATACAGAACTCTAAAGTGTAGGAGAATTATTTTTTAGCAGCAGATCTCCAAAAGAAGCTTACCTGCATTAAGTCATACCCATCCTCTGGTAGTGCTATTGGTGGTCCATCATAAGCGCAGTTGTATCTCTTGTCTCCAGAAGCAACTCCACATTCCCCATACCAGACACACAATTGTGGAAGTACCTAATCAACATGGGATAACTGATTAAATGCAAGGCATAGTTGCCAAATTCCTCAGCTATTGTAGAGTTTATGTGCTATCATTCCAAAAGTCATTTACAATCCAGATTAGATAACTTTCTGCTAATTTAAATATCAGCATGTACTACATAAAACACCCATTAACAAAAGCATGTGTTTTTGACACAGTGCATATCACCACTGATCTCCAGCTCAGCTCCCCACCCTTCCTTGCCCTGTTCAGAAACAGGAAGTGCACTGTCTATAGTTAAGACCAAGTATAAGAGTTACTTAAGAAAAACCTAAACCAATACTTGAAAAGCATCTCCAAATATAAGGTGATGTAGAAAATTTGTTCATGCAAGACAATGCACATGATTAGTGGGTTAAACTGTCACTTTAGAGCACAAGTCAGTGTACATGGAGAGAAGTGTGTTACTTATATGCAATATTTCAGTTCCTCCTGCCACCTTTTAATCCTTCTTGCAAACTCAGTCACAGTGACAGATCGAGGAAGTAGCAGCATAAAAAGGATTCTGAAACAGAACTTCACAGCTCTGCACTCGCCATAGAATGCCATGTGTTGTCACAATCTCAAAGGATGCTCTCCATCAACACTTTCAAGCCTAAGCATGCAACATTTAAATGGGCTTACAGTGCTAAGTAAAAAGAAAAAAGCTTCAAGTCTCATTTTAAAGATGTTTTGATTTAAGGGACTATTGAAAAATTCACAAATCGGTTCTTTATTGTGTGCATAACAAAGAAAATTGAAAAAGGACAATGGCACCTTGCAAGCCTTATATTTTTGTTCAGTAGTACTGACACTGAGACATCTGAAATGCTAAACCAAAATATTTATTCTGAAAATTGAAACATTTAATGCAATAACAAGTTATTTACAGCAAAAGCTTTAAGACAGCTCCAAGGTTTTCCTATGCACCTGGGCTGCAAGCAGAAAGTAGACTGCACAAACATTTACTACACTTCTGCCAGCTCTGATCAGAAGTTTGCATGGTACAGTTGGAGAGATAACTGACCTATTTTTATCTCCTGAACAACCTTAACCTAGCATTTGTATAAACACCATATGCTTACACTGCAAGGACAGACTGCTGTGCTTTGTGCTTGACCATGAATAATATTGTTTACTGACCAGAGAGGCCCCTGAAAGGCTGTATTCATAATACCCAAGAGCTACCCAGAATTACAATGCCTCCACAACATCCATTTTTGTGCTGAACACTGACAGTTCTTCAAAAAGTACGTCAGTAATTGTTTTTTTATCAGGGACAATAACCATCACCAATTTACCCGACCCTGTTAGAACTGTTTTCCCTTTAACTTAATCTAGGCAACATGGCCTGATTCAAAGTTACTCACTATAAGCCAGATCCAAAAGTCAGTTTAAGTACCACTCATCCGGATCACCATTTCATTTGTCTACTCTAGCACTTCTTCTAGCTAAACCTGTAATCAGCTGCTAAGGATCACCATATTCTTACATAGAAGTTGGAAAGCAGCCCTTAAGATTGCACTTGTAAACACTGAATGTTTAACACCAGCCTAAGCCAAAAAGTTAAATTCCCATAACTTGGAGACTATTACAGAATCTCCATTGTAACTTTGTTCATGCATCAAATTAATGTAAGAAGTCAATACTTTTTTGATGCAAATTTAGAAGTCATTATCTTCACCTCTGCTTCCTCACACCTGTATACCCCAGTTTTAATAGCAAACAATCTACTAGTGGGGAAAGAAGATGGTTTGTATGTAGTGTTTGTATGTACCAGTGTCAGAAGTGAATTAATCATCTCTTCAAGAGGAAGTGCGGATTCACTGCTATTCTTGCAAAAGGGCAAAGAATTTTGAGCTACTTAGTACTGCCCATGAGAACAGAATTAGGTATTTCTTCAATATCAGGCTGGCTTCCATGTTTAGTCTAGAGAGGTTTGTAATCATACTTTCTATGAACACTTTCTAAAAAACACTTTCTATGCTTCATTAAGTCTTGTTATCTAACACTTCTTAATTTTTGAAACCCACAAAATTATCAACCTACTCTTTCCAGAAAGACGTAGCTTCTTCCAGAGTGGAAAGTGTGGAAAAACCGGTAATGCAGTTACCGGTTACAAAAAACTCATCAGAGCACTTCTTACATAGACAAACTTGAAGTAAATTTCAGCTACCACATCAGGCTGACTGATAACATTTTTAAAACAATAGAACTATCTGTATTTCAAGGTAACACTTCCTTGGCTATAACTACACAGATATAAAATAAAATACAAGCTGTATTATGTCTACAAATTTACCTACAAGGCTTTTTGCCATCATTTTCAGGACAGAACATAAAGCAACTTACTTGCACATGACACTTGGTCATGAACCAAGAAGCAGTCAGCTAAACACACAAGAGAATAAAGCAAGGTGAGGTGTTTTGGCCCAGTGTTAGTTTACACTTGTAATTGGAATAAAGAATTTAGAACTATATTACTGAAGTTCTACATTGATAAAACCTACAATGTAAAAAATCAATGTTTATCACTCAAACTTTCAGCCTGTTTAGAAAAGCTGAACAGATCAGTTACTTTTAACTACTAGAAGAGCACTTAGACCTAGAACTGCAAGTCTGAATACTCTATTTCAGTATTAACACCAAGAATGCAACTTCAGAGACAATCCAAGATTAGATATTTATGCCATGACCTAGCAGGATCTCACTAATAGAAGTCTGAATTTGTTCCCTGAACCAGTAAGCTTTGGTGATCCTTAATTTACAGTGGTTGAACCAAATCAATAAGCCTAAAAAACACCAAATCATTCGAAGTCAGCAGCCTAAAGTCACCAACAGAGCTCTCAGACATTAACAAGTCAATAGCATGCCCATCACTGAGTCAGCCACAAGTTATGGGAGAGGGCGGGTCTCCTAGGATTCAGACAGTATTCAGGGATACTACAAGTAACTAAGTAACTACTCCATTAACACTGATAAGATATAGCTGGAAGTTCTTCCCCCAAAACCCCTCCAGTAAAAGCTAGATTAAGTTACAGAGTAAGACAAGTACTTTGCTCTGTCCATTCTTTCAGAAGAACATTCCTACACTGGTAGGAAGAGATGGGGATGAGTAAGTGTGGTTGTAAATAAGTCACAGTTAACAAAGCTACTGCTTGCAGAGTCAGACTGTCAAGTCACTTAAGATATGGGTGAACAATCACCTTTCTGAAATGGGTGAAAGCCCTCCTAGCCCCAAAATTAACAGAGAAAAGCTGTGTTGAACCCATTTGCCTTCTCAACAAGGCAAGATACTCCATAAGACTAACACAGGGTGGGGCTTGGTGGAGTTTTTTGGGTTTGGTTTTTTTTTTTTTGTTTGTTTTTTTTTTTTTGGTTTTTTTTTTTTTTTTTTTTTTAATAAAAAGATCACTTTACTAAGTGCTCCATATTTTAAAATGGGACTTTCCCAAGTACTTTACAAAGCAATAGCAACATCACCTTAGATTAAGGCTGTTCCCTCCTGCCCCCAGCCAGAGGGAAACCATCTGGCAGTACACTAACACTAGCCTTCAGTACATCCCCACAGTTCAGAAAAGTGTATTCCTACTTCTAGTAGACTTATTCTGTTTGAAGAGAAATTTCACCTCAGGTCAGAGCTCCAGGAGCCCTGATAAATAACTTGCACACGAGCAAGTATGGGCATTTCAAGACTATTAACATTCTACAAAGGTTCTGTTACAGCTTTCTGGTTCCTAGGCATTATCATTTGTTTGTAATAAAACTAGTGTTCCAACAGATCATAAACACATTTACTTCAGTCCAAGTTTCTTCAACTGCATGTTGAAACAAATCAATATCTTCAATGCTTCCAGCAACATTAGCCATCACCAACAATGAATATGTAACTGTTAAGCAGACAAAGAACAATGATGATGTTGTATACAGAAACAGCAACTATTTGTAGTCTTGCAAATACCAGATGACAAGTGAACATTGTTTGGCTCTCCAAATTAAGATTACTAATGTATGGAAAAGGCAACAGCATCAGATACAGCTGTTTCCCCTTCCTTCATCTAGGATGGTACATCTGGGATCTTGCAGGGCAAGAAGAAAGATTCCAGGACACAGCATACTCTTCCCCCCCCAACTCCCTTCGTATCTAGTCCACATCACACTTAACAGCTGTTACTGCCCACTAGGTTAAGAAATTGAGTTCTAGGGAAACACAATACCACATTACCCTTAATAAATGGCAAGACTGGTTTATGGAAACAGGTGACCAGGTCAACATTGCAGATCTGTCCTAGAAGTTGCACATTACCTCACAGCCCTCCCTATGAGGGGAGGAGGTCTGTGGACTAAAGAAAACTTTACAGGTTTAATTCTTACTCTTACTTTGCCTCTTTCAGTAACTTGTTCAGAGGCAGGCAATTCAGAGACAAGCTTTGTCTGCCAAGCTCCTCTTGTTCCTTTGCTCATAGGTAAGGGACTGTTCCCTTTCAGACAGAAAAATCATCAGCTACTCCTGGTCAGGCAAAGCAAGCCCCAGTTCTGGAGTTATCCAAGCACACTTCACGTGTCACAGGAAAGTCAGTGTCAAGTAGGAAGAGAAAGTCGCAATAATGGTAATAGTTCAGTATCTGTGGGAGCAAGCTAGTGTTAGCTGACAATGATTTATTGGGAAAATACACACTTACTGCATGCATGATCAGAAAGCACAGGGCCCCTGACTAGCAGCTGTCTGCAACTAAGGCCATCTGCACCAAAATACCTCTGATGCCCTGCAGGGGAATAGTAGTAATACTGTACAACACTTAAATTGTTTTGTCTACTGCCCAGCAAAGTACTACTCAGCTCTACCAGTCATTCCCTTCAGTCATCTCTCCCCTTCTAAGAAGGCTTCCTCACTTTCCATCCAGAAAGACTATGAACAAGTCACTCCTGATTTTCCAGGAAGTAACTTAAGGTGGTTACTGTCTTGTTCTGAAGCTACGTCGCCATCCCTGCCAAGCAAGCTACTCCACACAGGCATTTCAGAACTTCATGCCCAAGGTCAGGTAACACCACACTGCAGACCACTTGGCAAGTTTGAGACAGAGCAGCACCTACCATTAACATCTTCCCATAGGATTTCAGAAACTCAAATATATTCTACAGCTTGGGATCCCAGTTGCTGATAGGAAACCTGCGTCCAACCTTGCTTAGCCACTGATTTGACAGCTTGTGTTTTAGTATAATTACACAAGCATCAACTGAAACAGCTGCCATTAAGCACACAAGATGCCATCCAGTAGATTAGGATGTTCATAAGAGAACAAGAACAGTTTCAAGCCTTCATCCTCCTTTAAGTGCACATTCAGAAATGGGACTAAAGGAGCCAAGATTTTCAATGTAGTTCTTAGATGGTATTAATGGGTAGTTAACTATCAACTAGTAATGGGTTAGCTGGCACAAGTCTTGTACCATGCACTGTTCAGAGTGAAAGACACATCCTACACAGGCTGAACACTTCAAGTGCATTGCGAAAGTGTACATAATGGAAGGATTAAAAAATGAAATACCACTCTAGTCCACTGACTTCTTTAAAAAGAAGAAACATGACATATGGCACTTTGGTTTACACACACCACAACCAAAAGCACGAAAACATTACACTACCAGTATACTTGAGGGAGAGAACAGGTTCACCTTCACAATGCTGCTCTTCTGAAAGCATCTAACACTATATAGACTCAGTCTAACTGAAGGACCAGCTTCTCTTTGAAAGATATTGAGGTCCACTTTGTGGAGTGTTAGGCTGTAAATAAGAGTCAATGGCAAAAAAATTTCAATTTTTACCTTCTTACATTACAAAACTGAAGCCTGCATGGTTAAAGTCATTTTGCAGTGTTCACTTCTTACGGACCACAAAGCCACATCCTCTATAAGGGTCCCCTAAATCTTAGGGGAACTTGTTTCAAGCTCCTCTAGCTCAGCATCCTTCTGTCACCTAAAGGAAAGCACCTTGTCATTTCCTTACCAGCCTAGGACACACCTCATTGCTACAAGATGGTAACTCCCTCCAAAAACATTACATAAACGAGTGTTGGTAAGGTGTGAAGTCCATTACCTACCCACCTGGAGATCATGAGTCATTACTAAACAACCAGCTTCTCCAGTGGTAATAGAAGAATGAATTCCTAGTTTTCTGTTCAAGCTCTTTAAAAGTTGTTTGAAGAGGATATGAGAACAGGAGAACCTCAGCACACACACAGGATGACAAACTTGTGAGTTTAAAAAGGGTTAAGCATAAAACTTGACCTAGAAAGTATGTTTCCAAGTTGGTTAGAGAGGGGGGGGAAAAAAAACCCAAAACACTAAGGCTTACAAGATGCTCCTTGTTTCTCCAGAGGAATCTGGAGCATCTCACTCCTATCTTGGACTACAGCATAAACAAAACATGACTGAGATCAGTGAAGGTTTTACAGTATTTTTTCCTGAGGTATCAAGAAGTCCAACTTATTCTAGTTCTTAATTTTAAGGAAGCATGTAGTCTTAATATTGGCACATCAATAAATAGCAGATCTTACTAGACACAGACTATTACTTCCAGGAAGCTGTCACCTAGCAGAAGAAACACTCTAAGCAAACTGAACCACACACTGACGATGTATGCAAACCTCTGCACAAACATGTGACCGCATGGCTACTCACATGCCTGGGGCATTGCATAACCAGGGCACACCACAGGAACGCGGCATCCCGGGCAGCTGCTGCTGTATGCAATACCAGGACACTAGGACCGGACACAAGCTGAAGTTTGCTAAGCCCGAGCACGCCCGCTTTCGCGCCGCAGGTGCTCCCAGGCGGGCCTGCTGTGTCACCGGGCTATCCCGCACTCCTGCCTCACTCCGGCCCTCGCCTCCGTCCCGCCCGGCACCGAGTCGAGTGAGGGAAAGGGGAGGGAGAGCCCCACCGGGGACGAGGAGGGGACACCCTGGTACCACCAGCTTCGCACCGCCCCGAGACCGGCGGCCTAACCCACACCTGGCGGCTGACGGGACAGCCGCCTCCCTCAGCCAGTTTCCCCGCCCGGGAGACCCCCGGCTTCAGGCAGCGCGGGGAGCCACCGCGGCTCCCCCCAGCCTTGAAGCAACACCCGGGGGGATCCCGCTCCCCACGGCGGGCACCCACCACTCCCTCTCCTCCCGACGGTGCCAGGAGGCCCGGCCTCCCCCACCGCCGGCACGGCCGCCCCGCGGCGCCCTCCCCGGGAGGGACTCACCCGCATGGGCGACAGAAGCAGAAGGAGGAGGAGGACGAGCAGGCCGAGGCCGCCCCGCCCAGGGCTGCCTTGCGGACTCCCCATGGCGGCGCGGGCAGGGGCGCGGGGGGCCGGCAGGGCTCTCGGCCGCAGCACCGAGAGGCGGCGAAAGGGAGGAGGGAGGAGGAGGCGGGAAGGGAGGGAGAGAGGCAGGCAGGCAGCCGCGCCCGCGCAGGTCCGGAAGGGCCGCTCTCGCCAGGCCGGGCAGTGCTTGCCGGCCCCGCCGCCCGCCCCTTCGAGGAGCGGCGGGGGGGGGGCGGCAGGGAATGGGGGGGCCGCGCCCGCGCGCCGCCGCCAACGGCCGCCGCCGCCCCGCCCCCGGGCACTGCCTCCCGCCCGGCGGCAGGGCGGGGCGGCGCCTCACGCCACGGCCGGGCCGCGCCTCAGGGGCGGCGGGGCCGGTGGCGGGGCCGCCCCGCGGAGGGGCGGCGGCGGCGGGAAGCTGTGCCTCTCCGGAATGGAAAATCCCGCCTAGGCTGCATGGGCAGCCGGTCAGCGGCTGTGTATGGGCGCGGAAGCGTTAATCACGTAGTTCATAAACATCAAAGTCGCTTTAAAAATCCTGGCTTTGACAAAAGCGTCTTAATTTCGCTTCGAAGCTACTAATTCGTGATTTCCAAGCATTAGCCTCACAATCCCGTGCGCTATAACCGTGCAGCTGCAGTAAAGACAACCCGCAAGCCAGGCGGGTCAGGCTGCCTGGTAGAAAAACCGCTTTCCCGGGGCTTTTGCTGCTGCTGGTGAATTCGGCTGGCAGAGCTGCGTCTGCGGCTCGTGACGGGCTGACATCAGGTGGCCTGACCCACGTTGCAGTCAGCGGTTTTGGGAGCGCCCATTGCACTCCGCCGCCGCCGCCTTTGGGCTCTGTTTGGTTGGGATCTGTTCGGTTTTGGGATCTGGGTGGGGGGAGGCGCGCTAAAAGCGGGGTGCGATGCATTCCCCTGCAGCGCCTCTGTGATTTCCCCGCCGCTTAAATTGCCTTCGTGGCCGGGTAGCGCACGTTGCGCTGCTGGAATAAAATGCGTAATGTAGCTGGTACTGCCATCTGCTGACAAAAGTCCAGACTAGTCTCGGTGTCCTGGCTTCACGGGCTAACACGTTGGCCGGGGACCTCTGGAGGGTCATGTAGTCCGACTTTCTGCTGAAAGCAGCATCCAGTTAGATCAGGTGGCTCAGGGAATTGTCCAGTTGTGTTCTGAATAGCTTCAGAGATGGAGATTTCACAGCCTCTTTGGACAAACTCTTCCACTCTTTGACCACACTTACAGTAACGTGGTTTTCTTCCTGTATCTAAAGAGATTTTCCCATGTTCCAGCTTGAGTCTGTTGCCTCTTGTGCTGTCATTGTGCCTGCCTGAGAAGAGTGTGGCTCCCCCTTCTCCGCATCCTCCCATTTGGTAGCTGCGGAGAGCAGTAAGATGTCCCCAGCAGAGCCAGCTTTCTGCTTAGGGCTGAGCAAACGCAGCTCATGTGCTCCAGCAGCCCCAGCCATCGTGGTGGCAGTAAACTGGACTTGCTCCAGTATGTCAGTGTCTTTTTTTTTTTTATTCTGGGGAGCCCAAACCTGGACACTGTACTCCAGATGTGGTCTTCCAAGTCTCAAAGGGAGAGGAATAACCCCAACCCTTGACCTACTGGCTACACCCTTGCTGATACAGCCTGCTGACTCACGTCCAGCCTCTTGCCCAGCCCAACCACCCTGTTCTTTTCTGCCAAACTGCTTTCCATCCAGTTGCTGCCCAGCTTCTGCTTTTCCAGGAGGTTATTCCATCCCAGGTGTGGGACTTGGTGTTTAGCAAGTGCTAAACAAAGCTAGAGTAGCTAAAGTTATGTTGTGATTTAATTTTCATGTCATAAACAAAAAATTTATTCAGCACTACGCAGTGTGATCCTAAAAGCAGGGGATCGAGTTGCCACATTCTCTAGGCACTCCACATAAGCAGAGGATGCAGCGGGCATAGCTTGCACAGCTACAAGTTAAAAAAATGCAAAAACCTTGTTCCAGTGCTTGTGAAAAAGGTGAAGGACGGCAAAACTGACTAAACAGAAATGGCATGTCCTTTCTGAATGAATTACATAGATAAAAAGTGATTTAAGATTCAGAGGTGAGAGAACCAATTTATAATGTTGCAAAACAAGCAAAAGAGAACCTATTGCAGTGACAACTTCCACCATAAACTAATTAAGTCCATAACATCACACTTGTCTACCACCTACAGTATGAACAGAGAGAAGAGATAGTATTTTAATATTTATCTAAACCTCTGATGAATATCTATATTTAGATGGATGTCTAAATTCACACTGTTATTCCAGTGCAATCCCTCAGAGAGTGCTGCCTTTTTGCACTCACAGGCTAAAGTGAAGTGGTATGGGTGTGAAGACTGATTAACAAACACTAATCAGATTAAGCTTGTCTTTGGTCATAGAGACTTCTGAAATCTTGCGCAATGGCAGATGCAGAAACTCAAACATGTATCTGGTTTTATGTCGCCTCTGTACGCTGGCAGCCAGCAGACCAGAGCAGGGTATTCCTTCAGTCCTGCTACAGCCTTCAGTCTTTGTCACAGCTGTGTGCCATATTCAGGGGGTGAGGATGCAGAGCTACCTCTAGCAGCTCCCGGGCATTGAAGTGTAGTTGCATGAGTGTTATCGATGATAAAGTTGGCACCGTTGACTGTGTCATCTTAAAGTTATCAATTTCCTTCCAGGCAGGGAAAAAGTAGCCCTGAATAGTTAACCCATATCAATGATGCCAACAGCTCATTGCCTTGTCTGTAGTACACATGGCCCAAAAGAGGCCATCCCCACTCCTATCTGCTCTTCTTGAAGGACATTTGTCAAGTTATGTCTTATAAGGTTCCCTTTTAAACCCAGGATTATGCATAGCTGTTAGGGACTGTCCCCTTGGAAGGCTAATGGGGAATACTTATCTCGTTCTCAGCAGCGTACACAAAACTAAATTTTGCTGCCTGGAAGAAGAAGCCAATATTAATTCACAGTGTAAGGTGTCATGTGGTGCCTCCATCACACCAAACAAGTCCTTTAACTGTCGTTAGGCTCAGACAAGCTCGCTCCCTCACTGAATACCCTGAATGGTGTAAAGGTGCCTGCCAGGAAGCTTGTGTAAAATAGCTGCCTGCTTTGTTCTCTTCTACGTCTTTAACGGAAACCCCTGAGCGTTGCTTTCAGAGGTGTAGGCCTCACTCTGTTTCCATCGCTTTGCTCAATGCAGAAATGAAACTGGTGTTGCCGCCTCCACTAGAAACTCAAGTGCCTAGTGGTAATGACCTTGCAATTTCTAGATGGCAATCTGTCTGAAGAATTACTTGCACATACAAATGGAAACAAGTACGTGATCGCTTTGCAACAAAATCAATTAAAATGTCCATCACTGTTTATTCTCCATAATTTATTATAAGCCTTTATTCTTTCTATTGCGATAGCACCCAGAGGCACTTGCAAGAAGTGGGAGCTACGTTAAGCAACACCCTGCACAAGCACATGGGAAAGCGGGATATTCTCCTTGGATGTCTTGCAATCTGTGCGAAGACAAGCTGCAACAGGTGGGTGAGACGTTTCACCCAGTTTCTCAAACCTCCATTTTTTTGTGGAGCCAGGTCAAACCACTATAGCTTGTTCCAGGACTGTTTTTCCAGCTAAACCAGAATAATACTTATACTAAACAAAGCTGGTGTTTCCTATTTGGTGTTGTAAGCAAATCACATTCTTTTCATCAGCTCTCATTTGTCAGCCTTCCTCACCTGTGGAGGCCTGCTCGCCTTTTAATTATACCTGCCTCAATGTACCTATTACTTTGGTCAGATGCTCTTGGCTTCAGACTTCCAGTGTGGGATCAAATCAGACCGAGGGGACTGACAGCAATCTGCCTGATGCTGCCAGTACTCACTTAAATATACATGTAGTATGTCAGGTGATGCTGAATCAAGTCTTTTTATCTTTTCATCTTTGTAGCTGCCGTAGTGTATTTTCATGGCTGCTCTACCAACCTGTGCCAGTGTGTCCCTATGTAACCTTAGAAAGTCCTCTATTCACTCTTTATGATCACAGCCTTTCTGCATTTATCATTGAAGTCACTGAAACTTGTTCAGTTTTATTACAATTAGGAGAAGTTATTTATTGCGTAGTAGCAAAAGCTTGGGGCTTGAATTCAAATGATTCAAAGTTTGTTCCAATTTTGCTACAAACTTGCTGGATGATCTGGGCAGGTCCCAACCTCTCCAGTGCAACTTCCTGTTCTGTGAAGTGGTGCCGATTACATGGCAACGTGTGGCCCAAGAGCTCCAAAACCAGGTGTCAACCAGTGAGCTGTTGAAGGAAAACACTGTAGAAATGCAGCTGATTATTGCAGCAGAGTCTGGAGACACGCTGCACTTGTTGCTGTGAGCAAGTAAGTGCAGTGAGTACTCGTGCCAGATACTGTGCATAAGCACTGATACGCTAACAAATTCAAGATTTGGCCTATTAATGGCTGTATATGGCTCCTGCTTTGCATTAACGTAGGTTTACTGAGTCCGTGTGAGCACCATGCTGCCATTTGGTGAGTAACTCAGGATTTGCTGTCGAAGTGGAGAATATGGGCAGAACTGTCACAGGGGAGTTCCTGAAGGCACTACCAAAATCTCACTTGGCAGGAGAAACAGGAGGCAGGTTTATGAGCCGCAATTCACGTGAGGAACAGCCTGTTTATGGCTGGACTTGAAAACATTTTGTCAGTTTTATAACAGTTTGTCCCGGTGAGTAGGGTCCAATGCAGTAGCGTGGCCACGGGTGCGCCTGCAGAGACTGTTCTTGGAGTCTTCAGAAAATGG
Organism: Gymnogyps californianus; assembly: GCF_018139145.2. Lineage (NCBI taxonomy): Eukaryota > Metazoa > Chordata > Aves > Accipitriformes > Cathartidae > Gymnogyps > Gymnogyps californianus. The sequence continues at coordinate 51,315,486 of NC_059472.1, read as the reverse complement.
AATAGTTCTTCTGCCTCTTCATGCGATGTAGTCCGGACAAGCAGACTGGTATCAGATACAAGGTTCTGGTATCACTTTTCCAAGGGGATTATAGGAGCCTATACCCATATGCCGGATACAAAGTATGTATGCATAGATGTATATGCATATACCACACAAGAACACATCTGTGCAGTACATATAAAATTGCAATCTGTTTCAGGTCTGTGTTGTAGGTTACTGTCATACTCCATCTGTGCATCCAAGCCGGTGAAACATTTGCCGTAGCAAAAAGTTGCGTCCCTTGTTCCTTCCTGACTTAGCTGTGTTCTCCACCTGCGTATCCCAGATTGCTCTGCTGATCCCTGCTCCCTGGCAAGGTGCAGCGCTACGCAGCCCTCGTGCCAGCTCTGAACGAACTGACTCGACACTAAAAGCAGGACATTAAAGCATTAGTCCAGTTAAAATGCCTTATCAACATTGTGGGAGCGAAATGGATTATTTAGAGACAGCTTAGGTATGTGTCTCAGATTTCATTTTGCTGTGCAGCTACAGCCACAGTTGCTAGGCATATGGTCTTGTTACTGATCTCGTGAGAGTTAGAATCTCTTTAAATTACTGAGCAGATAAAGCAAAAAATGTATTGATTCATATATTTTAAGATCAAGGAGAATATTATGATCACATAATGTTACTTCCTGCATATCACATGATTTCATCCAGTAATTCCTGAATCAAACACAAAATGTTTCAGGTGAAACACATCTTTCAGAATGAAAAGTAATTGGTTGGTTTTTTTTTTAAACTCAAAAAATGAAGGAATCATCTCAGTGATTTTTTTCAATAGATAATTTTCCTCACTCTTGAAAATCCACAGCTTGAAGTTTGAATTTGTCTAGTTTCAGCTTCTTGACACTGTTTTGTTATGCTTTCATGTGCAAAATTAAGGTGCTTTCCACTACCAGAAATCATCCTTTGTAGTGATTTAGGCCATGAACAAGTCACACCACTTTCTCTTGATATTCTCTGAATAGATGGAGATACTTTACTGAGTTGTGGCTGTAGGAATTTCTGATGATGATTTAAAATGTAGCTCACCACAATAAAAAATTGTAGGAATGAGGCAAAACGCCTGGGATGTCAAACACAAGGTCAAAAATATGGTTTTCAGTGTAGACTCTTTTCCCCTTTTATAACGTCCATAATCCACTGCATACCATAATACGCATATCAGCAGGGTATGCTGACTTTTTTTAAACTGAAGTAGGTCGGATCAGTGTAAGGGCCAGTTTTACATTTAGGAATAATAACAGAACCACCAAGACATGTTTGACTAAATGAATAAAAGTACAGTCTTATTTCTTGGGTTCCTAAGTTGCTTTTTATACTCTTCCCTTCAGATGTGACCTAATGGATGTTAATGTCAAGGGGAGTCTGTCAGTGATGTCTGTATCCTTGAAACAAACCTTGTTATGTCATGCTAAATTAAGTTTTCCTGTTTCTCAAGCCAGGGCATTGGCTTTATTTGTTTTGTGAATGCTATCTCATCTGTAAAGACCTGGAAAATAATAAAAGTCTAATCAATCAAGTGGAATAGAACAAAGTGGTCTTTACGTAAATAGGAAATTAATTCTGGTATTCTACAAAGAGAAAGAGTAGAATACAGAGGAAAGAAATATTGAAGTATGCAGACAAGATAATCCAAGTAGTATATTAATTTTTATTGAAATGATGGTATGGAAAAATGTGTTTTAGCAAAGCAACATTCCTGTTGCAGAATATTAGTCTCACACGGAGTTCCATAAATCTATGTAGCTTTTATCAAATGCATAAAAGGGCAGGTCAAAAGAAACTGTGGAATTCAGAAAAGTATGAAACTATCGTGACATTTCCAAGGACCAAATGCAGAGCCACTGTGAGAAGGCAAAACTCCATTTAGTCCCGTGTGTGCAGTACAATACTCTGTTGCTGGAAAAAAGACCCATAAGTGTAATCTTTGGTTGGACTCATAGCAAATGTTAACGTTTTAACACCGCTGACTCAAGGGTTCCAGACAAAGGCAGTATTTTATATCTGTTCAGTGTTCATATTAAGTGAAGTACAAATGGGATGGGGTTTGTGCTACCTCATTTTCTGTACAACAATTCTGAAATTTCTGAGACAACACAAGATTTGGTTTACTTATGGATTTCCTAATAGTCACCATGACTGGCTGAATAAAGAAGCGTGAATTATTCTTGCAATTAGGCTCTGACTCTGAGGCAAATAATCATTGTTGTTAAAGTGCACTAAATATGACCTGCAGCTGTTTGATCCGGTGCTCTAATCCTCTCAGCTCTTCTAAACTAAACAAAGGTGGGTTGATCAATAGTGAGACAGTTTCACTCCAAGGGAAGAACAGCACGTGCAAGTCAGGAGGTACAACATTGCCTTTTGTACCATTACTAAATCCATGTCCCTGCACACTGCACTGCAGTGATCATCTTAAATGAAGAGCTCCATGTATTTGGGACCTCTGAGGCTACACCACTACCATGTCACTGATGGGATGTCACTTCCCTCTATACCCCATGGGCCTCTCCTTGTGCTCATCTCCATCCTACAATGGCTTGATACTAGTGAAACACAAGAAAGATGCCCTATACTTTTCCTTGACTCATTTGTGTAGCCTGTTCTTGGTTGCATATCCTTTGTACTCACTTGTAGCTGATGGGAAGTCACCAGGCTATAGCACCTGCATAAATCCTCAGTGGAGAAGACAGCAGGCTGGGCCCCTGGACCCAAATGTGCACAGAGGCAAGCTGAAAAGCAGTGTGCTAGTGGAGCTGATTTTTTGGAGGTGTAAGATGGGTATCTATATGGCACTTCTGGGGGAAAAGAAACCCCCAAACCCAACCCAAAAAAACATTTGGCCTGTTATCCTGTCCCAGTTCCATTTCACGTCATTATACGGTACCTACCTTCATCCTGCCACCTATGAAATGGATTTGGTGTCCCTTAATTCCTAGTCTAAATTTACTCTTGTCTATTGACATGAACCAATGAACAGCTGCTGCATTTCCCTGGTGTGTGAATGAAATCATCTATTTCCCTGCCTCCCCCAGCAGTGCATTTTGGAACTTACAAAGGTAACAGTGTCTGCAGAGCACTTTGAAAGCCTTGCACAAAAGGCACGACAACTATGCAAAGAACTACTGTCAATATGAGTGAATCACTCCAGCCACAAAGGGAAAGCAGGTTTCCGTTTTAGAACAACAAACAAACGACAGCAGTATTTACTAAGCACTTTAAAGATAACAGCAGCTGTATAAATACTAAGTATTATTAAGGTTTCTTTGTGAAAAGGTTAATTGTATGGTGAGAAACGGTATTGCAACTTTCGAGCCCATCTACAGGCAGAATAAGCACCTCTTGGTTGCAGGGAACCCAGAACTAAAACCGGCCCTCTCTCCAAAGGCTCCGAGATGAAATAGATGCTCCCAATGGGAAGATTTCCATGCCTAAAAATCCCACGTTGCCTGAATAGTGTCTTTGCTGAAGCTAGATTCAACTGCAGTCTGAATGGGACAGAGAAAGACTTCACTGCCAGTTCTCCACCACAGAGTGTGTCTCCCCCCCCCCCCCCCCCAGCTTGCATGCTGTATCAGCCAGCACTAATGAGAGCGAGGAGGGAGCTACAAGCCTCTCCCTTCAACCTGTGCTAGCCCCACATTTCAAATTTTGTTTAGAAATAAGAAAAGCTAGTTATAGCCCAATATCACTCAAAAAAAGAGGACCTGGTAACTTGCATCCTCTCAGAAGAAGGTCAGCAGATGCTCTGTATGGGACATAGCATCCCAGGTGTTCTTCACTTGTTGCATGAGAGCCGCAGCAGCAGTGGCCAGTCACGGAGGCAGCTAGACACACAACTTGGAAAGTCCTACTCTAAACAGTAGAGAGCAGACATGCATCTTCCCATGGACAGGCACAGTTCAAGAAGCAGCTCTTTGCTGAGTAGCTGCCCCCTTTGGGGTGAGACCACTCTCACAATAAAATACACCTGGCAGAAAGGAGAGGCCACCTGCAGATACTGGACACCTGCATGTTGTTGTCTCGGCTTGCTTACTTCAGCTGTCGCAGGACCACTGTTGGCTTGCCCTGTCCTCTCTCCTGTGCTCCGCTATCAGGAAAAAATAGGAGACCCTCACCAACAGTAGATGCTTCCACATTTTTTAGGAAGACTGCTTGGTCATTACAGCCTGTCTGATATTAAGAGTATTAATTGCTCATGCAGCATGACTACTGAAGACCTTCTGATGATTATCCTCCTCCTTTACAACTGTGAAAGGGCTTTTCATCTTAAGAGTGTGGCTGTTCCCGGCTGTTCCCAGCTGTTCATCTGAAGAAACTTTAGGGAGAAAGATCCATATTGAGGGCAGGCTGCCTAGAGTCCCTCTAGCGTTCCCCAAAACAGTATGTTCATCTTCAGTCCGCTGGGGGCTGCAAATAAACCTATCCTCTCCAGTGTTACTTGTTAAAGAAGTTAGAGTCCAGTCCCATGTAATGCTGTGCAACTCAAGTTCCCAATAAGGCTCTTGAGATTTCTGCATGCTCAGTATTTTTTAGTCTTTTGCAGAACTTAACCCTGGATACAATCATCCTCTAAGCATCTTGCATAATTCTTTGGTTCTGTACCAGTTCGTCTGCAAGATTGTGTTAGGCACAACATCATTATTTTAATTTAATAACACAGCAGCATGAACTACCTAAACAAATAGATTTTTCTGGTGTCTTCTTATATTGTTGGAAACTTAAAGCTTTTCTTTCTAATGCTGAATAGAAATTGAATAGCAATTCCAGCTTGCATGCAAAAGTATGCCCACTTCTGTTCTCTTCACCAGAACCCTGACTTCTTACCTAACTTACTCACAAAAATAATAACTTTATGATTTGGTAATATATATGGCTAATTTGCACTAAGTAAACTACATTCATTTGTGCTAGCTCACTAAAAGATTTTTTTTTTAACTCACTGAAGCAAAAGTGTAACAGTTCAGCTGAATCCTAGGCAGACATTTTTTAAGCAGGGAATATTTTGTTTCCTTACAATCTTCTCTGTCTTCAACTTTTAAAGCAATTTTTCAGTAATTTGCCAAGGTTTGAAGGCAGGTGAAGTGCCTGGATTTATGTACTGAACTAACTTTATACCTCAATTCACTGTAAAATAATCTGTAATGTTTTTGTGGATAACAGGACATAGTATATACTGTTTATACTGCAAAAATGACTGGCTTTTAATGGGGTGTCTTACAGCAACGTGGTTAAAACATAGCTCTTCACAAACCATCTACAATTTGCACTGCCTTCCCCACACAGGCACTAGAAGCATGTCTAAGCATCTCAACCACAACAAAGGCCAAAACTGCTGTTGAGAGTTCATTTTCCATGCCTGCATTAATTAGTGGGCCTGTTCGAGTGTGGCTACGTGTAACCCTCTCATCAGCTGTTGAAACGCCTGCACACTGTGCACTTCTCCCTTAACTCCCGTCACAGGCCTGGGTAACAAGTGCATTGCATAGTAGCTGTGGATACTAAACCATAGTGTCACATATATGCGTGTGCAGAACATACGTATACCACTTGTATAGCATCTGTGCTGTTGTGCCCAATAGCTAAATTTCTGATGTACTTGCGCCAGTGAATGATATGCCCTGGTTGGTTTGCTCAGTAACCGGTCCTCCCCTACCCACAAAAATGCATGTACGTAGACTGTAGGGTCGGGGATGGATCCCCATAGCACTGCGTACGCATTGCAAAATGCTATCAACTGCTCCGCTGTGTTTCTGTTGCTGGACAGATTGACAGATCAAGATGCTACAGGTGAGGAGGACATCTCCTTGCTTATTGTTTGGTCGGTAGCTTTTGGCATAATTTGTAATGCTTTGGATAATTTTTATGGAGCTTCATGTAGTAGCCAAAATGTTACCAAAGCCCTGGTCTGGCAGGAGGACTTTTCCTGTTGGGATGTCGCAGGTGGGATCTCACCTCTAGCCCCATGCGGCACTTGGAGGTAGAGAGGAACGGTCTGAGCTAGCACTGCCAGCAAAGGGAGGGCAGCAGCACCATGGGGCGGCTCCAGGACCAACTGCATCCAAACAGCTGCGAGGTCTGGGCGTCCTTTTGGCACAAGGGCCGAGTGCTCCCAACCCACACGTGCGCCGCCAGGCACCCGTTGTAGGTGTGCGGCCATGCCAGTATGGGGACGTGTGTCTGAAATGGCGGGAGCGCTTGCGTGTGTGGGGATGCGTACGCTTGCAGGCATGGAGGAGCAAACGTCGGTGCCGGGACCGGTGGGATCCTGGAGTACAGGCAGAGCTGCAGTGCAAAGGTAGCTCCCAGGCCAAACCCTGCTCTGGTCGCAGTCCTGCGTTCAGTGATGCCAGGTGGAGGCCCTAGCCCGTGGCGACCCCGTGGCAAGGGACTCCTGCGTTCAAGGAGCGTGTTCTGGGGAGGCTGATCAGTTCTGCAAACTGTTCCAACAAGCCCTTCTCGGGCAACCTAGGTTTACTGTCATGCTGTTGTGGTCAGGGCACATCTTTGTCAAACCGCATTTGCTACAGGGCTGCATTAGCTTTTCCTTTGCTTTTCCTTCGTGCGGAGCAGTCGGAGGATGCGTTCATTTTTTGTTAGTTCTGCTGGCAGTTCGTTTGCCTGGAACAAAAAAACCTTCAGGTTAGCAGAAATGAACGAGTATTTCCAAAATATGGTTTAAAAGCATTAAACTCTAAAGAAGATGGTACTGGGCATTATAATGACGTGTTTATTCCAGTGTTGTCTCCACCACCGTTGGAGATGACATCTTAAGAAATCACCTTTCAGTGTGCAAGTCTCACTTAAGTCTTCAAAATAATCCCAGCGTGCGATTTGAGTGGTCAGCTTATTTTGTGCTGACTGTCCAGGCTAAATGGTATCCCTTGGGCTCCCTATGCTTCTGCCACAGAAATAATAGAGAGCATAGCTGCTGATTTTGGGGGGGAGATGAGGCAGGTCTTTGAGTACCAAAGTCCATAAAAATCCAAGGAAAGACTTTAATTGCTATGAAATAGTCAGTGCTATTCTGTAGGACTGGTAATAGAACATCAGAGTTTGGTCTTCTGTATTTATTGAATACAACTTTGGTAACATAAAGTATTTATAATGAAGCTACTTCTGAAAATCAGTAATTCTGTCCTGCAAATGTACTCTGTTGTGCCAAACTGCATGTTATTTAAAAAAAAAAAAAATCAGTAGGAGAGGTTACAGCGATTTATACAGCCTCTTATACTGCACACCCTCCTGCTAGAAATCACCATCAGTGCAGAAAAATCTTGCATATTTTTTAGACGATAGTATCAAAACAAAATGCCTATTAACACAAACTACTGTATGACAGGCATTAACTCTGCTGCCATCAAGTGGAACGATACGGAAATAACAGGCACGGATTTTATATTAAATGACCAAAACAGTTAGAAGGTACGTGCTGGATTACTTGTATTACAAAATTTCATTCACCCAGTCATAAACCAGAAGTAAATACCAGACCACCCATTCACAGCTTAACAAACCCAGCTAGATATCAAATACTAGCAGCAAATAGTTCATAAACGCGACTCAGAGGAAAACATTTTCATGGAAATTATCAAACATGTAATGTTAAAACACTTTACAGAATAAAACCAAGACAAGTTTTCTGCAGAAAAGTTGCTGTTATAAAAAGAATATGAAACTATTTCAATAAACTAACAGATTTACAGTAAGATATGGGAAAGATGCATGTAATTTGGGATTTTTTTTTGTGTTAGCAATGTGCTGAATTCTAACCAATTTCTTATCAAAGGCACCCAGATACACATTTCTCTTGCTGCAGAAATATCCTCCTTACACATCTGTTTGGAGATATGAATATAACTTACGACTTACCAAAACACTAATGGATTACTGTTTCGCTGAAATGCAATCTAGCTAGCCCATGACTATTTATAGTTAACAATTTAATCTGTGGTGCTCAAGTGAGTGAGTGCATGGTTTGGTTATTCTCAGATTGATGTAACTTTACAAGAACCGGCATCACCAGTTGCACCGTTATAGATGCTTGTATACAGAAATGAACGGAACAAACGGTGGTGCTTCAGGAGAGGATCAAGAGGCAACCATGGACCAACATAGAAAGGTGGGCTGCCACCGCCTCCATGGCACACACGGCTCCACCGCTCGGTGCTCCCCACCTGGTCCTTGCCCAGGACGGCGTGCCAGGACGTACCTTGTTCCTCAGGCACGGGTCCGCTCCTGCTTCTAGGAGCAGCGCCACTGTCCTCGCGTTGCCGCTCAGGACGGCCGCGTGGAGAGCAGAGGTCCCGTTCTAGAAAATACCAATGGAGATGTTTGTACCGTGCATGGGAAGAAATCAAAAGGCAGTGAAACACAAACGTTTGCAAAGAACAAACCTACGAACAAGAAAGAAATAACACGGAAGAGATTAGCTCATCAAAGGTATAAGGTCTGATTTAGACAGTGTGCTGGCAGGCTAGTGGGCTATGAAGGAGGTGATTTGAAATGCTTTAATAAAAATGAGAGTCAAGTTCACTTTACCACAGCAATATTTCCTTTTAAAAAATACCCTTGTCAATAGATTAGAGGTGAAATGAACACAGCACTTGCTTCTGCCTGGCAAAATCAGCCATTAGCAAGTGAAACAGAAGCACAAGCAGTAATGGAAACCATCTGTGCATTTTATCTTCTTTCTCTGCTGATTAATGGTCTCAATGTCAGACAGCTGAATGGTGGTTTTTCTATGGCTGGCCTTTTGTTTGTGGCTGCAAACTGACAGTTCAAATAAGTGTGGAAGCTATTTCATACTTGCAATTAACAACTAAGTTAATGCCACCTGGATTTTCAAGTACATCAAAATTGCCAATTAGTTGCAGGCACAGAGGTTATCGAAGTATGTGATTTATAGGCACATATCATTAGATCAGCTATTAAAAAGCAGCTTCAAATATCTATTATTTTTCAAGTCTCTTTTGAATTCAGAGGCAAACAAAATCAAGTAGAGAATCTGCTCATAACAGATCTCTTAGGATACGATTTTGCTGACTAAATGCAACAGTAGGCAGGGTATAATGCTAAAAACTGCACTGCCAAGAGCAATCCATTTACAGTAGAAATAAAATCAGATGACGGAAAGAAGGAGAATTCCTTCTACGACACAATGTTCTTCCTCATTCCAAAAATCAAATTCACAATTTCGTTTGAAAAGATTCATTTGTGTGTGGTATTAAAAGCTAAACGAGACAATTTCATTTTTTCCTTGACTTTTTTAGGCTCAAGCTCCTTATTGTCTTTCACTGGCATAGTCACAAACATCAGGTCTCTCATCAGACCCTTCGCCTTCTGAGATTCTGCCTAAAAATCTGTGTGTTTCATTACTAACCTTCAGCAGGCCAAGCGTGGGAGAGAATTTCAGCAACTCTTCTATCACATTGTTGTACCCTTTAATGGCAGCCTTCAGTAAAGCAGTCGTACCGTCCTTTAAAAGAGAGAGGAAGGTCAGTTCAGTTGTTACCAATGCTTTACCTGCATTCCCCTTGGCTAGAGGGAAACACCAGCTCTTGCCCACACCTCTGAGAGGAGGGTCTCCTCTGCTTATCATCTTTGAGGAGGCACCTCCACAGCATATGCCACTGGTTTTAGGGCATCTGGAGGATTGTTCCTCTGGCAGATGAAAACTTCAGGGTAAAATGAACCAGTGACACCATATATCATCTTTGTCTCTCATTTATATGGACATTTCCATTCCCTTATTCCAGAAGGTCCCTCCAGGAAACTGTCCCAGACACAACAGGGAAAAAGGGAGCCCATGGTTGGACTTTACAACCTGGCAAACAGGACGGACTCTGGGGACACCAGGCCTCCATTCAGGCAGACTTGCAGCCTCAAAAAAGCTAGGAGGTGTTAAGCTGCAGACAGAGTGCAGGAAGAAGTGCTACTCACGTCCCGTGCAGCGTCTCGCTCAGCTCCCCGGAGCAGCATTACTCGTACCACTTCACTGTGGCCCATCTGCGATGCAATCCACAAGGGAGCCGTCCCATCCTGCAAACAAAGTAAGACTGCTAAAGGTTTCGCTTCGAGATTCTGTGCTCCCTGGTATTTTACCACCCAAGTCTGCCTACTGGAATGGACGTACTTCAATTTCTCAATTAAATCCTGCATCACACATAGACATGTGCAGAGCTGCTTCCAAAAGCACACGGGAGCTCGGTGTATCAAGTCAGAACCGCTCCAGTTGTGGAGTAGAGCCACCCTTAGCTGCTTTCTCTTGCATAGTTGGCCTGAAATGTGCTTTGCTGTGCAAACAGTTAAAGCCCTCTTTGGCTTACCAGTTGTGCCTAAAATACATAGGGAAGTTTGAAATGTAAAGGCCAAAGGTATCCTGCGTACTTTGAGCTCTAGGTGGCTAGATGTGACAGAAGATACAGGTAAAACTCAGCATGCACGGGCAGATTCTGCAGCTGGGTCTCTGTACATATGGAGTGGAAGTTGTTTATAGAAGCTAAGGAGCAATGCAAGATGATCATCAGCTTTCAACATTAAGTTACATTATCCACCCTCAGGGAATCTGGTAAAAACATCTTGCCTTACAGTGATGGTAAGTATTTCACAAATTTTATCTTCAAGCACTCTGCTAGAAAACAAGGCAATTATCAAAGAATCCAGCGTGAAACAATCTGATTTGGAAAAAATTGTCCTATCCAATCATTATTTGAGCAGAAAACCTCAGAAAATAAAATGCACATTCAGAATAAGCTAAACTTTGTGATGGATTTCCATCCTAAAGGCAAAGGTGAGTTGAAGTACTAGAGGTATTTGTTGCCGTAATTAGAATTTAGTTTTGTGTCTTTTCCTCCTTTTGCTTCTAAATGGCCTGATTCTCCAGACTACAGGCAGACTCCAGCGGTTATGTGGTGCCAAACTGATTCTCGTGGGCCTTTAACAAAAGGCTTTGCCTGTATGGACTTTAACATAAAAGTGAGGCCCCACGTAGCAGGGTGCCTGCTTCTGCCTTCAGCGCTTGCCAGTTCCCCTTGCCACCCTCAGCAGCCTGAAGACTTGGCAGGAAAAAGGAAGACAAAATATACCGGGGCTTCCAAAAGAGCCTTAATGAGAAGTTTCAGAAGAAAACAACTTTTTACTTTAAATAAGATATTTCCACCTTGATCAAAGAAGTAATCTCTCTCCTCAGTGCCAACTGAAGATTCATATGACTTGCTCATGCAATCCAAAAAAACATTGTTGAACCAGTTCTCTGCTTTCTATGGGCTAGTGACTTAATCCTTTGGAAGAAACAGAAAAGTTATTTCTTCCTTTGATATAATATTCTGGGCTTCCCTTTTTCTGATTCTGAGAAAGAGCAAATGCACATCCTGAGATCTTCAGACTTCTCAAATGGTGAGGAACAGGATCTTTGCCCACTCTTGTGTAATTTCTCTATAAATTAACTCACTGAAATTAGTGACTGACCTCATTCTAGTATATATCCTGTTAATACAATGAGTGTTCTTTGTGATTCAAAAATAACAAAGGCTCTCTTGTATACAGCGTATGTGATGTTAGCGTGATGGCAAAAACTGTGCCTCTCCAATTTATAGTGTTTTCCCTACCAGTAAGCTGACACTTCATATTTTTTCTAATCTCCCCCCACCAGAGGGCTCTAGAAAATAGCAATAGGGACACTGAAAAAGCCTATAAAACTTGGAAAATATCTGAGAGCAGCCTACACAATTTAATCTGCATGAAGAACCAATGCTGTGCAAATCCACGCTTCTATTTACACAAGAAATGCATGCACAAGCACAGCATGGGGAACATAGCAGCTTTCTTTTACTCACAGTGAAGTTTATAATAACAACTCTTATTTTCAGGTATAAATGAAAAGGAGCAGAAAGAAATACAAGTGTTGGGTAACATCACTGTTACCATTAAATGTCCTTAATAGTATTGCTGTTAGACATCATGCTCAGTATCTCAGTTATAAGCTAGAGGCAAAAATACATTGTGAGAAAGAGTGACTGTCTTGGAGGACTTAGTCTGAAGAGAAGGGTGACGAAGTTGATGGTGGGCTCGCATTGACTATTGTCAGCTTCTCTCTCTTAAGCAGACAGCAGCTAACAGGCAGGTTTATGCCAACACATATAATATTTATACAGAGTAGATGAGATTTCTGTCCATTTTTATGTTGGTGTATGGTGCAAAAGAGGTATTACATTGTACTAAGAGACCATATGAGAATTCCTGTGTAAACAGATATTAGGGCTTGGAGATGAGTCAGGAAGAAAGTGAGAACAGGGAAAGAAGAAGTTCAGAAACTACTTTACTTTTCTTGTCACTCTGCCCACCCAACAGACCATTGACCGCTACATTCCTAGAACAATGTTAAATATCCCATATGTTTTTAGGTTGTGCTTATTTCCATATTGATTACAAGCTAACAGATTCGAATTATATATCTCATTATGTCCAGCAGCTCTAACCATACTCTGACTGAAATTTCTGATGTTGTTTCTCTCACTCATTAACTAATGACACTGCTTTGCAGCTTTGAATCTCAATGTTTGCTGGCGGCTTGGAGTTTTAGAAAGGGCCAGATTAGGGGGGGAGGTGAGATACTCCTCAAGTTCCCAGTAAGGACTTCCAGGGACAGAGAGCCCCTGCTCTCAGGCTACTTGGCATCATCTCCTCCACTGTTCTGCCCATCAGTCCACTTGCATCACTACATCAGCTGAATTCTTGCTAATAAGAAATTGCTTGCTTGTCTGAAGACTATACTCTATATAGGTTTACTGGCTTATACATATGTGTGATTGCATACCATGTGCTAAGAAAAACACATTAATTTTCAGAGTATTTTGAATCTGCTTAGCCAGTCAGGCTAAAGCCTGCTGGGACACAGGCTGCCAAAACAGAGCATAAAATTCATTGGCAAATAATCTCGCTTTGTTTTTGAGTTATAGAAGCAAAGAAACATCTCCCGCACCAGGCTTCAGACACTGCCCCCAGCTCTGTCTAGACAAAAAGATGACAAAAGAATTCCTGCCCGGCTCCGCAATGTCAGAAAGAACAGAAGGCGGCTAAAAACAAAGAGAAATGACATTGCCAGGGAAGAAACTCGCCAGGAAGCTTTGCTATTCAGTCTTGTGAGAGCTGAGCTGAAGGGCCTGCACATGGACAGCCAGCACCATCCGAGATGCTCTACGGTGTCAGGAGCATGCCCGTGGGACTGGGAGATGGGGCACGAGACCGAAGGGGAACTGGTACCCACTGGAGCAGCAGGAGGAGACATCCAGGGCAGATGCACACACGTAGGCAGTTGAATTAAGCCCCCAAATTCACAAGGTAGAGAGGAAAACCTGGATACAATGAGGAAGGAGAAGCATGAACTCACACCTGGCACTCTTGCAGCCCTGTATTCGATGTTATGTTGCTTAGAAAAGTTTCCTACAGCAGTGAGAGCAATGTAGTTTGTAACTGACAGTAGGAGTCAACTAGCATTGGAACTGCCCCATCTGGAGCTGCATTCCTCATGACCAACATGCCACCTTCGAGCAAAGTACAAATTTGTTTGTTAGTAAGACAGAGACTGAAGTCCACCCAACCATTACTTTACTAATTAAACAGTAAAAATGTTCCATTTGTTAAGGAAATGTTTCAGATTACAGTGGGCCCAAATACAAATGCCATGGACTTATCCAGGCATAATCTTAGCAGGGATCGGAGGTACCCTGAAGCAAAGTAAGCCTGTCCTGCTGGAGATGAAACAGAGCCAGCAGGAACATTCACACAGAGTCAAGTCTTTGCCTCAACTAAGATTCAAAAATGCCTCATGAAACATTGTGTTGTAGAAATTGGATTAGAGAGCTAAAAAAATAGTCAGAAAGAATTAGCTGGTGCATTAAAATTATGGTTAGCAGAATGCAGTTTTTATGGCAACATGGTTCAGCTAAATCTAAGGCTCCCCAACTTTATTTTGACTGACTCAAAAGGCATTAATGCATACCTTGGTCTATCCTTCTACACTGATCTTTTAGACTGCGTTAATTAACAGCTTTTAACATTTCTTGATCTTGATCTTGGGAGACAGTGTGGAGGCAGCCTAGGAGCAGCTAAAGCATCAGTCCAGGGAGTAGCTGCCAGCACAGCTCTGGTGCTGGAGAGGTGGGGGAAGAGGCAGCAGGAAAATTACTTTAGTTTGGGCACATAAAATACTAATCCAGTTTCCTTACACTACAGGAGCAGCAAGGAGGCTATGCAGACCTACAGATGGAGCAGAAGTCATATAGATCAATCTCTGCTGCCAGGCTGTGATTTGTCAGGCTTTTGGTGTGGATGAAAGGAAATACTGAAAATACCTGGCAAAGCTTGTCACATGCCACGTTGTCCACTGTTATTAGAGTTTCCACATTTATTTGCTCTTGCCTGCTGATTTTTTACTTGCTGCAGTCAGTGATCACAGCCACCTGGCAGACATACATGACTGATTGCAAGGACAAGACCTTATCCTATCAATTTAAAATGTGCAGTGAAGACCCAAGACAGCTACCTTGCCTGCAGGGTTTCAGCAGACCACAGGGGAGGCTCTTTCAAAGCAGGCAAAGATTCCTGGGAAGCCCTGTCTCTAACCAGACATTGCTATGTGCTGGGAGTAAAGCTAGCTGTGCAACTCTCACATCTGGCTGCTCAAAGCAGCATCTAAATGTGCTGTTTAAGCACTGATTTTAGAGTCAAGAAACAGCTAAACAGTTAAGGAACCCTTTTTTGGAAACCAAGAGAGCTTTTATATATGTCTCTGTACACCATGTATGCTTATGTATCTCATAGTTAGTTTAACACCTGGGAAGTCTCTTGCATCCTTACCTGACACCAGCATACAGTGATGCAATGTGGATCTAGCCCTTAGCACCCTAGCAGGGACCTCTGAACCAGACACAAATCTAGCTCATACATATCATTTAATGATCAAACAGCAGCCCCACTGCCTACAGAGGAGCTAATTTCATGCTTACGGTTGCCACTGGTCCTATGTGTTTGCAGGATCAGGCCCACTAGAGTAACTAGCTGGAAATGGGGACAGCAAGGCTTTCCACATGTATCAAGAACTTCCAGAGAGAGTGCACAGGGATGACACAAAGTAAAACTAAAAGAAGTAAAACTAAAAGTAAAAGCTTTTGTCAAAGATCAGCTTCAACACTGAAGCCACAGTACTGAAGGCCTGGTGATTTCAATATACCAAATTTAGTACTGTCTCCCACTGGAGTTCCCAGATTTTCAAAAGCTTTTCCAAGGATTTCCAAAAGAATGCAGGGACGTGGTAGGCTGTGTAGACCTTCACAAGTAACTTGGTACAACAGAAGCGGATCAGTAGTTGCGAGAGGTAGTGCAAGGCCCTTACATCAACATTATATACAGCTGGAGGGTTTTATTTTTATTCAGTTTGGTCCTTGGCCCAAATGTGCATGTGGTTCAAACCTGTTCAAAGGATCAGTCAGCGGTTTGACCTGCTTTAGGGTGTAAGAGCAACTGGTGCA
Organism: Gymnogyps californianus; assembly: GCF_018139145.2. Classification (NCBI taxonomy): domain Eukaryota; kingdom Metazoa; phylum Chordata; class Aves; order Accipitriformes; family Cathartidae; genus Gymnogyps; species Gymnogyps californianus. The sequence goes on along the minus strand of NC_059472.1, from coordinate 51,299,908 downwards.
GACCTAGCACAGCGCTTCCAGTTTCACTTCTTTCAGAAACGATCTAGTTTGCATGCAAGAAGAAATGACTGGGCTACTCGCTTCAAAACCACATTACTAATATGAGCTAAAACACGAATGCAGGTACAGCCACAATCTGCCTTCCAGTGAAACACCTCCACGGGAACCTGATGCCCAGAGAAAATTCCAGTTTTTCATAACTGTAAAAAATTAGACCCCAGCTCTGACCTGAAGTGTTGAGCTTACCTGCCGTGGCTGGTTAACCTTTGCTCCTGAAGAAAGCAGCAATCGGATGACATCCAGATAGCCTCCTTGTGCCGCCAGGAAAATTGCAGAAGCTCCATCCTAAGAACAAATACATCCAGCTTACACTGTGTTGAAATGATGCCATTTTTCCACACAAAACCAAACCAAACTGAATCAAGTTCTCATTCTTAAGCCATTATGCAGTGTAACAGCAGATATACAGCCATGCTTAAGAAATAATTACAAAAATCCAAAGTCTACTTCATAACAAACTATGGTAACTTTTTCATTCAGTATGCACAAGTACTGGCTCCCATCATATACCAAACCAAGCATTAAATCCTGGGTCTGGAATACTAAGAGTCTAGTTCATTGAAGCGTTGATCTACATAACTAGAAATTCATTTCTGTATAGCAATATAGGTTCATTTAGCTTTCATATGTTCTGCTACAGAGACACATGGTGAAAATATGTTCAAGTACATTGCAAGACTGGAGATTCCAGCACTGAAGTCTGCCCTTGAGGCTGAAGGAGTAAGTACTGTGCCATACTACTGTGCCATGCCAGCAACTACCATGCCACTGCTCTGGCACATCTTGTAGAAAAGACTTCACCTGTAATATAATAATGTAAAAGTAGCGCATGCAAGACAGAGTATCTCATAGCCCTATCAGAAACCAGCATTTTCCTGCAAAAGGCTTGTGAAAGAACAAATTGTGAACAAATACGGGATTTTATTTTTCCTCAACATGTCTTTCTTGTGCAGATGTTCTCAGAATTTGACTTCACAGAAACTTCTTCCTTAGGAAAAAATTTAAAAGTCATATTTCATTAAGTTTTTTTGATGAAAAATTTCCAGACAGCATTATAATCCATCCAACCAACTAGAAGTGGAAATCTGCATTGAGGGTGGGACAGGTGTTTACTCATCCTATATCCACAGCACTCAGCACAGAGCGTGCTAGGGCAAGTCTTCCCAGGAGGTGAGACTCTTTTAGTTTAAATAGAGACATGAATGAACCCCTTCACTGCAGCTCAGATGTGCAAGTACACACCTCATGCCAACTCAGGCATATGCTTCCATTTTAGTGGAAGCCTGTTGTTGACCTTGTTGGCATATTCTGTTGGGACCGAATGCTGTTGTCTGCCGAGAGATACTGCTTAGCTACTCCTCTTCCTGCAAAACTCAGCACAGACTTAGTGAAGCATAAGCTGAATATGGTGCCCCAGGGGATGAATCTAGAATGTTTGACCTTGATTTCAAGACAAATGTCCTGGTAAACAAGAGAGGTGTCTGCTAGCACTACAAATGCACACCCCTGGGCCCTCTGAGGGGCTGTTTTCTCTGGTTGCTATGCGAGTACACGAAATAGGGTGATGGTATCAGGTCCTTTGCAGGCTTCCTCCAGAGACAGGTATAGTGAGAACACTGCCATTTAGAAAGTAAACAAACAAGGTTGTGTAATATTAAAAGAGCTCTTTATTGTATCATCAATCAAGATGGAGAACCTTGGGTTCCCTATCACCCAACCATTTCTAAAATTATTAGTTTTTCGTACTTGATTTGAATTGATGCTGTAATGAGAAAGCTATTTAGAGGCTATAACATATTTCTGCAAGAAATACTGTTTAGTTAGGGTATTCTCTTGTCTTCTCCTCTACCCCTCACATGAGTCAATTTAAGATTACAACATCTATCTTGATGGTTTGAGGAGGACTACCGAAATGTATGCTCGAAATCCCTCTCATTTGGCCACCTGCCAATGAAACTGCCAGCCAGATACCACTTTGCAAATGCAGCTTGGTGATGTCCCACAAAAGGAGCCAGGCTAACACTCGTTTTCAAGAGATTGTGTTCTTATTTTATTAAGCAGCTGTTTCTGACTGGTTTTGCCCAATGGCTGTGAGCAATAAAAATATGTCTCTAAATTCAATTGCAAATACTGCTCATTTCCAGGAGAGGCAACAAGGAAGTTATTTTACTGCCTTCACTTCTAGGTAAGTGTTTGCAGGTGTGGCATCATGACTATTTTTAAACCGAGTGGTAACCCCTGGGATTACCGTGCAGAGGTATGAATCACTGCCCTCAGATTAGAAAGGCAATCGCTATTTGCACAGCAGCGAGGGTGGGACACTCTTCTCTATAAATGCGAGGTGAGGGCAGCACAGAGGTGGGGACCCCCTGTGTGACCAGTGCACAGCCCCTAGCATGCTGGTGGCTTCTGTGGTCACCAGCCCTTGGCTCCCACACACGCTCATGGGAGCTGAGTGTGACAGCATTCTGCAGATCCAAACCCCAGGGAAATGGCTGAAAAAATCATGTAACTCTGGGGAACGATTTCCTTTTTGTCAGTCTTGAGTGCCCTGGGGTAGGAAAGAGTGATGGGAAGTGGAGAGAAAATCTGCCGCTCGTTTCTGTTGAATGCTGAAAAGATCAACTTATTTGTGTCTCTGTTGGAGTAAATTAAATCCAGTGCTGCATTGGCTCAAACCAGCTTTCTGAAAAGTCAACTAAACAACGTCATTTTGGCTGTTTTAACCACTCTTTGCCCAAAGCACTGACAAGCTAGAGATGCACAAATCCCAAATAACATCATTTTAACTCATATTTTTAAAAAAGATTTTAAAGATATTTAAAGATTTTAACTTGTACTACTCTTTCTGGCAGAAAACTGATGAACTGATTCTCTAGTACCTCAGGGGCTTTATAGCTATTCACTCTTCTGTTTGCAATGCAAATCACGGTAGAACATGACATGGTCTTTTCTTCAAGGCTAATGAATAGCACAAATCTGATCCAGATTTGGTACGTATCCTTCATACAGATAACAAACGAAAAGGCAGCCAAATCATCTTTTCTGATTTTGTGCTACTTCTCCCAGGATCACGAAAAGCAGACAGTTAACAAAATTCACATCTTAGAAGAGTAGAGTACTATAAAACTGCAACATTTGGCAAATGCTTCTCTGTGCTGGAGCCAGAGTATCTGCTGTTGTCCAACCAACAGCACATTTGTTCCACCACCACTGTTGTCAATATTATCTGTGTCAAATAACTCACATAAAGTTGATCGTGAATGTTAGCACCGTGCTTCAACAGAGTTTCCACTACTTTTGCATGCCCGTACTGACAAGCAGCTAGAAGAGCAGTACCTCCGTCCTGTGAAAAAGCAAAGAATAGGTACAGTCAGGTGAGAGGGCAGGTGCTGGACTGAATATCACCATAAAACATACGCAAATTTTAAGGCTCTTCAGAATTTGGCTCACAGCAGTTCTGTAGTGACTAGCTACTGAATCTTTCTTAATTTCAGTACCAAGTCTTGCCCCATAAATCTTTAAACTTGGCTCTGTCACTATAAACATTTTTCTCTTGAGGTTTTTTTAGTAACGGACAGAAACCTCATATTCTGCCTTCCCACTAGAAGCTTTGTTCCCTTCGCAACTCCAAGCTCCTCCATGTCTCTTCCCATTACAACCAAGACCCCCACCCCTGCCAAGCTCTTCCACCTACCAAAGGACAGCCCACCTTTCCCCTGCTCCAAAGCCTACTGATCATCTACCCTTCTTTGGCCAGAACCTCATGCCCTGTCATGTCCTGCCTCTCATCTGTTGATTGTTGGCCTGAAGATGAGTAGGGAGGATGCATCTGAAAGCATGCTAGGTAACCGTGGAAGTGTGCATCAGACCAAACCCATGACCATCAGTGAAAGCCCCATTACTCCTGCTGAAGAAGTGACCCCTGCAGGTAGGAGCAATCCCAGGCAGTTATAGTTGCTGCACATCACTGCTAAAGGGAGACCTAGGCACGTGCATCAAATCCTGCTTGTAGAGCCACTCCCTTGGGAGACATCTGAGAAGGGAAACACCTCTGTCACTGGCTAATGACTCCAAGCCAGCTGAAACAACTAAGACAGCAAATGTGGGTCTTGCCATCTTGTTAAATGCACTGTGCCCCACTGAAAAATTACCCTTATTTCTGACACTGATACGGAGAGAAAATTCTTATCTTCTGCCTGGGATGGCACCATGCCATCATGCAAGGATGACACACACCCCAAGTCATCCACATCAGAGGTCTTCTCTCTCCTTCCCTGCCTTCTCCTGTCTCAAGCCCCTCCTCCACAAGATAAGCTATCATCTAAAGTATTTCAGATAAATGGTTTCTAGAGCTGTTATTCATGTGGCAAGTGATAGTGTCTTCCCTCAGACTTGTTCTCTGAAACAGCTCCAAAGTTTTGTCTGACATTTTCCGCACAGACAGATAGCCACAAGAGAAGTTACAGCCTGAATGGCCAAATGGATCGTTTATGATGGGAAGTGCTAATCAAATTTATTAATCTGTGGTGTTATTTCATGCCTATAATAACCTCATGAAAACTCAAGCTCTGACATGACTGAACTAACCCACAGGAACTGTCTATAGCTACTCTCAAAAACTCATATTCACCATTCCTCCCTACAACACTGAAAAGCAAACAAGGCTTGAGTGTCAGCAAAGTCACAGATGTGAAGCTGTTATGTGACAATCTAAGAATTGCATATTAATTCTGGATTATTTGAGTAAATATAGTGTGTAATCAGGTCAGTGGAATTAAGTTGCTCTATAGCTACAATGAGTCATTAGACTTTCCTGTCAAATTAAACTACCCTAATTTAATAGGAACTGCTGGAACAAAACACAAGAGCAACCACAATGGTTCCTGGATTAAAAAACACCTTATGCACACTTAAAAGACAATGGCAAAAGCTAATTGCTTTGTGAAACCTATTTCCTGTCTCCAACCAGCTAACAGCGACTTTGTTCGAGTTGTGAGTTACCAGATCAAAGGGCTACAAACAAAGAACAGAGACATTTTTAAAGACTCTTTCCCCAAAGGAAATGGAGAGAGAAAGTTTAGTCAGTTAAGAGAGAAACTGTGCTATCCAAACTGGAGGTCTTCTGTGGAGAGGCAGGGAAGAGCTATAGGAAGCTTAAAAATATTGAGGTTCCCCACGTGGAGGGTAAATAGACATGCTGAGTTAGCTGCATATGGGAATATTTGTTTATTGCTTTATGGTCTGTTTTTTGTTTTCTAAAATTCTTGTGTTCTCAACAAACTCCTGTTATTCTAAGAAGATTGATTAGTTATTAACATAAATTCTGGAGGGAACAAAATGACAGGTCCCAAATAAAAAGCAGGCCTGCAAAGCTAACCACAGTTAGCATAGCGGAGCTGACGCCCAATGCTTGGAGTACAACTGTGTGATCACACCTTGGGAGATGTCACAGCTTGAGGTTTACAAAGGGAGACACTTCTCGCAGGATATGTCTAAGTGTCTCAAAATGGGGATCCTGACCAAGTGTTTGGTTGAATCCAGTGAACAGTTTTAGACAGATAGATAGATACATTTTGTTGAAAGAATAACACATTTCCAAAATAGACCATTTAGATCTTTCAGACTAGAGTGACCAAGTTTCCTAGATCGCCTTGATCAGAGTCCAGGGATCAGAAAAAAGCATTGGGTGGTCCCCATGTCCAGCTGTCCACCCTGAACCAAATATTTACTGGGTCAGAAAGAATTGGGTAACAACTCCTTGGCTCAAAGATTTGGTCCCTGATCAGGAAGACAGCTGGGCTCTAAGACCTGCTCTACTGCATGTCTCCTATGAAGCTGAACACATTCAACAGAAGAGAAGAGACCAGGATTCATTTGCACGCTCTGGGTGGGGACACCACTGCGATAAACAGAGGTAGGTCTTGCTGTAAGAAAGGGAAGTTGGGGCCAGGAATCTTTTCCACTGACCATGCAGTAAGAAAGCACTCAGTTAAATCAAGGAATTGTCAAACAGTGCGAAGGTCCATGGTTTCTTAGGAGGAGAAAAACTCAGCCCCCTCTCACTCCTATTGAGCTTCCATCTTGCTTCCTCTTACACTTTCCTCCAGCAAGCTCTAGCTGGAGACCCCAATGTTTTACAGGCCATAGGGAAGGCAGATGAGTTATGACAAAAAAAAGAAGTAAATGACAGCGTTTTAACATCCCTTTCAGCCATGTGATTCCCTCTTTCCTTTTTGGCTTCAGCTGAGGCGAGTAAAAAGCTGAAGCAGCACCTTTGGTACTGGCAAGCCTCTTGGAAACTCTGAGCAGGGCAGCAAGTGGGAGCAGGGACACGTGAGCAACCACAGAGGCGCTTCGAGGGCCACAGCGGGCGGGAGGCCGGTGGTGCAGCTGAGAGAAGGCACATCGCCTTGGGTTTATTTCTTGCTCATATCCTGTTTTCCTGACACAACATAGCTTCTATTAATCCTTCACTGCAAACCCTTCCAGCTCAGATAGGAGCCAGTTCTCTCAGCTACCTCTGCAATTCTTCCTCTGAAACCGTTTTTCTTATCCCCACACAGTCTGTCCTCCCTACTGGCGGCACATACAGCAGCTGCCAATCTCCCATCTAAGCACTTGGAACAGCAGCACCCAATAAGACCACGCTACCTAGTGTAGACTTCCCTATCTATTTGCCTACCTCTTCCTTCCCCTCCGTCATCATCGCCTGAAAGTGGCTTAGAATTATATGGTGTTTTATCATCTCTGAAATATGCTAGAAGGGAGGGGAACTGATCTTCTGCAATCACTACTTGCTGAAAAATAGCCTCTGACACATCGTTCGACCTGCAGGCAGAACATTGTGGCCTGGAGAGGAAGAGCAACCTGCAGCTTAAAAGATACTTAGGACTGGCACATGGGCCAAGTCAGGTCTGAATTCAGAAGCAGCAGCAGGCAGGAATATGGGGGCTGGGAGCAAAGTTTCAAGGTGAGCAACAGTAGAGCCCAAACCAGCGTTTGTCCAAAGATGGAAGCCATTAGGAGCAGTTGAATGCAGGAATATTTTCTTATCATTTAGATCTTTACTCCCTTTTATCTGCCCTAGTGACTCACATCAATATATTTTGCATGCTTCATAAAAGATCACATATTGTCATGAAGGATCAGACAATTTCAAGCCTGCTGTTCACCTTCTGGGCCAAGTCTTGGCCTCTTCACAAACTCCTAGTTCACAGGCTGTAGAAAGGTTTGGTGAAAATGTAACTGTCCCTCTAGACAGAATAAGGTACTCGGCCTCTGTCTTCCCTCCTTACCAAGTCTCCTGCATCCACTGCTTTCCCTCCCTCTGCAAAAACACTGCCCAATTGCATGCTGAACTGCAGTGAGTGGTCCAGGCTTTTCCTACACCTGGGACACCTTTGCTCCTTTAGCATGGCTTTGTGGCCTTTTTATGGCCAGATGACTCAAAGGACAGCGTAAGTTCACTCGCCCAATTGTGTACAGCTGAATGCAAGAGAAGATGATCCTTCTGAATCTTGCTAACCCTCACCTATAGCCTGAAATAAAAGACTGAGAAGCAACCCTTATTTTAATGTGCAGCTTCTCCCAATAACTCTGTCCCACATGAGATTATCCAGCACTTTAAAATCCAGCTGTTGTATTTACCATTGCAACCTCCTGCATTGCCAAGTTCCACAGCTGCACTCCATGTTGTGTTAAACAGCCACAATTTAACTCATGTGTTTAAATTTACGGATTGCTGCTGTGGTCAAAGAGTTGCTTACCACAAGCATAGCTCCCTGGGGTACCAGAATCCTACTGTACGGGCTTGCATGGACTCTGGCCACAAAACCTCAGGATTTTTAGTCCCTGGAGCATAAGGAGTTGAGTCTCTGATGTTCCATCAATTCCCTTAGGGTTTAAAGCCTATATTTCCAGGGACTCTGGAAAGCAGGTATGGGTTGAGGGAATCATTCAAATCATAGACTATAATATCTTGAAAAATTGGTTACTGTGGGGTAAAGAACTATTCCTTCTTCTTCAAACACATCACTATGGATCCCAGGGTGACTGGCAAGTGTCCTCTTCAGATTATGGGAATGCTCCAAAATGTGACCAGCACGTCAAGGACAAGAATATTTAATGAAAATGTGTTGCTTTTGGTTCTGTTTCCTGAAAGCAGAGATGCTGGTAGGGCAAAGAAACTGAGTTGATGTACTGCTGTCAGTGATGAACTGCTGTTCTTGATGCTGTTCGCCCCATGAGGGGTGATGAACCAGACCCAGGCTCTGCTGTCTGTGCTTTTGGCTGTTCTAAGAAGATTTTGAAAAAGGACCTGCCTGAACAAAGCAATAGAAGCTCTGAGGTGCATTTCATCTTCTTGTCACAGATGGGTAAATGGGAATTTAGGGAGGACTGAAGCCATTATACTCTTACGTATCCGATGGTGGTATGCTGTCCTGGTTTTGGCTGGGACAGAGTTAACTCTCTTCTTAGTAGCTGGTACAGTGCTGTGTTTTGGATTTAGTGTGAGAATAATGTTGATATAACACACTGATGTTTCAGTTGTTGCTAAGTAGCGCTTATCTTAAGCCAAGGACTTTTCAGTTTCCCATGCTCTGCCAGCAAGCAGGTGTGCAAGAAGCTGGGAGGGAGCAGAGCCGGGGCAGCTGACCTGAACTAGCCAAAGGGATATTCCATACCATGGAACGTCATGCCCAGTATATAAACAGGGGGGAGTTGGCCGGGAGGGGTGGATTGCGGCTCGGGAACTAACTGGGCATCGGTCAGCGGGTGGTGAGCAATTGCATTGTGCATCACTGGTTTTTTCCTTTCCCCCCCCTTCCTTTTTTTGTTATATTCCTTTTCAGTACTATTATTATTATTTTTTTCATTATTACTATTGTATTATATTTTACTTTAGTTATTAAACTGTTGTTATCTCAACCCACGAGTTTTACTTTTTTTTCCCCTTTCCTCCTCCTCACCCCACTGGGAGGGGGGAGGGGGAAGGGGAAGCGGCTGCGTGGTGCTTGGCTGCTGACTGGGGTTAAACCATGACATATGCAGAGACATGCCAATGTAGATGAAATTTCAGCCTGTGCAAGTGAAGTACATATACACCTAAAATGGGATCCTACCTAACGTACAAAAAGACCCTTTGTTCTTGTATTGAAGGATGGCTTAAGAGGAAAGACTGATATCACTATCAAGGGACTCATCTTTGATCAACTTATGCCATTAAGCCTAGGTAGTAAAAGCTAGTCCCAAGTTAATATTTTCACAATATGTTGCGTTACTCATATTACTCAAAAAATGTTCAAGTGAGGAAATCCTTTTATCATCTTCCTGCTGCCATGTAATGTATCATGTGAATAGGAAAAAACAGCCTTGATTGTCAGAATGTATCAGCATGCAAAAATAGACCCATCACCTTACTTTATTCTTAAATTCAGTGGAGGCTCCAAATTCAAAGAGAAACTTCACTACATCGTTGTGGCCTTGCTGTGCAGCAAAGAACAGAGAAGTTGCACCTGACTGTAAGGAAAAAAATGGATTAAAAAAACCCCAAACACATAACACACTTGACTGAAGTATATACATTTCCAATTGAAAAGTATTAAGCACAATCAGCTGAATACCAGCTGAAAAGACATGATGATTTTGAGGACTCCAGAGGACACCAGGTATCTTAGATCAGTTTTCTTCTCATTGCACTGAGAAATCTGTCCAGCATCATACATTTGAGTAAAATCCATGTTTCACAAGGGGCTTCTGCACAGAGTTTCTAATATAGACCTCTTAGGATTCACTTACTTCTACCCTGTCGCCAGATAAGGAAAGCAAGCCCAGAGTGAGAAAAGAACAGTCTTGCACAACAGAGGAACGGCCAATTTCAAACCAACCCCTATTCCACCTGCCGCTACAACCTGAGACAAACAGGAGCATGGGATGGATTTGGATCAGGGTGTGGAAAGACCAGGGAGCCGATTATTTAGTACAGCAGAGCTCCAGCTTGCTTGACTCTCCACCGACAAAATGTGGCTGCTGTTGGTGTAAGTCATCCTTGTCTCTTGCAGCAGTAGATCCCCATCCAGCCAAGCAGCCTTCAAGCAACTATAACCAGCCCTGCAACTCCTGCTTTTCCTTAACCTCACTGAAGAACTGAAACCCCATATTTTATACTAGTTGTATAAAATACTGTCAGTAACATGTGAGTAAATCAGGACCCCAAAAATGAATATGTAAGATCTTAATGGCTGTACAGAAGGAAAAAGGAAGGGGAAGAGGAAGGGAAGGGGAAGGGGAAGGGAAAAGGGAGGGGAGGGGAGGGGAGGAGGAGGGAAGGGAAGGGAAGGGAAGGGAGGGGGGGTGAGAGGAAGGGAGGAAGAGAGAAAGGGAGAGAGAGAAAGAGAGAGAGAAAGCAAGAAAGAAAAAAAAAAGAAAAGAAAGACGACAAGCAGGCTTTCCTGACTTTGGGCTCTCTCATCCCATGTAGAAGGTGCAGGAAAAGGGAGCTACACATGAAATTCACTCCAGCGCCAAAAGCCTTTACAATAGCATATGGCCCCTTGAGACCATTTCAGAGGCACCTCTGCCAGACACACTCATGGGGTCTCACTTCCCCGAGCTTCACAACAACTTCAGAGTACAAGAGCACTGGTTTGAGTATGTGGATCTAGTTTCAGAAGAGTGCTGTTGGTCTTTAGGGCTTAAACTTAATCTGTTTTGCTTCCTCTCTGCAACAGAGTGATTTTGGAGGATTTCAGTGTTTCTTTTTGTTGGCTTGCTGAATCAGTATGTCCTGAGCGATACTCAAGAGCAGCTCCATAAAACTGTTCTCAACTTTTCCTTTTGTTGCTGCTTTTCAAGCAATGTTTACCTAAGGGAAAGGACATGTTTAAATACATGTTTTGTTGGAACAGGACCCCACTGAAAGACACTGACAATCATGGTTAGAGCAAGTTTAGGCCAGTAAGTGCAAAGACACTTATATCATCGAACGTGGCATTCATTGACTCAGTAACTTGCAGATGTCAGCATGAGATTAATGCTCTAGTTCCAGGTAACCAAGGAAAGTGAGAAACATTGGCTTGTATTGTTAAAGCAACAAGCATACTGCTGTCCTGCACTGCCTGCCGCCACCCCATGTTACTGCATGCCCTCCTTAAACTGCTCTTCTCTTTGGACCAGTATAACTGTCCTTGCCCTCGAGCAATTCTGCTCTCTGTGTAGCCAGCACACAGACCAGGGTGGCTGCAGGTACGCCTTACAATCATTTGCGCAGAGTATGAGGGGAAGGCACTTTCCCAAAACCAGCCGCTGACATTGTCCCTTCTACAAGCAAGCATGTCATGGTGCAAGAGATGCCTTGAATGCAAAGCAGAGATGCAGGGAAGGGTACGGGTGATTAAGCTGTGTGATTGTTAGAGATGACTTGGCTCAGACTAAGAGGCAGAAACTCCAAAGCATACCGAGTAAAAATAATCCCTGGGCTAGCAATGGCATCCACTCCACTTTAATGACCAGACTCTGCAAATCAAAAGTTAAAGGATGTCTCCTTATAATTTATCCCATCCAGAGAGCTGTAAATTACTGTACTAATAAGTAAAACTGCAGATGCATAAATGATGTAACCCTGGGGGGTTACATCTCAGATGTAACTGCCCCTCACCAACCAGAGGTGCTGGAAATGTTTGATGAATTATTTATAAATGTACCTCTGGCATCTCATTTTCTATTATAAACTCCAGACATCTGATTCCTTGATGTCCTCAGGAGAACAGACCCTGTTTATACATGCACTGCACAGCAACTGACAAATAAGCAATTGGCAAAAAGCAACAGACAACACTCTTTTATTATTTGTTATAAACCACCGGTCACTTAATCAATCCCTGTTTGAATGCAGAACTTCTCCTACCTCTCTCTGCAGATTGATATCTGCTCCTTGCAACACCAATTCCCGTACACAATCTATGTGGCCATAGTAAGATGCTACCATCAGAGCTGTTGTGCCAAGCTGGGAGTAAGGAAAAACAAGTCAGAACCTTCAACAGACACCTCCAGCAGCGAATCAGGCTGTCTGGAAGAGCCAGCACCTCTTCTGAAAAGCTGAAGGAAGCTTATGATCGTTGAAAAACTTGCTATCATTTAAAACTTACTATCAAGAATACTTTGAAAATGAGCAATTAGCAGATGTTAAAGCAAAAACATTACAGACTTGCCTGCAGTGCTAAGGCCTGACCATTCAACAAATACGTATGCAATGACTTCGCCTTATTGTCCCAAAATAAGTCCAACAAGAATAACAAGAATGTTTCTGGTTTATACATAGCATTTTTATCAGAGAATCCCAAAGATCTTTGCATCATTTCCAGAAGAATAACCTTAGACACAGGAGCTGAGTGACTTAGCTGAGTCACTTAACTCTGAGTCATAGTCAGGAGTAAGGTCTGGGTGATTTGAATACTAATTCCCTATCCAAATGACGAGAGCACACTCACTGTGTGACTCTTCACATTATATGAGAGAACTTGCCATACCAGAACTATGCGTTCAAGTTCCCTCAGGACACCATAAGGTCACTGCTCCAGTGAACCAAGTAAGATTTAGGTTATATGTATGTGGTGTATGGACAATACATGGAAACCACATGCATAAGGATGAAATTCATCCTTCTAAAACATTCACATACACCAGTTCAATTTAAAGTAGGAATGTGTGACATTACAAAAAAGAAGCATGCAGCCTTAATCGTACGAAAATATTTTTGTCTAGAAAATGTGTATGCCTGATATAATTAATAAGTCAGGATATTTTACAGTGCATTGTAAAAATTCTTAACCAAAGCTAGCCTTCTTTTGAGAAAAAATGAGCAGTAGTGGACCTTATTTCTTTACATCGATCTCTGCCCTGTTTACTTCGTGCCCCCATCTGAACATCCTTCCCTCCATGTCAGAATGACAGTCATAGCATCAGCTCCAGAAGTACTGCAGGACAAATACTTGCCTACAGGACAAAAATGAAATGAAAATTAAAAGACAGGTTGAAGCCAATGGGCTTAGAAAATCTCTTGCACTTTGAAGGTATTCAAAGTGAGAGAGCTGTGGCAGGTTCGTGTTTCAGGCTGGAAGTGGCACTAATCCTGTACAACGCAGGCTCGGCTCTCGGTAAGTCAGTCCCAGCACCAAACAAAAGAAACCTGGGAACTTCTCAAGCTCGGTTGTCCCCTGCTCTTTGCAGTAGCTTACTATAATGAAGTATCTCTCCATATGTTGTAGGCAGAATAGCAAGACATACCCATTATCTGTGTTTTCAACCCATTTCTAATCTCAAAACTAATTTCAACCCATGCCAATTACAGTAAGGAAATCCCCATAAAATCTTTCTGTCATGTGTCTGGGCTCCTCTTTGCTTGGAAATCATACTGGGACTTCATGTTGGTGCCAAGTCCAGGAGATACTGGGGTAGGGGGGGAGGAAGAAGTTAGGAGGCCAGCAGTTCTGACGGCACCGCTGGGTGTAGAACACTGCCTGCCACATGGGGCGGGAACGGCTGCACATCAAATGCAAACTTCTACATTGCCTACATGGAAACTGTGGTCCAGGTTTTTTTTTTTTTTTAAAAACTAATTATGAGGAGCTCTGCTAGCTGACAGAATCATTGCTACCTGGGCTTGGTGAGTCGACTCTTCACCGTGATCTATTACTACAATGACATTTTCTTGCAAAGAGAAGCCCGAGGTGCAAGGATCTGGTTTTTTTAGTGTCAGCACCACAAATAACTCTGTAAGACACATTTTTGAGTGCTGGCAAATTCCTAACCCCTTGCCACTGATGTAAATCATCACGCTATTTTATCTTGAGTTTCAAACTTGCTTCCTGACAAGAGAAGGTTTTAAATCATCCCTAAGTGCCATAAGACTCTCAAATGTCTCATGTTAGATCCCTGCCACACCCTTGGTGCAGCAGGCTATGGAAAGCGATGTAAAATCAGTGCTGTGGGTGTAGGTGCGTTGTGTGCATACACTGTCTTTGCAGTCCACATCTACTCGCCCACTGTTCAGCAGCAGCTGGAGGAGAGCCAGGTTTCCTTTTCTTGCAGCCCAAAACGCAGCATTGGCGAGTGGTGTTTCTTTCTGGTGAAAAAAACCAAAAAGCAGAACTAAAACACATTGGAAGATGCAGTGGACAAACACACACATGCAAATTCTGCATTCAAGCCAGGCAAGTTTCAGCTTAGTGTGCTGTTCTTTCAAAACCAGAGCATAGAAGTGAAGCTAATTTAATTTCTTTGTGCAAATAAAGAGATGAGTCTCCCTGTGGTACCTCATGTTGTTTCAGGTCTTCCCTGTGTCCATGGCAGCCTATGACTCTTAGCTTGCTCTGTAATGAGAGACGATGATGCTAGTCCAGATCCCCAGGGAAACATCACAGAAAACAACGTGCTAACTGGTACCTGTATTGTCTGCTTCTGTGGTGGGGCTGGGCACAGTTAGAGATCCTGAATCATCCTGCTGACATGTCCTGCTGCAGGACATCCTCCTGGGTTTCAGGTTAGCTCTCTGCTGTCTCCTCCTTTTCTGCATATAAAGTCCCAATACAGGAAAAGTATCTCTCATGCATCTCCCATACTGTTTGGTCTGCCTCCTCCCTGCAATTAACACCCTGTAACTGTGGGCACATGACGTATCTCCTGGGTGATGCTAGGGAAAAAAGGCTAAAATCTGGCTGCCTATAGACTTACGGATTCATTTACTAGGTATGCAAGGCAATATGTAAGGCAAAATTGGGAAACTCTGAAATCTAGATAACACAGGCCACTGTTAAACAAATTAGTAATATAATAATCTTTTGAGGCTTTCTTGGTCCTAGAAACAATGCCACAGTGTGACTTCTCCTGGGTAGGGGCAAATTGTCACTGCTCCTCCACAGGAGGAAGACAGCAGAAAAAGACACAGACTTTGCTCCTGACCTCCTTATCTGATCCATGCAGGCAGCTGCCAAAATGCTGCCCTGACAGGTAAGCTCTGCGACGGGTGAAGTGCAGAGGGGAAACAACGCTGTGATGGCAACAGTACGTATCCTACAGCAGGCTCATGCCACTGATTTTTTAATAAGGCTCAAAACCACCAACAGCTCAGTAAAGCATCATTTCACTGATAGTCATCTTAGACCAAAACAGTGTCAAAAATACCCAGGGGCCTTGCTCTCTAGTGAATCCTGCCTTCAGGATAACCCAGAGAGAGTGCAGAGTGGATATAAAAGTCAATCATTCTGCTTCAGAAAATGTAATACACGCTTCCCCACGTCTAAATGTCAATGCATACGTGTAATGTGGTAGAGAATCAGGATTGAATGGTTTTACGGTTGATACTTAAAATGCACACATAGAGCAGAATTTAAATTGCTTCTTTCACTGACATGCAAGTAATAAACCTCGCAGAAACCAGCAGACACAAGACCAGTCCTGTGTGAATCTATCCCAGATCCGTCGCACTGAGCACTTCCCATGGGCTGCATTTTTAATATTCACAGGTTGGAAAATTGGCAGCTGTTTGAGACGAGAGAAGTTTCAACCATTCAATAAATTATAAGACACTTCCTATAAATTGATAGCAATATTTCTTGTACCAGCACACATAGGGGCAGGAGTCTGAAAAATTTAGCAAGCACAGTAGGCTAAATTCTGATCTTCCTTTTACAGCTAAAACATTTCCCCTGGTGAATCTGTAGATAATGTTGACCAAAGTAGAGCTAGCAGTTTATACCCTCCTTGCTGGCAAAGCAGTAGTGTTTTCCTGTCTTTACCCTTACAACCACTAAAATTTTATGTAAAAGCAAACAATTGCCCTAAACACACAGTGGCCCATGTTGCCCTTTTTGCTCTGATTTATTAGGCAGATATTTATTTACAGAGCTGGTAGTTAGGAAAATTGTCTTATTGTCTTTATTATTATGGTATTCAGTGGAAAGCTATTGCAAAAGAATGATATTTAGACCTTACAGAATGGGAAATCAAATTCCTTACCTTTTATTGTCTCACTCTATCCCTTAAAGTTTTCGAAAGCTTTGGGGTATGGCAATATACCCCATATAGGGAAAGATTTATTTCACCCAGCCCGGTTTTCACTACCAGGGCACAGTAGCAATGTGACCACATTTTATTATGCCTACCATACAACAACACCTTTATTGATCAGGTAGGCAGGAACCGGAATCAATATTCAGGAACTCTTTACCTGCTTTCATCAGTTTACATGCGGAGAGAAGAGAACTAAGTTGCCAGTGTTACCCTAGTCTGGAAGCAGAAGTCCAAAGTCTTTAGCCTTATGAGTCATAAATTCCTACCTCTTTTTTTCCCCTGTAATTCCTACAGTAGCTCTCCAGCAAAGTTGTCCTCATACTTTGGATCAGACCCAAGGAATGGAAGAATTCTCCAGTGCATCAAGGACATGAAATCAGGTTTTTCCCAGTGGTGATTTTGACCCAATTTGGAATGACTGCTATCAGTACTTGTACTTCCCCTCGTGCCCCCGCGCCGCTGGGGATTCCTTGTATAAAAGTAGAGTATACAGCACACTCAGACCATCAGCCATGCAGTGATTAGATAAAAAAAGCAAACACAAATCTGAGCTATTTCACCTGCTAAGATGAATGGAATGTGCAAAATCATTCAGATGATCTTGGCACCCTAGAAGGGCAGCCTCAAGGAGTACCATGCGGCAGCTTCTCTTCTGCTTTCAAACCAAGGATTTATACCTCTGTGCTCTTCATTTTCAGGTGATGTCAGCAATACTGACATCACCGGTAGGCAAAATGTAAGATACTACTTTGGGATTAACAATCCGATTAATTGAATAATTTTTGAGCAATAAATGGATTTTAAACTGCAGGATGTGACATAAGCCTTGACTGCTGTTGTTCAGTTATGAACTCAATCCTGTCTCATCAGATACTGCTTAGGGAGAGGTAATGTTGAATATCAAGATATTAACTGGATACAATTTTCATGTAATTCTTATTATAAAGCTAGTCTGCTCCTAAAGCCTCCTTAAAGTAAACAATTGATGGTCAGCATTGACAGTCCAGGAACAGAACATAACAAATATTTGAAAAAGTGATTAGCTAATAGCTTTGGTGAAAATGACATGTTTCATTATGTCATTTGCTCCAGCATCAGCAACTTTCAGGATACAGTTTCCTGCACTTCATCAAGATCTCTAAAGCATTATTTCAAACTCTGGCTGTGCTATTCATTTCAATTGTTTATATGCTTTTATGAGAGCCCAAAGATGAAAAGCTGGCATTATATTCATGCTGTATTGACATCAAGCAAAAATACTTATTCAAAAATGGCGTAGAGGAAATATATGTTATAAATCTGACAAGGCCATTTCTACGCAGGAATGCAGAAAAAATAAAATGTGATAATGTATCTGTATGTGTCATCTTAGGAATATTGAGGGGAAAAGTGTCATTTAAATGCTGTGATCAGCAGCTCCTGCTCCCTGCCCTACCTTTGACTTGCTGTTTGCAGAGAACAGGCAGGTCACAGTGGGGTAACAGCTGAGGAGGAAGAGCGCAGTTCTTAAACAGTGATCTTGAAGATGAAAGAAAAGAGGCAATAGGCAAAGAGACAGAAAAGAGAGGAGAAAGAGAACACGTCTGGTGGCTTGTTCCTTGTACTGTCAAAATACAAGAAAATTCCCTTTTCTTTCTCAGTTTCCAAACCAGTCCTAAGGGAAAGGAGGAACTGAGTAAAAAGTTCTAAGAAGAAGATCTGGAAATCAGGATCAAGCACGATACGATGGAAAATGTCAGTGGGACTTCGGAGGAAAGTAAGAGGACTTTATTAGACAGCAACACATCCTACCTGAAGGATCTTGATAAAAAAGAAAGGTAGTTCAAGATATAAATATAAGTTCAGACAGGCAAAAGCTGGTAGAAGAAGAGAGGATATTCATGTGTACAGACAAGGAGAAAGAAACATAAATGCTACCTCATGGGTAAGTAGGATAATAAGATGGAAAACATGAATAGACAGTGGCAAACAGAGACAGTAGGAGTTCAAGGTAAGTACACAGTCTTCTGAGAGAAAGAGAAAATGCCAAGCAAAAAGACACAGAAAAGAGAGAGAAAGCAGAGGAAGGTGGCGGCCGCAATTCTCCAGAGGGAGAGGGAGCAGGCAGTGAGCTGCCTCGAACGGCAGTACTTGAGGGAACAGAAAGTGAGAAATAGGGCACAGAAAAGGAGCTGATAGGGACAGAACAGAAAAGAAGACCTGAGGGACAAGGTAAAAAACCAAGGAGGCCAAAAAAGGAGAAGGCAAGAAGAAGGGGCTGGCACCACCAGGAACATGGGGCCAGCATGCATTAGGGCGGATGCTTGTGAGAAATGAAGGTGGGAAAAACTCATGGAGACAGAATGGAGGGACAGAAGAGACTAAGACTAAGGAAAAAAAAAAGGAGGCATGAGGCCAATAAAGGAACAAAAAGGGGATGACCACAGAGATTTCACCACCCAGTGTAAGGCTGAACTGCACTGTGAGCAAAGGTACCCTGGTCCCTGCCACATCAGGGCTTTAACTGTAGGTGGAAACCACCTGCTGCACCACCATGGAACCAACACGGTGCCACTGCAGCACCAGCAGTCCTGGGGGGTGGGGGGAGACACACCGACGGGAGTGAGAGGCAAGTACAGGGAACAATCCATCAGATAAAGCAATACAACACAAGCAACATGGCAAAGGACTGGCACAGAGCGGGTGATCGATAAGAGAAGGGCGAGCACAGCATCCAGAAAGTGCGTAACAGAGGAGAAGATGTATATCTAGCATAAATATTATCCATTAGCATCAGTAAATTGCTGCTTGCTTCCCCTCTTTGCCAATTGATTTTATTAATCCTGTCCTCAGATTAAAAAAATTATTTCAGGTGATCTTTTGAAAATGACTGCTCTTGCATGGTTTTGGATTGAAGAAGTACAAAAAGTGACACGAATCACAGAACGAACCAGCCTGGCTTCAGTGGCCACCGCAGCCTGAAACGAAGAGCACGGAAAAACGCTGCCTTCTAACTATTACACAACCAGCACTAGCAGAGATGATTGGGAAAGTGAAGAGGAGGCTCCCGACTGCACCAAAACCTACAGCGCTGAGCCCGGCCACCCTAAAGCCAGCGTAAAGCTTCATGGAGGCTGGCAGTTTATGTAACACTAACCATCCATCCTTTTGGGGATGTCAGCTGTGGAAAGCACCCGCTCCATCAGCTGCCACCGCAGCACTCCCCGGGCACCCCTTAGCCCGGGCAGGACGCTTCTGTTTTCTTTCCTTCCGCCCTCAAACACCCCCGTTTTCCTTAAAAAAATAAATAAATCCCTAAATCCAAGAACATGACGGAGCATTTCACGGGCTGCCGGCACGGCAAGCGCAAAGGGGGGGCGGGGGGGGGCAAACACACATCCCCCCGCCCGTCTCCCCGGCGCCCGGCTCACCTTGAACGACATCCTGCACATCGCAGCGCGCCGGCTCCGCGCCGCTCCGCGCCGCTCCGCGCCCCGGGGCTGCGCGGGGGCGGGGCGCGGCGCGGCGCGGGGCGGGCGCCTCCCTCCCGCATGACTTTATGCTCATGGGTTTCTGGCTATTATTCCCCTTTAAAGTTTTTTGGGGGGGAGGGGAGTGTTAGGGATGATGATGATGATGATGATGATGATGATGATGATGATGATTAAAAATCAGCGGGCACGGCTCCCTCGCAGCCATCTGCACCCCCTGCTCCAGCAGCAGCCCGAGAACCAAGACCCCACGGTGGGGACCCACACCGCGCAGCCGCTGGTTCAGACCTATCGATCAGGCCTCCACAGCTCAGAAATAGCACTGAAATGGTCCGAAATCCAGGCACCCCCACCCCGGCCCGGGTCTCGTCATGGAGCTAATGCCACCTCCCCGGCACCTCTTTTGTATTTCACAGCCTTTTCCCTTCCTACCTAGGAAAAAACTGTCAAAAGGTATTGTTGTGAGTATACCCACGCTGCAGCTGCACAAACATGTGGGGGTGAGCGTTCCCTCACCTTGCATGTATCCAGCTATCACCAACACTATCTCCCATGGGTGATGCGCTCTCATTAGGAACACAGTAAGTTCTTAAGGACTTAATTTTCAGCCTTTAAAAATTAACAACCATGAAGCCAGTGCATGTCCTGTTTTGCCCGGCTGCCGCAGATTTCATTCAAAGTCTGCGTGATATAAAGTAGGCAAAACAGGGCATGCTTTGGTGGGAGATTCCTGAATTTCTTTGCTATTGTTGGTTTAAACTGAGCCCTTAGGGATTTTCTTCTTTTGATGTGCACACATAAATCCCATTCACAAGAAAATTATGCGTGTGCGTTGAGAGTTACTTGCACTAAGATCCAAACAGTTTATTCTACAAATCTGCAAGTGGAGGATTTTCTGCAGATTTTTTTCCTGAGGCAATATTTATCTGTGCATACAGTAAAACAAACTGTAGGCAAGCAGATGAAAGCTGCTAACAGCATAAGCTCATCTCAGAATGTATGGCCTGGTGTGAACCTCACCTTAACTACTGAGAAGATCATACAAACATGGATGACCATTCTGATTTTTTCTTAAACTTAAAAATACTGGATAAACTCAGTAGATTGCATAGTTAAGAGTCATCCTTGCTCTGATCCAGTTGCACAGTGATGCCTGCCCACTGATAGAGGAAAATATTACTAATCTGTACACACTCCCTGCCTCACCCCTGGAAAATCCCTGTATTTATTCAATCTATTGTGAACAACATTCCAATCTTTTCACATTCATCAGCCAAAATGTTAAATTTTCTGACAAAGAAAAGACAAAGAATTCTCTGGATGAACAACAAAAAAGGAGACTAATGCAGTACAGGTTTTTGGGGGTCTGCATTTATTTTAGATGTCAAGGGACAAATTTTGAAGTGCCTTTCTTAATTTGCCCACAAAATCTGAAACTGCACCTATTTTCAATTGCACGTGGTCTCCTGTGATTTTGCTGTTTTCACGTTCAGGTGCAATAATTTGTCAGAACTGTTGAATACAGAAATACATATATAAGGTATGTTCTTTTTTGGTGACCCTTTGAAAGTTTATCCCAGAAAGCATTTAGAAACTATCTTTTTTGGTGTATCTCTCTGTCTACTGTTACCCTCAAAATCTTGTTTATGGGCAAAGACGAAACACACCTCATATATATATATATAAACCAAGAATTTATAATTAGTATAACTGAATCTTAGCAGTCTAATCCAAGAATCATTACTAGAGCAGAGATAATGATTGCAGAAAAAGAAAAAAATAAGTCTATGCAGAAAAAAGTTCAATATTAATAATACTACAGTTAAAACTTATACACACTTCCTAGTTTTTACTCCTTTTCCTGATATTATCCTCACTTTTCCTCTGCTCTGCTGGGTCCTAAAGTCGATGGTTTCATTCTGGTTGTGGTGGTTTGGGATGTTACGGTGAGCTGTCAGCATCTGGAGTTGATCACTGCAGGGAATATGAAGTTCATGTTGATGGCTTCTTCTTCCTCCCTCTAGGATCTGCATAGGGTCATTTTATACATTTGCTAACACACAAGCACATCTTGCTCTTTCTTCACTGGTCTGCAGCTCCACATTACAGCCAAACTTATAACACATGGTGGCTTTTATGTTTGTTAGACACTATTTTTTAGTTCCTTTCGTTATCTTTAAATCCAGTTTTGTCCAGCTCCAGGTCTGCATTTCTGTACCTGACTATTGGCGAGTTGTTTATAGCCACGGGGTCAACAGTCCCAAGCTTGTGTCCCACCTCTTATCATCCCATGCCCATGCTCTGGTACTCTGCATCCTGTGTCGCCACTTCTCAGTCACACCAGGTCTGCATTTCTCTATCCTGCATCGTTATGTTAGAGTCGTAAAGTAGTACCATAGTGGTACTATACAAAGGTAAACAAAAGTAAAACAAATTACTCGTAGACACTTAGTCAATTAGAAAAACTGCTGTTAGAGCTAAACCATGTAAAGCAAAGTTGAGGGGAGGTCAACAGAGCAAGTCTGACAAGCCTCAGTCCTGAGGCCTTGCAAACTCAGTGGGAATGCTGTAGTTTAGGGCTACGTGGTTACACTACCTGCATCTCCCCTATTCCTGATTCTTGGCAGGATATTTAAGATTGCAAGATATTTGAACTGGTTGGGATTTGTTACCTGTTTGGCAGAATTCATCTGCAGGGCAGCAGGCTGCATTCCTACCACCTAATACTTCATCACAGTTATTATTTCAAATATCCTGAGTCATGTTGTTTTGTACAAATCTGAAGGATATCTAAAATGAATTGCTGGAACAAATGAAACAATTGCCTTTAAAAGCTGATCCAACTATTCTGTGTAAGTCACAGACAAACCTCACCTAAGCCAGAACAGTTCAGGCACAGCTATGTATGGAGAATTAAAAGAAGTGGCACAAATTTTGGGTTAGCCAAAACATTCATTTGGAGATCTTGATCCAAACATCTACAAGTTTTTATGCAAACACATACATTCATTTCTATTATTTGCTTTAAAAAATAGCAATCAACAAGCAAATACACGTTTAGGAATGTCAGTGAAGAGCAATATAAGTTTGCTTGCTGTGTATGTAAATGGATAAATATATTTCAGCAGAGTACAGTGGTTAGTATATGTTTTTTAACTTCAGTGAGCTCTGACATGTGATTCTGCTCCCATCTCAAGAACCTATCGCTAAATTTGATTGCCATCTTCTAGAATCCAGAGCTCTTTACTGCAGGGTGTATCACACCCTGCATCTCTGTAACTCAGGAGATATTGCATTGAGAAATATGTTTCTGCACTAGCTTTTCTCATTTCCCGTATGGCTGTATGTCCATAGTGTTGATGCATTTGCTTCCAATATCACCTATATAAAGATCATTGATGGGAGCTTGTGACATTTATTCTCTGATTGTAACTTATTTTTTTCTAAAGTTTTCCGGAAGGTGGAGGTCTTACTATAATGTTATTGATTTCAGCTCTATCTGCATTTTCTTCTTTCCTGGGACATTTGCTTCCATCAACATTTAATTATTTAAATATTCAAAACATGTAAATAGGTTTGTATGCTTGTCCAGAAATAAACTATTTTATCCAAAGATTAAAAAGAAAAGGTACTTTTAAATGTAAATTGGATCAATCTTCAGCAGTTTCAGGTACAAATTTTGAAGCGTGATTTTACCCAGACAACAATAGTAATACCCCTAGCTACTGTGAAGAGCAAATTGTATTTCTATTTTACTAAAGGTATAAATTCTCTTTACTACTCTAGTTCTCTCTGCATAATTTCAAAATCCTGGATCATTGCCTCTTAGAGGACTGTTGTGTGTTTCTGCCTATGACCTCCTGTGTGGGCTTGGGCAAGACTTTTGTGCCAAAATCTTCAAAAATGGCTTCTCACTTTGGCTTCCTTACATTTTCTTGCCTTGTGACTCAAAATGCAGACACCCAGGACAAAGGCTTGCTTTTGAAAGCATCAGCCTAAGGTTTTTGCACATCAGTTTTTGTCAGCAAGATTCAATATCAGCCCACAATAAGAGAGCAGCTCTAAAACTTCTTTCTCTTTCCCTGATCTTTGGACCCTTTATGTTGCTAAAATCACTCTCAGTCTTGGCTAAAGCCTGCACTGCACTGTGGAGTGAACCGAGTTGGCCAGCTCGGACACCACCAGCAGTTCTGCTGTGCCAGCATGGATGTCTGAGTAGACCAACAAATCCAACTGCTTGGCTAGCTAAATCAGTTCATGCTGATCTCTCTGGGGATGTCTACATTAGTGTTTTAGTCTGGATGAGGAGTACACTTCTGAAGTGAATCTCCCGATTGTCTCCCTTTAGTGTGCTGTTGTTCTTATTGTGGAGGGATCTTGTACTATGCCAACTGGGTCCATTTTTGAAGTAAACTCAAAGAATTTCTCCAGGAGCAGACTTGGTGGACTACAGCTGCAAATGGGTATTCATGTCCTGGGATTGAATGACAGCTAATCTGAATTAAAACAAACGCACAAACCCAACATGAAATGGGTACAATGTAGACTTCAGGTCCTCAGCAGCAACTGTTTGCTCTACAGATCCACTCCTGTTAGTCTGCACTACTTGCAAAAGTAGACAGCCTGTGTTGACCAAGGTACATTGCTATGACTACCATAGCTAGCTTAGATATCTCTACATTGCAATGCAGTCTTTGGTGTAGAAAAAATATCTTATAATAAGCTGTCTGGTACAGCCAGGTTGGCTCCTCCCCCTGCCTGAAAAGCAGCCAAAGTCTTGTGCTACTGCTCCTTCCCCTTGCCCTATGTGTGTTCTCTCATTCAGTGAGAATCTGGGAAGTCTCAATATTTGCCCAGGACTTATAGATGTCCCGCAGTACCTACAAATGGGCCACAAAACATCTGGAAATCTGCCTGCCCACGGTGATTTACTGTAGACTTCATGTACGTGTGCTCCATCAACCCTCTACATGAACTCCACCTTTTCAGGGCGCACGATGCAGAGGCAAATTCATGGTACAGGGCATGCACAATAAATGTGATACTTTCCAAGCATGCTGTATCTACTAAGCACAGCTTATGTCATCAGCTTGTACCTGTGCAACAAGAGTGATACACCCTGGAGTGCCTGGGCATGCCCATCCTCTGCCTGGGAGTATTAACCATTCCTAATCCAGCATGCTATACCACCTGTGAGTATTCTTCTGCCCAAAGGGAATCCTCAGCTGCTTCTTGGTTGCAACTTTTAATGCCCTTTGGCTCCTTCACAGGCACTTAGGGTTGAATATCTCGGCTTCCTTCTTTAAATAAGAATAGTTCATCTCATGTGAAACACTTGAACAACCACAGATAAAACCAGCTGCGTGTCTCAGATGGATCATTACTTACGTAATTAGCTAACCTTTGTTTGTAAAATGCTAGGACATTATGAGGTGAATATTAATTCGAGTGCAATATATTATTGTTATTTCAACTGTCTTTCCATATATTTTTAGATAACTACTCTTAAAAAGAGGAATAGTGGCAGATCTGAGACACGTTTCTAAATCAGTTTGGCGAACTGATATTTTACTTCCAGCATTCACTTGTGTGTATGAGGAGTCTTAAATCATGAAAGCGCCAGTAGACACCCATCAATGGGTCACTGCGAAAATGCATAGGCACACACACACACTAGGTGCCTCACAGCCTTGCTACTGAGGTGGTATGTAATCCCCTAACTTCATCTATTTATGAATGAAAAAGATGCTGTTCATTTCAAGCCAAAATGTTATTCTTGCTAGCACTCTGTGGACAAAGATTTCAATAACATAACTTCAGGAAGATCTGATACTCGAGACACTGAAATCAGAAAGTCCTACCATACAATGACAACTCCTAGGATCAATTCATAGGCTTGCATCAGGTTAATTCATGCTGTAATGTCTTTCCAATATATTTGCACCTTCTTTTATGAGACCTATTTCAGGCTTTGGGAAGCACTTATGTGTGATTCTTTAAGGAATCTTACCTGGTTTTGTTGATTTCTTTGTTGCAGAATCTAATTAAATTTGAAAATGGAATACTGCAAAATTCAGATAAAATTAATCTAATAGATTGAGTGACTGTCAATTTTACAATTACCAGGAACACTATCATTTTCAACTCAACTTGTATACTGAACTTTTAATGTAAAGAATTTTTTTTTTTTTAAAGTCATACTTGTATCTCTGTTATACAGGTGGTAATGCCTAGGTAAGGGAAAATGAGCAATTTTTTCCAAGATCACATAGCAAGCTCATAGCAGGTTTGGGACTAGATTCTGCATTTGGCTGAAACATAAACCTCTGAAAAATATCATCGGTATATATTCCATGTAACATATTGGAAGTTTACCACTCATTCAGTCCCAAAGCCAAACTCTAGCTGCACAGTGCTCTCTACTTGTTGTCTCCACTGAGTATAGCTCAGGCTTCTTAACTAGAGTGCTTCTTTGTGCCAGAGAAATAAATACTATGCTGTGTACCTTTAAGAAAGTTGGGTACTGTAAAGAAACCACAAAGTGACATTACAGCTCTTCTGCTAACATCCATCATTAACTTTATCTCCATAAGTAGGCAATGAAAGGGCTCTTGTGCACCTAGTGTAGGACATACATTTCATTCCCACTATCTCATGGAAAAGTGGAACAGCTAGAAGTTCCTATCCCTTAAATAGCACTGCCCTTGGAAAAAAAAATGTACTATTTCTACCTTGCTTTGAGAGTTGCAGCAGAGGTCTGCTTTGCTTAATAATTTGAGTTCCAGCTGCTTCGAGCTGTGTAACACAAACCTCTGCGGGACACAGCAACCCATTCTGACTGGTGTTCATGAGGTCCATTCAAAGGCAGAGCTTCCCATGAGAGCTTTTCCTATGACACTTGACCGCTCTGCCTTCATCACTGTCCTCAACCAGCTTCCATCTAGAAGCTGGTAACAGATTTTAGTAATCTGGAAAGTAAGTGTGTGAAGTGCTGGCAAAAAGAGGTTCCTCCCAATGGCTGGCCCATGCAATGAATTAAGCGCTACCAATTATTCCTTTCACACAGGTGATGAAGCTCAGGGCTGAAGCTTTAAATGTTCATACTGAGTTCAGACTCTGATGAGTGCCTGTGCAGACAACAGTGCTCTGAAGAGTAGAAGAAATGGTCAGTCTGTCTTTTTAGACACACAGCAAGTCAGTATATTTTTAAATGGTTTATCTTTGTGCATTTATTTCATTATAAAAGAAGCAAAGCAGTCATTTAAGACATGACTTTAAATCATGCAAACAACAGGAAGATTGTAGCAAGTACTCCTTCAGTTAATGCTGAAATGGTGGGATCTTTCCAGTATGTTATTAGTCTTCTAAAATATATCGTATCTTTTGCGTTACCTAAAGTTGCTACTTTTACTAGACCGAGAAGTCTTGAAGTTTGCATTATGACTGTACTGGTGAAATTTGTGAAATACTAAAATTTTAAAAGAATTTAACTAAAGCTTAGCTGACTTGATGATTTTAAGGGTCTTTTCTAGCCTAAATGATTCTATGATTCTTACAGTATAAGATCGTAATAAATCTACTTCTCTTCTTTCCAAAAAAAGACAGAAATCATAAATGTCCTGCAAATAAATTGCCTTAAGATTATGCACTTAGTTAATTTAAATTTTTCTTGTTCAAGAAAATGTATTTAAATCATCAGCAATAACTTTGATACAGCAGTCTATAAAACAAAAGATTTTCCATCTGGCCTATCGTTTACATTAATTTTTCCCTTGCTAAACTGTAGCATAACCAGCTACATGGGCTGTTTCTTGTTTCTATAATATTTACAAAAATACAGGCCTATTTTACTAAAACTAGTGTATAAAGATGTACTTTGAGTTGCTCTTTATTTTGGGAGATGATACTCTTAGAAATGAATAGTGATAATAAGAGAAATAGTAAAAATTACTTTAGAAACAAATCCTCCAGACTTCTCAGGAAAGCTGTACCAAATATTTATGCATCCCATAAACCTTTTAAAAATAGAATGGAGAATTTACAAAACTGGACCTGAAAAAGGAAAAGTTTATCTAATAATAGAAATAGTTTACCCAACATGTTCATAACTGTATGCATTCATCCTTCTAGGGAGCTGTTACGTTGAATGTTTCCTTTCACTCCATGGTCCTTTTGCTGAGGCCTCCCATGATACCAAATTTCATATCAAATTTGCTGGTATAAGCTGCTGTAAGGACACTTAGCTGCTAGGGACCACACGAGTGTTATTAACTTTCTTCACGTGGACCTTCGAACTGATGCCTAGGCTAGTGACGTGGGAATCAGAGAGAAGTTAGCATTGTACTTGAATAAGTAGTACAGAGTAATTTCCACAAATTGTCATTTGAGTGTTCCAATGAATTTGCTCGTTTGTTTCCTCTTTTCTGTTTGTTCCCAGCAAATTAATGCTTTTAGCCACAGAGATTAAGTGACATGTCAAGGAAGTCAATGAAAGGACTACAGCTACCATCTAAGACCAATTTCCAGTCCAGTATAAGCACCAGCATACCATCTTCACTTTAGTGCAAATGCCTTTCAGCCTTCAAACAGCTGAACTTAAACACCTCTATGTTAGCATCTGTACAGGTATATCATGCTTTAAAATTTTTTATCCTTCCCCTCCCAGTCTTGGAATTTTGCTCTCCTGAAGTTTTATTGCTTTAAGACAGCGCATACAGATTGTGACTGTGTATTTTCTTCATCTATCATTTCCTTTTCCCTTCCCTGCTTATCCTCTAGATGTGTTGACTTTATGACTCAGTCTGAAGTTAACTGTTTCCCTATTTTCCATCTGCTCAGCCAGAGAGAAGCCAGTGAGCCTGCATTCAGGTGCTTTGGGTTTGCAGGCTTTCTAATTCCATGCATGGCACTTAACTACTGACTGATACTGGTGCAGATAATGAAAATGGCCGTCTGAGTCCACAGAGAATCTAAACTTGATGGGCAGTGAAGCTCTCAAAATATAAAGGCATATTCAGATGAAATCATATCATGGCCATTTTTCCTGGGCATTGCTTGTATATTATTGTATATAACTCTACTGCGGGGGGTGGTGTGCGTCTGAGAACATATGTATCGTGGTGTGAGAACAATGCATGATATATCCCATATGCTACTATGGGTAGGAAAAACAACAGATTATCTAGGGTTTGCTAATTTTTCCCCGCGAATATAACTGACTCTTATTCTTATAAGTGGAAGTTTTGCATAACTAACAAAGATAGAAAAAACCTAAATATAAGAAATTGGGCTAAATTCTAGTTATCATCCTAAGCCTAGGTAAATGGATTTGTTAAAGGGGGACACAGCTCATTAGCGCTGCAACACAACCACAAAACTGCTCTGTATTTAGCACAGAAGCGTAAGATTCTCGCCGTCTCGTTCCTGTGAGACATTCTGAATGGCAGAACCATGTGGATTTGGTTATTTCTTCTCTGTCCCAAAAGCCTTGTCCGAGGACAACAGAAGCCATTGCAGAGCATAACTTTCAGGGTCCAGACGCTCTGAGATGGCTCCCTAGGAGCTTACCCCACTCAGTAAAACTGATCTGGTAGATTGGTTTCATCCTCACTTGGAGAGAGTGGAGGTCCTCAAAGGAAGGGACTGAGGACCTCGGGCTGAGGGTAAGGATGACAGGGCATTAGCAAGTTTGATAGGAGTCATCTCTATACATGCGAGAGGGAAACTACTTACATTGCCACGTACAAAATTTTTTTGAGGTACTGGCTACAGCTCAGTCTATTCAATTTCTCTGTCTTATGCCCTGCTGGTCAGAAAATCAGTCCACTAATTGAAAAGAAAGAACTTGGCTAAAGGACATAGGGATACAACTGTACGATAAAATACCCAACTGACAAAGTAACATTACAGCAGCACTAAGAAGCTAGCACTATCACATCTCCTAATGAAGTGTCTGAAAATTAACATGGCTGAAACCAATTGTTATTAACAAAAAACCCAGAGATTTATAAGAGTTATAACTCTTATAATTATAAATCTATCTTGCACAGAGAATTTTGATAGTTTATTATATCTGTGTTATGGAAATCTATAATTGTCCTTAAAAAAAACATAGCAAAGGTATTCTCCATTAAATTTTCTGCACTTTCACAAGGGATTTGTTCTAAGTTTACTATCTTTTCCAAGTTCCAAAAATAAAAATAAATAAATCTTAATGTTCTTAAACTGCATCTGTTTGAATTCTTAGTTACATTTGTCACCTGATCCTCAGCTGGAATGAACTGATATAACACTGGAGTCTCCTCAATTTATACTGCTGAAGGTCTGGCTTCCTACCACATTTAAACATAAGGTTCTACTTAAAACTTAAGAACTTGATGAGACTATGGGCAGGGTAGAGCTGAGGCTGAAGTAAACCTGAGGCAGTGTCTAAATTTTTGACAGCAACAGTACCTAAAAATACAAAAACCTTGCTGGAAACAGATCCCAGAAAAAGCGCTGCCTTATTAATAGAGATCAGATCATAGAAAATTCTTGCAGAGGAAACTATGAAATTCAGATGCCAATCTAATCTAACCAATGGTTTGAAAGTCTGTTAAGAAAAGCAGTTTACAAAGAAGTGGTTTCCATGAGGAGCTGCTCAGCGTACTGTGGCAGGGAGTCTGTGCATAGCTGTTTTCCCCGATTATGATGGCCAAAGCAGCAATAGTAGCACCTATGTCAGCAAATAAAAAACCAGGATGTGAAAAATACAAGAGTAGACATTTTGTTTTTCCCCTGATGTTTGACTGATAAATCATTGGGTACTGACCAAAGGGAGCACATTCTTCTTCACAAAGAGTCAGGCATTATATGACGAAGACTTGTCATCTTCTTTTTGAACTTTAAGTCCACGAGCAACTCTATAAAAAAGTACAGAAAGACAAGAATAAAAAGGAAATCCATTAAGAAGCAAAACAATAAAGTAGATGGATTTTCATGTTGCCCACTAGGAAGTTTCTTCAAGTTAAAAAAAAAAAAAAAAAAGATACATATCAGGCTCTGTAGTCACATAGTGGAGAATGATCAAGTCTAATTTGCTTAGGGAGTCTTAAGTTAGCTATACCTTTAACTGCATGCTCCAGAGTGTTCCTCTTGACTTATTCTTTGGAACTGGATGGCAAAGTTGTGTCTCACTTCCAGGGTTGCCCTAGCCCCTAGGATATTCAGTGAGTGAACATACAAAGATCAAGACTGGGAGGGACTGTCATGACTTCTACACACTGGCTACTGATGAGGACTCATGCTTTTGCCTTGAAAATGCAATTTGTCTTCTCCTGAATGGGGAAAGTGTTGTAAAGTACCAAGCATTCACCTTCCCTCCTCTTTTGGCTTAGTACTTCTCTGCAATAAAAGGGTGTGAAATACCAAAGCTAAGTAAGTCTTGCGTCAGCCACATAGACATTTTTAAGTTTTTTGTCCACAATCCCATTGAGTCATGAGTGCCTGCTAGTAAGACGTTTGTAGCTAAAACATTTCAAGAGAGACCAAAAGATATAAAAAATTGCACTTAACGTGTCATGGACTTGGAAAAGGCTCTAACGTAGTTTGTTACTAGTTGTGCAGTCTGCCAAAGGCGAGCATTCAGACATCATGCATTAGAGGAGCGCAGCAGTACTGAGAGGCAGTTCAGTGAGCAAGTCCCCTCTTACATCAAGGATCACAACTTAGCCTATCTCTATTCAAAACTGTAATGTCTGGCCTGATGCAGAGGGTTAAGAAAAAGTCTTTCATTAACTTTTCCTATGATGTTATGCAGCAAAGACAAGATGAAATATCTAGAACAATCAAGAGCTACTTTAGAAGACAGTGGTTTGAGTCAGCCAAAATAGATGAGATGCTTCACTGAGAAAGACAATGAGAAACCAGCCAAATTAGATGGTACTATTTTAAGTCTATGCAAGAGTGTAATGGTTCAGGGTTGAGCTATGATAAGAATGTGGCTGCAGATGTTGCAATTTACCTTGAGAGCCCTTGGAAAGTGAGAGAATTCATAGTGGTTTTCTATTATAAGAATATGTCAAGTAAACTTAGGAAGCAGAATGTGCAGGAGAATCTTAGTACATGAGATTGCTGGCTGGCAGAAGAAAAGACAGACCTGATATTAGGCTGTAGAGGGATGCTAAGTAAAATGGTAGCTACTAAACTACTATGCACTGCAACATTATGCAGACAATCAACCGTGAAAGAGCTGAAAGAGCATCAACTGAGATACCTGAATCATGTGAGATGACAGGAGAGAGAATAAGAGAGGCTCCAACTGGATGGATAATAAGATCTAGCAGGCACAGTACAAGGACGTTCAGAAAAAGATGGTCTATGAAGAAGGATGGCATCATCCTAGTGTGTACATCCAGAAAGAAACAGGTGAAAGAAACAAGAAAAAAGAAATCAAACAAAAGGACAAGACAAAAGTGCAGTTCTGAATAATTGAATTCTGGATTACACTAAGCACTGTGGGCATCTAAACTGTTTCTGCTGACAGAACTGCATTTTAGACCTTGCTCCTAGCTTCTGTGTGCCTCAGTATTCCAATTATAAAGAGGATAATTTCTCTTTTCCAAAGTGATATGGTAGAGTCCTTAAATACTGTGGTACAAGAAATTTCTGCAAGATGAAAAAGATATTTTCATCAGAAAAGCAGGGACCAAAATGATCTTAACAGAATGGATCTTTCCTGATGAAATGCAGTGAAGACATAGGACTGGCCTGCACATAAATGTACACTGCACCATTTTGCTGTTAAACCAGAGTGTGTGCGAGTAACCTTATTTTAGCCTAGGTGTACTGCAAAAAGCTTTTAGTAAAACTGGTGCAAGTTTACTTATAGACACAAACTGAAAAATAACCATGCATAAGCGTTTATGACAGGAGGTGATAAATGCCTTATTTCCTTGATAAAAGTAGGGAGCCTAGTCTGAGCTTGAAACGTTCTGGTTGGGGATTTACACTCTAGGCTACAGATGGGCTTAACTGATTATAATTTTGAAAGAGTGAAGAGAGCTCCAGTACTGTGGAGGAAGACTCTTCCACAGACTAAATCTTTAGGACTGGCTTCAACATAAATGCAGATATGAAACTTTTATGGGGGGACAAGATGCACAATTTAATCTTTAATGATCACTGAGTAGAGACTTGGGTCTATCTAATCTGAGATACTTTCTAGCTACCTGCTAGCATATTGGTTCATTATTATCTCAAAGAAAGTGAATTCCCACGTCACCTGGTGTGGCAATGTAGGATGGTGGATGTGGTGCCTGCACAGGAGTCATAGGTTTTGTTCTTACCTTTTCCACTGACCTGCTATGCAGCTCACGTAGCACAGCTCACAAGTCCTCATCCGTTCTAGTTTTGCTGTCTCTTAAGTTCTGGGGTACTTGCTGCCACCTTCCCCTTCCTTTGATAAATTATATTAAGTAGGAGCTAAATATTACCACTAGTATTACTCACAGAGACTATTTTTTGATGATCTCATTTTCACTGCAGGTTTCTGGTCAAGTCCTAAATATGTTATGAAATGGCAGTATGAGATGAGATGTGCTATACTGCACGTATCAGTAAGAGAATGAAAGAGAGAGATTATATCAGCAAGGCTATTTTGGAGCAAACATTCTTGACTTGAAATTTTAAATCCATTCTTAAATGAACATGTTTTAAAATAGAAAGCCCAAACACAAAGAATGATCTATAATCATAGTAGTGTAAATGCCTACTAATGTAACATAGTCTGTTTATGTTAAAATAATACAGATCCAGAAACACTTTCAATTGCCTATATTTATTCAATAAAGTGCTCAACATCTGTCAGGTAACAGAGTCTACTCCTTGCAGACAGGAAGAAACAAGGAAAGCAAACCTTATAAAGGCTGAAGGAAAAAGGAGGAGAGGATTTACTGGGAGGAAAAAAGGGCAGGTAGCTGGAGAAGAGCATTTTCTGCAGAGGACCTCTGTCTTATAAACGCTGATTGCTGAGAGCTGCCAGCTAATAAATTCTTATCTGTGTTTCTGGAACCTGTAATTACAACAAAAGATGACATGAGGGAAAGATGAAGTATCATCCCATGAATTATTGATACTGACCTTTTTACAGGATGAAGTTCTATGTTAGATAGGGTGAGGCGAAGCTCAATGAAGTCAGTAAGTGCTTTTCGCTGGGTTTCTGCTGGCTTTGGATTTGGCTTAAAATAGATTAAAAAAAAGAGATACGGAGTTTAGAAATTCGGAGAGTTGCATTCAGGAAAAAATTTCTCACTCCTCTATTCTCCTTACTCTACTCTTCCTTCCTGTGGTCCTAAAGCCCTGCAGAAGCCAGGCTAGACTCGTGCCTGCACATGGTCATACCACAGCCTGCACAGTGCTGTCAGACCAGGATAGCACTGAAAATTTTCAGTTTTCCATCTGCTAGTGACAGGCCACGCTGTCATGATCATCTCCACGTATACACCCGCACTCCTGCTCCTGTCTGCTTCCTCACATACATAATTCACTCTGGCTTTACATAGCTCCAAGGTCCCTGCATAAAATTTTTGGTCACTTAGACTTTTTATAGGAATCAAGTTATTGAGTACCCCTGTTGGGAATGCTGCTATAAACATTTTTTTCCAACTGCTTTGAGTCAAAGGCAAAAGTTGTCATAACATTTTTCCTAAAATCTGCCCACATCTTTAGGCATCTCCAGAGATTTTTCAAGAAAATCTAAAAGGTGGCATTTTAGTCTCTTTCTAGAAAACACACTGAATAAAAAAATCTTGTTTGGCATAAGTGTTTAACAAAAGGACAGAAAAATCACCCAGAAGGCCAACAACATCTTTTTAAATCTAGCTATACATTAAGCAAAACGCATATAATTTTATGAGGGAGGGAACAGGCTCTCTTTTTCTATCTGGTAGGCTAATTTTCTGAATGTTTGCAAAATTTCATTCCGGTTTTTAACTTTTAGGAAACCAGATCCAAGAACATGTCATTATTTTACTAAAGTATTAGGTTCTTGATCATGTAAGCTGTGTTTTCTCATGTGATACTTCCCCATAAATTCACTGATGCTCCCTGTTTGAGAAAGGACATTTCTTGTGAGGAAGGGCTGCCTTTTGTGCTGTGCAACCTACCAAACAGCTCACAAGAATCTTCTCTTTAACATGAGATTGCAAAAGATCTCCTGAAGCTGGATTCCTTACCTGAACTACCCGCAAAACTATGCCAGAAAAATTTGTCAGGTATTACTCTATACAAGTGCAGTCAAAGAAAACTTGGAGCAGATTGTAACAGACACAGGATTATAGCTCTCCATCTCAAATTCTTAGTTTAGGCACTTATTTTCTATACTTTCACAGTACATTCTGCGATTTTTTTAAAGCTTCATCAAATGTATTTGAATCACCTGGTTTATGCTCTGCTTATTCTTATTCTAGGCTCATGCTTCTCAGAAAACCCTTCCCAAGTGTATATTGTGGAGACCAGGGACAGAGGTGCAGAAGAAGAATTCAAAACTCAAAACATGGAAGTGCTGCTTACAATCCCCACACACGTAGAGGCAGGGCTCTGTGCAAGAAGTGTGTCCAAACTAACTAAAGGTTATTTCTTTTGCAGTTATTTCAATTTGAAGCATTCATAGCAAAAGATGCCTTGTCATTAAAATCAACAATCTCACCACTGGAGTCCAGTTTGTAGGAATGTACAGGATAACTGGAGTAAACTAATTTCCCCAAATGTTGTGCAAGACAGTAAGTTTCTTTCTGGTTGAAGAGGAGAAAATCTTTCACAGCTTGTTGGATATATACAGGAGCAACATCTTTCAGAGATTGCTAACTGAATGGCCAGCCTGGAGACAATCTGACTACTCTGAAAGAGATTGTGATGATTTTCTAATCTTCATAATTGTAATCTTCATCAGTTCCTCTTAATATTGTACTTTATAACGGATTTCCCTTAAAGTACCCAAATGTTTCTTTTCTACCAGGAACATGCTGTGCTCAGCTTTTATTCAATTTAATTCCTCTAACAATAAAGAGGGCAAGGATGCTCGGCAAGTTAATGGATGGCAGGCCTTTGTAAGAGCTTGCTTGCTCTGGACTTAAAGGCCACTTACATCAGATACTTCCAGATCTCCATTTGTAAAAACTGATATACTCCAGGATATACTTAGGATTTAACAGGTTTTCAAGAAATAGGTTGAAAGGACCAGCGGATAACCTATCTGATAGCGCGGCATTTTGTTTAATGGAACATTTGAAGATGGTGTTGCTTGTTTGTATTCAAACCTCTCATAGTTTTTATGAAGTATAAGCTATTGTAGGAAGGGACATGATGGACATGTGCAATAAGATAATTTCCTTTCCACAATGTCACAGTTGGAAAAGGAGAATATTTTTAAGCTGCTCTAGAAATTGAAAGCATTTATGCATAGAATAGCCAAATCTGATATATTTACATTGGCAGCATGCTACATTTATGAAAGCCAACTTTTCTATGGAGGACGCAAAAATTGTCTCCTACAGATATGTCTCTATGGTGTGCTAAAGCCATAGCGGCACAAAACCAAGGGTGGTGATATTTTCTTGCAGAGAAAATCAATAGCTTGCGGCTGGTGCTTCCTGAAATAGTATACCAGGGATCTCCTTTGCTAGTGCTGTGTGGCATGTAGCATAGCCCTCATAAAGTTATTAAATACTTTGCTACTCACATGAATCGCTATTAAAATATTAGAGGTATATGTATCTAACCATATCTTTGTGCCTGAATCTGGCAAATTTTATTAAGAGCACTGGATGTGTGAGTGCGTGTGGGGTTGGAAATGTGAATGGGTATGAAACTTAAGATAGCAACGTCATTAAGCAGTGCAACTCCTGATACAGATGACATGGTTCTTAGGCCTCCTTCTCCGTCCCCAACCTCCCCCCCAGCTTCTAGGTTATCCAAAGCCTGTGCCAAATACCTTCAAAAAGACAGGAGACTCATTGTCTGCCCTCGATGAGCAGGAACACCCATTTCACAAGGAGCCGAGAGCACTGGCTGTGCATTGCAGCAGGGTGGCCTGGGCTGCACGGTTTCCAGCAGCCTCAGAGCACTGAAAATGGCAAGAGGAGCTGCGATTTCTGCAGCACAGTTGCGCAGGGTGTCTTCCCAAGGCCCTGCAGATGGAAGCAGGGTGTACCTTATGTGGAGGTAGCCCTGTGCGAGGAGAAAGCTGGGAAACCTTAATTTTACTGCCCGTATGTGACATGACAGGTCACGGCTTACGAGGATGGATGCACTGAGATTTCTTCATGGTCGGTTAAAAATACTAACCCGCATAGTACTGAAAGGGGAGGATCAGAAAGCTCCAGCTGAGCCGTGGGGTGGCGGGGGGGGGGGGGGGGGGGGGGGGGGGGGGGGGGGGGGGGGGGGTGGCGGGGTCCCACCTCTCAGCAAGCCCGCGGAGCTGGGCGTTAGGGCGCACACCCGGGGCAACCCTACCGGCCCGGAGACCCTTCCCTTCCCCCGCCCCGTCCCGCCCCGTCCCGTCCCGTCCCGTCCCGCACGCCCCGGGAGACGAGGCCCGCTCCCCCGGCGCCCCGCACCGGGGCTGCCTCTCGCCCCGCCCCAGCCCGCGCACCGCAGGCAGGGAGGCGCGGGCAGAGCGCGGGCAGCCCCCCCT
The DNA here is from genome assembly GCF_018139145.2 of Gymnogyps californianus. Classification (NCBI taxonomy): domain Eukaryota; kingdom Metazoa; phylum Chordata; class Aves; order Accipitriformes; family Cathartidae; genus Gymnogyps; species Gymnogyps californianus. Next base: position 51,262,636 of record NC_059472.1, on the reverse strand, counting down.
TGCCTCCTCCCGCCGCCTCCCAGCCGGGCCCGCCCGCCCACCGCAGCTATAGGGCCGCCCTGGGGGCGGCGAGGGCAGAGCCCGGCGCAGGATGGCCGCGGCGCCGGGCTCCCCGCTCCTCTGGGCGCTCCTCACCCTCTGCTCCGCGCAGCCGGACCCCCCCGGCTCCCGCGGGATGGGGCTCAGCCTCCACCCGCCGTACTTCAACCTGGCCGCGGCAGCCAGCATCTGGGCGACGGCCACCTGCGGGGAGGCGGCGGCGGGCGGCGGCGGCGGGCGGCCGGAGCTGTACTGCAAGCTGGTGGGGGGGCCGGCCGCCGCCCCCCTGGGGCGCGCCATCCAGGTAAGTGGGCGGCCGTGTGGGGCCGGAGAGGGGTCGCGGCGCCGGGACCCCCTTCCCCTCGCACCCCGCTCCCCGTCCCGCGCCGCCTCCCGGCGCTGCGAAGCGGCGGGGGGTGTGTGCGTGTGCGTGTCCCCTTTTGGGGCGTCCCCGCCCCTCCGGGGGTGCTGGCGTTACCCTGGGGTGCGTGGTCTCAATTTTCTGAGCGTTTTCTCCGGTCTGGGCGCGTGCCGCGAGCAGAGGAGGGGAGCGTGGACCAGCGGGACCCCACGCAGGGAAGCGCTGGGCAGGGTGGAGGCGGGCAGCGGCGCTTCTGCCCGCGCCTCCGCCCTCAGGTGTCCCGGCACCTTCTGGAGACCCCCCGCCCTCTCCCGCCGCGGGTAGCGGCTGCCCCCCCCCCCGCCGCCAGCCCCGCTGCCCCAGCCGCTCCCGGTGCCCACGGTGCTGCGGCTGCTCCCGGGGGTGCGTGAGCCGCTCGTCCCGCCGGGCGCCTGGAGGTGGACTTAGGGGGTACCCAGGCGGTGTTTTGTGGCCTCAGCTCTTGGCCCATGGTCTGTGGAGAGCAGCGCGATGCTTCTGGGAGTAAAGCAGTGAGCCTAGGGGGGAATGGATGGGGACGTACTGCACTGGTAACCTCTCACTGGAGAGCGGGCATCTTCCCGGGGGGGCGGTAGGAAAAGAGGTCCGGTTTTAGTCAGGTGGCTTTGTGGTATTTTACAAGCACTAAGTGTGAGGCTCATCGTCTGTGCCTTGCATTGCTTGTGGGAGGAAGCCAGAGATTCCTTGGGACTCTGACAGGGAGTATAAGCACACAGGGCAGTGAGGATGATGACATTCTCTCCTAGCATAGCACAAGATTATTACACAGATTTTGCGCCAGTCACAAGAAAGACAACAATAAATGGCAAAACGCCTGGCAAAGGGTTAATGGAAATATATTTTTCCTTTGGTAGAAACTTGTATGAACATGTCTGTTAGGGGGTAAGGAAGGAGTAACAAATGCAGCAAACTCTGTGATGTACTGCGATGGATGTTCAGTATCAGTTTGATCAGAACTTTGTTAAAGGAGGGACTTTCCTAAAGCCTCAGACCTTACAAAGTTATTTTATTTGTATTCTCTCTTGGTGGGAGGAGAAGAGAGCCAGAATGAAACTGCAATTTGAAAGGGATTTCGAAAGCTTTAAGGTCCACTTTCTGACTCCAGGCAATAGAGAAAGAATGCAAGTAAATTTTTAGCATATTGGAAGAAGGCTTAGTGTTTCAAATCTTATGAGGTGTTTGTATGTTTTAATAGTGAAATAACCCTTAATATCTGGTTTCAGAAGAGGTTGCAATGGATAAGAGAGTTGTTCTTCTCATTTTTTAATGGGAACAGATGCTCAAGAGAGGGGGAGAGGACTAAGATGGTGCAGCGTATGTACTCCTTGACATGTGCCAGAAGGGAGCACGCACCATCACGCAGCCTGCCCTCACAGTTCATTAGGCAGCCACATCCAGCAGTGTGCTTTGCCCTGAACTACTCTCTGCCATGCCTCCCTGCCTCACCATGAAATCTCAGTTTGCCTTACATCTGTGTAGTGCCCTCCATCATAAAAAGCTCAAAGTGCTTTGGAGATGCTTACAGGCTGAGTAATACACAGTTTTACTGATAGGAAAACTGGGTCACAGGTATTACATGCTTAAACTAAGGTTACAAAAAAAGGTTGTGACAATCAGGAAACTGCTTGGTCCTCTGTTTCTAACACACCTCTGAAGTTTAGGCATCCATCCCTCCATACTGAACACAAGACCCATGTTCATGCCGGTAGGTGAATAGCAAGCCCAGTAATCTCTCAGCAACATGCTATAGCCCACTGCTGCAGTGAAATCTCATACTAATATGGAATGTCAGAAATCACACTATAGCAAAAATCAGCCAAAGCAAACTTCGGATAAACATGTCAAGCAAGTGAAAGGAAGCCTGTTGTGTGATGCACATTGCCATTGATGGTTTTTGTAATTGTTCCCTTTATGTACTAACACCCAACTGCAAATGAGGGTTTGCTGTATATAGGAGGAGGCTAGAAAGGGGGGAGTTCCTCTTGTTAAATATTTGCTTTACAGGTCCTAGGTTAGAGGGCAGTTATGGGTCATGCCTGATTCAAGTTCCCAGAAGGTCTACTGGTAGCTCAGCCCTGGCACAGGGAAGCATGTTGTGCTTCTTGTAGCATTTGTGTAAGCACGGATACAGCAGCGTCTCTCTCCAGTTTTAACAAAGCCACATTGAGATACATAACATGAATACTTCTGTGGTTTACCAGTAGTTGTTGTGGTTCAAGAAGGGTTGGATGGTCTTTCAAAAGGCCAGGGAAATCCAGCCATGGAAAATGCAATAACAGCACAATGTACGTATTATCAAGCCACTCCACCTCACAAGTTCAAAGACACTGTAAATAAGAGAATCTCTTCTTTCATGGGTAATTGGAGAGAAGTGCATTAAACTCTTACAGAAGCTGAGCTTACATAGAAGGACTTAAAATCAGCATAAGTATTCACGTGTTGTTTCTTAAGAGTCTGAGGGAAGGGCATGCGGCTTTTACATAAAGTGATAGGTGTAATAGCCACCATGTCAGGCCAGTTCAAGTTAAAGCAACACCGTACACTTGAGTCACTCACTTTTTTGGCGTCTCTACAAGGCTGGATTGCGGCTGTTGCTCTGCGAATAGGGAAATTGGAAAGAAAGTGCGGAGGGTGATCCTCATTCGGACGAAGGGAGCTGACAGGTCTGTTGCCAGTGCTATCCCAAGCACTGAAAATAAGGCAAAGAGAGGAAGAGCAGCCCCAGCTTCATTTCCACTGCTCTGCCATTGGCCTCTCTCATTCAGCTTGTCTTTTGGTGATGTGTCTTTTAATGAAGCCTGTAGTACCCGGCAAATCCAGAAGGAGCATTTGGAGGTCATTTAAAGCTCTTCCACGAGGTGATCGGTGGGGTGGACGGTCCCTTCATGGGCAGCTCAACCAAGGCTCTTAAGGCAGTGCTGGACACATGCTGTGGAAAGCAGTATGTTTCCCTTATTAAGCACACTGGCAAGTGAGACAATGACTTAATAAGAGCAGTGTTGAGTGAAGAGATGCACTGCAGTGTAAAATATTTCAGCAACTGATAGATAAATGGCATGCCTGGTTTTGTCTGCCAGTCTGTTCGCAGTGGTGTGCGGGTGTTTAACTGCATAGCTGTCCTGCCCTGCCAGTGGGCGCAGAACTGCTAGGTATTAAATAGTGAACAAATCCTTCATTGTTGTCACTTTCTATAACTTACAGGCGAGACTTTTTCATCCCTGGGTGTCTCCAGTCCACACCAGCGTATTTCAGCAAACTCCTTCATGCAGTTCCAGTTTTCTCCTTCACCCAGGAGAACCAGGGGGAAGGAGGGTAACAAGGTCACCAGCAAATGCACACCTGCCTGCCTGATGAACTGCAGCCAAAATCAAACAGTCTCGAGGCCCAGTCTCCTGGAATGGAGACGTGTCTTGTAGCAGACAGGCTGAGCGTGGCGTGCCTGAGATACTGCCAGTGGGAAGCAGGGAAGGCTGCTCTGTCCAATAATTTATTTTCTTTCATTTTTTGTTTTGCTGTCTTGTTGGCGGGGTTGCTGGAATGTACTTTAAATAACTGAAACTCCAGCTCTTGCAATGAAATTCTTTGAATTATGTGCCCAAAAAGAAAAAGATGGTATCTTGAGTTCACATCAAGTGCTCTGGTATACTGAAATCACATAGGTGTGTGTAAATGTAATGCTTGCATTTAATACTCCCCATTGTTCTCTGATCATTCAGCCTTTCTTCGAGGCTGTTGCCAGATCAGAGCTGAAACTGCTGCAGTAGCAACTGTGTCCTGTATATTTCCAGCCTGATCGTTGTGAACGTGAATTCAGATCTAAAGATCATGTTTCCTGCATGTTATAAAACTATTTAGGGAAGTTTGTACTGTTGTAACTCATATGTCGGAACTCCACGTATGCATTTGTCAGGAAAATCTTAACTGGGAAGATGCTCTGATGTGGTGGTAACTGCAGTTGTTGGTGCATAGATGGATTTCTCAGTGTATTGATTTTGCAGATAGTGACACAATGTTCTTTGTCGTCACTGCAGAAACTGGCAACGTTGCCTGTAGCTAGCATGGGCTGATGTGGTGTCTGCTGCAGCAAACTGTATCTGAACCCAGCAGTGTCCTGGCATATTGTAGTTTGTACGAAAATCAGCCAAATCATCTTCTCTAACAGAGCTGGAGGAGAATCGTGTTACAACATGACCCCAGACATAGTTAACCAATCTATGTATGTAAGGATTTAGTAAGTCTCTAAACAACTCTTTGAATTCTCAAGAGTTAACCCTCAGCCAGGTTGACACCTGCAGTGCTGAATCAGAACAGCTAATGGTAGCCATGTCTTCTGGAAACAACATCATATTCTGGGTGTTCCGGAGGAGCAGGGTGAAGATGGAACCATTGCTAGATGCAGATGCTGAAATTATTACTACTGATGCAGAAATATTCAGTGAACATCTATGTTTTGTATTTGAAAGACACAAGATGGTGTATTTGTATCACATGAGAATGATGAAGTAGTTTCCAATCCATTAGTAACTATGGCAGATGTTAAACAAATTCCGCTAGAGATAAACATCTTAAATTCACCAAGCTTGCAAGACTGTACCCAGCAAGAATGTGAGAGCCCTGATGTTATTCCTCTATTAAAAGTGGACAAGTATGATTGCTCCAGTCACTTTACACTGGTTAGTCTGACAGCAGCAACAAACAAAATAATGGCAGTTATATGGGATTCTGTTAATACTTAAAAGGTAGGAGTATACTTCATGCCAGGCAACACGGGTTGTGGAAACAAAAAAAGATTTGTCACATCTTTTTGATGAAAATATGCTTAGCTGATGAAGAGAATGGTGCAAATATTACCTTATTTAAAACGTGGGTCCACCACAGTGTCAGGACCTCACAGGCTGAATGGATTAAGCAACTGTCTGACTGAAATAACCATTAAGAGGGTACTGCTATTTAATGAAAACGTCATTTTTCTGTTGGGGTTCTACGAAGATCTGTGCCTGGCACAGTTTAGCATTTTCGTTGATTATCTCCACCCAGTGACTGGAGTAAGAAGTGAATGGGACACTAAAAATATCCCTTAATAACTAATTACAACGCTTCAGCACTAATCTTAGTAGACTGTAAAATGCAGTTTCTTGAAGATAAAAATACTGCTTGTGGGGCAAGCCAAGATGCCAAATTAAAAGACAATTAAGTTTCCTGAAGTTTATTCATCATTATTGTACAGAAGAGTACAAAGAGCTTTAGAGACTGTCAAAGAGGGATTATCAGGGCATCTCCGGAGTGTGGCTTTGGTTGTGGACTGGAAATTGGGCGGTAACTTCTGCAAATGAAGATACAATGGGGTTCTTTAAAGGGAACATGCTATAGGATCCATTGCATTTTCCACAAGTACATATTGTTCAGAAGTCTCTGATTCAGAATGTATTATAATGGCATGAAAAAAAATGAAAGCAGTATTATAAAATTGTAACATCAAACTTATAGGCAATTAACAGATAGAGTATTTTTTATGGTTTTATTAATACCAGCCTATGTACAGATGTGGATATTTCACGGTCTTTCAGAAGAATTGAGGATAATTTGTGTGTTGGTCTTAATCCAGTTTTAAGAATCTTTGTTTCATTGATTTGCTGCAGAAACCCCTGCAGACACAATATAGGTAATTTCACCAAAGTATCAATAAATTAATTAATAAAGAAAGACTTATTGTAGTTTCCTTGAAGAGATTTCTGAAATTTTAGTTTGTAACATAAAATTTAGTGTGTTTCAGGGTACAAGTGTGTAATTTAATCTCCAAGGGAATCATTTATACGTTTAAAATTACACTATATAAAGAGAGAAACAAAATTTAACCCCATTTTTAGTCAACGCTCTAGTTCAGAATCTCAGTTAGTAACAGCATGTGTCTGCAATGCATAAGATTTCAACTGAGACCATCCTTTTAATTTATTGTGTTTCAGGGACAGTTCTGTGATTATTGCAATGCTGCTGATCCCAGTAAAGCTCACCCGGTAACCAACGCAATTGATGGCACAGAGCGCTGGTGGCAAAGTCCTCCTCTTTCTATGGGCTTGAAGTACAACGAAGTCAATGTCACTTTAGATCTGGGACAGGTGAGTGCATGGGTGAGGTTTGATCATTTCTTGCATTTATATACAAGCTTTGCAATTGGGAGAGATGTTTGAATTGATCATTTTAGCTTCCAACACCACAGCTTTTTTGTCTAGTTTATGTTCTGTATTTTTTTACCAAGTTAACTTTATTAAAGTGATTATTTTCCTTCAGGAATTTTGATTATGTGGGTTCTTGCTACTGGCATCGCACATTTAATGACTCTGTGCTTTCTTGCACAGACACTGTAACTCATTAACCTGAGGTTACTGGGGGGGATTGGTCAGTTGAAACTGGGGCTTTACCTTCCATTTCATATTGTCCTTTTCCATGGGCACAGAGAGAGAGACAGAGAGATTTCATGATCTCTTACCAGGCACACGTTTTGACAATAATGTTTGGAGTCTGTTTTTGCCTCAGGGGTCCTTCTGGTTTCTCTATCATCCAGCCAGATCTTCAAGATAGTCAGGAAAATACTGGTAACATGGTCTAAAAGGGAACGCACAGCAAAACCAGTGTAATATGAATTAGTAATATGACAGTAACATGAACACCCGTATTTCCTCTGCAGGCGATAGGCGAGTAGCTAGCAGTAAAGCCTCTGTATCTGTATTTGAAGTCATAGGGATGGATTCTCAGCTGCCATAATTGGGCGCTGATCCAGTGAAATTAGTTATGCTCTGCAAGTTCACACCAGCTGAAAATGTGTGACTATAAATATATGTTGGGGGCTGCAAAATATATGTATACATAAGCATATATATTTTGGACAGTAGTAACTGTTTATTGACTGATTATATAGGACAGGTTTTTTTGAATAGGCATTCAATTTAGTTGATAGCAAGGGAAGGAATAACTAAGGAAAAATGTTTCTCTGTGAGACTTAGCTGCCATTTTGTTGGGGATTCAGGTGCAAATTATTTTACATCTTCTGTCATATTGGGTTTTAATGTTCCTGTCCCTCACATGACTGGAATAGTTCTCATTTTGAGGATATCTTCTTTCAGTGTTTTTGGATCCAGCATAGCAGCAGTGCAGAAAGGCCAGATAACTTCAGATAGAGAATATCAGTAAACTCAACTGCTGTGATTTTTGAATTTGCATTTCTATTAATTAAATTAATAACATGCCTGTTTTCTTGGTTGCTTTTCTCCACTGTACCATGAAAGAAGGGAGAGCTATGTAGAAGCTGATGAATTTTTAGGCCACAGTGTCCGCACTAGCCTAGCACACAGTGGTTGAACCTATCTCTGAGTTGTGTTGCTCTTTCTGTTACACTGTACAGTTGAGGAGTGTTGCATCCCCTGATGCTTTGTGCTCCTGTGAAGTGAGTTGCTCAGTCATTCTTTCCCAGCAAACGGTAGGGAAGTGTGTCTTTCAGGCTGGGCATACAGAGTAGGGACACTGAATGCAGAGCAGGGTGCTATGAATAGGCATGGGAAGGCAATCACCTCCCAGTAAAGCAGACCTTACTTTCTGAGCTGCTTGCATCCATCGTGGTCTCTGCAAGACGCAGGATTAAGTGGCAGGCTGTAATTTGTCTTGCGGTGTAGTCCAGCGTATTTGTGACCAACACTTGTGCATCATCATCATCCACTTGTGTAGCACATTGCTCCATCCAAAACTTCTATTCCCACTGTGTACTTGTTAGCTTCTTTGGAGGACCTACTGACAGACACCTTATCTTTTATGTGTTGAGTAAACTTCTGAGAAACCTCCTTCCTTCAGGAGAAGGGTATGAACTGAGTGCCCTCTTCTCTTGGGACTCCTTGGAGACCAACTGCTATGTGCTAAAATTCTTGTAGTTATTAAAGGATTTCTCAGCGGGAGGCTGTGTGTTTCTCTTTACTCTGGTACCACTTGGAAAGGTGACTCTGAACTCCCTTACTTGGAAACGAGGGAAACCCAAGACAAAGGTCAAAATGACTTCAGGTCTTGTGATCAGGAAGGGATCATTTTAGTTGGTGGATGGATGAGGGTTTAGTAGGATTCATGTGATTTTTTTTTTTTTTTTTTTTTTTCTTTTCTTTTTCCCCTCCCCACTTCACGGACATCATCTCATATCTGCATTCAGTCAGTTAAACCTTAATCTCAGGATTTGTTTGAACTTGAGATTCACTTTTGACATTTTGCCTAGTATTCTCACACCCCAAGTGCATACAGTAGTGCACAATACTAATAATGAAGAAGAAGATTAAATACAGTGACAGAGTAAGTCTACTCAAGCGAACAGGTAAACACTGAGACCCCAATTCACCTTACCTTATTTCAGGGTCTTAAAAATTAAGAGCTTAGTGTGTGTTAGTCATGCAGACTTTCTCAGTAGTTGACAGAGACAGGAGTTTTCAGAGTGCAATTCCCACTCAAGTGAGCTGCAATGAAGGTTTTGGGTTTTAAGGAAAAATAAATGTTCTTAAAGGTAGATGTGTGCCTTAATACCTTGCAGAACCACAGGCTGTAATATTGAAAAGATAGCAGGGATGTAGTTTTCCTCACTGAGTAGTTGTCCTGTTCTTTATTTTGACACAAGGCACCTTCTTCTGCAAACAAAATATGGAAACGTTTTTGCATGTGCAAAGCAAAGAGTAAGGTACACATGCGTGCAGGGAAGCAATGACTGAGTTGTAAATTGGTCATCAAATATTCACAATTAGAGGAAGCAGAACTTAGCGCAATGTCAAAAGCTTTTAATTTACTGCGTTCCTGCCATTATATCTTTAAGACTGAGAGCAGAGTCCCAGTGGAGCCTTTTCCCGTGGTCTGATGACAATATTTAATTGAATAGTTGCACCATGATGGAAGTTTGAGTGCGTACTACCATGGAGTTGGAACAGAACACCCGCCTGCTGCTGCTGCTTCTGTTTTACAAGGGCTAGGGGTGATTTTGAAAGTCAAAATCCCTTCAGGATGTTAAATCCTTCTGCTAGAAAAATGCTTATTTTGCTGTACTTTGTAATATGAGAAAAAGCAAAAACCTTAAAGCAAAAGCCCTGCTTTACTTCCCTTTCTGACTTTCTGTACTATAGTTACATTTCTAATCAATCACAGTCCTTCTGAATAATAATTATAATGTTGATCCCTGAGGCAGTCTCTCCATCCTGTTAACATACTTGCTTATACTGTGGCTATTCCCAACTTGTTTAAAATATTTGGATCAAATGAATTCTCATTTATTTCTTTAATTGGTCCTGATTTTCCCAACGTAGTTTTCAACATATTGTAAACTTCTGAATCCGGAATGTCTGACTGAAGTTCATTGCCCTTCCCCTGACTCTTTGAATTGCCTAATTTTAGCAGGTGTGCCCTCATCTTTGGCTTGCTTAATGCTCAGCAGATATTACAGTAATACTCCCCCAGGTATTTTTCTGAACTCTGTCTTCAGAAGATGATGAAGGTCCAGGATAGCATGATAGCGTATGATGAAAAAGAAATGTCTAACTGTTAGACTTCAAAAAGCATAGTCACAAATTTTATTGTTGCTTTTAGTTATGTGTCATTTTTTTACTGTGCTTTTGTGGCAATAATATAGTGCTGAAAGACTCAGGCTCGGTGAAGTCTTGTGCACTAATACGTTGAATAGTTTTTATGTAGCGATATTATTAGTCACTGTTGTAAATTAAAGGCACACAGTGGAATGTAATGTCCAAATTAGTACTTTTATTAGGGAGGGAGGGAAACTCAACCATAAATTTAAGATAAGTGGTATGGCCTGTGGAGGACTTTATGCTTTTACGTTATCTGCCAATTAAAGCATGTAAACATTTTGTAAAAAAGCCTTGCAGTTTGGCAAATCTTCTGAGTTGCTTTTATATGGTAAGAATTTCTTATGTGTTTAATTTTTAAATTTGATAGCAATCCTTTATGTCCATAGCTTTACAAACAATATTTATTGTTAGGAATATTAATCGGCTTTGGCTAATTGTTGTTATTAACTTACGAAAGATTGACATAATTTCTTAAAATGTGTCTGAAGTTACAGTTACTTTATATTTTACAGAATGACAGTTAAATTATCCTGTGGGCCCTTCTCCTGTAGGGAGAAACTGTCAAGGTGGTGGGAGATTTATTGTAAGCTGCATTGAACTGGGCTTCCAAAAATAGTCAGTGCATTCGTTGTGCTTGACTATTGAAGACTTTATATTACCACTGACCCTGAAATTAGACCCAGCTCCGGGGTGGAATTGCATAACCTCTATAAAAACACTGAGAAGCCCAACAAATTAGGGCACGGGAACCACTGCACAAAGCTGCTGCAGTCCTACAGAACTGCCCCAGCAGTCAGACAAAGCCTTTCCTCTGGAACCCCTGCACAGCTCTGCCTCCACAGCAGCACTGACCCCTGCTCTGCTCTTTTGGTTCACACTGGGGAGAAAAGGGGCTTTTAGGTCTGGGGAAGGTACCATATTGTCACTGCAGTACCCAAAAACGGGGATGCTAACAGCACGGAGAATCTTGTGTTACTTCGTATTAGAGAACTCTGGTTCTGAGTATTTCAGTTTGTGCAGGAAGCTGATTTGGGATCATGCCACAAAACACCATGCTTTGAAGTTAGTTGATTTTGGCTCATACCACAGTAAGGTGAATCTACTTGTGAACTCTAGATTAACACAACTTCAGCTGATCAAGTAGCAGCTGTCTGATAGAAGTTTCTAAAAGTTGTATCAGGTAATGCACGCTCCATTTATTCCTCAGTCACACTGCAAGCAGCTCATTCTGAGCTGAGCTGCCAGCCTTAATCAGGGAAATACCCTAAATACATCCTTTCTTGCTCATATGTTATCCTTTAAGATGTCGTCAATGTGTTGTATTTTCTTATAACTTTAATTAAAGACATATTGAATGGCTCAGCATTTTTTCTTCTTCTGTTTGCATTAATAGATCTATGTCATTGGCTTTAAAATGTATCATTTTTGGTATTAATTTGGTATTATTCTCAAAATATACAGAAAAAAATCTTGCAAGTCTTGCTCTCCTTCACTTTCCTGACACTGTCTTCCTCTGGTTCTTAGTCAGCATCTCTTTAGGAAGGTCTTTGTTCCCACTCCTTATCTCACTTTCCTCCATGTCTGTACTTCTGCTTCTCCCACCTCCCATCCCATGCTCATTCCTACACGTTACTTCCATTTTGTGATATGTTGTCCTAAATACATCACTTTCAACTTGATACAGTAAAAGCAGAACCTCTGCTGATAGCCTCCGACCCTCCGCGCTTCCCTGTGTTTCCTTCCAGCGCTGACAGTACTACTGTGTTCTTTTTACTTTGGACTGCAGCCCTCATAAGGGGACGCTTATCTCCTGGACAACTGAGGTCTGAATCGTACAAATCCTTTCCCATATGAATAGCTTCAGTGTTCTGTGAAGAAATAGGCCATATATAAGAAATAATTGTGAGCATTGAGTTGGTCTTTATCCAAATCCCGATGGAAAAGTGCCTGCATGAGGAATTTCAGGATAGTAACTGACAATCATTGATGTATTTGCCTGCAGCCTTGGCAAAAAGACCAAGGACTGATTGAACCTGGACGATGGACTACCCTTTCATTTCTGGAAGTGTTCCTTCTTCCAGAATACTGCCTATGAAGTGTGGAGAGCTTCTCTCTTCTGGTCCTGCCCATCAACTGTGATAGAGAAAAGACTTAACATCTCCAGACATGTCAATGAGGCATATTTGCAGGCACTGACTTTCATAACTACATAAAAGTGTAGCTTTTTAGCATCAGTGGCTAGTTAAATGAAAAAGTGATACGAATACAACATGTACAGTGCTAACTGAACAATGTTGGAAGTCCTGCACTTATTCTTGGGTTCTGCATCCCGTATGGTGAAGCTGGCATGCAAGGAATGACTTTGGCATGCTGAGCAGTGGGAGCCTCTCCAGTCAGTGTCACTGTTTACGCACTCTTACCATTGCTGTATATACGTGTACGTGGTTAAACTGTATGGAACACATTCAGTGGATCTAATGCCTCTTGGATACTACCCACACGGGCTTTTCTCTACACCTCTGCCATAGCTGCTTTTCCATATACCCAGAAGAGTAGCTGGCAACTGCCAAAAAGGCTGGTTCAGCTCTCTCTAGTTGGCATTTTTTATATTACAGTTTCATCTGCAAAATACATTGATGGAGATTACCAAATAGTGACTGTCAGGAGTGTTTTATTAAGTCTCTGGATCTGCAAGGGTGCCTGAAGTCCTACTGAGAGGTTACTGAAGAAAGGCGGTGCCTACCTCTTTGCAACCACAAGAAATCAAAGCCTTTCATTTTAACCAGAGTACATGGGATTTTTGTTTCATTTAAATAGATTGTTATTTTTATGTCTTGGTCTTTGAGAAAAATCAATGCTCAACACCTTAAGGCTTCCTTACATTAAGAAACTAATGGACATGCACACACCAACCCTGTGAAATCAGTGGCACTAAGGCGTGTTCTGGAGCAGGTGCTAAGCACAATTCACACTTCCTTGAATCCCACTCTTGCAGTGGTCCATGTCTGAGAAGTTCAGTTTAGGTACTGAATGATCATCAGATTTCTGCCTCTTTCTCACTTTCTTTACTAACATATCCAGCAAGTAAAGGTTGCGTGTCTGCTAATGCAGGGCATCTTTCGCAGAGGTCCTTCAGTGCAGGGACCTCACTATCTTCTGCGTAATGTGCAATGCCAACCCCAGTGACATTATTCAGGATAATGCCAGAAGCCTAGAAGAGCAGTCATATTATGTTGAGGGAAGTTTTGGTGGTGTAGATATATCTGCTAATACAGTCTGAGGAAATACTATTGTGCTGGAAACAGCTGTTCACCGTACTTCTATGATTCAGATTACATGAAGAGACATTGTTGTTGGTATCTCTTTGAACACATCTTGAGATATATAGAATGCCTCAGATAGATGATCTACTTGGCTCTAGTTGTGTTCTTGTTATTACCACACTCCGGGAATTTTTATTCTTCGTGAGCCAAAAAGGGAGAACAATCCTTTGCTACATGTGCAGCACACAGCATAATGATTGTTCAGAACATAGCGTGTTTTTCTTTTGTACTAGTTTATGTCCAACATTTAACTAACAAGTCATTCCAGTATTTTAGTATTCTGTATTGAGTCTATGGTGGTAGGAATGGAGGAAAATATACTATACTTTTGTATATGCACATCTTTCTTCCATTTGCATATGTATTTCAGGATTCAAACAAATCTTGGAAATTCCTCTGTTTAAAGAGTTGCTTAAACTTCTAAGGAGAAAATGGAGAAAAGATTTTTAATGACTATTAGTGTAATTTTTAGAATTCTCATGAGAATGCAATGGGTCATAGGATGTTTTCTTTCTGTTGGGTTAAAATAAGTAGCATGCATGCTGTTAGAGATTATGAATATTGTATCATCAACAATAATGGTACAGTGTGATTCTCATTCAATTTAAATGAGCTCTATTAAGACAGTCTTAAATTCACCTGTAAGGACTTCTATAGAAATGTTTCTGTCTTTATAATGTAATATTGCTAATTCCTAACACTGAATTATAATTTCTGCTCTCAGATGAGCAAGACATTTTGCTCATTCTACTGGATGATTTTTTAAAATTTTATCCAGGTTTTTATAAATCTTCAAGGCCACTGCCTGCAAGAACATTTGAAATCTGAACAAACTTGAGTGAACAGGAAAAGGTCACATCAATGTGGAACTGGTTAAATTCCAGCTGTTGACAATCCATCAGGTTTGACCCATGGTGCTAGATTACAGCAGGATGTGGTGTTGGGACATTTACAGGAATACATCCTCTTTCAAGCATGCATTTCCAGAGTGGATTGTTTCCATTACTGGAAACAAAATACTGTTTCTACTTTTAAACTTAATTTGTCATTCATATAAGAAAACTGTCAGAATTTTGATTAAGCCATATTTCAGATTTTTTTGTGAAAATTTTTTTTACTATTCTATAGTTGTACCAAAAGAGCAGTTATTTCTTATGCTTACTTACATTTTTAACACTCCTTTTGAAAAATGGTTGGTTTTTTCATGAAAGAAACTTGACTTAAAAAGCAACCAAATAAACATTTCTTCAAAAATGAAGAAGCTCACTTCCTTTTTTCCCAAAACTGCGTGACTGAAGAAAAACATTGCTTTGAGTTTATTATGCCTTTTTTTCACGGTAGGTCTTATTTCTGTCAATGCAATGGGACCAAGATTTAAATTAGTGAAATGCCAGCTTAGAATATGTGCTTAAAATTGGTTTTAATGGTTGCTTTTCTAGGTCTTATGTCAGCAAGATTACCATTCTATCTTTAGTTGGGATTTATTTGCTAAGCTAAGGATTATTTTCTTCTGTTGTTGCCTCATCAGATCTGGAGAGAGACCATTCATCAACTTGGTCAGTATTCAATCATAGTGGAAATTTGGATTTTCAGGTGCTATTCTGCATCCTTGATCCAGGTCAGAACCAAATCATTGGCAGCTGTGAAATCAGAAGCAGGACAGATGATAGGGTTGGTGACTAAGTTTTGGTGATATATTGTCATTAACTAACACTAATTTAATTTTTATCAAGACCTATCCCTTTCCCCTTTCCTAATGTGACTGTACAAACCCAAGCAGTGTTTAAAACTATGAGATGTAAGGAGAGCTGCATGTGAATTGAAGGTTTTCATATGCAACAAGTAGTTTGAAGTTGCCATACATTTTTTCTTCCATTTTGTGGTTTGCATGGAAGTATGCAAAGTGTGGTGCTGGGACACAGTTCTTTAAGCATTGGCAGACTTGCAGAGTACCTGATATAATACACATATTGGACAGTACTTCAACTTCACATGCATTGAGTAGTCATACGCTTAAGCTAATTCCACAGCCTCATAGCAGATGTGGCATGCAGGTGTTTGATGGGTGCCACATGCTGATTCAGCTATGTAACTATTGTGTGCCTTCATTTTGGCCACTTTTTTCTTTAGATGCTTATGAAAGGTTATAGTCCAGGGTGACACTGATGTATAAGTGAGCTTGTCTCATATTTCTTCAGCAGTATGGAAGCACTGTGGAAATGGAATTCAGTGCTACTATTTTGCTCACGCTTATGAGAAGGTGTCACCTGTTACGAGAGACGAGACGAGACTCGCACTTTGTGCGAGTCAGCACTTTGAGTAGCATCTGAGTAAAAGAATATAATAACTCTATGACAAGCTGAAGCAGATGTCATCTGCTTTTTTGGACAGTAGGTAGAAGGTCATTGTTGTAATGATTCCACAACGTGACTGCAAGCAATGGGGCCCTGCAGAAGGCAGGACCTTTTCTATATGCTTCCTTTGTTTCCTCTTGAGCTTTCTAAACCATTTGTCTTGATTAAATCTGTATCAGTCAACACACAGAGTGTTATCCACACTTGTTAACATGCATGTAAGGATGGGACTCCCAAAGACGTTAAAACATAGGGGAAGCAAGACTACTAATGGGTAGGCAGTTGCCTGCCCAGTGCAAACCTGGTTTGAACAGGGCAATGCCCCTTGAGAGATTCAGATGGCCAAAAGCAAGAACACGAAGCACTTTTTTTTAGGAATTTCAGAACTATTATGCTTTCCTGGGAGGATACCAGTCTTCGCACTGAATGGCCATACTGGATGACATGTAATGTCCGTATGGCCAATATCCCTACTCTGAAACTTGCCAGTCAAGTAGCGGAAGTTACTTAGGCAAAGAGTATCAGAAACTCAGTGAGAGCAAATCTTGCCACAGTCCCCAAAGTATTCACCTATTTCTGACAATCAGTGTAGAGACTTTCCATCGGTAATTTAAGGGCATTACTCCCCCTGTGCAGTCATTGTGCATAGTTCTGGGTTCTGTCATGGTTCTGTCAACAGAATGGCTGCCACTTACTTTGCTCGATACTGTTGTCTCGTAAGTCATTTTCCATATGGAGATACTGTCTGGCTATTCAGGTACCCAATTTAGTATCACAGGAGGTGAAGCTGGTGCTTGTCAGGCTGTGTTAAGTAGGCAGGGTAAATTCCAACACTAACATGAAAGAGGTTTTTTTTTTCCCCGGTGATCTCTCCACTGACCTAGGTGAGCAACATTCAGCAAATCAACAGTTTCTGAAATAGGTTTCAGCGTACGACACCTGCTGCAGCAATGCCTTGGTGTGTATAGAACAGGCAGTTGCCCTGGATAGTTGTTGTACATACTACATTAAATGAATGCACAACAAAAAAGCTTCAGTTTTTTCTTCTGGGATGTGAGGTATTATCATGAGAGCATGCTCCGTGAAGTCACTGAATTCCTCCCATTTCTCTGTAAGAAGGTTTTACTTTCTTCTGTGAATACTTTTGATATTCAGAAGTTGATGTCTGAAATAGATGTGTGAAGATTGAGGCTGCAGGTAGCCGTATGACTGCAACATGCGTGTAGCCATGGAATCGGCATGTGCAGTACTGGTTAGGGACAAATATTTCCAGGTATCTGCTCCACTGTGTTGTTCACCGTTTGCATCTGGCTCTTGGTGGCCCCAGCTGGTATGACAGCTGTTGAATTGGTCCTAGCTGGCAGCTGAATGGGCCAGGCATTGCAACAGATACTGTTTCCAGTTTGTGGCTGGGAGCTTGTACGCACTTGTGGTTTGGAGTCTAATAACCTGTGCAAAGTATTAGCTTCAGGGTTATGACATTTGTGATGTTTGAGCAAAGGTAAACTGCATGGGTGTATTTGATGTGAGGGCTCCGGCAGCAGTTACTTGACAGACGGTTGAGTGTAACTCCCTGCACCCCCCACCAAAGTAAGAATCTCTTGCAAGCAGGTGATTCTGAAATGAGGTTGTTGAGTGGGAAATTCCGGTGCAGCTTCATGTGAATATTGATTGTACCTCAGTATTGGATCGCTTTTATTGACAGCTCATATTCATATTGTGGTGGTTTAAATTCTAAAATGACCCTTAGAATCGATCTGTGTTCAGCCTTTTGTGTAGAGGTAATTTTACTGATGTTCCGATTTTTATGACTGGACTATCCCGAGAGGCTTACAGTAAGATTTCCTTTCTTGTCAAATCCATTTTTGTTCTAGTGTTTGGGAGCTTTCTGTCTCTGTGGTCTATCGCTGTGATACACAATGAGCACTTAAAGAAGCCAGATGAGACTCTTGGTCGTGGGAACCTTGAGCTGATGAAGCTCTTTGAGCTGTTTCAGACAATGAATGAGCTACCAGTCATAAGAATCTCTCCTGTGTTATTTGATACCCACAAAACTCTGGAGTGGCTTGCTTCTGTTACGTGGAAAGCCTGTCAAGTGGCAAAATTACCTGGAAATATTCTTGAAGTGAGGGAACAGGTGGCTTAGATTACTATCAAACGCAACCAAAGGAGTCCCAGTGTAAAGGGTGTGTGCATTTTCTCTTACATCGTTGTGATTTTCCTTGAGTACAAGCACAATTACATGATTGGAATGCAACACAGGTGTACCAGGATGCTGCAAAAGTATCTTAGTTCCATGATGTGTTGAGATGCTAACTTTTCAACGTTAAGTACTGTACCCTTAACACATCCAAGCAATCAGTGATGTGCAAAACAGAGCTGTTCTGAAATGTGAGAGATGGCATTTAACACAGTCCTATTGCAGCTTTCTTAATGTATTGGAACACGTTGCCAGGTGAGGTAGCCAGCTGAGGATCTGGCCTATTATTTTAATGGGAATGAAACTGCAGAGGATAACCTTCTCACTGTACGCTAAAGAAAAGGTGTTTATTGGCACTAGTTTCTGTATTACAGTACTTTTATAGAGTACAAAAAGCTCCTGATAAGATCTATGTATATTCTGTCACCAGCTCTTCCATGTTGCCTATATCCTTATCAAGTTTGCAAATTCTCCTCGTCCAGATCTCTGGATCTTAGAAAGATCAGTGGACTTTGGAAGAACTTACACTCCCTGGCAATATTTTGCTCGTGAGTATCAATCCTTGTGTCACTGCTCTTTTGTGGACAGGTTTCTTTAATCATTTGCCCAGTAGCAGAAAATCAGACCGTGGGGCTCACTAAAGATTTCAGCTGCAGTGAAGACAGTGAACTTCAAATATATTTCTCTTGTCTTAGTTATCCACAATAAATTAGTGACAAAAGTGTAACTAAAAATGAGTATGATATTTTGAAAGTGTAACTCAGCATATGAATATTTTTCAGTCTGTTGGGAATTTTTGTTTTCTTTTGTTTGTCTTGGTTTTTGGGTATGTCAGAACTACAGTGTCCTTCATCCCATGGGACCCTGGAGTTCCTTGCAAAAATCAAAGTGAAATACAAATGCAAAATCTTGGAGTACACATATAGCTTTTTTTGTGACCATATGAGAAATATTGTGCCATGTCTTGTCAGGCACCACTGAATTGCTTAGGATGAGAAATTCTTTGGTTTTAGGAATTTCCATTTTTCTGTGCTGAGCGACACAATCACTGTTATTATTCAGTTATGGGGGAGAATTTACCTGAAAGCACGGGGATAGTTCTTCGTTAATTTAAATTAGAACAATAGTGTTTATTTTCACATATAAAAATGATTTTATTCTCACTTGACTAGACTCCAAAGCAGATTGCTTGGAGCGCTTCGGAAAGGAAGCTAATCTTCCGGTGAGGCGGGACAGCGATGTCCTTTGCACCACAGAGTACTCCCGCATTCTGCCTCTTGAAAACGGAGAGGTAAGTGCTCTTAGGAAAGTAACGTGTAACACTGGAAGCAAACAGCATCAGTTTCAGAAGTTTGCTGTTTCAATAAAAACCTAGAACTGGAAGTAATTTTTCAGCTATGACTGCTTGAATCTACATTAATAAGTCCATGACCAAGCACTTCAGTAGGTGGTGAGATTTTTGGAGGATGAGCTGGCTCCTCCTAACTTTCACCGTTCCCTGTGGGGGTAGGGGCTGCTCAGAGCCACCTGTGTTGATTTTTATCATGATTTAGGTACCTCACTTTAACCATATGTATTTGAAGGTGTTGACCACATTTTGTGAACACTTCCAATGTACATAGCAGAACTTACTGCATCGGAATTGCTCATGGGAGTAAAGACTGTAGAAACAGATATTTACCGTTCAAGAATAAGTAGCTGTTTAAGAAAAGAATATATAAAATGCTACATGTTTATAATATAATACATGTGTTTGGAAAATGTTGCTCTGATTTTAGCCATTGTTCCTTGCTAGGCAGAACTGTGACTTGTGTTATTTGAATGAATGTTAAACTCCTGGCTGTGCTGATGGCTCCTGCTGATATTCTCCTTTTACGCCTGTTTGTTAGAATCCAGATCTGAACTCCTCAAGAGTTACCCAGAGTTTTGAGTATATGAAGCTGGGGTTGTAGTTTCATGTTAAAGTAGAATTTGTTTATTAACATATCTGTAAAATTTTCCTAATAAAATATTGTAAAGAATAATTTCCATAGAAGAGCACTGCTGGTGCCATCCCCTATTACGTGCTGTATGACTTTTCCTAAAGGAATTGTGCTGCAATCAGAACCTTAACCATTCCTTTGTTGTGTGCTTTGGCGTATAGGAGCCGTTTGAAAATAGAAATCTGTTATCTGGTTGGTTATAAATAAATGAAAGTCTCTTAGTCAGTCCTGTACATGCACACTAGATTGTTAATTTAATAGAGATTCATGATAGCTAGGCTGCTGCCATCTGTTTCTTTAAAAAATAAAAAAGTACCAGAGCCTTTGTTTTGATAGTCAGATAAACTTGCTTTCATGTGAGGGGATTTTCTAAAGCAACACTGTGTACTTTCTTCCAAAAGAGCATTAATACGCTCCCAGGCACTGGACCTGGTAACAATAATATTTTCCAGGAATGTTTGTGTCTTAACCCAAAAATAAATGTGCTTTGGGAAGGAGCCAAAACCTGATGTTTTTACTCAGGCAAAACTCCCATTGACACTACCAACTGTTAATATAACTATTTGCAACTATTCCTATTGTTTTTTCCTATTAAAACATGTACTTTTTGTGTGTTATACCTACTGTTTTCAAAACAGGCACTTTTTTTTTCTGATGTGCCATATGAGTAATGAGAATTCAGGAGGGTCCAAGACTAACAACACTATTTTTCCCAGTGTCCTGGCTTCAGTATGAAATCTGTAGTAGTTACTGCAAATATGCTCAGAAACAATAGTAAGTTTTTGGATTCTTTTATTAATTTTGCTCTGTGCCGCTACTGACGCTTGCAGTTGATGTATTTTAACAAAAATGTGCTTACTTCTTTGTTAGATTGTAGTATCTTTGGTAAATGGCCGCCCAGGAGCAAAAAACTTCACTTATTCCCCTAGTCTTCGAGAATTCACAAAAGCCACAAACATCCGCCTTCATTTTCTCAGAACTAATACGCTTCTTGGACACTTGATATCGAAAGCTCAACGAGACCCCACTGTAACCCGTAGAGTAAGTACTGTTTTTGCCGAGATAAACTCAACAATCATATTCAGCATGTTAGAGACCAAAAAATGATCTGAATGTTTTAAGTTTGCAACATCCTAACAGTCAAAATTTACAGTGACCTACCTTTAAATCCCCGTATTTTTTCCAGGTTCGTTTGAGACAAGAAGGTAACTAGGTCAGCACAGATTTATGGAGGGGAAGTGATGGTTAATGATTTTGTAACAGACCATCTTCTTTCCCTGTTTTCGAATATGGAAGGAAGTGGGGTGCATCACAGGAGCTATAAGAGCCAAAGCGGAAATCTTCTAAACTCTCTTACGCAGAACGGAGGAACTAAATCTCTTCAGCTTTATTTGACACTACTTTCCCTTATTTATTCAAAGAAAGATTTTCAGGAAACAGTACCTGAGTTTCTGAAGGAGCAGGAATGAAAGGGCGTACTTGAAAGTTACTATCTTTCCACAGATCGTTGGAGATGCCTAGGTGTTTTCAGTGGATTTTGGGCTATCCAAGAGCTTGAAAGCCAAAGTCCCACCCCCATTCAGTGGGGAAATGTAAGGAAATTCAGCTCCCTCAAGGGAACACCGCATAGAAATTCATATACTTAGAGAGATTGCAGACTTCATATTGTATAGTTATTTTTAACGTTTTCATTTACAGTGAAGATTTGGTAACAATTGGAGGAAACCCTGGGGTGAGGCACTGCACAAATGTGTGTGAGGGTTTCTGCATTGAAAAACATAAAACTATTCTAGTTACTTGATAGCACTCCCATTAAGTACCTTTATTGTCTTAAGTAAATTTTCAGATGTTGCTCACAGGCAGATGTAAATGCAGTATTTAGTTTACTTGGCAAGCAGCACAGCTTTAGTGTAAGGAACTTCTGGTGTTATCATAGCCATGGGATGTAGGATAGATGAATGAAATGTCAAGTGTTTTATTAAATTGTTAAAAGAGAGCATAAGTTTTTATTGTAGAGACCTCCCAAGTCTAGGAAATAGTTAATATTCTTAAGGAAAATCTTTGTGTTAAACTTATAGAAACAGATGAAAACCAGAACAGTTCTGTTCTCCCACCCAAGTAACTGCCTGGCTTCCCCTGTTAATGGTTTGAGTTCATGACACGCTGAATTATATAGAGTATGTTTTATGTCTACACTGTGGCAGTTTGGCCTATTAATCATTTTGCCTATTGCTAATTTGACTTATTACTGACCAGTGACAGTACAATTAGTGTTAGTAGTAAAGTGTAGCTCTGCAAAGCTGTATGAAACTATAGACTGGGTTGTGAAGACTCTTGTACCAAAAAACATTGTCAAATATGTTGGCAAGAGTCACAGTCATCATTTCTAGCTGTGCTGAAAACACTGAAAGATTTTACTTGAAAGTTTTTACTTGAAAGTTTTACTTACAGTATGCAAATGGTATGCACAGTTAGAAATGAATGTATGTATTTGAATAGAGATAGTTCAGAAGGCAAAAAATACTTCCTGGTCTGTATATCCCACCTACTGTTCTTCACCTGCCTAGAGCAAAGAGAGCTAGTTGGAAAAGCTCTCTGCCTTGGGGAAGCATCTCGTTTGTGCCAGCCAACTCCACCTACATAAAAGTAGAGAGTGTATATGCAACCGAAATGAATCACAGGATCACAGAATGGTTGAGGCTGAAAGTGACCTCTGGAGGTCCTCAGGTCTGACCCCCGCTGCTCAAGCAGGTCTACCTAGAGCTGGTTGGCCAAGACCACGTCCAGACAGCTTTTGAGTATCTCCAAGGAGGGAGACCCCACAACCTCTCTGGGCAACCTGTGTCAGTGCTCCATCACCCTCACAGTGACAAAGTGTTTCCTGATGTTCAAAGGGAAGCTCCTGCATTTCAGTTGGTGCCTATTGCCTCTGGTCCTGTCACTGGGCACCTCTGAAAGGAGCCTGGCTCCATCCTCTTTGCACCCTCCCCTCAGGTATTTATACACATTGATAAGTTCCTCCCTGAGCCTTCTCTTCTCCAGGCTGAGCAGTCCCAGCTCTCTCCGCCATTCCTCATAGGAGAGATGCTGCAGTCCATTCATCGTCTTCATGGCCCTTCGTTGGACTCTCTCCAGTATGTCCATGTCTCTCTTGTACTGAGGAGCCCAGAACTGGACACAGCACTCCAGGTGTGGCCTCACCAGTGCTGAGTAGAGGGGAAGGACCACCATTGAGAGAGTCTATATATACCACTTAGAGGGGATGTATTGTGAACAGAGTGAGAACAGGAGGTGTACCTGCATAATGTTCTGACCCTTTTTCTCTTCATCCTCCAGTGGCATTAAATCTGCCCTTTAATTTTTCTGGGGGTACATAGAGATCAAGGTTTACAACCAGTTCTCCATTCTGCCTGGTGCTCTAAGGAGACAAGGAAACAACTTCTGAGCTACAAAAATGTATGCAGAAGTTACTATTGATATGTATACAGTAATGATTTTTTCACTGAGTTGAACCAATTAAATTTTTATCTTCTGTTGCCTGGATGCCTGCAAGGCATGAGGATGAGATACAAAGTGGTCCACTTCGGGTCACAATTTCAAATCCAGCTTAGGTCATGAGTGATTTTGACCAAGCTGGTGATTTCGGTCTCTTTCTAGTGTTTAGTGATCATGTTTGACTGAACAGGGAAACTGCACTGTCCATAGCAGCATGTCCTGTTTGTTGACCAGACCACAGTCTCACAAATTGATGCTTTGACAGTACTTTACATCTCCATCCTCAAGCTGGCTTTGAACAAGCTTTGGGCTTGGGTACTGGTGACTGTGTAGCTGCTGGGGAATGGAGAGCCACAGCAATATGCATTTGGTGTGAGCTGCACAAGCCTGTTGCTATCAGGCACCCCACGGGTATTGACTTTGATTTGCTGGTACTCATACTGAGACATAGACCTCAATAGAGGTTTGATCACTGGCTGCCTGACTTTGGCCTTTTGTAAAGTCATGCCTTTAAAATTCTGATAAGCAAGATGTAACAATCTGATGTTGATATTTCTGACATAATACAAGTAAGGAAAGACCTATACGTACTTCTTGTGCTTGTTCCATAGTATTACTACAGTATAAAGGACATCAGTATTGGTGGTCGATGTGTTTGCCATGGCCATGCTGAAGTATGTAATGCAAAGAGTGCTGAAAACCAATACCAGTAAGTAAACTGAGCATAACATTTATTTAATATGAGAAAAACAATATATGAATGTTTTCAAATTACCTTTTTTATTATGGAATGATATAGTCTTACAGGGATTTTCATTATTTAACAGATCTGCTAATGATTGACAAGAAAACATGTCAAGAACTATTGTAAGTGAAATATAATAATAAAAAGTCTTTACTTATATTTTTCTTTTTACTTGAAGTAAGAGTTTGGCAGATTGAATAATTTCTTAGAAACCCTTAGTTCTTTTTGGAAAACATGGGTTGATATCACCTTCCAACAGCAGAAATTAGAAGCCCAACTCAAGAACAAAGTTAGTGAGCTTCCTGGAGATGTGCAGCATTATAACTGAGGTCAGCCAAGATCCAATGGCTTTTGGTCATTACTAGAAAAAATAAAAACAAACTGAATGAACTATTCTCTTTCCTTGTGAAGTTCCCTTTCCCTGTGAAGTTTATGATCTCCATATTGATTTTACAAGGAGTTAGATCAGGATCCTCAGCTCATCTGCTATAGGGAAGTGACTGTGAATAATTAGGCTGTCTAAAACATGTTTTAAAATCCTGGTTTAAACCAGCTGTTGCTCTTATCCACGATGGCATTGAAACAAACTTTTATCAGGACAATGCAATATTTTCAGTTGTGTTTTAATGAAGAGTAAGTGGGCAGATGGCTGCCTCCTTTCCAGATGTCTATGCTAGAGAAAAGGAAGTACAGAAGGTGTGAAATCTATGGGAATAGGATGGTTATACTCGAAAATTTTATTGCCCCTTGGTTATTAGACTACACAGATAAGAGAGGAACATTGGAAAAGGCCTCTCCAGTCTCAAGGTCTTTGTTCCTCCTGGGATTCAGTTACTATGCATGATAGTAAGACCTAGGCCATAATGAGAGCCTGCCCTTTAAGTAGGCTATTCAGCTAAATCAAAATAAATATGAACTACATTTTCTTGATGAATAGTGTGCACTATTTTAAAAATAACAAGATGAAGTTATGACCTTCGTTTATTAAAAACACTAATAAAATTATTGTAAACAAAACATAATGAAAAAATCATGAAGGCGTGCATATAAAGGTGATAAATATTTTGATTTACTGTAGGTCAACAAGCTTGAGCCTTGAAATGAAGCTGAAATAGGATACATCCTAAACTGTTATATATCATCTTGATTTAATATTCTAGAAAAAAGTTTCATAATCCACTCTATTGAATCCAATTATAAATGTTCTCTCTAAGTAATCTGTGCTAATAAACTCATAAACCCATGATTAAAGTCATCAATCATGAAGAATTTTAGGAAAGTTCCAAAATGTTCTAGTGTTACTGTTTGACCTCTTTACATGTAAGCTTATGTCCTGTCCTTTTCACACTATGTGTAAGTCTTGGACTGCAATAAAATTAAGAAAAAAACTTTAAATCTAGCTTCAGTAGAATAAGAGGCTTTCATTTCTGTAGGTTTCAGTGTGAATGTCAGCATAACACTTGTGGGGAAACCTGTAATCACTGCTGCCCTGGATATAATCAGAAACAGTGGCAACCTGCAACAGCTGGGAGCACAAACATATGCGAACGTGAGTAGCCTAAAAGATGCTAGGTTAAAAGGGACATTGACAAGTGGGTGGGAATTAGCCATAGCACACGTGTTCATGGAACATAACTAGCACTCTGCATGTTTTAACACCTTTTTTCTTTACTGAGAAAATTCTTTCCGTACACCAATAAGGAATAGATGATGCAATGAATATTATTTATGTTCTTCTCTCATTAAAAAATGAAAATAGTCATTCGTGTGAGACTATTACATGAGAAAAGTGGAAGCCTTCTTGTAGTACATTGAGTCAACATCTCTCCCCAGTCATAGCCATCTGCTGACAGATTGTGGATTCCCCTAGCAGAGCAGAGACTTATAGGCATCTTGTACAACTTCAAAATTTGCCTCCTCATCACCCAGCCTCTTGGTGTTCAGATTGCAGAGAGATTGCTCAAGGCTGCCACTGCTTACAGGCGCTTGAGCTGCTCTCCATTCTCCTCCTGATGGCCACCCCTCCCTGGCCGTACGTAAGTGGGCACAAAGGCATTCCTGGTGGGGAGTCCTGGCAATTCCACACTTGCACCCCCTCCTGTGCTCGTAGTTGGGAGTTTGGAGTGCTTTAGCCCCACAGACTGAGTAGTCAAGCTGGAGAAGCCCATTGACCTTTCTCTCACCTCCCCTGTGTTTCATTCTTTTGTTAAAGAAAATGACCACACGGACCCCCTTTTGGTGGAGGGGTATGTACTGTCACACATGGGTGTTTTGCATCCTGCTGGCCAGAAACCAGTGAGTGCGGTACAGACAGTGTTCCCATCTCTGCGCACATCCTATTCGGAGCAAATGTGTTGGCAGCCTGCAGTTTCCTTTGTGTCTGGCCCATTTATTTTCCTCGTCTGCCATTCCTGAGGGTAGCGTAGCCAGTGGGTACAAACCGTTAACAAGGGAGCCTTATTTGAAAGCCAGAGATATGTACCTATATAATTAGTTTGAGGAATAAAGAGATGGCTTGTTTAATGAAAACTGCAGTACTAAGACTGAGTGTTGGGGGGCAGGGGGAAGATGATTAAAACATTTTATAGGAGATAGGCATGTTGGGACACAATTTTTGGACAATATTGGAAACCTCATTGAAATTCCCCTCTCTGAAAGGAAAACATTTTCTGCCAGGAAAGAGGTAGACAAAGAGCATAAATAATGTCATGTTTTTTAAAGAATGAGTTTATAAAAGATCATCTACAAGATTCTGAGCCAAAACAACTTCGCTTTAACTACTTCCGAAAAAATACCCTTTTTAGTATGGATTGCTTCTAGCGGTTTCAGGTGATTTGTTGAGAGTGTTTGCCAGGTGCAGACCTCTTTTACTGGCAGCCAGTAGTGAAGGAATTAAAGCAACCTTGTTAAGCTTACCAGAAGCCTGAGGTCCCTTGAGAGAAACTGATTGAAAGAGGTTGGTGGGAACTTGTAGAGATAAGCCCAGCCTTTTGCTATGATTTTCCCAGTACTGTATGGGTCAGCAAATGGCTCAAAGTGGTAGGAAGATGCTTGGTGAGGTAGAAGGGGTTTCTGTTCCCCTGTGAGAGAAAATACTGTTACTATAATCAGAGCAAATAATTTCCCATTGCTGTTAGAAGACATGTGGGCTCTAGCTCACAGACGGTTTGGCCCTAGAGGCAAGGAGCTTTTATTTATGGTGTAAATCTTTTTTTTTTTTTTAATGTTCTCTTCTTTCCTTTTCTGACTTGGTATCTTGAACCAGCATCTCGTTTGTTCAATGTTTTATTTTCTTGAACAATTATATGAATAAAAAAACCACAAAGATCTTCACAGGCTATCACAACCTGGCCAGGGAACCCAGTCTTGACTTGTCTGGTTCCTGTCAGCAAACTATAAGGGAACCTGATGGTAGGGCACAACCTATCATGGCCACAGCCTTGGCCATGTTGTTGGCAGTTAATAGAAAAAGGCTTCCCTGTCCAAAGCTGTTCAGATACAAAGGTGTAGAGGAGATACAGAGAATGATCCAGTTTGCTTTCTCTTGTCTGTATGATAGCATGGCAAGGCACGGAGAATCAGTTGTCCCTGAGTTGTGCTCCCAGTTGTGCCAGGTACTTGGAACAGAGTTTGGAAGAATTACTTCCCATACGCTTTCCTCATCATGAAGAAAGGAGAGCCAGGGCCCTTATCTTGTGTTTCAAGGTGCTTTCAGTAACCCATTGCCTTCCAGAGTATCTTATCCCCTGGTCCAGATGAAGGGAGGATAGAATCATAGAATCATTTAGGTTAGAAAAGACCCAGAAGATCATCAAGTCCAACCATTAACCTAACACTGCCAAGTCCACCACTAAACCATGTCCCTAAGCACCACGTCTACACGTCTTTAAATACCTCCAGGGATGGTGACTCAACCACTTCCCTGGGCAGCCTATTCCAGTGCTTGACAACCCTTTTGGCAAAGAAATTTTTCCTACTATCCAACCTAAACGTCCCCTGGTGCAACTTGAGGCCGTTTCCCCTAGTCTTTAGGGGCTTCCCTAAACATGAAATCATGGCTTTATAAAGTCAAAACTTCAGGAATTTCCTGGGAAGGTTTCTCTGGAGTGCTGGAACATCTGTAATTAAAAGCTCACCTAGCACCCAGGTGCTTGGGGAAGCCTTTTTTGCTTCCTGCATTCTTTCAAAAAAATTCCTGTTGTTCCTCTCCAGCGAGGAAAGAAGATCAGATCAGAAAAAAAACGACATAGGATGAGTTTATGGCAAAACCATGGCCCTGTCCTTTGATTTATTCTGTTTGCTTGCTATTATGGTTGGTTCCTACTCAGAATTCTGTTATAGTTCTAGAAGATTTCAGTGAAGACAGGCAGAGCTTTACATGACCAATGGGAAGAGATTAGTTTTAACTAAGATGAGGTACACATAACTGATCTATAGGAAATTTAATTATTTTCTGGGTAAATCCATCACCCTTTACTCAAACTGTATTTGCAGGAACTGTTCAAAGTGTGGAGCTATTTTTCAGGTTAATTCTCTTCTGCAAGCAAGGCATGAACATTGGGCTGGCTCTGGCATTTACATTGCTAGGCCTTTTTGCTAAAGGTAAAACAGCAAAGGTTTTTCAGGATTTAGGTCTCCCACCTTGATGTAAGGAGATTGGTGAAGCCAGCTGATGTGTGTACAAGGCTACAAGTGAATATATCAGTGGATGTATCTCAGATGTTTCCAATAGGTGAACTTTCTAGGCTGAGGCATCTGTGAGGCTGATGTGCCTGCAAGCAAAGCCTCACAGGTATCTCTCAGTCTCTTCTGAGCACTGTAATATTAACGTCTGTTAGAAGGAGTTAAAAGTATAGCAGAACATGTATGTAGAGATGGATTCAGAGCCACTGTGAGTTCAGTTACCTTTATTTGGCTTAACAGAAGGGAAAAGTAAAGGAAAGGAGCTAACCACAAACCACCCAAAGTAAAACTTACCACAGCTGAGACTATAAACAACCATACACTGGGGAAATGAGTTATCTCAGTCACCTAATTCTATCCTTTTCTAGATAATAATAATATATTATTATTATTGGTGGTGGTATTATTGTTCTTCATACCATACTTCTTTAAACCATACTTCTTGAATCCACAATTCTCAGGAAGTAGAATGAACTCATACTTAAAACTTCTCCATTCAGAAGACAGCAGCTGGGTAAATGTATAGCCAAGTTTGCTGGTATATCTGTATCTATGGCTGAGTATGAGAGTTCTTTGGTGTAGGTCTTTTTATTCAAATGTGTATATCTTATCTGTAATTGTTTATTTTAAATAAAGATTTAGTGCACACAGCTTCAGCCCAGGTGTATTTTTTAGACGTGGAAAAATAGAATAAGCATTTGAACATGTTTTTGATAATTTTTGAAAACTGCTAAGACCATTCTTCTGGAGTTTCCTAGTTCTGCATATATAGTTTTGAGATGGTACAACTGTTGCCTCGTCTGATAAGCCTAGCAGCACATGTTTTCTTCATGTGTACAAGATCTTAGCATGTTTCTGGTATGAAAATCCAGTTGTTGATAGGTAAATATGTGCATTTGAACATACTCCAACATACCTGAGTGTATGTATACATAAAAAATTCTAAGCTTCTTTTTCACCTCTGCTACATTACTGAATTCCAGCATTATAAAGAAAGCTGACTTGGAATATTACTTTTTCAGCCTGTAATTGCCATGGACATGCCACTGATTGCTACTATGATGCTGATGTTGATCAGCGTCGAGAAAGCTTAAACATCCATGGGCATTATGAAGGTGGAGGCGTCTGTATTAACTGCCAGGTAAAAAGGTCATTTTGGTCAGTTTAAATAAATGACATTTGAAGAAGGGCTACTGAAGTGGGACTGTGTCCACACCAATAGTTTGGAGGCTGGCCAGTCTAGATAGCTCCATTTCTCTGGTGGTGTTACTTGTACTCAAAGCAGGGGAAAAGGTGTCTGAAAATAATTTACATGTTACAACATTGCTTGTTAATGTATAAAAGACACATATAAATTGTATTTATGCTCAGTCCTGTGTGATTCAAATAAAGCCACACAATGCAACAATTAAATCAACTACAAAAATTCCCTTTCCTGTTATTACAAACTCTGCCATTTCCCTGCTTAACAGAAGGAAATAAAATTCCAAACCAAATAAAATTGCAGCTCAGGCCAGCTGATTCCTTACTGCAGCAAAACACAGAGGGTTCTCCCTCATCAGCAGTAGTAAAGGAGGGCATAGGCTATACCAAGAAGGAAGCTTATAGGTATTGAAAAAGCACAGAATCATAGAAGGGACCTCTGGAAGTCATCTAGACTAGTGCTCCACTCAGACCAAGGCTAGATGCAAAGTTATATCAGAGTTGCACTGAGAGATGTCCAGTTGAGTTCTGAAAATTTCCAAGGATGCAGATTACACAGACTCTGGGTAATCTTTTACAGCACTTAATCGTTCTCACGGTAAAGAGATTTTTGTTACTGTTCAGTAGGAATTTCCCCAATTGCAACTTGTGACAGTTGGCTTTTGTCCTTTTGCTGTGCATGTCTGAGAAGAGTTGGCTCTGTCTTCTGTGTAACCCCCTCTTAGGTAGAGGAAAACTGCCATTAGACACCTCTACCCTCCTTGAACATCTCTTCTCCAAGCCAACCAAAGCCATTCCCTCAGTTTCTCCTTACATGTCACGTGCTCCAGCCCCGTAACTGTCTTAAAGGTTCAGTTAGATTGAATCAACAAATGTAAATTTGGAATCAGAGACTTTACACTGTATCTGTCATTAATGGATAACACATTCTTGGAAAGAGAAAGAATATCTCTCATCCTGAGTAACTTTTGTTCTACTCTGGCTAATTACTATCAAGAAAGATCATAGAAGGCTCTGATCAACTTGATCTAATCTTGGACTTATCTCTGCTTTGAGTGGGACTGAACCACCTGACCTCCTGAGGTCCCTTACAACCTGAATTATTCATTAGTTCAGTGATCTCAGGGTTAAATACATCCAGACTTATTTGGAAGTCTGTCTTCCTTTTGTTGTCAAGTCATCTGAAGTATGATGATAAGCAGCTGACCAGAACATAATTCAGAGGGAAAATTATCATTGAGCCTATGTTCCTATGAAACCTATGCATCATGATTTATGTATTACCATGCTGTGCATTTAAAAATATAGCTGTATTTAAGCAACCAAAAAAAGGAAATATCCAGTAAAATTTATAGGGTATGTTTTCCATCTTATTGCCACAATATAATCAGATATTGTCCAGAAGGCAGTCAGAAGAGAGTAGTTATTTTTACTAGCACGAGTAGAAGAATTGTTCTTTGTCTTCCAATTGACATTTCTGTGCAGAACTTCGTTCATGCAGTCTGGTAAGATTTATCATGTTGGTCCTTCCTGTCAGCAATTTGTTCATGAAAGAACATTTCTCTTATATTGCTTCCAGGATGGAAAAGAGCAAAATTAATCTAAATCTATGAGTCCTGATTATATGACTGATACTGTTTGTAACCTAACTTTGTGGAAGCTATGCTGGATTAAATGAGTTTACTATAAATATAATTATAACATTTTTTTTTCATGGATAAAGCACATGGATTTTAGTTTACTTTTTCTGTTTGTGTCAGGGAAAAAAGTGTTAGGAATGGATGCCTGAACGAAGAAGTGATAGAATTGAAATGTTGCATACAAAGATAGATTCAGTTTCTTTAGAGTCTGATAACAAGGGAGCTCTGGCAATCACGTAGTCCAACCCCCTACTCAGAGCAGGTCTAATTAGATCAGGTTGCTCAGGGACTTGTTCAGTCAAGCCTTGAACAGCTCCAAGGACGGAGATGCCACAACCACTCATGGCAACCTGTTTCAGTGTTTGACCACCTTCATGATAAATTTTTTTCCCTGAGACCTAATTGGAATTTTCCATGTTCCAATCAGTGCCTGTTGCCTCTCATCCTATTCCTATGCACCTCTGAGAAGAGTCTGGCTCCATCCCCTCTGTATCCTCTAATCAGGTAGTTGTAGACAGCAATAAGTTCTCCCTTCTTTTCTTAATGCTGAAGAAACTCAGCTGTCTCAGCCTCTTCTTGGATGTTATGTGCTTCAGTCCCTCACAATCTTGGTGGCCCTGCCTGCTCCTTGTCCACAGGACCAGTCATCTTATCACAGAGATCAATGAGATTGATTGGGCATACTTTGCCCTAGGTAAATTTATGTTGACTATGTCCAGTCACCTTCCTGTCCTTCATGTGTTCTAACATGATTTGTTCACTGGATCTCCTTCCCCACTGAGCAATGGGCCCCTGCTCCCATTAGCTTTTCTTTTGCTGCTGATGTACTCCTAGAAACCTTTCTTTTTGCACTTCACCTCCCTTGCTAGTTTTAACTCCAGCTAAGCTTTGGCTTTCCTAACTCCACTCCTACATGTGTGGGCAATGTCTTTGTATTGCCGCCAAGTAGCCTGTCCCTGCTTCCACCTTCCATGTACTTTTTTTTGGAGTTTGAGATCAATCAGGATCTCTGCATTTATCCGTGCTGGCCTTCTGCCATACTTGCTTGACTTTCTGCACATTGGAAAGAACTGTTCTTGCTCTAGGGAGGCTGTCCATGAGAATCAACTAGCTCTCCTGGTCTGCTTTCCCCTCCAGGGCAGTTTCACACAGAATCTTGCCAGGCAGATACCTGAACAAGCCAAAATCTGCTTTTCTGAAGCCCAGGACTGTAATTCTGCTATTTGTCTTGCTTACTTGTCTCAGGATCTGTCTTGGGGCCACTGCAGCGAAGGCTGCCCTCAACTTTCACGTGTTCTTCCTTGTTAGTGGGTGTCAGTTTGAACAGAGCATCTCCCCTAGCTGGTTCATGAACCTCTACATCCAGAAATTGTCTTTGATACATTCGAAATAACTTCTGGATTGTTTGCACCCAGCTGCATTGCCCTTCTGGCAGATATTGAGGTGGTTAAAGTCATCCATGAGTACCAAAGCTTTCTCTAGTTCCCTAAAGAAGGCTTCATTTACCTTCTTGTTCAGGTGGTCTGTAACAGACACCTACTGCAATATCAGCTGTGCTGGTCTGTCCTCTGAGCCTTACCCTCAAGCTCTGCACAGGTTCATCACCTGCCCCAAGCCCCAGGGAGAAGCCCAGGCACTCTCTACAGCCCCAGACCTGGGCAGTGGCATCCACCTCCTGGAGCTCTGTCTGGGGTGGGGCCTCTGATGTGCCCCAGGAGTTGGCACCAGTAGTCTCCAAAGAATGTGCCCTGCAATATGTTGAGACCATCGCTGCACAATCTCCAAGTAGCCCTTCACAGTCTTGAGCAGAGATGCTGGGCCCCTCTGTGCTCCTGCCATGCTAAGTGCTGCAACAACCACTGCATCTCCGTCTGCTGTGTGATGCGAACGTCACCCTCCCTGATCTAGCGTCAGCCTTTCCCAGCAGTAGCTCAGATCTGAAGATGCTAGAGGAGGCTCCCGGCAGAGCTGGAAGCAGAATCCAAAACTGCTGCGCAAACTGAGAGCGCCAACCACGAGCAGCAGCCCCAGCAGCGTCCTGGGTGCCCTGCTCATGAGCTGCCCCACCAGTCCCTCCATTAAATGCTGGGTCCCTGCTCAGCCCTGAATTGCAACACTCCCTAAGGAGGAACTAAACAGCTAGTGGGAGCTGGGGGAAGCTGCTTTGGTTGCTCCAGGGCAAAGCTTCCTCCTCTGGTTCCCTGCTCATGAGACTACAAGCTCGCCAGGAAGCCTTGTGATCGTGATTTACTCAACTGGTGCATGCCATCGCCGCTGCACACTCCTGCTGCCCCACCGCAGGGGAGAGCTTTGCTGCACAAGTTGAAACACACTCAGGACTGTGTTCATAGGGGAGTTACATATTTTTGCTGTAGTTCAAATTACTTATGATATTTTTTCTGTGTGCCTAAAACACATGTTTATGGAGACATATACTTTTCTAATGGAAGATCTGTTTTGTGCTGGCCTGACTGATCAGGTTTTGGTTTATTTTGATGTTGCTGATCTTAGACATAGGGTATTCAAAAGAGTAATATGTAGCATGAGGAAAAATTAATGACGCAGTTGCCTGAACGATGTATACATTATGATAAGAAAGTAGCATAAAAAGAGATAAATATCATGTGATAGTGAAAACAGAGGGTTTTTTCCTAGAGTTAATTTTTTTTTGCTAAAATAGTTCTTTTTTGTCATGCTTTAAAGATAAAATTCATCTGCTTTATGTGAGAATACAATGATAAAGAAATCTGTAGAGAACAGGTGGTTAAAGAACAGCAAATGAAGACTGCTGTTTTTATTGCAGTCATATTCCATTTTTTTCCTGTGCTGATCCTTTCTTAGTTGTATATAGAAATAGTGTAAAGGATGTTATTGTATCTTAATTCTTCCAAGTTCCCCTTTTTTTCTCATATTCTCCTTTTATTTTATTTTGCACAGCATAACACAGCTGGTATTAACTGTGAGAAGTGTGCAAAAGGTTACTATCGTCCTTACGGTGTTCCAGTGAGAGCTCCTGATGGCTGTATACGTGAGTCCTTCTCTATTAAGCATCTTCTCATGGTAGTGGCTTGGGCTTTTTTTGCTATAATCAGGGCATGGGATGCATCTTTTGGGGAGGAAAAATGAAAGAGTGGCCAAAAGATGTTGGAGAGTAATTGCAGATTACTTTCTGTGTTGCTTTAGACCTTTTTAGACCCTTCTCAACTTGTGTGTCATATGAGCCTAAAGCTTCATACCATCAGCAGGACAATAGAAGGAGGTAGTAAGGCAAAAATACTGCTGAGGAGATAGGATCACATAAGCCTGGGGTGCTGCTACACACCCCACAGTGAGCTGGCATGAACTCTAGGAAGCCACTCTCATCTTCTACCCTCATGACCTTGCTTCTCTTAGCTCTCTGATGTACCTGTGAGGTATCCTTTGGCTCTTGGTGACTTGAAGATTTTATTCCATAGCTCAAAAGGTCATGAGGATCACTACGCCTACTTTACGCATTGCTGAACCTAACGTCTAATAAATAATGCAATAGGATAATTACTAATACAACATTTAAAAAAGAAGCACCGAGTATAGGTAAGAGATAAGAGTTGAATTACAAACAGGCTGAAGGAGCCTTGTGACAGGTAGGAGGAAGCTACGGTTTGCTGTGTTTGGGTATTGAAATGAATGGGAAGTCAACAGAGCCGTGGCATGCTGCTATCATGTTGCAGGTGGTGTGTAAGGGAAGGTGGATGGAGCGTGGTACTTAGCCTAGACCGTGGAGAGAGATGAGCAGAAGCCACAGAAAAGATAGTTGCTGCAGTGCTGTGGAGTAATAACATGCAGCTTTCCGAGTTAAAAAAAATTAAAGGCTCTAAGAAAATACTGTAGGTCTTACTTCTAAGGGATATCACAAATATTAATTGGTGATATAGAGTACTTGGAAAATATGTAACAGTATGCAAATGTTAATTCTTTAAATAATGAGACATTCACAACTGCAAATGAAACACTATTATAATGCCATTGTGCACTGCTGTAAAAGGCAAATTAACTATTTTCCAAAAAGCGCCTAATTGCTGATGCTTACTTAGCCTGCAGTTGTAACTCGGAGCATGCAGAGGGCTGTGAGGAAGGGTCTGGCCGCTGTTTCTGTAAGCAGAATTTCCAGGGAGAAAACTGTGAACGCTGTGCTGATGGATTCTATGATTATCCATTTTGTGTCCGTAAGTATACAAATAAAAATACCTCTTTTCCAGTATTTTAAATATGCATTAAAGAATTAGCTGTTTTCACGACACTTGGCTTGGTTAAAACATCTGGCATTTCAGCTTCACATGTTGACACGTTCTGATAAATCAATTGTCATAATACTGAAGAGAGTCTGGTTTACTTTACAAAACGATGGTTACTTGAAAATCAAATAGAGTGTGCTACATTGTCACAATTCTGAGTTCATTTAAGACATCTTTGTTGAGGCTACAGCCTACCTCTCAGTAAGTCATGAACTCCAGTCCTAAAGCCCTGGACGAATTGTTTAAACATGTCTCAGGATCTTTAGGTATAAAGACCAATTGGACTGGGAAGTGGAACATGACTGTAGTGAGAGAGAGGGAAGAAAAAGGTTATGTGTTCTCCTTGACACCTCCTAGGATTTGGAACTTGCATCCCTGATAAACAAAGCTTCTGGGCTTTCGGAGGATTCCAAAGTAAATAAAAATAGTTCTAAAATAGTGCCTGCGTAATGTTGGAAAGGCTCTCCTGGCAGAGCATAAGGCTCTCAGCCATGCTCTCTTATTTTTGCTGGACTGCGGGTAGGTGCAGATACGTGGTTGAAGGAAGGGTTCCAGTTTGTTTCAGATTTTTTGAGAAGTGGTTGAAGGAAAGATGTTTGTAAATCCAAAGAAAATAAATATATTAGAAAAAATGATGTGACACAGAACTGCTGTGCTTTCATTTATTGAAAATGGTAATAGAATGCTGTATAATGCTATTGATTAACTGAAAATCAGATTTTTACTTTAAAATAAGGAGATAAAAATTAAGTGTTGGGAATTCAGAAAATTAAATGCTTTCCCCATAAACAAATTGTATATAAGACAACTGAGAAGAAAATGTAACATCAGGATTGTGTTTGCTGCATAAAAGCTTGTGATTCCATTAACACATTAACAGATTCTAAAAAAGCATCGGTGGGATGTTTTGTGCCCTCAGGAGAGGCGTGTTTCTGACAGTCGATAAAACAGGTGTTGTTCTGGGGCAAGATTTGAGGTCTGACTAAAAGAGAAGTACCATGGTAAAAATGGAAGAAGAGGGAAATCAATAGAAAACAAAGGAAAAAAAACAGTGTAAAAAATTGAATGTTGTTTGAATTCAATGGCTGTGATAGAATAAATCCTCTCTGTACAGTGCATTCTAGATTATCACATCTCATCTATCCACTTGTATGTAATCCGACATTTTTAAGTTCAGCTCGGGTCGACCTTGATCTAAGTCCCACTGATGTTTGTAGCTCATCAACTTTGGAAGGATTCTCAAATAAAAAGCTCCCGAGATGTACCGTACATGTCATGAATTCTGGCAGTTCAGGCAGCAAGTGATAATGCCAAATAGCAGGAGATGGACCTTCAGCTGGAAGCAGAAAATGTGAAATAAATATGGAGCTCCCTAGATAGCTCTCGTAACACCGTCTAGCATGAGAAAGCTTTCTGTACAAAAGGGCAGGGCGCAGGGAAGCAACCTGGTAGCATTTCCAAATGGTGTCTGGCCTTTCATACTGCTCTTTCGAGAAGGGATGTTTGTAGCTGAATTGGAGATCAAAAGTAAAATGTTTCCTATCCTGTTCCTAACTGAAAGACAACTAAGCTGAAGTTGGTTACTAGAGTCACGTGAATATCATGCTCTCTGTATTGACGGGAGATGACTTCATCGTTTGTCATGGTTTTTAATGAAATAAATGTGTCTGTTTCAAATACATTTCACTGTTTCTTTTGTTTTAAAGGTATTCCTGTACATCCTTTTACTTCTCCAAATCCAAGAGATGCTATGGCTGGTGACATAATCGGCAAGTTCTTGGTGGTTTTTTTCCCCCCCATTTCACTGTTTTTCCCCGTGTCGCTATTCACTGTTTCGGTGATGCCTGCTCTTTCATGGAGATTTATGTAGTAATTTTGCCACTGTTGGTATTTATCTTCCAGAGAGCCTTTGTTCTTGCCAGAAGTTCATCTTACTGTCATGTTCGTATTAAACAGTTTAGTAGGCTACTTTCAGGAAGAGTTATGCATCAAAATAAGTTTGACCAGCCTCGGGCAAACATCTGCAGAAGAGGCTGACCATCTTGTTTGGTGCTCTTATGAACAGATCCATCAAGACTTTCTGACACACACAACTTGCCAGCTGCTTTGCAGTGTAAATCTCTTTCTTAAGGCTAACTGGCCTCTGCTTCTGGACTGTCCTCTTGCACCTGGCAAATTGCACATTGCCCTTGGCAGTGAAGGACTTTGATTTCTAAGAGAGCTACATATTTCTTATTTACCCCGCTGCAAAGCTGCCTGAAATCCATACAATGATTCCCTCAGTGGGCTTATATTTTTTAGTATATATTATTATACTGCAGAACAGAGACATCATCACAGCTAGTGCTTAATCACGTACATACTTGTAATGCACTCCAGGATTAATAACTTCAAAAAACCTTGAAACCTTTTTCATATCCTAAAATCAACATTCTTCCCCTTTATTAGCTTTAATAGAACGGGAGTTTATGTTGGCAAATGAAATGGTGTTTTCTTCTGTGAATGTAGCAGACACTTAGATATAAGCAGACAGTACAAATCCATGTATGTATTTACAAGTCTCAGTTGTTTTCTTGAAAGTGTCTGCAGTTGCCATCACAGCCCACAAAGCCTCAGTCTCCTGTACCACTTATCTCCTTCGTACAGCATCCAAAATAATTGCCCTGGTAGGCCTCTTGGTATGCTCTGTCACATATCCCCTTCTCTCACATATTTTTAAAAGGAAGAAGAAAGAAGACTCTGAAGAAAAATGAATAAATATAAACAGAGAAAACAGATCTATTTACATTTTCAACGAGTAGCATCTGAGTCTGAAGGCATAAGAAAGGCAGCTGCCTCTAAGTGGAAGCTTCTGTGTCTGTAGATGTTGTAAATTTGTGCTGGCAGACGAAGCACGATTACAGATTATTATTTTTTTAAATGAGATTTGCGTGTAAGGGTCATACAAATAGTTTTGTCAGTTCAAGAGTAATAATTACTAAGCAGTGATCTGGTTTTCTCTGCAAAAATATGAGGAGTTGCGTGATTTTATGCACTAACTTTGTTCCTCTCTTTCTTTTCCTTTCCTGTTGTAACTAGAAGGTGGCTGCAAACCAGGATATTTTGGCCCCCAGTGTCTACGTAAGTGCTGTAGTTTCTTTGATGCTTGGAGCCTGCACTCCAGTGTAAATGCCAGCGTTCGGCTTCCAAGTGAAATAGGAACTTCAAGATCGTAACGCCACAAATGTTTTCTTTACAAATGTGCTCTTCAGCATGCCAGTGCCGTGGCGCAGGAGTGCTGGGCGGTGACTGCGATGGAAATACTGGACAGTGCAGATGTCAAACTGGATTTCAGGGGTTTTCCTGTGATACCTGCGCAGCTGGGTATTTTCATTACCCCTTCTGCCAGGGTAAGCCAAACATTCTGTTTCGGCAAGCGTATCCAAAATACAGACCCAAGTTTTATACCGAGGGATGAAGTTCTTTTGCCACGGAGATGTGTTCATAAGGGGCTCTCCCAAAACTCAAAGAAGTCAAAGAAGTAGAAAAATGTGATGAGGGGAGATTTCTATCTAAAAATGCGCCTGTTTCCTTGATTGCTATCTACTGTGTGAGGCAGCTGTCAGACTCCACTTTGGGGTTGGATTTAGTAACACTGATGAAATTTAGAATACCTTTGGGAACATTTCTGTTACTTATCCTTGTTTTTTTAAAAAAAATATTTGTGTTTAATTTGAGTTTGCAACCTCACTTTGATGTACCAGGCTGACCTTTCTAATCAATACTAGAAAACTGACTGTTTTTAAACTTCATTAACCATCTCTGTACTGTCTTTTTAGGCGTTTTATTAATCCCTCCCACCTGAGATTGTAAATCCAAACCATAAATTGTTTCATTTTAGTCTTAACAAAGGATGGAACTACTTTCAATAGCTGGCATACCACTTGGCATCGATAAATCAGACTCTAAGTGGGGACAGGCTAAGTGTAGTGCTGCAACACTGATATTGAACCCAGTAGTTACTTTGAGCAAGATTCTTTTGCTCTTTCATTAATGTCTCCCTCGATGCTGAATTATTACTGATGTGGGCAATCAGTAAAAGCTGTTAGAATCAAAATAAATCTGATGGAAAGATTTTGGTCCTGTTGAGCCTCAGGGAGTTGCTTTTTCTTTTCTTTTTTTTTTTTTTTAAATTTTATTTAAAGAAAGATAAAAGAAGAGAGCCTGTGCAGAGGCTGGCTCTGAAATGTCTTTTCTCGTTTGCAGTGTGCGAATGTAATTTGACGGGTACCCAGCCTGAAGTCTGCGATTTTCTCGGGAGGTGTCTTTGTCGCTCCGGGGTAGCTGGTCTTCAGTGTGACAGCTGTCAGCCTGGCCACCACTCTTTCCCTGCCTGTCAAGGTAAGGCTGCTGATCGCATGTACAGCAATGAACAGGCCCCCGAACAGGCAGACTGGAGTGCTTGTCAGGTACCGTTCTTGCAGTGGCTGAAGCAATGTTCACAGCAGTAAATGGCC
Organism: Gymnogyps californianus; assembly: GCF_018139145.2. Classification (NCBI taxonomy): domain Eukaryota; kingdom Metazoa; phylum Chordata; class Aves; order Accipitriformes; family Cathartidae; genus Gymnogyps; species Gymnogyps californianus. The sequence continues at coordinate 51,222,203 of NC_059472.1, read as the reverse complement.
AAGGGACTCTTGTTCTCTACAGTGGAATCCTCATACCTTCTCATTCTCCAAGCACTAATTCTAGGCACGTTTCCATAGTAGGGAAGAATTATATGGTCTGTTTTCTCACATTTTTTTTTTTGCATGGTCAGACAGTTTGATACAGCCTCAGTCAGCACAGCTGTGTTACTAATAACCAAAGGATTTGAAAGCTGTTTTCACATGGAGACCTACAGCAACAGAGCATGCTTGATTGCTGAGGAACTGGCATAGTGGAGCTGTGAAGCACTAATCTACTTTAGCAGAGGGTCTTTGTTTGGTACCTTGTAAAATGTGTGTTCTGTAAATCTGAAAATGAGAAGCTCCCGTTTTGCCCTTCACAGTGATTTCTCACTCTTTTTAAGATCATGTGACAGGCACAGAGCCAACCTCTGTTCATGTAATCATGAAACATGAATGATCTCCATAGGGTTTCACCAGTGTACCTGCCACCAAGGACTAGCCTGCCTTTTACAAGAGAGGAAAATTGATCAGCACTGACGAAGTATAACCTTGACTATCATAATGGTTTTGTGCGTGTATGAGGAATCCATCAAGTCCTATCTGGCCTCTAGGTTTCGTCTGCCTTTGCAGTGAGTGAGAGAGAGGCCCTTAATCCTTAGTGATTTTTACAGTGAGAAAGAATATAGGATATTGCTGAGTTCTGGTATGTACTTTCCTGTACAGCTTAGCAAGATTTATATAGAACATTATGATTTTACTTTCTTCTCTCTCATTATTTTTGGTTGTTGGCTATAGCAGTCCTCTTCCTTTTGGGCTTACGTACTTGTTTATGTCCTATGAATAGACAGCAGAATCCTTTATGCCCTTGCAAAGATATATTATGTTGTGTTACCAAACATAATGAGTGGAATAAAGAAATACCACATGACTGTGTTTTATGGTCTGGAGTAGATTAACATTTTTTAATGAAAAACATAAAATCAAGATTCTGCGTTGGTACACGCTGTTCAGTGGTTTTAAAATACTCTAACCATTTTTTTTTTCCTTAGAACTGAATCAGGTAGCAATCTTAAGGCAAATCAAACCCATATTGAATACGTTTGAACTTTTAACACCAAAAGCTGAAAAGAGACATAAAAGCTTAAAAAAGCATGCAAAAACAAATTGTAAAAGACAGATAAAAATAGTTGAAAACACAGTCAGTGGGACTACTCAAAACTGCTGTAGTTCACAGCTTGTTCTGTTAAAATAAGCTGCCATGGGTTTAAACTTAAACTAATGCAGCATGCTGCAAACTGTGGCAGAAAGTGAGCAGCCCAGCTTGCTACTCCTGTTTGGAGTTGTCATCTTCAGAGGGGAGGTAGATCTGTAACTTTCTGGCTGCTGCAGCTGGAACTGATCTCTCTGGTCTTGCCTTGTTTAACTCAATAGAAGCTTTATTCAATAGGAGTGATATCAAAATAAAGCCTTTAAACAAATCAATGTTATTAAAATGAGGAGAGAATGCAATATAATGTTCAGCTGGGGGTGGACTCTAGTGTAGGTGATGTTTTTGGAAGCTTCAGTATTTGTATTTCTCTTATGCTAACTTCCTAGCAAGCCCTGTGTCTTTCCAGGCGTCTTTGAAGTAAACACAGCAAAGTCAGATGTCCTTGGCTGCAGCAGAAAGAGGAACTGAAAGGGGGAACCAGAAACATGAACATGGAACAGAAAGACAGTGTTTGTTTTATATTTCTGTCAGTCAGCCATTTCTGTCAGTCATAAAATCCAAGTGATTAACTGCAACACTTTGGCTTGGACCTGGGGCAGCTGGGATTCCCAGTTGGGCTCCCATTCTCACACCTATAAAGTGCGACCCTGTGTAACGTCCAGCATCGTTTCAATAAAATAGCACGTCTTATGTGTGATAGAGCTGTTAGCCTAAAATAGTGGTAACTCCAAGAGAAGTTTGTTGTTATAGTCTGACAAAAGCTTTTGTTATAGTCCGACAATGTGCCTTGTGTATTACATGCAGATTCCTGCAATGCGCTTCTTGCCAGCTTGTAGAACTAAGATGTCAGCAGTTTTTACCTTATGCATCATTTATTTGTGCATCATGAACTTGTGCTTGTGCATCATTACTAATAAGCTGCTTGTTAGCCATTAGACCTAGCCTAGCTTTGTGGACGCTGTTTCTCAGAGGTTATTTTTTAAAGATGTTAAGTACTTCTCTCATGTGACGTTCTTTCCATTGTAAGATGGATTTCTGTCCCTTACACATGTGTTTTGCAAGGCATCAAACTAAATCTCTAAACTGTACATTATAGAATTGCAGTAAGAACCTGATTATCAATGGTTGAGGAGGCAATTACAGTATAAGCATCTATTTCAGGATATTTATTTTTGGCGGTAAAATTATGGTTTGCCTGGTTTCCTCATGATTGTTTTACATTCAAAGGTAACTTTTTTGGCAGATTCTGGTTTAAATAACTGCTGGTTAAGACATGGGTCTATCAGGATAGTTTTGTTTTTTTTTTTCTCTGTGCAGAATGTAACTGTGATGCTGTTGGCTCAGTGGAGAATACATGTGGTCCTAGAGGTCAGTGTCTGTGCCATAGTAACTATGCTGGACTTAGATGTGACCAGTGCGCTCCAGGTTATTACAGCTATCCCAGCTGCTTGCGTGAGTAAAAGCCTTTCCTCCTTTTACTGGGGTTTCCCTTCTTAATTTTGCAATACAGAAGAAAATATATTTTCTCAAATATATTTCCATCTAAAACTACCTGTGTAACCATGATAGTTTTGTTCCATCCAAAGCTGGCAACAGTAACACTGAAGATCCAGGCAATGGCCAGGGTTCCTGGCAGGCACATGCTCTGGTAGTCCTCCCTGGCACATCATCACTGTTCCTGTGCTAGTTGGATTAATGTGAGCATGGCAATGTTTGGCCTTGGTGCAGTTGTATCTCTCTTTTAAAATATGAAATCTAAAGCTTAGGCTGGGCAATGGGCATTTACCTTTATGAGTTCTGGCTCACTCAACTTACAGAACATAAGCTGTGTTTCAACTGGTTTGGGCTTCTAATATTTTATACACTATCCTGTAAACTTTTAAGTGAGTGCATTAGTGTGTGCTCTTGATGTGTGCCAACATTGCACCAAAAATCCTAGTCTAGAAGGGCTTGACTCTGCAAATCTTCCATCATATCAACACTTTCTCCTGCCCATGTGGATCAGTTGATCAGGCCCAGAATGTGTATATAGGTTTTTCACATCAAGCAGAGGGAAACCTGCAGGCTCTGTCATTAAAATCAGCAAGCTACTTGATCATCATGAACAGGACTGCTCTTTCCCAGAAATCAAAAGATTATTAGCGCTAAAGAAGGAACGTGTCCTCAGAATTCTACTATTACTAATCACCACAACCACAGTAAACAATAATCTGACAGGTTTGTTCTCTCTCTTTAGGAGACTGGCTACTACTTTACTAAAATAATTGTCATTAACCATTTCACCCTTAGGCTCTATCGGAGCAAAGATTAGTCCCCTGGTCTGTAGCGGCATTGTTCTTTTTTGTGGCATTATTCTTATTTACACTGTGTGTGTAAATCATTGCACAACTGAGACCTTACATAGGAATCTGAAACAATAAGACTGTTGCATGGTGTATTTCAAAGCTTGCTTCTGGCCTCCTCTGCCCTCAGATCTAAAGGTGTGATGGGCATACAACCTTATATTCTGTATTTCGCCATCATATTTTTAAGTGCAGGTCTAATTACAGAATTTGCTCTGTGCTTTCTGTAACCATAAGAAGATCAAGAAAGCAGAAAGCCAAAACCAAGCCTGCTCTTAGGATGGGACAAAGAAGTTGAGGAGGAGAGATTTATTACAATTCCAGATAATCCCACCTGTTTCTGTCAAGAACAGAGGAAGAAAACAATGTCAGGATGGTACAGTTCACCTCAAACTCATAGGTTCCAAGCAGGGGTGAGGACTCTGTGAGTTATAGGAGGACCTTGTGAGCTATATATTGGAAAGAGAAATGAAGAACACTCTAGACAAATAGTATTCAAAACCTCTACAGTACTAAAGTTTTGGAAAGTTGTTGCTTGGTACCTACAGGGTGAACCCTTCCACCACTGTCTGTGTTGTTATGTAGCTTGTCAGTGCTCTCCCGATGGTTCCCAGCACGGCACGTGTGAGCCTGCATCAGGGCAGTGCGAGTGTCAAACGGGCGTCACGGGGCGACGGTGCGACAGATGCCTTTCTGCAGCCGACAGTTTCCCCTACTGCGAAGGTAATGCTTCTGAGGGATAATCCTCCATTCTGATTCGGATCGCCCCTGTTTTTATTGCAGGGCTCTCCAGGGCAGTCTGCTGCGTGCAAAGTTTTATAGAAACCCCCTGAAGCATGGGGAGGGAGGGAGGGAGAGAGGGACACACCAGGAGCACATATTAGATGAGCTTATTTGTCTTTCTGTAATTTCATGAAGTGAACTATAAGATTAAAACCTTTTTTAGATGATGGCACAGGAACTTTAAGAAAACATCTCTCAGTTCTGTAGGTTAGTGCTATGTTTTTCCAAGTGACTACTTTGCATGCTGAACCAAATAGTCTAAACCAGGCTAAATACACTTTTGAAAAATCATTATTAAAGGCTTGTGCTGGTCTTGACGTTTAAAGTATTTGAGTCCCTCCAAGGTAACCGATTAAAAAGCCCTTTCAAGCTCATATCTGCTACATTGTACTTCTGCACTACTACATTCCACAGCTCTGTTTTCAAACCATCTTTCAATGTGTATGTTTTTTAATTTCATAAAGGTGTCAACAGTGAATGTGACCCTTCAGGTAGCATTGGTTCTCATTCTGTAAGTATTCTACCATTGCAGCTAACAGTATGTGTTAATAATTCATGTGCCTTTGCTGAACACATTCACTTCATTGCTCAAGTCCTGAAACTTGCTCTTAGACTGTGAAAGAATTGCATGAGCTTATTTGCAGAGTAAGAGTGGAAATAAACTTTGTGGTTTGTTCTTTGATCATACCAGTGCAATTAGCCATTGAGGGTGGGGGGTTTTATCTTTTATATATAGAATATGCATACTGTTTATATTTTCTTGGTATGCTAGAACACTAATATGTACATGCAGATATGCACATAAGCCTATGCATGTCTCAGAGACCTTCTGGTTCTGGGTTGCAACAGGCCATTTCAGCATCAAATTATTCCTGAAAATATTATTATCTCTTTGTAACTGTTGCTATTCCACTATTATTGTTATTAATACAGTGATGGTTATTAGTAGTAGCATATTACCAGAAATCACAGTGATTGCTAAATGTGTAGCAAAGAAGACCTAGAGGGTAAGTCTGACCGATGGAAGAGGTATCTATGTAGGCTCATGTATACAGCTATGTGCGTCTTCCACCAATGAAGGAAGGAGTAAATATGAAAATTAATGATTATTTTTAAGGAAATTTGTTTTTTAATCTTCTTGCAAAATAGTTAATACTTTGAAGCAGTTCTAATAAGGCTATAAAAGAACTGGAAAATACATCCGTTGGGACATTTAGAATAAATTAGATAAGGAAAAAACATGCAGGGTGGAACAATCCTGTGCTGATGATAGTATGAGACAGAAAAATCTAAGAAGTCTGAATCAGCCTCAGTTTCCATGCATCTGTAAAAGTCGGTAAACTGCCTGAGCTGTTAATAATACCAGGTTTTTCTTAGTACTAAAGAGCAGTATGTTTTTTATGAAACAGATGAACCCATATTAACTCCTTTCTGTCATTAGGGCTATTGTCAATGTCTTCAGCATGTTGAAGGTCCTACCTGTAGTAAATGCAAACCGTTGTACTGGAACCTGGCCAAAGAAAACCCTGAAGGATGTACAGGTACGGCTTCATGTCATATTTCTTTGGCTTATGGAATGTGTTAAATTCTTTTGAAAGTCATCTTTATTTGCTGTCGCCATCTTTGGTGCTTAGTGACTTTCACAACTCTTGTTAACAGCATGTTTTTCATGCTACTTAATTGTAACAAATTGTAACAAATTACCCATTACCCCAGCAGTTACTTTTAGAAATTAGACCATAATTTCATGAGTGTTTGCTAGTGCTGGACCAAGGTGTGCTCTGAGTTACAATGATGTGTATTTATTTCATACAGCCCTATGGCAGTTTTACTGGAGTGAGACAGGATTTCTGCCCTTAACACTGAAACCAGAATTTGGCTCATTGTTTTGAGAAAAAGGTGCTTTTTCATTTATTATCATCTCCTAGTTTGTAGAGGAGTGAAAAGCCTTCTTTTGGCCTCAGGGTGTGACAACTCTGTTATGAGTTATATCTATAGAATGCCGATCTGTTGGCAATTTTCAATGTTTGCTAACAGTGAGTGTGTGTTTTTCAGGCATATAATAATAATTTTAAAGATTAAAAAGGATGAAGATAAAAAAATCTTTAAAGATTTTTTTCTCCCCAACTATTTCCTTTCCAACAGGTTCCACCACAACAGCCACCTAGATAGGATGACTAGCCTTGGAGCCGACACTGATATCATTACATCTTTGACTCTAAATCTCTAAATATTATACAGTCGAAACATCTCCTCAAAGATTAATTACTGCACCTTTCATGTAATTCATCTTCTCTGCCTTCAGTCACAGAGTCAATACTGGGTTTCACCAAACCTCTAGGTCAGCATAGCTCCTTTCCGCAATATTTGCTTCATTTGTATTTTCTATGGAGAGTTGGACTGATCCCAAAGTAGCACTGCAGAATAGAAGTTGCCAGTCAGGCTGGAAGACACTGTGTTGCATCAATTGTCTGAATGTTTCTAAGAAAGAAAACAATTATAAATCCAAACTCAAGACTGTTTTTGTTAAACACAAGTTAAAACATTTTAAAATACGCCAGTAAATCGCACATACACAGAAGTCCTCATTCTTTCTCCTTTGCTTTTTCTTCTCACCTTGTGCCAGTATCCGTCTGCTATTCTGAACCTTCCAGAGTAAAATCCACCTTGTGGCACTATGACTCAAAATTGCAGATTCAGGGTGGTGGGTTTTTTTTCCTGTAAAGTATCTTGGAAAGACGAAATGCAGATTGTCTTTTTTTCATCTGTGCAGCATGCCAGTGTGACGTGAGCGGAACGCTAAGTGGAGTCGGAGAATGTCAGCAGGTAAAGCGAAATTAAAAGGCATACATTAATTAAATTGATTTTTGTAAAGATAAATTGTTGTAACATTTGGTAAGGTAGAAATCCTAGTACTGATTATTGCTTTTGCACATAAAGTAGCTGGTTTTATACAGCAAAGAAGCAGTTTTATACGGAAATTTTATACATCCTAGGGATGTATAAAAGTTCTGAACATTTTTCATCATCTTGAGTTTATGTATTTTCTAGTCTGTTCATTGAAGATGATGAATGATAGAAGTTATGTCCAGATAATATTTTTTGTTGAGATTAGAATGTTTTTCCTCTTTAGAATTAGAGAGAATTCAAAGTATTGAAAGATTAAAGTTCTGAAAAAGGTGCTGAAACAGTTTTGATGAAATTGTTTTCTTCACAGGAAAATGGGCATTGTTACTGCAAATCTAATGTTTGTGGAGATTCCTGTGACACTTGTGAAGCTGGTTATTATGCTCTCGAAAACAAGAATTATTTTGGCTGCCGAGGTAAAATGAATAAAGGACATCTTTAGTAGCACATTTGCACTTAGCGCAAAAGTCTTCAGAATTCCCTAGGCTGTATTTTTAAAACGTGGATGTATTTCTTGAATCACTCATGCGCACAGCATTTTGCACTACTGCTTGTATTTGCTTGTAACGCGTGTAACTCCCTCCTTTGCCTTCCAAAGGGAGAAAGAACAAGGCAGATGTTACCACTGTGGTTCCCAGCCATTTTGTGGCTCGCTCACGTGAGGAAAGGTGTTCCTCTTTCAGTTCCCTGTCCTTCAGCTCGCCTTCCCCGGTGCCTCATTTACCACCGCTTGCCTGAGGCTTCTCTGTCAAAGCCCGCAGTGAGATCACACGAGGCACTGCTGAAGCTGTTATCTTATCAGATAAGATAACTGAGAGTCATTCCTCCTCTCACTCCTTCTCCTAAGTTGTGAGGCCAGGGATGGTTGATTTTCCTGCAAGCGTTACCTGTAAGAGTGGTAGCTGTCTGTTCCATTTAGCAGTTTTCTAAGGTCTGCTGCTGCAGTAAAAACTTAGAATGTTACAAAAGATACTAGCTTGATTTTTTTTTTTTTTGCAGGTATCTTCATGTATTGCTTTAGCCCAGGGCTCAATGTGTTTTGAAGCAGAGCCAGATGTAGCTGTGATGTGGAGAAAGTGGTCCTTCTTCTGAAGGATACTGGCTCTGCCATGTGTTTTGAGTGATGTAGGGCTACTTCAACAGTTCCCTTCCCTCCTTGTCCCCCCACTGTAGATTTAGGTTTGTTAAAATTATTGAAAGCACTTTCACTGACTTCAGTGTGCTTTACATGTGTCCAGGGTTGATGCAAGAGATTTATTTTTAAAGTATTGAAGTACTTCTAACAATCATTTAATACGTGCAAAGTTAAAAATAATGGCTAGGGTATCAAACAAAGCTTTCATGCCTAATGTGCAAACCAAGAAGCTAATGAAAGGGATCTGGTTTCACAAAGGTGTCAAATACTTTAATTATCCTTGATTTTGGTGAGATTACAGGTGCTTAACATGTCTTAGAAAACAGGACACTTTTACACTATGATGTAAATACGTGTTTAGGAACTTTCAACCTTTCAATTCAGCTTGAAATTTTTAGCCTAGGCATACTTGTTCCTTAGTACGATATATTATACTAGAGGTGTCCTTTAGTTTGTGCCACAAGTCCTGTCTCCTGTAGAAAGTCATTCGATATTGTTGTCCAGTATTGGTTAAAAATATGCATATACTATTACATGAACACATATGTTCTTGTTGTGTGCAATTTTTTTAAGATAAATTAAATATTGGGGTAACAGACCCTGAAAAATTAACATCTTACAATTTTTGTAAGTTAAGGTTGTGGGGTTTTTTTAAATATTTATTCATCGTGATAGTGGTGTAGAAATTCTGACTTATTAGCAAAACATTTGAATGGCTGTTCTGCAAAACTGTAGTCCTGCATTTAGTAATGTGGCATGGCTTATTACTTGTGATTTTTTTTTAAAAAGTGGCTTTTGTCACATTCCAAGGAGAAATAAAGAAAACAACCACAAACATGGGAAGCCAGAAATAATTGCAGCTTATGCATGTGTGTTAACACGTGTTTGAAAGAGTCTGAGGGGAGGGGAGTCTGAAGGGCTCCGGAAGGAGGAAACGAGTCACTAACCCTGTTTAATTAGCGGAAGCAAGGTGTGTTTTCTGATAACTTTCATCACTTTTTTTTCTGATGGGACATTTGGCTTCTGCTCTTTGCCTGACAGGCTGCCGGTGTGATGTTGGAGGATCCCTCAGCCCGGCGTGTGCCGAGCCCTCGGGTGGCTGCCAGTGCAGGGCGCACGTCATGGGGACGGCCTGTCGGGAGTGAGTCTGGCTGTAGCTCCTGATAGCTCGTGCTTCAGGATAGGTCTTTTGAAACTGTCCACAAGTCCCTTGCTATCCTTTCACGTGAGATTCTGGATTTCTTGATAAATAAGCTGGTAAATTGTATTAGTTATTAATATTAGTTTTGCTGGGCAGTTTTCTTCTGTTTTGCAATATTATTGCGTATGTATCTATATATCTATCAGGAGTTATATAGGAAAATGTATGTAAGCTGTACAAGCTTCTGGAATGAGAATTCTCATTACATCCATCTTATCAGCTGTCCTGAATTTATTAACTGCTGTCAGGATTCCTCAGTCATCAGTAGGTCACCTCCCTTCCACTGCTTTATGCTCTTAGATGTAGACCATACAGCGACTGGTAATTCCTTGTTGTTTCTTTTCTCCTTGAAAGGCCTGAAAAAAACTATTTTTTCCCTGATCTGCACCACATGAAGTTTGAGATTGAAGATGGTACTACTGCCGAGGGAAGGGAAATTCGGTTTGGCTATGATCCTCAGGAATTTCCTAGCTTCAGTTGGAGAGGATATGCCCGCATGTCCTCTATACAAGTAAGCTGGTATTTCGCTCAAGGCTTTGGGGTGAAAACGTAGGTGTATGTTATGTATGTCTCTATAGTACTGCTATGTGTGTGCAAGGTCGTGGAGAAATCAGAAAAAAGGACAGGATCTCACTAATCCGAACCCTTTGGCACTGTATCACTGTTTGGATTAGTGAGTGTTGGTATTATTGTAAGTTGGTCATTGCTTGTGCAAATATATGTTCTTCAGAAATGTTCTTTGACTTTTTTTTGTGAGAAATATGCATTTTGTGATAGGTATAAAGAAAAGAACTAATGGCTTTAAAGTCTATAATACTAAGTAAGTGCACAAATTCTTGTCATGCCAAGGACAGCGGAAACAGCAGAAGATTGATGGTTGGCTAAATAACTTGAATTACACAATTCTGTGGCAGTCTGTGTCCATAAGCTTTTCAGGTACCATCACAGTGCTGTCACTGAAGTCTTCTTACACTTGCAACTTATATTAGGCGAAGAAGAGAAAGGCACCAACTTTTATTAGGAATGATACCTTCACATTACAGCAAACAGGAAAATGTGTGATTCAGTAAAAGAAGCAGTGAGGAGGAGCATATTGGCAACATTTATTTTAGTCTCATGACAGTCTACAAATAAACTAAACAACAGCAGAGGGAATAAGTAAATCACAGGAAGAAAGTCACCATAATTTAATTGTGTGAGAAGGGACCTGTCTGACTTTGGACTGAACTGCTGAGCAAGTGAACCAGGATTTTAAAACAGTAGATTTGAGCAATAAATGGGATTTGCTCACTCTTCTTAAAAGTAGTACTCTGGTATAGTTGTGTCCAGCCTCCGTAAGTTGTCCAAGGACTAATGGATCCCTATAGACTGAGACATAAGCACATAACCATTGCACAAGCATAGTGATTTCCTTTCTGTTAATTTTTCACTCTTTCCTCTTTGTTCTTTTGGTTTTTTTTTATCCCAGAGCTTATATTTGTTGGATCTTCAGAATTACTCCACATTCACAAATGAAGGCAACTCTCCAATAGCTGTGGTTTCTTAACTTCTGCTTTCTAACTCAGCTGCTTTTTGCATTTCATATCCAGTGGCATTTTGTAAAGAGGTAGTGAAAGGGCTTAGTCTCTAATCTTGCTAAAAGTGTGCATTATTTTGCTTACCTGGATAAAGCTTTTCACTCATGTAAGTAATTGTCGGCTCCAGGCCCTCCTTAGTTAGATCCTTGCATAACTGAGATGATAGTCTCACGTTCTTCATTTCAAGGAACTGTCCTAATTTTGACATAGCGTTTCTGTGTCTTGCAGGACCCTGAAATAATCCTCCTGACATTTATTTTGTAGAAGACAAATAGTGTTACCATATCTACCACACAAAAGGCTAATGTAACAACTTTTTGTGAAAAGAAACTGTTTCAATACAACTAAAAATTTTTGAGGTGAAATAAGTAAGCTGTGTGTGACCACAGTGGAGGTCACTGGTGCCCTGTCATGCTGCCAACATGGGTGTGTCATTATAGACTGAGAAGCTGACAGTCAGGCTCAGATTTTAAAGCACTGGCCAGAGTTGCCTAAGTTTGTGACAGAGCTCAAAGAATAATTTCTCTCCACTCCCTGCCTTTGCTTGAAGCCAGGGACCGACATCTCTTCCTCTCTCATTCCAAACATATCTCTTCTTTCTCTCCCTTCACTGTGTCTTCTAGGTTTTCCATAAAAGCTTAGAAACCATTTTGATAAATCTCCTGAAGCATGTTTCTTTATTTCTTTTGCCTTTTCTTTTTTGTTTGTATCTATTTTTCAAGTGTTCCCTCAATGCCTGTCTTATCCATGTAGTATCCTTCAGAAGTCATTCGTCTCTATTTAAAACAACACTTGTAAAACCTTCCCCTACTTGTCAGTATTTTCCATTCTGGTCCATTGCCCTTCTGCAATCACCTAGATTTTAGCTATCTTGTCTCTGTAGATCTCTCAGCCCTGCCATTTGTCGTATGTCTATCTCTGCTTTCTGCTTTGCATTTCTATTAAGAAGGTGGAGGTCTCTGGGATGATGATGACAGAATTGAGGAATATACGTTCAGAGCAGCATATGGGAGCTGGCATTCTTGCATTTATTGTAGCTTTTAGGAGTAACAGAAAATGAGGCTTTGTGCTCTGTTCTCAAATGTATGAAACAGAGAAAACCTGTGTGCATTTGGGGAAGCAGAATGGACCACAGTGGTGGGGAGGTCACTGTACCACAAGCATCTTGGAAAGGGACAGTGAGTGGATTGTGATGGGTGAACTGGTGGGAGTTGGATTATGAGGGGAGCTTTAGGATTTAGGATGGAAAGAAGGAAGCCAAACCCTTGGGGCTGCACCAGTCCTATTTTTTCCTAATCCACCACCAACCTTTGAACATGTCTCTGCTGATTCTGTTGCTCTGCAAACTACATGATGGGGGCTGTGTGAATGCAGCCTCCTGTGGGCTCGAGAACTGCGTGGCTCCAGAGGTGTCAGTTCAGCCCCAGGGCAAAGAGAGTTGTGCATGGTATCGCATCTCTAAGAAACTGCGGGATCTGGTGGAGGAGCAGAAGATGTTTCAGTGATGGTCTGAGACGTCTGCATGCTGTGGAGCATTGTGTGTGATCTCAGAATAGGATCAATGATTCTGGCCTGTTCCTTGGGAAGCCAGGAATATGGACAGCCCTTGACACTGTATGCCTCCTTTATGGCATGGGAGTGGAGAATAACAGTAAAATACTGTCCATGTATCAAGGTGCAATATCAACACACATGTTAGTTCAGCTATTCTGTGTCTTTCTGAATAAGCTATTATTCAACAAAAGTTTTATTTCACAGGAGGTTTTGTTCTATATTCTTTTGTAAGCTGCCCGAGCCTTTCTTTTCTGTTATGGAGTTTGTCTTTGCCAAATGGTTTTTCTTTCTCTGGGTGCTAGTAACAAATAATATACTTTCCTTTCCTCCTTTTTCCCTTTCTTTTTATTTTTCCCAGCCAGAGGTGGTTGTGCCTATCACTGTGGCTTCCCCTAAGCTCTTCCACCTAGTCCTCCGCTATGTCAGCCTGGGCTCAAAAAGCTCTAAAGGGAAGATCTCAGTTGCTGAGGGAAAACATTTTGGCACTAATTATACTTGTAAGTGAATTAATTTTCTCACTAGGCTTGCCTGTCTTCATCTGTCGTACACCAGCATTGCCATTCCAGTATATACTTGTCTGCATGTGCATTTTTCTTGTAGGACTTTAGTATGGTGCTTGCATGGCTTCTAACTGTTGCTCTATTCAGCACTTTACGGCTGTTTTTGTTTATTAACTTCCATTTTTCAGAATGAAGTGAGGATAACTTTGAATGTGGAAAAATCAAACCTCTACTTATTTCGCATTATCCTGAGGTATATTAACCCTGGAGGTGAAACATTATCTGGTCGCATATCTGCTTGTCAATCTCGGCCTGAAACAGGTAGGTGCAACTCAATGGCGCAACAGATCAGATGAATGTTAGATCAGAGGAACCTTTTCAAGGTGCACCTAAGTCAAATTTGTAATGTTGCTTAAAATGCATCACTTTTAACACTGTCGGTGCTTTTGTGCTTTTCCTAATATATTTTGCCGTGTAATTGATGTGGCTGTGTTTGCATGAAACCCCTGCTTACAGTAGTAATCAACATTTGTTTTTTCAAATATTTGCCAAACTCAGTACTTTCAGTTCTGCACTTGGAAGCTCTGAACTGTGTGTTTTATGAAGCTTTTAAAGAAGGGATAACAGCACTTATTTTGGTTTAGTTGCCTTTAATATTGCAGTTTAAAGGTGGCTTCTGCCTTCATTCCATGAATAACATTTATTTAATTATGAATCCCATCTACCAAGTTAGCTCTGATTACAGACCTCAACAGCATGTGATGCCTTTTGGGCCCTGATAAAAGATAAGTACTCCATGTCCTTTGAATGGTAGAGGCATACCAAACCTATATGCAGAATTATCTCTTATTATGCCTAACCTCAGCATACTGATGGGAGCTAATGGAGTTTAGTCATAGATCCTTTTAGTAATTCAGAGGAGACAAAACTGAAGACTTCACAGATACCACTCAGCTGCGTGGCAGCAGTTCATGGTCGTGTCTGGCTTCTATCATCTGGGCGGCAGGGAACCAGCTTTTGTCTGTGTCCAGGGGCTTCAAAGAGGAAACCTTTAATATTCATAACAATTGATCCTCACGACTTCTCTTTGATAAAGCATACCACAGCTACATTTCTGTTGTACATCATCTCTGCCCAGAAGTTAACCTTCAGTTACTATCTGTAACTAAACATTTTAGATGCTGCTGAGAACCTCCAGCATTTGAAATATTTGGCTGAAAATCGCATGAGAACAGGCCTTGTGTCAGCCGAACGTATTGTGAGTCAGTGCAGAGACAGGCTGTATGGAAAAATAATGGAATGGGAAAGTGAAGAAGTGAGCATTTCAGAATATTGCAAAACTGGCCATTACAGGGGCAGAGCTCTGCTTTTCTGAACCAATTTGCTCAAGACTAATAAGAATGAAGACAACAACCACTGCATAGTTCTGTGGCTTACTGTGTGTGGTCGAATGCACTGTTAATACATATTGACAGAAAAGCATTGATCAGCTCCTGTTAGACCAAGTTTAATGGATTAAATCATCAGTCCAGCGCAGTACGCAAGTAGAGACATTTTACATAGTCCCTTATTTTTTTACTTGATTTTTTTTTTTGCTGGCAGGGGCTGCTCAGAGCAAAGAGTTTGTCTTCCCACCCAGCAAGGAGCCAGCTTTTGTCACAATCCCAGGAAAAAGCTCCACAGAGCCTTTCTCACTGGTTCCAGGCACATGGACTGTCAGTATAATGGCAGAGGAAGTCCTTTTGGTAAGAAAACAGTTGAGGAAAACAAGTGCTTGAAGACTGTCATGATAGTATTGCTCTGGAGTTATTTGCCAGGAAGAACCCTGCAAGCAATTGAAATTCAGCACTAGTGAAAAGAGTACAGCAGCAGAATATCATTATGAAAATTTACAGTTCTGCCTCTTATTTCATTTTTTTTCTTCTCTGACTTTCACCTGCTCTAATTTTTCTTGTGCTTACAGTCTTTAAGTCTATTCAGAATTTGTACCTTCAAAGGATAAAGTAATACTAACATGCAGCACAATTGGTTGAGCATAAATGCTCACAGAAATTCGTAATTCTTACATGTCAGATGTCTTATTTAAAGCTTGGCTCAGGCACAGATGACCAAGGCCTTAGTTTCTTGACAAAGATTCTTCAGAAAAGTATTAAAGATGGGATGCATGATTAGCAGGTCATCTTCTAAATGTTTTTATCCTCTCATCATTACTCTCACTCACTGAAAAACTGAAAAATTTTCTGACAGCAGTTCTGAGAAATTGCTATAAAAAAACAAATTGTTTGAGGAGATCATTTATGAAAAACCTTAAACATGTATGATCACAAAGACAGCATACTGAAATTCATATGTATATTGTATAGGGTTAACAAGTAGCCAGTGTCTTTAGTCATTAAGCCTGGGGCTCTGTTAAATTATGTGGGCATACCACATAAAATGTTACTAAAGAGCTTGCAAACATATTTCTTGCTGAAAGTGACAGTACTTATTGTGCCTGGTTTTTTTACTAATACCTTTTCGAAGGAATTTATTAATGATCTTAGCCCAGCATGTTCTCACGCTCTAATATGTCAATTTAAGTAGGCAAGGCAGAGCAAAAATATACGAGCTTTTGAAGCACAGCTTAATAGATTACATGGAGTATTTTTATAAAGTCACCTGGGATACGTGAATCTCCCTTGTGGAGTCACACACAGTTGAGTTGTGTGCATGTGGATCGCACTTATGGGTGAAAACTGCACCCAGCTGCCTGTGCGTTACCAAGCCGTGGGGAGGCTCCTTTACAAGCACTGTCTTGCACAACACATGATGGGAGAGTGGCTTCAGAGTTTCACGGCTCACAGGGCAGCTGCCTTTGTCCCATCTCTATGAAGGTATAAATAGAGTTAGGGAGACACATTCTGATGTTATTGGCCCATGTAACAACAACAAAAAAATCTACGTCTTGCAGATATCCTCTGTAAAAATTATTTATGTGGTTGGTTTTGTTCATTGCTACATTGTGAAAGTCTAGAGATGTTCCTTTTGTAATTTTCTGCATGGTCTTGCATTTGTTGTATCCTTTGTTCTTAGGATTATGTGGTGCTGTTACCTAGTGATTACTACGAAGCATCCATCTTGCAGATACAAGTTACAGAGCCTTGCACCTATTCAAGACGTGCTTCAACAGAGCAGTCAGTATACATGCTACTGAATAAACCAGTGCCTTGGATTATTTTATTATTATCCTGCTGCACTTGAAAACAATAATAATCCTGTGTTTTGTTTGGGTTTTTTTTGTGTAAGCTGCTTGCTCTATCAGCATTTGCCATTGGGCAGATTTTCCTGTGTCCTTGGTTCAGAGGCAGCGTATTTCAGACATGGGGGAGAATACAGAAGAATACCTGTGCGACAGCCAACTCCTGATCAACCTGTGATGACCCATATCAGTGGAAGAGAGGTCAGATTCCTGCCTGCTAATTGCAGGCCCGTCTACACTGTTGACTAGAAACCTACTGGACTAAAACGGTTGCAGATTTACAGCTCAGGATTTGCAGATCTGTAATGCATCCCTAAAACAGACTCTGCGCCAAGTTCTGCGTTTTGTACAGAACTGTGTAAACAGATCAGCATAGGCAGATTTATAACTGTGACTAGGGTGGACATTTCACTGACAAAAGTATTTTATTAAATAAAAATCCCTCTGCTTTAGGCATACTGGCTTGTTCAGCATACTGTTTAATTGCAGCAGAAATGGCATAATGGTTTGTTAGTGGCAATGGTGTACATATGTCACTCTAAAGTAATCTTTTTTTTTTCCCCCTTAAATAGCTATACTTATGTAAAATATTTGCTTTACTTAAAAACAAGCAGAAGCAATTATGCCACTGCTGTAGGTCCACTGAAAGAGAAACATATGTTTTATGAAATGAAAAGTTATACTAGAAGTGTGTTTGGTAAAAATAAGGTATTTTATCAAGTACATGGTAGTTACATGTAAAATGATTATGCCCTCTATTACTGTGCTTGGATATTGCTTTTAAAAATACCAAGTGCAACAAGAACACTTACACGCCACAGGCCCTGGTGTTTCATCACTAATGCATGTGCAAAACTACTGGTATGAATAATTGCAGTGAAGTCAAGAGGGCTGTTGACAGAATTATTTACATGTTTAAGTGTTCGTAGCCTAAGGAAATATTGAGAAAAAACAGTTTAAATTTGAAAATAATTATATAGCCAACTGTAGCAAAAACCTCTGTAACCACAGAACTTTCCGTGCAACTACTTCGAAGTATTTTGCATCAAATACTGTGTTAACCAATTTGTGCAGGTAAACGAAAAGAAAAACTTCATGCTTCAGAAAGTGGCATTGGCTGTTTGCTGGAGAAGATGCTTTCAGTCTTTGTAGGGAATCAATATACAGCATGCTGTAGTAGGAATTGTGTTCCTGGAAATATTTTTTTCGGTGGAGAAGTAGACTCAATTTTTATATGTTATTAAAGATAGCTTAGAGATGATGGTGACAATTTTTTAGTATCATTAAATTTTCCTCACTGGTACTTTCTACTGGGGAGAAGAGAAATAATATTATACTCATTTCCTAGGCTTATTTTACAGCCTTCGTAGGACTGTTATAATGGCAGCTGTTTCTTGAACTTGGTTGACTCTTATTAGTGGACAAAGTGATATTTATAAGCATTACTTCCATTCTGCTGGATGTCTTTTGCTGAGACATTACAGGATTGGCCCTGGACTAATACTGACCAGTTGGTTTGCAGGGCAGGAAAAGGGAGCTTCCTGCAAGAAAGGGAGTGAAAAATCTAATGGCTTTTTTCTTTTTCAATGATCTTGACCTAGGTCAATTTACAGATGACCATAAATGTTCCTCAAGTTGGTCGCTATGTTCTGGTTTTTGAGTATGCCACTGAAGAGGATCGGTTATACACTGCCGAGGTAATAATACATAGCCCTGGACCCGTCACTGAAGGCAGAGTGAGAATATATAGTTGTAAATACAGGTAAGAATTTCTGAAATAATCACTAAATGATTAAATAAGCATTTGGGATATAATTATACTTCTTATATATTGGAACCCATTTTACTATGTAGATTGTTCAAATTTTAGGGTGATTTACAAGCAAGTACATGATTCTGGGGATATTGTACAGATTTTTAATTCTCTCTCTGCAATCAGCTCATTAAATATTGCTACTGGTTCAGTGAACTGTTTTCCTATACAAAGGGTTACTTTCTTGTATACATTCATAAATCCTTATAAACTATTAGTCTCCGAGTCCAGCGGAAGAGCATCACTGTTGGCTGAAGATGCCTGCACTGTTTTTATTTAGCTAAAAGCACGTCCAAGGGCTTTGGCTATAAAAAATGTAGCAGCCAGTTTTACAAGAGTATTCCCACTGTTTCTAACAAGATCTGCTGAAGCAGAAGTGTAAAGGTCTCTGAAATTCTGCGTGTAGCCATTCTCTGGCTGTTAGGCTGTAGGCAAGGTCTTCAGCCGAATGCTTCTTTATCCTTGTTGGCTACTGAGGTTACTGCAGATGTTTCTGCACAAGAGATTTTGTCTGTCCTGAGCGAGATTGTCTTTAACACTTGAGCATTTCAGTTTATGACCCAAATTAGGACTGCAATCCTGCAGATGTTTGCGCCCTTGGGAGAGCCAACCCAGTGCCAGGGGACTACACACATGCATCCGTTTTTCCTGTGAGCCAAGTGTTTGGCAGATTGGAGGCTTAGGGATATTCAGGATGAAATTGCCCAGTAAGAAAAATCATTTTCATCAGCATGTTTGTGATACAGAGCAGAGCTATGTAGAGCAGTGACCTTGTCAGGTTATTGCTGGGGAAAGCTCTTATTTTAGCCTGTTACATAACACTTTGAGCCCCAAACTACTTGCTATAAATCTTCTATTTTATTGCTTTTTTTTTTTCCCCCAAACACATTTTATGGGCTGATATTGAACATACTGGTTTCTTCATATGATACACTAAGAACTTGCTCATGAAAATACAAAGAAAGCCCTTGCTACTTTAATGTAGCAATGCAGTAAATCCCTTCTGGGGCTATTCTGCATGCAGCTAATGGTCACGTTGCAAGTAAGTTGCTGTGTCATCTTTCCTAAGCAGCAAGCTACAAGTCTTTCCTGTTAAAAAATAAATCAAGAAATGACATAGTGAGGTACATGCAAAAAAGACTAACTTGTAGAATCAGGAATATATTATGCCAGGCCTTCTTACAGCTCTGTGAGCTTGATTATTCCCATAAAACATCATAACAGAATAAAATACTGCAAGCTTCCAGCGAATGACAAATAAGGGACCTATATTTCTCTGGTCTTAAACGTCCTTAGCCCTGAGCTGACTTTATTTCTGAGCTGTGCTGTAAACAAGAGTGAAAATTCCACATTCTCTGGTTTGTAGAGGAGAAATAGAGAAGCAGTTGTATGGTAGTTACAGCTTCTAACCCACGGCATGCTGGCTGGCCTAGCTGAGCAGAAGTGCAGAATAAAAGAAATTAGAGCCTTATATGACTTCTCTTTAGCTAAAGGGAACTGTTGCTACTTTTGGCAAGTTGCAGGGGTCATGCTCCCTGAACAAGGCAGAGTTCAAAGGCTTTAGCAAGGCTCTTCCTCTTAGTATGTATATATCTTTACCAAAGATGCACAGCCAATTGAAGGTAGTCAGTAACAGGCAAACCTACATTTTTTCACTTGTATTGAGGAGTATCTCAGTGTACAGAACAGCTTCCTAAAATCAAGACTTGCCCAGCTGCCATTGTGTGGGTGAGAGCTGCTGATCCACACCATCAATGGTGCGTGGCAGTAGTGGAAAGCGGCAGCTGGTGCGTGCTGGCACCTCAAGGACCATGGCCCAGGCACAGAATATTAGTTACACGCCATGTTACGCAGCTTGGAAACCTCTGCAGATAGCATGTATGTGCATCTGTATGTTCACATCCTACTTAAAGCAGTAGCTCAAGTGGAGATCTGAGCTGAGGTCTGGAGATTTGGGCTCTGGGTAAGTCAACCCACAAAGGACAAGCAGTATTTTGTACGTGGTACATCCTTTGTCTCACTAGCGAGGATACTGCATGTTCACCGGTGGCCAAAGGTAGTTGTTACTTACGATCCAGCAGGATGGCTAGGCACCAGTGCAGAGGATAGCCAAAAGCTAGGCAGCTGAGCTAGGCGATAGCCTAAACAACATGGCAATGCCAGCAGGCTCATTTTTAATCCCACTGTCTCAGTTTCCTTTGTCGCAGTGTTGTAGTTGACAACAGGAATCGCATTGCAGCCTATGACCTTCTAGCAGATACAAAGATACATCTTAAGGCATCATCAATTAATTTTCTTCTGGTAAGTTTCCATTTCTTTTCCCTTTTGTAATACTTGTTCCCTGAGTGGGTAAAGACAGATACTTTTCTCCCTGTGTTCACATGCTGTATGCTAATGTGTGAAATGATGTATGTTAGATGCTTGAAGATGTTTCTTTATACATACTCAGAGAATACTGAGGAAAACTTGATCAGTTTCAAAGATAAACAGAAATTTACCTTTCTTGGCAAGGGTTTTTCCAACTCTCTTGTGCTTTATTTCAGTTTCCCTCTCTTCTACATGTAAACTTTAAATGCAAAATCTTCTGGTAGCTTTTATATGTCATTATTTTTTTTTCCCCTTATCTTTCACTTTTTTTAAATCCTCAAAACCCATGTGGGAGTTTCCTGGGTCTCTTACAAAATGCAGGTAATAAATGCATTCATTTCAGGTAATAAATGCATTCGTTAGTCATATCTTTTAAATACTTTGAATAAAAAGCCTTCACTGCCCTCTTTTGGCAACACCAGAAATACATTTTTCTGGACCCTGAATTTTCTTCTGTGTTGTTTCTGTTTTTCATTTTAGAAACACAAGGTGAGTTAGACAGTTGGTTAAAATCTAGAGTTGAAACCCAGCTATAAACATAGAGTAGTTTCATGGAACTGTCAGGATTAACAACTGATACATGCTTTCTTCATTTTATGAGGCAGTGTTCAGTGTGAACAAATACCATTTAAATTGTCTGTTAGCTCCCTGCAGCAATTGCTGTGCTAATAAGATCCATATCCAAAAGACATTGATATAATTAGTCTGTATCTCCACATGTGGAAGTCTCTTGTGCTAAGAATCTCTGTATTTTTATTTCTAAATTCTAGTTTTCATTCTCTGAATAACTTGCTGCAAGATAAATTTCAATATTCTCCTGAGATACAGGAAATATTTCGCTGTGTTAAATGTAAAGACTGCACTTAGCAAAAGATAGGAAGAAGAGGAAAAAGAAGAGTTTCTGATATATGGACACTAATCATGGAGTCAATGGGAGCAGCTTTGGAGTTCAAGACCCTTGTGTGACCCCCTGTTATGTAGACCAGAGAGGCAAAGGGGAACCACTCCCAACTCTGGAGTTCAGAAATCTGGTCTAAATAAAGGGGAAATGGGGTTCTGGAGGTCAGCTTGCAAGAGAGGCTCTTACAACTTGATAGTCTTTATCTCACACTGATGCATACGAGCTCTCTAAACCCAGACCATGTTTTGCACTAACTTTTTAGCCGCTCATAAAGTGCAGTTCAAAGCTTCAGAGTCTACCTTTGTTCTGCTGCAATGGGCTGGAGCCCTGTGGGTCATTACATGCAGGACAGGCACAACGTTTGCTGCCCAGGAAAAGGGACTTCTAGCGCTCTGCCTTCTAGCTTACAAAGGGTTTCTAGTCCCTGCTCACTACTGCTAAAACACAAGCTGAGCTCCTTTAGGACCTGCTTCTAAACTGAATCACTTTGCACATTAATGAATTCTCCCCATGCAATTTTTATTTATATTAATACATGTTGCTAGTTATCTTAGTGCTTATCAGGCATTTTTATCTCCTTTTCAAGTAGTTCATGCACAAGTTTTGTAACCTCCACTTATGTATTTGGTAAGTGCAGGTAATATATTTTATTAGTGCAAACTGTTGTGTCTACCCACAAGCCTTCCCTTGTGTCCTTACCACCACGGCTACAGCAGGACTACCACAGCTTAATTTGCTCATGTCTAGTTTTAGTCAAAAAAAAAAATCATATGAGGTCTCGTTGGCTTTTAAAATGAGTTCTGAATCTATTGGGAGAAATCCTAGTGTCACTGAAACTCACTCCTACGGACTTTGTGCGAGCAAGTGTTCATGCCTGCATTTCAGAAGGTCTAGGAATTCCCCCAGGGTCCAAAAGTCTCTAGCACCGCAGATGAGGGCTTTTCTCTCCCACCTCTGTACGCTCCTTGCCTAGCTTCTGACCCTGTGAGCTGGTCTTCTGTCATTCCCATTGCCATATGTGTACTTACATTTTAATTTATTTAACTTCTGAACAGCCGACATTCCCCTGAGAAGGACAGAAAAATGCTATTCAACACTGAGGCATTCAGGTGCAGGCAGGTAAAGGGATCCAAAATCTTGTGGGAAGTCCATGACAGAACATGGCTTTAGGCTCAGGTCTCCCCACGCTAAAATTAAGCTTCATCCTTCCTGTTCAGGCCTGGCCCTGTTATTTACAATATTAATTGTTAATTGTGCTTTGTGCTTATTTTCAGCACAAGGTTTGTATTATATCAGCTGAAGAATTTTCTCCAGAATATGTGGATCCTAAAGTACAGTGCATGGCTGCTTACAGGAGTACTCACGATGGAAGGTAACTTGCTTGATTTTATCCTTCATATTTTCTGAAGAAGACCTTGAAAGGCAGACTAAATGGGATTTTAATTCTTTTGAATGAACCTTTGCTCAGTGACTCACAGGTGATTTGTAGGCCACTTTTGCAAAGTAGTATTTGTAAAAAAGCTGAAGTGTCAGTGTTAATCTAGACAGTCTTTGCACAGGATTTTGTTAATACTAGCCTCTTCCTGGCCTGTCTGAACTACTGAGTGCTGATGCGTTAGAAAACACACATCTTTCACACGCTGTCCAGTATGATAGGTGTCCAAGCTGGAGAAACATTGCTACTTCAGTAGCCTGAAATGCTTACCGCTCCATCTGGAGTTTCATTCTGCACGTTACTGCTTCAGCTGTTCCAAAATGGCTTTAATTTGTCATTAGGTAGGGGATGTGACTGGCCTTTCAGGCACAAATCCACCAGCTCAGCTTGGCAGCATCAAACTACTCAACATGTAAACCCCTGCTTCAGAAACAAGCCGTTCTTTTGTCCATCTCATCGTGGGGCCCGTATGGTAGGTGTGCCCTCAGCATTCACCCCACACAGCAACGCCACGTGATCCTTCTCCTCCATTATACTTGCATAGGACTAGTAATTAGAGCACTCATATACAGCTTGGTTGACCCAGGTTGATGGCTCTTGTCTTGCTCCGAAGATCTGAACCTGAACTTTCATTTCCCAAGTGGTCAGCTTTGGGTTCTGCAGAGCGCTTGCTCTGTCCTGTTGATGCTCTTCCCTTCTCCGTATGTTTTATTCTTTGGGCCAGAGAGGAACTGTCACTGCAGCTTCCAAATTAGGGAGCCCCACATTTCAGTTCCTGTTGCACTCCCCAGGATGTCCCTCGTGATGCTACTCCTAAGGCTTTCTTCCTACTGATCTGGCAACGGAAAGGGCCTCAAAGTAAAAGTAAATGTCATTTGCAGGACTTCAGAGGCAGAAAGAGTTGGTGACTAGGTCTAATAGTTTTCCAGATGGGAGCTTCTAATGTGAGGGTTGAATTGAAATAGAAAGCAGAAAAATCTGTAGAGTAAATTGGATAAAAGCATGTGACTCTACTTGGCTTCCAAGCATGCATAGCATTGAATTGCAGCTTTAATTCTCCTGCTCGGAGCGTTACAACTGAGGGCAGCTTTCTACGACTGAAGATACTTGTCCTCGCACGGAAGGTATTTTGCATTCCTGGACATTTATATTCTGAGTAAAATGGGGGAAAGAGGCTGGGTAAAAAACATGATTTAAAATAAAGCCAATGTAGAAATTTGTACCTTTTATTTTGGTTTTGTGTTGGGTTTTGTAAATCTCTTGTTATATTGCATAGTTTACTGTATGTTTATGTTTTGTTATTAAGACCATTATCTGGCAGCATTTTTGCTTTCCTGAAAATGTTTAGTGTTCACCAAGTTGAAAGATGCAGAGTCTTGGCTCAGTTTAACAGTATTATAAGCAGATGCTGCACGTGATTTCCCACACAGGCCTGGCAAATACATCTCAATCCTGGCCCTGAAACATACTTGCTATTCCAGTTCTGGGCCTGTCTTGAGCAACGATTAATCAGTGTCTGTTGAGTACGTACAAGAAGTGAATAAATACTAGCAGGAAACCCCCCAAAATATTTTCTCCTGCAGTCTTGGAAAATACTTCTCTCAATCAGGTTCTTCAGAATTAAATATACCAAGGAAGAAATAGTTAAACACAGCAGTGAATGAATAAGGATGCTTTCAAGGAGCACTGTTATTTATTTTGGCTTCAATTCTACAAATATTTGAGTGTATACTTAACTTCTAAGTACTTAAGTAGTCCCATTGACTTCAGTGGGAAAACTTGCATGTTTAAAGGATACACCTATGTAAATATTTGTAGAACTGAGAATTCAATATTAGTACAGATTCTGGTGAATGTGGATCTAACTGGATTAACTAAAATTTGTTTAATTTTTTAACACTCTTGGTTCCCTTAGGTTTCATCTTCCTTAGCAAACTCTTTCCATTGAAACTGTTCAGGTTACGGAAATTTTGCGTGAATAAAATCAGTTAATGTACATTTTCCCCTTTGTGAGTTAAATCCGTACCTCTTGTTTTCATTTACTTTCTGATCATTTACATAGAATCCAAAGAGTAACAGGTGTTACTATTGCATTATTAGTTGTAATACAGTCCAGTATATTGACTTTTGTGAGTCGACTGCTTTCCCTTTTATGATGCTTAAGAAATTCTCCTGGCCCCAAGAGTAATTACTGTAATTCTGTGTTTAGTGCAACATGCATTCCCTCAGTGTATGAAACTCCACCAGCAGCTTTGGTTTTGGATGCATTCAAGGATGGGAAAATTTCCGAAGTACGGAGAAATATACTCTATGATCCACTGAGTGCCCCTTTACCTTCTGACTCAGTTAACAGAGTCACCTTGACAACGTTACAGGTATCTCATATTTTGAAAACTTTGTTTCCTAAGTCACAAAATATGTTCTTAGTAAAGTTAAATAGATGAAACACTTTAAGAGAATCAGAACTGAATGATGTGATATGATCAAAATGTTGCAGACTGAGTAAGCCACAAAGACAACATACAGAAAGAAAAACAAAAATGCCAGCTTCTTTCTAAACTACGCAGTAGCCTCACAGACTACTGAAGAACATTAGATGTACTTGGCATGCAAACGGATAGGAGCATGCAGTTGTAATGCCATATTCTTTGAAGATATTTAACTTGCTGAGAGGTGCTAAGCCCCCTCTCTTTCATTGCAGGTAGGTGGCACAGAGCACAGCTCATAAACCCAAGAATATTTCACGAAACAAATATACTATCAGAGCTTTTTCTTGTTTCTGCAGAACCAGATTACCTTGAGTGGCAGAGTGCCCCGCTTGGGCAGATACATATTTGTGGTACATTTTTATCAGCCAGCACACCCGGTGTTCCCCGTGCAAGTGCGTGTGGATGCGGGACGTGTGTGGTCAGGTAAGCATCTGAATTTGATCTAACCCCTTTCCTTTCTCAGCATTTTGGCACATGGAATATTTTTTGGCATTATGTTTTTTCTTCTAGGTTCCTTCAATGCTTCATTCTGCCCTCATACCTCTGGCTGTCGGGATCAGGTGATTGCAGAAAACCAAATTGAGCTTGACATTTCAGAACCCGAGGTCTCTGTTACAGTGATGATACCTGACGGAAGAATGCTGGTTCTGGTATGTTTATTACATAAATGTACTTGGAAATGTTATTCTCAGTTTCACCATTCATTTAGAGATAGGTGCAAAGATGAAAGCCAAAAAGAAAGAATTTGTCTTTTAATGTTGTGTTTTAAATTTTTAGGATCTTGTGCACTGCTTCTGTTTTATTTTAAATTTTTAAGATACTATACACTGTTTTTATTGTACACTGCTTGTAGCATCACAACTCTGGGGGGAAGATCAGAAGTGTATTTTCCTATTTTTCTCAGTTAAAATGTTACGGGTTTTGAGAAACTCCAGAACGCATAATGAAGCAACATTTAAATATATAAATGCCTTAGCTTGTGTCTTTTGCTTTTCTCTGAAATGTACAATTTAGCTTTCTTGTTGTTTTAAGGAAAATGTCTTAGTTGTTCCAGCAGACACCTACAGTTACAAAATTCTTGACAAAAAGACAGTGGACAAGTCATTTGATTTTATCAGCCAATGTGGAGGAAACAGTTTTTATATTGAGTAAGCATCGCTTTCTAAAAAATGAACATTGACAACAAGCTGGGAATTAATATTACTTTTACTCTGTATTAAAGACATATGTATAAAATCCCCATCATTGTGCTACATTAAAATGCTTTTCATGGCTTATGCTGGCCCATTAAATTTCCATGAGTCATTTTTCCATGACTTTCTATTGTAAAGGAAATGTAAAGGTAGAGCTTTGTTGCTCACAGTACGAAAGAGGAAAATCTATGTCATCTTTCTGTCTTTGGTATTTCCATCTTTGGTATTTGGTATTTTGCTTGGCATGTCCGAACTGATATGACTAATATATGCACTTTCTTTGAAAAAAAATCTCTTACCTGCATGTTCAAAGCTATTCACCACTAATTTAATTAAAGTATATCCTTGCATGTGTACTGATGCCATCCTTATGTCAAAGAACTGTTCGAAAGACAGGACCCTAATTCACTGAACCACTGCAAAGCATGCTCCTAACAATTCCCAAGTGGCAGTACTTACATGATTTCTATTTCAATTTAAATAGCCCAGAAGGATCATCGGCCTTCTGTAAGGACTCTGTAAGGTCACTAGTGGCTTTCTACAACAACGGAGCCCTGCCGTGTAATTGCCATAGCGCAGGTGCCACGAGCCCTACTTGCAGCCCCCTGGGAGGACAGTGTATTTGCAGACCTAACGTCATCGGTCGACAGTGCAGCCGATGCCAAACTGGCTACTATGGATTCCCATTCTGCAAGCGTAAGTACATGCTCGGACTTATTCAGCACGTGACCTGACCTTTTATTTAATTCTCTGATTTTACTGCATAGCTACCACAGCCTCACTTTTCTTTATACGGCTTGATCCTATGAGAGGCTGGTTGAGCCATCTTAGATTTAGCATAGCATAACTTTCAGTTTAAGGCAGAAGTAACCCCATTCCCTTAAAGCACACCTAGTTCACGACGAAGTGTGCCTTCCCATGTGTTGTCTGATCAGGTATAGTAGGCTTACAGTTAAACTGGTTAAAATCCATATTGCCACTCTTTCAGTCAAATGGATTTTTCTGCACTGACTGCTAAATAATTTCCAAGTTATTACCGTTGTATCCCTGTTTACACCTTCAAGATTTTCCATAGATAATCAGACATAGCATTCTTAATTCCTTATATTCTGATGTTATTCTTAATAACCTCAACAGATTTCTGGATTACACCAACAGTCCTCAGCTGCCTTCCCAGATATTATACTCGATGTTTATAAACGTTGCTTTGTAAAAGTGGTGCCTTTAACACCAAAACTATTCATCGTTTAATCCTTGGCAGTTTTGGGAAGTGATTAATAACGCCTGTGGTGAAGTTAATCAACCAATCTGTGGAAAAGAGCCAGGCACTAAAGCTACTTTTTGAAATTACCGTTACAGTCACATAGTTAGTTTCCAGGACCCTGAGCTTAAAACTAGCGAAAGAGAGAAAGAATCATGTCTTTTATACATAAAGGTTGTGTGTGTTTGTTTCATATGCAAGTTCAATAAGAGTTGATCATTGTAAGTTGAGATGTGATTGATTTGTAGAACATTTTTCTTTGACCTAGTATGCAACTGTGGGCAGCGTCTTTGTGATGACATGACTGGTAAATGCATTTGCCCTCCACGAACTGTGAAACCAAAATGTGAAGTCTGCGAGAAACATTACTTCAGCTATCACCCTCTTGCTGGCTGCGAGAGCTGCAACTGTTCAGAAAGAGGAGTCATTAATGTGGCAAGCCCAGAATGTGAAAAAAACAACGGGCAATGCAAGTAAGTTTGGGTTATGTGCGTTATAAACAATGCGCAAGTGGTTTGCTTCACCATACTTTCAGGTATTTGGAGGGGATGTGGGAAACTTTGATGGTGGTGAATAGGGATTTAAGCAGTGCTTGGCAATTGTGAGGACTCAGCTGTTTCAGGGACACCTGCAATGTTTTAGTGGAAACTTGGTTTGTGCAGGTAGCTAATGGTGGGATTTGGGATTCCTGAGCTTTCATTCTGTTTGCCAGTGATGTGCCACATCACTCATGGTAAGTCATCAAGTCTCTGTCCAGCTCACATGACTTACCCAATGTCAGTTAGTAGCAGACCTCAGATCAGAGCTCCTGACTTCTGGACATGTACATCATTTGTAATGGTGTACATTATTTCCCAAATTCTTAAAACTTTGCACTTGACCTTCCACAGTCTGGTGTCTGGATTTAAGTCTAATGATGTTTTTAAGTACTGTAAAGCTTGAATGTTTGCAATGAATTTTGAGAAACTTTGATGATAGGTGCTGTGTGTATGGAAAATATGGTTCAGTTGGAACCATAGGTGATAACTGCCCTTAAAATTATGCCTTCTATATGACATATGCTTATTTTTCTGTAACTCAGCATGCTGAGATGAAAATAAATTCTTCAGTTTTATTCTCTTATTTACATCCTCTAAAATAGGTATAGCATACAGCCACAGCCATAGGGAATGATCTTAAATTCAGATGCTGTCATATTAGTATAGTTGAACATTTCTATTATTTCCTTGGGGAGATCGAGTCCTTAAATAGCAAGTACAAATACTTGATAGCCAGTAGGTTGTGTAGCCAGGATTAGGTCAGTTTGATTGGTTTGGCTACGTTAGGGTCCTAACAAAGAGAAATTTGTCCTTCCTGCTCTGCCATTAAGCCTGTAAATACGATAGAGAACGCTAATTTTCAGAGAATGCTTATATTATTTCCCAAATTTAAATTCTTTTCCTAAGTCTGTCCTTTTCATATGAAGCGAATAATTGTCTTATCCCAAGAGCAAAACAGGAATCTGTTTTCATATTTAGAAGTTGGGGTTCAGGGTAAAAGTGTAGCATATTCTGTATCTCCTGATGCACTCTCAATCTGACTAGTCTCCGCTTTCATTTTCCCCATACAATACAAAATAAAATCAAAATAAATACTATGCAAAAATAAATCAAATAAATAATTCAGTCAAATAAAATCTAATACTTCAAAGAAAGGGCTTAGCACATTTCTACTCGAATAAAATTGAGGATAATTTTTGCAGAAATAGTCACATTTTTCCATTTCAGTGAAAAGCTGTATTGCCTGATTACAATGGTGATATTTTTCATGTGCAGCCTAATTGGAAATATCAAAGAAATGACAGCTTATTGGGAAAAAATTCTGGAGCAAAATTTGACATTTAGCAAATACTTTTGGACTGATTGCTGAAGTATATAGCTAACTACTACATTCTGATTAATACTTTCCCTTCTGTGGATTACATGAAGTTCAAAGTCCCCATCCAGCTCCAGTTATCTGTGTGTGGGGGTAATGTATTCAGAGAGACTCTGAGAACCTCGCCCATTGTTTGGTGAATTGAGTAATTGCTTTGATATATTACATGAAGTGCAAGCTACCTTGTCCGCATACTTTAACTGTTTATTTCCATTAAATTCATAGTGTTAGTGCACATATGAAATTGGTGCTGAGAGCCAAAGGAGACTCCACCAACTCGCTGATACTTTAAAAATTATCTTATCACAACTAAAATGTAAAGATGTGGATGGTGGTGCTGGCAGACATTCTTTATCAATGGATCCTTACTCTCTAGAAACCTGCTTTGGGCTGGTACAGACAGTTTACCAGCATAGACAGGAGGAAGAGGGATCATCAGACCTACATTTTCACTAGTTTTTTCAGACTGTGCAAGTTTGTTGTAAAGGTAGGATGAAGTAGCTGCTGCCACGGCAAGATGTTCTCTCTTATCTCAAGCCTTGTTCATAGTTTGGTGTTGGTTTTTGCATCTGCTGTACTTCACCTAAACAAATTCAAGGCATTCAGCCTTCACTGTGAGCAAAGTGGATTTTATCCTTTGTGAACAGTTGTAAACTAACCCAAGCCTTGTGGCAGGTTGAAGTCCCCATAATTATTCATATGCCTGGGATTCTCCACCTTTTTGTTAGCAGGTGAGTGCCTGGAGTAATGCCCAGTCACATCTTCCAGCTCCGCTTACCTGTGTGCAACATCCATGTTTCACACCTTGGTGTATGGAGTAGTTCTGCAGTGCAAGCACTGAGTAGCTGCAGAAGTCTAATTCTATTGTGAGCATGTATATCCTTCAAAATCAAATCCATTCCTAATCGGTTCCATGACCATTTAAAACGTCTCACCATTCAAATCTGAGAACAAAACTAACCTGCTGCTATTTCTCTGTGGAAATCATAAAGTTGTGTCATAGCCATGCAACCACTTCAAAGATCCACCTGCCTTTTGTTTTAATCTTCCCTTCCTCGGTCCATTCCTGCCTCCCCTATTGACTCCCTCCTCTGTGTTTGTTTGTTGATAAAGATGCAAACCAGGAGTAAAAGGACGGCAGTGTGATCAGTGTGCTCCTGGTACTTACGGTTTCCCAAACTGCGTGCCGTGTAACTGTAACAGAGATGGAACAGAACCAGATGTTTGCGATCCCCAGACAGGAGTTTGTCTCTGCAAGGTCAGATAAATCAAATTACTTCTGCATTCACAAGCATCGTTTGCACATCAGTGACTATTTCGTATTTAATGGGGTGAATGAAGTGAGTTTATCATTAAGTTTTCAGTAAAAATTAAATGCAGCTGTACAAAACCATCACACCTTGCAGTATGTGCACAGATTATCATGGTAGCAGTTAAATGTCATTTTTTAAGAGTTCAATATCTGTCAGTTGTACAGGCAGTCTTAGGCTTTGCAGGATGTTACAGAGCTACAGAGTAGACGTCCTTTGACTCACTGAAGCAGTCTGTACCCTGCACAGATCCGCTTTATGCATCTGCATCTCGGCTTTTGGATGTTAACCAGGTCCCATGCTGGTTTTTAGCCATATTATGTCAGTTGACATTTCACCACATCATTATGTCCAGGAAATCTTCTTTTGTTCTGATCTGCGTAATTAAATGTGATAAATGTGAACTTTCACAAGTGAGCTTTTATATTGTAGGTTTGGAAAAGCCAGAGGGAGGGTTTTGGCAGGGACGTTAGCAGCTGTCTCTGACTATACTTACTACTCAGTGGTTCACTTTATAAACTGGAAAGACAGCTCGTAACTAAGACTGTCTCCAAGAAGTCAGTTGTATTTGCATTTGGAATATAGTGTATCCAGAGAATCACACATTTTCATTCATGTTTCCATACATTTAAATAAAAATTCTTTCAGAAGATTTGTTTTATGTGCAGGAGGTTTTGGGGGCCTTACCAAAACCAAAAGGAAAGTGCTGAGATTTCTTTCAACTATGCCTTAACAGGAGAATGTTGAAGGCGCAGAATGTGATACTTGCCGACCAGGATCCTTTTATCTGGACCCTTCTAATCCCAGGGGATGCACCCCTTGCTTTTGTTTTGGGGCAACCAGCAACTGTCGCAGCACAAATCGTCGTAGAACCAAGGTGTATCCAATAGTTTTTTTCTTTGCTATCATGAACCTGCATTTATTCCATTAAGGAAATGCTAGATTTCTTCCAAAATTGAATATATATTTTATTAGTTTCTAAGGATGAGAAATATTCTGCAAGCAATAGTGCAGATTTAGTGCAGCCTTGTTAAGACTTAGGTGTAGTCTGAAAGTGCCTTTCAGCAGAAATGGCCCTTTTCACCTGTTTGCTTACAAATCACTAGTTGGACTGAAGTTGAGCTGGCCTTCTGTTGCTTTATCTTCAGACACTAGTTCCTCATTAAAGTCAATGGTC
Organism: Gymnogyps californianus; assembly: GCF_018139145.2. Taxonomy (NCBI): domain Eukaryota; kingdom Metazoa; phylum Chordata; class Aves; order Accipitriformes; family Cathartidae; genus Gymnogyps; species Gymnogyps californianus. The sequence continues at coordinate 51,189,914 of NC_059472.1, read as the reverse complement.
TCCTTCAAGATGCTTTGATAAGCACATGTGTCATTTTACATGTCTATATATCATAGATGCATCTTGAAACCTAAGAAATGTGTGACAGATTCTACAGAGATTGTAAAAATTGTCTTTCTTCCCTCCCTATAAAAAAGACATGACATCAAGTGTGAGAGAAGAAGATATAGATTTTTAATATCATAAATGAATAAGATGGCTGAAGACTGAAAAAAAAGCAACAACTGCCTGAAACAATGCAAGAGAAAGAAAAGAGAGAAGCAGAGTCCTAGAATGATGGATGAGGAGTTTAATTCAGGCTTAGACATAGACTAGATGCAATCCAGATTGTGGCACTTCACTGTTTACAAGCAAAGGATGAAAATCTGGCCTCAGTGAAGTCAGTAGCAAATTTCCATTTGCTTTAGGAAAATTTCCTCTGGTGATTACTTGTCCTCACCAAAGACTGTTTTTGAAAACATGTCTATCTTTTTGTTTTATTGCTCTGGCCACCCAAGGGCAACCCACCACAGAACTGTTCTGGTACATATGCACTATGCTTTCTTTCCCCCAGCATAATGATAAATAACAGGATGTATGGTCTTTCATGAAACAACAGCCATGGACATAAAATGTGCATTAAAAAGCCAGAATATTAGGCTACATTGCCTGCCTCTCCAAAATACCCTGCTGTGTCCCCTCCCTCCCAGTTAGCCTACCACAACAGGTCCACACTCTGTCTTTTAGGTTAGTGTCCTTGGTTTGATTTTGGAATGGACTTAAAAAAGCACCTCCAAATTATATATCCTTGGGTTTGTGTACACCATTCCTAGTCACCTCCAGAAGGGTTATGTCTTCATGTGACTGAAGACAGAATTTAGTTTGCAGGTGACAAACCAAATGCCTGCATCCCAAGTAGCTTTGGCACATCTGTCCCACTTACGCTCTCTTTTGAGGTCCTTGCGACAGCCATTGTGCAAAGACTTTAGGCTGGCTCTGAAGGGGTTGAATTTCATGCTAAGGGAATTATAGAGGCTAAACAATTTCTCCTCATTACTTGGTGCTGGTAAAGCTTAATAAAGGATGAGACGAGCTTTTGTTTCCTTTATGTGTTTTCATTAGTTTGTGGACATGAGGAACTGGCACTTGGAGGCAGTGGATGAAAATATTGACATTCCAGTCACTTTCAATCCAGTCAGTAATAGCGTAGTGGCTGATGTTCAAGAATTGCCTGCTTCAGTGCATAGTTTGTACTGGAAAGCACCACCGTCTTACCTGGGAGAGAAGGTAAATGACACCTAACTCATCTGTTTTAATAACATGTATTCATTTTTTGCCAGCATCCTTGATAAAGAGTTTAATTGTTTTTCTTAGATATGTTTCTCTCTCTTCCCTCGCGAGATTCTTATCTCTCTTACCTGTCATGCCAGGAATCGCAACATTTTACTTCTGAGTACAGTGTTAAAATTATAACCAATAACACAGAATTAATCATCTTGCTTGGTGCCAGGGAGGTCTTTACGTGAACAGCACGGGCAGGAGCTATGGTTCAGGGAGCTGGTACCTTCAGCCACTTTTCTGAAACCCAGAACACGTAGAGCTTGCCAATGTGCCCGAGCGTCCTTTAGACTCCCTAGAGTATCTCCTGGGCAGATTTCCAAAATAATAAAAGGTGATTACGTGCTCAGTGGCACGCAAAAAACCCAACCTTTTGCTTTCGATATGTTGCTTGGGAAGAGCAACACCTGGTTTTCGAACCTTTGTGTTCTTTGAACTGCTTGCTGCTCTTCCTACTCACGCACGGGAGCAGTCTTTTGCTCACGGTTAATACCTATCAGCACTTCAGCCTGGGGATCACACTGACCAGGGGGACTTTGCGAGTGGTGGCTTGCAGGCCCAGAGCCCCAGGTTCTCCCTGTTGGGAACTCTGACAGTGTCAATAGTTGCTAGCCAGTTGTAGGACACACAGGCTTTTCAGATGCAATCCTACTGTCACACAAGTTGAACACAAATGGGATCGACACCAGAGCATTAAAGATGGTACAATTTTTCAAGTTCTTCTTAGTCCTCATTTTAAAGACTAGAGCAGTATTTTTCATCCTGCTCGCCTATGCTCAGAGGTATATATCTTTCAGTTGAACAGCACGTTTAGTGAGGGTGCTTCTTGTTAATATTATGGACTTTCTTGTTTCAATGTCTACAAATTATTTTTCAAAGAAATTTCATGTTAAAGCGTACATCATCTACTACAGTGTTAAGCCAAAAGGACTTTTGTTGTTCCCATAACAAAATATAAAGCAGGCAATAACCCTTTTTAAACACAGCTATTAAGAACAGTGCTATGAGTTTTATGTTGCATGTCACTATCTAACTAGGCATGCCATGACTTGCTTTTATTTACAATGACAACACTGTAAATAAAATTTTTGGACCTGCTTTTACTGCACACTGTGTGTAAGTGTATATTTTAGCACAGGCAATACTGCAGTAGTGAAAGTCCCCCCCAAAATGCTATCTTGCTGCTAGTTTTACAAGCTCATAAATTTACAAATTATTCACGTTACTGTATTCTGAAAATGTCAGGTTTTGGTCTACTTCCAGTGATAGCACCTCTTTCGGAAAATGTGAACAAGATCACTCCAGACATTTTTCAGTATGATGAGGGTATAAATACTGTTTTCCATTATCTTAAACCTTTTAACTAGTTCCACTGGATCATTAATATTTAGCAGAGTATATTTTCTTTCCTCTTTCTATCTTTTGTTTACAAAGTTAAAAGGGAATCAAATGTAAAATCTATAGCAGTGCAGAAACTAACAGTCATTGAGAAATTTAGATCACATCGTCCCCATTTTCTGCTCTTTTGTATTTTAACATTCTATTTAATAGACCACTCAATGTTAGAAAATAAATACTGTACATATAGAATACAGAGGGTAGTTTGTAACACCAATATTTTCCCACTGAAAAAAAAAAATCATTAAAAAAGCAGTAACATAACAGCCTGTCATATGGTGCAGTCCTAAAATGTGTGTTAAACAGGAAATTAGCTCTAATTTGACTTTTCTTATATTTTTGAAAAAAATTTATTTATACAGGGTTGTTTTGATGGTGTTGGCAAAATATAGCCAATGTTCCAAATGATGCTTTTGAAAATGCAGTTGGCTAAAGATAATAGCATTAATTATGGTCCTGTGATCCAAGGAACAAATTTAGTACTGAGATGTCTGTGTTTTGTTTGTAATTCATTGAAGTACATGGAAAGGGGTAGATTGAAGGCTGGTGCTTACCTGCAGAACCCCAAAACCTGACAAAGCAGTTCTTCCTCCCATGTCAAAACCAAGCATAAGCTACAGGGGCAAACAGCAAGGGGTGCAAAACAAAGTAGTCTATCTGTGGCAAAACACCTGATTTCACCTAGTACCCACAAACCTTCCTTCTAGGCTCTTCTTGGAACAAAAACTGTCTAGGCTGTGCCTGGAGCTTCCTTTCCTCTCGATGTTCTGAACTGAGTCACTCCTACACAAACCGAGGAGGCTGTTTGTCAGATGATTCAAACATACTTGTCTCAGTCTTTGTTCTGGGCAGCAGCGTATGTATTTGGTTGGGTTTGAGGCCGCCTGTGGTCGCCTGCAGTTGAGCCAAAAGAAGCGTAGTTTCAGCTCAACCTACAGCAACGGTCTGTTTACAACAGAGCTGGTACCAGCTGGTATCAGTAGAAGTCCTGTCCTCCTGAAGGTGGAGCAAAGATTTCCTGATTAAATTCATGTTTGTAGTAAGTTTAGAAAATGCTGGGCTATGAAAGCCACCTTTAAATGTGCTTAGTCTGACTTTTCCTTTTTATCCATGGCTGTTCATGGGGTTCACTACCAGTTTCATTGTCAGTCTAACATCTGCTCCTGGTGAGCCAAATCTGTTCTGTAGAGTCTGGGGAAGAACAAAGTTCATGTGAACATGCTATTTCTCCATGACACAGATGGCATGAACCCAGGTATGAAAAAAACCAAACCCCAATGCAGGTACACAGAGAACAGTAATGGGTACTGCTGAAAAAGTGATGTCAGATGCACAAAGTAAACAAAATAAAAAGTAATTTCTTCCAAGCAACACATATTTTCATATTTGGTCTAAAGAACAAAGAGTAAATATATTATTTACAGTGCTGGAAGACAGGGTAAACTTGAATACAAAGTTATATTACTATCAAGCAATAATGCAGTAAAGTATCTCTGGTCTTGGGCATTTTGTTATAGCTTTCTTCATATGGTGGCTTCCTAAGTTACCAAGTGAAATCTTTTGGCTTACCCAGTGAGGGCATGGTTCTTCTGGATAAGAGACCTGATATACAACTAACAGTAAGTTTGGAAATATCTTTCTTTTCTTTCAAACCATAACAATACCATGATTCTTACTGTTACCTGACAACTACGACAGATTAAAGTGTTAAGCGTGCTTAACTTTTATAGCAACTTGCGGAATTTCTGTAAAAGTGGTTTTACTGCATTTTGCTCAAAGCCATCAACACACCTATCTCTGTTGCCAAAGTAACATATTATTAAGCATAACTGACTTTAGAGTCAGAATTTTCTCTGTAAAATACACCTGTGGAAAAAAAAATTAGTGCCTTGCACACTTGTCAACAAGTATGGCCTTGACTCTGCAAAATATGTCCTGTATTCCACGTGTAATTAATCTCATTTTCTGTGAGAATTTTCTTCAGCATAAAATTAAGTATAATTATAAGGCTTCAAGAGACTGAAGTAAAAATGCATTTTAGGTTAACAGTTTTTTAATTTAACCACGTTAGAGCCAAAATTGGAATCTTTTACTGTTTGTTGAAACTCCCAAGAGGGTGGTCTTGTGTTTCTTCAGACCATCAGAAATATTAATTCAGTATTCTAGGATTCTCATTGGGAAGTATGCCTCGTGAAGTACTACAGGAGTATCCAAACTTGTTTGTGCATCAGGATGTCAGGTCAAAGAGTGTTCCTCAGTCCAATATTGGTCTTATTCCCCTCCTCATGCCAGCCACAAATTTGCAAGGCAAGCTCTACCGATGATATCAGGAGGCAGCTCCTTTTCTAACACGAAGGTGGGACAGCAAAGGAGAGTGTTTCAAAATGCAAAAACATTTTTTACTCAAAAGTAATAACTAGTTCCTCTGAAAATTGATCAGCATTAATTTAACTCTCTTCATGTTTTATTTGAAAGCAAGGTTGTTAATAGGCAAAAGCAGTGAAAACCCTGCTGACACTAGAACACAGTGCTTTCTATACCACTTCGCTGACAAAATGACAGTTTTCCTAGTATTACTTTGTTTTTATCCCCCAAAGAACAGAATGAATGTGCTTTACCAAATTTTGTTGCATCTGAACACTTTATGATAAAAAGTAGTGAAACAGCAATGTTATATCCTCATTCTCACATAGGGCCAGCAAATGAAAATTGTTTATATGGATCCCAACAACCCACTGCCAGACCGTCAATATTATGGCCGTGTACAGCTAGTTGAGGTAAGAAATGAAAATGGAATGGCCTTCCCTTTTCTTCCCAGTGGTACTTAATAATACGCAGGTAATAATTGCAGAAATGCCAAATACTTGATAATGTTAATAAATATAAACTTAAATACTGTAGACCTTAAATATAAACATTTTTTTCTCTCTTTACTGCCTGTCATGGTTTAACCCCAGTCAGCAGCCAAGCACCATGCAGCCGCTCCCTCACTCCCCGCCCCGCACCGCTCCCAGTGGGATGGGGAGGAGAAACGGGAGAGAAGGTAGAACTCATGGGTTGAGATAAGAACAGTTTAACAACTAAAGTAAAATATAATACTAACTATAATAATAATAATGAAATATAATAATAATAATAATAGTAATGAAAAGGAATATAACAAAAAAAAAGGGGGGGGGGGAAACCCCAGTGATGCACAATGCCATTGCTCACCACCCGCTGACCGATGCCAGAGCTGCGATCCGCCCCTCTCAGCCAAGTCCCCCTGTTTATATACTGGGCGTGACGTTCCATGGTATGGAATATCCCTTTGGCTAGTTCGGGTCAGCTGCCCTGGCTCTGCTCCCTCCCAGCTTCTTGCACACCTGCTTGCTGGCAGAGCATGGGAAACTGAAAAATCCTTAACTTCGGATAAGCGCTACTTAGCAACAACTCAAACATCAGCGTGTTATCAACATCATTCTCACACTAAATCCAAAACACAGCACTGTACCAGCTACTAAGAAGAGAGTTAACTCTGTCCCAGCCGAAACCAGGACACTGCCACATTGAACCTAGGTTCTGGTTCATGCCACCTAATTTTAGCACCTCTAAGTCAGGCATCTTGTCCAGTCTAGCCGTTAGCACTCCCTCCAGGGCCAGTGGAGTAATACTGAATCAGTCATCAATGGAAGATGATTCATCGCAGCCCCAGACTGTACTTAATAGGGATGGAATAAACTGTCATCTGTTTTCCTTGGTATCTAGGTACCTAGTTTAGAATGGTTGTCCAACATTTAGGCAGGTGAAGTTAGCAGGGAGTATTTCTACCTTAAATCTGTGCTCAGAAGATCAAACTGGGTTATTTCCGTCTCATGTATAGGCAAAAAAGATAATGTTTCTTCATGCCAGATTCCATTTTCAGTAATGCTGTGTCCATTAGCAGCAAGAAAGCACGTGAAGGCAGCCCTCAAAGATTAGATTTGTAGGACTTCGCTCACTCTTAAAAATAAAAGCATTTTCCCCCACTCTTTTATGGTTTGGTGGGTGATCCCTTAAAGAAATTTGGATGACTGAAGAAGAACCTATATGCTTCTTCACTTTTTGATACCTCAAAGCCATATGTACCTTGCAAAGTACGGGGTATATCTCTATGCTTATTATTCCTTTTCCCACCTATCCTGTGTTTACATTCATTATATTTATTTTCCTGACCTCTATTTCACCCCACACCAATTGGCACTATAGGGGTCTGATTCCATGGGGTTTTTCTCCCTTTTTCTGTCATCCTGTCTTCTTTGCAAATACTTTTTAAGAAGCAGCCGGGCTGTGCTCATTTTGTACCCTTAACGTGCAGGGAAACTTCAGGCATGCCAGCAGCAATAACCTTGTATCCAGAGAAGAACTGATGATAATCCTGTCTAGACTAGATGGCTTACACATCAGAGGCCTTTACTTCACGGAGACTCAGCGATTAACCCTTGGTGAGGTTGGGCTGGAAGAAGCCACCAGCGCAGGAAGCGGCAGCATTGCATACAGTGTAGAGACATGCTCCTGCCCTCCGGAGTACGCTGGTGACTCATGTCAGGTAGGAAGCGCTTGCCTCCATACTGTACCATTATCTTCTGTCTTGCCTACAGCTATACATGCTGGTTTAGTTAGAGGAACAGGCTAGTTATTAAAGTAAATAAACGTGCCTCTTGTAAGCGTGTGCACTTTCAGTGGCTCAAATACTTTCACTGTCTAAGAAGCACTGTCGGGTTATTCAACTTGTGATTGCTTTTGTGGAGCTGTGAATGTCATTTTACGTGTGTAGGGCACTATAACGAGGGATTCTTCTGTGATGCCCTATGAGAGGCTGAATAATCTCAGTCAATACTTAGTTTAATGGAGGGAAGGTCAGAACTGACTTGATCAAAGTCTGTGAGACTGTCGTGGTTTAACCCCAGTCAGCAGCCAAGCACCATGCAGCCGCTCCCTCACCCCCCACCCTGCTCCCAGTGGGATGAGGAGTAGAATCGGGACAGAAGGTAGAACTCGTGGGTTGAGATAAGAACAGTTTAATAACTAAAGTAAAATATAGTACTACCTATAATAATAATGAAATATAATAATAATAATAATAATAGTAATGAAAAGGAATATAACAAAAAAAAGAAGAGGGGAAAACAAAGGGGAAAAAAAAACCCAGTGATGCACAATGCAATTGCTCACCACCTGCTGACCCATGCCCGAGCCGTGATCTGCCCCTCCCAGCCAACTGCCCCCTGTTTATATACTGGGCATGACGTTCCATGGTATGGAATATCCCTTTGGCTAGTTCGGGTCAGCTGCCCCGGCTCTGCTCCCTCCCAGCTTCTTGCACACCTGCTTGCTGGCAAAGCATGGGAAACTGAAAAATCCTTGGCTTAAGATAAGCGCTACTTAGCAACAACTAAAACATCAGCGTGTTATCATCAACATCATTCTCACACTAAATCCAAAGCACAGCACTGTACCAGCTACTAAGAAGAGAGTTAACTCTGTCCCAGCCGAAACCAGGACAGAGACCCTATACAGTGGAGAAGATTCTTGGTGTTCCTTATTTTAGCAGAGTCCAAGGGAAGTAACCTGAACCTAGATAATTCTGGATACTTTCCTATTTTTATAGGAAAATGTTTGAAAGCTGAAGTTAACATATTTGCAAAAAATATTTGGAGATATTTTTATGAAAGATAATGTAAACATTGCAAAGTAATACTGTTCCCTGAAGAATGGTGAAATCCTAGCCACAGTTGTATATCCTGTCCCTGATGCTGTTCTGTACCTGTAATTCTCTTGGTTGTCACTTTGCTTAGCTTAGAGCTTGAGTGTTCCCATGTGTAAGCACCCAAGGCAGCAGAATAAAGTACTGGAGAGATAAGCGGTGTACAAAATGCACAAAATACGAGGAATTATTCTCTCAGAAAATGGTTGAGGGTTACCATAAAGCAACAATTGCTGTACTAACCTTGCAAACATTTTTGAAACGAGAATGAAAGAATAATATCTAGACCGGAGCAGCTGCAGAGAGACTGAACAAAACAACATTTATGGCTAGCTTATGTCTCATGTGTGCATCCACTTCTGAGGGCAGCTATTCATCATCTGTTGAATACCATTTTGGAAATATTTCTAGAAACTTATTTTTTCACCCATTTGATGTTCTGTGCCACACACAAATCGATGAGCATTGACTGAAATTCCTACTGCCATCCCATTGCTTTCAACATACTGCCTCGATAAACTAAGCTGTTGGGTTTTTTTATATATCCTGGTGGAAATACATAGCCAAAGGAAGTGATCAAGACGCTCACCTGGGTAGTTCATAAGCCCCATATGTTTATGCAGCATTACTCAGGCAGTGATTTACTGCTCTAATCACCTAGCTCTGTCTGGCTGCCTTAGGTGGGGAGGAGGTGATGCCTGCCACACCCCGACGTAGGTATATATTGAGCTACAGGAACTGCAGGGTTACTTGTTAACCTCAGGAACGGTAATGTGTGCTGTACAACTTGACTCACGTATAAAGTTTAAAGGTGGGGCCCATCGCAGCACAGAGCCTCATTAATCTGAGTCAGAAGCTGGAGAAGAAGGGAGAGTATAAGAGAACAGGCGAGTGCCAAAAGGATAGCAGCGTATGTTTGCAGCGGAGCTAAAGTAAAATGATGGCCCAGGCGCAGAGGCTGAGGAATGTAGGATGGCTGGTTGTCATGTTAGTAGCCCTGGGGCGTTGTTTAGCACAAGATATGCAACAGAGGCTATCGTATCCTCACCTTTGGGAGGGGAGTCAGCAGCAACAAGTTCAAAGGGATTTTTACCTGAGACAGGTAATTTGTTCATTTTCCCTTCCTTGCTTGCTTCCTTCTTTCTCTTTGTTTTTAAATGAACTAATTTGATAACAGCTTATGCATTACTTAATATAAAAGTAATAAGAAGGCTACTCTTCTTATGTCTCAAAGTACTTTGCTAATAAAAGCATGTGTGAGAAGTTTCTTTTAAATTGCTGTTTACTTGAAAATTATCAGCCTGAACTCGTGAGCGCTTGAAAGTGCCTAGAGCTTTATCTTCGTGTGGAATCAGTTTCTCAGTATCACGAATGCTGCTTCAAAAACAAAGTGCCCATGTACTCCAAATGTGTTGTTTTAAAGACAGCATAAATAGAAAAACAAAAAGCTGCATAGATTTTTTCCAAGTGCATTTGGAAGTATTTTTAAAATGAGTGATTCATTTTGCTCTCCAAAAAGAGACTTTCAGTAAATAAAACTTATGTGCATTAGAGCCTATATTTTACTTAGTCATGCTGTTTAATGTATTTCAGGCCCTGCTTTCTTCAGAAGCTGTGTATATTAGCTCCCTGTTGTTCAGGGAACATATTCACCCTTTTTAAAATGTATCTGAAAAATTTCAAGTGCCTATTCTAAATTCAGTCCTTGCTCACACTGAAGTCAGTATTAAAAACTGTTGATGACATTAGTATTCTGCATACTTTTGTTTGTTTGTTTGTTTATCCCACATGTAAAGAAGGCAAAGGTGCCACTAGCAACTGTTGTTTAAACAGCAATAACTCAATATTCCTTTTGGGATCTGCTTTGGGAGAGGTGAATTTTTTTTTTTTCTCTGGTAGTTACATGGTTGATAAATTCACTGGTTAATCCTGCCCCTGCATAAATACTTACACCTCAAACCACTGGAACATGATTTCAGACACCGTCCCACAAACCCTTTGCTCTTCAGATTAGTCCCATCAGTCTTGGTGGTGCAATTGCTATGAGAAAAGATTTATGGCTTTAAAGTTCAACTGTCACTTGTTTTCTGAATGTCACTGGGGCCAGCCCCTAACCGTGAGGTAGAGGCGAGGTGCAGGTACAGTGCAGAAGTACGCTGCCGGAGGCAGGAAACTGGGAGGTTTTGGCTTCGTGGGGAGCACAGCTCTCTCCCCACTTCCATACAGCCTCTGATCTTCCCTTGCACCACACCAGCTTAGTTACTAGTGAAAAGGAGCTAGGGAATAGAAAGGATAGACTTATGTCCGGTCATTTTTGCTGTGGTTGGTGTGCCAGGAGCATGCTGGGCAGAGAAGGTGGGCATGAATTTTTGAATTGGTCTGTCTGTATACGGGAAGGCTCCGTGCCCAGGAGGAATTCCTTGTACTTTCCCTACCCTTGTGCTTTGCCTGCACATGCCAAGCAAGAACCTGGTTTTAACATATTAGTTACTGCCTTCCTGGTGTAGGCTAACAAACTTCGTGTCTCTTGCTTCGTTCATAATGTTCCTCCGGTTCGGCTCCCTATTTAAACCCAACTTTGATCTGACAGGCTGTGCTCCTGCTCCTGTGCCCTCAATAGCTAAACATTCTTCTCATGCTTCCCAGGTCTCCGGGGCAAGCCTCTACTTAGAAATTAGACTGCTGTATGTTTTGTTGTATCACCTAGCTCTGTCTAAGCGTGGCTTTGCATAGCTCTAGGTAGACTTATTGTGGAAGTCATGATGAATTCATATAAAAGATATCTCCTTAGAAGTATTTCCAAGGAATACACTGTAGTTAAATTAATATCAAGATTTCATAGAACCACTAGCTAATATGTGAGATTTCCATGTGTTCTTCTTTGAGAGCACTGTAGTGTGAATCTATATTCAAATCTTTTTCTGTGGTTTAAAAGTCATATTCTACAGCTTTGTACATAGCCACAGGAAATGTATTTTGCTCAGACGTTAGAGTCAAAATGATGAAATCCCCACTACCACAAAGTGTAGAGCACAGGGTTCAGATGAAACTTCTTCAGCTCCACTCATTGCTATTCACTGCATTAAAATACTTATAATTTAAACAACAGTACGGACTTAGAACAGCTTGCAAGGAAATGTACACCTCCACTACTCCTTGGAAATGGCAAACAATTTCAAAATGTGCTTCCCATAACCTGTAAAACTTTCTTTCCACCAACACTCACTCCTTTTTTTTTTTTTTCTCTCTGCTTACTGTCTAGGAATGTGGCCTTGGATTTTATCGTGAGGATAAGGAGGGATTACGTACTGGACGCTGTGTCCTCTGTAACTGCAATGGAAATTCAAATAGGTGTCAAGATGGTACTGGAAGATGTATTGTAAGTAACTACTAACATTCAAGAAATTAATTGGGAAAAAAAGGAGGAAAAACCATTTACCTCACTGCAGTATGGACGATACAGTACTGTTAAATTCCAAGCAACTAAAAATAATCTTTGCATGCCTCATTCTCTATATCTTGTACTGTTAATGAGCGTAAGTTGCATACACTTATGTGTACGTTTAACGTGACCGTGGGTGATTAGAATAATTTGTGTCCTTGTTTTTGTTTTCTTCTTTCCCCTACAATTTTTGTTAGCTCATGGTACAAAAAGTCACCAAATTAGTACATATGTAAGTGTTTGCAGTTATTTATAATAAATATGGGTCTTATCCTGGCATATGCAGTCCTAAGTTTTATACATATATACTAGGGTTTGCCAATGCTGACAAATAGCACATTCCTGCATAGCATAGCCTTTGCAGAATCTCTTGTTTAATCAGCATCAGTAAATCTTCACTAATCTTAATCTACAGCTAGATGGATTAAAAAATATTGGAATAAATAAGATGAGATAAAGGGGATAAAAGTTAGATTGATTAGAAAAATTCAGCTGTTACAGAAGATACAGTGGGGCAGATTTTGCTCCCTGGCACACCATATTAAACCCAGAGCAGCCTCATGGGAGTGGATTAGCCCTCATAGCAATGGAAGTGTGACATTTGGCCGACTGTACTTCTCCAGCTTATATCCATGATGCTTCTTTGAACAGTTTGTTCTGAGAAATTCCCACTTAAAAAACTTTTCACTAATTTTTCACTTACTGTGTAAACAAGAACCTTGCCAACATCTTTCATGGTCTGTCTTCTCTGTTGTTTCTTGCTTGTTCATGCTGTATCCGTTCTGCCTGCGGTGCATTCCTGTGTGTTATGTCATTCCCTCCAACTTCGTCTCAACCAACCCTCTTGCTTTAATGGAAACTATAAACCAATTCAGCACATTCTAGGGGATGACTTACAGGCTGCTGCTTTGGAGAGGCAGGGCAGGCCATGACAGGAAAGTGCTGCAGCAGAGCTATAAAGATGACAAGTTTTACTTCAGATGAAAATTATAAAGGAAAAAAAATGCAAATTTCACTTTTACCTCATGAAGTATGTGATTTAGGTTTCTCTTTATCCCCTGCTTCTCACAGCTGGATTAACTTTCAGATAGATAGAGCTAAATCAACATTTGGCCCTGGGACAAAATTTAGGGCAAGCAAAGTCATCCAGGATAATGCAGTGAAAAATGAAAGCCCAGAGGGCCTGTATTTCCATCATGAGCCTCCACCTAATAAGGAGCAAGTTTGTCTCTCTGTAGAGGAGCCATGGGACAAAGACCTGTAGTGGTGCAGAGAAGACAAGGAGGCTTCCCAATGCGGCGTCGTCAAGTTTCATATCCAAAGTGCAAAGCTTGCTCACTTGGCCGCCTTCTTCCTGCTCCTCACCTGGAGCACTGGACCCCAGTACCTTCACATGTCAGCATCTCTCCAGTGAGAGCCTCCAGAGAAGGCTTTGTGAGGCTAAGCCCAGGCTGACTCTTTGCTCAGCGGCAGCAGTGCAATCCTCCCAGCTCAGGCAATACCTATCCCACTGCGTGCTGGTGGAAGGAGAGGGGTGCAGTGCTGCACTGCTGGAAGTGGAGGAGAACGGAGTGCAGGAGGAGGTGGACAAGACAGAAGAACTGGTTCTCATGTGTAGGGAAAAGCCGGCCCTCTGCCGTTTATCAGGCTTTGTGTCCTCATGGTCCCTGCCCTTCCTCCTGAAAGGCACGTTCCCTCAGCAGCAGCATGGCGCTGAGACTTGCTCATCCCATCACATGTTGTTTCATGTCACGTAACTCCATGTACATAGGTGTTTCTGTTGGGGCCCTGACACACTCTACTCTGGCTTCCTTGTACCATATGGGTGCGTATGGAGTCAGCTGAGAGTCTGCCTTTCAGAGTTTGCCATACTTGATGGTTTGGAGATGCTGTGACTCCAGGGTGTCTCTGGCCCTGTGAAATTTGAAGGAAGACCAATGAGGGAGTTGCTGCTCTGGCTTCTTCCACCATGCCTTGGAAGCACTGGATTATGTTCTCCAGTCCTTCTATGCCATGTAGCTAGAGGAACAGCATGGCACATTCAGAGTGGCTTATATGTGAAATATCTTAAACTTTCTTTGGCAATTATGGAATTGCTTCAGTTTCTATAGACAGAGTAAGCAAAACAAAAGCCAGGAGATAAACTTGTGGGGAGGAGGAAGTTGCTCCAAGATGAAACCAATACAAATATTTTTAAATACCTTTCTTTTACTCTTTTTGCAGTTTAATTTATTCTTCAGGATTATCAAAATTTACAGTAATTATTCAAAAACAGTCTGAATTTTCCATAAGCTTTTTGCAGGAATATATGCACCAGCTTTTATAGAAGCTGCATTTTAAAATGGTTCCTTTTACAAACATAGTGTCTTCATATTACTTTAGCTTCCCCTCATTAAATGGCCCATATGTGAACTGGAGCTTTTCCTGTTCTTTCCCAGAACCTTTCACAAGTGAGCCACAAACTTAGTTCTTTAACCAAAATGAAAAAAATTAGGGGTTACTATGTGCAGAGTCTGAGGGAAGGGCTATTGATGTGGTTGAGGGAATCTGGGTGTGAAGAAATGTGGAGGAGAATGGAGTGTAAGAGGAGATGGGAGAGACAGAACTGTTTCACATTTGTAGGGAAAAATGCTGCTCTGCTGCAAAACGTGGTAGTAGGGCCTTCAACCATAGCCCTAAGCCATCAAAGTCCATGAAATGGGAGTGCAATTTGCTCAGTGACTGCTTCCAGCCAATTTCCCACTTTCTTTTTCCATCTTTCGCTTTATTAGTACACCCTCAGCTCTGTGGGACACTGGATCCGTCTGTTGCACATTGAAGAAAACAATTTTAGAACTTGGGAGCTTTAATGCTTCTTGAGTGTTGGTCACATGGAATTTTTATGGTTGCTCAAAAATGTATTTGAACAACTTCTATTTCAAATTAGCATTGCTTTAGCTAATGCAAAAGCAACTTGCTCATCCTCTCCCCATAATGTATATATGTAGAATCATAGAATCATTTAGGTTGGAAAAGACCTTTAAGATCATCAAGTCCAACCAAATGTGGTGACAATTAGACAGCACCAGGAATAAGAATGTTTCTAAAATAAGATATAATTCCCGACAATTTTATAATGGAAAAAGTGGCTCAGTTGTATCAGTTTCAATTGTTTTCCCAGCCTTTTCTTTTCATTATTTATTCCAGTTATCCCAGATAAATACAAATTACATATACACTGGAGAAAGTGCTTGAAATTCAATTCTGATCTGAATCTACTAAGAGAAATACTTTTTATATTAATTTCACGGGATTTTTTTAAGAATGGACTTGGGCTCAATTAATTGCATGCTTTTAAATGATATCTGCCTTCTAATTAGCGTTAAAATGCAAAATTTAAAGTTCCATTTGAACATAGTGATTTTTAATTGAAATATGAAGACATAGAGAGTGCATTAATGGAATGTTCCTTAACAAACTATGCATCTGATTGAATTTCTTTAAAAATATGTTTAATGCTGCTTATGTATCTGTTGCTTTTCCACGGTAGTGAGAAAATTGTGCTTTCTACAATTAGAGAATGACTGGAATCAATCTATCCTGGCCACAAAGACAGTTTGGCAGTAAATGCTTGATTATGTGGAAGGAAAAGAACATATCGTCTGAGAAGATTGGCTATAATTTTTTTAAAATAACAATAAAGCCATATTGAGTGGTAAAGCACTGTTAACTGTCTTGCTTGTTTCCTTTTGAAGAACTGTCAGTATAATACTGCTGGGGAGAAATGCGAGCGCTGTAAAGATGGTTATTTTGGAGATGCCACTCAAGGTTCCTGTCGAGTGTGTCCTTGCCCTTACACAAACAGGTACAGTAAAAGGTCATGAGTAGTCAAGCAGTGGGTAAAGGGGAGGGGAAAAAGAAAAAAAGAAAAAAAATAACCAGCTCAAAACCCTGCTACCATAGGAGGATAATGATCTTTTTCTGTATTCTCATATCACCCAACATGGTGGGGCATCAGACCCATTTGAGGCATGTTAGACCAGCAGTAACTTGGTGCTCTGTCTCACAGCATTGCCTTTTTTAATAAGCTGAGTATTCCAGTTCTCACACAGTTTCTGAACCACAAAGGCATGCTGCTCATCGCCTGGGGTAGCCCCAGGCAGTTGTAATGGGCTTATGTACAAAACTGTCAGTAACTCCTTCGTAGTGAGAAATACAGGATGGAAGTCTTTTCCCTTATTGGGCGTATCCAGAATCTTTCTTGTTTACTGAAATGCAGGATGTAAGTTATCTTTAGTCTCATGTTTAACACCACTACTCTGGCTAGGATAAGTGACAACAATGAAACAAGCCTTTTATATGAATTCAGAAAATTTAGTAAGATGCAAAAATAATATAAAAATATTAAAGCTCTTAAGCACGTATCTAGATTTCTGAAAGAGTATGGTTGTTCTTCAGGTGGAAGTTCCGTTTGAAATACAAACATACTGAGCTAGAAAAAATTAAATTTCCTTGGATCTAATAAGGTTGCCAGGCTTTTAAAATTGGGCAGTAAACTGCATTTTAAATGCATGGTATGTTTAGCCACATTGTTTGTCATCCTTGGTCAGTTCTCAAATGTGAAATGTGTTAAATAAAAACAAATATTTTCGTAAAAAAGCAAGCTATAAAGTGCTAACGGCACCACATAGTATTTGCCAGGTGCATTACCAAACACGAAGTAACCTTAAGTAAGAGATTTACACTAGCAGACAACAGACAGGTTTTTCATTTATCAGAGAACTCTCTGATAGATCTGTTTTTGACAGCATTGGCCTCTTCTGCAGGTGCTTGCCTGAGGCTGACTGAACATATTTTTAGTCATCTTTTGCTTTAAGAGTGCTGAAATACCTAGGGAGACCATAAACCTGTGCAGTTTCATAGCTGCACATTAGGGTGGTAAATACCATTCCTGACATAGGGAGTGCACCCCACCTGGCATTATTGGAGTTGACAATTTTCCACCTAGTCAAATTGCTTTATCCAACTGTTCATAGATTAAAAAATGGAAATAGCAAACATGGCCTAGCCCTGCTTCACCTCCTGCCTTCTCCTTCCCAAACATTGGCCAAAAAATGTTTTTCCTCCCAGAGTAATTTGAATCTAGATGAGTTGGCTAGAAAGAGCAGACAAAAATTTTCATTGTGTTAACCAGATATACTCTAGGGCTGCCCAAAATGGTGCACAACTCTATTCTGCCTTGGTTAAAAAAACCCCAAACAATATTAGCTACATAAAAATATCCTCTAATGTTTCCATCCATAAAAAAGAAAAAAAAAGCGCTACCCAAACAGGAGGAAATGTTGTCTAGCACAGGCTATTGATTCTTGCCTAGTAAGATAAAATAGCTACCCAGACTTGTTTTATTTTAGAACATCACTATTAAGGTTTATTTTAGGCATTCGTTTGGGTAGTGAACTATTATAATCAGTCCAGAGGGTCAGGAAGTTAATATTTTTTAGTCTAAGGAAAGAATTTAGAAGAAAAATATGAAACTTCAAAGAATTACTCACAGCAATTTTTCTAGAGGCAATTAAATTAGCTGAGAAGTAATTTGGTGGTATAAAAACTTTTTAATCTGAAAGTCATTTAATTAAGCTTAGCCTCTAGAGTGTAAAAGCTATTTCATGATGCACTCACAATAATATTTTTGCTTCTTCTCAAAGATTTGCAACTGGCTGTGTGGCAAATGGTGAAGAAATTCAGTGTCTCTGCAAAGAAGGCTATACCGGAGTTCGTTGTGAACGGTAAGTGACTCATTTCTCAAGACCAAGGTTTTTGAGAGGCACCATAAAAGGAGGTATGTCTCTATTGGGTAATAGGGATGTACACATACGCATAGTATGCACACATATGCCTTGCCTTATCCTGCACTCTTTCTGGTAACAACAACTCCCACTTAACTTTTTCCTTTTTCCAGTTGAAAACATTTTCCCATTTCCTCCAATGTACTTCACGGTGCTTCAGTGTTCTCAGTTATCCAACAGCAGCCATATAGCATTTAACACCGTACCCTTCATCCCAAATCATTCTGATGTGCTCCACAGGTGGAGCGTACAAACACAACGCTGGAGCCATCTCTTTTGCTGGAAGATGGCAGCAGTTTGGCAAAGCACAAGAGGAACAGCATGGCAGGTTCAGGAAGGCAGAGGAAGCAATTTCACTGAGTTTCAGATCCAGGGGGAATTTAAGCATAAGGGAGTGGTGTTGTCTGGTTTGGAAACTTGAGGCCAATAAGTCATGATGTCTCACCTGAAGACAGTACCTCCAGTAGCACATTGTCTTGTGCTTCAAGACCGTTACCTTTGACATCTAAGCTGCAAGTTATAGACAGATTTTCTCTTCCAGATCTAGCTGTACCTCAGCTGCTCTTCATGGCCCTTTGATCACTCATTACCACTCCTATAGATCTTACAACAGAGTGACTTCTCGGAATATTAGCTAGCCAGCGCAGACAATATATTTTACCTATAAAATATTTAGAGATCACTCACACGGACTGCTTTGCTGGCAGATGGCAAGAGGAGGTATCACACAGCAGAAGGGTGATGTCATTCAGTGCCATTGCTGTTTGAAATATCAACATGTGCTTGCAGTATGATCCTCCTTAATATGTGTTTTCTGGTGGGATCACAGACCAGAATGGTGTGGTTTGCTGGGTTAAGCCTTGTCAGATTCTCTGTGTACGTATGTATCTGTGTGCATTGTATTTTTTCAGAATAAGTGAATTAGTCCTATACAAGCATTGTGGGAGTTCTTTCATTTTTAGAAAAAATTTCTGCAGTACTTGGAAAGATATTTTTAGCATAGTGCAGAGGATACTGTAAACCAAAAATATACCCTTTTTGTCTAAGTCAAGACATGAAATCAAAAGTTCTTGAAAGTTTCTTCAGGAGAATAACTGGGTTTTTTTGTGAAGGGAAAGTGTATTTCACAAAAGTAGCTTCAAATATTTAATAAAAATTATTTGTATCTCTTTATCTAGCTGTGCTCCAGGATATTTTGGAAATCCACAAAAATATGGAGGCTACTGTCAGAAATGTAATTGTAATAATAATGGACAGCTGGCTAGCTGTGACCGCCTGACTGGAGGTACGTGAGGGCCTATGAACATGGAAAGGAACGTTGTTTTCTCTCTGGGAAGCAGAGAAGGAAGGCACTTAGATCAGTAGAACTGAAGGAAGGATGTGAACTTACAGGAAATGCAGATCATTTTTAACAAAAAGTAAGGTTTCCTAAAACATAACACCATGGTAATAGAAGGGCTGTCCTGAGTAATCGAGTTCACCCTTGTAAGCCATTTTGTCATGTATTTCCCTTCATAAATACTACCAATTTTATTTTGTTTTTCTGTTTCACGGGTATGTTTTTAAATGCATTATGGTTCCTCTTCTGACATGCTTAAGTCATATCTTGCCAGTCTGTGTCATGGGCTTATGAAACTGAGCAGTCTCAATATGCCTTTTTAAAATGTGTTTGGGACAGATCAGTGACATCTTCAGAGTCTGCATCAGGCACTGCCATCTTAGGTATCCAAGCTAACGGTGTTTACAGTGGAAGTTAGGACCTGACTCAGGAGGCTGTTTTATAAATCCTGCTGCACACCATTCTGCCATCTAAGACATCCGTGATTTTCCCAGTATCAGTCACACATGTACTGCACTACTAGTAAGCTCTTATAAGAATATTATGCCACTGGCATATGTTTACTTTATCTATTATCATTCTGAAGTAAAGGGCCTGAGCCTACATTCCTCAGACTGTCTTTACCTCAATTCAGTTCAATCCGTTGGGATACTCATTTCTATTCAGAAACACATAGGCCACTGTTCCTGAAAAGGACCTTGATTTTCCCATATTTTCATTCCCCAATAAAATTACACTTTTCTTTCCCTGTAGGCAGCTTTTCCTCCTCATGTGTTAGTGAAGTGTCAAACTTCTCTATAGTATAACTCCTAATATTTCCATGCTCTTCATTTCTCTGCACTGCTCTTCATGCTGCATTCAAATGACTGCCAAGGATCACCTTATCTTTCCTTGGTCACAGAAATTAGAAAACCAGCAAGTGATGTGAACTGCTGTTGGCAGCTGGTGCAATTTTTCAATAGCTAGTTCTCATTTCATATTTCATCACTAAAGTAATACATCTTTATTATATTTATACCTTGTGTGGAACAGATCCAAGCAGTGTTTGATGTTTTATCATTCCTTTCTTTTTGAAGCAAGAGTTTGCTAGGACAAACTAATCTGCAGGGCAAAATTCAACAAGCCAGTTTGTTTTCAGTTTGTCTCCAACTATATATTCTGATCAGCCGTCACTTCCTCCGCGTTAGGAATAAAATCCCCTGTGATCATCAGCACAGCATGTTCTAGCACGTTTCTTGTGCATAATGTTCGGCACTTGGCCAGACTTTTTCATTTCACCATTTCTTGGCTGATGTTGTTTGTGCACAAGCTGTAATAATAGTTTTATTTAATTGGTACTTCACAGTGACAGCTGAAACGTGTCTGGTGTTAGCTGAATTACACAACAGCAGAACTGCACGGGTATTTGAATTTTGGAATAATTTCCGTCGTTCTCTTACAAATATATTCTTTGTGACTTGTCTCCTTTTGGCAGCAGCACTCACTACCAATCCCATTTAACTTCCTGATGACTTAATGTGCAAGTGCCAAAGGAAATGGCACAGCTAGGCAGCTTGTTCCAGGCTGTTTAATGCTGCTGTTAAAGTTCAGGTCCAATTTTATCACTGTAACCTCTCACAGTTGCAAGCTGTTGTTGACTCTTGACAGCAGCAGCCTATACCCTGCGTGCATCCTTTTCCTTCAGCGTAAAAGACATGCACAAGCCCTTTTCATTTTCAAGAGGAGATGAGAGTTTGGCAGTAGGACCGAGCCTGTAAAAGGGACTTCGGCATCAAGACGGGGAGATTCCTGTCCTATATGATGGCATTTTTAGGAGCCAGTTCCTCTCCTGCCTCCTAGAAGTTAGGATCCCAGGATGTTACAATCCCATGTGCACCTGGAGAGTGTTAAGCTTCTTATAACGGGGTTTGTAAAACAAACAAACAAACCAAAACAGCACACCAGACAGGCAGTCACTTGTGCTAGCTTGTTGGAAAGTCTGAGGGCAATGTTTGTTATATACCACCTGTATCTGTGGTCCAAGCTGCGTGCCTTGGGTTACATACAGTGCCTCCTTCCATGCATACACTGTGGATTTCTCTCCGGCTTGATTAATCCCTTAATCTTGCAAGCTGTGACAGGTCTGAAGGAAGGCCGTAAACATTTCTTAGTTCCTTGTAGGTAAGACATCCTTTGGGGAATCAGAATCTGTGGTTTGAACGTGGATGCTAAAGTAGATAAAGGGGTTTGAACCTATGTCCTGGGTAAAATGCTTTAACAATATAGTCTTGGCTCCAATCCCAGTGGTGTTATTCTAGGCAAATTCTAGCAATACGTTCAGCACACTTGATGTGAGAGAGCCTCCTGCTGCTACCCAAGTAGCATATATTGGAGGGGAGGGGGGGGTGTTACAGTCAGTTTCCTTTGAGGGATGAAAAAGGTGTTGATCTCAGCAAGGCGTAAATGGGAGCTGAATGTTTTGGCATGCTCAAGCCTTCTGGGCATTTCAGCTCATTCACAGTGGGTATGCATTTATGAAAGGGCAGCACCGTGTTTTAATGGCTGCCAACCATGAAAAGTGAGGGCAAAAATGAAATAGTAGTATTTCCATAAGAAAACTTTGGTTACTGATGACAGTCTTGTGATTTCAGAATGTTTCAATAACGAACCAAAAGATGTGGATCCCAATGAAGATTGTGACTGTAAGTAATAAAATAGAACTGCACTTAGATTGCCTTCTGCTGGCTTCGGATACATATTGATGACTCCTTTAAGGGTGGCAGAGTTTGAAAAGGACAGGAGGTGTCCTGTAATGAATCTTTTAAAAGCAAACATTCAAACAAACACTTGGAAATATGATAAAGAGGTGGTCAGCTAGCCAGATGTAAATGGGGCCGCCTCCTTATTTCTGGCTTTGGTCACTCTCCTTAATACTGTGGGCTTTGTTGTTGCCTTTGTTCTTCAGGCTGCACCAGGTGACAAGCATCAAAGTGTTTCCATTGCATCTCATTTATTAATGTACTCAGTGAAATGTTCTCTGCACCAAATATCAATAATATGTATTGTTTTCCTTTGCTCATGCTCCCTCCAGCTTGCGATAACTGTGTGATTACACTGCTGAAGGATTTGAGCACAATAGGTGACGAGCTTCAGCTGATTAAGTCTCAGCTGCAAAACGTCCATGCAAGTACCCACACACTGGAGCAGATGAAAAGTCTGGAAACACGCATCAAGGACTTAAAGGTAGGCACACATAAACAGAAAAGTGGATTTCAGATTAAGCGGATAAGAGCTGAACCTATGAACTTATGCCATCTTTTTCTCAGCTTGCAAGGAAACATACATCAACTTTTGATTTCAAATACCAGATGCTGACAGCACGGGGCTTCACCTGTTAGAAGACAGCTATGGTTTCCATGCCATGCTCTGAAAGAGAATCAGTATCTCTGCTTTTCTTACCTTTTTCTGAGGCCTGCTCACCTTGAAAGCTGTATCTCTGAGGTTTCCCTATAACTCTTTTTCCAGCACTTCATGTCTCTGCATTACTGAAAAACCCCAACATTCCAATTGCCAATACCAAAATTCATCCTAAAAATATTTTCTTTGGTTGGAATAGCAGTTGCTATACTCACAGATAAAAAAGCCCAGGTTTTGGGCAGCAATTGGTCAACCTTCATGTCAGTAATGCTGCTTTTATTTACCTTGGGTAAAGATCTAACCCAGTGAATTTTTGTTTTTTGTCTCCTGTGTATGGGTGATTTATTGGATTATTTTTTTTCTTTCTTTTCAGGTCTTATTGAACAATTATCGTTCTGTTGTTCGTAATCAGGGTTCCAAGGCAGATGAGTTGGAGACAGAATTCATTAACCTAAATCATGATGTAAATGCTCTCCAGGAAAAGGTGACTTACCAAATCAATTTAAAAATACACATCTCTTGACTATATATTAGTACGCTGTATCCAGATACTTTTAATCTAATCAGTTTTTTCCCTTGCTAGGCTGAAATGAACTACAAAGCAGCTGAGATATTATTTAATAATTTTGGCCAAACTCATCAGAAAGGAAAGGATTTGGTTTCACGAATACAAATAGTTGTCAACAATATACAAGGTAAAAATAGTTTCTAACTCCATAACTTGTTTTGTTTTATGGAATCTTTTCAGTTTATTTACAATATTCTTAATTAAGCATGAGAGGTTTTCTTAGAAAACAACTTCATAAATCAGAATTAGACATAGCTGTGGAATTCACTCTTCCTATTAGAAATCTAATATATAATGTTAGTTTAGGAGCCTACCTTCCCTATGTAGTGAATAGGGACAGAGCAGCTTTACCACAGGGACATTTAGAGCAACAAATTGACTATCCTGACTTTAGTCTGGGTTGCTATCATAGGCTCTTTTAAGTTAGAAGCTTAAAATTATTGCTGTGAACGTGGTCATTTGAGACAAATTTCAAGCCTGATGCCATCTTACTAGCTCTGGTTGTGTGACATGGGATATTCTTCAGCTTAACACAATTAATGCAAAATGGATCTGCTTAATTAAGGAATTCAGGAATAGGCATGTCTTTTTCAGAAAAGAGACCGGCCCTGTCATTTGTGTCTTTTGCATAGTCTTAAGCGCATCCTCTCTTTGACTTTGACGATACTTTTTTTCAGTGCTCTTGGAACAAATAGCTGGTACCAATGCAGAAGGTAACAACTTGCCCTTGGGAGATGCTGCCAAAGAACTGGCCGAAGCTCAACGCATGATGACGGAGATGCGAAACCGCAACTTTGGCCAACTTCAAGCAGAGGCAGAGAAGGAGCGAACAGAAGCTCAGCTGTGTAAGGGCTTGTTCTCTCAGCTTCTTACTCTCTAGAAAGATGAATCTTAAATCTGAAGCATTATTGATTGTCTGGGATGGAGTGCAGGCAGGGGCATTTTGTAATGTATCCCTGGGATCTGCAGTGGTCATTAGTCAGCAGGAAAGTGGTAGTTCTGAAGGGGATTTAAAGGCATTTTTAGTTTGTTATGGAAGAAACTGAGTTGAGCTGGGGAAGAAACCCAGTCGATCGTTCTTTCATAACTAGATCAATCACAGTAAAACAAGGACGTAGCCGATCCTAATATAGTTATGCAGCGCTTCTGTGTATTATAATGTATAGGCTATGGTATATGCAGCTATTTTAGAGGAATTACAGGTGTAATTTAATAACAGATTTTCAGAAGCTGCTAGAGTAGGCCAAGGGCCAGATCATACAAGGATAAGGAAGTACTCCCTTTTATGTTCTCTGCATGTGTTTGAGACATTCAGAAACCTGATTCCAGACATTAGAGAAACCAAGAACAGCAAAGTCACAGGCTTATCTCCTAACCAGGGGCATAGCTGAGGAATGTGAAAGACCTTATGAGTGATAGTAATTTCCCCTAACTTTGGACTTTGATACCTACCTCTGAGTAACTCTTCTGTATCCTATTGTGTAGGCAGTGAAATGGGCACTCTTAAGAGTGTGATTAATTTGACCTCTTCTATGTTTCTACCCTCTTTGAGGTGAAATGTGCCTATATCTCTCCATTGATTACAGAGGAAGCTTTGATGACTAGCGCAGATGTAGACGTCTACATTGTAGATGAAATTGTTGATAAAATTGCGTTAGCTCGATATAAAAAAAAAAAACAATTTGGTATTTGCAGATCATCTTCATCCTTACTTTACTTAGAAATAGCCAAATAAATGTTTATCTGTGCTCTGTGTCTGCAGCAGCAAACTTGTGAGCAGATTTGATCCAGTGAGATGCTGAATAGCATCTCTGCTATAGTAACACTGAAATTAGTGCTGCAAAGGATGCTCAGTATTTCACACAACCGCAGCTTTCTAATCCTAAATGTCAAGCCCTTTTGAAGGAAGTGTGTTCTGGTTCCCTTTTTCTCTGAACAAAACCTTTCTTTCTGGTCCTGATACTGCAGTACTGGCACGTATTAAGAATGAACTACAAAAGTACCACCAAGAAAATCACGGGCTTATTAAAATTGTGAGGGATTCATTGAATGAATATGAATCCAAAATCACTGACCTTCGTGAAGCTCTGAATGAGGCAACGGGACAAATCAAGCAGGCTGAAAACTTAAACAGAGATAACGGAGTTCTGTTGGAAGACATTAAGGTAATGTCGGAGTTCGGGAGAAGAAAGTTAAACCTCAGGAGATAAGAACTGCTTTTGATTGCTGCTTTTGACCTTGCAGAGCCAAGTAGCACTAATTCTTTAGACTTTCTCCAAGGTCTCTTTCCACCTTTTGATGTATGTATGGACAGGTATAAATGTAGTCTGCTCCCACTTGTAGCCTCCTTATGTGACCAGAACAGCATGACCGAGACATAGCTTTGATGAGAGTGGGGAAGGACAGTCTCTGCCTAGCCCTTCTCTTCAGCTGCCACTAGCCTTTTTGTTTCCTATTCTATGTATTCCTATGTACTTTTCGTAGTAAGTTTTTTAAAGTATTTAGCTTTAACAGTCATGAAAGATGGGAGCAATAACGTGTGCAATACTGTTAAATTATTTGGGATTAATATTCTACAGAACTGCTTCTGAGGTCTCGTCAGAAAGGTGACAAGAAACAGCTGTCATTCCTGAGCAGTGCTTGATTTTTAGAGCTGGTGAAATAGTACAAGAAATAAGGGTGTGCTGCAGGACACATTCTTTTAAATTAATTGTGATTTTGCTGAAATATATCACTGTTTTAGCACACTCATGTCCATCCAGTTTGCTAACACTGCTTGAACAAAAGAATTTCTACATTCAACTGTCCCTTTCAATATTTAATTGTATCTTTATGTGCATGGACTGTGCAATACATGTGCCACATAAGTATGCACAGTTGTGTTCAAAGATGGATGCATCTGTACAAGTCATAAATCTCCTGATACGCTTCTCTGATAGAGAGAGATTTGACACATTACAATGATAGAAACTCAGCTGAAGAGAGCTAATGCATCCTTACCCGCAACACCACTTGTCTGGCTGTGTTCGTGGTGTGCCATCACCCTAGAGCTATGCTGTGGATTGTCACAGGGCTGCTCTAGACCAAAGAGCTTCATTCCCCTCAGAGCTTTCAAGAGGATAAGGTGGGGAGGTTTCACACCCCCTTTCTGGTAAGATCCCCAGATGAAGGGATAATGTAATAATTTTATTTCTGCCTTTGAGAGGACAGAAAAGATCAGGGTAGTCACCAGGGAGCTGTTTTTAAAGTTTTCAGGTTTAAGGTTTCCAGGTTTGAGAGATCAGACACTTAGATGGTCTGTCCTGACAGTTCGTCTCAGCTGACCCGTACTACTATCACTTTGAGTGCTAATAACTGAACTACTGTAGCCTTCTGCTCAGCTGTATGCTATACTACTGCAGACTCCTGAGTTTTCTCACTCTTCTAATCAGTAGGATAGCATTAGTCCCTAAACAGTATAGGCATCTGATTAACACAGCGATAGTACTTTTGGTAAATCCTACTGCAAACTAGATTAGGTAGATATGGTTTTCCCTGCCTCTCATTTTTAACCCGATCACGTTACTCAACCTTTCATTTTTCCTCAGAAACGGATTGAGGAGACAAATATACAACAGAATGGTATCTTGGATATTCTGAGCTCTGCCCGATCTTCCCTGACAGAAGCTAACAGTGTACTTGGATTATTGCAAAAGAGCAAAGAGGTATAGTTAACCTTCTTAAGTTAAGGTTAAAAACCCCAATATCTTGCTGTCACTGTAATGGGTAGCATAGCTCAGTGGCTAGGACACAAGTCTTATCTGAGCCTCACAAAAAGGAAAGGATCTCACAGCCCATCCTGGGTGCAAGAGGAGCCCGCTTGCACAGGTTTCCATAAGAGAAGCTTGTTGAGGCTTGTGATGTGTCTGAGGAAGACACTGAGCTGCAGATGCCTGAATTTGGCACAGTATCTGTAGAGAACTACCATAAGTGATTGTGCTATTCTTGTATTTCTTTCTGGGCAATTGCTTTCAGCCACTGTCAGAGAAAGGATACTGGGCTAGAAGGGTCTTCGGTCTGACCCAGTTTTTACATAATGGGTCTAGAAGCATAATGTAATGACTAGCAGTTGTTTCCAGTAACCTGCAGAGTAAGTTGGAAGGGAATGGTTTTCCCCTTGGTCTCCTCAGGTGCAAAGTATATGTTACACTGAAGGAGACAAGGACAAAATCAAACATGTATGACTACAAATAAAATTTTATCTTTATAAACCCGTAGGAATATGAAAGCCTGGCTGCTCAGCTGGATGGAGCAAGGAAGGATATGAATGAAAAGCTGACAAATCACTCCTTATCAGCAAGCAAAGAACCGTTGGTGGTGAGGGCTGAGGAACATGCCAAATCTTTGCAAGACTTGGCAAAACAACTGGAAGAGTATGTTGCCATTCCTGTAAATGAGCAATGTTTGTACATAACATCCATGGTTGCAGTGTTCTGTCTGTGACTTCACTTGCTTTAATGACCATTTGCAAAGTTAGAAAGAAATTTGGTTTGTCTTTTTCTGCTTCTTCATGATGTACAGATGTTTTCTTTTCTTTTTTCCCCACAAACCAGGTCTTCCTGTATTTTTGCTGATCCCCCCCCCCCCCAGAAGTGGGGGCTCCCATAATACAGTTTTATATTACAGCACTGACACTTCATTAACTTCTTACTGACAAGAGAAAATCCTCATGTACAGAGTGGGAAGATGTTCAGAATATCATTTTTGTAGTGTTATTTCCTGTACTCATACTCAGGGATACTTTTATGATGTCAATGAATTGGGGCAAATAATAGGAAGAAATGCTATCTTGGCAGAGTCTTCAGACACACCTATTTAGCATTAGTGGGGAAAAGACTTCCTATAGTTTTCGCATCTGTCAAGGAATTTTCTAGAAAGGCAAAAATATGATAAACTTGATATGAATCAAGTGTTTCTCTTTCCATTACTTGTACTTTACCTTGGAATTATGAGTGAGGTTTTGGAGGCCGCCTATGGTATGTCAGAACAAAATGAAAGAAGTGAAATCCTGATTTTTTTTATTTCCTGTGCAAATGGTTTGCATTTTGTCATCACACCAACTAGAAACTCTGAAAAAGTTAAATTCCAAAATACCTAACTCAGCTGGAAAATTCTTGGTTAAAAAAACCATTTTCATTAATTTTCTGTTAGTTTTCAGTGTGATTTTTGTCAATTAAGAAGACACTGTTGTCACAAATACAAGGCAGCTAATACTGGGCAGTTGCATAGCTCACAGGGAGGGGGCAGAAGAGATTTTGTCTGTTGTTTCTGATTCCAGAGCTGCTGCGCTGGTTCTTGGGGAACACACAAGAGGTCTTGTAGTTGCTCCATCTTATGCTCCATCTGCTGCTCCTGTAGGATGCAGGAGCAGCCAGAGATCATGGAAGCTGCAGTTCTCTGAACTCCTCTGAACTGAAGTGTATTTGGGGGGCTGTGATGGAGGTGGCTTATTGACCTTGTGCCTTGGTGAATTCTCATGATCTTAATCATTTAAAGACTGCTTTGGAGGCCCGCAGTTCTGCTTTTCCAAGCACCTGAACTTATCCCATCTTCTGAAGAATCTTTTCATATTGGTCTGCCTCTAGATTTGATATTTTTGCAGAATGAAATTACAGATGTAACTGAAAAACATTTTCTGTATTGGCATTAATTAGAAAATACTGAGTTCAGATGGATTCAGAATACTTCTCAACGTCCATAGTCTTTGCAGAAGGCTGCATTTTTCACCCTTTTCCCACAGAATAAAGAACAGTGCCAGGAAGGACGAGTTGGTAGGCTGTGCTGTGGAAGCTTCTACTGCCTATGACAATATTATTAATGCCATCAAAGCGGCAGAGGAAGCAGCCAACAAAGCTGGGAATGCAGCTGACTCAGCTTTATTGGTAAGTACCTGTAAGTGGCCAAATGATGGTAAACTTGTTACAACTAGATTAATCTTTTTGACTATCAGAGAGGCACCAAAAAAAGACCTGTGTGTCTTGGCATGCCTTATTTGTCTGTGGCCATTCTATGAGCTGCTATTCTGCATGTTCATGAATTTGTCTTGATTCAGCACTAAACAGGCTAGTTGCTGCCTTTCTGGTGAGGCTGTCCATATGAATGCTAACTGTTCCTTTCAGTGCAAAATGAAGAGATCTGCATAAGGCAAGCCTGGTAATCACTGAAGGTGATTTCAGGTATTCTCTTTTACTTTGCACTAGTAATACCCACAAGCTTTTCAGCAGAGGAGTAGTATCTAACAGCTGTGTGCTAGTAATTTCTTCTGAATGCCCCAAAATCTATCAGAAGTTTGTTAAAGACCAAGGTTGTATTATGCTTAAATTAATCTTGATAATTGTTACTTAAGGTGGTGTTCTTCACATGAAATCTCTGCCCTTGTATAGTTGTTTTTTTAGACTGGATTGGGCTATCTCTTTTACTCTGTAAATTTTAGTATCATTATTAAAGCAGTCTTACAGTACCATGCTTCTATTACCAGACTGTGAAGAGAGAAGACCTATCAGGAAAAGCTGCAAAGTTAAAAACCGAGAGCAGTACACTCTTGAATCAAGCACAGGAGACTGAAAGGACATTGCAAGGTACCGAGAAAGAAAGTGATAGTAGAAATGTTGGCACAGCACGACAAGCTTTCATTGAACCATGAATTCTCACAGTTCAGCAAAGCTCTGCAGCACGTATTTAACCAGAGGAGGCTAGTTCCATTACAATGGGACATCTTGTGATGGTTATTTCCAATGGCAAAAAGGCGAGAAAGTGGATTTCATACCTCTGCTACGCTATACACCTTTGCAGTACTCCTGTCCAGCAAATCCTTAGCCTTGTACTTGTTTTGCAGTGCAAATGCTCATTCAATGCTCAGCGGCAACACGAGTGCAGACTGGTGCTGCCACACCACCTGTCCAACAGAGAGGTGGTTATTTCTGTTTAAAATTCACACAGGGAATTCACTGTTTTGCAGCTATTGGTCCAACCCTTGAAGACATAAAGCAAAGACTTGCTGTCACTGATGGAAAGAAGAATACACTGCAGATTGATCTTGTCACTCTTCAAAATAATCTCAATGGGATCAACAGAGGTCAGTTACTTAGTGATCACTTTTGTTTTGCCTCTTTCATCTATTACTATGAGAATCTACACGTGCATTTGTGTGTGTTTCAGATGACATCGACAGCATCATCACCAGTGCAAAGAACATGGTAAAAAATGCCAAGGATGTCACAACTAATGTATTGGATGAACTGCTCCCAATTCAAGCAGATGTGGAAAAAATGAAGAGTACCTATGGAAGCACACAGAGTGCTGGCTTCAGTAAAGCATTGATGGAGGCAAACAATTCAGGTATTGCAGGTGCTATCTGAGACCTGCCAAGTCACTGTTAGGTGAACATGGTCAGTTTTGCAGCAGAAATTTTAGTCATCCAAAAGTTAGGCACCTAGCCGAAGCTAGTATTCTGAGCTTCCTTTCTTGCCAGTGGAAAGGGACAGGTACTGCAGAAGGTGATTCAGGCCATCCTGTGGTATGTGTTAAATGCTGATACCATGACTGGTCTTTAAAGACTTGGAGGCCAGTGACTAGCAGGGTACCCAGGGTTCAGTACTGGGTCCGATCCTGTTTAACATCTTCATTAATGATCTGGATGATGGGGCAGAGTGTACCCTTAGCAAGTTTGCTGATGACACAAAACTGGGATAAGTAGCTGATACACCAGAGGGCCATGCTGCCATCCAGAGGGACCTCAACAGGCTGCAGAAATGGGCTGACAAGAAGCTCATGAAGTTCAACAAGGAGAAGGCCTGTACCTGAGGAGAAACAACCCCATGCACCAGTATATGCTGGGAGGGGGCCAAGCTGGAAAGCAGCTTTGCAGAAAAGGACCTGGGAGTCCTGGTGGGCACCAAGTTGAACATGAGCCAGCAAAGGCTTGCCCTTGCAGCAAAGGCTGAAACACAGGAGGTTCTCTCTGAACATCAGGAAACACTTTTTTACTGTGAGGGTGACCGAGCACTGGCATACGTTGCCCAGAGAGGTTGTGGAGTCTCCATCCTTGGAGATACTCAAAAGCCATCTAGACACAATTCTGGGCAATTGGCTCTAGGTGGCCATGCTTAGGCACAGGGGTTGGACAAGATGACCTCCAGGGGTCCCTTCCAACCTCAGCCACTCCATGATTCTGTGATTTTCTACTACGCTGACTAGAGAAGGGACCTAGACAATTAACTCAGGCTACATGTCTGTTAGCTGAAATTAAGTGAAGTAGATTGCATAGAGCCTGTGTTGAACACAAAATAAGGGACAACCATAATCCCAAACAGCATCTTTTTTCATCTTTTCAGCAACTTTGTCTGATAAAGTCAAGTGAGAGAAAACATTTTACATAAGATAAATACAAGAGCTAGCCCTGCATGTTATTGCAGAGTCCTAAGTCATCCCTGCAGTAACAAGACCAGCTTACAAGTCATATTTAGAAAAACAATAGGTCTGAATTTCTTTTTATTTGCCTTCTGCATCATAGGGTTGCAGTCTGCTAATACTTTCGGGCTTTTTTTTTTTGCAGTCACAGGAGATGAAAAATTGTTTCCTGTTTTAATGAAAGTTGAAATTCCTATAGTATCTCCTTTTCTCCTGAAATAAACCTGGCCAGATACTGTAAGGCTCACTACTGAATTGTGATGACTAGCAACCCTGACACAAGAATGTAAGATGTGCCCTACTCGGTCAGGCTAGCAGTCTGCCTACCCCAGTATTCACTCTCCAACAGTGGCAGCAGGAGTTGCTACTCCGGGAATGCACATAAGCCTGACCCCTGTCTGCTGTCCATTATCCTCATCCTCCCCTAGCATCCACAGTCACTGGATAATAATGTCAGAGAGCACAGCCCTGTCTGTTCTATTTAATTTTTTTTTCTGGACCTGAATTTATCATCTAATACGTTTTTGGAAATGCTGATTCTGTCTGCTTCCACAAATACCTTTGGCCACAAATTCCGGGAGTACAATAACCTCTGTATAAACTGCTAGTTTCAGTGAGGGCTTCCTAATATTGTAGGACTAATGAAAATAGTTCTGTCATCACCCTACTCACTGCTTTTCTAATAATCATGTAGTCATATCGTATTTTTCCATGTTTTCCTCCCCCTTTCTATCATCGATTTTTTCTTTCATTGCAGTAAAAAAATTGACAAACAAACTTCCAGATCTGTTCAGCAAGATTGAGAGTATCAACCAACAGCTGATGCCAATAAGCAACATCTCTGAGAATGTAGATCGCATAAGAGAGCTGATTCAGCAAGCAAGAGATGCCGCAAATAAGGTCTGTCCTGAACATTGCAGTCATGTTTGACCTCAGTGGTTTGGACACAGCAGTACTTTTGTTCCTCTTTCTCTTTCTAAATCATTTTGTTAAAATGTGTGTGAAAGACCAGACATAAATTTAACTCAACAGCGCCACCCAGCACTTAAAGTAACTGTGATGATGGGAAGTGTAATAATTTGTACATAAAAATAGGTGGATGCAGTAGCATCCTGCTCCATCCTCCTCCCGTGGGTTTTTTTCCCAGGTCATCTCTCTATTAATACTTATTTCTACAATAGCCTCTTGCCTTCCAAGGTACGTTGTGTTGGCTTTGGCAGCAGGGGTGGAGTCAGCTCTGCAGTTTAGAGGCAGGGCTCTCCACCCATGCATGGCCAGTGGAACACTGGCACTTCCAAAAAAGTTGTGTAGCCCTGTGCTCTCATGTCTCCAGCTGCCCCATGGCGTTAGGAGTCAGCTACTAGCATCTTCTTATTAGACTGCCCTTTCTTCATTTAAGCAACTGCTGTAGTTGCTCAAGAGATAACATCTCAGGTCCCTGAGAAGCATCCCTGAGGTCATCACAAATAACCTACAGTTACAATGAATAAGAGGAATCTGTGACCATGGTGTAAATAGCTGTAATAGGATGTGTCTTTATTAATATCAGAGCTGCATTATGATTTCCAACAGACAGTCAAGTCCAGCTAAGTGAAGCATCAGGATATGTATGTAGACATCTAAATAATTCATAGGCTTGCTCTTTAGAGCTGCAGGGCATGTCCTTCCCTGTCTGTGTAGTGAAGGTAACAATTACTTGTCAGAAGCGCAGTAAGGGTTGATTAATTGATGTCTGGAGTAAAAAAGTGCTGTGTTAAGTGATAAGTATTGATAATACAGACTACTGTATTATCCAGTCCGTTTCCTAATTATACTGTTTGGTAGGATCAGAGTCCAAATCTGTAGTAATTGATGGCTGTAACATGACTAGGATATGTAATAGGTTACTTTGTAATTAAACACAACAGTGAAATAAGTAGGAGTAGTAGCAATAGATAATTATAACATACTGAATTTTGTTTTTCTTAACAGGTTGCTATTCCTATGAGGTTCAATGGCAGCTCTGGTGTAGAGGTTCGACCTCCGAGCAACCTTGAAGATCTGAAAGGCTATACTTCACTTTCTTTCTTTCTCCAAAGACCTCAGACAAGAATAGACACCCCCCAGAGGGCATCAAATAAGTTTGTACTGTACCTGGGTAATAAAGATGTAGGTGTATTTTGAGATTTAATCTGATTTTTAGAACAGACAACACGCTTTGAGAAATGGATGGGAAATGATTTATTTTGACTGAAGTTTATAGCTACTGTTGGCCCATTTCTTTATAATTGCCATTTTGTGGTGGCAGAAGTGTTTTGTGAAGAATAGTTCATTCCTCCACCAGCAGAGTAACTTGTTGGGTGACTGACTGCTTTGCTCTTTGATGCTTTGCTGTTTTGCTCCTTTGGAAGTTACTTCTCAGTCATGGATACCATCATACAGTCTTGTCAGAAGTGTCAGGTTCTGCAGCAGTCAGCACAAACTCAGCCCAACTCCTGCCTCAGAGCTTTGACGCTTTTCACAATATAAGTCACTGTGAATTTCTCTGTTCGTTAAAAACAAGTGATCATTCAGTTTTAAAATTCAGTCCCTCAGCTCTTAATTTCTTTCTCTTCTGAATATGCAGAATAATACAGAGCTGCTTGTGCATTCAGGCTTGCTCAAGCGCCATCAAACATTTTAAAAATTTCCTGCATGCAGTCCCTAACTCTGTACTTTTAAGTCTTGTTATCTGACAGCAGCTGTATCTGTAGTGAGCTTGTGCATGCACAGAAAGCTGTTTCAAGGTAGTTGTTCTACACTGGATTTTACCTTTTTATCCCCTAAATATCTGCCCAGGATATCTGTTGACAGCATTTTAATTGTTACTTGTGAAATATGGTATGTTGGAGAAATAAAATGTGAATTGTTTGGGAAAATGACTGCTTCCAGTCACATCAGTAGGAACCATTGTCCTTGACTGAGTGTTATTCCAAACATCTTTTTTATTTCACAGACGTTGAGTCTAATTTTTAGTAAAGGTGTCATGTTTTCATGGCTTTAGCTGGGAGATATTACAAATGTGAAAATTATTTTAGCTACTATTGTTATAAAAATAAAAAGCCACACGTGACTCTTCAATTAATTTATAACTATATTCACTGAATCAGTGCAACACATTATTCATTCAATCAGTGCAACATATAAGATTACAACTTTTTCTTCCCAGAACTGATGAACTTAATAACAATTCTCATCATTAGGTGGGTGGATTTCTTATGACTCATGCACAGCATGATGATGTCTCTGAGGAAGTGCTGCTGTATTTTACCTTCATGAACATTAATCATTTATTAATGATTATTTGCTTTGCTATTCTTAGGCTTCCAAGGACTATATTGGTATGGCTGTGAAAGATGGTCGCCTCACTTGT
Organism: Gymnogyps californianus; assembly: GCF_018139145.2. NCBI lineage: Eukaryota > Metazoa > Chordata > Aves > Accipitriformes > Cathartidae > Gymnogyps > Gymnogyps californianus. Next base: position 51,155,065 of record NC_059472.1, on the reverse strand, counting down.
GTCTATAACCTGGGAGACGGTGATGTAGAAATAGCTGTGCCGCCACTTGTGACTCAAAGCGAAACTGAGGAAGCCATTATGGATCAAGTTAAGTTTGAAAGGTATAGGATCCGCAGTGCACAACAGTCTTTTCCAAAACCTGTTAAGAACATCTTTTATTAGTGTGATGTGATATTTTGCCTGTCTGTTTTGCTTTTAGGATTTACCAGTATGTAAAGCTGAATTACATCAAAGCAGCAACATCAATTTCTCCAGCGCATGAAAGCCCTTTGACTGCAAGCAGTGGAGGCAGTGACACTCTCCTAAATCTTGATCCCAGCACTGTTGTCTTTTATGTTGGAGGATACCCACCAGATTTTAGGGTACAAAGAGTTGCTTAGTCTTTTAAAGAGATTTCCGTGTTAATCATTCTGTTGTTCTTACAAGTAAAGATTGGAACTAGCAGTCTTTCAAAGGCTGTGTAAAAGTTTATCCATGTCAGTAGGAATAGATGGGATGCAAGGAGATGCTACGTCCTACAGAAGCTGCCTGGCTTATAGTATGCTAGAACTCAAAGAAGGGAGCATGATGGTATTTCATCTGCCGAGGACAGCATGAAACCTGTCCAGCCCTGCTAAGTACTATTCCCAATCCATCCATATGACTCCATTTTAAATTGTTCTGCAGTACTCCTGGGGTGGTATCACATCATTTGGGTATTATATACAAAGATAAAATAATTCTATGATATTTAGAATGTCATATTCTGTGTCTTATTAATATTTGCAGTAAGTCTTAGCAGTTACATGTCAATGTAAAATTTTGTCAGCTGATGTTGACGGAATGTTTTTGATGACACTATTTTGCAGCCTCCACATAAGCTAGACTATCCTCATTATGAAGGCTGCATTGAATTAGACAACCTAAATGAGCATATTATCAGCCTTTACAACTTCAAGAGGACATTTAATCTCAATACCACTGAAGTGCAACCCTGCAGAAGGTATGATATAAACACAGAAGTGTTTCACAATTCTGTGATTTTATCATTATGAATTCTTGTCTTTTCACATCCAGAAGAATAACCACTGTGGCTAAACTGGTGATTTTTTCCTAAGTCTTGGTCATTACTACATTTCTTAGAGAAAATCCTCAGTGTTGGCATGATTCACATCTATGGCAATCTCAGTCCACTGGCCAACAATTTAAATGTTATAATACCCAGACACAATTCATGGACTAATGTATTCAGCTCCATTATAAAGTAAATATTACATTAAGTGCAAAAAAGTTAGTCACTAATGATTTCCTCTCTAAAGACCATACGCGAATCCAATAGAAGCCAGTGGAAAGTTTTCTCTTTACTTGGGTTAGATCACAATTTGACCCTATTAGTGGCCCTGTACCAAATGCTTTAACTTAAGCTTTTTTAAAATTATAATGACAGTTAAGTCCATGTGGTAATAGTTTTTGCTTTCATATATTCACGTCTGTGACACTGAATTATTACAGGTATAAAGAAGAGACTGATCAAAGCTATTTTGAAGGCACTGGTTATGCCAGTGTCACATTGAAAGAACAAAATAGCCACATCCGAGTACGCTACGAGCAGACCATTGAGACTACTGCAGATGAAGGCATCGTGTTTTTTGCAGCAAATGGGGTAATTCATGGAATGCTTCTGTCTGTTGTGTGGTCCAAGAATATTTTTAAAAACTTCGCTTACTCGAGAACATGTTAGATTTAGTAATAACTGTAAGGAAATTTCTTAAAAGTGTTATTTTTGTCTGTGTGGCAGATTAGTAGATTCTGCTGTATTGTTTAATGTCATATGGTATAGTTTTAGGTAGCCCTGCGAGGAGCAGGGAGTTGGACTCAATGATCCTTATGGGTCACTTCCAACTTCAGATATTCTATGATTCTATAATGGCTGCTGAATACTCACTTTGTCGAGGCTGAGGAAAAAAATCATTCCAAGTAGCTCCTCCATTAGGCCATGCAGAGGATTTGGAACTGGGGGCAGGCAGGGAGGATGTAATTTGAATCAAACCAATTCTGAAATACTGAAATCCTCCAAAAGTGGAAGTGCACTCTTCCCAAATCTAGATATGGGTGGTAACAGAGTAAGGAAGAATTTAGAAAGTGACGTGGTGACTTATACCTGTAAAAGCTGCTCAAAACAGCAGTGATGCTACTTATCTAATAATATTATAGGCACGTTTGCAATCACTGTGACATGTTCTGGATAATTTCTCAATGATGTAAAAAGTCAGCAGACATCTTGAAATGACAAAAAGTCCTCTAGAGATTTGGAGAATACATCTGGAGCTGATACCAGATCTGTTTATAACAGCTTAAAGTAATTATGTTTGTTACTATTATAAGTTTTAGTGTGCTTTGTGTTATCTTTTCCCCCAAAAGCTTTATTGAAACAACTAGATAGCTTCATTAAAATTATTCACATGACAGTGAAATATATACGAAATGTGGGCAGTTTAATTGTGGTGGTGTTTTGTTTTTTTTTACTGCAGGATCAGTTCATCAGTGTGCTCATTAAAGATGGTCATACAGTTTTTAGATACAAAGTTGGCTCTGAGCCTCCAAAAGAAATAGAAGCCAATGCAACTGTAAATGATGGAACATATAAACAAGTATGTAATTTTAAACAATCAAGTGATCATTATTTGTAAAAATTCACATTAGCTGAAACTAAACATCTTCTTGTAAAGTTTAGTTGTGAATTTTCCTTTTGTGTTGAGGGGATCAAGCTGTTAGGGATTAGTTTGGACATGTGAAAATTAATCTTTCTACTGTTATGCTTTCCTGTGAATAAGTTCATATTTAACAGGAAAACCACCAAAGCAAAAAACTCTTTGACAGAGCATTGCTTTATTTAGTAGAGAGCCGTGTACATTGCAATTATTAACATATTTTAATACTTAGGTTAGTGTTTTCACCACCTAACGGTTTATTTCTTCAGGCCAGGCTGATCTTTACAGAGATTACTTTTTCGTAGTCTTTTTGTTGTTGCTTGTCTACTTAGTCTACTGTTTTGTAGTACTACTACTTCAGTCTGGCTGACATTGTTAAAACCTTTGATTGCCATGTTGATTCAGTGTTGCTTTTCCCCTTACTGCATCTCCAACTAAATAGCGTAGGTCGCAGGGTCTGCTGGAGGGAGTCTTTATGCCATGCTGGGTCAAGTTACCTCCAGCCAGCTGACTGACCTCGTCTTTGTATCAGGCAGCAGCTCCTGAATCTTCAGCTGCAAATAGAAGGCAATATCTGAATCTTAGGTGAGGTGTATTTTAAGGACAATCTTCCTGAGGAAAATAAAACCTCACCTTGTATTTGGATAGTAGAGCATTTTCCTTAGGCATTTGCTTTGGCCAAATGCCCAAATTTTGCAAAGTACCTTTGAACTACTGCAGTTACTCTGGATTTAAGGCACTAGTAAATGAGAGGAGGGGGAAAAAAACCATTGTGTCCTGCTCTGTGGGAGTACTTTTAATCTGCTACACAATTTTTGTTTCTCCTGAGTGAACTAATTCTCATTATTCACCTATTATTTCAGATTCATTTGGTGCTTGCCCGAAGTAGGAATACTGTTCATGTCAGTCCTGATATTAAAGCCAACATAAATGTCTTCCTTTTCAATAAGTACTATCTAGGTGGAATTCCACCTTCTCTACGGGAACGGTGAGTAATACACAGGCTTTGTATGGGAACTCCATCTAAACTCTTTCCTTAGGCAATTTCTTTCACACTCTGTATCGGGTATCTTATGTGATATGAAAATAACCAGTGTATAATACATGATCATAATCTGTGATTTTTGGCTAATGGTGGGATCTTTGTTGGAGTGTATCCTGAAGACTGGGTTTCATCAGCATGACGTATGTGTGTGCAAGAAAGATTGCTCGTGTTCTGTTTTTCTATTTCGTATATTGTCAGCATTTACAGGCTACTGTACTGGTGTGTGCTTTGAAATACCAGGCTACTGAACTCAATTTTTCCTTCCACTCCCTGAAACCAGCTTTAATATATCCACACCTCCATTCCGGGGCTGCATGAAGAATGTGAAAAACCCTAACACTGCATCTGTTATTTTTGACGAGACTGTTGGTGTCAGCAAGAAATGTTCAGATGACTGGAAGGTAACTAAGAAAGTTCCTTAAAAACTTCTGCTGGAGTTCACAGAGCCTGGTTTGTCTGTAAATCCTGGACCATTATGGTTTTAACCTGGACTGGTTTTACTCAGGTCAAAAATTATATTTGGTTAACATGTGATGGTAATAAAAGAACCTGGGCTTGGTATGAAGATATGGAAGAAAGGAGACTCCATCCCTACTGTGATAGCTTGCTCCAGCACATAGTCCACCCTCTTAATTAATACTGTGTACAATTAAGACTTCATATTTACCATGTAAACTTGTTGGCGTCCAGTTGCTGTTATTGATTAGGCCAGAATACTTAGTTACTTAATACTACTCAAGATCTTTCCTCCCGCCAAGATGCTTATGCTTCCTAATTAAATGACTTCTCAACCTTTTTTCTTGAAAGAGCTAAGCAGACTCTACTTCCACCGAAGTCTCTCATTGTAAGGCTATTGCTCCACTCATCTGATTGTTTTATAATTATTTTCTGCGCACCCTTGAGTTTTGCCACGTTCTTTTTAAAATGGGACAATGTGATGTTTCAGTGTTGGCTTAACCAATGCTGCATGGAGAGATGAAAACTACCCTTCTGCTTCTACTTACTGCTACTTACATGGTGCATGATCCCATTTGCCCTTTTTACTATGGCATTGCACTGAAAGTTTGTGCTCATTTGCTTTCCTTTTGTGGCATCTAAACCTTTCACAGAGCAATTTCTTTGCAGGTCATTTCCCTATGCAGAGGATCTGACCTTCATTCTCTGTCTGTATCTGTACAACTTCTCACGTATTAAAACGTGGTTTGTTCAAAAAGGCCCAGGTATATTCTGTCCTATGACTCACAGAGTTTCAGTTATGTAGCTCATCTGCACAGCTCCGTACTTACGAACCAGTCCTCCAGCTGCTCACTTTTGTGTCCCCAAATGTCAAAACTTTCAAAGCCATCATGTCAATGCAGAGATTAGCTGGAGACAAACAGCTCGTTATCTCAGCAATCCTCATCTCCCTTTAGAGTTTCTCAGATCATAGTTAATGCTGGTGAAACCAGTTCAGTTGGTCTGTTCCGTACTGAAATTGTACTTGCAGTTTGCCTTGTGCTTGGTTTTGACTGGAGTCGGTCGCAATTATGTTGAGTAGGGCAGTTGTTGTCCCATGTTGCCATTTCTTCTGATTAAAAGGAAAACCACTGAAAGCATTATTATCTGTCTTTCAGCTCATCAGATCTGCAGCTTTCTCCAAGAAGGGAACATTGAGCCTGAGTGCGGCGGGTTTCCCATTTCCCAAGGATTTCCAAGTTGGCTTTGGCTTTCAGACCATGGCATCGACTGGAACACTCTTGAATTACAATCTATGGGTATGAAACATAGATCATGTTCATGTTCAACGTAGAATATGTGATTGGTTTTATTTCTAGATCAGTCATGTTTGTTTGTGACTGTGTCAGTTTGGCATCAGTTTGTGTGATAAGTTTCATGTAGATTCCTGTATTTTAAGGCAAGAAAAGGCTATTATAATCATCTTTTGAGCATGGCATCTTGCATGTCATAGGCCAGAGAAACTCATCCTGGCAATTTCTTCACTCAACCAACAAGTAGTTCAACAAGTAACTGAGCTTTGAACTTGAGCCTTCTGCAGAGCAGCTCATGCACCGTAACACCACCATCCCAGTAAGATAACTGTTGCCTAGTACAGTTGGCTGGAAATTTTCTTAGAAAAAACTGGCATTCCACGCAGAAATGTTACCATGATATGCAGAGAAAAGGGGTTGATTTTGGCAACATTCCCTCAGAAAGCAGGGAGGTTCAAGTAGAACCCCATTCTTGCTGGCTGGAGGAGTTAAGAAGTGAGTGTGCACCAGGCATTTGAGAAGTGGAGAACTGAATCCTCTGCTTTTTGTAAAAATAATTTAAACAAGTATTTTAAATAACTGTTTGGTATTCAGAGTGCAGAGGTATTTTAAAACAGAAACTATGCTAATCAGGCAGAACTGGGTGTAATATCTGGTATTAGATGACTGAAGTGTCAGAATTGAAGTGTAAGAAAATTTCTTTCCCATAAGAGACCACTGAGAACTGTATTAATGGCAATATCAAGGAGAACTAAAGGCACTTGCATTTACCTGATCGTTTTGTGGGATTCTTTTGTAGCCTAGTATTCTTACCATCTTTCTGAGACCTGGCTTTGTAATTGCGAAGATGGGAGAGAAGGAAATTGAACTGAAAAAGAAATACGAAGATGGGTCAATACATTATGTGACGGTAATAAAAACAGACAACAGGTGAGTCCAGTTCTTTATCTGATTGTTTTATGTTGTGGCTGGAGAAAGAAGATTAAAATTGTGTGACTTGTTCTTTGGGTACACAGCTAACAATGGCCTCTGCTAGCAAAGGATACTGAAATAATGAAGCAAAAGGAGATTTTTAGTCTGTGAATGTTCATGTACCTGTGGTGTTTCAGCTGTACGTCACTATGCATGTCTTTTATAGATTGTGTGAGTTTTGACTGCTTGTCAGGCTGGAGCTTTGGAGCTCTTCCCCTTCCCATAGCCTTTACATATGTCACTGTAAGTTATAAACCCAGTTAGTTAAACTGGAAAGTTTTGAATGATTGGCTATAACTTTGGGTAATTATAACTTAATATTATCTGTACTAGCTGTTGCTAACATGTCAAGTGCACCATTCTGACACAAAGGATGAAATCCTGTCCCATAGTTGTCAATGAGAGTTTTTTCATGAATTTCAGTTGGACCAGGGTTTCACTGTAGGACTGAAGTACTAGCTTCAACTCTTGTTCAATATCTACTACCGAAAAGCAGAGCAGTTTCATAGCAGTCAATGAGCACATACAGAAAAAAATCTCAGAAGTGAGCTAATGAAGCTCTAGCATAATTACAATGTAACAAGAAAATACATCTGTCAAATGGTTCTTTTTTTGTATATATATATCAGTTAGGTTCACAACTATTTATTTAGATTTCATGCTTGTTTTTATTCACTTTGTTTCAGAGTACGTCTGCTGGTTGATGATGAATCAGCATTAGCATCAGTTGACTCTCCAAGAGCACAGGCATTAAATGAACCTATAAAATTTGGCGGAGATAATTTTGAAGGTTGCATCTCAAACATCTTTATAAAAAGGTATTTGTCCTAGCAAGATTTGTTTCATGCATTTTGGCCTGTTTTCCTTCTTTAATCATATTAAAATCACTTTTTCCTAAACTGCTCTTCTTCTACATGCGTGAAGCCTTCATTAATGTATAACTTTGCCCCAAAATATTCTTTTATTCAGGCAGGTTATACATGGTATCAAGTTGTAAGTAAATCTGCTGTTCAGATGGAATGGAATTTCAGTCTGAATTGTACCTGTTTAGTAGTCTTTTAATCAAAGAATGAACTCAACATAGTGAATTGGAAGTGTCCCAACAAGACATCCGAAAAGATCTGCTAGATTCTATCATTATAGCTACACAGGGAGCCAGGTAATGAAATGAGCAAAGCTTACTGACAGAACCAAAAGACTGACTTACACAAACAAATGAGAGCATATGTATAGAAATCATGTGCCTGATTTATGTTATCTCTTTTTTCACATGTGTTTGTCTGCTTATTAGAGGCATCTTACAGGCAAAATTTAGGAGAAAAATTATGCATAAGTACGTTCTTTAAAGAAAAGCATTCCTTGAGTCACAAGTGATGTCCCAGTGGGGCTTTGTTTTAGCTAAGTTTTGAGGAATATTTATACATGTGTAGAGTTTACAAAAAATAGTGTATTTTGATTTGATTGTCATCAAATCACAGAATGGGTTGGGTTGGAAGGGACCGTTAAAGATCATCTAGTCCAACCCCCCTGCCACAGGTAGGGACATCTTTCACTAGGTCAGGTTGCTCAAATGATATCTTTATTTAAAGCACTGCAAGACAATGAAGTAATCTGTATATTAACTTCCCCATCAGAAAACAAATTTGGAAAATTGCTTTTAGTACAAAAATAGATGGAGAATTAATATTGTAGCTAGTCTGAGTGAATGGAGAACTGGACCAGAATTGAAGAAGTTCAGGTTCCGCTCCCAACACTACCACTCTTCTCACAGAAAACCAGGGGCAAGGAGCTTCATTGCTTTTTGTATTTGTAAAGTGTTTTGTAACTTACTGATTAGAGATGCTGTGTACAACTTAGGAAATGATAGTATTACTTAATATTATTCTTTATACACACAGGAAGTTGGTTTTGACAGTCTTTCTGATAATTTGGCTATAATACTAAAGCTACATATTAAGTTGTGATGGGCTTTGCCCCTTGACAAATCTCATTAGAACATCTTATTTAAGGAGAGAGTGAATCATTGAGTTAGCAGGATCTAATGTTGCCATTTTTTCTTGATCTGCCACTGGTTATGCATAATTAACCAGCAAAGTTTTGTAGTCTGATCCAGAAATCTTATTCAATCAAGGCTGCTGTCATTTTTTCCCCTTTTCTCAATAGCAATATTTGTTTGGTTTTTTTAAATAGATAGCTTCTAGCAAAAAATACTTTGTTTAGAAGAGATGAGAACAAAACGTCAGAGTTTTTTCACAGCGAAAAAGAAATGGGCAGAACCAGGACAAATATGAATACTTTTTACAGCATTGAACCTACATTTTTCATCAAAAAATAAAAATCGGTACTTTAACATCAGGTCACTGGGAAATCTATTTTGTACAGTACACAATCTTACAATATGTTGTTGATTACACTAAAGAAAAGGAATGCTGTGTCACAGCACTCACTGCTTTCATCACTCTAGGGCAGGTCAGCTCCCTGAGGTTCAAAATCTCGTTAATTATACTGCAAAGACTGGTGTATCCCTCGGAGCTTGCCGCAAATACGAGAACCTTGAACCAATGCTGCTGAAGGAATTTAAAAACCCTCTCAGGTTTAAGATGCTCAAGGTACGCTTATTTTTACTGTCATCTTCGCTCCAAGGCCTTGTCTGCACAGCCATGGTTTGTAGAACTGAGATTCAGATGTTATTATTCTCCTTCCATCTCACATCTGAAGCAAGTTGTTTCTGTATTGAAGTTCCATGCTAAACCCATACTTGTCCAGGATGACAACAGCTTCTCTGTCATTTAGAGAAGGCTGTTGACTGCCTCAGGTGGGAACTCTTAAGTGTGTAGACCGAAATGTTTTTTTTTTCCATGTGCACGCATAGTAAATGTTTCAATTCTGTCTTACAGGTACAGAATGAAAAATACCTTGATTATTTGAAAGCCGCTAATGTGCAAAACCACACTTTACCAACTCAGTTAAATGTCAGCAGTGAAGCATATCTCCTTGGAAATATCCCCAACAGTTTCATATCCTACATGTTTTCTCCACTGTCATCTCCAGAGAGGTAATACAAATGTTCTCTGTTCTCCTCCTAATACTTGAATTGCCAAAGCTGCTTGAATCTTTGGGTGCTAAGAGTTAGGATTTTCTTCTTGCTTATGTCTTGGAGCATAACAGAAGAGTGGTTCTAAAGGTTCAGGCATTTTTTTTCTATGCTAACATTTACCCAAACTGTGTAGATTGACTTGGATGTGGTGAACAATTACAGTGCATATTGATGCCAAGTGCTAAGCCTGAATATTGTCGACTTTCATTCACATTCAGAAATGCAGGCAATGTAGAACACCATGATTCCACCCAAAAGCTATTCTGCATTTCACAAATGGAGTTTCACTGGCCTTTTTTTGGAGAACAGAAAGAATACAACAACTAACAAAACAGACCTATATTTGAATATGCTTACTTTCCACTACAGGTTACATTTTTCTGTAGATGTACGGACTCGATCATCAAGAGGATTAATAGTTTTCATGGAGGGAAGGTCTGAGGATTCTTATATGGCTCTCCACATTTCAAAAGGACGTTTTGTCTTTTCACTTGGCTCTGGAGGAAAACAAATCAAAATCAAAACCAGTATTAAATACAATGATGGGCAATGGCACACTGTAAGTAGTATCGCACAGGAACCATGGTGAAACCACAACTAGCATTGAGCAGGCACAGCCTATTGAATTTTTAAGATATTAGAAATTCAATTTTGGTCATCTGAAGTTAATTCCTGTGCCTGAAAGTTCATGTGGTTGACAGGTCTTTGTTATGAGAGAGCTTATAGAGACTGATGGTTCCAGCATGTTATTTTCAGTTTAAATATTTCAACAATACAGTGTTTAAGTTAAAGAAAAAAAATCTCCAGTGGCTTTCATTAGCCTCAGCGTTTTTCATTCTGTTATGTTTGCACCCTGCAAAGGTGGTCTTCAGCACAGATGGGAAGAATGTCCGCCTCGTTGTTGATGGTCTAAGGGCCCAGCATGGAAGATTAGCAAAAAATTCTGCCATCAGCATTAAACCACCAATCTACGTGGGAGGGCTGCCATCACTGAAAAGACAGGTAAATAATTGACACATCCACCCACACACACGCCCCATGCTGCACTAATTACCTGTGAAAGTGTTAACATGCAGGATTTCCATGTTGAAAAGGTTTGGGGGATATTTCCAAGCACCGAGTGAGCACCATGTGTGACTGGTGTTTGCAATTGTTTATTACAGGTCTTCTTCCTCACCTGTTCACACAGCTCTCAGCTGGACCCATATTTTCAGCATGTGTTGCCGAGACACTGATGACAACCATGTACTGTTTTCATTTCTATTCTTTAAAAAATAGAAAAGACCGAAGTCACATTTGTAATTCCAGCAATACCCTCTTCCTGCAGAATATTTACCTCAGTGGACTAAGCGATAATCTATAGAGAAGCAAAGGAATCCTACTCATTAAGGAATTATGAATGTAGAACTAGATTTTAATCTGAAATATGTGTGGTTCCTATTACTTAAAAAATTGGACAATTAATGATGCAGGGCATTTTAGAAAATGAGATTTAAATAAACAGCCTCTTAGGAAGGGAAGTGTGTACTTGAGATTTCACAACTCCCATTGCGTTGTCTTTTTGACACATCATTGGGAAGTATCTGTTCTGCAAGCAGGAGTTATGTTAACTCAAAATCAACTGTCACTTTCATGTTTTAAGCTCTTTTTTAAAATTTTGGAATACCTTTTCACTGCATCAGAGACAGGTTTTAGGTGCCTTTAGTGCCAGTTGGCTTTCTACAGTCCAACAGTACAAAAGAACTAATGGGTATTCTTACTAAAAAACCTGCCATCATGCTTTAGTATTCATGTTTTGAAATATGCTTTCAGAATATACCAATGAACAGTTTCAAGGGTTGCCTGAGGAATTTTAAGATGAATGGAAAAGTCATGAATGCACCTCAGCAAAAAAATGGTGTACTTCCATGTCTGGATGTTCCCATGGACACTGGGATTTATTTCTTTAATGAAGGAGGATATATCACCATTGGTAAGCTATGTAGAGATTATGGTATATGGAATTATGTCTTAAGTGTGTATGTGTAAGAATTTTTTTATTTATTTTTACATGGTTTTCCAATTATCTCCTCCTATGATCATTCCTCTACCCACTGTTTAATTCTCCACAGGTAATTTGCTGATGGGCTTGGATTTTAGGATTGTATTTACCATTCGACCAAGGAGTTCAACAGGTGTACTTCTCCATGCTGGAAGCAAGCAAGACAACTACTTGACTATTTACATGGAAGGAAGAAAGGTAAGTACAGGCTGTGTTTCCATTTCAGCAGGGGGAATTCTGACCTTGAACTCTGGACTTGTGTGTTACAACATTTGTCTATAGGTATAATGTTAAACGACTTCCTCAGAGTTGTTTAAAACCATCACATGGAAAACTGAGCATTTAACCTGTCTCTTCCTCAGAGTTGTTTATAACCATCACATGGAAAATTGAGCATTTAACCTGTCTCTATGCCTACATTAGCAGCTTCCATTGTGTGCACACTAGTTTGCACATGCTTTCTTCACAGTGGTCAGCAGCAGGGCACAGTCTTAATTTTTTCAGGCTTCCGAGCCTTTGCAAAAACCCACTGGGTTTTTGGCTAGAGGCTACAGAACTCCATGGCTTATTCCCACTCCTACATCAGTCATCATGTGGCTGTACTGATGCAGCTCTGTAACCACGTCTGTTAAAGAACTGGAGCAGTCTTGCTTTGTGTTAGCGTCTTCTCCTCTAGCTGATGGGTGTGTCATGGTGTTGATTATTATCACTGTTGCTTTTTCGTAATGTAACAGCTTCTGAGTGTGAGTCTTGGACTACAAAACTATTGTGGTTGCTGCTGGAGAGGCATCAAAGAGAAAGATGTCAGTGCTCCACAGAACCTGCTGTCTCATAGCACAGTTTAAACCAGCATGAGTCTACCTAACTTCAGAAAGCTCAGCGTTGCTCTTCTCTTCCCAGATTAGGGAACTTGGTTTTATTATTTATCTTTTTGTCGTCAGTTAGTTTCCCCCAGATCACTGATCTGGTTCAAGACACAGCTAGCACATGGAAGCAGGGGCATCAACAGCCGGGGACTCCTTAGGGGCAAGATTGACCACTTTTTTCAGCAGTAACTTAGATTAATGCTGGCTGTTGGTGGGGACAGGATGCAACAGCAAGGAATAAAAGGTCAATGGGACACCATCAGTCAGCCTGATAGGAAGTGGACTCAGCCTATCAGTTACCTGACCATTACCAAGTTTGTTGTAACCATCACACCAAAAGAGAGTTTCAGAGGAAGATGTTGGAAAAAAAATAATGCACTCACAAGGAATGAGAAGCAAGATGTGAGAAAGCACAAGCAGGTGCTTGTTCAAAATGTCATCATAAACAGTCAGGCCACAAGCTTCGTGAGTGAATTACAAGGAGTCCAAAATTGCGTGAAAGGCGAGAGAAATGTATTACAGAGATTCTCTCAGGAGATGCCAAGCATGTAGATGACTGCTTTGGGAAAGGAAAGGAAGGCCTGGTAGGAAAGACCTTGTCTCAGAGAGATTATGTCAAAAGAATTAACATAATTTTGTAAGATTGAGAAGGAGAGACAAAGGTATGTATTTACGCTTGTAAAATTTGTCAAATATCCTCTCCTGGGATTCTATTAGGCAAATTTACTTTCCTCTTGGAGAGGATAATTTCTGAAATACATATACAATGACAGTGACTCTTAAAACTAGGTGAAACCCAGCCATCACAAGGTCAGTAAATTAAAGTACTGTATTTTTCTGTTGCTCTTTTCTTTGCCATGGTAACTTAAAAGATAACTTTTTTACAGGTCATTGCTGCTGGAAATAGTGGTGCTGGAGAATTCCAGACATCAGTCACACCTAAGCAACCTCTGTCTGATGGACAGTGGCATACTATTGCAGGTATATTGTACATACCAGTTCTTCTGAAACTTTTTGAAAGGATGGTGGGCACAGAGCATTGCAGCTCCAGATTTTTGTTAATCATTTCACTTCTGTTTATTCTGAGAATACTCTTTAGAACAATATAAGTGTCTTGTGTTAATTCAAGGCTTTATGTAAGATGGTTTTTTTTGGGCTGTATTTAGTCCCAGAGTACCTAGATGTGTCAATCTGACTTTGAATTAAAATAAAATCTATTTTTCCTATGAGTTAAATTGCAAGACAGATGCTATTTAAAAATAGTGCCATATCTAGTTGATTCTTTAATAGGGTTGAGAAAGAGTACTCATTTACCTGCTTCTTTGCAGTCTCTCAGAAGGAGAACATGGTGCAGCTAGAAGTGGGCACACAGAGTAACTATACCACTGGACTTCCACCCTCTCCTCCTAGACGTGTGCATCAGCCACTCTACTTCGGCAAAATTCCAGGTAATATTATTGCTTCTTATTTTTTCATGTATCTACTGGCTTTTTTTCCTTTCCAAAACAAAGGTCCCGTTCATGCATGTAGTCCTATATCATTCCCCCTCTTTTGAAAGCCTTGCAATAATTAATGTTCTTTAAAATCATTCTCATTTTATTAACTTGATCTTTCTACCTGTTTTTTTGTAGCAAATTTGGACACAGTGTGGCTTCCAGTTAAAGACCCATTTTTTGGCTGTCTTTGGAATATTACCATCAATGACAAACATGTCTCCACCAGGAGAATTTCAGAGGTTCATGGTGTAGTGAGTTTGCATGGGTGCCCAGCGAAGTAACTTTGCTGTTACAGTAGTTGTACACACATCAGGTTGGGTCTGCTGAAGTACTGTGTGAATTCATGCAACGTGGGTTCCCCTTTCGCTGATCACCGTGTCACTGGCATCACGCTGGTTATTCAGCACAGCTGGTGAGCAAATGCATCCTCTGGATGTGGACTGTGCCAAAGCAAATTAAAAGTATTTGCTTTGATCAACTCCCTTTTAAATGTTATTGATTTCCAAGGTAATCCATTGTGCCTGTTGAAATATATGCAGAAAATATAATTGTATATACCCTACTGGGCCAAATTCTGCTCTCACCCACAACAGCATAGACTTGAGTAACTCCAACATCTTAATTTTGGAAATTTGCCTTAATGCTGGTCATCTTGAGAGCAAATTTGATCCACTAATATAAAGAATTTTATAAAAATATAAATCTCTTTGGATTGATGTTTATACAGAAATGTACATTAATGTTAAAAGTAATAATAATAATATAAATGGAGTTTGAAGCACTTTAAGGAGTGAAACTCTGGGAGTTTGTTACAATGCTAGGAATTTGGGGCCAAATAAATGCAGTATGTTCTTAAAACCATCTGTTTTCTCGTTTGGTTATTTTAACCTGGTGTTTCTTTTATGTGCTTTTTACAGACTGCTAAATCCTGCTTGCTTTATGCATATATTTCTGTAGCTTTAAGAAGCTGATTTGCCTGAATAAGCAAGAGTCCATCATCTCTGCTTACTAGAATTTGGTTATATAAAAACCTCAGAAAGAAAGTAATTTTTCTTGTTATCTTCAGAGGCAGAAAGTCTCCTCCAAGGCTTTTTTTTTTTCTGATTAAATGAAGACAAGTTATATTAGGAACAGCAGTTGCACCTGCTACAGTTATGTAGCATGACTTGCAGGACTAAATCAGCAAAACTGTTTTCTTTGACATTCAGATCTTTATTTTGTACCTGATCATGACCCATGGTGGAGGGTGGGGGACACAATTTGCTTTATTCTTCTGAATACAGGGCTAGACTGAATACACTTGACATGGCTTCTTCTTCCTCTATCATTCAGAAGCACCATTTTGATAGTTACTTTTTTTTACCAATTCCCTGATGCCAGCCCTCTCTTGCAAAATTAAAACCTTTTCTAAGGATGGTCCTAGGCAGGAGTAGACAGCGATGCAAACAAACCCTCCTTCCCACCTAATGCAATGTTTGCTCCCACCTTCCAGTGCCTTCTTGCTCCAGGTACAGTGGCGTGTCCTCAGTGTGTTTGGAATGAGGTGCTAGCTGGATTAATAAAAGAAGATACCAGACCAATAGCCCTTATGGGTTTGGTCATTAATCCCTTATCAAATTTTTGCAGCTTTGCAGGGTAGCCGAAGTGTCAGAAAGCTGTTCACACCAAATCCTGTGTTGCTTTTTCTTGTATGGCAATTCTGTTACAGGCAAGTCTATGTCTATGCAGAGGTTTCTCAGCTGTAGAGCTAGTTTTGGAGGGAATGAGATGCAGTGAAAGCGTGCCAGAGTTGAGGCCTCTGAGAGAGCAGAGGATTGGCGTGTAATGGCAGAGCCCTCTCTCTGGAGATGCTCTGCAGAAACAACTCCTGCATGGCAGCCTGCCACATGGGACAGAAACACCCATCGGCCTAGAGGTGGTGGGGTTTGGAAATCATCTTTTCAGATAGCAACAGCTGAATCCTTTCTATGTGTAAAGCCCCCTGCCTTTGAAGTAGATGGTCAAATATTCAGGTGACCAAAACTGTGGAAATACTCAATTGATTTACTGGCCTTAGTTGGCACTGAAAATTTCCACAAGGAGAAAGGAAGAACAGTTAAACTTTATCAAGCAATTCTCTAGTAACATTTCATATCTCATGCCCACCAGACTGCTCTCAAGCAGATTTTCCCTAGTCACAGAAAAGCCTTTTCCTTCTTCCTTTTTCCCCTCAGAAAAAGCAAACATGGCAAAGATTTTTGCATCACAACCTGGAGCCAGTCCTGGATTTCAATTCTCTTCCATTTGATTTTATTTTATCAGAAGTAGTTTTAACACTGACAAGAAGAAATGAAAAATGTATAAAGACTTGAGTAAATGTAAGTTATATTGATTAGTAAGTATTAATTCCAGTACAATCCTAATGCAAAACAAAAAAGTAGAAAAGTCTCTCTGGTTTTACGGTTCTTGGTGGTTGTTTTTTTCCCCCCAGTTTCTTCAGTTGTATTGCTTCCATAGAGTCAGGCTGTCACACATTGTTGGGACAATCAATAAAAGCCAACTAGAGTTTCAAGTTTTGTACTTTAACATAGATAAATCTATATCAGGCTGATATACACTTAGTAAAAAGCTTTTTGATCCTGAAGAGCCAGTGGATATTCTTTACATGAGGAAAGAAGTTGTCCTGTTTAGTCTGATGAAGAATTCTTATTATTCAAGAAATCCACACAGACACTGAACTGTATTTCATGCATTGTCTGTTTTATGCTTTGAATATTCTGAATTTTCTCACATGGGAAACAACTTCTGGAAAACAAGAGCCTGAATTTTCAAGCATTTAGAGTCATGAATGGTAGACATAATTTCAGTTGTAAAGATTCCTTCTCTTCAGGTTCACCAGGAAAGATCTTTGTTAAAGTCAAAATAAACAATTCCTCCAATACATTTTATAGCAGACCAGAAGTGACTAAATCTTGTAGTAAGATGAAATGTTATGAGAATAAATAGCAATGTGAGCCTTGGGTAACCACCTTGTCATGGGGATTTTTTATTATTATAAGTAGTATTTCCAAAGCTTTCGTCATCCGAGTGTTGGCATTTGACAGTAACTTCCATGGATTATTTACCTTCCTTTGGCTATAGCATTTCAGGTGGACCCCCAAAACTATCAATTCCCATGTTAGAATAAAAGTAAGTTACAACTCCCACAGGAGAGGCTTTCCCTGTGATTTTTTTATTCTCTAGTCATCTTTACTATTTGCTATTCAAGCCTTTAAGTAATACTAATATTTTCAATGGTAAAACACTCTCAACTCCAGTCATCCTTTCTGAGCCTGCATTATTACTCATTGCTTGTGTTCAAGGGTGCAGAGGTATTACAGCTTGTGTTTTGCTTCATTCACCTTAAAATTAGAAGTAACAAAGAAATGCGTATGTTAATGTCTGCTGGCAAGATTTTGCTATATGGTTTGTACCATGAAACCATGTACCATATGAAATTCAAGCTTCTGAGGAAAGTTTTGAAGTGTTTGATGAAAAAGGATCAAATATAGTGTTCAATACACTGAGAGTGCATGGCTTAAAACCCACGCTCTTTAACAGTGTGTTTAGATTGCCATAATGGCTCATCTGAATCCCAAATCAATTACATAAGGAGAGCAGAGATTTCCTCTCTAGACTAAACCACATTGGTATTGCTAGCGCCAAATCTGTCTCTTGTCCATATAAGTTACAAGGGCAAAGGATTCTTCTCCAGTTAATTTGGATTAGATTTAATAGGATCGTGTTATCTGAGGTGGATGACACCCAGGTCCGTGAGTTCCCATGTACTATAACTACAAAACACAGCCAGATTAATGGGAGCTGTAAGTCAGTTAGTTAGGAAGCCTAACACTGAGACCTGCAGGCAAATAAAATGAAATAAATGACAAGGCATTGTAGAAGAAAATATACATTCACTGTAGAAAAAAGCATATATATATAAGGAAAACATTTTTCCTTTTCACTGCTTATAAATGATATTGTAACTTAAGTTTCTAATAACAAAAGCTTCCAAGTAAAACTTCTTAACAGTCTTCCCATGTCTGATCTTGAAGGTCTGTGCTTTTGTTACTGTGGAGCTTTCATGTAAAACACAGAGCCATTGACCTTTCACTCTGTCAGCAGTAAAATGAATCGGGTGAGTTAACATTCTCCGGTTTTGTAACCACTTCTTTGCAGTCACCTGTGAGCCATTTCATTTTAGCTCTCCCTCCTGCTAGTAGCTTTGCCTCTTTTGGAGTCCTCTGTGAATTATTTGGGTTTTTTTCTCCCCTCTGCTTCCTTTCTGTCCCTCATAAAATAGCCTGGAAAATGCGGTCTTACCGAAAATGCTATAAATGCATTATGGCTTTGTAATGAACTCTTGCCATGCTTTTTACCTCTTACCATTCTCTTTGTGGTTTCCTCATTTAAAAAAACCTTCTGCATCTTTCTCTAATGATGTAAGGAAATTTAGGGCACAATGGTCCAGTCTTCTGTAAATCTGTCTGTATTTCTAAAAATACATTAAATGGATGTCCCTGGCAAAAGGAACTACTTTACGTTAAAGGGGATAGTGCCATAATACAATGTTATAGCTTCAGTGAAGGCATTAAGACTGCAAGGCATAGCATAAACCTCCTTTGCGCAGCTGGCCCAGACATCTCAAAACTGCAAGAGGCTGGTCATTGCCAGAGCTGCAATGAAGCATCCTCTTAGTATAAAGAATTGCAAGCAAAATAACCAAGGAGTCTTTATGTTCTCTCTGTCAATTTTGGAGATCCTCTATAGCAATGAAACCAAACTATGACCTGTTGTTCATATCACACTGTGTCTCCTGGTTTGCAGCTGACAGCATTCAAAATATATAATATTTTTTTAAACACATTCCTATCATTACTTTGCACCTCAGCCAATTACTGTGTTGCCTAGAGGTTGTTCCGAATGTGAAGCATATGTGAAATATTCCATGAGACGCAGTTTCTTTGTTAAGATGTCACCTGCTCATTGATAAAGATTGAGCACTGCTGCATTATTACACAGAATAAAAAGACAGATAGTTGGCATCATGATCTTTTGTCTCTCTTCAGTTATATTTAAACTGGGAACAGCAACAGATTTCTCTATTGTGCGGGAGCCTATATCTAAGATTCCTGTCACAGGAGGGCTGTGCACTGGTAAGAATGAATAATTGCATTCATACGAATGTCAGTAATTTATAAAGTAATATGGAAGAATACTGTTAGAATTTCAATCCAGAAAAAACTGTGCAGATCTGTTTTTTTGATGCCTGAAGACATAACAAAGAAAATCATTTTAAAGGATACAGAAATAAATGGCTCTGTGTCCAGCTCTTGCAGACACAGTTTTAATTAACAGTGTGTTAATAACATAATGAGCCAAGATCTATCAGCATGAGATATTACTTAATAGAGGATTTATATTGTTAGGTAACAGCACCTACCATAAATCTTCATTCTAGATCCTTCTGATTACTTTCTGATCAGAATTGCTGTCTGGATGCTACAAACCTAGAGAGTCAGTAATACACCCAGATACTGACTCCTCTGGCTAAGGCAAGGGTTTCAACTAATAAAATTTACCTGAAATCAAGGTGTCAAATCAGTAATAAAGTTCTAACTTTCCCTTTGCTGTAGTCAGTTAAATCAAAGGTAATAACGTACCCCTGGGGACAGTAACCTAAGCAGTAAAGAAGCTAAAGGCGCTCTGGGCAATTCTCCAAGAAAACACATAGGCGTGATGCAAAGTTCAGTGTCTTAGTGGAAAGATCTAACCACTTCACAGGACTTTGGCTCACACACCTTATTAAAACATGCAGGAAATATTACATACAGTTCATAAAAAATGTATTCTAAGATATTGCCAAGGTTTATAGAAAATTGTTACTGCAGATTAAATCTGTTATGTAATAAAGGGCAGGACACAGTCTCCAGAAAACCTAAGATAACCCTTTTTATGCAAATATACATGAATGGAAACTTTACACAAATGCAAAGAGCATTTGCATCAGCAATAGGGGTGGAAGCAAGGAGACCACACAGATAAACTGTTCTACCTGACGAGTGTCAGCAGTGAAGGCAGCACTGGGGGTGGTCTCAGACCACCATCTGTGAGCCAGCCAGCCTGAACGCCCCAAGAGCCCACCTGGGCTCAGCCCCTTCCCATGCTGCTTGAAATCAGAAGCAACTGCAGTCATCCCACTATGCCTTTACCAGGCTCAAAGAAAAGAAAACCCTTCGGGAATTTCATTATCTCTGCATGCAGAAGAGTAGGACCAAATTTTGAACTGATAAGTTGTATTTAGTCAGATTCTTGTAACTTGATATTACCATGTTAAAGGAAGGAAATGTTCCCACTGCTGAGCCACTTAAAAGAACATGTGATCACTGAATATACGTATATTGCATTTATCACAAAAGATAAAACGAATCAACATGATGTATATACTCAGAACAAATTTAATTCAAAACAGACGCCACAAAACCACTAATGATCATCATTGTTATTTAATTAAAATGGAATGAATAGGTTAAATCTTCCAGAGAGACACTGAATGCCATCAAACAGAATAAAGGCCAGGTGCATGATCAGTATAAATCAATATAGCTCTATTGTTCCTGGATTTGGGCTGATAGGAGAAAAGGATCTAGTTGTGTTCACGTAGCCTCTTGTTTTTAAATGTTGGGAACACAACGTATAGATCTTATGAAAAGGACTTCGCTACAAAGAGTTAAAATGAAAAAATACTGTATTTTTTTATCAGTACCAAAAAATGCCTAAAAAACAGATGCGAGCGTAGAGGATGGACAGAAAGAAAAAGACTTCATAGTTGAAGAAGGAATGGTATGTAAGGAAAAGTAAGCCTTAAGACTGCTCAGAGAGGACTTACCCCTGCCGAGGGAAATGTCTACAGGAGAGAAGCTAGTTAGAAATTGTGATGACTGTTAGCTTGACTGGGCAATTTCAGGCTACGTGGTCGCGGCAAGGAGCCCAGCTACTGCTCCCTTCCAACCCGAGACTCAGTGCTACACTCCTGGGCAGCTCCTACGTGCCTGCATGGTGTCCCGGGTGCCCCAGCCCCCTCTGCAGCCCAGCCTCTGTCTGCTGCGGGGCTGGGTGCCTGCCTGCGCCCCTTCCCCGGTATTGCCCTGGGAGGGGAGCTGGGGGGAACAGCTTCTCTCTGACCAGATGCTCAGCCTGTGAACTCACAAATCTCCATCTGCGCTGGGGACTTCAGAAAAATGGTAGGCTAGGCCTAGCATATGACAGGAAGGAAAATAGCATGAAGCTGCCACTCCTGGCCCCTTTTATTTTGCTCTCTGACCCTTTTCCTTTTGTTTGTTGTACTTAGTATAATGGAAGGGAACATCTGGACTCTAGTGACAGCAAACCAAATTTGCATGCATATAGCAGATAATTAAGCACGTGTCTATCTGCAGCTGCAAACAGCAATTAGTCATAAGATAGCTTTCCACACCCCTTGCTGTCTATTCTTCTGTTCCCCTCAGAGGGCCCTCTCACGCATGCATCTCCAAGAGGCATTGAGTGCTGGTCTCCTTTTTATTTGTGAAGACAATTGTACAGCTGAGCTTAAACCCCTCAATATAACTTTGCCTAGGATGAACTTCCTCTGATATATCAGTTTCTAGTAGAAACTGCTTTCTGCATAAGACATGATGCAAGTGACCCAAATCCAAAACCCCGTGTCTGCATCCCAGCTTAGCTGGGGCTACAAGCAGGTTTCGTTCCTAGTTCCTCCTCTCAGATCTGAGGAAACTGAGCTCTGGAGAGTAATTTCTGACTGCTGATATTTTCTGTGGCTGACCCTTGCCTCTCTGCAGTTGCCCAAGGCAAACACTGGCTTCTCTACTCCCTCCAGCTATAAAGAAGTTTACATTTGCCTTACAGTTTCCACCCCAGGCCTATGAAGGGCATATTATAAAATCTTATCATGTCAAGTAAATATATACATCCTACACCTGTCTTTTCAGTTGTGTAGAGTCCCCTGGCAATGAAGCCATAGGTAGCGTTTTGTCACCTAGGACAGGTGCCCTCATTTCTCCTGTAATAGAGTCAAGTTTTCTAGACAGGTAAAACAGAAGTTGCTCAAGGCTGCAACCAAGATACACAGTTTAGAGTCATTTACAAAGCACAACAAATTTATAGTTTGGTGAGAGCCAAAGACTGCGTTGCATATTTCTAAATTTCAGCCTCTGACATCATATCTTTTAATTTATCTGTACACTAAAATGGAGTGTAGTAATGCAGCGGGCTTCAGCTAGGGCAGGTGCAAGTTGGAGAAGAAAGGGCTGGAGTGTGATCAAAGGGACCACTGTGCATTGAGCAGGGATTAGATTCAATGGAATGGCTTCACAATCTGGACAACAGTGATTATTCCATGTGGCCCTTTACATTTGCTCATTGTAGAAGCGAGCTGCCTGATCAAGGCTTTTGTTGAGGTAAGAGTCTCATACCTACACAATGATCTCTGCTGGAGAATTACTGTGCATGTCTGAAATAACGTTCTTGGGTATAATTTGCAGCATTTCCAGTGGATTTACTTGTGTGTGTTAATAGCATGTAGGCATTTCCAGCTATAACAAATTCACACAAATTGCAGAAAGCATTTGCATCTAGTAGTTGTTTGAAAATATAACTGCAGCTTTCAGAAACTTATTAAGGCCCAGAGACCTGTTTGAAAACAACAGTTTGCTTTTCGTATAGGTAAAATGAAGTCTCCTGTGTTTCAGTGGGGAATACTAATGTAGGTTTTTTGTGAATGTCCCGTAACAGCAATGCAGAAGATAACCCTGGCTGGCACCAACAAGCACAGTAACACTGTCACATGCATCTGCATTTCAGGCATAGCTGTGCTTATGGGAGCACATTCCACCACCAAATCCAGACAAAAATGTTAAGGCTTTTACTATTAGGGCCGGTGAACTGATTATTTTTCATTTGGGACCCACAGAAAGTTAAAAAACATGTGGACCTACTTGATTTTTGACAGACTTGTGTGCATATGGTTATGGGGGGTTAGTTATCCCCAAATAAAAACACACCCACACACCATCTTCAACATATGCCATAAGAGGACATGGCAGCAGCCAACCTAGCTCCGGGCTCCAAGCAAGAAACCCACTGAACTAACTCCCTAAAGATGGATGCAGCACTTGATTACACTTTAGTCCTCAGGAATAATTAGACTGCCTTACAACCTAGCTATAGAAATACCATTGTGCAGTGTTATCAACAGGCCTCAGTGAAGAAAGGAACGAGCCACAGGGAATTATCTCCTGCTTCCAATTACAGGGAAAATTTGTCATTACAAATGCTTTTGTCGCTCATCCTTTTCAGTATTGAGTTACCCAAACATAGTGTGGTTAGCTCCTGGCATCTCCATATTACGATGCTGTGACTCATCATGATGATAAGACAGTGCTTGGATCTATGACACTAGATTTGCCAGCATTTCCTCACCTTCTTATTTTTCAGTGTCTTGGTGCTACCACAGGAAAAAATCTCTATTTAACTCACCGCTTTTGTGATGAGCTGGACACATTGGTGGACTCATATATTTCTTCTTAGTTTCTACCTTACGCCAAGGAAACTAACATAAATGAACTATTTTTTTCTGTGCTTTGTATGATTTGAAGCTTGAGAACCTAAGAAGAAAATGTAGGCTGAACCCCAAGTGAAAGGCATATAAAATAAAGACATGTGAGATAGAATGTGTATTTACATGTGCTTGTGTACTTACAACCCCTCTAAAAATAGGTAAGTGCAAGAGCTATTAAAATGAAAGGAATGGAAGGAAAAAGAGAGGAATACTTGCTGGATTAATTGCAGTAGAAAAAAAGCATTTGAGAAAAACGCTAATGGAATGAAAAATGGGAAAGTGCACTGAGAAAATAAAAGATTATTTCTCTTTGTGCTATGTCTGGAAGAGGAACTGTGAAAAAATGGCCTGCAGTAAAAGCATAGCTTTTCTCACTGTATTATCCTGGTTATTGCTGTGCGTAACTTATAATGGCTAAAATTATGCAACTTAATTTAAGATGCTTGCCTGGTACGTCGCTCTCAGCCTCACAAAACGCTGTTGGTAGAACAATAAATAGTGAGTCAGTACAGAGCAAGTCACCCAATATGTGGTTTTAAAAGGCACTGTGCTGTTTAAGGGCAGGAGTGCTTTCAGAATCCAAATACACTTTCAAAAAGAGGAGGGTTATTAAATTTGTTATTCTGCTGTTACTTTAATAAAAATCTTGTTGCATGTTAAGATTTGTAAGTCACTCCTGTGGTTACCATTACATGCACACAGAATCTTGACTTTGCCATCTCCCTTTATCTGCAATGCAGCATTTCACTTGCAGAGCTGCCACTTCCCATAGTGGGAACTGATTCTAGTAGTCACTGCTTGGAGGAATCTTTAATTCTCAGGAGTGTTTCCCAATTCACATACCTTGATTAACAAGTGCCCAAATAGGAACATTTTATAAACCAATTCAGACAGAGTACGTATTCCAAATAAATGACCTAAGTTTCCAGAAGTAAGTGGAAGAATGGGAAAACCTAATGGTAAGCAAAAAGAGCAATCACTTCTTATTTTAGAGAATAGGAACCTTGGTCAGCTGCATGCTGCTTATTTCATTAAGTACCAGGAGATAACACATACATTCCTGGTTTTGCTTAATTTCATTATGGAACTGTCAACTCAAAATTTAGTTAGTCACGCATCAGCTTCCAGTCTCTTAAATTCTCTTTTAAATTAAATGTCGGATACAGAAAATAATCTCACCAAATGACAAATGTATATTTTTTATGTCTGCTTTATAGTTTTACACATCAAAATATGAAGAATCTTCCATTCACAAAAACTCACAGTCCATTCACATAAACTAATGTTTATGACTATAGAAGAACAAATCACGGCAAAGACGACTAGAATGAAGACTATTTAAGCACATGGCTCTATTTAGCTGTTGCCTCTAAATAATGCTGTAACCTGAGTGTATATAAATATACATACTGCCTGAATACACCCTTAATAGAAGATGATCCCTTCACTTTAGGTTTATACAAATAGACACGATGACTTCTCTCACAAATTAAATGGTTCTCTAAATTAAATGGTACAACTAGTTATTTTCTTGAGTGAGCAGCAAAAGCGTTCAGACCAAAGCACAAGTTTCACAGATGAAAAGCTAGTATCCAGAAATAAAAACTTTGATATCTGGGGTAGCATCTGTCTCTCAACATGTTTTTTAGGCTTTTTTCTGTCTTATGATATAGGCTGGAGATCATACTGCTTCTTTTAAAAACCAGTTGCCATGTCTATGTGTGCAAGCCTCAGAGAAGAGTTTTGTAAAGAACAGAGCACTATGTTCCAGAAGACATGATTAAACTCCCAAAACATAAGGAACTGAAATAATCAGGCACAAAGATATCAGTAGCTAAGACAGTGTATATGCAAGGGAAGAAGCTCACCATCTTTGTAGGCATATACACTGCTGACAGAGCTGCTCAAATGAACATACTCTGTGTGGCCTATTCCAGTTACAGAAAGTCAAGATGCTTTAGTTTGAGGCAGTCATAGACTACTGAATGCCTTGACGTAGGATAGCCACCAATGTTAATGCACAAAACTATTGTGTGTTACAGTCCCATCAATAAATATGAGAACCAATGCATGGACAATTTAAGTGGCTTGCTGAAAGACACAGGTGAAGCAACGTTTCCTCATATGTGAGTGACGCATGACTATCAGGTGGTGATGGTTTCTCAGACCTTGAAGTGGTACTCCCATCTACAAGCCTACAGCAACAAGAAAATGTGAAAACAGGACAAAAGGGACATCTGCACAAGAATCCACTGTTTGCAGCTTTTACTAATGCCAGGAGAGGGAGATTCACAGCTCTGCCATGGCTGCTTCATAACCTCCCTCTGCCTCTCAAGCTGAGCTCTTGGCTGCCTTCAGTACCCAACCATCAGCCCACCAGATCTTTCTTTCATGTGTTCCTTTCTGTTTACCTCAACTACTGGTCATTGCAGTTGTGACTATCTTTCAAAGCAAAAAGTGTAAAGCTAGGTCACATAGCTTTGCCTATTCTCCTCTAGACAATTACCTGGACAATCTGTCTACATAAACTTGTGTTTTGTGTCACAAAAAACTGTTGTCAGTGGGGTCTGCTGACTTTTTTGTCACTAGAATTTTAAACAAAATACTCCCTGCTCTCAGCCTAGGAAAAAGAAGAGCGGCAAGAAGTGCAGATTTCAAAACTGAAAAACAAACACGACGTCTAACATGGCCAAAATAAAACCTCTGTAGCTCAATAGAGGCTATTCCATTTTTGTAGTGAAGGACTGAGGAATAAGCTAGTGAAAAATGTTAAGATGCTAAATATAAAGCACATATAATGCCAAAAGTCCCAAATGGAAGTAGAAAAGTACAAATGTTGCTGACAAGTAATCTTTAAATAATCTCATTTCAAATCACATTATACATCAAGCTGCTTGACACCTGTGAGAAAATATTTACTGCTAAACTAGTAAAAGAAAAATAAGCCTTAGCAAGATATTATGTTTATTACGTTCCAAACATTTCAAAATATGTCCCACAAGGATTTTTGATTATTTTAAATTACAAGGATTGGGGGGGAGCGCTAACACAAAGGGTGTTTATTGAGGCTGATATGTTTGCCACAGGTTGTCTATGGCCTTGCTGACTACTCATTTCTCATCATAAGCTTGAAAGTACAAAGGCATATCATCAGTAACTGGGCAAAGGATTTGTTGGCGAATGCTATACATACAGTTAGATATATGTGCATGTATATAGAGAAATATATAGAGAAAAATCCTTCACAAATGCATCTGATCTGTGAAATGGCTTCATGCACAAATGAAAAATGCAGGAAAACTGGAGGGACCCTCTAAAGCAGATCAGCAAAAAATGATTAGAGGTTTAAAATTTATGGCCTGCTTGTGAAAGGTCAAAGTGAATGGGCTGTTATTTGCTCTAAAAAGTGAAAGACTAATAGGGCCCCAATCAAGATCCCACAATGTAGAAACAAGGGTATTGTGTGGGACAAATAATGTTTATATTTTCCAGTTTGGGCAAGACAGCCTACCTCACTCTCCATACACAAAACCATTAAGCTCACCTGTTTTAATTTGCTATTACCCCCCTGCTTCTATAACAAAGATGCAATCGTTTTCATTGCTCACTAGAACAAGAACAAGAGGGAAAACTAATCTGCAGACTCTCCATACTGAAAAGATTTTAAGGACATTTAGACAAAGATTTATCTTTTACGATCTAGATGAATTTGTTCTGACTCCCCAGAAAGGAGTGGGCTAGAACTGGTGGATTTCTGGCAACCACTTTGGGCTTTACATTTCATGCTCTCTGGCAATACAGAGCAGGTATATTTTTACAACCAAATGTAGACCTGAACTCTGTAGGAAGTCATTCCTCTGAAAGTAAAACATTTTAAATTGGCTCTTAAAAATTCAAGTAGGATGATTATTTTGTGTGGAAGTTTTTCCAATCAATTTTCATAAAACAGGCCAGCATGCGGCTGCTGCCTGAACAGAGCAGCTGTTAGTATTTAATACTTGTGTATTCCTTTGTTTTCTCCGGAACTGTGTGCATATGTTTGGCCATTAGCACATTCTGGGAAAAAAACCCCAACACTAAAAAGCTCTGTCATTTAGCATCCTTTATATAGCAAAAATTATACACCTTCATATGCTTCAGTAAAAATAACTCCATGTGACTGCACATGAATTTATCCCATTATATGACTGATTACATACTGGGTCCAGAGCAACAATAAATGTGGATAAAAATAAACATTATCAAATATAATCAAAATATGAAAAAACATATGAAATTGCTCTTACTTGCTCTGTCTCCTCTTTCACTTTCCTTTTTGAATTTCCAAGAACTTTACCTGCTCTGACCCAGCCACCTCTGTGATTTCTCTGTGCAGAAATGCCACAGCACAGCCCTTGTTACAGACTAGATGAAAGCAGCCATGAACGAGTGCTCAAGAGACCAGGATCAAGAGATCAGTCACCTTCCATCTGATAGCTCTCCATACACGAAAGGCTTCCTGCAAAAAATAAGCGGGGAAAACTGAAAGCTTGTGAGAGGAAGGAATGGTTGATTCTGGAGTAAAGTCCACTGCAACAAACAGCGATTATTATTCTAATTGTTATTACTGTAATGCTCTTTAATCAGAGGAAAGGGTCAAAAGACTCAATTTCAGTATCCTTGGAATACTTTGGATGAACAGGCTCATCGGGCCTGTTTTGTTTTACCAGAATATGTATGCATACTCTTTGTCCATTGACAAGAACACACAAGGCATTTCAATAGTCATTTCATGTGTGTCCTTACGCGGGGTTTAGTCCTTAAAATGACAATGCATATTAATAGGAAAATGTGGAGAGCCAGCTCTGAAGATTAGCTTGGCTTTGTAGTATTGCTTAGTTGCTGTGCTGTATGGAAAATGCATGATGATAACAGATGTAGAGCTCACCACCCATAAATATTTAAGTGACAAGACACAATAGGCAGGCACCTTCATTGCTGCAAAACTCAGAGGTACAGCATGAGACACAAAGCCCAAGAACAAGTAGCTTTAGCTACTTAAAAAGTACATTTCCTTAGAAATGTACTTGTGAACTTAATAATTTTTTTCTTACCAAATACAATATATTAAAAAAGGGAAGATACTCCCATTTATGTATTCACTAGCTGTTACTGGCAGTCACCGACACAGATAAGACCCCTCTGACAGCTGGTGTGGAAAAGATGGCTATACCCTGGACTGTAACACCCCTTCATAACCAACAATGGGACTGCACCTGATATTTAACTAGAATAGCAAATCCTCGAAAGGAATTCAAAATTACAAGAGTGGATTCTGCAGGTTTGTGTCTGAGATTGAAAAAGTGTGGGAGATGTCTTTACAATTTTAACTAGTATTTTCAACGCTTTATATACATACACAGTCACACTTCCTGCAACACAGAGGAAAAAAGTTAATTCCATTCTGAAGGATTTTACTTCTCTCTACTTAAACGAGCAGTGATTCTAATTTAATTGCTGATGATCAAATATTCTAAAGCCACTGCTGAAATTTCATCTCCATCTTAAAAAGTGTAAATTGTACCAGGCTTATTGAGGTGTTCCAGGACAGAGGTAGAGTTTTGGAGCAAGACAGGTAAAAAGAAACCCAGCAAAATTAGATTTCGGGCACTCTGAGACAGAAGCAACGGGTTAGATTGCCTCATCCAGACACAGTGGAGAAGGGCCCTGGGACAAGTGGGACCTAATTTACAGAGTATGAAAATGATATTAAAGAAAATATGAATATAGGCCTGTTCTTGATTTTAACTCTTTTCTCTCTGATGCTTTAGATAAATCAATATGCTTTTCTGTAATAATTTACTCCCTGCTACTTCAACTTATGCCATTCTGTGTAGCTCATGGAGTTTATAGTAGGGCTAAATTCCAATTAGACTTCCAGAGGAAAAACACCAATGAAAAACAATTTTTGACTCAGGGACCAGTATGTGAAGAGGATGACCTGCAGGACTTCTCCCTGTCAGAAGCACAAAAACAGGGCAGAAACTTGGAAAGCTTGTCAGAGGGAAGAACAATTGAGTATTCAAAGGTACAGGCTATCTTGAACTACGACAGCAGCGTCCTGCAAAGGGGCTATAAACCCACCAAAATTCTGTATCTCTTACAGGATGTGAATATTGTGGCCACTTTGCCTTTTATCTATCTAACAACTTCTGGGAAACCAGAGTAAAGGTCTTGGAAATTTTAGGCCAGTTAATTTATTAAAAGTACAATTCTTGCTCATCATCAGTAATTTTGTTGTCCTTGAGTAATTACAAACCAGTCGCCTCAATCTGTTTTCATAACAGAGAGATAACATAGGCCACGGTAGCATGGGTTATTCAAAAATGCACTGCAGCGAGCTGTGATGCAAGGGGAAAGCTGGCCACCGACTGGACCCTCTGCTGAAATTGTTGGCTGATGACTGCCTATTGTGCTGATGATAGTATGCTACCAGGAATTAAAAAAAACAAAAAACAATAAGAAAGACGTTTGAGTGTTGGTAGACTGGGAAGTAAATATGAGCTTTGATTAGCAAGTACAAGTCATCCATGTAGCTCTGTTCACTGTGATCTCCTCAATCCCCTCGCCATTTTTAGCAGGCTGAATCAGCGGTACCACATCCTCCGTGTGAATCAAACTAACTGTAACCCATCACAAGACCTCATCTGCCGTTACAGGGCAGGCAGGGAGACTTACAGCCCTGCTGATTTCAAATCCAGTTCTGCAGGAAAATGCAGTTCCAGTGCAGTTCAAAACAACACGGGCACTATAAAACTGCTGCTGCTCAGCTGCTGAAGTCAAACTGCAGATGTCATACTGCTTCATTATTGGTGTTTAAATGCGTTACTTCTCTACTTGAGCAGTTGAAATGCAGTTTCATTCTGCCAATTTTTTCTGTAGATTTATAGCTGTGTTTCTGGAGAGTTGATTTAGCTATTCACGTCTTGAGTTTCAAAATTAATAGCTAGCTACCGGATAGTTATAAAAGCATTTGTTACAGAAAACAGATTATCAGTGCCAGCCCTGAGCAAGGTCTGGAGCAACTGGGTGCTACAAAGAAGATCTCGAAGAATTCTAGCTCCTTGTACATGGCGCCAGAAAGCTGCAGAGAGCACACAGCCCTGCTACACTATTATTCAAACACAGGGGCTAGGAGATAATAGGAATCTAGCTTTGGAGAAATGGAGTAGGTGTTTCACAAAGGACTTGGCTCTTCGCTGCTCCTCAGAAATGGTACTTGGAGGTAGGAGTTAGCTTTCTCTATGCTGAGTTCTCAAGGAATCCGTAAGAAGATTAATTCTTCTTGATCGAATCGATTACATGTAACTAAGGGAAAGGATATTATAAACCACTCCACCACGAATCCCTACCCACAGAATCCTGCATAGGAGATAACTTTACAGAAGTAATTTTTTTCATCTGGAATGCAGTGTCTTGCACACACCTGAAACAGAGAACAAAGGTGGTGAAGCTGCAACCTGCAACTTCCTTTTAGCAAGGCTGCTTGAATTTCTGGAGTCCAAATTTCACAAATAACCCGCGAATACATGGGAGAACATGTCATTCCCCATTCATGCTGTGCTGACTTCCTACAAGCCCTTGAGGATTTCTAGGCTGTGTAGATCATGCTGTTTTGGAGATATGCATTGTAACAGAAGGCATGTTCTCTTTAAACAATCCCGAGTACCCAGCTCTGCTCAGTAAGAGTAAGACAGAGGGGCTGGCAATCAGCCAAAGGGCCCAATTCACAGCTGACAGATTTCAGAAGCCTCCCGGCATTAGACAATCCTTGCCTTTCAAAAAGTGCTGTCTCGAGAGGTTTTTGGTACAGAGTATTTCCCAAGGCGGTGGCAGCGATTCCCGTAAGACACGTACAGAAATATTGCTACTTGATTCTCAGGAAGACAGATGCTTTTCTTGATAGGTAAGAAGTGTTGCTACTAAAAGTAGAGTGTGGTCCCATTCTTTTGTATGCTAGCAAGGGGCAGGGGGGTAAGTCTGATCCTTAAATTTTCACAAAAGCAGCTGTAGCACTGTCCTAGCTGACAGGAAGCAAGACCAGGTTGTAGGCAATAGCCTTTGTCTTCACCTAAATTTAAGTGCAGCAAAGAAAGCCTCTTCCTGCCAAGGAGGGTGAAAACAATGTGGGTGTATTTTCAGTGTCCAGGTACTTGGCCATTTTGGGTTGGAATGGATACATTTATGCAAGTGCACTTTCTCACCCATCCTGTGTTTGGAAACACCTGCCAGACTAGCCTGTACCTGAACCAAACTTGCAAAATAGTTATTTTTGCTGTCAGTGTCACGGGCAAGTTCACATGGCTGCTCATGGAGGTAGGTGTCAAGAGTTAGGGAGTAAATTCCTAGAAACCCTACAGTTTCCCAGACTTGCACTAGGGAGGTCACAAAGTCACCATTGTACAAATGAGGAACTTCAGTTTCTGTGCTAGCGACCTCGGCCACTGACTAATATCACTTAAAAAAAAAAACCCACAACACTCCCCTGAAAAGGAAAAGCTGCATTATCACAGGAGGACTTCATTACTTCACATCCAAGGCCCGGCTGCAGCCCCAGCTCCTGCATCCCACCCGTGAAAAACCCCAGCGGGTTTTGCGAGAAGCCTCAGGGCTGTGCAGAGCCCGCCTGGCGGGAGGGCAGCCACCCACCCACCCACCCGTGCTGCGCCCACCCGCGCGGCGAGGAGAAGCGTGCGGGCGGAGGGAAGACACACTGAGGGAAAAAACCTGAAGGGGGGACAAACCAAGCAAGCTCCGCACGTAAATTCCCTCCGAGCCGGGCATCAGCGCCTGCCTCCCTCCCGCCGGGGCTCGCCGTGCCCTCCCCGGTGCCAGAGGGACGGCGTCCCCGGGCAGAGGACGAACAAGGCCGGCTTCGGGCTCCGCGGGGAAGTAAACCAGCGCCATCTCCCACCCAAGCCCCGCCGCCACAGGAGCCGCCCCGCGCCCGCTACACCCCCCCCGGCCCCTCGCGCGGCGGCCGCGCCGCCCGCTCCCGCGCATGCGCGGCCCCCTCGGCGCCTGCGCGCTGGGGAGCGAGGCGGGCGCCGCTGCTTTTGGAGGGCTTGCGGGCGCGAGGCGGCTGCCGCGTCGCCGCAGCGCGGGAGGGAGCGCGGCCCGGCGGTGGGCACCGCGTTCGCGCCTCCGCGGGCACCGGGCGCCCCCGGCTCCTCCCTCCGGGCACGCCGAGGCGGCACCGAGCCGCCCGCGAAGGGGCGGCGGGCGAGTAGATAAATAGATAGGTGGGTGGGTAGGTAGGTGGGTAGGTAGGTAGGGGAGAGCCGGCTGGGTCCTGCTGCCTCCTCATCGTCATGGCCGGCTCGGAGCAGCCGCCGCCGCGCCGGGAGGATGGGGAAGCGCCGCTGCCCATCGAGGACGCGGAGCTGGCGCTGGCCGGCATCAACATGCTGCTGAACAACGGCTTCCGCGAGTCCGACCAGCTCTTCAAGAAATACAGGTAGCCCCGGCGGCCCCACCGCCCCCCGGGCGTCTTCCCCCAGCCCGGCCCCGGGCGCCCCCCTCCGCCCGCCGGCGGCGGCCCGGCCTCCGCGTACCTGTCCCCGTCACCCACCTGCGCGGCCGCGCCGGCCCCTCTCTCCTCTCAGGCGGCCTCCCCAGGGTGGCGACGCCTGCCCCTCCGCCCCCGGCGGGCGGCGAGCGGGCGGCGGGGCCGTGAGGCGCGCAGGGCCCCGCGCCCTGGGCAGGGGGGCTTGGCGTGGGCAGCCTCGCCCTGCCGGGCTCCTCGGAGCGGGGAGGGTTGGCGCCCCCGGTTGCCGCCTCAGTCTGCGCCCTCGCGGGGAGGGGGCACGCGTGATTCGGCCTGGTGGCCTTGGGCGAGAGGCTGCAGATCCGCTTTGCGGGGTGTCCGCGGGGCTGCAGGGCAGCGCGTTGGGTTGGCGCGGGGGCGGCGTGCTGCCGTGGAAGGTGCCTGCCGCCCTGTTGCGGGGGTGGGGAAGGGCCGGGCAGGGCTCGGCGGGTCCCGCGGTAACGTTGGCCGCGTTTCGCGAACGTGCGTGAGTAAATACACACGTGCGCCTGCAGACGTTTCCTGGGGGGGTTTCGCTCCGATGCGCGTATGTGATCTGGTGCTGGTTTCAGCGTACAGAACGGATAGCGACAAAAGGTCCTTGAATGCTACTGCGATTGTCTTCAGGCTATAAGATTATCTTCGTAATCCCTGCAGACATCGTGTTTAGGTTTGTGCGATAAGCAGTCATCCGGTAGGAATGGCATTAACACAACTGTGTAAGTCAGTCTTAAAGAAAAGATTGCCTATACCTGTCCTTGCTTTTTGTCTGAGGACTAATGCGTTCCACCCAGGCTTGAGCTGCTGTAATTGCGCATACGTTCTAAATAATTAATATGTACTATACTGCTGTTGTCTGTATGATTAAAAAAGACTTTGATTGACTTAAAATAGCACTTCATAGCGATGGTGTACTTACGTACTTAAATCTTATTTACAAACAGGATGCTTGGAGGTAGAGTGGGAGGAGTGAGACAAATTAAGAAAGCTCCACTTAATAATAATGGAATAACTTCACTGTGTACCTGCTACAGTCTAATATTAAACATGTCGTTCTGTCTTTAGTGTATACTGCTATGTTACATACACAATACTGTTGTGTAGAACTAACTGGAATGTTGCATGTGACAAGTAACGTCCTGATTCTGCATTCCTCACATGCATAACGTGCAGCTCACACTCATATGAAGTTGCACCCTGTGAGTTACTTATTTCTTGAGTCTGTTGGAGTCGTCAGTGTTGTAGGTATCTCAGGAACCTGTTCGTTTTGGTTGTTTGTTTTTGTGTTGTGTATTTTTTTTAAGGTGCTAGTTAAGGAACATTTGCTGAGGTTTCCTCTCCACTTTTGGTTGTGTTTTGCCATTGCTTTCTCTCGGTAGTGTGAATCTGGAAGTAGTCTAGGAATTCTAAATATGTGATGCTTCTTATATTGTATAGTAGTGCTAGGGAGTAAAATTGTTAAGATTCCTATTTTCAAAATGCAGTGTAATCCTCCCTTGAAAGGGTGAATAATGATCTCTTCTGCAAATTGTTCTCTTGGTTATCTAGAAGGTAATAAACTAGGGGTTTCTTAAATGCAGAAACTTACCTATATTTTTTTCCCAGGTGTGGGCTTTGCTTTGTTTGATTTTTATCAAGAAGTGCCTTTAAGTTTAGTGTACTGTTTGATCTTGACCTTTAAACACTACCTGCAAGCAGTAAATAGGAATTCCTTCATTAGATTAAGTGGTTTTATGATTCATAAATTGATAATCTCTGTCTTAGTTTTTTAATGACTGTGAAAATCTCCAGCCCTGTCTACCTCATCCCAAAATTCATAGCATGGTTCCTCTTGCTGTGAACTAGTAGACCTGTATTGAATTTCAGATTAGCTGTGTGTTGAAACTTTGCATTAGACGTAGGAGAGAAGATACAGCAAAGTATGCTCAACTTCCTATAAATTTGGATTCTGGAGACACATGCAGTGAGGTTCACTTTTTTTCCCCCCAACAGTTTTTGGTTCTATACTTGTCTTGGATACATTCTTCCTACAAGGACTTAAGGAATGCTATTATATGTTTCTTTGCACATGGTCTTAAATGAGTGTGTTTTTGTTGGTGTATGCTTGAAATTCTGAAATAGAACCCATCCTAAATGGGACTAGTAAGCCAAATGAGCAGCTTTTGGGAGCTCTCCATAATTTAATATGGATATTTGTAATTTGCGGCACTAGAGCTCAAAGATGTCTGATGAAATGCAGCTTTTTGAACTTGATACGAGTGTGTGTTGTCTGTATTTTGAGTGACCTTTCTTATAGAAACTGTTAATTCTAGACTACTGCCTATGCAGGTAGTTTAGCTCTGTTTCACAATCTTAACAGTTATCAGATGAATCCTAGAAGTGAAGGGAGAAATGGAAATTTTTTTTCTTATGGAAACTGTTTAAGAACCTGCAAGACTATTTGGAAACTCAATTATTCAGCAAAACTTCAGTTTCATTAGCCACATCATTTAAACTGGTTAAAACTGTTTCTTAGAAACTACTGGTTTTGCTTCTGCTTTTTATTACTTTAATTTTTTTCTTCATTTGCCACCTGAAGGATCTTGTGAAAAATTAACTCAAATCAATGCTGCCGTCTTTATGGGTCAGTAGACAGCCTTGATGAGCCTCAGGACAGCTGTCATTCCAAAGCAGGCAGGATCTGTTTCTTTCTTTGCTATTCTGCATTTTTGCATCTTCCAGAAAGCTAGCTGAGGAGCCCAAAATCAGTTATATTTGGAAGCTGGTCATAATGCAGTCCTTGAGGAAACCAGGGTAGAAATGGCAGCTGTGTTTCATATGTATAACCACACCAGTAAAGTCTTGCGTTGAAGAGTGGTGGTACTTTGAAGTCATGGGCTACAGAACCATTGTTTCTGTGTTGGGCATGGGAGAATAGTATTTTGTCTTTTGGTGCTTAGAGCTCATATATATCTATTCAGAACCTGAAGAAGTCAGATGAACCTGTCTGTTATGTGTCAGATACAACATATAATTGGAACTGCATTGACTATCACTGTAAAGCAGTTAATGATTTGACAGGTGTAGTTTTGACTTGTTTTGTTTTAAATTATATTTGAGGGAAGATATCAGGGTTTGAAAAATCATCTGCAAGTAGCATCAACATCTGCATATGCTTTTTCATGAGTTTGTTTTTTTTTAAGAAGTCCAGATCCTCCACCTGCTAGTGGTGACAACGTTCTGAACGTGAATCTAATACCAATGGATGTAATATTTTCATAAATCTGCAACAGACAGCACCACTGTCTTTAATGCTTGTAGCTATGTCAGGTCCCCACAGTGCTAACTCGTATTTGAAACTGTCAGGTATCAGTCTTGCTATTCAGCTTGAACAATGCTGACACCACGCCAGTTCTCATTGGTTTAAACTTTGAGTACCTGTGAAAGCTGCAAGAGACGTGGAGGTTAACCAAGGACATAGGCATTGGAGATGGAGCCCACAGTCAGCCCATGAGATGGTATCGTTTTGGTGAACCACCCGGACACTAGCAGGAAAGCTGGAATCAGAGTGCTCTTTTTCCCTTCTAGCTTGGTGGATTCCTAAACATTTAAGAAAACAAACTGTCAAAAGACCTTTTTTTTCCCTGATTCTTCACTTCTTAAGAGCATTTGCAATTCAAAAATGATTTAAAAACTTCCTCCAGCTAAGAGGAGAGAAGACAGTGTCAAATAAAATCAGGAGCTTTTTAGCTGAATGTTGACTCACAACATAAAGCATAAGATCAGGGACGTTATCTTACAAGAAATCCAACAATCTTCTGTCTCCTACCAGGGAAACGTTTGACTCTTTGCGTGAATGACTCTTACTTGTGAGAAGGCTTGATAAAGTTTTCAACTTGGATCTGAATGAAAAGAGAAGTGGTGCAAGATGGATAAGTAAAATGTATATAATAAGGTCATCTCCAAAGAAGAAAATGAGGATGATGTAGAAGAAATGTGATTCTAAGACAGAACATGTAAAGATTTAAAGAATGGGGTCAGTGTAGGAAAACATGCTGTACAACCTGCTAAGGTAAAGCAGAACATGGAGAAGAATGGAAAGTTGAAGCAAATGGGAAAGTGAGAAAAAAGCTTAGTACAGTTACTTTAAAAACCTGAAATTTTTGAAGTTACGACATGTTCCAGTATACGTATTAACAGACATACAAACTTCAGTAATGGACCAGAAGTTCCATTGTGGGTAGGTGTTTGAACCTAATATTACCAATTTGAAATGGTGTCTGTGGCTCAAAATACTTTTGACCCAAATACAAGTTGAGACAAGGTGACATTAAGCCAGCATTGATCAGCAGGTAGATCGTGGCCCATGTATTGGCAGTCTAACTGCTGTTGAAATTCTTGTTTATGGAGCTCAGCAAAGGAACCTTAAGAACAAAAATTAAGTGATTTAGTAGATGTTTCAGTAGCTTCTCTAAAGATAAGGACAGCAGGGTGGGAACTGACATAAGTCAGTTGGGAGAAGGAGGGTGGCATCTTGATTGGCAGTGTGAGAATAAGTCATGAGTACCCTGGTAGCAACCCTGTGTGCTTTTGTTTATTGCAGTGATAAGCAGACGAGCGGCTGCTAGATGGATGTAAAGATGGATGAAAGGAGAGTTATGTATGAGGGAAGTGATTTTTAGCAGCAATATTCTAAATGTGTAATAAATATGTACCTTAGTGAGGTAAGATTTCATTGTTCAAGGTAGGCAGAGCGCGTTATCGTCATAGTGATTCACATAAAACCAGCATCAGTTTTGCAGTTATGTGGATAGATTAGAAAAATCTTAAATGTTCTACAGTTTAAATCTTCAAGACCTGGATACATAGAGATGATCACGTTGAGTGTGACACTTAGTTTTGTGGCCTTCCTGACAGAGACAGTTGTTGTCGCCAAAAGAAGTGGTAGAAAGGGTAGAGGGAAGCTGAGCGATCCATTTGGCATGTGGAGCAAAAACTGGTGGCTAGAAGTCCAAGGGAAGATGACAAAGCTAAACAAAAATCTGAGTTTATAACTCAGTTAGAAGTCCGATTTGGTGGAGATGGCAGAAGAGGTGTGATAGCAAGCAGATCTTATTATAACACTGAAGAAATTAACTCTGTGAAAGATACATATATTGTAAAGACTTTTCACTCTTGCTAGTGCACCCATTCTTTGATCTACTATTTCTAGTAAATTATTTCAGGCTATTGTGATGGGATGGATATGTTTTAGTTTTAATATACTTCAAGAGCTCAGAGATGTGAAGAAGTTATATGGTGTCAGTTAAGCTGCTATAGTTTGTCCTGGAAAGTAATTTCGGTCAGGTTAGTTGAACCTACAGTGGAAAAAGGTTTTGCAAAAGTCCATAATTCTTATGGATTAAGAGTGTGCAATTGGACAGTTAGTACAAATCAGTTGATATGTTACAACTAGCTTGTCTCTCAGCTTTGTAACTACTTTTCAAAGTAAAGGTGCGATTTAAAGTGCTTCTCATAATTCCCAGTGCATCTAAACTTAACAGCCTGAAGTTACAGCAAAACAATCTCCCGTTAATTTGTGGAAGGATGAAATAAATCGGGTAAAAACTGGATGGTACAGGACCACAGAATTACTCTTTTTATATTCCTGAATTTCTCTTTTGGCTGTGTATTTCTAGTGAAAAGAGAAGTGTATGCTAAGAGCTCATTTAACAATTAAAACAAATTTGGGGTGATTATGAAATATAAACTAAACCTAGATCTGATGTTTGCAGTTCTCAGTGTGTCTTGATACTGTAATGCTTTCATGACACTTACATTGCCTTAGCTATTTCATATACCAATATTGGATGAGATGTATACTTGTGTAAAGATCTGTCTTATGTTTGTAGTCTCACAAATAATTTTTAAAATATATTCTAGAATAATCTGTGATGGAATAATGACCAAAGGATTTGTATGTTGTTGCAGTGAATTCCTTACCCTTATATATGGGTTATATGTATTTCTGCTTGTTTTCAAATATTCAGTAGCTGCTTCTATTTTTATCTGCAAACTTACATTAATTCTTAATTTTTCATTATGCTTTACTCTCCCACTTTGGAGGAAAATAATCTGTTTTGTTTCAACTTGAGCATCGCTATCAGTATGATGTCTGGAATTCTTAGGGGACCGTGGTTAAAGCAGCAGTGCCTAGAAAAGCAGGGAGGAAATGTTGGTGGGTTAATTACATTACTTAAATTTAAACCTGAGCTGGGCTGTAGTAGCTTTAGAAGCTGATGTATTTGGAAGTGAAATACTATTGTGGAAATGGTTGTAGAAAAAAGAAAATACTGAGAAGTAACTGATTTTTCTTTTTATGTGCTTCAGTTCTGTCTTATTTTTTATGGTAAAATTGGGCTGTATTATTTCAGCCTTATTAAACCAAGGCTTAAAACGCCCGAATGTTATCATCATGTGTGAAAATGGGGCATGGCAAACACTTTTCTTCTGAAAGTGAATTAATATCTTAAAGCCATGCCATGAAATGAGGCGACTTAGTCGGGGTGTATTGGGAGAAGCAATATCTCATATAACACCAGTTTACGTACCTGGAAGAAAGGTCTACTTCCATGCTCTTAAGCATATAGCTTAAGTTTGGTTATACATACCACCTTTATTGATATGTACAACCTTTTACTGTGGTATCTTGTAGAAATGGTGTTAATAGCACAGTTTCTTATAATAAAGATATCTTCTGAGTCCTAGTTTGATAGGTGAGGTGCAAACAGTATTTTACAAAATATGTCTGGAGGCTGAATTTTTCTTCATCTGTGAACTAATTGAAAGTCTTGAGATTTTTCTCTACTTAATGGAGGTTATTGCTTCAAAGTAGTGAGGACAACTTCGGTAGTGCAGTGTCCCAGTGTTCATTTGTATTCAGTTCCATAACTCCTGTCAACATCAATATGGCCATTGGTTTGCTGTTAGTATTTTCTCAAGTGCTGCCTCATTTTTTTGTGTCTTAACAACTTTTTGGAATCTGTCAAAACATATAAAATCATGTCTGATGCTGAAGGTCACTTATAGGGAGTTTGAGCCGAGGGTTATTTTCATGGAATTGTGCTTTTCTCAGAAACTTACTGTCATCGTTAGTCATGCCTTAGTGTTTACTGGGACAGTCGTTACCACTGCAAACTTTTTTCCTAGCTCTCGAGGAAAAGATAACCCTCAACTGTTGAAGAATTTATCAGTCAACATAATATTTGCAAAGATTGAGCACTAAATGCGGTGGTTGTTTAAAATGGATTTTAAACGCTGAAGTTAGCTTAACAAATGATCTTCCATAAAGCTGCAACTATAGTCTCTACCCAGTGACTACGTAGGAATGTGGTAGAAGCCTTCCTTATTTTTAGTGATGACACAAACTCACTCTGACAGGAGTGAGGAGCTCCTGCAGTAAAGTTTTCATGTTTTCTTTGCCAAACTCCATCGTCTCAACTGAAGCATCTCCCAGACATAGTATAATACTATGCATCATGTTTTCTTGCTTCAGGGTCCTTATGTGCTACAGCCCATATGTACTGTAATGACAATGCTTTTTATAGATTGAGTGACTGAAAATTAAAAAGAACTAATCTGCAACATTTTACCTCATGTATTACAGCTAGTGATAATTTCAGAAGAGTGGCGTGGCTCTCAAGGGTTTTTTTGTCTTGTCTTTGATCATGGGGGTTAAATTGTAAACAAAGTGAGCTGTGAGTGTCAGTGCAAGTGGGGAAGCAGTTTTGAAAGATCAGCTGAAAAGATAAATATTTATTTGGGGGAGAAAACATCTCAGTTTTACTTGGACAAATATACGTAAAAATACTTGGACATGTTTTCATTTCTTGCAGAAAGTGCTTCAATATCTTTTGTAATCTTGGAAGAGCAGTTGGCTCTCAACTGTAACTAGCTGCCTCGTTTTTTAACATTGTATTAAAATTTACCAAAAAGAAATAGGAAGGCTTTCAAAATGTATATTTTAACGTTGATACCTTCACACATATATATGTGCACACTTAAGAACAGGTCCTTAAAGTCCTGAAGAGAAAAGAAAACCAAATTTTTTAAAATGCTTGCATAGTATGCCTGAATTAGCGTATATATTGAGCTGCTGAAACAGCATATATGTGCTGTTTGATTCTCAACTGTATTCCTGTTTATTCAGTTTTAGTGGTTTCACTCCCAAACTTGGCCATTATTCAAGTTGCTCTATTTGAAAATATTGTTCCTATAGACAGGGAATCAGTTTACCTCTGAAGCTGATGTATTTAATTTTTTTTAAAGCTTTGGTAACTGTTTCTACAACAGGAGGATCTTTTTTTATAAATTAATAGAAAATGAAAAGTAGTCTAGAACTTAAAATGTTTTCATATGCAACACTTTTACTATTTATTCTATAATTCCACAATATTTGATTTGTATTTATGTTTTGCTGATAAAACTCGCATCTTTCTTGCCAAGTCCGAAGGAATGCCTGGATGCTACTTCCTTCTGAGAGCCAAATGCATATGTTGCTAAGCTTATTTGGTTTGCTTATGCACGTTTCGGGGGGGGAAAAAACCCTCAAAATCTTGTTGTGCAAAGTTTTAATAAGAGTGTAATACTTACCAAATTTACAAGTAAATTTTTTACAGGTGTTCAGATACTCAGATTTTAGTTATTCCATTAAAATAATTCCTTTGGATCCATGCGTGGTAGTGAAGTAACATTTTCAGTGTGGATGGAAAGTTAATATTCAGGAAGGGTGTTCTAAGGATCTTATTGAGAAGTGCAAACCTAATTGACTATTTTTTATGTCATGTATTTTTGTTTTTCTGGTTATATTCAGAGACTGTTGTGGTTGAGTACTTTTAATTCACTCTGATAAACAATCTTTCTCTGACAATTTGCTGTTCTGAATGGCCTTCAGTATGAAAGATTGATTATCTAGAGATGCCTACCTGCTTCCCTCACCAGAACTACTTTCTTTCTGTGTATGTAGATCTAAGGAAGCTCAAAAATGAAACATTTGGTTTATTTTTGAGCTTCCTTGAAAGTATGATGTAAGTGCAACTTTGTACATAAGGACGTA
Organism: Gymnogyps californianus; assembly: GCF_018139145.2. NCBI lineage: Eukaryota > Metazoa > Chordata > Aves > Accipitriformes > Cathartidae > Gymnogyps > Gymnogyps californianus. Next base: position 51,112,835 of record NC_059472.1, on the reverse strand, counting down.
AATGTAAAAATTTCTTCTGCTGATCTGTTCTGCAGTTTTAGATCCATTCGTTGTTGATAATGCAGTAGGTGTGACCTTGAAATGTATGGTGATGGTTATGTGCTGTGGAATATGGTGATGGTTATGTGCTGTGGAGTATGGCGATAAGACTGGCTGCTGAATGGGTCCCACGCCTCATGAGTTGAAAAGTGAATTATGAGATAGCCATGTGCCCTCTGCAGCAAGAGTTCATCCTGAAAGTGCCATCTGCAGCAAATATAACTTCTGTAGCTGATTTTTACTGCTCTGTGTAACACAGCTGTTGGTAGAGAACAGTCCAGGTACTGAATATCAGAGGCATTTAATGGCAGCTGTTCTTTGTTGGCCTGCCAACAAGGAAAATATCTAACCTATTTTTCTTTTGAAAAAAAATGAAAAAATGTGGCAAGGTATGTTCATCTTACATTTATACATATACATTATGTATATCCAGAATTAAGCGATATATATAAAAAGGGAGGGTTTTTCTGTTCTAACTTGCTTTATCTTCCCTCTTTTTCTTTCCTTTTCTTGTTCGTGTCCTTGCTTTTAGATATTTATGCTAAATCAAAAAGTGAGAAAAGGTGGGAGGGGAAATATTGATGACTACCTGGTTGGTTTTTTTGTTTGTTTAGTTGGTTGGTTGGTTTTTTAAACAAACTCTTGTATTATAATGTGGGTTTACTACTGGAAATTTGTACTGTAATAAACAATATACTACTTTCTCAATGTTTTTCAAGTGCCTGTCCTATTTTAAAACTCTACTTTAATCTGATGCTTGCAGAATTAAGTTGGAAACAGCATAAGTACTGTACTACAGCAGTATATGTACCTGTAGCATAACTGTTACTTCTTCTTAAATTCTGGAAGTCAGTGTTTTTATATAACCTCACAGCCCACTGCTGAATAGTGTGGATCAGTGGTACCACTGAGATCCTGAAATTATTTTATTTTTTTTTTAAGTGCCTTCTGTGTGACATTACTGGAGCCTCATGGTCTGTGTGACTACAGTAGTCCTGAAGCTTGAAACCTGTCCCATATATTACCAAGATTTTGCTTGCTTGCATTTTTTTGATCTAGCAGTTGATTTCACCCTTTTGGAACACCCCCGCAAACAGAATAGGTGAAGCATCTTAAAACTATTCCGCATAGTGTAGTAGGATATATATTCTCGACTTGAAACAAAGCAGCTATAAAACCATAAGCCTTGTAAGAACTTTGTATTTCCAGCAACTTATGTGGCATATACTTTTTTTTTTTTTTAAATCTGGGCAGATTAACTTAAATTCTTGGAAACAGGGAGAAGTGGGAATCTCTTAAGAGAATCAGTTAACACTTGTCTGCTAGGTCAAAATTGTAGTGATGGATCACAAGAGAAGAGTAGAATTAGCAGATTTTTAATTTTCTGTAGCTGTTACATTTTTTTGACCTGCACTGAATGTATTTTGATGGCAGTGGTTTCTCTTAAAAAATATCTATAGCTTGATGCTTGAAAATTTATTTTTTTAAAGACATATTCAATTTAGTAAAAATGATGATGCTTTTGGCTTTCTGTTTCTGTTATATCTTGCAGAATGATACGTTTGTTTGTAACTTGATACAAAACCCCCAAGACTTATTTACAGATGTATAAGTTAAAATCAAGAAATGCAATATTGATCTTTACGATAGGAAATATGGGCAAATATAGTAAAAACTTTTTGTTTTCTTTACAGAAACCATAGCCCATTAATGAGTTTTGGAGCCAGTTTTGTCAGTTTTTTGGTGAGTAGACAAGAGCAGAGAGTATACATCTCTTCTCTTGTGGTTAATGTTTGTATGTGCATGCATGTGTTCGTAACGGTGGATACTCTTAATTTTTTTCTTTTTATGAGACATAATTTTTTCAAAGTTTTAGATTAAATATAGCTAGAAAACAAGTCATTATGTTCTATAAAACTTGTTTACTCATGTGGTTTAAATAGGAAGTAAAGGTTCTGTGATTCAGCTTCTCAAATGTATGAAACATTTATGTGTTCCATTAAAAGAGCCATCATAAAACCCTCTCTTAAATGAGCAGTAGAGGTATTATTAAAATAATACTCATAAATACCATTTTCCTGATAGCTTTTGCTATTGAAAATTTCTCCATCCATACTGCTGGGTGAAAGTTGTTAATTCAATCCATTCACATCGCTTCCTGTGTGAATATACGACAACTGAGAATATTGACTGACTAAAGAGTTGTAATGAGCAAGTTAGGTCTGTTAAATGCTTTTCTTCTTTTTTAATGTATTTAAAGTGATAATATCTTATATAAAAACTGAGCAGGTGTATTAGAAAATGTTTGGATCTTGTTTTTTAGACTATCCTTATTCTGACTTTGCTGCTGAATCTTAGATTGCACCAGAAATTATCTATGGTAATACTCTTTTTAAAGACAAAATTTATTACAATATGCCAGAAATAGATAAGTTGTAAATGAAATTAATTTGAATTCTCTCTAGTGTCTGTAGACTATGCAATATGGAAAAATACATTGGTTAGGAAACCTCCTGGGGCATATGCTTGCTTTTAAGTCAGTGGAGAGGAGAAAGGAAAGAGGGAGCACCTCTCTGGCTTGCTTATCTGAATTGATGCGCTGAACCAGTGTAACATCACAGTGAAGCATCAGTGGATCTTGAAAATATCTTGCTTAGCTACTGTTCTAAACATAGCAGCAGCACTTTGTGTGCCTCTGTCATTCAGAGCTGTCGTTTAATAAAGCCTCAAGAAAAGAAGTTACTTGTCCTGAAATTCTTTCTAAATTGGTTCAGCAGTAGTTGGAGTCAGATGCATTTTTTTTCTTCCTACATATGTAGGAATTGTGGTGGTTAGTTTGAAAAGTGCAATAGCTGTTACTTGTTACTGACTTTGGAGGCCTGTTATTTATATGGATGAATTATATAAAAGCAGTACGTGCACAGATGCAAATCATGCCTTGCATAACAATAATTGAAAATTAATTTATATGGATTTTTCTTCTGCTTAATGTAATGTGATAGTGCATTCAGTTTGACTGCATATGAAGCTTTAAGACAAGGGGCTAGAACTTAGTATGTTCTGATTTGTCTTGAAATTTTGGTAAAGCACTCTCAAATCTCTAGTTTGGTGTTTCTGTGCAGAAGTATGTGTACTGATGTGTGTGTGTATTAATACTTTTTTTAAAAAAAGTAAGTTTTATTGTCAAGTTTTTATGAAAACTTTTACTACCCTATAGCTTTTGTAGAAATAAAAATATTTGTGACTTTTATCATTCAAATCTGTTTGGGTTTTGGTAGAATGCCATGATGACATTTGAAGAAGAGAAAATGCAACTGGCGTGTGATGACTTAAAGGCTACAGAGAAGCTTTGTGAAAGTGAAGAAGCTGGAGTTATAGAAACAATCAAGAATAAAATTAAAAAGAATGTAAGAACATTATTTGTAAAATATGGAATTGTGCATTGGATAAATATTTCTGGAAACTTCCTTTCCTCTTTGTATTTTGAATAGATGATTTTTGATATGTGAAGGGCAGTTGAGATTAATAATAAATTTAGAAGTTAAGTCAAATGTTTTGCTGGATTTCCTAATTACCATAAAATACTCAGTCAGGTAATTCCTCTTCTAAAGCAGCAGGTTGTGTCGATGTTAGTAATTATTTTCTTAACGCCTCAAATTAGTGACCTACTAAAATTATTTCAGGAAGCTTGTAGCCTGTCTAATTCAGGTTAACTTTAATTCATGTACGCTCTTGTAGTGTTCAAAAGTTGTGACACTGAGGCTGCATAGTGCTGTGTGCCAGGCATATTCCTAGGGAATTTTCCTTCCTTTTTTAGATTTTTCATTCTAAATAATGAAGGAAGAATAAACCATGCAGATTGAGAACTAGTTAAAGTCGTAGTATAGAAATGTCTAGTGAGTGGCCTGCCTAGTGTGACATAGCAGATCTGCAGCAGAAGCAGCAGCCGTTTCTCTTCAATGTTTAGTTTACTTGGTAAAAAGTGTTGAACCTGACGTACTTAAGTCTCTGCTCTTAAGAGGCACTGTATTTTCCCTGCCACTTGTCATGTACCCCTTTCTGTGCTCTTCGTATCTAACATCTTTTAGTTGCATGTCGGATGCATTTAGTAGTAATTAAATGAAATTTAAATCTGTTCCGAGTATTTGTAGAATCTTGAGGAAAAATAGTTGATAGTATATGTGTAAGATTTCCCCGTTTATTAAGTAGGATCTTGATGACCTGTCAAAGAAATTTTAGCATAGTTTTGCACTTTAAAATGCTGAGTTAATTTAGTAGCAATACTACCACTTGCAGTTAATTTTGGATTTTTTAATTTGTCAGATTTAGACTAGTATTCTATATTATCTTTGTTAATGTTTTTCTGTGCTCTGTGTTTGTGTATTCCAAACAGGTTGATGGACGAAAATCCACTCTATCCATGATAGATCGTCTACAAAGACAAATAATTGTAGCAGACTGCCAAGTCTACTTGGCTGTGCTCTCATTTGTAAAACAAGAGTTATCAGGTGTGCTGTGGCTTTAATGTTTAGAAATATTTTTTGCATGATATCTTTTTAATAAAGCTTGATCGTAAAGTGGCAATATGCCTATCAGTAAAGGTGATTGTTTTGTAAGAAAGAGCACAGTTCCATTTGAAACATCCCAAGATTGATACACTTGCAGAGGTATTGTTCCACCTTTGTTTAGGTAGTAGTATCATATAATGAGTTGGATTGCTACAGATTACAGCTTTCTGCTTTTTTCATACCAATAATCATACTCAACTGATTCTCCTTAGATAGGTTGGAATCCTTTGCTTGTTCCCATAGAGGCATTTGAGGAGTTGGTGTGAAGATGGGTAGCATCTGCATGCTTTGTGTGGCCTGCAAGATAAAAGAGGCTGTAAGTCCAGGCTACTGCGAAAATCCTGATGTCCCATATGCATTATGTTCATGACAACTCAGGTTGTCAGACTGCCAGTGAAAGTAATTTTAAATGAAGTATGTTGAAGATGGAACTGCTGAATTGGTACTTATTCTCTGGTCACCAAAGTGCTTCCTTGCATGCCGAAGAGGTTAATCCTGTCGTGTTGAATATAAACCTCCTCGTCTCAGCTGCAAAGCTGTTTCTAATGTTCTCTTGCATTCCTGGATCTCTTGCATAATCTTAAAACATGCCCTCATCCATGAGTTTATAGAAAATGTGGTCAAGGTCATATACAAAGTGAGCGCATTCCCAGGTTCTTACCCAATCAATGAAGACCGAGAGATGGCAGTCAGGCCAGATTGTCAGTGAAAACCCTGCTGATCAGCCGAAAGGAATCGGGGAAATAACATTCAGATTATTTAAAATAACACTAAAATCTTCAGTCAAGGATATAATGCTTTCTGTGATGTGCAGACTTGGTTTCTTCCAAGCCATGGCATCAAGAATGTGTTTGGTTCTAGCTAGCAGAAATTCAGGGGGTATATCTGTCTGCTCTGTGTGTAGTGCTGCAGAAAGGTTTTCTTACTATTTTTGATGCAGTTCTGCATTTTCCTTTGGGGTCCTGTCCCCGCCCCTGCCCCCCCCCCTTCCCCCCCAAAGCTTTTTTTCTTATTTCAGAATGCATTCTGCAGCTGCATAACTAGGTTGGATGCTGTAGCTGAGGGTGGTGTCTGTTCCTTTTCTCTCTTGTCTGCTGCTCAAAGAACTGAAGTGGGTAGCAGAGTACTGCAGAACATGCAGTATATTTGGGTTACTCTAATGAGTAAAAAATATACCTGAAATCTTTAGTTAAAATTCCAAGCAGTTAAATGCCACCTCAGCGACTGCTAGTTACTGCCGTTGCTGAACTGTTGGATCCATTATTTCACTTTCTTTAGTATATTATCTTTCTGATTATGTATAAACATCTTTTGTTTTTATCATGTTTCTGTACAGAAATAGCAACCAGATTATTGAAATGAGTGTAATTAAAAAAAAAAAAAAGCATTCTTCAGAGGCAGACAAATTTTTCACCCACCCACTGATCAGAAATATTTCTTGTGTTTTTCTTCCTGGAACAGTTTGACAAGAAGCATATGATGACATGCAAGCTGCTTTCTCATATGCCTAACACTTTCTAGATTTTCTTTTCCACCCTTATGGATGTATTACAAACAGTTTAATCATAAAGTTAGTAACACAGCAACTTGTATTAGCTTCCCATAGCAACATTGAACTACCTTTTCTTGATTTACCACTGCTGTCATGGGTCTGACTACTTTCAGAAGTTCCTGCTGGGAAATCAGCTCAGTGATTGGGCTTGATTTAATTTTTATGTTTAAGAGTCAGAAATTAATTATTTTAATTTGTTAGATTTTTTTATCTTAGTATATCAAATCTATTAGGGTTATGCTGTGTTAGTGAACTGTTAATGACAGCACACTGATGGAAGTAAAGCCTAAACCTATACTTTTTTCCCACATCATATCGTTTCCATTTGATGCATGCATCAGAACACAGTAGTTAGCTATTAGCAGAAGCACTGTCTGTAGGATGAGTAAAATGTGGGTTTTTCCTTATCTGTCTGCTGCATTGCTATGCCTAGTTGTATGAGCGTTCATCTTGTGGTGAACCACATAACTTTTAAAATATTCTGTGCAGCCAAAAAGTGACCTAATTGCTTAAAATTGAAGTCTTGTAATGCAGCTGAACCATGGCAGGAGTTTACATTTTTTTATTATAACAGTTTAATATGGAACTGAAGATAGAGGATTAATTTTTTTAATACTTTAAGTTCATGTTGACAGAACCGTTCTGTCACAACTGAGAATACAAATTTTTGCAGTCCTCCTCAGTGCGATTTCTGAAGACTATCAAACTAGCTTCATCCCCTCTTCATACAATAAGAATCCAAAAAGAGGTAGTCTAGTCTGTGATGGTACTTTCTCTAGAAATGTTCTTTTGTAATTGGAGTGATTTTGTCAAAGATGTCAAAGGCTTATGAAGAGTGGTTTGGTATTAATAGCGTTTTCCTTTTCCTTGACACACCCCACCTGTTATGATCTAATTCTGGCATCAGTTATAACACTGATCTATGCAAATTTGGTGATATCTGTTTAGCACACTGCTGCTATAACTATGCTTTTATTTTCTCTCATTTTTAGTTAACTCCTTTGTCACTGCAGTTCCTAACTCTTAGGGCTCTACCACAGACAAAATGCTGGTGTCTGCTTTTACAATTAACATGTACAAGTATATTCTGTGTTTGTGTTCTGTTTACCACGTACGACTATCCAAGGATGTGCTATAACCAAGATGAATGCTGTGTAAATAGGCAAATCGGACACCTTCATCTTTTGGTGTCATGCCTTTCTTTACCCTCCTGTAAAGAGGGTAGTTCTCTCATTCTCAACTGAGAATGCTCAAGACCAGATTTTTAGGGAAAATTAGGTACCCAGCTTGCATTTGAAGGTTGAGGAAGTCAGGCAACTGAAAAATGTTTTAAAACCATAAAATGTATGCATTCTTTTACTTGCTTCTATGATTTTTTTTTTCCTAATTATAAGGCGCTGTGTTCATATGAGGGGCAGGGAAATGATGGTGTTGAAAATCTTATTATCTAACCCAAAGGAAGGGATTTTCTTAGTATTTTCCCATCAACTGTCTTCTAATATCATTTGAGCTTAAGAGGTGTGATCTCTTCTTTGAGTTTTGCTTCTCTCTGTTTGCCAGGCAGCCATTTCATCTCCGTTTTACAGTGGAGCAGAATCCAGCATTAAATTCTTTGATGTCTCTCTTTCTTTCTGACAGTTGTATTGCTACATAGCTGAAGGGAAGGCCCTTTGTACTGCATGCTGTTTTAAAGTCTCTGGTTGAAAAGCACTTAAGTTTGTAGTGCCCAGTATGAAAGACCTCTTGGAGAGGACAGTAGCTATTACAAAATCCTTTATACAGTAAGTTGATGCAAATAGAGAGAGCATCCTAGGATTTGTGAAATAGTATTTACTACTTACTACGTTCCACTTCTGAAATATGTCCTTGAAATATTTTTTTTTCCTTGATTTTTAGCATACATAAAAGGTGGATGGATACTCCGAAAAGCCTGGAAAATTTACAATAAGTGCTATACAGACATTAATACACTTCAGGAAATATATCAGAAGAAAACAACTCAGGAATCCTTGACTTCTGATGCTGCAAATGATAATCATATTGCTGCAGAAGGTGTAACGGAGGATTCGCTAAACAGACTGAAAGGTGCTGTTAGCTTTGGATATGGACTTTTTCATCTTTGCATATCCATGGTGCCCCCAAACCTGCTCAAAATCATCAACCTGCTGGGTTTTCCTGGAGACCGCCTACAGGGGCTTTCTTCACTGATGTATGCAAGTGAAAGTAAGGACATGAAGGCCCCTTTAGCTACGTGAGTAGCTATATTGAAATGCTTTGGTAGATAACTTAGTACTAGAAGTAAGTAACTGGAAAAAAGTCAAAACCAAAAAGTCATGTTGCTTTAAAGGAAACAACAGCAGGTAAAATAAACTCGTATTTTATTGTTAACATGCCATGGTTTAGTAAATTCATCGCTGACTAGTGTATGAGATCTCTCTGCTGTTAGTTATTTACATCTGTTTGGGGTTTGTGTCAGTGTTTTGCTGTATTCTTCAGTACCTGCTGTTCTAACGTCTAGTAATTTATATGCCAGCAGAGTAAATAAAAGCATCCCCTGAAGGCTGAGTAAATTTACCTGAGTTATATTCTCCGCTATGGAGAGCATACTATTTTGTATGAGTCATTGATCTTGCTTAGCTATTTATCCTTACTATTAGCCAAAGATATTTTCCAGTTTATTTTTAATTTTAGCATCTGAGTAAAATGGGATGTTCCCTTATAGTCTTTTTAAAGGAGTATTTTTTGTGTACTCTTTTTTCCCAAGCCTTCATATGCATTCAGGTCTTTTTATGAGGTGAAGGGTTAGCCAGACCTAATTTAAACTGCCTTCATAAATGGGTTTATTATTCCATTATCTCCAAATTAATGCTCTTATTACTGGACCTACTGCAGGTACCATCAGATGTCACTTTTGAAACATTGACAGCAGAGCTAAAGGCTCTTCTGCTTGAGGAGAACAACTGGATTTCTGATTGGTTAAGAAAGCTTAAGATTCAATGTTCCTGTTGATTTGTTCTTTCTCCTTTGTGGGGAAGAAAAATGGTATTTTTGGAGGTGTTTCCTCCTTCAGATGGTCTTGGAAATCTTTGTGCTCTGCCTTTGTTTCCAGGAGCAATGTAGGTCATGTAGATGTCTGCCCTTCTGAACACCGGATGTATTTGTTTTTGACATTGAGTTCAAGTGTGTCTGCTGATGTGTGTTTAGTTTTGTTGTTGGTTTTGTTTGTTGTGTTTTGGGGGGTTTTTTTCCCCTCTAATGAACAATTTGTTTTCAAAGTTTTCCTGTGGGTTTTTCTTTTTTAAAATCTACAGAGTTCTAAAGGCTCAACTGCTTTGATGCTATGAGCTTGATTTGTTTCTTTACCTTTGGGTAACGTGCACCAAATTGTATGTTCAGGTGCAGTTTAGGAGTATGTTGATGTATGGCAATAGCATTGTGTTTGTTTTAAAGCCAGGTTGTATAAGAAAAGATTCGTATCTTTCTTTGTCTTTGAGAATCATTTAAAATTTTGCCTGTGTAGAACATTATCCTTAAATTTCTGTTTATGAGCTGTAATCCTTTTTACTCTTATGTTTCTTTTAGATTAGCTTTGTTGTGGTACCACACAGTTGTTCGTCCCTTTTTTGCCCTTGATGGCAGTGATAACAAGGCAGGATTGAAAGAGGCAAAAGAAATTCTTGCAAAAAAAGAATCTGCATATCCAAATTCTTCTCTGTTCATGTTCTTCAAGGGAAGGATACAGCGATTAGAGGTATTACATGTTTTCTTCCTTTTCACTGATTTCTTCTCCCCACGCTTTTTTATTTTATGTTTTTCTGATGTGAATGAACTGTGCAAGCTTCAGCAAATTGTGACTCAAGATACAGATACATGGAAAGATAAGTAAGAAGAAAGGATTAACTCCTTCCTAGTTTCAAGTTCACATGCCAAACCTGCTCTTCCACTACTTCTATCGGAATTAATGGCACTTTGAAATTCTTTTTCAGTTACTTGATACATTTGTAGCTCTATGCTAAAAGGAAGTGCTTGGTCACTCCTGAGTTTCTTGTGGTATAAATAGCTATTTCAGTTTTGCTTGTCAAGCTAAAATCTGAGTATTAGCTGCTGACTACATAGCATTTATCTTCCTCTTTTCATTTTATGCATTGTTCACGTACAGCTAATTCTCTGCAATAATTTCCCTCACATAACTGCTTTTGCTTTTAAGAGGTCAAACCAGGATGTTTTCTGTTGCTAAGGGTGAGCTCTGACCCAAGCAGAAATGTATTCACTGAAAATGTGTTTGTGAATGTTGTTGCAGAGTGTTATTCAAACACTGCAGCAGCCTTGTGGTTTTTGGCAGAGTTATTCTTTTTAAGAATCTGTGATAATACAAGATGATGGTGAGTATTTTAAACTACTCAACTCCCAGCTGCTGCTTTTATCAGACCAGAATGTTTCCAGAGTAATTACATTAACAAGAAAACCCAACACAAAATCACAAACCCAGGATGTTCAAACCCTTCATCTCAACATCATAATTACAAGAGCTAGTCCAGGTCTTAATATTGGTGGTCATGCTTTGCTAGGGTTTGCAGTTAACTCTCTCAAATACAGCTTAATATTTTGGGGGAGGTAGTAACAGAACAGAGGGACAGGCTTCAGTGGCCTGTCAGATTTTGCAGGCATATTCTTGCATGGGATTTGGATGTTGTTTTTCTTTTTTTTGCTGTCTTTCTGAAAGCAACAGTTCATTTGGGGAATTACACCGTCACGGGGAAGCTGTCAGTCTCTGGGAAGTATTGCTGTTTTCTGAGTGGGAAAGATTTTAATGGTCTTTGTTCAACTAAATGCATATTCCATTCTTAAGGTAAAACTAAAATTCATTAGAAATAGCTAAACAATGAATGTAAGTGCAGTTAAAAATGTAAATATGTTGATTGCCAGAGTATGACTTGGTATTTGGAACTCTTCCCCCCCCCCCCCCCCCCCCTTCCTCCCGTGTTTAGTGTAATGAGGAATGAAATTCAACTGATTCTTCTGACTTTCAGGGCAAGCTAGGGCAAAAGTGTAAACATAAGTTGTCGATAAACTGAGTATATGTTTCTATGTGTAAATACAGAGGATAGATTTGGGATGAGTGTCAGTTTTGTGTAGTCAGTGCCCTTCTGGAGTACCGTTATGTTTCAAAGAAGAGTTCTTTACATGTAATCTTACAGAATTTGTGCATTAAATGATGCGGTATATAGATACCGAAGTTTAGCTCCAAGTGAAATAGTTTGTGCCAGAAACAGTGTGGCCATGTTAACAAAGTTAGTTAGCTTAGGCAGGCAGAATGCTGTGCATTATGCTATGTAGCTATACCCTTAGTCAGCAGAAAGCTTATTGGTTGCTAACAGGAATTAAAATGTCCCTTTGCTATTCATGTGTTTGTTTGCATGAGAGCTTTTCCATTCAGCAGCCTCTTCCCCCCGCCCCCCTTGTCATTGGTTTGTTCTAAGTGGTATTGTATCACTGAGTCTTTGCTGTGTCTAAATGTTTTGGTTAAATGTCTCAGGCTCTTCTGTAGACTCTGTTAGGAATTTACAAGCTTAATTTGCTCAAATGTTGTTGACATAATAGTGAGGGCAGATATGTGACTGGTGGCAATGGCATGGGGAGCTGCACTGGATTTCTGCACAATATACTTGTGGTTACATGTGTGTCAAGTCCGGGCATTGGTCTTAGAGCATCCATTGTACATTCTGAACTAGAAGTGCACATGGACTCTTAGATTACAAACTAATATGCCGAGTTGTAATTTCCACCTCATCTCCAAGGCGGGTGAGGAGAGCTCCTGCAAAGCCTGGGAAGTGCTTATATGGCCTTCCTTGAAATTGTTATTACACAGGTAGGTTTAAATTCTTTCCACCAGGCGTGGGAATATTATTTTCAGATGGTTTACTGAAATTGGGAAGTCTGTGCTTTAACCTATATGCACTTAAAAGTATAGCTTGAGCTGAAGTTGATATATTTTATAGTCTTTAACATCTATCATCTTTTAACAGTTCTGTGATAAAATTTAATTATATATAGATGAAAGGCAGCTTAGATGTTGTTATACAGAAGAGCTTGTGTGTCCTGAAGTACAGATCAGTAATGGTCATTGTAGGCTTTGTATTAGAGCCTACTCGCACTCAGTCCATCGGATTTTTTTTTTATAGCCTTTCACGCTGCATGCGTTTTGTGTAACTTTCAGCTAATGGTATATTCAGCTTCTGTTAGCAAGTCTGCATACACCTCTATATATATGTATGTGTGTATTTTTCCTTTTCTATGGAGAAAAGAAACAGTAAGGAGCATAGTTCAGCCATGGACACCTGGAGGCAGGGAAACTGTTCAAAAGGCAGAAGCAGTAATGCAAGACTGGACAGTGAGACACAAATCTGACAAAGGAGAAAATTGCCAAGGAAGGCAGTCGAGGAGAAAGGAAGATTTCACAGTGACAGTGCTATGAAAGACAAATGAAGAGCATCTGACTGTATAATGCTTTGTGCGCCAAAAGCGTGTATGAATATTAGTCAATAAAAGCCTTAAGAGACTTCAGTTTTCTAAGAAGTAGCCTTACAGGTACTATAAATGTGGACCAAATTATCTTTCAGCTTTTTTCCCAGATTCACATTCTTGAGAAATGAAGTCTGAAAGTGTTTGGAGACTATTGAAATGAATGAGTTAAGGGAAAGGAGAGGAGGAGGATCTGGGAAAGCTGAAATGAAAGTGCACCAGAAAGTTAAAGGTTGTACTGGTGGGCTGATCAAATGTCTCGTTTTTTTCCAAAGAGTAGATTAAGAGACTGCGTATTAAAAGTAGCATTTTTCTTGACTTTTACATAATTCGCTCAGGCTGTTTTTATGGACATAACTATTGCTGTGCTTTACTTGTGATTGTATGGTATGTATTCCAGCCTCACAAGTGTTCCTTTGTGAATGTCTGGCTATTTCTATCTTTGAAATACTTTCCACTAAAGCTGATAATGATGTTTCGTGTAGGCTTAAGCTACTGAAAACAAGCGAGATTAATGTTTTATACTGGTGCCTAAAGGGTACTTTAAAGTGTAAATAGTATAATAGCTGCTGAAACCCACTGGTCTGAAATCCAGAGTTTCCAGCTGTACCCTTGGGCCTTTCTTATTAATGTGAAAATAAAAATACTGCCATCCATCTGCTAAGTGTGTATTGTCTAATATTATAATTATGTTAATAAATACCAATTTACTTTTGAAGCTGTGACTTAGACTATTCAAGTGTGGTATTGTGGCCAGTAGTGAAAGATGGGCATGGTGGTAGCATGGGAGAGGGCAGAGTAAAAGGTGGTGTTCTGAATCTTACGTATTTCTGCTTTTCAGCTTGCAGTCTTGCTTTCTCTTTTTTCTTTTTTCCTAATTGGCAACACTTTTTAAAAATCTCAATCTGCTTTTTAAAATAGTACGAATCACTCCACTCAGAAATAGTTAAATAGATTGATAGCTTCATGTGGAGAGCAGTAAGGGTATAAAGCAAAAATAAAGTGTTTGACAAAATCGTGAACTGGGCAAGATTGCTTCTCTTTGATTGGGAACAGACTCCGGGTATGTATATATAAACAACAAGAAATCTCTGGGGCTGTGACAAAAAAACTCAGTTTCTGAGGCTTGATCTATAGAGTTCAGTTGGTATAGGTGCATGTTAAGAGTCTGAAGGAAAAAGCACCAAATATTCCAGATGACTGGCAAAACAGCGGTGGTAGATTCAGGTGTGCTACAGTGTGTTTGATGTGCAGGCTGGTGAAAATGTGCAGTGGTATTGCAGGCTTAAATGTAACGCTGACAAGTACTCTTGCTTTTTTTGTTACCTTTTGTAGACATCTGGGTATCAGTGGTATTGTTCTTATTTAAGGGTGGGAGGGTGTGGCATGGAAATGCAGACTGAGGGCAAGAGTAATAATAAGCACTGAAAAGTCTTAAATGAATTTTCTGGAATAAAGTCACAATGATGTCTTTAAAGAAATTTTCAGAGCTTGCGTAATGTCAAGGTTCATTTTCAGGAATTGTGCTGGCCTCTCTAGTTACTTGTTCTAGCCTATAAAATACAGAATCCTAGTTTTACTCTATTTTGATTTTGTGACATGTCTAGGGAAAAATAGGGGGTGGGGGGATGGCTGTAAAGGATTAGAAAATACAGGCTTTGAAATTTCCATGTAGTGTCCTCCAGTGTAAATTGTCCCCTTTTAGATATTGTTTGCTGGTTTCCCCTTAATTATGCGCATGACTTCTTAAAAGCTTTTCAAATTTGTAGTGCTGATCAAGAATAGAGAGGTCCTGGGAGAGGGAAAGTGTTCTGAGATTTCAGAACGACTCTGGGGGGAAACGTGTGTTGGCTCAGGAAGCCGCCTTGGCTCGGGAAGCTCTATAGATGCTTAGTTGGTGGGTTGGGGTGGTTTTGGTTTTAATCTGAAGTCAAGAAATGTAAGATTGTGGTTCTCACATTAGCTTTAATAATCCTCTTTATGGTTATGTAGTTCTGTATATTACACGTTTTATGGATTAAGTCTTTGTATTATGTCCAAGAGAGTCATGAGTGATGCCTGTTGAAGGAATTACAAGTGTGTGTGTATGTATATTTTTAAATCTCAAGAACATCAATTTCAAGTGTAAGCCATGATGTTATACTTGCAGACTCTTGGGACTTTATAATTCTGTTTATTCTCTGAAACAGTAAATGGATAGTAATTAATTTATTTTAAGAATTAACATTAAGAGTAGAAATTCATATTCCAGCATGTTGTCACAATCCCTGGAGATGATTGAAACCTTAATTATTAAGGAATGTCTCTGAAACGTACTTACTGAGCTTGATGCTTAAGGAGAACTTAGGCAGATGTCAAAACACTTGAGAGATCTAGACAGTTAGAGAAATGGATTATAGAAGTTTGAATATTCAACTAGCTGGACTTGTATATTACTAGGTGGTCAGTATTTCATATGCTGCCCCAGACTGGTGTATGGCATTGCAGACAATGATGTAATTGCCGTTAGTCATTGCATGGAATAACATGCCCTACAAATAAGTGATTGATATTTTCAAATATTTAGATTTTTTAGGTTTTTAAAAGACAAGGTATCTTCCCAGAGGACTAAATATTTAGATTTTTTTGTTTTGCATTTTCCTCAGAAGCATTCAAAACATAGATTTACTGAATTTCTAAACTTCTTAGCACAAAAGATAAAGTTTTAAGCTGACATTACTTTATTTTTTTCTGTAAGACTGGGCTTATAACACTTATTTTCCAGGAAGTTGTGTTGGGGTGATGCAGCATCAGTGGAGTAACGTGCAGTGGAGAGAATGTGCTGCTACAAAAGTAAACAAGGCGTACATTGCTCAGGCTCCCTGGTAACTTTGAGGGCGAATGTAACTCACCTGTCTTCCTGTGTAGTATATTCTTCTGTCATGCCAACAAGCATCTTAGTCTAATCACCATTTTATTTTCTAAGTGTACAGTGTTTATATTGGTACAGCTGTGGATCCCTTTGCTGGCAGTTGTGCTGTCTTGATGCAATATATATGATTTATGGTTAAACTGTTCCTTAGCAACTAAAACAGTTTCCCCTGATGAGACAAAGAAGAAAATCTAATAAAATCACTTTAGAGCTCTCTGTGTGTGTGTGTGGTCTTAAGGTACAATGCTGCAGATTTTTGCAGGAATTTTTTAATTCAGTTATGCTTGTGTAGATGACAGGTTTGCTTTTTCAAGGGTTTCTTTCACTTACATGCTTAGCCAGCAGAGAGTGGCTTAAAGATTCTTATGTTGTATAAATTATTGTAATTGTATGTGAGAATAAATATAGGAACACTGTTAAAGCGGGTATAGGCCATATTGGGATATATAGTGTGTCTGTGTAGAAAACTAATTAAATGTTGATTTGCATCCCCTCCCTCTATGATGATTGTTATGGATAAGTCTCATCCTAGACTGGGAAAACTAGAAATTAAGGTAGTCAAAAGAACTATCATTCTAGTTCTTAGGAAACTGTCAGCCTCTTTTTGCTAAGCTGTTGGTAACTAATGATTTTATCAAAAAAATTTTTTTTTGTCTTGTGCCTTTTTATCTTCTCACATGTCATACAGCATTTATAAATTCTCTATTAACTGTTGGTTAAAGTGGTTACTGAGGGATGTGCAAAAAGGTGAAATAGTTGAAAATAGAAAAAATTAAGCATTAGATACCCTTATTGTGCAGAAAACTAAACTTTATTGACAGATGCTAAAAATAGATAACTTATTAGTCATTCCACCTTTATAAGAGTACAAATGACATTACTCAAAAGCTTACTGCGCAAAACCAATGAATTCTGGATTTAATAGCAAATAGAAGGAATACAGCCACTCATTTTTTAAGGTTGAGAGATGATCTGAACTGGCTGTAAGTTACTGATGATCGTTATTACATTATTAAACTCCTCTACTATCCCACTACCCCCTTTTTTTAACTCTGTAGTGTTCTACATTTCTCTTTTTACATGACTTTTAGAGTGCAGATTCCTTACTATATGTTTTAATTTTTACTGTTGAATGTGGTGGAACTGATTGTTAGTACCTTGCAAGCAAACGCTTTGCATTCTTGTCTAAAGTTTCATTTAAATATAAATCTGAATTGCTTTGTATTAGTGATTCTTACTTCCCTTGTCTCTTATAATTTGGCTTTTGTATTATGTTTCATATAATGAATATGAAATATATGGAAAAATCTGTTCACTATGGGGCCTCTTTAAGATCCTCGTTTATTATTGTAAATAAAGGCTTTGTCATAATTTGCCCATACTTCCATTCAAAAGTGATGAGGTCGAGAGAGCTGAGGGGAGGGAAGCTGACCAAAGGAACTGCAATGTGGAGCTGGTATATTGAATTAATATTAGCCCTTCTTCAAACTGTTAGCTTTCTGGTGGATTTTAGGTAATTTAAAATAATTTGGAGTCTGAAATGAGTTTTGAGGTTTTCCTCTCAATGGGACGTTGTGCCTCTTCCATCTAATCAAGCCAGAGGCTGCAATCTGTAAGACACTTCAATATTTTTTTTTTTAACCATATAGTTATTTTCAGTATACCTATTAACAGAAATCTGAATGTTTTCTTTCTCAAAATCAAATTATCCAACAAATCTTAAATTTCAGACATCTGAAAATTTTTTTTTTTCTTCTTTCACTTTTGTTAGTGTCAAATCAATAGTGCCTTGACCTCCTTTCATACGGCTTTGGAACTTGCAACAGACCAAAGGGAGATTCAACATGTCTGCTTATATGAAATAGGTAAGTTGGATATGTTTATACTATAAATAGCTCACTTTGAAGTTTAGACTAGCAGCTTCAATAAGCAAACTGGATTATTTTTATTAGGATTTTTAAAAAGGTTTTAGAATACTGGCCTTTGTCTTGGAGGGATTATGGTAATAATCCTGTCTTCTTGTTTGGGCAAGTAGGATTCAACAATTTTTCATAATTTTAAAGTTTTCTGCAAGTAAAAGGTGATGCAAAATCAGAGAATAGACTATAGTATCAAGGGGAAACTGTTCACCTTCAGAACATTATTTAAAATGAGAAATTAATTCATCTGATCTGTTGGTGGAATCACCATTTCTGTGCCAAAAACTAATCGGTCTAGTGAAGCTTCACAGTTTGCAGGACCTACATTTCATGTTAATTTCCTTCTGTCAATAGCAATATATCGTGTATGTTCTTAATTTGCATATAAGTCTTTAGAGAGGAGAAGATATGTTGCTTCAAGCTTTAAATGTGTCTTGTTAAGGGATCTTGTCACAGTGGGGAAGAATAAGGGAGCAAGTAGTAGCTTTGTAGGTTTCAGCATCCTACAAAATATAGTATTTAAATTAAAAAAAAAAAAAGCTTTTCGTTTCTGTATAGATTTGCTGTTGCTCTGAAGTAGATTCATTGTTTTGTATGGAATCTTGTAATTCAAAATTTCCCAGTAAACTTAAACCAGGCTTTAAATGTATGTCATTGATTTGTTTTGTTTTTAACTTTTCCAGTTATTGGTATAATTGTTAAACTAGCTCCAGCTCTCATAACACACTGTGTGTTTCAGTAATGTTGACACCAAATTTGAGTTACTGTGCTTTCTCTGAAGCTAAATTAGTCTTGTTTTTAGGTTGGTGCAGCATGATAGAGATGAATTTTAAAGACGCGTTTGAATCCTTTGAGAGGCTTAAAAATGAATCCAGGTGGTCCCAGTGCTACTATGCTTATTTAACAGCAGGTGAGTATATTCAATGTGTTGGATAAGTGGTAAATCAGCGCTGTAATGGTTTTGTTTTGGGAAACTTGCTAGTGCACACACTGCCTGCTGCTTATGCAGCTTTATGCCAGACTTGACTTATATAATTTTGTTTATATAATGTATGCTTGCATGCATGCACGTGCATGTGCCTAAGTACTTCCTCTCTCCCTCTCCTCCCCCCCCCCCCCCGATGTAGATACAATTATGATTGTCAGTGTAGTCACAGGTCATCTAACAGTGTATTGCAAAGATTTAATGAATAAATCCTTAGAGGTTGGGTGGTATTAGTTCCTTTAATGGGTACAAAAAAGTACTGACTTGTTAATGATCACAGAGGGTACCTAGGAGAGTTGGGATTTGCATGTTTGTCAAATCCCCAGTGTAGATCCTTTCTGGAAGTGAGTGTGTGTTTTCCTGTGACTGTATGATACTGAATCTTAATTTTTCCTGTTTCATATCCTAGCAGTGTTAACACATTTTTGTTTCTGTGTTCTTACAGTGTGTCAAGGAGCCACTGGTGATGTCAATGGTGCTCAGAATGTGTTCAAAGAAGTTCAGAAGCTTTTCAAAAGAAAAAACAATCAGATTGAACAATTTTCAGTGAAAAAGGTTTGGTTTAACATAGGCTGACTTGTTTCAGTACAGTAATTACACTTGGTAATTTTGTTGGATTCTTTACCAGTATTTATTTTTGAAGGATGTATCTGTTTTCTGCTGTGTTGCTTCTGTAGAATTAGTGGGAAGGATTCAGGTGGAAAAATAATAGTGTCGTGTATTTTAAGGACCTAGCAAAGGAAATGTGAATTAGCTATTCACTTTACAACTAAAGTAATTTCTAAAGATAAAAATACATGATACTGTAGTTGCTTTGGTAATTTTCTTTCTAGCTTTGCCTTTCTTACTCCTTTTTATCTTGTCTTGTTTGTCAAAGCCTTAGTTCTTTTTGAAAGCTAGGAGTTGTCTAGGAAATATCTCCCAACTGATGATCTTGCAGATGTTACTGTTTCAGCATCCAGTCAGTGTGTACTTGGGATTGTGAAATACAATGAAACAAATCAGGCTGCATACAAGGAAGCTTTAATTTTGATCAATATGTAAGCCCTTAAATTAATTGAAAGATTTTGCTTTTTAGTCTTAAAGTCTTTAAGTTACCACTGACTTTATTTTCATAAAATTGTTGGATGCTTTCATGAAACAGTTAGAATTACTGTTTGTGATATATTGATTGTGAATATTATGTTCCCTATAAAAGGACAGATGACAGATCTCACTTCCCTCTTTCTCCCCACTTTGCAGGCAGATAGATTTAGAAAACAAACGCCGACCAAAGAGCTCTGTGTCCTGGCATCCATTGAAGTATTGTACTTATGGAAAGCCCTTCCAAACTGTTCCCTTTCGAACTTACAGCACATGAGCCAAGGTATAATATGGTTCCTTGATTTATTTATTTACTTTTTTAAATGAGGTGTATAATTTTCTTCTGTTGTGTGGAGTAGCTGATTGTTGTAGCATGACAATTTAAACCTGTGTGCATGTGTCATAACAAAACAGTCTGAGTAACAAAAGAATAATGACCCATTAAGATTCAGCTTAATGCTTCATTTTTACCATTTTTATAGGGTTTTGGGAGAGGTTTAACTGCCTGCTGCATATAGTTGTTTTTTAATCAGTTGCGTTTGCCCATTGTTTAAAATAAACAATAGCGTGATAGTTATTGTTCAGAGTCACTAAACAAAATTTAACTCACTTGAAGCTAGCTACAAAATAAAAAAATAAAACTACCAATTCATTTCTGCATGTCAGTTTTCTTCTAAGAGGAAATATGTAGCTTGTGAGGTCGTCTATGACATGATAAGGGTTCTGTTTATCTTGGCTGCTGGGACCATCTTAGTGGTGAAAGGAGCCTCTTTCTTAGTCTCGAGATGTCTTCGGATGTCTGTCACATGAAGCTTATGGTGGCAGTGTTTATCATGAAGTTTTCAGTACTCCACCCTCCATCCAGCGATCAGTCTTGTTTGCATTCTGCAAACAGTTTCAAGTTATTACCTGCTCATTTAGAAAATAAAACAAAAAATGTCTGCCACTGAGATACTTCCTTTTTCCCGTAATTGTGAAATTTTGGGGATTGTACACGATTTTTTGTTAAGCTAGAAAACTACCAGTCTTTAAGTCAAGAGTCAGGACTAGTTGTAGGGTTTTGCTCTGGTTTTAATTGAAGATAATTTGTCCATTTAAATTGCATTATGGCAGTGGGTTACATTCAGATCCCTAGTTTTCTAGTCCCAAAGATAATGGTGAAGGCTTTAAAATTGGATTTATTTAGGTAAAAATAAATTGCAGGATTTTTTGGTCTGTCATTTGCCTTCAGAACAATCAGCTTTAGAGGTTGTAAAGAGTATGTACTTCTCTCCCGCACACTCAGAAGCAGTGTAGATCTTCCTTGTATAAGCTTCTAGCCAGTGGTTCACATTTTAATGTGAAATAGCAGTATAGATTAAAATTCAGAGATATGCTTCTTGTAAGTGTGATGCTGACAGATGTGTCTGCATCAGCGATCCCTGGTTGAAGATTTTCTGTATAGTGAGGGTGTTGCTGCGCCTTATGTGTATCTCAAGAATGATGAGATGATAGGGTTTTTGTGTTGTTTTTCTTTTTTTATTTGCTTCCTCTTCAACACTTGGAGTGTAATTTGCTGGGGTGAGTTTCCAGGCTTTTCCTCAGGGCTAGAAGTTGACTTAAAAATAAAGGAATTAATTTGCATCCACATGTATCTCTAAGTAAAATGCCAAGTAACTTGAGGCTTGCAATACAAGCGAGAGTTGACAGCCTTGTGTATTGTGTAATGTCTAAATACTTCATGCAGCCAACTCTTAGTTATTCATAGGTGGCTTATTTGGGTTGTGGCTTAACTGTGTTGTGAATGCAGAGCTAGTTAAGATCTGGCAGGGTTTATGAGATGAGGCAGAATGTGAAGTTAAAGGAGCTCTACTGCTCCAGGCACAGCAGTTCAGCTTCTTTTGAAGGGATTAAAAGCCCTGCGGGCCTCCCTGTACCCCGGCCTTTCTGGAGGCGACAGTGCAGACAGGTGCAAATGGCTCCTCATGGAACTAGCCTTGATTTAACAGAGCCGGTGCTAATAAGCTTGATCAAAATGGAGCCTGATTCATCTAGAGATGGTTAAATACATCGTGATTCAGTTCTTCCTGGAAACAGAGTGCTACTCAGCTGAGGCACAGTCTGTCCGTGGACTGTGGACCAGCTAAGGTCTGGCAAATAAGCCTTACCCTCTCATCAGCATTGAGGATTGTGATGCCAAAATATCCTAGTCTGGGTTTTTAAGTCCAGTATAGATTTTTGTGTGTCGTGTCACTTGGCTTCAGTTCAGAACAAATCAGCTTTGTCTGAACTGCTTGCCCTGTGCTCCTTGTAACTTGGACTATGTATTTTTCTTTCAATATCTGGGACAAACCAGTTTCCCATAACGCCAGAAGGAGGTGATTGTTTCTTAACTTTTGCCTTTTAGTGGATATTTCAAAGACCAGTAGAGAAATGGATTCACCTCTTCTTGTGAGAGAACGCACCAACTGCCTTTGACTTCAGCCCATTCATTCCTGTTAGGAATTGTTCTCATGAGGTTCATACAAAATGGGTTGTATTTAAAAGAAATGAAATTACTTTGATTAATGTTACTAGCATCTCCTTTTTCTGGTTAAATTTAATCGTCAGACTAAAAGTCACCGTAGACCATAATTCTTGTCTAAGGCAGGATTTCAGTCCATTTTGTTTATTTACTGGAATGTTTGCATTAAGCTTGTCAGGATGTTGATGATTCATCGGCTGTCGGTTTGAGGAATTTGCTTCTTGGTGCCATACACAAATGCTTAGGAAATTCTGAAGATGCTGTTCAGGTAAGTTGTTAAATGATAATTTACACCATTAATCCTATTTTAGGAGCTATTCTGTTAAACAGTAAATATTGTTGAGTAAGAGTGTTAAGCAAGCCATTAGTTTTCAGTGCTATTGATCATTCTGTGAATTCCAACAGAGTCAGGTTCTTTTCAAATCTTCTGGTTTAGCATGTCTTCGTTCTAATCTGTGTTGTAAAAGTAATTGGCTCTGTTGAATGAACACGGTAGCTAAAGTGGCTTTTAGGAGCAAGAGTTAAGGGGAAGCTGGGAAGAACAACAGAAAAGTTCTTGCTCTGCTGGATTTACTTTGTCCAACAAAGAAAATTCAACTTTAAAAAAAAAAAAAATAACTTGGAGATTGACCTTTTGAAAGCATAGGTTTGCTGCTTCTCCTTCAGACCTATTAGATGCTGAGAGGTTTGATTATTAGCACATACTGAAGAATAATTTTGCCACTGCTCTGGGATTTGATCTGTAGGCATAACTTTTTTTTTCCTCCCCAAAATGGAATGCAATTTACATAAGCAACAAGGGAGCTGATGCTGGCTTTAATCTCTTCCTGCCGCCCCTTCTCTCAAGCATATCTTAAATAATCCGGGTGCTTCATCTCTGATGTTAAAGTTCCTTGTTAGTTCTAATGTTTTTTTCAATATGAAGTTGGAAAACTCTTGAAACAGTCAATATATTACTTGGTAAAAATCAAAACAAATCATTTTGCCTTGATACAGCAGTGCTGGTAAAAACGTGTGGGTCTTTGCTTAAAGAATCTCTACCAGTGGAAATTTTTAATGTATTCTCATTTTAGCTTTGGGCTAACTTCTAGTGCTTAAGTTGAACGGTACTTCTGGATTTTTTTACGTATCAAACAGTCAATTTTAATGTATTACTGCAATCTTTTTTTTTTCTTTCTTTAATTTTTATAGTTCTTTCAGCGAGCTGCTAAAGATGAACTGTGCCGTCAAAACAACTTATACGTCCAGCCATATGCGTGCTATGAACTTGGCTGTCTTCTGTTAGACAATCCAGAGGTAATAGCATAACCTATTTTTAAACTCTTAAAATGAGAGTGGGGAGTTAACATACCACTATACAAAAAATGAAACAAAGTTTATAGGTGATAATGTATGTGAAGTTTTAAAAGTTTCTTTTATACCTACCATAAAGAAACTTCCTACTTTGGTTTTTTGCAAACCAAGAAATGCAATGCATTTTAGGTAACGTCTTAATTTTTCAATATTGAGAGCTATAAGGACATTCTGAGGAGCTTAGTGTATCTGTTGATAACACTGCAATGACTTGTTTTGTTGTTACTGGGTTTTATTTTTACATAAAAACCAGAGCCTGAGGCTCTCTGGAATTCTTCAGGGCAGTTGCTACATTCATGACCATTAGTGGTGTCTTTCTCTAGCAGTAAAATGAACATGTCTGCAAACCTACAGCAAGCAGTGAAGCAAGAATTTTGATGAGTGTAGCACCACGTTCTTTTGATTATTATTTAGTACTTTACCCCAAAAAGCACCACAAAGACTTCACTTTTCACCTCTCTGACCATGCCATGATGCCCATTTTTTCGTATGTGCCTTACAGAAAGAGTATATATAAATACTGGGGTATGGAAATACTTCCATTGGCTCTTCAGACGCAAAGACCTCTCTCCCCCTTCACTTGCCTTAGTGTTCCTGCTGCTGGTGGCAGCAGAGGCCTGGCAAGAATGCCTTAGGTAGGCAGGGATTTGTTGTCTGCAGGTGGTGTTTAGTGTGGTGAATGCCTAGGTTCCTTTTCTTATGTATTTAATCTTCTGTTGGATGCTGTTCAAGCTCAAAGATTACGTGTAGTTATCCTCTCCAAATAGAGTTTGATGCCTTCCTAAAATAGCTCTATGGTTTTGGGATCAAACTTATATTTGGAACAGTATGGTATCTGTCAAAAGTCTTTTTACTTTGGGATTATTTATCCCCACTATTAGGACAGATATCTTCCTAATCTCACGTATCAGTGCATCTTGGAAACCTAGCTGGACTGAGGGCACGCATACCGTCGTACTATTTCATTGCAGGGAATATATAAGTAAAGTGATTTCAGTCATTTGAATTCCTGTAAAGCTGTATGTGTTGGCATTTTAGCTTTCACTCTCATATTTAGTGAGGTTTTTGTTGTTCAGGATGAAGAGGAAAATAATTCACCTGGCTTTCAGACTGTCCAAATGGCTTGTTTGATGATACATTTGATCTTTTGGGTCTTTGCACATACCCTGCCTCCTAGGGAGCCCAGGGTATCTTAAAATAGGGCAACTTCTGCACCACTCCTGGTGCCGTTTCCCTCCTCAAACATGTAACACCACTCACTATGTGGAGTTTGTGCTGCTTTATGTAGTACTTCCTGAATCAGATTGCAAGTTAGGGGAAACAGTTACAGGGTAATGACTTGAACTCTCCCATCATTGTATGTAGTGTATAAAGTAGTTGGGCTGATAGTATCTCATATTCTTAAGATTCTGTTTTCTGTTGTTTTTAATCTTGTCAAATTTAATCATCTGAGCTGAACCTTCCCCTTAGAGGGAAGGAAAGTCAATAAAAATTATTATCATGACAAAGGACAAAACTAGAGAAAATGCTTTTAAAAATAATAGTTCTTTTTTGAAAACGCTGCTGCCCTATGATGTAGAACTGGGCCTTGAAGCCTGGTTAGGGAGGTCTGAGTCCAGTAATGTTCCTGCTGCCTTTTTTTCCATGTTCATATTTAAATTTGATCGTGTCAAGTGTCTCTAAAAAACAAGTGTGTGGTGGGTAGTGAAGTTATCTGAAGATTTTGAGAATGTGGGAGCACTCCTTCCTTTCTCCCTACTTTGCGTCGTATGTGCACACAGTAACCGAACGTGCTTCATGTTGGGTGTTTGAGGACTGAACAAGCCTCGGCTTGTAGCTGTACTGATGAGAAGCTACGGTAGCACATAGCATATGAAGGACATGCAGGAAACTCCCTCTCGTGGCACTCAAGGCAATTAGGAGGCAAATGATGCTTGACTTGAATAAAGTGGGATGGGGTGGGGAAAAGCAAGAGCGAGAATTAGAGGCGAGTGGATGCTGTTTATAGAAAATTCCATTTACTAGCTGAGGTGTCATGTGAGAGCTCTATAATGATTAAGAAAGAGAAGGGAATAGGATTTTATAAATCACGCTTACCTGAGAGGCTGAACGTATTAAAGACCTGAGCAACAGATATAGATGTGAATATGCATGTTAGTATAAAAAGCATGCTGTTACTAAATTTACTTTACTTTAAAATTACTCATAATTACATGTTTGATTTATCATGTCATCTGAATAATCTTTGTTATTTTAAACTTAGTTCTAATCAAGTTCTTCAAGATTTCAATATAGTTATGTTAAGAAGTTTACAGATTTTTTGGTAGATGTTTTAGACGCTGAATGTAATTTAACCAATATAAATGCGTATGTTCCTATTCATACATTTGAATAAGAAAACTTATTTTTTATGTTTACTTATCAGGCAGTTGACTATTTGTCTGTAAGGCTTAAAATAAAAAGGTACTGTATGATAAGAAATAAAACATGAGCTTTTCAGTAGTAAATATTAATCTGCAAATACATATATTTTTCCTTAAGAGTTTGAAATTGAGATTTCTGAAACAACTTTTAATGCTTAAAATCCAGTAACTTTTTCTGTAAATAAATGGCTTAAACTTTGGTTAAGAAACAAAAATTACTCTGTTGATCAATTAGTCATTTATCTGTAGCCTCACTTGTTTCCCTGTGCATTGTTGTAGTTCACCATCATCAGTAGCAACTTGCATTTAAAGCTGTAATTTCTCCTTTTCTGTAGAAGACTAGAAATAAGTAATACTGTATTTCTTGG
This sequence comes from Gymnogyps californianus, assembly GCF_018139145.2. NCBI lineage: Eukaryota > Metazoa > Chordata > Aves > Accipitriformes > Cathartidae > Gymnogyps > Gymnogyps californianus. The sequence goes on along the minus strand of NC_059472.1, from coordinate 51,086,609 downwards.
GTGCCTCATCTGTATTTCTAGTTTCCTAATCTGAGAGGTTTTTGTCTGCTTGGTACCTTGTTTTCAAGATAGAGATGCTATTCCGGACTGACCAGGCCATACACTTAAGATATCTTCTGTAACATTTGCAATGCATTTCTAATGCAATGTTTGTCTTGTTATAGACTGTGCCAAGAGGCAAAACCTTACTTCTCCAAGCCAAGGTAAAAACTAAGACACTTTAAAATTTAATCTTTTTGAGATGAGGGCATTTGAGAGGTGGTGGTTTTGGGAGTTTGGGGCCGGTGGGGGGGATGTTAAGTGTCAGTGTCCCTTACCTGTAATCTACAACATTATCATGTAGATATACATTAATGTATAGTACACATTTATGTACGTTACGTAGATATGTATTTCTAGGTCAGTCATAGTACAGAGCCCACATTAGTGACCTCTCCTGGAGTGTTAGAACCTTGCCAAGTTTTTCAACTAAGATTTGGCTACAGAAAGCTTGAAGATGACAACTCTCCACTCCTTGTCTGTTCTGACTGGTTCCTGCCTTGGGCATGTTGGGCTGTTCTAGGAATTTCCGCAAGTCCAAAAGCTCTAGGTGCTGTTCCAGCTACTTGGGATCCAAACGTGTTGGAAATGGAAGCTTTCTGCTCTCTTGACCAATTTGGAATTTCTGTAATAATTCTGTTACTTTGGGTAATGTGGGGATATTGCGACATGCAATCTCAAGTTCACCTCTTTTCTTTGGTCTGTTTTGTAACATGACTTCTTAAGCGTTAGTAGTAAAATTATCTTTGTATCATAAAGTGAAGGAGGCTAATAGTTATATGCTTTTTTTCCCCCCCCCTCCAGGAGGAATTTACTGGCTATGACTTTGAGAACAGATTGCACGTCCGCATACACGCAGCCTTAGCCTCTCTAAGGGAAGTAGTTCCACAGTGATGGACAGGAAGTCTTGCTATCCTTTCCCACAGTTTCTGCACTTTAAGATGAAGCAGAAGAAAAAGCTGCTGGGAAGACCAGCTTTTCTTCTGAAAACCACTTGTGCCAGAGACACTTTCCTAGTATGGTCAGAGTTGGTATGGCTTAGTAAAACATGACAATTTTAACTAAAAGTAAATCAACCAGGAAGAAGGTTAAGTGACCTTGTGTTTTTAACTCTTCAGTTTTTATTTTGCTTAAACCAAGCTGAACACAATCGCTTGTAACTCTGTGGGTGAGCCTAACTAAGCACACGTGATTTACTTCAACAATATTGGCAGGTGTGATTTTTACCTTTTAAAAGAGATCTAGATCTAAAATATGCCAAGGGGAGCACTTCTGTTTTGATTAGAATAATACAATAAAAGTAATTGGTGTAAATGTTGAAGTTGGGAATGGTCAGAACACTTTTTTTTTTCTTCAAGCATTAGCCAATATACAGGAGGAGGAAAACTGTTCAGCCACAAAAAGCAGATCTTACTAAATTTCAGTGGCTTATGTCAGTGACTTCATGATGACTAATGTGTGAATTTTAAACCACGCATCCCCTTCCATTCTTCATTCCTTCCCTCCCAACCCAGCTCATACTTGTGATATAAAATATGTCAATTTAGGATCTCTGCTTCTGGTACATTCCAGCCAAATACTTACTTTGTTTGATACGTGTTGTGTTTTAACCCCAGCCAGCAACCAAGCACCACACAGCTGCTTGCTCACTCCTCCCGGGTGGGATGGGGGAGAGAATTGGAAGGGTAAAAGTGAGAAAACTCGTGGGTTGAGATAAGGACAGTTTAATAGGGAAAGCAAAAGCTATGCACACAAGCAAAGCAAAACAAGGAATTCATTCGCCACTTCCCATCGGCAGGCAGGTGTTCAGCCATCGCCAGGAAAGCAGGGCTCCATCATGTGTAATGGTTACTTGGGAAGACAAACGCCATCACTCTGAACGTCCCCCCCTCCCTTTCTTCTTCCCCCAGCTTTATATGCGGAGCATGATGTCATATGGTATGGAATATCCCTTTGGTCAGTGTGGGCAGTTCTTGTTTCTGCTCTTAATATTCTGAATATTATGTTAAAATACATAGTCCAAATACAGTAATTTTACGTGTTTTTCATTCAAGCTGCAAATCTTTATAGCAGTGACCTTTAAAGGTATTAAAAAACCCAACCAAAAATTTACTTTGGTAGTTATACCAATATTATGATATCCTAAGTTTCTATATGGTATTCCAAACCTGTGGTGTTAAGATATTGAAATACCTCAGAGAGCTTAAAACTTTTATCATGACCATATAATTTTTAATACTTGGCCATCTGTGTGCTCATCTGTAGCTTTTTTACTTTTGTCTGTAATATGTAGTATCTCCTTATGTTTTATATTCAGTTAATATCATATTCTAGGAAGGTAAATATTTTTTTAAAGAATCTTATGCAAATCTGACCAGAAAGTTAGCTGAATTATGTTACTTCGCAAAGCTAAGAAAACTGGATATCCTTGGAAATAGTTATCCAAAAGCCTTATCTTTACTTTGGTCAGGTTGCCTTAAACAGTTCCTTAGCTTAAACTTTTTTTTTTCTCCTTATCTTTTTGTAGAATATGTTGCCAAAGTTTTAGACCTTGCCCATGCCTAACCTTCATTGATTTGCTTTTGAGATTGCATCTAAAGCAAGACTGATATGGAGGAGAAAAGTAATACCCTGTTTGGTAGGCCAAATGAAACAGTTGAGACACTTTTATTTCTCTCTAGAAATACACAGTTCCTGCTATGAAAGGCATTCCTAGAGCAGTTAAACACTTCTGTTGCAGTTCCTGAAGGAGAGGAGAGACTCTTAAAAAAGCAGTTTTATTTTTCTATAATCTAGGTGCGTTACAGATAGTACACTGGTTTTTTTATTCAACTTTGTCAGTAATATTGAGTCATAAATGAGTGTTCAACCTTATTTGGTCAATCCAAATAAGTATTGACTAGAAAATATATTGTGTATATAATGACTAGTTAGAATTCAAATAGTGATTTTAAAAATGGGCTTTAATGTACTTGAAATCTTATTTTGTCCTATCTGACTTCTAATGTTTTGCAATCAGAGACACAGTCCATTCTGGGTAAATAGCTAGAAACAGTACAGTTACTGACAAAATTCCTTTTAAATACACTGCTTAAATATAATGTGAGACTAGGCTGTTCAGGACACAAAGCACCTGCATGCGATTTGTGTTGGGATATCTAGGGTCTACATACTTGGAGGTAGCTAGCAAATTGTAGTAGATTTACTAAAAGGCCTGTTGTTCTCACCAGGCCAGGAGTGGGTATGGAAAGACACTATATATTCATATAACAGTTTAACTCTGTGCAAATTGCAGCTTTTCTGTGGATTTAGCGAATCATCACTAAAATAGAACTGTCTGTTTCTGTATTTTTTTTTTTTCCCTCACCTCGTAGGAGAATCTCCTACACTGTAAATGTCAAAATTATTTTTTATGTTAGATTGTGCCTGTGATGAGAAAAATTTCAAGGGTATTTTGTGTAAACTGATAAGCTTTTATACTTTGGAACTCGGAGGCATGGTCTAATAGCAATAATGGAATATGCATCTTGCTAGTTACTATGTTAAGACTATCTTTACTGGGTCAGGTATTTTTGTTGATGTTGATGCAGTTTTTATCTCAATATGACTCATTTCAAATAACTAGAACTTTTTAGATGTCACAAGGTGGCATATTTATTGTGATGTACTGTAAATGTTGTTAATTTACAGAACTTGCACTTTTATATTTCTGAGTAAAATTAAAAGAAACGTGGACATGAGTTTTGTTCCCTTGCTCCTCAAATTTGTCTTTTAATTGGTGGCCTCCTGAACAAGATGGTATCAAGTATTGGGAAAACTTCTGGGATGTCAAGTGACTCTGTAACAGAGTTTTCTAGTCAGCAATTACCTCAGCCTTTGTTCTTCCAGTATAATTATAGTCTCCTGGTTTAGAAAGTGAGTTACGTGTGTCATGTTGAGATCAACCATAGAGTGAACAAGGTTTAAGATGCGTTTTAAGACATCAGATTTACTTGTTCTACATTAAAGAAAAAGAACCACACACAATTGTATTTGTTGTATTCCTACACCTTTGAAAAATGTTTCTAATTTACTGTAAAGCAAGCACTTTAATTTCTTCTCTCTCTGACTTTGAATGCTTGTTTCATATTCTAGTTATGCTTTATTCTTAAATAAAATTCCCCAAATGTTGTATTGAATTGCTTTTCAGTTTACAACAATGTGATTGTCTTTCCAACAATTGATTGTACTCGTGTTTAAAAATTGCTCTGTAACTGTTTGCACAGGAGCAAGTGTTACGTTGGTGTCGGGCTGTATGTGGCGTTGCAAGGGTGCTAATTGAACCTACCAGTGGAGTGAAGGCAGGGTAGCCTGTAAACAACGCTCAAATTCCCTTTCCAGTCATCATTACAAAATACTAACAGTGGTAGCAATCACTTTCATGAAAAGTTACGCAATCCCAAACAAGTATTGTTAAAGCTAACGTTAAGAAGTACATTTATACTTGGCTGTCTTTTAAGGCAGTCGGGCAGCCAGTGGCATCTGACCAGCGTACCTGTCCTTGGCTCTGCAGGCAGCCTAGAACACAAATGGTAGACTCCACTGAAATTTAGGAGTAAGAAGTACAGGTGTATTGACTCTGATCCTTCATCCTGAAGGAACTGTATGACAATTTATTTTATATAAATTAGGAGTTCAGAAAAAAAGGACAGGCAATTGTTTCTCTGCTAATTACAGTTTGAGTAGATGCTTATACAATATTGTCTTGCATTCTCATGTTTTGAGGTGAGCTAGAAAATACTGCCTCAAAAACTACTTTTATCTGGAAAAGCTGACTTACAGAAGATGGAAATATACAGGCAAGTTCCACTTCTAGTTCATTTTGGCCAAAGAACAATTAAAATATGGTATTCTATACAGAGATTCAGAAAGCATGAGAACCTGCTATTTCTACACTGAGTTATCTGTATACAATACTCTTAATTTATGCCAAAGCAAATTCTTGTATGAAATTAGCCGGTCTACAGATGCACTGGAAAAAAGATTGGGTTCTTTTACAAAAGGCCTAACTTTGTCAGAATATTGCAAATCTGTATTTTTCCTGAACTTCAAAACTTGCTCAATTAAACAGTTATAAAAGTGTGCCATTGTTAGTAGATGGCAAAAAGTGATATTCCCACTCCCCATGCCACCACCCCGCTCCCCCACCCCACCTGTTTCTTATGAGGCAGTAAGAAATTCAATTTGAGGCAGGCTTTCCAGAGTTAAATACTGAATTATTTCTATTTTTGACCACTTTTTTTATGTATGTTTGGACCCCAACACTGGACCCAGCATAGGTTACCAGGGTAGGAGCATATTAGATTTGCTTATTGCCTCCCTGCTTCTGCTCAGCTTAATCTCTTTGCTTAATTACCCAAGATTTTCATGACCTATTTAGCCCCTGTGTTTTAGCCACGGGAAGTTCATGTTCAGTTGTGTTACCCCTAATTTTTTCATTGCTGCTGTTTATCTTTTGATGTGACTTCTTCCAAGATGGTGTTCCAATCTGTAGCCTGTTAAGCTCAGCAGGGCTGGGTGGTCCTCAGTGTTATTCAGTTGTTTTTTGGCAAGCTGTGCTTACCTATAGAAGATGCCTGGAAGGGCTTTCAGGTGAAGAGGTTAAGAGAATTTAAAAAAAAAAAAAAAAAAAAAAAAAAAAAAAAAAGGCAAGCTCGTTTGAGTTAAAATATTTGAGAGGGGGAGGGAGAGAGATTGTCAGACTTTGCTGAGCAAAACCATTTACGTAACAAACGCCTCCCAGTCTTTCACTAAAAGCAGTATGTTTACTGTATTGAAAAAAGATAATTGTGCTGCTGGGACATATTCTTCTTCCCACTTGCAGCAAAGGCCCCGATGAAGGGGAAGACAGAGTCAGAGAGAATACGCATAAAGGCACCTTAAATAAAACCAATATGTTGTACCTTTGGTAGGAAAAGCAAGAAGGTTTTCATGGAGATTTTTGTACATGAATGCAAACCCCCACTTAGACTTCTACTGAAGTCTCTGGCAGGTAGAAACACAGAGGTGGTGCTTGCAAAAAAAATGCAAGTCCTCTTCTTCTGGCTATTTAGCTGAAGCTTTGAAAGAGATTGCAAGTTAAAAAACCAAAACTGAACACACCCCACATGCCCCCAACCAGTGTGATTCATTAACCTGTTGTGAACTATCTAATGAAGAGTTAATGAATGACCTGATCCTTGTTTTTTGGCAGAAAAATAAGGCTTGTCTGGGAACTTGAGTTGCTGAACTTCTGTCCAATCTCTGTCTTCTAAGACTTTAACATTGTCTGGAAGCTATTACTTCTGCAGATGGGGCAAAGGATGGTAGGACAAGGCAGCTACCTTCAGCTGGGCGAACTGCTCTCCGGCTGACAGGCTCTTCAGTTTGGGGCCAGAGAGGAGCATGTTTTAGGAGAGCGGCTGGTACACTTCGTATGATGGATTTACTCTAGATGGCTCACAAAAATGGCGTTCAAGTTCCAGCACAAGTGAATTAGTTGCCAGACATATTTTTCCCTATAGCTCTTCTTAAGTTTCAGAGACACACACTTTTATGTTAGGGGCTGAAGCCTTTTTAAATATTTAAGGAGGTTTATGCTTCTGTTCTGTTACCTCTAATAATAATTTTTTCTGTGGTTTATGACATCTGTACTTAAACATCTTTGAAGCTTTTGCTGTGCAGAGCTTTGCGGGCCTAGAATTTTGGAAGTTTTCAAAAGAAGCAAATTTACAAGTTACCTTCTGATCTGTATTCATTGAGGATGGTTTCAAAGTAACCATATGACTGCATTTGCACCCAGGTATGTTTAATGCCTTCATGAAGCCCTGTTGCTCCCATATGTTCTCCATACAGAAATCTAGATTTCAGATTACTATCCCGACTCCAGAAATGATACATTTTCTAGTCCTCATATATATTCTTGAAGTATATCTTATTCTTTCTATAGGAAAGCTGTTCTTCCTAATTTCATAAGTCATAGCATATTCATATTTAACTTTTTTAATATTATGATCTGTGTTGTCACTCTCCAGGACTGATGAGCTATTGTGAGAAGTTTTCTTAATGAGAAATTACTTTCTAAGGATTCTTTTATGGAAGAAGCATTTTGTGGTGAGTTTACCATTAATGTACTTCCCAGTGAACTAACTTGAAAGTGGTACAATATTCTGTTAATTTTGAATGACCTGTTGTGAATATGTTACTTACTACAGGAAGCTATTGTAGTCTAAATGCTTTAGCAGCAATGATACTTGAGTCTTAAATCTTCAGTGCTGCTGGGATTCCCCTTGGGTTTTTGTAGAGATGCAGGCATCCAGGAATGCAAGAGCAGGTAGGTAGATGATGGTTTTCCAACTTTGATGAAGACTGATCTGTAGCATTGTTGGTGGATAAAAGTTTTTATCCCACAGCAGACTCCTGATCATGGCTTGCCCCCATGATCTTCCTGCCTTCATGATCCTCAGAAACACAGTGGTAGCCTTGAAAATACGGCACTACACAGTTACCTTTTTTGTGCTTGTTTTATTGGAACAGAAAATGATCTTGTGTGTATCCACTGGAAATGCGTACTGGAAAGCAAATGCTATCCCTGGGGCTGCTGAGGTTTGTTTCAAGTTTTGCCCTTGCGATCATAAGGTTCTGCAGTATGAACGGAGCCGTATTAAGGAATAACCTCGTTCCTCTTCGAGTGTAGCTGCCGTGGCTGAAGAGGTTACAGTCCCCAGCCGTTTGCTCTGAGCTCCTGCCAGAGGTCACCACAGAGCATCGCTTCTCAGGTGCTGTATTTTGCAGTCTGTCACGTCGGTTTAAATCCCTTGGGTGTTGTATGTCACCTATCTTAAAAGGCCAGGCTGTGAAGCAGGGGATGGGTCTGTGCACCCACCCGCTCTACCACGGCTGGCGGAGGGGTGGGAGGGATGTGGCTGCAGCCCTTCTGCCTTCCGCAGGTTGCAGCGTTGGATCGTGTGACGTCGTCATAACCCGAGACTCGGCACAAAGTTACGCTCTTCCTGGGCCGGGAAGAAACGTCTCTGGTTCGGCTGCCTGCTGCTGGTGAGGAAAACTGGTGTTTCGGCAAAGGCGAAACACTTCCTCAGAGGGGTTCTGCCTGCGCTGTGGGTTCAGCCGGTTACACGCTTGAAGGCAAGTCAGCGGCAGAAAGCAGGAGCGGGTTTCATGGTAGCGTGGGAAGGGAGAAAAGGCAGCGGCTCACGGGGTGCAAGCGCTGTGGGCGCTCGCTTCCCCCGTGCCCTTTGGCGAGCAGCGCCCGTGGGTGCTCAGCCTCGCCCTCGCAGCCCTTACGCCGCTTGTCCTGAGCGACGGCAGCCATGACACTGTACTTCTGTCTTAAAATATATTATTAAAAGGGTTATAAATGGAGTCGCGCTCAAATGGTCGTGTCCATTAAATGCACCGGTTCTTGTGCGACAACGGGAAACAAGGTGTTTGTTGCAGGAGGAAAGCCCTCGCTGGCGAACGGCAGCGTCACCCGGCTGCGGAGCGCTCTGGCTGCCCGAGGGTAAACTTTAATCGCGCATTTCGCCTCCCGCTCCTTCCTGTCATCCTTTTTGACCAAGTAACGCTGGAGCGCAGACACCGAGGGCTGCTAACCTCGGCACTGCCGGGCTGCGCGGATGATGCAAGGGCCCTGTGACGTCATGCTCTCCTGGCTGGGTGTGGTGGCCCCTGGCTGCCCCGCTCGCTGCCCTCGTCGGGGGGGGTGCCGGCGGGAGGCTGGGACCAGGAGAGAGCAAGTACCCTAGGGGATGGAGGAGGAGGGGGGGAGGAAGAAGTGTCCTGTAAACTCTTTGCTTGAACACGAATGGCTTTTGTGGCTCGTGGGGGGTGCTTTGGTGGGGTTTATCTTTAAAAAAGGGAATTCAGGACATGGGTTTGAATTCACATCGTGGTTCGCTAGTTGGCTGGCCCCCGACTGTGCCTCCTGCTGCCTAAAGGTGCAGAGGGGGAGTAAAGGATTTGGTCGCTGCAAACGGTACATACCTGCTTTAAGTTAAAGGAGTGTTTGGGAAGGGGTGGAGGAGGGTTATTGATGGCATGGCAAGGGACGAGCAGCTGCGATCACGCCGTCAGCGTTAGACACTTCACACTGGGGCAGGGTAGACGCTCAGCCGAGGGGTTCTGTTTGTACAGATGGGAAACCGTAAGCCAGCTTGAGTGGGCGAAGATGCAGTCTTCAAAGACCAGGGTGATTGTTCCACGTGGCCTCAAGACCCTGCTTGAGGGGGTGAGCCGGGCTGTCGTAGAAAAAAACCCGGACGACATTGCTGAATTTTTCGCTCTCTATTTCCAAGAGCTTGTCACCTTTCGAAAAGGTTTGTTCCTACCAGTGCTTCATCTGAAGAACTGAGCTATTTGAGAGTGCTATCCTACTCCAGCTTAATTTCTGCTTCTGTTTTCAGGGCATCCAAATCTGGATATAACAGAACTGGTTGAACAGTTTGAGTTCATTAGCGGTAAGATAGTTGCTGTTTGTTCTTTTAAAATATTTTGAGACTATGTTCCAACCCAAACGGGTGCAAGTAGTTTTCACTTATGGAATGCATCCTGTCCATACCTAGTCACTTGAGAGAGGCACATAGGCTCTGGGCTATTGAAAAGGCAGGCATCTTCAGAAAGCATTTGCTTCTATTTAATGTGGGAATAATTAGTCCCCTGGGATGCTGTACTTTCTCCTAGAGTATAGAGGAGAGCCTGGATGCCTTTGGTCATTTTAATTTTAAGATATTGCAGTGCAATTTATCACCCCCTAAGCAGATAGCGACTTCATACTTACCTATTCTTTGCAAACAGATATTGTATCTCTTTGTTTATAAAAAGATGATTTAGTTCTGTGGGATGCTGATTCCTTTGGGAAGTGCTGGGAGCTTTCAGCTGCTCCCTGGGTTTGGCTGTAAGGGCTGGAATACATGGTGCCACCTGAAGGTTGTGTGGGAGCAGTGATATGGGTGCGTTGTCTCGCCCACAGCCTGTTTGTATCTGCCGCACTGGTTTGGGTCTCCATCGTCCGGTTACCCATAAGTGTCAGCAGCTTCAGATATCCCCTTTATTCAGAAGGCCACCTAAGCTGGTTCCAGGTAACCCTGGGACCAGCCAGCACTTGAGACAGCCTTGGTCTATAGATTGAGAGCTATACACTAAGGTAATTACAGCAATGAAGAGAAACCCCAGCTATGAACAGAAAGTGCTACTATCTTACTCCTAGCTTAGGATCTCCTCTATAAAAGCTAACCACCACTGATTTCAGCACTTGAAGCAGTTTTCTTCTTGTAAAAATGACTGGTAGATGTTGCAGCACAACTTAAAGTATCACCAAAGGCTGAATTTTGGTGCATTTGCAAATGTTGCATTAATGATATCACGCAGCAATTTTTGCATAATCATGGAATCACAGAATGGTTTGGGTTGGAAGGGACCTTTAAAGATCATCTAGTTCAACTCTGCAGCCCTGGGCAGGAACATCTTTCACTAGATCAGATTGCTGAAAGCCCCATCCAGCCTGACCTTGAACAATTCCAGGGATGGAGCATCCACAGCTTCTCTGGGCAACCTGTTCCAGAGTCTCGCCACTCTAAAAAAAAAATCCTGATATCTAATCTAAATCTACCCTCTTTCAGTTTAAAACTGTTGCCCCTTGTCCTGTCAGTGCTGGCCTTGGTAAAAGTCTTCTCTGTCTTTCTGAAAGCCCCCTTTAAGTATTGAAAGGCCACAATAATGCCTCCCCAGAGCCTTCTCTTCTCCAGGCTGGACAACCCCAACTCTCTCAGCCTTTCTTCATAGGAGAGGTGTTCCATCCCTCTGATCATTTTTGTGGCCCTCCTCTGGACCCACTCCAACAGGTCCGTGTCTTTCCTGTGCTGAGGACTCCAGAGCTGGACGCAGTACTCCAGGTGGGGTCTCACAGAGCAGAGCAGAGGGGCAGAATCACCTCCCTCGACCAGCTGGCCACGCTTCTTTTGATGCCGCCCAGGATACAGTTGGCTTTCTGGGCTGCAAGCGCGCATTGCTGGCTCATGTCCAACTTTTCATCCCCCAGTACCCCCAAGTCCTTTTCCATGGGGCTACTCTCAATCTGTTCCTCCTGCAGTCTGTATTGATACTGGGGATTGCCCCAACCCAGGTACAGAACCTTGCATTTGGCCTTGTTGAACTTCATGAGGTTCACATGGGCCCACTCAAGCCTGTCCAGTCCCTCTGGATGGCATCCCTTCTCTCTAGTGAATCAACTGCACCACTCAGCTTGGTGTCATCTGCAAACTTGCCGAGGGTGCACTCAATCCAACTCTCTGTCATTGATGAAGATATTAAATAGTATTCGTCCCAGTATGGACCATTGAGGGACACCAGTCGTTACTGGTTTCCACTTGGACATTGAGCTGTTGACTGTAACTCTTTGGATGCAGCCATCCAGCCAATTCCTTATTCATCAAATAGTCCATCCATCAAACCTCTCTCTCTCCAATTTAGCGGCCAGAATGTTGTGGAGGACAGTATCAAAGGCCTTACAGAAGTCCAGGTAGATGGCATCTGTAGCTCTTCCTGTGTCCACTGATGCTGTCACTCCGTTGTAGAAGGCCACCAGGTTGGTCAGGCACAATTTGCCCTTGGTGAAGCCGTGCTGGCTGTTCTTTAATCACCTCTCTGTCTTCCGTATGTTTCAACGCATCTTCCAGAAGGATCTTTACCATGATCTTACCAGGCACGGAGGTGAGGCTGACTGGTCAGTAGTTCCCAGAGTCTCCTTATTACCTTTTTTAAAAATGGGTGTGATGATATTCCCTTTTCTCCAGTCACTGAGGACTTTGCCTGACTGCCGTGACTTTTCAAGTATGATGGAGAATGGCTGCATAATGCAGAAATTTTCTGTCTGAATGCCTGTCAGTGGTTTGCTTATGTGATTGTGAACTGACCCCTGCATGTTCACCAAGCTCCAATACAGGTCCCTCTTGTACCCCTCTCTTTCTGTGTCATCCATCCCCTACTATGTGGTCACATAACTGTGTTATGAAAGGGGATGATCGGAGAGGAATTCCTTAGCAAGCTCGAGCAAGGTTTCCTCTGGAGTCTCCCGCCCACAGTGCCAGCATGGGGTTTGGGACTGGTGGTGCACCAGTAGGTAGCTAGCTAGTTTGTGTAGCTGCAAGGGAGCCTTTCTTCTCTGTGGCATTGCCAAATACTGACATTGGATTACAGATGGGTCTGTGTTGGCTTGGGATGGCAGTCAGAATAATGTTTTTTTCAGAGAGGATTTAGCTCTGTCATCCTTTGAGTTATGTTTCTCTCATAATTTCTGATCTCATCCAGTCATGACTTCAGAAAACAGCTCAGTGCTGAGCTGTGATGATGTATTAAAGATTCACCTTCTCTTCTGCTACTGTGTTGGTTTTACATATTGACCAATGCTTGCTAATCATGATTGATAGAAACCAGACCTCTTGGTTTGTTGGTTTTTTCCAATGCTGAGGGTTTTATTAACCATGTGATGGAACACTGTTTTGATCCCATGAGTATTCTCTTGTGTTCCTCCCTTGATAACTAATCTAGAAGCCATTTTTCGCTCTGTATCTAAAACTTGTTCATGTCTCACTCTCTTCTTCACTTGGAGACCTGTCAGTTCAACTAATCAAGATTCTTGAGGAAGTTAAAATATCACCATCTATGCATCTAAAATAACTTGTATGGATCCAAAGAGTTCTGAGGTGTTGCAAAGAGGAGCCATGGTCTTCTAGCTGGCTTATATCTGATCTCCTTAATGTGAAAGGTTTAATCTTTTAACCGATAAGCGTAGCAATGTTTGTGGGCAGCAGCTATGAATGTAGCCATCACTGCAGGACCAGGAATACAAGTAAGGCTTCCTAGGTTTTGAAGTGGTACCACTGCTCTCTGAATTTTCTTTCCCGTTATTGATAGGCAAGCAGCAAAACCCCTCCTTAAATTCTTCCATCTCTGCAACCTGGGAAGCCTCATAAATGTGCTGCAGAGCATCTAATTGAGTCGGTGCTGAAATCACTTTTAATTTTATTTAAACGGAAACAGTTCCTCAAGTATTGCCATTATGTGCTTTTTACCTTGCAGAAAATGGGAATGAGGGACTGGAAGAGAAGACATCAGAGGACACAGATACTTTGTTTTCTGGGGAGCCCAAGCAAAGGGACAAGTGTACTGACACAGAGGAAGACCAGCTCCTTGAAGAACCTGATATTCAATATAGCTTCAAAGTAACTCAATACCCATCAATTGCCAGTTCCATTGCAGAAAGCAGATCCCCCTCTGGATCTGATGGAGCTTCATTCCTTGAAGGACCTGAACTGATGTACGTCCCTGCTGAGCCTGCACAGCTTGCTGCCTATGTGCTAGGTAACAGTGATTCTTTTTATTCTGTGAGGGATGTGGCAACCAGCGTGCAGACTCTTCGCGAAGACTCTCAGACCTCAGAGAACGAATTTACACCAGTAGAAAGTGCTGCTGAAGATGCTTCTGCTGTCCCAGAAGCTGAGGCTTCTGTGGAGGCTGTTAGGTCACAACCAGGAGTGTGGAGTCAGTCCTCCATAGCTGGAGAACTAGGGCCCTCAGACAGCCAGGCTGATGTCTCAACAAATGATGTAATTCAAGCTTCCTCGGTCCCCTTGTGGGAAGAACCATCACCATCACCTCTTTCACCACCACCACCATCTGCTCCAAAAGACCCATTGCAGGCTGTGCCTTTCTGCAATGAAGCTGAGGTTACCTCAGCCACTGAGGTTGTATCACTGTGTTGGGATGATGAGCAGATTATGGATGCAGAGGCTCCACCTTATGTGGAGCAGTTTCCACAGAAAATAATCATTCCCTTTGTAGACCAAACAGCTTATCTGTTAAAGATTGAGCAGCCTTTAAATGCAGACCAAGGCTCAAGTGCTACAACCTTAGGTCCATCTGCTCATGATTTAGTGTGCCATCCTGAGAGAACGGAATCTACAGCACAAGTGGAATCAGCTGAGCAAGTTTATGTCTTGTCAGGTAAGAAAGTTCGGGTCTTTGTGTAAGCTTTCTGTTTCAGCTTCCAGCTCTACAGCTTCATCAGTTGTCACTAAATGGAAAAGCACCTGTCAGTGCAATGCAGGGTAGAGATGACTTCTAAGAAACTACTGTACCAACACTGTCTGCTTGGCCCCAGTGCACATGTGTTAGATCTCCCTGCCATCTGTTCCAAGAGATGTGGCTAGCTCTGGGCAGAACTCCTGCACTCCTCTGGTCAAATACGCAGACAAGAGTGATGGGAAGGTGCCCATTGATGCCAAATGGTCCTGCTCAAAACAAGCCATATTTTCTGAAGCAGGTGTTAGAGACCTAAGATGTAATACATGTGCCCTGTGGCTGAAGAGCTCTTAGTTTTGATTCTCCTCCCCTGAAAAATCTCGTATTCCGGCACTGACCTATGAGGTTCTCCATTTAGAAGAAAAATGGTGGTGGTTGCCTGTGCTGTCTTGAGCTTGGCGAGTTTCTGCAGCTGGGCTGAGTGGGCTGAGCACTGGTCATCAGTTCCACAAACAGCAAGAGAGCTGGTGCTCATCTTTCTTGGTGAGGCCCTCACCACATCTCTTCCCTGTGGTGACATGTGCCCAGCTCCTCCCTTGCCCAGCTGGAGAAACCCTCCAGGGTGGAGCTCCCCTGCCCCGAGTCTCCCTGGTACTGTAGAATCTGTCCAAGCCCTGTCCCAGGCCCCAGGAGAAGTAGTACAGCCAAGAGGTCTCAGCAAAGCATGTTGTAGAGGAGAGCTGAGCTTAGGCAGATTTGTAAATTAACATTGGCTCTTTTAAAAAAAAAACAAACTGCAGTCTCAGAAATACCAGACAAATGCTTACTCAGAAGAGCCTCTGCTCTTGACCATGAACAATTTAACTTTTTCTAGGCTGCCGCTGTTTGTCAGCCACATACCAAACAGTGTTTGCTATCCCAGCTCCCTTCTCTAAATGCTTGCTCTCACCAAGTGTATGTGTGTTTGTTCTAGACATAAGGATTTACAATATGACTGGAATTCACTGCTCCTGATACCAGCGCTCTTATTTTTATCTTTGTAGCCACGGCATCACGTGAAGCAGGACAGCCACCACCACCACATTCTAATGTGTGGACCCTCTATTGCCTAACTGACTTGAGACAAGGTCAAAAATCACCACCATCCCTTCCTCCTGCTGGAGCTGGTGTTCCTTATTCCCAGGCAACCCTCAGTCTTTCCAGGGGGGAAGATCAACAATGTGGTCAGCTGTCACAAGTATCTGCTCCAATTTATGTGATGCAAGAAGAAAGCAAGAGGGGAAATGCTCCACCTTTCATTTTAGTGGGCTCTAATGTTCAGACCACACAGGACTGGAAACCTATTCCTAGCCATGCTGTCTTTGCACAGCGAGATGCAGGTGCTAGGAGCAGATTCACTACAGTCCCAGTCCCAGTCGCCAGGCCAGCTGATGAGGAAACAGATATGGCAAGCCCCAATTCTAATTCTGCAGAGGAAACTGGGGCTAAGCTACGCACACCCGATGTTTTCTCAGTTGCCATACCTCTGGATGATGTGATGTCTGCAAAGAAAGGCTCACCAGCTGATGATAAGCACACAGGTATAAATGCTCTTGCAGAAAGTTAAGGTACTGCAGGACAGATTACCATCACATCAGGCCCCATTCCCACAGCAGGGTCAGGAAGAAGCAAGCTTGCTTCTTGCATGGGTCTTGCATAGGGAGATGCTAGTGTTTGGATTTTACTACCAAAAGCTTAACTTAACCCTTTTCAAAATAAAATAAGGCTTAAGACCAGTGGTTAAACTACTTGTCATACGTAACAGTACCAAGGCCTTCCTCTGCTTGTTACTGTCATGGTTTAGGCCCAGCCAGCAACAAAGCACGATGCAGCCACTCGCTCAATCCTCTCACCCCCCCAGCGGGATGGGGAGGAGAAAATACAACAAAAAGCTCGTGGGTCAAGACAAGGACAGGGAGGGATCACTCACCGATTACGGCACAGGCAAAACAGACTCGATTTTGGGGAAAAATAAACCAATTTTATTTGTTAACAACCAAATCAGAGTAGGATGATGACAAATAGAACCATATCTTAGAAACACACCTTCCCCCCACCCCTCCCTTCTTCCTGGGCTCAGCTTTGCTCCTGATACCTCTACCTCCTCCCTCCAGAAGCAGGGGGACAGGAATGGGGGGTGCGGTCAGTTCATCTCACATTGTCTCTGCTGCTCCTTCCTCCTCACAGGGAGGACTCCTCACACTCTTCCCCTGCTCCAGCGTGGGGTCCCTCTCACAGGGGTCAGCGCTCCACGAGCTTCTCCAACACAAGTCCTTTCCACGAGCTGCAGTCCTCCACGAACTGCTCCAGCGTGGGCTTTCCCACGGAGTCACGGCCTTCTCCGGGCCCAGACACCTGCTCTGGCATGGGGTCCTCCACGGGCTGCAGGGGAATCTCTGCTCCAGTACACCTCCTCCCTCTCCTTCTTCACTGACCTCGGTGTCTGCATGGCTGTTTCTCTCACATCCCACTCCTCACTGTAGCTCCTCTTCTTCATCTTCTTCTTCCTCTCCTTTTTTTTATTATAGCTCTTCTTCCTCCACCTTTTCACTCCCTCCCTTTTTACTCTCCCACACAGCAGTCCTTTTCCCTTCTTAAATACGTTATCACAGAGGTGCTACCACCAGTACTGATGGGCTCAGCCTTGGCCAGCAGCAGGTCCAAGTTTGGAGCCGGGGAAGCTTCTAACAGCTTCTCACAGGAGCCACCCCTGTAGCCCCTTCCCCCACTACACAAACCCACAGTTACACTTTGCAATTAGTACTACTAGTCTTGCTCTGGTGTTAGTCTAAAGTAACCAAGTTTTTAATCTCACATTTATACACATCTTTATGCCTGCAGCCTGAACTTTTAGCATTTGTGTAATATTCAGAATGCGGCAAAATACCTCACCTTAGAGTGCATTTAGGTAGCAATTAAAGTAGGTCTTGCTGCACACTTTCTACTGAGTTCATGTTGTTTTTTAAACAGGTTGAGAAGAGAGGCTGTGTGGACTTCAGGAAGAGTTCAGGAGGAATGGAGACTACATTGTAATAAATAAAATAATTTAATGCAAATGCTTCAAAAAAGCCAGCAATTAGAACTGCATTCCTATGCATTTTATGCTTTCCTAGTACAGCACAACATCCTGAATGTTAACTTTGTGTGAATTATGACCACTGAGACACACCTTTTGCAGCTGTTTCACTGAAGAGTGGCCCAGCTTCTTCACTGTGCTAACATGGCATATGCATAAGCCCCAACGATACTGACAGATTACATACAGAGCCATAGTTCAGTGTAACCTGAACTGCTGGGGTTATACTCTAGGAAGGAACTGTACACAAGTGTCAGGAGTAAAAGCACATTCATACTTTCAACTAGAGGAAGGAGTTATTCTCACACATGGTCAAATTCATTCAAACTACAGGTTTATCAAGGAGGACAGCTGAGGTTATGCTTTGAGGAAGGGGTTAAGAAAAAGTACCTTGATTTTGCTTTAGAGGTTTCACAACTACAGCTATGGTCACTTAAATATGCCAGACTCTTGGAAGTATGACTAGATCCAGGAAAAAAAAAAAAAAGTGTTATGAAACAGAAGTCACTCAAAACAAAAGAAGAAAAGTTGATGTTGCATAGAGGTTTCACCCTCTTGAACCTGGGAACTAAATGCTTTGTTTTTCCTAGCACTGAGTGTTCAATGCTGCATGACCTGCTGAAGCACTGACCCAATAGCTAGACTGTTTCTACAGATCTCAGACTCACACTTGAAAGTTGCACAGGAATTAAGACAGACTTCAAGAAATGCTGGCCAGAGCAGAGGCTTGAGTGCAGAGATGAGAGTCCAAGAGACAGTGCAGGTATTCAATTTTTGCATCTACAGGTCACTGTGAGAACTAGGCCCTCATATGAAAGGCTGCCAAAGAAAAGGCTTTCCCTTATCTATGCAAATATGTCTCACCATCACTACCTGGGTAATTCTAGTAGTGCAGAGAATAAAAATAGAAAGCATCTCATTGCCTTATTAACAGATTCAGTAGTCCACCCTCAAGGCTAGAGCTGCAGCCTCACTGTGTGTTCAAGGAGGAAGGGTCTCAGTTCCCCAGCCATCCCCATGCCCCCATAAGCAGACTGCTCCTGCTTAGGGGAAAAGAGGTCCCTGAAGCACAGGGAAGCACACTATACAAGTTCATTGCAGCAGCTTTTGGAGTAGGCTTGCTCAGAAAGGGTCAGCGCTGTCAACCACCACTCACTTTACACTAGATGCAAGAAGTTTTGAAGCCTTTATTTAGTAGCAATTAAATTATTCAATTAACACTAACCTCCAGACAGCAGTTAAAATATTGTACAAAGAGCAGCTTGCCCTCTAGAAGCTCTGTACACAGTTCAATATAAACTTACACTCTAAGATTGAATGCACCCCACTGAAAAGGGGTAAAGCAGCTGTGCACAGGAGGCCTCACTGAGGTGCTGTACTACCTTTGAAATGCACAAGACTTCCTCCTAGGGAGTTTGCACAGTACAGACACAGGTCCTGTGCCCGCTGCCATGTTCCACCAAGTCCTGGACTGATTAGGTTCTTGCCTTTTTGCAGTGGTGCTGGGCACCAGAACTTCTAGTGCATGAAACAGATTCTTTTAAAACCTGTTCCTAGTGTGCAGTTCAAATCAAATCTGTAGATGTTTAAATGGCTCTTAATTCCTTAAACCATAAGGCTGGTAGCAAAACAAGAGAGCAAAATTCAAAACACACTGCACAAAACATTGAATAAATACCTCTGAGTAATGTTACCAGCTTAAACAACTGCCTTAATGCTCCAGAGACGGGAACACTTCTGGAATCTCTGACCAGAGCTCAGGATTCAAGGGAGTTACTTTAGTAAAAGAAAAGTCACTTTATGAAAAATTACATCTTTACAAAAGTGACACACCCCTCTTCATTTAAGAACAGAATATTGCAATTACTGTGTGTGCTTTTAAACATTCCCATGTCACAATAAATAAAACCAGTTTTACTTGTGCCAATGTTACCTACGAAAGAAAGTATTCACAGAACAGCCAAAGGTGTTCTATTCCTCATACACCACAACCTAATATAGGTGTATTCAGCAAACAGGGCAGTTCGAAACCATGGCGACTTACTTTGTCCGCACAGGACCCACCATCAGCCAGAACAATTACTCCCCTACCTATGGGACTGCAGATCATGTACCACCAGATTTACTGTGGAGATGCTTAATATTCTCTTTGATAACATGTCAGTTTTTTCAGGAGATAAGTAAAACAAGGGAAAACATTAAAACAGATTAAGACTTATTTGTATCAGTCACAGGCTCCTTATTGCATTTTAATAAATATCAGGCAAGTTAAAGTAGTTTCTGTCCCAGTAGTTGCCAGAATAAAGCCAGTCCTGTGTACCGGTATAGGGATTGGGGCCTTGGTGGAACCATCTGCAAGGAAACATACAGCATGTTAAGTGAAGCTATTAACACACACTTTTATGGAAGTTCAGAACTGCTTTGCTGCATCTTCAGCAGTTTACTGTTCAAAGTAATTCTTGTGGTTGCAGGAGCCCTCTTGGTTTTAAATTCATAAGTGAATTTAAAGTCATCTTCAGTGGCTAGATCTCTCCATTTGCCACCTCTTAAATGTCTCCTAGGTGAAATTAGAGACCAGTATTTGGTCACTTGAAGCAGTCAGGACTATCACATAAAAAAGGACAGGTACAGTTTTACTTCAAAGCAGTTGTGAACAATCATTTTGGCATGCATAAGCAGTAACAGTTTTTGCAAGACATGTAAACACCACAAGCACTGCAGTCCTGAAAACAGAAAGACATTATTTCCCCGGGATCTAGATTTCCCCTTGTTTTTTAAAGTCTTGTTTTGCAATGCACCTAACTCAGAACAAGTGTGCCAGCTGCCCTCAGCGTAGATAAAATATCACCCACAGGCTGCAGGAAAAGTCCTGGCTTATTACAACTTAACTGTGTTGCATTACACTGTTAGCACCGGGGGTCTAATCTGAATGGCCAGAAAGCTGATTCCATCTGCATGAAATTACTTGCAAGCTTTTGCTAAGCTGTTTGTTGCTAGGAACGCTGAAGATTAGCACCTGCTTTCTTTCTTTCCCTCTCCCCTCCTACCTAATCTTGAGGCACTGTGTATACACAGGGACAGATTACATGTGCACGTGTGTATAACCTTTTGGTGGGGGAGCTATTTATCTGTAAAATAAGGTGCACTTACAAGGCCATACAACTGCCAAGTATCCCCCAGTGGTGATTACAACCCCGTCAAGTCACCATGGCACAGAAATTTGTCCTTCCTCCTCTCCCACACCCGTTTCTGGCAATCTTGCCACCCGTTACTGAACACCGCTTTCTGTCTGGGCCCAGTTACTCAATCTTCTCCCTCAACAGCACACACTGCACAGTACCAAACCACTAGCATTTTAACTTCTTGTTGTATTTTTCCAAGCCATGTTTATGGCACAAGTCAGCCTCCCAGAAGCTGCTTCTGTGGTTAATACGCTCCACAGCTTCCCTTCACCTCCTCGCTGGCCACAAAAGCCAGTTCTTCCTTTATATTCCTCTGCAGCGAACACACTCACTTAAGTAAATCATGCATGTGCAAGGCAGCCCATTTTAACTCAGCTCTTCCCTTCTAGGGTACCATAAGGTTTCAGAACAGAAATTAAAGCACATTCGGACCAAATATGAATTGATCTCTTTAAAAAGCGAAAGCATAAAGGCCACCAGTATCGCAGTGTCATGTTACAAAGCAGGGCAGCTAACAGGCAAGTCTTGCTTAGCTCAAAAGATATGAGATGCCTGTTGGAAGAAACGTCTTGTACCGTCTTCACGGTGGTAAACTGAACAGTTGAACACTGCAATGGTTCTCCTGCTGTCCTGCTTACGTGAACTGAAGTCAACAGGAGTCATTCACCCCTGGTACTGTACATGGTTCACTACGGCATCACCTCCGCACAGGATGAGTCAGCTATTCCGAAGCAACTGGTGTGTGCGTGTGCACATGTGTTTAGTTCACAGGTAATAGCAGCTCGCTCCAGAGCACAAAGCCGAGCATTTGCTGAGAGGCAGGGCTATAAGCACAGTTACTTCATCTCTCAGATTAAGGAATTCTACCACCCAATACCTCACTAGTGTGTCTTCAACACTTGTACAGGTCAGGACAATGTGCCCCTCCTCCAGTGACCACCTCCTTCAATAGGAAGGGGAAAGGTGATGGGAAGAACTAAGTTTGAGAGACACAGGAGATCCAAAGCAATCCGATAATCTAGCCAAGTAAGTGACGGCGGAAGGAGGGGACTGATTTTCATCAAAAGCAACCGACCACTGCTGTGTTTCATAACTGAACTAGTCTTTTACTCAAGACTTAAGACTACTGGTCAGTCTCTAAAGCATTAAGTGTTCAACATGAATCACTTCTTCAGAAACACCAAGACCCCACTGCTAAAGTGAATTCAAAATAATTTAAAAAAATCACTAGGCACTTTGGAGAATTGTCTTACGAGGGAGGAACTCTACTAGACAAAGTAAGAAGCCTGCTTTTCTGTGGCAAGGAAATTGCAGTAGTTTACATCAGAGTTTATATTACACTGCAGATTAAGACCTACAGTTGACCTTCTGGGAACAGGCAGGAGAGTTTCCCTTCACAGTACACATTTTTTTTTTTCCCCCCAAAGCACAACAACTCTTCCACACACTTTACGTTCATCCTTTGGAGGCAGTCACACTTGGCATTCCTACTGAAGAGATCAGACACTAGGAATTTTTTGCCAAAGCTTTAGAAACATCCTGGAAAACAAAGAGTTCTTAAAGGATATCCCAGGCAAGTGCTGAGCAGGTCTACAGTACCTGCACAACAGCAACTGAAGAACCTCGTGAACGGTGTCTGCACTAATTATACACCCCAAAAAACATTGCTCTGAGTTGTCCCCTGGGAATTCCCCAATTTCCAATACCAACCTCAGGTGCTTTGAGATATAGCTTATGCTACTTCAGGCACCTGGAAGAACAGAATATAACTATCCCTTGCTTTGAAAATACTTGGTGAGAGCTAGAACCACACTGAATTCAGGAAAGGAAGAGGGAGGTGCAAGGCTGTCCAGCACTTAACACGTTTACTTGGAAGCATTACAAAGATGTTATTTTCCACCAGTCTCAGGGCAAACAAACCCAAACACTTCAGGAGAGCAGGCACAGGAAAAAGACAAAAGGCAGACATGTCCAAACCTGGGACTCTGAGATGATGGCTGACTTCATTTGAAAAAAAGAAAAGAGTGATTTATAGTTACAAACAGACATTTTAAAGATATTTAATCCACAGTGTCTGGGTGTATTAATAGCTAGTTAACAGGGAAGAGATGAAGCTTGCTTACTTTCAGAGAGTTTAGCCCTACCATTTTTTTTCTGTGAAGAGACTGCCAATTTATTATTATACTTTTAAATAGACCTTGTCTGGTCAAAGTAGTTTCATTTGGTCGTGTTTTCACAGTTTCTACTTAGCTTGTGTGTAAGAGCTCCCAACTGACCCCTCTCATAGGAAAAAAACCCAACCCATCCTGGCAGATCCCTTGTAAGCTAACTTTTCCCTTAGCTCTTCTAACTTTTGTACTTAGTAACCCTCTCAGAAAGGAGAAAATGATTTGGATATCTGGGTGATAAAGTCATTTCACCAACTTTGAGAATAACTGTATGCAGTGGGAATACAGTATTGCCAGCACACAGCAACTGATCTGAGAAGTCATGGGCAATAAGCTATCAAGTTCACCAGAGGAAGCATTTCCTCCTCTCTTTGGCCAAGCATGCAAATTTGAGGCAGTTATAAATGAATGAGCAAGAACAGTCCTTACAAGCAGCTATCAGTGGCAACATCTTTTTCACATCAGAACCAAGAGGTGCTCAGAAAAGACAACACGGTTTGTATTTGAATATGGGTATGCAGGCAGTGAGAGGGAAGGAGCTGAGACCAAGCCTGACGCTTCTCTGTGGAAGCACTACAGCCTGCAGGACCAACTCTGCAAATATATCTGATGATGTCAGCTCTTCATGCTGACACAACACTGCACATCACCAGTGTGCACTGGCAGTTAACCTCAATGTTCAAAATCTTTATGTAACTACACGTACACAGAGGCAAGCACACTAACCTCGTCTTCCAGTCTTCCTCTGATTTTGAACGATTTTTGCGGGCGGTCCTTTGTTTTTCTTCTAGCCTCTTCTTTTCTTCACTGGCTAGATCTTGAAGGAATAAAAATACACAAATAAAAATACAGAAGATGTTAAAGTGTAATATAAGACAGGGACATTACTCCATCTGACCCAGCAAATAAACAAGTGAAGTAGTAAAAGTTGTCCATTTAAAAAGCCTTCTACATAACACAGAAGAGCTTCTAGTTTAGTCTAAGGGCAAAGCCAGGCCAGCTGTGGCAGAAGATCAGCCAATGGAATTCCAGTCTTTAAGACTGTTAAATACATGTTTACCCATGGCCTGAGGACCCTGAAAAGGTGTTTACATGACAGCAGATGTGAGCTAGGGGAGGTGGCATACCCAAAATTTATTTCAGTAGGGAAACTGATTAAGATATGCTGGATTTATTTCAGAAGTCTGGCCACATGCTTCTTGTTAAGGGTTGGGGTAAGTTGTTACTAGTGCTTAGTTCCTCATCAATCGGGGTTTGGAATATTCATTTCCAAACCACAAAGAATTGTCTCTCTGCAGCATCCCTTCATTTTTTTGTTAATGAAGGTAACTAAGGTAGCACAGGTCATGGTCCTAAACAAGCAGAACAGTTGCTTCTGTTTGGCAGAAAGGATGGTCAGAACATCTGAGGAGTAAGTCAGACTAAGAAGCAGATTAGGTGAAAAGTGATCTCTTTCATACTTGGATCCTCAAAAAGCATTTTATAAACATCTTAGAAAGAAGTAGTTGAGAGAATCATTTTTGGAAGACTATCAGCCATTCCCAGTTACCCTGCCAGCTACTACCATACTGCATATTACCAGTCTATCTGCTAGACAAACTTCATGCTGTTAGTACAGTTAAGGAATATGGTCTGTTGCCAACAGCATAGTTATTTGCACTTCAAGTTTAGACAGACAAATTACTGGGAATGCTACAAACAGAGTATGTCCATCCTGCTGGCCACAAAAGAATTGTACAGGCAGGAGAAACTGGTTGTGGGAATTCACTGATCTGCTTTTTTAAAAGCCTCAAAGAAGTGGTTATCAGCTTCTGAGAAAAAAAACCGCACTAGTACAACTGCACTGCATTATGCCCGTGTCACTGTTTTTCATACCTAGATCTCAGACTGTTTACCAGAAATAGTCACACTCATTGAATTATTACATAGGTGAAACTGAATCAGAGGTTTCATGACTTACCCCAATCACTTAGCAATCCAGAGAAAGCAGGAGTCCCCATGCTTTTAGTCTACAAACCTGGCCATCCTGCTTTAACACGCAAAATGCCAAGAAAAAGGAGCAAAAGAGGGCCAGGGGAAGGCTGTTCCACACCACATCGAAGTATTTAACACCAACTCACACGTCAGAATTCTAGAAGACACTTTTCACTCTATGGCATCTGCAGTAACAATCTCTATGAAGTTGCTAAAAAGCACACTATTTCTAGTCACTGAAAGTCTCATGATGTATTTCTAATTCACTATTTTAGGACAACAGAAGTGTTCAGTTCTCACTGAAGAATAATTTTGCATCAAGTATATTTTTGGCATTGCAGTTTCACTTAAATAGTTTTGACTGCATTTCTCAGAACTGGCACATCAAAATACTCATTTTGCATCGGGCTGATGGAAACAAAGAACTGAAAAGTTCACAAATACTTCCTTTCAATGCTCAAAGATTGCCTCCTTAGACTAGTTTCCAGTTATAGGGCTTGACTATGGAGCACAGCAGAGGGCCTAAAGCTAAATAAAAAGCATAGCATCATGAAGTTTAAGATTCTTGCATATATGGAAGAACATAAGCAAGTAGGTGGTGTGGTGGGTTCCTGGCCAGGAACTAAGCACCCACAAGCCACCTGTTCGCTCCCATCCACCCCAGCAGATTAGGGGAGAGAATCAAAGAGAAAAAGCAAAAAAACCTCATGGGTCAAGGTAAAGACAGTTTAATAAAAGTGAAAGGAAAGAAAAAAAGGAGGAAAAAGTGATGCAAAAGCAATCACTTACTACCTTCCACCAGCAGATCTGAATCCAGCCAGTCTCCAAGCAACAGCTACTTCCCCCTGACACACACAATTTATTGCTCAGCATGATGTTATATGGTATGGAATATCTCTTTGGTCAGTTTGGGTCAGCTGTCCTGGCTGTGTCCTCTCCCAGCCTCTTGCCCACCACAAAAACAGAGAAGGCCTTACCACTGTGAAAATGTTGTTCAGCAATAGCTAAAACATTGATGTGTTATTAACACTGCTTTGGTCACCAATGTAAAACACAGCACCATATATGGGCTGCTATGAAGAAAATTAACTCCATCCCAACCAGGCCCAGTACAGGTGGGTGACATACCTTCACTAGAAGCATACCACAACCTGCAGAAGGCTGCATTAAAGAGTTACTGTCTTTAAGCATGGAGGATGTATCTTTAAGGGTAGCTACTTACTCTAACAGTTCATCTAACAACCTGAATGTGGAATTTCCTTTTTTTACAGTCCCTCAGTTTTAACAAAAAAAAAAAAAAAAAAAAAAAACACCTTTGCCAATAGCTGAAGTTACCTATTTCTCCATTTTCCATGGCTCTGATATCTGGTCGTAGCCGGCAGTCAGTTTTGGGAATGACACTCTCCATTTCTTTGTCCAACTCATTCAAAGCCATAGCGAAGCTAGTAAAATTATACATCTGAAATTCAGAGACAAAGATAAAAGGTGACTTTACGACATCTCTAGCTGCTAGTCTTAATACACAAGAAAGCGGCTGTCTAAAAACAAACATCCAAGTGCTTTTTTATTATTTAATCACTCAAGACAGGAATGCTCAAGATACCAGCAAAATTGCACTGTCAGGCAGAGCGTAGGTGATCCTTCATGTTTCTGTTTAAGCAGGCCAGCATCCAATTACTCAGTGCACTATTTCTCTCTTATCTTCTTTTTCCAGTCCTACTGGTATTTTCTCTATCTCTGTAGAGATATTTCCCCCCGATTAACCCAGTGAGGGCACCTTTCTTGTTCCAATTCTTTGTCTTTCCAGTTGCACACATACCCTTGTATTCCACCCACGGGCTTTCCAGCTCCACAGCCCTTCACACACCAACTCATGCTACACAGGCTTTGCAAGCGTCTCCTAGAAAGTGTCTGTCCTCTAATAAAGCCCTTCAGAAGAGATTTCTCACAAGGTAGGTGCCTCAGTGGGGGGAACAGGGTGGAGAGGAGGTGGGGAAAGCCCCCATACCGCTAGCTACATGAAGCATCCCATTTTCCAGAGAAATTCCGCTAACTCAAGAGTCGTGCCTGTGGCAGTTATCCCTCCAACCCCATGTTATAGAGTT
This sequence comes from Gymnogyps californianus, assembly GCF_018139145.2. NCBI lineage: Eukaryota > Metazoa > Chordata > Aves > Accipitriformes > Cathartidae > Gymnogyps > Gymnogyps californianus. The sequence goes on along the minus strand of NC_059472.1, from coordinate 51,059,971 downwards.
AGAATTGTAGTGGGAAAGTTTGTTGCAATAAACAGGCAAATCCAGACTTGTTAATGAAAAAGAGAACAAATGGATTTGCTTTGTGTTGAGCATACAGAATAATAGGATAGCACAGACTGCTTTCAATAAGCAGAAGCATAGCTGACCTGTGCTGAATTTGGAGGTCTTGGAGTTATCTTCCATAGCAAAATACTTCCAGGAATAACATACACACTCTCAGAATCTGGCAATGGCATCTCATCTGGTTCCTCAGTATTGCCCACCTAAAGGCAGCACACAAAGAAAAGAGGAGTTCTTTGGAGTCATAAACCATTCACACCCATTCATTCCAACACTAGAACTTACACAAAATTATTTCGTTGACCAAAAGTAAATAATTTCAGCAACAAAGAAACTTTTCTAGATGCTTGTCAAGAAGGATAACAGCATTAACATAGCATACATACTCCCAATTCCCTCCCAATGGAAGACTACCAACAGTTTTTTGCATCCACATCTTTGTAGATATAATCTGTATGTTCAAGCGTTAAGAAATGTCAATTTTTCTACCACAGAGATGTCCCGTTTCCTCAAACACAAGTATTTCCATGCCTGATATTTAACTCCATTACTGCTTCATTAAAGTTGAAGAACAGAAGTCACATTCCTCATCCTTCCACATCAAAGAAATGCCAGCACATAATGCAAATGGCTGTCTTCAGTCTGTGCACAACAGAAAGCCCTACACTACTGCTCTTTGCTCAGAGGAACCTTCCTTTCCATTGACCACTACACTACTGAAATGGCAAACTGCAAATGTTAAATGAATATCCTAGACTAGCTACTTCTTCTGGGAAGGGTATCCTATGAAGGCTGACACATATGGCCTGAGGCAGCTGCAGCCACAGCACTGTGAAATGGTTTTCCCAGAATGGGAAAAACTCCACCCAGGGTTACTAGGGCAGTAGAGAATAACTGGTGGTCACAGTGTAGATGTGACCTGAACTAGTTCTAAACCATCACCCTTTTTATGCACAGCTTTAAAGAAGCTGGGGTCCAATGCTGCTGACATTAATTCCGCCAGACAAGCATACGTTAAAATACTGAACTAAAGCCAGCTAGACAATGAATATGGCTCTCCCAACAAAACTTGGCGTCACTATCACAGCTAAAAACAGCAGCACGTTCAGAGACCACTGGAGAGTAAAGCTGAACTTAAAGGCAACTAATGCTTTAAATACTTTGGCTACATGCCAACAGCTTTAATCCTCCTGCTAATAAGCTTTACTCTCTGATGACTGTGTCAGATAATACAGACTGATGTTTTAGTGCAGAAAAAGTCCAGTACCCAAACTGGACTCAGTTATCCTCTGAGATGATTCATGTGTTACGCCTCCAAGAAAATTAGGAAGTATTAAGGATTCTGTTTCACTGTGGAGCACTTGAGTACAGTGCTTTTAATAACGAACAGGTTGCAAAGCAACCAGAACAACATGCAGACCAGGTTCAGTCCCTCAGCTACCAGAAAGACAAACAGGGCTTTTAGTTGACTACATCTGAACTGTGCTGGCAACCTGCCATTCTGTCCTTTAAAGGACACTGATCAATCTTTCAGAAATAGGGAATTTTAAGCAGATCAGATCAGAAAGATACCCTTATATCAAAACAAAGACACTTCAATACAGACTGTCAAACTCCAACTTTTACAGAAAGGCTACAATACACACTGCAATTTGTGTCTTGTTGGATACATATTCTTAAAAATGTCTTAAGAATTACAAAGAACTAGGTAAAAAGTGGATTTTCATGTGCTCTTGCCACAATGATCCATATTTTATGCTCAGCGCTACTCAACCTCTCAGTAGATTGCTAGGAGGGCAGTAACAGACTTTGCCAAAGCAACACCTCTGGTGTCTGTAAACGAGGCATGTGTGAGGGCAGTTGCTGTTGCCTTACATTATGCTCTTCCATATATTTGCACTGAAAATTCTCCAGGAAATGCTTCATCTTGATTAAAAAAAGCTGTAGTTCATTCAGAGCAGCATCATCCTGGTCTAACCCCAGGTCTACTACAACTCTTATGATGTTGGTAAAATATCACCTTTGCATACATGAAGGCTTGTCTAGCTCCCTGCAAAATTATTTTTCCTTAAGTTTTATCCCCATAAAAATCAAAAGGTTTCAGGGGAAAAATCTGGGGCAATTTGCAAAAGGACTCGCATCCAAGCAGGTCCCCTAAAGGGAGACAGAAGCGATTCTTCATTAGTAGCAACACAGCATGAAGGAATAGCTGGAAAACAACTAAAAAATCTGAAAATTCTAATTAGGAGAAGTTTGAAAGGCCATGTACTTTCATGCCTGAATGAATCCTTCGCTACCATGAAAGGACAAACCACATCCAGACATTATACATGAGACTTGGCCCACCTAGATGCTCAAAAACCATAAACAGTATCAGCTCCTTCAACACAAGGGGGCAGTGGGAATACATACTCAAAGACTACTTGATTCATAGTGCGCAGTACAAAGCTTTCAGTTTTCTACACAGAAATAGTTCTGTTAAATGAGTAGAAAAAGCGTGCTTTTCTAGAGTCAGAGCAACATTGCAGCTTGAGCTTTATGCAATAAGATGCTTCATTTTGAAGTGAAAAGCAAGGATCATCTTAAGCACTGTTGGAAAATGCAAAGTGGTAGCTGAACAAAGACACAGGGTATGTTTTTCTTTGCTCCTTCTCCCTAGAACTCACAGGGTCAGACTTGAAGAGAAGCAGTAATCCCCAGTGCTTTAGCACTCTCCTGATGACAAGCACTGGAGCAATCTGAGATACAGCAACAAATTGAACCTGCACAGGAACAACTGCTTTCAGAGTTCTCTGTCTCTTTAAGTATAAAAACTACCAACACCCAAACCAACAAATCTGGCTTCAGTCAAAGGGGAACAATCCCTGTTTTAAGCTACCATGTGAATGGTTATTCTTCATCAAGCTGTGTGTTGTCACCATCACCATTCACCTTAAACAAGAAGCATACTGCTGACCAGAAACCTGGAAGAATTAAAAATGAGTTTTTTTCCCCGAGAAGAAAAAAAAAAAAAAAAAAAAAAAAAAAAAAGGCAATTGTGGAGGAAAAAAAAAGCCAGCATTTGTATTGCTTTCTATTAAATTTTCACAACCATACAAAAATTCTTGTAAAAGCTGGAAAATACGATCTTCTATCAAGGTGAGAAACTAGCCTGTCCTTCCTCTAGGAGTCCAAATCCTATTAGAATATAAGTGTTATCATATATGATCAGAACCATGGTCCAACTAATGGATATGCTACTTCCTCCACGTGACTTGGGAGGAAGAGGCAGGTAACGAACCCGCCAATATTTAGATCACTCCAAGTTCTGGGAAGTCTGAATACAAATCCTTGAGAGAGAAAGCATTTTATCCCTTAATGCTAGGAAAGGGAGAACAAGTGAAAAGAAGTCTTAATGCTCTTAAATGCTACTAAAATATTTAGCTGTCTTATCATGCTTTTCAGATACCACCTCTTTATGTGATTAATACCTGTTTACCGCTTTTCTTCTCTTCTGCATTTTTCTTGTCATTTTTTTTGTAAGCTTCAAATGTAGCTGGGTCAACACTGTACAAACACTCAGTCCACTTCCCATACAGCGCACAAAGTTTCTTTTTGCTGTCAAAAATAGACTAAGTTTACAAAGGAGCTTAAAGAGATTTATTTCATCATTGCAGACAAAAATATTTGAAAGAACTTTTGAGAACAGCTCTTAAAACTCCATTATTGGCGTTGCACAATTCATAACCTTGCTGTTGCGGGTTCATCCCCTAACAGACCATGTTAAGGGCATTCAGTTCTGCAGCTCCCATCAGAAACAGAGGCAGGCATTTGTTCATTCATTGAGGAATGAAGCTGTTACCTTTTGTCCTGAATGTAGCCTTCAACTTTGTGCAACTCCTTCCCAAAGAGGCCGCAGGGCTTGAAGCTTAGTACACATTTCTCACCAGTTCTAAAGGCAGAACAAGAGGGCACTAATTACTTCCAAATGCTTTTCCTCTTCAAACTTGCAGCAAGTGAAAGCACTCACTCTTAACTTACTTATGGTTAGTTATTTCCACGTTTCCATACTGCTCAATCCAAAGTTTGCCCACAATAATGTTATGCACACAGCACGTAGGATTTGTCCACGTGTAGGCTTCATTGTGTCTAAGGGAGAGGAATAAAAATTAAAATACTGTATCTTTGTACTGGATGCCACTCCTGCAACAAGCCATCATCTATAAATCACACCAAGTCTTGAAACAGACATAGCAATGTCAGGAAACCCAAGAAGTTTATTAACCTATTGCTACTGTTCCTTAAAACAGCCACTTCAGTGCAATCACTGTTAGCACTGAACGACATGAGGAAAGCCAACAGGACTCAAGTGTACTAGTTTTAGTAAGACTGATGTCCAGGCATCTGCAGAACATACAGACACAAGCCCCAACTACCGCTACTATTAGTATGCGGTATATTAGGAGAAATAATGGCAGTTCCTTGTATCTTCTCATTCCCTTCTCCCTGCAAAGTGATCTGCCATCAAACATTAGGATGTGGGTGTTACGACATGTCCATTCCTAAGCCAAGAGACTAATGCACACTAATCATCATGGATGTGGTCACTGTGCCTATGCAATTATTACTTATCAACTTACTCAAGAAGCTCCAAAGTCATTGTGCCTTTTGGTTCCGCTTCCACGCTCTTGCCCCAGAATTTGAGTTTAGGATAAATTGATCCATGAAACACAAAATCATTATTTAAACCTTCAGCATAGAAAGCACTGATGGGTGGATGATGGCTAACTTGCTCTGAGAGAAGTCTAAATCCAAGATCGTCTCTGCAAAATAAAGATAACCGAAAGCATGTATCTACGTATCAAGTGTAGTGAAGTTGCAGTTCTTTTCCCCAGGGTGAAACAGATAGTCGGTCCCATGCATAGGTGGTGTACTCAGTGCAAGAGTTAGTTAAAATCCTAGATCACTAATACATAGAATATCATCATTCTAAATAACTGAGGACATAATGTAAAAAGGTAAGAAGAACTACCAAATCTGATCAGCCAATATGTTTACTTTTGATAGTGACCTCTTTCTTGAACTTTCACATAAACATAGGCCAAAAACTCACCTGACAGAAAATGTGCCCTAAGTGCAGCTGCACACTAACAGACTAACATTGCCTATTTGTATTCTGGACACTCATACAATGAATATCACAATGCTAACATCTCCCTTGTGCACCATGAATCTTTTCATTCAGCAGGTTTCAGAAAAAAAGTCATTTTTGTAAATAAAACTTGCTTTTAAACCTGGCAAATTTCAGTTGCCTGCTCTGAGTTGAAAAGTTAAGTAGTTTCCCTTCACTGGAAGGTGCACTGCTGAACACCAACATGCACTGCAAGCACCTCCAGCAGCTGCTAGGAGAACGGGTGGAATCCTACAAGCCGAAGAGCAATCTGCAAGCCACCTGACAAGTCCAATGAAACATCAGTTACACAGAACACCCCTCTCCACTCTTCAGTGCATCTTCTGTCCATTACCTGATCAATTCATATGTCTCTCCAAGCAACGGGTTGAACGGCTTCCCTGTACGTTCCCACTGCGAGGCTACAGCAGACACAGCAAACGCAGCAACACACTATTCAAAAGTACACAGTTAATCTCCTGGATTTTAGTCTTTACCAAGTATCCACAGCAGTCATGGTATTAGAGAATGATTCTTCTGAAATAGCTTAGCAAAGTTCTGTTTGCAAGGCAGGGGAATAAACAGTTTTCATCAAAAGGCTAAAAAAGCAAGCCTTACAAAAAGCAAAACATTTTCCTAGATAAGTAAAACTGGTTAATGAATAAGAGAATCCGACATGCAGCAAATTACAGGAGTTCCTCCTATAATGAGACTAGCTATGAAGAAAAAAATCCCAACGCATTCATCAAGAGCTAGCACAAATTACCACACCCAAAGTACCTGCATTCGCTCAGTTGTGCTGGAAAGTGAGCTGGCTTTGTGGATGAGGTATGTATGCTCCATATACTCTGTAAGTCGCTGCAGAAAGCTCAGTGGCTCATTGAATATAACTGGCATTGTGATCTTCGACAACTCCTGATGCACAAATGAAATTTGTGTTAAAACCCAAATGATTAGATACACTGACCTGCAGTAACCCCAGTGTAATTGGCTTATTAGAAAAATAAATTATGCTCTTAGTGCTAATGCAATGTGCTTGACCTGGCTCCGCTAATGCTGAAAAATAATGCTCCCTATATATCCCTTATGAGCTTGATAAGCTTATCTGTGTTGATGTTAAGGCTACTTTTAAAACAAAAAGAAAACCAAACATCAAACAAATAAACTTCCTATCAACAAATGCATTAAGAAGGTGAGACGAAACAATGGAATGAAGTATTAAGGACCTTTTTAAAGACTAAGTTATTTACTACTTTTAAAATAGATATAAGCCATCTAATCACTTAAACATATTATCTTTCTTGGAGGCAGGTGGGCAGGCAGGGGGAGAAGGATGAGAAAGAACAGGGAAACATGGCGGCGCAGGAGTAAAAACAGGGATTCTGTATTCTGAAGAAAACAGGAATTTTTGTTACAGGAATAAAAATTTAAAAGTAGTCCTACAGTTTTGATGCAGTTTATTCTCTTTCCCATTTTTAAAAAGCATGCCCTCTGAACGCATAACATAGCAATGTTTTAAACTGCCTGCAGTAGCAAATTAAAAGCATATAGTATGACTACTGGCAATGTGTGCAGTAAACAGCACTGTTCTTAACCATAATATCAGCATCTGGCACTAACAGCTTTGGCAGATACTTCAGTACAATCCACTCCAAGTTCCGCCCCCCACCTGCAACTTCTGTGCAGCAATTTCTGCAAAGCAGAATTAAGATCTTTATGGATTTTTTTCCTGCACACACCTTATGCAAGACAGGCTTTCAATCTGCTCTTTGTATTTTAAGGTCACAACACTTTTCTGCTAAAGCCACTGTGAGAAGCCTCAGATGCTGCACAACATCTCAGGAGACTTGGAGCTGCTGATACAGGCATTCCCCAGCATTTCCACATCTCATTGCTTGGTGTCGTTTCTAACTACAGCAAGGGGAGGAGGAGAAAACAGTGACTAAACACACACATTCCCTTCTGTAGGCTACTGTTACAGGCTGACAGAGGTTTATCAGCAGTAAGTACTTTCAGCCTATTGCAGGATCTAATGGAGGGAAGAACTCTTCTCAATTCACCCTTAGCTGGAAGCAATCAGGTGCCAACCAGCTAACCTCTGATCTGGCCACTATCTGGCCAGTAACACCATGGGGGGAAGACTGAGATACTAAGGGGAAGGGAGAAGAGCAAAATTAGAGTAGTTGTTTTTTTGGTTTTGTTTTTTTTCCACAAAGTAAAAAATTTTTGCTACCACAAAGTACTTTAAGGGTTAAAATCAAGAGAAAATGCTTTTACTGAAGGAATATTGCTCTGACTAAGTCTTACCTTCTTGAGTTGTGAAAGCAAATAAAGCATAAGCAGCAAATTTAAAAAAAAAAAAAAAGAAAAAATCCCTTTCCCCAACAAGTTTTCATTTGGGCCTCAAATGAAACAATCACTTCACATCTTTTATCATAGCTTTCTGATTACCTACCATTCCAATGCATTTTCTTAAGATACTCCAGATACTGAAGTCATTTCTGGAAAACATCGGAGATGGCAAGCTTGTTCTGTGGTAAGGAACAGGGAAGAAAGCAGAAGTAGGAGAAGTTTTGCTTTACTAACCATGACTAAGAAACCCAAATACTCTTTTTTGAAAGTAACAGTTTTCCAATTTTTAAATTAAAAACCAAGGGGGAACGACAGTGCTACTTTTGAAGCACTTAAACTGTTTTACCTGCACAGAAACCTGAACTTCTCCAAAAACAGAACCAGAACCATTCCCTTCATTTCGCATAAGAGCAGTGGAAGAGAATTTCTACATCAGTTATCAGAACAGTGTTTTCACAATGGCACCGTTAAGATATTTAGTTGTGTCTTTGTGAGAAAAAGTAAGTTCTTTCCGAGTAGGTACACAGATATGTTCACTATGTCTGAACAGATTTGAAGGTTAAACAGCGGGAGTTTTTTTGCTAGTCACCTGTATACTGACAATGAAGGGCCATGACATTTATTGCCTATATTAAAATCAGTCCTCAGGAACAACAGAAAAATCAGCATCATTAAAGAACAGAAAACACAGCAGCCTGTTCTACAGGGGGCTGACATACCCTGAAGCAAGTCTTAAATATACTTTCAAGACCAACATTTAGGCTGTGTAATACAGCCTGTATTTCTCAGCTTTATGAGAAATCAGGCACAGATTTTGTTCAGTTTTCTTACTGCTACTGACGAGCTCAACTATTAATCCAATTTACCTATAGAAAGGCAGAAATATAGGTCAAAGTCCTTTGTCCACAACAACACTAAAATTTGTGTTTGGATCATGAAGCTATTGCCAATGAGAAAAATTCTCAACAAATAAGAATTACCTACAGCTCACTCAAACGGCATGAACTATTTGAGTTTCAAAGTTTAGTTAACTCTGTCTAAATGATCGTGTTGCCCTCCTAACCAAGGTCTTGTCTCCCTTCAAAGTAGCTAAAGCAGTATCTTTTTTAGAGAGTGTGAACAGGCTGTAGCTGCCTCCTCCACCCCACTTTTTTGATAAACAGAAACATTGCCAAGAGAAAAACTTAAAAAAAAAAGTCTATTCAGGCTAAGTTGTTAGTTTCAGTAGCCCTACTTGCTGTGTTACCTCCCATACTTACCTGCTACTGAAACACCTTTATCAGGGCTGATGCTTGTTTTGAGAAAGAACAAAACCAAAAAATGCTCCTTAAAATACAAGCCCCATCCAATCAAAAACCTATTCATATGCCTGAACTCCTCACGGTACCAAACTACGTTTTGTTAGCAAGTAGCTAACAGCCTAACACTGACTTGTTTTACTCAGCTCCCATGCAGGGGATGAGTGGGTAGGAGGATTTATTTTAATTGATCAACCTCATATCAATCACTCCCTATTCTGATTTTCCACTGATACAAAAATATTTCATGAAACAGACCATCTTGAATAATATTAAGTATAAAACACTTCTGTGGATGCTTTGATACAAATGTCCAGGAGAGGACAGTATCTACCAAGTATTCAGTCTTATCTTCATTTGCAGGGTTTCCTTATTTTTTCTGTGTATTCTTTAATGAAGGCAGTTAGCAGAGTAGGTATTTGTGTTTAAGTAAGCCCTTCTGCATGTAAAACACACTCACATGCCTCTAGTTTGCTAAAGTATACACAGGGATTGCCTTCCTTTCATATTAAAACTTACATTTTCATTAAAGTTAACCTGTCCCTCCGTTCAATTTGCTTAATTACTTGAAAGTTGGCATTCAGTTTCAGCCATTCATCCATATTTCTTACCTATATCACCCAAACCTGATATGGGAGTCAGTACTTTTCTCCATACAACACACACATACTGAAGAAACAAAGCAGTTTTTAAGCCGTCAAGAAAGATCCCAGGGACAAGTAAGAACATGTGGAAAAATGACAGGCTGCCAAGACTTGAGGCCTACTAACCTTGACACACTCCCTGTGATTAAGGGAAAGGTTTGTGAATGCAAAAATTTCCTTCCAGATGTTAATTTTAGAAACAACTCAGGAAGTTAATTTTAGCTTTAAGTGACAAAAACATCTGCTGGAACTTCTGTGCAGTAGAACAGATAAGATGTATTTAAGATCATTCACTTAAACAAAAACACTTGTCCAAAGCATTGTCTATAGTAGATCAACTACTACAGGAATCTTGTGGGGAAGGAATAACCTCCTGGCTCCCAAAAAGCTAAACACAAACACATTTGCATTCTGAAAGGCCCCCAATGGGAGGATCAAAAGGAAAGCTGACAACAAAAACTCAGCAATAAGAGGGAAACAGCAGCAACAAGTGGATGTATTATGGAACATTTTTGTGCAAGGGTTTTTTGAGGGTTTTGTTTGGGTTTCTTTGGTTGGTTTTTTTGGGGGTGGTGGTGTTTGGGTGTTTGGTTTGGTTTTGGTTTTTGTTTTTTTTTTTGTTTTGTTTTTTTTTTTTAAGTTTGGCTCAGATTAAAAATTTCCCTCTTAAAAAGAAGTGATTTGAATGCTTCCAGATTATTTAATGTACTGTTCTCCTATCTCTCAAATCCTGTCCCAAAAAACTTTTAAAAATTAAGTCCACTCTCAAAACACTTTATGATCAATCAGTAGGATGGAAACTACATTAAAAAAAAATCAGAATAAGCAGATTGTAAGTGGCACTGGCTTCATCTATCTTTATATGTACATCCCAACACTTTTAATTCCTTGGAACCAACAGATTTATTCCTACATCTCCAAAACCAAAACCTACGTCTCCCGAGTCAAAACCCAACCTCCACCTCCCTGTGCAAAACCCCCACCACTCAAATAACAGAGGCAGATTAGAGCTCAGGTTTTCTAGATGAAGGTAGGAAATAGTCTTATTTATACTGACTGCTAAACAGTGTTAGGTACTCTCACGTGCCACCCAAATGCAGCTGCAGATCCTCTATTCATCTGAGGAACTACAGGAAGGTATCAAGATTTTAAGCAAAAGAAATTAATCTGGTCTATTCTTTAAGTGACTTGTTTCCATGTAGTTAACATAAATGCAACTTAAAAGAGTTATAGCAAACCCAAAGGTGTAAGGATGGAATTAAGTGCTGTCAAAACATTCTGCCCCCCTCACTTCGCACAGCATCAAGAAGTTAAGGTTTCTGCTCTGAAAAGGACACAGGTGGCATCACAGACGATGCGTATTTGACCACACACCCTCTAACTAGCCCCCAAACCAAAAGAGGCACAAACTGGAGCCGGCAGCTCCATGTAGGTAACACAGTTCTGAAGCCATGTCAAACAGAACCCCTACCAGGCCAAACATCACTGCCACCAAGAGCCTCAGAAACGAGGCTAGAAACACCACACAACTCCCATCCCCTGAGAAGGTTCTCTTGGAGGTAAAATTTAAATTGGCTGAGCTCTAGGGAGAAACAGTTTGCATCCATATATTTGTGGACAAATCCCAATGTGTCACCAAGATGCCAGGTAAAAAAGCTTTAACTTGCAGCCCAACCTAGAATGTGCTCTATAGCCATTTAGTCACATAAAATATGACCATACACTCTTATCTATATGCAAAACAGATGTTTCCACTTTTCTTTAGCAGGAAAGTATTAGCCAGCCAGTTTATGCACTTGTTTTACTCCAGCACCCTATGCTCTCTTTATTACTAGAAGACACGCAACCCAGAGAAATAACTTACACAGAGTGCCGTGGTTTAACCCCCAGCTGGCAACTAAGCACCACACAGCTGCTCACTCACTCCCCCCACCCAGTGGGATGGGGGAGAGAATAAAAAAAAAAAAACCACCCTCATGGGTTGAGATAAAGACAGTTTAATAGGACAGAAAGGAAGGAAAAATAATAATAACAACATGACAATAATACTACTACTAAAAGAATTAGACTATACAAAAAAAGTGATGCACAATGCAATTGCTCACCACTTGCTGACCGATGCCCAGTTAGTTCCCGAGCAGGCATCCGCCCCTCCCAGCCAACTCCCCTCAGTTTATATACTGGGCATGACGTCATACAGTATGGAATAGCCCTTTGCCCAGTTTGGGTCAGCTGTCCTGGCTGTATCCCCTCCCAGCTTCTTGTGCCCCTCTAGCCTTCTTGCTGGCTGGGCATGAGAAGCTGAAAAATCCTTGACTTAGTATAAACACTACTTAGCAACAACTAAAAATATCAGTGTGTTATCAACATTATTTTCCTACTAAATCCAAAACACAGCACTATATCAGCTACTAGGAAGAAAATTAACTCTATCCTAGCCAAAATCAGGACACAGAGGTACTTGTTTATTACTTTTCATCCCCCTTTATAAAACCAGCACATCTTAAATGCTCCTCCAGTCACCTGCTCCCTACAGTTCTGACAGCATAGTGCAGCGTTATGGAAACTTGCCAAGTTATTTCTTTTTTATAGTAAACAGAAGATCAGTTCCTGTTAAAACTCTTCAAGACAATGCATGTCAACACGCATCATCATTTTCACGTTGATCACGAATCGCCTCCTTTCTCCTCATTGTTTCCAAGGCAATGAATGCAATTCAGAGTCCACCTTCACCTAGTGCTTCCCTCCTACCCCTGAACTTCCTGCTCTAATTAGGAAAGGCACTTAGCCAAGGCCATAAATACCACCCTGCTAACAGCACAAGAGCACAGAGCAACACACTTAGTTGCTTTGGTACCTTCCCAAACCACCCTGTTACTCCACCCAAGCCCTCATTTGCCTTAGTCTTTGCCTAGTATGGGAGGGATATACATGCAGAGGTTGAACCTTGAAACATCAGGTCTCTGACATTACCACATACTTCAACAGTCACTGCAATTTAACTATTTAAGATACCATGTAATTAAAGCGTGTCTTGCTTGCTTCTGTAAAATTAATTTCCTGTTTTTACAGAAATCTGGTGTCCCCATCATCATTCCACACATCCAAACCACTTCCAAAGTAGTCTTTCTGAAACACACTGAAGTCTGGCTTGATCTGTAGCACAAACATTATATTGCCCTTTCACTGAAACTCGAGAATAGAGGTGTCTATTACACCTCATTAACTCCAGACCTATTGTCCTCCTTTGTGGGCAAGGAAACAAACAAAAATGGATCATTTGACAACACAAAATAAGCACATAAAACATGGATGAGACTTTTAGAATAAGACTCCCTTTGTTCACATTTGAGTTTCTGATGCCAGGCTAGCAATATTTTTCATTCATTCCTGATATCAACAGAAGGATCAAATGACTGGAAATTAAAGAGGCAATAGGATGCATAGGTCATTAAAGATACATGAAGGAATTAAAATCCACATAGATTTCAATAAGATCTATTCACAAACAAGTGTGTCCATTTTTACATAGCACATTTTATTTTTACTTATTCAAATTCGATCATCAAAAAAACAAGATGCAAAGGAGCGCACTAGCCTTGGAAAAATATTATAAAATCATAACACAACCAACTACTTGTCAGTCATCCCTAACAGTTTCAAAAGTTTTCACAGTTAGCTTTTCAGAGATTCCTGTGGTCTTTTACTCACCATTAATGCATACCGTAATACCTTGAGAACGGGCAACATCCTACCTGTGTTTTTTGATTCCGTTAGACAGTGACTCCCCACTGCCACAAACCTTTTCTTCAGACATGCTTGAAGTTATTGTATCTTTTGAATCCATGCTGTCCTCTAACGAGTAGGCTGTTGTTGTTTCAAACCCACTTAATGATTTTTCAGATTCTGAATCTGCAAAAGAGCAGGTGCATGTTAATGAATCTACTGCCTGTGCTAGACTTCAGTCACTAACAGATCTTCCCTCTTTGTAGAAAACTGAAACCCAAGTAGGCTACTGTGTCCTGATGACAGCATCCATTTGGTAAGTAACTAGTACTGCCACAGATCGCTGCAGCTCTGTATCTAAAGAGACTGCACGATAAGCAAGAACACTGTACATGAAAAATCCTCTACCAAACAGAGCCAAAATCTGACATTTTTATTAAATTGAAGCTACTACAACTTGCTTAGGACAAGTGCTAGTGTCACATAGATGCCAGTACCTTACCTAACTAACAGTCACCTCAACATTCAAGTATTGACTCGTCCTTCTACATAAGATTTCAGTTTGGTCTAAATTCTTAGACACTCGGTGCTGTTCAGCAACCTTCACTTCCCAACTTACTGGACAAGTATCAAAGAACAGAAGGAGGTATCGTACGCAGTGGACTACGTTAGCCACGTAAGTCCCAGCAAAGTCTAAATGATAAGCTCATCAATCAATAAGATAACGTGCCTTCCAGAGTACAAAGTTTAATAGTACAATCCACATCACATCTAAAACTAAAAACAACATCAAAGACACCACCTTATTTCCAACCAGTGTTTTGGTCAGGTAGTGCTTGACCAGCTCTGGAGAAGAGACAGTCTTGCCCCAAATCAGAAAGTAAACATTTCCTGGCAAAAGGCTGTATTTTTGTTTCATGTTTTTCTTTCAAACTTGACAAGATTGTCAAAGGATTACCCAATTGCAAGTTCCAGGAAGCAAGGGAACAGCTCAAGACAAGTAGAGATGCACCAATTCCTATCCCGTTTGGGAAATCCTTTAGCAGAAACCAGGTACAACATTGAATGGTAAACAGCTTAATACAAGCCTCACTCCTTCTGAAAAAAGTGAACCCAAACTGTAGTAGACACCATTCCTGCTATGTACTTCTTTCAGCATATGCTACTGCTTTTGGCTGCCAATACCCAGAGAAATAATTGCAAGATTAGTCACTCTCTCACGTACTGATTCTAATTCAAAACTAGTAATCAAAACCTGCTGAAGTAGTAGTCCATCCAAAAGAATATCTCAGTCATAGCTGTCCATTGCCAGATGCTTTCTTGTTTTCTCTTAAAAAACTATGCCAGTAGCCTCTCCAGAACATGTAAATTATATGTTGCTTTGGTGAAGGGGACAGTAACAAGAGGACTTTCTACTACATCCAGATCACGGAAGGGTCAAGAACAAGACAAAATCCTGATGAATGGATGGGCTGTGCCACAATGTCTCCATCCTCACCAGAGAGAGTAAGATCTAGAAGCACAAAGAAGATCTTTCCTTTCATTAAAAACATCCCCCCATCCTCGTCAACACAGTACTGAAATTAAGCCAGTTGCTAGGGAATGAAAAGAACTGCCAGCTGGTGCTGAGGATATGTTAAAAAAGTGGACTGGCACTCCGAGAATCTTCTCACAAGTTTCCCCAAATTTGTCAGTCTAGTTCTGTGCCAAATTATGATATAACATATCAAAGCGTTAGCTTGGTGGGTACTATATATAACAAGTAGGATAAGGTGAAGCATTTTTACTGGTGGACAAGTCTGTTACATAAAACACAGATTTCTCCAGAGATCATAAGCCCAGGTAGTCAGGAAAACACTGTTGTGTATCCAAATATCACAGAAGAGGAGACACTCTAGCAGCGTAACACAACTTGGGCCTCAGCATCCTGACCGCATGACAAGCTATAAACCCCTTCAAGGTAAGTATTCCACCTCTCTATTGAAAGAGCTGCTCAACTGTGCCAACAGTTATCATGATAAGAAAAGCATGAAGCAAGCCTGGTAACATAAAGCAAAGAGTCTGCCTCTTGTAAGGCTCCTTTCTTCTCCCATACCATCTGCGACTGTCTTGGTTTCAGACAAGAGTCACGACACACAATTTCCCTCAATTTGAGTTTCTGCAACAGACCTAGGACTCCAGAGGTGGAAAGGGAAGAATAGGTAAGCTTCATCAGAACTGCTGACCACTCTCTGATATGCTTCTCAGTGTAACAAGGGTTTTTAAACGCTACATATGATCAGTTCTCCTAATGCTGGCCTTACACTGCCAAGAGACAATTACGCTGGATGAAGCTCAGCACCTGTAAACCTCTCCAGAGCTGTAGACATTGACCAGCCAGCCTTCTCCAGGGCACGTGCCTTACTTAATACAAGAGCATGCTATACAATAAAGAACAGTAGAAGAATGAAACCAGACACTGTTATAAGAAATTGCTCGAGACATCTCTCCCATTTTCCTGAGAAATGGCTCTCATTGAGAAAGTATGTCTACAACAGCTTCTGTCATCAAAGATCTCAATCTCCAATCCGTAAACCTCAGCTACCTCCTCTGACCCAACAAGCTTCACAAGCCTTGAGAGTTTGTTTAGGTGTCAGAGTGAACAAGCCTAGTATTGTATTGTGAGCATAAATCAACAGGCAACTCAAACTGAGCTTCTCCCTGTGTACTTGCAGCTAACTCTTTTCTGAATTAAGATTTGCATACTCCCCCGTCATTGCAAAAAAAGATTTATATTCACAAGTTGCTACAGAGCAGCTGTCAAACAGATGACTAGGAGAAAATGAGATTTTTTTTTCTATTGAACTTAAGAGGGTGTGGGCTGAGGAGGGGGGAGAAGGAATAAGAGTCCCTGTTCAGAAGCCAAAATTTTTAAGTGATCTTTGAGACAAGACCAGGCTGACTAGGAAGCACTCCAGCTCACGAAACCTGAAGTGTCAGGGTAGTAGTAAAAACACCAGCTACATTTTGCAAGAGTGGGAGAGCAAGAGGAAACAGCAGGAGCAATGACAGAAACTTAACTCAAGGAAAGTTCATCTCCTATTGCAACAACTGGTAAGTCTTCAGTTCGGATAGAAAAGTTTGGCCAATGTATCTGATTAATAAATACACCTGAGAAAGGTAGTGTTTAACCACTGGCAAGGTTGGGCTTGAATTCTGACCAGGCGTTTCCCATCCCTCTGAGATACCCAAATTCATTTTTTTAAACTATATTCAAGGCAAGAAGTCCACAGGCAGCAGTGTTCTCGCAGAGGTTGAGGAGTATTCTCAGTACATGTTCAAAAAAAGCCACTTGACAAACTACCCTAAACATGGAAGGAAAGGGCAGTAAGTTTCTGTGCTTTTTTTGCACAATTTTTTACTTTGAAGTGAGCTGATAACTGGAGACAAACTAGGAAGCGAGCAAAAGCAACAGAACTAGTCTACTACTACTTGTACCATTTAGGAGCATTATTTATAAACACAGCACCCATTAGTGGTACATAACAGTTGAAGCTGTACTATGACAGGTTAGTTTTAGTATAATCTAAATACTCCCATAGCTAAATAACTGCTTTTATAGTAAGATCACATCTATGTAAAACCATCAATACCCCCCTCAACACACACAAAAGCTGTGTTTGCAGAAAATCCCCACCTCTCAGATAAAACCCGTTAAAGAGAAAAATCAGGACAGTTCTAAGCTCTTCCCAAATTGGGTGTGCAATTTGCATATTATCAGGGAATCTTATCTGCAAGGCAAAAATCAAGTACCTTCACCTGCTTAGCCATTTTTCAGCATTATGGAGGGACTCTGTATTTGTATTCCGTTTTCATATGCTTCCTGAGATCTGTATACTTAACCAAAGCTAGTAACTTCTCCAGCTCTCTAGGAGATACCATTGGTCTTATTAAATTTTGCTAGTTGTCTAGTGCTTCTTCTCTTCCCCAATGCCCCGCCCCCCATCCCACCCTGCTTTAAACATAGAAGAGTTTGACACATGTTAAGCATTCAATGCTGAAACCGAAAGCTCCAGCACTCCGTGGGCTATCGAGTTTAATTACACATTTCCACCACTCCCACAATGAAAGGATCAGCGCACTGGGAAGCACTGTTAACTGACCTATTGCTATCAGAGTTCAGATTAATAACACCCCTACACTGTTCTTAACACTGGATATCATGCTTTGGTAACACAAATAGCTCCCATTTCCTGTAGGTTCTTCCTTTCAAGTTCAGTGTCTACCGCTCTCCCATTGCAAGGATTTAGGAGTTACCACAACAGTCAGAAAGCACTGATAACAGCATATCACTTAAAAATAAAAAGAAACTTCAGCAAATAAACTACTACTACAGTAAGCAATCTTACCACATTACAAACATTTTCGTCACCACAGTTTTGGAAAAGAAAGAGGATATTTCTGTAATTGTGCCCACAATTTCTACAAACAGAACTACACAACACAGACTGATCAGTGACCAATTTAGTCTATGCCAACATTAGCAGGTAGCATGGCTCAGTTGGAGCAGATTTGCAAGCCAAACAGATGGTGCTGAGGACATGACACTTGAACTAGATACATTTCTGGTGGTGGTCTCTTCAGATTAGCTCTACTCTCCTACCATGGACTGAGAGTCCAATAGCAACCGGACCATATCTTCTGATTCAGCTTCATTCAGGAGTCTGATTCATGCAATCAGATTGCTCTACAATGTGAATCAGAGCATGGTAAATGGGGACAAGTAGCTGCTGCTGTGAACATATACTTTCTAATACACTTCTTGTTCAAAAACCTGTTTGAAAAGTCTTGCATTGCTCCGAATTGTCACAGCTAGTGATACTTTTGTTGAGAGTAAACAAGCAGAAGTGTCTAATATGCAGACAACATTCTTTAAAAAAAAAACAAAAACAAACCCAAAAAGCAGCAGTGGCTGCTTCTTTCAACCTGTCAAGTCAAAGCTGACGATTCTTCAGCTCAAAGTGCAAGCCTAGTTATGCAATACTCTCACTTCTAAACTCACTCCTACAGTGGCGATTTAAAAATTCAGAGAACTGTAACTAGAAAAAGATGGTATCCTAACAGAAAAAAAATCTCTCGAAGTAGTGGCATTTTTCCACTGACAGACATTATAACTTGTCACACTTGTGTGTTTGCTCAATCTTCTATACAGCCTAGTAAGATAATTCATGAATATGTCTATTTATCCAAAATCAATATAATTTAACTTCACAAATACTATCAGATTGCAAATCAGATTTAGCAAAAGTTTTGAAGACTAAGTCCTAGTAGTTTAGATTTCTGGAGATACAAATTTTTAGCTTCTGACAATCAGGCCTAGTCTCTGCTCTCTGTTATGAAAATATTTATGATCATATCCCCTGTCTCATTGGCCCAAGAAAGAAGACCCACATTCCCAAACTCTAAACCAGTGTCAAATATCCCTGACTCCTCTGCTCTCACTGTATTCTTGTCATACAGAGACAAGAAGCCTTCTAGTTGAGACTCCACAGACAGAGCAGAAAAGCAAGAGGGTTAGAAAATACTACCAGGATCCCAGTGACTAGCAAAAAAACCCACCCCAAACCACACCCACAAAAAACTAATTCCTTTTGTGCTTACAGTGAAAGTCGTAACATGCATCCAGCAGCCAGGAAAATATGTCACATTTCCCTTTCTCTAGCCGCTCCCCACCCCCCAAAGTCAGAGTGCCCTTCCCCCAAACACCTGCCTTCAGGGACAGAGAGGACCCTAATCACTGCAAAGCACTGAATGTGAACAACCTAGAGAAGAGAATCTAACACAAGTCTGATGAAGTTGACAGACAATCAAGAAAGTGAATCTGTCCTGGAAAATTATTTAAATTGCAATCAAGATAAGTTATGTCAAGTAACTTCTCCCGAAGGAGAGAGAATTGACATATATGGGGTTTTTTACATGTGTGTGTATATATATATGCTCAACAAGTTTCACAGTTACACAAATCCACTCGATGCAATTTGTTTGCAGCTTCCAAGTGACAAAACCACCACCTCTCCCAACTACAGAGGAGGCTTTGGACACTTTCATTCAAGAAGATTTAGAGACCAGGTCAGTTATGAGATGTATAGACTAACAGCTCTTTAAAGCTGAGTATTCTCTCATATACACAAAGCAAGCCTGGCTGGAGAGACTACATTCCAGCAGCACCAGATAAACAACTATTCTCTGCTTTGTTGCGACAAGCAAAAGAGCCTGAGGCCTCTCAGCAGAATTGTTCTTTTGGTTCTGGTTGAAGAACCTGTTTCTAGTGTTCCTCAATCTCTTCTCCCCCTTGAAGACTTGATAAATTTGTTACTGTGCGAAGCAGCAAAGTCTGCTGTTGATTCATCGTGTTCCGGTGCTAGTGCTATACTTGAGCATAGACTCCACTTTGCCTGTTTCTATTCTCTGCTTAAGTTGTGCACTGCAGAACACCTATCGAGTCTGGGAACACCGCTTTTCTCATCTGTCAGAAGCATCAGACAGTTCAGCTCACAGAAAAAGTAATCCCATACTTGCTCGTGAAGTATGCCATCACAACCTAATTATCTGCTACAGTTGGACTATGTTCACCCTCAAGCTTTTCCCGATCCTTCATAGCTGCAGACAGCTGTGTGCTGCAGGATCACCCAGTTAGAGCTATTATTGAGCTACACTAGGTAGAACCTCTCTATACAAATGCATGTTGTAATCATCTTATGCAGTTTGGAGTTTTCCAAAATCACTATTTGCATGTTCTGCCCATGAAAATATGAAAGATACTGAACTGAAGAGCAGACAGGGAAAGAAAAGATACTTCAGAAATGCACGCAGGATTTTGATTCATGCTTTTCTTCCACCTGTGACACTCAAGGTATACAAAAGTGAAATAGAACAAGCCTTTCTTAATGTCATTATCCCTCAAAACTAGTGATTTTTATGGATCCATTTTAACAACAAAACAAAATAAAAAACATACACCACCACGGAGAAAGCAAGTCAGAAGGCTACCAGATACAGTTACATCTCCTAAAATAGGAACCTTAAGTTTTGCTATTTAAAAAAAGGGCGTAGACAGCCAAGCAATCAGATCTTTCATGACTGCCCTGTGGTTTTGTAACTTTTTGTCATGCTAAGGTGAAACAATACAATTCTGCAGGTGAACTCAGGGAAAATTTGAGAGGCCCGCTCATAAAGCACATGAAGCATTCTCCTAAAATTAGTTCTACATTAGAAAGGCAGAGATTTCACTTAAAGTGAGACTGTTCCCACCCCCTCACCTCCCCAAACACATTCACCACTCGTACTGGCTACACACTCATGTTCTGGACATCATTACTTACCTGAAACAGCATCATAGAACTGCTCTTCACTGATGATGCTGAGAGGCGGAGATCCCTTAACCAGAGACTGCTCTAGTTCATGGTGTTCGGTAGCTAGTGTCTCTAATGCTTCTGATAAGATCTTGTTTTTCTCCTGCTCATGCTCCAGTTTCAAATTCCTCACCTATAAGTAGACACATGTATGAATAAAATCTCATCTCTCCGAAGAATGTGTAGCTGGAAGCTATTCAGAAAATAGACCTAACAAATAAACAAACAGCAAACAGCTGGAACTGAAGCCACATGGATTAATGAGAATATTACAGTATTTTTGCGATACAATAAGGTTGTTACTCAGCATTTTCAGTAGTTGAGAAATCTGACAAATAAGATCTGACAGTGTAAATCACAATTCCACAAGTGAATTCAAGCCAGATAACTATACCTTAAAACTGAGGGGAAATATTTACAACTCTACTTGGATGACCTTAACTATGGAGTTAGTGATTGGTTTCTACACACACCAAGCTCCTTGTACTAGTCTGCTCTAATTTGGGCCAAGCAGCATCATCTAAATTGAATTACAGAGCAAATGTGAATGCCAGCTACAAATAACTGCAACTGAACTATGAGCTGAAAACATTTAACCCTGAGGATTACAGAAGGAGGTTAAAAAAAGAGATTCCTCTACTAACTGGTTTAACATTGATATAAACAGCCCTCCCTCCCCACTCCCAAAACAGTTTACAGAGGAGCTGGAAGCTGACAAAAAAAGAAGCCCAGCCATCAGATGGTGGACCTTTTTTTAAGCCCACACATGCAATCGGCTCCAGAGAGGATGATGTTATCCACGTTTTGAGTCCAGGACTAGTAATGGGAGAGCAACATGTCCTTCCTATTTCCTCCTCGGTTTTTTTCCTGGTGCTTTCCTGCCTCCTCTTTCTGCCAGGGGAGAGGAGAGGGCCGTAGCTGAACGCTCGGGAAGGGCCTCTTCTCCCAGCCCAGCAAGGCTTCAATGTGCTACTCCTCCTTCAGTCCCTAAACCATTGACTCTCTTCCTTTCTCCCTTCTAGTCCCTTTTTAAAAGCATCCTCAACTGCTGCCTTGTCCTCTAGTTTACTCTCAAAGGTCAGTTTACAACACTAATTCCCCCTCCACTAAGAACATGCAAGGACATGACAATTAATCTCTTGGAACAGTTACAGGGACAACTTACACACTTTCCTAAGCAACTTACACATATACCAACACTACCTTTTTGAATCTCATTTCAGAACTGTTCGTATGTCCTATCTGGTTACATTTTACATTAAAGCTTTACTTTGGAAGCTTCAGCCCCCTCAGTTATAACCACCACTCAAACAGTGGATTCAGAGTTGGGCACAAATGAGGGGGTGAAAATTTAGAGGCTAGAAAGGAGATATTGAAGTAGATTTGCCACTTCCAGAGAAGAGTTTCTATGCTGGCAGTAACATATCCTCTGGAGAAAGATTTATGGAAGAAATTTTCACCCCCTCAGTTGTGCCAAATACTAGATCAGCTGGTTTGGCTGCCAGGCTCTGAGTGTAAAGGGGCAATCCAATTAAATGATAATTAAAAGAGTATAAAATTGGGTTGCTAATTGAAAGCAATAAAACCAGTAAGTCACTTACCGTCTAATAGTTTTACCTTGAACAAAATGAAAAAAGTCTGGACTAGTTACTGTCACTTTCATTTAAAGTTCACTCTGACAGTACCAACCAGGCCAATTACTACAATGTTTCATACAAATCAGACATGCCACTGCAAAAGATCTGTTATTAAGCAGTTTCTGCAGCAGTTACATTTTGCATGCTATCAAATAGTTAAGGAACTGCCCATTTAGAGAAGCAGCATCAATATTTCACTCAGAGAGGGAGGGTGGAGGACTGAAAGTAAAATAGTACTTTTCGTTCTTATAAAAAAGCAAAGTAAAACCAGTTATTAAAATGGTATTTGCAATTTTTTTTTCAGTATTGAATTAGATGTCTTTATGCTCTAATGTTTTGTTTTGCTAAATGATTTGAGTGATTTAAATCTTTACCTAAAACTTAAGTTTCCATGTTACTTAACAGCAAATTGGAAGAAAATTGAAATATATCTAACAAAATCCAGATGAACCTTTTTTTGCATCCTCTAAAAGCACAGTAGTGTTACTAAATAAGCAACAACAGATATAGGCTTAAGACACCACGCCTCCCCCAAAAAAGTCTCTTATTGACTTTAAGGTTCCTCTGCCCTACCATAATGTAGAGCTATTCAGAATTGCAGAAGGTGTACTAGAAATAAATTCCCTTTTTGGAAAATAAATAGCCAGCTTTACTGTAAAGTTCACTTTACTGTGTACTTCCAGGCTTCCTAGCTGCCAAACACTTACTAGTACAGCAATTACACACTACTAGTAGGTAACAAAAAAATGCTTTTCAGCTGTTACATAAGGAGCACAGCTAGCCAGAAGCTAAGGAAAAAAGAAAATGTGTAAGTTTGTTGCTTGTAACCTTTGGGATGTTCATTCATATCTGAATGAACTGGTTTTAAAGCAACCTTAATTCAATATTTGGGGGCTGGAGATGAAGGTCCAATATAAAACTTCTGTCAACAGTACTGAGCTTGTGGGATGGACACACACATTCAGAGAGCCAAGAGGTAGCTCTACAAACCTCTACAGCCTACTACTCGGTGAAGTACTAGGTACTAGTCTACACTAGTAGCTCTTTGAAGGTAGTGGTCTTGAACTACTCTCTGTAACTATACTATATTCTTAAGCACCAAAACAGTTCTACAGTGTCAATGTGATAACAAAACAAAAAAAGAGATGGTTCTACTACTATTATTTGACTGATTTCATCTGTAGAAAAGCAATGCTTGCAGAGATAGAGCTAGTTCAACCTTCATGTACTCTACTTAAAAATACCGATATCACTGGAGAAATAATCTTGTTTGAAATAAGCATACTGTTTGTTTGGTTTTTTTAAACACAAAGCAGCTTTAAGCAATACCACCATTTTGTCACCTTGTCTTTTATTATTGACAAGACATGTCCTAAAACCTTCTTGCAGTAATTTGACTGTAAAGGCAGGATGTTTTGTTTTGTTTTTTTTCCCAGAACCACACACTCCATTCTTCCATGCTTAACAAGAAATATGCAGGCAGATTGGCACTATTTTCAAAGCATAAGTTTATTGAACAACACAATTGACCAACTGAGTGATAGGTTTCCCCAAAATGTAAGCAGTAGATTGCCGTTATGCATAATTTTGCCATACTCTATTTTTCATCCACAAGACTTGGCCAATGATTAAGTTCTGAGGTGACTTATTCCATCTTCCTGGCTACTCCATCACCATTTTTGGAGATGACACTTCAGCTTTACCCTCTTCCCAAAGTTTTTTCTTCCCCATCCTGTCTTTCTTCAGTGCCTCAACACAAAAACAACTGCAAGATTACAGAAGGAACCTCTAGACTAGTTTTAAAAATGCTTATTAACACAAAATCTTTAGGATCTATGTATAAAGCAGGAAGATGGGCATAAGACAACAAAGAAAACACCTGCTTTCAGAAGCATACGCATTTCAGTCTATTAAACTGGACACAGATAGACCAACATTTTTCAGTGGAGTATCACTTGATTTCATGAAGTTGCATTAGCTGAGTACTGCACTATTTTACATAGTGACACAAGTATTTATGTAAGTGGTGTGGTTTAACCCAGCAGGCAGCTAAACACCACACAGCCATTCGCTCACTCTCCCCCAGTGGGATGGCGCACAGAATCGGAAAAAAGGTAAAACTCTTGGGCTGAGATAAAGACAGTTTAATAGGACACAAAAGGAAGGGAAAAATAATAATAATGATAAAAGAATATACGAAACAAGTGATGCACAATGCAATTGCTCACCACTCGCTGACCGATGCCCAGTTAGTTCCCGAGCAGCGATCCGCCCCTCCCAGCCAACTCCCCCCAGTTTATATACTGGGCATGACGTCATACAGTATGGAACATCCCTTTGTCCAGTTTGGGTCAGCTGTCCTGGCTGCGTCCCCTCCTTGTGCACCCCCAGCCTCCCTGCCGGCAGGGCAGTATGAGAAGCTGAAAAGTCCTTGACTTAGTGTAAGCACTGCTCAGCAACAACTAAAACATCAGTGTGTTATCAACAGCATTCTCATCCTAAATCCAAAACACAGCATTATCCAGCCACTAAGAAGAAAATTAACTCTATCCCAGCCAAAACCAGGACAATAAGGTAGTAAATATCACACCAAAATGATCCAGGTATCAGCGTATACACAGCTCTGAAAATCCAGTCTGAGCATACCCAGGACAATATCAGAAGAGACATTTTAGTGACAGCCTGCGTAAGGCACAGCTTGTGATACAGCCATGATTTCTGTACCTTTAGTAGTGGTGCCTGAGCTGAGAAAGAGACAGATGGCAATTCACACCATACTGGGTTCAGCTCCTCATCCTCCAGCTATGGAATGGCTGTCATCTTTTTGATCCCTGTTGCTGGTCCCCACAATGCCAGTGCCACCATCAGCGTTATAAGCTTTTCACTGAGCCTTGCGGGGACAGCGGCACAGAGTGCTCTAGCGACCCTGGCATGAGGCCAGCTGAGTTCCCAATGCTCAACTGGTCAGGCTTCCTACCTTAACCTTGTGAGGAGCTACTCTGCACAAGAGCTATTACAGTTATCAATAAAGTTGGGCTTGTGCTTGCACTGTTAGACAATGACAGTTAAGATCAGTCTTGTTTTCATCTCTAAAGAGAATATTATTATAGTGAAACTTCAGATTTATAATCGCTGATAGAAACTATCTAGCTTTGTCTCACAGAAGTAAACAATCATTCAATCATTAACCTTCCAGCTACGCACAGAGCTATAACCTGATACACTGACACAGAATCACCAAGACTTCAGTATCTAGGTCAGTGCAACAATTGATTTTTTAAAAAAATACTTCTCCATCTGAAGAGGTTTGATATCCAAGTTCTGGTAACTGGTTTCACTTCTGGTTTAACTGAATGGAAATCTGGTTCCAACAGCTTCCCATAAATATTTGAGTTCTTCAGGCTGCAAGCACTGAATTGTGAGTTTAAATAGTAGAATTGAATAGTAAATTGATTATTTTAGCAGTCAGACCTCTTTTTATTTTATTAAAAAGAAAGCAACAAGCTATTTGCAGACACTTCTATTGTCTTTCCATGCTATTAGCAATCCTGCTAAGCATAAGAGCATGGTTTAAAAGTTAACTCCTTCACTGTGTATTACTAGTAGAAAGTTCATGTTATCTATTCCAAAATATCAAAGAGCTTATCTGTGTGTAACAAACACCAGTCCCATTCCCTTCTGTACCCTCAGCTTCCATGAAGTAGGTGGGGGACTAGTAACACGCACCAAACCACTTTTTTTTTTTTTTAAAGCCTGAAGTCTTGAACTATATCAGCGCAGCCTGTAACCAAGGCTTCTCTGTCCATCCTGAAGACATCTCAGTACAATACACAAAATACTTGCTTTGTTTGGTGCTGGATGCTTTTAATTTAAATTAATGCCCAACAACAGTGGCACTTTTGTGGGCTAGGAAAGGGTCACACCACTGTATGCCCAGCTAATAAATGATCATCTCAGCAACATGCTATCGCAGCTGCAAGTAAATCCTAAAAACACCACATAGCAAGCAAGGCATAGAACAAATACAGACACCT
This sequence comes from Gymnogyps californianus, assembly GCF_018139145.2. Classification (NCBI taxonomy): domain Eukaryota; kingdom Metazoa; phylum Chordata; class Aves; order Accipitriformes; family Cathartidae; genus Gymnogyps; species Gymnogyps californianus. Next base: position 51,033,680 of record NC_059472.1, on the reverse strand, counting down.
CAACAATATGTAAGGCTACCTGCCTTTAACATTAGAATAGTAAATTAAAAGACAGCATACCTTAGAGCTCTAGGTTCTTCTGGACTGAGAGAGAAAAGGCAGACTTCACAACACTACAGCGTGATTTAGTTGAATTTTACTTTCAAAAGCACTCAACTTCAGTATTAGGAATAAGAATGCCCAAAATATGCAGACTTTCGAGTTGTGTAGGAAGGAAGAACCACCTCTTTCACATAGCAACCACCAGGGGATCTGAAGCCAGACTCTGCCGGAGTGTCAGTACACCGCGTACCAATTCTGCTCTGCAGTAAGCTGAGTGCAGGAAAGCAGCCTATGACGCTGCCTCGCCAATGTCTCTGACTGCTCAGAAGTGGGGGTTTGGTTTTCAAAATGAATGGCTTTGTCCAACTGCCACAGAAATTCCATCCTCCCAAAAACGTCACCACTTATGGGACATTTGCCACGAAGCACAGACACAAGGTGCCAGTTTTCAGCAGCAAGCTAACACCTGGCTGGAAATTAACACAGAACCAAGGAATTAGAAAAACACTGCTATAGTAGAACTGACAGTTTTCTGTAGACATCTCCTGACGCTAAGAAATGTAATCCTGCTTTCTGTAATGAAGTAAATGCCAGTCAAACCTGCCACTTGCTTCACACTACATCTATTTATATGAAACTCTTAGTTTCCAAGGTCAGGTACTCCAACAGGACATACTACCCTGAAAGGCAGAACCTACAAAGCTCTGTGTTGTAACACATTACACTATGGAAAACTACTCACAGGAAGCACTGGGAATCCAAAGCGAGGATTCTTTCCCTTATTCTGTGATCTTCGTACCACACCAAAACCCCTACCAAAAAATCTGAGGCTAACAGTGCAAATCACAACCTCAATGCAGACAGTTTGATATGTATACTGTTTGTCTATTCTAACAGACAAGCTCACATAGCTGCAATTTTGCTGTTAGTACAATACAGTCCCTATTGCTAGCGCCTCCTTGCATAAGCTAGTTCTTTGTGATGACCAGTTTAAACTAGTGCTGAGTAAATCTGTTATTCTTTTACATTTAATGTAGAATGAGAACTACATAGTTTCGAAAGAGTCAGGTCTGCCTCCATGTCTTGAACAAAACCTGCCTTTTCATTTCATCATGGAAGAACCGTAAAGACTTTGAATATCTTCCCCGAGGCATATCTGTTTAGAAATGGAATAGTTCTATATATTTTGTTAGCTAACTTTGAAGCCTGCTACTGCAGCACTAATTCTACAGGATATGCTTCTATGAAAAAGTGCTTTTAGGTTTTCTGCTACCTAGTTTAAGACTAAGCTGTTGCTTAAGCTGCTACTGAAATGAAAACTGAAACCAGTTGCTCTCACATGGAGTTCTCATAGTTTTAACCACATTTGAGCTTCAACAGAGGAAGTTTTCCAGAAAGAAAATAAATAAAAGGCTTGATTTATACTTCTACTCACGGGATTTAACTCCCATTAAGCACATATTAGTATATGATATGAATATGTATAATCCTACTTTTCTCCTAACCCTCCTCCCTTCCGCCCAAAAAAATCCAGGAACAGTTTTAATTTCAGTACGTTTCTTTGCAAGCATGCCTCAGGTATTTGAAATACTAGAGAAAGGAACGAGTGCTTTATGAATACTCCTGTGACACATCATACAACAGCAAGTGTGACAGCTCACATTAAAGCAAAAACAAAGTGTTCCCAAACAGATGCAATCAGTTCTGTGAACACATCACTAGATTCCTAAAGCATATAAATATTTTATACAAAACTTTCAGAGTTCTTATCTGTTTACACATAGGCCTTTCCACACAAAGTCCCCTTGCTGACTCACCACTCCCCATCACCATCAACCACAAGGAACTAGACACAAACCTCTGCTATCTTAACATACGTTAAGGCCTTGTATCATAACTCTTCATTTGCTGGAGTAAACTAGCTCTTAGCCTTGGCTCACCCCAGGGTACAGGACTGATCCAAAAAAGTCATGTTTTACTTCAACCATCGTTTCTTCCTTAGGTTTTCTCTCTGTACTACAGGCTTACCATTTACCCGGCTTCATAGATCTATCAGATCTCTAGTTAAAAATAAAATAGTTAGATAGCACTTGCCAGTGCAACTACTGAAATGCAAACCAAGATGTGATCAGTTAATCAAGGAGGTAAGCTGAGCTCACTGATGATAGGTAAAGGGTTACTTACTGTATCACAAGACAGCATCAGTCTTCATCTCAGAAGTCTGGCCAGCTGACTCTACAGCTACAGCATCAGAGTACCACATCTTACTGAGGTAATCAAATTCAAAAGAGAAGAAAACTCAGAAGGCTAACATAACATTTTGCTTTCTTTCAGACCCATATACAGGAAACATCATCAATAAAGTTCCCTTCTGTACAAAGGCTGAAAGACCCCCATACACACAAGCAAACCCCATACACACCAATTTGAAGTCCTGGTAATCTATTCACTCACATCCCAACTCAAAGCCTATAGAAGAAACAAAAGACTTTGTAAAACAAGTCATAAGACTCTGCCTCAATCATTCCCCAGATGAACACAAGGATTCACTGTTAGTCAACTACGAATGTTCACCTCAAAAGTTCAAGAGGAGGAGTTTAGCAGGGCTGATTTGGAAAGGGCTACATTTCATTTTTCTGAGTACAGAGTTATAATATTTCTCTATATTTGATTTATTAAAATAATAAAATTGTGCTAATGAAGGAAAGGACCAGGTATGATCATAAAACTTAGAGACAGTGGAACCACTGCTAGAAGCAAGAGCCAAGCTATCATCCACACAGAAGAAACTCAGACTTTGGCAGGATCATGTCAACACAGACAGACATCAAGGCAGTAAGAGAACTGTTACTCAAGAGAAGAGCTGGAGATGCTGAGAGCAGTCAGCACCCTTCTTCCAACATACAAGTCTATTATAAAAAGTCATAGTTCAAGATTGTCTGGATTAAGTTTCTGAACTATCCACATGCTAGGGACAAAGACTGTTTGCCTCCCACCTTTCCCTCCTAAGACACCAACACTTCCTCCTCAACATGGACCTTGCTGCCTTCCTTCCCCTCTCCTGTTTCCACATTTGGCTGTGTCAAAGTTTGTTTATTCGGAGGCTGATGAAGCACCACAGTTTTAGCCAGCGGAGAATGTCATAGTTCTGAGCCAAGAACCTGTCTAGGAGCGCAAGAACAAACTGCAAAGACTTCATTTGTGATTGCAGATTAGAAGGATGGTTTTGGCTTAAAACCTTGGGTTTAAGCTTTTCTATCAGAGAAACTGCTTTCTTCAAAGTGATTCTGCACTGGCCAAGACTTAACACACCTTTTTCTGCTTTGTTTCTAAAGTGAGACTTAATGGCAATTCCAAGTCTTCCTCTCAAAAATATTTGGTTTTTATATTTTACTTAGATGACTTAACTGTAAACTGATAAATCTCATGAAGCCTACTTAGGTTTGAGAGCTGCAGAAGTTGCCTGTTTCCAGAGTGCATTCTGTCCCTACTCATGTTCCAGTATTATAATCATGATTAGTCAAATATCAGGAGTTCAAACAAAAAGCCTTCTGATTTTGTCATTTTCTGTTAAGTATTGTTTCTATTCTGAGTAAAGCTGAAATTAAATATGGCTGCTATTCACATTTGCCAATAGAGCTTATGCCAAAACAAGCTGGGACTGAATGACATCAGCAGTGATGTACATGTTTGCGAAGCTCATTTCAAGCTGCAGAGCTACAAGATTACCAGAAAAAACCACACCCTAAAGATATTTTGCTGCCTTAGTGAGATTAAGCATCTATTTCCTCAAAGGCATATGCCACAAGTAACCTTACCCAAACTAAGGGTCTCATTCAAGCTGATATATTATACTGATGCCAACAGGACTAGAACAGTATATTGCTGCATGTTTTCATATCTGGTAGGGCCTTTTTTGCGTCTTTTCCCTTTGAGAGACTCTGGACATCTTTGAAGTTTGCTAGTGTCACAAACAGACAGACCAGACTTTAAGATGTAAGGGTTCTTAAGAACACACACAGGAAACATTTCCTTTTTATTCTTAAGGACTGCTTTGAAAATAGATCTTAAGGCAGTTTTGATCTAACTACTTCCCTTAAGTATTTTTCGGTATACACCACTGATTACTTTGATCAACCCCTTTGTACCCTCTTCCCCACACTTCCCAGTTGGATCACAGCGAATGCGTGTATTAATGTTTTCTCTTTTGAAGCAACTGTCATGTTTTTGCTATGTTTTTGTTGGCTCTTACTGGCTCCCTAGTGCTGCTACACAACTGGACGCGTTGTTGACTCAGAGTGAAACCAGCTTCCTATTAAAAAATTAACACTTCTGAAGCTGGTTGTCTGTTCTACAAGCTCCGCACTGGGAATCTTCTTAATTATTCATGAAGAATAACTGACAGTTTTTTTTAAAAAGCAATTCCAAAACAAACAGCACGCTGTACAGTTGTTCTGCATTTACGAAAAACTCAGAAGTCTTATTTGCTAGCTTTTATTTCATTTTGGATGCTAACCAAACTAGTTAAAAATGAAAAAAGTTGAACTCCTACATAGGCCAGAAGTCAACGGTGAGTTTCACAACGCAGTGCTGGAGTTCTGATCTCCAAACAAAATCCACCTTGGAAAGTGTTCTCATTTGCTATAGCCCAGAACAGGTTCTTCTCAACTTTCCAATATTAAAGAATCAGACTTCATAGACAGACACAAATGCAGAAATCCCACTTCTACTTCAGGTTTTAGAAGGACTTGCAGCATGAAGAAGTTAATCTCTTAGGGGCGATTTTCCTCTGAGAGACTGTTTTGTCCTTACCCCTAAGCAGGCAATAGCCGGCAGACATCAGCTAGGCCCCGGATAGGCTGATAAGACACTTCCCGAAATTAGACTATGTCGTACAGAAGTTCATCCGGCAGTTAGGGCAGACAGATAGCTATGCTTTGGGCTACGGAAATCCAAATTGAAAGTTCACAACCTCAGATCAAATTAGCAAAAAGAAATTTGTATATTGAGAATGAAATCTGAAATACTGCCTCCCATTTCTTATTTTTGTTAGAAATAATTGCTAGAGTCTAAACCCACTAAAATCACCACCAATTATCCCAAAATATGATACTTACTGATATATTACAAGGAGACACTATAGAACACGACCATTGCCATGCAGAACAACTAGGTAATCCAAACATTCTCATTCAGTGGAACAGATCTTCTCTCCTTCTGAATAATCTCAAACACTTTTGCCCTTATCTGGGGGGATTTTTTGTTGTTGTTGTTGGGGCTTTTTTTACTTTCTCTGTTGCAAGAATTCAACGTGTTGAATGTGTTACTCATTGCTAGTCAGGTCCTTCTTGTGCAAAAACTAAAGATGAACTGAGTAGATAAAACATGCCTGTTTCACCCTGAGATACATACTTAACATTGTAGCGAAGCTATTTACTGATAAATCTTCTATTTATTACTACCCGATATGCAATCCAGTAGCACCTACACTTCAGAGGAAGAAGTGGCCCCAGCTTAAACTTCTAGTAAGCTCTTTTATGAGCTTCTCCAATAAAAACCACTGGCTGCTAGAATAAAACTAAAAGGTAGATTTGATGAAAGTCTAAGTCTAAGGAACACCAACAGTTCTCCACACCTCAAGCTGAAGCAGGATCTGACAGCCTAGAGTGACACATCACTTTTTAGAGTCAATAAATTGTATGTGGGAGCGAAGACAATAGCAAAGTACTGACCATATGTTATCAGTTGATCTGTGACACATGGTTCCCTGAAATTGTCTAAAACTACTGTACTGGACTGTCTCTTAGGTACTGTGAGGATGTCTGAGGACTGTTCAGGCTAGAGAAGAGAAGGCTCAGGGGGGATCTCATCAAGCTATATAAATACCTGAAGGGAGGGTGCAAAGACGATGTAGCCAGGCTCTTCTCAGTGGTGCCCACTGACAGGACAAGAGGCAACGGGCACAAGCTGAAAAACAGGAGGTTCCCTCTGGACATCAAGAAACACTTTTTTTACTGTGAGGGTGACTAAGCACTGGCACAAGTTGCCCAGAGAGGTTGTAGAGTCACCGTCCTTGGAGGTGCTCAAAAGCCGTCTGGACATGGTCCTGGGCAACCAGCTCTAGGTGGTCCCGCCTGAGCAGGGGGGTTGGACCAGAGAACCTCCAGAGGTCCCTTCCAACCTCATCCATTTCCATTTTGATATGCTGTCAGATTAGCGTTTAGCCCTTAGCCTGAAATGTGGCTCAGAGCTGGAGGAGATACAGGTCAGACAAAACTAGATTTCTGCTATCCATAGGCACAGATGCAACTGTCTAAGGTTTCAAGCTGTCTTAAAGGCTCAGCCAGCTCATTTTCACCTCAATTTGATTTGTCTGACCTTGCAGCAAGGTGTTCCACTGGAACAACAGACAATCCAATTTGCATGCATAGCACAGAATACTTCCACAATTAATAGTCTTGTTGGCATTTCCAGAAAGGTATAAACTACTGACATATATGGATTACCAAATTACACAGAGGAGCTATACCATTATCTTGACAACTCAAGATTATTCCCCACCACAATGATAAAATCCCCATGTATGACTGTGCCCCATTAGTTCATGTCTATCAGTTCAAACCCTCCAAGTTCCTGCAGATGCTTTTCTGCTATAGTAGACATGCACAAGTCCTAGAGGCTGATGCTTTGACCAATTAAACTGAATGTTTCCAGACAAGGTGAGAACAGTTTTGTTCTCCCTACCATTTCTCCCACCATAGCTCTTAACTCAAAAAAAGGACCTGCAGCAGCAACGCTATTAAATTTCAAGATTAATAGGAAGCTGTATTTCTAGTCAAGGGTCAAACAACATATCTGAACGAGCTTATGTTGTGGAAGCAGTGTAGCTTTGGCAGCACAAAACTCTCCGAAGCAGATGAAAGTTTATTGTCTGCTTCTGTGACTAAACTGTTCTACTTCCAAGCTAAGGAGCACCCCTACATTATGACATACACTACAGACTTCCTTCAAATAGGCATGCTTTAAAGTCATTCTCAGTCTTCTAGTGTACCTATGGATCCAAGAGTTACTGCATTAATGTCCAAGTTTTAACATTAATAATGTAGCAGTGGCAAGTATGAGAGGAGGGAAAACATCCCTATTCAAAACCACTGCCTGAGTCCACATTTACCTTACAAGTGGCTTAACATAAAGCTATGCAAGCAAAGTAAGCACATCACAGATATCACTCCCAAATGCATTATACAAAGATGAAATGTTCAGATGAGGGCTATGCTTACATCAAAACTGGACATCGTCTTATACCGGACTCCTCAGGATATTCACAACAAATGGATACACTTTATTTGTAAGAGGCCCTTAGCACTCCTTTGCAGCAACATTCAGCTCAGCTCTTTTACTATAAACGGAGCATCATTTGCTTTGTGTATGCTTATCAACTATCCTTATAGGATAGCATAGGCCTGCATTTCCCATTTGTACATAACACTGAACACATTTATTTTTTAAGTATATTATCGATGCATTTAAAAGGGGGTGATGTTAAGAACAATACAAGCACTCTGGAGAAAGAGGTTACTAATATTCCTTGATGACCAGGCCTGGCATGCACTTTCAAGGAAAACTATAATACCAGTGATTTATTTTCAGTACATAAGCACTTTCTAAATACAGCCCATTTACCAATTCTAGTGATAACTTCAGTGACTCAGCAGTCAGCATTATACTAACGCGTTTCTTCACTGGACAGCACAACAAGCAGAGATAACACACTTATGAATATTAATGTTAAAACCCAAAAAAGCTTTTAAAGTCACTGGCTGTCTGGGGGAGAGAGAGAAGCCAACAAGTACACATTTGGTTCACGAGATTAAAAATCAGACAAGAGGTCAAATTCCACAATGGCTTACCTCTATTATAAAAATGGTATCAGCTCTGAAGAGTCATTGATTAAAAAAGTGAAAAAAACCAGTTTTGGATGAAAAGCCATGATTGTGGCCAGGTGAAGTTTAAGTAAAAAAAAGACAACACATCCTCCCACACACACTAGTACTGTCTAAATGGGAGATCATCCATTTTATTCTTCATAGCTAGAAGACCCCTATATTTCATGGAACCAGAAGTGACTAAAATACACCAACTAAAAACACAGGAAAGAACAGCAGAAAAGTAAGTTTAGACTCAACCAGCCTCCTTTATTCAAGGAAAGGCTACACAATTGCACATGGACAGCCTACTAGTACATAAGGCAAGAGTTCTGAAATCACTGACGTTTAAGGAGGCCAACTAAAACATACCAAAAATCCCACCACATAGCAAATTTACGATGATTTGACAACAGTTAAGTGACGCGAAGCCTTAAGTTACTTACGCTACTCAGCGACAATGCCTTTAAAACAACCTCACACAGAACATATGGGTAAAGTTAAATACCATCTCTCTCTCTCAAAAGCATACGTTAATATCCAGTACTGGATAGGCTACACGAAATTTGTTTTTCATATGTATAGAAATAAATTTTAAAATTATTATTCTAAGAAACTAGCTTTTATCAGCTTTACAAGGAAAAAAGGTGTTATAAAACCCCTAAGGTTCAAGAAAGAAAGGTCAAGAATGAGAATACATCTCCAGAGAATTAGTAAACGTGTGTGACCACAGTTATCCAGTTCAGCATTCTGATGTTTTATGCAGCCGAGAGACAAAACCAGACCACTCAGCCAGACTGCCGCTGCAGTCAAGTATCTCACACACTCGCATGCAAAATCCCAGCAAACAAAGTTAACAAGTATGGTGCTATGCACAGAGGTTCAGCCTTAAATCCTGTTTTTTGCTGCTTCATTTTTTTCCCTGAAATGTTACCAGTCCTTAGCTGACAATACACTGGCCGTCTGGGAGCTAGCAAGTTTTAGAACTCTGCTGTTCATCCTTTCTTCCAAAACACAGCAGATACACGTTAAGCCAGAATACTGAAAACAAGCTGGTCAGCTTTACATGCCATTATGAAATCACAGTGACACCAGAAGAATAAAAGTGTGCACCCTTCTCACTCCAGTTTGTTTTCCAAGCATGAAGGAGAGGAAAAAAACCAATATCCTCACAGCAGTAAGTAGCAAGAACACAGAAAGAAAATTTCCATGTTGTGTATTTCTTTTTTGTTCCTCTCTATCAGCTTACAGAGACAAGAGCACCATTTTTCAGATACATTCATAGAAAACAGAATTGCTAATTCCTATTTGAGAAGCTTACTATATCAAATAGTACTCCACTAAACTTGACTGCTGCTTGATCTTTCCCCCCTGCAGCCTCAGCTAAGCCCCTTTTCTCCGTGTTTTTGCATTAAAAACCCAAATCCCCAACCAACTTGTAGACAAGACCTCAGAAGTAAACCGCAGAGTGGGAGCTGCAGAAGCACAGTGAGAGGAGTCTCATTTCAGACTAGTATGTTTTTACGCTGTTTCCCCAGAGGCCCATGAATGGATTCCAAGTTAGTTTACACAAGCAAGGCTGCTTAACAACAACTGCCAAGAAAAAAAAATATCTACAAGCCAAGCTTTGAAAAAGCATTAATCCACTCTGGAAAGTGCAAGAACAGGTTAGCAGTGTGCTCTGAGTTGGGCAATACAGTATCAAGTGGAGAATGCCTTCAGACAAGTTGTGTGACCAGCTTTCACACAGGCTCATAGAGCTACAAGTCAGCAACAGTTTCCCTGTCACTAGAAATTAGTACGTCACTTTGCCAATAGATTATATTCAAACATATCACCAGCTACAAGGAAAAAGGTTAACTTTTGAAGTGCACGCTCTTAAGGAAAAAAAAAAAACAAACCCAAAAAGTTAGGACTCTGCTGTACTACAGAGACCAGTAGCATTCATCTTTTGCCCTATAGTAACATCCAGGCATCCTTCTGTCAGCCAGGACCATCTGCCACCCAGAAGCCTTTCGCATACAGTGCTCAACCGAGTATCTTATCAACTGCTTCAAAATTATAGTATTCTGTCAACACACATAATACCCTTTTATAAAAGAAAAGCAGTAATATTTACTTATCTTTTCCCTGAATGGAGTTCCAGTATTTTAACAAGCTTCCACCTGGGCTGCTGCTTAGCTCCTCTGCCCCTTCTGGTGACCTATTCAGTCTTGGCTGTTCTAGGAAAGTCTCTGAAAAAAAGTTACGTTCTTTAACTCCCCTATCTCCTAGATACTTTGGACTCACTAAACTGCTTCCTTTACGTAGTACTGATAAGGTGGTTGTCTTCACAGACCTGTAGTTAGCTTTCTATCTGCAAGGCTGCAGTACAGTGGCAGAAAGAAAATGCCTCCAGAGTAAGAACACTATGCCATCTGCAAACATTTCACTATCAAGTTCCTCTCATTTGAGTATCTCCTCTTTAGAGCTTTAGCACAGATGAAAGACATATGCATATACAGCACCCAAAAATTAGTACAGCAAGAATCATCAAGGCATGACTAGAACTGCCGGTGCTCTAGCAGGAGAAACAACCTGCCAAATGACTTTCCTGTCGGTAGCTTTGTTCTCTTATATGCCATGCCTATACATCATTCCACAACACATTACACCCCATGCTCTTCTGCATAAGGGAAAAATATCAGTCTTTACCTGAGCACCTGTTTGAGCAGAGAGAACCTTCCAATGAACTTGTTACTTTCAAACAAGACTCAAGCTGCACTAGGTATTTCTAGTACATTTCTACTCATTGGGAGGAGAGGGGAAGAAATAGGGTCAAGTCATTTAGAGACTCATACAGCCAATAAAGGTTTTCTTGATGCAGACACACCTCCAGTCTCTCAACACCAGACACCTCTTGCTGCGCCCAGTGCAATTATCAACTGTCTGAAAACTGCTCTCCTCCTTTCCCCAAGTTTGCAAGCTGAACGTTTCAGTTGTTCGGGGCATTGCCTACAGGCCTTGCCACACCGAGGTCTTGCCTTGATTTCCACTACTTTCAGCAAGAGCCACAGAACAGAATTGACAATAGAATTGCTCTGTTGTGCTCCAGTGATTGAAAGGCAGCAAAAAAAAAAGGAAAACAAACAAACAAACAAAAGGGCTGTCACCTGTTTCTAAGCACAAGGAGAAAAGAGCAGAGAAACACAGGTACTGGTTTCATGACTTCAGGAGCTAAGGACTCGACGGTTCTAGGTCTAGTCCAGCTAGCCAAGACACAATCCCCTTCCCAGATTTAACTCAGAAATCGTAAAATTAAAATCAGGGAAGCTAAGAAAGAGGTTATTTGAGTCCCTCACCTCCTCTTCATCTTCCCCCCCCCCCCCAAGGCTCCCAAGACCTTATAGAAGTTAATGTAGCTGACTGTATTGCCAGGAGGCAGAAAGGGACTGCTGATGGACTCCAGGACTTTTCTAGACAGGTTTGCTCAGGTGCCATATCAATAGTTCTCCTTGACCACAGAGTGTCATCACTGCTCCCCTCACCTCCACCCCCACAGGGAAACGCATAATAAAAAGTCTCATTAAGGAGTCACCTAGACACAGCTTATAGGCACCTTCTTCATTCACAATCCAGTAAGGTAGCAGGTCTAAGCAGTAACAGCCATGCTCATACATGTCTCCCAGACCACAAACCAGACATGTATTAAAGACAACTATTTGTATCCCAAAGAGCACGCATGTGTTCATTCACAAGACCACACACAGACACATCTAACCCTCGGACATTCAGTTGTTTCCAAGAAACATGAAATAAACTAAGGCAGTACACTGAACTTCTAGAGATTAGTATTTGCTAGCTGAACTCCGTGCACATTTTTATTTACAGTACGTCAGTTATACATAAAAGAGATACCATGTTACGCCATGGTAAAGATAACTAAATCCAAGGACTATGACCCACAGCATTTTGACCTTAAAGTTTCTGTAAAAATGACAAGCTTAATTTGTTATATCAAATTCTACCTAGCTGAGTATACAACTCATTTAAACCAAAAAATGAAACTTTTTCTGAATCCTTTACCTTATCAGCTAAGGTTTTTCATCAGCTTGTAAACAAAATCCCCTTCTCAAAACCGCCCCCACCGAACTAGAAAGAATGACAACACCTACAATCAAAGGAAGAAGATCAAAGCCACAAACAGACTACAAATGAAGTCAGCTTACAACTGCTATTTGTTCTAAACTCATGCAATACGAGCTCTTAATTTACTGCTAAATATAACCTTTGATGGTAAAAGTGAAACTTAGGAGAATCAAGATATTCATCAGCACACTATATCTAGCACTGGTTAAGGAAGAAGCAAGCTTAAAAAAATAAAGTTGATTTCTTTAAAGAATACCTTTCCTATCAGTTTCATACAGCTTCAGTGCATGCAGCTCAAGTACTGGAGGTAAATTTTAAACTCACCCAGAAAATCTAGCAGACATAAGAGCGTGCAAAGAACCTTAAGCTAAACTTCTCCTACAACTATATAAAAATACCTTAGAATATAAAAATACTGGAGTCAAACTGCTTTTAGAATGCAGGTTCTGATATCTGCTAGAAATAGGACAAGGAAGTCCTGCTTTGAAACAATACTTACTAACCTTGTGCCAAAGTCACTGCAGAAAACGTTTCAAGTTGCACTACCTCCGACACAAACGCCTCAATAAATACTCAGATTAAAGCAATCACATTATCTTCGTTTTTCCCTCACATGTTTTAATTGTTCGGCAAAAAGTATCTGTGCTCATCTCTACCTTCTCCGCTTGACACCGAAGGGTTCATCTCAATGTCAAGAAGGAAAAAGGAAAAAAAAAAAACCACACACACCAAAAAACCCACCCAAAACCCAACCCGTCACGCACACTACATACCGCGGAACCGACTTCGGGAAGGCAGCCGCTCCGAGACCTCGCCCCGCACGGCTGGTAAAGCCGCCCCGGGTTGCAGCAGCAGCAGCAGCGGCGGCTGCCGGGCCGGGCCGGGCAGCGGGCGGCCCCTTCACCTTGCACCACGCCGCGGACCCGGGCGGATGCCCCGGCGCAGCGCGGCGCAGGGCAGGGCAGGGCAGTCGCGCCCGCCCCGCGCAGCCCGCGCGCTGCTCCGCGCCCCGGCGGCGCGCCCCGCCAGGGCCAGCGGGTCCCGCCGAGCGCGGGGGGGACGGAGAGGGGGCGGAGGAAACCAACCCGAAACAAGCGGGGCGGCAGCCCGCTCCCAGCCCGGCTAAAAATGGCCTGACAGGCCGAGCGCTCCCGCCCCTGCCCCGCCCCGCCGCCGGGGCAGGGGCGCCTGCCCGCCGCTCACGGGCCGCGGGCGGAGCGGGGCGGTCCGCCGGAGCCGCAGGGTACGCGGGTCCCAGAGCCCGCCGGGGCCGCCCCGCACCGAGCCCCGCCGCAGTGGGTTATTTTTGGAAGCTCCCCCACCCTCCCGCTCCCCTCTATGGCGTCACAGCAGCTCCCGCCGTGCGGAGCGGTGAGGTCACGCCTTCTCCGGCACGGGTGGCGGGCGGTACGGTGCTGCGGGGCTCCCTCCTCCCGGAGCCGGCACCGCAGCGGGCCGCGCCACCCCTCCGGGGACAGCGGCCACGGCGCCCGCCGGCCGGGCGAGGAACCCGGCCGCGCTCTCCCGCAGCCGCTCGGAAGCGTCACCACCGCCGCCGCCACCGACAAGGCGCACGGCGAGCCCTGCAACGGCGGCACCCGGGGAGACGCCCCGCTGGGGGGAAGGAGAAGCAGCGGACAGATGGTGCGTTTGGATATCACACTCCTGCACCATTTCTAACGCAAGTGGAAGAGAGTTGAACCTTTATATCGTTTTTTTCTTTAGCGCTGTATTAGCAGTTTCATTTGCATATTGCACAATTATGCTACAATTTACACAGCACAGAGATGGGCAATACTAAACAAAAAGTCTTCTCTAAAAGGCAAAAAGTGTGTTCACTGTGGTTATTCTTACTTAAGTTAGCAGCCTCTCCTCTCATTAGTCAAGCAGTGGCTTCTGGTACGCTGACAATTTCAGTTAGAGGGGAAAAGAATTCTCCTTAAAGAGCCAAGATAAAAAAAGGTACCAAGCTTGAGAAAACGTTTGTTCTAGAGAGAACCAGATTTCATGGGACATGCACAATACAGCCGAAAGGTATTGTGGAGCAAGTCATTCCTCTCTACTCAGAGGAAGTCCTATCAGGGAGTCCCTGTAAGACAAGCTGCAAACAGTCCAGCTGACAACAAAAGCAGCCTGGAGACAACAGGCAGGCAGGAAAGCAGCTTTTATACAACAGTTGTAGAGTTATCCTTCCTGAAGGTAGTTCAGCAGTTTTAAGTTGACAGCAGCCAATTATTGCCAGAGCGGAGCATTCATGGCAGTTGTTCCCAAACACAACACCTAAGCCTTAACTTCATTACTGAGATCATGATCAGAAGAGAAACAAAACACTAAAAAAGATCTTTTTAAGAGTATTTTAGACAGACGTTTTTATATTAGACTTTGATACTTTGGAGTTCCGCTTTACTATTCAATATACTTGGAAGGAATATTAAAGCATTTAATTGGGGTCCTATCACTTGCTAATGCAGAACCCAATATATTGCTTTTGCAATGCCAACAGAACTACGGTCTAGAAACACTGAATGGCAAAGAACAGGGCTCTGTCTTGTAAAAGACAACAAAACCAAATGCTGTGGGTTTAAGAACAATAATGCTCAAGAAACATAACTTTTTGGAAAGGTTCAAGTCTTAGGAAGAGATTGCTGCTGTAATTTCCCTTATGAGCTTGTGGCATCTTTAAAAGCCTGCATTACATTCTGGAGTTGCAATAGCTTGAAGTTTAAACATATCAAGACAAAAAACTCTCCAGGATCACATCTTCTCCCTGTCATGACTGACTGATTTCACTAGCTATGGTGGAAATTCAAGTTCACACCTCAGCCTACCTCTCTGTGCCCAAATCTATGTGCTTCCAGATTAAAATAAGGCCTCTAACGCCTACTGAGACTGTTCAAGTTCAAGTAAGGTAAAATTACAATTTCACCATATGTTTTGCCATACTCTACTCTGGAAGCTATTTTAGTCTGGCTTGAAGCAAGATGCCAACACAATTAAGGAATACTAACACCATACACCCACTGTTGTAACAATTTCCCCCTCATCCACAAACAGAACCGGCAACTTTAATATTAGATTTTCTTAAAAGAAAAAACTCAATGTAAAAAAGCAATGCTTGTTCACCTCTGCTAGAGCTTGACTCAAGTAAGTCTAGAAGACTTGTGACTGGAGACAAAAAGGCTTGGAAAGGAATGAAAAAAAAAAAATCTTAAACCAAACCTAGACAATGAAGCCAGTGTTTGCAGCTCGCTGTTAAATAACTGGAAGACTAACAGCACCAACACAAACCTCATTTTGAAACACAGCTTACTGATGACAACAAGAGCCTAACTGAGGGATTACTGTTACCACAATACAGGAAGACAAGTTTATTCCATGGTACTAGGGTATCTTCGAGAGGGAGAAAAATACCAGATCTCCTACCCCAGGAATTAATGAGTTTGACATATATTCCCAAATTGAAGCGTTTGCATTATGTTTAACACCATGCAAGATATTTGTCACTGGGAAAGCCAGAAGTTCAATAGATAGCATTCGCACACCCACTAAGCACATGGTCTGAAAAACAAATTCAGAAGCAATATTGTTCAACACTTCAGTTAGCCAGTACCAAAAAAAAAAAAAAAGAATTTTCTCAATATTTTAACCTTCAAATTAGCAAAGCAACTGCTTCATTGAATTTAAGCATTCAGTTTGAACATTACAAGCAGTAGTTTGTAAGCAAAATCTGGGTTTCTTCTGAACACTCAAATACTAAGACACCCTTTTGTAGAGGAACTTAGCTACTCTTTCTCTAGAAGCATGAGTTTTCATCAGACATTCAGCATGCAAAAGGACAGCTTACCAACAATATGAAGTTCTATAGGTGTGTGTGTGTATTTTTGTAACAGGTAAGCAGGGAACTAGCAAAACATACTAAGCTATTCAGACCCTTTATAGACCCACACAGCACAATACATACCCCTTCTTGCTTTGTAAATAGGTTGAGGCAGTCAGCCAGAGCTTCACAAGTTTCCTGGGATACTTCAGAGACCACATCAACTTTTTGCAGGAGGGGAGAAGATATTTCTGAAAGCACAAAAGATTAGTAGCATTAGGAGGACACTGTAAACTACAGGATTCTTTTAATTATTTTTTCCTCTAAGTAATTCAGATGTAACATTCATATTCTACAGGAAGGCTGGTGCACTGTAAGAGCTGTGTGAGGAAAGGGCAAGCAAAAGTAGCACTGAGGGAACATAAGTTCTTTCTTTTGCATCCTTTCCCTAATACTGGTATTAGTGGCACATCAATGGATCAAGTTTCTCTTTCAGCATGGCTTAGAAAGCAGAGGTTGTACGCTGCAAGTGGCAGGAAGACACTGGAAAAGTGACTAGCAACTATCCCCTTTAACCACTTTCTAGATTTAAAAGCCTCAGAGTTGCCAGGTGACAGAATTCAAATACAAAGGATACTGCACTGGTTTAATGTAAGTTAAAGTGAGAAATGTAGCTTTTTTTTTGCCTTCTGTTGTGGTATTATATAAAAGAGAAAAAGCCTACCACAGTGCAGCTGGAGATTTACATTTGAAAAATAGATGGGGAGTTACAAAGACACTAATGAATAAAAGGGGAAGGAGATCTTATTTTCATGGACTCATCTTCTGGATAAGTAGTACAGCTTGCAGAGCAATGCCACCTCACATCCTGACTTCTATGACCATTTATAGAAGGGGCTACATGTTTAGAACCAGCAGGAAACCATGACAACCCAATCAGCTGGTAGAAATTATTTAATGTTTGAGTTGATCTTTGAAGTTTTGTGATGTGCTGCAATTCCTCAGAAGTCAAGCAAGCCATTCTCTCAGGAAGCATACTTGTTGCACTTAAAATAAGTGTTCATTTAGTGGCCGCAGACTCTAGGCTCAGTTGACACCGTTTAGTAACACAGGTGCTTCAAGCGGATGTCACACCAATAAAGATTAAGAGGTCCAGCAATGACAGTTCTTGAATTTATTTTGCAACTTATATTGCTTGTGCAGGACAAGATACAGTACATACACACACACTAATTGTTGTCTTTGATTCCAAAGCTCACTACTGACTGGAATTAGCTGCTCTTAGTAGAGACTCCTATCAAGAACAGCTAGTGCCTCTAGAAGGAGGGGCAACACACTGAGTGCAGGAGCAGGAGACATCTTTATTTGTAATAAATAATATGCATAAATCTCAAAGATACCTGGATTTAGAACAGCATGTGGAGACAGTTAGGGAGAGAATTTTAAATATCAGGTCCCAAGATAGCCATTTTTATATTAACTCAAAAGCTTTTAGGAGAAGTTCCACATGGAAGGACTTTTAACTCAGAAATTTGCATTCTTCTGGAGCCAGAGGACTCAAATACTCTAAAAGATACTACATCAACCCAATGTGAGAATTGGGAGAGCTGCAGCAGTTTTCTCTGTTGAGACCTACGGAGGTTACACATGAACCTGGAAACAGTTCACTGAGCCATCAAGTTACAAACATTCATTGGGAGGAAAATGGGAACTTATTACTGCTATTGGCCAAGACTAGCAGTTTCTAGGAAAGAGATAGTATCTCTTTTTGCTTTACTATGGGTTTTGGTTACTCAAGTTGTGTATTTAAAAAAAAAAGTGAATGTCCTCACTGGTTCTTCAGGTCAGCAACACGGGGACAGAGAAACTGCCCCTACATCTACCAAAGGGAATTTATCCACCTCATACTAATATTCAAACTGCTTTTTGTGAAAAATTCAGTTTTATTGTATTATAATTACAAAGACTTCCCAATAAAACACTCACATGTATTATGAAACCTTACTTTTCTTTGCAAAATAAAAATTCAGTAAAAATTCAGTTAGCGCAAGATAGGTTAACATCACACAGTAACTTACCCCAGTAGCATATGGAGAAAAAGCTGTATTTTAGATTCCTTTTGGGAAGGCACAGGGATGGAAGAGCAAAAACTTTTTTCCTCCCAAAACTGCTATGCTATTACAGACTACAGATTTGTACAGATAAACAACTTGCTCTCTAGTTTGAGCTTCATAAATTTTAGTCACAATATGTAACTAAGACTCAGGTTCAAAGGAGCGACAGATGTTCTTACAGAACTCCTTTGCGCATTTAATACGTGAGCAACTTCTGTACGTGTTTAAGGCATTAAATGAAACAAGTTGTAATCTCTAACAGCTTGATGCCTGTGCTATTTTTTGGCAGTTATGCTGCAAAAATCCAGTACATGTTAATTTAAGAGTTATTATTTAATATGAAGCCCAAGAAGTTAAAATCTGGCATAAAACTCATGGCAGAAGTCTGGGGAATATATCCCATCACACCATGCCTGCAGTTCCCTGTATAGTTTTGTGATTTCTCTTCACGTCCTGTTTATCATGCCTCAGCTTTCATTGTGTTTCTACTCATTACAAGACAAGTTTTTTGAGGGGAAAGCTAGAGTAAGACAGCTAGCTCTTTGTACCTGTCAGGGGACACTTATGCTCTGCAATAAGCTACCAACTACAGATTTTTTAAAACCTTGAAAGTGAACCCCTGCGTTATATTCCTATGATACTACTCAGTAAGCACTATATATAAAGGCAGCTTCACTACATTTACAGCCACTAATAAAATTTCTTTCAATCAACGTACTTAGTTGTTTTTCCAAATCTGAAATCTTAGTTCTTAGCAATTACTATAATGTTACTTTATTTGAATATTTTTCAATGAGAACAGTCCTATATTTTCAAGCTCCTGAAAATCTAATTTCAGTGAAATTATAGCATGCGCTGCTTAAAAGAGAATTAGTTGCTGGTTAGAAACTACATTTTAGAAGAATAAGTTTTACCTTTTGTAGCATCCAAAGATTTAACCATTGCAAGAAAGTCTGAAATCTCTTTACTGAGTCTTTGTTGGCATGCTTGTGCTTTCTGAAAGACAGCAAGAATAGCTAGTTCAGAATTGCCTTGTTCTAAGGGAAGTGTATATTTATTCTCTTAACTATACTGAAATTTTTAAATTTGGAGAGCATTAAATCTTAACAAAGATTCCCAGTGACAGAGACTGATACATTAAAACTGAAAGAAATTACTTTAAGTACCTTCAAAGACACACAAGCAAACAGAAGATTTATGCTCATTATATTGCTAACCGGCTTTTGTTTAAATTAGCATAGCAAACCAAGCCCCAAAGTTATGTTGTATGTACCGCTTTTGCATTTTCCCCCCTTTTTTATTAAAGAGTTTGAAAACCCAGGAAGAGCCATTCCTTGTTCTTTGACAAACCTAAGGCCAAAATAAGCAAATGCATAGGTTAACTGATGTATGGCAAGTACAGTGACATGCAGGAACCCACCCCAACATCATATTCCAAGCCTACATTTGACTGGGAGACAGTTATCTATTACATAATACCATCTTCTTCTGTACGCTGCTGGGAACTGCCAGCACCAGTTATCCTCCCATCTCTGTTCTGCCATGAGCTACTTTGAGTTCTTTTACCAAAAGGTATGGTACAAGCCACTTGGAGTTCAGTCACATGAAGATTTTTGCGCTGCAGTGTCAACTTTCCCTTAAAGTAAAAGGTTTTAGAAGTATATGTATGGCAAAAAGCAAGAATCACAGGCTGAAAGCTAGAATTATCAAGGAAGACTCATCTCCATTGCAGGTCTGAACAATCACTGCAAAATGCATCTAATGTGACCTGAGGTGTTAAAAGGATCATTTCTAGGCCATTTCATTGCCTGTTTTATAGAGGTAGAGCTCGCTGAAGGTTAGCTTTGTTATCCTCCAGTCTGGTGTCACCAAGTACAGTACACAAGGCTCCCTCTCCTGGCTGAAAGTCTCAAGCAGCTTTCTACCTTGCAGTAGTGCTGGTAAAACTGAAAAACACAACCCTGTAGCTACGATAAACATGCCATTTCATGCATACAGTCCAAACAGGAATACATGACAGTAAGCAATCCAAATACAAGAAGCACTTATACATGCATGGGACAAAAGAATCGTTACTTTTTGCCGAAAGTACTCTACGGTATTTCAACACAAAACAGTACTAATCTGCAACTGCCTAGATGCATGAGCCAAAAAAGCACTCAGTACATACTTTCAGAGTATCCTGTAGCTCTGTAACAGATACTGTATCATCATCCTCCTCATCACTACTCAACTGTTCCTGTGTGCAGTAATGAGTGCTATATGCAGAGTGGTCTTCTATTGCCTCCAGCCAACTCTGAACAGAAAAAAAAAAAAAAAGAGTTAATACACATTTCAGGGGTCATCCCCAGCAGGCAACAGCATACATGCAAAAGAACAAATTAAAATTTTCTATTGATGTGAATAAGATATTCATTAGTAAAATGAGACACCTTAATAAGCAGAAAACAGATTGTTAAAAATTGTAACGTATTGAAGATGAGATTCTCTGTGGTCAGAGTGCCACAGACGTAATTGATTAAACTTTAAGCACAAATGTAACCCACCCCTCAGTCTATCCAAGGTCACATAAAAAAACCAGTCACATCAATTAAGAAAAGACTGTAGCGAATGTATTTTGCATCTTTGGGTTTCTGTTTAGACAGCAAGGTCCCTGTGACAAAGTCTGCCTTCTTATGCATGACAAACTCTGTGTACAAAACCTCAAGCACTATCATAATTAAGAGGTAGATTCTTTTCCTGTTAATTGAATCACAGAGTGGCTGAGGTTGGCAGAGACCTCTGGAAGTCATCTGGTCCAACCCCCAGGCTCAAGCAGGACCACCTAGAGCTGGTTGCCCAGGACCACATCCAGATGGCTTCTCAATATCTCCAAGGATGGAGACTCTACAACCTCTCTGGGCAACCTGTGCCAGTGCTCGGTCACCCTCACATTTTCTTCTTATGTTCAGAGGGAACCTCCTGTGTTTTAGTTTGTGCCCATTGCCTCTGATCCTGTCACTGAGCACCACTGAAAAGAGCCTGGCTCCGTCCCTCTTTGCACACGTTAACAAGATCCCCCTGACCCTCCTCTTCTCCAGGCTGAGCAGTCCCAGCTCTCTCAGCCTTTCCTAGTATCAGAGATGCTCTGGTCCCTTTAATCATCTTAGTGGCCCTTTGTTGGGCTCTCTTCAGTTTGTTCGCATCTCTTATAGTGGGGAACCCAGAACTGGACACAGTACTCCAGTTGCCTCCACCCCTACTTCATCTCTAGTTAGTACACCTATAGAAGTACAATAGTAACTACGCTACAAATAGCCCTAAAAAAAAAAGTTACTCTCTTGTTTCAGACCCACCTTTTAAGAAAATGTAATTTATTAGGTCATCTGGGAGAACGGCTAGGAGTAGTATGTACCATTAAACATTCTTTTGTTTAGGATAATGAACTATGAAAGAAAGTGCAACAGAAGGAAGTTGCAAAAGAAGTTTACCACATGGAGAAGTTAAAGAAAAAGAAGAAGTTAGACTACAGGGCATAATACAGGCACAGAGCTGGAAAACAAGGTGACACTAATTTTAAAGAAGAGATGACAATCTGTCCATTTTTGCTATTTAGTCTATAGTCATGCTAAAAGATTCAATATCTGCAACTTATGTTACCAAGTCCTGATGATCAAGATACTGAATCCACTACTAATGCATCCATAGCAAGTAGTATGCAAATTATTCATTACAGAAGTTATTACATTGCAAAGCCTTTGATAAAGAGTCATTATTACCTCTCTAGTTTGAGACGGAAGGCTATTTTTAGGAATCTTGAAACGATGAACAGTGTCATCAAAACACCTGACAGAAAAGAAGCAACTGTCTGTAGATTTTACCTAAATTATTGTGGAGAAAACACAAAATTAGTATAATGAATCAGTAAGAAAAAAATTAAGAGTAAGCAAGGTAGAGAATTACTCTTAACTCAGAAGTTTTTGCCTCAGTTTTGACGCAAAACAACTATAGTTTACAAAAAGCTTGGTCAGAACAGTTTTGCAAAGTGTGCTGTCTTGCACTTTACACCATGAACAAGAATATAGAGGTTCTTTATGTCAAAATACTATATTTGCATATACTTGCACCACTTGATTCAGACAAAATCTCAGCAGTGGCGCAAGATCACCAATATTAAGGAATTTGTAGATATAGAAAAGGAAGAGTCGCTTTTCATATAGTAGGAGTATATATAACTGTAGTTTAACAGAAATTGTGGTGCCAATCTATAGAACTAGGACAGGTTAGTTATAGAAGAAAAAGTATTGAAATTATCCTAAATGCCTTTTCCTTAAACACTGCATCTTCCTACGTATTCTAAACGACACCTGGCCTGTTTTTCCTCTGTCCTCCGTTCACCCCTTCCAAAAGGGATTCCCACAAGCATAACAGAATTTAAGGAAGTTTTCCAAAAGTCACCTTCAGAACTGATCAGTTCTCCAACCAAGATCAACTTAGGTTACACAATCAGTCACAAGTAGCCAGTGACAGCTACAGGAGGAACCAGAGCTTTGCTATTCTGTATCACATGCTCCAAACAGTTGTTTTGCACAACTGAAGAGGCATGCTTTTAGGAAGCCTTATGTTTGTTTAAATCTTCAAGACTTTGGAAAGAAGTGAAGGAGCTTTATGGCCACTTTAAATATAAGAATACTTTGCTTGACAAGAACCAGCACTTCTTGCAACAGCACAAGCTTTTTCCCTTTTTTATAACAAAGGCATGCTTACCAACCTAGCTGAAGTTTTCATTGTCTAGGTATGGAACACCATCACATAAAAAAAATAGTAGTTACAAGTCATTCCACTTCGTACCGTGCAGACAGCTTGTGTTAGATGCTTGCATCCCTGACGATGATCATTATTCGCTGCATCAGCTCTTTGAAAGAAAAAGATTTAAAGTGAACACAGGAATTATTTAAATCGCTTTTCAGAAATTTAAACACAGAACTTACTGTCTCCGATACCAGGAAAGGACTCCATGTTCTAGAACTATCCAGTAGAGTTTCCAACCAAAAAACCGTGAGCTCTAAAAAAAGAATTAAAAAAAAAAAACTAAACAAAAAACAAGCCACAACAAAAAAGGCCAGGTACGGTTAACAGCTGAAGAGTTACTATTCCCAGTAAGTTTGATAGCTTGAAGGCTATTTCATAAAACTGGTAGTCATTAGAAAAACATTTTAGGTTTTACATATCTTGGTGATCACAGCAACCTAAGAATACTTTACAATTACAGTGCAATTCTTTTTTTTGGAAATACCTAAAGACAAAAGTTTTGTTGAGCCTGCTATTCAGTAAGAACTGAAATATTAAAATGCTGCATTTTTTAATATTATAGTGGTTGTTGATCACCACACAATTCTACTTTATAAAACCAAATGAGAAACAAAACACACTGAGATACCCAACTACAACATTTTACCTTTCACAAGCTTTAGTACATAGTTCTGTTTTAAAAACAGTTCCTTATATTACAATTGTGAGTGAATACACAGGGAAATTTACACTGAAGCTTCAAAAATTTCATTAAGGAATATAAAAATGAAGCATTCATGTAGAAGATTGAAAAAAAACTTTTTAACAAGGAAAAAAAGATTCAATTGAGTATCAGAGCAAAACAAGCTTTAAACAACCACTTGACTGACATCTTCCCTCTAAGTTTTAGATTTCCAGAAGGTGGTGAACTTGTGGCAAAATACTAGTCATAGATTATTAAAGATATTATATTAGTCATAGACTATTAAAGACATCTATTCAGTAAAGAAAAAAAACCCCACAACATTTTGCCCGCCACACAGACAAGGAACAAAACCTCACCACAGTGAAGCTTTGCCACAAAAATTACCAAGAAACGAAGAGATATTTTAGGGACTGAGATTAAGATCAGAGTGCCATGAATCTAGTAACTGCTCCACCCAGCCAGCCCATCTACAATTTATCCAATATACTAGATTAAAGTCAAGTCATTTAACAAATGTATTATTGAAAAGTTCCCTCATTCATCAACTCTCACTTAAGTACAGAAAAGGACACACTGACATACTTTGAGATCTTATAAGCTATTTTAGAAAAGGAAGTAAGACATACCTTCCATAGGAAACCTTCGTATCGTCTCAGGGGTTTGTTGATAACCTGCATAGAAATTAAAGCTCATGTAGGAATAGCTTCAACTAGACAGCCTTGGCATTTTAAACGGATACAAAAGTTCCTACCTTTCCAGTTTTACCTCCCAGTATCAGCTTCATTTCTGCACCTTGGGCTAGATCAAGGGGTGTCTGATCTGTTTAGTAACCAAGACAAGGCATGAGAATTTGATGCAAATAAACCTAGATGTACTTAACTTAAAAATAATCTGACACTGTGTTTACCCATTAAAGTTCGGTCCCACAAGCATCTACGTTTACTTGGAATTGGGTAACATACGCTCCTCAGGGGCAGAAGACTAAAAAGGCTCTAAGTTTTAGTGCACTGAACTGTCCTTCGGAGTTCTGCTAGTCACAGAGAGGCCTTTGCTCGTACTTATTTGTTTTTAACTCTTCAGCTATATAAAACAGTTCAGAACATTCACAAATATCAAGATAGAGGCATCTTTAATCAGATGACAAGTACACAGTTTGCATAACATCTGCGTAAAGTTTTCCTGGATTTGCTTTCATTAGAAGCCTTCTTCTGAAGAGTCACTTTGTCTGGGCCACATCTTCAATCTTACCACTTTTTTTGTTACCTGTGTTCAGTGTTTAGCATCAAGAAAACAAAAGCCAGGCACATTTCATGGTTAAGACAGACAGCAGGTAAATTTTCTAGAAATGGGTAAGTTTGGAAAATAAAAGCATATATAATGAATATTTTGCTACAGTTCTTAAGTCTCTTGCAATTTAGTCAGTGTTGGGCTTCCTTTATTAGTGATACAAAGCTTGTAAAGCACCATAAGATTTTCCCAAAACATTGAGTGGTAAGTAACATAGCTTATAGAAGCTGTAAAATTTCTGTCTCCTCTTAACACTTTATGTACTTTCATTTGGTACTCACCATTTTTGTTTCTTATTTTAGGATCTGCTCCATTTTTTAGAAGTTTCAATGCACAGTGCTTATGTGCACGGTATGCTGCACAATGCAATGGTGTGTTCCCCATCTGATCTGTACAGTTGATATCAGGCGGTTTGGGCTTGTTCAACTGGAAAAAACAATGTTTTGCTTACTTATCAGTTTTCCTCCCTCTCCAGATGCCATGTTCATTCTTTTGAAAGTTAGTTGTTCCTAACTAGGATGCTTCAGTGTAGATCTGGCAACAAAGAGGGCATGTAGCAAGTGTTATGAGAAGGGCAAGGACTATAACAATCAAGCAAGATATTCAGCTAGAGTAAGGAACTTCTCAGTCTTTTGCTTGCTATACCCCTTCCCACTTCTAGTGCACAACATGGAAACATTTATCCTGCTCAATTGCATAGTGCCAGAGTTCCCCAGCATCGCAGTTCAGTCATTTATATTGCTAGAGTGGCCCTGTTTGATTCTACTATCAAAATCTACTGTTCTCTGTAGAAGACTCCCAGGCACAGTCTGAAAGTTAGCACAGGCCAGTGCTAAATCCAGAACACATATGTGTGGCCATGCTCTTTCAGAGAGTAAGAACTTTGTACAGAAGGGCGCAGGCCTGTCAGTCTCAGCAACAGAGCTATCCTGGGCCATTTAGGAGCTCCTAGTATAGGCAGTCCGTTATACAAACAGTTTTGCTGCATTCTGAAGTCTAACTATTGTGGCAACTTAAGATTAGAGCAGCTATGTAACTGAGGAAAAAAACCCGAGTTTCACTTGGACACAATATAAATGTTTTGAGAAATTGAACCCACCAAAGAGAAGGGTCATTAAGCATGACACTACTAACCACCCTAAAATACCACTACACTTCTACTCAAATATGTGGCTATTGGATGTATACATGAGGGTGGGACTAGATAATCTTTAAAGATCCCTTCCAACCCAAACCATTCTATGCAATATCAGCCATTATAGTTAAGCTTCCAAGCCAAATGGGACTGCCTTAATAGACAGGCTAAGTTACTGTTAAGCAGTCTTAAAAGACTAGTCACAAGCGCATGACAACAATTTTAGAGAAACTCAGTTTAAGCCTTCTGCATCAGCCATATGTTATCTTAGAGAAATTACTCCACAATAACAGAATTCCCATGGCAGCAATTTAAGTTAGCATCAACAGTAACCACCTTAAACGTGCTTCAGAAATAGTCCTATAAACTGCTACAGCTGTTATTTATAGTTCAACTGAAAAGAGAACACAAGTCAAAAAGAGACAGCCTGGGGAAGTATAACCTCATTAATACTGAGGTCAAATACTCGAGTTCCTGAGGATTCCTAGGTTTTAGCTCTTTCCGACCAGCTGTTTTACATCTGCCTTATCTCTGCCTCCTGACTTCTTGCCTCCAGACCTTTTAAGCCACATGCCTGTGCTTTCAGCAGCTTACACCTTGTTACAAGGCAATATTTTGAAGAGTTTCATGCATCAACTCATTGAGATAAAAAGCTCTCCAGTCATTTCAGTAAATGTACAGTACGTTTTTGAGAACTCACAGGAAGAACACACTGGTTTTGCCTCAAGTAGACTAAAAAGCCTGGGTTAAGATTCAGTTACTGAAGGTCTAGCTTTTAGTAGCAAAACATACTGTGATCTAGTGAGAATCTTGACAGAAAAGAAGCACAAAAGCCACCACTACCATTTGACTTCAGGAAACTTCAATAGAAGGAGCAGTTATAAAGTTAAAGTGCATGCAGGAAAACGAGAAAAAAATGGTCTGAAGTCCAATTAGAAGGTTTAGAGAAACTGTACCATTAAATTACCTCTTCCAGACAACTGTGTTACAATATGCAGTACAGTCTTTTTTGGTAAAAATAATCAAGATAAAGGAGAACTAACAATAAAAGGGTATCTTTCAAGTAAGTGGAACTCTGTTCCAAAAGCAGGGCAGTAGAGAACAAATTCTGTTGTGTTAGGTCTCTCAACAGAAGTAGACAGAAGCAGCTAAAGTTTCATGAGCATATTAGTCTGCTAATTAAAAAAAGATACATTAGGAGCAGAAAGGCCTGAAAACCAGTAGGCAGAGTACGGGGAATTCTCAAGATAAAAGGGCAGTTCAGAAGAGCTACACAAATTCTCCACAGCTGTATTAACATAAGGGTAGGAAAGTCAAGGAGGTTTACACCATAGAGCTGTAAGTGGAGAAAGTTCTTTGGACTTCCTCAAGAGTCAGCAGGAGTTTCAAAATTGTAATTCAATGGTCACAGGTCCAACTACTCACCGAAGGATTCAAAGAAAAACCTGTTATGACTTGACTTAAAAACTGCCTCAGGGTCAAAACCGTGGTAAGTACTTTGAAAAGTTTTAGAGGTCAACATATAGCTGTCCTCACATATACAGAGCTTAATGATACTAAATATTAAAAAAAAAAACACTTAGAAATGAAAATGTTTACAGGAAGAGTTACATGCGCATGCATGGTTACATGCCACATGAGAGAAAGCACAGTTCTTTAATGGCAGATTTCTGAAGCATCACCTTTTTCTAATTTTTTCCACATCAGTTTAAGGCTTAGTCAGCAGGCATGTAACATCAATGCAACAAGTGTTACAAATTACCAGAATCAAGAACAGATCACTTATGCCAGTGTATTAATTACAATTAATACAATCATGCCAGTGTATTAATGCACTATTCTTCCACGTTTTAAGTACTGTGTACAGCTCTGGTTCTCTCTTCATTTCAAAGAGGACAATACAAAGTACAAATAAGAATTACACGGATGACCAAAGATTTTAAAACAGTTTCCATGCAAGAAGGAGTTAGAAAGGGAAGGGCTCTTCAGACTAGAAGAGATAGTTTAAAGGATGGAAATAACAAATTTTGAATAGGTGTTCACTCTGGCTTCTAGGCAGAAAAGTAAAGAATGTCAAATTTCTCAATATACAAATCTCACATTTGTGAATTTTCCATTAGAAGTAAGTAGAAGTATTCAGACTGCTTTGATGCCTTAAAAGGTATTACTAACAGTGCTAACTAGGTAGAAAATGTTCCATACTGCATGTCTTACTTCCAAGAAACTCTTCAGGACTCTCAAAAGCTTGAGTTCAAGCACTGAGACCCTGCTTCAAAACCCAACTGGATATGGTCCTGGGCAACCTGCTCTAGTTGATTCCGCTCTGCAAGCAGGAGTTGGACTAGATAATTTCCAGAGCCACCCTCCAGTCTCAATTCTTCTGTGACTTGCTTCTCCGATAGCCTTACCACACCATGGTATTGTTCAGCTTGAATTACTATGAGTGTGCATGCACGCACATATACAGTTTTCAGTTCCTGCTCAGCATGAAATTGTGTTGTGCAGATGACTGTCCATTAAAAACTACACAGACTTCAGCTGCAACAGATGCTAACGACAAAAGCTTACTTTCAAGATTTAAAATAGGCCATACTGTGGTGAAAACCTAAGCACCCATGACATTAAGGTATCCACAAAAACATAACAAGCTTGCATCAGTAAGTCTACAACCATTACACTGCTATTTACAACTAACTGAAGAGTATTTAGAAACATGAAAGAAGCTGAAAATCACTGTTTTGCAGCCTCCAACAAGGAGGCTGGAAAACCCTTGAGGGTTCAGCACCTTACCAAAAT
Source organism: Gymnogyps californianus (assembly GCF_018139145.2). Taxonomy (NCBI): domain Eukaryota; kingdom Metazoa; phylum Chordata; class Aves; order Accipitriformes; family Cathartidae; genus Gymnogyps; species Gymnogyps californianus. The sequence continues at coordinate 51,004,960 of NC_059472.1, read as the reverse complement.
AACACAGTGCACAGCACTAATATTCTGAAGTCACAGCAGTTTGAAATGCAAGGTCTAATGTCACATGTTGTTACATTAGCATTATGGCTTGAACCACTTAACACAAAAGTATTACAAGCACTTGAATTCTTACCAAGGCAGTAAGTTTCCCTGTTTCCCCCTCTCTTGCTGCTCCTAAGAGTTCTTCTTCCAGTTTCCTTTCTTGTGTCCTTTCCACTGCTATTTAAAAAAAACCCCAAATTTAAGGTCTCAATAAAGTAGCAAATACATATAAAGTACAGCATTCAAGAAACTATATCAAAATAAGCCTAGAGAAACAAGAGTTTCCAGTATTATATATTTGGGACAGATATAAATGGAATATTTATTCAGAAAAGTCTGTGTCAGAGCAAAAATATGTTCAAAACATGTAATATTTGACAAGATGTGTGTGTATACACATGCACATATATATGTTATTATTATTTTTTAAACACTTACAACCCAACCCCACTCCCTAATAAAAGGGAAAACAGGGGAACTACGCGACACCCTCATCAGATGTTCCCCGTGTTCTTTTCAGTTTCTCTTCTACTCTTCCTATCATCCTACAGAAATTTTATTCTTCTCTAACAATCTAGCAGATGAGTAGCGGAAAGGACTGTTATCTGTGCACTTGCATGTAGAATCAGAAGAGAGATCACTTTTCACATATACAGTCTGTGGTATTGGACACAGAGCTTCAGCAGTATTTAGGGGTATCACATAATAATACCAGGAAGCAACACGGTTCTTGAACTCTCCAAAACTATAAGCAGTGAGCCTATGTAAGTATTTGGACACTCACCTCCCTCACTTTCAACACCTGTGAGGCAATGGAGGCAACAAGGGGAAGCGTGTTTTTTTTTTTTTTTACTTTTTTTCACTTTTTTTTTCCCTTTTGACATAGGATTACCCCAGCAGGACTGAAATAGTTACTTGAATAATGCTATTGGCATTCATGATACTTAACTCTCCAAGTCACTTGCAGACATACTGTGGGGGAAAAAAAACCCCACAACTGTCAGTACTGCAGACAAGAACCAAAACCTATGACTTTTTTCTTTCTAATGACCAAATTTAAAGAGAAAATTCAATTCAACTTCTGTAACTTACAGAAGAAAATCAGCTTTTAGAATGTACAGTGTTGAAAAGAAACAGGCTATGACCTATTAAAGTTACCTTCCAACATATTCCTTATGTCTTTATCATGAGTAACTTCTTTTGCAGTCTCTCCAGTCCCATTAACAATAGAAGTATCAGCATTATGCTGCAAGAGTAACATCACCACCTCCTGGAAAACAATTTGAAAAACACTGCTTATCTATCTCTGTTATGGCAAGGCCACAATCGGGCTTTTCGGCTATTGACATCCTGTAAGTGAGCTGTATAACGGCTTCTCACCACTGCTGACTTATGAAAACAGGAAGGGATGTTTTAGAGAGATTGAAGAGTGGGACTAACTGCAACCTTCTCTCTCATGTCAGTCAGGCTGAAGGAACTAACAGGAGATCGGTTATAGCTGAACAGACCTGCTCCAATTTAAAAGCTGGTGTACCTGGTGTGAATGCTGAATTTGACAGATAAAAATGGGACGATTGGCTCTTTTGGTTAGAGACTAAGTAGTCACTCCTTCAGAAGGGCCAAGAGGTTATCCATAGAGGTAGTACTAGTTTGGGAATGATGGTGGCATGTGGGGAACAATCAAACTAGTCTCACATTACAGGCCTATAAAAAGCTCTTTAGTTCTAGTTTTCTATGAAGAAACAGCCCTTCCAGAGACCAAATGGACCAGTGTGTCCTAATTTATAGGTTTTTTCCCCTCCAGAAGCCACTAAGATTAAAACAATGCGGTTTCTCTCTATGTAAATATGCAGTTAGTTAGGAGGAACAAGCCCTACTCCTTTTACTGTGTCAAACATACCAGGCACAAACACAAATTAATCTGTTGTACTTTAGCAGTAGACGAGAGATCTTCACACTGGTTTCCACATGGTAATTAGTACCTGCAGCTAGAGGCAATGCTATGCTTCAGCATCTTCTCTGACACACAGCAGAAGCAGAACAGAAGCAATATCAGTTAGTTACACAACCGATGCACAGTGCTACAGTGGAAGACAACTACTATTTCTTTCTCTGTCTGCTAGCAAAATCTTCGCCAACAAAAAGCTAGAAAAAATACGGCAAAGTATACCAAGGAAAACCACAGACCAGTCTTCTCTCGTCTTCAAGATAAGATATTTGTACCATGTTTTTGTTTTGGACAGAGTTATACCAGCTAGGCAATGTGTCTAGTCCTTTTGAACACACTGTACCAAAACAGACGATAAGTAATTTTTAGACACTGTAAAAAACATATTTTTGAAGTGATCTTATTGCTAGTACTTCCTTAATAATTCTACAATTGAGGCTTAAAAAAGCCAACACACTTTACCTTACGTCCTGTGAAAGCTGCACGATGGAGTGGAGTGTCCCCCATGTCATTCAGCACATTCACATCTGCACCAGCCTAAACAGCAAGACCAAAAGACATCTGAATGTCCTTCCAACAAAAACTACATAGCTATTCCCTCTGACTGGGGGGAAGGGGAGGACAGGACACTAATGTAGGTCTCATGGCAAATCAGATCAGAACTGTAATGCAGCCATCCTGGAAACAAAGACAAAGTACATATGCAAGATTCATAACCAGCATTGCATAAACTGCTTCAAAAAGGAAAAGCTGCCTGCGTTTTTCGAGGCATCTCTCACTTTTAAGAGGAGGATATACAGAAAATAAGTTTAACACAGGGGGTGAGGGTGTTGTTGGTTTGGTTTTTGTTTGTTTTGGGTTTTTTGGTTGTGGGGTTTTTTTTTTTGTAATAATACATATATTATTACAGATGTACACACAGTAGCACCGGCCTCCTGGTATTCCTGATTTAACAAGTGGTGTTCTCTCTAGGCACCTATTGCTGCTCTTTCACTTGAAGTGAAAACTTCCATGTCAGCACTAAGATGGTACCATCTGAAACTTAACCTTCCTTCTCCCTTTTCTCTTCTACAATCTTTGTCTTGAATCTCTCTTCCTCTTGTCACACACTGTCTCCATCCCATACCTTTTATTTGAAAGGAAGACTGCTTGCCACACTGCACAGGCACTGTTCCAGGAAACCAAGAAATCCTGTCCTTGTTTCTTTAAGCACTTCTTGTACACCACTTTACCTAACCTCTCAAAGGGTCAGAAAGGGGGCAGGACATATTTAACTTCATCACATAAGTTTAGATCACATAATTTAGCCAGGTTACTGCTGCCTGCCTAAAGTTAACTGATGAACCTGACTCTAGTTCCAGAGCTCCGTTTCTGATAATATCTCACTCATTTGCACAAAATCTAGGCACAAGTACACAGACACACCTACATATGCCTAGCTTTCAGAGGTGCACAGCCTCCTCTGTTATTCGACTTATTCTTCAAATAATACCCTTTCAAGAGCCCTATCAGCAAAGAAAGCACAAAGTTACATACACTCTTCCAACTCTGGAAGTGTTGATAAATGCATTAAGTGACAAAACTTTACCTTTTGCTTTAAGCAGCCCTCTTGGATTGAGAACAGCATTATCTACTGAGCAAGTGTGTAGGCTAGAGAAGAACTTCTCAAAGAAATCTCAACTTCGTTTCCTGCTTTAGAGTCATGATTATGGCTGGTAGCCTTTATTCTGAATGAAATTCAAGTTTAGATTAGCTACCTTTGTATTTGAGGCTGTTTAGCGTGTCTTGCCATCTACAGCAAAATCTTTCAAACATGAATAGGGTATAATACAGTTAGGGTTGGTTGAAGCTACCCTGAGAGCTGAGGGTAAAAAAATAAACTCAGTAAGAAACAACTGCAAATGCAGTGCAGATGTGGCTATGAAGATACAAATAGGTCAGCTTTGATGACAGAGGTTCATCATTTCAAAGGTCATCACACAGTTCATTATTTCAAAGATGTTAGAAAGAAATAATGAGTCAAACTATGTTAGCCTGTGCCTGGAAAGAAACACACACAGGTTACTTTGCACAGAATTCTGGACACACTTCTATGCACAACATACAATTAGGTAACACAGATTTTTTTGCATTTGAAACACTTTAGCCTTTCCTACAACTTAGTAAGTGAAATTGCCTAAATTATATACTTTATGTACTACAGTAAGCTAGATCAGGCCCTTGAAGCATTTGCATTACTAATATCAGATGCTGGCTTATTACATGCAGATATCCACTAAGCTTGAAAAAGACTGAAGCTTTCACGAGTGCATACCTATATACTATACGTCTTTAATTCCTACATTCAGACTGTTACACAGTCAAACACACATACTCCATGAGAAAGTTAGCTAAGTACTGATAATTGTAAACAATGTTCAGAGTAGCAGCTGTATACTACTGTATAGACTTCCAGTGTCACTATTTTGGGTCCTTGTAAACTGTGCTGATCTTAATACCGCAACTATTTCATTCCTGAGTTTTAACAATCAGTTATCTCTATGTCACATGCAGATAAACTGTATGAGTGGCTCTGCCTCTCTACAAAGCCACCTTTCTTCTATCACAAAAACCTGAATAAATACTAACTGCTTCTAGCATAACAAAGAATTTTCTGCCTTACACACAGAGGCAAGTAGAAATATACCTTCAGTAAATCCTCTACCACAACAGCATGTCCGAAGTAGCAAGCAAGGTGAAGAGGTGTCCAACCCATATTAGATTTACTTCTGCCTAAAAGACAAAACAGGTAAATTAAGTTTTGGTCACATAATACAAAAAAGATCTTGTCATGTGCTTGGAGGTTGGCACGGACGATCATTCTTCACAATAACAGGAGTAAGGAAGCTGGAAGCATCAATACTATTGACATCATCTGAATTACTAAATCGGGATGCAGTATGAGAATGTTAGATTCAAATCTACAAAATCTTTCTGAAAGGAAAACGTCATATAGTCTGATGGAGAATAAAACTTTTGTTTTCATGTAATACGTTGTTCTCCAACAGTAGCAAGCAGCTTCAGTTACTTTCATTCACTATGAAAATAGCACATGCAAGTACACATTTCTCTTGCTTATCAAAAAACTCTTTGGTTTACCTGATTTTATTTCCTGCACACAAATGAGAGGTAGGACAACCCATCTGCCAAACAGAGGATTCAAAACAGGTGGGATGACCTAATGTTAGGGTTTTTTGTTGCCTTGTGATTGTACTCATTTTTAATAAAGATAGCCTTACTAAGTATCATGATTTGAAATCTTCGTGCACTGTAGAACTCATGTACCATCTACAGCTCTAAGCCTCTGCAGGAATGATAAGCACAGGCAGGAAGCAGGCACAGAAGTGACCATGCAAAGGAAACTATGATTTATGCTTTAAAGAGCGTTTAAAGCATGACCCGGAGGACTGGCTGTATGAATGAAATTCAAGAACTGTCCTACAATCACTTCTTTAAAAGCAAGATATTAAAGCATTAGAGATTACTAAGTTCACAATTGATGTTACTTTCCAATTGTAACACGCAATTGTATTAAGCAAAGCGGATTTGTGCTTTGTTTTTACTAAACAACAGACCCACAGTATTCCGAGTGCCTCCTAAAAGTTATCATTTTGTATTTGGAAGCAAAATAAAAATAAGGCATTAGAAATTGTTTTGAAATTACTGCCATCATTAAGTTTTCCCCTTTCATGTATCCTCAAGCATTGAGGCTTGGAACATGCACAACACAAGTTTGCTCTGAGGAGACAAGCCACTAGGACAAGGAAAAAGAACTGCTGGTCTTGCAAGTTAATCATTCTTTCTGCTCTCATATTACAAATTAACATTAGAATGTGGTTCACAGCTGAAATATTTTCTCGTTTCTTATAATTGTTTCCAGCTAACATTTCTGCCCTTTATTGGCTATTTCTTTTGTTATTTGATTCTCTTTCTTCTGAACTCCTTCTGTTGTTCCAACCCGATTTAATATCTTCCCCTCATCCCTATCTGGCCTACAACAGAGTTCCTGCCCTATGTGACTGACGGGCTAAAGTACCACAGAAGATAAATACTGTGTGGATCACTAACTCTGGGACTATGTATGCTGGATAACATACTAAATGGACATCATTCATCCCTCAGTCTAGTAGGGAAGAAGGTTCTTTCAAAGAACACAAAAGGTCTGAGTTGCACTGAATTCATACAGTTAGCCCAAGACAGTAATTAGTTACAGCATTGACAAGACATAGCTGCTGCCAAGGAATTCAGTCATGAAAAAAAAATCAGGAATCTGTCCAAATTTGTAGTTTTGACTGAATAAAGTGCCACAGGCCCTTGTTCTGCATCCACTCTGAATGTCTGCATTTCTGATGTTAGCTGACCAGTTACTTCTCAAGTGCTTGAGGTGTTTGTGACTTCTCTTCAAGTGACCACAAGTGTTTGCACTTTATTATTATTTTAAATCAGGACATCATTACACTGGGGAAAATGCAAGGATAGGAAAGCAGAATAAAAAGAACAAAAAAATAATTCTCCTACCCCTTCCACCCAGTTCTTTGGCTTTGATGCCACGTAACTAAGTCTCACGTGTTACCATTTGTTTAGAGAATGGAGACAAACTAGGTGGTCATTTCCTGGTTGTGGTCTGCTAGGCTACTGTGCAGCCATTCAAATATGAATTTTGCCATAACACAGTATTGACCATTGACCTTATTTTACAGTTTTCTTACTTTGCAAAGTCCTAGATATTCTAATTTCTTGCATTTAAGGAGAATGAACCAACATAGACAGCCTTAGAAAATATGATCATTTTGGATGAAACCTGGGTTTAGTGCTGTTTTAATGTGGATACCTTCTTTTGAAACCAGTGAACTGAGAAAACTGGAAGTAGAAGTTCACACCATTTGGCTGATTCCTCATCAATCAAGTCTTGCTTATCTGCAAGTGTTGACTGGCTAGAATTCAGTCACAACCGAGCAAGTACAAGAAGCCTGGATTTATTTTATCTTCCTTCACTTTGGCTGAAATCGGGATGTTTGGGATTGCTGTTGTCAGACTTCACACTTGTGAATCTAGAGCACAGCCTCAGAAATAAGCTCACCCTTGGAAAGACAAGACAGGTTTTACAAGATGTTGAAGGTAGGCTTTGACACCCAGGCACATTAATGTGTCAGACTTATGTCTCCCAACATACACTCTGGGGGTAGTTTATGCTACCTCCAGTAAAGCCTCCCACCTTCTCCAAAAGTACTTTATTCCAAGCCAAGTGTCATTGCCACAACAGATGCAAGTCCTGAAGGAACTGCTGCAGCACTGAAGACATTCCCCATACCCTGACTTTCTAGGGACATCTGATTATCCAGAAGGTAATGACAGAAGGACAAGAGGCTGTAGGGAAGAAAAGGAAGATTGAGGGTTACAAAAGTCAGTTATAGTCTACAGCCTGTATTCTAGTTAATCATCATGTGGTTATGCAATTACTACCTGGTAGTACCCAACAGATCAGGATTTGTAGCAAGACATAGTGGTTTTGCTAGTGAGGAGGCAGAACGGCAGGGGTAGTTACACTGCAGAGGCTGTTTGGCCTGAATTTGTCTTACACTATTTCCAATGGAGTACTCTACAGGAGCAGAGTGATTGAAACAGTCTTTGAAGAGTGACTGCGGAAGAATAGAGATTTAACTCTGAAGTTCCACACAACCAGAACAGTACCCCCAGAGAACACTTTAGTTACACTTCTGTGTCCTCTAACATTTAGAACAATCAGAACTTACAAAGTAGAGATTTCACTGTGTATAGATTCCATATTCAGAATTATTTTGTTTAGCCAAAACTATCACCAGCACATTGCCTCTAGCTTCCTAGACCTCCCATTAGCAAGCACATATTAACTGGCTGGCCATGTATTGATAAACTGGAAGAACAACAGCTAAGCACCATCTTTCCCTTCATTAGCTGAGTCTCTTCTATGCTGCACACTTTCACAATACTAACACTTGACTTTGAGCAGGAATGCTGACCAGAGACCAGTTTGCTTGATATAATACAGGACTGCAGATTATGCCATTTCATTATGCTTTCTTGACTTCCGATTCCGTTTAAGAACACATCTGAGAAACTCTGAAATCTCTTCTAAGCACAAGAAACTTTAGCAACTTATTTATGGGTACTGTTGCCTGAATCTTAAGGTACTTTTATTCCAGTTGTTTAGGCACTACACACAATGTCATGAATATTTGCAAAGGACATACTTATGACGGTGGAGGACTTCAGCTCCATCAAGCTCTGCCTAGTTCCCCTTTAAATTATGAACTAGCTCCCTGAAGATGAAGTAGCAAGGGTTTGGGTTTTACAACTTGTTTTTCTGAGGTGAGCATATTAACTACTGGGAAAACACAAACATGGCTGAGTAGTCAAACAAAAGGATGAGTAAACTGATGATTAAGAACAAGACTTGGGAAGGGAATAGAACTTGTTCAGATAACATGTTTCCCTGCTCTTTAGGGCAAGGTGTTCCCTCTGTCATGGCTGAGAGGAAGCATAGTTGCTCTCTCCCCTCTCCCTTTGCGGCACTATCTTCTCAGTGCTGCTTAACAGTTAAATGCTGAATAAAGAAATACCAGCCTGTGTAGAAAGAGTGGGATACACATCCACTTTTTTGAAGCAAAGAGAAACACACTCATGTAAATAAAGAGAAATATAAAGCTACTAAATGAATAAAGAAATACGGCAGTCTGCAATTGATAGCAAGCTTGCAAATCCAGCCCCAGTTTGAAATTTTAATGATCAGCAAGCAAGTTGCTTAGCCATAACTACGTTAGCTATGCACGTGCAAAACTTTAATGTTGGCCAAAGACCCAGACACAGACGACTGGCAGTTCTACTTTCTTTTCCCCAGGTAACCTAGTATACTGCTAATGGTAAAAAGCATACATTTGACCCAAACATTCCCACAAGTGGCAAGAAAGGTAGCTGCTCCTACTACCTGATAATGAAACATAGGCCAAAAAAAAACCCACCAAAAAACCCCCCCAAAAAACCCTAATCTTCTCTGCAGCCCTGATGGAGGCTCTTTACCTCCCTGAACCATCCCCTGGCACCAGGTTCTGTTTTGTTTAGTATTATAAAGCTCCAAAGTTGGCATAAGCATGAACACAGGCAAAAAGAGGTACTGATTCTTTGTCTTGTTGACACTTCTGCAAATTACTCTGAGGTTTTCTGTACATTACAACTACCTGTACTCTGCTTTTATGATCTCTCCCCTATGCAAGTATGGCATTAAGTCACAGGGTAAAAGCAGCTGTTTAAGTGGTTTTTATTACTCTATTGAGCACTCCAAAGAAAGCAAGATTATACTATCAGTAACAGTTTCACTACATGTGGCTTCAACAGTGAGATTACAAACAACTGAGGAAGGCTACTAACCTTTACAGTTGATATCAAAGCTTATTTCTCCTTTGTCCATGGTGTCCAACAGCTGTTTAACTTCTTCAACATTTCCATTTCTAGCATCATGGAGAAGCTGCTGTTCTGCTTCAGTATTCATCTCTAATAAAGATACAAAAGAACCGATTTTGCAATCTCTTATGCTGCTGTAAGTTATGGCTTAATATTATGTCACTTTTCTCCCTTATTTAATATTAACACTGGTATGAGAAAGATAATTATTTTCTTTGTGGAACACATTTAACGTGCAAGCTGTTTTCAACAGTCCAGCACTCAGTCACGCCACTAAGAGGCATTAAAATTCCTCATATAAAGCAGTTAAATAACAAAATACCCATGTTTTCTTGCTTCTTGGTTTTCCAGGTTCTAAGTGTGGCTTGCAAGTTCAAACTGTATGCCACAAACGAGGCAAGCCTTGCTACAAGCATAACCAGTAAGCATTTACTTTTTCCTTGTAAGGTTTTCACCTTTACCCCTTAAGGTTTCCAGAGGCGGGGGGGGGGGGCGGGCAGTTATGCATGCCTATTAGCCCAAGTATTTCTTCAGAATTAACTGAGACTTATTTTGGCTGCCAACCCTGGGGAACAGAATCCATGTTCACATGGAGGTACCAGATACCCATCAGTGACTGGTACTATCAGCTCCTGAACTCAGATACCTGACCCCCTCCAACCTTGACTTGAAGGGGAGTCAGATACTCAAACAACTTTGTAGATTTGACCTTAAGAAAAACAATAGTACAATATAAAGAAGTTAACACGCAACTGTAAAACATCACTAGCTAATTCTCATCTTACCATTGCTCTTGAACTACAAAAAAAAGGAGTATCTACATCTTTCAAAGAAGGGAGAAAACAAAACCTGTTGGCATAGCTATTTTTGCAGCTCTCTGCTAGACAGGGAGCCTTAGACCTTTGGGCAAGTGATACTGCTACTTACCAGGTCTCTTGCAGACTACAGTTATTAAGTGATGTCTTAACCAATCTTTTTCCACACTGACAGAATCACAATCTGAAGGTTTTTTGCCTTTTATTTTTTTTTAAATGTTATTACAAGTAGACTCAGATGCAACACAGCTCAGCACAGGCAAAAAACAATGTTAATGTTCTATTTAAATACACTGCTTTTAAGAGGTGTCAAGAAGCAATTTTAAAAGCAGCCTCAAAAGACTGTGCTGCAATACACAATTTATTGCTGCTAAAAACAACAGTAAAAGAAGAGGTTGTCCAAATTTAGTGTCTCCAGTTTAGCATCTTCACCTGACACACTAGGTTTACCAGATCCTGCAGAATCTAGATTTTTGAAGTCAGTTAATGATTGCAAAGAACATTACTGGCCTCACATAGTTAGCCTTCCTATACTAGCAGATGTTTTGATTGGTCCCACAAACTGTTTACACTCTGCTGCACTGGACAGGCAGCTTGATTGCACCACACACACTCATAGCTAAAATAGATGCAGGGAGCTCTTTGACTACTGTAAGATGAGAAGCCACTCAGCAAGAGATGAGACAGTGAGAACACTGGGTAAGCAACAAAAAGCCTGTAACAGTGACAGATCTTGTAATATTCAAGACTGAGACAGAAGTCTAGAACAGAACAGACTGCCAAAGCGCTAGCCATACAGAGAGCTTTCCCCTACCTTTTGCTCCATCAGCAAAGGGAGAGAGGGAATCCATTTTCAACGAATTTGACAGAGAGACTAAGCAAGCCCCTTCTAGCCTGTTTCAGAAGAAAAGACTGCATCAGTCACCTGCAATCTACCACAGACACAGGATACAAATGCCTTCTCCAGCAGTGGTTAGACAATACTCTTGTTTGTGCCTGCTTTTCAGTTCTACTAGAAAAAAAAAAACAAAAACAAAACAGTACTAGTCCTTCTAGTAATCCTTCGAGCCCCGAAGCTACCTTCTCCTTTAAGCAGAAGCGTATCCACTTGTCTGAGGCAACACAGCACAGTTTGTTGTTACTGGGGCAGGTATAATTTTCCTCAGTGAATAAGTTCTACGAGTGTCTAGAGAAAGATCAAAATCAAATATGTTAATGTATTATCAGTCTGTAATACTTTCCCTGAAGCTGAGTGATACTGTTTCAGGTGGACACAGAATGCAGCACTGAGAATCATACAGACAAAAGCAAAGAGGATAGTTAGAGCTCATTTTGCTGGCCTGCCCATCAGGGATGGGGGAAAAAACCAAAGCTCATCCTTCATTTTCACCCCCGCCCACACAATATTTCTTTAGCAATCTCTCAAATGTCTCAGATGAGAGAAACACACTCCTATCATTACTCGTATCATTTGTCAACATCCCACATACAGAGCTGGTATGAACAGCAATGCACTTTCAACACATTAAGATCCTGCCATTTCCATTTGATACTGATGAGAAGGAAGAAAAGACTGCTTGGGAAGGGAATCAAGAAGCTAATCCAAATGCACAACTCTTGTATGCAGCAAGGCCAGTTATGTACATGAGTAGCATCTTAAACAGCCTAAGATACACAGAAAGCCGAATCACTGTGTAAAATTACTTGCATGATTTTTTTCTCCTCCCAAATAGTCTTTAGGTTAAAATCACCAATTTGTTTGTACTCTTACAGCAAATATTAGCAGTAGAGTGACATGCGTAGTAACACAGCTAAGAAGGGTCCGCCTGCTTCACTGGTTTGGTCCCCAAAGACTTTGCTGTTCAGCCCAAGCCTCCAATTTCAAATATACTTTGTAAGCTTGAAGCATGCAATGATGCAGAAGAATGACTGTCTGGCTATTAGTCATAGTTAGAAGGCTCATTCGCATGAAAATGTTCCTACAATTGGGGCTGGAAAGTGAATCTGTGTGCAGTTACTCATCAGACAATGGAAACAGAACCTAAAGTTTTAGCTAAAAAGCTAAATGAAGTGCCTAAATGAAGCTGGCAGCAAAGAGGCTCTTAACAGAACTTAGTATAAGCTTGAAAATACTGTTTTAAGCAACAGGATTTGCTCTATAATGGAGATGAGCAACCACCAACAGAATTGAGTGGCAAGTTTAGAGTATGGAAAGAAATCAATACACAGGCACTCAAACGCTATGCACCTACAACCGTACTTCATACACCTGCACTCCCCTGTGGACAGGAGTTTATTTGGTCATATGACCCACCACCAAGAGCACACCAAAATCCCCATCCACCAGTTTTGAGGTACCGAGCCAGACCATCAGCACTGAGGGAGAAACTTAATAGTTTAGTTTGGATTTATTAGCCATAAGATACTACTAGCAGGTTAATCTCTATGAATTGTGCTGCCTATATGCAAAGCTACTAGCCATTTAAGAAAGCGGACATCTGTTCAGTCAGTGGTGTTGCCATCATTACCTTACTCCATCAATCAGCTGATACAGGTTAAACTGCCTCTCACAGCTCATCTTTATGCCTTGTGCTCTTGAAAGGCTTGTATGGTCATCTCTACAGTCACTGGTATACCATCAGAAAACACCACAAGAACAATATTTAGTGCTCCTATACAGCTGAGATGTGACTGCAAGGCACTTCCATTGAACTCATTAGGACTACCAGAGCAGTACTTGACTGCTAATTGAATCTTATCCTTTAAGAAGGTATAAAAAATAGCTCAAAAAATTGAGATGCTCCACTTCTATCTTCTTCTATGACACCTATGCCAGAGTGATCAAATTACGCTACTACAGCATCTGTCTTCACACAGAGGTTGTTTCCAACACAGAGTAGAGAGCCCAGGTTACCATTCTGCCTGCACGCCTGCTTAAGGGAGTTTTGCAGAATACTTAACCATGAAAGGCCACCTAACTACCGATATGCAAACTACCAACTTTACCCAACTGCTAGGAGAGAGTCCAAGCAAAAAAAAGCTGCTTTTCTCACAAAGCGGTCTATGAAGACCCAAAGTGCCATCCCTGACCACGGGACAGCACTATTCCACTTGCTTTTGCTTTGATTTCTTCTCCTGCTGAGGCCTCCTGCCATATACACAGCCCAGAACAGTGACAGAACACACTAACCAGAACACGGCTGGTTTTCACTCTGCTGCAGCCTGGCAAGCAGCTGAAGCAGTACTGGCACTGCCCAATTTAACATTAAGGCTCTGAGTCAGTAGCTACTGGTTGCATAGGAAGCTTTCTATTCATGACAAATAGTAAGGCTGGCAAAAAGCACAGCAAGGGCTAGTATTTCAAGAGACCTCCCTCTAGCAATGAAAACTAGATTCCTGTAGGAAAGGATGATACTTGCTCAGGAAGACTTCTTACATGCCCCAGCATGCACACATTACGACATGATGCTTGTAAAGGAGGAGGACAAAATGCACCAAACCACACAAACAGACAGAACCAGTCTACAAACCCACAGAACACACTGTACTGACAGGAGTTGCTCCAAGAAAAAAAGAGTTGCAGTACTAGAAGCACGAGTGATGTTATCTAAAAGCAGTTATTTTAATCTTCAGTTAAAGGGCTCTAGAAGTTAGAAGTTGAACATGCTTCTATGACACAGTCTCATGGTACTTCACGTCAAAGCACCGCCTATCTAAAAATCAAGTTACTGTCCGCTCAGTAGCAATTAATACAGATGCAGTAACACACTATCTGTTCAATACCATTGCCAAGGCAATAGCTATTTAAACTAATCCTTGTTCTGAGGCACCTCCTGGCTGTTTTCTGCACATAGTTTAGTTCTGTTACGTCAAAGACTTACTTTCAGCCCAGGAGCTCTGAATAAGCTTACCACAGCCAGTGCGAGATCTCACCGGATCAGCAGGCAAGCACAGTTCCAAGCACAGAACTTCAGCAGAACCGCTGCAGTTCCCTACGTGCGGCTGGAATCGAGCAGCTCGTTTCAGTACCGGTAATTAAACACTTTTTAGGGCGACAGGCTGACGCGGCACAGCAACTGCACTTCTTGCCTATGGGAAAGGTGCGCTCAGACCCAGGGCGCGGACCACCACACCTGGAGGCACCGGCCACCCGCCCGCAGCTCCGCCGCGGCTACGGGGCTGTTGCAAGCACGAGGAGGAGGAGGAGGAGGAGGAGGAAGGGCCACCCGCGCACCACAGCTGGCGCTCACACCGCTTCCCGAAGGCCAGAGCCTCCCCCCCCGCCCCGGCTACTAAGGCTGCCTCTGCTTCGGCTCCTCAGCCTCGACCCCAGCCTTACTTTGGGCCGCCCCCCCCGCACGGCGGACGGCTTGCCGGGTCACGCTGTAAGAGGCTCGGGGGGGGGGGAGCAGCGACACCCCCACCACACCCCCAAACACGCTCCCGGCGGCCGCGGAGGAGAGGCGGTGCCTGAGGCGGCCAACGAACCGCGGTTCTCCGGGGCGGGCGGCCCGGCGGGGGCACGTACCCTCTCACGCAGCGCCGGCCCCGCAGGCCTCCCCGGCCCGGCCCGGCCCGGCCCGGCAGCCCTGCCGCGCCCCTCGCAGCCGGCTCTGGCTGAACTTGGCACCCCCTCCCCGCCCCGCGGGCACGGGCGGGCAGCGCCAGCTCGGGAAGCAGCCCGGGGAGAAGGGACAGCAAGACACGTAATAACGGCAGCAACAAAGCAGACGCCGCAGCGGGAGGGCGCGTCTCCTGCCGTTCCCGGGTCCCCCCCCTGCGCGCCGCGGAAGAAAATACGCCCGGGGCGGGTGAGCCGACCCACCGCCAGCCTCGCCTCACCGCTCCGCGCAGCTCGCTGCTGCCGCCGCCGCCCCCTCCCCCCCGCGTTGTGTTATACGCACCGGCCCCGCACGTGACCGGCGGCGGCGCCTCGGCAGCGCGGGCCGCTCCCCCCCCGCCGCGCAGGACGGGCGGTGCAGGCTCCCGGCGGGGCGGGGCAGAGCTCCGCCCCCTTCGCCACGGCCCCGCCCCCTTGGACCCGGCCCGCGGGACTGGTGACGGCCGCCTTGGGGGGGTCCCCTTCTCGCCTCCCCGCAGGGCCGGGTAGCGGGTGGGAGCAGGCGGCGGGGTCGTTCTGCATCCGTGGGGGTCGCGGGCTCGCCGGGGCCCGCCCGAAAAGCCGCGAGGGGTGAAGCAGGGCCCCGCCAAGGGCCCTGCGCCCGCCCGTTTTCTGAGACAAACGAGCCCACACCGGGTGCAGCCGGCGGCGGCCGCTCTTCCCGGGGAGGGACAGTGACGCCCCTGCGGCGCCGGCGCTGCCCGACAGATAGTGCCCGGTTCTCGCTTGGGTTTGCCTGCCGCCGCGACCCGAGCTGCTGGGCTTTGGCTCCCCTCTGCCCTGAGAGCACCCCGGGCCGTGCCGCTGCTGAGGGGAGCTACGAAACAGGGACGGAAGCGGCGGCGGCAACGCGAGGACACTGACAGGCGTTCACGGAGATGTAGAGGGGTTGGACAAAACGGCCTCAAAAGAGGACCGTAAGAGTACAAGAACGATGTATCACCAGAGGGGAAAAAGGGTGTTCTTGGAAATCGCTTCAGTCCCGTATACAAATGTGGCACGAGTAAAAGGAAATTGTGAATGCGTGCACCGCTCCTAAGAACACCGTGGCCAAAAGCAACCCTAAAAGAGCGAGAGATTGGGTACTCCTGGGGACAAAAAGTGAAGTACTCCCTTCATTCAAGGCCCTTTAGTCCACCACTCCTTCCCATCTGTTCATCCTGCCCTTATTTATTCTCCACTACACCTTTCACCTGAAGCCAATGGCCGGCACCTTGTTTTTCTGCCTTTAGCACCTGAGAGGGGTTTTGCATTTTGAAAGCTCCCACAGTGCCTTTGAAATCCTGCAGGAATTTATTAAGGAAGCAGCGAGGCTTTGCGGTGTTGAGGCACGACCAAGTCTGTGTCATATGCAGGAGGAGTGCTGAAAAGGCAGGGCAGGAGCCACAGGTGCCATGAGAAACTATCTCAAAAGATTAAGATGAAACTTCTGTTCCAAAAGTGGACAAGTTTAAACCTGAGCAATTCTTGTGAAACTCTTGAGACATAAATAATGAGGCATGCTTCATTTTTCTGTATTGTCTATAGCTACCTATGTTTTTAAGGTTTTAAGAATGAAGTACCAAAAGAAGAAAAGGAACAGTTCCACACCTGCAGAGATAACACAAATTTACCGTGTTTGGACTTCTGCTTTTCGTTACTTTAAATTAGTTTATCTTAGTTAAGAGATCTGCTTCCAGGGTTGCTTCAGCAAGAAGCGTATGACATCTGAGAGGCTTCAGTGAAGGATCACATTGACTTTCTTTCCTTAGGAGCAGGTCTTCAAGTTGCTGTCCTTACTTTCAGAGCACTAGCTGTTTCATGCCCACATTCATATCTTTTCTTATGCTCTCGCCCACTGCTGTCAGTCTGTCTAAGCTTCTTTCCCTTTATTTCTTCCTCTTGCTTCTGGCTTTGAGCCGTCTTTCACAATGCCATAACTGCTCCAAGCAACCTTACAATAAAATCAAGCATCCTTCCCTTTTCCTATTTTGTATTATATTTTACATACACAAATACTATACAAAAATATTTATATTATTTCCTCATATTTATTATAATTTTGTAATAAAATTATAATATAAAATATAATATAAAAATGAAAGTATCAGCATCCCCCTACTCTATAACCCATTGCAATGCAGCACAGAGTTTATAGCACAGAACTTTACCCTTCAGCCAGTCAGTTATATTGTAGCTCCCTGTTCTGCACCAGGGAGTAGGGGCAATGAATTGAGAGGGACGGTGCTGGGTTTTTCTCTGAATCTCAGTAAGAAAGGCCTGACAACAAATGGCTTAATAAAATTACTGTTTTAAAAAGGCATAATAGAGAAGAGTAATACAGATAGCGAGTAAAACTTACATCCCTTCAGATGCTGTGAACCCCACGTTTCTGCAGCATTGGACTGACCCTGGATGGACTTCTCCCACGGCACGCTGCACAGATCCCATCCGTGGAGGGAAGCTCCTCCTTGGTCATTCGAGCTATTTTAATTTTCTTACAAGAAAACAGTTATTCATAAAGGATGTTCACATGAGAACTTCTTGCTGCACTTCTAGATAAAGGCAAGGCCATGCAGGTGGTGTAATCGCCTGCACCAAGTGGGAGCTGCCTGCAAGCTCCTCTGTGACAAGGAGCTGGTGGAGTTTATCCTGCGGCCAAGGGCTTTGTGCACCAGAAGGCAGGCCTGAAGGCAGCACAGCACAGACCTGGGCCTGCTCAGGTTAACTGTACTGTGGATCACTGCCTCCTGGATGTACAGTGGTCTCCTGGTCAGGATCACTACAATCCCCCTGCTTCCAGCGTCTTCAAGGAGTGTCTATTTTCCACCGATGTTTCGCCTCCTTGCACATACCTGAGTAATAACCCAGTGTGTTTTGGACTTTGAAGTGTAGAAATGAGAAAAACAGTGTCGCTGATATCAAGGCTTCTTTCTGTTTTGAGCATATCTTCTATATTTTTTTCATGTCTTTCCTTTTTCTGAATCACCTGCTGAAATTAGTGATGCAGAAAGCATGAAATGCTTCCCATGTTAGGGCTGAATCCACTGGCAAAACTGCCTTGGACAGAACTCACTGAACTGTTTTGTCAACGGTTTTCACAGTATAGTATATTTTACATGTCTCATATTCTGGGATGGGGTGACGGGGCAACCTGACTGCAGAATTTGAAGCTGTAAGGCCATAGCGCTTCCTGAAGAGAAACTTATTTAGGGAGGGAGCTTCTGCTAGGTGTAGTGCTTAATCAACTAGTTGAATTCGTTGCTGCAGGCAACCAAACCCTATGACTAGAAGTATTTCAGCTGGAAATTTTGAAATAATACCACTCTTCATTGCCATTACTTGAAAAAAAGTAACCACACTATTGTGGTTGATGTCATCATTAGCAACTACACAAGCCAAGATGCTGATCATTTCTCATTTTGCAAGGTACCATTTGCAGCTGAGACAAGACAAGCGGCGCCTCCCTACACCCCCTTCTGCCTCTGCACAGTTGACATAGGTTACTAGTGGTTTATCCAGGGCTGAACTAAGGAAGAACTTTTGGAAAACATTTCAGACTTGGAAAGGGACAAGAATTACTGGGCATTTATATTGCTACCCTCCATGAAACTTCACAATTTTATTTATGACGCAACAACTCCTTGTTGCACTGACACTTTGTTTTCTTCCTTTTCAGACTAGAGCATACTGCTCAAATTTGAGATATACAACATAGCAAGGGAGTGTACACATGGAAATGATAAATGGAAGTAATAAATGATACGTGACAGGTTGCACATATGTTTTCACGCAGTAAAATGTTTAATGACTGAGTGTTCGTTAACTGACCAACAGTCATTGGACAGAAACTAAAAATATGTTCCTCAGTAGCTTGCATGCAGCTCTGGTGCACTTCTTGAGAAAGTTGCTCCTCAACTCTGTCTGGAAAGCAGGGCAGCAAGCACAGGCCCTTCTCATATTTCCATACTGATTTTACTTACTAGGCTGGCAAAAGACAGGCACAGGAGAATTAACTAATGTGGTGACACTCTCAGACGTGATTCCGGTGGATCTTCTCCCTGGATTACCAAGAGCAACTTCCAGTGAGTGATGAAAGCAAATTGTCATGTTGTGCTGAACTGCCTGCAATAGGAATTTTTGCAGATGTGAGTCTGTTGCTGGTATTTATGTCATACTTTGCAAGAAATAACCATGTAATGTGGTTAATTTGTAGATGGTGTGAACTGGATTAAATGCTGAGATTAGAAATGCTTTTTGCTGCTCAAAGCAGCGCTGAAGCAAGCTCAGGCAATTTCTGGAGGTATCCTCTAGCAGAAAAAAAAATTAATAGAGAAGAGTGCATTTTAACATGCTCTTTTTATCTGAATGCAGGTACGGCAGGAGAAAATGTGAGAATTCACTGATCCTCTTCTGCCAGGAGGCTCCTAAAGCCTGCTAGCAGTTATTACTTCATAGAAAAGCTTTTGGGTTTCTCTAGCTCTACAGAAGACAACTGTACACTGTTATAGCCAGCACACAACCGGGTTGTGGCTGAAAGAGAAGAAACATTCTTAACCAAGGTGTAAGTCACCTGTACATATACTCTCCTTAGTCTTACCAGACATGTAGTCTTAGACCAAGATTTAGGCTTGTTTAATGCACTTTTTTGTTCTTGTGATTGAATCAGTCTGGTTTGGTTTTAGTTCCAAAATGATAAATTAGCTGCATACGGAGAGCTAATAATTACGAACTTTATAGCTAATTTATGTCAGTTTAGACTGCAATCTAGCAAAACACATCATTGTGAAACAAATCAGTTGAACTACTTTGTGCTTAAATGTATATATGCTCCTTATTGGATGGCCCAGATTGAGCTTTATATTGGATGTAGAGTGGAATTGGAACATTGGAGAAAATTTTGTGTTTTGTTGGTAAGTTACTATAGCAAAATGCTCTCATTGAGCTATTATTGAGATAAAGCTACAGTACTGGCAGAGCCTCAGTATAAGAAAATCCTGCTCAAAAACAGAATACAGAACTGAGAGCCTTAACTGGTAGTACATGACATGACATTGTCCTTATTTGTTCTTAATCTTCCTCTTTTTTTATAAAAGAGAAGTTGCAAATACACCATGCTGCTTGAACTGTTGTATGCAAAATCAAGCAGGGTTATTGATATTTTACTCCAATGTTTTAGCTCTTATATATTTCTTAGTTCTATGTTTTTCACTTATTTGTGATTCAATCCTGATTTATCCTTCTATGTTTACATACTGTGGCCCCATCAAAGTTAATAGTCAAAATCCCATCGGCTCTAGTGAAGTTAAGATTTCATGATGTATGCTTTACATGTGATTCTTAGTCACAAATCAGAACTCTTCACTCATATCAATTGTGGCATTTTATTCCTAATCAGCATGTACTTTGTGCTATCAAACTCTATACTGTCTTCCTAACATCATTTATGTAACACCTTGGTTTATTATGCAGATCTAAAGTTTCTAAGATTTGGATCATGAAGTTAAAAAAACGACTAGCAGAGATAAAAGAATTTGCAACAAATAAAGCTCACATGAGCTGAAGTTACATACACAGGCAGAATGAGTGTTTTCAGCTAGTTCCCATTTCTTTATGGTAACATAAAAATGTGGCTATTTACCTCCCCCCTCTGGACAGATTTGGTAGTAGAATGTAAGTAGTATTTCATTAAATCAAAAAGCATTTCTGATTTTTTTAAATTTTTTTCTTTCAAAATTGTTGATAGCTTTTACATGCGTTGCATTTAAATAACATTCTTCTTATTTATGCTTTCTGTGTAAATATTGCTTCCTTAACTATGTGAATGTTATTTGTATCTGGTTTAAGCTTTTTGTGCTCTAGGATAAGATTCTGGTTCCAGAAAGGCATCAGTAATTACCCAGTGTATTATCTTGCCCTGACAAGACAGAACAAAGAATTTGAATTCCCTTTAGTAATTTGGGCCACTTCCTGACCTTCAGGGTCTTCTTTTGCTTAATTGATTTGATTTGAGCTTTAAATGTTTTCATTTGCTATCTATAGTTCACAAAGACAGAACTGATGGATCAAAGGTTAGATTTAGTAACCATTTTAAATATCAAAGTTCATGCATTGCTGTGAAGAGTATCAGTTTGGGAGACGCCTCACCATAAAGAACAGTGAGGTTCAGTTATGTACTAAAAGAAGACCCCAAATATTTCAGTAAACTCTACTATGCTGTTATCCCTAGTTTGAAAGCTATGGATATGTATTTCATATCCTGCTTTAATAGAATGTTTATTTCAGACAGACAAAGAAGTTAATTAGCTGTTAAATACTCCTGTGCACCGTATCACTTCAGCTACTCTGTTATTAATGTAGTATATGTAAACATGTTGGAGAGTCATTAACCACCTTTTTCTCCATTTCAATTTAGTAAGACTTATCACATATATAACTGACAATGAAAGGAAATTACACAGTCCTCAGAAATCTGTCAGAGATGTCTATAGTCTATACAGTTTTTGTGATTTATTCTTTGTGTCTCTTTATCCAGTACAGTTTCTTCCTGGCCCAATGGTAAGTTGCTAAAGTCCTTCATATCAATGCTTTTATATGGATTATAGACAACAAGTGTCATAAAAAAGGTCAATAACAACTTTAAATTATTTAATAACAAACAATGTGGATAGTCATGTAAACTCATTTGTTCAGCTAAGTCAAAACTAGCAACTTATAAAGCGCAAGCACTATATAGAGATTGCTATCAGAAAGTTTAAAAATGTCTTGTAGTGTCATAGGTGTCTCTTTAAATTTATAAGGCAATTTAGTATTAGGACGAACAGATGCAGCACCATCTTTTCTAGGTCCTTGTAGATTAAAGCTTTCTGTTATGTTTTGGTCAGAAGGCAATTGTTTAAAAAAGCCCTTTCTCTCTTTCTCTCTCTCAAAATTAAGCGGAATATGTGACTGCGCCAGATAAAATGTGCATTTTTGTCATGTTCTGAGACTGGGTATATTCTTTTTATTATTGTTTCAAAAATAATTAAACCAACTCTGTCCATGACACTGAAGACAAAGAAGCCTCACTGATCTTGGAAAAAACTACCTTTCCACTTATCAAATATGGAACGACCTTTGGTATTTATAATCTCACAACTGGAAAGTTATTTATTTAGCTATATTAGTACTCAAACAACATCAGGGTAGAGCTCCATTTTATTTTTTCAATTACTATAGATTGGCTAAACTAAGAAAAAAGAAAAGTTTTTTTCAAACTTCCATCCCTGTAATCTGAACACGGGATTTAAGATTTTTGGCTCAGATAGCATCAATAACATTGTTCATTAAGTTCTGATATGCATATAAAAATATGCATGTTCTTAAATACTTCCAAATTCCAATTAATTAAAATTTAGGAGCCAAAATAGGAGTATGAAAACTAAATATTTTCTTGAATCTAGGTCTAAATGTGGAACCAAATTTTGCCTTCTTTACCATCTCTGTCATCTTTTTGCCCTCAAGTTAGAGTCGTAGTTAATAGTGGTGATCTAATTTCGAATAGAACTACAAGCCCAAGAATACGTTCACATAAGCATCCTAGGAATTACTGCTTTCACAGCAATCTATCCCATTTTCCTGCCCCAAGGCAAGATTAACTTTGTCCAGGCCTAACCTCTCTTAGACCTTCCAGTGATGACAGCTCAATAAAGTCCTCAGTGCTCAGCTTTTCCTCATAATTATCTGAATCTTCCTTCCTGCAATGTAAGGTAACATGTTGCTTCATCAGCACATAGTATTGTGCCCATCTTTGCAACAGCTTGTGTGTAAATAAGGGTGATTATCACACCACCATCCCTCTTCACGCAGGATGACTGACTTCATTGTCGATGAATTCTCTGTAGCATATCATTTGAACCTCTCAGCCTTCAAAATTAAATCTTTGTACTTCACATCTTTGCTACATCTGAGAGGGAGAAAAATGTAGTCTCTTCTCTGCAGCAATCTGTAGCATATTAAGGATGCCTACCTTTTTCAGACTTCTCTTTAAACTAACAAACTCCTTCTCTCCAGTCTTTTCAGAATTCAGGCTTTCTAAATTTGTGATTGATGTCATTGCTTTAATCCAGACTTTAGTTAGTGCACATCCTTCTTGAAGTGCAGTCCTAAAATTGGACACAGACTTCCAGCTGGGCCTTTAGCGGTTCCATACAAAGCAGGATTACCTCACATGCGTTCAGACATCCCGGCATGATGGTTCTCCTTTAAGCAAAAGCACGGCACTGTTGGCAAATGCTTAGCTTGGGATTTACTGTAACTAACTCCCAAATAATTTCTGCAGAACTGCTGTGTAACCAGTAGTTCTCCATCCTGAACATAAGCAGTTGATAATACAGTGCTGGGTTTGTCTCTACTCAGTTGCATCCCAGTTTTTTTTGTTGCTGTTTTTTGTTTTTAGAACGTGTGTCCTGTTTGTCACAATCATTCTGAACTCTAATCCTGTTCTCCAGAGCAGGTGCAGATTCTCCCAGCTTTTGAGAAAGGGGAAAACAAAGCTTGAATTCTTCAC
This sequence comes from Gymnogyps californianus, assembly GCF_018139145.2. Taxonomy (NCBI): domain Eukaryota; kingdom Metazoa; phylum Chordata; class Aves; order Accipitriformes; family Cathartidae; genus Gymnogyps; species Gymnogyps californianus. The sequence continues at coordinate 50,981,531 of NC_059472.1, read as the reverse complement.
AACTATGTCAGTATAAAAACACATTGGAAGAAAACATATGAACTACAAACTGCAAAAAAAGGTGACACCCATAGTTTGCACTCAAGCAAAAAGAGATCTTTACTGATCAGTGCTGTCTCTAAGAGAGATACATAAAACTTGTCAATGTTAAATAAATGAACTGCATTTCTATGACTGTAATGAAAACTGCTTGGAACACCTATGGTTTTTTTCAATCCTTTTTTAGAAGAAAATGTGTAGTTATAAGAATGCCCGTCGCTCATTTTGAGTGACATAAATGCAAGGTAAAAATGACTGTATCTGTAAAATCGTCACTGAAATATAACTGCTTATACACTTTAAAAATACGATGTAATGAATAACGCAAAAATACCACCTGGTAAGTGTAATCTTGATTCTCTGGCAATGCATGACGGAAGTAGATTTTGTAACCATTTATTAATGCTACATCTTGACCTAGTTATTTGGGCTACTTACTGTAGGTATATGTTACGTTTTCTTTACTTGGGACAGCAATTAAACCTAACCTGGAAACAAATAGATCACTCGAGATTGCTCCTTCTTTTGGAAACACGCCAAGAGTGGTTCAGGGGAACTGCATGGCAGTGCACCGGGGACAAAGGCGTAGGAGGAACTACTCCAATAGTTATTTGGGAGTCAGGCTCGGATCTAGCCATGCTTTGGCGTCTGAAGGTCTGTTTGGGCCATGGGATAGTCCTGCTCTGAGATACACTGTACATAAGCAGCACAAGCCACGGGAAGGGAAGGCAGCAGGTGCCGAGATGAGCGGGGTTAGCACAGCCAGTCCTGAGAGAACCGGAGCCAAGGGGCAGGGCAGGGAGGCCTATGGGAGCGCCTCACACACAAGTAGTAGCTGATGCACGGAGGCTTCGCCATCTCGCCTTGGACCGGGCGTTACCGGGCCGGGCCGGGTCCGCCCGGCAGGAGTCCCGGCCCTGCCCTGTGGGCGGGCGAGCCGAGCCCGGCTCTCACGTGAAGGGTCTGTGAGTCCCCCCGAGCAGCCATCTCTGCCCTTTCAGTCCTCTCGCCAGTTGGGATCCGGGACGCAACAGCAACCGCACGGGCACACCGACCACAGAGGGACGGGACGGGCCCCGCAGCGGCCCACAGGGACACCAACCCCTACCCGGAGCTGACAAGAGCCTAGGACCAGCGCCCCGCGGAGAAGCACTGCGCATGCGCCCGCCCGTCGGCGGGGAGGGGATGCTGGCGGAGGGAAGGGCAGGCAGCCTCACCGCCACTACTGCGCAAACTCCCTCTTCGGCGCATGCGCACACGGCCCCGCGCCGGGCAGCTGCCTGCCCTTTCCCTCCTCCTCTCAGGTATCGATGGCGGCGAGTGACGCGGAAAGGGCCCAGCAGCAAGTGAGCGGCGGTGGGGGCGAGGAGGGCTGCGGGGAGCAGCGCGGGTGCGCTCGGGGTGTCACGGTCCTGCCGCGCCGGGCCGCGGCGTCCTCGGGCAGGCAGTATGAGCGCCGCGTCGAAAGGGGTGACTTTAGGTGGCTTCTGGTGAACCCCGGGCCTTGTGAGGAGCTCCGTGTCCGTGGGCCGCCGTGCTGTCCCAGTGGCAGCGCGATTGTCTTTGTTCGGGCACCAAGGGGTGACTGCGCATTTGCGCTGCAGACCCATTTCAGGTGTTTCATTTCTAGGTGGAAGGTGGCTCTCCGGTTTTTGTGGGAATTTGCTGGATAACTTTATTCACTCTTCCTCAGTAAGAGCTCGTACCAAGGCCTTGGGGTCTTTCCTCTGCAGGGGGATGACCCAACCGGGAGCAGCACCGTTTGGGAGCTGCAGGGATGTGTTGTAGCTGCTCCACGTCACTTTGCTCACCTTGACACTGCTGAGAATTACAGGATTATCCACAGAAATGCAAAAGCTGGTGTGTGTATGGAAGAACTGAGCAAAGGTTACTTATGCTGTGAATTGGAACTGGATCCCCAATATTTATGGCCTTCCATTGCAGTGCATCCTTTCACATCTGTAAATAAGCTGTAGAACAGCAAGACTTAAAACTGTGATTGGCACACAAGGTTGTGGGCTTTGGGGGGGTTTATTTATTTTTGCATAATGCTTTTTCTAGATTGATGAAATTGAAGCCCTTTCATCCATATATGGTGAAGATTGGTGTGTTGTTGATGAAGATGAAAAAATCTATTGCATTAAGATTAATGATTGTCTGGATCAACCAAAATGGACCCTCTGTCTACAGGTATAGTGGTGTTAAGGAGTTTGGCACAGAATTTGCAGTTGGACTGATGCAGGCAAAATCTTGTGCCTGCATAAAACCCTTTTAAATAGGATTCATTATCTACTCGGATTAAGGAGCTTTTGGATCGGACTTTTTGACAGACTTTTCAGTGATTGTTCCTGTAATGTGCTTGTGATATTTTCAGTAGTTACATATCCTAATTCCACACCTGACAAAAACTAATTTAAGTGTTTTTTTCCAAAGACTAATTTTTAAAATATTTTTTTACATTGACTTCGTGTAGGACACCTCAGTGAATCTGCTGCAATTGCTTCTAGATTTACTTTCTGGAAAGTGTGGAGACAAAATGAAATTTGGATCAACTTAATTGAGTAACTTGCTACTTTATGTTTACAGAACTGAAAACAGTAAGTTTACGTAGTGGAACAAACACTGAAGTGTCTACTTAGGGAAGTGCAGTGCCACTTAAATAAGTCCAGTAACTATGTATGCAGCTCCTTCAAAATTTCTTCTGCACTTTATTTTGCATGACACTTCATCCACAAAAATTGCACCATGAAATATAATATTTGTATGCATTACCATTGTTGGAATGTTAAATACAGATATTCAGGTTTTCTTGTCATTCTGTAACAACATAGCCAACTATTTTCTTCATCTGTAACACTGGTTGTAGTCCTAGTACTCGACCATCAGAGCCCATCAGTAAAGCTCAGCTAGCTGAGAGGAGTTGTCCAATGAATACTTACCCTGAATTTCTTTCAGGTGATTTTGCCACCAGGATATCCAACTGCAGAGCCACCTATTTATCAACTAAAGTAAGTGAAGTTTTCTTTCAAACATTTGTATTTCTTTTCTGGATTACCAATGTTAATTGTTTACAGTGTAAGTTGAAGTTTAGTTAAGATGACTCCTTGAATTAAAGTATACCGGGGATGGAGGATGTTTCCAGCAAGAATATTCTATTCTTTCTCCCAAGTTAGCCTCATGGAGCTCCCTATGACAGTTTGCTCTCTTCCCTCAACTCTAATTCTTGCTGCATTATTTTGTGGCAAGGCAGCGATTAGACTGCAGAGGTATGGTGGCTGCTGCCTGTTGTGTTGGACAGTGATGTCTCATCGCTTCCTTGGGTGTACCCCTCTTGTCTGGATCCTTGTTTCAGATTGTAAGGCATGTTTTTCATCTGAGCACTGACTTTTGTTGGGATGGAGCCATGGCATGTGCCTCTTCCTATTTTCCTTCCCTGCTCTCCCCTTGTCTCCTGACATGTAAACAGATGCGAATGGAGACGTGTAAGCTTGGTCCCTGATTTGGATGATAGAGGGACCTGCAGGGTATGACACACAGCATATGTACTGAGCTTTGGTCAGCAATATTGACAAGGCAAGACAAAATAGTGCTGGTAAACTTGAGGCAAAGTTTATAGTTTAACAGGAGACCAGGAGGATGCAGATACAGAACTGAAGGGTCATTCTAAATATAATAGGTACTATGGTGCTGAAGGAGTTGGAAAGGTAAACTAATAATACGTAAGGTGACTCTGGAGTGACAATGGCCTACCATGAAAAATGAGTCCAGCTTTCTTACCTAAGGTAACAAACGGCAGTCGAAGTTAGGAGTCTTGAAGGAGAACTGGGTGGTCATGCTTTTACCAAGATGTTTACCACTGGAATCTTGTTAAGTGGGAATGACTGACAATGTTTTATTTTCAAAGTGTTTATCACATTTATTTTAAAATTAATGTTTGTTGAGATGTTGGAATTAGCATATGGGCACAATGTTCATTGTATTTCTTTTAATTCTAGTGCCCCTTGGCTTCAAGGACAAGATTATATGGAACTAGCAAATAGCTTGGAAGAAATATATGTGTAAGTTAGAGACTGTGGAATATAGTAAAAGGAGACAATGTATTTTCAGTTTCATGCCCTGCTTAATGTATGCTTTTGAAGTACCTGCATGAACTAGTGGTTGTGAAGTGATTGCTGCAATAGCCATAAAACAGCAAGTTTCTTTTATAAATCTAACAGTTAAAGATGCCATGTATTTACTAAGCATTTTGCAAGAACAAGTTGTGTTAAACTGACAAATTTCTTTCATATTGTTTAGACCTGGTGTTCTATAAGGATAGAAGTCTTCGTTTTGACTCCTAATACAATAGACTCCCTTTAGAATCTATGAGATTGCGTATGAATTGGTGCTATGAAGTATGAGATTTCTGCATCTATTCTGCATTTGAATGTTGAACCGCAGGATGTGAAGACATTTGTTCATGTCTTAGAGCATAAGTGGCAAAACAGTTGTGGTGGGTTGACCCTGGCTGGATGCCAGGTGCCCACCAAAGCTGCTCTATCACTCCCCCTCCTCAACTGGACAGGGGAGAAAACATAAAACGAAAGGCTCGTGGGTCAAGATAAGGACAGGGAGATCACTCACCAATTACCGTCACGGGCAAAACAGACTCGACTTGGGGAAAAATTAGTTTAATTTATTGCTAGTCAAATTAGAGCAGGATAATGAGAAATAAAACCAAATCTTAAAACACCTTCCCCCCACCCCTCCCTTCTTCCCAGGCTTAACGTTACTCCTTATTTTCTCTGCGTCCTCCCCCGCGCGGCGCAGGGGGATGGGGAATGGGGGTTGGGTCAGTTCATCACACGTTGTTTCTGCTGCTCCTTCCTCCTCAGGGGAAGGACTCCTCACACTCTTCCCCTGCTCCAGTGTGGCGTCCCTCTCACGGGAGACAGTCCTTCATGAACTTCTCCAATGTGAGTCCTTCCCACGGGCTACAGTTCTTCACGAACTGCTCCAGCTGTGGGTCCCATCCACAGGGTGCAGTCCTTCAGGAACAGACTGCTCCAGCAGTGGGTCAGTCCTCAGGATCAGACTGCTCCAGCGTCCCCCGCGGGTCACAAGTCCTGCCAGCAAACCTGCTTCAGTGTGGGCTCCTCTCTCCACGGGGCCACGGGTCCGCAGGTCCTGCCAGGAGCCTGCTCCAGCGCGGGCTTCCCACGGGGTCACAGCGTCCTTCGGGCATCTGCCTGCTCCAGCGTGGGGTCCTCCACGGGCTGCAGGTGGATATCTGCTCCACCGTGGACCTCCATGGGCTGCAGGGGGACAGCCTGCCTTACCATGGTCTTCAGCACGGGCTGCAGGGGAATCTCTCTGCTCCAGTGCCTGGAGCACCTCCTCCCCCTCCTTCTTCACTGACCTTGGTGTCTGCAGAGTTGTTTCTCTCACATATTCTCACTCCGCTCTCTCTGGCTGCAACTGCAACTCCCATGTAACTTCTTTTGCTTTTCTTAAATATGTTATCACAGAGGCGCTACCACTCTTGCTGATGGGCTCGGCCTTGGCCAGCAGTGGGTCCGTCTTGGAACTCGCTAGCATTAACTTTATTGGATATAGGGGAAGCTTCTAGCAGCTTCTCACAGAAGCCACCCCTATAGCCCCCCCCTGCTACCAAAACCTTGCCATGCAAACCCAATACAACAGTTTTTCTTAAAAGATAGCTAAGGGATAAGTAGGTTTTAAAACAAATTAAACACATGTAGAATCTATTAACTAGAATCTGTAACATAGCAGACTGTTTATTATCACAGTGTGCAGCTAACAACAACGCATAATGAATGCATGAGAATAAATGAAACATTTAGAAATACTCAAATTATGTGTTTTTGAATTGCTGTGAAATTGGGGTAGTAAATGTAGTAATTTTATATGGTTTATTTAATTCTTTCGGATCCCAAAGATAATATAAACTAAATGGAACGAAAATATGTCATAAGGAAGCACAGTCATGCCCAAAATACTGAAATCTGAACATCTTGCATAAGAAATGTTTTTTAATGCTGTAAAATAAGGAAGAGAGCACTTAGCTTGCATGAGGGTTTTTTATCTAATTACTCAGTTACTTTGATTAACTGGGTTTCTTATCTAATGAAGCAACAGATAATTTAAGCAAGTAAAATTGAATTTGAAGTGTTAAAAATGCACAAGGATTTTAAGTGAAAAGTTCTATGGGATCATATTAACCACAGTTGTTCAGTGGAGCAAAAAGGACAGAGATTGTCCTTAACTCTGTCCAGATTCATAGGATTTGCTGGAGTCTCTGCCAGAGGTAGAGCTGCTGTAGGTGGTTCTTCAAATGCCCTGAGCATTTGGCACAAGTTGCCATGTGAGGACTGTGAGGAGAAATAGCATGGTTGTGAAGCACTTTTTTCTTTCTTTTCTCTCTTTTTTTTGTTTTCTTTCTCCCTGCAGTCTTGTAGGCTATTAAATTGTGCTAGTTAGATCAGTCCCTTGCAGCTCCGTTCTGTCTGTATCAGTTGCTGTTCAGAGCCCTCGCTGGTCCCTCTCATTTTTGTTTGTTCAGCAGGAAACGAGTATGTTTGTACTTTAGGCCATATATGTCATTTTAGACTGTTTAAAAACTTTCTGGAGTAGTCACTGATGTGCACAGTGTTTGTGAAAGCCTCCAATGTCTAAATAGTTGTCAGATAAACAGAGGTACTCTGCATCATTTACACTGTGTGTTTTACCAGGTTTCTAGTCCCTAGTGATCTAAATTGTGTAGTTCTGTGTCGTGGTTTAACCCCAGCTGGCAACTAAGCACCACGCAGCCGCTCGCTCACTCCCCCCCACCCAGTGGGATGGGGGAGAGAATCAGAAAAAAAGAAAAAACTCGTGGGTTGAGATAAAGACAGTTTAATAGGACAGAAAGGTATGAAAAATAATGATAATGATAATAATAATATGACAATATTATTAATGTACATTATTACTAATATGTACTTATGTGGTGCCCCAGATGGTGGCAGTAAGAATAAAATTAATGAGAAAACATGAGTTACCTATGGCCCTAAATCTTTAGCTTTGTTTTTGAGACAAACATGCACAGTTCGTAAACATATTAAAATATAATTGCGAAGACAACTTTCCAGAACATCATTTTAACTATATTTTGAGTTGTTTGGGTCCTGCTGCACATGAAGGCAGTATTTCTTAACTCTGAGTATGCACATAAAAAACATGTTCATCCCATCCTCCCCCAGTACCTTAATACACACCTGTGCCCCCTGACTAAGGACTGCTAGACCTAAATCCTTACCTCCCTGTCCTATAGGACTGCTTGCTACCCAAACTCTAGCATATGAGTCCAATGCTCCACTGTGTCTACTGCCACTGACCTACTATCACAGTCCGCTGAGATCAACCTCTGCTGTGTGTGCACTGACTACTTGAGGGGGAAGAGAAGTGGGGCTGTTCCAAGGAAGAGCCCCCCTCCCAAACATGAAGGGAAAGAGTCCCCTACAGCCACAGAGCAGCTGAAGGAGCTCACCACTGGCAGTACAGTACTTTTTGTAGAGAAAACTGATCCAGAGCAAGCTCTGAGGCTAGACATCCTAGCTTAGTATTCTGTTGAAAATACTGAGGACTGTCCAACTTACACTTCTCACAGTTGCCTTCCCTTTCCTTAGTGGCCAGAAAGTTTCTGTCAGTTGCCTGTTTTCCCCCAGCATTGGTGCTTTTAATGTTTAAAAAAAAAAAAAAAAAAAAAAAGCAAGCCACAAAGAGAGTATATAATGATGCAGATATCATATGTTTCACCCAGTGAGCTACTAAGAGAACTTTCCACAAGCCTAAGATCTTTATCTCACTAGATTATAATGTTCTATTTCTGCATGTCTGAAATCTTTATGTTATTTGGTGTACTTTCCAAGTGAAATCCGCAAAAATGATTCTTCATTCACTGTGAGTTTTAACTTCCAGACAGAACCTTGGTGAAAGTATACTTTATTTATGGGTGGAGAAGATACGAGAAGTTCTGATAGAAAAGGCACAGTCATCAGACCCAGGTACTTCAGAAAATACATGGGTTTTTCAGTTTATTTCTTGTTCAACTGCAAAGTAAGATTTCATTACAAGTTAAAGCTTTATGCCCAGTTTTGTATTGGATCTAAATAACAGAAAACAAGAGTCTCCAGTGTTGTGGCTTATTGTTTTACAGTGATAGCTTCCCTTTTTAAAAAGCAGTAGGGAAAAAAAGGAGGGGGGGTGGCCTCAGTGAACTAGAACAAGGTCCTCAGTTCTCTCAGAAATTAAATTACTTGCATGAAAGCAGAGTGCTGCACACAGGTATATTATGCGTTGTCCTCTGTTCTGCAAAGCAATCATTCATATCAGTAATTAATTTCTGGTGTTGAGTGCACTCTTGGAGGATTGGGATTAGCCTCAAGAGAAGGTAAACTTCAGTGGAATATGCAGACAAATGACCAAGTATTCCATCTTAATTGCATTTTACTATATTGGGATGAGAAGTACATCATCACTAGAGTTGCAGTGATTATTCTGCTGTTACTCTTATAGTGATAGAGTTTGTGTAAATTCACAGTTGTTCTTTCAAAAGGTGGTGGGTGTTTTTTGTGGGTTTTTTGTGCGTTAAAATGCTAAACTGCTATGAAATGCATGAGTGACATGCATGCATGCATTTGTGGCAAAAGAAAATAGAACTATTTTTGTATGTCATGGGTGTTAGCTTAGTCCTGTGAGGAATAAAAGACTGAAGAGAAAAAAAAATTATATTTTCAGTGCTGCTTCGTGATAAGGTCTAGTTTTAGTCTTTCAATAAACTGTGCATTTTGTTGCTACATCACAGACATTTAAAAAGTCATTTTTCATTGACATGACTAAAGCAGTGGATACTGAGAAGTGAAAATTTTACTGACAATATTGGAAGTTTGTTGGGTATTTTGGCAGCAGCCTTGTGGCTTCTGCTTAATACATCTAATGATTTTCCTAGGCCTTTTGAACATGTCATATCACCCCTCCACTTTTTTATGGAAAATACCTATGTTATAAAAACTGCATCATCACCACATCATAGGACCTCTAAATAGGAAATTAGATTGTGATATATTAACTTGCCTGTATGGTAGATTCCCTCTAAATCCAGTTGCCACAGCACTAACTGTGTGTGATACTTACTCTTTTGCTATTGACTACTATTTTTTGTATGTCCTATGCATGAAGGAAAATAGGATTTTGGGAATCACAGAGTGCTTGAAAAATGTCCAGAGAGATGTTTCAAATATAATGATTTTATAACCTCATGAAGTAGCATTGAACAACAGCTCTACATTTTTCCCCAAATGACCAATAAATGACTGGAGTTCTTGTAAAACGTCACATGATTTTGGTCTCTAAATTCAGATTAAATTAATGGTAGCATTGTAAATGTTTAATGGAAATGGGTAAACGTTATTGTTCTTTTCTTCTTAGAAATACTGTTAATTAGTTAGTATTGAAACAGAAGATATTATGTAAGGATCCCATAGCATGAGTATTGTATTCCTAATTCTGAGGAAGATTTTAGTTAATATTGGACTAAGAATTTCTGGGTTTTGTTCTACTTAATGCTCCTATTCTGCATTTCATAATTTTTAATGGCAAACTGATTTGAACTGAAAAGCCAGAGATTTTTGAGAAAAAGAATTTGAAATTTTGTTTTACTTGTCTCGCAAAAAAAAGTGTAATAAATTCTACTACTTGTATCTTAATAGAACCAGATATTAAGAAAACCAGTGAAGAAGTTGATGAAGATGATGGAGGTGATTTTCTCCTAGACTATCAGCCCATTCAGGAAGATTCAATTAAAATGTTAAATTACTCTACATCTGAAAGTCAAGAAGGTAAAAAATATGCCCTTAATCCTGATGAAATAATTTAGAAGAGAGAGGCCTTAAGATTCTAGTTTTCTACTCAGCTTTTGAGTAAAATTAATAACATTAAAATTATAATGAAGATTAATAACAATTGTAAAAAACCCCGTATTTTTGGTGGTTCTGTATGTCATCTAGTGTACTTCACTTTAGCAAATCCCTTTTTTAAACTTGAGACATTCTTTACTTATGTAGCCGTATGCATTGTTTCAGTACCCTTAAAAGAAAACAAGCACTTCCTTGTTTGTGATCAGTAGATGAAGAACTGCCATCCATACATCATGGAACCCCAATCACAGATCGAAGGAGTACTTTCCAGGCACATCTGGCTCCTGTGGTGACACCCAGACAAGTTAGTAGAGATCAATTCTACTCCTTTTGTCTGTACTTTGAGCTTGACAAAATATGACTGAAATACTTGGGATTAGCTAAATATGTCTGTCTGTCTTTGCATCTTTGTGTGCTAATATTGTCTGAGTAGTTATCAGTTTCTTGCTTTCACTATCAGCTAAATAGCTCTAAATATCAGCTCTGCAGTGCTTCCTACTATTTACCATTACGTGCATTAGATGTAAGAAAACGAGAACATTGAAATTTGACTTTTGGATGTTGGCAAGTTTATCGTAAGATATTTGGAAGCTGCTGAGTCTACTATGTGTTACTTGGAAAATGAATTAAAATGAGTTTATAAATGTTTTCCCTCCTTCAGAAAGGAATTCTATTGAAAAGTACACTTGGATAATGTGTAAGTAAATCTTTATCGAGATGTAAGTGAGAGGGGTAAACATGCTTCTAGAGTTGTATTTGCCTACAACTAGAAAAAATGTCTGCACTAGTTCCTGTCTCTTATGGGAATCATTGGTGAATGTAGACCTAGACAGAGTGCTGGAAAAGAGCAGCTACATTTTGTTTCCCATCAGCAGTTTAACACAAGGTAAAGAAAGTGTCCTTGTGTTTAATGTTACTGATTTTTTTTTTTTTTTTTTTAAATCCTTTGTGGATGTCCTGGTTTTGGCTGGGATAGAGTTAATTTTCTTCCTGGTAGCTGGTATAGTGCTGTGTTTTGGATTTAGTAGGAAAATAATGTTGATAACACACTGATATTTTTAGTTGTTGCTAAGTAGTGTTTATACTAAGTCAAGGATTTTTCAGCTTCTCACGCCCAGCCAGCAAGAAGGCTGGAGGGGCACAAGAAGTTGGGAGGGGACACAGCCAGGACAGCTGACCCAGACTGGCCAAAGGGATATTCCATCCTGTATGACATCATGCCCAGTATATAAACTGAGGGGAGTTGGCTGGGAGGGGCACATCGCGGCTCGGGAGCTAACTGGGCATCGGTTAGCGAGCGGTGAGCAATTGCATTGTGCACCACTTGCTTTGTATAGTCTAATTCTTTTAGTATTACTATTGTCATATTATTACCATTATCATTATTTTCATTCCTTTCTGTCCTATTAAACTGTCTTTATCTCAACTCGCGAGGTTTTTTTCCTGATTCTCTCCCCCATCCCAGGGGTGGGGGGAGTGAGCGAGTGGCTGCGTGGTGCTTAGTTGCCAGCTGGGGTTAAACCACGACAGTAGAATTTGTCCCATTGCTTCTTGCACCAGAATTAACTTTCAGAATCCACAGCATTGTATGAAAATACACCTTCCTGTGTTTGCTGTGAATCAGTCACTCGTAACTTTGTTTGTTGCGCCTCTCCACTTTCTCTGTGCAGTTGGATTTTATAGACATCTATCATATTTTATAGACCTTAGTTTTCTGTTTTGTGAGCTGAAGACCCCCAGTCTATTTTGGTATGTGTAATGTATGCTGTAATCTTTTTGAGATGCAGACTAGAACTATACACAACACTGAAGATGCAATCACTCCAAGGACTTAGAGTGGTGTGAAGAGTTTTTCTGTTTTCCATGTTCTTTTCCTAGTAATACCTTTCAGTATACTTCTTTGACCTCTACTGAGCGCTGAGCTTGTGTTTTCATAGAAGTGTCTGTTATTTTTGCAAATGCTAATAACTAGTTTGGAGTCACTTTGTACATCACTTTGCATCTATTAACATCAGTCTCCTTTGATGATCCCTGCTTAGTGGGGAAACTACTGATCTACTCATCTTTTCTTGTCATTAACTGAGAGTTAAACCTTGAGAGGATTTTCCTCTTCCCTTTTATCCAATTCTAGCTTTTATTTTAAGAATTTTTGGTAAGGGATCTTGTCAAATGCTTTTTGAAATTCCAGGTAAGCTAGATCTACTATAAGCTCAGTGACTCTGAAAGAATGTTGAGAGATTGACAGGGTTTTGAGGCATATTTCTGTATACAAAAGCTGTCACATTTTAAGCTGTCTGTGGTTTTTTGGGTTTTGCTTCCCCCTCATTAGTTTGCCTAGTATGGACATAAGACTTGTTGGTCTTTAGTTCCCTGCATACTTCCTGGAGTACTTTTGAGATGTTGGTATTGCATCAGTCACCTTCTGCTGCAGAAACAGTTTTAACTGGTAGGTTAGATACCTGAGTTATAGTTCAACAGCTTCATACTCCAGTTCCCTTTAAACTTTTACATAAGTATGATCTGGTTTTGCTGATTTATTTCTATTCATTTTATCAGCTTGCTCAACCTTATTCTGTGGTAAGGCTCCACTATGTCATCCTTGCCTGACCTTTTAAGTTCATATATACTGTACATTCATTTAGGTTTTTGTGCTACAGCTGTATCTTCTTTAAGTGATTCTTTTATATATATTATATTTATCTGCTGGCAGTACAGATCGCTGGTAAGCTTCACCTTCTTATGTGTTTGAGGAAAAAAATTATTAATTTTATTTTTACACCTTCAAAAATGTGCTGTGCTTTTCACATCTCTTGTCATCTATTTTATTTTTCTTTATCTGGATACAACTTGAGCTGTTTTGAACACACTTTCAGCTTTTTTGAGCTGTTCTTTTGCTGCTTGCAAAGTGAAAGTAATTTTATTCATTAGGTTAATGTGGAATAACTCAGTGTTTTAAAATACTCAGTACTTTACCATTTTCATTAAAGTAGCACTGCACTTCAGGGGCTTTCTTAGCTGTGCTCAGTCCCTATGAACCGTGAGTCCCTGTGAAATGTGTTGCTTTAGAAAGGGAAGAAATTGGAATCATTGGCTTAATATCCTTTTCTCATTTTAAAAAACTCTTGCTCTTTGATTATGATTTGTGAGTAAGATTGTTTCTACTTATGAGGAAGTCTGTACCCACAGACAGGGGTTTCCAAAAGGGCAGGTCTGTGTCAAGAAATAGTACTCACTTAAAGCAGGTTAGTAATTTCCATTTTGCCTGCAAAGACATTCTTAATTTCTTCCTTTTATGACTTTTTTTTTAAAGTCAACATATACCCAGTAAACCTAGGAATTTCCAGTCAAGACTTAATGGTATGTGGTTAGTATAAAGCTAGAGCAATTCCCCAAGTGTCAAATCCATCTTGTTTCACAGAGTCTTGCTGTACAGTGTGAGGTGATTGGTCTTCAGACTGCAGGGAAGCTTTACTGTGGTGTGGACTGATTTTTCTGAAAGAAAGCCAAAAGAGGTGAGGAATGGGGTAAAACCTGCACCTGTAGTGAAAGCTAGCTTCTTTATCAGCTGAAGAGATCAGTATGTGCCCATAATACTTTATCTGCCTAATCTATATGCTGCAATGGTATTCACTGATATTTTAAGACAGTACACAGATTGCTGTGTAAATTCCTTTATTGAGTATTTTTAGTAGTGGAACTTAACTTCCAATGTAGTTTTTAATAATGACAGCCAGAGTAATACTGTAGTTACTCGCATAACAGAATGTGTTACCATAAACCTTATGGGGCAAAGGTAGTGATAGGCATATTTCAGGTAGCAGGCTATATTTGGTACCACTGCTTTTCCTTGTCTCAATTTGGCTTATTCTGACACTTAAAATGTAGGTGGTTCTTGGACTTGACATTGATTTAGTAAGGTGGGACTAAACTGATCTGTTGTTTAAGCATCTTGTGTCTTTTATGAGCAGGTACCTCACTGACATGTAGAGAATTACATCCCTTAATTCTCTAAAGCAGGAATAATAGAGAGGGGAACAGGAGGAAAAAAAGGCTCAGGAGCTACAACAGGAAAAAGGATAAACAGTTGCTTAGCTGTAAGATGTCTGTCTTGGAGGTTCATTGCTAATACAGACACATAATGAATCTTTAAGGGCTGTTTTTAGGAGTCTGGTAGCTGACAAGTAAGTAATGTCAAAGGTGATGATCATTTCATATGCTTTGTACCCTAAGTCCATGTATTGAAATGTATTTTTGAAAGTGTATTAATTAATATAAGTTGTCTTTCTTCAGTATTCCTCTTTAGGGGAAAAAAAAGGAGAATACAGGTGTCTGAAGCAGTGTTCTCCGTTAATAATAGGAGTTTTTTTATTGAGGTATCTTATATTTGAGGTGATTTTTGTAAGTGGAATTTCTTCGAGAAGAATTGGAAATAGCACAGTATAGCTAAGACAGATATTAAATATGTATATTGATTACTCCTCAGAGATGTTTTTCTTTGGAGTGGAAGGCAATTCACTTGCCAAGCATGTTTTCCCAAGCTTTCTCGACTTGAGTAATGTTTTGCTCAAAGTAATATTAATTTTGTATTATGTACTAAAACAATGTCTTGATCAAAGCTCTCCTTTTTGCTAGACCAAATTGGAAAGGGTTGAACAATTGCTAGCTTGTTTAAAGAGAGTAGTGTAGAATGTAGTAGAGCTTTCTAAACATCACATATTTTTGTGAAATAGGTAAAAGCAGTGTGCAATGGGAAAACATATGTCAAGTTGTGTTATATTCCAGCTTAATGTTATAGTTGAAAAAAGTAAGCAGGTGTAATTGATACTTAATACCGATTAAAAAATGTTTTCTTGATCTTACTGTCTCTCTTGTTTAGTAAAGCGATTTGACACTTCTACATCTTCAGCAATAACATGAATGTACACAGTGTACAAATTCAAGGAAAAGCTGTTTTCAGTATCCCAGAAAAATGATTTGAAACTAGCATGAGGGTACTGAGAAGCTGCTTCTTGAGTTATCACACTGAATAAATATTTAATTCATTTTATGTCAAAGTGTAAAACTGTTTCATTATGGTATTAAGAAGGAGATGTTTGTTTAGCAGTGATATTGAGACGGTGCGTAGGAAATTCCCATTACAAAAGGAAGCTTATTTCTGTTTTTTTAAAGGTAAAGAGAGTTCTTGAAAAATTATATGAGAATAAGAAAATTGCAAGTGCTACCCACAACATATATGCATACAGGTGAGAGATGAATAGTGATTTTTTTTTTTTTTTCCCCCCAGTGTTCTTTGACAAATGAGTGCAGCACATGAGAAAAGTAAAATCCATCAAAGAACTTCCCTGCTGTTAAATCTTTATGGGAGTAGGTTTCTTATTTGTATGGTAAAGGTTTTAGGCTTTATTTTGAATTTGAGGTCAAGAAAGTAGAACGTATAGTAGGAAATACGTTAAGATAGTAAAGCAGCATTAGGAATAAAAAAAAGACTAAAAGTGGATTTGAACATGTGTTGTTACACTTTGTATAGTATGTGTGAGCATGGAAATGCTTCATCAGCCTGAACTAAATATGTTTTTACTTGGGCAAAGTAACTTTTTTCCCTCCAATCTTATATTTAGAAATAGCTGCAAATTTTTAGTTGAAATAGGAGTTGAAACAGAAAGGCTGATGCAGACATCTGGCATATGAAGTTTCAGCTGAAATATGAGAAACTTCAGGGAAAATGAGAAACGGGTAAAAATGAATTTGGCAGTGGTCTGTCTCTGGCAACTTTTGTGAACATAGCTTATGTGAAATGAATTGGTCTCAGTCCAGGTAGTGATGTAGGTTTTCTGAGGAATGTAAGTGACAGTAAAAGGAGCCACTTTCATTACTGGAAGAACAGCCATCTGAAAAAGCATGTATAGACACTGATCCGTTCATGCATGTCCTGGTGTGATCCTAATGAAACATGAAATGAGAGCAAGTGAAAGCTTACTTTACCAAAAAGTCTACCTAAATAAAAGGTTTCTGTAAAGAGGGGATTTCTGTTGTTGCTGCTGCTGATCTGGCTTCTTTCACTCATACTATCTAAATACACTTCAAAAAAGCAACAGAAACATACTTACTGCTTCATATTTGTCATTTAGTACCAGAAGCCTCTTTGTCACTGCATCACATGTGTATTAACTAAATGAAATCAATTGGTAACAAACAGTAGACCTCTGACCATTACTTCTGGAAAATTAGACCTGGGCAGCTGTCCTTTATATGAAACAATACACCCCAAAGTTTCCTGGAGTGCCCCCTGAGGAAGGAGATGGCATGGAGAATCTGAAGGTGAATTTCAGTAAGTTTCACGCTGCTGCTGGAATGACTCTGGAGTTAACCTGAAGTAGCTAAAGTCTATGTAAAAGCTTCTCAAAACTTGTTCTACTGTACAGATAAGTATTTGTGGTTTACCTTAAGCCTCATCCTGTTTTCGTGTGAATGTCCTTAGCAGAGAAGTAGAATTGATACACATACATATGAAAGATCTCTGAGACTTCATTAATCATGTCAAAATGTTAGTTGATTGACATTTTTTTAATCTATTTTATGTTAATTTTTTTTCTTTTTTTTAAGAATATACTGTGAAGATAAGCAGACATTCTTACAGGATTGTGAAGATGATGGGGAGACAGCAGCAGGTGGACGTCTTCTTCATCTTATGCAGGTTATAGAAATTAATCTTTGACTTCTGGAAGTCTTGAACAGATTTTTAAAATCACTACAATGTAAATAAACTTGTAGAAGATTGTTTTAATTCTTGCTCTGCTCATAGCCAAATAGATGATTGCTTTCTCAAAGGTGAAAGAAAAAACACAGACTGTTGCATGCATGTAGTAAATTGGGATTTCCAAGTCTTGGATCATAGAAACAAGTAGTGTTTCATAGGTGGTAGTAATAGTTTGAACAGTTTAAAAGGTAAGTAAGTTTAGATTCCTATCCTTACTATGTGATGTAAGGTATATAGAAAATGAAGACTGGAAGAAGCTGATTGATAGAATGTAACAGCAGACCTATGCACAGCCTTTCATTCGGTTTCCTTGCATATTCGTAATAAAAAGACACTTATATTTGAACTTGCAGAGTAGAACTTCAAATGCAAAAGGTAGTGGGAGTGAAGGAGTTAGGTTGTTTTGATCATTTAATCTGTTTCTTTGTGCTGTTTCCATTTTTGGGTCGTTATCTCTTATACTCACATATATTTTAGTTTTCAAGTGTTGAAATAATATTCCCTCGGCAAAGTTGCTACTAAATATGAATTGAGATGGATAAATTTTGATTCACTGGCATGATGCAAGCCCTAGTAAAACCATAAATAAAATATCATAACTGCAGGGGATAGCTGGGTACATCTTATGCAGTGCCTCAAGTCACTTAACTATATCAGCACACTAATTATTGTTTTTAATTTTGATTTTTAGATTGATGTCCCCTTCACAATAGGGGTTTTCTTTTCCCGTCCTTTGCTTGCTTGCATATTCTGTTGCTTAATGTGTTGTACTCTTATTCCTGGAGACTGTTTTAAAGCTTTATTTATTTATTTATTTCAAAGCTTTCTTTTTTTTCCTGACAAAAATATAATTGATGGAAATATTTTGACATTTTTCACTTGGAACTTTTTGAAACTTCCTAAGTAACTCAAACCTGACTTGGGAAGGAAAACTTACATTATGTAATATATGCAAGTATATGTGGCAAGTGTGAAAACATTATTGTAATAAAAATAATGTAAAGAAACAACTTTGCAGTTACTGTACCTCAATTTGTTCTGAGCTTATCTGCTTTTTCTCAGCATGTTAATGTATACTTTTGAAAGCTGTCAGACTTACAGTGTCTAGGCACTTAATATTCCATAAAAATCCAGTTTAGAAAGTGACATGGTTTCCCCTTTCAAATGTGAATGTGTCTAAATCATATGGGTCATCTCTCTCCATCTGTAGTCCTAGTTACTGGGAATATTTTTGTTTTGGAAGAGTACTGCTGTAGGGATCACAAAAGTGCAATTTTCACCCATAGGAAAAGATTAAAATAGTTTATGGGCTGATTTCTAGATGTTCGTAGGTCTCGTAGTTTTTCTGTTATGAGCACTCATGACGTATGATATAGGCATGAAAATTAGGTGGTTTAATACACTTATTGTTGCTGTACTGGTTCTTCTTTTGCAATAGAAATCTTATCTCGTTTCAGATAAACCTAGCACTTCAGTCAAGATAGCACTTTCCGGTTACAAGAAACTGTATTTTAGATTAATTCTTTTGAACTTAAAGTTAGAGTTAAAAAATTTCCCAACTGTGTTTGGCATCCTGTTTACTGTGAACAGTTGCTATACATAGACTTTATGGCTAATGTGTAAATGTAGAGTAGAAAATGCCTGTCACAAAACCTGCCCCAATCCTTCTTTCTTTTTTTTTTTTTACGTTATCCTTTTCATTCTAAAATTCTAAGAATATTTCTGTTTTCACAAACAGTGATAGAATCTTCTAATAGTATTGTTGAAATTAGTCAAATATATATGTTTTTCTCCTTAATGGAGACGGTGAATAGTTGTTAACATGCTTTATTGATAGCTAGCTCTTAAGGGATTTTTCTCACCTCCACCAAACCACCCTGATATCTTGCAGACCACAGTGTTTTTGCTCAGCCTTATGCAAATAAAGCTGTGTTTGCTCTGTCTGGCTCCAAGCCATCTGCATGCATTGGTGTAGTACTGTGCAGGACTTGAGAGGAAGCTGTTTATAAGTGAAGACCTTCCACAGAGATTTCAGATGCCTTTGTTTGAGGGACAAATTCAGGATCGTGGTTACTAATCACGCAAGACTAATTTGAGCAAAAATGCTAACTGGTGATGGTCACTACATGGTTCCATGCAGTAATGTATTTCTTATATTTTGACAAGATGTGTGTTTCTCTCTGATACTTAGTTGGCATTACCTGTGTTACTAGTGTTTGCTGATGATGGGGAGATCTTGAGGAAAGAATTGCTGTAATGCGGAATAAATGCTAGTTTTCAAGTCTAGACAAATCACATTTAGATTTTGTGAAAAGTAAAGCTGTTGAAGGCCTTCCATATTTCTTGCCTTTAATTGCAGTAAAAGAAATCGTCACTTCTGTTTAACACTCTACTTGATTTTGTTACTCACGGTCTTAAAAAAGCTATATGAAGGTCATTTAGTTCCTTTCAGTCCTAATTGCTAATGCAATTATTTTATGTTGTGTGAACTTTATATATGCCTTTTTGAATTCAGAAAGCAACTGCATGGTTGTAAGGGACTAAGACTCAAACCTGGAAAATGCAGAGGTTTTTATGTATTATTCAGGTGCTGTTGCTAAGTCCTTCACATGGCAACAGTATTAGCTTATGGCATTTTAGGCATCCATATGTATAATGCCTGTCCCTTGGCTGTTACTAGCCTCGTCCACCAACACTTCCAAAAATGTGGATAGACAGTCTGCTTAGTGACAGAGGTTCTCTGGAAATAATAATTCATCATACCAAAGAATAATAAATGTAATTCAGTAACTTTCCCTATAAGTAATGCCTGAAGCTTTTGACACATGGATGAGCAACTGTAATGCACACAAGATAGCTTTGCACCCTTTCTGAGGGATATATTGACTCATTTTACTTTGAATTTACCTTTGGGTAGGAGCTTGGAGAGGGAAACTTACCACAACTGCTGAATTGTCATTATTTGTTACCCTCTGATAACATATGTGTGACGCAGACCTGACTGTAAGTTCTTCTTAAAAATGCAAGATAGCAGACTTTTTAAAATTGGTGTCAACAGTAAAACTTGTTCAATTATAAAACAACTTTTCTTTTCTTTCTTTTTTCTTTTAAACAGATTTTGAATGTCCACAATGTGTTAGTTGTGGTATCACGCTGGTATGGAGGTATTCTCTTAGGACCAGATCGTTTTAAACATATAAACAATTGTGCAAGAAATGTACTTGTGGAATACAACTATGTACCTTCAGTGGTAAGTTTCTGCTGCTTAGAATGAAGGCATTTGTATGTGAACTTGTGTAAATTGTCACTGTTAGATGAAGCCAGAAGAAAAGCGTGTGACTACCCGTGTCATCCTCTGGTTGCTTTGATGCGCTGATAGTATGCATAGGATCAGTACAAAGACTCCCGAAGAACTTCAAAAGAAGTTAGTGACCTGGTTCGTAAGTGTAAGGTGTGCAATAGAAGGGTGGCAGCAGTTGAGGACATTGATCCAGAACACAAATTTGAGGGTTAGGGGACAGTGGGAAGGGGAAATGCCTCTTTCTGTGTGTTCAGAAAACTGGAAGCTGCTGCTTCTCATGCTTACCTCTGCCACCAGTTCTAGTGTGTAGGCAGACTGAGCTTGGGAATCGCTGTAACTAGTAGGCATTTTAAAAATTGAAAGCTTTGTTAGACCCAAAGAAGTTTTCAGAATTATAGATGATAGACACCATTTTAAAAAAATCTAGACTAGAAGAATTCAAATCAAGTAACATTAACTGGTGCAGAAAAGATTACGGGAAAATGTTTCAAGGGAGCTTAAATAACTCAGGAGACAAAGTTCCAAATGTCTTTAAATGGCATTTTACTTCTTAAGGGACTTAGGTCATTTAATCATTTAATATTCTTGGTTTTTAACATTTCTTTTCTTCATCCTCAGCATATTAGATATGTCTATGTACATTATAGTATGTAATTGCTAACAATAGAAAGTTTAAGACAGTAGGAAATAATTACTAATGGATACTTGAAAAAATATGCAACTGTCAGTTTTCCTTTTTACATGAAAGTATCTAAGATTACTGTGGCTGAAAGCTGAGCATTCTTCCCCATTCTTCCCTCTGCACTTTTCAGTTATTTGTTTTTGCCTTTTAGAGGTGCTTGTATATACTTACCGATTTATCTTCTTGACAGTTTATCAATGTTCTTGTATTTGAAAGCATTGCTCATAAAAGGAAACTAACAAGATTTTTAAGCATTTACCCTCACAAGAAGGTTTAGTACCAAAAATTGCTTCTTTTTTTTCTATTTTTAATGACTTAAATCACACTGTGTTTCTTTATTTTGTATTAACAAACATGTTTTGTTACCAGTGTCCATCAGAAAAATAACAGATGGAACTTAACGGTAATTATTATTCTAGTACCATAGATATGGCTCTTGGAAAAAGAATTCTTTTAGCTAACTCTCTTCAGAATAGCAGAGTTCAAACATCCTGTTAGGGTCTGTTTCCCTCCCATGTGCAAGAGGTAGAAAGGAGTAGATTAAAATGTCCCCGGTTCTGTCAGATGTAGTGGCAGATTCCTTCACCATTTTGGGGAGTGCCTGCAGTGAATGCCTGCTGAAGAAAAGTCCTGTTTTTCAGAATTGGCAGTCAGAGTAAACTACATTACAATGTTGATCCAGCAGGACTAGCAAAATTTTGTTTTTCCCAGCGTAGGGTTGTTTCACTTAGGGAAGCAGTTTTAATGTACTGATGTACAGTATATCTCTTGATAAGGCCACACCCACACTAGAAGGAGTTCTGGAGTATAGTGCAGAAGTATTCCTATATCGGTAACCTCTTCCTTGAGTGGAAATAGCTTAGATTATTTTTATGTTTTATGCTTCTGTTGGCATAGCTATGTCTATAATTTTATCATTGCTGAAGGCAGAAGTTTCTAAATAGCAAGATGTCCTGGTTTCAGCTAGGACAGAGTTAATTTTCTTCCTAGTAGCTGGTATAGTGCTGTGTTTTGGATTTAGTAGGAAAAGAATGTTGATAACACACTGATGTTTTTAGTTGTTGCTAAGTAGTGTTTATACTAAGTCAAGGATTTTTCAGCTTCTCACGCCCAGCCAGCAAGAAGGCTGGAGGGGCACAAGAAGCTGGGAGGGGACACCGCCAGGACAGCTGACCCAACTGGCCAAAGGGATATTCCATCCTGTATGACATCATGCCCAGTATATAAACTGGGGGAGTTGGCTGGGAGGGGGCATCGTGGCTCGGGAACTAACTGGGCATCGGTTAGCGAGTGGTGAGCAATTGCATTGTGCACCACTTGCTTTGTATAGTCTAATTCTTTTAGTATTACTATTGTCATATTATTATTATCATTATAATTGTTTTTCATTCCTTTCTGTCCTATTAAACTGTCTTTATCTCAACTCGCGAGGTTTTTTTCCTGATTCTCTCCCCCATCCCACTGGGTGGGGGGGAGTGAGCGAGTGGCTGCGTGGTGCTTAGTTGCCGGCTGGGGTTAAACCACGACACAATATAAACAGAAAAATTAACGAAACTGAGTGGATAAATATTCTACAACTCAAAACTTTCATAAATCCCAGTGAACTATGAACACTGTTCATATTAAAAATAATTCTTATGGGTGACCTTGAGAGAATACTCATGGTACATAAGAATGTTGTTTAAATTTTGAAATGCTTGTTTTTCATTTCAGGAAGAATCATCTAAACAAGCAGGAAAGAGCAAAAAGATAAGGAAGGACAACAAGAGGAGAACAGAACACTAATTTATTTTTTAAAAACTATAAAAGATTATTTTGCACATATTTATACAAAGAAAACATGGACATTATTGCCTTAATACAACAGACATTTTGTATTCAAAGAGAATTCAGTAAAGCTGTTTTTCATCTTGTTCTGTGATTTCTTCTGCTGTTCTGAAGTAGAGCTTAGACACAGCTGTATTCTGTGTATTTCTGTATTCTTATACATTTCAGCTCCTTGTTATGAGGGCATTGCAGCATCTGGAACCATTTCCACATCCCACCCCCTCCCACTGAATGATGGTTGACTAATTTAAAATGTGGATTACTTATCTTCTCCATTCCAGGTTTCAAACTCAAACATCTGTCTTGTATTAGTAATTGAATACTCTAGTTTGTTGTATTGAGGGTGAGACTGGAGTCATTCATAGACCAGGTCACTTACAAAGTTTTAGATTTTCTATACGTAAAAGGAAAGTGTGTGGTCCAGTGCTGTATGGCCTTGGAGAGCCTGGTCCTGCCTATGCAGTTCTCAGTCATGCTAGATGGCGCCTGCTTGGTGACATAAGAAAGACTGAACATGGGTGATGAACTAAGAAATGTGAAGAAACTACTTCAAAATTTCTTTCAGGATTGTTCTGTGGCTGTTGGGACTCTAGGAGCCTGTTGAAAAGCTGAGGATTAAGTGTTGTGTAATTTAAGGAACCCGTAATTTCAACAAAGAATATGGGGATTTTGAAATCGGACTGTTACAGCTAGTAGTGAACATTAGTAAAGATTCTGAAGTGACTTCTGTTGGTGTAGAGTGGGAAAAAAACAAATGTTAACAGTGAGATCACAAACACTTGAATTTTCTACTCTTCTATTAATAGCTTCCAGACTTTTCTCTAATGCATTACAAAAAAATTAACAGGACCTTTTGTCAGTTAATTGTCATATTGCTAGTTAGATGAGATTTAAATATTTTTTTTAACATTCCCTTGATATGTTCCACTTGGGGAGGATGGACTTTAATGATCTGTTGTTTTCTTTTTCTTTTTTTCTCAAGTTCATTTCTAAACTTTGTGATCCATTAATTACTAGCTGAGTCACAGGTGCTTTCTTAGGTCGGGTATACCTTATGTAGTTTGCTCATATAGTAATGTCAGGGCTGTGAGTATTTTTAATGACATTTCTCTAGTGGCACTTCTGTAGTTTAAAGGTATATTTGTAAGACTAGCTTATTTGACCACCAGTTCAGTATACATCTTTTTGCCAATATGTTCTTACACTGAACTATTCATTATAGTTCTCCAGCATGGGTACCCCAGAAAACCTTTCCCAAGGCAAACTTCAGCTAATCAAAGTACTCCAGAGTTTGATATAGCAACAGAGATATTCCTTAACAATTTCAGTAACTTGAAAAGTACCACTAAAATATGTGATTAAAAAAAAAAAAAAAATTACCGCTGATTCTCTGGCAGATAGGTCCTGCATTGATTTATTGAAACAATTTTATGCAGTTACATTACCTTGTCTGCATAGTAAAGCTCTTCTGGGTTCAGCCTGAGCATATGTACTTGTGATAATAAAAAGGCATTCCTCCCAGGGAAGGAGATTCATGTATTACAGTATATAGTAGTCTTGTACTTTTGGGGTCATACAAGTATTTCTTGTTCATAGTTTGTCCGTCTTATGGATAGACTCTTTTAAGGTAAAAATTGTGCCATTCGCTTCCAGTACCTTATTGACTTAAGTATTCCAAAGTTTCTGTTGCTTTTACGAAAGTTTGAAATTGTAGCAATTACTTAATATGGGAAGCAGGTGAATTGCGAGAAGTTCTGCTGCAGCTGCCCAAGATGCAATTCCATTCATGGTAATGCATGGGTTTTTTTCCAAAGAGCGTCCTTTAAGCTTTGAATGCTCAGAATCAACAAGTTATTCTGAAGGTCTGAACTTTTGAGGTTCAGTCTGAGGTATGTGAAAGCTAGGTGTCTGATTTTTTTTTTTTTCCCCTCCCCATTACTGTTTTTTTCAGGAAGTACTGATGCTTGTCCCCAAGAATCTCTTGTTTCAGTGTTGTGTGTTAGCAAAAACTAAAACCCCAAAATGGAAGAAAAAAGTTGTTGATAATCATTTGCTGCGTAAATGAAATAGACCATATAGGTCACCCAATCAGTATGCAAAATGAATCCCCAATCCCTTAAAACGGCTGGAAACAGACCATCAAAGTGGAAATATGTTTGTATTTTCATGCTGTTTCTTTCAAAGAGAACGTGAAGTGCTAGCTAGCTGTCTTGTGGACACTTTTGGTTAGAGAAGTTACGTTCTCTTCCTGTTTTTGTTTGTAAGCGTTTCCTAAGTTTAGACTTCCTTTATTCTAAGAAGTTTTCATGTGGCTTTCCAGAAGAGTTTTGCAACGCAGGATTTTGTCCTTTCCTTTGAGAGTGATGCCTCAGCATACCTCATGGCCTAAAGAACCTGTGATTCTTGCTTTTTGATTATTAGCTATGCTTCAAGAAGGCTGTATCGCATCACTTAATTGAATACAATTGTTTCTGCTTTGTAATTCAGAAAATGTTAGAGCAGCAGTGGTTGTTACGTGTCAGGATCAAAAATTTAGCACTGATGCAGCAGTTGAAGTCCTTGAGATGTCAAGAGTGTTTTCACACTGGGACTGGTAACCAAAGGACACAAATAACCTCTTCCATGTGTAGAGCAGAGCAGCAGCAGACACACGGAATATATTTTGATCCTCACATTTTCATCATTGCCTGTAATGCATTTGGCTTGTTAACAAAGAAATCAGGAACCAAAATTCTTTAGAAACTGGGCTATAAAACATTTTGTTTCTCTTAGTGGAGAACAGAGGTCCCCCAGAATCTGAGAAAGGAAGCAAGCCAGCTGCTTGTAAGAGTAGGGTGACTTGTTTTCTAAGTCACTTGTGCTCTGAGGCCATAAGCCATTGCTTCAAAAAAAAAAATGCAGATATCTTAAAAAAAAAAAAAAAAAAGAAAAAAAGTGAAATTATACTTCACAATATTTGTGGAAGTTGCAGTTTCCTGTAGTCTAACCTTGGACAGACTGGTATCTCTGAAGAAGTTTGGGTGTGCCGAGTATGTGCTTGTGAAGTATGTCATTCTGAAGCCAGTGTATTACTCTTCAACGGACTGGAAGTACTGACATCTTTTGTCTCTGAACTATAGTAATTTTAGATTGGTATTCCTTTATTAATTAAAAAAAAAGTGAAGATAACAAAATAGACAACTAATTGTAATCATAATAACCCTGTCATTTTGATAACTAACAACCATTTAGTTTTATGTTGCTCACATAAGTTATCATTTTTTATTTTGGGGTAAGGTTTACAGATATTAAGAGAGAAGTTGCAGCCTTCAGTATGCGTCTATGCAGAAAAGAGAAAGATTTGCCTTTTCTGTTAGGTATGTGTCACAATTTTTGCAGGTTTCTGTGGTGAAACGCAGTTAAGCAGAATCAGCAAAAGTACCCCTGACGGTGGGAAAGGAATGAATTTTTGCACTCTGTTACCTGAAGTGTGCTGACAGGAGATCTGCTTTAGATTTGGCACAGCTTCCTCCCCTACCAGGTAACAAGGGTGGGATCAGCTTTTGCTTTTGAGTAAGTTGGGGACACAATCGCCATACTCCTGTTAAGGGTATTATTATAAATACTGATATTCTAAACTCCTACTGCTAAGCAATGTAATAATCTTATTTATCAATGTAAACTATGATGGTTTAGTATTTTCCTGCAAGTTAAAGATTTATAAATAAGGACCTAGAGAAATGTATTGAAAATCAACTAAATCAGAATGGAGCACCACTGTTCTTCAGTCCAGAACTTGATGATGCAACCTGATGAGAAATCAGATTGCGTTAAATAAATCATGTGTATGTGAACTAGCAAGTGGGATCCAGCAAGGGAAAGAGATTACAAAAACGGCTTGCAAAAACTCTAAATATAAAAATAATGTCCTAACAGAATATATAATATTAAACTGAAGCAGCAGTTTTAACGGTTTTTGTTATCAAATATTATACATTTGTTTAAGGCAATATAAGCTGTATACATATCCCCTACTTGTGGAAGAGTTACAAATTTCATTATCTGGAGAAAAAATAAGAATTATAGCATTAATTCATACCTGAAGTCCAGTTGCCTGTCATAAAAATATGTCCGTGAAGAATCAAACACTAGCAGAAAAAGGTGGATTGTGGCTTCTATTTAGTCTTTTTCCCCACTCTGTTATCGTATCTCTTTTACTGTTTTTGCTTTGCCCTTCTGAAAATGAATCAGGAGTATGGCTGAAACCAGATTAGCCGTTACAGGACCACAGTCTCCTGCAAGGTAGTATCAGAATGATTCATTTTTCTTTGTTGCTCAAACTAAAGTGATTGGACCAAGAGCTGGAGTTTATATCTGGTTTCTGATTGGGATATTTTGTTAGGAAAGTACCTTCTAAAGAAGTGCCAGGTGGTTCCTCTGTAAAACAGAGACTTCAGATAGAAGAGCCTTAGTGAATTCAAGACAGTTGACTAATAGAAAAGGGACTCCTGTCATTCTTACAAGCTTCTCTTCAAGAAGTGGTGATGAGACAGAACATTTCATCTAAATGTCCTACCATACAGAATCATAGAATCGTTTAGGTTGGAAAAGACCTTTGAGATCATCAAGTCCAACTGCTAACCTAGCACTGCCAAGTCCACCACTAAACCATGTCCCTAAGTGCCACATCTACGCGTCTTTTAAATACCTCCAGGGACGGTGACTCAACACTTTCCTGGGCAGCCTGTTCCAATGCTTGACAACCCTTTCGGTGAAGAAATTTTTCCTAATATCCAATCTAAACCTTCCCTGGCACAACTTGAGGCCATTTCTTCTTGTCCTATCGCTTGTTGCTTGGGAGAAGAGACTGACACCCACCTCGCTACAGCCTCCTTTCAGGTAGTTGTAGAGAGCGATAAGGTCTCCCCTGAGCCTCCTTTTCTCCAGGCTAAATAACCCCAGTTCCCTCAGCCGCTCCTCATAAGACTTGTGCTCTAGACCCTTCACCAGCTTCGTTGCCCTTCTTTGGACGTGCTCCAGCACCTCAGTGTCTTTCTTGTAGTGAGGGGCCCAAAACTGAACACAGTATTCAAGGTGCGGCCTCAGCAGTGCCGAGTAGAGGGGGACAATCACTTCCCTAGTCCTGCTGGCCACACTATTTCCGATACAAGCCAGGATGCTCTTGGCCTTCTTGGCCACCTGGGCACACTGCTGGCTCATATTCAGCCAGCTGTCGACCAACACCCCCAGGTCCTTTTCTGCTGGGCAGCTTTCCAGACGCTCTTCCCCAAGCCTGTAGCATTGCATGGGGTTGTTGTGACCCAAGTGCAGGACCTGGCACTTAGCCTTGTTGAACCTCATGTAATTGGCCTCGGCCATTGACCCAGCCTGTCCAGATCCCTCTGTAGAGCCTTCCTACCCTCAAGCAGATCAACACTCCTGCCCAACTTGGTGTTGTCTGCAAACTTACTGCAGGTGCACTCGATCCCGTCGTCCAGATCATTGATAAAGATATTAAACAGAACTGGCCCCAATACTGAGCCCTGAGGAACACCACTTGTGACCGGCTACCAACTGGATTGAACTCCATTCACCACCACTCTTTGGGCCCGGCCATCCAGCCAGTTTTTTACCCAGCGAAGAGTACGCCCATCCAAGCCATGAGCAGCCAGTTTCTCCAGGAGAATGCTGTGGGAAATGGTGCCAAAGGCTTTACTAAAGTCTAGGTAGACAATATCCACAGCCTTTCCCTCATCCACTAAGCGGATCACCTTGTCAGAGAAGGAAATCAGGTTAGTCAAGTAGGACCTGCCTTTCATAAACCCATGCTGACTGGGCCTGGTCACCTGGTTGTCTTGTATGTGCTGTGTGATGGCACTCAAGATGATCTGCTCCATAACCTTCCCTGGCACTGAGGTCAGAATGACAGGCCTATAGTTCCCCAGATCCTCCTTCTGGCCCTTCTTGTAGATGGGTGTCACATTTGCTAACTTCCAGTCAACTGGGACCTCCCCAGTTAGCCAGGACTGCTGATAAATGCTCCCTCAGTACCCTTGGGTGGATGCCGTCCAGCCCCATAGACCTGTGTGTGTCTAAGTGGTGTATCAGGTCGCTAATCATTTCCCCTTGGATTATGGGGGCTTCATTCTGCTCCCCATCCCTGTCTTCCAGCTCAGGGGGCTGGGTACCTGGAGAACAACTGGTGTTACTATTAAAGAGTGAGGCAAAGAAGGCATTAAGTACCTCAGCCTTTTCCTCGTCCTTTGTCACTGTTTCCCCCCGCATCCAATACAGGATGGAGATTCTCCTTAGCCCTCCTTTTGTTGCTAATGTATTTATAGAAACATTTTTTGTTGTCTTTTATGGCAGTAGCCAGATTAAGTTCTAGTTGGGCTTTGGCCCTTCTAATTTTCTCCCTGTATAACCTCACAACATCCTTGTAGTCCTTCCGAGTTGCCTGCCCCTTCTTCCAAAGGTCATAAACTCTCCTTTTTTTTTCCTGAGTTCCAGCAAAGCTCTCTGTTCAGCCAGGCCGGTCTTCCCTGCCGGCTCGTCTTTCGGCACATGGGCATGGCCTGCTCCTGTGCCTTTAATACTTCCTTCTTGAAGAACGTATCTGGAAATCTTCCATGCTGAAATATGGAAAGGTCACTTGTTTTTAAAATCTATTGCCCTTAACTTTTAAAAGTGAAGATAATTGTCTTTCTAATTGCATCATAGCAATTCTGGACTGTTTGTAATTTCTTGATATTGCAAAGTCTGAACACTTTAATAAGCAGGTAATCCAGGGTGGTGCTTTTATGGTTCTTGTTTAATACCTGGGGAAGAAGGAAGGGAAGAGAAAGCTGGAATGTTTACTTGTGGATCCTTTTGGTGTATTAATCTGTGCTATGCGTTTATTGTCTAGCATGTCTATTTGAATAAAAATTCCATATCTTTTTATAGGGTTATCATTGAACAGTTCATATACTGCCCTGATGCCAGTAGAAAATCAGCAGTTTATTATCTACTTCAGATATTTTTCTAGCTAGACGTGTTCTAGACTGATTTAATCATAGTTATAGCCACAGAAAAAAATTCTGCTAAAAGCTTATGTAGTGGATCTTCTATTAAACTTCACTTACCCTGCTGATGTTTTAAAACAACTTGCTGACTGGTGTAGATTATCTTCTGGATGTGAACAAATTAGTTACATGGCATCATGACTTGTGCAAAATAGGTCTGTGATGTCGGAGGTACATTCACAAGGCATGTAAGCGTAGCATCCATATTTTTAGGTGCCCTGCTGCACACAGGCTTTCCAAGCATGGTGTAGAAGAGTTAGATATCTAAGATTTTGAGAAACTGAGTTAGATCTAAGTTAACTCCAAGAAGAAGTGTTGAGGGAGGGAGATGGAAAGGAATTAGGTAGCTGTATAGTCCTAGAAAGCACCCTAGGATTTAAGCCATTTGGCAAGGTCAGCTGTTTCTCATGAAAAACAGTGAAGCTGCTGAGTCTCCTCTTGAGACTGAATAGTATATGGGTAGAGTGCTCGGCTAGGATGAATCCTGTCTTCAGCTTGATTTTGGAGGCTGTGAAATCTGGCTTCCTTGCTTCCAATAGACTAAAGGTACTTTGGAGAGTGTATCTTTCACTCTCTTCCACTGACATACTTCATTAATTAATGCAGAATTTCCTTCAGATTTTGAGAAGCTCACTAAGCATTACCTTCCTCTTAGAGTTAAGGAAACTGAAGCAAAGAGATCAAGTAACAGACTGAAAAGTTACAAGGGGGGTCCACTTGGACCAGAAGTGGAGCCCAGAATTTCCAGGTTCCCAGGGGACTCTATGACTGCTAAACTTTATTACACTTAAGCTGATGTCTTAATTCTTGCAGCAATAAATAAAAATGTCAAAGAAAAGCAGGCAATTCAAAGTGATACCATATTTCTTAGCTTAATTGTTTAGATTCTTCTCTGTATCTTACCTTAACAAGGTATAGCACAGCTGTTATATATATGTGTACTAAAACTATGATAATTTGTTGCATGCTACAAAAGTGAGGATGTGGTCATTGTATCTTGAAAGCCATTATGTGGGCAGCCTCCTTATTTAATACTCATAATGCTCTTCTAATTCAGTTCCTCAGCACTGAAGATTTTGGGTTAAGATGCAATGAGAACCTTTCTATTTATAGTTTGTAAAGCAGCTTGAGAGAGAAGAAAAGGGTCCAAAACATTATATTCACTTTTGCAAAGAGCTGTTATTGCACCATTATAAGGCACAACAGTTGCAAATTACATCAGTAACTTAACTGCCACTGTAGCTTTAATTATTTTAACATAGATTCTCACTGAAGAAAAAAATGCATAAAACTTGAGTAAGGGCTTTGCTATTAAGAGGATCCAGTTTTAACTGCAATTGCTACAAACAGTGGCTTTCAGCCTCATGGCTTGTCTGTTTGTGTGTTTTTTACAAAACGATATTTTTTCGGAACACGGTTTGGATCTGTGCTTTTTCTGCTGTTGTAAGATTCTGGCAGCCTTTTGGTCTTCATGGGGCTTTCAGGAGATTGTTACAAATTCTTTTCTTCTGAGACTGGTGGCTGTGCGTTGATTCATCATAGATGCCAGTCTGTAGAAAGCCTGCCAGCTCAAGCTGGCATTTCTGGCCATTCAGGGACAAGTTGGGAATCAAAAGTATATCCGAAAGTTTCCAGTAGAAAAGAATACTTAAGAGCTTGGGTCTTCTCCCCTCTTTGCAGTTGAAAAGGGGGGAGTGTTACTGCGATGGGGAAACCCACACCAGGACTCCTTCCTGACTGAGGGCAAGCAGCCCCACGTCTAAAAGAAGAAAACCTTTTATGTACTTTCCTCTAGGATATGTGACTCAGTGCAGTTTCTGAGCACCCACTGACGAAGGTTTGCAGCAGGTATATTGTATGTGTGCGAGCTGCCCTAGGTTCAGTGCTTCTTACCAAGGGATTGTTGCTTTGAATGCACAGGAATGAGCTGTTGCTCCCATGATAAAGTAAGACTAGTCAAAAAGGACTGGTTGCATTAGATATGAGGAAAGAAAAAGTATAACTGGGACATGGTAACAGTTTATATAGGATCCATGATTTGGCAGGATCCATGGCAGTTTTCCTGCTGTTCTCTGGATTTGAATGCAGGGAAGCAATCACAAAAGGACTGTTACCCTCCTTAGAGGCCTACAGGAGCCCTGTGATGTCTTTTATCATCAATAAAATGCAGAAGCAGAAATTCTTGGGGTAAGAAGGTGACTGTTTAGAAGATGAAGATAAAATGATCGAATGTCACTTCTGGTACCATATTGGCACCTTGAGCTACAAATCACTGGAGGCATGGGGAGCACACCAGCAGTGTATTTTGCCATGTTCTTACACTCTTCCTTAGGCTACAGGCAGTTGAGACAAACAGAATACAAACTTGTCTGAACCCTTAATTTGATCTCACATTTGTTCACCACTTTCTTTTCAACCACATAATAGCTTGGACCTCAAAGACTTCATGTAGAACAGCTTCAGTATTGCTAGCAGAAGAAAGCGTAGTGGTATTACTTAGTAGTTGTTGCCAAAGTGTGTTTTCTACATTTCCAGCATTACCTGGAAATGAAATAAAGCTTAAGGCAGTAATGGACATGCATGCTGTGAAGATATTTGTATGGATAATAAAGTTTTGCATTTTTTGTACTGCTGCCATTCAAACATTTAGTAAAAGCACTTGGCAAATGCTAATGAATTTGTTCCCACAACAGAAGCACAGACATGACAGCCAACATTTTTCAAATTTAAGTATCTAAAATTAGACACCAAAGTGTTTTTAGAACCCATAATAAAAATGATTGAATTTTTACAACTGTGGAATACTCACAGCTCTCTGCAAGTGGCTTCATTACTCATACAAAATATAAGCACTTGTTGAAGACACACGATTTCTCCCACCAGTGTGGAAAGAAAAGCCTTGTCCTATTAAAGTTAATTGCCAAGCTCTCATTCACGTTTGGGGAGTCAGGATTTCGTTCCTCAGTTCTGGGACGGCAGCAGCCGATGCTGTGTCACTGGGGCTGCCGCTAAGAGTGTTGAAAATTATTTCAGTGGGAGTTTTGCAACTGATCTCTGAGGGTTGGACCATTACTGGTTAACTGCTCTGGTAAGTAATTGTATATATGCTTATTGCCAGCATATCAGTTTTCAGCCCTGGAGTCCACAGAAAGAGGAACAACAACAGCAACAACGAAGTTGACCATGCCTTTGGTCAACAAAAAGATGTAACACAATAGAAAGGGACCACAGAC
This sequence comes from Gymnogyps californianus, assembly GCF_018139145.2. Taxonomy (NCBI): domain Eukaryota; kingdom Metazoa; phylum Chordata; class Aves; order Accipitriformes; family Cathartidae; genus Gymnogyps; species Gymnogyps californianus. Next base: position 50,948,693 of record NC_059472.1, on the reverse strand, counting down.
TTGCCGAAATACAATGACACTAGATAAACAAGGAGGAAATTAGAAAGTAGTTTAAATTCTCATAAGGATATGTACTCAAGATTAAGAAAAAAATTCCAGAAAAAGTTGTTGTCCATAATGCTAGCAAGCAAACACTTCTGCAAGGGAGGGAACGAGGGAGGGAGGAAGGGAGGAAAGCAAGAGAGAATCTCAAATCAGCCCTCCTGACCTCCACAGATAAGGATCAGGTTGCATAAATAAGAACTGCATTTTAAAATATGAGCATGGAAAAACTGCATATTTCTTACTGGTACCTCTTCTAGAGATACACACAGTTTAAAAAATCTTAGGAAAACTAGATTTTTCTAGCATCAGAACCTTTTAATTTTTTCCCTTCCTGAGTCAATTTTTTTTTTATATTTATTGGATTTTTGGCCCATGCTGTTTATACTCCTTATGAATCTCAACCTTTTGGATAACTCTGCCAGATGCGACTTTCTTCCCAAACTGAACTGACCTGGATACGCAACATGCACAACAGCACTGCTGAAACTCCGCATACAGCTGGAACGTGTAATGAGACTTTGTCCACACAGTCACCGAGCTCCGAGTTTTCACTGGGCGTGTTGGTGCTGCTGGCTTTCCTCATGGTGTTGCTAGCTCTGGTCACCATCCTCGGAAACATCCTAGTGATCCTTGCTTTCATCATGGACAGAAACCTCAGGCATCGGAGTAACTATTTCTTTCTCAATCTTGCTATTTCTGACTTTGCAGTAGGTAAGTCATAACCGTGGAGGCATGTACTATTTTTGTCCTAGGAATCTTAGGAGAAGCAATGGGGTTTATTTTCTGGGTGGTTTCTTCTAAGAGAACTATTTCCCAGCTGTGTGTCTAGGGGAAGGGTAAGGAATGGTGGAAGCTCCATGAAGTGTTTTAGCAGCCTACTATTTTTCAGAAAGAAATGGATCCTTTGTCAGGTAAACAGGTAATGTTTAATGTTACTGCTTCAGGAAAAAATACTACTGTGTATGAATCTATGTGGAATAAGAAAGAATGGGAGTTGTTTGTGAAGAGTCTTGACTGAAGTCTAGATAGTCAAATCGAATACAGCATACATTATCTGGCAGATCTTGCATACATGGTTGAAATCTTCTATTTCAATCTACTCTCACACAATACAGATATCACCGGAAGTTTGCAACTAAATAGTGATGAATAGTATTTTTAAACATTTTGCTGTACGTGCTCTATCTAGAGTCATACCTTAGGAATGTGCGTTTGTATAGGTAAATAAAAATAACAAATTAAACACTTCCTAAGAAGTTTGATGTTATACATATATATTTATACATAGGGACACATTTTATTTTGAACCTTGTACTGAGAAAAAGTACAATTAAAACCCTAGTGTGATGTGCAATTGGAGATTGATGTATTGCAATATTCTGTGAAGTGTTGAATGTCTCTGGTAAAAGTCTTGGTGAAATTATTGAGTATGCAGAAGGATGGTTTTAGACAGGTGTGGCTATTTCATGAAATCTATGTGATGTTGTCACATCACAACAAAATCTTTTAAAACTGTTTTTATTCTACTTTTTTTACCTACGCATTTCAAAAGGATACTGAAAGAGCAGAAGAAACTCTTCTTAAAATTTACTGCCAGTGTCAGAAGTTCTGTTAGGGGCACGGCTTCTAATAGTCCAGTCCTCCTGATGTCCAGATCTCCTTGTATAATGTTTTGATCCCTTCCCCCATACACTTGATGTCTTCTTCCAGCTTATAACTGCCTTGTTGTGCTGCAGAGCTCTTGCTGCCTGCTGTCTGGCTACGGTAAACAGGAAAAAAACACAGCAGTGAACAGAAAACCAGTGGACAGAGTTGTGTTCTGTCATCTGGCTCACAATCTAGCACCATATTGAACAAATACCAGGATCTAGCTGAGAAGTACAAAGTAAATAATGTCCTCTATCAAAGAAGGAAGTAGAGCTTACTTGGCATTACCTAACTTCCATAAATTTTTGTTTTGTGATATTATGTTTACCTGAATGTCTAGTTTTTCATTCTAAGTTTGGTTAAAAGCTTTGCATACTTTAGAGTCAAACTGATTTGTATTTCTGTAGCTACATAATTTAGATTCAGGGTATACCTAAATTATCCTTAATTTCTGCTTGATCCTAATTGCTAAAAGCACACACTTTCAGGCTTGCAGAGCCCTTTGCTTATTCTTTTAATATATTTAATCTGTCTGATTTTGACCTTCAAAAAATTTTGCTTTATCTCTGTGCTTCTGGACCTATAGCTGGATTTGAACAGAAATCTCTTGATTCTTAGTAGAGGGAGAATAACAGGAATTGTAAGATTTTCAGGGAAATGAAAACTCTCAAGATACTCTTCAGTACCTGTTACAGGAGTACACACTATTCTGAGGTAAATCTAAAGTTGAAATAATACCCTTTTTTCCCCCCCTGTGAATGTTAAAATCTATAATATAACCTTTTGCTTGAAAGAGCAAGTGTCAGTTGCTCTGTAGATGCAGTGATTCCATTTCATTGCAGCATAGATGCTGTTCACTGCATTTCTGCATCATAGCAAACTACACCGTTAGCTCTTCAGCCTCGCAAGGCAGCATTGTGACTCTGTGTGTAGTGTGATCACCTAGAAATTCATTAAAATGAGATTGTACTGGCACTTTCATAACATTTGGATTTAACAGCCTAAATTTAGGTAGCCGTGGGTGCGGGTCACTCATGTATGTTCCCACCGCTTGGTGTGTTCCCATAGATAATACCCTATCAGCTCACCACTGAAAAGTGGTTATCATCAAGAATTATGATGAGAAGAAATGATAGACTGGGTGTACTTAATTAACTGTGCAGTTTTTGTCAGCCTTTTGATCATACAGTTTTAAAGATTAGTCTGAAATTCATGTTGTATTTCTACAAAAGTTACTTCTGGAGCGCTTTTGCACACCATATCATGCTTCTAAGAGGATAGAAGCATGGCAATTAGATAATTTCTTGTAGAAAACAGTAAATTACATTTGGGGGGGAAAGATGTTTTTGTTTGTTTGTTTTAATTTCAGTAGTTAATACAGAATAGTGTTTACTTCAGCAGGTAAAAGAGTCAGCTGCTCCTTCCTTTAGCAGGTGATATAAACAGGGGAAGTAATAATGATAATAAACACAATACACCTTTCGGAAAGGTATTAATTATAAGAATGTTACTAGTGCCTAGTTTGTAGTAAAGTGTTCATTGGTTGCACGAGAATACAAAGCTGTCCACATGGCAATTCCAGTCAGTATCATGCTTTTATCAGATACCGCAGAAATGTTTCTGTGCTTTCATGAGCGCTGCCTGCAGTGCTGACTGACGTGTGCATTTGGTTTATTTCCATAGGTGCGTTCTGTATGCCTTTGTACATCCCTTACGCCCTGACAGGGACGTGGCACTTGGGAAGAAGCCTGTGCAAGATCTGGCTAATTATGGACTATCTCCTGTGCACAGCTTCAGTGTTTAGCGTCGTCCTTATCAGCTACGACCGTTTCCTGTCAGTTACAAAAGCTGTAAGAACAACATTTCTAATTATTGCTTTATATATATTGAGATTTCTATAAAACTCAGAGTGTTCACAATTAACACTAGAAGCTAAATAGTCCTTCATTATTGTACCATTTTTTTTCCGGAGAAACGTTGATGCTTCAATGTTGCATTGGGTCTTAGAGATAGGACAATGCCTTGCCTATGATTTCAGTGTTTCCCTCCTGCCACCTGGATTAGAAATTATTTAATTACACTACAGAGGAGGTGGGAAGGTCAAGGTAGGAAAGGGGCAACAGGAGTGTGGAGAACTTGGGCTTTGGTCATTAGAAGAGTAGTAATGAAAACTAGGTTGAGTCAAGGATGTGCTTAGGCTTGGGATGAATTTTAAAAGGAGAAGAGAGTATGGAGAGAGATGTGGGATGGACTGACTGAAGATCAGATGAGGATCTGCGTTACCGCAGGGGGTGATTGACACGTGCTGCCAACAAGCAGTTGGGTGGAAACTAATCCCTTGAAGCAAAAAGATGAATGAATCAAGATATGCAGAGAGGTAAGAGGTGTTTCTTGAGTATTATCATTCTTCTGCTTCAGAAGATATCTGAGGAATCCAGTGGTAAATATTATCATTCACCATTTCTAAGCTCTGCCTGGTGTTTGGTCCAGATGGAAGACGATCAACATCCTTTGCTTTTGATGAGTGTGCTAGCTCAAGTGACCTGGGCTGTGTTAAATCGGGAGGTTCTCATTTGGGAAGTGCTGATGCAATGCCTAATCTCTTTCTCTTCTTCCCCACTGTTGTGGTTTTAGGGTTGGTTGTTGCTGCTTTTTTTTAAAGCTGAGCAATAAAGTATGAAAATCCCTGTATTTAAGAAATAGTAATATTGAAAAACTATTAATGAAGTTGCAGAGCTCAGAATGTGAGAAATGTAAATTAAAAAGGCCTCTGCAACCCAACTGAGCTCCGTGTTCTTATGCATTGTTGATGGTCTTCGTTTACATGATCACATTCTGTTTTTCTCCTTTAGGTAATTAGGATGGAGTGAGTCCAGGAGTGTGTAACACAGGGCTGTTATCCAAAGAAAAGATATCATGGTTCCTCATGAACTTGGGATGCACTTCTGCCTCTGCTGCAAACCTAGCTTGTGGCCAGGGGCCGGTATTTTCAGACTCAACTATTTGTGAAGCTGTGCTGAGCTTCCTGTTTTCTGCCTACTAAATTGAGGTGCTTGTAGTCTTGCAAAGGGCTGCAAATTCATTATTGCAGAACTGGAGCTGTGCTCTGAGTAGATATGATGTTTTAAGGTGTTAGAGGAGCCTGACTCTTCAGGCTACAGATGTTTAAAACAGAGAATCTAGAATAGTGTGTATAACACTGCACTACTGCTCTGTTACTCACTAGTAAAATAGGGACAATGCCCCTCATGTTGTATGCGGCTGTGAATATACCGTTCATTAATATTTGTATAGCATGCAGGTGCTATGCTAATGAACAGCATAGGAAGCTGATGAGGAAGGTAGTAGTTCTGGGTCTGAGTAAAGCCTGGGATGACAAATGTTGAACAGTATGGAGGAAACAAAATTGTCCAGCTTCTCATTAACTGATCATCTTGTGCTCTGAAAGATGCAGGGGACCAAGAGCTGGAAGTATGTGTTGTACATACTGTCTGGGCTATTACAAGGGTGGTTTTAACTCTCGCATTTCCTAACTTTAGATGACATGATTTTAATTCTTAATATTTCTTTAAAGATAGATATTTATGGCTAGAGAGTAAAATAAATTAACGCGGTCTGGATAGACATAAAACCATCAAGATTTGCAGTAATGCAATGAGCTGTTTACAAGGTAAAGTGAGTGTTAAAACAATGTTTCAATAAAGTAAGGGATATTAAAGCATATGTGTGGGATAGATTTTTCTGCTATGGCAAGAGGAAACAGTATTAAAAATTACATTGTCTAGTGTTTGCAGTCTCACATGGCAACCTGTCTAATATAGAAGGCTTCTACTTTTGCCTGTGCAGGAAGGAAGTCCCACAGCTGCTTTCACTCTCCTCTGAGCCTGGGCATTTCATGAATCATAAACTGATTCCTTATTGCTAACTTACTGTGGTTGTGATGAAAACAAGCCATGTCCTTTCACCCTGGAAGCCAAACGGTAGTTTAGCCATCATAATTTCTGCTCTTCTCCAATCCCAAGTATTAAAATCAATCACACAGCTACAGTATTTGATGAGCAAGACTAACAGAGTTTTTCAGGACCTTACATAAGTGAAGATGTTCTAAATGTGTGGGGAATTACAGAACAAATATTATATTTGACTTGCTTGCTTATGGTTTTTTGAGATAGTTGTTCCAAAATATTGTCTGAATACGTGACATGTCCTTTTTCTTCACAGGTATCTTACAGAGCCCAGCAGGGAATAACGTCCAACCCTGTCGTCAAGATGGTGGCCATCTGGGTCTTTGCCTTCCTCCTCTACTGCCCGGCAATCCTCTTTTGGGAGCACGTGGCCGGACACAGCGTGGTAGCGGCGGATCAGTGCTACGCCGAGTTCTTCAACAACTGGTACTTCCTCCTGTGCGCGTCCACCCTGGAGTTCTTTGTGCCGCTGCTCTCCGTGACCTACTTCAACGTGCGCATCTTCCACAACATCCAGAGGCGCCAGCGGCACGGCAGCACACAGGACTGTGAGCTTCCAAGGAGCAGCAGCCTGTCCTGGAGATTTTGCCTCTTGCCAAGGCCAGGAGCATCTTCTGCTCCGTCAGAAGCAGAGGACAGTGTGTCATCGTTAACAAGGCCATGGAGACCAGCAGTGATGGCTAACTGTCCGTCTCCAACACAAACCAGTCCCACGGCTCTCAAAAAGGACTTTTCTGTTTCTTTCCGTTCAAGGACTGGCTCAAAACTGCAGCAGGACATGAAAATTGCGAAGTCGCTTGCCATAATTGTATGTGTCTTTGCCATTTGCTGGGCTCCATACACTTTACTAATGATTATTCGTGGGGCCTGCCAAGGAAAGTGCATCCACAACTCCTTGTATGAAATAACCTTTTGGCTTTTGTGGCTCAATTCCTCTCTGAACCCATTTCTTTACCCTCTCTGTCATATGAGGTTTCGAATGGCTTTCATGAAAATATTATGTCCCAAAAAGTTTGCAACATTAAGATCACGTAACACACCTTCTGTTTAGAGAGTTAAAATAAATGACTTACAGATAAGGTTCCTCTCTGATTTAGTGCTATTTTTTCTTACGTATCTTCAACAGAAATAGAGAAAAAACTTTTGTTTACTAATGGCATTGGTTAAGAGTGCAGCAGAGGCATGTATTTGCCCTCATTTTGCTAGTTTTCAGGATCTTGTTTTTGTTTTTGCTTGTATGATGCCAGGTTAAACACCATCTAGTGCATTGAAAAGAATAACAAGTTTTGCTGGATGTCCTTCTTGGTTTGTGGGTTTGAGGTACTTTTTTTTTTTTTAATTGTTTTTTTTTACTTTTTTTTCTTATTATAGAGCTGGTAGTATGAAAGAACTCTTCTATAGATATTTCCATAGAGGTTCGTTGGAGGGTGTGCTGGTTTTGGCTGGGATAGAGTTAATTTTCTTCACAGTAGCTGGTATGGGGCTATGTTTTGGATTTGTGCTGAAAACAGTGTTGATAATACAGAGATGTTTTCATTACTGCTGAGCAGTGCTTACACAGAGTCAAGGCCTTTTCTGCTTCTCACACCACCCCACCAGCGAGTAGGCTGGGGGTGCACAAAAGCTGGGAAGGGACACAGCCAGGACAGCTGACCCCAACTGACCAAAGGGATATTCCATACCATATGATGTCATGCTCAGTGTATAAAGCTGGGGGAAGAAGAAGGAAGGGGGGACGTTCGGAGTGATGGCGTTTGTCTTCCCAAGTAACCATTACACATGATGGAGCCCTGGCGATGGCTGAACACCTGCCTGCCGATGGGAAGTGGTGAATGAATTCCTTGTTTTGCTTTGCTTGTGCATGCGACTTGCTTTACCTATTAAACTGTCTTTATCTCAACCCACGAGTTTTCTCACTTTTACCCTTTCGAAGCTCTCCCCCATCCCACTGGTGGGGGGAGTGAGCGAGTGGCTGTGTGGTGCTTAGTTGCTGGCTGGAGTTAAATCATGACATGCCTGTTTCTGTATGTTATGTCCTATTTGTGAACTAAATCTATCGGTGAAGAAGCAGTTCTGCTACATTTTCGAAAGGTTGTATAAATACTCACAGGAGCAGTATAATTTTGTTTTAAAGACTGTTATGAAGACCAGATAGTGCCCTGTAGTTGTTGTAATTCCCACAGTGAGCAATATGCAAGTGAATGGACTGCCTAATCTGGCATATCTGTCCTTTTCTAATTTTAATATAGTCCATACCTGGTGTTGCAGGACACAGTACACATAAGTTAGTCATTCTGGATGATTTTCAGAGAATGAAAGTTTCCATGGTAATGGAATTTTGAGATTGGTTATCAAGATTGTCACAGGCATAAATGGTTGTTACTCTTTTCACCAGCACTGTCTTTTCTCCTGACAGTGGCTGCCTCTTTGGTCATGCTTAAATGATATTTAGTGCCGGATTTGTGCACTATTTGATTACCTAAAAGACAGGCCAGGCTTGGCCACATGATCACATTCCTGTTGAATTAGCAGAGCAAGCAATACAAAGTTCATACTGGATTTATGATTTTGGCTGGCTGTGCGAGAATAGACAATACCCTCTTGGGTGTAAAGCTTTGCAAGTGCAAAGATATTCCATCAAAACGTCTGGAACAAATTTGAACTGACAGAGTGATTTTTATACTAGATCAGTTCTTTGTGTCCTGTTACTGTGACATTATATGGATTTTCTCTGCCACTGAACCAGTATCAAACTGGATTTTTTCTATCACTGAACAAGGGCCATATTCACTGCTTGAGAATGGGATTCACAGTCGTCTGAAAGCTGACACAGAGGTGTCTTAAGCATGTGTTGGAGAACGCAATGGAGCTTGATTATAACCGATTCCACGTGCCAGACTTTCTTACCTTGTGTTGGGTGTTGCAACTCACCCAGAAGGCTTTCATGGATGGGTAAGTGAGAGTCACTGGTTAAATTTTTTTTTCTCTCCTTTTATAAAATTTTCTTTCCTCTTTGTGTATATATAGAAATGTATAAAATACGGAAAGAGAAATCTGATGCACGGAACAATGAAGAGCAATAGTCAAGTTAAATAGTATTTTTTATCTAATTTGAAATTGGCTGTAGAAGTGTTGCAAAAGCAGAGTACTCCTTTGCAAGTACAATTCAAATGCATGTAAGCAGCTTAATCATAGCACAAAAATTGATGGCTTTGAGGAGCTAAAATGCCCTTCTGTTCAGAGGTCTGGAACTGAAGACTTCTCTTGCCAATTTTCACACTGGTGGAAGATTATCTTTTACTATTCATTCTTGTTATGCTTCCTTGCCTCACGTGGATAGCGTTATGGATTGTGAGCCTGATTGCTAAGAGAGATACAGCTTCAGGAGGAGGTCATTGATTCAGCACAGCTGTTTTCACTGTCATGAGCTAAGGTGCTGGCATAGATTTTGTGGGGTTTGTTTTTCTGTAAGGCTTAAAAAACCCAAACACACACATTTAAAACATTTATAGAATAGCTGGTGTACTAAATAAACATCTGTTAAACAGAGGAACTGTAGGTAGGCCCAAAATGGGAAAGTATTTGAGTTGTCTGCTTTTCTATCCCTATGCTTTTAGTATAAAAATCAGTTTGCATTTTGTGATTAAAGAATGTGTTGTTTACTTTGGAAAAATGGCCTACAGAATTATTGACTAGGTAAACTGTATCCACATTTTTCAGTACTGGAAAACTAGTTTGTCAGGGAGCACAATGTGCAGCAAATTTGAAACCACATAGAGTGGTGAAGCTACTAGAGATCAATGTTTTTGATGTTCTATATTACACACACAGTGTTCAAACTGTTTTGTCACACCACTCCTGTATATTTGAAGAACATGTATTTTTCTAATTGTTGAAAATTTTGCTCAGTGCTCCTAGGGTAAGTTAAGCACTTAGTTTCTGTGCTCACAGCATTAAAGCTGTCTTGGTCAAGGTGGCATCCTAAGTCTTCTCTCTATTGGACATTTTGCAGGGTTATGCTAAGATACTTACTCAACATTTGTTCTTGGGCATACCTTTCATGCACTGACACAAATGGACTTTGCTTGCCAAAGTGATTTCTAAGCCAAGTCTCTCTATCCACTCACTCATCCATTTCAACATTTCATGTCCTTGAATTTTCTTCTGTCTTTGCAGATGTCCGATAAGTCTTGTAAATACATGGTGACAGTAGGCGTATGACTCTGTGAGGTTCAACTCAAACCACAACAGTGTTTTTCTAACTTGACCCTCTCAGGTCTTAAAAAAAAAACAAATAAAATGTACATATTGGGAGAAATTGTGTTATCTTTTGTTTGTTTGTTTGTTTATTTCTGGGACAAGTATTTAACCCTAATGATTCTCCTAATGTCTGTCTCCTTTATGTTAGGCTATGGTTTTCCTCCACAGGAAGGAAGGAAGGAAGGAGAGACCACATAGATTTCTCCCTCAGCCCCATGAAGGACTATGATTAAAATTTCAACATTTGATTTATTCCCTAATTTCTAAAAGCAAATGACTACTCTCCCCTTGTCCACTAATCTAGTAATTTTTTCAAAGAAGACAACCAAGTTGCTCAGGCATGATTTACCCTTGGTAAACCCATGCTGACTGTTCCCAGTCACCTTTTCCTCCCTCAAGTTCTCAGAAATACCTTCCAAGAGGACTTGCTACATTATTTTCCCAGGGACCAAAGAGAGGCTGACCTTTTGTCCTTGTGGCATCATTTGAAGATGGTTGCAACGTTTGCCTTTCTTCAGTTGTTGGGAACCTCCCTTCATCCTCACCTTTCAAAGAGGATAGAAAGTGGCCTTGCAAGGATGGTAGCTGGTTCTCTCAGCAGCCTTGGGTGCTGCTCATTGGGTCCCATGAACTCTTATGGGTCTAGTCCTCTCAAGTAATCCCTGCCCTATTCTCACCTGCTCCTGCCAGGTCTTCTCCCTGAACCCATTCACTAAGCATGGAGGAGAGTGAGACCTAGTTAGCGAAGAATGAAGCAAAGAAAGCACTGGGTACCTCAACCTTATCTGCATCTGCTGTCACTGGATCACTGGCCCCATTCAGCAAAGCACCTACATTTTTCTTATTCAGCTTTTTACTGTTAATGGGGTGGCTGAAGTTCTTCATGTTGTCCTTGATGTCCTTTACAAGCACCAACTCTAGGTGAGCTTTGGTTTTCCTAACATCATGCTTATGTGGCCAGGCAACATTTCTAAATTCCTCCTTTGTAGCCTGTCCCTGCTTCAAACTTCTCCACTGCCTTTTTGCATTGTAGCTTCCATGGTTAGCCAGTGTCCTGATACATCTGCTTGTTTTCTTGAGAACTGAGATGGGCTTTTCTTGTGCATGGAGGTCTGCAGGTGCCCTGAGCTCCTTTGCACTTCAGAGCTGCCTCCCATGGGATCCCACCTACCACTTTCCTGAATAAACCGAAGTCTGCTTACCTGAAGTCCATGATCTGTACTGCTACTCTCCTTCCTCACCCCCTTTAGATCTTGAACTCCACTACCTCACAGTCACTACAGCCAAGGCTGCCATTGATTACACATCCCTAACCAGCTCCTCTTCACCAGTGAACTGCTGATCGATCTAGCTGTATGTCACTCCCGTTGGCCCATTCAGTACTTGTAACAGAAAGTTCTCCCTGACACACTCCAGGAATCTTGTTGACTGCTTGTACCTGCTGTGTTGCCCTTCCAGCAGATGTCATGAACATTGAAGTCCTACACAAGAAACAGGGTCTGTGATCCAGAGACTTCCTTGATTTGCTTCAAGAAGACTTCATCACATCCCTCACCCTGATTGGGGTGCTCTGCAACACACTCCCACCACTATGTCGCCCATGTCACTGGCTTTGTGACTGGTGGCTTTGTGACTGCAAGGGAGCTCTAGTTCCTCCTGTGTGTTTCCCAGGCTGCATTTGTGCACATGCACCCGAGGCAGGTGTCCGTTTGCCACATTTTATCATTCCTGAGATCTCTTCTGTTCCTGTTGCCCTACACCTTTTGCTTTGCTTTAATTACTGTTTACAATATATTTCCCTGTGTTCCCCAAGACAGGATCAGAGCGCTGCACCGCTCCTCCCCGCATCTTGTCCACTCTCTCTTTCCTTGTTTCTTGCCCTATGTCTTCTCAAGCACCCAGCATTATGGCTGCAGTCCAAAAAGCTGGTCACAGGGTATGCCGTGGTGCTACGGAGCCAGTGAGCTGCAGGCATGAGTCACAGCCATGGCCTGCCAACTTCTGTGCACTCTTACCAAAATAAATGAAATTGTGATGAGGAAGGGATATGCCTTCTCGCATCTGCAAAGGGCTAAGGGTTTGGCACTTTGTGGAGTGGAAGCTTACCTGGAATTACTTGGAAAGTGGAGGATTAGATGGGCCACACTTATAAAGTCCCCCAAAGTCCAGGTATTTGGTTTGCTGTGCCCAGGGCTAGACTTGCTTCTGATTAGGATGAGCTGAAAAGGTATTGGTGATACTTCTGCTGTGTATAACTGAATTTTAAATGCTCTGTAACCAGCAGCATTAGGAAATATACATCTGTTCTTAACTGTAAAATTTAGTAAGTGGTATAGCACCAAGTGCAAGAGTGCCTACATTTTACTGTAAAAGAAATAGAATTGTAATCATTTAAATCCTGTTGACCACTGGGGAAGTGAAAATGAGATCTGTTTTTAGCTTCAGCTGAATTCAATGTGTAAAAATGCTTACACAATGCTAATATGCAAACTGCTTGACTGTGAAAAGAGTTGTTTTCAGACTAACTTTTCTGACCTCAGTAGATAAGGATCAGCATTCAGGAGAGAAAGAGATAATTTATTCTAAAGTGTGCACTTACTGCTGCTTATGAGGTGTCTTTTTTTATAGATTTTGTTTTCAGGCTAATGGGTGCATTCAGATCAAGGAACGTTAGAGACTCCAGGCCTTGAAGCCTTGTGTTCCATTATTTTGATATTATGAATTTTTTTTGATGTGTCAGTATTCAGCCCAGCCTGTTAATAGACTTGTCTCAACCTTTTGGATAACTCTGCCAGATGCGACTTTCTTCCCAAACTGAACTGACCTGGATACGCAACATGCACAACAGCACTGCCGAAACTCCGCATATAACTGGAACGTGTAATGAGACTTTGTCCACACAGTCACCGAGCTCCGAGTTTTCACTGGGCGTGTTGGTGCTGCTGGCTTTCCTCATGGTGTTGCTAGCTCTGGTCACCATCCTTGGAAACATCCTAGTGATCCTTGCTTTCATCATGGACAGAAACCTCAGGCATCGGAGTAACTATTTCTTTCTCAATCTTGCTATTTCTGACTTTGCAGTAGGTAAGTCATAACTGTGGAGGCATGTACTATTTTTGTCCTAGGAATCTTAGGAGAAGCAATGGGGTTTATTTTCTGGGTGGTTTCTTCTAAGAGAACTATTTCCCAGCTGTGTGTCTAGGGGAAGGGTAAGGAATGGTGGAAGCTCCATGAAGTGTTTTAGCAGCCTATTATGTCTCAAAGTATGTTATAATAAGAAATGCATCCTTTTTCATATAAATACTTTTAATGTTGCTTCAGGAAAAAGGAGCAACTATTGTATATGAATACCAATTGAAGGAAAGAGGTTGTTTGCTACAGTTCATGATTTACCTTTGCTCCTCCTGTAAGATTGTTTATCACACGCTTCAGAACATCCTTATATTTGACAGTGTAACTGTTTTCTCATACAGCTGTGTGTGGTACATCCCAGTAAATGAATTACTTCTCTACATAGTACTAGTGGCTTATGAGTTTATTACACTACAACAAAACACTTTACCACTATGACTCTTTACTGGCTTCAACTCAATGCAGGCTATAGATCAAATGGATTGTTTGATGCCAGCAACAGCCTGCTGGCACATCCCATCTGTTTTCCTTATCAGTCCCCTCTTCCCATAGTGTCATTGCAGAAGTCCAGGAGAGTTGGCCCCTGGAGGTGCCATGAATCCAGTCCTGGCGGGTGATGCCAGGCGAGGAGGTGGGGGGTGTGAACGCTTCGTGCAGCACTCCTTCAGGGTTCAGGCCAGGGAAACAGCCCATGCAGCAGAGAAAGCCTGACAAAACCATGGTCCTGTGGCAGATGTTCGAGCAAACATCTTGTCTTGAAGCTAGCAAGGAGGTATTTCTGCGCACAAGAGCTTTCTCTTCGGGACAGTCACAGAGACCAGTATTCACTGAATGATGAGGAGGGAAATAGCACTCATAGACCTACTCCACTTCTGGCAATATCGTCCTCCCTAACTGCTGTTCCTTTGTCAGTGCTGTATAGTGAAGGGTATTAGTTTAGCCTTTAAGATTTTCCTTCATTTATGCCATTTAAAACCTGTGGTGCCTAATTCTGGGGCTTGCCCCATGGGGCAGAAACCAAATGATGCGTGTGCTGGAGCCTTTTGCTTTCCTGCTCCAGGCAGACAATTTGCTAGAGCTGCCATTTCATTGCTCAGGTCTTCTGCAAAAGTCTGTTTCTCCTCGTATCTTACAGTTTAGTCAAGAGGTTTAAATATCTACCTTCTACATCAGTTCTTGTTTGTGGCTGGTGCCTCATGGAGTCTCAAATCAGCCAAGAGGAAACGATTTGTATCAGTACTATGTTGGCCTATAGACCACGTAAATCTAAGACTTTGTTTCTGGGATCAGTCAGAAAATGCTTTATTTTCTGAAGCTGTTATGGTATTTTTTTAATTTCTTAGAAATCTGGAATCTTTCCAGGCATGTGACTCTTGTCTTTTGCATCCACTAGTTAGTAAAAGTGAGAACAGTTTCAAACATGAATGCTTAAAACCTCATTCTTCCATCTGTATTTATATCTATAGCTAAAAGCAGTCATTATTTTTTGACATGGTGCCAAACATTGATCCCGTTGAAGTTGATGAGAGCAGTAGCTGTCATCAGCAACTATGAAAAACAAGTATTTTGTACAAAAGTGATGCTGCTTGTATCTAAGGTATATGTTAAAACAAGCCATCAGTATTGAAAGCGCTGTGTGCATTTCCCTGTTGATAACAGTCTGTCAGCTCATTGCCCAGAGGTTTATTATCAATGGGCCACATCAGCCTGGATATGTTTAGTAATTTCTAAGATCTTGATGGACATATTAAGAAAAGAATAATCTGAAGATTTAAAAATGGATCTTGAAGCTGCATATAGTTTTCTATTTGTCTCTGGTAGATCAGCATTTTCAGGAATGTAGCATCAGATATTGCACCATACATTTGAAAGAATGTTAGTGGTAAAATGAAGAAGTTGCTGGCTTAAAAATAAAACACAAACATGACTTTCTTATAAAAGTACTTCAGTGGAAGGCCTTTTGGACAACACCCAAATGTGACAAGCCAAAAATAGTTCTGGAGTTAATCTCAGCTGGAGAACCAGCATGAGATTAAAACACCCCTTAAAAATGGGAGAGGGTTTCATATCTCTGCTGTGTCTGCTCTATCTCTGGTAGAAGAGGTTTCCAGACACCACGCAGATTGTCCAATATATTGTCTCTAGCTTACAAATGCTAACCAATCTTACAATAATAACTGACATTAGCAACATCTGTAGATGTGTTTGGGGGAAAACGCTAACACAGATAAAAGACTAGAGGATATACAGCGATGAGGTTACATGTCAGAGCACAATCACAGTGCATATATGCTGCAGCACTGATTATATACCTTTAGAGACTCTAGGCTGGTTATACTGCAGTTTTCTTCTTCAGCAGATCCTTCTTTGCTTATTTGCCTTGAGCTTATTCCCAACAATCAGTATACATAAATACACTAAGATCTAATACATAGAAAGTCACCATCAGATTTCATGAGAATGTAAGAACTTCTGTATATAAATTACATATTCACCTTAATAGATTTATTTTTTTTTTTTAGCCAAATACCAGAATAGTGTGTCTCTCTGCTTCCAGGAGTGCTGTTTGCAATCCATATGAACCACATGGTGTCTCTGTGGTTGCTTTCCACAGGTGCATTCTGCATGCCTCTCTACATCCCTTACAGCCTGACGGGGAAATGGCACTTGGGAAGAGGCGTCTGCAAGCTCTGGCTAGTTATGGACTATCTCCTGTGCACAGCTTCAGTATTTAACATTGTTCTTATCAGCTATGACCGTTTCCTGTCAGTTACTAAAGCTGTAAGTACCCTGTTTACAGCTTCTCTGATTTTGTCGCAAGATCATTGGAGGATTATATTCACCAACCTTTGCCATGTTGGTGAGTATAAGCCCAAATTTAATCGAGATAATAGCCCTCAAAAATGTGCTGGCGTGTGGAGATTATTGGATATTTGCAGCTAGATGTGGTGAATATTCTGCATTGAGCATGCTCCAGCCCAGAGCCTGTCAAACAGGTCTTTTCTCACAATTTCTGCTGCAGGTTGCTGTTGTGCTACTGCTTGAGGGAAAGCAGGCTGAGGGGTGAAAAGGGTAAGGCAGGAGCCTGGTAAAAAGGGGGCAAGGAAAGAGGAAATTCGAAGTAAACTGGATTTGGGTTTGGACCTAAAATCAGGCATGGGAGGAAAAGGCAGTGGGGCTAGGGCAGTGAAGTGAAGGACACTGGGGAGGATGTCTAGACCTGAGACATGGTCCCAACTGATCCTGGAGAAGATTGGGAGCAAGAGCAAACAGGGCAGAGAGTGGGACAAGGCGCAGACTTCAGCGACTGCCTGTGGACATGCAGCAATAAACTCCTTTCAGTGCCTGGAGGAACCCCAAACTTCAGATGCACTCTATGTCTCTGCTTTCTGCAGAGCATCCTATGCACCTTATGTGTGCTTTATGTCTTGGTTCATGGTAAGGATGGAGGACAGCATTTCTCACTAACCATGCTGTTAGCTCAAGCGGCAGGGAAATGTCGGGGAGAGCTAAAGGTTCCAGCTCTTTGGTGATGTATGAGAATGTCAACATAATGTCATATGATAGAATTTCAGTTTTATTTTTGTTAATTACAATTAATTTAACTTATTATAATTGCCTTTTTATTACATTTCATTATTTTACGTTATTTT
The DNA here is from genome assembly GCF_018139145.2 of Gymnogyps californianus. Classification (NCBI taxonomy): domain Eukaryota; kingdom Metazoa; phylum Chordata; class Aves; order Accipitriformes; family Cathartidae; genus Gymnogyps; species Gymnogyps californianus. The sequence continues at coordinate 50,931,991 of NC_059472.1, read as the reverse complement.
ATTTTATTTAAGGAAAAAATCTGGGAAATCAAACACCAAAACATTTTGCATGTAAGAAACATTACACTGGAAAGCCAAAGACTCAGCATTTACAAAGTGCAAAATTCAGGGCACCTGCACAAATGTCATTAAGACCTATGGACATCTGTATGATAGTCTTTAATGACATTAACTCTCACTTTTTTTTTTCAATTGGATGTCTAAGCTCCCAGAATTACACATTCACCCCATCATCCTGTGAAAGGGATGGAGCAGGATGTGAGCTACAATGCATCTGTCCTGCAACATATAGTGGCAAATACGTACTGGCCCCGGAGTGGGGGGAGAAGCAAGAAAAGGGATGATTTTGTGGTTTCATCAGCTAAAGGCTGCATTGCAGAGCTGAAATCTATTCCTGCCTCCTCATGAAGTGTGCAATAAACAATTTTCTCAAAGGTGGGTGTTAAATATATGTGCCACATTTTCTGTTGACCACTGTGACGCATATAGTCCTATTTGCTTGTAAAATGCTGTAAAATGCAGTGCAGTTGTCAGTGAATGGGAGTCATGCTCTAAACAACCGTAAAATGCTAATTACTCTGGCACTTCAGACCACAGATGTCTCAAACAAGGCATACCAAATTACTAGGTAGTGATGGATGATCATGTTTCATCACCTGGACCAGGATCCTAGCACAGTTACATTAACCTGTAGAGAGACACCGCTATGTTATGTCAACACAATGAATTAAACATACTTGGGTGAGCTTCAGTTGATCAGCATAGCTGCAGCTCTAAATTACCAAGCACTCTGCTAAGTTCCTCTTCTGCTACTTCTGTTGATTCCAAGACGTGTCTCTACAGGTGTGACCTTTTTCTTTTCTTCCCTCACAGGTATCTTACAGAGCCCAGCAGGGAATAACGTCCAACCCTGTCATCAAGATGGTGGCCATCTGGGTCTTTGCCTTCCTCCTCTACTGCCCAGCAATCTTCTTTTGGGAGCACGTGGCCGGACACAGCGTGGTAGCGGCGGATCAGTGCTACGCCGAGTTCTTCAACAACTGGTACTTCCTCCTGTGCGCGTCCACCCTGGAGTTCTTTGTGCCGCTGCTCTCCGTGACCTACTTCAACGTGCGCATCTTCCACAACATCCAGAGGCGCCAGCAGCACGGCAGCACACAGGACTGTGAGCTTCCAAGGAGCAGCAGCCTGTCCTGGAGGTTTTGCCTCTCACTGAGGCAAGGAGTGTTTTCTCCTCCATTGGAAGGAGAGGACAGTGTTTCTTCCTCCACGAGGCCAAAGAAAGCGTCTTTGGTAACTGAGAGCTCATCTCCATCCAGAGGCAATTCTGTAACCCCAGAAAATGACTTCTCTGTTTCTTTCTGTGCAAGGACCAGGTCAAAACTGCAGCAGGACATGAAAATTGCGAAGTCGCTTGCCATAATTGTATGTGTCTTTGCCATTTGCTGGGCTCCATACACTTTACTAATGATTATTCGTGGGGCCTGCCAAGGAAAGTGCATCCACAACTCCTTGTATGAAATAACCTTTTGGCTTTTGTGGCTCAATTCCTCTCTGAATCCATTTCTCTATCCTCTCTGTCATGTTAAATTTCGAATGGCTTTCATGAAAATACTATGTCCCAAAAAGTTTGCAACATTGAGATCAGGCTCTTTTTAGGAGGAAAAAGAAAAAAAAGGCTCAAGAGATGCTGGATGAAGGATGTAAGTAGCCACAGTTTGAAATTAGAGTTAGTCTCTTCCAGGAGATTAGTCTAGTTAGCCTAGATAAGCCTTCCGAAATATGTCCTCCTTCAGACAAACATGCATGCCCAAAGTTTGTGTACTTTTTCCAGCTATTTCAATTGGCCAATTAAAGGATATTGTCTCTGTCTGACTTTCCCTAGTAGTCTATCCACATTATCTTCATTCTGGTTGTTGAAGATACTATCTTCAATTGCAGTATGGCTTATATTTGTGTTCATGGGTGGTATTAGTTAAAAATATAATAAAGGTGGGTATTTGCCCTAAGGTCAATAGTATTCTAAAGTTAATATCTTCTCTATTCTATTTCTTTTGAACAGTTTGTACTGTATTCAGAAGCATTATTTTCCTTATAAAAAATCCAGTTAAGTTATGACTTTTGTTGTCAGGCACATAGAAGGATTACTTCCTTTCACTAAGGATCAGGGGAATGCAGGGACTACTTTTAAAAACTCGAGTGAAGGTGTTCTCTGCAGAGGGGCATTAATCTGCCTACTTGCTCAGATGCAGCAGTAGAGAATTTAGGTGTGTAAAGCATTTATATGCATCTCCAGCTATTCTTCAAGAAACAAGCCTTCTACAGCTATAGATTTGAGAGATCATAAAAAAGAGTAGTATTTGTTCTTGCTCCTTGAGGGAGAAAGTCTGCTGCTGCTGGCCCAGGGGAGGATGTGTGCAGCAGTCCGAGCGGCTCTAAAACTGCATAGCCCCCTCTGGATCGTTTTGTGACTCCCAGTGAAGCTCTAACCTATACTGTGAAAAATGCTGGTCTTACAAGCCCTGCTCGCTTCCAAATATGACGTAATGCACAGGGGCCAACTCAGCTCCACACCTGAGCAAATCCCCATTCGGTTCAGTGTGCCAACGGGCAAGCAATTTGAATAATTGAGAAACAGGCTAAATGTGAATATTAGATCTCATTTGTCCTCTTCTGTACTTCTATTTCTGTTACAAGCCATTTGTTGGAGGTTACGATAAATGAGTAAATTTCTTACACACTGTAAGGCTATGTTTGATTTGCTGCATGAGCCAGGAAAATGACTGACCTTGACTCCCTACAGTATGTGTGGTGACTTAGCTGAGACAACACGGAGGTAATCTTCTTTCAAAATGCAGTTTCCAAGCTGTTAAGAGTTACCTAGTTGCACAATTCTGGAATTACCGGGTACTAGATTCCTTACTAAATAAACAGGTTAAAAAAACTCTTTAAAATACATATAGTTTCTTTTCATCACACTGTCAGTAAGTATAAGGCCAGCAAATAAATGGAAGAATATATACTAAAGAAATGTGAGAGGTAGCAAATGTCCCTTTTATCTTCCAGTTTTATTTAGTGTATATTCATGTAGTATATTAGTATATTTTACTTAATACTCTTCTGAATGTTCTCCTTCTGGGCTGCACTACCACTTAATCACAGTTATTTTTCTTGCTACACGATATGATAATCTAAACTCATCTACTTACACAAATTACACATGTATTCACTAATGTAGGAAGTGTTGTCTCTCAAACATGAGCTGAGAACTGTAAGAGTCAATAGAAACTACTTCAAAGACCTGGTTTTTAGATAGAACTTTGCTGAAGATGTTAATCATGGGATACAACATATGAACCAAAAATAACATAATGCAAACTATGTGTGAAAGAAATACATAACTTTTTTTTTTTAACTTAAAGGGAAGAATCTCAGTTTTGATATTTTTAAAGTTTGTTAAGTGCTAGGAAACACTGATAGGTAGTCAGCCTTTTGGGAGTAAACTTGCCCAAGATTCAGATGTGAAGTGCTGAGGAAGGAGGGTGGAAACATGAACGTGAGTTCAGTGTCAGGAGAATGATGGCCAGGGACACAGCCCTTATTTGACTGCCTAATCACTAATAAAAAGCTGCATTATGACAAAAACAGCAGGAAGATGTGCTTCTGTTGACATTGTCTCCAGGCAGACCAGGTGATTACCGAGCCCAGCCTGGTCTTGTTCCATTGTTACACTCAGCTGTCAAGGTGAAAAGTTCTTTCCTGCTACAGCCTCTGGCCCATTATAATTTCCTTTGATTTTTTTTCTTTCTGTGACATTTCTTTTTGGACTAACATAGGCTAAAATGTAAACATACGAAGCCTATGGTGTAACTGAGAGGTTTACAAAAGCATATTGGCTTTTCTACCTCCTCTCCAGCATTCTCTGAATACACTTATATGTTCTTTAGACTAGATGTAATCTTTTTAATTGATGCCTAAACAGCACTGGGCATCATAGGATCTTGGCCCATGTGTTGGTTTTGTAATTATTGCTAAAACTCAACAGATATATCCAAAGCAGGTCAGAACACAAAACACAAGTGCCCACTATACCCGCTTTAAGTGCAGTGTGTACCATTTTTTTACCCTGCAAAGATTTTGTCATTTTTTTAAAATGCAACTTGTAAATTCAGTAATGTTGAACATGTGCAAACAAATCCTTTTGTGTCAGCCTTAAGAGCAAATGGCTCCTTAATGCTTTATAAGACATGCTTTTGATAGTGTGTCATGGTTTAACCCCAGCCAGCAACTAAGCACCGTGCAGCTGCTCACCCCTCTCCCCTCCCAGCAGGATGGAGAGGAGGATCAGAAAAAAAAAAGTAAAACTTGTGGGTTGAGATAAGAGCAGTTTAATAACGAAAGTGAAATAAAATATAATACTAACTACTACTACTAAAAATATAATAATAATTGTAATGAAAAGTATATATACAAAAATAAAATTTGTAATGTAATAACAAAACAACAACAAAAAGGAGAGAAATAAAACCCAAGAAAAGACAAGTGATGCACAATGCAATTGCTCACCACCCGCTGACCGATGCCCAAGCAGCGATCTGCCCCTCCCAGCCAATTCCCCCCCTGTTTATATACTGAGCATGACGTTCTATGGTATGGAATATCCCTTTGGCTAGTTCAGGTCAGCTGTCCTGGCTATGCTCCCTCCCAGCTTCTTATACACCTGCTTGCTGACAGAGCATGGGAAACTGAAAAATCCTTAACTTAGGATAAGCGCTACTTAGCAACAACTAAAACATGAGTGTGTTATCAACATTATTCTCACACTAAATCCAAAACACACTGTACCAGCCACTAAGAAGAAAATTAACTCTATCCCAGCCAAAATCAGGACATAGAGTTAGCAATAGGGAGTTAAAGATCTCATTCTGGTTAGCATATCAAAGCATATCTATGAAATTAAGCCATTGCCATGTGTAGATAAGGACACATACTCTTCTATCTATGACGTTACTTTTTTTTCTTCCTCGTCCTTGCTCCCTTCTTTTGCTTGCTTCTCATGCTAGCCTGGTCTCTGCCACAACTGGTTAGTACAGGCCAGAACAACAGCTGAATGCTGGTATCAACGGGGACTTATTTTTAAGCAGCTTGAGGCCTCATGAAGTCTGCAGCAGTGCCCTGTGCAAGGCCTAGGAAAAGAAAGAAATTCACAAAACCCAACAAAGTGAGTCGAAGTTAGTTGATAAAAGATACTGAGCACAAGCCTAGCTCCTCTGAGGGGCAGTGAAGCACCTAACACTGCCTCCATTTGGGCTTACTTGATATGTTGGAAGTTGCCAGAATAATTACTCTAACAGAACAGTGCTTCTTGATGCGAACTTCGTTTTAGGGACATGGGCAGACGATTCAGTAATACCTCTGGCTTATTTCTGGCACCCTGTGCAACTGTACTGGGAAATAAGTTAGGAATCTATCTGCTCTTGTCTCCCTCACCTTTTGTGAGCTATTGTTAGTAGGACAGAGGAGTAAGAAAGAAGCTGATGGGCAAGAAAAATGGAGTGGTTTAGGTGAGGGGCTAGATTAGTCTCTTTATTCTTCTGATGTAGAAGTTATTTCCAGAAAGACAGGATCCCTGTACATTGTACTCATCCTTCAGCCAGGCAGCAGAAATATTGGGAACTGTCAGAGGGAGAGTTAGTCCAAGAAGGCGTGATCATGGGAGTACTCCAGTGCCACTGGTGATCACTAGTTCTTGTGGACCGTGGGTCCCCATGGAAGTTGCTCAAGTAAGCTGGATTACTGACCTAAGTGACGATGACATGAAACTTTCCCTACACCTGCTCTGAACTCATGGTCAGTGAAGGTCCTGCAAGCCATGGGGTCCGTGTAGATGAAAGGCATCAGTAAGGGTGCCGGTTAGAGGGAAAAGTGATACCACTGTCAAATGCAAATTTCATTTCTCCCTTGGATTGACGGAACCATATGGGACTTTTCACATATGCATTATTTGGCAAGTGAGAGTGACCAGACAACTTCCTGTCTTTCTTACACATTTAAAAAAAAAACAAAACCCTGTTTCAAAATACCGGAATAAAACTTTACTTTGAAATACAGAATTTACTTAGAATCATAGAATCATAGAATCATTTAGGTTGGAAAAGACCTTTAAGATCATCGAGTCCAACTGTTAACCTAGCACTGCCAAGTCCACCACTAAACCATGTCCCTAAGCGCCACATCTACGCGTCTTTTAGATACCTCCAGGGATGGTGACTCAACACTTCCCTGGGCAGCCTGTTCCAATGCTTGACAACCCTTTCGGTGAAGAAATTTTTCCTAATATCCAATCTAAACCTCCCCTGGCACAACTTGAGGCCATTTCTTCTTGTCCTATCACTTGTTACTTGGGAGAAGAGACCGACACCCACCTCGCTACAACCTCCTTTCAGATAGTTGTAGAGAGCGATAAGGTCTCCCCTGAGCCTCCTTTTCTCCAGGCTAAACAACCCCAGTTCCCTCAGCCGCTCCTCATAAGACTTGCTCTGTAGACCCTTCACCAGCTTCGTTGCCCTTCTTTGGACGTGCTCCAGCACCTCAGTGTCTTTCTTGTAGTGAGGGGCCCAAAACTGAACACAGTATTCAAGGTGCGGCCTCAGCAGTGCCGAGTAGAGGGGGACAATCACTTCCCTAGTCCTGCTGGCCACACTATTTCCGATACAAGCCAGGATGCTCTTGGCCTTCTTGGCCACCTGGGCACACTGCTGGCTCATATTCAGCCGGCTGTCGACCAACACCCCCAGGTCCTTTTCTGCTGGGCAGCTTTCCAGACGCTCTTCCCCAAGCCTGTAGCATTGCATGGGGTTGTTGTGACCCAAGTGCAGGACCTGGCACTTAGCCTTGTTGAACCTCATGTAATTGGCCTCGGCCCATTGACCCAGCCTGTCCAGATCCCTCTGTAGAGCCTTCCTACCCTCAAGCAGATCAACACTCCTGCCCAACTTGGTGTTGTCTGCAAACTTACTGCAGGTGCACTCGATCCCGTCGTCCAGATCATTGATAAAGATATTAAACAGAACTGGCCCCAATACTGAGCCCTGAGGAACACCACTTGTGACCGGCTACCAACTGGATTGAACTCCATTCACCACCACTCTTTGGGCCCGGCCATCCAGCCAGTTTTTTACCCAGCGAAGAGTACGCCCATCCAAGCCATGAGCAGCCAGTTTCTCCAGGAGAATGCTGTGGGAAATGGTGCCAAAGGCTTTACTAAAGTCTAGGTAGACAATATCCACAGCCTTTCCCTCATCCACTAAGCGGATCACCTTGTCAGAGAAGGAAATCAGGTTAGTCAAGTAGGACCTGCCTTTCATAAACCCATGCTGACTGGGCCTGGTCACCTGGTTGTCTTGTATGTGCTGTGTGATGGCACTCAAGATGATCTGCTCCATAACCTTCCCTGGCACTGAGGTCAGAATGACAGGCCTATAGTTCCCCAGATCCTCCTTCTGGCCCTTCTTGTAGATGGGTGTCACATTTGCTAACTTCCAGTCAACTGGGACCTCCCCAGTTAGCCAGGACTGCTGATAAATGCTCCCTCAGTACCCTTGGGTGGATGCCGTCCAGCCCCATAGACCTGTGTGTGTCTAAGTGGTGTATCAGGTCGCTAATCATTTCCCCTTGGATTATGGGGGCTTCATTCTGCTCCCCATCCCTGTCTTCCAGCTCAGGGGGCTGGGTACCTGGAGAACAACTGGTGTTACTATTAAAGAGTGAGGCAAAGAAGGCATTAAGTACCTCAGCCTTTTCCTCGTCCTTTGTCACTGTTTCCCCCCGCATCCAATACAGGATGGAGATTCTCCTTAGCCCTCCTTTTGTTGCTAATGTATTTATAGAAACATTTTTTGTTGTCTTTTATGGCAGTAGCCAGATTAAGTTCTAGTTGGGCTTTGGCCCTTCTAATTTTCTCCCTGTATAACCTCACAACATCCTTGTAGTCCTCCTGAGTTGCCTGCCCCTTCTTCCAAAGGTCATTAAGTTGAAAATTGCTATGAAAATGTATGAAGAAAAAGTTTTTATAAACAAAATTCAGGTGTGTATCTAAGTGCAAAAGTTGGAGTTGAATAAAAGACAGCGTCACGCTTTTTAGGAGGAATCTATCTGGATTCTGGAGACATGGCTTTTTAGTTTCATTACCAAACAACAGCATAGTCCTTCATAAAAAATCTTCTTTGGGCTCTAACCAAAAGAACTGATGAAGGACCTCTCACTGAGCAAATCTTAGTGAAAAACAACTGAGTCTTATTGCTATTTCTGTGAGGGCCCTGTGGGCACCCAAAAGCCTTAACTGCCATGACCAACCTCACCTGGACCCCCACTCCTGACATCAACCTTGGGCCCTGGAGCACCATTAGACTGGGGTGGTCCTGGTGTGAGCTACATGAGCACCTGTAGGCTGCTCTCAGCTCTGTCTTTTGCATTTTTTTGAGGTTTTGACTGGACTTCTGAGATTGGCCTTGGATCCAGCTTGTCACCTCATGTTTTGTGTCATGTTCTCCCCCAGCCATACCTGAAGTCATCCACGGTGGCATAATCTGTGATATTGCTTGTCTCTCAGAAAGAAATCACACAAGTGGAGCAAATCCAGTCTGATCAGGAGCTCCCCAGGAGGTTCTCAGCTCTGCCTGCCAGGAGTCTCTTGTCCTTCTTCCCCCAAAACAACTCCAGATACCACCCTTTCCTTTTATTTTTTTTATCAGTGCTATCCTAATACTTTATTGTTATATCAATCTTCCCTTCAATTGCATCCTTCAATGCTGTTTTTTTTCCTTGCAGCCTCACCACATTTCTTATATTCTTGTAGTACCTGGTTTCCTGTTTTGCATCAGGTAGTTCATGTTCCTTCATACTGTTGTAGTGCCTGTAGATTTGCTATGGCACATATTTCTGTGTGCCTTACTCAACAGCTCCCCAGGCATATTGGTGCAGCTTTTCCACTAAACATATCATAGATCTGATTGCTGTTCTCACTTACATTGCCGTTTTCTTTCTCATTTCCTGTACGGTAACAATATCTTTCTTTTTAAGAGATCTACACAGAAATTCAATATTCCCTAAGTAAAACCTGTTGTTGTTAACGTGTTAGCAGTCTAACACAACCATAAATACCTCCTCTTACCTTATACAAACTTTACCATTCATAGCCTAGCTGCTGTTAGGCTGCTGTAATTTTCGAGTAGAACCCAGGGTTCTTGCATATCATCACTTCAGAACAGATCTCATCCATGGTATTTCTAAAATGACAGTGCTGCCTTATCTCACAAATGCCAAAACCTAATGACCTGTGTTCATAACAAATATAAACAATCATAGCTGATTCCCTTTGATGGTGTGGAGGTTCTGGCACAGTATTTTGTAAGGGTAATGAGAACTTGGATTAAACATGATGTAAAATGCAAAATTTTTATTTAAGACAAAGTGTTTAAAAAAAAATCAACCAAGATCAGAAATGAATACATTTTAAGCAAAGAAACATAACAGATGTATCCAGACTAGAAAAATCCAGTTCCTCTTTGGTCTTGTTTTCTACCTGCGTGCATTTAATTTAAAAACAATGTTTTACCAGCAGTGTTAATGAAGTGAGTTAGAAATAGCTTTCCTAGTGTAAATAGGGTAAAGTGTTATTAAGCAGAGTGGCTGGATTTGTGTATGGCAAAACTGGAACAGCATCATATAATGAGAGAAGATGAAAGTGAACTTCAATTTTTTACTTTGCAGAAGGGACTGCTTTCTTGAACAGAGGGGAAATGAAAAAAGCAGACTGTCTTCTTCCTTACATCACCAAATCTAGGTATTGCCCTCTCAAGACTTTTCCCCTCCAGCCCTTTTTTCAGGATCTGGCTACTATACTTCAAGCTGGATCAAACTTTCTTGCCTTTAAGTGTTTGCGCAGTGCTCTGATCTTCACTCGTGTGCATACTTGCTCACTCATTTTCTCTCCTTGATAAGCAACTCTGCCCAAAGTTTTTATCTCGAGTATGCTTTTTTTTTTGGTAGGAACTCTCCCTTATCACTCTATCTTTAAAGAAGAGCATTCGTTAGACCTATCAGTTGCAACAAGACTCAATATAACCAGTAGTGACTCTTCACTCTCTTGATGTGCTCTCTCTTGAGCTGTGGAAACATTTAAAATCAGCTGCTTCCACTCCCCATTTTCTGTAGGACAAGGTAGAATGATTTGTGTTTGTCCTCTTCACACTGGTGTCTCTTGGTCACCCTACCTAGGTCTGACCGAGGAAGTAACACGACCTCACCCTGAAGATCATGCTTTTATTTCTTGCTCCTAGGAAGGAGGACAATCACACTGCTGTGTAGATGTCTTGTAAAACAGGAGGCCAGCTTTCCGCAACCACCTGCATTGCCAAAAAAATGAGAAGCTCCTCCAGAGCATGATTGAGAGGAGGGATCTGACTTAATCCCTTGAGACAGCAGTTGAGAGGGCCTGTTCATGCCCGGGTAGGCTTGTGAAGGCAGGCACTGCGAGTGCATCTGTTAGTTTTCCTTATGATAGCTTCTCACAGAAGCCTCGTTTTTGGCATTTTTCCTCTTGCTGTTCCAACTGATGTGCACCTGCAGATGTCACTAGTGCTACATGGTATTTTTAAACCCTGCAAATCTGTGGGTTTTTCAAAAGGTGCCATTTGTATGTACAACCCTGCATGATATGACACCAGGACCTTTCTGCTAGAAACACCACCAGATCTGTTATATTACATCTAATATTTACTCTGCTGCAGAAAAGATTAGGGGAAGGACTTATTACCTTGGCAAAGAAAGGAAGATTTAGTCATACAGATAATCATAAGTCAGTACAGGGCTTCTGCCTAAGTTGCCCTGCATAGAAATTGTCCTGTGCTCTGCATTTAAAGCGGAGCCTTGTATTGCCCGTGGAAAAGGATCAAGAGTCACGTCGAGCTGAGAGCAGATCCTCAGCATTGGCTCATTGAAAAAATGTGCCCTCTCCTCTGATATAAAAGGCTTTGTTCTCATGATTGCTTTAAGGCTATTATAATCGTGGACTGCTGCTAAAAAAGCTGTCCGGCTCTCCTACCCTTCCTGCTGTTGCTGCTGCTCCTGGCCCCGTGGTCCTACCTCGCTGCTATCCCGGGTGAGGGCTTCTGCAGCTGCGCAGGAAATTCAGTCTAGGAACCGATCCAGGTGAAAAGTAACCATTTTTCTGTTTGGTTGGTTAGTTTAGGCTGAGTACCTTATCTAGCTTATCACACAAGCACAGAAGCGCTAGCTGCTGGTGTGACAGAAGAGGTGAGACCTCTCCCTTTGTCAGCAGCTTACTTTTGGGTCAGCTTAAAGTAATGATGAAGCTGCAGCTTTGGATAGGAGTACTTGGATATGCTTCTCAGTCATTTTCTACGGATTAGAGCTTTAGCTTGGCTGTCTTGGTAAATCTCCAGTAACTTTAGCAAAGTTGTGCCAAACTAGAACAGAGTAGGACCTTGCCTGATCTGTATGGTGGACAACTTCAAGGGGATCTGCTCAACTTTGGGGATAGAGGACTTCCCCAGCGGGACAGATCTCAGTTCTACTGCTTTCCCTGGTGTGCTAAGGGTCTTAGCAACTTTAGCTCTGTCTCAAGCCCTTTGTATGGGGGAAACTGGCTGTAACTGTTAAAATTAGTGGAGTGCCCTGCTGAGACATTTACATTCAACTGATTCTGCCGCTTTTGACAACTGACTGCAAGTAGAGTCAGTCCTCAAGTATATACAAAGACAGTATGTCAGTGCAAATGCCTGCGTTACAGGACATGAGCCAAATTAATTTCTGGAATAATGCCATGGAAATTAATGGGTATAGCGTCTGAAGTTTAACTGTTTGCATTACTTGTATTATATTTCAGTAATAATTTCTGGTGTATGCAGATCAATCAGTTTTCAACCTCTTCTACTATTGCTATTTCAGGTTAACTCATTGCCTGGCTTTTCTAGTATTATACTGACAGGCACACTGTTTCTTTTCTGTTCTCTATCGGTGGGTTGTTCACACTGGTTAACGTCACAATGTGCTGGTTAATTTTTTCATTATTACACATCAGGTTTCCTTTGCCGTGTTCTGCCTGGGCAGTTGCACCTTTGCACCAGACCACTGGGCTATGTGTATCCTGATAGAGAGCAAACAGCACGGGCCTCTGACTCACCTCCTTTCACAGCCTTACACCTAGTGTTGTACCCTTCCTCTCTACCATGTTGGAGGAACTGGAAATAGAGTCCTTTGAGGAGCTGTATGTAAATGTTTGTTTGGGTTTTTTTGATAAAGAATGGCAATATTATCTTTTTTAATATTCTTCCCATCTAGCATGCAGGTTTATGTCTTCTTTGCTACTTGAATCTCTGCATATAAGAGACTGAAGAAAGGAGAGTTTAAACCAAAACTGAGGCAAAAAGGTGCTTTAATTTCCTTCAGAGATTCTTCCCATGTCCAGAGCTTAGGCCCTGGTCTCTGTGCAAGTTATTTCTTCTGAAGTCACTAGATTTGTTGCTCCTTGGTGTTGTGGGAGGGCACATCTGCACAGGGAGGAAAAGCAGGAGGTTAGGATTAAACTTATTCCAGCTTTTGAGCCCTAAAAGAGAGACCTGAACTCCATTGGGGAACCAGTGTGGAGAGCAAATCACCAAGGCATTAGACCTGCAAAAATATGTGATGCTGAGCTGAGCTGCTTTGTCATTTAAAATAGAGAATAAACCCATGACCAACTTGGAGAGGGTGATGAGTTTTCAGGTGGAGCTAAGGAGGTTTCTTCTGGTCCCTTGCTGACCAGGGCAGGGCTTATTAGGGAAAAACTCATGTCTGATTTGATTGGGCTCACAGGCTTAAATCAGTGGTTTTACTGACACTCATACTGATGGGACTTCAGGCTTCCAGTGACACTGGGAGGTGGGAGGAGAATGACACTAAAACTGTAGCTCCATTTGAGGAGTGATTGTGCATTTTGTTCCTGTGGCACTGGGGTGCTGGAGCCAGTACCAATGGTCAGCTCCAGGGGAGTTTTGCTACTCCTAATTTGGCAAAAATATTTTTTGCTTTTTTTAACTTTTGACCTGGAATATCAAGCAATAAAATGCATTTTACATACCAGTGCCCCAATGGATAAAAATACATAATCTCTTTTATGGATGAATAAAAGACACATAGACTAGCATATGCAAACTGCTGGCATATCCGAATGCAACGTGTTGAATTGCCATACTTCTGTTTGGACCACAGAGATCTTGAAAGGTAGAAAGAAAAAGCCTGAACCAAATGGGGGATGTGAGGGGGAGTAGTTAGTTGCCTATTAAAACAGCAAAAAGGCAAAAACCCCCTGGTTTTGGTAAAGACCTTCAGCTGTATCTGAATGTCTCTTCTCACATAGCTTCTTAGATGCTAGAAAGGACTGTCTGAAGATCAGCTGAATCAATTATCACAGAGAGATCTAGCAGACTTCTTTGGATGTATTTTTCACGAGAAAGGGAACCAGCAGAGCAACAGGTATGATTCAGTGCTATGCTATATCCAGTTCAGGGCTGGAAAAGATCTGACAGGTTAAATAGGGTCTTTCTTTTTTTTTCCCCCCAAATTTGCTAGATTTTTAGCTAAGTGCCTTTTAAAAAGGATGTTAGTAACATGGGTGTAGTTTATTAGATTGCTGGGGTTAAAACAATAGTTTCTCTAATTTTTGACGTCAGCTGTGTAAAGAAATATCCAAAAAGGGAAAAGTGTGAGTTGGACTTTTGCACTGCTGACAATATCACAGCTTTATGGTCAGGTCAGGGAGAGGGGACTACCTTGCCCACAGTGGAGCAACTCAAAGTCTCTCTGTAGTGATTAGTATTCCTGGAGCGAGTCTGTTTACTTCTTGTGCTTGAAGCCGCAAAGTGTTCATATAGGCCATTGCCTCCTCTCCTTCCTCCCCCTGATCCTCCCAAAGCAAAAATCACCAGTGTAAGAGTTCCCGTGGGTGCTTTTTGGCGGACCTTGCTGTTAGTATCTTTTCATCTTGGATTGTCTGTCTTTCTCGCTTCAGGCCGTTAGCCTTTGCCTTGTCCCCTTTGACTGCCCTGCATAATTCCTGCATCTCCATGGCTCTTCCCGGTTTAGATTTATTAATTGAAAGGAAAGCTGCCACCATGGCACCTGAAGGGCTGCTGGTTGAGCCTGCGGTGGGGCAGCAGCCTGCAAAGAGAAGTGCTGCACTTCAGACTGCCCTGGTGCTGCTTGCCATCAGCTGTGCTTTGCTGACAGTCAGGGCACTTAGCGTCCAATTTTTTAGCTTTTCCAATAGGCAAAAAGGGCTCCACAGCTATGAGGTGAGTTTGAAAGCCGTGTCCTGCCCCAGAGAGAGGAGGGCAGAGGCGTGAGGTGGGCAACATGGCACCATGCCCAGGAGGCACCCTTCAAGAGCTGGTTACCCTGTGCACGGGGACCTGGATGGCCCAGCCTGCAGGGGCTCCAATTCTAAATTATCTTCGCATGTAACAACAATCATCGAGGACAGGTTTGCCTGACTTATGATTTTGCTTGGGCTTGTAAGTTCAAAGCTGGGCAATGTCCTCTGATTCTTTTGGGTTTTCACTAAATTTCAGGCTTCACAAAAAAAACCCCTTTTTTTTGCCCGCAAACTTTTGTTTAATTCCTGCTCCAATTTGTAGCCAAAAGGTACTTACTCCTCTTTAATACCTCAAATTAAGCCACAAATGCTGTCGCAGGAGGTTTTCAGGCTATAATCTGTGTATTTACTAGTCAAGAGTGAGTGTGGTTGAGGTGTTTGCTTGAAGAGTGAAGCAAAGAGACAAGGGCCAGCATGGAAGACCTTTGGCTGAGCACACACTTTGGCTGGGTCCTTAGGCTGCCCCATCACTCCTGCACTGTTGGGGTGTATGAAGGTGCTGCAGTCCCTTTTTTCTGCTATGCCGTGAATTCCCCCTCCATTGCAGTGTTCAGGGTGGCTCCAGTAACAGGAGCTGCTAGTCCTTAAAAAGCCTCTTTTCTTTCCTTCTTTTCCTTCTCTTATCCTTAACTGCTCTGGACATCTCTTCAGTGCTGGGGAAAGCAAAATTCTCTCTCCATCTGTGTGGTTTTGTTAAGGGAACAGAATGAGGAAGCAAAGCTACCCTTTATTTACAACAAAAGATGTGATAGGAGGAAGTACAAGGTTACTTAACACTGAGTAGGGAAAGTAAAGTTTCTCTGAAAAATGAGGGAAGATTTGAAAAAGAAAGCAGAAGACTAGCTGCAAGCCTATTTATGTTTCAGAATATTGATGACTATTGTGCAATGTGTGACTAAAACCCCACATAAGGAAAACAAAATGATAGAGTGCAGTTATTCATACAAGCTTCAAATACTGTGGGATGCATTCCTTAGTCACAAAAAAAAATGCTATGGTATCATTTTATTATTCCTTTTTATAGTGGTCCCCAACCTCATAAATGACAAAGAGATGTCCCCAAACTTAAGGGCTGTCTGCGATACAGAGAGTAAACTGTCTCTGAAGTTTGAACCTTCACACGAATGCAGACTGCCTTTGTGAAGTCAGCTGAGAGCCACATTCAGTCATGACATTTCTAAAACTTCACAACTTTTTAATAACAAAGTTTATATACTTTTATTTACATACCTAAGTTTAATAAATATTGATCAGATTAATGCTTGATACAGTGACACAGGGAGTTTAAGTTCTTTTATTTTAAGGTCTTAGGTGAGCTAAGAGTTTAAGGTGATTTAAGGATTTAGATCAGTAGAAAATAATAAATTGTCTTTAAACTTTTAATGCAGCTTAGCTGCAGCTTTGCAGGCCATCCCTCAGACATTTTAAAAATTTTAAGGCTTCCTCATGCAGTGGAGTTTGCGTCAAATCCAGCATGTTTCAAAGCTGACTCAGTTATATATTATGTCCCTCTCGAAGTGATCTATGCCACTGCAATGGCTGTTACCCAAAGTTTAATTTTTTCCCCTCAAACATTCATGAGTTTAAGGATGCTGTAAGCAGTTTTCTTATGGCTTGGTCTTGCAGTGTCACCCTTGTAGCTAGACTTGCAGGTAGACTGTACCTGGCACTGAACGGAGCCTTCCTGCTCCACATCATTTCCAGCTTCCATGAGAGTGGTTATCTGGGAGAAGAGGCTGAAGGGGCCAGTAGTTCATATAATTGCAGAATAATTTTGGTTGGAGTGGACCTGTGAAGGTCATTTAGTTCAAGAGAGAACACTTCAAATGTGTAAACAAGTTTTAACTTCTTTTTTTGGTCATTTCTTTCTCTGTATCAGTTCTTCCGATTCTCTGAGGAAGTTAAAGCACAGAAAGTACAGTGTTACAATTCACAGTTGTTTTCCTATTTAAGACACTTCTTAAGAAAGACAGATTTTAAATGGCGGGGAATGTTTCTGAGGCAGCGGAATGGGAATCGCTATGCATGGGATCCACCACAGTGGGGTACTTACCTCCCCACCGCACCCTGCCCCATCAGAGCGAGACATGGGTTTTCACAGGTCCAGGGCACTCTGTCAGCAGCCAGCAACACCTCTTGCCACCTCACCTCCTGCCTGCCACTGCTGACAGGTCCTGTTTTGTTGACTAGTTACATGATAACGTAGTTGGTGTCTAGTGAAAACTGGACATTAAAAGTGGCAAGTATTAAAAGTGGTAGTGGACATAACATTTTTCTCTGTTTCTTGCCAGGGCTTTGCCTCCGTTTACTATGTCAGTGTCTCCCAGACTTTGGGCACCTACAGAGCACTGGGAGCCATTACAATTTCTGTCACAACCTCGTCAGCCTTAATAAAGTTTTGATTGAAAATGCTATGCCCTGTTACAGTGCTACAGATGAAGAAACCAAAGAGTGGTTGCCCAGCTGATTTAACTGGAAACAGAACTGGGCTCTTGGCATCTTCTCTTACTCACATGGGAAGTCCGTATTAGTGGCTAGTAACATCCAGCCTATACCTATACCAATAACTGTGTATTGCTGCTGGGCTTTATTTCTATTCCTAATTTTATTAACTTATATAATAAATTATTTTTAAGATAATATTCATTGACTTTAAAATACAGGAATTTTAAAATAAAAATTATGTGAAGTATTTTAATGACCTACTTATATTGATTCTCAAGTAACCTTGCATTTAATTGTGATTTTGCAAAATTAATAGTAATGCTAGTTTTATGCTGTATTTCTTAACATGATCTAATTTGAATAATTTGATTTGAAATTTAGTTCAGAGCACGTGTTTTATGTAAAACCATAGCAATAGTCTTTGAAAAGCACCGAGTGGGAACTGAGGAAATAAAGACAACCCCCGAGTGTCTGACAGTTCCCTACTCTCAGGTCACTTTGTTGGGCCATCCTTTCTCACATACCCATGGCTCATCCTGAGATGTAATTAGCTTTCTGTCTCACAACTCTTCTTGGAAACCTCTGCCTGAGCTGCAAACCTTTTGCAGCTCATTTTCGTTCCAGCCTGAATTTACTCTTGACCACTTTGTATGCATAGGTTCTGTGCCAATGTTGTCTTTTATTTTAGATAGGTCTCCTTTCCCCAGGCTGCTTCTCGCAGACGCATCCCCAGTCAGCCACCCCTCGTTAGGCTGAACAGCCAGACGTCTCACATCCATTTTCCTAACCTTCCCGCTGACCTCTCTGTGCCTCTTCCAGCTGGAAGGTATCATCTCCCTGAAACGTGGGTGACCAGGATTGTATGCAGTTTTCCATATGGTATCACCTGGGCCTCGTACAAAGACATGAATGCTTCCCTATTTTTACTGGAAATACCTCCCCTGCTGCCCTCATAGTTACCTTTTCAAAAAAAGAAATTGAGTGAGTCTGGCAAGGTCTACCTTTAGTAAACCCATGTCGCATTTTATCCCATATTGCTTTTACCTCTGCATCATTAATTAGACTCCCCACAGAATGCTATTTTAAAGCCTAGCAAGCTATTCAAGTGGCTCTAATAGACCTGTAAATATGGGTCAATTTTTTCACCTTCTTAATTGCAGGTCATACCCTTGCTGTTCCCCAGTCCTATGGCACTGTCCACAACTTGATTACTTTATCAAAGAGATTTGCTAACAGACTTGAAAAGTCATGTGGCAGAGCTTTCCTAACTTAAGGCAGAATATTTTCTAATCCTTCCTATTTGAGCACACTGGTCATCTTTGTCTTAGGGAAGCTGTACATTTTCTTTGTATTCAATATTCATTTTGGCTGATTTACCTGCACTTTTGTTCTTTCAAATAAATGATCTAACTTCCAAAACATTTTTGCTGTGTTTCCCATTTAATTTAAGCTGAACCAGTTTGTAATAACTTCGTAAAAGATATTTTCTATGATCAGCTGTCTTGTATAGTGCCTTTAATATGAACCAAACCAAGTCTAGACTGTGATCATCTCATGTTTGTTGAATGAAGGTTGCTGAGGATGAAGATACTTGTTGGCCATCCCAGCTAATGGTATTGTCAGACCATACTACCATTAGAAGCATTTGGTTGCTAACCTATATCTAGGCTGTCATAGTTTGCCGTAATAACATTTCTGACAGCACTTACCTCTCGAACAACCTTAGTGAGATTGTTGGGCATAGCCAAATGTGGTTGTGGAATTTAGTGGCTCATCATTGGAAAACACCTTTGTCCCCCAACTGTGATTTTTTTTTTTTGTCCTCAAGCTCTTCTTGTATATTGGTGCCATCCTTCTTTCTTATTATGGCTTCCTTCTCATATAACTGCCTTATAAAGTCCAGGTTATTTTTTAAATTTCATGGTGAAATTCAGTGGTCTCAAGAACAAAAAGAAAAAAAAAGACAACTATATTCACCTCAGGAATAATATTGCATGCTTTAAAATATGCACTTGCTGTGGATTTTGGAAAAATCAGTGAGGGCAAGCATATTGTTTAAACTATGTTAGAAGTGCTCTCAGTTGTCAAAATGGGCTTCTTTTATTTATGGCTTTGATCAGCTGTTTTTCAGTTTGGGGACACAGGGAAAATTTGGGAAGAGTGGAAGCCCGTAATGAATGGCCAGGAGAACACATTTTTCTAAAACAAAAAAACCGCCAACCAGACTATGCTATAAGCAAATGTGCCCAATGGAGATAGTCCAGACAACTGCACCTGGACACCACCTGGATATAATTAAGGTCCCAGAATGGAAGATGTGTTAAACTAGATGCCAGGAAATTTAACACTGTCTCTCCTTTATTCACCTGCTGTAAAGGGATGGCGTATTGCTCTGAGCTAGGTAGTACAATAGCATGGACCCATAGGACTCTGGATACCTCTGAGGAAGATCTTTTTTTTTTGGCTCTGCCAGTGTCTCTCTATATATGCATTGGATTTTCACTGCTTCTCGACCCTGCAAGGAGCAACCAGACACAAAGGGTTGCTTTGGCTCACATTGGCTGTGCAAGAAGGAATTCCTTTGGGTCTCTCCCATGCTCATATCCATGGGCCAGGCACAGTACCTGTGTGTCTCCTGTTCTCCTTCAAAGTGTTAACTCTTAAAACAGCACTCACCATGTCATTTCTTTCTCTCACCCATTACTGTCCTTGTTATTTATTTCTCAATGTGTCATTCAGCACTAAACTTCAGAAACACTCATTTCATGTGCTGCTTTATTATCCCGAAGTGGAGAAAACCCAAGAAAGTTTGCAGATATTTAAATTTGGCCTATTCAGAGACTGACTTGCTTGAAATGAAATGTAGTGCTTCGCCTGAAAAAAGTGAAGGGGAAAAATTAAGTTCAGCAATGCAGAATATAACAATCAGTTAAAAGCTAACATACTGCCTTCATTAAATGCTAAAAATCTCTGTTGAAACAGTATTAGCACAGCAGGGTTGTGAAGAGCCAGAGGTAAATAATGACTCAGAGCAAATAGGCCTCAGCAGGAAAAAAAAAGGTATGTTTCACCTTATAGTGATCAGAAACTGTCCTCATATATGTTCAAAATTATGCCTAATCTTATTATCATTATATGTGACCTTGCTAAGTTTCTATAGTAAGAGTAAATGGAAAAAAAAGCAGTACGAGTGAAGACTTCCTATATATTATTATGTTTTATTAGTTTTGTAGAGGAACTTGGGACAGGAGTCTGTTGCAACTGACAATGCGAAGGGTGACTTGGTCCCTGATTGACTTTCTCATATGGGATGCTCCAAGGGAGGGACAAAGGGAGAGGCATGATTTGTGTAACTGGAGGCTTACAGACAAGCTGGACCAAGATTTGGCTGTGCTAGGTGCTTTATAATTACAGAATGATCTGGTCCTTGCCTGAAGAAGTGTTAACACCCTTGATATACACAATAGAATAAAATAAAATTAGTACAAGAAGAGCATCTCAGCCATCTGCGACTCCTTCTCAACCTTCAGAGATCCTGGAAGTGGGTCTTGTAGAAGGATCTAGTATGGTGGGTCAGACCTATCTTGTCTGTCTGTTGTTGGATTCAGTATTGTTCCTCATTAACAGAATATATAGTAATAAATAAATGTTTGGTGCTACATATAAAAGAGCAATAGCAATGCTAAAATCTCTGCCAGTGTGCAGGGTCTTCTGGTACCTCTCTCTCCTTTGGGGCTTGAATCTCCCTGATGCTGGGTTTCGGTGATTCATCTTTGTTGCAGGAGCTGGGAACAGCTTGGGGACACAGTGAGTGACCAGTATTGTGGTGGGGAGAGCATGCTCCAGGACATCAGTGCAGAAGTAGGTGTGAAAAGGAGAGAGGAGGGAGCAGTAGGTTCATTTGCTTCTTGTGGCTCGAATGGGAAGCAAAGCAGAGAGAGGAGCAGGGCCCTCGGGAAGAGGAGGGCAGGCAGAAGGGGTCTGCACTTTGGAAAGCTTGGCCCTGGCGCAGCAAAGGACTGTAAGGCAGGAGGTGAACTTGAAATGGGGATCAGCGTAAGGAAAAGGGCAGGCAGCTACAAAGGTGTCATGAAATCTGTTTTGAATAGACACAAGAAGTAATGCGTATCTTGGGTTCTATCTCGGAGAAAAGCTGCTGTAATCTATGTAAAGGACGATGAAGGATTCAATCATATATAGATGTTTGTGTTTTAAAATAAATTTGAAGTGACTGTATCTTTGGATACAGACAATGTCTATACAGCAGGAAAGATGGTGATGGTGCTAGGATTTTCCCCATCATAGGGACTAAATGCTGAGCGTCCTCACACATAAGATGTCTGTGTAAAAAAGGAAACCCGTCTTCTTTCTTTGTGTGGAAGCATGGCTCTATTCCCAGCCAAACCTTTGTGATACAAGTGAAGTTAGAACAAAAGAGTATCAAATGAACTAAAGAAAAAGAACACAGGCAGAAATAAGTCTTGAAATATATATATTTGGGCAGAGTATGAATGTTTAAAAGATATTAATATACCCTCTGAGAGATGAGGAAAAGTTCTGCCATCTCCTATTATCTGGCTTAGTAGGCTGAATAAGTGAATAATTCAGAGAGCAAAGTTTCTCCAATGAATGAGTCACCTAGACTCCAAACTGTTAGCATGCAGCCAAGGCATATTGAAAAAGGAGAGTTCATCCACACTGGTTTTAGTAACTGCTCCACTCAATGGGGAAATAAATCAGTTTTTCTTCAGTTAACACAAGATCTGAATAACCATCAATTCCCTCCACAGTATCTGCAGCACAAATGGTATCACAGATGCTTGATTGTGGGTATAAATTAGCATATTATGCCCATAGGGGGAGGCTAGATGATGATGGCTTAGTAGCTGAAGCCTGCTGGCCTCTGGGAAAGTGCAAATGTAATGTCAGATGACACAGTCCGCCAGGTGAGCAAGAGGGGCTGCGCCTCTGCGAAACAAAAAGGTGAAAAATGAAGACATATTGTGGAGCTGTGTCTGTGGTCATAGATGCCGTGCTACCTGACATCAACGCTTACTGACATTTAGAGGGGAGGAAAAGCCCTCAGCACCTTTGAAACTTAAATTGACGAGAAGAAAGGATGGAGAAGTATCTGGGTAAAATGCCACTGCATGGGTGTTTCCTCTCACCCACTGGCCCCTCCTGGAGGAAGGGATATGGCAACTACTTGGAAGTCTTATGAGTTAAAAAGAGTTGTAGGAGCTATCTGTGGAAATTCAGACGTTCATCTAGAAGGCAGTATCTGTGACTGAAGATCCTGACATAGTTTAAAAGCCAAAGACAAAACAGTGTAGAACTCAGCAGATTTGCAGATTTTTGCTGGCTGCAGAGATTTAGGGAGAGGACAGAACTGCTGTAACATTATCTTGGTGCCAGAACAAGTTGAATACGGACTTACTTAAGAATTGCAAGTTATTGCATACATAAGCAAAATATTGCAAGTTCCCCACTCAGACCCCTGTGGGATATCATGAGTTTGGGAAGGACTGCTGGGCTAAATATACCAGGAGTCAGTAGGATCGTGACGGCAAAGAGCAACAAGCGATGGACTTTACCGGCGTTGCAGTAGAATCCCATCGCAGCCCCACTTCTGGTCCCCAGAGATAATAAGCAGCATCAGTGCAGGACCGAACCAGGAGGGGGGACCAAAATCAGCACAGCGCTATAATTCACCACACCAGCCTGGCTGGGCCATTGTCTTCTTTCCTGTAGTTTATTTCCCTTATTGTACTTCCTCACAGCAGGTTTTCCTCCCTGTCTTTTTTATTTTCCCATCCTTTTTGTTCTTGCCACCCACATTTTTTCTCTTTTACAAAGAAGAGTTTGATTCCTATAAATCTTCCAACACTCAACACCTCTCTCCTGGTGGCCTGTTGTTCGCGAGGCAGCGTCTGCACGGTGCCAGGTGGGATCCTTTGTCAGCGATTGACAGGAGATGCTGCTGCTGCTGGTAGCTATTACGCACATGAAAAGGAAAGCGATGCCGAAGCGAGGTTGTTAGAGAACCACGTGGCTCTTTCCTCACGTTGGGAGGACAAGTCTACAGATTTCTCCTTCGTTGCTGCCTGCCAGCATGGAGCTGTCAATTATCGCCTGTGCTTTGACACCTGAGCAGCAGCCTGGCCTCCCCCTCCTTGGCCATCCCTGCCTCCTCCGCTGCGCAGAGCTGCCTCTCCGGGTTAATGAGGTGCTGGTGTAATTTTGGCGCCCGCCTCTTGTGCTGACAGCCGTACCCTGGCTCCAGGAGTCCTGGCACATTACTACCGCTGTCGCTGACCCGAGCCCCTCGCTGGAGGAGCTGCTGCACACCTAGCAGCAGCTGGTTTCCCATGGGTTTTTCCCTGTTAGGCTTGGGGAGGGAAGACAGCAGCAGTAGCCAACACTGTTAAACAAGCGACTTGGGTGAGAAGGTTTTTCTTACAGGCTGGGTCAGCCCATCTTTCACTGCAGCTGCTAAGTGAGGGGTGGAAAAGCAGAGTCCATCCTCCTCCTCCTCGGCCTCCACACATGGAGCCGTCGTGGGTGCCCTGCGATGGGAGTAGCTCCCTGATGAGGACAGGGAGCATATCCCTCTGCCTGCCTGCCAGGGCAGCCAGCAATGGTAACTACGAAAGCGGCAGTGGTAACAACTCATTTTATTGTCATGAGATCAGCGGGGTGTATCCCAGGAAAGGGGAGTTTTTCATGTCCTGGGTGTGTACACACAGACATGCCTCTGGAAGTGGCACCTGTGCAGGCTCTCCTGTGCCATCAGCCATCTGCTGGTGCCGTCTCATCCAGGATAGGTCCAGCTCTGCTCAGGTGCCTATGGCATCCCCAAAATGTTCACTGTTTGTTAGTGAGGAAACCACCTCCAGGATTTCTAGAAAGAAAGCGATTCTTAGGAGGCGTGAGCAGGGCTGGAGCAGGGCTGGAGCAAGGCTGGGGCAAGAGGGATGCCCCAGGGCACTGTTGTGAGTGGCACACAAATGGGAGAAGCACGTAATGATTTGGAGTGAGAGTGCAACCTCCTGCTCTAGCAGGAGGCCCCAAGGGGACCTGTCCTCCTTCAGATCTACCATGTGGCGGGGGGATGTAGCCATGCTAACATCCTGCCAATGTCTTCAACCAGGCCCAGGGAGGGAGGTCTTACAAGAACAGTGTTCCCCTTCTGTGGCTTGAGGTTGCAGGGGATGACCTGTAACAGTGAATGTTTACTTCTCAATTAGTTATCGATTTTTTTCCAATTCACTGACAGTCCTGAACATCCCTGGAGCTACTGGGAAAGCTAGAAATAAAGTTATTAGTTACCTTAATTAATGATCTGTTTTTCTTTCCTCTCAGGAACCAAGAAGCCACTTCTCAATGTTCATGGGTCATGGATTCCTCTCTCAGCATCCATGTAGCTTATTTAAATGTTAGAGCTACGATACCTACAGTGCAGCCAAGGATGATGACATTGGGAAGTGGCTTCTCATGTAGTTACTCCAGTCCTTGATCTTTAATGCACAAGCAATGACTGTGATGCACGGAGCCCTTATCCCTCCTTTATGATGGCATTTTTCCACCTGATGAGTATCTTTACTATTAGAGATCTTATGAGAGGAAAGATCGGTGTAGGAGTTGTGGTAAATTGCCTTGAAGCACTTGTAATCAGTACTATTGCCAGTAAATTCATATTCTTGGAAATACTGGGATGTTGCTGTATAAGGGACCTTACAGGCAAGGGTGATGATGAAGGGCTGCTTTGTAGCAGGAGAGCTGAGTTGGCGCAGCTGCAGAGCCCTCCAGCACAGGCATAGCTCACGGGCAATGGGCTGTGGTTCAGAGGGAGGAGGGTGAGGAGGAAAGGACACTGAGGCTGAGCTAGGGCTGCCCCAGGCACCGCTAGTGAGCGGAGACTACTGCCTGTTAACTTGCCTCCCGTCACTCCTTCACAGGAGCTTTTGCTAGTACAGCTAATCCTGCTCTAGGGATTTACCAGGAATAAAAAACAGGAATAAAAGTGTCACTGCTTAAACCAATGTGGTTCCACAGATAGAGGTTTCCAGTGCAGACTTAGTCTCAGGTCAGTTTTGTAAGGGTAGCTCTTTTCATCATTTACACTAAAGCTGGACTGTTGGGGAAAAAATGTTGGAGAGGTTACAGCATCACTGACCCTTTTATTTTGCCTGTTTCCCGGTACTCACTGTTTTGGAGCCAAGGTTCCAGTGAAGGGCAGATATCAGGAGAATCACAGCATTTGGGTTTATTTTAAAGTCCCTTGACTGTGGCTGGAAGATTTACAGCCACAGTCATGAGATCTGAAACAAGGATGAGACAAAAATAGCGCCAAGCCAATTTCACTAATGTGGGGCTACACTCCATCACTTTTTTGGTTTTGGGGGTTAGTGGCCAGAGGCATGGAGGTGATCTTCCCTTTCCAGAAATACCCTCTCCCCGCTCACTGAAATATTTTAGTCTGTGTTCTTTGCGCAGTTTCTGATCCCAAGTCCCCCCGGCTGAACCGCGACTCTTCCTTTTCAGTTGCCTTTAGTAGCGCGCAGGTTTGCTGCTGAAAAGCGAGACCTGCATTTCCCGTAAGGCTGCCGTCTCACCCGCCTGGCAGTACTTTGCACATCATTTTTTTACACAACGAAAGGCAAAGCGTCTGCACGCTCCCGAGTAATGCCTGCAGCAGGAATTACACAGCTCGGCCGGGTGCCTGCGGCCACTGGATGTCACTGTTGTTCCGTGGAAGCCCCCCCCGGCAGCCACCGGCGGAGGGGGTAATGGTGGCAACTGGGTGGCAGAGCACAGATTTTCACACCCTCTGCGGCATCTGCTGCTTTAAGTGGCTCCGAGCAGTCCCGTCTCACGCAAAGGGTCCATATGGATGCTATGGGTGTGGGGTACGGATGCTATGGGTGCCATGTTTTGCAAGCTCTGAGGCTGTGCCCTGCTGGTGCTGTGCGTTGTTTGTGATAGAGTCCGTTCCTTATCGATGCTGGAAGGAAACGGTGATGAAATTAGCTGAGTTACAGGACAGAAGGAGCTTCCCTGGAGTGACAGGTTTGGGCTGAGGACAGGTTCAGAGGATTCTCAGCTGCCTGGCACACAGCCTGCAAAAATGCAATAGTCACAAAGAGTGAGGAAATAAAGCAACACAAATCTCTGGCCCAAAAAAAGCCTCTTTTCAGCCAGTCCGGGCAACACAGGCTGGATGCCCCAGCAGCAGCTGTAGGGTGCCTCTGACATTTGCTGTGGCCACTCACTTAATCCCGTCTCGCTGCATGCGGAGGTCTGAGGGCAGCGGGGGTCCAGCCAGGGTGCGCAGGCTGCATCTCATGGACCAGCCAGCGTGGGTGCTGAGCTGCAGGGTACCAGGAAGGGGGCCGGGAAGAGCACATCACCTCCAGCCTGCGCTTGCTTCCCGGGGCAAGCAAGGCCTGTGGGAAGCAGCGTGTGGCTGGTCTCGCCCAGGCAAGGGGCTGGGGTGCAACTGGGCTGCCCAGTTAGGGAGCTGGGGAGTGCCCTCGGGTGCTCCCAGTACAGACAACAGTCAACAAACACCAGTGAACCCAGACCAGTGGGGCTGTCCAGAGAGGATGATTGCAGCCAGTACAACGTTAGGCAAACCTGTGAATACTCCTGCTTTGTGTAGGAACAGGTTAGGCCCCAGCAGGCTGTAGGGCTAGAGAAGCAGAGAGACAGTGGAGAAGTAATTTTTCTTCTCTTTCCCTCCTCCCCAATACTTGTGGCGAACACAAGCCCCTCACGGATGAGCATCTAGATCTGAGAGTCCAACACAGAGCTGTCATGCATTTGTGCTTTAGGGAAAGTTTTTTGCTCCCAGTTGCCAGTCTAACTTTAACTCTGTAGAGATGTCAAGATTTGTCTTCTTACGTGAAATGTCCTACCTTTCTTAGGGTATAAAGTGGGCACCTGTTGTTTTCCTACTAAATCCTTATTGTCCAGTTGATGCAAAAACTTCCAAGAGTGTTTCTAGCAAAAGGAGATAGTTAAATGGTAAGAAAATACATCCGTACAAATTAATTAAATAAAACTTCAGGAAGGCATAGGCTTTTCCAGTACCTGAAGAAAAACCATTCTGGTGAATGAGGCAAAATGTTGCAAAGCAACATTGCTCCTTAGGAGATACTTATTTTTTCTTTTAACACATTCCCATTCACTGGAGTCTTGACCCAATAAGATATCTAAATATGTGACTAACTTTAAGTCATTTGGATCTAATTCCCTTGGATTTCTGCAAACAAAGGACAGTCCCATGAGTGACACCCTAAAGTACCTTGATTGTACTTTAATAGTAGCAGTATTATAAGGAGTGAGGAGGAGTGAGGAAACAAAACTTAAGATTGAAAAAATGAAGCCGGCTAAAAGAAAATTAATTGCTGAAATTCCATTATTAGAAACAGATATTGAAGAAAGGCTGGAAAATATCCGGCACCTAGCAGGTGACCTGACGTGTTTGGTTAAGTGGTAATCTGTGCACAGTGCAGGCATCCCCCAGTTAGTGTTAATCCCACAGAAAAACTCCCAGGGCATAATGGGGCAGTCAGGACATCCCAGCTCAGGTCTAGAAACAACTGAGCCGTTCCTGACCATGTCCCCCAAATGCCTTTGGAGGAACCATGACATTCCTGGACCCTATGTCTCTGTGCTCAGCCAGAATGGGACCCTGGCCGTGGCATGCAGAAGAGGCAGTGAGGTGCCCAGAAGCACGTGGCTCTCCGAGCCTGTGCTGGTGCCGCACTGCCCACAAGCCTTGCTGTGAATCTTGGGAAAAATCGGTACTAATGTTGCTACTTGGCCTGTAGGTTAGGTCTGACTCTTTTCTAGATGGCTGGGGAAGGGAAAAGTGAGTCCTGTCTGTGTGGATGTGCCCTACGGATGCTCTCTCTCACCTGGGGGCCTCTGTCCCTGGAGAAGCATGCTTTGCCCCTTAATTTTTGTAACCCAGGAGACTGCTTGAATCATGATGGGCCACTCTAATACAAGGAAATACCCAGACTAGTGACTTCTTAAGCTTTTTTCTCCTTTGATCTTTTCTTCCTGGAGGCATTTATTTGATCTTGGAAGGATCTTAGGGCTATAGTCAGCCCTAGCAAAGATATGACAGAGAGCAGAGGAAAGAAATTTTGAGTCTTTTCTTCCGACTATTCCCCTACATAACACAGGCAAAATATTGGCATGTTTCTCCCACGAGCATAGGGGCAGGACATAGTAAATCTGAATGGAGAGAAAATAAGTGAAATTTCTAGGATAAAAGCAATAGGAAAAGGTTATGGCTATGAGGGGTAGGATACTCTTCTAGAAAGTACTACGTGGGTCTCAGGAGGCTTGGATCCAGGAGACGTGACAGCCTGTGAAAAACTATGTAAAGGCCACCTGATTGCTTTGTTCTTCAGCTTCCCACCCGTGAAATATCCCCTGCCCCTTCTCTCTTTAGCCCTCCAGGACTGTGGTTTTTCCTGTTCATACTGTGATGGACCAAGGGGGTTTCACTTTCTGTTGGAGCCACTAGATGGGACCAGAGTAAAATAATGAAAATAATTTCGCCATGTAGGCCAATAAAGACATGTTATCTTTGCCATTTAAATACTTGTCTCAGGATTCAATCCAAATGCCAGTTAGGCTTCCAGAGTTACCTGCCAAAAATTAAACATCTTCTCTGCTTCTTCTTTCTTCCTTCTTTGAAGCAAGCTTCATCTACGTACCTGGTGTTTGCATTGCCTTGTTAGAGGAACCAAATGGTGTCCATCTGTAGACACGAAATATGGAGGGACCATTTGGGCTGCTGAAGTGCTTCCCTCCCCTCACCACACTCATTCCTGAAAGCGCTGAGAGGACTGTTAAATACCGGAGAGAGATCAGATGCGGACACAAATGGAGAAAAGCCGGGGAAAGCAAAATAAAGCGCATCTTTATGTTTCCCTCCCCACCAGCTGTGGTTAGGGAAATAAAGCAAAACCAGGACTCCAAAATCCAATGACTGAAAGGGAGGCATGAGCAAGGCAGCGGCTCGCACTCCTTCCCCCATTACTTTGCCTGTCCCAGCACTCCCTTCCCCACTGCCCACCTATTTGCCAGGGGCAGTGACGGTGAGCCAGGCAGGGCAGGGACCCTTTCCCCCTGACTCTCGGTGGAGGGGAGCGCACTGGCAGTGCTACGGGCATAACAGAATCTCCTAAACGGCATCACTGACAATCAGGCAGAAGCTGAAAGTAAACAACTTATTTACATGCATTTTAAATACAGCTCGGTGCCCAGCAGCCCGATTATTTTGAAAAGTGGGTTAAAAAAGTCACTGTAAGGCAAGGACCTTACATACCAAGCTCCAGCCCTCGGTGCATTAATATGGCTGAGTGGAGATACTAACATAACCTTACCTGTAATGGCATGAACACACCACTGTAATAATTCATTTAGAATGATGACACCTGAGACCTAATTTAAAACTCCTGGATGAATACTGTTCTCACATTCAAACCCCAAGGCTGCTGCAAACATACCTAAGAAATCCTAAGAACTATAGAGAGCCTAATTGAATTGGACTTAAATGGACCATTGAGGTGGCCTCACAGAGCTCTGGGGAATTTATATTGTCTATACCGTATCAGAATCACAGCTTGAACTGAATAACGGGTTACATTCAATCATGTTACTGTAACTCATGCTTGAGGAAAGGGGGAAACCTTTTGCTATCAGCAAGGCTGTATGGAAAACAATTTCAAATCACTTTAAACCCGGTTGGCAACTACTTTGCCAATTATGGAGTCCTTTGGGAAAGGTGTGTGCTAGGGCTCGGGACTAAATGATTTATGTCAAGCGCCCCAGTCCCCCGAGGCACATACAGGAGGCTGGAGAGGAGGTGCTTGTGGCTAATTATTTCTCCTAAGAATACTTTAGCAAGGTAATTTGCGCTTGCAGATGAGTCACTCCACACACTGAATATAACACAGGGAAAGCAGAGACTTCAGTGCTACAGCACACCGACAGATAAAAGGGAAATGAACGGGATCTTCAGTCCTTAATCTCCTATGCAAAACCCCAGCCCCACCGGCCCCCCTGCCTGCCCCCCTCTCCCGCAAGGGCCCCTCACCAGCGGTGCTCAAGGGGGACCACAGAGGAATGCCAAGCAGAGCCTCATCACCACACCTAATTACAGAGAGGAGCCAGCATTTGAAAGGCTGATAAAAGTGTGCACTCTCGGTGATGGTGGTGCAAATCTGCTGGCGGATGGGCATGCAGGAGGGAAAAGCTCAGCAAGCCGAAGCAGGTAGCGGCCAAATGCCTTTCCAGCATTTCTGCCTGTGCATCCCCTCGGCACGCTGGCAGTTTCTTTGCTCCTGTTGTCTAAAATCTCCTCACAGGTGCACTGTTGACACTGTGTTATAATTTATGAAGCTGCAGATGCCTGGAACATGTAATTCATTTTGCAGATGGCAAGTGTAAATTCTGCTGTTCCTCACGTGGCACAGACTTACCTGTTAATAAAAAAGCCGACCTCACAGATCCAGGCTACTCCAAGAGAGGTGTAGCAAACCCCTTTTGAATGTGTTGCTGCCATCAGGTAAGGCGTAAATAGCATTGATCTTGCAGATGATTCAAGCCTGATTTCAGGACCGCCTCTACCCCAAAGCTCAGGGGTGTGAGGTTTGGGAGTGACTCAAAGTGGGGCGAGTTACGGTCAGAAGTTTGGGGTTGATTTGCAGCTAAAGCACATGTTAGATGGTCGTGCACTTTCTGAACACTGCCTCCCAGATTTTCGGCTGATTTTAACCCGTATCATGTAATTGAAATTGATTCAGCCCCGCTCGTTCATGCTGGCTGAGGTGCTGGCTTTGGGATTTCAGGACCAGTGAGAACATGGATTCGTGACAAACGCAGATCTGCTTTCTTGATCAGGAGTTAGTAGAGATGCAGACACACTCCCCTTTTGAAAAATGCTTTGAAGCAGCTGAGAAGACAAAAGAGTGCTGAAAGTCCCCGTGGAAATGACACTCAAATCTTCTGAGCCTGGACAGGTGCACAGATGAGCCCCAAGCCCCCAGCTGAGCCCAGGGCTCTGCACAGCAGATGCACTGGTTGCACTGGTGCCTGCTAGCGTGTGGGTGGGCAGTGAGCCACCAGGGATGCAACCTGCAGCTGCAGCGCCCGGCATGGATCAATCCTCAGTAATAACCTGGGAAAGATGTAAAGCACCTTTCTTTTTTTCCTGCAGTGATATAGGCAATAACACAGCTGTCATAGATGGAGAGGGGCCAATGGATTTGCTAAGCCATAGCAAACAGATGAGTTGTGAAATACCGAGTAGCTAAACCAACTGGCTTCAAAACAGCAATCCGACCAAACGTGGCTCCTGGGTAAGTCTAGTTTGTCCAAAGGATCTGTGGACTTCTAGTCTGCTCATGCGACAGCCTTTCATTGGGAGTGTGAAGCAAAATCCATTCTTGTTGACCCAATTAAGGCTCGGCTGCAAGGAACAGCCACTGCTGAGAGGCTCCTCTCTCAAGCACCAGCCGCAGGGGAAAGCCAGTCTAATGCCAGCTGCCAGGGCAGTGAACGTGCAGTGTTAGCAGGCATCATAAACCCGTGGCTGGCAATAAAAGGGTCTGTATTTTGTAGCATTCTGGACTGTATACGCTGAAGTGAGCAAGCTCCGGAAGAGCCTTCCGCTGAGGTTTGTTTGGTTTTTTTGCTTTTCTTTGGACATATTTGAGCCCAGGTTTGAAGCATTCACGTTGTGCTGAAGAAGACCCTGACTCATGGTATCTGTTAGAGAGGAGAGGAAGGGAGGCAGCTGAGAGGCAAAACACACAACCCCGTTTTCCCTGCCCCGGCTCACCCTGTCTCCCCTGACTGCTGGCTCTCTCCAGAGTGCAGGAATAACACCTCAGGTCAGGTTAGTCTCATAAAGGAGGCAGGGCACGTACTGCTCATCCCTTGTGGATTTAAGCCACAGTGAAGGTTGCGTTGGAAGCTGTCACCTGGCACGCTGGCAGGGTGCTGTCCTCTGCCTGATTGCTCCAGCCTCCTGGTTTCTTGGGCACTAACCTGCCCCAAAAGCCTGCCTGCAAGAGAGCAGCCGGAGCACGTTCAGCAGGGAGTGTGCATGAAATGGGGCACTGGTTCAGCAGAAAGTCTTTCACTTGCTCTTTTTCTTCTTTTTGATCCACTTCCCTTGAGCCTTTTCAGGTGTGCTCACCATCAGCCACACAAATCCCTGCCACAACAGCTTAAGAGTGATTCTTTCTGTCCCGGCTGATGAGAAAAAACATTATTCTGCAATATGGTCAAGATCTTCCAGGTCTTCTATTACTCAGAGAAAGATCACAGGAAAAACTCACAACTCTTTCTCTTTCAGTATAGGGAGTTTACAGCTATGTTATGCAGATCTTTTATGCATTTCTTTGTATTTTTTTTTTTTTATTCTTCCCAATCTCTTTTAAGCTTCTTCCCCTTTGCACATCTGAGCTTTGCTGATCACAGAGGTCAAACAGATTGAAAACATGTGTGCAAGTAAAGTGGCTTCACCTTTGACCTCAAGCTATTCCTCCTTGGGAACATTTAATTTGCTCTAACCAAATGTATTTTTATTTTAATGGAATGCTCTTTGCCTGAGGCAAACTGTGTGGAAGTCCATCAGATGTGTTTTCATTTTACCACTTTGTAGAAAAGTGTATTAATCCATTTTGCTTTACATCTGGAATTTTTTTAACACAGCCCTGGGATTTTCCCCTCTATCTGCAGCACTACCCATGGCTCCTGTGCAAAAAACAAAACAGAGCAATATGAAATAAAATGGACCAAAGAGGTGTGTTAAGAACAAAAGTTGATCCTGATTGCAAAGGGCAAATTTTTTTGGCATCCTGGGTCTATATATTTCTATTTCTGGTAGGTCATGTATTTTTCAAGGATGATGCTATGTGCTATGCCAGAGTGCAGAAGATGTGAAAATTTGGCTTATAACACTATCCTGGATCCTTCTGGTGAGGTGAGGTAAGCTTTACATTAGGATCAAGCTGTGGCTACAGCTCCTCACTTTCAGCTTGCGTCTCTGTGATTTAATTCAAGGCTCACAGCACTTTGTGGCAGAACACAAAGCAGAAGATGCAACCATTTCAGACTCTGTTAGGGTTTTGATTGCTTTGAAAGTCTTACACATTAGTTTCTCCTCAGCAGCTCCCCTAAGCCGTTTGGAGCAGTTTTCAAGCTGCTATCCAATGCATTCATGCATAGCCCATGCATATCTGCCCAGCCTACCTGTTACTAGTATAATAACCAGGAGATATAGCTAGCTTTAGTTTTATTTTTTTGCTTTGTAAGAGATAATTTCCAGCTCATGTAATCTTCATTGTTAGCTGGCTCACCATTTTGATCCTGCCACCTCTCATTTCTGAGTCGAGTACTGAATTCAACACAACATGACAACCCAACATGAGAAAGCTGGAGTAAATGTCATCCCCTGACAGACCCGAATGACGGAGCAAGTCTGTGCCCGGGCATCTCCATTCATTTTGCATAGTCCCCGCATCCTATTTGGGCAACTTGCTACTGGAAGGAACATCCCTCCCCTTAAAACCCAGAAAGGCGAACGAGCCCCTGCGTGGCTGCAACGTTGTCCTACTTTTCCACTGTGCCTCCACTTAACAGTCTGTTGTCAGAGGAAATTATTTCAGTACTACTACTGTCTAAGAAAACTACAAAAAGCCATAACAGCAACAAAAAAAAGGATGGTGTGTAGATATATAAAGCTATATTTCCCTCTCTTGTGGATCCAAGGGAGGATTCCCATAGTTGCAGGAAAGTAGAGCCTACTGAGATTATTCACTGTGAGTAAATTCAGTAAATTGGGGGGATGTGTGAGGGGGTATTTTTTTTCCTTTTCTTCTGTGCATGCATCAGTTACTCCTCAACAAGATCCAATTTCTATTAATGGGAATATTATTCCTAAGTATTTGTTAAATAGCTTGGACAAAGCATTTTCAGTCCAGTGAGAGGTTCACTTTGGCTATTCACTATTCATTATTCACGGTGTGTGTGTTCACATAAGTCATATGGTATTGTCTCTGCTCCTTACTTGAATAACTCTAGTTAAACAGGAGACTAATGAATGTTGGAGCACACATGGTGAATAGCTAATAATGAGGAACATGTTCTCTCACTTGCACCTGTACTCGGCAATAACCAGGGCTGTCTTACAGCATGGGGTGGTGGGGCCCGTAATCTGGGCCTCCCAGCTCCAAAGGCCTCTTTTCCCCCCGCTGTGGCACTGTGTTTGCTGTGCATATGCCATACAGGTCACTCGGGTGTGCAGCATGTTGCTGTGTGCCATGAGACACTACTGTTTTGCTCAGCTGGACTTGGGGCATCGGGAACCCATACGAGGGCTTTACCAGTAGACACTGGTATGTAAACCAGCTAACTTCTCAATATAGGGGGAAGGAAATGGGAATTTGGCTATTTAAATGTTAGGAAACAGGAAAGAAACATGGGACAAGACCATGGTCAACCCAGCCCCTTATGCTTTACTCTAGCAGGAAATCCAGCTCCCTCATATTGCGGTTCTGATGCAGAGGAATCAAGTGGTGAAGTACCTCCACAGCAAACTGAAGGTGTGATTTTAGCACAAGAAGAGGAATCAGTGCCAGGTGCCAGTTAACCAGCGTGACTATCAGTACCCCTGAAGGTGCACTGTACAGGCTTTAACACCCACTGGCAGCGAGGGACTCGGGTGTGTGCCTGGTGACTAGCTTGCAGGTTGGACAGCTGCAGAGAGGCTGTGCAGTCATATGGCTGTGACCACCACCTTTAATGCAGAGGGCAAAAGCATCCCTGATCATGCACCTTTCTCCTTACCACCGTTATTCATCCTTTTTAGGTGTGTTCTCTTGTGTCTTCCATGATCTTATGCTTGCCACTACTAGGTTAAAGCTGGCATGCTCATGATATCACCTCCCCCAATTTGCTTTGCAGCCATGTCCACTGCTGCTGAAACCCAAAGGTACCTCTGAAAAGATGGTAAGTAAACTTCATATACACCATCACAGTCACTGATGAAGGAGTGTGGAGGAAAACATTCTCCTTTCAAAAACATTTATTCTTATTTCTCTGTATTGACATCTTCAGTTCATGCACTAGCATATGCTCACCCTCCTCATATCCTGTGCTAAGCCATCTCTCCAAAGGTACTGAAGGCATGTGTTAAAGCTGCTAGGACTCATAAAGTCTATAATTTAGATGAAAATGTGTGTGGTGGAGTCGCTGTCTGCTAAGCAACTCCTTTTCCATGCCCTACTGTCTGATGCTGGTCAGAGTACTTCTGAGGAATGGATACCTTTATGAATTTAACCCTTTGGCCCAGAAAACTTTCAGAATTCAGGGAGAGTTTACTGAAGTAGCATTTGTGGCCATCTAAATATAACAGGTGACTTATTGCTCACAAGAAATAGCAAATTGAATATATCACTATGGATATGCTGAAAATATCTTAAAAATTGTTTTTACTCATCAGCTAGCACATCTCTGAAATCTTCAAAGAGCTGGTAGGTTTGAGGGAAAGGCTAAACATTTTCAGCTGTTTTTTTGAGAAGCAGAGGTGGACCTGCCATTGCGGGTATCACTAGGGAAAAGGAGAAGATTGGCTGTGGCCCCAGGCGATGGATAGACCATGGATTTATTGGATCTCTTCTGGCAGTTCGTTCCATCGCCAGATACCTTCAGCCAACAGTGGTGGTTTTGCCATCACAATTGCCTTCATATTTTTAGAGGTTGTGTAGCCATAAAAGAGGTTTTATGCCTCCTTCTTATTACTTAGGAGGCTGGTGGGGCAGGCCTACATTGCTATGTTGCTTTTGTCTCTTCATAGTCTTGTGCTCTCCCATCTGCTGACTGCTTCTGCCTTTTTCATTTCTCATCGGGGAGACTACAAGGTCTCTTGGTGCTGGGAACATTTTTCCTCATATGTTTGCAGTGCCTAGCACAACAGAGCCCTGATCTCTGCTGGTGAATACTAGGCACTCAAGAAATACAGACAATAAATAATACTCATTCCTGCTGCATTTGTCTACCTGTGCTATAGATGAGATGGGAGAAGGTGGCTCTTAATCTTCTTACTGTCATGATTATACAGGTATATTTCTGATAGAGAACTTTTAAACTACCATACAGTGAAAAGTTGGAAGGTCTCTTGTAAATCATACTATACTCACATATAAACATAACTTAAATCAAGCTGACGAGCAATACTCTCAACAGGATAAATATCTGATACTGGATTTATTTCGGATCTATTTACACAAAGGATTGATTACGATCGATATCTGCCCTCGAGATGAGCGGGGAAACAAAAATGCTAGTGATCAGCTAAGCTCGACCACTTGATGTCACTATTGCTTGACAATGTGCACATGCAACTGCAAGAGTATAAATGGGGTTAGTTCAAAAGAAGAGCGGGATGGGGTTTAGAGAAGGCCTCTGGGCCATCTATTTAAAAAGAATGAGAAAGATACACTATTTAGCAATGCGCATAAATTCTGCTTCTGTACATTTAGCCGCGCTAGTGGAGAACTCCGTTCCCTTCTGTACGCACGGCTGAAAGTGCTCTGTCTGGGTTTTGAGCAGAAGGATTCGTACGCTTTTTGCTTGTTCACTGTAAGAACAAGATGCTTCTCATCTCTCTGACACCTCTGTGTGAAAAGCATTGTGGTACTGGGCAGAGGGCCCCTCTGATCCAGTGGTCCAGGCTTATATTAGTAAACCTCCGAATTTACCGTACGCCAGGTAAGACTGGGTCCATAATGATAAGTATGAAGCAGAATACTTTTGTCCACTGCCATGAAGCTTTCTGGCTACCTGGCTGATTTTTACAAAATGCAGCCTGGATTTCTTGTGATGAGTTTGGGACCTCACCTGTGCAGTCGACAGAGGAAACATTTCTATTTGCTTACTGCAGAGATTTTACCATTCAGCAATCTTGTTAGTCGCAGTTGAACCAGTAAATTATTTATCAAAGGCCACGGTGAATAAATACCTAATACTCCTACCCACACAACTTCATCTAAGTCCCATGAAACCGGGCAATAAGTTTCATCTCCTTTTGAAAGGCCTGAGGTTACTAAATAATTCAGAAGCTTCTCTCCTGGCTGTGATAGGATGCACAGCTTTAAACTACCTCAAAGTGCTTTTTGTTAGGAATTAAGCTACACTGGTCACTCCTTTTTCTTTGTCTTCTGGTAATCCGGGTGTTTACTTGGATGAAAAGTGGGTGAATGCCTTTGTGCGTGAAACTCTGACACCAATTGAAAAACAAATTCTTTGCTCTTGGAAGGACTAAAAGCACAGGCAGTTTGGGTATTTCTTTCTTGGATCATCCTCCTTTATGGAGAACTCTTGGAATTGTCCTGTTTGGGAGAAGCTGCAAGTGTGCTGTGCTTGCTCTGAATATTTGTATTTTATCTGCTGGGAACTTTTAACTTGTTTTTATTTTTTTTTAATTATCAATAATCAATTCACTTTTTCCCTGCTGTTGGCTCTCCCCATTGAGAAGTAGTGTTAGTTATAGCTGCTTACATGGCTCTGATTACAGGTGAGGGACAGAGACAGGGACAGAATGCCCATAGGTGGGATTTAACCCACATCTCCTAAGCCATGAGCCAAGTGCCTTTACCATGGGACAAGCTTTCCTTACTGTTAGGAAAGTAAAGCTTGAATCTCACCAGGTCTCCAGCAGGTCCCATTTCTTTCTAAAAGAAGTTCAGCATCACAAGCAATGCCTGTAAGACCCTGGGTTTACTTCTTTATTTTCCCCATAGAAACCCTGTGTGGATGACTACAGTAATAGGTGTTGTCTTTCTCCTTCCCAGGGAAAAGGGAGATGGGCCCTTGCAAGGGAGGTGGTTGTCTATCACTTCAGCAGCTGCAGGACTCCCACTCCTGAAACCTGAGGAACTGGCTCAGGTATCTCTTGGCCCTTCTTAACAAAAGACCAAGATACAACACTGAGTAAGTTTTAAAGCTGAGGTAACATGTAGCGGCTCCACTGACATATCGCTGGATGGTCACTAAAAGCAGACAGTTCAAAATAATGGTGCACTGAATCAAAAATCTGCTGTTTTGTTTGCAGGTCTTTCAGTCCAGGCATCACACTTTGTATGAGCCGGAGAACAAGAGGTGAGATCCTAGCTGGCACCTCAAACAGAAATGTTCAGGACAAGCCTGTGCACCCTTGTGGCATGGTGCGCTCTTCTTTGCTGTTAGTCTAGCTGGCTGCAGTGGAACTGCTCATGCTAGTGCAATCATGATTTAATCATATTAATAGTGCTGAGCAACTGAGAGAACCATGGCAGAAAAGACATAAATGCATGAAAAATACCCTTTCTGCCAAGCACTGTACTTTTTGTGCAAAAAATTGCAGCCTCTTGAGAATTTTAAACCACCCTAAAGTATTACATGTTGGGGCAACTGTTCTTTACCAAGTTCTGTAGCTTGTTTTAAAAATATCAGTAGAAAGGCTTTTTTGCTCTATTAAACTACATATGTTTTAAGAGTAATTTCCATGGACTCCTTATTAATTTCTATAGCTCCCTGTTTAATTTTCTTTTTTTTCATAAAGAAGATTGTAAAACTCTAACTAATGTGATTGGTGACCAAGTTTGAGGGATGTGTCATGGCATTTTTAAATGAGTTGGCCTTCATTTCATTCAGTCCATTCTCTGGCAAACTCCAACCAACTGTACAAGAACAGAAGAAAGATCTGAGCATTTAAGCTGGATTGTGAGTGGGAAGGAATTGGAATAGTCTTTAATGAGCTGTAGCAGTTTGGTTTTACTTCTCCAACAGTCATGTATACTTTAAGTAAAAGACCAAATTGAGCATTTTAAGATGTCTCAGAGTCACCCTATCATTTTAGCATTACCTGGGCATTCTGGTGTGCTCTCCCATTACAAGACCTGTCTGGAATTGAATGGTCAGTGATGATAAACAGTGATAATAGATTACTGAGTAGGGGGAAGGTAGGAGATATTAATAAGGTAAGATTTTTAATTAATTTTTCAAGTTAATTAAAATGTCCAAAAGCACAATAAAACTGCAGAAAATCTGGCAAGGGAATGGCAGCCTGTCTGATTAATGCAAGTCAACTGTCTTCTGAGGGTAATAGTAATAATGATGAGATTATGGATATGGAAGAACCTGCTAAAGAGATATGAGATGCATGTGGAATACAAACTGTGTCCTAGTTACTATTTTATGGTGCACAATGGATCTTATTAAGGAGGAATAGCAGTAAGAATTACCACTGAATTGCTCAATAAAAGTATTGTGTAATTAACAGTGCTGCACCATCAGCTTGAGTGCTACCTCCCATTGATACTCCATATCCTCCGTTTACTTTTAGTTTTTAACTAAAGTATGGGAGTTTCAGCGGCAGTTGCAGGCAGCTTGAAAAACACGTTGCCTTGTGCATGACGATGCTTGGAGAAATGGAAGCAAGCATTGAAGTGCTGGAGTGGAATATGATATTCAGAAGACACTGGGAAGAACTTCCACAAGTGAGAGTTTGATACTCCATTCCCTCAGTGAAAATAACACTGAAACAAAATAATAACAATAAACATGACAGAGAAAGTAAAAATACTTCCTTTCTGGCATATCCTTAGTCTAATGATGCCAGGACAAAAGTAGCAGAATGGGTAGCAGCATCTCTGTGGGTGTCAGTGGGGTCTGCAGAGGTTTTGCAACCTCTGCAGTTTTGCAAACGTGCCCTCCATCCAAGCAGAAAAGAAGCCACACTGAGGTTGGTGCAAAAGCGATGAATGGGATTCACTGATGGCTATTTTTTCAGAGCATTAAGTTTCTTATTACATATATGCACCATGTGCCTCCTGCAGTGCTGCTCTGGCCTTGGCTGGGTATTCTAGGCAGTCTCCAATAGAAGTATTATAAAATATTAATTAGAGACATCAGTATCATACAGGAGAGGATACTTGTATAGTTCTGTCCTGGTGGAAAAGAAGCAGTCAATATCATCGGAAAAAAAGTGGTGTTTCTAACCCTTGCGGTAGTTCACTTAAGTCTCAAAGAAATATCCTTGCCATTGAAGGAGAGATGTAAACCAAAGCTTATACCCTTTGAGCTTTGCCCATCATTGCTTTTTATAGAAAAACACAAGCTGCTGGCTGCAAAGCCAAACTCTTCAAAATTAATATCGAAAGACCAGTTTGACCGCAGATTTGGCCAGACCAGAAATGAGATCTGAACTGCCCATGTGTTTCAGGACGTTTGGAGCCTGAGTTATGATACAGCGAGCCTGTGCTCATAATGAATCGCTAGCGCTTTTTTTTTTTTTTTTTGCTAGCTAATTTTTTCAGGTTCCTGGCTAGGTTATGCTATGTCCCATGTTCATTTTATTCAAGCTTCTTTCTGTCAAGAGCAAAATTCTTAATTCCATCTTCAGTGTTTACCCAGGCTGCTCTTAAAAATGAAAATAGTATCTGGAGGATTTTAGTCTTGGTGAAATAATAAAGTAAAGTAAAAGCCTCCTGTCTTGAATTCTGAGTAGGCTGCATCACCACATGCAAGAGAAATTGTTGCTATAGATTGCCTCGTTATTAAAAGGGGAGGGTGGGGAACAGCAAGGAAGGTTTGAAGCCTGTTGATGTAAAACAGAACCAGTTTATAGGGAGCTGGCTGAGGACTGAAGTTTTATAAGGTGCACTTTAAACAACCATGCAGTGTACTAAAAATATCATAAAAACTATAGCTTCTAGCCACAAGTTTCAGAAAATGCTTAGTGGCAAAAAGAGAAAAAGCTGCAAGATACAGGACATAAAGAAAATCTGATACGCAGAATGGAGGAACATTTAGGTCTGGGGTTTTGCTTCAGGCTCCAGTTTAGTGCGAGCACAAAAAACCACTGCTAATACTGCCATAATATTCAGTAGGACAGTATATGTCTCCTTAGTGGCAAAAGTATATAACTGCCACAGGAGGGGAATCACAAAACATTCAGTATCTGAGACCGATATAGATCTTTCTCTCCACCCTCTGCAGACCCCATTGACACCCACAGAGATGCTGCTACCCATTCTGCTACTTTTCTCCTGAAGACCTCGCGGGATTTATTGAAGCAGCTGAACTGCTCGACGCTTGTCGAGGCCCATCGCTCCTTCGCTCCCATTTAATCAGAAGAACACTGCCCGCAGAGGCTGGGGTGAGCGGTTCCTTCTGTAAGGCCTCTGGCAAGCGATGCTCTCTGAACGGGCCGCCCTGCTGCTGGAATAGCAATGGCCCAAAGAGATGGTCTGCCATGTTGCAGGCTTGGAAGCCAGTCCTGAAAAGCGTTATCAGAAACCAGCCACTGGTGTTGTTTGCACCAGGGTTTTCTTAAGACTTTTCTTTGTGGCTTTTTGTCCCCAGCATCTACCAAAAGGAGAGGTAAGTGCTGGGCAGGTTTGTTTGCATCTCATGTGTACGCGTGAATTGGCCTCTGGAATTGACTGCTCTTGGAAATGAGAGGAGAGAGAGACTGGAAAGGGCAAGAAGGTTTAAATGAAACAGAAAAACTTGCATGGATGTCATGCACATTTGCTGTACTTACCAGGGCATTTAAATGCTTCTTCAGAGGTGCATGGCATGGCCCTGTCAATCACAGGATTTAAAGGGGCCCATCAGAGATATCTCTCTGAGGCAGAGTACCTGCCCCACCCCACTCCTGGCTACACGCCGTGTCAGAAAGGTGTTAACTCGCCACTGGTCTACGACAGGAGCAAACTGAAACATCCCAGTGCCACCTCAGCTTTGCTGCCTGGCACAGATGGGATCAAACAAGGGCTCCTTCCCTTCCACCCCCCTTTTGGAGTCAGCCTCTTCATCTGATTTAAGGAGAGGGAATGATACCTCGGTGTGCAGTTTCAGTAGCAAATCCCATACGGTGGTTGTAAGGCAAGAGGGAGAAAATACTCGTTCTGAAAACCACTGCAAGTATTTTTTTTACAGGATGTTAAAAGCCCGCTTTTAAACACTCCTCTCCCAGTCCTCACTTGCAATAACAGGAGCTGGGGTCAGGCATCCTTTCTCGCAGTGATTAATACCTTACTACAAGAGGACTGTCATTAAAGGGAATGAGACAGCCCACCGAGCAAGGCTTTCCTCTGTGGGAGAAAGAGTGGCTCTGTATCTGCCAACTGTGGCAGGCACTGAACTTGCTGGTTTTCGCCGCCGCTCAGGCACTCAGATCTCCAACTGCCATCTCGCATCCTCGGTTTATGGCAAACATAAAACAGGAGGCCGTTCAAAAAAAATAAGATAAATCAGACCCTAAATTTAAATTGTGCTGATATAAATCATTCATGCAACAGATTGCATTTATTTATTGCCTTTGTTTGCAGTGGAACAGATCTGTTAGATGCACCTTGTAGAATTCATAGATTAAAAAATAAAAATCCTTACGAGATACACTCTTTGTGCCCAAAATGCAGCACTTTTTACTATTAAAACCTTTATTCATCTTCAGGGGGAATATTCTGGCACCATTTCATCCCATCATCTTCTTCCTCCTTCTCATCTCTGAAGTTCCTTCCCAGCCACAGAGATGTGTTTCGTGCTCCAGCTCTGGTGGCCCGTGGCCCTTCCGACCTCAGCTCCAGCCCATTTCCTGCCCGGAGGAGACCTGGCAGCAGCCTCATGGGCAGCAGAGTGCTGGGGAGGGGAAAGTGACCTCGTATCTACTCTTGGGACCAGAAAGAGAGGACAAAAGTTCGTTTCAAAAAAATCTAAAAGTGGGGCAGTCATTCAAAGACTGAGAGTCACCTCTCAATAGTGGGACATCTGGTGACATTAGCCGAAGTTTCATAAAAGCTCCCTATGGCCTTTTCAGAAATAGAGCAGGTTTCAAAAAGAAAGAAAGAAAGAAAGAAAATACAGAGCCCTATGTATTGGTGTTGATTTATCTCCATCTTCTGTCATAAGGTACTGCTAAATCCAGCAAAGGATCTTCACTTGATCTTCTTCTTCTCCGAAACAGGAGAGATGGCTAGTCATGAATGTATGTTATTTACAAAGACGTGGTTTTGTCCTGCTTTCTTTCTTTATTTCATTATTTATTGAGTAAGATAATAGCTTATGGTACTTACACAGAGCCAGCTGTTTGCAGGATGCCAAGAGCAGGTGGTCTGGGAGGCCTCTGATGAATTGCAAAAGACACTTACCAGCTGCTATCGCTGTGTGAAATGAGCAAACCTGCAAAATCTTTATTTTCAATTGGATTGTACTTTCAAGTAAGCAAGGGAGACAGCCAGTATAACTACAGACCATGACCAACAACCCACATAAAGTGTGTGCAAACACAAGTGATTAATGTACCAGGATTTGAAAACATCTAAAACGAACAACTCAGGTTTAATAGGGTGCATGAGAGAGAAGGGGAGCAGGAAGGGATGGGTGAGAGCTGGGGTATGCATGGGTGGGCTGCAGGGCAAGGGGCTGCTTACACAAAAAGAGGAATAAGGCAAGAAGGAACTATTTGACAAGTCTTAATAGTCTATATTGGGTTCTTAGCAACTCCCATATTTTTATTCAGTCTTGTAAACAATGGTGTTGGACTTGAAAGTTTTCATGGTCTTTTTCCTTCTTTCTCTCATCACCCCCATCCCTCTTTTCCCTCCCCCCCCCCCCCCCCCCCCCCCCCCCCCCCCCAAATATGTAGGGCACTCTTGTGTGCTGCCTCACCAGGGCACAATCCTTTGGTGGTAACCAGATCCTCAAATGGTCACCGAAGAGATGCAGGGATAATGGGTTACAAAGACAGACATTAATAAGGTAAGATAAGAGAGGGGAGGTTTATTAATTTTTCAAGTAAAGTTAGGATGCCCAAGGGCACAGTAAAACTGTAAAGAATCTAGTGAGGGATGAGAGGCCTAGCTGATTAATGCAAGTCAGCTGTCCTCAGAGGGTGATTGCAATAATGATGAGATTATGGAAGAACCTGCTGAAGACAAATGAGATGCATGTGGAATAAAAACTAAGTGTCCTAGTTACTCTTTTGGAGTGCACGATGGATTTTATTAAGGAGGAACAGCAATATAAATTACTGCTGACTGAGATGCCAAAGTGAGGAGCTGGGCTTGCTTTGCTGGAGTTTCTTTGCCTGAGACGTAGCACGCAACCCAGGGTGCCTTGCTTGAAAACAATCCAAAGAAAACATGGAAAAGTTAAATCGGGGCTTCCTCCCCTATTGCAAAAGAAGATAATATTTCTGCTTGGTCTCTTTGATGTGCCTTTTCCTCCCCTCCCTTGCCTCCCCCTTCA
This sequence comes from Gymnogyps californianus, assembly GCF_018139145.2. Classification (NCBI taxonomy): domain Eukaryota; kingdom Metazoa; phylum Chordata; class Aves; order Accipitriformes; family Cathartidae; genus Gymnogyps; species Gymnogyps californianus. Next base: position 50,887,785 of record NC_059472.1, on the reverse strand, counting down.
GCTCCATTACCTCATTCCTTCCCTATGCTGGGGTGGATAATTCAGGGCTTCCCAGTTTGTCCCAGGAGCCCTTACCCTGTCCAGAAGTGGCTCTTCTCCAGGCAGCCCCACCATGCATTGCATGAATAAGGCAATGTTTCTGAGGGCAGCAGTTTTTCCAGGCTGCCTTCCTTCCTTTTCTCACCTGCCTTTCCCATCTTCTCGTTCCTTGCCTTTTCCCCCCATTCTCTTGCCACCCCTACCACCTTGTCCTTGGTGTCCCCAACTTCTTTTACTACCTGCTCTGGCTTTTCACCCTCTCCCCTGGATATGGTGCTGCCTGCTGGTCCCATGCAGATGGACCCTCCCACCAGCCCTGTGACCACCACCATGGCCTCCTGGCTCCTCACTTCTATACAGTAACGCAGGGACCAGAGGCACGATGATTATCATTTTCATGGGTGTTTGGGAGTTGATCAGCACGCAGAAGACTTGGCAGGGTAGCATGTCCTCTGCAGCGTCTAAAAGGCGTAGGATTAACTGCCCAAGGCAGGAGGGCAGGGGATGGCTTCCAGATGCAGGGGGCTGGCGAGCCTGCGCCGAGTCACGTGGTGAGAACCAACGTGTAATTAACAGCGTGGTAACAAATGGCACGGCGCAGTCTCTTGTATAAATTTTCCAGTTCCTCTGTTTCTTTTCAGTGTATTAACTGTCCATGGTAACAGGAAATAAGAAATTATAATATCGACTGCTTGTGTTACAGTGCAAAGTCAGCATTTCCATTAGAAAATCTGTTTCTAATGGGTTTGAGTAATATAATCATGAACTTTCACTTCAGGATTAATCCTGGTATTTAGAGGTCCCAGCCGGACTGCATTTTTTCCCCCTACAAAATTCAGTAGATCAGTCTGGGCATTACAAGGCTTTACCACCTCCCCACAGCCCAGAGTTCGCTTTCTCCTGCACACTTTCATCTTCCCTTTATAGTCCTTGTAAAGTCACGGCATGGTCTTCTCATCTCTTTTGCTGTGATGATTTATTTTTTTTAATGGATGTAAGTAACTACTGGATGTCAAAACAGCCTTTTCTCCCACAGTCTAAATATGTAATTACCTGATAGATGGGCATTTCTGTATTATTAAGGTGGTATAAATACATATTTATGCAGCAGACAGTAATGACTTCATTTTAGCAGCTCCCTACATATATATTTACATGACAGACCATAATGTTCTGCAGCGTCAACCCCCATAAACCTCATTTGCGACACCCTGAATCTGCTGCGTTTCGCGCCCGGTGCTACAGACGCTTAGCACAACTTTACATGGGGATCCCCTCTTGCTGGGGGAGCGGTCACTGCTGGACAAATGGAAAATGACATTACATAAATAAAATGTATTTTCCAAAGGAAAGGAAAAAACAAAATCGCAAACAGACAAAAATAACAGCCCTAAAAGATCATGTAAGTATCGTGCCTCTGATTCCCAGCAGCAGATGTTTCGGGTGTTGAAACTCCCACCAGAACAGCTGCAGGAATGTAGAATCACATCTGGGCTTGCGACGGGGCTGCATCATTACCCACCGACAGCAAAACAGCCAGATGCTTCCAATTCGTTTTAGGGACAGAGCTTAAAGTTTGAGCCCGTGAACATCCCTGCTTTACAACCACTACTTACTGCTGGCCGCGGTCGTTCCTGGATGTGCCACCAAGGTGGTGGCACAAGCCAGTACGTGGCCGAGCTGCCGAGCGGCACTGCAGGGGGGTGGCTCACCAGCAGTCCCCTGGCATGAGGGGCAGAGCTGGGGCAGGGGGTCTGGGCTGGCTCAGGGCCAGCAGGGCCGAGAGAAGGCACAGCCCCAGAGGAGGGCAGTGGAGGTATTGCTCCTGTCACTTATTGCCGCAGTCCTCCCTGGGCCCTGCTCCCTCGTTGCGATGCCTGTGATGCCTTTCCTCTCCTTCCACTTTCGGCCTCCAGCGACTGTGTTCAGCACACGCTGCGTGCTTTGGGATGGTGCTTCACGTGCTACTGCAGGACGTGTAATGGGAGAGCGCCAGCAGCTGGCTTGGCCCCTGAGTCCTGGTGCTCACGTCTCCTGCCACCCCTCCTTCCCTGCACTGGCTCTGCTGGACGGAGTGACCTGTGGACTGAAAGCGTCCCTCTCCAGCAGCACTCACATTCACGTGTTAAAACTGCTTGGAAGGAAGAAGTTTTGCTTTCGCTCTGGCTCCTTGCATGAGTCCAGACCAGGACTCCAGCTCCCGTTGCACAAGTAGATCGGCTGAAGACTTTTCCTTCAGGCGACGGTTACTTGGTCTGCCGAGTACCTAAAGTACAACTTGGTTGCTCTCTAGCAGTGTTTTTCCATCTCCCTAATGGGACTTCAAACTCAGTGGTGACAGCTGGAGTGTGCTAGTTCATTGTTTTATGGAGGGTTGCTCTTACTTACTCGCCGTACCACATTTCAGCACTGGCTGATGCCTGGCAGTGGTTAGCCCTGCTGTTAGGATGAAAGGACAGCCTTGTCTCCCTCGCTTCTAACTTGTCTCAGTGGGAGTGCAAGCATAGGCACAGACAACCACTTTCTCCAGCCTGATATTCAAGAGAGAAGTAGTCTTAAGGCATAAATATACAGCTCTGGTATCAATATCTAGATTCTGTAAAAAATCTAGAGTCTGAAACTCATCAGAGGTAGGTACTGACCCCTGGGCCACTAGGACAACTCAGACAGTACTGCCCTCACCACACCATAGTTATTAATATGATAATTTATTATTTTGCATGTAAACATATGTAAATAACTGAAGATTATTAGATACATGATTTGCAATAAAATGACTGATTTAATCAAAGGTTGCTACTGCACAACCAAACGTCGTAAAATATCTTTAAAAAAACAAAGAACTGGTATAAAAAAGAAAATGACACTGCAAATATTTACCACAACATGCTTGTCTGTCACCTTGTTGTCACCTGCCCGTAGCCATAGACTACAGAAGAGGCAGCAGAAGGTTTTAATATGGCTTCTAAAATGCCTACAAGAATCACACACAGGCTCCAGTTGACAAATGGGGCCGAAGTGGTTTAGCTAAGCTTACCAGTATCAAATGGTTTAAAGTACAGACATACAAGCAGACGGATTTCTCCTTCTAGGGCGGAGGGTTAATTTTCAGTGAGGCAAATGGCATCCATATTCTTGCATGAGGAGGAGACAGTTCTCTACTTGTATGTTGTCAAGCAAGATCATTGCTAGAGGAATTGATGACAATCTTTGACTTTTAAAAAAATATTTCTAATCTACAAATCAGAACATCCCTCTCCCCAGGGAGGGGATGTTTCGTGGTTTCATATTGTTTTGATTATTGCTGATGAATGTATGTTATGACAGCAGCAATAAGGTTCAATAGGATTAGATAAACTTTGGATACTGCTGAGAATGTGAATTGCTCTCTCAAATTGATCCTTTTATCTAAGATCTTCCCCCCTCACCAACATCACGTGAGGGTCAGGAGGAGGAGGAACAGAACAGCGCTTGAGTCAGACAGAAGGAGGATGCGGCCAAACCCTCCCTGGTGCAGGGAGCCCCATTTTCTGTGTCTGTGGTCCCCAGGAGTGTGGGTTGCCATGCTGGAGAGCTGCTCTTGGAGAAGCCCCATGGAGAAGGGTCTCCAGCCCACTCCGTCTGCACCCCTCTGTCACCCTGGATTTCCGTGGCCCTCATTTGATCTCTGTCTTTTGGGGTTTTCATAAGTGTCCACCTTCATAGCTTTACTGAACAGGAGAAAATGTTTGGAGGGAGGTTCCTCCCTTTGAATGCTGTGAACCCCCAGTGGTGGGGCGAGCATGGGGTGTCCCCGAGCCCAGGGAGGGCTGTACTCACCCTCCAACATGCAGGCACTGCTCTTCAGCTTCTGAAGGGAAACGGGGAGGTGCAAAAATCCAGAAGGTTTCACAAGCACCTCTGAAATAAATTACAGAGTGTAAACTCCCCACGGCTCGAGGCTGCTGTTGAGGTGGCAACCACAGCCAAAGCAGACCTTGCTTAAAAATACCTGCAAGGTTTCTTATGAGTTCACCTACGAGTGCAAATCCTTTCACTGCCTGCAGGGTTCATTAATGTCATCATTGCATTGTGTGGAAGCAAAATGGCAATATAGAGCAACTAATGAAAACAAAGGTTAAGTACAATTTCCCTGCTTCCCAAGGGAACAGGGTTTTTTCAGGAAACAAATTTCTGTCTATGCGTGAGAAATTATGCAGCTTTCTTTTTTTCCTTTCCATAAAATTTTATACAAAACTTAATCATAAAGAGGAGGAACATATTAAAGTAGTGTCTGTTTGGAACAGAACATAGTATTATAGACTAGAGTACATGAGAGAAATCAATAGCTTTGTATAAGCGTGAAGTCCATAATCACTCTACAGACATACCTTAGAGAATATATGCATTTTAACCGTCTTTGTATAAAACCTTCCAGGGAACTGAACATAATAATAATTAATCATGTAATTAATACTTAATTTATAAAGGGCACAGTATGCCCCACTCTCCTGCAGAGGCACTTGGGGTGATAAGCAACTGAAAAATAGAATTAAAATAAAAATAACTCATTAAAATGAAGACAAGAAAGATAATAAATAATGTGCATATGGAAGCACTACAAGGGGAGGAAAGATGTGCCACTGCAAATGCATAGGCAAAACAGAAAAAACGTAAAAGCTCCCAGCCTCATCCTGCTCCTAACAAGACTCCCATTCGCTTTGGTGGAGTGGAGACAGAGATATCACTGAAAGCCTTGGGAAATCATCGTGTGCTGCCTTATAAAACCAGAAAAGACATCCATCTCCCATCAATTGAAAGCCTAGTGAGTTTGTGAGCTGGAAGTTTCATCATGCTTTGTAGCCACCAATAAAACCTACTAAGTGAACTGAATGCCACTTACTGGCACGCTCACTGACTTCTTCAAAATAGATTCAAGAGGACTAATAGGTGTTGACTTTTCCCCAAATGTATTTATTCCTGTGTCTGCCAATTCCATTCTTTATTATAGCTTTAAGCATTTTCCTGGTGCAGAAGTCAGGTTTACTGGTCTGTAGTTCCCAGAATCGCCCCTGCAAGGCTTTCCTAAAGACTACTGTCATAGCTGCCGTTTATCAGTTCTGTGTTATGAAACAGGACTGTTGGATAAACAATTGTTCAAACTAAAATTAGTTGTGATCAACTTCATATTTGAGTTCTTTTGGAGCTTTTGGGTAAAAAAACCCTACCTCCTGATTTGTTACGATTTGAATTATTAATTTTCCCTGAAACATCTTCCCTGACACTTTTTTGCAACATATCTTTCGAGCTCATTCCCCATGTAGGGTTACTTTGGTGTGAAAACTTTCTGCCTTCTGATGTGCATGCTAATATAAATAAGGTGGTTAGCTTTTTGTGATGTGCTTGTATTTGATGATTTTTGATCCCACGAACTTTCTTGTTGGCTTTCTGCTTTCTATAGAGGTAGATGCTCCTCAGTCTTTCTTGTCTTGCATTAGTATATTTTATATTTTAGCATGCATATTTTGTAATTAAAAGTTCATATTCTTGTCTATTTCCTCACCATGCATGAATTTCCCTTTTTTGACAAATGCCTTTTTACTCATAATAGTCTCCTTTATTCTAACATATATTCATACTGGCATGTTTGGATCTTCTGGAGTAATATATCTTTAGCCTAAGCTTCTGATGTGGAGTCTTTAGACAGCCTCCACAATGGCAAAAAGCATTTTATCTATTTTAGCAGCTCCCTTTATTTTGTTTTAAATTATTTCCTCATTTTTATGTAGCTCTGCTTTTAAAAATCAAATGTAACTTAGTGTGATTTTTTAAAATTTTTTCCTCTGAAAGGAAAAGACACTGAATTTGAATGGATTATAGTCACTAGTATAGGGTCATGGTTGCATCTTGAACCTTTTTTTAAGTCCTACTTAAAACCAAATAAAACTACAATTTACTCCTCTTTTTGCAAATGCTCAGACTAGCTGTTCCAAGGAGGAGTTGTTTCCCATGTCTGAAAATTAGCCCTTGTGTTACAATTGACTCAGAGATGTAGCATGTTTATGTGGGAGCGTCTGATCATTGTATGGCTTCACAGATTTGTTAATCTCCCTTCCTCAGCGGGTTGTGGAAGACTGTAACTCTGCACTCCTGATGTGCGTGGAATTCCAAGCCGTGTCCCAAGTTATTTCTAAGATGATTATTTAATCTTATATTCCCCAATACTTTAAAAAACTAATCAACTTGTTGACTGAGTCTCCTTTGTATCATAGCTTTACAATGTCTCACTGATCATCTTTATGCCCCTAAGTTGTAGGTGCGAATATAGGGATACTTTCATTTTAAACCAGTCATTTGAGCTCATCCATCCTAGTTTTTAGACTCCTAATATTTGTTTACAGTCACCGATACATTTACAGCGATCTAGTGATCACTATGTCTGTAGTGATCTAGTCAGTCTCAGATTGGCTAGATATAGATTCTGCTTCACTGTGGATTTTTGTCTTATTGCTATTTTAAAGTGTGGAGTTCTTGTGACTGTCACTACAAAACATCTCTCCCCACACAGTGCCCATCCACCTCATGTTTTTTTCCTGTATTGGCATTTTTTTGGAAATCTTACTTTTGGGCTCTCTCGTATACAAAAGACCTGACAGCCCTTCCCAGGTCTTTATTCTCAGTGCTTGATCAGGCAGAGAGACCTCCTGTGCACAATGGCCCCCACAAAACCCACAAAATGCCAAATGAGCTCCATCTCCCACTGGAGCTGACCTCAGGGAACTCAGCACCACTTCTCTTCCAGCAGCAGGTCATGGTCTTGGGAGAAGTTAGCACCTACCAGACCATCTGAAATCCCAGAACTTGCAGGATATATTGGACAACTGTGGTTTGATGCTTTACATCATCCTTTGGAAAGCCACAAAATAATGCATACCAAGTGATGAAATCAAATAGACTTTTTTTTTTTTTTTAAGGGGTTGTTCTCCCTCGTATTTCTGTACTTCCTCCATAAGCAAATAATGCCCTAGTGGGGCATGAGAATGAAGTCAGAATTTGCAACTGTGGCAGAGAAACTATTAAAAGTCTATAAATAAATATTTTTATTGCAACAGCGTTGCATGAGCCAGTACTTTCTGAAAACCATATTCACATCAAGATGGGCTGGGGGACTATGTTCTGTTACCGATGATGGTTACTTGGAAGTGTTTGACTGGGAGATGTATGCAGCCTTCTCAATATTCTTATTCAGTTGTGTAATTCCAAGCCCTGCAGTGTTGTTATCCCTTAAGAAAACTGCTTTCTATTTCAAAAGCACCAACTCTGAATGTTAAATTGAAAGGATATAAAAAAATCACGGTGGTAAAAGCTGCACAATTCTACCCTCTTCATTATACAACAAGCTGATTCAGTATTTGCTTCTTTACATTTTTATGCAGATATAAAAGGCTACTTTGGGAAATCTGTAACACTATTATTAAATGTCACTGAGCAGAGCTGAGTATAGTGATGACTCATCCTCAAAAGATTTGATTTAGTGTGCATTGTCTTCCCAAGTGTGGAGTTCTCATTTTGGGCTATATCAACCACAGTGTCCAGATCTAATGTAAGAACCATTCACATCAGCAGGAGTCCTTCCTCTAGCGTCAGTGATCTTTGGATCAAGATCTTAGTGAGAAGGGATGCTCTAGAAATTTTAATATTGTTAGGGCCAACTGAAAAATCAGGCCTTGTTGTGCTATACTGCACAGACAGTGGAATATAGTCTGTGCCATAAATCTATAAAAACAATCCAGATGATACAGTATTGGGAAGGGATGTGGTCCACCATGAAAATATATGTCATGGCAGTAGTAAATGTCATGTTAGTTCAACTTCTTTTTTAATAGGGTAAGAAAGACAAGAAAAAGGAAAGGAGAGAGAATTTTGAAGGAAAATAGGATGAAAGAAAGGACTAGGAGAAGTTTGATAGTTTAGAAATGAAATGAAGATAGAGAGGCTAGAGGATGGGAAGGGTGTGGCTTTTGAAGCCACCAGCATAGAGTCAGGACTGGTATATGACTAATCAGAATATTCCTACCAATAAATTAGCTAAGAGTCCTTAATTTGAACAATACTAATCCAGAATGGCCTGAAAAGCCTCAAGTATCAATGGACTTGCTTCAAGTATGACAGATAACGCTCTCCACACCCCTGATACGATGGCTTCCCAGTCAAATAATTCTGTGTGTTAGATAGCACCTAAGTAGGCACAAGACTTAGGGAGTTACATGAGAAAAAGTCCACTTTTAATCAGTAATGCGGCCACGGTTAAGCTTCTCAGAACTTTGGGGCAGTTTGGGTTTGGATCTAGACTTTAAGGCACCCTGTGGTCCTGGGAGGGGAAGCTTGATTTGTTTTGATGTTCCAGTGTTATTTAAATTATGGACTTACACTGGAGAAGTTTAGTGATGAAACTTCAGTACAAGGCTAATGAAATGGGAAATGTATATAACACTCTAATCTTCCTCCCTGTTTCAGGTAAGCATAAAAGGTCTGCATGAATAGCTAAAACATTGCTCAGTAAGGAAAGGAATTTTCCATCTTACCCTTTTAGAATTGAACATCAACATCTACTCCCACTTTCACGAGGTGCTTGAACAATTATTTCTATTAAGAAATTGCTTGAACAATTATTTCGATTAAGAAAATGGACTTGAGACGCTGCTACTTTAGGGAACCTTTGTATTAACTTGCTTGGGTTAAGGGGCTGTGGTGGCAGTGGATCTTCACAGTAGGATGTAGCTGTTGCACTCAGGGACTCCCCGCTTTTGGTAGATATGCAGCATATGCAGCATTATGACTTCTATCTCCCTTCTAAGTCCAAGGGAGGGGAGGAAACAGGGAGAAGAAATGGGACAATGCTGGAGAGCTGCTCCCTCAGAGGCAGTGGGAAGCACAGAATAAATTAGAACAGCTCTGAGTTTCTGTAATTTTCACAGCGGGTTGGACATGCAGAGTTGCTGAGAATTAACACCTGTGTTTCTGCAGAAGCAAATCCTCAGGAGAAGTGTCACAGACTTTAATAGAGATGGAAGCAGCAGGGTTCTACAAAAACCAAAAGGCGTCCCCTGGAAATGTTTTCAATGCCTCAAGGATTTAAGGAGAATACTATTCTCCCTGCAACAAACATATTAATTTTAGGTATCATGGATGCATGGAGATGCTATGACACTAGCATATAAATATGGAAGCATGTGTTTATGCCTATAAAATCCTCAAGAAAAGTTTAAAAACCTTAAAATGTATTTGATTTTGCAGTTATTTTCTGAGAAGGAATCTCTGTAAAATAGAATGGAATTGCAGGTGACAGAAAGACACCACTCATTGACCAACTCCCTGCGGATCAGTGAAGGTTTAAATCTGTGGGTAAATTCCTCAAGTTCAGAGTATGTCACAGAAAAGGTTATTTCAATGTCTAACAAGAAGATGGATATAAACCAAACTGGCCAGTGGCCAGCCCTGAAAATCCCCAGGGGTTTTGAGATGTGTGATAGTGTCGAGAGCAGCTTTCTGCCTTTCCTACCCCAGCATGATGCTTGACTGCCAAGGAGCCCTCACACTAAGAAAACCACCACCTAACTGGACAGCACTGTACTTGAAACTTGTGTCTGCTCCCTTGAACAGAGGTTGTTACCTACTTGCAGATTTCCTTCCATTTTCTCTTGTGCAGTAAAGACATTTAGTGATTTTGCCCTGTAGTTCACTTTTGTGATGCCCAGAGCCGTGCTACTGTATGAGGATTTGGCAAGGTGCCAGTGGTGAAGCATCCAAGGACAGGACAACTTGCCAGAGAAAGTCTGCTTGGGATGAACAAGAGGTGGGAGTTGAGGAGTGTTTTGAAAGAAGTGGGAAAAGAAGGGGAAAGGAGGAGACAAAAAAGCATTTATGAGATGAGTTATAAATACAGCATATGATGGCAGTAGAGGCTATAGGAGTGGAGGTGGAACTTCCAAGAGAAAAAAAAAGGACAGAACTAGATGTGGGAAAAGGCAAGAAAACAGAGAAGGCACGCTACACATCAGGCCTTAAAATGTTATTTTTCTCCCTTCATCACTGAATCCTTTTCAGTTCATTTAATAATACAATGGTTGAATTATAATACACTAATTGCACTCACTGTAAGACCTTGTGGAAAGATTATTAAATTCCCCTGTTTTTGAGTGATTCAGTTATATCATACCAAATGTGGGCAAAAGGGAAAAAACACCCACTTCTCCTGTGCAGCTTGAGCGATATATAAAGCAAAGGAGAATCAATTTCATACATCACCACTGCAATGTGAATTTCTAGAACCATTGAGCTGAAAAGTACAATCCCACCAGTCTGGTACCATGAAAATGAAAGTTGATGTCTGCCTGGATCAATTTTATCATAAAAATAATTGTATCACTCTGGGCACAAGATTTAAAGCCTTCAAGGCTTTGGGGAAGACACACTCAGTAACCTACATACGAAAGTAGATTGATTGAGAGTGGCTGGAACACACATAAAGCTGACATTTTTACCCATCTGGGCCTTTATCAAGACTGATAGGCTGAAACATTGTCTTTCTGAATGTTCCCGCGGCTGTCATACGTAGGCTCCTGGGTTTGCATTACTCTTGAGGCTTTCACAAGGTGTGCGTATGGTACGTCTGATATACCACTGGATATGTCTTGATGGTGCAAAGAAAATGAGCTAAATTCATCCTCCATCTAGATGCCTCAGAAGGGAGAGATTATTTTCACTGTTTAATCTTCTTTTTATAAACAAAATAGTCTAGACACCAACAGGTAAATGTTCTGAGAACAAACAACCTTTTGTGCAGATATAATCTTTGGACACCCATCGCCCAGCCTTGATTATACAGGACCTTTTACCTGCTGCCAGGTACCTGACCCTGGCAAGCGATACACCTAGCTTACAACCTGCAAATCTCTGGCCCCTCTAGCTTTGCAGGGAGGTGGTACCGTTCAGCAGACATTTGCCCTAGCTTAAAATAAAGCAACTTGTTGGTAACTACAAGTGTGAAGAAAAGTTAAGAAAGTGTGGCAGCGAACTAAAATGAACTTGGGTTCACTTTAGGAAGTAAACAAAGGCTAATGAAAATGCTCATAAAGAAGAAAAAAACTTAATATGCTGTTATGAAAACATATAGTAATTATGAACATTAACAGCATCAGAGGCTGGTGCAAAGAGAGTTGCTTGGTATTGCCCTGAAGATAAAAAGCCATCTGTGTGCATCAGGAATCATCATTTTTTGGTTCTCCAGGGTAGAGGATGATATGCAATTGCTAAGCCTCCATTTACTATATACAAACGTTACCCTGTGCGACCGTGGCTGTCAAAAAGCGTTCCACACCTAATGGCAAAAAGCAAATGCCTAATAAAATAGATTCACAAGTTACCACTTAGGTGAACAAATCCAAGGAAAGCAAAAGATTTCAAGTAAATTAAGTGAATTCTGTGGAATAAGCTACTTTTCAGCACAACTTTCTCCTACTTCACTCCAAAATGTCAACAAGTTTCTACAGTATTTGAAGAAGGAAGAAGAAGGTGCAACTTGCATCGCTGTGATCTTTGATTCCCAGTGATCAAGCCCTGCTTTGGTAGTCAGGAACAGCTGTGGTCAGATGGCTTTGGTGCTGGAGAGGAGACCTCTGAAGATCTTGTTTCTGATCTAGTTTTTGCCATTGTCTTCTGAATTACTGGCTCTTTCTTGGAGTTGCAAGATGCAAATGCCAATTTTTGGCCCAATGTGCCCAAAATGATTTACTTATTAAAAATCACAATCTAAAATAACAAAATGTTTGGTAGAAAATGATAAAAATGTCCACTCTGCATATTTTTAGAAAAAAAGGACTTGTTACTGACTGAAAAGGGGAAACTGTGGCTTATGCCAGATCCTAGTATTTTAATATTTGGTTTTGTGTCCCAATGAAGGAGAAAAAAAATAATTATCATGAAGTGAAGAACTCAGAAAGCTATAATTTCAGGAATGCCAGCATTTTCTATCAAGATTGCAAACCTTCCCAAATAGACATATTTTGATTAATAAGGTTGGCTTAGTGCATAGGTTTGCTCTAATGTTTTTTCATTATATGGAGCATATCTTTATTCTACCTTTCTTCTGTTCATGTACTGTTATTTGCTCTGTCTTTCTAGGTTATTTATGTTGCTTTAGCTTTTGAAAGCTCCCGCCTGAGATCATTACAATATACAATACAATGAAAGAGCATATGGGCATACACTAGTGTTTCAGGTCAGAGCAGGAGTGCAGTTTTCAAGCAAGTCTCCTACTTACCACAGTCTGGTTTGCATCAAGGAATGGTTTTGGAGAAAGCAAACTGGATTGCTTTTGAATGAAACTGAACCAGAAACATAGGTGCTCTGGCTGCTAATGGGATTTTGATGCTTTGAATCAGACTAGAACAAAATGCATAGAATAAAATGTGCTATATAAAATGAGAGATGAATAGTGTGGCTCTTGGGTCCCCAGTTCTGACAGTTTTGCTCTACGGTTACATACCTGTTGTGCCAAATCACTTGCTAATGTAGTTTGCTATGCCCCAATCACCTTAAAATCCAAGGAGACAAGGCAAGAAGAAAATACACATACACACACAAAACCAACTGAGGGGTAAAAGAATCATTATTCGTATCGTAGACAAGCAAGCAAGCTAGGAATAGTTTGTCTTCTGGTTCCCTGCTTAGGGACCGCTCACTAGCTGGCTGGTGTTTCTTTTATCAGTTGTAAGTTATTACCACATTTGAGATGGTGTTGGTGTGGGACTACTGAAGTAGGGAAGGTCTTAATTTGCCATGAAGGCTACTTAACATTATTCTGAAAAATATGGACATAATTAATAGTTTTCCATGTTCGACACACCTGTTGAACAAACACACTGTCCAATATATGTATTGACAGATAACCCAACGTGAGCATTCCAGAAGACTAGAATGGAGACTCATTTGTTTGCATATTAAATTAAAAAGAGATCAAGGGAATGTAACCATGAGTTTAGAACTGTCACCAAATAGGTTAATTCTCCAAAAATGAACCCACATATCCCCATTTCAATGAGCAATTAGCCTAACCAAAATGCAAACTCAAAGGCTCAGAAGTGAGGGCGTTATAATTGTTTATTCACCTACGGTCTTGCCATATATTCTTGAGTGTGTTTTTTAGTGCAAGAGGTGGCTTGAGAGCCTTTGGGGGTTGGGACCACATCTTATGTTCCCAGTCAAATAATTAGTTGGGTAAACTGCTATTTATAAGTGCTTATAAATAGTGAACCGGTTTTAAACTGGAACGTTGCATACAGTTTGGGTCATCCTAGTTCAAGAAGGATGAACTTAACCTAGAAAACGTGCTGTGAAGGGATCCTATGATGGCATGAGGAGTGGGGGAGCTCTTCGCAATAGAAAAGACTAGAAGATTTTGGCTTGCTTATGCTCTGAAAATGAAAGCTGGGAGGAGTTAAACACAAAAAAGGACTTTAGCAAAACTAGATTCTGGATGAGCCCTTTAACAGTGAGGTCAAAAAACCCACCAGACTGGAAGACGGCACTTGATGAGCTTCTGAAATGGCTTTTCAGACAGTAGTCTCTGAGAGAGCCGTGGGCTAGAGCTGATGAACCAAGAGATGTCATCCACTCCAAGCTTTCTAAAACTGTTATTTATTTCTATACACAAGGCCTGTTTAAACTGTCTGCCCCGGGAGCAGACTGAGGAGCTGATTCTGGCTTCCAGTCACACACCTCCTGCTCCAGGGAGGAAACGCTCTGCGAGAGACTCAGCCTGCTTCTCCACCTCAGCATCATTTCTTGGAGCAGTAGTGAAGTGAGAGTTGTAGATCAAATAGTAAATTATGATACTACTATAATAATAGTAACAGTGGAGCTGTTTTATACATTTATAGACATCATTAAGCCAAACAGCAAAGAAAAATGAGTCTCAAGCCCAGCTGGTCAGAGTAAGCTCTTCCAGGTAGGAGCTATCTTCTGCATTCCACTGTGCCTAAAATGGGCCTCTTCTTGGCTGGGCCTGGCACAGTATCATACAAAACTTACAAAAGTCCATATTGACACCACCAGGACTTATTTTCAGACTGTCTTCCAAATTTCTATGGGAATCTTGTGCCATTCCCCTTCTCCCTTTTGAACAAATAAGCAAATACTTGTTGCTGAAATAAAATTTTAAAATTTCAAAACTGGTCCAATTCACTGTTTCAGCCAACTTCCATGCACAATCAAATTTAGAGGCATTTTGAAACCTACATGTATCACATGTTTCTCACAGGCGATCTTCTGACCCCCCAGAAAAGCTTTTTATTACTTTATACATTCCCTCTAGATATTCAGCTGTACCAGTCGCTATTGATGGAGTTGTCTGAGTTCCCTTCAAACAGTGGCTTTTGTCAGGGAAATCTTGCATTCTAGATCTGCATGTGATTTATCTGAGATGCTGTCAAATCAATAAAGTTTCACTTCAGCTGCCAGAAAAAATCTATGCGGTGGTTATCCCCACGAGGATTTAACTAGTCATTGTGTAGGTGGTAATAAGTGAATAGAAAAGGGGGCAAAATGGATCTCACACAACATGGCTTTTAACCTCGTCCTTGCTTCCAAGCTGGCCTGGACTGTGGACTGTGGCCTCTTCATTTCAGCTTGGTTCAGTTAAGGATTTCTCTTCTCTCATGTCCAGGGAAAAAAATCCCCACGACATAGGTCTGCGTCTCAGGCTGGTCACCTTTGTAGCAATTACATTTTAATGCCACTCTGGTACCAAAGCCAAGCTCTGCTGGGTGCTGTCACAGCAAGTGCTAGTACCAAAAGGGGAAGGGCAGCTTTTGCAACCAATTCAGTATTTCTCTGCCACTTTATGACGTCTCACACTCTCTTACTCTCTCCTCAGGCAGTGGGACTGTGAACTTCAGAAATATGCAAGTTTAATTCAGCTACTAATACTGAGTTTAGCTGCTTCTGAGATTATTTATTTATGTATTTGAAAATGAGTGTATGTGAAAAGTTCCTGATTAAACACCCTGATTGTAAATCCTTCATCCACAGAGTAGTTATTGCATGCCTGGGATGAAGCCTGCATAATCCATTACTGGGTTGCATTAAAAAAACAAGAAGGAAAACTTGACGAAGGAAAACTTGACAAATGAACAAATTTTTTTGCCCCTAAAGAACGGGAAAAGCTTTACCAAAATGATTTTATTTCAGTGAAATTTTGTATTTTTGTCATGTATAAAAATGTGAAAAAATGCCAGCTCTCTTTCCTCAGCAGCCCTAGATATTTGATGCAATTTAGTCTGTGGACTATTGGTGTACCTGAATTAAATCTATGACAACTCAGGGGCTGCCTGAGCACTAAATGCCGAGTCTGAAACTAATTTTTCTCTTGTCTCCGGTGAGTTGAGAAGGAAGAAAAGTGATTCAGTTATTCCAGCTTGAGGCTCAGGACAAACCCCCAGCTCCACCACAGACTTTCTGCATGCCCAGGCCATGGGAAGGTCCTCAGGACCCAGGTACACAGCTCTTGGCCCAAATACGAATTTTCAGAACCTGTGATGGTAGCTCTTTGTAGCATCCAAATGTCTGCCAAAAAAGGTCCAAAGCGGCAAAGCTGCTGCTGGGAGAGCACAGAAGGGCTCACGCTCCAACAGCATGCTTTTCCTTAGCACTCCCGGTCCTTAGGTCTGAGCTACGTCTGCAGCCCTGGGTTCAGTGACCCATGCTTCCCCTGCAGCAAACGCAGGGTCTTGGCACACCGGGGGCAGAATGGGCTCCGCAGTGGCCCGGCAGAGCTGGCCTCTGTTCAAGGGATATCAGGGCAGTGTCCAACCCACTCCAGGATGTAGGTCATGCTACAAAAAAATTTTTCACCCACTTACAAGCCCAAATCCTCAGCTGTCCCCTGCAACGGAGCACTGGAGCCTCTCTGAAGACCAGTGAGAATCTGCTCCCTCTTGTGCAGCACAGATGCTGTCCTGCTCAGGTCCCGGGGGGCAATCTCTGTACCATTTTCTTGGCTGTCTGAGATGATTTGAATGGTGATTTTTACCACCCAGTGCAGTGCCCTGTGCATGGGGGTATGCACATCTGCTCCCTCTCCATCCTGCCGCAGACGTTCCCTTTTGCATGGGATGCACCTTTGCCCTAAACTCAACTAGCGAGGTGTTTGTTGGAAGAAAGACCTGCATTTGGGGCCATCCCTCCTTGAGGGACACTCCTTAAGATTAGGATTTCCTCTCTCTCTGAGACCTGTTTCATACATAATTACTCCACACTAAGTGGGACTGCTTCCCCAGGAGGTAATAAGCGCTCCTCTCTCCCTTCCCTCTGCCACCACCTGGTTGTCTCAAGGCTGCTTCCAAGTTTTCTCTGGCAGAGGAAGGGATTACTCCTCTGTCTCCCCCTGACAGCTAACACCTTGGAAAAGCAGCACAGGGAACGGTGCCCTCACCACCCACGCTGCTCTTTGAGTGGCCTTTATGTAGCATCCAGCTTGCTGGCTGGCACTCAGAGTGCTTTTTGTGTTGAGTCATGCAAAGAGGAGAGGTGTGGAGAAATGTCTGCTCCATGAGCAACAGCCGGGCTGATGCATGAAATTGGTGCCAACCTGCTCAGCTCTGTCAAGAGTAAAGTGCTTGAGGGCAGCCCTTCAAGGCTCTTAATGAAATTAAAACTGAAGATGTAAACACTTCTGTATAGAAAACTCCTAAAGGATTTGAGACAGGAGCTGAGAGGTAGTGACTGGATGATCTAAATGTGACTTTAGCACTGATAGCTGCAGCTCTAAAATCTTGCATGAATTTTTAGGTGGATTTAGTTTATAAATCTTGCTGTAATCAATAGGGCCGAGGTACTTGCATATGCTTAGACACCTTCACTTTAGCGCATCACCTCCTTACCTGTAACACGGGGAAGTATATAACAAGGTGCTGTATGGAATAGCACTTCCACAGTGTGGTGGGAACAGAAAGAGAGGAAAGCATGTGAGATGGTCACAACTAGGGAGAAGGAGACAAGCAGGGAATGCGAGGGCAAAAGGAACCACTTCAGGCAGAAGATATGAGTGCTGAAACCAGACCTACCTTAACAGCAGATTTTCATTTGGCGCATGAGTAAATCTCACCCAGACTGCACCAAGACATGAGATGTCTCTCACAGTCCTGCAGAGATCCTACATTTTCTAGCATCCTCCCAGTCTCCTTGGGAAGAGCTGCTGGTCACTCTCAGAGTTACCAGTCCTGAAGTAGCAGCTGCCACAGTGCTTCGTGCAGAGCACTCCTCAGCAAATTACCCAGTAGACCTCAACAGAAATTAATTAAATAGCCGTGGCTTAGCCTGTAATGTAATCAATAGTCACATCACTGTGTTATGTGGATGTAACTGTCTGGTTGCAGAAAGATTATCCAGAACAATGTGGTTTGGATTTATATGTCATTATTTAATGATCATTAACCCCCCAAGGATCAAAAGCTACCTTAAAAATCCAGCTGCCAGTGATGTTGGAATGTTTGCCCTTCATACTAATGAACAACTGGTGAAAGTTTCTACATCTAAGAACCAGCTTAGAAATAATCTACTTTCAAGTTTTCATGTTGTAGGAAAGTATTTTGTACATAATTTTTTTTATGAAACTCACCTGCTGGTGATAGAGCTAACAGCTGGCTGCATGTGAAGTATTTAACAGAGTGCTAATTAAAATCAATTACATGTTGATTGACCTGCCTTACCAATAAAACATCCTGGCCCACTTTGAATGCCTCACAGATCTCAGCTGGGGCTTGTCTGCAGTGGGGGTTTGCTTTTGCCCCACTGTAGCTATCACTAATCTAAACCATTATTGATTGCACACCATCTTTTACAATTTACTCTGGTAGAAGGATGTTCTTGTGCAGTCCTGCTGGCATACCAGCACTCGGGTGAAAGATCACCCGAGGAAGGGGGACCGTCCTTCTGTTTTAACAAGGTGGAAATTTTTGTTGACGTGGGTTCTTCTGGGGAGTTCCTAATGGCGTGATCAATGGCATGTAATGAGCACAAGGGTGCAGCTGTCCACACTGCACTGCACAATGCTGCCTGCTACTTATCAGGGTTTGCATAAGCACTGGGATCTAGGCCTTGCTGACCCTTCTGTATCATTTTGGATGAAATAAGATACAAACTTAAAGAACACCACCTACTCCTAAGGACCTCCTTAGGCAAATAAGTCCTTAACCGTTTACAGCTGCCTCTGCAGCCACTGCCACTGTCAAGGGCAAAGGTTTCCTTTGAAATCCTTTGAAGTCCTTTTCAGACTTCATTGATAAGTGATGTCATGTTACATGGGAACTATGGCCTTCATGTATAGTACAGAGAAGCAGATAAACATGAAATACAGATGTCATTTGTGTACGCTTGTTTCTGCAACATATATTCTCTCTCTGACAAGTCTTAATACTTTTTAACAGATACATTCAAGTTCATTCTAGCTATGAAGTTCAGATTCAGATCAGGAGCTGGACTCTCTGAAGCGTCCTCTTTTGGATCATACTAGGGATTTACATTGGTATTATCTTGATACAACGAGACTAATTGCAGGGTATGTAGAAGGTATTTCCTTTTACCAGCCTTTCAGAATAATTCAATGTACTCTATGATAACTATGAGCGTCTCATTTTCCTTCTTTATAACATACTACTCTAAATACAGCAGTTTGCCTGTTCCTATTCATCTCCTCTCTGTGCTAAACCATCCCATTCTCTTTGGTTCCTTTCATACAGAAACCACATCAGGCTCCTATTCATCTTGTTTCCTGCCTCTGCCATATCCTTTCAAAAACTGGGTGTACAGAATGCTGTAGCTGCAGCATGAGCATGATTGATGCTTATTGTGGGACTGTGTAATCTCTACTTTCTTTTCCTCTCTTTAAAAAATCAGGATAGTGTTCAACTATTTTTCTTTTAAAGGCAATTAAATTCTGAGCAGAACTTTTCATTAAATGATCAACAGTGCTGCTTGGGGACTTCTCCTTAAACATCAGCGTAGCTGCATTCTTCATGTGCCAGTACAAAATGCCCGAGTCCTCCATTTTCTTGTGTCAGATATTAGCACTTAAAATTTAACAACTGATGAACACATTTTGCAATTGGCTGCGTTTCTCCATTTTATTCTCTTCTGGGATTTTGATATCCCTGGCAGGGGATGCAGGAAATGAAGGAGACAGTCCTTCAGACTGTGAATTATCCAGGAGTAGCAATAAGGCCTGTAATGTCTGTGCCTCAGAGGCAGAGGAGAAGGAGAACAACTAGGGATCCTTTTAGGTTCAGCAGGGTGAGTGACTGTAATTATCCTAAATGTAGAAAGATGTGGAGTTTTATTTGATGTGATTAAAAGGTAAATGTATTGGGTTTACGTGGCAAGGTTTTGGTAGCAGGGGGGCTGCAGGGTTGGCTTCTGTGAGAAGAGACCAGGAGCTGCCCCCATGTCGGACAGAGCCAGTTCCAGCTGGCTCCAAGACAGACCCACTGCCGCACAAAACTGCGCCCATCAGCGATGCTGGTGGCTGCTCTGTGATAATGTATTGAAGAAAGTGTGAAAAACACTGCAGAGCAGCTGTGAGAGTGAGGAGTGGAAAAAAAGTGAGAGAAACAGCCCTGCAGACACCAAGGTTCATGAGGAAAGAGGGGGAGGAGGTGCTCCAGGTGCTGGAGCAGAGATTCCCCTGCAGCCCATGGAGTAGACCATGATGAAGCAGGATGTCCCCCTGCAGCCCATGGAGGACAATGTTGCAGCAGATATCCACCTGCAGCCCGTGGAGGACCCCACTCTGAAGCAGGCAGACATGCCCTGAAGGAGGCTGCAGCCCATGGAAAGCCCGCGCTGGAGCAGGAGCAGGCTCCTGGCAGGAGCTATGGCCCCCACAGAGGAGCCCATGCAGGAACAGGTTTTCTGGCAGGGACTGCAGCCCATGGCAGACCCACACTGGAGCAGTCCATTCCTGAAGGACTGTACCCCCTGGAAAGGACTCACGCTGGAGCAGTTCTTGAAGAGCGGCAGCCTGTGGGAAGGACCCATGTTGGAGCAGTTCATGAAGGACTGTATCCTGTGGGAGGGACCCCAAGCTGAAGCAGGGCAAGAGCGTGAGGAGGAAGGAGTGGCAGAAGTGAAGTGTTATGAACTGACCGCAAGCCCCATTTCCCATTCACCTGCACTGCTCGGAGGAGAGGAAGATGTAGAAGAGTGAGGAGTGAAGCTGAGCCTGGGAAGAAGGCGAGGGCGGGAAGAAGGTGGTTTTAGTTCTGTTTTTTATTTCTCACCATCCTACTCTGTTATTAATTGGCAATAAATTAAATTAATCTTCCCCAAGTTGTGTCTGTTTTGCCTGTGACAGTAATTGTTGAGCAATCTCCCTGTCCTTATTCTGGACTCACGAGCTTTTCATCTTATTTTCTTCCCCTGTCCTCCTGAGGAGGGGGAGTGAGAGCGTGGCTGGGTGGGCACTTGGTGGCCAGCCAAGGTCAACCCACCACAGTGGGTAACGCACAAATACCTTATCATTAATCTGTAATATTTAACCATAGTTGCCTTCCTATACATGAATAAAGAAGGACATGCCATGCACTTCTGGTCAGCTTCCTTTCTACCTGATCTTGACTGAATGATCAAGCACAAGTTTAAGTCAGAGGAGACCTTCCTTATTATATTTCTCTTCTTTTCATTCAGACCACATTATATGAACTCATGGTACATGAACCAAGCAAGAAAAGTACAGTAGTCAGAACTCTGAAGGGCTTTAGTATTGCATTAGTGAGCTTCGCTCCCCTTGGTATAATATAAAAATGGCAAAGATGGTATGGAATGAGCGTTTTTAATAACTCTCCTAAGTGTTCTATTAACTGCCGTGTATCATACAAATGAGATGCAGAAACTAGGGAAGCATTTTCAGTTGCTGAGTAAAAACAATTTAGGGTGTAAATGTACTTCCAGATCTGCACATAGGAATCCTGCCAATTAGGCTTCTGTTAATTTTTATTATTTTTTTTTAAAGTTTTAGGAGAGAAATTTGTGACACAACAGCTCTAGAAATATCCTTGTATCTAGTCAGTGTGCTTTCAAGGCTAAGAATAGCCTGCAATCTGTGCCACACTGTGATGGTTGATGGTCACCTCCCTGCATTGGACAGAAGTCAGGGCTCACGCTGGCTCTCCGAGATGTCTTCTGTCCCAAATTTTCACCTGAATACCTTCAACCTCAGTATCTGAGACCTGTCAACTGCCTTGGAGAGCCTTGATCTTCAGACACATCTGCAGTCCCTCACAGGGGCTGGTGGAACCAGCTTGGAGTGGAATTGCTGGGAAAATATTTATATACATATATATATGAGTAGAAAATGCTTATGCGGCTAATTAGAGATAGCTGAGACATTTTGTGGCATGTTGATATAACGTCATTAAAGTGAAAGGTCTGTCAAACACCTGCTGCTCTCTGCGACCTCCTACCTGGCAGCACTGCGAGGACAGAGATTAGAGGCATGCACAGCAGAAAAGCTGCTGTGTGGCATGCTTTTATTTCAACCAGCGTATGCCACACACAGCACAAAATACTGTAATCTTTATTGTTTTCAATTCTCCTTTAAAGTCCTTGGCGATTGTATTTCTCTTTGTCAGTACATAGATACCATTGTGAAGAGGGATGATACTTCTTAATAATGTATTTCTTTCCCTTTCTCTCTCTCTTTTCTTATTTGTATTGGGAAAAATGGATCAAAGAAGTACATTTTGCTTAGGAGGCACAAAAATTCATGACTATCCTGATCTTTTTCAGGAAGGCTCAGAGGAAGACTTATACATTGACCCACTATTGATTATCTCTTTCAAAAACGTTATGCAGAAAAACCTCTTAGACTTTCTGTACAGAACCTGACCTTTAGTAAAAGGCTAATCATGCTCTAGAAAAGCTCTTTTAAATGAGAAATATCATAATTTTAGGCACCAGTGTAAGAAGGAAAACAACTGTGTTGACCAATGTGAATGATTGTTCTGAATTTGAAATAATGACAAGAATGTAACTGCAGATGCCAGAATTATGTAGGTTATACTGCTTGGATACTTCCTGAGGATCACTAAAACCTCCACCAGATCTGAACTGGGACAGTGGGCAAATGCATTTCTGACAAGGAGGGATTTTTATGAGTTGCATTTCCCTGCTCACATGCTAGGATCCACTGGGCAAGTATCTCCTTGACAGTAGAAATATACACAATGAGATTTCTTGAGATGGATCATTGGTCATCATATAAAATGTCTTGATGTAATTGGTAAATGGAAAGGGTAAGGATAGGCTACCATCTAGTGGATACATTGTAAAATTATTACATTTGTATTTAACCTGTTTTTGTGACTTGAATGGCTAAACCAAAGAAAACCAATTCAACTCTTACATGCTGAAGTGCCACCTGAAAGCACTCTGACCATGTATGCATTCAGACTGATTTTAAAAAATCTTGCTGTGCTTTCTTCTGATACCTCAAAGCAGCTCTGCTAGTCCCAAAGCTAAAAGAGACGAGGCAGATAATACCATATTTGACAGGTGTCCTTATTCCTCATTGACCTCTAGTATCAGGATACAAGCATACAGCCACACATTAGTGTCTGTAAGGCAATTTTAAGGTGTAAAGCACAGAGAGAGGTCTAAGATAGACAAAATAGAGGAAATAAAACATTTAACTCAAGTATCATGGCACGTACCTAAAGGCACAACATAAAATACCCAGTGTAGTAGTTAAGACTCAGCAATTGCTAAGGAAGGAGTACAAGTCCAATTTTGTTTATATCTCTGCTATATCCAACTGGCTTCAGTGCAGTGATTTCTAACCTGAACTGCCATGCTTGCCTCTGGAGGAATAAGGCCTCAGCAGCATCTTGATATACTGATGTACGGCTATGTACACTATGCTCTTTGTGTGATGTGAGTAAAAATAACAAGTGTAAGTCATGCAAATTATGACTCCTGAGTCTGATCTAAATTGGTGGAATCATCACTGCAACTGGACAGACAGAAAGGGAATGGAGTTGCTGGATGCATCCACATGTCTTTGTTGCTCTGAGAGCTGCGGCTCAGCTATAAAGGACGTGGTATTAAATGCAAAAATTACAGATAAAGAGCTGGGGACCAGGTTGCTTTTAGATGAAGATTCTTGTTACAAAAAGTACTTGCATAAGAGAATGAGAGATAAACACAAAAATAGAGCAGCCTTGTCTATCAGGCTTGTGGATTACACCGATGATGCTCTGTTCTGATCAGATGATGGAACTCCCTGTGACAGTGGCTTCAGAATCGTTTGTCATTGTCTAATGTCAATGAGACATGACATAGATCTACCTTATTAACTGAACCACAGGTATGTCTAAAAATCAATTTCTTAAACAATGGAAATATGAGCTGGCCTGTGTGCTAAACCTCTTTGTGCTGCCTGCTGAGCTACCTTGACCTTCCATATCTGCACAGAGAATAAAGGGTGTGTGCTGTGGGATGAGCACATGGTACATGCCTCCTTGCAGGGATGTGCCATGAACTGAAGGGAGTGTTGGGAAGGGTGCTGTGGTGGCTGGAGCCTCTCCTTCTCTCAGCACTGAACTGGTATTGGGGCAGCAGGGACAGAAACTGCTGTTTGTATGGACCTGTAGTAGATGGCTGCCTCTCTGGAGCAAAGAAGAGGTAGGCTGAGGACATGACAAGCCTGATCATGAGATATATTCCAGCTAGCTTTAAGCTAGCTGTCTTCAGTGGTGTTAGTAATACAGCCATGGGAGCACACAGTTCGGTATAGATATTTACCAGCTATTTTTTCACCCAGGTTTTTGGGCAAGCTATGCCACTTCTACTGTTTCAGTGTAACTGAAACTAGCCCAGGCAGCCAGCCCTATGTTACAAATTCTTTCCTAGACTGATGGTAACCATAATAACATGAAAAATACAAGGTTCGTATCTATCTACCTCATTAAATGTGCCAACAGCCTCTTTCTTTAACTCATTACCTGTGTAGCTTTGGACCAGTCTGGCTCAAGGTTTCTGAACCTACTGTTGCTGTAGCTGTTTTGATAGCTCAATTTCTGTGCCTAAGCAGACATACAAAGCAACAGAAAGAGAAGAGGTTGAAAAGGAAGCTTGCTCACAGTCCTGTTCAGGTGGACAGTTGTAATTCTGCCAGGCTGGAGCAGCAGTTCCTCCCTAGAGGTAGCAGCCTCCTCTCTGGTCCATCGGTTTCTGGCTAGAAGCTGGAATTGGAAGGGAAGTCTTCTAGCTGCATGATGTTTCCTTCTATCTCTTGGTGGCAGGAGACAGCACAAAAAGCATTAGATAAAGAGGCAAAGTCCAAATCAAGAGCCTTCAAGCTAAGCAGTGAGATGCAGCAAATGCCAAGGCCTGAGGTTTATTGTTAAAGCCCTTGGGACTTGGTGACAGGGCATTGAGACCACAGAAAAAAACAAACATGAAATAAGAGTTGTGGAAACTCTCCACCTCTGATAAGGTAGAAACTCTCCACTTTTACAGATTTTTATATTTCTGCTCCACAGAAACCAAAGAAATCCTCTTCTAGATTTTTCTAATAGCCTTTGTCCCACTGATCTTAGCCCACCAAGGTCGTATCAGTGAAGTTCGGTTCCCAAAATAACGTTCCTAACTTTCATGTCTGCCCAGGTAGGATATTTTTAGATAGGTCTGCCTGAATTGATCTTCTGTAGAAGCCTCTTTTCCACGAGTCACCTGCTGCCTGTTACCCATCACAGCACCAGCACTGTAGAACAGGCATTCCTGAACCAATACTGAGAAAAACATTCCTGTTTTATAGAGGAATAGGATATGATTACCTCTGGTGTTTTAGCTACCTCATTATCCAAAGGGTAAAAATTATGCCCAGTATTACCAAAAACGTTCCCAAATTGTAAGAGAAGCCTCAGTCCATTGCCCAAGTTTTGCAAAAAGAGGCACAAATTAAGAACATAATAGTATTTGTACATATGTGTAGTTTTTTTCTAAGTTGCCAATAATATCTGAATCCTTATAATGCTTTTCCAGAAAAAAAAAGTTGGTACCAATAACCACAAACCCCTTGAATTCAATATAGTGAGGTGTAAACATGGAATAAGTTCTCAGAATTCAGCAGATCAAGGATAATATATGACCAGAGGACACATTTTGGTGAGTTGGGATGTTTTGTGAGCAAGATGTGAATAGTAAAATTTACTGGCATGGAAGGGAGCTGGAGATTCCCCAAGACATCAGAGTTGAGGCACAGCAGCTCATACATCTCGAGAAACAAGGAGGAAAGGACAAGGTGCTGAAGAGGCAAAAGGGAGAGGACAGCAAGTCTTTATGCTGTCGTGTTGATAGTCAGCTTCCCAGGATGGGGAAGTTTTCTTTTGACCCTTTTACTTAGCCTGGTTTCCGTCTGCACTTATGAAGATTTACTTTTCCTGAATGGACATTTCTGTCTGCTGCTGCATTTGAATTTTCACCCCACGGTTGCACCAGCTCACAGTCATGTGCTTATCTCTGTTCTGGAGAATGGAAACATTTTAAAAAGCCTTTCCCCCATCCAGTCTGTGTGACCTTGCATTGAGCAGAGCTAGGCAAACATTCAGAACAAAATCCAAAAGTGAACCTGAAACCTGCCTTTGGGTTTTGTTATGAACTTGAAACTGAATTTTACCATAAGTTTTACGAGCCTAGACTGAGTTGGAGGGGACCTGGGCTGATTTAAGGTTTTACAGGGAACCATTTGATACTCAGAGGCTTAATGTGATTTTGGCTTGAAACAAAGCAATCCTTGGCTGACTTCGGTCGTTTGAATCCCATATCCAAGGTGAAATCCAAGGGCTGTGTAAACCTAGGGCAAATTGAAGCTAGCATGTGCACGCGCTTGCGTGCACACAAGTTGCGTCTTAACACACATCGCCAAATTCTACACGGGATTGTGGCTCTGTTGAGGAGCATCAGGGCGTGCCTCCCGAAGTACCACACCAGAGCTGAGCACGCTGGCAAAATATGAGTTGTAGACAATTAGAGCTCAGACCCTGCCCTTCTATAAACAAACACCTCACTCTCCGTATGTTTGTGGAGTAATAGTGACATCCTGTGGCCAGTCCTGATTAGTCCCAAGCACGGACAGGCTGTTTACTCCTACTGGTGCTAGACGTGAGGACCTGCTGGGAGAAAAGAAGGATGAAGGCAGAGCCGGAAAGAGAAAAATTCCATCCTTCCTTAATCTAGATGTTAAATTTCAAAGGAGAGGAAAGAGTTACAACACACTTGCTCTTTAGTCATAATCCAAACATTACGGCCCTTAGCTAATTTAAATGTAAAGTGATTTTAAACATGCTTTCTGAAGCCGAGCATAGAAATGAATACCCATGGGAGCCGCTGGGCATAGCAACTGGAAGGGGGAATAGGGAAACTGAGCTCGGAGCCTAGTGCAAGGAGAGGCCATCGGCGAGGTGGGAGGCAGGGATGTTTGAGACCATCCTCCAGAGCCTTCTGAGATGATCCAAGTATAAAGGTACAAGCAGGAGGTAGCACTGAAATGGAGGAGCAGTTTCATTCCCAAGCACACTGTATTTTGATGTTAACAGGCACGGCTGTGGCACTGTGGCAGGTTCAGTGAGGGACGGCTCTTTTTTTTTCCTTGCAGTTGACACGTTCTTGCTCAAGTACAGAGGAAATATACTGCCAGGTGAGTCAAGTATAAGGCTTGCTCAGAAAAGAGAAAATTTAAGAGGGAAAAAAAATAGGTGTAGGGCAGCCAATAAATTGTCAATGAAGAGAGAAAGCAGGCAAAGAGAGCAGCTGGCTAGAGCTCAGCAGAAGAAACGCAGTGCCTGGGAGACCAGCTTTCTGTGCTACATTATTTCAAAAGCCAAGGAGCCACTGGAGTTCAAGGAGAGAAGAAGCTGGACAGCCAAGGTGACTTTTCTTACTGGTACTCTCATTTTTATTGCCTAAATTATGGTAACTCCTGTGATGTGGCAGAGATGCTGTTCCTGCCCTGAGGTGTCCACCGGTGTTGTTTGATGCCTTGGACAGTGTGATCCAAGGCCAGCCAGACTCAAGGAAGTCAGCTAGACACAAGGAACACAGTGTGCTGTGGGATTATGGCTGAGCTGAGTGGCAGAAGGGAAATATAAATAAGGATAGAGTGTCAGAGAGAGAAAATGGTTTCCCATTGTACAGAGGAAGGAAGGAGTGGGGAAGAGGTGAAGTTGTGATGTTTTCTAGTGACCACGGCTTCCTTGTAGAATTTGATTGTCCCAAGATATTTCCTGAATTGCACAGGCTTGTTATATGGGACAGAGCTCATGTTGTATCTGGCCTTTCAGAGAGAACATTTGCTCTTGCAAATATTTGATTTGCATTTGGAGCCTACAAGGTAGTGGTGGACATAAAGTCATCCCTTGACACTGGCTTGAGGTTCAAGTACATGTTTCCTACTGGGAAGACCTGGAAGAGACCTGTTTCATTGGACAGCTGGCAGAAACAAATGATTTAGTGAACATGCAGAGTTTTAGACTACTCTCACAAGATGGACTGAATTTCAATTCACAGGACTAGTCTTCCACCTTCTTTTCAGATAGCTATAGAAAGCCCCAAGTGTCCTTTTGTGATATCAGGGATCTAATAGAGAAGGACCATTCCCCAAAACAAAAAATAAGCAAAATCTGCACAACGACACATTAGCTACAAACCAATCAATGTCCCTGGTGGCTGGCACAGCAAACTGTGGGCTGATACACTGGGCTGTAATTCAGTGTCTCTGAGAAACAGCAGAAAGACCAGAGCAACTGAGGGAAGAGACAGTGAGGTAAAACAAGACAGATGCAAGAGCACTACTAATGTGGCCCTGAAACAAAACAGCTACCTGGAGAGAGAGTTTGGGGACTGAATGCTGACTAAAAGAAGCCAGGAGCCATAAAAAGTGAAACAGGCTCCTGTTGTCTGGTTCTCTGCCCATGCTCTGGGAAGCAAAGCTTCATGCATTTCTGTAAAATAAAAGGGACTATATCCAAAATAGTAGATCGTCATGATTTTCTGACCCTAATGGGGACAACCCACAGGGCCTTGGATTTGAGCTAGCTGCTTGGGCAACAGCAGCTTTGGTCTGATAGATCAGCAAAATCTCTGTGGTGAGTTTGTCATCACTGCTGATTCAGTGCCCTCCAAATACCTGCCTCTCCTCACTGTAGTGCACAATTCCCGAATTAGATTGTGGTGCCAGGTATCGTACTCTCCCACTTGCTATGCTCTGATTGAGTTTGTAGGCCTTACTAACACAGAGGTAAAGCTATTAGTTTTCAAGACTGGGATTCTTCGATTTGATCATTAACTTTCTCCATTGCTCCTTGCCCCCTTTGCTGTAACTCTTTCCTGCTGCATCCACAAACTGCTGCTTCTGCTGGAATGGTAAGAGAGTCTCTTAACCAGCTACTGAAGCTCCCTCCACCTTCCCAAAGCCCTAGGTTTACAAAAGCAGCTTTCAGGATCTCTCATGCTAGAAGAAAGTAACATGTTAAGGTTTAGCCCTCTTCTTGCTGAGATTTTGCTTTTGTTTGATTGGGGACGTAGTACTTCCCAGACTTAAAATCAAACATTTGCTTACAAGGGACCAGTGTATGCAACTGGACCATGCCTGATTATAAATCTGATCTGTGATAAAAATGGTTGCTAAATAGATCACATCACAATAAAATTCTATGGATCTCTTCAAAATATATAAGCATAGCTGGCCCCTAACATGTCAAAGATGTTTAGGAGGGGATGAGAGTTAAGGAGAAGTCCTAGAAAATCAGCTCTTCCATCCCTTGAGATTCTCACACTGGTGAAACTGATGGAAGATCCTTGTTTTTCAGTTTTGATTTCCCCCCTCTTTTCTCTCTCTCCCTCTCTTTCCCTCTATTCCCAGATTTCAAGATCCTTTAGTCTGTTGTGAAAAATAATGGGGGGGTTACTGCCCCTGTAAGCACATAGGCAAAGAAGAAAATATCGTATTTCATGAAGTCTGGTTCAGTTTGGAGATTTTCTGCAAAAAGACTGGCATTTCACCTATTATTTGCCTTGTTCTGCAGGTGCCTTTCACTATGGCCTTGAGTCCCCAGCATACAGCTGCCTCCCTGCCAATAACTTCCCCTTCTGGACCAATACTGGGTAAGTGCATGTGTGACCTCTTGGTCTGTGTGTGCCACAACCCACCCTGCACGTGGTCCATGCTAGACCTGAACCATTTACAACCTAGCTGTGTGCCTCAGGCTGCAACGGCGCATCTCTGATGGGCCACGCTGAAATCCTTGGAAGCCCATAAATGAGTCCTCTGCTGTGGAAGAAGCCTTTTCCTCAGAGTGTCTCTTTTCTTTTACCCCACTCAATGCTCCCAAACTGTTCTGTGCCTTTGTAGACAAAGGGATTACGAGGTCTAGGATCCTCACTGTTTTGGAGCAATGGGCAGGGGCAGGGGGAGCCCCGGGGAGGCTGGGCATGGACAGTCAGGCTGGCAGTGCCCTCAGGGCCCTGAGAATAAATGTCAAATGAACATATCAGTGCCCATTAAATTTAATAAGCAATTAATTCAAGTAGTCATAAGTTTAAGCCAGTACTTTCTTCAAATAACTAATTACCAGCATGCCCCCAAATTGGCTTTGCTAATATGAGGTGCTAGTATCTCCACCTAGTTTTCCCGTGGAAGCTGGTCGAGCTGTGCAAGAAGGAGCTTGTTCCCAGGCACAGTACATTTCTGGACTCCACGAAAGGCAGAGGAAGAAAGGCAAGAGCAGCCTGGTGCATTAGGTCTTCATTAGGGAAGTTTCACAAAGCACAGTCATGGTGCTAGTAACAGACATCCGACATCGCTTTCTGCTTCAGACGATTCATTGCTTCTTGTACGATAACCGGAGCACTGGAAAAGTACATATTACAGCAAGATGTGAAATCTAGAAATTCTGTTAAGGTTAGAAAAATTCTGGCTGAGCTGCAGCAAGAAAACAGGTTGTTAAATGCCAGCTGAGGCAGAAGGTTTTGTCTCATTGGAACTCTACTTATTCCATGCTTGAACAGCTCTTGCAGCAGCAGGAACCTGAGTAAACCTATGTATACAAAAGACAGGCTTAGTAGATATTAAGCTGGCATTCATTTATTGGAATTCATTTTGGCTACTTTTCCTATTTCTCTCCAGGAAGCCTTGTTGGTGGCAGGTGGGAGTTAAGATAGCTGTATTTCTGATACCTGTATCACTTACCTCTAGTCTAATCTGAAAAATTAAAAGGGACACTTATTCACTAGCACTGAAAAAGATGGAGTTTTTTGAAGAAATTTGGGCTCCTTTTTATTATTATTATTTTTATACCCTGAAATAATGCTGTGTTTGATTCCTATTTCACAGAGGAAAATGAAACCCTGGGACGAATATATTGGTCCCTGGAAGGCAATTCCTGTAAACAAATTAATACAACTCAGGCCTGCCTCCTCTACATTTTGTTCCTTTTCTTGTGCAGCCTATTGATTGATTTACCTCAGGGAAGAGATTCCTCTGACTCAGATACTAAGCAAGTTCTTAAGGAAAATATCAGCTTTAAAAAGGGAGCAGAAGAAAGAGCAGCAGTTGCAAAAATTGCTAATCTTTCATTTGCAGGAGTCACTGAACATCTGGATAGTATGAAGCTCCTTTAACCCCCTGAGTGCAGAAAGAATTAGCACCAAAGGGCAGCCCATGCTAATTTAGTGCCATTAAACTTGTATAAGCTAGAAGAATGTGATGTTATACTTCCATAGGGCCATATGGATACCACTTTGCACTTTGTATCCATCAGAGGGACTAGCAAAACTAGTTCAGTACTATACAGGATGGCTTTTAGAAAGATAAAATAGCCCCTGTGCAATATTACACAATATTACACACGTCTGTCATATCATATCTTGGAACCAACCTACCCTTTTAATTATAGGTGGAAAGCTCGTCTGCTGAGACCTAACTTCTGAGCTTCCATGTTCAGAAGAACAGAAGACGAAATATTGCAATAAAAACAGAGGCTTGATTTTTTTTTATGATTGAGAACTCTTATTTTTTTAAGGAACCTGGCATTTTATTCATTCTGCTGACTAGAGACTTTGTTTTCAGACGAGTCTTTATCTTATGTCTCCAGCATTAAAATCTGACTTCCTGCTAATCTTGCTGCTCCCTTCATTCACCTTTGTCCATAACAGAGGGGAAAGCGTAGCACTTCCCTTGGAGCCCCCTTCGTAGCTTTCATGTTACCTTCAGTTAAGCCCTATTTTAGTTCTCTCTCAATATCATCTTTCTGATTGGCGAAAAGCGAATAGGCTTTGCTTTCAAAGTCAACATTATCTGTGCTCAACAGTAACTATACACTTAACATTTTATAGTGACTTTCATATGTAGATGTGAAACTGCTTTAACAAAGACAGAGAAATTATTTTTAGGCCATTGGCACAAAGGGCAGACAGGCACAGAAGTTAAGGCTGAGATTTTCAAACTTAGCCCCCACCCCATGAGTGCCTGACAGCCAGGACACACAACCCCAAGTAGCTCCTTTGCTATGAGTTAGTATCAATGTCTTCCGCTGGAGTTATTTTGCCCTTACATAGGTGTAACTTAGATATTAATAACTCCTAGTATCTTATCTTTTAAATGACCTGTAAGATCAGTCAGCATACATTATACATCCTCCAATGTATGCTTTCATGCGTTAGGAAAATTAAAAAGGATTATAAACCAGAACTGTACTTTAAACGCAATAAACCAGAAGGGGAACACTCTGCTTACAAAAAACCCTACTTCAAACTACATGCAATTATGCAAAATCCCAGTAATCCTTATCTTCCTCTATTGCTATAGGAAGCCTCTTCACTGAGACTCTGACTGCATGGGAAGAAGTCTCTGGATAACTCTTCAGAGACTCAAGGATTGCCAGACCCCAGCTTTTGGAGTTCCCTGGGGCTGGGGGTTTAGGTAAGGACTCCACACTTGGATCGAGCCTCAGGATGTGCTTGTTTTCTCTCCTACAGTGGTGAGTCAGATCAGATCCGATTCGCAGGCTCAGCCTCCCGCTGGGCAGTAAAAACATCGCTCTCCTTTTGGGTATAGTTTCCAGCTCCAAAATAAACACTGAGAGCAGCCAAACTATGGTCAAAAAACATCTAGAATGAGCACACTGGGTTGCAAGGGGGATGTCAGGAGGCTGTTGCTTCAGACAGTGCACCCTGCCGAAACTTCTCACATGACCTTCAGCGTACAGACAGGTCTCTGCTCCCGTCAAACCCGGGAGAAATGTTTGTACATTCCAGTTAATTGCGAAGTGTGGCAGCGGAGCAGCAGAAAATGACTGCAAAGTACAAAAACATCACAGAGCTGTAGAGTGGCCTGCAAACTGCACAAGCTTAGGGGGTCTGATTTTGACACATCCAGGCCCAGTTCAGAAGAAACCCTCCAAATTATACCAACCCTGCCCCCTGAATTATACCCCAAAAAATCCCAGAGTGAGATGTAATGTTATTTTTTTTAGGGGGAAATGAGCCTAAAGAATACAGCCTTATTTCTTCCCTGGGATTATTTGTGTGCATTGTCAGACTTGCCATACAGCCCTGCCCTCTAAAGCTGTTTAAAATAACACACCTTATTGTTGTAGCATGAAAGGTAATTCACAAATCCCAGGGGAAAGATATGTGACTCCTTTGGCAGAGGGGCTCTCAAAAATCATCCATCACTCTGGAGATTCCAGGCTACGCCTCCCATCCTGGAAGGCTCCTAGAGCAGGCTATGCTGTGTTAATGATAATATCAAGGTGACTGCATTGAAAAGGCCAAAAGTCTTGTTTTGAGCTATGTTTCTCTGAGGGGAGCATCCAGCTGAGATACTCAGTCCCACAAGAGTTCATTCCCAGTGCAGCTTACAGGCTTCACTGGAAGTGCAGTCTTTGGTCCTGGCACGCAGAGCAGATGCCTTTTTTGTGTCCACAGACCACAGAGAACTTAGTGATTTCTTTAACAGTGAAGGAGAGTTGACATGTAAACCACAACGGGCTGCTTTTTTTGAGTGAATGCTCCATGGACTTAATCAGACTCTGGGTTTGTCCATAACAAGTTCAATAGTTGCTATTTGCTCTTAGATCCTCAGCTTCATTAAATGTAAAAGTTTCAGCTTTTGCCAGCAGTTAGTTGCATCTAGATCTATAAAGGCTGTTCTGTCTCTCTAAGATGAGACATAAAACTGAGGTCTCGACCATCTGTGGTCATTAAGGATCCCATGGCATGCTTCAAAAGGTGAAGGTGGTAGCTTTTGTCTCAGGACCAAATTCTAGTCTGAGTAACTAATTCTTTCCACCCTAAAATTCGCCCTGAGCTTTTAATATGAGATACGGTGTTTTTCTTCAGTGTTCATAATATAGTGGTGGACTGCTAGCTGGTTGCCACATTCTATCCCAGAAATTATAGCATTATAGCAGTGGATTAAATGAAGTGTGTAAGTACACATGTTCGTCCTGTTGGTCACAACATGACAGAGACCGAGCCTGTCTCAGCACAATAACGTACACACACACACACACAAAAGCACGTAGCCCACTCAGAATTCCAAGGTTTTAATTTTTACTTATTTATGAAATTATAAATCCGGTATCTTACAGATCCTGAGCCTTCGCTGGTCAGTAGAGAGGCAAATCCCACCAGAAAAGAGATAATGTGGGCTGCAAAGGGAGAGCCATTCCTCCCATGTCTGGAAGCTAAAAACAGTGTGTAAAAGCAGAATAAATTATCTACCATTACCTCAGTGAAGTGTTTTTAATTTACTGCCCTGCTGGATGCAGAACATATACATGACAAAAGTAAGAAGGACTGTATTTGTCTTGAATGTGCTTTGTGTCCCATAATGCAATACACTGCACGTTTAGCATCCTGCCATAATGTTTTGGTTGACTTTTTTGGAATTCTGCTAAAAAGGGAATACATTTAACCCCAAGATACCTGCTATTCCAAATTAGTGAACCCATCTGTCTGGTTTGTGTGTCACTGCTGAGGTCCTGTTCTGAGCAGAGCCGAAAGATTGTATTGCCTGTTTATTTCAGTACATGTTGCAAGTATGCAGGCCCTCTCTACCAGTGCTTTATAGAGAACTTCAGGCGTTTTAGCTCTACGTATCATTTATCTGTGCATGGACAAATCCCTGAAATAGAAGGGAAGCCCATGGAAAAATGTCTGGCAAAATAGACACCATAGATTTCAAAGTACTTGGAGAGTCCACTTGATTAAATATGATACAATTATTTGCAGTTACATTTCTTCTTAACACTGAAAGATAGAATGGAAAATGGACTACTTGTAGCAGAGCATGGAAGAAATCTGGACATTGCCTACAGTACAGAACTCTCAATAAAAACCTACTGAAGCTGAGAGGTCAATGCCTGCTTTTCCATCTGCTTTTGTGGAGAGTGGAACTGTAGGTCTAACCATTGGAAACAATTTTTCTATAAACTTCAGTTATTCGTAATACAATAATTCTTCATATGGGCTATAAACTTTTGGTTCCCCTCTCTTCCAAGTTGCAAGATTGAAGTGAAACTTGGCAATATTCTGTTTGTTGAAATGAAAGGCCCTAGGTCAGATTCTGATCTCCCATTGGCCTTACACCTGTGAATTGACTTTGATGGAGTCATTTTTGACTTACTCCAGCATAAGCAATAACAGAATCAGACCCTGCATATGCTTTTTATCTAAAGCTGTGTTCCAGATGTGTTTATGTAAGCTGTTTTCAATAAAACGTGTGCATTTTAAAATGTAAATGGATTTTTCTTTAATTACAACCATATGGACTGTTATTAAATTTTCATTTTAAAAAGTGCAGATATAGCTAGCCCAGCCATACCAAAGCGTCACAATGGGTTCGCTTGACCACTGCAGCATTCACACAGCACCCAGGCAAATGCAAGACCCTTACAGCTAGGAAAGACGGGGAAAAAAGTAAGATGGCATCCTCAGGTTTCAAAGTGTGTGAGTCCATCCCTTGGAAAACTGTGCCTTCTTGATTTTCCTGACATTAGAGTGCCTCATCCCTTTCAGGTATTTGCCTCACTCCCTTTCAAGAGGAGGCAAAATTAAGTGCAAAGTTGAGGCAAAATTAAGTGCAAAGCTGGTTCAGCAAGCTGGGTGATCACTACTACTGGGTCCCTTTTTTTCTGTCTTTGCTACAAGTTAGCAGCACTGCTCAGCACTCAGCTTCTTTACAGGTTCAGCCTGTGACTGGATGCCTTGAACCGAATAAGACCTCAAAATCAGAGAGTTACATGGCTGGATCGGTCTGTTAGGAGAATCTGTGCATGTGTGGGGGGCAGGTCTGAAACAAACATGTTCCTCCCCCCCCTTTCCGCCTCTATGCTGCGATACCACATGCTGAGGCTCGGGGAAGGAAAGGTCAGCCTGCTGCTGCCCCCAAACCAGCGGCTTTGTGCACAATATCAGCAGCGGTGCCTGAAGGGAGGAGACCTCTCTGACTTTCCTGCTCCACGGTGCCCGTTCCTGGGGGTCCCTGTACCCCACACAGCCTTTCGTGCATCTCTGCACCGAGGGGCTGGTTCCCAGCCCAGACTGGGGGATTGATTTTTTCAACGATGGAAAAGTAGGGGCAAGTAAAAAAGTTTTGACTGATGGATTTTCCATTAAAAAAAGAAGACAGATTTGTTAATGAATAAATGTTTAAGAGAAAGATGTCAGTTTTGATGGAGTTTTTCATGTGATCTTTCTGAAATGAAGCATTTCAGCAAGGTAAAAGAAAATTCACTCTAATAACTTCTTTCAATTTCACATCCACAGCTCCATGAAAGATGTGCTTAGTATAATCAACACTATGCTTATGTTTTTCCTTAGCACATTTTGATGTTACAAAATGGAATGTTTTCCACTACTGTTCCAAGAGAATTTTTTTATTTATTATCTTTATGTGTGTGTTCTGCTTGTCCGTTTGGAACAACTATTTCCAAGTGCAGAGGTATCCTCTGAAAGTGAATTTTATCAGCCAAACCTGATAAAAATTCGAAGCTCAATCATGCTTCTGTGCTGTAAGGACACTTTCTTCCTTGGACAACTGGAGAACACAGACCGTGCTTCTCTCCTACTATCATTATTATTTCCTCACCCCTTAATTTCCATGTTCTGGGCACATTGGATATTTATGTTTGACCCGTGTCTTCTTCAGAATACAGCTGCCAAGTGGTGGGGAAGTTCAGTCATCTCAGACTTGGACAAGTTAAGAATGTTTTTTCTCCTGAACTCAGCTATTGAGGGCTGCTGGGTCATATTCAGCTGTGTCCCAGTAATGTACGTCAAAGGAAGGATGCTCGCACAGAGCAACCACCCTGGCCAGAGCGCTCCTGTGCTCTCTTGAGAAGGGAAGAGTTTGATAAATGGAGAAAATGTCTATTCCTGTCAGTGGAGAAGAGCCTCCTTCACCACGGGGCTCAGGCTTTCCGCAGACCTCCCAGGGCTGCAGTCATGAGTGCTTGGTTTGGCTGCACTGTGGTGTGTTATGGAGATGTGAAAACTGAGCTAGATGGCTGAGCTGCCCCATCTGCATTTTTTTCGTTTCAAAATTTAATAAAACCCCATGTGGTTACAATTGAAAAAAATTCCATTAATGTTCCCAAAATGATTCATATCTAAAACAAAATGTATATTAATGTCCCATCCCCCATCTCTAGTGAACAATAAGATATATTTTTCCATTGAATCAGTGAAAATCATTAAATCACTTATTACATCATCAACCCAAACCATGTACCTTTACTTATTTTTCTAATGACTAACAAATGAAGTTTACATATCAATGTCTTTATATGCATCAGGGAAGAAAGGGTGGGGCATGTGAATGAGGAATCTAAACAGAGATTCTTTCATATTTATATATATTTTAAATAGAGGTAGGTGTTTCTGTCTGGAGACCATATGTATTTTTTTAGCACTCTGTATGTATGTAAAAAAAAAAAATTGTAAGTGGTATGGGCTGCTACAGTGTGGGCTCCTCTGGAGTTCTGGTGAGGTGATCTAGATATGAAGAGATGTCCAGATGAAAAATCCTTTTCCTCCAGGCACAAGTTCCATTATTTTGATCTTATCCAAACAGCAGCAGTTCCACAAAATCCTGGATATGCTTTGTGGGGAGCAGCGGCAGAGTGGAATTGCCATCAAAGGGCTTAGCAGCGTCAGTCTGGCTGATGGTATGGGGTGAAAGGCTCGTGGGCAACTTAATGGCACCAGCACTCTGCACGCGGAGACATCGAAGCTTTGTAGCAGCAGACAGGATCAGTCCTTCAGCCCCAGAAACTCGAGGGCTGAGTGTGGGAGGGGTTCTCTGCATCTGCTGCACTACCAGGGTTTAACGCATACAGCAGGGCAGTTTTATTTTCATCCGGTCTAGACAGTGATCAGTTTGGTACAGAAACAATATCCCTAGAACAAAATGGCACTCTCAGCTGCAGAAAAAATGAGGCAGCCACCTTTGAAGTCATCCTCAACCCTGCCCCGTAAGCAGCCTGTCTGGAGACACACTACGTCATCAGGTTCATCTTCCACCTCTCGGGGAGTTGTGTCTCGTCACCTCTGCAGTGTGCCTAAACCCCAACGAGGGTTCCCAAGCCTGTGTGTGCCATGTTGCAATGTGCAGTGCTGCTGCCAAAACACGAGACCAGCTGGTTTATTCATTTTACACAGTGCAAAAATGTTATTAAACTGCACCATACAGATAAGTACTAGAAAAATTGCTAGGTTATTTTTTTTCACATAAAATTAGCCAATTTGCTGGTGTATGTAATTGTAAAGAATGCAAAGCATCCCATTCAAGTGATTAACCTCTTAGTTAATAAAAGCAACAATTGCATGTGTATAAATAATATAATAAAAGGAACATTCATATCAAAGTAATATAGCTCATACTATCCTGTTTCTCTCCTTAATTAGTAAATAATTCATCAAATTCTGCAATGAATTGTGCTCCCACCCACATTTCTTCATCCAATTATCGTGAAATAGGAAAGCAGGAGTCTTCCTTCTTTGAAAAGGATGTGATAATGAAATTGTTCAATAGCTCTTCTCAGCCCTCTGCTAGTCTAAATTAGTACTTCCTTGGGCATACTGTTTCTTTTGTTCATTTCTTCCCTGATTCATTACTTTTTTTTTAATTGAAGATATCTTCTGTGTTAAATGTCATTTTACACTGGCACGCTTTAAAAGAAGTATGTTCATCACGGTTTGTTTTCAGCAGACACAAATGAAATTAATTCTACAGTACAGATGAATGGCAGTGCTTGATTGCTAAAGTGATCCTTCATGCTTTAGATTGTATCACACAAACAAAATTAAAAGATGTTATAAAATACAAGATACAAAAGAAGATGCATAACCAAGCACTCATAAGATCTAAATCCAGAATTCAGACTGTCCTTGAATTAATATTATGTTTAAATAAGATTCTTTGTTAGCCAATCAAATTCTGTTTCTTCCATGGGATCTTTGCTGGACTCAGTGCCTGAAACAATGAACAACTATCCAGTGTTGTCTTTTAGCTATTCGGTGTGTGGCTGTGTGTTTTATGTACCTCACAACATTCAAATCCTGCTCAGACAACAGAATACCTCATCTCCTTGTGGACGTGTTTATGGTACTCCTCACTGCAGTACTGGATGGCCTCACACAGTAAGGAACTTATTTTCACAATACTGACATAGAATAAGGAAAGACCGTTGTCTGTGTTTTATTAATGGCGAACAAAGGCACACAGAAACAAAGATCCAAAATATTCAATAATTTCAAGTCCTGAATTTGAGGTATCAAGAATCTAAGTTTTCTGAACAATCAATGTGTTTTTGTGTATATGAATACATATGCCCCTTCTATATACACTATGTGCATATGTGAATACGTACACATATATCACACAAAGCACTGCATCTATTCAAAGGACTGCTGTTATTAGGGTCCTCAACAGCTCCGAGTACTCTGATATTCCCAACGGGACAGGAAAATGGAGGTCCCACGAGAACAACCATCGCTGAGCCAGGCTGCCAGTGCCTTGCTGGGAGTCCACCGTGAACATGGGAGGAAAGATCTCCCGGAGCTTGCATCGAGTCTTTACCCAGCCTCAACCCATCCGTGCCAGGAATTTGCAAACTTCAAGAACATCCTGGTTGATCTTTGGCTGGACCATGCCTTGTGGGGACCAGATCTTGAGACATGAAGCTGCTAAAATCTAACACTTCAGAAGCTTGGCACTTCACCGTGTTTTGAAGGGTTTGCATGGTAAATCACCTCCCATTGAAAAGGTCACACCCTGCCAAATATTAGATCCCGGTTTTGAAGCATAAGGCCTTCAAAACTCTCAAAGATAAGACTACCAGAATTTTAAACTTGGGGAGAACAATACCCTCATTGGTTTTCTAATGTAGTTCAGAAAATAGCTGAAAAAATTTGGTCAGGATTTCTAAAACCAGTCAGCTTGAGTAGACACCTGGTATTGAGAACTTCAGCAAAAATGGCTGGGTATGGCAAGTTAATAAGCAGGCACTTTTTTTTTTTTAATAGAACTATATAACACATGAGGCCACCAGCTTTGCTTATTATAAGGTCATTATGGAAACTATATTTAGGGAGCTGTATTACTATTTGCTTTATTTTTCCACGTGGGGAGGTAAATTTCACTGTAGAAATAAAACAATGAAAAAGCGTTAGCTCGTGTGTGTTGTTGCTTTTTTGCCTTTATGTGTAAGCACTCTAATACTTAATACATTGTAAGTAATACTTAGTGCATTGTAAAACAGATTTTTTTCAGAATCTATTTCAATTTACCTATTAGTGATATACTCACTAGTGAATATTGATACTCAAATCTGTTCTTGAAGATTCTGAGTCCACCATGTTGCACAATTTGAACTCAAAAGCCCCCACAAGGATTAGAAGAGACAGATTGTCCTCTTCACTCTCTCTGGAGTGTCAGCTTTATTTTTCCTTGTTTTAAAAAGAAATCTCTTAGTGTTATGATAGCAAAGAAAATCTTAAAAATATGACCCCCAAGTGTCAGTGGTGTCCACCTGAAAAAATAGCCATATACTGTGAACTTCCACACTCAGGCTGCTGAGTTCAAAGGCTGCTAAATCAGATGCCAGTTGTGTGGTTTTTAAAATGAAGTTTTTATTGCTCCTTAAAGCAAAGGTCTCCTCTTACAAAGATCTATGCTATCTACTTTGATTGATTTTTCTTTTGGACAATCTTTTATCATAGCACAGAGGTGCTGAAGTAAGGAATTAAAAAGAGTGAGATGTCCATGGCTGATGACATGAGTCCAGAAGCAGGCACTCTGAGAAGGACACACAAGTGCACTTTGAGAAAATCAAAGGTGTGGTCAATACTGAGGACTCCTTGTAAGGAAAACCAGGCACAATTTTCCTCTGCAACTATGGCGGTGAGGAGCTCTGTTTTGAAGGCATCAGCTTCTAGTCCATTCTTTTTTAAAGGCTGTGAGTAGCTTTTCCAGTATGGACGACTGGGTCTCCAATTCTTCAGCAATTCTGGTGACACAAGCTGTGGTAGATGGTACAGGATTTTATCCCGTTTTTTTTCTGCAGGCTTCAGGCAAAGATCATTTTCATCACAAAGCAGTGCTCCGTCTTCTGGGACAAAGACAACGCCAGTTTTCATGGTTCTGTGTATTTCTTGTAAGCACAATCATCAGGCTTGGAGCGAAGGTGTAGTCCTCTGAACCATCAACTCTTTGACAAAATTAGTTATCCCTGTTTCCCCACATAAAGTGAAATGGCACCATTAAAATTAAAGCACAGATAAAATGGCAGCTTTTAAAATACCAGGTGACATAGTGGAAGACTTGCTACATTGCCTTACTTTGAGAGGACAGAATATTAAAGATTATTTTTTAATGAACATAAGACTCCTCCCCCCAAATAATTGGATCTAAAGCCTGATAAATCAAAGTATTACTCACCAGACAACGAAAAGCTTTAGTCAAAGGAATTTAAAGATGTGTTAATTAGTCAAAAGAGAGAGTCCATACAGTCTTGTAAACATTATAGGAGAAGCCTATTAAAACCAGTGAACAGATATTAATTGAAAACGTTGTGTAAGAGCTACAGAGTTCACACAAAGTGCATCTCACTTGATATGAAAGCCTGTGTCTATGCAAATTCGGTAGCTAGCAGATTAGCTTGCACTCTGTTTCGATTCCTAGCTGTGAATAACTGAAAAACATCCTTACACGTTGGCTGAATATCTACTAGCAAAGCTGCTATATGCTTCATGGGTATGAAGTGTAAAATAACAGGTGAGGGGCTGCCGGGCTTCAGCAGCAGCATAGAGAGGCTCCATTAAACACTGAGAGGATCTCTTGTGAGACAGATTTCCTTTCCTCCGTCTTCCTCGGGAAAGAGGCTGTGTCAAGACGTTGAGGTCTTGTGCCAGAATTTGGCTCCTTTCTAGAGTTAGGTTCATGCACTCCCAGATTTCTTTCCTGTGGGAGCTGGAGCATGAGGGATTCCATGGGCTCAGCCGGGTGAGCACCCAGCTGTGGGAGCTCAGGAGCACTCCTGGGTGCTCCTCAGATTAGATGTAGGCAGCTACCAAGGAAAGCATCCGCTTAACCATGCTCGTTTCACAATGCATCTCTAGGAGCTGAAAGTAGTTCCTCAGGCGTCTTCTTTCCCCCATTCACAAAGCATCCACCTGCCTTGCTTTTGTTTTGAATGACAGATTCAGGAACAGCCTCTGCCAGTTGAGGGAGAGAAATAAACGAAGAGCCAATCCCAATCATTAATCCTAAATCTGCCTCTGGTCCACCCTGCGGCCCTGTGCTATCCTTACCTCCCCTTGCCTCTCCTTTCTTGCCCCTGAACAGTAGGTACTACCCCTTACTTGTCCTTAAACGGACTCCCAGGGGGTTGTCAGACAGCAGGCAGCTCCAAGAGAGATGAGCACTAGCAGTACACAGGGAGATGTCTGGGTGCCTTTCTGAAGCATAAATTCACTGAGTTTATTTCCTAATAGTCCCTTGTTGCCCTGCCGTAACTTGTTAGCATGTCTGAGCCCAAAGGCCTGGATTCACCCAAACTGCAATGCCTGAGTCACCAGCATGGCGCCTGCGGGGTCTCCATGGACCCAGGGCAGAGAGACAAGACCCAGACGGCCATTCACATCTCAGTGGGCTTGAAATGGCTCCTGGAGGAGACACTCTCTCCCTCTTATTTCTTGGCTGTAGGAAGCCCGAGATGCCTGCAATTTGTGGCCTCGTATTAGCTAGGCTTAATTACAATTCCTCTTCCTCCCCATTCAGCCCAGCCCTCCAGCGGCAGCCATGGTCTCTCAGCTCAGGAACAACCAAACATTAGTTTCTCTACCTTTTTATAGCAGCAATAGTAGTCCTAATTCATAGTTTTTGTTAAAACCTCCCACTCTTCCTACAGAGGCAGAGGCTCCTGCTCCCCGGTGTGCCCTCCTGCACAAAGTTTGTTGGTGGCTGGGAACACTCACGTGGCTCCGGTTGTGGCAATGGCCATGCTGCGATCGTCACGTCTGCATGTGCACGCGCATTTCTGGAAGCACTTTGGAAGCTCCTTGCTTACCAGACTAAACCAAGTGGGTGAAGAGGGAGGGTGATGTCGCAGCTTTTCCACTCCAGCGACTTCAGTATTAAATTGTATTTCCTCTATTTTCTCCAGTGCTGAGATACGCATACCAGGTCCCTAGACAAATCAAATGGTTGAATGGCAGTTAAAATCCTAGCTTTACTGCTGGTGCAGTGTCAAATTTCCCCTTCTTTACTGGCCAGCCAGTGAGTACGGATGTGTCTCATGAGCCAGGAGAATCAGAGAGGCTGTGTCTCGGCTGTGCTCCTCACAGATCCTGGCCTGGATTGGAGCCAGCATCATCTCTGGTGTAAGTTACAGCAATCCCAAACCAGACTGCAGCTGCTCAAACGCCAAGTTGCTGTGGAGTCACGACCAGCCAAAGTCCAGGTCATCCACCCGACTACAATCTTACCTCCTAAGCCTCAGGAAAGGTCTGCCTATGTTGTTATATAGGACTTATTCCAACCATGGATATATCCAGTAGGGGGTAAGTAGGGAGGCACTCCGTT
Organism: Gymnogyps californianus; assembly: GCF_018139145.2. Lineage (NCBI taxonomy): Eukaryota > Metazoa > Chordata > Aves > Accipitriformes > Cathartidae > Gymnogyps > Gymnogyps californianus. Next base: position 50,844,569 of record NC_059472.1, on the reverse strand, counting down.
TTGATGATGCCATATGGTAAGTAAGTTCTTCTATGGCCTAGGAGGAAGGCAAAAGTGTTTCTAATTCAGGACCAACCTGAAATATGCTCTCCAGCTTGTGGTGACTTTTGTACTATGCACGGCTTCAATGCAAGCTCTGCGTGGTTTGGAGGAAGCTCATGTCTGAGCTAGAGAGCAGGTTACAGAAGCAGTGCTCTGCAGCTCCAGATTGCTTCCTTGTCATCAGCCTTAAACTGGCTTAAACTTAAAACAGTATTTTCTAAAACCACAAACGTTGTTATGTGACATCTCTTTCCTCCTCCGAGGATTCTTTTTTGGGAACATGTCCTCGTCAGCCTGCTTTGAACATCAGCCCTTTGCTCCCCATCAGACATACTGCAGGTACAAGTATATGACCAAGTATTTGATGCATTTCTTTCAAATTTCCAAAGTCCAGAACGGGGACTACTCAAGCAGCTGAATCCAGGGAGTGTTGAGAGCACAACTTAGTTATCCTGGAACTGATTCAAACCTCTGGAGATGTACTGCACTGGGTTACCTCAGATCCAGAGCTGGTTTGGCGATCACCATCCTCCTTACTTTGTTCGTCTATCAGAAAATAGAAAGTGTTACAGTTGAGTACAGTCATAAACACGTCATTACCAATGGAAAATTGTGTTGGCAGTTTCTTTTATACCCAGCCAAATTTAGACAAATGGAAAGGTCAGCTATGCAGGCACTGATTTTACATATGTGCATTAATTACAACATAGTTGCCTTTTGCTATTCATTTCATCTGCTAAATATGTATGAATTTGAATGAGAAGAAAGAGAAACCATAGAAAGACAAACAGAAAAGGGAAGCCAGGGCAAACTATGAATGGGACTGGTCCTCCCTTTCTGGATCACACACTGGAAAAGATTCAAAACTAGCCAATTGCAGGGAATGGGAAAGTAAAGAGAAACATATCCCATGTCAGCTACAGCTTTCTCTATAAAGCTTTCAAAGGAGAGCAGGTCCTAGAATTGTTTAGTGGGCTCAGCTCCTTGGAGAACCCCTATGCTGGGTTTTTTCCAAAGTAGGGTCTGTGGGTTTAGGCACTCTGGTATATTAGCTTCTTCTTAACTATACAGCCATGCTCTTGAGCCAAACTCAAATTTTACTTAGTCCAACAATTTTTTTGTTAAGCACCATGACTTCCCCCCCCGACTTATTGGTGATACCTGACCTCACTTAACACTGGAAACTGGGAGAAAAAGAATCCTGAACAATGTCATCAGGAAATTCAGAACATGAATTTGGATTCATGTTCGGATTGAACACTTTCGGATATGACAGTGTCTGAAAATCAGACAACATAAACTAAGTTGTGGTTAAGAGACTGAACACAACTTTCATTATTACAGCCTGCACGCTATTCTTCTCATAGCTATATTGTAACTGTGTACTTATCTGACGAGGTAGTGCCCAGATACGCTAGGCAATAGGACTTCCACTGTAAGAGATGCACCACAAAAGTTGTCAAAACCTGTCCATTCTCTTCCCAGGACAAGAAAGACAAATGCTGTGAAAGAATCACAGAAGAGGATACGACTTCCCGAGGGAACACAAAGTAATGAGCTTGTGCATTACAGTCAGACTCACCGAGACTGAGTTACTGAAGCCTCCCAGCTATGCCAACCTATTTCTTCAGCTTCATGTAGTACCTCATGGTCTTGGGTTGTGGGAGTCCCCATTGCATCCGTCTAGTTAAACTCCTTTGGTCACAGGAACCTTGTCCAAGTAGGGAGAGCTTTCTGCTATGCTATGGCTCCCCAAAACTGCTGAGCCAGGGACCTCTGGAACTGTAAAAAAAACACAGTACTGCTTAAGAGAAAAAGGTTATGATTTATAATTATAACATAAAAACTTACATCCTCAGGTGATTAATGCAAAGGGAGCTCTCCATAGTTTACAAAATATATATCATTATATACATATTAAAAATACGTTACATAGAATAAGCTGTGTAGCTAGGAGGGTACCAGAAGGTTTAGTGTAATTAACTTGACTACCTTCTCTTAACTTCTAGTCCAGGTTATGTGTAGAGACAATAATACAGATACTCTCGCCTCCTCTGCACTTCCCCTTCCTGGTCTTTGAGTGCGGATTACCCAACCATGTGGCTTTACTAACTACTTAGGTAGTCCTTTCAGAGGAAGGCTCAATCATTTGCTATATATTGGATACTGATATTGACTTCTAGGGAACATGGAAGAAAAATGGCAATGAGCTAGAGGCTCTTTGGCAGCTAGATAGTTCAACAGATCTTCTTCCTGAAACTGTTCTTCTCTCTTTCAAGCTATCCTACAAGAATCCCGGATAAAACATCAAGTCCACAGCAAATACAAATTGGGCTCTGCATTTGTAGCAGTCTAGTCCAGATCAAATTAGCATGAATTTTCTCTAATCCATCCCTCTACATTGCCATACATGGGGGTGGACATTTACCCCAAGAAAGGTGGAGTGTCATATTAACACTTTCTCTGTGCTCTACATGGGTGTAGTAGCTTTAATTCCTTGCAGAGCCCCACAAGAGCTGCACTGATAAAAGACTAACAGGAGGTGCTTAGTCAGTGAGTTACAATTTAGAGTTTCCTGATGGTGTGATTCCTGCAGCCCCAAGAATAATACTTACTGTGTGTACATAAGCAATGACAGGATGCCTCTACCCTGTTCTCTGTAGGTTGCCATTATGTGTATGCTCTGCATCTTGCTAGTCTTCTTTTAGTTAGTTCATTTAGTATGCTTGCAAGGGATGGGCTGAATCCTGATCAGATACTTCTTTCTGTATTATCACAAGCAGGTGTGGGGGGCTTGCAGGAGAGGTAGTTAAGAGTTTCTTGGAGTAGCTGATTACTAATTTGACGCAAAGTTAAGTAACCATACAAGAAACTACTGACCAGCTGCAAAAGCATGACTTAATAACAAGGAAGGGTTTGGACCTTGCATGCCTCCCTTACCTGCTGCCAACACACCGATGTGTGTCAGAAGCAGGTAGCAGCGCTGTGATGCCAGTGCATCTTTATACACTGTTCACATTCCATTGCAACATGTCACATTTGATATGGCATAATGCAATGTGACTAATTTAATCTGATGTGAAGTGCACTACAGCAACACATCAAGTCTGAAAATTCAAAAAAAAAAAAAAAAGAAGCTGGGGGGAAAAATAAGGTTTTTTGCCAATCCATGGTTGGATTATTTTTCTCAGCTGGAGGGCTTCATTTTCTGAGCTTGGTCTTTTCTATTCTGACCTTCCAGCCAAGGGCATGTGTCAGGAGGCTTGTATTTCCCAAAGGCAGTGACACAGTCTATCAGGTCATATGAGCTGGATCATCAAGCCTTCGCCCACCTCAACTTCTGGGCCACCATTCCTTGCCCACCCCCGCCTTCCCCAGCGATAACTCATGATACAATGCCCTTGCCTTTGACAGATCGTGAGGGAAAGAAGCATTTTATTGCTGAACACGTACATAGCAGAGCCCAGAAACTAAGCGAGCTTACTGTGGTCTGGTGCTAGTTGTTTAGTAAGTCTGCATTTAATTAGCTACTTCTGAAATATGACAAGGAGAAAACACAAGATTTACCACTGTAGTTGCATTTCTAACCCAGAGTTTAGCATTGTTTTGTTTTAAGGTGATGATTATAATCATAAATATCAAAACAGCCCGTGTCCGCAAGAAGTTCATCAAGCTTTCAGTACTTTTAGAAAGTATACCCACACGCATACACTTTGGACTCCATCTTAGTCTGTGGGTCTGCAGACAGACAGGCAGCCATTCACAGACATTAGCAATTTTGCTCTTTCAAACACAAATTGACATTTGTTTAAAAAAATCAGACAAGCCTTTCTTTGGTTTAGTCCTTTTTTTCAGAGCTGCCTTTTCTCTTTGTACAGCACCTAGGACATGGAAGGCAGTGCAAAAAATCATTTGCCTCCTCTTCATTGTAGGCTTGGGGTTTTTTTTGGTTAAGTGTCATGGTCCTCAAAGAGCTGTGAAAGGGTCTCAGAGGAATTCACAAAGTGCTAGAAAAAGCTTAAGAAACACTTAAGCTAGTGAAAATCTACGAGCTAGTTGGACCTAAGGGGGGCTGTACAAGGGTCAGATAGTCCAGAAGGAAGACTGTATTTTAACAAGATCTGGGAAACAGTGCTATTAGGAAGAGAGGAAAAAGTACCTACTCCAGTTACTGCAGCAGACACTTGCACAGAATAAGACTGAAAGAAAACCTCAGAAAACAGTATGATAAAATATGCTTATATATTACAAACAAGTAAAAACTACTTGTTCTGCCCTTCATCTTGTCCCTGTGCTGAGCATATCTCAGCCAAGGGAGAGATTCACCCTTCCTTCTCCTTTGCCTCTTTGAGGACCAAAGAAACTTTGCCATACTGTACTCCTTTAAGACCCAAACATCATGCACAGCTTTTGTGGGCTCTCTTCTCATTTCATTAGGCCTGGAAAGGCTTTGCTGATTACAAATGAGAAGATGCTGTGTTAGCTCCTCCTCCAGTGGTTCATTTACTTCTTATAGTCCTAGTCCCCTCTACCTTCCCATATCAGTGGTGTTACCTTTGTGTTCCTACCTAGGAATAAGGAAAGGAGGCTTTTCACAAAGAGGTAGGGCTAAGCTATAAGGTAAGTTCTTATCATGCCTGGGAAGGGTTGTTGATGTTGACTTAGCACTGTGGCTGCCCTTTTACTCTATAAGGTATGAGGTAAATCCGACTTTTATAGCTCTTAGAACCTCTTTCCCATTGTCCTGTGAGCTCAGTAACTTCCTGACTTGTCCCCTGTTCATTAACCTTTACTCTTAGCTTTAGGTGGACCCTAATAAAATGGTTCATCGAAACAACCCAAGAGGTTTCCATTCCCCTGGAGAAGAGGATGTTGCAGCAGGCAGCCAAAACCAGCAGCATGCTAGACCACGGCTAGCTAGATCTTGGCGAAGAAGGTGTAGACAGACAGCTTCAGAGTGGCAAGGAGGAGACCAAGCCAGGGCCTTACAAGGTGATTGGCAAGAAGGGGGTAGTAGTACAGGGTCAGGAGGAGGGTAAGTTTAACTTGATTTCAGTTGCAGATGGGTGCTACTGAAACTGAATTCCTTGTGTTGTCTTGTCCATGGGCATGTATGCAACTCCCTTGAAATAAGGGCTCAAAGGTAGAAGAGCTCCAGGTGACACCCCTGTGGTTGTCCTGTTACTTCATTTTCAGAGCTCCCATTCTCTGACCTGCACAAAATGTTGTCTTGTGTCCTTGCATTGCTTGCTCTGGCTCTTTCCCCCAAGGCCTAAAACCTCCTACTTATGAAGTAAATGGAAAAAATACAGTCTTAGAGTAATTTTTCTAGAATTCCTTCTTTTCTGTGAAATATGTCTGGCTTTGAAACTTAACTCAAGGCACTCTTTATATAACATCAGTGCCTGCAGTTAAAGGTGGTTCCCTATGCTTTGAGTGGAGTTACTTCCCAATCTCAGAATGTTATCCTCCTACTGTGCAGATCAGCTCTGCAGCTCACCAAGAACAAATGGCATGCAGGATCTATTGGGTTTGCACCTACCCAGTGTGACTTGGAATTATAGAAGCAGCAGCACAGTAGTTTCCTCCTGATCTGACATTTCTTTTCCTGAGGAGCCCAAAGACCTTCTCTGTAGCAGAACTGCAAGGCGAAGATGCTGCAAGATGCCTTTGTTATAATTGGTAGGCAGCTGGTTTCCAGAGCCTGCAGCCAGTTCACATGTGCAGGAAGTCTCCTTCCAAAGTGCATGGGTGTTTATAAGCATGGAGCTACTCTCACAAGGTGGTAATTATCCTGCCCAACTCATGGGGGGCTCCAACCACCCTTCTGTCCTTGCTGTCCAGGGCAGTGGGAGCTCACATAGCCTTGGAGCAGACTTCATTGTGAAACACAAACGCCTTTCAAAGGGCACAGCTCAGCATTTGATAAGGGGTATGTAAAGATTGTCTGGGAATATTTCAAGGACAGTAATTAGGGAAAGAGACTACTCCTGAGAAGAGAAAGACCATAAAGAAATAGAAACCAAGGATTGTTGGGGGGGGGGGGGGGGGGAGGGTGAAGGGGGGGGGATGGGCAGGCAGAGAAAAGAGTCAGGAGTAAATCAAATTGAAGCTGAGCTCTTGCATGGAAGGCAAAATAAAGTATTGAGGCTCAAGAAGGCTTTGTAGTTAGGTTTTACTTCCTCCAAGATTTTTTTTTTATGGCTCTAGTCTTCAGACCCAGTTAAACTTAGCAAGCTACGTGGATTGCAGGACTGCTACAGTTTAGATGGAGTTGGAGAACATTGAAATCCTAAGAGCATTATGACTGTGGTCCCTGGGTTTAGTTCCAGGCCTAGGCCACTGAAATGGAGTGCAAAGTAACATTTAGTTCCTTAAAGATTTGGCTTTCTGATCTTGGACAAATGACATTAGTCTTGTGATGAGCCTTTAAGGAGGTAAATTGGTTATGGTGGGGGGGGGAAATGATACGAGAGACCTATAAAGTATTTAGTGATTAGGTGTTGTACAAGACAGTCAGATGTAAGCTCTTGGCTTTAGATCTTTAATTGGTTTGTTCTGCTTGGTCTATTTTTGTTGCTTTCTTCTGTAGTCTACAGATTTAGGAGTCGTGCCCCATCTACCAGTGTGCACTGCAGTGGTGAAGGCTCTTTGGGGCTCTCTAGGATTCCTGCACCAAGGGAGGATGGAAAGATTGTGGAAATGCTGGCTAGGTCTGCCAGCTATTGGGTACAGCAAGAACCTGCTCGATGTTGGGTCAGAGACTGCACTGGGCTGACCTGCTCAGCAGCAGGTCATCCTCTGAGGACACATCTGTTACAACACCATCTCCTAGGTGAAGAAGACAGCTTGACCTCCCTGATAAGAGAGGAATTTCTCTCAGTGGATGAAGGCAATGATGGCAGCACTGGGGACTCTGGGACAGCCAGCTCCCAGGCAGATGCTAGAAGTGATGATGCTCCCAGGAGTTTTGCAGAGGAGTATTCATTGGCTCCCTTAAATACACGAAAGAAATATTCTGCTCAGAGTTTTGACCAGCAAGTAGAAAATTATTTTAAACGGCTCTGAGCTTCACCACATCTGTTGTTTGGAATTCTGGAGCCAAATCTGTTGGAGATGCAAATGCCAGTCTTCATGTGCACAGTTTATAGCAATACAGGCCGAAGCCTTCAGCAAAACCATGAAGGTTCAAATAGGGTAAAGCCCAGTATATTGCTCTTAGATTGACAGACAGCTAGAAAGACAAAACTGTAATGCAAATAGCTCTTTCATATGACTTGCTGCCTTCTTTGGGAGTTTAAAAACCTGTAATAATCGTAAGGCATTAAAAATGGAAAAATGACTTTGAGTCTAAGCTAATGTAATGACTATTTCTTTTGCAATTGTAAGGGATATACCAAGAAATATGGCTGTATTTTGTCTCTTTCTCAGCAGTAGAGTCTCTTTTTAATAACTTCTTGAAGGATATTTGAAATTCAAAGCCCTCGTATATGCCTGTATTTCCTTTCACAAGTGCTTTAATTTACTGTATAGAGGCCTAGAGGGTTAGTATTTTTGTGTGGTTTTTTCTTGATCTGCATCTGAAAATTCTACTCCACTGCATAGCTGCTTATATATGAATAATCAAATATATGTACAATAATGTGAGACAGCTAAAGCACATCCTGCTTAAAAAAGAAAAAGGAAACCCACACCCTCTAGCTGTGGTTAACTTGTCACATAAATAAAAAAAAAATTTTGGAGGACCTTATTGAATTTTTCTGTTCTTGTGAGATAGTGTGTAGCTGAAAATCACAATCTGGATTTCTCAGCTTAGAAATCAGCTGAGAAACTTCAGCTTGGAATTTTTTCCTTTATTTAGCCAATGGGTAGACTTTAGAAATATAGCTTAGCCTAACAGTAAAACTACAGTGCATGGTTACTGGAAAACAGGTATACTTCAGGAACTAATCTTTCATGTTATCTGGAAATGCATCCTATTGACAAGGTTTGGCTATGTCTCAAAGGTGACTCTCTTTACAATGAACAGACTTGAAATATTGGATATAATTAAAAAATAGACTTTTGAAGCAAGATTTTGGTAGTGGATTTTCTTTCTGTACCTTGGTAGGTAGATAATCATATAAATTATCTCTATTATTGCTCACTTGGTTTGTGCAGCTTCTGCTATAACCCTTTTTAATGGTCACATATTTGCAGTGTATTGCTTTTTGCATGGTTAAACTTCTGCAAGCAAAGAGTGAGTCTTCTGTTTTGGATGACAGGAGCGGAAACAAAGGGGTGGTGGCTGTCTATTCTGTCCATAGCACATAGGAGCTGTGCTGTTGCAGGAAAAAGACAGTCAATGTCATGAAGATACTGCAAATGCTTGCATCCTAATCCAACATACCAATAAATGATATGCTTAACCTCTAAAGAAGGCTTGTTGACTTCGCTTAACCTGCCCATGAGCTTAAAATTAAGTATATGCTTAATCTTATTTGCTGAGTGTGTCTCCTCCTTGCACAACAGCAGCCCTATATACGAGGTAAACTTTACATGCTGTGTAAAGCTATACTGGAGTGGATCAGGCAACTTCTGCCTTAATTTAAGCAAGTGTCCAAGTCAAGAATGGGCTGCTGCTTTAGTCAGATCTTACAGAATCTGCAAATTAAAGGGTTTTGTTTTTTTTTTTTTTTCTTCCCCAGAGGTCTGTCAAAATACCCAAGGATGAATATTAATTCCATGTATTTGTTCCTGGGAATGGTGGATGTGAATTGCTCTTTCTTCCCTGAGCCCCAAATTAAGTATTATTCTTTTGAGTGATAGCTGCTCAGCTTTCTAGAGCATTCACATAAAATTTTAAGTTGTATGGGTTTTTTCTGTGGTTAGGTTTTTTTTTAAAGACTATTCATTGAACTAGAGTGAGATTTTTGTCTATACCTGTTAGTAAGGTATTTGGCAAACATTTGGGACTACCTGGTGTAGCAGTAGTAAGGCATTTCCCCCCCAAAATTGGGACTACCTGGCATAGCACTAGTTGCTTACTCCTTCCTGATATGTGTGTTGTTTGGCAATTAGGGGTTTCCAGTAATGCTCAGAGCTTCTGCACTCAAATCCCTTAAGGCTTATGAGACTAGACTAAAAACCAGAAACTTTTTCTCAGCTGAAACTAATACTGTCTTCTATTTGGTCTGCGTTACATCAAAACAACATTGTAAGCATGCATAGCTCAATTCGCCTGACGAGCTTGCTCTGTGAAGGTACTACAGGGTATGATGCAGAATTAAAACTGTTATCTGGTTATAGCTGGAATACTGTAAGGCATCTACAGATACCTCTAAAATTATGCCCTTGATTATATACATTTCAGAAAGTGATGTGTTCATGAAAGTCAGCCTGGCAATGCTTCGTGTAGTCTTCCAAGAGCTTTTGTTTTCAGAGAAAGGCTTGTGAAACACGTGGGGTTTTTTTATAAAATGAAAACCCCCAGAAATGTCACCAGTAGGTAGTAAGATACCAAGCATTGTAGAGGTGTCAGCTTTTTGACAGCATGATTCAGTATTTTGCGTTTTCAACTTGACAACTATACAGTTTTTCCTTGTGAATCTGAGATCCTGTAAGCATTTTTGTGCATGCTTGTCTCTTTTTCACAAATGATCCCACAACTGGGATTTTTATTACATGTTGAGTTAAACACAGGTATAAAGGTCTGAAAGATCAAGACCTCTGAGGAAAAAATCCTCTCAGAGTAACTTCCTAGGAAAGAAAAGCCTGCGAGGCATTAACTTGAAATATCTTCTAAGAAAAATAGATCAAGCAAAGCTGAGGAACAATTTGGAAAAAAATTTAGCTGTCTCTTGAAGAAAGTGGATCAGAGGAGATTTTTTTTTTTTCTTTGAGAACTTGAATTCCTGTGCTCCTTTCCAGTTTGACTTGCAGTTATGTGCCTGTTTGTATATAAGAGCAAAGTCAAGGACTCCAGGGCCAAAGTCCAGTGCTGGAATAGCAGATTCCATGAGTCTAGGGTTTCTCATGTTGCTGAGCTTTAAACCACCAGTTTCTTCCAGTGTGGGGGTTACCATGTCTCCTGAACTCATTACATGTGCACAGCAATAAAATGGCAAGATTGTTGTATCTATTAACCTAGCTAGGATGAATAATGGGAAAAGACAAAGCAGGCTAGCCCCTGGTATATGAATGCATTGGGGTCCTATGTATATGCTCTGGCTACTGGTACATGCTAACTCTTACATCACTGCATCTTCACTGCTGCTGGCACCCTTCCTTGGTCCAGCCAAGAGGTTTTGAGTATCTGGATACCAAAGAGGGCTGTTGACTCTCTGCAAGTATTTTATTTTTCTTTCCTCCTGGTAGGTTTACAGGGCTTCCTTTTCTTGGTGTGACCAAGGGCCCATGAGAGCAGGTGTCCCCATGGTGCTCTTTTACCCCTTGCCCGTGTCTGTGGCGGTATCTGTGTATTTTCTTCAAGTAAGAGCTGGCAGGAATAAGAAGGTTTGAGAGAGGAGAGCAAAGTCAGTGAGCTTAGACTAAGACCTCCTGAGTGCAGGAGCTGCCTCTGTTCTGCCTTTCCATCGTAATTAATGCAGTGGGGCTCTGATCCACGACTAGGGCTCTAATATAATATAAATGATCATTAATTATTTCATTACAGTAGCCTCCTTTCCCTTTCCTATGTCCAGCTGCCATGTAGAAAGACACTTCACAATATTCAAAACCAGTGCTGTTTTTCTGGGCCCAGCTCTAAGGTAAATAGACCATTTTTGCTGCTCTGAGAAAAGTTTCAAGGCAAACTTTAGTAAAAGATCAGGAGTGGTGAGTTTTTTTTTTTTTTTATTTAAGCAAGTCTGTCTGTGCCTACTTAGATCCAAAGAACCTGTGTCAAAGTGTTAGCTGAAGTGCTACAAATAGCATTTTATTCCTTTCTCCCCACCTCCTCCCCCAAATAACTCTATTGTTCTTATAAATCTGCAGCATTCCAGCTGTGACTTGACAAGAGCCCTGACAGTCGCAAAAGCTGAATTGCAGGAGCAGTGTTCTTGTTCCCTGAATTATTTTACACAGCTAAATTTAATACTTTCCCCCCCACTTCCCCACCTTTCATTCTGGCAGATATTTAAGCTGCAAATTAGAGATGTACTGAATTAGCCTTCAAACCTCGCAAATGCTGTCAAAAAGCTGACTCCGTAATGATGTGACTTTGATATCAAACAGATTATCGCTTATGCATAGCGGCACTTACAAACATGTGCATACTTGTAACTCCTGGCCTTTGTGCCGCGAAGCAGCCAGCAGGTCATTAATGTACAGTACAAACAGGACAGAGCCCTGCGCACCTCGCAGTCGGCACGCCGGAGAGGAAGAGTCAGAGTTTCCAACAACCACTTTCAGTTGGCAGAATTGTGATTGGAACCATGTGACAGTTTGAGGCAATGTACCACAAGCAGCCAATTTATTACATATGGCAATATGATTAATGGTATCAAATGTTTTTATAAAAAAAAAAAAAGTCCAAGAGTATTGCAGCAGCCAATTGCACGGAGTCCAAGGCAGTACGAATCTGTTCCATGAATTTAAAGTCAGGCAGATGAGGTTAAATGAGAGGGCCAGAGCCAAGATAATGATTACAAAGTAAGTTGTTTCAAAAAAGCAAAGTGTTTAGAATGTGTTCATGAGCAACAGCCCCTTTTCTCTCCTGTCTTATGACCTAAATGGATACAGTCTGGAAGAGGTCTCTGAAACTAAATGGCCTTCTGCTCTTAGCCTCTCTTCCTGTAACCAAAAGACTCATTAATAGTATCCAACAAAATTTACAAGGCAAACAGCAGCAGGTTAAGAGGCAGAATGGACTATCATTTTGGTGAAGACTGTTTCTTTGCTTATGATGGTCATTTTTTTTTTGTTTTTAATCAAATGTTATGGTTTAACAAACACATGGTTGGTTGTAGTGTCTGCCAAAACAAAAAACCGTAGTGCTAAAGGTGCTATTATTGAGGAAGAAATTTTGGGAAATGCAAGTATCGAGGGGAGGTCTGTACACCACAGGATTGTCCCAGGTCTCTTGTTGTCCATCCTGCTGAGTCAGGAAGGTCTGGCATAGTTTTGGCCTGTGTCAGGTTCCCAAAGAGTTGCTGGGCACAGTTTAGGAGTTGGTACAGCTTAGAGGCAGTTCCTTAGAGTCAATTTGCAGAAGGCTGTGTTGCTCTGGAGGGTGAGAATAGATGCAGGCTGGCTTGTGCTGGTGTGCCTCCATGCCACAGAGCAGTCCTAAGCACGTCTCTGTTACTAGTGGTGATGTAGCTGAAGATTACAACAATAACAGTACATTATACAAATACAGTAAATTCTTTGAAATATCTCGTGGTTTTTGCAAAGCCCAAATACCAATAATGCACTTAAATGAAAAAAAACTAACAAAAAAACCCAAACCCAGAAGCATGAGTTATGCCCATCTAAAAAGTCTCATGCATGCCACCTTACATATGCTTCTCTGGCCAGCTCCTTACACACCTGGGGCTTCGTGTTTGTAGGGCTGTGTCACTTCCCAATCTCCTTTTATGTGCTGAATGTAGCTGGGCATCCTACGCACGATCAGTACCTTACCTGGGTTGTGGAGCAAGTGAGACACAGAGGAGCTCAGCTGCAGCTAGAGGCATAAGGTGGGAGCTGCTGCCCCCTCAGCAACAGCTCACATCCACTAGAGCAGCACTGGAAGACACCTACAGGTACATCTCTTGTGATCTCACATAACTGGGGCTGTGCTGGCCCCATATTAATTCAATTTGCATGCAGATTGCCTGACCGTCCCTTGCAGTGCTTAGCCAGTGCCCCCTTCACTTCCACACAACTGCACGATGACTATGTGTGTTGATACTTGTGTGTCGGGGTGCTGGGCAGCTGATGGGATTGCTGTTAAAGACTGCTCATGTATTCAGACTTAAATCTCAGGGTCCCATGGAAGAGAAGCCCTATGCCCCAATGCCTTTTGCATAATAACTACAGCAACTGCAGACTGCTGCCTTCCACAGGGTACCTTTGAGGGTACAGAGGTGCTAGTCCTGAGGGAGCACAACTACAAATATTTGGCATCCAAGTATGATTTGTGTACTACTTTTCCTCTTTTCTTCTCTTTGATGCTACTGTTAACCCTTCTGTTAATACCCAAGACTCGTTTGCCAGAGTGCTGTAATACACTGCATGAAGAGTAAGGTATTTGTACCTCTCCTGCCTCAATACAGAGCATACAGCAGGAGGTCTGATATGGCCCACTGCTTCATTTCATGCGGCTTGTGGTCACAGGGTCTCTCTTTTATACGTGTGTGTGTGTCTGTGTGTTTATTATTGTTGGATAATGCTAAAGCTTGTAGTACTGTGGTCTGCCAAGTGGATTTTGAAAGGCTTATTTGGTCTTCAGTCAAGGAAAAGATTTCCTATACTTTGTCTGAGCTAAAGGAATTAGTTGCCTTGCCTAACTTTAGGCATCTGATGTAGATGCTGTGATTTGCCCTTCAGAGATGCCGATCTCTCCCTGCTGACCGCAGAGGGAGCCGACAGCCCTGGCCGCAGGAGCTCAGAGCTGCACCCACCCTAAATTCCAAAAGTGGGTGATGCAAATTCCCCTTTCCCACAGACGCACCAGTCTGCACCTTGTGGTCCCCCGAGCTCCTGCTTACGAACAACAGCCTGGCCGTATGTGCGTTAGCATTTTAACAAGACACGGAAACCTTTGAACAAATTGCCAGAAAACTTTTAGCAGGGCGAGCGCGCGCAAGCCCTGCCTGCACCAAGTGACCCTCTTACCGCCAGAGAGGGAGAGACAAAGTGCGGCACAAAGAACGAGCAAATGAAAGAGCTGGCTTGCAACTCTGATCCTTATGGACTTTTCTTGAGCTCTAGCAGCAAAAAGTGTAACTCTTGTGATGAATACAGTCCTACTGTTGTATTCCTACCTTCCAACAATAATTTCTATTGAACCCTACAGCATGTGGAGTCCCTTTGCTTTTTAGGTCATAAAAGCAATATGTGGAGTAGAGACTTAAAAAATGGACTTTTAAAAGACTCCAATGCCTCAATCTCTCCAAGAACTCGACTGATAAATCTCCTGTGTAAAATGATCACATTTTATAGAGAAGAATCTTTGTTAGACATTCATTAGCAATAACGTGTGAGCCAATTTAGGGAATGAAACCTTTCTTCTATATAAAACCCACTGTGGTCACTAAAACTAATGACTTTTTTGGCCTACCACCCTTTAATTCAGTAGTGAAGCACGTGAATTTCCTGTATTGCTTAGTTCTCCAACAATTTGTTTATCTTTGAAGAGCAGGTCCCTGACTGTGTGAACTCAGGCACATCCAAAAGGTTAAGTAATAATAAAAAAGTAGATCAGGGCCACAAATGTGGTATTTAAAATCATGACAAAGTTCTGACTGTATTGAGGAGGTCTGGAAGAAGAACAGTTAATGGGCTTCCTTCTATTTCAGCTCATCTCCACATGAGAAGCAGCCTGGGCAGGAGAGAATTGAAAATACAATATGAATTTAAGTGCTCTGAGGCTGATCTGAACCCATCAAAGTTGGTGCAAAAAAAATCCACTGACTTCAGTAGCCTTTGGAGCAGTTGATGCATGTTCTGCTAATTACCAAAAAAAAAGAAAATTAGTTTGTTAGCTGCCATGCATTAAATGGATATAGGAAGAAGGAACACATCAGGTTCAGATTTTTTGTGTGTGGTTTTTTTAGATATGAATTTTTTTAACAATGAGATATACAGATGGTAGAATTAACAAAGAACGGAATAGGCTGAAAAACATGGAAAGGTATTTTTCGTATTTTTAAAACATAGCTGACAATGGGAAGATTTACTCTTAGGTTCAAATAAGCTAAGTTGTAAAGAGGAGAAAGATGTAATTGGCCTCATAATTGTAAAACAAATTCTGTCCTGCATTTGCCAAAGCTGTTTCTATGCTTCTGAGGGGATGTTAGCTGTAATGTGCCTTGCCTGGAGGGCTGACCGGAGTGTTTTGGGGCTCCCTTTCGGCCTGAGTGCCAGGCTTTCCTTCCCATTAAAAGGGAGAGAGGGAAACTGCCCATGCGCGTCTTGTCCAGATATGGAGCCAAGGCATGCACTGGTGTGCACTGGTCCAGTGTTGGAAAAAGACACTGGGTTTCTTAGGTCAAGTCTAAAAAGACTCCCAGATTTATTTTTCCTAGAGGAATAAAAAATTTGAAGCCTGTTTTGTTTTTGCATAGTCTCCATAAGAATGTAAGCGTCTCTATAAGGCACAATTCCTTAGTGCCTAATTTGCTTCTATTATATTCCAGGCAAATTAAGAACAAAACCACGGGGGAATGCATGGAAAAGTGTCAAAGTGACTGAGAGTCAATTTCCTGGGACTTTAGCTGAAATTTTAGTTCCCAAGTTGCTTTTAAAACACGAATTAGGTTCCTGAGTCACCCAGGAACTAATGAAAATGTTCCTTTGAAATGTGATGAGGAGCTCAGACAGAGCAGAATGACACACAGTCCTTGGGGCAGGATTGCCCAGAGAGAGTGATAGTAAAGTGCATTTCATGTTAGCTGTAACATTTTTAATGCAACTTATTAAAAAATAAAATTAACAGCATTGTGCAAGGAAGCGATAGACCTGGCTGGATGAAGAGGTTTTAAGGGTGCTAAAGAGGGCACGCAGAGCACGTAGTGCCTGGAAATGGTGAGACCTCGGAAGCGCTGGAGTGCACTTTGGTACCTCAGAAAGGTCTGGTCCAGCCTCTTCAGAGTGGTGGCACATTGTGAGGAAAGCAGTGGCTGTGAGCGCTGACACTCATAGGATGCTCTCCAAGTTGTCCTGGTACGAGCAGCCTCTTTTGTCGATTTCCCCAGGCTTGGAAAGCTTGTGTTGAGTTTCACGCTCTCTTGATGCCAACACACTCTCAATCTGCGGGCTCCCAGTAAAAGTCGTCTTCCTGGCTGCACGTTCCTGTGGCCTCCCTTGCGCTGACAGGAGATGGGTGAAGGAACCAACTGGCTGCAAGCTAATCCAGCAAAAGGAGGCCAGGGGTGAAAACTGATTTTCAACCAGATCAGTTTCTCGATTTGGCTCATGTCATGGCTGTGTGGGGCTAATGCTGGCGTGAAGGAAGGGGCTTACCTGTTCACGGGGAACCTGCACCTCCACCAGCTTAGATCTGTTGCGAAACCGCGGTGTAACTAAAACCCAGTAGATGATTTTTGGAGTATTTTTTTCCCTGTTACAGCAGAAAGACTTTTAATTTACCCACATATTATGACTTCATCATTAATAAGGAGGAAAGTAAGTAATGAGACAATGTGTACAAAATGAACAATTTCGTACCATAGCAAGTTGTCTGGCGAATTCTTTCATGAATGCTCTCTGTGTGATATTTCTATAGTATAATAGATTCTGGCTGTTCACTCTAATAATTCTGAGCTTCAGGGTAAGATTTTATTTCTCTTTTGAAAGTAATATAATCAGTGGTGCTAGCACAAAATTCCCTGTGTGTTTTTGTGCATCCTTAACACTTCTTGGGATGAAAGTGAAACTTATATTATTTAGAGCAGTTCAAAGAACTAAGTTCCTTCTGTAATGGTGGTTCCTGCTAGAATTCCTTATGAAAAAACATTAACCAAGCTAACGGTACTACAAAGCATAGTAGGTATTCTATGTTTGCAGAAGGAATGGGTCCAAAAAGCTTTAGAAAATGCTAGTTTCTTTGCACAAAAGGCGTATTTTAAAAGTCACCCGAGGACAATGTGCATATTTGTCTATCCAGGAATTTTATTTATATGCTATCTGTGTGAACAAAGCTCCTGGAGATGAGGGTAAAGGGTTTTTGGCAAAGCATGAGGTAGCTTAGGACAATAATGATGCAGGCACCAGCACGTGTTTTGATTGAATTTTGTCTTTGCTTGTTAGTTTAGATTCACTGCTCTGTCGAGAGGATCACAGAGCTTCCCTGCCCTCCCTTCCTTTCGTCTGCTTGCCGGGGGGGAGAGGACCACTCCTGCTGCATCCATTCAACTCCCAAGCTCCCGGTCCTTTTCTTGATTTCCTGTGAAGCTCCCAAGTTTTTTCACAAGAAAGTTTATCATGTCCTTTCCCTGCAGAGCTAGAGCTGTCTGTAGCAAGCCAGATTGCGCAGTTGGAGAACTTGCTCAGGCAGTTCTTCCCAAGGCACAGGGAGGAATGAGTTTCTCATCTGCTGGCACAAGTGTGTAGCTACTAAGCGGTTCTCAATATTATAGGGTCTGAGTTTTCCCTTCAAATTGCACTAAGTTTCTCATGCAAGAAGAATAATTCAAAACCAGAATGTGGTCATCTGTGCCAGACACGTCCTTCCACTGTCTTCCCACAGTTGTTTCAATCTCTCTAGTGGCAACTATCCTGTTTTCTTCAAGACTGAGAAGAGCTTTCCTGCTGCCTCCTGGGCAGCAAGGACCTTTTCTTCTGCTTGAACAGGCAGATCTCCTTCCCCTCCTCTCCTCGCTACTGTGCTGGGCTATTTGTGCACGTGTCTCCAAGGCCTTCACGGGACTTTGCTGGGGAAAACTAAGGTCATCCTGGAATTACTGTTGTGTTTTAGCATGTGGTTGCTGTCCTATAAACTGGATTTCCTTGTAAGAATATTCACAAACCAGAGTAACTTCTGTGCTTATTTTTTTTCTTCTAACCAACTTTATCAAGGTCATGAGTCATTACTAGCTGGTTCACAGGACTGTGAGTTCATTAATATGTTGTAACTCATCACCTTATGATTTTTATCTATTAATACAAACTTGGGTTTAGCTGTTCGCAGCAATTAAATTAGACTTCGGTATGTCTGAAAAAAACCTGAGCATCAAGCTCTGCTATTATGAGGACTCGTTAATAAACAAAACAATCTTTGTGATAAATCATGCCAGGGGTTTTAAGGAAAAGATGATTACCTGCTTCAACAGCAATAAAACTACCAGTAGAAATTCTCCCATCACCTACACACACACACACGATCCCCTAAAACAAACATATGTAAGTACTTAACAGATGGACAAGTGAACCTTGGGATGAATGTATTAGAAAAACAGAGCAATCACTGTGTTTTTCAGCAGAAATTATATTAACATCTAAGGACCAGGTTAGAAATATTTTGGTTAGCTGGAAGCATAAGCTCAGTTAGTAGCAAAATCAGTTTAGGTCTTCATCCCTGTTACACAGGTAACATATGATTTTTGTCACTTGCTGTGAGTTTTTTAGATGGCATGGATCTGTTGTTGGATGATTTTTTTGCTTTGTCTTAAACCAGTAGCAGCCTTGCTATCATTTTTTCCCCCCTCTGTGCACACTGAGGTCCTACAGTAGTTTGAGAGCTGAGGTTGCCCTGATGCCCTTGAGGAGTACTTTTTGCTACTCAGCTGTGCAAAATGCCATGTGTTGCTTCTCATCACTGCTCTGCAGAGATGACTGCATTGCAGTGGACTCCTATCAGTTCACTGTGAAGCCTGTTCTAAGTGTCTTTTTGATGGCCTGGAAGAGTCCATAGAACATTGTTAAAAGCTGAAGAGACCTACAATGAAAGCTAAATTAATGGCCAAACCAGACCTCTAATCTAACTAAGTATCTCAGATGAGGGACTTTGTTTTTGGAGGCTGCCTTAGCAAATTTTGTATTGTACTCAGGGATGAATTGCATTACAGAAAAATGAGATACGACTGGCAGCCACTATTTCACCTCTCCAGTTTAGCTTGTCCTTGGATCTCTGCCTTTGCATCCTTCTCGTGTGAAGAAATGCACTGAGATCCTCTTCATCAGTGTATTATGCAGCAGTATAAATGATATAAAGGAACAGCAATTGAGAAACGAAACCTTCACCAAAGGACCAAGTTGTGAGCCCGGGTCTTTGCACTACCAAGACTTTGTTGAACTTCCATGACGATGAGAAGTGCTCTGCCCATCCTGCCCCACCCTCTCAGGGGACTGGAGTGGCTTTCCAGTTTGGTGTTTTTACCATAGCAGTCAAGGGATAACAACAGGCGCCATGGTTTGTAAGAGGTTGCAGTGGTGGGATTTTTCTGTGTCAGTGTATTTCCTCATTTTACTTGGACTAAGAAGCTTCTGAAGCTGGTGACTTTTAATTCTACCCGTCAGGAGCAAGCAGATTCAGATTCCCAAAAGTCAGTCTGTGACAGTAAGGTTTCCTGCCTAATTTTTAAGGAAAAAGATAGCCGGATAAACGTTACCTTCTTTACAGTTCGGGATTTTCTGTTCAAGTAACTAAGGCAAACAAATATTTTGAGGTTTGAAAAGTTTCTATGCTAAATCCACCCATAAGTTAGGAAGTTATTTGGGGTTTGTTTGGCAATAGACTCCTCTTTAACTAGCTGATAAATAACCTGAACAGGATATCAGTTACTATCTGAAAACTATTCTTATGTTTATGGAAGCCTTTTAGTTTTCTGTGACTTAGATTTCACTTGTGAGGTAATTTTATGATATTGAAATACAGGTTATTATTATAAGTATCCTTTAGTCTAGATTGGGATGGATGGGGTTTGGATAAGCTCTCCCAGTTTTACATCGGTTTACAATTCTGTGACTGAAATAATAATTTTCTAACATTAATAAAGTTCTGTAAATTTGATTCAGAGGCCATTAAGGTCAAGGGTAAGACCACCTGTGCCAACTTCAGAGTCCTCTGGGAAATCTCCCGTGCCTTAATTGACTGCAGCAATATCAGAGTCACAAGGTGAGACTATGACTGGTGCTCTACAGTGCTGGGAAGCTCTTTGCTGCTTTTCCAGAAGATCAGGTTTCCTCACATTGATGCCCTGGCACGGACCTTTGGAGGTCACCTTGCTATAATATTATGATTACATTTCCAGATCATTCCCTTTCCAAAAGGCTTTTGTTCCCTGGAAGGTGCCACCTGAATAAAATAATATTAAAAGACAAGAAAAGCCACCAGCAATGAAAATGATTCTCTGCAGATTTAGTAACTGCTACAGCATCTTCTTTCCTCTCTATTCTATTTCATTGACATTGGCAATAAAAAATAATCACTTAGAGACAATGTCCTTGCAGTCTGGCAGTAAGGCTAAATGGCAACAGCTAAAAAGACCCAGAGAAGAACATTTAAGATACATCTATTATTGCTTTGGCTTTTCAAAACATATCAAAAAGAAAGTCTCTTTTGCTCAGCATTTGTGTATGCTTCATGGGGATGGGAGGAGACAGAAGATACTAGGATATTCTTTCTCCTATTTTCATTAGCTGCTAGATGGGGTGATGACTGTATATAGAAGCAGCAGACACTGAGTTTGTGCTTAGAACAAAAGAAAGATCTAAAATCAGACAAAGCTTTATTTTGGCACAACCACAGCACTTTTGGTAAAAGTGCTGTGCCCTCGCTGTGCCCTTCCCAAAGATAATGCTCTATGTCCATCCCAAAAGCTAAAGAGGGGTACTGAGGGGTCAGGGTATCACCTCCCACCACATTTTCTCCTCTCTGTCCAAAAAATGGTTTCATATTTTTCTCTCCTTCATGTTTCCTAGCACTTTTCTTTATGAACAGAAACATTGCACAATAAATAGTCTATCTGTTGAGACGACACATTGTGGCAGATCCCTTAGGAAAGCTGCAGCTGGGTTGACATTTTTGTCTCATCACTGCTCTGAAGAATGGTTTTGTTTGTGGATTCTGAGAATGACTCACATAATGACCAAATGTAAGTGCATTTCATAAACATTGTAGGTTAACAGTAACTGCATGGTTGGCCCATGTTCCTCTGCCTGCCCATGTCTGTGTAGACTTAATGATAGATATGCTTCTGTATGGAAGGATAAAAAAACTCCAGCAAAATCTGGACATTAGGATAGCTCAGCCAGTCAGACATGTCTTTTTGTTTACAATTAAAATATATATATAATGGATTCTGATTCTGGCATCTGAGGTGTGACACTAACACCTGGCTGCAGCACGTGAGGACCACAGGTTTCTAGGGCAGTTGGAGCTGCTGTACGGTGGGAAGAGCGAGACCCAGACGGACTGATCGGGTCCTCCCTGGACTCCCGCTCTCACCTGCCTGACTCTGTGGGCACAGGGGTTTCCCTGAGCAGCTCTGGCTGCAGGGCTGGAGCCGAGACAGCTGAAGAAGGGAGTCAGCCTGCTGAAAGCCAGACATATTTCCTCCCCCCTCCACGAGTGGGTATTTTGTATAGCTACAAACCCGTTTCTGATTACCTATCTGTAAATAATGAGGGATGAACTTGTCCTGTGTCCCTCCCTCCATCTACAAAACTCTCTTCTTCCATCTTCTGTGTTAGAAATACAGAATACCAAATTCAGTGTAGCACTCTGTGTATCTGACTTCCAACGCTGCTCGTAAAACCCTAAGGCCAGGACTGAAATAAGAGCTGAAATCCAAACAATGTGTGACTGAACACAAAACAAATCATGGCTTTGCAGGAATATGTTGTGACAGCTCTGCCTTCTCCCATAACTGCTAGTCGATTTTCCCCCTTACATTTAAATAACATAGTATACATATTGAACCAATAATCGGGTACAATGGAAAATGCATAGTGAAGCTAAAAAATGCTGAGATGTAAAATCTTCTAAAACCCTTCTGCAGGGGCCGGATGATATTCTCTCTTTCTCTCCCTCCCTCCCTATCTCTTTCTTTTTCTCTCTTTAAAAGCAAGGGTGGGATAGGGTTTGCTTCTAAAAAGATAACAAGTAACAAAGGCCAATTCAAATCACAATGAAGAAAAAAAGAGTAGAATTTGCAGTAAACTTAGGAATGCCCATCATAATTGGGCAGCATCTGCAGATATGTCAGGTGAAAACTCTGACCTGCTAAGAAGCCTTGGCAATAAAGTTAAAAGTCATCCCTCTTCACGCTGTGAAAGCGTCCATTAAACCAGCATGCTCCTGCAACATCCTCCCCTCTCCTCTTCTGCTGCACTCCCCCATCCCTGCTTGTGGGGACCACCCTGTGGTGGTGAAGACCAGAGTCCAGCCAGGTTGCTCACCTCTTCCTGAAAGGAGATGGTGCTCAGAGGCCTCAGCTGTGTTAGCTACAGGTAGTGAGGCACTCGCTTAAGCCTGCCTCTCTGCTAAACCAGGGTCCTCAGGGAGCAACCGCTGGCGTCAGGAGAGTGGGTTGAGCCCTTGCTCTGCCCAGGCTTGTGCTGCGTTTCCATGCCCCATCAGGGAATAGGGAGGCTTAGCTCCAGGTGGCCCATGAGCATGTGGGTGCAGCTCTCAGCTCCTGATGAGGGCAATGTTGGTTAAGCAACTCCCATCTTCAGCTGGATTTTGACAGAAAGGCTTCAACTATCTCACACAATGGAAGTGCAAATGAGGCCTTTCCCATTTCAATCATTTCTCCTTGCTCACAGCAATCTGCTGGCAGAGATCCTTCCCTCCTGGGGGTCCCCACGGGGCTTTTTTGGGGTCAAGTGTCAGTGGTGGGCATCCTGAGCCACTGGATATATGCTGCTCCGTGGGAGCACCGGTATTATTAGATTCCTGTATAGGCAGCTAAAGAAGAGGCAGATGAGGAAAGAGCACAATGAAGAGGTAGTGGGCAGCTCCAACTCGCCTTATTTTCCCCCCTTTGAAAACATTCTTTCTTTTCCAATTTTGAGTGGTTTTTAGGGTACTCATTAATCTGGAAAACAAGAACAACTTCCAGGCCATTAGTGCCACGGTGAATTGAAACACTAGCCAGGCTGGGCTAATAGTGCCAGCGTCATACAAAATACCAGTCGGCGCAGGCTATTAAGTGCCAGGGTGATTTGAGAGAACAGCTTGTCCAAGATACGAATGCCAAAGTAATTGGAAATACCTCCTCACAAGTAGATGTATAAATCAGCAAACTGTTTTAATTTAACAAAGTATGTGTGATTATCTTTGGCCAGGCGAAGGAGCAGTGCAGGCACCGAGCAGGGAACTGCTGATAGTTTTAGTGTCTCTGAGTGCTGTATTTCCTTATTCTTATGGCATTATGGGTAAAATTTCATTACAAGAGATCACAAAAGCGAGGTTGCCAATCCCTGAAAGCTGCACACTGTGCGCTCTGATATCCTTTGAGGAGTGGGGAATTCCTGCAGATTCCAGAGACCTGTCAGTATGGGAAGTGGAAACATAATTTAGCGCTCATGTCCTACAGATGATTTTGGCTTGAAGAGTATTATTCAGCACTCTCCCCTGGAGCTCTATAAAGCCCATGCTAGCTTCCCTAAGTATCTGATTGTCCAGCCACTGTTCTGGCCTGTCACCTGGCTGTGGAGTGTCACCCTGTCTGAAAAATCAATTTATGTAACTCTACACTAATGGCAGATAGGATTCAGGGTAGACTTCCAGCTCAGACAACATGACATCCCCCCTGCACACTCAGAAAGTTTCTACTTTGCTAAGGGAAGCTATGTTAGGCTCCATGGCTTCTGGGCTGCATGCTTCAGACACCCCAGCTGGATCAAGGGTGATGAGCGGTCAAAGTATTGTGCTTGGTAGTAAAATGGTGGGAAAGGTGACTGAATATGGAGAAATAGAGTTACTGGATGGGACCGTGTTTGTTAGATAATGTAAGAATGAATCTGAACCCTTCTTTGAAATGTGAATCACACCTTCCTTTAGTTAGATTTGAGAATATAAGGTTAATTTTCTTAATGTTTCTAAAACTCTTGTGAGCTTTCTAGTTCGACAACAAATAGCCATGAGAGTTAGAAAACTCAAACAGCGGTGGTTGGGTTTTTTTCTATGAAGCTTGCTCAAAGAAAGCAACACAACAGTGCTAAGATTTGTCCTCTTTGGATTTCAGGCTTGCTTTTTGCAGGTTGAAAGTATATAGGGAAGGTTTGGCTACAAGTAATCTAAACTTCTGACACACCTGAGGTTAGGTCATCGTGATCTTTGAAAAGCCTTGCAAAAGGGAGCCTGAATTCACCCCAGAGGGTCATAAAAGGTCTTAATGCTGCATGAAAGAGTGGAGAACACTTAAAATGGGAAATATGGAAGCACAGACACATCACAAATGTGATGGAAATGGGATCACTAATTGATGGGGATGTGACTGGAATGGATGGATCATGAAATACACTTTCAACAGTAGCGATGATGATAACTTCTCTCTTGCACAGCAGATTGAAATCTATTAGAAGAAGTGTTCATAACATGGTCATGTAACTGACTCTGATACCTAAGCTGTATAAATCCCATCACACGGACATAACAGGCAGCTTCCTCACATTAAAGGAAGCCACACCAATCAACAGCTGAGTAACCTGTGTGTCCGGTGCAACAGAAACTTAACCTCTCCTCAGTTATCATCAGCGGTACAGTGCTAGACAGAGTTGCTGGGCAGCTTTGGGTGACTACGGATTCACTGTTTGCAGAAGAGATCCCACAGTATTTCAGGAAGTATTATCAAGTGGTTTATATTGAACTACAGTTATCTGACTGAAACGTATATGTTATATTTTGCAGGACGTTATTCTTGCTAGTGTGTTGGTGCCCCAATTTGCCAAGGTCATTTATGTTTGATGGTCCTTCCATTTATTACCATGGGGCTCTGCATGCCAAAACCTTCTTTCCACCACCTGAATATAATAAAGAGAGATTCCCCGAAACCTAAACTCCCCACTGCAAAAACAACAGTGGAGGAGAATGTCTCCAGCAGTGCCTTTGAGGAAAAAATAAGCCCAGAATCCCACGTGTCTGCTCAGAAAACACAAAATGTGCACCCTAAAGAAGAAATGACATCCCCACGCTAGCACAAACATCCACACATGATCACATATGTGCAAAACTGATGTCTACTTCCTCTCCAAAACGCACGTGAGAAGTTCAGCATTTTGTGGTTCTTTCACGGTTGCAGACCTTCCTGACAGGCTGAACATGTACAGTCCATAACCCACAGAGCTGAGACCTAATTCAAGATGAGGTGGAGGTAAGTACTAAGAATACCCAAAGCCAGCAAATTATGATCAAATTAAGATCCTCTTCCAGTATCTTTTGCAGTACACAAACCAGGGGTTTTCCAAGTATTGTCTTGCATGAAGCTCAAAGAAGCCAGTACACTTCTTTTAGGATTCATGGGAATTTTCTAGGACTACAGGGTCAGTTACTAGCAGGTGATCGAATGAAGATGGAAGAAAGAAATCATTAGAAAACAAAACTGCCAGTGTTTCTATTTTCTGTTTCATGCAGCTAATTTTCCTGAGGCTTTTTGGGGAAATAAAATTAGTTGCATTTAGCATTATTTAGGATAAAGCAGAAAGATCTTGCCCAGATTGAAGCTTTATAGAGGCTTACAAATGTTAACAAACCTGGATTGTATTTTTACATCTCCTGAGACAGCTTTCATCCTATAGTTAGATACCTACCAATTGTTGACACAAGTGAAAACAGCACAAAGTATTCTGTCTGCTGCAAAAAAAATCAATAGACAGTATTTTAGTCTACAGTACTGAAAATAAAATATATATTTCAAGGAATAAATTCCACACATGTATTGAAGGGCAGAATCTGGCCCTTAGATTGAAGAGAATTTCAGACCTAACTAAGACAAATCCCTGCAGCAAAGAACAGAATAGCAAGCAGGGTCTGTAGAAAAAGGGTGGAGATACTTTTCCTTACCTTTCTATGCATAGAATAGGCTTCTTCCAACTTCTTTGGAATTATAACTCCTGTCCACAAAGGACCAAAATTTCTGCAGTCCTCAACTGTGTCTTTATTCAGGACTCATTACACAACACCTACCAAAGCCTCCTGAAAGTGCAGGTTAAATCATGTCTGAAGGATTTGACTCTCTGTAAGCGAGCTCGTCTTGTTAAGAACATAATGGAGTCGGAGAGAACATTCATTTCAAAAGTGAATGTGTCTTATTGTCTGATTTATTTTTTGAGTGGGAAAAACAGATTTTGCTTTTGCAAAAGCTTTTAATTTCATTATGGGAAGCCACCTTTAAGAGTCATCATTTGGCAACATGCTCTACCATTCCCCTGGCTCTTTTTCCACATCCATTGCTAGTGGCTTGGTGTGTTCTTTATCCCTTGGGCCAGCTCATTAGCTGGATGCATGGCTGCTCACGTCTATCATCAGAGCCTGCTAACAAATCCTGTAGGACTACTCCAGGCCCAGTAAGAGATATATTTGTTTTGTGGTTTGCATTTTGCAGAAAACACTATGTACTTCTCAAAGCCTAAAGTATAGGGTTTTTTTTAAAAAAAAGAAGCGGCAATTTTCATACAGTGCTAAATAAAATAAATTACAGGCCCCAAATGATCTAATAATTCCTAAGGCAGAGTTCAGATGCAGTAATTAATTATCCCAACATGGAATTCATAATGATCAACTATTAATATGTGCATGGGGGACTGGATGTCTCAGGATTTGGTAATGGGATACGGAGACTTTCACCTCTAGGTTGCTGATTTGAATCTGACCCAGATCTCTAGTGACTTCTGAAAGCTGCAAGCATGTGCTGTTTGTTCTGTAGTGTATATAAAATGAAATTATCTAAGCTGCTTCCTAGCAGTCCTGTGTCCATACCAGTGGTGCCGGAGTACAAATAACCTTCCATTTGACTGCTTTAGTTGGGAGGTCAGGGGCTCCAGAGGTAACAGTAATACCACAGTCTGTCCTTGGGGGTGGCTTCCAGAAAATATTCCCGTTGGGGCATGCCTCTCTGGGAAGCATCCCACACATACACTATGGAGAAGATGAAGCATGGAAGCCTGTGCCACGACTGCTTTCAGCTACACGAGCCCTTAGCTGCAGTGGGTGCTGTGGAGATCACGCAAGCCCCACGTGCTCCCCAGCTGCAAGGGGCAGCTTCCCTCCCTGCCCACATGCCTCAGACGGGAAAGAGCATCAGTATCTGGGGCTGCCAGCCCGGGGCTTGTCTCAAGTCCTAAATCCAAAGAGGAACAGAATAAGTATGTCTCCCAGGAAAAGGAAAGCAGAAAGAGGCTGAGATTTGGGTTTGTAGAGTTTGGTGGAACCACATCTCTTCGGTTCAAAACTTTACCAAACTTTGGCCAAGTCTCTGGTCGAATCAAATTTGCCCAGATCTGAACATTATCAGGTTTGCTCAACTCCCAGCAGTTGAAAAATCTGAAAGATTGGCTAGCTGTTGTATAAGAGGCAGAGCAAATCTCCTCATGCACAGGTAATACTAGGGCACAACACGGGAGTGTGTATGCTTGGGAAAGGGGCCAACGCTGTCAGGACGAGGTAAGGTCTTTTCCACCTCCACTTTATTTGATTTTATGAATTATATTCTGTGGTACCTGTTTCTGTTTTGGCAAGGAGAAGGATCCTGGTAGCTGCCAAAGAATTTAATATTTTCTTCCATTTCCTTGAATGCTTGTAAATAGGTTGAGGTACTGAGTAACTGAAAGTAGGAACTCTGCAGAAAAACACTGCTGCATCTGCAGAACATGAAAAAATATGCACCCTCCTGAAACCAACATATCAAAGAACATCTGTCTTAAAAACAAACAGTCAAAAAGTATTTAAAACAATTTAAGCAGAAAGTTTAATCCGAGTTCCATGCTTGGAAGAAGCCACCTAATTTCTGAGAAATAGGAGCTCTGGGCCAGTTCAATAATGGATATTGGTCTTTTCCAGATTTTAGCAGAGTTTGTAACTGTCATTAAGTCCATCTGAGCACTGTACTGAGAATTTAGCTCCCCTTTGTGAATCTTGCTGAACGTTTCTGAAACAAAAAAGTACACCATCTCTTTCTGTGCAATGATTTTAGCTGCAGTTTAGCACTTTGTATATTAGTGGGGTATTCTTTGTTAATGGTATTTCCAAGTTTGATGCAAGTATTCTTAGAGAAGAAAATAAAAACGAGTGGTAGGTGGTAGCTTATAGAAAAAAAATTACAGCAAATAGTAAAAATGGGCAAAACTACAACTATTTCCAGTTATTTCTCAAAACATTCTGGATCACAAAATCCCTATGTTAAAAATATGCAGAAAAAATTGCAAGTATGTTAAGAACATAAAATGTTTTAAATTTAGTTTTCCTTTAAATTGTAAACAAAATTAGCTGGGCAGTAATTCCTGCTAATTAGGTCTTTCTGTTGAGTCATGAGAGAGAAAAACCTTTTTTGAAATCCACACGATTTTTCCATTTCTACCAGTACAAACGAATATCAGGGGATATGTTGCTCTGTGCACTAATACAGGCTTCTGGATTCCTGCTGAAGGTAATTTGGACTCATCTTCACTGTATCCAGTGCACCAATACGCACATGTTGCTTGTCAGTTTTTAGAGTTCCTTTGCCTTTTTCCAGCTACATTTTGAGCAGATGGTAGTAAAAACCGTGCCTTGTATAGCCCTTTTCATTGCTAAGGAGCTCAGATGCAGTACATGTTTCTAAATGCAGCCATGTCTTTGGTGGAACAAGACAGATTTTTAGCTCAATGTCACACTGTCTGGCGACTGAAAGCGAAGGGGAGGATATGAAAGTGGAAAAGTAGTTTTGGAAAGAATTTGAATAATCAGAATGTAATTTACTCAGTTGGAACAAGAAGTGGGGCCAATACCTTGTCCTTGTGGAAAAGATAATGGGATCCTTAACAGCTACGTGGTTTCAGGAGGGTCTTGTACTCAAGTGGAAACCTCTTTCTTTAGGACCTTTTAAAAAAGCAATCATGCTGATGTAGCATGTGACAGATATGTCTAAGGAATCACTGATAGTGGGGCTAGACAAGACAACAGAATAGGTCTTACCCTCTTCTAATTTCTGTGGCTTGGGAATCTTGGCTTTTTATTTCTCTGAAAGGTCTCACCCACAACAGTGTGGTACCTCTAGTGGTTTTATATTGATCATGAAGATTTCCACTTCTGGAAGCAGTTGCTTGGCTTGGCAGGCTGCAGCAGGGATCAGACAAGACTTGGCTTACTTTTTAAGCCCTAATAAGGTCGTACACCTACAGACAATAAGAATTGAGTTCGGTGCCACTATGTCAGATTACATCTCAAGATTTCTTGGGCTTTGCTCGGTGCTCTCACCGTCTATTTCTTTTCCCTTTTGTGTAAAGAAAGCACATTACTTCCTCCCCATCTTTCTCTTGTGTGCTATAATGAATTCCTTGCTATTCCCTCAGGGGACTGACTCACACTCTTGCATTTGAAGTGAAGTAAACTGGAATTTGTATCTTTGTGAAGGTCAGTCGCAGTGCATATGAACAGGAAAGAGGGGTCAGAATGGTAATGTAGATCAGAGATACGCCGGCAGTACAAATGCAAATGCTGACCATCAGAATATTTCAAGGCTGTCAGCATGCCACAGCATTTGTTGGGCTGGGCAGTGTGGTGCTAGCTGATGCCCATTTAAAATGTTCCAACCAGCAGAAAACTCCTCACATCTCTCAGAGAAGAAGGAGACAGCTATTAAAAAAAAAAAAAAACCAACCAAACCCAAAAACCCTTTGCTTGCCATTTCCTAGAAAATGCCTTCTTATCTCTCAAGATTCATAATTCACAGGTGAAACGACTGGTGTTTACAGTGGCCCTAGAGCTGGAGAAGCGAGAGAAGAGCACAGTGTTGCAGTCACTTTTGTCTTGCGTGTGGCCAGTGCAGGATTACTTTCTGCAAATGCTTTCCCCAGTCTGGCTTGGGTGGCTTCACGCACAGAAAGTTGCTGCCCCTTCCTCTTTTTCGGCTCATCAAGGGCCGAGCAATCTGGTGATCCTGGCCTTATTGTTGAGCTTCCTTCTGGATCCTGAGCAAAAGGTGTGGAGAGATCAGGAGTTGGTGTCAGGTTCCAGTTTCAATAATTAATTTGTGAGCCATGGAAAATGGCTTAGTGCCTAATTGAATAGTCTGGCCCTGTGTTTTGAGTAGCTGTGAAAGATCAAATCTTTAAAATAATCATCTAAATACCATCTCTCTTTCCTCTCTGCTTGAGTTCTCAATGTCGTTAAGCAAGTGGTCTTTGAAACAGGAGTTGTAGAAAACAATGCTTTTTACAGTGCAAAACAATATCCTCTGTTGTGGCATTTCAGCAGCTAAAAGAAAAAATTGGAAGGAAAAAGAGAGAGTCAGATAATGATCAAAGTGAACATGTAGCAGCTTTTCAGAATTAGTTGGCCAATACAAAGTATTTGAAGCTTAAGATAAAATAGAGAAAAGAAATGAAAAGAAAACCAACAAAATGTAGCCAACAAACAAACAAAAAAGATCAGCAGCAAGAGACAGGAGGAGAAAGAAAAAAAAAAAACCCTGACCTTCACTAACTTCAGGTTGATTTTGCTTCCATTTGTTTTCCTTTGCTCCAGTGTCCCAGCTGGTGCACCATTGCACCTCACTAGATAATTCCTTCCCCATTGACATCAATTTTAGGTAAATTTGGGTCAATGTCACTTACTGTGTTTACTTATGAACACTTCCTTTATTTCTTCAATTTTTGGTAAAGAGATGTTTTAACACACCATATACATGAACTTGGTTATTTTTCTTTAACCATTCCTTTATCACTTACAGGTGAAGAAATGATACGCTGGCACTTACTGAGCAGTAGGGCCAGAGCCTAGCGTATGCAGAGCTGACCTGCTTTTTCTTGGCTCACTGAGCTCCCTAAAGAAAACACTAACTTCAGATCTTCGTGGCAAGCAGGCAAAAAGACCGATCCTGCAGCCCTAACTACTCCAACGAGTCAGGGCTACATACAGCGTGGGTGCCTGAGCCTCTGAGGAGCAGCGCAGAGCTTCCGCAGCCTCTGATTGCACCTGAAATTAGTTATTGCTGCAAGATTTAAAGTGATTCTCCATGTGCTGTCCTGCACAGGGCCAATGTGAGTCGGTGCAGTGAAGCCAGGAGTGTTGTCTTCTGGATGTTTTTTACACTGCCCGAAT
Organism: Gymnogyps californianus; assembly: GCF_018139145.2. Taxonomy (NCBI): domain Eukaryota; kingdom Metazoa; phylum Chordata; class Aves; order Accipitriformes; family Cathartidae; genus Gymnogyps; species Gymnogyps californianus. Next base: position 50,813,656 of record NC_059472.1, on the reverse strand, counting down.
AATGACTTTTTCTTCAAAACACTATTTTAACCAGAGAGAAAACCACAAGTTACATGGGTCCTAACTTCTTTCAGAGCATAAAAAATTCAGTGTGTCCAGAGGCTGCCCATCCTCTGCTGTCTTTCCTTGTTGACCGTGCTTCTTCACTTGCGCAGACATCTTCTAAAACTGAAGGAGAATTATTCCACTCATGAAAAAAGCAGGAGAAGTATAAACAGACCACTACATGTTATATAAAACTATGGGAAGAAAAGAGCATCTTAGGTAAATACCAAGCTACTTATTTTATGATTTTTAAATGTCATTCTTTTGTCCAATATTGACTTTTTTATATGGAAGTTGAATTATAGATCTTACAGCACTTGGGAGCCTATAGCGTCCTTGCTTTGACACAGCTGGTCAAGTTAAGAATTGAAGTCCTGGTAATTAGTTACGAGTTTCTCTGCACTGAGGAGCCAGGCCAGGATGAGAAAACTTTGTGAGGTTACTCCTCCCTCCAGGTAGAGCCAAAGCTACTGGGAGAGAGCCGGACTGTCCTCTATGGCATCCACATCGTGTTGCTGCAAATAGATATTTCTTCGGGCAGTGAATCCGTAGACAGAAATGCAATGTGCAGCCTTTCACCGCTCTCACTTTTCTCTCCAACAACGTCTTTTGGAGCATCTGTATGCATAACAGAAATCACAGAATGTGATGAGAACTGAAAGTAGAGCCTGAATCTAAACTTCAGAAATTGTTTGTTGAGGCAGAACCCCCGGGCTGATGGTGAGGAACAATGATGGGGGAAATTAGAGACCAAAAGCAGGTGACGAAGGACAATTCACTGCAGAAATTTGGATAAAGAAAATGAAAAAGGGAATGAAGGAAGGAAGGAAGGAAAGAAAGAGGGAGAAGAAGGAAGGGAGGAAAGAGGGAGGCAGGCAGGCAGGCAAGAAGGCTGGCTGTTTGGGAAACCGATTTCATGCTGGACATGCAGATCCATAGCAGTGTAATGACCTGATTGCTCTGAGAACCTGGAATTTTCCTATCCGTACCCAGGGTGGCAATTCCTGGGACATACACGTCTCTCGTCTTCTTCTTTAAATGCCTTTAATTGCGGTTTTAATATTATCCTGTACATGGAAGCAGGAAATCAACATTTCACAAATAATTAAAACAGACAGCGTAGTCTCTCTGAACACTGGACAAAAACTCAGAAGATCCGGGATTTCAGAGCCGTCGCTGTCGTAGACAAATCCTTCTCTCTTTCTGTGTCACCGGGGGGTCATTAGGAGCTCTCACAACACAAATAAATCATAGAAAAACAATACATTTTGCTACCCACAGAAGGGAAGGGTCTGAAATCCAGATCTTCTGCTTCTTGGTTTGGTATTCTTAATTCAGGACTACGCTGGCTGTTTTATTTTAATTAACCTTTTACGATGAATAAAGGTTCATTTCTGACAGGTTCAAAGAGGCACCCAGACTTTAGCTTGTTTTTCAGATATAATCTGCAATATTAATGTGTTTTGGGCATATAACACCATGCAGGAATTCTTGTGATGAATTCATTGCTTCTACTGTTTTTTAACTACCAAATAATGTTCGATGCACACTGAATTTTGGTCAGGTTTTAAAGTGTTTTTTTAAAATGTGGGAAATAATTTATCCCTATTTATATTTTTTTAAAAATAAAGAAATAGAAAAAGGCAAAAAGGAAGGTAATTACTTCATAAGCTTCCCTTTTGTTTTCACATGCAATTGAAATACTGTCTCTCTTGCTCATAACATCCACATAAAGGATCAGAAAGCTGATCCAAAAGAAAAGATTCGTGATATTTCTAAAATGTTGTTAATATTAATGATATTTTCCATGAAAATGTCAAAAAATGGAATTATTGACATCTCTTGAGAAGGTTCAGATAACTGTTTATATGAATTTAATTTTATGAGTTTGTTTTCAAAATTAAAACATTTTCGTATTCGACTTTTTTTTAGTTCTTGGTTTTTTTCAGTTTTTTTTTAATTTTCATTTTCCTATTCTTTCCATTTGTCCTCTTTCATTTTCTGTCTTGCTATGGAGGTGAAAGGGAAGGGGAAAATAGAGCAAAACAAAACAAAACTATAAAAAACTGTTAGATGTTCATTTTCTTATTTCTGAAAAGAACAAAGGTACATATCATGGAAAATTTCAGCAAACTAATAAACTATTTCAAGGAAACTGACAATTTTGTGACTGGTCACTTTTCAAAATGACTGTTACTCTGTTTTATGAGATTCAAAGATGTGTCATGATGAACGGAAAATATTTTAAGCATGATTTTTGACTAGACTGTCCTTTTAATTAACTAGAGCTAGCAGTTTAATTGGAAGTTAAATATTCTTTGCAGATTTAAGATTTCCAAAGGCACTGACCTAATAATTCCAACTGGTGTCAATGGAAGAAGTGAATGTTCTGCAAATCTGTGCTGTATGGTTTTCATAAAAAAGGAATTAGCCATACACTGCTTATGAATTTTGAGTGTATTTTATTTTCATCTCCAAACTTCAATATGTTTTTCTTCAGTAATAAATTAATACTTTAGGAGCAGTATTTTTTTTTTTTTATTATTTGAGATTCTTACTTAGCCATGCATGTACAAAGTAAGTTCTTGTGCAGACCTTCCTGTACCTAGAGTAAGACAGCTATGGCATGTAAAATGTTACCCTTGAAAACTGCAACTTCTCATTATGACAGAGGCCCAGCAGGTGACAGAAGGAAAAGCCACTGGCCCATGAACTAGGAGCCCAGAGCATCATCAACCTTCGCTGCTACCCCCGAGGAAATAGAAAGAAAAGGGTGAAAAGTGAACCTACAGGACCCAGAATGCCACTTTGCTGGACGACAGATTTATTTTGTCCCTTCTCTTTGCTGCTTTGCCAGTCGCCTGTCGAAGGGCAACAGTTAGAGGCTGGAAATGAATGCTTCTTAAGAGCGCAGGAAGGGACGCTATTTCTCCACTATTTATTTCTAGGAGGGACTGTTCTGTTGTGGGTTTTTTGTTTCATTTTGTTTTGTTTTGTTTTTTCAAACCTTTAACTTTGCTTAGGCTAGCTTTGGGAGAAAAATGGAATGATGAAAAGAACAAAGCCTGCAGCCACTCTGATGTGTGTTTTCACACGTAAACCAGACCGCTGAGGCGTGCATGCTTCAGTTGCTGTGTCAGCATGAGGACTGGCTTGTTTCAATATGAAAATCAGACAAGAGACATTAAATGTCTCTTTGCTTGTATGGAACAGATACTGTGTGAGGTGTATACAGGTCTAGGTTACCTGCTCAGATGACATACTCTATTCAAATAAAGCATGCTTGTTGGAAAACTAGTAGGATCCCATGGCTGCATGGTGTATTTGAGACTGGCGATACCTTGTGGTTTAGATGTGTTTGAAAGAACTTAATTCCTTTTTATGTGCCTATCCTCTTAACTGGATGACACACAGAGGCATCAGTCACATCCACTGAGGCATTTCAGCATCCTGCAGCATCCTTAAGATTTTATCAAAACCATGTCTTACCTTCCAGAAAGCTTCTCCTGAACAGCGTGACATTCCCACCTTGTCACTGTCTGGAGCATTGTGGATTTTCTCTTTTGTATGGCTATACAACTCATTGGTCTTGTGGCAATGCGCATTGTGATGTTTAAATAGATCTGACAACACTGAAAGGAACAGAAGTAGCTGATCCAACGTAACATCTGCCTGCCATATTTATTACACTTGTGGATCTGCATATGTACCACATGATTAATATGTCCCACGTGCAACAGATTTATTCTCTATAATAAGGTCAGCTCCCAGCACACACTGTTATGTGTCACGGTCAATTGTCCAGGGAGTGAAGAAGTCCAGCTGGAGTCTCACCATGGCTCTTGCCAAGCACTATTTGGGTGATTTCGCTGCAGTGATGTGTGCCACTGGTATCAATATAAACCCATCAAGGAAGCTACACTGGAAACAGGAACCCTGAAGACAGAGCTTCTGCTCTGTATTGGCCATGAGGGTGTGAATGCAAATAATATTGCTGTTGTTCTCGTTCCTTGCTGCCAGTGTCAACACTGTTCTCCTGCATTTGACGCTGCATTTTGTATTTTGTTATGTTACAGGCCTCATGTCCCACCTATTATACTCTTGTAACTCCGGCTCAGGAGTACAATAAAGGCCAACCTCTGCCTGGTTTTTTACTGAATGCAAAACTTTGCTGCAAGATAAAAATTTTCACGCATTCATTAATGGATTTATTCCCAGAAACTAAGGGTGTGGTGCTGCTCTGAGTTGGAGACAAGTGTTCAAATGAGCTAGGAAAGGTTTCTGATCATATCCCTGTTATTTCTCCATTTGTGGAGTCAACACAGGACAGGAGATTCTTTCTCCTTTCTATTATTAGACACATTTATCAAAGCTGCCAATGTAAGACCTATTCTACTGCATAAATCCACAAGTACATTTATCATTTCAATTTTTTACTAATTACAAAGTAGGTACCAAATGTACTGGGAAATCCCCTTTGCTGACAATCACAATCATTGTCTTAATTGAATGGAATGCAGAACACGTCCCAGATTTAGTGTAGGGTTATTTTTGATCAAACCTTCATCCAGAAAGGTGCCTGTCTATGCAACAGTCTATGCAGGGTGCATTGAAAGTCAACAGACTCTTGTGCTGATAAAATGAGCAAGTTCAGTTGTTGTAATACCTTTTCATCAGGGTTTCAGCTTGCCTATTCTTGATCTCAACTTTTGAGATAGCATCTTAAGGATAGGCACTGTATGCAGTTGTCAAGAACATGGAGACAGTGGTTTTCAGCCCATCGTTCAAAGACCCTCAGGGGCTACATTTAATGGGTTCTTCAAATGGAAGCAAGGAAAGCAACCTGTTATATCAGGAGTCCACGCATCTATCAGAACATTTTTAGGAATACTGCAGTCAAATGAGATCAAGCATCAGTAGATAAAAATAAACTACTTAAAATGAACTCAAAAGCATGTAGAATGCCAGTGCAACAGAGAAAAGATGTTGTACATTTGACATGGCTACCTTTACTAAATGAAAAAAAGGCCATTATCTGCATTAGCTAAAGTCTCTGGGAAGCTTCCAAGCACAGTGCATCACTGAGATACTCAAAACTGAAGAGACTTAAGAATTTATCTTGAGAGCCAGTAGAGACACAGTTATCTCTTGACAGATTTGTGTGGGGTACACGTTCTTGTTTTTGAAAATCTGTATGTTGCTATTACTTTGGTGCAGGCTGTTATTTGTGTGGCTAGGTGTGGCATACCTCCAGAACCACTCAGACACGTAAGGATTTCTTGTCATTTGTGAGGATTACTAAGCGACAGTCTGTAAAATATTGGTCCAGGCTGGCCTGATAATATCTCCATAACTCATTAAGTCTGGATGATAAACCTTGCTTGTCGAAACAAAATAATGACACAAGCTGCAGTATTTTAAAAGTACAGCTCACTTTTGGCTCATGCAGAACTGGCTACTCAATGATGGGTAAGTTACCATGGCTTACCTTGCTACCCCACATCAGCTGTGCCCTGCCAATTGTCTATGTTAGGTACCTGCTAAAGTGAAATACTTTAGGAATAATAATGAAAAGGTAAAGAGGTCAGAAAAAATTTTTTGGGAATGACGAAAAACACAGAATACACTGTTTATAGTGAAAGATTGAAGATGCTCAAGCCTTTTGGCTTATCGGAGAAGAGAGGAAGCAGAAAGTTTATCACAGACTGCTAATACTTTCTTAAGGAACAGAAACACAATAATAGATGGCTCTGCAGTGTGGCAGATAAAGAAATAACAAGAATGTAAGTCTAGAAAATAGACAAAATCGAGCTGGAAATAAGGTGACCATTTTAAACTGCAACAGTAATTGGTCATTAAAACAGTTTACTGTTACTTCAGTGGAATTTCCATTGCTGGATGTTTTCAGATCTAGACTGAATTTAAAAAAAACAATATAATTCAAATCAGGAGCATCTGTTGATCTCAAAGTAGAAATTAACACTTGTGAGTCTTTTGGCCAAAGTAGTATAGAATATCAGGTGATCAAAATGCTCTTTTTCCAGCCTTAAGATTTGTATGTCTAGCACAGTACAGAAAATGTTCCCATTAAGAGAAGAAACTTAAAACAAAACCCTTCAAACCCTAATACTGTTCGAAAAGTGAATTTGCACCCTGGTTTTGATTATTTGGGTCAGCATTAGCTTCTGAAGACAGAGAAGTGACAATCCCACCCAGCTTCCTTTTTTCTGTGAGTGGCTCTATTCTTACCAGGTTTAGTAATGGTTTTCTGCTCTTGTTATGCCTCTGTCTAGTGGATTGAAAATTTATTATCAGCTCTGTGTTCCTCCATGAAATAAAAATAGTGTTTGATCAAGTTACCTCTTAACCTTCTCTTTGATAAGCTAAGTCGCTGAAGCCTCCTAGGTCTTCTGACTTGGAGGCATACGGGGGGAAGCCAGAGGGGGGTGAATTTGCTTAGGTAATGTAAGCCTAAAGCTTGTTTTCTTTGGAATGTTTTATGAAATTGACTTAATTGATGTTACTAATAATTAGAACTGGCCAAAAATGTTCTAATCAATTTTTATCTGTGCTTCGGAACATATTTTTATTGTTTCACCTAGCTGCTTCCTTTCACTCTTTGGTAATCGTTAAGGAACAATGACTTCCAACAAATGTCTGGGTTTTCATGTATGAATGCAAGTCTCTTCTTTGCCCTACTCTTTCAACAGCAAGATCTTTTCGTCTCTGCATTTAGATGTGCAAAGAAGATGCTCTGTGTGCAGTAAAAGCAGAACAATCAAAATCCACCCAGAGAAATCCCAAAGCAGTGATTTGGAAGGGAAACGGAGAGCTCCTTTTCAGATGGTCCAGCCCCACCCCCTTGTCATCAGGATTAAGGCAGTAAGGGTGCGGGTTGCATATTTGCAAGTGAATCAGCTGCTTTCCGAAAGACTGTTATTTTTCAGTAAAAGAAATAGAATATCATTCTTAACTTGCTATTTAAGGGAAAAGAGTGTTTTGAGGAGGTGTCTTTCTGAGAAGCAACTAAATGGATTTTTTTCATGTATTGAAATATCACAATCTTTGTTTTGGCTTGAGTTATAAAGATTGTGTTTTAATTGTTTATCAATATGTACAAAGTATAGATAAGTCACCAAACTAAAGGAAAAATAATAATTCCCCACTGTCTTTATAGCCTCGCTCTTCCCACACATAGCTCTCCCAACATATGAGTCTACATGGACAAGTGGTTTTGGGTGCATCCATTTTATTCTTCACATCTTCAGAAGATGAGGGTTCAGTGGTATAAAAAAAACAGGTCCCTGGAAGATTTGTAAAGGTGGATGAATGTGCGGTAAGATATCCCAAATCACAGTCCTCCTGTGTATGTATCTTCTGATAAGTGTAATAGCCTCCTTTCCCAATGACTCTTCTTCCCCTTGGTGCAAAACTGTACTTTACAGCAGTTAAGTATTATGTATCTTCATTAAAAAAAAAACATATTTTTTTAATCAACCAAAATTTGAAAATCTGAAAGCATTTCTCTGCAAAATTTCCTGGACAGAAACAAGTGCCTAAGGGCTACACAGTGAATTTGTAGCATCTAGGACTCATCGGACCTACTGTGTATATGTGCTGTACAATTGATCAGTTCTTACACAGCAAGTTCAATGAGTTACTAGATTTACTGGGTGCATGCACGGTGGTGCAAGGGTGCAGCACCACAGCCTGTGGTGTCCCAGGTGTGCGGGATTTGGTGTGCAAGCTGTGCAGAGCCAGCCTGTGCACACGCACTGGCTGCCTGTGCAGGATCTCTGCAAGTCCAGCAGTCCACGCAGAGCTCCACTAACCTGAAACACTGTCTGCCTCAAAACAAAACAAGGAAAAAAAAAAAAAAGAAAAAAGAAATAAACCCTACCTTTGTACAAATATAAAAACTTCTTCCCTAAGAGATCCTGCCCAGATGACCAGAGAGTGCAGCAGGGCAGTAGGTGGTGGATAAACGTGGTGGAAGTGGCAGGTATCTTTGAAGGATTTATTGAGTTTAACGTGTCATTTTTCCCCATCACCGCGGCAATTTTCCATGGCAGTAACAATACCAGCGCTGATGTATGGACCAGCAGATGTCAGTGTAGTTCTGTTCATTCATCTTCCCTTTTGATGGAATTCCAGTTATTTTCCTTGGTCCCTGCCGTTCAGCTTTCTTATTTAACCATTGTCTTTTCACAGCTTAATGCATCATAATATTTGTAAGTTGTGTCTTCTGTCAGTGTGTTTGGAAATGGACATACATCTTAACAAACGAAGTCCAACCCGAGGACTAATGCTGACATACCGGCACTGCCAGGCGGACCACAAGACAGCAAGAGAGAGGGCAGGGAGACAAAGCGCTGGGGTGCTGAGTGGGGCATTGCTGCGAGAGACACCAGAGTCCTCGTCGAGACCCAGCCTTCCCCAGAAGTCAGGTGTGTTGCAATGCAGAACCACCCCCAGTTCTTATGATCCCTTTTCCTGCATTTTTAAGAGAAGAAAATACAACATGGACAAGAGAAGAATGTGCTTTCATGTCCCACTCTCTAAAATTGTTTCTTCCTCTCTTGACAGTGCCAGCCGGAGTGCTCTTTCCAGCCCGGCTGAATCTCCAGTGAAAGCTCATTGAGTTACAGAGTGGTAACAGAGCTGCATAGTTTCTAAACCAGGTAATAACCTTTGAGACCCGAGCAGAAGAAGGGAGTATTGGTTTAACCACCTGGTTCCAAGACTTTCTGCAGGAGCTGAAGGCATGAGATAAAGAGAAGAAATTCCTGAAAAGTTCATTTAGAATTGTTTTCAGTTGTAGTCATAAGGGTGAAGGGAAAAACTGTATTCTAATGCCAAAGATGATAACCACAAAAAAAGAGCTGTATTTTCTTGTGTGGTGATATTATATTTTTTGGAGGCCCCAACATCTTCACTACATGAGAATTCTGTCCTCCTTCGTCTTGGACTGACAGCTCTTGGATGCAAAAGCAGCTGCTCTGTCAGTAAAGCTAAATAAGATTCTTTGGCAGAATGAGCGGTGGTGCTTGTTGTAGTGGGATAGCCTATTCAAGCCTCCAACCACGAGCAGTCCAGACCCTGAGCTTAAAACCTTCTCCCATCCTTTAAAGGACTATAACCAGTAGTGTGCAAACATGCAGAACTTGCATTATAGCTCATTTTTGGCAGACCTGTGGGTGGGAGCGTCAGTCAGACTCACCGCAAGGGCTGGGGCTGCTTTCGCACCGCTGGCCGCTGGAGGCAAAGACCCAACCCAAGAGAGCGCCGCACATCCCTTACCTGCAGCGAAGGGAGAGCAGGTCAGTGCTAGCAGCTTCGCACTGCCGAGCTCTCCTGGAAACAAAGACAGGGCCCCATTTCGACAAGTTTGGGATCTGGATGGATATGATCCCAAAATAGATAGGCTTCTGATCCAGGATTTTGGCACAGCCTGTTACAGAGTAATTGGCTTTGCAAAGAGTGGACTGGGAGCCAAATCTCAGAGGTCGGGATTGTTTTGGGGTTTGTTTCACGTCCATTTTTAGTGTAAGAGAAATTACATGATATGCTATGCTAAACTTGTGACATGGCATCATTATCAAGTTATAACATGATGCTATTAATTCATCACACTCTCTGCAAGTTGCTGTGACCACAACCCTAATTGTTTCTTGAAGCTCACAGTAATGTGGCCTCTGGCTCATAATAAAATTACATGCAGAATCTCATGAGATGCAAAAGGAAAAGGAATGAAAATCTCTCTGTGGACCTTTCTGAGTTGTGCAAGTCACGGCTTTTGACAGGGAGAAACATTCCAATAACAGAGATTGGCAAATATTAAAAAATTTGGCCATAGATACTTGGGAGTTTCTCAGAAGCTTTTCCAAACCTCATCTTAAGATTATCCAAGACACTACGCAGATCTGTTGGGTTACGATTTCTGGTCTTTTCTGACTCCAACAAGCACAGACTTATGTGAAAATTGAAATATAAAATAAACAACTACCTACCCCAGGAAAGCAAATCTCTCCCCTTTCTTAAATCTTGACTGACTAAATCTTTTGAGCTTCAGAAAAGTGTATGCATATGTTCATTTGGACAGAAGATTTGGGTCATATCCTAATATTTAGCTGAACCAATTTGAACAGCCATTCTGATCCAATAATTTGCTTTTAATGAATACGACGTGAAGAGCCAGACTCTTTATTGCATTTAGCCTTCCCTGAGTAACCTAGTCCCTCTTTTTCCTCCTGTATATCCCTCCAGCTGATCCCACAACACCAACGTACCACTCTGATCTATGCCAGGTGACAACGGCTCTTAGGCCGGCAGCGCAGGACTGTGTTGTGCCCTGGCTTCCTACGTTTCCACATCACTGCCCTTGTAGCAGATGACTCGCGTGGTGCCTATCAGCAGATCTACCCATCAGGGGAACCTGCCAGAGTGGGTCTCCACGCAGTTGCTGCTCCCTTCCCGTGTCTGTCCTGGTGTTTCCACCCTGATGTTATCCAGTAAGAACATAAGCTATCAGGGTGCCTTCAGGATTGGAGCCTCCCCGTGAGCACGTTTCCCACGGCCGGAGCAGAAGTGCCCCCATGCCCTGTGCCAAACCCCTTGCACGAAACGGTGCTCGCTTCCTGGGAAGAGAGCAGCAGGAAATGGATTCGGTATGCGGATCAGAGACACTGAAAACTGGTTTGGATAGTCTCATAAGCATCTCCAGGTGTTCGATACATTAAAATAGCTGTAAAATAAAATGGAGGGAGAGGCTGTCAGTCATCTTAAACAACATTGTGGGCACTTCTGGCATACAGAGAGAGCTCCTTTTACTTTGTGCTCCCAAGAAAGGTTTTGTAGGGTCTATTAGTCTTTGGGTAACTCAGAGAAGGGATGTGACAGGAATTTAATGTGCCCCTTCTTAAATCCTCACTGTTCTGATAATCACAAAGAGTTAAAGTAACGCAGCAGAAGGTTTCTCTGGGCCTCTAGGAGGTTCAGCAGATTACTAATACACTACAGGCAGTTTTAATGACAGAGCTTCCAGCTCAAATCTGGCCTTTTTATTATGATGAAGGGCCTGGCCCCAAGTGGTACGGAACACCTGCAGCTCTCATTGAATACAATGGGATCTGATGCTGATGAAAGGGACCATTTTCAAACTTCCTTAGAAGTAGGCGCTCCCCAGATGTTATGCAAAAAGCCCTGCAGAACAGGCATCAAGTGCTGTGATACTAGGCAGGCCAGCCACTATTTTCCTCAGCAGGATAAACCCAGGAGTTTGTGCGAGTGGTTTATGTGATCAGATCTCCTATCCAGCAGCAAGCAAATTAAGGTCAGTGCTGACTGAATTAATGGAAGTATTAGCCATTCCTTGAGAAGAACTGGACATTCGAACAAAGAGGATTTTCTCTCGCTGGGAAGGTGCCTGATGACATCTGAGTTTTCTCACTGACAATAGTCATAGCAGGACTTTGAATATAATCCAGAAGAAAACTTGTGAGAAACTGGGAAGAGTGTGTATAAGGAAAGACAACGGGACACATACAACTTCTTATGCGTGATTTCAAGTTGTGTGTCAGAGCTTTGAGAGACTTATTTTATCTGAACTAGTTCACATCTCTAAATTTCACTATTTACCCCCAGTCAAGAGAAAACAATGCTTTCTACTCTATGCTATCACGCTTTTGCAATTCCCTTTCTTTGCAATTCCCCATTAACCCCTTGGTTAATGCAGATGGGGATCTTCAGCCCTGGGTGGTACTCATGCCTCTGGGAGAGATCACTGCTGTAGGCATGGGTGGGATTGGTGCTGGCAATTATGGGTGAAGTATTGTAAAATTGTTGATGAAGTGCAAGGCCACACTATCCTGTTGGGTTCTTTATTGGATTTTATTTTGTTTCATTCTCTATGCCTTTTAGCCATTGCTCCTTCCCTTCCACATTTTATATATCTACTTATTATATAGAGAGCTGGTTCTAATTAAAGTCAATCAAAAATAAAACAATACACAAAAATCAGAATATATTGTATACTTGATTAGCCATGGCTGGGCAATAATATACAAGGAAAAATCTACATTCCTACTCCTCTCAGCTGGGGATAAGATCCAGAATCATATTACCAATATAAACAGCATAAAGCAGTCTGCTTTATTAATACCTAATATATCAGGTATCACACATTCATTGCAAAAGGCAAAAGAATAAAAGCATGCCTGCATTCTGACATTGACACAGATATTAAATAACACATGTCCTGTTCTGGATTTTCCTTTCTTTGTTACAGGGTGGCAGGGGAAGAAAGGAATAAATACAATAATAGTAAAAAAAAAGTTCTGTGACAGTTATGTGGTGATGGCAACATTGGCCCATTGTATGCAGTGAGTCAACATAAAAATGCAACAAGCCCCCCAAATAATATCCACGTATTGGGCCAAATCCCAGCCATCACCAGCTGTCCAAGTGCTGTGGATTTGCTGCGGCGGTGCTGCATAGCTGGGAGGAGGGAGGCAATATGTGAGGACTTGGGCAAGTGATTTGTACAGCTCAGGAATGTCACAGAAGTGCTGGGTGTTGTCGATTTATTTTTCTGCTCTTGGGTCCTCGTAGGGGCTGGTTTATCCTTTTCACAGGGCTGTTGTAGCTTGCATCCCCAGTGCTGAGGGACTACTGTCAGGCAGAGAAAAGCTGAAGACTTAGTATTCCCTGGTGATGTTTCCTTTCTGGTCTTCTCCCTGTATTCCCTAATCCCTTCCTCCACCATCATCCTGGGGGTGGAGGAGGAGGGGAAGTCCTGAAAAGGGAATGCAGAGGCAGTGCTAGATAAATGCTGCCAGATAAACCCCTCTCTGTCAAAGTTATTTCCCTGGACAGTTTCTTTGTGTCTGTGTAGCTGGCATAAAGTGGCCAAAGCATACGACTGCCTCTCATCACAGTGATTGTGTGTACAGTGCGTGTATGTGAGTACAGAAACGAATAAGGTTGGACTCCATATCTCTTACTGGGATTTTAGTTTTTTTCAAATATGAAACCCAGTAGCTGTCTTCCACTGGATGGAAATAAAACCATGGACTTTAAAAAGCAGTGAAGTAAAACTTCCACAGTGAAGGCTTTGATATGGCTGGTTCTTTTTTAAGCCACTTGGACTTGGCATTGCTTCCTGACAGCCTGCCAGCCTGGGATGCTGTTGTTTTTATCCATGCTGGAGAATCAGACAGCTTGCTGATGGCTTGCAGTGTATGGTGCTTGTATGGGTTACCTGGCATCGTCCTGAACTCAAGGAAATTGCAGTTCTCATCCTTTCACATATGCATGGGTAGCAGCAGTACAAGGCTGAGCCATGCACAGGTATGTGAAAGCCCCTATTCCCTTTCTACTGAACATAATAGTCCCTCAGACTGGGATTACGGTATTACCTCCTTCATCATCTTCCCACCACCGCTCTCCAAATCTGGTGACCTAGGGCCATACTGCACCTATTCCTCTTGCCCCACAGCCATCTACCTCTGCTCCTCATGCACCTGCCTCGACACTTTAGCCATTCGCCCCCGACACACAGCAAGACTCTGGGAGCTGACGAAGTTACTACCAGTCAACTGATTACCTGCTAATCTGCTGCTTGGCAGCAGCTGGTTGTGTGAAAGCTCTTATCCTGCAGCTCAACTTTTTCACAGAGGGAGGTACGGCTGAACACGAACTCCTGTACAGAGGCAATTACACAAGCTACAGGGTTACTGCCTTGACATAGGCAGCTGAAGCCTGCTGCCTCCAAGTATCATTTGAAGTATTTCACACACCAGCAGTGGTGCACATATCTCAGCCTGGTTTGGTGGACTGGGCATTCGTGAGCCTGTCAGGTTGGCTGAGGTTTGTTCTGCGCTGATGTGTGTGTGCGTGCGCATGGTCAAATTGTTTTGCTTCCTGTTTGCAAGCTTGTTGAGGGAAAGATTGCCTCCTGCAGCACTTACAGGGGTCTTGCATAATGGGATGCTTGTCTCGGTGGAGCTTTGAGGTGCTACCAATACTGGCAGTCCATTGCACGCATTCAAAGAAAATCAAGACATTTCCTTGATTGCAGTTGCTTGACTGATGCTTTGGAGTATGGCACATGGCATTGGATTTGTTGATTAAGTATTATGGTGAGCCAGAAAGTGATTTGCCATGACATAATAAGATGTGACTGATGTGTCCTGATGTGATACAAACTGAAGCGTTGCAGAAAGATGCACAGTCAGACCCACATGGGGGTAAAACCTAAAGCACTTTTTCCAACACCCGGTTGTCAGATATTGGACTTGGACAATTACAGATTTGCCACCAACGCTCTGCTGTCCTCAGTCACCACACTAAATCTTCCTAATTGGCAAATACATTAGTGAGAACTGACATCACCATGTTAGTCACTGCGCAAACATGGAGGTTGGCGGGGAGGTACAATCGTTCAGAGTTGTCCATAATTAATCACAGACAGGTAGTTCAGAAAGGCTATGGGAACAGTCTCCACATTCACTTACTAACACTTTATGATCCAAAACAGAATCCAGAAGTTATTCCAAGACAGGCAGTCATAAAATCTTGAAAACTGGTACTGAGAGTTGCTTTTGTTGTGCCCCACATAAATCTGTCTGATTTTGGCTAAATTATATACTGTTTAAAGTCAGCACTTAAAGTAAAAACAACCTGTGTTGTGTTTAGAAGAACCTTTTCTGCTGAAACCTCCAAGTATTTGCAGTATGCTGTGTGCTGCAGAAGCTTAAGCCTTGGAGAAGCTGAGTTTCCCTTACGAAGAAGTCCAGATGGGGCATTGCAGAAGGCTTTACGGCTATATGCAGCCATCTAGGGTCAAACAACAAACAACACAAAAGCCTTATCAGCAAGGAACGTCACCTACCTAAATGGAAAGCACTGAAACAGTTCTGCTTTCTGTAGCCTACCCTGTGTCTCGTGAAGTGCCTGTTTCACAGCCGTGGATTGTGTGGTATGGGCAGAGCCAGAGCGGCCACTCAATGCCATATTGCACCAGGAGTCAAAAGCAACAAGGAAAATAACCTCCGTGCAGAAAAAGGAGCAGTGGCAAGTCCTGTAAGAGTTAAAGTGCTTTGGGAATATGGAGTATGATTGGAGAAAGTTTCAAGAGTGCTTCTTTCTGTGTCTGCAAGTGGTGGGGGCAATCACAAGGCAGCCTTATTTCTAGCAGTAACTGGTGTGTCTACCAGACTGCCATTAAGTTAGAGAGCAAAGGCTGATTGTGAAGCTGTATTTTAGAAATTTGAGGAGTTCCTGTACTTCATGTAAGAATGAAACACAGGAGAGGAATGTTATTAAACAAAATGAAAAGGAAGGAAAAAATCACAGGGGTGTTTGTGGCTGGGCTCACGCTGAAGACTAGGTCTTACAGTTCTGGAGGCTACCTGAGACCTGGTAAGACTGTGACTGTGATCAAAACAACCTGGAGGTGCTTACTGGCAGATTTCAAATTAATCCTTTAAGAAAACATTAGAATTCATCACAGCACAGCTTATAGAGAATGGACTCTTCTATGGCAAACTAGACAGGATACAAAGAAACTCAAAATTACTATAAAACTGAAACTGGAGGTCAGAAAAGTCCAGCAAAGCAGTGCAAGATGTTGCCTACGCTGGGCTAACAGTACATGCCCAACTAACGGCCAGGAGGTGGGAGAAGGTGCAAGAAATCCCTTGAAATTATGTCAGTTTGCCAGCTTTGCAGGCAGCAGGACACTATTTGCAGTCCAGAGGAGGAAGCAGATAGTGACCTAGTCAAATGACCACTTCCTTGGAGCAGGAGATAGTTGTATTAGACCACTGGACTATCAGTTGGAAAGCAAATGTGTCCTTAACTTTATATGAGCTGAAGAGCATTAAGTTCACGTTACCACAAAGAGGTTTTTTCACACTGCAGGAAAAGCTAAGGCACTGGAGGAAAGACAGCTAAAAGACCCCAAAATCTTTACGGTGAACTTACACTGGGTGTTTGTGGAAAAGATCACACTCTCATTGCTACCAGAGAAAAGACACTACTGAGAGGTTGGTCTCTCGACAGAACCTCTCCTTGGTTGAGAGAAACCTGCCCTGCTTCAACTCCCGAGCTCCTTTGGCATAAGCCTGTGTACCTGTCCCACGTTTCGGGCATGTTTTGTTTCTACACTTTCCCTGAGTCTTTACTATTCAGAGACATTTCTTTAAGTACATTAGATGGACATAATTATTTCAATAATCTCTTTCTTACTATCCCTTTTTAAATTAGCATTAAAAGTGTCCAAAGCTTATGTTGGGGCAGAGCTTGTAGGTATCTGTTTCCTTTTCTCCTTCTCCCATCTCATTCAGCATTGGGTCATTTGTTCCAGTTCTTTGGTTGTTATTTTCTGTAACATCCTTCTTCTCAATGTTTTTCCACAGTAGGGCAGTAAGGCAGTGTTACATCCCCGTTCACACCTTTACACCCCACAGCCATCTTTGTGTACAGCTCCCATTCTGGCTCTGCTCATCTGCTCTCCTGTGGTTTCTTTGCTTGGAAATTCAGGCCTCCCAGTGGCTTGATTCCCACTGCAGAGCATCATAGCTGTTTCTCAGTGCTACTTTGTGTTCCTTACTCTCCCCACCTTACAGCGGGGTTTACTTGACCAAACACTGCAGCGGGTCTCCAGAAGTACCTCCCAGGCAATAACAGCCACGGATCCCGTTCCTACGCACTTTCACTTCTAGTTGAGTATTTACAGAGGAAAGAAACTAATGAAGAGAGTGGTTTCGGAAGAAAGGCAGGGAAAGGGAGGAAACATGAACTGCTGGAGAAAGAGCAAATGCTTTTTATGGGCTTTGTGGGTAACAAGAACCACATGTGGATGGAGCTGGATGGAAGGAATCTAAGTTGGTGCATTTTCCCAGTTTTAAAGGAGAAACCAATGCCTGGCTACTTGGAGATGGGAAGCAACAGATATGGCAGGAGAATTGTCTTGTGGCCGTCACTGTGGCTGGGGGCAGAAACGGTAAGACTACAGCATTCTTGCAACTGCTAAAAAAGATCAAATCTGAAATAAGAGAGCTTCCTTCTTCTGTCCCCTCAAATTCCCTGTTTTACTTCATAGTGCAAATTCTCATGAGCACTGGATGAAGACAAACTTAATTCTTTCATTTCCTGACTCTTCAGTGCTTGCTTTGCAACCTTAATGTTCTTTTAATGAATGTTTTTGGATGTGGTATAAATATATATAACATAAACTACAGTTAGATGCCAATCAGTGGCATTTATCATATCCCTTCACTCTTTCATTCACACGTTGTCCACTAATTCATATCACCCTGGGCCACACGTAACAGCTTCAAATAACTCTTCTAAAAAATCAAGGCAAAATGCCTACGTCTTGCTCTTTCTGTACATGTGTTTGTATGTATAAAATGCAGTAGCAACTGCCTCTGAGAACAAAGGGAATAAGATACCGAGTGGGGGGCGGGGGAAGAGTTCCCAAAAGTCAGGACATGGTATTTCCTCAACTGTTATATAATATTTATATTACGGTAGCGCCAAGAGGCTCCAGTCAAGTTCAGAGCTATCTGATTATATGAACTTCACAGAAACATACCAAGACACTACCCCTGCCCCAAGGAGGAGATAATCTAAAAAGAAAAAAACACAGAATACACTAATATGAGGAAGGGTGCATGTGTGAGTGAAGCTGATGAGAGGGAGAGACAGCCATCTTAGAGCTGAAGCTGCATTTCTCTCACAGTTATAAAGGGCTGGCTATCCACAAAGCATCTAAGGCAAGGTCCCTTCTGTAAGCAGAATGATTAGCCCCACAGGGAATTCCCACAGTAAGTGGTTATTCATGAAGAAAGGTGCTTGAAGAGAGGGGATGAATGCTTATTGGTTTCAAGAAAAAGGTCTTTGGAAAAAGGCTAATAGATTTGAAGATTGACCCTGGATTTTGATGGTAAAAAAGGGAATTTTTATCCATTTGTTTTCTCCTGGATCATGTATTGGAGCTAAAAGCTGAGGAGCCACTATGGACACTGGTAGAGTTAACAGAGGGAAATTAGTGAACTCCGTATTTAATCAAGAAGATACTCTGTTTTATGAAACTAGCTGATTTCCCTGCTGCCTTACCACACTGACTTAGTCAAGTCTTCACACTGGCTCTTATTCTCTGAATTCAGTGACAGTCCTTGCTGGTTCTGTTCCTTCTGGCTGGACTGACTGCCCATCATCTCAGCTTCATGGAGACCACGCCAGAAAACTGCTAGGCATCTCACACAGAGCTCTCCGAGCAGAAAGTGCCTGGGTTGCCTCTGCAGCAACCTTGAGTGAGGGGAAAATCTGTTAACTTGCTCTTCTGCCCATTCCCAAGTGCTTCAGCCCTCTGACTCAGGGGGCTTTCTGTGGAGCAAGATGCTTTTCTGGAGAGGAAAGGTTGCTAGAGCACTGACCTCCCCTATTCCACCTGTGGGATCTGAGGTTTTCTCAGGATCAGGAATAATGTCTGCACAGCCAGCCTTGCTGTCTCAGTAGCTACCTGGGAGAAAGAGGTAGCAAGTGGCCTCTTTGCATCTGAGCCTAATGTGCTCAGATAATTTCAGAGATATTATTGTCCATCTGATGGAGACGACTACTAGAGGCTGGATTTGGCTTAAAATAGAAATGGGCCAACCACTTTTTTCAGATAAAGAACGTGGATAACTTCTCTCTTTCCCTTTCTAATGTCTCCTTTTTCAATGGTTTTAGCTGTTTCCATTGGCTACAGTTCTGAGGGGCAGCGGGTGATAAGAGCTAGTCTAGTGGTATTTTCAGCCTGATCAGGAACAGAAAGTACAAGGAATAAAGGCTTCCAGACAAATTTTTTAGTGTCAGGTGTTTCTGACTGTCTGGGACAGTTTGTGGGAGTGAATCTGAATCATTCCCTCTTCCCCTTGATCTTCATTCATGGCTGCTCTACTGCAAAGTCTTTATATGGCTGAGTTAAGGGGAAAAAAGTCCTCTATCAGGGAAAAATTGGAGGCATGGGTGGAAAAAGTTCTCATAAAAGTGGGAATAATTGTATATGGGACATTGTATCTGATTGCAGTGAAGAGCTCTGGGGCAGGAAGGGAGATTGCTGTTCCTGGGAAAAGCCTCTCTGCCAAGAAGCAGGGCTGACCCATGCCCCAGCCCTTCTACTGCTGCTGACAGCAGCAGCAACGAGCCTCATTTTCCGATTTGGTTGCTCAGGCAAAGTAGGCAGAAGATAATAGCTATAGTCTTGCCCTCAATTGTCCCCTATCTTCCCAGAAAGTCTGCTGACCTAGACACCTCCCACTCTGTCCTACTCCTAAAATCAACTGTGTGGTTCTGTTTTTTAGTGTGTTGATGTGTATTTTGATAGTCCCTAAAGGCAACACTCATGGTGCAGGGCCATACTAGTCCAGACACTGGTTAAATCTGTAATAAAAGTATACATTTTATGCTCAGGAGTTATAAATAAAGCAAGTTTCAAGTCCCAGCTGGCCTTCAAGAAGAGTTGCATAGAAAGCTGCAGATATCCATGGAGCAGCTGAACATAAGCTTGGTCCTTCAGGGGCAAATGCAGCCATGATGCTCTTGGCGAGTGCTGTGCAGCGGTGCAAGGTCTCCCTGTCAGGGTTTGAAGAGGAATGTGACACAGTGCACAGTGCTCATGGGAAGGCTTTAGCCCTCTGAGCCCTCCAAAAAACCCATCTGTGAAAATCTCCCACTGAAAGCAACGTGGTGAAACAAAAGCGCAGAGAAGGCTGCGGCATGGGGGCATTAGGCTGAACTGAAAGCACATACCAGGTTAATTTATCCATAATACCTGTTGATAAAGTGAGTAAGTACACAGGCAGGTGTTTTCCTAGCTGTGGAAATGAAAGACTGGCCAGATGAATTTGATGGCAGCTGGACTGGAGAGCTTGTAGCCGCCCGTCACTTATTTTGAAGACATCTCCCAACTACCATGTAGTCTAGGGTGGGAACCAGTGAAGAAATGGGCCTGAGGAGGTTTGATTTTGTTGAAGGCTGCATACTTCTCCAGTTGGTGGCATTTAGGGGCCGTGGCCACAATTTCAGCCTGTGTTGACAGGGATGATACATTGCAGGGACTAAAAAGAAACCTTTTGAACCTCAGTTGGTGGCTATTTGCCACACACTTCATCTGTAATTGTCTCTAATCCTGGCCACTTTCCCTGTCTGTTGGTGAAACACATTCACATTCATCCTAAACAAGTAGAAATGTGAAAGCAGATCTGGTGTTGCAAGCATTAGATGCACAAGTAAAGAACAGAAATTACAATCAAGCAATAACAAGGCATCAGAAATTATGTGTGTCGATTACTTTTGAAATAAAGAATGACAAAATAAATTAATTCAAGGGAGACGTCATTGCAATTAATAAGCTGTCAATTCATGTAATGAATGCAGAAGAACAAAAAGGTTATCTCTGTAATCAGTGCTGTGACCCTGATGTCCTTAGGGCACAATGGATCAGAAAGATTTTTTCCCCCCCAAATGTTATAACCATTCAGAAATACAGGTATGGTCAGAACGTATAATTTTATAGTACTGCAAGACCGTATAACTGATTATTAATACTGAGGTAGGATAACATTTTGTTCCTAAAGCTGTTTTATAATTGTGTGATGTCTCTTATTTCATGGCATAACCATGGTGTATAATAACTAGCTCTGATTCAGTACTTTAATCACTTGATCATACGAAGCATTTCATTTCATGAAGTAATGACAGGTGGAATTTCCTTGTGCCTCTCACTCTATTGTCTGAATAATTTAATGCAAGGCATGATATGGCCAAACTTGCTCTTTAGCTTCAGACAGTTTGGGCGACTCATGTAAAATAAGTGCACAGGTCTGAATACTGAAATGTAACCAAACAGAAATCTCTTTGGAAGAAACAAGGGCACTTTTGGGGCAAAGGACACATATTCCATGAGGCTGGACTGCAGAGTATGTTTACGCTGCACGATGTGCTCGTCTGTAGATCACAATGCGCACTACATCTTGCAGCATATCAGAGGCATCAACCAGCAGCAATTTCTGTGACCTTTCCTGAAGGAGAGGGACAAGCTGTCTCACCGTAATTGTGCTTCAAAGTCAACACAACTGTTGCCATCCTGACCCTTCATCTCCCTCCTCCTCAAACATCCAGCATTTTTATGTATAATGTGATCTTAATAAAAGGAAAAGGAAAATGATGAAAGGCTATGCTTTTTCCCTCTCTATTCACAAATATCATTGAACATCACAATTATATCAGCTTCATAAAAACTGTCATTAAAAATATGACACATATTGCAAATATTACACATACTTCCACCTACTACATCATTAAATCAATTACTCTTAAGTGTATAAATACATACCTGACCAAAAAAAATAAATAATCACAATGAGGACTTACAGCAGAGTTGTCTAAAACTCATGAGAAAAAATGCACCATACCAAGTTAAATCCCAAGAAAAGTTTAAAGGCCAAGTTTTTCTTCCACTGAGTAGCTCAGTAAATGTCTACAAAGCCACGTAAGGGAGAATACTGAGAAAACCAAGAATCTGTATATTCTGTGTAGAGTAGAGTGGCCAGCAGCTCTACATTGGGTGAACTTTTGCTTTGGTTACAGATGAACAATCTATTCCTAAAGAACTATCTTGGACATGTTTCCACAGCGTGCTATACCTGCTCAGTACTACTGTCAATGGGAGCTAGATGTGCGCAGCATCCACCAAACCACAATGCACTGAATTTCATAATTGTTCCAGGATGATTCCCAATGAAAATTCAAAACTAAACGCAAAATGAACTTACAGAACAAAACAAAAAGTGAAATTACAGTGGAGCATGTGCCCAGCAGCTCCAAGCATGTAATCACTGATTGCTCAGTCCTGGAGACCTTGTCTTATCTTTTTGTCCTGGTGATAATTCATTTTGTCTATCCATCGCCTCATACACTGGAAATGGAAGAATACAGAGGCCTTGGTGCAGGTCCTAGAAAACGCTCATTTTTCTCTGCTGCCTGTCCAGGGCAGAGCCAATGTATTGGTGGGTTTGATTTTAGATGAAAGAAACTTGGAACATTTTACGTTTGTTGAGTTGCTTTGCCTCTTTCTTCTTTAAATAAGCGTTGTCTGATTTCTAAGATGAAAAGTTTATGGGAAGCATTATAAATTGATATGGCTAATAGGACTGCACATTCTCCGATATTAACAAAGATGGAAGCTTGCACCAAGTACCCTCCAGTATTGTCAAATTGCACCTGTGAAAGAAACCAATAGATAAAAATATCAATTCATGCTACAAATGAAATGTCGCTACAATCAAAATACACGTGAAAGAAAAAATTCTGCAAAGAGCTTGTCTCTGATTTATCTGTGTTGCAATCTGTGTCTGCTTATGTCTCACCTTGTGTCGGCATTTTCCTCACTGAGCAGCCCCGCTTACCCGTGTGCCAGTCTGTCAGGTATACCGGCTCTCCAGGGGCATGGATGGATTTCTGCTCAGTGTTGTCAGTCACCTGAATTGCTCTGTTCCCAAGCGTGCCAGCTTGTGACTCCTGACATCACTAGAAAAAAACAGCACCGGAAAAAGACACAGCTGACACTCTTCAGTTGCATTAAGGTCCTGGATCTCTCCAGAGGTTAAGTATCATTAGGAATAATGCCAATGGCGCTATGCATTTGTAAACCAGGTAAAAGAACAGAATTAAGGCCTCCAAATGTAATCCCCTCTCTCGCTCCCCCAAAAATGAACTGGGTGAAAGAAAGCTTGGTTCAGAACAAAACGCAAATGGTCTCATGAAAGCAAAACAAAGCCCATTCCGGTTGGGGGGAGCTGGTGGCTGCCAAGGGCTGGGGGGGAGTAAGTGAGACAGACCTGCAATGAAGAATATTGCGATTCCTCTTTTTCGCTTGCCTGATTGATGGAACTACAACAATAGAAACAAAAGATGGCTTGAATGGGCAGCGAGGTAGCAGAGACAGGCTGACACACCTTGATACCAGACTTGCACAGCTGCACATATGCCACTGCTGATCCATCAGCCCAGCATGCTGCTCACGATGACTGATCAATCTACACTTGCCATTGCTTGATGTTAGCAGCAGCAGACAGTAAGAGAGAGAAATATTCGTAATGTACTGGAGGGTATGTTTTTGTTTCCCTTTTAGTGTTTTTTTTTTTCCCCTCACAGAAAAGCCCTATGGTTTATAACAGTGCAAATATACCTCCACTGGCTCCAGGAACCACATCTTTTACTTAAGTAAAATTCTCATGGACCTAAAACCTGGGATATTTGTGTCCTCTCCATGCTGCTAAATGCTATACTTTTCAGTGAGAATTTGGGGAAATGAATGAGGAAGGAAAGGCAAAGTGAGAACTGGTGCAGATACTGACTGTTATGACCAGGAGTTGCTTCAAACGAAAAGGAAGAATGGTCAAAGGCTGATATAGAGGAGCTGCTGCAAAAGGATGAGGCAGCCTGACCTGCCTGCTTTCCAAGATGAGTTTTGGTCAAATGATTTGTATTGAAAAAATATTCTTCAAGGTAATTTGTAGAGTCTAGACAATAACTGCCACATGAGAGAGACGGAAATTTTCAGATCAATAGATGAGTTTGCAGCAACTCTTCTTCTTAGTATTTATATTCGTTACTGCTGGAATCCACAGACTCAGCACTCATTCAGTAAAGACCTTCCTCAAATTATTATTAGGCTCTTGGCCGCTTCTTTTCTACTCTAGATATGCTATTGGTATCAAGCAAAGCAAATCTCTGTAAGACCAAACAATCAAAGTAGAAAATGCTTAAAAGCTCTGTATTGTGGTTAGTGCTTGCTGATTATTTGGATGCAGCTTTGTAATGAGAACCCAGTAGTATTCTTAATATTCAAATATCTTAGAAGAATAGCCAAAAATTTGACACAAAGGAAAAATTAGGAAAAACCTGACACTCTAAAATGAACCGACTGCCCATTCATATCAGTGGGAATTTTGTGCTAACTGCAAGGATAACCTATGCCTGTTATAAATCTGCAACTTTTATTTCATTTTGCACATGTATTTAATCCATCTGTAAATTGTTCATTGGATAGCACAGGACGATACTCTCTCGGGAACTGTAAGGTATGTGTATTCAACAGTGGAGAATAAACACAAGATTTTATTACAAAATGCCACTGCTGCTCCTGGCATGAGTAATTTGTGCACCTGCATTTTTAAAATGTTTCAAAGTTTTTCCCCTCTGTGAATTCAGTGGCAACACACATTATCTTCCAGGCTGCCACAACACAGTATTTGCAGACTGGGTCACGTCAGCCCTTGTTATCCAGAAGCCACTGTTTTCTGAGCAAATAGCAACTGAAAATGACAATGGTTCGCTCCAGACAGGGGAGAATGAGAGTGTTTCCTTATGGCCTAGTAATGCATGTCTGCAAGATGAGCAGGAGACATACGTGGGGCTCAAATCCAAATTCAGAGTGGGGTTTCAGAGAGGACAGAGGCATGAGGAAACGTGGAAGGGATTGAATGTATCAGGATGGCACTTCTCCAACAGTTTGTCCCACATTCGAGCATATTCCTCCTTGCAACATGCCTGGATCTGCAAGCTTGGGGAGTGAGAGACTGGGTCTGGAGATTGAAATACACTCTCTGGCGTAGCACTGCACAGCCAAAGTGCTGGGCCAGCCATAGATATCATTAAATGTAGAGTCCTGAATAATTACTACTGTGCTTTAAATACACCATCACCTTCCGGAAGGCTGAGTACCCATGGGACCTTGACTGGCTGATCAAGGTTTGGAGCAGGTAGGGGAATTAGGACATTTTAGTTAGTTTAGGCTTAGTAATTTAATTTTTAATAGTTATTCTGCAGGTGTCTAAAGTCGGCTCTGTATATACAATTTTTAAGTAAAAATTTCCCTTGTGTTCCCTGTAATCTCTCTGAAATGTTCCTTGATTCTCTCAGAACTCTCTCATTCAAATATGTAAAGTGTATAATTCCAAGCAATCTTACGTATTTGTACATCTTAAAGTCATATTATCATCTTAAAGTCCTATATCACGCAATTCCCCCATTTGCAATGGATCTTAGGCAAAAAGGGATTGAGATCTCATGTTGTACCAGTTTGATCATTAGAGACTATCTCCAAAGGCAGTCACAAG
This sequence comes from Gymnogyps californianus, assembly GCF_018139145.2. NCBI lineage: Eukaryota > Metazoa > Chordata > Aves > Accipitriformes > Cathartidae > Gymnogyps > Gymnogyps californianus. The sequence goes on along the minus strand of NC_059472.1, from coordinate 50,788,439 downwards.
CAGGTGAGTTTGCAGTGTGTTTATTTAACTGATATTGCAAATGCTGATGGAGAGATGGTGCTGATGAAATTGCCTTGGATGAAGCTTTATTTTCTTAATTTGTTAAGGGTTGGAGAGGCAAAACAGCACAACCAGCTTGCAGTTTCCAAGATCTCCATGGCACATACGTATTTAGAGAATGAGATTTGAATGGTTGTGTGCAAAAGTCTCCAGCTCCATGGAGATGCACTTCACATTTCAAATGGTGCAAATCTGTGGACCTGGGAATGCCCAGTTCTGCCTGCAAGAGGGCAAACATGGCAGGAAATCAGACACCTTTGCCATCAGGGCTAAGTGTTTGCCTCCCGCCCTTCATCTATACCTGACCACAAGGTGCACAAAACATGTTCAGGTCTGTATTTACTACCAGTCCCCACAAAAACTTGGTGCCCCCCTTCTACTTCAAGCCTTATTGCAGATTAGGATCATAAATGCAGAGCCTAATTCTTTCCCTCTTTTGTCATGAAGAGCTGGAATGAACACTATCAAGGCATGAGGATGGAGGGGAATCAGAGAAATGGGAAATCACTGAGCAGAGCCTCAATACCAGGCTGCTGTTTCCTCTAAACCCACTTTCAGGGCCATTTAAGTTGCCATTGGAAAGGTCTAGGTGGAGGATACTACTGGGACAGTACCTCTAGCATGTAACTGGGTACCATCTCTTTACTGGAAACCCCTCCTAGAACCAGGGCAAACACAGCTCCTCTGCTCCTGTCAGGTACCAGCCCAAAGCTGATCAACAACCCTACAAGAGGAACTTTTCTCGGGCATTTTTATCCCCTAATTAACACCTTTTAGATTGTGTGTTTGTGTGTGTGTGCATGTGTGTATCACAAGGACAAGAGACTTGAGCAAGAGACTTGAGAAGAGACTGAGCAAGGGGGTGGTGACCTATGGGGATGGCGTGGGTAGAGTAGAGGTAAGAGTGCAACCAAACCCGTGCTGAGGACAGCATGAGCACTCAGTCATGCAGCGATTCTGCAGGTCCATATTCAGAAAGTTTCCACTTAGACATCAGTCACCTCCTCTGCTAGCTACTAAACCCATTAATAAAAAAAAAAGAAAGTTAGGTGTATATAGAGAGAATAAAAGACTTCTGGAGAAGGGAGCAAACAGGCAGGACTGCAGGAAAAAGAGGTAGACTGGGCTGCGGTGGAAAACCCGAGTGAGCGGTGGTGTCTCTTCTGTTTGTTGGCAGAGGGAAACAGAAAGCAGAGAGAGGTTAGAAAAGGAAATGGGGTGAGGAGGGAGGCTGCATTTCTTGCAGCGTTCATACAGCAGTCCCAGCTGGTGGGGCAGCAACATTTTCAAATACACTCCAGGGTGCAAAGGTCGTGCAGGACATATCAAGCTGGTTGGGTCATGAAAGATCCCCCCACTGCTTTGCTCCTAGCCACCCTGACTCTTGCTAAGTAGTGGTTATAACCAGAAACACCAGGCTATGAGAAGATTTGAACATAATGGAAAGAAAAAGCAAAAACAGGGAAATGGTTGAGAATGGAAATAGCCGGGTGAATAAACCAGCTTGAGGAAGATGTTTACAAACCAAGTCATGCAAATAAAGATTTCCCACATCCTTCCACAGCACTGACAGCTGAGAAAATCTCACTTTGGCCAATAAGGGGGAAGTGGCCAACCCTACTATGCATTTTCTTGGACAATACAAAGAACCCAACTCAGACAATACACTAAGGCTGTGACAAGGAATAACCACTCATAAAACAGAGGCACACTCAGCAAAAGTAATTGTCAGTGTCTGTAAAGTAAAGAAAAATGGAAAACAGAGAGAGAGAGACAGAAGCAAAGAAGATAAATGAAAGAAGAGTCCCTCCAGATGAGATTGAAGCCTAACTCCAGTCTCTAAACATCTGACTGGAAAGTTTGACTTGTCTGCACTTTGAAGTTCAGAAACACAAATATAACTTAATTTTGTGTGAAATTTCTGAAAATGCAGCAAACCAACAAACCAACAAGACGCACTTTGCCTGGCCAAGCATAGTTTGCACAGGACCATATTTGCCATCCTACCCAAATAGTACCTCGCATCACTGACACCTCCCTCCATGGTGGGCTGCTCTTGGAGCACTCATGTGGGGAGCAAAGGCTGCCAAGGATGCTGCTTAGTACCGATACTCCCAGAGAATCAGTCCTGACAAATTCACAGTCTAAGGAAGTGTGTTAAGTAATTTCAAATAAATATGTTTGAAGACAGTACAATCTGCCCTCAGATATTCCACTGGCAGAAAAGTAGGCTAAATTAATCAGATTAATTATTCATTGCAAATTCTCTCAGCTCCATCATTGAGGTCAACAGCAAAAGTGCCACTGAGTACAATGGGATGAGGTCTCCAAAAGTGGATAACGCTCCTTTACTTCGCAAATATGAACAGCTTTGCTAGTTTCTGAGGGACAGGCAGAAGCAACCAAACAAACAGAGGTACGTGCAAATAAGCAGTTTTGTTTCACAAAGATTGACTTCTGTTTCAATCCATGTGGGACTGTATGTCCCATATTCTGCTCTAAGCTTTATGTTCAAATGAACCCAAATTCTCAACTCTCATCTGAGTTAAAATATATACATATATATGCATATATATGCACACACACAAATATATATATTTGTATACATTTACACACATTTCTCACGTGGTTTTGCATCAGAACTCTCCAAAATAATGATTTTGATGCAAAACCATAACCTAATGACACTCTCTCAAAGACTTGTGACCTAATTGGTAAGCAAGGTCTGAACTTTTTTAATTTATAGCGAAACCCCAAAGTTAGTCAGACTGGTTGCATCGCAAATGCTTTACACAGCTGTTCAAATGAAAACACAGAACACTTGAGGCCTCGATCTCAAGAATCACCACGCTCTTTGTACTCCACAGAGGTCTTTCAGTCAGTACTGTACACCTGTATTTTTTAGACCCATCGATTATGTGCCTGAGCAATGTAATTATAACCTAAGCCATACCCTCTGATTAAATACATCAGCCTAAATTCATGTTTATTTTAACTGCCTCTACTTATCCAGCCCAATCCAGCCTCCAGAACACATGAAAAGACTTTTCTGAAGAGTTCCTTCATTTTTTCCACTCCCCCCATGTAAAACCAGAGTGAATATTTTTACTGGGGGAGGGAGGAGAAGAAAAATAAACAGGGGGGGAAATGTAATTGGAGGTGGCATGAAGAGCATGGCCTCTCTGCTTCTCTCTACTGTTAAAGCCCTCAGGGGATTTAAAGGCCACAAATGATGTAGGTCTTCTTCTTGAACCACTGTGAACTTTATCTGTTTGGGTTTAGTATCACTAAATGTGTATTAATGTCAAAGATTGTTTGCGTGGATTATTTATAAGGCATTCACTTCAAATTAGTGCTGCTTAAAGTATGTGAGTTCATAACTTGCCTACAGCAGATGCAGTCTGCAGCAACCGAAACAGCAAGTGGCTCCATAGATGTATATACAACAGCTGGAGGCAGATCAATAATAGAAACATTAACCATGGTATTGTTTTAGAAGCAATTCTTTACTTTGGAGATATATTTTATTCCACATTAATGGTACCTTAACTAAAATGATAGAAGACATGTAAGGATGCATCTCAAAGTGGTGCACTGGGACTTGCATGCTCTCGCCTGCCTGTTACTAACACAGCTTCTCCTCGTGCTGTAATTCTGCACGTCTCTCCTCCATCACCTGCCCCACTGCAGGGAGGACCTTGCTGTGAGCATGCATGGGCTGTCAGGCCACCTCCTCTAGTACCAGCTAGCCACCTTGCCGTGCAGTGTCTACAGGTTTTAGTACAGGGCCCATGGCGCTTTATGCTATGTGCAAGGGAACCGGCACATTTCTGTACCAGAAGAAAGAGGAGTGAGCTGACCACTGCATGTCAGCGGGAGTAATGCTGTCTCACAACAGCAATCATGTGCAAGGCAGAGGCCCTGATGTGACTCTCATTAGTGACCTGGTAGGCATCAAGCTCTTCGACTGACTGTATGGAAAAGTGAATTTTCAGTCACCTTTACCTCACCTGACCATCCCCTCGAATGGGCCAGAAAGGTGTCCATTTAACTACCTGTAAGTCAATCAAGTAAAGGTCAGTCCCTTAGAGAAGTGATTACAGACACTAAAGGTCATAGTCCAGGTTTTTCAATGAACATTAAATATGCCTTGACACTGCCAAGGGTACAAACATACGCAGATTGGGAATATATATAAATATACGGAAGCGTAAATATGCATCTAGCTTTCCCAGGTTCAATCTGAGCCTTGTTTGATCAATTCATCAACTCAAGTCGATGGGAGTTTTAGACTATTTTGCCAATGGCTTTGGAGAATGTACCAAGACCAAGACAGGAGAACTATGCCCTACTGGTCTCCACACTGTGGCTCTTTGGCACAGTCCCTGTGTGCAGCTCAAAACCAGTGAATGACTTAAACTTTCTTCTTGTTCAGACAGCAGTTTTGGGGTCCAAATGTAAACTTGGCTTTCTGTTGAGCATGTGGGATGGGTCTTGGTACTGAGGCCCATGATACTGGAAGATCTGCATTGTCTCCAACATCTGCTTAAGGAATATCTTTCCAGTCATCAGCAAATTAATCTAGCGGAAATAGTTATATTTAGTTATATAGTGATCGTTTTTGTTATAGTCAGGCTACCTTTGTATAGCCAGACGTGTTCAGCAGCATAAACTCCTCCAGTCTGACCACTGACTGACACAGCTATGAGAAAACTTCAAGGTCCCCCTTTCAAGCACTAATTCATCAGTGATAAGCAATTAAATTGTCTTTGGAAGCGGTTGGTACTTCCCAGCAACGCTAGTTTAGAAAGAGTCTATTGAAAACCAGCACTGGTGCCTCTTACATTAGCTTGGGAAGGCATTTCAGTCATATCTTTGAGTTTACTTCCAAAGACAGAACATTTTCAACATCTCGTTCCTATTTTCTCTCCCCCACTTACTCTCTGTTGCCTCCCAGTCTCATTCTCTCCTATTGTTTCTTACTCCTCCTCTTCCCCTTCCTGCAGTTTCTCTGACACCTCACAGCATGCTGGGTCTTTCTCGGGCCCCTCACCATGGGTGGTATCTGGGGGTTCTCCTCCTCTCCCTTTTAGCTACTTTTGCTTTCCTCCACCCTTTTTTACGTCCTTTATTTTTCTCTCCAAGCTGTATCCCTCTCTTTCATTAGCCTCCTTATTTTGCTCTTGAGAATAACATGGGTTTTCACTGAGAGTACAAACAAGGCCTGACCACTTTCCAGAAGTATTTTGAGGTGCTGAGTGGGTGTTTGTTTGTTCCAGGGCTCACTTTCTTTGTTGGGACCTTGAGGATTATCTGGCATGAGCAGCTCCTCCTTTTGCTCCTTAGCTGCTGGCACCCATCTGCAGACCTTGCTCCCAGCACACACATCCACAGTAGTTGTAAGCTGTATTTATTTTGGGCCATAGACTGTACTAATGGCCTGAACCGGCAAAATTCAGGTTCTCCCTCAAAGATCCTGAGTGCCCATCCCCGCACGTGATTTCCTGGGGAGTTGTGGACCCTTTGCACCTCCAAGGAGCTAATCAGGACCTTGCAGGATGGCACTTCCTGCAGTAGGCATTGCTACATTAAGCAATTAATAAAGATGATTACAGCTCAGAGCTAAATATGGTATATTACGGTGTTGTACTTCACTTATATTACCCTCATGGCAAATGAGTCAGAGAGACACTGCCATGTATTTTTGAGGAGTGACTCTTTATGCTAATTAATGATATCAATATGCACATGGTGATGCTGGTATAATTAGCACAGTGGATAGCACCAATATAAAACAACAGAAAGAACCTGTCTTAGAGAAACCAACACAGTGGATACGTACTTAAAGCTGCATGAAAATCCTGTAGCAAAAGCCAAGGAGGTTCAGTTACAATCCCCTCAACCTGACACAAGCTCACCCAAGGCTTACAGATGTTTTGGTGAACCCGGGGTTCGTTTGCTATGATTTGGACAGATGTATGGACACTGAATGAAACGTGGGATTACAAAACGAGCTGATACAGAGGGAGCTGGGTTGGGGTTTGCATTGGTTTGAGGCTAGATCTAGAACAGGCCTCAGAAGTTGCCAAACACAAGACAAACAAAACTGAAGAAATAAACTGTCTGTGGAAGCCCTGCAAAGTCAGTCCAAGGTGTTTCATACAGCTGTACTAAGTCTGGAAAGAAAAGTCAACATACAGGCTATCAGCTCTCTGTCAGTTGGTATGCTCTCCAGGAAACAATACACAGGTTTTATGGGCCAGATCCATAGCTGACAAAAATTGATGCAACCCCGCTGAAGTCACTGGGGATCAACCAGCTTACATCAGCTACATCTCCAGCCCAACATCATTTACACTTGCATAGTTCCAATATCCAAAAGGAGCAAAGCTGAAGTGTAGAGTTTGTGTGGTCGTTGGGTGTCTTCCTTGAGTCAATCAACGTGGATGACTTTAAGATCTTTTCTTTGGTCCAACCTCCCACTCTGCTTTTTGGCCACAAACTTACAGTTTGCTGCATCCAGGCAGGCCCCGGTACATGCCTGCATTTCACTCCACAGGGGTCCTTTCTTACAAAACACATTGCAAAAATCAATGGTCTGCCATACTCTTTACCTCCTATTTCAAGCCAGGCTGTAAGCTGTCAGGAGAAGGAGCATCCCCTAGTATATTTTTATTCAGCCTGGGCACAATGGTACATAATTCCCATTGATGCTCTAGGTATTCCTATAAAAAAACCAAGGACATTGGAACGCCTGTCTCATCTCAGAGTGCCTAAATTGTTCAATTTATTTTTGCAAGGGATCAGGCCCTTTACATCTATAAAATCTGGGCACAACACACCCAGTGAGATATAAATTGTTAACCTGGAGTTCTCCCTACAACCCTGAATTTCATTGAATCTTCAGTTATAGGTTAAACACTTCAGGTTAATCACTTAAACATTTGTGCAATGAAACTACAATGATTTTGTACAGAGATCATCTGCAGTATGTAACAATACCCAGAGCTATGAGACAATTTAACAGAGGTCTCTACCTGCTGCAACACCTTAGCACAAGGGTGTGATTTAAAGGTAATGTGGCAGGTTTAATGCAGAATTTCCTTGCTTTCCTAGGTTTAAGTCTCAACCTTAATGGTATAACTTGCATTGACATTGTTTCAGTTTGCTTTGACATCATAATTGAGTCTAATCTCCACAGACTTGCACTGCAGTCTTATTTCCTATTGTAGTCTCGCAATGTAATTTTACCATAAGAGCACTGTAGTGAGGTCTTCTCCAAGTCATGCTTTGAAATCACATTGTGTGTGTAATACTGCCTCATAATGGCTTTGTAAGAGGGTCTCCAAAGATCTTCCCTGCAACAATTTGGCCATCTTAATCTCAAATTGTAATGACCTCACAATGCCATAAAGCAATTACCATTACAAATTTAAATGGTCTTATGTAGGAACTTCTGCGCTGCCTCATTAGGTGACACATTTTGCTGTGTCCAACCTCTTATTTAAATACAGCACATCTACTGGATATCCACTGCTCTTTTAAATTCCAAAATTGGGCTAGAGCATGCATTTTATTACAGTTCATTTTTTTTTTTTCACTGCAAATGGGCTGATGAGAATCTACTCTAGCTGCACATTCTGTTAGAGCTGGGCTGGGTTAGTGGCATCCAGATCTGGATGCCACCACTGTTGGAATTTTATTCACTCGCTGACCATAAGCCAAATCACAGCTAGGAATTTGCTTTGAAACCAAAATAACAGAAATCTGCTATGCTCTATTGTCACCTGATATAGCTCTGCTTCCTCACTGCTTTGTTCCTGAAAGGGCTTGCAGCTGGGACATTGATTTCTATTTTAGCGATTCTTCGGGGAAGTGATGGCCAGCACAATTCCTGTCCCTTTGTTAGACACCCAAGACAGTAGGAGCTGGTGATTTGTGTTGGGAGGTAAAATAGGCTGCTCTGGCTTTTATAGTCAGAAATCTCAGAACACTTTAAGTTATTTCCCCGGAAAAGCCTGGGCTTATCTAGGACACCTGGAAGACCAGCTATGGAGGACCTCGGGGTGCTTTTCCAGCCTGACTGGGAAGTTAGATCAACTCCGTTAGACTGGGGAGGTTGGCCTGGCTTCTACGTGGCTCTAGGAAGTGTGAAACTGTTCCATTCTTACTCCTCTAACTCACTTTTTATTTCATTTCTGACCCTCTACAGGTGTATTTAAGACAGTGATTTTATGGCCCATGGAACACCAGAACACGTGTGGTACACCGCGAGGACGAAGGCCCACTGCCACCACTTACAGCCAACTTTCAAGAAGCAGCCGAGACTTATAACTTCTTCAGTTCAGAGACGTACTCCTGAGAACATGTTCATTATTTTAATTGAAGTCTTCATTGTTGGCTGACTGCCAAGTGGCCTACCAGATGTCTCTCTCTTTACTATGGTTGAAGCAGATTATGATGTTCCAGTTCATTTTTCCTTCACTGACAGCCTGGTTCCAAAAATGTGCCAGACTTTAAGGGCAATATTTTCAAAAGCCAGGTCAACTCACAACAGTACACCAATGACAGTGCATGCAGATACTACAAAACCGTATGATAGGCAATTAACTCAATGTTATTTATGCTAGTCAAGTAACTGATATTGTTAAGAGACTTTAACACTGAGGAGGAGGATTCTTAAAGCGCCAGTTCCTGGAGTCTGGTGAATACGGCAGAATTGGAACTTTCACTTGGAAAATATGAAGTTTTGGCACATGTGGTTAAAAGGGAGAACCTGAATCTAGTAGCTTGCAAAAAGAGAGAAGAAAAAAAAAAGAACTCTAAATGGATTTATTTTAAGTTGCATTTTTTTCAAAACCATTAATTGCATCACGGGCATGGATGCACTTCTTGTGTATGTATTTTTACACACAGATCCCAAAGTCCTGCTCGTGAAGGGTTTCTCTTACACCTATTGTCTCTCTCTCATCTTTTTCCCCCCAGAAGTGAAAAAGTTTCACAGAACAAAGGCTATTCTCTATCAGATCAAAAGTCTTCAAGACATTTTCAGTAACTGGTTTCAAGGGAGGTCCCAAAGCCTTAGCACTTAGCCAAAATTTTGAAGGTCTTTAATGACCTGTAAGAAGTTTTTTATAGAATTCTCTTTCTCACTATAGGAACCTGCAGCCATGTGCCAAATCTTCTGTTTCCAGCCTTTAAATATTCAATGTTTTTTTCCTCTTTTCCACCTGCGCAGGTAGTCTTAGGTGCTTTCCAACTAACTCCTCACCCTTCGAATATTCTGTGGATGTCTGATCATGAATGAACACACATTTCATACTGTGGCTATGCATCCCGAAGAACATTGCGCATGCCAAAACAGGTAGCTAGAACATAGTAGGAAGACTTTTTCCACAGTCTCTTTCTATTGCTCTTGGTGTCTGCTGTAATCTTCACCATAGTCCCCTGTATGCAACTTCAAGATTATTTTTCAATGTGCATGTGAAGTGTACCTCCTCTCTCTATCTCTGCCTCTCTCTTTTGCTTTCAGATGGAAGGACTTCATGCAGTTTTCTTTTTATGAAATGCAATTCTATAGAAATTAGAAACCAAAATTACATTAGATAGTAATTCTGACTTGAAACTTTTAATAAGCCACACGGCTTTTGAGACTCTGTCTGCATGTGTTCATGCAGTTCCATTTCCTAGTTGTGATCTATCTACTAGGTAAAATACTACTGTTATGTTATCTTTATGCATTGCCCTGTGTCATGGCACCGATACAATACTACTTACCAAAACTGTAAAGATCAGCACCATAACCTCCAGGCAACGCCCTGATATGAAGCAGCAAGTTTGCTGTGTTAAGCAAGGGGCTTGACTGGAAGGAAGGAGTGCTTTGTTAATAAACTGCTTGTCTGAACAGTTTTACTAGTGTGAAGACCCTTGTACTGATGATTTATTTGGAAGTTCTGGGTATATTAACTTTTGCTAAGAGCTGAGACTAAAAACTTTATGGGGAATGCTACATACACTCCAAAGACCGACAAGAGAATTTAAGTTAGATGTGATTAGTATGAAGAAAGTTACATTTATTATACTCTTATGTATAATTGATCATATGAAAGGCCTTTTGTAACTATAAAAGAGACAGCACATTAAATTGTTTTACCCTGAGGATTATACAAATTTGTAGAAATCGGATTGGAATACCAGCCTATTGGTTTCATTGCTATGGTAAATCATTAAGATGTTCTATGTTAATCATAAATCTTTGTATCTATTTATTATTAATCAAATAGCTCCTCCCAGCTGCTGCTGTTCTTCATCCATCTGAGCCAATCAAACCAAAACCTGGTAGCGTTAGCTCTGATGAAGGGCGGCTGCATACACATAATATGCATGGCACATAGCATGGATTATACAGTGCTAGACATGGGGTATGAGAGCTGATGGGGTGTTTGCTCTCCACAGCAGGGGGGCTGGTTTCTGGATTTGCGAGAAGGCATGCCTCATTAGTAAGATGATTCATGGTGAAAGGGAGTTTAGCTGGGAATAATTTAGTGGCTGCTGTGGTGGAGTAGAAATATAGTTTGGGATAGAGAGGTTATGAACCTGTATTTATTTGATAAAGTCTTGAATGCTGACTGATATCCACCTGCACTACTCTTACCCGTTTCAGTTTGGAAAACAATGTTACAAAAACCTCTCAACTCACAAGTAAGTAAATGAAAAAGACAATCCAAATACTACCTAACTTAATGGTCTTGTATTATTTGTGGATTATCCAAGCTTCTAAGCAAAGCTAGTTGGCTTTCAGAGCACTTCTGAGCTGGTATGTCTACACAGACTAATGGCTCATTGCCAAGTAGAAGTCAATTCCAACTCAATGATATAGCATATTGATTACTGCCTATTTCCTTCTACTATATCCTGTGAGTGTAATGGTATCTGACATACAATTTTCCCTAAACTGCTGAAGTTGACATACTATTTAGATTTGGCCCACATTTCTTCAATTAGCAGGAGTATTATAAATGATGTACTGCTCCAAGCCTCAGACACTTCTTGCTCATGCCATACAAAATTAAGTAAGTGTGGAAACTCATTTTAAGAGGAGACAAAAATATTATTGAAAGAACTAGATATTTGCAGTAGTGCCATAAGAAGATGGGAAACAAGAAGAATGAAAAAAATACAGTCCATTCAAAACTGAGCAATGAACTCCATTACTGTGACAGATTTTCCTTAAGTAACGTAATGTTTAAAAGCAAAACATCCCTACTTTACTTTAAGTGGGTCAGTTTGCAAATGTAAACAGACATCTTTCAAACAATGATCAGTTCACATTCATCTTTACAGTTTACTGTGAAAGTAACTGTATGTTGCGAAAACATGCACAGAACATACATTGCACACTGTGATTTGCAAAACGAAACAGGAAAATTCTTGCAATGTTTTCACTGTAAGCTGTTGAGTTTAGTGATAGGATTTCTTACAGGTAGGAAGTATGGCAGCAATATGTAGCTGTGAGTTCTTTCATGTGACTTAGTTTCTCCTCCAGTGTGTTCAGTAAGCTCCTGGGTAGCATCAATAGCTGGTCTTGGCTGACACTCTATTAGTCTTGCACACTTCAGTTCATGGTTCATGCATACCAGGAAAAAGAGAAAGTAATAGGTTAGCTAAAAGTGGTAGAAATTTCCTATGCCATGGAAGTCTGCGTCTTTTCCATCAGTTCCTCTCCAGGTTCTCCATTTTGCTTTTATTTCCTGAGATGAAGTTTTCTGTAACTAACATACCAAGGCAAAAGCTCTGAAAACCAATAGGTTTTGAAATATATACATTGGTGTGTGTAGTTCTACGAGGCATAGGAGCATGGGCTTGAACTGCATAGGTTGTGAGATCGTGTCTTCTTTCTTTTCCTTTATCTTTTCATTCTTTTTTTTTTTTTCCTTTTCCCTTCCTCTAAACACTGACTATGTTTAATGTGCAAAAGTTAAAAGGCTACCTTTTCGAGTATCTGGCATTGTATTTTAAGACACTGAAAGAAGAGAAAGCTTTGTAGCATGCCAAACACACAGTGTTATATACAGCGCTGAAGGAAGAATGAACAGATTAATTTTCTGCTCCCTGTCCTGACCCATCTGTATTATTTATTTATTCTGAAATTATTCACTGCACAGCAAAACCACCACTTCTTAGTTCCCACACAGAGCCTGAGCTTCCAGACTAGACTTCCTATGCCAGCCGATACTGTTGTGGCAGGCAGAAATATATGAAAGGAATATGTATTCCTGGAGTAATGGATGCTGTGCCCATCAGAGATATTTTGCTCCTATCTTTGCAGATGCAAGGGGAACATCTCCCAGCAGAATGAGTGTGCTCCTGCAAGGGGAGAAGGTGGCAAATGCTGAGAAAGCTGCTTTGTGCTGTAAAAGGTGTCTAATGACACAGATGCTCTTGTCCTTCTCTCTCAGGGAACTGGTGATAAATAAGTGGACTTCTTGGACCCCCACCTTTGTCCTGTACTGAAGATTTTTAGCAACAGCCAGTGTTTGAACTGCTATTGAGCTGAAGCACTTACTCAGTGGTCACACACCTTATGGCCTAAACCTTTGCTCCAGAGTCCCTCCCTGACTCAGTTATTAGGTGATTTGAAGTTGGCTTGGGATTATATTCAAGTAAAGCATGGCAATTCCTCATCTTGCATTATCTGTGTCTTCGTTTTACCTTCTCCCAGACAGTGGCTGCATGTTACTGTCATTCTGGTGGTTTGAGAGACAAAATGGAGGGATGCTCTTTCTGAGTCTTTGTCTTTTTGTGGTAACATCTTCTGAAATGAGCACTTTCTCCTGTACCTGTAGTCTTTGCAGCAACTTTGGTGTTGCTTTTGCTTTGTACCTGCTACCATGTTTTCAAGAGAAAACATTTTTCTGCAATCTATTTTTAAAGCTAGTGCCAGTGGAATAAAGAATGAGATATAAAGAGTGATATGTCCCAAATTGCAGCCTGCCTTGGGTGTTGGTTTGGTTATCGAAATATACAATCTGCGGATCCCAGAGCTCTGTGGAAGAGATCCTCTAAACCAAACCCTGTCACAAGTATAAACTCGTGAATAATTAGTTGTGAATAAATGGATAAAAATAATTCTTAAAAGATGCCAGCTGCTTGTACGCCAGGTGCGTCGATCTAACAGAGGCGATATCGGTAGGAAAAGATAACCAGATTCTGATCTCATTTATACCACTGAAAGCTCAGAATAAATCAGAACAACTCAGGCTTACCTCCAGAGGACCTGAGATCAGAGCTGGATGCTCAACAACTGAACATTTTAGCACTGCTCAGGTAGAATATGTAATCATTTTGACTCCTTAAAACCTGAAGACTGAGTTGTTCTGACTCCCCAGGAGAAGATCCAGGCCAAGAATTGCACAAGTACCATTCCGTCTCTACCAGAGCTTGAAAGGGCATACAGTTATCAATTACGCTGTCAGCAAGCATATTTGAAACCTGCCTGGCTTACAACAACTGTGCCTGGAACTGCATCTGGATGCCGCACTGTGCATTTTCCTTCAGAGATGGGAAGCATGTGGACAGGCACATGGGATTTGGGCATACTCCTGATGAATAAAGAGGATGGCATGATGCCTCTGGAGGCCTGGAATGCAGGGCAACAAGTTTACTCCAAAACAAACGTCATGTACAATATACGTATAAGCTTAGTTTGGTTTAGCCGTGTTGTCAGGGTGCTGCCTGGCAAAGACGCTGAAACATTTAGAACCCTAAAGCTAAATGGTGTTGTTTGAAAGTCCCTGGGCAGCATCTCTCCGACGCCATGTGAGGTAACCAGAAGTAACCGTATGAGCTAGAACTGCGTAGCCTCAATTGCATGAACAGCAGAACATACAGGCATTAATTGCACCGGTGGCAGCAATATGCTGAGACTGAGAAATTCACCACTGGGACCAGTCCCAGATTTCAAGCACCCAACTGGATTAGGGATTTCATGGGGATTTGGTTGGGGCCATCATAAACAGGCTTTCTATTGAATTCAAAGCCAGTTCAATGTCCAGATCCCAGAAAATGCTGAACTTCCAGGAAACTTAAGTTTATGAGTTTTCACTTGTTCCTAGTGAAAGATAATGGGTCTGAACCCACAGCCCTTATTCCAGTCGGGTTTTTCCACTCAAACACCTTTATTTAGTGTATCTCAGAGGCCAAAACACTTTACAAACTGACATTAAAACTAGGAAACCCTGAAATACATCCTTTTTTTCAGGAACACGGGAACCGGTCACACACCACTGGTGAGGGTAGGAGTGCAAAGAGCATCCCAGTCCCATCAGCCCTACAAGGGAGCTGAGAGCCATGGTGAAGCAGGCCTTGACCTGCTTCTATCCTCATTTGCAGCAATGGCTGCAAACACCTACAGCTGGGCAGAGAGAGGCAAACCCGGATAAGGACAGACAAATGTTTCACGGTGCAGGCTAGAAGGCTTCGTCCCCTTTCTGTTTATTGACTAGCTGGAATGTTTATACTTAATCATTTTCGGATGGAAATATACTTTACAGCCATATCAGGGTAGGAAGCTGCAAAGAAGCTCAAGAGATGTGATCACTTGCCAAACTCTGAGGTATAGAAGTTGTTAAATTAGGCCATGTGACGGGTCCAAAATGGGCTAATTTATGCTACTTTGAACATCATTCTAGCCCTTTTAACATGTTTCCCCCAATTAAGCTGTTCAGGCCACAGATCTAAATAGCTGTCTGCACAGGCTGCCAATTGATTAATTCCCTAATGATGGATTGAAGCTACAGCTTTTGTTTCTTAATCTCTCTTTTCTCCATTAATGGCAAATCATTCATAAAACAAATCTTATAAATATAAGTAAACACACAGGAGTACAGGGGACAGATTGCATATAGATTTATTGCAGAATTAATTTTTGATTGCCCTTAACGATTTATTATTATTTTTGTTTTCTCTTTTCTCACAGAGCCACAGGAGTCTGGTAGGCAATTTCCCGAACTGGAGCTTATGGTTTTCAGACTGCAGCCTACAAAGAGCTCAGATGGCTACCCATGCAGAAGACACACTGAGGACGCTCTTCAGGGGGCACTTTGTAGGATCAAGGCTTCTGCAGACAAAATGTGGAAGATCAGACCGTAAGGAGATAACCGCCTAGCTCCTCTGTCAAGCTCTGTGCTTGTATTGCACTTGCAACAGCAGAATCTGACTGTCAGTGCAGGAAGACGGACGAGGTCCATGCAAGCAATGGGAATGTCACAGGGAATAAGTGTGTCTTTTCCCTTACATAGTCTCCTCTTTGGAAAGAGTCCATCTCCCCATGTAATCACACATGGCTGGGGGTTGTAGGAAGGCTCTTAATCCTCTTTGGATAAGCATGCTGGGAGGAAAGACTTCCAATTCAATAGGCCACACAAGTGAAATCTGGCTAGTGGTCATTAAGGAAGATGTGGAAGAGGTCTGAATAAGCATAGCAAGATGAAGGCTGAAGAAGCCTCAGCGAGGAGTGTCTCTGAGTCCTGTTGCTGCAGAGACAAGGCTGACTGTTGAAAGCTCTTTCACACAGCGCAAGAAGAATCACTGCTCTGAAGTGCATCACTCAGCCTGTCACCTCTGTGTCTTGAGCTGCATAGCAAAGGAGAAACAAAATAATGGGTGTGAGAACTTAATTAATTCAAGAATTAGAAGAGTTGAGAAATGGGGCCCTTCAAAAGTGTGACCCAGATAAGATTCACTGTATGCTATAAATCATTCCATTATTGTTTAGAGCTTCCTTTCTCCACACTTGACCTTCATCATCATTCTCTCGCCTGAGTCTGGGTGTCATCGCAGAAGTATGGGGTATGTGGATGGAAGCATAGGAGACACGTTCGATAGCATTTCCCTGACTACTTGCATTTTTATGGAACAGAAAGGAAACAATGAAAACTGAACTGAGTTTGCTGTCTAATATTTCTCTGAGCACCATGTGAGGTAGACAGCTCTTCAAAGAGAAGAAAGTTTAGCTTGTGACATTCCCAATTAAGCCCTTCATCTTGGAGATAATTAACCAGTGTTAGAGGCTTCCCAGTCCTGAACAGCAAAGGATACATCCTCCAACAGTAGACACCCATTTAAAAATGCAGTGCTTTTCCCTACTTGTACTTGTCCTGGGAGTGTTAGCATGGGCTGACATGGTGAATGTATTTGCAGACAGGTAGTTACTTCTGTACATTGCAGACTTCGGTATAGGCCACACCTGGGAAAAATTGTGGAGGCTCTTCTGGCATAGGTTTTGGTGGCTGAGAGACAGAACATGGATAGTCTTCTCTTCTGGGCAAACCAAGGGTAAAGGACCAGGCTTTGCTCCCTGCTACAGCACTCCGAAACCAGACTAGCTGTATGCAGTTCACTCTCAGACGCCCTTGAGTATCAGTCAGTTTACCACAGAGTGGGGAGATAGTGGGCTGTGCCATACTGTATGTACACCCCAAATCCTGAGGCTGGCTGGAGGCAGGTTTAACCCATGGTGCAATTCAGAACAGCCTCAGGGCTGCTCTGGGTTGTGCTGTTTTTTGACAGTCCCTCTGGGGCTGCCCTTTCTTGGCATGCCTCTGAAATGCCACCTTGGAGGAGAAGCAGGAGGAAAGGGTGAGGGGGAAGTGTTGCATAGACGTACCCACTTGCCTACACACACTGTAATCCAGCTGAAAGTTGCTCCAGCTAAGACAACTGCTTGAAAACCCATCTACTGATAGAGTGGTGCAAGAAAGTGGTATTTGGAAGACTCTACGGCTGGTCCCTTGTTTTTTTTAAAGTCATGTTTCATGAGATTTAAACCAATTTCTTTATTTCTTGGTTTTAATGGTTTATATACACTCTGGGAGTGAGCTTGTGTTATAAACTGTCATGCAGCCATGGCAGAGTGAGTACACGATGATCACCACCTTGTGTCTGTGCAAGCAGCACCTGTGACCCTGTCACAATTTGTTCCTCCAAGAGAAAAATTCCTGGGTCACCTGCCATTGCTTCATTACCCAGCTCCATCATCCACAAGCCAGGACGCAGCAGACGATACTTTCAAATTACAAGTCAACAGTATTGGTATTATTAATGTGATTAGTAACAGCCTTAATAGTACACCATAATGATAGTTACTTCATCCAAGTCTCTCAGAATACTTACAGAGCACAATGCAAGATTTTATATACAAACAGCAATTATTTATTCCTGCATCAATCTTCTCTCCTGTTGATTTATTACCCTATTGATATTAAGAAAGATATAGTAGACAGTCCCCTCATTCATTCTATTAATCAGTTTTAATCTGATATTTGAATATTTGGAGTCCATATATTCCAGTCTTGATCTCTCTAAAACTGGCTGTGCTGTAGCTAGATATGTCTCCTAGTTATTGCCCCTCGGGTATCAGTTCCACAGTGTTAAATCTTGACTCCAACTCTGAACCTCAGCAGCTCTAATTGGCCTCCATGTCCACAGAAAAGAAGTGGAAGTTCTTTGGAGCGGGGATTAGGCATGCTTTTGTGTTTGTAGAGCACTGAGTGTAATGGGACCCTCACAGGATCTCTGGTTGCTACTATAATATGAATGTTAAATACTATTCTTCACAGCACTAGCTGGTGGGAAAGGTTTCGGGTAATTAGAAACACAGGGAATGCAGGCTATCCAGATGAGCATAGAATGAAGCATTTTAAGCAAACTCCCAAATTCTTGCTTGTCTTTTCATCACATATTATATTGTTAGTCTCTATAACAGGTGATTTGCAGGTTAAATCCCATTTTCCTTCTCTATAGACTAAATTCATCTTTGATATAAGCGGACGCAAGTCCATTAACTTCAATAGAGTTACATTCACTCACTCCAACATTGAATCTGTCCCAGTGGGTTTATGCTGTAAATCTATCCCAGAAGCAGTGGTTATAGAGGCATTGGTTCTGCTCTGAAATTCACTCATTTTTTTCAAATAAGCCTTTTAGAGGAGCCTGGGAATGTTTTTAGCCTCTGCACCAACACATAAGCCTCACCCCAGAACCACTTTTTAGCTTCAGCCTCTTCTTTTCTCCCCTGCCTTGACTCTCCTTTTAGACTCTTCGCATGTCTCACTTGTTACCATTTGCAGCCTATCTCCTGCTATCTGAGTAAGGGTGGTAAGCAACTCTGCCCGCGCTGCTGCCTGTAGCCATGGTATCTTGGTCTGAGGTGGCCTTGTCAGATCTTATAAGCTAAGTGAGGTTGGGTCTGGTTAGTATTTGGACAGAAGCCCTTGAAGGAAAGCCCCAGGTGCTGTACACGTGGGCGCTGGGGTATCAGTAGGTGCGGTTCTTCCTTCCGAGGCCAATGCCCTAAGTAATCTTAACCGATGCTCTAAAATACTGTCCCATGGCACTGCACTGCTGAAGACGTCATCACTGGCTAATGAGTAAATTTAAGGTGAATCCTAGAAAATCCTTCTTCTTTTCAACTGTAATTTGCCTGTCATCCCAGCTAATCACGGCACAGAGTATAGAACATGTGGGTTTTTAACACTACTTTGCCTCTGTTGCATTTAATATTACTACTTCTGCAATACATTCATTCACAGAACAATATGGAAGCCCTCTGGTGTTCAATTTAACACCTATAAATTTGTCTGTGTAATCTCTAACCAACTGGACAGATAAAATGTTTGCCTTCTATTCCAGTATTCTTGTGTTCTCTTTTGAAATACAGCTCTTTTTGATTAATTTCTTTTTTCCCAGTGGCATGTCCCAGTGTTTGGATGCTCAGTCCTGTGGGTATTTGGAAAGGAGCAGACCTTCTCCAGCCTAGGTGAGCCCTGGGCTATGCCACAGCTGTTACCAGATCTGCCCTGGGATCCAGAGACCCCCTTTCCCCATCACGGGTAGTTCTTGTTTCTGCTGGGAGAGCCAGTGCATCGCTTCAGCTACCGAACCTGTGCCAGGGTAGAGTCTTCGTCTCTCCTTTGGACTATGCCAGTGCCCCAGCTCTCCTGGCACACTGAGCTGGTCGCCCAAAGCCAGCTTCCCCCAGACAGGGAACTAGATCAGACCTTCCTGTGGCTCAAAGGGAAATGGGGAGAAGGAGGAGGACTTGACTCTTTCTTATGATGACAGTGTTTCAGCACATTGTTTCCTTGATGTTTCACTACTTTTCTCCCTCTGGTGCAGATAGGAATTTACCCTTTGTTGTCAAGGAAAGCCTCCAACCATCTATTCCTCTCTGTCACCCCTAAGTCCATGCTTATTCCGAGGGGAAAGCTCAGGAGTGATTAAATAACTAGGCAGCATTATGAAGATCTCTGCACTGCAAAGGTGGAAGAGTCTGTCCAGGGGTTTAAATGCTGCTCTGAGGTTTTCAGGAATAGCCTAGGCTTGTCAGGCTGGTACCTTTGCTCCTTAGAGGGGACTAGGCTGGAGGGGGTTGCCCTGTGGTGGGTCTGGGCAGGATGGAGTTCATCAGACCCAAACATCTCTTTTTGCATATGGTATCTTTATGCAGTTCACTGAACGGAGATCTTACTGCTAAAAGGAGAGTTCCCTGCACTTCTGTCCATCTGGGCTAATAAAGGGCAGATGAAAAGGATGGATTTGCTCAGAAATCATGGCGTGGTCTTTGCAAAACAATAAGAACATTGAAGACCATTTCAAGGCAGAGCAAACATTCAGTTAATAAGGGCCCAAGAGGATCCAAAGGATTTTAGTTCAGGGATGAAGATTATGTAGGCAGTAGTAGCCCTTTAAGGGATCTAGGAAAATTGAGGGTGAGGAGGGGGAATGCATTTAATCCCTTTATTGAGTACATAGGAGAATTATACAGCATACAGGCATTGCCGATGCTCAGCATCACGTCCTAGGATTGAATATAACTTCGTTCCCAGTCTAGAATTTACCCACCAAACAGAGACATTGAAAGGCAACATTAATTACACATCTGTCCAGCACGTAGCGATACTCAGATGTCGGGTGTCATATAAATGCAAAATGTTGCTATTCTACAGGGTGGTTTCTATACACGTGTAGATTAAACAATGGCTTTGTGCAAGACTAAAATCTGCAGTGCTGCTGATGAAAGAAGTTAATTGTATGGCTGCAATATTACGGACAGTGTGGTTTTACTGAGCTAAAAGAGGAGGACAGAGATTCAGCCATGCTCTCCATCATGAAATATAAATTAAAGATAGTTGTATTATGGTAGGCTACCTGTATCGTTACATTCATAATGGATATCACACATCCGTCCTTGCTCGGCGTTGCAGGCAAAGCATGTTAGAGAAACTATGGCAGTATTTTTCTTTTAGGTGTAACAATCTGTCAGTATCAAATTCTCTTAGTCAGTAGGGAGCATATAGTGTTGATTTACTGAAAATCTGGGATTATATCTGCTCTGTGGTGAGTGTAGATTTAAGAGGGGAGAGGTAAGGGGTCTCCAAAAGGTGAAGAAAAACACAAATGAAACCTAGCAAGGAAAAAATAGCTTGACAGTTAAGATGCAGTACAGTCACCGTCAAGTCTTCTTGAAGGAAAACCCTTGCATACAGGCGTGCTCTGAGCACTGCATACTGTACCTTAAACAACCCACTCCATTACCCGCTTCACGCCAAGGCACTGTAAATGTATAAATGAAGCTGTGGCTCTTCAGCCTTACAAGAAAAACCCTAATATTTCTGTGGTCCAGTGTACAAATGTTTTTGGTGATGCACTGGAACGCGGGCACACACATTTGGGGGCAAAACACAACAAGAGAGAATTTCCCTTCTCTTTTATTCCTTTCACAGCAAACCCCATTAAACAAAGAGCGGGTGACAGGCAGGTTCAGTGAGACTGGCTCTGCGGATGCTATGGAGGCAGCAACTTGACCCCCGCGTTGCTTTGTGTGCTGCCGGTTTGCACGGAGCCTCCTCGGCATGGCACGGCACGGCACGGCACAGCACGGCACGGCACGGCACGGCACGGCACGGCACGGAGGGTGCACGCAGCTCACCCGAGGCTTAGCACTGTACTGGATCAGGCCAGAAAGATTGTGGGTGCTAATTCAGGCCATTTCGTTAAGGACTGAAAGTTGTAGCCAGCCGAGGAGTAAAGGTGCCGCAGTTACAGTCCTGTCCTAGTGAAACGGTGCCTCCTCCATCACAAAATACAGTTTGGCACTAATTGGTATCTTTAATAGCAGTCTCAGCGGAGAGCCTGGGAAGGCTTTCCTTCATCCTTGTTCTGGGCCTTCCATGCCGGCTGGGGACGCTTTCATTGCTGCTGCCTGTGTTGTAATTGTTCTGGGGATAAGTAAAGGATTTCCAACTCTGGGCTGCCAATCTGTCACCCTTCAATAGCCACAAAGTCACAGCGAAA
Source organism: Gymnogyps californianus (assembly GCF_018139145.2). NCBI lineage: Eukaryota > Metazoa > Chordata > Aves > Accipitriformes > Cathartidae > Gymnogyps > Gymnogyps californianus. Next base: position 50,767,025 of record NC_059472.1, on the reverse strand, counting down.
TTAATTAAAAAAACCCAAATATCACATTAGTAGCCATAGCACAAGCAAAATATAAGCAATTAAAAACCACCCTGCAAACACTTAATGTACTGAGCATCCAGCGTGCACATTTCACTTGATTTTAACCGACAAAGAGGGGTGATTCATTTGTGGGGAAGAGAAGAAAAGTAACCCCAAACCCTCTAACTCTTCTCTGCTATCAAACACTAGAAAACTTCATGGGATTTATTATATGTCAAAAAAAAAGGCTGCTTTCCCTTTAAAAAGAGAGGAGCTACTTGGTCTGATGCTGCTGTCTTTATCAGCCATGAAGTTCCCAGCAAGGTGCTGTTAGTGCCTGATTAAACCTCATACCAATCTCTGTCCCCCATGGTAACCCAGAAGACATCCACTGAGAGTGGCAGCTCTTATTCATTTTAATTGCCAAGGATCTCTCTGTGATGGCCAGTTTTCTTGTCTCTCAAGGACTCGAATGGAAATCCATCTGATTACATGAACAATCCGGGTGCTCTGACAGATCTGAAATATGAATATGGAGATGGCATTGTGCTCTGCACTGACTCCTGAAACCCCAATAGTAAATTATGATCTGCCACTAAAACAATTTCAGGGCACAGTACAATTCACATAAAAGCCCATTTTTTGTAATGGAACACAAATTATTAATAAATCAGTCCAGAGGGGGGAAAAAAGTGAAAAAGAGATTTCATCGCTTGGCATTTTCATGGAACATAACAAACACAAATGTACACACACATATATGCATGCACCCCTTTCTGTTGTGCACCTTTTTGTACAGCTTCAAGTGGAGATGATATACAGAATATAAACAAATCCCCTGGGGCTACCACAGTGTTCCTGAAATTAGCCTTGTGTCCTCTTACTGTAAATTTAACCTCCAAAGCAATACGGTATAAGAAATGCAAAGTCCTAGGTGAAAATATGCAGGAGATCAGTCAACATAAGGGAGATGTCCCATCCCTTGGGTGAACTGACCTCCAGCTTATGCAGATCAATGTGGAGGGACATTATTATTGTCCAAACAAAACTTGCAACCCTCACGCTCACACAAGGAACAGCTCATCTTCCTCCTCCATCCCTCTGCCACGTGCTTTCCGGTGGCAAGGGACCCTCTCAAGGAGACGAGCCTTGCTGGATTTGGCCCAGAGCACCCACTATGAATCCAAGCTAATCGAGAAAGAGACCAACTGCCTGTATAAGATCCTATAAAAGAGGACCTAGCCCAAAACAAAGAGCTTTACCGCCAAATTCAGAAGAGCAGTGTTTGTCTGTAGGTTAGGCGCGGGGTGGAGGGTAGGAAGGAAGTCTGCTCAAACAAGCCGTAACAGCCCAGGGCATCTCCTGAACACCCCAGCACTCCACACCAGCCTGCACAAACACTGAGCCATTTGGGACGGATTGAAATCAGCACAGACAGCGCAGCAACAACATGCCAGCGATCCCAGCCCAGCCTGTGCTCATTGCCCTGCAATGTGCTGACACGCGAGAGGGGGACGAGGCCACACAGGCACCTGGACGCAGCAAACATCCGCTGGCAGAAAGGGAGGCCAGCAAGGGTACTTTGACTGGGGCTCGCCAACAGCTCCAGGCAGCTGACAAAGCAGTGTGGTGACAGTATTAACATGTGCAGGGCAGGCGGCCGCGTTATTATTACTACATATTTCTACTAAAGCAACGCCTGAGGCTTCAGAGGACCAGCTAGCCAGCCAGCTGAACATACACTGCGGAAACCATGTCCACGGGGCTTTAGGTCCTCCTGAAAGTCATGGAAAGAGTAGAGGAAATATAATGCGCATATAGAAGAACAAGGGGGTTTTAGTGGGTTTAGCACTGCCTCAGAGGTCAGGAAATGTGGGTTGTAACCCTGGCTTTAGCCCCAGCCTGGTGGATGACCTTTGGTCCCCCGAGTGTTTCCTGCCTGCAAAATGTGAAACTTCCATATGTTTGGCTTTCCCTGGCTGTGGCATCAGTTTCCAACTGGAAAGTTTGCCTGGGCAGGGGGAAAAAAAAAAAAAAAGACACTGGACTTTTGTCAAAAACTTCTGGACATCTGGAGGTCAGGCCTTCACAGCGAGGACATGACCAGCGGACATGCATGGAAAGCACAGCAGTACAAATACTCTCCCAAAAGCATCCATCTCCCTATACTTTCCATGAATGGTGCACAAGCACCTTATTTTGTTTTGAAAGTCCCAGAGCCCCAGTAAAATGAGGATAATGATGCCTTTTTTGTGAAGCATTTGGAGATCTGCTGATGCTAAGTGGTAGACAACAGGCTGGCGTTATTCATCAGGTATGCATTTTAAACACTGTAATTAAAGCAATAATAATAATAATAATAATAATAATAATAATAATAATAATAACCCCCCCTGCTTCAGCCTTAACTCTCTGTCCTCTTACCTCTCTCCGTCCTCTCCTGGAGTATTAGACTAGACAGGGGTTTCAAAGTGGAATCTGAAGAAGGCTGTTGACCTCAGTAAATCAGGGCAGGGATGATGTTCCCTGATTGCAATTCAGAGGCAGTATTACAGCCCAAAGGGTTCAAACGTTGGGCTGCCATGTTTGCAAACAGCACAGCTATCTAACACTTCCTGTTTAGGCTGGCTTTTTGCATTTATTAGCGGCACACGGTATAACCGGTAATTAATTTGGTGATCCTTGGAGCCAGTGCCTGTTATCAGAGTTTTCTTTTACATAAAAGAGATAAATATGCAGTAGTTTTTGATACACACTGCTATGCATACTCCCAGCCATGTTTCTTTCCTCTACACAGAAAGGATTCCCCCAAAAGGAAGAGCCTTTGGGTGAGAGATTTCAGTGCAGGAGATACAGAGTTTAGGGCTGAGACAGAGACACACAAATGCCTTCTGCACCCAACAGCTTTGGCATCCCATTTTGCTGCAGAATTTGCTAAGGAACCAGCAGGTTTGGGCATGGGGCCTGCGGAAACCTGTTTTCTCTGTTAGATAATGCTGGTAATATCTGAGAAGAAAGATGTCTGAACCCCTATCACATTTGTTTCCCTAAAGGGAAGAAATAATCTGATCAGTTACTTGTAATTTATTCCTCAAATGCAAAAGAACCAGAAAGGGAGGAAATATAAATAATTTTAGTAATTGAAGAAAAGACTGAAGTAAGTAGAGTTCACAACCTCCATAATTCATTTAAGAGGCATAAATGCATCAGATTTCCATTAACTAGAGAATATGTGTTGTTTTCTTGGAGTACAAGACTGACGTTTTTGAACGCCAGTGAACCAGTCAATTGAGAACTAAACCATACACGTTAGGAATCATACTCCAAAGGACTCTTTCAGAGAGATTAGGGCAGGAGGCAGCTGATTTCAGTTTTTCCATTATTTCACCCATACATGAGATGGTTACTCTGAGCGCTTGCAACCAGTTGAAATGTAGCTGTTTAGCACAGGCTGGAGGGTGACCACAGAGAATAAAACCCCCATCTCCGCAGTGCTGTTTAGTGACCTGCATGAAGTGTGTTGGTAGTTTTGGCCATTTCAAATCTGACAAGTGGCCAAAGCACAAAAACTGGATTCAGCTAAGCTCAGTCTTAAAGTTAAGTATGTGCCTCTGCTTTACTGAATAGGAACCAAAATTGTCACCATAGTTGTCACCCATTTGTGTTTAGCTCAGCACTACCAGTTGAGGTTAAAGACTGCATGAGACACAAAAAAAGAATAACTTTGTTAGAGGCAATCTCTCTAAAATACAGTTACAGGGTTTTAGTGAGATGGGAAGAAGCTTCTATTGTTGCTACAAATGATGTGCCTGTTTTGTATGTAAATAGCGGACTTCATGTGCCAATGTATCAAACAAGCACCTTTGAGGATTCAAAATTTTTTTTTTTAATGAAGTGAAAGCTCTAGAAACATTTCTCTGCTTCCAGGATGATACAATGAGCACACTCCTTCCTTCCTTTCTTCTTCCTTCCTTCCTTCCTTTCCTGCCTTCCCTCCTGCCTTCCCTCCTTCCCGCCCTCTCTCCTTTCTTCCCTCCTTTCCCTCCCCCCTTTCCTCCCCCTTTCCTCCCTCCTTCCTTCCCTCCTTTCTTCCCTCCTTTCTTCCCTCCTTCCTTCCCTCCCTCCTCCCTCCATCCTTACCTCTCTCCCTCCTTACCTCCCTCCTTCCCTTCTTCCTTCCTTCCTCTATGAAAGTAGTAAGTGACTTTGTCCAGGGAAAGGCACAGCAAGAGATTTTACTATGAGCCCGTCTCCAGTAACACAATTCCCTGGAGCAATGGGACGAATTTGAGAAAGAGAACATTTAGGCTGAATATCAGGAAAATGTTCCTAACGGCTTGGACTGCTTGAGCAGTGGAATTGTCTTCCAGGCAAGCGATGGAAACACCAACATTTGACTCACTTGAAATTGGACTGGACAGCGTGCTGGCAAGTGTACTGGAGGGAGAGATCCTGCTCTGGAAGGGGAATGGTCTCTTGGACACCAGAGCTCTGTGACTCTGTTAAACCTTCCAACACAAAGAATGTGAGGAAAGAAAATATTAGGAACTGCCCAGGGACACAGCTAATCCTGCAGACATAACATTTGCACTGACTTCAGTAGAAGTTACGCACGCGTAAGGGATCCAGGTTGGGCCCCAAGTGGGAAGAGGGCATCGGCAGCCCCGATGTGGCCACGGCACAGGCCTGCTGCTCATCGCCCCACGCGCGGGGAGCAGGGCACGGGGATGGAGGGAGAGGGGAGAAACTCTCCCCGCCTCTCGCTGGCAGGGAACATGAGAGCGCTTGTTGAAACAAACAGCCAGAAAGAAAAGAAACCCGAGCCCCAGCAGCGCCTGCTGCCTCTTTATGTACATGACAAGGTATCCCTTCTCCTCTCTGTCCCAGCGAAACACCTCTAAAAGCGTGTCCCGTGTCTATCTCTGCTGTCCCTTTCTGATTCCCTCGCAGTGCAGAGGTGTTGCAAAAATATGTGATATTTTGAAACCCCGAATGGCACTGCATCAAACAAAACCACCGGTGGCTACCAGGGAGAGGGCTGCCCATGGTAGCCCCCGTGTTTCTTCAGTCAGGGCTCGTCTCAGTGTTTTCAGCGGGGCAACCCCAGCGTGGCTGAGAGCTGACTGAGATCTCGACTGTTGTTTTAACTGAGCCCTGGTTCCTTTTTTTCTCCCTCCACATATGGATGTAATATATATTCACAAGCTTTTTTTTTCCTACTGTTTATAAATTTTTTTTTTTTTTTTGATTTCCAGTCACGGAGATTTTCTGGACAAAACAATTATGATCCGAACGTCCTGAGAACCAGTCTCTGATGAGGCAGTTTTCCTGAACATGTACAGACAAAGGAAATTATTTCCTTACTGAAAGAATCACTTCAAAGCGCCCAGACCAGACCCCGCTCCAGCTCAGGTTTCCTTTCTGCACAGCAGCTTGGACAACAGCTCTCACGGAGAGCCGTGCTCCTTGTGCCTGGTTTGAATTTAAGCAGACGCTGGGCGCAGGGTAGCGGGGACTCACAAACCAGCCCAGCCACCTCTCTTCCCCTTCCCTCCGCCTTCCCCACACACCATGTCCTTCCTCCCGCACGGTGTTTGTCACTGCTCAAACATCGGTGAAGTTCTTGGTTACACGTCTCTAACGTTCAGTGCTCTGGGCAGCACTGTTTATAAGCCCTTTCGGCACAGCTATGCTGATCCGACACATCTCCTTTCCTAAAACTCAGCTTGAGTCAAAAAATCTCCCCAGCTAGTCATGATCTTCCTATCACCATCTCTTGTGAAGGTGAGGTGGAGGGCAACAGTACTCGTGAGGATGAAATGGATTGAGAATGATTTTGCATGACAACTGCTGGGGATCCAATATCTTTCTGTTGGTGTTGCTTACAGAAACAATAATGCCTGGAAACCATCCAATACCTGTGTGTTGGCCCATCTTCAACACATGCCAAATTCTTCTCTTGTGGGACAGCCTGGGCACAGCCCACATATATTTATGTGTGATCTCCTAGTCAAACTGCGATCTATTTTTGCCAGTCTCCCGAGCATAGTCCCTCTTTCCACATCCTGAATGTCATCTCGAACTAGAAGGAGACCGACTGCTCCAGGAAGGGTCGGATGGCACTGCCTCTGTACGCCTTTCTTTATCTCCATGCAGAACATGGGGCATGGACCTCACACCAGGACCTCACTGGCCTGGGCCATGTGTCAGGAGGAGTGTGAGGCTCATTATTTTAGCAGAAGTAGGGCTAAGTACCACGGCATGGATCACTTGCTTGTGGGAGAGGAGACCTTATGTCCAAACAGACATATTGTACCTGTGGCACCTCTGTCCTTCACCAAGATAACCCTCTATGCTGCTTCTTCCTTCCATGGATTTGGCTTTACGTAACAGCTCATATCTGCTTTCCATGCAGAGAAGTACTGTACAGCACTGCTGTGACTCCTGAACTGTATGGAGGACTCCTCCCACTGTCACATAACCTGCTCTCAGCAATGTCCAGGGTACATTGAAAGAGGACAATAAAATCTCCCCCTTCCCTCAAATAGCCTCTACTTACTGGCAAAGTCTGGCTTTCAGTATTCAAAGAAAGAATTTGGGACGCTGATGAGCTCCATCATTAGCCTCATTTCGCTTTTACTACTAAAACTTCTCCAACTTGGTCCCATGGCTACCTCCTCTGACCTAGTTAAACACCACTCGACTAGGATGTATGCATCATTTTACAACTCAGAATAAAGCAGAGATCCTACAGTCCCCTGGCCAAGGCTATGCTGGCAGTGGTCTGGTTTGAACCTTCGGACCACACCTGGAGCTTGAATAACAGCTAATCATCAACACAATGTCCTACCTGTCCACGTTGAGGAGCTGTCTGCCACCTGATGGCACCCAGCATTGTGTTGCTGCTACACCAATCCCCAGAGGTCAGCACCCACACTCAGACTGGCAGGTCACTGAGCCCCTGCCCTCCTTCCCTGCATGTCCAAACCCAGACTCAGATGTCCCCTACCAGCTCCATACCTCTGGCCCTGCCCCCTGTTCCCAGAGCTCTGATTTATGCTCCTGAGTAAGACAATATAAAGAAGAGCATGCTCCTGTTTCGATGCAAAAGCCCTGTTTAAAGGAAGCCCTCCAACTCTTCCCGAGGATCCCCGATAGGACGGCCCGCACTCCACCAGTTACTCCTCTTTTTGGTACTTTTTGACAATGCCTCCATCAAATCCTGAAAACACCCCTGGAAAAACACCCGGAGGAGCTGCCCCAGCCTTACACTACGCCAGTGTTCTGCTCTCCGTGCAGTATCCCAGTTGACAGGTAGGTGAAATTCAAGGTTGTGGTCACGACAGCCAAAGGCCAGGATATTTAAGAACAGCCTCGCCACCTCCAATCTGCCGTACGAACTATTCTTAGCTGGAAGCTGGAGCCGAATGCTCACCAGGCACTCCAGGTTCACACCTCTGGAATACGCCCCTGACAGAAATATGCTTCAGCGTGAACTTGGCCGCATTTAGAAGGAGCTGCAAGATACACCTCTTTGCCCAGACCTTTCCATCTGTTTAAACTGTGAAATCCTGGGTTCCTCGCTGTCTGGTCAGATTAAAAGCTGCTGGCAGTGGGGGAGCATGACAGTTCATTTCTCTTACTTGGAATGATAATTACTCAACGTAATCCCCATAAAACAAACTCATAATCTACGATGATGAGTGTGTGCTAAGTGCTCATAATACCTGAAATAAATAAGAAGAGGTTAATAATAAAGCATGGTCTGGATTACAGCATTCACCAATGCACAAAACAACGGAGCTAGAGTTGATAAAGGAAAGCAGATCATAGCCCCCCATACTCTGGAGGCATGATGCTGTAGGGTTGGAGATACTGTCCTCATGTCGAATGGGGATCACCAGTACACAGCAGTGATTTAATCATAACCTGTGCACTGCCTGTGAAGAAAGAGGTGAAATAAAGACAGGTTATGGTAGATACAGAGCTCTCTGGGTCCCCCTGCGCTGGCCAGCTATACCTCACTGGCTGCTTTACAGCCCACTTGTTTGGCAAGGAGGGACTTCCCACAACCAGGACTGCTACCATGTACTGCTAGGAGAGGGTTCTTTTTACCTATGTTGCACCATTTCAGTCTTGTCCATCTTGGTAGCTGCCAAGCGGACTTCGCTGTTGTGCACTAAACACTTCTCTGTCTCCTCTTGTTCACTTGGGCCAACATCTAGACTCTTGGGAAAAGATCTTTGTCCTCCAGATTAGTGGCTCTTCCCAGACGCCGAAGTAAATTTTGTGCATGGACAGGATGGACATGGCAACGCTCCTCATTGTACAAAAACGCTAACTAGGTTGGTGAGCTCTTCCCCAACTGAATTCCCAGTGGCCATTTGCTCAGATCATGCCAAGAGTAAATGAAGGCTAATACCAAGAAGACACAGGACTGGACACTCCTGTGGGATCCAGGGGAAGCCAACGTAGCCAGTTTTGCTCATACAGCTCACTGGGAACTGGATCTATGTTCCCGGTGTACCAAATAGAACTGAAATTTGGAGTTCTTGTTAAAATTAAAAAGAAGTGGCTACATTTGTCCAGCTTGTATTTCAGGGATTGGAATACATGGCAAAGTTCAACTATCACTTTCCTGTTTATATTCATGGCTTGCAGTTTTTATAGACTCAGCCCTGGTTTTGCTGATGAGCTAAAATATAACCTCCTTAAACCCCAGTGGAGCAGCATTTAGTAAGTTCTGCCTTTAAATAATATTTTAGCCAAGGGATTAACTCCTATTTGCACATACAGCTCACCTGGAGGGAAGGTTTGGTGGGCAAAAAAAAAACGGAGGGACAGGACATATTTGCAGCAGCAAAGGCCTGTTCCCACTCCTGCTGAGGTGGGGGGAAAACTCCTGCCGGCTACAGTGGGAGGCGGAACAGGCCCATCTCCAAACTCACGTAAAAAAAATTATGTGAGAGCATTTTCGATTAACTACTGCTCATAGGAAGAGGAAGGGTCACAACAACTGGGTCTGTAAGGCCACTGCCCACACCGAGGGCTGCATGCAGCTTTGCAGCTCCCCTGGGGGTGCCCCAAGCAATGCTGTGGCTCAGGCACACCCTCGTTGCCTTCAGAAGCACGGAAAGTGCAACGAGACCATGTCTGCTTGGACGTCCCCTGAAAGAATGTCCCCTGCGTGCCCACTCACGTGCTGGCAGGTTTTTGCAGACCCACGGCAGGGTGCTATCCCTCCCTCACCAGTAGTCTGGAGCGCCTACTCCAGAGAAGACATTGCTCCTACAAAGAAGCTGTAAGCGCTAGACTTGTGACTTCTCTGTGTGCAGGGGTCTCAGGGGTCCTTAGGGCAACTGGAGTGCAACGGGTCTTGCCCTTGCTCTTGAGAAACCTCACAGGACTGGGCTCTGTCTAGCCCAAACATAGGACTTCAGCTCTTCCCCTGAAAAGAGCAGTATCATGAGCATATGGTTAATGACTCATCCCAAGTGGAAAAACAGCGTTTGTTATATTTTATGAAAATTTTATACATCTAAGGTACTGTACATCTGTTGCTATTTAGGCTGACATGTATGTAGAGATTGGCAGAACAAGTTCTCTGTAGGGATGACTGAACTCCAAACCAAACCACAGAACTTTCAAACACTCAGGCTGCTTCTTGAAGGGGAATGAAGGGGAAAAAAAAAAAAAGAAAAGAAAAAAAAAGAGGATGTTTTTCTGCTCTGTTGAAATGCTGCCTGACTGAGCAATATGCAAGGAAGACACTCTTCAGTTCTGTCTAATCTGCAATAGAAGAGGGGCTTATTTATGGAGAAGAGCCTTCCCTCATAATGTTGCAAATCACAAGCAAGGGCTCATCACTGTGCCAAACTTTTCTTCCCAGGTTGCCTCTATCCAAGGCTCAGGGAGGGGTCAGAAAGTTCAACTCCTTGTCTGACTCCTGCATCTCCTCTCTCAATCCTGTCTTCTGAAACCCTCCCTCAGACCTGCTCCTGTCTCCTTCCTCTCTGGCAGCAAGCCTTTCTCATTGTGAGGCTAAGGATTCTTCTTGGGTTGTTCGTACATCTTTCTGGCAGCAGCATCTGGGTGGCAAGAAGGCAGGGAGCCTTACTGGTTAGCCTGGAAGTCTTCTGGGGCTTCCTGGGGAGGCACTGAATGAGTGGACGTCCATGGAAAGTCATGTTTTCCACTCTGCATCTGTGAGTGTTCCTAAGGACTCCAGTGCAAAATCCCCCGGGGTGGAGGACTAAGTGGTGAGAACAACTGAGGACATGCTTGTACGGTCCAACTCACTCCTCTGCGAAGAGGAAGATGAAGCAAGCTGTACAGAACTGCTTGCTCAAACATCTCTTATTTATTAGCCATGTCAGCCCAGCCCTGCTAAGATAATTACTTTGGGCACAACAGCTATCCTGCGCCCAGCTCCCAAGCTGGCACAGTCCATGTCTGCTCAGGGATCCTTCAGCTGTAATCTGTTTCTAATCTAACCCCCAGAGCACAGGGACTGGAAAATAAAAAGTCCTTTGCCTACCAGCCATGTTGTGAGGCTCCCTGCTGTCTCACTACATGTTTCTGGGATAGATTAACATAAGAACATAAGAAAGGCCATACTGGATCAGACCAAAGGTCTGTACAAACCAGTGTCCTGTTTCTGCCAGTAGCCAAAAGCAGAAGCCCACAAAAGGATATAAAATGATACCTCCACTGAGTGCTCTCCAACCTCCAGCCATTAGTGGCACAGGACTTCCTGGACCAGGTGTGCTTTCCACAGATTTATTGATCTTCAGTGCATTTGTCTGCCATGAAATTGCACGGTCTCCCCAGGAAACCATGTGAACTTCTCAAATCTGCCACATCTTGCAGCAAGAAGCTCTGAAGCTCTTCATTTTGCTTATTTTGAACCTGCTTCCTGCTAGTTTCATTTGATGCCTCCAACTTAATGTTGATGAGAAGGATCAATTCGTGTTCAGAAATCAATCTGTGCCCAGAAAGCATATATGACAACAGGGTGACTGGCAAAGAGAGAGCATTGCCAGCTGGAAGTGATAGTTAAGACTGGCCATTGACTGACAATAATTTTCCAAATACGACAGCGGTTTGGTTTGGTGCAGTTTGGATGGCAGGATCAGTAGGAGAGCTCTGGTGGTTAATTCAGTCACAGCACATTTAAGCCACGTAAGTGGAAAGGATAGAGCAGTATGAGCACGGTGAGACTGAGCGTGCTGGCAGGAGGGTGGATGTCCTGCGGGGGAGAAGGGGAGGGAAGCAGGGTGGATTTCCTGGCAGGACCCAACATGAAGGCACGAGTGCTTGACAGGAGCAGCTGAGGTGGATCAGTTTCTGGCCATAAGGAGCAGGGAGGCCACCAAGCTGAATGAGACTTTGGAGACTCTTGGTGAATGAGAAAAACAATGCTAGGAGCTTTCTTGAGAGCAAGAGCAGAAAGCAGATCAGTCTGTGGTTTAAAAGTGTTGGATCTTACCCACCACGTGGTGCCTCGTGCCTTGCTCTCTCCTGGTGCACATGGGAGCAGGCTCTGAACATCCTCGAGCTAGTGGAGCCCCATCCAGGCAGGTGAGGATGGGGTCAGGAGACCAGCGAAGGTGACGTGCAGTGGTGCTGATGTGGGAGCTCACACATCCTGCCTTCACAGGGCCGTTCCAGCCAATGCTATGAAACCCAGCAGTTTCTTCTTGAATAGGGGAGTTTTTATATTTAAGGCCTAGAATTGCTGAACAGAAAGGTAATGGGGGACTTGGTGGGAAATAAGGGGGGCTTTCATCCCTGCCGATACGGGGTGCATAGCCCTGCATTGTGGGACACCCTTGTGCTGCAGTTACATGGGTGGCACCCACCCCTGCGCAGTGTGGACCCAAAGCTCTGGGAGTCACTCAGAATAAATCACTGCCCTCTCCCCTTTCTCCGTGGTTTTAAACTGTGTGAGGTGGGACGGGATGTCACTGTCATGAGTTTTATTTATGGACCTGACCAGAACCTACCGACATAAAGGCTGCCCTTGAGGCTTATTTTGGTTGGCAGCTTGCCTCAACAGCAGTGTCAGGGGCTGTTGGAGATGGCAGGTGGGAACGGGTTTTGACTGACATTGTGATCTTCTTTCAGAAATGCCCAGAGAAAAAGCATCAAAATGCTGATAACCACCCTCAGCACTGTATCACACTGTCTGGTAAAGGAGCAGGTATTGCAGCAACCCAGAAATACTCTTATTTCTGGCCTGTCCCGGTTCTGCTGGTGTTTGCACTGGCTCCAGGCTTGAGACAACTGAGTGTTGCACAGTTTCTTGACTTCAGCCCAAAAGAATGGCATCTTACAGGCATTTACCTTTTCTAAAATTACTTCCTTTGTTTTTTATCAAAAACCTTTTTTAGATTTTTATTTTTTTATTTTTTCCAGTTTACTTCTTAAACAAATGCTTTGATGCTCTTTTTAGCAGCATGTATCCATGTTGACCTATCACTACAATAATAACATAGTTTCTATATGGAAATAGCTTTGTCTGAAGCTTTCTGGCTAACAAAACAAGCAGAATAACTTTGTTGTCTCCACCCAGCACATAGCAGACATACAACAGCGTTATGCAATTTGACATGGCTGGCAGCTCCACCAGCGAAGGCAAAAGCTAGGAAGATCCTTCTGTTGCTGTTGCTGGAGATTATAACTCCGTAGGACGTAACAGTACCAACAACGTCGTGTAAAGCCAGATTTCCGCTTAAACGCATTGTGGACATACTTCTCTGTTAAAGGCTATCCGGTATCTCTCATAAAAGCGCCTCATTTATACTTCATCTCATACAGCTTCTCTCCCAAATGTCAGAGTTTGGCATGATATCTGAAATGAAGAACAGCCATCCCTGAAGACCAGTGGTTTTATAGGCTTGAATACATGTTAAAATATAACAAATCATCTTTCTTCTTAGGCTTAACAGCAGGCACAGTCTACCAAATCCTTTTAAGTAATCAGTTGTGCCTCAGAATCTGAGAAGCATTTGGGAAGCAAGTTTCTTGTTATTAACCCTTTGGATAAACTCACGTTTGCTTGCTGCCTCCCAAGGTGGCTTGTAGGAAATCAAATAACAGTATGAAAAGAATAAACACAGAACACACAACTCAGTATCAGCAGTATTGCTGTTGTTACCTTTAATGATGGCTCCAGACTGTATAGAATTATTAGACAACTCAAATTACTACTGAAGTATTTTAATACTATGCCTTTGCATCTGAAACTGATAAAAATCTTGAGTGGAGTGGTTCAAGAATGCATTCACATGAACAAAATAATGGAAAATATATTTAGCATTCACATGAATAATGTAATTCCCTTCTTGGAAGGATTATGAAACAGTAATTTCTGCATTTTTTTGACCAAAATTCGGCTTTAGTGAAGCTAATGGCTAATCTCTATCTTGGCCTTCTTCAGCAATATAAAAAGAGATAACAATTCCTATTTTTCTATATTAAAAAGAAAGTTGAAGGCTATTTGGAGTGGACAAAAGGCTGGCAATATAGTGTCTCATTTAGCAAGTGATTAAAAATTAAAAAGTGCAGCCATAGATCATCAGAACAGTGAGGCATGTCATTAAAGGCAAGCATATAAGTAAACTGACCTGCTCAATCAGGGCCTAATAGAAATTTCAGTCATCTAGGACATGGAGAAGTTAATTATCCTACAAAGGGAAATTATCTTTCCTGTAGTGTTGGGGTAGATTATTAGTGTAATCCACTGTAGCACATAAATGTCCCTGTTTACACGAGGTCTGAGGTAGGTGCTTAAGACTTTGTAGCCTTGTCTTATTCTAGCAAACGATCTCCATAACAGTGTTTCTGATATCGGGAGCAGTGCCTGTACCTGCCTCACCTAATATGCCAAGGGAAATTTTCCTAAAATTTTATTTTCTCCTCTTAGCTATGCTTTGCTTTTCGTCTGAATCTAAGGGTAAATGTGATTATTGAATTATGTGAATTTGCTAGAACAGTGTACAAAACAAAGCGGTGGTATGTCCCATGATTAAATCTGTTGCTGGCCTGTTTGCTTCAGATTAGCTATTTGAAGTTTTCTTTTCACTAGGTCCAAGTTACGGCTTTATCTTTGTCCTGTAGTGTCCCTACCTCATGGGCAACAAATCTGAGAGAAAAATATACCATTGTCCTATGTTTCTACTGATTTGTGATAGCCAGCTGCACTGAAAACACACTTCCTGGTTTAGCTTGTCTGCTAAGTACCTCTTCCTGTTCTTCTTGAAAATATTCCAGAAATTCCAGAAATTCCAGAACTTCACTCCTCACTTCCTTCCTGCTTCTCTGCAGATACTATGCACTTCCTCCTCCCCCTTTTCTCAAAGTGCTAGTTACTACTGAAGTTGAAGTCCCACTTGCCACATCCTCAGGGTCTCTTTTCCTCCATCCTCCCATTGTTTCTTCTTCTTGCTCATTGGTGTGGGCTTGAGATTTCATGGGCATCTCTTCTTTCTTAGCTGCTTCCTGGAACAGTCTTTACTTTTTTTGCATCCCCAATAGTCACAGCTAAGGAGAACAACTCTCACTGCAGCCACGTGCCTTTTGTTTTATGCTTTTTTTTTGGGTCTGTTCCTCTGTCATTTGCACTCTAAGCTCTGACAATGTGCACCATGGGATTTTTTGTTGTGTGGAAGCTACCCAGTAATACTACAGATACTATCAGAAAAGTCACCTTCGGTATAGTTTTTGTCTTTTCTCCTAGAACTGTGCTATCTATCTCATTTGAAATCTTTTCTGTCTTTCCAGCCTCAGTTTCAAAAGTAATAGAGCCATTTTTTAACTTCATTCTTTCCTTTCTTTTTCACATCTGAATTCTTTTGCTTCCTTTTGTAAAACATCTCAAAATCTTTGCTGTTTTAGACTGTAGTTCCACAGTCATGAGACTATTTATCCAGCCAACTCTTGCCAAGATTACCAAAGCCACTCGTGTTCAACCAGTGGGCTCTTTCTTCCTTAATAATACACAGTCTGAACTACACAACAAGGGAAAGAGTACTATTACCACTGGAGAGCACTCTTATACAGCTACAAATACTGATTTATGTCCATCAGCTCCCTACTTCAACATTCCCTTCTGTTCATTGTTTGCAACATCTGGCAGGTATTTTAAGTATTTGACCACCGTTGGTTATTAGGAGAGCTGGAGGCAGTTTTTCTGATGTTGTTCGGAAGACTGGCTCCTGTTATGCTACCTTCCACACTAACTGCCTTTATGTGCTTGTGGGACAATAGCACTAACTGAGTTTGCCACTGGAGGTGGTCTCAAAGCTGAGGGGAACCTTCAAAGCTTTGCTTCATGCCCCCTTAACTCATACTCTGAAAGCAGTTGTGCTCTGTGGGGTCTAAGAAGTCATTTTACCAACTGTAATCATTGCAAGCATTCATTTCCATCACTTTCTCCACCTGTTGATACTTCTTAAGGAGAGGAGCAGCTCTGTTGTTCAGTTATGCAGTCTACCAGCAATCAGTGACAGCTTTCCTGAAATCTACTCAATTAATAGTTGGGTGGGTGACTCCAGGCTGGGATTTCAGGGGCATTTATAATGCAATTGCAGCTGATAATGCTCTTGACTATGATGGGATCGTTGCAGTTGCTTAGGGCACCAGTAGGCAGCTATTAGATGCTCCCAAAGCTGTCTCATCTCCAGGTTGAACCAGCCCCGGTCCCATAGCAAGTGTTCCAGCCCCAACTGTCCTGGTGGCCTCCACTGATCTTGCTCCAGTTCACCATCTTTCTTGTACTGGGGGGCCAAAATTGTGCACAGTATTTCAGTTGTGGTCCAACAAGTGCCAAGTAAAGGGGAGTAATCACTTCCACTGACACCCTTACTATGCTCCTGTTAGCACAGCCCAGGATGCTGTTTGCCTTCCTTGCTGGCAGCATGCACTGTGGATTCATGCTTAGCCTGAAGTCCACCAGGACCCCCAGGTCCTTTTCAACAGAGCTGCTCCCCAGGCAGTCAGTCCCCAGCTTCCTCTGCTGTCTTGCATAGGTCTGTGGTGGTCTGAAAGCTGATTTCAGTAACTGACTTGAGCTGGCTTGGCTTGGGATTCTCTGGGCTTGATGTAACATCCTGCAAAAATACCCAAAGAAAATTTTGTCTACTGTAATGGGATATTTTGTACCATCAGTTGAAAACAGGAACCATCCGGGATTGGGACCAAGTCTTGTGAAGATATATTTCTAATGGCAGAACCCTTTCTCACTCTAGACATTTTCTGAAAATTATTGCAACCCAGCCTGAGTATGAATCAGCGGTCGTTAAATCTTGCATTGTGAGTACAAGAGGCCAGATTTTGACCTTTTGCCAAGGTCTCTCCAGTACTTGCTGGAATGCAATGACTCTTTAGGCTCTTTTGAGTGATGCATGTCACATACTGCACATAAAAAAATGTATGAGCATTCCACGTGATCATACCAATCCTCTGAAGATTTCTTTGGCTCTTCAGTTGCTTAGCTCAGATCCATAAGTGGGACACAGCGCTTCGTTCTTCAGCTCGCATGGAAATGCTGACTTGTTTAATTTAAGAATTATTGGTGGGATTTTCAGAAGGGCCGTAAGTGACTTATGAACATAAGCCCCATTGAAAGTCGAATCCTACTTTCCATAAATATCGACCATATTTCTTCTGGTAAAATGTTTCTGGCTCAAGGGCCTCCTGCCAAAAACAACCTGTCTCCATTTCTAGACAACTTCACCCTGCATTTTTGATATGTGCAACGTCCCCACGGAGCACAGCATTGCAGGCCAGGAAATGAGCATGGAACAAAAGGAGCGTAGGAAGCACTGCCGGCTGCGTATCCGACCTGGGAGACAAGACATCGCGTGGCTGCGGCCGGGCTGCGAGGGCTGCAGCCTCCCCGGGACTCCGGCCAGGAAATTGCACAAAGTCCAGAGCGAGAGCCCCCCGTCATTTTTTTTCACACTGACAGATGTACCTCTCTAGCAACCTGTCATTCTAGGGAAAAATGACAGAGGTGACAAAAACTGTCAGTTGGGGATTATGGCCGTTTCTCTAACTGGTGTCCATTGCCTGTTGTCCAGAAAATAGGTTAGCTGCTGGGGCACAGGCTGTGGGCGGTAAGAGACTGGGGACAATGAAGCCTGCAGCTGGAAAACACAAGAGGAGGCAGGAAGTCCCCTGTCCCTCTCTTCCTTTCCTCTTGCCCCTGCCTGTATTGGCAGTTCTCTCTAACAGCTAAGTCTTCCCCTTCCACACATGGCTTGTTAACCATTTCACTGACCACCGTATCAGGAGATTTCCAGAATGTTTTGAATGTCCAGACCAAATACCCAATCAATTCAGGTTCTTTCACTGCAAACAGAAATTCAGGACAAGCAGGATGAGGTGAGGTTTCTAAAGGGAAAATGTTACTGCATCATCAGTTGGAAAAGCAAGTATTTGCCAGTGTCCTTCTGCGTTCAGGATCTCATCAGCACGGGAGTTTCAGCATGGCCCATCATTGGGCTCCCGAGCCTCGGGCACGGAGGCATTTGCTGCAGTGCTGCAGTACCTCCCATCTTTAAAACAGATGGGTATCACTTCCAAAGCACCTTTAATGGTACCTCAGGTTGGATTCCTCCAATAGTGAGGGACTACAAACGGCTTCTTGCTTTAAAAAAATACAGGTCCACACCCTGAAATGTATGTATAGTGCTAGCAAGGCTTTTGACATACAACTAATAACAAATAAAACAAATAGCAGAACTGCTGTCACTGTGGGTAGACATGATGTTCGGAGAGACACTGGCTAAAAAGGGGTAAGCTTTTGGGGACAGTGTGGGCTGTGAATACAGTAGATCTCAACTTGGCCACAAGCTCTGGTCTTCTCATCATCCACATTGAGGTCCTGGCTGGCGGATGCCACAGCTCCCTCTGGCCTGGTCATCCAAGTCCCATTACAGCAGAAATAAGGGTACAAGACCGGGAGGGAAGAGAGCTGACCGACCATTACCTGAAGACTGAGTCTGGGTCTCCCAACCCAGAAGCTCACATGTGCCTCTGGTCCTATGGAATAGATTGACCCTATGGGATCTGTTCCCACCTTGTTAGATGGAACAGGCCATCCAACAGACTAGTAAATATTGCTGAATAAGTATAGGCTCATTCGATATGGAAGAAGGAAAGGAAGACTTAAGAGAGAAATAATGGAGAAAAAAGAAATACATCTTTCTTCAGTTTCTATTTTATTTTTGGAGGAGCAGACCACTACATTTCTGTTGTACTTTCTTAACAGATACCAGGAGACTTTTTAAAGGTTATTTTTGGAGCCACTATATCTCATTCTTTCCTGGAGCCCTGGCCAGGTCAACGACACTAAGGAATGACTATTTGTACCAGACGAGCTCTGCCTTTCAACCTCTGTGTCCCATGGAGCAGGCACTATTGCTTGAAAGAAATCTAGCAGGGCTTGTTTTGGGGTTCAACTTGTTTCCTTGGTTCCCCTTGGAAATTGACCATGGCAATTAGCAATATTAATTGAGCTGCACAGAAACTCAGCCAGAAACTCAGGCTCCCATTCAGGGAGCAGCCACAGAGACCCAGACGCCAGCTGAGGTCTGCGAGGGTGGTAGCAGCAGGCTGCTAAATTCAAGGACTGGGGCCAGCTCTGTGCTGGGGATGCAAGCCCTGCCGTCAGCTCATGGCTTGTAACAGCGGTGTGGCACAGCATCTTCACATGTGTGTTCCTCCATGCCTGGCCTGGATGCCCACACACTCACACGTACTGTTGTAAGACTGGGTCTGTGCCGATCCCCAGCCTGAGCAGTGTCTAACGTAAGCGAGATGCACGCTTGCACGAGCAACGCTGATATCCCAGCCCTGCTGGCCAACGCACCTCTCCAACCTCTTGTGCAGCCGCTGGCGCTGGGGAGTGCAGGAGAGGCCAAGATCTCACCTTTTTTCATCTCAGAGAGCTTTGGTCTTAAACCCGTAACCTGCGGGAGGAATACTCAAGCTGTTCCCTCTTGTGCCCTATATTTTTAATGTATAGCAGGAGATTTCAGTAAGCCACTACTTTCCTTTTCCCCTCCTGTGTGATTAGTTTTGTGGAAGAGTCTGCCTATGACAGAAACAGCGATAAACACACGCAGCTCCTCACCCGCTTTCTGTATGTGTGTTTGGGGCCAGCCCACGAACCAGTTCATCACGCTGATGGAGAGTCACATAAGCAGCTTCCAGCATCCTTGGCGGGAACGAAGCCCCTGCCTCTGCTGCGGTGCTCACAGGCTGCTCCTTGATGGAAGCCGGAGGAACGGCGCACAGGTGACACTGCCTGACTGGCAGCTGCGGAAACAGATGCTCGGCTTCATGCATTCAAGGGATGCCATTTCCACGCTGTTACGAATAGCTCGCTATTAGCGGGTGGTGGGACAGGGACACCGTAGGTACAATGGCCAGTCGCCACCAGCATCTGACTTTATTTTACTTTTCTGTGTGGAAAAGGATTTTCCACGCTAAATTAATTACGTTTCAGCCTAGATCCACAGTCATGAAGTAGTCTACTGGTTGTCCCTGTTCACAGAATACCATATTGTGTTTGTACCTGGCCGTGAACATTTGCTATAATCATTGAGCATGTGTACATGTTTTAGACATAAACAAATGCCATCGGGGGCTGAATTTTAGCAAACAACTCCAAAACACACGTGTCTTCAAGGCATTCAAGGTACTTAATGACAGTGACTAGTTAACAACAGTAGCTGGAGAGAGAAAAACAGCACTACCAACTTAAGTAAAGCAAGCAAACTCACAAAAGGTGATTCTCAATGTTTTTTCAAGTTTCATATCATGTCTCTTGGATATAAATATCCCGATCCGTATGCTGTTTTGCTAAACAGTGCACAGAAAAAGGAACCGTGCACCTTCTCTTTTCGCTGGGCACTTCACACATGGTGAGTTCCACTTCCGTCTCAGCCTGATCAGTTTGGAGAGGAGTCCACCTTCCCACACATGGGCCTTCCAAATTTCCGTGAGGAAAGGACTGCCTTTGGGTCGACGCAGCCTCTAGTTGCAAGGTGCCACCTCACTGCACTGCAGGATGCACCTGATGCGCTAGTGACCCTCACTCGTCCCAGACCTGGGTCTTGCAGAAGAAGGAGCAGCTCTGCCACAGTCAAGCCACTACAAGTGGTATGAAGCTGTACATGCAGTTGTTTTCCTGATGTCACCATGCTTTAATATAGAAACACCTTAGCTGACAGCCCTGCCTTATACATTCATCAGCCAACCCTAAACATTCCCCAGGTATTACGGATACCCTGCTACCAAAATCTGAGCATTGCAGAGAATCTAAACCTTTTTTGTTCTGGCATCTCTCTGTTTTATATTTGTCAATGCCACACATTATAGGGCAGGATGAGGAGTCTCTGTGGAGTTTTTATTACAACACAAGAACAGTGGGTTTTTTATTTCTAGTCCAGCCTTTGAGGAAAGATACCCTGCAATGGAATATATCCTGATCCATCTGTGATGAATGATGTGGATCTCTTTATACAGATGTTTATACAGTGTTAGTTAATTGTAATTACTTATCGTATTTCGAAGCAGCTGCAGCATGGCAGAGATCTGCTAAATGATTACTGTTCTTTGGAGATGCTGTGAACATTGGTTTCTAAAGGATAGGTGACACCCAGCATGAATCTATACCAAAGAGATTCCCCTGCAAAGAGAGAAAGATGAAACTGAGTTTGTGTTTAGCAGCCCCCTTCCAGCCTCCACTACGGTCAGAGACATAGGTGCCCTTAGCATGACGTGGTGGGAGAGGAATTTCAGCATGAAACGTGGCACAGATGAGCCAGAGAAGGGACATTTTGCACATTCTCTTCACCTCCAGTCCCCTGTCTCATCCAGCTCCCTCCTGCCTCTAGCAAATGTTATTTCCTTTAGCTTTGTTGTGTGGGTGCTGACAAAATGCAGACCTACAGCAATGTTTTTTCCACTTGGGGAAATAGGGAAGCCTGAATTAAGCCTTCCCTGTTGATATTTGCACTGTGCTGTGTTTCAGTTTTTTATTTTTATGTAACTTACAGCTCTGCTAATTCAATCACATTTACTTCTCCTGCTCACCCACAAGCAGTTCACCATTATCAGCTTCTTGCTTGCTTACTGTCTCTGTGTCACCGTCAGGTGTATGAAGCTCATTCTTTGCTCCCTCCACATTAAAAGCACTTTGGAGGGTTTGCTTTTGCTGTTCAGATCCTTACATCTTCATCTAGCTGCTGCTGCTGTGCTGCTTCGATATAGGCAAATATTTCCTTGATTATTTTATTTTATTTTATATTTCATCTGATAATTCAGTCTACTTTTCCAACTCACCATCGTCTGGATCAGGCTAGAAGCTGTACTTTCATTTTCCTAGAATCAGAAGGATGTGAGAACAGCGGTAGTTTGGCTAGATGAAGGGTTTGTGTAGCCTCGTGTCCCATATACGCTGATCGGTGACTGATGGCTTTTGCCAGCTGCAGTGTTCTGCAGCTCACGGCCCTCCTCAGCAAGCTGGTACTTTCATATTTAATATTTGACCATTTTGTTCCATGAATTTTCCTAATGAATTTTTTTTAACCCATGTAGCCTTTTAGCTTCTATTCTATCCTGTGGTAACGAGTTGCACAGCATAGCCGTATTTTGGGTGGAGAAGTACCTCCTTTTGTTTGTGTTGAACCTGTTAGCATGTTGTTCCTTCACTGAGATACTATTAGTGCTGTGCTATATCACTTGTGCCACTATAAGCTAAGAAAAGAAAAAAACCCCTCCACATTTTTTATTGTTTTGGAACAAAACATGTCAGTTTTGTAAGTAAAAATAAAGTGGCCCATAATGAATATGATGTCAAGTGTAAATTGCAAATCAGAGCTGACAACTGAACGTCTGAAAATCTGATGTTGCAATTTTTCCCTTTTCTTTAAGACCTTTGAACAAATCATTGGGGGCTGGCAACACCTGAAAGTGCTTAGGTGAAACTGGCATGAAGAGGTGTGATCAAAGCCATTTTCATAGCAGACATAAAAATCACAGCATATCTGATTTAAAACAGGGTAAGCAAAACCTAACCTGCCTGCTGGAGAAGGTTCCATTGAAACTAGGTTTAGCTATCATAAGGCTCAAGTAGCATGCTTGGGACGCTGGAGATTTGGATCTAAAGCGAACCCTCACCAACAGGCATTTAAATACGCTAGAGACTTTGAGTCTTCCAATGTTATGATGTTATGTATATGAAGAAAACTCACTTTAAATTATGCAGTCTGATGTTAGGATGAAGTTAAATTGCATACAAAATAATAATTTTCATTATCAGTTAAAAAATCACCCCGCATTTTAAAAAGATGTTCATAGGCATCTAGCAATGTAGGTTAAAAGAGAAGAAAAAAACCCAACTTTTTAGCAAGGTACAAAATAATGTGTTTAGCTTCAGGCATTCTTTAAACTGCCTCTTTTCTAGGAAGGGAACACAGATGTGTGAGATTCCTGATTTAGTTCCAAGCCAATACTCTTAATTAACTTCAAATTGTTTAAAATGTATAACATCTCCGTGCAGGGAAGTAGCATCCTGGGGGTGCACTGTGCCACACTCAGGTGTCAGTTGTTCCCAAGGTCCACCTGCAGCACCCCAAACTACTGCAAGGGGCCAACGTATGGCCCCAGTTTGGCAAATTACTTCAGTGTGTGTCTGTTCTTCGGATACATAAATAAGGCCAGAAGGGTGTTTATACTGGGAGGGATGCCTGGGATAGGAAACAGGGATATTGGTTAAAGCTAGAAGAGCACATTTGGCCAGTGCTTTCAAATGACCCCAGGAATGTCTGGGCAAAGGAAGATGGTACTTAGGAAAGACATGAGGGCTCTGGAAGACGGAAACTGATCCTAGACTGTAGGACTTGAGGATAAACAGTAGGCAAGGAGCAGGTAGGGGAGACTGGGTTTGGTTGGGCCAAGCGATGGATTCTAGAGGTACACAAAAATGAAACAGAAAAAAGTATTTTCAATAGATTTAAATTCACTACACGTGGTCTGTTCCTTCAATGGAAAAGATTTAGTGGTTCACAAGTCAAAAGGGAGTTGAAAATGCCTACCTGTGGCCTCGGCTAAGGCTGTCGCCCTCAGCTCCCAGCGTGAGGGAGCCAACGTCATTTGTTTGTGCCGATTGTGCACTGCACCGATCCTGTGGGTAGCAGCACCAAAACCAGGTCTGGGGGAAATTAATACTTCTGTCTGTGGTGGCGGGTTTGAACAGCGTGCAGCAAACAGCGCCTAGAGCTGCCAGCTGAGCACCCAGGGTAAAGGAAAATATTAAGCTACTGCTCATTGTATGGTTGATGTCCTCCTTATGCACCCGCAGAGGCTGCGGTCCTGGGGAAACTTGAGTGCGTGAGCACGTAAGTGAGAGACCTTTATCCTACGCACAGGCAGTTGCAAAGAAATCTTCTGATTTATTGAATTTGTGACTTTAATATTGTTCTTTTGCAATCCATACATTTATATACACATGCACGCATACACGTACGCGTACATATACACATGCTTTTTGTACCTGATTTTTCTCCTGTATTGCACTGGTAAGATACCACTGTAACTTCAATAACTTCAGGAGAGTTGCTCAGAGCTACAAGTACTGTAAATGAGTGGATAATCAAGTCTACAGTGTCACCCCCCTCAGTTTCTGGGCTACATGCAAGGCAGTGTCCCGAGGACGTATCTATACTGAATCCCACACTGTGAGGAGAACCCCAAGCAAGCAGCTAGAGAGCAAGCTCTGGATGGCTGTGTCAGTGTGGTATGATGCTATTAATTAGTCCTGAGTTAATTAGCCCTTGCGAGAGGCAGTGCTAACCTGGTTGTATTGCTTTGGGGACCCTACGTAGTGTCTCTGCATGGGATTGTGCTGTGTCATACCTCGAGGACGTGCCATCCCCTTCTCAGCCAAAGCAAGATCTGCCGCACTGTGCTCCCCTGTGTCACAGGGGTAGGCCATTGGATTTTGGTGGGAAGGATGGTCTGTGTTGCTCAGTAGTGACCTCTTTCATTTATTGAGGAGCAGTGAGGAAGACCACAGGGGTGAAAGGAAAAGGCCATGGCAGAGGTCTGTGGAGTGGGCCTGAGTCGCAGGGAGAAGGTGAACAGGGAAGAAACAGGTCGTTTATTTTCTGTCATGGGATTAAATGAAACAGGCTCAAAACAACGAAAATGAAGTATTTCTTCATGCAATGTGTAGTTAAGAAATCAAACTCCCTGTCCCAGCATTTTGCGCGTGTTGGACATTTATACAGGCTCAAAAAGCTAATTAAACAAATAAAGAAAAAAGCCACCCAAAGCGGTCAAATGGCTAGACTCACTTTTGGCTAAGGAAGTCCTGGGGCAGCAGTCACTCGAGGCCAGGAAACTATATCAAAGAGAAGTCGCTACACCATTGCCCTAGTCTTACACTTTTCCCCAGTCATCTGCTGCTGACCAGTGCTGCTGCCAGCCCTGGCTCACAGGAATCTTTGGTCTATCCCAGTAGAGCTCTTCCCAGGTGTCACTGTGCCATATTTGTAGCAAATCTCATGGGTGTTGTCCAAACTCAAAGGAGCCTCTTGTGGTTAACTTAAAAAGTGCCGCCATTAGAAGTGTTCAGCTAGTAGGCATGCCCTTGAAAGAGGCAGAGTCACCAAGATGAGGACCACAGAAAAAATAGTAATGCAAAATCGTGTGATTTTTTCCATGCAGGGGTTGACCTATACTGCAGAAGAAATGCACGCCACCAACTCACGGCTTACACTGAGAACAATGATAACATAGCCCACAAAGGGCATAGAAAGAACGCATTTCTTGGATAAAGGTTTCGGCCAACTCAAACCAAATTGGGTAACAGTAGAAATACAGTCCCAATACCAAGACATTGGGTATCTCATACTGAGAAAAATTCAAGCATGTGTTGCCACAGATAGACTAGAACAAGTATTTTTGATCTTTAACAAAAGCTCTTGCCTAGTAACATCAAATACTACAGAAGCATGAAGCAGCATCTAACAAGTGAAGTAAGCAAAGAGTTGTGGTGCTGTATGCTGAGCAGACTGATTGATATTTGTCAGGCTTCCAAAGCTCCGCTCCATCCCTACATTCTAGGCAAGCAAACAAGAAAAGGAAATTCAGGAAAGGATGATAATTAGCAGTTGCTCCCTCTGAAAAGGCTTGAAGGTTTTCAAATTGGCTCCTGCCTTTCTCAGCCTGACAGGAGTCAGCCCAGAGAAACTGTGTGTATTAAATAAATATGGGTAATATAATGACATCATTCATATGTTCAGGCACTCCTTTGAACAACCAAGTGAGCCAGGAATCTAATGAACAAACAGTTGAATATAACCTCCGGACAACCCTTTAATCTTCTCCTCCATTCCCCTTGAAAATCTGAGGAGGGAAACACTAGAAGACAACAGATTGAAAAAGCCCGACCAAGGGAACTACTGGCGGACAGCTAGGCATGGGTGTTTCTCGTTTGCAAATTTTAGCAATTAAGGAAGTGTTGAAAGATTCTGAAAACATGTTATCATTGAGAGAAGAGAGACTCTTAGGATTTAAAAGTCAGACATAAGTAGGGTAGAAGACTGATTGGCTTTAGTTGATGATAAGTCAAAAGTCAATTCAGACTTCCCCCCTCAAACAATGTTAAAAACATAAGCTGTCAAATCTGAAAGTGGGCAAGTCATTCTCCTTCTGATGCCACAGCCTGTGAATACCAAAGCAACACATACCATAATAACAAGGCACTGTTGAGAGGAGCTCTAAAACCCCATCTGATCCCCCATATGTTGTAAGAGAAGTAAGAGTTTCTGAAGGAGACAGATTCCACAGTGAGTAGAAAATGCCTGAAAGACTCTGGAGATGGCTTTGTGGGCAGATATTACTATGACAAGGAAAGCAGAAGTCAAAAAAGTCAGATATTGATTAGGAAAAGCTGTGAATAAGGTTGAAAGATTTACAAATAACCCATCAAGGAGCTATCATCTAATCAAACCCATGATCTTTCATTTTACGCCAGAAAATTAATTATATTGAATTAAGCCAAAAGAACAAAGGTGTTTGGAAATAAAACATGTCAAAGGATGAATGAATCAACATGAATCTTAAATTCATCAGGAATGATGACCTAGCCGCCAAATCAAATGTGGGTTCACAAATGTAATTAAGAAAATCAAAATAGTCCTGCGTCAATCATTAAACAATTAGAGCATAGGGAGTAATGAGAAGAGAGAAAGGATGGCAGTCAAGAAAAAAGGAAACATCTAACCGCTGTTTTCTGCAAAAAAAGTACGAATGACTCTGAAAGGTGGGCATTTCCCTAAATTAAAAATATCTCAGTATGTCTTTTGGCTTTCAGATGCTGTCAATCTCTGTCTCATTGGCTGCAAAGACAGTTTTGTTTCCACTTACCCTCTGCCCGTTATTTGAGCAGCAGGACACAATGCACCTTGTGGAGGTGTTGCTATACCATGGGGCTACATGATTTGATCTTGCCGAAGTGGCTGGGCCAACAAAGTGGCATAATTTTGTTACTGAACTTTTAGCCACTTTTCTAAAAAAGCTTATCATTGGTCCCATAAACAAGGATGAAGGTTGCGTGAGATCAAGCATCTAGAAGGGACACAAAAATTAAATGAACAACCCAACAAGAAAGAGATCATTAGATGACAGACCTCTAGTGTTCCAGAGCTCACTTGTTGGATGCAGCCAACACAGTAGCCTGTATGGCCATAAGATTTTTAATTGTGAGCATCCTGGAACTGCTTTACATTTTAAATCTTAAAGCAAGCACTCTACATTGCTCCCTGTGGTCCATGCAAAAGTAATGGTTCGGTACAACGCTCAGTGGGAACCCACGCCGCTGGCAAAGTCAACAGCACCATTTCTATAGCAGATTCTTCTCCAACAGCTCAGTGATTCTGGTCTGTTCTGCTTTGGACATCCAGCAAGATCACTGCCTGAGCAAGGATGACATCTACAGCAGAAACAGCCATGAATGCGCTTTGCTTTGCACCATCCCACAGAAGTTTGCTGTTGAAAACATACGCCTAGAAAATAATTGGAGAAGCATCACAAACCAGCCTGGATCATCTTATGCCTACTTAAAATCTAGTTGTGTGCTCAAAAGAAAAATAATAGCATAGATGAAATGCATTTTCCTCCAGAAAAGCAGAATTCTGTCTTCTCTTTGTCCAACATGTGGAGTGTTACCCATTGATGTCTAGGACCAGATGCACCAGAAAAGACATTTTAGTCTTGGAGATTTTATTCCAAAACATAACTAAGGATTGGGATATTACTCGTATAGATGATTGCTTACTACAAAAGCCAGCTGTTTTATACTTAAAAATAAATAAAGATTGAAATATCTCAACGTATTTCATTTTACCCTTTACTAAACTGCATTTGTGTGCTTAACGTTAACCTTCCCATTCAAATGTCATTAGCTGCTAATTAAGATGTTGATATGCTGATTGTATATCTTGCAGCAGAGATGATTTGCAGGCACTTACTAGGTGTTTATCAAACTCCAGCACACGTAGTGGTTTAGCATAAGCGTGGCACATTTAATTTACTGAACACTGTCCCAGTTCTCCGCTCTTTTTGCTAATACATAATGAGCAAAACATGGCAAGTTGTCAGGAATCCTCTCAGAAAAGAAGAAAAGTAAAGTAAAAGTGACCTAGGCACTCTTGTGCAAACAGTTTTTACCTTTGACTTCAATAAACGTTATTTAGAAATCTCTAAAAAGATCCCAGCATATTAATAACAAAATGAACAAGCCCTTTGAATTTGTCTACAACTTACATTGTCCCATAGTCAGGAACAGAAGACTCTTTAGTATTAAAGGTTTGTTTCAAGCAACTTCCTTGTTAGTAACAAGAAGAGTTTAAATCAAAGAAAGGCAGTGATGATTCTGCTAGTGCAAAAGCAGTTCTGCAACACAGGGTACATTTTCACAGGACTTTTTAATATAATTTATGAATATTTGCTCGCAACATAATTGTCTTTTCTGCTGACATTTTCAAAGCAACACTGTGATTTGTTGGGTCTCCTGAGAGTCCGAGTACAAAACTGATAATTATATTAAATATACATAGACAATAAAGAGTGTGTTTACATAACTATGCCCATAAATATCTGATTGAACAGTCATTGTTCTCAAAACCCTTTTAAGCAGCTCTCAGAGGGATCCAATTCTAATGACATGATGGTTTAAAAGATGTTGCTCAGTCTTGTTCCATATTTAATTAACTTTCCTTTTTTAAACTTGTGATGGTGGAGACAATAACAAATAGCTCTGAAAAGAGAGCGAGCTTTGAAACATGAGTGAGACCTTGTCAGGCTTTTGTGTGCCACACACAGAAGATCTGCACACAAGAGTTGGTGGCCGGGGACCGCCCAGCTCCTGGGGGAGTGCATTGCTATAGCATTCACAGTTTACTACTACTACTAACAACAGCAACAACAATAATAATAATTAAAGAAATCTTCTGCATACAAATAAGGAAGCAACATGGGGAGGGAGAATGGATGTATTAAATGGAATCGGTGCAATAGGCTTAAACTTGTTTATTTTTGTGCTGCTACAGAGCAGTGAAGCAAATACTTTAAAGAGAATGGCACATTGCCCACTAAGATGTAAAGGGCGTGTAAACATTAATTGAGCATCAGTGTATGACTGAACACATTAGACAGGAATCAAGGTAACATTTCTGAATTCATGGATGGTCTTATTCTATGGAGTCCTTCACATTGCCTCATCCTAGACAGGGCTGCAACAGCAGCACAATATTCTGTTTTCACACTGAGCTATTTTTAATTGTCACCAATTATAATTCATTTACTTTTATGTGTCCTGGTTGTCACAATATTAACATTTGTAAGTCTTTCCCTTTGCAGGCTGTGAGAATCTGTTG
The DNA here is from genome assembly GCF_018139145.2 of Gymnogyps californianus. Lineage (NCBI taxonomy): Eukaryota > Metazoa > Chordata > Aves > Accipitriformes > Cathartidae > Gymnogyps > Gymnogyps californianus. The sequence goes on along the minus strand of NC_059472.1, from coordinate 50,738,067 downwards.
TGACATCTCAATAAAGCGGGATTCAATCAAGGTGTGAATGAATTGTTAATCTTGTTATAAATAGAAGGTGCCATATGTTGGTAAGGAAGGGACGTCTCTCTTTTTCTGCTGTTGAGGACAGTGGCAATGAAACAAAGTGAGTGGTCATGCCAGAATTACTAATAAAAGCCCAGTCACTGAGACATGGAGAGGACTTCAGCTTTCCACGTGCTATCGAGAAGGAAGTGATAACTATTAACGTGTCCTAGGCAAAGCCTTTCAACTATTTTTTGGGGGGTTGTAGAGTGACTCCTCAATCAGGGAAAGCAGTGAGAGCACCCGACTTGGAGTGAACCAGAGAAATTCCAGTAACCTCCCTGTGAACTGAACCACTTAAAATGGACCGGAAAGTCTAACTTAGGCAACCGGCTATGAAAATGCGTATGATGGTAAAAACTCCTATTTTGGGTAGCTGAATGTCATAAAGGCCTAATACACATTTATTCCCGGATCATCTTTTGTTCAGATAAAGAATCAGTGCATTTCCTCATAAATCCAGTGCTCAGATATTATCCGGGTAAATCGCTTCACTTCTGCAGTATAAATTCCCCATTTATACCTGCTTTAGGTCTGTGACGTTTCCTAAACACAGCTCTGGCAAACAAGCAGAAGGACTAATCGTTTTATTAAGCTATCACTTACAGTAAAACTCATGTCCACTGGAAATCTTGGGAATAAAGCCAGTCTCAGAGGTAAAAGGATACCTTGTCCATCAATCTATCCACACAACCTTTTGAACAGATTTATCCTTTCACATTAGGTTAAGGGTATGAGGAGGGGCTTCCCTTAGCTTTTGCTGACCCAGGACAGAGAACGGCATGCCATAGCTGAAATGCACACACGCACACAGAGAGCCGTGTCTCTTCTTCCAACAGGCAAGATGATCTGCCTCTCCTCTTGATTTTTCTAAACGCTGTGGTAATTCCCCAAGGAATACTCCGTTCTCATTGGGAAGTTCGGATGTCTTCCATAATCTATTTAACCAGCTATTTAGGTATCACTGAGAAACCTGTTACTTTAGAAAAGGTAAGAGGATTCCAGCGCTTGATACTAGCAGCCAGCTCTCAGAAGCCACCTGGGGCTGCCTGTGGCCATAAGACCCCTCCATTCCCCCGCACCGACCTGAAGGGACAATCGATGCATAAAGTCTTCGTCACATTTGCTGTTGCTCTGTTTACTGTTCCTTTATTTACATTCCTAGAAATTCAACATCTTTGCATGTTTTGCAAGCTGTCATGACATAAGACGCTAGTAATATGCTATGTTTTGCTTGCTAACATATTTTTGACATATTTTAGCTTTTGATTATAAGATTGCATCTTTCCCAGCTACCATCTGTCTCAACTCAGTGGCACTCTGGCATTTACAAAAACAGTAGGGTGTAATATTTCTTATATACTTGAACTCTACTAGAAACATGTTATTTGCAGTCTTAACCAATATGTCACACTTTCACACATGAAGGCTGAAATGTCTTATATCCTTTAAGGTATCTGTCAAAAATAAAGAACATATCACATTCAATTTGGCTGAGATGAGTAATATATTAATGAGAATAAGAATGGGAACAGTTTCTGACTTATAAATAGAACTGGCATTTTACAAGCCTTGTGTACTTGTGCCTGTATTTATCCTTTTGTCAGCACAAATGAGATATTAATACAAAACGCAGGAATTTCTTTTTTGTATTTGGCAGAATATGCACAATATTCTCAGAGCTGGAGTTTTAAACATGACACATTTTTTCTTGGAGTATCTGGTAACCAGACACTTTCTGACTTTACTTCTTCCCTCTCCGTCCTCCATCTGTGGAGAGTCAAAATGTGACATTCAGCAAACTGGAAATCACACTTTATATCTACCCTGACAGCACTAGGCAAGCAGCTCCAGCCATTTGGACTGTTGTGATGTGCAGATCTTTAACTGCAGTATTTCAGCAACATGGGCTTCCATGGGATAAAACCAGCAATTCCAGCAATAGGATAAGATACTAAAATAGCTGGAGAATGGTTTTTTGGTCCTCTTTCGTAGGTGAGCTGGAGTAGTGGGGGATACTGGTAGGCAAGGAGAGTTTTTATCCCCTTCCTCCTTCTTCTTGAAATTGCAGGCAGTCAGCAGCCAATTCAGACCTGAGCAAACCTGCGAGGTCTTGTGACAGCTCCCCCAGGGCCACGGTGCTAGTGAGCATCATCCCGCGGTGTGCACCACCTCCAATTCTGCTACCCATGTCAGAAGAGAGGGTGAGGGATGTGAGGTTAACAGTGCTACTGGCAGAGCTGTGGTGGCTCCCGGTTGTCAGTACTAGACCCAACTCATTAAATAATATCGCATTGAAATACACCGCTAATTATACACAGAAGATGTGCGGTGACTCCTCTGGCAACTAACATGTCAAGTGTACAGGTATGAAATTGTTGAGACTGCCAAATAAAACAAACTAACGAACAAAACCAGAAAACAGTGAATATTACCCTCAAGCACACATTGCTTTGCAGTGGGCCAGCAGATCTGTTTCTACAATAACATTTATTTAAATGCCTAGCTTTGAGAAAAGTGACCTACTCCTACTGAGCAGTGTATAGGTCCTGATACAATGGGATTCCAGATCTTGGTGGTCCTTTAAGTACTCCAGGAGCAGTAATAATAATGCTACTTTCCAAGGAAAAAGACAAGACACAGGCACGCTCACACATAATGGTAAACTGAATTTATTTCCTTTTGGAAAACAATTCCAGTAATCTCCAGGTTCAGACCGCAGAGTAAACATTAATAACAGTAACATACAGGTTAGTTCAACTGATTCAAGAATTTGGCCGTGTGAAATCATTAAGGAAAGTCTTGAACACTCAAAGCTTCAAATGGTATCCAGAAAAAAAAATTTCTTTGACAATCTACATAACAACTATTGCATATATGGTAATGCTATCTGTCATATCGCAAGGCTTACAAATATATATACGGGCCTTATTCAACTGTGGGTTCCTGCTCTGTGAGAAAGAGTCTCTTCATATTTTTTGCAAGAATCTTCAGCAATAAAAAATAGTCTTAGATTCATCCGTTTGTATACCAAAAGAGAGATTTCTAGACTGAAGTTTAAACGAAAGGAAGGCCGAACAGAGCTGTAATGGAACATAGCTATTACCTTCTTCCTCCTCCTTGAAAATGACACTTTTTCTTAAGCTATTTTTTCCCCCTCACACAGTATTATTATTATTTGTATCTTTCTTGAATAGGGCCCAAGTCCACTTGTCTTTATAAGACCATTTTAGTATCAGACAACATAATACATGTGCAACACTTTATATACAGGAAGTCTATCCGGTGCTCAAAAGTTCAAACACATGAACATCCAACAGTTTCGATAATACAAGTTTTATGGTACAATACAATGTTTCTGAATAATATACATTAACAATGAAAGTTTCGTGCAAAGATTAAAATGTGTTCCCTTTTTGTGCCACAAAGAATTCTCTGGAAGAGACGGGCCTTGCACTAACTGCTGTGCTGGGTCATCGTATGATTCTGTAACAAAAATAAAGGAAAAAGCTTAGTCAATCGACAGGCATTTCTGTGTGAAAGAAGGAGGCAAAACCAATTCTCCCAACATATCTTGCAAAATTATGGACTGGAAAAGAGAGTATGTTCCACCCCTCCTTGTTTTAAAGCAGCCAGAAGCAGCGTCGTTATCAAAGAGAGTTTTCCCCAGCTATTTCACACCGGTATTCTTTCCATGTGCCACAAGAAGGGCAATGCACTCTCTCTAGGTAGGTTTGGGCTGACCTCCCCAGTGAAACTGCATACCAGCTCAGCGGTTCCGGTATCTGCTTACATACGACTCATGGTTTATACATTATGCAAATGAGAAGTGCATTTATTTGTCATAAAAGACCTATGCTAATTGGACTGTGCTTCCTAGACTGTGGCACCACTTCAAATGGTTTATTGCATTAAAACCTATTTCCCCCTAAACAGTATGGCACAGTATATTCTGCTAAGAGTCATTCTGTGCCTAGCAGAGAGCTCAAAGACTGATGAGAAAACAGGAGGGGCTGCCACAGCCCTTCCTTCAGTCACCAAAAACCACAGGTATTTTTCCTCAAGTGAATGCAGTGCCTTATGTGAGGTGACACAGCGTGGACTTCAGAGTCTGAAATTCTCCTTTCTCGTATGAGTAATCATCAAATCCAGCAGCAAACACAAGTTTCCACCTCTTTCCTACCACTGCTCTAATCGTGCAGACCACTTTTAGGGATGAGAGAGGCTATTTCAATGCCTGCACTGGCTCAGATGCTTCAGAAGCATCGAGCTAAGAGCAAGGATCCAATCTAATATGTGTTAAGTCTTTTGCAATGTACGCTGGATCCACAGATACCTGGAAAAGGTCTGTGAATGCTAGTTCTCAGACAACAAGGCAGCCACTGATTAGTGATGAATTTTCCCCTTAGTAATCTGGGCCAGATTTGGGCCAGTGACCCAGAGGGCAGGGGTGTCACCTCCTGTAATTTGCTCCCAGCATGTCCAGTCCCTTCACTCTGCTTTATTAAGTTAATCTGTCTTAAAAGCCCTTTGGACTAACGCACTTCAGGATGAACCTGTTCCCAAAAGACAGTCATCATTTTCAACGAAGTGAACATCCACTGAACCATACCCTCCAGAGCCACCCATGAAAAGGCACATGAGAACAGCCTTGGTGAAACAAATGTGAAATACAGCGTGACTGCAGACCAGCCTGATAGTTCTCCCTCCCTTCCTCCTTCTCTCTCCCTAAACTGCGCACGCACACAAACAATAGTTCATGGGACATTTGGCAAGGAAAGGATCTTACAGTAAGACTGAGGAATTTTTAATGTAGTGCCATTCTCAAGATTAAAGGAAAATGACCCAGTGACACTCAAAGATGCAATTTCCAGATGTGAATACAAAATGATTTAATGCTGATGGCAGGAATTCCAGACTGTCCAAGGCCAGAGAGTGTTAAAAAAATACACTCTACCACTGGATTTCATCTAGCTTCTTATCCTTCCCATAAAATAATTTCAAAATGCTGTAAAGCAGTAACAATAGCTGCAGACGAAAATGTTGGCTGGTCACAGGTAATGGGCTCTGACTTTAAACCACAAAAGCAAGGAAATTAAGAGTTAAGCCTGACAGTCAGCCCTTTTGTCATCCTGTTGTGTCCATTTATTGCAGCACTTACAGCACAACACCACAGGCTTATTGGAGGCCCTGCAGTACCTAGAAACAACAGGACAAGTTAAATATGGGGTGGCAGCCTGAATTCTGATTTTTTCACTGCTTCTGAGTAGGTGAAGTCATATACCAGTTGTTACATTGCAGAGAGATATTTGGGGGGGGTTGTTTCTAATCTACTGAGAGCAAGCATGTTAGTCACGCCCATTTTTTATTTCTTTTCACTAAGTGAAAAATGCATTATCAGTTTGAGGCTGGATGAACAGTTGCATATGAAGCAGTCAAAAGGTGTTTTACTAAGTGTAGCTGTAACTCTGGCTGCAATGACATTTCTGATTAAAAAAGGCCCAAATATGAAGGAGACAAAATAAAACACGGCATAAGGACTGACTTGCCCCTGCTCTCCGTGTCCCTGACTCCTGCGTCCTGGTGCAAAATGAGATTCTCTAGAGATAATGAAGAGATAACAGAAAAAACCAAGTGTTGCAGAGAAAAATAGACAGGGCAGGACACGAACATGAGGAAATGCTTTGAGCAGTTTAGCCCTTAAAAAGGCAACTATCCTTACTGTAAACAGTCAAAACAAAACATGGTTTCCAAAGTAATTAAGGCTCCCCAAACATGAGGGACTAGGGAGAAATACCTGTTTGGCTAAGTGGCAAAAAAATACAAAGTGGAAGCACTTCAGAAGCATAACACTGACAAGACAAGCAGGCGAAGGATGGGAGGAGAGAGATAAGAAAAGGAGGAAAATTCTGTAATCCCACAGAGAGCCATATTCCACTCCACCAAAAGCCATCTATTGGAGACCCCACGTCTAAGTGACTGAAAATTGCAAACATTAATCCCAGTTATGAACTGTTGTTGTTTTTATGAGGGGTGTTGTGTTTAAAAATTTAGGGCAAAAATTCTCCTCCATTATCCACACAGCAGATCTCGACTCTGATAGTCTCTTTGCCTTGTGTGCAGCGAGCTCCCCGCCTCCCCGGCAGTGGGAGTTCAGGCAGGCGGGGAAAGCAGAATTTGGAGCTCCCGCCGGCAGGGACACGGCAGGGACACGGCAGGGACACGGGAGTGCGGTACACCCAGGGAGAGCACAATATTACAGTCGAGATCCCCTGTGCAGCTCGGAGAGCACGCTGCCCTTCACTAAAGACACACTACACGAGCTTGAAACACGCCTCCTCCAGAAACTTCAAACTAGTTTGCCTGAGTTCGGAGCAATTAGGACTTCCACTTGCCAAAGAGAAGTCATTTAACTAAGTACAGGAGATATCATATGCTTCCCTTCTTTGCCTCCCCCAAATTTGATTGCACATAAACACATCTGTTTAATTATGAGGTAGTCTCCCTATGAAGCAAAAATTTCAATTTCCTACTTAGCCATGGAAAGGGAAAAATATTTTTTCTTAACATAATCTTTCCTGGACTTCAGCAATAGCTATGTTAACATTTCCAAGAGCTGTGATTTCATGAGGAGAAACTAGTTTGCAAACACAAATGCAAGCTTTGCATGCACAAAATGGAGGAACAGCGAAGCAGGAGGTGTGTGTGTCACTGCATTTGTTACCGCATTAGACACAAACCAAGCCAGGAAAACTCCTACATCCCCAATTTCTCTGTCTCAGTATTATCTGGAAAGCAAGTATATTACCTGGGAAAACCTGAATTCAATATATTTCACAAGCAAAATAAACTCTTAAAATGCATTTGCCCTGTTCCTAGAGATAATTATTTCTGTTAGCAGAATCCAGAATCCCAACTGTTACTTGAACTGCTATAAAATTATATGCCATGACTTTTCTGGATGAAAATGCTTTGAGATATCCCTGTTGTTAGTGTTAAGGAGTTAAAAACATGCCAAGATTTCACAATAATACTGGGTGGAAGAATCTCCTCAGCAAAAAAATATAAAAAGGTTTCTTTGCAGAAATGCTCGAGACAAAAGAGGTAGTAATACTTTTTGTTGTCTGGTTAATGTCTTTGTGTTTCAGATAGAACGTGAGAAGTATTAGCTAGCAAAAAGTTCCCACCCACAGCATCAAAATTAACGATGAAAAAAATATCCACAGATAGCCATAGACTCACTAGCCCATTAGAATCTTTAATGTGAACTGCGGTTGCATTCAATTTAAATGGGACTTCTGTTTTTTATGACTAGATGAAACAAGACACGGTTGTACCTGACAAACAGTGCAAAGAGGGTACACGTGAAGAAATATAAAGATGAAATGTAGACGCATTATTTCAACAGATGGTAACAGTACCACAGCAGCATGTTATTTTTTCCTTAGTTCAAGAACACAAACATGAGTAATCAATCATCACTGATTAAGTAATTATGGTACCCTACATGCTATCACTTATCTGGAACCCTTTATCTGTGTACATTACAGATCATCTTGTATTTTTTTGCATTAAAAAAAAAAATGCACCCCACTGCACTGCAATACAGTTCCAGGTTGTAAAACAGAACTCTACATTACTATCAACCTTTAAGCGCTACAATTTTTTTTTAACAAAAGCAATTGGTTTCCAACAGGCTGGATAATAAGTCTTTTGACCTGCATTCTTCTCTGACCCATTAAGGTCACCCCTGTGCTCGGGCATATAGCTGACTTAGGAAATGCCTGCAAGTCCTGCATTTCATCTCCTGCCCACTCAAAATAAAGCTTTCTTTAAATGTGTCTGTACGGGTCCCTGAAGACCAGGGAGGCATCCCTGCAGTGGGCAATGGAGGGACAGAAGCTTCTGCCTTTATTAATGAATGCAGACCATTATGAGTCTGGCTGGCTCCTGCACTGTTCCCAGAAGCATATACTGTACGTGACTTAAAATGCTAGAATATTGACACAAAGCGAGCTGGGCACCCCTAAGGAAAATTACTCCTTGGATATAATGTAGGCTCGTAACAGCTATTAGAGTACAAAATAAAACCCTCCGGGATCAAACTGACATATACCGCATTCTACCTACTCCTCAAACATTAGAAGAATTTCTTTGTGAAGGCATTCTCAAGGACAGCATTAAACTGACTTTTGTAGCAATCTGCAACAGCTTTTTGGCTTACAGCTTTTAGTACTAAATCTCTAGTTTGAATCAATATAAGTACTATATCTTCCACATTAATCAATACATTTGGTTCAATACACGTTCTATTAAATTATACTTTCTAATCAAGATTTTCTGCTTCTCTTCCCTTCTTTTTATTCCAACTTCTTACCCTGCACCATACTTTTCAAACTGTCTGCAGCTAACAAGAGGATGTTGGATTTTCCAGAACCAAAGGGGAAGAAAGAAAGGCTTGTGGAAAAGGCAAGCCTAGTAAAACCTTAAGTGCAGTGGTAATGACAAAACAAAACTGCAGTTTCACAGTGTCAACGTGGTTTCCAGAACTATAGTCTGATGCTTTGTTACTTAACTGCTTGTCATGATATAAGACCTCTCATGCAGAAAGCTCTGCATTGGACACTGCTGAAGTACTATATCATGTGCAAAGGTGTGGGGAGGAGGGAAGAGGAGTGTTAAGTGGTAACACCAAAAACAAATAAATGAAACTTACTCAGACATAACTATAAGAAAAATCTCAGAAAAGGTTTATTTTTATACCCTTTCTTCAAACTTGTGCTGCTTCAGTACTGCAGCACAGAGTTTCTTGACAAAGCCCCACTATATTGTGGCAGGGTTCTTTCCTGGTAAACTGTAATATGATTATGCCCAAGACTAAATTGATGAGATATTTAGATTTGTGAGATACTAAGATTAAATACATACTATAAATTAAGATGTAAAAAGATATTATTTAGTCCAGGTCTTTGGGGATATTTGAAACATTTGGATAGAAGATGTCTCCAGCAATCTGAGTGATGTACACAGTTACAGTAAATGACTTTTCCACACCTGTGTTAGGTTTGGTGGAATGTGGTTATTCTTCATAAGCAGAGAATATGAAATGTAATGTCACAATGATAAACATGTATATCACAGGCATCTGCCGCTGTCTTACAGATCAGAAACACTGCACTGATGTCTCTCGCTTAGTTTCTCTTTTTCTTGTCTCCATATAATCACTGTGAACCTGCAGAGAAACTGTTGCATTTTCTTTTGACATTTAACATAATCTTACTCAGTTCACAATAGCATCGTAGAATACTTTCTAGATGACACTGTGTCACCATTAAAGAAAAAGGTGAAACAGCATAATAAAAGAGAAGAACAAGAATTCATAGAATTTAAAGACAGAAAAGACCCATTAGGGCGTTTTCTCCACCCATCTTGCCAGTGTTGGATTATTGCCTATAGTGTAATTTCAAGTGTTTTGCCCAGTCCAATTTTAATTAGAGCTTCCAATGCTCCTCTTGGGAGACTATTTCACAGCTTCACAGACCTCAGGGTTAGGATTTTTTTTCCTGATGTTCATCCCAGGAGAAGAAGAGGCTCAGCCAGCCCCAAATCACACATGAAACCAAATCTGCATAGTGAGGAGCTGGTTTCAGTAGAATATCTGGGCCATTTCAAAGCATCTGAAAGCAGTAAACTTACTTTCAATGCCCCAAAACATTAAGGCCCTGGCTCCACTGCTGCTGCAAGCAATTAAGAAGATTCTGTTCCACAGGCTTCTCAGGCTCAGTTGCTATACAGGTAAAAATGTAGTATAGGTGGGATTTGTGTTCCCACAGTGAGGGTAACCACTTCCAGAGTCCACCTCCATCAAATGAATTAACTGAAGGTTAGGGACATATCTAGGTCCGTTCTACGCTATAATCCTTAATTGTACTGACAGAGGATCTATGAACACTCAGATTGTAAACATTTCCATATTTTTCACATATGTGAAATACAAAAAGAGCAACTTCAGTTGAAGCTCATCAACAGATGATGTGACCATAGATTATTTTCCCTCCCAGGCCCCTCCCTTCCTTTCTGTCCTGGTTTCGTCTGGGATAGAGTTAATTTTCCTCCCAGTAGCTGGTATAGTGCTGTGTTTTGGATTTAAGATGACAATAATGTTGGTAATACACTGATGTTTTAGTTGTTGCTAAGCAGTGGTCAAGGACTCTCCAGCTTCTCATACTGGCCTGCCAGCGAGTAGGCTGGGGGGCACAAGAAGTTGGGAGGAGACACAGCCAGGACAGCTGACCCAACCTGGCCAAAGGGATATTCCATACCATATGACATCATGGTCAGCATATAAACTAGGGGGAAAGCTGGCCAGGGCCACTGCTTGGGAACTGGCTGGGCATTGGTTGGCGGGTGGTGAGCAACTGCATTGTGCATCACTTGTTTTGTATATTCTAATTCTTTTATCATCATTATTATTATTATTACTATTACTTCCCCTCCCTTTTCTGTCCTATTAAACTGTCTTTATCTCAACCCACGAATTTTACTTTTTTTTTTTCTGATTTTCTCCCCCATCCCACTGCGGGGTGGGGGGAGTGAGCGAACGGCTGTGTGGTGTTTAGCTGCCTGCTGGGTTAAACCAGGAGACTTTCATAAAACAGAAGCTACAAGAAATTAACTTTAATTGTTATATCTGAAATCTTGGAACTAACAAATGTTTCTGATGTGTTTCATCCCAGGAATTACAATGTTTCTGACACAAAAATGAATATATATTCAGATTTCAATGGTCACACTTATCCTGAGTGAAGGAGGGAGCTGGAAAGGAGATGACTAATAGTTTTTCATAGGTGAAAAGTAGGAAGCCAAATGGAGACTTCGGCGTTCTGGACAGAACAGAAAAAATTCCAGGCAAGGTGTCCCTGCCACCAGCACCTCCAGTACTGCAGTGCAGCTGGCTGAGCAGGTGGAGTACCAATGAATTTTTAAATGCACTAAAGTAGGCATGGAGTTTCATCCAGGGCAAGTTTGATCACCAGCATAGACCTAACAAAATACAGTCTCTGAAACTTGAGATTCCCAAGGAAATAAGGATTTGATCTGAACTAAAACAGAGCTATTTCCACAACAAAGAAAGGGCCAAAGCCCAAGAGAATCTATGTTCCCATAAATACCACTTATGTGTGGTGAGCTGATGTTTACCAGCCTTTGAGAATCAGGTCTGTTCTCAGACATGATGGCCAATTAAATGGTCATTTTAGGTCATGACTGACCACTGTTGACAATGATAATTTAGGAAAGTCTACATTGAATTGCAGTTATTCATATAAATTAGTTCACCTAAGCTATGTGATTTGATATTATATTAATGTCTCTGAAATGGTATGACTGCTAATCGTACTCTGTATCATATTTTTGTGAAACTCTCAATATTCTGGTTCTTCTACTCAAGCATTTCCAGCTGGGCCAGAGAAAACCTACCCATAAAAAAATCTCAAATTGGATAGCATGTTCTCAGGGATGCAAACTTAAAATTAAACCCAAACCCAAACCAAACCAAAACCCCTGCTATCTATTTTTCTTCAGACTTCCAGTCAGTCACTAGTAAAATGTCAATGATTCCTTTTGGATTCATTATTATATGTGAGTACATATATCATAGAGTTGTTGTATGGAAAAGAATGACATATGTTCCTAGGTACAGCAAATAAGACCTTCATCATTGTCACCAGAAGAGAACAGACACAAACACAGCTGTCTGTTCACCATCCTTGCACCTTCGTCATTATGAGCATTGGCAGAGGGCTCCTCGTTAAGCCTCTGACATAAATCAGAGTAGCTCCAAGGCTGTTTTAACCTATGGTGCCAGGCAATAGCCTTCCATAAGCCTCCCTTACCCTGTTTGGTGTTTATTGAAATGCAATGGAACTTACAACAACCTCTTCCATTTCAGGCAAGGTGTGCCTGGCTGCACGGGCATGGTGCATGTATTACCCCCATAAACGGTAAGATGATGGTGATGGGGAGAGAGGCCAATGGTTAGGACATGTTCACAGCAATTCATTGAAACTGGGAAACCTTCCTGTTCTCTTATGCTGCAAAGAGGCTGTACTGCTAATCAGGATCCAGGCCTAAGTCTTGTTTGTAGAAAAACAAGGCTTTTGTGATACTGCAAATGTTTGAAATTAATACACAAGGATCCTTCCCCAATAAGAAAATTGTACGTTAAGTGGGAATAACAGCTTAAACCAAAAAGGCAAAAGGAGGCACTTCTGAGAAATATATCAAAAGTCTTATTACTTTACAATATGGTTATGATTACCCTGGTATAAATTAAGAGAAACTCCTCTGAAATCAAGGGATTTTCAAGACAGGGACAAGTAAGAATAGAGCCAGGCCTGTAGGGTTTAGAACAAAAGTGAACATTGCTCATGTACTGATTGATTCTTGCACACCCTCTGCAGAGGCCACAGCCAGAAATCTCTTCACCCTGTCAGACACAGCTAGGCAAAGAGCAAGCAGAACCCAAAGCTGAACAAATCCAGATTTATCTGCAGCTATTGTACAACGGAGTAACAGGGGACAACAAGCTTTGATAGGCAATACTGCCTAATAAGATATTCAGGGATTAAGTCAGTGTTTTACAGACACATGTGTTCATGGGCTAGTTGTTGCTCTGCTTTCATTTTTTTTCTTTGTTATGTTTAATTTATCATGCTGGTGCTTTCTAAACTACAACATCTGTAAACAAGTTTAAGTTTGACCTCCCTCCCATTTTACATCCACAAGCAGCACTCCTACTTCGTGCTCTAATTTTAGATACCTTAAAGACAAATAAATCTGTGTGGGGGAGAGAGAGGTAACAAACCTAAACAACAAAAACAAAACCCTTGTCTGACAATACGTGTTCATCTTACGTGAATACAAATTTGCCTAGCTGGGAGTGAGGAACTGGCTCCTGGAACTGGAGCTATGCTATGTACAGATTCCTTTATAGGTCAAACTCAATTAAACAAACTACTACTAAATATTTAACAGCTCAGTGCAGTAATTAGTGACAAATAATGGAAACTTAAATTGATAATTGCACAGAAATGTCCTGTTGGAAACATTACATGTTTCCTGCTCCTCTTGTTTCTCTCATACTCACCGAATCCTGATAGGTCTTTTCAGGGATTAAACTGACAAATGAATCTGGATTTTACACACATCTGTTTGGTCTGCAATGAAGTTTTCTATGAGTTGTGAGAAAGAATCTTCCAAGTGGAACTTCTTCTTCTCAAATTTCCATTCTGGGCTCTCTGATTTAAAGCAGAGTAACTGCTAGATCATGAATTGATTTCAAATCTTAAACTAACTGGCAGGTCCAGAATTTAAGCTCCTGTCCATAGGATTCAAAAGGTCACCCAATTAAAATGGGCAAGCACAGAGAGCTGTGATTTATATGCAAAGGGCAACCTTTAAAACAATGATCCTTCCCAGTTTTCCACAGGTGCATGTACAAGAATTCCTTTGAACAAAATTACAAGTGAAATTACAAGTTTCTTGATACAGCCTGCAAGAAAAGCGCTGTAACTTGTCTGCACTATTATACGGACAGACGCATCCCACATTTGTATTGATCGCCGAGTTCACCTCCCTACCTTGTGACATAACACTGGGTATTGTGCTTGCCAGGTGACAAAGGGACAGCCTGGAATCTGGATTCCCCACACATTGCCAGCCGGTGCATGGGGCCTTGTACAACAGCACTCAGCACACTGGAGGATATGGATCAGCCTGAGATTAACTCAAAGCGACTAACACTGTTTTCAGTCAGCTGAAAGCAAACCCTGAACCAGCCCAGTTTTAAAATCACCAAAACTGGCTTTTGTACATGGAAATCCTATTTGGTAGTTATCCAGCCAATAAGCGTACATACACCCAATTAAGAGAACGCGTAAGTGGACTTGTGCATATTTTGGATCCCGAAATCAGGAACACAAGGGAAAATACGTCCCCTCGTCCATGGCGTGTCAATTTTAAAATGTGTAGGAAAGAAAAGGAAAAACTATGGAATTCTGCTAGCTCTCCTCCTATTCTAAATGCCCCAAACTCTGTTGCACACTGGTGCATCTTTTTCCTTCAAGACAGTTTGCAAGGAAAGCCAGATTGAGCAGATTTGATGGTAACGGCCAAAGATTTCTGAGCTGATAAGCAAAGGCCCCCACGGCTTTTGCTCTCTGACTTCCCTCACAACTGGTTACTGTGCCAGCCCATCTTGGACATCTTATAGTCCTTATTCCTACAGTTCTTCAAACAAGGAACAGTGGGAACTGGGACAGTGCTTATGTGGCAGGCTTGGTGTGTGTGTGAATTACAAATCTACTTGTTGGAAAAGAAAATAAGGACAATTTTTATCCCTTCATAGCTGGTAAATAGTTAGATAGCTAAGAACCCTATGCTGAAACATTTTGTTCTTAGAGCAACCTCATCTGAGTTCCCCCCTTTTCAGTCCAAAAAACTCCATGTTGTAAATGTGACTTTTAGAGAGACCAGAATGTTATTTTGCCCTTTATAACAAAGTCACTACTTCTCTAAATTTTGTAAGGACACACACTGTAAATCAATAAATCTGGAGCATTTACTGACATGTGGTACCAGGACAATAAAATTTTATGTTTGTCATTGTGGTTGTTGGTTGTAAAATGCAAAAGTCTGGATTCTCCATTGTCTTCTGTTTTGTTGTCACTTGCATTTGTGTAAAAGAAGTGTGAAATGTGACCACAGCTAAATGGGAGGAATTTTACTCTCACTTTCTCCTGTTTTCAGAACCTATAAAAGGGGGAAGACAGTGAAGTCCAACACCTATGTTTTAATACTTCCCCCCCTGCAACAAGAACTATTACACAAAGAAGCATCTTTTTATGCCTTTTTCCTTCCTCCCCATGAGGGAAGAAGTATCCTCCTACTAAATGTCATTCTTTGAGGTTGGTCATTCTGTTTCCTGTCACACAGCTGGCCAGTGACACGTTGCAAGTCAGACATGTCATTAGATCCTGCCTTGACCCTGCACTGACAGTCGAAGAAATGCCCCCCCTCACCTCTGGGTTTGGCTTGTGATACTGTGGTACTCCTGTCTCCTAGGCTATCTCCTGCTAGGGGATCCAGCCTCATGCAGCTGCTGCTTTCACCCCTGGTTGCCCATGAGGACTGTTTTTTAGTGTGGCAATCTTCTGATCGAGTGAAAAGCATCACATTTAGGAGGAAAATAACTGGAGACAACACTTACACTCATTTGCTGTCTATGTTTAGTGCCAAGGTGTCTGAAATACAGAACTTTAATTCCTTTACAAAAAGATGTGCTGTAGCTATGGTGAGGCTAATCTATAACCCTCGCAGTCTTATATAATTTGCTACTCCAAGTTAATTTTAATTCATTACAATAAACCCCACCTAATTAAAATAACTCTTTAAAGTGAAGTATTAGCTTGATCCCAGAAAAAAAAAGCAGAATCTTTGCTATCGGAGGGCGATTCATCATACCACAGTGCACACTTACATGAATTCAAAGGTAAGCTATAAACAAGTACCCACAGCAATAGTGCCATGCATAAAGGGGCAGGCAACAGGAGGCCTCCCTTCTAATCAGCCCTCAAAGGAACCTGCCACACAGAAGTGGCACTTATTCTAATTTAAAGCTCTCACAGTTACTTTACCTTGGCAAAATTTATAAACTAATAACTTTAGTAAACAGACTGGCACTCCAAACAGAAAAACAAACCCAACACAACGGTTCAGGCCCGCAGAGAAAGCAGCTTTCCCAGAAAGGTATTGTCTTCAACAATGAGATAAAACATTTGTTTGGGGGCTACTCTTATGGTCCCCAATGTTCAGTAACAGTTGCACCGTCCCATTAGATCTGTACTGTCAATTCTCTGTGGTCTATAGTCTATTGTCCCTGCAAATCTTTTCAGCATCTTGAGGCATTTTACACACCTGTATATTTGTGTTCTGGTCAGCTCAACCAAGGAAATACTTCTGGATTTGAAAGAGCCTACTCTGGGGCTATGGCTTCCCTTAAAATGTCATTAAATTGTCAGGGCAATCTGCTTTCAAAATGTCAGTTTAAAAACATATGTAATATTTGCAATTAAAGCTCACATTGTTTTTCATTTCTATTATTTTTGCTTCTCAGTAACTGTTAAAAATTACAAAAATTATACTGTTCTCCATTTACATACGTGAAGAAAAAAAAGAAAACACAGAAAGCAATAATAAGGGCTAAGCAGAAAATCTCTGTAATACGTGCAGCACAATATTAGAATTTTTTTTGTTATATCCTAAAACACACCACTTTTTGTAGAAAGTTCCTTTTCAAATCAAAGCAATACTACAGTAAAACAACTGCAGGCAAAATTTCTAAGACACAATGCAGTTTGTGTCAGAACACTCATCACTTCAGGCTGACCTGTCAAACTATCTTGGGGAACACGGTAAAAAGGCAAATCTGCAAGTTGGTAAGAAACTTTTGAATGATAAAAGTATGCGTTGCTCACGAACTACAGAACGCTGTGCAGTGTTAACTGAGCTGTAGTGATGCTTACAGCAGATGTCCGTCCCTTCCTACTGCTTATAGGCGCACGTGCTCGGGCTGTGCTCCTAAGACCACTGAGAAGGAGCCCACATTTTGAAGCTTTAACAGAAGAAACCAAATAAATAAAAAATTTGTGCTCAGAGGAGTGATGTGGAATAGAGATCAGAATTTAGTACTATACACAGATACCTGCTATCAATCAGCAATAGAGCTATGTCGTAAATTCGATACGGGTGAAGTCAGCAAGACAACATTTTTGGACCTTGATAGGCAATTTCTGGCACCTACGTTTTCAGGAGATTCTCAACACCTTGCAGAATCTGACCCCCGCACCCAACCCACTTCCTTAGGGGACCCAGTATGATCTCAAGGTACCTCTTTTTAGGCATTAGGGATTAAGATTTTGGCCACAGGGCTTTTCCAGAAACTAACGCAATTGTCAAGACAGTCTACAGAACTCACCAGAGAATCATTTCTAAGGGTTTTTGAAATCACCGCTTTTCATAGATATATTTCTCTATTAATTTCTGCACAACAGTCTGACATCTGCAGAGACTTAGCATTCTCTGCTAAATTGTGTACATTTTCAGACTAATTCCTATACAATCACTGTATATTTTTGTAAATCCATGTGGCCTAAACATTCAAATCTTGGGACACTATAGTCCTCAGTGCACGTTAAAGCATTCATAAGGCTGCCCGAACTTATGCCAGCTCCTAATAGCCCCCAGAGGATTGTTATATCAATTAAAAATCCCTGGAATTCATCGGAGTCTGAGACATGCCTGTGAGGACCAAAAGGGAGTGATACAGAACCAGCTAGCAAAATAAACAGGAATTGCTGCATACTGAGGGAATCCTTGGCTGTCTGACTAAGGTACCTTTTATACTGGCAGGGGATGCAAATTGGAGCCCCAGGATCTGCACTTTCATTTTCAAAGCACTTTGCAAACATCAACCACTTCACCTTCACACCATTGCTGCGAGGGAAGTAAGTATGTACAGTTCCAGCATCCTCTGTTTTCTGGAAGTGCAAAGAAGCACAGGGCATTTTCACAGGCACAGTCTGTGTTCATGCACAAAAGGGGGCTTTTGACAACCTCCGCCTTCGTGGGCAAATGAGTTTCCCAAGGCCACAGAGGGAACTGGTGGCAGAACAGGGATTACTGGAGAGATCCTGCTATCCAGCCTGGTGCTAAGTCCACCCTGCCTCCCCTGCAACACACCGAAGCAACTTGCTGAATTCCAGCTGTACGTTGCTTTGCTATAAAGGACAGATTACTGCATGTCATCCTCTATAATCTCTCCTGGAAGAGGGATTCTACACGCTTCCCGGGGACCCTCCCTTTGCTTCCCCCCACAAATGGTGGCAAGGTTAGAGACAAGTTGTTTTCTCAAGGCTGAGATTAAAAATGGCTCTGTGTTTTGCTAAGCATTCCTCTGAAGCATGGGCAGTGCGTGCGTGTGTGTCTGAAAACGACCCCAATGAAAGGAAGGAATGAGAGATGCTAAACAATGCTGCACAAAGTTGCAGACTGTTCGGCTACAGGCCAGAAAATGAATCCAATTTTTCATTCTGTCATTATAAATATTTCAGTGCAAATGGTACTGATTTTCTGCAACTGTGGTTAAGCAAAGGGCCTCCGAGTGAATATTTAAGGGAGGAAAAAAAAAAAAAAGGAAAAGAAGAAGAAGAGGGAAGGGAAAAAAAGAAAAAGAAGAGGGAGGGGGGAAATTAAGGTTAGCAACCAATTAATTTCAAACTTTCAGTGTAAAAGATTCTGGGAAAAATTCTACAGTGATGCAGCGTGTGACTCAAAGAAGGAGGAAAAAAAACATTTACTCTGCTCTTCTTCTGACAGTTTCTCATAAAATATCTGCAGTCCATCTATCTTTTAGTACTCCAGGCTCCTCTGGAGAGCAGAAAATAGTAGTTTAAAGCTCACTTCAGTGCCAGTCTGCGGGAGATTGCTTTCCACAGGACCCCTGCTGATGGAGGCCTAGGGGAAGAGGCCCAGGAGTTATTCAATCAGTCCAAGGCTCTGGGGCGGCCGGGGCTCCTTTGAGGGCTGATTATAAAGCTGCCCTCCTGTTGCCTGCCTCCGAACAGAACGAAATGAGCAGCCTCTTGCTGAGCAGATTCTGCAAGAAGGAATTTCACCTGTCATGGAGTTTGTCAGAATTTCAGGATTTATCTTGGTGCAAAATTAATAAAATACCAACTAGGATTTCAGCCTGACTACTCAGCTGTGTCATCTCAAAGTGATCTTTCACGTAAGAAAACCTGGACACAGAGCTACTGAAGTCATTCTTGCCCTACTTTTGCTCGGGAGCTTCGGCAGGATGCTATGACTGAATAATAAAATGATTAGAGGTGGATTTCCTGACAATTACACCCAACATCAAGCACTGGGTGGGTGCTACTGTCCTAACGTGTGACCTTTCACCTTACTTCTGTGGTTCCTAAATCTCCCTGGAATAAGCTAGGAATCTGAAATAGAAAAAGATCATTTCTGCAGTTTATAACCTAGCAGGTCCCTTATGGCAGAACATCTGTTAAGTTCATACACTGGTATTCCAGGTCTGGATTTGATTTATAAGTTTTAAAGGAATACAAACAACAGACTACACAAGATTACATTCAGTGAAACACTGCAAATTAATATTGCTGTGACAGTCAAGTACATGGTCTTTTAACCATATTCTGAGTCTAATATTGTGGTAAGGTGCCAGGTTGATAAAGCATCATCTCAAACCTCTGTGAACTGAGTTCAGTTCTTTTGAAGCTAGACAGTCTCACCGGTCTTCTGACAGTGCCTTACAGCAATAATAATAATAAAAAATCTTCGTACACTACCTATTCAAGTAAGATTGTGCTAGCTTATAGCACTTGGTCACATGAATTTCAAGTCTCAGGTAGCATAGAAGCAATTAACTTGCAGCCTGCAAGAGAGCTTTTCAGCTAAAAGAGGAGATCAACTTGTAGAAAATAAAATAGTTGTCAGCTAAGCCAGCTGATGGGTAAATAAATATTATTCAGTTTACAATGTCGTTGGTTCAGATCTTGACATGGAGAAACAGAGATCCACTGTACCAAGAAACAGCAAAATATGCCCAGATTAGGAACAAAGATGCATTTGCCATCAATAGCTCTTACCCTACATTGTGGCAATTTCTATACGCTGTTGAAAGCTGTTTGCTCTTTGAAGTAACAAATCTACCTTTCTGTCTATTTGCTCGTCAGCATTTTCTAACAAGAGCTTAAAACAAATGGTAACATATCCCTTTCCTACCTCCTCACCCTTTAAATGACAATTCAACATTAATACACATCGTAAAGCCACCTTTACCAGGCAGTAGTAGTCTGACAGTTTTAACACCAAGAGATCTCACAGTAAAGAGAGAGACAGAAAGCACGCAAGTGAATGCACAGATGGTGGGAGGGGACACAGGGTGCTCTCAGCAGGCTACAGTAGAGATGCATTAACTCCACAGAGGGATAAGGGCTTCCCACCAGTACAGTCATGAATTATAACTGAGCATGGGAGAGAGTTCTTAGTGCCTGTCTCACAGCAAATATACTGTTCCATTTTCCTGCACAATCACCTTTCACCTTTACAAATGCAAAGCAAAGCAAAATGCACTACTAATATTTAACAATATCACAGGTTCTTTATATTACATAGCACACATCTACACACACGAAGCATGGGGGGGAAGCAGAGTATTCACTGACACAGAGTATCCCCAAGCAGATTTACACACCCATGATCAGTGCCTGTGTCTAGCAATTCTGCTGCAAAATGACACTATGACAATACAGATAAACAACTAAAGCTGCATGTAGAAATCTGTGTAACTCAGCAGTACTGGTTCACAAGAACTGAATCATCTCTTTCTCTCTTCTCTTGTTAACAGGGTGGAGGACACTCAATTTCAGCTTTGAACACAAAGGAAGCTCAACTTAAAAAAAAAAAAATCATGAGAGCCTGCAAAAATCCACTCTTTTTCCATCCAAAACTATATTTCAGCCTCAGTTTGATCAAAGCATGGTGCACCTGACCCCAATAACAGGTAGAAAAGCTAAACCTAAAAGCTGTTCCTCCTGGTTGGGGTTTTGTAATGAACAGCTCCAGTTGTGTAGCCATCTGCATCTGAGTCTTTTTGACTAATGTTTGGAATGGCGCAATCTAATGATGCCCCCCCCCCCAAAAAAAAGGAGAAAGAAAAAAAAGGAAAAAAAAAAAGAAAAAGAAGGAAAGTCACCACTTTTGAGCCAAGATTGCTGTTTACTGGAGTTTCCTGGATGTGTCTCTTTATGAATCACTGACCACACCTTGTTTTCACAAACTATCTGCACCTCCTCCCTAGGGGAATTCATCCCCTCCCAACTTTCCTCCTACTCAATGAACCTATCAATGGAGAAAACTTGTTATTTCAGGCAGCTGAAAATTTGACCAATTTTAAAGGATTCATTTACCATGCCTTTCACTTTCGTTTAAATCCTCAGTGTTCCGGTTCTAAATGACAGCACCGCAAGCACTGCTTTTAAGCACTATTCATCTTGCCTACCACATCTCAGCCTTTCACACAGAAGGCTGCTCTCTCTCCAACAATGGAGCCTTACTCCTTTATAGCTTGAGGGCAGAGACTGTTACTAGCTGTAGACTTGCTGCAAATATCACAATAAAGGATACAAATGTGAATTTCTCTTAAAATACAGGTTCAGCTCTGGAGGTACCTTGCTTTAGAAAACTCTGTCAAGAGCAAACAATATATCTTTCTCCAAAATGCACAGCAGCCACCCAGTTGAAACAGCTTTTCCAAATGATCTAACGTGTCAATGGAATCAGGATGCTTGTGAATTTTGTACTTTTCTCCACTTTGGGTCTCTAATCGATATTTTAGCTTCCTTCACACTTAATATACTCAATCTTGGTTTGGCAGCATGTCTTGTGGAACATTAAAAAACCGAAGAACAAACATCCCCCCCTCTCTCCAAATCCCTGGAGCTTGAGGAGGTGCAGGGCTACTGAGCTAAGCTCTGTGATGGAAGAAGGTAGGGTTCAGACTACACATCTTAAGAGGTGGCAGGTTTGCTGCTACCGAGCCCCTCTACCTATGCTTTGGTACACCAAAACCATAGAGGGGCGAGGATGCTGGGG
Source organism: Gymnogyps californianus (assembly GCF_018139145.2). Lineage (NCBI taxonomy): Eukaryota > Metazoa > Chordata > Aves > Accipitriformes > Cathartidae > Gymnogyps > Gymnogyps californianus. The sequence continues at coordinate 50,716,254 of NC_059472.1, read as the reverse complement.
TATACAGGGGCCATGGCAACCTTCTGCCAGTGCTGTGGAGGGAAGAGGGGCCAGACCTCGAGCGACAAACTTTCAGTGATAATGTTGTGCCATCACTCATTGGGAAACCGCAGAACCAGTGGAGAGTGGAGCCAGGAATGAGGAGCTTATTCATGGGGATGGAGTGAGGGGGGCCAGCAGCAGGGTGGGGGGAAGGGAGGCAGATTCACAGAACTGGCCATGAAGCTCCTCAGTACACCATAGCTGGATGCTTCATAAAGTCACGCTGATGGCAGTCCCGGAGATGGCCATCTGTTGTCAGCTCTGGGCCAGATGAAAGATAATGTAACGGCAGCTACTGGTAGCTAACAGCAGGGCAGTTGTAGGAAGGAACGCGTCCTAGAATGAAGAAGTGGTGCTTCCTGTTTAGCACAGAAAATCAGTCATCGATATCAACTACATTAGCAAGAAATTAATGGATGGACAATTAAGAGAACTGAACTGATCTACCAGGGAAATTATTCAAATGCAAACAGAGTGCTTATTTCTTCTGCTTACTCCAGGTGTATGAGCCAACTGATTTGACTAATGGCAAGGTGTAGGCTGAAACATTCAGGGCACAGATGATAAAAACTCATTTTCTGCAAAGGGCAGAATTCCATTTCTAATGATTATTTGTGGGTCAGGGAATACATTTACTGCTTCCCTTGCCCTCAATCTACAACAGGACTCCCTGATGTTCACAGAGGTTTCTACAAAGACTGAGGGTAGAAATTGGCCTTTATGTAATAACTGAACTTCCCCTTATTATTACCGTGATTTATTTTTACAACTGCCTTATCATTATTATCAGCATCACTCAGCAGAAAAATGTTTGCCTTCCCAAGCACTATTTGTGTCTTGTTTCTTTCTTTGCCCCATAATCTCCTCTCTACTTCTCTATCTACTCCTTTGCCTTTCATTTCCTTCTTCTTCTGCCCTTCTACGCATTTTCCTTTCTGCAGCGACTTCTGATTTGCTTCCTTAGGCTGAAATCTTGCACACCTCACTGTTCCATTTGCTAAAACAATCAGAAATCATCATGTTAATGTTGACATGTAATGTCACTGATATGTTTCAGAGTCAACACTTAAAAAGACAAAGGAACAGTGGAGCTTATCTTCTGATTGCCATGGTTTCATGCTGCCTTCAGACTGGAGACAACAAACTTCATTTAACACATTTGCATGACACAGTCTTTGCAGTCACAAGGATTACGAACTGTACTATATTACCTGATTCTGCAGAATCTATTTAATGTTGACCATACCAGGCAATAAGGAGAACAGATCCAAAGTATGGGTTAATCTTTTTTGTTGCTACTGAGTTTTTTGAAAACAGGTAACTATATTTTACAAAAAGAATCCAGGCATACAAGAGCATAAACAGGAAAAAGTAGGCAAAATAGGGTCATATATTCAAGCACATACACATGTGGGTATGACTCTATCCCCCTTGAAAGAGAAGGAATATACATTTTTGCTTATTTTTGTATGGGTACTTTGTGGATGTAGCTCAGATCTTATTTTGGACAGTATATTTAGCTTCCAATCCTTTGCCATTTTACTGTTCCTTAAGTCTGAATTTCTTTTCAAGATTAAAATGGTGTGTTTAAAGGCAATATTCATCACTTAACTGCTACACTGTCTCTGTCAATTAATTCTGTAATTTCATCAATAATATCACTCAAGCATCTGAAGAAGCAAACCCATAATTGTGATTCAATTGCTCCAGAAATTTAAGGAAGGTTCTCTCAGGGAATGTTGTGAACACATTGTTTCCTGCTTATTTACAGGAAAAAGTGCAGAAAGTTTCACAGGCTGACTGTTGCCTGTAGAGTTACAAGTACATGGAGTATGTGGAGACAAGTAAGAACTGCTAATACTAAGCCCATCTTTGTCAAGCACTGTTTAGTGAAATCAAAATGGTCCCTGGAAAACCTCTGGCACTTTGGGCTTGGTGGGCTTTGCAATGTGCTATAAATATTCATGAACTAATGAAGTACCCATAGGGAGTGTTTACATTTGAATAGACCAATCAAAGGCAGATGAACACACAAGCTCCAAACCTGGAAATTTCTTATTTGGAAAAGAACTACCGCATGAAAACCTAATATGGCCGTAACACCCCTCAAACCCCAGGAGGAAAGAGGCACTGGAAGGGAATTCAAAGTATTTTTTTTTGGTATTTAAACTTTGTTTGACATTGAAGCAAAAGACTTGCAGGGGAAACACTTTGAAGGTATGTCCTTAAAGAGCTAATGCATGAGTGTCTCCACCATGCTTCTCTTGATTGCCTTTTTGAGAAAATTTGCAAAGAAAATAATTCTCCCTTCTAGCGACAGAAGTCTCAAGTCTCAGGAACACAAGTCTGAATTTTTTAAATCTTGGAATATATGGAAAAATACTCAATGCACATACTGGTGTACGCTAATATCCATATATCTATCTGAAACAGAAAGCACAGTAAGGGTTCAGGAAAAAAAGCACTCTAATAATACTTGCAATGCATGCAGCTCTATCTAGTTCCCTCAAAACATATGCATTAATTACAATCCTAATACCTCTGGCACACATATTGTTATCATCATCCTCACTCACGAGATGGAGAGCATGCATGGGTAAAAGTGGAGCAAGTTAGTATCTGACCTCCCAACTGAATTCAGCTCTCCTGACTCCTAGGCATTTGCTCTGACAAAAGCAACCTGACTACCCGCTAAGGACTAAGGCCAACATTACTGAATGTGGCACCTGTATTTAGGCATCAAAAGTGTTTTGCTGAAACCTGAAACGAGGCTATGGCTGCTTGGCACCTATGCTTTTATCAAGGTTCCTAACTTGAGGCATTTACGACCTGATTTCTTGATGTACTCAGCACCAGCATCTTGCACTGGCCTTAACTGCAGCTGGATGTGCTCAGCACCCTCTCAGAAACAGGCCATTGGGTTTGAAAATGTTGGCCTAAAGCTTTGATTGTTAATTGGATTTCAGGTAGGCTTCTTTTTAAGAAGAGCTGACAAAGTTATTCCCTGCTGGCTCCTGGCCTTTGGGGCCTAGAAAGCCAGCATCTATGTTCCACTCCTCACCCTAAGAGTTTGGGGACCTAGAAATGCCAGAACTAAACTCCAATTTCACTTAAAAAAATGTTTTGATGTGTTTTCTGTGTGAAGAAAACATCTTTGAAAATCTCACTTCACCTGCAGGTTTGAAAGTTTTGTCCCTGTTTTTGTGTAAAGAGTATAAATTATGCATGGTCTCCCCTGCTGTCATGGAAGGCTTGCCGTTGGGACCTACATGATACACAGACTCAGCTACTATGGGGTCCTTGGCCAAACAATCCTATATGGAGGTAGTGGTGCCACTGCTGCTATGGCTGATGCTATTCCCACACCAATCTCTTTCCCAGCTGGCCTCAGGCGGACTCTGCCACAAGGAGAAAACCCCAGCCCAGGTTAATTAGCAGTTTTCTCTAGCTGACCTCCAAATGAGAGAATATAGTGTTTGAATCCCAGCTCTGCTACTGTCTCCACTAAAGGTCTCAGTCAAGTCTTTTAGCTCTTGAAATAGCCTAGAGCTTGCTTAGTTCTGCTCTGGCTCAGGTCAAGAGGATTTTAAAGGCCATTTAAAAATGTTGAGATCTTTGGGAGCATTTTACAATGCAGAGATCTTTTGAAAGTTTAACCCTTAAAGAAATGAGGAAGAAACTGAAAGATTAGTTTCAACAGTGCTAACCTTAGAACATGAAAATGTTAAAACTGGACATTCAGAGAGGGACACCCATAAAGCTACATAAAACTTCTGGAGACTGCTGCCTCTGCCCTGCTCTGCTTCAGCTGCTTGCACCGGGAGCTGAGAATGTTCTCCTGCTGTTTTAAGTGACATGAGTAACATCTGCTATGAGTGATTCATGCTTTCTTTCATCCTTTCCCTGGGGAAGGAACTGTGTATTTCATTTTGGAAGAGCTCTGTTGTTGTGGGGTGGGGTTTTGGGGAAAGTTTAGAAATCTACATGCAGGTACATGTCTATATGAGAGAAGGGACCCTTTGGCAGCTCTAGGTGCACCCTACTCTTAAAAGCATATGTTGAGGACATTCATGGTAATACTTAACTGCTGTGGAAGTCTGTTCCACACTCCCAGGCCACTCTGTGAGGAAGTTCTAGCTCCTGTGCAAACAAGCTTCAGGTCTTTGATAAAACCACTCACAAAGCAGGGCTGTCAACTACCGTGTTGTTACCAAACGGGAAGAACTTCTCAGGTGATCTCTGAGATGTACTGGACCCAGTCCACCAAGAATATTAAGGATTGAGTCTTAGAGCACAACTGGACAAACATGTAGTAAGGCAGTGTAGACAGCAAGAGAGCAGGTTGAATATGCTCCTGGTCTCCTTTGCTACTGAGGAACACTGCTGCAGCTCTCTGTATTAGCTGGAACGTCCTACAGGCTGATGGCTTCATGCCCAGGTATTCTGCGCTGATGGAGTCCAGACGGGAAGCAGCAAGGGCGTGAATCACTGAGGCCAGGTCCCTTTTGAACAGGATGGGAAGCAACCACTGATCCAATTATTTCTTGCCCTAGTTTTCATGTCCGTAAAGTGGGGACACTTAACTACCCCAGGGGCAACTAATTATTAGTCACAAAATGTTAAGTAAATGCTTTAGTTCACCAAAAAGAAATATAATTTTTGTACTGGGCAAAATGGTCCTGAGAGGTTATGTAATCTTGGCTAGTATCATATTCAGAACTAACTATCATCACTGAAAAAACACTGATAAAACCTGTACAATTATTCAGCAATTCTACGAGACATTGGTACCTCTCTGACCCAGCAACATCTAAAAAAAGTCTAAAATGAATCCATTCACTCTGGGTAACACCCCACAAGAGTGTCTCATTCCTCCCCACAAACACCACGATATGTTGTGTTGACTATGGAAGTAACACTAGGACTGGAAATAGGAAAGGAACAGCTACTCCTCATCAGAGACAAGGGAAGCTCAAACACCTATTCAAACAGCTAAGCCTAAGTCCAAAGACTAAGGCAAAAGAAACAGGCACTGGAAATAAGCATGAGAAGAAAGGGAAGTTTTCATAAGCACAAATTACTTCATCATAATTTAATGAAATTCAATATTAAGTTAAATTAGTGATAAGTTTCTTTACTTCCTTATTAATTAAAGGTTCAGTATTATGGATGATGGATGGAGAAGACTGTTCTAGTTATATCTACCCTGTACAGAGAACTGTATGGTCATACTCCAGGTGTTCAGTTAGAAGAGTTTCAACTTTTGGGAGACATCTAGGCACCTACCTTGCAGCTTCCTTATCTGATACCTAGATGGGATATATTTCTGATTTTAAAGATTGTTACAAGCCTATTTCTGAAAAGCCCTTTTGTATTAAGCATGTGTTATTAAAAGCTTTCCATTCTAAAGAATAAACATTTTTAGGGACATACTTTTTCAATTCCATTTCAGAAGCGTAAATACACCACATAGCCTTTTGAACATGTAAGTATGAAAATTCACAACTCGGAACACTCTTAAAACATACACTTCTAACTGTTACAGAAGGTTTCCATTTGCTTCCTTTCCATGGAGGTAGTATCTCCAAAAATGTAAAGCTGGTTCAACAGCTATGGAGCTCAAAGCCATTTAAAGGAAGTGTCAAAGGTAGGAGAAGGGCAAGCTATGGAGATGATCTTAAAACAAAGAGCAAATTCCTGTAAAATCTCATTATTCCAACTTAAAGGTTGAGTAATACATTGCAGGTTTGATTTTCAGGACTGGTCATTTACTTTCTGTTCTCACCAGAATGTGGTCCTATGGGATTGTCTTGCATTCCTAACAGGGGTCTGGAGTGAAATCATGGAAACCTCTGAAGAGAGTCCTACTTGTTTTTTGCATTGAGAAGATTGGTAATGAGGGGATAGTAACTTCCCCAATGTGAGATGAACATAGTATGTGGGGATTCTTTTGTTCCTACAGCCTACTCTTCCCGGAACAAGAGTCAGAAAATGCTAAGCAAAGAATCGCACTGGGCCAAACACCAAGTTAAGCATCATTGTAATGCATTTATTTTCTGTATCCCTGAATTCATCGCCTTTAATTATGAGCTGTACTATACGTGTGGATAGGGCTTCTATGCTGTTGTGTTCTGCTCTGCTCTGCCTTGTTCATGTTCTTACTCCGCCCTACAGCCACAGAGTGCTGTCCGTGGCTTCTAATCTGAGATGATTAGCATCTCTCACGTATGGGAGGTGCACTTTAGATGCATGTTTAAATTAAAAGCAAGGAACCCTTCCTGACAGAGGGAATACATACACGGTTACGCTGCAAGCCCCAACACAAACCACAGTAATGTGAAAAGATAGAGAAACATAACCTGGAGGCTAGTTGCCAAAGATTCCACTGCTTCAGCTGGTAGATAGCCTGAACAAAGCGATGCCTTCTAGAATAGGTTTTAAATTAGAGTGGGCTCGAGATCAATGTATTTTCAGCAAAAGCAGACTCCAAAGGTCAGTACCTACTGCTCTGCCTAAGTGCTTTGCTGCCCTTTCACCAGCCTGGGTAGATAACTGGAGGTAAGAGCAGAAAGCCAGAGATCCCAACAAATAAATGCAAATGGCATGATGGTACTGCATTTTTTTAAACATAATGCATTCTCAACTGGGGTGGGGCTACCTAAGTTAATTAAAATAATAAACATAATGAATTAAGTGAATAAGAAAATGAATACCTTTTCCTTTTTGCAAGTGCACAAAAGCCAGAGAGAGGCTGTCTCTAAGGGTATGTAGATGTGGTCTATTAAGAGCCTTCTGCAGCATGGAACAACCAACACACTGATTGTCACCTAGCCAATGTAGAACATAATTTGTCTCTCTGTAGCAACACCCTTTTGTGCCCTTCACTAGAAAACCAGGTGCCTCAGTTATGTTGAAGTTTTAATGAATTAGGCTTAGATGGAGAGAGCAAAATCTTGCCCTCAGTCTTGGGCAGGGACGAATTTTGAGTGGAAAAACATGTGCTTTTATTACAATAAAAAAGCTGAAGGCAGCTGCTTGGGACTCCATGTATTTTGAAACAAAAGTGTATTTTAGGGGGGACAGACTAGTAAGGAGGTGATTGTACACATCACAACTACACCTGGATTTCTGTATATTTTGCATTTTCAGAATTCAGTTACCTATTCTGCCTTTTTAAAATCCAGTCTGAATTCTGCTGTTAAAACTAATGTCTAGCCTCTTGTTCCCGTTTCTTTCTTTTCATAATTGTCTTTTGCATATCTGCCCCTTCTCTCTTCCCAAGTTTTTATTTTTCTTTTTTCCTTTTGGTCTTTCTTCCCTAACAATCTCTCCTTTCTCTTTCCAGAAACTGCTGATGTCTCTACTTCTCCCTACTTCCTCATTTTGATTAATCAGTGATGAACAACAAAATTTGTGAAAATCAGTAAGCCAAAAATACTTAAATATTTTTTCCTGAAAAAGCAGTTTCACCTTATTGGAAACACTTTGCAAAAAAACCCAACAAGTATTTTGACCAAAAAATAAAAGAAAATGATTCCACAAAAACCATGCTGTGAAAGAAGCACATACAACAAAATTAGTTTCTGACCTTTCCTCATTCCACTCAGTTTCTACTTTATTTTTCCCACAAGTCCAATAACTTTCTACACAACCCAGACCATTTTCTGTCTTCAAAACTCAATCTTGCCTCTTTCTGTCCATCACTATGTATGAGTGTCTTTGTCCCTAAACGTCCAACTTTTTATTTTCTTTTCCTTGCCCTCCTCTTCCACTTTGGGTCAGAGCTTGCATGCAATACCTGGTACGGACAGTAAACGAAACAGATTTGGATCTATTAAAAATAGGAGAGAGATACAGCACAGGCACCTTGGAGCGTTACAGGTATGGTACTGCAGGTACTACAGGAGCTCCCATGACCTAGAGGTCCACCAAGAAAGAGATAGGGAAGGCTATCAGAAAGGCTTTATTCCATATTGTTTTCATGCAGAAAGAAATTAGGAAAGAGAAAACGCAGTGCAATCGATATAAATACCAATCTCTCACACAATGAATTAATGCATGGTTTAAACGCTGATTTCTTTTTTCTCCAAAGAAATATTTCATATCATCATGCCAAACATTAATATCAGGTTTCCAGCATGTAAAACTTTCAGTAAGTGAAATACTAAATGGGCATACATGTGTACATGCCTCACTAGCCTTTTGCCTCTGTTGATGAGATGAAATCCAGCTCTGGTCCAAAGCAAAATTAATTGTGGACACCTTAGTCAAAGGACTTAGAGATGGGGGCCCATGCTATAAAAAAACTACTGAAAAACCTTAAGTGCTAAAAAATCTCTTCATTCCAAATAAAAATCACATGGCGGACAGTGTAGGAAAGGCCTTACTGTACAAACACTTCTCCTTGTTTCATCCCTATAGACCATTAGAGACCCTGAAAATTTTTCCTCTGTCAACCTATCTTAATACTTCAATATAAACTAAAATAATTTAGAAACAATCTTCTGCTGCTGTCTCAAAGTGTAACACCGCATCAGGAATAACACACCACCACTTCTCATTGCAAGACAAGCAGTGCAGAATGTAAATAATCCCTTCATCCAAAATTGTTTTCAGATCTTGTTCAACATTTATTTCTTCCTCTCCATCCTTTTGTTTACCATTAGTAAACAGTATCATTACAAGTCTGAGAACAGCACACAAGAAGACAATGTACCATTCATTTGACCCTATTATTTTTTTTTCCCCACCAAGTTAGTATTTATGGGAAATGGCCAGCAGGTAAACCAAGATAAATTCTGCCTACTTCCCTCCTCCCCCCATCCCTACACTCCTACTTCAGTGCTTAGCTTTTCACATTTAGAGACAAAAGAATACACTTATTTTCCACTTCACTGCTTGAGTAAGTGTTTTATGGATATCAAACAGAAAAACAGGATGCCCATTTCTCTCTCCTCCAGAATATCTTGAGCTGCAACAACCTACAGAGCAAGAATCCAAAGGTGGCTCCCGAAATTCAGGTCTGTACCAGGTGGCTTTCTGCCAGCACCTTTTTGAAGCAGCATGCGTTGAATCACCTGCTATTTCTCTTGTCCTTCCCTCATTCCCATCCTGATGATGAGCAAGTATCAGAGGAGGTCATGGCAAGTAAAGCTTTGAACTCAGCTATCAAATACATAATGCTATTATAACCCCCAGGTAACAAGTGTGGTACCTGCAGCTCTGTTTGGAAGAAGAACTTCTGTGGACACTGTGTGCAGTCATAGATCTTGTCCTCTTGTCCATGCGCTGAGAAAATGTGCTGCTGCAACTTGTTTGCTTGGACAAACACTGGAATATTAGACAAACAACAAGCTTTTCATTATTTCACATTGCAAGTGAAGAGTTTTTTATAAACAATTTCCCATTAACACTCAGCAATTCCAAGAGGTAACATTAGGCTGGCGCACTCTGATTTCACATTACGCTGTTGCTATAATGGGTACCAACGAACACTATTTATCTACAAAGTGTGATCCTTCTTCTAAAATGAATGAATTGAAACAGATGCCTGGTTTAAAAAAAAATACAAAGAAAAAAAGAGACCCTAACAGGACAACCAATGAAGATTTGAAATTTAAAGAATTTAAAAATGCCATTTTCTCTTCAGAATTATTTCTTCATGCTTACTGCACTTTGATTGAACACACACAAAACTTATTTCCTAGCAACCAACAGGTTTGAAAAGCATAGATGCCAAAGTCCTGTTTACTCTATGTGCCTAAAGTTAAAGCTAACAAACAGCTCTGTATTTAAATGTGTTAATGCTAAAAATTATATCCCACAGCTACATTGGGGCAATGTCTATAAATGTGAAACAGAACTGCAGGTAAATTCTCTTTGGATACTTTAAGATCAACTCTGCCTACACACTGAATGCAAGGGTTTCAATAATATAAACATGTTCAATTTTAATGACTACAAAACAAGGCCCTAAGACTGTGTAACAGTTTACCTAGGAGACATACTATTAATAATTAAATTGTATATGCCAGAGGCAGAGTTTGGGTTGGCAGCACTGACTTCTGATGGATGCCTGGTGCACTGTGACCTAAAAAAGTTTGCATCTACAATATTAATCTGTATAGGCAAGGAAAGGATTTATTAAAGATGCTGGCATTTGACTTTGACTCCACTCCTAATCATTAAAATTATTCTAATTGCAAAGCAACAAAAACCATCAGAATATTGTTCTTCTGAGTCATACATTTTAATCACATTTCTCATTACCCTGAAAAAAAAAAGATCAGATTCCATTTTCCATATAAAACTTATATTGGTGATTTTTACTTCTTGTTAATATTCTAGCAAGACATGCTGAAATAATTTAATGGCATATTGCTAATAAAACACCATTGTTCATGATTAATGCTCGGTGTCTATTTACCCCATCAGCAAAAAGGAAAAAGTGTTTCATACAGATTGGAATCGACTTATCTCCATACTCTTCAACACGTTTTACAAGGCTACTGGCTCAAACATTAAAGGATTAGTTTTATCAGGGATCTTGCTCACAAGGAGAACCGTTAGTGGGTACTTCTTAACTATGCAAGTTTTTATATTGTGTTTACAACTCCCCCAAACTTGGAAATCGAAGACCCATGGTATTACACTAAAAAAAGATCATGTCATAATGTGTACACAAAGACAAGGGAAAAAAATTAGTAGAATCAGTAATAAAACTAAAAAACAAAAAAAAAGCCTAACTGAAAGAATTATTGAACACAGATGCCTAACAGGCAAACTGTTTACGGCAGTACTATCCACGCTCAGACATTACTATGACAAGCTGCGCAGTGAAGATGAACTCTGTATTTTTTTAATTTTATAACCCACAGAAATGTGTGAAACCTGAACACAGTGAGGTAATAATCATCACCAGCCACTGTATCTGAAAGATGAAAAATTCAACTTTAATTTTCCTCTGTAGCACGCACTCAGGTTTTATTGGGAGAGGAGCTGCCAAACAAAGAGAAGTAAAATGTGAAAGTATTAAAGGGTCTATTTGCCTATCAATGAAAATCCTTCACTCCCATTAACGGAGAACAGAAACCTTGAATGGCTTCCAGAATTAGCATGCCATTGATGCAAGAATACCCAAAGTGTGTTTTGTCATGTTTGTGATTATCTTTGATTTTCATCTTGTAAAGCAAAATTGGGCATGTAAGCTACATATTAACGCTTATGTTTTAGGTTATCATTTTATGAAATGTTCTATTAAGAAGTCCTTAAAAAACCTCACAACAACTCTGTAGGCATCCTTTTAATGTGTTTTCATTTCCAACAACAGCATTTTTCTGTTCCTCATTATGGCCCAAACACTGCAGTGCTTAGCCCTACTGGGTCAAGTTATTTTCTCACTTGGGTTTTACTACTGAATAACACCACTGACTTGGGGAGGATTATTCCACACTTGGACTTGTGTCAGGGGAGAGCAGAACTTGACTTGTGGCAAGACAGCATGGTTTGCTTTCTAAAGCACATTACAAGGGTGTTTCTTCTCACCACAAGCCAACAAACATACGCAAGCGGGCTTTCTTACCCGATCAGAGGAGAATGCTGCTGCACAGGCTACACCTAGCAGCCCTTGCCCATGGGGCCAAGTTCTGCTCTGAGTTATATAGTTTTAGATGAAACATCTGTAGCTTTAAAGCACAAATTTATGGGCAGTTTTAACCTCAGCAAGTTTGGAACATGAAGGTAATGAACGTGATACTGTGGAAGGTAACACTATCACTTCTGTAATTATAACCCCCTCAAACTTCCGATAGAAGAGCCTGACCTTCCAAAGAGCTCAGCTTTCTAAATGATTTCTAATCAATATTACTAATGAGCACAAATGTAATGTTCCCTCCTAAAACTGACCTAAACTCAGCCCATGACACAGTTGTAAGTGGAGTTCTGCAAGAGCATGACTGGGACAAACAGTGATGGCCTCCTACCTGTAAAGCACACCGGACATTTGAAGGTGCCCCCCATGCCTTCAAAGCTGTGCTCTATCAGGTGGCACTGAAGTTTGGCAGGAGAGTCGAACGTCTGATTGCAGAGTTTGCATTCATGGTTCAGTCCTTCATCTGTGGGAGAAATCAAAGGAAAAGTGAAATTCACCACAGCCCTTACCAAAGAGCAAGTCCGACACGATCTATGAACTGAAGAGACTTTTTGTTTTCCTAAGGTTAGGAAACTGGATGCCCCTCAGCATCTACGGCTGCCGAAGTATTCTCTTACCTGGAAGGTTTCAGAATGTACAAAGCTTAACTGCGCATTAAAAGCACAGATTTTCCACATACAATTAGCACCAAACAGGAATGCAGAGCATTAGACTTCGGCAGGAAATGATGAGTAGGACCTGAAACATTATCTCTTAGCAGAGCCACTCGATCACAACCGGGTACATTTGCAAAACAGCGCGTGAGGAATTTAACGCTGATCACACATCATCCCGTCTACCACGGGTAAGAACTGCAAACGCATGCATTTTTGGCCCTCTGGCTGACATGGAGTTTCTCATAACCAGCGTAAGAGGGGAGGGTAGTTTATACCCTCACATCACTCCTGCTCCACGTTTCCAGTCCCAGGAGCATACGCGAAACCTTTTGCAAGCCGCAGGATTTCCCAGCTCCCTTTCTGACAATCCCAGATTTTTTCCCCTTTATTTGCATTTCTCCTCTTAACAGCTCAGAAAAGTCCCCGTGCACCTCCTGATGCAGCTTTCCCGTCAACGTCCTGTGGCTTTAAAACCCTTCCGACTCCCCGCTGCTTGTTCCTCCGCTTCCTCCCATTGTCCTCCGAAGGCCGGCTGGTGCCTGGCACCAGGTTCCCTTCCTGAGGGTGCTGCAGGATTCATCCACGCCGCCATGAGGGCTGTCATCGGCTGTCCTACTTAGAAACAGTTGCTAGGTAAGAAGTGGCTTCCAGCCCTGCTGCAGAGGCCTCAATTCCCACAGCGCCGCTTAGAAAAGGTCCTTCTGTATGTCACTGGTGTGCTACACGAGTAGCATTGATCTTGCAGGTAAATACTGTATCTGATTATTAAAAATCAAGCGGGAATAAAACGTTTGGCGACTGGCACAACTCCCTACCGTTTCTCAGGTGGAAAGGAGTGATTTAGGAAAGCGCCCTGCCCACCCCGAACACCTAAATGCCACGCTGCCTACCTCCTGCCGAACAGAGTGCTGCCTGCAGTGATTAGTGGCCATAATGACGGACGTTCGTGGTTGGCAGCTGCTGTAGACGGTGAGAGCAGAGACAGCGTTTTGTACTCCACATGACAATCCTCCCCACCAATGTAAAGAAAACATGACATGGTGCTTGTGCAGCTGAGCGGGGCCACACACCCTCCCAAAATGATCCTTAGTAACTTATCAGAAATGAAAAAATTGCAATGGTAGCCCTCAGCTTTCACTTCTTGTTACTCCGAAAGGTAAATTTAGCCTTCATGTAAGTCATGGCATCTTTAGCAAAGGGTGGGAATTTGTGGGCTTTAGACAGTGCAAGCTAAGCCAGGCGGTGGTGGGTGTTCTGCAGGTGGGACTACTGAAAACTACCGTCATGTGGTTTTCTGTGAGGTGTCAGAGCTTTTTATAATGAGAAGGGGCAGATGAAAACCAACAAAGCCAAAAGGTTTACACAAAATTGGGGTGGGGTGTTGCGGTGTCTCCTTTGGAGTAAACAGGTAAAAATACACTGACTACAAAAATTTCTACCCTGACAACAGTCCGTAACTGGAGAGCTCTCTCTTCACTGAACACCTAGCTCTCATAATGTTCATATATATGGTGCCTCCATTGCCTTTCATGGTAAGACTGTGTTTTTCACATAGCGACTGTGAGAGGAATGTAGGACCCCATTTTGGCTCTTTAAAATGGACACATTGGCATGTGGCTATTTTTTTAACTCTCTTGTGTTCCTGTCAGTCTTAGCGCAACAGAGTGGTACCACGAGTATAGACAAACATGGCCGAGCACCGCCAATGCGCTCACACAGCAAGCCACAGACTTCCCTTTGTCCTCTATCCAATCCTTCATTAAAACAGCGTTCAATGTTTCTGCCTACCTCCACATGCTGAAGAGCTATCAGAGGGGTGTGAAATGGCAGGCCTGCTCTGGGAGTCAGCTGAAAAAGGTTAGTGGTCCCGGTGATCCTGTGCCCACGGACTATTGCCACTGAGGTGCCTGTCTCTTGTTACCCACATCAGAAAGAAGAACTTTGCTGCTTTTGACTCCCAGCTCGCCTGACCGGGCACCAATTTATAGCTGGATCCGCTGAGGACGGCTGTCAGCACAAACTCAGGCAAAGGCTCAGGTCAATCTCAGCTGTTTTGCCACCACAGCCTCTCTGGAGAGACTAGAATATCGAGGCAGCGGAGCACAGGCTGCTGAGGTACATGTCCCATCCAGCCAGGCACACTGGTAGTCAGGTACCATTGGCTGAACGTTCTCTGTGCAAAAGACTCCCAGGGGCAGATTAGGGGTAGGTGACACCTTCTCATCAGGTAGGTGACACCTTTCGTAACTCTTCATAGATAAATTAGCAACCATTTATCAAATATATGCTATTTCCTCAGCAGGGAAAATTTTAGTGGATTCTCGAGTTGCCTGGGATGTGGGATTTTCCACCATCACTGACAAACCCTTCCAGTGTGTTTTGCTTTTGCTACTGCTGAGAGAAGACAAGTATGGCCCGCACAAGAACTGTCAAGGGGAGCATGAGGGAAAAGAACCTGGCACGCGTCAGTCTGTACATCTAAGAGAGACGGCCGCATCCTGTGAGACAGACTGTATGCTGCGCTCTCCCAACAGGCAGCAACCCACAGCTGTGGGCAAAGCTGCAGAACAGCGTACTGAAAAGAGGAGGAAGGCTCAACAAACCATATGTAAGTGCCTCTTCTTTCCTGAACTTGCAAATCAATTACGAGGAATGTACAGACTGCCACACGTGATCAGATAATTTCTCCTACATCCAAATCCTTGCCATGGTCGTTACCGAACAGATAGTTCTGAAGACAGTGTAAGTCCCCACAAAGGGTAATTATGAGCTAGAAAGCCTGTAGGGTGAATTTTCTTCATCACACTGTTTGTGCTGATACACACAGTCAAAGCAATTAGGACAAAGGGAGCTCCATCTCAGGATCTTCCACATGTCAAGGTGAAGATAATCGATGCCAATTCTCAAATCACAGAGTCACTGTTGGCAAAGTGTAAATGAACCATGCTAATCATTCTTGAGCATGGGAACACTGAACGAGGAGTTCTTCAAACATTCCAAGGGAGAAAGACTTCCTAAAAAGAAATATTTTTATATGGAGCTACAGAAGACAGAGAAGGCTTTTTTGTCTTTCCATTACCTTAGCTAAGGAGGAAAAAGTAGGAAGAAAGGCATGCACTCCTGATGCTGAAGCAAAACTAATTTTAGTTACACAATATTTATACTTGTTCAAGCAGAACTGAACCCCATTAAATGCGACCCTATTGTATTTGCCATATCACTCAGATCCGAGGCGATCTCCTGGTCACAGACATCAAAACTACTTTGATTACTGTATGTTGCAAATCCGATTTTCCTAAAGGCTTATAAACAGGGTTTGAAAAATCCCCTCACCCACTCGCCTGGGGCAGATAGGAAACTTCCCCAGGCAAGAGACATCAATTTGTGCAGAATCTAAGCTTTCTCTTAAAAATAAAATGTTTTTAGTCTTCTAGTTCTAAAGACGGCATTTAAAATGTGACTACATTTGTGTAACTAATAGAATAATTTTCTTCCTAAGTCCCACTGTTCAGGGAGTTATAAACCCCTCCCCTCACACTCTTTTTCACCCATTTTGTGCACATCACCTGCTCTGCGCTACATCCTCGGAACAAAGGGCAAGGTTCCAGTCCTTTAATTCAAGAACGCAAGACCAGCATGATTTAAATTTAAGGGAGACAGATAAGGTTACAGTATTGGCAGAAGAGCCAGGAGTGCTGGGTTCCATTCCAAACTCCGACACTGACTTACTCTTATCACCTTGAGCATGACAGTATGGCCTGTGTTTCTCATACTACCCATCTTTACAGAAGAGGTGTTAATTTTTAATTTCTACTTTAATAGGTTGACCTAATTAGTATCCCTTAAGACTTTTAATACAACTGGGACAGCGGAGCTGGAGAAAAGAGTCCAGGACTATCTACCATGCACAGAAGACCCAGAATCACTGCCATCTACCTTTGAAAAGGTTTAAGGTAACATGTGTGGGCACACAACTGCCTGCTTGCTTGGGTCACACAGCACTGCAGAAGTATGAGGGAACAAGGCTTTGTCCCTGCGCTCTGCTCTCCGTAGAGAATTTAAAAGCACAGCCAGCATTTTATCTCCCACTGGCATGAAAGAGCCAGGGTGTGGCAGCTCTTGCAAGGTGCCCGATGTGGAAAGAGGATGCAAAAGTCTCTGTTTACACGCTGGCCCCTGCCTAGCTCTTCATGTTTAGCAAACAATTTGATAGGGTGCTATAGAAGTGCAAAGTATGATATCATTAATAAAGGGTGGGTGAAATGTCACATTTTCAGTTTGCATTTGGGATAAATCTGAAATGGAATGGAGTGTCAGATACAGTCCAAAAGGCTCTCCTTCCCTGCAGAACAGAGCTACTGCTCTTTGCTCTTACTCAGGGGAAAAAAAAAAGAAAAAAAAAAAAGAAAAAAAAAGTGCTGAACAGCTTTAAAAAATTCAATCAAAATAATCTGCTCTTTGGAAAGGTGGCGGCTGACAGTAATTGGAAAATACTGTCTGACTCATTTATTAAAGTGAGATTCAGAGTCAATTGATTTAATAACCATTAGAATATTCTATTAAGGATATAATAGGTTGGCACAGCCCTATTTTTTATTAAGAGTTATAGGTAAGAAATAAGCAATGCTATGGAATTTTAGACAACTGCTGTATGGATTAGACTAAAAATATGGCTTGCAAAATAGGTATAAAAGCAGCAACTATCAGGAGGAGAAATAGGAAAGTACATTACCGTGCAAATGAGTTAGCTGAACGATGAAAAAGAAACGAACCTTTAATATAAAGCCCGCACTTTTCCAAATCTAACAGAAAACTATGCACTGCATTCCCTGATGTGGTACATCGTAAAACAAGTCAGCACGTCCTTCACATTATGGATCCAACAACTCCATAAGGAAGGCAAAAACAAAGTACCCACTGTACAGCACAGAACTGCTGCTTACTGTTGCCCTTACATGGTTAGGATATGAGTTTGGACATGGTTAAGACCTCGCAACGTGGATGAGGATGGTTTACCCACTGCTGGTAGACAAATGAGTTTGATGCATGCAGAATTTCTGCATAAGTAAATTACTTTCCATTTGTAATCTTTATTCAGATAGTGGGAAAAGGTAAACATGAATCAATTCTAAATAAATGCATTTAATATTCACATAAATGTTTAATATTTACACAAATATTAAATGTTTCAATGTGGGTAGGTAGATTTTAATTGAGGTTCAGCCCATTACCTCAGCAACTAACTTGATAACCAGCTATAAAAGCAAACAAAATCAGTCTTCGTGCTGAGCATATACTCACATTTGGGGATCCTCTGTCTTTGCACCGGCTACCCACGCTGCAGAGTTACTGAGTAACTTGTACGGCAGGCAAGATCCCCCCCACCCGCATCCCCACTTGAGGCACTGCTTTGGATGACCTGGCCCAATTTGTGTTACCAACTCAATGCACAACTTGTTCATTTCACTGAAGGCCCTGACATTTCTATATACACTTCAAACAAGTGAAACCCTTTAAGCAGCCTCTAGACTGTGTGTCCCATGTTTATGCTTCTTGCTCTTCAATAAAAACAAAACTAGAGCAGCTACAAGCAAATGTTCACTGGCTGACTTACATGCAGCTGTTAAGTCGGTAACCACTGGGGGACCTCTTATATTGTCTGATCAACACTACAGCCATTACTGAGTACCAATTTGTAACAGTTTATAAGTAACTCTTTCTCTTATTCACCCTCGAGATTGTCCAGAAGGGTCCTTCTGCCTTTTACTCTGAATAAATCTATAGGCAAAGGTCCAAAGATGATCATGTCCTCCTGGTAAATCATCACGAGGCTGGGTCCATGCTTGAAAGCATCTGCTAAGAAGTAAACTCTGCCCTCCACACACAACACAGGAATGAAATGGCCTGCAGTGCCTGTATTTTTTCAGGTCTAAAGCATGTACAGCTCCCACGTTCAATGTGTTTTCTTTATAATTTTTTTTACCAAGCAAACCATGCCCCTAAACCAATTTCTCCTTCTTCACATTGCTTCCACTCTTCCCCGAGTTAATTTTGCAGCACACATTTATAAACCAGGCATCTGAGGAGTAAGGAAGGAACGCCATGGATGACAGCTAACCCCTCAGCTACAACATCTCACACTGAAAACTGGGGGAGGACAAAATACACCATACAACACGATAATTTGCAGAGTATACAGCCCTTCGTGCTTCCTAGCTTATAGCGCTGTGTTTGTCTGCATCTTTTTAATTCTACCGGCCATACACCCACACACTCATCAGCCTCTCTGTGCCACTAGAGACATTCTCATTCCTGCTCGAAATTCGGTCTTAGGGTCCACTATGGTGAGTAAGTGCGTGACAAGTATCCTCACCTGCTAAGGAACACACAACACCTCTTCCAACCCTGGCAGCTGAAATGAAACAGTGCCTGAAGTCTCCAGCACCACGTTCAGAGTTTCTCCCTGATTGTAATAGTGCTTCTGTCATTTTCAATTTCTCAAACATTATCACAACACCCCCCCCCCCTCCCCCCCCCCCCATGAAAAACACTCTCCACCACGGTGTTAATTTTGGAAGCTGACATGAAAAGCATGGGAATATAGTGATAAAGAAGGAGACATAGTAAAGGTAAAGCATACAGCTGGAATTTGCAGCAGGAAGAAGAATACAGCTGGAATTTACAGCTGTGAGAAGAACCTGCCACGGAAAAACAAGGTTTTTTAAAGTCCTAACTAACGGTTCAATCCTGATGGGACAGGATGGAGGACTGGATGGAAAGACAGAAGTACACCTGTGTTTCTCCTGCAGTGTACAGGGCAGATCATCATGTGTTTGGAATCGGGAGGGTGGGAGAAGGAAATACCTTCCTCACCCTCTTGGCACTGTTGTCCTGCGTTTCCCTCTTGTGCCATACACTACTGCTCGTGTAGGCAGGCCTGCACGGTGGTCTGTGTTTCCTCTTAATACCACTTTTAACCGAAATCATGATGTTAGCTAGAGACTGGGAAACCCAAAACATCAGGCTGCAACCTGAGCAATGTCTCTCCTCTTGCTTTTTTCAGTTCGGAATGATTTTGGGGCAAGGCTCTGCCCATGCCTGAGGAAGGAGGTGGACAAGATGCAAGGAACAATCCTAAACTCTTGAGTCACCAACAACTGTAGCCTCCCACGGGGAAAGCTAAGACCAGGCTATGACTCTGCCTTGAAGGATACTGGCCAGCATCAGAAGGAAGAGGATGGGACCTGCACTGTGCTGTTGCGGCCAGGCCACGCCAGCTCCCAGCAGCACCAGGTAGGAAGCCTTATTCAACATGCAGGGAACAAATCCTACAGCCTTCTGCAGCGTATTGCTAAAGCTACAGCAAAGGGTGCTGATTGATGGAGTGACAAAGAGCTGGGATCCACCTCCTCAATTAAAGCAAAAGTTCATCTCTCCAGGGCCAGATTTTGAAATTAGATCTGCTTAAGGGAAAGCCAGTCTACTGCATCTTTCATTCCACTGTATTTTTGTCTGAAGCAAGGGATGCATTTCACTTCACCAACTGTTCACTTTTTTGCTTGGTTGCACTCACTTTGGCTGCTTGTAAGTGAACTCTTCTTACCACATGTGCCTTGTATGTTCTATTAAAGCCACAAATTGTCTGGCTTCGGTGAGGCTGGATGAAAAGAAAAGAAGGGCAACTGGCAGGGACTATTTCTTAATAACTGTCATGTTTTCAGCTCAAGTAAGAACAATTTAAGTACAGCAAATGCCCTCTCCATCAAAGAACAGCATTTTCTGGACAACTGGCTACCAGGAGAGAGTTCAGGAATTCGGCAACAGGGCTATTCACCAACTGATGGGACATGCATAATTTGCTACTCCTTGTCTGTAACTGCACCAGGAAAAGGTATTAAAATTTGTTCGAAAAAAAGTCCGTGTTGCATCACGTAGCTATATGTATACATTACAAGGTTACACTCCATCATTGCAATAAAATCGCATGTGATAGAGCTTATTTTGGAAACAATTTTACCATGGGATATAAAAAGAAATTTAAACCAGTAGGAATAAGCTGAGTGGTACGAGTTATTTGTAGACAGATGATCCAGCTCAACATTTACCTTTTCAAAAAGCACTTAGTGAGCGCTGACTAAAAACTCCGAAACTGATCCTTCAAATGCTGGCGTAACTAGCTCAGGGGAGCAGGCCTCCCATCTTACTAGACTCTTGTCTAGACTTTTCGTGGGACTAAATTCTGCCAAAGTGTGCAAGGTCAAGCCCTCCATCCTTACACTACACAGTGAGATAGGTATTATTATCTGCATATTACAGATAAAGAAACCAAACCCCAGAGCTGCTAAATGTCTGTTTTCCCACCCCAAACAGAGAATGAAAACTCTTTTACTAAATTCCACTGGATGAAGAATCAGGCCCTGCTTAATCTGCGCATCGTTATGAACACAGTGTCAGAACTGAGGTCAGAATTGAGTTTTTCTTTGTTCTCTTCTGTGAGCTAAGAGACCATTTCTTTCCAAGAAGAAAGTTTTCTGGACCAAATCTTCTCTAGTAAAGTCAAATTACAATTTGAATGGCTCAGAGATTGCCTGAGCAAAGTAGTTATTAACAATTTAATCAAACTGTAGGGGGAAAAACTAATAAAAATGTCACATTTGTAGTCAGAAGAATTAAGAACAGTAAAATATAAGTAAAAACTTCTGGCTTTTTTCGCATTGTTCATTCAATTTCAATATTTTTGTTCACTGTGTAGGCTACAGTTTCTTGTTCTTGCTTTCTGGTTGGAGAACCAGCTTTCTCTGTTACTTGGTGTTAAATGCCTACTAGTAATGCCCACTCATCTGGGACTTCTGGAACTGGTGGAAGTACAGGTATATCTATTTTTAAGTTTTGCACAAAGAAAACACAAATTGTTAAACTAGGAGAGAATATTTCATGTTGCATAAACTAAATGCAACCTGTTCTAAATTTAGGGGTACTGGGAAAATATCTTCTTGCAACGAGACAATCAAAGCGTCAATATTAATTCTACACCACAGCGGACCAGCAGTAGAAATTGTTTTGTACACAACTCTCATTAGGTATTTCTTTTGTTCTGAGTATACAGAAAGGGTCAAAGTTGCCTGCCTTCTTTTGGCACGAAGCCATTAGATGTCTGGAAGATAAAGTCTCTAAATGCTGAAATGCTGTTTATCCAACCTACAAAGAATTGCCTGGTTACTCTTAAAAGAAGGGGAAGAAAAAAGGAAAATGGAAAAAAAGAGTAGAACAGGATAGGATAGGATAGGATAGGATAGGATAGGACAGGACAGAATAGAATAGAACAGAATAGGAATAGAATAGAAATAGAAATAGAATAGAATAGGGCTTTCCTGTATTACTGGATATTTAAACTGATAGCATGAAGAAATAACAGTGCTCCTCATATTTCCTAATACATCAGATACTATTGATAATGTTTTCCAAATCTGAATGCCATTTTATGAGTCAAAGATTATTTGGCATCTTCTTGCATAGGTGAGGGACACTTTGAAATGAGCAGCAATTGCTGGGATATTGATCTAGCTCTTAAACTCACTTAGGGGTGTATCAACTTCCTGCTTTCTTTCCTCTTAACCTCCATCTCCTCACCCCCAGCCCTCAGAAAAATCAGGGAGGAAGAAGCGGTTCAGGCTGTTAAGGCCCTCAGGTCTATGCTGATAACTGGGCATTTAATTAGATTCTTTTCACTGGAGCAAACTGCTTTGCCAGTTAGGGGAGATCTCCTTGTACAGCAATGTATTAAAATGATAAAGCTCGATTTAATATAAAGAATTATTTATATTGCTCGTCTGACTTAGTTTGCTGTTTTATTTAGGAAAGCATGAGAAAGCTCAATTTTAATTTGCACTAATGTTTCCCTATGTCTCTCTTTGATCCTGCTCTAAAGCAAGCAAGCAGCTTTGGGCTCACATATCAAAAAAGGACCAGACTTCATTTTAAACCTACTCCACTCTCCTTCCCACCTTCTCTGTTGGCACTAAGACTTCACACTGAGCTGAACAAACAGCTGTTGGGATTTCTATAATAAAAGTTCTTCGTTTGTGGATAAGAGAATAATAAGGGCAAATTAGTTATTTTTCCTCTATTTGTTACATGTTTGTGGGTTGGTGTTTTTTTTTTAATTTTAAATGCCACTTTTACAGATACATTCCGACTCTTCATCAGACCTAATTCCTCACTGAAGCAAAGACACCATTTCCCACTATGCTAGCAATTGAGGAGTGGTACCTAAGAACATCCCCCCTCTCCAGTGAACTTTCAGGTAGCAGAATGGCAAAGTTATGAACATGAAATAATAAGGGAAAAAGAAGAAAAGCAACTGAGTAGAAGAAACAGAGAAGAGCAGGCTGAAAAGAGATGTATCATTGACAGGCAAAGACTGGTTGGGGAAGGAGAACAGACGTAGTAGCAAAGATAAAGAAAAAAGGGGGTAGACTGAAAAGGCTGATGGAGAAGAGGTGGTGAGCAGAAGAAGGACAAGGGCATGAAACCTAGCTGGAGGCGAAGAGGAACAACAAAGTCTCGATTTAACCCTCATTCGAATTTCACTGAAGAAATGCAGAGGAGCATACATTTCCAGACAGACCTTGAGTAATTCAGTGCAGCTCCAATGGCAATAATGATAGATGTATTTTTACAGCCAAATGTCTCAAGCCAACAATGTTACCACTATATAATTAATAACAATAAGCAATTAAAAAGAACAGCAGGTTACAAGTATAAGGCATCAAACTATATTACCAAAGGAAAAAAATACAGCACTATTATGAGAAAAATAAATGTATAGGCTGTCAAGTCAGTGTATATCCTCTCTAGATAAAACTTATAGAGCTGGAGAAAAATGTGGCATGACATTAAATGACTATGAGGTGATTAACATCAGTGAAAAACCAAAAAACACTTGTAAGACTCTGAGGAAATCAGAAATGTGCTATTAAGAACATGGCTGTAACAGCAAGAGAGAGGTGGCTGACCACTGTAAGGCATTAGCCTTTTACTAAGACATACTCTAATAAATAACTTACAAGACTGCATTTGTTGGCTGAAATATTCTCCAAAAGGCCCACTGAGTTTTCATTGTGTGTGTGTCAGTTCATTTAAATAAGAAGAGGTAGGGAAAAAAGAGGAACCCAAGAAGAAAGGGAGGAGCATTCAAACCACACTTAGCAGGAGCCAGGAGGAGGTGGTCAGGAGACGCAGGGTTTTGCTGGGGTTTCTTCCACCCCCTTCTTTCCCCGGGGGTTTGGGCAAGTGCCAAATTCCTCCTCTCCCTCTCTTTCATACACACACCCCCACACACCCGCACACCCCCCTCCCAGCCGTCTCCCTGAAATGCATTACTCAACACCTTTCCTTTTCAGGAGCCCGCTCAGCTTCTGGCAGC
Organism: Gymnogyps californianus; assembly: GCF_018139145.2. Taxonomy (NCBI): domain Eukaryota; kingdom Metazoa; phylum Chordata; class Aves; order Accipitriformes; family Cathartidae; genus Gymnogyps; species Gymnogyps californianus. The sequence continues at coordinate 50,692,481 of NC_059472.1, read as the reverse complement.
CCCGTTCACGCCAGGGCAGCAGCCGGCGGCCGCGGCCCCGCGCCGGGCTCCTGCTGCCGGCCCCCCGCCGCCGGCCCCCAGCCGGGCTGGCCCACCGGGGCTCCCGAGCCCCGGCCCCCACGCGAGTCCCGCCCCTCCGCCCGGCCCGCCAGCTACGGTCCAGCTGCCGGCCCCAGAGATGCTCCCGCGGGACCCGAACCGCCGGACCCGAGCCTCGGTCCCCGCAGGCCGCAGGCTGCATGGGCGGCGTGCCCGCTCCTCGGCAGGGACCCGCAAGGCGCCGTGCACGGCGTTTCCCCTTCTCCCGCCACGCGAAGTCCACGTCCCTCGGTGGTGGGCACAGAGGCCACGCGGGGCAGTGGCAGAGCTCCACAAGGCTGCGAGGGCTGGACTGGGCTCCAGCCATCTTGTAGTACGGCCAGGAGGTGTGCAATGGCCAAAACAGGCCGTCGGCCCCCCCCCCCCCCCCGGCAGTCACACCTCTAGTGAAATCCCCCTCTGAGACGGTGAGAGACTGGAGTTGAGACCTAATCCCCACTCAGTTATGCCTATGAACCACTGAGACTGAGGGGAACTGTTCTTCCCCTGCCTGCGAATCTGCAGGGCTCCTTCTGCACCATCCAAAGCTGGTCCAGCCCTACATGTAGTGCTGTGGGTACACGCACAACGTATCTAGCAGTCACTGAAACCAAGTTTATTAATGCCATGTGCTGCAAAATCGGGAGAAAGGGTTAAAAATCATGAGATTTAACCGGGTGTATGCCTGGAATTCTGCACTGGGCATTCAAGTTTGGGCAGTTTCCCCTCACAGGGTTTCTCTGTAACAAGGAAAGCGAGTATTTGATTTTTTTTTAAAATGAAGACTGAGACTTTGATGCGGTACTGTCATTTCAGGGGCTCAGGTTGAAAAAGAAGCACCGAACATTGTGAGACTTGTGATCAAATGGTGAAACTGTGAAACCTAATTTACCCAAATGAAATGGGGGACACAAAATTAATTCAGATAAATGAGGATTTTGAATAAGCAAGGGACTATTTAGTGCTTTTAATACACATCCTGGGACACAACCTCATTACAGATCAGGAGTGTTGTGCTGTGAGTTTCTGTCAGAGTGGAAGTGTCACTGACACAACAAATAAAACCAAAAATATCCTACTCCCTGATCGCTTATTTTGTGTTTCCATACGCACGCTACACGAGCCTGAAGAATAATTAACACTGCTGAGAAGAAGCAGCAACAGTGGATGAGTCTCACTACAGCAGACCTCTCATCATAGCAGAAATACAAATGTACTAGTTATCGTAACTGTGTTATGTTAAGTAGACCTTTGCCCCACATTATTATAAGTTAGAGGAGGGGAAGGGGAAAAGGAAGATGATATCAGCATTCTTGATATTTTATTTATCCACACATACTGTTGACACAGTTGAAGAATAAGCAGAAGAATGGAAGGAGACACACACAGTACTGCGGACCCCGTTTTTTTCACATTTCGTCAGGGAAAAGAAGACTGTCAGGGAAGACAGCTACCCCTTTTACAGAGCAATCCCAGGCATTACTGCCCGCAAAAAAAAAAAAAAAAAAGTTTACAATATTTCTACAGCTATCATGTGGAATTACAAAGATGCTGTGGGCAAATTTTTAATTTCTTAACTTCATGACAATTTGTCCAAGACCTGAGCAGGTTCATTTAACCTACCATTTAAATATCATATACCCTGATTATGTAACAAAGACCAGCTCCACAGGATCTTATTTCTATCATCAACCTCTTGATGGTATTAAGAAATAAAAGCATTTCTTAACAGAATTGTACAAGATGTGCATTTAACTTGCCTGGTCTTTTCTTTTTGAAAGCTGGAGGGCCATCGTTTGGAAGCCCTGACGCTGTTTCAAATGAAGTGTCTTCATGACAAACCTTGCAGGCAGCAAGTTTCTGTACTTACTCGGCACGTTATGCTTCCTTGTCAGTCTTTCTCCAAACAAAGCGGGGAAAACAAGCATCCGAGACGCCAAGATGTAAAGCAGATAGAATATATCCCCCAGCCCCTTCAATTGCCTCCTTCACCTCACTCAAGAAGCAACTTTTAGTTTATTAAACCTGGAGGTGAGCGGAGGGATTTAACACTAGGCAGGATTTGAACAACAGAAAATAAGGTCAAGGAGGAGTATTACCTCTCTAGTCATATTTGGAAAAACAGAGGCATTTTAGAAGTCAAAAAAAGAAGAAAAAGGAATGGGAGGAGAGCAAAAGGGCAAACTCGCTTGCTATGCCGTGTATCACTCTGACCAGCAAGAGCCCACTGTTAGATTTCGCAATGCATTTTGCTAAGAGTGAAGCATGCAGATTTTGATCCTGTGACACTTTTACAAATAAGCAACATATTTTGTTGATGTTCATTTCTGTTTGATTGCTGGACTTGATATAGGATATGGCAGCAGAGAAGAAGAAAAATTGCTGTGTTAAATCCTTGAAAATTATACAGCAGAAAAGGTGGGCAGCCTCCGTAGTTCAGCTGGGCACCAGAAGCCAAAGATCAGAACTGAAAATAATAGTTGACGAAGAATACCCACAGAGCAGCAAGCAAACTGAGGTTGGGCAACCGAACTGAGAGCCATACTCGCAAACCGTCTACCAACCCCCTTCTCTTTCCAACATTTCATATATGCGACTGACACACCCTTCCTCTCCCCCAAAAGATAAAATAGCAACAAGCTGGCTATGAAGAGAAAAAAAATAACTTGAAAGTGAGGTATAGCAAACAGAAAGTTGGCCGACATACCAAAACACCAGCGTTTCTCGGAAAATAAACCACTCTGAAGGTCTCAGTAAAAAGTGGCAATAGCAGGAAAATTCCAAATTAAAGCTGTTGCTTTGCCTTTGGTTCACTGTGTTGGTAAGACATTACATCATGTATAGTACCTTATCTTTGAATCACACGTTCTGTGCCCTCTGTGCCCGGATCAAAACTGTCACATCATGGTAATTCAAGAATACCTGCCAAATAACAGGTAGCTTTCACCTTTAATTCCATGAAAGGCCCACATGAAAGAAGTGCATGTTGCATGGCCAAGGTTTGCAGTGATGTCTCTTCCCAGCAGTACAAAACAAATCAATGTCAGAAGGGAAGAGTTTGCCTACAATCCTGCATGTGTGTTTGCATTTGTGTTAGAGAAACAGGAGAAAGCTAGCAAACACTGCAAGTATAATGGTTTCAAGCATGAGGGAAATATAATATGATGCAACTCTTATACGGTTCATGCAGTAAGTAACAAATGTCACTTCTTAGGGCGACCTGATCATTTTATCTCTTATAATAAAAAGAGGGCGCATGGGGGTCAACTGATTTCAGCTGCGCGAACACTGATGGAGCATACAGTCTTTCATGTTGGATAACTGAGGCTGCATGTTTTGTAATCTATTTTTTTTAAGATGCCACACGAAAGATACATTCAAAGGCAGCTTGATTTCTCAACCCCAGTGGCTGCCAGTGGAAGCTGGGTGCCCATCTGCATTTACACACCTTTAAAAAAAAATCCACCCCTCTGCTGTGGAACTGCAGAAGAAACTCCCTTTCTGCCCCCTCAGCCCCCTGCCCATGCATGCTGTTCCCCCAAGTGCCCTCACTGCTTTCACCCAAATATAAATAAAAAGGAAGATCTGCTTCACTACATTTGCTTGCATTAATTGATGTTAAAAAAGTCTGTTAAAAATAAAGCCCAGCAGTGACATTTTTCTTTGCTAAAGCACGATAGCAGCACATTACAAACATTACAAAAAGGTCCCCTGGTAGGATTGTGAAGTTCCACTCTGGCAGTAAAATGCATCTACTGTATGTTCCCTGATTTATTTATTTATTTATTTATTTTTTTAACGCAGGATGTGTCACAAATGCAGATAAAACTCCCTGGCTCAGCAGCTGGGTTGCAATACTGAACCGGAGAACTGGATGGGCACCGTGTATTTTTAGCATTCGTTTTACCCCAGTCAAATAAGTGATCCTGTTTACTAGTGGCAGTAACGCTTGCAGCTATTCAGTCCCAGCTTGACATTTTCCCTATGGCTGCACCTCTCTTGCTTTTGCACGAGTTGGGTGGTTCTGAAGGACGCGACACTTTGTGCCCAGAGGTCCTTTTGACATTTTAGAACAATGCATTCATCAGGCTGCTAGTCTCCTGAGGTACACCCGGAGCAGCAGAAAAACTAAGGAACCACAGAACCCAGCTCGCACACCCATTCTCCAAGAAATCTCTCCCTATGCCAGCTGACATATGAGTTTCTCAGAAAACAGTTTCAAGCCGAGTAAAAGACTGCATTGCCTTCAGGGAAGGTGAGTACAGATGCTAAATTAGGCCTGGCAGGGTTGCAAAAGTGGGGAGAAATAGAAACAAAGGGGTCAGTTGTTCTCATGTCCCTGGTGTTGCCTACCAGGATAAATATAGCCTCTCCTCTCTTGCCTCTCTCCGTACTCAGGGCTTTGTAAAATGCCCTGAGTATCTGCAGGATTGGGTCCCAAATCCTGCTGCTTGCATAAGCTTTGCCAAATCTTTAATGCCCAGTCACTTGAATCTTCTTAAAAATGTATTTTTCTAGACCATGTGAAGATGTCTGAGAGCAAAAGAGATGCGAGCAGGTAAGTGGTTCTGTGGCTGTAACCTGTCAGAGTTTGAAGGAATGAGAAGAACAGGAGACTATACTGTCACCTGGCCTTGTCACCCGTTTCCCACAGCTCACACTATATTCCAGGCAGGTGGCCCCAGCCCAGAGAACCTCTCCATGTGAGGACAAGCAGCCAGAAAAGAATGGGACCGGGAACACTGAATAAAGGCACACATATTTGTGTTCTTTTTTCTGAAACAAATAATCACTCCAGGCAAGCATGGCAGAACTTAGATGTTAAAGAGGACATAAAGCTGGACAAGGTAGAGCTGTGCAGGGGTCCTGACAGCATTTCTTCAAAGCACAAGAGCCCTGTGACAAAAGATAACGGGACATTGGCTGTGACTCCAGAAACAGGTGTTCAAAGCCGTGAGCACAAGAAGACCACAGACGCAGGGATACAGGAAGCTCAACAAGGGAGTGTAGGCAGGGTTGGATAGAAATCTTTGATCACAAGACGCTTACACTTGATAAAGGGGTAAGAGTAACACAAGTAACTGTAACTAAACCACATAAATCAGTATCCAAAAACAGCTTGGTGGCTGCAGTTGTCTAGTCTGAGGAAAAGCAACATGGTTGAAGTGAAATATAACTTGGCTTCTAATAAGAGAACTGGCTGTAGAAGTGGAAAGAAAGGGAGAGATCTTTGAGATGATGAGAAGGAAAAAGCAGTGGGATTTGGAGACGGGAATGGGTGGATTAACGGAGCAAAAAGGAGCCAAAAATAACAGTGGAGGAATATTGAGAGAACATTACTGACAGGTGTCTGCTGGTTATAATTATATATCTCTTCTAATGCCAGTGTTATATTAGACTCTATCTAAACACAGATATTATTTCTGTCTTTGACGCTCCTCATCAAAAGAGAAGAAGAAATACTTTCTCCTCTTTTGCAGGACTTAACAATCAAGCAATGAATGAACTGCACTGGAGAAAGAGAAGGTGGAAGAGCAGCAATACGGACACGTGTATCAATAAAAGATACAGGCATATGCATTTCAAATTGCATATAGAAATGATGCTTGAACTACTACTTAAGCAGGATTACTCCTTAAATTTTGAATTACTCCTTAAACCATAGCCAGAGCAGGTCTCTAATATCAACTTGAATGAGGAGGAGTAGGCATTTTTCCCCTGATCCAAGCCTAATGGGGCTGCATGGGAGAAGAGGAGATGCGTTTATAAGAAGCTGGCAAATACCTTTTTCGAAGGAGACTGCAGTCAGCTTGATTGCTGTCTTTTACCAGCAAAATAACTGCAGCTGCTACCAGCTACAATTAGGTGCTTAGTAATGTGTTAACAGGTAGCTATGCAAGCAAACATGAAATCCAGTCAAGCCAAGCTGAACTTTGATCCTCAACCTATCTTTTACAAAGCGGCACCAAGGGACTACGTTTTTTTCTTAGCAGCTTTCACACTGATACTATCACAACAATTAGCGCTCCATGCAACTGCATTGTCACGAAATGCGTAGAAGCACAGCTCTCTTTGAGCCCTCTCTCCTTCTGTCTGATATGAACAAAACAGGGAAGACTGACAGCTGGGACAGACATGTACTTTGGCCATGTGACTGCTGCATAATGTGGTACCCTCAAGAAACAGGGCTTCATACATATGCTGAGCTTTCCAGCTTATAAGCAACATAAACAACACTGTTCTACATATTTATCATTCAGTTACTTATCACTTTGGGTGAGGCGTGGGGAAGAGAAATTCTCTGCTCTCCCAGATGCCCCAAGGACTGTCACTCTATTGCCACCTGCTAGAAGTCCCACCCAGTGCAGGGCAGCCTGGCTGATCCCAGATGACCCCAGCACTCCTCCCCATGCCTCACTTTACAGTACAGGGGAAAAAAACCCCAAAACAGAGCAGATTCTTCACAGTCAGCCTGGCTGACATCCTTTGAGCTCACCTGCTGTATGACTTGGGATATGAAGTCACTGTTAGAAGGCCAGCCTGCAGTTATTCACCAAATGAGAGAAGTGTTACTTCCTTTGCAAAGTGAGCACTCAGAGAGCCTTTGCAAGCATCTGGGGCAGGGGCTGCTTTTTGCACATTTCTGTATTATCACTGCATGTTATTGTGGTGCTGGTACAGGACTCCACACAAAACTTCAGTAAATTCCCCGAATGCTGCTTTGTTTTTCGCCACCCATGCAATAAAGGAAGCCAAGCCGAGGGCTTCTTCCTGCACGCTCCACAATGCCTCATGATCACACTGAATTCCCGAGGTGCTGATGGGTACCCAGCATCTCACATGTGGCTCTGACATCCTGCTGAATGAGGCCCTCACAGCAGACTTCTGATTGACACTCTTGCTTTCCAGGACTCCAGAATAGGGCTACCCACGATGGTAGAGCTCGGTATGTTCCATTGAAACACAAAAAAGACAAAAGCCCAAAGCAGCAAAATACTGAATCAAAACAGGCAGTGGGGACTGGCCTCTCCTACCGGTTATGGGTGTGAGGCACTGTTTCATGATAATGCACTGATAGCCTTCTCCCTTCAGTACAATGAGACACTTCTTTCCTTGGGGAGTGGGCAGGGAGCTAGAAAAAGGCTAATCACTTTTGAAAGTATTAAAAAAAATATATCTCTATCTATATGGATAAAGAAAAGTCTAAGTCTTTCTAATTTGGAGAAATCATCTCATGGAGCATACTAGACAGTTGCTAGGGGCCTCTGACTGAGGGCTCTTGGGTCTTCTCCATACCTTTGATCTGCATTATGAAATGTTAATGTCCACCACGTCAGGACTTGTTACATAAACATACCCTTTCTCTAACTGCTCAGTCCTGCCCGTTGCAACTTCCATTCATATTATCCATTTATATTTAAATGCTGACTTGGAGCTTATACCCAGAAGCACTGACATTTTTAAACAGGAGCAGCTAAACTAGGGTAAACTGCTAAATATAATTTATTGATGATAAAGAGCTTGGTTCAGATTAAATTCCAGCAATTTAATAATGAACACATTCACATCCTGCATCCGGAATATGTATATGTATGTGTTTTCCCCTCCTCATTTAACTGGGAGAAGGGGGTCTCGGAATCTGTGATTTCCTGTTGATTAGATATGAAGCAACCACAAGCACATATTTTTGATATCTCTATTAACAGACTGTTCATGTCTAACTGCAAAACTTGGTTGCACTTCTCTCAACATCTTTGCCCAAGACAGACCAGTAAACACAATTCCTCTCTCTATAATTAGCCTTTTCTCTAAGGGCCCTGAAGTAAGTCTGCATGCCGTAGATTTAATATCCAGTGCTATATCCATATGTGCTGCCCTTGCCTGGTCCCAGAGCATATAAACTCCCCTATTAGCAGCCTTGACTGCTTAATTATGCAGATTTTTTTTGTACCCGCCTGCCTGTAAAATTACTGTGTCTAACCTTTTTTTTCTCCCTCCTCTTTGCACCATGCTGGCCATTCTAATGAAATCGGCATAGGGGAAAGGGCCTGATTTGCAGTTATGGAGGCTGGATCGCACTGGCAATCTGTCCTTAGTGGGAGTTACAAAAGAAGTCAAATGCCTTCATCTGGTTCTCCCCTCTCATCCCCAAGGTGATTGAGTTCACTTCCTGATGCTTCCCAAGTTTTCCTCGGGCTGTCCAATCAGCGCATCCACCAGGGAGCCCAGCCTAGCTTGCAACAGTCTCCGTATCTAGTTACAGCCCCACCAGGGACAGTCAACTATCCACCCCCAAGCCTTCAGATGAAAACCTTTTCTAACAAGGCCGCCCAGCGCCAATGAAATAACACACATCTGCATATCCACTGGGTCCCATGTTTCTTGTGCTCATGGATTATGTATCTTGCAGCCTCTAATAAAGAAATGCAGTTCTTTGTTTAATGTTTATCTTGTGCTTGTTAAGCAAATGCTAATGTTGTATCAGAATGCTTTAGTGCTATTTGGGTTTTTGGTGATTTACTACAAGACAATCTGCTGTGAAGTAAATTTAGAGGGGAGGGGGAAGGAAAAAAAATCATTCCAGCTGAAAGAGAGAGAGAGAGAGAGAGAAAATGGTTTGACAGAGAAGGAGCAAGAGGCAGAGGGAAAGACGGAGGGAGTGAGACAGGAGAGTGAGCGCAACAGCTCCCGGTATGACTTCCCTAACCCCCAGCTGACATGCCCACTTCATCACTAGCCAGTCCGATACCTGGAGGTACAGAATCAACTCAGTACGATTTCCAAAAGGGATGAGATGATAACTTCCCCTTCAGTGATAAGGTAAACAGTGTCCTGAAGGGTAAACAAAAAATAAAAAAGCCCCTTTTGTTGTCTGCCTTTGTGCCCTGATGGTTAGCACTGTGCTGTGTTATTCACAGACCACAGGGAAGCCCTAGATTTAATTGTTCATGCCTGGCTCCACTAGAAATGGGCAAAAGAGAATATGAAGTATTCAGAACCCCCTTCTCCAAATTATTTTTTCTTCCCTCCCCCCTTTGGGAGGGGGAGAGAGGAGATTTGGAAGCTGATGAACAAATGAATGTCCTCTATTTACCCTTTGGCAAGACAGAATATAGATATCCACAGCGCTAAGCGCTCCTGTCAGTCTCCGTTCAATTCCTTCAACCCTGTTTTGAAAGAAGATGTAAGTTCTGGAGTTCTGTTTATTTTTCTTCTACAAATGAATCAGGCTCAATAAAATGTGGATCTCCAAAAGGAGGAGACTTCAGTGCTAACTAGAAACGCAGCTGCCCACATACCCCCCTTTCACACTACAACATCCTTTTTAGCGAGTACCCTTTGTCACAAAGATCAGTTGATTTTAAGGACTGCATGAAATAAGGTTGCACAGGGTCCCCGGGGTCAAACCAGAATTACAGCTTAAAACAACTTTGTGGACAAACAATTCTACACCTTCAACATGACAGAAGCCCGAAAGATACAGACAGATTTCAGTATGGAGGTATCTTCTGGAACGGCAAAGGTATCGTGCAGTAGGACAGTAAACTAATGTTCACTCCCTTTGCACACACGTGCACTTTGAGCACATGAATATCCCATTCGTTGCTGCGCTCCTGTTCTCTTAGCATCTTTTACCCCACTGTCCAAGAGTGTGATAATACATGAATGCATCGCTGCTGCACCTATAGATGTATACAATCACTAATTGCAAACACTCAACATTTTTAAATCTTACATTGTTTATTCTGAAAGAGTAAACTGGCGCTAGTGTAAGTTGGCACTCAGTCTTCTGGACTGAGAACAATGAACACTGAAAGTCTTCGATACAAAAGATGGAAAGTATGAGAAGTGGTTATGTGAGGTTTTCTACCTTGTCCTCTTTTATGTGCCTTGATTTTCAAAAGATCATTTCAGCTGGTAAGAGGGACTCCATTTTTTGAACCCACTCCAATCTCTAGGTTATCTGCTGAAACTGCTGATAAAACATGCCTCTTCACAAATACCAGATGGATATTTCTGTGCTATTTATTTACAAGGAGTTGAATTCTCATTTTGAACATAAAATCTACTATCATCAAGTACATTCATGTAAGATCGTATCTGCTCTATTAATTTAAAGGGGAGGACTCTGTCTCCTGTTAGCTAGCTCAGCCCACTAAGTGGCTTATGAACACAAACTTTCTGTGTTTTTCACCCACTGCCTTCTCCCTTCCCTGCTTTCCTTCAACCAAACGGAGTAAATTTTCATCTAAGCGGTATACTTAATTTTTTTGCATTTGGGGTATTACTATACAAAGCCATCGTGAGCTCCACACACTCTGCTAATGCCTCGTTTATTACTAGATACAATTCAAGGTCCTGACTGTAATCTTTTAAAGCCCCTAATGACCTAGGGTTGGGCTGCATTTGAGACTTTCTCTCCACTTACAGTCCACCAAGAAAATTGAGCTCAACAGGAACACTAAACCTGACAGTGTTCCCATTTAAATCCTTTAGAGCAAGGGAGTTTCTCCATAAGCTGACTGTAGAAGTCCGTAACTGACCTGCTGACTTCAGCCGACTCTACACAACAGCATCACCATGAACTGGCTGCATGGGAACCCTGTCAGAGACTTCATTTCCCTCCTGCGGTCTCCATCAAAGCTACCTTTGGTAATCACTACAGCTGAGAACACTGCTCAGCATAAATTAAGAAAGAGGCTCAAGGACACAATGAGTCCGTGATGTATGCGCTTGGCCTTATATATAGGAAGTCTTCAACCTCCAGCCTGTGCTTGATAAAGAATGTCCGTTATAAATATGAGACTTGATCTAGTGACTAGCATTTGTGTACAGGTCCTCTTACTGCAATGTTCCAGTCTGTGTTATTCCAGTTTCCACACCAATGGATTCTTATTAGACATCACTAATGCACGTGTCCCCGATAGCCCGTGGTTCACATCGTATAGCTAGCCATGCTTTTAATCTGTGCTGTGTGGTAGCAGCAGACATAGAGCAGGAGATGTGCCTTTGTTATGTGCCAACAATCCCTTTTTTTTTTTTTTTTTTGAGGATCTGAGAGTCGTACAGACATTTTCCACCAGCATTTAAAAAGCACCTCCTAAAAGTCTAAGCAGGAAAACTATATAGGTATCAAACCATATTAGTGATGAAGATATATCCTAAATACCCCTAAGTACCTGCTCATCTATTTTGTCTTGACAGATCATATTATAGAATCATCGAAAACAGAGTTGGAAGGGACCTTAAAAGGTCACCTAGAGCATCCCCCTGCCTTAAGGCAGGATCAGCTATGCTGTACAATTTAGATGACCTCGAACTAACGAAGCAGAAAGGATGATGGCTAAAATGACAGTGGATTAAGCCCAGTTCTGAATGTATTGATTACAAGGAAAAGAGCATTTGAAATCTGCTGTAACTGTGCAAGAGTCAAAGAAAACAGGTGGTTAACAAGCTGGTTAATCCAGGTTGTTTGCTTCAGGTGATGGAGTCAAGTGTTTCTGACTGTGAGGAATTATTTTCAGGATCTAGTCAGATCCAGATAGATTTCTTGTGGCTGTGCAAGCTCTGATGGAGACATAGGGGTGTTTGATAGCTACCTGTCAGAGTCAATTTGCAAGAGTCACCATGAAGTTTTGAGTAACAGTCTCTAAGAATAATGAGTCTTTTCTGCTTGAATTTCAGCCTGTGATGTTTCCTGAATTTCTGGAAGTGACAGGACACACAATAAAACCTCGGAGTCAAATCCAAGTCTCTCCTACATAGAGTACAATTGGTCTGTCAATATAAGACACCAATGACCTAAAAATGCCTGAGGAGAGGGAGTTTGGCTCCAAAAGTTGCCACCTATGCCATTTACCTTCAATTCTGGGGTATTGTTGAGGGAGGATTCATGGGGTGATTTCCCACCCTCATAGGTCACAAAGATCTTCACTGCAAGGTTCTGCTTCGTCATCAGTGTTGTAAACGCGTAAAGGGAGAACCAGGAGACATGTAAGAACAGCAATATGAATCACAGTATATTCAGCTAGCAGGCTAGACATACTTATAAACCTCCATCCCTTCTGATTTGGACTGGGAAAGTATTCTACCTAAGCATCTCATAGGTATTGATGAACAGGGGAGAGACACCTGGTTAAAGCTCCACCCAAATAAACCATGATAATTCTGCTCTTGTAAGTCACATGGGAAAATATGTGGAAGTACATTGGCCAAAGGATTATTAAGGCTTATCTTCTAAGCCTGTTTATTTGGAGAATAAGTGTCTGTATTAGCTTTCAGGTAATAGTGACTACTAAGAGCTCTTCTCAGCACTTTTGCTTAGCAGGAAGACTTATATTTTCACAAGCATATGAGCTGATCGAGATGCCATCTGCCTTTGCCTTTGGAGGTAAGATAGTTGCACCTATGGGGGTTTCACTGCAGGACCACACAGTAACTGCAGGTACTGCAGACTATAATCCTTGAGGAACTACAGTGTCTGTCTACTGACTTCTAGGTAAAATTCAGCTTGTTGGTTTTAAGCTATAAGCCCTAGCTGGTTTGAGCTGAGAGACAGCATTTTTCTTCATAGAAAAAGTGACAACTGTCGTCAGAAATGGTCAACTCACCAGCTCTATTCTGGCAGAACCAGGCGAATACTAATGTCAGGAGGTTTTGTTTAGGGATTTGTAGATTTTGACTTTGTTATCCGAAATGGTTCAACAGGACTGGAATCTGATTACTTTTGGAAATGGCCTTTTGCAAGAAGCTGGTTGGCAATTAGAGGGGTTCATGTGGAATGGTCTGTAGGACAAGCCTCAGACTGGGTAACATTCTAGAACTGGGAAAGATTTATGTGGGTTTGTTAAAGATTTAGTAAAGTCTATTCTACTTTTGTGCCATGAAACATGGCGGCAGCACAAAATCAGTTAAGTAAAATAAAAATAGTAATGTCAAACTTCAGAATCGCTGAACAGCCTAACAGGAAGGAATCCTCCCTTATCTACCTCAGTCATATTTACAGCACTGAGGAATCAGCAGATTGCACGACAGGGTTCTCCTCGCTAGTTTCTGAAATGGCAGAGACAGTCTGTAGGGTGGACTAAAGTGAATTGTGCAATATTGTAACGTAAAGGAGAAAACGCAATTATTGACTGATCATCTCAAACCCTCAAGTATATGTTATCAGAACTCAATGACGCAGCGTAAAAGCTAGTTAATGACTGTGTTGGAACCCCATTGGCCATGTTGATGGCTTCAGAAATGATGAGACAATATGTATCAGCAATGTTTCTATGAGTATCAATGTCTATACGTATATATTTATGAACGTATCTTTACTGTTGGTCCCAGTTGTTCGCAGATTCCCACAGACAGCACCTTTGAGTACCTGAATGGGATGGGTGATTTGTGGAGCATGGCATTGCGTTGTAGGAGCAACAATATTGTCAAGAAGTGACATTGGGTGGCCACTACTGATGTTCCACAGGGAGAAATGAGAACAGCTGCAAACCCTACACCACAATGTTGGAAGCAGAATTTTCTGACGGTACATTACAGTGGGTGCAACCGCTTTCAGCTGTATAAGAAGTGTCAGAAAATGGCAATCATCAACATTGTGACAGTTCTTTTGTTTTTAGCTGAATATTAAAAAAAAAAAAAGTCTAAAAGCTCACTGTGTTATTTGAACTCCATTCAGTCTTGAACTACACGCTCTCCCTTGCGTTTCTCTTCCGGTCTCTGATGGGTCAGACTTGGGGATTTTTTAAATTTAAAAGCCCAATCAAATAAGCTTTTTTTTTTCTTTCTTCTAAAGCTAATATTGGGGTTGAGGGCCAAACAATATAATGATGCAGTATTACTTGCATTATTCCTGAAGCTATTTGATTTTGACAAGCCCACATTTGGTAATTAACATGAGAATGCCCCCTTGGGCCGTTCTCCTGTTAGCTAAAATATCTTATAAATTACTGTAATAAAAGGAAAAAGTGAACACACTGCCTGTCAATGTTTCAACTTATCTAGCAAGAAGAGGAGACAATGCCATGATCTGGAAACACGCACACGCCAAATGGATGCATAAATTACACCGTCTATGCCCATCTGAACCAGTCACCTGTCTGTCAGTGAAAAATATACACATAATAGTGTGTAGTAAAAGAAAAGCACATTACTATTTGTATAGTATTTCTGTGAATATGAAACAGAGGCTCTCACGGTCCACAGAGGTACTTCTATCACCTACTCCAGCCCATTACCAGACAGAACAAACCGGTAATTTTTTTTGGTAGAAATGGTTACCAATGTAGTGTGTCAGACGGCAGGATTTGCCTCTTGACCTCTTCTGTTAGAGGTTGTGTTCATGGGGTCTGCCTATACTTGGTGCCATTGGAAATCACGTTCTAAATAGTCCCTCACTCAATGCCCTGTATCTACCATCAGTTTTGCAAATACACGCCTCTCTGCTTTGAACTTGGAGAATGACAGCCCAGCAGCTAGACTTACAAGGCAATTCTGCTGTCTTGTCATCTGTGGTATAATATCATCCTGCAGCAAACATAAAAATCCACTGCTAACATCAAATGTATTCAAAACTGGGCGCAAATATAAACCACGTGAACACACCCTGCATATTCCAATGCAGCAGGCTGAATGCCCTTACACAACCTGTTCAAAATAATGGAAGCTGACATGAAAGAAAGTGCCTTTTATAATACTTCCTGGCAGGTACAATATTTTCCTTTATTTATGAATGCAGGTGCTGGCAAAAAAAGAGAAACGAGTGAAGGTTTTTTCCTTAGAAACAAATATCTAAAAACCTATTTTATGTTTATTCTCTTCTGATTCCAAAACTCTTAATGCAGAAGAGCAGGGAAACTGGAGGGAGAAAAAACCTGTAATTTATACAGTGCTACTTCAGTCTGTGCATATGGTTGCGAGACTGGATGTACGGAGGATCAACAGAACAGACAAACTGACAAGGAACTTACATGACTACTTAAAGGGTTTACTTCTTTCCAAAGAAAACATTAATTAAAAGCACCAAACATCCCAAAATAATCTCTGTGACAACTTATTGTCTAGGCTGTTTTGATCAAAGATTTGCCACCTTCACTAATATAAAGTACCAGATTTCTGCAAGAGCAATAGTTTTCAAGTTCGATCCTTGTGGGCCCTTCTTATTCTCCTGTTAAAGGCCTTGCAAAATCAATGCCTATAAATCGTAAACTTATTGACAAAAATTCTGGGGCATGCAATTGAATGTAGATCAAAAAATGCTTGTGTTTAATCCATAGCAGACATAATTTGCTACTATTGCTGAATTTTAAAAGGATCTGATCCAAAGCAATGTCATGTTCCCAGCTCTGTGCCACAGCCTAGTGACATTTGATCATGACTAGTACTGCATTCTCCCTGTGACAACCGAGACACAAGGCAAGCCAGCTGACGCAATTCCTCCTCTAAAGCCACCGGCCTATAAAGAGCAGGACAATACAGGAAGCTCACTTGCCCCAAGGACACTGTGCGCTTTTATACATCAGGCTGCAGTTATCACATGCAGCTTACTAAAACTTACAAATGACCATTTCACCTTTGCTTTTTCTACAGCAGACAAAACCAAGTACGATTCTCTTCTGGATGAGTTTTCCAATGACTTGATGCTGCAGTCACCAGGTCAGAGGTAATGAGGGCTGCACAGCTTACAGTGCCATAGCTCCAGCTTGGTTAGATCAATGGCCTATAATTACCTACAAACAAGTCAGACACCAATCAATGGTTTGTTATTTCCTGTACAAGTTGCACAGGGAAACTTTCCTAGGTCAGGGAAAATCACAGTGGAGGCAACGGCTGCACCTGCTTGCAGTGCCTATCATGCCAAAACACCTTATGAGTAACCTTGAATATCCTGTAATATGGTTAGAGGCCACAGGGACAATCTGGGTTCCTCAGATGAGCCTGGTTTCTCTGGCCTGGCATCAGGTCCGAAGGGACCTCTGCCATTATAAGTTGGAAAACCTAAAGGATGCTAACAAATAAAAAGAACCTAGCTCAAACCCCAGAACGTGAAATTCCAAACCTGGGCACATCATGGCACCACAGCACAGCCTAGCTCTGAAGTTTTATTTTTACAGCTACCATGGCAGTAAAAACTGCAATATGAGCCAAATCCATTCCAACGGATTCATTTATTTTTGGGGGATGTCAAAGGTGCCAGATTGATAGCCCTGGCGAGCAACATTTTCAATTTCTCTGCACACCAGGCACAGCACAGGCAGCAGCAGTGCTAGCCTCCTGCCCGTGGTTCCCATCCAAGCCTCCTCGGTCCTGAGAGGGACCACCTAGAAGCAGTACAGAGCTATCTCCATATTACCTAGAGCTATTTCTGTGCAGTCAGCCTGTGTCCTCTCTGCTGTGCTACAGTGAACGAAAGCACCACCCACGGCAGATGTGTTTTTGTGGGGAACATTTGTCTGCCGAAAACCGGAATGGGAACGTCAACTAATTTCTGCACAAGTCATCAAATGTCTAGGAGATCTTAACAGCTGTGCTCACACTACCAAGGTGGTATGACCTGGCAACGGTAACCTTAATGCTCCTATCCCTCATTATTACTGTTGTTTAGTGCAGACAACGAACCTACCTGTGTATAAAGACACCAGACACAGGCAGTCTCAGACATAATTCCACCAGTTCCCTTAAACACCCCAGTTACGTTCTTTACCTTTCCCGCACACATGCATGCACACATGCCAGGTCCCTACTTTTTTGGTGATGCCTCTCATGTTCAAAATGCCAAGTGATTAGCTAGGAACAGCTCCTCTCCCAATTGTAAAACAGAAAAAAAAAAACCCCACAGCAAGGAAAAGGGTTAGAGAATGCCACTTGATCAAGTACGCACATAACTAAGCTGACATAAACATGCCACCATTTCCTGTAATACTTTTTTAAAAGTAGAGGAGCAGAGCAGGAGTCCTGCTGGATTTCCCTTAGCAACCTGACAGGAGCCCACAAGGTCAGCTAGCAGGAAGCGTAGAAAATTATACAGTGGGGAATTATCAGCTAAATTATTTCACTATACTCAGGATTTTTACTGTTCCTCCCAAGACGGTGGCCTCTTGCTACTTGCAATGGAAGCAAGAATGAAAGGACAGAAATGACAAAAGAGATCTTAAAAAAAAGCATGTTTTATGTGCCTCCTGAAGATGGTGACTTTAATGCCCAACTCATTTTTTGTTGTTGATTTTAGATCAAAGGCCTGATCGGTAGCTGTGGCTAATGTGCACAAAAGAAGCTGCATCTGTGTGCACGCAGCTGCATGTACCCACGCAGGTGCATGAAGGTGACTTAAAATTCACCTTTCCCTCTTCCAGTTCTACTGCTGTCTCTAGCCAAGCCCGCGCCAAGCTACAGCAGCCTGTGGTCTGCTCAAAATCCAGGCAGCTGAGAACGAGCCTGGGAAGCAGCGCTGCAACACCTGCCTTTGCCATTACCCCAGGATGGAAGGGGCACAGTGCAAAGTCTCCTAGCTGAGGCTCCATTACTTGAGGACCTACGTCAGGGGAAGGCACAGGCTCCTGAGCCAGCTCCGCCTGCTTCAAGAGCTGCGTACCGAGGTGCTGCGGGGTGGAGGCTTTTGCCTGCCACCAGTGCTCTGCTCGCAGTATTGGATATGTCCTGGTTCTGTGGGAGGAGGAAGAGAAACCTGGAAGACTGCTCACAATGTGGCTTGTTTCACAGACCTGCGAGCATGATTTATCAATTAACAGGTAATGAAAAAAAATTCCCTGCAATTAAAGCCTTGATTTTGCTCAAACAGGAAGCAGTACCATGCCACCGTGTACTCCTGAGAGAGACAGGCAGCTCCTGTCACTAATGTGGAACACAGCTAATCTTAACAGATTCTGTGCGGGCCCCTTGAGAGGTGCCATGTTGATGAAGGAAGATACAGTAGGGAGCCCCCCTCTCTCCCCACAGGGCCTGGCTGATTGCAGAGCTGACGGAAAGGTGGAGGGAAAGTGTGCTCCCTGTTTCATAGCAGAGCGGCAGAGTTGTTGGAGGCAAAGGCAACTTCCGACTCCAAAAGACCATTTCTGCCAGGTTATTCTTTCATTTCTGTATCAAAATATTATCTATATTTTATTGTCTTTTTTTCCTTGGGATTTTTTAAAATTTATCTATCTATTAAAACCCTTCACACTTTTAAAAAATAACGTACAGATGTATATTTGCTCTACAGAGTGAATATATGTGTACATACATATATGTACACATATATGTGTGTGCGTGTATGTATCAGCTTAGTTAAAACCATTCTCTATAGAGTGAATATACTTCTCCACATTCTTTTTTAAAAGTGTGAAGTGTTTTAATAGATTTCACAGGATACAATGCATTAGAGTTACTCAGGCAAAAGTCAGAGCAAATTAAGGGAGATGTTTTTCTTTCCTGCTGCTTGAAAACCAAAACCACAGAGCACTCATCAGGAAAACAAACAAAAACAAAAACAAAACAAAAAAAAAAAAGAGGGGAAAAAGGAACAGCAGCCAGGATTTTGAAAATAAATTGTTATGGGTGCTAGGATATTTTCCCCTTCCAGATCACTTACTGGTAAGTTTGGTTGAAACATGGCCTTACAAGCAGGAGCTGGGTATCTGAGCTGATGTGCCTCTCTTGCAGTCAAGTCAATAGGTTGAAAATTACCCCTGTTTAACTTCTGTAATATATATTCTGTACGGTGCTGCTTATAGACAACATGTATCTATGTGCCTTTGCACATCTTTGTCTGTATAGCAGGATCTATATGCAGTTATGTTATCATACTGATAAGAAAAGTTAGACTGATGGAATACTGAAAATACTGTTACACTGATAACAGATAACCATAAATTGCTGGTATTTGGAAAAAGAAACACACGCTATGTTATTTTCTATATTCATTAAAGCATCCCCAGCACATGTTCCCAACATCATTGAAAATCATCACTTTTTCCAAGGAGAAAAGGCAAGTCAAGCCTGAGAAAGATAAGTAAACACAAAGAAGCTGGGACACTCCTCTAGGTAAGTCTTAGCAAGCCATGCATGCTTGCTGAGACTGCTGTATCATACACCAGAAGTGGCTGCAAGACAGCATGTGTATGGCTGATCAAAGACGCAAGATACACTGTACTGATATGCTGCTACCATAAGCCCACTGAAACTCTGAAGAAGGTTTCTTACCCCAGTGTAGTCACATTCACAGCTCAAAACAGATAGAAAGTACAGGAAACGGACACTGATGTTGCCGAACGCTCATCTCAGGCTGTGGCAATTTGCTGGTCAATGTGAAAACATTTGAAAGGTGTCTGAACAAGAACTGGAGGAACCACAGTATGTGGAAATGGAGTTATTCCAAAGATTCATACCTGTGCAAAGGTAGAACAGACCATGGAGTATCTATTGGTCTGTGTGCTCCTGGAATAGCCATCTAATGCTAAAGACATAGTCATAGCATATGTCTGATTTTGGAACACCACCTAGTTGTGGTGGAAGGTCACAAAACAAAGAAGACCTATGAATGCCAAAAATACTTAAAGTGGTCTTCACGGAAATCTGGCTTTACGATAATCTCCAATCATTAAGCTTTCTTCAAAGCAATTTCCAAAAGGATTGCTGGTATAAACAACCTGAATTTCAAGCAGAACCTGGGAAACAATTCACAGTGAAAAACGTATTCAGTGATTCTCCCTCTTTTTCCTGGCTACTACTTTTTAAGGGTGGATTTTATACGTGTTCATCATTTGCAGCCCTTTGATAAATGTTCCAGTCAAACAAATTTTATCCTAACATTGTTCATGTGGCTGGATTGCAGAGGGTCTTCCTAGCTCTCAATGCTTTAATTAAGCAGTGTCTTCTGCTTTTGGCTTTACTGATTAGCAGGGCAGGTATGCCCTGCTTATGCACACAGGCCAAGAAGGAAGGAGACATTTTTAAGCTCTATCCTGATGCCAATGGCAGTCCCAACTTTGGGATCAGTAGCAGAATGTTTTCCCACTTCAAATAGTCATGCCGCAGGCTGAAACAGTTGCACAGAGAAACTTCTCTATTTGCAGCTCTGAAAGAGGAAATCAGGGATACTTATTGCGTCGGGGCTGTGGGGGAACAGAAGAACTGAAATGTTCTTGGCTTTCATAGCAGGAGGATGCAGAGTAGGGCATCTTGAGAGGAGAGGTCACCAGGGATGTGTTGTAGCTGGTTTTATCTTACCCTTACACTGCCAAAAGAAGATGGGGGCGAGGGGAGTCACTGATGTGAGATCTTCCCTAGGAAACTGAGAAGGACAAGTATGAAACTCACGATGGGATAACAAATTCTGTGAAATTGGTTCCCACTGTCAGTTGCTTTATGGCTAATAGTATTGGTTCTGGCTCCCTTTCAACTTCTTTCTCCACTATCCCCGTCCTGTCTTGCCTTCTGTCAACTGTGATGGCTGTTACACCTAAAACCAGTTTCGTTTCCTCCTAAAACACTTCTTGGTTACGTGCCTGAAATTTCTTCTCCATTTGCTTTGTTTGCAAAAGTGGCATTTAGAAATGGATTCAAACATGCTAGCTAGAAGAGGACTTCAAATCCAGTGTCTAAATTCACCAAACTGTGATTCAGTATTTTTAATAGAAGATACAGTGCCTATTATTCAGAACGAGGAGTACATTCCTCCTAGGAAGACAGTATACCTTCACTTCAAACCCCTCTGTCCAACACGTTTCTCTAAATTACGCAAATTCCCCAGCTTCCTAGCACAGCTTTTAAGAAGGGTCGCTCTCTGCTTACTAATCAGGCATGTGAATGGCTTTCCTTTAAGAAAGAAACTTTGAAAACACATGAAAATCTACTGAATATCAATCATTATGGAGGTCCCTTTAAACTCTGTCGTAATACTCAAGAGAAGGCTTCCCACTGAATTAAAATCTGCAGTTTCAAATGTGCAACCTTTCTTTAACTGCACTGACACTCCTCTGTTTTCTTTTTGTTTGGGGTTGATGATTTTTTTCCTCAGAGATTATTTATTTTGGACATCCCTTCAACACGGTCCCAACATTTACCCTGCTTTTGTGCCGAAACAGATTTATTTGGTTATTGGACCTGGTCCTCATATCGTCCAGTTAAGAGACCAGATAAAAACCAAATAAGTAAATTCACAAAAATCACAGACTCTCCCATACGTTAAGAAATTTTAAACACATTTTTGAGTACTCTTCAAAAGCAAGGGACTGGCATCTCCTAGGGAGTGAAGCTTAGCCCTGGAAGGGACATAACAAAGGGTGACTAGTAGTGTAAACTTCCCTCTGGTTCTCTGCTAAAATGCGTCATTCCTGATCTTACGGGACCACTCCCAGAGATAAGACAGCAATTCATTAGGTATGGGTGACACTTTCCCCTTCCTATTACCCACCACTGATAGGATCATAACCCTGGGAGGGACTTGAAGAAGTGTCTCGATGATCCCTCTGCCCTGAGGAAGCATTAACTCTTTCTGTGTCATTCCTGCACAGCTATTTGTTACCCACCTCTTTCAAGCAGAGCCAAGTGCTACAAGGTCTTCTGAGGTGCCCAGAGACAGATGCAGTCTGAAAGCCAGACCTGCCAGCATATCTGGCCATTTGCAATGGTTTGCAGGCTGGCTCAGTGGCCATACGGTTGTTTGGATGATATCTCCATGGGATTTATCTTCCACCTTCAAAAACAACCAACCATATGAAAGGCTGCCAAATGCCCCAACTGTAAAATCTTTAGACCAAAATGCTCTGTGTAGGATGTAGTGATTTATTCTTGGCTATTTCTAAAGAACTGTGAAAGGAAAGAATATTAAACCTCAATTCAGATGATCACAATTTGAAAAACAAAGATAATCCAGAGTTGTATTATAATTTTTATAGGTACAATTTGTACCTATCTTTCAGTAGATGAGAGAGGTGGCACAGGAGAAACGGATCATTAAACAGTAGTGTGAAGCCAGGGAAATTAACCAGCTGCTGTGAAAGCCACCTCGCTCCGTCTCTGAGCGCGCGACAGACACGGCGAGAGGGAGGGAGGGAGGAAAGGAGAGAGGTGCCAATTGTACCTATAATGCAATAATTAAAAAAACTCTGCCTACTATCTTGCCATAATGGCTTGCACAGGTTAGATCAAAGAGACGCTGCTGCTCACGAAGGGGCTTCTTTTTGCATAAATACGTGCGCTCACAGGTAGAATATTCCAGCCAATTCAAAGCTCTAATATATAGCCTAGGGTAGCCTACAGAGAGTACCGTTCTGTAGTGTTCTCTCTCCTCTACCTGCTGCAAAAACTGTCTTTGAAAGACGAAAGGTGGTGAAACCAATAGTGGAAAAGATGGGGTGATATTTGCTCGACACGCATCACTCCAAGCACGTGGAACTCGCTACTAACAGCTCACCCTGTGTTACACACGCGGTGGGTACGCACTGCCACCGAGCACATTTCCAGACATGTCGGGTTACTCTCACTTAGCCATAGGAGGCACAATTCATATTCCACGTGCCCCGCTAAGAAAACTTCCTTTTGTACCGAATCAAATAACGGGGCTATTTCCATCACTTGCTTCCGTGCTTCCAGCTCTAACAATAAAAGATGGCACAAAACACTTTAAAGAAGTAACATACGCGTCCTCGGATTATTGTGCCAAAGAAAGAGATAAAACAGGAACAAAGTAACAAATTATATTGTCAGAAAAAATGTGAACTTTTTGATTGGGGATGACATTTATTTTAAGTGTGCAATGACGGCAGGGAATCTGTCAGGGTAAGACATGGCAGAGGTTTCAACGTTTGTTAAGAGCGTCATGGGAATTTAACTAAAACTGTTAAAACTGACACTATTGGCTTTTGTTAACACATTAAGCATGGGAAAAGTGCCAGTCAGCATATCCTCCATAGCATCAGTTCAGTTAAATCATCTGGAAGATGCATAAAACTGGGTGTGATAATAAATGCGACGTTTTGCACACATGGATAGAGGGAGCAGAGGGGGACAGGACCATTTTGACAAGAACAACGAGATCACTTTTAAAAATGTGCACCTGCTTTGTAATTTAAACGCGTGCGAGAGGGAGGAAGGAGTTTTAGAAAAAATTTTTTTTTAAAGACAAGCAAAGCAAACTTACTAAACACAATACAAATAGATTCTGCGTAAGTGCTTACGGTAGAAAATAACTTAATACTGGAGTGTATATTTATGGAATTGGCTCGAGTACAATTAAAGCATTGTCTAAAGTATTCCACTTTAAAACAGACTCAATTACCACTTCATAGTTTGGCTGGCAGACCAACAAAAACAGAATGCCAGCCATTTACTCGCAAGAACAGGAGATACATTAATACAAATACAGTGGTGCCCCAGCTGGAGGATTTGAACAGAGCTTTGTGGACCTGAATCTCCTGCAAAATATCCCACTCGGAGGCAAAAAAACAGAAATCTGTTTGGTGAGCACACGTACCAAACGTTAATGGGGCGAAAGCCTCCCACTCTACTATGAAATCTCCTTACACAAATAAATGCTAAGAATGACTCGAAGCTCTGCATTCTGAAAAGGCAAAGCATATTACATAGATCTAACCATCTCTATATGAAGAAGCATGTGAAATGGATACATTTGATGTGCAACCATCTGTGACCAAGCAATAAGCAAGATCTAAAACTACTGAGTCAATCTCATAGTAAAACAAACTGATCAAGGAGTGAAGAAAAGAAAAAAAAACAAAGAAAAAGGGGATTTGAACACCAAAAGGTGTCCGTGGGATTAGAAAATAATCAGACTGAAATCACAATTTCTTGTATAAATGAGACACCAGCAGATAAAAACATTTTAAACAATCACTTTGCCATTTCCAGGGTGCTCTGACTGCAGCACAGCCATTTGCTCTTAAAACGACCGGTTTTACTTTTCCTAAAATCCTTATGCAGAGAAGTTTCTGCTCATCTGCTGCTGTCTGCTTCAGCTGATAAAACACAGATGCAGAATTAAGGGTAAAAACACAGAACATGGCTGCCAAGAATTGTTCTTTCCGCCATTCGAACATAACCTCATGTAGTTTGATCCATTCAGCATTTACCTAAGTGCTTCATCTAAAAAAAAAAAAAAAAAAAAGGCGGTAACATATGGAAGCTTGGGTAGTGACCAAAAGAACAATGTTTTTTTGGCCACGCGAGCAGAGCAGTACGTCGCCTCCCAACTGGTAGGAAAGCGAGCGCAGCACAGACATAACCTCATTACATACTGGAGACTTCCACCCTTCGAACTTTCAGCAGACTCATTTCTTAGAGCCTTCAAGCTCTCTCATCGATCCGCAGCCATTGCTATGCACAAGGCAGCCTCGAAGGGCATGACACCTGTGGTATAATGCCATATGTCTCAGAAGGTTTTATTATTTATTTTTAAATGAAATCTAAATAGCTATACATAGTAAGGAAATGGTTTTCACAGGGACTAGAAGACTGATTTAATAAAGATTACAGTCAGAGATTACTGGCAGCTACAAAGAAACACCAGACGCCAAGAGGTTTTCTGTACTGCCGAAAGGTAGGACATTTACAGATGTAGGAGAAAGAGTCTGATTATGTGTATCACTGGGAAATCTAAAACTAACGCCAGCGAGAGACAGGCATCATTCCTATATGTCTTCATTTATAGTGGTAAGGGCTGAGAAGAGAGGAGGGTCAAAGGAACGCAGGCTTACACTGCTACCAGCTATATTGTATAATAATTTAATTAATTAATTGCACACATTCCCAACCTTTAGACCTACTAATGTGTTCTTGGATATTCACAGAGCTTTTATTTAATGCAGAACCTACAATACATTCTTTACTTAGAAGAAGAGAAGGCGGCTTGATTCCATTTCTGGAGAGATTTGCTCTTAATCCGCTAAAGGTTATGTTGGCTCTCTGTAGTATCAGAAAATTAAAAATGAGGCTTTTATTTTTATTATTCCACCGCATTCTAGTTCATCCTTTTGCCTCAGATTTTGATATGAGGCAATCCTAAATATTCTGCAAAAGCTAAGTGCTTTCTTGGTAACTAACCTGTTTTACCAAATTAAAATCAACTACATGCAAACAGGCACGCGGCAGAGATAATTCTGTTGTGATCATCAGGTATGTAAATACCTGCAGCACTGCCCTTTCCCTGACACATGCCACAGAAAGCTACCGGCTGGAGCTGCCTCAGGGGGCAGCTCAGCTCTCCTGGGAAACTTTGAAAAATAATCGCCTTAATAATATGACAGGCCTGAACAATATGGGCCAGATCCTGCAGCTCTGCTCTGGGAGGAGATCCGCTGAAGCCTACTCCTCTGTGTGCAGACAGGGACATTTGGGTGGCAGGATCAAACCTGCGTTTTCGATATATGTTTCATTACATTTCTTTTCTTGCTAATGGCACCAGACTGAAAATGGTCCAGTCAATTAATGGTCCAGTCAATGCAGCTTATTCCTCCCTTGAAATTTTAATCTCATGAGTATGACACCATGATAACAACTGTAATAGTGATGTCACACAGGGATGACCGTAATTTCAGGTAGGAAGCACGACTCGGTGTGGACTCTGAGTTCTGTCCCAGTGTCTTCGACAATAAGGAAAGAATACAGAAATGTGGAAAAACACAGAAATTGTATGTTAAGCTGCTAATATATTTTTTCACATAGAAAAGGATTTTCCAAGATGACTAGGAACTATACTCGGCTTATAAAATGCTCCTCCTATTTAAAATAAATTATAATAAAAAAAGAACACCTGCGAGTCTTTTTTCATTGCTTGGCCTTTTTTTTTTGATGAGGAATGGGAAAAAAGGGTGGAAGAGGAGAAAGATTTCACAATTACTGAAGAGACTATGGGTAGCGAAAGTTGCTACAATTACCTGCAATAAATTCAACTATCAAGTTTCATGCTACTGAACTTGCACTGACATTTTATGAGCAAATTGCTCTATTTGTTCCTTCACTAATGTAATGCCATCATTTATTTCAATAAGGTAGTAAATATTTTCACTATTACATGAAACAACCTTTTGGTTGGCTTATAATTACAAGAATGATGCTAACTGAATTCCTTGCTTTGTTTCAATATCCCTTGTCAGTGCCATAGACCTCTCTGCCTCTCTTGTTTTTCTCAAAAGCAATTTAGAAAATGCTTGTATTTTAGACAAAAGGAGAACATTTGGTGAAAGAAAATTCATCATTAGGTATCTAGAGGTTTGTTAATAGAAAAGGCAACTCCCACAGTGTATCCTAGTGCTCAAGCCAGACACACATGCTCAGGACCAGCAAGCTGCCTTCACAGTGGGCCAAAAGTCATTATCATAATTTTATATTACATAGACTACATTGAAAATTTAATATATCCCAGCAAAAAGAGACAAAAGACATTTTGCATAATGCTTCTGTGAGCGCACTCTCTCTTGCTACTCTTTTAGCCACCCCATGCAGATAATCACACCAGGAAAAAGAAGTTCATTACCTAAGCCAAATCAAAATTAGGCTTTTCTTTTTGATAGGGAACTTCATTAGTAAGCCCTGTCTTATACAGCTGGGAGATTTGATGAATCTATCTTGGAGTAATAATTCAGCACAATCAGCCACATTTCTGCTTTAAGTTTTATGTCTTTGTTACAAAAATTGGAACTATACATATAGTATGCAGTCATATACCTACAAATTCATAGCCTGTCTACTCTCATTTCACGGCGTGTAAAACATGCCAGAGTGGCAGCATCACACTACTGTTAGTAAACAGGTTCCCTCATTTCCATGGTTGAGGCTTCTAGAGACTCAAAGTCCTAAATAGTTGGAAAATGGATTTTGCTCCTTGCTGCAGAACCTGCAGTTAAATTACATTACAGAATTTATTTCATGAAAAGGAAAGATTGTCTCCTTTACCTGCAATTTCCCCTACTCCCCATGTTAAGCCCTTTCCTGATTATGACCCAGGTTATAAACCTAGCATCCTTCCTGAATTTCCAAACAGGAAAAATGCACTGGGGTACTGTCCCATCTGTATTGCACTAAAATTAATCCCTAAAAAAGACAACAAACAAAAGGTTCTGCTATCTGTAGATATATGGTTACAGATATGTAGGCACTGCTATGTAAGCAATATATAAACTGCAGAATACAGCTGGACATCTGCAAATCACGATGTTAAAGCGACAGTGACAGGATTCTGCTGTTTCAGAGCATGCCTGGTACAGGGCTGCAGGTGGCTGTACTGTCATCTAGGGCTCTTCTTTATGCATGTTTTCCCCCACAGACATGCCTGGATACTATGCCCTCTTGTCATATTTTCAGTGCAGTAGTATTTTTCATCATGATCACACAAAACAATCTGCAAAAGTCATATTCACACAGAATTCCCAAAATGCTTTACATACTAAGGGAAAGTACCACCGTCCCCATTTTAATTTTGTGACCAACTGCAGTTCACAGCAATTAAGTGATTCACCCACGAAGACAGAGGGAATCACTAGGAAAGCTGAGAAAAAACAGTAAGGATGGGTTGGTCAGCTTCCCCAAAGCTATGAGCAATGGTGTCCTGGCCAGTGGGAATTACTATAAAAATCCCTTCAGGAGGCAGGAAGATTTAAATATGCTGCAGTTGCTGAAAAATAATTTTATTCATACCACATCTTCTTTTACAATTAAATTCAAATGGCTTTTCAGATTGCAAATGTGCCTCAGGGTGTGTCTCCGAACAAAGGTCCTTTTTTACACCTACGGACATTCATTCCATCGAATCCTAATATCTGTATGCACATGCATGTCTATACACCCGGTAGAGCTGGATTAAGAGTGCATAAATACAGCCGAGTTTGTGGTGTGGGAGGGTGAACATCGTGATCCTGACACAGAAGTCATCCACTTGTTAACACTGAAACACTGAGATGACACATCCATACACTCACGACGTGGCTGAGATAAGGGTGTTGAAACTTTCAGGATACTGGCAGTTCCCCCTTGAATACACACTGGAGAAGACACTTATTATTACTTACCATGTCAGCTGTTCAGCTCTACTCATGAAAACAGCATTAAAACCACGCAGGTACGGTGGACGGATTGGAAAAGCACAGGCTGTAGAGAAAAGACAGACCTCCTCTCCCCACCTCCATGCGTCACTGGTGGGGGGCTTAGGTGCAGTCCCAGCGGGTGAGGTTGATGCTGGCTTTCAAGGGTAGGAGACTTTACAAGGCTGTACTGGGACATCTGGGTGCTAAATGGGAAAAGAGGTTGGGATGCTTCTAGCTAATTGACCTCTGAGACTCAGTGCGCTGTAATCTGGGGAGCTTTTGTGCAGACAGGCAAAGTCAACAGGGTCATGTTACAGGCTCCCAAAATCTCAGCATGGTGAAGGGGCACCAGTTGCCTTTTCAGCCCTGACCAGTGTGGGGAACCTGAAGGGCAGGCCCTTCTAAAAAGCCGCTGGCTTCATCCAAAACTGCTTATCCAAAGCTTTCAGGTGTCCTTCAGACCTTTAGATAAACTGGTTTACATTGTACAAACAAATCCCATTTTTGGCTCAGAGCGTTTTTGACAGCCTCTCAAACACATAGAAATCTTAGGCTTGTCAGAGGTCCTTCATGTGACTCTCATAATGCAAAGTAGCCCTACATTTTGAAATATTTCCTTTCTTCTTGTTTTCATTGAGGGAAATCACAGAGAAAATCCCTGCAAATTGTCAACAGAATCACAGAAGAATGACCGCAAAGAACTCTGTGTTTACTATCAAACACATAAACTGTATGTATTTAGACACTGGAGATTTATTACACATCCAAAGCCAAAACAGGCAGATTTACAATTATATCTCCCCTCACTACTTTCAACGTGAACGGCATAAAATTCTTTCTGCAACTATTTAAATTCAAGTTGGAATTTATCATGAAAATCTGAAAGTTAGCCTTGATTTACAACCTGATCAGCAAGCTGAATTTTCAAATATATGGACATATATGTAGTTAATCCAAGAACACTGAATCCAGTTCAGCTATTTTCTTTTTCACTAGATATCCGCATGTTATTAGAAGTATACAGCTAACCAGGTTTCATGCAGTAGACAAAATAGCATTGTGGGATTACATTAGTCCGACAGCTGCTTTATGACTATAGCTTCCAGACCAATTTATTTAATATTGATCTTTAAACAAACATCAGTACAAATAAATTTGAGCACTCTAGTCCTGAGATTTTATATCTATAAAAGAGGCCAATATTCAGAGAAGCAGTTCTGCTTGTATTTCGCTCTTTGATTCTGTTTTCTTTGATCCTACCACGTATCAAATACATCAATGCCAAATTAAAACAAATCCATCCTCAGATAAAGCTCTGTTTATAATCTTTCGTGCAGAAAGAATTTTTCTATCAATAACTTCCAGCAAGCATTTTAACTGATCTTTTTATTGCTTTATTCTGATTACTACAAAAGGCAGCAATGCCATGTCCTGACTGAGTATCACGCTAAACTCTCTCTGGCAAAACTGTCAAGGAGGGCTTCGAGAACAATGTGCTCCATCTTTCACACTTTCATGCGGTTTTCCTCCTAACTACTTTCATCCAGCATCAGGGGCAGGCCCAGCTCCCAATGCCCCCTTGCTGAGAAAACTGCTGCGCCATGATATAGGTTTGGGAGGCTGATGTGAAGTCTTTTACAGGGCAACGGTTGACCATTTGGAGGAGGGGACAGCTGGGTGCTAAACATAAATAGGAAAAAAACCTTAGATAGGGAAATAGATAATGAACCCTGGGATTAGACACTCAATTCAATTAGGCGGGTATATATAAATGTTAGGCATAAACTGATCCAACATAATTATTTGCACAGCACTTATTTGTGCCCTTCTTAGCTATGCTGAACGAGCACAGATACCAGATTCACTAGGGACACATCTTCCACTGGTGTGGAACTGGGCTAAAGTTCAAAAGTTTCTGGTCACAACTTACTCAGATCTGCCATCTGGCTTATGTGCACGGAGTTCTATGGATTATATCCATCTCCCAAATGGAATAAGTAGACATTTCTGTGTGTCAGGAAAAAAAAGAAAATAAAATGAAAATCTGCTGTCCGTGTTAACCAGAAGAATGGCCGTTAGAGTGGCTCGCGGAGCCCTCGCTTTGGCAGCAGACTGAGGGCTGTCGGCTCTCCCAACGGTGTGCCTTTTGGAGGAGGCAATGTATTCCTTCAAACCTGCAATCTGCTTGACTCCAGTCATCCTGACTGGGGCTCAGGATGTGCCAAAACTTCTGCTAGGATCTGTGAACAGTAAGTCTCGAAGGAAATCAGGGCTTCAAAAAACTTTGCTTTTGTTTGTGGTTTGTAGCTGTTTGGGGGAGGAGACTGGCTCTGCAGAACTGACTGCTGCTGCAGCGGTACCTAAGGGTAGGACATGTTTATGAAGAGGAAGCACCCTTACTTAAGATTAATAGCTTCCAAATTAACATTACAGAAAGGATTGCATTTTTCCCCTCAAATACCATGCTTTGTGTTGCTGTGCTTGAGACTGAGGAAGGCTTCTGCTTTATATGTCAATGATGTTCACCAATAGCTGGTCTCCTGAATATGTTTGTGGTGTTCCCAGCTAAGTAGGAGCAGGCTATGGAAAATACCAGCTCAGTCTAAGGCATCATTTTCAGTGCATCATGAGCCTGGAGTTTGAAGAAGTCCACCAACCGTTTTACTGGTTAGTGCACAAAATAAAAAGGCAGCAGCCATTGTTGTGTGGGGAGAAGTTTGGACATGGGCAGCATAAGACCAAAAGCCCGGCAGCAGTACAGGCAGTCACGCTGCAAAAACGGAGGGAAAACTAAGGGCATTTTTAAACTGCTTGCCTTCTGAAAACAAAAATGAAAACTCTCTCTCCCAATTTTTGGAGACCTATTCCTACCATAGATTTTATTTGTTCGATTTTGATTGCTGTTTCCCCTGATCCTAATTTTAGAAGACACTCCCCCCCGCCCGCCATTTTCTGACGGTAGCAGAGACTAGACAGTGATTTGCAGGTGTAGACAGAAAAATGCGGAGGCTACCAAATGTCCCACCTCATTTGGGTTACAGCTCTGGCCACCACTAAAAATATGAAGCAAAACAATTTTCCTGAGTTTGCTACCTATTGAGTAAGCATCCAGTGAAGAAATAATTCACCAATTCACTAAGTGACTTCAGATCCTAATGCATGATAAAATGAAAGGATAAAGGAGCTATGAATTTGGTCAAAAAATATTCTTTTAAATACATGATCCATAAAAAGTTGCATCTTGTTTACTGCTAACAGTTTAATGCCACTGGTTTGTCGGGTTTGTGAACCATGATTCCTAAGGCAAAGAAAACACACAAGAGGTTTTTTTTTTTTTTTAAAATTGATGGCACTAATGACAGATCAGCAAATTATTATCTTGCTGTGTGATGCAGTAAATAGAAGGCTGCCCTATAAAGCAAGCTGCCATCTCGGAAGACTGCTTACAGTTCCACCCATAGGTCTGAACTACTCCAGATTTAATTTCACAAGGAGTGAATTCAGATTATTTCATAACCCTTAAAGATGGCCCCAGCCTACTTTTAATGTGCTGCTGTCATTTGTGAAAACAGTACAATTACCGAAGCTGTTGCTAAAACCCACAGCTACAGAGTACTACTCGCCTAAAATGGTCTCTGGGACCATTGTGATGGAAAAGCTACTGACACTGCAGACTGTCCAGGAAAGCTATTGGAAAATCTATATGGTGCTAAGTCATAACATGAACTTTTTACAGTCTCTCTTTTAAGGGAGCTACATACATACAGCATAGTAAAAGGCAATTCCTGGCCGTTGAGTACTGAAGTCTATGGTGTATGTAAGCTTGAACAAGATGAAAAAGCAATTCTGGTTTACTTCTCACATTAATTGTGAGATAACAGCCAAGAACAGTGTAGCAACCACACAGCCACAGTGGAAGGAAAGCAGTTCTTCTAACCCTTCAGAATTATCTGCCCTTCTTACTTTGAGGAAACCCAAATGCTCCTAGCTCTCCAATAATAAACACTTGGAGTTTCGTTTTAATCATTATTGCTGACATGGTGTACAACTCTGCCATTAAAAGCATCCAAGAAGCTATGGCACTCTGCTTCCCCTCTCTCCAATAAATGTCCCTCTAGCTATTTTGGTTTTGGTGGAAAACATGCTGGTTGAAAGGCAGAATAAAAACCTCTGGCCCTTACTACAGAACACGTACTCCAGCTCCACAGGGTCTTCTCTGCTGGGACTCCACAGGACCCTGCTAAAACTGTCTGTCTAGTTCAACTCTGCGCAGTCTCACTCCGGCTAGGCCTTTGGATCAAACCCTTCTCATGTGAACACAGAGAGCGTCTGTGAAACTGTGGAGCAGATGTCTCCACAGAGACTCACAGATGCTGTCAGGACGGAACTTCAGGCTCAAACATTTGATGCATTTTAAAGAGGGATTCAGAATCAGACTCAAGCAGACAGATTGATCGTCTAACACTTCAAAGGCTTGAGCAGAATTGTTGTTATATTTTTCCTTTGTGCTTCCCCCCCCCGCTGGCACTAATGGAGGTGACTTGCGTTTAACTTGACATGTTGTGTGGGGCGTACAGGAGGGCACTTCCACCTTCCAATTAGAGGAGTCGGGCAAGAATCATTAGCTGAAGCAATGGAACAGAATGTGGGGCTGAAAGAGTTTAACACACCAGCGGAAAATGAACGCCTAATGCTTTGCCGCACCCGGCTTGTGTTCTGACCATGCATGTGCAGCCTAGGCTTGACTTCCAAGATGTTAATTTCATTTAGAGTAGGCAGTTTAAGAAAATTCCGAAGTCTTAAAATGCTTTTCCTACTCCCTATCTTCGAGGACTGAAACATGCTACAAGATGAGGCTACTTATCTCTTTGAACAATTCACAGAAACTATTACATATTTTCTCCATTAATTAATGTATGTGGCTGTTGAGTTTGTTTGTATGGGATCTCGGGGCTTTTTGGAGGGCAGGGAAGGGAATTTACAAGTCATTCATTTGACAAATAGCATGTACAAAAGGTTGTTTGTGAAGAAAAAGAAAGTGAAATGGGGAGGAAAGGGTGAACAGATTTCTGCTCTTCATCTAGGAACCTTGGTAAGGTCTGTGCATAGTCTAATTTGGAAAGGTGAAGCCATCAAAAAAGGAAAAAGGAGGACAGTCAGGAGTCCAGAACAGATGAAAGGGGGGCAGGAGTACTGGGGATACAGAACTACATGCATAAACATGCGACTGGAGATGTGGAAATAATTCTGGAGAGAAGGGATTTGCCTTCTTTCAGCAGTTGCCATTTTGACATGTTTTGCCGTCTTAGATACAACTCCTAGGCATCCCTCTTGTTCTGGGCTGAAGAGAAAGACTTGTCTGGCAGTTAGTTCAAAGGGGACCTTTCATCAGTTGGGTTGAGCTGTGAGTTAGTGATGGGCGTAAGTGTTTTATTGAAAATATCCCTCCCTCTCCTGTCATCAGCTATGGGAAAACAAAAGAATAGAGGAAATACAGCTATAAGTGTGGAGAAATACCAGTGAGATTATTACGGGAGGCTTCAAACAACTCAGGGGATTACATGAACTACATAGGAAAAAAGATCTGCTGATGGGCAGAGGAAACAAAAATGCCTAAGACAAAAGTCCAAGTGTCTATCTTTCTCTACCATGTGTTCTCTGGATCAGCCCATTGAATGTAAGAAACAATGTAAGACGAACTTCTCCACGAAAGAAGGGGAAATGGGGATAAATGCTACAAGACAGAGAAGGTTGTAATTCCACTGGCATCAATTTAATGAGGAAACAACACAGGATTGTTAAAGGAAGATGCCAAAGCTCAATCCAAAGTTTACAGTCAGAAGGTGTGTAGCACAGGAAGATGGACAGTTATTAGGAGAAAGTTTGGGGGTCTTGTCAGGCAGAGGCTGGGGAGAAGGTCACTTTCAGTGATGTCCCTGCTGTGTCCATTACTATGTGAGGTCAAGGAGCTCAAGGGAATAAAGCATAGAATAACCTCAGCGCTCTCTCATGTGTGCTAGTAACAGGGCCAGATCAGTCATGAAGAGAGAAGAGGCACTTAGGCACAAAGGAAGAGCCTCTACTATCACCTGCAACAAAGGCACTGAAGGAATTACGTGTCTGAATATTTTCATTCAGCCGACTAGGAATTAGAGATGGCTCAAGGGGACTTAATTTCAACTGCAACCTTTCCTTCCCCTCAGCAATCCTGTTTCCTGGGTATATGTTAGTGCATAAAAGGCCTGCTGGGAGACTGGAAGGGTAGGGGGTTCTTGTCTGTCCGCTGACACAAGTATCTTGGGAATAGCTGTCATCTTGTTATTAAATATTTAAATATTTCAAGAGCAAGCTAGATTCATCAACCTCTGGAAAGAGTAATCAAGAGAATGAAAGGTAGACAAAAATAAAAAGAAGACGTTGGTTATTTTGGGGGAAGAAGATGGGATCACCAGAGGAGAAGATATGCAAAGAGGGGAAAAACTGGCAGAGAAAATTGATGAGAAAAGGAAGAATAATGAGAGACAAACAAAAGGGAAAGCACTGAAACAATGCAAAAGAAAAAACAGGGAAAACAGAATTGGAAAACAAGCTAGAGCAATACCTGGAAACTCTGTCTGTACCAGTGAGAAAAAGCAAGCAAGCAAGCAAACAAACAAGAAGCAGGCACGCAATAAAGAAATTCTGCACAAGGTGGTCAAGAAAATCAAAAAACAACAAGAGACAGATCGGGTAGGTAGAGAAAAAAGAGAGGATGAACATTACTGAGAGCCAGAAACATTCCAGTGGTGGGGAAAGAAGGTGTATTTCATGATCATAAACAGGAAATAAATGTATTTCATTCATTGTACTGTTTTCCTGCTTGATTGCCAAAACACTGTTTTCTCCAGAACCAAACACAATACCTAGTGGCTTAGCTTAAACACAGTTTATGAGGGTCAAGATGACGTTTTGGGGTTCTCCCATCCTTATTAAATGTACACCTGACAGCTGTAGCAAAGGAGTATATCTGGCACAAAGCTGGTGAAATGTATTTCATCCCAAGCCTGCCAAACAGGAGTTTGAGACAGAAAGGGGTTCTGAACAAAAAAGGCACGTCACTGAAACGGTGATGGCAGGGCAGCAGCACCACTCTCTATAGACACTGTTCAAGTGTTTAACTTGGTGCTTTTGGGAAGAGAAGCCCTGGAATAATGGTGAGCACTCATCAGGGTGATGGGACACAAGAAGGTGCTGTAATAGTTGGAGAGCCGTGATCTAAACAGCTTAGGCTAGTCAGGGAGCCAAAGAGGCCAGTTCAATTTTAACAGCATTCAGACAGTGTTTTCAGCTGCACATCTCAAAGCTCCTTACAACCAGAATTTAAATATCATGGTAATCATTTTACAGAGAGGGAACTACGACCACCAGGGTGCCGTAACTCATCCAAGGTAACAAAGCAGGTAGCAGGCTAGGAACAGCTCCAAACTCCCCACCCGGTGCCCTTTCCGTTTTACCCATGGACTTGTCATGGGTAACTCCTAACATCAGCCTCAAAAGCTGCAAGTGTTACAGGCTGGAAGTCAAACATGCAAAAGTCAGTGCGGGTGGGAAGGCAGCTGTGCAGTCAAAACAAGTGTAACCCACAGTATTGTGGGGGAAACTACCAGAAATAGGCCAACACAGTAAAAATAAAACAAAAAAGAGAGGGAAAGAGAAAGAAGTCAAGGATTGTTCAACAGAAAATTAAAAGGCGTTTATTCCATCCTGGCAAGGATAATCTAAACACTATTGTGGTTAAATGTTTGCCTACTGCAGATCATGTTACAGCAGATTTTTCTATTCAAAGGGTTTGTTAATGGCTTTGCTATTCCTTGCATGGGTGTTGAAAAAAAAGCACATGCTATGAATGCGATATCTTTGCTTTTGATGCCAGAGGTTGTGAAAGGAAAGTTGGGAAAGAACTGGCGCACAGAAGGAAAGCAGCCAGCCCATTTAGGAATACTCCATTAACTCATAGGAGAAGATTCCCCCAGGACACAGTCCCAAAGAAGACCCCTGGCGAGTTTAGGCTTGTATATCATTTGTCCTATCCAGAGGGCGAGAGAGTTAATGATTATATAGACACCTTGCTGTGTTCAGCATCGTTTGTGCTTCTCGATCAAGTGATGCAGATTACAAGGAATAGCAGACTGAGTTCAGTCAGATGGGAAGTAGAGAGAGACACGCACAAACCCATACCCCCGCCCCCCTGTCACACACAGAGCTGCTCACATGTTACCAGAACACCATGATAGATTTCACTTGCCACTTAAAGGTTTCAGACTCGAGGGCAACATTTACATAGATAAAGGTACGCATATGGGTTCTGCAGCTTTGCACTAGTTACTTGAGGTGCTCAGTACATCCCCATAGCGGATGTGTAGGCAAAAAATCTGGATTAAAAAGAAGGACGAAAAAATCCTACCTAATTAACATAGCTTTTTGTCTAAGGAAGCACCAAACATCATGGCATTTCAGGAGTTATTGATGGCATTTGGGGAGGTTACCAGGGATTTCATGGTCCCTACAGCAGATGATAAAAGGGGGAGGGGGAGGGAGAGCAGAGGGTCCAGGAAAACTTATTAAATTTTGGGCATCAAACTGGATTCAAGGAGAAGAGAATCACACCCCGCAAGGGACCGGGACAAAAATCCTATGGGATTACTGGCTCAGCTGTGGCAAGCTAATAAGGTTATTCTGAAGCAGATGCAGTCGTTAATACAGTGGTGGCATGGGGATCTCC
This sequence comes from Gymnogyps californianus, assembly GCF_018139145.2. Taxonomy (NCBI): domain Eukaryota; kingdom Metazoa; phylum Chordata; class Aves; order Accipitriformes; family Cathartidae; genus Gymnogyps; species Gymnogyps californianus. The sequence goes on along the minus strand of NC_059472.1, from coordinate 50,655,605 downwards.
CGAGAGGGGTCAGAGCCATGATAACTCACAGTAGAGTAACGCGCAATATATTTGTGGCCAGATCTTGTGATGGTAACTAAATGAACCTGTGTCAGTGCTCTGTCGTTTAACCCACTTTGTTCTTAATCCCATTTCGGCGGGGTGGGGCTTCCTCACGCCACCTAGTTTCTTGAAGACAGCCTTGAAAAGTGGCAATGTTTTAGGCAAGTTATAGGGCCATTAAACAGGAGATTCAGGTGGACTAAAGTCACTTTTGGGGAAACTGCGACATAACAACTCACGTTAATTCCAAATTTATAAAAATAAGGCAATTTCTGTTATTTATGGGTGCAGAGAGGAGAGCTGTTGGCAGTTCTTTGTGTGCTATGGAATGACCAGAGCAATGGAAGAAAGAGGTGGGTTTGACATGAAATGTTGCATTGCTTGAGCTTTTCACGATATTTGCAGTACCAGCAAAGTAATTTGTGATAAATGGCTAAAAATTGTTGGATTCTATCACAAAATCTACAAGCACTGAGCTTATTGGGGACCTGTGATAATGCTGCTCAGGGCCTGCACTCTGTTATGCTTAGTGCCTGATGCATTCTTTATGGCCAGATATGTGTAAAGGGAACAACTATTCACTCGCTAACTCTTGTTTCTGCCTAGTGGCAGTGGAAGTCAAAGCCAGCCACCTCATGATTACTGATGGCTTGTGTTTTACCAGTACTTCAATACCAAGTTCTCTGTAGTGAGGAGCTTGCTGTCTGAATTAGATGAACAAGTAAGGATTTCACTGAGGGCCATGTTAAGGAGAATGGGAAGATCAAAGCTAGAAAAGAGGGAGGGATTTGTGAGGAGACCTGCTTGAAAGATAAGACTGTTTCGAAACACAGTGGGTGGCACTGGGAAGTTGCAAAGTCAAGGATAAAGAGAGACAGCAAAGGGCAGGGTAAGGAAAGACTACACAGGGAGGAACACGGGACAAAAATGGAACCGAGGACATCCGTTGGGAGAAGAGAACTTCCAGTCCTAAATGGAAAAGAGAGGAGTTTAGTAGACTAGACACATCCTCAATGAACTAGTCTGTAAAAAGATTGGCGCGAATGGCAGAACTCACACTGAAGCCACCTGTGGCATTTAAATTGCCCTGTGGCATTTCAGTTGCCCTGCAAAAAAACATCAAAGCCTATTTGCTGTGCAGAATAGTATGGTTGGATACTTCTGCTCTTCTTCCTTAAAAATTGGAC